>NC_136057.1:303685904-308485904 GCF_964261635.1 Lissotriton helveticus | reverse complement strand
ATGTTCCCCTTTAAAGCGCTCTGATACCCTACGGGTCAAGTACACGCTCTATAAAACAATAAAATAAATAAATAAAAATACAATGCAAGAGGAATAAAGGGGAAAAAACAGAATGAAATAGAATACAACACAATAACAGAATCAAAACAGGATACAACATAGTAACAGAAAGCAAAATCACATCAAGGCAGACAGGCAAGAAGGGGGCAGAGCGAGCGCACAGAACCCTGGGCCTACCACTGGCCACCAGGGATGAGGCGCAGGTGGTAGCCTGCGGGTGGCGGCAGGCCTCGAACTTCTAGCAAGCAGCAGCAGCGGGCTCAGGGGCACAGACACACAGGTGGCGCTGTGCGGCATGGGGAGCTACCTGCTTGAAGAACAGAGTCAAGGGTGGCGCTCCTCACTGCGCAGCAGCCGCCATATAAGGGGAGGTGGGAGGGAGGAGCAGCTGGGAGGCAGGAGCGGGGCTACGAATGGGCGAGCAGGGGGGCGGACCGCAGGGGATGCAGCGGCGGGAAAAACGGGAGGTTAGAACGGGCGGAAAAACAGAAGGGCACAGTACAATGCAAGAGGAATAAAGGGGGAAAAACAGAATAAAATAGAATACAACACAATAACAGAATCAAAACAGAATACAGCACAGTAACAGAAAGCAAAATCACATCAAGGCAGACAGGCAAAAAGGGGTCACAGCGAGCGCACAGAACCTATAGCCTACCACTGGCCACCAGGGATGAGGTGCAGGTGGTAGCCTGCGGGTGGAGGCGGGCCTTGAACTTCTAGCAAGCGGCCGCAGCGGGCTCAGGGGCACAAAAACACAGGTGGTGCTGAGCAGCGTGGGGAGCGACCTGCCTGAAGTACAGAGTCATGGGTCGCTCTCCTCACCGCGAAGCGCCTGCCATATCAGGGGAGGTGATAGGGAGGAACAGCTGGGAGGCGGGTGCAGACGGCGAATGGGCGAGCAGTGGGGCGGGGCCGCAGGGGACGCAGCGGCTGGAAAAACGGGAGGTTAAAACCGGCAGAAAAACAGAAGGGCACAGTACGATGCAAGAGGAATAAAGGGGGAAAACATGAATAAAATAGAATACAATACAATAACAGAATCAAAACAGAATACAACACAGTAACAGAAAGCAAAATTACATCAGGGCAAACAGGCAAAAAGGGGACAGAGCAAGCGACAAGAACCTACGGCCTACCACTGGCCACCAGGGATGAGGCGCAGGTGGTAGCCTGCAGGTGGAGGTGGGCCTCGAACTTCTAGCAAGCGGCAGCAGCGGGCTCAGGGGCACAAAAAAACAGGTGGTGCTGTGCAGCGTGTGGAGTGACCTGCCTGAAGAACAGGGTCAAGGGTCGCTCTCTCTCAGAGCGATTTACTGAGCATCTGTTGCTTACACAGGGACACATTCATTTTTGCTAGGCACGGGGAGATTAAGTGAGGTGCCCAGAATCACAGGATGTTGAACGTCATTGCAAGACTCAAACCCTGTTCCCCAGATTTGAGATCGACTGACCCAGCTGTTAGGCTACATCCCTAGCCAAGCATCTTTTAGAGCAATTTTGTGCCAACTCGAGTAGTGGGAATCCCTATAGGAGCCATGTGTTTTTCCAAACATCTTAAAACATGTTCCATCCCATGACGGACTTCCAGTTAGCTTACATGAAATCTTTAAAAAATAAGACATTTTAATATTTAGACCTGGAGGGTCTGCGACAGCAGACTGTACCTGGATAAGGGAAGCGGAACCATGGCGCCTCAGAGACAGCTTTCCCCTTCACATCCGTACGAGCCAAGTAGCCATAGCTCTTAGGGTCTGAAGGAAGCACATTGGTCACTGTCAAGATGTAGCACACGAGCCAAGAGATGCAGATCCCCAAAAGCATCTGTCCAATCAGAAATAAGAAACGTATGAGTACAACCACTCAAGCGCTGGGCACTTGTCTAATAACGTCTAGGCTGATTGACTGCATCCAAGAAAGATCTTTTCCAAAGACAAGAAAGGGTTGGGGACGGATATCCCTCCCTCATGACGTCTAGAGAGTGGCCATGAAGACTGATTAATTAATTAATTAATTAAATAATTAATTAATTAATTAATGTTGTGTTTGTTTTACAGAGCACAAACCTCACACCTAAAGGAGTTCAAAAGATTAAAAGTGAGACAGCATAAGTGAAGAACACCCATGCAAGAGGACCATTGATTCTGCACAAAAGAAGCTTTAAAACATACTTTACAGATGTTTGCAAAGTTTTATGGTATCGAAATAAATGCACAAATATCTTACAGTTAGTATGAATTTAGAACATATTTGGAAAGTTGCACTAGTGTGTACGAGTTCAACAGTGTTGTGGGTCATTGATGAGGAGAGAGGGAACCATTAACCCACATCATCAGGCACTGTCATGAAAAGAGGAAGGACATGGGGGCTTCTTAGGCTACCTTCAGACAAGGAGAAAGAGAAAGAAAGAGCCAGAGCCTGTGTGAGTGAGTAAGTGGAAGAAGGAGACAGACAGAGGAAAAAAGAGAGATGGGAGAAATAGAGAATGGACGGAAAGTGAAAGAGAGAGAGAAAACTAAGGATGAGAGACAACGTAGCCAACAGATTAGATCATGCACCACCCCATCCCAATACACTTATTACAATATACCACATTACACTTCTGAGCATCACACTGCACTATAGCAAACCCTCATCATATCACATACTACTACAGTTCACCATACCCTGCAACATCATTGTTCCATAACCATTGTTTTCATACACCATGCACTCTATCATAACACCAAACATAGCCAGAACATCATCCAACACATCACATCACATCACAAGACCACATGAGCACATTTTCCTTGGATTATAGGTAGGACCACCAGCGTTGAACCATGAAGGAAGACATACCAATCACTTTCAACACCACACATGATCAGTGAGAGCACTCTTAAGGAAAACAAAGTCATTGACACAAACATTCCATCCTTTGGCACAACATTCATTCCACAGCCAAACACTAAAGTGCAAAGTTGGGCCAGCGGTACCAAGCTTAGGATTTGTACCTGAGACAGGCCCTCTAAAATAAATGCATAGGTGCAGAGAACAGCATGAGAGTCAAACATATATGATGTGTGCATTTTGAGTAACGAACTCATGTTACACAGGTATATCAGGTATATCAGGTGATCAGGTGATCTGCTTGAACTATTGCTTGCACTGATGTAAAGTCCGTGAGGCCAGATTTCATCTTGAGCAGGCTGAGCTTCCATTTTCTTTATTTTTGAAGAATCATCATCATGTCTACCTTTGACGTAGATGTTGTCTGTCCTTATCTTTCCAAGAAACTGTGAAATTATCAAATCCCTCAGACAATATCATCAATAAGAACACCTGACGTGACAGCAGCCTGGGACAAGTGCCTTCTTATCGCTATCTCAAAGTCAGACAAGAACAATGACATAAACAGTGTAGTACCTTATCTAAGACTCCCATCTTGATGCACGTAGGTTATGTCAGACATTCCTATGGTTATGTCAGAAATTCCCATCTTAGATAAAATACAAATTCAAATTCAAAAGTGCTTTATTCGAGTATTACTCATAAAAGCAAACAAACAAACACATAATAAAAATACAATTAAATTACAAAATCGAATATGACTTAAGCACAGTACATTTTAAAAAGACAGTTTAAAATTCATTTCATCCAGTATATAGACCAAAAGTGCAAAGTTCATAATAAAAACAGATTAAAACAGATAAGACACCTTCGCATGGGGAACAGAGAGTAGATAATCTAGCAATCACTGTTCACTAACCAGAGAGTAGTTACTCTACTAGCAATCTCTGCCTAATTACCCACGCCCACCCTAGGAACTTTGCGGTCGCAATTACAATCCAATTTAAGGAGGTAGTTTTTATTATGCGTAGTGCTACCATGCTACTTTTAGTACCCAGATTTCTAGACATAGGAGCCAACCAAACACGTCTGGGAACAGAATATGCATAACAAGAAAACAGAAAGTGACCCAACGTTTCCTTTCCTTCCCCACAGACTGGGCATACAGCTGGGCATCCATCTCTCCATTTTGCAGTTAAATTACATAAAGGTAGAGAGCCAGCCCTCATTTGAAAAAACAGTTTCCTGTCCATGGGTTTCGTTATTAGATCCCAATAGATTTCATACATGGGAAAAAGCTTTGCTTCTAGAAAGATAACCGTCATAGACCCATGGTTGTTACTAAGGAGACTCCTGTTTTCTACCTGTTCCCAGAAAAGATTTTTTATAAATATCTTAGATGGGAAGGACGACCCAGTTGGGTCGGACCACAGTTCAGTTAACCCTAATTCATCTAATGCTGCTTTTAAAGATCTGAACCATCTAATTTTATGAAATTGGTCTGCTTTGATGACATCAGCAAACCCTGCGGCATATTGCGACAACTCAGGGGTGGTCCAAATTCTACGCCAATATAATATTGGACGAAGTTTGCACATTACCGATATTTCTTTCCTACCGAGATCATATCTAAGAGGCAGAAGGGGACTACTCTGTGGGGTGCCTGTTAATTTCCGAAGGAAATTATTTTCTGAGACCTGTAGGTCCTGAAGGTTTTCTTGCCCCCATATCTCAGCCCCATACAAAGCTGACCCTATGGCCTTTGCCTCATATATGATCAAAGGTGGTTTGATAGGTTTAGTCAAAGATTTAAAATGCTCCTTGATGATGGTACCAGCCAGTTGTTTGTGTCTTAAGACTGCAATGTTTATATGTTGGTTCCATCTGTTGTCATTTGAAATATGAATCCCCAGGTAGGTAAAAGAATTTACTACTTCGAGGCAACGCCCACTCATGGTTATTTTAGATTTAAAATTTCTACAGGGATTAAAAGCCATGAGTTTTGTTTTATCTGCGTTTACCTCCAAGCCATGATCGCTACAAAATTTATCAAAAATTACCAATGCCTTTTGGAGACCGCTGGGGGATTTTGATAAAATTAGGGTGTCGTCTGCAAACATTAAAATAGGAACTTTTGCACCTGCAAGGGAGGGAGCGTCCACAGACTGGGATTGCATGCGGGCAACAACTCCATTGATAAAAAGAGTAAAAAGTGTTGGTGCCATTGAGCAACCCTGTCGAACTCCTCTGGCGACTGAAAAATCAATGGTATCGTTGCCATAGCCACCCCATTGGATTTTAGCGTAAGTGCACTCATGGAGTCTCATAATCAAGGTTAAAATAGTCATTGGGACCCCTAAAGCTGCGAGCACCTCCCACAGTTTTGCCCTCGGCACCAGGTCGAATGCAGCCCGCAAGTCAACAAACGCTGCGTACAGGCTGCAACCTCCCAGAACCACGGTCCTCCATTGTATCAATTGAAAACGGAAGACCTGGTCCACAGTGCTAGTTGCTCTACGAAACCCAGCCTGGAAAGGAGATAAAACATTCTGCTCCTCAGCCCAATCTAACAAATTGTTAATAATTACACGCCCAACAACTTTTTGAACTGTATCAATTAAGCTGATTGGGCGGTAATTACAAGGTTGGGCACGATCTCCCTTTTTATATACTGGAATAATAACAGCACCACACCATGATACCGGGATATCAGCGCCCCTGGCAATATGATTCAGTAAAAGGCAGATGTATTTACTCCACCTGTCGGTGTCATTTAGAAATACATCCGCAGGGACTCCATCTATACCCGGGGCTCGGCCGGGATGAACTGATTTCAAGGCAGACAATACTTCACTCTGCACAAAGATGTCCTCATCTGCATACAGGTAAGTTAAGCTTGAGCTGTTAAAAAATTTGTCCCTGGAGGAATATTGCTCACTAAAAAATTTAACCCACGCATCATGGGAGACGTTGTTATTGGGAGCTTCAAGAGGCCTATCATGACCCCATTTGACAATATGCCAGAAGAGTCTAGAATGCTTACGGTCGCTTGCACACTTTAGCTTCTGCCAGTGATCCTCGTCCCATTCTCTTTTAGCCCTTGCAATACAATTTTTGTAGTGCTTCCTAGCAGAACGAATCCCATCCAAATTATTACTTTTAATTGCAGCTCCTAGGTTTAATCTTGCCATCCTACAGGCTGGATTATACCATTTTGCTGATTTGAATGGGCAGACCCTCTTATTGTTCACAGGTTTCAAAAAGAAGCCTTTAACTTCCTTAAAGAGAGTCGTATGTGCATTAGTAATGTCCTCATTGCCCTGGGAACACCCGTCTGCATTCTCCAATGCCATGATGGCCTTATCTGCCGCTGCACTTAAAATTCCCATCTTAGATAAAATACACTATAAAAGGGCTGCCACTTGACCACTTGTCACCCCAGATTAGTGTGCAAGATACTGACAAAGAAGATCTTGACCTCCAAAATGCAGAGATGCTGTGGCATCACGCTTTATGCTGAAAACTGTTACTAAGTTAGCTATCCCTAATGAGTGGAAGACTGGATCACATGAAATGGCTGTCTTATTAGCGCTTAATTGTAACATTAATCAAAGTGCCTAATTTAAGCCACCAAGAAAACATGCATCAGCTGGGGAGGAAGGGCATATTAACTTGCACCAGAATTGTTGGGAAATTTCCAGTGTTGCAGATTTTGCCAGAAGTGACTCTTTACACTATTGTTTTAAAGCGAGTTCCAAAGTTGCGACCAGGTTAAGGCAAGGGGAAGGACATGTTCAACTTGTTAATAAGGTCGCACATTGGTTTAAAAACAGACTTGGAGGGGCGTGGCTTAGCCGGCGGGCATGGCGGTCGTGTAGAGCGTGAGCTCCGACCAGCCAGCATTTATCCTGGTTACTAATTCTGCCCTGGTCATCTGAAAGGTACCCACTGTACCTGTACTGGTGCCTGGTCCCTGGGGCAACACTCGACAGCGAAAAGCGGCACCCAAATCGGCTCCGACGGTCGCGGAGCGTCCCGCCAGAGTGCCGCGATCGGCGAGGTCCAGTGGGGCCTATAAAGCCGGGGCCTCAATTTTGCCGTGGCCCGGCTGGCGGCGGCTGCTGGGGTCGGGCGCCGGCGCAGCTTGTACCCACCGCCCACCGGGGAGCCAGAAGAACTTGGGGACCATATATCCTGCGGGACGGCGGCAGGAAGACTTGGCGACGCTGCGGACCGTTGAGGAGGCCCGGCCCGGGGGCAGCAGGAGAGAGGGGACGGCATCTTGTGAGGTCCCCGCTGCCGCTCTGATCGGCAGGAAGGTGCGCCTGGACTGACGAGTGGCGCTGCCGAGTTCCCAGGTCAGTGAGGAGAGCCGATAACCCCCGGGGCTGACTGGCTGCGGTTGACGGCCTGGTGACAGGCGGTGTGACAGGGGCGGTGGGAGCTTGGGGTCTTGGGGGTCAGATCGGGCCCTGGTGCATATTTTCATAGAGCTGGCCAGCCGGAGGGGAACCCACCTACGACGAAGCCCTGGGCCGGTGCGGCCGGGGAGCCCGTGCCAAGTTCAGAGTGAACGCCTGCCAGGGGGACACGCCACTGATACAGAGAGACTCGGCACTGATAGCGACAGGTGGGGAAATTTCACCCCCCTCAGGCGGGTAAACAACAGTGGGTAGCCACACACTTGGGAGTCGGGCCTGCGGACGGCACCGGCTATACGACTGCCAATACATTGCCCCTCACACAGCAGGCAGCATGACACGAGGCGGAGCCGGTGGAGGCCAGGGCAAACAAGGGCCAATAGATTAATTCACGGAGGCGGTTGGCACTGGGGGACCACAGGCGCAGGTGCCGGATAACGCGGCGCTCTTGGCCGCGATCACGCAGTCAAGAGACGCCCTGGATGCCAAAATTGGTGCAGTGGGTTCCGATGTTATGCTCCTTCGCCAAGACCTGCGGAACGCTGTGGAACGCATCACAGGCGCGGAGACGCGTATTTCAGAGGTGGAGGACGTTGTAACTACCCTTAAGAAGAGAGTCCTAGCCCTGGAGAAAATACAGATAGGCCTGGCGTTGAGAGTTGAGGGTGCAGAGGGGCGCGCCCGGCGCTGCAAACCTTCGTTTTGTTGGGTTTCCGGAGAATTGTGAGGGGGGTGATGCGGAACGCTTCCTGACGTAATGGCTGGAGAGCTGGATTCCTGCAGATGTCCTCTCTTGCTGTTTTGTGGTCGAGAGGGCCCGCCGTGCACTACTGCAGAAGCCCCCGACTGGTGCGTGCCCACGACCAATGATAGCCAAATTTCTGAACTATGCCGATCGAGATACTATCCTGAAGCAGCCAAGATTGAAGGGTACGCTTAACTATGAGAAAGCAAATATCCTCATTTTCCCGGACTACACAAAACTGGTTCAACAACAACGTCAATCCTTCCTCGCAGCCAAGGCTCGCCTCAGGAGCCTAAAGATTCAATATGCATTGCTGTACCCTGCAAGGCTGCGGGTCATCTTCCAGTCTCGCACGCGATTCTTTGACACTCCAGAAGAGGTTTTTCAGTGGACGGATGAAACGGTGAAGGTTCGGATCAACACAGCGAAAGGGGGGGAATCGGACTCCTCTTCGAGCAGTGCTGCCAGGGGAGGCCTCAGGAATCAACGTCAGCGACGTGGGAGATCGCGCTCGAGTCGTGGCTCGCGTTCTGGGTCGACCTCCCGCTGGAATGAGGCTATGCCGGAGGAGCAGGAAGATGTGCCTTGACTGTGGGGGAACTGACTCATGGTCCATTGTATATGTCTGATAAAGATGACCAGGCGCTTTAATGCTTAGGCTGGAAGTCACACTCGGCCTAGTTGGGGGAGGGAGCTACAGCCTAGTTCTTTATGGGCTGGCGTGAGGGGATCCATTGGAGGGGGTGGTACTCGGCTCCCCGTTTGAAGGTACTTTGTTCAGCAGGCCGGACTGAGTCTCTGTAGCCAGCCCTCATTCCATTACGGTCGCCCTGAGCTAGTGACTTTGTCCTGGCACGGCGTAACCAGATATCCCAATAAATCATTGTGCTTTTTGGTGCTATTTTCCACTTAAAACTATAACATTCAACATCCCAAGTTCTACTAATTGGATTTTTGTCGTTTTCGTCTTGTTTTATTTATTAAATCAATATCTATTTTTCCAACCTGGTGTGGATTTTTTTTAATGGTGTTTTCACTGTTTTACTATTTACAATAGTGCACAAATACTTTATGTATTGCCTCCAAGTTAGGCCTGACTGCTTTGTACCAAGCAACCAGAGGGTGAAAACCGGATAATTTAGGCGATTGCTAGTGCCTTATCCTGTCTGTGTTTGTGGTTACTGCTTAACCAGGGCTCCTACCCCACTCTACAAGTAACCCAATTTATAACACCTTTCAAGAGGAAGAGTATACACTTCAAAAGTAGCAGAGTATCAACATATAACGTCAAAGACTCAGACCCTAAATCAATTCAATTCAAAAAGGTCTTTATTTCGATGCACATATCATAAAAAAGGTGGACATTCCATTCTAATATGAGTTACAGGACAACACAGCAAAAGAATTCACCATCAAGTTAGTCCATCCAAATACACAATAATTTATCTAAAAACAGAATAAAAGCTATAAAAAGTGTAGAAAAAGAATCCAGGGCCAACGTACAATGAGCATCACATAATTAATTTAACTGTGTATTATGTATATATAAAGATGTTACCAACACTTTTAGTTCTGGCTTAACTTGCGCACACAAATTGCCCACATCCAGTGTAAGAATTTTGCGACAGCAATAACAGTGGGTTCTGAACAATCTGTTTTGAGTATCCTTAGTGCCTCTGCACCAGTGGTAATGCCCTTCAACAGGCAAATAGGCTTCAGCCAGGTGTGCCTAGGATATTTGTACACTGGACAGATAAACAAAATATGTGCCATACTTTCCGGCTGGGATGGGCAAAATGGACAACTTGTGCTGGTTTTGGCATGCCATTTGCTGGTGAATGAATTGACAGGAAGCGTTCCCACCCTGAATTGGTGATACCGTTTCCTATCACAGGGAAGTGTGATAAAATCCCAGTACCCTTCGTAAGCAATATCATGTTTTAGCTCCAGGAAGTCTCTTGTAAGAGATGGACTGGTACACATCCTAAAGCTTTTCATAGAAACCATGGTCCAATATAACTCCTTGAAAACCTTTCTAGGCGGGAAAACATTAGCAGCGGGATTCTCCCAAAGAGAGCTCAAGCCCATAGCGGTGTAGACTGCCTTAGCCTCTTTCATCCATGGAATTCTACTAGCGCTATCAGCATATCTAACTTCGAGAAAAGCCTGAGCATACTGGGAGAGATCAGGGGTGACCCACAGTCTCCTCCAGTAAGCCACAGGTCTAAATCGTGCTACGTCCTCTATTCGTTGACATCCCAAATCGTAAAAGAGGGGCAATAGTGGCATGGATGTTTGAAGGCCAGTTATTCCCCTCAAAAACTCATTTTGGGGGCTCGTTAATGCTGCTAAAGTACTGAACCCCTATAGTTCAGCCCCGTAAAAGACTGACGCGCTGATTTTAGTACTGTAAATTTTAAGCGCTGGGGCAATCGGTTTTGTAGCTGAAGGGTGGAGTTCCTTTGTTAGGGCACCAGCTAGTTGTGCATGTTTAATAGCCAGCTGATTAGTGTGAGGTTTCTAGTCTAATTTAGAACCCAGTGTTATAGCAAGGTAGGAGAAGACTTGGGTCTGCTCCAGCGTAACACCATTCATAACCACACTCCCTCTTACAAACTTATGCTTGTGCAGCACCATAAACTTTATCTTATTCACATTAATGATAAGACCATGATCCTTGCAGAACACCTCAAAATGCACAATAGCCTTCTGGAGGCCTTGCTGCGTTTTAGAGATTACCAGGGTGTCATCTGTAAACATTAGCAGAGGGATCATCTTGCCATCGAGTTTGGGGGCATCAGTGGGATGGTTCTTGAAATACTGAATCACCCTGTTAATGTAGAAGGAGAAGAGTGTTGGTGCTAGCACACACCCTTGTTGAACCCCCCTGGAGATGAGAAACCTATCAGTTACTTTCCCTTGCTGTCCCCACCGTACTAGGGCAAAATTTGCATTATGAAGTTTGATTAAAAAAGCCAGTGTAGCGAGTGGCATACCCTGTTCAGCAAAGGCGCTCCACATCTTGGCACGCGGCACTAAATCAAATGCCGACTTAAGGTCGACAAATGCAGCATATAACGTGCCTCCTCTAAGGATTACCACCCGCCAATAAATTAAAACAAATCTGAAAACCTGATCAATAGTGCTCGTATGTGAGCGGAACTCAGCCTGAAGAGGAGACAAAATGTCCTGCTCCTCGATCCAGCCTTGGATTCTGCTCAGGACGAGCCTGGCGATCACCTTGTTGATGCAGTCTATTAAGCTTTTGGCCTGTAATTTCCCAGGTCTGTGCGATCCTCCTTCTTATAGATCGGGATGATCTCAGCACCCTTCCATGTGTCTGTTATGAGGGAGCCTTTTGCAATAGTGTTGGCAAGGGACTTAATATGAGTTACCCACACTCCCCTATCATGTAAGAACAGGTCAGCTGGTACACAGTCCAACCCGGGCGCTCTACCATTCGGGACCATGTTAAACGCTCTTTCGACCTCCAACTTGGTGAAATGTAGGGGTATGATGTATTTGGGGATATTAGGGAGATCAGGGCACAGCTCTAAATCCTGAGCTGGGGGGTCGAATTGGGTCGTAAAATGCGATACTCACAGCTCTGGTGGTACATGGTTAGATGGTTGGTCCCTAGGATTCCCCTTCCCCCATTTGACCAAATCCCAGAATGCTACCATATTCCTGTCTCTGCTAGCATGATACAACTCCATCCAGTGCTGCTCATCCCATACCCGTTTTGCGTCATAGTGCGCTTTCTTGTACGCCACCCTAGCGTTTTTAATCCTGTCCCGGTTTTTGGTTCTTATAGCCCTAGCCAAGGCTTTGTAAGCATCCCTGCATGATTTCCCATAAAATGTTTTCGCCATGGAATTAGACCTATTCTTCACATGTGGTACATTTATTATAAAAAAGCCCTTGAGCTTGTTAAAATATTCAGTGTGGATGGGAATAACTTTAGACACCATATCCTGCTGCGTGACACATTTTTGAAGGTCAGCTGTAGCCTCAATGGCCAACTCACTCATCACAGCTAAATTATCCTCTTTAAGAAGGCAGTCGACTATTTTACTCTCCTTGTGTCGTTGGTGAGGAAAGTGTCAATACCCGCTGGGCAAGCTTCTGAAGAATAACTTCCTAAAAACTGAAAAGACAATACAAGCGGATTGTGGTCACTTTCCACCCTTTCCAATACGACCATGTCCTTAATAGAGAACCAGTTTTCCTTGTTAAAAAGGATGAAGTCTATGCGGCTACTACGCAATCCATTATTGAAAGTGGGAGCTCCCTGCTTATCGGATTCCGTTCTTCCATTCACAGCCCTTAGCCCCAGTTCCAGGCATAATACTTTAAGCTGCAATGTAACCTCTGTTCCCTTCTTAATTGGGGGTAGGGACAGTTGCAGAATGTCCCAAGAACAGTCTTCCTCCAGAGTGAGGTCTATGTCATTGCTATCAAGCGGTTCAAACCAACAATTGAAATCTCCTGCTACTAAAATGTTCCCCTTTCCATTGTAAAGGTCGAGATGCGAGTCTAACAGGCAATGGTATCCAAGGCTTTACCCCCAGGCTTCCCCCTTGCTTAGATATTAAAAATGAAGAGGTCCTTACACTCCGAAGTTTGGATTTTAATTATTAAGATGTCATCACTCTCGGTGTCCATCTGTTTGACTTGGTAACTGTCATCCTGTCTCACCCAGGTGGTTAAACCCCCCATCGGTCTACCCCACAAACTGGGGGCAGCGGGCTTAAAGAAATTTAAGTAACCTTGTCTGTACGCTGGTTTGACTAGCCATGTTTCCTGAAGTATTATAACATAGTTACTTTTTAACCCTGCGATGTTCCATGAGACCAAAGACAATTGTGTACAGCCAAAGCTTAGATTACTGTGTTGGTTGTGCCTGCTTTCACCAGGGATTACAATGGGGACAACTTTGCCTAGCCCTGGACGTACAACAGCCTTTGAGTCCTTATTTGTACTATTATCCACCCCTATGTGATCGATAGTGGATAACATTGTGGCCCCTTGGCTCTGGTTATTCCTTATAACTATGTTCTCACTAGGGCCCTGGGTTATACTCACACTATATATTTTGCGGTCTGTTTTGGGAGGCAGTCAATCGTTTTCATCCAGTGTGCTAAGCACCTCAAATCTACTGACCATCGAGACTGCACAAATGGTGGATCCTGGCCAGTTCCAGGTTGGCCTCAACCTTGCTGACCTGGGATGTGTATCAGATCGGTAGAAGTATCCCAGCTGGAGAACACAGCCTCAGTAATAATCCGAAGGGGGGGCTCCCCGAACCAGGATACACCGAACCATGTTCGGGGACCTGAATCTTAACACTACACAGTCCCTATCCAAACCTTTTTGAGAATGGCCTACCCAAGCTACCCTTCTCACCATCTTAAACTCACTAAAGAGATGGTTCCCAAGCCCTGTCTTGATATTCAAAAAGTGGAGGGCCTTATTCTTAAGTGAGGACCATTGCTCCTCTTCTTGATGTTGTAGTTTTGGAACATTTACTAAAATAATGGTTTGTGAGGTCGCCTCGGGTGGAAGATGTAAGGATGCTCCTACCAACAAAGCGCTTCCCAAGCCCTGGGGTCTCCCTACTGGGCCCTTTGGCCCTTCCCTACCTTTTGGTTTGTATAATGTAGGGGGATTCAGAGGGGTTACCATGGAAGATGAGGGGCAGGCTATGTTGGAGCGTGGTGGTCTACATAGAGTTCTTGTCTCCCTAACGGCTGAGTCTTCAACATGTCTGTTCCCAGGGTTAGCAGGTTGATCCTTAAATATGTGCTGCTCAATATTGCTCAATCTTTGGTCAATTACTCCAAGTTTCACCATTACGGGGTTAATCAGGGCTAAAAGTTGTTCTTCCAACTGTTTTATGAGGTCAGACTGAACCCTTGGGGAGTCATGATGACCTGTCACCAGTGCGGATGGATTATCGCTAACCTCATCCCCCTTGGTGCTATCCAAGTCAGTGGGTATAGCCATAGGCTCTCTCGGCCCATGAGCTGCATTCCTGTTCTTTGCCTGCTTTGAGATCTGGTGACTAGCTTTTGGGGGCACTAGGCGCTTTCCTTTTCTTAGACTGATCGTTACCTTTAGGGGCTTGTGATGGCCTTAGATGCCTAGTGCGGGTGTTTGGTGGGGAAAATGAGGTTGGGCAAGACGAATTGTCCATTTGTGAAGATTGGGGAGTACCCTGCTGTAGCTAGATATAATCCTTAGAGAGATTTGGGGGCTCGTAGCTACAGTGACATTGGGCTCTGGCACTAGAACTTGCTTTGCAAGTGTATTTAGTGGGTCTAAGGAGAGCCTCCGTTCGGTGAGCTCAATCTCGTGTATTAACACGGATTCTGCCCGCTTGAGGAAGGCATCTAGGCTCCCCATCACTCCTGCCCCTGTCCCCCCCTTGCGTGCAGTTTTACTCATGGCCTCGGTGAAAACTTGACCGAGATACAATTTAGGAAATTAACGGAGATAACACAACTAAATAACACACCTTGATCCTTCAACTTGGACTCTCCTTTCAGCATGAAGGAATGTAAGAAATACCCCCTTAAGTCCAGTCAGAGTCAATTGCACAGGCTTACTTCAAATCCAGGGAAGATGTTGGAGGGGTGGCCCAGCCCAGCCGCTCCCTGCCGCTGACGGGCGCGGACGGGCCCGCCCTGTGGCCTGGCGCTTCAACTGTGATGCGATGGTGGGCGTCAGGTGACGGGAGAGGGATGATGGGAGTTGTAGTCCCCTCCCCTCCACTATATGGCTGCAAGGTCCAGGGACTGTTTGAAGACTGGGTGGCGGCAGAAGCTGCGATTGTAGCAGACCCCCGGGTGTGTTTAAGCAGGGCAAGTAAGTCCAAAATCACCTGGGCTTTGCGGGCATCTCTAAATCACATTTGGTGTCTGGAAATGGACTATAAGAAGAGGAGGTTGAGATCCCACAACTGTGCCATCTGCCAAGCAGCCAGACAGGCTGTGTGAAGAAGGGAAGCTCTGCAAAACTTCTGCTTGTGACCACAGCTGGGAGTCAAGGCCTCCTAGTCTCCCTGCTGAGTGAGGGGGCATCACCCAGGGAAACCAAGACCACCTGGTCTGGAGCATGGAGCACCAGCGCCTGCCTGCTTGCCAAGCCCAGTGTGCCCTGGGTGCCCTTTGAGGAGGGAACAAGGTCCAGTGGGGAGCCTGGTCCGGAGAATTCCTGGCACGAGGTGTGAGGAGACAGCTGCTGCACCAAAAGGGTTGTTGCCCATGTGCAGAAGCAGGTCCGCGACCCCCGTATGCCTTGTGAGGGTTGCCATGACAATAGCCATGAGGTGAGTGCAGTGCAGGGAGAGTGAAACCTATATTGCATAATTGCGGTGACCTCATGTGCCAGGAAAGGCCACTGGTAGAAGTTATTTCTCCGAACAAGTTCCGTGACCTTTGCAGGCCATAGCGGCAAACCTATCTGCTAGGAGGGGACACAGCAGTATAGAATTCTGTATAGTGTGGACTGGTGCCCTGTTTGGAGGTCCCATCACAACCCTGTATGCCAGAAGGAGCTGCCAGTTCTGAGTGAGTTGTTAAGTTCAGTACCCCACCAGAGAACTGAAAGCTGTGACAAGTGGGTTGAAACAAGCATTGAATACTGCCCGAACTGTTCCTTGGACTGAGAAGGTCACAGAGAAGTACATCGGCACGTCATTGGGACCAGATTGGGAGTGCTAGAATCCACCACACCCTCCCCCCGTTTGGGGAGGGCTGAACTTACCATGCCAATGGAAGCACAGGACACCTCTGATCGCTGCTGGAGCTGGCCACACACGCTCAGGGAGGGCCTTCACCTACTGAGTGCTGCTGCACTTCCTGAGCAAAACTGGAGCATTGAGAGTGCCTGCAGCTGGGGCAACTGCTGAGACGCTGAACGCTTCTTCACTGTTCGAGCGGGCAAGAGTTGTTACAGGCTTATCGGAACCTGGGGGACATGCTGTTAAAGGTGCTGCAGCGCACAAGACACTTATGACTACTTCTAAGTTCTGGAGTGGACTCTTGAGTATTTACTACTATAGTAGGCATTCCCTGGATGTGGTCACCAGAAAATGGGGAACAACCCCAAACACATAACGAGGAGCGGGTGGGCAGGGATTTACCAGTGAAACACAATAGTCCTGATCTCAAACGGATTGTGTAATTTTTTTTTATTCTCTTTTTATTAAACAGTTGTGATGGTACAGTGGGAGGCAGTAAAGCCAAAAAGCAATAAAATACAATGGTAATACGACTAAGGACCCTTTTTACAAGTAGAACACATTCTCTGCACAGCATTAGGTAGAAAGAAGATCAGTGTCCAGCTCCGCTCTACGCAGTTCGACTGATGGAGATATACATAGTTCACCACGCGATACATTCCACTTAGCTTATTTGTGATCCCATTTCCTGGGGCAACCCCTGTGCTTAAAAACATCCTGCTACGCAACCATGCCAATATCAGTATCATTGGCCCATTTCTGATATTTAGGCAAATCCCCAGCTCCCCACACCTGAGCTATAATCCTCTTAGCAAGGACAAACTCCAATGATGCCCATGTGCCCTTAGTTTGTGTAAAGTAAGTAGCCTCCCACACATTTAATAAAGAAAGTCGCGGGGGTGGGGAATGTGTTTCCCGCTCACTCTCGTAAGTGTAGAGATGATTTTCACCCAGTATGGCTGGATATATGGGCACTCCCAAATCGTGTGGAAATATGTAAACCCCACTGTGAATATCCTGAGGCAACCAGGATCCTGCCTGCGCCCCATCTTGGCCAGTGTATGTGCAGATAGGTAAGTTCTGTGGAGGATTTGGAGCTGGATTAGGTGTCTCATTGGAATAGCAACTTCCTTTGGGGAGGAGAAAGCTTCTTGCCAGTCATCGTCCTCTAGGTTCCCACGCTCTGATTCCCACAGCTGTCGGAGATGTACCAATGGGCCTGGTCTATTGTTCATTAATTGACGGTATGTGAGCGATAATTTCTGCAGCGATTCTTGGATACCTTAAAGCAGTAGCTGCAATGGGTGTTAGTATCCAACATAGGGGCTCATTAGGATGGCGGGTGGACTTTCGTCTGTTTGCCACCCTAGCAGTGTTGGGACCGGCCGCCAGTGGTGCGGAGGACCCGCACTGGCGATTAGGATGCCACATTTTGTCTCAGCTGGAAACCGCAATGCGGACGAAATGGCAAAGTATTGGGCTCTTGAGTCTTGCACATTTAGTCAAGAAGAACCATGTGAATCTGACATTGGCTCTGTTTTAAATATGTTGCTGAGTACAATAAACACTTGAGAAGAACCAGTAACCAAGAAGGAAATGTGGGTGAGGTCTGGATGTAGAAGGAATCAGGATAAGGTTTGAGTTTCTACAGATAGAAGACCTGTTTTACCTGATGTTCAAGTTTCACATATGGCCAGGCATTTCTGTGGTCCTGTCACATGGTCACATTCGGATCGAGTGAGAACACCATCATTTTGCATGTTCACGTTAAATTGACATCTTTTCTTGAATACTGTACATGGACATCTGACACTCAATTCCTTGCGTTCCTGAACAGGATAATATTCTCTGACACTGCATTTGCTTACATTTCCACTTCAAAGGCATACTATCACACCACCTTGAACATTTTGTACAGACGCCAGGTAAACTACACAAAATGTTGTCTCTTGCCTAGTCCACATGGCAATAGAGCTATCAGAATAGAATAAAGAATAGCAGCCTGAATGGGGCTTCAGCATGGCAGCCAGCATTGGTGTTATTTGTTATATTAGCATCATCACTTCCTTATTTAGAGGAGCATTTCACTGACACTGTGAGGTCACTGTATGCCGGAATTCTAGCCCAGCCAATTCCTTCTCACCTCTACGAGGGATGCGCAGATCTCCGCCTCGACGGGTAGCCTGATGACACTTACCCGCAGGTATTGGGAATTTAGATCACCCTACAGGGATTTGGCAGATCACTCACCCTAGACATACTAGGTTAATTAGCGGTAGGTAGGAGTATAACATATTACAGTACTTATATGCCAGCATAAATTCACTGTTATAGCACAATGGTGGAGTTATTCATTTTCTTCACTATTCTCATAATGCTAATTATGCTATTCTGTTTTCTTCTATTGATTATTACAGGGCATGTCTTCTATATAAGAATCACAATAATTCAATAAATACTGAAACGCTTTGCTGACTATTTCTTGGATATCTCTTTGAGTGTGCATGAGCAACCAAACAAAAATGTTACCACCATTCTTTGGAGAGTCAGAGTTGGCATGTTCTGTGTTGCATAATTCATGTGTGACCTTTCCAGGTTAAGGGTACAGATGGTGCACTGTGAGATAGCAGAACTTAGGCCAACATATCCTTAAGGTGTGCTCAGAATCAGTCTCACACAATCCTGATTTTGTGTTGTCCAACAAACACACAGCTTTACTTGGGAAAGTATATGCCGTATAACAGTCCTGAGCAAGAGTAACAAATGAAATCAAGCAGCTGAAAATGTGAGTGTAAGCACTTTGGCTTGGAAGAGTGCAGAGGAAAGAGAAATGTCTTACAAAAGATGAGAGACTGAGAACTGTTGTATCAAAATAACACATCCCAGAAATGATTAGAGAAGAAATACAGCCAATTGAACAAAGTGCTAGTAACAGCGAACAATCTTGTGCAAACATTTAAACTTTAATAAACTTTTATGGTTTAAAAACGTAACCACTCTCTGTCTTCCTTGTAGAGCCTAATGTGCTTTAGGGTATTTAAATAAATTGATTTGTTGAACAGTCTCAGTTTCGAATTTCGATTCATCAAGTGGCACTTTATAGGCCTTGAAATTTGTACAAGTCAAAGCGCTAACACAGGTTTTCATATTAATATAAGGACATTTGTGCACTTTTTAAATTGTTGAGAGAAAAAAATTATTATACACATCTATCCAATTTTAAAGTAATGAGGAAAATGGAGTTAACCCACAGGAAAAAGGGACATCATCTTAAAGCACATTCATTCACGACGAAATATCACCAGCTTGCAAATAAAAGCTATGCAGGTACACAGACGTATGAACAGAGAGGAACTTTGCACACTACATGTAAGCAAATAATTAGAAACTCCAAACTACTTTGATTGCACGTGAATGTCTTTAGAAACCCTTAGCTACCAGCCAACCTAGACACCTGTAGAGTCTGGAGCAATTGATGTTTTAGTGAACAACATGCCGTTGCATGTGTCTTGCATATGATGACGTAGTGGCAGCATGCAGGAGAACTATGCGCATTGCCATTGCACTTCTATTGTGAACTGGAATGCTGCTCCTGGGGTTCCAGACTCAAGTAATGGGCTTTACTTGCCAAACTGAACACACCCACACACTGCAGCTGCAGTACTCAGGAGTCAGGGATTAGAGCATCAACAATTATTAGCAAATGGAGCTTTCCTCCTGTGACCCACAGGGAAGAATTTATTAAACTGAGATGTCCTTGTTCCTCACATACCAAGGCTCAGCTTAGCATAATTGTAGGAGGTGATTAGGAACGCTATGTTCTTGTTTAACCTGGTACATAATCACCTCACAAATACAACTTAAGGAAAATCTGCAAAAAAACACTGAAAAACAATATTTAAATTGAGCTCAACGTTTCAAACGTAAAACTAACCTCCCACCTGTTGCCAGTCAGGTCAGTGATGATGTCAGTTTATCACTTCGAGGCTGATCAGGCACTCACCGAGAAAAGCTGGAAGAAGTTGATCCTGGAGACATGGCATTTCCTGGCTTTACTGTACTTTGGAAATGGTACTGGCACCTTGCGGAGGTACTGTGAGAAAAGGATGATGAGACAAAAGGTCCTGCAACAGAGAACAATGCATCAAAACAGAGAAGGGTGCACGTTTAGCACTCATCATCTCCACACTGGAACTGGAAGAAGGCCACACTGGAAATGGGTGCTTCGTCACCTGCTAAATCACATTTTTAACCTTCTCACCCACCACACCAATAAAGGGATACCTTGGGAGTGATGAGGAATTTTATCTAACGTCACACTCCCCTAAACAACCTTCTTCATAAGAGCTCCCTGAAATATGGTCATGCCCAACCTGACCTTTAGGAGTCAGGGTGAACCCAATGATGTAGCATGCCACTACCAGAGTTGGTGAGGGTTCCATAAAGAAAAGGGTAGTTTCCCTTTCTCACTATAATAAGAGTTTTGTATAGATGTGTTGCATCCCAGATCCCGCACAGTCATTTATGGAGGCGTTGTCTCTCCAAAAGGGGTACCCTTAGGTTAGCAATATTTGACAGGTGGGTGTATCCCTTCATCTTCACTCCAGAGTACCTCACTACCCTCTAGGGGCCAATAGCTCTTTTGGACCTTAAACCTCCTTTGTTTTTGCATGTTTCAACACCTGAGCTGAGTGGCTGTATGACACAGTAATGACTATGAGTGTACAAAGTTGTGTAGTCCACAAGAACAGTTTCAAGACCTTTAGTTTCAATAAGAATGTATGTACTATAAATACTAACTGGGGATTTCAGTCAAGCCTCTTTCTTCATTGATCGGCTGTACTGTAATTCAAATTTTGCTTCTGCCCACCACACTATACAGCAAGGGAGACACGGTCAGCCCATTTCAGCACCTGTTTACTTGACAGTGAGTTATGGCATTCTGCTCTTGTATGATGCGCATATCTGCACACTAAGTCGTCTCCTTCAGCTCCAGGAACTACTGGGGCACTGTGTGCCTTTATTTATAAAAAATATGCAGTTTAGCTTTTAGACAATGCTTATTTTACTGAGACAATAGGCTGACAGCTCCCCCAGCATTGCTACCAGGCTCCTCATGTGCCACTTGCCATCATGAAAAAACTAGTCAGAATAAAATAAGCATTTGTAAAGCTGAAAGGTCAGAAGCTAATGCCGAGCCTATTGCCTTTGCCAATGATTGCTACGTATGCTGGCATTTTTTATTTTTTAAAGGGAGTGAAAAAGAAGATGTGCCAAAGAAACAGGGATGTTTTCCCACTCAAGGGTTGACTTGTGAGTTTGGAGAATGGATGGTACAAACATTTATAGGAAAGAAGTCATTATCCACCCATATTTAAAGGAGGAAGGAGAGCCAATCCCAAACATTATAAGATGATAGCTTTCCTGGACGTCGAATCCAAACGTTACTCCTGTCTGTTGCTTGAAGAGCTGTCGTCCTGGGCACATGAAAACCATTGTCTACCTTTTAATCAGACCGGATTTGTGGCCATATCAGGAACAGCCAGGGATCTGCCCGCTTTATCTGTATTGACGGAGAAAGCAACAGTTCTAAGAATGCCACTCCATTGTTGCTTAGTCAACTTCAAGGCAGCCTTTGACTGGGTGCCCAGGAGTCTGCTATGGCATAAACTTCAGAAATGGGGAATCCCTCTTGCCCTCTTAAAGGCAATAATCCAACTCCACTCAAATACTTGGCTTCTAATAAGGCTGGGAGAGGGATCTCATGTCTCAAGAAAAATACAAATCTCCTGCGGTGTTAAAGAAGGATGTGTGCTGGCTCCCCTCTTTTTTAACCTTTTTATTTCTGAGTTATCACAGCTACTGGACAATGTCAACTCACGCTCTCCTCAACTAGGCGGATCCTGCATAATCTGCTATATGCAGACAACCTTCTTTTACACAGCCACACAAGGGTCGGTTTACAGAGGCTTCTCGATCAGCTGCTTCCATATACAAAAAGTAATGACCTGTAATTAAACTCATCGAAAACAAAGACAATTTCTTACAGGAAATGGAAGCAGCCGAGTGGTGGGTGGCTTTTTAATGGCAAAAGCATTGAAACTGTGACATTCTATAAATATTTGGGGGTCTATATGACTAGAATTCGGCCTATTAGATCATCAAGGGGTTGGGGCTGGTGCCTTCTTCAAGTTGTGTAACAGACTGTGTAATTCGCGGGAAGGAGGTCTAGGCTGTGGCTAAAAATATCGGCCAGCCAAGTTGGACAAAAACATCAATGCTACCTAGAACACTCGCTGCAATTGCTTGACGTAAAGGAATACTGGGAATATCACCCACCCCAGTAGGCACTAAAAATATCCATTAAAGAAGAGTCCAATGCTGGTCTTTTCATTCTGAAAGGGCACAACTGCCAAAAAGAAATCATGCCTGGGCGATCCTTCGGGGTTAAAGCCCGGAGCAGAGGCAACCTTTTTATCAAGCACTTACGCAGTTCTATGGGAAAAAATGTTCTTGACCCTGAGGATGGGTGAATGGCCTTTTTTACAACATCTAACAGAATGGCCCAGGTACCAACACAGGGTCCGGGCACCACTCAATTGAGCATGTGGTATGTGTCTGTCTCGCCTTACTCAATGAATGCGGGTCGAATGGAACAAACTCGGAGTCAGATCGTGCCGAAAAGCCATCATAACAGCTGTGAATTCAGAAAACACGATGCTTAATATCTAGTTCACCAAATTCGTTACAAGAGCAGCTAAAAATGTTACCGCAGCAGGATTGCAAGTATCTCCGCTCCAGCCTGAACATTCTTGACGATACCCGAGACTACATTGAATATTCGAATCTCTAATGACAATCACCAAGTTTGCCTTCCTTTTTCTTCTTTTTCGTCTGTTTAACCCGGCCCTGTCCCTCCTTTTTAACAATGAAGTTTTAGCCCATGCTGGACCACACCCTTCATTAGATAAACTACGACGCTGGAAAATTGTGCACATTTAACATCCGGGACACTATGCCTTGACGAAATTTAGGAACATTATTGATTTTTAACTTTTGTATAAATGGTTCACCTTTTTAAGGTAAATTTTAATTCAGATTTATAGCTTTTGTAGGTCTGTCCATGCTGCAATCCAGGGCTAAGGGCAGTCCTGCGTGGTATAGAAAAAAACTCCTCCCTCTAAGCAGATTGCGACTGTTGTAGCGCAGGTTTATTTTCATTTGTAGGGTTGCACCATAATCACAGATAGTCCACATCCACATATATTCTTTTGTTGTATTAACATGCGATCTTAGAATGTGTACCTAAATAATGTGAACTGTGATGTGTTTAGGACACTTCAATGTAAATGTGAAGAAATCAACGTAGAAAACAGATGTTACTGGCTGGAACCATTAACGTGTGGATTTTGTGTATACAGCTGACAATCATTCATGTATTCAATGTGTTTATTGAACATATTGATTTAGATTTACATAGCAGTATTAAGTAAATGCATTCATAATATATGTATTAAAGTAAACTCTAAGTGACATCTTTCTTACATGAATTTCTGTAGGCCTGAAATGTATTCTCCTTGGGGGTTAATAATTGAATTTCATGTACACATTAGGTATTCTATTTCTTGCGCTTGTGTTGCAGGTGGAAGAATCATCCTTGTTAGTTGGAATAATGTCTTTGTTTTAGGAGTTAGGCAAGGAGAGGAGAGGATACATTGACCTATAAGGAGAACTGTTAAACTTTCTAACCGGAGAACGCTTGAGAATCAAGGTCATCTAGCCACTGCTCGGTGAGCATTGCTGCCCAATGGAACTGTAACTAGGAGGATGTGGCCTGGTCAGATGCCGTGACCATTAGTGCATCATGTGATGCCACCTGAGCTATTGATGTATCATAACTAGGAAAAGAGCCCGAGGACATCTACTTTGCCTTCGAAGAGAGAGCATCATCAGATTCATGCTGCATGACCCAACTGAAGTGGAGAGACTTCTAAGGAAGACTCCTCATGATGACACCTTAACCGACCCTGCCCCGCAATATGCTGAATTAGGGATGTCAGCTTAGTAGTAGTGTAGGGATAGATTGATGCTTTATTCTGCAGAATCTTCAATGCAGGGTAATATGGATTCCTGTGCCTTGCTTTTCTGTATCCTAATTCTCGAATGTTATCATTTTGTGCATGCTGCACTGACTTAACTTCATCTGTAGGTTTGGCATTGTATTAGTTCCGATGTATTTCTACACCCTCATCTTGAGGTGTCTGTATGTTCAGTTATTCTTGGCTTTGTAATAAACTGACTAACTTCATTTAGTAGTCTGTGATTCTTACTGACCTTAGTGAATTGCACCTGAATTGATTGACCTGCTAATGATTTCTCTTCCCCCATCCATGCTCTCATGCTGAGAAAAAGTACCATTGACTCGACGGTCTAGAGCTGATCCAGAACATGAGATCTTAGCTCCTTCACCATAAGAGGCAGAACCTCCAGTTGCAGGGAATCAGGTCTGGTGATACTAATCATCACCAAGCTATTTTTAAAGGGCCAAGGTTTTAACTTTGCTTACCACTGGAATAATAAATATTAAGGCCATATTGAGTGATCACTTTTAAAATGAGCCTTTATTTTCAGCTGCAATCTCTAAAAAAAGAACAAGCAGCACAAACATAAAACAAAAGTTCCATCAACTGCTGGGGATGATGTGGGACGGCAATCAGTTTTATAGTGAATGCACAGTTAGATATTACAATTCAAATAACCCTTTCTTTGAAGGAAAATGTTATGCGTTGGTGGAACGCTGTGTGGCCATGGGAGTTCTAGGCTATCACTGAAAACCTATGGGTCTCAGTATTTTAACAATAATGTTCTTTTTGTTCCTGGTCAGTGAAGAATAATTGCCAGAGTTCTACAATGTCTCCAGAATGCTTGCAAACATCCGCCTTTTGCCCATTAATCTCCTCTGCCCTAGTAGAAAGGTGGTGGGGCAAGTCAATAGATTTTGACTCAGGTACCTGAGAATCTGACAAATTGTCTCAAACCCCAAAAAGGTTTTAAACATTCAGAAAAACTAAGCAGTAAAAAAATGTAATGGAATTTTCACCCACAGGAAAGTTCAAAAGTGTGGAGATGGCCTGGTTAGAAAGCTGTTTAATGGTAGTGCTATTTGGGGACAAAGCGATAGTGCTGATTTTGGCTGACCTCTTCCCGTTCTTTGAAACCTTAGACCATGGAGTTGCCCATGTACGCTATCTGCACTATGACGAGGGTATCAAATGAAGCTCTAAAGAGGTTTGCTTCCTACTCGAAGCGAGAAACGCAATGGGCTTTTTTCGGTCTGGTTTATTGTGATGTGGAGTTCTGCAGGAGTCATGTTGTTCACCTCCATTATTTATTGTCTATGTGCATTGCTCAACCTCCAAATGAATGCCTGAGATCTGTCATTGAGGGTTTTTAGACAAACTCTATCAACATCTAAAGTATTCTTCTGACCTTCAATGCTTTCATTACCTCACATGCTAGTCCCAGGCATTACCAATATGAGTCAGCATGCATAAAATAGGCCAGACTGTCTGATGCATAGACATGTCAGCCTTGTGGCGGATGTGGCTTCTGGTGCTGGAATATCATGGCCAGAATATATTGAACCATAAATATTGTGATCTAAATATCTTTTACAAAAATATTGTCTCAATGGTGCAAATGACAAAGAATGGGACAAGAGTTTTTTCAACAATTTTCCGGCCATAGTTTTTCTGCCAGACAATATTTCTGTGCATGCTATTCTGACATACAACCACTTTCAGGGCAGATGTTTCTGATGGCAATGCCAGCTGAGGCTATGCTGCAAGAGATGTAGCAATTCCTCCACCATTGAAAGAGGTTGGGGAACCACCAATTTGACAGTGCAGCAACTACAATGATTTACAAACAGTCTTCAACTGTACCAAACTCTTAATGCCCTGTATGTTGTGTACTCATGATAGGTCTAAGACCCTAAATATTAACAGCTCACTGTGCTAATGCTGCTATGTTTCTGAAATAGCGCTAAAAAGCAAATGAAAAAAATAAAATGTTCAAACTTACAGGGCGGATATCCCCCAGTGTGAGCCTGCATCCTTGCCCGCTGATTTGTATAGAGGCAGAGAGATGAGACAAATAGTTGGGGCAATCGTCAATGGTCCAATAAAGCGCATAAGGAATCCAATCAGACCAGAGAAACCCATCACGATTTGGAAACACGAAGCAATTATTATAGCTCCTTGAATCTGTGAAGAGAATAGAAAGAGAGTAGAGACAGGAGTGGTGTGGAGTAGCACATGAAAAAGGGGGGTGGAATTTGAAATAAGCAAACAAAAAATAGCTTGGAGTAAAAAAAGGAGATTAAAGACAGAAAAGAAAAAAGTTAATTTTAACGATACAGAGGGTGAAAATATAGGGTAGAATAAACATCAAGGAAACACAATGTCACAAAAGGAGTGATTTAATGTGAAATAAAGCAAAACAAAGCAGTAGAGGGAAAGAAATAAGAAAGGTGTGGGGGAAATGTGGTTGAAATGGCAGGATAAGAATTAGTAGTGTGCAAGAAAGGAGGAGATAATTTGAGCACAGTGATCAAGTTGTGGTTAGGGAAAGGATTGTATAGACACGGCAGGAAGATGAAATGCAGTAAGATAAAGTTAATTTATTTGGAGGGTAAGAAGGAAGAAATGATTAATGGTCATATGGGATACGTAGGGCCTAGAAAGGGAGGTGACAATATAATCGAAGTAGGATTGTGGCATTTGAGAGAAAGAAGAGAGAGAATATAGGTGCTATAGTGACCGAGTGAAGGTCAAGGAAGAGCGAAATAAAATCGAAGTAAAAGAAGACTGAAAATTATCAAATGTAAAAGAAAATTGAAGGTAAAAAACAGAATAAGTCAATTAGGGTAGGATTTGATGACAAAGAAATTAAAGTAGAAGAAAGGGACAGAGAAAAGTTTATCGAAACAGGGAAAGTGGTTGTATATAATACTAGACAGAAAAAGATGAAAGGGAGTAGATGAGAGAATAATGGAGAGAAAGAGAAGGGATGTATGCAAGTGAGAGAGAACAAGATGTAATAGATAACATGAATATTTAGATAACATCAGTAAGTAATGCATAATGTGTTATTGTTCTGGACATTTTAATATATAGTATAGTCATGAGTGACTTGGGAGGATTCCTGTCAAGTCTAGTCAAAAACAAATGTGAGAAGGCTATCTCTATGCTTGGCTAGAGAGGGAGATCACGTTTCGGAAGGAGACCCAACTAAGGGACCTATTACGATATTGACGTTAGCTGGATGGAATTCGTCCATCTATTAGTTTGGCTGTGACAGCCCCATGGGCGGTCGGAAACAGCCATTTTTCCATTGCAGCTTGTGCAGCGGGTGAAAATGGGGCCGCAGCACAAGCTGCAATGGGAAAATTGATGTTAAAATAGTACATATTTATTGTTTGAAATTAAATATTTAATCATTAAATCATTACTTAGTATTATTAAACATCAATTCAATCAATCAGTAGATTTGTGGAGTGCTTCTTGTCACCCTTGAGGGTATCCAGGTGCTGGCAGGGTCCAGTAGATTAGCCGAATAGCCAGGTCTTCAAGGACTTTTGGAACTATATAAGTACAGGGAGGTCAGGAGATGAAAGGGTATCTTGTCCCATGTCTTCCCTGCTAGAAAGGTTAAGGAGCGACCTCCACATATGCTACATCAGATAAGGGGGTGAGGGTCAGAGAAAGGAAAGGGGAGCAGAGGTGTCTCTTGGGTTGATGGACGTTAAGGCAGTGTTTTAAGTAGGCAGGTCCTGAATTGTGTAGGGCATTGTATGGGTGGGTCAGGAGCTTGAAATTGCATCTTTTCTGTACAGGGAGCCAGTGGAGTTCCCTGAGGTAGGGGGTGATGTGGGTTCACCTAGTGATATCCAGTACGAGTCTTGCTGCAGCTTTCTCTATGGTCTGTAATCGTTGGAGTAGGTGAGCTGTGATCCCTGTGTAGAGAACATTGCAGTCGTCCAGTTGGCTAGAGATGAGGGCTTGGGTGATGATGTGTCTTGAGCTTCGGAGTAGCCATTTGAATATGTTACGAGGTATGCAGAGGATTAAGAAGCATAGGGAGGAGGCGGAGTTGTCATCCTGAATCATCATGGTTAGCTTGTTGTCCAGAATGTTGCCTAGGTTCCTAGTGTGGTCAGTGGGGATAGGAGTAGGTCTGACTTCTAAGGGCCACAAGGTTGTGTCTCATGGGGAGCTTTTGTGTCCGAAGATCAGTTTTTCTGTCGTGCTGAGTTTCAGGCAGTTGTCCTTCATCCATTTGGTGATGTCTTTCATGCAGTTGTGGAAGTTGGTATTGGTGGTATCTTTGGTGAGCGAGAGGACGAGTTGTGTTTTGTCAGTGTACAATATGATATTGAGTCATTGGGTTTTGATGATGCTGGCCAGAGGTGTCATATAAATGTTGAAGAGGGTGGGGCTTAGCGAGGATCCATGAGGTACTGCAAAGATGATTTCCCAGGGTTTGGAGGTGAAGGAGGAAGGTAGACTTTTTGAGTTTTTCTGGTGAGGAAGGAGGTGATCCAACTGAGAGCAGCTCCGTGGATGCCTCTGTTGTGCAGCTTTGTGATCAGTGTGTGGTGGAAGAACGTATCAAAAGCTGCTGAGAGATCTAGGAGGATCAGAGCTGCAGTCTCTCCTCTGTTGAGTACGACTTGAATGCCATCCGTTGCTGCTAAAAGGACAGTCTCAATGCAGTTGAGTATGAGGTTCCGTTCCAGGTATGAGAGAGCTCTTGGTTGCTGGCTTTTTCTGATACTTTGGTCGGGAATGGGTGCAGGGAGATCGGTCATAAGTTGTTGAGTTGGCTGGGGTCTGCCAATGGTTTCTTTAATAAGGCATTGACTTCTGTGTGTTTCCAGTCCTCAGGGAAGGTGGCTGTGGCAATTGAGGTGTTGAACAAGGTGGTGAGTACATGGCTAATTCTGGCTGTGCCTAGGTTGAAGATGTGGTAAGGTCATAGGCCAGTTGGGGCCTGTGAGTGGACCGAGCTCATGATAGAGAAGGTGTCCTGTGGGATGAGCTGAGGCCATTCAGTTAGTCATGTGTCTGTGATGGTAGAGGGTTGGTCTGATGCTTGAAGAAGTCAGTGACCTTGGGCTATGGTTCAAAGTTTCTGTGGATATTTGCAATCTTGTTGTGGACGAAGTTTCCAAGGAAGAAGTTACCAGCTAGCCTGCTTGGTGGACCTTATGTTGGTGTTGTTGCAGATGGGAGCTAGGCAGTTGGAGCAGTTGGTGATCCAATTTTTGAAGTTTCTGACGTTTAAGTCTAGATTGTTGAAGGAGATGGGGTGGAAGATGTTGAGGGCACTGATCCATGTGTCCTTTGAGACTTTGCTCCAACTGCGTTTGGGAGCGTGGGCAGACTGGGGGGCGGTGATATGTGAGCTGGTGATGCCTAAGTGAATGATGGAGTGGTCAGTCCAGGAGAGATCCATGGTGTGGCTGTTCCTGATGAAATCATTGGAGGTAAAGATGGGGGTCTAGCCTGTGGCCTGCGGTGTGCTTGGGGTTGTGACGAGGTAGGTGAGTTCGAAGTTGTTCATGCTGTTGAGGTGGTTAGTAGTGTTGATGACACTGTGGTGGTCGAGAAGGAAGTTGAGGTCACCGGGGAAAATGTAGTTGTTGGAGTCTATGGCGAGGTGGGCAATGAAGTCAGAGAAGAAGTTGAAGAAGGCTGAATGTGGTCCAGGAGAACAGTAAGCAAGGGTGTTCCTGATGGAGGTTATGCTGTCTTTTTGGAGTCGGAAGTTGAGGTGCTCCACGGCTGGGGTAATGTCGTCATTTGTGGTAGTGCATGGGATGATTCCTTGTGTATGATGGCGATCACTCCGCCAGGCTTGTTGATGTGGTAATAGTGGGTGATCTTGTATCCTTTGGGTTTTGCAGTGGTGATGTTGGGTGCGGAAGTGGGGTTGAGCTAGGTCTCAGTGAGGAAGAGGACGTTGGGTATGAGGCAGAGAGGAGGTCTCATATCTAGATGGTGTGTTAGCATACTGAGCTTGTGTTGAGAAGGGCGCGTGGTGCTGGTGTTTTAGTTCAGGTGGTGTCTGTGGTGTGTTCGGGGTGGTGTGGTACATGGGCTGGTGTGTGCTGTGGCACGTGAAGTGGCAATTGGTGAAGGGAAAAGATCCTATATAGAGTGTGGCTCGGAGCAGTGGCAGTGTTTGTTGCAGCCTTTGGGGTCGAGGCGATGGTGTATCAGTGAGAGGTATAATTAGAACCAATTGGAAAGTGATTCCGCACTCAAATTATTTTGTGTGAATAATGTGTTTTGAATGTTCGGTTTATTTCGTTTAGTTCAGTGGTGCGTAGGTAGGTTACCCTACTGAGCAATAGGATATTTCCAATGTAAATGTCCCGTGTGGTTCCTGGCACTCAAGAATCACTCCTGCCTCGCACTCCTTTATATTTTCCTTAAACAGTTAGTCCATTCAAGTAAGTTTTGTTCATCATATTTTATTTTCAATCGTTATCATTGTTTTCAATACTCATGATTTCTTCCTTATGTATTATTTTCATACCATGTTTTGTGCATTTTATAATTCCCAATGCATTTCAAGCAATAAAGCCCTTCCTCAGGGGATTCTTTCTCTGAAACAGTTAATATAAGAATTTTTTTTTTTTATTAAAACTTTATTGACAAATAGACGCAGAAGTTATTTTCATCAATTTCACTGCTTGCATCCGTTACATATTGTCTCAGTATGTCTGCATAGATGGATAAGTTACAGGACAGATCGGTGTACAGGATTAATTTTCATAACATGTAAGGAGGAAAGAGTTGCATATAATTCCTTACAGAATCACATAGTTCAACATTCCACACTCAGATCCAGTTCGTAATTCGCCCACCTATTAAAAACTGCAATTAGTTCTCAGTGACTTCTACGTATGGAAAGAAAATGATTTCTACAAAAGAACTTAACTAACGTCATCACCACCGCATATAGTTGTGTCCTTTCATATACTGGTGTCATCCACTGCATAGAGCTCATACATTGGTTCAGAGTTTACAGTTGCTGCTCCCTCCACTCCCACACAAATCAGAGTGCCTCATACCATTCCGTCCCCATTAATCGTCCTCCTCCTCTGACTCCAGATCTTCATCCTCCGGCAACGGGTCACATGGTTCTCCCCTATATTTATTCCATGGTGTCCATATTTTATTCCATTTACGCGGACAGGCCCGCAACACATACACTGCCCGTTCCCTCACCATGAGGAGGTCCATATTTCTAACCCAGCCCGACACTGTCGGCAAGTCCGGCGCACCCCATTTTTGCGCTATGTCTCTCTTTGCCACTGTCATAGCTAACGTGGCCCACAGCTGTTCATATTTGTTCAGGTCAGTAGGATCCCAAATGTTTAACAGACATTTGCGGGGCTCAGGCAGGAGCGAAATTTCAAGGGCCTGGGAGACTGTTCGCGTAATCTGTTTCCATACCTCTTGGAGTAATGGGCAGTCCCATAGTGTGTGTAGCAGGGTCCCCTCCTCCCCGCAGCCCCTGAGACAGAAGGGGTGTGGTGTTCTCTGTATCCTGTGCAAAAGTGTTCTGGTATAGTAGGTGCGGTGTAGGATCTTGAGCTGAACCAGCCTAAACCTAGCTGAGATGCCCACCTCCCTTGGTGAGGCCAACGCCTCGTTCCATTCCGAGTCGTCCATATCCCCCAGTTCCCCGGCCCATCTCTCTCGGAGTTTCTGTGTGGGGTCCGGCAGGTTATTAATCAGTTTTTTGTATGTAAGGGAGGTTGCCTTCTGTTCCATAAAGTCAGTTAGCAACCTGTCCTCCAGTGGAGAGGATTCCGGGAGTACTGTGTCAGGAGGGATTGCGTGCAGTAGGGCGTGCCGGATTTGCACATATCTGTATGTTTCATTGGGCCCCATACCATACTGTTGTCGCAGTTGTGAGAATGCGACCACTGAGCCCTTATCCCAAAGGTCTCCTACAACCGAAATTCCTATTTGGTCCCATTGTGCGAAACCCTTACTGGCTCTTAAGTTACCTAGTGATTTCGTGTCCCACAATGGCGTCATGTTTGTAATTTTCCCCTGCCACCCGAGTCGTGACTGCGCTGCATGCCACAGGGATACCGTGTGCAGCGTCGGACCGATCAGTTTTCGGGCCCGTGCGCGATTGTACAGCACCGCAAGCATGCCGTCCGTTCCCAGCTGTGACCAGTCCGCTTGGTACGCGGGGTCCCCCCGCGGGGCGTGGATCCATTGATTTACTATCTTAAGCTGGGAGGCCCAGTAATACAATTGAAGGTTGGGTAGTGCAATCCCTCCTTCGTACCAGCTTTTAACTAATTTATCGTGAGCTATACGAGCTGGGCCATTGTCCCACAGTAGTGCAGACACAAGTGCTGCGACCTGTTGGAAGTAACGTGGGGCCACCACATGAGGAGTATTCTCCAACACATAAAGAAATCTAGGGAGAGCCATCATTTTGTACAGTGCTCCTCGCCCAAGGAGGGTTAATGGCAGGGTGGCCCAGTATTTAACGTCTGCACGGAGACGCGCCAGGGGTGGCACCAGGTTTGCGTTATAAAAGTCCGTCGCATTAGTGGTGATAACAATGCCCAGGTATTTAAATGAGCCGGACGCCAATTGTAGGGGGCAGTCATCTCGCAGTGTCGGTTCTGGGCCCCTGAGTACGAAGATTATTGATTTGGACCAGTTTAAGGTGTAGCCAGATGCCTTCCCATGCTCGTCGCACAGGGTCAGCAGGGCAGGAATACCTTCGTCGGGATCGGTCATATAGATCAGCATGTCATCTGCATACAGCGACACTTTGTCTTCCCACCCGTCCTCCCACGTGAGTCCCCGAAACAGTGGCGTTGCCCTAAGCAGGATGGCCAGCGGCTCAAGCACCAGTGCAAATAATAGGGGCGATAGCGGGCACCCTTGTCTCGTTCCGCGTCCTAATGGGAAGGGCTTCGAGATGTGACCATTCGCGACCACCTGTGCCATTGGCGACTTGTACAGTAGCCGGACCCATGCTATGTATTTCGGGCCGAAGCCCATGCGGGCCAAGACTGCAAATAAGTACTCCCACTCCACAAGATCAAACGCCATTTTTGCGTCCAGGGATAGGATGACTGCCTGTTTGGAAAGGAGATGTGCTCTCGCCAGGACCCCATGCACCCTCCGCAGATTCATCGCTGTGCTCCTATGTGGCATGAAGCCTGATTGGTCTGGGTGGATCAGGGTGTGCAAGTGTGTCGTCAGGCGGCTAGCCAGGAGTTTCGCAAGTATCTTTGCCTCCACGTTGAGCAGGGAGATAGGTCGATACGAGGAGCATAGTGTCTGTGGCTTGTCAGGTTTAGGGATAGCCACTATGGTGGCCGTGCGTTGATCCAGAGGGAGTGCAGCCTTAACAAGACTCTCCCCATACATATCCAGCAAGGGTTTGCTTAGTAGGGGGGCTGATGCTTTGTACCATTCCACGGGTATCCCATTAGGACCAAGTGCCTTGCCAGATTGCAAAGACTGTATTGCTAATTGGATTTCAGTTTCGGTTAGGTCCGCGTCCAGTTCCTGCTGCGCTTCCTGGGAAAGCGCGGGGACAGTGATTTGGTCGAGTGATGCTAGTGCTTCCTGCTCCGTGACCGCCCTAATCGGTGTGTAGATTTCCTGATAGTGGTGTGCTAAAGTGTGTACGATTTGTTCAGGGTGTGTCAGCAGCTGGCCCTTCTGATTGTATAGCCTCTGAATGCCTCTGTTGCTACCACCCCTCCTGTCCAACCATGCTAGCATTTTTCCGGCTTTGTCCCCCACATCATATATCCTGCTGGCAGTGCTCGCCAAGTGTCCCTTGGTCACCGTTGTGAGGTGGGCCAAGTGTTGTTGCTGTTTGAGATGGAGCGCATGCGCGGTGTTAGGGGTGGGATCGGACATGTGGGCGACATTCGCGGTGTGGAGAGCCAATTCTAATTGAGCGAGTTCTTGTCTGGAGTCTCGCTTGTGCCCCGTGATAGCCGCTATTGCCGCGCCGCGCAGGACCGTTTTGTACGCCTCCCACAGTGTTGAGGGTGAGGAGACCGTCCCTGCATTTTCTGTAAAGTAGTGCGATGAGGCCAGTTTAAGCTTCTTTCTGACACCTGGGACCTGTAAATAGTTAGGGTATATTGGGTAGAGCCTAGCACGTTTCTGCTCCTTGGATGTGATGTGGAGGGACACTGGGGAGTGGTCGGATATACCCCTAGGTAGGATCTCAAGTTTGTCCACTGAACCCAGCCCCACCCCCAAAAAGAAAAGATAGTCAATGCGTGAAAGACTGTTATGTGTAGACGAGTAGTGCGTGTACTGTTTTGCCGTTGGGTTCATGTGACGACAGACATCCGTGAGGCCCAATGCGGACAGGAAACCAGGAAGCGTGGCGGCCCCTCGTTGCCGGTCCCGTATGGGAAAGGTGTCTAATAGCGGGTCCGTTATGGCGTTAAAGTCCCCGCCAATGATCATGTCACCCTCTGGGAGGTCAATTAGAAACTGACCCAGCGCTGGGAGCGCTGTGGAATGCAGCGCCGGGGGAATGTATACTGACACCACGTTGAGGGGCTTTCCTTCCCATTGGCCGTGTATTGCCGCAAATCGACCCTGGTCGTCCGTCTTGCGGCTGTCAATCATAAAGGAGGAGTTTTTTTTGAGAAGTATCCCAGTGCCCCTGGACCCCGTGGTGAACTCTGCATGCGCCGCCATGGCATATCCGCGCCTGTCAAGTGCTTTGCAGGTGGACCCGGCCAGGTGCGTCTCTTGCAACATCACCAAGTCTGGTCCGTGACGTTTAATGGTTTGGAGAACCAACCCCCTTTTAATTTTGTCCCCCAGGCCCCTAACATTCCAGGTGAGCAATTTTAAAGGGGATACTGGTGTTAGTCGCGAGTCGCCATCAGCGGGCGCGATTCTGTGTCGTTGGGCCATGTGGAGGTAGGACTAGTGTTTTTGAAGCGTGAAGGCGGAGCATAGCGTTTGCGTGAAGACCTGTGATAGAAAACCAGGAGTGTACGGCTCGCAGCGGAACCATGATCCACATCGAAGCGGTGATGACTGAGAACATTATCAACCATAACAACACAACTTCCCCCCCCCCCGTCCCCTCCCTGCTCCCCTGCACCACGGACGAAAACCCGCCCGCATCCCCAACTTGGCAGAGTGCTTTCTCCCGTCCCCGTCCATCTTACTTGCTCGTGGGGTTGGTGAGACCCCTACAGGCACCGGCCGATGCCCGCCCTACTCGGCTCCATCAGCATCAAGGTCCCAAGTGTTCATAAACATGTTGTCCCCAATGCAGAGCACTCCGGTTAGCCCCTAACTGGTTGTCCAGAGTCAAGTGGGTCTCTTTCAAGATCCGAATCCAGTGCCGTCGCACCCTCTTCGTTCGTGGGAGTACCTGATGGGTGTGCCGACTGTCCCCCGTTGCGATGGTGCTGTCGGTCTCTGTGCTGGCGCTGTGGCTGTCCCACCTGCCTCCATCCATCAAGCCATTCTCGAGCCACCTCCGGCGTATCAAAGAACCACGTCTTTCCTTCCGCTACTATGCGTAATTTGGCGGGGAAAAGCATGGAGTATGGCAGGCCTCTGTCTCGCAGTGCCTTTTTTACGTCCATGAAAGATTTTCTGCGCCTGGCCACCTCCGCCGTGTAGTCTGGAAAGAAGGCCAGCGTTGAGTTTTGAATTTTGACTGGCGGGGAGTTCCGTGCCGCTTGTAGGATCGCGTCTCTGTCCCTAAAATTGAAGAGCCTGGCCAGCACTGGCCGCGGGGTGGCGCCCGGTTTGGCTGCCCCACCAGGGACTCGGTGCGCCCTTTCAACAGAAAAGAAGTGAGACAGGCCTTTAGGTTTCAGGTGGGTTTTGATTAGATCCTCAACGTATAAGTCCATCGCAGCTTTACCCTCCGATTCCGGCAGGCCTAGGATGCGGACGTTGTTCCTTCTGGAGCGCCCTTCCTGATCGTCGAGCTTGTCCTGCAGCTGTCTAGTGACTCTTTCCATGCGCTCCATGGCCACCTGCAGGTCCGAGGTGTCCTCAACAAGAGACTTCGTGACTACTTCCACTTGCGAGACCCTTTCCGCCATTTTGTGAAAGTCAGCCCGGAGCAGCGTGACCTCGGAGGAGATGGAACCCACCGTCGTCCGGACTTCGTTGAGGGTCTTCATTACGTCTTCAAGGGTCACTTTCAGAGCGCCTCCCGTTTCCGGAGGAGTACCAGCGGAGTGGCGGCCGCCACTCTGGGAATGTCCATTTTGGCCGTATGCGAACCTGTCGAGCTTCGCCTGTGTCGTCGTGCTCCGTGTACCCTTTCCGGCCATGATGTCGTGCTGCTGTCGGAGGTATTCGTGCTCTGCGTCTGGGTACACTGTCGTCCTGTGGGTCATGCAAGGCCCGCGGGTGTCCGGCTGATAAAGTCGTGCCCCACCGAGTCCAAGGGGTCTACTTAGGGCCAGAGATGATAGTCAGTCCGCCGCTCTTTGGAAGGCGTTTGTTAGGCCTACAGCGAGGCTGCGTATGCAGGGGTCGTGCAGTGCGGCGCCACCAAGTGCGACGACGGGTATGCTCCCGAGGGGGCCCCCCCTCTTTGCAGGGCCTCCAGACCCCTTCGTGCACTTCAGCTGTGGCTATCGTGCGGGACCTTCCGCATCCAGAGGGCGCCTACGCCAGGCTGGTCGTGCTGCGAATAGCTCCACTCCGCGCCGCCTCCAAGTCAGGTTGCCGGTGCCCCCACGCGCCTGAACAAGCTTTAAAGACCCTTGAGGAAGACTTTAAAGGCATTTTCAAAAAAACTCCTATCTTTGCGTATGAAAGAACGAAAAACGTCAAAGAATTAATCAAACAAACTTCCAATGAAATCACACAGACCTACAAAGGAACCTTACCATGCCACAATTGTGGCAATTGCTCAGCAATATTAAAAAGTAACATCATCGATCACCCCACAAAAGGAACACCCGTTAAGTTGAAAGTAACAGGCACGTGTGATTCGACCAATCTAATCTATATGTTGAGATGCCCATGTGGGAGATCATATGTAGGCAAAACACAACGCAAATTGAAAACCAGAATAAGTGAACACAAAAGCAACATTCGATAAAAAAATAAAAAATCACCCATTGCTGTACATTTTAATGAAGCGAATCATAATGTAAGTCAACTTCGATTTTGTATCTTGGAAATGGTGCCAATCTTGCCAGGAAGAGACAACTCCAGTCACCTGTTAAGGAGAGAAATTTTTGGGATAAATCATCTGAACACTATGAATCCATCCGGACTCAATGAAAAATTAGATCTGAACTGTTTTTTATAAGTCAGTTTTTCAACTCAAGACAATGTGATGTAAATAGTACTCTGAATTGTGATGAAACGCGCCGCATAATTTTGTTTCCGTTTTTTTCACTTCTGTTAAAACTTTATTAAATTGTAATTTTGATTGCCTAAAAGTTTGGGTATGGTCCATACACACACTTTATTTACCAAACGCATTTGTACACTTCCACGGCCATTCACATGTAAACAGACGGACTTTTAAAATCGTGACCACACATGACTGTCAGAAGGAATCAGAGTGTTCCTACACGGAGTCCTACACTTATTTTTAGCGTACTCGATCGGCAACAACCCGTCCCTTTTCACTGTCTATACTTCTGACACTTAATATGAAGCGACTTCTGGTCACATGATCGGAACTCGAAAAACCCGCAGACCCGACAACGAGACGAGAACACATTGAGTTGTGCAGGTAAAACGCCGTCGGGCGTAATTTCGACCATATTTACATAGACTACTGTAGAGATGTATATGTAAAATTTGACGGCCGCACATTTACTTTCTAGATCGTGATTTCGAACCACGAATTTATTTCGAAAGCTCTTGACGATCGTGCAAAGGTCAGTTCGCCCCTCAAAAAAAATATTTTTGACGGTCACGTTCACTAATGGGTTATAAGGTCACACACCACACAAATTTCTCTTGAAAAAAGAAACAAAGGTTGTTTACAACAAACGTAATTCACTACATGGCATGTGGTTGGTTTTAACAACATTGAAGCATTTGGTGTAAACAAAGTGTACGAGATCACAATATGAACTATTGTATTCCAGACGCTTAAAATTTCTTATATTAACTGTTTCAGAGAAAGAACCCCCTGAGGAAGGGCTTTATTGCTTGAAATGCATTGGGAATTATAAAATGCACAAAACATGGTATGAAAATAATACATAAGGAAGAAATCATGAGTATTGAAAACAATGATAACGATTGAAAATAAAATATGATGAACAAAACTTACTTGAATGTGTGATGTATTCCTATAGGTTCTGAATCGATCCCCCTATTCCTGACCCTATTCTGGTTAGTAAACTAACAAGTTAACTAGTAATCAGCCCATGAGGCAGAAAATCCCCATGATGCAGATACCGTTATCTGACGCAGTCACACTACGGCACAGGAACGTGTTATCTGATTAGGTCATAACGCTTGCGATCTAATTAGACAAGCGATATTCCTCCAGCCCCTGATAAGGCATACGGAGTTCTCATAACAAATCAAACCTATGACAACCTGGGCAAAACCCTGCGGCCATTGTTTTGATTTCACCGAGAACTTCAGTAAAAGAATGTGCTAACGAGCAAATCGTATGACATCCTTATTGACCTATCTATGTCCATCCTTACGTCAATCTCGGCACCTTAAAGGTATAAATATTACCGATCTTGCCCTATGCAAACACACGCGTGGTGACGAGACGGAGCAGCCATACTTGCCGAAGCCAAGAGCAGAGCAGACCCCGCTGGCAGCAGCCCCACTTTCCTGACGCGCTGAGAGACGCACTGACTTCTCCTGCCGAGAATTCCAGCCCCGGCGTTTCTGGGTAGCCCTCGCAGGCAGCCTGGAATATCGAGACCAGAGAGAGAGATACCATTCCTCATTCATCCTAACTTCCAGGTACAGAACTGAATAACCCCTCACAGAGAATTCTTTAGTTATTCACTTGGCAAAAACAAACTTAACTTAAACTGTAACTTTCTATTCCCGCCCACGTATTAGACTTAGGTCAGGTACACGGGGTAGGCGTATCTAGAAACACCAGTTGAGTACGTTTAGTCAAATGTATATGTGTATGTAATATATTTTATTCATTTTAAAACATCTTATGGCTTAGAAACCATATCAATGTTTTTACAGTATTATTTTATACTTCTGCTTCTAATGTATGCACTTTACTTAACTATAAGTATTGCAATAATATCGATCCATTTCTCTTGTACGAGAAAAGAGACTGATCAATAAATAACAGCTTTTTATTGAACACGCCCGTCTCCTCCTTTTCTCTACAATCTGATGAGACTAAGAATGCACGTACTGACTGAGTAAAATAAATTGCCTTTTGTTCACACGACTCTCGAGATATACTCTTGATTAGGGGAGAGCAAAGTTGTCATGTTCTATGGTTGTCAGAAACTAAATCCCTTCTTGTCTAATCAGGGAAGTTAAGTCCTCCTTGAACATTCGAGAAAGTTTCTAGTGAACTCTGAGCTAAGCTGGCAAACCCAAAACTTTAAGTCTAGTATCGACAGTAGTAGACCTAGTTAACGTCTGGTCTAGGCCTTTACTGCTGTAGGTATTATTCCAATGCGCAGAGCCTATTGGGATGATAGGAACTACACTACATGGCGCCCAACGTGTTTGGAAAGGGCGATAAAACTAACGTAAGACATTTAGAGTAACTCAGTCGTGCTTTCTCACTCAGACCCCTTTTCCCACAATACTCCAAAGACGTCTGGAGTGGGTGAAAGGTAATATCCGCCAGACCTCGCAGGAGGGAACTCCTATGTATGGTTTTTGGTATAGTCAACGTTGAAGGATAAACAGTTCCAAAATATTGTGCATCTAATCTAATCTTCGTTTCCACAAGAAACCTGATCTGCAAACAAACAAAATAACCATCCTGTCAGTAAAATGTCAGACAATGAGGATGAAAGAGAGGCAGTTAGATTAGCAACTGAACTCGCAGCAGCTGATGCTACCATGCAAGCAGCAGACGGGGATATAATACTCATCCCGGTCATCAAAAGGAGATCTATAACTCTAAAACTTATAGAAAATGGACTGACACCTAGAGGTGGCACAGTCATATTCGTAATTGAGGCACACGAATATCGGCAGACAGAGGTATACTATTCATGGATACATTTTCCAGCAGCAAATGCTGTAACAAAGTACTTCCACTATTACAAAATAGAGGAACCTCCTAATGAGTACACTCCTTTCGAGGAGGTGGAAGTACCACTCAAATTTCAAGAGCATTTGCTCTTATTTGATGGCGCCCTAAAACATAATAATCACATCACCAGGCTCGGTCCTTTAGGTAGACCAGGAGCAACGCGGCCGGTCCTAGCCGGATACACACCACATCCAGACATCAATGAGATGCCAGCAGCAGAGCTGTTAACACAGCTAAAACAATTAATAAAAATACACAGACAATTAGTCCAATATGTGATGCGGACTTCAACAATTCAGCCAGCGATTAAACTCCCACAGCTGACCCCTCACCAGGGGAACACAAATAAAATTACACCACAGAACATCCAGTCCTGCCTAGGTAAAGTACCGGCTAAACGGGAACAAATACCATTCTGGTTGGCACAGAAAATCACCCAAATAGAGGCGGTGTTTCCAGACACCACCCCGTTAGAAAAACACAGGATTCTGACTATCTGTCTCCCAATGGGAATCGCACCACGCATAGAGGACTGTGACACTTGGGGTACAGTCTTTGCTTCCATCTACACAAAAACGCACGGTGTTCCATCCATTTCGGTAATACCAAATGTGCTAAAACAAATTCAAGATGAATATGGTCCTGAACCCGCTTTAACTCTTGGTATGAAATTACTGAAAGACTTCAAGCAGGTCTCGGCTATACTGTTAGCCAACATAAAAGGAGAAGCAGCAAACGTGGCGATCCGCCAGAGGTTAAAAGAGACAGATATAGCAGACCAACCAGCTGAAATTGCCAGAATCATAGAAAAATCCTATGAGGAACTAGGTAGAGATAGTTTAGGTGGAATACCAGTAAAACCGCAACTGATTGAAAGTCCTGAAAAAATATTTTTTAATAATAATTCTACATCACCAAAAAAGAACTGGGATGGAAACAAACAATCCAGTCCTAAAGAAAAGAAATTCCAGTCCAGAGGAAGGTCTCCTAGGCGAAGAGAAAAATCTCCGAACCAGAGACACAGGTCACCTCAGAGTGACCCCTCTGGGAAAAGATATAACCTTAGAAATAGGGATAATATTAAAAAGCCTGATAGATATCAAGACATTGATACACGTCCCTCTCAATCTTTTCAGACTTCCTCGCAGAAATCGGAAAGAAGAGGACGATCAGAACAAAGAGAAGAGCACGCCAAGTCCAAAGACAAGGAACCTGCTCAACTAAAAAAGAAATTACAATTTCCAAAAAAGAAGGTAGCCAGTATCAAGGTAGTTAACAATGCCGAGAATACTGAGGACACAACTGAAAAACGGAGAGTGGGCTCAGACAATGCTAGACAGTGCAGCAGAAGTGAGCATAGCTCGCAAAGTCCTTATGAATCATCTGGAGACAGTGGACACGAATGAATATCTTCAAGTGGAAACTGCGGACACCAGAGTTAGCAAACCTCACAAAATATACGAAATAACATTGCGTATAGAGGGGGATAAGACTAGGAAAATAAGGGGACTATTTTGGGATAATCTCTCCAAGGGCTATGATATCCTTCTAGCTGAAAAAGACTGGCCACCAGAGTTTGTCAGGGAGTGCCCTCATGGCGAAGAAGTAATTATGCCTGCCTTCTCAAATCATATTCCAATTCATAAAAAATACACACTTGCTAGAAAGTGGGCAGTGGCTCTAGCTCCTGCTTTATATAAAAATCACGTGGGATGGGATGAGGATTCTCCTCCTCACAAAATCCAGTTAAAATCACAACCTACTGCACAAAGGCAGTACCCAATTAAGCAAGAAGCTAAAAAAACAGGTAAATGAAATACTAGATCAGCTAGAATACCAGGGGGTGATTGAAACTTGCACCTCACAAATGAACAACCCTTTGTTTCCGGTCTCCAAACCAGACAATTCATATCGTCTAGTTTTGGATTACCGACTCCTTAACACATGTTGCAAAACTTTTGCAGTGCAAAACTCACACAGTGCTGCACTAATGAATAACATAGTGCGCAAAAAATACAAAACAACCGTAGACATCTCTAATGGATTCTTTTGTCAAAACATAGCACCAGAGAGCAGATATTTAACTGCGTTCTCAATAAATGGCACTCAAAAACAATTCTGTCGGTTAGCCCAGGGGTACAAGAACAGCCCGGGAGTATTCTCAGCGAGAGTAACAGAATTACTACAATTATATGATGATGAAGCATTATCTTATGTCGATGACATTTACTTAACAGATGATGACTTGGAGACTCACTTGAAGAGAGTGAACACCATAATACTTGGGTTCGCAGAAGAGGGTTACAAATTCAACTTTAAAAAATCCAGAATTGCCCATCTGACAGTCCTGTTCTTAGGATATGAGTTATCAAGTGAAGGCAAAAGCCTGGCTGACAATTTTCTAGAAAAATGTGCCGTACTCCAAGCACCTAGAACACTAAAAAACCTACAGTCAATTCTAGGCTTCCTAAATTTCGGAAAAACATACATTGCAAATTACGCAGAAAGGGTCAAACCCCTTTATGATCTGATAAAACCAGATTTTAAAAGAACAAATTGGACTCAAATACACACAGAAATTCTGAGATCCTTACAAACAGACATGCTAATTAAAACAAAATTAGAAACACGTGATAACACACGCAATCTTGTGATTCGAGTCATCCCAGGGAGATGCGGATTCACATACCTGACCTCTAATGAGGGAGAAAAGGTACCAATTGCATTCAAATCGCACTTGTACACAGAAGCTGAAAAGAAGTTCAGCAGTACAGGAAGAATTGTTCATGCAGTTCAAACCGCAATAGCTAGAGAAAAAGATAAAGCTGACGGTAGACATATCATAGTCAGAACAGCAGAACCAGCCTTTGAGGCATTAACAACACCATGTAATTTGCCAACAACAGCATTGAATCCAAAGTGGATACAATGGGTGAATTCAATCACAACGGACAAAGTATACTATTACCTTGATCCAGAACTAGAAGAGTTGAAAAATCTAGAATATGAAAGAATATTCCCTCTGCCAATCGACATTCTGCCTTTACGACAGTACGCCTGTGTAATCTATACAGACGGACATGCTCAACCCTCCGTTTGGGGAGAACAAGCATACAACCCCACATGTGAGATTACAAAAGAAGTGTGGCGCGGAGGTAAACTAAAACCTCTATTAACAAAGACACACTCAGTAGAAACTAATTCAGAACAACAAACTGAAATATTAGCTTTGAAAATGGCGCTAGATAATGCGGATCGCGAATTCCCGACACTTATAGTGTCAGATTCATATTACTGCGTCAAATCATATAACAAGGATTTGCAGACATGGATTCAAAACGGTTACAAAGATAACACAGATGCACCAATAAAGCAGAAACTGCTCTGGGAACAAATAGCTCTTTTGAAAAAAGAACTACCAAAGACTCACGTGACACACTCACTGAGTCATCAGCGTGATGGCGTTCACGTTGCAGGGAATTCATTGGCTGAAACAGCCGCAGCGGCAGCCACTAAATCGGCTCCCGTAGTTCGAAAAAAGCGTACATTAAAATACATTGACGGTGAAACAGTGCTGGCGGTGAAAACGTCATCAAAAGGCGACTGCTCAGCGTTACCGATCAACTACCCACTCAATTATACATACATAATCGATGCAAACTCTGTCCCTTTTGCTCGAATCCCTGGAGTGGGGGATAGAGTGATTCCAAACATGGACAGGAGAAACTTGTTAATCGCAGACGCACATATGGGCGAGGGTCTAAAGACACCTCAAACTAAAAGATTCTCTGGAAGAATTACAATCACGGTACTGGTGGCCAGGCATGAGCCTGCGTCACACCATGTTTGTAAAAAACTGCCTAAACTGCAACAGAGATCGCAGTGGGGAGAGAAACAGTTTAATACCTCATCGTTTTACTCCAGAAAAAATCAAGAGTAAAAAGGAAGGGTTGCGATTAACATATACAGGCTAGTTTCCACTTATAATGTAGATCACCAGCACTCGGCTGACGTCCGGACTGTTATACAAAGATTTGCGAGTCTAAATGGCATATACGCTAAGAGCATGCTACGTTTGACCATTGTCTTCACTCTAGCACTCCAGCCTGAGGGGAAACATGACCAAATGAGCATAGTCCAGCGGGAATCTTCTCACTTCCTTCCTGAGGGTACGGGATGGTGTAAAGAAAAAACCAAGGCATAAAGCAATCTATAACGGAAAGGATATTAGGTTCGGGAGCTGGGTGGGTCAAACATCTAATAAGTGTCCAACGTAGTCTAAATAACTTGCCAAGAAATTCTCTGAAGGGATTCAGTGCGTACGAATTATTATTTGGAACTAGGATGATGATCTCTGACATTGATAGTCAGACTTCAGTGGTGAAAGAAAAAAGCTTTGATATCAAAGACCGTTTGGCTATTTTGCAGGACTTAAACAAAACAAGAAAAGACCTGAGCAACATAAAGTTGAAACAACAGCCAACAACCACTGAAGAACCACCACCTGTCCCAGCAAGACCTGTCTGGATTCCAAAAGTCGGGGATCTAGTCAGGGAGAAGATCGCGGTAAAGAAGGAATTTGGGCCTTCTTACAGAAAAGCAGTTCCTGTCTTGTCTGTCAACGGGACAAGATCAGTTGTACTACCGCCACTTGCTGGTAAAAAGGAGAACCGAGTTGTATCCATCGACCTGGTAAAACCACAATCATGTGGCCGATAACAAACAGTAGGCCAAGTGGACTCCCAATAAGTAGCAGAACACCAAGGTTTGCTACCAGTACAGAGGTCCTAACAAAAAGGCTCATCACATTCGAAACGCCTACAGAAGAACAACATGGACTATGCAACAATGCAATAGAACTAAGACCTCTGAAATCCCAAATAAAAACATTTAGCAGAGACACACCAATCTATACTGAAGTACCAAACGAAAATGCAAGAAACAGAAATCCTGAACCAATTGGAACAATTGACAGAACTGCATCCGGCTACTTCATAAACTTCGATGATTCCTCTGAAGGCTTCAGTGAATCAAAAACACAGCCATCATCAAAAACCTTTAAAGATAAAGCTAAAGAACTTTTGAAACAACTGAAAGAAACATATCTGATTTCTCCATGGATTGAATTTTGGGTGGGTTTTGGTGCATTTATCCTCATACTTTGGCTCATCATGGCACTAACTTTGGGACGCTTCATTGAGGGAAAATATGCTAAAATGGACACAGCAAGTCAGAAAATCAACTTGATCCTCAAACCACACACATCTTCACACGTCGAGAAAAGAGAACTTTCTTCAGCCAACTTCACAGCCAATCCGATACCTGGTGGGGTAGCTTGGGACAACACTGACTATGAAATTTATGGTCCGGTCGAGATCCTGAAATATCCACACCAAATTAAGATCTCCTTGAGTGACTTTGTAAAACCAAACTCATTTGCTGATGATTGGGACTTCGAAAGCATTAATAATATGATGTCTGACTTAGTAATGTCTGCTAAATTTACCAAACATGATTATTTGCAGGGTTCTACAAATTATGATAGTATGTACTGTTATAACCACTATGGTAACCATTTTTTACATAGATCTGCACAACCTAGAAATGTTTTAAATTATAATCAATGGGAACATTGTGCAACACCTCCAAAAGGGAGCTCAAGAACCGTTTACGACAAATACTCATATTTTTCAGGTTTTAACACAAGTAATGCTGAAACATTTTATTTTAAATTGTCAAACAAAATAGGGACCAAGACCATGATAACCAACACAAAATTGTTATATTCAGACTCATTCTTTGAAAAAATGAATACTTTTGGTTTTGATTATTGGGACAAAAATGTTGAATTGAAAAGTGTTTGGGGTACCAAAGATTGGCAAGTACAGGGTATAGAAGCTTTGTTTAGAGCCTGCATGATCCCAGACAAATGATATTTTTAAATGACACTGTTCAACAAACCACCTGTCTTGGCCTAGCCAAAATCAAAGATTTAATTAAACCGTCTATTCCAAAGCCAACAACGTTTAGCAACACTTCTACAGATGAAGAGATAGACGTAAACCATATATTAAACCAAAACAGAACACATCCTGATTGGAAACAGTGGTTGATCTGGCCCACAGATACTAATAACTGTCAAGACAGATTCCTGAACAAAACACAGGGGTTCAAAATGACCAGGCCAGACCCTAGATATCCTCAAAGACATCACCCAGGGATAATAACCACCTACAGTGTGGGCAAATTATGCCTTCAATGGCTACAAACTTCCACACTGGCAGAAATTAAGCAACACCTAACTTTACTTACTGATGGTGCTGACTTGCGTGATTTCACTTTGGGACCACGCAAACAGCGTCAAAAGCGTTTCATAGCAGCCTCTGTATATGCAGCATACAATGAGGCCTGGAAGGTTACTCAAATTGAGACAGCAGAGAGAATACGGGAAATTGACCGTATTAATTTGGAAAAATCACTTTCTGTAGTGGACAATGGGTTAATGACTCTGTCCTCCAGAATTTTTTCTTTGGACAGCATTGTGTCTTCAGCAATCGACATATTATCGCAAGACTTACTGTTATTACAACACGGTCAGTCTCAATTGCGTTCTATTGTACAGCTTGGCTGGACGTTACAAAATCTGCGTTCAGGCTATGTGCCTTGGCGTTTAATCAACACAACGTCACTATTCTATATCTTTAACCTTACTGATAGACAAATCAGTATGGCCCAGAAGGGTGCTGATTATACAATCCTGAGCATTGAGAAACTTGAGAGATTACCAATGACAATGTCAGAACGACCTGTCAGTGAATGGATAATACATGGGATAATAAATATTCCAATCTCAACCTTCAGGTTTCAATACTGCCAAAAATATATACAGGCTGGCATGTACGAGAAATTGGGAAAAGGATACCTTAAAACAACATGGAACCTGCCCTATTCACATGCATGTGTCAGTAATAAAGGACAGAAAGTGTTTCTTAGTGGCAATAATTGTGCGATGTCACTAAGCGGCACGTTTCTGTGTAACGGAATTAGTTTGCATGGAGCCTGTGAAGGGAATTCATACAACCTTTCATGTCACCAGCAAGGCGCACCTGCAACAGAAATAGAACCATTCTTTCAAAGACTCTATAATGGGAGTTACATTCTTATTGTAGACCGCAAATGTTGTAGTCTTATGCCCGGGACTTTTTATCTAGTAACTACGACTGCGAAGGTCAAGTGCTGTGGACGCTCATTGTTCCCCAGCTCCTTCCCAGACAGGGAGGCAAGGGCATGGCCCGATTTGAAAATTACTTCTATTCGAATAGATACTTTAAGCAGAATGAAAACAGTGCTTCTTCAGACGCCTACCAGGCTCTCGTCATCAAAAGAAACGTATGATCTACAAGTCGCAAGGACGACTGCAGAGATACATACATTATTATCAACTAATTCCCCCGTACATTTCGCGGAAATCCTGAATGAAATCTTAAATATTTCTGATACCAATGGGGTCTCAAAGGTATTTAAGACAGTATTTTCGATGGCATTAACACCATTCAAAGCCATACTGGGTATTTTTCCAGATTTCGTCCATTCGATTTTTGGCGGACTTCCCCTGATCCTGGGACTAATTGCAGGAATCCTATTCTTAGTCCTTATTTTTCGTTATGGCAAACCATGTCACAGACAAAACTCTTGCGACAAGGGAAGAAACAATCCTAGCCATTGGATACCGGGACCGGATATCAAAAATCCTGGGACTCTCCCGGCTTAGAGACCTGAACATGACTTGGTTTCTATCATTTCGACCAATGTGGCAAAGATGTGTTTTACCTGTATTGAGGTGTCTGCTATGCGGAGAAGAATGCGTGTTAGACACCTGTCTAACGCTACAATCGGATGCGCCAATGGATGCAGAAACATTGTTGAGCCCGATCAAGGTTCATGCTTTGTGCTGCCCTCAAAGGCTACCAATCCTGATGACGGCATTCGTGGAAGCTTCACCACTACGATTGATGGGTAGTGAAGTTCAAGATGAAAGCAGCATCGAACAGGTACGACCTTCTGTCAGTAATGCAAATCAGAATGTCAATGGAGACAATCATGCGCAAGAATGCATGATTACACCTATTTCCGAGTTAGTGGAACTTTCCCAGGAAGCTGTTGACAGTTTTTTCGAAAGCCTAAATGATATGATGTTCTCACCAGAGCAGAAATAGAGACTTTTGAGCAAGCTCGCACACGGCGTTCCCTGAATTCGGCCTTCAACTTTAAAAATAAAGTCACATGAACAGATTTTCCCTCCAGTTCACGGACAGCAATTTTTCAGCAGCCCCAAATATTTTTGCATATTTTCGGGACACTATCTTCTGCTTAAAGTAAGAACTATTCTTAAAGAACTAAGGTTTCTACATTTTAGACTGCTTATAGACATTAGCTGCCCGCTGATACGTTCATAAATATTTTATTCTGTGATGGAATGGTCTCGAACCTTTTTCTGTATTAAGAAGCCATTTCATGTGTAATTCTCATATACCAAATAAGCAATAATGTATACAAATGCGATTACTTTGGCATTATTCTGCAGCTTGAGTGCATACAATACATATGTCTGCAATTTTTCCGTATATTTGAAAAATCTCGAAATGCATTTATGTATTTTGGGGTGGTAAGGTATACACTATACTCTATAGTATGTTGTACTATGTTATACTATGCATAGATTAGTAAATATGTACATAGTTAGCGTGGAGTGGGTGTGATATATTCCTATAGGTTCTGAATCGATCCCCCTATTCCTGACCCTATTCTGGTTAGTAAACTAACAAGTTAACTAGTAATCAGCCCATGAGGCAGAAAATCCCCATGATGCAGATACCGTTATCTGACACTACGGCACAGGAACGTGTTATCTGATTAGGTCATAACGCTTGCGATCTAATTAGACAAGCGATATTCCTCCAGCCCCTGATAAGGCATACGGAGTTCTCATAACAAATCAAACCTATGACAACCTGGGCAAAACCCTGCGGCCATTGTTTTGATTTCACCGAGAACTTCAGTAAAAGAATGTGCTAACGAGCAAGTCGTATGACATCCTTATTGACGTATCTATGTCCATCCTTATGTCAATCTCGGCACCTTAAAGGTATAAATATTACCGATCTTGCCCTATGCAAACACACGCGTGGTGACGAGACGGAGCAGCCATACTTGCCGAAGCCAAGAGCAGAGCAGACCCCGCTGGCAGCAGCCCCGCCTTCCTGACGCGCTGAGAGACGCGCTGACTTCTCCTGCCGAGAATTCCAGCCCCGGCGTTTCTGGGTAGCCCTCGCAGGCAGCCTGGAATATCGAGACCAGAGAGAGAGATACCATTCCTCATTCATCCTAACTTCCAGGTACAGAACTGAATAACCCCTCACAGAGAATTCTTTAGTTATTCACTTGGCAAAAACAAACTTAACTTAAACTGTAACTTTCTATTCCCGCCCACGTATTCGACTTAGGTCAGGTACACGGGGTAGGCGTATCTAGAAACACCAGTTGAGTACGTTTAGTCAAATGTATATGTGTATGTAATATATTTTATTCATTTTAAAACATCTTATGGCTTAGAAACCATATCAATGTTTTTACAGTATTATTTTATACTTCTGCTTCTAATGTATGCACTTTACTTAACTATAAGTATTGCAATAATATCGATCCATTTCTCTTGTACGAGAAAAGAGACTGATCAATAAATAACACCTTTTTATTGAACACGCCCGTCTCCTCCTTTTCTCTACAATCTGATGAGACTAAGAATGCACGTACTGACTGAGTAAAATAAATTGCCTTTTGTTCACACGACTCTCGAGATATACTCTTGATTAGGGGAGAGCAAAGTTGTCATGTTCTATGGTTGTCAGAAACTAAATCCCTTCTTGTCTAATCAGGGAAGTTAAGTCCTCCTTGAACATTCGAGAAAGTTTCTAGTGAACTCTGAGCTAAGCTGGCAAACCAAAAAACTTTAAGTCTAGTATCGACAGTAGTAGACCTAGTTAACGTCTGGTCTAGGCCTTTACTGCTGTAGGTATTATTCCAATGCGCAGAGCCTATTGGGATGATAGGAACTACACTACAAATGGACTAACTGTTTAAGGAAAATATAAAGGAGTGCGAGGCAGGAGTGATTCTTGAGTGCCAGGAACCACACGGGACATTTGTATCAGTGAGAGGGCCAGGGCTTGTGGCACTCAGTATGGTCCAGGCACTGATGGGCACAGATGGGCTTGTGATTGGCCCACCAGTGGGCCCAACTACGTTGTGGCACTGCGGCCTGCATTATGTAGGTCCTGGGGTGGGCAGGGCTTCTGTTGGCAGGATGAACAGTGAGCGGGAAAACCTAGGTGGGAAAACACAGGCAGCAGGGGTGTCACTTGGTCAAACAGAGACAACTGGATCAGGTTGGAACAAGCAGAAGCAGGAGGCCAAGGGCAAATGGCAGGCTAAGTGCCCAGATGCTTATAAGTGTGATTGTGCTGCTGCCTGAATTAAGTAGGTCCAGGGGTTGGCGGAGCTTCTGTTAGTGGGAAAAACAGTGAGCGGGAAACCCCAGGTGGGAAAACTCAGGCAGCAGCAGTGACACTTGGTCAAACAGAAGCAATAGAAGCAGGCTGGAACATCAGGAACTGGCGGCCACTTGTGTGGTTGCAGTAATTGATAATTAATAAATCCAAGAAGGGAGATATATTCAAGCTCTCAAAAGAATTGCTTGTTCATTATCACTTAGATGCCCCAAACCTCCATTTGTTACTATCGTTTCATTTATTCTAGTGATTTCATTTGTTAACCTTTATTTACTCATGGTTACAGCATGCTATTTTGAGCTTTTACATAGATGACATTGATATTAATAATCATATTGATATTATTATTCATTATTGTTTTATTCAGGATTGTTTTACCCTCTTGAAACAACCTAATGAGTGCTTCATGCATGTCATTTACAGTTTTTCTGTATAACAAGTACATGCAAAGTAAGAGTTTCCCCCCGGTCATGTATTTTATAGTAAAAGTACAATTGACAATGACTTCCAGCAAGCATCCCTTTGTCTTACTTGTTTGTTATACGGTTCCTACTATGATAATTGGACTGTGTATTAAGATGATGGAACTTCAGAATCTGGGGACTTGAGTCCTTTCACACCCTCAGAAACCACTGCAGGGGTGAAAGGTGACTGTGGCAAGCTGAACATGACACACTGACTCCTCAGGGAAGTCGTGGAAACAGATCTCACCCTTTCGTTGTGTTACTCATGCAAGTACGTTTTCAATAATTTTTTGGAAATAATCTTAATCTTGCATGGAGAGAATGAGCTGCAATAATTAGGCAGATGGAACAGAGCAAAGTTATCAGCATTATTAACATGGTAAAGATAATGAACAGTCCAACCATGATAACTGAGTTTTAGAGGCTCTCGAGGTTTGCACATAGCCCTAAGACAACACTGAGAGCATAGCCGCTGTACCCCTCTGCCTACCCGATTTATAGGATTAGCCTTAGCCCCATACCTGGAACAGAGCCAGGAATCAGCCTGTAGTGTGAACGGCAATCCTTTCACGTCAGCACATGTAGAGCTGGGAGATGGAGTAACTAGATCTTTCTTATTTTACTTCACATTTTAACAGTGTTTAACTTATAATTCTATATGTTTTACCCTTTTCAAAAGTAGAAGTTATTTGACTAACTGTGCCTTTTGTCCTGATAATACCAATGGACCTTTGGCAATAGGACGTAACCCCTTCGCTGCGGGGGTTAATTTCCCGCTGTGCTGGGAGGGAGGGGGACGCGCACGGCGCCCACATGCTCATGACGAGCTGAGCTTGTCATGAGGCACGGCGCTCCTGTGCTCATGACGAGCTCAGCTCGTCACAGGTGCATTACCTGCCGTGAAACGCTCAGCACAGCAGGGGAATTATCCCCGCATGCGAGCGCTCCACGGCTCATGACGAGCTGAGCTCGTCATGAGCACCGGAGCGCCGTGGCTCATGACGAGCTCAGCTCGTCATGAGCATAGAAGAGGCTAAAAATCAAATTGTACCCGAATGAACAAATTACTCATAAATCTGACAGTGTGCCCATTGGTTAATACACCAGGTAGTTCTGTGCAAGCTTCTAACTATGTTAGTATACCCAAAGCAGGTGCAATACTCAAACATGTTTCAAAAAGAGACAAGAAAGAACAGAGATATCAACACCCCCCAAACGGCTTACCTCTCGTATCCTCGACTGCCACACCTCTTTGAACTCCAGTGACGTAGTATTTACCAGGCTAGAATTTTGTGTCCAGGCAGGGCATTTCCACTTGGGGAGGGACATCATGGTAAGGGCAGGAGTGAGGAACGAAGCGCTTGAACCTTGTACGATGGGGAGTCTAGTATCATTAATGGAAATAGTTATAAAAATGTCTTTTTAGCAAATTGGTAAATAAACGCTTGTGTACATCCCATGCATGAAAATATGTAAATGTAATAACTGGCACAACAATCTCTGCATGCTTTCCATGTAAACAAGGATACAGTGCACATTTATTTAATAACCCTGAATTGACAGAAACAGCCAAAAACGAAACTTTAATTCATGTATATGTAAAATGCAGCTGTGTTTATACAGAGAGATGTGCTTCTTAGTGTCCCAACTGAACAACTGATTGATAACTGTGCTACACTACATCCCTGATCAGAAACTGTTTTTTAAAACAAATGTAACCCTTTTTAAATATGAACAGGGTCCTCAGGATGATGAGTCTCTCCATATATCAGGCACTGACCATTGTGTGTGTCTCCTCACAGCTGCATTCCTTCAGCAAATTTGTACAGCATGGACATGCAGTGGAGGATAGTAAGCTGTGTATTGTACCGGGGAAAGAATGAATAAAGAACACCTCCATCAGCATTAAGGTCACATTCTATAATGTGTTATTACAGTGGCTGTATTTCAAAATACTATCAATCTGTACTGACTCCGGAATAACGACTACCAGCATATTGTTACGGTAAGAATAAATAGAGAAGTATTAATTTACTATTCTTATATTCCTCATCTTCTTACCTCGATGAATGTTGGTACTAATGTCTTTTAGTAGAACATAATTACTGCTCTTGATACTTTCCAGCGGTTAACACAATGAACACACTTGGAGAAGGGCAATCCTTCAGTTACTATGCAGATAAAATGTTGATGTTATTAAAGACACAAAGGCTAGCATTATGCATGCATAAGCCAAAAGTGTATAGTGTCTCCCAAAACAATCAGTCACTATGGCCTGCTCCTTAGTGCTCATCAGGCGCACTACACGTGTTCTTATAGAACACTCATATACATGCATTGCTAATCTTGTGGCATGCTTCATCATCGGGACTTCGCCTGGTAAGGTACTCACCACCGAGTGGGTTCAACCTCAGAGTTGGAGGGAGTACACTAAAAATATCTCCAGAGAACCCAAACCTAATTCTTTAATAAGAGGGGCTATGTGATATGTTAAAAAATATATCATAAATATTCTCATACACCCGCACTCCAATTGAATGAAATTCGTAGTGGTTTCGTGCTCCAGGGTGTGCACTCCGTTGTGCACGTCAATGAATCTCCAAGAAGCGTGCCCCTAATTTGGGGAACGTCCCCTGGTCACTGCAATGTCCCCTGCAGGGGTTGTGAAAATTTTCCAAAAAATGTCAAACTGAATACTCCTTCGTAAACATTCTATTATGATTTATTTCATCTTTAACATGCATTTTGGAAATTTGAACATTTGGAAAAAAGAGTGATTTACAACTCTGACATGAAAAGATGAAATAAATCATAATTGAATGTTTACGAAGGTGTATTCAGTGTGACATTTTTTGGAAAAATTTCACAACCCCTGCAGGGGACATTGCAGTGACCAGGGGATGTACCCCAAATTAGGGGCACGCTTCTTTGAAAAAATATATAATCATGACACAGAGGGATTTGCTGAGCCAGTGAGTCCGTTCTAGGTAGGCATGTTTTATCTGCTTCGCAAGATGCACAGATTTCATTAGGTCCCTAAGACCCTTGTACTTCTAACCTATTCTGAGCTGGAGTTATGCATCCACAGGCATTCCATCCAACTCTTCGACACAGGGTGAGTGGATTGAAAACTGGATATTATCCAGTTCAACAATCCTAAAAAAGAAGAAGGAACACAGAAACCAAAATATGACGTGCATTAGAATATCAGTAGTTTAAACCATGAAACCTGTGCATTGCACTACACACTTTAAAACAGTGCGATCTCTAACCGTAGAGATATCATCATCTCTAATCCAGAATAAGTCACCTGGAGTGACTTAAGGTACCTGTTACAAATAGTGTTCAATATATCATACAGTCATCTTAATATACAAGTGTATCACACAGTGCATCACATATCTATATACAACAAGCATTGGCATAGCCAATAGGTCTCGCTTTTGGGACCTTATAAGTATTTAGTTATGCAGCACAATATCCTTGGTGCAACAACATCAACTGTTGCATGGCTAAACACTTATAAGGTCCCAAAAGCGAGACCTATTGGCTATGCCAATGCTTGTTGTGCTTGTGTTGCAGATGAATGTCTCCATTCATGCTTGTTAGGAAGAGTGGAGGATCTTCCGCTTGAACTCACACCAGCACAACACCACCCCCCTGTTCGTCTCATTGAGGCTAGGAATAACAGGGACAAAATTATACCTGTGAGCGGCAAAAAAGGCGTGGTCTTGTTTTTGAATCTTAAGTCTTTCATACTATTTCAACCATATACTTGCATAATTTACATGCCAAATATTAGGAGAGCTCGTCTCCTGGTTAGCTCTTGAAGTACTATCCCAAGACCAACGCCTTGTACTTTGTGCGAGCCAAAAGATAATGAGGCTTTGTTTCACTGCACCACCCGCTTTGTGGCTTTCTTATTTTAATATTGTATTTTTCTTTTTCTGTTCTTTTTCTGTGCTAGTCAAACTAGTAAGGGGGCTGTGCACGGCTCTACTCTTGGAACGGCTGCTGCAATGGCTCTTCCCACTATTGCCCCCGGTTGGGCGGAAATTCTGGAATCGCTGCACTGGTGCCATGCAGGGTACTACTAAAGCCCTTATCTCGCTGGGTATTTACAGGAAAGGGGTGCGGCTAAAGTCATAGACATAAAGGAAGGACTCAAACTAGTTTGACGTTCCTTTAAAGACACAGAACTGCAGATTGTATCTTTAAATCGCGTAAACGCTATGAGTAAACCTGGTTCCTGCTTCAGATATTAAAATAGTGCGCTGCTGCTTGGGGGTTGTGACTGACATTCTATTAATGCTTATACGGCAGTTTGTTGCACTTTCCTGGTTTCCAACGCGGGGCATATGTCCTGACATGTGGCCCGTTCGAACCAGGCAAATAGTTTGCAAGTCATGATCTTCTTTACAATGCGTAGATCTTAATTTCACATGGAGCGCTGTGCTGATAACATAAAGGGCGTGCACTGTTGAAGTCGGGCTGGGGCTAAAAGGTAGCTGCTTGATTACACTGAATTGGGAATCGCACGATTGAAAGCGGGGCTGGAGCTAAAAAGTGCTTTAATACACTGAATCGGGTGCCTTGCTAAGTTGGAAGTCCTGCAAAAAGCATAAGCGTGTGCAAATTAAAAGAACATTGTGCTAAACATGCGTGTGACCGCGGTGCATTGCAATCTATCCACCCCCTCGGACCACATCTGTTGTTTCACCTTGTCAGCCGCATTTACAGAGCGCTGCTGCGCCATCGATCCGACATACGCGCGACAAGAGTCCTCTAGTGTTTTAAATATCGTAAAGATCCCCTAAGAATCTCACCATGCGCCGACCACTGCAAATAGCAGCGCTTGATTACACTGAAGCGCAGCGGCCGTGAGTCAGGAAGCGATAGTGATTGCGTGGGAAGCACGGAGTGGTGCGCGTTATGCAGTAATCACGCCATATGGGGCCTCTGCTCAAGCGCGTGGCAGCGCACATTCACTGCAAGCTGTAGCCGGCAGTAGCATTTTTTTAAGCCCTTGCTTAAAGTCTCGCCAGGCCAGCGCAAGCGCTGGGTCAGGCGAGACCTAAAAAGGAGAGTAAATAAATTAATATAAGGCGGTCAGGCTCCTAGTATTTTAGGTGGGAGACTTAAGTGGCAACCAAGACTATCCAGGCGTCATGGGAGTAAATGCAGGAGCTTGTTGGGATCAAAGGTCACATTCTTGCAAAGTCCAGAGCACACGTGAAGCTAATAACTGTGTCTGTAACAGGGTCCTCAATATGCAAGAACATAAGTAAGAAAACAAGATCGACAAAACATTCCTTAATGCTTAAAGTTTTATATGTGGTTGTGGTCCTCCTTCAAGAGGAGATCCAAAGAGAAAACCAGCCGACATGTGTTTCGTCAGAGGGGCAGTTACCCATGACTCTTCAGGGCTGAAGCCCTCACATTGGAGCAGAATCGGGGGACCGGTGATAATTCCAACCCGGTCCTAATCGGGGTTTGTGTATTATGAGAATGGCGGGTTCGCCGAAATCAAGTAGTTGAGTCAAGTATAAGGAATTAGAAAGGACGACCAGGTGATGTCTTCATAGTAGCTAAGGGCTGGAGCTGTAGTCCAGGATGAGATCGAACGAGTGTTGCAGTCACCGGATACGGGGGTTCACACCTCTTCTGTTCAGCAAATGCCTTTGTTCTCTGTTTCTAGGAGCACTTCATACTTCCTGGGGGTCTGGGGGGGCAGTATATTGTCTTGTGTATCAAATACTGCAGATCGACAGGAAAGACTTTCTAACTGTCCTTTATATTAAAAGTTACCTTAATTCAAACTCAGCAAGGAGGTTCAATGTTAAAATTCATTTGATACCTTGAAGTAATAAAGTGGCTCCAAATGGAAGTTAACACTTAGCATTGTGGTTAGGAAACACCATGTTAGTTAATGGGACCTCTAGCCTTGCTATAGTGAAAATTAAATTGTTGTGTTGTCACTGTAAGGGCATTCTTAGCACAAAAGGAACATGCCCTTCTTTTTAATATTAAGCATGGGGCCTGGTGGAAGACCAAGGCCTTCCCTAGAGGGGGCTTATTCATATTACAAAAGAAGGATTTCAACTGCCAAAAGGGTTTATGTTGCCACATTGAGTCCGCAAGTTTAGAGCCGCTTGACCAGGCTGCAGTGGAAGGCCTCAAGTCACTTTTCCACCTTGCCACTGTAGTATTGGCATAAGTAAGTGCTGCAGCCCACTAGTTAAATTTAACTTGCTAGCCCTGGGTACCTCTTGTATTATATACCATGGACTTATAAGTTAAATGAGTCTATCTTGTACTAGCCAATTGTTTTTGGGGTCAGATAGCATTCACTGGGGCCTGAACAGCAGAGACCAGTGCACTGCAGAGCAGTGGCAGCTCCTCCCCTAAGGCGGAGGAGCGTCGCCCCACTGCTTGAACTGCAAACTGAATACAAAAAATAAAATGATAATGACGTTCATTATAAATTTGTTTTCTGTATTCAGCTAGCAGCTGATGCCAGGGGAGCGGGGCAGGGAGGGATGTTGTACCTAAAGTGTGCATGATGGTTTGGCCGGCCGTCTTGCCCTGGCCAAAGCGTCATGTGCACTCTGCATGTTCTCCACCCAAGCTGCAATACAGCCTCCATAAAGAAAATGGATTGCCTGCCAGCGCATGTCTACGTGCTGAACCACCATGCTCGGACTAATCACAATGCTGCTAAGGCAGCATTGTGATTGGTCAAGGAATTCTGGGAGTCTTTGTGCTTCCTCGGAATGAGGACAGAAGAAGAAGAGGCACCGGTCTGCAGTACAGGTAAGTGTTTCTATACAAACATGTATTATCCCCTCCCTCTTTAACACCCCTGTTCGGTGGCAGCTGCTACTGCTGAAGAGTTGAAAAGAGCAGCAGCATCAGTCCAAAAACACGGGTGGGGGTGATGATCATACAAAAAGGGGTCCTTTCCACACTTGTTTATTGTCATTGTCCTTGACAAATAACAGAAACTGGTTGGGTTGAGCTTCAGGCTCTGTTCATATATTCATGATTTCTGTATATAGTTGTAATCACTTTAGATCCAAATTTCATAAGTAGTGTTTACTTCTGTTGAGAATTATTCTCCAAAACGTCGGAATTTCTTTTCAAAATATTCTTTATCATAATCCAGGTATCAATCATTTTTTGACAAACCGAGCCAATGCATTTCATCCCTTGTAGAAACTTCATCAGGGCAAAAAATCTTTTTCACAACTCATTTTAGAAATATCAATTCAGTTCTCAGCAATTTCAATCTGTTACAAACATGTCAGTATGTTCGCATGTTAGGCAAAAGCTAGTTTCTGCTTCCAAGTCAATCAGTGGATGATGTCTGAAGCAGAGAATTTCAGGTAGGGATGTGTATCATCTGCATATTGTAGAATCATGATGCTGTTATTTGTAAGTAGTGTCCCATGTTACTTTATTTTTGGCGCCTTGTTCCGATCATCCCCTATTCTCTTTTTGACCTTGCAGGCCAAACGCATAAGCACTGTAACTCTTACCTGAGACGCTGCATGCAACGTGTCCGTACTCCATTCTCGGCATCCGTGGCTGTCTATCAACATGCTACACAGTAAGTCAAGCCTCCATACTGGCTGGGCAGACTCATCTTCGAATGCTTACCAAGAGTAAGACAACCTTGCCTCAATGTCTTTCATTTTTAGCTTGGCATGTTGCCACCCAACCTAATATCTGCCATTTTATGCTCCACATTCCTCAATTGAGACCTTGCATCCTTCGCATCTGTCTCTTTCCTTTGGTGATTGTTGCCATTCTACATTATGGTAAGCCCAGCCTTGTCTCAGTATGTTTTGATCACACACATGGCTTCACTTAGAATCTTGCTTTATTTTAGATTGGCATTACCAGTAATTTATCTAATTGCAGTCTGAATATCATTCACTACGAGTCAACTTGATACTCACCTCTTTTTCCGGTGCGAGCCCCTCCCCTTTAATACACTGATCTCCCTGATTAAATAGAGAACTTTAATATATTACATTTCCAGTTTTAGATATCCACTGTACCACAATAGATAGGACTCCCTCTTCTTTTTTGGAATCAAACTACCCTATTGGGTGTTCTTCCATAGGTTGGTCACTGTCTTTATTCTGCAATTAATGTCAAAACTCTTCCCGTTATTAGGAATCACAGCACCCTGACTAGCATGTTTCTTCACTGCAAGTGCAAATCTGATCCTCAGTGTGTTGCACATTTGGTTGATACCTGGTCACGTAAGTGCATGGATTGACTGAGTGTCCTCATGGCTTGACATAATCATTAACAACCATCTTTGTCTTCCCTTTTTTTCTTGGTTTCTCGACCCTTCTCCTTTCTTCTTCTCTTTTTTAATCCCCCCATGGATATTTTCATCTCAGGCATAATCCATTATGTCTTGACGATAGTCCCCATATTTTATGGAGGAATCACAACACCGTTGACAAACAGTACCATGATGTTATATTTGGGGGCCTCTAGTTGGCACAGGTAGGTACTTGTGACAAATAGGGACCCTTGCCTCTAGTCAGGGTAAGGGGGTACAGTCCTAAAATAATCCCAGCTCACCCCTTTGGTAGTTTGGCATGAGCAGACAGGCTTATCTCAGAGGCAGTGTGTAAAGCATTTGTGTCCACATACAGTAATCCAGTGACAACACTACAAATGGACACCACACAAGGTTTATATCAAAAATAAGTATTCTTTATATAGACTTAACACAAGACCATTAAACGACAGAACTTCACAATACTATACTTAAAAATGGTAGTTTCAGCTTAGTTCAGTTCAGTTCTTAAGATGCGACACTTTGCGTTAATGTACCTTAGGATGCGTTGTGCTTCCACAACAAGTAATGTCGCAGAGATGGAAATGCGGCAAAGTTCTGGTGCAAAGAAATAAAGACTTGAAGATCTTCCAGATGCGGCACCCTTCTCCGGGGATGCGAGAAGTTCCCGGTTCGATGCGTGGACTGCAGCAGCGACACCATTGTTCAGAAGTGCGACGGCAACAGCTTCAGCTGCGACACTCTTCTCCCACGTTTGCGTGAAACTTCCGCACAATGTGACAACTACAGCGGCAACATCCTTGTTCAGAAATGCGACGGCAGCAGCTCCGACGGAATGTATGTCAAAAGTCATTGTGTGTAAAGAGAAGGCAACTTAAGAAACATGAGCATGTAAATGGTGGTGTTTCTTACCGGGCCTATCCTGACCACGTGACACATATTCTTTTAACTTGAGTCAACAAAAGCTATCCCTAGACAAATGCTAACAAATGAGGGTCAATGACTAGAAAGCCCCCACTAAATCCTAAAAGAAAGCATCACAAATCTTTAATTACAAAGAGGATAGTGAAAACCACTTAATAATCAAAAAAGTATAACACTGAATTAAACCAAATTTAAAAAACAATTTAGTATAAAAAGAAAATAGAATTCAAAGCAGTTCCATGACTCAAAACTGCCAGATTCTTCATGTGTTCAGAGAGGTAGACAAAATACTGCTGTCTCAGCAACCGCAGACGATGGTCCTACAGGCACCCATTGGATCCGATCCATGGAGCAAACATTTTCCCATCCATCCCCATAAGAGGGTGCCAAAGGAGGAGAAGCAAGTGCAAGATCCGCTGAAGCCGAGCCAAAATCCAGATCATAAGGAGCTGAAGCATTCCAGGAGGGCTCATAAAATGCATTCAGAAGAAACGGCAGGCACAACATACACATCGTTAACAGGTTCACCAGAAAGTCAATGTTCAGAACCAAAACAGTTGCATTCCTGGGCACACTCAAAAATGCACAGTAGTTAAACAGGCCGAAAGGACAAGAATCAGTGTTCATTTCGTTCCTGAAGCAATAGTGTGCCAAACCACTGCCTTATGCGTTCATGACACAGGAGCACATGTGGAAGTGGCAGATCCATTTGGCCTCTTGATGGAACATCCAGTGCAGAGCAGAAAAAGTAAAACAAAGCCCAGGCAATCGGGTATAGGACCAGCAGAAGACCTCCAATAATGCTTCCCAGCACCGAGTGTATGAATGATGGAATAACTCAGAAGACTGTCTCGAATGCATTACCCAAGCCAGAGCCTATTGTCTTTAAAAAGTGCGGTACTCCAGCAGTATTATACATGTTAAAAATGCGATGCACAAGTTCTCCAAAAGGTAACTGGAAATTAGTGCGAATTAGCAACTGTATTTCAGAAGAAGACCTTGCAACTTGAAGATCAAACATCTCATGGTCCAATGAAGGACATTGCCAATGACTCACTGGATGAAAAAGGAAATTACAACACCTCTGAGATTGTTTTCTGCCCAAATAAGTTAAGCCTTTTTCAACATGTGCTTGACTTCCAAATCCACAAGAATCATGCACTCCAACCAATACTAAGTCCAATGGTTTCAGTTCTTGTACTGGAACATCTACAAACTCTATTTTATAGCCCTTCACCATCTCCAAAACCCAACGTTCTTGTGAGGACCTGTACCTCAAAAAAGTGCTTCAATCTACTCCCCATCTTACCTTGGGAAAAACTAGTAAACACCTCCATATTCACCTTGGATTCCACTGTTAACTTTTCCTTCTCCTCTATCATTTCTGTTTATTACTTTACCTGAGCAATAGCATGGTTGTTGCTTTGGATCCTTTTCCAATGCCTCATTACTGGATATTTAAATGCCTTGCCCAGTCCCCTTCTACGAGCCCTTCCAAAACTGTAATCACCAAAAACACACTTCATTTTATTTTGAGCATATTCAAAGGCAGTAAAGGTGAAGACATATATGTCCAAGCTCTTTACTAAATCATATCCAAATAGTGAACCTTTAGGCTCTTCAATTGCTTCATCGGAAGCCACACTACCCAAATTGAATAAATCTTTAATAATATTGCCTTTCTAGTCTCGGCAGTTAATCCTGCATTCACAGTTCCTATTCGCTTCAACTAGTAGACCAAACACGTACATCAACTCCTTCCAAATGCACCTCCTCTGCCTTAGATAAAATGCAGGTCAGAAGTGGCAAAATGCCCAATAGCCTGTCCTGTGAAAACAAAAATAGGGTTGACTCTAATCAGCAAGGCTGAGCCTATACAACAAGTAACGAAAGAAGTGCCAGTACTGATACAATTTATTTTATCATCACACTTAACATCCACACTAAGAAAACGAATTCAAAATGGGGTATTTGCTTATTTCTCGCACTTTTATTTTTCAAAATTCACAATTGTTAAACATTTTTTTTTATATTTCATAAAAAGAGAAGCATATGAGAATTAGGGACACATCAAAAAAACATTCAATAGAAACTTCATACATTCTACACCTTCAGTCATATCACAATCAGCACGACATTCACTGCATTCATATCTCCATCATACATACCACATACTACCACTATTGTGAAGCAAACAATATACTAGATCTGCACAAATTATACAATCATTTAGTACAATTTAAAGAAAATACATTCCTATATGTTGATGAATTTAGAATCATTCATTGGAACTTAATACAGTAAAAGGTAATGTACATAAGATGGTGAGGAGCCAGGGAGTGTTGCTGCCCCCTAGGTACACAAGCAGACCAGTAAGAGAAATGGCCATTTCATTTTAACAATTGTGAATTTTGAAAAATAAAAGTGCGAGTAATAAGCAAATACCCCATTTTGAATTAGTTTTCTTAGTGTGATGATAAAATAAATTGTATCAGTACTGGCAATAGCCTGTCCTGGCACTTTGTTAAAGAATACTTGAGATCCTTTCTCAGGTATTCACCCAATTTAATTATAAAATAAATCAATTCTAAGTCAATATTTGTATTTGCATACATCGTCTCCTCTGTGACATGCATTGAGCAGACTTTGGACCTCACGTTTTAAAGGTTTTCTTACACATTATTTCATAAAACATGCCATTCATTGGCAACCAGGAGTTACTTCACGGGTGCCTCAGATTTTAAGAGCTAAATATCTCCTCACCTTAAGGATCTTTCAAACCACTCTTACTTGAAGGACCCTGTAAGTCTTCACGCAAAATATATGAGAACTCCGGACTCATCTTGGAGGTCAAAACACACTCATCATTCTCCATGGCATCATTATGTTTCACCCTCTTCAAAAATATGCCTCTTCTAGTTACCTTCCTTACTTCGAACTCCCTTGATAAAGATCAATATTCTCCTCCGAATGATCTTCTTTTCCCTTCTTTCCCCACACTGCCTGAGAAATCTCTGTGATACTCGTTTTGGATCTATAAAATATCATTACCAAGGCCTGTGTCTTATCTAATACAGACCCTTCTCACACAACCTTTGTTCATCATAAGAAAACAATCCCTTTTTACTTTCTATACTGTATTATTCCCTTATTCAAATGTCCAGCAAATTCCCAGAAAAACAAGCAAAATGATCTCTCTGTAGCGTCTTATAAATAAAGAGCTCGAACTCTTTTGGTTCCCACTGTACACCATGGGCCTGTGACAAAAGGGTTGGAGGGATGAGTTGAAGGCAAGCTTAGAATGTCGAGTTCTGACTTACACACAGTGGAATAAAGACATGTAAAATTACTCTCAGTATGTGTCATAGTTATTGGCGAGTTCTTGGGCTGGTAGGACGCTTCAACTGGTGACAAAGCCCGTACAATGAAAGTTCTCTTCCATTGATTTTTCCATGGTCCAGCAAACTGCTTATGCTTTCCATGTTTGCCACAGTCGAAGAGCAGAATTGACCCTGGCACCGGTGGGGTATCAGTGCAACGCCAGCCTGTGTAAAACGCATAAAGATAAAGAAAGCGGCATTGAAAGTCTACATGTTCATGGCCAGGAACTGAATGAAATCACCGTCAATAAATGGTCCTGCACCCTTATACAAATTAAAGCCATATGCTATACGGTGTTAAAACACTAAAGGAGTGTAGCGCACAGCAATAGCTCAGTACAGATGAAACTGAAATTCATGTGCTATAAAACAGAGATTAACCCAGTGATTGTGAAGAAGCATTTAAGCACAAAGCCGACAGAATATGGACCTCTCCAGATGAACCCACATCACCCCCCCACCTTACTGACCTCCACTGTCCATTTAGAAAAGATGCCAGTTTAAGATCCTCTCACAAGGCTACAATGCCGTCCACTAATTAGGACCTGCTTACCTCAACCATCGACTGACATTCCACCAAAACACTAGACACCTATGCTCCTCTTCACTCGCCCTCCCCCATTCCCCTTGTTTTCGCCATACCCACAGCGGCGGTTGCTCCTTCCCCTACATTGCAGCCAAGATGTGGAACAACCTCCCCTTCCAGCTCTGTACAGCCCCCTTGTTCTCAGACTTTAGAAAGAAACTCAAGACCTGGCTCTTTAACAGAGACACAGCGCCCAGATAGTTGCGTATACAAATGGGGATTGATTGATTGAAAAATATCATAGCGTATTCTGCTTTCACAGACCAGTAGTATACAAGGTTCATCTACTTACCGAAACCATCAACAAATCGTCGTGCCACAATGTGCTGCAAAGCAGCCCCAGAAGGAGGGTCAGGGGGTTGTGCTTGCATAGTTGTCCCCGAACAAAGCGACCTACCACCACAGGTGCTGTGCAGGGGCTTAGAACAACTTCCTCGACTGCCATCAAACGAAGAGCTCCAGTGGAGAGCCAGGGCGAGGACAAAGCTCCTCAAGTTACTAAGGCGGACCCTGAAGCCAGCCCATCACAAGGCACTGGAGAAGCTATGTTTAAACAAGTTCGCAAGAAGCGCCTGAGAGACCATTACTGTCCACCAAGGCATATATGGATGCTGCATTTTCTAAAATCGTCATCAGCATTTGATACTGCCACAAAAATCCAATATTGGCCATAGATGGACTGCATGGATAGAGACTTTTGAAGATTTCATAAATGCAATAGATGAAAAGGAGGATAAAAATATTATAAAGTATCTGAGGAACATGGCTGGTGAAGGAGTGAAGGAAGCCATAAAACAGATACCACAAGAAGGTGATGTCACTTGCGATCAAATCAAAATAGCCTTGAATATCAAGCTTAATTCAGTCCCAAATATAGGTTTCGAAAGATACATATTCAGTCAAGAACACCTGAGACCAGGTAAAACCATCAATGAATTTGTAGAGAGGCCAGATGGTCTGGTAAAGCACCGTAAACTCAATGAATTTAATAAGAAGACATTTACCTGCCTATCGATGGATGTCTGTCAGATTCCTTTCAACAACAAATGCTGAAGGAAACTCTGAGCTTAGAACTATTCCTCAAAGCTGCTTGCACTGTAGAGCATGCTGATCGTCAAGTGACCGACATGGAGGCTGGAGGTGCCCAAAGCGCGTCAGTCATGAGCATGAAAAGTAAGCCTGGGGCACAGAGTGATGTCTCCACAAAAAAAGAAAATGTGTAACAGATGTGGACTGCCATTTCTACATGAAGGTAAATGTCCTGCCATTGGACAGATATGCATTGGCTGTGGTAAAGCAAACCATTTTGTGAAGACTTGCGAGGCAAAGAGAAAAGTAAGTGCATCACAGCATGAAGATAAAATGTTCGACCGAACGCTATCTCAGCGGCATTCTTTGCACTCCCACGAGGTCAAGCAGTCAAATCGACACCAAACAAAGTCGATCATCATCTAAATCATCGACAAAGAGTTCCTCAGTATCAGTTTCTAGTGAAAGTGACAATGACAATTGTGCAATGTCAATGTTTACTTCAGAAAGACATGCACCTGTAGGACTAGTCGATTGTGAAGAAAACTTCAAAGGGACAAAAAATCCGAATGAAAAAGCACCAAAGACATTTAAACATTGTCCAAAGATCCCCCTAAAGGTAAATGGGTGTTCTATACCATTCCTAATTCACAGTGATGTGTCGATAAATATCATGTCTGTGGAGAAGTATCAAGAATTGTCTCCATTACCACAACTCGCTAAGTCAAAAACTAAAGTATATACATGGGCTGCCTCAACATCCCTAAAAAGTCAAGTTAAGTTTGTAGCCATGATGAAACACAAGAAACAACAATATGAATGCTCATCATTACATTTTACGTACATTTCCTTCATTATCTCAGGGGTTAGGAAAACTCAAAACAATGAAAGTAAAATTGCATATAAATGAGGATGTTTGTCCTGTTCCTCAAAGACACAGTTGTGTCTAATAGAGACAGTGAAGGAGCTGTACGCATATGCGTGCGTTGACATGCATAAGGCCAACAAGGCGATTTGCGAGATAGAAATCCTGGCCCGCACATTGTTGATATGATAGCTCAATTGAAAGGTGCAAAGTTTTCTCTCAACTAGACTTAAATAAAGGATATCAACAATTTTAACTTTAAGAAAAATCCAGGTACATTACAACCTTTTCTACTCATATTGGTCTGTTTCGTTATAGGCGATTGAGATTTGCTGTATCCTCTGCTGCAGAATGTTTCCAAGATGTCATTCTACATACCATACAGCTTGAAGTAAATGCATTTAAATATAGTGATGACATATCAGCTTCCGAAGCCACTCAGAAAGAGCAATACATAGCTCTCATGCAAGTATGTATTTTGCCGAATGATACAGGTTTAACTCTGAATGCTGAAAAATGAGCATTCCACAAGAAGAGCTTGAAATTATTTGGCCGTGTTTGATGGGGTATGAAACCTGATCCACCTAAAGTGCAAGTGTTATCTACTGCAAATCTCCCACAGGACATTTCTTAGTTAGGATCATTCCTTGGAATGGCCAATTACTGTTCTAGATACATATGAGACTTTGCTACGTTACAAGAACTAATTAAAAAGAATGTGCCATTTCGTTGGTCACATGAATGTGAGAAGAGCTTCCAAAAAATCAAGCAAGCCATCATAAATGCCACTGAAATGGCCTACTTTGATCCCAAACTCCACACAGAGGTGGTAGTTGATGCTATCCCTGTTGGGTTAGGCTCAGTACTTGTGCAGCACAACAGACAGCCAAATGCTCTGAGGTATATAATGGAATATGCCAGTAAAAGCATCTCCCAAATGGAACGTGCTTACTTGCAACCTGAGGGAGAAAGTTTAGTAGTGGTCTGGGCTAGTGAATATTTCCACATGTTCTTATATGGGAAGCCGTTCACAGGAGTGACTGATCATCAAGCACTGTTGACGATATTTGGCAATCCCAAAGTCAAAATGCCTCCACAAATTGAACATTGGGGTTTGAGGTTACAAGAATACAATTATACAATTCATCATTGATCAGAATCCTGATGATTATTTTTCAAGAGTGCCAATGCAGTGCCCTGGTACCCCATCTAAGACAGCGGAGGCCTACATACATTTTATTGTTAAATCAAGCACACCAGCTACCATGTCTTTTAAATAAAGTGTCACTGTCACGTGCCAAAATAGTGACATGTTGAAGTTAAAAGACATTATTGTTCATCAATCGTGGAACCAGCACCAGACCTCTCACTAATGAGAGTGAGTATTTAAAGTAAAAAAATGGATGAGATGAACTTTCAGTGACCCAAGAAGTCCTCATCCTGCGAGGTACACAAATTGTTATTCCAGAGAGTCTATGACAGTGATCAACTTCACCCATGAGGGACTTCGAGGAATAGCTGCCACAAAGAGATCTCTCCGTGACCAACTTTGGTCTACTTATCTCGACGAAAGGGTTGACAAAGAGTTAAAGGCCTGCCATGTATGCAACTGTCTTTCATCTCAAGTTATTCAGCATGCATTAAACAAGTCAGAATTGCTACATCATGACTGGGAGAGAATTGTTGTTGATTACGTTGGTCCTAATGAGAATGGACATTATCTTTTAATCATTGTTGATAAATAATCCTGTTTTTCATTGATAGAAGACCTTTCATTCACTACCCATAAAAAGTTTATCCAAAGATCAGCTGGCTTCTTTGTCCCCAGGCCAATAGCCTGGTAGAACGGTTCATGAGTACTTTAAAGAAAGCTGTTCAGCAAGCTGCATTGGAGAAACTCAAACTTAAAGTTCTTTTGAACACTACTCTTCGATCTTACTGTTCAACCCCTCACTCAATGACAGGGGAAAGCCCTGCAACTCTAATGTTTAGAAGAGCCATGACGACTAAGTTGTCCCAATGGACTAACCTCAGATCCAAGACTGAGGAAGACAATCATACTAGGGACTTTGGTTGCAAACGAAAGATGAAAGGATATGCCGACAAACGACATCATATAAAAGACGTCACCTTTATAAGAGGCGATCGAATGCATATCAGACAATCCAGAAAAAGAAAGTCTGATGCTACTTTTGAGGCTGAGCCATTTACTGTAACAAACACAAGAGGACACAGTGACTTCCCGGCGTCCTGGGAAGCCCCTAGCTTTCCACGCACCAAAAACCACTGTCTATGTAGAGACTGGGTCCAGACAGACTGGTAATCCCTTTGTGTCTGCTGATGATTCCACCTCACCTGTGCAGATCACTGACACTTTGACTGCCAGCTCCTGGTGTCCAATGACCCAATCAAGATGTGTGAATCAGGGGCGACGACGATTAATTGAAGGAATTATTGTTGCATATGGGAAAGGTGCCTGCATGCGCGCTATGCTTGTCTTCATTTAAGCGCGCTGCGCTTATTATTACCATTTTAAAAACCCGTTTTTCTATTTGTGTATATTTTTTTCGTTTTCCCCTGATTTTAATCATAAAACTGTTGTGCCCACATTCTTGCACTTTAAATTGTGCCCTCACCGCGTTTAGCGCGGAGTTTGCTGTCTTCTTGCAGCCTCCTCGTGGCGCTTGGCCGCCATCTTGGGGGTGGTCTCTGCCTCCACGCGCCATTTGCCTGAGCGCTCTAGCGCTTTCCAGTAGCCCAGGTGAGCTGGTACTTAAGGCGAGCTCTTCTGCTGCTCGGCCTTGGGAAAGGTGCCTGCATGCGCGCTATGCTTGTCTTCATTTAAGCGTGCTGCGCTTATTATTACCATTTTAAAAACCCGTTTTTCTATTTGTGTATATTTTTTTCGTTTTCCCCTGATTTTAATCATAAAACTGTTGTGCCCACATTCTTGCACTTTAAATTGTGCCCTCACCGCGTTTAGCGCGGAGTTTGCTGTCTTCTTGCAGCCTCCTCGTGGCGCTTGGCCGCCATCTTGGGGGTGGTCTCTGCCTCCACGCGCCATTTGCCTGAGCGCTCTAGCGCTTTCCAGTAGCCCAGGTGAGCTGGTACTTAAAGCTCACTCTGTCCGCGCAGCGGTGACGCGCAGCGGTAGCGCCTGATTCGCGCCGGAGCCGAGCCAGAGTCTGCCCGTCTGCGCCCGTCCGCGCTAAGGACGCGCGGGGCGTCGCGGGTCTCTCTTCACCTCACCCTTTGAGTGAAAGGATGATTGCTTACTCTAGTGCCTCGCTTCGAGCTATCGGGGATTCCCTCCCGCGCTGCTCTGTTGCATCATACCATCCGCTGTGTGGCCCGTGTCAGTGTGTCTGTAAGAGGTGGTCGCTGGATCGGCCTGTAGGTATTCGCGACCCTGCCACCCCCCTTGCTCCACAAGCTCTTTCTGGTGTTTCCCCTGCGATTGGAAGCTTGGGGCATGGTCTACGATTCCTAAATCTTAATACCAGATCTCTGATAAAACACCACTTGTCCGTTGCAGATCTTATTTTGGATGAGATGCCAGACCTGTTGGCCATAACTGAAACCTGGCTTCAGGACACCATGATGCCATAGTCAATCTTGCCTGTCCTCCGGGCTATTCATATTTTACATCTAATCGCCGGTCTAGAGGTGGAGGTATCGCCTTATTTATCAAATCCGCTTTCGCGTGTACCTGGACGGTCTTGCAGATTGCTGGATGCGAAAGCGCGCTGTTTAAGGTCACCATCAGTCCCCAGTTCTCGCTGTCAGGGATGGTTGTTTACCGCCCCCCAGGCAGCGATGTTGCTTTTAGGGGTGCCTTTCCGGAGGCAGTGAGCACATTGGCTAGTGGCTGCGCTAATTTCTCGATCCTAGGTGACCTCAACCTCCATTTTGACAGGCTAGAGACTTTGGCCATCAGTGGTTTTCTGGCCGACTTAGAGGCCCTGCAGTTGATCCAGCTGGTCTCTCAACCTACACATGTGGCCGGCCACACTTTGGATCCGTTTTTTACGAACCTATCGGATGTCCAAATTGCGGCGGTTGCTCCTGTGGCATGGTCTGACCACTTTCTGGTGTCCGTCTGGCTGCCCCTTCCTGCTACCCCTACTATTCCATCTTCTAAGCGGATTCCTCGGCGCCATTGGAACAAGCTTAGGCTAGAGGACCTTCATTACATCATGGCTGTCGAGCCTTTAGGTCCTCTGCTTAATGCTACTTCGGGCTATGACCTGTTTTGTAACTGGATTACTAAGGCGCTTGACGCCCTGGTACCTATCATCTCCAGTAAATCCAGTTCCCGGCAGGCTAGCCCCTGGTATGACAGCGCGCTTCGCGCCTTGAAGGCCTCCTGTAGACGGGCAGAAAGGGAGTGGCGTAAGACGTATGACGCCGTCAGAAAAACTGCTTATCTGGCTTCTGTTAAGCTCTACCACCGAGCTATATGCAGAACCCGGGCGGCGTTCTACGCGGCTGAATTCCGTAGCAGCCTCAATCCTACCAAGAACATCTTTAAAACCATAAAAGATCTGATGGCAAAGAGAGCTGCTCCGCAGTTGGATAGCTCCATCTCCCACTGCGAAGCCCTAGCCACTTTTTTCTTGGACAAAGTTAAGAACATCTACCAGGCGTTTCCAAGTACAACGCTACCCGTGATCCCCTCGAGGGGCTCCAGTAGCTGTCCGTCGCTGCACTCTCTCCCCATTCTTTCTGATGAGGAGTTTGCCAAGTGGGCACTGCGAGTCAAATCTGGCTCGCCTGCAGACCCGCTAAGATCTGCCCTCTTCAGGGATGTTGCTTTTCAGGGACGCACGATAGTGTGCTCACTGATTAATCTCTCCCTGACCTCGGGCCTTGTTCCCGCCAAGTGGAAGCATGCGGTGGTTTCACCGATCCTAAAAAACCCATCTTTGGATCCTTTAAAACCAGAGAACTACCGCCCTATCTCTCTGCTTCCCTGGCCGGCCAAAGTTATGGAGGCCCATGTAAATCTGGCCCTCGCGGAGCATATGACCCGAGCTAATGTCCTCGATCCCATGCAGAATGGGTTCCATGCTGGTCACAGCACGGAGACGGCCCTTCTGGCAATGGTTGAGCATCTGCGGACTGTGCTGGATGCAGGTCAAACGGCAGCGCTTATTTTATTAGACCTTAGCGCTGCCTTTGACACTGTCTCCCATCGCATCCTCCTACACCGCCTACAGGACATTGGCATTTGTGGTTCGGCTCTGCAATGGTTCCGCTCCTTCCTTAGTGATCGCTCCTTCTGCGTTGCCACCCCTCCTTTTCAGTCCAAGTATCATCCTTTGGACCTGGGGGTTCCCCAGGGCTCCTCGCTGAGTCCCACGCTTTTTAATCTGTACGTACAGCCGCTGGCTGAGGTCGCCAGGCAGTGGGGCCTAACCATGGTCTCTTATGCCGACGACACTCAGCTAGCGGTTACGATCAGCGGGGATGCCGAGCAGGATGCCCCCAGGTTCCGAAACGGACTGAGAGAGGTGGCCAGCTGGATGAATAACAACTGTCTCCAGCTGAACGCGAAAAAAACGGAGGTGATGATCGTTGGAAGAGATGCGGACCACTGGGGGGACAGATGGTGGCCACCTGAGCTGGGGCCGGCCCCGGCACCAGTCTTGGAACTCAGGAATTTGGGAGTGTGGCTTGACCACACATTAAGCTTTGTGACCCATACCAAGAGAGTGGCGGCAGGCTGTTTTGGTGTATTACGCGGGCTAAGACCTGTGCTCAAATTTTTTGACGCTCCAACAAGACAGCTGGTCATCCAAGCAATGATTATTTCCCGGTTGGACTACGCTAGTTCACTCTTTCTTGGAGCGAACCAAGCCGAGATCCTTCGTTTACAACGGGTACAGAACGCAACGGCTAGGGCGGTGGTCGGTTTGCCTCGGACCTGTCCCACCTCTAATACTCTTCGGTCCTTGCACTGGCTACCGATTAAAAAGAGAATTCACTTTAAGGCTCTTAGCCTGGTTTTTAAAATTCTGCAGGAGTCGGCACCAGAGATACTTAATAAACTTATCTCTCCCTACGTTCCAACTCGTTCACTCAGATCTCTCGGTCAATCCCTTGTGGTTGTCCCCCGCTTCAGACTCAGCCGGATGGGTGGACGCTCCTTTCGAGTGAAAGCTGCGACTCTCTGGAATGCGCTTCCCTTGGAAATCCGCCCCTCGGACGATCTATTATCTTTTCGTAGGGCCCTGAAAACCTTCTTGTTTTAATTCTTCCTTGTTTTAAGTATCCCTGCTTCTTTTGTTGCTGGTTTTAGTGTTGTGTTATGTCCACCTTTCCCTGCGCCAGGACGCTCCTTCGCTGGAGCATCTGTGCGCATTAAAAATGTCAATAACATAACATAACATAACATATATATCTGTGATCATCTGTGTATTTAGTCATGTGTTCATTTGTGTAGTTATTAATATATTATGAAAAGTTGTAACTTTTAATTTAATAAAGCAGCAGATGTAGGGCCAGATGTAGGTAAATAGTATTTACGGATTCTAAAATACCGAATTTTACAGATTCGGTATTTTAGAATCGGTAAATGCTATGTACAAAATAATTTGGTAAAAATTACCGAATCGTTAAGATTGGGTATTTACCAAATCGGTATTTACCGATTAGGTAATTGCCATTCATTCCTATGGGCCTGGAAAGAGACACCCTGTTGCACCCCTGAATAGTGCTTGTGTGCACATGTGGCACACATACATGTCTTAAGATATATATGTGGATGATTGTCGCACACTCTCCTTGACTTTAGACTCTATTTAGACGGTATGTGTGCAGCTCTGCATTAATACCTGCTAAGTATTGATCAACTGTGAATTATGGCCTAACACCACATTGGCTATTAGGACTGCAGTGCGCACTACTTTAGTGAAAAAATTCAGAACAATTCTAAGGTATTCAGAATATTTGACCACTGTTATACCATGTTATAACATTTATTTTTTCATCATCTCAAATCATGAACAGAAACATATTCGAATTTTGAATTTTAAACATATACATCAATATTTACAAAGTCATCAGAACCACCACCCAATGCATTTCGGGACATCTTGGTCCCTTCGTCAGGGGTTCCAGTAGTCAACTGTAAAAGTAACAAGGAAACAATATGAAAACGATGCCCACTCGCAAACAATAATACCAATCATCACAATACATCAACATAAAGTGTATGCTGCGACGTTCACATGAATGTTGTTTATGCCCACATTACATGTATTTCTCCTAGTATAATCTAAAACACGACATGTATACTCAAACGACGTGAAAGAACTCATGCTGAAAAATGCCCAGCCACCAAAAAGTGCCAACGTGAGATAAACATACCTCGCAAATATTTGAAGAGTTATTTCTGAAATGAAAATATCCAAAACATCACTTCAACCAATCACGGAAAAAATGAATGAAACAATCACCAATGTTATACTGACTGACTGCTCACCTTTTTAACCAGTACTACCACTTAGTCCAAACAGCCAATCTCGTGGTCAGATGCTGACTCTAAAAAAATGCAATGACTGAAATCAGTGACATGAACCTTAACCTAACAGTTCCTAATGCCTGTGGTCGCCGCCAGTTGCTTACCTCTCTTGTAACGATAAATCCCAACAAGAGTCCGTGTATTTGATCCTCGGTGCCTACAAAAAACGTAAAGGTAACATAAATACCTTTCTGATATTACCCGCTCGTTGCCTTTACCGAAATAAACCCTCCTCGCGTACCTCTCCATGCGCCGAGTGCCTTTCAAAATCATCCGCCTAGCTGTCTGATGCACTTCCGTGTCATCATTCACAACTTATACCAATCCTTTCCGGTCGACTTCCTAAACATCGACGACAGACTGTGCTGGACTACAACGAAAGAGTTATAGAACTACAAAAAGTCCGTTTATACCCGCAATCATAGTGTGACTACCAGTGCCTTGATATTCATCAATCATTCTTTCCAAAAACCAACGCGTGTACGACGGACAGTCATCGCTGATGCCAAACAGCAGAATACTCGCTGACCACTAGTGTGTCTCTAGTCAACAACAACTTTATCAAAAAAAATTCAACATAAACGTGGCCCAACAGAAGACAGTGACATGAAGAAAAAAAAAGGAATAGATTAGTGTGATAAAGTGAAATAAAGTAAACTAAATACTTCCCTGCCTGCTATTTACACCTAAACATAAATAAACATAAAATGACCTGCCTGCTATTTACAACTTTTACTTCCACAATCAGTATACATTGATTTCAAAACCTATGAGTTTAGATTACTATATGTAATGTAATCATGTGATTTTATCGGATTCCTTAAGGCAAACTGAGGCTGTCCTCCTGCCCTAATTATTAAAGGAAACAACTAAATTCAAATTTGTCATTAAGCCCCCCTGGGGTCAAGGTTTGGAGTTTTTTGATCCAGAAAGCCTCTCTCTGGAGGAGTGCCTGATCATTGTCTCTACCTGCATACCGAACTACTGCTTCGATTATCTGACACTTCATCTGCGCGATGGTGTGTCGCTGTTCAATCCAATGTACTGCCAATGGGGACGTGCGATTTTGATTACGTATCCTACTCTTATGCTCTGATATTCGTATTTTGAATTTCCTTGTGGTTTTGCCAACATATAATAGCCCACATGGACATTTAATGGAGTAAACAACGAAATCAGTGTTACAGTCCGACGTGTGGTATAATGGGATTTTTTCACCAGTTCTAGGATGTAGTAATGTGGTCCCCAATATCATATTGTTACAGTTGTTGCAATTCCAACATTTCATAGTGCCCCGAAATGAGCCACTCTTTAGTTTAGCTTTTGCTGGTTTTGTTAAAAATTCTTTTAGATTTTGGGCTCTTGAATATGCGCATAATGGTTTTTCACTGAACAGATTTCCAAAATCTGGTTCGACTTCCAATAGTTCCCAACTGTGCAGTAGGATCTTTTTGATGTCCCTCGAGGCAGATGAATACTTTGAAACGAAAATCATCCGGTTCGTGCTGGTTTTTTCTTTTTTAGTCAATAGTGAGCTTCTTGTCATGTTGTTTACTTTACTCAATTGACTGTCAAGTATGGGTTCTGGATATCCTCTTTGCATGTACCTTGCCTTTTGTTCAATTAAGGATGCAGCACAATCAGTTTCGTTCGAAGAGATCCGTTTGATCCTCATGAATTGAGATATGGGTAAATTGTCAATTAGATTTTTTGGGTGGAAGCTGGTATATAACAATGCATTATTTCTATCAGTTGGTTTCTTAAACAGCTTGGTTTCTAAGGTTTGCTCCTTCAATTTTACCACAACATCCAGAAATGAAATTTCATCATGATGAATCGTAGAAGTAAATTGTATCCTCGGATCTATTTGGTTAAGACGAGTGATGTTACTCCTGAGTGAATCTTCAGATAGACGCCAAATTAGAAAAATGTCGTCGATATAACGTCGAAAGAACACAAGACCTTCTTGCCATTGTGAATCCAACATTATGTGGTTGTGTTCATATTTCGCCATGAAGGTATTAGCATACATGGGTGCCCCTGGAAAACCCATAGATGTCCCGTTCATCTGATTGTAAAAGACATCTTGCCACTCAAAATAACTGTTCATAAGGCAGAACTCCAGTAGCTGTAACACAAAACATTTCTGGCTGTCTGATCCTTCTTCCTGAAGGAGTGCCCATTCGACTGCTTCCAAGCCTGACTGATGTGGAATAGATGTATATAATGCCACGACATCTATCGTGCATAGTATCCAATGTTCCTGAGTTTTAGGAATCGCTGTTAAACTCCTCAAGAAGTCAGAAGTGTCCTCAATGTAGGTTGACCATTTCTGCACAAAAGACTGAAGAAAATGATCAATGTATCTCCCTGGATTTTCAAAAATTGACCCACAACCAGATACAATGGGTCGAAATGGCGGATCCTGAAGATTTTTATGAATCTTGGGTAGGAAATAAATCCTAGGGCGTCTTGGGTGAATTTGCTGTAGATATTTCCTAGTTTTCTCATCAATCCAATCGAGTTGTACTGCTTGCTCAAGAATCTTATCGAGAATTTGAGTGATTTCACTGGTAGGATCTTGACCCAACTTAAGGTACGTGTTTACATCCATGACGTGTTCAGTCCCTTTCTTCATGTAAAAGTCACTATCCATCATGACAAGCCCCCCTCCTTTATCAGCCTTCTGGAAAGTGATGGTTTTGTCCTGTGATAATTTCTGTAGTGTGCCATATTCTGCACGAGTCATGTTTCTCAACTGTCTTTTGTATTTCAATTTGTGCAAATCGATCTTCACCAAAGTTTCAAAATTATCAAGCGTCTTATGAGACACTGGAGCTTGAAATTTACTTTTTGGTTTGAAAATAATTGTTTCTTGTGGTGCAACATTTGGGCAAACATTAGTGAAGAAGTGGCGCAATCTCAACAGTCTCATGAATTTAAAAAACGAAACTTCAGTCTCCAAATCTGTGGTGTGGTATGTACTCACGAAAGAAGTGCCCTTGTTTAGTACTCTCTCCTCAAATGAGGTTAACTTTTTAGTGGAAATATTTATTATGAGAGTTTCACTTGACTCCTCAATCCGGTCTTTTTTTCTATTTCTTTTTCTTTTCCCACGTCTTGTCTTTTGTCTGAGTGTTTTGATGTGGAGGGATCCGGTGGTTTGGTCAAATCCAGGCCTTCCTCTAAAAAAGCCACTGTAGGAATACTTTCAGAAGATGCGTCAGCTTTATTGGTAGAACCCTCTCCTTGTCTTTGGTTACTTGGTTTTTGCTTCAAGTGTGAACTGGCCGATGGCCTTGATGTATCGATGTCTTGATCTGACACTCCACTTTCTTCAGACGATTGGGTTTGTGATTGAGGTTTCCTTTGGGTGTATCTTCGCGGAGCATATACCTCGGCCCATGTATAAGCTTCATTCAGCTTATAATCGATAGTGTCTCTTTTGAATTTCCTCAGTTTCATTTCCTGGAGCTCTTTCCCGTATTTATCAAGCTTAATTTCCATTTCTGCCAGAAAAGATTCCCATGGTTCTGCATCCATCCTTGCTGCCAAATCCTCTTTAATGTGATAAATCTCTTCCTCCAGATCTTTAATGGTGGTAGATAATTCCTCAATTAATAATAAAATTAGATCTAATGAACATTTATTTAAAATACTATACCACTTTTCCATGAATTTACTGTTGCTGTGTAGTCGAAATAACATTGGCCTGATGGCCAGTCTCAGACCTCGCGGAATCCTTTTTACTCTGTGATACTGAATTAAAGTTGAGGCGTGTAATCTTTGATTTAGTTCACGCCTTGTCAGATATTCAAGTTGACGTAACTGTTGCGTCACAGTTCCACTTTGGGCATCGAATTTTTTAGCTTCCTTGATTAAATTGTATATTTTATCTGCTTCCTCCGGTGTATATGATTTGGTTGGAGCTCTATTTTCTGTGATTGAAGAAATACTTTCGAAAGACATTTTTAACTTGGTGCTGACAATCAAATTTTAGCAGAAAGTCATAAGATATATATGTGGATGATTGTCGCACACTCTCCTTGACTTTAGACTCTATTTAGACGGTATGTGTGCAGCTCTGCATTAATACCTGCTAAGTATTGATCAACTGTGAATTATGGCCTAACACCACATTGGCTATTAGGACTGCAGTGCGCACTACTTTAGTGAAAAAATTCAGAACAATTCTAAGGTATTCAGAATATTTGACCACTGTTATACCATGTTATAACATTTATTTTTTCATCATCTCAAATCATGAACAGAAACATATTCGAATTTTGAATTTTAAACATATACATCAATATTTACAAAGTCATCAGAACCACCAATCAATGCATTTCGGGACATCTTGGTCCCTTCGTCAGGGGTTCCAGTAGTCAACTGTAAAAGTAACAAGGAAACAATATGAAAACGATGCCCACTCGCAAACAATAATACCAATCATCACAATACATCAACATAAAGTGTATGCTGCGACGTTCACATGAATGTTGTTTATGCCCACATTACATGTATTTCTCCTAGTATAATCTAAAACACGACATGTATACTCAAACGACGTGAAAGAACTCATGCTGAAAAATGCCCAGCCACCAAAAAGTGCCAACGTGAGATAAACATACCTCGCAAATATTTGAAGAGTTATTTCTGAAATGAAAATATCCAAAACATCACTTCAACCAATCACGGAAAAAATGAATGAAACAATCACCAATGTTATACTGACTGACTGCTCACCTTTTTAACCAGTACTACCACTTAGTCCAAACAGCCAATCTCGTGGTCAGATGCTGACTCTAAAAAATGCAATGACTGAAATCAGTGACATGAACCTTAACCTAACAGTTCCTAATGCCTGTGGTCGCCGCCAGTTGCTTACCTCTCTTGTAACGATAAATCCCAACAAGAGTCCGTGTATTTGATCCTCGGTGCCTACAAAAAACGTAAAGGTAACATAAATACCTTTCTGATATTACCCGCTCGTTGCCTTTACCGAAATAAACCCTCCTCGCGTACCTCTCCATGCGCCGAGTGCCTTTCAAAATCATCCGCCTAGCTGTCTGATGCACTTCCGTGTCATCATTCACAACTTATACCAATCCTTTCCGGTCGACTTCCTAAACATCGACGACAGACTGTGCTGGACTACAACGAAAGAGTTATAGAACTACAAAAAGTCCGTTTATACCCGCAATCATAGTGTGACTACCAATGCCTTGATATTCATCAATCATTCTTTCCAAAAACCAACGCGTGTACGACGGACAGTCATCGCTGATGCCAAACAGCAGAATACTCGCTGACCACTAGTGTGTCTCTAGTCAACAACAACTTTATCAAAAAAAAATTCAACATAAACTTGGCCCAACAGAAGACAGTGACATGAAGAAAAGAAAAAAAAAGGAATAGATTCCACATCAGTCAGGCTTGGAAGCAGTCGAATGGGCACTCCTTCAGGAAGAAGGATCAGACAGCCAGAAATGTTTTGTGTTACAGCTACTGGAGTTCTGCCTTATGAACAGTTATTTTGAGTGGCAAGATGTCTTTTACAATCAGATGAACGGGACATCTATGGGTTTTCCAGGGGCACCCATGTATGCTAATACCTTCATGGCGAAATATGAACACGACCACATAATGTTGGATTCACAATGGCAAGAAGGTCTTGTGTTCTTTCGACGTTATATCGACGACATTTTTCTAATTTGGCGTCTATCTGAAGATTCACTCAGGAGTAACATCACTCGTCTTAACCAAATAGATCCGAGGATACAATTTACTTCTACGATTCATCATGATGAAATTTCATTTCTGGCTGTTGTGGTAAAATTGAAGGAGCAAACCTTAGAAACCAAGCTGTTTAAGAAACCAACTGATAGAAATAATGCATTGTTATATACCAGCTTCCACCCAAAAAATCTAATTGACAATTTACCCATATCTCAATTCATGAGGATCAAACGGATCTCTTCGAACGAAACTGATTGTGCTGCATCCTTAATTGAACAAAAGGCAAGGTACATGCAAAGAGGATATCCAGAACCCATACTTGACAGTCAATTGAGTAAAGTAAACAACATGACAAGAAGCTCACTATTGACTAAAAAAGAAAAAACCAGCACGAACCGGATGATTTTCGTTTCAAAGTATTCATCTGCCTCGAGGGACATCAAAAAGATCCTACTGCACAGATGGGAACTGTTGGAAGTCGAACCAGATTTTGGAAATCTGTTCAGTGAAAAACCATTATGCGCATATTCAAGAGCCCAAAATCTAAAAGAATTTTTAACAAAACCAGCAAAAGCTAAACTAAAGAGTGGCTCATTTCGGGGCACTATGAAATGTTGGAATTGCAACAACTGTAACAATATGATATTGGGGACCACATTACTACATCCTAGAACTGGTGAAAAAATTCCATTATACCACACGTCGGACTGTAACACTGATTTCGTTGTTTACTCCATTAAATGTCCATGTGGGCTATTATATGTTGGCAAAACCACAAGGAAATTCAAAATACGAATATCAGAGCATAGGAGTAGGATACGTAATCAAAATCGCACGTCCCCATTGGCAGTACATTGGATTGAACAGCGACACACCATCGCGCAGATGAAGTGTCAGATAATCGAAGCAGTAGTTCGGTATGCAGGTAGAGACAATGATCAGGCACTCCTCCAGAGAGAGGCTTTCTGGATCAAAAAACTCCAAACCTTGACCCCAGGGGGGCTTAATGACAAATTTGAATTTAGTTGTTTCCTTTAATAATTAGGGCAGGAGGACAGCCTCAGTTTGCCTTAAGGAATCCGATAAAATCACATGATTACATTACATATAGTAATCTAAACTCATAGGTTTTGAAATCAATGTATACTGATTGTGGAAGTAAAAGTTGTAAATAGCAGGCAGGTAATTTTATGTTTATTTATGTTTAGGTGTAAATAGCAGGCAGGGAAGTATTTAGTTTACTTTATTTCACTTTATCACACTAATCTATTCCTTTTTTTTTTCTTCATGTCACTGTCTTCTGTTGGGCCACGTTTATGTTGAATTTTTTTTTATAAAGTTGTTGTTGACTAGAGACACACTAGTGGTCAGCGAGTATTCTGCTGTTTGGCATCAGCGATGACTGTCCGTCGTACACGCGTTGGTTTTTGGAAAGAATGATTGATGAATATCAAGGCACTGGTAGTCACACTATGATTGCGGGTATAAACGGACTTTTTGTAGTTCTATAACTCTTTCGTTGTAGTCCAGCACAGTCTGTCGTCGATGTTTAGGAAGTCGACCGGAAAGGATTGGTATAAGTTGTGAATGATGACACGGAAGTGCATCAGACAGCTAGGCGGATGATTTTGAAAGGCACTCGGCGCATGGAGAGGTACGCGAGGAGGGTTTATTTCGGTAAAGGCAACGAGCGGGTAATATCAGAAAGGTATTTATGTTACCTTTACGTTTTTTGTAGGCACCGAGGATCAAATACACGGACTCTTGTTGGGATTTATCGTTACAAGAGAGGTAAGCAACTGGCGGCGACCACAGGCATTAGGAACTGTTAGGTTAAGGTTCATGTCACTGATTTCAGTCATTGCATTTTTTTAGAGTCAGCATCTGACCACGAGATTGGCTGTTTGGACTAAGTGGTAGTACTGGTTAAAAAGGTGAGCAGTCAGTCAGTATAACATTGGTGATTGTTTCATTCATTTTTTCCGTGATTGGTTGAAGTGATGTTTTGGATATTTTCATTTCAGAAATAACTCTTCAAATATTTGCGAGGTATGTTTATCTCACGTTGGCACTTTTTGGTGGCTGGGCATTTTTCAGCATGAGTTCTTTCACGTCGTTTGAGTATACATGTCGTGTTTTAGATTATACTAGGAGAAATACATGTAATGTGGGCATAAACAACATTCATGTGAACGTCGCAGCATACACTTTATGTTGATGTATTGTGATGATTGGTATTATTGTTTGCGAGTGGGCATCGTTTTCATATTGTTTCCTTGTTACTTTTACAGTTGACTACTGGAACCCCTGACGAAGGGACCAAGATGTCCCGAAATGCATTGGGTGGTGGTTCTGATGACTTTGTAAATATTGATGTATATGTTTAAAATTCAAAATTCGAATATGTTTCTGTTCATGATTTGAGATGATGAAAAAATAAATGTTATAACATGGTATAACAGTGGTCAAATATTCTGAATACCTTAGAATTGTTCTGAATTTTTTCACTAAAGTAGTGCGCACTGCAGTCCTAATAGCCAATGTGGTGTTAGGCCATAATTCACACATACATGTCTGCCACATGGCACTGGTGTAAATGCACAGATTTGCATTTACAGAGGTATTCGTTATTTACCACCAACTAATAGTTGGTGGTAAATAACGAATCCTTAAAGCACAGAAGCACTCTTCAAAGTGCGTCCTACATGTCATTTACCGATTCGGAAAATACCAAATCGGTAAATGATGATTCAGTAAATACAGAATCGGTAAATACCGGTATTTACCGAATCTCCCCTAGATAGCAAATGGCTCAATACCGGTCGGTAAACCTGAAATGTACCGAATTTTGGGTTTACCGACCGGTAATGGGCCTCCTCCATCTGACCCGTAGTGTCTTGTAAATTAAGAATGCTGGAACTGTTTTAGTTCACATTGTACACCATAGGCCTGTGACATAAGTAGTGGAGGGATGAGTTGAAGGCAGGCTTAGAATGTTGATGTTGAGTTCTGTCTTCCACTAAAGACGTGAAAAATTACTCTCTGCGTGTGGCGTAGTTACTGGCGAGTGCTTGGGCTGGTAGGACGCTACCATTATTTCTCCCTGATTCAAACGTACAGTAATTTCCTAAAAAAACAAACAAAATGATCTCAATCATCGCAATCGTGTACCTTCGAAAATCACCTTAGCCAATTTCTAAGAGCAACGTGTGTGCTCCGAGCAAACTGATCTGAAACAACAAAAGCAATGGCATGTGTCCTTTCCAATATGGCAGCAAAATCTTGAAGGAGATGAACATACACATCTGCCTCCTCGCGAACCAGTGGCAACTGAAATGTCAAGTGGTCACTGTGGACTCGCTCTGCTTGCACCACGGCGGAAAAAACTGTGGCCCTCTAAATTAAAAGTAAACTAAAATTGTTTTTATTTAATTCATTAACAACTCCTCTGACCATAACGTTTTTCACTTCTCCCCTGGCTTTTTTACTTACCTGACAATAGCTATTGAATTTAACCTAACAGACTTAAACATACTTTACATTCTACTTGCTTCCATAAATTAGAAGCACAGACCCACATACAAAATCCAAAAAACTAATGTTCTTATAAATGCTCATTTCCAAACACGCATAGTAAAAAACTGAATATTTATAATTCAGGAAGCAGCATGTAAATAGGAAGATCATGTTGGCTCACTGGTTGAAGTCATTTTTGGCTAGTGAAACCTTTTTTATTTTAAAGATCCTTATCTTTGTGAGGCAGTTGTATTCTTTAAAGAGGCAGCAGGAGGGGCAATAAAAGGTTGTTATGCATAGTCTAAAGATTTGAGATGTTATCCTGTCTCTGAACGAACTGCATATTCTATGGGAAAGATTCAGATTTTATTGTCAGCCGAACTGCTTTTTTCTCAGATACATTTCAGTGCTAATTTGAATCATTGCCAATAGACATCGACATGCGCAATGTATTATTATATTTGGCCAGTAGGACTCGCTTTACTATTTGCTCGAATGTAGCTGCAATGGATTTTCCTAAAATGGCAATGATCTGACTGATCCAAAAAGAGACAGCACTTTGACGAACTAATGGCTCTGTCATATATGCCTTAATGCAGGTGAACTAGAGGACTAATCCGGTAGAATGACTCAAAATCAAGACTGGATAAATAGAGCGGGGTCTAAAAACCTGCCCCTAAGGACCAAAGGAAAGTGATATAGTTTTGCCACATTCAAGGTTATTGTTGGATGTATGCCTTTTCTGCAGGATTTGTTTTTGCCATTTTGCTTAACCCTATTTTTGCTGGCTATAGATCTCTGTACTTTACCCCTTTTAATCAGAGGTAAAGTGCTTAAGCTCCACCTTTCTACATTTCTACATGGGAAAACTGATATACACCTGGTTGGTTTATTTCCTAATATGACCCTGGTACATGGAACCAAGTGTACCTAGGAACTGCAAATTAAATACTCCCAGAGCACTGCATCCACCCACCGCAGCAGCAATGTAAAGCATGCCTTCAGGCCTATCATTGTAGCCTCGCTATGCAGTTTTATGCTGCAAATTCAACACTTCAAAATAACCCCATTTGACAGGCCTAAACCTTCAATTTAAATATTAATAGGTCACCCCTATGTAGGCCCTATTGCCCATGGTATTTAAAAGGGGATCATGTACATGTGTAATGCTAAACATGTCCATGCATTGCCTCAAAGCACCTCAAAGCTTATTTTCACTGTAGCAAAGCTGACTGTTTCATAAAGAACACGAGGATGCACTATTAAATACTAATACTGTATTTTAGGAATGGGAGCAGCTAGAAAAACAACAATTTTAATAGCTATTTAAAATCCAATTTATTGGTGAATTTAGATTCTTTCTAACTATTTTGGAAAGGGGACCATTAAAAAATTACCTTTGCCTTACCTGAATTTCCCAGAAGCTAAATATGCATTTGTTCTTTCACTACTGCCAGCCAGTAATTCGTTCTTTAAGTAGGCATGAATGAGGTGTAAATTTGCTCACAGGAAAAATCAATAGACTTGTGTGAATGGGCAGAGAGTACCCATTTGAACCTGACAGAATTTGCAGAGTGGGGATGGGAAAATCCTTATTTACATTAAAGTGCCATGTCCTGCTTGAATGCCACATCTTTCTTGACAGGTCATCTGGAGGGTGTGTTACACTTGGCCAGGATCCTTTTCTTGTCCCCCAGCCAGATACGCCCTATCACAGTGGGTGTCTTTTTTTACATTAAAGTGTCAAAGTCTGTTTTATGGGTCTTCTGTGTTTACATAAAATAGTTGGGGCACACTTCAAATGAGAGAAACAGGATTACGAAAAATGCATGTGCATCTACATTCTGGATTCTGAAAACTCAGCCTTTGTTCTTCTAGACATCTGTCTCAGAGGTTGTTGTGGGTAAAGGACCTGCCTCAAAATTGGCTTTAGTGTGAGATGTGGGAGGATTCTAGGATTACTATAGTACACTCCCCACTTAACCCCATCCTAAAAACCCAAGTTTAGTGTGGCAAAATACTTTGACAATCTTGGAGATTTCAAAGTGGATACATTTAGCCCAAGGAACCTTTAACCCATTAGTTAGGGCATCCCCAGGGCTCACTCCTACCCACTAGCTCATGCCAGGCATAAATGTGGCATCTCCAGGCACCCACTACAGAAGACTCCTAGACCTGAGGAAGATCAGAAGATGACTGAATCTGGTGTCTGCAAGAAGGACTGGACCTGCACTCCCTCCTGTACCAAGAACAAAGAAGTGGACTCCAATTACCATAAGAAAGACCTCTGTCAAGCATTATCATTAGAGATGTCACCTCTGTCACTCACCTGACTCCAAAAATGACTTGTATTATGGTACAGATGCCTGAGACAAAGAAGGTGGTACTGATGAGGTGGCTTTGAGTCACAGGGTCATGCATCAGGCAAAGCTCTTTGGATAGGATCAATGGGATGGACAAATTGCTTCCTAGTGCTGTAAGATAGTGCTGGGAAATATAAATCAGAAGTACAGGTATGAGATAGGAACAACCTATATCATCAAATCAATGTCACACATTTTCTATTCTTGAACAATTCACTTGTAAAGCAACAGCTAAGACATGTGTATGTCTCATAGTAGTAACATCCAAAGCTGGTATATTTTGGTGTACAGAGTACAGGTAGTAGACCGCACCTTAAGATAGTTTAAGCCTGAGCAGACAATATGTTCAACACTCTCATTAGAATGTGTCTTGCATGTAAATAACCACAAATGATACAGCATATATGAACAGTCACACACTATATATTCCATCACATTTAGTACATATTACATGTGCATGGTAAACATCCTTTACAACGCAACTTTTACCACGCAGTGCCTTTACAACGCAACTTATACAACGCATTGCGCTGGGGGGCGCTCTAGGATAGGGAATAGGTTTAATGTACTATCCAACACCTTCCCTACTATCCACGGGGACTGGAGTTGGAATAGTAAATTAAACTATTCACTATCCAGCGCCTAAAAGCGCTATGCGTTGTAATGGTATGCGTTGTAAAACTTGCGATGTAAAGGTAGGCGTTGTAAAAGTATGCGTTGTAACGTCATACATCCCATGTGCATCATTGCACAAAAACTCAGATCAGCAAGCCTATGGTTCTACTGCAGCATATGGAGCCACAAATTTTCTATCGAAACACAGACTTCTTCCGAGAATTCAGTTTCAGTCATATATGAGACACTAAGAAATTTCTAAATAAATGTTTTTTTCAAATAGGTCACACCCCACCCATTACCTAAAGCCTACCCTCCCCAAGTTAATAAGAGTCGTATCAGATGTCACAAGTGCTGTAGACAACTGGCAAATAAAAACAATAGAGTAGCTTACAGACAACACATTCACTGGCATTTGCACACACAAAACCAACTGGCACACTAGCAGCATGCATAAATGTGCAGCCTTGTTGTCTGAGTCTCCACTGCATGCACAACAAGAAATCGGCACAACGTTTTGGCTGTGTTCATGTTTTCTGCACATCCATAACTGATGACTTTTGTAATGGTTGTCATATCAATCTTTACCTTCACGTATGCACTCCATTAAGTTTTTAAAATGTTAGTTTGATTTTGGACAGGAGAATTACTCAGTTGAATATGCCCTCTAGCTGCTTGCGATGGTATCTTGTTTTGCTATAACCCACTTTCTTACTGTGGTTGCAGGAAAGCCTTCCTTGTGGCATCACTGAGCCAGGTTATCTTTGCAATAAAGGTTTGGAAAAGAGCAGGAGGTTGCGTCAATGAGGCTCAACTTTTTGTGTAGCTCACATTTAGTTCCCTTTTTAGTTTTTAGGTCGAGCTCCCTCGACCTATTGTCGCTGAGTTGCTCCTCAAGGGAGATAGACAGGTGCACGAGCAGACCAGGCTCTGTGGACGCGCTTACGCAGGCCCATACACACACACACAGACACAGACACACACACACACACTCACGCACGCGCAGACAGACACACACACACACACACGCAGACGCACACACACACGTGCCAAGCCCCCCAACCCCCACTTACCGTATCAGCGGCCTCAGCCGCCACTCCTGACATCTGCTGCCACCGGTCCTCTGGGCAATCCACTCCATGGGCGCGGGCTTCTCGCAAAGACGGAAGTCCCGCCCCACGACAGCCGTGAGCGTGCACATCCCGAAACCGGAAGTTCGGGAGAGTGCACGCTCAAAGCTTGTTACCTCTTGCAAGCATTCACCGCCGGAGCCATAGCGCATTTTTTAACCTCCCACTTTCCTGTTGAAATGTTTTATGTAATGCCGATAACATCACTTAATATGACGTGACATAGACAGGTTTTAAACTTCAGAAAATATACCAGCATTCACAACCCTCTTCGCGTGAGGGTGATGATGGCGTGCACCGGGAGGAGAAGCGCCGCGTGCCAGTCGTCAAAAAACACAAGTGAAGAGAAATGAGGTAAGAGGGGCTTCTGTCCTCATCAGCGCCAACCCTCCCAGCTGCAGCCTTCCTGAAACATCCTCCTATTCCCTTTAATTACTTCTGCCATTATTACTGTTTTTCACGGAAGCGGCAGCCGAGACGCTGTCATTCGGAGCGCACATGCCACTGTGTGATTGTTTTCTCCTGTTGATTCCCATTATATGAAAAGGCAGTATTGTCTGTTTGTTCTGTGCTAATTCACTTCATCCACAAGAGCGCTGCAGACAGCAGTGGCTCGATGTTTATTTAAAAGGGAATTCTCATGCCGTCTGTTAACTGAAAAAGACACCGCTCTTGCCTATCCCACAGTGAATATGTTCTGCAACTGTAAGCATTACTACAGTGCTTTCTACTGCTATGATTCTTCATCAGGGTCGGACTAGGACGAAAAATAGGCGTTGTCAGCATGTCCTGGTACTTATTTTTGTCTACCCATGCCTCTTCCTGTGCCATGCACTTTATTCTGCCACCTATCCTGGTGTTATTCCCTGCCCTTCCTTTCACTCTGCCACGCACTCTCTCCTGCCACTTAAACATATGCGCACGCTGTACAGTTGCTCCCGCCGCACTTTCCATGCCAATACCTCGCTTAATTTACAAGGACTAACAGCAAAACATAAAGATATCACTTGTCAGCTGTCTGCATGACTCAAACTCTTTCTAAGATACTGAGATCTCCAGTGTCAGAGATGCTTCCAGAAACGATGGAAGAATGTACGGCGCTCCAGGCAAAATTGCACTTTCCCAGCTGGAGCGCTTCTAGTGCCCTGGAAAAAAGGGATAGATTTTGAAATTGGAATAGGAGAAAGTTAGCAGGGGGTGCGGCATTTGCAACCGATGGTCCTACGCGAATGGATGAGGAGGGGTAAAGTGTAACTCACAATGATTTTTTGTTTATATCTACTGAATATAGCATGTGCCTTAGGTATGTGGTGACTTTAAAGTGCATGAACTTGCAGGAGAGATACGGTATTCCCTCTCATGTGACATCATAAGCATCGGGAAATGTACACATGAAACAAACAAAGCCTTAGCCTAAGGGAACACAAAAGGATTACACTTTGCTGGCTATTTGGTACAAAGTGGATAAATCACTGCTTCCCCTCGTAAATTGTCTGATTTTAGGTAACATTTCTTTTCACCAAAAATGATTTTCCTTCATTATCGGTTATAAAAGAACTCTAAAAAATGTGCGTACAGAATGCCCAGGCCCGGCCCACGCACGTCCCGCACTACAGGACACCTTGAACACTTTGTACAGCTGCCCATAATCTACCCCGTGTTACAATCAATCAACCCGCCTTCAGGTTCGCGGTATGATGGGGCACGCAGTCCTTGCCCCAGAGTTTCTCCTTTCCTCCGCGCATTTTGGTCTTTAAATTGACTTATGTGAAGTGACCCCTGGTTTTGTCTGTTTCCGGTGCCAATTAAAGGTTTCTTTTTGTTACAATGCCTCAGAGATTTAATTATGACATCAGGAGATGGACCTGTACGTCCATTTAATTTTTCTGCACTGATGAGGCTTACCCATCCTTGGATGCCAGCTCCAAAGCTGTGTGTCACTTGAACATGGTCCAAACAACTTGGGTGAAATCAGGTGTTTCTGATTATGGTGTTTTATGAGAAACTGGAGCAAGCCCGGCACCCAGCTATTTGTGTGTAATGTGTCTCTCGGTTGAGACCAGAGCGTGCAAACTTACTCATGGTTGTTACTGATGTGGACCTTCATGAAATAGCACACATTTTGAAATCGTCCTATATGACATGTTCGACAGCAGATTGTATGCTTGTTTCTACTTAGCTCATCCTGTACCTTTCCAGCTGCTGGTCGTACCTGCTCACTGCTAGCCCGAGTGCTCAGCGCCTTCTAACTTGCCTGCACTCTAGGTTAATGTGCTTCTAAATGTGATTCTATAAAGCAGCTGTATAGCGCTTTGAAGCCGCTGCCTTTTATTGGAAATTTGGCTCATGTGTGGATCTTATTTATATTCCATCCCTGCTGCTTCCACTATGATTGTACAGAGCTCTGAAACCCATTTTGGGGTGGGTTTGCATGATATAGGCCATACATATATGTGCAAATCAAAGTTTTCCTTTTTAAAAAGCTGCCAATGGGGGGAGGAGCCAAGATGGCGATCGGAACAGTCGCATGAACGTATCGCTCTGAGGTCCTTCCTCCCCGCTTGCCTATCCTGTCAATAATCCTGACCGAGGCTTCGTGATTTCTGTTGTGGGAGAAAAACGCTCACTTACCGTCTGATTTTTGGGCTCCGTCGTGCCGGGACTCCTGAGATCTGCCCCGGTCTGCTTGCTGGCCTTCCCGGCCCCGGCGCCGGGGCCTCGAGTGCAGTGCCCGCCCGGCGGTGTTCGGAGTGTTGGCAGCCCTGTTTCGGAAGAGAAGCTGGTCGATGTGAGCCTGGGAGCCGCGAGCCGGGAGAGATGGAACGGACCCGCTCCCAATAGTGGGTCGTCCCGTATACCCAGGCGCTGGTGAGCCGGAGAGGGGCCGTGTTGTCCGGTTCCCCTTGGGTGTGACGCCCCCTCATGTTGATGGTCCCGTCTGGGAGCCGGCGCTTGGCTCCCGGAGAGCTGCGGGGAGCACGTCCGGCCTTCTGGTGACTCTCCTTTCCGTGCCGGGTGCCGACCGCCGCTGATCGACTGTGGGACCCGCTGTCTCGGGCGGTCGGACGTGCCTCGGAGATGGAGGGGATGGTGGCAGAGAACGATGTTGTTAAGATGGCGGACGACCACCTGAATTGCATCCCTCCTGGAGACGGAGACGTTGCTGCATTTGCAACTTCCGGCCCTCGGCTGCATGAGTCGGTGTTTACACGTAGTCATGTACTGGCTGCACTGGTCCACCTGCGGACTGCTCTGCTTCTGAACTCCCGAGGCTTGGAGGTGCGGATTGCTGCCGTTGTCGGTCCGCCATTTTGTGGTATGGTGGCTTCCCTCCGAGTTGCTACCATCGCATCTCCTCCGGTTGTTGTGCCGGGGTCCCCGGATGATTCTGCGATTTCGAGGGTGCAAATGGACCAGGCGCCGGTGCTGCACTGCTTCCCATATCCTGTGCCTTCCTCTCCAGGCTTGGCAGACCTGCTTTTGGACCTGGCCTCCTTGATGTTCGGCGTATGGTTGCACTCAGATGGCCGCCATGTATCGTTGGCTGCTTCTTGGTGGCCGGGACAATGTTGTGCGAAGGTGCCACCTGACTTGCCTGGCTGGTGTGGACTTTTTCTGTCGGACTGTCTCTTGACTACAAGGCCGTTTAGCAGTTGTACTATTCACAGGAGTGGCCAGGGGTGATCTCGCTTGGATCCTGGCGGGACTTCTTCCTAGTGGATGGCGACTTTGGGACCCATTTTGTAAGACGGCTGCTGTTTTCATCCTGTGCAATGGCTCTTTGTGTTTTCTCTGGCCTCGGTCTTTACGCTTTTGGTTGCGGGGATGGAGGGGTCCGGGTGTTAGCTCCTCTCCTCATTCTTATTCTTTTTCTTTTTCGTTTCCTTCCTTTCTTTATTCCTTTTCTCGGGTGACTCTGGGGCGACAGGCACGCTGTTAGTGGGGTAGGCCATAGCCATTACGGTGATGTAGGGTGGTGGGTGATGGGGGGGGTTTGTTATTTTAATTTGTTTTGTTCTATGGTCCCTTTTTTTTCCTTTTTCTCTAGGGGGTTGGCTGTGTCTCTTCTTTCTTTTTCCGTCCTTTATCTATCCGGCGTCCGCACATGCTTTTCTTTATGGTCTAATGTGGGTGGGCTCATTACACGACGTCTCGTTAACTTGCATGTTATTGTTTGACCCCTACTCCTGGCCTGCCTTCGGCGGGCATTGGGTGTATTTGGCCCCATCACTTCTGATTGCTTTCTGCTTGTACGGAGGGGCATACCTCTCCCGTCTCTTTGGTCTGACTGAGTTGTGTGACGCCTTTGTTGATATAGCCGCTGCCCCCTCTCACTATTATAAAAATGTAACCTCTTTTATCCTAGCGCTTTCTTGTGTTGCGATCACGTCTTCTGATTATGTAGTGCCTCTTCCTTGTATCGTGCACACCTAAACTGCTATGTTTTGATCTCCTGCTTTTGCGGCCGGCCCCTGTGGTTGTAGGCCCGCGCGTGTATTGCTCTGATTGCTTAAATAAAGGTTTTAAAAAATAAATTAAAAAAAAGCTGCCAATAACTGCGTAATACAGAAAGAAGGCTAGATGTGATCCTGTGTTTTTTGTCTTTTTTTCGATAAAAGGTTTCACTGTGTCACTCTGGCTGCTCTCTCTGCAAGTTCAGCCAAAGTGCTTGAAGTGTAGTCATAACTGACCTAAGTACTGTCTTGTTCTTATGCCCCTATTAATTCAGGCGATCCCTCTGTGTCAACCCAAAAGTAGGTTGTGACGCTGCCCACAAAGCTAGCCCAGAGCTGGCTGATGTATGGATGTGAAAAAGTTATCATCCATATGGCAAGGGAAGAAATCGAGGCTTACTTCAGTGATGAATCACTGTGTACCTCTCCCCTATGCCAAGGATATTTAGAGGAAATTATTGGTTTAGATACAGATACCTGGGCAATGGAGAAGAAGGGCTATGGACGCATGGTGGATTATGAATATGATTCATAAGTTGATCTGCCCGCCTCTTCTACAGTTTCTGTGAAGTCCTATTTTCTTTTAATAAGGTATGCCAAGACACTATAATTGTAGCACAGGAGAAATCTTTTTAGGCCCAGCAGCCCAAAGGCTGATAGCCAGGTACTATAGCTTTACCTCCTGGTGGCAAATAGGTTTAGTCCTCCCATCCATCACCTGAAATTCTGGGCGTTTTGATGTCTTTGAAGCAGAATACAAATTCCTTTCCTACAGCCTCTATAGACAGTCCAAGAAACTTGACACTTTGGCTCACACAGTTGTCCCTCTGGCAACTTGGCTGTTACACACTGCTACTGCTTCCTGTCTTTAGGACCTTTATATCCATGCTTTATGAGGACTAGCAAAACGTTGTGGACAGTATGCCAGAGCACAAGAAGAGGCTATATCCATACCTGGTGAGTGATGCACTTGTTGCATCCAAACGCAAACTAAAATGTGGCTTTAACTGTAGGGACTGTGGCCCATTCTATGGGGTGCAGTTATCATGCTATGGTAACAGATGTGGGGGCATTCCACAGTTTTTAAGTCGGCCTGGGCAGCGCATGAGCTGCTCTGCAAGGCTTGCTGTATCCGTGTATGGAGTTGAAGCCCCGCTCACTCTCAGCCCATATCTGTCATTGGCTTGTGTCATTGTCTTTTGTAAACGCTGGTTTCTGATTCGTGAATAGGCTTGTCAGTCCCACCTTAGTACCGCCTTGTCTTCATTTGTAACCTCCCATGAGGATTCAACCTCTTACTTCTGTTGTTACACAGTAGGTCTTATTTAGTCTGTAAGCACTATTTTCTTTAATGAGTTTCTCTTACTGCAGGCACCACATGCTTTACTGCAACATTCAGCACGCCATGCGCACTTTCACTTTCCAAGCAGTCCGGGTCAATGACGCCCACTTCTTTGAATAAGTCCCGCATTTACAAGAGTTTGAGCTATTGGCATTGTAAATGACAGTGCCTTTTCATTTATGTGTTAATTATCAAAACAGATAAATAAAAGGCATTGTCATTTACAATGCCAATAGCTTAAACTCTCGCAAATGCGAGACCTATTGCATTGCAAATGCTTGTTGTCTTAGCTTCCTTTTCCAATGGTGGTTTGCACATGTTTTCCATACTGCAAGAATGTGCTATGTATGCATGTGTTTCTGATCGACAATGTCGCCTTGTAGTCTATGCATTTAGTTCCAGAGTTGCACAACTTAGAACACGATGCCTTGTTTTATTTTATTTTAGTTTACTTTTGCTCCTATGAGAGAGTTTCTCCCAGACTAATTAAAGACGCTAATTTGCACCCCTGGCACAGAGTGATAAGCTTGCTTTTTTTATTAAACAGCATCTATGCTGAAGTCAGTGAGAGGTTTACTTCCTACCAAAGTCATCATGCAAAGCTGCTGTGACTGAGATGCAGTTCCACTGTTTCCGAGCTCCATGCTGAAATTTAAGATAGCTGTGTAAGGGGAGTGTGTACACCAACAGGAGTGCATGTGCACATGGTATATGGGTAACTGGGTATGTGAAAGGCAGCATAATGAGTGATGAGGTATGTGCGTAACTGTATGGGTGAGTGAGTGAATGTGAGAGTGGCTGTATGGTTGAGTGTGTGCTTGTGCCAGTGATTGTATAGATACGTGAATATGTGTTAGTATCTGTATGAGTAAGTGAGTAAGTGTGTGTGTAACTGTTTGGGTAAGTAAGTGGCTGTGCGATTGACAGTATGGGTTAGTGAGTAGGTGTGTGAATAGTACTATAGGTGACTGACTCAGTGAATAAGTCAGGGCGTATTGTTATATGGGCGTATGAGTGGATATGTCAGTTGCTGTATTAGTGAGTGTATGAGTGGCTTTATAGGTGAGTGTGTGGATGTATGTGTGTTGATCTATGAATCAGTGTGTGGCTGTATAAATACTGGTATGGGTGTGTGAATGGGTTTTCAGAATGGCAATGTGGAAATTGGGGTTGGGTGTATCAAAGGTTATATGGGGAGAGTGTGGATGCGTCAGAGTTTCTGTGAATTATGTCATCAGTGATGTCAGTTGAGATGTCATCAGTAATGTCACGGACCATGTCATCAGTAATGTTATATGTGTGGTCATAGGCAGTGCATTGCAGGGGCACAAGGTATAGTTAGCGCCATAACTATAACTGCTGAATTTCACTGGTTGTGTACGAGTGAAACCTGAGCCGTACTATGACGTCCCTGTAACCTTTGGTTTCTTCAGTGAATTACTACTTTTTTTTAACTCCATTTCCTAACTATAAGTCCCTGTAACCATTGATTTTTTTCCAGTAAATTTCTAAGGTTTTTGAATGCTAATTCCTTACTATAAATGTCCCAGTAACCTTTGTTTATTTCAGTGAATTGTTATGTTTTTTTAAAAGTAGTAGTCATGTTGCAGAGTGGTGGAGAAAGGGAGCGTGCCTCCAACCAGTCCTCATGAATCCCGCGATGTAGGACTTACAGGAGGTACCTTGAGGGCTTCTTGGGACCCAAGGTCCCTCAGGACTAAAGTTGATTTCATCCCACAACCAGTATTGCGCCAGGAGCCATGTTTGCAGAGTGGTGGGGAAAGGAGGCATGGTCTTCGAAGACCTCTTAGTAATCCCACTGTGTCGGACTTACTTGAGGTGACCAAAAAGATGTGCTGGAAAGGCAGCTCACTGTCTGTGAAACCAATTCTGCTCTACTTTCAATAAGCAAGAACATCTTCTGCTCTCACTTGTTGAAAGCGGAGCAGTGCTTGCTGTAACTTGGCGAGAGCGGAAAAACTCCTGTCAAGCCACCACAAACAAGTCCCGGGCTGCTCATCCCGGGTCATAGCAGAGCTGGCCCAGAGAGGTGGCGGTCCCACTGGGCCAGGGGATTCCCATTACCATTGATTATGAACCTCTGCGGGTCCACAACCAACTCCCTTCAATGTTTAGATTTTACCCCGGGGTGGCGGTCTCCGGGACATGTGAAGAGAAGTACGACCCCTGCATTACTTTACAATATTTAGCCCCAGGGGGTGGCAGTCCCTGGGCAACTTGGGATGCCCTAGGGCTTCCGCCTCATTATTATTCATTTAAATCTGTGGCCTGGGGAGGTGGTGGTCCCCGGGGCTGTGGGGGAGGCTGTAGGGCCTCCCCGCATTTTCTTTTTTTTATTTGTGCCTGGGGGAGGTGGCACAGATTTAAATTATATTTAGCTTAGCTAACTATAACTGCTGAATTTCAATGGTTTTGTATGAGTGAAATCTGAGCATAACTATAATGCCCCTGTAACCATTGATTTTTAAGTGAATTTCTAAGGTTTTTGTAAATTCTATTTCCTAACTATAATGTTCCTGTGATCTTTGTTTTTTCAAGTGAATTTCTATATTTTTTTAAATGTTATTTCCTGACTATAATGTCCCTGTAACCTTTGGTTTATCAAGTGAATTTCTAAGTTTTTGTTAATGTTATTTCCTGACTATAATGTCCCTGTAACCTTTGGTTTATCAAGTGAATTTCTAAGTTTTTTTTAATGTTATTTCCTAACTGTAACCTTTGAAAGTGAGTGTGTGAGTAGGTGCATGAATACCTGACTGGGTGTATGAGTGTCTGAGTGCGTCTGTGAGTGGGTGTCAGAGTGTCTGAGTGGGTTTGTGAGTGACTCCATGAGTTTCTGAGTCAGTCTGTGAGTGAGTCATGAGTGTCTAAGTGGGACTGGGAGTCTCTCAGTGGTTCTGTGAGTGGGTTTCATGAGTGCTTCAGTAGGTTCGAGAGTGGTAATGAGAGTGTCTGAGTGTGTCTGTGAGTGGGTGCATGAGTGTCTGAGTGGGTCTATGAGTGCGTGTGAGAGTCTGAGTAGGTCTGTGAGTGAATGAATGAGAGTGTCAGTGTCTGAGTGGGTCTGTCAGTGGGTGTGTGAGTGTCTAATTATCTGTGTGGGTGTGTCAGTAGCTGTGTGAGTGACTGGGCCACAAAGGAAAAGCACCTGCCCATTCATCCAACAAGAGTCCACAGTTTCGCACTAGATATGTAACCAACTGGAGTACTTTCTACTGGTTAGTTACTAAGTGCAAGCATTTCCTTGGGAACATGTCCATGATGTATTCTACACTACAGCTGCATAATGGAGCATGAGAAAATGTCACCAGTGACCATGTGTGCATTTTGGCAATGTGATTGTGCGTGGTGCGTTTTTATCTGGAAATATGTGATAACATAAATCCTCCTATATAGAAGAAAAAATAGGTAAATCTCCACCAAACAAGGGTCTTTCTTTTTAACTATATGTAGGACGTGCTTCATTCTTTGTTGGAGATGTTCTCTTATTACTCGGCATCAACATCCCCTCACCCAAATCGGTGGGAAACATGCAGAAGGGGCTGTCCATCATCCTGGCAAAAGGGGGGGAAGACCCTTGCGCACTACTAAGGTGGGCAGGTCCAAATAGCAAAGCCTCTAAGTGATTTCTACATTTGATTACTCATAGCAGTTTGAAGGGAGAACCTTGGAATCTGCTCTCACCAGGTAAGGACAAGAAAGAACCTACTGGACAATCATTACAGATGCGCTCCAATACATCAACAATGCATTCACCTACACAAAGCATTTCAGATAGTTTTTCAATATGGAATTGCAGAGAAATCATACCTGCTTTGCATTCGCCAAGCCATCAGTGATGTCATTTGAGATGTCATCAGTGATGCCATCAGTGATGTCACTGACCAGGTCATGAATGATATAATATGTGACATCATCAGCAGTGCATTGCAGGTGCGTGAGTTATAGATAGCTCAACTAACTATAACGGCCGAATTTCACTGGTTTTGTACGACTGAAATTCCAACTAACTATAACGTCCCTGAAACCTGTGTTTTTTTCAGTGAATTCCAAAGGTTTTTTTTAAATGTTAATTTCTAAATATAACGTCCCTGAAACCTGCTTTTTTCTGTGAATTTCTATGGTTTTTTTAAATGCTAATTATTAAGTACAACGTCACTGAAACCTATGGCTTTTTCAGTGAATATCAAAGGTTTTTTAAATGTTAATTTCTAACTATGCCTACAGAGGTAGGACATGTGCAGAAAGAGGAAGAGAAATGAAGCAAAAGGCAACAGAAGTCCAGAAAGACAAAGAAACGTGCATAAAGAAGCAAGAGATATACAGAAAGAACCAACAGAGGTGCCATAAGAGGCCTTGTTGCAAAGTCATCCTGTGCACCCAACGTTTTGCTGACTGGTACTGGTGGTAACTGACTCTGACTAACCAGGCCCGGAGCCAGTGCTATGCTGAAAGACACTAAGAATACAGTGAAAACACTATGGGTTGGGGTACAACTGTGATTGCCATACCTCCCCTGTAAGGCCCTAGTACATTATAGGGCAGGGGGGTTAAAACTATCTCTAAGTCAGAGGTGCAGTCAGAGGTGCAGAAAGAGGCAAGAGAAATACAGAAAGACACAAGAGAGGTGCAGAAACAAGCAAGAAAAGTGCAGAAAGAGGCAAGCGAATTGCTCAAAGAAGCAACAGAGGTATAGAAAGAAGCAAGAGAAGTGTAGGAAGAGTCAAGAGATGTGCTGAAAGAAGCAACAGAGGTATAGAAAGAAGCAAGAGAAGTGCAGAAAGAACCAACAGAGGTCCAAAAAGAGGCAAGAGGGGTAAAGAAAGAGGTAGGAGAGGTGTACAAAGAGGGAAGGGAGTTACAGAAAGAGCCAGGAGGGGTGCAGAAAGAAGGAAGAGAAGTGTAGAAAGAGGTAAGGGAATTGCTTTAAGAAGCAACAGAGGTATAGAAAGAAACAAGAGAGGTTCCAAAAGAGGCACGGGGGTGCAGAAAGAAGCAAGAGCAGTATAGAAAGAACCAACAGAGGTGCAAAAAGAAGCAAGGGGGTGCAGAAAGAGGTAGGAGAGGAGCACAAATAGGCAAGAGAGGTGAAAAAAGAGGCAGGAGGGGTGCAGAAAGAAGAAGGAAAGTACTGACAGAGGCAAGAGAATTGCTGAAAGAAGCAACAGAGGGGTAGAAAAGAAGCAAGAGAAGTACAGAAAGAGGCAATTGAGGTGCAGAAAGAAGCAAGAATAGTGCAGAAAGAACCAACAGACGTACAAAAAGAGGCAAGATGGGGTAGAAAAAGGTAGGAGAGTTGCACAAAGAGGCAAGAGAGGTGCAGAAAGAGGCAGGAGGGATGCAGAAAGAAGTAAGAGAAGTGCAGAAAGGGACAAGTGAGGTGCAGAAAGAGGCAAGAGAGGTGGAGAAAATGGCAAAAGAACTGCAGAAAGAGGCAAGAGGGATGTACAAAAGGAATGAAGGGTGTAAAAGGAAGTAAGAGAGGTGCAGAAAGAGGCAAGAGAAGTGCAGAAAGAAGCAAGAGAGGTGCAGATTGAGGCAAGAGATGTGCAGAACGTGGCAAGAGATGTGCAGAAAAAGGAAGAAGGGTGCAGAAAGAAGCAGAGGTACAGAAAGAGGGAAGTGAGGTGCAGAAGGAGGCAAGAGAACTGCAGAAAGAGGCAAGAGAGTTGCAGAACAGGCAAAAGGGATACAGAAAGAGGGAACAGGTGTGCTGACAAAGGCAAGAGAGGTGCAGAAAGAGGGAAGAGGGGCAAAGAAAGAGGCAAAAGGGATGCAGAAAGTTGCAACAGAGGTGCAAAAAGAAGCAAGAGCAGTGCAGAAAAAACCAACAGAGGTGCCGAAAGAGGCAAGCGGGGTACAGAAAGAGGCAAGAAAAGTGCAGAAAGAAGCAAAGGAGTTGCAGAAAGAGGCAAGAGTACTGCAGAAAAAGGCAAGAGAGGTGCAGAAAGAGTCGGAGAGGTGCACAAAGAGGCAAAGTTGGTACAGAAAGAGGCAAGAGGGGTGTAGAAAGAAGCAAGAGAAGTACAGAAAGAAGCAACAGAGGTACAGAAACAAGCAAGAGAAGTGCAGAAAGAGACAAGAGAATTGCTGAAAGAAGCAACAGAGGTACAGAACGAGGCAAGAGAGGTGCAGAAACAGGCAGGAAAAGTGCAGAAAGAGGCAATAAATATGCAGAAACAAGCAAAGGAGGTGCAGAAAGAGGCAAGAGTACTGCAGAAAAAGGCAAGAGTGCTGCAGAAAAAGGCAAGATAGGTACAGAAAGAACCAACAGAGGTGCAGAAAGAGGCAAGAAGGGTACAGAAAGAGGTATGAGAACTGCAGTAAAAGGCAAGAGAGGGGCAGAAAGAGGAAGGAGAGGTGCACAAAGAGTCAAGAGTGGTACAGAAAGAGGCAAGAGGGGTGCAGGAGAAGTGCAGAAAGTAGCAACAAAGGTGCTGAAAGAGGCAAGAGAGGTGCAGAAACAGGCAAGAAAGGTGCAGAAAGAAGAAACAGGGGTGCAGAAAGAGGAAAGAGTGATACATACATTTTTAAAAGAGGTGCAGAAAGAACCAACAGAGGTGCAGAAAGAGGCAAGAGGGGTAGAGAAAGAGGCAAGAGGGGTGCAGAAAGAAGGAAGAGAAGTGCAGAAAGAAGAAACAGAGGTGCTGAAAGAGTCAAGGAGGGTGCAGAAAGAGGCAAGAGGAGTGCAGAAAGAAGATAAGAGAGTTGCAGAAAGAGGCAATAGAGGTGTAGAAAGAGGCAAGAGAGATGCAGAAAGAAGCAAGTGAGGTGCAGACAGAGGCAAGAGAGGTACAGAAAGAGGCAAGAGAGGTACAGAAAAAAGCCAGTGAGGTTTAGAAAGAGGCAAGAGAGGAGCAGAAAGTGATATGTTGGGTGCTGAAAGAGGCAAGAGAGGTATAGAAAGAGGCAAGATAAGTGTAGAAATAAGGCAATAGAAGTGCAGAAAGAGGCACTTGAGGTGCAGAAACACGCAAGAGAGGTGCAGAAACAAGCAAGAAAAGTGCAGAAAGAGGCAAGAGAATTGATTGCTGAAAGAAGCAACAGAGGTGCAGAAAGAGGCAAGAGAAGTACAGAAACAGGCAGGAAAGGTGCAGAAAGAGGGAACCGGAGTACAGAAAGGCAAAAGGGACAAAAGCTCTAACTCTCGCAAATGCAAAACCTATTGCATTGGGAACACTTCTTTAACTAGTAGACACGTTTGCAGAGTGGTGGAGAAAGGGTGCTGGGCATCCGACCAGCTCTCAGGAATTCCGCTGCATAGGACTTACAGGAGGTACCAGGAGGGCTTCTTGGTCCCCAATGTCCCTCAGGAGTAAAGTGGACTTCATCCCCCACCCCATGGTCTGTTAAGTGACTCATTTGCAGAGTGGTGGAGAATGGGGTGTGTGGCCTCCAAAGACATCTTAGCACTTCCACTGTGTGTGACTTATTGGAGGTAACAGGAGGGGTAGTTGGCCCCCAAGCACAACCTTGGGGCCAACTACCCCCATTACGTCCAGTAAGTCCCACACACCAGGATTGCTACGTTCTCATAGCACGCCATTCCCCCTTTGCCAACCACTCTGCATGCTCTTGGATGGGGACTGAAGTCCCCTTTGCTGCTGGGGGTCCTTTAAGGGCCAACTACCCTACCTCTTACCATCAGTAAACCACACATAGTGGGGTTGCAGAGAGGTGGACGTAGGCCCTTGCTCCACCACTTTGCAAACGCACCTCCTGCCGGGTTCTAAATTGGGGTGTTAGGCCCCTTCATTCCTCAGAGTCTCTGAAGGCTAACTAGCCCACCAGGTACCTTGAGTAAGCAAAACACACCTGAATTGCTAAGAGTGGTCCGAGGCCACGCTCCCTTTTCACACCACTCTGCAAATGCAGCTCCTGGTGCACTGCTGTTTGGGGGATGAAGTCCACTTGTGTTCTGAGGTCCTCAGGAAACAAGAGGACCTCATCGCCCCACCAGCAGTGCGCAAAGAGGCATGTTTGCAGAGTGGTGTAAAAAGGGGTGTGGTCTTGGACCACCTCTCTGCAATCCAGCTGTGTGGCACTTACTGGAGGTACCTGGTGAGCTAGTTGGATCACAGGGACCCTCAGTATTCAAGGGGACTCAATACCCCAACTTAGAATGCACCAGGGGGCGTTTTTGCAGAGTGGTGCAGGGAGGGTGCGGGCCTCGGCGAGGCCCCACTTTTTTTTTTAAACAGGAAAGGGGCCGCGCGGCCACCCTCCCAAGGCCAATTTCGGCCTGGGAACCCCATCCCCTAGGGCATGGCCTCCTTTTTTAAATGTATTCATTCAGAAGGGAGGGCGCATGTCCCCCCTTCCCTAGGCCACTATTGGCCCCGGGGACCTCATCCCCTGGGCCGTCCTGCTGTTAAATTTTTTTTTTTTAATCAAATGGGAGGGGGCCGAATGGCCCTACTCCCGTGCTACTTCAGGTCCTGGGGACCCCATCCCCAGGGTCCTGGCCATACGTTGGGGACCATGGGGGGAGCCCCAATGCCCCCACGGTTCCTGCTGGCTCCCCTCCTCTTGCGGGAGCTAGCATTGATTTTGGGCAAGGGGAGCTGCTGAAATGCAGCTCCTCTTGCTTAAAAGCAAACCTGCTTTGCTTTTTGGAAGCAAGAGCCGGTTTCCTGCTTGTGATACCAAAAAGCAAAGCAGGAGTTTGCTATGACAGGGTGGGAGCCTCCTGCCCTGCCATAGCAAGCAGCAATGTCCCGGGGTGGACACCATGGGACATTGCAGGAGCCGGCCCTGGGGGCTGGCCGTCCTCTGGCCCATCATGGGCTCCAGGAGGGGGGCAGCACAGCCCCCTCCCTATACTTTTAAGGCCCCAGGGAGCTGGTGGTCCCTGGGGCCCCTCATCCGTCTTTCTGCACTTCTCTTGCTTATTTCTGTACCTCTGTTGCTTCTTTTTTCTGTACCCCTCATGCCTCTTTCTGCACCCATCTTCCCCTCTTTCTGCACCCCTCATGCCTCTTTCTGCACCCGTGTTCCTTCTTTCTATACTTCTTTTGTTTCTTTCTGCACTTCTCATGCTTCTTTTTGCACCCCTTTTACCTCTTTCTGCACCCCTCCTGCTTCTTTTTGCACCCCTTGTGCCTCTTACTGCACATCTGTTCCTTCTTTTTGCACTTCTTTTGTTTCTGTAGCTCTCTTGCTTTTTTCTGCTGCCCCTTGCCTCTTTCTCCACCCCACTTCCCTCTTTCTGCACCCCTCTTACCTCCTTCTTCACCTCTGTTCCTTCTTTCTGTACTTCTTTTGTTTCCTTCTGTCCCCTTGTTCCTTCTTTTTGCACCCCCTTACCTCTTTCTACACTGCTGTTCCTATTTCTGAACTTCTTTTGTTTTGTTTCTGCACATCTCTTGCTTCTTTCAGCACCCCTTCCTTCTTTTTGCACCCCTCTTGCCTCTTTCTGCATCTCTGTTGCTTCGTTCTAAACTTCTCTTGCTTCTTTCTGCACTTCTCTTGCTTCTTTCTGCACACCTCATGCCTCTTCCTGCATCCCTCTTCCTTCTTTCTGCACTCCTTTTGCCTCTTTCTGCATCTCTGTTGCTTCATTCTGCACTTCCTCTGTTTCTTTCTGCCTCTCTCTTGCACCCCTCTTGCCTCTTTCTCCACCCTTCCACCTTTTTTCATCTCTGTTGCTGTTTTCTGCACTTTGCTTGCCTCTTTCTCTACCCCTCATCTGTCTTTCTGCACCTCTGTTGCTTTTTCTGTACTTCTCTTATTTATTTCTGTACCTCTCTTGCTTCTTTCTGCACCCCTCCTGCCTCTTTCTGCACCCCTCTTCGCTCTTTCTGTACCACTCTTACCTCTTTCTGCACCTCTGTTCCTTCTTTCGGCACTTTGTGTGTTTCTTTCTGCCCCTCTCACTTCTTTCTGCACCCCTTAGGCCTCTTTCTCCACCCCTCTTCCCTCTTTCTCCACCCCTATTGCCTCTTTCTGCACTTCTTTTCCTTCTGTTCCTTCTTTCTGCACTTCTTTTGTTTTTTACTGCACATCACTTGCTTCTTTCGGCACCCCCTTCCTTCTTTTTGCACCCCTCTAGCCTCTTTCTGCACCTCTGTTGCTTCTTTCTGCACTACTCGTGCTTCTTTCTGCATCTCTTTTGCTTCTTTCTGCACCACTTGTGCTTCTTTCTGCACCCTTCTTCCCTCTTTCCGCATCTCTGTTGCTTCTCTCTGTACTTCTCTTGCTTCTTTGTGCACCTCTTGTGCTTTTTTCTACACTTCTTTTGTTTCTTTCTGCAACTCTCTTGCTTCTTTCTGCACCCCTCCTGCCTCTTTCTGCACCCCTCTCCCCTCTTTCTGTACCCCTCATGGCTCAATCTGGACCTCTGATTCCTCTTTCTGTACTTCTTTTGTTTCTTTCTGTACCACTCTTACCTCTTTCTGAACCTCTGTTCCTTCTTTCTACACTTTGTTTCTTTCTGCACCTCTCACTTCTTTCTGCACCCCTTAGGTCTCTTTCGCTACCCCTCTTCCCTCTTTATTCACCCCTGTTGCCTCTTTCTGCACTTCTGTTCCTTCTTTCTGCACTTCTTTTGTTTTTTACTGCACATCACTTGCTTCTTTCGGCACCCCTCTTCCTTCTTTTTGCACCCCCTTGCCTCTTTCTGCACCTCTGTTGCTTGTTTCTGCACTACTCCTGCTTCTTTCTGCATCTCTTTTGCTTCTTTCTGCACCACTTGTGCTTCTTTCTGCACCCTTCTTCCCTCTTTCCGCATCTCTGTTGCTTCTCTCTGTACTTCTCTTGCTTCTTTGTGCACCTCTTGTGCTTTTTTCTACACTTCTTTTGTTTCTTTCTGCAACTCGCTTGCTTCTTTCTGCACCCCTCCTGCCTCTTTCTGCACCCCTCTCCCCTCTTCCTGCACCCCTCATGCCTCAATCTGGACCTCTGATTCTTCTTTCTGTACTTCTTTTGTTTCTTTCTGTACCACTCTTACCTCTTTCTGAACCTCTGTTCCTTCTTTCTACACTTTGTTTCTTTCTGCACCTCTCACTTCTTTCTGCACCCCTTAGGTCTCTTTCTCCACCCCTCTTCCCTCTTTATCCACCCCTGTTGCCTCTTTCTGCACTTCTGTTCCTTCTTTCTGCACTTCTTTTGTTTATTACTGCACATCACTTGCTTCTTTCGGCCCCCTTCTTCCTTCTTTTTGCACCCCTCTTGCCTCTTTCTGCACCTCTGTTGCTTCTTTCTGCACTACTCGTGCTTCTTTCTGCATCTCTTTTGCTTCTTTCTGCACCACTTGTGCCTCTTTCTGCACCCTTCTTCCCTCTTTCCGCATCTCTGTTGCTTCTCTCTGTACTTCTCTTGCTTCTTTGTGCACCTCTTGTGCTTTTTTCTAAACTTCGTTTCTTTCTGCAACTCTCTTGCTTCTTTCTGCACCCCTCCTGCCTCTTTTTGCACCCCTCTGCCCTCTTTCTGTACCCCTCATGCCTCAATCTGGACCTCTGATTCTTTCTGTACTTCTTTTGTTTCTTTCTGTACCACTCTTACCTCTTTCTGAACCTCTGTTCTTTCTTTCTGCAATTTGTTTCTTTCTGCACCTCTCACTTCTTTCTGCACCCCTTATGTCTCTTTCTCCACCCCTCTTCCCTCTTTATCCACCCCTGTTGCCTCTTTCTGCACTTCTGTTCCTTCTTTCTGCACCACTTGTGCTTCTTTCTGCACCCTTCTTCCCTCTTTCTGCATCTCTGTTGCTTCTTTCTGTACTTCTCTTGCTTCTTTGTGCACCTCTTGTGCTTCTTTCTACACTTCTTTTGTTTCTTGCTGCAACACTCTTGCTTCTTTCTACACCCATCGTGCCTCTTTCGGCAACACTCTTCCTTCTTTCTGCACCCCTCTTGCCACTTTCTCCATCCATGTTCCCTGTTTTTTGCATCTCTGCTGCTTCTTTGTGTTCTTCTCTTGCATCTTTCTCCACCCCTCAACCCTTTTTCTGCACCTCTGTTGATTCTTTCTCCACTTCTCTTGCTTCTTTCTGTACCTCTGTCCCTTCTTTCTGCACCCTCTTCCTTCTTTCTTCACCCCGCTTGCCTCTTTCTGCACCTCTGTTACTTTTTTCTGCAATTTCTTTGTTTCTTTTTGCAACACTCTTGCTTCTTCCTGCACCTCTCTTGCTTTTTCTGCACCCTTCTTCCCTCTTTCGGTACCCCTGTTGCTTCTTTCTGCACTACTCTTGCTTCTTTCTGCATCTGTCATGCTTCTTTCTGCACCACTCCTGCTTCTTTCTGCACCCTTCTTCCCTCTTTCTGCATCTCTGTTGCTTCTTTCTGCACCCCTCTTCCTTCTTTTTGCTCCCCTCTTGCCTCTTTCTGTACCTTTGTTCCTTTTTTGTGAACTTCTTTTCTTTCTTTCTGCAGCTCTCTTGCTTCTTTCTGCAGCCTCTTGCCTCTTTCTCTACCACTCTTCCCTCTTTCTGAACCCCTCATGCCTCTTTCTACACATCTGTTTCTTCTTTCTGCCCTTCTCTTGCCTCTTTCTGCACCCCTCCTGCCTCTTTGTGCACCTCTGTTGCTTCTTTCTGTACTTATCTTGCTTCTTCCTGCACTTATCTTGCTTCTTTTTGTACTCCTCTTGCCTCTTTCTTCACCCCTCTTACCTCCTTCTGCACCTCTGTTGGCTCTTTCTGCATGGCTCTTGCTTCTGTCTGCACCTCTCTTACACATTTCTGCACCCCTCTTGCCTCGTTCTGCACCCCTCTTCCCTCTTTCTGCATCTCTCTTGCCCCTGTCTGCACCCTGTTCGCTTTTTCTGCACTTCTTTTGCCTCTTTCTGCAACTTTACTGCTTCTTTCAGAACTTCTCTCACCTCTTTCTATACCCAAATGGGAAGTGCAAGCTTTCAAGTCCAAAGGTCTCTGTGCTTTTGTGACTGAGGTATGTCTACTTGTATCTGTATTCTTACATGTGTTATGCATCTGTAAATGGTAGCTTAAAAAGCGGGTAACTTCTACTATAGGTGAATACATCTTCTCAGTTTTGCTCTGTCATTCGCTTGCACAGGCAGACATGTCTTATGTATATACATGAAAACACCACACTGGGTGTGGGCTTCCCACAGTAAGGCCAAGCCTCTCAAATACAACTAACCAACCAAAGAGCCAGTACTGAAATCTCTATTTATGTGAAATTGCCTGCGCGCAAAGAATGAAACTAAGTGCGGGACAGTGCCACAGTTCACAGCTTAAATCAATTTTATTTTTGCAATCCAATTATGAAGGGAATCAATTAGTTCAAAGTTTACCAAAAGTTCAACAGAATTCGGCACACAAACAATACAGAGACAATTATTCATAAAAATGACATTTTCATAAAACAAAACTGAATGACACAACAATAAGTAGAAAAAATTCATAAAAAACCTGCCATTCCGAATTGATCAACATTTCGCATTCATTCTCTCATGCACAGCACACACACACAACTATATATACAATTACAATGTCACAAATTAGTTTTTAGGAAACAAATGAATGAGAAATCAAGAGAACACCATAGACTACCGTATTAGAAAAACATATCAAATTATTTTTATAATTTTGGCAGAAATTAGTTGGAGTTTAATAGTCTTATGGTGTAGTAGAACGGTCTACGCGTTTCGAACCCTTTTAGAGTTCAAGGGGTTCTCATCAGGACCTCATGGCTGAAAAGAGAGAAAATGAGGGCTGGGTCAGAGTTAAAAAGGGAATCTGTTTGATGGTTCTAGCCGCCTAAGCGCGCCCTCACTTCCTACCTTGTGTGAGAACTCATACTTAGAGTTGAACACCCGAACGTTGGCCAACTGAAACAAATATTTGGAATAATAAGCTTAAAACCAAAGATTTAGACCATGCGCTGCCAGAATATTATGAATACCATGGTTGTACTTACATGCACAACGCTGGGGACCACACGAATTATCTGTTTGGACAAAAGGGAACACTTAGTGAGTACTCGGGGGGGGGGGGGGGTTTCAGAGTGCGCGGTTGACACAATCATCAGCGTTTTGTGTTTGGCTTAATTGTGAGAAAAGTCGTCGGTTCCCTGTATGGTAGTGTTCAAATATAGAAATGCTCAAATTAATTGAGTGGCCGGCCTGTGGACGGAAAAATAGAGCATCCTGTTACTTAATTGTGAGTTGCGGTATTGATTTAGCTTGTTTGACAGAAATTGTTTCTTGTCGAAATTAGGCTTTCACCTACCTTTTATTAGAGCCTTCGCTGGTCCTCTGTATTGCAGACGGCAAGTCAACCTCCGTGTGTTATTGTGATCAGGCTCCGCGGTTATATCAATCCCACTTCATCGTTAGCCGGGCTGCTGGGAACTGTAGTCCTACCGAGGATAAAAAAGGCTGAAACGTTTGTGTATCGCGCCTTGCGGCACTAGGTTGCCTCCATCTTTCAATTAGTTATTGATCATTAGTAAACGAATGGGCTAGGTCTTCGCGACTTAGATAAGAGATATCTTGTGTCTCGGAAAGATTTTTATCTTTATGGGCAAACTGTGTGAATTTGTTAGTCAATGATGTTACTGCTGTAACGTATCGCAACTGGCACGGGCAGTCAGTCGTGATAAGTCCTTTTTGGTGTCTATCGTTTTTGATTTTGAGACACACCAAAGCTCATTTGAAAATTGTGATGTACAAGTGACCCTCATGGAATGTTTATCATGGAGGGCGGGTGACAGACTGATTCATCTCGACGATATTGGAGTGATCATACCTCCAAAGTACTGTTATCTGGCAGTGTCCAATAGGAAGTCCGTACTCCATCTCGAGGTTAAGTTGTCCCATCCTGGCATGTCTGACTTAGTTCATTTGATGTAGTTCGGACATTTCGTTCAGGCCTTTGGTGACTGTGTTAAATTTCAGAATCAACATCGCTTCTTTTTGCAACAGTTTTTTGTCTAAGTCACCACCTCTTAGATCCTTGTCTACCTTTAGGATCACAGTCCATTTTAGGTCGGTTTCTTTATGGTCCATTGTTATCCAATGGTTGACCAGTGGTGCTGTCAATGCCTTCATTCTTATCCGCGACTTATGCTGCGTTATGCGTGACTTTACTTCCTGGTTAGTTTTACCAATACATAGCAGGTCACACGGACACTTGATCCCGTATATTACATTTCGTGACTTGCAATTTGTGAAGGCGTTGTGTTTCCAAAAGATATTTTTGTACATAAACACTGAGCCTTCTTCCGTTGATGAACAACATACGCATGTGCCACACTTTTTGTGACCTGTGACTGGAGGGAGTCCCACGTAACTTCTGACTGAAATTGCATCTTTTTGTGGTAAGGCTGCCCTAACTAACTGGTTGCCAATGGATCGATTTTTCTTAAACGCGAATAACGGTCTGGCGTTGAATGTGGAATGTAGATTTCTTATCAAGTGCCAGTTTTTGGCAACCACTTTTTTAAGTAAATTAGAATTAGGACAGTAAGTGGAAACAAAGACTATTCTATCTGTTTCTCTTTTTATCTTCCTTTCCAATAAGTTCTCACGTGGTGTCCACCAAGCGCGCTTAAGTGATCTCTTGAGAAGTTTTTTGGGGTACCCCCTCTCCAGGAGGTTGTCTGACAAATAGGTCTCGCATTAGGAAAGTTTGAGCTATTGGTATTGTAAATGAAATTTTTTTTTATTTATGTTTTGTTTTTGAAAATAGCAAAATAATAGCTTTGTCATTTACAATGCCAATAGTTATAACTTTCACAAACGTGTCACCTATAGCATTTGTAATGCAATATGTGTTGTATTTACGTGACTTACATGTATTGATATTACAAATAACAATGGCTTTTAATTTTTTTAAATAATTATTACGTAAATAAAAGTTATTGTAATTTATAATGGCAGTAGTTTCAACTTTTGTAAATAACTTTTGTGAAGATTATGTTCAGTGTATTTTATTGTGACGAAAATCCAAGAACAGAAGTGAAATATTAACATCTTTTTGTTACATTCGCAATAAAGCTTGAAACCTTGAGAGAACATATTTGTTGAATGGTTGCACAGATTGATGCAGTGGTGGCGCTGAGTGATGTTGTGATGGCGAACGAGTGATGCTGTGGCATTCAGTAATGCTGTGGTAGCCCATAGTGATGTGGTGCCCCTGAGGGATGCTGTGGTGGTGATGAGTGATGCTGTATGCTGTGCTATGTTTTGTTTTGCTATCCTATGTTTTGTTTTGCTATGCTATGCTTTGTTATGCCATTCTATGTTTTGTTATGCTATGTTTTGTTGTTTTATTATGCAATGCTTTGTTTTGTTTTGCTATGTTTTGTTATGCTATGTTATGTTCATTTATGTTTTGTTATGCTATGCTATGCTTTGTTATGCTATGTTTTGTTATGCTATGCTATGCTAAGCTTTGTTTTGTTGTGCTATGCTATGTTGTGTTTTGTTATGCTATGCTATGTTTTGTTGTGTTTTGTTATGCTATGCTATGTTTTGTTATGTATACTATGTTTTGTTGTGTTTTGTTATGCTATGCTATGTTTTGTTGTGTTTTGCTATGCTATGTTTTGTTATGTATGCTATGTTGTGTTGTGTTTTGTTATGCTATGTTTTGTTATGCTATGCTATGTTTTGTAATACTATGCTGTTTTGTTTTGCTATGCTTTGTTATGTTATGCTATGCTTTGTTTTGTTATGCTATGTTTTGTTATGCTATGCTATGTTTTGTTGTGTTGTGTTTTGTTATGCTATGCTATGCTTTGTTGTGTTTTGCTATGCTATGTTTTGTTTTGTTATGCTATGTTTTGTTTTGCTATCCTATGCTTTGTTTTGTTATGGTATGCTATGTTTTACTATCCTATGCTTTTTTGTTATGCTATGCTGTGTTTTGTTATGCTATGTTTTGTTATACTATGCTGTTGAGGGGGTGTGCGGGTGAGTGAGGGTGTGTGAGGGTGTGTGAGGGAGAGGGTGTATGAGGGTGAGGGTGAGAGGGTTGGGAGGTTGAAGGGGTGTGAGGGTGTGTGAGGGTGTGTGAGGGGGTGTGAGGGTGAGGGGTGTGAGGGTGGGTAAGGGGGTGTGAGGGTGAGTGAGGGTGTGTGAGGGTGACAGGGTCAGGAGGGTGAGGGGGTGTGAGGGTGAGGGTGTGAGGGTGAGTGAGGGTGAGTGAGGGTGAATGAGGGTGATGGGGTGTGAGGGTGAGTGAGGGTGAGAGTGAGGGTGTGTGAGGGTGAGAGGGTTGTGAGGGTAAGTAAGGGTGTGAGGGTGTGTGAGGGTGAGTGAGGGTGTAGGAGGGTGAGTGAGGGTGAGTGAGGGTGTGTGAGGGTGAGAGGGTTGTGAGGGTGTGTGAGGGTGAGAGTGTGAGAGTGTGAGGGTGAGTGCGGGTGAGTGGGGCTGTGTGAGGGTGAGGGGGTGTGAGGGTGAGTGAGGGTGTGTGAGGGTGAGGGTGTGTGAGGGGGTGTGAGGGTGAGGGGGGTGAGGAGAATAAAGAGCCGTGAAGAGGTGGTGGTGGGAAGCATGAGAACAGTAGTGACATATGTATCATATTAGTACATATTTGATCAGGTCAATTTAGATAGGAAACGGAAGGTACAGGAGAGCGCAAACGTTATCGGATGGAATATTGGGTGTGAAGATAGAGTGACATAGGCATTCAACCATGTAGAAGTTATATAGACAACATCAGAAGGAGGTATATGGATAGCAACAAAGTAAATGACGGAAAAACCATATTGACATTACATTAAGGTTATACATTCAAGGTTGCATTTTGATAATATATATCCCTGAGATTTGTGTTGCGAGTGGTCGCAAAGAAATTATTTAGGAGTGCGGCAGATTTCATGTAAGGTTCAAGAGGTTTTCCAAGCGCGTGGGCTGGAAGGGGTGCGATAAAACATTTGTGCCAGAGCATGCGGAAAAAAGAAAGGGAAGCAATATGCGGCAGTAATCACATTCAACAGTTGGTTACAATGAATCAATAAAAACGTTGGTGACAATAGATAGAATTGTTGCAGAGAAAGAGCATGTCAGAAAAGATGCCGCATGTGGCATAACAAGCAGAAATTTAAACGGACGTAGCCATATATTTACAGTTTGTTGTTTTCCCGATGTAGGATCCAAAGATGGGCGGGGTGGGCATCGAGATGGGAGAAGGGGAAGAAGAGCGAGACTGATTTAGACGGGGATACGTGAACACTATGCCGTATACAAAGGAGGAAAGGGAGCACTAATCAAGCATCCACGGTGCACTTGCGGGCAGAGAGATAGTGTCAATAAACTATCACAAAGGTTTATAACAACACATAAGTGCAGGAGTCATGCACGAGCCAGGATACGTAAACAATATGCCGTTTACGAAGAAGGAAAGGGAGCACTACTCAAGCATCCACGGTGCACTTGCGGGCAGAGAGATAGTGCAATAAAACTATCACAAACGTTTAAAACACATAATTGCAGGAGTCATGCACGAGCCGTCGTTAAATTATCAACGCCGAGTGGTAGATTGTTCGGGTAAGTGTTATGGGTGCATTTTTGTGAGCGACGGTTTTTATGCAGTATCTTAACGAGGAATTCCAGAAGGGTGCTGCTGCCATAGGGTCGTGAGAGGGCAAGTCACATATTGGGCGGGTAGGATTTTGTGCCGTGATGGTAGGCGCATTTGTGCAAGAATAATGGGTAGGTATGGGCATTGTATAATCAGCTTACTAAAAAGGATCGTGTGGAAAGTGAGGTTATTCTAAGAGGGAGTAATAGTTTAATGCGGGCAGGGAGGGAGTTGCGGCTAGGTGCGGGCAGTAATCGTGCTAACGGTGAGTTTGATAATGTGAGCAATTACAAACAAGCTCTCGGCATTGCTGTGCGGGGAGGGCGGCGGAGCGGGAGCGCATTCCTTTCAAGTCTGTAGCGGGGCGGGGGAGCGGCAGCCTTTGAAGTCTGATTAGGGGGGGTGGCAGCCTTTGAAGTCTGATGCAGAGGCACAGACAAATGGTGGTGTGTGACGTGGCTGGCCTGGTGCACGCGCCTGTCTCACATGAACTGTGGCTAATTTGCAGTTTTGGCAGACTTTTCAGACCGCTTAGTAGAATCTCGACAGCAATGCTCAAGCGCATTGGCACAGCGAGACCTAAAAACGGCTGCAACAAATTATGTGGTGTTTGGTACAAACACCTTGGAATCATACCTCCACACAGGTAACTGGTGTGAGGGAGGTATGATTCCAACCTTCAGACGCAAGCTTCGTGGGGTCCCTGGTCTTCCCGGTACCAGCCTTCTCGACCCAGACAGAACAAAATGGATGCTGCCGACCAGAGACACATTTCTGTTTTCCTGCTGCTGAGCCAAGCTCAAGCAGAGGAAGGCAGCACAATAGGCCTCCTGTCACAGTGAGGTGTGACCACCTCCCAGACAGGATTTAGTGTATTGGGGATGGGTGGGCTCACTTCCAGAGAGCCTGAAAGACTGCATGAGGGGCACATTAAGTGTTCCTGTGCATTGTCCAGTTCAAATCAGTCCTGGGAGCTGTTGGCTCATGCTCTTTTGCGAAACTGGACAAAGGACATTGGAGTAACCTACCCACTGTCCTGACCCTCCCCAGGGACGGTACCCTCAATCTGTCCAACCCTCTCCCGTGGATACAAAAGGGCTTACCTGGATGTTGGACCCTAGATTCAACATGGACAAGATTCTGATCAAGAAACCACTGACCTTCGACTGTCTGGACACTCTGGGCATTTGCTGGACTTCGACTGGGCCCATATTCGTCTCCCTCTCCGTCCAAAGCATCGTCTGAGCCCACGCACCATACAGGCTCCATGCAGGACATGTGGAGCATAAAGGACAACTGAAGTATCTCCCTTGGGGTGAAGGTGTCACTCCCCTGCATTTGCAGGCACAGTAACACAACTGACCAGTCTGCTGATCCTGAGCTCCTGTGGATTCTGAAGGCCACAGCAACACAGGAGGTGGGTTCTCACATTCTGTGAGGTCGAGCTGCCCTCTCACTGATTTTAAGGCCAGTATTCCTCGTGGGGACCACAGAACCAGAACCCCTGTGCACCTCGTACGTTTGAAAGTGCTTTTGCTTGTTGGCATGCCCAACTAAGTGCATTGGGCTATTGATTAACCGTGGGCGGAGAGCTCCGCTCCGCCCACGAAGTTTTTCCTTCTCCGCACTCCGCAAAGGAGGAGGAGGAGGCAAAACTCGGCACACTCCACGGCAGAGCGGAATTGGCCAGCCCCACCTGCCTCCTGCCCACTAACAGGTAAGCCATTTTACTTACTTTTAAATTGTTTTTAAAGCTTATAATGTAATTGTTAATAGGGCGGGAGGGAGGCTGGTGGCGCCTAGTGGGGTCACGGGGAGTGTGCCGAGTGTGTGGAGTTTGTTTTTCACTCCGTGGCACTCTGCGTCGCCCAACTACGCACACTACACCCAGCCTTACTATTGATAACCCCGACCTCTACGCACATTTTGTATAAAGGACTCCGGCCTACTCACACTCTGTGCCCTGCAAGCTGTGACTTTGTGAAACTGCAAGAGGTCCCCTCTTGACTCCTGTGCCTTGGGCCTGTTGGTCCATTTTTGAATCAAAACTGCACATGCACGGGCCCATGCATGCGCAGTTTTGATGAAGAAGCCGCGATGAAGGAAGAAGAGGGAGCCCTGGGAGACTGCAGCCAAGGTAAGCCGTTTTCTTTACTTTTAAATTGTTTTTAAAGCTTGAAATTCAATTGTTAATAGGGAGGGAGGGAGGTGGGTGGCGTGTTGTGGGGCTACGCGGAGTGGGTCCACTTGAGGGACAACACTGCTTTTCTTGGGCTCTTCTGCTTGCTCCAGGCCTGCCCTGAGTCCCCTTGCTGTATTGAGTCTCTTGGTCCTTGCTGGGCCAGACCGTAACCTTCTTTGACCTTCTTCCTGGGTTGCCACTGCCAAGGCTTGTTGGTGCTCCCACCAGACACCGACCTCTCAGCACTTGACATCCTTTGTGTGACAGGTCGTATCCGGCTACTGATTTTCCTCCATATCTCCTGGTCCCTGCAGCTGTAGAGTCAATGTCTCCATCGTCACACCTGAAGCACCCATCAGTGAGCATTCGTCTACTGAGTCCCTGGTCACTTCTGAGTGACTCAGACTCTGTCCCCTCTGCTTTCAGGTTCCTTCCATCAAGAATCCACCTGTGGTTTCCTCCGGACACTTTTCTTCTTTCGAGCAGTGGCATTTCGTTGAAGAGTCCCATTGAGAACGACTGCAGTTTCCGACGCCACTTCAACCCTATGCACTCAGATTCCCTGGGATAGGTAACTCTGGTACTTTGGTATTCATGGGTGGGGTGGCTCTCCAACCTTCTAAGTCCCACTGCAAGGAGGTGTCTGTGCGTTCTTTTTCTCTCAGAGTACTATACCCATGCACTCCCACTGCATAGCTGCATAGCTGTGAGTTCTCACTACTGAGTACCCAGACTGTTGCACCCCATTTACTCCCAGTGTCCGGAGGTGAGTGCCCTTTCTTGTGCACCCAGACTGTTGCAACCTATTCACTCCCACTGCCCGGAGGTGATTGTACAATCATACGCAGTCAAGTTGCTGCAAACTATCCACTCTCTCCACCCACAGGTGACTTTTTGTTGCTTCGGAAAGAAGCTTCTTTGCTCACCTTGTGCCATTGGCGTGATTCAAAGAGGGTCCACCACGTGTCGAAGCAGCCTTCTTATGCGTTGTTATGATGGCCACGCATCATCACAGAATCCTCAAACTTTGAGCTTTGGAGGTGTTGGGGGGACGCCAATTTGTGAAACACGACCTGTTAGATAAAAAAGAAGATAAGATTGTGCGTCATTTGTTTATCAAAGGAGAGGGGAAGTGAGAGAGTGACTGAAAAGAATATTCACAGCTCACCTTTCTGTCACTGGTGTGTCTTCCACCACGTGCCAGGACATAGTGCACCCTGAAGCTCCACATCTTGAAGATAGTAAAAGAAAGATGTTAGGATTGGTAATTGCCACTACCTTAATGTGGAGTAGAATAACAACGCTCTTTCATACACCTTCCCTACCACATTAAAAATACAACTATTTGTACAGTTCCAACTTGTTTAATGGGCTTCGATTTATGACGAATTAGTAGAGTAGTAATGTTTTCAATCCGGTTATAGAAAACAATTGGTGTGCAGTGATACATATGGTTTTAATCATCACGAGCGACGGACATTTGACCGACTATAAAAACTTTCCTGCTATAGGAAAAAAATACAAATGCAATAAGATACGGTATATAGGACTGCATACGCCTAAATCGCTGCATGGCCTTTTTGTATCCAATCTGCTGCACCCCATCTACTCCCTCCGCTGCACACCCAGGCCTCACTGCTCACCTTTTTGCGGACAGGCTACGTTCTACATCATGCAGTACGGCACTGCCACCAAGAAGTCTAATATTTGGTGCAGAGTCTTGATATCGCTGTGGGTAAGGAAATACTCGTGCACCCATCATCATCGCAGGTTCCTCACCCGCTCAGTCCTTGCGGTACCACTAACTCAGTGACCAAAGAGGCCACGCACTTGGTAGTGGGCCCACCTGTTCGGTAGTTAAGGCCTACATGAGGCGTCCGAAACACCAGGAAGGGCCATGACAGCTCTTACGAGGGGAGCAACTCTAAAATGGCATAGAGCACGTGCCTCCCGTCTTTTTTATTGGTAGGTTCACGTGTGTTGTGACGCCTGTACTGGATGGATGTGGTGTGGGTGTATATTAGCAACGAGGGAGTGTGTGTGTGCTGTTCTGACAACTAGACCTGGAACTAAGAAATCACTACAATGGAAATCTGGGCCATGTAGCGTTGTTGTGTTTTCCTGGAATGGTAAGCGGAGTGGGCTGGACTGACGAGGCTGTGAACGATGACTCCGGAGCTATGGACGTAGTTCTGTCGTGAGCTATATGAGATATCAACTGATTCAGGTGTATGTGTTCTAGTGCTGCCGCCAACCAGATCTTAAACGTAAATGTGTCATTATGTCTGTAAAGTCCCACAACATGGCCAACATGGAAGGTACGGGGTATCACTTACCCCATATTCATCCATAGTTGCACACATAAAAGATGGTGAACATGACGCATTTCTGCTAATATGAATGTTTGTTGTACATTCAGTGGAGTGTTGTAGCTGTAGTAAAACAGGGCTATGAAAGTTTTAGGTTGCAGTTTTTGGCACATGAAGGGCAGCTAATATATATATATACGTATGTGGTCATTGAGGTATACTGTCGAACTTGGTGCTGGAAGTCAGTGTTCGAGCCTCGGAGTCACGTCCACATCCTGTTATTGTAGAGAAATTACGTCATCTACGCGTGCCTGAAAATGTACTGTAAATATGGTGCTCATGTAAATTGCTGATAAAGTTTTGGGTCGACTTCGCGCTATATAAATATGATTAAAAATTGTCTTTTTTTTAAATCGAGCAATAGCACACACTTATAAATTGACTATACACTTTGCTTGCAGTATTGTAATGATCCAGTTTGTACGTTTGTATTTGTAGAATGGGCAAGAGAAAGTTATATAATCAAGGTTTTTGTTACTGGCAGAGGTAAGATGGTTGCATACGCTGTTTACAGCACAATATAATGTGGTAGGGGGCAGGAGCAGCATTTTACAAACATAATAAATACACAGACACAGATAGATAGTTGAAGTGGGTACAGGCACATGCGCTCAACTCCATTTTATTACGTTGCTGTTCGTAACAAGTAGAATAGTAATCATGATATCATACACAGATATTCAATCATAAACGGTTTATGACTTTTGCTGTACAAAGGTAGGAGCACTATATGTGAAATAATACACAGAAGATTCTATCGTAAAGGGTTTATGAGTTGTGGTGCACTAAGGTAGGGTCGGTTTGTGTGGAGCCTGCGATGATGCGTGGTCCAGGCAGACCGCACTTGTAAGAATGTCTTTTGACTACTAAATTTTGCCTTAATAGGGCCACGTGGCAATTATTTATGGTGCACTGAGTTAGTGGTATGTCTGGTGCTCAGCGTGTGCACACCCTGCGATGATGCGTGGTTCGAGCGGTCTGCACTGGAAGCATTATCTGTTGCCTACTGGACTGCATCATCTGTAATCACGTTTGGAAATAAAAGATGAACCGTATGGAATACACTGACAGGAGTGGGAGCCATTACCTCACAGGCTCGCTGGGACGCTTCTCCATCGTCGGTCTGCCCGCACTGAGGGCTTGGGACACTGGGGCTTTGCGCTGCGGAGTGCACTGTTGCCTGGGCACCTGGTCCCCCCCGCCGCTGCCTACAACTCGCGGCCGCCGAGCAGGGGGACTACAGCCCCCACAATTCCAAGTAGCCCCACCCACCTACGCCCTTGCACGCGCCCGGAGGCGCACAAAACATCGGCGCTCCGCTGTAGGAGCGGGAGACCATTCTCACTGACAGGAGTGGGAGCCATTACCTCACAGGCTCGCTGGGACGCTTCTTCATCGTCGGTCTGGCCGCACTGAGGGCTTGGGACACTGGGGCTTTGCGCTGTGGTGTGCTCTGTTGCCTGGGCACCTGGTCCCCCCCACTGCCGCCTACAACTCGCGGCTGCCGAGCGGGGGGACTACAGCCCCCACCACAATTCCAAGTAGCCCCGCCCACCTACGCCCTTGCACGAGCCCAGAGGCGCACAAAACATCGGCGCTCCGCTGTAGGAGCGGGAGACCATTCTCACTGACAGGAGTGGGAGCCATTACCTCACAGGCTCGCTGGGACGCTTCTTCATCGTCGGTCTGCCCGCACTGAGGGCTTGGGACACTGGGGCTTTGTGCTGCGGAGTGCACTGTTGCCTGGGCACCTGGTCCCCCCCGCCGCCGCCTACAACTCGCGGCCGCCGAGCGGGGGGACTACAGCCCCCACAATTCCAAGTAGCCCCGCCCACCTACGCCCTTGCACGCGCCGGGAAGCGCACAAAACATCGGCGCTCCGCTGTAGGAGCGGGAGACCATTCTCACTGACAGGAGTGGGAGCCATTACCTCTCAGGCTCGCTGGGACGCTTCTTCATCGTCGGTCTGCCCGCACTGAGGGCTTGGGACACTGGGGCTTTATGCTGCGGAGTGCACTGTTGCCTGGGCACCTGGTCCCCCCGCCGCCGCCTACAACTCGCGGCCGCCGAGCGGGGGGACTACAGCCCCCACAATTCCAAGTAGCCCCACCCACCTACGCCCTTGCACGCGCCCGGAGGCGCACAAAACATCAGCGCTTCCCCCGTGTATCGGGACGCGCGCGGGTGGCGCCGGGCTCAGCCCGGGCAAAGGGCGGGCCATCTGTGGCCATCAGGGGCCAGAGGAGGCCGGGACGGGCCACAACCCCTGGTTGGAGATATGGGTAAGCGTCCTAACTGACTTAGCTAAGAACATTGTGGACTGTTTGAACACCTGTGTGGCTAGTTTGATCTCTAAATGTGCTAACATTGACAATTTTATAAAAATACACAAGGATTGTTGCAGAACAAGTGGCCAAATACAGAAAGAGCTTACCAGTAGTGGGGGTAAAAGGAGACAAGGAGAAACTAGCATTAGTATTCTGGTGGATGCGCCTCTTATCCCGGCACAAAATATCAAGAGGGCCAGGGATTTGATTAAAACCAAAACCCCTCAGTCCAAAATCGATCAGTCCCAAATTGATTGACTACGGAAACACCCTCTATGCCGGAACCACAGCCAATCTACAGAAAAGACTCCAACGCATCCAGAACGCCACAGCCACATTTCCGGCCACCTGAGAGACCTGCACTGGCTCCCCGTCAACAAGAGGATCAAGTTCCGGCTCCTCACCCACGCACACAAGTCTCTCCACGACCTGGGCCGCAAGTACCTCAACGACCGCCTGACCTTCTACACACCCACCCGCCAGCTACGGTCTACTAGCCTCGCCCTCGCCGCCGTACCACGCATCCGAAGAGCCACCGCCGGAGGAAGATCCTTCTCCTACCTGGCGGCCAAGACGTGGAACTCCCTCCCCATCCACCTTCGGCTGACCCAGGACCATCTCGCCTTCAGGAGAAAACTCAAGACCTGGCTGTTCGAGCAGTAGCGGACCCTTTTCCCCCAAGCGCCTTGAGACCCTTCCGGGTGAGTAGTGCGCTATACAAGTATTATGATTGATTGATAGATTGATTGTATGACTAAAACGTCAAAGCAAGGGCCTATTCCACCCTCTAGGGCAAGCCTCACCATCGGTATGGGCCAAGACCAGGGGAGGGGACACATTCTGGAGCTTCCCCCAGATGCGGCACCCTTGGTAGCTATCCTGGCTGGGGTACCACCTCTGACTGGGGATACTGGGGAGTCTACACAAGATCTTATGGGTAAAGCAAAAAACTGGTGTACCCAAATGAGCAGTGGTAATAATGATATCTTCTCGCATATTATTATGGCAAGACGGGTAGGGTGGGTTGGCCAGCGAAAAAAATCCATTGCAGGAGATTGCATTGTAGTTAATTTTAATACTACAAATATTGCTAACAGGTTGTTCTGGGACGCTTCGGAAATAGGGGGGGGGGGGCGGTATTAGGCCTCTCCCTCTGGGGTATTTCTACCCACCAGGTAATATGAAATCACACTTGTTAGCCCAGAATATTTTTGACCCGCATACCCAATCTATGGTCAGACCCCCACCAAAGGATCGGACGAGAATATAAGGGCAGAGTAGTGGAGAAAAAGGACAACACAGGAGAACCCCTGGCTAGTATCCCCGGTATAGCTACATCAAGCTGGTCCACAGATATAGCTTTGTCAAATCCTTTTTCCCCTTTATCCAATTTAGAGGAGAATGATTGACTACCTAAAAGTGATAAGAGTACGGGGGACCACGAGAATGGGTTGGGTAGTCCCCCCAGTTTTAAAATACTGAGTTGGAATGTGGCCGGTATCAGAACAAAACAGAATGATGAAATATGTGGACATTTTGTTAATCGTTATGAGATTCTTGCCCTACAAGAAACATGGGACACTTCAATGGACTTTTGCCTGGATGGGTACTCTAGTTTTGTTGTTAGTGCTATCCCGGGTTTAGGAGGTAGACCAAAGGGTGGCCTGATAACACTTACCTTGCTAAAATTAACTGGCTCCTTTATCAAATTGGAGTCCGGGTCGAACAACCTATTGATCCTGGAGTGGGCCCGGCCAGACTCATGCACTATTTTATTTTTAAATTTTTATAACGCCAGTGAGCAGGAATTTCGGAATCAACATTTAGGCTCCCTGGAACGATTTTTATGGGATTATAAGTCAGCACACGACACTTTATTCGAAACCATTATTATGGGTGATTTTAATATCCACCTCTGTGGCTGGAATTGTGTTTTGGACAATAATTTTGGACCCATAGGTTCGTTGATCCCGCATTTTGAACACGACAGCCAGGGTGAGGCCTTAGAGGACCTTTTAGCTAGTCATAATTTGTTTGAGGTAGCATTTGATCAGGAAGTGGAAAGGGTCCCCACCTTTAAGGGCCGGGATTCAAACACGGTAATTGATTATATTTTCGTCTCCTCCGGGGTAATAGACAGGGCTACACGATATGAGACAGTTCCATCCGGTTTCAGTGACCACATTCCTGTGACCCTGGATGTTAGTTGGGGTGATGTCTTTAAACCAAGAAACAACTTAACAATTGACTATACCCAACTGACCCCAAAAGATCAAGGAAGGAGACTGAAATGGGAGAAGGTGATTCCAGAGGCCTTTATCGAGGGTTTGCTTCAAAAGGTAGAGGGCCCATTAGGAGTTTGTCTAGATAGTGCAGCCTCAAGCAGTGATATTGTTCAGGCATATGTTACTATTTGTAACCAGATTGAAAGGGACCTAATGGTACATAAGAAATCAGGTCCTAATAAGCCTTTTAGATAATTTGATGGTCATTGCTCAAAAGCACATGGTGCGCTTCTACAGGCACTAAAGCAAAAGCCCAGAGACACAGAGTTAGTGGTTACCTTAAGGAAGGCTTATAAAGGGGCAATTTATAATCGGAAAAAGGCCATCAAATCTGAGGCGTGGAATAACCTTCTAGGTTTTAAGGGACAGTAGTAAATTCTGGGCTATAATAAACCATCCTTTCTTTTCTGGACAAGAGACGTCTATTTTAGATTGTGTGATACCTGATGATAAATGGCTGTCGCATTTTAGAGGGATTTATGCTGGGGAGAGCAGTGATGCCCAAGAGACTGAGTACGAGCCCATACAGTTGGTGTCCCCTCTTCTTTTTAAAGAAGAGGACATCCATAAAGCTATATTGGAAATGTCCAAACACAAAGCCCCAGGTCCTGATGGGGTTCCAGCGGATCTGTATAGCACTTTACCCAAATTTTGGGCAAAAATTGTAACTAATGTTTTTAATGCGTCAACTGTTAATGGGTTCCCGGTATCCTGGTCAACCTCTGTAATAGTTCCACCTTTTAAAAAGGGCCGAAGGGATGACCCTTCCTGCTACAGACCAATCTCGTTGATTGACTCTGCCGTGAAGATCTTAGGCAGAGTCATTCTGTACCAACTTAGGGATTGGCTGGAGGATAGAGGGGTCTTATCCAACTTACAATACGGGTTCAGGGAGCATAGAAACACTTTAGACCAGTGTTTAAACCTCCACTTGTTAATAAGCAAATATACACAGGCTAAGGAAGGATTGCTTTATTACCTCTGGCACATCTTAACAAGAGTAGGTATAAAGGGGGGTTTCGTGAAAGCCATACAGACATTATATATGGATCCGGTAGCAGCGCTGAGAGTCAATGGGGGGACTACGGATCAATTCTATATTAAGAGAGGTACACGACAGGGGTGTCCATGTTCCCCTCTTTTATTCGCCATGTATATGGATCCACTAATTCGTAGGATAGAGCTATCTCCAGATATTCCCTCACTGAATACATTACTTGGCCCTTGTAAGATTTTAGCTTACGCTGATGACGTGGCGGTGGTAACACCAAACCCCACGGAGGCAATCGAGAGGATAGAGGCGGAAGCTCGTAAATTCGGGCATATATCGGGTTATGCCCTGAATACCACAAAGACACAGATTATCAAAAACTCTAAGACAACTTGCAGAGATAATCGGGTGGTCCAACAGGGACTTTATTTAGGCATTATCATCACTGCTGACCTCAATAATCTTGTGGAAAAAAATATAGCTCCAATAGTAGAGAAGGTTAAAAAAGATTTTGATCGGTATGAGAATTTACACTTATCTTTAGTAGGACGTGTTAATATTATTAAAATGTTGGTTTTGCCGAAATTTCTGTACATATTTAGAACAATTCCACTAGCTATTGACAATAAGTGGTTTAAAATGATTAACCGTTTTATTTGGGCAAAAGGCAAGACGCGGAGGGCGCTGAGATACATGTCACTTCCACGGGAGAGAGGAGGTTGGTCATTACCAGATCTAAAGTTATATTACTGGGTTGCAGCACTGCAATATATGGGAGGTTTGATTGGAGGGGCTGAAGTGGAGGGTTGGGACAAGCTAGGGTCTTTAGCAATATATGGTCTGGCTCTAGGTATGAATGCCGAAAATGTGTTTCTAAGATTTACAGAAGGCAGCTACTTCAAAAGAACACGTTTTAAGACAGTAATAGCGGCGCATAATATTTGGAAAGGGTTTTCAAAAAAGGTGGGAATTGGGAAGTTCAATTTCTATACCAGATTGAAGGATAACCCCTCCTTACCTAGCGAGATTTTTTCAGGAGCTGTCTTTAAAGAGTGGTACAGTCACGGGATAAGAAAAGTCGGGGATATGATGGGCCCACAAGGGATTCTGCAATTTGTGGATTTACAAACCAGTTTTTTATTAGACACAAAACACTTACTACAAATACCTCCAAATAAGAAGTTACCTTTTGAAAAAGCAGGGGGGTATATTGGGTTTTGGAAGAAGTACATTGTTAGATCTTGTAGAGAATGGCTCTGACTGTACTATTAGAAGATATTATTTAGAAATGACTATGTTAAAAAAAGATGACTTAGAGAAGTGGACAGATAGATGGTCATTAGATCTGGAACTGGATGGGGATATCTTTATTGAGTCGTTAGAAATGGGGAAGACAATGTTATGTTCATCATCCCTCCAGGCCCAGCACTATAAGATGCTATACCACCTATATCACACACCAGCGAAGATCGCTCAGTGGGGCGGTACATCAGGTACTACCTGCTTTAGATGCGGAAGCTCTAATGCTCATTTGATACATATCTTCGCATCTTGTCCACATCTAGACAAATTGAAACAGGACATTGTGGAATTTTTTCAAAGGGCAATGTTAATAACAATAGAATTAACACCGGCCACTATGTTGTTGGGGATCAGCTCAGAACAAACGAGTTGTAAAAGTTTTATATTTGTGTCAATGGCGATCCTGAGGTTATTATTGGCCTCTGCCTGGTTGGAACCTAATCCACCATCATATCATCAATGGCTAGGAAAAGTAATGTCAGCACAAAAACTGGAAACCGCTATATATGCTAGGAAGGGTAAAAAGGGGAAGAAGATGGGTACGCAAATTTGGGAACCATTTATACGATGGAAGTATGGATTAGACGCTTAAGGTATTAAGTTACTACCTACATTGTATATATAGCACACATTTGGTTTATTGATTTGTATATGTTTGAATATGCTTGTGTATTTATAGTTATGCATTTATTGTGCCCTGCTTTGCTCATGTCAGAATAAAACAGGGGAAAAAAACTCAATAAAAAAAAGGAAGGATTGCTTTACTTAGGTTTTATGGACCTTTCTTCGGCCTTTGACCTGGTGAACAGGTCAAAACTCTGGACTATTTTATTAAATATAGGGATTGACCCAGCGTTAGTAAATTTTTTAGCTGCTCTTCACCAAGGGCTTTTAGCATCAGTTAGGGTTACCAGGGAGGGGGGTCGCACTGGTCACTTTAGCTCAATGCGGGGCGTCAGGCAGGGCTGCATCTTGGTGCCCCTTCTTTTTACTTTATATATTAACGCATTAGACAAAAATCTGGAGGGCACCTCACTGGATGTTCCGCGTATAGGGGGATCGGCCATACCGGTCCTCCTGTACGCGGACGATACAGTATTGTTGGCCAGGACGGGCCTTGGGCTCCAGAGGCTATTAGACTCGTTTGGCACATTTATGGATTCCCTGGATCTTAGGGTCAATAATTCAAAGTCACATGCCATGATTGTGGGTAAAAATCGGAGGGGCCTTAAATCTAAACGTTTTACTTGTAATGGTATGGAGATTTCCGGGGTATCTGTTTTTACATACCTTGGGGTTTTATTTGATGATAGAGGAACATGGGGCCCTCAACAGAAGCAAAAGGCTAATGTGGTGACGAGGTCAACATGTGCACTTATGGCCTTTGCAAAACGGCTGGGAGCGAGGCCTATGGAGGCCCTTTTAAATATATACAAGTCAAAATGCCTGGCCATAGCCTCATATGGTGCCTCACTATGGGGCTATATACCCCAGGAAAAGATTCAGGTGGCTGAGAATAAATTTTTAAGATCCCTCATGGCGGTCCCCAACTCAACCCCCACTTTTTCCATTCATTCTGAGGTGGGGTTGGGTTATGTGAGTGATCAACTGAAGGTGGCCCCGTTGATTACCTGGGTTAAGACCTGGCTGAACCAGGAGATTACATTGAACCACCTAATTTTGAGAGAATGTATGGCCCTAGAGAGGTCAGATAGGATACCTTGGTTAGTTTATATAAAGGCAATGTTTAGGAAACTTGGGCGCCCTGAACTTTATTGGTCCCCGGAGCTCATTAAGAAGGAAGATATAGTATGGACAAAGAAGAATGCTTTGGGTATGCTAGTTTTAGAACGAGAGGAACGGGAATTGTTAAAACCCTGTGTCAGATCAAATTATGCTCTGCTGACAACCATGTCCCTAGAACCATATTTAAAAACTGTTACAATTCCGTTCCATCGGCATCTCCTAATTAGGTTTAGGTTTAACCTGATCCACTATTCTTTAGGACATTTTCCAGTGTGGGGTAAACCGGATTCCTCCCACCATGCAGCTGTGATAACTTCTCCTCCCAAAATACGTTCCATTTCATTATGTTCTGTGATCATTATGCTGAACCCCGTAAAACCTTTTTAAAGCCGCTACTGAGGGAGGCTGGGTTTATACAAGTTAGACCCGCACTGACTTATTTGCAACTATTAAGTAGCAGCAGAGTAATGTTTGGTGTTGCAAACTTTCTGGTAGCAGCAGTACGGAAGAAGGCTAAGAGAACAGTTATTTGTAATCCGCACGAATGAATTTGCCTTTTTAAGCTATTTACAAACTGGTTTTATATTTGTTTATTTTTTAACTGGTGAACCTTTTTAACTGTTCTTAAATTTACACATGTGATGTATCTACAGGAACAAATGAATTGTTACATTTTTGCTTTTATGATTTTAAATAATCGATTAAAGTATTTTTGACTGACTGACTGAATACATTGTTGAAATATGTATGTTTCAGGGACATTATAGTTCAAATTGTGACCTGTGCTGTCTTCGGTGTAGACTGCCATTGAGTGTGCCTTTGCACCTGCAGCGTGAACTTTATTATTCAACTAAATCTATAACTGATATAAAAGAAGTTCTTGAACGAAGCATACTAAAGAGATATTGTATAGCTTTGATAGATGTTATACTTAGTTTGGTATTGTACTCTGTAAATAATTAATCAACAGTCTATTTAATTGTGAGCTCTGATGGCCGCAGCGTAGGCAGGAGGCAGCAGTTAGCAAGAACCCACTGCCACGTGGCGTTGAGTAGAGCTGCACAGTATTGGTAATTTAGCTTGTGTGCAGCCAGCGATGATAAGTGGTGCACTGAGTTAGTGGCACCTGAGACAACAAGGTTCTGTGGAGCCTGCGATGATGCGTGGTCCAGGCAGGCCGTGCTGATAGCAATGTTTTTGTCTAGTGAATTCTGCCTTAATCAGGCCACGTGGCGATGATTTTTGGTGCACTGAGTTAGTAGTAGCTTTGGTGCTTAGCGTGTACGTACCCTGCGATGATGCGTGGTCGGGGGGAAGGCACAGTAATTGGAGTAATGTTTTTTGTCGATTGACTTCTGCATCAATTCCATTTAAAAGTGATAGTATGCCTCATTGCTGACATAAAACTGTTCCCTCTTCTTTGCGATGATTTATGGTGCACTGAGTTAGTAGTATCTTTGGTGCTGACCTTGTACGTACCCTGCGATAATGCCTGATCCAGGGGGGCCGCATTCGGACCAATGTCTTTTGTCTGTTGAATTCTGCCTGAATACGGCCACATGGTGGTGAATTATGGTGCACTGAGTTAGTAGTACCTTTGGCACTTAGCGTGTACGTAACCTTCGATGATGCCTGGTCTGGGCAGGCCCCCAACTGGGAGCAATGTTTTTTGCCTAGTGAATTCTGCCTTAATAAGGTCACGGGGAGATGACCTGTGGTGCAGTGAGTTAGTGGTACCTAAAGAACTCAACATGTGCGCATCGTGGTGTGGGTAGGTTGCACTGGTACAATGTCTCTTTCTTACTGGAATGCATCATGTGCAATCGCCATTCCACCTGAATAGTGAGCCGTCACAATGTAGATCGAAGGCAGTAGTCAGTACAGACATTGAGGAATGTTTTTTGTCGCATCCTTTAACAAAATCTGAGGGCATAATGTACAATTGTCTCTGCCTTAAATAAATCAAGGTGAAATTCAATGCTGTCCGTAGTGTAGATCCAAAGCTGAATTCAAGTTGTGAAACCTGCTGTCCTCACTGTTGATCAAAGGCAGTAGTCAGCACAAACATCAAGAAATTCTTTTTGTTGTATCCTTTAACAAAATCTGAGGGCATAGAGTACAATTATCTCTGCCTTAAATAAATCAAGTCTGAATTTCATACTGTCCGTAGTGTAGATCCAAAGCTGAATTCAAGTTGTGTACCCTGCTGTCCGCACTGTAGATCGAAGGCAGTAGTCAGCACAGATATCCACCAATGATTTTTGTCACTTATTTTAACAAAATCTGAACACATACAGTACAATTGTCTCTGCATTAAATAAATCAAGGAGGAATTTCCTACTGTCCATAGTGTAGATGCAAAGCTGAATTCAAGTTGTGAATCCTGCTGTCTGCAGTGTAGATCGAAAGCAGTAGTTGACTCAAACATCAGGTATGCTTTTTGTCACATCCTTTAACAAAATCTGAAGACATATGGTACAATTGTCTCTGCCTTACATAAATCAAGGCTAAATTCAATGCTGTCCGTAGTGTAGATCCAAGGCTGAATTCAAGTTGTGAACCCTGCTGTCTGCAGTGTAGATCGAAGGCAGTAGTCGATACAGACATAAGTCTGCGGTGCTGTGGCACTGAGTTCGCAATGGGCCTGTATCGAGGAGGCACGTGGTCATGGCGGCAGCCACGTGGCAGGGTGAGGACCTTCGCTGTGGCAGAGTCTTTTGTCTTTGCACAAGTGAACCACGCCTAAGGCGTAGCCTAATTATTTATAATCTTAAGCTGGAGTTGCGTATGTTGGACCAGCCCACTCCGCTTCTGCTTCAAGGGGGGGGACAACACGGCTACATGACCGAGATATTCCCCAGTGTCTGAGATAATATGGTTGCGTCCACTGTGCAGTACACTACACGTATCAATAGTAAATCTACACACGGAAAAGTTTTTAATTTGTTTAGTGAGTTGTGTATAGCATATCACCGGTAGTGTTAGCATTGTGTACATTATTGTTGATGTGCGAGTTCCCTCCCTTATACATAGTTGGTTGCCACATATCTGAACATTGAGCTAGTGTGCCGTTGAGGGGATGTAATATTTTGAGAAGGGCGGTTGTCCTGTTTTGCGCTGCGTCTGAGGTAGTAGAGGGGGAGGAGGAGGGGTCAGGAGAGGTGGTTGTAGTGGTGGTGGCGCTAGGTGTTGTGATTTTGTTGGATTTTGGAAGTGCATAATTAGTACCTCTATCACATATTCGTCTTTAAATATGGATGTGAGTTGGATGTAATTCACACAGTACATGGTCGACGTCCTTACACTAGTTAAATGTTGATATTAGTTTGTTAGTAGTAAATGGAACTATCACCTGTTTTTTTAGGTAGCAATGTAGATTTTGTTTGTTGTTGAAAGTATGGGGAAGTGGTGTTTTTTTTAGTTTTTTCTACTGGAATACCATGTTTGTATATTATTAACGTTATTTGTGGTTCTGGCTTGTAGCGATTTTCTTGGAAGAAGGAATAAATTGAAGAGTGGTAATATTTGCAGTTTTTACTAGGTTGAGAACGGGATGATAATTAAAAAAGATAGAAAAAAACAGATGTGCTTAATGAACATTACAATTAGGAATTATCATTTAAAAAACCTTTGTAATTCACTGAAAAAGCCATAGGTTTCAGGCAGGTTATAGTTAGGAATTATCATTTAAAAAACCTTATAAATTCACTGAAAAACATAGGTTTCAGCGGTGTTATTGTTAGTTGGACATTTCACTCATACAAAACCATTGAAATTCCTCTGGTATAGTTAGTTGTACTAACTGTAACTCTCGCGCCCGCAATCCACTGGTGATGATGTCACATATTACATCATTCATGACATGGTCAGTGACATCACTGATGACATCTCAAATGACATCACGGATGACATCACTGATGACATCATCCATGTGACAATCAGATACACCTCATCATACACTATTATAACCTTTCTTCACTCACTGTAAAATACAGAGTACTATATTTGAATCCATTGACACAGCAATACAAGTATCTAAAAACCCCCTCAGTGATTCCTAGATCTACACACACATCTAATCAATTACCAATCAATTCACTCTTACATGTTGTCAATGATCAATAGAACACTATCAAATATACTTATACACCTATATTGACATTACACACCAGCACACATACTATTCAGTTATGGAGTCATCCTACTCACTTTTACAAACAATGTATCATATTTACATTTACTCTGCTTACACACTTATACAAATAGCACTTCATTTATTCCTATAGATAGTAACTCATACTTAGTGTGTTATGAAATCACTATTACAAGTATACAGTTATCTATACAGTCACTCATGCAATCAATGAGTCTTATGTATACTTATTTATATACAACTGCCACATACACTGCCTTTTATTTTTCTACTTTGTTGGACATGTACCATTGAGAAATATATTTGCTCATCACCACACCCATAAAGATATTCACTCACCCAAACACCTATTATAACATGTAGTCTTAATGTCATATACCTACTGAATTAACTATTCACATATCTTTGGGCAGTCAGAGATCCCCCACCGAACCACACACACATTCACTCTCCCATACAAATACTCAGTTAACTAATCAATACCTAATATAGACTTTCACGTAGCTAGTAACCGACTGGTGCAGCAGTTTGCACAACAACTGACAAAGAAATACAGATATTCACATAGTTTAGTCACTATCCAATATATTTAGTCAGACACTATAAATTAATCAAGTAAACAGTCAATCACACTGCTACTAAATCCTCCATCAAGATAGGTATATATCCACTGATTCTTAAATGCAGATTGCTATATCTAATACATATTTAAATAACAAACCAAACCACATTCACTGGATGATGTCATCAGTGATGTCATCAGTGATGTCATTTGAGATGTCATCAGTGATGTCATCAGTGATGTCACTGACCATGTCATGAATGATGTAATATATAACATCATCACCAGTGGATTCCGGGTGCGAGAGTTACAGTTAGTACAACTAACTATAACAGAGGAATTTCAATGGTTTTGTATGAGTGAAATGTCCAGCTAACTGTAGCACCCCTGAAACCCATAGTTTTTTCAGTGAATTTCTAAGGTTTTTAAAATAATTCCTAACTATAACCTGCCTGGTGGGTAATGACAGTGGCTGTTACACAGAATGAGGAGGAAGCAGATGGTGGTTTGACCTGTAAAGGTTCCTTGGGGAATTAAAGTGCTAATACTTTTCTTGTTTTGGAAAAAGAGTGGGATCAGAGCTAAGTGAATTATTTCCCATCTTTATCCAATGACACTATTCAATTACATATCTTGTCACCTATATGGCATGTGCCCACTAAATTATATTAGTTTATAAGTAGAAGCCTTTAAAGATGTGTAATTCATACAGGGAAGTTTATGAATTTCTACTGCTGTTGATCTAATAAAGTGCTCATGCTGGCAAGATAATTCAGAAGAGTATTTATGCAAGTAAAATAATTCCAATATATGATCATGAATTCCCGTTTACAGTGCAAGCGCCTCTATAAACCTTTATGGCATGATTCTAAAGTAGTAAGGGGTACCGGCTGGGGAACCTAAAGTGCTATTCATTTAGTACTTAATGTCGTTCAAGTATTCAATTCATATATGGAGGATCTTAAAGTGCTTGCAGTTTTTGGATGGTCTATGAAGTGCTTTATGTTTATAAACACCGGACCATGATGGGCTCCCTGTACTTTTCTACCAACTATTTCTACCTTACCTGCTTATCATGTGTAACTCCTTCACACAGACTACGGGCCTCACGCCAACTATGGCCGCCGTAGAGATATACCTTATACTGAAGTCAGGTACATTTCCCACTCTCTGTTGCTCTAATTGCCCCATAGCCCTCCTCAAAACTGAGACTCATTCACCATGGCCAGGTGGGGTTTATTCAAAATCAGCAGGGGGTGGATAATGTGCCCTGAGTGGCCCAGCTCGATGAAAAGTCCGACTGCAACAATATCCCTGCATGCCTTCTCTCGCTAGATGCAGAGAAGGCCTTTGATAGAATTAATTGGTCTTTTCTCAGAGCGATTTTGGGGTAAGGTGGGCGTAGGACCAGGGATGATAAATAAGATTATGGCCTCTTATCTTGCGCCAATGGCTGCCATCGGGATCAATGGGTGACCTATGGCACCTATCCCTCTCCGTAGGGGTACACGACAGGGCTGTCCACTATCGCCCCTGTTGTTTGCTTTCATGGTGAAACCTCTAGCCATTACCATTCGTCGTAATGAGACCATTGTAGGCATCCCGTTTGGGTGCCAGGAGCATAAGCATAGCCTGTTTGCAATGACCTCTTGCTCTTTGTTTCTCAGCCTGCCACCTCCTTGCCAGCCATTGTTCCCCAATCTTGCTGCATTTGAGGAAGATTCAGGCTTCAAAATTAATGTCTAAGTCCTGAGAGCTAAATCTATCTATACCGCAGTCAGATCTTCCCACTCTGTGTGGATTAGCTCTATTTCAGTGGTCCTCTGGTGCAATCAGATACCTCTGACTCAATCTGACATCTAATTTGTCTTCTTGGACACAGGCTGATTGGCTGCAGCTGCGCAGGAGCACTCTGGCGGATCTCCAGAGATGGAAGCCCCTCACATCTCTTGGATGGGCCATATTAATGTTTTGAAAATTAATGTCCTCCCACTGGCCCTTTACCTCTTCTGAATCCTACCTACTCCTACCCCTAGGACGATATCCTTACCCTGCAATGGGCTTCCGTTCCTTTATTCGGCATGTGAAGCGCCCACAGAGCTCTAACTGCCTTATGATATTACTGTGGGATTGGGGACGCCTAGCCTGCCTTAACCTCCTCCAAAATTATTGGGCAGCTCACATTCTCCATATCTCAGAATGGGTGGTTTGGGAGAGTGAGAAACACTAGTTCTAAATTAACTCGGTGGTGGCCTGCTGACCTCTCGGGGACTTAGCCTGGTTGCCTAGACATGATGCACAGCACCTGGTTGGTTACCCCCATCAAAACTGCGCTTGAAATATGTAATGACCGGGGTCACCCTCAAATCGTTCCAGGAGCTCAGCACGGAGTTCCGCATGCCCAAGACCCAATTCTTTCGATACCTTCAGTTTCGCCATGCATTAGCGCCTAGCCTCACTAACCTGGAGTCACTCCCGGAATTTAGCCCAGTTGAAGCGAAGGTATTCATGGGAGACCTTGGAGACAAGAAGGTGTCCCGAATCTATCAAACACTGGTTACTCACTGCTCAACCACCCTACTTTCACTTAAGGAGGCCTGGGAGGGAGATGTTGGTCCCCTGGACGAGGATGATTGAAGGGAGGCCCTGGAGTCCCCGCGAGGGGCCGCCATCGCCCTACGGCTTAGGCTCATTCAATTCAAGTACTTACACAGGGCATACTATACCCGAGAGCGACTATGGAAGGTGGGACTGATTGGGTCTCCGGAATGTCTGCGCTGTGGAGCTGCAACGGGTACGCTGCTGCATACTGTGTGGTCGTGTGCTGGACTGGTCAGATTCTGGAGAGGTGTTTGGAGTTGCTTGTCAGAGGTATTGGGATGGGACCTTCCCCGCACTCCTCGATTAGGGCTACTCCATGTATTGGAGGGAGTAGGTGGAAATATATATAAACGTCACCTATTGTTGTTGGGGCTTGTGGTTGCCAAAAGAGACCTAGCACGAGCATGGAAGGGAGAGCGAGCCCCCCCCCCTGTGTGCGTGGAAGGCTGGACTGGACTATTTAATGGGACTGGAACGCCCGGTGTTTGAGGGGAGAGGATGCCCCCGGAAGCACTTTAAAATCTGGAAGCGATGGGCGGAGTATAGGGGATTGATACTGGACCCCCCAATGGACCTAGAGGAAGACATACAGGTAGAAGATGCGGTACAGGCCTAGGCAGTGTGTCATACCTAGCACTATACGACCAAGTACTGATTGTCTTGTATACTCACGTGCAAGGGGTTAGGGAGGGATAAGGGGTGGGTAGAAGGGTAGTTGGGTGGTTGGGGTTGGTGGGTGGAGAAGGGGGGGAGGTCCTGTTATTCATCTTTTATTGAATAGACTTTGCAATACAGATAAAAATGTGTCATGATGCTTGGTGGTGTTCTCCTGACTGTGGGGAGCCACGTCTTTCATTTTGCTTACCTACTCAATAAAAATTTGTTGTGAAAAAAAAAAAAAAAACTGCGCTTGAAATAACATAACATGTGTATTTGTAAAGCACACGTTCACCCTGAGGCATCTTAGCGCTGAGTGACAGATATTTATTGTTACCCAACTCAATGGTACTCATTTTATTTACAAAAGGGGGTGGTGATGGATGGAGCATCTGAACCAATCAAACACTCACACCCAGTCAAAAGATCTGGGTTTGATCCATCACCGTTCTTTAGCCAACTCTGCCACCCCAGTTCAGACATGGCTATATGCAAATCAGTCTGACCCTGTGCCTCATGGGAACAGTCCAGACCGAACTGCCAAGCCATGCCTTCCCTGGACCGGAAACAAGCTTCCGAGAACCTGTTTCTGGCATTCCAGCCGTCTTCAGCCCGGCTTGCTTGAATCCAGTGGCAAAGTGAGCAAGGGACTCACGTCTGAGCATACCCTGCCACACTTATGGCGGCCAAAGCGGTACAAAGGGGGGTGGTGATGGACGGAGCATCTGAACCAATCAAACAGTCACACCCAGTCAAAATTGACTGACCTCAGATGGATGAAAGGCTGAGTGTGACCATGAGGTCGAACACAGGCCCCTGCAGTGGACGCATTAGTCCACTGAGCCACCAGAACCCGCTCGGGACAGGGTGGCGACTCGGCGGGGACTCATTACATTCCCATCCCCAAAACGCCTATTGTGTGTAATCTTGACTTTACCCCAGTGCTTCTACCTCATTTCCTAGTTGGAAGGCAGGGAAGTGTCTGACGTTGCAAGACCTTTTTGCAGGTCTAACCATCAAATCCTTTGAACAATGCAAGGCTGATTACCACCTCCCTGAAACAGCTAGGCTTCAATACTGTCAATTGCAGCATTGGGCACTAGATGCTGAAGCAGAAGGAGAGGATGTGGAGGAAAGATTACCTTGAAGCTAGCAAAAATAGCTATAGGACAGCGTTACGTAATTACAAACGGGCTATCAGAGTCACCCAGTCCCACTACTACCAAGAAAAAATTACATCTGCCGCCAGCTCTTCTAGGGAAATCTTTACAATTTTTAAGTCCTTAGTCACCCCTCCGACCCCTACTAGTGACCCTCTTCTTGCCCACATGCGTTGCAGGGAGTTAGCAAACTTCTTTGCCTCGAAGGTAGCAGACATCTATTTGTCATTTCAGGGGACCCCTGTAGGACCACTTCTTCCTCCGGCCCCAGATTTGACTCTGCTCGAGGAATTCACCCCCCTCGACTGTCTGAAGGTTCAGTCGCTTTTGGGTAACCTGAAATGAGGCTCACCGGCTGATGCAGTAACACCAACTGTCCTTAATATGGTTTCAGACACGGTGGCCCCGCTGATTCAGGAGGTGATTAATACCTCCCTGGCAGCAGGGTTAGTTCCTCCCTCTTGGAAACAGGCAAGAGTAAAGGCGTTACTGAAGAAACCCAGTCTTAACCCTGATGATTGGGCCAACTACCGCCCTATCTCCTTGCTGCCCACTATCAGTAAGCTCGCCGAAAAACATGTAAACTCCTTGTTATCCACATTTATCGAAAATAACAACTTACTACATCCTACCCAGACTGGGTTTAGGTGGCAAACAGGGCACTGAAACCGCCCTTATTGCAGTAGTAGAGGAAACAAGGAAGATTGTAGATGGAGGCAGCTGTGCGGCCATACTGTTATTAGACCTCAGTGCGGCCTTTGATACTGTTAACCATTCTATTTTGACTCAAAGGATGAGCACTGAGGTGGCTACAGTCCTTCCTCTCCGATCGAACCTTTTCGGTGTTCGAGGATGACATCTCATCACCCCCTATGCATTTACATTGTGGCGTTCCCCAGGGTTCATCCCTCAGCCCGACCTTATTTAACATCTATATGAGGCCGTTGGCTGAGGTGGTGTTACCCTGGGGGGTGCAATTGGTGACCTATGCTGATGATACTCAGCTCATCATCACTCTTTCTGGGCAGGAGTCGACCCATGACAAGCTTTCCTCCTGTCTCAGCAGAGTCCGCGAGTGGATGGATGATTCCTTCCTGAAACTCAATGGAGCAAAAACGGAGGTCATGATGCTGGGACATAATGCACCCTCCTCGGTGGAGGGATGGTGGCCGAATATTCTGGGCCAGCCCCCTCCTCCAAAAGAGGGAATGAGGAGTTTGGGAGTTTGGCTGGACCCAGCGCTTAATTTTTTGGTGCAAGCTCGGAAGGTAGCAGCTACTTGCTATGCCCTGATTAGATCACTTAGGAAAATCATTGGGCTACTTCCGTTTAAGGCTAGGCGGATACTAGTACAGGCTCTGATTTTAACTCGCCTTGACTACTCCAACGCAGTCTACCTAGGGGCCCCACAGGGGACACTTAGGGTTCTACAGACTGTCCAGAACTGTGCAGCCCGGATGCTATTAGACATTCCTCAAAGAACCTCAGCCAAACCAGCGCTTCGGCAACTACACTGGCTGCCAGTACAACAGAGGATAGAATTTAAGGCCCTGACTATTGTTCATAAAGCCCTGACCAAGACAGGACCCGATCTTATTCAACCTTTGTTCCGCCCCTATCAAATCAACAGGACTCTAAGATCCAGTAATAAGAACTTACTGGCAATCCCAAGGATAAGGAAAAGCCGTATGGGCGGCAGGTGTTTTGCTTTACAGTCGGCAAAACTCTGAAACAACCTCCCTGATGATATTCGGCTGGAGGAGAACCACCTCAGGTTTAGGAATATGCTGAAAACATTTTTGTTCCCCTAAATCATCGGGGATGAATGGACCACCGAAGCGCTGGGATGCCTCCGGGTAACCATGCGCTATACAAATGTGTAGTCATTCATTCATGCTTCCATTTATCCAGGTGCAATTAGGCTCTACACCCCCTTTGAAAAGTGGGTGAGGGCATACAATGACTCCCCGGGGCTTATATCCCGGGGCTTATTTCTAACACATGCTGCATGCTGCAGCAGTATACACCCCCATAGCAAACAATATGGCAATCTGCCACCAATGAGGGCATTTCCCCTAAACAATGGGAAAATCTTTGGCGAGACATACAGGAAACGTATCAAAGTCTGTCTCTCTTAGGGAGACAAATGCACAAACAACAATTGATGGACAGAATGCTGAACAATGTCAAACATTCACTCCTGTACCTAGATCTGGGCCTAAATCCATCGTTTATTTGCTCCCTATTCCAGTTTGGACACAGCCATATGCAAATCAGTCTTGGTCCTACTCCCCATGGGAAGTGTCCAGCCAAACGGCCAGTCCATGTCCTCCCTGGACCAGAAATAAGCATCCTTGGACAGGTTTAGGGTTATCACCCCTCATCAGCCAGGCTAGCTTGACTCCAGTGGCATGGTGTGCACGGGATCCACGTCTGGCCATAACTGTCCCACTAATGGTGACAAATGCAAAAACAATTATTAATGGACATAATTCTGAAAAATACCAAACATTTCCCCCAGTACAGATATGAGCCTAAATCCATTGGTTTTTTCCCACCATGCCATTCCAGTTTGGACCCAGCCATATGCAAATCAGACCCGGGCCTGCTCCTCATGGGGACAGTACAGCCTAAATTGCCAGGCCAGGTCCTCCCTGCACTGGAAACAAGCATCCTGGGACCGGTTTTGGGGTATCACCCCTAATCAACCAGGCTAGCTTGACTCCAATGTCATGGTGAGCACTGGACCCATGTCTGGGCATACCCGTCCCACTCGGGTGACAAATACAAACACAGTAATTGATGGACCAAATGCTAAACAAGTATCTGCTCTGTTGTGTGACATTGTCAAACTTTTCCAACAGTGCCAAGAAGACTTCCACACAGAGTTGTTATATTTCATGTTACTGTTTCTCTTCTGTACTTTGTGACCTGACATACTGGGGATGACCACGTAGCACTATTATCTAATGCATGCACTATTCTTTGTTTCTGTGCAATCCAATATTGCTCCTACGCTATGCAATATTGCTGTATATCCAATGGTCTCCTGATACACTATGCTGGTTTATGGTGATCAAGTCGTCTTAAGCTGTACTCATTGTGAAAATTATTCAGTAAAAAGATTATGAGCAAAAAAATTAATCAAGGAAGCTTACTTTCTCCGCCTACAGGAAACATGGGCCCTGGTCAACATAAACTGGTTACTAAAATGTATTATTTTAGGCGCCTGGGAGGTGGCCTCGCAACTTAAATAGCCACAACTGTTAACCCCCACGCAACTGCAGTTGAAACAGATTGTCCATCAATCTTAGCAGCCACCCTCAAAGGATGGAATTTTAATTTCGAGGGCGGTCTCAATTCTGTTAATCAATGTGTATTTAAACCTCCATAAAAGTAGCAGAAATGCCAAGACTTTATCCCTCAACTTGGCACCTTCTGATTTACAGCCCAATTCTGATGCGGTTTGGAAAGCTTCCCAACCGAATGGGTTTTGGAATGGTTTCCAACCCGAATCGGATCGGGAGAGTCCAACTAACCGAGTACGATGCATCCGGATGCTTCCAAATATGCTTTGGTTGGGCTCCCATTGACTTCAATGGGAGTCTTTGTTCCAACCGAATGCATAGACTCCCATTGAACAAAGGGGTGGCTGGGAAAAACTAGGCCCCCTGTGGCAGGCACCCCCTGGTGCCTACCACACTGTGCATGGCTGGTAAGGGAAGACCCATGGGTACCCCCAAGGGCCCGATTGGGAAGGCTCCAGGTGCAGGGGACTCACTAAGGGTCCCTAAAGTCTGATTCCGACTGCCGATTCGAGTCGGACGGCACGATTCGGAAAGACTGTCCAAATCAAGCATTGTACTCAGTGGCTTGTGGGCCGTAGAGATGTACAATTCTGCTCCGTACGGCTTGGTCATTCCAAATGCTGTTGGGTTTGGATTGGAATATTCCTAACTCGCATCATTCTCGGTCAGTTGGAAACCTTTCTGAGTCGGTTGGAAAGACACATTCCCGATTCGATTTGGATAGAACAAATGCCATTAGGAGGGCCTTCCTAACCGCATCAGAATCAGGCCCTTAGTCTGCAGATTTCCCACTTATGAGATTAAAATAACAGGTGATTTCAACATTCACAATCTAGACAGCACCACAGAACTGCACAACACTACTAGCTCTTCCTCCTTAGGAGGCTTTTCAGCCTGGCTAGAATCTTATCTCATGAGCTGACGTTTCTATGTCATAAACAAGTCAGTAAACAACTAAGAACAGACCTGTATATTCCTTTAATGGCATCTCCATGCTAGATGCAAGTGCATGGTTGCTGGCTGAATGCAAATCTTACACCGGAATGGAAAGCAATGAAAGTGATCACTACCCAGCGATTATACCGTCCAACCCGGAGCTCCCAACCTGCCAATCATTAATATCAGGTGAGCCTCTAGTAAAAACTTATTGCTGCTCGAAATTTATTTTGGAGATCGATTTTCGTTTTTTCTGCTCTAGTATTTCACTGTGACACCACGCTCCCCCTGTCTTTCACATTGCAAGCACTACAATAGGAAAGAACTATCGGAATTAAAAGCACACTTCACCACTTTGGTGATTTCTTTACTGCCTCACGCCGCCCGCCATCTTGGAGGTGAGCTAGAGACACCACACTCTGTGTGTTAGCGTGCTAGTCTTTGGAAGTGCCCCAGCCACACCCTATAATTAATAGCCAGAATGCAAGCGCGCAGCGATCGCGCGCAGCATTGCGCCGGAGGAGCGCCAGAGGAAAGCCTGTCTGTGCCCGTCCGGGCCAGGACGGGCTTAGGGGCTAGAAACTTTGGTCCAATTTGCACATATTCGCCCGAAGCTCTGTGGGCACTAAAGACAGACTTTATCCATTTGGATAAAAGTACCTTGGTCAATCTGCCAGCTGAAGTTCTTGTGGAGAATATAGGTACAGGCCCCAGGACTCGTCCCACTGTTGCTAGCCAGCAATCACATGGCCTCAGATTAGTGATACTTAATACGCGTTCCTTACAAAAGCACCATCTGGAAGTCTTTTCTCTACTGCTTGATGGAGATATTGACATCCTTGCACTTTCTGAGACATGGCTGAGCTCTGCCTCCCTGCCTGACATTTTGGCCGCTCTACCTCCAGGTTATGACGCTATCTGGCATAACCGCCCAAATGATTGTAAAGGAGGGGGTGTGGCCTTTTTGTTCAAAAAATGTCTCGTAGTGAAAGAGATCATAGCACAAAACTGTGCCAGTGCAGAGCTGTTAGGGATAAAAGTCTCATTCAAATCCTCATGTATTACAATAATTGTGGTTTACCGCCCGCCACAAAGCTCCCCGGATTTTAATGACGTCCTGTTTGAGCTTCTAACGGACTTGGCCACCAGATATAAGTCCCTCTTGGTGGTTGGCGATTTCAATTACCACTGGGACAAGGTACCCAGAGGCCCCACAGAGACTGAGTTTGAGGCTAATCTCTCGCTGCTTAATTTGCGACAGCTAGTGGTGGGTCCTACTCACGTGAAAGGCCATACATTGGACCTTGTTTGGTCTTCTTTACCCAACACCGAAATCACGGAAACAATCCCTTGCATCTGGTCAGATCATTTTATGATAAAATGCTGGGTTCCAGGCGACCCTGTGAGGGCTGCCCCTAACAAGTCACGGAGGAAAATTAGATCCTGGAGTAAGATGGAATCAAACCTCCTAATTTCAACCCTGCTTTCCCTCACCCCCCCCCAATATGAATGGCATAGATCTGGACCAGGATGTTAGGATCTTAAATACCTGGATCCTCCCCGCCCTGGACAAACTTGTCCCTGAGCAGTTGGAGAGCACTAGAACCAAAGGGAGAGGAGCGCCTTGGTTTGACGCCTCCCTGAAACAAAAGAAGCAAGCCCTTCGTAAGGCAGAGAGAAGGTGGAGACTCCACTATACTCAATCAGACGCCGAAAATTTCAAAACCCTGCTCTCAAAATACAAGGCAGACATCTTGGAAAGAAAGGCTGCTTTCTATGAGGGAAGAATTAGGGAGGCTACCAACATTCAGCGAGAGACATTTACCATTCTAAGGGAACTTACACAACGTGAAGGGAAAATTTCAGTGGGTGACCAACCTGACGGTGACTCCTTTCAATCCTTCTTCCTTCAGAAGGTACAGGATATCATCAATGACATCAATGCACGGACAGTCACAACCATGCTGCCTAGCCAGAATGTTCAGGTGCCATCCATGACTTTGGATAGCTTCCCTCCCATCAACGACAAGTGCTTAGCGCAACTGGTCGCTCAAACTAAATCAGGCTCTAGCATAGATCCATGTCCCCCCAGAATCTTTAAAATGGCTCTGCCAGGCATTCAGCCTCAGGTACTGAGTCTACTGAATAACTCACTTAACTCAGGCTATCTGCCGATTCAGATGAAAGAAGCCAGGGTTTCCCCACTTCTGAAGAAAGCAGGAACAGACACGACAGCCTTAAAAAATTACAGGCCCATTTCGCAGCTGCCTTTTCTAAGCAAGATCCTAGAAGAGCACGTTCTCAGCACTCTAGCCGGACATCTGGAAGAACACCATCTCCTTCATACCAGGCAGGCTGGGTTCCGGCCCCAACATAGCACAGAATTAGTCATGGCCTCGGTCGCCGATGAGTTGAGAGTCAGGGCAGATAACAAACAGAAAACAAATAGTGGGGGAGGGTCATAAAGGGCAATTATTTAACGACCAAGGCTCATCATGCCCCTATAATAGCAACAACAAAATAGAAGAAACCTGGTCAGAAAAACTGTAAGTATGTCAAGCTAAGTCTGAGACCATGAGTCCATTGATGACACTCAAGTGATATCACAGGGCTAGAAAAAATTCCCATTAGCCCACCTTTCTGGTGGAGTATCGTCACGTGGGAGATGTTTCATAAATCCAGTTCTTACAGCACCTGAAGTTGATGCACAGAAGGATTTTGAAATTCTTTGACCACAGTGATTCACTCGTGATGCCAATGGAGTGCAGTGCGCGTGAAAAAAATGAAAGTGTGAGATAAAATTGACTCAAAGAACCAAAAATCGGTTTAATTGGTATGGTGCTCTGGTCAAAACTAAAAACAATACCTCAATAGTTTAAAATAATAACTATATAAAGGCAGGGTGTATTATGGTCATACTTACAGTTTTTCTGACCAGGTTTCTTCTATTTTGTTGTTGCAGATAACAAACAGCCCTGTGCCTTGATTCTATTAGACTTATCGGCAGCTTTCGACACGGTCAGCCACACTATCTTGCTGGACCGTGTCGCAAAATTGGGGATCACAGGCCAGGTGCTAAAATGGCTAGAATCCTTCCTGTCAGGTCGAACCCAGAGAGTACAGCTAGGAGACCAACTGTCTGAGATCCGCGACGTGACCTGGGGGGTGCCCCAGGGGTCGGCGTTATCCCCCCTGCTTTTTAATATCTATCTACAACCACTGGTGGAGGAGCTTATGCGTATGAACTGCGAAATCTTTAATTACGCAGATGATACTCAGCTCTTAGTCCGGCTGGACAACACCAAAGAGGCCCAGGATTCAGTGAGGAATCTGCTCTCATTCACAGTCAACTGGATGACTAACAATCTGTTGAAAGTGAATGCTGATAAGACGGAGGTGCTGGTGATTAGCAACAAAGAGGATCCCTGGAGTGACCTGTACTGGCCCCCCGAGCTAGGAACCACTCCGTCTCCTGGCTCTGTGGTAAAAAGCTTGGGGTTAAGGATCGATGCAGACCTCTCAATGGCCCCTCAAGTTTCTGCTGTGGCAGGATCCTGCATAGGTGTGTTGAGGCAATTGCGAAAGCTAGTCCCCATCTTATCTGCCTCCACCCTGCAATCGATCGTATCCGCCACAGTCATTTCGAGACTTGATTATGGTAATGCCTTATACCTAGGCCTACCACAGAAGCTGTTGAGGAAGCTGCAGGTAATACAAAATGATGCGGCCAGGCTGATCCATTCTTTGCCTAGAAACGCGCATGTAACCCCACTGCTTCAGAAGCTGCACTGGCTCCCAGTGAAATTCCGAGTGCAGTTCAAATGTCTCTGTGTGGCCCATAAGGCACTCTTTGGGAAAGCCCCAGAGTACATTAAGCAACGTCTAAAGAGGTACACTCCGGGGAGGCTACTGCGCTCAGGAACAACTCCCAACCTGTTTCAACCTAGGTTCAAATTAAAGACCAAAGGAGGCAGGGCCCTGTCCGTGCTCCTTCCACAACTGTGGAACGAGCTTCCACCTACCTTGAAAGCGGAATCGCAACTTCTACCTTTCAGAAAGAAACTAAAAACGTATCTTTTCAGAAAGGCCTTCATGACATCATAGGAGGTGAAACAACTGAGGTTCTAGGGTCATTAGTGTGTTATGTTTCTTTCTGGTTAAGCGCTTAGAGACCGGTGGTGATAGGCGCTATACAAGCAATCCCTAACATAACATAACATAACATTGGAAATAACCTCACTGTTCAGGTGATTAAAGTGGAGAAAGATGCAGCTGGATACATTCAATAGGTGATGAAAGTGCCAACCATGTTTGACAGCTCGGGGAAATTACAACACAATTGGGACCGAATCACTGACTCAGGATCAGTTAATGGTGATTACCCTCTGCATCATGAAGGAGATCTGGAATAAGGGTAGATGGACTGGAAGATCCCAAGAAAGTTCTGAAAGAACTTTATACCAGACATGCGCTCTCCAGACTGGGGTCACTACCACCAGGTCTGCCTGTTGTCTCCGCACCTGGATGGAAAGATGCTTTATCATGGTGAATGGGGGAAACTTGTACCCCATCTTGTGATGCCAATCCTGAAGAAAAGAATTGACCGCTGGTCCACCGGGGTCTGGTCTTCAGCAGAAGTATCTGGGTAACTGGTGATTCAGGCTGTATGCGAAAAGGTCTATAGAGAATGAGCCACATCTGGACTGAAGTGCCTGGAAGACTACTGAGTTCAGTTTCCAAAGGCTTGCGTCCTGACGATGAAGGGAGTGCCAGTGATTTCCCCGGCAGGTGTTCCGCTGTTACAGAAACTTGATGTTCGAGGCAATAGTCCCAGAAAGTCCTTGCCACGTCCAAGAGGGCTTTCAATCTTGTGCTCCTCAAATGGTTGCTATAGTGCACTACTGCGATGCTGTCGCTTTTCAGAAGGAGCAGCCTCCCCGGCATCCCACCAGTGGGCGACATTGAGATAGGTGTGGGACGCCAAGGGCGAGAGCCTGTATCAGGATCTCCATTGGAGCCAGAGTGGGGAGTCAATCCCGTCTAGGGTACTAGGTGGTTTAGGAGGGGGTCGGTATCAGTAGGTTGAGGTTTTGAGGGGCCGGACGAGGGCAGCAGTATAGGATAAGCAGGCAGAGGCTGGAAATAATCCTTAAATGTGCATTTTAATCATGTAAATGCGTCTAGGTCAACGCTGGGAGTCTGGTCCCGTTCGTGCTTTGCATCCACTGTCGGACAGTTAGCCTGCCCCATAGGTAACAGGAGCGAGGTCCCCAAAGTGTCATCCCTCGAAAGTAGGGGTTCAAAGTAGCGGTCCACCATACTCAATAGTTTCTGCTCACGGGGTGCTACCATCTGCAACACCGCATGGAGAATAGAGGCGTCCATCACCTCACAAAAGTGATCATCGTTGGGGAGGTAGGTCATTCTGTACTCCTCCATATATGAATTCTCAACGTTAATCATGGTGATTACTGAGTACTAAGGGGAATATCTTATTGGGGGTCATCCAATGTAAGTAAAGGGCTCTGGGTTAACCATCCTATATGTGAGGGCAATTGCAATGTTGGGATCTCCCAATTGGTCTGCAAAGCATGTGAGGCCAGTGAGGCACAGAGTTATGCCTCTGGAACTCCACATACACCCAAGAATTTGAAGGGTAGAGGGGATGACTGGGCCTGTGTCCGAGAGAACAAGCGGATGTTTTCCTTTCTGTAACGCTCTGTAATGGAGTTCTGAGTGTGCTGGTTGGTAGAAGCAATGAGTGAGACGTGTGCCTGGCAATCACGTGGAACCCTCTTGTGGCTGGAGGACTACACCACATGTGCCCCTCACACCCCAGCACCAATTAAACGAGAAAAGAGGCAGCAGAAGAGTGACAAGCATTCCTGCGGCACGCTATAATGAAAATAGCAAGTTAATAGCAGAAATACTTCACAATGCTGACAATATGAAGTAGAAACACACAATAATGCGCACAGAGGCTGAAGGTACTTATCTTGGCTGCTGGAGCGGCGAAGAAAGAGGAGGCAGCGAAAGAGACAATGGACATTGGACTATAATTGGGTCCTTGGTTATTGATTGGACAGTTTACTGTTTGACATTTCCCAAGGTTTCATGATAAATGAAGCCTTGTTATATGGTTCAAAAAATGGCAGCTGAATAATAAAGTGAAGAAAGTTAAGGCATAACCCTCGCCTCTGGTCCTGACATAGAATTGGAATGTACTAATTTATTCTCCCTATTGTCTAGTAAAAACACAGGAGACGTTTTGGCTCTACACATTAATTAAAAAATCTGTTATCAGTTAAATGTTGTTTCAGCAACAAAACTGGTAGAATTTGTACAGAACTTGAATGTAGACCCGTAGTCCGCAATTTATCAACGTTGTGCCTGATATGAGGAAGGGATTAGACCTGGAAAGAGGTGTAAACTGGGTTCATGATATTCAATTGTGACTCTGTGTCCAAAGCCAATAAGGCCATGAGAGCCAGTGGGTTCCCGGGTCCTAACGGGCTCTCTTGTGCATTCTTTAAGTCCGACATAGATTTCTGGCCAGACCCCCCTCACCTCCCTGTACATAGATTGTTTTCAAAGTGCAAAAGTCTCCCAATCTTGGAAAGTGTTCTATCCTTCATCCAATTCAGAAAAAGGTATGCAATGCCAATCCAGGGAACTAGAGGCTAATTGCATTACTGGATGTAGAGGCTAAAACATGCACTAACATTTGACTCTGTGAACTTGAGACATGAGTGCCCAAAACTAACATCATACCCTTCTACCAAACTGGTTTCAGGCAGCATACTTGAAACCATCGAAGACATAATAGCCCTGTCATATCTGGCATACAGTTCTTCCATTCCATCACGGCAGCTGCTGTTCGCATGCTTTGTGAATTATTCCGCTGTTTCCGACAGTGTTGACCTCAATCTTCTTTGGGTAGAGCTGTCAGACTGGGGCATACCTGCCAGACTTCTTAGAGCTATTATTGTATTGCACTCAGACACATCACTCAATATCAAGTCTGGCACAGACAACTCAGGGACTCAGCAAGTTTTGACCAACAGGGCCTAAAGCAAGGGTGCATTCTGGCTCCTATGTTGTTTAACCTAGGCACCGCAGAGATATGTCGCGATGGCAAGCTCAGTCCCATCAAAGATCGGCTCCGTTAGGCTCCCAATGATTCAATTTGTGAGTAATCTGCTTATACTAGGTCAAACAAAAATTAGTCTGCACTCTGCAGCATGCTCTCAACAAGCTTAATTTCTACAAACCAGTGAACAAACTGATGGCGAACCCAGATAAAACAAAGGTGATGATTTTCGGCAGGTATAAGAATAAGAGAAACCTAAGATGGAGGCTTGGCAACCAATGGATTACTCAAACATCTAAATACAACTACCTTGATGTCTGGCCATGGATACAGGCAAACCGACTCTCCACCTCAAACATATTAGTGGTCTGACACATATGCCTTATGCTTATTATATCACCAGCTATGCTCCCCAACAGTAGAGGCGATTCTATTAGCCATTCAGGGTTTAGGTGGCTCTAACAGGAGAAATGGGCTGGTGCAAGCTGCCTCCTGACGAGAGCCCCGGCGCTTAATTTTTTTTAAAACAAATTAACCACTGGGTGCAAGTTCCTGGCCTACTGCTGTAGCCAAGTGGAGTCAAGAGTATTTCTATGGTACGCCAAACCCCTACGTATCTGTACACCTGCATGTTATATCCGGGCAGACAATGGCTAATGATGCGTGCACACATGCAGATAATTATTGCATCATGCCCTTCACGGGGGAGGAGAGACTTTCTCAGGTATTCTTCACTGTAAACTGCAGGATCTCCTGCAAATGCTGCTGGCAACTGTACGCAAATGAAATTTGCTGGAGATGAGCCAGATTGTCCAGGTTATGACGCTATCTGGCATAACCGCCCAAATGATTGTAAAGGAGGGGGTGTGGCCTTTTTGTTCAAAAAATGTCTCGTAGTGAAAGAGATCATAGCACAAAACTGTGCCAGTGCAGAGCTGTTAGGGATAAAAGTCTCATTCAAATCCTCATGTATTACAATAATTGTGGTTTACCGCCCGCCACAAAGCTCCCCGGATTTTAATGACGTCCTGTTTGAGCTTCTAACGGACTTGGCCACCAGATATAAGTCCCTCTTGGTGGTTGGCGATTTCAATTACCACTGGGACAAGGTACCCAGAGGCCCCACAGAGACTGAGTTTGAGGCTAATCTCTCGCTGCTTAATTTGCGACAGCTAGTGGTGGGTCCTACTCACGTGAAAGGCCATACATTGGACCTTGTTTGGTCTTCTTTACCCAACACCGAAATCACGGAAACAATCCCTTGCATCTGGTCAGATCATTTTATGATAAAATGCTGGGTTCCAGGCGACCCTGTGAGGGCTGCCCCTAACAAGTCACGGAGGAAAATTAGATCCTGGAGTAAGATGGAATCAAACCTCCTAATTTCAACCCTGCTTTCCCTCACCCCCCCCCAATATGAATGGCATAGATCTGGACCAGGATGTTAGGATCTTAAATACCTGGATCCTCCCCGCCCTGGACAAACTTGTCCCTGAGCAGTTGGAGAGCACTAGAACCAAAGGGAGAGGAGCGCCTTGGTTTGACGCCTCCCTGAAACAAAAGAAGCAAGCCCTTCGTAAGGCAGAGAGAAGGTGGAGACTCCACTATACTCAATCAGACGCCGAAAATTTCAAAACCCTGCTCTCAAAATACAAGGCAGACATCTTGGAAAGAAAGGCTGCTTTCTATGAGGGAAGAATTAGGGAGGCTACCAACATTCAGCGAGAGACATTTACCATTCTAAGGGAACTTACACAACGTGAAGGGAAAATTTCAGTGGGTGACCAACCTGACGGTGACTCCTTTCAATCCTTCTTCCTTCAGAAGGTACAGGATATCATCAATGACATCAATGCACGGACAGTCACAACCATGCTGCCTAGCCAGAATGTTCAGGTGCCATCCATGACTTTGGATAGCTTCCCTCCCATCAACGACAAGTGCTTAGCGCAACTGGTCGCTCAAACTAAATCAGGCTCTAGCATAGATCCATGTCCCCCCAGAATCTTTAAAATGGCTCTGCCAGGCATTCAGCCTCAGGTACTGAGTCTACTGAATAACTCACTTAACTCAGGCTATCTGCCGATTCAGATGAAAGAAGCCAGGGTTTCCCCACTTCTGAAGAAAGCAGGAACAGACACGACAGCCTTAAAAAATTACAGGCCCATTTCGCAGCTGCCTTTTCTAAGCAAGATCCTAGAAGAGCACGTTCTCAGCACTCTAGCCGGACATCTGGAAGAACACCATCTCCTTCATACCAGGCAGGCTGGGTTCCGGCCCCAACATAGCACAGAATTAGTCATGGCCTCGGTCGCCGATGAGTTGAGAGTCAGGGCAGATAACAAACAGAAAACAAATAGTGGGGGAGGGTCATAAAGGGCAATTATTTAACGACCAAGGCTCATCATGCCCCTATAATAGCAACAACAAAATAGAAGAAACCTGGTCAGAAAAACTGTAAGTATGTCAAGCTAAGTCTGAGACCATGAGTCCATTGATGACACTCAAGTGATATCACAGGGCTAGAAAAAATTCCCATTAGCCCACCTTTCTGGTGGAGTATCGTCACGTGGGAGATGTTTCATAAATCCAGTTCTTACAGCACCTGAAGTTGATGCACAGAAGGATTTTGAAATTCTTTGACCACAGTGATTCACTCGTGATGCCAATGGAGTGCAGTGCGCGTGAAAAAAATGAAAGTGTGAGATAAAATTGACTCAAAGAACCAAAAATCGGTTTAATTGGTATGGTGCTCTGGTCAAAACTAAAAACAATACCTCAATAGTTTAAAATAATAACTATATAAAGGCAGGGTGTATTATGGTCATACTTACAGTTTTTCTGACCAGGTTTCTTCTATTTTGTTGTTGCAGATAACAAACAGCCCTGTGCCTTGATTCTATTAGACTTATCGGCAGCTTTCGACACGGTCAGCCACACTATCTTGCTGGACCGTGTCGCAAAATTGGGGATCACAGGCCAGGTGCTAAAATGGCTAGAATCCTTCCTGTCAGGTCGAACCCAGAGAGTACAGCTAGGAGACCAACTGTCTGAGATCCGCGACGTGACCTGGGGGGTGCCCCAGGGGTCGGCGTTATCCCCCCTGCTTTTTAATATCTATCTACAACCACTGGTGGAGGAGCTTATGCGTATGAACTGCGAAATCTTTAATTACGCAGATGATACTCAGCTCTTAGTCCGGCTGGACAACACCAAAGAGGCCCAGGATTCAGTGAGGAATCTGCTCTCATTCACAGTCAACTGGATGACTAACAATCTGTTGAAAGTGAATGCTGATAAGACGGAGGTGCTGGTGATTAGCAACAAAGAGGATCCCTGGAGTGACCTGTACTGGCCCCCCGAGCTAGGAACCACTCCGTCTCCTGGCTCTGTGGTAAAAAGCTTGGGGTTAAGGATCGATGCAGACCTCTCAATGGCCCCTCAAGTTTCTGCTGTGGCAGGATCCTGCATAGGTGTGTTGAGGCAATTGCGAAAGCTAGTCCCCATCTTATCTGCCTCCACCCTGCAATCGATCGTATCCGCCACAGTCATTTCGAGACTTGATTATGGTAATGCCTTATACCTAGGCCTACCACAGAAGCTGTTGAGGAAGCTGCAGGTAATACAAAATGATGCGGCCAGGCTGATCCATTCTTTGCCTAGAAACGCGCATGTAACCCCACTGCTTCAGAAGCTGCACTGGCTCCCAGTGAAATTCCGAGTGCAGTTCAAATGTCTCTGTGTGGCCCATAAGGCACTCTTTGGGAAAGCCCCAGAGTACATTAAGCAACGTCTAAAGAGGTACACTCCGGGGAGGCTACTGCGCTCAGGAACAACTCCCAACCTGTTTCAACCTAGGTTCAAATTAAAGACCAAAGGAGGCAGGGCCCTGTCCGTGCTCCTTCCACAACTGTGGAACGAGCTTCCACCTACCTTGAAAGCGGAATCGCAACTTCTACCTTTCAGAAAGAAACTAAAAACGTATCTTTTCAGAAAGGCCTTCATGACATCATAGGAGGTGAAACAACTGAGGTTCTAGGGTCATTAGTGTGTTATGTTTCTTTCTGGTTAAGCGCTTAGAGACCGGTGGTGATAGGCGCTATACAAGCAATCCCTAACATAACATAACATAACATTGGAAATAACCTCACTGTTCAGGTGATTAAAGTGGAGAAAGATGCAGCTGGATACATTCAATAGGTGATGAAAGTGCCAACCATGTTTGACAGCTCGGGGAAATTACAACACAATTGGGACCGAATCACTGACTCAGGATCAGTTAATGGTGATTACCCTCTGCATCATGAAGGAGATCTGGAATAAGGGTAGATGGACTGGAAGATCCCAAGAAAGTTCTGAAAGAACTTTATACCAGACATGCGCTCTCCAGACTGGGGTCACTACCACCAGGTCTGCCTGTTGTCTCCGCACCTGGATGGAAAGATGCTTTATCATGGTGAATGGGGGAAACTTGTACCCCATCTTGTGATGCCAATCCTGAAGAAAAGAATTGACCGCTGGTCCACCGGGGTCTGGTCTTCAGCAGAAGTATCTGGGTAACTGGTGATTCAGGCTGTATGCGAAAAGGTCTATAGAGAATGAGCCACATCTGGACTGAAGTGCCTGGAAGACTACTGAGTTCAGTTTCCAAAGGCTTGCGTCCTGACGATGAAGGGAGTGCCAGTGATTTCCCCGGCAGGTGTTCCGCTGTTACAGAAACTTGATGTTCGAGGCAATAGTCCCAGAAAGTCCTTGCCACGTCCAAGAGGGCTTTCAATCTTGTGCTCCTCAAATGGTTGCTATAGTGCACTACTGCGATGCTGTCGCTTTTCAGAAGGAGCAGCCTCCCCGGCATCCCACCAGTGGGCGACATTGAGATAGGTGTGGGACGCCAAGGGCGAGAGCCTGTATCAGGATCTCCATTGGAGCCAGAGTGGGGAGTCAATCCCGTCTAGGGTACTAGGTGGTTTAGGAGGGGGTCGGTATCAGTAGGTTGAGGTTTTGAGGGGCCGGACGAGGGCAGCAGTATAGGATAAGCAGGCAGAGGCTGGAAATAATCCTTAAATGTGCATTTTAATCATGTAAATGCGTCTAGGTCAACGCTGGGAGTCTGGTCCCGTTCGTGCTTTGCATCCACTGTCGGACAGTTAGCCTGCCCCATAGGTAACAGGAGCGAGGTCCCCAAAGTGTCATCCCTCGAAAGTAGGGGTTCAAAGTAGCGGTCCACCATACTCAATAGTTTCTGCTCACGGGGTGCTACCATCTGCAACACCGCATGGAGAATAGAGGCGTCCATCACCTCACAAAAGTGATCATCGTTGGGGAGGTAGGTCATTCTGTACTCCTCCATATATGAATTCTCAACGTTAATCATGGTGATTACTGAGTACTAAGGGGAATATCTTATTGGGGGTCATCCAATGTAAGTAAAGGGCTCTGGGTTAACCATCCTATATGTGAGGGCAATTGCAATGTTGGGATCTCCCAATTGGTCTGCAAAGCATGTGAGGCCAGTGAGGCACAGAGTTATGCCTCTGGAACTCCACATACACCCAAGAATTTGAAGGGTAGAGGGGATGACTGGGCCTGTGTCCGAGAGAACAAGCGGATGTTTTCCTTTCTGTAACGCTCTGTAATGGAGTTCTGAGTGTGCTGGTTGGTAGAAGCAATGAGTGAGACGTGTGCCTGGCAATCACGTGGAACCCTCTTGTGGCTGGAGGACTACACCACATGTGCCCCTCACACCCCAGCACCAATTAAACGAGAAAAGAGGCAGCAGAAGAGTGACAAGCATTCCTGCGGCACGCTATAATGAAAATAGCAAGTTAATAGCAGAAATACTTCACAATGCTGACAATATGAAGTAGAAACACACAATAATGCGCACAGAGGCTGAAGGTACTTATCTTGGCTGCTGGAGCGGCGAAGAAAGAGGAGGCAGCGAAAGAGACAATGGACATTGGACTATAATTGGGTCCTTGGTTATTGATTGGACAGTTTACTGTTTGACATTTCCCAAGGTTTCATGATAAATGAAGCCTTGTTATATGGTTCAAAAAATGGCAGCTGAATAATAAAGTGAAGAAAGTTAAGGCATAACCCTCGCCTCTGGTCCTGACATAGAATTGGAATGTACTAATTTATTCTCCCTATTGTCTAGTAAAAACACAGGAGACGTTTTGGCTCTACACATTAATTAAAAAATCTGTTATCAGTTAAATGTTGTTTCAGCAACAAAACTGGTAGAATTTGTACAGAACTTGAATGTAGACCCGTAGTCCGCAATTTATCAACGTTGTGCCTGATATGAGGAAGGGATTAGACCTGGAAAGAGGTGTAAACTGGGTTCATGATATTCAATTGTGACTCTGTGTCCAAAGCCAATAAGGCCATGAGAGCCAGTGGGTTCCCGGGTCCTAACGGGCTCTCTTGTGCATTCTTTAAGTCCGACATAGATTTCTGGCCAGACCCCCCTCACCTCCCTGTACATAGATTGTTTTCAAAGTGCAAAAGTCTCCCAATCTTGGAAAGTGTTCTATCCTTCATCCAATTCAGAAAAAGGTATGCAATGCCAATCCAGGGAACTAGAGGCTAATTGCATTACTGGATGTAGAGGCTAAAACATGCACTAACATTTGACTCTGTGAACTTGAGACATGAGTGCCCAAAACTAACATCATACCCTTCTACCAAACTGGTTTCAGGCAGCATACTTGAAACCATCGAAGACATAATAGCCCTGTCATATCTGGCATACAGTTCTTCCATTCCATCACGGCAGCTGCTGTTCGCATGCTTTGTGAATTATTCCGCTGTTTCCGACAGTGTTGACCTCAATCTTCTTTGGGTAGAGCTGTCAGACTGGGGCATACCTGCCAGACTTCTTAGAGCTATTATTGTATTGCACTCAGACACATCACTCAATATCAAGTCTGGCACAGACAACTCAGGGACTCAGCAAGTTTTGACCAACAGGGCCTAAAGCAAGGGTGCATTCTGGCTCCTATGTTGTTTAACCTAGGCACCGCAGAGATATGTCGCGATGGCAAGCTCAGTCCCATCAAAGATCGGCTCCGTTAGGCTCCCAATGATTCAATTTGTGAGTAATCTGCTTATACTAGGTCAAACAAAAATTAGTCTGCACTCTGCAGCATGCTCTCAACAAGCTTAATTTCTACAAACCAGTGAACAAACTGATGGCGAACCCAGATAAAACAAAGGTGATGATTTTCGGCAGGTATAAGAATAAGAGAAACCTAAGATGGAGGCTTGGCAACCAATGGATTACTCAAACATCTAAATACAACTACCTTGATGTCTGGCCATGGATACAGGCAAACCGACTCTCCACCTCAAACATATTAGTGGTCTGACACATATGCCTTATGCTTATTATATCACCAGCTATGCTCCCCAACAGTAGAGGCGATTCTATTAGCCATTCAGGGTTTAGGTGGCTCTAACAGGAGAAATGGGCTGGTGCAAGCTGCCTCCTGACGAGAGCCCCGGCGCTTAATTTTTTTTAAAACAAATTAACCACTGGGTGCAAGTTCCTGGCCTACTGCTGTAGCCAAGTGGAGTCAAGAGTATTTCTATGGTACGCCAAACCCCTACGTATCTGTACACCTGCATGTTATATCCGGGCAGACAATGGCTAATGATGCGTGCACACATGCAGATAATTATTGCATCATGCCCTTCACGGGGGAGGAGAGACTTTCTCAGGTATTCTTCACTGTAAACTGCAGGATCTCCTGCAAATGCTGCTGGCAACTGTACGCAAATGAAATTTGCTGGAGATGAGCCAGATTGTCCTAGGTGGTGTATACAGAGATGGTTTTTCTCCTGGGATGGTCTACCAGTTAGCTAGTCAGCAGTGAAAAGACTCGGATACACAGTACGTCCTTAAGGTAGTCTTTATTTGAGTATCTTTGTTCTTGTAGGCTCTCCAGGATGGATGCAACCAATGCTTAAATTAAGGGGTGACAGAAGTGCACCCATTTTGGTGGACCAGCACTTATTTTTCCCTCAACATATTTTGATCCAGAGCAATAGAGAGCAAACACAAAAAGGGTAAAGGAGAATGAAGAGAAAGACAGAAAAATAGTGACACATGGAGAAAGCAGAGATGAAGATGTACCTGCAAGGTAAACTAGTGAAGAGGGTCTGGTGGTGGATAAAAGAGGCATGAGGTAGAATCAAGACTATGCAGCCTCGGTATTCAGCACACTAACCCTGGATACCACTTTCTGCGAGCTTCTGAGTAAAGCTTTGGACCCCAGCTGTTATTCATTTACAAATTAAAACATATTACCACATGTGATAGCATAACATTCCACATTCCTAGGTCGACTTGACAAAAACCCAACACACTTATATATCGGAGAATGCAGTTCTTTGAAGTAAATGGAGTGACAGACAGGGACCTGGTTTTCCAGTGGGGAGCAACACAAAACTTAGTCAATAAGTCCATACAGAATTTCAGCAATGACCAGATATAAACTATGGGTTATATAACTGAGACCAACATGGCAGGGGAAGTCATGACTAGATGCAAACCATTTAAACTCCCCATGCCCAAACTGTTTTCACAAGAACACCCATGAGATGTACAAGCACCATAGTGACCCATTAGAAACTGAAGGTTCATATTGGAGTTGCACTTCTTGCATATGCAATATGTTTGCCAAACCACCTTCTATCTCTTATCTTACCTTAAAACACAGGCACACCGGCAAATACTAAGCTGAAATACATGTCTCATTTTCTTCTGGAACTGGCCCACGTCCTATCATACCCTCTTTCCCACCTTACCTGAATGCCAAGGAAGATGCACAGGTACCATGGTGGTATTTCAGTCACTGTGTATATCATCTTGTTCCCATCAGTGTCATGGTGTGAATCTTTCTCGTCAGGTTCAGCCTCCTCGTTGCAAGCACCACTGTATTCTGTGACTACAAAGTTGTACGCTCCATCTTCAATCTGTGATTTAAAAAAAGGTGAATCAGGGAGGGATGAAACTTGGTAGAATGAACGGATTCCTGAGACCCATTGTTTCTGTAAGAGGAGCCCCAATATAGTAGGGAGTAGGGGTACAAGCCTAGTATTGACAGCATATGAGTTCACCTAATAAGAGTTCAGAGGGTACAGGGTATATTCAGTCTATAATCCTAGGAAACCTATGCCCTGTATCGAGGGAACACATTTACTGCAGTTCCAGAAGGCATATAGATCAGACTTCATACGTATCCAAACGAATCTTCCACCAAGACTTAATATATTACATCAATGTTTCAAGCATTCAAACTCCCTTGGACTACAAAAGCCACAACAGACACTCCACCATTAATCAAACGTGTTCCTGTGTTACATCCCTGCAGCCAGAGACCACAAAGTCTGACTCTTTCCTTGCCAATAGTACCAGAGCCTCTCCAGGTACTGTGGACTGAGGGTGAAGCTGTCAAATCTCTGTAGCAGTCAAATTAAGTCACTCCTAAGAGTCATTGATACATATATACTTAACGCTATAATGTCTCATATAAGATTGTCTATCATTGTGCTGCAGCTCTACGATAGACCTTTAAACTGCAGCATACCATGGTTTGGATCCTTCTATGTGATAACCCCTTATAATCATAAAGACTCTTACAGCTACCTACCCCGGATGCAAATTAAAAGAATCATTTATTTAAATCCTTCCAGTTTAATCCACAACTTGTTCTGTGCAATGGTCCAGCATTTCTGACATGAAATGAATCCATAAATAGTTTGCTTGATATGTGTAGGGACAGAAATTCTCGTCTTTTCCTAGATCAGCTCCAGCTGGTTGAAGTACATGCCTTTGTGATGCTTGGTATGCAGCACAACATCTTATATTGTTACATGACGTAACACAATGTGACATAATATAACACAGTTCGGCCAGTCTCCATATGCTTGCCAGTGAAAAATGAATGTTGCCAATAAAACATGTTATTTGGAATTCATACAAAGGCCAAATTCCATGGAACCCTGACACAAGCTACACATGTGGATGCGTTAACAGCATCTATTTTAGGTCATCTGCGCTCCTCAGCCCCACTTCTCAACCATCATCCGTACTTCTCTTCCAGCATCCATACTTTTCATCCTCATCCAGGGCTTCTCCTCCCTACTTCTTTTCCATCATCACTACTTCTCATACGTCATCCCTACTTCTTTTCCGTCATCCCTGCTTCTCTTACATCATCGCAACTTCTTTTCTCTTATCCCTATTTCTCATCCATCATCCTTACTTCTCATCCTTAATCCTTACTTGTCATCCATCATCCCTGCTTCTTATTCCTACTTCTAATCAATCATGCCTACTTGTCATCCCTGCTAATCATCCATCATCCCTACTTCTCTTCCATCATCCCTACTTCTCATCCCTGCTCCCCATTCATCACCCCTACTTCTCATCCATCTTCTCTACTTTTCATCCATAATTTTTGCTACACTTCTCTTCTTCTCATCCTTCATCTCTACTTCTCATCCATCATCCCTACTTCTCTCCCATCACCCCTACTTCTCTTGCATCAGCCCTACTTCTCATGCCTCATCCCTACTTCTAATCCATAATCCCTACATCTCATCCATCATACATCATCCCTACTTCTCATCCATCATCCCTATGTCTCATCCCTACTTCTCATCATATTTCTTCTCATGCAGAATCTGTTATCCCTACTTCTCACCTATCATTCATCATACCTACTCCTCATCTATCATTCCTACTTCTCATCTATCTTCCTCACTACTCATACATCATCCATACATCTCATCCCTACTTCCCATCCATCATCCCTATTTCTTATCCCTACTTCTCATGAATCATCCATCATCCCTACTTCACATCCCTACTTGTAATATGTCATCTCAACTTCTCATTCCTCAGTCATACCAACACACTTTCAATGTTGAGAACACACCTTCACACTGATTGAGTGGCAACTGCTAATCAGTGTTATGAGCGATGGCTGCATTCACTTTGTCTAGCCACTGATAAAACAGCATTCTAACTGCAAACTGTGCAGTTTGCTTTCAGTGAATCAAAGGCTGTATATCATTTCATTTTATTTGAGCGCTTTCTATTTACACAGACCAAATCAGAGAGCTCTGATGGTTTGATAGAGTCAAAGGTCCTCGGGATGGTCGATAAATCAACACTTGGGTACTGGGGTATATACAGGTCATCAGAAACCTTGTCTGGTTTCAGTTTAATATTGTAACAAAGTTTTTAAAATAAAATCTTGGATACAGGGTAATATGGTTCATCAGAAATCCTTTCTGGTTTCAGTTGTATTTGTAACAAAGAAAATGTGTCAGACTGAGGCTGCCTTTAGCTCTGAAAGCTTTGCGTTTTTTTCTTTCCTTGGAATTTGCAGATTTTAGGGCCTGGGCATCAGTTGTGAAGGATTCTAGGAAGAGCAAGGCCTTGACAGAGTTGTTAGTATCAAACTGAAACCAGAAAATGTTTTTGAATTGCATCACCCTCTCTCCAACGGTTGATTTATGGCCCAGGTAGGAGGCCCTTTGTCTTCCCCAAACTAACAGTGCTTTCCACAGAGGCATGTGTAAACAGAAAATCACTCACTTAAAAAAAATGAAATACTGCGCAGACTTAGATCTACTGGAAGCAAACACCAGTTGTATTTCCCCTTGTCTGTCAACAACCAGCATGTGCAAGGGGAAGGGTGTTTTTTTCACTGGCTAGACAAATAAAATGCAGCCCTCTTTCTTAACTGTGATTGGCTGTTGCCAATCAATGAGTATGAAGGCCTGTTTCTCCACATTGAAAGTGTTTTGTTATGATTGAGGGACGAGGAATGTAAAGTAGGGATGATGGATGAGGAGTAGAAATAAGAAGTAGGGATGATGATAAGAAGTAAGGATGATGGATAAGAAGTAGGGGTGATGGATGCGAAGTAGGACTGAGAAGTAGGGCTGCTGATGTTGGATGAGAAATAGGGATGAGAATTAGGGATGATGGATGAGAAGTAGAGATGAATACAAAGATAGGATGATGTATGAGAAGTAGAAATGAGAAGCAAGGCTGATGGATGAGAAGTTGGGATGAGAAGTAGGGATGACGGATGAGAAGTCGAAGTGTGAAGTAACGATAATGGATGAAAGTAGGGATGAGAAGCAGGGCTGAGGGATGAGAATTAGGGATGATGGAAGAAAAGCAGGCATGCTGGATGAGAAGTAAGGATGAAGGATGAGAAGTTGAGATGATGGATGATAATAAAAGAAGATGCATGAGAAGTAGGATGGAGAAGCAGTTATGACGTATGAGAAGTAAGAATGATGGATGAGAAGCAGGGATGAGAAATAGGGATGATGGATGAGAAGTCAGAACGGTGGATGAGAAGTAGGGATGAGAAACAGGGATGAGGGATGGGAAGTAGGGATGATGGAAGAAAAGTAAGGGTGATGGATAGAAGTTAGGGATGAAAAGTAGCAATGCTGGATGAGTAGTAGGGATGAGAAGCAGAGGTGAGGAATGAGAAGTAGGGATAATGGAAGAGATGTAGGGATAATGGATGAGAAGTTGGGATGAGCAACAGGATGATGGATGAGAGGTATATATAATGGAAGGGAAGTAGGGAGGGTGGATTAGAAGTAGGGATGATGGATAAAAATTAGGGATGATGGAAAAGAAGGAGGGATGATTGATTAGCAGTAGCGATGAGTAGTAGAGATGTTGGAAGAGAAGTAGGAAGGATGTATGAGAAGTAGAGATGAGGGATGGGAAGTAGTGATGATGGAAAAGAAGAAGGTATGATGGAATACCAGTAGGGATGAGTACTAGAGATGATGGAAGAGAAGTAAGGATGACGGATGAGAATGTCCTAAAATGGGTGCTGTATAGGACCTTGTTTAGAGTTTGGCAGGTATGGTAAATCCACCCAAAAGTGGAGAATTTCCTGTCCCCTGTATTAAGTATGCATTTATATCAGGGGGACTTTCAATAGGGAGGACTGAACATCTGCCACTTTATGCCGGATTTCCTGATGTGCCAAGCTCTAAATAAGGTCCCACACTTTATAACTAATACATATGAAAGAGCTGCATGGCATACAAAAGGGCATACAAATGGCAATACAATCCCATACAAATAGCTGCAAACATAGCATATAGGCAGGACCGAAAGAGTTAGTTCTTACCTCGGGCTTTGCATCGCTCAAGTCATGACCCATAACCACATTCCACAATAGTAATAAATAGCCTATGACACCCTTCACATCTGCATATTTATTATAAATCGATGGATACATTTTTAAAAGTTAGAGGGGTGCTCAGAGTGACCTGTGTGTCAATAGAGGCTACAACAGAAAACCTATAAAGGCAAAAGGTACTAACTTAACCTTCCCCCCCAAGCCCTCCATACTCATGATACCTTAACTTGCATCCCACCGTTTCCTGTGGATGCCGGGTCTGGTGACTTAGTGAACTAATGTGTCCACTGTAGAGGCCTGTGTTTGCCTCATGGTCACAAGTTTAAATCCCAGTGGGTTCATTCAGCCTTTCATCCTTCTGAGGTCAATAAAATAAGTACCATTGAATTGGATAACAATAAACATCTTGGTGAACGTGCGCTCTACAAAAAAACATGTTCTGTTAGGTGAGGTATGGATGAGAAGCAGATTGAGTATATTGATAATTGTGTGATTACTTGATTGATTATATGGCTTAAATAATTGGTTTATTACTTGAGAGGGGAGAGAGCGCCATCAAATTATAAACACAATCTTTTTCAGGGTGAATCACAAACATCTCTAAATAAACATGTGCTTACCCCCCTGCTAGCTTGGTACAAAATTAGCCAGGCTTAATTTAGAGTTCATAGGTAAAGTATTTATGCAGTACTCAAACAGTAATAAAGTCAAAACACACAAGAAAAATTCCAAATTAATTTAATAAAATACAGTACATATTTATAAATAAAATGATGCCTAAATGTCAAAAATATAATGAGTAGAACCTGGATTCATGAATTTTTAAATCTTCAGGTGAAAATAGAGCCATCAGCATAAATCGCCAATCACAGTTATCTGGTCGTGCTGGACCAGGTCAAAGTCATGAGTTCAAGCTGACGGCGATAAAGCGTGGGTCAGATACAGGGCCCAAGTTCTTCCAGGTGAAGAGTTTACCTTCTACTTAGTCAAGTTCTGTGCAAGGAGCTTCAGCTGGAGCTTCGCATTGGTGAGGGCCACAAGAAGATGGCATGAAGAGAAGGTCACCTTGTGAGCTTCGCACTGACAGAAGACACAGGTGGTTGCAGCTGATGCGAAGAGAAGGTTGCAGTCAGAGCTTTGCCTTGATGGGAGATGAGGGCTGTGGTTACTGACTTGAAGAGTCTCCTTGCAGTCATGAAGAGCTCAAAACATCTGGATTTTCACCTGTAGTTCAGTGTTTGCAGGTTTTGAGGAGTACACGCGGAAGCCAGCCAAGAGTCCATGGCACCTCTTGGGGATCAGGACTCACTCCAGCAGAGGCCAGCAGCAGGGCTCAGGCAGGTCCAGTTGGTGCCACTTTGCTGATGTTTATGACTCTGAAAGTGCACTGGAGCCTGCTAAGCCGGCCCCTGTGCCAGTGCTTTCTCCCTAAAACTAATATTCAGACAGAATATTGAGTTGGGAATGTCGACTTACACAAATATTGAGTTGTAAATATAATTTTTAATCATTTTTAACCCAGTGAGGTGTGAGGACTCGGGTCCTGCTCATTTCAAATAAACCCCCCAACATGTAGCACACCATACATACAGTGGTTATATACAACATCATAACAAGTCAGGTATCTGCATCATCTGGATCAGATCCATCCTGTGTGGGCTCCTGAAGTTCCAGTCCCTCTCTATATTTACACCATGGTGACCATATTTTCTCCCACTTTTTAACACACCCCCTGCTTCTATATATCATTTTTCGGCTCTTTGGCACCAACCAAGGTCGCGTTCCCATTCTCGCAGGGATGGAGGCGAGGGTGTCCCCCATCTCCTTGCAACATGTAGCACACCATACATACAGTGGTTATATACAACATCATAACAAGTCAAGTATCTGCATTATCTGGATCAGATCCATCCTATGTGGGCTCCTGAAGTTCCAGTCCCTCTCTATATTTACACCATGGTGACCATATTTTCTCCCACTTTTTAACACACCCCCTGCTTCTATATATCATGTTTCGGCTCTTTGGCACTAACCAAAGTCGCGTTCCCATTCTCGCAGGGATGGAGGCGAGGGTGTCCCCCATCTACTTGCAATGTTCAATTTGGCAATCCCTGCCGCAAGAGCGAGCCATATTCCCGTACACTTGGGCCAATCCAGATCACCTGTAACCATCAATAGAAGCCATTTGGCATTCATAGGGACTGTCACTCCAGAGAATCTAGGGCCAGATGTAGGTAGGATTGATTTACCGATTCATAATTACCGAATTTTACCGATTCGGTAATTAAGAATCGGTAAATCAGAGGGGTGGGTATGTAGGTATTGCAGATGTGCTGGAATACCGAATCGGAGAAATTCGGTATTTACCGATTCGGTAAATACCGATCGGTAATGCCCATTCATTCCTAGGGCTTTGAAGCCCATAGGAATGAATGGGCATTACCGATCGGTATTTACCGAATCGGTAAATACCGAATTTCACAAGGGTGCAGGGGTGTCACTTTGACACCCTCTGGCCCCCCCAAAAGAGGCTCGGGTGCCATGTGGCAGGCATACATGCCCTAAGGGCAGGTCTGCCTGTCATATGGCATAGGTGTGCATGCACACATGTGCATGCACACCGGAATCAGTATTTTACCATCAAATTGGATTTGATGGTAAAATACCGATTCGGTAAGGCTTGTGGGACTCAGAAGAGTCCCACCTACATCTCAAATTTACCGAATCGGTAAAAATACCGATTCGGTAGTTTACAGAATCGGTAAATTTACCGATCGGTAAATTTACCGATTCTGTAAAATTGAGTGCCCTACATCTCAGATTCCAATTACCGGTCGGTAACGGCCGATTTCGCCCGTTACCGACCGGTAATTGGCCACCTACATCTGGCCCCTAGACATTATGTTGTTGACCCCATGCCAATATCTTCCTATCACCGAAATTCCCATAAAATGTGAAAAAAGGTACTCTCCTGCTGGCATCCTCTGACACAAAGTGCTGTGTGCACCCTGCCCCAGGTGTGTAAAAGCATGCGAGGGTAGTAAGTACTATGTAGTATTTTAAGTTGTACCAATCTGAACCTCAACCGAACTGCAATTTCTCTAGGGCTCTTTATTGCCTCCTGCCAGTCTGCATCATCCAGGTTTCCTAGATGGTCTATCCATATTGATCACAAGGTCACCAATGGGTCTGGAATGTTATTAATTAGCTTACGGCATATTGTGGAGAATGTTTTGTTGGGAATAGGGTCGAGGAGCAGTCTGTTCTCAAGAGGTGAATAGTACAGTAAGGCCCTGTTGGACGTAGCCCTGCAGGGCATGCGCCAGTCTGAGGTGGTGATATCTTTGCGTGTCGTGTAAGGCATAGTCCTGCAGCAAGCCTTCAAATGCAAGTGGAGCCTCCCCTCTCCATATATCGCCCAGATGTTCAATGCCTATCAATTTCCAGTGTCCAAAGCCCTCACAGGTCACCGTATCTCTCAGGAGATTCCCCTCCCACAGTGGGGTCCAACTGGTTAACCTCCCGGCCCAGCCCAGCATTCTATTGGCCTCTCTCCAGCACTCCACATCCACTCGTGTGTGCTCTGGGCACTCCAGACGCCTCCTTCCTGAGTACAAGAGTTGCACCCATTGGCCCTTGGGCATCGCAGCTCTATCTACTCTATACGCAGGTTTTCAGCATACACACAATCATTTATGACCAGCAGCTGCGAGGCCCAATAGTACAGCCTAATATCTGGGACTGCCAATCCCCCATCGTACACCCCCTGTTGCAGTTTGTGTAACGCTATCCTGGGGTGCCTCCCTGCCACAGCAGTATTCAGACCTAATGAGATATTCTTTTAAAGATTGTTGGGGCACTCGGTAGGGGGTGTTTTGGAGAGCGTAAAGGAGACGCTGCAGGGCCATCGTTTTGAACAGGGCCCCTCTGCCCATTAGAGACAGCGGGAGGGTGCGCCAATGCCGTATGTCAGCACGGAGGCGTTCAATCTGGGGCTCAAGGTTGCCCCGCAGAAACGCCTCGGAATTCTGTGCAATGTGTATGTCTAAATATTTAAACCCCTCTCTCACCACTGGGGCCTCACAACCCGCCGGTACCCTGGGGGTGCGGGGGGGGCCCGAAAGCAGAAACACCATTGATTTAGACCAATGAATGGTGTAGCCGGAGTAGCTTCCGTAGAGCTAAAAAATGTGCTCATATTACGCGATGGCAAGAGTGGGGCACTCTCGACATCGAGTAATATGGCCTTGCCAGGTAGAGGAGGATGTCATCTACATAGAGCAAAATACTCTCCTCCCATCCTCCTGGGGCCCCTATCCCCCAATTCATCGGATCTCTTCGGACACAATGCACCAGTGGCTCTAGTGCGAGGGCGAATAGCAATAGGGATAGAGGGCAGCCCTGTCTGGTACCTCTTTCCAGCTGGGAGGATCTGGACGTCACCTCATTGACTCGCACCTGGGCCCTAAGACTAGTACAATAGCCTCACCCACCCACAGAAATTGGGGCCAAAACCCATTTTTCAAAGTACCATAAATAAATAAGGCCATTCTATATTGTCAAACGCCAATGATGCGTCCAACTACATCATTGCCGTCTGTGGAGTCTCAGGATCACCGAAGAAGCACTCCATAGAGCCTCCTCAGGTTACCTAACCTAGACCCCTTCAACCTCTCCAACTTTAGACCGATCTCCCTTCTTCCATGCACCAGCAAGATCACAGAAAAATGTATCAACTCTCAGCTGTCTAAGTATCTTGAATCCAACGAATTACTTAAATCATCACAGACAGGCTTTCGCCCGGGCCAGGGCACTGAAACAGCGATGGTGACAGTGGTCGAGGAAGCCAGAAAGATCATGGACACAGGAGGATCAGTGGCAGTGATCCTCCTGGACCTAAGCGCGGCCTTCGACACGGTCAACCACCAGATCCTGGCCCAGCGACTCAGCGACCTTGGGATTACAGGCATCGCCCTGTCTTGGCTGAAATCATTCCTGCATGACCGCTCTTTCCAGGTCATAGAGGGCAACTATACATCTAAAGAGACCCCCATACGTTGTGGAGTGCCTTAGGTCTCCTCCTTGAGCCCTACACTCTTCAACGTTTATATGTCCCCCCTGGAAAAGATAGTCACCCCGTATGGGATAAAACTCCTGACATACGCGGATGACACACAGCTGGTGGTTTCCCTCTCCCAGCAGGAAAATCCCATCATAGACCTCTACTCCTGCTTAAAAGACATAGTCAGCTGGATGGACAGATCTCACTTGAAGCTGAATAGCGACAAGACCGAGATCATGGTGATGGGGAACCAAGCCCACTTCCATCCAGGCTCCCTCTGGCCCCCCTGCATGGGCAAACCCCCAACTCCCAAGCCTGAGATAAAAAGCCTCGGTCTATGGCTTATAAAAACCTCACCATGCAAACCCAAGCTAGGAAAACGGCTGGAGTCTGCTTCGGTCTCCTACGGTCAACCCGAAAAATCCTGCCATTGCTCCCTTTCCAGTCAAGGAAACTTTTGATCCAAGGTCTGGTCCTATCAAGGCTGGATTACGGCAACGCACTGTACCTGGGTGTACCCCAGAAAGTTACAACAAAATTACAAGTAGTACAAAACGCCGCCGCTAGGATTTTGACCAACATTAAGACCCGTTGCTCGGCCAAACCAGCTATCCGTGAACTACACTGGCTACCCATCATAGAAAGAGTGCAGTTTAAGGCGCTTTGCCTTACGCACAAAATTCTGAATGGAAAAGCCCCCCCCATACTCAAAGATCTGGTCACTCCTTATATCACCTCCAGACCCCTTCGATCCTCTAACGCTCACCTCACACGAGTTCCCAAGATCAATAGAGCACGAACAGGAGGCCGCTGTTTTTCGTACATTTTAATAAAGGGGGGGTAACCCAAAAGGTACGGACCTGGGTATAGTGCGTTAAGAATGAACAATGGTCCAAAACCTAGTATTTTGGACCATTGTTCATTCTTAACGCTGTTTTTCGTACAACGCGCCCAAATTGTGGAACTCCTTGCCCTCTGACCTTCGTGCACAACCCAATCTGCTGTTATTTCGCAAGGGACTGAAGACATGGCTGTTTCCTTGAGCATCTCTCCTTCTCATCTCATCAGTAATGGGTCAGTGCTGGGACGCTTACGGGCAGCTATGCGCTCTAGAAATCTGGAAATAAATAAAATAAAATAAAATGACGGCTGCTTCTGTTAGGTATGAAACCCGATTGGTCCAGATGTATTACTTCCGAAATAATGGGTATCAATCTATTCGCCAACGCTTTGGCTAATATCTTCGCCTCCACATTCAATCAATCAATCAATCAGGACATTTATAAAGCGCGCTACTCACCCGAAGGGGTCTCAAGGCGCTGGGGGGGGGGGGGGGGGGAGGGTGCTGCTACTGCTACTGCTCGAAAAGCCAGGTCTTGAGTTGCTTCCTGAAGGAGAGATGGTCTTGGGTCAGTCGTAGGTGGGTGGGGAGGGAGTGATCAATAAGATTGGGCGATAGGACGCGCACTGATCTGGTGGTTTCCCAGCCTTGTGTACAACCACTATTGTGGCCAACCGTTGATCCGGCGGAAGCTGCCCCCGCTCTCGGGCCTCTACTCACATGTCTAGTAGCGGCGGTACTGTTATGGAAGCCTAACTTTTGTAGATCTCCACTGGTAGGCCATTGGGCCCTGCCGCCTTCCCTGAGTTGAGGTGACTCAAGGCCTCACCCAACTCTTCTGCCGTAAGATTTAACCTGATACTCAAAGCGGAGGTGAGCAAGGGATAAGAGAGGAGGGGAACCTTTCTCCTCTCGACCTTTCCAGAAACATGGCATTATTTAAGACCCTATTTTAATAACTTTGCCAAAGGCTGTGCTCATAAAACAACAAATGCTGTGCCAGACGGAAGTGAATTTGCACATGATTCTCTCATACCTGAAAAAAACTTACTGCACAAGTACACTGTTACATAAAGAAATATGAAAATATACTACTGCGCAAGTTTGGACACAATCATGTTTTATTTTAAATCTTTAACGCAGTTGTGAATGAAGGATTTACATCAAACAGTGCATTGAGGGATATGTATGCTGGAAAATCACGAGAGTCACGTGATGGCATGGTTTTAAAAGAAGCACGCAGCCATTTCATGACAAGCTGCCTCACCTGTGAACAAGATTCATTATGGAGTCGAAACGCATAAGGGATATAAATCAGAGCATGCTGTCTTTTGTAATAAATGCACTGTTGCTCCTTGAACTGGGCTTCGGCACTTCTTTTTGTGTTGTTAATGGATAGGCTGCTCCGTGCCTGTTGACGCCTGAATCCGCCCTGCAGGGTCGGAGGCTCCCTTTGCTCGGAGGTGCTATGTGGATATATATCCAACAAACACTGTCAATAACGTGCGCTCTCAGTAAAACAGACTCCACGATAATCCAAGGTTCCAAGGGTGTTTATTCACTACGCGTTTCAGCTTACTGCGAAACCTTGTTCACATGAAATAATGTGTACAAACACATGACTAATAAAGCATCGGGCTGTGAACATGGAAAAGGGACATCAGTAGCAGACGTAACAGTCGGAACATAAAGTGCAAATGTGGCAGACATGTTGGAAGAGTAACCATGAGTGACTGTGCCTCAATGTGTTCTCAGACTAGTACAAATGATTGGCATCAAATAACACGAGGTGACATAATTAAAATGAAAGGGTATATATTCACTGAAAAAAACATAGGTTTCAGGGGTGTTATGGTTAGCTGGATATTTCACTCATACAAAGCCATTGAAATTCCTCAGTTATAGTTAGTTGTACTAACTGTAACTCTCACGCCCGCAATCCACTTTTGATGATGTCACATTACATCATTCATGACATGGTCAGTGACATCACTGATGACATCACTGATGACATCTCAAAAGACATCACTGATGACATCATCCAGTGAATGTGGTTTGGTTTGTTATTTAAATATGTATTATATATACACCAATTTGCATTGAAGAATCAGTGGATATATAAATATCTGGATAGAGGATTTAGTAGCAGTGTGATTGATTGTTTACTTGAGTAATTTATAATGTCTCACTAAATATATTAGATAGTGACTAAACTGTGTGAATATCTGTATTACTTGGTCAGTTGTTGTGTAAACTGCTGCACCAGTTGGTTACTAGCTATATGAAATTCTATATTAGTTATTGATTAGTTAACTGAGTATGGCAGAGTTAATGTGTGTGTGGTTCGGTGGGAGGTGTGTGACTGCCCAAAGATGTGTGAATAGTTGATTCAGTAGGTATATGAGGTTAAGACTACATGTTATAACAGTTGTTTGGATGACTAAATATCTTTTTGGATGTGGTGATGAGCAAATATATCTTTCAATGGTACATGTCCAACAAACTAGAAAACTAAAATGCAGTGTATGTGACATGTGTTGTATATAAATAAGTATACATAAGACTCAGGGGCATATTACCAACGTTAAGCGATATTTATCGCTAACGATGCTTAGCAACTAATTTTTTAACGCTAAGCATCGTCAGAAATTATCGCAGATAAACCTTGCTATTATCAAGGTTTATCGCAAATGCGATAAAAAACGGCCGCAATGCATGAATATCGCTGAAAAGTCAGCGATATTCATGCATTACCGAGCTAATGCTCTTAGCCATGTTATCCACCTCCCATTGGATAACATGGCTAAGAACTGCTCAGGGCAGGTGTTAGTTTTTGGAGATATTCGCACTTAGAGCGAATATCTCCAAAAGTTGGTAATAGGAGATAGCGATGTTAGCGACTGTTTCCAGTCGCTAACATCTTGGCACGCCCACTTTGCATGTCATTAGTGATAAATATCACTGACATGCAAAGTGGGGCCCAAGATGGTCGCTATCTCCTACTAGCTGTCGCTAACTGGTGTTAGCGACAGCTAGGTAATAGGGAGATAATTTTATCTCCGCTTTCTTGGCTTTTAAAGCCAAAAAAGCAGAGATAAACCCCCTTGATAATATGCCCCTCAGTGATTGTATGAGAGATTGCATGGATAAGTGTATACTTGTAATAGTGATTTTATAACACACTAAATATGAGTTACTATCTATATGAATAAATGAAGTGGTGTTTGTATACGTGTGTAACTGAGTAAATTTAAGTATGATCCATTGTTTACATAAGTGAGTCGGATGACTGCATAAGTGAATAGGATGTGTGCTGGTCTGTAATGTCAATATAAGTGTATAAGTATATTTGATAGTGTTATATTGATCATTGACAACATGTATGAGTGAATCTATAGGTAAGTGATTAGATGTGTGTGTAGATCTAGGAATCACTGAGTGGGTTTTTAGAAACTTGTATTGCTGTGTCAATGGATTCAAATATGGTACTCTGTTTTACAGTGAGTGATGAAGGGTTATACTAGTGTATGATGAGGTATATCTGATTGTCTCGTGGATGATGTCATCAGTAATGTCATCAGTGATGTCATCAATGATGTCACTGACCATTTCATGAATGATGTAATATGTGACATCATCACCAATGGATTGCGGGCGCGAGAGTTACAGTTAGTACAGCTAACTATAACTGATGAATTTCAATGGTTTTGTATGAGTGAAATATTCAGCTAACTGTAACACCCCTTAAACCTATGTTTTTTTCTGTGAATTTCAGAGGTTGTTTAAATGATAATTCCTAACTATAACCTGCCTGAAACCTATTGTTTTTTCAGTGAATTTCAAAGGTTTTTTAAATGACAATCCCTAATTATAGGTCCACTTACCACTAACAAATTAACATCAACATTTAACTAGTGTAAGGACCTCAACTACGTACTGCGCGAATTACATCCAACTCACACCATATTTAAAGAGCAATATGTGCTAGAGGTACTAATTTTACACTTCAGACACCCAACAAAATCACAATACCCAGCTCCACTACCACTACAACCACCCCTCCTGACCCCTCCCCATCTACTACCTCAGAGGCAGCGCAAAACAAGACAACGGACCTTCCCAAAATAAAAAATCCCCTCAACAGCACAGTAGCTCAATGATCAGAGATGTGGCAACCAACTATGTATAAGGGAAGGAACTCGCACATCAATAATAATTTACACATTGCCAAGACTACCAGTGAAATGCTATACACATCTCACTATAGAAACCCAAAACTTTTCCGTGTGTAGATATACCATTGATACATGTGTACTGCACAGTGGATGCAACCATATTATCTCAGACTCTGGGGAATATCTCGGTCATGTTGCTGTGTTGTCTCCCCCCCTTGAAGCAGAACTGAAGTGGGCTGATCCAACGTACGCAACGTCAGCGTAAGAGTATAAATAATTAGCCTACGCCTTGGGCGTGGTTCACTTCTGCAAAGAGAAAAGACTCTGCCACAGCGAAGGTCCTCAACCTGCCATGTGGCTGCGGTCATGACCACGTGCCTCCTCGATACAGGCCGATTGCAAACTCAGCGCCACAGCACCGCAGACTTATGTCTGTATCGACTATTGCCTTCGATCTACACTGCGGACAGCAGGGTTCACAACTTGAATTCAGCTTTGGATCTACACTACGCACAGCATTGAAGTTATCCTTCATTTATGTAAGGCAGAGACAATTCTAGTCTATGTCCTCAGACTTTGTTAAAATAAGTGATACAAATTTGTCATCTGTGTCTGTGCTGAGTACTGCCTTCGACCTACAGTGAGGTCAGTAGAGTTCACAACTTGATACCAGTAGTTCTTAAGCACTACAGAAAACATTGAATTCAGTCTCGATTTATTTAAAGCAAAGACCAGTGTACTATGTCCTCAGATTTTGTTAAAGTATGAACAGTAGGAAATTCAGCCTCAATTTATTTAATGCAGAGACAATTCTACTATATGTCTTCAGATTTTGTTTAAATAAGTCACAAAAAGCATTCCTCCATGTCTGTGTCTACTAGTGCCTTCGATCTACACTGCGGACAGCAAGGTGCACAACTTGAATTCAGCTTTCCCCATGTGCACTACGGACAGCATTGAAGTTAGCCTTGATTTATATACGGCAGAGACAATTTTGTTAAATGATGCAACAAAAAATATTCTTCAATGTCTGTACTGAGTACTGCCTACAAATGTACACTGCGTTCAACAGAGTTCACTACTTGATACCAGAAGCGCATCAGCACTACAGACAACATTAAATTCATTCTCGATTTATTTAAGGCAGAGACAATTGTACTGTGTCCTCAGATTTGTTAACTGTGACAAAATAGCATTCATCGATGTTTGTGTCGACTACTGCCTTCGATCTACACTGCGGACAGCAGGGTTCACAACTTCAATTCAGCTTTCCATCTACACTACGGACAGCATTCAAGTTATCCTTGATTTATGTAAGGCAAAGACTATTTTGTTAAAGGATTCCACAAAAAACATTCCTCAATGACTGTTCGAAGTTCTGTTTGCAAATGTACACTGCGATCAAACGAGTTTACCACTTGATACCAGTGGTGCAAAAGCACTACAGACAACATAAAATTCAGTCTTGATTTATTTAAGGCAGAAAAATAGTAGTGTGTCCTTAGATTTTGTTAAAGTATGTGACAAAAAAAGCATTCCTCGATGTCTGTGTCTGTGTCAACTTCTGCCTTCGATGTACTCTGCGGACAGCAGGGTTCACAACATGAAGTCAACTTTGCATGTATACTACGTACAGTAAGGAATTCAACCTTGATTAATTTAATGCAGAGACAATTGTACTGTATGTGTTCTGATTTTGTTAAAATAAGTGACAAAAATCATTCGATATCTCTGCTGACTACTGCCTTCGATTTACAGTGCGGACAGCAGGGTTCACATCTTGAATTCAGCTTTGAATCTATACTACGAACAGCATGACATTTAGCCTTGTTTTTTTTAAAGGTAGAGTTAATTGTACTTTATGTCCTCAGATTTTGTTAAAAGATAAGACAAAAAAGAATTTCTTGATGTCAGTGATGACTACTGCCTTCGATCTACATTGTGAGGGCTCACCATTCAGATAGAATGACGATTGTACATGACGCATTCCAATAGACAAGAGACATTATACCACTGCCACCCCCCCAAACCACGAATCATCACAGGGTACGCACCCGCTGAGTTCTTTCGGTACCACTAACTCACTGCACCACAAGTCATTTCCCTGTAGCCTTATTAAAGCAGAATTCACTAGGCAAAAAATGTTGCTCCCAGTACAGCCCCATGCATTATGCATTATCGCAGGGTACGTACAAGCTCAGCGCCAAAGATACTACTAACTCAGTGCACCAAAAATCATCTGAAAGAGGAGTGAACAGTTTTATGTCAGCAATGAGGCATACTATCACTTTTAAGTGGAATTCATGCAGAATCCAATCGACAAAAGACATTCGCCCAATTACTGTGCCCCTCTCCCCCCCTCCCCAGACCACGCATCATCACAGGATATGTACACGCTAAGCACCAAAGGTACTAGTAACTCAGTGCACCAAACATGATTATCACGTGGCCTTTCTAAAGCAGCATTCACAACACAAAAAAGCATTACTATCAGTACGGCCTGCCCGGACCACGCATCATCGCAGGCTCCACAGAACCTTGTTGGTTTTGATACCACTAACTCAGTGCAAACCAAAATAAGTATAACACCTATCAAACCTACACAAAATCTCTTTATTATGCTTCCTTCAAAAACTTCTTTTATATCACTTATAGATTTAGTTGAATAATAAGATTTACGCTACATACATGTTCTATCTTTCATTTCAATCATGATTGCAGATAATGCAGTCCACCCTAAGATCTACTCTGCAGACAGCAGGGTTTACAACTTTAATTCAGCTTTGGATCAACACTACAGACAGTAGAGAATTTAGCCTTGATTTATTTAAGGGACAGACAAAAATACTCCTGTGACACTGCTAGCCCCTTTAATCCCTACATCCTGTGAACTATGTTTACAAAAAATGTAAAACACAGCGCCAAAATGTACCTCCACCACCGGCAATACCAAGTACCTCTGGGGTATCACCTTCAGCATCGCCACCAGACATAGGTCCCCATTTTGAGAAAGACAGAATGCACTGCGTGAAATGCAATCATTAATTTTGTTATGGGGAGCAATCAGTAGATCTAGTTTGCAGAGCAATTGATAACCATTGATGGTAGTTTTTTTTTAACCTCAAAGTTCCTGCAGACCAGTATGCAACACTCAATATTTTGAGTACAGACCACTAGAACCACGCATTATCACAGGGTGAGCACACGCTGAGCACCACACGAACCACTAACTCAGTGCTCCATAAATAATTGCCACGTGGCCTTAATAAGACAAAATTCAGTTGCCAAAAGTCATTTTTACCAGTGCGTTCTGCTTGAACCACGCATCATCGCCGGCTCTAGACAAACCGCCCCTACCTCAGAGTACCACAACTCATAAACCCTTTACGATAGAATCTTCTGTTTATTATTTCACATATAATACTCCTACCTTTGTACAGCAGAATTTATAAACCGTTTATGATTGAATATCTGTGTATGATATCATGATTACTATTCTACTTCTTACCAACCTAAACGTATTAAAATGGAGTCGAGTACACGAGCCTGTATCCACTGTGGAGTGGTGTGGCTCACTGGTTAGAGGCGGCAAACCCGTAAGCAGAGGACGGCCCGGGACCAGGGTTCGATACCCGACGCGGCAGGGTCGTGGACCAGGGTCAGCGGGCTCGATAATTCTCGCCTCGGTGCCCACTCCAGTCAGGGACCACACTCGGCAACTCTGGGCATTAGCTTGCCTCATCTTCACAACGGCCCCCCAGACCGCCGGGGATGCTTGGTCGCACCTTAGAGATACCCATTAGGGACCATCTCTCAGGGTGAGCCAGGACGGGTTCCCCAGCGGTCGAAGCGCGGAGATACTCCTCCGGGAATTGATTCTAGCACTATATAAACCCACAATTAATTAATTTTAATTAATTAATTAATTAACTATCTATCTGTGTCAGTGTACTTATTATGTTTGTAAAATGCTGCTCCTGCGCCCTACCACATTATATTGTGCTGTAAACAGCGTATACAACTATCTTACCTCTGCCAATAACAAAAACTTAGGTTACAAAACTTTCTCTTGATCATTCTACAAATACAAACATACAAAATGGGTCATTACAATACTGCAAAGAAACTGTATAGTCAATTTAAAAATGTGTTCTATTTCTTTTGTTTGTTTTAGCCTATTTATATAGCGTGAAGTCAACCCAAAACAATATCAACACTTTACATGACCATCGTATTTACAGTACATTTTTAGGCATGCATAGATTAACTCCTTCGCTGCGGGGGTTAATCCCCCGCTGTGCTGGTGGCGAGGGGGGCGCGCACAGCGCCCGCATGCTTGAGGCACGGCGCTCCTGTGCTCATGACGAGCTCAGCTCGTCACAGGTGCATTACCTGCCGTGGAACGCTCAGCACAGCAGGGGAATTATCCCCGCATGCGAGCGTTCCACGGCTCATGACGAGCTGAGCTCGTCATGAGCACCGGAGCGCCGTGGCTCATGACGAGCTCAGCTCGTCATGAGCGTGGAAGAGGTTAAGTCATTACTCTACAATAACAGAATGCGGACACAGCTCCGAGCCTCAAACACTGATTTCCAGCACCAAGTTCAACAGTATATCTTGAATAACCACATACGTATTTATATTATCTGCCTTTCATGTGACAAAAACTGCAACTTAAACCTTTCACAGCCCTGTATTACTACAGCAACAACACTCCACTGAATGTACAACAAACATTCATAATCGCAGAAATGCGTCATGTCCACCATCTTTTATATGCAACTATGAATGAATATAGAGTCAGTGATACCCCGTACCTTCCATGAAGGCCATGTTGTGGAACTTTACAGATATTATGACACATTTGCGCTTAAGCCCCGGGTGACGTCAGCACTACAAGACAGACACCTAAATCACTTGATTTCTCATATAGCTCACGACGGAACCACGCCCATAGCTCTGGAATCATGGTTCAGAGCCTCGTGCAGCACTGGCATACGTTAGTCCAGCCCACTCCGCTTATGCTTCCAGGAAAAAACAAAAACGCATCATTGCCCAGATTTCCATTGTACTGATTTCTTAGTTCCAGGTCTAGTTGTCAGAACGGCACACACACACTCCTCATGGCTGGTATACACCCACACTACACCAATCCAGCACATGCGTCACTACACACGTGACCCTACCAATAAAAAATACGCAGCGCACGTGCGCTAAGCCATTTTAGAGTTGCTCCCATCGCAAGCGCTGTGATGGCCCGTCCAAGTGGTTCGGACATCTCATGTAGGCCCAAACCATCGAGTACAAATGTCCACCACTGCGTGCGTGGTCTCTTAGGTCGCTGAGTTAGTGGTACCGCAAGGACTGAGCGGGTGAGGAACCTGCGATGAAGATAGGTGCACGAGCATGTCCTTTCCCATAACGATATCAAGATTCAGCACCATATGTCAGACTTCTTGGTGGCAGAGCGAGACTTGCATGATGTAGAAGGTGTCCTGTCCACGAAAAGGTGAGCAATGAGGCATGGGTGCGCATCGGAGGGAGTCGATGGGGTGCAGCAGACAATACAAAAAGGCGACGCATCGATTTAGGCGTACGCAGTCCTATATACTGTATCTTATTGCATTTATATATTTTTTTCCAATAGCAGGAACGTTTTCATAATCGGTCAAATGTCTGATGCTCATGATGATCAAAACCACGTGTATCACTTTGCACCACTTGCTTTCACAACCGAATAAAAAGATTACTACTATAGAAATGTTTCAAATATCGAAGCCTATTTAACGAGTTGGAACTGTACAAATAGTTGTTTTTAAATGCGGGAGGGAAGGTGTGTAAAAGGGCGATGTAATTCAACTCCACGTTAAGATAGTAACAATTACCAATCATCAAAACACACAAGATGATGGACGGAATGTTGCACAATGGCAAAACATTCACCCCCAGTCACAGATCTGGGTTTAATCCATCGTTATTTTGCTCACCAAGCCACCCCAGTTAGCCTAGGAAGCTTGTTTCAGTCCAGGGAAGGCATGGCTTGGCAGTTTGGGCTGGACAGTTCCTATGAGGCACAGGGTCAGACTGATTTGCATATGACCATGTCTGAACTGGGGTGGCAGAGTGGGCTAAAGAATGGTGAAGGATTAAACCCAGATCTGTTGACTGGGTGTGAGTGTTTGATTGGCTCAGATGCTCCGTCCATCATCACCCCCTTTTGTACCGCTTTTGGCCGCCATAAGTGTAGCAGGGTATGCTCAGACATGCGTCCCTTGCTCACTTTGCCACTGGATTCAAGCTAGCCTGGTTGAAGACGGCTGGAATGCCAGAAACCGGTCCTCGGAAGCTTGTTTCCGGTCCAGGGAAGGCATAGCTTGGCAGTTCGGGCTGGACTGTTCCCATGAGGCACAGGGTCAGACTGATTTGCGTATGGCCATGTCTGAACTGGGGTGGCAGAGTGGGCTAAAGAACGGTGATGGATTAAACCAAGATCTTTTGACTGGGTGTGAGTGTTTGATTGATTCAGGTGCTCAGTCCATCATCACCCCCTTTTGTATCCCTTGGACTAGTGGCACTAGTCACCTGCAGCCCACAAGTGAAAGCACCCTCCTGGAGCCAAAGAATTGCAGGTCATCGGGCCCTCCCAGGAATCACCTAAAAGCAGAGTGTCCAATGCATTGTGGAAATGTAGCCCTGACCTCCAGACCAGCAAGTTTCAAGTGGCTACCTTTTTCCCTGGACCTCTGGACGTAGAAATATCCCCATGCTGACCTTACTGCTGCCAACGCATAATGATGACCAGTTGGACTACCACTACCTTCTCTTGACGTTGCAACATGAGGGAACTTAGCAGCACCTTCAACCTATCACCTCAGTGGCCCCATTGTTGACTGTTTACATCTCTTTTTTCTCACCAGCATAATCTAAGGAGTAAAGCCAGCTCCCCATGGCTCCCATTCAGTATTAGGGATAGCCAGAGCAACTCCACACCTATGAGTCTTGTAAAATTCAACTGACTGTTGGTGCCTGATCCTGAGACCCGTATCACCTTACCCCCCAGTTGGTTCAACGCAACTTGACCTGCAAGTGACCGATTGTCACTAGTACTTTTTACCATTGACGACAATGTGAAAGTTTTGCAGTATTGATTTGCACTGATTTATTTTTCCTTCTGAATCCATAACACCAGACATATTTATCCGATTGACTTCATTTTGGAGTCAACATTTACATAAAAAGCTGCTTTATTTTTGTAAATTGGTGTCGGAAATCTTTCGAGTCATTTCAACTACTTATCGTCCATGTTGGTACTCTGAACAGCTCAACACATGTTCCTCTAGTAAAGTTTGACTGCTCTGTGCCAAACTACCTGTACTGAGCTACGGATTTATTAGTGTGAATCCAAAGGACCTATTTTGGGGCATTACGAGAGTATTTCATAGTGAAGCCTAACCAGCCTCACTGCATAACCACTTACCTACATTGGTGTTAGAGCTGTGGGATCCTGAACTTGTGTTTCGCTGTACCACTTAGTCATAAGTGATTTTTATACACAAAATCCTCTATTAACTTTATACTCAAAAATTATTGTTTGTAAATGTTTTCAACATTTTTTAAATTGGAATTTCAAGGTACCCTTATATACTGCCATTCCAACCGTAGAGTAAAAGACTTGTTAAGGAAGGTTTGTAAAGTTTGAAAAAGTTCTCAAATTTCAGGTAAACGTTAGTCACACTAGAGGCAGACAAGAACAACTTGTCTTTCATCCCAGCTCTGAAGATCAGTGATCTAGCAGTTCTGTACAAAGCTAGTGGTATTACCTACAGAGTAACAGCTAAACGAGAGGACCTGGAGAAGGCTACCAGCTCCTATGAGAAAAAGAAACTAGACAGGGAAGGCTGTTGCTCAGAAGGGAACCCTGAAAACGGTGAGGATGATGGCTAGCCAAATTGAAGATGATGGGAAAGAAGGTGAAGACAAAAACTCTCCATCCTTTCCCAAAACCTCTTCACCAGCAGGAAGTGACAGAAGTCACTTTACCACACTTCCTACTGATAAGGTGGTAGTAAACCTTGAGGAAGAGCTTGATCTCCTCTCAATGGAGGAGGAAAAGATTGAGCATGAGGGAAGGCGAATAACCCTTGGAGAAAGAAGGGTCAAGATGGGATTAAAGCCAAAACATAATGGTGGCAGCAATTTTAAAGAAGAAACTGTTGACCCTAGGATCCCCAAAGGGATTGCCCCAAAGTGTAATGTTGGTGAAGATATTGACAAATGGTTTGCAGCCTTTGAGATGCCTGAAAAATGAGATTTGGTCACCAGCACCCGAGCTCTCTATTGTGGGAGTTATTGTTATATTCCATATAGGTACCCTATATAGGCGTAGGTATCATTACAACCTTTCACCTATATCCTTCCCAACATTACATACATAACAGTTCTGGACTGACCTTTTACCCAGATATGACACTGCATTCAGAACGCGGGTTTTCCCTAGTTCCATTCTCATGCATTATGCATGAGGCTTCTTGGCAGCACAGCAGGACTAACAGCAGGATTACCATCTCCTGTATAATATCTCTTTATAAATTTCAGGCCCAACGTCATCCTTTAAGCCGACACAGTAACACAGCAAGGTAGGACCCCAGGGGAGACCTATGGCTATAGATACATCACATCTTGCTTAGGAAGCTAGAGGAGACCGTGACTTCCCAGCTGACACACTGACCAGAGACGCTGAGGCATGCAGACGCTCCAGCTAGCAGTTGTCTAACATCCCTCACGGGTTGTCCAATTCGAGACCAGCACGGGGTCCCATCTCTCATCCTCAGGTAATGGCGTTGACTAAATCATACAAGGATTCTTAGCATAACACCTACACAGATGCCAGGTACATTTAGGTACATTTAGTTAGGGAGACATCGTAGGAGTATGCAATTTTTACTATGTTCTTTATATTATGGTAGAGCTATACCATCCATATACTTTCTTAGTGCTTCTCATCATATATCATATATCTCAGCTACTGTCTGATGGTTGTTGCAGCTCCTCTATTCTACACTAGAATAACACTGTTCAATAAATATCTATTAAAACGCCCGGTATGTTTATTCGTGAGCACGGGTGACTGAGCAAAAAGTAGTACATTGTTTCCACGATCCTGGGGGATCAGGGTTGTCATGTTCAGAGGTTGCCAAAAATTATTCTCTCCCCGATAAGAGGAGGCTCTCTTGACACTGTGAGCTAGCTGATACAAAATAGGCTAACATATAAGGTGGGGGTGTACAGAATCAGTCTGCCACCAATCCCACAGTTTATGTTATCCAAACACGCAGATCCTGTATAGGGTATATAGGAACTACACAACATTATTCTCAGTGAAGGGCACAGATAGACATCTGATCATAATGAGAATGCGGCTGAGTCCTATCAGCATATGAAGGAGACCTTGATAGAAGGATTTGGACTCACCACAGAAGAGTACAGAGTGCAGTTTAGGGACACCCATAAACATCAAAACTAGACATGGGCAGAATTTGCAGACTCCACAGTCAACATCAGAAGGGTGAATAAAAGGCAATGAGGTGGACACTTATGATGGGCTATATATTTTGATTATGAAAGAACACATTTTGACTAAGTGTAACACGGAGAAATTGTATCAGCATTTGGTGACAAATTGGTCAGAAACAGGGTGTCCAGAAAGACCGATGGTGGGCGTGACCAGAAAAAGGGTGCTCATACTTCCGGCAGGGGAAAGATGTGAGTAATAACAAAGATAAAAAGAAGGAGTTCTCAAAAGATCCCCAAAGTTCTTCTGAGGAGGGTGGGCCCAAGACTCTTACCAGCCCAAAGGTAGGGGCTATTAAAGTAAGAATTGGGACCCTGTAAAGGCTCCTGGGATATGTCATGACTGGCATCAGCCTGGATATAATAAAAAATGTCCCCCATGGGATTGGCTAGCATAGTGGGGATGGCAGTATACTTTGGATAGGCCAGAGGTTGCATTAAGGCTACTTTAGTTTCCCTGGGTGGGATAAATATTGAAGCCCTGGCTGCTTTACCTCTGAGTATGAAGAGGTATAGACAAAGCTGTGGCATTTGTCTATTCCTCTTCATACTCAATGGGGCTAAAGTAGAGGCTCTGAGTGATACATGTACCAGTGTAACTGTGGTAGCAGCTAGACTGGTTTCCCCAGATCAAATGAGTCACCAGGTAACCAATGCAGACAATAAGACTAAGCTCCAACCAATGGCCTTAGTAAGCTTAGAGTGGGGTGAGGTTACTGGCTCAAAGAAGATGGTTGTGTCCCCTGTCATCCCAGTGGACTGTTTGTTGAGAAGTGATCTGAAAACCAAACCTCTGCTTGGGCAGAAGTGGAAAGGAAGGCTGATGCAGAAATGTTTGGTCTCCCTGAGCCTGTGTGTGTGACAAGAGAATAAGCAGCACAACTGGGACGTAATGGGAGCTTGAAGCCTTAATAAATGGACCAAGCTCTGAACACAAGAGAAAGGGCTAAACATCTGTTAAGACAGCTTAAAGAGGTCACAGGACCAGGTGGAGAGTTCTCGTGAGGGAGAAATCATGGTGCCTGAGGAGGGACCTGCAGCTGAAGGAGCCTGGCCTGGCCTGACCAGGCAGAGATCCTAAGTGCAGGGAGACCCTCCAGGGAGGACCTATGTCAAGGGCAAATGTCATGCACAACTCTTGAAGGCCTTAGGCAGCAAGCTGCAAGGCAAGAAGAGGGAGATGTCAGTGGTACCCACAGGGTCTACTGGGAAGATAGGTTTTTGTAAACTGAGGCCAGGGCCTCCAAACCAGGGTCAGCTAAGAGAGTGGTGGCCCCCCACGTCCACGGAGAGTTGATTTTGACCTTAGCACATGACATCCCTTAGCTGGACATCTGAGATAAACCAGAATCTGGGACAGGTTGGTTACCCATTTTTATTGGCCCTAGATGTGTGAAAAAGTGAAGGAGTTTTGTTGCTCCTGTGTCACCCGGCAGGCCATTGGCAAGACACAAGGACAACCAAAGGCTCCCTTAATGTTACTTCCAGTGTATGGGACTCCCTTTCAGAGGGTAGGGAGTGACATTGTTGGTCCCCTTGACCCTCAAACTGTGTCCGGGACCATATTCATTCCTGCGGTAGTAGACCATGCCACTAGGTACCCGGAGGCAATTTCCCTCAGGACTGTTGCTGCCCCTGCACTAACAAAGGCCATTCTTGGTATCTTTACCAGAATGGAGATACCTAACGAGATGGACAAATTTCATGTCTGCATTCCTAACAGCTATGTAGGATGAATGTGGGGTGGGCTACAAGCCCCTGTCATGCCCAGACAGTTGAGAGATCCAACAAAACCATGACAGGCATGATAATGGGCCTTCCTGAAAGACTTAGAAGTAGATGGGGTGTCCTGATACCTTGCCTTTTGTTTGCATACTTAGAGATGCCACAAAAGGGGGTTGGCTTCAGTCCCTTTGAACTTCTTTTTGGCAATCGTATAAGGGGTCCCCTAAATTGAGAGGTTTCTCCTAGCCTTCCTTCACCAAAGAACCCAAACTGCACACAGTGGACTATGAACTGGGCCTGCATTCACGCATGGATGAATACATGAAAAGGGCAAATAAGCATATGGAGGCTAGTCAGGAGCTTTCAAGCACTGGTATGACCAAACGTCAGCACTGGTTGAGTACCAACCAGGTCAGTTGGTGTGGGTGTGTGTGTTGGAGCCTGTAGGTCCCGTGACCCTCCAGGACAAGTGGACTGGCCCCTATGCTATTTTGGAGAAGAAAGGGGAAGTCACCTACTTAGTAGACTTAGGCATCCCTAAGAGTCCTCACAGAGTTCTCCATGTAAATCGCCTAAAGCCACACCAGGTGAGAGCTAACATGACCATGCTCATGGTCACTGATGTAGGCCAAGAGGAGGAAAGTGAACCCTTTTCCTGACCCACTGTCAAACAACCCAAAAGATGAGGGTGTGGCCAAGCCGCCGATCGTGAAGGCCACATAGGCTTAGAGCTCCACCACAGACTTCCCCTGTAGAAGTCGTCATGGCGGCATTGCTATCGATCTGATGCTTCGAGGCACCGTTTACGGTGTAGGAGACTTGGTGTGGCACGAATTGTGGGCAAATGGCTAGATGGAGGCTTGTGGTAGGGATCGGCGCCAACTTATGGCTGCAGGAGTGGTGAGGCCTATCCCCACGAGTGAAACCGGGGCCTCGAGTGGCGGACCTGGCTGGAGTGAGGCATTGCGGGACTGGAGGATCCTGTGACCGGAAGACTGCTGCGACATGGTGAGTATTTGTGGGGGGCGGATTGGGGGGCTTGCTCAATAGATAGTGGGACACAGACATTCCCGGAAGCCCCACCGTGACAGGGGCCATAGGCGGGCTTGGGGATCAGCCGCTCGGCCGTGCGCTGTGCTCTTGCTGATATCCGCATGTACGCCGCCATCTGCCTGGCTCCGGTCTTGATCCTGAACGGAGGCGGGGGAGTCCGCCTCCCCTCCCGTGCTCCCCCGCTGGATCTGCCATGCCATCGGGCCGCATTTTGGCGATTGAACAGTGTGGGCTGAGGATGCAATGGCGCATCCTCACTTTATGGGGCACTTTGTACATGCTGGCCACACTCTAATTTGAAGCTGACCTTGCTCTCAGTGCTGGGCTGCATGATCGAGGTGCCGATACGGATAGCAGCCACACAATGGGCCGCTGGTTGGATCTGGCTCCCTGCGGCAGCACTTTTGATGAGAAGCAGGTTGTTGTGATTGGGGCCAGCTGCTGAATCAGAAGAGATTTGTGTGTTCGGAGGCCACACCTGTTGGAGTTACTGAACCAGCACCTGCTTTACATCATGTTGCAGCGTACCTACTTTGCGTAAGGGGCCTATTTGCTTTCGTTCTCTGGGCTTACCGCTAAGGGGTGCAGGTGAGACAGGGACCGCGATAAGTTTAATCCTTGGGGGATGGGGCGCAAGGACCACAAACAAAGTACTCTGCCTTTCAAGCCCTCAGGCACAAGCACTTCCGCACAGCAATCTATCATGGCAGAGTGTGGTGACACGTCGGCAGTTGTGGGGCCCAGACCCGATGATTTATTAGCAGAACTGCAAGCTGGATTCAAGGCCTTAGATACCCGTTTCGATGCCATCAATAGAAGATTGGATTCCATGGGGGCACGGCTGGACTCACATGAAGGGTATCTAACGGAGCGGAGGGTAGAAAATCTGATTTGGAGAATGGCGCAGACGGCAAAGAGATATGGGAGGAAGGAATAACTCCTTAAGTCTGTGGCCATAAAGAATGAAGACTTGGAAGCTCGGGGTGGAGGAACAATATTCGTATAATCGCTGTACCCGAATCCACCAACGTGGGGCGACTGAACGCTTCGTGGAGACGCTCCTAACGGATATGCTTGGCTATGAGTCCTTTACTACCACCTTTGTCATTGAGTCGGCGCAACGCATTTTGGGTCCACGACCCAACCCAGGGTGCCCACCGAGACCGAGCATAGCCCGTCTCTTAAATTTTAGGGACAGGGATACAGCTCTACGACTGGCATGTGAAAAGGGCCGACTAGTATGGCAAGGCTCGAATAGATCCCTGTACCAGGATTCCATCGCCATGGTCCAGGAGGACCGCAGAAAATATGCAGGAGTGAAAGCGGCCCTACGTAAGTTGGGCCTATGATATGGGATGTTGTATCCAGCACGGCTGAAGGTTGACATTGACGGCCAGTCCTGTGTGTTTGATTCCCCTCTCGATGCTCAAGAGTTCTGCCAGAAGTACTCTAACGCTGCTAAGAAGAAAGGCAGGTGATCACCGCAGCACACGCAGGATATGCCAGACTCTGGTGCAAGTGCGAACCTCTTTTCTACCTCCTAGTCTAGCCACATCTGCTTCAATGTAGTAATCCTGGATTGCAGCAGAGTGGCGGCTCGCGGCCTCCTCCGGCTCAACAGTGGCAGCGCCAGCATCGGGCGCTTCTTTGGAGCTGCAGGTGTCGAAGCTGGGCAAAAAGACAGTGCTGAGGATTCACCGCCGAACCCAGCCTCCCCCACATTCTCCCACATAGTTTCCTACACTACTTCTCATAGTTTGGAGTCCTTTTCCTCACCTGGAAAGGCCGACGCTCAAGTGGATCAGAGCCTTCAGGTCCTTTCACACAGTCAAGATGGTCAAGACGGTGAGGTGTGTGAGCGAAGGCTTCCAGGGAAACAAGGTAACTTTATTGCTAAACTAAAAGAGAGGCAAGGCGAGAGAGTGTGACTGGGAAAAAAAGGGCACCTAAGGGAAAGGGAGAAGTGAGGCGGGAGCCCCAGGACCAGTTAGTGGGGGAGCGAGTTTTTGGAGCCATTACCACAGCAACTAGCCCTGGTGTATCTAATACTACCAGCCTCTCCTGTGATAATTCAGCTTTTCAAAACTACCAGGTTAAAGGCAGGAGTATAAAAAGAGGGAGAAATAAGTCTGTATCCAATATAGTGAAGGCAACCCCATCATTAAGGTTGTTTTTAAGGCTGCAACCAGAGGTTTTACTCATTACAAAGCAGGGAGCAGAACATAAAGACAGTGACGTTATTGGCTCATCGGAGTTTCGGAGCACTACAGACTCGATGCAGGCTGGGATGCAGTCTACAGGATCGTCAGGGGCTGAGTCTGAGCTACCTATTATTGCTATTGTCCCTGTCACTCACACGGATACAACCACTGAAATCACCACTACACACGCCATTGTAACTGATGCTGCCACCACTGTCGCTGTTAGTCAAAGTATGAACGGAGCTGGGTCGGTAACAGGATTAGCTTCGGGCTCATTTTCACTCCCACTTTCAATGGATGCCCTATTTACATCCTTAAAAGATGATATTAAGCAAGGATTTGCCATATCAGCTGTCAATCAAGGGGAGATTAGGGGTATTGTGCAAGATCCTAGAAAGGAAAGTAGACCTCCTAAACGCTAGAACAGAATCCATTGAGCATTGAGGAGTTAAAGTCTATTTTAGGCCTGGCCGGAAAGGAGGTGACACATCCTTCCCTGACAGGATGGCTAGTGAAGTGGCACATCAAATCAGTGAGCTTTAATGCTTACACCACCTCTGATATGCATCCAGGCTGAATCCCAAAGGAGGAAACAGCCACTCACCTGCCCCCAGGCACATTTGCACCTGGTCAGATGGGAAAATGATGTAGTCTGGAGGTGTATACTCCCAGAAGGCTACCCACTAGGGTGGGCTGCCTGGTCTGTACAGCCAAAGAAAGTTTCTCTCATTTTTAAAATGTCCGAATAGAGGGCTCTCGGTTGCAAAGGTGGCCCATATGTGGTCGACTCAGGGGTGGATTAGCCTCTTGGGCTAGTAGCCCATTGGCTACTTGCACTGGCAGTGGTGTAATGGGTAAGACCAGTTTGAACTAGCAGTTGGGGCAGCAAGTGAATGGTTTGTTAAGAAATGAGTCCAGATTGAAGCGGGGGCAGAGATGGGTATTAGTGGTGTTATTAATGTCCATACGCTGAGAGATAGTGTAGGATAATACCTTTTTCCCAGTTGTGGGTGCAGGAGGGACAGGGGCATGGCCCTGGCCCGGTCCAGGCGCGGACGGTGCAGACGGGCCTGCCACTGGCGTGCCTTTGGCTGCTTTACATGCCTGTTTCCTAAGTTAAGCCTAATTGCTTGGTGTCAGCTACCAAGGGTTGAGCAAGGAACTAATTAGGAGAGACCCTGTTTAGGACCCAGGACCATGTAGGTTGCCATGTTTCTGGTGATACCAGAAACATGGCCATGGCTACCAATAAACCACCTTCTAACAGTGAACAAAACCAAAGTTGTGGTCTTTGGAAAGTACCCAAAGAAGATGCTCACCAAATGGTGGCTGGGGCAGCTAAGGTTGGACTGAGTGCAATACTGCATTTATCTTGGGGCCTGGCTAAGTGAAACTGGGGCATCGACCCTGCACTTAAACTAAATGAAAAATAAGACAAGAATGGTCACATACTTTCTGTGTAAATTAAAGGTCATCCTTGACAGTCCAATGACCACAGCCATACAGAGGGTAGTGTCCACCAAGCTGCTCCCCACACTTAATTAGGCACAGAAAGCATTTCCAGGTAAGTTGGCAACTGCCTTAAAAAAGATCAAGTTTTACAACAAAACAAGGGAACCCTGAAGGTATAGCATAGGGACCTTGGGCATTATCATGTTCTACAAGACAGTGGTCCCTATATTTGGACAATGTATACAAGAGCAATAATCATATACTTAGTAAGTGATATGTCTTTTGTCTGTCCGGACAAGAATTTTATTTTTCAATAAGTTGAATTTTAAACATTTCTTAAGAACAGTTGGATGTCAAGTGGGCACAGCCGTGACCCTCAACATACAAGACACAATAACGAAGCAGGTGGCCAAAAAGGCAAAGCAACAAAATATATATGTCTGTGTACTTGTGCTCAGTATAACAACGTTTCGATGCCTTTTGTACATTTGGGGCATCATCATCAGGACAAAAGATAACAACATTGTTGTCTTGAACTGGAATTCTTAGCACTAAACCTTTTTGATACTTTTACTTCACATAAATTATATACATTTTAGGAAGAAAAAAGGAGGGGGAAAAAACAAAAGATTGACATGAATAACAGGCATGTTATTTTTACCTCACAATTGTGGTTGAAGTGATTATGAATCATCCGTGAGATTGTGTTATTATCTTAAAATTGTGCATCGAGTGATCTCAAATGGCGATTAAAAGAGGTGATCGGCGCGGTGAATACGTGAATAATGAACAGCGAGTGAAGAGGTGGAACTCGTGACGATTGTAGGGCGTGCGTTTTTCTTAAAAAAGAACGAGGTTCCAAAGAACGGAAGGAGCGGGGACTGTCCCGGCGTGGTGATCGTGCCCTTGTGAAGGGGATGAATATTCGGTTCTTAATCATGCCTAAAAATCAATCTCGTGATTTGCACATTATTTCCCAGGGCGGAGGGGGGGCGGAAACTTTGGGTGGCATTAATGTTTTCCGTGAATTAAAGTAAAAAAACATTTGAGTTATAAAAAGCACCTACGTGCTTGGTTTCCATATGGCCGTGGTTATACAGGTCCTTGCGCTAAGCAATAATTGAATGCGCCTTCTGTGGAAAGGGAAAGGAAATTAGATTTGCCGTGTTGGTCAATGGTGCGAAAAGGTGGAAGGGCTGGGCGTGATATATTTACCTTGTAGACTGGGTTTTATCGAAGACAGTGGGGCTCGAAAACTTGAGTATAATTATAAGTCCGGCGCTTACTTTTTCGCTATGAGCACAATGGCTGGTACTGAAAGGAATGAAATGGCGGAGTTAGGCCGGTTTAGTCTAACAGGTAAGCGTGGTAACTGCGGTGGGAGAAAGGGATGACTTACTTGCTGGATGCGGCAGCGCCGTGGAAATGATGGAGATCTGGTATGCTGGAACACCTAGTTCTACGGGCAGTATAACTACAGCTTGAGCAGTAGAAAGCGTTAAGGGACTCAGCTCAGTATCTAATGGGCAATGAAGTGCACGCGACGGCCATTTTGAAGTGGTGAATTAATCTAAGGGAACATGCAAGTTTAGAGTGCTTACGGCATGAGTGACTTTAAAAGAATACATTTGTTGCAGAATTGTTGAAACCTAAATTACAATTTTATGCAGTGATTACAGCAGGGAGGTCCAGTCCTCAAGGCGGTTTAACCCATTCCGGATACTGTTGGTTTTGAGGATTCAGTGGAGTTCTTCCTTGTTGAGCAATTGTGATATGTCTGCTCCCCTTGGGGGCGGTTTGATGATTGTAACCACTGTCCAAAGTAGGTCTTTCTCGCTGTGTCCTTTTGCTGAGAAGTGTTCAACAAGGGGTGCGTTTGCTCTTTTGCACTTGATCCTGCTGCGGTGCTGTCCAATTCGGAGTTTTATCTTTTGGCTAGTTTGCCCTATATAGATAAGCTTACAGGGACAAAAGATGGCGTACACCAGGTTTGCAGAGTTACAGTTGGAAAGATATTTACGTTCAAATTTAATATTACAGTATTCAAACGTTTTGCCTTTAATTGTGGTGTCACAACATATACAATTTCCACACTTGGTATGGCCTGTAGGTGGAGGAAGGCCCCATGCATCATTTAAAGTGGTTTCCAATGGTTGCGGTGGAAGAGCGGCCCTTACTAGGTGGTCTTTAATATTCTTGGCTCTTTTGAAAGCAAACATTGGTTTGTCTAGTGTGAACTGAGCTGCGTTGAGAACTGGCCAATGTTTTAGCACACTTTTTCTAATGGCATTGGATATTGGTGAGAATGTGGTGACACAGATGAGCCTGTCTTGTTCTTGCTTTTGTTTGGGCTCAAGGAGGGTTTCTCTTGGGCAGTACCATGCCCTTTTGAGGGAACGGCGCACCAGTTTGCGTGGATAGCCTCTGCTTCTTAGTTTTTTGCTAAGGGTTTTTGCTTCAGTAAAATAGTCATCTCTGAAGTAGCAGTTACGCCTGATCCATAGAAATTGGGAGAATGGCAGAGAATCTCGTCGGGCCCATGGGTGGTGGCTAGTGTAGTCTAACAGGGTATTTCGCTCTGTAGGTTTACGATGCAATGAGGTAGTTAGTCGGCCTTCTGTGTGCCTGATTTCTAAATCAAGGAAGGGGATAGAATCCTTGTTGGTGGACAAGGTGTAACTGAGACCACCACTGGTGTTATTCAACCAATGTTGAAAACATGTGAGGTTGTCAAGGGAGTCAGTCCAGATTAAAAAGATGTCGTCAATGTATCTTTTCCACAAGGCTATGCCATTGAGGAAAGGATTTGACTTGTCTAGGATTCTGCTGGTCTCCAGGCTGTCCATATACAGGATAATAAACAAACAGTGAGCAACCCAATCAACCCTTGAGGGCTTGGGTAATTAGATAAGAGGGTAAATGTGCTCTCAAGGGAATTTGTTTAAGTAATATTTAGTTAATTGAAAACTTGCTTGGTAGGATTAACCAATATATCCCATGTGAATTCAAATCATCAACATTAATTAAACCAACAAAAAATATATATAACACATGAAACACAAAGGACGAACACAAAGGTGTAATGAAAAAGAAATGTATCAAATTCAGTGGTCAGAGCTATAATATACAGGTAAGGTTCATTCAAAAATGTTTAGGTTTTGGAGGTACAGAGGCAAATTAATTGAAACAAAGACTCAACAAAACCTAAATACACCTATCTAAAATCAATATGAAATAAAACAAGATATAGATGAGGTGAAAGTCGACGTTTCGGTCTCTTAGAAGCTACTTGATGAGACCATCTTCAGGACAGAAGTCATATATATACTGTATAAAAAGACCAGCGTAATCTCATCCAATTTGAGAACGCTTTCTCTTGATAGAGTAGCGCCTTGCGCAGGGAAGACGGTTGAACTTATACCGCTCCTATTCATTCAGATAAGACAGGCTATTCGGTATGTCCGGCAGTTATGTATGTTCAAGTGCCTCCGCACGACGAGTAAATCACGGTGAACACCACGAATCCAGTGCTACACAACAGGGAGCAATCCGATTTTCAATGGGATGTCCACAGCAAATAATGGCGATCTAATAATCCTATTCTAAACAGAGAGTTGCGCCGTAGTCCCAGCGAGAGTCACGGACCCAGGGATTCAGAGGTAATGTACACTCTGAAGTGTCAAAGCACAACGGTCATAGGGAGAAACTTTTTCAGACACGGAGTTACACCGCGGTCCCAGCGAGAGTCACGGACCCGGGGATTCAGAGGTGATGTACACTCTGAAGTCTCTACGCACAGTGGTCATAGAACGAGGGTCGAGTTGCACTCGAGTTGCACTCGACCCTCGTTCTATGACCACTGTGCGTAGAGACTTCAGAGTGTACATCACCTCTGAATCCCCGGGTCCGTGACTCTCGCTGGGACCGCGGTGTAACTCCGTGTCTGAAAAAGTTTCTCCCTATGACCGTTGTGCTTTGACACTTCAGAGTGTACATTACCTCTGAATCCCTGGGTCCGTGACTCTCGCTGGGACTACGGCGCAACTCTCTGTTTAGAATAGGATTATTAGATCGCCATTATTTGCTGTGGACATCCCATTGAAAATCGGATTGCTCCCTGTTGTGTAGCACTGGATTCGTGGTGTTCACCGTGATTTACTCGTCGTGCGGAGGCACTTGAACATACATAACTGCCGGACATACCGAATAGCCTGTCTTTTCTGAATGAATAGGAGCGGTATAAGTTCAACCGTCTTCCCTGCGCAAGGCGCTACTCTATCAAGAGAAAGCGTTCTCAAATTGGATGAGATTACGCTGGTCTTTTTATACAGTATATATATGACTTCTGTCCTGAAGATGGTCTCATCAAGTAGCTTCTAAGAGACCGAAACGTCGACTTTCACCTCATCTATATCTTGTTTTATTTCATATTGATTTTAGATAGGTGTATTTAGGTTTTGTTGAGTCTTTGTTTCAATTAATTTGCCTCTGTACCTCCAAAACCTAAACATTTTTGAATGAACCTTACCTGTATATTATAGCTCTGACCACTGAATTTGATCAATTTCTTTTTCATTACACCTTTGTGTTCGTCCTTTGTGTTTCATGTGTTATATATATTTTTTGTTGGTTTAATTAATGTTGATGATTTGAATTCACATGGGATATATTGGTTAATCCTACCAAGCAAGTTTTCAATTAACTAAATATTACTTAAACAAATTCCCTTGAGAGCACATTTACCATATACAGGATAGCCAGGTTAGGAGCAAAAATTGCTCCCATCGCGGTGCCCTTAACTTGGCCATAAAATTGTCCTTCGAAAAGAAAAAAGTTTTTCGTTAGGCAAATTTCGAGTAGCTGGAGAATGAACACGGATGGGACATTATGTGGTCGTGCACATGTTTCTAGAACCTTTTCAATAACACGGAGAGATTCATATTGCGGGATGTTAGTGTACAATGACTCCACATCCAGCGTGCACATGGTGCTGGATGTGGGGTCAAATGGATAATCTTCGATTAAGTTTATCATGGCCATACTGTCCCTGATATAGCAAGTGGTATCAGGGACAAATGGCTTGAAAAAGAAATCTATGTAATGGCCCAGTGGTTCGAGGACCGACCCGCACCCTGAAACTATAGGGCGACCCGGTGGTGATTGTGGGTTTTTGTGGATTTTTGGTAGGCAGTAAATAACAGGGGTCCGTGGGCATTTGGTATTGAGAAAGTCGAACTCCTTTTTGGACAGAAAACCTGTGTCCAGTGCCTCCGAGGTGACTTTTGTGATCAGGTCTTGAATTTCACTTGTAGGATTCCGTGGGAGTCTACAGTAGTGTTCGTTGTTATTAAGTTGGCGTAATACTTCACTTTTGTAGAGTTCAATGTCTTGGATTACTATGCCACCCCCTTTGTCTGCAGGTTTTATAATTAAGTACTGGTTATTTTTAAGGGAAGAGATGGCATTTTTTTCATCAAGAGTGATATTGTATGGAATGAAGGACCGTTTATTTTCAAGGCTGGATAGGTCCTTTAGAATCAGTTTTTCAAAGGTAGGTATTTCGGGTGGAATCATTCCGGTTGTGGGAGAAAATTTGGAAGGAGGCCTGAAAGGAGTGTTACAGTTTTTTGGTGTGGAGGGATTGAGAATAAAGTATCGCTGTAAGCGGACTTTCCTAAAAAATCTTAAGAGTTCTGTTTGTACTTCCTGGAAGTTGGGGCGAGTAAGTCATCCCTTTCTCCTAGGTTTCAACAATTCTGCAACAAATGTATTCTTTTAAAGTCACTCATGCCGTAAGCACTCTAAACTTGCATGTTCCCTTAGATTAATTCACCACTTCAAAATGGCCGCCGCGTGCACTTCATTGCCCATTAGATACTGAGCTGAGTCCCTTAACGCTTTCTACTGCTCAAGCTGTAGTTATACTGCCCGTAGAACTAGGTGTTCCAGCATACCAGATCTCCATCATTTCCACGGCGCTGCCGCATCCAGCAAGTAAGTCATCCCTTTCTCCCACCGCAGTTACCACGCTTACCTGTTAGACTAAACCGGCCTAACTCCGCCATTTCATTCCTTTCAGTACCAGCCATTGTGCTCATAGCGAAAAAGTAAGCGACCGGACTTATAATTATACTCAAGTTTTCGAGCCCCACTGTCCTCGATAAAACCCAGTCTACAAGGTAAATATAGCACGCCCAGCCCTTCCACCTTTTCGCACCATTGACCAACACGGCAAATCTAATTTCCTTTCCCTTTCCACAGAAGGCGCATTCAATTATTGCTTAGCGGAAGGACCTGTATAACCACGGCCATATGGAAACCAAGCACGTAGGTGCTTTTTATAACTCGATCGTTTTTTGACTTTAATTCACGGAAAACATTAATGCCACCCAAAGTTTCCGTCCCCCCTCCGCCCTGGGAAATAATGTGCAAATCACGAGATTGATTTTTAAGCATGATTAAGAACCGAATATTCATCCCCTTCACAAGGGCACGATCACCACGCCGGGACAGTCCCCGCTCCTTCCGTTCTTTGGAACCTCGTTCTTTTTTAAGAAAAACGCACGCCCTACAATCGTCACGAGTTCCACCTCTTCACTCGCTGTTCATTATTCACGTATTCACCGCGCCGATCACCTCTTTTAATCGCCATTTGAGATCACTCGATGCACAATTTTAAGATAATAACACAATCTCACGGATGATTCATAATCACTTCAACCACAATTGTGAGGTAAAAATAACATGCCTGTTATTCATGTCAATCTTTTGTTTTTTCCCCCTCCTTTTTTCTTCCTAAAATGTATATAATTTATGTGAAGTAAAAGTATCAACAAGGTTTAGTGCTAAGAATTCCAGTTCAAGACAACAATGTTGTTATCTTTTGTCCTAATGATGATGCCCCAAATGTACAAAAGGCATCGAAACGTTGTCGACTATAACAACCCCATATGCAAAAGAATGAATGAAATAATGAGTAAAATGCAATGGTGTGTTTTTATAACAATCTAAGTCTGTTATACTGAGCACCAGTACACAGACATATATATTTTGTTGCTTTGCCTTTTTGGCCACCTGCTTCGTTATTGTGTCTTGTATGTTGAGGGTCACGGCTGTGCCCACTTGACATCCAACTGTTCTTAAGAAATGTTTAAAATTCAACTTATTGAAAAATAAAATTCTTGTCCGGACGGACAAAAGACATATCACTTACTAAGTATATGATTATTGCTCTTGTATACATTGTCCAAATATAGGGACCACTGTCTTGTAGAACATGATAATGCCCAAGGTCCCTATGCTATACCTTCAGGGTTCCCTTGTTTTGTTGTAAAAGTAATTAGCGCAATCGCCGGATAGCAAGGGATTCAGGCAATCCCAGCCCCTTTTTTACAAGTAGGTTCACCTTGACCACTGTTGTGTGTCTTACCCCCCCTTTTTTTCCCCATTGAAAAAATTCCTCTCTTCTTTTATTGTTCCACCAGGCATGTCTGATCCTCACCCTCCACTGTATAATTTAGAATACATTAATAAAATTCTAGGGGGTCCATCCCTCCTTTCTGACTCAGCAGAAGCTCCATCCGGGTCTAGTACCTCACTTGTGGATGATTTAGAGAAGTTAAAGAAAAAGGAGGTCAGACTACTCTTAATGATTAGACTACTAACTGATTACCTAAGATCCAATACCATCCCATTGGGCCTACAAGTACGAAATGTGCCAGGGGTCTTTACTAACAACCCTAAATATCTGAATGGTTTTAGCTACATCAGCACAACTTGTTCCAGGCACTGGATGGTGCTTGGAATTGACATTGCTACAGAGGAGCTTCAGAAATTAGGGACTTAAATAGCAGACCTAGAGAAACAGATTAAAGATAATAACACCAGCTCAGAAACCAGCAAGCTTCTTGACAAAATAAACAAAACTATAGAAGATTTTCATAAATTTGAACAATATAAAAAAACAGTCAAAGTAAGGAAGGACATCAAAAACTTTAACCAGGAAAGAACGTACCCCTATTTGGCCAAGGAATACTATACTTATTATTTATTTATTTATTTTCTTTATTTCGGCCGAATGGCCATAAAAGACACACGTATATACATACATGGAACAGAAAAACGTAACAGTATACATGCATCAATTCATTTAAAACAGCAAATTCTAAAATAGAGTGCGGAATTAATTTTCACCAATCAATTTAAAACATCATTCATTTAGCAGCAAGGTTCAGTCTTTAGAATTAGTCCAACTTAAAGCATCTGTCCCAATTTCTTTCAGGCAATGTACACAGAGTAGAGGAACCTACTAATGCTGAATACAATAGACTGAGCAGTATTAGTTTTTAATATCCTGTATGCTGTTAAACAGGATCTGGTTCCTAAAAGTACACACATGGGTTTAAGCCATCTTTTCCGAGCTTTCAGATACGCTTTGCATATAAACAACATGTGGACCTCATTCTCCTTGCACAAATCTGAACACATAGGACATCTCTCACTTATACTATTCAGACAATCCGGTTTATTCTTTGACCAACGCTCTATGTTGGAATTCAGCATGAGATTCCCATACCTGAATTTCAAGAAGAGAGTCTTCGCAACAGGGGGCTCTATTTCGTCCAAGAAGGATTCAAAACAAGGTTCATTTTTAAAGGACAAAAAGTTTTGGGTTAGAGTGCCAATTCTGCTTTCATGAGCATGCCTATTATTCATAAAGGACCAGTAGGCTCTTTTTACCATGGGTTTAGCAAAGGAAGGTAGGTTCTCTGGGTTTTCCCAGAACGAATGCAAGCCCAGAATTACGAGCCATTTTTTAATATGCCCGAACCACCGAAGGGAATTAAAAGAATCTAAGTTCATTACTTCTCGAAGACCATTCCTGTAGTCTAACAATTCTGGGGTGGACCAAATCCTTATCCAGAACATTAACGGTCTTATAGTAGTTAGATGGTCGGTTCGTTTAAAATTCAAATCGAGCTGAAGGGGAATTAGTGGTGTACTAGTTGGGACCCTTACAATTGTTCTCATAAATTTATTATCCAGGCCTTGAAAACTCTCCCTGGCCCAAGGTCCCCATATCTCAGCCCCATATAGGGCAGCAGATTGAATTTTGAATTTAAAGAGTTCAACTACAGGTGTTACACTTTTACTTGTACTAGCATTCAATCTACAAATTATTGGTTTGGCATTATGAGCATATGACACCTTGCTTTTCTCGATTTGGGCCTTCCATGTTAACTTAGAGTCAAGTACTACCCCCAAATAGGTAAAATTCTCCACGGTACCTAGAGTTTCCCCATTCAAGATCAGGTTCCCTCTGTCCGGCCTACTAGGATTCAAAGCCATACATTTGGTTTTATCAACGTTTATTTCAAGCCCTTTGGTCACACAGTAGCTACTAAAGGAGTTTAAGAGTGCCTGGAGGCCCTTCTTGGTTTGGGATATTAAGATGGTATCATCCGCGAAGAGCAACGCAGGCACCCTTTCTCCATTGAGCTGAGGTGAATCATTGCTACAAGCATTAAGGTAATCAGGAACATCGTTGACAAAAATAGAAAACAGGGTGGGGGCCAGGACGCATCCCTGTCGGACACCACGCTTAATCGGGATGTCACGCGTCAGTTCGCCATTCGGACCCCATCTGATGTTTGCATGATTTCTAGCGTGTAGCTCAATTATGTGGACCAAGAGGCTTCCAAGGAATACTATACTAACCGCCCCTACAGTGTTCCACAACATCAAAGACCTTGGGGTAGGATCAATAAAAAACAACAGTACGTAGGTTTCACTGACAGCTCAGCAGACTCATCAGGACAATCAGATCAGAGTGACAGCCCAGGCCCTTCCAACTGCAATTTTTTAGAAGGAGGCCGTGGCCAACCAAGGGGCAGGGGCAAACAGGCTCAGACATGGTCCAAGCCAGCGAACCCCCCCCCGGAGAACGGTCCACACGCCGCTACCACTACCGTTGGTAGCAATATCTGACCACATTAGCAATGATACCACCAATAACTTAGAGAATGGTCTCCTCCCAATCTTTAACCTTACTGACCACACAATATCTAGTAATGAAGTGGCACTTCTTAGCAAAGGACTATCTTTTGTCCCCACGGTACGCCCCAACTTCCAGGAAGTACAAACAGAACTCCTAAGATTTTTTAGGAAAGTCCGCTTACAGAGTTTCTTTATTCTCAATCCCTCCACACCAAAAAACTGTGACACTCCTTTCAGGCCTCCTTCCAAATTTTCTCCCACAGCCGGAATGATTCCACCCGAAATACCTACCTTTGAAAAACTGATTCTAAAGGACCTATCCAGCCTTGAAAATAAACGGTCCTTCATTCCATACAATATCACTCTTGACGAAAAAAATGCCATCTCCTCCCTTAAAAATAACCAGTCCTTAATTATAAAACCTGCAGACAAAGGGGGCGGCATAGTAATCCAAGACATTGAACTCTACAAAAGTGAAGTATTACGCCAACTTAATAACAACGAACACTACTGTAGACTCCCACGGAATCCTATAAGTGAAATTCAAGACCTGATCACAAAAGTCACCTCGGAGGCACTGGACACAGGTTTTCTGTCCAAAAAGGAGTTCGACTTTCTCAATACCAAGTGCCCACGGACCCCTGTTATTTACTGCCTACCGAAAATCCACAAAAACCCACAATCACCACCGGGTCGCCCTATAGTTTCAGGGTGCGGGTCGGTCCTCGAACCACTGGGCCCTTACATAGATTTCTTTATCAAGCCATTTGTCCCTGATACCACTTGCTATATCAGGGACAGTATGGCCATGATAAACTTAATCGAAGATTATCCATTTGACCCCACATCCAGCACCATGTGCACGCTGGATGTGGAGTCATTGTACACTAACATCCCGCAATATGAATCTCTCCGTGTTATTGAAAAGGTTCTAGAAACACGTACACGACCACATAATGTCCCATCCGTGTTCATTCTCCACCTACTCGAAATTTGCCTAACGAAAAACTTTTTTCTTTTCAAAGGACAATTTTATGGCCAAGTTAAGGGCACCGCGATAGGAGCAATTTTTGCTCCTAACCTGGCTATCCTGTATATGGACAGCCTGGAGACCAGCAGAATCCTAGACACGTCAAATCCTTTCCTAATTGGCATAGCCTTGTGGAAAAGATACATTGAGGACATCTTTTTAATCTGGACTGACTCCCTTGACAACCTCACATGTTTTCAACATTGGTTGAATAACAACAGTGGTGGTCGCAGTTACACCTTGTCCACCAACAAGGATTCTATCCCCTTCCTTGATTTAGAAATCAGGCACACAGAAGGCCGACTCACTACCTCATTGCATCGTAAACCTACAGAGCGAAATACCCTGTTAGACTACACTAGCCACCACCCACGGGCCCTACGAGATTCTCTGCCATTCTCCCAATTTCTACGGATAATGCGTAACTGCTACTTCAGAGATGACTATTTTACTGAAGCAAAAACCCTTAGCAAAAAACTAAGGAGCAGAGGCTATCCGCGCAAACTGGTGCGCCGTTCCCTCAAAAGGGCATGGTACTGCCCAAGAGAAACCCTCCTTGAGCCCAAACAAAAGCAAGAACAAGACAGGCTCATCTGTGTCACCACATTCTCACCAATATCCAATGCCATTAGAAAAAGTGTGCTAAAACATTGGCCAGTTCTCAACGCAGGTCAGTTCACACTAGACAAACCAATGTTTGCTTTCAAAAGAGCCAAGAATATTAAAGACCACCTAGCAAGGGCCGCTCTTCCACCGCAACCATTGAAAACCACTTTAAATGATGCATGGGGCCTTCCTCCACCTACAGGCCATACCAAGTGTGGAAATTGTATATGTTGTGACACCACAATTGAAGGCAAAACGTTTCAATACTGTAATATTAAATTTGAACGTAAATATCTTTCCAACTGTAACTCTGCAAACCTGGTGTACGCCATTTTTTGTCCCTGTAAGCTTATCTATATAGGGCAAACTAGCCAAAAGATAAAACTCCGAATTGGACAGCACCACAGCAGGATCAAGTGCAAAACAGCAAACGCACCCCTTGTTGAACCCTTCTCAGCAAAAGGACACAGCAAGAAAGACCTACTTTGGACAGTGGTTACAATCATCAAACCGCCCCCAAGGGGAGCAGACATATCACAATTGCTCAACGAGGAAGAACTCCACTGGATCCTCAAAACCAACAGTATCCGGATTGGGTTAAACCGCCTTGAGGACTGGACCTCCCTGCTGTAATCACTGCATAAAATTGTAATTTAGGTTTCAACAATTCTTATTCTTTTAAAGTCACTCATGCCGTAAGCACTCTAAACTTGCATGTTCCCTTAGATTAATTCACCACTTCAAAATGGCCGCCGCGTGCACTTCATTGCCCATTAGATACTGAGCTGAGTCCCTTAACGCTTTCTACTGCTCAAGCTGTAGTTATACTGCCCGTAGAACTAGGTGTTCCAGCATACCAGATCGCCATCACTTCCACGGCGCTGCCGCATCCAGCAAGTAAGTCATCCCTTTCTCCCACCGCAGTTACCACGCTTACCTGTTAGAATAAACCGGCCTAACTCCGCCATTTCCTTCCTTTCAGTACCAGCCATTGTGCTCGTAGCGAAAAAGTAAGCGTCCGGACTTATAATTATACTCAAGTTTTCGAGCCCCACTGTCCTCGATAAAACCCAGTCTACAAGGTAAATATATCACGCCCAGCCCTTCCACCTTTTCGCACCATTGACCAACACGCAAATCTAATTTCCTTTCCCTTTCCACAGAAGGCGCATTCAATTATTGCTTAGCGCAAGGACCTGTATAACCACGGCCATATGGAAACCAAGCACGTAGGTGCTTTTTATAACTCGATCGTTTTTTGACTTTAATTCACGGAAAACATTAATGCCACCCAAAGTTTCCGTCCGCCCTGGGAAATAATGTGCAAATCACGAGATCAATTTTTAGGCATGATTAAGAACCGAATAGTCATCCCCTTCACATGGGCACGATCACCACGCCGGGACAGTCCCCGCTCCTTCCGTTCTTTGGAACCTCGTTCTTTTTTAAGAAAAACGCACGCCCTACAATCGTCGCGAGTTCCACCACTTCACTCGCTGTTCATTATTCACGTATTCACCGCGCCGATCACCTCTTTTAATCGCCATTTGAGATCACTCGATGCACAATTTTAAGATAATAACACAATCTCACGGATGATTCATAATCACTTCAACCACAATTGTGAGGTAAAAATAACATGCCTGTTATTCATGTCAATCTTTTGTTTTTTCCCCCTCCTTTCTTCTTCCTAAAATGTATATAATTTATGTGAAGTAAAAGTATCAAAAAGGTTTAGTGCTAAGAATTCCAGTTCAAGACAACAATGTTGTTATCTTTTGTCCTGATGATGATGCCCCAAATGTACAAAAGGCATCGAAACGTCGTCGACTATAACAACCCCATATGCAAAAGAATGAATGAAATAATGAGTAAAATGCAATGGTGTGTTTTTATAACAATCTAAGTCTGTTATACTGAGCACAAGTACACAGACATATATATTTTGTTGCTTTGCCTTTTTGGCCACCTGCTTCGTTATTGTGTCTTGTATGTTGAGGGTCACGACTGTACCCACTTGACATCCAACTGTTCTTAAGAAATGTTTAAAATTCAACTTATTGAAAAATAAAATCCTTGTCCGGACGGACAAAAGACATATCACTTACTAAGTATATGATTATTGCTCTTGTATACATTGTCCAAATATAGGGACCACTGTCTTGTAGAACTTAAAAAAGATCAAGTGCACAGCCTACAAAAAAAGTATTCCATCTCCCAAAGCACACAGGAAACACCTTGATCATGCTAGAATTCGGGCTAGTGCAGCAAAACCTAGAAAACCTGGCAGCCCTGGTAAAGTATTACTTCCAGGAAACAGCCGCACCTGATAACTCAATGAAATCATCAATAAAAACAATTTTCATAAGCGCCAACAATCCTTGGTCTACGAATTTAGCACAGCAATGGAATGCTTGCAAATTGAAGTGGAAAATTGGGACACAAACATGATCAGCTACACCTTCATCAAAACTGTAATAAGTAAACAACTGTACCAGCACTCCTGTGAACTGGACATGGAACCCCTGGTAAGTACAGCCCCTTACGAGTCTCTAACAGCTCCCAAACTGAATACCCCAGCCAAACTCCATCTACACCCTGCTGTGGATGAACACGCAATAAGTCTAATTTTTTCAGCAAGAATAGTACCGCTCCCAATCTGGGAACTGAATCCAACCTGGAAAGCACTTGAGAACACTATCGGCTGCTGATTGCGCAACTAAAGAAGAGAATCCTTAAGGCACTTACTACTTGTAGGTTGGCCCATGCTTTGTCAACATAGGACTCATTCAGCTAAATAGGCTGTTCTACTTCTATACTCTTTGGAATCTGTGACTGAGGTGGCCAAATTCGTGAAATTCATCTCACTTGCACGCAACCAGCTAAGGAACAGGACTAACCAACTGCCATAGCAGGCAAGCCGTCTACCAGCACAAGCAGGGTCCGACAGAGCGGCCTGTCTCACTGGAATCATTTTATTTCCAAAATCTGTAGTTCCGAACAATTGCACACCTCGCCCAGGAGCGCCATATTAGTCGCCTTTTGCACGCCAGTAGACTATCTGCACCTTTAGCACCACACTTTATCTAGGACTGTAGCTCGCAATTTAACCATTTCATTGTGCGATCATGAGCCACCCTATTAATCCCAGAGCAGCACTTATATCAGTGCCTCCACTTTAACATCCTGGTGCATGCCCGGTAATTGCACCTTGCACCTTTACTGCATGTACCAGCACGGTCAGGTGGTACCAACCCTAGGCTCAAAGTTCAGTGCGCACCTCTACCATTGCTCTCTGCACTTTCATGTAATTCCCTTTGCACCTCCTTATTACCCGCTAGGTCCCCTCCTCCGTTTTGTCATGGGCAAAACGTGTATATGTTTGTAATATATTGGATACACATTTTTTATGTCCATTTTAAAGTATAAGGCATTTGTGCTGACAGCCTTATACTTGTATGCGTTTTACAATGATTTTAAGTAACACACAATAAACATATTGTCATTGTACTGCTGTCCCCCTGCCCCAAGAGGGCAATACATATGCAAAAGGCCTGTGATGGGATCTCTCTGTCAAAGGCTGCTGCAGCCCCAGCTCTGAACTTCCCTTGTGTGGATTTGAAAACATGAATAATTGGAACCTACAGATTTTTGCTTTGCTCATATGTGCCCTCACTCCGGTGCTGCGTCTCTTAAAATATGTGGCTTGTGTTACACCTCTGGCATGTGGGCACATCCATGAGGCTATGACTGTGCTCAGTCAGTATTAGGTCTGCGTGCTTGCAACAAGTGTAATAAGTGCACATGTAGTATGAATGTTATGTTAACTGGGATTTTTAGAGAGCATAATCACCGGCAGGTCTCTTAGTGCTTCGACAGAGTGGCTAAATCCCACCACAGTCAACAGATACAACACTCGGAGGGGCTTTATGCTGTGAACAGAGCCTCCTTAAATGTACGTGTATTTGTGTACCCCCTGATATGAGGCCATTTCCTGTGGAAGTTGTATGCAGATATAACTGCAGAGAGCAGGCATTGGGTGAAGGTGTGTGCCTGTAACATTTTGTTTTTTGTGGTCTTCAGGGAACCCAACAAATCAGAGCACAAAGGCTACTGGTTACGCATGTCTTTCTTTAGGGTGAATCAACAATAAGTCCCACTAGGTTTCCTTCAGTCTTTGCCTGTCCTGTGTTGCTGCTTTCACTGTCATGGGTTCAGCGCACGAGCAATGTAGTCAAGAGGATGTGCGTCCATTAGGCCGCTGGGGCGTTGACCCACAAGTCGCGCCCGTCCAAGGCAGTCATTTAACAGAGGCTCAGCTCCCTCAGCGGCTCTGTCTGAAGGGGTGGGCGGGGCAGCCAGCAGGTTGACTTCCCCCCAGCGTCATGCTGACTGACTTGTCATTGTCAGACTCAGCAGGCCAGGGGGGTGGCGTGGACTGCACAGCAGGCAGCAGTGCGCATGTTGGGTTTGGGTCGAAGACTTTTTATGACCAGCCCAGTGTTTGCTGTGGCTGGCGGCTGCGCATTAGGAGAGCGAGGGTGGATCAATGCCGCTGCCCTCGGTCTCCTAATGGGCAGCGAGTATCCCTGCTAAGCCAATCCTGGCGCTGTGGGAGCAGCATCTGTATTGGCTGAGGGAGGTTGCCACACTCACTGCAGCGCCAGCAGCATCAGGATTGGTGTATGGTTGCCACTGGCAGGCGACACTAGTACACAGCACTGGGCCGGGACCGCAGCATGCATTAAGGTGGCAGGCAGCGCTGGGGCATAAATATCAAGGCTGGTTGACATGGAGCCTTTGGGTCAAAAGAAAGGACTTGGATTCCCCATCAATTCCTTTATCGTCATGAGCCCGAGTGTCTCGACGGGGGTTTGGAGTTTCTGGCGGACCTGATTCCAAGGTGATGGGGCATTTCTATATAAACGCTGTCAGCTGCGACTATTACGCTAACACCCTTGTCAGGCAGGCAGCAGGGTGAGTCCAGGAGCTCCAGGCACCCTGCTGACAAAAGCGACTTAAAAGCTTGGTTCTGCATATCCCTGCTACATGGGGGGAGGCGCAGTCTGTGCACCTCTCTCGTTAGGTGTGTTTATACCTTGCGCTGAGGTCATTAAGCGCCTTAAAACCAGACCCTTCGCAAGGAAACCACCATTATTTGACTAAATACGGCTAAAACCTGTTGTAAATTACTTTTGTGAGTGAAAAATGCTGAGTTCTAGAGATTCTAACAGTACAGGACATGCGCGGAGCTGTCAAATAAATGAGGCCTTTGAATATCTGATCAAGTCCACCGCTTCTGGCAGGCCAGCAGCTCTTTTCAATCCCGACCGCCACTCACTGACTTCACCCTTGTCTCCTCAAATCCAGCGAGCAGAGTGATATGCTCCGGCCTTCTGAAGCCCGTTGTGACCCACAAAGCCCCAAATCTGTTTTCCTTTCTATCTTTTGTGCCCTTTCGGTTATTTCAGCTGTCTGTAATGTCCGCCTCGTCGACAGGTGCTGATGGCGTGGCTTTCTGTTTTTTTTTTTTTAGTTCAAAATATTTTATTGGAAATTATTTCATAATAAATAAACAAGCAAGACATACAAAATAGAGTAATAATCCGAAACAATCTATTACAATGACCTAAAATACAATATTTGCTTAAACATTTCAATAGCTATAATGAAAAATGTATTCACAGAAAAACTAAAAAGGAAGAGGGAGGGAGAGAAACATTAAAATAGCAAATTGATAAAATACAAATAGAGTTACTAATCAATATCAATTAATACAATAAAAGACTAACAAATGGGGAACAAGCAATAAATATATTATTAATTTGATAGATAAATATCAACAGGAATCTAGAATGAATTTTAAGCAATAGAATTATGACAACCCCCATACATAGATAACTGAGCACATCTTCTTGTAAAAATAACCCATGACCACCAAGCATGTACTGATAACTTTGAAACATCTTTCCAAAAAAATGTAATGGATTTTAACGCAGGTGAGATTAAGAAATGAAAGAGTTTACATTCAAGAGCACTTAAATCCAGCAATAAAATAACAGCTTTTCATATTAACATTTTATATGAAATATCTTCCTGAACATTTAGAATCTTTTTAATAATAACCCAAACTTCATCCCAGAATTTGGAGATTAAAGGACAAGAAAAAAGCATATGTTGAAGCGAGCCAGATTGTAAATTACAATGTCAACAAGTATCAGATTGAAGAAGTTTAGCATTAAATAAACGCAATGCAGAATATAAGAATTAGTTTGGAAAAGGGAAACAGGTAACCATCCAGATATATTACTAAGCCAAATCTTTTCCCATGTATTATCAGATAAAGAAAGCGATAGCTCATCATTCCAGAACGTAGCAATCATATTTATATTACTTCCTAGATTATTAGACAATTTCTTATATAGAATAGAGACACCATGACGATTTGTTGAGACAGTTTGTATGTATATGGATAAATCAGCTTGAGTATTAGAAGGAATAGTTTGCTCAAAAGAATCTAAGATCGAATTACATAAATATTCATATTTTATAAGATCAGAATTAGCCAAACCAAACTTAGGCGCCTATTAGGATGGCGGATGGACCTGCGTCCGTCCGCCACCCCAGAGGTGGAGGGACAGTCCGCAGGGGCAGCGGTGGTCCCTCCAGTGGAATTAGGATGTGACCGCCACCCTGGCGGTCATATCCTGTATCTTTAACATTGCGGCGGGTGCTGCTTAAAGCAGCACCCGCCGCAATGTAAAAAATGCATGCATTGCATTTGCATTCACAAAGCGGCAGGCACCGCGCGGTGCCTGCCGTTTTGTGCATGCAAATGCAGGGGGGTACCACAGGTACCCCCCATGTGCACCCCCCCATCACCCTGTGGGCCCACAACGGGCCCACAAAGAAAAGACTGTATGCCTTTCCGTGGCGGCATTGCCGCCACGGAAAGGCATGTCATGTAGCTCATCCTAATATGGCTGGCGGTGTCTGATAGACACCGCCACCATATTAGAGCTTTTCCGCCACGGTCGGAAGTGACCGCGGCTGAAAAGCGGCGGACGGTCTTCCCGTCCGCCGATGACCCCCCAGCCATCCTAATGTGGCGGGGGGTCTTTTCATTTACCGCTGTGGTGAATCCGCATCCTCCGGGCCAGCGGAGGCTTCCGCCGGCCCAGAGGATGCGGATTCACCGCAATCCTAATCTACCCCTTAGTTTGCAAATCCTCAAATGGTATAAAAGTGGTGTTAGAATAAACATCTTTAAGGTAAAAAATTCCAGCTTTTATCCAAGAAAACCAAAAACTAATACTTATATTTAATTTAATAACATTGCTATACCATAAAAATAATTCATCAGTACTACACATGGGATATTGAATAATTGAATCCAACTCATTGAAAATCATTTTAGTGGATTTAAGGATAATAGATTTATGAAAAAGTGAAGATTTGTTAGACATTGTTAACAGAGTTGGAAGTGGAAAGGGTTTCACAATGGATTTTTCAATGTGGAACCATGCAGGTGGATTAAGTAAAAAGGATTGATTAAACCATATGGCACTTTGTTTTAAAATAAACGCTTTATGATAAAGCATAAAATCTGGGAGACCAAATCCAGCATTACCTTTAGACATTTTACATTTTTTATAGCTAATACGGTGTGCTTTGTTATTCCAGGCTAATTTGGAAAGAAGTTTATCAACATATTTATAAAATTTTAATGGGAATTGAATGGGGATCATAGCAAGGGTGTGAAAGATTTTAGGAGCAATATTCATTTCAATAGATTCCAATCTACCCCACCATGACCGATGTAATGAAGACCATTTAGATGTTTTATCCTTAATATAATCTAACACAAAGTTACTATTTATAGTTAATGCTGATTTTATAGAGGAAGAGAAAAAAATACCCAGATATTTTAATGTATTCGTTTGCCAAATAATTTCATTCATAGAAATTATATCAGGAGTACGGTAAACATTTAAAGGAAAAAATTATGTTTTGTTAGTATTTAATTTATATCCAGACACCATAGACCACGTTGTTAATATTTCAATTAAGGAAGGAAATGAGGACAGAGGATCACTGATAAATAAAAGTACATCATCGGCATATGCTAGGGTTTTAATAATAACATCTTTAACATTGATTCCTTTAATATTTTCACATTTCCTTATAGTTGCAAGAAAGGGTTCAACACCAATTAAAAACAACAGTGGGGAAATAGGACACCCCGAACAAGTACCCCTAAAAAGGGAAAATTGATTAGAAATTTGGCCATTAATAAATAAACGTGCAGTAGGTGCAAAATATAAAGCGGAAACCATGCAGATAAAAGTATCACCAAAATTAAAAGATGATAAGATATGAAATAGATATTGCCAATGAATTTTATCAAAGGCTTTTTCAGCATCCAAAGCCATGAGTCCTGAAGGACTAGCCAACAAATGACCTTATTCAATGACATGTAACAAAGTTCTTGTATTATTAGCTGAATATCTATTCTTCATAAACCCAGATTGATCTGAATGTATGATAGAATCCAATATAGGGGATAAACGTGTGCCCAATATTTTAGCATATAATTTACAATCTTGATTAATTAAAGAAATTGGGCGGTAATTAGAAACCAGAGTGGGGTCTTTATCTGGTTTAGGAAGAACAATAATTAAAGCCTCAGTAAAAGACCCAGATGTACTTCCTGATGAACTAAACACTGTGAAGAGCTTAAGTAATAAAGGTGAGAGTTGGGCTTGAAATTATTTATAAAATTCTGCAGGTATACCATCAGGACTGGGAGATTTATTTATTTAGTGTGTTGAGGATTGCGATGAGAAGGTATCCTGTGTGCCTTATCAATCTCAATTTTTTCTAGAAATTTACTTTGCAGAAGACCTGAAAGCAGATTTTCCAAATATAATCTGCAATTGTCACCCTCAACATCCTCTGGTAAATTAGAAATGCGTAAATTGTATTGCCTGTTGCGATTTTCCATATCTAAAAGCTGCGCATACATAGGTGATATTTTTGCAACAAGCGATGTAAAAGATTCAAGCTTTGTCTTATTAGCATGTATTTTAATGGCATTATTAGAAATCTTCATTGATAAACTTGCCATTTCCTTTCGCACATTTTTAATCTCTGAGGCAATAGAATCAGTATTGAGATGAAGTGCTTGAATTTCTTCTAAAATTAAGGCTAGGGAGGGTTCTGGTGACTCCACCGATTTTGATTTGATAGGTGGAGGTGAGACTTGCTGCCTCCTTTTTGAGTGAAGATTATTTTTATTATCAAAGAGAGAAGGATCACTTGTCCTGCATAACTAGGGTATGCAGGGTTCGTTCTTACTAGTCCCAATAAAAAACCCTCATGCACGTGTTTTAGATGGTAACTTGAGCGGTATATCTTGGTTCTCCGCTTTCCTCACACGTGTGTGCATAATCATTGGGCTTGGTTGTTTTGCACCCTCCACCAGGAGGTTTTACCCTTAGTTAGGAGCAGTAGTGACAAGTGATGTGCTTGTGGATTGGTGAAGTGAATGGGTTTAAAATTCTCTTCTGTCCAGGTTAGTATGTTTATTCGTTCTGGATTCAGAGACAATAAAATAAGATTAAGTGACTGAGAGTGATTATGACTCTCTCACATTGTGGTAAGTGATATAGGTCGACATGTTTCAGCCCTCACTTGCCAATAGGTCAATCGGGCTTTCTTCAGGACAACGGTGTAGGATGTGAAGAGACCTAGGGCGTCTCTTTGTGTGATTAGCAATGTAGGTCTTTCCTAAAATGCCATTTTTTTTCATAAGGAGGTGTCTGTCATTTAGGCTCCTTGAAGGTCGCTAGGTACCTGTAAAGAAAAAGATATATACAGACTGGACAATGGGAATGGGGGAGTTGGGTTTACATAGAACTAGTATACTGGTGTAAATCACCAGGAACATATAGAACGCTAATTTGAGCGTAGCAACTAAAAAATAGCAACTAAAAAATAGCAATACTTCATTTGACCGTCCCTGGTTCCTGGTCAGGGTCAACTCTCTCATAAATGGCGTATTTATTCTTTCAAGATGGCAGATGTATTGGGCTCCTTATAGGTATCATTACCATTGCTCATTAATATGGTATTTATCCACATTCATACAGATTATTCTTTAACTCAATGCCCCTTTCATTACTCTTGTGTGCATTTTTATCTTCATTCATACCGGATATTCTCTGACTCAGTATCCCTTTCGTTACTCTTATGTGCGTTCAAATCGTATTTCTTAACCTGGAGTCGTTATCTGTTTTTTATGCCCATTTGCGCGTCATTACTTATAGCCTCTTATTCATATTCACATTACTGTAGCCCAGTGCAACTTTTAAATGTACAGTTTAGCCGGTGATGCCATCTATTAACCGGCGATATGGCGCGTCCTCACATACCTGTATTCATGGGTATTTGTTACCTCATCGGGATCCCAGTGGGTCAGGGAGGCCTCCTGGAATAACGATAAATGATTCAGAACATATTACAAAATGAGTATACTTTACGATTTGGTAGGCGGCTCTCTCCAGGCTACCTGCGGTCTCACTCGGCACGTTTAAATGTACAGTTTAGCCGGTGATGCCATCTGTTAACCAGCGATATGGCGCGTCCTCACATACCTGTATTCATGGGTATTTGTTACCTCATCGGGATCCCAGTGGGTCAGGGAGGCCTTCTGGAATAACGATAAATGATTCAGAACATATTACAAAATGAGGATACTTTACGATTTGGTCGGCGGCTCTCTCCACGCTACCTGCGGTCTCACAAGGAGCCCAATACATCTGCCATCTTGAAAGAATAAATACGCCATTTATGAGAGAGTTGACCCTGACCAGGAACCAGGGACGGTCAAATGAAGTATTGCTATTTTTTAGTTGCTACGCTCAAATTAGCGTTTTATATGTTCCTGGTGATTTACACCAGTATACTAGTTCTATGTAAACCCACCTCCCCCATTCCCATTCTCCAGTCTGTATATATCTTTTTCTTTACAGGGACCTAGCGACCTTCAAGGAGCCTAAATGACAGACACCTCCTTATGAAAAAAATGGCATTTTAGGAAATGACCTACATTGCTAATCACACAAAGAGACGCCCTAGGTCTCTTCACATCCTACACCATGGTCCTGAAGAAAGCCCGATTTACCTATTGGCAAGTGAGGGCTGAAACATGTCGACCTATATCACTAACCACAATGTGAGAGAGTCATAATCACTCTCAGTCACTTAATCTTATTTTATTGTCTCTGAATCCAGAACGGATAAACATACTAACCTGGAAAGAAGAGAATTTTAAACCCATTCACTTCACCAATCCACAAGCACATCACTGGTCACTACTGCTCTTAACTAAGGGTAAAACCTCCTGGTGGAGGGTGCAAAACAACCAAACCCAATGATTATGCACACGTGTGAGGGAAAGAGGAGAACCAAGATATACCGCTCAAGTTACCATCTAAAACACGTGCATGAGGGTTTTTTATTGGGACTAGTAAGAACGAACCCTGCATACCCTAGTTATGCAGGACAAGTGATCCTTCTCTCTTTGATTATATGACATTAAACTTAAGGAAACTGAAAGGATCACGTATTCCTTCTCCCTCCACTTTGATTCTTGATTATTTTTATTTTCCATTTTAGTAGATATGAGAGTCAATAAAACATAAAAAGCAGAAAGAATGGCAAAAAATACACATAATAGTGAAAAAAAGCTTTATAGGAGCTGGTGCAGCAGCTAAAATGGGCTATTGGAGTGGCTAGGCCCAAGCCAGGCCCTTTCCTAGAAGATTGCTCCGCCCCCCTGACTAACAAGGCTGCCTGTACCTGAAGGCAGAGCTGGGGCAGAGGCTGCAGGGCTAAAAACGTTGCTTTCCTTGAAGAAATTCACCCAGAAACACAGCAAAACACAGGTAAAGGCTGCAACAATACAGCGACCTTATTTGCGACGCATTTGTGTCCAAAAATCGGTGTCTGTGAAGAAAAACGATGAGAAAACGCCGGAGCTCACTCAGAAGCGGCCATCTTGTTTCGCGCGCTCGTGCGAATCCCTGATGGCGCGGCTTTCCTTCCAGGGCAAAGTCAGCTGGTTAATGAGCGCGTGCGCTGACGGGGTAAGTCCATTTTTGACATATTAATTGAAGGATCTGTCTGTCTTTGCTCTTTCTCAACAAGTTATGTGCGCCTTTCAGGGCCGTTTCTAGGTGTTTTGCCACCCTAGGCGAGAATTGAAAAATGCCGCCCCCTCCCTTTTTCTACCATCACTCTCTCCCCCGTCATCCAGGCTAGAAGAATAAATGCATTAGATATAAAATAACTTGTATGATATAATCTGCCTACCCTGCTGGCAATACCCTTGGCATGATTTTCTTCTGAGCTGCCACCTGTCTGCCCTGTTACCGCTGAGAACTGACTGTACATCACATAGCAGTCTGTCTTCTTCTCACTGACTGTAAAGCTGTGTTAGTAGCCACTCGCACCTGGGTCAGGTGATTGATTGTGAGAGCCACTGTGGTGCTTGCCAACGTAACTTCTCAGTGCGCCAAGTATCAGAGTCAGCAGAGCTTTTAATGTAGCTCTGTGTGACAAACTGTGAGTGGGGTGATGGTGCCACTAGCAGGGTTTAGCGCAGGTAGTGGGTGGCATGCAGGACCAGACCAGGACGCACTGCTCAGTAATACAGCTTGTGGGTTAGGATGTGACTCGTTTTAGAGGTCCTTGTTGCTCAAATGGGTGTCATTTCTGTAATTTATATATTTTTCTTGTTTTTATTGCTAGACTTTGCTCGTGAAAAAGTGTCACTCATATTCGTTGAAATGTCATTCATAATTACCATGAATTTAAGAAAATGTCAAACATAGCAATCTGAAACCTTGGCAGCTATTCCTCCAGCCTCGCTCACATGCAGGGAGATTCCATCACCTCACCTCACTTCAGTCACAGGCCGGAGGGAGGCTGGCCTGGACAACATGGGGCCGCCACCGCCCACCCACCGCCATCTTATGATCTTTAGCCAGCCTGCCTGGCCTGCTGCAACAAACAGACCCACCCCACCCGCGCCACCATCCAAACCTCACTCAGACATCCTGCCTCCACCTCGTCCTCACCCCTCACAGTGCTGCTACCCCTACCCAGCTCTCACTCAGTGTTTTTCTCGCCAGTCCAGCTGTGACCGTGAGTGAGGACGAGCTCCGTAGTCTCGGAGATAATGATTCACTTACAGCAGGCCGCCGCCTCATTTGCATTTAACATTAGCAGGCCTAAGTGAACAACATTATTACATTTTTAGATAAATTGTATGCATCCAATTCATCCGAAATATATTTATTTGCGCAGCCAGCGGCCTTCACTGACTGCGCTGACTCACCGGTGCACAGCACTGCTCAAGTCAGTCGCGTACGTCCCCACGACCACCACAGCTGTGATGTTTGCAGGCAGGCTCGTGGTGCTGGCCTGGAGTGTGTCGGAGACAGTCAGGGATTAGAAGAGGGCTGGGAGTCGGGACCGGGCGGGACAACAAGACTGTGTCGCACTAGTGGCAGCCAGCAGCTGCAGTATTAATTATTTAATTCAGGTGGTTAATTCACGGCCATCACACAGGGGCAGGGCCGTTTCTGCCATTAGGCAGGACTAGGCGGCCGCCTAGGGCGGCAAAATAGTGAGGGCGGCATTGTGTTGTGGGCTGTGGCAAAAATAAAATCATGCAGTGGAGTGCACTGACTGTGCAAGCGCACCTGCTGCTTGCGCAGTTTAAAATTTAGAGCCGAGCGCACACCCTAGATTAGTGGCGGGGGCGGCGCGCACCCTAGAGTAGTGGCGAGTGTGGAGCGGGACGGACACACTACTACTAGTGCTGTGCTGCTAAGTGTGGGTCCCCAGGGCCGTCAATCTTGTAGCGCTGGATAGCTCATATTCACGGGCACATCCTTGACCAGGTCTGGTCCCTTAACTGTACCCTCTCCACGCTGGTGATTGCCCCTTGCACTTGGTCCGATCACTTTATTATTTCGTTTTCCCTTAGTCTTTTAGTAGCTAAGACCCCTATGTATATCAAAAATTCCTGGGCCCGTAACTGGGGTAAGGTCAACTTGCCTGATCTCTCGACCGCACTCCTGGCCTCTCTTCCCCAGCTATCCGGACTAGATTCCGCAGCCCAAGCTTCAGCCATTGATTCATGGCTCACGGAGGGAAGCGATTGTTTAGCTCCTCTCCGGCGTACCTCGATTAGGCGCCCTAAAGACGCCAATCGATGGTTCAACATCGAGCTGAAGGAATTGAAGCTCACCGTTCGTAGGGCTGAACGCAAGTGGAGACTGGATTACTCTCCGAACACCAGGACCCACTACGTTCACCTCCTGGGGACCTATAAGCGAAAAATCATTGAGGCCAAGAAAGCATATTTCTCGGCAAAAATCTTAGCGGCCGAGAATCAACCAAAGGAGATTTTTACCATCACTCATGAATTGGCGTTCTCGGACCGGACCACACTCAAGCCCCCCCCCTCCCAGAAACTCTGCGATTCATTGAACTTGTACTTTGTCGATAAAATCACGACAATCAAATCCAATATCCCTCCGCCTTCTCCCTCTTTTGTTGACCCCCTCCTTCACCCGTCCCCTGCCACCTTTACTTCCTTTCCTCCACTTTCTGAAGAACTCCTCTTGTCCCTTCTCCCTAAAATTAAGTCCGGTTCCCCATCTGATATATGCCCGGCTCATATTCTACGGCAGATTTACACTGCCTGCCCGTCGCCCCCTCTGGGCTTCCTTAACGATTTACTAGCCCGAGGGGTTGTTACTCCTTCGTTAAAAGCCGCTTCTATCGTTCCCATCTTGAAGAAGCCGGGAGCCGACCCTTCTGTGATGGCTAACTATCGCCCCATCTCCCTTCTCCCTTTTTTGGCGAAGGTGCTCGAGCGGCATGTGACATCTGCACTCAGCGCCTTCGCCGAGGAGAACGGGAGGTTGGCCCCTTGTCAGGCGGGTTTTCGGCCAAGGCACTCAACCGAGTCAGTGGTGGTGTCAGTATCTGACTCCCTCAGAGAGGGTATGGACTCCGGTAGACCTCAGGCGCTGGTCCTTCTTGATTTGTCCGCCGCCTTTGACACGGTGGACCATTCCATCTTGCTTTCCCGTGTCAAGGCGGCGGGCGTAGGAGGATCAGCCCTCATCTGGCTCTCGTCCTTTCTGAGGGACCGGACCCAGGCGGTCCATCTTGGGGAGTTTTCAGCTACCCCCTGCCAGGTCCAGTGCGGTGTCCCCCAGGGTTCTTCTCTTTCTCCTTTACTCTTTAATCTCTACATCGCTCCGCTCATCTTTTCTCTACAGCACCTGGAGGTCTCGGTATTTAATTATGCCGATGACCTCCAGCTCATCTTCAATCTCTCTTCTAATTCTGACTCTATTTCTAATTTCCAATCTACTCTATCTTTCATCAGGGACTGGATGAATCTCAACCACCTGAAACTCAATCCCGATAAAACGGAACTTGTGGTGACGGGTGGTTGCTCCAGTCCCTGGAATTCACTCTTCTGGCCCCCCTCCTTTGGTTCCCCTCCCACTCCGGTTTCCTCTGTCAAGACTCTTGGTATCAAGCTCAACAATCAACTCACCATGCACTCCCAGATTGGTTCTGTGGTTTCTTCTTGCTTCCTTACTCTCCGCACCATTCGCTCTATTTCCCGCTTCTTTTCTTTCCCTGCACTCAAGCTAATTATGTCCGCACTGGTCCTGTCCCGCCTGGACTACGGGAACATTTTGTATAATGGTATCCCTCAGTACAGCCTTCGTAAATTGCAATTAGTGCAAAACCAGGCTGCCCGTCTTGCCTTTGGTCTCCCCAAATTCCACCACTCCTCCCCTCTCCTGAAAACCCTTCACTGGCTCCCGGTGCGGGAACGTGCCTTGTTTAAACTCGGCTGCGTGGTGTTCCAGGCCAGGACTGGCCTGGCCCCCCTATTCATATCATCGGCCATCAAGGCCTATGTCCCTGGCAGAGACCTCCGATCCTCAGCCCAACTCCTCCTAGTTGTGCCCCGCTTCCGGAAAAAGAAACAGGGTGGCTCGAAATTTTCCTTTCTTGCCCCCTTGTTTTGGAACTCTCTCCCTTTTTACCTTAGGTCCCTCACTGATTATTCCGCTTTCCGCAAAGCCTTGAAGACCTTTCTATTCCCTCAGACTCTTCCCTAGGTTTTGTCCAGTTTCCAGCCGCTGCCTCAGTGACTGTCCCCGCTCAGTGGGCTGCCTTCGACTTTAGCGCCAAGAAACCGTTTAGGTGTATGTCGCGCTTAATAAATATTTTAAACTTAAACTTAAACTTATAGCGCTACCAATGACGGCCCTGGGCAAAATCTGGGGCCAATCGGTGAGCAGTGCTTCAGCCAGGGAGGGCAGCCCGGTGACGCCGCGTGAGCGTGACGCGCACAGCGCACCAGTGCCACCATCGATCTCTCTAGGCGCGCGCGGGGGAAGGACTGTGTGTGTCGGTACAGTAGGTTGGCGCGCTGCTCTGGTGCCCCCTGGCTGGGCTGGCCCCTGTGTGATGGCCGTGAATTAACCACCTGAATTAAATAATTAATACTGCAGCTGCTGGCTGCCACTAGTGCGACACAGTCTTGTTGTCCCGTCCGGTCCCGACTCCCAGCCCTCTTCTAATCCCTGACTGTCTCCGACACACTCCAGGCCAGCACCACGAGCCTGCCTGCAAACATCACAGCTGTGGTGGTCGTGGGGACGTACGCGACTGACTTGAGCAGTGCTGTGCACCGGTGAGTCAGCGCAGTCAGTGAAGGCCGCTGGCTGCGCAAATAAATATATTTCGGATGAATCGGATGCATACAATTTATCTAAAAATGTAATAATGTTGTTCACTTAGGCCTGCTAATGTTAAATGCAAATGAGGCGGCGGCCTGCTGTAAGTGAATCATTATCTCCGAGACTACGGAGCTCGTCCTCACTCACGGTCACAGCTGGACTGGCGAGAAAAACACTGAGTGAGAGCTGGGTAGGGGTAGCAGCACTGTGAGGGGTGAGGACGAGGTGGAGGCAGGATGTCTGAGTGAGGTTTGGATGGTGGCGCGGGTGGGGTGGGTCTGTTTGTTGCAGCAGGCCAGGCAGGCTGGCTAAAGATCATAAGATGGCGGTGGCGGCCCCATGTTGTCCAGGCCAGCCTCCCTCCGGCCTGTGACTGAAGTGAGGTGAGGTGATGGAATCTCCCTGCATGTGAGCGAGGCTGGAGGAATAGCTGCCAAGGTTTCAGATTGCTATGTTTGACATTTTCTTAAATTCATGGTAATTATGAATGACATTTCAACGAATATGAGTGACACTTTTTCACGAGCAAAGTCTAGCAATAAAAACAAGAAAAATATATAAATTACAGAAATGACACCCATTTGAGCAACAAGGACCTTTAAAACGAGTCACATCCTAACCCACAAGCTGTATTACTGAGCAGTGCGTCCTGGTCTGGTCCTGCATGCCACCCACTACCTGCGCTAAACCCTGCTAGTGGCACCATCACCCCACTCACAGTTTGTCACACAGAGCTACATTAAAAGCTCTGCTGACTCTGATACTTGGCGCACTGAGAAGTTACGTTGGCAAGCACCACAGTGGCTCTCACAATCAATCACCTGACCCAGGTGCGAGTGGCTACTAAAACAGCTTTACAGTCAGTGAGAAGAACACAGACTGCTATGTGATGTACAGTCAGTTCTCAGCGGTAACAGGGCAGACAGGTGGCAGCTCAGAAGAAAATCATGCCAAGGGTATTGCCAGCAGGGTAGGCAGATTATATCATACAAGTTATTTTATATCTAATGCATTTATTCTTCTAGCCTGGATGACGGGGGAGAGAGTGATGGTAGAAAAAGGGAGGGGGCGGCATTTTTCAATTCTCGCCTAGGGTGGCAAAACACCTAGAAACGGCCCTGCACAGGGGCCAGCCCAGCCAGGGGGCACCAGAGCAGCGCGCCAACCTACTGTACCGACACACACAGTCCTTCCCCCGCGCGCGCCTAGAGAGATCGATGGTGGCACTGGTGCGCTGTGCGCGTCACGCTCACGCGGCGTCACCGGGCTGCCCTCCCTGGCTGAAGCACTGCTCACCGATTGGCCCCAGATTTTGCCCAGGGCCGTCATTGGTAGCGCTATCCAGCGCTACAAGATTGACGGCCCTGGGGACCCACACTTAGCAGCACAGCACTAGTAGTAGTGTGTCCGTCCCGCTCCACACTCGCCACTACTCTAGGGTACGCGCCGCCCCCGCCACTAATCTAGGGTGTGCGCTCGGCTCTAAATTTTAAACTGCGCAAGCAGCAGGTGCGCTTGCACAGTCAGTGCACTCCACTGCATGATTTTTTTTTGCCACAGCCCACAACACAATGCCACCCTCACTATTTTGCCGCCCTAGGCGGCCGCCTAGTGCTGCCTAATGGCAGAAACGGCCCTGGCGCCTTTCTGTCAATGTATTATGCTTGACTCTATCCCATAACGCCTTCACAAACATAGTGCCTAGAAGGGCCCATATCTTGCATTGTATGCCTCAGTCAAAATGCTTGTGTGCCTAGCATGATACTTTTCTATGGCCAGGGTCACTTAATTATTGGTGTTAATTAGTTTAGGCCAACCCTCACCTCGTTTTTGACTGTGAAGAGTAAAGTGCATGTGTTCTCAAATTTTCTTGAAATGCACCGTATGCCCACCATTTTTCAAAATTTTCTCGGGAGGAAATCCCCCCTGAACCCTCCTAGACCGTTCAGGCCTGCACGCTACACTCGCTTGCTGTGGTGTGCTTCCCCACAAATTGTACGCTCACCACTTTCAAATCTCACCAGCCACCACTGATGTAGTGTGTGTGCTGGTGTTTGAGTGTGTACTCATAGCCAGTGTGTTTCGTGTTAAAAAAAAAACCCAAAAAAGTAGTAAATTGGTAGAGAGAAATAATTGCTATCTAGTGGCTGAATCGCATAATATGAAACCAAGAAACCTGTGCTCAATCCAACTTCCCAGCTTGAACAATCTACATGACCGTAGGCGATTACTTTTTAAGTATGCCTTATTTTTGTTTATCACATTTAAGATCACCCTAAAATACATCATTTCAGAATGGGCCGGGTCTTATATTGCCATTTTAATTTGTCCCAAGTGTGACATTACATCAAGAGATGATTGCGGTCAGAGTTCATGTTTTGAAGCCTGCCTCACAGAAGATTAAAAACAGTCCTCAGCAGACATGCTTTGCAAAAGAGAGACCAAGCTGCTTAAAGAAAGGAAAGCTTCATGCTTTCATTCAGAGGCTGCACAAAGAGTAAAATAAAGCACACTGCTGTAAATCTGTGGGCCATACTTACAAGCCCCTATCGCCACAGGAACGTCACTTTTTACGACGTTCCCGTGGCATTAAACCCTTGCCTTATTTACAAGGTGGCATTAACTTAGCGTGAAGGGGGAATGCAATGGGTGTTGCAGTGGGCATTCCACCGCAACACCGATTGATTTTGATGCTGCCCCCTATTTACAATGGTGGAGTAGGCAGCAGGCAGCGCCAAATTAAGACCAGGGAAAACCTGGTCTCAACATGGCGAAACATGGAGAAATGCTTAATTTCTAACCGTTTTTGCTGTTTCTATGTCTGCTGCATTGTGCAGCAGGCATACACACAGCAGATCGCCATGAATGATTGTTCATGTGCAGGAAGGTGTCCCTTTATGCACGTAAACAATCAATAATTTCATAAGATGGATGTGCAGCAGAGTGAGCTGTGGATCACCTTGTTCTGTGGAAGCCTGCAGATTCTAGAGGGACCCTGAGCACTGGGGAAAGGTAGGCTGCGCATGCACGCCCAATACTGGGACCTTAAGTTGTATTCTTTCTGTTGTTATTATTAATGTTCTATTCTATCTCATGCTGAAATATCTGCTTCTTGACTTTTCCACTTTGTTAAAATAATACTTACAGCCTGACTACTTAATGATTAGTGACTTTAACCTGACTACATAGTGTTAATAAACCCTTTTAAACTCATTACTATTCTCTTAGCTGTGGAGTCCCATTGGTCTTCACTGTTTATGGGGATGTACGCAATGATTGCTTCTCACTCTCCATGAAAAAGGATCACTTGGCCAGTGGCAGGGAGTTTATGATGATTACACGCGATGTTTAAGATTCAAGAATCTCTGCTGCAGCAGCTACCAACAGTTTTGATACTGACTATGAGCCCCAAGTGCCATATCAAATAAGTGAAAACTTCTTCTCTTGGAGCCAGATATACGAAATCACATGTTTGCGATTTCTGAGAAACATCCTTTACAACGAAACTTTTACAACGCAGTGCTTTTACAACGCAGGTTTTACAACAAAAACCATTACAACGCCTTGCGCTGGGGGCGCTCTAGGATAGGGAATAGATTTAATTTACTATCCAACACTTTCCCTAGTGTCCACGGGGACTGGAGTTGGAATAGTAAATTAAACTATTCCCTATCCAGCACCCCAAAGCAATATGCGTTGTAAAGGTTTGCGTTGTAAAAACCACGTTGTAACAGCATGCGTGGTAAAAGCATGCGTTGTAACCTCATACATCCGCGATTTCTTAATATCTCATTTTAGCGATTCGCTATCAGAAAATTGTAAACTGTGGCGTACAACAGTGTGTTTTAGCGATCCGCAGAGGGTCGCAAATTGACCTGCCTCACCAAAATTCATGAGGCAGGTCGCAATTTGCGACCCATTGTGAATGGGTACAATCACAAAGATGGTGGCCTGCTGGGATCTGCAGACTACCATTTCTGTGATTGCTTTTTAAATAAAGCAATTTTTTTTGCAATGCAGCCCGTTTTCCTTAAAGGAATACGGGATGCATTTCAAAAATGAAAATGAAGAGCTACATTTTCAATTTTAAGAGAAGTCAGTGGTCTGTGGGACTACAGCCTACTCTTAAAAAATGTCGGCGCCCACACTCACAAAGGGGACCCTTTTGGACACTTTCCCATTTACGAATGGGTTACAAACATCTTGAAGTTGGTGGTAAATGCGAATGTTTTGCAACTGCATTCCTGGTTGCAAAACCTTCCTACATACCAATATGACCCGCTATTAGGAAGGAAAGCCCTTAAAACGCCCCTTCCTAATAGTGACTCGCAAACCCTATTTTGTGAGTCAGTAATAGGTTACCAACTCTCAAAATATGGTAGGTACATGCAAAAAAAATGTAACTGGTCTCAAATGGCCCGATGGGCTTTCTGCGAACAGTAAACTGCTTCAAACATCTGGCCCTAAGAGTGGAAAAGACGAGAAGCACTGCTTAAAATGTGAAAGGGTTATCTGGGCACAGTGTAATCAATAATTCTGCTGTGAGTGATTATCTATTTCACAATGGAAATACAAAATAGCCGCGACGAGCCCAACTCAAGAGTCCTGAGAGCCAACTATCAACTGTACAACGTATATGTAAGTGGTATGATCCACCCTAAACCCCTGTAAAGCAACACCTCTGATTGAAACTGTTACGTACCAGTCTCAATGAATGATAATTAAGTTGCTGTGACCACCCCCAAAAGAGGGTAAAACATGCTGTTACTGTTAGGGTTGCCTGAAAACCCTGTACGATGTTACATTCTTGGCATTTAACACATCAAATAATTCTGGGAATTGTAGTCCATGTTCACCTTGATTGGACTAAGATTCTAGACTACAAAGTTGCGTTGAAAAATGTATTAGAACTTACAAAGGTGTCTCTTGAGTTGTGGAGCATTGGAGATTGCTAAACATTTGTTAGACCTGTTGATTTATCCCGCTTAGATTTTAAGCTGCCCCATGTCAGATGCCAAACTGGAAACTGGCCTTTATAAAGGGTGGCTTTTTCCTGCACCTCTTGTTTCAATGGACGGCTATTCACTTGTAGGGACCTACAGTTTCCCATTTCAGATTAGAAGAATTGGCATGTGGGACCCCTCCTGACTGAAGTTGGTGGCTAAGCTACCTAGGATAGCAGTTGGTTAACTGCATGATGTGCCCAATTGACGATAATTCCTCTGTCTCTTGGGGTTTATAGTTTTGCTATACGTCAAATTAATGTAGCAAACCAGGGGGCATATTTACTTGGGAAGTGGCAGAGCGTGGCGTTTGCCTCCTTGTCTTAACATCACGCTCCACCACTTCTGAAACGCAGGGCTGCACCATATTTACATCAATATGGTGCAGCCCTGTGTTTCCCCTTGAACTGGTGCTAAATTTAGCAACCTATCGCCAACGCAGGCCCCTTGCACCACATTGAAAGGGTGTCTGCGTTGAGGGGAAGATTGTTTATGTGCAGGAAGGGCTCTCTTCATGCACATATACAATCTTTAAATGGTGTTTGGTCACTTCTATGTGTGCTGCTTAATGCAGCGCACTAGAAGTCACAAAAGCCATTTATTTTATTGTTTAGGTGCAGGAAGGGTCACCTTCCTGAACATGAACAATTAATGGCCTTTTGCTGTTTTCCAGCACACATGGAAAAATCAAAAGTGAGGAGAAATAAACCATTTCTCATAGTCTCGCCTGTTTACGGCCAGGTGTTCCCAGGTCTTAATTTTGGTGCTACTTCCTATTTACGCTACCCTTGTAAATAGGGGGCAGCATCAAAATCAATGAGTGTTGTGGTGGAACGCCCCCCGCAACACCCATTGCCCTTCCCTTTCATGCTAAGTACAGCGTGAAAGGGTGCCTAATTTACAAGGCAGCATTAAGCCACGTTAAGTGGCTTAATACTGCCTTGTAAATAAGGCAAAGAACATATCGCCATAGGTACGTCACTAAAAGTGATGTTCCTGTGGCGATAGGGGTTTGTAACTATGCCCCCAGGTGTCTCAAACCAATCCATCACGAGCTGGAAATGTACCACCCTTTTATGAAGCTGCATATGGAATGTAACATATCTAATCATCCATTCTGACTTGAATGCATAGGAACTATGTATTCTCATTACCAATGCATAAGGCATTACATAGGTGTTATATAGGGTGAAACTGCCTATATAGAGAGCTCCACACCAAAGTTCATAGTGCTCATGCATCACATAAGGATGTCTGCCATCCTGTACTTGCAGCGCCCACTCCATTGCTTGGAATACGTGCACTGATTTGAACAGCCAGATACTTCCATAGACAGGGCTCCAGACAATGCACAGGACATGTGCCCTTCGTAGGGTTGTTGGTCATCCCTCATAATCACTACCAACAACGCACATGCACACTGCGTAGGGCTGTCCAAATGTCCTCATCCCCATCACCTGCAGTGCACTTCAAGGTGAGTTTGGCTTACTTCCAAAGAGAAAGCTATCATATTAGTTTTTTTATCATCAGTTCAGGCAGCAGGGATACCAGGGTGTGGTATTCTTTCCAGTTGCATTTTTTTAAGCTATGTCTAAAAAAAACTTCATTGTATTGTGGAGTGTACAACTTCACGTCAAAGAGAGAGGAACAAAACATCATCTTCCTTCATCCATTGGTTGTTACAAGAGTCATTCACATTCTGATCAGCCCACACCACAATCACTGGTGCTGTAATGTGCCCCTCGTGCCACGTGGAACATTGCCTCCTCTCTGGCCTTTTCATTTGCACACTAGGTGTATGAGTTTGCATAGAGAGAGGCTCATTCTTTCATTCCTCACTACACTGAAATTAACGAGAGGGCTGTTCGGAGAAAAGGTAAAAGACACACAATTGATTGACAGAATACAGAAGAAATCAAAACATTCACCTCAGTCAAGAGATCTGGGTTAAATTCATCATTCTTTTGATCCCCATACCTCCTCCCCCCCCCCCCAGTTTAGACCTGGCCATATGCAAACCAGAGAAAAAGTAGTACTACCATGAATGTAAAATGAGATGAGGTATTATGATTCCATCTTCAAAACTGTGACATTTCCAAACTTATACACCTAATGTCCCAATTCAATCTCCATATTACAGTGATAAGGGAATAATCCACATGCCATGAATGACAGCCATGCCCAACAATGACTGCAACATGATCACTTGTATGTGTGAATGACACCTACATCAACCAGTGGCTGAAAAAGTTTCGCCTATTAGCAATGCATTATTTCATAAGGGAAGTTGGTGGTAGTTACCAAGGGCCCGATGTAGGTAAAAGTCATTTACCGATTTTAAAATACCGATTTTTAACGAATCGGTATTCTGAAATCGGAAAATGAGATGTAGAGAAAAAAAATCGGTAAAATACCGAATCGGTAACATTCGGTATCGTGTTTCGACACTTACCGAATCGGTATTGACCGAATCGGTAGATACCGATTCGGTAATGGCAATACAACCGTATGGGCCAAAAGGCCCATAGGAATGCATTGGCAAAACCCAATCGGTATTTACCGAATCGGTATTCCACGAATCGGTATAAATACCGATTCGGGAAATACCGATTCGGTAAACACGTAATCGGCAAGCAAGTAAAAGTGAAACTAATGAAAGCAGCCAATGAGGTGGAAGCACCCTCCCCCACCCTAGCAGGGAGTGGCAACCCAGGCAGGTGCAACTCATCAGAACTTTCTGGAGAGGCAGCCAGAGCTGAGCAGTGAGAGTGAGCAGCAGAGAGAGTGGTTGGAGATCTGTGAACACAGTGGAAATGGCAAGCAGCTCTGAGAGCCAGAAGGCTGAGAGAAAGCGCAAGGTGAAGTTCAGCAGCATGGAGCTGCAAGTATTGGTGGAGGAGGTGGTGAGGGTCCACAGGCAGCTGTATGGGAGGCTGTCCCTCACAGTCCCTGAGTCTACAAAGAGGAAACTGTGGAGTGCCATCAGTGAGAGGGTCAATGCTGTTGGTGTGACCCCCAGGAGCATGGATGACCTCAAGAAGAGGTTTTATGATATCCGGAGCCTCACCAAGAGGAAATTGGCGGAGCTCCACAAGCAGGCAGGACTGACCGGTGGAGGCAGGAACCCCGCGCCCCCCCTCACTGAACTGGAGGAACTGGTGTCCACAACGATTGAGACGGAGAGTGTGGTTGGAGTTGGGGACATGGACAGCTCAGCCAGAGCTAAAGCAAAAGGTAAGAAGCATGCACAGCATGACACACCCTACCAGACACCTCCCCATTGGCCCCAATGTACAGCCAAACCCCAGTCCAGTACTGCTAGCAAAATACATGAGCAATGCATGATGGGAAATGTAGACAGCTAATGTAAGAACAATTTACAGTGCACATTAAACTGCATTGCACTTTAAGAAAGAATCAGAGTAATGAAAATGACATGTGCAATGCATTTATTGTAGTGACAGTAAGACATTTCCGCTCAGTTGACAAATGCTACTTTATTCCTAGGGGCGCCATCAGGTAGTGGAGCAGCAGCTGCACAAGTGTCAGCTCCAGCAACAGCGGACAGTGCGGTGGCAGGGCCAAGCAGCATGGATGCCTCGCAGGAGGTGGAGGACAGCAGTGCCATGGCCAATGAGGATGACTCAGGACATGCCCTCTTAATTCCCCACTCCCCCCAATTGTCACAATCCCCACCATTGCAGTTCTCACCAGAGAACTCACCCACACGGTCCCAGCCAGCACCTGCCACAGCTCCAGCCAGGAGGAGTATTGTGGCCCCATTGACCATCATGGAGGGAGCTGCGGGTCAGGCACCAGCACCCACACCTGTGACACCTGTGGCACAGCAGGCCACCCAGCAGACCAGCACCAATCGCCGCCGCCCACGCACTTCCAGCAGTGCAATTCCATCACGGGAGGGCACCGTCTTCCAAGGGCTTGAGGGGAGCATGGTGCGAATCCAGCGAATGCAGGCCAAGTCCATCCTCGCTTGCCACCGGCAATTGCGTAAACATAACCTGCAGATGGTGGAAATGACAAAGGGATTTGCTGAGTTTGTGGCAAGTAACCGGGAAATTGCAACAGGAATGGGTCGCATTACAACTGCCATACCACAGCTGTGTGCCAAGATGGAACAGAATGAGCACACAAGGCGAAGGGATGCCCGTGTACAAAACCGGGCAATTAACCGGCTTGCCGCAGCAACAGCCCTGCTATGCCGCCGAGGGGCAAATATGGAACAGTGCCTCACTCAAAACACTGCGGAGGTGACCAGGGGCATGGCCTGCATAACCAGTGCCATGGAGACACTCATCATATCCAACGCAGTGGTGAATCCTGCCCTGGACGTGGCCGAGGCTGGGGACAGCAGCAGCCGCAGCAGTCCGGCCAGCGCAGTGTCCGAGCCGCGCCGGAGCTCCAGGCGCTCCGCAGAGGCAGCCGGACATGCAGAAGGGGGGGGACCGCATCCCAGTGGGTCTGCAAAGCGCAGCAGGAAATGACACTGCCAGTGTGGGTGAGGCAACCCGGCCCATTTCCTGTCCCCACATTGTAGTTAATCATTTCATTTGTTGCACATCAGTGCTGTAACGTTGTACCAACATTTTAAAATTTTCATTTCTTCACATCCATTACGTGTCTGTGTATATGTACTCACTCAGAAATAGTTGTCTGTTATCTCCTCACGTCTGAACCTGCCATCACTTGGTGTAGACACTCCAGCAGGTTGTGTTTGTGGCACAGCAATGTCATCGTCAGGGTCCTCTTAGTCAGACAACTCTACCTCATTGCCCTTCTTGACCGCAAGGTTGTGCAACATTGCACAGACAGCAATCATCTTGCAGCAGGTGATGGGGGTATATTGCCTTGCACCTCAGCTCTTGTGCAAGCATCTGAACCTGCTTTTCCAGATGCCGAAGCTCCGTTCTACTACATTCCTTGTGCTTTTGTGCGCACGGTTGTACCTCCTTTGGCTGGGTGTTGAGGGGTTGAGGTAGGGAGTGAGAATGAATGAGCGGTGGGCATATGCACTGTCGCCTAGAAGGAAAAGGGGTAACATTACTCACATGCATACATGTACTTCACACTGCTATTTTTGTTATGGGGGTCTGACAATGTGTCTCACCTAGGAGGTATCCTTCACCAAATTCCCCTGCCGTCAGCCGTGCATGGATGCCGCTGCTTTGGAAGACGTAGGAGTCGTGGGTACTCCCTGGGAATTTTGCAACCAGGTCTGTGATGACGCACTTAGCATTACAAATCACCTGCACATTTATGGTGTGCCGTGACTTCCGATTGCGGTATACGTATTCCGTGTCAGCAGGGGGGCAAATTGGAATGTGTGTGCCATCTATGCAGCCAATGATGTGGGGGAATCTTGCCATCTGGTAGAAGTCTGCTTTTGTCTGTACCAGTTCTACATGGGTTGCAGGGAAGGAAATGTATTGGTCCATCCTTTGTATCATGGCGTCAAGGAACTTGTGGAAGAACCTTGACAGGCAGCTCTGGGTCACCCCTCCTACCACATCTACTGCACTTTGATAGCTGCCAGACGCAAGCAGGTGTAGGCTGCATAGCACCTGCACGTGCACTGGGATTGCGTGTGCCCTTGGGGTGGTGTGCTGCAACAGGGGTTGGAGGTCCCTAATGAGCTCTAAGATGGTCTCTGAGTCCAGCCTGTACCTCTGTAGGATCTCTGCATCTGTCAGCATGAACAGGGTGATCCGCTGTCTATACACCTGCTCCTGTCTCAGCCATTCCCTCTCTCCTTCCTGCTGTAGCCGTATCCGTCTTGCAATGACATAAAATGCCGCCAGGGTGCAAGAAGAATTGCATTTTGGGTCCATTTTTATAGGTTGCACCTGGTTACCACCTGATTCCAATCTATGGTAACTACAGACTCTTAAATGCCGAATTTGAAGCTAATTCGGTATTTCAGAGCTTTCCTACATCTCAATCTTCAGTTTTTCACACAGAATCGGATTTACACCGATTCGGTAATTTTACCGATTCGCTGCCTTTACCGATTCGGTATTTTTAACGATTCGGTTTGTTAACGAATCGCTATTTTTTTCCGATTCTGTGTTTTTTCCGATTCGGTATTCTACCGATTCGGTGATTTTTCCGAATCCCTATTTTTAACGATTCGGTTTGTTAACGATTCGGTATATTTACCGATTCTGTGTATTTTCCGATTCGGTATTCTAACGATTCGGTAACTTTTCCGATTCGGTATTATCACCGATTTGGGCGGTTTTCGGACTGCTACATCCCGATGGCTCGATACCGATCGGTAACGGCCGAAAATACCGATTTTCGGCCGTTACCGACCGACCTACATCGGGCCCCAAATGCTGGAGCTTGCCTCTGGTGTGGGAACCCTGGCTTTTAGTCAGAAAATCATTGTGCACTGACTGAAAGTTTCTGCTCAATCTTTACGCCCAAATTGCAGACAGTCCTTGTGTATTCCAGCAATTTAGTCTGTGACAGGTTCTGGGCACTTCTGCTTTTGTGTTACTTCCATGCAGACTGATCCAAGTATGGTCTTTGTCACAAGTGGGATCAGGAGGTAGCTGAGAGCCTCCTTTCAGCAGCATCCCAAAAGCAAGAGCACAAAACCAAAGGAGGCTGCCCCACTCAGATACCTGTCCTGCACCTCACAAAAAGCCTACGGGTAGTGCTTAATGATGACAGTGGGCCAAGAAAGAGCAGGGGGAAACTCACTAGGTTCGAAGAGGGTACTCTGTCTCTTTTCCTTAACACTCCACCATCAGCCTTCAAACTGGGGGTCGTACCAGGCTCATACCCTTAAAGTACCAATGAAACGGCCACATGCTGGTTGCCACATAACTCAATCTCAAAGTTCATAGCTTCAAGACAATGGGGAATCTAATATGAGGGTACAACATAGCAGGAGATACCACCCATTCAATAATTGAAAAATGTTAGACTAAGGGAGGCAGGCAATAGGGAAGCAGGTCAACCTTTTCTCCAAGGCCTTTCAATTGTTCAGTCTCAAATGATAGTCAAATGAGGAGAGGGACAATCTCAAACTGAAAAGCTGAACAATATTTACCAAGCCCTACATACTTTGAGCATCTGCAGGAGCATATTTGAATTAAACCCTTATCCCCAAAAGGTAGAGTCACAAGGGTTGAGAGCATGTAAACAGAATTTACCAAGGGGCAATGCCTTAATTTGAAACTGTGAATTTGTTGAAAATGTGTCCATAAATGAAAGATTAAGGGTGATCTAATTTAACTGATTTTACAATTTGGTTATTCTGCCCTTTCTATGTGGTAGTAGTTGGTGTATTTTATTTTATAATGCTTACATTTAGATTTTTTGACCATTTTAATCTGTAATTTCAGAACAAATTATATTCATTTTCTGCATGTTAGCCAATAGTACAATTATTCATCAGTAGTATACAAGTAATCATACAAGCGAAACAAAGTGGTAATTACATTACAACATATCCGTAATATACTATTCAGTCTGTATTAATTAGTATGCTCGTCCGTACACTTCCTGTATTAACAGTTGTTGTTGGTCCTGCAGATTCAGTGACAGGATTACAATGCATAAAAGGTTACTGATACAACAATTAAACTTTCAACCTATCCCCCCACCCTCCCCGCTGACGGCTCCATAATTGTAAAAAGAAGAGAGGTAAGACACCATAGGAAGGGGATACATTGACATGATTGCTACTGAGATATTCAATACTATATAATGATTCTTCTTAAGGGATACTATATAGATTCATATGGGATTCTCCGATGCCTATACTTTCCAAAAGTATTAAGTACTAGGATCTAGTAGGCCTATCAATTTCCAGGGGTGATCGCATCAGTTTAATCTGTAATTTGATGGTGCATTTAATTGAACTATGCTAATTGATTTGCATTATTCTGTGACAGATGTGTTAATAAAATGGCTAAGGTTGAAATCTGATTCTCTCTATTATTTCTGTGGATCCACATTGGTTTCACTGTAATTGGAAATGTATTCAAATGCAAGCTCCTAATTTTCTTTTCATGTCAACTAAAAGAAAGGTCCATACGACCAGTGGGGGAGTCTATTAGATGAAGACAAGAAAAATAAGATAGATAGCACAAGAAAAGACATAGAAAACGTAGAAAAATCTTGCACTAAACCATATTGGGTAGTCTGTGTAGTGAAAACCAAGCTATGAAAATAATGCTACAAGTGACAACACCACAATGATGATACCAGTAACAACAACACGTTTAACCCCTTGAGTGAGGCCGTTGGCCAATGGCTGATGGAGGCACTCCCTCCCCAGTGTGTCTGACGGCCATTGGCTGACACTGGGGAGCATTATAAAGCCCCCTTGTCATTTATATATTTTTTTCAACAGGCTGCTGGTGAAGCGCTTCTCGAGCAGCCTGAGTGTTGTTTTTTGTTTTTTTTAATGTAATGATGATCAGCTTGCAGGGCATGCTGACGTAACTGCAGTAAAAGTAAAAATGAAAGTAAAACGAGTTTATGGGCTTATTTTAATTTCACTGAATCAGTGCTCGTGGGCATATCTCAGCCCCCAGAGTACTGATGCTCCTAGGAGAGGTATTGTTCGAAAGGGGCAAAACTCCCGTTTCCAATGGTATCTCTGCTAAGTACATCTCTGCTTGGGGATTGCCACAGGAGAGCAATCCCAAGAAGGGATGTCCCGACTAGTCACCAGGGACAGGGTAAACAGCATTTTGGGCAAGGCCTTGTGCTCTGCCCAGACAAATGTAATATTTCAGACTTTATGTCCCCCTGGGGGGCAGATGGGGGAAATTACTCCCAATCTTCCCCACATTTCTGTGAGGAAAACTTCTGGAATCTACAGGGAATCATAAATTTTCCTAGCACACAGCAGTCCCCCAAGTCTCCCGATAAAAATTGTGGTTGGTCAATAGACTTTGACCCAAAAGGCCCTAGTACCACATGAAGAGATCAGCAATAGGCGTAGCTGTGGGATTTGGGGCCATGTTGCAACACACCTAGAAACTTGATTACCCTGTTTGGAAATACAACAGACTCTTTATGGAAAAGTACAACACCCAAATTAATAACCTACTACGAATAACAGAACAGTATGGTATAAATTAGTGCAGTGCGCAAGGAACTGTTCCAGGTCATCCTTGACTTGAACACCCCTCTCCAAGTCAACTATACTGAACACACCAAACAGCAATGAACGGCCCAGGATAAGTCTCAGGTCCTGAAGTATGGACATAATTTCACATTGTCACCATCAAAGAAGAATGAATGCATAACATTAATTGATGTTTGAAGACTACAATTTGTAACCATTTCATGATTTCTCTGTGGACATTCTACACAGGGCACCCACTTTGATGCGATTATTATTATGCTGAGTGGCGGCCACCAAGAAGGTCTGATCGCTAATGGCCATACCTGGTCATGTTCTATTTATTCTCATCACAGGGAAAAAATTAAATCCATTGTATCCAGCAAGAGTATTTGACACCTTTTCTCGCACCGAATAGGGTCAAGGTAAGTACACTCAGGTTAATTTTAGGCTCACATATTTGTGTATCTTCCACACATTAACACCCAGCAAATTAGGTAGTTTCACAGGGGGTTAGGGTGACCACCCGTCCATATATTTTACAAGCCAGCTCGCACTTCTTTGAATTGAAGTGGCTTCAGCAAGCCACACCGTGACCTCACAAAGACTGTCAACTGGTCCATCGCCATTCTGTCTGCGACCCATTCTAAAATATAGTCTCATTTATGAACAGTGTTGCATCCCTGCGGGAACAAGCAATCAAACACTTTTCAGTGAGCCCTCCTTGCGACACCTTGGATGGGCCATATATACTGTACGGTGCTCCGTGTCGCAAAGATTGACAGATACTTCAGGAATCCTGACGTTTCTGTAGGCACAAAAGTGACGCATTGGGGGGGTGTGCCTGAAAGCAGACGCAACTCCAGCAATATGTGCTGTCACATTGGGCATCCCTTATCCTTACGCCTGTTGTGAGGAAGGCGTAAGGCTTTGACGCACTGTCGTCCTCGAACTGGCGCAGTAAAATCTGATAGATACACTATGCCACTTCTACAAGGTTTTCTTGTGGGGGAATGCCCGGACTCCATTCATTATATCTGACGCAGGTATAATGTGGGGCAGGGATTTACAAAGTAACGCATCTGCCTAGATGTGACACTTTGTAAATATGGCGCAATGTGACACATTATTTATGCCGCCAGTGCGTGAACATAGTGATAGACCGGCGGCCTGAAAGTGCTGCAAGGGGCTCATCGATAAGCCCCAGAGTGACAATGTGTCATACAGCAGCTACAGAAGAGGTGCATCTGCTCCAGCATCAGCCTAGGAAACGGCATTCTGTGTTTGTCGAGGGGGCCAGTATCACTGAAAAAGGCGCCATGCTTGGGGGATGTGTAGTGGGGGAGTGGAACCGGGTTTGCTGCATTTTGAAACATCTGAGAGGGTGAAAGGCAAAGACGTCTGAGTTCTTTGCGTGTCTGCAGTTTTGAAGCCATCATAAAATGTCAATTTATCTCTGGTGATTAATGTATCTCTTGGAAAGATATCTGAGTTTTGCTTAACCACAGTGTTGACATATAATAAAGTAGATCAAAGTGATAATGAGCCTCTTGCAAAGGACAATGTGTAACATGCCAATCAAAGAATAGTTTTTATGTAGAAACTTCAGTGCGTTCCTTTAGGTATTAATACATATCTATTGGAAAGGACAACCCCAAACACTATTGTGTTTCAATTAATCACTGAGTTTGTATTTCTCCCCTCCAATCACTCTTATTCAAGGCCACTGGAATTATGCTCTTTTACGGCTACAGCTTTTTCCGCATGATTATTGATTTGCGCAATTTAACACATAATTCGTCATCTGTTGAGTAATCTGTAGAATTTAACAAAAAAATATTTTGTTTCTAACTCAAATGGATCAAAAGTTACTAAAAAACAGGCAATGTGCTCACACGCAGTGGATGGCATTTCACAAAGGTCAACTGGTCATCTTTCAGTTGCTTATTTCGGTATTCTGTTAAGCTGCTAGTAATGAGGTGACATATTGCCCAGACTGTACCACTATGTATTAAAATAAAAAAATAACGAAGTAATACTATCAGAAAATGTGCTGCATTATGCCACATAATTTGCCTTTTCTTTCCCCATGATTTAGTCAACCCCTCCGTATAAGTTGGTGCTCCCCTGCAGCAGAAATACAGCTTCCCATATATCATGCCTACCAGTGTGGATGACATGTAAATCCTACACCTTGCAGCCCGCATTGTCTTAAGTAACATTTTCTATATATTGACTTGCACACTTATATGTGTCATTGTCTCTGAATATATGTGTGATATAAAGCTCTTGTGACACCTTACATTGGGATGAGTAGCACTATAAAAGAATTTAAATATATATGGGAGAGGGTCTATGGAGAGATGAGGGGCACTGTTGAATGGTGGTCCTGAGGGAATCAGGTCTTTGTGGGAGCGGTGTCAACAAAGATTGTCACACCAGATGTAACCAGTATTAAATCCAGCCTTGCCAGAGGTGTAGCTATCATTCCTGCAGTCTACGCAGTGCCCAAGGCCCTAAGGCACTAGCATTTAAGGATCTGTTAGTGAGATGGACTGGTAGGAAAGGATAGCCAACGGATGGAGGGGTTACATTATCTTGTAAACCCTATTTTTATAAAGTTTTTATTTCTATTGTTTTAGTTGATGTAGAACGAAGACCAAAATTAGAAATGTCTACCATAGCAAGAACTGTGTGCACTAATCCCAAAATCTTGTAGTGCCACACTATCACATGCCAGATAAATGCGTGAGCTTAAGCCTTGCATGGATTTTTCCCTCATTCGTTAAAAAATACCCTTTTATTAATGAACAGTTGTTTTCTGTCTCTATGTATGAATATGTTATGCTGTAGAGTGACCCTAGTCAAAAGGCAGCAAAGTGCTGTACGAGGTCCAAGACAAAATCTAAGTCTGGAAATATGTGCCAAACCATTGAGGGGAATATTTACTAACACTACATGCAACTCAGTGTAGCAAGTGAAGTTGTTGTGCTGTGTTGCTGTGTTGCATTGCGTGAAATGGAAAGAACACAGCAGAATCATATATTCTAAGTTATGGTGCTGTTCTGCTCTCTCCTATACTGGCAGACTTATGGCTGCCTAGTGCCAAAACATTGTGGTCAGGTAAGGTTTTCTTTTTTTCTAAACAAATTTTATTATGTCATATACAGTGCAGTAATCCTTAACTCAGGAAACATCTGCCACATTGAGCATTGCAGGTCATTGTCTTTGACAGTTAATTTATACATTATTATCATCAAAATGAAAAAGTACAATATAAAATAAACATCTTAACCCCCCCCTCCCAAGTTGCACTAGCACAGAGCAGCGTTTCAGTTGTCACCACATCTCCCATCTCAGTGAAACCATCCCTCCACTACATTTCCAGTCCCTTACCCTAGTGGCCCACAGATCAAGCCAGATACAGATGCATCTACCGGGGGCACCAGGTCTAATTCCAGGCCTCAGTAGTCTGCCCACCCTTTCCAGATTTTGGGGTGATTTTGCAGGCAGCCCCAGGCCTTAAATATTGGGATCTCTAACCCCATGCTAAAATCCAATCCATTCTTCCATGCCAAGAGAGAGGGCGGGCCCGTCGCCTTCCACAGCCTTGCTATCTCTCTCTTGGCCAGGGTCAACCCCAGTAGCAGTAGGTGCCTCTTGTACGTGTTACCTCCTATACCCTCCATGATATGCAGGATTGTCAATCTCGTGAGGAGGGGAGCTCTCACTCTAACACCTCCGCCAATCAGGTTAACACCACTCTCCAAAATTTCGTAAGTGCTGTACAGTGCCAAATGGTATGAAGTAGGGACCCCTCTTCTCGTCCGCATCGCAGGCACGTCAGGGATGCCACTAGACCTGCCCTCCACAGCCTGACCCTAGTGAAATAAACCCAGTGGAGGTATTTGAATTGAATGAGATGCAGTCTCATCAATATTGCTGCTCCTCTAGGGGAGGCCAGTGCGTCCATCCAGTCACCTCCATCCAGTTGGCCCACATCTCCCACCCAAGCCTCTCTGAGTTTATCTAGCATAGTGGAGCTATGGGTCACCAAAGATTGATACATCTTTATTATCTTATGATCTTGTATATCTCCCATGAAAATCTTGGCCTCAATCGGACTGATTTCAGGGAGATCCTCTAATCCTGAGATTCTCGGATAGATAGCATGCCGAAACTAAAGGTATTTATAAAACTGAGTTTGTGGCATGTGGTACTCTTGCTGAAGATCTTGAAAAGATTTGAGCACGACGCCACGCATTATATCCCCTAATGTGGAGATTACCATGTCATCCCATCCTTTGAATCCAGCTAGCGCCTCCAGCTGCGGTAGACGGCCATTATGTCACAGTGGGGTCTGCCTAGTTAGCTTACTCCACCAACCCATCTTATGAACAATAGAACAGTCGCTACCTGTTGGGGCATTATTAAAATTCTTCGCAAAATTAAGCATTACTTGTCCCCGCAGGTTCGCAAGCAAGTCGTCGTTGCATTGGTGGCTTCGCGACTTGACTATTGTAATGCTCTTTATGCTGCTGCTAACAAAGGTCTTATGCAGCGCTTACAGACAGTCCAGAACGCGGCGGACAAATTCGTACTTGATGCTCCTAGACTATCTTCCGCCACGGCTGCCAGGAAAACCTTACACTGGCTCCCCATTGAGTCTAGGATTGCCTTTAAGACTCTTTGTGTGACCTATGGGGCGCTTACCGGTAATGGGGCGGAGGGCGTGAGGAAACTGCTGCATCCATATGTACCAGAGAGAGCTCTCCGTTCCACAACCAAGAGTCTGCTGGTGGTCCCCCGCGTTCGTAGAACCAAATGGGGTGGGAAGGCGTTTTCAACAGTAGCCCCCAAACTGTGGAACAGCCTTCCTCTCGAAATTAAATCCCAACCGTCAGTCCAGAACTTTGGAAAACCCTAAAAACGTGGCTATTCTCCAAGGCGTATCCGTAGTCCTGGTTAACTGGTTATTTTGATCTCTTTTTTAGGCGCCTTGATGCCTCCGGGCTTAGTAGCGCAATATAAGACTCCTTTCATTTCATTTCATTTCATTATGGAGGGAGTGTTTCCACACTCGAAACACCACCTGAGTGGCAGATGGTAAAAAATGGTATGCAAGGTGGATTCACTCATACACCTCCGCTCCAGCGCATATGCGGGGTCCTCTCGGTTACTATTCCTCCATTCATTTAGTACCAGGAGATGTGAGGCCATGTAGTACGATTGAATATCTGAAGTGGCCAGCCTCCGCAATATGTTGACTGAAAGCAGGCCCGCAGCACCACCCTGGAAGCCCTCCCTGCCCACAGGAACTGTCCCAACACCGCATTAACCTTGCGAAACCCAGAGGGGGGCACTGGGTAGGGATGGTTCTGCAATTGATAGAGCAGGCGCGGCAAGAACACCATTTTAAAAATTGACGATCTACCATATATGGAAAGGGGCGTGTGCGACGAGGTTTTCATTTCCTCCCTTGTTCGTGTCCAAATTGGAACTGTATTTCTGTCCCACGTAACTCTCGGCAAATCTGATAGAAAGACTTCCAGATATTTCACACCCTCTGTTGACTCCCGCACTGCAGTGGCCCACGACCCCAATTCTGTTGTTCCCCCCCAGCACCCACAGTGTGGATTTACTCAGGTTCATATACAGACTCTGTTAGACCTGGCATCATTGGCGTGAGTCTCCCTTCCATTTTGACGGATTGCCTCCTCTGTTTTGATATGTTTTTGCTGGTTATATGCTTTGGGCACTGTGCCCCTGCTATTCAGTGCCATAATGCAAGTGCTATAAGCAATCGCAATGGAGCCCACACCGCTAGCCCCTCCTTCGGTTCGCCCCTAGGGACTCTGGTACATAGAGTTCTCGAGTGGTTCACCCCAGTAGGTGCAAGTAGGTACTTGTAGAACTGATGATCTCTAGACCCGATACATGTCCCGGGTTTTTGGATATCGCCTGAGACATGGCTCGGGTTTCGGGATAACTTCCCTCATCAGTAGAGAAAATAGTTAGGGGTGGAAGAGAAGGCCGCCAAACAACCGTCAAAGGCCTCGATGCCAGAACCGGCACGCAGGTGCGTCGTCCAGGAGCCCGTTCGCTCAAAGCTCAAGGGAGCCAATTTGTATAAGCAATCGCAATGGAGAGCACACCGCTAGCCCCTCCTCTGGTTCGCCCCTAGGGACTCTGGTACATGGAGTTCTCGAGTGGTTCACCCCAGTAGGTGCAAGTAGGTACTTGTAGAACTGATGATCTCTAGACCCGATACATGTCCCGGGATTTTGGATATCGCCCGAGACATGGCTCCGGTTTCGGGATAACTTCCCTCATCAGTAGAGAAAATAGTTAGGGGTGGAAGAGAAGGCCGCCAAACAACCGTCAAAGGCCTCGATGCCAGAACCGGCACGCAGGTGCGTCGTCCAGGAGCCCGTTCGCTCAAAGCTCAAGGGAGCCAATTTGTATAAGCAATCGCAATGGAGCGCACACCGCTAGCCCCTCCTCCGGTTCGCCCCTAGGGACTCTGGTACATGGAGTTCTCGAGTGGTTCACCCCAGTAGGTGCAAGTAGGTACTTGTAGAACTGATGATCTCTAGACCCGATACATGTCCCGGGATTTTGGATATCGCCCGAGACATGGCTCCGGTTTCGGGATAACTTCCCTCATCAGTAGAGAAAATAGTTAGGGGTGGAAGAGAAGGCCGCCAAACAACCGTCAAAGGCCTCGATGCCAGAACCGGCATGCAGGTGCGTCGTCCAGGAGCCCGTCGGCTCAAAGCTCAAGGGAGCCAATTTGTATAAGCAATCGCAATGGAGCGCACACCGCTAGCCCCTCCTCCGGTTCGCCCCTAGGGACTCTGGTACATGGAGTTCTCGAGTGGTTCACCGGAGTAGGTGCAAGTAGGTACTTGTAGAACTGATGATCTCTAGACCCGATACATGTCCCGGGTTTTTGGATATCGCCCGAGACATGCCTCGGGTTTCGGGATAACTTCCCTCATCAGTAGAGAAAATAGTTAGGGGTGGAAGAGAAGGCCGCCAAACAACCGTCAAAGCCCTCGATGCCAGAACCGGCACGCAGGTGTGTCGTCCAGGAGCCCGTCGGCTCAAAGCTCAAGGGAGCCAATTTGTATAAGCAATCGCAATGGAGCGCACACCGCAAGCCCCTCCTCCGGTTCGCCCCTAGGGACTCTGGTACATGGAGTTCTCGAGTGGTTCACCCCAGTAGGTGCAAGTAGGTACTTGTAGAACTGATGATCTCTAGACCCCATACATGTCCCGGGTTTTTGGATATCGCCCGAGACATGGCTCGGGTTTCGGGATAACTTCCCTCATCAGTAGAGAAAATAGTTAGGGGTGGAAGAGAAGGCCGCCAAACAACCGTCAAAGGCCTCAATGCCAGAACCGGCACGCAGGTGCGTCGTCCAGGAGCCCGTCGGTTCAAAGCTCAAGGGAGCCAATTTGTATAAGCAATCGCAATGGAGCGCACACCGCTAGCCCCTCCTCCGGTTCGCCCCTAGGGACTCTGGTACATGGAGTTCTCGAGTGGTTCACCCCTGTAGGTGCAAGTAGGTACTTGTAGAACTGATGATCTCTAGACCCGATACAAGTCCCGGGTTTTTGGATATCGCCCGAGACATGGCTCAGGTTTCGGGATAACTTCCCTCATCAGTAGAGAAAATAGTTAGGGGTGGAAGAGAAGGCCGCCAAACACCCATCAAAGGCCTCGATGCCAGAACCGGCACGCAGGTGCGTCGTCCAGGAGCCCGTCGGCTCAAAGCTCAAGGGAGCCAATTTGTATAAGCAATCGCAATGGAGCGCACACCGCTAGCCCCTCCTCCGGTTCGCCCCTAGGGACTCTGGTACATGGAGTTCTCGAGTGGTTCACCCCAGTTGGTGCAAGTAGGTACTTGTAGAACTGATGATCTCTAGACCCTATACATGTCCCGGGTTTTTGGATATCGCCCGAGACATGGCTCGGGTTTCGGGATAACTTCCCTCATCAGTAGAGAAAATAGTTAGGGGTGGAAGAGAAGGCCGCCAAACAACCGTCAAAGCCCTCGATGCCAGAACCGGCACGCAGGTGCGTCGTCCAGGAACCCGTCGGCTCAAAGCTCAAGGGAGCCAATTGGTATAAGCAATCGCAATGGAGCGCACACCGCTAGCCCCTCCTCCGGTTCGCCCCTAGGGACTCTGGTACATGGAGTTCTCGAGTGGTTCACCCCTGTAGGTGCAAGTAGGTACTTGTAGAACTGATGATCTCTAGACCCGATACAAGTCCCGGGTTTTTGGATATCGCCCGAGACATGGCTCAGGTTTCGGGATAACTTCCCTCATCAGTAGGGAAAATAGTAGGGGTGGAAGAGAAGGCCGCCAAACAACCATCAAAGGCCTCGATGCCAGAACCGGCACGCAGGTGCGTCGTCCAGGAGCCCGTCGGCTCAAAGCTCAAGGGAGCCAATTTGTATAAGCAATCGCAATGGCGCGCACACCGCTAGCCCCTCCTCCGGTTCGCCCCTAGGGACTCTGGTGCATGGAGTTCTCGAGTGGTTCACCCCAGTAGGTGCAAGTAGGTACTTGTAGAACTGATGATCTCTAGACCCGATACATGTCCCGGGTTTTTGGATATCGCCCGAGACATGGCTCAGGTTTCGGGATAACTTCCCTCATCAGTAGAGAAAATAGTTAGGGGTGGAAGAGAAGGCCGCCAAACAACCGTCAAAGCCCTCGATGCCAGAACCGGCACGCAGGTGCGTCGTCCAGGAACCCGTCGGCTCAAAGCTCAAGGGAGCCAATTGGTATAAGCAATCGCAATGGAGCGCACACCGCTAGCCCCTGCTCCGGTTCGCCCCTAGGGACTCTGGTACATGGAGTTCTCGAGTGGTTCACCCCAGTAGGTGCAAGTAGGTACTTGTAGAACTGATGATCTCTAGACCCGATACATGTCCCGGGTTTTTGGATATCGCCCGAGACATGGCTCGGGTTTCGGGATAACTTCCCTCATCAGTAGAGAAAATAGTTAGGGGTGGAAGAGAAGGCCGCCAAACAACCGTCAAAGGCCTCGATGCCAGAACCGGCACGCAGGTGTGTCGTCCAGGAGCCCGTCGGCTCAAAGCTCAAGGGAGCCAATTTGTATAAGCAATCGCAATGGAGCGCACACCGCAAGCCCCTCCTCCGGTTCGCCCCTAGGGACTCTGGTACATGGAGTTCTCGAGTGGTTCACCCCAGTAGGTGCAAGTAGGTACTTGTAGAACTGATGATCTCTAGACCCCATACATGTCCCGGGTTTTTGGATATCGCCCGAGACATGGCTCGGGTTTCGGGATAACTTCCCTCATCAGTAGAGAAAATAGTTAGGGGTGGAAGAGAAGGCCGCCAAACAACCGTCAAAGGCCTCGATGCCAGAACCGGCACGCAGGTGTGTCGTCCAGGAGCCCGTCGGTTCAAAGCTCAAGGGAGCCAATTTGTATAAGCAATCGCAATGGAGCGCACACCGCTAGCCCCTCCTCCGGTTCGCCCCTAGGGACTCTGGTACATGGAGTTCTCGAGTGGTTCACCCCTGTAGGTGCAAGTAGGTACTTGTAGAACTGATGATCTCTAGACCCGATACAAGTCCCGGGTTTTTGGATATCGCCCGAGACATGGCTCAGGTTTCGGGATAACTTCCCTCATCAGTAGAGAAAATAGTTAGGGGTGGAAGAGAAGGCCGCCAAACAACCATCAAAGGCCTCGATGCCAGAACCGGCACGCAGGTGCGTCGTCCAGGAGTTCGTCGGCTCAAAGCTCAAGGGAGCCAATTTGTATAAGCAATCGCAATGGAGCGCACACCGCTAGCCCCTCCTCCGGTTCGCCCCTAGGGACTCTGGTACATGGAGTTCTCGAGTGGTTCACCCCAGTTGGTGCAAGTAGGTACTTGTAGAACTGATGATCTCTAGACCCTATACATGTCCCGGGTTTTTGGATATCGCCCGAGACATGGCTCGGGTTTCGGGATAACTTCCCTCATCAGTAGAGAAAATAGTTAGGGGTGAAAGAGAAGGCCGCCAAACAACCGTCAAAGGCCTCGATGCCAGAACCGGCACGCAGGTGCGTCGTCCAGGAGCCCGTCGGCTCAAAGCTCAAGGGAGCCAATTTGTATAAGCAATCGCAATGGAGCGCACACCGCTAGCCCCTCATCCGGTTCACCCCTAGGGACTCTGGTACATGGAGTTCTCGAGTGGTTCACCCCAGTAGGTGCAAGTAGGTACTTGTAGAACTGATGATCTCTAGACCCGATACATGTCCCGGGTTTTTGGATATCGCCCGAGACATGGCTCGGGTTTCGGGATAACTTCCCTCATCAGTAGAGAAAATAGTTAGGGGTGGAAGAGAAGGCCGCCAAACAACCGGCAAAGGCCTCGATGCAAGAACCGGCAGGCAGGTGCGTCGTCCAGGAGCCCGTCGGCTCAAAGCTCAAGGGAGCCAATTTGTATAAGCAATCGCAATGGAGCGCACACCTATGGCAAATTGATGTACTAATTAGTGATTCCATGATTGGGTTATTTGATTTACTTGTCACAGTGCACCATGTGTGCCCAGGGCTTGTAAATCAAATGCTGCTGGTGGGCTTGCAGCACTGGTTGTGCCACCCACAGAACCAGCTTGTTAAGTGTGTCTCAGGCCTACCATTTGCCAGCCTGTGTGCAGTCTAGTACTGCGATGTCGACTTGGTCAAGTGCACCCACGTGCCAGTCTCTAAAACCTTCCATCTGCTTCATATCAGACACCCCTATGGTAGGCCCCAGGGCAGGGTTCATTGTAAGTATAAGGTAGAACATGCTCTGGTGTGTGTAGCATGTCCTAATAGTGAATTACAGCCATTTTCGTTTTTCACTATTGCAAGGCTACCTGTTCTCCATAGGCTAGAATGGGCAGTTAGATTATTACATTCTTATAATCCTAACTGACTCAGGGAACATGGTAGAAATTCGAATTTAGTATGCCTGAACGCAGAAGGATAAAATACATCTTTCAGTAAAGTTGGTTTTAACATTCTGTGTTTGAAAATACCACTTTTAGAAAGTAGGTATTTTCTTGCCTAACTGTCCAGGCCTGCCTCTGCTATGTTGTGTATTCCTTGTCTGGAGTTTTTGAGTGACAGGGCTGGGGGATTCCAGGAGACAGGTCGGGACAGCCCAGTGGTGAATAGAGATATCTGCATCTAGATGGGAGGTAGGAGTTGCACCTGGGACCTGAATAGGGTTGGCCTTCCCTCTACAATGCTGGCTCTGCCTCCTGTGGTGTGTCTGATGTCTCTGCCCTGCACAGTGAAAGGAAGAAAGGAGTCATGTAAACAAAGTGCTCAGAAACTGGTTTGGACTAGGGCCTCTCTGCCTTCAGAGAACAAAGGATTTTGGGGTATAAATATTGGGACCCAGTCCCAAGAACTTTAGATCACTTCTGGAACAAGAAACCTTTGGCCAAGGAGAAGAACCAAGGAAGCTGCAGGAGTTTGACTGCCCCTCTGCAAGTGTGATTTTTGCTGGGTTGGTCTGCAGTGGTTGCTTCATTGGCAAGGAAAGGAGAAGGAACTTTTTAAGTACTTTCATTATCTACAGAATAGTCTCCAAGGGCTTGAACTGTGCTTGCCTCGTGCTGAAGTCTCAGGGACAAAAGACTTCATCTCCAGCTCCCCTCTGAATTTCCTTGCTGGGAAATCTACCTCCATACATTTGCGTGTCACTGGGCGCTGAAGGTGCGACGCATCAAGAAGAAGAGTGCTGCCGCCGCAGCTGAAATCGTCGCATCGCCGGAGAAGCGAGCCTTCGCCGCATCCCCCTGGAAGCGTGCCATCGCCAAAGCTGCCTGCTGTCGCATCACCGGAGAAGCGTGGCGCCATCGAGAGAGTCGCCATCGCATCACCAGAGAAGCGTGTCGCAGGGCCTGTCCCAGCTCCAAAGTACAGGGTTGTTGCAAGGCTGCCAGGGCGCCTACGCATCGTCATCGCAGCGTCATCGCATCGTCGCATCAAGGGCACCATCTTCTCGCATCGCAACCGGATCATTGCAGCGCATCAAGGTGCCATCTTGCGAATCGCAACGGGCCCGCAGGTCGAGAATATACGCATCAACCCCGCACCGGTAAGGATCACAACGCATTCCCTACTCTGCGCAAGCATTGAGGCACAACGCATCCTTTCCCCCGGATCACGTAACTGACGCATCTCCCCTTTTGCGTGCCTTTTGTTCACTTTGCGTTACGCATCCAGGTACATTGTTGAGAACTTTGTCGCATTTACCATCAACTTGAACAAAGCAACTTTTATCATCTTTAAGTCATCTTTAGGTATAGTATTGTGGATTTTTGTCGTTTATGGTATTGTGTTGAGTCTATATAAAGAATACTTATTTTTATAAAACCTGTGTTGTGTCCATCTGTAGTGTTTTCACTGTATTACTGTGTATATTCACAAATGCTTTACACACTGCCTCAGAGATAAGCCTGTCTACTCGTGCCTAGCTACCAAGGTGGTGAGCAGGGGTTATTTAGGAGTGTAATTCCCTTTTCCTGACTTAGAAGTAAGGGTCCCTATTTGGACAAAGGTGAATACCGTTGCCAACTAGAGACCCCCAGATCTAACAGTTTTGATGATTCACCAAAAATTTGCATAATGCAGAGGAGCCTTAGACCGTATTTATGTCTGTTAAAAAAAGGACATTGTCCACATACAAAGCAATGCGATCCGAGAGCCAATGATCCCACTCAAACCCCGCTACCTGCGCGTCCATTCGCACCCACGCTGCTAACGGCTCTATTACTAGCGCAAAGAGATACGGCGACAGAGGACACCCCTGACGAGTACCCCTGCCTATGGAAAACAAAGAAGATACGGATCCCGCCACCCGCACCGACGCTGTGAGGTCTGTATACAGCAGTTTTAGGTATGCCAGGAATTTAGGACCTATATTAAGACGTTCAAGGAGCGCAAATTGGTATACCCAACTGAGGTAATCAAATGCCCTATCCATGTCCGCCAGCAGAAGGGCAGCTGGTCCTCGGAAGTTCGTTTCCGGTCCAGGGAAGGCATGGCTTGGCAGTTCGGGCTGGACTGTTCCCATGAGGCACAGGGTCAGACTGATTTTCATATAGCCATGTCTGAACTGGGGTGGCAGAGTGGGCTAAAGAACGGTGATGGATCAAACCCAGATCTTTTGACTGGGTGTGAGTGTTTGATTGGTTCAGATGCTCCGTCCATCACCACCTCCTTTTGTACCGCTTTGGCCGCCATAAGTGTGGCAGGGTATGCTCAGACGTGAGTCCCTTGCTCACTTTGCCACTACAAACCAGTCCTCGGAAGCTTGTTTCCGGTCCACGGAAGGCATGGCTTGGCAGTTCGGGCTGGACTGTTCCCATGAGGCACAGGGTCAGACTGATTTGCATATAGCCATGTCTGAACTGGGGTGGCAGAGTGGGCTAAAGAACGGTGATGGATCAAACCCAGATATTTTGACTGGGTGTGAGTGTTTGATTGGTTCAGATGCTCCGTCCATCACCACCCCCTTTTGTACAGCAGAAGGGCAGCAGGCACTCCTCTTCCCTGGATGGCAGCTATTGGGTTATGTGCCCACCGGCAGACATCTTCGATAACTTGGAGGTAGTGCTACCATATCTGGGAGATGTATTTCTTAAACAATTCGCATGAGAACCCATTCGGGCCCAGAGCTTTTCCTTAATTCAATTCTCCACACGCTGTGCAAATCTTCCCCTCAGTAAACCGCACTTCCAAATCTGCTTGCGTGTCATCAGAAAGGGTGCGGGCAGTAGATCATCTATAAAGTGATGGATCACATCTTCCTGCAGGAGCTCTCTAGGGGTGTAGAGTTCTGCACAATACTGTGCAAAACTCTCAGCTATAAGGGAGGGGTACTCAGATCCCGTCCATCAGGACCTGGTATACTAGGTAGAACCTGGGGATGCAAGGTCCCATGGCATAGTCTATGCAGTAATTTAATGGACTTATCACCCGATTGATAAATTCGGCTACGGGACGACAGCCACCCAAGGAGGGCCTCATCAATCAGGGTATTTGAATTGGTTGGTCGCGCCAGCACCAGCTGTCGGCACACCAAATTCCCTCCCTCCCCCTCCTACTCTGCTCTAGTTGCATTAATTGAGCCTCCGACTGCAGCAGAGCCTCCCGCCAGGTGCAATGTGAGTTGAGATGTCCACTCCCCACAGAGTAGGTGTCATGGCCTCCCACAACGTTGTGGCCTCGGCCACCGTTCCCACATTTGTATCTAGATATTGTTCAATTGCCTGTCCCATTTGTTCCCACTATTTCCATCCTGGAGGTGCCATTGGGAGAGACGCCATTGAAAGGGGGGTCTCTCAGGACCCAGCTGCATCATCAGAACCACTGGGGAATGGTCGGATAGGCCCCTTGGGAGCATCTCCACTGCCCTCACCCTCCCGACGGCTCTTAAAGGCACAAATAAATAATCAAGATGGGAGTGCGAGTCATGGGAGGTTGAAAAATATGTGTAGCCTAGTTACATTCCATGCAACCGCCGCCAAACATCCACCCATCCCAGTCCTGTCACTAAGAAGCTCAGTTTAGTACTGTGGTGGACGGCGGCATATCTCCCTGATCTCCATCTGTCTGCAGCCGAGTCCATTACATCATTCCATTCTCCCCCTATTATTGCCAACCACACCGGCATGTCAGCCCACAGAGTCGTGAGGCGCTCGACCAAAGCCCATTGTAGAGGCGGGGGGCCATACACACAACCCAAAACCACATGTTCCTTGTATATGGTACCCTCCAGAAATACGTATCTCCCCTGCCGATCCGTCTGTGTCTTAATATGTTTGTACAGGACTCTATGATGCAACAAAATCGTGACTCCGCGCGACCCCCTGGTGAACCCAGAATGAAACACCTGGGCATAGCCATGGCGGACGATACACAGTGCTTCAGTACCCATTAAATGTGTCTCTTGGAGCATCAGAACATCAGCTCTGTACCGTTTGGCCTGTTGGAATACAGCCCCTCTCTTAACCTTGTCCAGAGCCCCTCTGACATTCCAGCTCACTATTCGAAGGTCACCCGTGTGGAGTCGCACACTATCCATAAGATTTGCCATCGAAGGGTCTCCGGACCTCGAAGTGTGTGACAGTCTTGAGCCAGTGTGCAAAGAATAAACATGTGTGCCAAAAACATAGTGCAAACGTAAAACAAATATTCCCCAACATTCCCCAACGCCCTCCCCTATTGTGAAAAAGTAAATTTTGTCATGTTCTATGTCCCTACGTGTCATCCATCATATGTTATGTGTGCATGACCAATATGCATATGTTATTCCCCATGTCCGATTCAAGACGCAATTATAGTTGTGTCCACCTCTGGTATGTCATTTCCCAGTTCTCGTGAGTAATATGAGTGTCAGGCCTATGTAAAGTTATGTTGCCACGTTTCTCAGTGTGTACGTTAATTCATTGAAAGTCCCCGTTTCTAGGCCTCAATAGGGCCCGGACATCAGATTCAGCTCCTGTCTCCTGAACCCTCGCTGAGGAGCGATCCAGCCCCCACCTGTATCCTCGACCTTTCACTTACTTCCTGCCTCGCAGTGCCCGGTGCAGCTTGGCTCTGCCTCTGAGTCTGCCAAGACTATGTTATGATTCCAGCTATCAGTTTAGTCCTCCTTCTCTGCATTCCCAAGCTACTGAACTGCATCAATAGTTTCCGTCATTGTCTAGCCTATTCGGCCCCATGTTAAGAGAAATACTGTATTTAATGGTCATTTAATATTCTTCATCACGCACTACATGTAGAATAAATGCATGCTCTAGCCTTAGAGTCTGTTAGCTTTTCCCCTCATGACTTCTAGTTTATATCAACATGTTCCCTAAACATTAGATACCAGATAGGGTTTAGGTACATGTCGCTCCGACCCTCCAGACTTTAGTCTCTGCTCCTAGCACAGAGTTCATAGCCCCCAGCTTCTCCTAGTAACACGTCATTGCCAGTTTGCGCGCACCATCAGGTTAGAGGTCCCGGCTCCTTAGGTAGCCCCCTCCAATGTTTCCGCCCATTCATGACATATTCTGTTACATTTGCATCACATGTCTATGTGCACACCCAGTTACACCCTCTTTAAGCCCTTATCTTTCGCGACTGTTTCGCGTCATGCCTCTTGCTCCACCCACTGCTACGCCCATTGCAATGTAATGCTATGTGTTGGCGTTATGTATATATGCTCATGTATTGTTATTAAAAAGTGTTCCCCAGTTCCGATCCTGTTGGTGAGCCATTCTAGACCCTGACCACAGCAGCGCTCCTATTCCGTGCAGGTTGTCCTGTTCCTGTCCTTATGCTGTAATAAACCTGCAAAACTCCTACTACCTCGAATTTTGACTCTTATTTAGTGAGCTATCTGTTATTCATTCATTCATTCAAAAATAGATCCGGTATTATTTATTTATATACCACATAATGGCGCCCGAACAGGGACTTGCCCTTTCCCCACGCGTCGGTGAAGCCACGCCGACCCCCTGACCCTCTGCAGTCGTGACGGAACTCTTCTGCGCAGTGGCAGATATTTCTGCTCAAGTATCCCTCAGGCCCACGGAGAAGACGGAGGAGGCGGTCCAGCATCCAAACGAGACGGTGGAGGAACGCGGCGAGTCCCGACCAGAGCCCAAGCCAAGAGTACAAGGTCCGAGGTATCCGGAGGTCCACCCGTAACTGAAGTCCGAAGTTCGTAGTCATCGTCGTAGCAGTGCAGTCCAGTCCGAGGCCTTCCGTTCTTGCTGCCCGGTGAGTACCGTTACTGGGGTGGTATCTAGACAGGGTCAATTTAATTGACTCTGGTCTGTGGGTTGGTGGTACACAGTCCCACAAACGAAGTGTTCACTTCGGTGGATACGGGTCCTGACGTGTCTCTTTAAGAGACCGGTAAGTTTCGTACTGTTTCAGCAGTGCATCTAGTTTCTGTTCTAGTCAGTTTCTGTTCCTCGAGAAATTTCAAGTGTTCTGTTCGCAGTATTTCCAGGTAGTATTCTGTTCGAACTGTTATTTTAAATGTCCTTCATGTATTTTAATGTCGTGGTATGAATGGGGAATAAGTATCGTGTTTATTGTGTATTGTATTATGTCCAGATTATAGTCCAGTCATGCCGCTCTTCTCAAAATTACGTCAGTTAAAGACTAGAAAGGGTCTGCTGGAAGCAGCAGTTCCCGTCCCGCCTAGGGACAGTCCAGGTCACTTTATGTATCAGAAACATGGCATAAGCGCCATATTATATTTAGATTTATGGGTAGAGTATACAAAGGAGCTAGAAGAGAAGTATAGATGGCCCGTATCAGGTACGTGGGATGCCGAGTGCATCATGAGAGTAGAGGAGGCATTATGGAAAAAGAAAGCCAGACAATCACAGAAAGATGCCATCGAGCTATGGCGCAAAGAAGCTCATAAAAGAACCGAAAAAGAAATCAGAAAGTCAGAACTAAGTAGAGAATCCCAAGAACGAGCCCAAGAAAGGGAATTAATCGAGATAGGTGAACGAGTTAGAACTGAGCAATCAGACAGACAGAGGCATGCCCTTATTAAGGGTATGTATCCTCTTCTTGCCGAGGGCTTGCCAAAAGCGACCCCGGAGGCATCCAGTAATTTCCCGCCACCGTTAGTTCCGACCAAGCTACGTCACAAACCGACCGCAGCTGATATTTTCATCTCGTCCTATTTGGACGACACAATCCCTGAATATGTAAATCCTGTCCGCGCTCCGCCAGTCCCTGTAAATCAGGTAATTCCTACTCCCCCAGACACCGGGGTGCCCTTAACAGCCCCCCCGGGTCAGCCCGCCATACAAGTCCAGCCCACGTTACAATTACCCACCCTGCCAGGACGAAAAGCATCAGTTGATGACTCTAGTTTAGGGGCCGCAGGAGGAGGTCTTCCTCAAACCCCGCCGCCATACAAGCGTTTATCAGCACTCGAATTACATGCTCAAGCATCACAGCGTACTCCTAAAAGTAATAAGTCTGTTGCAGAGATCAGGCAAACCCTTGGCGAATGTGTCTATGACCCAGTTCCAGGCGAGTTTAATATGGTTTTATATTCCGTACGCGTAAGGAGAGTGACCGAGTATCTAGTCACCCTGCCGAATATGAAAGAAGATCTAGACAGGATATATCGTTTCATCCGTACAGGGGATGACCCACAAAGTATTAGTGATGCCATGTCTCAAAGGAAAGCCGAGATTCAGCGCATGATATTAAAGTTCTTAATTAACTGTCTAATAAGAGAACAGGATCATCCGTCTAAAGACCCGGAAGAAATGAAAACTCTAACAAAGTGGAGTGATAATATAGCCGAAGGAAAGCACAATACCATTGGTGCCATGGAAAGTATGTACAAGAAAATCCGTAGAGAGATAATAAAGATACACGAACAGCGTAAAGCAGCACAAGTAAGCGAGAAAGAAAGTACCTCTGATCCTGAAGAGGAAGACGATGAGAATACCGCCAGAATAGCGTATGTAGGAAAACCTAGATTTCCAGATCGCCATTTACGTCTAGAACACAAGCCAATTCCCCATCATTCAGCACCAGAACAAGGTTCCCTAGAACAAGTATTCCAAGCTACCGATCACATTCTGAAATCACGAATCGGTTATAGTGAGTTAAGTACTATGCATGAACAAGAAATAGTTCGGTCAGCAGTCCGATGGATTACTGATTCTACCACTTTTCCAGACGAAATAGTGGCACAAATGTTTCTGAAAATGCCCCCAGCCGAGCAGCGACTGGTGGGTATGTATATGATTCAGCACCTCATTACTCTGTATGAGGGTCAACATTCTGATCCAGGCCCGTTACATGATATCCTGAACGAGTTACTCCAGTACAGATGGAGAGGTCTAGGTACCGATTTAATTAGTGTCATTCTAGAACAACGCCATAAATATAGAATGTTCTTGAACCCGCATTTCGTTCATGTCTCACCCCCAGAAAGTAAATCATTCTACATAGACAGACAGAATCCGTTACGAGAAGTCCACCCAGTCAGAGGAGCGGGTGGCAAAATGCAGCGAGTGTTTGTATACACTCCGATCACAAAAATGGAACTTCTAGAGATGAAGAAATTAATTCCCTGTCATGACAAAGATCCAGCAGGGTACCATAGAGAATTAAAAGACATGCTCCGTATGGGAGAATACACATACCCGGATATAATTAAAATGTTAAAGGTTCTGTTGCCCGCCGGGGTGTATGAAAAGCTCAAAGAGAAAGAATGGGAGGTGGGAGAGAAAAAGATAGATTGGGCAGTCCTAGAAGCAGAAGATAAGATACGTGTACCAGGTACTGGTCTAGGAGAGAAATGTAAAGAATTACCAGAATTATTGATTCAAGTTTTACCCAGATTATTAACAACGAAAAAGGAAGACTGGGATGCAATCTCAGCCTGTAAACAGAAACAAGATGAAGATATTAGTGATTTTTATTCTAGGTTTGAAAAGTGCTTTAGTATCAACAGTGGTCTCAAGACAAGTAGTGAGTCGTACCCTCACCTTTTCGTTACTAAATTAGTCGAGAATTCAAGTCCACCAATTAAAAACCGAGTTCTGAAAGTCGAAAGTACCTGGCAAGCTAATACTCCGTCCCAGATGCTCCAGATGCTCCAGTATCACCAGAATAGAATCAGAGAAGAACAAGAGCACGAAAGAAAACGTATGAAAGACACGAAAATGAAAGTGCTAGTTGCACAATCTGTTCCTCACGACAGTCAGAAGAGGGGTCTGAATCAAGCCGGTCATCCTGCAGCACCCGTTAAAGGGAACTGCAATTATTGTAAACAGCCAGGTCATTTCATAAACGAGTGTACAGTTCTGAAACATAACATAGCTACTGGTAAGACTAAAGAAAGACCACGTCCGCCTAGACAAGAACAAGTTTCACAGACTCCTCAGTCACAGAATGCACCACAGACAGTTACAGCACCGCAGCCTATTGCTGCAACACAGCATGTTACATCGCAGATGTACCAGTATGCACAGTCTGAGTATCCAGAGTATCAGCAGTATTCATGAAACAGCCTAGAGAGGGAGGTAGGCTTGCCTCTCATCGAGATACCTGTAGATCAAGAGGGTCCCTATGTTCACAGTCAAGTATTAGGGAAAGACAGAAAGTTTTTGATTGATACAGGGGCAAGTAGGACCACAATTAGTCACGCCGAAGTTCCAGGGGCTCCGCTCTCAGGCTCAAGAAATGTTTCCCTTGGATTTTCAGGAAAGCCTATCGTAAATGAGATTTCAAAGCCAGTCACTCTAGAAGTAGGTCCATTGTCCCGCACTACTGATCTGTTACTTACTAAGTCATGTCCAGAAAATCTGTTAGGCATTAAGACATTGAAAGAGTTAGGTGCAGTTATATGTTGTTCCCCCGAGGGAATACGATTGTTCCTACGTGACTTTAAGGGTCACTATGTATTACGAGATTTTGATCCGAGATTGTCTAATGTCCCGCAGCATTTATGGGCGCAAGGTCCAACTGATGTAGGTTACATGCAAATCACACCCCATCGTGTGTCTCTCAAACCAGGTGTAGTGTTACCACGAATCAGGCAGTATAGATTGCCACCTGAGGCTGTAGCAGCCTTATCCAAAATTATAGACGAGCTCATGGCTCAAGGAGTGGTTGTAGAAACTGACTCCAATGTATGTAACTCTCCGATCATTCCAGTCATGAAACGTACTGATCCAAATGCACCCCCAGTATATCGATTAGTGATTGATTTACGAGAACTTAACAAATGTATTATTCCTCAGTACCCAGTTGTCCCAGATATCTCTTCCCTATTGACAGCCATTGATTCCGAAGCCATGTTCTTTACAGTAATCGATCTTAAGAATGCATTTTTTAGTGTTCCCATCCATCCAGACAGCCAGTTTCTTTTCGGATTTTGTTTAAATGGAAGGAGCTATATGTTTACACGAGCTCCTCAAGGTTTCACAGAAAGCCCTAGTATTTACAGTCAAGCACTTAAGAGACAACTAGACAATATTCATATGCCAACTAACACTGCCCTGCTCCAGTATGTCGATGATCTATTGATCACAGCCCGTTCTGAACGTGACTGCGAGCGAGCGTCACTGACGGTTCTGTATTTCCTAGCCGAGATGGGGCACAAGGTGTCCCCTTCGAAGCTTCAATTCTGTGTCCAGCAAGTGGTTTACTTAGGACACTTACTGTCCAAGAGGGGTAGGCAGTTGACACCAGACCGCATCCAGTTGATAGCGAGTCTTCCTCAGCCCAGGACCCAGAAGGAGGTACGTGCCTTTATTGGCCTTACTTCTTATTGTAGACAATGGATTCCTCAGTATGCGTTTCTAGCAAAGCCACTGATACAGTTAACGACACAGGAGGCAGCCGTATCGACTATTCTCCCTTGGACATCTGAACATACACTTAGTTTCAACGAGTTAAAGAAAGCTTTATGTCAAGCTCCAGTTCTAGCTACACCGAACTACAGTAAGCCTTTTACACTTTTCGTCACTGAACGCGAAGGTACAGCATTATCTGTTCTCACACAAGATCAAGCAGGACAGTACAAGCCGTGTGCTTATTTTTCTAGCACATTAGATCCAGTCGCCCAGGCTTTGCCCGCGTGCCTCAAGTCAGTTGCAGCCACAGCACTAGCTATCAGACAAAGTGATTCCATAGTTTTAGGACACTCTCTGACAGTACAAGTTCCACACTCCGTGGAAGTTCTTTTAAATAGAACACAAACACAGCACTTGACAATTGCACGTTTAACGGGTTATGAATTGACACTGTTTCAGCCACACATAGAAATCAGACGCTGCAACGTCCTGAACCCTGCTACACTGGTGCCATCAGCTAGTTCAAATTCTGCCGCACACAATTGTGTGGAAGTAGTCAACATTACGACAAAACCAAGACAAGACCTGACAGACATTCCGTTACTAGATCCCGACCTGACACTTTATGTGGATGGGTCATGTATGAGAACTAGTACAGGAGATTTAGTTGCCGCGTATGCAGTGACTACTGACACTGAAGTTATTAAGACACACCGCATTGACACTCTGTCCGCTCAAGCAGCAGAGCTAGTTGCTCTGACACAAGCTTGTATACACGCCAAGGAAAAGAAAGTTAATATTTACACAGATTCACGCTACGCATTTGGAGTCGTTCACGACTTTGGAGTGCTCTGGCAGGAGAGAGGTTTCATGACTTCTCATGGAACCAAAATTCAGCATGGTTTCCTTATCCAAGCTCTGTTAGATGCAATACATTTACCGACATCCATTGCTATTATGAAATGCAAAGCACATGCGAAAGTTACTGACATTATTTCCCAAGGTAATGATCTAGCAGATCGCACAGCCAAGCTTACAGCACAGACTCCAGACATTCAAGTTAATCCGACACAGACACAAACTCCAGATCTGACTACATGTATGACAGTTAAGGACCCCACCCAGGATGTCATAGATATCCAGTTACATGCTACTCCCGATGAAATCAAGAAATGGTCTGAACAAGGAGGGGTCCAGACAGATCAAGGATGGGTGACGAAGGGAAGAACCACATGGTTTCTCCCCGACTCTATGGTTCAAGTCATCATTAATACCGCACATAGTCCAGCACATTTAGGAGAAAAAGCAATGTTAGACAGTATCCAGAACATTTGGTTCAACAAGCATTTACGAGCTGCAGCCAAGCAGAAAGTCCGTACCTGTATGATATGTTGTCAGTTTAATCCAGGTAAAAGTGTCCCGGTAGAACAAGGGGGATTCCAGCCTCCTGACCACCCTTTTGAGGTCCTCCAGATGGATTATATTCAGATGGAGCGATGTCGAGGTTTCAAGTATGTTCTTGTAGTTGTATGCGCTTTGTCCAGATGGACAGAAGCATATCCAGTCCCAGATTACACAGCCGCGACCACTGCCAAGCAGTTGGTTCGTGAGTTTTTCCCTCGATATGGACTCCCTAGAGTCGTATATTCTGATAACGGTCAGCCATTCTCATCTGAACTCATGAAGCACGTTTCCTTGTTGTTAGGGTACCAGTGGAAGTTTCATTGTGTACGCCATCCTGAAGCAGCTGGTCTGGTCGAGAGACATAATCAGACTCTGAAAATCCGAATTGCCAAAATATGTAAAGAGAAAGGTGTGGACTGGCTAGTAGCTCTGCCAGTTGCTTTGTTTTATATGCGCATGGTCGCACATTCCAGATCAGGTCTGTCCCCGTATGAGGTCGTATTCGGCCGCCCCCCTAACATGTGGGGTACTCCTAGACCCCGAAGTATTACTGATGTTTCATGTAATATGCTGACAGATTACCTAGCTTCCTTGATGTCTGCCCTCAACTCATGTCGTTCACAGGTTGCCGCCGCATTTCCAGACAATACCGAGGTGGCCCCGCATGAAATCGTTCCAGGTTCGATGGTCCTCGTACGTAACTTCGACAGATCAAGTCCGCTGGAGCCACGTTGGAAGGAGCCCCGTCAGGTCCTCCTCACCACCCGTACAGCCGTGAAATTGGAAGGACGCCGCGGCTGGGTACACCTTTCGCACGTCAAGAAATTCTACGGATTAAAGCCGGTCTCTAAGAACATTTCCCAGGATTTAAAAACTTGTCAAAACATTGTTCCTAAGGACTGTCCCGCAAATGACATTGACACAACCCCTCCCCTGTTAGAAATAACTCCACAGCAGGAGTATAAGCAAAAGCTACGGTCTAGTAAAATAAGTCAGCCAGTTTGATTGTATAAGTCCTCCCCTAGGTGAAACGGTTAGACTGTTTCTGACATGTATAAAATAGACCCCCATAGTGAGAAAGTTAGTCAAAACTCAATCCGATGTATCGTTTTTCTAAGTTTCATATTATTTCTCAGCCTTTTGACTTCCTGCACTAGTTACGCATTTTATCTGTGTTTTCCAGTTCCTCATGTAAATAAGCATTCTAATGTTACAGTAGAGCACACGTTTAGTGATCTGCCTCCTCATGAATATTCATACCGCCTCGCTATGCGTAACAATACTTTTATCCGCATGTTGCATTATTCACACCAGACCAGCAATGCCACTAATTGTTGGGTGTGTGGTCGACTCCCCCCTTTCCAGACGTCAAAGGGAGTTCTGCCACTCTTTCCTTATCCTTTTTCCCATAATGGTTCGTGTGGAGCATGGTCCACGTTAACGTCATCCTCAACAGATATGTCTTTTCTTAACAGCACATGTTTCCCAGACAAGCATGGTCCCCCCCACAGAACAGGTTTAGATCTAGAAAATGAAGTGTACAATTTAGGTAACTATTCGTCGAATTTTATGGTCCTGAATGTTCAGTCTGATACTACTCCAGACTCACCTGCTATTTCAGTATTACCAGTCAAAGGCGAATTATGTGTTCGTAATTATGGATCTGTACATGTAGGACATAGTGATTGTACTACTATTGTCAAGTATAGTGACAGTGGGAAATCTATTTTTAAAGCTTAACGTCATTCTTATTTTGTTTGTGGTCAAACTGCATATGTTCGTCTGCCCCTCGATTGGGAGGGAACCTGTTACATTGCCTTCCTACTGCCACCTGTTTTTTTAGCCCCACCTGACTACCATAGGAATTCCTACCTAGTACATACTAGACACAAGAGAAATATCCCGATTGTCGACTATACTGAAACTGCTGCAGAGCAATTCATTGATATTGATAAAGGTGTTTTCCCTTATTTAGGTACAGTTGTAAATAGTAAGCTAATTCGTAGGTTAACAAGAACCCTTGAGGCTGTAATAGATGAGACTGCCTCCGCTCTAGGTAACTTAACCGAAGAGCAATCCTTTATGAGAATTGTTGTGCTCCAGAATCGTCTCGTCCTTGACGTCATACTGGCCGATAGGGGCGGGGCCTGTAGACTCATCGGATCCAGTTGCTGCATTTTCATTCCAAATAACGCGCCGTCTGTTTATTCAGCTATAACCAGACTTCATAAAATTGCCCATCTGTTACACCAAGATCCAGGCACCTGGACATGGTCCGGTTGGTTCTGGAATATAATTTCCGCCTGGGGATGGAAAGTCTTGTCCTTTCTAGGTATCGCAGTAGCGATCATATTCAGCTGCTGCCTCTGTATACAATGTGGCCCTGCGATTTGCGGCATGTGTGCTACCTCTTGTATTCCTAGTCCCAAGCCCCGTTCTAAATCTCGTTCCAAGACAATTCGAGATGAACAAATGGTACTGTATGAAATAATAGATGGTATCATGAATATTGATGTTTCCTGATGGAAACGTAGTGACAAGGAGGGAATGTGAAAAAGTAAATTTTGTCATGTTCTATGTCCCTACGTGTCATCCATCATATGTTATGTGTGCATGACCAATATGCATATGTTATTCCCCATGTCCGATTCAAGACGCAATTATAGTTGTGTCCACCTCTGGTATGTCATTTCCCAGTTCTCGTGAGTAATATGAGTGTCAGGCCTATGTAAAGTTATGTTGCCACGTTTCTCAGTGTGTACGTTAATTCATTGAAAGTCCCCGTTTCTAGGCCTCAATAGGGCCCGGACATCAGATTCAGCTCCTGTCTCCTGAACCCTCGCTGAGGAGCGATCCAGCCCCCACCTGTATCCTCGACCTTTCACTTACTTCCTGCCTCGCAGTGCCCGGTGCAGCTTGGCTCTGCCTCTGAGTCTGCCAAGACTATGTTATGATTCCAGCTATCAGTTTAGTCCTCCTTCTCTGCATTCCCAAGCTACTGAACTGCATCAATAGTTTCCGTCATTGTCTAGCCTATTCGGCCCCATGTTAAGAGAAATACTGTATTTAATGGTCATTTAATATTCTTCATCACGCACTACATGTAGAATAAATGCATGCTCTAGCCTTAGAGTCTGTTAGCTTTTCCCCTCATGACTTCTAGTTTATATCAACATGTTCCCTAAACATTAGATACCAGATAGGGTTTAGGTACATGTCGCTCCGACCCTCCAGACTTTAGTCTCTGCTCCTAGCACAGAGTTCATAGCCCCCAGCTTCTCCTAGTAACAGTAAAGTAAAGTCCACATTTGTAAAGCGCACAATCACCCGTAAGGGTCTCTAGGCGCTGGGGGCCGTCGGGAAGATTAAGCGAGCTATTGCCCAGAGTCACATGGTGCTGGGCTAACCTGCTGCCGGACCCGGGGATCGAACCGTGGTCCCCAGATTCCAGCGTCAGTCGCCCTGGCCGCGGCGCCACACCTCTTCCCGACACCTCTTCACCTCTTCCCTCTAACACGTCATTGCCAGTTTGCGCGCACCATCAGGTTAGAGGTCCCGGCTCCTTAGGTAGCCCCCTCCAATGTTTCCGCCCATTCATGACATATTCTGTTACATTTGCATCACATGTCTATGTGCACACCCAGTTACACCCTCTTTAAGCCCTTATCTTTCGCGACTGTTTCGCGTCATGCCTCTTGCTCCACCCACTGCTACGCCCATTGCAATGTAATGCTATGTGTTGGCGTTATGTATATATGCTCATGTATTGTTATTAAAAAGTGTTCCCCAGTTCCGATCCTGTTGGTGAGCCATTCTAGACCCTGACCACAGCAGCGCTCCTATTCCGTGCAGGTTGTCCTGTTCCTGTCCTTATGCTGTAATAAACCTGCAAAACTCCTACTACCTCGAATTTTGACTCTTATTTAGTGAGCTATCTGTTATTCATTCATTCATTCAAAAATAGATCCGGTATTATTTATTTATATACCACACTATACCTCGAAACAGCTGAAGTATCTGTCGCGGTGGAGGTGGAATGCGGACCCAAACGGGAGCCCCCCGCCCTCTCCCCATGGATCCCTAATAACCTGCCCATAGTCAACGGACATTCCCCATAACTATTGAAGTTCAAACAGAGGTACCAGCTCCTGCTCACGTTTTGACAGTCTGGAAATAAGACGCTAACAGTCCCCAAGCCAAGGAAGTCCTGGTATTGTTATGATGCTGGAGACCCCTGACGGGGCACAGATGTAGATCTACCAGGATCACTGCAGGACTTGGAGCGACGCCCCGATTGCAATCTCCTGAAGCTTTTGGTCTTGGGTTTGGGTGGCTTAGCCGACAACCTTACTGGACGAAGAATGAGGGCCCGATTCACAGAACTAATTTAAGACAAAATCCTAAACTTACAACTCTGGTATTCACAGAAGTTAGGATTTTGTCTTAAGTTTGTCTTAAGACAAACTTAAGACAGACTTAAGTTAGGATTTTGTCCTAAGCCTGTCTTAAGTCTGTCTTAAATTTGTCTTAAGACAAACTTAAGACAAAATCCTAACTTCTGTGAATACCAAAAGTAGTACGTTTAGGATTTTGTCTTAAGTTAGTTCTGTGAATCGGACCCTGAGACTCCAGCCTGGGCGACGTGCGGTGCCGAATCTTCACAGCTTCGTCTGTCTAATTGAAGACATTCTCTGGTGATTCAAAGAAAAGAGTACAGGACTGATACACCACCCACAACTTGGCTGGATACAACAGTGCATAAGGAAGTTTCAGCTCGTGGAGGCGGGCCTTAGCTGCCATGGATGATTGTTGTTTCTGCTGGACTAGTCTGGTATAGTCCGGAAATATGAGGAGGCGAGTGTTTTTGTATAATAAAGGTTCCTTGACCTGTTTTAAGATCACATCTCTGTCATGGTAATTCAGAATCTTAGCAATTACAGGTCTCTGCCTGGCACCCGAGGGCGGTTTCTGCATCAGGGCCCTGTGTGCTCTTTCGATGACAAAACAAGCAGACAGCGACTCCGAAGGGAGCCAGCCCTCCAACCACCTAGTGAGGAACTGTTCCATGTCCCCCCTTCACAACCTTTGGGGAAACCAACAAAGTGGAGGTTGTTTCTTCTGGCCCTGCCCTCCTCCTCCTCCACCCGTGAGGCCAAGCCTTTGGTGATCGACTCTAGCGATGTGACCTGTTTCTGCCGTGTGACAACTGAATCCTCCACTTCAGAGACTCTGGTTTCGGCCTCAGTAATGCGTTCTACCACATTTCGAAGATCTTGCCTCAGGAGCGTGACATCAGAGCCCACCTCTCCAATCTTTGCTTCGAGTGCGGCCCTGGACTGAGTGATGGCTGCCATGAGTGCGGCATTGTCTTGGATGCCTCCTTGTGCCCCTCGCTGGTCCGCAGCAGAGGCCCCCAGTTCAGTAAAGTGGTCTAACGTGCTCTGCTTGGCAGATCCTCCCACTGGTTTGTCCTTCGTCATGATGGCGGTTGACTATCTGTCTTCTAAGTCGGGCAGTCTCCCAACTAGGTTTCCAGCACAAATCTCCTGGACTCTGTATGGCGCTTGCTGATCTCCACTTACACAATCCAATGTTGAGAATAGTTGGTGCAGTTGTAGGCTTCTTTGCATATTGGACACAGGTGGAAACCTCCCACCCACAAGCTGCACTGAGCACTAACCCGGCCGCTTCTGCGGACAGTTGTGTCTCCCCCACCCCCAATAGGTGTCGCTTCAAGTACCACCTCCAGACGATCAGGGAGACAGATCGGACCCCCACACTGTTGCTTCGATGTCTTAGCCCAGCTCCTTGCTGCAAAGGACTCCTTGGTGTAGTCCAGCTGTCTCAGGCCAGTCCCCCAATCATAGTTCCACTGGCAGCCTTTCACAAATGCACTGCAATGATCGAGTAGGGCCTCTCACCGCTGCACAGGGCCCAGCACTGTGCACAAGGCGCACATCCACCCAGGGCCCACACTCAGCGCTGCCTCTCCAACGTTGCTGTGGTGCGCCGCGTTCAATGCCCAGGGCAATTTGTAGATATACTTAGGCCGTATGATATTTTAATTCATAGCTGCCTTTCTGCCATCGGGATAACTGCACGTGGCTCATGCAGCCCTATGGCCATGGTCTCGCACTCACTCCATAGGCTCCGACTTACCGCTGCCCAGGATACTACGCCTCATGCGCCGACTCTCCCTCAAGTCATCAATGAGGCCTCAGCACCTCGGCCACAATCTTGCGGTGTTCCGCCCGGGCCTCGATTGGCCCTGCTAGGAAGGCTGACACGCAGGGAGCCTGCTGGGTGCCCCCGCCCCGTGCTTGAGCTGGCTGCTGAATTCCGTATAGGAGGCAGGAGGAGGAGGGGGGAAACCATGAGTGGGAGCACTCACCAGGACTCCAATGCAGACCTGCCGGCTGCACAGAAGCCGCAACTGCCTGCCCACCGAGACAGCCACCAAGGATCAACTGCATCCACTTACAGTCTTCAGCGGCCTCCGGGCAGTCCAGCTCCGCTGCTCACGTCGTCTCTCGCGGCCGCTGCGAGGGCTCCGCTGCGGGTCCACCCACAAGGCCTCTCCGTCGCACCTCGCGATGACCGCTGCAAACTTCTCGGATTCCGCTCATCTACGGGTCCAGTTACCGCCACTCAAGTCCCAGCCACCACGGGGGCTGTGGCGCAAGAACCGTCAGACGAAACAGGATATTGAAAGGATTCTAACTCTGGGCTGAGTGGAGCTCACCTAACTCACTTCCACCATGCTCGATCACTACGCCACGCCCCGTCATGTAAGGATTTTAAGAAGGAAGAGAAACGTACATCAGATAACATGGGCATAGGATAGCGTAGATGACATTACATGTATACTTTTAGATACTTGGGAATTTAGATACATTCAAGCCCATGACCATATAAATATTCTGCAGTGACAAGTAAGTGAGTGCTCTCTGTTACTGAGGACCTTTGATGTTTTAGTCTGTTTTTGACTACCCTTAGCCCCTAATGTTAGATGAGCTGATATTTACCTATATGTTTTTTCAGCCATATTTCAACGTTATCTCCTGACAACGGAGCCTGAGGGCCCATCTACTTTCTACTTACCACAATATGCTCCCCGTGTTCCTGGGTAATTTTTTCTGACCCATATCTCAAACTGTAATTTGTTCATTTAATGTTTCATCACCTGTACCTGTAATGGAGGACCCCTAACTATGCTTAGGTGTCCGATGGTTGGTCCTGGTGAAGACACTTCTGTAAGAACTCCAGTTGTCTACCTTCTTCCTCCAGGGTCGAAACGTCGATGGCTATACATTGTATTTACCATTGTGGACAACATTGATAGGTCCTTCATGTGTCCATATACTATGGTGTTGTAAATAGATTGGTCAAATATTATAGGCCAGATTGGCATTTTGCACGATTTGAATGCAAATATTACTCACTGCCCTCCCAACCCCACTTACCCTCACTTTTGCACAATGCTGCACTCAGCTTTCCTTTCCCATTGGGGCACCTTTTTTGATTTTTTTGAATGTGTACCTTTGTTGTATTTTCAGTGGCCATGAGAATCTGTGTTCCATATGAATAAATGTACTGAATTTATTGCAAAATTGTTTTGAATTAATTCCACAGTTGATGTTAAAATATTTGTCTTAAACATTGTGTCCACTAGGGCCATTTGTTTAACGTACCCTACTTTACCCAGGTCCTAGTGATTTGTCTGGGGTTACCCCCTTGCAGGTATAGAGTAAGACACGTATAGTTATATATTTCAATACTGTACGAAATCTGGTTATTACTTGCGAAGGGTAAGTGGCGCACTTAGGAAATAAACACAATCCTTGTCAGGGTGAACCACAAAAACACTAAATAAATCTGTGCTTAACCTCTGGTAGATTGGCTCAAATGCAGTCAAGCCTAACTTAAAGGCAATTTGTAAAGTATTTATGCATCAATAAACAGTAATCAAGTGAAAAAACAAGAAAAATCCCAAACCAATTTAGAAAAACTAATATACTTTACTGAATTAAATGACACCAAAATGACAACAATCCAATCGTTAGAACCGGAGTTATGAATTTTTAATGTTTCATTAGAAAATAGCGCCAAAAAGCACAAAGTGCAGGCGCAATTTTGTATTCGTTCTGGATTGTTGTAAAGTCACAAGTTCAGGCCGACCCCGATAGAGCACAGGTCAGATACAGGGACTAGGTTAATCCCACTGAAAAGTTTACTTTCTCATATCGAAGTCCACGTAAGGAGTTGCAGATGGAGGTTAGGTTTGGTGGGGGCTGCAAGGAGGTCATTGTCAGCGCGAGACATAAATCGTGTGTCGCAGGCGGTTGCTGTTCCGGTAAGAAGAGGCGTCGTCACTGGAGTTTTGTGTTGGCAGTTGGCATAGACTGCTGCTGTTGACACGGAATGTTGTGGCTGACGCGAAGAGCAGTCGTTGCTGGATATTCTTGTTGGCGGGTGTCACAGACGATCGCAGTTTGGTGTGAAGGGTCTGCTTTGTATTCTTTTGGATTTTCACCATTCATTAGGGAGGAGTACCCTCTGATACCAGCCAATGTTACAGGACATGGGGGCACCTTTTGGGGATCAGAACTCACTCCAGCAGAGGCAGCAGCAGGACTTGGGCAGGTGATGTTGGTGGTGCTGGTCAGCTGCAGGGAGGCCTCTGGAAGCTTATGTGCACATCTTACAATACAAGTGTTACTTTTTAAATACTATGCACCCTGTCATATGAGTGGTTAAAGCCTACATTATGGGTGCCTTAAAAGTATTAAAAGGGAAGGTTTAGACCTGGCAAAAGGTTTATATTGCAGGTTGAAATTGCTTTTTAAAACTGCACTATAGGGTGAAGTGGCAGTACTTAACAAGTTTTACAAACTACTTTAGTGGGTGGCACGATGAGCTCTGCAGCCCACTAGTACCATTTAATTTACAGGCCCTGGGTATATGTAGAACCATCAACTAGGGACTTGTAAATAAATGTACCATTAAAGTAGGCCAATTTTACCATGTTTTCAAGAGAAAACAAACTGGTTTTATCACTAATTTGAAGAAGTAAAGTGCACAGATTCCTAAAAGCCAACAAAAAGGGTTCAGCAAGGAAAGGAAAATTCCGGGCTGATCCTGCAGAAAGGGCTTGGTCAAACATGTACATGCATGTGCAACAAGGTTTTCAATAAATAAAGATAGAATGCTTTATACAGGGATAGGTCATCATGCACTGTGTTTCCTATAACTGAGTCTTGCGATGTTGATGTAGAACTATAAGATCACTCTATAAATTATGCACACGGTAAATGCAGGTTATGAAAGTGCTTAGAAAGTGGTATAGAGGCACTAAGGGAGATATTTACAAGGAAGTGGCAGAGAGAGGCCTTAGCCTTCCTGGCTTAACGCCTCTCTAGGCCACTTCTGAAACACAAGGCTGCACCATGTTTACAACAATATGGTTCAGGCTTGCGTTTCCCCCTGCGATGGCGCTACATTTAGCAGTGCAGCACCAACCCAGGCACGCCTGCACCATAGTGCGTGCTGGGGAGGATTGTTTATGTGTAGGATGGTGTCCCTTCCAGCAAATAAACAATCCTGAAATGCCATTTCGTCACTTCTACGCAGCACACATGAAAGTCACAAAATGGCATTTTTTTAAAGATTGTTTATGCACATGAAGGGGGACTTTCCTCTACATAAACAGTCCATTGCATTTTGCTTTTTCCATGTGTGCTGCACAAGGCAGCACACATGGAAAAAGCAAAAACGAGGAGAAATAATTGCATTTATCCCTGTTTCGCCAACTTAAGTCCAGGTTTTCCCTGGTCTTAATTTTGGCACTGCCCCCTATGTACGCCACCATTAAACATAGGGGGCAGCATCAAAATGAATGGGTGTTATTGATTTTGATGGGTGTTGCAGTGGAACGCCCACCACAACACCCACTGCCCACCCTTTTCACGCTAACCGTAGCGTGAAAGGGGGCCTTATTTACAAGGCAGAGTTAAGCCACGTAAAGAGGCGTAATGCTGTCTTGTTAATAAGGCTAAGCCCCTATCACCACCAAAACATGATGTTGTGGTGGCTATAGGGGGTTGTGCATATGCCCCTAAGTTTGTTGACAATGTAACCAACTGAGAAAAGAATGGTTTTATATACCTGGTTGTCAGTAAACCGTGCAGCACATTTGGTTTCTCAAAGGTAGATCTTGGCGGAGGCGACTACTCCGTCACAAACAAGACGGATATCCTGTCCACCTCATTATGATCTCCGTAGGATAGAATGTAATCATAATACGGTGGATCCTTCACGTTTCTGAAACGATCTAAATCAGGGCCTTGGTCTGAAGACACTCAAAGAATGAATCTCCCTCTCCTGTTACAATTAGACTACACTAGGAATAGGTAGATATTAACCACTCTTGCACAGGGACAAATTCTATTGTTTTCATTCATATACAGAGGGGATGGAGATGGGCCTTAGAAATATTAGGATATGCTACACAGGTGGAGTCTGCAAGGAGATGAAACACACTCTGGTTGTACAGGAGCGACCTAAGGTCACGTGCTGGCAAGGCAGTGGGCAACATGGAGCATTCTACAAGTGTTCTTAAATATAGGCTAACTATGGGACAAGAAAAATAAAAATAAAATGTGAGTACTAGCCTGTATCTTTCTTTAAGCGGTGCGATCGTGTAGGATCAAGTTGCGATCCAAGAAGTGAATTCCCCATGGCACCCAAACACTGTCACCACCCGAATCCTGTCTAAAGATTCAAGCTGTGCCAGTCCTCATGGAAAAGGGGAAGTGTTTTTTGGGGGGGAGTTTTATATAGCATGATCTCGACCTGAAGGTATCAGAGTGCTTTACATGAGCATCAGTTGCATTACAGACGGACACATTCATTTTTCTTTTTTTTTGTTAGGCGCGGGGAGATTAAGTGATTTGCCTAGAATCACAGGATGTTGAGCATGCCTGCCGAGACTCAAACCCGGTTCCTCAAGTCCGGAGTTGGCAACTTTCTCTCCTCGATCCTTTCCTCCAACATCTTCCGTTCAGCCTGGTCCCTCCCAGTATAGGTACTTCATATTGTTTCCTTCTCAGGACACTAATGGAAATGTGTATACATGTGTGTAACAAAACATAAGAGATTGTGTAAACTATAGGATATTTCTAACACAAAATCCCTTTAAATAACATCAACTCCCAATCTTCAATTTACCTAAAACTCCTCCCTTTCCCAACTAAGGTTCTGGCTAGGGGAAATCAACTTGAGGCTTCAGTAACTCCTAGCGGAAAAAACCAATAATGCAACTATGTGAGACTTTCTAGCGTTAGACAACTCTGTCTATAAGTAATCACTCTTTTAGAACCCCCACTGATTTATCACCCAGGGAGGTTATACACAATAATCTGGGCTGAGAATTGCATAACCATTCTCAGTAACACTTCTGGCATTTGAGGGCAAAAACAGACTAGGTCAAAGGAAACCTAAATTAAAGTCTTAAAAATCCAAGGAGTAACTTAAAGCAATAGTCTCTGGATAATGCGCTTTTTCCATCAATTAAGACTGTAATGTATTGTATTGATGTGTATCGTCAAGAACCATGGACTCAACATCGTATCCTAGGCCAACGGCACCCAGCTGAACCTCTCCCTCACCTACGAACCCCCAGCCGCCAGAAACAACGTCCACATCAGGATGAAGGCTGTTGCCACCTGGATGAAACACAATTACCTCAAACTCAACTCGGACAAGACGGAAGTCCTCATCCTGGGACCCATCCCCTCAGCTTGGGATGAATCCAGGTGGCCCGCTGATTGCCCCCCCCCCCCCGACAGACCATGCACGACACCTCAGCATCAAACTGGACTCCTTTCAAGGAGCTGCAGACCAAACACAACCTAGCATCGGGGGACATTTTTCGATACTTGCAGATCAGGCACGCACTCCAGACCAATATCCCTGACATGTCGTCCATACCAGACTCTTCTCCTCTAGAGGACCGTCTACTCTCTGAACCCCAGTCCTAACAAAAGCTGTATCTTGTACATATCGCAAGCTCTGTAATAACTTCCAGACCCTCCGGGACCAATGGCAAAGGGACGTAGGGCCCATAGATGAGGAGGACTGGCAAACTGCACTGATGTCCCCTAGGGAGACTGCGATATATCATTGCTTTCGTCTTATCCAACTGAAAATCCTACATCGCTCATACCTCTTCAGGGGTACTTCTAGCCAAGATAGGTAGCAGGGCAACTGCACTATGTCTTAGAAATTGTGGTCAAGATAGCATCTTTTACCATGTTCTCTGCAACTGCCCCGAAATACGCCCCATATGGAATAATGCGACCAAAAAAATGAGAAACGCGTTAGGTAAACAAGTCAATCTGACACCTCACTTGAGAATCCTGAGTGTATGGGAGGCCACTGATTTGACAGAAATAGAACAACAATGGGTGACACTGGATACCTATTAGTAAAGAGAGCTATTGCGCAACTCTGGGGTTCCAACACACAGCCTTTGACAGTGGGATGGGTGGCAGAAATGGACCGATGCATGATAGCAGAGAAGGAGGTCTACAAAATGCAGGGCTGCCCTAAGAAATAAGACTGGAAATGGGGGGGATGGAACGTGTTTAGAGGCAATATTTGTACAACACCAACAGATGATATGGCAATGCACAGGAGAACCGTACAGTAACACCACTGATTGCTTAAAATGTGTAATATGCAATTGTGTATGCACTGTAACTCTTTATTGACATGTACTATGATTTATAATCATGACTCTGTGACTTGATTCAATAAAAAGGTTTTTTTTAAATACTGGACTCCTTGCTCACAATGAACAGCCAGATCAACGCCGCATCCTCATCATGCTTCCATATGCTTCGCCTACTTCGAGAGGCATTGAGATGAATCCCCACAGAATCCAGAAAGACAGTCGCCCATGCACTCATCAGCAGCAGACTGGACTATGGCAATGCACTCTAGGCTGGAGTCACCCGGAAATTCCTCAGGAAACTACAAAACGTTCAAAATGCTGCAGCCAGACTGGTCCTCAACACCCACCCACTGCAGGCACATCACCGGACACCTTTGAGCTCTCCACTGGCCCCCAGTCAACAAAAGAATCACCTTGCAGCTCCTCACATACACCTACATAGCCCTCCACAACGCAAGACCAGCATATCTGAACCTCCGCCTCTCATTCCAAGTACCCACCAGGTACCTCCGCTCCACCCAGCTGGCCCTGGCCACCATCCCACAGACCACAAGACTCGAATCAGAGAAAGATCCTTCTTCTACCTCACCGCCAAGACCTGGAATTCCTTGCCTCTCCACCTCAGGCAATCCCAGTCGCTGATCCAATTCAAGAGGGATCGCAAGACCTGGCTTTTAGACTGAACCCTAGCACCCAGACAAATCAGCAGCCCCCCCCCCTTCCCCTCAGCGCCTTGAGACTCTCACGGATGCGTAGATGCACTATACAGACCCCTGATAGATTGATATTCATTGTTCGCGCCACATACACCATCTCCCTGGACGACACTGCATTGACTTTTGTGGCATTCGCAGAACGCCACGCTTTAGCTTTAAACATCTAAACGCCTGGCATGCTGCCTTTGATACAAAAGTCTACATATAAAAAAACAAAGGCTGGCAGGCGCCGCATTTTTTTCCTTTCCTTTCCTTTTATAGCAATGGCGGCATGCCACACTTTAGCTTTAAACATCTAAAGCTGTAGCGCGATGTGCCGCGATTGCTACAATAGTAAATAAATGACAAAATACGGCAGGAACACACATTTTTTTTTATTTGTTGACTTTTGTGGCAACGGCGGCTCGCCCTGCTCTAGCTTTAAACATCTGAAGCTAAAGCGTGGCATGCCTCCATTGGTACAAAAGTCAATAAATAAAAAACAAAGGCTGCCATATGCCACATTTATTTTCCATGCATTTACTTTCATAGCAATGGTGGTACACCACACTTTAGCTTTAAACTTCTAAAGCTAAAATGTGGCGTGACGCGGTTGCTACAATGCTAAATAAATAGAGAGAAAAAACGACAGCCGCAAAATTTTCTTTTCCTATTTATTCACTTTTATAGCAATGGCGGCACACAGTGCTTTAGCTTTAAACATCTAAATCTAAAGCATGGTGTGCTGCCATTGCTACAAAAGTAAAACAATTAAAAACAAAGGCAGGCGACGTAGCATTTCTTTTCCATTGGCATAGCCATTAGCTTGACATTTAACTAATGCGAGACCTATTGCATTGCAAATGCTTGGTTTTTTTTTACAGTCTTCGGCATCTTCCTGAAGGGCAGAAATGCAGCTGAAAAAGCAGCAGTCATCTGTGGAATTTCGCAGGCACCAAGACTCCAGGATGCATCAGGAAGAAGAACTGGAGCCAGGAAATCAGGTATATGAGGTCCACAGGTAGTTTTTAATATCAAACAAAAGATTATGGACAGAGTACTGACACGTTTCAACCACTCCCCCCCCCCCAGTCAAGATATCTCTGTTAAATATACTGTTCTTTTACTCACCATGCCACCTCAGTTTAGACCCAGCTGTGTGCAAATCAGTCTTGCTCCTACTCCTCATGGGAACAGACCAGCCCAAACTACCGGGAGAGGTCCTCCCTGGACTGTAAGCAAGCATCCTGGGACCGGTTTGAGGGCATCACCACTCATCAGCCAGGCTATCTTGAATCCAGTGGCACAGTAAACAAGGGACCCATGTCTGGGCATACTATTGGCCATTTTAGGAGAATATAGCAAACACAGCAAGATGATAGATGGAGTGCCAAAACTTTTCAACCACTCACCCCCAGTCAATAGATCTGGGTTGAATCCATCGTTCTTTTGCTCACCATGCCACCCCAGTTTATTTATTTATTTATTTATTAGATTTATAACGCGGACAGCGGCATATACCAGGCTGAGAGAGTTATTGATTAAACAGCCAGGTTTTTGACATTTTTCTAAAGGTTAGCAAGGACTGACAGAATCTGATCTCTAACGGAAGTGAATTCCAAAGCTTTGCAGTGGCGACGATAAATCGCTTATCGCACCATGAGGCAGTTTTGGTGCGTGGTTACTTAAGCAAGAGTGCAGTGGCTGAGCAAAGTGCCTGGTTAGGAGTATAGATTGCTAGCTCCTTTATTAGAAATTGGGGTCCAGAGTTACAGGGGGCCTTAAAAGCAATGCATAATACCTTAAATGTTATACAATTCTTCACCTAAAGCCAGTGATACTTCTTGATGACATGAGAGATGGACTTGAACTTACGGGTTCCTGATAACATTCTGGCCGCTGCGTTCTGGACAGACTGTAGCTTGTGAGTAACCCTAATTTGTGCATTCACAAATAGTCCGTTACAGTAGTCTATGGAGGACATGTCTAAAGTACTGACCAGAGCTTTTCTGGCATTCAGAGTGAGGAATGGTAAGATCTTTTTTATCATTTACAATTTATGGAATGAGGCGAAACCACTGAGTTGGCATGAGGTGCAAAGGTCAGTCTATCGTCAAATATGACGCCCAGATTCCTGACCTTGGTAACTGGAATCGGGGGGGGGCCCAATGAGGAGGGCCTCCAGGACTGGGAACAGATGGGGGCTAGCTTGTCAAATGTCATAACCTCCGTTTTTATCAGAGTTCAGCTTGAGGCAATTGCTGGCCATCCAACTACTGATGGCCAGCATGCCCTCTTGGAAGGTGGCTGCTACCCTTTCACCGTTGTTCTTTAGTGCCAGCACCAATTGCGTATCATCGGCGTAAGATGTAAGGCCCATCCCGTGTTCTTTGATGACTCTGGCTAAGTCCGACACATAAATGTTAAAAAGAGTCGTACTTAGCGATGAACCTTGCGGAACACCACACGGGAGGGCCAGTTGGGCAGAATGGAAAGTGCCAAAGTTTACTGACTGGGTACGGAAGGTGAGAAAGTCTGACAGCAAGTCTTGTGTTGAACGCCCATTCTAGTGACACAGTCAATCAAAATGGCATGATCGACCATGTCAAAAGCTGCTGAGAGGTCCATCAAAATAAGAACTGCCGTCCCACCCTGATCCAAAATGATTCTGATGTCTTCCGACGCCTTAATAAACGTGGTTTCTGTTCGTGCCCTCTGCGGAAGCCACATTGAGTATCATCTAAAAGATGATGGTCTTCTATATATTTAGAGAGTTGGATATTCATTACCTTTTCTACGATTTTTGCCGGAAAAGGCAGACTGGCTATGGGCCTGTAGTTTTTAGTATCAGCCGGGTTCAAATTAGATTTTTTTAATAGAGGTTTTAGGATCGTTTTCTTCCAGGAGGTGGGATAAATACCTGAAGAAAACATAGCATTACAAATATTGGCTAGTACAGACGCCACCTGTTCAGCAACTGGTATTAGTACAGCCGGCGGACAGGGGTCATTGGCTGAGCCTGATTTAAACAGAGGACATTAGATTGATAATCTGGTCCGGTGTTGTGTTTTCAAATTGTGCTAAGGAATGTTCAGAGGTGCCATTTATCAGAGACTGGTCAGCAGAGTTGGTCTGAGATGCGGATTTTGAGTGGATGTTGTTTATTTTTTCATAAAAGTAGTTCACTAGGGAGTCGCTCAGCGACTGAGAAGGGGCTGAGACAGCAGTGGATATATGACCTTCCAATTTGGTGACTACTTGGAAGAGCTGCTTGTTGGAGTTTTTCGCAGATTCAATTTGTGCAACATAGTAGTTACTTTTTTCCTGCGCAATCAAAAGTTTATATTTGGATAGTTTAGACCCAGCCATATGCAAATCAGTCTTGACCGTATGCCTCATGGGAACAGTCCAGCCCGAACTGCCAAGCCAGGTCCTCCCAGTACCAGTAACAAGCATCCTGGGACCGGTTTTGGGGCATCTCCCCTCATCAACCAGGCTAGCTTAAATCAAGTGACACAGTGAGCCCGGGACCACGTCTGAGCATACCTGGTGCACTTAGGGTAAGAAAGCAAAAGACACAGATGATGGACGGAATGCAGAGCAAATCAAACATTCACTCATATCAATAGATCTGTGTTAAATCCATCGTTCTTTGGCTCACCATACCACCCCAGTTTAGACTCAGCCATATGCAAACCAGTCTAGCCCCTGTACCACATTGGAACAGTCAGCCGGAACTGCCAATACATGACCTCCCTGGACTGGAAACAAGAATGCTAGGACTGGTTTCAGGGAATAAACTCTTATCAGCCAGGCTAGCTTGAATCCAGTGACACAGTGAGCCAGGGACCCACATCTGGGCATAACCGGTGCACTGAGGGCGAGAAAGCAAAAGACACCCAGATGATGGATGGAATGCAGAGCAAATTAAACTTTCACCCCCAGTCAATAGATCTGGGTTGAATACATTGTTCTTTTGCTCACCATGCCACCCCAGTTTAGAGCCAGCCATATGCAAATCAGTCTTGATCCTGTGCCTCATGGGAACAGTCCAGCCCGAACTGCCAAGCCAGGTCCTTGCTGGACTGCAAACAAGCATCATGGGACCGGTTTCGGGACATCACCCCTCCTCAGCCTAGGCTAGCTTGAATCCAGTGACACGGTGAGACTGGACCTACGTCTGGGCATACCTGGCGCACTGTGGGTGAGAAAGCAAAAGACACACAGATGATAGGTGAAATTCAGAGCAAATCAAACATTCACCCTTTAGTCAATAGATCTAGGTTCAATCCATCGTTCTTTTGCTCACCATGCCACCCAAGTTTAAACCCAGCCATATGCAAATCAGTGGGAAGGGTATGCCCAGAAGTGGGCAGTGCTTGCTACATCACCAGAGTCAAGCTATCCTGGCTGATGAGGGGTAAAACCCAACACCAGTCCTACGATGCTTGTTCTGGTCCAGGGAGGACCTGATCTGGCTGTTCGGGCTGGATTGTTCCCCTGGGGAACAGGGTCAAGGCTGATGTGCATATGGCTGGGTCTAAACTGGAATGGTGTGGCATGTAAAAAATGATGGATTTAACCCAGATCTGTCACTGGGGATGAATGTTCGATTGATTCAGCATTCTGTCCATCATCTGTTCTTTTTGCAAGGGTATGCCCAGACGTGGGTCCTGTGCTTGCTACACCACCAGATTCAATGTATCCTGGCTGATGTGGGGTGAAACCACAAAACTGGTCCTAGGATGCTTGTTTTTGGTAAAGGAAGGATCTGGCTTGCAGTTCAGGCTGCACTGTTCCCATGGGGAACAGGGTTAAAACTGATTTGCGTATGGCTGGGTCTAAAATGGATTGGTGTGGCGTCCAAAATAATGATGGATTTAACCCAGATCTTGTGACTGTGGGGGAAAATGTTCGATTGATTCAGCATTCCGTCCATCATCTGCTTGTTTTGTATTAAACCTTGGTAGGCCAGCACGCTGGGAGGGGTAGGAACATGAGGGAGAATAATAATTTAAGTGAACTTACCTGTCGCTCCGGGATGCCTCCTCGATGTTTCTCTTCTCCAGCTGCCTTGATGCTCCTCTGCTCCCCTCCACACCAAATCCAGACGCTGCTCTCATGCATGAGAGAAGCGCTGGAATTGGTGTGAGCTGGCTAAAATGCCGCTCAGTTAGGGACAAGGAGCCTGTGCCTTTTCTTCCACCCAGCTGTGCAAGACATGTGGGTTGGAAGAATTTAAGTGCGCATGTCAGTTTGGCCATCGTAAGACGGCTGGCCGAACTGACATCACACTTACAACGCACCTACCACTCCTCCTCCCCACGCCTGGCTGCTGCTGAAGAAGAGCATGGCCCCATCCCTCCCTAAACTCGGGGACTTGGCCGAGTCGGAGTAAGTGAAAAATAAAAATGATAATAAAATAGTTTTATTATCATTTTATTTTTCATTAGCTGCCTTTCAGCAGTGGTGCAGCGCTCCATAAGGGAGGAGCCGCCCCTGATACAAATGCCTCTGTAACTAGTTTGTTATGAGACAGTGGCCTTGGTGCAGTTGCACAAGGAAATGTCTTCTCCTCGGTTACCCTGCTTGTAGTGGAATGAAAGTCTCACTCCCTCCCTGAGAGGACTGTGAAAAATAATTGACATCATTCAACCTGTTTATTTTTAGATGAATAAACCTTGTGAGCCATGATTTGAGCAGATAGAAGGAAAGCGAGAATTGACTTACAAATTCATGTTAGAGCCTTAAACTACTATACCTTTTCCCAAGCATTAACCATTTAAATGAATATAGGAACTAGGAACATGCTAGCAAAATATGCAATAAGTGTAACACACATTGGTACATGTTAATGACCGTAAATACGGCAACTATTGCATGCAAATAATGGCATATATGGCCGGAGATATAAGCAATTCACGTGCTAGGGTCCTGCCTTTCCCTTTCAAGGTACAGGAGGCGGGGTCATATCACATTGTTGTAAAATCACAGGGAATGCCACATTACACAGCTGGAAGGCTTGTGCTTTAGGGCTATTTCAGCAAACACTAAGAATAAACTTGCATCCAACTTAAAGACCTTCCTCTACTGCTCACAAATGCATGGCGTCTTGGTGCGCAAGGCAAACACACCCCCACGGGTGTCTGAGTGGCATAAATCGAGGGTTGTCTGGGAGGAAGCGGAGAGTGGTGCACTTCCATGGGAGAAGACTAGGGGCTTGAGAACGCACCTCCTCTCACGTGGATAAGAAACATTGCTCTCTGCCTTCCAGGCTCGCCCCACAAACAACACCCACCCACCCTGAGCACGTTACTCCACAGAGAACTTCACTGGCCTTTCTGGCTGTCTTCAACTATGGGGACTCTTCAGAGATGCATATGACCAGTGCACTGCATAAATGACCCTGTAGTAAAGGTTGCCACACACACAATTCAAATGCATGATTCAAGCTGTCCTCCCTGTCCCCTACTGAACTAACCAACCATTGACAATAGTCCACCACCACCCACTGGTCCTTGTTAACATTTCACACGTTTTGTTTTGTGTATTCCTCACCCTCTGTTAAATGGTGCCCGACTTGTCAGATCTCTGCAAGCAAACATTTATAACAAACAGAACTCTATTGCAGTACCTGCGACCAGGTTAACAGGCTAGACACATGTTTACGTACTCATCATAAAAAATGATGCATGTGTTATGTATTGTTTACATTATATGTCATTGAGGGGTTTATTTCCAACCCCAGTGTGTTGCTGAAAAGTCACTGTTTTGATGTTCAAGCGCTGCAAAATGCAGACCCATATCTTTGAGGCCATGGAAAACCACTGTGCGTGGCTATTCATGGTTTCGTAGATATGGTGTAAGGCAACACAGCGCAAGTCACTGCGGTGCCTCATACTGCCTCGGGGAAGCGTGCCATGGGTGTTGCGGTGGGTGTTACCACTCTACACCCATGGTTTTTTATACATTCCCAGATGTACAATAAAGGGCCTAATTACGATGTAGGGTGGAAACTTTCTGTACGACACGTCTCGGATTCAGGAACCGACCAACTCACGGTCGGTGGTTCCGACGATCAATTACGATACGACTGAACACTGTTCGGACGGAGTCCTATTTTTCCCTATGGGAGCCCGTGTTCTGCCTGACAACACAGGCTCCGCTGGGGAAATGGTGGTGTGTGCACAACCATGCACCCTGTCGCAGCACCCCACACTGCCAGCCACACAGTGCAGAGTTTTACAGGGGGGTCTCTTAGTTACCCCCTCCGCCACCAACCGGTTTTCTTCACATGACGTTTAATTGTCCGAAGTTGGATGAATACTGCGTCGGGGTTCTATGCGCACTCTGTAAGGTCCGCCATTGCCTGCTCTGACTTTTGCCACTCCCCAAAGCATGAAGAAAAATGGGATATCGATACGCATTGCTGAGGCTAGTATTGGCCCAGAGACGCATAGCAAAACATTGGATAGCTGCTACTACAGTGCCGAGTGTTGTTAATGGGATGGGGCGCCAACCTCTTGGTGTGGGCTCTGTGGGACATCTCATGTTGAGTGTGAAGCTGCCCAACTCCTTGTGTTTAGATTTGCTGCAATGTTTTGCTGTTTTGGTAATCTATGTCTTATGTGTAGGAAATACTATTAAAGACGAGTTTATAAAAACAACTTGATTGCATACAGTGGTGGTAATTTACGTTCAGACTTTTTGTTACCATTAAATTAGTTGCCAATTGAGCCATGTGTGGATACATCAGTTCACAAAATAAGGATTCGGAATGGGTTGCAATCTGATTTACCTAATTAATATTCATGGTAATTTGGAAATTGTGATTCATTCCATTCACAAACCCCTTCCTAATTGCAAGTGGGTTAACACCCAATTTAGCAGTCAGTATTGTCTTGCTAAGGATGCCTGGCCTCCACCTTGGGGGTGCCCAGGAGTGGACACCTCACAGGGAAAGCCAGGATGGGTTCCACAGCGGTATTCGTACAAGAGCCTTGAGACCCTTGCGGGTGAGTAGTGCGCTATACAAGTATCAATTTACATTTTTAATGTTTTGCAACCAGATTACGGATTACATTGATACCTAGCTTTCAGTTATTATCATGTTATGTTTCCTTTGCAGGACAGGGGCAGAGTGTTTTGCCCACTCAAGTGCATAATGACTGTGGTCAGCCCTCTCAGGCTGCCCAAAGCAGTCATGCCCACTTCTCTGTTCTGGTCTCCATACAGGCTGCATTACAGCCTGCATGGAGCAAATGCCCACCCCCACAGCCCTGGCTGAATAACATGCCACGGTGCTCAGACCAATCACAACACTGCAGCGTTGTGATTGGCTTAAGGGAGGGAGCCTGGCTTCCTGTTCCTGTAGGTGGACTCAGGAGAGCAGGATCACAGAAGACGCGGGACAAGGCTTTTTATTTTGAAACCCTGCTCCCCCTTCCGCGCGACACCCCCTGCGACATCCCCCGCGACACCCCCGTGGCCCCTGCAGCTCCCGCACCCACCCCAACCCGCAAGCTATTCCGGCTGCCCCTGTGAATTAGCTCATGCCATATTGATAATTAGATCTTCTCTATAGAGACACTTGTTGAGTTAAACCAATACTTTCCTTTTTGCCGGTGGTAGTGTTCACAGTGCATAGACATGCTTGTGAAACAGTGCACCACACAGCATCATCCACATTGTCAACTCAATACATTTATTGCTACAGGTAATTCAAATGTACCAGCATTACTCTTTATAAGCTGGGTCTGGTGGCTTAGTAGACTAATGTGTCTATCCACTGTAGGGGCCTGTGTTCAACCTCATGATCACAGGTTCAAATTACAGCGGGTCCACTCAGCCTTTCATCCTTTTGAGGTCGATAAAATGAGTACCATTGAGTTGGGTAACAATAAAAATATGTTATTCAGCGCCATTTCTGCACTGAAGACATCCTTCACATTTCTGATAGAACTTCTTACAAAAGAGTATCTTGTCAAATACGTATGCTCCCGAAAGAACATATTTATCAGGGTCCAAATCACAATTTCATTTTCCACAATTTGCTTTAGTTACGTCTATTAACACACATTTATCATCTTTATGCTTGTTTGTATGCATGCAAATAGGAGTCACACATATGTTTGAACTGCCAACAATATGTGTGTATGTATAAGGGATTCACATTCTTTGCAGACAGTTCCCTATCTTACCATTTGCATACTGAAGGTTGTGAATGCAATATGTGTGCCTAGGTTTAGTTCCAGTTGCTTGATAGGACACCTCACTTTCAGCACAATTTACGGCAGACCCATTTGTGTGCAAATTAGATGCCATGAAATGACTGATGTAAACTTGTGTCATTACACACGAGGGTATTAAATTGGGCGTGTTCACAAATTTACATTGCATTTATACTCACATAAAATACAATTAATTGCAAGGTTAATTTTCAGATTAGTTGCGTGACTCATTAGTTGAGCACGCATGCTTAGTTTGCAACTTTTCACGGGCATATATTGAAATTATACCTTTAAACATCAGTGATTTCAAAAGAAGTGTTTTCACTGGATATTGCATGCATGAAATAAAAAAAAGGTTACGTAACAAAAATAATGACTTTTCATATAGCGCGTCATGCTACACTTTTGCCGTTTCTAAGCACTATAAATAACAGGTGTTACTGTTACCCGATGTAACCATACTCATTAATGTTTTGCCATGTTGTGCATATTGCTGGAAGGTAGGAGGATCCTGACTGTTCCCGGTTCCAGTACCTATATTTGTCCCCGACTAGAATCTCTGAACAACCCAGGAAAATATGCTGAACTTGTCGTGGTATCATTTTCTGACACCGGGACATAACGCAACAGCACCCGCAGGTTTTCTGCATTCATTCAGAGCAGCAACCTGCAGGCATTGAGAGGGCTTTCTTATTTTCACTTCCAACTGGGCCCAAAACAAAGGCCTGATTTAAAGGGCCATCAGCCCTCCTTTCGTTAAGGATCGCCCTAGCTGGGAGTTGTCTGAAACCCATTACCTAGATGCCAATGTGATTGAAGGAAAAAAAGCACAAGCTTATCACTTCACAAGTACTTCATAGAAACTCTAGCTTGGAGAAGGGTTTATTACTTTGGTCAACCCCCTATGTAAAAAATGTGAATGCACTGTAGGAATGCAAAATGTATCTGTGTGTGAGTAAACACACAATAAATCAAAACGAGCTTTATTTGATTTTAAGTAATTAAATCATAAAAGCATACATGCAAGAAAAATAATTCATCAATTAATATCACATAAAATGCAACTATATACGACGATCCAGTTAATTATACTAACAGTTTCATAAAAGTAGTTATAGACATATAATGCTTCCTTTAAAAGTTTCTAATAGGCTCTTCCCCGGATTCACTGATTAGTAACTTTTCTAGTCCTTATTACACTCTTTGAGAATCCCACCATGGAGCCAATGCAATAAAAACTATCCAACATCTGCAAATATGTAAAAGCAGGGCGACATTGCCTCCAACCTCCCTGTTTGAGTAGCGGCTTTAACCATCTGATCCTTTCAGTGGAGTAGAACTTGCAAAATAAAACCACAGGTATCGTGCTTTGTTGTGATGCACCGTCGCAAGGGCATCGAGATAATACTCTCCACCAGTCATTGATATTTGGGTACTAAATTAGATGATGGAAAGTCCCAAATCTAAATCTGGTCAGGAGGAATCTATCATATCTGCTCGAAACGTATTGCAGGTATGGTTGGATGTTACACGTGGTTATTATTAGTTGGTGATGGATCACCGTAGGTTTATTCATAACAGTGCTAATCTGTTTTCTTCTAAGTGGGTCATGATGACTCCTTTAAACACTTTGCGTTTGATCGCATTCAGGCTATCGGGGAGGTTAAAGTATTCAGGATGGCCAATGTCCTGCAGAAAATTCTCCACATATTTTAGCCATTGGATTTTGCGGGCGTTATCTAATTTCATGGTATCCCTCATTATATCCCTATTAAGTGCTGCACTCTCTGTGTTCCAAATTCTGTGCCATAAAATAACTATTTGGGCCCTGATCAAGTCAGAAATATGCACAACTCCCAGCTCTGAATGGCAATTAAAAACTGATGTGCTCTTCGGAACACTTAAGAGGGATCTTAAAAAAGTGTTTTCCGCGCTCTGGATTAGCGTACAATCTTGGAATCCCCAGATTCCCGCTCCATAAAGAGATATGCTTACGCATTTTGCGTGATATATCTTTAGCATGATTTCTAAAGGCCTTTTAACCAGTTTTGTAGAAAAATTTAAAAGAGCCGCTATAGATTTTAAAAATAGTAAATACCTGGCCTTGACCGCCGGTGCCCAGGAACCTGTCTTGTCGAAGAGCACGCCCAAATAGCTAAATGAGTCAGTGGTTTCACCGTTGCTTCCCCCGCCTGAAATTTCCCTATCTTGTTTTTAGTTGACCCACAAGACATCACAAAACTTTTTTTAGAATTCAATCTCAGGTCAAGCCTACCCATGAAAATAGAATAGAAAGAAAAGGCCCTCTGTAAACCGACCTGGGTACGGGCCATAGGGACGGCATCATCGGAGTAAACACACAAATAATGATTTAAATGGCACCTAATATTGTTTTATTAAAATTTTGTACAGCGCTACTCATCCCAGTATAGAGTGTCGGAGTGCTTTTGTTACACACAGAGCTACAATAAATCATACAAGTGTGTAAATCGAAGTACAGGAAAAGTTATGTAAGACAATGAGGGTTATAAGGGGTAGGAATCACATATTGGCCATACTTGTAGACATTATATGTTTAGCTCAATGGTCGGGAGAAACAAATAGTCATGATATAAAATGTAACTCAGTGAGTGTGGTTGTCTGTGCTAACAGGCCTTTATTAGTTCCCAACGGATCTATTCTTTGCAACCTTACAATGACAACAGGTTTGGGAAAAAATAATGATCTAAACCCATACTACAATTTGCATGCAGCTCCTTGATGCAGGTACATAGATCACTGTGCTATGTTAGAAGGACTCTAACTTATTCACTGGAAGCAACAAAATTATATCAGTGTCAAAAGCAGTAGCCCACTTACCCATCAATTAAAAAATACAAATCTGTGATCTACATGTTCCATGATGTGCTTTGCGGCAAGCATGGTAACCTTCTATGTAACTTTATGAGTCAAAACTGTGACTGGCCAAAACACAGAACTCTCTAAGGACTGTGTTAACCACTAGAGTTATCTGATCACTTTTATATCCCTCTTACCATTGCTGTGCACACAAATATCTCTGTAGCAGTTATCTCAACCCTGTAAGGTATGCAGGCTATGTGTGGCCAATTCAGTAAGTTGGAACAGATTTGCTGTCACATGTGTCATTGCCAATTTCTTTTCAGCAGGTTATAAATGTGCAATTTGACTTCAAGGCTCTGCTTTTCAAGCTTCGCCCTCGGGACTCCACCCCTTTTTCTCTGCCAAACCTTGGGGGTGTAAAGTTAATTAATGTTACTTGTGACACCTCTGAGTTAGCGCTCAGACCTGTGAGCAAGCTTTGCCTCTTTCTGTTTCTAAACTGTGCTGCCTGAAAATAAAGCAAAAATGCACCTACGTAGTCAAATATTGTGTCCATTAATTCACTTTACGCACTGCATAAAATGAGCCTCCAAGATTCGGATAGAATGATGCATTATGCTCGTAGTAGATGACCACTTGCTTCCTAAATCTGTCGAACATCTGTCCTTCAAAATGGATGCCTGTATTTTACATGTACTCCTCTTATTGGAGCAGGGATGAAAGGTGGGTCCACGCTGAGTCTTGTTCCTGGGGACTTACAGCCAGATTCATGAAGGAAAAATCGGCTCGCAAAGGGCCCTTTGCCAGCGCTATTTTTGCATTTGGGATTCATCATCCCAAATGCAAAAATCGCGAATTCTAAAATCGCTAAATTGTGAAGAATTGCATTTAAGGAATCTCTATTTGAGATTCCTTAAATGCAATTCATGAACCATTTCAGAATTGCGAAATCGCAATTTTTGGCCGCTATTTACCGCGAAGTCTGACTTCGTGATAAATAGCGAAAACTTAGAAAAATGCACTTTAGTGCATTTTTCTAAGTTGGATGTTACACACACACATGTCCTTTGGACATGTGTGTGCGCAACACCAGTGTAAATTACCATTTCAGGGGTGCTGCAAGGTGTCCTTTGGACACCCTGGCACCCTTGAAATCGCTTCCTTATTTGCGATTCGCTAATCGCAAATAAGGATTGACTCCCCATCCTTTGGCCCCTAGGAATGAATGGGGAGTCAATCCTTATTTGCGATTAGCAATTAGCGAATCGCAAATAAGGAAGATGTAGAAATCGCTATAAATTTTGCGATTTCTACATGCATCCCGTTTTGCGAGTCTTTAATAGTGATTCCTTAATAATCGCTATTAAGGACTCGCAAAAGAGGAGCATGATGAATCTGGGGGTTAGAGCTCTAAATGCCACTAGCTATTCCAGTTGCAATTATTTCAATGATCTTTCCTAAGCGACTCTAAAACAGGGACTCTAAAGGCTATTCTGGAGGGCTGGATCCATACCAGATTTTTAAGATAACTACATTTATCTAAATATGGATGTTCTAAAAATCTGGCATGGATCAGGACCTCCAGGACCGACTTTGGAGAGCCCTGCTCTAATATTGGCCCTCAGTAGAAGTACTGCAGCCTGACCGCTGTACGGTGGGTCAGCAGAGGCAAAGCTTCTTCCAGCGCAGCTTGCGACTGGCCCATGGCAATGGCTGTCTGCCATACAGGCAGGCTTTTCTTCTTCTAAGCAGGTCCTAAGCTACATTAGCCTCCATCGGTAAAAAGCGACATCAGTAAGTACACCATATTATAGTCGCATAAAAGACAGTCTTTTAAACGGGCGTCCATCTCGGTAAAAACAAAAAACAGTGCACCAGGCATGGGTTTTTTTGTACAGCTTTTTTATTCAGAGCAGTCATAGTATACTGGCGTACCCAGAAAGGAAAACAATAATATAGGGCCCTTCCAATCTTTTTTTTGATGATACAAGCCACTGAGGATTTCCACCATCTGGAAACTAACATCCCCTTCACTCGAAAGGCGGTGGGGGATGCAAGAAGTGGGAAGATGGGACAGCTGCTAGTTTTGCCATTGCCCATTTCTGTCCACCTATAAATGAGGCTCATTGCCCTAAAACTGACAATGTAACCTGTGAACAATACTCCAATAATCAAATAATAATAATAATCCAATAATAATACAATAATAATAATACTCCAATAATATTGCTCTAACACTCGGAGCAATACTACAAGCCTTTTTGCAAATATAATGTCACTCAATGCAGAAAACCTATTAGACCGTCACTCTCACCCTCCATCTTACTGAAGACATGCCTCATTTGAATTCGTTCTCCTGCAGTTTTGTCTCTGGGCCTAAAATGATTTGCACTTCAAGTGTATGAATACTCATTTGCGGTATTCGAAAGTAGTGCTTGCCACTAACCAAGGCTTGCTTTTGGCACCACTGCTTTGCTAATCATATTTTCAGGGCTCATGAAATTAGTGAAAGGACCTGAAAGTAAGGTGGTCTATAACAGCCTCGTTTGCATTTCATAATTTACTCGTCCTGAGCGTCAAGCCCCTCAGAAACAAGTAGGAGACTTTTAGATGCTGAAGCGTTGGACAAGGGGCCATCGCAAGGTCATCAGGGGGTCCCTTCCGGTACCCATGGTCATGGTGAATCAGGAGCCATGTTTAAATGGAGCACAAGTCAGAATCCAACAGGCACTCACCGTAAAAGTCGGGTTCACCAGGCCGTTGCAGCTCTGGTCATTGCTTGGAGACGACATGGCTTCGATAGGACTCCTCGCCTCGGGATCAAAACCAAGAATTATCTCGAGCTAAACTCAGCCTCCCACCGCCCCTTCTGTGTGGGAACGGGAAATGTAATTTTGCAGAGACGTCGTTTATATAAGGCACCGGTTATTCCAGTATTTATAATCCTATCCCGTTGAATGATGTGACGAGCATGAAGAAAGAAGTTCCATGAAAGTGAGCTGCTGCTGACCAACCACTGGGTAAGAGTCCTCTGGGGCAAGAATAGTGCCCGTCACCAAGACGCACAGACATGAATCAGGAGCCAAGATCTGAGGATGGAACCCTGACCTCGGACGCCTGAGCCCCAGCGCTGCTGCTTTGTCTGGGCGAAAGTTGTTTATTGGTGCTCAGCCAGGCGTGAGAAGAGTGCACCTGAAGTTGGCTTGTAATTAGGTGATGTAAGTGTTTAAACACTACGTTATAGTAATAATTATCCACTTATGTGCTAAAAGCCTCACCCACCTACTATTTTCTGACCATATTTTCTGCATAAAATATAACGTAGAGGGTGGATTTGTTCCAAGGAAATATCGTTTTATAAATTATTAACACGACAGTCGCATCTCAAACATAACGTTCTGCACAAAAACAGTCTGGAATGTGTTAACTGGATGACATCATACCGCTAAGAAGACTTGAAGAGGCAGACACACGAGAATGTGTAATTAGCACTGCATAAGACAGACACTTCTCTGTTTTTACATATTTACAAGTTGAGACACAGGGAGATAACAACAATAATCAGTTGACAAAGAGAAAAGTAAAACTATGTCATGGTGGACAGCTGGGCAGCTGAACAACGTCAAATGTTATCTGAATGCCATAATTACAGAGAGAAATAATGTGCTGACATCTGCATGTATTCCTGTCTCCGTTTTCTACTTAAATCAAAAAACATTTATTCCTTTTACAGATAAGAGAAATAAAAACGCTACAGCACACAGTGAAACAATTGTATTGTAGCATTTCTATAGCGATCTACCCCTATTTTGGGGCCTCAAAGTGCATTACAGCGGTCAGGTAAATAGTTGCTATTTCTGTAGTAAATTGGAAAAATAGTGTTGGTTGGGGTGCCAATTTTTAGATCTGGCATTAGCCTAGACCCTTTCATGAAAAAAAAGGAAAAAAATTATATATATATATATATATTTATATATAATTTGTTTTTCACTGGAAAAAAACAAAGGTTACAGGGACGTTATAGTTAGGCTGACATTTCACTCGTACAAAATTCAACAGGTATAGTTAGCTGAGCTAACTATAACTTACACCCCCACAATGCACTGCTTAAATCCTTACCTATTACATCCCTCATGACATGGTCATTGACATCACTAATGACATCTTTAATGACATCACTGAAGACATCTCAAATGACAGTGTTTTCTAAAAGTAAATGAGTGCTAAACATATATGTAAGTGACTGTGGAAGTGCCTGTATGGGTGAGTGGGTGTGTAAGTAGTGAATAGAAAAGTGAGTGGGTATGTGAGAGACTGTATACATGAAAAAGTGGGTGTGTGAGGGTTTTTTTGGAGGAGCGAGTGGGTATGTCAGTGAGTGTAGGAGTAAGTGAGTGGCTGTGTGTGTAACTGTGTAGGTGAGTAAGTGTGTTGGTGGCTGTAAATGGTGAATGAGAGGGTGCTTGAGTTATTGGGTGACTGTCAGTGTTTGTATGAGTCAATAAGAGAGTACACGAAAGACTGTATTGGTATGTAAGTGCTCTCTGGGTGAGTGAATGGATGTGTGAGAGACTATGGGTGAGTAAGTGAGTGTGAAGGATGTTGTATGGGAGAGTGTATGCTTGTCTCGGTGACTGAATAGATGAGTGATACATGTGTTAGCTTATCTATGAAAAAGTGAGTGGATGTCTGAGTTACGATTTATTTTATTTTATTTATTTATTTTTGAAGTTTTATATAGCGCGAACCAGACTCTTGCGAGTATCAGAGCGCTTTACATGACAAGTAGAAGTATATACAGAATATAATACGCTATAGTGAATCACGCAATAAGGAAGTGCTAGATAAGTCTAGAACAAAAAAAGGCAGTGCGATGCTAGTGTAAAAATGGCAAAGATAAACAAAGGACGCATATAAGTGAAGAAAAGCAAGTAATAAAGTACCGTGAATAGATAGAGTTCACGTGGATTGAGCCATGAAGATAGCTTTGACTTCTCTTTTGAAGGAAGCCGAGGAAGGGTTCATTCTAGTTTCACTGGGCAGCGCATTCCATATCCTTGGAGCCATACCGGAGAAGGACCGGTTATACGTTTTTTTCTTTGGCAAATCGTTGCGGTTGTAGGAGAAGAGTCTTGGCACTCCTGGAAGCTCTGCTGCCCGCTGAGAGCACCAGTTTCTGAGCTAGGTATAGTGGGGTGTTGTGGTAGAGAGCCTTGTGTGTCAAGCAAGCAATTTTTAAATGAATTCTGGCTTCAAACGGTAGCCAGTTGAGGGTTCTCAAGTCAGGGGATATGTGGGCGTTTCTTTTAGAGCCTGTGGTGAGTCTCACAGCAGAGTTGATCGTGGCTCTTAGCGGGGCTGTCGATGACCTCGGGAGTCCGCATAGGGTTACTGCTCCGTATTCCAAGCGAGGTATAACTAAGGCTTGAACAGCTTGTTTGAAATGGTAGGCGGGCAGATAGGGTTTTAGTTTTCGCAGGGGCCTTAGGTGGAAGTTGGCTCCCTTTGTTGCGGCGCTGATGTGTTTCTGCATATTGAGGTTATTGTCCAGCGTTACCCCCAGAGTCGACTATGAGTGGTTGTCCATTGAGAGCTGTTAGGTGCTTCATCCAGTCTGTGATAGTTTGAACTTTGTTTGGGGGGGCGATTACAAGGAATTCCGTTTTGAGGGAGTTAAGTTTCAAGTGGTTTACGGCCAGCCAGATTTGGGGTTTTTGTAGTGTGGAGTTGAGTGATTTGATGTCTTCCAGAGAGAGAATTTTGATGTAGATTTGGGTATCGTCAGCGTACATGTGGAATTGAATTTTGTTGAGGCTGAGAAGATCAGTGAGGGGTTCCATGAAAAGGTTGAAAAGGGTGGGAGAGAGGGAGGAGACTTGAGGAACTCCCAGAGTGACAGACGATGGGAAGGACAAGGATTGGTTGCTGCTGGCGATTGATCGAGTCTGGACGCGCTGTGACGTCTCTCCAAGCTCCCGCTGTGTTTGCGTGGAGCCATGGGTGCAGCGGCGGAGATAAGCAGAGGCAAGTGGTGGAGGCAAGCGCCGGTGGCAGGCAGAGAAAAGACAGGAAGGGGTCGGAGACGCTGAAACGCTGGAACCGACCGCGACCAAGAGCCTTCCGGGAGCCCTAGAAGACCATCACTTGGCTATATGCCCCTATCTTTCATCCCACATCTACATAGACCATACTCTAGCGGCCTCAGCAATGGAGGTGTGCCGCTTGCACTTAAGACAGTGAGCTGTTGTGCCTGGTATGCCTTGTGCCTGGAGGTGGTGTAAGACTAAAAATAAGGGGTGATCCTGGTGCCTGACAGATCATACCCCCCACCTTATTTTCTTACTGTTGTCTGGCATAGGATAGTTCAAGCTTAAAGGTCAACCCATCGACAGCACTTGGGGCAACGGCAACGTTTCGGAGATTTTCAGCAATATGCAGTGAGAGACTAAGTGGGAGACTGTGTAGGAGTGTACCCACACCCTAAACGCTGCAGCTTTTAGCAGCTGTCGCCGAGTGGGAGCCTAGTACCCTTCATAAGCGGCCCAGCTAGGTTTGGGTGTGGTGTGTGGGCTCTTGCGAGCTCCTGCTTTGGTGGTAGCTAGCCCCTCCCCAGCTCATGAAGCTCCTCAACTCTCCCTACCCACGTGATTCTGCTTCTGTTACAACTTCACGACTCCCAGGCCTCAGGAAGGAACGTGGGGAATACCTGGCACTAGGTTTGCAGCCTAGCTTGTAGCCTGCCAGTCACTTATTTCCCCAACCCTATGAAGCTATATCAAGTTTACCAATTAGGTCAGGTGAGGAAAGCATAAATAATCCTCCAGGCTAGCAGGCGAGCAGGTGGTGCTACCAGGCTAGGGAGTGAACTTGCAACTGTAGCTGTTCAGAAGAAACCTGCATTACTTCTCGAGGTTAAGTAATCGCGAGAAAAGGGTGCTAATTTATTGGAAAAGGCACCTGAGTATATTTCTTGGAGCATCTATTTGTGAAGTCAACATAGCTAGGCAACAGCCACGATTCGTTTTGACACCGCTAGCCCGAAACCAACAAGAAGACTAACAAGGATGAGATCGGTTAAGGTGTGATGTAAGTTACAAGCCCCAATTAAAAGGAAGTGAAAAAGAGACACCACATTGGTAAACCTTACCGCAAAAAGCAAACCACAAATCCAATTGAGGGGGTCTGTTGTCAATGATCCCCTTGTTCTGAGGAAATTTAGTGCCACTTATGTCTCGCACCTAGACTCAGACCTGGACCTGGAGCTACACTTAGAAGGTAACCCCAAGGTTTCAACCACTTCAGACTGTACGGCAAGCTTCAGGTCAGGCCAGTTCACTGACAAAGACAAAGAAGACATAAAATCGTTGGATCAGCATAACCTGTCAAAAATAACAGATCACTTCCGGCCATCAAGCAAACATGATGCTATTCAACAACTAAATAGGAATGCTAAATTTTAACCAGAAAAAATTATAGACGCTATATGTTATGTTATAACGTGTTTTATATAGCGCTCAGCTACTCCGAGGAGTGTACCGGCGCTTCGAACCCAATACAGACCGAGTGCAGGCTGCAGATGCCACACACTACTGAACAAAAAGCCAGGACTTAAGATCCTTTCTAAAGGCCAGCAAATTGCCGATCTTTTTCAGAGAGACCGGTAATGCATTCCACAACTGAGGCGCCAAGCGTCTAAAAGAGTGGCCTCCAGTGCGGGCGCGCCTTATACTAGGAACAGTAGCCAAGGCCAGCGAAGATGACCTGAGCGATCTCGATGGATGGTAGAAAGCCAGCCGTTTTCTGATGTACTTGGCGCCTGAGTCATGGAGAGCCTTGAAGGCAAAGGTGAGCGTCTTGAAAACAATACGCTTAAGGATAGGGAGCCAGTGAAGAGTTCTCAACAGGGTGCTTGCACGGGTTCTCCGATGGAAGCCAAAAATGGCTCGCGCGGCCGAGTTTTGGACTACTTGTAAACGTGATAGAAGATACTCTGGGAGTCCGAGGTAGAGCACATTGGCGTAGTCCAGACGAGAGCCAATTAATGTCTGCACGGTGACTTTCCTATGAGCCTGAGAAAGCAGAGTAAGAAATTTTCTAAGCATTTTAAGGATGCCGAAACATTTGCCAACTTGGCCGATAATCTGGGGCTTCAAGGTAAGACTGTTGTCAATCTTCACTCCCAGATTCTTGGCCGTGTCCGAAGCAGCGGAGGGAGGGAACATAGCCGCAGGCCACCAAGACTGCCACCTGGGGTCAGAGGGACAACCAAAGAAGAGCACCTCAGATTTGTCCGAAGTGCACTTGAGGCTGTTCTGCTGGAACCATTCAAACACCGCCCCATGTTTATACCTTCCCACTTCCTAACTCAGTATCTCTACCAAATGTGCAACTATCAAGCGGGTCACTTGTGTATGTCCCTGAGGATGTGATGTTTACGGATACATCAACAGCAGGCGCAGAGGGGTGGGCACCCAAAAGGAGCACCTAAATTTTTCGTATTTCCTGAATTTAAATTAAACAATGACGAGGATCCTCATCTGCTAGTCCCCAAGGAGGGGGCTAATACAATCATCGAGGGAGCAACCATAGAGGAGGAGTTAACCAAAAGAGCACGGATGGTGATACCCGGAGAAAATTGCACTAATCTGTGCTCTGCTATATTGAACTCAATGCAAGCAACAGTACTGGCCCTAACTCACCATTCTAACAAAATTGATATCCAGGTGGACTTACTTAATACCATGGCAATTTTTGTGTCTGGAATCAACGAGAAACTCGAAAAACTAAACACATTAGTCACAAGGGCCCAATTAAACCATTTAAATGACATTAAAGTTTGCTCCTGCAAGGAAGTAGTTGATAAATTAGTGCAACTCCTGGCAATCATGCAAGCAATATTGGGTGAAGTAAAAAACAACACAGCCCAGAGTCTCGGCCCGGTACAACATTGAAAGAGGAAATATGCAGTCCAAGGATGGCAACTCTATGAAGTCAATTAGTCCTTAATAATAGACCGGCAGAGGAAGACTCTGTGGAAATAGTGGATGATAACCTCAAAACTCCTTCCAGGGTCTACTATGAATCTCCTGCTGATGGGAGCACAATAACTAATGCCCCTGTGCTACCCCAACAAACCAAAAGGGAAAGGAAGTGAGCCAGGAAAGGAAGGAATAAAACCCACCTGGGTAACTTAGAGATCATTTACCCTCTCTAATCGCTCAACAGGAAGACCAGGATTGTCCAGGTATGGCTCAAACGGACCCGCACGCACATGGTCCCACCGTGGCTCCGTTTCACGACATTGCCCACAACAAGGTAGTATCCCCTGCAAATGTAAGGGCATCTTATACCACACTCACCGGGCCTTCGCCCTCACATAGCTCCCGTTCAGAGGGAATGCGTGTAGTCCAATATGACAGCAGAGACGATCAAACGCGGTGCACCAAGAAACCACAAATAAAATAGTTTATGGAGGAAGAAACTCAGACACAGTCCATAGTGGAGCAGGGTTTCCAGGAACCTCAGTTGCAGGCGGTAATTGATCACAACCTATTGACTTCAACCTCAACCTTTATCACTGTTCCTCGGAGGATTTGATGAACATCTCTGCGGTTCAAACAACACTGGTCAGATGCTGTTATGGATCCCAGAATTTAAATTGAGGAGCTTGCAAGACATCTTAAACCGTTCAACCATCCTAAAGTTGATCAAAGCCTTGCCGGAACTGGCCCATGTTAAATCTGATGGTATTTTTTCGATCAAGATCCTGCCAGCTAGAAGACAACAGCTCACGGATTCCACTCTGGTCACCTTCTTATCTTTGGTGCTTCTGGCTCAGATCTTGAAAAAGAAAAAGCACCTAAAAAATTGGGACATTGAAGTAATTACCTACCACTGGGATAGATATCCCCATGTGCTCCTAGCAGAACCACCAATAGATGAGTCACTGGTTTCCAACCGGTCTGTACTAAGAGGAGCCAGCGAAAGGTCTCCTCCTGCGGCCCGTCACAAATCTGATTCAGATCTCACTAAGATGGCAATCAAAGTAACCAACGAAACAGTCCCCGGCCAGCCGCGAATACTGGTAACAACTAATGAGCAACAATCGACCTGGGGCTGATTACCGCAAGCCCTGTCTCGAATTAGGAGCATTCAAGATTGACGCGAGGGAAGGCCACCAGAAAAGGTTCCGGGAGGCCTGTTAGTCTGTTCTTGGAACATCAATTGTCTACAGACAAAATGCCCGGATCCAGAATTCACAGGATTTCTGAGATCCTTTGACATGCTAATGTTCCAGGAAACCTGAGCAGACTAGTATCCCTCTCATTGGCTACAAAGAATACACGAGACAGGCCAAAAGAAGGATCACCTATGGAAGGGGGAAAGGGGGCTTGGCAATTTACATAAATACCAATATAACAAATGAAACCGTGGAAGTGTTCGTGGACGACCCAAACATGCTGGTATTAAAACTGGATGGTTGGGCTAATAATTAAAAATTATCGTCATCAACTTATAAATCAATCCAAAGCAAAAAGCGGCATCATCCAGAAGAATAGCAAGTCACTTATCTCAGTTAAAAGGCAGCTATAATAAGTCACATTGGCTAGTTTCCGGAGACTTCAACCTCAACCTTTATCACTGTTCCTCGGAGGATCACATACACGCAGTTGGCCTCCTCTCTGAGCAAGCAATGCCATTGAAAACACGGAGGGACATATTAGGAGAAGGGCTCATAAAGGCCAGCAAACTATTGGGTCTGGTGGCACTAAATGGTCAAAAACCATCTGATATTCCACCTGCCTGATCAATGGTCGGGGTATCACCCCCGTGTGTTACGCGGATGATACCCAGCTACTGTATCCTTCTAGACATCTCACGGATAAAGTGAAGGTTTCCTTTTCCAATGGCATGAAGGCAGTAGCCAAATGGATGTCATCAAACTGCCTTCAATGCAATGTAGGGAAGACAGAGGTTCTGCTTTTTGAAGAAGCAAAGATTCTGTGGACCCCAGATAGGTGGCCGCATGATCTTGGGCCAGTACCTGAACCCAAACTGGTGGGGAAAAATTTGGGGGTACGCCTGGATCAAGATCTTTCTCTGACGCAGCATGCCAATGTGGTGGTAGGCACCTGCTTTCATGTGATCGGTCTTCTTCGAAAAGTCTTCCCCTTGCTGCCAGATGTCACTAGGAAAACCTTGGTACAGGCTCTGATTCTTAGTCGCTTAAACTATTGTAATGGGCTCTTGTTGTCAGCCAACGAAGGGGTTATAGCCAAACTCCAAGTTGTGCAGAACACAGCAGCAAGGCTGGTTTTACATGCACCTCCAAGAACGCCATCCAAACCACTTCTGGATAAGCTACATTGGCTTCCCATGCGGAAAAGGGTGATATTTAAGACCTGTTGCCTTATCCATAAGAATTTGAATGGATTAGGGCCAACACACTGGACGGACAAATTTGTCCCTTACACTCCGCTGCGATCTCTTAGGTCTAGCAACCAGTTGCTTTTAACAGTGCCAGCTACCAAGAAAGTAAGACAGGGTGGCAGGGCTTTGTCTGTAGTCGGTCCCACTTTGTGGAATGGATTACCCCTGCCACTTAGGAAATGTACAGAACATTTGAGTTTCAGGAAACAACTTAAGACCTTTTTGTTTCAGTCATAAATCATCTCCTCTGGACTTACTGCTAGTGCTCTCTAGTTACAGGCGCAGAGATACTCCTTCGGGAGTCGATTCGAGCGCGTTATAAACCAACAAATAAATAAACGCGGTTTCAATCATAGATTACTCAATAGTATATGCCATCGTGTGGAAAGCGACCACAATCCTCAGGTCATATTGGTGAACGCATCCCTGTGCAAACCTGAGGCATTTTGTACATTGTCGGAAAAAATGCACAAAGCAAATCTGAAACATGTGAAGTGGACTTCCAGCTTCATTAACTTAATGGCAGAGGGTGCAGTTTCTAGTTTACAGGTCTTGTTCAAATAGATCCCAATCCAATAGTGACATTGGAGACTCTCGCCAATAATATGACTAAAAAATGGACCTCGACTTGACCATTCCAAATCATAAATTATGCCTGCCCACGTTTGGAACATAAAAAATGAAACAGGCAAACGTTTTCGGCAATCACGTCAACACCCAGGAGATCCAGATCTGCAACAACAACTCCACAATGAGAGACGTCGGCTAAAAAACAGAGATCTGGATATATAAACAATCCAAACAGGAAACTCTGTAGGCCCAGTTACTATAGGCCTCTTAAACACACGACTCAAAAAGATTCTGGCAGATAATCAACAGGAATGAGAAAGGTCCAGCAGCTGCAAATAACGCAAATATTAGCGAGACAGAAAGGGTACATTATTTAAAGTCACACTTCAAGAGAGGTTTGACACTTACAACTAGATCTTACTGTCCTAATAAAACCTCTGTGGCACAGCGGATAATCACAGCAACCGAGGTAGAGAAGGTCATCAAAAAGTCCCAGGCAGACTGCGCCCCCGGCCCAAATGGCCTACCACAGGCATTAACTAAGCACCTCCCTCCAAAATGGGCGGGCTTTCTAGCGTCAATGTTTAACTTCGTACTGGAAAACAAAGTTATTTCTTACAGCTGGAGAGGCTCAATTCTCCACCCCATTTTTAAAAAAGGCTTGTCATGCTCCGACAGCAACTATATATTGATAGCACTGATGGATGTTGAGTTAAAATATTTTTCAACATTATTATTGCATGCTTGTAATCCTGGTCATGCGACAAAGGAAGACCCCTTAAATCAAACTGGCTTTTTAAGGGGCCAAGGCACTTTAACCAATCTTATGACTCTGAGGCTAATTAGGAAGAGAGCAAACGCAACTGGGACACCTCTTTATATGTGCTTTGTTGACTTTAAGGCAGCTTTTGATGGTGTCCCTTAGGACGAACTATGGGCCAAACTCCAGTGATGGGGTATCCCACCCAATATCTTATGAGCAATTAGGCTGGTATACTCAGATACTTGGGTCAAGATCAAAATTGGAAATGGCTCGTGCATATCAAAGAAGGTGCAAACAACATCTGGTGTAAAACAGGGCTGTGTCCTAGCCTCCATTCTTTTTAATTTATTTTTGGCATATCTCTCTACAGAGCTCGACGAGCAGAAAGCTCATGAACTGAGCGTTGGAGGACAACAAATGTGGAATATCCTCTATGCTGACGACCTGGTACTGTTTAGCAACACTCGAATAAGCCTTCAAAGGCTGCTCAATACTCTTTGAGCTTATACTGAAAAGAACAGCCTAGAAATAAATCTTTCAAAAACAAATGAGATGGTATCTATTTGTTCTTCAAAGAAAAATCAACAAGCATTTGCAACGCAATAGGTCTCGCATTTGCAAGAGTTTAAGCTATTGGCATTGTAAATGACAATGTCTTTTATTTATCTGTTTTGATATTTAACCCATAAATAAATGGCATTGTATTTTACAATCCCAATAGCTCAAACTCGTGTAAATGCAAGACCTATTTCATTTCAAAGAAGCGGCCGTCATTGTCCCGGGCTGCATGGGAAGTGAAAGCGTGCATGCCGCGCTGAATATTGCAGGAAAGCATGTTGTGCCTGCAGTAGGAGAAACTCATTAAAGAAAAGAGTGCTTACGACATACCGTGTAACAACAGAAGTAAAAGTTCCAGCAAGGTTACAAATGAAAACAAGGCGATACTAAGGAGGGACTAACAAGTGTATTAATGAATCAGAAGCCAGCATTTACAAAGGTCAATGACAAGAGCCAATGAATAATATTGGCGGAGCTTCAAGTCTATACTCGAATACAGCATGCCTCGCAGAGCATGAGCTGCCCTGGCTCGACCTAAAATGGATTAATAACTATGCATACACCATTAACGCTAAAGACTCCCAAAAATATATGGTCAATGGTATATAAAGTATATTGCAACACTCATCAGTGCAGTTTTTCTCACACTCACATGTGATCAAACTTTTTGCAAGTATTACATTTCAGGATTTAATACTTCATACCATGCAAAACACTTGTAGGATATCTGGGAAGCAGGCATGTGGTTAGTAAAAATCCCATCAATAACAATCTTAAATATCTGGATCCCATCCTCTTCCATCAAGCATGACTCTCCTACCAAGAGGGGGAAAAATCACGGTGCAGAGTAGGAATATCGACGTAGAAATATCGTGTTACATTAATATCTCCGCAGAAATATCGAGTGGAACAAATATCGACAACAAAAATATAGTTTGACCAGAATATCGACTGACAGGTAAGTAATATCGATAACAATAATATAATTGTAATAAATATCGTTTACAAAAATATAGTTTACAAAAATATCGATTTATTAATAATGTTATGTATTTTAGTGCTTTTAATGAGAATTGTTTGTTATTTTATTATATGTTTTGGAATTGTATTAGTTATTAATGTTTTTTATGTTTAATTTTGTGTTATTACTTCCGTAGCGGGTTGTGGGTTTATAGGGGAATAGGGTGGGAAGTAATTTAATTATATAAAATCAATTAATTAATTAATGTGTTAATTTATTAATAATAGTTTAATAATTAGTTGTTAATTAATTTCAATTAGTCAATTAATAATTAATTATGTTAATTGTTCAATTAATTTTAGGTGTGTGTTGTGGATTTAATACGTGTAAATGGTGTGAAGGGTGGTAAGTAATACATTTTTTATTGATTAATTATTAAATACTTTTTAAATGAATTACCATTAATTAATTAGAAATTATTCATTTTAAATGTGTAATTAATTTTAGGTGTGTGTTGTGGTGTTTTTAAGTGTATATGGTGTGAAAGCTGGTAACTAATTAATTAATTAATTTAAAAAAAATACATTTATTTTCATTAATTAGTTAGTAAATATTAAATGTAATTGTGTAATTAATTGTAGGTGTGTGTGGTGGATATTATAGTGTTAAATAATGTGTAAATAAATAATTTGTATTATCTTTGTTAATAATAATATATTTAAATGTATATATTAATTATGTTTATATTGGAAATTAAATTTAATAAACATTTTGATCGTTTTTTTTTATTGTTTTGGGTTCCAGCGCTTTCCCTACTATTGTACTCACTGGAGTGGGAATAGCCATTTTTACCCCTACGCTATCCAACGCTTTCCCTACTGTTGCACTCTCTGGAGTGGGAATAGTAATTTTCACCCCTACGCTATCCAACGCTTTCCCTACTGTTGCACTCTCTGGAGTGGGAATAGTAATTTTCACCCCTACGCTATCCAACGCTTTCCCTACTGTTGCACTCTCTGAAGTGGGAATAGTCATTTTCACCCCTACGCTATCCAACGCTTTCCCTACTGTTGCACTCTCTGGAGTGGGAATAGTAATTTTCACCCCTATGCTATCCAGCGCTTTCCCTACTGTTGCACTGTCTGGAGTGGGAATAGTAATTTTTACCCCTTCGCTATCAAATGTTTTCACTACTAATGTTTTTATTTTGTTATTAAATGTATGTATTAATATTTTTAAATACTTTAATGTGTTAATTAAATATAGAATATTTTATTCAAAATGTTTTATATATGTGTTTATTTTATTTTTATACAATTATTAAAGTTTATAAATTAAATAAAGATAATAATAAAATGTAATTAAGAAAATATATCTATATGTACACATTTATTGTGTTTATATTCATTACATTAAGTTTATTTGTTATAATTAATTAAAATATAAATGTAATTTAATTCATTTTGTTAATAATATTAATATTATTTAATTATTTAATTTAAGGTATATTATTTTTTAAAGTCGATATATTTTACATCTATATTTTTTACATCTATATTTTTGAATCGATATTGTTGTACTTACCTGTTTAAGTATAAGGAGTCGATATTTTTACATCTATATTTTTGTTAACTATATTTTTGTTATCGATATTTAAACATGGAACCAAAAATCACACCTTTCTAAATGGCAGGGTGGGAAACAGCAGTCCAAAACCTGTCAGTCATTTAGATTAACACTTAACTAGACAATCGTACAGAAATTATATGAAAATGAAAGGTTCGGGGTATTTCATTGACTTTAAAGTTTATTTAACCTCAAAGCTCGTCAGCTGCATAGCAATGGTGCAGCTGAAAGTAATAATCTAAGATTCATCACCTTTTCTGAAAGAGGTTAGTCTTCAGTTAAAGTCATGTTCGAATGCACACCACCTGCGGACTAAATGTGGAAAAAGATCTGTAGAGCATAACACCACAAACTGATAATGGACCTCTTCTGTACAACTAGAGTGCTACACTGCACTTTTTACAGGCATTTTTAGGTCTCGCCTGGAGATAGCAGCATGCCAAGCGAGCGCCTTTTGCAATCGATTCTCTGAAAGCCTTACATGCACGTGTAGGGATGGACAAAGATGGCTGCTTTCGCCATTTGTCTGAACCTAACAGCATGTGCCTGTACATACGGACAGTGGACACTCCAACGCTATCTTGTGCTAAGCTTTCCATTGTCATGGCAACTAAACCGCCGCTTTGCGTATGCAGCTTGCTGGAGTTCACTGTATGACCTAGAGGCAATTCAACATGTGCACGCTTACAGAGGGACAAAAAATGCATGTGCATGTGAACAGCCCAACGCCATCTTTGTTCACTTTAATTGGCGTAGGGATGTCCACACGCGCGCACATGAAAGCGTGCTTTCGCTTTCCCTCCCTCCCTCTCGTAAGTTTACTTTAATTAGTGTAGGGATGTCCATACGCGCGCGCATGGAGGCGTGCTATCACTTTCCCTCCCTCCCCGTAAGCCTCCAGACAAGTAAGGGACAGAAGCACGGTGCGCCCATGCCCAGCAGGTAGCACCGCCACTGGTTCCGACTCCCTCTCAGAAGCAGGCCAATCCGGGGTCCCTGCGCTCCCGGTCTCACCTGCTACTGTTACTTCATACTCCTCTCTGCTGTCACTCTGGGTGTGCTACCCCTCTCCAGGGGTCGGGGAGCCCACTGCATGGGTGAGAGTCTCCGGGGCTGCTGTTGTTTTCGAGGCGCGGCAGCAGGGGCAGTGGTACGGCGTCTTCTTGGTTAGTGCAGAGCAGCTTCATGGCATTTTGGCCCAAAGACTAGTTAACAACAAGCATTTGCAAGGCAATAGGTCTCGCATTAGGAAAGTGTGAGCTATTGGTATTGTGAATGACACATTTTTTTAATATGTGTTTGCTTTGAAAATATATACATTAATAGCATCGTTATTCACAAAGCCAATAGCTTACACTTTCCTAATGCGAGTCCTATTGGCTATGGCAATGCTTGTTGGTAGCAAGTAAGGACAGTGCTGTTGTGGTGGGGTCCCCGAGTGATGTGGTGGTGTCCCAGAGTGATGTGGTGGTGTCCCCGAGTGATGTGGTGGTGTCCCCAAGTGATGGAGGTTGGAGTTGGAAGGTGGAGTTGGAGGGTGTGTGAGTATGAGGGGGTGAGGGTGTGAGGGTGAGGGGGTGTGAGGGGGTGTGAGGGGTGTGAGGGGGTGTGAGGGGTGTGAGGGGGTGTGAGGGGGTATGAGGTGGTGTGAGGGTGAGGGGGTGTGAGGGTGAGAGGGTGTGTGAGGGGTGTGAGGGTGAGAGGGGGTGTGAGGGGGTGTGATGGTGAGGGAGGGTGAGGGAGGGTGAGTGAGGGTGAGTGAGGGTGAGTGAGGGTGTGTGAGGATGTGAGGGGTGAGGGTGTGAGGGTGTGTGATGGTGAGGAGATGTGAAGGTGAGTGAGGGTGAGTGAGGGGGTGAGGGTGAGTGTGAGGGGGTGAGTGTGAGTGAGGGTTGGTGAGGGTGAGTGAGGGTGTGTGAGGGTGAGTGAGGGTGAGTGAGGGTGGGTGAGGGTGGGTGAGGGTGAGTGAGGGTGGGTGAGAGGGTGGGTTAGGGTGTGAGGGTGGGTGAGGGTGTGAGGGTGTGTGAGGGTGTGAGGGTGGGTGAGGGTGCGTGAGGGTAAGGGTGTGTGAGGATGAGGGGGTGAGGGTGAGGGGGTGTGAAGGTGAGTGAGGGTGTTTGAGGGTGGGTGAGGGTGTGAGGGTGGGTGAGGGTGTGAGTGAGGGTGTGTGATGGTGAGGAGGTGTGAGGGTGAGTGAGGTGGGTGTGAGGGTGAGTGAGGGTGAGTGGGGGTGAGTGAGGGTGAGTGAGGGTGAGTGAGTGAGTGTGGGTGAGTGAGGGTGTGTGAGGGGTGAAGGTGAGTGAGGGGGTGAGGGTCATGAGGGTGTGGGGGTGAGGGTGTGAGGGTGAGTGAGGGTGTGTGAGGATGAGGGGGTGAGGGTGAGTGAGGGTGTGTGAGGATGAGGGGGTGAGGGTGTGAGGGTGTGAAGGTGAGTGAGCGTGTGTGAGGGTGGGTGAGGGTGTGAGGGTGTGAGGGTGGGTGAGGGTGAGGGTGTGTGAGGATGAGGGGGTGAGGGTGAGGGGGTGTGAAGGTGAGTGAGGGTGTGTGAGGGTGGGTGAGGGTGTGAGTGAGGGTGTGAGTGAGGGTGTGTGATGGTGAGGGTGAGTGAGGGTGGGTGAGAAGGTGAGTGAGGGTGAGTGAGGGTGGGTGAGGGTGAGTGAGTGAGGGTGTGAGGGTGAGTGAGGGTGTGTGAGGGTGAGGGTGTGTGAGGGGTGAAGGTGAGTGAGGGTGTGAGGGTGAGTGAGGGTGTGTGATGGGGTGTGAGGGTGAGTGGGTGTGTGAGGGGGTGTGATGGTGAGAGGGTGTGATGGAGATTGAGGGGGTGTGATGGTGAGTGAGGGTGAGTGAGGGTGTGAGGGTGAGGGTTGTGAGGGTGTGTGAGGATGAGGCGGTGAGGGTGTGAGGGTGGGGGTGTGAAGGTGGTTGGGGGGGTGTGAAGGTGTGTGAGGGGTGTGAAGGTGAGTGAGAGGGTGAGTGAGGGTGAGTGAGGGTGAGTGAGGGTGAGTGAGGGTGTGTGAGGGTGAGGGTGAGTGAGGGTGAGGGTGTGAGGGGGTGAGAGGGGGTGAGAGGGCTTGAGGGTGTGTGAGGGTGTGTGAGGGTGAGGAGGTGTGAGGGTACGAAGTAAATAGTGGCAGGGCAGACATCATAAGAGAGAGAAACACAAATGTTAAGATAACAGTGCTCGAAGGGGTTGTGAGAAGGTGCATGCTGAAGTCGGACAATGAATCCTATACATGGAACCCATTTCTAGAAACTACAGATGCGGCCTTTGCTGTGTTAGAGGGGGCACAGGTTCCCGCTAAGCCTGACGTCCTTGTGAAGACTTAACCCAAAATGAAAAAATGGATAAAACGGTGCACCCGTAAACAAATTTATAGAGCAAGTCTAAACTAAGTTATTGTCAGCTTGATGTGTGAGACTACTGCAAGAATGTCAAACACAATATAGTATGTAGAGAGATGGACTCAATTGTATTTAAAGATGCACCAGCCTACCCATTAACCCCTTCGACGCTGATGACGAGCTGAGCTCGTCATGAGTTACGCCTCTCGTATGCTCATGACCAGCTTAGCTCGTCATGTAACGCACGTTTTTAAAAACCGCCGCGCACAGCGGGAATAGCCGCCGCGCGCATGCGGTTAAAATCTCGTTAAAAAAATGCTTGTGGCTAAAGTAAAATATTTCGTTTGCGCATTTATTTACCGAATGCTTATTTCTGTATTTATGAGGTTCAAATCACTTTAAATTGCTTAGGCGAAGTCCTCAGTGACTCGGGTGGTGGGTGTTGGGGGTGGGTCCAGATTCTAATAACGACTCAATGGGGATATCCAGTAATAATTAAGTGGGGGTCACGAGAAGTCAAACAGGAAGAACCACTGCAATAAAGCGATCGCTCTTAGCCGTGCATTCACGGTGTGAGATCTCGAAAAAGAACAATTTACTCGGTTTATTGTGTGCTCTCCTGCCATCTAGTGTTTCCTTGGGGACTTTGTTGCTTTGAGCGTGCAGTAAGAAGACCTCTGAGCACGTCACCCGACAACTACAAGAAAAGGGACGCAGACACCCCCCAACATTATTTCCGTTTTCCACTTACGCAGCGGCTGGTAGAAATTAATAAAAGGTGAAGCAAAGTCAGTCTTTAAACAGTCTGAGGGGTTTCTCTGCTAGCTTGCACATCGGAGAAATGTCTTATGAATAATATGGCCAACAACAAGCTCTCGACATTGCTGTGGGGGGGGGAGAGGTGGGCGGGGTAGCAGCAGCCTTTGATGTGCGAGCGAGTGGGAGGGAAAGACCATATGGGGTGTGAATGAGAAGTGAGGCCAAGCGCGCGCTGGGGAAGCGTCGCGCTTGAGTACCTCACATGCATTGGGGACAATCCTCGCTGGTTCAAGAGTTTGTTTCGCCTACATTAGATCTCGACATCTGCAATGCGCAAGCGCATTGGCAGAGGTCGAGACCTAAAAACAGGCACAAGCAGCCTTTTTCGATAGGCTTTAAATACTTTTATCAGGCTGTAATCGAATGCTATCTCCGACTCTTCGCTAAACGTTAGCGCCAAAGCTATTTCTAAGCTCAACTGCCTCTTCATATATGGAAACGAACCGACTTGTAAAAGGGAGATTTCCAATTATTCTTTTTTCACATTTTATGGTCATGTTTACTTCGTTGTTGCTTATCTTCAGCACTGAACATCTCAAAGATGTTGGCTGTAGGAACCGACGAAAACACTAAGAATACATGTATTTATTTAACTTATTCTTTATTCAGTAAATGCTACCATAAACGTCCACATAGATACAGTTAACATACAAACTTTAAAACCAAAAACTTGTTGGATCCAATGAAAACACTAAAAATATAACATAAGATTCCTCAGAGAGCTCTGGAAGGCAAAATTAGCTATTTTCTACATCCATGCTTGTAATATATCAGAAATGTCTAACTTTGACTTAATATGTGATCCATGATAAACGTTTGCGTTCAAAACTCCAATTTATAGAATGAACGTGCAAGATTTCTAAAACAAGTTTCTTGCATGGAAGATATGAGTCAAAGTTTATATTTGCCTGTAATGTTTTCTTGAAATACAAGTGCAATTTCGCAGTGATGAGCAAACTAATCAACGTGAATATGATGCATATGGGTGCACACAAAGAATGCATTTATAATAGACATAAGTGTACACCAACTAGGACTAGAAAATAGGTTCATTTCCAGTAAACAAAAGGGTGTATCTTACGGTTGTATTTAACATCTTTTGTAGATAACTGACACTGCACAATTTAATTACCCCCAATTACTTTAAAAGCTTTGCTAAGTGCTTTTAACATACAATGAAAAACAGTTTTAACTGGTTGTGCTGGTTAGCGCTATACTAAATTAATAAGCAGTGGCAAAGTCATTAGTTCTGTCTTTAATGTGTCTATGCCGGTAAACACAGGCTTTGAACGCACACATGGTGTGTGCCGTACTGAACCCAGCCCTACTGGACTTGGCAAAGAGGAGAAAAAGTAGCAAAGAAGGATTGTTTTTTACTAGAATTCATAGACAACTAAATGTGGCAAATAGTGGGATGAACGAGTATACTTTTCAAATGTAAAACTGCCCATTGCAATGAGAACTAAAATAGCATAAAGTTACAGTCGCCTCTGTGTGAAGTCAAAGCTCATTCTAGGTACATTTTTAAATAATTGTAAATAGGTCACGTCAGACATTAAAAAAACAAGCTGTTTACGCACATCCGAAGGACCTGCACAGTGTGGTAATTGACAGATCTTTTTACATGACGCACATAGATCGCGGTATCTCGTGGCTGGCCGCATTCACATCTCTTGTAAAAAATGGGATTCTATCAATGTGAGTGGTGACTAATTTTATATGATATTGTATATTCTCTAAACTTGTGAAAACACTACAATGTGAAAATTAGGCCTCTGCGGGTGGCAGAATGAGGGCACTGTGTGTTTTTAAAATACCCCTCACACACTATGAATCCCATAGTGTCATTCTCCCATCATTGGGGTCTTCCCGTCCCTCTACGGGGCGGGGCGTGCTTCAACCTACGAGTGACGCGGGAGCACTTATATTTTTTGACAATAGGCTATGTGAAGTGATGAGGATAGTGGTATGTGTTAGGGAGTGTAGGGACCTATTTACGTGAATGGTGGTGTAAAAAAAGGTAAAAATTCCCTGGCTAGTCGAAAAAATTAATTTTAATGGCTTCGCAAGCTGGGAACATTAAAAAGGGGGTTAGTGAGTAGAATTACAAGTGTGGTCTACTTTGTCGACATGACATGTTTTATAGGCAGACCCCTCCTGCCTACTCATCAGGACCTCTGTTGATCCCTACAAAAATACTCAATTCTAAACTAAATGTTAAATGCCTATGGTCCTAAAACTTAACAGCAAAAATCGGCTGCTAGGTTTAGCCTCTGGGCTTGAGTTGGCCCTTGGTGAGGCATTATCATGAAAAATTATCATGAAAAATGACCTAATATGGTCTCTGTGGAAAGACAAAAGGGAGAATAAGGGTACATGGTTGTAGAAATACAATTAGTCAAGCACATTTCATACATGGCTCATTTTTGCGTGAGTCACAATGTGGCTTAGTATCCCAAAGTATTCTCAACATTAATTACGTTTATGACCCGATGAACTGCCATTTGCCATCGTGGCCAAAGGGTATGAACCCTTGGAAAACTTCAACACAAAGCGTGATACACACTTCAAACACAAACACCTATTCACAATCCAAAACAACCCATCTGGTGGTGGGTTTTTAAACAAGCAAGGGTGTGGGCCTTGCAGTTCCAGGACAAGTGTCTAATCAAGAAAAACGTCTCACTAGCGGCGTGACATCAAAACATCCACTCATCATACTAATAAGTGGGTCATTTATCACACATGTCGGTTGATGTATTATTCGTGAATAAAACGGCAAATGATGGCTTAATGCCTCCCAGACATCAGCCTAATCAGCTCCCAAATGCGCCGTAGTCAAACATGCTGGTTGAAATAATGATCGTAAAGATGAACAAAACCAAATGATGGCAAATGCCTCCAAATGTGCAAGCATGCTACAATTGATACATACATTTGAAGCCTGTTGATATGACCTCATGAGCCTGCGTCTTAGGGTGATTAGTTGAGTGGTTACTAAGGAGGAAAGTTTAAACATAGTCACTCACGCTGTTTTTGGGCGGCAGAATCTCACTGTCAGAGACGCACCCCTCCGCTATCACAAGACCAAGTTTTTAAAGACCCATGGTCAGGGTCTCACTTACGTGACCGCATGCCTAATCTGGCTTTATTCCATACCCTTCAGCATCTCCGTGGATGTGACCGGAGTCCTGCCTCGGCTTGTGTTCTTATGCCGGAAAAAAGCCTAGTCATGATTGCCTCTGAAAAAAGACTAGAGAGTTGACCCAAAATGGCGGCACCCATCGGGACACTGCTGGTCTATAGTCTGTCGTCTAATTTTTCTTCTCTTGATCGTGTTTTTTGGAAAATTTGCGCAGTACTTTCTAAATACATCTCATTCATGCCGCAACATCTTAAATTAATTTGGAAGCGATTTTTATTTTAATTTTATTTTTAATTAGTCTGCCAGGAGGCTCACTGAAAGTGATAGGCGGGCTTGAACTTTCTTAAATGTGAAAGGTGTTATATTGAATGCATGATCCATATTCCCAGGGCGGTCAGAGTCTATGCACTGTCTTTGAGAAATGGGGAGCTATTCATGGGTCCTTCCGCAAGACATGTTGCACTATGTTCGTCAATATTATGCTGAGTCTCACATTAGCCCATGTTCCTATTGTTTTTTTCTATCTGCTGAAACTATAATACGGATAGCCTAATAGTTTAGGATCTCAAGGTATCATCGTTCTCGTGTCATCATGATTACTGTTGCTGTGGCATGCCATGGGGTGGGTATATGGCGCAATCATTAATGTGGTGGATGGCCGTGCCAAACGTCAGAGTTGGCCCCATGGAATATCATCATTAAGGCCGCAGTTGTTAGTGTCCAAGCGGAACACCCACCTTTGTTCTTTCTCCAAGAGCATATGTTCCCTGGATACCTGCTCTATCACTGTCCATGAAATATCATCAGGCCTGTGTCCTTTTTCCAAAAAGTGAGCGGTCAGCTTAGTACTAGCTCTTTGGCATCTGATTGTGCTCTTGTGTTCCCCTATTCTGGTCTTGATTGCCCTGCTCGTCATTCCCACATATTCGAGGCGGCAGGGACACGTGATGAGGTACACTACGTTGCAACTGTTGCACGTTGTGAAGTTTCGCTGTTCCCAGGTAGATCCATTTCTAAAAACCAGGTTGTTGGTCTTCTTTGTCAGGCAACATACTTTACATTGACCACATGGATGGTGGCCTTTCACAAAGTAAGTGTCCCGTCCTTGGTTATCGTTGTTGGTCTTTGGTCTAGTGTGTACAAGGATGTCCCGTATGCTCCTCCCCAACTGGAGTTTAGGTAACTGGAGTCCCCCACTGTTTAGAATACTCCAATGTTTGTTGATGACTTTCGAAACCCTGTCTGAGCAGGTATTAAATGTGGTAATGCATACGGGTCTCTGTTCCTCTTCTTTGGGTGTCTTTTCTTCCAGGAGGCTCTCCCTGCAATTATTCCGTGCCCTCTTACATGCCTGATCTATTATCCTTTCTGGATATTGGCGGACTGCTGGTTTTTTCTTCAGATCCTTTGATTGGACCTTGAAACTCTCAATTTCCGTGCAATTCCGTCTTAGACGGAGGAATTGTTCGTAGGGTAGGTTATCTTGGAGATGTTTGGGGTGGAAACTCTGGTACAAGAGGAGGCAGTTCCTGGCTGTACTTTTGAAATGTGTTGTCGTCATTAGCCTTCCATCTCTTGGGAAGATGTTCAGGTCAAGGAACACCAGACTGGTTCTGGAGACCGTGCTGGTGAACTTGAGAAATTTGTCTTGGAAGTTCAACCATGTCAGGAATTGTTTTGATGTATCCTCATCCCCATCCCAAATGATCAGAATATCGTCGATGTATCTCTTCCAGACTTTTATCCTTTGTCTGAATGGGTTGTTGGGGTGTAGGATCCTCCTGGTTTCCAAATTGTGTACGTAAAGACCAGCTATGCTGGGAGCAAATGTGCTCCCCATGCTGGTCCCATGTTTTTGTAAGTACAGAGTCCCGTCATATTCGAAGAAATTCTCCTTCAAGGCGAGGGAGCAGCACTCCATCACGATGTTCCTTGGTGTCTGGTATTCCCAGTCGTCATCAAATAGGACGTCTTCATTGATACTGAGCGTCTCGTTGTGGGGGTGTTAGGGTTTAGCAGCCTTGACTTGTGTGATTTCTTCTGGTCTGATAGTTTTTAACTACCCCTGGACGTGAGAGCTAGAACTTTGTAGACGCTCCCTACAGTGAATAAGGAGGAGCGGCAGACGGAAGCCTTTGCTTGGCTTACTTCATCGTGACCACGCCCCCTCTCCACTTCCTGGTTCTTGCCCGTGTGTTTGTTGGCGTTTGCTGGACCTCTGGTGTTTCGGAGAGGTTCCCTTCGCCCTTTTTCTTGTTGCTGTCACCTTGATCCTTGAGGATGTAACCCTTGTGTGTTTTGCTGGAATGCTAGCCGGTACTCGGCATTTCCTCGTTGTCCGCGTGTCTCTGAACGCGGCGGCCCTACCAACGCTCACGCATTTCGCGGGCGTATTCAGCTCGTTGCTTTACTTTACATCCCTCCTTGGGGCTGAATTCAATTCCTTTCTGTTTGGCATTTTGTTTGTGAGTACTCCTATGAGAGTGAGCGCTCCGCCCTGTTCCTTCAAGGGCCGGGTGTCTCTCCTCCTGAGAGTGTACTGCTCCGCTGTACTTAACCCCCGTGCAGCCGGGCGGTGCACCTCACTCCCTTCTTATCTTTTGAGTTGTGTATGTGCGTGGTTGTACTGCTCCGCTGTGTTTGCCCCCGTGCAGCCGGGCGGTGCACACCACTCCCTTCTTATATTTTGAGTGGTGAATGTGTGGGATTGTACTGCTCCGCTGTGTTTGCCCCCTTGCAGCCGGGCGGTGCCCTTCACTCCCTTTATTCCTTTTTGAGTTTACGTCTGAGGTGTGGTGAGTCCTTCATGAGTTCAACTATCCTTGACACAACTGGGATTATCTACAGTTCTCAGTTTCCTGAACTCATCGTTGAAGCTCGCCCAACCTACAATTGGGGTAAGATCAATTGAGTTAATCACACATGTCAATGCGTATGTACTACTCAGAGTAACTGTGGGGATTGTTATTGTTTATTCCTTGGTTTTGTTTCCTAGCCTGGACCTCCCCCTGAGACGCCTTCTGTTATTCGTTACCCCTCGTATGAGGAGAGTGGTGGACACTCCTTGGGTAAATTCCCTCATACTTTTAGGAGACAGTAGACAGGAGTGTGTGTCATCTATCGCATTCTTGCTTCTGTGTCCTGGAGGTGGAGGGATTTGTCTTCGCTCCCGTGGAAGTTGGTCCTTCTCCTAACAGGGGGAGACTTGTGTAGAGACTCTCCACATCACAACTGATCATTAGTTGGCAATTTGGATCAAAGGGGAGGTCTTCCAGCAAATTCAGTACATCATTAGTATCCCTGAGGTATGTACTAGTGCGTTGCACCATCGGGCGTAAGAAAGCATCTGCAAATTTTGAGATCGGTTCCAACACTGAACCTATGCCAGACACAATCGGTCGTCCTGGAGGGTTATCCAGTCGTTTGTGTATCTTGGGTAACGTATATAGGTATGGTGTCCTTGGGTTTTTTTGACACAGGAAATCACCTTCCTTCTTTGTTATCCAGCTGTGGGCCAGTGCTTCTTCCACCATGGTGTTGATTTTTACTTGGATCCTCTCGGTTGGATCGGTCCTGAGTATTTCATAATTTCTTTGGTCCTGAAGCAATCTCACGCATTCATTATTGTATTGTAATTTGCTCTGTATGACCGTCCCTCCCCCTTTGTACGCTGGTTTTATTATCATACAGAGCAAATTACAATACAATAATGAATGCGTGAGATTGCTTCAGGACCAAAGAAATGATTAAATGATTAAACGAGACGCTCAGTATCATTGAAGACGTCCTATTTGATGACGACTGGGAATACCAGACACCAAGGAACATCGTGATGGAGTGCTGCTCCCTCGCCTTGAAGGAGAATTTCTTCGAATATGACGGGACTCTGTACTTACAAAAACATGGGACCAGCATGGGGAGCACATTTGCTCCCAGCATAGCTGGTCTTTACGTACACAATTTGGAAACCAGGAGGATCCTACACCCCAATAACCCATTCAGACAAAGGATAAAAGTCTGGAAGAGATACATCGACAATATTCTGATCATTTGGGATGGGGATGAGGATACATCAAAACAATTCCTGACATGGTTGAACTTCCAAGACAAATTTCTCAAGTTCACCAGCACGGTCTCCAGAACCAGTCTGGTGTTCCTTGACCTGAACATCTTCCCAAGAGATGGAAGGCTAATGACGACAACACATTTCAAAAGTACAGCCAGGAACTACCTCCTCTTGTACCAGAGTTTCCACCCCAAACATCTCCGAGATAACCTACCCTACGGACAATTCCTCCGTCTAAGACGGAATTGCACGGAAATTGAGAGTTTCAAGGTCCAATCAAAGGATCTGAAGAAAAAACTAGCAGTCCGCCAATATCCAGAAAGGATAATAGATCAGGCATGTAAGAGGGCACTGAATAATTGCAGGGAGAAAAGACACCCAAAGAAGAGGAACAGAGACCCATATGCATTACCACATTTAATACCTGCTCAGACAGGGTTTCGAAAGTCATCAACAAACATTGGAGTATTCTAAACAGTGGGGGACTCCAGTTACCTAAACCTATGTTCTCCCACAGGAGGGGGAAGAGCATACGGGACATCCTTGTACACACTAGACCAAAGACCAACAACGATAACCAAGGACGGGACACTAACTTTGTGAAAGGCCACCATCCATGTGGTCAATGTAAAGTATGTTGCCTGACAAAGAAGACCAACAACCTGGTTTTTAGAAATGGATCTACCTGGGAACAGCGAAACTTCACAACGTGCAACAGTTGCAACGTAGTGTACCTCATCACGTGTCCCTGCCGCCTCGAACATGTGGGAATGACGAGCAGGGCAATCAAGACCAGGATAGGGGAACACAAGAGCACAATCAGATGCCAAAGAGCTAGTACTAAGCTGACCGCTCACTTTTTGGAAAAAGGACACAGGCCTGATGATATTTCATGGACAGTGATAGAGCAGGTATCCAGGGAACATATGCTCTTGAAGAATGAACAAAGGTGGGTGTTCCGCTTGGACACTAACAACTGCGGCCTTAATGATGCTATTCCATGGGGCCAACTCTGACGTTTGGCACGGCCATCCACCACATTAATGATTGCGCCATATACCCACCCCATGGCATGCCACAGCAACAGTAATCATGATGACACGAGAACGATGATACCTTGAGATCCTAAACTATTAGGCTGTCCGTATTATAGTTTCAGCAAATAGAAAAAAACAATAGGAACATGGGCTAATGTGAGACTCAGCATAATATTGACGAACATAGTGCAACTTGTCTTGCGGAAGGACCCATGAATAGCTCCCCATTTCTCAAAGACAGTGCATAGACTCTGACCACCCTGGGAATATGGATCATGCATTCAATATAACACCTTTCACATTTAAGAAAGTTCGAGCCCGCCTATCACATTCAGTGAGCCTCCTGGCAGACTAATTAAAAATAAAATAAAAATAAAAATCGCTTCCAAATTAATTTAAGATGTTGCGGCATGAATGAGATGTATTTAGAAAGTACTGCGCAAATTTTCCAAAAAACACGATCAAGAGAAGAAAAAATAGACTACAGACTATAGACCAGCAGTGTCCCGATGGGCGCCGCCATTTTGGGTCAGCTCTCCAGTCTTTTTTCAGAGGCAATCATGACTAGGCTTTTTTCCGGCATAAGAACACTAGCCGAGGCAGGACTCCGGTCACATCCACGGAGCTGCTGAAGGGTATGGAATAAAGCCAGATTAGGCATGCGGTCACGTAAGTGAGACCCTGACCATGGGTCTTTAAATACTTGGTCTTGTGATAACGGAGGGGTGCGTCTCTGACAGTGAGATTCTGCCGCCCAAAAACAGCGTGAGTGACTATGTTTAAACTTTCCTCCTTAGTAACCAGTCAACTAATCACCCTAAGACGCAGGCTCATGAGGTCATATAAACAGGCTTCAAATGTATGTATCAATTGTAGCATGCTTGCACATTTGGAGGCATTTGCCATCATTTGGTTTTGTTCGTCTTTACGATCATTATTTCAACCAGGATGTTTGACTACGGCGCATTTGGGAGCTGATTAGGCTGATGTCTGGGAGGCATTAAGCCATCATTTGCCGTTTTGTTCACGAATAATACATCAACCGACATGTGTGATAAATGACCCACTTATTAGTATGATGAGTGGATGTTTTGATGTCACGCCGCTAGTGAGACGTTTTTCTTGATTAGACACTTGTCCTGGAACTGCAAGGCCCACACCCTTGCTTGTTTAAAAATCCACCACCAGATGGGTTGTTTTGGATTGTGTGTTTGAAGTGTGTATCACGCTTTGTGTTGAAGTTTTCCAAGGGTTCATACCCTTTGGCCACGATGGCGAAGGGCAGTTCATCGGGTCATAAACGTAATTAATGTTGAGAATACTTTGGGATACTAAGCCACATTGTGACTCACGCAAAAATGAGCCATGTATGAATTGTGCTTGACAAATTGTAATTCTACAACCATGTACCCTTTTTCTCCCTTTTGTCTTTCCACAGAGACCATATTAGGTCATTTTTCATGATAATTTTTCATGATAATGCCTCACCAAGGGCCAACTCAAGCCCAGAGGCTAAACCTAGCAGCCGATTTTTGCTGTTAAGTTTTAGGACCATAGGCATTTAACATTTAGTTTAGAATTGAGTATTTTTGTAGGGATCAACAGAGGTCCTGATGAGTAGGCAGGAGGGGTCTGCCTATGAAACATGTCATGTCGACAAAGCAGACCACACTTGTAATTCCACTTACTAACCCCCTTTTTAATGTTCCCAGCTTGCGAAGCCATTAAAATTAATTTTTTCGACTAGCCAGGGAATCTTTACCTTTTTTTACACCACCATTCATGTAAATAGGTCCCTACACTCCCTAACACATACCACTATCCTCATCACATCACATAGCCTATTGTCAAAAAATATAAGTGCTCCCGCGTCACTCGTAGGTTGAAGCACGCCCCGCCCCGTAGAGGGACGGGAAGACCCCAATGATGGGAGAATTACACTATGGGATTCATAGTGTGTGAGGGGTATTTTAAAAACACACAGGCCCTCATTCTGCCACCCGCAGAGAGGCCTAATTTTCACATTGTAGTGTTTTCACAAGTTTAGAGAATATACAATATCATATAAAATTAGTCACCACTCACATTGATAGAATCCCATTGTTTACAAGTCTAGTTCAGGAGGGTGATTCTATCATCTCCTCTACACTTCCCCAATTGATTTTTTTCGCATTCACATTTCTCCTCGATGGAGCTGCTCAAATGACTGGGAGGGGGGCGGCACTAAAATGTATAAGAAGCTCCCTCCCTTGCAAATAGGCCACACAGCGGAAGTCAACATGCCAGGATTATCTCAGCAGCCTTTATACCAAAGGTACCCACCCACACAAGTATGTCAAGTCCCACAATATGGCCAAGATGTATTTAGCACCCAAACTATGCCTTATCATAACTGTAGAAGAAAATAGTAACGGGCTGTAGGGAACAGAGGCTACTGGCAGAGTTACCATGGATAACCACCGTCAGCATGCCTTTATCACACGGTGGTAGCACTTTGCATAGTTCTATGTTCAGATGTCAGTGGACCGCCAGGAAACTACTCTCTCACAGGTGCACCATCTAAAACCAGAGCACGGTGACTCATCGTCAACGGCGGTGACCTTGCCGGATACACGCCGAGCAGCGGAATAACAGGATCACGGCGAGCGGCTGCCACGCTTTCCCTTAAGCCTTCCTACTAATAAAGACTGAGTCTCGAGACATGCATGGGCTCTCCACGCCCTGGGTGCCAATCCCTTAGGCCTCGGGCCTCGCCCCCTGCTGAAGAGCAAGAGACACCCACACGTCACATGGGGAAACCGACGCACACTAAACGTCTGTTTACATTCAACCGTCTATCCTCGCGCGCGGCGGTTCAATCAAGTTAGGCGTCTCGCGCTTAAGGTGAGGCAGCGCAAGCTTTTTATATATCTTTTGGAATAGCGCGTTGTTTTCCTTGACAGTGGACGCGCCCACAACCACGCTGTACAAATGGTACCTCCCATGTACTCACTTCTCGTCAGCCACATCCTTGTGCTTAGTGCTGTCAGTCGAGTCCTCAGAGCCCCCTTCTGTCTTGGTGCAGAGCCTCCGGACTGAACAAAGCAATGGCGCCCGCTGCCCCCAGTACTCCTCGGGACAGAACGGAGCGAGGGCGGGTGGAGACCCGGCATTCTCTCTCACCAGCCACTGTGCAACAGCGCTAGTTCTCAGAGTGGGCTGTAGCAACCCCCGAAGGAGCACCACCGAACTTCCCAGACGCAACATACCATCCTTGCTGTAACGCGCAATAAGCGCATCTGTAATTAGAACAAGCTGGAGGTGGGCTCGGACGCAGCACGTCTTCCGGAGACGAGCACTCTGGAGTTAACGCGCACAAGCTGGACGTGGGCTCGGGCGCAGCACGTCTTCCGGAGACGAGCACTCTGGAGTTAACGCGCACACGCTGTTCCACTGTGAAGCGTGTTCACAGACCACAATCGGCTCGTGCCCAGACCAGAATCGGCTCGTGCACAGCTCTGTCTCCCTTGGGAGGAAACACGGCGACTATAAGTCTCCTTGGCGGCAGCGCTTCGTGCTGCAACGCCAGCGAGATCTAAAAAGTGAGAATGATGTGAGGGAGGGATTCTGGTTTGGCTTAAATTGAACCTGCTGCAATTCTATTTCTTGTTGCCTCTTTGACAGCAAAAGAATTTCTGTAAAACAGACATACTCGTTTTGGCATTGCATTTATTTGATCTCTTAACCATTCTAAACTGTTATCAGTAGGCAGCACTACTTCCTGCTTGGTCACGCCTTACTACCTCGCCAAACTACATCAAGGGTGATGGCGCTCTTAGGAGAAATGTTCTCACATTTGTCAATAGCTGGATTTAAGTGTTGCAGAATGTCAGGTTCCCTGCAGAGAAGCCCCGCTTGTTATTCCACCTACTTCTGGCCCATGACTTCCTCTGACAGAATGCCTTTTAAAGAGACTTCATATGGGAATGCGGTTCATTATGTACCATTCGGAGCCATTAATAAGTACATATTGGGATCCTGCACTCAAATCCTTCACCATCGGCTTTATTCCAGCTCGTTTCTCTCTAGCATTAAGTTGACTTTTCTGTGCGCATTTCCAATTAATCAAATGTTCTTTTTAGAGTCCTTAATCTCCACGTGAATTGTTTGTATTGGGTGAAAGCTGTATTGACCAAGCTTCAGCGCATTTCCTTCGGCAAAAATCCCCATGGTGAAGTGAGGCAGGAGCAGGCAATGTATTCATTTCAAACACTTGTCTGTGCCGATCCAATTGCGGGCACCGGGCAATCCCCCGGTCGGCTAGAGGGGGGGTGGTGTAGTGGCGCGTTCCAGTGTTCGCACGTCACGTACACCACGTGACGTGCATACGGCGAGGTTAGGTTGCGCGCGCAGGAGGCGCGAAAGGCATTAGCGCTGAGGCTGCGAGTGAGACTGTCGGCTCGGCGCTCCTTAGAGCTTGTTAACTAATAAACACCAGTTTAACCTTCACCCTTGCTGCGTCATCATTTATGATAACTACTACGTTACAATGGCGACGAGGGTGGGATAGCAGAACCAACCCCACCAAGCACGGCAAGACCAGGAGCCACCGGGTGAGAACCAATAAATACACCGGTGCACTGAGGCCACGCTGCGAGGGAGCCAGAAGAGAACAACATAAGAAAGAAACACACAACACACAAGCATCAGAACTAAGGAGCGTGGCAGAGCCCAGGGAACTTGAGAAAAAACAGGAAGAGATACTGCAGGTGGGCACCAACCAAGACCCAAGAGATAGCGCGCCCCACATAACGGCCACGGGCTGAGCGCGCCAAATCGACCAGCGACTGGAGGGACGGAAAGACAGCGCTGGATCCTCCACCAAAGAGCGAGGGGGCGGACGCAAGCAGTCCCCAGCAGCTCACAAGTAAGGAGGAGCAGGACAACACGCCAGGCAGTCCCAGGAATCAGGAGAGTTTGCCAACCAAGATCAAAGGTGAAAAGATGAGTGCGCAAGCGGGATATGCGATGGCGCCAGTGCAGTTTCTACCCAGGCCGGGTGAGCCACTGATGAAGTGGGAGGACTGGAGAGAGTACATAGATAATTTCATAGGAGTCTTGGAAGATGAGAGCGAGGAGGAGTTCAATGCCAAGAGGAAAAAACGAATCCTATTACTCAATCTAGGCCCCGAAGGCCTGAGGATATACAAAAGCTTAGTGCCGAAGGAAAGAGGGAGCGCAGACGACAATGTGTATGCCCATGCCATCGATGACCTGAACGAACACTACAGATCGGCGGTGTGCGTCTCAGTGGATAGATTTAATTTCCAACAGAGGAAACAACGCCCAGGCGAGACAGTGGAGGAATATGTGGCGGCCCTAAAGAGACTAGCATCCACGTGCAAGTACGATAATTGGGAAGAAGAGTTCATCAAGGACCAAGTGGTAATGCACACTACGTGCACAGCTGTGCAAGACAAACTATGGGCCAGCGGAGACACCACCCTAAAGGAAGTGATGGTGATCGTCAAAAGAGCAGAATTGGCGTGCAGGTGTGCGGAAGCCACGAGGAAGGAACCGGTGCCCACCACCATGGTGAACAAAGTCGATGAGGAGGAACCACGCAGAGACTTCAAGTACAAGGGAGTGGGGGCGAAAGGACCTAACAAGTGGCAAGGCAACCCCGGTCCACCAGGCAAACAAGCGGGAAACAACAAGAAGGCATGCTACAGGTGCGGGAGCTGGTCCCATGAAGCGCATGACAGGAAATGCCCAGCATTCCGCGCCAAATGCATGTACTGCAGAATTGTGGGACACTACGAGAAGGTGTGTCGGAAAAAGGCATCGAAGAGTGTAGTGAGGTACGTTGGGCAAGACAGCGAAGAGCAAGATGAAGAAGCGGGGGAAGATGTTGTCACGATCATCTACATCGAGGACCAGGTGCTAGAGGTGGACGGACAAGTAATGAGTGTCGACGGCAAAAGAACAATGAAGCCAGTCTTGGAGGTGTCGATAGGAGGGGTGCCGACAACCGTGGTTGCTGATACAGGCTCGCCCTACACCATCGTCCAGAGAGCAGTATGGGAGAAGTGTTTCGTGCCGCACCTGGGTCCGGAACTGGAGAAGCTGGACATCCGGCCGGTGACGTACAATGGGGACCGCATTCCCATGGCTGGGTTCAGGCCGTTGCATTTCAAGTTCAGAGGCCGGTCCGCATTCTGCAAACTCTATGTATCGGAGAGGGGGCCTTCGGTGCTAGGATGGCTCGACCAAGGCGACCTGGGAATCAAGCTGGACCCAGGGGGCAAAGAACAAATACTACTCACGGAACCGACATCGTGGCCAGACCTAGAAAAGTGGAAAGAAGAACACCCCAAGGTATTTGGAGGCACCGTCGGCAGGATGGAGAAATTTGCCCACAAGATAATCCTGAAGGAAAACACTGTGCTGGTTGCCCACAAGGTGAGGAACATACCGTTGGCAGTGAGAGACGCAGTACAAGAGGAACTACAGGAACTGGAGAGGAAAGGAGTCATAGAACCTATCACGTGCGCTGAGTGGCTCGCGCCGGTGGTAGTAGTAATGAAACCCAACGGGAAGGTCAGGTTGTGCATCGACCTGCGTGAACTGAACAAGAGCATCGTGGTGGAGAAATTCCCGCTGCCCAGGATCGAGGAAATGCTGGCTAGAACCAAGGGGGCCAGATGGTATTCCACCATAGACTTGACCTCCGCCTACCATCAGATTGCCTTGCACCTGGAGAGCCGCAAACTCACCTCTTTCATCACCCCGTTTGGGTGCTATCAATTCTGCCGCATGCCGTTTGGACTGGCCTCAGCGGCTGCGGTGTTCCAAAAGCTGATGCACCAACTGTTTAGGAACACCGAAGGCGTCCAATATTTCCAGGACGACATCCTGGTGATGGGACAAGACAAGCAGGATCACGACAACAAACTCGAGAAAGTATTGGGAATCCTGGAGGGTAAGGGCCTCACCGCTGAGTGGTCCAAATGCAGGATAGGGATGGAGTCCGTAACATACTTGGGACATGAAATTGGGGTACGAGGAGTAACCCTGAAAGCAGACAATGTGAAAGCCATTTGTGCAGCTCCACCGCCTGCCAACAAAGATGAAGTCCGTTCGTTCCTTGGAATGGCGGAATATTATAGCAAATTCGTCCAGCACTTCGCCTCCAAGACCCACCACATGAGGCAGCTGACCAGGGACAACACAGAATTTGTCTGGTCGAAGGAGGCACAAGGTGAATTTGAAGTCATAAAGAGAGAGGTGGCTGGAGCAATACCGCTGCAAGGATATGACCCTCGAGGGAACACGGTGCTAACCACCGATGCCAGCGACAAAGGATTGGGTGCCGTCCTGATGCAAGACAGAGGTCAAGGGAGAATGGAAACGATCAGTTTCGCATCCCGCACGCTGACTGAAACCGAAAAGAGGTACAGTGTAATTGAAAAGGAGATGCTGGCAGTAGTGTGGGCCATGACCAGATTCAGGCAGTTCTTGTGGGGCACACGTTTTTTGTTGAGAACAGACCACAAACCTTTACTGAAGGTACTAACGTCCAGCGGACATGCCAGTGCGACGCCCAGAATTGCAAAGATGACGATCAAGTTACTGGAATTTAGGTACGATGTGGAACACATCCCAGGCAGCAGAAACAGAGTGGCTGACTATCTAAGCAGGGCAGCAGTCACGGAAATATGTGGAGAAAACCAAGCAGGAGTAGAAGAAATGGTGGCACTCACAGAAGACCAAGAAAAAACCATGGGACTTCAGGAATGGAAGGAAGCGTATAGTGAAGACCGGATCATGGAAGAGGTGAAGACGTGCATCACCAGAGGATGGCCGAACAAGCAACAAACGCGAGGCCACCTCAAACCCTATTTCGAAGTCAGAGATGAGTTGTCAATGGATGACCTAGGAGTGTTCGTGTACAGGGGAGAGAAGGTCATTCCCCCGGCAGGGATCATCCACAAACTATTGGACATGCTTCACGAAGGTCACTTAGGAATAGGAAAATTGAAACTCAGGGCCAAGCAGAACTACTGGTGGCCAGGAATGGACGTGAGAGCGGAGAGGCATGTCAGGGAATGCACACAGTGCCAAGGGGCAGATAAGACACTCAAACCACTACGCCCTGCTCTTGGTAAGTTTGATCTCCCGAGGAACCCATGGGAGGAATTATCGGTGGACATACTGGGGCCAATACTGGACATGCAAGGAGTCCAAAAGTATGTTTGTGTCCTGATGGATAGATATTCCAAATGGCCTGAGCTAAAAATAAGCGAGGTGATGGATGCGGAAACCATCGTTAAGTTCCTGGCTGACACTTTTGTGAGGGAAGGCATCCCGAAGTCTATCTTGAGTGACAATGGCACCCAATTCAGGTCAGAGAAATGGATGGATTTCATGCAGAGAAATGGTATACTGGTGAAGCACACGTCTATATATCACCCTGCAGGGAACGGATTGGTAGAGAGATTTAATAGAGTGGTGATGGGGTCCGTTCAAGCAGCTATCTCCAGCAACAAAGACTGGGAGAAGGAATTATGGCACTTGGTCTGGGCATACAGGATCACTCCTACAGGGACAGGATACAGCCCCTTCCAGATACTAAGGGGCCGTGAACCATTTACACAAGACAATCGAGTATGGAAGGAAAAAACCATAACGAGCGAATGGTCCCCTGCAGTAGTAAGAACCAACTTGGAGAAGGCACAGGAGGTTTACTCGAAGCACTACAACAACAGGAAGAATGTGAAGGAGACGAGATTGGAAAAAGGAGAATGGGTGCGAGTAAAACTAGCCACCCTACAAAGGAAGGGTGACAGTAAGTACAGCAAGCCCATGCAGGTCGAAGAAGTACTGGGCAGAGCAGCTCGGCTAAGCGATGGGAACACATGGTCCATGGACCGCATGGCAAGATGCAACAAGGTGCTGAGCTGGGACCGAGTGGGAGCAGACCTGGAAGACGACGAATGGGAAAATGCGGGGCAAGGACACCTAGAGGCAGACCCAGATGAGAGGAGTAGAGAGCAACAGGCAGAGAATTCAGGTGACGCAGACCTGGCATCGGCGAGTGAAGACAACATAGACAGGAGAGACAGTACGGTGCCCGCACTGACAAGGGGAAGGTGCGGTGAAGGGAGCCAGGGAGCAAGACCTCCGGCCACCCCGGTAAGACTGACCCAGAGGGGGAGAGCGGTGGTCAAACCAGCCTGGTTCCGAGACTTTGACATGAACGGCGGACTGTGAGTTACTGTTTTGTATTGGAAAAAAAGGGGAGATATGTAGTGGCGCGTTCTAGTGTTCGCACGTCACGTACACCACGTGACGTGCATACGGCGAGGTTAGGTTGCACGCGCAGGAGGCGCGAAAGGCATTAGCGCTGAGGCTGCGAGTGAGACTGTCGGCTCGGCGCTCCTTAGAGCTTGTTAACTAATAAACACCAGTTTAACCTTCACCCTTGCTGCGTCATCATTTATGATAACTACTACGTTACAGGTGGGGGGCGGTTTTCTGCCAGGGGGCCGGTTTTGTGGCTGGGGCCGATTTTCGGTCTGTGAAATAACGTGGGTCACACTCATCGGCAGCTGAATTGTAATTGCATTTATAGCGCACTTGTCATGGTTTCACGTCGCTGCAACAATATACATTTGATTTGATTGATTGAGTGGAGAGTCTGGATACAGGAAGTAATCACTCGTGAGGCGGGCGTGCGTGCGTGCGTACGTAAGGCGTCCACTGCTCACATTGCTGCCTGTGCCGCCCGTTAATGGTGCCAGCCTCATTATGCTGCAGGCAGCGCCCAGACCGAAGTCAGAGCTTTTGCACAGTCTTCATTTCAGAGAGATAGCCGGAAACTCTTCATGGCCGTGACTCAATCAGGTCTGTGTTACTTGTACAACTTGTAAATAACATTTAAATGTACAGCCTGACTTCGCCTTTAGAAGCTTTGCTATTGGCTGCTCACGTCACAGGCTGGTGCCGCGGCGGGCCGAGGTCTGTCATTATTATAGCACTGGACTTGAAAATATAATTTATTTTACAGCCCTGACTGAGTCTGCATAACAGCTCGCTGTTTCTGGTCTCCTAAAGCTCTTAAGGAAATCACAGCATATGTTTAGAATAATGTTGCTGCTGGAACAAGATCGGCATTTTGGATAGTAGCGGTTTTCACCCTCCTGAAGCACAACAGAATGTTAATATTCCTGTGGAAAAGAACGTGTACATGTAGATCACTAAAGTGCATTTTATGTGGGTAGGTCAGTGAGTTACCGATTTTGTCACACTTCATAAATTACAATCCTAAATTACAATCCTAATATAGCACAATTACTTATGAACTATACCAAAGGGTCTGTATTCAAAAAGTGTGTTTTATAGGTTAGAACCCAGGGCTACGTTTTCCCTCAGACTTTCATTATCCTAATATTGCTAAAATGTTTAGTTTGGATAGAAATATATTGTTTTAAGTAAAACCAACCACAGTGGAACCTTTTAAATCATGTGTTTGTGCTTCTCCAGAACAAACACTCTTAAAATATATTGCTTACTAGTATGGATGAAATGTGATTCTACAACTTGTAATCCTCACTGTTTTATGTTACATTTAATTTAGGCTGATTGTGTGCATGATGTAAAGTGCTCTGACACCCTAGTACGAGGAGCACTATATAAATGAAAAACATGAAAGAGCGATTAGTGCCCTTTCCATTTCAGGTGCTATGTAGCAGTTTCAAGATGCTCTTACAGTTTCTCGCTGTTCATATGGGTGTAACTTCTGATATTTATCTGTCTCCATGGACTTCATTGCTTGATTTTACTCGCGAGAAAGTGTCATTTTTAAGTGTCACACTTTGCCTGCACATTGGTCATTGAATATCATTCATAGCTACCATGAAACTATGAAAATGTCACACATAAGCAATCTCAAACCTTGGTATCTATGCTTCAGAGAGAGTCACAGTAGTCTGACTGTCTGAGTCTGACAGACTGAGACTACTACTCCTCTCTGTCCGTGTCTCCGCTCCGCAGTGCAGCCTGAAGGGAAAAAAGCACAACTGCATTGACCCGGTGCAGACCATGCAGGCAGCCTGCTGCTATGTGGAATTAAATAATCAGGAGGAGGTGCCTGCGCCCGGATGCATTGTCTCCTCCTCCGCGTGTTTGCACGCCACTCTTCAGTTCACCCTTAGGGTGGGGCTGATGGGTGACCAATTGTCATGCCGCATGCGCATTGGGCCTCACCCAATTAAAAGTGCGCGTGACTGCCTGCATCCCAGACGACTGAGACAGAGAGGCAGAGGCACCGTACTCAGGCCTGACCGTGCGGCCATAATTAAATCATTTCTAGCCCCCCCTGTCTGCCGCCAGCAGCAGGTGAGTTTTTCCATCCACTCCAGTCGTCGGCAACAAATGATCATTCATGGTGGGCAGTGGTGGCACTGGGCGGGCATCGCTTGCAGTGTTGGATTTGATTGGTGTTGTGAGCAGGGCAGAGGCAGTGCAGAGGGAGGTGGCCTGAGTGGCGTGCTCACAGGACCGTCGCGGGCTGTGGCTGCAGGCAATACATCAAAAATTGCAATCATGATGAATCCATGATGATTATCACCGTCCGGGAATATGACAAATAATCATCATCATGATTAAAAGTTTTGATTTCATGCGCATGGTGCTGGCGTCCGGTCTGCGATTAAAGTAGGAGAACGAAGGTAATGCAGGCTGGCTGCTTAGTTCGTTCTCCTACTTTAATCGCGGCCTACTGTGATTGCTAGGCCTCTCGGGGGTTGCCTCAGGCGGCCAACTAAAGTAATACAGGCCCAATGAATTTTTTTGCACATACCATCAGATTGAAGATAATCTGATGGTATGTGCAAAAAAAAAAAAATGGAGCAAACATTATTTGGGGCATTGGCGGCCCCCCAGCCTCTCACTCACAAACTGGAGGCTCTGGTGCGGTTGGTCTCGTCTCAAGAGACTCACTCTCTCTGACTCCACTGCGCAGCGCAGAACCGGGATGAATCATTTCCACAGACAGGACCAGGCCATGGCTGTGGAGAGATGTTCCCAGAACAGGAATCATTTTCACAGGCAGGAACAGGCCGAGACTGAGGACATGTGTTCTCGTGACGTGGATAACTTCCATGGTGAGTAGCAAACTAGGTCGGTGGAGAGATGTTCTTCTTTGGTACCAGTTCTACAGTTTCAAGGTAACTTTGGGGACATTCCTTACCTCCACCTCCACAGTCTCTTCTGAGTTTGGCTCATGGTCCTTTCTTGGCTTGGCTGTAGTGGTAAAGTTGTGGCTGTGGTAAATGTGTGGCTTGATAGTTGATACAGCAAATGCAGTTGTGTTAGTCGTCATTGTGACTGTGCCTTGTGCCTGATATTTGAGTCTGTGTGTGTGTCTGGCTATGTTACGTCTAGGTATGTTAGATGTTGTGACAGTGGTGTCTTTGGCAGTAACAGGTGTGTGCATGCCACAGATGTGTGTTTTGCTGTGATGTGGTCTCTGCTGCATCCCTGTACTGTGTGGTGTCTATCACTGTCCGTGCTGCGTGTGTCATGACTAAGGCTCCCTGTTTTCCGTTTTTAAAGATTTTTACAGATAAATACAGACAGAAAACATTAATTTTCTTGTCTGTATTTATTTTAAAATGTGGATAAAAATGGAAATTTGGTTGCTTTTTGAGTAATTTTAAATCCTGTCTGCCTTGACTGCCAGGCCAATAGCTGTGTGAATTGATAGGTGAGGGGGTTAAAAAGTAAGGAATTTTTGTTTAGAGGCTTTAACACCAGTATCTATGCACAAAGTTGATACTGAAATGTGCATATTTTCATATAAGTGCATTGATTTATCTTCTGCTGGTGTTCATATCACTGAAATCTGGCAGGCATTCAAGCATGATTACATATTTATCGGTTAAATAAACGTGGAAATATACTAATTTCAGCTTCATTTTTCCACAAACCTCAAAATAAATATGGATAAATACAGATATAATTAGCAAAAAATAAATATGGATAAATACAGACGGAAATGTCAAAAAAATAAATACCATAAAACCGGAGGCCCTAGTCATGACTTATGGGCTTTGTATCACTATAAGCCTGTACTGTGTGTTGTGTGACTGTTTTCTGTGCTATGTGTCATTGTGCTTTTGATCTGTATATGTGCTGTATGCTGCAGTGTCACTGTGTGTGTGTTTTATGTCATTGTGTATGTATTGTGTGACACTGTGCCTTTGCTGTGTGTCACTTTGTTTCCGTGCTGTATGTACGTCTGATTGACAGCATGTGTGTGACTTGTATTCCACTGTGCCATCGTGTGTGTTGTTTATACATATTAATAGTAAGTAATTTATTAGATCAATTTATGATTGTTTACATCACCAAGTAAAAACATACTCATAAAAATAAAAATCTAACAGAAACATTTTACAGCATCATTAATTTCAAAATCACTATACAAAAATAAAAATACATTTTATACTACGTCATTAATATAAAAAGAGCTATACAAAAAAGACAATTGCAGTAGTTTCCAAACTACTTAATAGCCTTGAGGAGAGTAGTTCTCTTGGGTAGCTAACATTTTACTTACTTACATATTAATATATTTCCTGGGATATAGCTGTATCACTGTTTTTCAGGCTGTGACGTGTATGTTTGTCTGTCACAGTGTGTACACAGTCTGTCTCTGTGTGATTGCATCCATCTGGATCTTTGTGTCTAGCTACATTGTATTCTAAAGTGGCACCATGACTGTGTCTGCCTCTGTGTCAGTGTCTAAATACTTGTCTGACAGTTTCCATGTGTAATTAAAAGTCTGATTGCCTCTTGTTTGCCTTTCTGCATGTGTGGTTATTTTTGTGTATCTGTCTGGTGCTGCCGTCTCTGATTGTTTAAGGACATTTGAGTGGGATGATAGTATAGATAAAGAGTATTTGATTCATAGTATTGGCTGATACTCATGTTCTATACAGCTATAGCCACCTTCTTCAGTACAGCCATGGGAACATTCTGTGATACAATAATGCACATTTACTACAGTAGGATAACAGCATGTTTTGCCCTGCATTAATGCCTATTCTGTAGGGCAATAATAGCCATTCTCTGTAGTGAAATGATTACATAGTCTCTAGGACAGTTGTGTAGGAGAGTGATTGCATTAATTCTGTAGTACAGTCATGGGACCATTCTGTGTAAAATAATGAACAGATACCATAGTACAAAACGTCATTACATTCATGCCCATTGCAATAATAGCCTTATTCTTTAGTGAAATTATGACACTCTGTAGTACAATAGCCTCAATCGGTAGGGTAGCAATGACATACTATAATACACTTATTGCATTTTCTGTACTACAATCATTGCATATTTTGTAGTACAGACGCACAGATATGGTCATATTTGGGACAAAGATGGCTACATTCAAAAGTACAGCCAAGGGGACATTCTGTACTACATTAATGGGCATATACTGCTGTACTGTAATGACATGTTATTCAGTACATTGATACCCGTTTTGTTATACAATAATATCTATTTTATCTAGTTCAACTATTCCCTTATTCTGTAGTGAAATAATATTGCATTATGTGGAACAACGATGGCGCTTTGGTGTAGTGAGGGTAAAATTATAAGTAAGTTAGTGGTATGTTCTGTAGTGAAATGATGGAAATCTTTCTCTTTCTCCCTTTCTCTCCTTCCATCTCTCCCCTTTCTCTCTCTCTCTCCTTTTCTATCTCCCTCTCTCTCTCCTTCCATCTCTCCTCCTCTCACGCTGTATCCCTCTCTATCCCTCTCTCTTTTTCTATCCTTCTCTCGCTCTCCCACTCTCTCTCTGTCTTTCTCTCGCGCCTCCTCTCTCCCCCTCTCTCTGTCTTTCTCTCTCGCGCCTCCTCTCTCCCCCTCTCTCCCTCCCTCTCTTTCTTTCTCTCTCCCCCTCTTGCTCCCTCTCCCTTTCTCTCTCTCTCCCTCTCTTTTTCCCTCCCCCTTTCTCTATCCCTCTCCCTTTCTCTATTTCTCTATCCTCTCTCTCTCGCTCTCTCTCACTTGCTCTTCATTTATCCCTCTCTCCCTCTCAATCTTTCTCTCTATACCTATCCTTCTCTTGCTCTCTTACTCTCTCTCTCCCTCCCTCTCTATATCCCCATATCTCTCTTGCTTCTTCTCTCACTCTCTATCCCTTTCTCTCTCTCTCGCTCTCTTTCTCTCACTCACTCACTCCTCTCTCTCTCTCACTCCCTCCTTCTCTTTCTTCCTCCCCCTCTCTCTCTCCCCATCTCTCTCTCTCCCCTCCCTCCCTCCCTCTCTCTCCCCCTTTCTCTCTCTCTATCTCTCCCTATCTCTCTCTAGCTCTCTCCCTCTCTGCCCCCTCTCTCTCCCTCCGCTCTCTCACTATCCCTCTCTCTCCCTCTCTGTTCCTCTCACTCTCCCTCTCTATCTCCCTCCCTCTCCGTCCCTACCCCTCTTTCCATCCCTCTCGCTGTCCTTCTCTCAGTCCTCTCCTTCCTCTAGCTCTCATTCTCTTCCTCTTTTTCTCCCTCTTCTTTCCCCTCTCTCTTCCTCTGTCTCCCTCTCTCTCTCTCTCTCCCCCCCTTCCTTCCCTTCCTCTCTCCTCCTTCCTTCCTTCCCTCCCTATCTCTCTCCCCCATTCCTTCCCTCCCTCTCTCTCTCCTCCCATCTCTCTTCCCCACGTAAAACATAGCCAGACCTATTGCCACGGTCAGTGCTTGTTCATACTCCCAGCGTTTCTATATAATATTTTGTGTCAATGAATGTATTATGCAGACGTCTTAATTTATTTTTCATGAGTGTTCAGACCTCTCGGCGGATCGGCCTGGGGGTTGGAGGAGAGGGGGCAGGGTGCCTCATCACTATTTAGACCTGGTGCTCTTTAAGGTCATCATCTACTATTTACTGTGCTTTGAAAGTTGATACAATTGAATATGTAATGAAAAATGTGCTGTAAAATTCACCAGTTTGGTCTGCCTTTTTCCAAAATGTTCCCAAAAAAACCCTAGTAGTGGTCGGGCTCGCTCGCTGCGCTCACTCGCTACGCGCCGGACGGGGGCTGGTCTGGAAAAATTTGCCAGGGCTGCTTTCAGTTCCCAGTCCGGCCTTGTCTGTGCTGCTCTGGAAGAAACCCGCAGGCATGTAAAGGTGAAGACAGTCTGTGCAAGATACACAAACACACGCTCACTGCTTGCAGGAACACAGATTAGAGGCATTACTGGTGACGATGGATTGAATGAATGTACTTCTGATTTCACTCGCGGCTCTTCTCATTCCTACTTCCCATCTGTGACACTGACATTCACCCACCTGCCTGGCTTCCTAGTCTAGCTACTCCCTCATCAGCTTCACCCTCCCTACAACTCCTAAACTCTACTGCCACAGGCGCTACCGTTGAAAATACAGCCTAGCACCCGTAGACTGCTGAAACCTCGATGTTGGTGAGATTCCAAAATGAGAAAACCCTTACCCCCTAAAGAATGGATTAAAAAAATAAACTGGACAATGCAACTCGGGGCAACAACACAAGAAAAGAAGCGAGGAGAAAAGCGGGAGGGAGTAATGGCAAGAGGAAGGGAAATAGGAACAGTTCCATATGTGCTGTGGTATGTGGAAGGGGTATTGTGGTATAGGTAGGTTTAGAGGTTCTATGGAATAGATAGGGTGAGAGCACTGGGTAGAGAGAGGGTAGTAGTAGAAGAACTAGGGCACAGGTAAGCAGGGTTAAAGATACTTGGTTCTGGGGAAGGGGAAGTGGTAAGAAGTTATAGGAACCGAGATCTAGCTAAAGGCAGAGATACTAGTGTCTAGGTATAACACGTTTTGGTGGAGGTATTAGTATAAAGGCAATATGCTAAAGGTAGAGGTAAAAGGGTAGTGGTAGGAGTGGAAAACAAGCATTAAAAATGCAATTGTGGATAGGGTAATTTGTAGGATACGAGGCAAGATGGCCGCTGACTGACTTCAGGGAGGGCAGCGCTGACTCTCCTCTCCCTCCTCTAATTCTCTCATAATGTCTGGCTAACGCGAATGGTATGCTCTGGTCGACTTACTGCGAGGCTGTGCAGGTCGTACAGGCAGTCGACGCTCGAGGGGCCAGGAGCTGCGCTCACGGCTGCTCTTGCGGTGCTCCTCGCAGCGTTCCTCAGCTGTTACGGATCAGTGCGACCCTACGGCGAATTTATGCATTCCTCCGGTTCTCGTCACTTCGTTTTCAGTCCAGGATGGCCACGAAGATGGTAGATTATTGAAAGATGCGGGCACTGCAAAGGATGCAGCAAATGAGGTTAAAGGAGCCCTGAACGATGGCGCGCAGGATATGGCTCCAAACGCTGGTCAGATGCGACGAGGTGGCCTCCAAAAGAAGGATGAGGACAGTATTTTGAAATTGAAAGATGTAGGTGTGGCAGGCAGTACTAGGCTGCACGCTGCTGCTGTCGGGGAAGGCTCCATGCGACAGCCTTCAGTTTTGGAGGCATTCGGAGGCATGACAGCTGTAGCGACAGTCCCCCCAAACATAGCTGGCGCCCCTAGTCCAGTCACTGCAGCCTTTGAATGTGATGGTAGCCCACTCCTCTGAGTGGATTACCCGGCCCTTCATTCACAGCGCAGTAATCCTTCAATGGCCGCCCAGGTGGATTCTGGGCTTGGTAGTTCGTTGCCTCAGCCGACAGAAAAAACAAACTTCGGTCGGGAGTTGAGTGGAGCGATGCATTTGGACATAAGTATAGCGGGTGCCCAACCCCCCCCCCCTACAATACGTACAAATGACGCTTTGGAGGTGGTAGATTCTTTGACTGCTGCAACTGTAACAACTGTGCATAAGACTCCCAATGACAGCAATGATAAAAACTGCAATGACTGTACTCGTGGGGCTGGTTTAGTTACAACCTCTGATAATATGGGCTGTCAACCAGCTCATACTCAGCTTCATATATTGGCGCAAGCCCAGGTATTTCCAGACATGCTGGAGATGGATGGTGGCAACATCAGTAGTGCTTCGAGAGATTAGAACTATCATGGTGTAATAGCTTCTTGGGCAAGTGCATCTCTGCTCTCCCCAGAAGGAGATAAATTCTTCTCGCTAAACGATGAGTCAGACACATCAGAGATCAGTGAGTTGGAATCATCACAGGAGACGGCGTCAGGGGAGTCATCTGCCACACAGAAGACGCATCGCAGCCGTTCTATGAATTCAAAACGGTGGGCCAAGGCTAAAGCGAGATCTTCGGACTCAGCTACTCGGAAACTTCAATGGGACTATTCTGCTTCTACGTTGACAGCTTGGGGAGACTTACGGCCACATGCATCATTGTAGGGTTTTGCATTTCCTAAATTGCGAAAATTAAGGAATCGCAATTTAGGAATTGCAAAATCCTATGCATCAACAAATCCTAATTTTTTTTTAGGATTTCTTAATTTTCGGAATTTGCGATTCCTTAACTGCGAATCGCAATTAAGGAATGGCATTACATTGATTCCTATGGGCCTAGAGGCTCATAGGAATCAATGCCGTTTTGCATTTTTTTTTTTGCAATTCGCAATTTGTTGATGCATTGCAAGGGTGCAGAGGGGGGTCCAAAGGACCCCCCCCCTGCACCCCTGAAATGTATTTTAAAGTGCATGTTTCACACACACATGTCCTAAGGACATGTGTGTCTGTAACATGAAAGTTTAAAAAATGCATTTTTGAGCATTTCCATAACTTTTCGCAAATTACCAAGAGGTTCAACCTCGTGGTAATTTGCACCCACTAATTGTTAATTCGCAATTTGAAAAACAATCCTGCATTGCTTTTAAGGAATCGCAAATTTGCGATTCCTTAAAAGCAATCGCATTTTTGGAAATCGTGAAAAATAGCGATTTTCACAAAAATGTATGATGCATCCCAAAAACCTATTTAGGAATCGCAAACGGCCGAATTTACCGATTCGCACCGTTTGCACTTCCTAAATAGGTTGATGCATGTGGCCGTTAATCACTACACCCTGCTTTACAAAAATCCCACCCTTCCAGAAATCTATTCAGATGAGGTCATGGCAGTCTGGGCAATGAAGGGAGTGCGGATGGCTGGGGACCTGACACTCAACGAAGGGTTTCATCAGTTTGCGGATATTCAGCTGGAGTTCTGGCTGGAAAGGGGCAACTTTTTTTAATACTTGCAGCTGCGTAGTTTTTTTGGTAAAAAGCTGGGGGGGTTTAGTGGGTTTAGTAGAAATAAAATTATAGATATTATTAGGGGAAGTACCAAGGGCACCATTAGGCTACTGTATGTAGAAGTGATAGCACTAAAGCAGGATGATTTAGTGAAGCACGAGAATAAATGGGTGGAATGTGTGGCGGCCGCACCAGAAGGGCTTGCAGAATCTCTAGAATTAGCTCAGACGGTTCTGTGATTTGCCGGGCTCGAAGCGCAACATTTTAAAACTGTCTTTGCTTTATATTATACTCTGGCAAGAATAACGCAGTGGGACGGGCTATCAGGGATTACCTGTCCGCGGTGTGGTGCGCTGGCAGCATACCTCGTGCATATGTTTGAATCCTGCCCGCGCCTTCAGTGTCTGTTAGAATCCATTAAGAGATTTTTTGATTTTTCACTGGGGTTAAAAGCTACATTAACCCCCGCTATGGTTTTGCTGGGAGTAAGAAGTAGGGAACGGAATGATATGGCTTAGCAAATTCTTTTTATGGTTATGGCTGTATTACGGATGAGTATCGCTTCCGCCTGTCTTGACCCTTTACCCCCTACTTTTCATCGATGGCTTTTGCGTTTACTCTCAATATATACAATGGAAAAAGTTATGTAAATGTAAATGAAATTTGCACTTGTATAGCGCCTATCACCCAGGGGTCTCTAAGCGCTGTACAAATACCGCTGTGGAACCCTTACTGGCCTGTTCCTGTAAGGTGTCCACTCCTGGGCACCCCCAAGGTGAAGCCAGGCATCCTAGCGTTGTTAGGGCCAGTGTGTAGATTAAGCAAGCTATTGCCCAGAGTTGCAGAGTGGAACCCATGATTACAGTAGGCACCGAGGCGAGAATTATCGGGTCCGAGGACATTGAGCCCAAGATCCTGCCGCGACGGGGATTGAACCCTGGTCCCGGGCCAGACCTCTGCCTTAGGGTCTGCCCCTCTAATCGGTGAGCCACACTTCTCCACCAATCGGTGAGCCACACTTCTCCACTTGATGAGAGGAAGGGGAAGAAATTGAAATTGTTAGGGCGGGGTATATGGGCCTCCCCTAGCAAGATGGAAGGATCCATAAAAACTGTAATAACCTAGGTTTATAAGCTGAGTTGGACCGTGGATGTATGTATGGTGGTTTTATCTCAATTGATCTCTTTGCGAACACAGATGAATGTTCTTATTTTGTTAGATATTTATTGCTTTTTCCGCTTAAAATGCTTCTTTTGTGTTTGATGCTTTGCAATTATTTTATGTAACGTTTTGGGTATGCTTCTTCCTAAACCCTCATATTTGTGTATTCTGAATTTGGTTGTGATGCCGTGCTGATCTCTGGGGAAAAATGTTAAAGCTGAATAAAGAGATAAAAAAAAACGAAATGCAATTGGTATTGCCTTTCATTAAGTTAAAGCCATTTGCTTTGCTATACAATACCATTAGCAAAGCAAATGGCTTTAACTTAATCAAAGGCGAGACCCATTGCATTTTCAATGCTTGTTTAAGTAATGCAGAGAGTACAGGTTAAGTAGTGAAACAGAGATACACCTGGGATTGCGCATTTTGGATCAAGGCTAAAAGCCAAGCAAAAGCTCTAATCCATTGGTTTGAAAGGTGGCATTTTCTCCACTACACCATATCACCCAAACATTAACTTACAATCACTTATGGTAAACGAGAAGGTCACCAATAAAAGTGTGCGTACCCAGTTGTTGTGTATAGTGTGTCTCGAGACACTATTTTGAAATCCCTCTCCGAATACTGCAGGGTGGCTATGGCTACGCAATACGTAAATCATAGACATGCCCACTGGAATAATAAGATTCTATGGCCATGCTGTTTTCCTCATAATTATGTTTCTGTCATATAATCCATTTCCTGCATAACTAGTCACTTTCAACAAAGAAAACCTAGTTGTAGCTCAAGCTGATCAAAGTTACTTTAAAAGAAAAGAAAAAAACACATGTGGTGATGCACCACGGCACACACTTTGCCAGAATTACCTGCTCCCCTTTTAGTTGATTGCCGTGGTGTTAAACTGGTATTTATAGTTTGTAATTGAGGCCCAAATAGAATGAAGGCATCTTCTTAAATTGACAAAATATTCAACTAATATAGTCACAGAGCGTCTCATAAGTAGTCTTTTCTTGCAGCGTATTTCAGTCAACTCGGCAACATAACTTGGGCTTTCATTGCCACACAATTTCAGTGGTCCCCAGTGCAAAGTTGTATGTAATTTCTTGCGTACCATGCATGAGCTTTAAGGGGAAGGCGGGTGCATGTCCAAGGAAGAGGTTCAGTATGTTTCCTGCTGCTGCCGTACTTCAGATTCCTTAAGGCATACCATCCCAGAAGAAGAGCTGACTGTTGAAAACAAAGCATGTCAACACCTTTCTACCTGGAATAGCAGGCACACTGGCTGTGTTACCAGTAAGAGAGCTTTATGAAATGTGGGGTGGGGTGGTCATGAGTGCCAAGCTTTTATTGGCTGTGCCAAAGTCACAGTTTACAGAAGGGACAGGAAATGGTGGCGAACAAAGAGGCAAGTGTAAGATGTATTCATAAGTTAAGGACAAGAGCAGCTCTGCCAACGAAACACCGTCACATAGAATTCTCCTCAAAACTAAACATTTCAGGCCAGTGGCACGAAGACAGCACCAAAGAACATAAAAACCGATAACATGACTGCCATCCAATAGAAACACTATACAAAAATGACAAAACAGATAATAAGGCAAGCCCCCTATCCCTTTAATCACAGTGAGACAATGAGGAATGCAAATGGATACATAGCTAAACCATTCGCATCAAAAACAATTAACCAGTTTTCCTCTAAATTAAAAGCACTGTAAACTGAGTGGTCCGCAGACTCATGTTGAATAACCAAGGCTAATGGAAATATGAGAGTTGAAGGTGGCTTGCCAAATAATTATGGTTTTGCCACATAATCTGTCATCTTCTAGGTTTTATTCTAACTAAAACGAATCAATATTGTCTTTAAATGCTGCTACCAGTGTTGCTGCTTGGTGTCACATTTCATTTGCTCATTGCTGTATTTAGACGTTAACCCTATTAACCTAAGGCTAATGAGGTGAAACATTTGCCCAGGAAGTGTCAACATTGTGAAAAATCACAAAATAGTGAAGTAATACTACCACAAAATGTGCAGCATGCATTTCGCTCTTCTTGCCGCATAATTCTGTCTTCCCCTACCATATAATTCCAGTAATTCTGTGCATTATCAATGACCAACGCACCAAAGTAACTCTAGACTCCAGGGAGTTGCATGTAGTCTGTTAGCACAGCACTTGAATGCTTTGTCCGGGGTACTTTTATGTAAATCTACAACCGATTACCATAAAGAAAAGGTTCGAGGTGAATGGGCAGTAAATGCTGGGCTCTTCATTTATGAGGCATAGGTCAGATATGTGGAAACCTGGCGCCACACAATGTCAACTGACAGATCTAATAGCAGCCTTTCTGGAGGAAAGAAAGAAATTCTCACACCTTGTTCAGACAACTTCCACCAGTCCATCACCCCTCATCTACCGACCCCCTGGACCCTGCAGACTGTTCACCAACACCATCATGGACATCATCTCCCCGCATGCCATCTCATCTACCAACTACACCCTGCTGGGAGACCTCAACTTCCACCTCGACAACCAATTGAACCCCAACACCACATCCCTCCTGGACAACCTCCACAACATTGGACTCCACCAAAACGTGACCGAACCCACGCACTCAGCAGAACACACCCTCGACCCCCTCTTCACAACAGGAAACTCCATCACCTTCAGCCACATCCCCAAACTCCCATGGACTGACCACTGATGCGTCCACTTCACCTTCAGAACACCCACAGTGCCGAACTGACTACCGGGCAGTTTGGAATGCTGCTGACCTGGGGGCTGATTTCACTGCGATGGGGGCTGATTTCGTTCATGGAGACCTGCGTGTGCTTCGAAATAATTAAAGAAGAACAAATTTCGTTAGCACACGCAGGTCTCCATGAACGAAATCAGCCCCCAGCTCAGCAGCATTCCAAACAGCCCGGTAGCCAGTCCGGCCCTGAACACCCACTATCCACAGACACCAGCACCTGCTCCCACGACGAAGAAACTGGACCAGAATCCCAGATGACGAGCTCACCTCCTCACTCAGCAACTCCAACTCAACCATCATGGAAAAGGACGACCCCATCACCATGTCGTGTATTTCTATAGGTTCTGAATCAGTCCCCCTATTCCTGACCCTATTCTGGTTAAACTAACTATCAAGTTAACTAACAGTCAGCCCATGAGGCAAGAAAACCCCCATGATGCAGATACCGTTATCTGACGCAGTCACACTACGGCACAGGAACGTGTTATCTGATTAGGTCATAACGCTTGAGATCTAATTAGACAAGCGACATTCCTCCAGCCCCTGATAAGGCATACGACGTTCTCATAACAAATCAAACCTATGACAACCTGGATAATCCGTGCGGCCATTGTTTTGATTTCACAGAGAACTTTTGCAAAAGAATGTGCTAACGAGCAAGTCGTATGACATCTTTATTGACGTACCTATGTCCATCCTTACGTCAATCTCGGCACCTTTAAGGTATAAATATTGCCGACCTTGCCCTATGCAAACACACGCGTGGTGACAAGACGGAGCAGCCATACTTGCCGAAGCCGAGAGCAGAAGCAGACCCCGCTGGCAGCAGCCCCGCCTTCCTGACGCGCTGAGAGACGCGCTGCTATCTCAAGCCGAGAGACCCAGCACCGGCGTTTCTGGGCAGCCCTCGCAGGCAGCCTGGAATATCGAGAGCAGAGAAAGAGATACCATTCCTCATCCATCCTAAATTCCAGGTACAGAACTGAATAACCCCTCACAGAGAATTCTTTAGTTATTCACTTGGCAAAAACAAACTTAACTTAAACTGTAACTTTCTATTCCCGCCCACGCATTAGACTTAGGTCAGGTACACGGGGTAGGCGTATTTAGAAACACCAGTTGAGTACGTTTAGTCAAATGTATATGTGTATGTAAATATATTTTAATCATTTTAAACATCATATGGCTCAGAAACCATATCAATGTTTTTACAGTATTATTTTATACTATTGCTTCTAATGTATGCACTTTACTTAACTATAAGTATTGCAATAATATCGATCCATTTCTCTTGTACGAGAAAAGAGACTGATCAATAAATAACATCTTTTATTGAACACGCCCGTCTCTTCCTTTTCTCTACATTCTGATGAGACTAAGAATGCACGTACTGACTGAGTAAAATAATTGCCTTGTGCTCACACGACTCTTGAGATTGACTCTTGATTAGGGGAGAGCAAAGTTGTCATGTTCTATGGTTGTCAGAAACTAAATCCCTTCTTGTCTAATCAGGGAAGTTAATCCTTCCTTGAACATTCGAGAAAGTTTCTAGCGAACTCTGAGCTTAGCTGGCAAACCCAAAAATTAAGTCTAGTATCGACAGTAGTAGACCTAGTTAACGTCTGGCCTAGGCCTTTACTGCTGTAGGTACTATTCCAATGCGCAGAGCCTATTGGGAAAATAGGAGCTACACTACATGGCGCCCAACGCGTTTGGAAAGGGCGATAAAACTAACGTAAGACATTTAGAGTAACTCAGTCGTGCTCTCTCACTCAGACCCCTTTTCCCAAATACTCCAAAGACGTCTGGAGTGGGTGAAAGGTTATATCCTCCAAAACCTCGCAGGAGGGAACTCCTATGTATGGTTCTTGGTCAAGTCAACGTTGAAGGATAAAACAGTTCCGAAATATTGTGCATCTAATCTTTGTTCCATAAAGAAACCTGATCTGCAAATAGACATAATATCATCCTGTCTGTAAAATGGGAGACAGTGATGAAGAAAGAGAGGCAGTTAAATTAGCAGCTGAAATAGCAGCAGCAGATACTGCACTAAAGGATGCAGACGCGGATATAATACTCATTCCGGTCAGCAAAAGAAGATCTATAACCTTAAAACTTATAGAAAATGGACTGACACCTAGAGGTGGCACAGTTATATTCGTAATTGAGGCACATGAATATCAGCAGACAGAGGTATACTATACTTGGATACATTTTCCAGCAGCAAATGCTGTAACAAAGTACTTCCACTATTACAAAATAGAGGTTCCACCCGACATTTACACTCCTTTCGAGGAGGTGGAAGTACCACTCAAATTCCAAGAGCATTTGCTCTTATTTGATGGCGCCCTAATACATAACAATCACATTACAAGGCTCGGTCCTTTAGGAAGACCAGGAGCAACGTGGCCGGTCTTAGCCGGATACACACCACATCCAGACATCGAAAGAATGCCTGCAGCAGAGCTATTAATACAGCTAAAACAACTACTAAAAATTCATAGACAATTAGTTCAGTATGTAATGCGGACTTCAACAATTCAGCCAGCGATTAAACTTCCACAGCTGACCCCTCACCAGGGGAACACAAATAAAATTACACCACAGAACATCCAATCCTGCCTAGGTAAAGTTCCAGCTAAACGGGAACAAATACCATTCTGGTTGGCACAGAAAATCACCCAAATAGAGGCGGTGTTTCCTGACACCACCCCGCTGGAAAAACACAGGATTCTGACTATATGTCTCCCAATGGGAATCGCACCACACATTGAGGACTGCGACACTTGGGGTACAGTCTTTGCTTCCATCTACACAAAAACGCACGGTGTTCCATCCATTTCGGTAATACCAGATGTGCTAAAACAAATTCAAGATGAATACGGTCCAGAACCTGCTTTAACTCTTGGTATGAAATTACTAAAAGACTTCAAGCAGGTTTCGGCTATATTACTAGCCAACATAAAAGGTGAAGCAGCAAACGTGGCGATCCGCCAGAGGTTAAAAGAGACAGATATAGCAGACCAACCAGCTGAAATAGCCAGAATCATAGAAAAATCCTATGAAGAACTAGGCAGAGATAGTCTAGGTGGAATACCAGTAAAACCGCAACTGACTACAAGTCCAGAAAAAATATTTTTTAATAATAATAATTCACCAAAAAAGAACTGGGATGGAAACAAACAATCCAATCCTAAAGAAAAGAAATTCCAGTCCAGAGGAAGGTCTCCTAGGCGAAGAGAGAAATCTCCAAACCAAAGACAGAGGTCACCGCAGAGTGACCCCTCTGGGAATAGATATAACCTTAGAAATAGGGATAATATTAAAAAACCTGATAGATATCAAGACATTGATACACGTCCCTCTCAATCTTTTCAGACTTCCTCGCAGAAATCGGAAAGAAGAGGACGATCAGAAGAGCACGCCAAGTCCAAAGACAAGGAACCTGCTCAACTTAAAAAGAAATTACAATTTCCAAAAAAGAAGGTAGCCAGTATCAAGGTAGTTAAAAATGCCGAGAATACTGAGGACACAACTGAAAAACGGAGAATGGGCTCAGACAATGCTAGACAGCGCAGCAGAGGTGAGCATAGCTCGCAAAGTCCTTATGAATCATCTGGAGACAGTGGACACGAATGAATACCTTCAAGTGGAAACTGCAGACACCAGAGTTAGCAAGCCCCACAAGATATACGAGATAACATTACGTATAGAGGGAGATAAGACTAGGAAAATAAGGGGACTATTTTGGGATAACCTCTCCAAAGGCTATGACATCCTTCTAGCTGAAAAAGACTGGCCACCAGAGTTTGTCAGGGAGTGCCCTCATGGCGAAGAAGTAATTATGCCTGCCTTCTCGAATCAAATACCGATTCATGAAAAATACACACTTGCTAGAAAGTGGGCAGTGGCCTTAGCACCTGCTTTATATAAAAATCATGTAGGATGGGATGAGGATTCTCCTCCTCACAAAATCCAGTTAAAATCACAACCAACTGCACAAAGGCAGTACCCAATTAAGCAAGAAGCTAAAAAACAAGTAAATGAAATACTAGATCAGCTAGAATACCAGGGGGTGATTGAAACTTGCACCTCACAAATGAACAATCCTTTGTTTCCGGTCTCCAAACCAGACAATTCGTACCGTCTAGTTTTGGATTACCGACACCTTAACACATGTTGCAAAACCTTTGCAGTGCAAAACTCACACAGTGCTGCACTAATGAATAACATAGTGCGCAAAAAATACAAAACAACCTTGGACATCTCCAATGGATTCTTTTGTCAAAACATAGCACCAGAGAGCAGATCTTTAACTGCATTCTCAGTAAATGGCACTCAAAAACAATTCTGTCGGTTAGCCCAGGGGTACAAGAACAGCCCGGGGGTATTCTCAGCGAGAGTAACAGAATTACTACAACTATGTGATGATGAAGCATTATCTTATGTCGATGACATTTACTTAACAGATGATGACTTGGAGACTCACTTGAAAAGAGTGAACACCATAATACTTGGGTTCGCTGCAGAGGGTTACAAATTCAACTTCAAAAAATCCAGAATTGCCCATCTAAAAGTTCTATACGAAGGATATGAATTATCAAGTATAGCCTGGTTGACAATTTTTTGAGAACTAGAAGAATTGAAAAATCTAAAATATGAAAAGACGTATCCTCTGCCAATCGACATTCTGCCTCTACGACATTACGCCTGTGTAATCTATACAGACGGACATGCTCAACCCTCCGTTTGGGGAGAACATGCATACAATCCCACATGTGAGATTACAAAAGAAGTGTGGCGCGGAGGTAAACTAAGACCTCTATTAACAAAATCACACTCAGTAGAAACTAATTCAGAAAAACAAACTGAAATAATCGCATTGAAAATGGCGCTAGATAATGCGGATCGCGAATTCCCGACACTTATAGTGTCAGATTCATATTACTGCGTCAAAGCATATAACAAGGATTTGCAGACATGGATTCAGAACGGTTACAAAGATGACACAGATGCACCAATAAAGCAGAAACTGCTCTGGGAACAAGTAGCTCTTTTGAAAAAAGAACTACCAAAGACTCACGTGACACACTCACTGAGTCATCAGCGTGATGGCGTTCACGTTGTAGGGAATTCATTGGCTGAAACAGCCGCAGCGGCAGCCACTAAATCGGCTCCCGTAGATCGAAAAAAGCGTACATTAAAATACATTGACGGTGAAATAATGCTGGCGGTGAAAACGTCATCAAAAGGCGACTGCTCAGCGTTACCGATCAACTATCCACTCAATTATACATACATAATCGATGCAAACTCTGTCCCTTTTGCTCGAATCCCTGGAGTGGGGGATAGAGTGATTCCAAACATGGACAGGAGAAACTTGTTAATCGCAGACGCACACATGGGCGAGGGTCACAGACACCTTAAATTAAAAGATTCTCTGGAAGAATTACAATCACGGTACTGGTGGCCAGGCATGAGCCTGCACTACACCATGTTTGTAAAAAACTGCCCAAACTGCAACAGAGATCGCAGAGGGGAGAGAAGCAGTTTAATACCTCGTCGAATCAAGGCAGATAATATTACCAGCAAAAAGAATGGCTTGCGATTAACATATACAGGCTAGTTTCCACTTATAATGTAGATCACCAGCACGCGGCTGACGTCCGGACTATTATACAAGATTTGCAAGTCTAAATGGCATATACGCTAAGAGCATGCTACGTTCGACCATTTCTTTCACTCAGGCAAACCAGCCTGGGGGGGAAACATGGCCAAATGAGCACAGCCCAGCGGGAATCTTCTCACTTCCTTCCTGAGGGTATGGGATGGTGTAAAGAAAAAACCAAGGCAGAAAGCAATCTATAATAGAAAGGATATTAGGTTCGGGAGCTGGGTGGGTCAAACATCTAATAAGTGTCCAACGTAGTCTAAATAACTTGCCAAGAAATTCTCTGAAGGGATTCAGTCCGTACGAATTATTATTCGGAACTAGGATGTTGATCTCTGACCTTGATAGTCAGACTTCAGTGGTAATAGAAAAAACCTTTGATGTCAAAGACCGTTTGGCTATTTTGCAGGACTTAAACAAAACAAGAAAAGACCTGAGCAACATACAGTTGAAACAACAGCCAACAACCACTGAAGAATCACCACCTGTCCCAGCAAGACCTGTCTGGATTCCAAAAGTCGGGGATCTAGTCAGGGAGAAGATCGCGGTAAAGAAGGAATTTGGGCCTTCTTACAGAAAAGCAGTTCCTGTCTTGTCTGTCAACGGGACAAGATCAGTTGTACTACCGCCACTTGCTGGAAAAAAGGAGAACCGAGTTGTATCCATCGACCTGGTAAAACCACAACATGTGGCCGATAACAAACAGTAGGCCAAGTGGACTCCCAATAAGTAGCAGAACACCAAGGTTTGCTACCAGTACAGAGGTCCTATCAAAGAGGCTCATCACATTCGAAACGCCTACAGAAGAACAACAAGGACTATGCAACAATGCAATAGAACTAAGACCTCTGAAAACCCAAATAAAAACATTTAGCAGAGACACACCAATCTATACTGAAGTACCAAGTGACAATGCAAAAAACAAAAATCCTGAACCAATTGGAACAATTGCCAGAACTGCATCTGGTTACTTCATCAACTTCGATGATTCCTCTGAAGGCTTCAGTGAACCAAAGACACAGCCATCATCAAAATCCTTTAAAGACAAAGCTAAGGAACTTTTGAAACAACTGAAAGAAACATATCTGGTTTCTCCATGGATTGAATTTTGGGTGGGTTTTGGTGCATTTATCCTCATACTTTGGCTCATCATGGTATTTACTTTGGGACGCTTCATTGAGGGAAAATATGCTAAAATGGACACAGCAAGTCAGAACATCAACTTGGTCCTCAAACCACACACATCTTCACACGTCGAGAAAAGAGAACTTTCTCCAGAACTTTCTTCAGCCAACTTCACAGCCAATCCGATACCTGGTGGGGTAGCCTGGGACAACACTGACTATGAAATTTATGGTCCGGTCGAGATCCTGAAATATCCACACCAAATCAAGATCTCCTTGAGTGACTTTGCAAAACCAAACTCATTTGCTGATGATTGGGACTTTGAAAGTATTAACAATATGATGTCTGACTTAGTAATGTCTGCTAAATTTACAAAACATGATTATTTGCAAGGTTCTACAAATTATGATAGTATGTATTGCTATAACCATTATGGTAACCATTTCTTGCATAAATCTGCACAACCTAGAAATGTTTTAAATTATAATCAATGGGAACATTGTGCTACACCTCCAAAAGGGAGCTCTAGAACCGTTTATGACAAATATTCATATTTTTCAGGTTTTAACATAACTAATGCTGAAACATTTTATTACAAATTGTCAAACAAGACAGGGATGAAAACCATGATAACCAACACAAAATTGATATATTCAGATTCATTCTTTGAAAAAATGAATACTTTTGGATTTGATTATTGGGACAAAAATGTTGATTTGAAAAGTGTTTGGGGTACAAAAGAATGGCAAGTACAGGGTTTAGAAGCTTTGTTTAGAGCCTGCATGATCCCAGAACAAATGATATTTTTAAATGACACTGTTCAACAAACCACCTGTCTTGGCTTAGCCAAAATCAAAGATTTAAATAACCCGTCTATTCCAAAGCCAACAATGTTTAGCAATAACTCTGATACAGATGAAGAAATAGACATAAACCATATACTTAACCAAAACAGAACACATCCTGATTGGAAACAATGGTTGATCTGGCCCACAGATACAAATAACTGTCAAGATAGATTCCTGAATAAAACACAGGGTTTCAAAATGACCAGGCCAGACCCTAGATATCCCCAAAGACATCACCCAGGGATAATAACAACCTACAGTGTGGGCAAATTATGCCTTCAATGGCTACAGACTTCCACACTGCCTGAAATTAAGCAACACCTAACTTTACTTACTGATGGTGCTGACTTGCGTGATTTCATAATGGGACCACGCAAACAGCGTCAAAAGCGTTTCATAGCAGCCTCTGTATATGCAGCATACAATGAGGCCTGGAAGGTTACTCAAATTGAGACAGCAGAAAGAATACGGGAAATTGACCGTATCAATTTGGAAAAATCACTTTCTGTAGTGGACAATGGGTTAATGACTCTGTCCTCCAGAAGTTTTTTCATTGGACAGCATTGTGTCTTCAGCAATCGATATATTATCGCAAGACTTACTGTTATTACAACATGGTCAGTCACAATTGCGTTCCATTGTACAGCTTGGCTGGACGTTACAAAATCTGCGTTCAGGCTATGTGCCTTGGCGTTTAATCAACACAACGTCACTATTCCAAATCTTTAACCTTACTGATAGACAAATCGGTATGGCGCAGAAGGGTGCTGATTATACAATCTTGAGCATTGAAAAACTAGAAAGATTACCAATGACAATGTCAGAACGACCTGTCAGTGAATGGATAATACACGGAATCATAAATATTCCAATCTCAACCTTCAGGTTTCAATACTGCCAAAAATATATACAGGCTGGCATGTACGAGAAATTGGGAAAGGGGTACCTTAAAACAACTTGGAACCTGCCCTATTCACATGCATGTGTCAGTAATAAAGGACAGAAAGTGTTTCTTAGTGGCAACAATTGTGCTATGTCACTAAGCGGCACGCTTCTGTGTAACGGAATTAGTTTGCATGGAGCCTGTGAAGGGAATTCATACAACCTTTCATGTCACCAGCAAGGCGCACCTGCAACAGAAATAGAACCATTCTTTCAAAGACTCTATAATGGGAGTTACATTCTTATTGTAGACCGCAGATGTTGCAGTCTTATGCCCGGGACTCCTTATCTAGTAACTACAACAGCGAAGGTCAAGTGCTGTGGACGTTCTTTGTTCCCCAGCTCCTTTCCAGACAGGGAGGCAAGGGCATGGCCCAGTTTGAAAATTACTTCTATTCGAATAGACACTTTAAGCAGAATGAAAACAGTGCTTCTTCAGACGCCTACAAGGCTCACGTCATCAAAAGAAACGTATGATCTACAAGTCGCAAGGACGACTGCAGAGATACATACATTATTATCAACTAATTCCCCCGTACATTTCACGGAAATCCTGAGCGAAATCTTAAATATTTCTGATACCACTGGGGTCTCAAAGGTATTTAAGACAGTATTTTCGATGGCATTAACACCATTCAAAGCCATACTGGGTATTTTTCCAGATTTCGTCCATTCGATTTTTGGCGGACTTCCCCTGATCCTGGGACTAATTGCAGGAATCCTATTCCTAGTCCTTATTTTTCGTTATGGCAACCCATGTCACAGATCAAACTCTCGCGACAATGGAAGATACGATCCTAGCCATTGGATACCGGGACCGGATATCAAAAATCCTGGGACTCTCCCGGCTTAGAGACCTGAACATGACTTGGTTTCTATCATTTCGACCAATGTGGCAAAGGTGTGTTTTACCTGTACTAAGGTGTCTGCTATGCGGAGAAGAATGCGTGTTAGACACCTGTCTGACGCTACAATCGGATGCGCAAGTGGATGCAGATACACTGTTGGTTCCTACCAAGGTTCACGCTTTGTGCTGCCCTCAAAGGCTGCCAATCCTGATGACGGCATTCCTGGAATCTTCACCACTGCGATTGAAGAGTAGTGAAGTTCAAGATGAAAGCAACATCGAACAGGTACGACCTTCTGTCAGCAATGCGAATCAGAATGTCAATGGAGACAATCATGCGCACGAATGCATGGTTACCCCTATTTCCGACTTAGTGGAACTTTCCCATGAAGCTGTTGACAGTTTTTTCGAAAGCCTGAATGATATGATGTTCTCTCCGGAACAGAAATAGAGACTTTTGAGTAAACTCGCACACGGCGTTCCCTGAATTCGGCCTTCAACTTTAAAAATAAAGTCACATGAACAATTACAATCCAGTTCACGGACAGCAATTTTTTCAGCATGCCCCCTAAAATATTTTTCTATATATTTTTTTCCGGGACACTGATCTTCTGCTTAAAGTAAGAAACTATTCCTAGAGAAATAAGATTTCTATTTTTAGATACTTTATATAGACTTTAGCTGCCCGCTGGTATGTTCACAAGTATTTTATTATGTGATGAAATGGTCTCGAACTTCCTTTCTGTATAGCCATATTAAGAGCCATTTCATGTGTATTTCTCATATACCAAAAAGCAATAATGCATAACAATGCGTGTTTACTTTTGCATTTAATTCATAGCTTAAGTGCATACAATATATATGACTGCAATTTTTCAGTATATTTGAAAATTTCGAAATGCATTTATGTATTTTGGGGTGGTAGGGTATACACTATACTCTATAGTATGTTGTACTATGTTATACTATGCATAGATTAGTAGATATGACCATAGTTAGCGTGGAGTGGGTGTCGTGTATTTCTATAGGTTCTGAATCAGTCCCCCTATTCCTGACCCTATTCTGGTTAAACTAACTATCAAGTTAACTAACAGTCAGCCCATGAGGCAAGAAAACCCCCATGATGCAGATACCGTTATCTGACGCAGTCACACTACGGCACAGGAACGTGTTATCTGATTAGGTCATAACGCTTGAGATCTAATTAGACAAGCGACATTCCTCCAGCCCCTGATAAGGCATACGACGTTCTCATAACAAATCAAACCTATGACAACCTGGATAATCCGTGCGGCCATTGTTTTGATTTCACAGAGAACTTTTGCAAAAGAATGTGCTAACGAGCAAGTCGTATGACATCTTTATTGACGTACCTATGTCCATCCTTACGTCAATCTCGGCACCTTTAAGGTATAAATATTGCCGACCTCGCCCTATGCAAACACACGCGTGGTGACAAGACGGAGCAGCCATACTTGCCGAAGCCGAGAGCAGAAGCAGACCCCGCTGGCAGCAGCCCCGCCTTCCTGACGCGCTGAGAGACGCGCTGCTATCTCAAGCCGAGAGACCCAGCACCGGCGTTTCTGGGCAGCCCTCGCAGGCAGCCTGGAATATCGAGAGCAGAGAAAGAGATACCATTCCTCATCCATCCTAAATTCCAGGTACAGAACTGAATAACCCCTCACAGAGAATTCTTTAGTTATTCACTTGGCAAAAACAAACTTAACTTAAACTGTAACTTTCTATTCCCGCCCACGCATTAGACTTAGGTCAGGTACACGGGGTAGGCGTATTTAGAAACACCAGTTGAGTACGTTTAGTCAAATGTATATGTGTATGTAAATATATTTTAATCATTTTAAACATCATATGGCTCAGAAACCATATCAATGTTTTTACAGTATTATTTTATACTATTGCTTCTAATGTATGCACTTTACTTAACTATAAGTATTGCAATAATATCGATCCATTTCTCTTGTACGAGAAAAGAGACTGATCAATAAATAACATCTTTTATTGAACACGCCCGTCTCTTCCTTTTCTCTACATTCTGATGAGACTAAGAATGCACGTACTGACTGAGTAAAATAATTGCCTTGTGCTCACACGACTCTTGAGATTGACTCTTGATTAGGGGAGAGCAAAGTTGTCATGTTCTATGGTTGTCAGAAACTAAATCCCTTCTTGTCTAATCAGGGAAGTTAATCCTTCCTTGAACATTCGAGAAAGTTTCTAGCGAACTCTGAGCTTAGCTGGCAAACCCAAAAATTAAGTCTAGTATCGACAGTAGTAGACCTAGTTAACGTCTGGCCTAGGCCTTTACTGCTGTAGGTACTATTCCAATGCGCAGAGCCTATTGGGAAAATAGGAGCTACACTACAACCACAGCCCAAACCCTGCACAGATGGATCTCCGACAGCGCTAACACCATAGCCCCCCTCAAGAAAAACAACAACACCCACGCCAAGAAAGCCAGATGGTTTACCACCGAACTTCGAGAGTCCAGACCCACTTGCCGCCACCTCGAAAAGCCCTGGAGGAACACCAAATCCACAGAAGAACACAACAACTTCAGAGCCGCTACCAACGCCCACCACCAACTCATCAGAAAAACGAGGAAGAAAGCGATTGTAGACAGAATCACCACACACGCACACAACAGCAAAAAAACTCTTCAACATCATCAAGGAGTTCGCCAAAAACTACAGACCCATCCCCCTGCTCCCGTTCCCATTTTCACCCGTTTTTGAGGTTTTTTGAGGTTCGCCCAACCCACCAGCGAGTCGACTGACATCCCTCCCTCACAAGACCTCTGCGACAAACTCAGCACCTTCTTTCACCACCACAAAATCAAGAGCATCTACAACAACTTTGACGAAGACAACCAAAACACTGAACCCCCACCATTACCACAACATCCTCGACTCCTGCCAATCCGGTTTTAGAAAAAATCACAGTACGGAAACCGCCCTCCTCAGCGCAACAGAAGACATCCGCACCCTGCTGGACAAAGGAAAAACAGTAGCCCTCATCCTCCTTGACCTCTCAGCGGCGTTCGACACAGTCTCTCACTGCACCCTAATATGCAGACTCCACGACGCAGGGATCCAGGACAAGGCCGTCAATTGGATCCGCTCCTTCATCACCGGTAGAACGCAGCGGGTCAGACTCCCTCCTTTCCTCTCGGACCCAACACAACCAGTTACGGAGTCCCCCAGGGGTCCTCCCTCAGCCCTACGCTCTTCAATGTCTACATGGCTCCGTTCGCCCCCATCGTCAGAAACTACAGACTCAACATTGTGTCATATGCAGATGACACCCAACTCATCCTCTCCCTTTCCAATGAACCCAACACCGCAAGACACAACTTTCGAGCAGGCATGAAAGCAGACTCTATGCAAGCCCAAAAGAGCCCGAAGTGCGGCATTCTGAACCCTCTGTAGCCTTTGTATTTCAGCCTTATTTGCCCCTAAGTACAAGGAGTTCACATAGTCAAGCCTAGATATAATTAATGCTTGAGCAATGAGCTGTCTTGTCGGTCCGTCAAAGAAGCCTAGAATGTGTTTCAGCCCACGAAGTAGACCGAAACACGTGCCCGCTGCCTTCTTTGTTTGTGTCTGAAAACTGAGCGAAGAGTCCATCCAAACCCCCAAGTTCTTTACCACCTGTTTAGGAGGGGCAGGGGTACCTAAATTCCTGGGCCACCAATGCTCATTCCATAGCCCGTGATCCCTTCCCACCAGCAACACCTCCGACTTACTAGCGATCAGCTGGATGCATTTGGCTGTCATCCAGTCGGCAACTGCCGCAAGATCACCTTGGAACTTAGCGGCGATGTCATTGGAGTTACTCGAAAGTGCCACCACCAGCTGCGTGTCGTTGGCGTGGGAAACCACCGTCAGTCCTCTGCTCTTGGCAAAAACAGCCAAAGGTTGTACATACAAGTTAAAGAGTAGAGGTCTCAACAAGGAACCCTGTGGTACTCCGTGTTTGATGGGAAAGGTAGATGAAAAAAAAGGGGGAGCAATCACCTGATAGGACCTGTCTGAAAGAAATGACGCTAACCACTTCAAAGCAAGGCCACTGATGCCTGCCTCTTTCTACCGGCGCAACAAGATGGCATGGGACACAGTATCAAACGTGACACTGAGGTCTAAGAGAATCAGTGCCGACGTCTGTCCTGCGTCCAACGCTGCCCAGAGATGTTCTTGTACCGCCAGAAGCGCTGACTCTGTGCCTTGACCGGCGTGAAACCCGTTTTGCGAGGGGTCGAGTATATTATTACTACTCAAATGGTCTGAAAGAATGGAATTGATTTAGGCTATCACAATTTTTGCAGTCCAAGAGAGCAGTGAGATTGGTCTAAAATTCTCTGTTTTTTTAACATCCAGGGAAGGTTTTTTAAGCAATGGCAGTACTCTAGCTTGTTTCCATGCTGTAGGTACAGTCGCCAGACTGAGTGATTTGTTGATCACTTGACCAAGAAGGGGAGAGATGGTAGATAAAATTTTCCTAAATTGGTCAGGTTTCAGAGGATTGGCCGTTGAACCTGATTTAATTTTTGCACAAAGAGCAAGTAGCCGGTCCTGCTCAATCTGAGGAAAAACCTCTAAGGAGTTCAACGTCCCATTGCTAGTTCAGGGCAGTCCAGAACAATCATCGGAAAGCCTTTATAGATATCTTCTATCTTTTTAGAAAATAATAAGGCGAGTTCCTCACACTGCTGACTTGAGGAGATTAATGGACCAGCCGTCTCCTTCTGATTTTTTAGAAGAAAATACTCTTTGCGGGATTAGTACTATTGTTAATTTTTAAGGCATAAAAAGCTGCGCGTTCAGTATGGATTGCCTTGTGATAGATCCTTACTGCGTCCCGATAGTGCACTTTAGGAGCTATACCCTGAATGCACAGAGGGACCAAAAAATGGTCCAACCAAGCCATAGGTACCGGTGGCTGAGTCGTCAGGGAGGGAATGTTGATAAAAACCGGGTCCAGCAGATGACCGGCTGAATGAGTGGGACCAGCAACCCGCTGGTCCAGCTGGCAGGTCACTAAGTCCGCCATCAAGTTCCCCACCTCCACATCAGAGTGGCTATCAAAATGAAGATTCAAAACTCCCAAGAACGTAAAATTGGGAGAGTTGGCCACCGAGGTGCAGAAAGTATCAATAAACGCTTCCCTAAAAGCTTTGGATGGGCTGGTGGGCAATATATCAGTAACCCAGTCATGGTGTAATTGGGATTGAAGGTGATTTTAAAACAGGCACATTCACAGCCTACAATGGGCTGTTTAATAAAGGAGCAGGCATAGCCGGTTTTCACAATAGCCGCAAAGCCACCACCTCTTGTGTCGCTGTTAAGAGTGTGAATGAGATAACCCTCCGGAAGTGATCGCTACTGAATCTTCCGAGAGCCAAGTCTCCGTTAAGAACAGGGTATCCGCACCTCGGTTTCCAAAAGGTCATAAACATCAGCACAATGTTTGACCAATGAGCAGGGAGTTCAGGTGAAAAATGTTCACGCTTTTGCGTGGGAGAAGCGGGCAATCCTGCATACCTGCTTGGTCCATAGATGTAAACCCGCACTGTTTGCAGCTGAAGGGACCCTCTAAATCCTCTAGACCGTGAACTAGACAACTACTGGACAATGCTCTAGTTGCTGGAAGTTCCTTCTGGGAATAAGTACAATGAGATATTCCAAATTTGGCAGCATGCCTGACGCCTGGCGCTGGCCTGGTGCGGACGGGCGCAACCGGTCTTGCCTTTGGCGCGTCCGCTACGCGCGCCGCTGCGCGGCCAGACAACCATGCTGATTAAGTATAACCCGGTAGAGGAAATGACTAAAAACAGCACACGCTGCGATATAGTGCCGGCTGGCAAAGCGCTGCTGCCTATTGCTGTGCGGCCGGAAAAACACCCTGATTAAGTATCCCCCGGTAGCAGAAATGACTAGAGGAGGACAGAGCCACGTCCCTCCACACAAACAGCACACGCTGCGGTGGACCGGGGACTGGCAAAATAGGTGCGGGAAAGCAGCAGACCAAGATAAAAGGGGAGCAAGTTAAAAATAAATGCACAGATACGCACACAATGTTTTAAAAACAGCACACGCTGTGTTATAGTGCCGGCTGGCAAAGCGCTGCAGCCATCATCAGCCAGGCTAGCTTGAATCCAGTGGCAAAGTGAGCAAGGGACACACGTCTGGGCATGCCCTGCCAACTTAGGGCGAACAAAGCAAAACCAAAGGGGATGATGGATGGAGTGTTGAACATTGCAAGCACTCACCCCCGGTCACTGATCTGTGTTTAATCCATCATCTTTCTTTAGCTCACTCCGCCACCCCAGTTCAGACATGGCCATATGCAAATCAGTCTGACCCTGTGCCTTCCTTTGAAAACAACATCTTTGTCATTTTTCTTTTTGTTAAACTCTTCTTGACGGAGACGTGATCTTACAATTTTAATAGTTTCATCTTTTTGAGATGTGCTATTTGAAGAAACTACAGTTTTTGCACATCTAGAAGTGAGTTCAGCTTTAGAGATTATAGCGACAATTTCTCATAAACTGGAGTCATCATTTATCCACTACTCATCCTGCAACTGAGTATTGTTGCAGTGCATGACCAACTGATCACAAATCAGTTCCTCTTCAATTATACCAAATTTGGCTGGTAAAGCCACATTTTTTAAAGCAGCAATATAATCTTCTACTTTTTCATTGGAACCTTACTTACGATGATAAAAGTTGTAACGGTGAACAGCTTTACATACTGTAGGGGCAAAATAAGAATCAAGGTCTGCCAATGCATGTATAAAAACATCACCTTCGTCACTAGATCTAGTCTTCTTTTCCATTCTATTGTAAATACGTAAACCTCCCTTACCCAGACAATGTAACAAAATCTTCTTTTTCCTTTCCGGAGACATTTCTACATCTTCAAAAGCCTCTAAATAATTAATAAAATAATCTTTTCACTCTTCCCATTGTAAACTAGTTACCTCACCTTCTTTTACCAATATGTTGAATACTTGGTCAACGCTCGACGTGGGTTTAATTCTGCTGGGCTCAAGACGACCAGCCCGTCGCCAATGTAGAGAAGTAATACACTCCACGGAAATGTAGATTCAAATAAAGATTTATTCTTAGTCATGAACCCAGCGGTAAATCAAAGAGGACAGCAGAACACTCCTCTTCTTTCCTCGTACCGTCTCCAGACTGCTCACTAGATTCCATAAAGAGAACATGCCATTCTGAAATACAGTGAAGCAATCTAGACACGAGAACATAAACACAACATGACTCACTTGCAGTTTTTAATTTGATGTCACGTTTGCTTTATAAGTAACGCTTTATTCAAGAAATTACTTGTGCAAAATAAACATATCCAAGATGGCGCCGGATGTCCGGTAGTGGCAGGCATGGAGTGAGTAAGCCAGACGATAACTAAAAAACGGTAAGTGGGAATAATCAGTCTTGTGGGTGGCAGTGGGAACTACATGGCACAAATGATGTTGCTACAAGTGTTTAAGGCTACTGCATGTGATATATATGATCCACTATGAAATTGGTATACCGAGGGGGTCAGTTACCCTATTCGAGTCTTGCATGAGAGAGTTGAGTGATCCATTGGGGGCATTGCATATAGAATATCGTCGACTCCTTGGCTAGTGATTAAGGTCTATATATTTTACCTTTAGGCTGGCAGAGAGCACCCGTAATAAGTAAATTAGGGTATTGTGGACACGTACACATACCCTGGAAAGGTGGCTGCTGGTATGCAAGGTGTGGGCAACCACCGGGTAAATATTCCCAATATTCCTTATTTATGGGATTGAGGTGAACAAGTACACGCGTTGCGTGAAGTGATTTTTAACGTGAGTTGTGTCTAACTAAGTGTTTTGTGTTGTCTGTGTCTACTATCCCTAGGTACACTACTGAACTTACATTGTGGTGAGGATTGACCCCTAGCCCTGAAGAAATTGCTGGAAATTTGTTAAATAGCAATGAAACATGTTGGCTTCCCATAATGAACTGATGGAGTGCGACAGTAGGGCTTGGTTTTAAAGTGAGCAAACACACAGCAGTGATTAAAATTGGCAGTAGTGCTAGTGACTGTTTAGCTCGTTTTTATGTTGTAGAAGCAAGAAAAACTCTCTTTCTTTGCTTTGACAGTAGGGGGTCAGGGTTGATAGGCACACAAATTCCTTCGGAGTGCATATGTTACCTTTTTCACACTTTCAATTTATTTGTGCTCATTTTTTTCACATTTTTATTTAGTTGTGGGGGTTGCCAATGATGATAATCAGAGCACTCTGATGAGTAGCTCCCATGGTGGTGTTTCTGTGAGGTGCCGCCACTTCCTTCACACATTTTTTGTTGGATATGATGTGCAAAATCTTAGGTGTGAGAGACGTACACAGCCTAATCTTTACAGAGACAGACATATTTGAGAAATCTTTTAGTAAGGGATAGGAGCACCCACAGTGTACAGCATTTACTAGCTGGTACCTAAGTGGTTGAACCAAGATCTGGTTTTGGGGATGCTCATGATGTTTATCCCGATTTATAGCAGGTTTTGTTTATTGAGTTTTGAATGGAGGGCGACCTGCGTTATATCCCTTTGTAGCTCCTTTTGTGAAGGGCAGATCCATTCGAGGCCATGATCTGAAACCCACGGGATCAGTTATGAAAGCCAAATTGTTGCAAACCCTCGCATTCAGATTGGAGATAATGCTAGGTGATGAGGCTCCTCTGCTAGACAAATTGATGATAAGAGCCTATAAACAAACCCTCGGGCTCCCTAGGTTGGTATCACCTGCACAGCTCTGGTTAGAATTCCTACTTACAAAACAGACACTTGCTAGACCGGCGGCGCTCGTAAAGCTTTGTCATAATCTGCGAGATGCAGCTGAAAACACCCTGGCTAATTTGACTGGACCGAAATCAATTTACAATGGGGTAATGGCGCTCACAAGAAATATCTTGAAAATAGCATTAGGATGCTTGATTAGGATGACCTATGGACCTCTAATACCTCTGGGCAAACCTTTAAGAAATTAGTAAATAAATCAACCAAACATCAAAGCTAGTTGGCAGGTAAGGAAAGCCTGTCTAGACGTTGTTATGGGTGGCTGGTGTTGAAATCATATTCCATTCTAAGAGAATCATCCCTGTTTGCAGCACCCTTCCACCGGAAGATCAAACAGTAATTTCTTGCCTAAAAATTTGGGGAAATATCCACACTAGACCTCATGCCAAATGAAGATCAGTCCTGCCGTCTATGCCAGCAGGGTAATGAAACATTGCTCCACATTGTATGCATCTGTCCTGTACTGATGGTTCAACAAAGATCTCTATGGAGACGGGAGTTCCTTGAATGGGGAATTAGGTAATGTAGGACTTCAATGGTGGAGTCTATGGACCCATGCAACACAATGCTGAACATTAGACTAACTTAGTTGTTGAATATTTTCAGAAAGATGATCAGCTTATAGGTTGGGCGATGAGTGATCTGGAGGGGATTCTCAATTCTAACTTTAAAACATGATAAATGAGTAGCCATAAAGCAAACTTAACATAAGCAGATATTCTCCAAGGACGTGTTGCCAGGGGTCTCCATAATCGGCTGTTCCCTATCCCATTATGCTCAGGCAACTACTTTCTTTATCTTGGCATTCTAATGATGCAATGTCGTGCACACTTGAACCTTTACAGGGGGAACCATAGCCCATCTGGCATCGTATATATACCCACCTCAGTCCTGCCCATAAGCACTTTAATTACCTGTATTGATCTACTTAAGGGAACTTCAGCCCCCCGTATGGCAATCTTGCACTGTATATACTAGGGAAAACACCAGTCCCTGATTAGCCACTTTAAACCAATTTATATCTGTATTTGGCACCTCTACTTAAATACCTAGGAAGGAAAGTTGAAGTAAGTGAAGGACTCGTGACACAATGCTCAGTGGCCGTAATAGATGTATGACGCATTTCTTTTTAATCCATTTTGTATGTATTTTTAAACCTTATGTACTGTATGATCCTGTTTATGGCTTTAATTGCCTAATAAACTGTTGTACCGCATCTATATGGGTGAGTGAGTAGTTGTGTGAGTGACTGCGTGGGTGAGGGAGTATGTATGTTAATATTTGTATGGGAGACTGATTTAATATGAGAATGGCTGTGTGGGTGAATGAGTGGGTGTGGATGTGCATGTATGTCCGTATGACTTGATGTGTTAATGGCTGTATTGGCTATTGAGTGGGTGCATGAGTGGCTGTATATGTCAGTTAGTGGTTGTGTTAGTGTCTCTATGGGTGAATTGATGTGTGAGTGGATCTATTTATTAGTGAGTAGGTATGTGAGTGATTGTATGGGTGTGTGAATGGGTATGTCAGTGATTGTGAGGTGTGTATGTATGATGGTATGTAATGTAAGGGAAACTTACATAGCGCGGCTGCCACCCAACGGGTATCCTGGCGCTGATATGTTGTATGGGGGTGTAAGTAGGTGTGTGAGTGGTTCTGTGGATGATGTCATCAGTGACGTCATTTGAAATGGCATTAGTGATGTCATTTGAGATGTCATCAGTGATGTCACTGACCATTTCATGAGTGATGTAATACTCAAGGTCATAACCAGTAAATTGCAGGAGCATAAGATATAGTTAGTTCAGCTAACTATAACTTCCGAATTTCACTGGTTTGGGACGAGTGAAATGTCAGTATGGGTATGTGAGTGGGTGTAGCAGTATCTGTATGGTTATGTGAGTAGATGGGAGAAGAGAGTATAAAAATATACATATTTTATTCAGCTGAGCTAACTCTGTGGATCCCCCATGAAGTTACAAGTGGGGGCGGGGGGCGCGCTAAACCTTGCTAGGTATCTGCAGATTCTGCAAACAATTTTAACATACATTTGGGGCATTTTCATTGCCATATTACACCCTCACCCCTTGTAAGCATTCACTCAATATTCGCTCTAGATTTCAACACCAGCGACCGTTCCCCTGCAAGCAAAATGGTGGCCACAACTTTTCTGTGTAGGTGTGGCCAGCCAATCAGGAGTTTACAAGTGCGTGTGAATCCGTGGACTGCCCATGAGGGAAACAGTGGGCAATCTGCATCCCCAGATATACAAATGTGTTTTCCAGTTAATATCTCCTAAACTACTAGACAGATTTATACCAAATCACAAAAAGCATACTCTGCGTACCAAGATCTAGATTCCTTCCAAATCTGGTGTAATTCCGTCCAGCGGTTTAGGCTGTAGTCGTCTCCAAAGGTCCTATGGAAAATAACATTGAGGAAAATGCATTTTGGGCCCCCCTTTTTCTTGGCCCCCGCTACACAAAAGTTTAAAACACCCTGAAACTTTCTATACCCCATGTGAAGTACCAGAAAAATGTTGGGGAAAATTTCATGAAGTTTCATGAACTGGCACCAAAGATATAGGCACCTGAAAATGACCTTTTGTATGGAAACTCCGTCCTAACTATAACTACCTACTGGCAGGCAGCTTTATCCTGCTGGAGATTTTTAACTACAAAAAAAGTGACAGATTCCGAATGTAGAAATCTTCACTGCACGTCCAATGACGGAGCCTCCTTATTGGACACTGCCGGCTGAACATTACCGTCTCAGATATTTTTCTTTAACATTTCTTCCAAGTCTGAAAGTGAGCCAAGACCAGGCCCAGTCATATTTGTGTGCCCAAACTGTGCTCCATTGCGGTCGGCTATAACTTTCGACTTTGCAATGATCTCCCACCACTAGATGCTTGCGGTTGGTGCTTTGATCTTTTAGGTGCTATTTTCCACTGAAAAATTAAACATTCATAACTCTGGTTCTACTTATTGGATTTTTGGTGTCAAATTATTTATTACATGTTTCTCTATTTTTCTAAATTGATATGGGAAATTTCTTCCATCTTATTTTTACTTTCTTAGGCTGACTGCTTTTAAGCCTTTTGTGCCAAGTTTTTAGAGGATTAAGCACAAGTTGTGGTTCACCCTGACAAAGATTGTGGTTGTTGCTTGAGTAGGGATTTCGGGGCATATTACCAAGCAATAGCGATAATTATCGCTATTGCTTGGTTAGAGACAAAACTTTACCGCTGAGCTGCGGCGATTTTTATCGCAGATAAACCTTGGTATTACCAAGGTTTATCGCAAATGCGATAAAAAACTGCCGCAATGCATGAATATCGCTGAAAAGTCCGCGATATTCATGCATTACCGAGCTAATGCTCTTAGCCATGTTATCCACCTCTCATTGGATAACATGGCTAAGAACTGCTCAGGGCAGGTGTTATCTTTTGGAGATATTCGCGCTTAGCGCGAATATCTCCAAAAGTTGGTAATAGGAGATAGCGATGTTAGCGACTGTTTCCAGTCGCTAACATCTTGGCACGCCCACTTTGCATGTCATTAGTGATAAATATCACTGACATGCAAAGTGGGGCCCAAGATGGTCGCTATCTCCTACTAGCTGTCGCTAACTGATGTTAGCGACAGCTAGGTAATAGGGAGATAATTTTATCTCCGCTTTCTTGGCTTTTAAAGCCAAAAAAGCGGAGATAAACCCCCTTGATAATATGCCCCTTCATCCCCTCAGTCAAAAACCCAATTCTAATACTGTCCTTTTCCCTGTCTCCTTTTTAAGTCTCCAACATATCTCTACTTCTATTCCCAGCCTACACTGGTGATTTCAGTAGACTATCCAGTTCTTTAAACATGGACCTAGGGATAGAGCATAAAAGAAGAATATACAAACAACCAAGAAGAAACACCATCTGATGCTCTTACTCCTCCATCACTCTCCCCATGTTATAGGCATATTATTTCTCCAGTGAATGGGCAATGTAGATACCTAAATATCTAATTCTGTCCATTCCCCAAAGTAGACCAGTGATAATGAGTTCTATGCACTCTACCTTTGCTAGCCTTCCTTATTAATACATTGATCTAAAGTATTATCAAACCTCTCCAGCTTGTAATAGTGATGGGCCCGATCTTTGAGGATCGCTCAAGTACACTAGAGTGTTATCAGCATACACTGATATTGTGTGCACTGTGACATATAGAAGCGCTGTCGTACTGTCCGCCTCTCCGATAGTAACCCTTCGGATGTAATCCTCATCTTGGGGTCTATATACAGGAATTGGTGGCTGAAGACCATTTTTTCTAACACCGTACACATGTAGTTCCAGTCTACTGTTTCAACGGCTATTGAGATTTCGAGTGCAGTTAGTGCACGGGCTATCTCACATTGTCTCATGGTATGTAGTGCAAGAGTAAGTCTTCTGATGTTCAGTAGTTTACTGCAGCCTGGAATTAAGCCATATAGGGCTTCCTTCACCAGTGCATGGGAGCAATGTATTGGCTACGGCGCAGGAGTATCTTAACATTCACACCCATCATTGAGCGAGGCCTGCATGATTCTGGGAATGTAGGATCTTTATCTAACTTTAACACCATAATTATCACAACAGTGCATGTTGGGCTTCATCTCCTTTCGAACCCAGTTCACACCAATTTGGTGTTCCTTCACATTCTTCGTGGCTTCTCTTCCCTCTGTTCCTGCAATACTACTCTCCCTGTTAGGCAGGGCCCTACCAGTTTTCAGGTTTCCCTCTGTTCTCCCGCAGTTCCTTTCGACTTACTAGTTTGGATTCCTCCACTGTTGGTGCTCGCTACTGATTCATCTCTGACTGGAGATCGGATTGGACAAAAGTTCCCTTCCCTTTCATTTCAGTGGGTTCAGTCTGGTAGCTGAGGGTCTAGTTACAAAACTACTATTCATTTATCTTGGTAAGCATCATATTAAATTCAAGTTCTGGAGTGATACAAGCATGTTAAAGAATGGCTTCTAATGTATTATGTGTTTTTTTATTACTCTCCTCCCCACCAGTAACTCCAGTCTAACACCCTGATCTAGTGCCTCTTTTTCTGTAAACCTTATAAAATTACTGGTCAGATTAATTTGAAGTTGTCCTTTGATGTCATTTAATTTGCTTACGCTGAGGTAACTGGCAGCCAAGGGGATCATTTTGTAAGTTATATACTGATTACTTTATATTAGCATTATACTCAGGAACAGGATTGTCATATACCCTTGAAATAGATATGCAGAATGCATCCATCAGACTATGTTAAGATATAGAAGAGTAGAACAATAGACTTAGATAAAATAATTGATTAGTCAATAAACTGCATGATTAAAGCAAAGAAACATATATACGATTAGGGAGCACACTCTCTAGCAAACTATTGCACACTTGTCATAAAGAGAAAACATATGGATGGATCCAGGATATGTTTCAACTGTGCATGATGTGAGTTCATTGAATGGAGCACATTAGTTATGCGTGTTTCTTCGATTTTGCAATGATTATGTCAAGAAGTGGAATAAGAGTTGACGTTTCGGTTTGTGTCATACTGAATAAATGAGACCACTCTCAGGACTGGTTGTGCCGGGAAGGATATGTGATGCCTGCTTATATCAGCGCAAATGGAGTATGGTCAACAGATCAATTGACTTGGGGGCTAATTGCATCCCCGTAGTATTGTCTAATTAAAAGTGACGCACCGGCGGCGCAAGGTACTAGTAAATAAGCTCCTCTATGTGTTTAAGGTACGGTATAATAATTATGGAAAGGTGTTTAATTAGCACGCTTGGCGGGAATTCATCACAGTGATAGAAAGCCGTGGTGGGCGATTTGGTTTCAGTAAACAAACCACAATCGGGCGCTCTGAAACCAGCATTTTTGAAGAAGTGAATCATTAGAGGGATACCACTGCATTGTTGATCAGGCATCAGGCAACAATGGCTAGGATATTGTTCATGTATTCCTCCATTATCACCATCTTCATTCTTACCATTCAACCTTTGTAGTGGAGGTTGATTCGCCGTTCTTCAAGAGGTACTAAATCTAATACCTCCTGAGTGAATGCAGAAGGCACCTTCTTTCAACACTTCTAGGTTCAGTATCCTTGTTGGTATGGGCGTTCTATTCACAGTATCAGTATATTCTACCATAAGGGGGGAGTGTTCTGAAAGACATCTGTTTGAGTTCCACACTTTGTGGATTCTAAGAGCTAAATCACCTGAAACTAACATTCGGTGCAGTCTGCTATGCATATTGTGTGTAGTGAAGTACCATGAAAATGTTATGGCAAGATATGAGGCTAGCATTATGCATAAATCCTTTTATTCACCACTTCCAAACAGCAATGTTATATTGTGTTTAATTAGTTGCTACATACATTTATTAATGTACAGTGTATCTTTAACTCTCGTGACTGAGAGAGCCATAGAATGTAGCTAGGTTGTATGTGTTCTAGTTCCTCCGGTCAGTTGTTAGCTGTGCACTGGAGTTGTTAGCTGTGTGTCCTGGTGCTCGCCTGCTTTCCTTGTATTTTACTTGTTATACCATTAAAGGTATTGGATATTTATGAGTCTTTCCATCACTTCAAATTGGCGACGAGGGAAAACGGGATCTACATTTAAATTATCAAGATTTGTGGAAGTCTCTGCAAGTTGCCTACGCGGTGTGGAAGTACAAGGTTGTATTATTTTTTTTTTTTAAACTTTGGGAAACCACTTGTCATGAATTACACGGAGCGGAAACCAATATAGGAATGAAGCCTTCATTGAATTAAAAGGTAAGGGGAGCTAGATTTAGGCTGTTGGGATATCGCCATCGGCTGCATTTTTCGAGCAGCGGCGAGGTTCGGAAACGCGAGCACTGTGCCGGACTGCTGACATATGTACTGGATTCTTGGTGATGTCAGTTAGCAGGCGCGAATTGCTGAAGCATAATTTGATCAATGCGCAAGGTCACGCTGTGTGACCTTGCGTAGCGGCTATCTTGGAAAATACGATCTCCATAGTAGGTGCAGGTGCGAGTGCTCACCGGAGTCCCATTGTTAATAAAGATTTTAAAAAAAAAGTAATAGCAATGGTTTTAACACACATTTCTAAAAGGGGAATTAAAAGTTTGCTAACATTCGTGCCAAGAATTTTCAATTCTATTAAGGACAGGAGGCGAGGATTATGCTTTCTCAATTTCTTTACTGAAAAAGACAGCAGCCAATCAGCACACAGTAAAGAAAACGAAAACTACGTTACCCATGAACCCTGGTTAACCATAGAGTACATAAACAATATATATAGAGTCATAGAGGTCACAACTTCCTCTTTCTTTGTCCATAACCATCAAGAAAAAGGTCAAAACGGCAAACTCCAACAATCCACTAAGGACGTCCCGCGGAGAGGTCATCATCAGGCTGAAGAGACGATGGAACCTCCCAGATCCACAGAAACAACAGAAGACCAACCAACAGGAGAAATTCGAAGCACACTTCATTTAAGGTCGGAGCCTGGAAGAAGTAAAACAGAGTCGTAAAATCCATCCCAAAAAGGAATAAACACAGAATCCATGACAGGGCGGGAAACATTTCATAGAACAATCAACATTATGGCACCGCAGAAATGCGTAAAACAATACAATCCATCATAAAGAATGAAATAAGGGTGGGATAATCCTCGCCTCCTGTCCTTAATAGAATTGAAAATTCTTGGCACGAATGTTAGCACATTTTTAATTCTATGTCAGGACGGAGGCTCCGATTATGCTTGTTCAAAGCTCATCCACCACTACTGAAGCAACACTTACAATAGGTTTAAAATAGAACTTTTTAAAGACAGAGTCAGAAGACCAATCAGCAGCCTTCATGATGTCATGAAGACTGACACCCATGGAAAAAGCCTTGGAAGCCATAGCTCCCCGTGCCGAATGGGCACCAAAGAGGGAAACATCAATGCCTGCTTCCAGCATGAGCCATCTTAACCAACGGGCTAATGTAGCAGGCGTAACAGGCCTAAAAGGTTTCTGCAAAGCAATCAGTAATTGACCTTGTAAATCAGAACGAAAAGGTGCAGTGCTTACCTCGTAATCTTTGATACATTGGACCACACACAGCTGAGGATTGTGAGGAAAAGAAGGATACGTAACTGAAGACGTATTACATTTAGTCCGTCTCGATAGAGTAAAAGTAACACCCTCCGGGGAGAAAGTGCGACCTGCCAGGTCCAAAGCCCGAACATCAGAGACCCGCTTGCAGGAAATCAAACACAACAACATAGTCAATTTAGCTGAGAGTTGCTTACGGGTCAGTAAAGAATTAGAAGGCCAAGACTCTAAGAAACGCAAAACAATAGACACATCCCATAAGGCAGCATATTTAGGGCAAGGAGGTTTTACTATCCGGATGCCTCTAAGTAATTTAGATATCAAGGGATGTTCCCCAGCGGGATTGCCATCAGTAGAAACATGACCCGCAGAAATTGCAGAACAAAAATTGTTAACCGTTCTATAAGCCAACCCAGAAGAAGACATGGAGGCCAAAAAATTGATAATCAAAGCAAGATCTTCTGTAGCGGGATCCACCGAGAATGAGTTCCGATGTGAACTGTCTCGCACGGGCCAGAACCCGTGGAATCATTACGAACGGTGGAAAAGCATAGCACAGGAGAGGAGGCCAAGACTGGAGAAACGCATCCGTGGCCAAGGCCTCCGGATCCGGACGCCAACTGTAGAACCGGGGAACCTGAGCGTTGAGGCGAGAAGCAAACAGGTCCCCAAATCCTGGACAACATGCGAAAGATGCGAGGATGAAGCCTCCAATCGCTGTAATCCCTCAGATGACAAGAGTTCCAGTCTGCAATCCGATTGTCACGGCCCGGCAAGTACTCTGCAATAACTATGATCTGACGTTGCAGACAAAGATGCCAGAAGTCTTTCGCAATCTCCGCCAGAAGTCTGGACTTGGTACCCCCCCGTTTGTTGACATAACGCACCGCCGAGATATTGTCCATTCTGAGAAGAATGCAACAATTCGTCTTGTGAGGGGACAGACACCGAATCGCGAAAGAGCCCGCCAGAAGCTCCAGGCAATTGATGTGAAGTGACAACTCTTCCTGGGACCATCCACCTCCCGTCGCAACCGGACCGCATCGGGCTCCCCAACCCCAAAGGCTGGCATCGGATTCGATCACCACATCCGGGGTCCTCCTGAACAACGCCCGGCCGTTCCAAGACTCCATGTGGTCCAACCACCACAACATCTCTGCTCGGGCATCCTCCGAAAGAGGAACATGATTCGAATACCGAAGCCCCTCTGCAGGTGTCTGATCTTGAGACGCTGCAGAGCGCGATAATGCAATGGACCCGGAAAGATCGCTTGAATCGACGAGGACAGAAGGCCTACTATTCGAGTCACCGATCTCAAGGAAACAGTCTGTTGAGCCAAGAGCAATCTCAAGTCCCTCTTGATGGACCTGATCTTCTGACCAGGAAGGAGGAGTTGACAGGAGACCGAATCTATCCGAAAGGGTATAGAGTCAAAATATCGAGTTCATAATATCGACTAGACACAATATCGAGTTAAAAATATAGTATGGACATAATATCGACTAGACATAATATAGACAACAAAAATATCGACTAGAAAAAATTAATATCGAATAGAATGGACATAATATCGAATCAAAAATATAGAATGGACATAATATCGACTAGACATAATATAGACAACAAAAATATCGAATTTAAGGTAAGTTAATATTATTTTTAATTGTTTGTATAATATAATTCTGTATCGGGTTGTGGTTTTATAGGGGAATAGGGTGGGAAGTAATTTAATTATAATTAATTAAACATGTTAATTTATTTATTGATATTTATTTAGAATTAATTGTTAATTAATTATTAATTGGTAATTAATTAAAATATAATTGGTAATTAATTATAAATGATTAATTGATACATATTTTAATTTTAGTAATTTATTTTCTGTAGCGGGTTGTGGGTTTATAGGGGAATAGGGTGGGAAGTAATTTAATTATAATTAATTAAATATGTTAATTTATTTATTGATATTTATTTAGAATTAATTGTTAATTAATTATTAAATGGTAATTAATCAAAATATAATTGGTAATTAATTATATTTGATTAATTGATCAATATTTTAATTTTAGTAATTTATTTTCTGTAGCGGGTTGTGGGTTTATAGGGGAATAGGGTGGGAAGTAATTTAATTATAATTGATTAAATTTGTTAATTTATTTATTGATATTTATTTAGAAATAATTGTTAATTAATTATTAATTGGTAATTAATTAAAATATAATTGGTAATTAAAATTAATAGATTAACTTTTAAATTGTAAATTAATGTATTGTTAATAGTTAATTAATTAGTATTAGTAGGTAATTATTATAATTAAATAATTTTAATTTGTATATATAAATCATTATTTAATATATTTTATACAATTGTTAAATATTTTAATTAATTTGTAATTGGTATTACTATTTATGTAATTTATATTTATATATGAAGTATTTACTTTCCCTACTATTGCACTCTCTGAAGTTGGAATAGTAATTTTAACCCCTACGCTATCCAACTCTTTCCCTACTGTTGAACTCTCTGGAGTTGGAATAGTAATTTTTACCCCTACGCTATCCAACGTTTTCCCTACTGTTGCACTCTCTGGAGTGGGAATAGTAATTTTTACCCCTACGCTATCCAACGCTTTCCCTACTGTTGCACTCTCTGGAGTGGGAATAGTAATTTTTACCCCTACGCTATCCAACGCTTTCCCTACTGTTGCACTATCTGGAGTGGGAATAGTAATTTTTACCCCTACGCTATCCAACGCTTTCCCTACTGTTGCACTCTCTGGAGTGGGAATAGTAATTTTTACCCCTACGCTATCCAACCCTTTCCCTACTGTTGCACTCTCTGGAGTTGGAATAGTAATTTTTACCCCTACGCTATCCAACGCTTTCCCTACTGTTGCTCTCGCTGGAGTGGGAATAGTAATTTTTACCCCTACGCTATCCAACTCTTTCACTACTGTTGCACTCTCTGGAGTAGGAATAGTAACTTTAACCCCTACGCTATCCAACGCTTTCCCTACTGTTGCACTCTCTGGAGTGGGAATAGTAATTTTTACCCCTACGCTATCCAACTCTTTCCCTACTGTTGCACTCTCTGGAGTTGGAATAGTCATTTTAACCCCTACGCTATCCAACGCTTTTCCTACTGTTGCACTCTTTGGAGTGGGAATAGTAATTTTTACCCCTACGCTATCCAACGTTTTCCATACTGTTGCACTCTCTGGAGTGGGAATAGTAAATTTTACCCCTACGCTATCCAACGCTTTCCCTACTGTTGCACTTGCTGAAGTGGGAATAGTAATTATTACCCCTACGCTATCCAACTCTTTCCCTACTGTTGCACTCTCTGGAGTGGGAATAGTAATTTTAACCTCTACGCTATCCAACGTTTTCCCTACTGTTGCACTCTCTGGAGTGGGAATAGTTATTTTTACATCTACGCTATCCAATGTTTTCCCTACTGTTGCACTCTCTGGAGTGGGAATAGTAATTTTTACCCCTACGCTATCCAACTCTTTCCCTACTGTTGCACTCTCTGGAGTGGGAATAGTAATTTTAACCCCTACGCTATCCAACATTTTCCCTACTGTTGCACTCTCTGGAGTGGGAATAGTAATTATTACCCCTACGCTATCCAACGCTTTCCCTACTGTTGCACTCACTGGAATCATTACAGTACATCTAAACCTCTTGCTATCCTACGGTAAAAATATTGTATATGTTTTGTTATTAATATGTATATATATATATATATATATATATTCAACATAAATTACTATTTTTAAAGTTATATATATTTTTTGTTTGTTTATTTAAGTATTTTAAATAAGTTAAAATTAATTTTATTTATTATTATATTACTTTTAAATTACTTTTAAGACATTTAAAAAAAAACAATATTTTGACAGTCTATATTTTTTACACTCGATATTTTGGAGTCGATATTTTTGTACTTACCTGTTTGAAGATAGGAAGTCGATATTTTGTCAGTCGATATTTCTACCTCGATATTTTGACATCTCGATATTGTGACTGTCGATATTATGTCAGTGATCCATCTGAAAGCCCAGGAAATCCATCGATTGAGATGGGACAAAGTCGGACTTCAGAGGATTCACCAGGAAACCCAGAGATTGTAATAGATCGATGGACCACTGTAAATGAGACTGAAGAAGAATAGGGCACTGTGCCAAGAGAAGGACATCGTCCATGTAGACAATCAATCGAACCCCGCGCGAACGCAAAGACTCCATCACAGGACGAACAAGCTTCGTGAAGCACCACGGAGCTGAAGAGAGGCCAAATGGAAGGACCGTGTACTCGTACCAGGTAACGAGCCACTGAAACTGTAGGTAACGATGATGAGGGGGATAAATCGGAACTGATAGATACGCATCTTTTAGATCCAGGCGAACCATCCAGTCGCCCTCCTGAAGCAGGTCCCGCAGAAGATGGATGCCCTCCATCTTGAAATGACGGTACACTATTCCGCCGTTGAACTCCTTTAAGTTGAGTACCAAACGAGACCCTTCCCCTTTTTTCTCGACGAGAAAAACATTGCTGACGAAGCTTTGGGGATGCGGAATCGTGGAAACGATGGCTCTTTGGCCAGAAGAGAAGCGATCTCCGCGGAGATGACTTCCTGATCGTGTTGGGAAAAAACAAGAGGCTGAGGCCGATGATGTTGGTGAGGGTGAGCGTAAAACTCTATTTTGTACCTTTGCACCGTCTCCAACACCCATGCATCGTTCGAGATCAATCGCCAATTGTGGAGAAAATACTGCAACCTGCCCCCCAAAACCACATCGGAAGCAAGAATCAAGCTCACCTGAGGTGGATGAATCCTGACGTCCTCCTTGGTTACCGTTGTAACCTCCTTTGCCATACTGTCCTCTGCCTTTTCTGGAAGGATAGAAATTGGATTTACCGGAGGAGTAACCTTGACCACCTCTTTGGGACTTGTTTCCTCGTTGAGAGTTGGAATCTGATCCACGGCCGAACGAACGTCCCCTTCGTCCGGCCCTGCCAAAAACTGGGCGAAATGCCCGGCGTAGATTAGATTGGGCTTTATCCAAACCGCTGAATGTGGACACAAATTTTGTAAGCTCTTTAAGGAAAGGGGAGCCAAACAGTAAACCCTGGGCTTGGGGCCCCGACTCGGAAGAAGCCAAGTCTGTGAGCTTAGGATCCAGCTTCATCAAAATAGAGCGACGACGCTCCGAAGACAGGGCACAGTTGGCATTGCCCAAAATACAAACAGCTCGCTGGGACCACCCCACCAATTCATCTGGATCAATAAGCGCTCCAGTCTCCTTGGCCCGATAGCCCAAATCAAGAATTTTAGTTAGAGGACCAAGCAAATCCAATAATTTGTCCTGGCAGGACCGCCAGGAGCGATCTAATCCCTTCTTTGGATCCTTGGAATATTTTTTCATATAAGTGACCATAGTAGGGTCCACTTCTGGGGTGTCGGCAAGTTTGTCAGCGAGGTCCGGACGAGGACACTCCGAGCACAAACGCGCCCGCACATCTTTTTCAAAGGGATGGCGTATGTGGGACTGGACATACTCCGCCACCTCTGGGGAGGGCAACCAGGATGAGGAATTTAGGTGAACAATGTCTGACGGATCAAAAGTAAACAACTGGGGCGTAGAGGAGGCATCCACAAAGTGTTCCTTGCGTTCCTTCTTAGAAGGAGGAGGTTTAGCAGGTTCCGAGGATGAAGTAGAAGAAGAAGAGCCATCATCAGATTCGGAAGGAGGAGAAGAGCGGCCAGATGCAGCACGTTTTTTGGCGGAAGGCGCAGAAGACAAAGTCTTCGCCAATTTAACAAAGTCAGAATGATGGGGAGTCTTGGGAGACTTTTTGCTGCGACCAGAAGAGGGAGGCAACCATCCTTGTTGCACAGCGTATTCAGAAAGATGTCTCTTCAAAGGAGCAATGGCTTGAAATAGAGCCTGACCCATGAAATCTTCAACAGAGCCAGAAGGCTCTTCATCATAGTAGTACCCTTCCTCTTCATAAAAATATCCCATGGCGACAAAAATCGCCAATTAATGCCCACAGGAAGGAGAATTAAAATATACAGCCAAGGCCAATTCAGGGGGAGTGGAACCCCAAGTGCAAGCCAAGAATGCAGGTGAAAACCTGTCAAAATGCAAATAAGTAGTGGAGGGAGGGCTTGCACAGCAACAAAACACAATAGTCCACCCTAGGCAGAGCCTATGCAAAATTTTACAACCCTCCAATTATACTATTAGAGGGCGTGAATGGAGACAATCGACAGGCAAGAGGGCACGCTACTTGAAAAGCAGTCGAAATCATCCTTCTGAGGCAAGCGTCGGTGAAGAAATACGAGCCTGACAGAGCTCGCGTTGACAAGGCTGATGCGCATGCGCGAACAGCCGCCTGTCGAAATGGGAGACGCGCGAGACACGCGCACGTCTCCCGTGCTCCTATCTCCCGCTCCACTGAATAAAGAGAAAACAGATGCTGACAACGCGCGTCTGCACCGGGGGGGTGCCACACGCCCCAAAGACACACCGGCAAGAGCCGGAAACACCGCTGAGACGCGCAGAATCCGAAGCGCGTAACGATAGGAACAGAATGCCTAAAGCGGCAGAAAGGCAATTACAATAAGCGCACAAAGCGGCAGAAATACAATGCAAGCAGCGCACAAAGCGGCAGCAATACTAATACAATTAGCACACAAAGCAGCAGGAAAACCAATACAGATAGCGCAAACACTATTGTGAAAGAATGAAAATATGCACTCAACTGGCTGCGGAAGCAGCAAAGAAAGAGGAAGTTGTGACCTCTATGACTCTATATATACTGTTTATGTACTCTATGGTTACCCAGGGTTCATGGGTAACGTAGTTTTCGTTTTCTTGCCTGTGTGCTGATTGGCTGCTGTCTTTTTCAGTAAAGAAATTGAGAAAGCATAATCGGAGCCTCCGTCCTGACATAGAATTCGTTGCATGAGGTAGCAGTCTTGAGTGGAGTATTCATTATTGAAGAGAAGAAGCAGGTGAGATTGTTGGGGCCTGGCAAGTTTGAATAAAAGATTTGTGAATGAGCCTTATGTATAACGGAAAAGAGGATTAAGTTAGGATTTGCGCCTTGAGTTAAAGAGGTTTTTATCTTTAATGGAACAGGGTGATCATAACAGTGACATTGTGAAAGAAGATATGGCACAACAAAATTTTTCAATTAGTGCTCCACATCCCTTCTGGGCTACTGGCTCACAGCCTAGCATTAAGTGGGTGGAGTGGAAAGAATATTTTGTAAATTATATATGTGCAATTGACAAAGCAGGGGAAATGAAGGCAGAACAGAAAAAAAGGATTCTCCTCCGTTCTTTGGGACCTGTAGGTTTGAAAACACATTCCAGGATGAGTAAAATTGTAGATGCGAATTTAGATGTTTTTGAAAACACTCTTAAAGACATGGATAGATATTACGCTCAAAGGAAAAATAAATAAGGATGAAATGGTTGATGAATGGCTTGATAATCTAAAAAAATTGGCTATTGACTGCAAATTTGTAACTCTACATGACGATTTATTAAGGGACCAACTGGTTATGCATAATAATAACTCACCCATACAAGACCGTTTGTGGGTAAATGGAGATGCACCGTTGGATGATGTTTTGGCAATAATGAGAAAATCGGAAATGTCTGGTAGATGCGCTACAGTGATTAAAGGAACAGAGACAGAATCTGATAAAACACCTGGTGCAGTGTTTAAGATACAAAATACAGTTGAGAGCCATTCGCAACCAAATCAGGGAAGATGGCCAAATCAACCTTTAAGAAACAAGGGAAGAGATAGGAAACCAGAAGAGAGATGTGATAGTAAAGAACATTTAGCTTTTAGCAAAATGTGTCCGGCCTTAAGGAAGAAATGTGGCATATTTGGTCTTTTCGGCCATTTTAGCAAGATGTGTCGTAGAAAAGGTAATGTAAAATGTATTTGGAATGAAGAAGAATGTAACAATGATCATGATGGGGATGAGAGTTGTGTGAAGAATGTGAGAGGAAATTTAGTGTTGAATATTAAGGATGATTCCATTGAAGGAAATCCCATTTGTGAGTTGTCTTTAGGAGGGGTAACTGTAAGTGTTTATGCGGATTCAGTATCTCCCTACACTATTATAAACGAAGATGTGTGGAAAAGGAAATTAGTCAACAAGATTGGAGATAAGCTGAATGTGTCTGATGTGAATCCTGTAAGTTACACAGGGTTGAGGATTGACATGTTGGGTTTCAGATGGCTCACCTTTCTTTTTAGTATTTAATCTGTTTTATTGAAAAGATACAAAAACAGAGAATACAAACGACATGGCCTACAACCCAGCAGGCCGGCCAAAAAAGACGCAGTTTATGCAAGCAAATCAATGACAATACCAGAGTTTCAAGTGTTAAACACAGAAAGCCGCCTACAACCCATCAGGGCCGGCTGCGTCTTAAGAAAAAAGAAAAAAGACCAGGCGGAGTGATTGAAGGATCGGGAGGCCACAGATCGCCGCACCTCCCATAGAAACAACCACCCCCCAGATCAACCCACAGCGTTTAATCTGTATATTGTTGACAAATGATTGCACCAGCCAATATGGCACCAGTCCTCAAGGCCTTAGCCGTGTACTGGATCGGGAGCCAAGCAGCCAGAAAGCGGTCCAGAACTTCTGCGGAGCTATACTCAAGAAGAAAGTCGATACCTATGTGAAGGCCACAGCCTGGGCGAACAAAGACACAAAAAGACAAAAAAACAGAACCCCACCCGTCCCCCCAGACCCAACACCCCCCCGCCCAACCATCCCCCACCCCGTTCCAGGTCCAACCCCCATGGGAGAATGACAGGCTACTAATAAGCACCTCAACCATCCACCTGGGACAAACGCAGCAAGCGTAGGTATCTGGGGCATGTGACCTCTCTATATTCCGTGGCTAGTAGGGAAAGAAATGGCTGCCACAGTTCCGCATACTTAGCGCCTTCTCCAGCTTTAACCAAGGACAGCTTCTTCATGCCTAGAACTGTCCAGAGGCGGTGTAACCACCCTTGGAATGTGGGAATGTGTGTGGTACGCCAGTGCGACAAGATGTTCTGTAGCGCTGAACCTAGAGAAGGCACTGGAGTGGATCATCTCGTTCCTCGCCGGAAGAACACAGAGAGTTCACCTTCCCCCGTTTCGTTCCGAGGCCACCGAAGCCATCTGCGGCGTACCACAAGGATCGTCGCTCAGCCCCACCCTCTTCAACGTCTACATGAGACCTCTTGCAGCCATCGCACGCCAACATAACCTCAACATCATCTCCTACGCCGACGACACCCAGCTGATCCTCTCCCTCACCAGGGACCCCGACACCGCCAGAACCAGCCTACACGAAGGGATGAAAGACGTCGCCGAGTGGATGAAGAACAGCCGCCTCAAACTGAACTCAGACAAGACGGAAGTCCTCATCCTGGGACCATCGCCCTCCGCCCGGGACGACTCCTGGTGGCCTCCTGCCCTAGGCACCGCTCCCAAGCCGACAGACCACGCACGCAACCTGGGCTTCATCCTGGACTCTTCCCTCTCGATGACCAGACAAGTCAACGCCGTCTCCTCATCATGCTTCAACACCCTACGCATGCTCCGCAAGATCTTCCGATGGATCCCGACCGAAACCAGGAAGACGGTCACCCAGGCACTCGTCACCAGCCGACTGGACGCCCTCTACGCCGGAACCACAGCCAAGCTACAGAGGAGACTCCAACGCATCCAGAACGCCTCCGCCCGACTCATCCTGGACATCCCCCGGCGCAGCCACATCTCCGGCCACCTGAGGGACCTGCACTGGCTCCCCGTCAACAAGAGGATCACGTTCAGGCTCCTCACCCACGCACACAAGTCTCTCCACGACCTGGGTCCCAAGTACCTCAACAACCGACTGACCTTCTACACGCCCACCCGCCAGCTACGATCTACTAGCCTCGTCCTCGCCGCCGTACCGCGCATCCGAAGAGCCACCGCCGGAGGCAGATCCTTCTCCTACTTGGCGGCCAAGACATGGAACTCCCTCCCCATCCACCTTCGACTGACCCAGGACCATCTCTCCTTCAGGAAACAACTCAAGACCTGGCTGTTCGAGCAGTAGCGGACCTCCTCCCCCAAGCGCCTTGAGACCCCCCGGGTGAGTAGCGCGCTATACAAATGCTATGATTGATTGATTGATTGAACCTAGAGCAATGGCGATCAGACGCCCCCTGCGAGATCTCAATGGGTAAGTAATAGAATTAGGCAGACCCAGCAAAACATAGGAGGGAAACCGCGGGATTTCCGTATCAAAGTGTGAATCCACCTCGTCTAGGACTAATTTCCAGTACCCCTGGAGTTGGGCACAATCCCAAAGAAGGTGGACCAGTGTGCCCCTCTCTCCGCACGCACGCCAACATGTCACTTCCCTCGTGTGTTCTATCTCATGCAACCTCTCTGGAGTGTAATACCAATAGGACGCTATTTTGGTGAGGGTGTCAGTCAGCCTCATGTGGTAAGCGGAGTGCCGGGCTCGGTAATAAATGTCCTCCCATTCTTTAGAGTAAGTGAACGCCCGAAATCCCTTTCCAAGCGCGCCCTTCCAGAATTATAGACGAGTGTATATCGGTCTAAGAGCATGCGGTACAAGTCCGAAATGAGTTTTTTTATCAGCAGTCCGCGTGATCAGCCAATACTCAAAAGGCCGCAGGTGACGATCCGCCTCCTCGCCAACCTGGCTGTTGAGCGCCCAATGGCGGGCTTAAAAGTACCTGAGCCACTCCGACTCTGGCAGGCCATATTCTCGTCTGAAGGTCTCAAACGGGATAATCCCCTCATTCGAGTATAGGTGGAACAAAGACCTACACCCCGCGGGGTGCCACCTCGCAAAAGCCAGGACATCCTGCCCAGGACTAAAATCCGGGTTCTCGAGCAAGGGAGTAAGCGGGGACAGAAAGGTAGTTAGCTCATGCTTGAGGTTCATGCTATCCCACACCTCCAACGGCACCCTTGTGATGTGTGAGGCGTAGAGGTCAGGGGGCCGATGCTGCCTACGAACAAAGGGGACCTCCTGAAGCGGGCGACCCGCCACACCTGGTCATGGAAGAGCCAATGTTTTCCAGACTCCCACCTGCTCCATTCCACCAGCTGGGTCGTCTGGTAGTCCAGCAGCAGATCAGGTAGCCCCAACCCTCCCTTCTCGGGGGGCAAGGTCGTCAGTCTGAGCTTCATTCGCGGCCTCCTGCCATTCTAGATGAACTGGGCGAGTTCAGATTGAGTCTGACGGATCCGGCCATCGGGCGGCCGTAATGGGATAGCGCGGAACAAATAAAGAATCTGCGGCAATATTGTCATTTTTATGGCCACCACCTTGCCCAACCATGACAGCATGAGATGTCTCCATCTGCCCAGCTCGCTTCGGACCGTATGGCGCAATAGTGTTTAATTGATGCGGACCGTGTCCTGCAGCGTGGGCGCCAGCTGAATCCCTAGATACGGGACGGCATCCTGCGCCCAGCGGAAGGGAAAGTGCTCCTGCAAGTAGGACTGAGTATGCCCCTCCAAGGAAAGGTCCAAGGTCACCGCTTTGGACATATTGACCTTAAATCCCGACGCTCGCGAGAACGATTCCAGAATATCAACACAGGCCGGCAGAGAGTCACTGGGGGAGGCCAAGGAGAGGAGGATGTCGTCCGCGTTGTGGCTGATGGTGTGTGTGTAAGCCCCAAACGTAACTCCGTGCACCCTCTGATCGCGTCGCATCTTCTGCGCCAACGGTTCCATATACAGGGCGAAGAGCAGGGGCCCGCTCAATCAAGAATCGGGGCGAGTTACAGCCGTTGACTCTGACCGTAGCCGTAGGGCAGGTATAGCAGTTCAGGACCCAAGTGCGGAACCTTTCTCCCATCCCTGCCTTCACCAGAACCTGCTCCAAATAACGCCAGTGGACCCGATCGAACGCTTTCTCAGCCTCTATTGCAAGCATCATGTATTCGCCCGGCGTCTGCGTAGCCTTCTCTATGAGGTGTAATGCCCTTTTGGTGTTGTCCACCATTTGGCGCTCCGGTATGAATCCTGCCTGATCTGGGTCAATCAAACCTGGCATCAACGGGGCAAGCCAAGCCGCTTAAATGCTAGTGTATATTTTAAGGTCAACGTTGAGAAGGGATATGGGGCGATATCCCTCACATCGCCTGGGGTCCTTCCCCGGCTTGGGGATAACCGAGATGGTGGCGTCCACAAGATCCCTTGGGATCGATCCCGGATCGGAGAAGGAATTAAAAAGGGCGGTCAATAACGGGGTCACCTCCGAGCAAAACGTCTTATAAAAAATGGCCAAAAAGCCGTCCGGGCCTGGCGCTTTCGCTAATTTGAGGCGCGAAATGGCCGCGATTACCTCCTCCGGTCTAATAGGTCGTTCCAAAAGGTCCGCTTGCTCCACAGTCAGAGCCAGGAGGGGAACCGACGCCAGAAATGGTTCTCCCGCCTCAAGGTCAAGCGACGAGCCCGCATATAGGGAGGTGTAAAAGTCACTAAAAGCCGCCGCAATATCAGCGTCCTCAGTGACCACCCCACATTCATGGGTGAATGATCAGAAAGTGCCGCAGCGCCTATTTCCGCCCCAGTCGAAAGTGCCTGAAGGGACGAGGAAGCTAAGAAATAATCCAAGCGCGCGTAGGTTTTGTGGGCTTTAGAGTAATATGTGTATTCCCATGCATCTGGGTGGAAACTACGCCAAAGATCGACCATACCCATCTCGCCTAGTCTAGCCAATCCATCAGCGGAGAGAGTCCCCGCCTGGGAAGAGTGCTGGCCTGATCTGTTCCGAAGAGTATCCAACACCAAGTTCAGGTCCCCTCCCAGCAGAATGTGTCGATCGGGGGAGGCGGCCACTTCGCTAAGCGCCGAGTGGAAAAACTTCCCTTGACCTTCGTTAGGGGCATATATGGAACAGATCGTAAAGACTGCCCCCCCCCCCCCAGGAAAATCTATAAGACAGCAGCCTCCCCTTCATCTCCACTCCCTTCTGCAGAATCTTTCCTCTGAAACGCTGGGCCACTAAGATCGCTACCTCCGCTGTTTTAGTAGAAGCAGAAGAAAAGAACTGGCGCGGGAAGCAACGGGACCTCATCCTCTGACAGTCTCTCTGCAGCGGATGCGTCTCCTGCAGAAGGCAGATATCCGCCCTAGAGTGCTCCAGAAAAGAGAGGACAGCCCTTCGTTTCACAGGATTGTTAAGTCGCCGCATATTCAGCGTGAGGATTTTAAGTTCAGTAGCAGGCATGAGTCACAATGAGGTCAGCCCTCTCTACTATCAAGTGATACACAGCTCTGGTCCCGGACCCACCCCGAGGAGCAGACCTCCCCCCGAGGAACACCAAAAACTGAGCCCCCCACAGTCGAGAAGGGATGGAGCCCTAGAAAGCACCTGAGGGAACCCCTGGACCTGGAACCTCCCCTCCTACTCCCCACCCCAACAAAACCCCCTCAAAAGAAAAGCAAAAACACGCTCAACATTTCAAAAAGTACATATTGTCCATCATCCGAAGGTGATTGGTAAGTTTCAACAATGGGGTAGACTACTCACTGCAAAGAAGCTTTCCCTAACGGCGATAGCAGGATCCAAAATAAGCTCTAGAACACAGCCATATATCCAGACCAGGCGGAGTTCAACTAGGAAGAGACACATCTGGACCTGAAAAGACCGCCTCCACAGCCGCCCGCTGACCATCTCGAATCACATCTGAGGGGGGCTTCTGGACATGTCGCCTCCTGGTCTGCTGGCGCCATCGCGGTCTGCCGTCCTCCGTTACGGCGGTGGGCTCATCCTCCTCGGCGACTTCCTCCGAGGGATCCGATCCCAACAGACGGCATGCCTCCCTCAATGACCGGAGCTGATGGAGCTTATTGTCTTTCTTGAAGATCAGGCAAAACGGATGGCCCCAGCTGTACGAGATGCCGTGATGCTGGAGATAGGATGTGACCGGCCGAAAGGTCCTGCACTTCTGTAATGTGAGTGCGGATAAGTCCCGATACAACACCGGGGACTGGCCCTTGAAAGATAAAGGATGCTGCTGTCTCGCCTTCTGTAGAATGTCTTCCTTCGTGTGAAAAGGATGCTGCTGTCTCGCCTTCTGTACAATGTCTTCCTTCGTGTCCAGAGGGGGAGCAGACAGCGATCTTGGGGGGCCCATTCTATGTACTCTATCAATTCTGATCTCTGATCCCGCCGGGCGCCCCAGTATGTGGTTAAAAAGTTCAGTAGTAAAGCCAAGCAGGTCCTTGGTGTCATCCATGAGCGAAACCCCCCGAATGCGAACATTTTGGCGGCGGGAACGGTTTTCTAGGTCTTCCACGTGCGACTGGAGGTCGACTTGCTGGTCGTGAATCCGCACTATTTCTTGACGCAATGCCTCCATCTCTGTGTCGCGACCGTCGCTCTTGGTCTCCAGGCCCGCCATACATTCCCCTATGTCATCCACATTCCTTCGTACCTCCTTTATCTCATCTGCGAACTCCTTCTGCAGGGTGTGGATGTCATCTCGCAAAGTGGTAAAGAGCGATTCCAAAAACGCCTTGGTGATAGGCTCCGCACCCTCCGCCTGTTCCCGGGTAGAAGGGACACCATTCGCCGCCATGTCCTTGACTTGCTGATTCGACTCTGCCTTAGTGAAAAGATCCTCAACAGTCCCGTCCTTCCGAACTTTCGCCGATGACATAGCGGCCTCCAGTATCCACGAAGGCCTGCGACCAGGCCCAACAAGACTCCGCGCCCCGTGCCGATTCCTGCCGAGCTCTCACAGTCGTTTGGCTACTCCTCCTTCCCCAGGCACATCTTCGGCACACTCCCGACCAGCGGAGTGTCTAGGCCCCCTTCTCCACATTACCCCCTCCGTAAGTCACCTCCGTGGGTCACGTCTTGGCAACCTGGGGACCAGGCGTCGCACTTCAATTCCACAGTCTGAACCTGGCGCGCTCACCCCTCCGCTTTCCTCACTGCACTGAACTCGGCTCGCCAGCCCCTCACTTTAGCTTGGGGGACATCCAGCCCTCATCGGCTACCTCCACCTCCGGGCCTGTCGTCGGCCGTGCTTCCCCCAGTGTCTGCGCAGGCCTTGTCACTGCCTCCGGATATTTTGCCGGCCCTCGCCCTGCCAAGCCAACAGAGCGTCCCGGCATCACGCCACTCACAGCCCGCCCCACTACTCACAGTGCTTCCACTGGCGAGGAGGTGAGGCACTCCTCGCCTCGGTTGTACGGAACGGGCCTCGGGCTTCCTCTCGCAGCAGTGTTCTAGTAGACCTGAGTCTCAAAATGGCGGCACACCTTCCCCGCTTCTGGGCCATGTCCGCTCCACCCGTCGCTCCTGCGGAGCACCCTCAGAAGCCAGCAGTCACCGAGGAACCCCCACCGTGCCTCACCCCAGCCAGCGGCCTCTGTCAGCCAGACGCGGGGGGCAGACCGAGGGGTCCGCAGCTCAGCGATATTCTCCGCCGTACCTCCACAAAATGGCGGGTCCGGCCCAGTGCGTAGCCTCTCTGCGGCGCCAGCAGGGCCGATTCAGACTGCCTCCGCTCTTGTCGCAGCGTCCTATGCTCCTTGTGCTTCCAAGCACCGCACGCGAGCGAGCACCCGTCCGCTCCTGGGCTCGCCTGCTCGTTGTCTCTGCGGCCGCACGGCCCCCACAGCCGCTCCAGACCCGCAGCTGCCACAGGGTGTCGGGCGCCGCTGATCCACGATTTTTCCCTCGCCAAAGGCACCCCTTGGACTCCACCAAGTGTGGCCCGCTGGCCGATCGGACCGACCGCTGCTGAGATGGCCGGAAAGCCTGTGCTATAGCTTGCTGTCGGCGGGAGCTCCGGACCAACGCGTCCGTTCACGCCGCCATCTTGGCCATGCCCCCTCACCTTTCTTTTTAAAGGGAGATCTACAACGGGCAAATTATATGTGGCTAAGGTGGGACCATCTGTTCTGGGTTGGTTTGACAAGAAAAACTTGCATATAATTTTAGATCCTAATAGTAAGAAGAAGGTACTTATTATGGACGAAGAAAGCAAATTGGGCGATGTGTTGAGTAAACATTTTCTTAAGGTTTTTGTGCAAGAATTAGGAACTCCAAAAGGGTTTGAACATAATTGTTCATAAAGGGAGTGCTGGACCTAAGGTACACAAGGTAAGACCTATTCCCATGTTAATTGGGGATGAAGTCAAAAAGGAATTACAAGGGTTGTTATCTAAGTGAGTCATTAAGGAAGTTGAAACATCAGAATGTATTTCTCCGGTGGTGGTCGCACGGAAACCTAAAGGAAAAATGTGTTTGTGTAATGATTTGCGCCATCTGAACAATAATATTGTGATTGAAAAGTTTCCATTACCTAAAATAAATGAAATGGTATCTTCTTTGAGAGGTGCAACATGGTTTTCTCCCATTGACCTCTCTGCTGCTTATCATCAGGTGGAGTTAGAGCCAGAATCAAGAAGCCTTACAGCTTTTATTACTCCTTTCGGGTGTTACCAGTTTAGGCGTATGCCGTTTGGACCTGCATCAACCGCGGCTGTTTTTCAGCGACTCATGCACAGGTTTTTGGGGGACATGGAGGGACTTTGCTTCGTCCAGGATGATATTTTGATTGCGACTGCCAGCAAAGATGAACATGATTCTAGGTTACACCAGGTTTTTGGAACATTACAGTCAGCGGGGTTAACTTATGAATTGACAAAATGTAAGTTTGGACAAAGAAGTGTTGCATATTTAGGCCACATTATAAGTGAATCGGGGGTTAATCCAAAGCCTTCGCTGATAGAGAACACCATAAAGTCACCTGCTCCCACTTCTAAGGAAGAAATAGGATTGTTCCTGGGGATGGCAGAGTATTGCGCAAAATTTATAAATTTTTTTGCATCTAAAGTGTACAATATTAGATCTCTGTTGAAGAAGAATGCAAAATTTGAGTAGTTAAAGAATGTGAGAAAGAATTCTCGCAGATTAAGGTTGATTTACAAGCTGTGAATGCCTTCTCCAGTTTTGATCTGAATTTAGAGTGTTTATTAACGGCTGATGCGAGTGATAAGGGATTGGGTGCTGTGTTATCACAGAAAGGAAAAGAGGGTAAAGGGAAAATAATACTGTTCGCTTCTATAGCACTATCCCCTGCAGAAAGCAAATACCCTATTATTGAGAGAGAGGCATTGGCTTGTGCATGGGCCTTAGAACATTTTCATGCCTTTGTGTGGGGAAAGCCAGGCACAGATCACCAACCTTTAGTTCGTATCCTTTCGAGTGAAGGAACTGCAGTGGCGTCCGCAAGATTAGCCAGAATATCCATGAGGATGAAGGAGTACATCTATAAGATGATTTATGTACCTGGCAGGGACAATGTTGTGGCGGATTGTTTATCCAGGTTACCCATTCCACTGGAGGAGTGCGTGGACGACCCTTGGGTAATTTTAGTGTGGCATTCATACAAGACTCAGGTGTACCTGCAATAAGTAAAGAGGAATGGGCAGAAGAACAGCATGAGGATGAAGATTTAGAGAAGGTGTCTGGTTACATTTGTAAAGGTTGGCCGAAGAGAGTTAACCTCACAGAAAGTTTTAAAGCTTATTGGGAAGTTTGCATTGAGTTGTCTTTTGACAAAGAGGTATTGTTGAGAGGAGACAGAATTGTTCCTCCGAAATCTTTAAGGAAGAGAATTTTGAAATTGTGTCATGAAGGACATTTTGGTGTAGTCAGAACTTAGGGGTCAATAAGGATGGCGGACGGATCGCCACCGCCATGCAGGCGGTGGCGATCCGCCCGCCATCCTTGCCCGCTCGCCACCTATTTCCCCCCGCCATATTACAATGGCGTGGGGACCGTGGCGGACGTAAAGACGGCGGCGGAAAAGCTCTAATATGGTGGCGGTGTCTATCCGACATCGCCAGTCATATTAGGATGTGGTGGGGCTATGCATTTCCGTGGCGGCATTGGCATACGGTCCTTGCTTTGGGGGCCGTTGCGGGCCCCCAGGGTGAAGGGGGAGGGGGGGTGGGGGTGCACATGGGGGGTATCTATGGTACCCCCCCTGCATTTGCATGCACAATGCCGCAGGCACCGCGCGGTGCCTGCCGCTTCGTACATGCAAATGCACAGCATGCATTTTTAACTTTGCGGCGGGTGCTGCTCAAAGCAGCACCCGCCGCAATGTTAAAGATACGGGATGTGACCGCCAGGGTGGGGGTCACATCCTAATTGCAATGGAGGGAACGCCGCTGCCCCTGCGGACGGTCCCTCCACCTCGGGGTGGCGGACGCAGGTCCGTCTGCCATCATAATCGACCCCTAAGTTGGTTGTTAAAAGTATGTTTTGGTGGCCGTGGATTGACAAAAACGTTGAAAATTTTGTTCAAGGTTGCCATGTTTGCTGCTCAGAAGATAAATCGTTAAAGACTTTGAGACCTAATATGAGTGAAGGGCTAATTGGTGAACTGAAATAATTTGGGTTGGTAGCCATTTACCTTTTTACTAAATGGCCCATTGTTAAATTTGTGGAAAAAGTTGACACACAGACTGTTCTTAAGTTTTTGGACAAGGTGTTTATAATGAAGGGAGAACCTGTCTGCATATTAACGGACAATGGTGTACAATTTTTGTCTAAAATGGCTAAAGACTATTTTGGGAGGTGTGGTGTAAAGCACAAAACCCCTGCGCTTTATAATCCAAGTGGGAATGGCACAGTGGAACGTTTTAATAGAGTGATAAAAGGTGTTATACAAGCCTCCATTTGCAAACATTTAGATTGGAAAATACAAGTACAGAAGGCTGTGTGGTCTTACAGGATTACTTCACAAGTTAGTACAGATGTATCTCTATTTATTATGATGAGGCGGAGAACACATAGGTGTAAGTTTAACCCTGGGTGGCTTGTGAAGGGCAAGATACAACAATTGTCCCCTATAGATGTGAAAAAGGATTTGGATTCAGTACATGCAAAGAGCAAAGAGTACTATGATAGGCACCATGGCACTAAAGATGTTCAAGTTAAAGTGGGTGACTGGATTCGCGTGAAGAAACCATTTAGGGTCCCTAAGGATGAAAGTAGATTTGAAAAACCTAAACAGGTTACAGAGGTTTTAAGAAATTCTGTTAGACTTACAGATGGGAGAGTTTGGAATGTCAAGAATATTTCTATTGATCCTAATCAAAATCATGTTGAAGATAATCTAGAACATGATCACATCAAAAATCTTGAATGGATTGAAGACTATTTTGCAAATAGTAAATTACAGTCCCAATTAGCCGGTGAAGATTCTCATAACCCAGTGCTCAGTCAGGATAGACAAACGGAAGAGTTGAGGTTATCCACCAGTAATAATATTTCTGATGGTTCCTCTTCTTCCTTTACGAGGGGGGGAGGGTCTGACATTGAGGAACCATTGCAGGAAAATATCAATTCTAATGTTGAAGTTGATGTTGCTGTTTGTAATAAGAGAAAAAGAGTTTTACCAAAGTGGCTCAATGAATATGTGATGTAACTTACTGTATGTTGTGTTCATCTTAGTTCTCATCTTTGCCTTATGTATTTTATTGTTTATTTATTTATTTTTAAATGTATTTATTTACGTTGGGTTATAGGAGGGGGGGATGTGTTATATTGTGTTTAATTAGTTGCTACATACATTTATTAATGTCCAGTGTATCTTTAACTCTCGTGACTGAGTGAGCCATAGAATGTAGCTAGATTTTATGTGTTCTAGTTCTTCCGGTCAGTTAGCTGTGCCCTGGAGCTGCTAGCTGTGTGTCCTGGCACTTGCCTGCTTTCCTTGTATTTTACTTCTTATACCAATAAAGGTACTGGATATTTATGAGTCTTTCCATCACTTCAAGCAACCTTTTAAGATCCAGACTAGAACCAAGTATGACAACATAAACAAAATAGAACTTCCAGTCCATAACACTTGGGACTCTTCCTCTTTTGTTTGCTGCTTCTGAGCAGACAATTATATTTTTCTTATCAGCATGTAACAAGTATAAATATAAGTAGGTTAATGAAATGTATAGATGTTTATTTTTTTCAAGAACAGATAAGAAGGGAGAACCCAATTAATGCGTTCAAATTAGATATATGTTGATTAATGAGAGTTTAATATTTTTTAAGAAGTCATGTAAATAGCTTATTGCAATCTGATCCTACAATAGATAAATCCGCCTTTCTGAGACCAACACATTTTCTCCCACTTTCAAACAGATTTGAAGTCCTGTCAGAATTGGATGCACAAGACTGACAATTACTGGACGTAGAGGGCAAAGAAACTTTACAAGAGGATTTTACTATATTATCGACGTCAAATCACCCTGCGGCTAACACAAGCGACAAGAGGGTCTTAGTATTGTCTCATGGAACATTGCGGGTCTTGGGTCCAAGATCGATAATCCTGACTGTAGAACTTTGCTTGACCAATATCTTATTGTTTGTTGCCGAGAGACCTAGACAGTGGACCCATTGCATGTTGATGGTTTTGCCTTCTATTATATACCAGCTGTCCCCTCCAGAGCAGGCAGAGTGAAAGGGGGCTTGGTCACTCTCATACCAGTGGCATTGACAGACATCTCAATAAGAGAACTGTGTGAATCTCTATACTATCAGTTGCTTTTAAATATTACGTTAAATTCATTTGATCTGCTTTCAATTAATTTCTATTATAATATTTTTGATCCAACTGTGACAAAAATTGTAGATGACTTAGAGGATGTTATAACTGATGCCCAGAAATAACGTAGAAGGGATGTGCAAATAATTTGGCTGGGGGATTTTAATATAGGACCTTGTGAGCCTAGGGTTCAGGAATCCTGCGGCATTTGTGATGGGAGGGATCAGCCCCTGAACCATTTAAAACATACGCAATATGGGGATACATTGAATAGATTGACCACTGCTAAGGATCTGAAATTTGCACAAGACTTGGATGTGGCTATCACCAACCCCCCCCATCCCAACATATGTAGGTCCCTTATCATCTTCAACTATTGATCATGTTTTAATTAGTAAACATCTAGAGCAATTTTTTAAGGGATGTGTAGTTAAGGCAAGTTGCATGAGCAACCCTAATCCCATTGTTTTAACTCTAAACCTACCTGCGGTAAAAAAAAAGACTAGAAAATACAACATAAGGCAATATATAATAGAAATAAGGGCCTTAGTATTAAATGGGAAAAGGTTGACAAGGCGGCCTTTCTAAAAGACCTTATAACAAATAAGAAGGCAACTATAGAGCCAGTACTCTCTGATTCAGCTCCTCCAGAGAACGTTATAGTGTCCTTCACAAACCTTAATAGCATCATGACAGATAAATTAACTAAACGTAGTAGAAAAGCCCCTGAACACCTAAGGTGGTTCAATAGGAGCTGCTTTAAAGCACAGAAGGAGCGATGGTTGGCATTAAAAAAGATACAGAGAAATAAGGATGAAATAATAAAAGCAAGGAAGGATTATAGAAAGGCAAATGGGGAAAGTAAACGGTTCCTGAAGGATAAAGCCTGGGAAGATCAAAAAATTGCATCAACCTTTAAAAATTCCCTTGCTTTCTGGGAGGTGGTTAACTCAGTTTCTATGTCTCATGATGAAACGCCTAAAATAGACACCATAGTCTCAGCCAAAACCTGGGTTAACCATTTTTCGGAAATGTTTTCCCCAAAGCCGAGGTTAGTCAGTTTATCGTCGGCCATAGAAATTCCTTGTGACCCTAAGCAACTTAATAGAAGTGAGTGAGGTACTTTTAGCTATAGAAAACAGTTGCCCAGGGAAAGCCCCGGGACCGGATAGCATGCTTGTGGACCTATCTAAGTATTTACAAGATTTCTGGGCCCCATTGATTACAAATGTTTTGAAAGATGCAATAGTGGGCCCCACAGTCCAGCACTGGCAAAAAGCCATTGTAGTTCCGATTTTTAAAAAGGGGGATGAATCCAAACCATCTTGTTATCGCCCAATTTCCCTACTTTAATAGTACAGTTAAAATATTGGGAAGGGTAATTTTGACTAAATTAGAAGTTTGGGCACTGGAACATCAGGCGTTTTCAATCTATCAATTTGTATTCCGCCCAGGACTTGGAACCGTAGAACAATCTTTAAATGTGGCTTTAATTGTTCAAAAGTACACCAACGCCCAAAATGGTTGTGTTCATTTAGCGTTTATGGACCTAACCTGCGCCTTTGACACAGTGAATAGCAGCAACTGTGGTCAATAATGTTAAAAATGGGGATCGATGGAGCAATTATCACTTTGCTTAGTAGGCTTTATGAACCCACCTCAGCCTCAGTATGCGCATAGTTAGTAATCGGGGAGAATTGACTGAAGGATTCTCCTCTGAACTAAGTTTAAGACACGGCTGTGTCCTGGCACCTTTCCTCTTTTTACTATAGATTAATGGGCTGGGAGAGCAACTATGTAAGGTACGAAAAGACATTTCAAAATGTAATTTGTGCCAAATCCCCGTTCTATATGCTGATGACGCTGTTCTGATAGCCAGAACAGCAAATGGCGTACAAGTCTTGTTATATTCATTTAATGATTTTATGGATGATTTAGGGCTAAAAGTAAATCGGAAAAAATCAATTATTATGAAATGTGGCCCCAAAAAAGTCAAAACGAGAACATTTTTATTGGGGGGGTGACGAAATTGAGAAAGTTCCACATTTTACTTTGATGCTGATTTTTATTCGAAACACGTTTTAAATATTAGAATTATGCAATTACAGAAATCTATGGATGCTATTTTTAGATTTGCTAAAAGACTGGGAGATCTTAGGTATTTATAAGAGTAAAAGCCTTACTGTAGTAACCTTTGGGGCCGGGGCGTGGGGACACGTAAATTGTAAATCACTCCAAATAGTAGAGAATATGTTTCTAAGAAGACTTCTCTCAGTGCCCCAGAGTTCTTCTGTTTCTTTTTGTCATGAGGAAGTTGGTTTGAGTTATTTGAAAGACTATATAGCGATCCAACCGCCCTGGTTAAAAACCTTGAAGAACCCAGAGGCTGCCCTCTGCAGAACAATACTGACAGACTGCATGAAGGTTTATAAAAGCTTAGACATCCCTTGGCTTAGGTATGTCAAAACGAGTTTTGCCAAAATGGGTGTTCCAGAATATTATGTAAACCCATACATGTTAAACAATGTATCACCTGTCACTATAAAGTCACTTTTTTTATCAAAGGTATCAAAGGTATCAAAGGGCTGGCCATATATGTAGTGTGACTGTTCAGCCAGAGCGCCTCTCACAACTACAACCTGCCCTGTACTTGCAAATTGACTCAAACGAAAGAAGGAAATTTCTGTTGACAAGGTTGCGTTTAAGAACTGTACATATTTTGTAGCTGCTTTCCCTAGCCAAGGCTCGTGGTTTGCTTCACTTACTGTCTGACTATGTGATATCTGCTCTCCTCAAAGCATTATGCACTTTATTCTTCTCTGTAGGTTGTACATTCCCCAGATGAAACTGTTTATTCACCCTTTATTACTTTCTGCAGGGATTATGAAGTACAAACTGGCAATCTATTTTTTGCTCTCAGTAGGAACAGCTGAGATCAAATATTGTATTTTGAATGATCTTTTTACTGTTTTTCATTTTGTCAAAGGTATGTTTATTGAAATAAAAAAAAAACACAAACACATGCGACAAAGGGGGGTAGCATTGAAATCACAGCCCGGATGCAGCGTGTTAAGCCGGACACAACTCCCTTTAGTCAGACCCTTAACAGACAGAGTAGTTCTCTGGAGGTGCAGTTCCCGACATATATGGGGAATACCAAATGGCTTATAATCTAAGTGGGAGATCAGCGAAAGTTCAGGGCGAAGGTCCTCACAGCGGCTCGGCTGATAACCTATGTACCCCAGGCAAGGACTGACAGCCGGCACCTTACGCTGAGTCAATCTGAAAGCTTCTGCATGCAAGTTCCCTGGCAGGCTTTGTCATAGAGGGAAATCACACTAACAACAACAAAATACAATAAACCCCCTCCCTCCCCACAACCCTCCCCCTCCCCAGTGGTGGTAGCAACTTACAGAGGATAAAGGGCAAGACGCGTAATGTCTGGAGATCACAGTTGAAATAAGTGGACGGCTCTAACGCTAGCCGGACACACTGCGGACGGAAGTCCCTTGGAGAGGAAAGTGACCAGTGGGCCCCAGCGTTCTTAAAGTCATCCAGGAAAATGTCAGCCATCCTCTCCAAACTCAATAGCCTCCACAGGCGCGCATGCCAAAGGGAGGTGGCTGGTGCCTCCTTCCTTTTCCACGCTGCAGCGAGGGTGAGCATGGCCGCCCGATGCTGAGCCACATAATCCTCTTGTCTGCCTTAGTCTGATGCTGGAGACTGGGATCACGGAGACCTAGTAGGGTAGTGGCCATGGAAGTAGGAATGGGTTATCCCAACATTTCCTTAATTTGGGCAAGAATTTCCTCCCAGAATGGACGGATAATAGGGCAATCCCACCAAATATGCTGGAAGTCCCCTAAAAGCCCACAACCCCTCCAACATCTATCGGAAGTGCCCGGGAATATCTGTTTCAGCTTGGCTGGGTGTAGGTAGCAATCCATCATGGTTTTCATGTGCACCTCCCTAAGATCCACAGAGTGGTTAAACTTGGCTATATCTGACCATAAGTGTGTCCACTCTGCATCAGAAATGTCCAGTTGAAGGACCCCCTCCCACATGGACATGTATCGAGGTCTAAGAGAAAGTGCAGTGGAAAGTAGGAACACATATATAAAAGTGATGACACCTTTCATGGAGGAAGTCTTGGTCAGAAACGCTTCGAACTTCGTGAGGGGCCATGTAGCTGCATCTCTCACCTGAGGGGACAGCGCCCAGTGAAGTACTTGAGCGTGGTGGTATCGTTCATTCTCCTGAACCCCGTAGTCCCTGCTGTCAAAGATGAGCGGGTCAAAATAATGGAATAAGTGTGTTAGTGCCTCCCTCCTTCCAAGCCTCGAAGGGGCCCTGGGTCAACGCTGGGGAGAAGGCTGGATTAAAGTGTATGGGCGTAAAGGGGGAGGGGAATGTAGTCCACTTATCATCCTTGGAGACTGAATCCCAAACCTTCAAAGTGGAGTTAGTGGGTGTACTAATATAGGCATTTTTGGGCCTGTCGCTCTTGGGCTTCCATACCAAGTCCCAGATCGTCCTCCCTGCAACGCTCCGATCCATGTGTAACCAGTGTTTTTCTGACTCTTGTTGCGACCACTCTACTAGTATTCGGAGTTGTGCCGCTTTATAATACAAATGTAAATCAGGTAGCCCTACGCCTCCCTCCTTCATCGGTCTGCGCAAGATGGCAAAGGAGAATCGTGCGCGACCCCCCTGCCAAATAAAGCGCAACATCATAGATTTCATTCGCCGGAAAAATTCCCCGTTGAGTTCAATGGGAAGGGCCTGGAACAAGTACAATAGTTTGGGAAGAAGGGACATTTTAACTGCATGAATCCTCCCCAGCAATGATATAAACATTGGCTTGCATCGGACCAGGTCGGCCTGGATCTTAGCTAAGTGCAGCGGGAAGTAGTTGGCAGAGTAAAGTTTCCCCAGCGTGGGGGTCAAGTGGATCCCCAGGTACTGAATAGAGGGATGTGCCCATGGGTGTTCGCTCCTTAAGATGGAGGACTTCAGATTGGGGAAGTGTGAGGTTAAGGACGTAAGATTTATCATAGTTGATTTTGAACCCCGCTACCGCTTTAAAGCGCTCCAGTTCCGCTTGTACGTGGGGAAGGGAGCGGGCCAGATCAGAGAGGGAGAGAAGAACATCGTCCGCGAAGAGCGTGATCTTATGTGATTCCCAAGTGAAGCGTAGGCCGTGGATGTCGGAATTGGCTCTCACCGCCGTGCTAAAGGTTCTATGCTTAGGGCAAAAAGCAGAGGCGATAGGGGACATCCCTGCCTAGTGCCCCGTGAGTGCTCAAAGAAGGAAGACAAGTGCCCATTTACCGCTGGATCTGTGGGAGAGGTAGTTCGCCCGGATCATTGTCAATTATTTAAAAGGAGAAGCCAAAGGCGGTCAACGCCTGGAATAAAAAAAAACAGTCCACCCTATCAAACGCCTTCTCGGCATCGAGCCCCACCAGAACTGCCGGGATTTTGAACTTATTGGCCTTTTCGATCAGGTGCATCACCCGCTCATATTGTCGTGGGTCTGTCGCCCTTTAATGAACCCTGATTGGTCCGGATGTATGAGTGCCGGCATCAGGTCGTTGAGTCGTTGAGCAATGATGGAGGAGTATAGTTTCGCATCTAGATTCAGGAGGGCAATCGGCCAATAGGAGGCACAATTACTAGGGTCTTTCCCGGGTTTGGGTATGATAGATATTAGAGCTTCAGCCATCGTGCACGAGGTCTCACCCTCGTCCGCCATGCTGTTGAACAACCGAACTAGGTACGGGCTGAGTTCAGAGGCAAAGGTCTTATAGAAAATGGCCGTGTACCCATCCGCCCCCGGAGCCTTATGGGGTTTCAGGGCCTTAATGGCAGCCAGCACCTCTTCTCTAGTGAAGGGAGCAGAGAGCGTTTCATTCCACTCCGCTGATACCTGGGACAGCGCTAATGTCTGCAAATACTCGTTTTGCGCGGCATCATCAAGAGGGTCTTCCGAATAAAGATTGTTGTAGAAGGTACCGAAGAGCGCAGCCTTCGCCTCATCTTGGTGTGTCAGTACCCCCTGAGTGTCCTGGATCCCCCCAATGTATTCCCGCTCCCTCTTGTCCCGGAGCTGCCTGGCGAGGTGCTTCCCTACCTTGTTACCCTGGGAGTAGGAAAGACATCTTAATTTGAGCAGAGTATATTCTGCCCTGTTGTTGTAATGTGCCCGGACTTTACCCCTAGCCACCGTTAGCTGCCGCAATGCTTGTCTGGAGGGGTTCGCCTTGTGTGCGTTCTCTAAAGTGGTTAGCTCCTCCTCTAATTGCTCCCTTTCCCAACTGCGCTGTCTATTAAGAGCAGCATTCAGGGCCATGCACTGCCCTCGAATACACGCTTTAAAGGCGTCCCACGTGGTGAAGACTGAAGTGTCCCCTGGGTCATTAAGTGCGAAAAACTCAGATATAGCTCCCCTCAGAGTTTTACAGGAGGTTTTGTCCCGGACCAGGGACGCCGGGAAATACCATCTAGGGCTGGTCTTACCCTTCACGCCCCAATGAAGGCACACTGTAAGCAAACTGGTCTGAAACGGACAGTGGGAAAATCTTGGCCTCGCGTAGATCGCCTCGGAGGGACTGGCTCAGGAAGAAGTGGTCAAGTCGGGAATAAGAGCGATGTACATGTGAGAACAAAGTGTAGTCTCTAGATTGGGGGTATAGGGACTGCCACCTATCAACAAGGCCCATGTCTAAAATCTTCTGTAGCGTATCAGAGTAAAACGAGCCCATGTCTTTTTTTCTTTTTTTTTCTTTAGTCCTCATTGTGCAACAAATTAAAGTATGGAGATTCTCAGGGTCCTTCTCTTTATACGACCTTTCCTTGTTTACAAGAGGAAGAGCCCCTTACTTCCATATACTTTAAGAAGAAGGTTTCTTATCCGGAGGGGGTGAGCTAGCCATTATGGCTACTCTTTCAGGCCTTCGTCTGAAGTTATGTTGCCCGCACATAATCATTGGACTTATTGGACTTATTGATTAAAACAGATCTGAATATAAACTGATGTTTTTAAATATAATTTTCAGATCCCTTGTGTACGAGAACTTAACCCTTATCGAACGTTTCCCAGATTTCCCAAAATGTATACTTCTTAGAAAACGATTTATTTTTTCTATCCAAATTATAGACCTTTAAAACTGAAGCAAGCCATTCGCTATGTACAGGCGGGGCTGGACTTATCCACCTTACACAGAGCCAAGAGGATCAACAGGAACATTAAGTTTTCTTGAGCTTTAGTTAGTTTACTTAATGCATTTAAGCCCATAACCCCAAAAATAGCTAAGTCAGTACTTACAGTTATTTGTCTTCCCATTACCTCCTCTAAAGTCTTACCCACATCCTTCCAGAAACCATCGAGACTGGGGCACTGCCGGAACATATGCAGGTCGTCGGCTTTCTGTAGTCCGCATTTTGGACAGTCTTTTCGGTGTCCAATACGCTCTATGGGTAGTAAGTAAGTGATTTCTTTTAAGCGCAGCAGAAGTTACAATCGACCAGCATTTGCTCATAGATACTTGCCATATATTATTTGTATCCAGCGTCGGCAGGTCTTTCCCCCATATAGTCTCTGGAATCCGGAAGACTTCCTCCCCCGCTGAGATTAGGGCCCAATACCAAAAAGATATTTCTTTCCTAAAAGGTTTATTATCCAGCATCTTTACTTCTAGGGATGTGAAAATCATACTTTCTTATAATATTTCCCAATCAAGAAGTTTGTTCTGATACAGGACTTGCCCCCACTCCGTTATTTCTGCAGATCTTAGTGGTGCCGCCAGGCTGTCTTTGAGGCAGTCTGGCGTACTCGGGGAATCCCAGATCGGAGCCTTGTCACTATAGAGAGGGATATCCAACATAGATCTTATGCAGTACCACAGCTTAGCGGCTGATTTCAAGATCTTCAATTTTATTTTATTTTTAAATTTCGGATGACCGAATTTATATAAAAAATGGCTAGTACTATTTGTCAATTTCTGTAGAAAAACTGGGTAGTCTTGGTAAAAGCCCAACAACGTCCTACTAAATTTGAATTAGAAGGCTCTGCAATATTCCAGGAGGTCTAGGCTGGCCAGGCCTCCCTGTTCTTTCCTTCTCCTTATTTTACACCAGGTGATTCTTGGTCGTTTTGAGGACCAGATAAAACTCGATAATTCTCCCTGAATCCTCTTTATAATTTCTCTTTTAAACTCCAGTGGGATAGCACTGAAGACAAAAGTGAATTTCGGCAAGATTGACATTTTTATAATGTTAGATTTACCCAGAAATGTTAATGGCAAACCGCTCCAAACTTTCAACAACCTCTTCACCTCACCGTCTATTCTATGAATATTAATTTGGGTTATCTTATCAAGATCCTCAACGAGGTCAATCCCCAGAAATCTTATTTTTTCCTTGTTATACGGGCTTGTAAATTCCTCGTTCCAACTCATAATTTCAGTTTTAGCTTGATTTATCTGATAACTCGATATTTTCCCGAAGTTAATTAAAATCTCCTCTGTTACCTTTAGAGCCTCCTTTAAATCGGAAGTAAAAATCATAAGATCATCGGCATAAAGAGCTACTTTTTTATGCCACCCTTGGTATTGGAAAGGGGAGATTGAGGGTTGATTCCTAAGGCATTCAGCCACCAGTTTAATATAAAAATTGAAGAGCAAGGGGGAGAGGGGACACTCCTGGCGTGTTCCTCTTCCTACATGGATGTTTTCTGTTAGGGTGCCATTGATTAATATTTTTGCTTTGGGGGAATTGTAAGTATTTTCCACCATGTTCAATATGTTTTCCCTTAAATCAAATTTCTTTAAAACCTCACTTAAATACCTCCAGTTCACTCTATCAAACGCTTTAGCAGCGTCTATTGTAATTATCGATAGAGGAAGCTTCTCGCTGATGGCAATTTCCATTGCTCCAATCAGCTGATGAGTGAGCTCTTGAAGGTGTCTTCCTGCCACGAAGCCCTTTTGGTTGGAATTTATCAACACTCCCGCAATTCTCCCTATTCTTTTCGCCATGATTTGGGTGAAGATCTTATAATCACAGTTTAGAATAGAAATTGGGCGGTAAGACTCAAATTTCTTCGGGTTTTTGCCAGGTTTTAAAAGAATGGAGATGGTTGCATCATTCCATGACTCTGGGATTTTGCCATTTTCCAAAAAGATTTTATTAAAGAGGGCAGTTAGGGGAGGGATCAGAATATCCTTTAATTTTATATAGAACTCATTTGGGAGGGCATCAGGACCTGCCGCCTTACCTCTTTTTAAGTTTTTTATAACACAGTCCAACTCATGGGTTGGTATTTCGCCATTTAGGTTTTCTTTCTCTTCCAAGGATAGAGTAGGGGTATTTTGTGCATCTAAGAAGTTCTTTATTTCTTCAACTGTCTGATTACAATCCTCCTTGTAGAGGTCAGCAAAGAAGGAGGAGAATTCCTGTTTTATTACTGCCTCCTCAGTTCCATTTTGAGATATATTAGTTGGATCTATACTGCCAATTTTGTTTCTAGATCGATCTGTTCTGGTCTTCCAGGCTAGCATTTTCCCACAGCCCTCCCCATATTCATAATGGGCCAATTTAATAGACTCCCATTTCTCTCTGATTCGGTCCTCTAATATAGCTGATAAACTTTCTTTTTGTTTTAACCTTTCATTTTCTAACTCCTGCACTCTGGAAGGCAATCTATTAAAAAATATCTGGCGGGCCAGTGTTTTGATATTGTCTTCCAACTTCTGAATCTCCTTTTTGAGCCCCCTAGATTTATAGATGGTTAAGCCACAGATCTTTCCCCTTATCAGTGCCTTATATGCATCCCATACAATTTGAGAATGAACGCCTTCGCTGTTATTCTCAAAGTATAGATCTGTTTCTTGTTTAAGTTGGTCGATGATTTGGGGGTCTAATAAATTTGTGCGATCCAACGTCCACCTCGGAATCGTTGTATCATCCTTAATTTTTAATGTGATTTGTACAGAGGAGTGATCTGAGAGGTGGGCTGGGAGGTGAACTACTATTTGTGTATTCTCTAATAGACATTGATCTATTAGGAAATAGTCGATTCTAGATTGTATTCCAAGTTTCTTATTTTTAAAGGTATAGTTGTTTTGCTTATCGTCTTTCTCTTTCCATATATCAATTAAACTTAAATCCCTTTTATACACTCCCAACCATTCTCTAATTTTTGGCAGACTTGCCTGCTTACCTCTAGGATATCGATCAACTTTTGGGTCTAAAATGATGTTAAAATCTCCACCTATAATCACAGGAAATGTTGCCGAGATCAATTGGGAGTATAAAGATTGGAGTGGGGTAGGGTCGTCTATATTTGGGCCATAATAACCTACCACCGTAAAGACCTCATTAAGAATACTGACATTGGCTATTGCCCATCTTCCCTTTGAGTCCAATTCAGCAGATAATATTCTTGCCTTCAGGGATTTTTTAGCTACTCCTTTGATGACACATTCTTGATTAGTACATATATAGGAGTCAACCCAAAGAAGGGTTTTTATTATATGCTCCCATTCTTTTTTTACTAGATGTGTTTCCTGTAGTATTATTATCTCACTATCAATAGATTTCAGGTACTCGAATATTTTCCGTCGCCTGCTCTTGGTTCTCAGCCCATTAACATTCCAGGAAGTTATTTTTATGTATTTAAGATTTTTCCTCATTTCTTCCTGACTTTTGCCTGCCTTCACAATTCCTGCACCAGACCCTAATTACCCCCTTTCTATTGAAACTTACATTTTGCTGAGGACAATTTTTTATTTTTTTCCCCTAACTTACTCCCGTCTCCCGTGTGTTTCCCCCCCTTTTTTTTTGCCCATGTCGGATCTCTGTGAGTGAGTGCTATCTAGGTCTTTCTGCCACACCATATTGAAGTCCCCCATGATGATCAATGGCCCCTCAGCAAAATCTAAGACTTTCCCCAAGAGGATTTGGAAGAATCCATTCTGGCCAGTGTTAGGTGCATACATTACAATAAAGGTGCATAGACCCTTCACCATGACCCAGCGCCCCTCTTTATCACTCTGTACTCCCATAGGTTGAAAGTGCAAGGCCGAGCAGAACACAAGGGCCACTCCCCTCTGCTTCGTGGAGGCGGAAGACCTATAAGTAAGTGGGAACTGTTTATGCTTAATGCGTGAGTCTTCTGATTTAGTCAGATGGGTCTCTTGTAGGCCAACTACATTTAACTGGTGGTCGATGATATATTTCCAAACCTTTTGGCGCTTCTGGGGAGAATTCAGGCCCTTAACATTCCACGTCCCTAGAGTCAGCGGCATCATCGATAGGACAAACGACACTGCTTCCCAGGGGATACCACCCCAACCATCTACACTGAGCTACCAAGTAACTGACTCTCCCAGCCTCTACCGATTGTGTTGTGGAGCCACCCAAACAAGCTAGATCCATCCCCTTCTGTGTGGCCCAATCCCCCTCCAGCCCCCCCCTCCAGACCCCACCACCAGCTCCTTGCCGTAAATGATCAATCCCTTGCTACCACCACTACCCTACTTCCCCACCACCCTTCCCCCACCAAACAACCAGACCCCCCACCACCCCCGCCTACCCCTGCACCCCCCCAGGACTGAAGCAGAGCCCCGCCAAAAACAACCCCCCCCCCCAACAGTCATGTCACAACAGCACAAAAAAACACACATATGAAAGCACGTAGAATGAGCCCTAGGGGCAGGGGAACATGGCACCAACCAGTCATGAGTTCAGCTCCTGGTACAGGACTCGTTCGAGATTGTGACAAAGAGGAACTAGTCATTACTTCCCGGAAAGCGACCCCTCCGACGCCAGCTACTGGCCCTGTTGATGCCTGGTAAAGTGTCTATACCTCAGGTGCCTGCTGAAGCGTCTGTTACGTGGGCCACCGAGGCCACCGCTGCTCCACCTTCCATCAGACTTTCCGTCAAGTCGGGCTTCGCCTTAGGGGCAGGTTTGCCCACTTTCTGCCATTCAGCGGACCGCCTCCGCTGTCTGCTAGGAGAACCCTCGGTTTCGGATGGGGAGGCAGGTCGCTCCTGCCCCAAGATGATCCGGGCCGCTTCCAGTGATCGCACCTGGGTGAGCTTGACCTTCCACTTGAAGACGGGCCGGAATGGGTGACCCCAGGAATAAGGAACGTTCTGCAGCGAGATCTTGGAAAAGCAAGGGGCGATGGCCTCGGAACTGAAGAGGGACCAGGTCCCTAGCCTTCCGTAAGATCCGTTCTTTGAGCTGGAAGTCGTGGACACATACTAATATGTCCGGAGGAGGGGCCTTAGGTCCCCGCGGGAGCCCCACCCAATGCACTCGGTCCATTTGAATCTCCTTCATGTCCTCTTTGTTAAGAATGTGCAGGAAGAGGGACCCTACATATTCCCGCAGATCCGTTCCCTCGCCCTTCCAAGGTACCGCCCTGATCCGAATATTGTTGCGGCGGAAACTATTCTCCAAGTCCTCGGCGTGGGCCTGTCGGTCCAAATTTTGTTCAGTGAGGCGGATCACGTCCTGCTGGAGGTGGTGGATGTCCTCTGCCGTGCTCAGGTCGTGCTCCTCTAGGGTCGCGACCCGCTCTCCCACACCGTCGACATCGCGTCGAACCTCGCGAAGGTCAGATGCAAGCTGGGAGCGCAGATCTGCTATGCCCTCCTTAATCGCAGAAAACAGCTCAATCATGAAAGCCTTCCTCGCTGGGGCCTCCGCATTGTCCTTCCGTGGGGTTTTGTCAGAGGTCTGTGCGGTGGTTTGCGCCGCCATCTTCGGGGGCCCCTCCTTCACCGTCCTATATTTCCTGGTTCTGGACGTCGCCATCGCCACGCCCTGTAGGGCCCACAGTCACTCCGGTGTAGCGGCGGGGACTACTACTCTCGGATTCTTAATAGGCACTGCTTTCGGCAAACTTCCAGGGCCCGGCCTATGCTACCCGGCCACACGTTCCGCCATAATGCTGGGCCTTCCTCAGTCTGCCTCGGTTCAGTGCGGAGCTGTCTGGCGCCACCTCCAGATCCTTCCTTCGCCAACCTTAGCCCCTTACGGGTGTGCAGGCCCAGCGCAGCACCGCTCTCTCCTCTGTGGACACCGCTCTAGGGCAGACCGGAGGTCCAGCGCACATCAGCCCCTGTTAGCGCAACACCGGGCCCACCCCTGCCATCACAAAGCGTTCAAGCACTGTCGGGCCCTCCTTGATCGTCCTCCTGGCACTGCCGTCTCTATGGGGCCCCCTGGTTCATACTGGGCCGGAGATCCGCCAGGGTTCCAGGTCCCTGCTACGGAGCACGCTGCCCTCCAGGCCGCTCCCGCCGCCACTCCACTGTTAGGCCCCGATCGGGCCTACCTCGCCAGTGCGGCCTGCCTTCCTTGGACGCCATCAGGGGTGCGCCCCCTCCTCCGCTTCACTGTCAGCGCTTGGCGCGGTAGCTCGTGAGCCGCAGTGTATCACCCAGAGCCCCGCACGCCTTCGCTCGGCGCCGCAGCCGTTCTAGGGCCGAGTCCCAACCGCAGACCCCAGGCCTTCCCACTCACTGTTTCCGGAGGCGCTGCGAAGGTGAGCTCCGTGTCCGGTCTGCGGTGAGGCCCGCTCTGTCCCTCTGCTCCCGCTGGCCTTTGTTCGCTCTCCTCCGGGCCTGCTCTCCTCCGGACGGGACGGGCCCCTCTCAATGGCGGCCGCCTTCCGCCCGATGCCACCGGCAGCACTCGGCAGCCCCGGCCCCCGCTCCCTCAAACTTCGCTCCTGTCGGGAGACGGCAGGCCCGCCTCCACACAGCTCCTCACTCTTTGAGGCACCGCCGCCCAAACCCCGATGTGTGGGAAGGCGGCAAACTTGTCTCCGCTGCGCCCCGGAGCCGATCGCTCCTCGCCGGGGCCGCGCAGCCACCCCGCTCCGCTGGTCACGAGGCACTTAGGGCCCCCCAGGCCTCACGTCGTGCACCCTCGTAGTTCGGACCCAGCGTGACATGCAGGGCACCAGCTAATGCCCGACGGCTCCTCGCTGCTCAGCACCACAGGTAAGCGTGCAGATGGGCACCAAACAGGGCTAGAAACAACTCTGTACAAGGCAAGGCGCCGGAGGGACTGAAAGTGCGTCCTACTCCGTCGCAATCTTGGCCACGCCCCCTTTTTACTATTTTTAAGATACGTAGCAGATATTGATCATATTAACATTTTTATATTTTGTGTATGTGGACTTGCTGTCTTTAAATTAAAATATGTGTGTACAACCTTTTATGGCTCTTTTAGAGTCAAAATAAAGTATTCTTTAAACAATATGTTGTAGGTTTATATGGTTAACAAACAAACTACTTTTTGCTGCTTGGAAGTGGTGAATAAAAGGATTTATGTATTATGCTAAATCTCCATGGGGCAATTTACCAACAAGTAGCGATATTTATCGCTAAATAGGCTTAGCGACGATTTTTTTATTGCTGCCTATCGCTGGATATGTTAGCAACGTTTTTCTCCATTGTGCTAAAATATCCAGCAATAGGGGCGAAATGCGTGAATATCGCTGAGAATGCAGCGATATTCACACATTAGCGACGAAATACTCTTAGCCATGTTATCCACCTCCCATATGATAACATGACTAAGATCCGGTCTGAGCAGGCGTTGGTTTTTGGCGATAGGGGGAATATTTCCATCGCTACGCCTGCCTTGCTAATAGACTATAGCGACGTTAGCGGCTGCTTTCAGCCGCTAACAGGTTGGGTACGCCCACTTTGCATGTCATTAGCGATAAATATCGCTGACATGCAAAGCGGGCCCCAAACCGCTCGCGATCGCCTAAAAGCTGTCGCTAACATCAGTTAGCGACAGCTTGCTAATAGAGTGATAGAATTATCGCCGCTTAGCGGCCGAAAACGGCCGCTAAACTGGCGATAATTGCCTATCGCCACCCTTGGTAATATGCCCCCATGTCTTTAATAAAATCACAATTCCCTAACACTAAAGCTATGAGAATTGCCATTCACTGTCAGTCAGGTGAAATTCCAACCATACACTTAAAGGGTAGAATTCCCACTACACATCTATACATTCTGTCTTGATCATTACTTCAGGAAGAAACCCGGCAATCACTGGCTTATTATGCATCTTAGGTAGGAGTGTATCTTTGGTATCACTCAGGATGGAATTAAAACCCCTTGCCCAAATGATCAAGGTGGTACAAAAGGGGGTGGTGATGGACGGAGCATCTGAATCAATCAAGAACTCACACCCAGTCAAAAGATCTGGGTTTAATCCATCACCATTCTTTAGCCCACTCTGCCACCCCAGTTCACACATGGCTATATGCAAATCAGTCTGACCCTGTGCCTCATGGGAACAGTCCAGCCCGAACTGCCAAGCCATGTCTTCCCTGGACCGGAAACAAGCTTCTGAGGACCGGTTTCTGGCATTCCAGCCGTCTTCAGCCCGGCTTGCTTGAATCCAGTGGCAAAGTGAGCAAGGGACTCACGTCTGGGCATACCCTGCAACACTTATGGAGGCCAAAAGCGGTACAAAATGATCAAGGTGTCAACATAAGGTGTTCTTTTTCCAATAGGAAACGTTTTTGTGCATACACCTTAATAAGGCAAATTTCTATTCCTTTTAAGAGCCTATATGCTAAGGCATATCTCTCTTCCACATATGCTTTTGAGGAACAGTGCTTAAGTGGAACCCCTGGATCAATCCAGATTTACACTTTCCTTGTGTCAGCAGGGTATGTGCAGGTGCATATAATGGCCCTCTCTGTTTTTTTCTGAAGTGTACTCTCCAGAGCGTCAGTCAAGTGTGTCTCCTGCATGAAAGCAATATTCATGGCATGTTGCTTTACATATGTGAGTGCCCTTTGTCTTTTCACATAATCATTTAGGCCTCCCATATTCCAATGTGCTGGTCTTATATTTCTAACCATTTTTATTATGTTTTCTTACTGGTGGGCATTTGTCTGCTATCCAGGATTATATCCTAGGTTCCTATCTCATGTGGGTCATATTGCCATACGGTATGCAGATAAAAAAAATTCTTTTTAATGCTCTCCTCCTATCTCTCCTTAATAACTCATGTCAGAGCATGTTCATAACAAGAACTCAGCATCTCCTTCCCCGGGTTAAACACTCTAAATTCAACAACTGGTGTGTTCCTATTTTGGCTGTTCGTAAACGTGCATTGCTCTTAGTCACCTCAAAACCCCATATCCAATACTAAACCTGGTTTCAAATTTCTATTCAACGTAGTTCTGGTAACTGAATGCAGAGATTACCTTTCCCAGCTTCTGGCCTGCACCTGAAAGGGTCTGCTGACCACCATCAATCGAGAGTACTAATTTACCTCATTTACATCCTAACCTTGGAGGGCATATCTACTGTTGTATAACAGTGTTTTGTCACGTTATTGGAGTACAATTGTTTTGCATTCTCAAATCCCTCAACTATCATTCCTCAAAGTGACTTTATTCACCCCTCACTCCCAAATTACCAATAAAGGGCAATCCTCCTCATTTTCTTTACACACCCACAGTCCAGATTCATTTTCTTTAGACAGTTCTTCTCATAGTCCAATAGTGTCTCTTATCAGTTATGTGGTAAAACATCTTAAGGTCATGGGAGTTTCTACACTGTGCCTGGGGTCAACTTTTAATTGACTTGGCGAGAGTAGCTACTCCCTATCACTTTCCTCTGATTTAGGCGGACCCTCCGTTATTGCCTAATCCATTTGTTCTGTTCTGCAGGCATTTCCAGTCTGATCATGCCATCTTATTGTACTAGTATTTTTGTGCTATTCTAAGTGTACCTCTCAGACTGTGAGCATCTCGCCAAAGTCTTCTGAGGAGATTGATGTTTTCAGCATATGTTTACCTCTTTCCTATTCACTGTTGCCATGCCCATTTTAGTCCCCACTTTCACTTATTATCATGCTTCTTTGGGTTTAATAAAGAAGTGATATTAGCCATTATGTATGTTTCATTGAAGAGCTCTTTGCTGTTGTGTGCGTTGTTGGCTAGGCGGTCTTTGAAGGAGGCCCTTTTGGCAGATCTGATGATGTGATGGGGTCTGCGGATGGCGTTCTTGTGGGCTGCGCAGCTGTACGGTGTCTGTTCATGGTGCCATTTCTTTCTAGCTTTCGTCAGGTTTGCTTGGAGGCCTGGAGGTTGTCAGTGAACCAGCTGGCTTTCTTGCTGGTGTGTCTGTTGGAGGGTTTCTTGATCGGGGCGAGGGTGTTGGCGCAGTCGTCGATCCATTGTTTGAGGTTGTGGGCGGCAGTGTCAGGGTCGGTGGGATCGGTGGGTGGGCTCCGGGCAAGGGTGGTGGTTAGCTGGTCTTCGGTGATTTTGCTCCAGCAGCGCCGGGGGGATCTGTTGGGTGCGGTGGTGCGTGGTGGGTTTCCGGAAGGTGAAATGGATGCTGCGATGGTCGGTCCAGTGGAGTTCGGTGGTGTGGCTGAAGGAGACGTGGGAGCTTGTGGAGAAGATGGAGTCAAGCGTGTGGCTGGCAGAGTGGGTGGGTTTCGTGACTAGTTACCTGAGTCCGAGGTTGGTGAGGTTGTCGATCAGGATGGTGGAGTTGGTGTCGTTGGTGGCGTTGTTGTTCTCGAGGTGGAAGTTCAGGTCCCCGAGAAGGATGTAGTCTGTGGAAGCGAGGGCGTGTGTACTGATGAAGTCGGTGATGGAGTTGCTGAACTGCGGTCAGGGTCTGGGTGTCTGTAGACGAGGGTTCCTATGAGGGTGGTGTTGGGATCGGTGTGGATCTGGAAGTGCAGGTATTCGGCAGTCCTAAGTTTGTCATCGGTGTTGGTCGAGACTCTGAGAGTGTTCCTGTGGACGATGGCGATTCCTCCTCCTACTCTGTTGGTGCGGTCCCTGCGGGTGATCTTGTAGCCGTCCGGGATGGCTATGGCGATGTCGGGTCCTGAGGAGGGGTTCAGCCAGGTCTCCGTCAGGAAAGCGACGTCTGGGGAGGTTGAGTCTAGTAGGTCCCAAAGTTTAATGGTGTGTTTGTGGGTGGAGCTGGTGTGGAGAAGAATGCATCTGAGGTGGTTGCATTCTTTTCCGGTGGGTTAGGCTTGTTAGTCCCTCCCTCTGACTGGCATGCCGTCATTTTTCGGTCTCGCATAGGCAGCGTGCATGTGCTGTCTCTCTGAGACATCTAGTAATTAGTATGTTGTGTGAAACTCCGCCCATTGCCAGGAAAATTGTCCTACCGCATGCCATTGGTTTATCTGTGGCATTGCTCTTCTTAGCTCCCTTTTCATTGGCTGTTGATGCAATACTAACTTCTGTTTATTCCGGAAGCAGCACTGCCTAACTACAGTCTCATTACGCTTACACAGCATAATTGTTCTTTGAAGAACTCTTTGTTAATTACCCTGAGGCAGAGGAGCAACAACCACCCGAAGTTAGTATTTTCAACACATGTAATTCACTCCCCTTCACCTTGAAAGACGTCGAGGTAGCCATAGCGGGCTTGTCACCTGGAAAAGCACCGGGATTAGATGGGATCCCTGGCGATCTTTTTAGGCAGGAACCTGGGATCTGGGCTCCATATTTGATGGTCTTGTTTAATGCAGTCTTGGAGGGAATGAGGCTACCAGATACTTGGCTGGGAGCAGAGGTGGTACCGATATATAAAAAGGGCTCACCTCTGCTCCCCGCCAATTATCGTCCGATTAGCCTCATCGATGTCAGCCGAAAGCTATTCGGAAGGCTGATTCTGGACAGACTTCAGTGTTGGATGGAACAGACTGAAATCCTGAGCCCTCTTCAAGCAGGTTTTAGGAAGGGTGTCTCCACAGTGGACCAAATACTGAGATTAAACATTCTATTCTGGAAGACTGCATACGTAGAAGGTGGGTCACTGTATGCAGTCTTTGTGGATCTCCGCGCCGCCTTCGACCTGGTCCCTCGGGCCAGGTTATGGGCGGTGTTGGAGGACATGGGAGTCCCTGAAGACATCCTACAGATTCTCGTTAGGCTCCACACTAACAACTATGCGCGGGTAAGGTATGGAAAGGGAGGGAGGCTTACAGATAGGTTCCCAGTCCAACGTGGTGTAAGGCAGGGGTGTGTGCTGGCGCCGACCCTGTTCTGCCTGTTTACAAATGGGGTGATAGAGCACCTCTGCAAAATCGCCAACATCGACGCGCCACTATTGAACAACAGCAGGGTGCCTGCGATTATGTTTGCAGATGACACCCTGCTGCTGTCAAAAACGCCAATGGGCCTGCAAAGGATCCTGGATGGATTTTTGGACTTTTGTAATAAAAGGGGCTTAGAAATAAACCCAACAAAAACAAAATTTATGATTCTGAGCCGCAAACATAAAAATTGCCCAAACCCACGTCTAGGGCATACACCTCTGGAGAGAGTCAATGTGATTGAGTATCTGGGCATAACACTTAATCACAATTTAACTTGGCTGCCGCACAAAACAAAAGCAACCATTAAACTAATCCAGAGGGCGGGTGCAATCACTAGAATCGCTAAAAAATCCCCCTTTCGCCCATTGGCCCCCGCAATACAAATCTACAAGGCCCAAGCGCGGGGTGGCATCATTTATGGGGCTGAACTATGGGGCCACACATCTCTTCATTCCATCCAAGTTGCTGAGAACAATTTTATCAGGCAGCTGACGGCTCTTTCCTCAAGCACACCACTACTCCCGCTGAGAATGGACTTGGCACTGTGCCCAATTAGCGAAGAAGTGAGCCTCAAACCATTGAACTATTGGAGACGCCTGTGGAGTAGTCAAGATCTGAGTCATTATAGAAGCGAATTGCAAGAGCTTCTTAGATCGATATTTGTATCCAAAATTCAATGGCTCAAGTACATTAGAGATATGTGTCTGACTCTTGGAGTTCCAGAGCTATGGAATGATCCACAAGCAACATCGCTAAGGCTTCCCAGGAAAGCACTTTCCAAACTCTTCTATGGTTTTATGCTCCAGAGAACTATTACCTCAATTCGAGAGGGTTCGTTAACGGACATATTTATTAAAATAAAAGACATTTACAGTTTTGAATACGTCCTTGATGCAATGTCCCCTGTACATGTTAGGAAAATTTATTTGCAATGGAGATACGGCTCTCTTCCCTTGAGGTCGCTCACTAAAAATTGGGACGAAAAGCAGGCCTCACCCAAATGCCCCGCATGCAATTATAAACTAGAAAACGACGTTCATGTGGTTTTATTTTGCATAGCCTACCGTAACATTAGAAGCTGTTGGCTCAAGCCACATCTAAGGAACATGGGCTTTCGAACTTATGCCCCGGCTTACAGAGTCCTTAAAACTGATCTTTCATCTCCGACAGTATTTGCAATGGCTAAGTTTCTGGCAGCTATGTGGAGAGTACGTGCAAGAATTATAAGTGACTCCACTATGTCTTGATTAAACTCTCCCCAATACACTTTATGAATTGAACTGTAAAAACTGGAAATGAATGTATTTTAAAAAAGCACCTTTTTCACGTCATGGATTTTAAACTGATTAATTGGTTCAACAGTTTTAAACATTGTAATGTTGTTTGTTTGTACATCTTTTATGATCACACAGATCGAAATAAAGATTGTTGATGATGAATTACCTGTATCACTCTCGAATTCCTGTGTGTATGGTGACTGCATCCTCAATGTGTCCCTGTAGATGACTCGCTCTTTTGCCCTGTATGTGCTCCCCGGCCGGTGCTGCGCATGCTTTTCTCGTTTCATGTGTTCACACTCCCCTCTTGGCCACCCTCGGCCTCCCGCCCGATGTTGATGCAGTCTGGGAGTGCCTCGTGACTTCAAGTTTACATTTATTTTTTATCATTCACATGTTTTTAAACCAATCCACGCCCCCACTACAACCCGGTACCCCAGGGTAAAGTCGGCAGCTCTGTTTGTTATGCTGCAGGCACAGTTACACATTCAAATCCCCCCACACCCCCAGCCGGTGCTGGGCATGCTTTTCTTATTTCATGTGTTCACACTGCATTTTCCCCTCTGTCCAACCCTCCGCCGCCTGCCCAATGTCGATGCAGTCTGGGAGTGCCCCTTGACTAAGTTTCCACTATTTTTTAACATTCACATGTTTCTAAAGCAGTCCACACCGAGACTACAAACCGGTTCCCCAAGGTAAAGTCACCAGTCTTGTTTGTTAGGCTGCAGGCGCAGTTACACAGTCCTCCTTCCCCTCCCCCCAACTCATTAGAGGCTTCTGAAGGCATACACGGCATTTGCATCTCATCCGACAATGGTGTGCTGCACTTCCCCCTCCCGCTTCTTTAACATAGCTGCCCTCATCATCTTATTTATCGTGAATCCACTGTTTGAGACCGTTGGCGCTGCAGTAGTTCGTTCGGCGCAATAAATTAGAGGCAAGAAGTTCTGGGCTGGAGGTAAATTACATTTGGCTCTAATTAACCAAAACCTTTAAAGTGACCATGTTGTTCTGCTTTAATCATTCTTGCATTACTTAAGTGCGCTTTTTTATGCAGCACATCACTGTTGTCTCCCCTCCCTTATAACCAGTGGTCGAAGTGGGCGGGAACGGCAGGGCACGGCGTGCCCCTACTTCTTTAATTCTGTAGATTCCATTCCCCTACTTTTTTATTATGAACATGCGTCCCTGGACGTCAGAAATATTCTGTTCGTGGACGGGCGGGGAGCAGAGAAGGAAAAGGTCTCTGTCTCTTACTTCCTGCCAAGACAAGACAAGGAATGTGTCCGCTTCTGCTCTGCCGCTGGCCCCTCTTTCTTACTCCTATTCCCTCTCGTTCTGTCTAACTCCTTCTCACTTTTCCGAAAATCATGAATCAAGAAATGGTTCTCACCGTCTCTTCCTGTCGTCCATTTGCACCCCTGTGAAATGGATGCAAAAAAGAAAACCACTTTTGCTGGAAAGGCCGTTTTGGCATTTTTCTATTCCAAAATGCAGCCTCGGAAATAAAATGTGCAAACTCTGAAAAATAATTAAATAAAGCAAGATGGAGTGTTCTTAAAGTGGCCAGATAATTTTTTTCAAACCCCAACACATTAGCGCCACTTTACAGATTTTGCCAGTAAAGTGCTACTTTTGTTTTCTTGTCTTTCTTTGAACAGCATTGTTTTCCTCCTGTACCTCCTACTTGGAGGCAGGGCCGGCGCTAGGCTTGGGCAGTGTGGGCAGCTGCCCAGGGCCTGGCACTCTGCCTGCCAGGATGGGGCCCCCCACAATGGCAATTAACACCCCACTAGTCCTCGTGTATGTCTCCCGATCATAGTGAAAGAAATGCTTCACAAACGGGCTCATGGGAGGCCCCCCCCCTTCCTGGGGCATCAAAGGGACGGTGTGGGAAGGCCTAGGAGAGGTTACACCTCTCAGGCAGCCAGTTCAGAGACTCGGCAGGGCGCCCATTGTCAGCACTTTAGCCCACACAGGTTTAACTCAGCCCCCAAGCAATTCTCACACCTTCAGTTCGAAATGGGCTGTACAAGAGTTGCTTGGAGTGGCTGAGAAGAGGAGCTGCGGCCCCAGTGGAGTCTGCACAAAGCAGCTTCCCTGAGATCAGAAGGTGTCACTTATTTAGATTTCAGGGGCCTCCCACATTCCCTTTTGCCCAGGGCCCCGAAAATCCTAGGACCGGCCCTGCCTGGAGGTACTGCAATACCTGGTTGATGGGTGGATTGGAATACGAAATGTGTACGGCGGCTTTGTGTTCACAAATGTGGTCTTTTGAAACCATACTGCTCACGTTTTGTAAGCATATAAGCAATGAACATTGAAATGGGTCCTTTCTGGGCCCTGTAGTTATGTCCTTAACTTTTCAGGCAAAAATACTTGTTGATTTCTGAATAATGACTGTAAAAGCGTTAAGTTCACCATGTTCCTGCTTACATTTTACATGCTTTATTAAATCTTTCATTCCTTATGAGTGTTTGCTTTTTCCAGGATGTTGTTACCTTTTCTTTTAGGCAGCATATTGCTCTTGCCTAGTGTGTAATATGAATTGAGTTGCATCCAGTTATTTATAACAGGTCAAATTGGATTGTAGCTGAAGGCAGTATGAGTTTCTCTCAGTGGGGCAGTATGGTGTTCAGTGAGGGAGCAGATGTAGCACTGGGGACAGAGCTGCTAAATTTAGAACTGGGGAACCAGGTTCAGCCTTCATGAATAGTTCCCCAGACCACTCTCCTGAGGGAGCACATTCCCATGCCAGACCTTAGAAGGCACCAGAAAAGCCCTGGTGTGTTAGCACCATCAGGTGGTCCCTAGCAGTGGCAAGTGTGGGTTCACCTTGAAGGCTTGTCCACCACAATCCATACTGAAGTTCTCCTCCTGTCTTGTGGGCAGGCCTACGAATTAGCAGACCCTAGAGCAACAGTGACTCTGTCACTGAGGTCACAGGACCGCTGAGAAGAGCTGGCTCTAGGGCGGTGCGACCTTCAGTTCGAAATGGGCTGTACAAGAGTTGCTTGGGGTGGTTGAGAAGAGGAGCTGCGGCCCAAGTGGAGTCTGCACAAAGCAGCTTCCTGAGATCAGAAGGTGTCACTTATGTAGATTTCAGAGGCCTCCCACATTCCCTTTTGCCCAGGGCCCCGAAAATCCTAGGACCGGCCCTGCCTGGAGGTACTGCAATACATGGTTGATGGGTGGATTGGAAAACGAAATGTGTACGGCGGCTTTGTATTCACAAATGTGGTCTTTTGAAACCATACTGCTTACGTTTTGTAAGCATATAAGCAATGGACATTAAAATGGGTCCTTTCTGGGCCCTGTAGTTATGTCCTTAACTTTTCAGGCAAAAATACTTGTTGATTTCTGAATAAGGACTGTAAAAGCGTTAAGTTCACCATGTTCCTGCTTACATTTTACATACTTTATTATATCTTTCATTCCTTATGAGTGTTTGCTTTTTCCAGGATGTTGTTACCTTTTCTTTTAGGCAGCATATTGCTCTTGCCTAGTGTGTAATTTGAATTGAGTTGCATCCAGTTATTTATAGTAGGTCAAATTGGATTGTAGCTGAAGGCAGTATGAGTTTCTCTCAGTGGGGCAGTATGGTGTTCAGTGAGGGAGCAGATGTAGCACTGGGGGCAGAGCTGATAAATTTAGAACTGGGGAACCAGGTTCAGCCTTCATGAACAGTCCCCCAGACCTCTCTCCCGAGGGAGCACATTGCCATGCCAGACCTTAGAAGGCACCAGAAATGCCTTGGTGTGTTAGCACCAGCAGGTGGACCCTAGCAGTGGCAAGTATGGGTTCGCCTTGAAGGCTTGCCCACCACAATCCATACTGAAGTTCTCCTCCAGTCTTGCGGGCAGGCCTACGAATTAGCAGACCCTAGAGCAACAGTGACTCTGTCACTGAGGTCACAGGACCCCTGAGAAGAGCTGGCTCTAGGGCGGTGCAACTGGTGTGACCGCAATGGGCGCTGACTTTGAGTGGGGGTGTCGTATATTATGGTTTTAAAAGCACTTACTGCCTCCTTCCTGGCCGTAAGCTTTTTTCGGCAATAATAAAAATGTCATGATAACTCTGATGAATAAACTTCTTCCTAGAGCGAGATCGGAGATTTGTCTAGTGGAAGTTTTCACTCATGGAAAGATAGCGCAGAGGGTTAATGTGCCTGCTGCAAAGAAAATGTACCAGCCCCATCACAAAGTGCACATATTGTAAATAGGTCAGTGGGTTACTGCTTTTGTCAGTGAGATCCTTTTGCTACTTGCAGTTTATAAGTTAAAATCCTAACAAAGAACAGTGAGCTATTAACTTTCATCTAAGAGCTGCATACAAACTGCAAGGTATAAACTAGAGCGTTATGTTTTTTCCCCTAAGCCTTTGATTATCCTAATGTTGCAAAAAGTGTTGTTTTTTATACAAATCAATAATGATTTTCAAAGAGAACCCCCACTCATGGTATTAAGTTTTAAATTCTGAGTTTGTGTTTCTCCAGGCCAATCACTATTAAACTATACTGTCTACTAGTATGGTTATCATGTGACTCCTACACCTTGTAGTCCTTTGTCTTATGTAACATTTCCTATACAGTCAATTACACACGTAAAATTGATTGTCTCTGTGTATATTGCTGACGACAGAAACTCCATGGCTCGGAAACAAATGGCTCGTGCTTCCGCTTTTAAGCATTTTTGGGACATTCTGCGATTAAAATAAATTCACAAAGTGGAATATGTTTCTAATGTCAATAGCTCATATTAATCGTTAAGTAATCATGTGTATCCATTGGTTGAATTACATAACATAATAAGCTGTAACTGGTCAGTGAAATGCCACACAAATACTAAAGATTGGGATGTTTTGCGCATCCTGGCCACACCTCTAACTCCGCCCACTGATCCAATCCTCAGGTTATTCCCGCCCTCTGATTCTTCGCCCACAGTTCCCCGACTTTTTTTTCCCCACTTCGACCACTGCTTATAACCCATTTCCAGGTTCTCAAGCGCCACAAAGTCTTGTTTTTTTTGTTGCAGTTTATACAAAGCGATCTTGACCTGTAGATATTGGCGCTCTTTACACAAGCACTGGTTTCATTACACACTGTAGGTTTTGGTAGGGGCTCAGGGAGCTGAAGTGATTGGCCAGAATCACAGGATGTTGAGCCGATGCCGAGACTTCAACCTGGTCTTGAGCTGTGCCATTATGCCACATCCTCTCCCCTTCGTGTTTGTTTCAGCAGCGGCATCTGCCTTATAGCTTTGTAGCCCTGCCCTCTTATTTGCATACATTTACATTGTATTGTATTGGTAGCACTGTAAACCATCCCTGATTAATTGACCTCTTTCTGTTCATTATTGCATCGTAAGCAAAACGAGGCTCTGAAAGGCGCATGGCTGAGCTTACCTTTTCACAGTACTTAGTTTTCATAGCAGTGGGACTGCAGCGGAGTGAAGGCTAGTGCCACAGGAGTTTCGGTTTTAGAGGACTCTGAATATGGAAGCCCCGTGTGATGCCGTCATCCCTCACGTCCTTGTGAAAATTCCTTGTTTGCATCAGTCTGTCTTCAATTGCAACCATGCTGCTTAGTGACGTACATTGACTCTTGTGGCATCTTGATGCTACACCTTTTAGATTGGAATGTTAGATACATCAGTGCCAACAGCCTGCATAGAATGTTGTGATTAGAAAGATTGCAGTTGAAGCTGACTGGCTGCACTGGATTGAGTAACCTGATGGATGGGATCCTTTCATAAGAATAAATTATACTTTCTCAACTTATAAGGAGTGTTACTCCTTTACACTTGGCGACGAGGATGGGATCAAGTAGAAGAAAGGATCTCAACATCTACAGAATAACTTTTTTTTTTTTTTTAAAGAAGGAGAATACCATTTTTCTGTTTACTGCATTACAAGACTTCAAACTTGGCATTCTCTTTGCTGGATTAGAAGATTTCAAAACATCTTAAGGTACTGTGTTATACTTCAAAGTTAGAAGTTTGACTTTCAACTTTCTCTTACAACTACAGCTTCCTGCTTTAATTAAGTTGGGAATTCTGCAAGCGCTTTTGATTTCATTTATCCCTTTTAAAATAACTTCTGTGCTTAAACTACAACTGTCACTGTGACCAAGACTTTTGACCAGGAGTTAGCGCTTTTAATTTCATTTTACTTCTCATAAATCACGTGCGCTTATATTGGAACCGTCACTTTGACCAAGACCTGTGATTAAGGTCTATTTACAGCCTTATTTTCGCCCTTACAGTTTTAACGCTTTGCTGTGTTATTTCGCTGAACCAAATGGGCACTGCATCTTTCAAACTTCACAGGCTGTAATGTCAAAGCACGCGTCTTTCATCCTGCACGCGTTCTCACTCACCATTTCTGCAGCTCCAAACACGGAACGTCCGTATCTCCATTCCTTCACGTAGGCTGGCGATGTGAGCGTCTACGTCATCACGCTCAACGTGGTGGTGGATATATTTGTGAAGGATTGAAGCTTTAAGCGTGCCGTTTCAGTGACACGCACACTGTTGTCAGGTTCCTTGATTTTGTCTCATTTCAATGAAATTGAAGTATGAAGTTCCTGGATTAAAAGCATGCCTGTACTACTTTAAGCGTGCCGTTTCAGTGACACGCACACTGTTGTCAGGTTCCTCGATTTTGTCTCATTTCAGTGGACTTGAAGTATGAAGTTCCTGGATTAGAAGCATTCCTGTACTACTGTGACACGCACACTTTCCTCACGACTTCGCCGTGTGCTGGACTCTTTTGCGTGTTACTGCCATTTCAGTGACACGCACACTATCATCAGGTATTCTTCACACAGTAACTTTTCATACTTATTTATTTATTCGGCGAACTACGTGGGAATTGACTACTTTCATATTTTTATTATTACAATTTTATTTCTCTTTTTCTGTGATACCAAATATTTACACTGTTGACTGCTTCATTATGACATGTTTTTTTTATTTTTGAATTTGTTTTTTCTATATAACTCAGATTCAAAGTGTTTTATATTTTTGGTGCGAACATTTTAAGAAGGAGGTTTTGGGTTTTATTATCATTTCACCCATGTTGAAGATTTAATCTCAAATGTACATTTTGGTTTTTGATGTGTAATTCAAAGGCAGGGTTGTGCTGAATAATTTTGAGGATATATTTTTTTGTTTATTTCTTGTCTTTTCAACATGCAAAATGTCACGTCACCGCCATTTTTCCTATCTTCTCCTGGAGACCCTCCGATTAGATGGCAAAAATGGCGCAAAGTATTTGAACGATATGCGAGGGTTTGTGGTACCAGTCTTAGTGCAGAGAGGAAGACAGCCCTATTATTACACTGTCTGGGTTCCGAAGGACAGGACGTGTTTGACCATCTTCCGGAACTTGATGGCAGCTCTCTCAATGAGTATGAAATTTGCATGGCCAAGCTGGACAAACATTATTTGCCAAAAGTCAGTACCATTCTAGAAAGGTATCATTTTGGTCGCAGAGCTCAACAGGAGGAAGAGAGTATTGAAAATTATATTACAGCTCTCAGGAAACTTGCTTCGAGTTGTAAATTTGGGGCATTAGTTGATGAGCGTATAAGAGATCAATTTATGTTAGGTTGTATTAGTGAGAAAGTTAGGGATGAGCTGTGGCAGAAGGATGAGCCGTGTTTGGATGATGTCATCACAATAGCGAAGAGAATTGAACATTCCATCAAATGTGTAGAAGTAATTAAAAAGAATGGAGAAACAAAAGGTAAAGATGTGGTCCAGACTGTGAAATTAAATCACAAAGTTGATACTTCCCAGAAAGTAAATAAAGGAAAAAATGTGTCCAATAGTATGCCTGCTAGAAAATCTCAGAGTAAATTTGACTTCTCTCAAGTTAAATGCTTTAGATGTGGCAAGATGGGACATTTCACCAATGATAGGCAGTGCCCAGGTTGGAGAATGACCTGTAGTAAATGTAAAAGGAAAGGTCATGTATCTCATATGTGTAAAGGGAACATTTTTAAAAGTAAAATGAATGAAATCTTTTCTGATTTTGATGAACAAACGGAAAATATTGAGGATGTTGACTGTGGTCAGATTTTGGTACAAGTTATAAGCAGTCAAGAAAGCAAAAATTGTCCTTCTGATGAGATCTGTGTTGATGGACATCAAACCAAAGTCTTGTTTGATTCTGGAGCCAAAATAACTATATTTGCAAAGGATTTTTATTTAAAGAATTTAAAAGACAAGACAAGTTTATTTCACCCTGATATCAAACCTTTGGCATATGGTAATAAACCCATCAAGCTGCTTGGCTATTTCATGGGACTCATCAATTATAAAGAAAGATTGACCACGACTAAAGTCTATGTGTCTCAAGAAGGTGACAGCATTATAAGTTGGTTTGCACAAAGAGATCTTGGAGTTATGTTAGACCCAAATTCGTCACCTCCGATCATTTTGAAAGAGCCTTTTGGTCAAGATCTCAAAGCTGTTACAGTTGATGATCTGGAATTTAGTCGTGGTCTAGAGAAAAAATTCCCTATTGTCTTTTCACAAAAATTAGGGTGTCTAAGAAACTATATACATCATATTAAGTTGAGAGATAACGCTGTTCCTGTGTGTTGTAAAGTGCGCAATGTACCCATTGCTGTCAGAGATCAGGTGAAGGCGGAGTTGGAGAAACTTGTTAGAGAAGGCATCATAGAGGTTGTTGAGGGGACCGAATGGGTCGCCCCCATTGTCGCAGCAAAGAAATCGGACGGTTCTTTACGCCTCTGTGTAGATTTGAGAGAATTAAATAAAAATGTGGTTAGTGATCATTACCCTTTGCCGAAGATCTCTGATATGTTGATTCTCTTGAAAGGTGCTAAAGTTTTTAGCACTGTGGATTTAAGATCTGCCTACCACCAGATTAGTCTTGATGAAAAGTCAAAAGATTTGACAGCGTTCATTACCCCTTTGGTACTTTCCGTTTTGTGAGGCTACCCTTTGGGTTAGTTTCTGCTGCCTCAGTTTTTCAGCGAGCATTGGAGAATGTACTTAAAGACATAAAAGGTGTCAAGATATATCAGGATGATATCCTGATTTTTGGTTCTGATAATGAAGAACATGATTTGAGACTCATGAAGGTTTTGGAAGCGTTATGTGTTGCTGGTCTCACAGTAAAAATTGAGAAATGTAAATTTAGGAAAGACTCCATTGAATACTTAGGTCATACTATCTCGAAGGGAGGTATTCTGCCGAAAGAGAGTTTAGTATCCACCATTTCTAAAATGTCTTTGCCAACCAGCAAGGAAGAATTGATGAGTTTTTTGGGAACGGCTGAGTACTATAGCAAGTTTATAAGGGGTTTTGCTTCTCTTTGTGTCAACATGAGGTGTTTACTCAAGAAAGGGTGTGACTTTGTTTGGAGTGACAAGTGTGAACAAGAATTTTTGTTATTGAAAGAGAAATTGAGCTGTGCTCCCAAACTCAATAGTTTTGATCCTGCTCAGAAGTCGATTTTAATTACTGATGCCAGTTTGAGAGGTCTGGTTGCTGTTTTGATCCAAAAATGTGAAGGAGTAGAAGTGGTGATTTTATTTTTGTCAAGGAGTCTAAGAGGTGCAGAATGTAGATACTCGGTTGTTGAGAGGGAGGCATTAGCAGTGTATTGGTCTGTTAAAAAATGAAAGAATTTGTTGTGGGGAACTTCTTTTGAAATAAGAACGGACCATAAACCTTTATGTGAAATACTTATAAAGAAGGGTATAGATGCTATATCTAGTAGAATCACTAAGTGGGTTATTGGATTGCAGGATTATGATTTTGAAGTTAAGTATCTTCCTGGCGTAGAAAATAAGGTTGCTGATGCGTTGTCTCGCCTTGTTCCGTCTGGAGAGTCTAATGTGAATGATGATTTAGATGAAGACGATGAGTTGGTGTGTTCCATACAAGATAGTATTATTGACAGAGAGAAATGGAACAAAGCTTTAGAGGATGATGCAGTTCTTGTTGAGGTTTTAAAACGAATCAATGCAGGTTGGAGGTGTAGAGTTAAAGGAGATGAAAAGTTAGAGAAGTTCTGGCATGTCAAAGATCAGTTAGCAGAGCATGATGGTTTGTTAATGAGGGGTACAAGGTTAGTTCCACCACAGTCCATAAGAAGTGAGCTCATTTCTTTAGCTTACATTGGTCACATGGGCATTTCTAAGACTAAGGAGACTTTAAGATCTTCCTATTGGTGTCCAGGAATGGATTTGGAAGTGGAAAGAACAGTTAGGGATTGTGTGCAATGTGCTTTAAGTGACAGAGTAGCCAAACCCAAGACACAACCCATGATCATTAGAGATCGTCCAGATTCTCCTTGGAAGGAAGTGGGCCTGGACATTCTAGGACCTATATCGTCTTCAGGATCTGAGTGGTATGTTTTAGTCTTGGTTGATTTTTACTCAAGATGGCCTGAGATAGCTATTACGCGTGGAATTGAAACAAAACATGTTATTAGTTTCCTTGAAAAACTATTTGACAGGGAAGGTATTCCTGATACTATACTTACAGACAATGGTTGTCAATTTGTCTCAAAAGAGATGGAGATATTTCTTTCTAAACATGGCATTAGGCACAAGAAGTCATCTTTATACCACCCAGAAACCAATGGCATAGTTGAGAGATTCAACCGGGTGCTTAAGGAGACTGTTAGGATGGCTAAATCTTCGGGTACTGACTGGAGGTGTGATATCTTTAAAAAGGTTAAGGTGTATAGGTTATCTCCGCATGCCACGACCAATAAGTCTCCTTTTGAGCTTTTTAGATCTAGAAGAGCCAACACATTGGTAACACCGGCCTGGGTTAATGATTTACAACCCAGGTTAGATTCTGCTAATGATCATGTTGACTGGAAATTACGTGAAGCTCAAAGAATACAAAATAGGAAAAGACTTTTTGATACGAGGAAGAATGTTAAGAAAACCTGTGGCAAGGTGGGAGATTGGGTTCTCATAAAGAATCCATGTAGTAAAAATAAGATGATGTCTGCTATGTTCATGAAACCTATTCAAGTCATCAAAGTTTTCCATAATGCAATTAAGACGGCTGATCATCGAATTTGGAATCTTAACTGAGTTGTGGTCATCAGAAAAAAATCTTATCTCCAGTGGTAGCATGTCTGGGTTAAATCCTGATTCATCTTTGGATTCATCTCGTCATGGTGGACCATCTCTGTGTCTTCGCAAGTCATCTAGGATCACTCGTGAACCAGCCCATCTGAAAGACTTTGTTAAATAGTTATGCTGTGTATATATTGTATTGTTGTAAGAGGGGAGATGTGTGGCATCTTGATGCTACACCTTTTAGATTGGAATGTTAGATACATCAGTGCCAGCAGCCTGCATAGAATGTTGTAATTAGAAAGATTGCAGTTGAAGCTGACTGGCTGCACTGGATTGAGTAACCTGCTGGATGGGATCCTTTCATAAGAATAAATTATACTTTCTCAACTTATAAGGAGTGTTACTTCTTTACAACTCTCTCGTGGACTAATGCCTGAGTTATAAAGCTTTAAGTGAAAGGATTACCTATTCTAATGTATGTGGCAATAAAGTAAGTAATAATGACTTATGTTTATTTCATCCAGGTAGAGAATGTGGCCTTATGGCAAGACCTGTCGACTTTGAAACTGGGGACCGAGGTTCTAGTCTGTGGCGTAGCCACAACAGCCTTTGATTCTGGGCAAATCACTAAATCTACCAGTGTCTGAAACTCTACATACTCTAACTGGTGCACATTTAAAGTCCTACAATATATTCGGTCAAGTTTACGCTTTAAAGAAGTGCAATTATTTCTAGATGAAGCTCATGCAAATTCTGTTAATCTGATTCAACCTGTTGTATTTGCGACTGAACTCCCTCTCTTTTTGGTGTTCTATAATACTTGCTTTACTATTACAATGTTGCCTTTCCTGGTGATAACTTTGCACAGTCTCCTTCCTGTGGCGCGGTAGACGTTACACTCCCTGTCCAATGTTCTTGGTGCACTTAATGGATCTGTACACAATGGGCCCGATTCATACAATGAACTTAAGACTCAATCCTAAACTTACTACTATTTTGCTATTCACAGAATGCACTTACTACTTTTGGCATTCACAGAATGAACTTACTACTTTTGGTATTCACAGAAGTTAGGATTTTGTCTTAAGTTTGTCTTAAGACAAACTTAAGACAGACTTAAGACAGACTTAAGACAGATTTAAGACAAATTCCTAACTTCTGTGATTACCAAAGTAGTAAATTCATTCTGTGAATGCCAAAAGTAGTAAGTGCATTCTGTGAATAGCAAAATAGTAGTAAGTTTAGGATTGAGTCTTAAGTTCATTCTGTGAATCGGGCCCAATGACTCTCGGCAATGGCTCTTAACAAATCTCGCTGAACAATCTCCATGTGCCAAAGCTGGTTGCTTTGTCTACTAGATCAGATATGAAACATTTTGTCAAGTTATGTTTTCTCGTCTCTCCTGTACCCAGGCTCCAGAGTCTGGTGTCCCTGGGTCTCGCCTGTCACAGAAACCAGTGCTGGGTTCTCTGAGCTTTTAGCCAGTAGACTGAATGGGTAAACTCTATAAATGTACACAGTATTCTATAGTGCAAACGAGGCCACAAAGGCAACATAGCATTACTATGGAGAAGCATCTGCGGAAGAGAGTAATTGGGAGCAGTTGAAACACATTTGCAGTTAGGCGTATAGTACGTTTTGCCACTGGTGCTACTGTGCAGATAAATGCCAGAAGCCGCTCTACTCCCAAATGGGAGAGATAAATCGGCTCATGTTTTCTTGCTCAGTGCAATTCATGAATCATGTTTTTGCCCCACCACTTAGAAAATTCACCTGCTGCTACTGGTCTGTTTCTTCCCCATCCCCTTGACTAAAGCGGACTTTACTATTCTTTATAGAACTGGCTCTCATTGTGAGGGATGCGATTGTTTGCAGTCAGTCTTTAGTTAGAGGAGTAACCACCTCATCTGCTCTACAAATGCCACCTGTCTAGCTTCTGCTGCAGCCAGGTGTGGGTGTTATCAGTAAAAAAAAATGTTTGCCTCATGTCACACAATTTACTTAAGATTGGAAGCTGTGATTAATCCAGGTTTTTTGGTATCACCCTCTGCCACCTGATCCATCCGCTTTATTAGCTTGCTTTCTGTTTGGATGTTTTCAAACCTGCTGATTGTAAACATCAAACAGCTCATGCATACTCACACCCACTCCACTGTAGAAAAAAAACATAAGTAGGAAACTTTGCTATTTACATCGCCAGTAGCTCTTACTTTCACCAATGCGAGACCTGTTGCATTGCAAATGCTTGGTATCCTTCCATGGCTGCTGGCTCCTTTACTTCGAGTGTTGCACAGTATGTTTTATTTATACTGTGAGCACTATTTTCTTCCCGTGCTTCCCCCTCCGGCAGTCCATGCCTCCTCGCCCGCCGCACTCCCGTTTAAGATGAAATAGGTCTTACGTACATGCGAGTCCTATTACATTGCAAAATTGCGGCAGTTGAAGGACAAATTGGTGTTCTTTTCATTGTGCATTTATTCAGCATAGAAATGCATAGCTCAATATTCTGAGTATGGTTTTTCCACCCTTTAGGATCCATGGCACACATTTTATGTTTCGGCCCAGTGTGAAATAGAGGGAAGAAAACCTGCTGCACACTTCAGCTGTAAATCGCGTATGTTTGACAGGTTGATTTCACTGTGAAGTGTCATGGCTGTGCCTCGCTCTACTAGGAGCTGAACCATTGTGACATTTGGGGAGGGCTGCCATTGTGCGTGTCTATTTTGTCAGGTATGCAGAAGGTACACCCCTTCCTCGTTGGTGTCGTCTCCAGGGCGCCTCCTCCCCATCTTTTCAGCTCGTCATCCTGCCCCGCTGGTAGCATTCTTGTAGGGATCCAGGCGGTGGTTAGTGGAAGGTGGAGGATGGTGTGCACTGGTATCACAGTACTGCCGCCAACAGCTGATGATTTCGTGTTAGGAGCTTTTAATGATAAAGCTGGATGTACATCGCACGGGATTGGTTCATGGAAACGAGCACCTTAGGTTTTTTTCACGTGGCACTGAGACTGTGCAAGTTACAATATAACTAACTACTCAATCGAGAAACTCGTCCCTGCGCTTTACGTGAAACTAGTGTTGAACCTGCATACTACTTAATTGTAAGTGAGTAAGTAAAAATCTTTATTCGGTTATTCAGACAGAAACAACCATAAAAGCACAATAAATGATAAAATCACACAATATAACAAGAATAGTCTAAAAATTCATATTAAAAGTAACAGTCACAGTTGGATGAGTAAAGTAATATGAGCAGTACTGAGCAGTTAACCCTCCATGCTCTTTCTAAATTTTGAAGCTGATTTTAAAAATCCAATCACAAATAAGGTACTTTCGGAGTTTAACAATTGTAAATAACAGAGTGCGGGTCTAACCTGGGTAAAGTTCAATTTTTTAAGGAGGGGCTTAAGATAAAACCTCCGAGGTAGATCATAAAAAGGACAGATAAATAAAAAGTGCAACAAATTCTGTGGAGACTCATTGTCGCAGCCGCAGGCTGGTAACACTTGACCTCGGTGACAGCCCTTTTGGACAGCTAACATTAGGTGGAAGAAGTCCAATCTGAACCTAGTTAACAGATGGCGTTCAAAACCCGACATTGGCCAGGATAAGTAAGGCTCCATCTGTGGAGTAGTTTTCAAGATGACATATTTCCGGACACTACATTTATTTAGTTCCACCTCTTCACGAAACAAGTATCGTGAGAGGGAAAAAGTTTTCCTCACAAACTCTATGTCAGCAAGCCCAATGGAATCTGGGTTTAAAAAGAGTTCTGGTCGTCTCATACTAAAATACAATCTTTCAAATACTTTAACCAAGGAAGGTTAAGCATATTATCCCACGATAAAGCTTCTCTTAGGAGAAGATGATTTAGGGGCAGGTCTTTGTTTAGCCAGCATTTTAGCAAGCAAATTAGTGGGCGTAGTGCTATAGTATCACTTAGAAAGGGGATACCAGATTCTTCATGCACTATTAAATTGGAAGTTCCCCTCGGGACCCCCAACAGCTGTTTCAAAAAGTTGTTTTCTGCCTCCACAAGATCATTAACTGCCACATACCCCCAGAGTTTGCTACCGTAACAGCCTATCGCCACACTCTTTGCCTGATAGATCTTTAACAGAGCAGCAATAGGACGTTTGCCCATTTTCCTGGCAAAATTAAAAATAGCCGCGTTTGCCCGGGTTATCTCCCCCCTTTTCTTCTGACCTGAAGGGCCCCAAGTCAGCTGGTCATCAAAAAGGACGCCCAAATATGAAAAGGTTTTTGTTATAGGGATCTTCTCCTCATTAATCCGAAACAAAAACGGCTTCTTATTACGTTGACCTACCTGCATTCCAAAAGATTTTGTATTATTAATAGATAGGTCACGGGATTTCATAAAACTATAAAACGATTCTAGTAGAATTTGAAGCCCTCTTGCGGTCCTAGCCAACCAGACGGCGTCATCCGCATATGATAAGACAGGTAGCCCCTTGCGCCCAACGTAAGGGTAATCAGTGCCAGTATTTAATAGGGACTCCTCCAAATTGTTAATATATAAATTGAATAAGAACGGGGCCAAAATACAGCCCTGCCTGACTCCCCGGTGGACATCAAAGTCCCTAGTTACCCTGAGGTCCTGGGAATACCTTACATTGGCCCTAGTATCCTGGTGCAGGTCCGCCAAAAAGTTAACCAGGTTTTGCTCCACACCCATGTTGCCCATGACCTCCCAGAGATTACCCCTGTTGACACAATCGAAAGCTGAGGAGAGGTCCATGAACGCCATATAGATGTTGCCCTGGCGCGCTCGGGTATAGTTTCCTAAGACCATATATAAGTTAAGACACTGTGCAATTGTGGAGTGGCCGGGCCGAAAGCCATATTGAATTGGGGAGATTGTCTCATGCTTTTCCGCCCATGCTGTTAATCTATTCAGAATTACTCCACCCACTACTTTAACCACAGAGTCAATTAAAGATATCGGCCTATAACAGGAGGTGCTATTCCGGTCCCCTTTCTTAAAAACTGGCACTATCGTGGAGGTCCCCCACGACTTAGGGCAGCCATGTTCTGCGGCTGCATTAAGCACAGCAGTAAGGACAGGCGCCCAAAGAGGTACCATTGATTTTTTTAAAAACTGGCACTATCGTGGAGGTCCCCGACGACTTAGGGCAGCCATGTTCTGCGGCTGCATTAAGCACAGCAGTAAGGACAAGCGCCCAAAGAGGTACCATTGATTTAAAAAGGTCTGGGGGCAGGCCATCGGTACCTGGCGCTTTATTACTAGACAACCCCGTGATGCCCTTCTCAACCTCACTCATGGTAAAACGTGGTGGGTTTGCTCCTTGTTCGCCTCTCATAGATTCCAACTGACGAGTACTACTGCTAAAAATAGTACTAAAATGGGATACCCACTCATCTTCCGTAATGTTAGTACCAACTGATGTATCACCTGGTGACTCAAATAAAGGTTTGTTATTAATACCCCAGAATTTCTCGCTATTTCCAAGAATTCTGGGGTCTACCAAATCTTGCCAAATATTGTCTTTGACTTCTATATTACGCTTAGCCAGGGCTTTTTTTTATATAAAAGACGTGATGCCCTGATCTGTATCGGATCCCTAGGGCTGCTCTTCAGTGCCGCCTTTAGTTCACGGCATGCCATGGAGCAGGAGTGGTCGAACCATTTAGGATCACTACTCTTGACCGTATGCTTTAACTGATATTTTAAGCGTGCCACAGTGTGGAATCGGTTATTTGGCACTGAAGATTAAACCTGGCAGTGTTCGAAAATCTTTTTTGAATGCTGCGCCTCTCATCTAAAACTGTCGAGTACTTCAACATTATATAGTCGCGTCAGTATTGTTAAAACTTAAATTATTCATTTTTGGACCATTAATATGCCTGCACTGACATGGTAGATACGTTAATAAACTGTATTATTCTCCATCTTAGGCCTTAATACTAATGAACTGCCCCAGTAGTTCTGTGCCATGAATACAGTACCGGTGACTCTGGGTTTGTAAACTCTGGACGGTGTGAATATTCACCGGGTAAAGCTCTGGCGGTGATACATATTGACGCGCCCCCACTGCCTCCTTCACCTGATCCCTCGGCATCCCTGCTTTGTGAATGAATTTCCCCAACACGTTAAGTGAATTCTCATGCAAATACTGCTTGCAATGTGTTATATCGTTTTTATTTTTTGCAGCGGTTAACACGTTGATTTAATTTGACTTATCACTATTCGTGAGCGATGCTGTTTTCTTATCTCACTTAATAAAGTGTGCTGGATTCACTTTTTATTTTATTTTAGTGAGATCACGCACCATCGGAGAACTCCTAAAACCAACGGCTCCTTTTGAACAAAAGTATGGGCGTGAAATTTGGACCCTTGATTTTGCTCCAGATCGTTCCTATTTTGCATGGTCACAAGGACATCCCACTGTAAAATTGGTTCCCTGGTCACAGTGCCATAATAACTTGTAAGATGTTTTTTATTCATACAGTAACTGTGCAATTTTTTTTAATAGTTGTTTTAGAACACGTTAAGTGACCCATCCCTTTTGAATAATGGTTGTTAAATCTGTGAAATAAGAAGAGACATTGACTGTATGATTTGGTGTCTCGACTCGTATGGAATGGCTACTTGTCTAGTTTGGCAATGGACGTTTGGACTAGTTTGCAAGGAAAACCTAAAACACTTTTGTTATTTGCTTGAACCCATCAAGTTTTCAGCTTGATATACATTGACTGTAACACTCTCTACATGGCAACCTCTGGAGACATCGAGAACAAATGTGGGCTCTAGGTGGGGAGTCTGATTGTTGTGCTTAGTCTGTTGGTCTGCCTTTATTTATTTATTTAACTATTTGTGATTTGAATTTGTTGAAAATATTTTTAACTTGCAGTTCATACATTTTGGGGCATGCTTACATTTGTCAAACATTTTTTGCAGTGTCGTGGATGGCATCAAGAATTCCACCAGTTCTCTGATCCCCAGATTTTCAAGACAAGGCCAGAAGTCTCCATATGAACACACAATAAATAGACTGTGGGGACATAGGGGTCATTTACAAACCCCTTGCACCACCGGTAGGTCACTTTTTCCCATATTAAAAGTGACATACTGGCGGCGCAAGTATCTTTTAAATAAGCCCCATAGTGTGGAGTCTTGCCTTTGGCTCTTCTGGGCCTGAGAAACAGAGCCGATGCGTGAACATACAATGGCATCGATTCAATTTTGGTCAGGATCAGCTTTTGCTTGCAACTGGTTTAAACAATGGGCGCATAAAAATATGGGATGTGTACGCAGGTAAGCAGACTACTTTTATCTTTATTTTTTATGAACTTATATTCAAACTTGCTGTCTGACATTCTTTGGAGACTTTCTTTGGTGCCACGTGACTGTGACATTTAGGGCCATATGCATCAACACATTTTCCCATAGACACAGAATGGGCAAAACATTTGATGCATCTAGCCCTTAGTCTTTGTCTAATAAATGGTAGTATGTTAATATGAAAGTTAGTTTCACGAATGCATTAGCATCAAATTTCATAGTGCTAGCAACGTAAATTGGATGTGAATTAAATGATTGTTATAACTTCCATTGTGTCCTTTCTTGTTTACAGAGATTCACTTTTATATTTAGTATTTTTAATCCCTCTAACAGTGTATTGTAGGTCTTTTTTTTATAATTCTGAACAGTAGTATTTCTTTCAAATCTTGTCTTTTCAGTGATATGACCACCGAAGGCCCTGATTTTATATTAAAAAGAGAGCTTTGGACTATACCATTTCCTGCTGAAAGGCAATATTTCTCTCCATGTGTTCCCATACCTGGCGTGTCACGCAGTTTGGTGCTTACTTAACCTCCATGTTAAAGAACAGTATATGTTTCAGCACCCAGGCTCATGTGCTGCATAGCTAAATACATATAAGGTCCCAAAAGCGAGACCGATTGCATTGCAAATGCTTGTTTATTGTAGTCCTTTTTTCATGGGCACCACCCACTTTCCGTTTCCCCCCACGGTAGGGGTAACAATTTGTCTCCTGTATCCCACTCCTGATGTGTTGTCTTCAGGGTATTGGGCATCAGCCACTTTTCCTTATTGTGATTCCTTGCCGTGTTGAGTATTCACTGTCCTCTCGTGGCAGGATCTCCTGTATACTATTCCTCCGGAGGCACTAGGGAGGCAGACCATATATTGAAAGGAAGGAAGAATGCAGGGCTATCTTTCATCTCCTCTGTTCTCTCCCTATATTTTATTCTTGGCACCTACTGCAGCTGCCAAGACCATGAGCCATGCTCTAATGTTGACGTCTCCGAGTGGGCTGGTTGTGAGGCCCCTGTGGTCACCACTGTTAGAGTCCTTCAGAACTCAATTGGTGAGTAGATATGGTTGACGATGCTAGAGTAGTAGTATCTGTTTGGGGCGATCCCGTCCTCTCTCTACTTTTTCTCCAATCTAGAGTGTGAAATGTTGTAAGTTTATCTAAGCATAGGAGTTTGTACTGGAAGAACACCATTCCAGTACAAAACGGACCTACGGCGTCACACATACAACTTTGCACGCTGCAGCCTATTTATGTGCTAGTGCAGGGGAATAGAAGAGCAGAAGGCCATATTTAGTAAATATGGCTCTGTGCTGCTCGGTATCCGTAGAGCAAAGCAGTGTGTTGCGCTATAATTTAGTAAAACGTACCCCTTTGTCCACTAGGCCCAGATATGAAGACCAGAACAGAGAAAGAACAATAAGTAATTCCTAGGGCAATTTGCTGCTGACTTTTAAAGTCTGTCAGCCTAGCATCTAAGGGGTTTGTCCTGTTGTCCCTATGTGTCATTTTACTATCACAATCTTCAGCACAGGGGCATTCAAAATTCACATCCCAATGGACAGGGTCTCTGGAGGTATCCATTGCTGTGACTTCAAGCGAATACAACAAATGTTCAAGCTCACTACATCTTTCAGTCTTGCTGTCTACAGTGACTATAATTATCGCTGGTGCGGAGACACCAAAATGAACCTCCCATTTTTTTTGACGAATGAGCATAACTAAAGCAACATTTTCTGCCACAATTTGTGTGTTGTAAAAAATCAGCTGAGAAATACATTTTAGGTTCCTGATCTTTTATGTTTCAAGTTTCTTGGTGGCCAAGATGAATTGTCTAGCCTGTTGATGTCACTGGAAGCAGGCAATTAGGGAGCATAAGGAATCCCTCTCTCTGTAGTGTTGGGGGTGTACCATATGATGCTCTGGAACTTTATGGACAAAAAGAATTTCAAATTCTAGAAGATCTAACAAAAAGCATGCAAGGAAACTCATCATCCACTCAACAATTTCTGTGACCTCAAGGAATCACACATTGTCACATCTATTCCTGTCTTCAAGCTCAAGGTTTTTTCTGTTGACATTCACAGGGGTTGAATGCACAAAAAGCCTCTAGTATGCAAAATCATATGTTTTGTGACCACGGTAGAGTCTTTAAATCCAGCATGTTTCTGAATTGCAAAATGGGTTTAGAAAGGCATAACAAATTGCTATTTAGGAGGGGCATATTTTGGATGTCTCTCCTAAATAGTGATTCATTATTGTATGCATCAATGTTGTGTGACAATAACCCAGACACCAAACATTGAAAAGTTACCATTTCTAGAGAGTGGTGGTAACACATTCACAAATGGGAGGGAGTTGACTTGACTTGAGTGTCAAAAAAAGGTTTGTTGGGTGGTAAGCAGTAGTCTAGAGGACAACTGTCAAGTCTCAAACAAACGATATAAAAATGACAAAAAACCCTGTTCCTTGTAAATACGGACCCTTTTCCTTTAAGGAATCGATGCTGCATTTAAAAAATACTTTACCTAATTGTGATTACAGACATGGTGGTCTGCTGACCCCACAGGCCACCATAACCCAAACTTGATGTGGAACTTGATTTGACAGCAAGGTCCTAACTAAGATTTTACTAGATTTTGTTGGTTATAACTCAGGGTACGCTGACAGCAAATGTTCCAAAAGATACCAATAAAGGAGCACTAAATTTCATATAGGAAGTGCCTAAAGTGTTCTTGGTCACTCGAATCACAAGATGGTAGCCAAGGATGAATCCACCTCCAATTCCAAGATGACCACCAAAATGGTCAAAAACACAAAGGTGGCCAGCCTTGAATTGCCACCACTTTAAAATTAAAGGTGTGCCCAGTAATTCTCTGTCTCAACTCTCCATGGTGTTGGACATACTTACACATACAAACTTGATACAGACCATGAGGAAACGTCCACACATTGTATTCCAACTAAAAGGCAGGAATGGATTCAGATGCAGCAGCTCAGGCAGAGGTGGCACCACATACCTCCGACCATTGATGAAGCGAGATAGAAAATAAAATTTTCTTTAAACTCGTGAAGTCACACTTCCATAATATGAATTAATAATATTAATGATTTGTGATGTGTTATGCTAACTCAATCTAGATTAAACTTTACACACGGGGACATTAACATGTGTGCTCATAAACGTGCATTATTGTTGCATCTTTTGTTCGTGCAAAAATAATAAATTAATTTTGTCGTTTTCATTTTTGTCATTACTAACTGCAGCAGATTTAAAAGTGGCATGTGCTTATTTTGCTTTCCTTGTCTATGTGATGTCATTTCCACTATTATAGGTGCATATAAGATTTCATGGATTCTTGAAGACTGGTAGATATAAAATGCTGCTTTATTTGTTTGCTTCTTGCTAGGTAACATTAGACTAATTGGGTGGGTTAATCAATTAGTAAACGAAGGGTGGAAACAGAATAAATAATATTTCTTTCATTAATATTTTCCTTGTGTTTGTTTTATACTAGAAAAATAAGTTGCCTGCTTTGGGCCTAGTTTGCTCGAGTTTGCTAAAAGATGGATTCAATTTCTGCATGAAGCACGATGTCCACCCTAAAGTTTTCCATGAAAGTTACATTCACTTAACAATGAAGAAGCGCTGTCATTATTTTTGTCGGACGTGGCCAAGGTCAGAAACCGGCAGAAAGAACATTTGATAACTTGGCATCCGAGGAAGTGAAATGAAACCAGTGAGAACTCTTGTTCAAATTTGTTGCAAACTAAGGAAGCTTTGGAACACGTACAATAAAGACAATGGTCTCAAAGAATATGACGGAATGGAAGTTTTGAAATATGGGGTGACATGTCACTTGTCACTTTCGCACCAATGGGACATCGACTTTTGCAGAAAAATTTCCTTTACTTAGATTAGCTAGCGTAGAAAGGTATAAAAAACCCATGCCCTATGGATGGGTCTCGCTGCTGCTTTTCAACTTTTGGATGAGGGTGTCGTGCTGACAGACTTTGCTTGGAGCACGTAAGAACCCTTAAAGACTTTACTTTATTTCCATTTATTTAGCTTAGCTAGGGACTTAGGATTTTAAAAATGCTAAACTTATAATTTCTTACTTAAAACTGTGATTTTCTATGATGTTTGCAAATATGCTTACTATGATTCTAATAAAATTGCATTTATAAAAATTATATTCTCAACAATCTAAAACTAGTTAATAAAAATCTTACTTTTGAAACAAGCTGGTCTTGGTTATTCAGGAGCGCAGGTTACTATTAGCTAGATGCCATCGCCATGGTGGTCATTTAAATAGTTAGGATTTGTTCAAATGATGTCATCTATTACCGCGGTTGTATATAATTTGTAAATAAGTTGTATATAAGTTTAATTTGGCCACCTGATTCAGTAGGTCAAGATATGTCATATTTGATTAATGGGTCCATGAGTTAGAGTAGTGTTTTATGAAGTAGGTTATAGAGTTAGGTAGCGTTGCTTATGACATATTTCCTATAGGCCGCTGGATCACCATCAGTGCCAGCTGTTAAAGTTGAAGATACAAGATACTGACGCCCCCCTCCAGAGTTGGTACATTGAACCGAAGCAGCAGTAACAGCCATCTTATGTGGTGGAACACAGGTTGTCTCGTATGAGCATCATGACATCATCTGCAGGAGTGTGGATGTAATTTCAGCAGATAATCTTTCTGCCACTGGGTATGACATGCACCACCCAGTTCAATCCATCCATGATTAAACTTCTTACCAATGGACACTTCATGAGGGCAGATGTGATCATGTATACTAACCAGAGATAAGCACATAGTACAGGAGTGCTTCAGTGGATGCTGACCATCATACATGCAGCCAGGCATCCCCTCTTCTAAATTAGCTTTCAAAAGGAAGTTTCATAACTCAAGTTCATATAATAGAGATTTTGACTGTTTCCTGAGAAGTCAAGAGATCTGAAACAGGTAGTCACATTGAGGGAAGAAACCGTAACTTTCCCTTTAACCATTATTGGCAGAATTGAAAGAAGTGGCTAGGGTGAGCAAATTGCCCAGTGAGGGTGTTTCTACTCTAAACCCTTTTCCTCATCACACCTCCAAATCGCACTTGCTAAGTCTAAAACGATGAAGACTAAGAAGATAGCACATGCAGGTTGAAGTAGTTCTAAAACCTGAAACAACGTTTGGAACATCACCTGAGGGACTGTAATCTGGGGTGCAGGTGGTAAAACGCATCCAGTGCAGGTCAATCATAATGGTAAAGGTTTACGGGCCTCATTTATGAGGTTTTGCCGTAGGGAGGCCTTCCTGCTGCGCTTCCCTACGGCAAAATAAAAGAGCAAGAATGCGCCATATCTATAAAATACGGTGCATTCCTGTCCTTTTCCCCTGCGCCGGCACACAATGGGCTGCCTGCGCCAGTGCAGTGATCTTTGCACAATGGTGCAAGGGTGCCTGCGTTGCGGGGATGATTATTTTTGTACAGGAAGGGAAATCTTTCTGTCAAAAATATTCACAAAAGGCTTTTCCATGCAGCACACATAGAAAAAGAAAAAACGAGGAGAAATAAAGATATTTCTCCCCGTTGCGCCTCCCTTACACCTCCCCTGGGGAGGCCTAAGCTTTTGGCACTGCCTCAGTTTTCCGATTTCTCGTAAATCTGGGGCAGTGTCAAAAGGCCATGGATGTTGCATGGAACGCCCCCAGCAACACCCATTGCGCGCCCCTTTAACGCAGAAAACTGCGTTAAAGGGACTGATATTTATCAGGCAGCATTAAGCCCAAAAAAAGTGGCTTAGTGCTGCCTGATAAATATCACTCAGGCCTCTGCGCCACGGAACCTCTCAAAAAGTAACGTTCCGATGGCCCCTACATTTCTTAAATCCAGTAACCCACTTAGGTAGCACTTCAAGGACCATGTTTAGGTTTTAAAGGAGTGATGAGGGTTTCCCCAGAATGTCCCATGATAGACCTTTAGATGACCCCATGTTTAGTGTGTGTTGGTGAGCACATATGAACACTCAGCAGCAATGAAAATATTCTTAGAAAACATTACTTTTTCTGGTGGCATGACCAAAATGTATCTCTGTCTGTCCCTAAATTAAAGGGTGAGTAGTGGCACTCATAGGGAGAGGACGAAGGGTGTAAGAGAGAAGAGCATTATAATATAGATATCAATTTAACTAGCAGATTGTTGGGTTTACATATTGAGAAGATAAACACAGGTGTTTTTGCCGTGGTTTTGAGGCCAAGTAACAGCTCTGGACACAGTCTGCGGAAAGGGGGGATCCAGATGGTTTTGTTGAAGGGTGAACAGTAGATTGTGAGATGTTGGTACTTTCAAGTGATCATCTGGGACACACATGAGACTTTTAGGAGACGTGGACCTTCTGTTCTCTTGACTAACCACCGTACAAGCTGCAAATAGGGCGCAGGGATGGGATGTTGTGTACGTGTGGGTGAAACCTCAAATTTCATCACGTGGACTGTGCATCATTTTTATGAAAATGCTGTGAATTGTATTTTACGAATCAGCTGTGTGAAAACTATGCATAGGTATGTCACGTATATAAAAGTCATGTGGGATGCTGTTGGAAGTCTGGTTTGAGTAGAAAATATTTATGGGTTGTAACCAGCATCAGTTTTGTAGTTATTGTGATTCATATACTGCTACTGTGAGTTAAAAGTACTAAGAAAAGCATAACTAGCCAAAGAGGAAACATTATGTGAAATACTCCTAACACAAAACGGGGAGTTAAGCAATATTGCGCCTGCATAATAAAAAGTTCAACTGATCCTAGAATATTGGTGCAACACACGGCCGGAGAGCGGAAAGAAGCCTTACCTCCCAGATAGGTAAATACATCTATGACATATGAAGAAACTCCTAAGGAGGAGGCCTCTGTTAACTACTTTGGAAGTGATAATTGAAATACTAGGGCACCCGATTGGTTTGTTATGTTAGGAATTTGAGAAATCACCCAACCAGACTGAGGGCCTCATTTGCCGAAGGGCAGCGCTGAAAGCCTTCCTGCTACGCAACACTAAAGCAAAAGAAAAGGGCAGCAATGACTACAGAACTACAGTACCAGAAAATAGCATACTCTTCAAAAACAAGACTATAAGACACCAGTACCTCAAACTGAACCAGTACCAGAAAATGACCGAAACTTCCAAAACAATACTTTAATACTCCAGTACCAGAAAATAAGGCACTATTCTAAAACAAGACTGCAAGTCTCCAGTGCCAGAAAATGGCATACTCCTCCAAAACAAGACTGCAAGACTTCAGTACCAGAAAATAGCACACTCTTCCAAAACAAGACTGCAAGAACAAGACTACAAGACTTCAGTACCAGAAAATAGCAAACTCTTCCAAAACAAGACTCTAAGAACAAGACTGCAAGACTCGAGTACCAGAAAATACCAAACTCTCCCAATACAAGACTGCAAGAACAAGACTGCAAGACTCGCGCACCAGAAAATACCACACTCTTCCAAAACAAGACTGCAAGAACAAGACTGCAAGACTACAGTACCAGAAAATACCGCACTCTTCCAAAACAAGAATGTAAGGACAAGACTGCAAGTCTCGAGTACCAGAAAATACCACACTCTTCCAAAACAAGATTGTAAAAACAAGACTGCAAGACTCCAGTACCAGAAAATAGCACACTCTTCCAAAACAAGACTGTAAGAACAAGACTGCAAGACTTGAGTGCCAGAAAATATCACACTCTTCCAAACCAAGCCTGCAAGACTCCAGTACCTGAAAATAGCACACTCTTCCAAAACAAGACAGCAAGAACAAGACTGCAAGACTCCAGAACCAGAAAATACCATACTCTTCCAAAACAAGACTGCAAGAACAAGACTGCAAGACTCGAATGCCAAAAAACAGCACACTCTCCCAAAACAATGCTGTGATAACAAGACTGCAAGAGTCCAGTACCAGAAAATGGCACACTCTTCCAAAGCAAGACTGCAAGACTCCAGTACCAGAAATTAGCCCACTCTTCTAAAACAAGACTGCAAGAACAAGACTACAAGTCTCCAGTACCTGAAAATACCACACACTTCCAAAACAAGACTGTAAGAACAAGACTGCAAGACTCGAGTACCAGAAAATACCACACTCTTCCAAAACAAGACTGTAAGAACAAGACTGCAAGACTCCAGTACCTGAAAAGAGCAGATTCTTCCCAAATAAGACTGCAAGAGCAAGACTGCAAGACTCCAGTACCAGAAAATACCACACTCTTCCAAAACAAGACTGTAAGAACAAGACTGCAAGGCTCGAGTAGCAGAAAATAGCACACTCTTCCTAAACAAGACCGTAAGAACAGGACTGCAAGAATCCAGTACCAGAAAATAGTACACTCTTCCAAAACAAGACTGCCAGACTTCAGTACCAGAAAATAGCCCACTCTTCCAAAACAAGACAGCAAGAACAAGAATACAAGGCTCCAGTACCAGAAAATAGCACACTCTTCCAATACAAGACTGCAAAAACAAGACTGCAAGACTCCAGTATCAGAAAGTAGCACACTCTTCCAAAATAAGACAGCAAGAGTAAGACTGCAAAACTACAGTACCAGAAAATACCACACTCTTCCAAAACAAGAATGTAAGGACAAGACTGCAAGGCTTGAGTACCAGAAAATACCACACTCTTCCACAACAAGATTGTAAGAACAAGACTGCAAGACTCCAGTACCAGAAAATAGCACAATCTTCCAAAACAGGAATGCCAGAAAAAGACTACAAGATTCCAGTACCAAGAAAATACCACACTCTTCCAAAACATGACTGTAAGAACAAGACTGCAAGACTCGAGTACCAGAAAATACCACACTCTTCCAAAACAAGACTGCAAGACTCCAGTACCTGAAAATAGCACACTCTTCCAAAACGACTGGAAGACTCGAGTACCAGAAAATAGCACACTCTTCCAAAACAAGACTGTAAGAACAAGACTGCAAGATCTGAGTGCCAGAAAATATCACACTCTTCAAAACCAGGCCTGCAAGACTCCAGTACCTGAAAATAGCACACTCTTCCAAAACAAGACAGCAAGAACAAGACTGCAAGACTCCAGTACCAGAAAAACCACACTCTTCCAAAACAAGACTGCAAGAACAAGACTGCAAGACTCCAGTATCAGAAAGTAGCACACTCTTCCAAAATAAGACAGCAAGACTGCAAAACTACAGTAGCAGAAAATACCACACTCTTCCAATACAAGACTGCAAGAACAAGACTGCAAGACTCCAGTATCAGAAAATACCACAATCTTCCAAAACAAGACTGTAAGAACAACACTGCAAGACTCGCGCACCAGAAAATACCACACTCTTCCAAAACAAGACTGCAAGAACAAGACTGCAAGACTACAGTACCAGAAAATACCGCACTCTTCCAAAACAAGAATGTAAGGACAAGACTGCAAGTCTCGAGTACCAGAAAATACCACACTCTTCCAAAACAAGATTGTAAGAACAAGACTGCAAGACTCCAGTACCAGAAAATAGCACACTCTTCCAAAACAAGACTGTAAAACAAGACTGCAAGACTTGAGTGCCAGAAAATATCACACTCTTCCAAACCAAGCCTGCAAGACTCCAGTACCTGAAAATAGCACACTCTTCCAAAACAAGACAGCAAGAACAAGACTGCAAGACTCCAGAACCAGAAAATACCATACTCTTCCAAAACAAGACTGCAAGAACAAGACTGCAAGACTCGAATGCCAAAAAACAGCACACTCTCCCAAAACAATGCTGTGAGAACAAGACTGCAAGAGTCCAGTACCAGAAAATGGCACACTCTTCCAAAGCAAGACTGCAAGACTCCAGTACCAGAAAATAGCCCACTCTTCTAAAACAAGACTGCAAGAACAAGACTACAAGTCTCCAGTACCAGAAAATACCACACTCTTCCAAAACAAGACTGTAAGAACAAGACTGCAAGACTCGAGTACCAGAAAATACCACACTCTTCCAAAACAAGACTGTAAGAACAAGACTGCAAGACTCCAGTACCTGAAAAGAGCACATTCTTCCCAAATAAGACTGCAAGAGCAAGACTGCAAGACTCCAGTACCAGAAAATACCACACTCTTCCAAAACAAGACTGTAAGAACAAGACTGCAAGGCTCGAGTAGCAGAAAATAGCACACTCTTCCAAAACAAGACCGTAAGAACAGGACTGCAAGAATCCAGTACCAGAAAATAGTACACTCTTCCAAAACAAGACTGCCAGACTTCAGTACCAGAAAATAGCCCACTCTTCCAAAACAAGACAGCAAGAACAAGACTACAAGGCTCCAGTACCAGAAAATAGCACACTCTTCCAATACAAGACTGCAAAAACAAGACTGCAAGACTCCAGTATCAGAAAGTAGCACACTCTTCCAAAATAAGACAGCAAGAATAAGACTGCAAAACTACAGTACCAGAAAATACCACACTCTTCCAAAACAAGAATGTAAGGACAAGACTGCAAGGCTTGAGTACCAGAAAATACCACACTCTTCCACAACAAGATTGTAAGAACAAGACTGCAAGACTCCAGTACCAGAAAATAGCACAATCTTCCAAAACAGGAATGCCAGAAAAAGACTACAAGATTCCAGTACCAAGAAAATACCACACTCTTCCAAAACAAGACTGTAAGAACAAGACTGCAAGACTCAAGTACCAGAAAATACCACACTCTCCCAAAACAAGACTGCAAGACTCCAGTACCTGAAAATAGCACACTCTTCCAAAACGACTGGAAGACTCGAGTACCAGAAAATAGCACACTCTTCCAAAACAAGACTGTAAGAACAAGACTGCAAGACCTGAGTGCCAGAAAATATCACACTCTTCAAAACCAGGCCTGCAAGACTCCAGTACCTGAAAATAGCACACTCTTCCAAAACAAGACAGCAAGAACAAGACTGCAAGACTCCAGTACCAGAAAATACCACACTCTTCCAAAACAAGACTGCAAGAACAAGACTGCAAGACTCCAGTATCAGAAAGTAGCACACTCTTCCAAAATAAGACAGCAAGAGCAAGACTGCAAAACTACAGTAGCAGAAAATACCCCTCTCTTCCAATACAAGACTGCAAGAACAAGACTGCAAGACTCCAGTACCAGAAAATACCACAATCTTCCAAAACAAGACTGTAAGATCAACACTGCAAGACTCGCGCACCAGAAAATACCACACTCTTCCAAAACAAGACTGCAAGACTACAGTACCAGAAAATACCGCACTCTTCCAAAACAAGAATGTAAGGACAAGACTGCAAGTCTCGAGTACCAGAAAATACCACACTCTTCCAAAACAAGATTGTAAGAACAAGACTGCAAGACTCCAGTACCAGAAAATAGCACACTCTTCCAAATCAGGAATGCCAGAAAAAGACTACAAGATTCCAGTACCAAGAAAATACCACACTCTTCCAAAACAAGACTGTAAGAACAAGACTGCAAGACTCGAGTACCAGAAAATACCACACTCTTCCAATGCAAGACTGCAAGACTCCAGTACCTGAAAATAGCACACTCTTCCAAAACGACTGGAAGACTCGAGTACCAGAAAATAGCACCCTCTTCCAAAACAAGACTGTAAAACAAGACTGCAAGAGTCCAGTACAAGAAGTAGCACAATCTTCCAAAACAAGACTGTAATAACAAGCCTGCAAGCCTCCGGTACCAGAAAATAGCACAATCTTGCAAAATAAGACTGCAAGAGCAAGACTGCAAGACTACAGTACCTGAAAATAGCACAATCTTCCAAAACAAGACTACAAGTCTCCAATACCAGAAAATATCACACTCTTCCAAAATAAGACTATGAGAACAAGACTGCTAGACTCGAGTCCCAGAAAATAGCACACTCTTCCAAAATAAGACTGCAAGAGCAAGACTGCAAGACTACAGTACCAGAAAATAGCACACTCTTCCAAAACAAGACTGAAAGACTCCAGTACCTCAAAGTGAACCAGTACCAGAAAATGACTGACTCTTCCAAAACAAAATTACAAAACTCCAGTGCCAGAAAATAATGCAGTCTTCTAAAACAAGACTGCAAGACTCCAGTGCCAGAAACTCTATCAGAAAATGACAAACTCATCCAAAATGAGGTGCAACTGTGAACATCTAGCTGAAACAATAAAGCCTGAGGAGATTAAGAAGGTCAGAATCCATAGCAATTTTTAAGTCTAATCAGACATTTGATTGTTTCAGCCTTGTCATTTAATATTTGTATTTTATTTTATAAGAAACACGAGTAAACGAGTCAGTATATGGGCTTTGGTGCAGTATACATGGGTAGTTCACGGACATGATTGTCACAATGATGCTAACTTTGTTTATTAGGTTAGCTCCAGAGAGGAAAGTAATAATTGTTCCTATTTGTAGATTGAAGCTTGTTTGTTTCAGTTTGATCTCGAGACTCACTCAGATCACTGGACTCGTTTAGATCACGGGACAGACTCATAAAAAGAGCCAGACATTGCAAATGGTGCATAATACTGCTGTTCAGCAAGGTGCAAATAGGAAACTAGGAGATTCAATTTGTAGAACCATCGGCTACTTGTGTTACTTATTTGGTGCTCCATTTTGCATGTAGAGGTCTCTCGGGTATCAGTCTCCGGGGTAGCACTTGTATTTCACTACCAGATTGCGATGGATTAGCCAAACAGATATCAGGGGCCGTCATATCTATGCAGCACTTTCCCCGTTTAAGCCATGGTGTAGCTTTCAAAAGATGTGCCAAGTGCAAACTTGGACAATGCGCCGTATTAAGAAGAATGCGCTGCCCCCAGGGCAGCCACAAACTGGTGCTGCCTGGAGGAAGTGCATTCGAGTGAAATACAGATCGGCTGCTTCAAAGCCGCTTTGTGTTCTACAGGGCAGACAGCATGCTGCCTGCACTTTGAAGAGGGGAGAGAGACCCTCTTACAGTCAGGTGCACTTAGTGACTGCACCCGCCTGGAGCGGGATGTCTGAGGGTCCATGCGTCCCCCTTTCTTCCCTCCAGAGGGCTGCTTTTAGGAGGCGTATAGAAAGTGTGCCACCTTTTTGAGGCGCACTTTCAATGTGCCTCCTAAGGACATGTTTGTCTCTGCGCCCTCGTCCATAAAACGGCGTGGGTGCCGAGACAAAGTGATTCCCACATTTGCATGGGGCCATGCTACCATGCAATTGAAAGGACGCCCTCTCGTGATAGAGCTGGCGCTACATGTGCGCCAGTGATATCAGTATTACAGAAGGAGGAGTACAAGTGTCTAGGTCCCCTTCTGTAATACCATTGTGCCCTGGGCACATGGGATGATATGGCCCCAGACCTGTGCTTGTTGCAAATTGTCTATGATGATGCATAGGCCATTTGCATATGTCACCAGGGCCTTGGGGAAGTTAGAACGCATGAATACAAAACTGAACACACTACATGGCTCAATAGTATGCTCCTATAATCTTCAAGATAATAAGGCGCATCATAGAAGGTAACTAGAGCACACACTCCTCCATACCTGCAAAATAAATTAACTATCTTAGTTGGGCAGCACCACACCAGAAGCCTGGACGTTTCCAGACTGGAAATAAAAAAAACAAGCATTTGCAATGCAATCGGTCTCGCCTTTGGGACCTTATAAGTATTTAGCGATGCACCACATTATTGTACTGCAAAGAGGCTGGTTTTGTTTATGCTTGCCAACTGCTAATAAGGACTATTAAAGGCGGCATCTCCAGTTGCGACAATGCTATGTGTTGGCCTGGTATTGACACATTAATAATCTCTAAAGACAGGGCTGTTCATGTTATGTTATGTTATGTTATGTTATATTATGTTATGTTAATTAGTTTTCTCACACACGCAGCTACTCCAAGGAGTGTCCAGGCGCGAGCAGAGAGGGATATCAATTGCGGGGAAGTCATAATAAATATGCGAGCCTGCATAAACAAACCTTTTTTGGGGCACAAATGTTGCAACTATGCGTATTTAAGCAACAAACCATTAGAAGGACTACCATTGTAATAGAAATTGCATTTTAAACCTAATGGTTGTGTTCACTTCCGGAATAATTATTTTTGCTGCATGGTTGAGAAGACACCACGTGTCCGGGTTCTCATTAGTCTTTATACCCTTTGTAAAAAGTATTGCTGTTAACCAAGCAAACCACTAACATTCAGGTTACCTGGCCAAGTATGAAGGGAATCAAGCAGTATGCCAGATTCTTAATTGTCCAGGCCTCAAGCTTCCAATTTTTGGTCTGTTGATGACAACGTATATAAAACAAGCATTTGCAATGCAATAGGTCTCGCATTAGGATAGTTTGAGTTTTTGGTATTGTAAATGGCATGATCTTCACGCATGCTCACCAAAACATCACTGTGCTCCATCGAGGTGCATTATCAGCAGAGAAAACAGTAAAACTGGGTATCAGATGAGTGCGAATGCGGAGGACTGTTTTCTCAACATCGTCCAAGTTAGTCTATTAATGAGCTCGAGTTAATACCTCCTACGCTCCTAGCGACAGCACTCGTCTTTCTTTAATAGGTAAAGAAGGTCGCAGAGGGGCACGGCTCAGCAGTGCTTAATTTGTAAAATAATAAGTGCCGGGGTTCTCGTAATAATGCCACTGCTGGTTGCAACACACATTACCCCTGCCATGCTGCCAATGATAGTAACAACATGACTGCTAACCATCACACTCCTTCAACTGCGCCGCAGGCTGGTTTATGTGTTTATTTATTCATCATTCGTTTGGGGCATAGACACCTGCTTCAGTGCGCAATCCTGGGCATGGAACTATGGATTGGCTGTACAAGGTCCTAACCATGAATCATCATTGTTATATGAGCAGTGGCGAAAGACTGGGCTGAACGCGTTCTGGAAGGCTCTTTCTTTAAGAAAGTATGAGGCAGTCAAGAAGTAGTTATCACTAGATGTATGCAACCTTTAGTCCCGCTGCCAATTTGTTTGCTGAATATTGTTCTCTCTGATAACACTCGTTTAGTCAAAAGTAATCTACCGATTTTGAGCTGCATCCTGTGTATAAGTGTATGGTCCGGCGGGGTCTACTAGACTGGGCAGGCAGCGCATTATCATCTTCAAATCTTGTGGAGCCGGAGCTACCACCACGGTGATGACCATCACGCCACCACGCTCCCCGACAAAAAAAGCAGCTTGGTTTGTAAATGGGCATGGCATAGCTACGCGTGCCTGCTACTACTTAATTACTTGCTCCCGTTACTCGTGGTGAGCCGGGCGGCTGGGACACTGCTCTGCCTGCCTTTTAATAACTAATTAGGCCTGGGCCTGGTGCTGCTGCTGCCTGCCCTCAACGTCATGAGCTGACTTAAATGACTCATACGGTGCGGATGTGCTAGGCCGTGGCAAACTTAAACAAATCTGCGAGAATCGTACCAAGAGCCCCCCTCCCCTTATCGCTAAGAGTTATGACATGTGGTTGATGATGGGCAGTGAGGGCCGTGATCTTCAGCTGCTCGCCTGTCCCTGCCTCCCCACTCTCCATTGCAGGGAGATATTGTTGCAAAAGGGCGAATTCAAACCGGATTTCACGCTTTCACGACTATGATACTGTTTTTGAGAGAAGTCAGCCTCAGGGCTGTAACGGGGGTGGGAGGGGCAATGAATATCTGTGAGTTACAGGATTTAGGGGCTAGAGTGGCGACTTTGAAGATAATTACTGGGTTCGAGTCTTGGCAGCAGTTCAAACATTCTGTCATTCTGGGCAATTTACTTATTTTCCCTGTGCCTAATAACAAATGTGTCCGTCTGCAATGCAGCCGGTGCTGATGTAAAGCGCTCCGATTTTAACCTTCCGGTCGAGTACGCGCTACATAAAACTTCCAACAACAAAACAAGATAAGCCTGCAGTGTGCTTAGAAAAGAAGGAAGCAAGATGTGTTTGTTATTTAAAAGGTTGGAAGTGACACAGGCCAGACGGAAAAAACACATGCCAAACAACTAAACATTCTGAAAATTTATATGAATGTCTACAGCTTCTAAAATAAATCCACTTACTACCAGATTGGGTAACTTGACAGAACTTGGGTCAGTATATACAGAAACCGCATACATCCCAAAAAGTTCTTCTCAAGTGTTTTTTGAAACAGCTGAGGGGAGGGGAGGACACGCCACGGTAGTGAAAGCAGGGGCACCGAAGACACTAGAAGGAAAAAAAAACACGATGTCGGTCTTTAAAGCAGTAGCACCCCTGCCATGTATTTGTGCATGATGCACTTTGCGGCTGGCAATCGATCGAACATTATGCACAGCAATTGCGGATTATGAGCCAAGTTATAGTGCCAAAGGGTAAACCATGAACCTGATAAGCAACCATCCAGCGTTTCAGTCGGCGAGCACTGCACTACTAGCGGGAATCTGTGTTTTGCATTGGTGAGCTCTTCTCCACATGGGCCACGGTCCTGCCCGAGCCCTTTCTGTGGTGATTCGGGCACGGAGGACCGGGGCAGGGAGCAAGGGCAGCTGCTCTTGAGGGTGTTCTGCCCCCGAGAGGAAACTGCCTACACATATGTACTTGCTGGCCACACAGGACGAGCAGCACAGAGACCTGAGACCCAAGTCCCGAGCGAGGGGTCGGTGCAGGACCTCTGGAAGTTTGGCGTGAAGGAGGGGTAAATGTGGCGTGTACCTGGGGAGCTTTGGTGGAGGGGTGGCACGTTGCTCCAATTGTGCCGCGTATGGAATGGGGTTTGTGTGGAGTGCGTTTCCTGCGCGAGGAACGGAGTGGTGTGGCTTCTTGTTTTTGTTGCCGTGCCTAGCGATGCACGTTGGAGCTGAGGCTGCAGTGGCGGGTGGGGAGGCGTGGTTGACTATACATCCAGAAGCGGGCGGTGTGTGTCCTGTCCCGCAGTGCTACTGGTGCACGCCCGCACCCTTGAGGGCATCTGGCGCCAGGAGTGGAGGAGCGTGCAAGAACGTTTTGGTGGGGCGGGGGTTGCACAGGGGTGGGCACGATCGGGTGGCAGAAAGCGTAGGGAGGGCGTCATCGGTGCGGCCAGGTGTGCGCAGGTGCCAGAGAATGGCAGGCCAGGGGGTGCGGGGGACGAGGCCTTCTGAAACAAGCCAGCAACAAAACAAAAACAAGGCCAACAGGGTACCATAAAGCCGCGTTTCCAGTATAGCCTGCCTTAGGAGGGGCGCGGCCATGTTAAGACTGTAGTGAGACTTAGCTGCAAGCCCGCGGCCACTTACCGAGCAGCAGCAGCTTGAGCTCGCGGCGAGCGTTCTGCTTGTCCTTTTTGATCCGCCGCTCGATCTCCGTGTTGATTCTGTGCTGCTCCTTCTCCTCCGCCGAAAGGCAGCAGCCCGCCATCCTGCCCGACTACAGCAGCAGCAACAAGTGTGCCAACGCGGGACCAGCACCTGGCTCCTTCCCCCTCCTCCCAGCAAAACCAGCTCCGACAGCGAAACCGAAACCTTCCATGGGGCGGGTTCGGAAGCCCGTGCACGCGCCCATGGAGAGAAGCAGTGCTGGTGACGCGGGGCTCCCATGCCCGAGGGAGAGGCTGCAAGAGTTTAGAATGGCGGTAAGTGGGGCTTGGGGGGGGAGGGGCGCTTGTATGTATGCGGCGGTGGCGGCGGCCGGGGGGGGCGCTTGTATGTATGCGGTGGCGGCGGCGGTGGCGGCCGGGGGGGTCTCTGTGTGTGTGCGTGCGTTTGTGTAGGTGCGCTCCTGTGTGTGTGCGGCGGGGGGTGCTGGTGAGTGGGGGGAAGGAGGGGGGTGCGCGCGTGTGTGTGTGTGTGTGTGTGCCTTCCTGCCTGCATGTGCATGTGTGTGTTCAGGGAATCTGTGGCAGGGGACGTGCACGGCGCCGGGCTGGGCGTGCGCGCCCACGAGGTCAAATCTCTGCCAGAAAAAGCGCGTGGCAGTCTGCTGTCCACATTCCCCCAAAAGTGACAACATAAGTTGTCTCGCACTAGACAGACAGCAAAAGCTTCGCTTTTGCTTTCGTCTAGGCGAGACCTAAAGAGGCCAAGCACACCCCTCACAAAAACAAACACTTAAAGCAGGGTGAACAAACAAACCAACCAACATATACAAACTCTCAGCAAAACACACAGCTCTACATACACATACATGCAAACACTTTCAGCAAAGCAGACACACACGGGCAGACAAATAGACACACAGCAAAAAATAAGGAGGAAAACAAACACAATCAGAAAACCAGTGAAACGCAAAAAACAAAAGTAGAAACATCAGCAAACGGAAGAACACATACATAAACCAGTTTCTCACTCTCTCTCTCTCACTCAAGCTCATCCAGATACACAGGCTAGCGCACATAAGTAGACCGCCGGCAACTTTGTGTTTCCCACACACACATGGACAGATGCCCACAAACAGGAAGAAATACAAACAGTTACAAAAATACAGACCAGCATAGAAAATGATTTAAACACTGCCACATGTAGATGCGTAGCAACAAACAAGGATACACGAATACATTAACTCAAACACACTAACACATCACACATGCAATTGGCACACCAACAAAAACCAACAAATAGGCAGCAGAACACACACACCAAGGCTATAGGCAGCAAATACATGCTAACAAATGCAGATATTGCCACAACCAACTACACACACACACCAACCAAGAGAAACATGAACACCACTATACAACCAGGAAAACAAAAATCTGTTTAAAAAAATGTGAAACACCCAAACACACACAGCAACGTGCAAGCACACTTCACACAGACAACCACACACACACATCAACACAATACACGTAAACTCAGACAAGTCTGCAGCCACAATCGCAAATACCTGTACGTACAAACATTTACCGAGAGCCACACGGAAGGAAACAAAAACAACTTCGGCCCTCCCTCCCATGTAAACACAAACACATACACATAAATTATCCCGAGTGCAACGGAGGAACTTTACAATATGAGAGCGTGAATGGGAAAAAGAGAAAGGGAGAGCCAGACTGGAGAAAGGGAGATAGAGAGAAATGACGACCAACAGAGTATAACATAGTCCAAGAAGAGGGATAAGAAAAGGGGGAAACTGTGCAGTGAGAGCAAAATGAGAGAGCAACAGAATAAAGAGGGGACTGATGAGAGGACGAGTGGAAATAGGGCAATTGAGAAGGTATGGGGAGGGGGAATGAGAGAGATGAAAGGAGATAATATGAGTAAAAGGAATTGGGGAGTAAAAATAGAATAAAGTGAGAGAAAAGGTGTAATAGACAAGAAGGAAAATAAGGCAAGAAAAAAGGTGAAGATCGATTGAAGAGAGATTGAGAAAAGGAACAAGAGGAAGGGGGAGAATGAAATAAGGAGCAAGAGCGGAGAGAAGGCAGGCTAAGGGAAGAGATAGGTTCGTGGGGATGAAAGTGACAAGGCATAAAGACAACCTGAGACAGGTGAAGGGAGGGGATAGAGAGAGGGAGGGTGTAAGAGAAAGAGAGGGGTCGGAATAAAAGATGAAGAAAATGAGCGAAACATCGCAGGAGAGAGAGGACGGACAAAGGATGAGAAACAATCACCTTGACTAGATGGGAGGCAGGACAAACCAGGTATGTGTCGGAGATATAGAGAGCTGGAGAAACTGGCTATAATAGATCGGGCATGTTAGGACAGATGAAAAAGCATGAGAGTACAAAGAGGGTGAAACGTGTACGGAGAACTGAAATGCTGTGAAGCAACAGCGAGAAACACTGGAAAGGGTATCATGTACCAAGTGCGATGAATAGAGTGGGAAGAGAGAAGCCGTCAGGTGCTGCTGTGCTCACTGTCCAGGCTGCAGCGATCTCACTGCTCGGCTCCTGAGTGCCCCCTCCAATTCCCCCTAACGACCCCATCGCCTTCACTCTCACAGGGCACCTTGGTCCTCTAGTGGCCGCTCCTTCGAGAGACTACCGGAAGCTGCCCCTCCTGTACCTGCAGCTTAGCCCTTGTCCACTCCACAGGCCTCTCAGCTGAAAGCTCCTGCAGAAAGTGGCTCAACCGAATTCCTTCTCAGAAAAACCGCCGAGACAGGCAACCCTGCCATCATATTTGGGACTCTGAATGTTGCTGGGTAGTTTATTTGACTCTTCCCCCCCTTAGCTCCCCCCCCCACCCCAAAAGAAACAAAAAAAAACAACGCAGTGTATACTGTGCTCTGCTTTTTGGAAATGCCCTTGGGATAGGTATGTTGTACAAAGATCTTTATGACAAGGACACTAGCCTATTGGACGCTTTTCATGTGCTTGGAACCTGTGACCGAAGAGTTAAATACATATGTCAGGAGAAGGCACACCGACTGTTTGAGCTACCTTCCTATGTCGGGAACCGTTAACCTGAGTGTTACACCCACACATAGATGCATCTCAGTAGTAGGCACTTAAACCCGCTGTGCTATGTTCTAGTGATTGGAACTTGAGGCCCAAGGGTAACAAATACATTCTAACTACCCGAGGATTAGACACATACCTCAGCAGCAGGCACATGGACCCCCTGGGGTATCGTGATGGGGAAAAGTCCAGGGGTCCATCATGGACGTCATCAACATCCAACACCATACAGCTGAACATTATATAATGTGGAGGGTCGAGCCCTCGATTTCACTCGGATGTCCCCTGCTTATAAGTGACAACCTTTCAATTGTGACCTCCGGGTGTACTCAAAGAGATTCGAGGTAAGACTGGGTCATCATGTTTATGTCTAAGAATACCTCAGCATAGATCGGGGGCTACACAGCCCGAGACTAACGTGGACTCCGAGAGTGTCAGGGGCGGTGACCTGGTCTAACGGCCACAGCTACCCCCGTTAGGACTGCTCCAATCTCCGCCCCGCACTTGGGCTAAAAAAATGTGATTTGTGGCAAATTCCTCAAGTTCTGCATGTCTAAATAGTTAATGTAATGAAGCTCCGCATATTAAGTGTGATTGTCTAATTCAAATGAGATGATGGACATGACCCTGTATGCCCCAGAACTCCTCCTTAATTTTAGAGGCAGACAATGAGCCAGAGTTCTAATCCTGACTTTCTACACTTGGTAAAAATGTGTGATCATGATGTGATCATGTTTAAACAGGTAAGAGGGGCGTTGTCAAAGTTTTTTGGGAGACATTTTGCACTCTGGAAGTACATGTAGCGGGCACTGCCATGGGGGTGGGGGAGAGGCTGCGACACAAGGACCCACGGCGCTGGCAGTGTCTCTTATCTCCTCATCCAGCGTTGCCCAGGACTGCTCAGGGATCGCTGCTTTTATGCCCTCCTGTGCAGTGGCGTAACACAGTATCCCACGGTGCGGAGGTGCCCAGCTGCAGGAGGCCTGCGAGTTCCGGATTCAATTCGGGGCGGGGCCCCTCCATGTACCTTGTAGGGGGGCCCCACTCAGATTTCGTTATGCCAGCGCTCTGGCGATCATAAATGCAGGGAGCGGACAGCTCCCCTGGCAGGTTCAAAGCAACCCTGTGTCCCGACATGGCCGCCATTGTCTGTGGAAGCGGACGTGGCCCACCAAATGTAAGCAAAGCACGTCCTGTCTAACTAGAAAAAACTCAATAAATAAATAGAACACGTACGTGTAACAACCAAGTAAAGGGGCCTGTAGCCATGGGAGGATACAAATTACGACATAGCCGTACTTAGGAGGGACTAACAAGCCTTATAATGAATCAGAGGCCAGCATTTACGAAGGACAAACACACACGCCAATGAAAAGTATGGGCGGGGTAGTGGGCGGGGCTTCTCTCCCATACTGAACTACCCCAGTTCTTCCCTAGAGGAGCCCTTGTGCGCTGATTCTAGGCTCGACCTAAAAATGACAAAATATTGAAGTAATGCTATCAGAGCATGTGCCTTATTACCTCACATCATTTGCCTTTTCTTGTTGCATTATTTAGTCAACCCCGCCACATATTCAGGTCCTTCCAAGCCGCATAATTCCCATGGCCCTGATGTTTGAATACTGTTTTTAAGCTTTATTACTTTTAGTGGCTGGTTGCTTTTGCCAATCACTTTTCATCAACAGACTGCAACCTGGATTTTTTAACAGAGGGTTCAAAAATTACAATAGCTGCTCAAAGTGGACCAAAGATCATGTTCTGTCATTACTGTGACACCATTACAAGCTTTCAAAGGGTGTAGGGGTCTTACTTCTGCTAACCCACCATTTATGGGAAGAACACAACATGCAACAAGTGATCTGGAAAGATACATTCTGCTCAGGCTTGTTAAAAATGATTTCCAACACAGTCTTGGTACAAAACCCATTTCTCCGTTTGTTCATAAGTTACTCAGTTCAGAATGTACTTCTCATCTTAATGTCAACATTTTATATTATTTCTGGTATTTTATTTTAACAAATATGATAAGGTGCAGAAAACAAAAAAAATAAAAAAACAGCTACGTAGAGTCTGCCTGTATTTGATAAATTTTTAAGTAGGGAAAGATAGAAACACGAAACATGTATTCACTGAGTTGTAAAAATGTGCAGAGTCTTCCTTGTTAGCTGACACTCCTGCACAAATAAAGCTGTCACAGATACTCTAAGGGGCCGATTCCGATCCTGGAAAAACGCTGTACAAATCGTGGTATGGAACGTTTTCCCCATACAACTCGTACTTGTAAGGAGGCCCCTACAACCTAGGAAGTACGATCCGTACAAATAGACGCACTCCATACAAATTGTAAAAAAGACCATACAACTCGTATATACAAGCGATTCCGATTCGGATTGCTCTGTACCCGACGTTCCCCTGTATTCCCGGCAGCAGTTTACAACCTGGCAAGTACGATTCGTACAAACGGCACTCCGTACGGCTCTTTTTTTACAAGAGCCAAAAAGTGCAGGAAAAACCTTGTATGCCCTGAAAACAGTACGAGACAGACCCCCTCATGTACACGTCGTACACCCCATGAATACAGGGGTACGGTGCGTATGTACGGTGCAAACGGATGACACGGAAAGTGGGGTACGGTGCGTACATACGCGATGAAGGGGTACTGGTCGCGTACGCACCGTACAAGCACCGTACCCCAAAATCACGTATGTATGCACCGTACCCCAAAATCGCATACGTATGGTGCGTACATGTGCGATGTTGGGGTACGCACCATACACACACCTCGCATGTGGGGAGACCCCTGTACGCCTCATTCCCCTATACGACCCGTACCCCGGTATGAGTCATACCCCCAGAACGAGTCATACCAGGGTACGAGGTGTATAGGGGTTCGCTTCGTTGCCCGGTATGAGTCATTCCCCGTATACAGGCCATTTTCCATACAAATCGTATGCTGACAACCCGGTACGAATCGTACTTGACGGGTTGGACAGCCTTTTTACAAATTGTATGGTCCGTGTCGTACAGCTTTTCCCGATCCGATTTGTAAGGATCGGGCCGATCAGTATGTATTTTTCCCATACGAATCGTACTACACGGGTTGGAAGGGACTTTTACAATTTGTATGGAAAAAAATACAAATCCTATTTGTATGGAAAATAAAAATCCAGGATCAGAATCGGCCCCTAAGAGTGCTTTTTGTGATGTGACGGAGTCACGAGCCGCAGGGATCTGATAATGTTGGCTCTGCAGACATCCTGAGAGCTCGTGACAGGGGCTGCCCCGAGGGCTCTGCAACATCTGGGCTCTGTGTCAGACGGGTTCTTGGAACAGTCACACAGCATTGCTTCCATTAGAGGGCCTCTGCTCGGAGTGCAGCACACACATAGATGGGTCAGGGGCTCCTGCTGGGAGTGACCGTATGTGCTTCCAAGCAAGGGATCCTGCTCGGAGTGCAGTGCACGCATGTATGTGCTAGAAGCCAGAGGCTCCTGCTGGGAGTGCAGAACAGCATGCACATGTATGTGCTTCCAGGTGAGGGATACTGCTCGGATTGCAGCACACACATGTATGTGCCAGCATCTGGTTAGGGGGCAGATCACACATGTATGTGCCTTTAGGGAAGGGTCCCCGTCAGGATTGTAGCACACACATGTATGTGCCTCCAGGCATAGGGTTCTGTCCAGAGTATATTGTAGTTGCCTTTATATAGCGCATACTACCCCTGACGAGTTGTCAACACGCTTTTTCGGTGAGTAGCACGCTACTCTGGGACCCATAGTGTAGGTTACACATGTATGTGCCTCCAGGCATATGTGCCTCCAGGCCCAGCACCACTGCTTGAGCTGTGGTGCTGGGCCCCCACCTCCAGTCTGCGTTGCTGCCTTCTGGTCGGCAGAGAGTTTTTCCTTGGTCCTCTGCTTGATATCATTCCATCGCCTCTTGACCGTGCCCATTGTCCTCTTGTGCTCCCGACAACATTCGCCTTGTCCACGATGTCCCTCCATATTCAATTTTTGGTGCCCAATGACACGTTGGAGGTGACGAACAGTTGTTGATGATGTTCCATCACCTCTGTGACTATGATCCTGTTCGCCTGCGGACTGAACTTCGTCTTCCTCTTCTTCTTGTCCTTGCCTTTCCCTGTCCTCGAGGTCCCGGGCTGGTCGTTCGAGGTGCTTGTGGGGTTGCACTCGTCCACTGCGCCTGCTCCTGCTGCCTCCATGGTGCTTGGGTGTTGCTCAGTTTGTATTTGTTTGTTTTTTCTACTTTTATGGTGATTTTTTCCGCCTGCCAGGTGTGTGTTGCAGGCCTAGCGCTGCTTCACTGATTTCCTCATCACGCTTTGGCCCATCGCTGTTTTTTTGGTGTAGTGGTTTGTATTTTTGTTTCCATCGAGGTGGTTGTATCACGGACATTTTCTGCAGTTTCGGCAGACTATTGCATGCTACCGCCGCGTCGTGAATTCCACGTTGACACAGGGTTATTTTCCAGCGATAGGCTGCAATGTTGAAAGTTGCGTTACGCTACTCTTGCGGTAGTTATCACACGTTCTTGTGAATATTCCCCTTAGAGTAGAGCCAGGTTTTAATAGCCTTTCCAAATTTATATGAAGAAGGTTATAGGTGCATTTCAAGAGACAGATAATTCCACAATTGAGCGCCTTGTATCCCCAATGCTTTCGCCCCCCTCTCCTGCCATCTTATTTTTCTGAAGGGATTATACACCTGGATTTAGTTTGTAATCTGATTCCTCTAAGGCATTTATTTCTTGAAATTCTTTACGAGAAATTGAGGTACAATTTCATAGCACCTTTTTGTGAAGGACAAGCTGCATTATAATAATCCATTTACTCATAGGAGAGCGAATGAAGCAGACGCAGGTAGCTGGAGTCTGCGTCACTTTTTAGTTGAAAGCCTACGGAGGAGGCGCATGCACGAGTGTGCTGCACCCCACCATGAGCCATCAGCTGGAGGTGCATACACCAGTGAGCTTCACTGCCAGCATCTCTGCACTGCACTCCTAGCTATGCACACATGTGCTGCACTCCTGGCAGTGGCCATCGGCTGGTGGCACATAGATGACAAGTTCCCAGCTAGGGGCCCTTGCTAGAGAGACATACATATGTGAGCTGCACTCCCAGCAGACCCTGGTTGTAGGCTGATCTCCACTAGCAGCAGGAGCCCTCAGGTGTGTGCTTTACACATTGCACAAGCCCTTGACTGGAGGCGCACACATATTGTGCTAGCAGATCCCCTTGGCACAGGCATGTGGTACTACTAGTACCAAACCCAAGCCAGAGCCGCCACATGCATATGTGCAGTGGAGCCCAAAGAAGCCCTTGCCTGCAGACGCATGTGTACTGCCTCAGGAGCCCATGCCTGGAGGCACATACATGTGTGCACTGCACTCTCGACTGGAGCACACGCCCGGAGGCGCATACATGTATGGGTGCACTGCACTCCAGACAGGAGCACATGCCCAGAGGCACATACATGTGTGCACTACACTTCGGACAGGAGCCCTTGCCTGGAGGAACATACATGTGTACACAACACTTCTGACAGGATCCTATGCATGGTGGCACATACAACTGTGCACTACGCTTCTGACCAGACCCTACTCCTGGAGGCACATACATGTGTGCACTGCACTCCTGACAAGAGCCCATGCCTGGAGGCACATACATGTGTGCACTGCACTCTGGACAGAAGACCATGCCTGAAGGCGCATACACGTGCCGCAGCCGGTAGAGCAACACCCACAGGTGGGGCAGAGCACTCATCCGGGGACTAGGACTTGGATGTACCTGTGATCAGAAGCACTCAGTAGCATTCATTTCTGCCACCTGGCCTGCTTCTGCATGGTCCCACACATGGGCTCCTGACCTTCCACTGACCCTTGATTCACTCAGATGCACTCCCCTTGGACAACAACATGGACTGCCACATCATGTTTGATGACCAACGACACGGCGACCAGACTGCGGACTGTACGCTTCCTCTTCCGCAGTACATGTCATCCCCGGATGGACTCTGGCTGGCCCTCCACTGGCCCATATTGTGTAGTGTGCTCGGCATTGCCCTGTACCGCTCCAGATGCAGAACTGCACTGGATGTGCAATAAACATCCAGTGATGCACTGCTGTGTCATGTCTTTCATCATTCATGTATGAATGTGTGGATGAATGTAGGGTCATTGATTTCCCTTGCGTCAATGATGCTCATCCTGTGGGATACCAACAGGAGGGTGCTACATAGCAATTTGTGTAATGGGTCCCATGGACACCACAACAGGGACACATGCATCAGCCACTTCCTAGTTCGGACATTGACTGAACCACGCCCAGTGCTCATGCACCATTTTTGCAAGCCCTGCGCTGTTCCGACGTACGGCGATCAAGACCACTCCGCTAACGCTCTGAGGGGGGTGCCTCATTGCTACCCATCGCAGGCGTAGTCGCTGGTGGTGTGCAGGTCACTGGTCTAGTTGTCAGCATGTCACAGCTACTCCATGAGGGCAGGTTTGCACGCACACCACACCCATCCGGCACAGGTGTCACAGGCCATGTGACCCCGCAAATATAAGGGGCAGATGACGTCACATACCCGCCTGCCGGTGGTGGCTGGATGACAGACCCGAGGCTTTGAGGCCGGCACGGGCCTACCGCCAGGTGGCGCTTACTGATGTTGAACAGGGTTTGTGGCACACGGTGCATTGCGGCTTGCACTGGCACCCCGCCACGGGACGGTGACTGGGATTGAACAGGGTTTGTGGCACACAGTGCATTGCGGCCGGCACAGGAACCCCACCACGGGACGGTGATTTTGGGTGCACTGAGTCATTGGCACCTTAAGCTGCTGAGCGGGTGTGCAGCCTGCAATGATGCCCTGTCCTTGCGGTCCGAACTGCTCAGGATTTGTGTGCCCTGCTGGACTGCAGTGTAGGCCGAGCCAGCGGGCAGTGCGGGCCTACTGCCACGTGCCCTCGCTTCCAAGATCACAGAATTAGTGGTACCCATTGGACTGAGCGGGTGTGCAGCCTGCGATGATGCCAGATGCACTGGTATAGCCAATGCCACGGAGTAATCAAGACCCAGCACCAGACGTGAGACCTGGCGGCCTGCGCAGGATGGCTGCATGGTGGATGGGTGCCTAGTTCGCTGACCCCGGGCTTGTGGCATGCAGTGTCACTAGGTAGGACCTCCTGTCTCTGAGCAGTTAGGCCCGGCTGTGCAGGGGCAGACATGCTCTGATGGGCAGCGGGAGGGGCTGGGGTTCCTCTGCCTGGGTGTGCATGGGCGGGCGGGCGATGTTGTCTTGTGCAAGTGTATGTACTGTGCCAGTCATGTATCTGGACTCTGTTTCAGATGACGGCTCTGACTCTGAAGTGTGACCTGGTGTACTGCTTTACATACGGGCAAGTGGTTGGAGACACACCGGTGGCAGCAGGTGAGCAGTGTGGCCAGGGTGCACAGGGGTGGCACTCTCTCGCTCTCTCTCTCTCTCTCCCTCTCTTCTTCTCTCTCTCTCTCTCCCCCTCTATTCTTCTCTCTCTCTCTCCCCCTCTCTTCTTCTCTCTCTCTCTCACCCTCTCTTCTGCGCTCTCTCTCCCCTCTCTTCTTCCCTCTCTCCCTGTCTCTCTTTCTCTCCCCCTCTCTTCTTCTCTCTCTCTCTCCCCCTCTCTTCTTCTCTCTCTCTCCTTCGCTCTCTCTCTGTCCTTTGATGTGCGCAGGACACACATTCTAATCATGTTTTTTGTCTTGCAGGCTGTGAACTACGGATTGTCCCGAGAAGAGCCGCCATGTGTCTTCATTTAATTTCAGTGTTCTTTCAATAAAGTTTCATTGGTTGCTTCGAAAGTAAATGTGTGATGCTCATTTCTGTGACGACACATGCATGTCACCAGTTGTGATTGTGCAACCTCAGGCGGATTATTTCGTACATGTTTAGGTGTAACTGATGTGTCATGTCTTTGGTCGTGGGGGTGCCAGGGAGGGGTGGTCCTCAGTGTGGTGTCGGTGAGTGTTTTGGCCATGCTGCTTGTTCAGTTGCTCCATGGCATCTGTTTGTCTTCAGGTGTAGCTCTGGGCTGTGCTCCCTTTTGTGGTGCAGGCTGTGGTCCGACTTTACAGCAGGTCAGAGCAGGTGTTTATTTCCTGCTGCTAATGCGCCTTATTGCGTGTTTTGTGTTCTTATCGCCGATCTGGATGGTCGTTGAGAATGTTGAGGTGTCATGTTGTCGCGGCTTTTTGCATGGGAAGGCCTACTCTGCATCTCATTAGCTATAGTTGTGGGGGTCCTCTGTGGTGATGTTTTTTGCAGCTGCTATTGCAGGTAAACCGGTGGCGTTGGCTTTTAACACCAGCTTGTGAACGGGGAAAATGTATCACAACTTTGGCTGCGTTAAAATAAATAGTGCACGTACTGTAACAACCAAGTAAAGGGGCCAGTAACCATGGGAGGAATGAAATGACCACATGGCCAAACTAAGAAGGGACTAACAAGCCTCATAATGAATCAGAGACCAGCATTTACGAAGAATAAACACACAAGCCAATGAAAAGTATGGGCAGGGTAGTGGGAGGGTATTCTCTCCCGTACTGAACTACCCAAGATCTTCCCTAGAACAGAGCTTGTGCACTGACTCTAGGCTCGACCTAAAAAACTGCAGAAAAGAAAAAAAAAACACATCCCTGTTCACAATTCTACAGATACCTTCAATTTCGTCATGCATTTTCCCCCTACGTAACACGTCAAGATACTATACCCGACTTCAACCCCATAGAGGCCAAGATCTTTATGGAAATATGGATGAACACAAAATGTCAGCAATATATCGCACATTAGTGAGCAATGGCTCCACCACGCTGAACAAAACATGGGATGCCTGGCAGGAGGATCTTGGACCTATTGATGACGATGACTGGGTTGAGGCACTAGGGTCACCATGCGGTGCAGCCTTAGCAGCACGCCTCCGCCTTGTACAATTCAAATATCTCCACCTGGTATACTTCACCCGTCATAGGCTCTGGTTGGCGGGAATGATTGATTTCCCTCTTTGCCTGCCCTGCGAAAATGCGGAGGGAACTCTCCTACATACGGTTTGTCAATGCATGGCACTGTCGAGGTTTTGACTTGGGGTGATAACCGGTCTCTCAGAGGTTTGGGGTTGCGACATTCCACAAACACCACGCTTGGCTATGCTTCATATCACAGAGGGGATTGGGAGCATTAGGTATAAACCTCAAAAACTCCAAGAAAACGTGCCGCACCCTCGAGAAAGCCTGGCGCCACAACCAGACAGCAGAACACATGACTGCCCTCAAGAACGTCACCCGCAAACACCACCAGCTGATCCGCACCACCAAGAAGACAGCATTCAAAGATCGACTGAACAACAACACCCACAACAGCAAGGAGCTCTTCAGCATCGTTAAAGAGCTCTCCAACCCCAGCGCCTGCAACACCGACATCACTCCCTCGCAAGACCTCTGCGACCCTCTCGCCTCGTTCTTCCACCGCAAGATCGCCGACATACACAACAGCTTTGGCGCACAAACCACGCACCCAACCACCGAACCAAAGCCCCCCACCACCACCCTCTGCACCTGGACCCCTGTCAGCACCGAAGACACCACCCGCATGATGAACACCATCCACTCCGGCTCCCCTACCGACCCCTGCCCACACCACATCTTCAACAAAGCCGACTCCATCATCGCACCCCAACTCCGGAACATCATCAACAGCTCCTTCGCATCCTCCACCTTCCCGGAGAGCTGGAAACATGCCGAACTGAGCACCCTCCTGAAGAAACCCACCAGGGACCCCACGGATCTTAAGAACTTCCGCCCCATCTCGCTCCTCCCCTTTCCAGCCAAAGTCATCGAGAAGACCGTCAACAGACAACTCTCTGCCTTCCTCGAGACCAACGGATCCCTCGACCCCTCACAGTCCATCTTCCGAGCAAACCACAGCACCGAGACCGCCCTCATCGCAGCCACCGATGACATCAGGTCCCTGCTCGACAACGGGGAAACGGCTGCCCTCATCCTCCTCGACCTCTCAGCAGCCTTCGACACCGTATGACACAGCACCCTGATACAACGCCTCAGCAACACCGGAATCCAAGGAGCGGCACTGGAGTGGATCATCTCGTTCCTCGCCGGAAGAACCCAGAGAGTCTGCCTCCCCCGTTCCGATCCGCGGCCACCGAAGTCATCTGCGGCGTCCCTCAAGGATCCTCACTCCGCCCCACCCTCTTCGACGTCTACATGAGCCCTCTCGCAGCCATCGCCCGCCAACACAACCTCAACATCATCTCCTACGCCGACGACACCCAGCTGATCCTCTCCCTCACCAACGACCCCACCACCGCCAAGGTCAACCTCCAGGAAGGAATGAGAGACGTCGCAGAATGGACGAAGACCAGCCGTCTGAAACTGAACTCAGACAAGACGGAAGTCCTCATCCTGGGACCATCTCCCTCCACCTGGGACGATTCCTGGTGGCCCTCTGCCCTGGGCAGCGCACCCAAACCAGCGGACCACGCACGCAACCTGGGCTTCATCCTGGACTCCTCCCTCACGATGACCAAGCAAGTGAACGCCGTCTCATCATCCTGCTTCAACACCCTGCGCATGCTCCGAAAGATCTTCCGATGGATCCCCACCGAAACCAGGAAGACGGTCCCCCAGGCCCTCGTCACCAGCCGTCTGGACTACGGGAACACCCTCTACGCTGGAACCACAGCCAAACTCCAGAAAAGACTCCAGCGCATTCAGAACACCTCAGCACGACTCATCCTGGACATCCCCGCCGCAGCCACATCTCTGCCCACCTGAAAGACCTTCACTGGCTCCCCGTCAACAAGAGGATCATGTTCAGACTCCTCACCCACGCACACAAGGCTCTCCACGATACGGGCCCAAAGTACCTCAACAGCCGCCTCACATTCTACACACCCACCCGCCAGCTCCGATCCGCCAGCCTCGCCCTCGCCTCCGTCCCACGATTTTGGAAATCCACCATCGGAGGAAGATCCTTCTCCTACCTGGCGGCCAAGACGTAGAACTCCCTCCCCACTCACCTACGGCTGACTCTGGACCATTTCTCCTTCAGGAAACAACTCAAGACCTGGCTGTTCGAGCAGTAGCTCTCCCCCCCCTCAGCGCCTTGAGACCTTCACGGGTGAGTAGCATGCTATACAAATTTCTGTGATTGATTGATTGATATAAACGCTATTTGTTATTCCTTGGACTTACGTTGGCAAAGCAAGACATGGAAGGATGCCTCCCTGCCATCTGTGGGGGCTTGAAAACGGGGTCTCGACTTCTGCATGGGGCTGGAAATACCAATCTTCAAGGATTAGGGGATGCCCCCAGAAACACCCAAACATATTGAAGAGGTGGGCAGACTATCGAGCTCTTTACTATAGCCCATTCCCCCTGCATTACCTAACGAGGACCTGACATGTTGATCAGATGATGAGCGACAAACCAGATTATAACTATGCTTGTATTCAACTGGGGCGGCTGGAGGCTTTTTATGTCAGTCTACATATTAGAACTATGGCACTGGTGTTTATTGTTTTCGTTTTAATCCAGATATCCTTACATTCCAAGTCGCCATATTTGGGTACTGTAAATATTGACATCACTATTACTACGATGTCTATTGTGCTATCAATAACCCCTGTTTCTCCAGGGCTGTTGTGTCTGTTGACAACAACATTTTGTTGTGAAAAAAAATACAGGTACTGGAACAACATGTACATCAGCAAAAGGACTTCCCCGCCACTTCTGCATTTCAGAAAGGAAATTAAGTCCCACCTCTTCAGAACAAACATGCATGTTTACACAATAGGAGTCACCACCCACAAAAAGTGGACTCATTGTAAACTATTGTGAATCCTAATTCAGGGCTGCCAGACTCATTCAGCAGTTAGTTGCTCTTTAGTTAGGTTGGTGCTGCCAAAGAAGCTGATAAAGGCGGTTATATTCATAGTGTGTACTAAGCAAATGTTCAACTACTATATAAACAAAACCCTAAGGTGTTCCACCCTGGATATCTTGGTAACAGGAGACAACACAACATTCCTTTAGAATGCACAGTATTGTGTGAAAAACAGAGACGTAAGAGATATTATTGACTCTATACTGGCAGTATTAGGAAGAAAACCAATCTTGTTCGGTCCTTCCAATGCCACAAAATGTTTTTTCCTTTGACGAATATATTTATTACATTAGTCTCCCAATACCTTTTTCCTGTGCTCTATCGCGGTTCACACTTTCCAGAATGTTTGGTCCCAAACTGTAGAACCCCTTCTTCTCTGAAGTTCTTCTGTCCCCAACTTCTTTGCCAGTCTTTAATTTGTATGGTGTTTACCAGTGTGACAAAGGCATTCTTTTAAAAAATGATGGTCCAACGTGGTTTTGTGTATTAAATCTAAGAACCATATGAAGCACTTTGGGTAAAGGTGCTTAAAACATTTTAACACATGACATGCCTGTTGGGATACTGCCATAAGTAAATCATTGTCCATAAGTGTGCATAATCAAGTCATAGAGAATTTGCACCAACTGCTGAGAAAAGACAAAGGGGTCAATATTAATTCATGTCTAGTCCAATATGTTAAGAAGTAAAGTTCAACAAAAGCATTAAAAAGGGAAGCAATAGTAACCCTACCCCCTCCTACAACCAAAGAGGAAACCTCCCCTATAATAGTAGACACCACCTATTAGGGACAAGAAAAACAAAATCCATGAAAATGTCCCCGGAAAAGGACAGTTAAAGGGACAAGGTGGGTGCATCATACACAGCAGCGGCAGGGCCTTGAGGGGGAAGAGGGGGATCTTTGCATCGTTGACTGTGAGAGAGACCAATGCATTCTGGGTGTTGGAGACTCACGTTCTTCCATTGAACTGATTTGGGGAAGGAAGAGCCAGGGGAAGAGTAGAAGAAGGAAGAAAAGAGTGAAGGAAGCATGAGACGCGTGAAGGGAGGGCGGGCAAAAGGTGAAATAAGGGAGAGGAAAGAGAACAAGCATTAAAAATGCAATAGGTCTCGCCTTTTATTAAGTTAAAGCCAATTGCTTTGCTATACAATACCATTAGCAAAGCAAAGGGCTTTAACTTAGTTAAAGGCGAGACCTATTGCATTTTCAATGCTTGTTTTAGAAAGGAAGCGCTGGAGATGGATCGATAGTTGGGATGAAGACTTAGGGGTCTATTAGGATGGTGGGCGGATGGCCGCCGCCGGGCCGGCGGTAGCATCCGCCGGACCGGCGGCAGACATCTGCCCGCGATCGAAACCCTGAAAACCGCCGGTCTAATTAGGATTGCGGTCATGACGGCAGTGGTGTGATTTTCCGCCCGCCACTTTTCCACCGGTTGCAATCCGCCCGCTTGCCTGGCATGCAGAGCTGGACCGCTACATTTGTGGCGGATCAGGGCCAAAGCTCCGCCAACACGAATATGATGCCGGCGGTAGCCAGCCTTCCCCGGTGCTGGGACCGCCATGGAAAGGCATGAGGAGAATGTCTCCGGGGGTCCATTGCAGACCCCCAATGTGTTGGGGGGGGTGTGGGTGCACTGGGGGGGGACCATGTCCCTGTACCAGGGGGCAGGCACTGTGCAGTGCCTGCCACACAGTGCAGGGGCATGCAGGACATGCTTTTTTGGACATCGCAGTGGTGCTGCTGGCAGCAGCAACCTCCGCAAAGTTAACTGCCAGAATCCGGACCGCCGCGGTCGGTTTTCGACTGCGGAGCATACTAATTGGACCAGCGGTTTTTCCGCGGTCCTTGTGGGCGGTGTTTTACGGCTACCATGGCGATCGGAGTAATTTTCTGACCGCCATCCTAATAGACCCCAGGTTTCTTATTTCATTGTTCGATCACCATGGATGCAAATCAGGTGGGTCTTAGCCAGTGCCGGGAGAGATTGACTAAATAGATTCTTGTGTTTTTTAGATTTCTATGGCTGTGTTGTATCTTTTGAATCAGGCCTATTTGTTAAAACCCTTGGTTTATGTCAGAGGAAATGAAATTCTCTATTTTCATGAGATCACCTGATGAGATATCTTTCTCATATCTTATATTAACATCCTGTAATGTTTGTCCTAAAAGATATTTAACAGAGAAAACACTAAGGAAGGCAACATACTGCATTATTTGTGTATACAAAACACAATTTAATCCTCCTCTGATCCAATTGTCATTTATAAAACCGTCTTCAGCTGGCTTTGGGTCATTCGCAACTTTCCAGTTTCTTTGGACACAGTATGCAAGAACCCATTTTAACAACAAACCCAGATGAACTTCTGTTGAAAAGGAGCTATTCGGAGGTCTGGTTATCAGCCTAGCTCATTTCCTTTCAAAAGCTCATCATACAAATATTTCAGGATCTGTTTAGTCAGTGCTAGATATCAGTGCAGTCTACTTCATTATTGACAGTAGGAGAATAACTGAGCCATCGCACACATTGAGTCGGTAACCTCAATCCTGGATAGAATCCAGTTTTGTGTTTGGTCAACTGTTGTGTCGGATGCATTCAATACAGCATCTCGGAGATAAATTCTGTCTGTTGGGTTGATGGTCATTGTTGATGCACTGTGAGTCAGTTCTTGGTCTCTATTTCTTTGTCTTTTGATTTGTCTTGGATGTACTCATGCTGAATGCTGCAACTGGGTTCTTGCTTCTTGGGTTTGTGACAAAATGGGAGGTACCGAGTCCAAGATCCTGTGCAGAACCTGGTGCCAATACCAAAGGGAAGGTTATAGATTTCCTCAGTAGCTAGGATATCAGTCGATTCATCCTCCTGGGCCTGCTTCCACGCCAGAATCCCTCGCTCCTCCTGTGTGCCTAATAGAGGGCAAACATAAATGAGCATATTAATATCAAAGTACTAGCTGAATGAAATTGCATGAAAGTCAGCTTTGGTTTCCCATTTGTGCCAGTTAACAATCAAAAAGGCAGCGTCGATGTAGGCTTCTATTAATTAAGTCACCATACCATGGTACATATTTGCCAGAGTCAAAATAGTTAGATATAGTTCTGTTGAAGGCTTCATTACACCCCAGAGCAAGTACATCAGAAATCCGCTAAGAAGATACACTTCCTGCCACACCATTTTAAGAAACAATACTGAGAGAAAACTCTCTTCCACCCTTAAAGTGTTTCTTACAGTTTAAAGTGTGTGTCAAATTAATATAAACAATCACATATTGTGTGTGGATAATGTATATTGTATTGCACACACAGAAGAGCTTATCATATTTCCTCATATCACTAACATGCGCCTTGCATATTTCCTTCATGTAAGCAGAAAACACCTCCAAAGTTCCTCTTAGCTTAGGTTGGAGATGTCATGTTTTATTTTATGGAAGGGTTCCTATTCTGTTATGTTCCACCCAATATCAATCATAATTCTACCATGCACAAGGCAGCATCATAATTGGTAAGACCAGGACCTGTGGGCTGTTGACCAAAACATATCAACCCCCTTCATCTACCATTGCTGAAAACATGAACTTCATACATGAGAATTTCGCCTCCTCTCAAACTATACATCCTGAGTAATGGAATGCATGTCTAATATGTATTATGACAAGTAAAGTGCCAGAGAAGGAAACCTAATAAAAAGAATTTCCTAACAGCGCAAATGGCCATTTTCACAAGTACAGTGTAAATCATGGCTGGAATGTTAACAAAGTCAAATGCCTATATTTTAAGGAAAGTGTGAATTTACTATGAAACTTCTTTGGCGGTGAAGCCTAACAAATGAATTCTACTAATTATCACTGCTCTCTGGAGATTATACATTTTTCATTCATTGAATGCCATAAAGTTGTGTTGGTCTCCATGCGACATGAGTTTTTTGGGATCTGCTAGTCCACCATTCCTTTTAGACAAAATGGCGTTTCCTCATGTACTTTAAAGTCTGTTTGCCCCCCCAAAAATATACACTAGTTGAGCTTATTTATTAGCCAATGATTTTTGTATATTGCTGTGTGTTGCCTCTCACCAACTTCAAGGCCCTGGCTGGTAATCAAATTCTGCTTGAAGTTAGTATATGTCCGACTGGGATCAGTGGCCATTTCTGATTTTCTTCATCAACACCTTTGCATGTTGATTTTAATCAAAGACAAGTCTGAAGACTTTCATTTCAGGGGCCTCAAATACCTCATATGGTGCATTTGATTTTTTTTCTTGGAATCCTGGTTAAAAGGGATTCACAGGAAGGACATAATGTAGAATGTTGTTTCGAGAAATTTAATAAAAACTCTACCCATTTCATAAATCCATGTGTCAAGCAGACTCCAAAATATGTTTTTCAAGGTAGTTTACCAATGAGAACTAATGAGAATTGAGTCAATATTATCCTTTACATCTAATAAATATGTACAGATTACTTTCTAATTTTTACTACCACATTACTAGTTCATTAAAGGCCTCATTATTCCTAAAACAGGATGCAAGGCACTTAATTCATTCAAATTGAAACCTAACCTTGAACGGCCATTTCTTAACATATCTTAATTTGGCTAGGAGACAAGCAATGTCCTAGGATTCAAACTTTTAATTAGGCAGTATACAAACAGCATAAGTAATTAGGGAAATAGTAGCAATTGTTCCTGAATTAGTTTCCCTATTCTGAAAAATATCTCAGATCCTTTGTTGGCCAGCCGGACTTATGGTTACATTGCCATATTGTGAGCAGGCTTGGCATCATGGTCACTATCCCTCATTTAAGCGGGAACCAAGCATTTTGCAATCATATCTAGCATACAGTGGCCATCCTAGGTATAGCCATGACTTTTCCTCGTAGAATGATAGCTAGCCTCAGCTAAATTATGCCTAGGAATTTATTGGCCAACTCTGCATATTGTGTCAAATTTGGCTTGAGATGGCGCCCTTGACATAAGGAAGGCAAACCTACATTGCCTACATTGACACATTGGTATGTGTTGGTGATAATTGGACATTTGAAGCAGAATCTCGCGATGAGTGGCTGTAGTACATATCAGTATAAAAAATACAACCTGTTGTTTGCAGACCAATAAAGTATCTACTAAAAATGAAAGCTGCTATTTGGTGGTAAAATCTTTATTTACAAGCAATGCTAAGCCCAAAGTTACAAGCAGCTGTTTACAAACACCATTGAATAGAACAAGAATTGGCAAAGTCAATAAAAAGGGCTAATAATATTCTTTATATTATTGGTTTGTTTTATACAGATAGAATGTAGTTATTTGTTTGCTTTTTATTGTTTTATTTTGTTGTAAGGCATTCCCCCCCAAAAAAATATTAGATTGGCCTAGTATTAGAATGTTAATTTTGAACAAAATGTTAGAGTTTAAGGGAATGCGTCTGGCTGGATGCTGCAACATTATACAATAATCGTTGTCTGTTGTACGTGGCCCTTTCTGCAGGGTTACCCCCAGACTTTTGCCATTTGTTGCTGAACCCATTTGTGTTGGTACTATGACTCTGTGACCTGCTAACCAGTGCTAAAGTGCTTGTGCTCTCTCCTTAAAACATGGTACAATTCGCATCTAGCTGATAGGTACATTTAATTTACATGCAAATCCCAAGTACATGGTACTACCAGTATTCAGGGCCTGTAAATTAAATGATACTAGTGGGCAGCAGCACTCATTATGTCACTGACTAAAAGTAGCACTGTAAAACATGCCTGAGACCTTCCTGCGGCCAGTGTGGGCAGGTTTAAACTGCCATTTCGACCTTGAAAAACCAACCTTCTCCCAGGCCTAAACGTTCCTTGCTAATACCTATGTGTCACTCCTAAGGTAGGCATTAAGGCTCATAGGGCACTCTGCATTGTATTTAAAAATAGGACAAGGGGACTTAATTTTTACATGACTTAGCAGAGGAAAACTCATAAATTCATTTTTCCCTGTTGTAAGGCCTATCTCTTATTGGCTAAAAAGGAACAAAGATATCCCCCTAATGCTTTAAGGCCCAAGAGGAGGGGGGAAAAGAATCAATATATTCCAAAGAACCTCTTATCTGGCCTGTCTAATTTACAACTCAGTAGTGACTCTAATACAATATTTTCTCACAGCAATAGAATCTTAGCACACAAATGACTTTTCTTTTTTATATTTGTTTATTTATCAAAGATTTTTTATAGTTATGTTTATTTTCAAACATATTTAAGATTCAATTGTATAAGCATCACAGTTATTACATAAAGTGAAATCATTATATTAATCAAACAAAAAAGAATGAAACATTTTTTCACCTTTTGCAAACTGAACATTTTTTTTACAATGTCCCCCAAAATAAACTCATCACACTTCAATTCACTCCTATCACTCTACTCATACATACCAACTACCATACCACACAAATAAATACATAATAAAAAGACATCTGAGAAAAAATCCTGCTCACTAATGCAAGAATATTGTAATAGTCAATTCCACTTTTTGACCAAACAGAATAAGTCCACCAGGTTTGATTTTGGTTATTTCTTTTGTTTTGGTTTGATCTTGGATAAGGATCTCAGATGCTTGTCATGGCCTACGTACGTTTCTGTGAAACCAAAGAGTCTGTCACCTTCATCAGGACCAAGAAAAACATATGTTTCCTTCTATCAGAGAGGTCAGGGGGTCTATAGGGTGCTAGAGGCATTTTGAATCCTCTGCCCCCTACGCTACACCACTGGTTTAAGTGCAAACTTAGGTAACTATTGTGACCATGTTTTGTATTCACTGTTTGTCTGACACTAAACAGACCTTTGCACAATACCTCATTTACTTTGAATTATGTTCACCAACCAGGTTGCTATGGTTTAGATGTATTTTTAAAGGGTATGTTGTCCCTCAGGGCTCCTTAGCAGTGAATGGATGTTTTGCACCCCACTCGAAAGAAAGAAAGGTGTTGGAGTGCTTTGTTAGTGTTTATAGCTCGTATCATTTGTAACTCTCACTTCATACTTTGTGTCTGTGTCATTTACAAAACTTACACATCTTCACTGCACTATTTATCACTACTTTGAATATGTCACAGGCCGGTCTCTTCCTCTGATATTGACAATCTAACAAGCAGTCAAGAAGGCCCTTTATTGCAATGCAATAGATATCGCATTTGCAAGAGTTTAAGCTAATAGTATTGTAAATGACAATGCCTTTTATTTATGATTTAAAACATAAAACATAAATAAAAGGCATTGTCATTTACAATGCCAATAGCTCAAACTTGTGTGAATGCGAGACCACAGCATTGCAAATGCTTGTTTTTTTATTTCAGTGATGCACTGCGCCCCATGAATGCATGTCACGGATGTGAAACTTAAAGCAGATGGAGACCAAAAAGTTCAGGTGCTTTAAGTTTGATTGGTATTCAGGGGCACTGCTCGGTTCCCCAAACACAGAGCTCAGTGGGAAAGATATACATGGAAAAGTGATATTCTTCCCTATCTGCAGGAGGGCGAACCCTCAGCAGTTTTTCAGATATGCCTACGGTTGGGAGGGTTCTCTTGTTCAGATATGCCTACGGTTGGGAGGGTTCTCTTGGAGTGATTTTCCCGCCCCTCCAATGCATAGTCAACTGTTTTTCCTTCCTGCACTAAGGACCCCAAAAGCCTTTCTGCCTCACCTTGGGATGGGTAGATGGGGGATTTAGCTCCACCACAGGGGCCTACACAGTATCTCTGAAACCCTTGTGGTAAGGACATTTTGGGTTTAACCCATGTTTTCTTATCCAGCATGCCCCACAAATGTCAACAATTCATTAGAGTTGACAGAAATTTTTGGGTCTGGAGTCAGCCAACACCCATGGAACCCATCCAAATGTGAGCATTTCTGTACACCAGTAAACCAAGGAAAACCAGACTGCTGTGGCTTGCATGGATTCCATGATATTTTCATACGCAGAATTCCTTGCAAATGCCAGGTTCAAATTATGGAATTGTTCCATATGTATGTGACAGAAATCTAAGAACCATCCTGCATTCCCACAAATTTTCTGGTGAAAAACAGTACCTCAAATGTGTAGGTGGGCCTAATGCACGTGACGGATGGAGAAAAACATTTTATGAGGAGAGATGTGGTACAATTGATGGTAGGTCTTTTAGCGATCTCTGCACATATTGGAACTTTCTCAGAAATGTGAGAAAAATCTATTTATATTTCTCTAAAGGTTGATATTTGTAGGGATCCATATAATCTACACCAATATCGACTCCCCTCTTTAGTTATCAGACCTGTCTGATAACGGTACGCAGCTTTGGGAGCCGGCTCAACTCAGGCACAAATACCACTACAACCCTCAGTTAAGAAATAACGTAGTTCAAAGAAAAATCTTCTGTTTCCATGTTTAATTTTTCCTGCAATCTCCTGTGTAACAAGCCACTTATGGGTTACAATTTTTATTGGCAGAAGTGTGGACATGTTTTTATCTATCAATTTTCTCTGCCTTTCTGACTTTCAACTATAAGTCAGAGAACACATTTGGTAAAACAAATTCAACTTGTTTTTTCTTTATTTGATTTCACCTTATTAATTGATGCATGGGAGACTCACAATGAATTTGTCATGGTTTTTGTTTTTTGTGCATAATCTCCTGTACTGCTTGGCCCTTGCCGTGTACCAATTCTCGCTCTTTCTAATATTCTGCTGGTTCTCTCTGCTGGTTTTCTCTTTTTATCACTGACCTGTCGCTCTGCTGATCATGGTACTGTACTGATTATTGTATATAACTCTGCCTTTTTGTCCTAATGTAGTCAATTTCCTAATACCCATCCTTGTGTTTTGCCTGTACCTAACCTGTACGTAACGTGTTATCCCTGTAAAGCGCTCTGATAGCCTAGCGGGTCACGTTCGGGCTCTATAAAACCTCAAATAAATAAATAAAATCTAAAATTATAATCTGTAGCTCTGTTGATGGCTCTGGGCATCATATGTTTTAGGACAACCAACACAATCTATATATTTCTGCAACTTGAAGAGTTTGTCCATTACCATTAGTGCTTGATTTGTAAAAAAAATAAGTGGCAGGGCCCTTGTCAGGAGACCACTGAAGCTTGCACCACCCATAGCCACATCTAGCCCTGCAGTTGACAGTACGAACACACTCACTAACCATCACACTCTTACAAGTGTGACACTTCAGACTATTCCACGTCCTCAAAGATGTAAGAACGGCTTAGGGGGCAGGTATTAATAATTTTTAATGTATATTGAATTCATAAAAAACTGTTGTGCTAATCTCTACATGAAACAAACAGTGCCACCATGTGGCAGACTGTCTTAAGTACTGGTGTTAGCAATTAAGTGCTGGTGACCAGCACCAGAAACCACTGGCATAGATTAAGCACTGACTACCACTTATTTAGATGTTTTTCCTACATAAGTTAATTGTTTTTATTTCAGTAATTGGTTTATTTCGGAAACCATGAGCAATCTACACAAATTACCTCTTGCTGAATTCAGAATTGTGCCTAGTTTTTAGAAATATGCACCTTTCCAGCTCATCTCATTCACAACACATTTACATTACAGTTATCAGATTTCTAAAACAATTAGAAAGCAGCACACAGTTTTCAAAAGGCCAGCTAGCATATGAGCAAATACCTCCTGACTTGGAATTCAGTTTCAGGCGCAAATAGAATTTCTCTTTTAAAATGTAATTATCCCCATAGCTGTCATCTAAACCTAACTGTGAGACTGTTCAAAGAATCATTTCCAAACACGAGGAAATCTTCCTTATTTGTAAATACAGCTTCTCCTGCACAGATACATTTAATAGTTCATCCAAAACCCCTTTCCTGCCCTTTGCTCGAGCAGTCGCTGGTACTGCAGTTTCATCATAAAAATTAAGTGATGAGGTTGTTTCTAGACGCTCTGATCCAGAGTGGCAAATGGATCTGGCATTTGACAGCCAATGCAGCAAGAATATTTCACAGAAAGAGCAATTGTTTTCAGATAATCCTACAAGTGCAAATGGTGGAGAAAGCCTTTGGAATTCTTAAATTAAGAATGGTGATACACTGAATTACCTGGAATGGTGTTGTCCAGAATAAAGCCAAGGAGCCCGCCGACAAACATTCCAGTAGTGAGTAGCACAAGGATCACTTGGTCAAGCTGGAGAATCCCTATTAGACATGTAAATGAAAAGTAGTTAAATAGCTCATGAGATGTCCCGAAGCTAAATCTAACGAACATCTATATTGTCATTGTTATTCATATCAGTAATTAATGTTTAGGAGTAATCATCACTCAGATTTTGTACTTCTTGTTGTGGACATGTACTGCAGACATTTAGAGGTCTATTTGTAAATGTAAATTTACACGTGAGCACATCCATACTTGTAAATGTACTCTTACAGTTTGTTGTAAATGTACCACTATTGGCTATTCATCATTTCTGTGTGTAAATATACTGCAAAGTGTAAACTTATGAGTTTCCACCCCCTTGAACAGGGAGTGAAGCCAAATTTATGAGTGTTAAGTTACTACACCTACAAAGCACCCTGGAGAGCAAAAAATGTTAAAATAAACTGATGTAGTGCAAGGTTGTAAACATTTATTTACATTTAATTTAATGTTAAATAATTTATATATTGGTCAAAAATAAATATTTTATGTACATTTTAATAACTTTTTAAAATGTAAAACTGAATGTAACTTTGGGTTAAAAAATAATGTAACTCATTCTATACATAACGTTTTGTAATTCTTTATACATAGGTCAATAGAAACATTTTACTTATATATATAATATTAAGTTCCCAGTTAAGTGAACAGTGTAAAGGTAAAAACACTAACTTTTCAGATGTAGACAGAACCGTCCCCCACTGGGGCAGATATTTCTTTATGGTGAAGTATAGGGGAAATTCAAATATGTTATTAAACTGAAAAAATATTAATTAAAAAAATGGTGCCAAATATTAGTGTAAATCAATTGTATTTATTTAAATGTAGAACTAAATAAAAGCACTGCAGAAGCATTAATTTAGAATAAATATTCAATTAATTTAAATATATTAAATTAAAATTATGTTTTAAAGATTTAATTTACAACATCCCACTTACCATAGTGATCAAAGTAGAAAAGAGCATGGTTGATGGTTTAGAAAATGATCAGGACTAGTTATATGATTTTTGTTATCTGGTATTAACTATTAGAACATTTCTTTGATGCTAAGCTTGTTTCATGTGTACCTCTGGCTAGATTTTCATTATTTAAATCTAGCATTAAGAATATTTGTACTCACCAGTTTCTATTCGTTGTGTATTCTTGTTCACCCAGTTAGGAATAGTAAGTCCAGAAAAAATGGAAAATCCAATAATAAATATGTTTCTTGAGGAATTCATATCTGCAAACTGGGGATGGAAAACAGATTGTTTCCAAAATGAGCAACACAAAACACAAAGACATTCTGACAATCATCCACAACTAAAGTTAAACAAAGACAGCCTAGGTAATATGTAGGTAATGTCAGAAAGTTGTCCTACTGCAATAAGGTGCCTCATTGTGTTCTTATTTTTCTTTTTTGTCGCACTCTCTACCGCCCATGTCTCTCGAAATGGTGGTAGCCGATTTGGCTTTGCCAATGCCCAAGGTTTTTTAAATCTCGTAGCATTGGCAAAGGCAGAAGCAGAGTACAGCTATATTAAAATATATTTAAGAAAATCTATACTTTCAGAAGAGCCAACACTTTGCGTGATTGAATGTGCGTTGTATCTGTTGTTCCACCACACTAAGCAGCAGAAGTGGATGCACCACCACCCTCTCCACAGTGAGTTTCGGCATGATAATGGTGGGGAATGAGATGTCGGGCACAGTGCTTTAAATGGAAAAAATAAGTGCAGGTACCTCCTCTGCTAAAAATCCAGGGGTCATGATTGATCCCGCCCTCAATCTGGATACACAGGTCAACAGAACCATCTCTACCTTTTGGGGCATTATCCACATCCTTAGGAGGATCAGACACTATCTATCCATTGCAGGCAAGAAAACAGATCACTGTTGCCCTGATTGGCTCGCGGCTGGACTATTGCAATGCGCTGTATGTGGGACTGAGTAAAAGTCTACTGCAGCGCTTGCAGGTAGTCCAAAATGCGGCTGCTAGGTTTGTCCTCGACCTTTCCAAACGGGCTTCAGCCACAGCGGCTAGGAAGCTGCTACATTGGCTCCCTGTTGAGGACCGTATTCACTTTAAGATCCTGGGCATGACCTATAGGGCATTAGCTAAAAACAGTCCTACTGGTGTAGGATCCATCTTGTCCCGCTACACCCCGGCTAGGAACCTACGCTCCTCGAGCAGACTTCTACTGTCAGTCCCTCGATTCAGGAGAGCTAAATGGGGGGGTAGGGCTTTCTCAACCTTGGCGCCCAAATGGTGGAACTCCCTTCCACTGGAATTAAGATCCCTACCCACTCTCCCGGCCTTCAGAAGGGCTCTGAAGACTCATCTTTTCGTGCAGGCCTATATGTAATGGTGATATGCCCTTGTTTTGATATACGTTGTTAGGCGCCTTGATGCCTTCGGGTTATTGTCTGCGCAATATACATTTTATTCAATTCAGGTACTCACCAAAAGGAGCGGTAGACTGGGGAGTGTGGTGTGGGGTGGGACTAGGGACGGAGCCAGGGGCGGGGCTAGGTTTTCAATCTTTCAAAACTTTATATGCAAGAAATCCAACTGCAAAGTAAAACAATCGAAGTATCTGTCCTATGGTTATGGCCCTAATAATAATAAAGGTATGTTCGAAACCATCTCTGAATTTTGCCACCAAAGCTTTGCATGCTGGACATTTTAAAAACCCTTACTTATAATGAGAAAGGAGAACTACGAGTCCCAGCATGCAAAAGCATTACCAGCTAAAATCTAGAACTGTCCGAAAGTCTAAAGCATTCCATGGAGCTGCCTGTCGCATTTGGGTTAAACATGGTTTCCCATACGAAACAAGCGGGTTAAATACATCAAACCCAAAACAATAGTGTTGCATTTAAATTGTTTTTTTGTTTGAGGGTAATCGTAAAATTGGTGGCAAGGGCAGGGATTTACATTCAAATAAAAATGCTTAACTTAGATTGCTGATGAACTAACATTTACAGTCATTTAAAACAATGGCATGCTAAAAAGCTGTTCTGCGCCCCAAGCCCTCGTCTATTAGTTTTATGGTGGACGTCAACGCTTGCTCTGCAGGATCAAAGGGTAAACAAAACACTGCCGCTACACTACTGCAGGAAGAGTTGCAGAGAAGCACAACAAGACTGCTGTGTCCTGGTGACAAGAGCTGCTGTTCTGGCACTCCTGTGTGATCTCGCCTCAGGATTGCAGAATCAGGGCAAGTCGTGTGACAAGTGCCGCCGAGGCATGAGAAAATGAGGAGCGCCGACTTTGCCTAGGCCAGGCGGGTCCCCATGAGTACCGGTACTCTGCTTGTCTTAGGAGAAGTTCCAGTACACAAGAGGCGAAGAGTAAAAAGTGCTGGTGAGTACCGGCCCATTTAAAGCACCGGTTGGGCAGACAAAAAGGTGTGTCCTGACTATTCCGCTGGCAATACACTGAAGCTACAACAAATCACTTGTGCATCACTTCGAGAGTTACACCAACCACACCGTAAGTAATGTATAAACTGGTGACTCCTTTCAATTACTTCCGGTGTATCCACAGCATTTGTCAGATACTGTGTGTTAGTGCAGTGAAAAAAATGTTTCCACACAGCTAAATATCGCTCATGGTTTTTGTGGGTCAGAGCTGTTAAAACAGACTTCAAATATCGGTTTGTTACAAGGTTATGGGGATTAACATAATATACTTTACCCAGCCAAAAGCAAATTAAAAGTTAATCACTTCTTTTGACTCAAGAGCGAACTAATTAAGTTATGCTAATGGGCCTGCCAGTGTCAATCTTCCCCTCTCAGCTTCAAACATTTCCTGAACAACAGAGGGATTAAGGTGATAGCTCCTCTGACTTGTCAGATATTTCTGTCAGTATTACATTGCTGATAGCTTGAGAAAGACTCAAGGGACAGCTTGGAATTACTATTGACATACTAACTGGCACCATTGAAAAGCCTATGCAGAGCACTCTGGTCCTTGAATGGTGCCTAGAAAGGAAGAGAAGATGAAGGAGAAAATGCCTGCTTGCAGAGAACATGAAGATTAACGTTTTGTCTGGAGTAGGAAAGACCGGAAGAGTTTAATTTTTCCTCTGCCTGAATCTGTACCTGATCAGGTCTTTTCACAGGACTGTGAAAACAGTTTCCTGTCAGAGGCCTGCAGTGTGCTGTGGAGCCCATCATCTGAAGTCCCTCTTGTTCAGTGGCCATACAAAAGAGAATGTTTGCTGCCAGATAATTGGTACAGCACTGGGAACACTTTTTAAAATGTCAATTTTGGGGATCAGACTGTACAACTTTCTGAAGTGGATCTGATTTACTGGAACTACTCCTGAAGAAACCGGAAGACAAAAATGTTGGTGACATTTATTCAGTGAAAGTTTTCCTTGCTGCTCAGACCAAGTTATCAAATGTCAGTCTTTTTGTAGGAGAAAAACTAGTTTCCCCTTGAGGAGTCTTCTATTTGGGCAGTGTGGGAGGTCAGTCACAGCTCACTTCAACAATGTGTCACTTCACCTACATGGCCTGCCAGTTGGAATACATTGAGATGAGACAGGAGAGTTATTTCTCTGCATCAGTCATGTAATTGGATACTTTAAGCTTAAGGGGCTGGATGGGTTGTGGATACAGCAGCCTACCTAGCCTATAAAGCAGTTCACTGTCCTGTAGCCTACTGGCATTTTTCCCTTTTTCCTCTGTGGCCATCCAAGCTAGGTACCTGACTCAAGATGTACTAGATTTCAGAAAGAAGCAAAGGCATCAGGGTTAATGAGCTACATTACACGTATAAATAGCTTCACACAATTCATTGAAGGCCTCAATGCATCCATTGTAGTAATATTCTGTAAGGAACCTTTGGATAATCCAGGATAATAGTATGTCTATGATGATCTCTTGGTACACCCTGCTGCAAAGTATATTTCTCCATCTTCAAATGTTTAACAAAATAATTTGTTGCATACATAGGACTTTAAGACGAATATTATATGAACCCCTGTCAATTCCTGTATTAACTAGAGCTATGTATGCTAAATTTGGTTAGTAATGTTATCTATTAAAACCCAGAATGCAGCAGGTACAGGTGAAAAAAAACAAGCTTACAGGAGATCCATAGCCTCACTGGGTGGTTTAGGAGCTCCACAGAAACTTTAAACAGTAGGCTTCATATACAACTGCGTTTTATAAAACTTTCTTTTGTGCCGGTGTTCAAAACAAAACCAAATCATGTTGAACTGTTAAAATAAGCTCTCTCTCTGTGATCTTCATGAAATAGCCCAGTCAGTGAAAAACGTTCTCAAATGATAACTAATCATCTGGATACAAATTCTGCTTCAGTTCATATGTTTTTCCATTGTCAAAGGCTGAAGACGAATTCATAGCATACACAGAAATCATAGTAGATTTTCTGTCAGTGAGTTACACTATAAAAGACTTGTTGATAAGGGGCAAGTTTGATAATGCCTTGCTGTTTAGTTGCCCATCAGCCTGTATCTTGTCAGAGAGGGTATTTAGTACAGCTGTACCCATTGCCAATGATAAACAGACACTCTTGTAACCCACACATTTAGAGAAATTGGCAATCATTAAAGTGGATTTATATAACACCCCAATTCAGCTACCAATGGTTTACACTGATATAAATTAGGAATACGCTTAAGTAGAAAAGACACTATCGATTCGAAACAGGATTAGGAAGGTGCATTGCCAACTTGGAAAAACGAATGTACTTTATTGGTGTCAGCTCACTGCAGACTGATTTGAATTGTAGATTTATGCTGGTTCCTGCCTGTGGTCTGGTGATAAGCAAGGGCAACTACCAATGTTCTGACCTTGATAAGGGTTCTTCACTTTCTCTCTTTCTTTGTTTCTGTTCAGGGAATGATTGCTCCCCTCAAACCTTGAAATGGTGTGATATGGTGGTTTACTTCAGAGGTAGCAAGACAGGTAAGTGGCCACAGACTTCCAGCACTGATTCAGTTTAAGGTAAGCTTTTCTGAATAAAGTGGCCCTATTTCCAGATAAACAAGGATTTAACTATCTCAACTTTGCTTGAATAAAAACATAACAGCTAGCATTGACTGTCAGAGTGTTCCGGTTTTATTCTGTCTTGAGGCTGGAAATAAATGGGACACAGCAAAGCTTTGTGGGACACAGAAAGAAAGATTGTTTCAGAGTTTGCCTTTGGATTACTAACTTCAGGACCTTCTTTACTTTAGTTGTATAGTAAAGTATGAGATGAAGGAAAGGGAAATGTGACTTACGCTCTGCCTTAACACCATCAACACTTTATGGGAAGGGTGGGGTTACTTTTTAAAATAATGCCAGAATCTACAAGCAGCTACTGGGTTATCTCATGGACACATCATAGACTATGTCCTTGGCTGCAAGATAATCCTGTGCTAATTATAACTTTTTTGAAAGTACAGCAAAGTATGCTTCCACAAGGGCTATGTAAGGTTTCAAATGCACCCTTTTGTTTTTATTTATTTGAAATTCAGGAGCTACTGAAGTATACTCATATTTCCAAGTATATCCATTCACTCACTTTGTCATCTGCCACAGACAGATACTGGCCTACAATATAATATTCCTATAAACTGGTACGTATAGGCACAGCACAGTAATACAAGAGATGTAACTGTCCACACAAAGACATGTGAAACGTCACATTGTAGCCACAGGTTAAACACAAGTCAAGCAGAGGGGAAAATATGTCACTCACACTTGTACACATGACAGGGTTCAGTGAGCTGGTAGGAAGGTGTGGTTATAACATGAGAGAGCTAACTGGATTAATTGGATTAGTGTGACTGGACGAGTGAGTTAGTGGTAATAGGAACAAGTGGAAAGGAACAGGCATGACCATAAGTGATTTTCACCTCAGGACTCACACCTCTGTGAGGGCACCAACAGTTTTAAATGGATTGTTTAATCATTATCATGGAAGCTCTTATGATGGTGATGGCTTGGCGCTGATGTAGAGAGCAGCTGACCTCGGAGCTTCTCCGTGGCCTCCCTTCATGACTACTTTCTTATTTTGGCTCGCTCCCACTATGGATACCGGAAAAATTATTTACCCAACATAATAGTATGATTACGGGACTCTTATGAGGCTCTGGGAGGCACAGGGTCGCGCTCACCACAATGATGAGACCTAGGAGGGAGGGGGATTAGCAGTGCCCGACTATGAGGCCTATTACCATGCCGCCCAGCTACAGTGGTACAAAATGGATGTCGGGGAGACTTCGTAATGGGGCAGCCCACGGGGCCAAGGACCCGGACCTAAGACAGCTCTCTCGAGTACTACTCCGGCTCCCCTTGAGTGAAAGAGAGGCTCCGAGGGATCTGTGGGTGATGCGTCAATGTTGGAACCGGGCAAGTAAAAGGGCCAAACAGGGGCCCGTATATGCACCCGAGATTCTGTTGCTGGTTTGCGAGGTATTGCCACATGGGGGAGAAGGGCAGGGACAACGCGACTGGGAAGATGCAGGAATATCCACTATCAGGGAATTATATGAGGACAATAGCCTACTACCCTTTAATGATCTGCTAGTGAGATATGAAATTCCTAGGCGGGACTTCCTCTTACATGCCACACTGATGGCAGCCATCCGTAAGCATTGGAAGAAAGGGATAGCGGAACCACCAACCTCTTTACCATGCCAATATGTAGTATCAGCGGCCGGGATGATCAAGGCGGTCACGTGCTTATACAACAGGCGGCTCACCCAAGAGATCAGGCGCCCCTTGGAGAGCCTACGTGTCAAATAGGAAACCAACATTGGGATACCTGTGAATGAGGAGTCGTGGAAAGCGCTGGTAGAAAGGGCATGGAAGTGTTCCAGAAATGCGAGATTCAAGCAAATCCAATTCTTTGTCCTCAACAGAGCATATCTCACTCCGCACAAAATTGACTAATATTTTGGGACCCGTACAGCCTGCCTGCGATGTCGGTTGGAAAACGCCGAATTTTTGCATATGTTCTGAGAGTGTCCACTTTTGCAGGGGTTCTGGAGAGCAGCAATGACTAAACTAGGAGAAATAACGGATAGAGACAGCTCACTGACCCCAGAATATTGCTTATTACACTGGTTTCCTCATACTGCCCACAATAAAGTTACCAGCAAATTTACTGACCTGGGCTTAGTCCTGGCTAAGCAAGAAAGTACCAGTCACTGGAAGGCGGCCAGCGCACCTAATATCTCACAGTGGCTGCAAGAATTCACAAAATAGGCTGACTGTGAGAGGATTTTTAGATTACAGAGGGTAATGAAAAAATGCTAGCGATGGCGAGAGCATGGGTGGCATTGTTGGACCTACTCAAGCACCCGACTGATGATACAGACCCACCCCTATAGTGAAGAGAATTGTGTTTGGGGATTGAAACATGGCCTTACCTGAGCAGGTAGCTTGAAGGTTGGCACGCATGTACTGTATAGTGGCTCCCTCTTTGCGGACACCCTCCTACTTGAATTATGGAGCTAGGTATCTAACATGGCTAGATACTATGGTCCACTGGGAACTAAATAATGGCATGACATACCTAAAGGGGTTAGGGCAGGGGATTGGGGGGGAGAGTTTTGTTATTCTACTGGTTATTGAGATAAAGATGAGTGAGGATTGGAACGGACAACTGAGATGCTGATCCCCCGGCTTAGGGATATAGAACGCAGCTATACTGCGGACTCTGATAGGAACGATGAACACAGTTGCCCTTTGAGGCGACAACCACATGTGGTGAGAAGCCATGAGCAGTAAAAAATTACTATGAATATGATTGTTGATAACCGCTGTCTGCAACACAATGGAAACTCATTTATCCCTTTGTATTGATTCTACTTGGTATGCCGAAATTGAATAAAAATCTGTTTACAAAAAAAATAAATGGCAGACTTTACAATCTGAGCTGGGAACTACAGTGTAAGGTTTTTTATCCCATAAATAATACTTATTTTGTAGCTTAGCGCTATTAATTATTTAGTAATAACAAACACTATTATTCACTTATCTTGTGGACAAGACCTGGTTAATCCAAGTATTTAGAAAATAACTCTATACACATTGAACATAGTATGTTCCAGTCTATGGGGGCCTCTTACCCAGAATATTCAGGTTTATGGAATTGCAGATGGGGCCTTTGCGGAAGGAAAAGTGTTTTGGCAGCTTGCCATTTTTAATGGAAAACTACACAGTGGTTGTGGGTGAAGATGAAGCCGCCCATTGGTAGGCGACCATCTATAGGTTGGTTTGGGGGGTAGAGATGGAAAGGATGGGCAGGTAGGCAACCACAAACTGATGGAGAAAAGCTGCAACTACAGTTCTGGCATCAGGAGGACATCGGAAATTAAAGGAAATTCATTATTACAGTTTAAATGACTAGCAAGTCTTTTAACACATTTCGAGGTTAAAATCACTATTCAGGAGTCAGTGGGTCTATTGAGAGAGAGGTAAAGCAGTCCCTGTCTATAGCAAGCAGAAGAAAATCGGGAAATACCCACGACCAAACCTGCAGCACATGCTGTATAGTGAAATTTAGCGGACTCAATGTTTCCCGATTAAGGATGCGGTGGTACTGCAATCCCAGGGTGGTCATTCCTCTTAAGCAACTCTTCAAGATTTTGGAGTAACAGTACAAGGTAAGAATACAGTCTCATGGAATCCAAGGTCCACACACCTTCCTATTCACTGGGTGGCTTCCAATGGTGAGAGCCAGCCTCCAAGAAAACACGTGAAACTTTGCCCAGTGAAGATGGCCCTCATCTCAGGAAGCACTATCTTGGAACCAAGGGTGTTCTACTGAAGTGTGAGAGACATCCCAACAACAGGGACAATTAGAAAAGGGTGCCTTATTTCCATGTACATTTTTGGATGGCTATCGATATGTGCCAGACAGTTAATTCTCTTATCAGCCCTGGCAGGCATTCAACTTTAATTTTCTGATAACGGCAGTTGGAACAAAGAGTGTCCCTCTTCTGGTGTGTGGGTTGACATTAGGAAAGCACTTGACCGTTGCCAGTGTCAGAGAGGAATAAAGATAAAGGGGGTTCATCTTCCACCAGCCCCACTGGCTAGGGACACAATTTAGTCTGGATGGTGAAAAATCAGTATGGAACTATCAGCGGCACACTATAATGTGTGCCTGTGTGTGTGCGCGCACACACCCACACCCCTACACCCACACACTCCTCTACAATCCAGAACAACTCTTTACATTTTTACTGATTGCTTTTTGAAATCCTAAACCCAATGATGTACCTGCAGATTAGAAATTCCAACAGCAGCAATGACGCCGAACATCACCAGAAACATTCCTCCAATCACAGGTGTTGGAATTGTGGCAAATACTGCGCCAATCTTACTGAAGACGCCCATTAGAATCATCAGTAGCCCTCCAGCGATTATTACCATCCGACTTCCCACCTGTTTGAATGGGTGGAAAAACATAAATTGAGAACAGTTTTTAAACAAAGCCCACTCTTAATCTATATTGGGTAGAATAGGTCTGTTTGCCAACAGACAGGTGGAGCTATCTGTAGGCAAAACCTAAAAATTAGAAGCAGACAACTAAAATTGGGGGTGGGGAGGAATCAGTATGTCCTCCTATGCATATACAAATAATGACTGCAATACACACAGTGCAGTTAGTCTTTTTTTCTTAATTTAAGAATTTGTCGACAGTAACATTCCTTTCCAGTTCGTTATCTTGTGCTCTTCATATAAGGTTCAGATGTATATACATTGGAAAAAAGAACACAAAGCATGAACTTTAACACACATCAATCAGACACCTATGTCTATATCAAAGTTTCAGTTTTTCCTGCATGAGCAGAGTAAGAAAAGGGAATAGCTCATTCAAGACTATGTACTCATGCTTTTAGGTACAACTTTTCTCCAAATACATGAATCTGCTTAACAAAGACAAACACAAATGTGGATTTTATTAATAAAAAATCATGTATTTATTTATGTATTTATGGAGTTGTATATTCCATGGACATTACTCGCCCAGGTATCAGAACACTGTACATATAGCAATACAGTCATACATAGATGGAAAAGAGAAAAACAAATGACAATCAGAGAGGGAATAATCATTGATTTACACATATACATTACATCATTAAGCACATCATTTCCAAGATCCAAGGGAGTCCACCCAATGCTAGCCAAGCTGAAGAAGGATCAAGTCTCCTAGAGAAGGAATATATGCATCAACAGCTTTTTAGCTTCTTTTTTTAAGGAGGCAGTTAAGGGATGTGTCCTGATTTCAGGTGGTAAAGTGTTTCAAATTCTTGGCACAAGGCCAGAGAAGGAGCGGTTGTAGGTGTTCAATTTTTTTAACTTCTTTGGTTTCAACAATAGGGAGTCAGTGCTTCTTAAGGAGCAACTACCAGCTGATAACTCGGCTTTTTCAGCCAAGTAGACAGGAGTAATATGGTGGAGGGCCTTGCTCAAAATGCATGCATTCTTCAATTGGAATGTAGCTTTATAAGGGAGCCATTTTAGATGTTTTATGTCTGCAGTACTGTGGTTGATTCTCCTGGAACCTGTTATGAGTCTGACAGCTGATTTCAGTGTGGCCTTTAAAGGAGATTTTACTGCTAACTGAAAATCCATAGGGAGCAAGAAGTGTTTGCTTTTCCTTAGGATATTAATTTGGAGATTGGCTCCCGTGATGGTTGCACTAATATCATCTTGCAAATAAAGATGTTTGTCCAAAGTTATGCCTAGAGACTCAGTGGAGTCAATAATGTGGGTGGAGCAGTTGAGAGCTGAGAGTTGTTTGATGCAATCTTCTGTAGGGGCTGAGAGATGGTGAGGGGCGACCAAAAGGAATGCAGTTTTAAGTATTTTAAGAATTAGGTGGTTGCGGGTTGTTGGGTTTTCAACAGAGTGCAATTGAGAATTTTGATAACTTCAGGTGAGGAGATTTTCAAATACAATTGTGCATCGTCAGCGTATATGTGGTAATGATTGTCTGAGATCTTCAAAATGTTAGTAAAATGTTTCATCAACAAGTTGAATAACGTAGGTGCGGGTGTGGAACCTTGAGGTTCTCCAATAGTTACTTGTGTAATGTCTGATAGGGATTGGTTGATTTTTATTCTCTGACTTATGTTGTGAAGGAATGAAGCAAACCAGTTTCAAACAGGACCAGATAATCCGGGCCCGATTCACAGAATAAACTTAAGACTCAATCCTAAACTTACTACTATTTTTGTATTCACAGAATGCACTTACTACTTTTGGCATTCACAGAATGAACTTACTACTTTTGGTATTCACAGAATTTAGGATTTTGTCTTAAGTTTGTCCTAAGTCTGTCTTAAGTCTATCATAACTTCTGTGAATACCAAAAGTAGTAAGTTCATTCTGTGAATGCCAAAAGTAGTAAGTGCATCCTGTGAATACCAAAATAGTAGTAAGTTTAGGATTGAGTCTTAAGTTCATTCTGTGAATCGGGCTCTCCCTTTCTATTTTCTAGGAGGTCAAACAAGTTCTCATGTTTGACAGTATCAAACGCCGAGGAAAGATCAAGAAGTAAGATTCATTCTGATCAAGCAATCTCAGGGCATCAACAACAATATGAGTCAAAGCCATTTCTGTTCTATAACCAGTTCTGAAGCCAGACTGGTACTGATCTAGAACTTTATCCAGATGTTTTGATAGAGTCAGGATGTTGGAGATTGGGCAAAAATTGTTGGGGCTGGACTGGTCAGCATTAGGTTTTTTTAACAATTGGGGTGACCAGTCCTATCTTTAGGCTATCAGGAAACATACCCTGAGAGAGAGAATCTTTGATAAGCTTTGTCAACAAAGTGAGTGTGGAAGATCTAAGCTCTTTGACAAGCTTAGCAGAGAGAAGATCATTAAAATGGTTAGAGGGTTTATTGATGTCTATTTGTCAGGGATTTTGAGTGAGGATTAAGTGGCCTTATTTTTGTGGTATATTGACTTCGAGAAGAAGTGTCCAGAAGCTGCACCGGGAAGAGACTGGGCTGGCCCAGGCTGAGCAGACACTGAGAGGTGAGATGCATTTCTAGTTCGACCTTCCTTGTCTTATCGGTGAAATGTGCAGAGAACTCATCACCATTATGTAGCCATTATGTAGTGCCCTACATATGTCCTTGTCTACTGAGTGTTGTTTAAAATTGCAAGTTGCTTGTTGTTTGATAATTTAAAAAAGATTTTGGGATCTGGTTTTGGCAATATCTAGTAGCGACCTCAAGTATTCTAATTTTGACCATAGGTTTTGTGCTGTAGGAGCTTCTTAGTGCCCTCAGTTGCTCGAGGTGAGAGCCAGATGGAGAGATTCCTCCTGATTTCTCAGCAAGCCTTAGAATATGCCTTTCCTCATTTAAAAGGCCATCGACCAAGGTTTGGACTGTCTGCTGGGTATTCTTTTAAGCTGCTTTGGAGCAATCGTGTTCAATATGTCTGTCATGAATTGGGTATAATGATCGGCAAGGTCATTCGCATTCATCATGTCTGTGGGAGTAGGTAGAATGTTTTTGCTAATAGCAGTTAGCTTAGTGGGATTAATATTTCTTAAGTCTCTAGACTATTTTCAGGGTTTACGTAATTGACTCTTTCTAGATACCTTTTCCAGGATAAGAAAGAAGATTAAGTAATGATCAGACCAGACGCAGGGTGTTATTGATTCAAGTCGTATTAAGTTATCCTTGGTAATGATTAAATAAAGTTTAGAGCCTCTAATGTGTGTTTGGCCATTGCAAGATTGGGTGAGGTTGAGGTCCGTAAGGAAGGCTTTGAAGGTGTTAAGAATGAGGTCATTTAAGTAATTCCAATGGATGTTAAAATCCCCCAGGAAGATCTGATTGGTGTGTTGGTCTGAGTTAGAGGAGATGGGCTCTATAATTTGTTCAATGAAAGATAAGTTTTTACCCAGGAGTGGTAAATTGTGTGCAATTTACAGGCAAGTTTGTTATTGCTCCATATTTCTATACCTTGGTATTCACACAATCTCATTGTAACTGTTTGTGATTGCTTTAGGGTGAGCATAGAGCAGTAAATGCAGGCTATGCCAACCCCAGAGCTTCCGGACCTGTCCATTCTGATGATGTCCTAGTTTGGTGATACTAGAATGTCAAAAGTGGGAAGGGATGAATAATTGAACACCATTTCAGTTTCAGTTAAGAGGTCATGGTCTTGAGCAAGAATGAGATCAGTGATGTCAGTTGGGTGTTTTACCGCTGATCTGCAATTAAGGAGCAAAGATCTGAAATGAGATTTGGTAACTAATGTCTCATTGTGTTTTGTGCTGAGTTGTAGCAGATTGTGCTTGTTCATGTATCTATTGTTGAGATTGGGATCTCAATGTGGGTAAGAGGGAATAGCCTGGCTGGTGCTTCGCAGGGTGTTAAGTCCTTATGTGTATTGGTATATGAAAGCAGAAGGGAGTGTATGTCAGCATCAGAAAGGTGTTTTGTAACCCTCTGGGTCTGGAGGTAGGATTGGAGTGGGGTCGATATTTCATGAGCAGGTTCCTTGAATTCTCATTAATCATTCAAACATGATGCAAGAAGTTAAGTCCTACAATTGAGAGTGGAGCGAATAGATCAATTAGTGTGAGAGATTCTATTATCAAGTTCAGATTTAAGTGCTTCTTGAGCGTTGAAGTATTGTATATAAGGTTCTGGAGGTTGGCTTTAACTAACCGAAGGTGTTGACTAAGGTCCAAAAGTTTGTCCTCAAAGTAAGAGGGTTCATCACTGTGGAGCCAAATGTAGTATGGCCTGGGGGCGGGGGAGTGTGTCCTCACTGGGGTATAGGGGGAGGTCCGCAACCCAGAAAAACCACCAGAGGTGGGGTAAGGCAAGGCTGGCAGTGGAGGGCTAGGAGAGGGACTGCTGAGTATAATGCAAGGATGAGGTATAGGAAGAGGACTAATAGATGTGACATCAACAGACATCATCTGCTCTCCGGAGTACCATTCTAGTGAGTCACATGTCAGAGTGCTCAATAAGATCTTAGCAAACTCTGGGTGGAGGCTGTTGACCAATGTCGGGCAATAGTTATCATTTCTTGGGCTTCTATGAGCTAAGGGCCTTCACCTCTCCAATAAGTGGATAGTGGAGGAGGGGCAGGAATTATCCTTAGGAGAAAGTGATATTGATCTTTCAGTGATGGTTCCTGTCTTGCAAAGACAGAGGGGGCAGGCAGTAGCATAGGAGATAAGATAGAGGAGAGTTGGGATGATGTCTGTGTTTCAGTCCCTGAGTGGGAGGAGGGACCTTGACTTTGAGATAAGATGGGGGTATAGTTAGACGTTGTGTTTTTGATCTTCATGAAAATGTTGTGAAACCTCTCTAGATTGTAATCAGAAGATTGGATAAGAACGTTTTCATTTATGCACAGGGTGATGGTTGCCTCAGCACTGAAAACCACTGAAGGTGTTATGGTGATATGAAGCCTTTGTGCTGTTTTCTTTGATGCATTAATCTGGAGCATTGCAGCAATAGCTCTCCTCCATTTTGCACTTTTATTGGTAAAGGAGATTAAGTCTGTAACCACAGCTCCTTTATTAGCACAATAATAGGCGTCAGATAAGAGTGCTTCAGAGTTCCGTTTACTAAGATTGTGTTTGAAACACTCGGCCACTCTCTGTGATAGATTGGGGGGGGGTGGATATTCTTCCATGCATTACGGCCCACCAGTGCCATCAAACTATTCCTAGAGCTTAGGTTGTTAGGTTCCATATTAGCAGCACTGTCCTGAGACTCAATGAGTAGAAATATCTGCTGATAGTCCACTGACCGGCCTCAGAATACTGAAAAAGTAATAGCATACACTACAGTGCTGACAGCGGGGATGAAAAGAAAAAAAAGGCCCCAGCCGTCAGCCATAGTACCACTTGAAGATGGGCACTCCAGTGGCAATGAGGTGAAGGAGTCCTTCTTTTCTTTTGATGAAATAGGTGAGACAAACTGAGTCCTTCTTTACTGTCTATGTAAATGTGCTACAAGTCCTACATCAGTATCAATAGTTAGGGGAAGTGGTCATGTCGGTAATTGTAGCGAGGAAACCTTCAAAATTGTGTTTTAGCCACAGAATACCTTGATCCCCTCTGCCCAAAAACATCTGGGCCAGAAAGTGGGATAAGGCGGTCCTCCCTGCGGTGTGCTCCTCCTTAGCGGCCACCAGCCCGGAGCTCACAGGCCTCTCTCTTTCCACCCAGCTTTCCGCCATTAACTCCTGGCTGCTTAAGGCGTGCAACTCCACCATCCCCCTTAAGAGAGTGACCATCAAACGTGCCTATGCGGCCAATCGCTGGTTCACCCCGGCTTTAAAGGATAAAAAGTTAGCCACTCGCAGAGCCGAACGCGCTTGGCGCTGTTCCTACTGCCCCCTTCTAAAAACCACCTACTGTCAGTCTTTGAAAGAGTACAAACGGGATATACTCAATGCCAAGACGGAGTACTTCTCAAGTAGAATTCTGACAGCTGACAACCAGTCAAAAGAGATTTTTGCCACGGTTCATGAGCTCGCTGCCTCTGATAGGGCGACCCCTAAGATCCCTCCATCTCAGACCCTGTGTAATTCCCTGAACTCCTATTTTATCGAGAAGATTGCCCTTATCAAGGCCAATATTCCCCTCTCTCCTCCGATACCTTCCCCTGTCCCCCCTATTCCCCCCATCCCCGCCCTTACCGAGTTCCCCCTCCTCACCCGAGACTCTCTGCTCCCTCTTCTGGCCCGGATTAAATCGGGATCCCCCCAGGACATAGGCCCGGCATTCGCTCTTAAAGAGCTTTTCTCCAATTGTCACTCTCCCCCACTGACCCTTATCAACCACTCCCTCAGCATCGGCACTGTCCCCGCCGCACATAAGTCGGCAGTAATCATCCCTATTCTTAAGAAGGTAGGGGCAGACCCCTCCCTACCCTCTAACTACCGCCCTATTTCCCTCCTCCCTTTCCTTGCGAAGGTCTCAGAGGCTCACGTCATCAGGTCTCTCAGCTCCTTTGTGGAATCCTCGGGCGCTCTTTCCTCCCGACAGGCGGGCTTCCGCCCATTGCATTCGACCGAGAAGGTAGTGGTGTCGGTGATGGATCAACTGAGGGAGGGGATCGACACAGGCCGGCCGCAGGCCCTAGTCCTGTTAGATCTGTCCGCCGCGTTCGACACGGTGGACCATGACATCTTGTTAAACCGTGTCCAAGCGGCGGGCATTGGGGGCACGGCCTTCGCCTGGCTCCGCTCATTCCTGACCGACAGGGAGCAGGCCGTTCAACTTGCCAACTTCACGGCCCCCCCCAGGAGGGTGACCTGTGGAGTCCCACAAGGCTCCTCCCTCTCCCCCTTATTATTTAACTTATACATCTCACCCCTCATTTTTTCTTTACAGCAAATGGAGGTCTCGGTGTTTAATTACGCCGATGACCTCCAACTTATCTTCAACTTATCATCCTCCCCTTCCTCGTCCTCCAATTTCCAGAAGGTCATGCTTTTCATCCAAGGGTGGATGAACTGCAACCACCTCAAACTAAACCCGGACAAGACCGAGCTGGTCCTGACGGGGGGTGGTTGCAGCCCGTGGTCCCCCTCCTTCTGGCCCCCCTCACTTGGTGTTCCCCCCCTCCCAGTCCCCAAAGCCAAAACTTTGGGTATTTTCATTAACCCACTGCTCACCCTCCACACTCAGATCAGCTCTGTGGTGTCTGCCTGTTTTTTCTCCCTCCGGATCATCCGGAGGGTTTCACGTTTTTTCTCGGTGGCCGCATTGAAACTCATTCTCATGGCCATGGTGCTGTCGCGCCTTGACTACGGGAACGTTATTTTCAATGGGGCCCCAGCTTACCTCATTCGCCGACTTCAACAGATCCAAAACCAGGCGGCTCGCCTGATTTTTGGTCTTCCTAGGTTCACCCACACGACCCCTCTGCTTCAGTCCCTTCACTGGCTCCCTGTGAGGGAGAGGGCGCTCTTCAAGCTGGGATGTATCACCTACCAGGCTAGATCTGGGACCGCCCCTGCCTTCTTGTGTGATGCCATCTCCCCTTATCTTCCGTCAAGAGAACTTCGATCCACTCATCAGGCCCTCCTGTCAGTTCCTCGTTTTAGGAAACAGAGGGTCGGGGGGGGCCAGATTTGCAGTGCTGGCTCCTTCCTTTTGGAATTCTCTTCCTCTTGCCCTCAGGATGTCTCCCTCTTACTTGGAGTTCCGCAAGCAATTGAAGACCTGCTTGTTCTCCAGATCCATCACAGCTTAATTCGCCATCCACTGACCCTTGGCTATCTAGCGCCATGAAACCGTTTCGGTAAAAGAGCGCTCTACAAATATTTTAAAATTCAAATTCAATTCAAAAATACAAATATTTTAAAATTCAAATTCAAATCCTAGCTAACCGCCCAAAGGGCCACATAAAGGCAAACCCCAATCACAAAAATGAGTGGGCAAGCATATTGTCATAAATGAGGAAAACTGATACGATCTTACAGACAGATGAGCAGAGCTGGAGAAGCCTGCATTATGAGAAAGTCTTCTCAGGGAGGTTGGAAGTGGCCATCTGATGGTGCGCTTCAGGCAGGAGGACAAAGGTTCCACAAGAAGTACTATGTAGTTGAGCTTATATATGTAAATGTAGTTGAGCTTATATAGCGCACAGCTACCCGCAGTGGGTTTCCCGGCGCTTGCTTAGGGAACCCTTCCTGGTATTCCCCTGTGAGATAGCAGGGTATCCACAAGGTGAAAGTCAGGCATCCCGCCACGAGGGGCCGTTGTGGAGATTAAGCAAGCTATTGCCCAGAGTCGCAGAGTGTGAACCCGTGAGTCGAGAAGGCACCGCGGTGAGAATTGCACCGGGGTGAGAATTATCGAGTCCGTGGAATTTTTAGCCCATGACCCGCCGAGGCGGGGAATTGAACCCTGGTCCAGGACCGATCTCAGCTTCCGGGTCTGCCGCCTCTAACCCCTGAGCCACACTTCTCCTATGGTCCCAGTGTGCTGTGCTTTGGACACACACTGGCCACAGAATCAACACTACAGGGCATGGGGTTCTTATGGGGAGAGCGGTGTGATTGCCTGCTGTGCCTGCCAACATTCTTGTGAATATATCAGATGATTTGGTTCTCGACTACTGTAAAGGATTGGCTAATATGGTTCGTTCTGTGTCTCATCAGGTTGAATCAGCGGCTGCACCATTGTCACAAGACCTCTGCCACTACCTAGATCATGGAGACTGGTTTCTCATAAAAAAGGCATGTGAGGAAGAGCTGCCTTGAGCCCTGTTAGTGTGGACCATACCATGTTATACTGGTAACTGGAACTGCTGTGAAATGTGGTGGAGTCCCGAACTGGGTTAATGTTATGTTATGTTATGTTATGTTATTTATATTTCTATCGCGCACAGCTGCCCCAGCAAAGGGGCGTCCTGGCGCTTTTGACAGGCACTGTAACATAACACATTAAAAGGAGGGGAGATTATTAAGAAGCGGGAAACAGGAAGGTTTTGATCGCCTGCCTAAAGGCGAACAGGTCATTGAGGGCTCGGATGGATACCGGGAGCGAGTTCCATAGCCCTGCTGCGAGCACCCGGAATGAGCGGCCGCCCATTCTACTCAATTTAAAGCGGGGGCAGACTGCCAGGTGGAGGGCCTCTGATCTTAGTGATCTCAGAGGGATGTAGGGAGTAAGTAAATTGGCAAGTGCCCGCGGTGAAGAAAATTTCAGAATTTTAAAGGCCAGACACAGCGCCTTAAACTTGATCCGCTGTCTGACCGGAAGCCAGTGAAGGGCCAAGATGGTACCTGACACAGAACAGTGTCTGGGGAGGCCCACAATGGCTCGCGCCGCGGCATTTTGTACCCTTTGGAGCCTAGAGGCCTCCGCCTGATTCATCCCCAACATCAGCGAGCTGCCGTAGTCCAGTCGGGATAAAATCGACACCTGGACCACAAGCTGTCTAGTGGGGGGATCAAAATACTTCAGGACCGGCCTTATACCCCGCAGGATACCATAGCACATGGCGGCCGTCTTTTTGATGTGGTCCATAAAAGTGAGCGCGGGGTCCAGCCAGATGCCTAGATTTTTCACTCCAGACGCTGGAATCGGAGTAACGCCCAGCTCTGGTGGCCACCACTGGTTTCCCCATAGCTCAGCGTGCTTCCCCAACACCAACACCTCAGTTTTGGTGGCATTCAACTGTAGGCAATTGGTGCGAAGCCAGCTTGCTACTGCCACAAGTCCCGCACGGAATCTGGGGGCCTCCACCTCAGGGTCTCCACTAAGTGTCACCGCCAGCTGCGTGTCGTCTGCATATGAGGTCATCACCAAACCCCACTGTTTGACGACCGCAGCTAACGGTTTCACATAGAGGTTGAACATTGTGGGGCTCAACGAGGAGCCCTGTGGGACTCCCAGCTCCAAGGGATAGATGGTAGATTGGCCTGGTGGTATCGCCACTTTAAAGGTTCGATCAGACAAAAATGATCGAAACCACTTGAGAGCGATATCAGTGACTCCAGCTTCCTCTAGGCGTTGGATCAGTATATGGTGGGACACAGTATCGAAAGCAGCGCTAAGATCTAATAATAAAAGCGCTGCTGTACGTCCTGAGTCAAGTACCTGGCGAAGATGTTCAATGATGTAATACCTCTCACACGTGTAGAGAACCGAGTCCCTCTGATGAAACAGCTCCTCTACCAGAAGCATCAACAGAAAGACTGGTTGGTCACCTTGGAAGACCGGCGAAGCTGTAAAGGGACCGTTAGAGGCCGAAAAAGCACTAGAGTAACCCAAGGGGTGGGGGGGGGCAGTCGAACAGGATATAGGCATCGACTCTAAAGATGAGGGAACAGTGGTATACCAACAAGAGTCCGACCCTCACGGAGGACCTAGTGAAGAAAGGAGATGAGTGTATTTGAGACCGAGAGAAACCCTAAATGAGACCTGACCAGAACAAGAACAGAGAAAAAATCTAAGAATCACCTCTGAAAAGAGATCTTGCACCAATAAGTGAAATGTCTGAATCTGAGCATAGTGAAGCTGAAAGTGAGAAATGGAGCTTGAGAAGGTTCAAAAGGATTAAGGTGCCTTGTCGTAGGTACTCATCTCCTGAGTGGACTTACCTGGCTGCCAATGCGGGGAGATCTGAGAAGTCTGTGCTGATAATCGAGGTTCTGCTGAGGATTCCGGGGATTGAACTGAATGCTCTTCTCTTGTTGGCTGTTACCTACCCACCAAGGTTGAGTGGCCTGCGAACTCTGATACTATAAGACATTGTTTTTCAAATTTTTGCTGTAGAGTCATCTCCAACAGAAATTGCTGCATTTAGAGCTTATTTGTTGCAACGCATAATAGATGAACTTGGCACAGAATGTATTAGGGATGTTACATGAAGTTTCATGAACTGTGTCAAAAGCATTTGAAGAAGATTTCCTAGGCCTTTGTGGGCAATGAACACATTTAGAGGTTACATGTAGAAGAAGATAAGCAGGGATAAGGATTCTTTATGAACTGTGTAAATAATTGTAGAAAAAGAAAGAGAAGAGAACACTGCTTGAAGCTGCTTAAGAGACTTTTTATGTTTCCTGCTTTGCACAAGTGGAGACTAAAAAATAAAATAGACTCTGTGGCTGCTATTTCTCTACTCAAAATCTGGTCTGAATTAAATTCAGAATGGTGTAGAAATCCAAAACATAGAAGTAAGTGTATTATAGTGACACTTATAACCATCGTAGTGATAGTAATAATAGTATTAAGTGTAGAATCCATTGTTTTAGATCCTAGGATGAAAAGACACATAAGGTTAGCACACCTGAAGTATTTAAACCTACGTCTGGGATTTCAAAGACAGGGATTCTAGGATCAGAGAAAGGATTAGTTGCTCAAGGAGAACAGCATCTCTATGTAGATTTGTCCATAGGGGACTGCACATTAAATGCTTACACTAGGCTTTTATATGAGTATGTAGACACCATGGAAGCTAGAGATTGCTATGTTTGCATGCAGTTACCTGCATCACTGGGGAAGGTTGTACATACTACTGCTTAACTGTGCAATATGGCATTAGTTGTAGTTTGTTTCTAAGTATGTTTTATAAGACGAATCATTATAAGTAATATTTTTCTAACTATGATGTAGTACTTTCTGAAGTACCAGTATACAAACACCTGAATAATTACAACATAAAGAAAACAGTTGAATGATAGGGAATTATTTTGCACCTACTGCAACACTAGATACTGCCTATGCAAATAGATACAATTTAATATGTACACTGACTAACATCGAGAAGACGTTCATAGGTCAGGTAGAGGATAGATTTAGAGGTATACTTAGTGAGGGAAATAAACTACATACATCCTCTGATTGGACGACCGAAGAACTAGGTCATCATGCTTTAGGAAGTTCAGGACCATTAGCTTTGGATTGGCAACTAAGGGGAGACTATGTATTCGCCAAACTGAGAGTGGATATAGCTATGTGTTTGTGAGAAAGAGAGAGTGTGATCATACATTCTTGGTCCAAGGACCTTGGAAGATATTTTTAGATTACACTGCACATATTATACCAGGAGATTACTGTGAGTGGAAAGAAGGCATATTTGAGGCTGCCTACCAAATGGTATGGTGCATGCTACATAGTAGTGGGGTTTCCTAAAATATACCACATGGAGAATTAGGAAGACCAAGGAGAGGAAGTGAATGTCAGAAAGAAACATGGACTGAGCGCTGGAGAAGTTGAGATATTTGTGGAGCAATGATACCATGTCTAGGAGTAGCCTTGAATGACATCAAGATCAGAAAGTTGTCTACCATAGTTGATACGCTGTCTTCCAATAGTTCTAGATCTCTGTTGTTTATAGATGGTGAAATAGTATTTATTAGAGCTATGGTAATTCAGAATAGACTTGCTTTCGATGTTTTGCTTGCAAAAGAAGGCGGAGTCTGTCAGATGCTGAAGTTCCAACAGTGATGTACTTATATTCCTGACAGGAGTAAAGATGTACAAAAGTATATTAGTACCATTACGGATTTACACCATGAATTGAGGGATTTGGCTACTGATGGTGTTTGGGATACAATTGGACAAGGATTTGGTACAGTTGAAAAGTGGTTGGCCAACTTAGGGAGTGGATTGTTTGGTTATATTGTGAAACTGATATTGATAGTTGTCATCCATATCATTGTTTTGATTGGAATGGTGAGGGTATATAAATGCTATCAAGCAAGAAAGAGGGAATGTGTTCATAGGGAAAAGGACAGGAAAATAGAAAAGTTTCAAGACAATTACTACAACAATTTACCCTGACGGGGCTCCTGATATATCGCCCCCCTGGGCCAGCTGCCGCCTTCCAGGAATCATTGATTTCGACTATCTCTGTGTTGGCCTTACAATCGGCTAACTTCAGTGTACTGGGTGACCTCAACCTTCATCTAGAGTGTCGCGACTCCTCCGCTATACTGACGTTTCTGGGAGATTTGGAGGCTTGCCAGCTTAACCAGCTAGTTAATGGGCCATCGCATCAGGCCGGCCACTTATTGAATCCGGTGTTTTCTAATATCCAGGAAGTCTCTATTGCCACTCCTTGTCCCCTAAGTTGGACCGATCACTTTCCGGTCCATATCTCGATCATGATTCCAGCTAGTGGTAGGGAAAAACCCTTTCCCCTGTTATGGAAGCGCCCCTGGAACAAATTAGACAATATCTTGTTTGAAGACAGACTTAAAACGTCGTGTCCAATCTGGTCCATTAACATAGAGGAGGCCGATATAGCCTATAGGGAGTGGATAAAAAACTCACTCGATCACCTCATTCCGATGAAATTGTCAAGACCTAAGCGGGTGCAGTCCCATCCATGGTGTTCGGAGGCCCTAGTAACGAATAAAAAGCAATGTAAGCGACTGGAGCGCCTCTGCAGGCGTACGTATGACCATCAGGCTAAAATTAATTTTAGAGCAGCCACAAAAACATACCACAAACTTATAAAAACCTCGAAAGCTAAGTATTACACTGATCTTATTAATTCTAGTACCAACCGCTCCAAAACCATTTTCTCTTTAGTAAAAGATCTGACTAAGGCACGGGAAGGCACAAGTAACCTGATAGTGTCTAACTCACAATGTGAAGAGCTGGCCTGTTTCTTCATTGACAAAGGTAAAGGGATCTATAATTCTCTGAATTCGGATGGTCCTACTACACATTCCAGTCCTACCATAGCTCTAAATGATCCCACTTATTCACTGCTATCTCTCTCTCCGATTGAGCAGATAGAGATGGAATCCCTGACTAAAAAAGTGAAGTCTGGCTCCCCGGAAGATCCCGTTAAACCTGAACTATTCAGAGCACTTCAGAACACCATCTTGCGGGAGGGGCAGGTGCTGATTAATAACTCGCTACAGTCAGCTGTCATCCCTACATCTTGGAAACATGCCAAAGTTGTTCCCCTCCTAAAAAAACCTTCTCTGGACCCCGCCAGACCAGATAGCTTCAGACCTATTTCTCTACTCCCTTACCTTAGTAAGATAATGGAGGCTCACGTGAATTCTATTCTGACCACCTATTTGGACTCCAATGGAATTTTAGGTGAGTCCCAAAACGGATTCCGTGCTAAACATAGCACGGAGTCGGCGCTATTGGCTGTCATGGAACATCTGTGGGAGGTGCAGGACCAGGGTGAAACATCTATACTGGTTCTGCTGGATTTGAGCGCAGCCTTTGACACGGTCTCCCACAGGATCTTGCTTGAGAGACTGTGGGAGATCGGAGTCAGGGAGAGTGCCCTGGATTGGTTCGCGTCTTTTCTATCCGACCGTTCCTTCCAGGTTCACGCCCCGCCGTACTCATCCGGCAGGCACCCCCTGGAATGTGGGGTTCCGCAGGGCTCTGCACTCAGCCCCACATTGTTTAATGTGTATGTCCGCCCACTGGCCATGTTGGCTCGTGAACGAAAAATCAAACTAATATCGTATGCGGACAATACACAACTTATTTTTACCTTCTCCAAAAACACCACGGCTGACCAAACTAAATTCCAGGAGGATATTCTGGCTATCTCAAACTGGCTATCGCAGAACTATCTTCAGTTAAATGCATCTAAAACTGAGATACTTCTTATAGGCAGGGAAACACAAAAATGGGATAAACACTGGTGGCCCTCCACACTAGGACCTTCCCCCACTCCTAAAGAGACTGTTAAAAATTTGGGTGTGATGTTAGATGACTCACTCTCGATGGAAACTCATGCCAAGAGAGTGGCAGGCACCTGTTATGGTCGCCTACGCTCTCTCAAGCCTATTCTTGGTTTTTTTGAGCCATACACTCGTCAGACTATAGTCCAGGCTTTAGTCTTATCCCACCTAGACTATTGCAATGTTCTTATGCTTGGGTCTAACCTGACAGTGATAAATAGGCTACAGAGAGCCCAGAATGCGGCTGCCCGTATTCTGTGTGCACTCCCTAAAACCTGCCATACCTCCCCCATTCTTCGCCGTCTGCACTGGCTGCCGATTAAACAGCGCATCCAATTCAAAACTTTATGTGTAATCCACAAAACTCTTTACGGTCTCGGCCCCAGATTTTGTGGGAACTCTGCTTCTTCTATGCTCCCATGCGTGCCCTCCGTGCGGCGGATTTATTTCTTGCTCGCACAGTTAAGATCCGAAGAAGCAGAGCCGGTGGCCGTTCCTTCAAGTATCTGGCCCCGAAGCTTTGGAACTCTATCCCTCTAGGAGCTCGATCCACTTCTGATCATATGCTGTTTCGTAAACAGATCAAAACCTGGTTGTTTTCCTCTGTTTAAACCCATTCTTGCTGCTGTGCTGTCTGGCCTCTGGTATGTTCACAAGCGCTGGGACGCCCCGTTGCTGGGGTAGCCATGCGCTATAGAAGTAGGCTTAACATAACATAACAACAACATAACAACCTGAAGAATATGGAGGTGTTTAGAGAAAGAAATTTGGCAGCACAAGTAGTTCCAAATGGTCCATCGGATTGAGATTACCTAAATGATCATCTGATAGGCTTATCTGATGAGACAGAGTGATTATTGTGATGACGTAACATCATCGGAGGGGGGACTGATAGAGCGGAATATTTTTAACCTACATGGGGTACCTGTTAGGGGTGCTACATAATCACTTTATTACGCACCCACATATTTCTCATTGTTTCTGGTGAATTAGATGTTAGAAAAATGTGTACAAATTATTTATGCTCTTGTGAAAATTAGCACGATAAGCTTAATGAGTGATTCATATAATTGTGTTGAAAACATATAAGCAATATGACACATTTGTATAGAGCTCTTAGTGATGTGAAGCACTGACACATTAATCGTATTTTGGATGTTGTTAGGCAATTATGCAATTAAAATAGATGTATTAATATAGTCTAGCAAAAGTGTGTATTGCATATGCTAATAATTTATGAAAACACTGAAAAAAATAACCTGATGCATTTATTATTTCAGCCTAAGTCATAGGCCAGAATTCACAGCACATTTTGAATGTTCTTGTTTCTGAAGTTATTGCTTGTATTCCCATGCAAATTTGGAGAACGTTGTTTGTTTTCACGTTTTTGCATTGCATGTGACCAACGTTTGCTAGAGAATAGAGAGGTTACTGTTTCTTTACCTGAGGGATAAATAAGTTACAGTTAGTTTGGCCTGTTGAAGATAAGGCAGAAGGAGGTGCGTTCACACAGGAGAAGAAGGGACCAAGGATGAATTGTTGCATTGGGGGTATATAGAGAAGACTGTGAAGGGAATCAACGTCATGGAAAAATCTGCGGCTGAGCATATTGTGGAGTACGCCCAAGACGCCCAAGGGCATACGTCGCGCTTTATAAATTTAAAAAATAAATAAATAAATAAATACATGTGAGAAAAGCATTATGTGGCATTTGTTCAATATGATGTTGAATATATGATTAGTTGAAGGGAGGGACAGAGGCCCCACTTTGATCTTGCCTTGCGAGAGACAGCACCTGAGCGCTAGCTTGCTATCTTCTTGCTTGTGGCTTTATGCTGTTTGACCCATCCAATGGTGGAATATCTTCTTTGGAAGACTCCAGCTTTCTTCTTTTGAACTTTTGCTTAAAATTTAATTAGGGATGCCACATCTAGAGTTAGAGTAGGGATAGGTAGAATTAAATGTTTATCCCCAACGATGCGCACATGCAAGGAAACTTGGACTTTTGCTTTCTGATTACCTGCTTAATAATCATAGAACTTATAGTTCTCTTTTTGCTGCAATGAGTGAACCTCTTTAGAAGATTTGTATTTCTTGTTTCCTTTGTATTTCTATACATTCATGCTGAGATGAGTATATGTTCAACTATTTCAGAGTTTTTAATACATTTGACTAACCTTAAATTGGTTGTCGACTTGAGTTATTGTGTAACGATAATGAGTTATACTATATACTAAACTGATTAACGAAAGTTTTGCTCCCCTTTACACTTTCATGCTGCTAAAATGAACCATTGAATTATTGACAGCAGAGGAATACTGAATAAATGGGCCCAGGCCCCTTCACTGTGTAATTCTGCTGTGTGTTTTATTATTTTGAGTCATGCTGTGTTTTTTTATTCGTTCGTTTTGGTATTCCATGCCTTGTAGTCCTGTGATGTGTATGTTAGGGTATGTTATGCTAGGTCATTCTTTGCTATGTTGGGGTGTTATATGTTGTATGTACTCTGCAATGCTGTGGAGAGTTGGGTGTGTTACCTTTTGTTGTGATATGCTGTATTATGTTATAGTGTTGTGTATTAGATTATATAATTGTGAAGTAAATATCAAAGAACAAACAGTGGCTCTCCATTACAAGTTTCACATCATGTTGTTTCTGCATTGTACCCAAAACACTACTTGAGAACCCCTTCCTCAGAACGTAATGGGAAGCCAAATTAGACAATGAAACCATCATGAAACTGCCATGGGCTTGATGGACATCCCATCCAAGCTATGGCAAAGCCTGAAAGCCAAAAGTAAGCCAAGTCTGACATAAAGTCCCCCTCTTGGTCAAAACGTCTTCTTATTGTACTGTTTATAAAAATAGGATGTAAGGACTTCCCAATTGAACAATCAGGCTTAGCTAGAACTATAAATGGCAATGCCAGGAAGGCACCAGGACCTCTGCACAAGCCATTGCTGAAGCTGCATGGAGAACCCAGCAGGCAGATATTTGCCCCATAAATCTTTGCTGTGCTCGTATGCAAGCATAACAACACCAAGATGCATTTGATAATCCACTTTAGTGATGGTGGTCTCATGTTTCTCATTGAAGAGGTAAAAATAGCATAGAGTTGGAGTTTTATAGCAGTGGTCAAAGTGTCTCTCTTGCAGATTGAGTGATTGAGTTGCACCTTTGGTTTGAGCAGATTTGTGTTGCTGCAATTTCATTTTTTTCCAATAGTGGCATTAAAAAAAAGCAAACACTGATTGTGCTGCTCACTTTATGAATTTCAGGACTTTTTAATATTTGAGCATTTATAACTTCTGTTGGTACTATAGAAGACTACCCAGATACTATGATAGATAATGGTTCTCTTACCTTGGTGATGCCAAGAGCACCAATGTTCTCGCTGTAAGAGCCAGTCCCATTTCCAGTGCCCCAGGCTCCAGCTATAAGGCACCCAATACCTTCTATACCTATTCCTCGGTTAATCGCTTGCTTCGGAGGGGGCGGAGCCCCAGACAACCTGGCACAGGCATGATAATCCCCCACAGATTCCACCATGGATGAAATCACTCCAGCCAAAATGCCAAAGACACCAGCAAGGCTGATGGTGGGTATCCCCCACTGGCCTAGAAACAGAATAAAGGAAAAGATTTGTGTTAGGTGGCTGACTGCACCCATTGCAAGGGCATGGACATCACATTATAGGAAGCAGATCAGGAAAGGGTCAAAATTAGGAATTCCAATGCAGTAGATTAATGTGTACTTTTGTTGTTGTGATTTACCTTTCCAGGTATTGTCAATTCCACACATTGGGAAGAGGGAGCCCAGAGATCTCAATACACATTAGCGAAAGCTTTAATGTTGGCCATGTTACACAGATACATATTTCCAGCACCTTGAGGCCCTTGCAGTGAGTAGTGCCCTTACAATCCCCTGATTGATTGATTGAAACAAGCAAGGTGTGGCTATAACTGCATCTTCACTCACTGGTGAGTTTAAAGAGTTTCAATGTACTCTGAGTCTCATCCTTGCACTCATGCATTCTTGCATTCACCCAGGAATTCACTCTTGCATTCACCCACTTTCTCAACCACAATATAACATGCACGAAGGTTTAAAAAAAATATGCAAGTTAAATTACAAAAAAGTGCAGAAAAAAGAAAACTTACTGCCACCTAATTGGTTTGCTTGCAATAAAAACATAAAATCAATTTAGCAGCAGGCGGTCTCCATTCAATAAGAGTGTGTCATTGATTTATAGGTCCAAAATGGCCATCACATTTAAGAGCAACAGAGTATCCATCTTAGAATGTTACACACTGGTATACTATGGACAATTCCATCCCAAGAAGGCTGCTGGCTTTAGTAGCAGAGGCTGTGCGGGCTGCGATGGATTGCAGACTTAATTGAGCAGCTTGCGAGGGGGGACAAGAGCACTGTCTAGCTGGGGCCTCAACGTTCCTACTCGGAAACATCAGGGCACATATCGGAGCCTAAGATGGACTCTAACAGTGCAGATCTTCTACCACTGGGTTTGTCAAGGAGGCTAACCCACACCAGGATCCTTGCATAGTAAAGTGATCTATTAGCTTCCATATTTCAAAATACCTGCCTCTTTAATAGAGTGCAATACTAACCCACTGTTAAACGGGCTTTAACAAATGTTTTTCACAATAAATTAGTTAGTCCTACAGCCTTTGTAATAACTTTTCATAATGAACATATCCGGCCGATGGTATCAGACATAACTTTTATCAGTGAACCAACTCTATACTATATTGTGTATAAACGCTCTCATAAGGCAACCAGCAGACACACTGTCATCAAATTAAGCATTTTGGAATTTGCCATGGACAAAATATCATACACCCCTTCTAAGAGGGGTTAGTTAGAGTTGTCAAAGTGAAAATCATCTATTTCCAGGTTTTGTCAGTGGGGTTTGTCAATAACAAAACACTCAGGTACCATGGTAATCTTAGATACCATGTTACCAAATACATGTCTATGGCAGTTAACGCCCCCTTATAGACCTATTAGCTTTAACAAGTACTTTTTACAATACTTTTTATATTATTGCAGAGCTTTTCATAATATTGAGAAATTTAGGATCAGGCTTGTGGCATTTAACATAACTTTCTCATTGAGCAAACTCAGGCCTTGGCTTGTCACCATAACCATATCAAGCCAACTGTATTGGGCACACACTTTCAAAAGGCAACCATTAGGCCTCCTATGGGGCCCTAACATGTACACAAACTGAATAAATCGTCACGCCGCAGGGTTTGCCAAAGGGAGTAACCAGCACAGTATCCTTGCCAAGTAGGGTGACTTGTTAACTTTCTTATCACCAAATGCCCGTCCATGGTCTTTAGCACAATGCAGTGCTGATTGGCTCTAACAAATGGTTTTCACATTAAAAAAGTCAGTCCTACTGCCCTTGTCATAAGGTTTCATAAAATACATATCAGACTTGTGGCATCTGACAGAGCTTTTCCCAGTGAACTAATTAAACTGTTAGTCTTTATCATTGGCTTATCATCATAAACTGCTCAGGCCTACTGTAAATTCCATAAACTGGCAACCATCAGGCATACAGTCATATTATGTACAAAATCACTGTGGGTAAAACAATATGGAGCCCTCTCAAATTAACCTAACAAGGATTATCACAATATCAAAATGCAAATCTTCAACCTTTGGGGTCTGTCAGAGTGGGTGACCAACATCGAAACCTTTGTCTAGAAGGGGAATCTGTTGGATTACATGCAGCAAAATATCTGTTTACAGCCTTTAACACAGTGAAACAACAACCCACCCTTAAAACTGTTTTGCTTTAACATTTGTTTTCTGTTTTTTTTTCTATTCTCTTGTCATTACGTTGTGATGTTCAAAGTAAAACAATTAGGTTATCGTAGTATGAAATATAACATGTATTATTCAAGTCGTGGGTCAAAGAAATCATACTATAGAGAATCAGCAGAGTCTCAATGATATATTATTGTTCTGTATCACGTTCAAGAAACATACCCTTAGATGAGGGAAGAAAAGAAATCTAAATAGAACGATAGTACATAAGTGAACCATCAAAGATTAATAGTATGGATGTAGGGCAAAATATTTCAACAGAACGTTGTCAGCCTAGGTGAAAGACTTTAATGAGCAAACAGCAAAGCAGAGTCTATTGTTGAGGGAGTCCTCTGTACCCTTTCAGGGACTAACATATATTTTTTACAATAAACAGGTCAGGCCTAGTACATTTTTCGTAACAGTTCATAGTAAATAGATCGGACCTGTGGCTTCTGACATAGCTTTTCCCAATGAACCCTTTAACATTAGCTTTTCACATAAGCTGCTCAGGCCTACAGTATTGAGCAAAACCTGGAAACCATCAGATAGAGTGATAACATTAAAAAACACAAAATTGTAGCTGACAAAACAAAATATACTTAGTCTAAAATGAGTTAACAAGGAGTATTGCAGTGAAAGACTTCTAGCCCAGTATTTGTCAGTGGGGGTTGCCAGCATGTGGTATATAAATAAATAATACCGGATCTAGGTTTGACTGGACATAGCAATAACAGATAGCTCAATAAATAAGAGTCAAGATTCGAGGTAGTAGGAGTTTGCAGGTTTAATACAGCATAAGGACAGGAACAGGACAACCTGCACAGGAATAGGATGGCAGCGCTGCCTGGGACAGGATTGGACTGGCGTAACATTTAATAACAGTACACAAGCATATATACTAAAACAGTTGCATTGCAATACATATGATAGGCGGAGCAGTGGGTGTGGTCAATAGCAGTCGCGAAAGATAAGGGTGAAAGTAGGTGTAACAAGAGGCGTATACATAGACATGTGATGTAAACGTAACAGAATATGTCATAAATGGGGCGGAAACATGGAGGGGGCTACCTAAGGAGCCGGGACCTCTGACCTAATGGTGCGCGCAAACTGACAATGACGTGTTACTAGGAGAAGCTGGGGGCTATGAACTCTGCGCTAGGAGTAGAGACTGAAGTCTGGAGAGTCAGGGCGACATGTACCTAAACCCTATCTAGTATCTAATGTTTAGAGGACATGTTGATATAAACTAAGAGTCAGGAGGGGAGAGGCTAACAGACTCTAAGACTGGAGCATGCATTATTCTACATGTAGTGCGTGTTGAGGAATATTAAATGACCATTAAATGCAGTATTTCTCCTACATGGAGACGTAAAGGCTAGACAATGACGGAAACTATTGATGCGATTCAGTAGCTTAGGAATGCAGAGAAGGAGGGCTGAACTGATAACTAGAATCATAACATACTCTTGGCAGACTCGTAGGCAGAGCCAGGCTGAGCCGGGCACTGTGAGGCAGGAAGTAAGTGAAGGGTCGAGGATACAGGTGGGGGCTGTATCGCTCCTCAGCGAGGGCTCAGGAGACAGGAACTGAATCTGGTGTCCGGGCCCTTTTGAGGCCTAGAAACGGGGACTTTTCAATGAAATAACGTGCACACTGAGAAACGTGGCAACGTAACTTTACATAGGCCTGATATTCGTAGTATTCACGAGAACTGGAAACTGGCATACTAGGGATGGACACAACTGTAATTGCGTCTTTAATCAAACATAGGGAATACATATGCATATTAATCATGCACACATAACATAAGATGGGGGACACGTAGGGACACTGAACATGGCAAAATTTACTTTTCCACATTCCCTCCTTGTCACTACGTTTCCATCAGGAAACATCAATATTCATGATACCATCTATCATTTCATACAGTATCATTTGCTCGTCTCGAATTGTCTTGGAACTGGATTTAGAACGGGACTTGGGACTAGGAATACAAGAGGTAGCACAAATGCCGCAAATCGCAGGGCCACATTGTAAACAGAGGCAGCAACTGAATATGATCGCTACTGCAATACCCAGAAATGACAATACTTTCCATCCCCAGGCGGAAATTATATTCCAGAACCAACCGGACCATGTCCAGGTGCCTGGATCTTGGTGTAACATATGGGCAATATTATGGAGTCTGGTTATAGCTGAATAAACAGACGGTGCGTTATTAGGAATGAAAATGCAGCAACTAGATCCGATGACTCTACATGCCCCGCCCCTATCGGCCAGTATGACGTCAAGGACGAGACGATTCTGGAGCACGACAATTCTCATAAAGGATTGCTCTTCGGTTAAGTTACCTAGAGCAGAGGACGAAAAGTGTAAAAGGCTTACTGTAGTTCGGTGTAGCTAGAACTGGAGCTTGGCATAAAGCTTTCTTTAACTCATTGAAACTAAGTGTATGTTCAGATGTCCAAGGGAGGACAGTCGATACGGCTGCCTCCTGTGTCGTTAACTGTATCAGTGGCTTAGCTAGGAATGCATACTGAGGAATCCATTGTCTGCAATAAGAAGTAAGGCCGATAAAAGCACGTACCTCCTTCTGTGTCTTGGGCTGAGGAAGACTCGCTATTAGCTGGATACGGTCGGGTGTCAACTGCCTACCCCTCTTGGACAGTAAGTGGCCTAAATAGATCACTTGCTGGACACAGAATTGAAGCTTCGAAGGGGACACCTTGTGCCCCATCTCGGCAAGGAAATACAAGACTGTAAGTGATGCTCGCTCGCAAGCACGTTCAGAACGGGCTGTGATCAGTAGATCATCGACATACTGGAGCAGGGCAGTGTCAGTTGGCATGTGAATATTGTCTAGTTGTCTCTTAAGTGCTTGACTGTAAATACTAGGACTTTCTGTGAAACCTTGAGGAGCTCGTGTAAATTGGTAGCTCCTTCCATTTAAACAAAATCCGAAAAGAAACTGGCTGTCTGGATGGATGGGGACACTGAAAAATGCGTTCTTGAGGTCTATGACTGTAAAAAATGAGGCTTCAGAATCAATAGCTGTCAATAGGGAAGAGATATCTGGGACAACTGGGTACTGGGGAATAATACATTTATTGAGTTCTCGAAGGTCAATCACTAATCGATATACTGGGGGTGCATTTGGATCAGTACGTTTCATGACTGGAATGATCGGAGAATTACATACATTGGAGTCAGTTTCTACAACTACTCCTTGAGCCATGAGCTCGTCAATAATTTTGGATAAGGCTGCTACAGCCTCAGGTGGCAGTCTGTACTGTCTGATTCGTGGTAACACTACACCTGGCTTGAGAGTCACACGATGGGGTGTGATTTGCATATAACCTACATCAGTTGGACCTTGCGCCCATAAATGCTGCGGAACATTGGACAATCTCGGATCAAAATCTCGTAATACATAGTGACCCTTGAAGTCACGTAGAAACAGGCGTATTCCTTCTGGGGAGCAGCAAATAACTGCACCTAATTCTTTCAGTGTTTTAATACCTAACAGATTTTCTGGACACGACTTTGTAAGTAACAGATCAGTAGTGCGGGACAATGGACCTACTTCTAGAGTGACTGGCTTAGATATCTCATTTACAATAGGCTTTCCTGAAAATCCAAGGGAAACATTTCTAGAGCCTGAGAGCGGAGCCCCTGGAACTTCGGCGTGACTGATGGTGGTCCTACTTGCCCCTGTATCAATCAGAAACTTTCTGTCTTTCCCTAGTACTTGACTATGAACATAGGGACCTTCTTGATCTACAGGAATCTCGATGAGAGGCAAGCCTACCTCCCTCTCTAGGCTGTTTCATGAATATGGCTGATACTCTGGATACTCGGACTGTGCATACTGGTACATCTGCTGTGTAACATGCTGTGTTGCAGCAATAGGCTGCGGTGCTGGAACTGTCTGTTGTGCATTCTGTGGCTGAGAAGTCTGTGAAACTTGTTCTTGTCTAGGCGGACGTGGTCTTTCTTTAGTCTTACCGGTAGCTATGTTGTGTTTCAGAACTGCACACTCGTTTATAAAATGACCTGGCTGTTTACAATAATTGCAGGTCCCTTTAACGGGAACTGCAGGATGACTGGCTTGATTCGTACCCCTCTTCTGACTGTCTTGAGGAACAGATTGTGCAACTAATACTTTCATTTTCGTGTCTTTCATACGTTTTCTTTCATGATCTTGCTCTTCTCTGATTCTATTCTGGTGATACTGAAGCATCTGTAACATCTGGGACGGGGTACTAGCTTGCCACGTACTTTCGACTTTCAAAACTCGATTCTTAACTTGTGGACTTGAATTCTCGACTAATTTAGTAACAAAAAGATGAGGGTATGACTCGCTACTCATCTTCAAGCCACTGTTTATAATAAAGCATTTCTCAAATCTAGAATAAAAATCACTAGTGTCTTCGTCTTGTTTCTGTTTACAGGCTGAGATTGCATCCCAGTCTTCCTTTTTAGTGGCTAACAATCTGGGCAAAACTTGTATCAACAGTTCTGGTAATTCTTTACATTTCTCTCCAAGACCGGTACCTGGTACTCGTATCTTATCTTCAGCTTCTAGAACTGCCCAATCGATCTTTTTCTCTCCCACCTCCCATTCTTTTTCCTTGAGTTTTTCATATACCCCTGCGGGCAACAGGACTTTTAACATTTTAATAATATCTGGATACGTGTATTCTCCCATACGGAGCATGTCTTTTAATTCTCGGTGGAACCCTGCTGGATCTTTGTTGTGACAGGGAATTAATTTCTTCATCTCTAAGAGTTCCATCTTTGTAATCGGAGTGTAAACAAACACTCGTTGCATTTCACCATCTGCTGTCCTGACTGGGTGTACTTCTCGTAACGGATTCTGTCTGTCTATGTAAAAGGGTTTACTTTCTGGGGGTGAGACATGAACAAAATGCGGGTTCAGGAACGTTCTATATTTATGGCGCTGTTCTAGAATGACACTAATTAAATCGGTACCTAGACCTTTCCATCTATACTGGAGTAACTCGTTCAGGACATCGTGTAACGGACCTGGATCAGAATGTTGACCCTCATACAGAGTAATGAGGTGCTGGATCATATACATACCCACCAGTCGTTGCTCGGCTGGGGGCAGTTTCAGAAACATTTGTGCCACTATTTCATCTGGAAAAGTGGTAGAATCAGTAATCCATCGGACTGCTGATCGGGCTAGTTCTTGTTCATGCATAGTACTTAACTCACTATAACCGATTCGTGATTTCAGAATGTGATCGGTAGCTTGAAATACTTGTTCCAGAGAACCTTGCTCTGGTGCTGGATGAGGAACAGTTTTCTTGTGTTCTAGGCGTAAATGGCGGTCTGGAAATCTAGATTTTCCTACATACGCTATTCTGGCGGGATTCTCGTCCTCTACCTCTTCAGTAGAAGAGTCATTCTCTTTCTCGCTTACTTGTGCTGCTTTACGTTGTTCGTGTAACTTCATTATTTCTTTACGAATTCTCTTGTACATACTCTCTATACTACTGATGGTTCTGTGCTTACCCTCGGCTATATTATCACTCCACCTTGTCAGGATTCTCATTTCGGCCGGATCTTTAGTCGGGTAATCTTGTTCTCTTATTAAACAATTAATCAGAAACTTTAATAACATGAGCTGGATCTCAGCTTTCCTTTGAGACATGGCTTCGCCAATACTTTCTGGATCATCCCCTGTACGGATGAAACGATATATTCTGTCTAGATCTTCTTTCATATTCGGTAGGGTGTCCAAATACCCGGTCACCCGTCTTACACGGATGGAATATATAACTGTACTATCATCACCTGCAACTGGATCATAGCGGCATTCAGTAAGAGCTCGTCGGATATCTGCAACGGACTTATATTTGGGCGTACGCTGTAACGCACATTCATGTAACTCGACTAACGTTACACGTTGGTGTGGCGGCGGGGTACCAGGAGGACCTCCTCCTGCGGCCCCTAAACTAGAATCGTCGACTGATACTCTTCGTGCTGGCGCGGCGGGAAATTGTAATGTGGGCTGGACCGGGGGTACCGTAACAGGTACTCCGGTGACTGGAGGAGCAGGATTTACATTATTTACAGGAGCTGGCGGAACAGGATTTGCATATTCTGGGACTGTGTCGTCCAAATAGGACGAAATAAAAATATCAGCTGCGGTCGGTTTGTGACGTAGCTTGATCGGAACTAATGGTGGCGGAAAATTACTGGATGCCTCCGGGGTCGCTTTTGGCAAGCCCTCGGCAAGAAGAGGGTACATACCCTTTATGAGGGCATTCCTCTGTCTGTCTGACTGTTCGGTTTTAACTCGTTCACCTATCTCGATTAGTTCCCTTTCTTGGGCTCGTTCTAAGGATTCTCTACTTAGTTCTGACTTTCTGATTTCTTTTTCGGTTCTTTTATGAGATTCTTTGCGCCATAACTCGATGGCATCTTTCTGTGACTGTCTGGCTTTCTTTTTCCATAATGCTTCTTCTACTCGCATGATGCACTCGGCATCCCATGTACCTGATACGGGCCATCTATACTTTTCTTCTAACTCTTTGGTGTACTCTACCCATAAATCTAGATATAATATGGCACTTATGCCATGCTTCTGATACATAAAATGACCTGGACTGTCCCTAGGCGGGACAGGAACTGCTGCTTCTAACAGACCTTTTCTAGTTTTTAACTGACGTAATTTCGAAAATAAGGGCATGACTGAACTGTAATCTAGACACAATACAATACACAATGAACACGATAACTACACCACTTTCATACCACGACATTAAAATACATGAAGAACATTTAAAATAACAGTTCGAACAGAATACTACCTGGAATACGGAAAACAGAATACATGAATCTTCTCGAGAACAGAACTGACTAGAACAGAAACTAGATGCACTGCTAAAACAGTACGAAACTTACCGGTCTCATAAAGAGACACGTCAGGACCCGCATCCACCGAAGTGGACACTTCGTTTTGGGATCTGTGTACCACCAAACCCCACGGACCAGAGTCAATTAGATTGACCCTGTCTAGATACTACCCCAGCAACGGTACTCACCGGGCAGCAAGAACGGAAGGCCTCGGACTGGACTGGACTGCTTCGACGCCGGACGGACGAACTTCGGACTTCAGTTACGGGTGGGCCTCCGGATACCTCGGACCTTGGACTCTCGGCTTGGGCTCTGGTCGGGACTCGCCGCGTTCCTCCACCGCCTCGTCTGGATGCTGGACCACCACCTCCGTCTCCTCCGTGGGCCTGAGGGATACTTGAAGCAGAAATATCTGCACGTGCACGGTATGGTTCCGTCACGGCTGCAGAGGGTCAGGGGGCCGGCGTGGCTTCACCGGCGCGTGGGGAAAGGGCAAGTCCCTATTCGGGCGCCATTATGTGGTATATAAATAAATAATACCGGATCTAGGTTTGACTGGACATAGCAATAACAGATAGCTCAATAAATAAGAGTCAAGATTCGAGGTAGTAGGAGTTTGCAGGTTTAATACAGCATAAGGACAGGAACAGGACAACCTGCACAGGAATAGGATGGCAGCGCTGCCTGGGACAGGATTGGACTGGCGTAACATTTAATAACAGTACACAAGCATATATACTAAAACAGTTGCATTGCAATACATATGATAGGCGGAGCAGTGGGTGTGGTCAATAGCAGTCGCGAAAGATAAGGGTGAAAGTAGGTGTAACAAGAGGCGTATACATAGACATGTGATGTAAACGTAACAGAATATGTCATAAATGGGGCGGAAACATGGAGGGGGCTACCTAAGGAGCCGGGACCTCTGACCTAATGGTGCGCGCAAACTGACAATGACGTGTTACTAGGAGAAGCTGGGGGCTATGAACTCTGCACTAGGAGTAGAGACTGAAGTCTGGAGAGTCAGGGCGACATGTACCTAAACCCTATCTAGTATCTAATGTTTAGAGGACATGTTGATATAAACTAAGAGTCAGGAGGGGAGAGGCTAACAGACTCTAAGACTGGAGCATGCATTATTCTACATGTAGTGCGTGTTGAGGAATATTAAATGACCATTAAATGCAGTATTTCTCCTACATGGAGACGTAAAGGCTAGACAATGACGGAAACTATTGATGCGATTCAGTAGCTTAGGAATGCAGAGAAGGAGGGCTGAACTGATAACTAGAATCATAACATACTCTTGGCAGACTCGTAGGCAGAGCCAGGCTGAGCCGGGCACTGTGAGGCAGGAAGTAAGTGAAGGGTCGAGGATACAGGTGGGGGCTGTATCGCTCCTCAGCGAGGGCTCAGGAGACAGGAACTGAATCTGGTGTCCGGGCCCTTTTGAGGCCTAGAAACGGGGACTTTTCAATGAAATAACGTGCACACTGAGAAACGTGGCAACGTAACTTTACATAGGCCTGATATTCGTAGTATTCACGAGAACTGGAAACTGGCATACTAGGGATGGACACAACTGTAATTGCGTCTTTAATCAAACATAGGGAATACATATGCATATTAATCATGCACACATAACATAAGATGGGGGACACGTAGGGACACTGAACATGGCAAAATTTACTTTTCCACAAGCAGCAAAACCCATGCCCACTACACTAATCTGTGAGATTCTATGTAACAAAATACCTGTCTATTGCCTCTAACACAGTGGTATCATAACAACCCACCCTTACAGACCCTATTGACTCATCTTCTGGAATAAAACTCAGAAAGTATATTTACAAAAGTGGTAGACTTCTTACACAAGGGCTTTTAAGGTCATCAAGGAAAAAATCCACTGCATCAAGCATTGCTTCCAAAAATAAACAGGAGGAATTCTGCTGTGATTTACAGTGCACATGACTTCATGCTCTGCTTCTTTATTTTTAACGCGTTACATGTTTTTCATGATTTCTAACGGAGATGCCTGGTCACATCTCATTGTTGCTTTTACAGAACGCATGTGAAAATATATTTTCTCACCATGTCAATGGAATTCACCTCACATGAAATACTCTATATTTTGATCATTTTTGTGTTATACTTCACTGAATGTTGTGACCACCATTCCTCAGACTTCAAAGTTAAATCTGGACTTTTCTGTTTTTACCAGTGGTAGGCCATGCTACCTAAAGAAATAACATTTATGAGGCTTGGCCTAATATAATGTGCTGTGACTTGTTGTGGCTTCATGGTGTAGTTAATTAAAGCAGTATATGGAAAATCTTTTTTTCTTTTTGAGCTGTGCCAAGTGAATTTTAGGTCATCAGACGCTCAGTGCTACATAATCTGCATATGTATGTGAATATTTTTTTTTTGTGTTTATGTGAATATGTTTTGGCTGCAACACAGAAGGAAGTTATTTGATTGAAATACTTTTCTGAGCCTGCTGATGTACTCATGTACTCAGGTGTTTTCTTTAAACTGGTTTTAGCTACTAGCTCACCCATTCATTATTTCCTGTGCCATTCCTGAAGTAAATGTTCTTCTTTTTATTTTGGAAGGCGTGTGTCCTCTCTCGCAAAACCTACCTACCTTAAACATTTTGCCACTATATACATGGTTGATTATGTCTTTGTGTGCATAGTAGATCTCTCTAAGATTGACATTTATCTATATGAACAACATGCTTACTCATACATAGTATAAAGTCATAAAAGCTTTCCTTAAATCTAATCATATCAAGTTAAATGTATAAATATGATGCATGCTTCTTTGAGCTCATTTGTATCTCTACCTCCATATGGTAATACACTGATATTTGGTCAACTTTAGATACATCCATACTAATATTTTCTCTGCTTTTCTAATTCTTTCATTTTGAATGTGATATTATATCAGAAGATATGGCTTCTTTAATGCAAGCACAACTTTGTGTACTACCAAGCTAGCTATGATGTTAAGTCTGGACTGTCCAGTGATATTTTACTATAACTAATATGTATTGTGTAGTTTATGCATTGTAGTATATTTCTGACAGACCCAAATATTCTGAAACAATATGTTTTATATGTTTTAATCTTGTGTGCAGATCCAAGAGCATCACTTCAAAACAAAGGAAGAAAAGGACGAACAGCAATGCTTCACCCGCAAGGCCATCTAAGCATATGGAATGGTCCTGACACTCAGGTTCAAAGTTAAAAAAAAGTCAAAAATAATCCTCTGTCAAAAACGTCACGGGTCTTCAACCTTTAAGGAGCACCTCCAATTAAAAGCTGCGACAGATTGAATATAAGTGGGTGGATATGGAGAAACCTATTGTGGATGTTGAACAAAAGATTAGTGATGTACATGATGTACCCAATATGAAATACAAAAAACAGGATGTATCCAATATAATCACTAATCTTGAATCTGCCGCTGCTACATTGGAAAAGCAGGTAGAACGAATATAAGATAGACATTGATGCAATAATCTATGGCTTTATAGTCTCCCAAAGTCCCTTTTCCAAGCTCTAATACCTTGTGCAATTTATACATATTGGCTATTTTTCTTTTATATATTTCCATAGGAAGTACTCGGTGCTGGCTTCATGTATATAAATGTATTCCTCTATTGCTACTATTTAAGGTAGGGATTTGGAATGTAAGAGGTCTAATTCAATTCAGTAATATCTTAATATCACATGAACCTGACGATGGTTGTAGATGGTTCCCTGAAGATGCCCCTCTTAAAAAAAGGTTATTTAACCATTTTAAATCTATATGTACAAGTATAAAAATATCCCAGTTTCTGTAATAATAAATTAAAAGTGGCCTTTGTTGACAATGAACATTTTGTATCGCTGGTGATTGCAATCACATTTTTGACCCTTTATTGATAAGAAATGCTATATATTTCTCACAGACACACACATCATTTACAAATGCAATTATCTTTTGAGCTTTGATCCCTACATTTTTTTTGGACAAATTGATTAAATCTATATTTTTTTCCAACCATGCTCCTGTGATGACAACTACTGATCATAATTGGGTAGGGAAATCTGCTAGAAAATGGCACTTAAAAATAATCTTTCCCCTGATTATTCATTTTAAAAGTAAATCTTAATCTTTACACATGATTTTTTTCATATTGATAAACCTAAAAACATATCTGTTGTAATCTCCACTCCTTTTTTCCTTGGTACATTCCTTTTCCCCCTCCTCCCTTCCTCCTATTGGAATGTTCCTGTAGAGTTTGCTTAAGAATGTTGGGAAACTTGTGAATTCGGAGAGTGGATGACAGAAGAATAAAGACGTTCTTACTTACTTGCTTGGAGTCTTTGCTTCATTTCAACACTGGCGATGAAATTGGCGAAGGGGGCCATCTCTGTCATCTCCCCTTTAAATTTCTCTCTCCTTCATGCAACTCTGATGATATTTCGGACACCATAGAGAGCCTCTCTTGAGTTGAGAAGAAGTTTTGACGTCTACCTTTGAGGTTCTTCTTCTGCGTTGCTGTACCGGGACAGTCGCCCTTGTGCAGTAGATTTCACTGAATTGATTTACGATCGGGCCACCGGTGTTTGCGTATTGTGCAGATCTCGGAGCACGGCGTGAATCCGCCATAGTGCCTCTGTCCCCAGCAGTACTTCACATCCACGCCTGATCTCTATTGTCTGTGAAAGGAGTGGAGCGGCTGTCTGGGAAGACTCAATACCTCAGGCCCAGCTGCGCTTCATTGCAGGGGAAGGTTTCTGGATCTGCTTGCGTTGACGAAGAGATTGTGGCGCTGCGTGGGTTCGCCTCGCTGCTGTAGTGCCCGGCGGTGCTTCACCTCCTTTACTGATCTGCCTACGTTTGTGGAAGTTTGGAGTGGCCAGTTGGGTGCGCTGTGGGAGTCCACCACTGTGCTCAGTGGTGCTTCATCGTTCCCCTCCTGGTGTTTGCCGCTCTTGTCGCCGAAGATTGTGTGGCGCTGCGTGGGTGCGCCCCTGTGCTACAGAGCCCAGCAGTGCTACACTTTGTTGCGGATTCCTGGGACAACACTGCTTTTGTTTACGTCCGGACGGTGCCTGCTCTCCATTCTGGCATACAACCTCCTTACTCTGCCTCAGAGTGCAGTTCGTCAGCTTCCTGGCGCGCCAGTCCCTCAGAGCGCGGGGCGTCAGTTCCTCTCAGAACGCCTTTTGTCAGTTTCCCGGCACTCCAGCTGCTTTAGGGCCGGTCTAATCATCCGGTTTTAACCCCTCCACACTTTTTACAGTGGCACCAATTTCTCCAATTTCTTTCCGCCACACCATCCCTTCAGGGCTGGCTTTCCGATTTTCTGCTGACGTATCTCCTTCCCTCAGTCGGTCCCCCTGCACTTTGTCAGTGACCCTCCTACCACCTCACAGCTGCTCGTCAAGACAGGATCTTCTGCATTTATTGCTGCGCGCAACCCCAGGACAGACTTTCTTTTACTGAACCTCGTATGTACCTGCCATTGCTGGGCTTAGTAGGCTCACCTTCATATATCCAAGTAAGACTTTTTCATTTTCTCCTGGAGTGAGTTGCTTATTTAACTCCTTCATTCCCGACCACTTTGGATTGTGTTTTACATTGCATGTTCTGCGGCTCTACACTTCAGAGTTCTCCAGCTGTCTTTCTTCGGTGACACACTCACCTCCTGTGTGTCACTACAAATTCCACGGTGATACACACACCCTAACGTCTCCTGTGTTCAATTCCACGGTGACACACTCACCTTTGTGTGTCATTACGTTCTTACGGTGATACACACACCTGATACTACTACTTGAACAGCCTCCATCCCACGGTGACACTTTCACCCTGTGGTCAATGCCTCCCCTTAGTGAAACACATATGTTATTCCTCCACTTAGTTTTTTTGCAAATGCTCCCACTTCTGCTCTACTAAGCTGACTCTATCCTGGTCTATTTCAATATTCCAGCTCCCTTTCCTCTAACCCATTGCTAGGGAGCTCATCTTCCCAGTAGTTGTGTATTGTGGTATTTCATAAGTGTGGCGTTAAGTCCTGGTTACTTCACAAGCAAGGTTCTTTGTACCTTCCTTTCAATTGGAATATCATAAGTGGATGTATAACTATGTATATTTGGCTCTGTGAGGCTATCTGTACAGTCTGAGTACTGCTAATGAGTTTGGAATTCCTGCATGGTTTTCAGTGTATTAGAAAATTGTGTTTACTGAGTATTTCTCCCTGTATGATCATTATTTTAGAGTGCATCTTAGTACAGTTTAGGGACTGCTTAAAAGTATAGCTTCTTTTAGTTTAATAGTAGTTGTTCGCATTTAGTTCCCTTTCTTTGACATCCTATCCTGAGTCCCTTAAGGACTCCTTGCGCTCTGCACCCACTAATTCTCATAAACAGAGTGTGACCTTTACTGGCCATTCCTCCCTGATGCAGTTTATTAGGATAGCTTCCTTCTCTACTATGGCAGGACAAGCTATGAGTCAACCCCCCCATTCCTTAATGAGATCGGAGAACCAAAAATTCACTGGAAGGAATGGATACATTTATTCGCCTTTTACCTCATTGCCATAGGAGGCGAAAGGTATTCGGCACTCCGCAAACAACATATATTGCTGCATAACCTAGGTATACAAGGAAGAAAGTTTATGACACCTTACCTGAGCCTGAGTTAGATGAGGATGAGGATGATACTGATAAGTTTAAAATTACCCTTTTAAAGTTAGAAGCCCATTTTGGTGACAGAGTAAATGTAGTTTTGGAGCGACATAAGTTCTTTACCCGCATCCAAGGCAAACAGGAGTCTGTCATTAATTATATTGCGGCACTGAGAGGCCTGACACTATGTGACTTTGGTGAACTTACTGACTCACTCATCACGGACAAACTAGTCAGGTGCACGAACAATAGTCGCATCCAAGAAAAGCTTCTAGCTAAAAAACCCACATTAAAAGAAGCGGTCAATATAGCAGTTTCGGTAGAACACACGGCTAAGTGTATTAAAGAGATGAAGGCTCCTAATGAGCTTGTTGCCAATGTTCGTAATAGCAAGGAGGTGCAAGGGAATTACAGTGATAATGAAGTGCTCAAGGTCAGATTGGGAGAGGTCAAGGATAACCATCCTGCCAAGAAAAAAGAAAGGTTAAAGTGCTACAGGTGTGGTAGCAGCAATCAACTTGCCAATGATGTATGTTGCACTGTACGCAATGTCACGTGTGTTAAATGTAACAAAAAGGGGCATTTGGGTAGAGTGTGTAATAACAGTGAAAACTACCAAGTGAAAGTAGTACACAATGAAGGGGACGTGGTCCCTAAGTATGTGTTCCAAGTAAAAACGAGTGTTTTTCAAACTGCCCCATGTTCTCAAGAACAAAACTGTGACCACAGGTCTATTGAATATCCAAGATGTACCATCTTTGTGAATAATAAGCCCATGGAAGGGTTTGTTTATTCGTGTGCCCCAGTCACCTTATGTAATATGGATATCATAAATGAGATGTTTGATGCCTACAGTCTTAACATCATGGAGCCTGATATTTCAGCTGTAGGGTATGATGATGGCGGGTATTCAATTCAAAGGGAGAACCACGTGGGGAAAAGTGTACATGGTAAGTAAGGGTGCCAGTTTATTGGGCTGGCACCATCAAAGAGAGTTAGGGATTGTGCTCGACCCACATAATAAAGAGCAGGTCCAATTAGCTGAGTGGGAGGAGGTAAACGGTAGTAGTTTATCTAATCCATCTGAGGAGTTTCCCGGAAGGGACTATCAAGTAAGCAGTAATGTTTGCGGTGTACCTCCCATGCATGTGAACATAAGTAAGAAACAAAGCTCTGGTTCTGGATCTGAGGGTGTTAATATGGAGCCTGGAGCGGAAATCAATGCTTTGGGGGGTAATTCTACCACTATTCCTAAAACACCTTGGTCTAAGTTAGGATTAGAAATTATCGGCCCAATGGAACAGTTAGGAGCTCTGAAGAGATTTCCGATCATACTTGTGGACTCCACCTCTTACTGGATCAGTTACAAGTTTGTTCCTGGGGTTTCGACCAAGTCCCTCATAGATTTCTTAAGTGATTCATTCGCATGCTAAGGTGTACCTGGTTGCATATTCACCAACAAAAGTATCAAGTTTTCTTCCATTGAAATTATGGCATTCCTAAACAATCTGGGCATCAAGCATGAGGAATCCACTGTGCAAGGTCATGGGAATGTTGATCTCATGAGTAAATCTGTAATCCTGATAAGTGATCTCACGCAACTAGCTTTCGCTAATGATATGGATGTGGACAAAACGGTAAGAGAAGGCATTTGGGCATATCACACCTCTTCCGTCTTGGTAACTGGAGCAACCCCTTTTGCTTCCATCAGGGGAAGAGATCTGATTGCCAAATTAAGTATCTAGTCTTCTCATAGAGGTGATCTACAGCAGTGGTTTCCCTTCACAGTTGTGACCATTATTTTCCTCCTAGCCGCAATCTTTTACCCTGTTGCCTTCCTGAATTGTGTTGTATCTTATGTGTCTTATAGTATTCCCCCCCCAGAAATGTGTTCACCCCTTGTAGCTTTTGCCTGGTTTCTTGTTTACATTCCCTGCGAAGGGAGATGTGTTGTAATCTCCACTCCTTTTTCCCTTGGTACATTCCTTTTCCCCCCTCCTCCCTTCCTCCAATATCCTTATCTAATATTAGGCATGCAAATAAAGCTGAATTAAAAGTGTTTTTTTGTTTAATCTAAAATAATGGTCTATTTCAAATGGCTTTTACATATCTTTGTTAAATGAGGCTATATTTTATAGCATTTGTATTTTATATCAAAATCCTCTCTGATGATGTCCGACCTATTTACTATAAAGTTTGAATTAACCATAATCACTACATTAAGCAACAGTGATATTCATTTTGTTGAAGCTAAATATTTTGGGGGCAAAATCAGTTTGGTTTACAAATAATTTGAAAAGTAAAAAAGAATGCAAGCCCATCAAAAGTACATTAAATACAATTGATAAAACTGTTTTTGTCTCTGATAAGCACATCTGTAAAGTATATGAGCAATATTACAAAATCCTTGCATATGGAAGACACTCATCCATTCCAACATGTACTTGAAAATTACTTTTCAAACATTTATAAATAAACAAATGTAAACTTAATTATAAAATCCTTAGAAGCCAACATTACTTTACAGGATTTCAAAAACACCATCTCTTCCCTAAACAAAACTAAAGCACCTGGGGCCACATGTGCAAATTATACTATAATTACAGTGATGACCTAATTGCGATTTTCTGCAAATCGCAATTTGGAAATTCCTATTCCCATTGAAGAAGCACATTGAGTTACATTTAGTGATTCCAAGTGGGTAGCAAATCGACCTACCTTTTGAATATTCATTAGGTAAGTCGCAGTTCGCCACTCATTAAGAATGATGGCAATCACAGGGATGGTGGCCTGCTGGAATCAGCAGATCAACATGTCTGTGATTGCTTTTTAATCAAGCACTTTTTAAAAAAAATTAGCCGGTTTTCCTCAAAGGAAAATGGGATGAGTTTAAATAGAAAGCAATGAATGTTTAAGTTTCATTTTTCAAGAGTAGACTGTGATCTGACCACTGTCCGCTCTCTAAAAATATGTGTATCAACATTCACAAAGGGGAAGGGGTCCCCTGGGGACCCTTCCCATTTGCGAATGGTTACCACCTCCTCTGAGGTGTTGGTAAAAAATGAATATTTTGTAACAGTAATTTGGTCGAAAAACATTCATACAAAACACTGCAAATTGATATTAGGAAGGGACACCAGAAATGTGCCCCTTTGAAATACCGATTTGCAAACCCAATTTGGCTTTTGTACGTTTAAAAAATCTTTTTTGCGTTTGGTACATTTGCAACCTTAAAAAAGGTTTTGGATATATGCCCTCTAGTTCTAATATACTTTCCAGAGATTTCATTTTAAATTTTTTAATAGGTCAAGGAGCATGGTATTTAAAAGTAGGATAAGTAGAAAAAGTGATTGACACCTAAACGCTGTTTTCAATGTGATAGGGCTGAGTGTTCCCCCAGTCAGCTAGGCAGTAATCCCATTGGGGAAGGAGGTGCTTCCAGAACTGATTTGGAGGGATCAAAAAAGGGTTGCTAATTTTCCTGGCCACTCCTCTTGGGTGTGCACACTGGCTTTGCATAAGGGGAGAAGGGTTTCACCAACTTAGATTTAGGTAGAGAGGAGCACAGTGGGGTTGTTTGCCGAAGGGCACACAGGAAATGCTGCAGAAGTGATTAAAGTAAACCCTGTGAATGTTTACCCCATTGCTAAGGGAGGAACCAGGAGTCGCCCCCTCATCCCACTCACAAGCCAGTGCCAGTCATAAATGTGGCATCCCCAGTACCCTCCTCAGATTACTACTGGACCTGAAGAAGACCAGAAGCGGACCGAACCTGTTGTGTGTGACCTGAGAAGAGCTCTGAAGGACCGGAATTGCTCTCCCGCTTGTACCTAGGACAAAGGAAAGGACTCAAAGTGTCATTAGGCAGGCCCCCTCCTCAAGCTACAGGCACACACCAAGCAACAAGAGGACTTTCCTGCAACTGGTCAGCTCACCAGTTCCAAATGGATCTGCTCTGCACCCTGCAGTTTTCCTCTGCTAGAGTGAGTCTTGACTCCCTAGTGCTGTTCTTGAGGTCATGGAAACCTCGGCTGTGTCTGGCTGGACATCTCCTACCACCAATGAAAACCTGGGACTTGGTCACTCATTTGCTCCAGAGTCCTCTGGAAGACCAGGACAAGCTGACCTGACAAAGGTGCGTTGCAGATGTGTTTAAGTTTCAAGTTTCCCCTGCTTGAAGCTTTTTTTGCAATGGCAATTCCTGTTCAGTGGCACCTTGCAAGCTCAGTATGCAGCTGCATGGAGTGCTCTTCAGCGACAGCCAGGAGCCTTGCCTGCTGAAAAAATCTAAGCTCTAAACAAGTGACTGAGTGAGATCAAAGAAATCTTGGCAGGACGAAGGCACTAAAAGTATCTGGTCAGCGAACGGACATTTCCTGGGCATGGAATTAGAAATTCTCTTACTTTGAGCTTTCCTACCACAAACCAACGTTTTCACAGGGAACTCATCCCATGGCTATCTGGCCTCTTGGAGTCCTCTTCAGCTACAGCCTGCTTCCTTGCCCTGCTGAAGGTGTTTGACTGCCATGTTTGTTGAGTCCCAAGGTAAAACCTTTTACTGGATTGAACCTGGCTGATGTATCTAACCTGCGCTCCATCCCTGTCAGCCTCAAATTGCACCTAAGTTCCCGTGTACTGTGAACAGCTGACTGCGGCTTGATACTTAACGCTTTTTGAAGCTATTTTTAATTCTACATTGGTTTAGGATTTTCCTTGCGCTGCGTTTGACGATATTACTGTTTTAGTACTGTACGAATACTTCCTATTTTGTCTCTAAGTTAAGTTGTCTGCTCTGTGCCATAGCTATCAAGGGGTTGAGCTCAGGGTAATTTAGTGGCTTTAGTGGTTCACTCTGACAAGGATTGAGTTTATTTCTTTCAGGTGGGTAGGCATTCGCCTTAACTAATGACTGAATTTCTTACACTAGTAGTACTGAGAACCATAAAATATGCACATGTGACTACCCCGCAAAACCTCATCAAACGAGATCTCTTTAAGATGTCATTGAGCAATTCTTATCAAGAAAATCTATCTGTATTTAACCCTCTTCTTCTACAGAAGATGTTTTTGAAACTCCATTAACTACTAGTTTGTCTACAAAAATGTCGTATAATTGTTTTATTCTTTTTTTCATTCTGTCCCAAATAAATATGTATAAAATCTCTTTATATTTGATACTGCTTCCCCTTCTTTCTTTTTTCCAGCCTTTCTCTTTTTTCCTCTTTTATTATGTTCTTTCTTCCACAGCATCTTTTTCTATTTATGTTATAAACTTTGCATATTTGCATTATTTGAGTTACAAAAACCTTGCAAATATTTTTGATATACATATTTAATATTCATTTATATGTGAATACTAGATCTGCCAATTAATATTTTGTATTATCATTATTATCTTTTAATTGTATTAACCTCTTTCATGCTGTTAAATCATTTGAAACCCTTAATAAAATAAATTGATAAACAAAATCAGAAGTGGAAAGTTAGATCATGTGTGCATACATTTTTCCAGGATTCCAGAGACAATTCAGAATATTTATGGCTGGGACTGCAGAGGACTTTGAGAAAGTGCTTGCCTTTTCAGTTACTAAGGCCGGCAAGGACTAAGCTTTAATCTTTTATTGGGCACCGAGAAAATTGAATGACTCCTTATAGACAAGGGGTCCTACAGAATGTGAGGACACTGGTCCAGGATTGGGCTATTAGGAAGATGAATGAATTTCTAAATTAAAACCGTAAAGCATTGTCTTGCCCTGAATGGAACAAAAAGGTTGTGCTCTGCTTTGGGCCAAGCACTCTGGAGAGCAGGCTACACAAACAAATTTGAATATGTCTCTTTGGTTTTTCTTCTCCTCATCCAGGCAGCATTTTCAAAGGATATGTGAGAAACTCTGTAAAAAGCATCCCAATCTCAGAATGATTCAATCACTTAATTTAACTAAATACATTTTCTGGAATTATTCAGTACCGAAATTGTAAAAAAAAAAAAAATCCAGGACTTGCATCAGACGGCCACTGCAGCTTCCACCACAAATTGGGCCTGCCATGTTGCCAATGATAGTAACAACACAACTACTAACCATCACACTCCTACAAGTGTGATAATTTGGATTAGTCCAGGCCCCCAGAGCTATTAGAATGGCTCGGGTGGCAGGTAACAGTCATTTTTAGTGCATATTGAATTAATAATTGATTGTTGGTGTTGGCATCTCTAATTTAACCTGACAGCGCCACCTTATGGCAGACTGTCCAAGCAAGCACCGGTGTTGAAAATTAAGGGCCAGTACTGAGCACGGAAAACCACTGGCACAAATTAAGCACTGGTATTATTCAATGTCTCGAAAATCTCTCCTATTGCTCGTATGAACTCCACTATCCAATGAATATGAAGACGCTACCTGAGTACAAAATGTCAAAGGCTGCACAGGCAATCATTTAGAGAATACACCCAAAAAACACATTTAGACAGACTGATTCTGTACCTGGGTATGGAAAACGAAACCAGGGAGCTTCAGACAAGACATTTCCCTTCGCATCTGTTCGAGCCAAGTAGCCATAACTTTGTGGGTTTGAAGGAAGAGCATTGGTAACAGTCAGGATAAAGCATACCAGCCAAGAGATGCCGATGCCGAAAAGGACCTGTTCAATCAGAAGAAAAAATCAATTGGCGCAGTTTATTCCATACCTTGATAAGTAATTCAGCATACAGGTAAATAAGGTTCTTCACATCTTATTGACTCAGCAATAGCCATCAGCAATTGCCATAGTTTTGTATTGTGGCAAATTTCAATGGTTCTTTGGAAATTGGGACTGAACAGGGACAATCTCACAGCTATGCAAGCAGAATCTGCCCTAACCGCAGAAAGCAGTGTCTTTAGATGACAACGCTGGGCACGGACATAGAAATCTTGAAAGAGGATGTATGACGGAACCATGCATACCATTACCATGCATGACTTTAAAACACAGGTAATGTAACAAATGTGTTGTTACCACACGTTCTTTTAGTAAACAACTTGTTACAATGACTTGCTTTAGGGAAGCGCTGGACTTTGGAATAGTATCATTTACTATTCCAACTCCAGTCTGTGACATAGTAGGGAAGGTGTTGGACTTAAAATCCAACACCTTTCCAACAATGTGTTCCCTAAAGCAAGTCGTTGTACCAACGTGCGTGCTTAAGGAACGCCTAGTAATGACGCGTTTGTTGTAGTGCCCGTGTTGTAAAGGCACTACGTGGCTCCACCTGCATGGTAAAGGGTGTTTCCCCATGCAAGGCAGTCAGACCTTGAAAGAGGTAAGGGACTGTACTGACATAAATACTAAAGTCACTCTCATTTACCATGTATTTATGTATGTATGTATCTATGTATGTACGTGGTATTTCTGTAGCGCAGGTTTAGCCAAAAGGACGCGGAATGCTCATACACACAATTCAAGAATGTTTTATGCAAATGGTTTGGTAAAATTGACGGAATAGTCATGCATATTTAAGATAAAGGAATATAACAATTATACACAAAATTCTCATATAAAAAACAGCAACAACTATACCAGCCAAATAAATTCACACTTAGGCAGTATCCCACTGATCCTTTATCAGCAGTGTCCACTCTAAAGAGATGCCAAGTATAAATGTGGACGAAGATTAAGGGGCATATTTATGACATTAATGGCGCAGGGCCATGCAGTGCAGTAATTTACCTTGCTGCAATGCCCTGCGCCACAGGGAAAGGGCAGAAATGTGCCAAATTGTATCCAATACATCCCCTTCCTGTCGTTCCCATTGCACTGGTGCCATTTGGGCAACCTAGAGCCAATGCAGGGATCCTTGCACCATGGTGCAAGTGTGCCTGTGTTGCAGGGAGGATTGTTTTTGTGCAGGAAGGAGCACCCCCTCCACAAAAACAATCCTGAGATGCATTTTTGTTTTCTCTTTCTATGCGTGCTGCAGAATGCAGAACACAGCTCACATAGAAACAGGAAATATTTCTCCTTGTTACGCCTCCTCTTGGGAGACACATTTTTTTGCGAATTCCCAAGTTTGATCAATCTGGGAATGCTTTAAAAACCATGGGAGTTGTGTGGGAACACTCACGCAACGCCCATGAAACGCCACCCTTGCGCGGGGTAATGCAATGCAGCGATTTGGGCTGTGTTGCATTACTCCATATTTTTTGAGCCCTTCAATGCCATGCAAAGTGGTATTGTCTGGCTTAAAAAATATGACTCAGAGGTTTGAGTCACGCATTTACCACATTGCGTGGTGTAAGCATGACACAAAGGTCTCATAACTTACCCCTATATTCCTCTGTTCGTAGTTATTTATTTAGCACAGCAAATACTAGAGGGCAGTGGCGGCTGGTGACATTTGAAAGTGGTGAGGCGTAAACGTTTGGTATGACTTTATGTAGTTAACGATGCAGGCAAGCTTAATGGACAAATGTGAGGTCCAGGCTGGATCTTCCATAGACAAAATAAAAATAAAGGCATGCACATCTTCAACTACCTTTCTTTCCTCTTCAACACCCTTTTTTCACTCTTACCCGAATGCACTTCCTTGCATTTCCCACACTTCACCACTTTCAAACATGCACTGCACTCACTCACATTTAAGCAGTTTATTTACTTTCGCTTTTGACCGATAAATATTTTGCCATCTAATTACAACTGGAACACATGACTATTGTTCTATATGCTCAGCTGAGAGGCCAATCCACTGATAGGCACTTGCTTTGGCTTCAGCATCAGAGCTCTTAATCAAAGCCCTTCATAAACACCTGCACAGCTCAAAGTATGCATGGAACAAAAAACAGAAAGAAACACATGATTAAATAGCTAACTCTTGAGGAAGGCACGATTAAGTAAATACATCAATGTTGGCTTTTGCAATTTCTTAATAGCGATTTTTAAGGAATCGCAATGAAGGAATCGCAATAGCCTTTGCATGTAGAAATCGCTTGAAAAATAGCGATTTCTAATTTAATTGCAAATAGCAAATTACGAGACGCAATTAAAGAATACCTCCCCATTCATCCCTATGGGCCTAGAGGCCCATAGAATGAATGGTAAGACATTCTCAATTTGTGATTCTCAATTAGAGAATCGCAAATTGAGAATGCAATTTCAAGGGTGCAAGGGTGTCAAAAGGACACCCTGTTGCACCCCTGAAATCTGCATATGAGTACATCTTGCACACAGACATGCCCCAAGGGCATGTGTGTGTAAAATGGAACTTTGAAAAATGCACTTTAGTGAATTTTTCAAAGTTTTAGTAAATTACCATGAAGTTCAACTTCATGGGAATTTGTGCCCCTTAGTAGCGAAATAGCTACTTCAAAGTGGGTTTTGCATTGCATTTAAGGAATCGCAAAATGCGATTCCTTAAATGCAGTCGCAATTTGAGAACTTGCAATTAATTGCGAATTCTCAAATTGCGAGGGCCTTGATCCTTGATGCATCGCATAAGCTAATTTCTCGATCGCAAATGGCCGATTTTTGCGAATCTCACTGTTTGCGATCGCAAAAGGCTTTGATGCATGTGCCTGTAAATCGGTAACATGCATTGCCTTAATGTTTTTAAAACTACTTGTTCGTGAATCAATCCATGTTTTTGGCATTACAGGTGTTAAGGGCATGAAGATAGGGCCAGTTTTAATGTCATACAGCAGATAACTGTCTACTGTAAGCACATATCTATCGCTTTGCACTTGACTCAGATATTTGGATCAACTTCACAAGGGAACAAGAACCCCGGCCTGCTCATATTTTGGATCAATTTTGCGGGGGAACAAATGAAGCAGCTTCACTTCTAATGGGCCAGCAACTGGCAGCCAGGGCCAGGGGTGTCACAGTGTGGAAAATTAGTCTAAGGCTTACCATTACAGAGAACAAGGCACCAAAACACATGTGCTTGCATCCACCCCCACAAGTGACGAATGGGAAAGGGTGGAATCTATGCCTGTGAATGACTCCAGCACCCGAAACCATAATGCTGAATGCATCACTGGCCTACAGTGGATACTGCCATAGGCTTCAATGACAATGATTTATTATGAATTGTTTCTGAACAGTAAGCCCTGCGTCGTGTGTTACAGTTCAGAAGGTTGATTTACTGCCTGGCTTCCAGCTTGTGCTTCAGAGCGAGGCGGAGCAGGCAGCTCGGGACAGCTCAGATTTAAATACATCGATTTGTTATGAGATATGATATTATCTCTTAATAAATCGATCTATTTAATATTTGTACCAGAAGGTGAAGGAAATATTTTCTGGGGGGTGCAGTCCCAAAGCCCTATTGGAGAATTCACCCCTACCAGCGAGATCAATGGAAGAGATGAGGATAGGTAGGGGAGATTATGTTCAACTTGGAATATTTAAGGTGATATTGCCTTTAGAGAGAAGAACAATGCCGTTGTATATTGAAGAGACATTGAAAATCAAGTATGGATCTATCCTTGAGTATGACCAACGCAGTTTATTGTTTTCAAATTTCAATACTTGGAACACAGATTGAGATCGATGAGGCACAAAGACATTGCATGGATTGAATAATCTGAAACATTTCGCTCCACAAGAGGATTACTGAAATTATTTTTAGTAAGTAATTGGCAATTACAATTTTCATTAAAAAAATAAAATCTAAAAGATGAAAGATAGTAGCTAAAATAAATAATCAGCTTAGTTAATGTACATACTTAAACCTACTCATGCCCATTACTGCTATAGTAACAAACATCAGTTTACATATTCCACATTTGTACTTTACTATTATTTTATGCTTCATGGCACCATGATGCAACTCTTAATCCTTAAACCAGATCACAGATTTAGCAGGTTTGTATCTATTTTGATTACCTCAGCCACTCTCTAACTCCTCCCTGTTCAATATTCACACAACTGGTGTAGGCTGGAAGCACTGAATCCCGGACATCGAGGGGACAGAATATTGTTACAACAATATCGAGGGACAAAATATTGAAAGGAAAGTTTCTATATATTTTCTATATCTAACTCCACATATATGTATCTTGGTGATATATATCTTCAAGGTACAAAGATGTGGAGTTAAGATGAGTAAATCCTTACCTAACTCTGTGCACTAACATTTAGATATTTTGTCATTGATATTGTTGTAACGATATTCTGTCTCACTAATATTCGAGATTCAATATTCCTTACTACAATCTGCTCAGCTTTAAATATGGCTCAAAGTTTTTAAAGTTGCCTGGAATTATTTTCCCTTTTTCCAAATTCAGCATGCTGATTCTAACTAACACACTCAACTATAGTTGTATGTCCTTATAACATATTAGAAATACCGACATGACCTGCAAAAATATTGCTTTCAGTATACTGCCTAACACAACATTGCCAATTTAAGTATGTAAGTGCTATTCTTAACATCTACTAGACTTACCTTGAAGAGGGCTTTTGAACATCATTGGGCCTTATTTAGAGTTTGGTGGAGGGGACGGGAAACATCCTTTACAACGCAACTTTTACCACGCAGTGCCTTTACGACGCAACTTTTACAACGCAAACCATTACAACGCATTGCGCTGGGGGGCGCTCTAGGATAGGGAATACGTTTAATTTACAATCCAACACCTTCCCTAGTGTCCACGGGGACTGGAGTTGGAATAGTAAATTAAACTATTCACTATCCAGCACCCCAAAGCGCTATGCGTTGTAAAGGTTTTCGTTGTAAAAACCGCGTTGTAAAGGCATGCGTTGTAAAAGTATGTGTTGTAACGTCATACATCCGGAGGGGACACTCTGTCATAACTGTGGCGGACATCCCATCCACTGTATTACAAGCCTTGTCATATATAATGAGCTTGCAATACGGAGGACTGGATATCTGTGACATTTGTGATGGAGTTTCCAATCCTCCAAACTCTAAATCAAGTCCATACGTTTTGGTCCTAAAACATAGTTGGTTATATAGGGATGTAAACTAACATTTTAACAACATATTGTAAGCTATGTAGCTGTTGTCCCAAAAATGGTGTATGTTAACTCAAAGGGCACTCACAGGAAATATCTGAAAGAGGTTGATCATCGAGAAGTGGAATTTCTTAGTTTTGCCATATGTCGGAATGGGCACTGGAACATTGCGTAGATACTGAGAAAACAAGATGATTAGAAAGGTGGTCCTGAAAGAGAAAAACAACACAGATGGAAGCAGTGCAGAGACACCCAGTATTAAGGGTTGAACAGGTTGAACTGTTTCATTCTGTTTGAATTTACTATTTCATTCATTTTCAGTAACATCTAGTTAACATTAAATTGGACATGAATAGCTTTGATCAATTAGTAGTCTCTGAGATGAGTTCCCAGGCATATTCAGACTAGCATAATGTAAATCTAGCTTTTAACAGTGTTCTTCTATTTCTTCATTTCTTTGCGGTGTACATCTGATATTTCTTTTACTTGTGTAGAGATTGTGCCCTGCTAAACATGCCTCAGACATTTTGTTTGAATGGTCAACCCTATTTATTTCTCAGTTGCCTGTGACTCTGAAAAGTCAACAATCAGTGTGCAGGTCATCTACATTATTGTACAAAGTAAAGCTGTGTAGGAGAGAAGGGCATGTTTCTCCCACCTTCACCTAAAATATATATTTTTATAACAGCCAAAGGGCATGATTCCTGTGTGTTAAATTTAAACATTAAATATCAAACAAGACCCTTTTTCTGTAAAATATGTGTCCTTAGTAGCTTTCTCTTTGAGGTGTTTTGCACTTTAAAGCTTTTGGGTAGAAGGTTTGAGGCTACAGTACCTGAGAATGCGGAGGTCTGTCCAATGACAGTTTCCAACCTAAGTTTCTATGCCTCAAAAAATGTAAACATCTGAAGGAAAAAAAATCAGTGGGACCAACTGGCTAGCAATGAGTAGCCAGGAAATCCTCACACAAAATGTTTGTGGGAGATCATGTAATAGCTCACATTGAGATGGTGGTCTCTGCCACATAGTTTAACAATCCTCACAATTGGGATCAGAGATAGAATGCATACCATGGCAAGATAATTAAGAAATATGCAATGGCAATGGCATGCAAGTATTCTTATACCAGATAGCAGTTCATCTTGATATATTTAATCAGAGAGTTCAATCATGTTGATTTTCTAGTGTGGTGTTGCATGTCTTACAACCAACATGCTCCAAAGGCTACATCATAAACCTTGTCTTCTCAACATCACCAACAACTCCGTGCAAACTACCTACACTTTCAGACTGAACCAACCACTTAACCTTGCCACCCTTATTTCACTGCTCAATGCCCTATTCACAAACCAAGATCAACATAAAAGACATGGCCAAACCTTCAGATCCTTTCAAGACTTGTCTATAGACAAATTTGGAGCCTAACCTCATCTCTCACCCTATCAACTCTACTTCTGATGCCAATACCTTTCTAATCTACTTCCACATATTATGGAAAATTATGTGAACAACCACACCCCATTGAAAAAATGATAGGCAAGACAAAGCCTTCAACACTCAAAGGCATTGCTGAAAATAAACAGTCCATCCACGGACAGAAAAGAGAATTGAAGAAAATCAAAAGGATAATTTGACTGCATGATACTGAAGTCCCTCCATGCTACATGCAGAGAGCTCATTGCATTATCCAAAGTACTAGACCAACATCATCAACTAAGCCACTTAAAGAAGCAACGCATGTTTAAGACAGTCAAGCACTGCATCAACCCATTGCCTGACCCACCTATTCCTCACTTAAAATTACAGGGCAATGTATCTTATGAAGATAATGTCTTACCCTTGTCCTCTCACACCCCTATTCGCCATTGTCAATGCCTTTACCATTCAAGGCATCGGACCTGAAGTTCTCAAAGGAAGCCAGGTTGTCACACTCTTAAAGCAACCTGCACCAGACATTGATGACCTCACCTAATACCGGCCCATCACTCACCTACCATTCATAGGCAAGATCTTTGAAAAAGCAGTCAATCTTCAATTCCACAATCACATTAATACTAACCATACACTGAACGAATACCAGTCTGACTTCAGATTATGCTGTAGCACAGAGATTACTACAATGATCATGCCCTCCTAACCACAGTGGAAGACGGCTCCTGCTTCCTGATATTGCTGGACCTCTCAACTGTCTTTGGCACTGTCGACCATTCCCCCTTAATATGCACCCTGGAGCCTCAAATGGGATTCACCCGCAACATCCATCAATGGTTCTCTTGCTACCTTTCTAGTTGACACCAGTTTGTTCACATGCACTACAAGGTCCCAAAAGATCCTTATCACTGCAGAGTCCCCCAGGGTTCTATGCAGTCTCCTGTCATCTTCAACCACTACATGGAGCCACTTGGTGCTCTGCTCACAAATAACAGCATTGAGATTCATCAATATGCTGATGATAACAACTCTACTGATAATCTTCTCTGCTTAAGACATCAAATGCTTTAAACACTCCCTGCACATCCGTGCTTAATTTGAACCCATGGTTTACGGTGCTCGGCACCCGCATTTAATTGTCAATATGGGCGCTTGTGATACCACAAGGTGGTGCTCTCCGGCTAATTTAGAGATGATCACAACAACAGTTAATTATTAATTTAGTATATATTAAACATTACTAATACCTGCCGCCCAAGCCATTCTTATATCTATGGGGGCCTAAAATAAGCTGAATTGTCACACTTGCTGGAGTGGGAAGGTTAGTAGTTGTATTGTTACTATCACTGGTAACATTGCAAGGGCAATGTGTGGTGGAAGCTGCGGTGCCCTCCTGATGAGAGCCCTGGCACTTATTTACAAATTAGGCATTGCTGTACATCATTCAAACATGAGTGTTCAACATCTACCTGAAGCTCATCCCAAACAATACAGAATTCCTGTAACTTACGAAGACCAACAAACAGTGCAAACCAGGCTCAATGCCATGAACCTGGCAGCTATGAATGGCAACTTTCAGTGAGTGCCAAATCAGGAAAAGAAGACTGCCTTGTAGTAGATCTCGCTTCTAAATAAAGTGAAATCACTTCTTCCAGAAAGCAACTACAGAACTGCTGTTCATGTCCTCATACTCTCACATCTGGATGGTGGTAATGTCCTGCTCCATGGCTGTCCAAAATCCACACTGACATCCCTTTAGGACATCCTACACATCGCAACATGTCACATCCAGTGACTGTAAAAATAGGATCACATCACCCCAATTCTGATGGAACTCCTTTGACTTCTCTTGCCGGCCCACACCATCTTCAAAACCAACCACATCATTTACAAAACCATCACAGCAAGCACCTCTGCTTGTCTTGCAGACAAGCTCACCATCCCTAGTAGTTCTCAGCACACCAGCAAGCCAGAACACCATCAGACTAGAGTGTAGAAGTATAAAAAACAAAGCAGCAGGCCTTCTCCATCTTTGCACTCAAAATCTAGAACAACAACATTGCTTACATCGGGACCACCCCAGTTGTGGTATTCTTTAAAGAGGTGCATCTTCATCACAAAGCAATTGTTTTCCACAAACCAGCTACTGCTCCTATCACTTATTGACTTTATACATGTCTTTGACCTGACACACCCCTGCCTTTTGGCAAGGTTCACACTATAGAAATACCACATGTATATGTTGTTGCTGCTTTTTTGCAAGTAATTTTTAAACATTCTATTACAGTTAATGAATTGGAAGGTAGGTCCATAGGCTGTTCCATTTATTAATAAATGTGTATCAAATGTTAAGACTCTTTCAGTTTATGAATTTAGGCGCTATTAGAGAGTTGGTTCATCCAAAATGTTGGAATACTTTTTGATGGTATGCCTAGCAGAGTATCTAGTAGTTTGGAGTCAGAGCAATTGTTTTTAATTCATTCACCTGCCTGACCCTTGCCTGTTTCACTTGACAGTGGTTCATTTGAACTTTCAAACTCATCATGAGAGCATCAGATATGTATATGTGGAGCAGATGTCATAACATTTTCTTTCATTGTCTTATGCAACTTTAAGCAACTGTTGAATTCCTCTTTGGGGATTAAGTATTCTTCTTTGAGATCAGCAGAAGGTTTGTGGTGAGAGTTGCATATAGAGATAACAGACTTGTGTTGTACCCATGTTTCTCATTGAGCAGTTCAAGTAAAGTGTGCTTGTCTTTGTATTTTTGCTCTCAGGTTTGTTATTATGAAACTCAATAGCACTCATTTTATCAACCTTGAAGAAAAGAGGGTGAGTGGATGCACCAGGATGTGGACCTCTGGCTATTGAGTCAAACAGACATCTCTTCAGTGGAAACATTAATCCAGTGATCCATCATTTAGAGCAATTGAGAGGATGGCTACCTTCTGTAATTCTTTTAAAAAACCAGACACATTACTGCGTTTTGCCACCTCATTAAGTGTCACTTGTGGTAGTATGACAGTGGAAACTGAGTTCAGACCCTTGCCCATTGATTTCACTCAGAAGCTCTTGGTAAAAAATATCCCACATATTCAATGTTACCCAACTCTATTTCAATACATTAATACAAGCACAAATGAACCCTTATTATGGTAACCTTGTCAGACTTTGATTCGATCTACCTCTGTTATATTCCCGGCTTAGGCCCATGTAGCGAAGCAGCTCATTTCTTACACTGTCCTATTTTACAGCAGTAACTTTTTGCACATGTTGCATGCTCAACAAAGTTGGATTTGTTTCTACGAAACTAAACGTGTTTACACATCTAGCTTTGCACAACATTATCACAATGCCCTACACATCATGTACAAGGTCTCTTTTTGCACTATGTACAAATGAGGTCTCTATCTTCATCCACAGGCGATAGGGCTATCTACATTTCCAAAACATCACTAATCTATATGCACATTGGAAGGCTGCTTTCTAATATAAGCTGACACTGAGTGTCCCTGCATGCTGAGACTTCATCACGCAGTGGTCTGAAGGCTCCTGAGTGGTGTCCAGTTCGTGACCAAGACGGGGTCCTTCATTCTCTTCCATCAAGTAAAGCACCTTTACCTGCTTGCTTCAGTATATTCTGTATATTAATCATTGCAGCACACATATTTTATACAAAAATAACGTTGGTTCAATAAACATATCGAAAACGTCCTACTGCGTATTCTCTGTATACTTCTCTGAGAGTAAGTGAGCACGACTGACTGAACGAAAAGTTATGTACTGTTTCCACAAGCCCTCAGGGGTCAGGGTTGTCATGTTCAGTGGTTGCCAGAAACCATTCGCTCCCTGATAAGGTTAGGGGGGCTTACAGTGGCACTGTTAGCTAGCTGGTCTCTAGGCTAACATATCTTGCAGGGGTGTCCTGAATCAGTCTAGACACCAAGCCCTTAGTTTATGTTGTCCAACAAATGCGCATATCCTACTGATTATTATGAACTACACAACATGGCGCCACCAACGTTGGTTGGGTTCCTATTTAATGGTCAGTCTGAGTAGTTCAGTTGTGCTTTCTCAGAGACCCCTACTCACATTTAAACCGGAGATGTACAAAATGGGAAGGGAAATAAATCTGCGTCAGCTGAGTAGGTATACCCTATGTGTTGGCTGTAGATTATTCAAACTTGGAGGATTAAAAGCTTCCCACGTTGTGCATACCATATCTCCATAAATTCATTTGATTAACTACCTTTTTCTTGAACCACTTGGATGCTAAGGCCTATTCCATCGTTGCCATGTAATTTCCATTGAAATGAATGGCATTTCCATGACGAGCTGAGCTCGTCATGAGCGTTGAAGGAGTTAACAGTGACCGATCGATCTGAGGACATTGAGGAGCAGGAAGTTGCTCTAAACGTTACAGAAAATGGCAGACAGGCAGTTACTATGAAATTATTACAACATGGACTCCGGGCAATGGGTGGGGATGTTTTGTGGTTGAGGCACACAAAGCATTCAGAACAGAGGTATTCTACTCATGGGTTAAATTTCTGCCTGCAGATGCACACACAGTTCTTTCACACTTACATTGAAGATGAACCACCTGAAGAATACTTTCCATATGTGGACATAGAAATTCTGTTAACTTACCAAGAACATATTTATTTGTTTAAAGGCCCCCCACCCCATACCACAGAAAATATGAGACTCAATCTGCTCAGTAAAGAAGGAGTGACCTAGCTAGTCTTAGCTTCTTATACCACATCCAGACATTGCTACTTTACCAGCAGCAGGAATACGTATACTGTATAGAGATTTAGTAAACATGTATGGAAATCTTACACAGTTCATAATACGAACACTGACAGTTCAACCTACAAGGGCTGCTCAGGCTGCACGACCTCAGTTGCCTTATACGGGTATCAGCCCCCAAATGCTGAATGCTGTTATGGGAAAGATTCCCACCAACCGGGAGCAAATCCCGTACTGGATAGCACAGTAAACATCTCAGCTTGAAGCAGTTGTTCCCTATACCGGCCCGCAGAAAAAACACAGAATACTAACAATTTGCTTGATAATGGGGATGACTCCCCCAATAGAAGATTGTGCCACTCGGGGTACAGTCTTCGCTGCCTTTGATACCAGAACTCAGTTTTACCCGATGTACTGAAACAAATACATAAGGAGTTCGGGGCAGAGCCTGCCCTGGACCTGGGAATTAAACTAATATGCAATTTTGCCCGAGTATCTGCCATTATGTTAAGTAACATAAAAGGGAAGGCAGCCGCAGTGGCTATACACCAACAACTGAGGGAATTTACTCCTGCACAACAGGAGCGAGAATTTCCTAGGAGTATTGAGGGCATCACTGGCTACAGATAATCTGGGAGCCAGACCTGGGAAACAAATAGTTAAGAGCACGTCTGAAAAAGATAACTCTAAGCAAGCACCTGATTCTTCCAAAAAGAAATGGGATAACAAACAAAAAAAATAAACAAAACAAAACACAGTCACGGATTGGGTCTCCTCAACAGGAACACACCAATTACAATTTGAGGAACCATGGTAATATTAGGAAGCCTGACAGGTATCGATATACTGATACAAGTTCCTCTCCTTCCTTTCAGAAGTCATTCAGAGATACAGACGGTCAGAGCACAGATCAGAGGAGCGAGTCAAGCTGAAAAGGGAGACACATCACACTTCAGTCTACATCATTAAACAGGAAGACAAACAAAAGACTCCTAACCCTCAATTTAAAAAGAAGAAGGTAGCCGGGATCAAATTAGAAATACCCAGCTACTGAGGACTCTGCTTCTCAATGGGGAATAAACAGTGACGATGCTGGACAGCGCGGCAGAAGTCACAATAGCTTGCTGGAACCTGATGGATTTTCCGGCGTCAGTAGCGTTGAGTGAGCATATCATGGTGGAAACACTTGATACAAGGGGTAAGTGTCCCACATCGTTTATACGAAATAATGCTCCAAATGGAGGGGAACATACCCAGGCAAGTGAAGGTCTCTTTTGGGAGAACCTGACATATGGTTACGATATTCTTTTGGCTGATAAGGATTGGCCACCTGAGTTTGTAACAGAGTGCCCAATGGGGGGGGATGTAATTTACCTTCCTTCTCCAACCTCGTACCAGAATCAGTTAAAAATTCATATGCGTAGGAGTAGGCATTAGCTCTAGCTCCTGCACTTTATCACAATCATGTTGATTATGACAATGAGTCACCTCATCACGAAATCCCATTAAAAATCAATTCCTCAACCACAGAGACAATACCCAATAAAACATGAAGTAAGTCAAGGAGATCTTAGATCAACTTAACTACCAGGGTGTAATAGAGAATTGCCCCTCATACATGAATTGTTTCCCGTAATGAAACCCGATAATTTAGCACCACTCTTATGAATAACATTGTACAGAAAAAAATACAAAACAACCATAGATATCTTAAATGGATTTTTCTGCCAAAATAGAGCGCCTGGGAGCAGATATTTGACAGCATTCTCAGCCCTAGGTTCTCAACACCAATTTTGTTGATTACCACAGGGGTATAAGACCGGCCCCTGGCTGTTTTCAGCAAGAGTGACAGAAATACTTCGCAATTTTGATGAGGAGGCATTGTCCTATGTAGATGATATTTATCTGAAGGACGATGAATTAATGGAACACTTGGCTAGAGTGACCTACATAATTGTTGGGTTTGCTCACCGGGCTACAAATTTAAAAAAATCAAATACTCAATGCCCTGTACCGGGGTTAGGAGTTGTAGAGTGAAGAAGAAAGCCTGGCAGCCGTTTTTTTAGAAAAATGTGCGCTGCTCTAACCTCCTACAACTCTAAAAAGACTACAGTCCATTTTAGGATTTTAAAATTATGGCAGGATTTACATTTTGGATTATGCAGATGGGGTAAAACCCTTCTACGACTTAATGAGACCTGATTTTTCAGTGCATCACTGGACACAGGAACATACAAATATTTTGCATTCTGTGCAAGCTGACATGATAGCTTCTAAACATTTACGCACATGTGCTAACATGACTAACCTGGTTATCTGCTGGAATACACCTATATCACTTTCAATTAAGGTGATACGGTACTTATTGCATACAAATCAAATTTGTACACAAACACTGAAATGCGTTTTGCATACACTGTGAAATTACTCGCAGTGATACAGACTGCTGTAGTGGGAGAGAAAGCACTAGCACAGGAGAAACGCATAATTGCGGGACCCAGCTATGGACCTTAGATGCTGTCACCAAAGCCAGCGTTCCTAATTCTAAAGCTTTACATCCAAGATGGATTCAATGGGCTAACTCTCTCACTGCTACAACATTAGATTACAGATTAGACTCTACATTGCACACACAAGGATTCTTGCAGTACGAAGAAGAATATCCTCTGACGAATTAAAATATGCTTGTAGATCAATATGAATACATCATATATACATATGGTTTGCCCAGCCTGCCGTAGAAATAAAACAGCAATACTCTACGGCATGCACCATTGTTATAGGGCTCATGCATGATGGAACGTTCCATCCTGGGAAAACACACACTCAGTCCCTAGTGGACTGTACATCGCAGCTGGCAGAACTCAATGCCCTTATACTGGCACTACAAAATATGGATCGTGAATTCCCCCCACTTATTGTCTGTGATTCGTTTGACTATGTCCAGTCCTATCATGAATATCTACACTATTGGGGCCACAATGGATTTAGAAATTCTAAAGGTTGCACAATAAAGCACATGATGCTTTGGGAGCAGGTGGCAAAGCTGAAAGAAGGCCTGCCACGGGCTCATGTTATTCATACATTGAGTCATCAACGTGTTTGCATTTACATTGAAGGGAATTCCATGGTGGATGAAGCTGCCAAGGCAACAGTTCGTACTGCTGCCTTTACTGTAATAACTTGATTAAGTAAGAGATAAGAAAAAACAACTATGGTGGCAATCAATGCCACACGTACCTGATGAGCCCTGCCAAAAGGCTTTCCACTCAAGTACTCCTACATGCTAGATGCACAAACCATTCTGTATGCTCAGATTCCAGAAAAGGGGGGTAGAGTAATACCAAACATAGGTGGCAGATTAGGACTGATAATAGTTGCAAATGAAGGTCTGACTTCCGCTCACGCAGGAATTACAGCTAAAGTTGTATTACTCTATTGGTGGCCAGGTATGTCAAAACAGACCAAGGACTTTGTCCTTAAATGCAACATCTGCCAGCCAATGAAAGGGTCCACTGTAGCACGTTCAGCACAGACACCTCTATTGATTTCAGACAAGCCTTTGGCTTGAGGGTATTTTGATCACTGTGGCCCCTTATAATCAGATGGGGCTTACAAGTATATCTTGGTGGCAGTGAATTCATGCTCCTGATTCCTGTGTGTTTGGCCGCAGCGCTCGGCTGACGCTGGAACTGTTATAAAGGATTTGTGAATCTTTAACGGGACATACGCAATTAGCACACTTCATTCCGACCAGGGTCCGGCATTTATCTCTCTGGCTTACAAACAAGTCATGGGAAGTTTGCGTGTGGCCTTGCGTACTCCTCCCCGTAACATCCTGAGGGAAATTCGGTCATTGAGAGAAAAAAACGTGACTTAAAGCAGTCCTTAACAGTAAAGGTATTAGACTCGGGTGGCAGTTGGGTCAATCACCTATATGGGGTCCAGAGGACATTTAACAACATGCTAAGAAAATCCGTAGTGGGTCATGCTCCATATGAACTCATGTTTGGTGTGAGAATGTGGGTAACGGTGGCAGCTGAAACTTTTGGCTGTTTTACAGGCAATCAATGAATTCCAAGCCTTACAAAGCAATGTCCAAGTAAAATGCACCGCTACTGGGGAAGTGAAGGTTGTGCCGGCAAGACCTGCCTGGGTTCCGAAGATTGGGGACCTGGTCAGAGAGAAAATAGTGGACAAGAAAGAGTTTGGGCCATCTTACAGAGCGCCTGTACCTGTCCTGTCTGTCATAGGCACTAGAACAGTACTTCTTCCGGTCGCAGACAGAAGAGGTTTGTCTCTATTGATATGATCAAACCACATTATGTGGCCAATTCTCAAAAGTAGACAATGTGGGATCCTGGTTATAGCCTCCACACTCCTCTTGGTACTGTACAGGAAGTTCGGATGGAAGCTTTAATAACAACAGAAGATTTCACTCTCCAAAAAGAAGCTGTAAACAACAATGAAATTATACTTCTCCCTATTGAAACAACTACAGCTGTACAATCAATAAGTATAGAAATTTCTATTTGGAAAATCAATGATGTCTATGTAAATATGCCACAGATCGAGTCATCTCCCAGTTCTACAAAACCTGCTGAGCTGCCAAAAGTGGACCCAACAGCATCTGGCTACTTCGTGCATTATGACAATTTCTAATCGGATTCAAGTGAACCAGAGCTGCTACCACCGCATCTCCTTTTCAAGCTACGTGGGTATGCTCTCTAACTTTGGATGAAAAAGACTTACTTCATCCCTCCCTGGTTACAACTCTGGATTACAATGGGGTTACTTTTCCTGGTACTCTGGATTAGTTTGGTGACAGTTTTTTTCCTACTTCTGAATATTTACCAGAACGCTCCGCAGTATATCTTGTGAACTTGGTTCTTAAACCACATGCATCATCACACCGTAAACTAAGGAACCTGTCCCTGGTGAACATTACAGCAGTTCCAGTTCCTGAAAGAATAGTGTAGGGCAGCTTATCGTATGATGTGTATGTTCCTACTGTACTTTTGCAATTTCCTAATGTGTTTAAAATTTCCTTCAATGATATCATCACCTCTAGTACTTTCTCTGATGATTGGGACATTGCAACTGTGTATAATTTGCTTGCAGATCTAGAGCAATCAGCTGCATTTTCTAATGATGAATTTTATGTTGGTACATCTAATTATGGAGACATGTTCTGTTATCAACATTATGGAAACCACTTCTTACACAATACTAGTATCTCACATGCTCTTTACGATTGCATACAATGGGAACACTGCCCAACACTGCAGAAAGGTAGTTCAAAGACATTTGCACGAACGTTTGCTTATTTTTCAGGTTTTTACACAAGAGACCTAGCGTCTTATTATCATAGGCTTGCCCCTACACCTGCAAAGAAAAATATGCTATAAACACCAAGCTGATAGACTCTGCTTCCGTTATTTCTCAACTGTCTATACAGGGCTTTGACTTTTGGAAAGACATCATAGAAACAAAATCTATCTGGGGACAAAGGATTGGCAGGTACGGGAGAACTGATGCCTTATTTAGAGTATGCCTCATACCATGTAAAATGATTTTCCTGAACAAAACAGTGCTGCAAACTTCTTGTCTTGGTACAGGCAAAGTGAAGGATTTGAACTCACCACATATTCCCCGGTTCTCACACTTCGGGAATAGGTAGCACTTAACACACTTCCAAGAGGATACACTAGCTACCATAAAACATAATGGTTCTTTCAATTCATCAGGGATGGATGGTTTGGCCAAGAGACACAAATAGGTGCCAATCTAGATTTATGTGCAACACCGAAGGGTTTAGGATCATTTGGCCTGATCAGTGATATGTACAGTCAGAGAACTCAGGGGTGGTGACGTCATATAGTGTTGGGAAGTTGTGCCTAGATTCAGGTTCGATTTTTTGTAAATTTTGGTGGGGTTTTTTCAGTGTTTTTCAGTGATTTCAATACCTTAAAAGAACAGTGGTTATCAGTTGTTACACATTTTGGTGCCATTAAAAACAATAGAACAGGGTTTTTCTGGTGTTTATGGAATGTTTCGCTTTTATTAATGCAAGTTATATATACAGTGTACGTACAGTATGTATGAGGTCCAAATACACTTCTACAAATCAAACTAATTGTAGTACGCCATACAATACTTCTTCACTGAGTCATTGGCCATGCACACTCGCTCTTTCATTCCCATGTAAACCTTTATCTGTGAAAAGACCCTCTCAACATTGCCACGTTAGACGGACAACTCCAAAACAGCCAAAATATGCTAAATATGGCCACTGACATATCTTTCCATGCCAATACTGATGCACCTGAAGATTGCAATTCACTGGGACCGGTTCACCAACATATGTGTTGAACTGGGCGCATATGCCCTTAGAGTTATAGAAGCGGTCAAAAATGAAGCAATACTTTTCAAAACCCTGAGAAATTCCCCTTTATGGAAGGAATCTAGAACTTGTGCAGAGTACAGTTAGGCTTCATTGACTTCAAATGCCATGGTTGGTGAAGGGACATTTCTATGCATCATTGCAAGCCATTTATCATGCATTGTAAAATAACATTTCCGGAATTGCTCCTCAACATTTCTTTGCTTGTTAAGTTGCAAGCATTCTAACATGGAACCCACATGGTATCATTCTTTAAGACCGTCTTTGCATTCTAACAAGTAACTTGTATTGGAGTTTTCCCTGAAATGCGTTTTTTATGTAAAGTGTTAGGATAGTAGCTCATAGGCATTAGTCTTGGGATGGTTAAAGACCTCAACGCTTTGCCAGGTGAAGCAACACTTGTCCCTTCTTTCTGATGACATGGATCTCAGGGATTTTTTATTAGGCCCCCGGAACCCACGTTAAAAGCACTTCTTGTACAGAATATACAACAAACTGTGGAATATTTCACAACAGGAAGCTGCTGAGAGATTGCGCAAGATTAACAGTGTTCATTTAGAAAAGGCTTTGGCTGTGGTTGACAAAGGTATGACCACATTAAAATCCAGAATGTATCCACTGGAAAACATATTGTCTGCTGCAATGGACATAATAGAACATGATATGTCTATCCTGCAACATGGGCAATCACAACTGTGGTTCATTTTGTTGTTAAGCTGGACATTGTAAACATTACTTTCTTTCAAGTTCCCCTTGGACTTCTTTTTCTTAAAACATACAGGTACTTTCAATTGTCATACATACACCGTTCAAATCACCAGCATTCATGCGAAAACAAAAAGATAATATAAAAAGTATTTATATTTTATTATATATGCTTCTCTTAGGATTCAAAATGTACAGATAAAAACGAATTTATGAAAAAACATACATATCATCAATGTACATCAAATTATCAAAAAGAATTACAAATTGTTTTAAAACAACACAATCAAACGGACTGTGACAATTGTTGGAGACATAAAACCCAATCACACCAAGTCTTACAACTAAATAAACCAAGGTCAACACGTTTTCGTATTATCCTCTTTCTTAATGACCCCTGGGGATGCTTGGGTGCTCAATCAACACAAAGCGAAGCGTTTCGGTGGCACAGTGTGGTTCACCACCTTCTTCAGGCTTAACGTAACGAATCAGTGTCTCCCCATACAATCTTAATTTTCTTTCCTCGAGTTGTTGTATTGAGTGGGGGAAAAATACGAGATTGAATCAACCTTCGCTCGTTCCCTTCTTAAAACTTCTGCCACACACCGCCACTGTAGCTGTGGCGAATAATTTCCTATTTGATAAATTCATCTCTTGACAGGCTCAAACACTTCTCATGCAGTAAAGCCAACTGCCGGGACATAAAAAGTCTCCTGGCCTGCTCCAAACTCTTCCGCTGTTATCCAAATTTACTTTTTGGCCACATGCCATAGCATTACATCAACAGCACAAGTCTGTTTTTGGCATACGATCTAACTTAAAGACAGATTATGATGGCACAAAGAGATGCGAAATATACTATGTTACACATTGAAAATTTAGAGCAATTACCTTTCACCGTGGCTGAGACACCATCCACAGACTGTATAATCCATGGTTACATCTCCCTACCAGTCACGACTTTCCAATTCCAACATTGTCTCCAATACCAACAGGTAGGAAGCTATGAGGCACTAGAGGAAGGTTGTGTGTATGAGTATTGGGAATTACCGTTCAGGTTTAGATGCCGGAAGAGGGACACAGAAATTTTCCTTAGTGGTTCTGACTGTGAGGATGCTTTAAGTGGGTCCTTAGTTTTCTAAGACATTTCTCTCCACGGGCCATGCAATGTTTCGGTAGCAAACATGTCTTGTTATCTGAAGGGTTCTCCAGCTGCCGTGATTCATCATGGGTTTAAGCTGCTCTCAAATGGGAGCTATTTGATGCTGAATGATCAAGGTTGCTGTGGAATGGAACCAGGCATTGCTTATCTAGTGACATTTAATTCCATACTGACTTGTTGCACACAAGTACTGGTTCCACCTGCCTGCTAGGGCCTTCGATAAATGTTTCCATCAGACAGTTTGATTCTCTGAGCATACTGAAAGCCATGCTTTTTAAATTGAATTGAATTGAATTACACATTTCTAAAGTGCACAGATACTCATAAAGATTGTTCCCGCGCTATTCACTATGCCCAAAGGAGTGAGAACCGGGATATAAGCCATTGTTTCTTGCTAACATCTAAATAAATATTTCTTCAATTCCCTTTTAAATTTTGCTTCTTCAGGTATCCATCTAAGGTAATCTGGGAGAGTATTCCACAGATGTGCTGATATAACCATGAAGGAAGCTGATTCAAAAAACGCGGGGAGACAATGAACCCAGCTAAGCTCGACCCCAACAGTCTCCCTGGGCAGTAAGCCTTAATGCGCTCCTTTAAGTACCTAGGTCCGCTGAGGAACTGGCAGCCATTGAAGTTTCGCTGGTTACGCTGAGACTGGCGAGAATTTCTGAATATAGTAGAGTGCCATATTTTGCATAACCTGTAAATTCTGGATTAGATATTACAGGGAGACCAAGATACAGGACATTAGCACAGTCCAACCTGGATAGAATTAGTGATCTAACCACAGTGATTTGGGCCTCATGAGGAAGAAAATAGAGAAACTTCCTCAGCATGCGGAAGATCCAAAAACAGGATTTCACCACAACCAACACCTACCAAATGCAAGCTGGGTATCGAACAATGCACCTAAATTTTTTCCCACTGCAGTTGCTGGGAGGGGTGGAGGAACACTCTAAAGCCAGGCCTCAACCCATCCAGGACAAGGGTCCCGTCTGAATAATAAGACTTCCTTCTTATCTGGGATGCACTGCAATCTATTGGCCCTCAACCAGTCTAACAATGCCACCATACAGTTAGCAAAGGCAACCTTCACTCTCTTAGGCTCCCCATCATTTGTGAGAAGGAGTTCAGTATCATATGCATAAGAGATGATCTTTATATTACAGGATTCCACCAAATAAGCCAGAGATGTAAATATAAAAGAGTGTAGGACTAAGGGAAGAGCCTTACGGCACCCTCTATTACAACTCTTTACCTTCCGAGGCGTATGATTTCATCCAAACCACCTAATCACGCCCATCGAGGAAAGAGCCCAACTACTCCCAGCTGTTTTCATCTGTACAGCAGTATGTGATGATCAACCCTATCAAAAGCTGTAGCAGGTCCAACAGCACCAGAGCCACGTTGCAGCCAGAGCCCAGATTGAATTTAATGGACCCAGACCTCCAGCAGTGTGGTCTCGATTAGGCCTAGGTGGAGCTCTCTGAGTGCAGAAAACTCCACTCCGTGTCATGCAGCAGTTTTTTCCCTGCTCGTGAACAGTAAGTTTGCAAGCACGAGCTGCTGCTCGGGTGAAATTTCAACCCGAGTGGCAGGAAGACCAGCGCGAACGGCAGTTCGCACTGCACTCTAACACTTGCAGTACTTCACTGAGATTTTTTGTCACTTCACGGAGTTCCGCGAAGCGAAATTCTGCGATCTTCACCCAGGCCTGGTCTCGATGCTGTGGATGGCTCTGAACCCTGATTGTGAGGGGTGGAGCAAGTTATTTTCACATTAGAAGGTGGTAAGTTGCTGGTGTACCACCTTCTCTAACACCTTAGAAGCGGCTGGCAGCAGCAAGACCTGGCTGAAACTTGCTAAGCAATCAGGGTTAGCATTGGCCTTTTTTAAATAACAGAATCACACTGGACTTTTTCCAGTCATTGGGCACTAAGCCTGAGTCAAGGGAACTAGCAAATAGCTTCTGATACACAGAGGCAATAATGTACAGGATTGACTTTAAAATGCGGGGGATATCATATCCACTGGGGACCATTTGCGTTAACGGAACATCAGAGATCCGGACGACACATACTGGCATCTTAAAAATGTTTCTTTATCCTGGACCTTGGGCCCCTCAACCTTCCCTGGTTGGACTATAGCATTCCGCGGCCTTCGACACCGTCTGCCACCGCACCCTAGTGCAGCGCCTCTACGACGTCGGAATCCAGGAGAAGGCACTGGAATGGATCATCTCCTTCCTCGACGGAAGAACCCAGAGAGTCCGCCTACCTCCGTACAAATCAAAGGCCACCGAAGTCATCTGCGGCGTACCCCAAGGATCCTCGCTGAGCCCAACCCTCTTCAACGTCTACATGAGCCCCCTCGCGGCCATCGCACGCCAACACAACCTGAACATCATCTCCTACGCCGACGATACCCAGCTGATCCTCTCCCTTACCAACGACCCCGCCGCCGCCAGAGCCAACCTCCACGAAGGAATGAAAGAAGTAGCCGAGTGGATGTCGACCAGCCGCCTGAAGCTGAACTCGGACAAGACGGAAGTCCTCATCCTGGGATCCTCGCCCTCCGCCTGGGACGACTCCTGGTGGCCCCCCGCCCTGGGAACTGCACCCAAACCGACAGACCACGCACGCAACCTGGGCTTCATCCTGGACTCCTCCCTCTCCATGACCAAGCAAGTCAACGCAGTCTCCTCGTCGTGCTTCAACATCCTGCGCATGCTACGGAAAATCTTCCGGTGGATCCCCACCGAGACCAGGAAGACTGTCACCCAGGCCCTCGTCACCAGCCGACTGGACTACGGCAACGCCCTCTACGCCGGAACCACCGCCAAGCTCCAGAAGAGACTCCAACGGATCCAGAACGCCTCAGCCAGACTCATCCTCGACATCCCACGACACAGCCACATCTCCGGACACCTAAGAGACCTGCACTGGCTCCCGGTCAACAAGAGAATCACCTTCCGTCTCCTCACCCACGCACACAAAGCCCTACACGATCAAGGCCCGAGCTACCTCAACAACCGCATCAACTTCTACGCTCCCAAACGACACCTCCGATCAGCCAGTCACGCCCTCGCCGCCGTCCCCCGCATCCGAAGAACGACAACAGGAGGAAGGTCCTTCTCCTACCTGGCTGCCAAGACCTGGAACTCCCTCCCGACCGACCTGCGCCTGACCCAAGACCACCTCGCCTTCAGGAAGAAGCTCAAGACCTGGCTGTTCGGGCAGTAGCAGCACCCCCCCCTAGCGCCTTGAGACCCTCCGGGTAAGTAGAGCGCTCTATAAATGTCTATGATTGATTGATTGATTGATCCAATAGAGCTCTATCCGTGATATTTCTTTACATCATGAGCCCTTCATTCTTTGGCTGCTGAAATATAGCACTATAGGACAGCTTTTAAAGCTTAGTGGCTCATCTCTTTATGAGAATATTTACAGCATTACCATGAAGGTCAGATTCCACTTTTCGCGTTTCATATCTATATTGTGCTACCTTCTCCACAGAGTCCATAGTTGCCTGCTCTTGAGGACCCCTGGACCACCTATGTGTCTAACTTATGACTATATGAAAATCAGTTTTTGCAGCCTTGCGACATCCGTTGGCTTTCTGGTTTAACAAGTGATACAGCTCCTGTGCTCCGGGACTCTCTATCTTCTTTAGAGGCCCTGCTATGCAGATTTGGAAGCTTTGGACAACTTGTACTTTACATTGTTCAGAGCCCTGGTGTACTAAGATATATGGATACAGCATAAGAATCACAGATGGCCTTTTGACCACTGCATAAACTATGAATTCGGCTCCCTGATGAAGGAGTGTTTAAGTACATGGTACTTCCAAAACACGCGTCGGCGCATTTCTCTTGTTTCTTTTGTACAATGTATGAAATGTTGTTTATATGTTCACTGTAGCCCAGTGCATTATTGTATTGTTTTTTCACTATATGTCTCTGTTTGTGTTTGTTATTTTGAAGACATGTACAGTTATTGTATGATTCATTATCATGTGTTTGGGGCTCCTTCTTTATATATATATACAATGCTGTTGATTGTTCAGTATATGCAGTATGTCAGAATATGTAACTTTTATTAAAGGTAATAAAATCGTAACAAAAAGAATGTTTTTTTTTAGAATAAATGATTTAAATTACATGTTTTGTGGGACATATTATTCTGGATATATTACAGAATATTAAGAATATCTAGTGAGGGAAGTGTTTGTGCTGATTATCCATTGGGAACCCTGACCTGCAGTTCAATAATGCAGCTGTTATATGCTCTACAGATGGCCAAAAGAAGGTAACCAGTGGGGGATGTTGTAGTTGCTCCACTGGTTCATCTCACGCTGGACCTGTCAGAATGTTATTATCCCCTGCCATATTCCCCTGGATTCCTATAATTTTCTCCTAAAAAAATCACTCATACGGGAGCAAAGGGACTGACTGATTTCCAATGGTGGGGACGTAACTTTAGAATCAGTCAAATTAGATTCAATTTTGAAGCTCTCCCTCCATCGTTATCATCCTTTTTAATGCAGTGGGAGTAGAAAATGCTATAAGTTCTCTTGATATATATTTTTATGATAGGATTTCAGGGCCTGTTTATAAGTGCCCTTATCAGAGTCCACACAGTCACAATCTTTCTAGTTTCTTACAAGCTGCTCTTTCCTGAGCTAGTTGCTTTGTGAACCAGCGAGCTGAAAGCATCATTGTATTCTTTCTAGAGTTTGCGGTGGGGGCTACAAGATCTGCCACCCCCCTGAGCCAGGAGCTGATTATCCTGTCCCTCTCTCTGGCGGGATGTGGGATATCAGGTGTAAAGTCCACAAGAGTACTCCTTCACTCATCAAGGGCAACCCTGCTCAAGCATCTATTTTATTAATTTGCAGCGCAGGGTGTTTTTTTTTTACCTTTTACAGTTTCCAAGAGAAAGGCAAAAGGAAGTGGTCTGACCAAGGCACTGGCGGGGGGGATCCCCTTTTAGATTTGTGCTAGAGAATATACCATCAATCGTATGACCAGCACTATGGGTAGGCCCAGTAGGCGTTTTCAATAAATTAAAAGAGGCTAGAGATTCCACTAAATGCTTAGCTAATAGTTCCTCTGCAAACTCTAAGTGGATGTTAAAATACACATTTAAATGAAATTGGGGAATGGAAGGCATTTAGGGGCTAGTACTTGATCCATGGAAGAAATAAAGTCTACTACATATCCTGGGTGGCAATAGACTAAAATCTCAGATAGGCAGTGCTGTCCATCAATGGAAAAGCTAAAGCCCAAGAATTCTGCTCCTGTCATCCCCTCAGGCTTAAAACTCTTACATTCATATATTCTTTTAAAAACTATCGCCATCCCTCCTACTCTAACTCCCACCCTGTCTGAATGCACACAGACATTATATTTTATACAAGAATAACGTTGGTTCAACAAACATATTGAAAACGTCCCACTGTGTATTCTCTGAAAATAAGTGAGCACGAGTGACTGAGAAAACAGTTCTTTACTGTTTCCACGATCCCTGAGAGGTCAGGGTTGTCATGTTCAGTGGTTGCCAGAAAGCATTCGCTCCCTGATGAGGATAGGGAGGCTTACGGTGGCACTGTGAGCTAGCTGGTCTCTAGGCCAACATATCCTGCGAGAGTGTCCAGAATCAGTCCAGACACCAACACTTAGTTTATGTTGTCCAACAAATGCACAGATCCTACGGAGTAGTGGGAACTACACGAGACCTCTTGATAATGACATCTAAAGTTTGAAAATTCTTCCCCCCATTTGGTAGCATCCTACATTGGAGCTCCTTAGCCTCTGGAGTCGTCATGCTGGGGGGGATTAAATAGTCAGTGGCACTGATTTTACTTCTCTTTAGTCAATGACATGCTTAACATGTTTGATGTTGGTTTGAAGGAATAGCCACTGTTGAAATGTAAGCACCTTTGGACAGGAGGAATTGGTTTGAAAAAAAATATTTATTGAGCAATATTTTCCACCATAACACACACTTTTCAAGCATTTCTAGAAAGTAACATTTGGAAACAGGATTCAACTCTTGAATCTCGAAAGAATTGATAAGTAGGAAGATATAAAACTTACATGGCCGATATCCCCCAGTGTGAACCAGCATCATTGCCAGCAGACTCAAAGAGAGGCAAAGCAATGAGACAGATGGTTGGGGTGATTGTCAATGGTCCAATGAAGCGCATGAGGAGTCCAACCAGACCAGTGAATCCCACGAAGATTTGGAAACAGGAAGCAACCATGACGGCACCTTGAATCTGGAAAAGATGCGCAAGTGGGAAGAATGCAAGAGAGGAAATGGTGGCAGAGAAATTGAAGGGAACAAGACAAAGGAATGGAGAAAAAAACAAAGCGGAGAGGAAGACAAAGAAAAACATGAGGCATGAGAAGGAATAAACAAACAATGTACATATAGTAAAGTTAGCATGATAGAGGGCACCATTCATCGAAGGTCAGAAGGAGTACATAAATGAAGATTAGTTTTCAGAATGGTGTGGGGAAGTATATTATTGATTACAGAAGAAGAGACAAAAAGTAGGGAAGAGGAAAGGGAGCGTTGGCTCACATGAAAGGGAAAAGGAAAAGAAAAAGAATTGATTAATTGAGTAGGAAGATAATTTTAGGAAAAGGAATAGAGCCAATGGGTGCAGTTAAGAGATGATGAAGTGGTATAAGTGGGGCATAATAAAAAGAAGTTGGAAAAGGTACAAAGAACATTCAAATTACAAACCAAAACAATTTCATCACATTTATGCTCTCTGTTAATACAGAAGGTACATTTTAGTCCTTCCATTGTGACTCCTGAAAACCCTTGCACTACATGTAGCTCTGATTGTTAACATGCAGTGTCTAGCCTTTCTGTTAACTCATTCCCCAACTGAAGCCCCGGGTTATCCTCTACCCAGACCATATTTCATTGAGTTCTAATTGACACTCAATTTGTTTAATTCTTCCCATTCAATTCAGTCTTCTGCAGATTCTGGTGATTTATATAATAAACCCATCTTAATATTCACTTCATACTCTACATGAACTTTAGAAGTGTCACCTTCCTATTCTTTCTTCACCTTTCTATTCTTTTCTCACCATTCTATACTTTTGCTCTTGTATTCTTGTGTCACAATAAGCTGTGCAAACTATATCCACCTGTCACTTCTAATTTGTATTCACTTTCCACCTATGCTTCATTCATTTGAGAAAATAAATATGTTTATTGATTTTTGTCGCTGTTCTAATTACATTATGCATCACAAAACTGCAGTGAACCCAAGATAAAATGTAGTGAAGTTCTCACAGAAGAATAGTCACAATACATTTCTGAAGAGTGAGATCAGCAGTTATGGACATGCCCTTTCCAATTATTGCAACTATAGCAACACAAAAAAGATGATGAACGGGATGCTGAACACTGTCATACATTCACCCCAGTCACAGATCTGGTTAAATCCATCGATTTTTGGTTCACCATGCCACCCCGGCTTTAGGCCCAGCTATAAGCGAATCAATCTTGACCCTACTCCCCATGGGAACAGTCCAGCCTGAACTGCCAAGCAAGGTTCTGCCTGGACTGGAAACAAGCATCCTGGGACCGGTTTTGGGGTATCACCCATCACCAGCCGGGCTAGCTTTAATCTAGTGGCACACTGAACGTAGAACTCATGTCTGGGCATACCCTCACCAGTGAGGGAGACTATAGCAACACAAAAAAAGATCGATGGAATGCTGAAAATTGTCAAACATTCACCCCAATCACCGATTCGGAATAAATCTGACTTTTTTTGCTCACCACACCATGGAATATAAAAATGTGTCAAAAATGTATACAAATGCTAAATTTTATTTAAAATGTAAAACATGTTATCAAAAGTATGTACCATATATGTAAACTGTAAAATAAATAATACTAATACTATCAAAAACAATAGTATTATTTAAAAAGTTTTTAAAAAGTGTTAAAATGCATCTCTAAAAATGTATGTGAAACAACTTTGTTAATGTAAAAATTAAAAAATTAAAACATTAAAAAGAATGTTAAACAATCTGCTACTTTACAACACTATTTATATATTATTTAACTTTTTTGTTATTGAAGGAGTAATAATGTATTGTTAAAAAAAAACTTTAACGTTTGTACTAAATGTAAAAATGTGTATGCAATAAAAATATATTCATAGACACAAAATAGTAAAGTTTAAAATGCTTGTTACATATCTTTTTTTAATAATAACAGGTATATACTATAACCATTTCTATTAAAAATAAAATGTTATCTCCAATCTACAACACTTTGGGAAAGGTGTTGCACACTTAAGGGGTTACATTTACTATTCCCACACCTATCAGCAACATTTTGTAGAAGGTGTTTACCAGTGAAAGTCTTCAAATTATTATAATTATTGTCAAGAAATAAATATATATTGCTGGGTGCAACAAGAAACCTGTTGTCTTAGAACAACTAAACACCCACTTAGCCCTGTTGCCAACTAATGCCATGAAAATTGTGGGGGTGAGTTCAATTGCCAATTCGAACTGCTGAGCTCAGAGTTTTCGTTTCTCTAGACAGATGAAGATGACTTATGGTCAGTCCCAGCTCTTGAGATTCCCTTAATTAAGAAATGGACACCTACTGCAATACAAATTAACCCACTTACTCTAAACCAAGGCTCACAAGACCTTAAAGGCAGAACCAACTTTTAGGACAGGGTCTCACACGTTTACCCACATCAACTCCACTAGCCTAATTGATTATATATTGCTGGTCTTAAAGATATAGCCATACCTGGAGGACATGGAAGAGGTGTGGCGCAGAAGCCAGGGCGACTGATGCTGGACGCTGGGGATCACCATTAAAAGGTTTTCTCAGTTGCTAAAAAGGAGTGGGAGCGGGGAAGGTGGGAGAGTATACTAGAAGCTGCTAAGTGAAAAGACCACCATGCCTTTTGGAATTTGGTGTTCTAAGGCACCAGGGAAGGGCTCAGTTCTATTGAAACCAATATGACAGCCAGTGACTGGGTAGCCCACTTCTCCAGCCTATATGTGCAGGCTGGAGAACTGACCACTGTTATTAGCGATCCAACGGCCCTGGGACTATTAACTAAGAGTGTTAGGGAGGTGGAAGACACATTGAGGAGGCCTTGACTGAAACCCCTGCTCCTGGGCATGGTCCCATAGGTCATGACATTTCAGCCCAGGATATACTTAGCCATTATGAGTTTTGTACCTAATAGTGTCGAGACTGGACACAATTCCAATGGATTTATTCCGGAGTGAGATTGATATATTTACCACTTATTTTTCACCCGTGTTTACGGCTTTATTGAAAGGGACGCCATTGCCCTTGATGTGGGCTGAACTGAAATCATACACATATACGTCATATAAGAGCCTCAAGGCTCATCCCTCAGCCCCACCCTCTTCAGCACATCAATGATCCCCTGGCCAACATCATCAAAAGCCATGGACTCAACATCATCTCCTATGCCGACAACACCTAACTCATCCTCTCTCTGACTAACAATTCAAGAACCATCAAAGACAAGTTCCAAAGATGCATGAAAGAGGTTGGCCATGGGATGTAAAGCAACTACCTCACACTCAATACCGACAAGACGGAAGTGCTCATCTTTGGGAAAGTCAGGACACAAACTGAAATAACAAACCATGGCTCCCGGAGCTGGGCCCAACCCTGAAACCCACTGATCACGCCCCAAACCTCGGCATCATCCTCAACAGTCAGCTATCCATGAGGAACCAAATCTGCGCTGCCTCCACTGCCTGCTTTCTCACTCTTCAAATGGCTGCTGACCAACACCTGGCAAACTATCACGTAGGTTCCTGTCCCCAGCAGACTCAACTAACGCAACTACCTCTGCGTAGAAATATCAGCCCAACTCATGAAGAAAGTCCAGACAATCCAGAACACAGCGGCCAGGCTCATCCTTGAGCTCCCTAGAAAAGATGCATAGAACCCCTCATCTCAGAAGGAAGCTCCACTGGCTACCAGGCATGAAAAATGCCAGTACAAGGTACACACCCATGCATACAAGGCAATACACAATAAAGGATCTGCATACCTCAACAAATGCATGATTTTTGACCAGGAAACTCAGATCTGGATTCCTCAGCCTAGCTGCCACCCGTTGCATCAGCAGCTCCTTCACCCACCTGATGACCAAGACCTGGAACAACCTCCCCCTATATCTCATAGCCTCACCATTGCTCCAGAAATTCAGGAAGAACCGCAAGACGTGGATGTTCAACCAATAGGAAAACAAGCAGGATGATCCAATAGCACCAAGAGATCCTCACGGGTGAGCCACCACGCTCTCCAAGTCCAGATTGATTGATATATAAAAAGGGCCCCCGTGAAATGCAAGTCATTAGTCTAATCGATAGCTCATGAAGCTATTTAACAGAGTTATACTTGGTAGATTACAGGAATAGCTAGCTGAAAATGATATTTTGTCTCCGTTGCAGGCAGGATTTATGGGCGGTCACAAGCCTGAATGACCAGGTGTTCCGGCTCTTGATGTTACATTGGAAAGTGGTCACTCTGGGGGGTGGTTGCCTGAATGTCGTATTTGTGGGCATTTGCTTCACCTTTGATTTAATATCTATGCCGACCCTCTGGTGTGTTCTGTAAGAGATGGGGGGTACCCAACTATTTACAAGATATTATTGAGAGGTTGCATGATAACTAACTAATAACAACAGGTGTGGCCAGGCTTGCGAGTGGACAGAGCTGTGCCCTGTGAGCAAAGGGGGTAGGGCAGGGGTGTAATAATAATGCCTCTAAGTTGACAAACATTTGGATGCCAGCCCTCATGTTTGCCAATTACACTCTCCTCCTCTCTAAGTCTCCCATAGGCCTCCAAAATGTCTTGAATCTGTATGGTGCGGGCCTAGATATAAATGTGGGCAAGGCTAAATATATGATATTGAATACAGGGCACTTGATTAGGGCCAGCCCTATATTAGCAGGGACTCCTCTTGAGAGAGTGCACACTTTCACATGTCTGGGCATCGCATTAACTGAACACCTGGGTGGCAGGTAGACATTACGCAGTGTAGGCGAAAACTAGAGCAAGTCGAAGGAGGTATAATCAAGCTAACACATAGTTCACAGTTTCGACCCGCACAGCCCGCACCACAGGTATATCAACATCAAGCCCTGTGGACAGTTTCCTATAGAGCAGAGCTGTGGGGTCATTATCGATGTATCTGCATAACAATTATTGTGTCTACTTGTAGGCATTCCCATTAGCACTCCCCTATTACCACTTAGACTCAATCTTGGGTTAAGAGCACTATCCGATAAAACAGGTCTACGCCCAATCCTTACATGGTGCCTGGCACATGCTGCATGGGTGTGCACAAAGTGCTTTTTTCTAGTACGGCTGCTGTGGCCCTTTTCCTAGGCCGCAGCACAAGCCACACTAGAAAAAAGCACTTTTCAACTGCCAACTGGTGTTCATATTGTAATAGTGCAGGTAGAACCACTAACTCATTGTCGGACTGTCTCCTGCCCGATACGATGGCGGTCTGACCATCCACCATCGTAATGAGGCCCTTAGTTTTGTGGGCTCCTGTAATATACCCTGGATAAAGTATATGAAAGCCATCTTGGGAGATATTGGGTTCACAACTTTGTGGCGTGCCAATGAATGGGCAAAGATGATATCCAAGTCTAACATAAAACTAGTCTACTGGCAGTACAGCTTTTCCTTAATACACTCCTAGGTAAGCCGAGGCTCTTTGACTAACGTTTTTCCCACAGTCCTAGACTCCTTTATCAGAGAAGACATTCTGGAGGAGATAGAGCCTACCCTCGCTAGGAGTCTGTATTTGCTCTACCAATATAGGATCTTACCTCTCCACTAGTTACCCGCAAAGTGGGCCAAAGCCCCCAGGGCAGAAGGTTGGCTTTGTAGAGTACTTTCTGAGACCTTACAACACATAATGTTTTTTTGACCAGCCAATATGATCAGTAGGCATTGCTAGTTTCTCCCACAATGGGGTTGAGTCCGATGTTGTTCAGAAAGCATTCCTACCGAATTGGTTCCTGAATGCTTTCCGGACGACTCGGATCGGGGGTGTTAGACCAAGCGATTTGGTTGTATCCGGATGCTTTCGGATACGATTCTATCGGACTCCCTTTAACTTCATTGGGAGCCTGTCTTCCGAACGAGAGCACAGGCTTCCACCGAAGAAACCGGTGGTTGGGGGAAACCTTATTTATTTTTATTTTAAACATTTATAAAGCGCGGCTGACACCTTGCAGGTTTCCTGGCGCTGGTGAATACTCTTAACTCAGGGGAACAGATAGCGAGGAGCAGGGAAGAGGGGTTGTTCTAAGGGAATAACCACGTCTTAATGCGTTTCCTGAACGGGAGGAGCTGTGAGATTTGACGGATATCAAGAGGCAGACTGTTCCACAGTTTAGCCGCTGCGACTCTGAAAGATCTGCCCCCCGTCCTGACTTTGTTATATTTAGGAACAATCACCAGACGGGCTGAGGCTGAGCGTAGAGCTCTGGAAGGGGTATACCATGTGAACATGGCCTGCAGAGGTTTAGGTCCAGCTCCATGGAGCGCTTTAAAAACAAGGCAGAGGGACTTGAAGGCCACACGTTGTTTAAGCGGGAGCCAGTGTAGTTCAGCTAGGGCCGCTGAGGCCGAAGATCTCCTAGTCCAACGTAGAACTAATTTGGCTGCGGCCGACTGAACTCTTTGAAGTCGGTCGAGCAGGGCAACTGGGGACTCAAGTAACAGCGCGTTGCAGTAGTCCAGGCGACTGAGGATGGTGCACCTAATTATCTGCTCCCGAGCTTGAGCGGGTAGTAATGGCATAATTTTGCGCAGGGAGCGCAGGAGAGCTGTGCACGTTCCCACCGTTTTAGCAACTTGGGTTTCAGTGTTCATTTTATCATTCAGTGTGGCCCCAAGATTGCGAACCGATGTAACTGGCCGAGGTGGTCACCCCATGGTGCCTGCTATAATGTGCATGGTTGGAAAGGGGGGTCCCTTGGGTACCCCTACAGGTTTAATTGGGAAGGCCCCTTTGTTCCGGAGAAACTAATTAGGAAGGCTGTCAGAATTGAATATCATACTCGATAGCTCGGAAACCGATTTGGCTCCGAAAGACGCATCCTGTCCCAGTGCCCTTCAGAACCGATTCAGACAGCCCTACAGGTTTCCAGGCATCGTACTCGGTCATTGGAAATTGTGTACGATTCGGTCGGAAACAAGGGTTCCGGATCAGATTAGTCAAACACAAATCCAATTTGGAGCCCTTCCAAAGGACATCAGAATCGACCCCTAGGTCGGAATTTGAGCATCAGGGAGTATAAAGTTACCCTACGGATATTAAAAAACGATTCCGGCAAGCCACCGATTTATGCATTTACCCAATTTTTGCAGGCTATGTGGAGAGCTAGGGCAAATGTGTGACTCCCCTGAGAAGCAAACCGGTGCTGCTGTTCTGAGAGTTGATACATAATGAAATTAGTATGTGTAATCATATACAGCTCGATTATAGGTGAGTTAAAATCTGATTGAATTTTTCCATCTTTCTTTGTGAGTTCCCCAATTTTGCTGACTAAATGCAATCATATTTTTAAAGTTTTAATAACAACATTGCACATAATTCTGTCTTTTTCAAGGTCTGTTTCAATAATGTGTTTTGGTACCATGGTTTTACTATTACATATTACAATGTGTTTTATCTACATTTTATTGTTTTCTATGTGCTTTTATGGACGTTGTGCCAAAATAAAAGTCTTTCAACTAAACTGAAAATCTTGCTCTACAAAATATCTTTTTATTAATGAATTAAATATTTAAAAAATCTAATAAATTAAATATTTATATTTACCCCTAAAAAGTCTCTATAAATACTATTCATTTGCAAAATAACAACTTAAAAGTATAATTTCAAAAGACTTAAATATTAATATATGTTATCAACTATATACTTATTTAATTAACAACTGACATATTTGTATATTACCAAATCAACCTACACATATTACAATACATAAAACAATTAAATATATAATTGTATCATTTATAGAAATAGCTGTAAACAAAGTATTTCTATATATTTTTTTTATAAAACATTAATATAGTAGATATTTGTATGAATATATACAAATGTATAATTTTTTTGATGCATCATTTTTTTGGACGTTTAAAATATTAGAAGTCAAAAATAACTAATACTAACAATATGTATACATTATTATTACATTAATGTTTAGGTTATTTATTTTAAAAAGTACATACTATGATATATACACACAATTAAACAATTATTTAAAATTAAATAAAGGGCATATAAATTCAAACATTATATTAAAAAATGTAAAAAGACATTATGCAAGTATTCAACAAATAAAACTTAATAAATGTATAAACAATTATTAAACAAATACATCTTCATTTATAAATAATAATTGAAATGAAAACATAAACATATTTTAAAATGTACATATTTAAAAATAATCTGTCTGCCCCTTTCCCATAAAACCCTAAGACCCTGCTCCTGGATTTTAAATAGATATATTATCAAAACTTATTTCATATTTCAAATGAAATGTTAAAACATTGTTAACTAATTCACTATACAAATTCACTAAACACAACCCAAAAAATAACAGAAAAATAAAATAGAACAGTTTAAAAGAAATATAAAATTAATACTTAAAAATGATATTTTTTACAAGGCTATTTAAATGAACAATATTTTTAACAACGATATAATAAACAACATTTGAAACGATATTCTTACCTTCCATATTTCTTTCGATTATATTTTTACAACACCATATTTATGTTACACAATATTTTTTTATTGTATATTAAGTCCAAACACCAAGTAGCATTATTGCTACAGATGTCTGAGCCCTCAGTCTTTAAGACTAGTGGAACCTGGTTGCATCTATCAATCCACACACTCATCGACTTACCCACCCATTTTTCCATGCAATCACTTATTCAACTATTTTCACATGAATTTATTTTAAATGCATACTATCACTAATCTATCCATGCAATCACTCATCTATCCATTCATAGATGCATTCTCACATTCACCTATTCATCAATCCGCATCCCCATAATTGCCAATTAATAAATAAGCCCTTTCACTTATAGAACAACCACACCTATTACCTTTGCCAATTCATATTCTAATTGCTTGCAATGGTTTTCTTAATTTTCTCATAAATTCTTTGCTAATGTTTCCTGTTTCTAACTTATTTTCTCTTCTGTTTTAAATGCATTTAAATTATTCTCGGCTTTACCCTCAAGAGGACTGAGTTACTATTATATGTTTTTAAACAATCTGTACAATAAACAGTGCCAGCTTCCCAGGCCACCTTTGACACAGTAACTAACAACGGAGCATTTGGTTGAGTGAAGATTGGACTAAAACTGAGTGCTTGTGTTTTAGATTTGGATATCCATGGCATAGAGGTTGGTGGTGTCATGGCCGAACTGTAAGGAATATGGTGCAGATACAGCATTAGATGGATCAGCTGGGTGTACATGTGTGAACACACTGTTTATATGTCTAAACCTAAGCTACAGTGTCAGTCCAATATCTCGCTAGCTCGGTACCATATCTTGAGACTTAAAGGGCGGAAGTAGACCTTCTCTAATCCCTTTCTTAAGAAAATGTTAGAAATTGATAAGCAATCACCAACATTAACAATGAGCTTCAATGTAACTGGGTACTGTAGCTGTGTATATTTGATTTCTGCTTGTGCCCTTTCTCAGATAATGCTGAAATAGAGTACTTAGGGGCATATTATCAAGGGGGTTTATCTCCGCTTTTTTGGCTTTAAAAGCCAAGAAAGCGGAGATAAAATTATCTCCCTATTACCTAGCTGTCGCTAACACCAGTTAGCGACAGCTAGTAGGAGATAGCGACCATCTTGGGCCCCACTTTGCATGTCAGTGATATTTATCACTAATGACATGCAAAGTGGGCGTGCCAAGATGTTAGCGACTGGAAACAGTCGCTAACATCGCTATCTCCTATTACCAACTTTGGGAGATATTCGCGCTAAGCGCGAATATCTCCAAAAACTAACACCTGCCCTGAGCAGTTCTTAGCCATGTAATCCAATGGGAGGTGGATAACATGGCTAAGAGCATTAGCTCGGTAATGCATGAATATTGCTGACTTTTCAGCGATATTCATGGATTGCGGCAGTTTTTTATCGCATTTGCGATAAACCTTGATAATAGCAAGGTTTATCTGCGATAATTTCTGACGATGCTTAGCGTTAAAATATTCGTTGCTAAGCATCGTTAGCGATAAATATCGCTTAACGTTGGTAATATGCCCCTTAGTCTTAGGGAGTGTGGAATTTTTAACTCTGCATATGAAGCATGATCATTGGGAGGTGGTCTTGGAGGTAATCCTACCGTACATTATTGACAACGGGCCCGATTCACAGAATGAACTTAAGACTCAATCCTAAACTTACTACTATTTTGGTATTCACAGAATGCACTTACTACTTTTGGCATTCACAGAATAAACTTACTACTTTTGGTATTCACAGAAGTTAGGATTTTGTCTTAAGTTTGTTTTAAGACAAACTTAAGACAAACTTAAGAAAGACTTAAGACAGACTTAAGGCAAAATCCTAACTTCTGTGAATACCTAAAGTAGTAAGTTCAGTCTGTGAATGCCAAAAGTAGTAAGTGCATTTTGTGAATACCAAAATAGTAGTAAGCGTGAGATTGAGTCTTAAGTTCATTCTGTGAATCGGGCCCAACATACTTAAACACCCAAATTTATTTCAAAGGCTCACTAAAAACAATAAAGACTAAAAAACCATGACAAATATTACCTCTCGTATTCTTGACTGCCACTCTTCAACAAACTCTGGTGATGAGGCATTTACAAGGCTAGCATTTTGTGTCCATTCCGGGCATTGCCACTTCGGGAGGGAGAGCATGGCAAGGGTGGGAGTCAAGAAGGCAAAGGTGCCGCCTTGGAGAATTGGGAGTCTGAAAAACATTAAGGCGAACAGTTATGGACCAGGGCCAGCTGCAGTATTAGGTGAATGTATGTTGGTAACAAAGCAAGTCCTTGGTCAGAAATAACCAAAGGCTGGACAGATCATTACAATCAATCAGTCTTCACTATTGGCCCCATTAGGATGGTGGGCGGACTTCAGTCTGCCCGCCATCCTAGCGGTGCTGGGACCGGCCGCCAGGGCTGCTTCAGTTCCGCACCTCCAATTAGGATGCGACCGCCACCCTGATGGTCGCATCCTACATCTTCGACGTTGCAGCGGTTGCTGCTGTAAGCAGGACCTGCAGCAATGACAAAGAGGCATGTTGTGCATTGCCATGCACAACGTGACAGGCACCGCGTGGTGACTGCCACCTTGAGCATAGCAATGTAGGGGGGTACCATCGGTACCCCCCAAGTACAGCCCCCACTCCCCGGGGGTCCGCAATGGTCCCCCAAAACATTTCCCGCCAGCCTTTTCATGATTTGCTCAAACGCTCTGTCCATCATCCCCTTTGGCATTTCTTTGTTCGCCCTAAGTTGGCCGGGTATGCCCAGATGTGGGTCCCTTGCTCACTCTTCCACTGGATTCAAGATACCCTGGCTGATGAGAACTATGAATCAGAAACCGGTCCCAGGATGCTTGTTTCCGGTCCACGGAAGATACGGCTTGGCAGTTCGGGCTGGACTGTTCCCATGAGATACAGGGTCAGACTGATTTGCAAATGGCCATGTCTGAACTGGGGTGGTGGCGTGAGCTAAAGAATGGTGATGGATTATACCCAGATCAGTTGACTGGGGGTGAGTGTTTGATTTGCTCAAACGCTCCGTCCATCATCCCCTTTTGGTATCGCTTTGTTCGCCCTAAGTTGGCAGGGTATGCCCAGACGTGGGTCCCTTGCTCACTCTTCCACTGGACTCAAGATAGCCTGGCTGATGAGGATTATGAATCAGAAACCGGTCCCAGGATGCTTGTTTCGGGTCCAGGGGAGACATAGCTTGGCAGTTCGGGCGGGACTGTTCCCGTGAGGCACAGGGTCAGACTGATTTGCATATGGCCATGTCTGAACTGGGGTGGTGGCATGAGCTAAAGAATGGTGATGGATTAAACCCAGATCAGTTGACTGGGGGTGAGTGTTTGATTTGCTCAAACGATCCGTCCATCATACCCTTTGGGCAGGGTATGCCCAGACGTGGGTCCCTTATTCACTCTTCCACTGGATTCAAGATAGCCTGGCTGATGAGGATTATGAATCCGAAACCGGTCCCAGGATGCTTGTTTCCAGTCCAGGGAAGACATGGCTTGGCAGCTCGGGCTGGACTGTTCCCTTGAGGCACAGGGTCAGACAGATTTGGATATGGCCATGTCTGAACTGGGATGGTGGCGTGAGCTAAAGAATGGTGATGGATTAAACCCAGATCAGTTGACTGGGGTGAGTGTTTGATTTGCTCAAACGCTCCGTCCATCATCCCCTTTGGTATTGCTTTACTCGCCCTATGTTGGCAGGGTATGCCCAGACGTGGGTCCCTTGCTCACTCTTCCACTGGATTCAAGATAGCCTGGCTGATGAGAATTATGAATCCGAAACCGGTCCGAGGATGCTTCATTCCGGTCCAGGGAAGACATGGCTTGGCAGTTTCGGCTGGACTGTTCCCATGAGCCACAGGGTCAAGACTGATTTGCATACGGCCATGTCTGAACTGGGGTGACTTGGTGAGCAAAATAAGGATGGATTAAACCCAGATCTGTGACTGGGGGTAAATGTTTTGCCAATGTGCAACATTCCGTCCATCACCTTGTGTGTTTTGCTGTTCATCCTATGTGGGAAGGGTAAGCCCAGGCATGGGTCCCGTGCTCATTATGCCACTGGAGTCAAACTATCCTGGCTGATGACGGCCGATAGCCAGAAACCGGTCCTAGGATGCTTGATTCCGTCCAGGGAAGACATGTTATGTTATGTTATGTTATACCGGGGTTTTATATAGCGTGCGGCTACTCGAAAGAGTGTCCCGACGCTTTGAATTGCACACTAATCTCATAACACAACAAGGAGAGTAAATAAAGGAAAACCAGAGGAGAAGAAAGCCTAATAGAGGCCAGGGCTAAGAGGTAAAAAGCCAGGTTTTGAGCCCTTTCCTAAAGGCCAACAAATTGGGAATGCTGCGCAGGGACACAGGCAGTTTATTCCACAACTGCGGCGCTAGTAATTTAAAAGAGCGGCCACCGATGCGCGCTCTCTTCACACGAGGAACCGCCGCAAGAAACAGGGCTTCAGACCTGAGCGACCTGGCAGGACGATAAAAAGTCAACCTTTTCTGAAGGTATTTTGCTCCGGAGGTGTGCAAGGCTTTGTGTGCCAGGGTGAGAGTCTTAAAAATTATCCGCTTCCGGACAGGGAGCCAGTGCAGAGCCTCCAGGAGGCCCGAGGCTCTAGCACGGCGAGATAGTCCAAAGATGGCACGTGCTGCCGAATTCTGGACAACCTGTAACCGTTGAAGCAGGTATTCTGGCAGGCCGAGATAAAGGACGTTGGAATAGTCGATTCTCGAGCCTATAGTCGCCTGCACCGTGATCTTCCTATGTTCCTCCGATAGCAGGGGAAGGAACTTGCGTAACATCCGGAGTAGGCCAAAGCAGGTCCCCGTGAGACCAATCACTTGGCTTGGCAGTTCGGGCTGGACTGTTCCCATGAGGCACAGGCTCAAGACTGATTTGCATATGGCCATGTCTGAACTGGGGTGACGTGGTGAGCAAAATAACGATGGATTAAACCCAGATCTGTGACTGGGGGTGAATGTTTTGCCAATGTGCAACATTCCGTCCATCACCTTGTGTGTTTTGCTGTTCACCCTATGTGGGAAGGGTATGCCCAGACGTGGGTCCCGAGCTCACTACGCCATTGGAGTCAAGCTATCCTGGCTGATGACGGCTGATAGCCAGAAACGGGTCCTAGGATGCTTGATTCCGGTCCAGGGAAGACATGGCTTGGCAGTTCGGGTTGGACTGTTCCCATGAGGCACAGGGTCAAGACGGATTTGCATATGGCCATGTCTGAACTGGGGTGACGTGGTGAGCAAAATAACGATGGATTAAAGCCAGATCCGTGACTGGGAGTGAATGTTTTGCCAATGTGCAACATTCCGTCCATCACCTTGTGTGTTTTCCAATATGGATGGCAGTGCCTGGTAGGCACCACCACCATATTTGTTCCCCAGTCTGCCCGGCCGGCAATCGTAACGATTACCGACAGTCGGAAAAGCGGCGGACACACTTTGCTTCCGCCATGAAACCCCCACCATTGTAATATGGCAAGGGGTTTTACTCGTTACGATGTCGTGCTGGTGGCCACTGCCGGCTCGGCAGTGGGGAACGTCATGACATCCTAATGAGCCCCTAAATGTTTTTTACTCATGTATGTTTTTAACAGTGTTTATTGGCATTTCTGATACATTTACTCAATACAAAACGAAATCATGTGTATTATATCATATTGAACTGACTAAAATGTCAAAAGGACTTAAAATATATACCGCAATTAACATGTTTTAGTCTAAAGAGTTTTTTTTGCTATTTCAGCAATATCAGATTTCTCTACAAAATGCATCAGTTAAGAAGATGTTATGGTTAAAATGAGTGTTACTGTTAAAATAAGTTTATATACAGTGGGTGCTGGTAGGTTCACATTCCTTTACTTTACTTGGGACTTGCAAGTAAATTAAATTCCAGTCTTTCTCACGCATGCAAGACTAGTACTTCCAAGACATGGAACTCATTGCCTTTCCATGGCTGGCCTCCTGATGGATGCCTCCTAATGGATGCCACCCGTTTGACATTGCGGTGGCATCGTAATGATGCCCTTGGTGTGGGATCCTTTTTGTGTTGTGTCTTTACTTTGAAGCAAACACAGGTACGTGGATGGAGCGCTGACACTTTTCAGAAACTCTACCCCAGTCACAGATCCGGGTTGAATCCATCATTGTTCTTTAGCTCACTTCAGCACCCGAGTTCAGACCCAACTATATGCAAATCAGTCTTGATCCTGTTCCTCATGGGAACAGTCTAGCCCGAACTGCCAAACCATGTCTTTCCTGGACTGGAAACAAGCATCCTGGGAACAGTGTTGGGGTAATACCCCTCATCAGCCATGCTAGGTTGAATCCAGTGGCAAAGTGAGCAAAGGACTCACATTTGGGCATGCCCTGCCAACTTAGAGCAAACAAAGCAAACACAAGTTTTTACTCTGATACTGTTTGAAGTGTTTCCCAAAAATTTTACTCATTGCTTCTAAGTTAAGCCTGATGGTTCTGTGCCAAGTTACCATGTGCAGTGGCGTAATAAAATTTGGAGCCCCCTCTGCAAAAGTACATGGATGGACCCCCTCTGAATTCACTCAGGATCTCTCAGGCCAGGGTACTGTGCTGAGGTGGCTGCTTGGAGCAAAGGCCCCTCTGTGTTGCAGGGGCTGTGGGGGCCTTTGTTACACCAGTGACCGGTCTTTGTGTGCCCTGTATTTTAAATGCTAAAGTGTCCGTGGTTCAGCTCCAACTAGAACTAGATCGTTAAAAAATATGACTTCAAGATTGGGATCCATCCATGAGAAAGTACTATTTTAAAGAATGGGTATAAGTGAGAGGATTTAGACTGTCATGGAAATGGTCCATATTTTGGCAGTCTATATTGAAACAAGCATCTTAATTCCAACAGTTCAAAGCTTCACTAACCTGACTCCGAAAACGACTTGAAGCAGGGTACAGATTCCGGAGACGAAGAAGATGGTGCTGATGAGGTGGCTTTGAGTCAGTGGATCATGTGTCAGGCACAGCCCTTTGGACAGGATCAATGGGATGGCCACAATACCACCCAAGGCAGTCAGGTAGTGCTGGTGATCAGAGATAAAACACACAGTATGAGAAGGGACGATCCCCACTTTCACAGATCAGTAAAACAGTTTACAATTCAGTTCTCCGGTGGCCCAAGTAAATCCTCGTTGCTTGCAGTGAAAAACCTTGAGGATGGGCAGGCATGGTTGCCTATCTCCCAATTTGCTGAAGACAAGGCCAGCGGAAGAACTGATGTCTCCGAGTGTATGATAACCAGGTAAATAAGTGTCTATGGACCAATGATCAGCGTGCCCGAAAGCTATGGAAGGCTCTTAGAAGCTCTGAGGGCTGGCTGAGATTTCAAAAAGGGTCTTTTGAGCAGGTGCCAGAGGTGATTGAGTGCAGGTCGAGGGTCTGCAAGGACTGACTGTTAGGAGGTGAGTACTGCTGGGACATGACTGAAGACAGGCTAAGTATATCTTGATGCCATGCTGGCTGTATCTGAGAGCATACCATGGGTCTCTGTGGACCGCTCGTGAGTGTTTTAAGTACCATTTGAGAAGAGGGCAGCTTGGGTTTCTTTGAAGGCACACTGAAGGATTCTCAATGAATGATTGAGAGGTCTGAGGTCACACCCAGGTTACTAAAAAGCAGATTGAGGTTATACACAACCATGCTGCACAGTCTGAAGGTACTGAGAGGGGCAGGTGGATGTTCTGAAGGTCAAGTGGAGATGTTAAAGGAGTACGCTGAGATATTGTTGAAGGTCCATGTGGATCAGTCTTGGGTGACTAAGAATGGGCTGGGGTCTCTGAAAGTAGAGGGAGGGTTCTGGAATCAGGTTAAGGGACTCTAGGGGTCTGCATGGGATGTCTCAAGGCAGGCTAAGTACCCCCAATGCCTCATTGTAGTACACCATAACCATGGAGACAATCCGTGCTTGTGTTGGCCAGACTTTGCATGTCCCATTTTCTGCCTCATATCCCAATGTCCATCAAAAAGAGACGGAACAGAGGGAGAATTATAACCCAGGATGCACATTTTTCAGGGCCCCTTCTCTCCTACAGCAAAAATAATTTATGAATTTTAACTTAAAGTAGGCATGCCATTGTTCGTAAGAATAAGGTAGTTTTCATTGCCATACTACTAAATGGTGCCGGATGCTATACCTGTCAGTGTTCTCTTTCCCTGGAGGAATATTTTCTATACCCATAGTAAAATGGAAAAGAGAACCCACATCACGTTTTGACCCATGCCCCAGACAAATAATCCAAATAATACGTCTGTCCTGTTGATTGTCTATTCACACCTACCCTCAACTCCAGCCTCCTACTCTTCTCACCTGAATGCCAAGAAGAAGGCATAAGTACCACGGTGGTACGTCAGTGACACAGTAGGCAACTTTGTTTGAATAGTTGCTTTTGTGAGAGGGTATGTTGCCATTTTTGATTGTCTTATCATTCTTTGTCTTGCTGTCTGTGACTACAGCGAAAAGGCTTCCGTTATCAATCTGTTAGGAAAAAAAGGAAAAGTACTGTCAGGTATTGGAGAATTGAATAGTAAAATACTTTATTTAGAAAATCAAGTCTATAAAAGTGCCAAGTACAAGAAACAAGGAGTTGTACAAACATAAATAGGTTGAAATGACAATTGTGCAAATAAGCAGCGTCTCGTGATGTTCTATGTTTAAAATTCGACTTCTGTGATACAAGATAATGGCATTTCATTACAAATAATGCACCTGCATGAAAAACAGATAAGTCAAGACCCTAGGGCTGTAGCTAAAAGGCAACACTGTAAAGTGGTAGGGCCTCATTTATGAGAAATGACGCATCGCTGCGTGAAAGCAGCGATGCGTCACTTCTCAGTGCGCCCTCCTTGCGACATACCTGATGCGTCATATTTAATGTATGACGCATCATGTCGCAAGGAGTGACAGATACGTCAGTATTTCTGACGTATCTGTAAGTGCAAAAGTGACGCATTGCTGGATGGTGTCACAAAAGTGACGCAACTCCAGCAATGCGTCCTTTCACATGGGGCAAGCCCCATGTGAAAGGGTCTGCGTCAGTCTTACGCCTGCTGTGAGGCAGGCGCAAGATTTTGACGCAACGGCGTCCTAGAAGTGACGCAGTGAAATCTCATAGATTTCACTCCGTCACTTCTACGGGGCTTTTTGCGGGGGAACGCCCCCCCTGCATACATTATACCTGACGCAGGTATAATGTAGCGCAGGGGTTTACAAAGTGACGCATCTGCTTAGATGCGTCACTTTGTAAATAGTGCGCCACAGGGGGCATGTTTTACGCCGCCGAGGCGTCACAAAAAGTGACGCATCGGAAGCGCAAAACTGACGCAAGGCCTCATAAATGAGGCCCGTAGTATCTAAAAATATAAAAGTACTGAGTGTCCTTTAGAGATGTAGGGGAAGATTTATGTTAACTGGCGCATCCCCAGGGATGCGCCAGTTAATGTGCGCCACAGTGCGCCACAGCTCCGCCACCCATGGTGCGCCGCATTTACAATGCGGCGCACCATGGTGCAAGGCAGGGAAGATGCGTGACGCATCTTTCGGCGTACGGGCGACGCATTGCTGGAGTCATGTCGCAAGTGCGACATGACTCCTGCAATGCACAGGGGCCACCCCTACAATGCATGGTGCGTCACCCTTACGCCTGCTTCAAGCAGGCGTAAGGAATTGATGTAGAAAGTGACTGAGTGAAATCTCATAGATTTCACTCAGCCACTTTTAGGAGGAGTTCCTGCGCAGGAACGCCCCCCCTGCACAGGAACGCCTCCTTATGGCGCAGGGCTTTCCAACGTGACGCATCTCCTAGATGCGTCATGTTGTAAATAGGGCGCATTGTTTGTGCCGCCGTTGCGTCAAATTAAGTGACGCAATTGCGGCGCAAAGAGGCGCAAGGGCCTCATAAATCTGCCCCGTAGTGTAGACTCTGTCACAAGTTGTCTCTGAGATATATGTTTCAGATTTAACAGGAGGAGCAATGGTTTGAGCTAGAGTCAACTTATACAATAGTGCGCCTATATACTTAGAAGCCTGCCTTTTTATTCTGTTAATTTTTAGGGATTTGCATTGCAGTGGCAGCCCCCGGTATTGGCCTGTCCTCTCGTAAGAGCTGGCCAGCTTCCGAAAAGAACTTGCCAAATGGAGCAAATTCCTTTGGTATCACTAGGGTGTAGATTAGCTTTAGTGCCTCTTTGCATGCTCTTGTCCCTTGCTACAAGCCTTAGGTGCGTTCACCTCAGTTGTAACAGGCCTGCACAGCAACATGCAATGTGAGCAGCTGATTCAGATGGTATTGACACAGCCTACATTGCCCGTGCCTCTGTGTCAAGCTCTTTCAGTGCACCCAGTATTCCCATATGGGCATTGTTAAGAGCCCAAATGCTAGTATGTTCTTGAAGGCTTGTTTTCCAATGGCTGATCTCAGGTATGGTTGAAACTGTATGGCTTCATGTGATGCTGAGAACCCCTCTGCTCCTCTAATGTTTCTGACTAGTTTTATAGACTTGAGTATATATGTATGGCAACAGATGAAAGCGATGCATTCATAGTACACCTCAACTCCAGCAACTGGCTGCTTAGACTTGGAACATTCTTTTTAACATCATGAAGAAACCATGTAACCAACATCACAGCCAAAAAAGGCAATATTACACTAGTATAACACTTCAAAAATATTATTTCTAAAATTAGTACTTTGAAAAGGAAACACTGCCCTCAGTGTTTGCTTCCAAGATATATTGAAGTAAGGCTGTGTCAAAGAGTGGAAGGAACTACATGTTAGAGGTGAATGGTGTAAGGTTTAAGATATAGGGATGTAGGGCCACAAGTATAAGCTAAGAACTGTATTTAATAGATTAAAAGTTTAGGGTTAGGGTAAAGGATTTAGTATGTGGGGTGAGGTGCGTAGGGTAAGAATGGGGTTGAGGGGTTGGGGTAAACGCTTGTGGTATCGGTTTGAGGGGTAAAGCATTTAAGGTATGGAGCTCAGGGGTTAAGTGTTAGAGGTAATGGGTTTAGGGTTAAGGGTATGTGTAGGAAAGTCAGTTATTAGTAGGTTCAGGTAGGTCTACCTGCAGCTAGTAATAATACTGCAATCACTAATAAGGTCCAGTCAAGTGTAAAAAAAATGAATCCTTGTTCAATCGTTAGTAGCTTGGCAGACGAGCAATCCGGCTTATGTTAGGAGACAGGTGTATAAAGCATTTATTTTCACAAAACAGTAATTTAGTAAAAGACATCACACAACAAAAATCCAACACCAATTTATACACATAGAGAATAATTGTACATTTAACATGACACCAAGACAACAAAATTCCATGTAGAGAACCTAAGATATGAATTTTTAAAGTTTCAATTAAAAAATGTACTTTATAACTCCAAAAAGTGTAACACAACAACCGTGGCTATCTGGTCACACTGGACCGTGACAAATTCAACGTTTCAGGCTGACCGCAATGGAGCACTCGTCAGATATGATGAACGGTTGGACCTGTCAAGTTTTGACCTTCTAAATTATTAACTTTTTTGGAGCTCTTCTCTCAACGTCAAGGAATCAGGTCTTTGGAACTGGATTTCGGGTTCACTGTGACGGCCTACTGCAGCACAATGCCTTGGTGAGCCCCGGAGGTCTATGTCTTCGTTGTTGACGTCAAGGAGCTCAGTAGCTTTCAGCAGGGCAAACCAGCTTGGTCAGACCCATTCATTGTCGACCGACGTCACAGGCTTGACTCTTGTCGCTGATGTGGGTCTTTCTCTGGAGCTTTTTCACAAAACTTGGCAAAAAAGATCCCAAAGTTTAAGATCTTCTTCTGAAATGTTGCTTGAGGATCAGGAATGGTTCAACAGCACCAGCCAAGGGTTCAGAACTTCCAGTTTGCCTATTGGGGTCTGGGACTCTAACTCCCATAGTGCACTTGGTCAGTCCAGGAAAATCCAGGTGAAGTTGGACAGCTGGAGTTGTCCTTTCAATGGATGTTGGAGGTGACTTCTTCCAGCACTTCTCTACTTGTTGCTGCTCAGAGAGTCTACTCCATATTCTTTAAGACTGTCACAGTTCTTATGTGGAGCCTTTAGAGTGCAGCAGGTGTAGTCCTTTTAAATTGCATCCCTCTGTGGCACAGTCCAAGTGTCCAGCAAGGCAGTCCTTCTTCTCCAGATTTTTCAGGCAGGGCTTTGAGGGGCTCCTGCAAAATAGTGACGGATTAAACCCAGATCTGTTACTGGGGGTGAATTTTTTGCCATTGTGCAACATTCCGTCCATCATCTTGTGTGTTTTGCTGTTAACCCTATGTGGGAAGGGTATGCCCAGGTGTGGGTCCCGTCCTCACTACGCCACTGGAGTCAAGCTATCCTGGCTGAAGACGGCTGATAGCCATAAACCAGCCCTAGGATGCTTGATTCCGGTCCAGGGAAGACATGACTTGGCAGTTTGGTCTGGACTGTTCCCATGAGGCACAGGGTCAAGACTGATTTGTATATGGCCATGTCTGAACTGGGGTGGCTTGGTGAGCAAAATACTGATGGATTAAACCCAGATCTGTGACTGGGGGTGAATGTTTTGCCATTGTGCAACATTCCGTCCATCATCTTGTGTGTTTTGCTGGTCACCCTATGTGGGAATGGTATGCCCAGACGTGGGTCCCATGCTCACTACGCCACTGGAGTCAAGCTATCCTGGCTGAACACTGCTGATAGCCAGAAACCGGTCCTAGGATGTTTGATTCCGGTCCAGGGAAGACATGGCTTGGCAGTTCGGTCTGGACTGTTCCCATGAGGCACAGGGTCAAGACTGATGTGCATATGGCCATGTCTGAACTGGGGTAGCTTGGTGAGCAAAATAACGATGGATTAAACCCAGATCTGTGACTGGAGGTTAATGTTTTGCCATTGTGCAACATTCCGTCCATCATCTTGTGTGTTTTGCTGTTCACCCTATGTGGGAAGGGTATGCCCAGACGTGGGTCCCATGCTCACTACGCCACTGGAGTCAAGCTATCCCGGCTGAACACTGCTGATAGCCAGAAACCGGTCCTAGGATGTTTGATTCCGGTCCAGGGAAGACATGGCTTGGCAGTTCGGTCTGGATTGTTCCCATGAGGCACAAGGTCAAGACTGATGTGCATATGGCCATGTCTGAACTGGGGTGGCTTGGTGAGCAAAATAACGATGGATTAAACCCAGATCTGTGACTGGAGGTTAATGTTTTGCCATTGTGCAACATTCCGTCCATCATCTTGTGTGTTTTGCTGTTCACCCTATGTGGGAAGGGTATGCCCAGACATGGGTCCCGTGCTCACCACGCCACTGAAGTCAAGCTATCCTGGCTGAAGACGGCTGATAGCCAGAAACCGGTCCTAGGATGCTTGATTCTGGTCCAGGGAAGACATGGCTTGGCAGTTCAGTCTGGACTGTTCCCATGAGGCACAGGGTCAAGACTGATTTGCATATGGCCATGTCTGAACTGGGGTGGCTTTTTGAGCACGATAATGATGGATTAAACCCAGATCTGTGACTGGGGGTGAATGTTCTGCCATTGTGCAACATTCCGTCCATCATCTTGTGTGTTTTGCTCCTGCATATCTCCCATATTTATTCCCCATTCTGGGCTGGTAAGAGGTGTGTGGCACCTCAATGAATGGGGCTCAAGTTGCCACCAGCTGCTCTGATTACTTCCTTGGAAGTGTGGCATATGTTTGCCCCAGAATGCACATTTCACCAAAAATCAAAATGGAAACATTCTCTTCTTGGAATGTCGGTCTGGCTATCCCAACTCACAGGTGAGAATAACCTTTACCTACACTCCTATTCCAGCCCTTTCCTATCTAATTAATGGGGGGTGGGTGTGGGTCCCATCTGGATGGGTATCAAGGAAATGGATGCTGGCCTGGGTCTTGTCACTACTGTGTTTCCACCTTTGATGTTGACTTTATCTCCCCAAACCCCTTCCTGCCTCTGGCTTCTCCAGAAAGAAAATCTCCTCCCACCAAGTGGCTGTATTGTTTCAGCCCCAGGACTCTTCACTCCAACTCAGGGAGCAGCATGGCTCAGGCTGTCAGAGGCTGGTCAGTCAGAAGAGGCTGCTATAGGGCTGTTTTGGTAACTTCAAGAGAGTAAGTTCTAGAATAACTTTCCTGCAATAGTTATAACAAATGTGACCATGGCAAGTTGTTGGATTTATTGTAACTATTATTTGATACTTTGAATCATGTTGCTGGCTTACTCCAATCAAAGGTTAGACTTTATTAAAGTTTAATATTGCCTTCCTATGTTAGCCTATGGAGCTAGCAACACTACAATGGGGGGAAAAGACTTTGTCCATTTCTTCCTCACCAGGCCGTATAAAACATATTTTATAATGTCCCTGCTATTTATATCAAGGCACCCTACTCTTTGTACACCTAGGACAGTCCTTAGTGGTGACTTATATGTGATAGAAAAGTCGTTTGGGGTTTTGGTGGTACTTTTAGTTCCAAAATCGAATTTGGACACAGTTTTATTTTACAACCACCCAGCAAGGCAGAGCTGGCTTTAAAATGAGACCATACACCACAGCAATGCATATTTAAGTGCATCAATTCCACTGAGGTCCCTAAACCTACATGCCCTACCATGTACCAGGGACCTACAGGTAGGCTGTGTTAGCCGATTGTAACTACACTAATCACCGTATACCTTTTAAGGACAGAGAACTGGCCATGGTCTAGTTAGCAGAGCCCATGGCACTTTCAGCAAAGTTAGTAACCACCAGCATCAGTCAAAATAATCAGGGAAATCAGGCCAAAAAGGATCGCTTTCCTACATAATGGTTTTAGGGGTATAGAGAGGAGATATGGCATAGTGTTAAAGGTATTGCTTTAAGTGTGTAGGACATAGGGTATATAGGCTTAGGATGTGGGGGAATGGATCTGGTTGGGATTGGGTATATGGGTAAGGCGATAGCGTTATAGTTTAATGTACAGGGTTAAGGGTTTGGAGCACAGGAGTTAAGGGTATATGGTTAAGGGTGTACTGATAAGTTGTAAGGTTATGGTTAAGGTTAAGGAATTTTGCATAAATCCAGTTAAGGGTTTGGGGGAATATGGTAATGGGGTTGGATTTATTGGTACTGGATTCACCTCTGTAATTGCATTTGTGTACTGTTACCCTTGGAATGTGTTTAGTTCAGGCTGATTAATGTTATTCTTATTTGTTAGTTAAGCTGTTTGTAATTAACAAACAAAAATCAAACACAACACAGGCGCACATTACCAGGTTACATTGATAAACACTTAGGTACAGAATGTTATATGGCCGAATGCAATGCAAGTGACTGAGAATGTATTTGTTTTGTTGAGTTTTAATTTTTCTGGTCACATCCACTTAAAAACCTTGAGTTCTTAGGCAATTTATGTTGCACTCATCCCTAGTGATACTGTAAAAATGGTAAACTTGGCTACATGAGAGTTCGGGGGCCTGATATCGCAGTGGCCCTACTTCCTAATTATACAATTGTTAAAAGGGACCGTAAAGGAAAAATTGGGGGTGGCATCGCAGTAATTAAAAAAAAGACTTCTTGTGCAATTGGGTAAATCTACCCTGTAAAGGTTGTGAAGCCGGCTTTTTTAGGCTCCTCTTAACTCCCCAAATCACGTTTTCAGGTTTATTGGTGTACCATCCACCCAGCCCTGCGGTACCATGGGCAGTTAGACTAACTAAAATTATTGCTCCTTTTGCGCTGGATGTTGCAAATGTTTCTATTATGGGGGACCTTAACATTCATCTCAATGATCCTGTATGTAAGATTGGCTCCACTTTGGTCACTGATCTAGAAGCCTTGAATATGTCACTCTGTAATTCTGGTCCCACTCATAGGGCTGGCCATCTGTTGGATCCTGTCTTCTCCAACCTACCTAACATTTCTTGTCAAATGGCCCTCCCCTTACTCTGGTCTGACCATTTCCTGGTCAGCTTTAAAGTGGTAATTGATTTGCGGCTGTACAGTCCTCTTTCCTCCGTATCCGATCTTAAGCACAGAGACTGGAAGAAATTAGATGTTGATTTTCTCAACCTCCATCTTGCTAGAAATATTCAGGAGATTTCTTCCATAAGAATCTCGGATGTATATACTATCCTCACTTGGATCACGACATCTGTGGATGCCTGCCTCCCAATATCTTGCAAGAAATTAAATAATCATGGTCCTCCTGCTCCTTGGTTTACAGAAAAGCTGAAAGTCGAAAAAACCAAGTGCAAGGCCTTGGAATGATATTGGCAGAGAGATTACGCTCCTGATTCCAAGCAGAGTTATAAACTTGCTAAGAACGAATACAACGCTCTGTGTAAAGCTGCTCGTGGTGAACACGTAAGCAATACTATTGTATTGGCACATAATAAATCTAAAGTATTGTTCAAAATAGTTAAGGAGCTCTCGGGAGCATCCTCTCAACCGACGCCCCCAGTATTAAATGAAACACACTGTGAAAATGTGGTGAAGTTCTTTATTGAGAAAGTTGAGAAATGTATGCTGACTTAAGTACAACTACAGGTAACATCGAACAGCCATTAACCAACTCCTTGTCCTCGTCTGGCTGTATCACGCCACACAAGTCTCCTGATTCAGATCTAGTCTCAGTATCACTGATTGGCAGCCATTAGACCCTCTGTCTTTTATTCCATTCTAAATAATCTTAAATCAGGCTCCCCCAATGACCCGCTTCCTGTCCATATTTTTCAAAAATTAGAACCCACTTTTTTGGAACTTATTATGGATTTACTTAATGCATCACTGACAGAGGCTACCCTACATCCTGAATGGAAACACGCGATGGTTCTTCCACTACGGAAAAAAACGAATGCCGACCCAGCTGAACCGTCTAAATTCCGTCCGATTTCCTTGCTACCCTGTTTTTTCTAAAATTTTGGAAAAACATGTGAATCAACAGCTTTCGCAGTATGTGGAAACCCATAAAATCTTACATGTGTCCCAATCAGGCTTTAGGGCTGAGTATTCCACAGAGTCAACACTCCCAGGAGTTACAGAAAAACTTTGGCAGCATGTGGACAAAGGGGAAATGATGGCACTCATTTTATTGGATTTGACTGCCGCTTTTGATATGGTGTCCCACTTAGTTCTTTCAAAGTTACCCCAGTCCATTGGAATAAGTGGCCCAGCTTTAGAGTGGAGAAGTGTGGCTCAGTGGTTAGAGGCGGCAGACCCGGAATCTGAGATCGACCGTGGACCAGGGTTCGCTTCCCCGCCTCGGCGTGTCTCGGGCTCATAAATTCCACGGTCTCGACAATTCTCGCTCCGGTGCCTACTCGACTCACGGGGTCACACTCTGCGACTCTGGGCAATAGCTTGCTTAATCTCCACATCGGCCCCTCGCGGCGGGATGCCTGGCTTTCACCTTGTGGACACCCTGCCGGGGTTTCTCACAGGGGAATACCAGGACGGGTTCCCTAAGCAAGCGCGGAGATGCCCCAGGGTAAGTCCTGCGCTATATAAGTTTCATACATTTACATTATGGATTAAAAATGTTCTCATTGGAAGAACATTTCAGGTTTTTTCACTGATGGCCAGGTCCAAGACCTATACGTCTTTGTATGGAGTACCACAGGGCTCAATCCTTAGTGGTTATTCAATCTTTATGTCAGTCCTCTAGCTGGTATTGCGTAAGAAGCTGGGCTATCTATGTTCTCTTAAGCAGATGATACCCAGCTTCTCTTTTCGCTTTCTTCCAACGAACCCTCCACTGTCTCATCTTTACAGATAGGGCTGCAAAAAGTAGCCAGTTGGATGCATACAAACTGGCTTAAGTTGAGTGCTTAAAAGACTGAGGTTCTGATCCTGGGGAAAAATAAATATCTCTGGAGTCCACTTCTTTGGCCGCAAGAAATGGTCAAACTACTCGAACCGGTGCAAGCTGCACGCAATTTAGGCGTGATGCTCGACGATCAGCTGTCTATGAGACAGCAAATAGTCAAGACGGCATCTACTTGCTTTATCATCTTAAAATGGCTCCGTAAAATACTCTGGATGTTGCCTGGTCCCACCCAAAAAAACATAATTCAAGCCTTGATTATGTCTAGGCTGGACTATGGTATCGTCCTGTATTTAGGAGCCAACAAAGAGACAGCTCATAAACTACAATTGGTTCAGAACTTGGCGGCTAGAATGCTTTCCCATGTGCCTAAACTATCGCCCACTTCAGGTGCTCTCCGGGATCTTCACTGGTTTAGGATTGAGAACCGGAACAAATTTAAGGCCCTATGCTATATGCATAAAATTAAACAAGGCACAGCACCCCTGTATCTATGCTCCAGTCTTATCTTCCGATTCATGCACTTCGCTCCTCTTCAGAAGCTACATTTCAAGTCCCAGGGTTCAAACTATCACGCATGGGCGGACGTTCCTTCTCCTATTTGGCGCCAGTATTGTGGAACTCGCTGCCCTCATTTCTTGGGCATGAAACCAGCCACAAAGATCTTTCGTAAAGGCCTAAAAACCTGGCTATTTAATCAGTAGACATGGTTCCTTCTGTTGCGTGTGGTCCTATGGAGCCGGGAAACCTCCGGATAGCTGTGCGCCGTATAAATTTAATATAATAATAATAATAATATGTTTTTTAAACTTGTTAAGCGCACAAATATCTTGAGTTGTCTTGGCAATGAAAAACACAACTGGATCACGGCCTAATTCTGTTCAAACCAGGTTTTAAGACTTGTTTGAAAAGATGATAAAGAATTTGCACATCTGATATGCATCAGGAGAGAATTCCAAGGTTTCGCGGTTCCATACCTCAGGCTTCGACCCACCCCATTTGGAAGTACGAAACCTGGGCACAGTCATGAACCTGGAATCAGTAGAGCGAAGCTGGCTACAAGGGTGTTTCCACTTGAAAATATTTTTTAAGAAGTTAGTTCCTGTGTTGTTCACTGCTTTTTAAGCCAAGCACAAGGTCTTGAACTTAAAGCGGCTCGCTACCGGAAGCCAATGAAGTTTCTGAATTTCTTTGGAGACAGATTGGTATTCAGGCAGATTCAGTAGGATTCTTGCGGCTGCATTTTGTATCATCTGCAAATTTTTTAGGTGTTGCCTTTGCATGTTTTGATACAAACCGTTAGTAATCCAATTTCGATAATACTAGTGCAGTCACAACTGTCCTCCTAGAGTTAATTGAGATATAAGGAAGGATTTTCTTTAATTTCTTAATTGAATAGAAGGAGGCAGAAACAATAGCATTTATTTGATGTGAATAGGACAATTTGTTATCAAGGACAACTCCAAAGTTTTTAGTTGTGGATACCGGTTTAGGCAATTCTCCTAACTCTGCAGGCCACCATGAGGCATCCCAAGTAGGTTGGAGATTGCCAAAGATCACTATCCTGTTTTTTTCGGAGTTAAGCCTCAAACAATGCTTGCTCGTCCAGCTGTTAATTTCTAGTACTAGTATACAGTGTTGAAACCGACATGAGGAGGAGGGTTCATTTTTATAGGCAGCCACCACAATCTGTGTGTTGTCTGCGTAGGATGTCAAACTAAACCCAAATTGTTGCATCAAGGGAGCTAGTTCCGACACATAAATGTTAAAAAGTGATGGGCTTAAAGATTAACCTTGTGGAACTCCACAAGACAACACATAAGGTGCCAATTTAAAGTGGCCTAGTGTAATTGTCTTGTGTCCGTCAAAAAAGAAGATGGCAGGGAGAGTGCAGAATATTTTTCACCAAGTTTTATTAGGCATATTTTCAACAGGTTGTGATCTACAGTATCAAATGCTGCCGATAAATCGAGGAGAAATAGGGCAGCAGCTCCACCTTTGCCCATCACTGCCCTAATCTCCTCTGTAGCCTTGATTAATGCAGTCTCCGTGCAGTGTTCCGGGCGGAATCCAAATTGAGAGGACTCAAGCAAGTCATTTTCATGTAGGAATTGAGCTAGCTGGAGGTTCATAACTTTCTCAACTATTTTGGCAGCCTGGAGATGGGATGATAGTTGCTTGGATTTTTTAATCAATGGGAGGACAGATGCGTCCTTCTATGAAGTTGGAAAAACTTCAGATTTAAACATGGCGTTAAAAATTTCTGCAAGAATGGAACATACTTTACTGACTATGCTTCTCAGCACTGGGGGCGGGGAGGGGGTAAGGATCCTATGGGGATCCTGATTTAGCTTCCAAAATGAGCTTTTCTACCTGTTTCTGTTTGCTTGTTTACCAAAGTAAAACATGAAAACAGATTTTGACCTGAGCTGATATTAGCTAGTTTCTCACTTAGCTCGTAACAAGTGGTGGCCTCAAATTAATCTGTGTTAAGTCACTCTGTATATTCTCTAACTGCCAACTCTGGGTTTGCGTTGATAGTAGGTTGAGAATTGTTAAGGTGGATCAAGAGGTTCCCAGAATCAATTTTATTCCAAGCTAAATATACTGTCTGATGTGACCTACAGTGTGCCTCTGGGTACTTTAGAGGATTTAAGGTCAAACAAAATAATAGAGTGGTCTGTCCTAGATAAAGGATGGGCCTATTTTACTGTAAATATTGGTTCAGAGGTGACAATACCATCTAGAATATGCCCTGCCACTCATATTCTAAATCTAAAATTAAAATCACCCAAAATAGTGAACTTATTTGAGCTTAGCACGGATTCTAAAAGTGAGTGGATATTACCACTGAAGCAACTTTGTGACCCCGGCGGGGGAGGGGGGGGTGGGGGGGGGGGGGGGAGGGGCGATGTAAAAGAATGCCACTAAAAAAAATGACAAATTGATTTCTAAGCAAAATGAACCGCTTCACAGTGAGGTTTCAAGGCTGAGATTAATTTAGCTCCGAGTTTTTCTCTGTATATGATGGCCAGCCCTCCTACCCTTTTGAGGGGTCTATCAAGCCTAAATGTTAGAAATCCAGGAGGTGCTGCTGTCATGAAGCCTGTGTCGGACGCTGCATCAGCCCAAGTTTCAGTGAGGAATAACACGTCCAATTTATAATTTGAAATAAGTTCTGCTATCTCGTATGTATGTTTAGCAAGGGATCTAACATTAATGAAACCACAGTTATAGCATTTTATGTTTCTGTGCAGCTTTGCGGGCACGCAGGGCTGCGCTGCTTTCAGAGCAGGGCAGGGGATGAGTGGTTTGCCCACTCCAAGTGTGCAATGACTGATTGGCTGGACCTTTGGGGCCGCCAAAACAGTCAAGCACACTTCACATGTTCTCCATACAGGCTGCATTATAGCCTGCGTGGAGATCATGCTCTGGCCCCCAGTCCCCATCTGAGCGCTGAAGCCCGTACTCAGGTCAATCACAATGCTGCGTTGTGATTGGTCTGGGGAGACTGGGTGCTTCCTGGTTCCTGTTCGGTGAGTCCTGACATGGAAGAGAGACGCGGCAGCAATAAGGTAAGCTATTTATTTTTTACACTCGCCCCTGACTCACCTCGCCACCCCCAATCGGTGCCGGCCGCCACTGCTGTTTGTGTTGCTCACAATGCTTAGCATAGTCATCCCCTTTCTGCCGGTAGCAGCTCATAAGGTGGCAGCCCAGGTGCCTATCTTGACTATCTGAACTCTTTTTCTTCAAATATCTGCTCAGCTCCTACAGAGAGAAAAAATAGTGGAAAACAATGTCACCCGGCTCATACTCATTCTAAACCGTTCTGCCTCTATCAAAAGCCACTTAAAAGAGTTTCACTGGCTGCCCATTTGAAAATATGTCTCTTCTGCGTAAATCGTTTTTATTGGGTTATTAAAAACAATTAACAGTATTACAGAAATAATCAGCTAAACAAAAATGAATGTTTTAAGAATAAAGGCTCATCTTTAAACATGAATACACTGCACCAAATGGTGCTTAATAGATCCTTAGCATTTAATACTCGCTACCAGAGAGACAAAACAATTTTCCGGATCATCCACAGGCTATCCGCTTGGCCCCAGACTAAATTCCAATCGACCTGATTCCTGGACATGTCTTGGGACCCTGGAGTTCTAACACTTTGGTGTTGCTATTAAATCCGCCTTACACAACCTGTACGTCGACCAGTGCCAATCATGAAGGCTTTTTAGAAATCTGAATTTTAGTTGGGCCTCAAGAAGGCATTTCTTCATAGGTAGCTAGAAAGTCAAGCAAAGACAACCATCCCTCTTTTAATGCGGGGCTGCCATTAACCCCAAAGGTATACAGCAGTTGGCTTGGAAGAGAGCTTCTTGATCAGTATGCCATCGATGCCAGAGACCAGTTTTTTGTGGTTGCCCCATTTCTCCCAATGATAGGGAAGAATACAGCTTGAAGTAGCTGCTAAGTTATTGCCTGCCACTTTGTTAAGGCAATGTTTTTTCATTGAAGGTAGTGTATGATTTGCTTGGAGTTCAGAAGGAATTCCGCACAGTGGTTCTTAAACAATTAAAAATAACTTGGGGGCATATTATCAAGAAACGTCGAAACTGCAGCTAAAGCGGCAATAATGGGCTTGATAATATGCCCTTGAGAATTCCAATAGAAGCCCATGTTCTGGTGTGAACCTGGGCTTCTATGGGAATTCTCAAGGGCTTATTATCAAGCCCATTATCGCTGCTTTAGCGGCCGTTTTCTGCCGCCTAAGCGGCGAAAACTTTAATGCCGTTCTTGATAATATGCCCCCTGGTTCACTGCTATTATGCCTTTGTGAATCCAGGATGGTCAGTTTAAGGGCTACCCCTCCCGACAAATTATAGCGATGTTTCACAAAGGGGCTTGCGTATTGAGAGAGCTGTTTTGTTGAAGGAGCTTATGGGCAGTATTCTATCTCCATAGCTTTCACAATGGGATTGTCTTTGTCTGTTGATAGTAACTGCTGCAGGTGTATGCAGATATATTGTTACCCTGAAGTTTATACCTGGCCAATCTCAGCATGTCGGTTTGCCAAATGTATTATTTGATAAGAGTGTCTGAATTGAGCTCATGATCTTGCAATTGGTAACATGCTGAAAACATAATTGTAAAGAGGGGCTATTACCATCGACTTTGTTTGAATACAGCCCCATAAGGACAAGTGTATTTTACTACAGTTGCCAAAGTCTCTGTGTGTTTGTTCCACGAGTACTGCCAAATTCTCTTTGATCTTGAAAAATGTTGCTATTCCATATCCTCAAGTACTTCAGGATGTTAGTTAGGCATCCATCGAATGGGTGGGCACTGATTGAGGGAACCACTGTATGAGGTGCCATGGGTAGAGCTTCGCTTTTCACCAGTCTACTTTGTAACAAGCAAACTGTAGAAAGTCCGATATAAGAGAAGGTTGCACTGGTATTGAATGTTCTGGAATGGCCAGTGTGAGGAGGATGGCATCAGCATTTAGCATGATTTATGATTTTCTACAGAGCTGACAATGCCTAAATGTCACCAGATTGGAGTATACAACTGCCAGTGTATTAAGAAAGGTAAAGGCAGCCGGTAGCACCCCTAGACTGGTATAACAATTTAGACATAATTATAAAGTTTGGACCAATGCCCATTCTAGTCATTGTGTGAAAAAGAAGCACACTTCACCTGCTCAAAACCTTTTTCTAGGTCAAGGGAAAGGGCCACTCTTCCATCATCCACATTGCTAGAAGTCCATAATAAATGTGAGTCAGCATATAGTTGTGGGAAGAATGGCCATGAACAAATCCGAAATGTGATTTGTGAACTAGTAAGTGAATAACTTTTTTCAATCTTTGAACCAAGACCATGGACAGTATTTTGACAGTTCATTTCATTAAAGAGGTTGGTAAGTCATTGCCACACAATAATGTGTCTTTTACCATTTTGGAAATGAAGGAACATTTATTTATGCATGTAGACCTTCCAGGTGCATTTTCCCAAGAAGTGGAATTGAGTATTTGACTTTTATCTGCTAGTATTCCAATGGGAAGTCATCTTAACCTGGCACCTTCCTGGGGCACATCAACATTATCGCTTTTGCAATTTCCTCACTAAAAATGTCAGCAGCCAGTTCTACCTGTACACCTGGGGTGTGCCAGAAATTGGTAACCCGTTCACTTCCGTGGCATCTAATGCCAGGGCTTCCAACATGCATAAGGAGGTGTAGAAGATAGCAAATGCCACTACAAGCATGGCTCCGGAGTTTGGCATTTTGCAACGTAAATTGCGAAGAATACTCCACTCTGATCCCTAGCTTGTCACGACCAATAGACATTTGGGGCCCGTATAGGGATTACATAGCCAAGAATGGGAATTTCTAACTCCAATGACAATTTCTTTTCAAACTGTTTTTAAGCATTATAGAGGCGTCGCTCATCAATAGGCCTTGCATAGACAATCTTCCTGCTGCCCAGAGATGATACGGATTTCGGATTAAAATCTAGAAAAATCTTAATTTATAGAAAATAATCTGTGCCATGCATGCAAGACAAGAAATTATAATCTGTAGAATGAAGAAATCTCAATGGATCAAAGACAGCATGATCTGACATTAGGTCCTGGAATAGTCTTCTGTCTTTATTGTTTTAAAAGTCTAGTTGCCCTGACCCATCTCGCATTGGGTCCATTGTTGAGTTCCAGTCACTTCCGGTCACAACTTGCCCGTGGCCCATTACTGTTAGGACCCTTTTCAAGCGGTTAAAGTGACGAAGGCGTCTTTATAACGCGTTCATTTACGCTGCAAGTCATTACAACGACTTGCCTTAAGGGGAAGCATTGTTGTATTGATATTGGACTTTAAGTCCATCACTTTCCCTACTGTTGCACAGACTGGAGTTGGAATAGTAAATTATATTGTCCCAACTCTAATGCTGTCCCTAAGGCAAGTAGTCAAATGACGTGGGGGGAAATGGAACGCGCTGAAAAGACGCGTTCAGGGTTTTGGACCATGTTGTAAAGGCATGCAGAAAAATGCCTGCATGGTTCCGACATACATCTGTAATGAAAACCATTGGCACAGCAGAGGAATAACATATCTGCCAATATCTTGTGGTGGTTTGGCAGGAAATCGGATATCAATTCTTCAGCGGGATCTGGAATTGTCTCTATACTGAGAGTGGGCATCTTCTTGAAGAAATTCTCTATGAACGTGTTTTAGCAGGAATGAGGTGGGTGCTGACTTGGAAACTTCCAGAGTATCTTGGAGCATATCCATCGAGGAATCACTCCCTCTGTGTGTGGATGGCGAACTTCCATCGAATGTTGGTCCATCATTTCCAGAAAGGCATCTAGCTCCTGAGGGTTGAGAAATGTCTGTGTTCTTTGGTCTACTTTCACCAGTATTGCTGTGGGATCTAGAAGGACAGAGTTAATTCCTTGTTGATTTATCGATGGTCGAAGGGCTATGAATTTTTTCTGGAGTACACTGGTACCATAGGAACACTCAGCAGCAAAGGAACACACAACGTCCTGTGCGCCTTGCGGAAAGGCACCTAAATCAAACACCACTCTAAAAGATTAAGCCCATAAATAGCCCATATACGCCCCCCCACCCAAAACAAATACAATCTCCCAATACAATCTCCCTGAAAAGAAACTGAAAACAAAGAGGCCTGAATTAGTGAGGCACCCTCTGGAAAAAATGGAAACCCTCCATTTTATGATACATTGGTTCGTAGTGTGGTGCAACAGCCTTATAAAAGAATATTCGGGGACCCAGATCTTAAATTTCAAGATGGCTATGCAAAAAACTAGCATGGCCAACTCAGACTTATTTTAGCTCTGCTTGAACATTAGTGTAAAGAATTTAGGGGCTGGAACATAAAAAGAAAAGAGAGAGTAAGGATTACTCTTGAGAACATAAAAAGAGGATTCAAAACTTTTCATGATCACTGAAACTTAAATTGGAGACAAATGCTGCATAAGAAACGCTTGCATGAAGTATGATCTGGATAAATATGTAAATATACAATAATACTTTGCATGTATTTTAATAATGTCATATTTTGTATTTTTCATTTAGCATCCAAAATATGATTTTGTTGAAAAGCAAGACCCAGCGAACATAATTATGTATGCTGCTCTTAGTGTGGAGAGCCTTTTTTTTAATATGGCTTCTGGGTTGACTAATAATCCCTGCCAGTTGTTATTGCTCCTGAGAACAATGCAGTTGAAGTATTACAATGAAAGCAATTTCCCCGCCACCCAACAGCATGATATTTAGATGGAAATACTTATAATATGTCAGATGTCACATGAATGACACAGTTGTAAGGCAATAACTGAAGGATGCTGACCCAAAGTCTACTCCCCTTATTTGTTCAAGACAAAGGTATTGGCTATCATAGTGCTGTACCAGGTATAAAGTTAGTAATTCTTTGCACATTTTGAACACCAATTGTTTGAAAGTACTGATTCTACTGTAATGCTTGCCCAGACATATGGTGATAACTCTTGGCATCAAGGCAGCAATTCTATGAAAATTGTGGAACACTCGTGGTTTTATGGTGCCCGCATTTGGCATAAGGCTGACGTGGCATAACAGTGCTTGTTGTAAGCATATTCTGTTCATCTACAGCATGATGATACCATTTCCTATCATAATAGTGGACCTAACATAATGCTGACTATTCTGGGTAGGCCTGGGCGGTGAACTACACTCCGTTCTCGAAGTTTGTGTAGATTTTCGCACTAGGCGGTGCTCGCAGAGTTCCAAAAAACTCAGTGGAGGGGAGTAGAGTTTTTGCCTCGCTCGCGTTCTCCAACGGTAAGTTGACAAGCACGAGTGAAGAAAATCCAACACTAGACCACTTCCCAGTGAGATTTCTCAAACCGGGCAGTCACGGATGGTTGCTACCGCTCGTGTTGACAAACCTTCCGTTTGCGTTGAGGAAGCTTCCGCTCGTGTCGAACTTCTACTCGAGCTGCAAAAAGAAGCAGCACCGTTTTGCACGGTGTGAGATGCAGTTCACACTGATTTTACAGCTCAGGACCAACCCTCCGCATAGCTTGGCTGAATTCCGCATAGCAGAACTCCGCGAACTCCACCCAGGCTTAATTCTTGGCATTTAGTGAATAAATATGGGTTGATAGTACCCATCTCTGATATAATGCTGGCCTTGAGTTTGTCATGGTAGGAGCTTAGCATAAAGGTAATCCTTTATTGCATGTTGTGTACATCCATGATAGGATGCCACAGCACATTAGATGAAGGCAAATGCTATCTATTCATTCTGCTTGGCCCGTCAGCTGCGTTTGAACGATCGATCGTTCTTAACTTCAAAAAAACTAATGGTAATCAGCAGTATTATACAAGGATGTTTCGAATCTTATTTGAGTTACCCCCCTCTTAGTTATTAGTCTCCCTTCAATTCACACAAATAGTGGTCTCCGCGGCAAACAAAGACAATATTACGAGTGCTCATCTTCACTGCTGCATAAAAGAAATCTGTACCTGGATGGACAGGCATTACCTCAAGCTGAATTCAGAGAAGACTGAGGTGATATTCTTCGGAAAGGACCCTTGCTTTTGGACTCCTGACTGCTGACCACCAGAGATGGGCCCACTTACTAACCCATCTACCAAGGTTAAAAGCCTTGGAGTGATTCTGGACGACAAACTTAATCTTAGTAAACAAGTTAATTCTCTCATATTCACCTCCTATAAAATGTTTAGAATCATAAGAAAGATTCTTCCTTATATTCCAGTTTATCGGAAATTGACTATTGTAATGGCCTATAAACGAATCTGCGGAAACAATATCTACATAAATTGCAGGTTCTGCAAAACTCAGCTGCCAAAGTTTTGCTCAACCTGCCAAAACACAAGTCTGTTACTTCGGCCATTAAAGAACTACGCTGGCTGACGGTCAGAAATAGCATCAAATTCAAAACTCTCTGTCTTACTTTTAAGGCCTTACAAAGCACAGGTCCAGAATTTTTGAGGAACTCGATTTCATGGTATACTCCCAAAAGGAATCATAGATCTCTGGGTACATTTACAGGTATACCATCTAGATTTAAGAAAGCTAGATGGGGCGGCAGTAGCTTCCATGCAGGCACCACCAGACTTTGGAATAATCTGCCCCCCACCCGCATATTAGATCTTCATCCTCTCTGCTGACTTTTAGAAGGTTTCTCAAAACCTGCCTTTTTAACTTGTAAATTATCCTTCACATCATGCTCCTGTACTATGCTTAGCTATTAGCGCCAAGACACCCTCGGGTTGATGTAGCGCTATATAAGTTTATTTAACATAACAAATTGCTCCCTTGAGCACCTCAGTTCTCTAATGAGACACTCTAACAAGTCTTTCCACTTCTGCACTAATGATACTCAGCCCTAATTATAATTATAATTAAAGGGCTAAAATCCGTATAATAATTATCACACCCTCGCAGGGTTCCTATGATAAATTCCAGCAGGTGAAACCTGTTGATGCTTATTAGAGGAAATGCTCAGAAAAAAGATTAAACATGCAGAATGTAGTGGATCAAAAGCAATTCTGCATTTATGCCCCAATTTCAAGTCAAAAACTACTAAAAGCAGGTATTTACCCCACAAGGCAAATGCCTCACGCCTAGTTGATGCTGCTTACCACATGTGGTAAATACCAAACCCTCTTCTGACCAACTTGTAATGAGGTTGTAGGAAATTTGCCTTTTTTGTGGGGCCCCCCACAATTTTAACCTTTTGCTGGATCCTATATTTGGGTTGACTTTAGCTTCCGGGCTCTTTACGCCTGCTAACCAGTGGTAAAGTGCCTGTGCTGCCCTTTTAACACAGTCCAATTGACATACTCCTAATTGGCATATTCAACTTGCCTATAGGTCCCTAACATACAGTGAAAATGTACCCGGTGCCTGGAAATTAAATGTCACTAGTGGACTGCAGCACCTACTGTGCCATCCAGTATAGTGGCAGAGTAAACATGACTTCTGGCGTAACATTATAAGCTGACAGTAAGAGTGCAAAACGTGCACCACAACCATACAAAATAAACCCTTTTGACAAGTAAAAACCTTCCTTTAAAATATTAAAAAGTCCTCTATGTGCATGCCTTACACCCCACAAGGCTGGGTACATGGTAAAAGTGTGACATGTAGAAAAAGTAATGCTACTTTTTCCCTACAGTAATGGTATTTTCATTGTGGCAGGCCTGGCTGACCTATCTGGAAAACCACCGTGTATATTAAAAAACTAATACTGTATTTCAGGAATGTAACCACCTAGAAAAAAAGTTAAAGATCTATTTTATTAGTTATTAAAAATACAATTCAATGGTGAGGTTCCTGTTGCCCAATTTGCATTGGCTCTCCAGCTTCTCCCAGCCAGTGATTAGCCTTGAATAGGTGTGAATGATATGGAGCAAACATTAGATTGACTTGAATAGGCAGAGATGACTTCCTGTGAACTACACAAAAGTTGCAGGGTGGAGTCTGTGGGCATCATTTTTGGGACTACAGTGCTGAAACCTGCTTGAGTGTCAAATCCTGTTTGACAGGTCTGCTAGGTTCACATATAAAATTTGAGGCACACTTGTAAGGGAGAGAACGGGATGCCTAGACAATCTTTGTGTATCCACTGTCTGTTTGCTTAAGGACCCTGCATTCTCCCTACTAGACTTCCGTATCTTGATTTGTTGAGAGTAAAGTATCTGCTTAAAACTATATTTTAGTGTTAGATGCAGGAGAACACTAGTATTATGATAGCACACTCGCTACACACAACCTCAATCTTCACAGCCCAGGTGTGTGGCCACGGCTTTGTCATCTTGAAAATGCCCCGGCACATTACATGTTGGGCCTGTTTGCAGTAAGGCGCACAAGAATTACGAGAGAGGAAGGTAGGCTTTTTCCAATGGATTTTTACCCTGTGCTTAGGAAGGGGCCAGGAGTCATCCCACCTGCTAGCTTGTGCCAGGCATAACTGTGGCACATCCAGGCACCCACTTCAGAAATGTTTTGGGACCTGCAGAAGAAGTGAAGAAAACTGGACCTGCTTTCTATGACATAGAGGAGCTCTGAAGCCCGGGACCCGCTCCTTCTTGTACCAAGGAGAGAGGTGTGAGCTCCAAGGATCAGTTATCTGACTTCCTGTGTAGATGCAAGGAGAAATAAAGGCAGGGGCAGCTCCTCCGTACCAGTGAACGAGCGTCGCCCCACTCATCAGTCAGTCACAGGAAAAAAAAGATGATAATACAATATAATTTTATTTTTCTGTGACTGGCTCTTGCTTAGAAACAGTTCCCAACAGGTATTATTTAAAAGACAATTTGCACAGTGTATGCAATAAGCATTACAAGAAATAACCAACAAGGAGTCGCTAGAGTTCTTTGAAAAAGGTATTATTCACCATTGGTAAAAAAGGGTTTTTGTTTTCAAGGTAATACAGTTTAAACAGCACTGTACAGAAGGAATCATGTGACAACCCAGTGGCACTTGATAAATGGTGATATATACAGTAGGTGACTGTGAAGGTGCAAGTGCTAAAGTGAGCAGCGTGATCGGCGCATAGTGACAAATAATAAAGTAAAACAATGGTGGCTCCAAATTAAGATCAAGTTGTAGTCACTTAGAAAATGATTCAAAACAGTTTGACAGGAGCACCAAGCTTGATATGCGTCTTATGATTATGCTGTAAGGTCGACGGCGTTTCGATCCCTGTGAGTTGGGATCATCTTCAGGACGGGGGTTGTCGGTGTAGACAGTGCTGTGGGGGGAGAGAAAGGGGGCAATTGAGGTGGGAGCAGGGGAGGCAGGGGGGGTGGGGGGGGGGGGTTAGACGCTGCCAGGGTAGGGACAGTGTTGATGTGGGGCTACTATGGGCCAAAAACAGGCAACAGGCAATTTCATAAGTGACTAGGGATTATGGTGTTGCTTGGCGTACAGTTGCTGAGTGACTAGGGTTGGTTTATTAGAACAGGGGGTGACTAGTGACTTAACACGAATTCGATTATAGTGTCGCGTGGCTAGGTGGCGATCACTGAACAAGTATGGTGGTGCAATTGTGGGGGGGTAAAAGCGCGGGATGTGGAAACTTACAGCGTCAGCCAGGCGGGGTTCCCATGGGCTGGGCGTCCTGGCGATGGCTCAGGAGTGGATGGCTGCAAGGAAAAATTCAGGGGGCAGAGTTACATTTAGAGGCACAGGGTGAGGCGGGATGTCTCAGCGCCACCCGGGTACTGATCGTAGGGTGAGCATACCTGATCGTGCAAGAGGTAGAGTCAGATCAGCGAAGGAGCCGTGGGGCGCCTCCGGGGAAAGAAAGTAGCGAGAATGACACATCGGTAATGGCGGGAAGGTAGCTCTGAAAGGATCGAGGAGAAATCGCACGGGGTTGGCGAAACTCTGGCGTACCTGTGTAAATCAAGACGTCTCAGGGCGATAAGGGCTCTGTAGGATTACTTCAAGCTGGCAACGAATGCCGGAGCTATGTGGGGCTCGGTGTCCTCAGTCGGAGATATGAGACCCGAGTGCGCGGGAGGCGCGGGGCGTGGTTCGGGGAAGGGGCGGGGAGGGGGCGTGCCGGGGTGGTTGCGAAGCAACCGGGACAAGCAGGAAGTGGCCTGACAGAGACAGAGCAGTGCTCGGCGGCGAGGACGGAGGGGTGGGGAGAATTTCTGAAATGAGTCATCTTTTAAGTTAAGGACTGTATATCCACAACACATTACTCGTTGATGTATTTAAGTTGAAGCGGTATGACACAAAATAGGGATTTCTCAAATTAAAAGAGGTGAGAATGTCGGAAGCAAGTAATTCAATATTGAAGATGATTGTCAACCATCAAATTCAATACTCATACCAGCATTACAGTTCATGCAAATTGGCACACATTAGGTATTGGCTGAATAACCGGCTGCAGAAACATACGGTATGAGGTGATTACATGAGATTAATGTCCAGCTAGGAATGTGGTCTAAAACCGGTGGGTTAATTGACATCAAATTAAGGGGATGGAATCACACATATGCAGTGATGGTAACATCAAGTACAATCAGGTAGATCCCCAGCTGGGCATCTGGTCTGAAACCGGACAATTAATTACATAAGGATATGTGGGTAGGATTCTCAGAGGAGTGGGATTAAGTAGTAATGGTATAGTCCACTCATCAAGAGTGTTCAGCCCATGGTTTACCGAGTCAACACGTGAAATCCATTTACACTCAGCTCTTCCTAGAAGAGAGGCCATATTGCCCCCCCTGATGGGTAATGTGGGTTTCTCAATGACCATCCATCTGAGATCTGTATCAACATGGGACATTTCTATGAAATGTGTGACCAAGGGAGCAGTGAGGACTTTACAGTTGATCCTACTCTTATGTTGGATTATCCGTTGTTTTATCATTTGGGTGGTTTGTCCAATGTAGATGAGGTCGCAGGGGCAACGGATAGCATAGATGACATTTTGGGTTTTGCAATTAGAATGGTGGGTTAGAGAGTGCGTTTGTCCACTGTAGGTGAATTCTTTGGTTTCGATGGTCAACTCGCACACACTGCAGGATTGGCATTTGAAGTGTCCGATCACTGGATTAAGCCCCCAGGCAGCTGTGATGGTGTGCTTTTTGGCTTCTGGGGCGGGCCAGGTGATGGCATGTACAAGATGGTTAGAAATGTTTTTGCCCTTTTGGTAAGAAAATAAGGGTGGTTCATGGAATTTTTCATCAGAGCGTAAAATCGGCCAATTTTTCTTGATAATTTTGGCGATTTTGTTGCTGTCTGGGCTGAAGACAGAGACGAAAGGGATTCTGGTCATGGATTTTTGGTTGTTTTTTGGAAGCAGTAAGTCTTCACGGTGATTGTACCAAGCCCGTTTTTTTGCTTTAGTAACCAGCCGTCGTGGATAGCCTCTGTTGATAAGTTTGTTGACCAATATATCAGCTTCCTGAAAGTAGTGTTTTCGCCATTTACAGTTCCGGCGAATTCGCAAGAACTGGTCATAAGGAAGTCCGTCACGTAGGCCTCTCGGGTGGTGGCTGGAGTAATGTAGCAAGGTGTTACGTTCCGTTGGTTTACGGAAAAGCGATGTACCAAGCGCACCGTCTTCTGCATGAATAGTTACATCAAGGAATGGTAGGTCATTGGATTTGTAGTCGCTGGTGAATTTGAGGTGTTCCTGTGCGGTATTGAGCCATTCAACAAAGGGAAGAAGGGTATCAGAAGCTCCATTCCAGATTATTAAAATGTCATCTATATACCGGCGCCATAGATGGATTTTGGGCCGGTATGGGTTGATGGGGCTCAAGATCAAGGATTTCTCCATGTCATGTACAAATAGAATAGCAAAGTTTGGGGCGAAGCAAGCGCCTATGGATACTCCCTTGACTTGTAAATAGTAGTTACTTTTGTACAGGAAATAGTTGTTTTGTAGAGCCACACGAAGGAGATCCATTATAAAATCAGTGGGGATTTTAGTTGGTTGTGGCCTGGAGAGTAGGAGGTTCTTTATGACTTCGAGCCCCTCACGGTGGGGGATGTTGGTGTAAAGGGATTCGATATCCATGCTCACCAGTAATTGGTTATTAGGATCAAAGGTTTGGTCTTCTATGGTATTAATAAGGTCCATGGTATCCCGTATGTATGTATCGGTGACAGGTACGAACTCCTTGATGATCGAGTCCAGGTATTTTCCCAGGGGTTCCAGTATGGAGCCACATCCTGACACGATGGGGCGTCCAGGAGGGTTCCTGGCATCCTTGTGTATTTTAGGGAGGACGTATAGGACCGGTGTCCTAGGGTGTGGATTGTTCAGATATTCAAATTCTTTTTTGCTTATGATATTACAATCTCTGGCTCCGGTAGTGATTGACAGAATCTTTTGTCTAATGTCAGTTAGGGGGTCTTTCGAGAGAATGCGGTAATGTTCAGTATTGGTGAGTTGGCGTTCAATCTCTTGGTCATATTGGATGTTACTTAAAATGACAATGCCGACCCCCTTGTCGGGGGGTTTGATGACGATCTCAGTGTTCTTTTGAAGGGAGTTGAGAGCTTCTTTTTCAATCAACGGGAGGTTGTAAGGAATGAACCGGGGTACAATTTTGAGGTCCATTACTTCCTTCATGACTAGTCGTTCAAATGCCAGAATCTCAGCTGTCATTTGGTTGGAGGGGGGATTGAAAGTAGAGGGTAGACGGAAAGGAGAGATTTGATCCGTTCTATACTCAGTTTTGTCAGCGAAGAAATGTTTCAACCGAATTCTTCTAAGGAATTTTAGAAGGTTAGATTGTAGTTCCAAAAAGTTAGTTCTAACCGTAGGTACAAAAGAAAGACCTCGAGAGAGGAGTGTTGTTTCTTCATGTGTTAGAATGTGGTTGGACAGATTGAAGATGGGGATGGTCATTCCAGTGATGTTGGCGGCTGGGTCATCTATTCTTGAAGTGCTGATGGCTACCGCTTCCTCAGTTATTGTGGAGGTCCCCATTGGTAATATTGATTGCGTGTTTGGCGGTTGCCTGGTGCCGGTGGTTGGTATTGTCTGGCTCTGGTTGGGCGGTTTTGTGGTGGCGGTTGTCCGCGTCCTCGTGCTAAAAAACCAGGTGGCAAGAGGGGTTGGGGTCCAGAGGTGGAAGCAGACGTAGAAGCGTCTGTGTCGTCTGCAGAGCTGTTAGAGGAGACCGAAAAGGTAACCCGTTGGGTATTTTTATATCTTCCCCAGTTGTGTGTTCTGGGGGGGTTTTGTTGAGTATTGAAGAACTCCTCGTTGAGGTATGGATATGTGTTCTCTACTTTGTAGTTTTTGATGTCTTTCTCTATTTTGTTCACTTTCTTGTTGACTTCAAAGGTGTTAAAGGTAGAGATGGTGCCGTTGATCTTCTCTAAGAGGTTCTTGGCATCAGTTATGGTAGTGTCTGCCAAAATAAGCTTCTCCAATTCGTCGATTTCTTGTAGTTCCGATCGACTATGTTCAATAGCTGTGTCAATACCAAGGACCATCCAGTGGCGGGAGCAAGTCGTCGCTAAATAGCTAAAGTTGGTTCTAAACTTGGGGTCCTGTGTGAAGATGGCCGGGGTATTGCGGATCTGAAGTCCTAGGGGGATGACGCCTGAGCGTAGATAGTCCGTCAGCATCCGGGCGTGCAGATCAGTCCTGATCTGTTTCTTCTTCAGTTTTTCTAGTCTGTCCAGGAGGGCACGGGAGGTGTTAGGGGCAGTGGATGTAGTCGCGGACTGTAGCGTTCCCGACAATAATGAGGGACCGGTCAGCCGTGACTGGATGTATTCTTCTGAGTAAGTAAGGGACTCCTTGGACATCTTGTGTAGGCCGGGGGGCCGTACACAGACGTAAGCCTTATTTCTTAAGGCGCTGTGAGTAAAGTACACTGAGGTACAACTCTCGCAGCTGAGCAGCTGCTCGTAATATGCGTAAAAGTAACAGGAGGGGACCCATAAACCAGGTTGGGATGGGTGTATAATGTAAATAGAAACAGTTCCCAACAGGTATTATTTAAAAGACAATTTGCACAGTGTATGCAATAAGCATTACAAGAAATACCCAACAAGGAGTCGCTAGAGTTCTTTGAAAAAGGTATTATTCCCCATTGGTAAAAAAGTTTTTTTTTTTTCAAGGTAATACAGTTTAAACAGCACTGTACAGAAGGAATCATGTGACAACCCAGTGGCACTTGATAAATGGTGATATATACAGTAGGTGACTGTGAAGGTGCAAGTGCTAAAGTGAGCAGCGTGATCGGCGCATAGTGACAAATAATAAAGTAAAACAATGGTGGCTCCAAATTAAGATCAAGTTGTAGTCACTTAGAAAATGATTCAAAACAGTTTGACAGGAGCACCAAGCTTGATATGCGTCTTATGATTATGCTGTAAGGTCGACGGCGTTTCGATCCCTTTGAGTTGGGATCATCTTCAGGACGGGGGTTGTCGGTGTAGACAGTGCTGTGGGGGGAGAGAAAGGGGGCAATTGAGGTGGGAGCAGGGGAGGCAGGGGGGGGGGGGTTAGACGCTGCCAGGGTAGGGACAGTGTTGATGTGGGGCTACTATGGGCCAAAAACAGGCAACAGGCAATTTCATAAGTGACTAGGGATTATGGTGTTGCTTGGCGTACAGTTGCTGAGTGACTAGGGTTGGTTTATTAGAATAGGGGGTGACTAGTGACTTAACACGAATTCGATTATAGTGTCGCGTGGCTAGGTGGCGATCACTGAACAAGTATGGTGGTGCAATTGTGGGGGGGTAAAAGCGCGGGGTGTGGAAACTTACAGCGTCAGCCAGGCGGGGTTCCCATGGGCTGGGCGTCCTGGCGATGGCTCAGGAGTGGATGGCTGCAAGGAAAAATTCAGGGGGCAGAGTTACATTTAGAGGCACAGGGTGAGGCGGGATGTCTCAGCGCCACCCGGGTACTGATCGTAGGGTGAGCATACCTGATCGTGCAAGAGGTAGAGTCAGATCAGCGAAGGCGCGGTGGGGCGCCTGCGGGGAAAGAAAGTAGCGAGAATGACACATCGGTAATGGCGGGAAGGTAGCTCTGAAAGGATCGAGGAGAGATCGCACGGGGTTGGCGAAACTCTGGCGTACCTGTGTAAATCAAGACGTCTCAGGGCGATAAGGGCTCTGTAGGATTACTTCAAGCTGGCAACGAATGCCGGAGCTATGTGGGGCTCGGTGTCCTCAGTCGGAGATATGAGACCCGAGTGCGCGGGAGGCGCGGGGCGTGGTTCGGGGAAGGGGCGGGGAGGGGGCGTGCCGGGGTGGTTGCGAAGCAACCGGGACAAGCAGGAAGTGGCCTGACAGAGACAGAGCAGTGCTCGGCGGCGAGGACGGAGGGGTGGGGAGAATTTCTGAAATGAGTCATCCTTTAAGTTAAGGACTGTATATCCACAACACATTACTCGTTGATGTATTTAAGTTGAAGCGGTATGACACAAAATAGGGATTTCTCAAATTAAAAGAGGTGAGAATGTCGGAAGCAAGTAATTCAATATTGAAGATGATTGTCAACCATCAAATTCAATACTCATAACAGCATTACAGTTCATGCAAATTGGCACACATTAGGTATTGGCTGAATAACCGGCTGCAGAAACATACGGTATGAGGTGATTACATGAGATTAATGTCCAGCTAGGAATGTGGTCTAAAACCGGTGGGTTAATTGACATCAAATTAAGGGGATGGAATCACACATATGCAGTGATGGTAACATCAAGTACAATCAGGTAGATCCCCAGCTGGGCATCTGGTCTGAAACCGGACAATTAATTACATAAGGATATGTGGGTAGGATTCTCAGAGGAGTGGGATTAAGTAGTAATGGTATTAGTCCACTCATCAAGAGTGTTCAGCCCATGGTTTACCGAGTCAACACGTGAAATCCATTTACACTCAGCTCTTCCTAGAAGAGAGGCCATGTTGCCCCCCTTGATGGGTAATGTGGGTTTCTCAATGACCATCCATCTGAGATCTGTATCAACATGGGACATTTCTATGAAATGTGTGACCAGGGGAGCAGTGAGGACTTTACAGTTGATCCTACTCTTATGTTGGATTATCCGTTGTTTTATCATTTGGGTGGTTTGTCCAATGTAGATGAGGTCGCAGGGGCAACGGATAGCAGAGATGACATTTTGGGTTTTGCAATTAGAATGGTGGGTTAGAGAGTGCGTTTGTCCATTGTAGGTGAATTCTTTGGTTTCGATGGTCAACTCGCACACACTGCAGGATTGGCATTTGAAGTGTCCGATCACTGGATTAAGCCCCCAGGCAGCTGTGATGGTGTGCTTTTTGGCTTCTGGGGCGGGCCAGGTGATGGCATGTACAAGATGGTTAGGGATTTTTTTTTACCCTTTTGGTAAGAAAATAAGGGTGGTTCATGGAATTTTTCACCAGAGCGTAAAATCGGCCAATTTTTCTTGATAATTTTGGCGATTTTGTTGCTGTCTGGGCTGAAGACAGAGACGAAAGGGATCCTGGTCATGGATTTTTGGTTGTTTTTTGGAAGCAGTAAGTCTTCACGGTGATTGTACCAAGCCCGTTTTTTTGCTTTAGTAACCAGCCGTCGTGGATAGCCTCTGTTGATAAGTTTGTTGACCAATATATCAGCTTCCCGAAAGTAGTCTTTTCGCCATTTACAGTTCCGGCGAATTCGCATTCGTGTTAAGTCACTAGTCACCCCCTATTCTAATAAACCAACCCTAGTCACTCAGCAACTGTACGCCAAGCAACACCATAATCCCTAGTCAAATTGCCTGTTGCCTGTTTTTGGCCCATAGTAGCGCCACATCAACACTGTCCCTACCGGGGGGAGGAGCCAAGATGGCGATCGGAACAGTCGCATAACCGCCTCGCTCCGTGATCCCTTCCTCCCCGCCACCTATCCTGTCTTTAATCCTGTTCGGGGTGTTCCGAATTTGGTTACCAAGGAAGAGCCTTCACTTACCATCCTTTTTCCGGGGCTCTGGCGTGCAGGGATTTCGGCGTTCTACCCTTGTCACCTTGCTGGCCTTCCCGGCCCTGACGCCGGGGCCTCGAGTGCTGGGCCTGCCCGGAGATGTTCGGAGTGCCGGCGGTCCGGAACCGGTGGGGAGACCCGATGGTGGGAGCCTGAGAGCCGCGGGCCGGAAGCCCCGGAGCGGACCTGCCCCCCGATGGTGGACCACCCCGTATGCCCGATTGCCTGCCGGCCCGAAGAAGAGAAGCCGCGCTGTCCGGCACCCCTCAAGTGAGAAGCCCACTCCTGTTGCTTGACCCGCCTGGGATCCGGTGCTGGGCTCCCCCCGAGTGCTGTGGGGAGCACGCCCGTTCTTCTGGTGACTCTCCTTTCTCCGCCGAGCGCCATCCGCCGCGGATCGGCTGTGTGCCCTGGGACCGCCGGTGCTCCTGGTGGACTTGGAGTCGGCTGCGATGATGGCGGTGGGCGATGTGCTCAAGATGGCGGATGCCCCCTCGGAGTTTCTTTCTCCTGGAGACAGGGAAGTTGCTGCATTTGCTCTCTCCGAGCCTCGTTTGATTCGGGCGGCCCCTACTCGGAGTGTTGTCTTGTTTGCCCTGGCTGCTCTGCGGATTGACCTGTCCTTGAAATGCCGAGACTTGGAATTGCGGATCGCCGCCATGGTTGCTTCGCCATTTTGTGACGCAGAGTCGTCTCCCCGAGTTGTAATGGTTGAAACTTCTCCAGCTGCTGTGCTGGGATCTCCGGCAGGGTGTTCGATTCAATGGGATCAAATGGACCCGGTGCCGATGCTGCAGTGTTTCCTGTATCCTGATTTCTTTGCTTCGTGCTGGACAGTCCAGAAATTGTGCTTGGCCACGTGTATCTTTGAGGTACTTTTGCATTCTGACTGTTGCCGAGCTCTCCTGGTTGCTTCTTGTTGGCCGGGACGGTGTTTTGCGGAGATCCCACTGGCCGTCCCTGACTGGTATGGACCCACTGTATCATGCGGTTCTTTGGCCGTGGCGGGGTCTGGCAGCTCAACTCTTCATAGAAGTGGACAGGGGTGATCGTGCCTGGGTGCCTGTGGGACCTTTTTAAATGGCATCTCCGGGCCTCGTTATTTTGGACAGTTCCTGTTTCTATCCTTGTGTAGGCTTTTCTCAATATCCTCTTCGTCCTCGATTAGTGATCCGTTGTTGCGGGGGGGTGGTGTTCTATGTTTCGGTCACTGGCTCCTCTCCTCTCCCTTCCTTCTTTTTCCTCTCCTTCTTTCTCTTTCTTCTTTCTCTTTCTTCATTATTATTCCCTTTCTCTTTCTTCTATATTTCGGGTGACTCTGGGCAACAGGCACGCTGTTTAGTGGGGTAGGCCGTAGCCATTACAGTGATGTAGGGTGGGGGGGGTGTTTGTTATTTTAGTTTGTTTTCTTCTATGGTCCCTTTTTTGCCTTTTTCTAGGGGGTGGGCTATGTCCCTTTGTTTTATATCCTTTGTTTCGTAAATGTCTGCACTTTCTCCTTTTTCGGGGCGGGAGGGCTGTATATGTGGCGTCCACTTTATTTGTTTGCTGCGATTTGTCCTTTATTTTTGAATCTTTGATGGGCGTGGGATGACTCTGGGCCTTGCCCTACTGTGGTTATCTGATTGCGTGGGGGGCTGTTTCCCTCCCGCCCCCCCCCTTTCTTTCTCTGTATCTGTTGCATGACGCTCTGGTAGACATGGTTGCTGCCTCCTCTATAAAACGTAAAATGAAACCTTTTTTATCCTGGCGCTGACTGTGTAACGACTTTATTCCACGTCTATCCTGTATTCATTCTATCGTACACATTGATGTTGCTTTTTTTTTAATCTCCTGATTTTGCGGCCGGCCCTCGTGGTTGTAGGCCTGCGCTTGTAATAATACGTATCTTTCAATAAAGGTTTTAAAAAAAAAAAAAAAAAAAACACTGTCCCTACCCTGGCAGCGTCTAACCCCCCCCTCCCCTGCCTCCCCTGCTCCCACCTCAATTGCCCCCTTTCTCTCCCCCCACAGCACTGTCTACACCGACAACCCCCGTCCTGAAGATGATCCCAACTCACAGGGATCGAAACGCCGTCGACCTTACAGCATAATCATAAGACGCATATCAAGCTTGGTGCTCCTGTCAAACGGTTTTGAATCATTTTCTAAGTGACTACAACTTGATCTTAATTTGGAGCCACCATTGTTTTACTTTATTATTTGTCACTATGCGCCGATCACGCTGCTCACTTTAGCACTTGCACCTTCACAGTCACCTACTGTATATATCACCATTTATCAAGTGCCACTGGGTTGTCACATGATTCCTTCTGTACAGTGCTGTTTAAACTGTATTACCTTGAAAAAAACAAAACCTTTTTTACCAATGGTGAATAATACCTTTTTCAAAGAACTCTAGCGACTCCTTGTTGGTTATTTCTTGTAATGCTTATTGCATACACTGTGCAAATTGTCTTTTAAATAATACCTGTTGGGAACTGTTTCTATTTACATTATACACCCATCCCAACCTGGTTTATGGGTCCCCTCCTGTTACTTTTACGCATGGCTCTTGCTTAGGCATGTGTGTAGGGCGGGGCCGGGCCAGGCCATGAAAAATAGACATGCACACTTCTATCCTAGAGACTGCAGGGAGAACACTAAGGCGGGTGTCAGGGGCAGCAACAGCGAAAGGTACATTTTAAAAATTATTAATTTCTCCTAAATTCCTCGTCCCTGCCCTGACTTTCGTTTTGTGGCAGATACCACTGCATAAAGCTGCAATACTGCTACAAACTTCCTTTTCCTGGAAGTTTTCAACTGACCAGTGGTAACCTACCTTAACTGGGCCCTGCAGTTGGCCTCTGTCTGACACCCATTGAGCCTCTGAGTGCCTCCCTTGAAGTCATGGGCGCTTTAGAAGTATAAGCCTGTGGTGGATTGGAACTTAAAGGACTTAAGCAAGAAGGTAAAAATGTTTGACCTGGACAAACCTAATGAGGTTTGTGTACTTTTTCAAATCTTTTAATCCAGAGTTAGCACATAAAGTATCTGACTAGCAAACAATGCTGAATTGATTTTCAGGCATGTTCCGCGAAGACGAGAGATTTTGTCTTCAGAAAAATGACAAGGTCTGTTTGTAGATTGAAACTTCGAAACTTTTTACAAAGTTCCCTAATTTCAGGCCCTAGTGGGTCTAACCAACTTATTGGCCCACACTTCATCGCTGTCAGCCTCAAATTGTGCCTAGGTTCCCCATTTACCACAACCATTAACTATCGTCTCTCTGTGTTTTTAGGCGCTCCTTCTACTTAAAGCTTTCACATTTTGTTTATTATATTTGGTGTGGCTCTGTGTTTTGTTCTTTCTGCCGTGAAGCATCTCTGTTAGAACTGAACAAAATCAAATCTAGCTCACCCATCCATCCATGCCCAGCCAGGTTTTTCAAGCTGCTGGCCACTTGGCTCAATCATCTATTAAACTCTATCTGGAATTCTTCTTTGCAAACGGGCACATATCTATCCACTTGAAAAATGGCATATGTCCTGCCGATCCTCAAGAAAGAGGATGCGGACCCGGCTGAACGCAAGAATTTTAGGCCTATGTCTCTCCTGCCAGCACCGGCCAAAATTCTTGAGAAGGAAGTTCGGAAACAACTATCAGATTTCCTGGAGTCCAACAGCGATCCCCATGACTCCCAATCAGGTTTTATATCAGGTTACAGCACAGAGACAGCCCTGCTTGAAGTGGCGGAAACTATACGTAAATCTCTAGACCAGGGTAGCTGTGCAATACTAGTGCTGTGGGGCAGCTTTCGACAATTTTAAGCACTGTTTGATTAACATCTCGACTTGGATGACGGACAACTGTTTCAAACTTAATACCGATAAGAGAGAGGTTCTGTTCTTGAATCAAACTTCTCCGCCATGATCCGAACTTTGGTGGCCGTCAGAGCTTAACCCTTCTCCTTTCCCAGTTACTTCTGCTAGGAATCTTGGGTTTAATTTTGATTCTAACCTCTCCGGCAGGGCCCAAATTTGCCAAGTTTCCTCGTCTTGCTTCTGGAAACTGAAAGCCTTGCGGAGATTCCTTCATCTCTTGCGATTGGATTGCAGGAAAACTGTGGTCCACGCATTAGTTATGTCTCAACTTGACTATGCCAATAGCTTGTACTTGGGTCTCCCAGCTTATTTGATCAGGAAACTACAAACTATTCAAAATGCGGCGGCCAGGATTATTAGAAACGTGCAACTCTGCCACCACATCTCCCCCCATCTGCGTAGGCTACATTGGTTGCCTGTCAAAAGGAGGATAGAGTTCAAGGCCCTGACCTTGGCTTATAGAGCAACTAGAGACATTGGCCCACAATACCTGAAGCAGAGACTTCAGAAATACTGCCAGTCCAGGGCTTTGAGATCTAATCACCAGGAATTACTTAGGGTTCCTCGTTTTGCAAAAGCCAGGATTGGCGGTCGAGCTTTCTCAGTGAAAACTGCTTCTCTCTGGAACTCCCTGCCTGATCACATAAGGAAGGCCAAGTCAGAACCCATGTTTAGGAAGGCTCTGAAAACCTGTCTTTTTCGGCCTACCTTAGTGCTCCCCCCCAGCCCCTTTCTGCTGTACCCGCTTCTAGCGCAGGGGACACCTCCGTTGGAAGTAGCTGTGCGCTGTATAAATTGCAATAATAATAATAATTTGACTCTATTGACCTAAGTCAGTTTGGGACTTTTTATTGTTTTGTATTTTTCCTTCATCACTATTTTGGTTCATGTAGAAAAGCTTTACACATTGTCCAACATTAATCCTGCCTACTATGTGCCATTGCTACCGGAGGGTTGAGCTCAGGCAAGTTTTGTGACTTTCAGGGTTCATCTTGACAAGTGTTGTTATTATTCCTTAAGGTGGGTATTCAGCCACCCCAAATAGTAATGCAATTTCTTACAAGGGTCTACATGTCTTATTGTTTGCCGCTGTGTGTTTCTGGCATTTCTTCTGTGCATTACAAATAATAAACATGAACATTCAAATATTCATCAACTTATTGATTGATGTGTGCATGCTAGCTTTCATACAGCAATCCACACACTTGCCCATTCAGTCCTCCATAACTCTATGCTGCATCTACCCATGCACTTTCATGCATGCATTACTGCATCCATCCACACACTCAGCAAACCACTAATTCTTCCACCTACCCGGGGCATTAATTTAAAATAATGTGGAGGGCTGCACTGCCCCCTACAGCTCTGGGGACCACTACCACCGGAGGAAAAATTGAAGAAAGTAGGAGGACATTAAGGCCCCCTCTTAGAGCCATAGATGGCCCTGGGGCCCACCCCCCAGTGCTGGCTCCCAGTATATCCCAAGGTGCCCATCCCCAGACATAGCTGTTTGCTATGGTTTGGCTGGAGCTTCCACCTCCCGTCAAGCCATAGCAGAGTCAAAAGTCAAAGTCAAAAGGCTTTATTCGAATTCAGTAAAAAATTCATAAAAGCGTACAAGATAAAAAACACAATAAAAGCAGACATCGATTATATTCATTACAAGGACACTATATATACAAAACTAACAAAGTTATCAACAGTTCATTATACTAGTAAAATCATTTTTACAATTCGTCAAAAACAGACCCTAGCAGCTCAGTAACAGGGCATAATCATATCATTTTCAATTGAGTTGGTCGCTAGAAAATAGGGTATATTTGAAATTTTATAGTGAAAAAAATAAAGAATAAAACAGACGATAGCCCTTCTATAAACGGGTTTAACAAATCATACAATTAACAATCCATAGATATAAAACATTTTAAGTGACCAAGAAGCAGTAAGATAGGGACTCAATCATAAATGAATTTCCCACTCCAAGATTAAACGGCGATCATAAGCAGTTATATGAATCCTACCACATGGAAAATGATTTCGGAAAAGGAGGAAAACTGGGGAATTTGGGGTAGAAGTCGTGTAAGTCCCATAAGGATATTGGGCCGTCTCTTACTTGAGGCGGCCAAGTTTTCAAGTAAGGGACAATGTTTCTGTCTCTGAATCTCACGAGTATCAAATCCCCAGCAACATCTTTGTGAAGGGAGCCCAACCATCCCACCCTTCTGACACTCCTTATTGCTCCGAATAAATCACGAGGCAGTGGCCTATTTTTAGACAGCCAGAATTTGGTTTTGTTAAGTAAGTCAGATTGTCTCTCAGTTTTTCCAGGTGGAAGAACTGGTACACCCGCAAGGATGCACACAAATGGGGCCGCTTCCGGAGGTAAGTGTATAGAATTGACTTTGTTGTGGCCGGTTCCTGGTGCGGTCGTCTGGAGGAGGGAAACTTTGGCAGGGCATTTAGCTATTTTTTGCCCTGAAGCACTAGGGCCAGCAGGTTGTTTTTGCTGCCTTTTTTCCTGGGCAAGGGGTTTAGGGGCTAGGTGAGTGGGAGGTGACCTAGGGAGGTTAGGTGTGTCGCTACGTATATCAGCCTGCGGGTTTGATTTAATGGATTTCTCTATTCTAGAGAGCCTATCCCCTAGCATATTAATTTTTTCAAGCAGTGGTGCTAGCATAGCGCTTACCATTCCTTCGATTAGTGGTAGTAGGAAGGAGTGGGGAGGAGGTGTTAAAGCCTCTGCATTCTCAACATTTGGGGGGATAATTAAAATATTGGTGGAGGGTGTGTTTAAGCACAGTTTTGGTGTTATGGGGTTGCTTCCGCCTTGGATTAAACTGTCATGTTTCCGTTTTGCCGATAGAACCTGGGAGGGTTCAACACTTGCGGTGTTCGGGCAGCAGGTTTTGTGAGCATCTAGAGGTGTAAGAATGTCTGAAAATGTACTAGCGTTATTGGGCGGAGGGGGAGTTTCAAAAGGGGCGTAGTTGGTTTTACATAAAAGGTTTAACTCATCTAAGAAGGAGGGCATGGTGAATGGGGGAAATAGGGAAACGAAATATGAACAAGTACACAGGTACACAGGGGGAGGGGGGGGATTACCTTCTTGATGAAGGGCCAACAATGTAACAGCCAAATGGCATGGCCCGTCCCGTCCTTATCCGGCCTTTGAGGGCCGTAGAGGGCCCGCCCTTTGCCCGGGCTTAGCTCGGCGTCCCGCTCGCGTCCCGCGAAGTGAAGCAGAGCGCTGTTTGTAGGCGCCTCCAGGGGCTTGCGGTGCGTGGAAAAGCAGCGCCGCTGCTGAGGCAGCCGGGAGTTGCAGTCCCGGGGCGGCAGCGCTGTCTCAACAATAAAGTGACTCCTGGCGGTGGCGGCAGCAGAAGAGGACTCCCCTCGTCCCCCCAGCACCGGTAAGTATTGCTCCACCCTGCTCCGCCAAGCAGAGCGCTGTTTGTAGGCGCCTCCTGGCACTTGCGGTGCGTGGAAAAGCAGCGCCGCCGCTGAGGCAGCCGGGAGTTGCAGTCCCGGGGCGGCGGCGCTGTCTCAACAATAAAGTGACTCCTGGCGGTGGCGGCAGCAGAAGAGGACTCCCCTCGTCCCCCCAGCACCGGTAAGTATTGCTCCCCCCTACTCCGCCAAGCAGAGCTCTGTTTGTAGGCGCCTCCTGGCGCTTGCAGTGCGTGGAAAAGCAGCGCCGCCGCTGAGGCAGCCGGGAGTTGCAGTCCCGGGGCGGCGGCGCTGTCTCAACAATAAAGTGACTCCTGGCGGTGGCGGCAGCAGAAGAGGACTCCCCTCGTCCCCCCAGCACCGGTAAGTATTGCTCCCCCCTGCTCCGCCAAGCAGAGCGCTGTTTGTAGGCGCCTCCTGGCGCTTGCGGTGCGTGGAAAAGCAGCGCCGCCGCTGAGGCAGCCGGGAGTTGCAGTCCCGGGGCGGCGGCGCTGTCTCAACAATAAAGTGACTCCTGGCGGTGGCGGCAGCAGAAGAGGACTCCCCTCGTCCCCCCAGCACCGGTAAGTATTGCTCCCCATAGCAAACTGTGCACCGCTTCTAGCCAGCGAGAGCACAAAAATTGCGCCGTCTTCCTAGAAACGGAGCACAATTGCTTTTACACACAGGGAGCTGCATGTTTAGCAGCTCCCTATGTATAAAAGCAATCACTGAGGAGTCTTCTGATGAAATGTGTGTTGATTCCGGCATAGTTCCGTAGGCTAGCCTGCTGGTGATGAGGGTGTAGGTGATGCTTTTTCTGGTGCTATTCTGGAGCCATTTGAAGATCTCCGCAGGGTGTGAAAGCAGGATGCGGAGTTGGCATTGATCTGGGCAGTCATGCCTAGCTTGTAGTCACTAATGATCCCTGCTGGGGTTGCTGGCTTGTATGCTGGGGTGGGAGTAGGTCTGATGCCAGCAGCCCACCTGGCAGAGTCCTGAGAAAAAGTGTTCTTCAGAAGACCACTATTTCTATGGACCTAAAAGTCTATATTTCATTAAAAATCACAGGTCCTGCCACCTGGGATTGGGAGTATTTTCATGCAATATCATTAAATATGAACTTCCCCTTAACGCATCAGCTGCGGGCACAAAGCAACCTCCGCCGCTCACTGTTACTGAGATTTTCTGGTTAGAAATGTACTGATGAGGTGAAAGTTTGATGTATACACTTTGAATAGTGCAGTTGCATAAAATAAAGCAGCGTACAGCTGTGCACGTAGCGCCCATATTCATGTCATACTCTCTGGGTCCTTGCCAGGGGATAGCAGGCTATCTCTTGCCCGCTCCATTCTCGATGGAACAATATTTAGTTGCAGCGCAGAACAGGCCCCCCTGCAAAATCAGACCGACAACCTCGTGCGCGGCTCCTTCCTGACAACCGTGTCCACTGTGGGATCACTGCGGAGGAGGAAACGGACAGGCGTAATTGAATTACAGAATTAGGACACGTGCAGCAGCAGCAAGGGTGGACTCCGGGACGCCTCGCGGGATCTCGCGCTGGTTCATTTTCGGTCGTAGAGGAAAGAATGCACCCACTGTCCTGACAGTGCTAGAGCTGCACGTCGCCCCATGCTTCCGTTGACCTCACTTAACCTAATTTTATTTATTTTATTTATTTATGCATTTTTATATAGCGCGGACTTTACTCGAAGGTGTCAGAGCGCTTCACAATAGGAACAGAACTAATACATGAGAACATTACAAGTGCACAAAATACAAAAGCAAACGTTACATTAAATGAAGCAAAAATGACAATCGTGAGCCAACAAAATACAAGAGGTAGCAAACGATGCATTACAAAAGTGACAATCGTGAACCAACAAAATACAAGAGGTAGCAAACGGTGCATTACAGGAGGAAAAAGTGACATGTGCAGGTTACAAAAGCGTACAACGTAAACATAGAGGTATAATACTGCAATATATGGAGGACACTCAAGCACAAGAACAAACGTTACATAGGCAATGATGGCACTTGTGCAGGTATCGAAAACAAACAAATGTAAGAGGTAGAAAACAGTGTGTTACAAGAGAAAGTGACGGGTGCATGTTACACACGAGTACCAAACACAGGTAGAAAGATAATACTGCAATAAATGGCAGACTCTCAAACCACAAGAACACACTGGGAAGACACTTCCATAGTCATGTAAAGTAGATTTTTCTATAATGGCATGGCTTCCTTCAGATAATAGAGAGGGCATGGATTACATTTGGAAGTGTCTTTGAAGGAGGAGAACTTTGAGGTTAGTTATGAAGGCCTGGGAGGAGGTGGTGGTCCGGAGCTGCGGCGGAAGGGAGTTCCAGATTCTCACCGCGTTGCCTGAAAAGGATTGTGCCATCGTTCTTTCCTTCTTGAAAATGGGAGGTTCAAGCAGAAGATTTTCCGCATTACGTGATGGTCTAGAGCCGCCAGAGAGTTTCAGTTTAATCGCCAGGTAGCGAGGAGAGGAGGAGTGCAAGGACCTAATAGTTCTGGCCGTCATTTTGCATTGGAATATCAGCTGTTTTCACAGTAGGGAAATGCATAATGTTAATATATTTTTGGGCCAGTTTTTATATAGCGCAAACTTGACCCGTTGGTATTGGTAAGAGGCAGGTATATTACACAGCATCGGATTCAAATATCTGGGCACAGGTACCGTAGATTAAGGGACATGCCCAGAATCACAGGATGTTGAACTGACGCAGAGAATAGAACCCCACACCCTAAACCTTTTTTGGATGTTTTGCATTTCCAGTGGAGCAGCTATAAATAGAACAGCAGGTGCTGTGATACCGGGCACATTACACCCTTGCTATTCCAATGCCAGTGGCCAGACAGGAACACCGTTCCAGTGATGGCACAGGATAAAAATATTCCAGTTTGCAAAGATGGCTAAACTAGCCTATTGCCAATGAACATCATATTAGCAAGCATTGGCAAATCAGTGCTTTTTCATTGGTTGTTGAGTGAGCGAGACAGAAAGTGGGTGCGTCTTATTTTTCTGTGGACCTGTTCTAACAGACTTAGCAAGCCTATCAGCAAGAGAAGCTGGGGAGCAATCCGTCGCTTGACAGTCTTATACCAGGTTGCCTGCATTATCACAATTCATCCATCTACCAAGGGTTCTTAACGTATGCTTGACTATTGACGCTGACGCGTGGCTTGTAAATGTTTTATGCTTTTTCAAGGCTAGCTTGACTATCTCACTGAATGTTGGTTTGTGGTCTACTGTTTGATTACATCCTCATACTGAGGGCAAATTTGCAACGTGGAAGCTTGTTGTCCCATAAGTTCTCAAAAGTTGGCTTCTTCCTTGGTATTCAATGTATGGGGCTCATCCTTGCTTCGCTTGCTTGCAAGGAGACAGTGTCGGACTGATCTATAGGGCAAGCAGGCAGGGCCTGATGGGCTGGTCTAACAGGTCAGTGGTGGGCCGGTGTTTTAGCTGTTTGTGGGCCTGTTTCATGGTCCGCTGCCGATCCTGTTTTTACTGTTAATGTTTCTGATAGTAAAACAAACATTGCCTGCAGCAAGCTCAAATCATGCAGTCTTCCAAACATTGCATAACACTTACACAGCATGTCTTTAAAACTGCACAACATCCCCATTTTCGAAACATGGGCCACATTCTTAGCTATCTAATTCTCTAATGGTGGCAGCTTTTATTTTGTTCCCCCACATATTCCAGGATGCTTAGCTAGTATCTCTTTCTTGGAATATTTTGGAGAAAGTTACACATTCCTCAAGTATTTTTAGGAATGGTTGAAAAATAGAAGTTGTAGATCAGCAGAAAGTGCTGCCCTGAGGGTGCTGCTAAAGACAAAAACTAGGAATACCATTTTATTTTGTGTTGCAGTCCGACTCCGCTGGGAGGGTTCGGATAGCCACCCATAATTCCCCTAAAGGTGTCCAGAAGGGAATCCTTTCCCTGTGACTTCCTAATTAACTGCACTTCACTGTCTGACCCCAAAGCTCCGAAGCACATAGAGAGCTCTCAGACTCTGGACACATGACTACCAGGACTATAGCAAAATCCTGCTACCATCTTTAGAACGCGGTCCTTCTTTAAATAGATTATAGAGCGCTAATCATGTAATGGACAGGACCATCAGAAATAGACGCTGCTGTGTAGGTCCTCCTAACCGCTAGGGATGCATGAATGCTTCATTGTACAAAACTGATAGATTAATTTCACATGCTCCAGTAGTAACAGCTAAACTCCTGTAGCACATGAGGTTACTCAGCTCACACAGAGGCAGGACGAGATGTAAGAAATTAAGAACCACACGGACGCATGTCTTGCTGTTTAAGGGCTTTTAATGGGTAATTCCATTCTAAATTGCTTGTGTCTTAAACAAGAAGGAACATTCAGACACTGAAGTCCTCATCATAAACTAGCCTTCACCCAAAAGCGTAGGCCCCCCACACACACTGCTTATTTTGTGGGTGCTTGTGGAGCATGCTGCTATAGGGCCAGAATTCACGTGGAAAGTGAGGTGGCTTTGTGAGGCATTAGTGGCCAGTAGGAATAATTATAGGCTTTTCTATACGACCTACTCCACATCAGACTAGACTATAAAAGGGTTTCCCCTTCTAACCACTGTTATTAATGCTAGCTCCTGAGCTCTCAGCAGCGATCCTTCAGAGTGGTGAAATAAAAGGGATCATGACAGTAGCTAGCCAACAGAAACTGTTCCTATATGCAGATTATATTCTAGCCATGGTAGGGTGGATACTCACTCTAGATAACCCCTTCACAACCCCTTGGTAGCTTGGCACGAGCAGACAGGCTTATCCGAACGGCAATGTGTAAAGTATTTGTTCTAGAATAAAGTGAAAATACCGCAAATGAACACCACACCAGTTTAGGTATTTTTATCTAAACCAAACAAGACCATAACGACAAAAATCCAGCAAACGTGTAGTAAAATAGCACTTTAAAACAGTTATTTCTAAAACAGAGCTTGCAGAAAACAAATAGCTCCACCTGTTGCTATTACGATGTCGTAACAGCCATAAATCCACAGTATGCCTCTAACCGCGAGGTGCATGGCGTCAGGCATGGAGTTACACGGACACCCAAACAAACACTACCTTTGAAAACAAAGTCTGTGACGCTCAACAGCATCGTGGAGGTGAGGCGTCGGTGCCGAGGTCCAGGCCGGCTCCCTGGCTGAAATCTAACCACTCCTCACCATCAATTCAAGAGAGTAATCGTTAGAATGAAATCCTTTCCTCTGGGTTCCAAAGAACTTTAAATATCTCTATATATTGGTTAAATAGGGATTGAAAGGCTTATGTCATGATAACATAAAACCTCTACTGAAAAAACGACGGCTTTCTTTCTGCGATGAGAACTCCTGGGACTGTCAATCCTTTAATTCCACTATTCTGACGCATGGCCACTGTCAGGAGCTCAAGAGATCGCAGGAATCTTGTAGGACTTTGGGCTTGGATTATTCATTATTTTGGGGCAATGACTTGCGCTATAGATCCTTTTACACAGCTCCCTGCCACCAACACTTCATATTAAATTCTGTGTGAGAGGAAGGTGCATAAAAGCATGACCAAAGGTCCAGGAAACCTCTATGCCATCTTGGAATGCACAGGAAGAACCACGTACAGTTTTATAAAGATCTCTTGATAGTGCTCTGCCGGGTCTCTATGTGTGCTTGGAAGACAAGGACCATACTGCTGTTTTAATCTCCTCATGGCTGTGTCCTTTACTATAGAATGTTTGGCAAGTAGCAGGACAGTGTGAGCATGCAGTAGCTCCCTAGACTCTACACACCTCTTTACTGATATCCCTGCTCTGCATGAAAGATGTTGCAGGGAATGCGTTTGTTCTCTGGTCCCTCTTTGATCTGGTTTTCCTTTGCCCTAGTTCTTCAACACTTTAGCAGCTTCACCTGCTTGCCCACTGTACTTCCTTTTCCGTAAACAAGCCCAGCCCTGAACCTCTAAATATCTCTCTGCTTCCTTTGGCTGAGGCACTTATTGTGGAGCAGGGTTGCACCAGATGAGAGAGGCAACCCTCTTGATCACTTCCAGCAATCTTCTGATGCGCCTAAGAGTGCCCCTGGTAGAAGGGTAATACCTGATCTGGCAACACAACACTCCGTGGCTCCTGGTAAGACACAGATCCCATTGGAAAGCCAGTGTGTAAACCCTGCCTTCAATGTGAAGGATGGGGGGCCTCTAAGCAGGCTGACCCTGACACAGGATCTTCGTTGAATCCTCATGCAGCGTTCACGGTGTCTTCTCAGCGGTTTAAGCTAGAATCTTTTTTTGTTGGAAACTATAGATTATGCAGAAGATGGTGTATTGTGTGGCACATGTGTAACTAATTGAACACTACAGCAGCATTTCATAATTTACGTGACCCTTCCTTTAACAGATAAAGTTATATATCATGACCCTGTTGCATGCACATCAATTTCAACAAACCTAGGATGGCCACCTTAAGACAATTTCTGCTTTTATCCAAAAGAACTAAGAACCATGCTCATATGAGATCAACTTGATGGCCATGTATTGGATGCATTCTACAACATACCAAGTATGGATGTGCATCTGTAATTAACAAAGCTGTGGCTAATATGTGGTAGAACAATAAAATAATGATAAGAGCTCCTGGACCATCGCAGCATCCCCATGAGTGATTCATTTCCTGAAGGCAGAATGTTAGATTTGGGGGTCTCTGGTTGGCACAGGTAAGGGCTTGCGACAAGCAGGGACCATCTACTCTAGTCAGGATAAGGGGATTACCCTCTAAAATAACCCCTGCTCACCCTCTAGGCAGTGTGGCGCGAGCAGACAAGGCTTATCTCAGAGCGTTATAGGTTAAGCATTTGTGAACACATACAGTAACTCAGTGACAACACCACACATGGACACCACACCAGGGTTTGTAAAAAAAAAGTATCTTTTATATAAAGGCTTAGCACAAGATCAAATAACGGAAAAATAGGCCACAATACAGTTAGGAATGCAGTTCTTGTTTAAAAATGCATAGTTTTCAGTTCTGTACGCTTCGCGCAGTCTGTGCGGCTCTTACGCGGATGAAACGTACTTAGGTAGAGTCAAGTAGGCGCCGAGGACTCTTGGGTCCGGTGCGCACACAGCCGCAGTGCAAGGCGTACAGTTACCTTGGATCCATGCGGACGATGCGCTGTAGAAGTGGAGGCGAACCAGGAGCGTTTTCGGCCTTGCTGCGGTGCGAAACCCGGCTCTCTGTAGGTGTCTCTGTGCGAGGCGTTGAGCGGGGCCACGGGGAGCGAGGCGGGCGGTTCTGATCTTCCAGCGTCCACGTACAGTGCGGCGTGCGAGTCGCACCTTCAGAGCGAGGATAGCATTTAGTTCCCAGCAGCGCGGTACAAGGCGGCCGGTACTCAGTCTTGCGGTGCGCTTCGACTCAAAGGCCAGCGGCAGGGGTGCGGCGAACAATGCGGCTCGAAGGGGGAGGGTGAAGCGTTGTGCGTGCGGCCCTTCTTCTTACGGTGCTAGCTACGGCTCGTAGAGAGAGCGGAGTCACACGGTGCGGGGCGGCCACGGGCACGGGTTTCACGGCGGTCAGGTCTTCGAGGCGCACATCGATCGCGGCTCCAGAAGGAACGGGGAATTTGGCAATTTCCAGCAGCTCTTGTGAAGGCGTTGGGAGTCCAATAGTCCTGGGACTCCGTTCAGGGGGCAAGCTCACCCACAAGCCCTTGGAGATCTTTTTAAAAGCACAAGTTGAACAAAGTATTTTCCAGTCTTTTCCTCTCCTCTCGCAGCAAGGCAACCACTGCAGGCCAATCCCCCAGGTCAGGGACAGTACTCCTCCTTGCAGCTTTCCCAGTTCCTTCTCGCCGGGCAGTGGTTCTTCTTGTTTCAGCAGGATCTGATTTCTTGGGAGCAGGGCCCCAATATTTATACCACAATTCTGTTGTTCTTTGAAGCCAGGGGGCCTTTACCTAGTTCAGTCCAGTTCTTGAGCACTTTGTTGATATGACTCTGGTTTGTCTTTTCAGTGTGCAGGGCAGAGACATCAGATGCTCCACAGGAGGTGGAGCCAGCATTGTGGTGGCAGAGCACAGCCCTATTCAGAGTCCAGGTGCACTCCACCCACCCAGCTGGCTGTAATCTTCCTATTCACCACCTGGCTGCCCCAGCCTGTCTCCTGGAATTCCCCAGCCCTGTCACTCACAGAAACTAGACAGCAGATACACATCCGAGCAGAGGCGGGCTGAAAAGGTTAGGCAAGCAAATACCAACTTTCTAAAAGTGGTATTTGCAAACCCAAAATATTAAAACAACCTTTACTAAAAGATGTATTTTATTATTCTGAGTTCAGGCATACCAAACTCGAATTTCTACCATGTTCCCTGAGTCTGTTAGAAATGTAGATTGTAACAATTCTAACACCCCATTCTGGCCTATGAGAACAGGTAGCCTTGCAATAGTGAAAAACGAAAATGGGCTGTAATTCACTATCAGGACATGCCACACACTTCAGGGCTTGTCCTACCTTACAATGCACCCTGCCCTTGGGCCTACCATAGGGGTGACTAATATGAAGTTAAGGGAAGGTTTGGAGACTGGCAAGTCGGTGCACTTGCCCAGTCAGCATGACAGTACCAGACTGCACGCAGGTTCTGCAATGGCAGACCTTAGACACATTTTACCAGGCTGCTTCTGTGGGTGGCACAACCAGTGCTGCAAGCCCACTAGCAGCATTTGGATTTACAAGCCCTGGGCACTCCTGGTGCACTTTACTGGGGTCTGACAGTAAACCAAATAAGCCAATCATGGAATCCAATCAATGTATACATTGTATACAGGGAGCACTCGCACTGTGGCACTGATTGGCAGTGGCACAGTGCTCTGAGCAGCGAACACCAGCAAAACACATGAGGCACAGTAACCAAAAGCTCGTCTCAAATCCGCAATATCTGAATGTATGATTATTAGGTCAAAAACCCTCTGGCAGGATATGTGATAGCATTTTTATTAATTTACAAACCCCTTACAAATCTGCTTGTTCCCTTCGGTTCTCGTGCCTTTCCGCAGTTCCTCGCTCCTAAAATGAGGATAACCCAAGAGGAGGCAAGGAGGAAAGTCGGGAGTGTGATTGTTACATTACACAGATGAAAAAATGAGAATCATGTGGCCTAGACAAAGGTCTCAAAAGCCAATGTTTTTACGCAAGTTCAATTGTGTATTCTCACAAAAGATGTGATTTGCGATGTCATAACCATTATTGTGAGTACTATCATTTTAAATAGTGTAAGTGATATAGTATAACAGGCAGTGCATGGACAGTGCATGTGTTCTAGTTAATGTAGTGTGGCTACCGAGTTGATTACACTGTGCATGATTTATGATCATTTGAAGGCATTAGGTAAATTATAAATTAAAGGTATGAGGGTACAATTTTTTATTTTTGTGTACTTTAAGTTTGATTTGCAGTTAAAAATAAATTTTTTGAAAGGTGGTGCTTAATCTATATAATTGAAGGTATAACTATAACTTTAGAATTGGTAATGCTTGTGTATTTTAAGTATGGATTGTATAGAAAGAATAGGTAACGTTTTTCCTAACTTCAACAAATCAATCAATCAGGGGTTTGTAAAGTGCGCTACTCACCTGCGAGAGTCTCAAAGCGCGGGGGGGACAGCTCTGGATTAGTTGAAGAGTCAACTCCTGAGGTCCTTCCTGAACGTGTGCAAGATAGGGGAGCGTCTGATGTTCACTGGTAGCTCGTTCCAGGTCTTGGCTGCGATGAGGGAGAAGGCTCTCTCGCCTGTTCTGTTTCTGCGGGTACGGGGGACCTCAGCCAGGGCGAGGTCGGCGGAGCGTAGGTTCCTCTTGGGTACGTGGAAGGAAACTCTCTCGTTGAGGTATTTGGGTCCAATGTTGTAGAGGGATTTGTAGGCCTGGGTGAGGAGTTTGAACATGACCCTTTTCTCGATGGGGAGCCAGTGGAGGTTTCGCAGTTGTTGGGTCATGTGTTCGTGGCGAGGTGTTCCGAGGATGAGTCTGGCCGCGGCGTTCTGGATGGTTTGAAGTCTGCGTAGTAAAGTTCTGTTGATTCCGGCGTATAGGGTGTTGTGGTAGTCCAGTCTGCTGGTTATGAGTGTGTGGGTGACGGTCTTTCTGCAGTCGGAGGGGATTTACTTGAAGGTCTTGCGGAGGATGCGCAGGCAGTTGAAGCTGGTGGAGGCGACGGCATTGATCTGGCGGTTCATGGAGAAGGAGGAATCCAGGATGATGCTGAGGTTTCATGCGTGGTCTGTCCGAGTGGGTGGGTTTCCGAGGGTGGGGGGCCACCAGGTGTTGTCCCAGGTGGAGGTGTGGGGTCCGAGGATGATGACCTCGGTCTTCTCTGAGTAGAGCTCCAAGCAGCTGTCCTTCATCCAGGCTGCCACATTCTACTTCCTTCCTGGAAAAAGAGTCTGGTGTCTTTGGGGTTCTTCATGAGTGAGAGGATGAGCTGGGTGTCATCGGCGTAGGATAAAATGCTGGGTCCATGCTGTCTGCCGATGGAGGCAAGGGGGGCCATGTATATGTTGCAGAACATGGGGCTGAGTGATGATCCCTGGGGTACTCCGCAGTTGATGTTGGTGGGTGCGGAGAGGAAGGGAGGAAGTCTGATCCTCTGGGTTCTACTAGAGAGAAAGGATTGGATTCAGTCGAGGCGGCTCCTTGTATGCCCGAGTTGTGTAGTCTGGCTGCGAGAGTGTGATGTGAAATAGTGTTGAAGGCTGCGGAGAGGTCTGGAAGGATGAGGGTTGCAGTGTGTACCTGGTCTAGTAGCCTACGGATGTCATCCATTGCGGCGAGGAGGGCGGTTTAACCTTCGTTTTTTCTTTGAATTTTTACTTTTTTTTATTTAATACAAATGTGTTCCAAATCATCGAGTTTAGTTGCGTCGAGTGGAGTGTCATTAATTGGAATGTGGTACAGTAGAGCGAAGGAGAGTGATGTACAGTATACTGTCGTAGAGTGTACTTTTGTAAAGTAGAGTAGAGTGGATTGTGTTACAGTGGCGTGGTGTGTAGTGGAATAGCGTACAGTGGAGTTGGTTAGACTGGAGCAGCATAGAGTGAAGTGTTGTCATATTGTTTGGGGTACAGTGGAGTGGGTTCAAGTTAAGTAGGGGGAAGTGTCACACAGTAGAGCAGGGTAGAGTGGAGTGGCGAAGTGTACACTGGAGTAAATTGTTATATAGTGCAGTGGTATGTTGTATATTACAGTGGCAATGGAGTGCACTAGACTGGACAGGTCTAGTGTAGAGTTGAGAAAAGTGTTATGAATTGGAATGGCGTTTTGTATAGTATAGTGGAGTGGTTATTGTAGAGTGTTGAAAAGTGTTGAAGAGTAGAGAAGAATATATGATTTTTCAACTAATACAAGTTCCACGCATGGCATTACCACGCGAATTTTACATCGCAAGTGGCTTTACCACGCTGGAATTGACAACGAAGGATTGTACCACGGTAGGAACGTCTTACCTGCACGTCTTTCTCCTGCAGCCCCTTACTTCCATCTACCATGGAAACAAGCGTCAAAACACGTCTTCTAAAATAAATAAAGGACTGTTTTTTTTTACGTACACTGCACGTCTTTGAGGGAGGGTCATTCCTTTTTCTTCATCAATACCACAGAGCGTTTTTTTTTTTATCTAACTCGCTCGCTCTTTATTTTTTGGGGGGGAGACCCCCCCAGCCCCCCCAGCCCACGTCTTCTAAAATAAATAAAGGACTGTTTTTTTTTACGTACACTGCACGTCTTTGAGGGAGGGTCATTCCTTTTTCTTCATCAATACCACAGAGCGTTTTTTTTTTTATCTAACTCGCTCGCTCGCTTGTTATTTTTTGGGGGGGAGACCCCCCCAGCCCCCCCAGCCCCCTCCCAACCCTCCCCCAGCCCCCCCATCACGACTGGACGGAATACCACGTCTCCCCCCAAGCCACGCTGAACGTTTTTTCGTGGTCAAGACGGTCGTTGAAGGCTCCCTCGTTGAAGAGACGTTTGCGGGGTAAGTGGATCGTTTAAAACGTCAATCGTGGAAAAGACATCGTTGTAAATGATGTTTCCCAGTAGAGAAGAACATTGCAGCACCCATCACCAGGCCGATTTTGGCCCTAGTGGGGCCAACGCTTGGGCCCTTGCCATTAAATGGTGGGTGCCCTGGAGCCCACCTAGGGCACCCACTGTGTGTTTGTTGCAGGTCGCAGGGGGAGCCCCAATGCCCCAGCCGCCCCAATCAGATCCCCGGCTCGAGTGGGAGCTGACATTGCTCCTGCCTGCAGGAAACAGCTCAAAATGCTGCTCATTGTAGGTGGGATCAATTTTTTCATCCGTTTTCCTGCCCTCTTCACAGTGGGCAGGGAAACGTGAAAATTCTGCACCCAGTGGAAAGGAGCATTTTTCGTCCTTTCTGCTGCTGGGAGCAGACTTACTGTGTGCTCTCACTTGGCGGGAACTTTAAAATTGCTCCCACCAAGCGAGAGGTTCACCTGCCCGCACCATTGCTGGCAAGGTAACTGCTACGTCCCGGGGGTGGGCACCCTGGGACATAGCTGAGCTGACCCTGGGGATCCCCCAGGGCCATTTGATCAGTGGAGTCTTTCTTTTGGGTAGTGATGTGTAGAGGTATTTAAACTGCACTTAATGGCTGGGCGTTATGTGAACAAGGTCACTGTGTTGACTGAAACACATAACGGGAGAGTGGTAAAATAAAGTTCTTTTTGGATGAATCGTGGTATGTGACTGGTGGATTTTGGCTGAAGCAAGACAGGAGTTGTGTGTGTCTGTATATATATATTAAACATAAACACACAACACTGAATTGCAGCATCTTCCTGTCCTGAGTCTTGGCAAATCTCTGGATGGACGTTCTCATCAGGTAGCTTGGGGGCATAATGCAGGCCCCTCCGGCCCAAGATAAATGAATATCTCTGACAAATGGGAGACTCTGGGCCCATCTTCACATTCTGGTGGGGGGACCCATCATTTTGCATTACGGTGCCTAAGTAGCACCTTTTTATCCATACCTCTTCAGCCAATTCTAACTTTTTAGCACTTTCCATTCTGGGAACTGTAGTTCTCTAGTTTTACTCCCCCCTCCCCTCTCCCCTCCCCTTCCACTGTAAGTGTCTTGGCAAAAAAGGCAGGACAGAATGACTGTATCAAACATAGCATAGGACAATTTTTGTATCTATGCCTGGGGCTGGGGCTGGTACAAGGTCGCTCCTAGTATCCATTCATGGGCCTCGTGCATCCGGCCACGGTAATAACCATAAGTAAATAACTGAGGAGACGCATTAACAACACTCGTGCCTTGTACATCTGCTCCCAAAATAGTCAGGTGCTGCAGTTCAACAGGACTCTCATTCTGTAACTAATATTTGTCCCAAATACTTCTGAGAGTGACTGTAGAGGTTCAAGGCTTCGCGCAGCGTCGAAATAAACAAAAAAGAGTCCACTTGAAGCCCAAAGACATGTTTGTTTTGCATGCTCCTTTAAGTTTACATTCTTGTGTCTGAGGTAAAGTCATCGCCTCTGCACAGGGCTCTCGAATGGCCCCATTCAGCCTTTTCACACAACTGCACTTTTTACGCAACGTCACCTGTTTTTTTAACCTATTTAAAATCCCTGTGCGCCAAGTGCTGTTGGCTAAAAGGCTACTCTGGCAGCACGTGTCACTCCTGGAACGGCGCCACTCGTTAGCCAATGAGCAGAGCTGACGCACCGGCGCGCGCCAAAGAGCTGTGGTGGCACCACGGTGCACAGGCGCGAAACAGCCTTCATGTACACTTTCAAATGAGGGACGCCATCTATTATCATGCTTATTCATCGCCACACACCCTCAGCAGAGGCGTTAATTAAGGTAATGAATGGCTTCATGTGGTCATTAACACACCATTCACATCAAAGTGTCTGGCAGATCAAGCGTCTCGTATTCTTATGCTGTCATTGTACAAATTAAAGTCGTTCCTTTTTACAACACTTATTAGATAATAAAAACATGTTTCCTTAGTGAATATGTTTTGCGGTCCTTGCAATTAAATTTCTATTGCAAGATATTTTGCTTAACTGAAAAAAAAGGAAAAATCAAAAACAAGCTATGGCAATGCCAATAAGACTGGCTTTAAAGGAATGTTACATAGTAATGTGAAGCATTACAAGTAAATAGCAGGGGAATGGATATGTATTTGTGTGGAAGCAAAGAACTGTAGGGAGGTGACTAGGATCAGCCCCTACCCACTTACCTGTGCAGCGGAAGCTCCTCTGGCAGAGGAGCATCACACACCCCCCCGCCCCCCCAGCTCCCAACTCCCCCCCCCCTCTATCCCCCCCCCCCTGACAGCAACCAAAAAAATGAAGAAAAAAAACCCAATAATAAACAAGTGTTTATTATCATTTTATTTTTTGGGCTGTTGGTGGTGAGGCTTGGGGGCGGGGCCAGAGATGACAGGCTGACGGAAGAGTATTTTGTACTGTAATCGGTGCGCATGACAGTTTGGCTGGTCATCTCAGGACAGCCAAACTCTCCTGCGCACTGAAGCTCCTTCCAACCCTAGCTGCGTTGCTGGGTTGGAGAGAGCAGGCACACTGCAGGCCCGGTTCCCGGAATTTGTATTTGGGTGGGCCAAGGGTGCATTTGGGAGGGCCACTGCGGGCTCTATTTTGTCGCATATATGTCTGGGCAGGTCTGCTTCAGGGCCCTCCTTTATTTCTTCTTAGTCTTACAAGGCCCAGTAAAACGCACTCTTTACCAAATCTCTTTCTAAATGTGATCACTCTCAAAAAGTGTTATTTCCACGTAATGTCCCTTTGATGGGAAGAGGAGGATTCTGAGGTGGGAGTATCAGCCAAGTGACACTTCTCTGGCTCCCTCTGTGCGAGCCTTCAGGGAGAATCTCTCTTCATTACTACCACCACCTGACCCCGGACAACGCTCTCCCTTACAGGCTTGATTATCCACTATACCTCTCCAGTGCACCTTATCTCACAGCTGACCTTGGGCCCCAGCCCCATGTCAGGCACCATCCAGCTCCACTTTCATTTTTCCTGGTAAAAACATTAGTAAAATCACCTTCAAACTTAAAACATTGAATATAGTAGTAAATATAATTAGCACACACTTTAAAGTATGTTCCCCAGTAGCCCTTATGACCCGACTGCTAATTAAATAAACAAAAACAGAAAGGCCGGCTTCAGCGCTGATGCGAAAGTCTTATTTGGCACCGCACCAATAACCTCTGTCTCCGTAAATACCTTTACTCCCACCCTCCACCAGAGCCCCTCATCTTTCCCTAACTCCCCCCTCCACCCCATGACCTCTTCCTCGGATTCCCTCTCTACCACCCTCCACCAGTGCCCCTCATCTCTCCGTAGCCCCTCCCACTACCTCCTCCTCGGATTCCCTCACTGCCACCCTCCACCAGTGCCCCTCATCGCTCCATAGCCCCTCCCACTACCTCCTCCTCGGATTCCCTCTCTACCACCCTCCACCAGTGCCCCTCATCTCTCCGTAGCCCCTCCCACTACCTCCTCCTCGGATTCCCTCACTGCCACAGTCCAACAGTGCGCCTTATCTTTACGTAGGCCCTCTCTCTTATGCATTTCATTTGTTGTATAGCGCTACTCATATCAGTGTAGTGTGTGTCACTACTTTACACCACGCACACATTATACAGAGACACTGAATCATACTAGTATGTAAATCAGTCTATAGGGAATGTCATATAAGCCAATGAGGATTACAAGGTGTATGAATTACATGTCATTCATACTGGTGGGCAGGATATTTGAAAAAGGTTATGTCTGGGGATACACAACCTTAGGATTTAAAGAGTATTCCATGGGGTCAGCTTTACTGATGAAAATGTATATCTGCCCAAACATACTCATTTTAGCAACATTAGAATAATGAAAGACTTGGGAAGTTCTAACTAAATCACAAAACAAAAAAAGCGAAGTTCTAACTCTACCATTCATGCTTGTATTCAGCTCTTTGAAAACAGTTAATTGGTTACTGTCCCATGTTAGGATTGTAACTTCTGAACTGCAAGTAACACAAGGATCTCTGTGACAAAGGCAGTAATGCACTGAGCTATCCAGGGCTTTAAGTGGGCCGGGTCTCACTGGGTCTGAGCACCCGCAGTTTTTTTAAGGGGGTCTCGAAACGGGTCTCTATCGGGCTCTGTTTTGAGCCCTGGCACAGGTAGTCCGTTTTTTCCGAACTGCAGTGACAGCAGCCTGCTGTCACTGCACTCCAGAAAAAAGTGCCAGGGCACAAAACAGAGCCTGATAGAGACCCGTTTCGAGACAGCAGGCACATCGGTGTACCCTGTTCACACTACTCACATGTGTAAAGTTACGGCATGACGTCATGCCAGGTGAGCATTGTAGGGGGAAGGGAAATCCTTTAAAGAGAGTCATTTTCTCTCTGGATTTTCCTTCTCCTTTTGAAACTTGGGAGCAGCAACATTGTTGTGATGTCACCAGTGCTTTAAGTGGAAGCTTTTGCAATATTATATACAAGCCATAGTTGCTGTTATCTTATGCAACTAACAACCATTGACAAAGCCAATAGTCCTGACTTGTAGGTAGGATGTTACTTGTTGCATCATATACCTGGATGCAATGATAGAAACAGCAAAATACAAGTAGGGCCGCACACTGCTAAACACAGATTCTTAACGTACTGTTTTTAAGCCACGTCCTCAAATACATTGGCCACGCCCCTTTGAGAGACGACCCCCCAGTTTTTTCATCCCACTTAAAGCCTTGGAGTTATCCACATGCAATACAGTTCATCAGCATTTAAAAACTACCAACAGATAAATGATTGCTCTCCAGCAGGAAATCACCAGCGTTATCTGGGCATTCGGTATTATTATTGTTGTCCTGCATTGGCCATGGCAGTGTGTGCTGTTTAAATGAAGCACACACGAAGTGTGTGTTCTGCTTGGCCTGTGCAGATTTAAAAAAAGAAAAAAATGTAGTAACACATTCTCTCACCTACTCCATTAGTCAAACTTTGTGTCACAGCCTGATGTGATAAGCCACTGCAGGGGTCAGGAAAGGTGAATAGAATTAAACAAACTTCTTTGCTCCTGTGCTGCGTAGAAAAAGAAATATCACAGCAGCAAGACAGTAGGCAAAGGTTACCAAAGGTTACCTTTGTCAAAGAAATGATGTGTTGCCTATCGCCATGCAGAGAGGAAGGTGTGAAAAAAGTAAACAAAGCCTCTTTAACATGTACATGGTCTTGTAAAGACCTGTGAAGTACTCTGATGTGGCTTCGATAATCTCTAAAACTGTCTCTGTGTGCCCCCTCCGGGAAGCTGTCTCGGCCCGGGCGCACACACGATGGAGCAGGGTTGAAGCACTTTGATCCCAAAGGCATTGCGCGCCTGCCTTCATTCAAGCCCTACTGCGAGGGCCAAGGATCCTGTTTGGGTGGGCCAGGCTCATGTTTGGGTGGGCCTGGCCCACCCGGCCCACCCGCTAGAACCGGGCCTGAGGCACAGGCTCCCAGTCTTCGTGAGAGTGCAAATCCACTGTGCTGAGGCCAATCCTGACGCTGCTTTTGTGCAGCATCAGGATTGGCTGCAGGGGATTCTGGGGGCCTGTGCCTGCAGTGCACGGAGCCAGATCAGAGTGTCAGAGCCAGATCAGAGCGTGGATTCAGGTAAGTTATTTTCTATTTTTATTTTGTTGGCTGGCCCTGGTTCACCCCTCTCCCGCCCCTCCTTTTTGCCCAGATACCGGCCCCAACTGTACCTGTGACTGGTCTCTCCCACTTTCAGCTTCTGCCAAGCTGTTTTTCCTTCAGCTCCTCCTCTCTCTTGTGTCTCACTTGTGACTGCTCTCATCTCACTACTCCTTTCACTTTTTGGCTCTCAACCTCTTTTTCTTCCAGTTTTCTCTGCCCCCTCCGGGACTCTTTTGACTCTTTCCACCCCTGCCTTTCATCCGCCATTCACCCTGTGAAATAACTCCTTCACCAGCATACCTAGCCTCAGCTGAGGCACATCCCAGAAACAGACTGACTCAACGTACCCAAGCATGGATCAGGCAAACCTAATAACGTAACAAAACTTGAGGGGGAACCACCCTGCAAAGTTCATGGAGGGGGGACTCCAACACTCCGGACCCAGTCATGGACTTTAACCCCTTGGGCGCGGCCGCGATTCTGCGCCTGTGTGGGGCTTTTAATGAGTGGGAGGGTACATGACGGCCCCCAGCCGTCATCAGCACACACCCACCGTAGTGCATGACGGCCGGGGGCCGTCATCAGCATGGAAGGGGTTAAGGCAGGTGTCACCGCCTGTGCACAGTGCCAGAGGGGTCCACCTGGAGCTCTGGGACTCCTGCACCATGGGGGCTATTTTTACGCCACTGACCAAACCCCACAGAAAACCCTACAAGGAAATCACCAGTGTAAAAGACTGGATGAAGAACTGCGTGGACTCACTCGCACCTGTCAAACACAACAAGCAAAGAAGATCCAACAAGTAGGCCTGTTGGTACACAGAGCCCATGTGAGACACCAAACGGCACTGTAAACAGCTAGAAAGGAACTAGAGAGCCAGCCACAAAACGATTGAGAGAACCACCTACAAGGACTCACTGTCATAAATGAAGATTCTGTATTGGTTGTTTTAAGGAATGATGTTTTGCAAAACGCTTCCTAAGACTCTTCTATTGTTTTAGTTAAGATAATTTCCCTAATGACACTTTTCAGCAAAAAACGAATTCTTAAATACCAGTTCAGGGATTGGTTTTGGAGAAGCAGTCAAAACGTAATAAAAAATAATTGCAGCATTGTACTGCTGAACAGATTCAAGTGCCATATTGAAGTTCTTTTTGAAATTGTGGTCTAGTCTTTGATAATACAATGATGCTGTAAATAGGATGCACTTCCACACTAGTTAACTAATTATTTTTTGTTTAATAAGATAATACATCCAGTACATCAGACTCCATCCATCAGCGGTCAGGGTTACATTGCTTCTAAGCTACAACCTTCCACTCACTTAAAAACGTAGTATTCCTACCTGGAGCATTGCCTACATTCTAATTCCAAGCACATAGCAACATAACAACTATTACCGCATACCACATAACTCCCCCCTAATACAACAAACATGTTACCCACATTGATTAACGACAGCTCGAAAGTTAAGCCACACTAGTAACATCAATTATATACAGATTTATACATATTAAAAGAGAACATGTGATCACACAAAGTCCTTAAGTCTGGCATGTATGTAGTTTACACACAACTCTTCCTTTTCATATTCTGAATTTCATCACCAACCCCAGATCCTCCAGCACAGGTCTTTTGATCTTCTTGCCTATTCTTGGTAACAGGAACATGATGTTCAAGCGCATGATGTTCAGGCTCCCTATTCACCTCAGAATTCACTTGATGACCACGCTTCCACGAGGCAACCCAACATAAATTCCAAACTCGTCTAAATCGCATTTTTGAAAAGTTTAATAACTCTCAGGGGTTGAGAAAACCTATCCATCAGCACTCCATTTGTGGAGTTAATCTTTACCCAATCCCCAACACTGACCTTGGTGTTCTTCACAATCATTAGCCAATCAAAATATTTTTTTACTTTCCTTATGATTTCCCCTTCCTAAACTCTTCACTCTCAGAACCCCTTTTTGTGTCACTCAACCTCATTTTATTCACCCATGCAGAACCGACCATGTCATTGGGAGATCTCTTGCTAAACAAATGAAACGGTGTGACACCAGTTGATGAATGAGAAGTTAATCTATACATACAAAACTTCCTCCTAAATTCCTCCATTTAATTCAAGCCATCCGACACCGCAGGCTGTTTACACTCTTTGACCACGCATTGAAGTGGTCATTCATTCCAGTGGCCGCTAGATAATGCAAAGATGTTTTTATATGCTTGATATCCCTTTCAACCAAAAACTTCTCCATCAATTTAGATGTTAGTTGCACCCAATTACCCTTTAACAAATAGACAGGAAAACCTTCACGTCCAAATATTCCCTCCAGAAATAAAACCGCATCATGAGTTTCCACTGTATCTACTACCTTTAATTCAGACCAGCGAGCAAACATGTCTATACAAGTGGTATTGATAAGTTCTTCATCACTAGTATAGACCTGTTTTCTCGCTGGTTCGAATTGAAGGCAGTAAATACAGTGGAAATTGGTGATGTGATTTTATTAAACGCAACTTCAATCCAAGGACCGGGTATGCTTTCCCTAATCACCATAGGTTGAGTTTGCATGTTAATATTTTTCAGCTATTTCTACATTCAATGCAATCCCGCATTTTCATCTCTATTAAAATGTCCATGCCTGGCCACTAGTAACTCATCCTTACTCTCTCCTTATTTTTGGATATCTGAGGAAGACTCTTGTGTGCATTATCCACCAATCTCATCCTCAATTTAACAGGTGGAACCAATCTTCCACCTCTCATTAATAACCCATACTCTAATGAGGGTTCATCATTCACCTGCCAAAATCCTTTCACATCCTCATGCGTCTCATCCTCAACAGACCATCTCTCCTTCACTCTACGCACTACCTCTTGTAGCTGCACATCATTCTCCTGTTCCTTCCTCCTTTCATCCTCCTGAACTATGCTACCTGACACTGCACAAACCATAACCGACCATGTCATTGGGAGATCTCTTGCTAAACAAATGAAACGGTGTGGCACCAATTGATGAATGAGAAGTTAATCTATACATACAAAACTTCCTCCTAAATTCCTCCATTTAATTCAAGCCATCCGACACCGTAGGCTGTTTACACTCTTTGACCACGCATTGAAGTGGTCATTCATTCCAGTGGCCGCTAGATAATGCAAAGATGTTTTTATATGCTTGATATCCCTTTCAACCAAAAACTTCTCCATCAATTTAGAAGATAGTTGCACCCAATTACCCTTTAACAAATAGACAGCAAAACCTTGCCACCTGATACTGCACAAACCATAACACCCTTGTCTCCAAATTTATCTTCCAAGGTTTCATTTTCCTCCTCACTTGTGCTGTGCCCATCACACATAACCTAGAACAACAATCCGCAACAAGCCTCAGTCTTCACAGCCGCCGTGCAGCAGGATGTAGAACTCCTCAACACAGGACAATGGACTCTAAGACCACCCCAGGACAATAGACACACAGCTCCTGCACACACAAAAAGGCTTGAGGGGATGAGCTGGTAAACTCCTGAGGTAAGATGTGTGTTATGATGCGCTCCAGCTCCCAAATGCCTAAAACATGTCAATGGCCTTGCACAAGTGCGAGTGCAGTACCCCCCCACACCGCACTGACAAAACAGCAGGCAAGCGCTGAGCAGTGCATCGAAATTGCTGACCACGTACTGAATGAGGGGAATGAGTGGCCGTTTCCACGAAAGCCTTAACCACGCATGCATTACAACACATGCATGGTTACCACAAAAGCCTTTACCACACATACCTTGACTACACGATACGTAGTAAAGGCAAGTGTGGTAAAGGGTAAAATTAGAAAAAGGGAGCTTGGGGGGGTCTCCCCCCCAAAATAAAAAAACGTGGGGAAAAAAAGGGGCCTGGGAGGGTCTCCCCCCCCAAAAAAAACTCACCTGAAGTCACGTCAAGTAGTGCAGGCAATCGGCGTCCTTTGAGAGGGAAAGGAAAGAAACTTCCGGTTCCTCTTTACGACGTAAGACGTCACCATGAAAGATGGAGAGAAGATGACGTGAAGAGGTAAGGGGAATTTTAGTATTATAAAAAAAATATATATACGAAAGGATTGAGGGTTGAGGACAGGGTTACTATAAGAAGGATTGGGGCTGGGGAGTCACGTAAGGTTACAGGGGAGGGGTATAACCTTTACCAAGAGTATGCCCTCACCATACATACATTTACAATGAAAATTGTTGTAAAGGTATGCGTGGTAAAGGAATATTCGTGGTAAAGGTTATGCGTTGAAAAAGCATACAGTTGTAACGCATGTGTGGAAAAGGCATGCGTTGCAACAGAATGCGTTGTAACAACATACAACCCTGAAAGAGAGAGAAATCCAAGAAACTTGAAATGTCATTGATGTTGGGGTCCGTAGCGTAGGTTGAAGTTTACCCTTGTCGCCAACGTAGAAAGGATGCACTTCCACACTAGTTAACAAATCCTTCTTCATTTCCTAAGATAATACGTTCAGTACATCAGACCACCATCCATCAGTGGTCAGGGCTACATTGCTTTTAAGCTCCAACATCCCACTCACTTCAAAACATAGCATTCCTATCTGGAGCATTGCCTGCATTCTACTTCTAAGCACGTGGCAACATAAGCACATTTCAACATAACAACAAGTACAGCATTCCACAGACGCATGACGTTAAATGCTCTTGCGGAACATGAACACAACTCTTCCTAAACTATGCATTTCTCCAATGAGTTTGTTGGGATTTATGAGTTTTCTGCTGCTTGACCTGAGGAGTTCACAAAAGTCTAGTTTGAAGACTTTCAACAGTGTTATTCAGGAGCTGGTAATGTGAAATGGAAAAATAACTTTGAAAGTTTTGTTTTCTTCTTTATCAAATAGAAACTATTCTAGAACATATACTTTACTTTTGAGATTATTTAAAAGCATGGCGTTATTTGTTTAAAAGTGACTACAACCTGGGATGGGTTTGATTTCCTGTATGTATATTTTGTGAATGCATGGTAAGTCACTGAACTATATTACTGTTGGACTTCTAAATCCATCTCCCATCTGTGCTGTTGTGAGAGAGAAACACCAATGACTTTCTAGCCATCTAAGACAGTTTAATAGCTTAAGAATGTCATGTTTGTGCCGCATAACATTTCAAGCTCCAGCAGCTGGATAAATAAACAAAATGATCACATCTCCGTGGAGAGCAAGTACTTTTTTTGTGGAAGCACTGTACTTCTTCACAATAATGTACTCCTGGCCCCCCACAGGTGGGCGGAGCCAAAGCCCCTCTCTAGTTTTCCTCACACATTTGTCTGGTGACAGCTGTGCTGTCAGGCCAGACCATACAAAGGAAATCAAAGATAGTTTCCTCTATCATCTAGGGGCATGGGTTAGGGTAACAATGATCACCCCTCCATAGCTGCTTGCAGTCCATGTGATATATTCAATCTGATTACAGTGCATTTTAATAGTAGAAATAATACAGTTTCCCTAGTTTAAGCAGCTGTTTGTGCTCGACTTTTACGAGGTTAATGTAAAGAAAAGAGAAAAAAACAGGCACTTGCAAAGTTTAAAGATCTGCGTTGCATTTTCAGTTATAGCCCAAACCTATTGGGTTTACTCTGCTTTGTGTGAATGTGTTTTAATGATAAAGAATAACGTGTTTATACAACTGCCAAAGTGTTTGTGAACACTATTGTTGAGAGATGAAGTAGATTACAAGCCTACAGATAAAAGATATTATTGATCATGGTTTATCTTTTTTGGTCTGGCAGCAGCCAAGACCTTTTTCTTTTTGCTAATATAATATGTATAAGGCTATATATGTTAAGGCTTTCATCCGGTTCTCTCTAACCATTGATCTGTTGGTGTGTTAATTCATTCACATTTTTCTTGCATCCACTATATCATACAACATGGGCAGCGGGTCAGCCCACCTCGACCATTGGCTAATTTCCCTGTGAGCGAAGGCATTCTGCTCTCTCTCGAGGAGCACACCCACACATCAAGCAATTCCCTTCTGTGCCAAATGAGATTGTGTGCTTTTTGAGACAATAAAATATTATGTTTTTAGTTAATCTTTTTATTTTCTATGACAAAGGCCTGGAATCTCCCCAAATAATACAGTTTTACAAAAATCATGACAAAAACAAAAAAGCATTGACAAAGCCGAAATGCTGACAGTCAACGCCAGCTGTTTAGGCTTCCCCAATACCTGCTTCATTTGTCATCTGCATTATCTTTCATATAGATGAAGAACATAGATTTGTGTCACCCTGGTATATTAATTAATCATGCCAGTGACCGAATGTGCACTTCTAAACACTGCTAGGGAATCAATGCATATAACTGTGCAGAAAGTCTTTCCAGTGTTTATAATAATATGTGGAGCAATCAAAGGTGAAGCAGTTTGATTTTATTTTTTCAGTCAGACACCTTTATTTAAATAGCCCGAAATGTGGCTGGGACAGTCCTACCGGGGTGCAGAATTTGAACCTGTGTCCGACATTTGTATGTGGAATCCGGTGTGTGCCAGTATGCATGAATGTGTGTCAGGGTGTGAGGTATGTGCTTGGGTACTGCATATGGGTGAGAGACGTTTTGGGATGCAAGGTGTGTGACAGGCCGGCAGTGGTGTCTGCCTGGGTGTGAAGCTTGTTTCTTGCTCTGAGGTTGATGTCTCAATGCAGGGTCTACGGCTGAGTCTGAAAGGGTCTGTTCCATTGCACAAGGATGTACCCCAGGGTGCAGGGGACATGCATGTGTGCTGGTCTGTGTCTTAAAATGAGATCTGTGTGCAGGTGCAAGGCCTATGCCTGGTTTCAGTGTTTGTGCATGGTCTGGGTTCAAAGGGTGCAGTAAGAGTGTATGTACATATGTGTTTTGTGGTGTGTTCTGCTGTGACATGCTAAAGCAAATGCTGTCTGTAGCCGGACATAAAAGTGACTCACTCATTCTCTACTTGCCTAAGGATGGTCGATGGATGAATAAAGTGCTTTTCAAGTGATCTTTTTATGGGACACTTCTGAAGCAGAGGGTCCAAAACACCAATTAACTCTACAGTTTCAAATACCACTGTGAATACCGATACAGCTCTATTGCCTGGGAGTGAGCAGTGTAACAATGAAGTCACACAGGCTGCTACTAAGTGCCCCTTATTTTATCTGTGAGCACAAGCAGCCCTGTGGGCTACAGCCCACCTTTTGCGACTCCTAAGTAGAGGTTCTGTCAAGAGACACAAATACATTCCTTACCTTGCCTAAAAACAAACGGGACGTGGGAGGCACTATGTAAAACTGTGCTTTTTGGTGGTTAATACTGAATTACAGCCCTCCTTTCAATCTTGCTTTGTGGGAGTGGCTAACTGGATGAAGTGCAGGTGTCTAAACGTGGCTCGGCTAAAACTGAAGCACTACCCTTCCGCTGCTCCACTCAATCTGGGCTAGTGTACGGTGGCCGTGTGGATTTGGCCCTCTCCCCAGTCCTGTGGAGGAGGCTAGGAACCTTAGTGTTAAATATGAGAAGGAGCTGTCTTTGTCTCCACAGGTGAAAGCAGTCGCAGAGGCTTGATTCGCCCTTTTAAATACCCTTAAAATAATTCTACGGATAGTTCCTCAATTCACAAGGAAAACCATTTTCATTCTTTATTTACCGAGCATTTGGATTATTCCAACATTCTATATTTGGTTCTTCCAGACTACCTCTCGAGGTCTCTGCAGGATGTTGCTGCCAGGCTTTTATTAGGTATTCCCAGACAGGAATCCATCGCGAAACACCCGGAACCTCAAACTGGCTTCCAATGCAACTACATGTTCACCCTAAATGTCTTTTTATTACCTTCATGGCAGATCTTTGCAGAGACCTACACTATTTGAGGTATAGAATTCGAGTAAACCACCTTACGAGGTATCTCAGTTCCTCTAATCAGTCAATACTTGCAATCCTAACAATATTCCTCTGGAGGGTCGGGGGAGGGGGTGGGGCCGTCTTTCTCCTTCTGGGCCCTTAGTCTCTGGATCGCCCTTCCATTTGAACTTCATTTGTCCACCAATAAACAGACTTAAAAAAAAAAAAGAAAACCTGGTTATTCCAGTCATGGCAATTAGCCTTGGATTTGTCTCCTTGTATTATACAGCATATGTAGCACCTGCAGGTCTACTGGACATCTGTGCACTTTATAAATCATTCATTCATTCAATATGTATCCATAGAAAGCTGTTTCATTAAGTACCCATTTGGTGGCACAATAGGTAAAAAATGTAAGAAGTATATAGGAAGGACATGCATTATAGTTGCCATAATAATGCTACACCCTTACTGTTCTTACTTTACCATGAATGTTGAATTTCTAAACTATAACAAGTCATATAAAAGTACACCGTTATTTGTTTTCTTTATAAAGTTAAAATGCATAATTTCATCCTACTGCACTACAACTTTGATAATACATATGATAATCATAAGTATTTTTCTGTGTCAGCATGCCTGGAGACTAGTGGCACACAGATTTGCACATGTTTATGTAGGTGAACTAATACCCAGAAGGGGGCCATCATCTCAACGGTATATTGGACTACTAGCTACTGAAATGTACTGTACTGTATGGAGGCAAATATGCTGCTGACGCCTTTGGTTTGGTATCCTTGCTGAGGATGGAAGAGAAGGGGCTTCTGGGATACTGAATAGTAAATAAGTAGACGGAGCCTGCGCCATTCATGTAGTATCCCAACTACCACCTGACACTTATTCTTGGTACTGTATACTGGTTCCTGATGTCTGTCAGGTAACGACGAATGGACCAAGAAATAAAGCTTAGGGTCAGAGGTTGCACCCACTGTGTGCATTTGTATCAGGGGAGTTCAACCTTCAGCAGGAATGTGCCATCAACAGCAGCTGCCCTCAACACTCCCTGCCCACCACCAACTCCTGAGAGGCTACAATTCCAGCACCGATCTGCAGCAAAAATCAGACTATCGGATAATGTTATGTTATGTTAATTAGATTTGTTGAGCGCAGCGGTTACCCTGGGGTGTCCTGGTGCTATATACCCCCTAACAGTAATAGAGAGAGGGTCATTTGGTAAACAACCAGGTCTTCAGTCCCTTCCTAAAAAAGGAAATCCATAGCATTCCTCAGGTGGAATGGCAGATCGTTCCAAGCCTTAGATGTACATGTAATAAAACTCCTACCTCCCCAAATGGTCGTTTTAAAAGGAGGTTTGGACCTTTTTTGTTTTTATGGTACATGGTTTTGAAAGTGACTGTGTTCAAGGACTACTTACCAGCAGACAAATGCACAAATCTGCCCTATGGGACGTGGGCCGGTTCCAAAACATGATGGCCAGCCCAGCAAACCAATGCCTGCAGGGGGCTCACCCAAACAAACCAATGGCTGAAGTGGGTTGAATCAAAGCCCTTTCTCCATTTATATGTGTTATGTGGTGACATGATGTCTGTAGTAAGGCCTAAAATACATTAAATACATTTGCCTGAAAGGTAATACGGTGTCACTTCCTGTGGTATCATAGGGGCATTCAATGGAAAATCATATCACTCCCACTTCCCCTACTGTCTTTTTGAAACGGCTCCACTGGTATTATTCACTAATTGAAAATTATTGCTAATCTTTATTAGCCCTGTTAAGTTTCCTAGACACATGTATGACTAGCTGCGCCCGGGTCCAGGTTTTTTCATTGCTTTCTGGGAATTATTGTCTTGTTTATCCCATTATAAACCCAGGACTATAACGTACAAAAATACACAGAAAAATAACTGCACTGGACCACAAAGTCATTTTTTAACCGAAAAATTTGGCATCTATGCTTTAATTCCCAGAGACAAATTTCTTTCTAAAGTCCGAGTGTTCATGGAAGTCCCAATGGAAGGAATTCCTGCTTTACAAAAATCCTCAAACCCACAAAAAGAAAACATAGCACACAAGTATCCCAAAACAAACCAATTTCACATGGTGTACCATATTCCATAAAAGCACGTTCCCCAACAGTCTCCCTATAAGAGCATCCGTTCACTGTCAGGCAAGCTAGGAAGCAAAGACAGCAGAATAAGCCACAGAATGCGAAACTTATGCACAGGTGAGTAGACCCTATGCTTAAAAAGATAGAACTGTATATGGGGCTATAGATAGTATGGATATAAACTGGTGGATTATGCCCCATGTTTTCATAATGTACACACAGCAAACATTGCACCAGTCAAAGGATAGGAAACATGCATTTTCAAGTTTATTTCCATCAGTATTTTTCCTGATTTGAAACTGTACTCACACAATGCCCCTTACTAACTTATCTTTTGAAAGTTCGTAGGCATTCCCACCCTTTCTGTACTACATTAGCTGCACTTATCTGGGGGCAAATTAGACACATGGGCATATTTAAAAGGAGTTAACATGACGAGAACGTCACTTTATCTGACGTTCTGGTGGCATCAACTCCTTCGCCTCATTTACAAGGCAGAGTAAAGCCACTTAGTGTGGATTAACGCTGTCTTGTCAGTAAGGCACCTATTCACGCAGCACTTAGTGTGAAAGGGGCGTGCAATGAGTGTTGCAGTGGGCGTGCCATCACAACACCCATCGCTTCTTGATGCTGCCCCATATTTACAAGATATGGGGCAGTGCCAAAAGATATATCTGGTCTTAAACAGGCGATACAAGGACAAATGTTTAATTTCTCCTGGTTTTTTGCTCTTTCTACATGTGCTGCATTCTGCAGCACACAGAGTAAATTTGCTATAAGGAAGTTGTTCCTTCCTGCACATAACAAATTGCCCCTGCAGTCCAGTCACCCTAGAAAAATGGTGTTAGGGTGCCTGTGCTGGCACTAGGCAACACTTTTTAGTGCCAGCGCTAGGGGAAGTGCAGGGGCACATCGCATACTTGTGAATATAGCACATCCCTGTGTTTCGAAACTGTTGGACCGCAGCATTAGCCATTTTGGCGTAACACCACGCTCCACCAGTTTCTTGTTTATATGCCCCCGATGTTGAAGTTACTTCCTGAATGTTTGTGAATACCCTCAAAGTTACTACTTCTGGGCTGTTCCAATAATTCACTTAAGTCCTTGCCCACTCCTCTCATACTTTCATGGGTGTACCCACTTTCCACACATATGTAGAAATCATGTGTGTGCAATGTACTCCTGCCGTGCACCACGTTAAGCTATCATACTTCACCAATTTACAACTAAAAACTTTCAAAACAGAGCTGCACCCGGCAATTCATTGGGCCAGAAGAGGGAAACAGAATACTTTTTTCTCCTAAAAAATATACAGGCGTAAACCTACGTTCACGGCCAAACATACTTTTGTGAATAGGGCCTGCAAGCCAGACGAATTCACTCCCCACATATTTGAGGACTGGGTTAAGTGACAATTGTCACTCCGGTCCTAGATGGTTTGTACAGTTAGAAGTTCCACTTGCTACGCTTACTACAATGAGACCATGTTTTGCAGCGGGCATATTCCCTGAGAGTAGGGTAACAGATGCCTCCAAGTGAGTGGGTACACCGGCCATCTGACCCTCTGCTTTCCTTTTACAACACATTGTAATCTAGAATGCCAGTCAAACTGAAGCAAACCAAGACTACAAGTTCCATAAAGCTTTGGGTGAGTAATTAAATAAAGCACAGTGTAAAGAGTAATATAGACCCTGTTGGTTTTGAAGATATTTATTGTTAAAATGCCCTGCCACAGCATGCAGTAAATTAGATCAATTTACAAGCTACCCCAACCATCAACAGCTCTTCGTGGAATCCATTAACACAACGTTCCACATAACAACTCTCTTAAGTTGTGTAGTAAGTACAGCGTGTCTAACAGAACAATTTAGCTAACTGAGCAACACAGCACCCAAGAAAGGAAACGTTGAGGCCACTGTCAACTGCTGTATCTCAAAGCCACTCTATAGGTTTAAATCCTAAAGGTGTGGAGTTATGAAGTTTTTCGCTCAGGACCATTGCTTTATTATCCCCAATACAAAAATGACTACCCATAGTTTATACAAAATTTCAGTATGTGGATTTTCAAGCGTAAAAAATTTAAATTTTCAAGCTTCTTTAAGTTAAAGGGCGAAAAAGCTGAGGGACAACAATATAGCTTTGAAGTCATGTGGAAGAGTATTTTGAAGTTAATTAATGAGAAAGCTGCAAATCTATTTTCAGCAGTAATTAAGTGATCCTACAATAGTCTGAACTACTGCAGATTGTCCTTTTAGGACAAAAGCCTCACCCATGAGCCTGGTTGCATCTTCACCATCGGGCTCCTCCTTGCGCCCGACGACGTGGGCTACAACTCTGCAGAACAGTTTGTATATTTCTATATGTTTGTGAGACTTGTACCCCTCTGTGGTACTCAATAGCCCCCCCTTGTAATTGTACATCAACTAGAAGTCACAACTAAATACTGCCAGTTTTGTAGGGGAGATCTACACCAGAGCGTACATTTGTAAAGCAGGAAAGTCTTCAAAATACGCATAGGCTTACATCAGGCACTAGTAAAAACTTTGCACACCCCTTTTTAGGTCGAGCAGTCGAGACCTCTTGTATATACTTTAGTATATACTTTTATACTTTAGTATATACTTATATGAGTACGTGTATGTGCTTTGTGGGCTCTGGAGATCAGCCCTAGGACTTGTCGGCTTCTGCTTAGGGACTTTTTTTTCTGTTCACCTGCCTCTATTTAACTGTCTTGATAGAAAACGACCAATACAGGTCATTAAAATACCAGAATTGCTTTCCTGCTGAGGGACTTTCTTTTTTTTCTGGAAACTGCCTCTGTTTAACTTTTTTGATAGAAACCGACCAGCAGAGGTTAGTAAGACACTAGAATCACTTTAGCATTCTCTAGATTCCAGTTCATAGAAATTGTCTTCCACAAGCACCCATAGACAATAATATTTTTTTCAAATCTTGTACGTTCAGTGATATGACCACTAAAGGCCCAGATTTTATATAAAAAACATCTTTCGACTCTTTGTCTCTTGCTCTCCACTGCCAACAACCAACCCCTGGTCTCCTCAATCTTCATCCACTGTTGATTGTTAGCTCATTAGCAAGTCCTGTTTAGCTCGTAAACTTATTTCGTTGTGTTGAGAGTGGGTTAACGTGGACCCAAATTATATAGAGTTAATTGGCTGTTTCGACTCTTTTCTCCCAAAATCTCAAGGTGTCTAGTGACGGGTGCACTTCTGCCCACCTAATGGCCCCATGTCACGAGGGTCAATATTGGGATCCAATCCCATGAATTACCGGTTGTGCTCTCTGGAGCAGTCCCCTTGAAGTCATTTGAGCTCATAATCACTTTGCATTCTGGTACTCGTAGTTTATTTTGTCATTATAAAAGCTTGGCTTACTACCTTAGCTCTCGAGTTCCATATTTCTATGGCCGGATAGCTCATCCAGTCCAGGTTTCTCCTTAGGATTCACAAGTTGTGTTCTTGAACTCATAATGGAGACACTGGACTGCATATACCAGCATTCCATGGGAAAGAAACCTGCCTGATGAGCTGTCCATACATAGAACTCGGAAATTCAAGAGATCTGGCATGTATTTGCAAAGTATCAAGCGATAAAGAGCCAAAGCTGTGGGGAAAGATGTTTGACACTTTCAGCCAGTCCTGTCTTTATAGCTTTACAGCCAACAGCACTTTAAATGCTTGGATTTTTGAGTCCCTCTTTACAATGCAGAAAACGACACTACAAGTCCTAGCATGCAATGTGCTGTTGGCTAAAAGCCCAGGCCTGGCCTCAAGGTGTCCTATGCAACACCTTAAGGAGCCTCTTTGATGAGGGGAACATCTCACAGTCCACATTAGACAACATGCGGGCTCTACATGCATTCTGGAAGTGTCCCTAACCTTCAAATAACATTATGCCATCCACTCTTTACAGTCATATTATAGTATTGTAATCCCTGCCTTTCAATTTACTATTTACAGTAATATTATAATCCTTGCATTTCAACTCATTCCCAGTGCTTTCTGGTAAATGTGGTTGGTGATCCCCTGGTCTTTGAAACACCTAAAAACCTGAATACGTGCGTCCTCACCTTTTATTGAGTGCACCATTTTCAGAAACATCACTTTGTATGCTGGGATTTGTAGTTTTGCTGGTCCCACTATGTGGGTCTGCAAGTCTTAGGATGCAAAGCCATGCCTGTCTAGTTTCCCAGACCCCTGAGTGGCTAATTAGGGCAGTCTCCTTAGAATTCTGGGACTTGCAAACTTATTTAACCCAGTATAAACAGGGTTATAAATCCCAGAATCTAAGCAAACACGGGGAATGGCCAATCCACTCACAGTATTGATCAGAGAAACTCGGCAGATATGCAACGTGCAGCTGACTAGAAAAGACAGGACCTGGTTAAGATGCTATGAACTGATGTCACGTGATCAATTTACATTGTACTATGGAAGTGGTCACCCTCCCCTTTGTGCGGCTCCCTGAAGCCCTCGCCTCAAGGCAGATGCCAACAGGCCACTCACCGTAAACGTGGGGTTGTCCATCCCGTTGCAGCTGTGGTCCTTGCTTGGCAGTGGTATGCCCTCCTCTGTGCCCCTCATGGCAGAGTGGCGGATGGCTGAAGTGGGGCCGTTTCAAAGGGGGTAACAGCGTCTTCGCTCGGTGACCGGCACTGCCCTGCTCTGCCTCCTGCTGCCGGGACCTCTTTCTGGCGGTGGCGAGCGAGTGGCACCCCTCTCATATACCCAAATCTAATCAGTGGCCTCATGTGAAACGCATTACTGGAGACTTCCTTTCATTTAGTGGTGGAACAAGTTGTGGTCGCTGATTAAGCCTCTCTGAAGAGCCTAACAGAGAAAAAAAAAAAAACCATGGCAGCTTAAAGAAATAAATGTAAATAGCTAACCCGAGAGACGGAGGCTGGCACTGCCCCTTTAAATATTGTACCCTGCTCTGGTTTGGACTTTGGATGAGTGAACATTATGGGGTTTTAACAGCGACATATTCCATCCTTGGGCCCCCAGTCACAGGTATGTACTTGAAGGGGTACATCCTGATTGTTCTGGGTATTACACGGGTAGAGGGACCATGTGCCAGGGAGACAAATTCTAGGCAGTGCCTGTAAAAACTCAGAGCCAAGGGTCGAAATTCAGGACAGACATTCAGTGTACAAAGTAAGTTATAGGGACACATCTTCGTATTTCAAGCAGTGATAAGTAAATAGATATACGGCTGAATGCAATACAAGTCAAATGAGGCTTTTGTTCTTATTGTACAAACATCCATATGGCACTGCAGTTGTTTAAAGCTTTAAAAAATTAGCAAACGTATTGGCACTTAGTTGAAAATAGGGACCATTGTCACACACAACTCTGTCCCTTTACCATGAATGGGAGTACCAAAAGCAGTGCTCCGTTGATGAACGTGGACATGAGACTCAGAGAGTGGTCATTATCTTTCTGATTCTGCAGGTTATACCAATAGAGCCCCAACAGTGTGTGAAACCATCATCCTGCCATTGTGTACCCCTGCAAGCATGCTAATCCAGCCTGTGAGCTGTGGCCGAAGCCTGTCCATGGAAATGCTAAGGTTCAGAAACAGGTCTGTGAGCTAGAGCGTTGCACCCATTGGGTTATGCATCAGACGCGGCCCGGGCAGGTAATAGTGGTGGGGCGGTGGAGTTGGATTGATGGAGGGGATTTTGACAAACGATAACAAGAGAAAATTAATTATTTCCCCTCAACATCCCACCTGGCCCCACTGCTCCTATCTGCAAGGGCCGCGGCTGGTTATTGTTGTAAATAAATAGTCCAAAGTGTATGCCGGGTGGTAGTTCCAAGTAATTCCTTTATTAGCTTTAGTTACAGTTGTAGAAGAAGAAGGTAGGATGGTAATAGGATAGAAGTAAAGATGTACAGCAGCCCCACCAGGAGCAGTCTCCCTCTGCTCAGCCTCTCATCCTCCAACTGACACTCTCCACTAGTCCACACACCAACATTCCATGACATCATACATTAATCTACTGTCATGCAGGCTGAACAGAGAGAGCATTGATGTGAAGAAAGAAGAAGGGAGTTAACCACTACAACATATCCTCTCTCTTCACAATAAAAGGAAATAGAAGAATAAGAAGTAAAGAAACAGAAGGAATACAAAGTCATTGCAATAATGGAATGCAATAAAGCGATTAATTAAAATGGAACATAGTGTAATAATGCAAAACAATGAAATGCAATATAATAATAATGAAATTGCAAGCAATGAAAGCACACCGAAATAAAAACAACTAAGAAATGCAATGTAATAATAACGCAATCAAAATGCAAGCAATGAATGCACACCGAAATATAAGCAACTTAATGGCACTATGAAATGCAATGTAATAATAACGCAATCAAAATGCAAGCAATGAATGTACAACGAAATATAAGCAACTTAATGGCACGCACACCATCCCCATTTCTCTCAAAGGAAGGCAAAACCAGACCTGTGCCAAGGAAATACCCACAAAGAAAGAGACAAAACGTCACAAGCAAAGAAAGAAGAAGAGAAACACACGCACAACATAAGTGCACCTGACGTCTCAGGCTCGCCTATGTGTAAGAGATCCAATCATCGGCAACAAAAGAAAGATGGATAAACAAGAGCCGTTAAGTAAACAGCGAACCGGCGCTGAGACTTGACTGGACCATAACCAGAATGTAAAAATGCATGCGTGACAACAAGTACTCAACAAAGAAGACAAGATACACTCACCCGTAATCAGAATACCGGGATACACACACTCGTAACTCGTAAATCACAGGGAAACCTTCACCTGTGTAATCCATGTAAAAGTAACGCAACAAGCAATGAGATACACTCACCCAAACATGTAAGCAATGAGATACACTCACCAAACCGCAATATTAACCTTGTCGCATAAGAGTAAATTACAAGGACCTGTATAAATAAGCACTAACTCGTAAATAATATCATTCCAGCAATGAGATAAACTCACCCAAACATTCAAGCAATGAGGAACACTCACCAAACTGCAATTTTAACTTTGTCACGAAAATGTAGACATTTCATAATACTCAGCACATAAGCAAAATATTGATAAATCATTATAATGAAAAAACATTTTAAATAGAACAGGAATAGGTACTGAGCTTGTTAAAATTAAAGGCATAAACGATTCCAAAACATGCCAGAAGATGGCGCACAGTGTATATTTAAAGAATAAAGGCCGAATAATGAAAGTTTCCGAATAATACAAAATCTTATCTGTGCCAAACTGGAAATCAGGAATCAAAAGGAGTGTTCAAATAACCGGCAGAACAAACGAAGAAGTAACTCCTTGTATTTTAAAAACATTGTCACACATATCCACGGAGAGGGAATAGTACTAATGAAGACATGAACTGCAACGTAATTCTGAAGAAGTCTCTGTCTGTGGTACATTTTCCACACGAGCTCTTGGGTAAAACTTGCAAGCGCTGGGGCCAGAAACAGAACTTAGGTGACAAGAAGGGCGCTCGATCTTCAAGACAATCAGCACGCACTGGAGCTCGCAGCATTTCTCAAAACACGAAAAGGTGAACATTAAATCCAAGTGTGCTCGCTCGTTGAGTGCGCACAGCCGCTTCCGCAAATTACGTGATGCCAAACAGAAAGGGAGCCTTGCACCACGGTAGAAAGCGTTGCCAAGCGTTACCATGGAAGCGATAACTTGCACGCACATCACGTCGCTCCGAATGGCTCACGGCAGCACCAAGGAAACAAATAGCTGTGATGACGTGACATTCACAGGAGAGAACCCGATAGCCAGGTTCCATTGCGTCACCAGAACACCCAGGCAGTGGAGGAGAAAGGAGCTCCCGACCAACGGAAATGTTGGCATGGAGAAAGCAGTTGGGCTGCAGACTTGAACAGGTAAAAACGCTATTCCAGGAAATGAAAGTAAGATTGCCAAGTCAGAAAATAAACGCATATCCACATAAAATCGGCTCCTCTGAGAAAATGAAAGTTTCACTTGACACGAGTCATTTGTAAGGCAAAACAGGAAACGTATTTGTATCAGCATAGACAAGTAGGTACCCTCACTGCCACAAGAATCCTCTTAACTTGTTACAGGAACAGTTTGAAAATGCTTCTATTAAAGCGCTTTCTCTGATGGCATAGATGAAGTAAACAATCTGGCAGGGTTGTTTAAGGCTGGCCGGTGTGAAAGGCCACTGGTGGGGCTGAAGCTGCCAGTTCCATTAGGAAGTACTTAAATATTCAAGTATAAGCTTAAAGTTTGAAATACGTACGTTGTAGATCTTTTAGTAAATTTTTTGTTGAAGTTTCAATGTTCCTTGTAGAAGAAGATTGTAAGTTTGTAGGTTCAAGAGTCCAATCGTCGCCAAAATGTTGTAAATAAATAGTCCAAAGTGTATGCCGGGTGGTAGTTCCAAGTAATTCCTTTATTAGCTTTAGTTACAGTTGTAGAAGAAGAAGGTAGGATGGTAATAGGATAGAAGTAAAGATGTACAGCAGCCCCACCAGGAGCAGTCTCCCTCTGCTCAGCCTCTCATCCTCCAACTGACACTCTCCACTAGTCCACACACCAACATTCCATGACATCATACATTAATCTACTGTCATGCAGGCTGAACAGAGAGAGCATTGATGTGAAGAAAGAAGAAGGGAGTTAACCACTACAACAGTTATGCTCTCCGACTCTACAGAGGACTATTGTGAAGTGTGCCTGGTTAATCACACAAAGCAGGGGAGGCAGAGTACTGAGCTTGTGAATTAGTAGCCCTGATCAGACCTTTTTTCCTGTGTCTACTGACCACATTTGTGCAAATTTCCACTTTTGTTGACCCTTACACCATCTCACTGACATTCCATAGACTTGTTGAGTGTTTGTGTATTTAGTATATGTGTGGCTCATGGACGCCGTGACTGAGTGCATTGTGGGTATGAGTGCTGAGGCCAATAGATGCATCTTGGATGACCCTGGCTTTGGAGGGCACAAGATGGAAGTGGATACCGCTTCCTCACACAGTGGAAGTGCATTGACTGTATTCAGCAGGATGGAAGGTGGAGACCCAGACACTGAAGCGAGGGAGGATGAAGACAGGGCTACCCTTAGAAATTCAATAAACTCCTTTAAGAAAGGGGCTGCTGATTATATTTTCCTGAGCAGTGCCAGTTGGTGGGTGGTAGGGGAGCGAGACGAGTCAGCATATTCTGTTGTTAAAGGTGAGGAAGTTCCTAGTCACGGCCTGTGTTTTGCCTTCCTTTGACTGACGATAACCAGGTGTGTAGTCTTCACATTTCATTGTGCCCATGCTTCATCAGTATCTGCTGTAAGAGCCATCACTCTGCACAAATCTGTATCTTTACAACAGACAAAAAATACAATATAAAAGGAACCACTCCAAACTGGTTGCAGGACCGTAGGCAGTGGATGTACATCCCTTGCATGGAAAATGAGAATGAAACTCAAAATCACCCCACATTTTTCCAGTTCCAAGTTCTCTTAGATCAAGGAACGAGTGCTCCACTGAGCTAACCAAGGCTCTCTCCACTGCTGTAAGAGACCTTGCACCACCTCCGAGTGGACAAGCGATTCGTGATCTACCAGGCACCGACGGCTGAGTTTGTCCGCCCTGGCGTTCAGAGAACCTGGCAGGTGTTGAACGACCAGGGTCATGCCCTGATGTGCCAGCCATGTCCAGAGGCGAAGAGCCTCTTGACACAGGATCCTCGACCCCAACCTGCCCCTTTTGTTGAAGTACCACACGGCAGTGGTGTTGTCTGTGAACACCTGCACCAGTTTCCCTTTGGGAGAGGGAAGGAATTCTTTCAGTGCCAGGTGGATCTCCCGGATCTCCAGAAGGTTGATATGGAGCCCAAACGCCCCTTGGGACCAGATGCCTCGGACCTCAGACCTCTGACCTCTGACCTCTCCCAGATGGCCGCCCCACCCCAGGATTGACACATCTGTCACCCCTGTTAGGTCTGGTTGGGGAAGAGAGAGGGATCTGCCGCTGACCCAAGCTTGGTTCATTAGCCACCACTGTAATTGCTGTGCAATTCCCTCCGGGATCTGGATGTAGTCAGAAACATTCCACTGGAACCTTAGGTCCCACTGCAAAGCCCACATATGTCATCATGCATGATCCACCAGTAGTATGCAAGAACCAAAAGGCCAAGCAGACTCAGGGTCATTCTCACCGAGATCAAGGATAGAGGCTGAAACATGCAGGGCTCGAGTCGGGGGACCACGCGGGTGGACGGCGTCCCCCCACTTATTTTACAGGGTGGACGCCGTCCCCCCTGCTCAAAAGCTGGACCATGTATGATGGCGAGTTACTTGGCCGCACGGCCGCCCCTAACTTACGACAACACTTACCCGTCCATCTTGCAAAGGTGGCGACTCCTAAATGTAGCCAACTATGGACCTGGGATGACTGCGCCCATACCGCGGGAGAGAGAACAGAGAGATGGTGGTTTGGGGCGCAGCACGTGCGGCAGGCTGCGTGGTTCAGAAAGTGCCGCAATATAAAATGCGCATTTGCACCTGGTTTACGATATATATCTGATAAAAATAGGATGGGTTTTTACCGGGCCTGAATCCACTCCTAACCCCCTCGTGAAGGAGTCTGTTGCCGCCGCCCCCTCCTCGGATCGCCGCTCCAGTCCCCGTGGGCGCCTTCACCCCCGGGTCCTTGGAAGAAAGTTTAAGTTTTAACAGAAACGCGCCGTGCAGGCTTCACACTACAGGGCTGGCTGTCAATCCTGTGTAGCGCGCGAATGTGCTACCTATCAAAGGTATGCGGCTGCCCTCTGCAGTGTCCATGACTGGGAGGCCGAGACGGATAATTTGTTATTGGCATCAAGCACAAAGGGCTTCAGCCACCCCTTCCTCCCCCCGTTGTGTGTGTCAGCTAGGGAGGAAACATTTCCCGGGCTCGTTCACAGCCCCACCCGAGTACTTCGCAGGTCTTTAAAAGACCATTTGCTTGTGAATGAGGCTTTGTACCCTTCTCAGAGCACCTGCAGCTCCAGCCTGGCCTGTGACAGCTAACCACCGACTGCCCCGCTCGATCGACTCCATTTTCAAGGACTGTGGGAACAAAGTTTACACTGCGAGTCAGCTTTCGTCTTCACCTGTGATGCTGTGTATGGGTAATCGGCTTGGTCATCTTTGAAAGCAGTGGGGTGAAATACTTGGCACGAATCTATTGAAGTAAGGAAGGTGTCTGACGTCTTCTAAGGAAGTTTGAGGAGGGCTGTGTGGGAGAGGGGATGTTCTCTCCATCCATCCCTGGCTCGAACATTTTGATGAAATGGGCTACAATTCTACATTTTAGAGCATACTTTTCAATTAAATGTATTCAAAAGCTCTGCCAGGGCACTCCTTACATATTCAAGTACTTCCATGGTGTGCCAAGCAGCATCTAGACTACGGGGTGAGCGAGGGGAGGCAATAAGCCCGACGGTGCGAACCACCTTTCGTGACGTCACTTCCTGTTGTGACATCACTTCCGGTGACAGCGTCCCCCCACTTATTGTTTTAGGACTTGTGCCCTGGAAACATGGGTATCATAGCCCGAATATCCCAGACTCGCTACTTGGGAGGATAGGCCTGAAACTGCACTGTGTCCAGATCAGCCCAGAAGATGGAGAGCATCTGGGAGGGAGTCAGGTGTGACTTCGGCATGATGACAGTAAACCCCAGTGAGTGCAGGAGGTCCGCTGTAGTCTGGAGGTGGGAGATGACAGCCTGGGGCGAGCCCGACTTTAACAGCCAGTAATCGAGATAGGGGAAGACTGGAACCCTGATCTGTGCAGAAGAGCTGCAACCACTGCCATCACTTTTGTGAACACGCGAGGGGCACTGGTAAGGCCAAAGGGGAGCATGGTGAACTAAACACGCTCATGGCCTACCGTGAACTGACGGTAGCATCTGTGGGCTGGCAGGAAGGGAATATGGAAATAGGCGTCCTGCAAGCCCAGCGTCACCATCCAGTCTCCAGGGCAGTGGGCAGACAGGACATGAGCCAACGTGAGGATTTTGAAATTCTCCTTCCGTAGGAAGCATTTGAGGATCCGGAGGCCTAGAAGAGGATGCAGGCCTTTTTCCTTTTTTGGTACCAGAAAGTAGCGGGAATAGCAACAACTAACTACTTCTGGAGCAGGGACCCTCTCGATAGCTCCCTTGGCCAGCAGAGCTGAGACTTCCTGGTGGAGAAGCGCAAAATGATGACATGAGCCAACGTGAGGATTTTGAAATTCTCCTTCCGTAGGAAGCATTTGAGGATCCGGAGGCCTAGAAGAGGATGCAGGCCTTTTTCCTTTTTTGGTACCAGAAAGTAGCGGGAATAACAACAACTAACTACTTCTGGAGCAGGGACCCTCTCGATAGCTCCCTTGGCCAGCAGAGCTGAGACTTCCTGGTGGAGAAGCGCAAAATGATCCTCCGAAATGTGATTGAAAGATGGTGGCATGGAGGGAGAGGTAGTCTCGAAGGGGAGGGAGTAGCCCCTTTGGACTATTTGCAAAACCCATCTGTCCAACGTGATGGATTACCAGTGGGGGAGGTGATGGCTAATCCTGCCGCCCGCTATCCGTTGATGGCCCTGAAAGGTCAGACTAGGAGGGTTTGGAGGCTGTTGCAGGGGGGAGAAAGTGTGGAGTGGCCCGCACGCTGGCTCCCGGATCCGCAAGGTTGCTGGGTATCAAGCCCGTGGCCACGCAGAGGCTGGGAAGCTTGCATGAACCGGTGGCTAGGCAAGGCCAACGTGGCTGGGCACCCCAAAAGGGGCATTAAGCAGACTGGAGTAGTTGGGAAGGCACAGCGAGGCCCAAAGATCTGGCCGTAGTCCAAGAATCTTTAAAGCACTCCTGGGCTGAGTCTTCTTTGTCGCTAAACAGACAGCAGCGTGGTCCCAGGGGCACCTGGGAAATGTAGTTCCCGGTCCTCTGGTGCGCCAAATGGAGTAGCCGTTACCCTCACGGCGGGAATGGGCGTTGGTCAGTGGGGCCACCAGGAGCAGCAGCAAGATTGCAGGTCAGTTCTTCCCCAAGACAGGTTTCCCACTGAGCGCTCGGCGCTCCGCTGATTTCAAGCGCCTCCCGGCGCAGCAGTGGCGTCAGTGGTGCGCCGTGTTCCCCGGGGCACCTGGGAAATGTAGTTCCCGGTCCTCTGGTGCGCCAAATGGAGTAGCCGTTGCCCTCACAGCGGGAATGGGGGCTGGTCAGTGGGGCCGCCAGGAGCAGCAGCAAGATTGCAGGTCAGTTCTTCCCCAAGACAGGTTTACCACTGAGCGCTCGGCGCTCCGCTAATTTCAAGCACCTCCGGGCGCAGCGGTGGCGTCACTGGTGCGCCGTGGTCCCCGGGGCACCTGGGAAATGTTGTTACCGGTCCTCTGGTGTGCCAAATGGAGTAGCCGTTGCCCTCATGGCGGGAATGGGCGCTGGTCAGTGGGGCCGCCAGGAGCAGCAGCAAGATTGCAGGTCAGTTCTTCCCCAAGACGGTGGAGTGGTGTGGCTCACTAGTTAGAGGCGGCAGACCCGTAAGCAGAGAATGGCCCGGGACCAGGGTTCAATTCCCGACGCGGCAGGGTCGTGGACCAGGGTCAAAACGGACTCGATAATTCTCACCTCGGTGCCTACTCTAACCAGGGAACACACTCTTGGCGCCGCGGCCAGGGCGACTGACGCTGGAATCTGGGGACCACGGTTCGATCCCCGGCTCCGGCGGCAGGTTAGCCCAGCACCATGTGACTCTGGGCAATAGCTCGCTTAATCTTCCCGACGGCCCCCAGCGCCTAGAGACCCTTACGGGTGATTGTGCGCTTTACAAATGTGGACTTTACTCTGCAACTCTGGGCATTAAGCTTGCCTCATCTCCACAGCGGTCCCCCACAGACGCCGGGGATGCCTGGTTTAATCTTGGAGATACCCAGAAAGGGACCATCTCACAGGGAAAACCAGGACGGGTTCCCCAGCGGTCTTCAGCGCCAGGATACTCCATGGAGTCGCAGTGCGCTTTACAAGTACACCCACATTTACAAGACGGGTTTATTTTTGGGAGTAATGTCTGTGCCTGTCCAGGTTTGTCAGAACTTGTCTGGTCATCCCAGGGTTGCGAATGCCTCTTATTATTCCACGTCATGCATTTCAGTGACTGAGGGCTCCTAATACTAGCCAAGGGCTGAGATCATATATATCAGTTGCTGTCCACATATGTAAACCAGTATATAACAACTCCCACCCAATCTTGTCAGGACTGGAGGCGAGGATCATGTTTATCTTTGTCTCTTTATTTTGACTCCAGCAGCTTAAACATTTAACAAAAACTATCTTTCCCATGAACCACCAGGAATTGAAGACGAAAACAACTTCAACTAATCAGAACCCATAATGTCTCATAATGTCCCAGAATAGTCCTAGTATCTCTCTTGCCCCAGCAGAGCACAGACGAGTCTCTTAGTTAACTAATCTGGCGGACGCCCTGCAAATATTTGTTTATTCTTCTGTCATTGCTTTATGGTAATGTTATGTCTAGGGTTGGTCTGTTTGTACTGTTTCTGGATTTTCACTGCGGGGAACGCACTTCATCGCTCTCTACGCGATGTATACGCGTGAGCGCGGAATTGACATTTTTCCCGCTAGAGGGCGCTCTGGGCCATAAATAAAATAACATTGTGAGCGCGCGAAGAGCATCTCATTGCTCCCGATCGGCGCACTTGGCCAAACGAGTTCCAGGGCTTCCTCGGACCGCCTACCCTGCATTTTCTCGTCTGACCTGTCCTGGAAGCCTTTACACACCCCGCGGGGGTCTTTTCTTGAATAAAAGCGGTGCCAACGGCACGCGATCGGGTCAGCATTGCAATCCCTAATTATCTGTTTCGTTGAACCAGTTTATTTTCTGTGGCCAATCTTTTTCTTCAGGTTTGGCGCCGCAGGGGCAAAGCCTAGGCCTATTATCCTAATTTATATTTTTAGTGAGGATGCACCTGTCACGGGGCTTGACCCACCCAGTGTCAAGAGGTATGGCGCAGCGGCCAGCATAGCTGCCAAGGTTTCAGATTGCTTATGTGTGACATTTTCATTTTTTCAATGTAATTATGAGTGACATCCAACAACTATGAGTGACACTTTCTCGCGAGTTAAATCAAGCAATGAAGATGAGGGAAGCATATATATATAAATCGAATAAAGAGTGTTCCAAACTTACCTGTTTTCGACATTCATTGAGCCAGTGATCAAGAGCTTTCCATTAGCTCGAAACGCGTTTTTGCAGTGTTTTAAGGCTAAGAGACATGCTGCTACTTTTCCTCCTGTGGCGCCGAGTGCAGTAACCCCTGCTTGTGCGGCGAATCCTCAAAGGGCAACCTTCTCCCCATGCCAGTGAACAAAGGCGACCACACGCCCGAAACGCGTTTGGCTGAAACACATTATGCGAAGGAGCAGCTGGTCTGCGTATCCTGCATTCTACAAATAAAAGGTTCAACTTGCCGTGGTGTGGCTTCTTCTTTGGAGGCAACTCTTCTTGTTCGTGTTAAGCGGCGTGCCCCGCCGCGAGGAATCCCCACTGCTATCATGGAGGGCCTGCAGCGACAACAATAAAAGATGCTGCGGGGATGGCAAGTCCGCTTTGTGGAAGGAGTATGGGCAGGATGCCAGCCCTGTCAGCTTTGAGCAGCCCACTTGGGTATGAATATGTACATTTTGTTGGGGGCAAGGCATGCGACCCACTGGGGTGAACATTGAAAAACGCACTACAGTTACCAGCATGCAAGTCGCGCATACGCCCACTGGGGCGGGATATTTAAATATGCGCAGGTGGTGCGTTCGCTGCCTTCTCCCCATGCCAGTGAACAAGGGCGACCACATGCCCAAAACGCGTTTGGCTGAAAGACATTATGCGTTTGGCTGAAAGACATTATGCGAAGGAGCAGCTGGTCTGTGTATCCTGCATTCTACAAATAAAAGGTTCAACTTGCAGTGGTGTGGCTTCTTCTTTGGAGGCAACTCTTCTTGTATATATATATATATATATATAAAAAATTACAGCCATTTCTGTAACGAGAAACTCTACAAAGATCTTAAAACTATTGCAAAGCACCAGAAATGGAAGGGCACTATCTGACATGAAATACAAACTGCATTGCTGCCACGTTTTAAGAGTGCGAATGTGTGACATTTTCAAAGTTTCAGGGTACTTATGAATGACAATCTACTACTAAATGTATGACACTATCTTTTGAGCAAAATCAACAAAGTAAGTACATGGAAACAGATAAACATTAGAAATTACACTCATTTGAGTAAGGACAAGTTATGAAAAGAACTTGAATCTGCTGCAAAATACCTGATCCTACTGTAATGCGATTATATACCCACAAGTACTCACATCTTACATGATTTTACGCTTGTAATCATCACTGCTTCTTGCAGAGCCACAGACATATTGCATTGGACAGTGTTTAATTGCCAGGTCATGTTTGGCTACAGAACACCTTATCGCAGCAATCCAACTCATTCTCTTATTGCAATCTGAACCTTATTGCGTGCTCTTTTCCTAAACACAAACATCACTGCACTGATTATAGTGCTTGCTCCGCAGCGTAACAGGCCACCTACCAATAGGAAAATCCTACCTGGGGCTGCAGTTTCTATGCTACAGTGAGGAACTCACTGCTGACAGCTGCTCCGCTCAGAGCTGTTCACAGACAGTGCTGTGCTCGAGTCTGTGGGGCAGTCCATACACCCCAGTGCTCTGACCGGGGCAGAAAGTGCAAATGCTCTCAGCAGCAGAAAGAACTTAGATTGCAGTGTGCACGGTGGGGGTCTTTTAAAAACTGCACCTACCATAACAGGAAACAAGTGGAGTACTTTATTTTGTCAAGGCCCTACCAGAGTCGCAGCAATGTCTTCCTGGGGACACAGCAGGACTTGTAAAAAAATAAGTGATCCTGTCTGGAGTTAGTCATGTGTCATCCACTGACGGAGCCAGCCAAGCTGTAGAGGCATGAGTGCATTGAAAGGAGCCTGCCCTCACAATAAGCAATAATTATTTATTTATATCCTAACAGTTACCAGACGCCAGTATTTAAGTGACTTACAAAACAAGAGCGGAGAATACCCAGCTCTACTTTCTTTTTGCTGCAATTCAAAGCTTGCGAATGCGGCAATTCGGTAAAGGGCCGTTTGTGACCGCAATCAGAAGCACAACTCTGATTCTCCCGCGGGACGCAGACCGCCTGGCGGGGGGTGGGGGGCAATCAGGGCAGTTCACCTTTACACAGGCTGAATTGTGGTGTGCTGCTCTGGTGGTGGGCTATTGGCCCTGGAACCACTCGGACTGGCGGCACCACGGTTGGTCCAGTCACTCTAAGCTGGCCGGTGACGGTCGGGTGTATCCAGTCACAGGCCGGGATTCATTTTAAGGTTTAGTGATGATGCCAAATCCTAGCTGGGTTTGATCCAGCACCATACATAGCCTACTTTGAGTAGTGTCATCAATCATGCAGGAGATAAATGGAGATTACATGGAAAAGGAATCTGCCTCTATCCTTCAACTAGATGACGAGTTCTGCAAAGCGGTTGATGCTTCCATCCTACAGGGATCTACCCTCCCCCTATAACCTAACTAATAAGCTCCCATCCACACAAAACCTACACCCTCCTCGTTTAACACCTACACGTACTCCCCCAATGGGCTCCTCCAATCTCCCCCACTCCTTCTCCTACAATCCCCCCTCTCCAGTATCTAACCAATTCACCCAAATCGAACTCCCAGTTTCTAACCATTTCTCCCAAATCCAACTCCCAGACCATCTGCACTTCCCCCGATCCACCCTTTTACTCCTTTTAACCCCCCAGCCCCCTACTCTGTCCCTACCTCCTCAACTTGACTCCCCTCTCCACTCGCCTCCTGGCTTCCCTCCTCTCCCACATGCCAGACCTCCTCCCACTACCAACAAGGACTCTCCACATCTCCCTCCTGATCTCCTAGCACACCTCCCTATAACACTTTTTACCCAAATACTCCTCAATATTGAATTGCACCTCTCGACCCTCATATTTGAACTTTCTTCCCTCTGAAATGATGTCTCCTTCCTCACTACTAATGTATCAACCCTCCCAATCACACCTACCCCTCAGTCCCCTCACAAGAATGCCATGCTCCTTATGTCAAAGCATTCCTTTCCCCCTCTCCGACTAGAACGGATTTGTCATAGCTCACATAGCACACCCCTCGGCCTGAGCCATCTTCCCTCATTGACCTCTTTGAACATAATAAAGCTCTCCCCCTCCCCACCTTAACTTCGAAGCCCCCACCACCTCATGCATCTATCCCTATGATCCTTGGTATTAATAGGATCCCGTCTTCTCCTGCCTCTCCCCCCATACTGACGGACAGTAGTATTAACCCCTTCGGTGCTCATGACGAGCTCAGCTCGTCATGAGGTACACCTCTTGTGTGGTCATGACGAGCTGAGCTCGTCATGACCACACCCATTAACATTATGGCCCAGCACAGGAGGAGAATATCATCAGCAGCCAAGGTGTTAACTCACTCAGCCCTCCCCCTTCCCCAGCAACCCTCCCACCCACGACCTCAACGACCTTAATCTACCCTCTCACCACCTCCTCTGCGATCTCCCCACTACCTCACTCAGCTATCCCAGTGATCGTGGGACTTAGTAGGAATCCTTCTTCCCCAGCTTCACTCAGACTACCTCAACAACTCACTTCTATCCACACCTGCTCCTCCTCAAAATCCAATGACTCTAAACCCCTCAACTGCATGCTGCTTAACTGCCGATCAGCCTCTTGTCATGCTACGGAAATAGCTGAAACCATCCTCAACGAAAGCATTGACATCGCCTTTTTGACTGAAACCTGTCTCAACTCCCACTCCTCATCAATCCTTGACATGCTTTCCCCGCTGGGGTACTCCATCCTTAGAAAAGACAGAAATTATCAAATTGGAAGGGTCCTCACTGTAATTATTAGAGATGAACTCAAACTCTCTCCTATCCATCACCAGGACCTATTCACTTTAGTTTAGTTTAGTTTATGACATTTGTTAAGCGCCTGGTTGCACAGAGAACAGTGCGTCCCCGCGCTGACAATCCCACTAACATCTCTTCAGCTTAGCTGAATACCTTGGTGCTGAATTTACAACTCAGGGTCCCCCCCTATCTGCCTGCATATTATCTACCATGCCCCTGGAAATCCTCTTCCCTTTGCGGAGGAGTTGTCTGATCTACTTATTCAATCATTGCTCTTCAAATCCAGAAACCTCTTCCTAGGGGATTTTAATATCCACTGAAACGAAAATGATGAACCCGCAGTTAACCTCTTCAAGAATTTTCTTGAGATCAGTGACCTGACACAACTCTGCAATTTTCCAACTCACTCCAAAGGAGCCACCCTTGATGCTATTATCACTAGCAGGGAACTGTCTTCTCTCTCCCACACCATCCCCATTGACTGGTCAGATCACCACCTCATCTTCTTCACCATTAACAATTCCATTCCACCCCTCCCTCTCGCTCCAACAATCAAAAGAAACTAACCCGAAATTTTTACCTGATTCCCCCCGGTGAGATGGAATCTACTTTAAAAGCTCGACTACAGCTCTACCCTCTCTCACAAAGTGGCACAGGTCTTACTGAACAGTATAATAACTCTATCCTTGAAGTCCTTGACCAAATTGCCCCAGCCAAATTAAAACTCAAAAAAACTATTCCGTCAAAGACCTGGTTCTGTTCTGACCTAATCAAAGAGAGACAAGCTCTCAGGCAGACTGAACGCATTTTGAGAAATAAACCTTCCATCTCTAATCTTGTCCTCCACAGAGCTGCTAGGGTCAACTACAAAAAACACATCTTTAACTAAAAAGCGTCCTTCCTCCGCTCCCAACTTGATCAGGCAAGAAACAGTCCTAGAGAACTTTTTAACATTCTCAAAAACCAAACTACCTAAGCCCCCCAAAGTTACTAGCTTCTGTTGAGAGATGTGAAGCAATTGCTAGCTTTTCTGATAAGGCAGGCAGAGGCGCTTCCGCCTCAATTCCCCCATAGTAAGCAATGTGCCCGCGACCGCGCAGCGGACGCGCCAATGGCGCGCCAAAGGAAAGCCCGTTTGCGCCCGGCCGCACCCGGCCGGGACCAGGTGCCAGGAACCCTAGTTCCAAGAGGATTTCAGTGAGGATTAAGTACTCGAAAGAATCAATACTAGAACTAAATAAACCCATTGGTATTGCATGCAGACATAATATCCATGTAGAGAACATGCCACTAACATGTAGACGCTGCAATATTACATTCACCTGGAGAACACCCACTACTAGGGAGTTAAAATGACAGTTAGCTCTACTAAACTGCAGGTCTATGGCCAAACATAAACATGAGATACGTCACCTACTCTGTGAAAGATCCCTGGACGCCTTGTTTCTAACCGAAACATGGCTCAATGAGAACTCAACACCCGATGTGATAGACGCCATTCCTAATGGTTTCCGCCTAGTTAGGCAAGACAGGATAAGCCAAAGAGAGAGGAGATAAAATGTGAGGTACAACAAACTGGCCTAGATAACTATGAGTCATTTTTCTTCACGCTGTCAATAGCAGATAACAATACCTTAGCGGGATTCCTTATATATATCCCCCCCGGCCAAATAACAACGTTTTTGACAAGTCTGGAGGACAGGATAATATATCCAGCATTGAGACATAACAATTTTCTGATACTGGGGGACTTAAACATACACTTTGACGATAAAGAAAATCCAGAAATATGTGCTATCTGTAAGGACCTCCTTTCACTGCATCTGGCGCAAAAAGTAGAATCTCAAACCCATCAGGGGGGCCACATCGTAGACCCTATCTTTATTAATTGCAAGGAGACAGAAGTAGGAGCACCATGGCCAGTTCCATGGGCAGATCACAATCTGGTCCCATTCACTGTGCCAGCGCAAAGACTGAAGGAACAATGTCACAAGGAGGTAATAACCACCAGAAAGTGGAATAAATTTAACGCCATCTCATATGCACAAGCATTAAAGTAGCAGAAGCCTAGGTTGGACAATGATATCAACAGAGCCAATGAACAGATTGAGACATGGATTACCAATGCGCTAGACAAGGTAGCACCATGGAGCACGAGAATCCCTAAAAGACCAAGGGAAACAGCACCTTGGTATAATGACGAGTTAAGGAAAGCTAGGAAATCTTGTAAGAAATCAGAACGCACCTGGAGAAAGAATTACTGTAATAAACTTAAAGAAGACTATAAAAAAGAACTGAAAGTCTAGCATGCACTGATAAAAAAAGCAGATGTGAATTCTATACAGATAAAATAGATAGAGTCAATAACTCACATAAGGAAATGTTTATTATTCTAAAATCTCTCAGAAACCAAGAAGTGAAGAAAGAGGATACCCCTGCTACGAAAGAGTCCTGCAATGAGATAGCAGAATTCTTTGCTAATAAAGTAATAAATATATATGATACCTTTCCTACAGAGGCGCGACTTGGCACCACTGTATCGGTAACCAAAATGGTGAGCAATGTAAGAACAACGCTGGATGGGTTTCGTATACAGGAAAGTGAGGCTCTAAAAGATACAGTAAAAGGAATAAGGTCCGGCTCTCCTCAAGACCGACAGGACCGGAGAAAATGATGGAGGGGATGGACATAATCCTACCTTATATCACAGATCATATTTCCCACTCCTTCCAGATGGGTATAGTTCCAAAAAAATGGAACAGGCCATTGTTAGACCTCTCAAGAAAAATCTATCACTAGAATATACCAAGTTAGACAATCTGCTCCCCATTTCACTGCTCCAATTTGTGGCTAAAGTCACAGAAAAAATCACTAATAAACAGCTGGTAGACCACATTAACATGAATGATCTTCTGCACCCCTCACAGTCAGGCTTTAGAATGGCACACTCAACAGAATCAGCGCTACTCATGGCGACAGAATCACTCAGGAAGCATATTGACGAGGGACAAACAGCCGCACTGATCTTGTTGGATCTAAGTGCAGCATTTTACACCGTTTCGCACCCCTAGTTACTTCAAAGACTTGAGGCCTGTGGCGTCAGGAACAACGCTCTGAAGTGGCTGACCTCGTTCCTGGACGAACGGAGCTTCCAAGTCGCCCAAGGAACGCTTCGGTCTGATAGCTACCCTCTGCCTCAAGGGGTCCCACAGGGATCAATTCTGAGCCCCACCCTGTTCAATCTGTACGTGGGACCACTAGCAGAATGTGTAGAGAAACATGAGGTGTCGATAGTGTCCTACGCAGACGACACGCAGCTAATTGTATTGTTATCCCAGAACAAAGCTCAGGCAGTGACCCGCTTTGCCAAATGCTTAGAGGAGATAGCCGACTGGAAGTCGAACCACTGCCTCAAGTTGAATGGGAGCAAGACGGAGGTACTGGTGGTGGGTAAAGCACCTACCATCTGGTCATCTGCTTGGTGGCCAGAAGTACTTGGCCAAGTCCCGCACCCAAAATCAGAGATGAAAAATCTTGGAGTCTGATTCGACTCCAAACTGTCTTTCGACAATTAGATACGGAAGGTAGCGGGGAAGTGTTATGGTGCCATGAGAACCCTGAGAAAAATCATAGATTTACTACTATCTAAAGCCAGGAAAACCATAGTGCACGCAATAATCACCTCACAATTAGACTATAGTAATGCACTGTATTTAGGCGCTTCCAAAAAAGGCCTTGCTAAACTACAAGGCGTGCAAAATGCTGCGGTACGTCTGGTTCTCGGCCTTCCAAGGAGAGCTAACTCTAAGAAAGCCCTGTCCACCTTACACTGGTTGCCAGTGGAGAAGAGAACCATGTTCAAGGCACTGTGCTATTGCCACCGCATCCTCTCACATAAAAGCTCCAGATATCTGCAACCATTGCTGACTAAATATACCCCAGAACGAAATCTGAGATCCAAGAATATGACGTTAGTAAGCATCCCAAGAATATTCAAGGCCCGTATGGGGGCTCGTTCTTTTAGGTACTTGGCAGCCAAAAGCTGTAACGCCCTGCCAATTACCTTAAGAACAGGGCCTAATGAAGGTCCATTCTGTAAGAAGCTGAAGACATGGCTGTTCGCAAAAGCTGAGGACGGCACGAACTAAGGACCTTGGGAAACCACAATCTCGCTCATCTAGTTATGTCTCAGCGCGGGGACACACCGTTGGTGTAACCAGGCGCTCTACAAATGAAATAAATAAATACATAAATAAAGTCACTAAGATTGATTAATCCTTCACCCCAACTCCACCACCTTTTAGCCAACATCCCCTCAGTAACATTCCCCCTGTGCCTCCCTCCACTTCCCTCCGCCCCCAGGACCCCCCTCAACCCCCGTCCCTATCACCCACCATGACTTTTACCCTACCGACGCCCAGCTAAAAAACAATGCATCTTCAAGTGATTTTTGTCCAGTATCTGAAAATTATGTTCTCAACATCATCACCAAGCTTAAACCATCCTCGCATACCAGAGATCCTCTTCCTGCACATTTGGTACAAGCACTTAAACACATCATCACCCCACTATGGACCAATATTATCAACTCTTCCTTCACCACTGGTATTGTTCCAGCTTCCCTCCAACTAGGCCAAATTACCCCTATCATCAAAAATACAATGGTAGATCCCAACGACTTAAACAATCTGAGCCCTATCTCCAACCTTTCCTTCCTATCTAAAGCCCTCGAAAAGTGCGTCCTGAAACAGTTGGACAAACACATCGACCATTCAACCACTTAGTCGTTTTCCAATCTGGTTTTAGAAAGGGATGCAGCACGGAAACAGCTATGCTCAACATTATTGATGACTTACATCGGTCCCTGGACGAAGGCGAATCCTCCCTCCTCTTTCTTCTTGACCTCTCTGCTGCCTTTGATACTGTTAACCATGTCACCTTACTCAACATTCTCAAAGACCGTTTCGGCTTTGATGGTAAAGTTCTCAAGTGGTTGGCCTCCTATTTCCAAAATAGAACCCAACAAATTAAAGTCAGTGGCTGCCTTTCCAAACCTCAGCCTGTCTCCTTGGGCGTTCCACAGGGCTCTCTCCTTTCTCCAACTCTTTTCAACCTCTTCGTGGAACCCCTCACCCTTATTCTTAAACAAGCAAAAATAAGTTATCACCTCTACGCCGATGACACCCAACTATACTACAAGACCAAATCCCACGATGACATCTTACATCTTAATGATGCCTTGACCAAGATTCAATTATGGTTCCATCAAAACCACCTCAAACTAAACCCCAAAAAAACAGAAATCATCCTATTCTCCCCCAAGAACAATTCACTCCCTATTCAACACTGGATTACGGGATTTAAAGCTTTAAACTGCTCTCTCACAATCTCCAACTCGGCTAAATCGCTCGACATTAGCGTTGATCAGAACCTTAATCTGACTCCCCATATAAAAAACTCAGCAAAAGGTGCTCTCTTCACACTGCATCACCTTAAAAAAATTAAACCGTTCATCCCAGCTGAGGACTTCAAATCAGTTGTACAATCACTGGTCCTAAATCGAATAGACTATGGCAATCAATCAATCAATCAAATCATTTATATAGCGCACTACTCACCCGGAGGGTCTCAAGGCGCTAGGGGAGGGGGGGTCCGCTACTGCTCGAACAGCCAGGTCTTGAGCTTCTTCCTGAAGGCAAGGTGGTCCTGGGTCAGGCGGAGGTGAGTCGGGAGGGAGTTCCAAGTCTTGGCGGCCAGGTAGGAGAAGGATCTTCCTCCTGTGGTGGCTCTTCGGATGCGGGGGACGGAGGCGAGGGCGTGGCCGGTCGATCGAAGCTGGCGTGTGGGGGCGTAGAAGTTGAGGCGGCTGTTGAGGTATCCTGGGCCTTGGTTGTGTAGGGCTTTGTGTGCGTGGGTGAGGAGCCGGAAGGTGATTCTCTTGTTGACCGGGAGCCAGTGCAGATCTCTCAGGTGTCCGGAGATGTGGCTGCGTCGGGGGATGTCCAGGATGAGTCGTGCAGAGGCGTTCTGAATCCGCTGGAGTCTCTTCTGGAGTTTGGCGGTGGTTCCGGCGTAGAGGGAGTTGCCGTAGTCCAGACGGCTGGTGACGAGGGCCTGGGTGACCGTCTTCCTGGTCTCGGTGGGGATCCACCGGAAGATCTTACGTAGCATGCGCAGGATGTTGAAGCACGACGAGGAGACGGCGTTGACTTGTCTGGTCATGGAGAGGGAGGAGTCCAGGATGAAGCCCAGGTTGCGTGCGTGGTCTGTTGGTTTGGGTGCGCTGCCCAGGGCGGGGGGCCACCAGGAGTCATCCCAGGCGGAGGGTGAAGATCCCAGGATGAGGACTTCCGTCTTGTCCGAGTTCAGTTTCAGGCGGCTGTTCATCATCCACTTGGCTACGTCTGTCATCCCTTCGTGTAGGTTGGCTCTGGCGGTGGCGGGGTCGTTGGTGAGGGAGAGGATCAGCTGGGTGTCGTCGGCGTAGGAGATGATGTTTAGGTTGTGTTGGCATGCGATGGCTGCGAGGGGGCTCATGTAGACGTTGAAGAGGGTTGGGCTGAGCGAGGAGCCTTGGGGAACGCCGCAGATGACTTCGGTGGCTTCTGATCTGAACGGGGGGAGGCGGACTCTCTGTGTCCTTCCGGCGAGGAACGAGATGATCCATTCCAGTGCCTTCTCCTGGATTCCGACGTTGCTGAGGCGCCGCACTAGGGTACGGTGGCAGAAAGTGTCGAAGGCCGCGGAGAGGTCTAGGAGGATGAGGGCCGCTGTTTCTCCGTTGTCGAGCAGGGCTCGGATGTCATCGGTGGCTGCGATCAGGGCGGTCTCGGTGCTGTGGTTGGCCTGGAAGCCGGACTGCGAGAGGTCGAGGGATCCGTTCGTCTCGAGGAAGGCGGCCAGCTGCTTGTTGACGGTCTTCTCGATGACTTTTGCAGGAAACGGGAGCAGCGAGATGGGGCGGTAGTTCTTGAGGTCGGTGGGGTCGGCTGATGGCTTCTTTAGTAGAGCGCTGAGTTCGGCGTGCTTCCAGCTCTCCGGGAAGGTAGCGGTGTTGAAGGAGGTGTTGATGATGTCCCGCAGGTGGGGTGCGATGACAGCGTCGGCCTTGTTGAAGATGTGGTGAGGGCAGGGGTCGGTCGGAGATCCGGAGTGGATGGAGTTCATCGTGCGGATGGTGTCTTCGGTGCTGATCGGGGTCCAGGCGCGAAGGGTGGTGGTGGGGGGCGGTGGTTCCGTCGTGGCGTGCGTCGGTTGAGTGCTGAAGCTGTTGTGTCTGTCCGCGATCTTGTTGTGGAAGTAGGAGGCTAGGGAGTTGCAGAGGTCTTGCGAAGGGGTGATGTTGTTGTTTCCGGCGTTGGGGTTGGAGAGCTCTTTAACGATGTTGAAGAGTTCCTTGCTGCTGTGTGCGTTGTTGTCCAGTTGTTCCTTGAATGCAGTTTTCTTGGTGGCGTGCATCAGTTGGTGGTGTTTTCGGGTGGCGAGCTTGAGGGCAGTCATGTTGTTCGGTGTAGGGTCTCTGCGCCAGGCTTTCTCGAGTGCTCGGCAGTTCTTCTTGGAGCTCTTGAGTTCGTCGGTGAACCATGGGGCTTTCTTGCTGCCGGGTCTGCTAGGCGGGGTCTTCAGAGGGGCGAGGTCGTCTGCGCAGTTGCTGATCTACTTCGTGAGGTTGGTGGCCGCCTGGCTTGGGTTAGTTGCGCTGGTGGGAGGGTTCATGCTCAGGGAGGTCGCAAGCTGGTCGGCTGTGATCTTGTACCAGCTTCTGCGTGCAACCTGTTGTTGGTGGTGGTGGATCGTGGTCCTTCTGAAGCTGAAGTGGATGCAGCTGTGGTCTGTCCAGTGGAGTCCGGTGGCGTGGCTGAAGGTGATGTCCTTGCTGGATGAGAACACGGGTTCGAGTGTGTGTCCGGCGTAGTGGGTGGGGGTGGTCACCAGCTGCTTGAGACCGAGGTTGGCGAGGTTGTCCAGCAGGGTGGTGGTGTTGCGGTCGTTGTTGTTCTCCAGGTGGAAGTTGAGGTCCCCGAGGAGGATGTAGTCAGCGGAGAGGAGGGCGTGCGGGCTGATGACGTCGGCGATGTCTTCGCTGAATTGTGTACGTGGTCCTGGGGGTCTGTAGATGAGGGTGCCTCTGAGGGTGGTCTTGGGGTTGATGTGGATCTGGAAGTGCAGGTGTTCGGCGGGTGCGAGGGTGTCGTCGGTGTTGGTCGTGATGCGGATGGTGTTCCTGTGGATGATGGCGATGCCTCCTCCTGTCTGGTTGACGCGGTCCCTCCGCATGATCTTGTAGCCGTCCGGGATGGCGATGGCGATGTCGGGCGCTGAGGAGGCGTTCATCCAGGTTTCTGTGAGGAAGGCGACGTCTGGGGCTGTGGTGTCGAGCAGGTTCCAGAGCTCGACGGCGTGTCTGTGGACGGAGCGGGTGTTGAGCAGGATGCACTTGAGGTGGTTGCTGCTGGTGCTCGGCGCTGGTGTAGTGCAGGTCCGGATGCAGGTGAACTTGCAGGAGTGGCAGCAGAAGGGTCCGTGGGTGCGTCTCGGGGTGGCTCCGCAGCAGCCCGGGATTCGGCCGGCGTTGAGTGCGTAGAGTTCGGTGGCATTGTAGGTCCGGCGGGTGGGCTGGTGTCTGCGGGAGACAGGGGTCCTGGCACTGGGCGCGGTCCAGGCGCGGACGGGCGCAGACGGGCTTACCTTTGGCGCACCTTCGGCGCTCATTCGGTGCTACAGCTGAGCGCGTCCGCTGCGCGGTCGCTCAGGGGGCGTCATAAGTAGGGGGACGGGAGGTCGGGTCAGCTGGGTTGGCGGGCGCGGGGCGGCCAATGGGCTGGTGGTGGGTGGGGCCGCAGGGGGTCAGCGGCGGGAAAAACTGGCGGCCGTGCGGCTCAGCTGAGGCTGGGTCGCTCGGGTGCAGGGAGGGCAGCAGCGGCAGGAGCAGGCGGGCGGAAGTCCCAGCAGGAGCAGGTAGCGGCTGGAACAAGGGGGGTGACCCGGCCTACTGAAAGGCACAGTGGTCACTCCCGAGCACACCCGACGATCCCTTAAGTAGGGGGACGGGAGGGCGGGTCAGCTGGGTTGGCGGGAGCGGGGCGGCCAATGGGCTGGTGGTGGGCGGGGCCGCAGGGGGTCAGCGGCGGGAAAAACTGGCGGCCGTGCGGCTCAGCTGAGGCTGGGTCGCTCGGGTGCAGGGAGGGCAGCGGCGGCAGGAGCAGGTGGGCGGGAGTCCCAGCAGGAGCAGGTAGCGGCTGGAACAAGGGGGGTGACCCGGCCTACTGAAAGGCGCAGTGGTCACTCCCGAGCACACCCGACGATCCCTTAAGTAGGGGGACAGGAGGGCGGGTCAGCTGGGTTGGCGGGAGCGGGGCGGCCAATGGGCTGGTGGTGGGTGGGGCCGCAGGGGGTCAGCGGCAAGAAAAACTGGCGGCCGTGCGGCTCAGCTGAGGCTGGGTCGCTCGGGTGCAGGGAGGGCAGCGGCGGCAGGAGCAGGCGGGCGGGAGTCCCAGCAGGAGCAGGTAGCGGCTGGAACAAGGGGGGTGACCCGGCCTACTGAAAGGCGCAGTGGTCACTCTCGCTGGCACCCCTAACGTCCACCGAGCCCCTATCAAATACGTTCTCAACATTGCTGCAAGGATCATCTCTGACTGTAAGCGATACGATCACATCTCCCCTGTTCTCAAAAATCTCAAATGGCTTCCAATCGAAGGCAGATCCACCTACAAGATAGCCTGCATCACTCACAAAGCACTTCACCAAAATACCCCTTCTTACCTATCAGATAAACTCCAAAAAGCTGGGTGTGCTAGAACTTTGAGGAGCACTAACACCCTTGTTCTAATCCCGCCTCAGCTAAAAAAGAAAGCAACTCAAACTCGCTCATTCTCTGGTAACGCCCCGTCCATCTGGAATACCCTTCCCAAAGACCTACGCTGTAACCCTTCCCACCCTTGCTTAAAAAAATACCTTAAGCTGCTCCTTCTCAACAAATACTTGGGTCCTTAATTATACTTACTGTCTCTGGCCTTGAATTCCCACGCTATTCATTACTTTTTCAGGCTAACCCTTACTTATTACTCACCTCATCCCTCCCTTCCACAACTTTATACCTTTATCTCTCGCCCTTCTCCAACTATTGACTTACTATACAATTTCTCTGTCCTCCCAATCTAATATCCTCATTTTGCTTCTTGATTTTTAACTTCCCATCTGTAAATCACTCTCAGTGTTCAACTTCCTTACCTTATTTTAACATCTATACTTAGTTTGAACTGTCTTTTGTTTAACCTACCCTGTAAAGCGCTCTGATACTCTTGGGTCCAGCCAGCGCTATATAAAACCTTTTTAAATAAAAAAAATCAAATAAAAGACTGTTCCCATTGGGGACAGGGTCAAGACTGATTTGCGTATGGCTATGTTCAAACTGGAATGGCATGGGGAGCAAAAGAAACGATGGATTTAGGCCCAGATCTATGTACTGGGGTGAATGTATGACATTGTTCTGCATTCTGTACATTAACTGTTCTTTTTGCATTTGTCACCCAGAGTGGGAGGGGTATGCCCAGACGTGAGTCCCTTGCTCTCCATGCCACTGGACTCAAGCTATCCTGGCTGATGAGGGGTGAAACCCCGAAACCAGTTCTAGGATGCTTGTTTGAATACCCCTCTGAATGCCCCACATTACACACATACGCACATATCTTCATAGCCCGAGGCTGTAGTGTATTTTCTTTGTTTTCCGCCACGCTGTGGCTGGCAGTGAAGTGTTAAAAGCTTAGCATGCCAGAAGCATGTTGGTGGGAAGGGAGGGGCACATGGGCTGGAAGGTGAGCTGGCACAAACACATGGGCAGTGCATAATGGGCACGAATCCTGCTCACACCAACTGGTACATCAAACTATCCCGTTGCGCCTCTTTATCAGCATGCATGTGCGTGCTTTGGTAAAACCCTACAAATTTTGCCGTACACTCAAATCAGCTGGATAAGTAAAAGAACAAACAACAACTCAGCAAGTAAGTATCATTGGAGTTGAGAGGATGTGACACAATGGCCAGAGTGGCAGACTCGAGAGCTGGGAATCCCGGCTTGAATCTCAGCGGTGCAACATCCTGTGATTCTGGGCAAATCACTTAATTTTTTCTGGTGATACGTTACGCTATATAAAGCTGCTGCAAGACAAAAAAGCATTAAGAGGAAAATCTTTATGAAAAATGAAGTTCCACCAACGCGGATGTTAATAGCATTTGAGCAACGGGAAACTGATGAGAGAAGCAGAGGAGGAACAAGCATTGGTAAATGCAGGAAAACATGTGACAGCCAATAGCAATGGAGTAAAAGAAAGTGGCAAGCACAGGAACCAATGAAAGACAGGAAAGCGAGGGGGCAAGATGTGAGTCCCTTTTAAGATTCATATTAAAAACTATAGATTTCCTAAGCACGGCGCAATAGCTGTACAGGCAAAACCTAGAAATTGAAAAGATAGCTTTTCATTTATATTTTTTAAATGAATCCTATTTTAGTTTAAGGAAAACGGGCTGCATTACAAAAAAATATTGGTTTCTTTAAAAAGCAATCACAGACATGGTGGCCTGCTGACCCCAGCAGGCCACCATCCCTGTGGTTATAGCCATTCACAATGGGTCACAAATTGCAACCTGCCTCATGAATGAGGTAGGTCCATTTTTGACCCACTGCAAATCGTTAACAATGTCAAACACACTGTTGTACATCGCAGTTTTTGATTTCCTAATAGCAAATCGCTAAAATTGGCTATTATGAAATTGCAAACAGACGATTTTGTACATCTGACCGTTAGTTCTTGCTCCACTCGCTCCTCTATGCGGGAAACCACACTTGGTCTATAAGGGCTCTTTTAGTGGCTACAATGACACGATGTCCTTCAAGGGCTTTTTCAATGACTTGCTGTCTTAGACTCTCAGGTATGACGATTCTTGAGCCTCTCAATACAACACCTTCCTTGGTCGCAGACAGTTCATCCTGTACATTTTTTTATTCAACATTGTCAACCAAAGGTTGAGCACTCTTCTTACACGATTTAGTTGAAATGATGTGTTTGAGGATAAGTATGTTCTTATCTACATTAGTAGCACCAATAATCTGTTCAATGAATAGGGCTGCTGCCGTGCTGCACCTCACAATGAAGTTAATGCCCTCCTCAGCTATTTTGGTTGTTGAACTGTGATGATGTAGTGGTACTCGTGAAAGGTAATCAGCAAGGTTCCGGTCTATTTCCGGTTAGTGTACAGTCGATTAGTTGTACTCTTGCAGTACCAACCCCCAACTCTCAATGCGAGGGGGCATCTTGGTTTTTGGGTATCCAAAAATATTGAGCAGTGTCTGGTGGTCTGTAATGATAGGGAAATGTTTTACATATAAAAATGCATGACAATGTTTGCAGGCCCACACTATAGTCAGATTCTTCTTCTCCTGTGTTTTATGTCAGACAAGCTTCGACTGAAATAGGCCACAATGTGTCTCTGAGCATTCGGATGACCATTATGTTGACCAAGGATTGCCCCTAAGTCCACCTGGCGTGCATCTACTGTGATATCAGTATTTAACTTGGGATCAAAATGGGCTATCTCAGTTGCATGCTCAATTGCATATTTTATGGTTTTTGAAGCTGTGATCTCAGTCAGCTGACCAATGGAAAGGAACATTTTGTTTTGTCAAGTCTCCCAATGAGGCCCTCACAGTAGCAAACTCACGAATATCCCTTGAGCAATAACTTCCCATGCCTAAGAAGAATCGCAGCATGGACATTTTGTGGGGCACAAGTAGCTGACAGTGCTTGCACTTTATCTGGGTCAGGAGTCATTTCCCCATCAGAGAATATGTGCCCCAAGAATTTGAGTTTGGTCTTGTAAAACTCACACTTTGCTTCATTTATAGTGAGGCCTGCACCAGCAAGGAACTGCCACACAAAACCAACACGAGTCAAAAAGTAGTGATGTACCTATATTTATCTTCCAATTCGAGTTGATGGTATCCCTTGTTCAGGTCAAGAAGGGAGTAGACTTTGGTACCATTCAGTTGCATGAGTGTCCTGTTTGTGTGGACCAGGATGCCTTTTTCTCTCTATTGCTTTGTTGGCTTGCGCATACCAACACAGATGTGTGCTACACCACCACTGTCCTTTTTTGCCACCACCATTTTGAGCGTAGGACCGGTGGAGTGCTCAATGATGTCATGCTTCAACAGCATTTCTACTTCTTACTCAAAGGCTTCTTGCAAATGAAAAGCAACTATGCAATGCCGCTGGGCAACATGGCAAATGTCCTAATTAATATGAAGTAGCACTTTCATTGTCTTGAGCCTTTGTGGGCCATGAAACGACGACGGGAACTGACTCTCAATTTCAGATCGAGTGTGAAGATTGCAATTGAGCAGTATCAGTCCTATGTCAGCAGCAGTGGCACAACTGAGTAGGCATGCAATGGATAGAGTTAATTGAAGAACGTGAATTGGCACTTGCACTGATACTGCTTTATGTCACATTGTCGGTGTAAATGATCCTTGATTCTGCAACGGTTTAGAAGCAGTCCACATGGATACATTGGTATTTGCAGTTTGAGGCGTGGCACAGGAGACAGGCTATTGAACTTTTCAACTGGCATAACGTTAATCGACGCACCACTGTCTATGATAAAGGTTATGGGGCAACCGTTGACCTTTATTGTAATCTTGGGGCAGTGTCAAAATGAATTCAGTAGTTTCGTTTGGTGGTTTTCCTTTGACTTTTGTTCTTCCCTGCAAGCAGTCAAACCTACATGTGCCAGTTGTTCCTCAGACCATATGATCTGTGCGTATTCAACTTCTTCACTGGCGCTTGATAATGACATTCAAGAGCCTTTGTAGGGTGGCCTCGATGACGATCTTCTTTGGTTTATACTTGTCATAACTGCTGTTGCTGTTTGGCCTTGTGGGTGTGGCGCAAATGCTTCTGGAACCTTCTGGTGCCCCTTTTCTCTTCTTGCAGTGACGCATTTAGTTTCTTTTTCCCTTTGCAGACCGTTAAAAATTGGTTTTCTTTGCATGTCTGTCCCTTGGCTAGACATCTACCTTCATGAGGATATGCTAACCCACATTGGAAACAAAACTTGCGCTTGTGTCTGCTTTTCATTATCAATGCTGTCTCACCCCAGGCTATTACTGCTTCCATATAAGTGGCCTGGCAATCTGCATGTTCTTCTGCCTTTGCAGCTATTAGCACTTTCTCTAAACTGAGTGTCTTTCTCAACATGTGTCTTCTGACCGCATCTAAAAGACAATCATCAATGACTCTAAGGCGCATGGCTTCATCATTGAATTCACTAAACTTGCAGTGTTTGATAAGCACATCAAATCTCTCAACAAATTCAGCCACCATTTCACCAGCTTGCTGTCTTGCTTGATTGAAAATGTACCTTTAATAGTCGAAATTCCGCATAGGATTGAACTTGGTTCCCAATGCTTCTTTGATCTGAAGGTACAATATTGCATCAGTCTGCAAAGTTTACTTCAGCACTTCTTTTACTCTGTCACCTATAAGGTTCTTTAAATACTTAGGGCCTCATTTATGGAAACTGTTGCATCACTGCATGAAAACAGCGCTTCAAGAATTTTCACTGTGTCCTCCTTACGACACCATGGATGCGTCCTATTTAATGTACGGCGCTCCATGTCGCAAGGTGTTACAGATACCTCGGTTTTTCTGAAGTATCCGTAGGTGCAAAAGTTGCGCATTGCTGGGGTGTGTCTGAAAACAGTCGCAACTCCAGCAATTTGTTCTTCACATGGGGTAAGCCCCATGTGAAAGGGCCTGCATCAGTCTTACGCCTGCTGTGAGGCAGGCATAAGATATTGATGCAGTAGCATCCTAGAAGTGGCGCACATAAATCTTATAGATTCCAATGCGCCACTTCTACAAGGCTTTTTGCGGGGTGACGCCCACTCTCCATACATTATAATTGGTGCAGGTATAAAGTGACGCATCTGCCTAGATGCGTCACTTTGTAAATAGGGCACAACATGCAACGGTGGCGCAAAAGTGATGCAAGGTCTTATAAATGAGGCCCCCAATGACTGTCTTATCATCTACTTCTTCCAGGGCATCTATGAAGTCATAGAACATCTTGATCCACGCAGTCCACCTGTTGCCAATATTCTGCTTCTTGGCAGTGTTGAATGGCGGCGGTGGTGTTAGGAACGTAGCTGCATCGCTCTTTGCGCTCCCTTCTGCAGCCATTGAAAAATTTCGCTATTCCGATGGCTTTCATTTCCTTGGATACCACTTCCTGCTGTGCACGCATCAGCCTCTCACCTGGGCCTTTGTCATCACACCTGATTCAGGGTCGTGTGGCACTTCCCTCAAACTGGAATGGCATGGGGAGCAAAAAAATGATGGATTTAGGCCCAGATCTTTGTACTGTTAAGGACGTTTAAGTATTGTACCTGGTTATCCCTGCCTTTAGCATTTCCTTTGCATGGGTGGCTCTGTTTGATGACGCAACACAGTAATTCTTCTTTCAGCATTACCAGTGGGTTTCTGGCGGGCTTTCGACTCGAGTGGGCTTGCTCATAGAGCATACAATTTCTTCAACATCAGTGTCTGGGTTAGAGCGAAGCTTTGACTCCACATACAACATCTTCAGACTGCTTTGCATAGACTCGGGGTGCATGTGGCATGACTCTCTGGAAGAGCACATATCCCCTACACGTCACCAGAAGTAGCGTCATCCCCAACCTGGGAGCATGCAAATGAATATGCCACACATGGAGCTCTGTAACAGATGTCTTTATTCCTCTGCTTACAATCACACACCGCACTCTCATTACGTCATAACCGTTAATTACCACACCTTAACTCTTCCCAGCAAGTTCCTGTTGAGTCCGCCCAGAATCACTTGGGTCCTAGTGCACATGGTCTCACAACACTACAGGCAGTACTCGGAAAAGACTAGAATGGATCTAAGGAACAGGTGTGTACATCTAAAAAATATAATGGGCCTTAGAATAAATAACTCCTGCTCCACTGACATTCAATTCACTTTGGCCCACAACAATGTTAGCATAACATTTCTTAGCTTGACCATTAAAGTTGAAAGGGGATTACTATATACCTCAATGCTCAGGAAACCAACAGAGAGAAATTCCTTGTTTATGGATTCAAGCCATCACCCAAAGGGCCTGGGTGACAACCTTTCTATGGCCAACTTCTGAGGGCATGCAGAAATTGCACAAAAAAGATACAATTTTTCCTGTAAATCAGATCTATTGATTAAACAATTGGCGGATAGAGGTTATCCTATTAGACTTATCAAAAGAGCAAAGAAGAGAGCCTGGTATACACATAGGAAACACCTGTTAACACTCAAGGTACACTTCAGCACAGAGGATCTTATCATATTTGTGAGTACATTGCACACGGATAGCAGTGGCATTAGGAATATCATTTACAAACATTAGCAATTGATCAGTGACACTGTTAAACATGAGGATTTACCACTATGTTCTTTCAAAAGCGGACCAAATATACCAGGCAAACTGGTGAGGGCTGTCCTACCAGCCCCAGTTGCCCCCACAATACAATTACAGTGTGGTCATTTTCATATTAAGGGCCATTACAAGTGTGGGAAATGTTTAGGATATCAATATTGCTTTGAAACTAAGTAGTTTCTGCATGAAAATGTGAAATATGAAATATAGTCCTTTTCCAATTGTAACTCCAACAATGTGATTTATACAGTTTGATGCTCATGCTCCAATACATAAATTGGTCAAACGATGCAGAAGTGAAACCCTGGATCCTTCAATATCGCAGCAGAATCAAAAGACCAGGGATCACCTTTAGCGGAGCATTTCGAACAACCTGGCCACATGGTGGAGGTAATTACATGGCAGCTGGTCAAGGTGCTGAGATGGGAGCCTCGACGAGGAAATTCCATTAACAGACTCTTGATGCAGATCGATAGAATGATAGAATGAGTGCAATCCATCCTATATGGATTAAAAACTCAGAATGAAAATGAACATGGCCAATTCATCACTCGCAAAAAGGGTTAAATGCTCTCTAGCACAGCCTGTCTTATTCAGTGAGTCGATGTAGAAATAGGCACTCGTTTCATTGATTTAAAAAAATATATATCTTTATTTAAGTTTTGTTCTTCATTAAATAACAATTTAGGGTGCCAACCCACACTGGAGACAACAATAAACCAGCAGAGGAGGTGAGAATACACATGCAACTGTTTACATAGGACAAGAACATTGCAGTAAGATTGAATGTCAATACGGATGGAATACAATACTAACTGGGATGACACCATAGTATGCATTAGGAGTCACAGTCATACTAAGGGATCTGCTGCACCCCCTAAGGGGTGTAAATTGTAGGCCTTTAGCCATCCTTCCCAGACCTTGAAGAACGTGCATGGGCATCCCCTACTCTTGCACTCCACATTCTCAGCAGCCATATATAGGTCCATCCCCACCTTTCATTCTATCATGATAGGGACCTTCAGTACACATAGTGGTGCGCCATGTCTCATTGAGCCACCACAAGCCCCAGGTTGCAGAAGATAAGTTGTGATCTAGCAATATCTACATTACCTGGGACACTCAATAATATGTATTTGGGATCAACACCGATTGCATTGTTGAGACTGATCTTTAGTTTTTATGAACATTTAATGAAACAAGATCTATCTTCCGCCATGAAGATGCTCTTTTCGATGAGTGATTATTTGTATGTGCCACCTTTTGCATCCATTTAGTCTGGGTTACCAGATTATGGACAACCGGTGAAACTGTTCAGACTTCTCTTGCACAAATTCAACACCAGAACATACACAGATTATGAGATCAGTGGAAACTAACATGCTCGCTTCTCAGCACTCACACACTCGTGTTAGCACCACAAATGCGGTGGTCCGCGTAATTGTGGGGGTCCACAAGCTACATATATGTCACTTTCATTTCTTTATTTGGTTTATATATGGAATACTGTAATATAAGAAAGAAGTGAAAGGGAGCCAGAGTAAATCAGTTTGATTTTCTGAGATAATGTTAAAGCAGAAACAGTAGAAATTCTATGTTCATTACCAGCTCCCGGCCTGTGGAGGGAGTTTCGGTAGGGCAGAAAGGTGGGGCGGGGGAGGGGCAGGGTGGGGGTTTCTAAAAACCGGAATATGGATAATTGGAGGTAAGTTAACAATTTAATTAATGAAACAAATGTTGTAGCGCGCGCTGCATAGCATTTTGCAATGCAGGGCGCGCTATGAAATTCGTTTTATTAATTAAATTGTTTACTTACCTCCAATTACCCATATTCCGGTTTTTAGAACCCCCACCCTGCCCCTCCCCGCCCCGCTTTTCAGCCCCACCACAACTCCCTTCACCGGCCGCAGCTGGATACGCTGTTTTTAAGACTATACACTTTTTAAAAGAAATAAAAAATTAGAAAGACTCTACCAAGTAAGTCAATCAAAAGGCACATAATGAATGTAGCTACACGTCTTCAAAAAGATTTGTAATGCAGCCTTATAGGACATAACTACTAAATGTGCAAGATTTTGCCTTCTACCAAGAGCAAATATAATGAATGAAATAACAGAAAAACAAATATCCACACTTTCTAGTGTACATAAATAATTAAAAGCATCCTGATAATAAATATATTTACAAGTTTTAAAAATCGGTGCTAAGAATTTTTTTCTGAGATACTTATAGAAGGTACAGAACACAATAAATTGCTTTTTGCTTTGGCTGGTTCTGCCATTGCATTTTGGTAATGCATACTCCCAATCCCCTGTTTTTGGAAAAGCAACCCTCAGATGTAATGTTCCTAGGCATAATCTAGTGAGGTAGAACGTATGCTGGGTGTTCTTCACCATTAACAGGTAGTTTTTCAGGTCCGCTTGTACTGGGCCAGACAGGATCAACACATCGTAGATTTTTACACTCACGGGTATCTCTTTCTATCTCTCTCGCTCTCCTTTAAGTATAAATTCAGCCTCAGTTTTGCTATATTGTAGGATTTTAACTGTGTCCTTGACTCCAATGCTATTATCCACTTTTCTTAGGTGACTGTCTATATGTCAGCTATTTTATCTTACTCCATGTGTCTAAAGTTAATCAATCTAATATTATGTCCTTGTTGAGCTTTGTCCCGCTTTACTCCATATATTGTGCCACAAAAGAAGTGGACTGGCATATAGATCATTCTCTAGAAAAGGAACTGCCACCTGCTTATGAGTAATGTAGGAGGAGATATCTTTTGGCACAACCAGCCATATTTCACTTTCAAAGAAGGTGATACTGTACCAATTGCCTATAAATCACACTTTTATTCCAATACAGAAATGGATTTTGCACCTACAGAATAAACATTAACTGCAGTTTAGACAGCTGTTATAAAGGAAATATCATTGGCTCGGGGCAATGAATAATTTTTGTGAATCCCATTGCAGCCTTAGAGGCTGTCACAAAGGCCAGCGTTCCAATCATGAAAGCCTTACATCCTACATGGATACAGTGGGCCACCTCCTTAACAGCAACTGACTTCGAAGATGTCTTTGACCCTAAACTACAAACACAAGAATTCCTACAATATGAACTTGAATACCCTGTGCCCGATGATGTTTTGTTTCTTGTCCAGTATGAGTTCATTGTATATACTGATGGCTCTGCCTAGCCCACAGTTGGAACTAAACAACAATACTCTACCATTTGGACAGCGTTATAGTGAAAAACTCTTCCAGCCTCTTAAAATCTTTACACAATCACTAGGTGATTTTACTATACAGATGGATGAACTCAATGGTCTAATTCTGGCATCAGAAAGAACTGACCCTGAATCCCCCACACTAATAGTGTGCGATTCGTATTATTGTGTCCAGTCTTTTAATAAGCACTTACTCTATTGGTGCCGGAATCGATTCAGAGAATCTAAAGGGAATACTATCAAGCACAAATTGCTTTGAGGAAAGGTGGCACATCTTACAGAAAATTTGCTAGGGGCAGATGTAATTCATACACTGAGTCACCACTATATTGGGATACACCTTGCTGAGAATTCACTGGCTGATGAAGCTAAAAAGACAGTAGTTCAGACTGCTGTTGTAGCTGCAATTACTCGTTCCCATTGGAGAGTGGATGGAGACATCAGGATAACTTACAACTTCACGCTGTGGCACTCCATAACCTAAATATCCAGCCAAATATTCCTAGCTACTGAGTGCACAAAACATACTTTTTGCTCGTATTCCTGGAGTAGGGAATCGAGTGATTGCAAATTCAGACCGCAGACTAGTATTGTTCATGAGGGAATAGCTTCTGCCCATGCAGGTGTGGCGGCTACAGTTACACTTTTACTGCATCACTATTGTTTGCCAGGTCTCATGGGCAGCCTGGGTGTGTCTGTGCCTTATTCCTCTCCATATTATCCTGGGGAAAATTCTATAGTGGCATCCAGATGTTGGTTCTAGACCTTGATAATCCTGGTACAGTGGCGGTAGATACGCCTTTTAACATTATTTAACATTTGACTGCCTTACAGGAACTCAAAAACTTCTGAGATGACTGTTCTAATCAACAATTGAAATGTTCTGCCACTGAAGAAGTGAGGGTGTAACCAGCAACCCCTGTCTGGTTTCGAAAAATTGGGGATCTAGTTTGAGAAAAGATTGTCTACAGGAAGGAATTTGGACTGTGCTACAGAGCACCGGTGCCAGTCCTGGCAGTTGCAGGTCCCAAAACAGTACTTTTACTATCCCTTGCTGGTTATAAGCAAAAGATTTGTCTCAATAGATCTCATCAAACCACACCATGTGGCCAGTCCTACACAGTAGGCCACAAGGGCTCCTGGGTAGTTGCCGGTCTCCTCTCACTACCACATAGGAAATCTCTTTACAAGCATTAAATAATATAGAACTTTCTGGTTCCCAGCAGGGGATATCAGACCCGGAAGTTTTGCTAATTCCAGTTACAACTACTAACTACCAACACCACACACACCGTATTTTAATTCACGGTCTTCGAATGCCACTCCTAACAACAAAGTTATTTATTATGATAACGGCTCCCTGTCCATTTTTACTAACTTTTACAGATAAATACAGACAGAATACATTTATTTTCCTGTCTGTTTTTATTTTTAAATATGAAATAAAACGTAAATTGGATTATTTTTTTAGAGCTTCTAAATGCTGTCAGTCTGGCTGCCAGGCCAATAGATGTGGGCATTGACTTGTAAGGGGTTAAAAAAGGAATGACATTTTAGTAAAGAGGCTCAAACAGCAGTAGGTATGCTCAACCTTGATACTAAAATGTTCATGTTATCATATAAAAGCATTGGGCCCGATACACAGAACTAACTTAAGACAAATCCTAAATTTACAACCATTTTGGTATTCACAGAAGGCACTTACTCATTTTGGTATTCACAGAAGGCACTTACTCATTTCGGTATTCACAGAAGTTAGGAGTCCTAACTTTAGGACTCCTAAATGCCTTCTGTGAATACAGAAAGTCTTAAAGTAAGTATGTGTCTCAGTTTAGGAGTAGTAAAGTTAGGACTCCTAACTTTAGGACTCCTAAACTGAGAAAAATCCTAACTTTAAGACTTAAAGTTAGGATTTTTCTAATTTTAGGGGTAGTAAAGTTAGGACTCCTAACTTTATAACTCCTAAACTGAGAAAAATTCTAACATTAAGACATTCAGCATTCACAGAAGGCATTTAGGAGTGAATACCGAAATGAGTAAGACATTGATGACTTTTCCTCAGATTAGTTAGACCCACGATTGCATGGAATTCATGCATTTAATTTTTGGCTAAAACAGATTCACCTTACTACACCTTGGATTTATATTTGGATTGCCATTTCATTGCTTTTCTTTTTTGTTTGGATTGGCTTTGTAACAGATTTCTTATTGCTCCTAAATGGACACTATCTCCCAGAATGCTCTGCTGTCAAACAAATAACCAAGGTATTGAAGCCTCATTCTTCATCACAAAGTGCCAAGACACCTGTCCTTGAGAACATTTCTGAATTTCCAATCCCGGACGGCATTGTTTGGGATAAGGTCTCATTTGATATTTGTGTTCCTAAAGAGACTTTACAGATCCCTTATGTTAAAAAAAAAAAATTGTGATATAATAACTCCTGGCGGCTTTACTGGTGAGTGAGATGTAAGTGCAGTAATTGCCATGCTTTCTGAGCTGGAATATTATACTGTATTTGAAAGTGAAGATATGTATAGTGGAACAACAAATTAGGGTGAACTGTTCCATTATCTTCAATATGCTCACCATTATTTACACGTAGCTTGTTTTAATTACCCACAATAGGAATATTGCCCAATGGGAAACATGCATTACAACTCGGTTATTACATCGCACTGCTTTTACAATGCAACTGTTACAACGCAACTGCCTTTACATCGCATGCCATTACATGTCACTATAACGCATGCCATTACAATGCATACCATTACAACGCATGCCATTACAACGCATTGTAAGGTAAGTAATGGGCATTTTTTAGTTTGAGGGTGGGTATGGGCTTTGGGGTAGATGGGAATAGTAATGTTTACCCCTACACTATCCAACACTTTCCCTACTATTGCACTCACTGGAGTGGGAATAGTAATTTTTACCCCTACACCATCCAACACTTAGCCTACTGTTGCAATCACTGGAGAGGGAATAGTAATTTTTACCCATACACTATCCAACACTTACCATACGGATGCCCTAAAAGTGTAATGCATTGTAATGGTATGCGTTGTAATGGTATGCATTGTAATGAAATGCGTTGTAATGGTATGCGTTGTAATGGTAGTTTTTAATAATGCATTGGTATGGCATGTGTTGTAAAATAATGCGGGTTATGACTTTTAGAAAGACAATATTGATTTGAAATAAATTTGGAGAACAACACATTGGCAAGTCCACGGCAATGACTCTCTGTTTAAGGCGTGTCTAACATCAAGACAAATGATTCTTCTGAACAAAACATTAAAGCAAACAAAATGCTTGGGTATGGCTAAAATTTAAGACATAAATACACACAACATTACCGCAATTGCACATTTTGATAATTGGCAACATTTTACAAATTCCACTGAGGAACAACTCAATAACATGGTACAGAATGGTACATACACTTCGTCAAACTTCAGTTCAGATAGGGTGGCTAGTGTGGCCATTAAATACTACTGCGTGTTTTTTAGGCAACACAGAAGGTTTAAAAATATATAAACCAGACCCACGTCATGTGCAGAAACAACATTCAGGAGTTGTCACTACACACAGTTTGGAGATGTTATGCCAGCAATGGTAACAATCCACTTTAGATGGGGTGAAGAGACACTGAGCTCATAGGAGAAATTCACAGGGCTAATTTAGAAAAGTAATTTGATGTTGATAACGTCATGACTACATTATGAACTAGGATTAATTCTCAGGTGACTCCTGAAGCAGTGTTCCCTGCCTCACTTACCACCACAAACTTGATACACATGGCTGTAGTGGGACTTTGTCCCCCAGCATCCTTGTGTCCAAGAAGGGGGGGTCCATCTCAATGCACTTAAAAGCGCCTACAGCATCCCGCAGCGAGGGTGATTCCTGAAGCAGTGTTCCCTGAATGCACTTACCAACCAGAACTTGCTTTGTGCCCAGGGGGATTGGGGTCAAGTCTGCACGCTTAAAAGTGCCAGCAGCATCTTGCAGCACAGGAGACTCCTGAAGTGGTGTTCCCTCTCCTCACTTACCACCACAAACGTGCTATACCTGGCTGGGGTCGGACTTTGTTCATCAGTTCTTTGTGTCCAGGAGGGGAGGGGCAAAGTTAATGTGCTTAAAATCACCAGCAGTATCCTGCAGAGGCAGGCTACTCCTAAGGCAGTGCTCCCTGCCCGCTTTACCCACCACAAACTAGCTACACCTGGCTGGGGTGGGACTTCTTCCCCCATCTCTTTGCATTCCAGAGGGTTGGGGCCAAATCAATGCACTAAAAAGCGCCTGCAGCATCCCACAGCACCGGTGACTCATGAAGCAGTGTTCCCTGCCCACACTTATTGGTACAAACTCACTACACTTGGTGGGGGTGGGACTTGGGACGGGCGGGGCCAAGTCAATGCTCTTAAGAGCACCAGCAGCATCCCACAGCGAGGGTGACTCCTTGTGAGTCTCACCTGATGTTTTCACAGAGGCAAGATGAAAGACCTGATGCTGGCTCCCAACTTCCCACACCCACCACTATCAGCCCAACCTAGTCAAAGCCAATGAGGTGAAGGTGGTGAAGTGGGGAAATAAAACAAGGAAAGGGAGAAGGAGATGTGTCACAATGATACGTCCTGGCTGGATTCAGTATGGGTGGACTGCATTCCCCTCCTAATCAAAAGCAAATACAACAGGTTACTCTACATTAAAATTCCTAAATAGAGGTGTGTAATAATTCCTAAAATACTCTTCTTATATGTGTACCTGGTTAATTTCCTTTTAAACGTGGACCTGATGGATAGGGAAGCAGGAAACACTAATAACACTGAAATGTCTATGGAAATAAAACAAACTAAGGGTTACATTTATCTATACGGGAACAATACACTGAAAATGCAAGAAAATGGCAAGATAAATAACTTGAACGTATAACATCGCACACATCCATAAGACCAAAAATATCATCTCCATAGTGCTAGGAATAAAACAAAAAACATATTTCCCTAGACAGGATGTCAATAGTATAAAGAGTAATACACAAAAATGTGCTGGGTCTGACAGTAAATGCAGCTCCTTTTAGAATCAGGAGTCTGACCTGTAGTTTGATGTGTTCTCTTTTCTTTTATCATTCTATATACCTAGCCAGAAAATCAAATGAATCAGCAGCAACACTCCACTCACTGTGGAATCAGAGATTTCAGAGAAGTATAGCAGTTCATAGAATCAGTGCTATTTAATCCTACTGTCAATACCCAAGAGATGTGGATTCTATGTGTAGCTTGAATATCATCTTTTGCTTCTGTTACAGTCACAGAGCAAGAAGCGAGGAACCGAAGGCTCAAGGAACAGAAAGGATTTGAGGTGAAACAGTGCCAGACGACAACCTAGGAAGGAAAAGGCCACCACCCGGAAGAGTAAATCCCAAGTGGCCCAAGGAACATGATGGAAATGCCCCGGGTACGGAAACGGAACAAAGCAGACTGCAGAAGATGTGGATCGTACAGGTAAGAAGGGAATTAAGGTTAACAGGCACAGAAAGGCAGATTCGTAACTGAAGACAAAGCGCGTTCTAGTCACAAACCGCCCTCTTTATCCGTGCTGGTCTCTGCCCTCGTCACTTGTGCAAGGCGCGCAAGGGAGCGGGGCACGCCCGACAGTACACTCCCCCAGAAACCCTTTCACAGGCCTGAGTTTATCAGGGAAACATCTGTGGTACAATTGCAATAGCCTAGGGGCATGGACCTGGCCAGCAGGTTCCCACGTACAGTCCTCAGGGCCATACCCTTCCCAGCAACCACAGGTTTCAGTAAGGAAACGAGAAAGACACAGTGAATTTTCCAGGAAGCTGGTAGGTCTCATTTCATAGCAACAGAGTTTATCACTTTTGTTATGGCATATGGACCAATGAAACATTTTTTAACTTTTTAGTCCCTTTTATATTAATGTTTCATGTGGACAACCATACCTTTTCACCAACTGTGTATTCAAGAGATGGTTGTCGATGTTGATCTGCCCCATCTTTGTACTTGCTCTTTGCCTGATCTAGATTGCGCTTGGCTGACATATGTGTTTCGTGAAGGTGATTCACGATTTCTAAGGCTGTAGGAGAGGCAGTTGTAGTAGAAGGAGACAAAAGCCCACAGCGAGGATGAAAACTGTAATTACAAAAGAAATGAGAATAACCTATGGAGGAGTGTTCCCCATTGTTATATGCAAATTCGGCAGCCTGAAAAAAAAGTATCCCAATCTTCAGAAGTGTGAAGCAGTTGACACCTCAGGTATTGCTCTAGATACTGGTTTACTCTTTCAGTTTGTCCATCAGTCTGGGGATGATGTGCAGAAGAGAGTCTCACGTCTATCTGTAATACTGCTTTCCAACCCTTTCCAAAACTTGGAAACAAATTGGGGGCCCCGGTCCAATACAATAACTGATGCAAGACCATGATTTTTCACAATATGCTGCAAAAAAATGGCAGCTAGTTCTTTAGAGGTAGGCATGCTCTTGAGAGGTATAACATGAGGCATTTTTGTCAACATGTCGACAACAACCAAAATTACAGTATGTTTTTGTGTAGTTGGTGGAAGCACAACCATAACATCAATGGAAATGGAATGCCATGGCATAAGGGATGTGAGCTTAGGAGACAATAACTCCACTGATGCTTGATGCGAGCTCTTACGTTGGGCACAGACATGACAGTGTTGAATTACAGGTGGGTATCTTGAATCATAGAGGGCCACCAAAAGGATCTTCGAAGTAAGGCAATGGTCTTTTCATTACCTGGATGCCCTGCTAGTACGTGAGAGTGATACCAGTCAAAGGCTTGTTGTTGTCATGATTTGTTAGGAAGGACGAGCCTCCCTGGATATATAGTCTATCATGTACTCTTATTCCCATCTGTTTGTGTTCCATTTCTTTTGTTTGGTCTGTATCTCCGGTATGAAGCACCTCTTCCAAAAATGCATCTTCCGAACATATAGCCCCTAAGATTCGTTCAGGGCTCAAAATAAGAGCCTGTTCCTGAGTGTCAGATTTGGGGGTCTCTAGTTGGCACGGGTAGGTACTTGTGACAAATAGGGACCCTCTCCCCTAGTTAGGACAAGGGGATTACACTCCTAAAATAACCCTGCTCACAATCTAGGTTGGGTGGCGTGAGCAGTCAAGGCTTACTTCAGAGGTGTTATAAGTTAAGCAGTTGTGACCACATACAGTAACCCAGTGACAACACTACAAATGGACACCAAACAGGTTTTATATAAAAAATAAGTAGACTTTATATAGAGTTACCACAAGATCATAAACAACAAAAATACACACTATGATTACTTTAAGATGGTAGATTTAAGCTTAGTTCTGTTCAGTTCTTAGATGCGACACTGCGCCAATGTACCTTAAATTGCGTTGCGCTTCCACGACAAGCAATGTCGCAGCGATGGGTAATGCAGCAGAGTTCAGATACAAAGAAATAAAGACGTAAAGATCTTCCAGATGCAGCACGCTTTTCGGGGATGCGAGAAGGTCTCGGTTCGATGCGTGGACTGCAGCTGTGACACCCTTACGATGCGACGGCAACAGCTCCAGCGGCGATGCTCTTCTCCCACGATGCATGAAGCTTCCGCTTGATGGGACAACTACAGTGGCAACATCCAAGATGCGACGGCAGCAGCTCCGACGGCGGAGCGCTTCTTGGTGATGCGAGGTGCTCTTGGTCGATGCGTTGCAATGCGACAGTTCCAGTTCCTTTGGAGTTGCGACGGCGGGCACAACGTCGGCGACACACTCCGACCTTGTTGGGAGATTCTTGCCCTGATGCGGTGCAGTGCGACAGCTCCAGCGGCGACACCCTCTTTCTTTGGAGTTGCGACGGCAGCAGCGACGGCGACACGCTTCCGCTTCATTGTGGCACGCTTCTCTCCGATGCGGTGCAGTGCGACAGTTGCAGCGGCGACACCCTCCTTCTGAGTTGTGACAGCAGGCACAGCGACGGCGACACGCTTCTTATCGTTGAGTCGCGCTTCCAGCTTCTTGCGACACGCAGTTCCTCAGAAGGCCCAAAACAGCAGCAGACTCTTCCAATAGAACTCTGCTGAGCTGGGGGATGAAGTCTGTTGTCCCTGAGACTTCAGCAGGAGGCAAGCTCTTTTCCAAGCCCTTGGAGATCCTTCACAAGTTGAAAGCAAAGTACACAAAGTTCCCTTCTCCTTCTTTTGGCAGTAAGGCAACCACTACAGGCCAATCCCCCAAGCAGTACTTCAGCTTGGGAATAGTCTCTCCTCAGTTTCTTCAGGTTCCTCTCCTCAGTAAAGGTTTCTTCTTGTAGTCCAAAGTGATCTAATTTCATGGGATCAGGGTCCCAATATTTATACCCCAAAATCCTTGGTTCTGTGAGGGGAGAGTGGCCTTTGCCCAGTTCAAACCAGTTCTGAAGCACTCTGTTTACCAGACTTCTCCTTTCCTTTTACAGTGCAGGGCAGGCACATCAGATGCCCCACAGGAGGTGGAGCCAGCATTGTGGAAGGCAAGTACATTCCTGGAGCACTTTGTTTACAGGACTCCTTCTCTTCTTTCAGTGTGCAGGGCAGAGACATCAGCCGCTCCCCAGGGGGTGAAGCCAGCTTTGTGGAAGGCAGGCACAGCCCTATTCAAGGTTCAGGTGCAACTCCTCCCTCCCATCTAGATGCAGATCTCTCTATTCACCACCAGGGGACTCAGCCTGTCTCCTGGAATTCCCCAGCCCTGTCACTCACAAAACCAGACATAGGAATACTCAACCTAGCAGAGGCAGGTTTGAATGGTTAGACAAGCAAATACCTACTTTCTAAAAGTGGTATTTGCAAACACAGAATATTAAAATAAACTTTACTAAAAGATGTATTTTATTATCCTGAGTTCAGGCATACTAAACGCGAATATCTACCATGTTCTCTGAGACAGTTAGGATTATAAAATGTAATACCTCTAACAGCACATTCAGGCCTATGGAGAACAGGTAGCCTTGCAATAGTGAAAAACAAAAATGGCGGCAATTCATTATTAGGACATGCCACACACATCAGGGCTTGTCCTACCTTATACTTACAATGCACCATGCCCGTGGGCCTACCATAGGGGTGACTGATATGAAGAAAAGGGAAGGTTTAGGGACTAGCAAGTGGGTGCACTTGCCCAGTCAGCATGACAGTACCAGACTGCACGCAGGCTCTGCAATGGCAGACCTTGGACACACTTTACAAGGCTGTTTCTGTGGGTGGCACAACCAGTGCTGCAAGCCCACCAGCAGCATTTGGATTTACACGCCCTGGGCACACTCAGTGCACTAGACAAGGGTCTGACAAGTAAACCAAATAGCCAAACATGGAACCACTGATTAATACAACAATTTACTGTAGGGAGCACTTGCACGGTGGCACTGAATAGCAGTGGCACAGTGCCCAAAGCATACAACTGTGTGAAACACAGTGAGCAACCCGGTATACCCTTGAGGGCTTGGGTAGGAAATAATCAAATGGGTAAGGAGTGCCTCCAAGGGAGTTTAATGAAAAAAATGTTCAAATGTTTTAAAAGTAATTTGGGAATAGGCTATTTAATAGTCCTCGTTGAGTTTAGTTCAGGCGATTTTGTGCAACAAAATTATCAAACTTGACAAACATCTATTATAAAAAACAGTTAACATTAAACAGAAACAACAGACATGTGTATAGGCAAAATAGTAGACTTTATCAAAAAAATCTCAAGGGGTTATGAAATACAAATATACAAACAGAAATACAGGAAAATTATATTGGGATGAAATCAATTTCTCTGTAAAAACTGTAAACACCTATCCAACACACAAATGTTCTAAATTCTTTTTGGATAAAGGTAAAAGTCGACGTTTCGGTCTCTTATGTGTAAATCCTTGAGACCATCTTCAGGACTGGTTAATGAATATTTGTAAAGCCCTATTGTAAAACGAAATAAGAAATATTTACTATTACAATATTAAACCAATAAAAAAGCACTATACACACACAATTTACACTTACACTAACTAAACATACTAAACATGACGTATTAAAAAAGTTAATCTTGACATTGAATACATACAGTACATATAGTAATACAAATATTGTTTTTATACTAAGTGTGTTGTTTATATTTAGAGAGCATAATTTCATCAGTTGTGCTGCTAATGAAAATCAAATGTGTCAACCTATACTCCAAGAAAGAATGATATTGTTATCATCATTGGGTCTATACCAATGCAGACTATAACTCTATAACGAATATATAACCTTTTTTGTCATCATTTATAGTCCTATTGAGCGGTTAATTAGAACCATGTTACTATAGATTCTCTGAACCACTTGTTTCGAGAAATTTGTCCTTATTGTTTAATATGGCGTGAAAGAATAGCGCCTCAACTGTATGTAGAATCATTAGAACCATGAATACCTTATATTAACGATCAGCGAGGTGGCCAGCACGATACTGGATGGAGTGGAATGATCTGTCACAAGTAAATCTGTCAAAGATAAAGTTATATCTAAGTCTCTTTTGCAATGTCCACTAATGGTGCTGCACAAAGAGTAGAATATTCAAAAAATAGTACCTATTTACAGGGGTCCTTACTGCGCCTTGAGTGTGGCAGTTTGGGACATCAAACGAAAACTTGTGTGCATATCTAAGAATAATCCAATTTAAATGTCCATTAGTAACGATAATATGCCACATAAGGTCGTTAAATGAAACATTTATAGCGTAATTCGTACCTTATTCAGAATCCCAAAAATGTTTATTTGAATATAGCGGAGTTTGTGATATCGCTGGCCGAAAACAGATGGCACTCTGTAGGAATAACATAATGAGCCATAAGTTTTTAATTATACACTGTACCTGCTAGAAAAGGTACGTCATGAAAGGAAATTACCTTTGAAAGGAGTGAACAACTTAAATTATAGTTGATTAATTTATATGGCGAAGATCGTCAAGGGATCGATCTGGAAAGAAAAATGGAAGGAAACTATCAAAAATGGTCTAATCACGCTAGATTAGCACTCTAAGTCAAGTTGGGGAGCGCTAGTACATTGATGTAAGCGCAGTTACCTGTTAGACAGTGTCAGGCATCAAAAAAACCACCGGCCGTCGCAACCCGAGGAAGAGGATTGTCGGGCAAACGGGAGCATTTAAGTCCTAGCGTTTGGAGATCGAAAGAGGGCTGCACTAAACTATATGAGCGCCATCTTGGAGCGGCTAAAGTTTAACAAAGATATACAAAAATGCCGTCTTGGTTAACGGACCCTGTTGACAAGCGGAGCATGTAAAAACCACTTTGTCTTCAACCTATGGTTACAAATCTATTATCACGTAATTACCGAATTTTACAATAATATTCCAAATACCCGTGTTGCTAACAAAAGTTCATAGTGATGATATTCATGATGCTAAAAGTGTAAACAGCATTGTTTTTTGATCGAATCTCAAGTTGCAACATAGCAACATTCACAGATGTCTAAGATTGACAGACTTTCATAACAAGATGTGTGCATTTATAATTCTGTCAAATGTACGGCATGATGTAAACATTTCATGACAAGATGTGTACATTTACAATACATTATAAGTCACCTCTCATAGCAAAGATGATAAAACAAAGCAATATATGTATGATGTTATGTGTGTATTAGTACTATAATATATACATTGTCATATAAATACAAGAATAAGCAATAGCGGAAAATACATTTGCAAAAAAATGTTTGTAAAAAAATGAGCTTCATCAGAAAATGTATACTATTGACTATCATAACATACTATGCATTGTTGGCAAATACATCATGTGTGCCCAATTAATGTTATACCTTCTAAAAGAAAGACAGAAATGTTGTAGATTACAGGTAATTCCTATGTCAGACATGCCAAAGAATGCCATTCAGTCGACGAATTCAGACCTTGAGGTCTGTGAGGCAAATTAGTTTCCCTTCCCTAAGGGAAAGGATTTTGTTCATGTTGTTTTGTCTTTTACTAGATTTAACAACTTCAAGAACCCACCAAGACATTTCAGTTTCCTTATGTCCCAAATGAAGATAGTGTTCTACTAAAGGAGCATTTTCTTTTTTGCACCTAATTCGGGATTGATGTTGTAAGATCCTTTTTTTAACTGGTTGTATCGTTTTGCCAATATAATGTAGTTGGCAGGGACACTGAATACAGTATATAACATTCATAGTGTTACAATTGGAGAAGGTTTTTGCTGTAAATTTAATACCATTGATCTCACAGGTCTTAACTGTTAAGGTTGTAGAACAGGCTGTGCAGTTATTACATTTATAGTGGCCTGTAATGGGTCCAAGTTGTAACATATCGGTAATTGAATTCTTGTTAGAGTAATCTTCGTACGCATGGACAAGTCTATCTCTGATGTTAGTGCCTCTTTTAAAGGCAAACATAGGTTTTTGTGTGAACTCTGGAATAGATTTCAATAAGTCCCAGTTTTTAACAATTATTTTCTTTATGTAATTCGAATGAGTACCAAAAGTGGACACACAAACTATGTTATTCTTGTTTTGGCGCTCTCGTGTGGTGAGAAGTGCTTCACGGTTGTAGTACCATGCTTGTTTCAGAGATCTACGGAGTAACCGTGATGGATAACCCCGTGCCATTACTTTGAGTTTAAGTTTGTTGGCCTCACAGAAATAATCATTTTTGAATGTACAATTTCTCCGAAGACGGAGAAACTGACCAAAGGGGAGGCCGTCTTTTAGAGCTTGAGGGTGATGACTTTTGTAACTAAGGAGTGTGTTTCTTGCAGTCTTCTTAGTATAAAGAGTAGTATATATGCAGTTGTTATCGTCAATTTTGATTGTTATATCCAAGAATGGCATCTCTTGTGAGCTTTGTTCCAGAGTAAATTTAAGATTGACATTTCTAGCATTCAGCCATTGGTGGAATGCATTGAGTTCTTCAGTATTACCGTGCCATATCATAAAAATATCGTCTATGTAACGAATCCATCTGTGAATATGATTCACAAATGGATTCGACACATTAAGCACGTGTTCATTTTCAAAAGCAGAGACATAGATATTAGCAATGTCCGGAGCGTAAATAGCTCCCATCGCTACCCCCTTAAGTTGTTTGAAGTAACTGTTTTGAAAGAGAAAGAAATTTTCACACAGAGATATTCTGATGCATTCCAATATAAATGGAGTTGGTACAGAATGTGGTCGTGGTCTTGACTCTAGAAGGTTATTCAGGAGATCGAGTACTTCAAGTTGAGGGATATTAGTGTATAGGCTTTCTATATCCATAGAAACCAAAATATCACTAATAGGATCAAAAGTTACATGCTCAACAGCGTTGATAACTGACATAGTATCTCTGATGTAATTTGGATTATCCACTGCAAAAGGCCTGATAACAAAATCGGCATATTGTGCCAGAGGTTTAAGGATTGAGTTGCACCCGGATCAATTGGGCGACCCGGGGGGTCAACTGGATCCTTATGTACCTTTGGCAATAGGTATATTACAGGGATGGTGGCAGATTTGTTTACTAAAAAGGAAGCTTCTTTGTCATTTAACCAACCACCTTCGAGACCTTGTTTACTTAGAGTCTCTATTTCTTTCATTAATCGTGTGGTGGGGTTACCTGTCAGTTTTCTACAATGAGTTGGAACTGTTAGTTGTTTTAGCATTTCTTCTTCATATTTAGATTTATCCCAGAGAACTATTCCTCCTCCTTTATCTGCTGGTTTTAGTAAAGCATTGGGGAGATTTTGAAGATTTTGTAAAGCCTGATATTGTTGCTTGGATAGATTTGATTTATAACCTACAGGCTTTTTGAAAAAGTTTTCAATCTCAATAAGTATGGCATTCTCAAATGTTGGAATTTCTCTTCTTACCATTGCATTGGTAGGGTAAAAGGAAGATGGATTTCTTAAACCCGTAATTCCATTTTTAGGGTCACAGATGTTAGAGGCAAAGAAGTTTCTGAGACGAATAGTTCGAAAAAAACGATAGAGTTCAAGTTTGGTGTTATAAATGTCATTTTTGTATGTTGGAACAAAACTCAAACCGTGGGACAATACAGATATTTCTTGTTCTGATAGAAGGTGAGTGGAGAGATTAAAAATAGGGATGGTCTGGTCATCATCTACCACTCGTCATATTGATTCCGTGTTTGTCGGAATCCTGGGGTATATTGGTTGCGATACCATCCTCGTTTGGATTGTTGTGGTCTCCTTGGGGGTCTGGTTGATCTTTGGTCCTGTGCTAAAAAACCCCGGTTAGAGGTAGAGGGTTGTTTGTCGTAATGATGGTAATTGGTATCATAAGATTTTTCACTTCCTGATTCAGGCCCTGTATCTGAAAAAGTGGTTCTTTTAGGTGGTTGTTGATTGGCCCCTTGGTTGGTATAAAAATCTTTTCTTAAGTAGGGATACGTACGTTCTTTATTGTATCGCCTAATATCTTTCTGTAATTTCTCAGTTTTCTTATGAGAATTAAATTCTTCAAATTCCTTGACTGTTTGTTTGACTTTATCAAGGAGGAATTTACTGTTAGTGATGGTACTATAGCCTAAGATCTTACTTTCTAAGGTTTCAATTTCTTTGGTCAAAATTTTAATTTGTCTCAAAGCTGTTTCAATACTCAGGACCATCCAAGTTCTTGAACAGTGATTCGCGGAGAAGCTGAAACCTATTTTAAATTCCTCATCATCAATGAAGATGATAGGAATATTGCGTATTTGGAGTCCTGCAGGTAGAATATTAGAGCTTAAGCAGTCGGTCAAGAATTTCGCATGGAGTTCGGTTCGGACAAGTTTTTTCTTTAATCGTTCTAACTGATTAATGTCCGATTCGTATGGAAGTTGTGTGACTGGGCGCTTATTGCCTAGCAAAGAGGACCTGCAGCAATCTTAAGAATGTACTCATCAGAGTATGCTAGAGTTTCTGCCTCAGACATAAGTATGAGAAAGACAGAAGAATGACCACTTAGTTAAGCGGCTCACAACAGACCAGCGTCTGCGCAAGGATATGTGAAACACAGTGAGCAACCCGGTACACCCTTGAGGGCTTGGGTAGGAAATAATCAAATGGGTAAGGAGTGCCTCCAAGGGAGTTTAATGAAAAAAATATTCAAATGTTTTAAAAGTAATTTGGGAATAGGCTATTTAATAGTCCTCGTTGAGTTTAGTTCAGGTGATTTTGTGCAACAAAATTATCAAACTTGACAAACATCTATTACAAAAAACAGTTAACATTAAACAGAAACAACAGACATGTGTATAGGCAAAATAGTAGACTTTATCAAAAAAATCTCAAGGGGTTATGAAATACAAATATACAAACAGAACTACAGGAAAATTTTATTGGGATGAAATCAATTTCTCTGTAAAAACTGTAAACACCTATCCAACACACAAATGTTCTAAATTCTTTTTGGATAAAGGTAAAAGTCGACGTTTCGGTCTCTTATGTGTAAATCCTTGAGACCATCTTCAGGACTGGTTAATGAATATTTGTAAAGCCCTATTGTAAAACGAAATAAGAAATATTTACTATTACAATATTAAACCAATAAAAAAGCACTATACACACACAATTTACACTTACACTAACTAAACATACTAAACATGACGTATTAAAAAAGTTAATCTTGACATTGAATACATACAGTACATATAGTAATACAAATATTGTTTTTATACCAAGTGCGTTGTTTATATTTAGAGAGCATAATTTCATCAGTTGTGCTGCTAATGAAAATCAAATGTGTCAACCTATACTCCAAGAAAGAATGATATTGTTATCATCATTGGGTCTATACCAATGCAGACTACAACTCTATAACGAATATATAACCTTTTTTGTCATCATTTATAGTCCTATTGAGGGGTTAATTAGAACCATGTTACTATAGATTCTCTGAACCACTTGTTTCGAGAAATTTTGTCCTTATTGTTTAATATGGCGTGAAAGAATAGCGCCTCAACTGTATGTAGAATCATTAGAACCATGAATACCTTATATTAACGATCAGCGAGGTGGCCAGCACGATACTGGATGGAGTGGAATGATCTGTCACAAGTAAATCTGTCAAAGATAAAGTTATATTTAAGTCTCTTTTGCAATGTCCACTAATGGTGCTGCACAAAGAGTAGAATATTCAAAAAATAGTACCTATTTACAGGGGTCCTTATTGCGCCTTGAGTGTGGCAGTTTGGGACATCAAACGAAAACTTGTGTGCATATCTAAGAATAATCCAATTTAAATGTCCATTAGTAACGATAATATGCCACATAAGGTCGTTAAATGAAACATTTATAGCGTAATTCGTACCTTATTCAGAATCCCAAAAATGTTTATTTGAATATAGCGGAGTTTGTGATATCGCTGGCCGAAAACAGATGGCACTCTGTAGGAATAACATAATGAGCCATAAGTTTTTAATTATACACTGTACCTGCTAGAAAAGGGACGTCATGAAAGGAAATTACCTTTGAAAGGAGTGAACAACTTAAATTATAGTTGATTAATTTATATGGCGAAGATCGTCAAGGGATCGATCTGGAAAGAAAAATGGAAGGAAACTATCAAAAATGGTCTAATCACGCTAGATTAGCACTCTAAGTCAAGTTGGGGAGCGCTAGTACATTGATGTAAGTGCAGTTACCTGTTAGACAGTGTCAGGCATAAAAAAAAAATAAAAAAAAAAAACACCGGCCGTCGCAACCCGAGGAAGAGGATTGTCGGGCAAACGGGAGCATTTAAATCCTATCGTTTGGAGATCGAAAGAGGGCTGCACTAACAACTATAGGAGCGCCATCTTGGAGCGGCTAAAGTTTAACAAAGATATACAAAAATGCCGTCTTGGTTAACGGACCCTGTTGACAAGCGGAGCATGTAAAAACCACTTTGTCTTCAACCTATGGTTACAAATCTATTATCACGTAATTACCGAATTTTACAATAATATTCCAAATACCCGTGCTGCTAACAAAAGTTCATAGTGATGATATTCATGATGCTAAAAGTGTAAACAGCATTGTTTTTTGATCGAATCTCAAGTTGCAATATAGTAACATTCACAGATGTCTAAGATTGACAGACATTCATAACAAGATGTGTGCATTTACAATTCTGTCAAATGTACGGCATGATGTAAACATTTCATGACAAGATGTGTACATTTACAATACATTATAAGTCACCTCTCATAGCAAAGATGATAAAACAATGCAATATATGTATGATGTTATGTGTATATTAGTACTATAATATATACATTGTCATATAAATACAAGAATAAGCAATAGCGGAAAATACATTTGCAAAAAAATGTTTGCAAAAAAATGAGCTTCATCAGAAAATGTATACTATTGGCTATCATAACATACTATGCATTGTTGGCAAATACATCATGTGTGCCCAATTAATGTTATACCTTCTAAAAGAAAGACAGAAATGTTGTAGATTACAGGTAATTCCTATGTCAGACATGCCAAAGCATGCCATTCAGTCAACGAATTCAGACCTTGATTCACTGTGTCTGTGAGGCAAATTAGTTTCCCTTCCCTAAGGGAAAGAATTTTGTTCATGTTGTTTTGTCTTTTACTAGATTTAACAACTTCAAGAACCCACCAAGACATTTCAGTTTCCTTATGTTCCAAATGAAGATAGTGTTCTACTAAAGGAGCATTTTCTTTTTTGCACCTATTTCGGGATTGATGTTGTAAGATCCTTTTCTTAACTGGTTGGATCGTTTTGCCAATATAATGTAGTTGGCAGGTACACTGAATACAGTATATAACATTCATAGTGTTACAATTGGAGAAGGTTTTTGCTGTAAATTTAATACCATTGATCTCACAGGTCTTAACTGTTAAGGTTGTAGAACAGGCTGTGCAGTTATCACATTTACAGTGGCCTGTAATGGGTCCAAGTTGTAACATATCGGTAATTGAATTCTTGTTAGAGTAATCTTCGTACGCATGGACAAGTCTATCTCTGATGTTAGTGCCTCTTTTAAAGGCAAACATAGGGTTTTGTGTGAACTCTGGAATAGATTTCAATAAGTCCCAGTTTTTAACAATTATTTTCTTTATGTAATTCGAATGAGTACCAAAAGTGAACACACAAACTATGTTATTCTTGTTTTTGCGCTCTCGTGTGGTGAGAAGTGCTTCACGGTTGTAGTACCATGCTCGTTTCAGAAATCTACGGAGTAACCGTGATGGATAACCCCGTGCCATTAATTTGAGTTTAAGTTTGTTGGCCTCACAGAAATAATCATTTTTGAATGTACAATTTCTCCGAAGACGGAGAAACTGACCAAAGGGGAGGCCGTCTTTTAGAGCTTGAGGGTGATGACTTTTGCAACTAAGGAGTGTGTTTCTTGCAGTCTTCTTAGTATAAAGAGTAGTATATAAGCAGTTGTTATCGTCAATTTTGATTGTTATATCCAAGAATGGCATCTCTTGCGAGCTTTGTTCCAGAGTAAATTTAAGATTGACATTTCTAGCATTCAGCCATTGGTGGAATGCATTGAGTTCTTCAGTATTACCGTGCCATATCATAAAAATATCGTCTATGTAACGAATCCATCTGTGAATATGATTCACAAATGGATTCGACACATTAAGCACGTGTTAAATTCTCAAAAGCAGAGACATAGATATTAGCAATGTCCGGAGCGTAAATAGCTCCCATCGCTATCCCAATCTTCAGAAGTGTGAAGCAGTTGACACCTCAGGTATTGCTCTAGATACTGGTTTACTCTTTCAGTTTGTCCATCAGTCTGGGGATGATGTGCAGAAGAGAGTCTCACGTCTATCTGTAATACTGCTTTTCAACCCTTTCCAAAACTTGGAAACAAATTGGGGGCCCCGGTCCAATACAATAACTGATGCAAGACCATGATTTTTCACAATATGCTGCAAAAAAATGGCAGCTAGTTCTTTAGAGGTAGGCATGCTCTTGAGAGGTATAACATGAGGCATTTTTGTCAACATGTCGACAACAACCAAAATTACAGTATGTTTTTGTGTAGTTGGTGGAAGCACAACCATAACATCAATGGAAATGGAATGCCATGGCATAAGGGATGTGAGCTTAGGAGACAATAACTCCACTGATGCTTGATGCGAGCTCTTACGTTGGGCACAGACATGACAGTGTTGAATTACAGGTGGGTATCTTGAATCATAGAGGGCCACCAAAAGGATCTTCGAAGTAAGGCAATGGTCTTTTCATTACCTGGATGCCCTGCTAGTACGTGAGAGTGATACCAGTCAAAGGCTTGTTGTTGTCATGATTTGTTAGGAAGGACGAGCCTCCCTGGATATATAGTCTATCATGTACTCTTATTCCCATCTGTTTGTGTTCCATTTCTTTTGTTTGGTCTGTATCTCCGGTATGAAGCACCTCTTCCAAAAATGCATCTTCCGAACATATAGCCCCTAAGATTCGTTCAGGGCTCAAAATAAGAGCCTGTTCCTGAGTGTCAGATTTGGGGGTCTCTAGTTGGCACGGGTAGGTACTTGTGACAAATAGGGACCCTCTCCCCTAGTTAGGACAAGGGGATTACACTCCTAAAATAACCCTGCTCACAATCTAGGTTGGGTGGCGTGAGCAGTCAAGGCTTACTTCAGAGGTGTTATAAGTTAAGCAGTTGTGACCACATACAGTAACCCAGTGACAACACTACAAATGGACACCAAACAGGTTTTATATAAAAAATAAGTAGACTTTATATAGAGTTACCACAAGATCATAAACAACAAAAATACACACTATGATTACTTTAAGATGGTAGATTTAAGCTTAGTTCTGTTCAGTTCTTAGATGCGACACTGCGCCAATGTACCTTAAATTGCGTTGCGCTTCCACGACAAGCAATGTCGCAGCGATGGGTAATGCAGCAGAGTTCAGATACAAAGAAATAAAGACGTAAAGATCTTCCAGATGCAGCACGCTTTTCGGGGATGCGAGAAGGTCTCGGTTCGATGCGTGGACTGCAGCTGTGACACCCTTACGATGCGACGGCAACAGCTCCAGCGGCGATGCTCTTCTCCCACGATGCATGAAGCTTCCGCTTGATGGGACAACTACAGTGGCAACATCCAAGATGCGACGGCAGCAGCTCCGACGGCGGAGCGCTTCTTGGTGATGCGAGGTGCTCTTGGTCGATGCGGTGCAATGCGACAGTTCCAGCGGCGACACCCTCCTTTGGAGTTGCGACGGCGGGCACAACGTCGGCGACCCGCTCCGACCTTGTTGGGAGATTCTTGCCCTGATGCGGTGCAGTGCGACAGCTCCAGCGGCGACACCCTCTTTCTTTGGAGTTGCGACGGCAGCAGCGACGGCGACACGCTTCCGCTTCATTGTGGCACGCTTCTCTCCGATGCGGTGCAGTGCGACAGTTGCAGCGGCGACACCCTCCTTCTGAGTTGACAGCAGGCACAGCGACGGCGACACGCTTCTTATCGTTGAGTCGCGCTTCCAGCTTCTTGCGACACGCAGTTCCTCAGAAGGCCCAAAACAGCAGCAGACTCTTCCAATAGAACTCTGCTGAGCTGGGGGATGAAGTCTGTTGTCCCTGAGACTTCAGCAGGAGGCAAGCTCTTTTCCAAGCCCTTGGAGATCCTTCACAAGTTGAAAGCAAAGTACACAAAGTTCCCTTCTCCTTCTTTTGGCAGTAAGGCAACCACTACAGGCCAATCCCCCAAGCAGTACTTCAGCTTGGGAATAGTCTCTCCTCAGTTTCTTCAGGTTCCTCTCCTCAGTAAAGGTTTCTTCTTGTAGTCCAAAGTGATCTAATTTCATGGGATCAGGGTCCCAATATTTATACCCCAAAATCCTTTGTTCTGTGAGGGGAGAGCGGCCTTTGCCCAGTTCAAACCAGTTCTGAAGCACTCTGTTTACCAGACTTCTCCTTTCCTTTTACAGTGCAGGGCAGGCACATCAGATGCCCCACAGGAGGTGGAGCCAGCATTGTGGAAGGCAAGTACATTCCTGGAGCACTTTGTTTACAGGACTCCTTCTCTTCTTTCAGTGTGCAGGGCAGAGACATCAGCCGCTCCCCAGGGGGTGAAGCCAGCTTTGTGGAAGGCAGGCACAGCCCTATTCAAGGTTCAGGTGCAACTCCTCCCTCCCATCTAGATGCAGATCTCTCTATTCACCACCAGGGGACTCAGCCTGTCTCCTGGAATTCCCCAGCCCTGTCACTCACAAAACCAGACATAGGAATACACAACCTAGCAGAGGCAGGTTTGAATGGTTAGACAAGCAAATGCCTACTTTCTAAAAGTGGTATTTGCAAACACAGAATATTAAAATAAACTTTACTAAAAGATGTATTTTATTATCCTGAGTTCAGGCATACTAAACGCGAATATCTACCATGTTCTCTGAGACAGTTAGGATTATAAAATGTAATACCTCTAACAGCACATTCAGGCCTATGGAGAACAGGTAGCCTTGCAATAGTGAAAAACAAAAATGGCGGCAATTCATTATTAGGACATGCCACACACATCAGGGCTTGTCCTACCTTATACTTACAATGCACCATGCCCGTGGGCCTACCATAGGGGTGACTGATATGAAGAAAAGGGAAGGTTTAGGGACTAGCAAGTGGGTGCACTTGCCCAGTCAGCAGGACAGGACCAGACTGCACGCAGGCTCTGCAATGGCAGACCTTGGACACACTTTACAAGGCTGTTTCTGTGGGTGGCACAACCAGTGCTGCAAGCCCACCAGCAGCATTTGGATTTACACGCCCTGGGCACACTCAGTGCACTAGACAAGGGTCTGACAAGTAAACCAAATAGCCAAACATGGAACCACTGATTAATACAACAATTTACTGTAGGGAGCACTTGCACGGTGGCACTGAATAGCAGTGGCACAGTGCCCAAAGCATACAACTGTGTGAAACACAGTGAGCAACCCGGTATACCCTTGAGGGCTTGGGTAGGAAATAATCAAATGGGTAAGGAGTGCCTCCAAGGGAGTTTAATGAAAAAAATGTTCAAATGTTTTAAAAGTAATTTGGGAATAGGCTATTTAATAGTCCTCGTTGAGTTTAGTTCAGGCGATTTTGTGCAACAAAATTATCAAACTTGACAAACATCTATTATAAAAAACAGTTAACATTAAACAGAAACAACAGACATGTGTATAGGCAAAATAGTAGACTTTATCAAAAAAATCTCAAGGGGTTATGAAATACAAATATACAAACAGAAATACAGGAAAATTATATTGGGATGAAATCAATTTCTCTGTAAAAACTGTAAACACCTATCCAACACACAAATGTTCTAAATTCTTTTTGGATAAAGGTAAAAGTCGACGTTTCAGTCTCTTATGTGTAAATCCTTGAGACCATCTTCAGGACTGGTTAATGAATATTTGTAAAGCCCTATTGTAAAACGAAATAAGAAATATTTACTATTACAATATTAAACCAATAAAAAAGCACTATACACACACAATTTACACTTACACTAACTAAACATACTAAACACGACGTATTAAAAAAGTTAATCTTGACATTGAATACATACAGTACATATAGTAATACAAATATTGTTTTTATACTAAGTGTGTTGTTTATATTTAGAGAGCATAATTTCATCAGTTGTGCTGCTAATGAAAATCAAATGTGTCAACCTATACTCCAAGAAAGAATGATATTGTTATCATCATTGGGTCTATACCAATGCAGACTATAACTCTATAACGAATATATAACCTTTTTTGTCATCATTTATAGTCCTATTGAGCGGTTAATTAGAACCATGTTACTATAGATTCTCTGAACCACTTGTTTCGAGAAATTTGTCCTTATTGTTTAATATGGCGTGAAAGAATAGCGCCTCAACTGTATGTAGAATCATTAGAACCATGAATACCTTATATTAACGATCAGCGAGGTGGCCAGCACGATACTGGATGGAGTGGAATGATCTGTCACAAGTAAATCTGTCAAAGATAAAGTTATATCTAAGTCTCTTTTGCAATGTCCACTAATGGTGCTGCACAAAGAGTAGAATATTCAAAAAATAGTACCTATTTACAGGGGTCCTTATTGCGCCTTGAGTGTGGCAGTTTGGGACATCAAACGAAAACTTGTGTGCATATCTAAGAATAATCCAATTTAAATGTCCATTAGTAACGATAATATGCCACATAAGGTCGTTAAATGAAACATTTATAGCGTAATTCGTACCTTATTCAGAATCCCAAAAATGTTTATTTGAATATAGCGGAGTTTGTGATATCGCTGGCCGAAAACAGATGGCACTCTGTAGGAATAACATAATGAGCCATAAGTTTTTAATTATACACTGTACCTGCTAGAAAAGGTACGTCATGAAAGGAAATTACCTTTGAAAGGAGTGAACAACTTAAATTATAGTTGATTAATTTATATGGCGAAGATCGTCAAGGGATCGATCTGGAAAGAAAAATGGAAGGAAACTATCAAAAATTGTCTAATCACGCTAGATTAGCACTCTAAGTCAAGTTGGGGAGCGCTAGTACATTGATGTAAGCGCAGTTACCTGTTAGACAGTGTCAGGCATCAAAAAAACCACCGGCCGTCGCAACCCGAGGAAGAGGATTGTCGGGCAAACGGGAGCATTTAAGTCCTATCGTTTGGAGATCGAAAGAGGGCTGCACTAAACTATATGAGCGCCATCTTGGAGCGGCTAAAGTTTAACAAAGATATACAAAAATGCCGCCTTGGTTAACGGACCCTGTTGACAAGCGGAGCATGTAAAAACCACTTTGTCTTCAACCTATGGTTACAAATCTATTATCACGTAATTACCGAATTTTACAATAATATTCCAAATACCCGTGTTGCTAACAAAAGTTCATAGTGATGATATTCATGATGCTAAAAGTGTAAACAGCATTGTTTTTTGATCGAATCTCAAGTTGCAACATAGCAACATTCACAGATGTCTAAGATTGACAGACTTTCATAACAAGATGTGTGCATTTACAATTCTGTCAAATGTACGGCATGATGTAAACATTTCATGACAAGATGTGTACATTTACAATACATTATAAGTCACCTCTCATAGCAAAGATGATAAAACAAAGCAATATATGTATGATGTTATGTGTGTATTAGTACTATAATATATACATTGTCATATAAATACAAGAATAAGCAATAGCGGAAAATACATTTGCAACAAAATGTTTGTAAAAAAATGAGCTTCATCAGAAAATGTATACTATTGACTATCATAACATACTATGCATTGTTGGCAAATACATCATGTGTGCCCAATTAATGTTATACCTTCTAAAAGAAAGACAGAAATGTTGTAGATTACAGGTAATTCTTATGTCAGACATGCCAAAGCATGCCATTCAGTCGACGAATTCAGACCTTGAGGTCTGTGAGGCAAATTAGTTTCCCTTCCCTAAGGGAAAGGATTTTGTTCATGTTGTTTTGTCTTTTACTAGATTTAACAACTTCAAGAACCCACCAAGACATTTCAGTTTCCTTATGTCCCAAATGAAGATAGTGTTCTACTAAAGGAGCATTTTCTTTTTTGCACCTAATTCGGGATTGATGTTGTAAGATCCTTTTTTTAACTGGTTGTATCGTTTTGCCAATATAATGTAGTTGGCAGGGACACTGAATACAGTATATAACATTCATAGTGTTACAATTGGAGAAGGTTTTTGCTGTAAATTTAATACCATTGATCTCACAGGTCTTAACTGTTAAGGTTGTAGAACATGCTGTGCAGTTATTACATTTATAGTGGCCTGTAATGGGTCCAAGTTGTAACATATCGGTAATTGAATTCTTGTTAGAGTAATCTTCGTACGCATGGACAAGTCTATCTCTGATGTTAGTGCCTCTTTTAAAGGCAAACATAGGTTTTTGTGTGAACTCTGGAATAGATTTCAATAAGTCCCAGTTTTTAACAATTATTTTCTTTATGTAATTCGAATGAGTACCAAAAGTGGACACACAAACTATGTTATTCTTGTTTTGGCGCTCTCGTGTGGTGAGAAGTGCTTCACGGTTGTAGTACCATGCTTGTTTCAGAGATCTACGGAGTAACCGTGATGGATAACCCTGTGCCATTACTTTGAGTTTAAGTTTGTTGGCCTCACAGAAATAATCATTTTTGAATGTACAATTTCTCCGAAGACGGAGAAACTGACCAAAGGGGAGGCCGTCTTTTAGAGCTTGAGGGTGATGACTTTTGTAACTAAGGAGTGTGTTTCTTGCAGTCTTCTTAGTATAAAGAGTAGTATATATGCAGTTGTTATCGTCAATTTTGATTGTTATATCCAAGAATGGCATCTCTTGTGAGCTTTGTTCCAGAGTAAATTTAAGATTGACATTTCTAGCATTCAGCCATTGGTGGAATGCATTGAGTTCTTCAGTATTACCGTGCCATATCATAAAAATATCGTCTATGTAACGAATCCATCTGTGAATATGATTCACAAATGGATTCGACACATTAAGCACGTGTTCATTTTCAAAAGCAGAGACATAGATATTAGCAATGTCCGGAGCGTAAATAGCTCCCATCGCTACCCCCTTAAGTTGTTGGAAGTAACTGTTTTGAAAGAGAAAGAAATTTTCACACAGAGATATTCTGATGCATTCCAATATAAATGGAGTTGGTACAGAATGTGGTCGTGGTCTTGACTCTAGAAGGTTATTCAGGAGATCGAGTACTTCAAGTTGAGGGATATTAGTGTATAGGCTTTCTATATCCATAGAAACCAAAATATCACTAATAGGATCAAAAGTTACATGCTCAACAGCGTTGATAACTGACATAGTATCTCTGATGTAATTTGGATTATCCACTGCAAAAGGCCTGATAACAAAATCGGCATATTGTGCCAGAGGTTTAAGGATTGAGTTGCACCCGGATCAATTGGGCGACCCGGGGGGTCAACTGGATCCTTATGTACCTTTGGCAATAGGTATATTACAGGGATGGTGGCAGATTTGTTTACTAAAAAGGAAGCTTCTTTGTCATTTAACCAACCACCTTCGAGACCTTGTTTACTTAGAGTCTCTATTTCTTTCATTAATCGTGTGGTGGGGTTACCTGTCAGTTTTCTATAATGAGTTGGAACTGTTAGTTGTTTTAGCATTTCTTCTTCATATTTAGATTCATCCCAGAGAACTATTCCTCCTCCTTTATCTGCTGGTTTTAGTAAAGCATTGGGGAGATTTTGAAGATTTTGTAAAGCCTGATATTGTTGCTTGGATAGATTTGATTTATAACCTACAGGCTTTTTGAAAAAGTTTTCAATCTCAATAAGTATGGCATTCTCAAATGTTGGAATTTCTCTTCTTACCATTGCATTGGTAGGGTAAAAGGAAGATGGATTTCTTAAACCCGTAATTCAATTTTTAGGGTCACAGATGTTAGAGGCAAAGAAGTTTCTGAGACGAATAGTTCGAAAAAAACGATAGAGTTCAAGTTTGGTGTTATAAATGTCATTTTTGTATGTTGGAACAAAACTCAAACCGTGGGACAATACAGATATTTCTTGTTCTGATAGAAGGTGAGTGGAGAGATTAAAAATAGGGATGGTCTGGTCATCATCTACCACTCGTCATATTGATTCCGTGTTTGTCGGAATCCTGGGGTATATTGGTTGCGATACCATCCTCGTTTGGATTGTTGTGGTCTCCTTGGGGGTCTGGTTGATCTTTGGTCCTGTGCTAAAAAACCCCGGTTAGAGGTAGAGGGTTGTTTGTCGTAATGATGGTAATTGGTATCATAAGATTTTTCACTTCCTGATTCAGGCCCTGTATCTGAAAAAGTGGTTCTTTTAGGTGGTTGTTGATTGGCCCCTTGGTTGGTATAAAAATCTTTTCTTAAGTAGGGATACGTACGTTCTTTATTGTATCGCCTAATATCTTTCTGTAATTTCTCAGTTTTCTTATGAGAATTAAATTCTTCGAATTCCTTGACTGTTTGTTTGACTTTATCAAGGAGGAATTTACTGTTAGTGATGGTACTATAGCCTAAGATCTTACTTTCTAAGGTTTCAATTTCTTTGGTCAAAATTTTAATTTGTCTCAAAGCTGTTTCAATACTCAGGACCATCCAAGTTCTTTAACAGTGATTCGCGGAGAAGCTGAAACCTATTTTAAATTCCTCATCATCAATGAAGATGATAGGAATATTGCGTATTTGGAGTCCTGCAGGTAGAATATTAGAGCTTAAGCAGTCGGTCAAGAATTTCGCATGGAGTTCGGTTCGGACAAGTTTTTTCTTTAATCGTTCTAACTGATTAATGTCCGATTCGTATGGAAGTTGTGTGACTGGGCGCTTATTGCCTAGCAAAGAGGACCTGCAGCAATCTTAAGAATGTACTCATCAGAGTATGCTAGAGTTTCTGCCTCAGACATAAGTATGAGAAAGACAGAAGAATGACCACTTAGTTAAGCGGCTCACAACAGACCAGCGTCTGCGCAAGGATATGTGAAACACAGTGAGCAACCCGGTACACCCTTGAGGGCTTGGGTAGGAAATAATCAAATGGGTAAGGAGTGCCTCCAAGGGAGTTTAATGAAAAAAATATTCAAATGTTTTAAAAGTAATTTGGGAATAGGCTATTTAATAGTCCTCGTTGAGTTTAGTTCAGGTGATTTTGTGCAACAAAATTATCAAACTTGACAAACATCTATTACAAAAAACAGTTAACATTAAACAGAAACAACAGACATGTGTATAGGCAAAATAGTAGACTTTATCAAAAAAATCTCAAGGGGTTATGAAATACAAATATACAAACAGAAATACAGGAAAATTATATTGGGATGAAATCAATTTCTCTGTAAAAACTGTAAACACCTATCCAACACACAAATGTTCTAAATTCTTTTTGGATAAAGGTAAAAGTCGACGTTTCGGTCTCTTATGTGTAAATCCTTGAGACCATCTTCAGGACTGGTTAATGAATATTTGTAAAGCCCTATTGTAAAACGAAATAAGAAATATTTACTATTACAATATTAAACCAATAAAAAAGCACTATACACACACAATTTACACTTACACTAACTAAACATACTAAACATGACGTATTAAAAAAGTTAATCTTGACATTGAATACATACAGTACATATAGTAATACAAATATTGTTTTTATACTAAGTGCGTTGTTTATATTTAGAGAGCATAATTTCATCAGTTGTGCTGCTAATGAAAATCAAATGTGTCAACCTATACTCCAAGAAAGAATGATATTGTTATCATCATTGGGTCTATACCAATGCAGACTACAACTCTATAACGAATATATAACCTTTTTTGTCATCATTTATAGTCCTATTGAGGGGTTAATTAGAACCATGTTACTATAGATTCTCTGAACCACTTGTTTCGAGAAATTTTGTCCTTATTGTTTAATATGGCGTGAAAGAATAGCGCCTCAACTGTATGTAGAATCATTAGAACCATGAATACCTTATATTAACGATCAGCGAGGTGGCCAGCACGATACTGGATGGAGTGGAATGATCTGTCACAAGTAAATCTGTCAAAGATAAAGTTATATTTAAGTCTCTTTTGCAATGTCCACTAATGGTGCTGCACAAAGAGTAGAATATTCAAAAAATAGTACCTATTTACAGGGGTCCTTATTGCGCCTTGAGTGTGGCAGTTTGGGACATCAAACGAAAACTTGTGTGCATATCTAAGAATAATCCAATTTAAATGTCCATTAGTAACGATAATATGCCACATAAGGTCGTTAAATGAAACATTTATAGCGTAATTCGTACCTTATTCAGAATCCCAAAAATGTTTATTTGAATATAGCGGAGTTTGTGATATCGCTGGCCGAAAACAGATGGCACTCTGTAGGAATAACATAATGAGCCATAAGTTTTTAATTATACACTGTACCTGCTAGAAAAGGGACGTCATGAAAGGAAATTACCTTTGAAAGGAGTGAACAACTTAAATTATAGTTGATTAATTTATATGGCGAAGATCGTCAAGGGATCGATCTGGAAAGAAAAATGGAAGGAAACTATCAAAAATGGTCTAATCACGCTAGATTAGCACTCTAAGTCAAGTTGGGGAGCGCTAGTACATTGATGTAAGCGCAGTTACCTGTTAGACAGTGTCAGGCATAAAAAAAAAAAAAAAAAAAACACCGGCCGTCGCAACCCGAGGAAGAGGATTGTCGGGCAAACGGGAGCATTTAAATCCTATCGTTTGGAGATCGAAAGAGGGCTGCACTAACAACTATACGAGCGCCATCTTGGAGCGGCTAAAGTTTAACAAAGATATACAAAAATGCCGTCTTGGTTAACGGACCCTGTTGACAAGCGGAGCATGTAAAAACCACTTTGTCTTCAACCTATGGTTACAAATCTATTATCACGTAATTACCGAATTTTACAATAATATTCCAAATACCCGTGCTGCTAACAAAAGTTCATAGTGATGATATTCATGATGCTAAAAGTGTAAACAGCATTGTTTTTTGATCGAATCTCAAGTTGCAATATAGTAAAATTCACAGATGTCTAAGATTGACAGACATTCATAACAAGATGTGTGCATTTACAATTCTGTCAAATGTACGGCATGATGGAAACATTTCATGACAAGATGTGTACATTTACAATACATTATAAGTCACCTCTCATAGCAAAGATGATAAAACAATGCAATATATGTATGATGTTATGTGTATATTAGTACTATAATATATACATTGTCATATAAATACAAGAATAAGCAATAGCGGAAAATACATTTGCAAAAAAATGTTTGCAAAAAAATGAGCTTCATCAGAAAATGTATACTATTGGCTATCATAACATACTATGCATTGTTGGCAAATACATCATGTGTGCCCAATTAATGTTATACCTTCTAAAAGAAAGACAGAAATGTTGTAGATTACAGGTAATTCCTATGTCATACATGCCAAAGCATGCCATTCAGTCAACGAATTCAGACCTTGATTCACTGTGTCTGTGAGGCAAATTAGTTTCCCTTCCCTAAGGGAAAGAATTTTGTTCATGTTGTTTTGTCTTTTACTAGATTTAACAACTTCAAGAACCCACCAAGACATTTCAGTTTCCTTATGTTCCAAATGAAGATAGTGTTCTACTAAAGGAGCATTTTCTTTTTTGCACCTAATTCGGGATTGATGTTGTAAGATCCTTTTCTTAACTGGTTGGATCGTTTTGCCAATATAATGTAGTTGGCAGGTACACTGAATACAGTATATAACATTCATAGTGTTACAATTGGAGAAGGTTTTTGCTGTAAATTTAATACCATTGATCTCACAGGTCTTAACTGTTAAGGTTGTAGAACAGGCTGTGCAGTTATCACATTTACAGTGGCCTGTAATGGGTCCAAGTTGTAACATATCGGTAATTGAATTCTTGTTAGAGTAATCTTCGTACGCATGGACAAGTCTATCTCTGATGTTAGTGCCTCTTTTAAAGGCAAACATAGGGTTTTGTGTGAACTCTGGAATAGATTTCAATAAGTCCCAGTTTTTAACAATTATTTTCTTTATGTAATTCGAATGAGTACCAAAAGTGAACACACAAACTATGTTATTCTTGTTTTGGCGCTCTCGTGTGGTGAGAAGTGCTTCACGGTTGTAGTACCATGCTCGTTTCAGAAATCTACGGAGTAACCGTGATGGATAACCCCGTGCCATTAATTTGAGTTTAAGTTTGTTGGCCTCACAGAAATAATCATTTTTGAATGTACAATTTCTCCGAAGACGGAGAAACTGACCAAAGGGGAGGCCGTCTTTTAGAGCTTGAGGGTGATGACTTTTGCAACTAAGGAGTGTGTTTCTTGCAGTCTTCTTAGTATAAAGAGTAGTATATAAGCAGTTGTTATCGTCAATTTTGATTGTTATATCCAAGAATGGCATCTCTTGCGAGCTTTGTTCCAGAGTAAATTTAAGATTGACATTTCTAGCATTCAGCCATTGGTGGAATGCATTGAGTTCTTCAGTATTACCGTGCCATATCATAAAAATATCGTCTATGTAACGAATCCATCTGTGAATATGATTCACAAATGGATTCGACACATTAAGCACGTGTTAAATTCTCAAAAGCAGAGACATAGATATTAGCAATGTCCGGAGCGTAAATAGCTCCCATCGCTACACCCTTAAGTTGTTGGAAGTAACTGTTTTGAAAGAGAAAGAAATTTTCACACAGAGATATTCTGATGCATTCCAATATAAATGGAGTTGGTACAGAATGTGGTCGTGGTCTTGACTCTAGAAGGTTATTCAGGAGATCGAGTACTTCAAGTTGAGGGATATTAGTGTATAGGCTTTCTATATCCATAGAAACCAAAATATCACTAATAGGATCAAAAGTTACATGCTCAACAGCGTTGATAACTGACATAGTATCTCTGATGTAATTTGGATTATCCACTGCAAAAGGCCTGTTAAAAAAATCGGCATATTGTGCCAGAGGTTTAAGGATTGAGTTGCACCCGGAAACAATTGGGCGACCCGGGGGGTCAACTGGATCCTTATGTACCTTTGGCAATAGGTATATTATAGGGATGGTGGCAGATTTGTTTACTAAAAAGGAAGCTTCTTTGTCATTTAACCAACCACCTTCGAGACCTTGTTTACTTAGAGTCTCTATTTCTTTCATTAATCGTGTGGTGGGGTTACCTGTCTGTTTTTTATAATGAGTTGGAACTGTTAGTTGTTTTAGCATTTCTTCTTCATATTTAGATTTATCCCAGAGAACTATTCTTCCTTCATCTTTATCTGCTGGTTTTAGAAAAGCATTGGGGAGATTTTGAAGATTTTGTAAAGCCTGATATTGTTGCTTGGATAGATTTGATTTATAACCTACAGGCTTTTTGAAAAGGTTTTCAATCTCAATAAGTATGGCATTCTCAAATGTTGGAATTTCTCTTCTTACCATTGCATTGGTAGGGTAAAAGGTAGATGGATTTCTTAAACCCGTAATTCCATTTTTAGGGTCACAGATGTTAGAGGCAAAGAAGTTTCTGAGACGAATAGTTCGAAAAAACCGATAGAGATCAAGTTTGGTGTTAAAAATGTCATTTTTGTATGTTGGAACAAAACTCAAACCGTGGGACAATACAGATATTTCTTGTTCTGATAGAAGGTGAGTGGAGAGATTAAAAATAGGGATGGTCTGGTCATCATCTACCACTCGTAATATTGATTCCGTGTTTGTCGGAATCCTGGGGTATATTGGTTGCGATACCATCCTCGTTTGGATTGTTGTGGTCTCCTTGGGGGTCTGGTTGATCTTTGGTCCTCTGCTAAAAAAACCCGGTTAGAGGTAGAGGGTTGTTGGTCGTAATGATGGTAATTGGTATCATAAGATTTTTCACTCCCTGATTCAGACCCTGTATCTGAAAAAGTGGTTCTTTTAGGTGGTTGTTGATTGGCCCCTTGGTTGGTATAAAAATCTTTTCTTAAGTAGGGATACGTACGTTCTTTATTGTATCGCCTAATATCGTTCTGTAATTTCTCAGTTTTCTTATGAGAATTAAATTCTTCGAATTCCTTGACTGTTTGTTTGACTTTATCAAGGAGGAATTTACTGTTAGTGATGGTACTATCGCCTAAGATCTTACTTTCTAAGGTTTCAATTTCTTTGGTCAAAATTTTAATTTGTCTCAAAGCTGTTTCAATACTCAGGACCATCCAAGTTCTTGAACAGCGATTCGCGGAGAAGCTGAAACCTATTTTAAATTCCTCATCATCAATGAAGATGATAGGAATATTGCGTATTTGGAGTCCTACAGGTATAATATTAGAGCTTAAGCAGTCGGTCAGCTGTGATGGAGTTCGGTTCGGACACGTTTTTTCTTTAATCGTTCTAACTGATTAATGTCCGATTCGTATGGAAGTTGTGTGACTGGGCCCTTATTGCCTAGCAAAGAGGGACCTGCAGCAATCTTAAGAATGTACTCATCAGAGTATGCTAGAGTTTCTGCCTCAGACATAAGTATGAGAAAGACAAAAGAATGACCACTTAGTTAAGCGGCTCACAACAGACCAGCGTCTGCGCAAGGATATGTGAAACACAGTGAGCAACCCGGTATACCCTTGAGGGCTTGGGTAGGAAATAATCAAATGGGTAAGGAGTGCCTCCAAGGGAGTTACGTGATAATAGATTTGTAACCATAGGTTGAAGACAAAGTGGTTTTTACATGCTCCGCTTGTCAACAGGGTCCGTTAACCAAGACGGCATTTTTGTATATCTTTGTTAAACTTTAGCCGCTCCAAGATGGCGCTCGTATAGTTGTTAGTGCAGCCCTCTTTCGATCTCCAAACGATAGGACTTAAATGCTCCCGTTTGCCTGATAATCCTCTTCCTCGGGTTGCGACGGACGGTGGTTTTTTGATGCCTGACACTGTCTAACAGGTAACTGCGCTTACATCAATGTACTAGTGCTCCCCAACTTGACTTAGAGTGCTAATCTAGCGTGATTAGACCATTTTTGATAGTTTCCTTCCATTTTTCTTTCCAGATCGATCCCTTGACGATCTTCGCCATATAAATTAATCAACTATAATTTAAGTTGTTCACTCCTTTCAAAGGTAATTTCCTTTTATGACGCACCTTTTCTAGCAGGTACAGTGTATAATTAAAAACTTATGGCTCATTATGTTATTCCTACAGAGTGCCATCTGTTTTCGGCCAGCGATATCACAAACTCCGCTATATTCAAATAAACATTTTTGGGATTCTGAATAAGGTACGAATTACGCTATAAAGGTTTCATTTAACGACCTTATGTGGCATATTATCGTTACTAATGGACATTTAAATTGGATTATTCTTAGATATGCACACAAGTTTTCGTTTGATGTCCCAAACTGCCACACTCAAGGCGCAATAAGGACCCCTGTAAATAGGTACTATTTTTTGAATATTCTACTCTTTGTGCAGCACCATTAGTGGACATTGGAAAAGAGACTTAAATATAACTTTATCTTTGACAGATTTACTTGTGACAGATCATTCCACTCCATCCAGTATCGTGCTGGCCACCTCGCTGATCGTTAATATAAGGTATTCATGGTTCTAATGATTCTACATACAGTTGAGGCGCTATTCTTTCACGCTATATTAAACAATAAGGACAAAATTTCTCGAAACAAGTGGTTCAGAGAATCTAGAGTAACATGGTTCTAATTAACCCCTCAATAGGACTATAAATGATGACAAAAAAGGTTATATATTCGTCATAGAGTTGTAGTCTGCATTGGTATAGACCCAATGATGATAACAATATCATTCTTTCTTGGAGTATAGGTTGACACATTTGATTTTCTTTAGCAGCACAACTGATGAAATTATGCTCTCTAAATATAAACAACGCACTTAGTATAAAAACAATATTTGTATTACTATATGTACTATATGTATTCAATGTCAAGATTAACTTTTTTAATATGTCATGTTTAGTATGTTTCGTTAGTGTAAGTGTAAATTGTGTGTGTATAGTGCTTTTTTATTAGTTTAATATTGTAATAGTAAATATTTCTTATTTCGTTTTACAATAGGGCTTTACAAATATTCATTAACCAGTCCTGAAGATGGTCACAAGGATTTACACATAGGAGACCGAAACGTCGACTTTTACCTTTATGCAAAAAGAATTTAGAACATTTGTGTGTTGGATAGGTGTTTACAGTTTTTACAGAGAAATTGATTTCATTCCAATATAATTTTCCTGTATTTCTGTTTGTATATTTGTATTTCATAACCCCTTGAGAATTTTTTGATAAAGTCTTCTATTTTGCCTATACACATGTCTGTTGTTTCTGTTTAATGTTAACTGTTTTTTGTAATAGATGTTTGTCAAGTTTGATAATTTTGTTGCACAAAACTCAACGAGGACTATTAAATAGCCTATTCCCAAATTACTTTTAAAACATTTGAATATTTGTTTCATTAAACTCCCTTGGAGGCACTCCTTACCCAAAGCATACAACAGCAGCAAAAATACATGAGGCAACAGAAAAAATGGAAGGGAAAACCACGCCAATGGTGCCAGGTCTAACACTGAGGGTTCACAACTTCGGGAATATCATAGCCATAATGGGATAGGGCATCAGCTTTTCCATGTTTCCTGCCTGTCTGAAACTGTATTATGTAATCAGAATTACTGAAATAGTGTGTCCAACGCAATTGTTGCATAGATAGGGCCCTGGCTGCTTTCAAGAACTATAGGTTTCTACGGTCTGTAATAACAGTGATGGTATGTAAAGCCCCTAGCAGGTATTGGAGCTACTTCTCAAAAGCTTGTTTAATGACCAATAGTTCTCGATCTCCTGTTCAGTAGTAGTTAGTTTATGTGAATAAAAGGCAACAGGGTGTAACTGACCTGTCTGTTTGTTTCTCTGGGATAACACACCCCAAAGCCTACTTATGAGAAATCTGATTTGACAATAAATGGCTGAAGAATCAGGATGTTGTAGGGTAGGGGTGGTAAGACAAGCGGTTTTCTGCTCAGAAAAAGCTTCTCCAGCAGCTAGCATCCACACAAAAAGCATTCCTTTTTTCAGAAGCCTGGTGATGGGAGCAGCCATGGATGCAAAATCATGTATGAAATGCCAGTAGAAATTGGCGAAGCCTAGAAAGCTATGCACACCCTTCACAGTACAAGGGGAGGGCCATTTAGTGATAGCAGCGACCATTTGGGGATCCATTGTCAGCCTGTTGGGGACAACACAAAACTCAAAAAGGTTACTTTTGTAGTGTGGAATTCACATTTGTACAATTTAACATAAAGATTGTTCTCCCAGAGACATTCTAATACAGCTCTTACATGTCCAATATGTTCTGTAGTTGTAGAGGAGTATATCAAAATGTCATCTATGTTTGCGATGGAACTAATATCCAAAAACTCTATCAAAACTTTATTGATGAAAAACTGGAAGGCAGCAGGGGCATTACAAAGGCCAAAAGGTGTTATCAAAATACTCATAAACACCAAACGTGGTACGAAAAGCCATTTTCCACTCACTGTCCTCTTGCACTCTTACTAAATGATACTCCCCTCTCAGATCCAAAAGATAATGGCATTTTTCACTTGATCGAGTAAGGATTCTATAAGGGTTAGAGGCTATCAGTTCTTTATAGTTACGTCGTCTAGGGCTCGATAGTCGATGCAACACCGGAGACCTCCTTCCTGTTTGGGGAATTTTAAAAAAGGAGAGAAGAAGCAGCCAATCTAGAAGGGCGAAAAAATCCTTTCTTTAACGTGTCATCCAAGTACTCTCTCAAATAAATGTTTTCTTTCTCAGTCAGAGCGTATATTCAACTACATGGTATTTTAGCTCTAGGCACTCGGTCTATGTGACAATTGTACGGAGAATGAGGTGGTAGGACGGAGGGCTTTTCTTTATCAAACACCTCTTTAAAGGATTGATAACAGGCAGGCAATTGAGGTAGTCTGGAATCTGTAGACAAAACTATGTGGTGTGGTTGTGTATAACCCTTTGAGCAGTGCATTGCACAATAATCAGATGCAAAGAGTATTGACTGATCTCTTCAATTTAGCTCTGGTTTATGCCACATTAACCAATGGATTCCTAGTATACCCCTGGGGCGAAGATATCAAGTCATCCTGAACAGTTTTTTGGTGATGTCCATGAATGCAGAGATCCAGTTCTGCAGTGGTATGTATAACGCGCCTGGTTTTATTGTGCTCCCATTGATGGTCTTTACTACTTCAACTGTGAGTTTAGATTTGACTTGGATCGTCATATGTTTAGCCTGTTGAGAGTCAATAAAATCCACTGTCGCCCCGGATTCTAGCATTATTTGGACAATTACAGAGCGATCAACCCAGGTAAGATGTACCCCAACAAAAATGTGACATAGGGAGGTAAAGGCATGGCTATGAGTCAGTAGTTGGGAGACCATCAAATCTGATCTACCAGAGAAACTGGTCTCCACAGTTCTCAAATTTGCTAGTGTCCTGCATCATTGCATTTTTTTTTTGCAGGTTCCCAACCATGTGAGCAATGTCAGCTAAGCTGATCTGACGTTCTTCCATCGGGGGAAACAAAACAAGGAAAGGGAGAAGGAGATGTGTCACGATGATACGTCCTGCCTGGTTTCAGTATGGGTGGACTGCATGCCCCTCCTAGTCAAAAGTAAATACAGCAGGTTACTCTACATTCAAATGTTTAAATAGATGTGTGTAATAATTCCTAAAATATTGTCCGTAATATGTACCTGGTTAATTTTCTTTTAAATGGGCAACTGATGCATAGGGAAGCAGGAAACACTAATAATACTAAAATGTTTATGGAAATAAAAGAAACTAAGGGTTACATTTATCTATACTGGAACAATACAACGCAAATGCAAGAAAATAGCAAGTTAACTAACCTGAACGTATAACACCGTACACATCCATGAGACCTACAAATATCATCCCCATCGCGCAAGGAAAAAAACTAAAAACATATTTCCCTAGGCAGGATGTCAATAGTATAAAGAACACTACACAAAAAGGTGCTAGGTCTGACAGTAAATGCAGCTCCTTGTAGAATCAGGAGTCCAACCTGTAGTTTGATTTGTTTTCTTTTATCATTCTATATCCCCAGCCAGTAAATCAAATAAATCAACAGCAACACTCCACTCACCGTGGAATCAAAGCTTTTTAATAAGTAAAGCAGTCTATGGAATCAGAGCAATTTAATCCTTCAGTCGATACCCAAGAGATGTGGATTCTTTGTGTAGCTTGAATATCCTCTCTCATGTCTGTTACTGTCACAGAGTGATAAGGTGGGGAACTGGAGGCTCGAGGAACACAAAGGATTCACAGAGAAGCGGCACCATACAGGAACCCAGGAAGGAGAAAGCCGCCACCTGTAAGAGGAAATCCCGAGCATCCGAGGAACACAATGGAAATGCCCGAGATGCGGAAATGGACAGACCCGACTGCAGAGGATGTGGCTCATACAGGTAAGAGGGGAATTAAGGATTACAGGCATGGCAAGGAGGATTCGTAACTGAACGCTAAGTGTGTTCTAGTCACGAACCACCCTCTTTATCTGTGCTGGTCTCCACCCTTGTCGCTTGTGTAAGGCGGGCAAGGGAGAGGGGTATGCCAGACACTCCTGAACCGGTATTCCCTGCACTCACCTACTGTCACAACCTTGCTACACATGGCTGGGGTGAGACTACCTCCCCCAGCTCTTTGAACCCAGGTGGACAGGCCCGTAGCCAGGAATATTTGATTGGGGGGCATGGCCCGAGCAATGACAGCAACATAAGAGTGGTTCAGTGGCAGCTGCGGACACCATGGATCGGAGGCAGATGGGTAGGGATTGGAGAGGGGATGCAGGAGGTAGGGGAGAATGTGGGAGGGGGGAGGATGCGGGAAAGCGGCTATAAATGATTCTTTTTTTAATTACCTTTTCGCCACTTCCTCGGCAGCGTCTCTCCTCCGTAGTCCTTCACTCGCTCGGCCTCAGGAAGCACACCCACGCTCCCAGTCAGTTAAGCACAATGCTGCCTTAGCAGTGTTGTGATTGGTCTGAGCACAATATTTTGGTGCTCATATGCTGGCTGGAACCCTGGGCATGTTCTCCATGTAGGATATAATGCAGCCTTCAAGGAGAATATGCAAAGTGCGCAAGACTCTTTTGGGCGGCACGAGAGGGCTGCCCAAGCATTCATTGCGTACTTTGGGAGGGTGCTACCGCTCCTTCCCTGCCCGCCCCTTCAAGCAATGCTGTGGGTGAAAGTAGGAGAAAATAAAATGATAATACATTTCATTTTCTCTGAGTTTCACTGCAAAAAATCAGTGGGGCAACACTCCTCCACCTTAGTGGAGGAGCCGCCACTGCTCCCTGGGTGGGGAAATAAGCTTTCTCCTTGAATTGTTTAACAAATGGTTTACATTTTGATAAGATTGTAAAGACTGCTGGAAGCAGGACAGTGAGAGTAGGTGTATACATTTTGGGATAGTGTGGGAAGGGCTCACAGAAGGTTTTTGGTTTGGTTAGTGTACACAATTACCTTATCTTTGATAACCATTACAGAAGCAATAGATTGCCAAGCACTCCCTTGCCAGATCACACAATGGGTGTAGAAATGCCTACCGAATCGAAATGTGGAAGTGGTGGGTACAGCATTCCTACTAAATTGCATTTCAAAATGCTATGTAACAATTGTTTGCAATTAAAATTTGGGTCGCAAACCATTCTTAGGTTACCAACTCCACAAAGGTGGTTCTAACCCATTCACAAAGGGAAAGTGGGTATCTTAAGACACTTTCCCTGTTGTGAATATAAAACATAAGTTTGGAGTGGGAAGTGGTCCAGTGGAACTTTTAAAAAAAATATTGAAAACGGGATCACAGACATGGTGATCCGCTGACAGCAGGCCACCATTCCTCAAATGTCCATCCATTGGAATAAGTCACAATTTGCTACCCAATTCATGAAGAGTAATGGGGTAGGTTGGATTGTTCCCCACTCCAAATCCTTATTGTATGAACCGACCTATTAATACATAGGTAGGTTCACCAAATAATTAGGTTGCCACAAAAATATATGTTACAAATTATGTACATCAGGCCTTAGGTTTCTGTTATGATTTGCTAATAATAATTGCATAGTAAATGCCCTTTGCAGAGGGTTATACAAATAACAGATTTCTATTATTAGCAGTTTTCTTGTTGTTATTGGTTCAAAGAGATAGGGAAACTGTTCCTTCCCCCCTTAGATCTTAACCCAACATAAGAAAGAGCATGGGCAGAGTATTTTACACTGCTCACTGTTGTTCCTTGGGAGTCTCTCTTCTTGGGGGGAAAAATTTGTATAATTCCAGCGGCAGAAAACAAATAGGCCTGATGCAATGGCCTAATGTCTGCAGCTCAATGAAGAGGTGGTCAGGACAGCCAACTGGCCCCAAAATGTAAGGCTGTCTTTTTAGCCAACACCTTTCTGGTATTCTGGGCTTTGCAGACTCTTTTTTTAAACAATGTTCGAGTTGCATATTGTAAAGAGATGTTGGCTATAAGGTGGTCTGACTGAAGATGTCAATGGTAACTGTTGACAGGTATTTGTGAGTACATGTGAAATAGATAGGCTATCAGATTCCAATTGCACAACTTCTATCCATGTGATGAACTAATACCATAGAGGCCTCAGGTTTTACTTTTGACTTGTGCGCTCCTGCTGTTATGTGTGAGTGGTCTTAGGTACCCCACCTATGTACAAGATAGTCAGAAAGTTTAAAGTCATCCATTTATTGTCATTGTGCATCTACAGTAGTTTATGTTTAAAATGTTTCCTCCTCTTCTTTCTGTGGTTTTTCCTCTCATGCGTCTAGCATTGTGCTCAAATTATTGAGCTGTGTTTATACCCTGCAGTCCCTTGGTTCCTCCCTGCCTTAAGCTGACTACCTCCACCTCAAGGGCTGGTCTCTTAATGTCTCTATTGACCTGCAGGGGCAGTAGTTGAGCCTGCTGCAGACCAGCCCCTCTTTTCTCCCGCTGATAAATGTTGCTCAACTCACATAGTTTCTCTCTCCCATCAACGTGTCCATCTCAGGCATTCAACTAAAAGAAAGAAGGATAAAAGTGTCTGTCTTTGGTGTGTTCCCTGTTTGTGCCTGACAGACGCGAGTGGTTGAGCCAAAGTTTGGTGACCTTGCATCTCTGTTATCTTATTCTCTGAGCCTCTACCCACTCCACCCTGGGTGAACTCCTTGCACTACTGTTTTGGTGGTTGATTCTATGTCACACATAGATAGACTCCTTTGTGGTTTAACAATCCCTCCAATGGATCACTCCTTTGTTTCTCCTGAGTGAACATTATAGATCAATCGTTTAATGTTTCAACAGCACCTCCTATCAGTTTTGGATCATCTCCTTCCTCGACGGAAGAACACAGAGAGTCCGCCTACCACCGTACAAGTCAGAGGCCTCCGAAGTCATCTGCGGCGTCCCCCAAGGATCATCTCTGAGCCCCACCCTCTTCAACGTCTACATGAGCCCCCTTGCGGCCATCGTACGCAAACACAACCTCAGCATAATCTCCTACGCCGACGACACCCAGCTGATCCTCTCCCTGACCAACGACCCCGCCGCCGCCAGAGCCAACCTGCACGAAGGGATGAAAGAGGTAGCCGAGTGGATGACGACCAGCCGCCTGAAACTGAACTCGGACAAGACAGAGGTCCTCATCCTGGGCTCCTCACCCTCCGCCTGGGACGACTCCTGGTGGCCCCCCGCCCTGGGCACCGCACCCAAACCGACTGACCATGCACGAAACCTGGGCGTCATCCTGGACTCCTCCCTCTCCATGACCAGGCAAGTCAACAACGTCTCCTCGGCGTGCTTCAACATCCTACGCATGCTACGGAAGATCTTCTGGTGGATCCCCACCGAGACCAGGAAGACCGTCACCCAGGCCCTCGTCACCAGCCGACTGGACTACGGCAACGCCCTCTACGCCGGCACCACCGCCAAGCTCCAGAAGAGACTCCAGCGGATCCAGAACGCCTCAGCCAGACTCATCCTCGACATCCCACGAACCAGTCACATCTCCGGACATCTGAAAGACCTTCACTGGCTCCCCGTCAACAAAAGAATCACCTTCCGCCTCCTCACCCACGCACACAAAGCCCTACACGACCAAGGCCCGAGCTACCTCAACAGCCGAGTCAACTTCTACGCTCCCAAACGCCACCTCCGATCAGCCAACCACGCCCTCGCCGCCGTCCCCCGCATCCGAAGAGCAACTACAGGAGGAAGGTCCTTCTCCTACCTGGCCGCCAAGACCTGGAACTCCCTCCCGGCCGACCTGCGCCTGACCCAAGACCATCTCTCCTTCAGGAAGAAGCTGAAGACCTGGCTGTTCGAGCAGTAGCGGCACCCCCCCTCCCCCAGCGCCTTGAGACCCTACGGGTATGTAGTGCGCTCTATAAATGTCATTGATTGATTGATTGATTGTGTCTCCCTGATGCTTCTAGATAGACTTCGCATAACACGCTGAAATCTCCAAACCCTGTATGAAAGCCCATACCTAATTTCTTTATAACTGTTGAGTTGGGACACATCCAGTCATCTATAATAGAGAAACAATATAGCTGCTCTACTACAATAAGTTACTAAAGTTGAGTTCAGACATCAGAATGGCTGCTGCCAGCAGCCAGGATGAAAGTCAGTTTAACCAATTAAAATGGGAGTTAGCTATTCTTTTTGATATAGTTTTCTAAAAAAAAAAAAGAAAAAGGCGAACAGCAATGAAGAGATATTCATGCCAAGGTGTTAATTTTTTTCCCCACACAGTTCGTCATTGCAATAAAGTTAGAATATCCACAAGTTTCTACACAGTCTGATCCACAGCCTTTTTAACCCAACTAGCATTAAACTGATTCTATTATATTTTTTAAACAAATTGTATGTGCATTTGTTGTGCTTAATGTCGTACTACGAATTCTGCACTTACACTTCTTGTATGTAATGAACATGAAAGCGGAAGACACCAAGCCCCAGAAAACCAAACATTTTGTGCTGCTTGTGTGTCATAAAGTGGCACAAACCTGTGCAATTGTTTTTTAATTTATTCTCCAGCCCAAAACTTGAGTTTCTCAAAGAAACGCAAATAAGCCCATAGCTCTGCATTACTCTTCAAAGAGTGGTGTTGCGTTGGATTCAAGCGTTAAAATTGAGATATACGTTTATTTCTCTTAACTGTTCTCACTTCGCATGTGTGCTGTACTGCAAAGGGGGCATTACATGGGTTGTATATGTGCATTCTCATTCAACCACCAATGTTATTCTATGAAAAACCCTGCCTACTAATATTAGAAGGCAGGGTTTTGTGTAAAAAAAATAATGCCACTTTGAAACGGGTGTTAAAAATGAAAAATGCTTTTAGTTCTCCTAATGTTTCCCACGTTGCACGTGTGCTGCACTGCACAGCATACATCCAAAGTGGGAAAAGTTTTAAAGTCAGTCGAAGCATAGTACTTTGTACTGGAAAGGTGCCCTTCCAGTACAAAACATGTACAAGACTAATGCAGACACCCCTGCACAATGGTGCAAATGTCAGTGCATGGCACTCAGCAGCCTGATAAGTGTGGTGCAAGGGAGATAGGAGGAGAGTCCCATATCTCTGTAGATTTGGCACTTTTCTCCTCTTTCCTTGTCACGTGACACAGCGCAGCAACTTTGGTTGCTGTGCTGCATCTTGTAACATTTTTTATTATCTGGGCCCAAATTTTTAAGATGTTTGCAGGAAGGGGAAGTTATACTGGTCCTTCGACTTTGCTCCTCTATATGGTCTGGGAACACCTTTGTGACTTGCAATATCCTTATAATGTACATCAGGGGAAACGTTAACCCATTTATAATACTATTTGGTAATTTAACTATGAATCTAAAATACATATGATCTCCTGATGCACATCAGTGGAATCCATCTATAGTGCATGCAGGTGCGGCTTATTCGCACCCTCTGCAACACTTATGTGCAGCTACACTCCATGTGACATCTGCCCACTATGTTATCACATTTTAATAGATTTTTTTATATTCTTTAATGTTTGCAGTTTTATATATCTTGCAAACTCAACCCAGAGGTATTTGAGTATTTTACATGAGCACCAGTTGCATTAAACAATGTCACATTTATTTATTTTAGACACAGCGAGATTAAGAGAATTGCCCAGAATCAAGGGATGTTGAGCCGATGCTGAGACTTGTTGGTCAGCACATCCTCTCCTATCATACCTCATTCTCTTCACCTAACATGTCCAATAAAGGTCAAACCACACAACAATCCTTTCAACCTTGCACAAAGCAATTGATACACATTATGTGCTTCAATGTCCTTGTCACTAGCATGAAGCTGCATATAAATATTGGAACAGGAACACCCAGAAATGTGATTGCGGCCTTGCGAGGGACAGGCTCCTTGCTACATAAAAAAAACAGTACATTTCAATACAATTGTTTTCCAAAGTCTAATCTACATTTTATTAATTCTAACATTGTGTCCCAAACCCTGATTGGTTTTATGCTTTCATTTATCTTGTTTATAGGTCCATTTATATTTAATGTAGCCCTGCATTGCATTTTTAATTCTAATCTGCAGTTTAGTCATTCCTGAAAGTTATTCCCAGGCATACCTGCATTCCAATTTCCAGCTACAATACCAATATGTACTTTTTACTGTTACTCTAGTCCAGATTGCATGTATTATATATAATTGTGAATTGCACAGTTTCCAGCCACTTATTGGAACACAAATCATCATGGCTTGAAATAGAAATGGTTAAATGGAAGAGGAAAAGGAAAAGCATGCAACCATATATGTAGATGTTGAATGATTCGTAATAATTATGGATGAAATGGAATAAAAAGGCTAAACATGGATGATCAAATTGAATTGTAAAATTGTGTACACGCATGCTAACTGCTGTGTGACTGGGTCTGGGGCATAAAAAGCGCCCCACATCTGACCAAACTTTAACTTTCCACATTAAAATCCTAAGGCCATGTCTGTCTCCCACCCCCAAGTTGTCCTGACAATTCTAGTCTGCAATTCTCGGATCACGAGCCCCTGTTTTCTGTCCGTTCATCTTCCTCATCTTGTTGCCACGTTTTCTCTCCCTCTTACATTGCTGATATGATACCTGGTTCCCTGCGTTGTAGTGGGGCCCAGTCCCTTCTCTGTCTATTATTCTCTACTGAGTGCCATTCCTCCAGCCACTTCCAGAATTCCTCTGGCGACATGAAATGCCATGATTTGCTCTCAGAATCTTCAATTTCACTGGAAATAACATCATATAATGGACATTCAATTCATGCAGTTCCGCGTTTACTCCTGTGTGTCCAGTAATAGCCTGACTGCTGTTTTCACAGGCTAGTGGGCTCTTTGGACGTGCAGCTCTGAGGATAGCATCACGGTCCCTGTAGTTGATCGCCCTGACAATGACAGGTCTAGCCCAAGCTTCAGGCCGAGGAGGGTGCCCTAAGTGGCTTAACACAGCCCCCCCCTCCCCGAAACCCCTGCGGTACCGGGCCCCTCCAGCTACATGGAGCCACCACAGTAAAGTACTTTGGCCGGAGAGCCCTGATTGAGTCTGGAGGGGGGCCCTTCACATTCCTTGCGAGGGGGGCCCCTTCAAGTTTTGTTATGCCAGTTGGTGCTCTGGACAAACTGTGAATCAATTAACTTAATTGTAAAGCGCCCTGAGAGGCATCTCAGCGCTAACACTGAAACAAAAGGATGAGTCAACACTTAGAATGGAGTAAACAGACATGTTTTAGAAACAGGCTCTACACCCTTTCAATCATGAAGTGCTCAAAGAGGTCTTTACAGCAGACCACCATCCTGATGAACTCTACGAGGAAGTGTTCAGGGTCATGTGCCACCAACTGGACGTTGTTCCACCTGAACCTCCTCTCTGCATACTCGCTCTGGCATGAAGGCAAAGGGTAGTCTCCTGTAAGTGTCGAACCGGTTTCTTCAGGGTAATGATAGACTCACAGTGATCGTCAATGCTGTGTTCCAATGAAATCAATCGCTTCAGTGTCAATGTTATGTTCCAACATGGATTGAGTTATGCTCCTGTGTAAATCCAGCAGCGTTCGGCAATGTGGCCCCCAATCCAGCCATAGAGACCTGGTTGGGGGAACGGTATTTGCACAAAATACCATAGAATCCACACTGGAGCATAACTTTGACACTTGGACTGGAGCAAATCCTTCAATGACAGGTCTGAATCCACTCCACTTATGGCCTCGCCATGGAATCTGCGACCAAAAGTCAAGACATTTACAAATGTTACATTGTGGGGAAAAGCATGAAAAGATACTGCAGATGCTTTGGATTTTGAAAGAAGTCGTATGTGACTACAGATGGGACCTTGAAAGTGGGAGAGGGAGAAGGAACGTCACAAATTAAATTAGCAGAAGTTTGTAATATCCTCAGGTCATGTCATTATGTTCTCTGTACCTAGCTGCTCAGCCAGTGTGAGTGTTCCAGTTAAAATGTTAATGTGAGTGGAATGCTTGGGTGCTCGGGTGTGAATTGTTGTCAGTTGGGAGATGGGCTGTGCAGCTAGGAGGCTGCTCCTGGGGGGGTTTGCTGTAACTACTTCTAAGAACTTAATAAACTTCATCTACATTTACCCAGCCATGTCTACAGCGTCTACTTGTGTCTCCCGCACGCGTGCGACCAGCCCACTACATTTTTGGCGACGATCTTGAACCTACCCTTGGAGAAAGTAGTAAGGACAACTAAGGGACCAAGGAACTAAAAGACAAGGAACTAAAGACTTTAAGGTAACCTGAGAATTAAAGCCTACGCACTGGTCAGCCCCACCAGTGTCCTATATCACCAGGACAGCCTGCAGTCTGGGCGTTTGTCACCTACTCAAGATCCTGCTGTCACCTAGAAGACTTCTGCCATTGTCTCTCGAGCAACAAGCTTCCTCCTGCTGGGGCTCCCTGTTTCCTTTTGACCCCATCCTGTGTGGGAAGCTTCGAGGTTAATAGCAGGTTTCGTCTACTTCTTCAGTGAAATAATGATTTATCTGGAGCTAGAATCGGTAACTAGCAGAGTCTGCTTGTGCACTTTTAACAGCGTCTTCAACAAAGTATGGAGTGTTCTAACTACTTTATTGGCAGAGACTTGCAGTATTTACATAGGCAAAATACATCTAAGGAGGATAGCGGTGTGGAACCAGTGACAACTGCAGCAAATTTGAAGTACTTTCTCAGAGGAACCGATTTAACATTTTGTTATACGAGTAGCGGCACCTTGGGTGATCTCTTGCACATGTTTGTTGTTGAAGAGACTGTATGTTTCCACTTTGAGTAAGTGTTCTTTGCTGTTGCCGTTTTGTGCCCCAGAGTGAACCAGACAATAACATGACCCGTCTTTCAAGGGAATCTTCAAAAGAGCCAGCCTTGATAACCAGTGGCAGTTAGTGTGAAGTCACGTAGATTCAAGACTGGGGCCGAGTGAAATCTGGTGAGTGGGGGCCAATTTATTTTGTTTAAATGCTCAAGTGGTTACCAGCAACTGCAGCACATCGTTTAAATTTTTAAAAATGCACGCGTTCCTCACCGATTCATTAGTGCTGCGCGGAGGCAAGCTGTATCCTTGGTGACGTCTTTCCCTCCTTGTTGCTGGATAATGTCCTTCTCCAATTGTTCCATTCAGCTGCCTAGTGACGCCCACATACAACAACGCGCCGTGAGCTACCCGGCTCTGCCGCCATCTTGTGCTTGGAAATAGCACATAGAGGGTTCTTGGTGAAGTTCAAGACGGTCAACCACGTTTTTTTTGTTGCTTGCGGGATTGCAAAAAACATAATTGAAATCGCTATCACTTAGACTGCAGCATTTCAACAAGGGACGTGGATATACCCTCCTTTCAATCGCAACATTCCTGCAGTTGAACTTTGTTCCCCTGCGAGTGTACGATATTTGGCTTGCGAGTGCAAGCCTTTCACCAAACGGAGGACATTGTACTTCGCATTATAGTTGTGTGATGTGCTGGATGCCACAGTACATCTTGAGTCACCCTTCACCGGCTTTACGGGGCGCTATGCGGCAACAGCCACATGGAACTTTGTGTGACGATCACGGGTGAGAAACCGCTCACCGGTACTTAACAAGAGCACAGGTGACTTTCAAATTAAAAAAAAAACATTGGTGTGTAGTTTTTTTTTGTAGGAGTGACATTGGAGGTGCCTTTTCTTTTCACAAGTGCAGCTTAAAATTGTCCCAATTTGTGAAATCTTGGGCCATATTATCAAGGCCCGGTGTTAAAATTATTGCTGTTTTATCGTCAGGAAACTGCAGATAAAACGGCGATAATGGGCTTGATAATACGCCCTTGTTAATTCCCATAGACGCCCATGTTAACACCATAATATGGGCTTCTATGGGAATTAACAAGGGCGTATTATCAAGCCCATTATCGCCGTTTTATTGGCAGTTTCCTGCCGATAAAACGCCGATAATTTTAACACCTGGCCTTGATAATATGGCCCGCAGTTTTCATTTCTGTATTCACTGTTCTGTGCTATGCTGCCATCTAGGGATATTTGTATTCTTTTGGAGAATATTATACTTACAGAGGATATTTTAGTGTTGAAGAACTCACTTTTAGCATATTAAATGAATGTTTTTAGCATTCAGTACGTACAAAATGCTTATGGTTACGCACATTATAAAAGTATTGTGGTTTTTTCTAATGACGTATATGTGAGTTGTTTCAAATATTGTTATCCCCTGTCTAGGGAAGGGAGTGGGTCTTTAGTCCCATGACCCCACGTTCACATATTTTATCCCTGCCTTGGGATGGGAGTGGGTTTTAGTCCCATGTCCCCTTGTTTCAGATATTGTTATCCCTGCCTAAGGGATAGGAGTGGGTTTTAGTCCCATTTCCTCTTGTTTCAGATATTTTATCCCTGTTTAGGGATGGGAGTGGGTTTTTAATCCCATCACCCCACGTTCACAGTTACTTACATCTGGGATGGGTTTCAGTGTTCTCCCATCTACTCAGTTTAAAGGGGGTGTTAGTCCCACCTTTGTTATTTTGGTGTTGGGTGTCAGTCCCTTCACTTTGATGTTCGTTGTCATGTGTGTGGGTAGTCATCTTTTGATGCCACACTGTGCTGCATCTGTTTTGCCATGCTTCACAAGTCCTTGGGGGTTAGTCCCATGTGATTTAATCTGTACATTTGGGTGTCAGTCCCAAACATCGTGCTTTTTGGGGGGGGGGGGTTTCACTTGAGTTTTATTCCCACAGTGTCCCTCACATGAGGGGTGGCGTATTGTGTTTTCGCCACAGTCTTCACATGTGAGAAGTACTTTCTTGGGTGTCGTTCCACCTATTGTATTCTAGTCTGGGTTACATTTACCCTTTTCTTATGTCATGTGTGTTATGCTCACCTGTTGTATGTGAGTTTTTCTTGGTCTTTTTAGATTTTTCTTTATTCACTATTAAAGGAGGAGGATGGTGTTAGTGTGTCTTTCTATCCTTTCATCCTTCTCTCCTCCTTTGTGTGTCTGTTTTCCCTCTCGTGGTGTGTTCCATCATGCTTTCCTGGGTTTATGGACTATATACATATCTTGTTCATTATTGTGTATAGTTGTTTTTGTTTTAGTATGGTTCTTTTTATTTTTCAGTATAGAAGGGATAGAATATGTAATATCCTCAGGTCATGTTGTTATGTTCTCTGTACCTAGCTGCTCAGCCAGTGTGAGTGTTCCAGTTAGAACTTAGTTTGAGTGAAATGCTTGGGTGCCTGGGTGTGAGTGTTGTCATTTGAGAGATGGGCGGAGCAGCTAGGAGGCTGCTCCTGGTGGGGTTTGCTGTAACTACTTCTAAGAACTTAATAAACTTCATCTACATTTACCTGGCACTGTCCACAGTGTCTACTTGTGCCTACCGCAAGCGTGGGACCAGCCCACTACAAAGTTGTGTATGGAAAAAGGACCGCGACTATAGGAAGACAGTCAAAGTGGCAGTTGTTGAATGGAACAGGGGTCAAGCGGGGGAGAGAACCATTCTTCAATTTGGCCAGGTTTACTTAAAATATGCATGCTGTCTGTGTACTTGTGATAGTTGAATTTGAAAGAGGTTTTAGAGGTCAGCTAGAGGTTTCAGATCAATGGGAGAGAGGATTTTCCCATGGAGCACAGTCCAGGCCACATCGAAGATGGAAGGTTGAATAAAAAAGGTAAGGGAGAAATAGGAAGTAGGATTAAAAAGGATAATATTATTACATGGGAACAGATATATTCTCCAAGATAAAACCCACTGAGGATGGTTCCATTTAGCCTATATCCAAATTACTGTGGTTCTGTGTAGATTATCTGTCAGAGAAATTAAAAGGTCTATGCCTTTAGTTTAAATAGATTAGACAGAAAAATATAGATATCAGAGCATTGACCTATGGGCTAGGTAAACCTGAACCATGAACAATACACAAGAGGCATTGATTAGAAAGCTAATAAATAAATGGAAAATTTAAAGAGGAGGTTGCATGAATTTGGAAATTTGGAGAGCAGTTTGCGATCATAATTAACATGCTGTGTGTGGGGAAAGTTAAAAAATTACAATTATTTGCCCAAATGGCCTGTTGATTACACCTACATGAGCAAAAGCCAGGCATTTCAAATCAATAGACGCTCAGACTAAAAAAGCTGGACTCATAGGATAATGACAGGCCGCAAATGAAGTTATATTGAAACTCTATTTATGATTTTATAGGCAACCTGATGGGTAAATTAAGGATTCCAGATACAAATGTATTATCAGTAAGGTGTTCAAAATAACTAGGAATAGTTCCTGCAGGAAGACACTGAAGTTGGTTCATTGAAAAGCTAGTAGATCTATCCATTAATCCAGGACTACAGAAAGGCAAAAATCCTCTCCAGTTCATTCTTGAATTCAGAAAATGAAACGAATATGTCAAATAGACATGTTTTTATTTTAAACAAATGAATACACTATACATAAGTATGAAAAAAGGGGGTTGCTTTGAAAGTGAATGTATTGTATCTGACAATTAATCATTGGTTTTTCAGTTTCTTTTTTTCTTGAAGTTTTGTAAATGACTATAAACTATGAATGTTTGTAGGAAACCAAAATTTTTTTTTAAAAAAGATCAGAGAAAATTGGAAAATGAACAACAGCTTACATGTTGAGGAGGGTTGGAGAAAACTTAATCGACATATACATGCCAGAATAGGACTTCAGTCTGTCTGACAGAAATGTGTGGCAAAGTATATTATTATTAAAATGTTATATAGTGCGCAGCTACCCAAAGAGGGTTTCCCAGTGCTTTGATGGCAGTAAGGGCAGGATGGACACGAACGGCTTAAAATCACCATGTTTTCAGGTCCTTGCGGAAAGTGGTTAGATAAGTACAGCTTATCAGGGACTCAGGGAGAGTATTACATAGCTTGAGGTCTCGGAAAGAGAAGGAACGGCAACCCATCCGTGTCTATTTTATTCTGGGGACTGTGTATAGGGAACTATTGCTAGAGTGTAATGTGCCGGAGGGGTGGTAGGGGTGGAGAATTGATTTTATACATAAAGGAAAGTGCCTTTAACTGGATTCACTTGTCTATTGTGACCCAATGAAGGTCACAAAGTAAGCCAGACACTGAGGCATGTTTAAAGAGTCAGAACAGATGCCTGTGGGCAGAGTTGTGGATCACTTGAAGACGTCTTATCAAAGTCTTGCCTGTCCCAAGAAGATACAGTATGTTGCCATAATCTAACCTTGATAAGATCATGGCCTGGATGACTGTGCTTTGGGCCGAGAAAGGAAGCGTACATAGGATCGTGGTTTAGCCATTTGCATGGTAACAAAGCATGTCAAGCTATTTTGGGCACTTGTTGCTTCATGGACAGGGTGGAATCCAACCCGAAGCCTAGCTTCTTCACCCTATGTGCTGGTTCTGGAAGAGCCCCTAGAGTACCAGGCCAGTGTTTGGGGTCCCCAAGGCTTGAGATTTTTGCCCAGTACCATTACCTCAGGCTTATCACAGTTTAGTTTTAAAGAGCTGGTATTTATCCAGGAGGAGACAAAACAAAGGCAGGAGTTTAGATCTACAGAATTATATTCCTTCTTTGACGATGGAGAAAAAATGATTTTAGTGCCATCTGCGTAGGAGAACAAAATTAGGCCACAACTTTCCAACAGATCCACTATAGGCTGGACTAATATGTTGAATAACATAGGGCTGAGGGCTGATCCCTGTGGGACTCCCTAGGTAACTGCATGAGGGCTGGACACTGCATTTTCTGAAAGGACCTGGAAGGTACGATCCGCTAGGCAGGAGGTCAGCCATTCACGAGCCATCCCTTGGAGACCAATCTGAGCCTGTCTTTCAGCTAGGAACTCATGTGACACAGTGTTGAAAACCGCACTGAGGTCTAATAAAATCAGTGCATGACGTACGATTGGTGTTCTGTCTATCGATCTCCAGCTGGGTTTTGACTATCTGTGCTGTGGTTAGGGTGAGCTGGAAATCCGCCAGTGTAGCAAAGGACATAGATATGTCAGGCATGACAGGAGCTGACAAGAACACTTGGTCAGTGGGGACTCATGTAGTAAAAACCAGGCCCAACTCTGTCCATGTCCAGGGTGGAAATCAGCTTGGAAGTCATCTAGGATATAATACATTAAATTGAGATTGAAGTCTGCTAATTTGAATACATTTTCATATACCCTTTCTGAGAAATGGATCAGTAGTTGGGATAAAGAGTACGCTTCTTATGTAGTGATGCGATCAACGTACATCGTAAAACAGGCAGGACTTACCCAGTGCTGAGAGAGGTTGACGAAATAGATTTTTTTTGCTTTCCATGGCTGTGTTTTATCTTTGAATTAGACCTATCTGTTAAAGCAGTTTTTTGATATCAGAGGCAGTGAAATGAGATTACCTGATGGTATACCTTTCTTAGATCGTACAATCCTGTGATGATTCACCTTAAGATATTCAACAGGGAAAAACACTAAGGAAGGCATACTGCAATAATTTTGTATACAAAACACAGTTTAATTCTCCTGTGATCCACTTGTTATTTAAAAATGTATCTTAAGCTGGCTGTGAGCTAGTCACAACTTTACAGTTTCTTTGGCCACAGTATGCAAGAATACATAATTAACTACAAACCTAGAATGACGGAAGTAGAAAAGGAGCAACTCATGGGTCTAATTTCCAGCACAACAAACGTCTTTTATCCCACCTTTTCAACAGTTCATTTTAAAATTATTTCTAGATCTATTTAGTCAGTGCTAGATATCAGTGCAGTCTACTTCATTATTTGACATTGGGAGAACAACTGAGCCACTGCACACATTGACTCTGTAACATCAATCCTGGATAGAACCAGTTTTGTGTTTGGTCAACTTTTATGTGGGATGCATTCACTAACAGCATCTCAGAGGTAGAGTCAATCTGATGGGCTGATCGTCACTGTGATCTGCCCTGTGAGTCAGTGCTTGGTCTCTTTTTCTTTGTCTTTTGATTGGTCATGGCTGTCCTCCTGCTGAATGCTGGTACTGGGGTCTTGCTCCCTGGGTTTGGGACAAAATGGGAGGTACCGAGTCCAAGATCCTGTGCAGAACCTGGTGCCAATACCAAAGGGAAGGTTGTAGATGTCCTCAGTATCAAGGATGTCAGCAGATTCATCCTCATGGACCTGCTTCCACGCCAGAATCCCTCGCTCCTCTTGTGTGCCTAATAGAGGGCAAAGATAAATTAGCATATTAATACCAAAGTACTAGTTATGTTTTTTGGCAATCGATTAACAAGCATAGAAGCCCCAACTAAGGAAAGGGCAAGCTTCAAATATCCACACATTCATCTGTGTAAGAACTGCAATTGACATTAGGCTGCCATCTGCAACGGTGACACTATATTCTAAAGATTCAATCAACAATACTGTCCTCAAATACTTTCTTCCCATTCAAAAGACACATTATATTGCATGAAATTAAGCTTTGGTTTCCATGTTCTTCAACTCAATAGGCACAAAGGGAGCCTCTGTGCAGACTTCCAGTAATTAAGTCACCAAGCATTGGTATATCTTTGCCATAGTTAAAATATATATAATGATTTGTAAGGCTTTATTATACACTACAGAAGGGAAATCTGAAATCGGTTAAGAGACACGTCTTGCCATGCCCACTTAGGAATCAATACAAACATGGAAACTCTCTCTTTCCCCCAGCCTTAAAGTGCTTCTTATAGTTAATAGTTGTGTGGTATACAAACATAAATATGCAAATAATGTATCTCTTATCATGTTGTTAACATTTCACTTACACACGCTATGCATAATTCTTTCCTCCATGCCTTCGTGAAAAGGAGCAAACCTCCAAACCTGCTCTTAGCTTAGGTTGGAGGTGCTGTATTTAGTGGAGTCTTCAGGTTTTGAATGAATTTCCTATTCTGTTATGTGCCTGCTTTTATAATGTAGCAGCAGGGGGTAGTGAGTGTTGTTATGAACTGTTGCTACGTCATAGAAATTAGTATTTTTCCCCATCTATATTTTATGTTATATATGACCTCTAAAATCATCTTACCCTACTTTCAACTGCTACACAGTGGCAAAGCAGTAATGGGGGAGCCATACATAATATGGCCCCTGCCACATATCTCTGTTCTGTATTAAAAAATCAAATGTACCTGCCATCCTTGACCAAGCCCCCCCCCCCACCTTCCCTGCCTTCCTTACCCCTCCTGCAGCTGTGCTTCTTCTTTCAATCAAATCAGGCAAGCAGATCTGTGCCAACAGGGTCTCTGAGAGGTCTACCACCCTGGCCTGGAAGGCCTTTTTAACATCAGAACAGTGGTCAACCAGTTTTGTTAACAAATGTTGCTATGGTAGAACAGTGGGTTATGAAATACCAAAACTGAAGTAAAAGAGAGCCTCTCTATGAGAGCCAAATATAACTATAGGGTTCTAGTGTCCAATGGGGGGTCTGCAAAATGGAAACAGGCTTGCATTTCTTATAGACCCTTCAGACACCTTGAGTAAATGCCTTTTGGAGGCCAAATCACTTGTTTGATAGCTTGATTTGGCTGTAGTAAGAACACTTTACAGAGTAGCTTGTTATTAATTATTCCAACCTTAGAGATTCGAGCCATAAGGTGTAGCAACAGTTTTTAATATTTTATAAGGTTGGGGAGCTGTTATGTGTCCCCTTGTTCCAGGTGACTGGCAATGTTTCTCACTTCTAAAGTGGAAACATGTTATGGTGGAGAAGGTGAATTAGTGTGATCATCATCATCGTTTTCTGCATATTTTAGAAATAATATTTTCCAGTAAACAAAAATAAAAACCCGAATCTCTGCATAAAGGTTATTGAGTAGTCCCCGGCGCACGGACTGGACATGACCGAACTAGCGCCTAGCTGCCTGGGTGGGGAGCTACAGGGACTGTCTGACCTTCTGTCCCTGAGATAATTGCATACGGGCCCACACACTCTCTGGCTGGACAATTTTGTATAGACCACAACTGACACAGGCCACCTAATGGGGGAAACTCCTACTACTCGTCCAGCAGCTGCTGTAACATCTTAATTGTGCCAAGTGCACAGCACCTCCCTGGATTTAAAAGTTAGTTACCTCATTGGAGAGTTTGGACGACGGCATGTTCAGCTGTCGACCTTTTGGTATTATACACCTGTTGTGTTTCCTTTGGTTTGATACACTATTTGGATTGTATTTTTATTTTTATTTTACGCATTTTTTACAAACAAGCACTGATGTGTCTTTGGTAATTCTGTGTGGGTGGACGGTGGGAGCATCGAACTGGATACGTACTGTGGGGGAGATCACTTACGGATATAAATGTCAATGATAAAAATATGTACATGGAATGTACGTGGCATGCATACACCCTCACGCAGGTACCAAATATACTCTTACCTTAAACGACACCGCATTCATATAGCTCTCTTACAGGAGACACACCTGAATGGTACGGAGGCACAGAAAATACGTCGCAGGTGGCGTGGGCAACTTTATGCAACTGAGTATTCAACCTATGCTCGTGAGGCACTATTGTGGGTGGGACCTGGGACCCCCTTTGCTATCTCGCACTCGCGTGTGGACCCGGAGGGTAGATTTGTAATTGTCCAAGGTAAATTGGATGGCCAGCCAGTGGTCCTGGCTTCATTATATGCCCCAAATATAGATCAGGGGGTTTCTATGCACAGCTTTCTACGGTATTAGCGCCCTAGCATGGGATCCCGAGGGTGCTGGGAGGTGATTATAATTGCATACTTAATATTGCTTTGGACCGCTCTTTTCCGCACCTGTCGGGCGCCTCCGTACATGGAGCTATGAAAACACTATGCACTGGGCCCAACAATGGGATCTACATGACGCTTGGCATAGTCGCAACCCAAGCACGAAAATGTATTCTTATTATTCAGGTGCGCACGCGTTACATGTCAGGCTAGACAGGTACACGATGTCGGGTGCCCTACTCCCTCATGTTGCCGATGCGTACTATATGGGTCGCACCCACTCTGTTCACAATCCCCACATACTAGAGATGGCATGGGAACGACCGTACCCACCCATACCCACCTGGAGGCTTCAACCTGCCATGTTACTAGACGCCCCCTTCCGCAACTCACTGGGCACTCAGCTTGCTCAATATTTTGAAGAGAACAGCCACACTGCATCTACCCCCCAAATCGAGTGAGACGCCTTTAAGGTCGTGACTAGAGGGCACTGTCTAGGCACTCAGGCAGGCATGCAGAAACAATTAGATAAGGAGGTGGCGCGCCTTGATGCTGACCTGCTTCGGAGAGAGCATGAGGCGGTAGAGGGAGACGGAGAGTCACTGCAGGAGGCACGCACAGAACATACACCACTATTAGAGAGACTGTGTCATCTTAATTATGCAGCCCACTCAGCACGCACTCATCATTTCTGGGATAAGCCGGGTAAACTATTGGCCTGGTTGATCAAACAAGACTCACGGATGGTGCCTGTAGCGGCAATACGCACTAAACAAGGTAACGTTGTATATACGCAGAGCAGTATACATGCGGCTTTTGTAGACCATTACACAGAATTATACCACTCCAGACTGCGAGTCCCTCTCACTGACATAACTGCATACCTCTCTGACATAGAGAGGTATGCAGGAGAAGCGTGGCTCAATGGTTAGAGCGGCAGACCCTGATGCAGAGGTCTGGCCCGGGACCAGGGTTCAATTCCCGCCTCGGCGGCTCTTGGACTCAATCTCCCCGGACCTGATAATTCTTGCCTCGGTGCCTTGTCTAATCATGGGTCCCACTCTGTGACTCTGGGCAATAGCTTGCTTAATCTCCACAACGGCCCCAGCAGTGCTTGGATGTCTGGCTTCACCTTGGGGGTGCCCAGGAGTGGACATTTCACATGGAAAAGACAGGAAGGGTATGAGTGCAGCGCCGGGACGCCCCGTCGCGTGGGCAACCGTGCGCTTTACAAATACAACACATTTACATTTACATAGCACTGCCGGGGTTAGATGACACGCAACGTGATGACTTGGAAGCCCCACTTACTCCTGAAGAGCTGCATACGGTCATTTTTTCCCTTTCTAATGGCAAATCCCTGGGCCCAGATGGGTTGCCGGACGAATTCTTCAAAGCCTACTCCGTTCTATTGATACCTGAACTACTGAGGGTATACACAGTGGCCATCAAGGACTCCTCCCTCCCTCGCACGTTAAATGAGGCCAACCTCGTTTCCCTTCCGAAGCCAGGCAGAGACTGCACACAACTGGGCTCATATCGCCCACTGGCCCTTCTGAATACTAACTACAAGATATTAGCCTCAGCCCTAGCCCAACGACTAGCCCCCTTGGTACCCGCCTTGGTACATAGCGACCAAAACGGGTTTTGTACCCACTCGAAGTACCTCCCACAACATCCGGCGCCTGTTCAGAGTGAAGAGATATGCCACGCAGCAATGGCCCCGATGTGGGTGTTTGGTGCTAGATCTTGAAAAGGCTTTCGACTCTGTAGAATGGCCATACCTTGTAGCAGTGTTAAGGAAATATGATCTGGGGGACGATTATATACATATGGTGAGTTTACTTTACCAGAAACCTACAGTACGAGTATGTACCGGTATATTACTGTCGGACGCCATCTGAGTTAAGAGGGGCACAAGGCAGGGATGTCCTCTGTCCCCGCTACTTTTCTCGTTAGTGATGGAACCCCTAGCGGTACTACTGAGAGCGCACGGCGAAGCATGGGGGATTCCCCTAGTAGATGGCCTACACACAGTCTCCCTATACACAGACGACTTGCTCTTATATGTCAGGGACCTGACCTGTTTACCACTGACCCTATCTGATACTTTCTGCACCTTCGAGACAGTATCGGGGCTCAAGGTCAACAGGGCCAAAACTGGGGTGTACTCCTTTAGCATAGACACGCAGGAGTGCGAGGTCACCATCAACAATGAGAGGCTCTCTTGGTACCCCACCACATCCCGCTATCTCGGAATTCACATTTATAGAACTCTGCCAGATATACTAGACGGCAACCTAGTGTGAGCTATCTCCTCCCTCCAAGTGCAGATGTCATTTTGGAAAACCCTCTCCCTCAATATGCCCAGTCGAGTTACATTAACAAAAATGATAGTGTTGCCTAGACTATTGTATTACTATGTCAATATCCCGGTATATGTCCCGACCCGTATATTCCGGGAACTAGAAACCTTGATTAGGAACCTTATATGGAACACCGGGAGTCCTCGCGTAGCGCTGAAGAAACTGTATGCTCCACCAGATGCTGGGGGTCTAGCAGTTCCCAATCAGGAGCTCTACTATCTAGCGGCACAGCTGCAATGGGTGACTGGGTGGCTGAGTGGGAAGAATTTGTGTGACACTGCTAGAGACACAACGATCTTGACTCATGCACAAATCCACACGCTATTTAACCCCCTCACTAAGACCCCTTGCCCATCACAGGTACACCTAGCAGTGGCCCGTAAATGTTATGTGAGAAGCCTTAAGCTTACCCACGCTGTGCTACCGTACACTCCGGTACTTCCACTGCTGGGAACACCCAGAGAGGGAGGCACGGTGACGGAAGCCACACTAGAACGATGGACGCAATCTGGGGTGGACACAATGGGAGACCTCTATACTGAAGGCACCTTGATTCCCTTTGCAACACTAGCAACAGACACAGGCCTACCAGCCGGGCAGTTTCTCCTACACGCAACGCTTATACATACGCTCACGAGGGCCTGGGGCGACATTTCAGTAGAACTGCCTACACATTTGCTGATACAGTACTTACATGTTATGGGTAATGGCTCCCATGTAGTTCACTGGCTAGCACAGGCTCTCTTGACCCATACGCAGTGCTCCTCTCAAACTCTGCGGGACAAATGGACAATGGACAGGGGAAGGGCCTGGACAGATGGGGAATGGGCGGTGGTGCTTGCCGGGGCCACTAATGTTCCGCAAAACTCCCGCTTTAAACTCATTCAATTTTATATAGTACACCGCGCGTACTTGTCACCTGATAAAATTAACAAGTATATTGACGTTGAAGTATATTGACGTCACAACATCCGCGTGCCCGAGATGCTCGCTCATGCATACTGGGCCTATACAAAAGAACAAAACAAGGTCCCTTCTAGATTTTGGGACCTCGGGCTTATTACGGCAAAGAGGCTAATCACACAGCGAACCCCCGAAGGCATCACATTGGCGTAGCTCTTTTGATAATTGGGCAAAGGCGGAAAGCGTAATACTCCATAGGGAGGAAACAGTGGGATTATGGAAATACCCCATTGCACAACTCTGGGATGATACCTTAAAAACTTTCCATCGGGTGTGCCTTAGCAGAGGAGTCGATTAAACATACTCTCCCTTAGTCTCACCTGGGCAAGCGAACCTGGAAGCTGCACACCTATGTAGTTGTTTAGTACCAGGTACCTATCCACAGCACAACTCAGCCACACCACGTAACTCCACTACTGGCCCATACATCGAGGACCCTACCCCCCACGGCGCTGGGAACCTGGCATTTGTATGACACACAGAATAGACTCTTCCCCTCTAGGGGAATCTCACTTGTGACACCTCTTTGCCCCCCAACTCCCACACTAGCCATTCCCCAGACCTGAAGACACGAGATATTACCATCACACAGATGCACTAATTGCTTCTACATTTCACATTTCTTTCATATCCCTTTCTTTTTTTTTTTTTTTTTTTTTTTTTTTCTCGCTCCCTCTGATGTTGCACTTTTTAGTGTTCCAACATTTATATTTTTCTTTTTCTCTTTTCTATTTTCTTAAAATTTCTTGAACCAGTTGTTGAAAAAGTTTAGAATGGCGATTTACACATAAGTTGCCCTACACCGGTACCCATTTATCGTTGAAACCGACTTAGGCACTGTGTCCAACGCCCGTTTTTCTGCAACGAGCTAGAGGAGACATACAGCTGAGGAATTCTACTCCTCAGTGTTGGGTCCCAAAACTCAGGGCGAACAGCTATTATGATCGCAAGACCAGGCACTCTCCATAGGCAATTCTACCACAGCAAATTGCTACATTAGCTCAGACTACACCTTGGGCCTAATTGTGATTTCCTGAATTTTGTTACGTTATCCTTTTACAGAATGAATCTATTATTTCTTGGAAATGTCCTTTATTTTGAAATGTGATGCCCTTGAGAACATCTTTATGCAATGTAACATGTTACGGGAATAATGCCCTGTACTAACCCGTTGTTTTCTTTTCCGAACTTATTTGTACGATTGCGGGGTGTTATGTTGAGTTTATCCTGTATAAATACAATGGTATGTATTGTGAATAGCAACAAAATTGAAATTAATAAAAATATATTCAAACAAAACAAAATAAAGGTTATTGAGTAGTTAAGTAAACATTTTAATGAGTCCTATATTTTCCATTTCTCATAAATAAAAACTGTTTATCATCACCATTAACTCTTTTAGTGCTAGTGACATGACAATCAGGTTCTCTGTACTACCTCTGTGGTGCAGGGAACTTAACATCACGTCCTGACACCAGGAAAAGGGAATTCCTCTGGTTCGTTGAGCATGCCAGAGGGATTCTCTTTTGAAGTTCTCTACTCAGACTGCAAGGGAAGAGTTTTTGTTACAAACCTGGATATTTATGTTTATTTCAGTGATGCCCTGCGTCCTATGCACACTTATACAACGTAATTTCGACCCCACCTTTACACGTCACTAATGCGTACCTAAACGTGCACTTAGCAAGTTTCCTGTGTAGCCTAATGACAGTATTACGAAATGTTGCGCTTGACCTTATTATTGAAGTGTATTCACTGTAGAATTAGAGAATTCATACATAACACTGTGTGCCTTAACTGTATTAAATGAGATATTCTATGAAGACTTGATGAATAAACCACCCTCACCTATTTGGAATGTGTTTACTCTAGAAACAATAATGAATTTACGTAATGTGCTCACAAATGTTTCATGTATATTTCATATAAAATATAGATCTTAGACACGCTTACACAAGCTTATTAAGGATTTACTGAATACCACATGCAATATGAATCTAATGTCAAGTTATATTAATTTGTATTTGAAAGTGCACATGCATATAAAATGTGCACTATTTACATAATATTTTACATTTGCCCTTAATAGGCCGGTTTTCATTCTGCATAAACTGTAGTTTATCAATTCTGCTTATATGACTTTTCCTTTGCAGGTACGTTCAAACACATTGTTAGTTTGAGAATAGATACAACACTGTATTAGCGATAAAGAAAGAGCCTAAGAAGAATACCTTGCTGAATGAACATGGAGAAACTGAGCGTTAACTGAAGAGTCCTATTCAGCAGTGTTACAACATGGCTTGGTTGAGCAAGGACGATGTTATTCTCATGTTCAGTGTAGAACACTTTGTAAATGTTACAGCTTACAATGTGAGAATAGAAAAGGACAATGGAACCCTTGATGATGTGAACAGAGACCAGACAACTGGAGTCTACTCTGTTTGATGTTAGAGCCACATTTCTTTGGACTTTGAGAGGTTTAGACCTACATGCTTGTTGCCTTTGATTCTTGCTGATTGTGGCTTAGGCTAATACTCAAAGTACCTCTCACGCAAGAAGACTCTTGACGGAGCTTCTGTTAAACTGAAACCTTCTCTCACTTCCCGTACTTTCTCGTATTTTCCTATTTTTCTGCAGTCCTTAGACTAATGAACCATCCTTTTAGTTTAGACTTTAACTAAGACGAGTCTAGATTTACTCATGGATAGAAGAGAGGACCAGAAACTCTTCTCTGAGCAGCAGATTTTATTGCTGATCTTTTGTATTGCTGTGACTGAACTTCTTGTTTGCCTAATACTGGTACGCCTAAACATCTTTAGAAGGTTGGGTATCCCAGTTGTTAGCCTATATCTTTATAGCATGGTGTTGAGATTTGTGTACCTTAACTTGATTGCTAATTTGTAATTAACCTTCTTAACTATAGTCGCTGAGTCCTGGTCCTTATTCTGTAGCCAAATGGATTCTGTGTTAATTGGAATTGATTGATGTAATGTTAACTCCCCTCAACTCTCAGTCTGTAGGAAAGGTCCATCGGAGGACGAATGTTAAAAGGGTTGGCCGAAAGCGCCGCATCAATGGAGATGTCACAGATGCGAAAGTGAATGCAGCTGGAGACCAAAAGGTCAATTTGCTTTCAGTTTGATCGGTGTTCAGGGACGTTGTTCAGCTCTTCAAACACTGAGCTCAATGGGAAAGGTATAAATAGAAAAGTGATACTCTCCCCGTTCCGCAGCAGGGTGATGCCTAAGCAGGTTTGCAGAAATGTCTAGGGTTGGTAGGGTTCTCTTGGACTGATTCAGACCCTCCTCCAATGCATAACCAACTGCTCTCCCTTCGCCCATCAAGAACCCCAAAGGCCATTCTGCCCTTCCTGGGGATGGGCTGATTGGGGAATTTACCACCGTAGCAGGGGCCTACACAGGTCCTTGGGGTATGTGCATATTGGGTTTAACCCATGGTTTCTTATCCTGCATGCCCTGCAAATGTTAACAATCAATGAGAGATGGCAGCAATATTTGGGTCTGGAGTCCACCAGTATCCAGGGAACCCTATCAACTGTTGGCATTTTTGAAAACCAGTAACTGAAGGGAAACCAAGCTTGTGTGGCTTGCATGGATCCCAACCTGTTTTCATATGAAGAAATCCTTGCAAATGTCAGGGTCAAATTGTGTAATTTCCCCATATTTATGTGACAAAAATCTCAGGACTATACCGCATTCCCACATTTCTCCTGAGAAACATAGTACATCACATCTGTAGATGGTCCTAATGCACGTGACTGGAAAAGACAGAACACATTTTATCAGGAGAAGTGTGGGGACAATGGTCTTTTGGCAAACTCTGAACATTTTTGAACTTTCCTAGAAATCTGAGGAAAATCTGTGATTTATTCACAAAGTTTGATGTAAGCAGAGCTGTATGGGTGAGAAAAACTGATGGGATACACACAATCCACACCACTATGGACTCCGCCCTCTCTAGTTATCGGACCTGTTTGAGGTAGGTACGTTGCCTTGGGTTTTGGCAGACCTTGGGCACAAATACCACTGCCAACCTCATTCCAACAAAGATTGCATTTAAAAAAAAAATCTTGGTGACTTCAAGTCAAATTTTCCCTGTATTCCCTTGTGTCAAATGCTCTCTCACGTATGTGGGATACTATTTTAATTGTGTGAAATTTGGGAATGTTTATCTATTAATTTTCTCTACACTTCTGGCTATCAACTGTAAGTCTGAGAACACATTTGATTAAACAACCTCAAGAGCGTTTCTTTATTAGATTTCACCTTATGAAGTTATGCATGGGAGAACCACAATAAAAAATACAAGCCATAGCTCTGATGATGTTTTTTTTTTTTTGCAGAGTTTTATATAGCGCGAACTAGACCCGAACCGAATCAGGTATCAGAGCGCTTTACATAGCACCAGTAACGTTACATGAGGACGGACACACATTCATTTTAGGCACGGGGAGATTAAGTGATTTGCCCAGAATCACAGGAGGTTTTTGGCGTTGTTACCAAAACTCGAACCCAGATCCCCAGGTCCGAGGTCGAGCACCCTAGCAGTTAGGCCAACTCCTCTCCTCTGGTTCTGGGTATCACATGTTTTTGGACAACCAACAATCACTATATACTTCAGCAACTGGAAGAGTTTGACCATTGCTACTTATTGCTACTTATTTCTATTTTTTCCCACTTAGATCATTATTTTTATTTCAATGATTGGTTTCTTTTGGAAAATCATGAGCAATCTACACAAATAACCTCTTGCTGAATTCAGAATTGTGCATAATTTTTAGAACACTATGGCTTTCCAGCGCATTAATGGGTGGGCTGCCTCAGAACACAAGGTGTTAAATATATTCAGAGGGATGAATGCATTTTAAACACATAGTCAGTCAATAATACTTTTACTTGATTTTGTTAAAAATCATAAAAGAGTGGCTAAAGCACTTAGTACAACAATGTTAAAAAAAAAGGGGGTTAAAAAGGTACAAAAGATTAAAACGCGATGCTGTCATGTACTGAATAGTCATCAGCATTTTAAACACACATTTATTAGTTTCGATTACCAAGATGCACTAAATTCCCATATGTTTCAAAGTGCATTTTGAAGTAAAATTTAGAATTATTTTAATATTTTTCTACCTCGTTGCATCCATGAACATAGAAGCAACACTTACAAGTGGAACATAGGCATTTGACCAACACATTAACATTACAGTTTCTCAGATTTCTAATATAATCAGTAAGCAGCACACAATTTGTGAAAGGACAACTAGCATAAGAGCAAATGTCACCTGACTTGGAATTCTCTCAGGCGCAAATAGAGTTTCTCATTTGACATGTAATTAGCCCCACAGTTGTCATCAAAACCTAACTGTAAAGCTGTTCTAAGAATCAAGTCGAAACACAAAGAAATAGTCCTTAACTGTAAACTCCATTTCTCCTGCAGAGAAACACTCAATAATTCACCCAAGATACCTCTCCGGACTCTTGACTGATCAGTCGCTGGTATTGCAGTTTCAACTGAAAAAATAAGTTCTGTGATTGTTTTGTAGACTTTATGATGGAGAGTAGCAATTGGTTATGGCATTTGTGAGCCAATGCAATAAGAATATTTCACAGAAATGGCCATTGTTTTTTGATAATCCTGCTAGTGCAAATGGTGTAGAAAGCCTTGGGAATCCTAGATTAAGAATGGTGATGCAATGAATTACCTGGAATGGTGTTGTCCAGAATAAAGCCGAAGAACCCTCCTACAAACATTCCAGTAGTGAGTAGCACGAGGATCACTTGGTCAAGCTGGACAATCCCTATAAAGCACGTAAAAGAAAAGTAGTTAAACAAGTCATTATTATTCATATCAGAAAAGAATGTTATGAAGTAATCATCAGTCTGATTTTGCACTTCTTGCTGTGGTATACTGTAGGCTTATAGAGGTATATTCACAAAAGTTAATTTATACATGACAATATTCACACTTGTAAATGTACTCTTACAATTTGTAGTAAATGTACTACTATTCGCTATTTATAATTTCCGAGTGTAAATTTACTACAAATGTTATACAAACATGTCATCACCCCCTGAAACAGGAAGTGGCGCCACATTTGTGAGTGTTAAATTACTACAGCTATAACGGACCCTGGAGTAAGTCCAGAACCACACATAACCAACCATTCGTACAAAATCATCAGCAGAAAATAATCGGACAGGTTTCATATAGGACACCACAGCAAATAATGTTAAAATAAATTGATTTATTTCATCTTTTTTAAATGTAATTTAATGTTAAACAAATTATATATATCATAAATAAATATTGAGGAAATATTTTAATATTTTTTTAATTTAAAATTAAATGTAAAAACACAAATTAATTTAAATATTTCTATACATAACTTTTTGTAATTCTTAATAGATAAGTAATAAATAGAAACATACTTTCGGTGGAACTATTTTTTTAATAAATCCTTACAAATGAAATTCAATTTAATTGAATATATTTTAAATTAATCAATATTAAATTCCCAATTAACTACCACTAGCTCTTCACATGTAAACAGAGTCCACCCCACTGGGTTAAACGTTTCCCTATAGTAAAGTATAGAGAAAATGTAAACAGTGTATTAAATTTTTGCAAGAATAGTTATGTTTGATAATGCAAATTAATGTTATTTATTCAAATGTAGGACCAAATAAAAGGCCATAGAATTATTCACTTATTTTTTAATTAAATATTTAATTTCGAGATATATCAAATGAAATTAATGTTTCGATTTTTTTTAAATCTCACCTGTCACAGATATCAAAGTAGCAAAGAACAGGACTGGTGCTTTAGAAAGTAAGCATGACTAGTTATAGCATGTTTATTATTTTTCATTATCTGTTAGCTCCTTCCTATGATGTTAAGCTCTTTTTATCTATTCCACTGTCTAGATGTTTGTTTCCTAAACATAGCTCTAAGAATATGTGTACTCACCGGTCTCTATTAGTTTTGTATTCTTGTTGACCCAGTTAGGAATAGTAAGTCCAGAAAAAATGGAAAATCCAATAATAAATATATTTCTTGAGGAATTCATATCTGCATACTGGGGATAGAAAACAGATTTTTTCCTAAATGGGCATGGTCTTAAAAACATAAATACATATTTTGACACTCACACATGCACACACTTCCACAGTTGATAGACAAATGATGCCCAGAAAGTTGTTCTGCTGCATTTGTGTGCCTTTTTGTGTTCTCCTTATTTTATATTTTTGTCGCCCTCCTCCACGGCGGATGTATGACGGTACAACGCGTACCGTTTCAACGCGTACCTTTACAACGCGTCTTTAACAACGCAAGTCGTTACAACGACTTGCGTTGTTGGGCGCGGATAGTGAATAGTATAATTTACTATTCTAACACCAGTCCCCGTGGATAGTAGGGAAGGTGTTGGAATAGTAAATATACTATTCTTTATCCTTTAGCGCCCACCAGCGCAAGTCGTGGTTACGACTTGCGTTGTAAAGGACGCGTCGTAAAAGCACTGCGGGGTAACATCCGCGTTGAAAAGGATGTTCCCCTCCACGGCTCATCTCTTGCGCCATAGGTTTTAGCCAATCTAGCTTTGCCAATTTCAGGGGCTTTTACAATCTACCGGCATTGGCAAAGGCAGAAGCAGAGACCAGGCATGTTAAAAACTTTGAAAATAGTTTTTTATACTTCCAGATAGACTGCTTTCTGCGACTCAATGTGTGTTGTATCTGTTAAAGGGGCCCTTCATACTAAGCAGCACAAGTAGATGCACCACCACCATGTCCACAGCGAGCTCCAGCATCCATGATAATGGGAGGAACTGATGCGTTGAGCAGGCAAAGTGTTGCGAATCCTATTCTGTGCCCTGACTATTCCACTGACATCACATTTTAAGCAATAGCAAGCCACCCAGGGGTCACATCCAGAGTTACAAGAACCACACCAGATGTTCTGTTTAAACTGGTGTGTACTTTCACATACTGCCAGCATAGCCACTGAACTTGTCTGATACTATGTGGTTGTGCAGTGACACATTTATATCACATAGGCAAATATAGCTTATGTGGTCTTTGTGGGTCAGCAATGTGAAAACAGATGTCAGTTATCAAATTGCTACAAAGTTATGGGGAATAAATATTATATACTTTCGCCAGCCAAAAGCAAATTATGAGCTATTCACACCGTTGGACTCAAGTGAGTAGTAATTAAGGGATGCCAATGGGCCTGCCAGTGTTGATCTTCCACTCCCAGTTTCAAATATTTCCTGAACAATAGAGAGATTAAGGCTGCAATCTTCTTTGACTTGTTTGATACTTCTGTGAACATCACATTGCTGAAAAAGCTGGAGAATGCCACAAGGGATGGCTTAGAATTAATTTTCAGATGTCTACTATTTACATATTCGCTGGCACCCTTGAAAGGCCTACGCAGAGCCCTCTGCTCTTTGAATTGCACATAGGAAGGAAGAGAAGATGAAGGAGAAAGACTTCTACTTGATGAGAATATGAAGACTATGTTTACTGTCTGGAGTAGGAAATACCAAAAGAGTTGAATGGTTCCCCAGCCTAAATCTGTGCCTGATCGGAACCTATTCCAGGACTGTGAATACAGTCTCATGTGAGAGACCTGCAGCATGCTGTAGGAGTCATCGCATGAGGTCCCTTGTGCTCATTGGTCCTACAACAGAGAACGTTTGCTGACAGATAATTGGTGGAGCACTAGGAAGATCTTATAAACCTGTTGTCTATTTTGGGGATCTTACGCTAAAACTCTCCGAAGTGTATTTGGTTCACTGGAAGTATTCCTGAAGAAACCGGAAGCAAAAATATGGTCTTGCCTTGTTTTTTCTGAAGGGTTCCCTTGATGCTCTGATCAAGTTATCAGATGCAAGTTTGTTTGGACTTGAGGATGCTTCTATTTGGGCAGGGTGGGAGGTCAGTCACAGGTCACACATAAGCAAAGTGTCCCTTCACCCACTTGGCCTGCCGGTTGGATTACATGCAGATGAGACAGAAATGTTAATGCTCTGCTTCTGTAAGCCGTGTATGCGAATATAGGGAAATTGCAACAGCTTTTGGAGCTGGATAGGCTGCAGATCCAGCATACCACCCAGCTCATAATGCAGTTTCCTGTCCTGTCGCCTACTGGCTTTTTCCCCTTTGCCCTCTGTCGTCAGCCAAGCAGAGTACAGCGCTCAGGCTGTACTAGATTTCTGAAATAAGCACAGGCATCATGGTAACTGAACTACATTATAGTATCAATAGCTTCACATATAATTAACTGAAGGGCACAATACCTCCATTGTAGTCATAGGGCCTGATTACGGGTTGTTCTTAATATTCCGGCCCATGCGTAAACTTCTGCTCTCTCACTTTTGGGACCTTTTAAGTATTTAGTTATGCAGCACAATATCCTTGGTGCAACAAAATCAGCTGTTGCATGGCTAAACACTTATAAGGTCCCAATGGCGAGACCTATTGGCTATGCCAATGCTTTTCTAGAGAGGCACACAGGACGGGCCAGTGGCTAGGAACTTCCAACACTGATAAAGTTTAAGATATGCTTCTCTGAAAGAAGGGACTCTTCCATTTTTTGTGTATGGCAAATGGAGAATAGGGAAACTAATTTATGGGGATTTGGCATAGGGCAACACAGCAAGTCACCTTGTTGCACTGCCCCACGCCACAGTGAAAGGGCAGGAATGCACCATATTTATCCAAGACGGTGCATTTTTGTCTTTTCCCCTTGCGCTGGCACCATTTTGGGACCCGAGTGCCAACACAGGCACCCATGCACCATTGCGCAAGGGTGCCTGTGTTGTTGTCAGGAATGTTTTTGTGCAGTAAGGTATACCTTCCTGCGCAAAAACAACCCTGAATGGCGTTTTCCTCTTATTATGGGCTGCAGATGCAGCACACATAGAAAGTGGAAAAAATGAAGAGAAATTAAGATATTTCTCCTAGTTACGCCTCACCTCAGGAGATGTAAGGTTTTGGTGCATCCCCAAGTTTACATTGTCTTGTAAATCTGGGGAAGCATTCAAATCCATGGGTGTTCCATTGGACCACCCACCGCAACGCCCACGGAATACCTCTCGAGTGCAGAGTAAGGCAATGCAGCAATTTGCGTGGGAACAACCACTGCAACACCCATAGGATGCCTCTCCGGAGCGCAGAGTAAGGTAATGCTGTGATCTTCTCTGCATTGCCTTACTCCATATCTATGAGGACATTGAAAGCCACGTAAAGTGGCTTTACGTGACCTCATTTCTTTTGTTTAAATTTGCTTATTGTTTCTCATTTTGTAGTACACAATCACTCACAAGTTACATAACAATGTAAGGGTTATTGCCCCTCTTCTATTTCTTACTTCCCTTGTTACATCAACCGGTAGTCGGAGCGGTCGTACAGACCAATATTATTATTATTAAGCTGTTTTGTAGCGCGCTCAATTACTGCCGGAGTATCCTGGCGCGGAATATGTTACAACGAAAACCAAATTATTTTTTTTAAAACAGTTTGCAACATAACATTGATACAACATGGTGAACAACACAGTTCTCTCCTCTCATGTCATAAAGTGAAGGTATTTATAGTAGTGCATTGTTTCAGAATTATACTTTCTTGACTGCCTTGCTGTTAATCTACGCGCATTCACTTTGGACATTGCTGCGCCAGTGCACAAGTGCATGCCTCCGCCAGACTGCCAACTATCTGATGTATGAGTATTCTGCAATATATTGTTAGACCTGGTTGTATGCTGACCGGAGGGGACTTTGGAACACCTAGACCTTTCACGCAACGCGCATCGCTGCAGCTATATCTTATGCGTTAACTCGTTATGTGCTTTCTATATGAGACTCTGGCTGTTAGTTTGTCGTTTACTCAGACATAGTACCTGAGTCCTCAGAGGCATTCTGCCATAGGGCGCAAAAGTCCACCAGTATTGCTTCCGACTGTGCCACCATTGGTTGCTTCCTAATGCCTATTGAATCTTCTCGAAGTAGCCCCAGGCTTTCGGCTTGCACCCAGCATATTAGCAACCAGGATTTCACAGAGGGGAGCTCCAGGGATTTCCATTGTCTTGTAAGGATGCGCTTGGCTACTATTAGCCTTAGGTCAATGTAGCGGGATGCCACCTTGTATTTACTAGATCTCTTGTATAGCCCGAGAATACCCACCTCCCATGACCAGGTAAGTGTGCGCCCAGTGCACTGTGCCAATTTTCTGGTAACTGTTTCCCAATATGTCTGTATGGATGAGCAGGACCATAGTACATGTAGTAAATCCCCACCTAGCTCGCCACAGCGAGGGCAACTGGCATCAGCACAATTGAAATATGTGTTTATTTTGGCTGGAGTCAAGTATGCTCTATGCACTATGTAGTATTGTATAAGCCGAAATCTAGCATTGCGAAGGATACGAGTGGGAGCTCGGAGAATATGTTCCCATTCTCGGTCAGTTCTGTGGCGCTGCAAATCTGTGTCCCAATGGGCTCGAAGGGACTCCAGTCGAGGCGTTGTAGGTATTATTAAGAATTCAGCCCCCAGTTCATGCAAATATTGCACAGTCAAGTGCGTGGTCGGCTCCTAAGTAATCTTGCCCCATGTTCCCTGCAGCTCGCTGACCACGGGGAAGGGCTGTCTCTTCCATAAGGGTGTCATATGGCAGGGTTGTCTGTCACCATATAAAGTTAGAATGCCCACTTCCTCCCATTGAGTAGCTCCCCGCTGGTAACTGGTCGGTATCTCCTAGGCATGCGGAGGGGCTTTGCGTGACCTTTTAGATAAGATTTCAAGGCCAGAGCGACACAAAAAGTGACACTCTGTCGTTGCAAGAGAATCTGGAGAGCTGTGTGAGAGGTGCAAGTTAATGGAGCTGGATGGAGGCACAGATGCCCCTCCACTAAAGATAAGGATCCATGTGGGCACCGTCAGCGGTGACTTTTGGGGACATATCTACACGCATGCACACACACATACACACACTTCTCCACAATCCAGTGCCACAATAAACATTGACTGAATATTCGTGAAATCATAAACAAAATTTATATACCTGCAAATTAGAAATTCCTACAGCAGCAATGACGCCGAACATCACCATAAACATTCCTCCAATCACAGGCGTTGGAATTGTGGCAAATACAGCTCCAATCTTACTAAAGATGCCCATCAGAAGCATCATTATCCCTCCAGCGATTATTACCATCCGACTTCCCACCTGTTTCAAGGAGAGGGAAAAGAAACTGAGAAATTACTTTTTTCAAAAGAAGAGGAGATGTTTATCAATGTTCAGTAACAATCGGAACTCAAAATGGTAACCAGCAAATCTATCCCTGAAAATAAAGAAATATTTTGAAAATATATAATTTATAAAATGGATTTTTAAAATTAACTGGTAATACTGAAGAAAAGTAAGTGAATGAGCTGTGTTATTTCATAAATACATTTTATGTAAAAGTTAGTAAAAACCTATTGGTTTAAATTATGGTATTAAAAATAGATGCCGAACAATAGACAGCTTGCTAATCTGAGAACAAATTTCAGGAAAATTCAGGTGCCAAATAAACAATGTTCCCCTCATTCTTCTTTTAACCAGTGACAAAGTAGTCTATTTTTTAATTCTGTTACAAATCAAGCCGAGTTACTCTCTAACATGGTTGAATTACACCAAGTGATGAGATTGCAGTACAAAAGGTTGGCTCAGTAGCAGTGTCCAATTGCCAGGGCCTCGCAAAAATAAGAAAACAAAACGTTTAAGTGGGAGGGTGCCGTGGGGGGGTTGTGTGGTTGTGCTCAGACAGCATATGCAAGGGGCCCGGTAGCAGTGTGCAGTATTGGGCCCTCTCGAAAAGTAAAAAACAAACAAAAAAAAAGATAAATGAAAAAGAAAAAGAAAACTGAAGGGTAGGGAACAAGAAAGGTATCAAGGAAAGCAATGCATTCGATTGGCGTGCCAAAGGCACAAGAATAAAATAGTCAAAATAGTCCCCTCACATCAGAAGTGGCAGGATACAACTCATCCAATCAAAACACGAAAAATCAAAGTGGTCTTTTGGAGGGACAAACACAATAATATGGAGAAAAACTCTCAAATCGTGAATAGGGGACCATGATAGACAAGAGACCCATCAAATCATGATCGAAGGGTATATCAAAGCACACTCTAAATACATGCTGGCTACAATAGCAAAACGAACAATTGATAGACGGAATGCAGAACAATTTCATACCCCAGTACAGAGATCTAGGCCTAAATCCATCGTTTTTTTGCTCCCCATGCCATTCCAGTGTGAACCCAGCCATATGCAAATCAGTCTTAACCCTGCGCCCAATGGGAACAGTCCAGCCCGAACTGCCAGGCCAGATCATCCCTGGAAACAAGCATCCTAGGACCGGTTTCGGAGTTTCACCTCTCATCGGCCAGTCTAGCTTGACTCCAGTGGCATGGAGAGCACGGGCCTACACCTGGGCATAGCCGTCCCACTCGGGTGACAAATGCAAAAAGAGCAATCGATGGACAAAATGCAGAACAATTGCATACATTCACCCCAGTACAGAGATCTTGGCCAAATACATCGTTTTTTTGCTCCACATGTCATTCCAGATCGAACCCAGCTATATGCAAATCAGTGTTGACGCTGCTCCCTATGAGAGCAGTCCAGTCCGAACTGCCAGGCCAGGTCCTCCCTGGACTGGAATCAAGCATCCTGAGACCGTTTTGGGAGTTTCACCTTTCATCAGCCAGGCTAGCTTGACTCCAGTGGCATGGAGAGCAGGGGGCCCCCATCTGGGCATACCCATCCCACTCGGGGTGAAAAATGCAAAAAGAATAATTGATGGACAGAATGCAGAACAATGTCATACATTCAATCCAGTACAGAGATCTGGGCCTAAAGAACGATGGATGTAACCTAGATCTCTTGACTGGGGGTGAATGTTTGATTTACTCTGCATTCCATCCATCATCTGTGTGTCTTTTGCTTTCTTGCCATAAGTGCGCCAGGTATACCCAGAAGAGGATCCGGGCTCACTGTGGCACTGGATTTAAGCTAGCCTGGTTGATGAGGCGTGATGCCCCGAAACTGGTCACAGGATGCTTGTTTCTGGTCCAGGGAGGGCGTGGCTTGGCAGTTGATGCAGGACTATTCCCATGAGGTACAGGTACAAGACTGATTTGCATATGGCTGGGTCTAAATTGAGGTGGCATGGTGAGCAAAAGAACGATGGATTGAACCCAGATCTCTTGACTGGGGGTGAATCTCCGATTTGCTCTGCATTTTATCCATCATCTGTGCGTCTCTTGCTTTGTCACCCTAAGTGTGCAGAGTATGGCCAGACATGGGTGTCGGTCTCATTGTTCCACTGGATTCAAGCTGGCCTGGCTGATGAGGGGTGATATCCTGAAACCGGTCCCAGTATGCTTGTTTGTGGTCCAGGGAGTACCTGGCTTGGGAGCTCGGACTCGACTGTTCCCAGGAGGCACAGGGTCAAGACTGATTGGCATATGGCTGGCTCTAAACTGGGGTGGCATGGTGAGCAAAATAATTTTTGATTTCACCCAGATCTCTTGACTGGGGTGAATGTTTGATTTGATCTGCATTGCGTCCATCATTTGTGTGTCTTTAGCTTTCCCGCCCTAAGTGCTTTGGATATACCCAGACGTGGGTCCCGGGCTCACTGTGCCACCGGATTCAAGCTAGCTTGACTGATGAGGGGTGATGCCCCGAAACCGGCTCCAGGATGCTTGTTTCTGCTACAGGGGAGAACTGGCTTGGTGTTTGGGGGTCAGACGAATGGACGGACACAGACACACACACACACAGTCTCTCTCTCTCTCTCTCTCTCTATTTTGAAGGACTTGAAAATGGTTCTCCTCTTCCACTATTCCTTAAGCCCCCTCATGCCCTGCTTCTCACATAATGTATTTTATCAAGATAAGCCAGCGTGAAAATCTGAAGCTCAAATCCGCCAGTATTACTGACTAAGGTACGCCCCGGCCAAGAATGGTTTTCCTGTGATGAATAATAAGTTATTCAGAATTTGAAATTGATAAGATATTGGGATGAGGGAGAGGATTTATTTAACAAGGTTGGCCTCGAACTAAATATGTAAATATGTACCAAATGAACACAGCTGCCTGTTAGATTGTTCGCAGCGAGTGCCAGAAGTGTAAATCAAAACAACATTGCATTGATACACTGATAACATGTTAAACAAATTGCATTCAAACAGTTAACCCCTATTACCTCAACCAGAAATTACAATTCCCCAGTACTCCACAAACACACTGTGGAGAGTAGCACACACTCAAATACTGTGTCTGCAATGTTGACCCCATAAATGAGGCTTGTCACATTGCATCAGTCTAAAGCGATGTCTTCTCAAAAAGAAAGAAATCATCAAAGCCATGTTTCTATGTGCTCATACCAATTAAGCACACTAGTCACATATAACAAGGTAAATTGCATAGAGGTTGGACAACAACTACGTCTATGCTTCAAGGGGCTATGCATGGCCTTATCAGGCAAGTTGTCTCCCTGATTTATAATAGTGTGCATTCTGTTGTGATATGTTTTTGTCAGGTCAAAAAAAAATCTATATTGATGAACACCAATGTGAGAATATCAAGGACCCAGCAGGCAAAGTAGAAGGCACGATTCATAGAAAAAGTAATTAAAATATGGGTGGAGATCGCTGCCTCGAGCAGAACATGTTTTGTACCTTTTTTCTGAACATATTTTTGTACTTGTTTCTATTCCTTAAAAATTCCTAGACGCACGCTTGGAAAATTGCGGCTCCAGGCTCCGGGTTCCTAGGGAAGGTCATCTAACATCCTATGCGGGCACCTCTTTTAACTGTACCGAGGTCTAATTGGCAGCAAACTCCGCACAGTGAAGGTAGTGTCCCCTGTAGAATGCACTTTTTTTTAGGTCGAGCCTAGCGCCAGCGTGCATGCGCTGCTCTGCGGGACTTGTTGTGGTGGAGTAGTGAATAGAACTCCCGCCCACTCTCCGCCCATATCTGCCATTGGCTTGTGTCATCTTCTGTCCTAAATGCTGGCTTCTGATTAAAAAATAGGCTGGTTAGTCCTGCCTTAGTACCGCCTCCTCTCCATTTGTCACCTCCCATGGTGACTGACCTGTTTACTTCGTTTTTTACACTGTACGTGTTATTCAGACTGTGAGCCCTATTTTCTTTATTCATTTACTCTTACGGCAGACACAACATGGTTTGGTGCCGTCTTTACCCCCTGCCCTTCCACTGTCCGTCCTTTCTCTCTTCCCGCAGCCCCCCACCCACCCTACCGCCCACCCATTGTCCGTGATGCCTTACATTTGCAATGTAATAGGTCTCACATTTACGAGAGTTTGAGCTAATGGCATTGTGTAAATGACAATGCCTTTTTTATATATATTCGTTTTTTAAAACATAATTAAAAGGCATTGTCATTTACAATGCCAATAGCTTAAAGTTGCGTAAATGCGAGACCTTTTGCATTGCAAATGCTTGTTTCTATGCTTTACACACAGCTGCGCATGGGCACGTTGCTTCTCAAGGTGCCATCTTAAAATCAGGTAAACGTTTCCTGACGGCTGCAACCGTCCAAACCATACGAAATGACATACACATGACACACTTTCACCTTAAAGGAAACATAAAGCACATGCAGGAGAAACAGACCTGTAAATCGTGGCCACTTCTCGACCTTTGAATTGAGTTTATGGTTGCAAGATTTCCACATTCAGTAAATAGGACTACACCTGTCTGGAAACCCTTGATGAATACATGACATAAAAAAAGTCAAATTGTGTCATAAACCTACTTTTGCAACCAAACAGACTTTTGTGAATAGTTCTCAGACCAATGGGGCAGAGCACTCTATGAGCGAGGTTACGTAACAATGGGACCAACATGTGAAATGTATTTCCTTTTAAAAATAAATGTTAATGGCATGTACGATAAAACAGAATAGCAAATATCTTAAACAAGAAACTATTCCTTAGTGCTGCCTTTCCAAAAACACATTGGCCCTTATTACGATTTGGGATATTTCACCCGAAACGGCAGACGTAATAATTTCAGGCCAGGAGACACTGGACCTGGCTTTGCTGCCTTAAGAGTAGGGGTTGTAAGCATTAGTTCACCCCGAACGTTATTCCCCCTGTGCCTTTGTTAAGTATGCTAATACTCCTTCCTTGCACCCCTATTCTCTAGCTAAGACGTGCCCGCATAAAACAACTAGGAGTTGTCATGCTCTTTACTCAACTCAGAATTGGTTTCAACAGACCATTAATATTATATCTTTCAAATATCCTTCACAAATGAGACATGCAACGAAAAGCTTTTTACCAAATGTAGTAATGGCGAAATACCGCTTCTTTAGCACACACATTGACCAATAAGGACCTGAAAAAGCAACATTGTAATTCTTACTGTTGTGAAAACACGTGTTGGCCAATGTCGTTTTCGATTTTCTTTTTTGAGTAAAGTTACAAAAAAATGATTATGAGTACAACGTGATTATTTCAAGTATTACAACCAGTCTTTTATCATTACATTTACAAGCCTCGAGGGTGACACTTTTTTTTTTAAGGTTTTGTTGTTCAGACGGACCGGAATTTCTTCACTTCTCCTCCTGGATAAGGCTGTTGTTCTCTACATAGCACTTGTGCACCCCTGGTGTACACCCACAGTTACAAGTCATCATAAACTCTTCCAGACTGCTTGAACACTTACAATAAAGTCTTGCATTCACCCTTCTGCTATGCTAGGGTGTGTTATGTTTGCGTCGGGGGACGTCGAGGATCAGTCGTGCCGAGGCGTTCTGGATTCGTTGGAGTCGTCTCAGGAGCTTGGTTGTTGTTCCTGAGTAGAGGGCATTCCCGTAGTCGAGTCTGCTGGTGATGAGTGCCTGGGTGACGGTTCTTCTCTTGTCGGGAGGAATCCATTTGAAAATCCTGCGGAGCATGCGGAGGGTGTTGAAGCAGGAGGTGCAGACGGCGTTGACTTGCCTGGTCATGGAGAGGGTGGAGTCGAGGATGACCTCCAGGTTGCGTGCATGGTCTGTGGGTTCCGGGGCTGTGCCTAGCGATGTGGGCCACCAAGAGTCGTCCCAGGCTGATGGGGTGGGTCCGAGAATGAGGACCTCCGTCTTGTCTGAATTCAGCTTCAGTCTGCTGTTCTTCATACAGTCGGCTACGGCCTTCATTCCTTTGTGGAGGTTGGCTTTGGCGGTGTGGGGGTCTTCGGTGAGGGATATGATCAGCTGGGTGTCGTCGGCATAGGAGATGATGTTGAGGTCATGTTGACGAGCGACGTGGGCGAGCGGTGCCATGTAGATATTGAACAGTGTCGGGCTGAGGGAGGATCCCTGTGGGACGCTGCAGATGATCTCGTGGATTTCAAGCGGAAGGGTGGGAGGCGGACGCTCTGGGTTCTGCCGGAGAGGAAGGATGTTGTCCAGGCCAGGGCCTTCTCTTGAATTCCGGCGCCCTGGAGGCGTGCTGATAGGGTACGGTGGCAGACTGTGTCAAAGGCTGCTGATAGGTCCAGGAGGATGAGGGTGGCTGTTTCTCCTTTGTCCATCAGGATCCTGATGTCGTCAGTGGCGGCGATGAGGGCGGTCTCTGTGCTGTGATTGCTGCAAAAACCGGTTTGGGAGCGGTCCAGGATGTTGTTGTCTTCGAGGTAGCGGGTGAGCTGTTCATTGACAATCTTCTCTGTCTCTTTTGCCGGGAACGGGAGCAGGGAGATGGACCGGAAGTTCTCGAGGTCCTTAGGGTCCGCCTTGGGTTTCTTCAGAAGGGCGTTGATCTCGGCGTGCTTCCAGATTTCCGGGAAAGTTGCTGTCTCGAAGGAGCTGTTGATTGTTTTTCGGAGGTGGGACGCGAGATGCCCTACTGGATAGATGTCCTGAGAAGGTTCCACTTGATAGACTTACCTTTGTAAGCACATTCAGTGTTCTTTCTAACAATCTTTAAAGAACAGTACGCAAACACTGGGGCATTTTAAATGTAGCAGATTCAAGTGTCCCTCTGCCACTGTTTTCCTTCAAAAGAGCACCCAGTCTACGTGACACCCTGGTCCATACGAGAACAAGGGCACAAACAGTAGATACTACTAATACTCTTTGGAATCTCCCGCCAGTTCAGGGTCATTACCCTTGCGGCTCCTGTAGTGTCTGCCCTCAGGGCTTGAACGATGATATTCCATGGATACCATTGTAAGCAATTATGAAAAACGTTTTCTGTCCATCTAGGAACAATAAAGGTAGTCATTGGGCAGGGAAATACTGCAGTACAGTTGTTGATCAATATCCACATAGGAGGACACAGCATTTCACTTTCACATGGATTGGCAATATGATTATGCTGAGCGTAGAGACTCTCACTCTTTCACACGCTTGATTTTCAGAGCATAACACACCAAGATGTTTGTCCAAATTCGATTTGGAGTTTGCCATTCTTGTCCTTGAGAATCTAACATTGACATATAGATTAAGATCAACAGCGTTGATTGACCTTTGCAGTGTTAGCCTTTAAGGTACTGTTATAGCTGGGCTGATTTATCCTAATAAAGACCCATAGAATATCTATGTCCTTTATCTGTAAAACACAGATTCCTCAGGTCTTACCACCCCCCCTTTTTTAGCACATTAGCGAGGCCTTACGTGAAATAATTCAACATCTGTTATTATACAGCTAGGGATTACACGCGAGTGACTTGTGTAAAATGCAAGATCAGTGCATTTGTTTACAAACATTGGTGTGCCAGGGAGCGCTTGCGCAGCCCACAAACATGAGTCAGTTCATTCTGCTCAATCGCGCATGCGCGAAGGACTAGCGTCTCTGGTCGTCAAACAATCCTGAATACGCGGCAAAGCGCATGCGCAATTTATCAGCATTCTACGGCGCACGCGTCGCTTGACTAGTTCTAGCGCGCGGTCGCAGTGACCAGCGTTTTGAGGCAATTAGGCAGCATATGGGATTAATTAACCAATCCTGACGAGTATAAATAGCTCGGTAGCTAGCGCTTCCATCACCTCCACTTCCTCTCGGACGCCGGAGAGAGGTACCGACGGATAGGTAGGTCTGGGGTGATCTCTCCCTTAGGTTTCTACAACGGAGGAGTTTGAGCCTTTTTAAACATTCTTTAGAGGCTCATTAGATTTATGACATTAACTTTGTTTTGACCCCTCTCTTTGGCACATTTTTTGGATTACATTTAAACATGGCTTTTCTAGTATGCCTCTAAATATGCCACAGGTCAAAAACAGCTTTTATAGTAACACTCTTTATGAAGGTTTTTTTATAAAAACAACATCATTTATTTACTTCAGCAGGTCTGTTCAGCCTATGGTAAAGTGATAAGCACCCCAATTGTTATGTACTCACATGCTATAGCCTTCGTTTGTAAAGCGCTCTGATATCTGCAAAGATCTTGTTCGCGCTATATAAAACTTTCAAAATAAAATAAAATAAAATAAAATAAGTGTCCACTAATCTACTACTAGGTTCAAATTTGTTATGAAGATTGTTTAAAGCTAATTAGCTGGACACAAAAAACTTGATGTAATGATCATGTCCATTTTTTCAATATACATTAGAGCGGAGCCTCATATTCCCGAGCGTTTGCCGGGTGAGGTGAGGCCATTCCCCACAAAAAGCTGGGTGAGTACATAACAATATTAGAAAATACATTTTTCATTGAATGAATGGAGTATAATAGTAATTGAATATAGTTCTGTTTAGCGGAGTGGACACGCTCTCCGCCTGTGTGTGTTCTGTGTTGTCCCCTGTTGAGTGTGGGTATTTATACATGCAACTTTTTAATGGGGTATACTTATATCTTTTCCTGTCCAACTATCTTACTAGGAAGAGTAAAACGTACTTCATCTCCACCAGAATACATTGGGGATCCAAGTTCCTGGTGGGATGGTATGAATTTTATTACCACACTTTTTCCACTATCTTGCACGAGTTTGTATATATGCAGTAGCTTTTTTCATCTAGTTGGTCCTGAAGAAAGCCGGACAGTGTTCTCCAACCGGCTGAAACATGTCGACCCCTCTGCACATCGCCATTGTTTAGGCATACTTTCAGACTATCAGGCGCTATTTTTAACCTTGGCACCCAGACAATACTGATTAAACATATTTTTTGTCTTGGTAGTCATTTTTAATTTCACTCACGTTTTCACATCATAGCACTGCACCCCATCAGTACCATTAAGACACACCTTGGTTAGAGTTCATCTCAGTTAGCGAGGTGCCTGCACATTTAACACATGTACAGCTCCTGGCTGCATGAATCGAATATGAAGAATGTCAGCCTGACAGACGCTCTTCATGTTAGCAGAAAGGTGTGGGGGCTGGAGCCCTCCGCCCTAAACAACAGGCGCTTTTGATGAAAACCACAAGAAAGCCAAATCTGACACAAAGTCTCTCTCCCACTCGAAGCTTCGTCTTGTTTCACTTTAACACATTTCGGACATGAGGCCTTCCAGAGAGAAAAAGCTTTCTGGTGCTAGAACTTGAAATGCTGGTGCCAGAAAGCCACCAGGTCCCCTGCACAAGCCACTGCTGGACCCTTAAGGAGAACCCTGCAGGCAGATATTTGCCCCAACAATCTCAGTTGTGCTCCTGCATAGGCATAACACAGCCAAGTTGCATGAGAATCTGCAAGGACCCCCAACAAGAGTAATCCAAAGCTGCACTCAATAATCTATTTTAAATTTGGTGGTCCCTTGTTTCTCAGTGAAGAGGTAAGAAGAGCGAAGAGCTGCAATTTCAGAGGAGTGGGGAAAGTGGCTCTCTTGTAGTTTGAGGGATTGAATTGCACCCAGGATTTCAACAGGTTTGTGTTGCTGCAATTTACTTTTTTCGAACTGTAGCATGAAATAAATATAAACACTGACTGTTCTGCTTACCTTATGAATTGCAAGACTATATGTTTTATTTAACTCTGCGTTTAGTTTACGCGCTTACTTGGATACTTTAAAAGATAATTCTTCTCTCACCTACCTTGGTTATCCCAAGAGCACCAACATTCTCGCTGTAAGAGGTAGTCCCATTACCAGTGCCCCAGGCTCCAGCTAGAAGGCACCCAATGCCTTCTATACCAATTCCTCGGTTAATTGCATGCCTCGGAGGGGGCGGAGCCCCAGACAGCCTGGCACATGCATGATAATCCCCCACGGATTCCACCATTGATGAAATAACTCCAGCCAAAATGCCAAACACACCAGCAAGGCTGATGGTGGGTACCCCCCACTGGCCTAGAAACAGAATAAAGGAAAGGATTTTTGTTAGGCAGCTGACGACCAAATGAATGTCACATAATATAAAGATTGATCAGCAAAGGGTCAAAATCAGGCTTCCAATACAGTAGGCCAATGATTATTTTTGCGGCTGTGATTTCTTTTTTCGGGTATTGTCAATCCCACACACTGGGGAAGGGGACTGCCCGGAGATCTCTATACACATTTGTGAAAGCATAATTGTTGTCTATGTTATACAGAGACACATTTCAAACAAGCATTTACAGTTTCTGACTTATGACTACCTCTACAGTCACTAGTAAGTTTAGGTACTCAGTACTTCATTAATACAGTCTAACATTCATCCTTGCACTTATGCATTCATTCATCTATCCAGTGACTCATTCTTGCATTCACTCACTTAGCCATCCACATTAAAAGAAACAAAAAAGCTCAAACATATTCAAGATAAATTAGAAGAATAAAAGCATAAAAAAGAAAACATGCTGTCATCTAAACGGTACGCTGTTAACAACAAAAATAAACATAGCAGCAGGTGGTCACCGTGCAGTGATGGTGTACCATTGTGTTAAAGATCCACCATAGCCATCACATTTAGTTCCAACATAATGGCCATTTTGGAACGATAAAAAGTGGTATACTATAAACAATGCCATTCCAAGATGGCTGCCGGGTTTAGAAGCAGAGGCTGTGCTGGTTGCGGTGCACTGCAGATGAACTCAGCAGCAAGCGAGGGCCTAGAGCATTGACCAGCTATGGCCTGTTTTACTGAGCATAGGTTTTTCTACTATGCAACCATCGGGCCTCATGGGAGCCTAACAAGGACATCAACAGTGCACATCTTATACCCCAGGGTTTGGCAAAGGGGGTACCAAAACTAGGGTCCTTGCCTAGTAGTGTGATCTGTAAACTTCCATTTTACAAAATACCTTGGTCTCTAATACAGTTGAATTCTAATCCTCGTTTAAGGGCAAATTGGCTTTACCAAATATTTTTCACAATAAGTCAGTCCTACTGGCTTTGTCATAACTTTTCATAAAAAAACAGATCCAACATATGGCATCATACAAAACATTACCTAGTGAACCAACTCTAATATTAGCCTTCATCATTGGCTTGTCACATAAGCAGCTCAGGTCTACTAAATTGTGCAGAAGGTTTCCCACAAGGCAACCATCAGATACACTGTCATAACATTGAAAATATAGCAAACTGCAGTGGACAAACAGTATGCGCTTTCTAATAGGGGTCAGTAAAGATTATTACAGTGAAAAGAGTCAACTTCCAGGGTTTTGTCAGTGGGGGTGAACAACACCGACACCGTTGAGTAGCATGGTGATCTTAGATTCCATGTAACCAAATGCCTGCCTACAGCAATTAACACAATGTTATAACAATTATCCCTTACAGATATATTATATTTAACAAATACCTATTACAATAAATATGCCAGGCCTGCTGCCTTTGTCATAACTTTACATAATAAACAAATCAGACCTGTGCCATCTAACACAACGTTTCCCAGTGAGCAAACTCAGCCTTAAAGCATTCATCACTAGTTTGCCATCATAACCAACTCAGGCCAACTGTATTTAGTGTAAGCTTTCACAAGGCAACCATCAGTCCTCCTATGGGGCCCTAACATGGATTCTAACCGTGCAAATTTTCAACTCCTAGGCTTTGGCAAAGGGAGTAGCCAGCACCAGTATCGTTCCCTAGTAGCGTGATCTGTTGGCTTTTTTTGCCACAAAATACCCGCCAAAACTCTTTAGCAGAGTGCAATACTAGTCCACACACTCAATAGGCTGATTGACTTGAACAAATGCTTTTTACAATAAATAAGACAGTCCTAGTTCCCTTGCCCTTGTCATAACTTTTCACCATAAACAGATCAGTCTCGTAGCATCTGACATGGTGTTTCCCAATGAACCAATCAAGACATTAGCCTTTCTCATTGGCTTATCACCATAAACTGCTCAGGCCTATTGTATTTTGCATAAACTAGAAACAATCAGGCATACAGTCATATTACATATAAAATTACAGATGTCAAAACAATATGCAGCCTGCTCAAGTCAGCCTTACATGGATTATCACAATATCAAAATGCAAATCTTCAACCCCAGGGGTTTGTCAGAGGCGGTGACCATTCCCTAAAATGGGAATCCGTTAGATTTCATGCAGCAACATATCTGGTTACAGTTTTTAAGAAAGTGAAACAGCAATCTACCCTTAAAAGTGTATTGCTTAAAAATATATATATATTTTTTTTACATTCTCTTTTAGTTATTTTGTGATATTCAAGGAAGAACAACTCAAGCATCATAGTATGAAGTATAACATCTAAGCACACATTATGCAAGACCTGAATCATAGAAATCACACTACAAAGAATCAGCAGAGACTCTAGGGTACATTACACTTTTGAATTGTGTTCAAGAATAGTATCCATAATAGAGGTAAGGGATTAAATTAAAAAAAATGAAAGTAGGCAACCAGTAATGCTATTGATATATGAGAATACATTTCAACGGAATGTAGTCAGCCAAAGGCATTAATGGGCAAACAACCAAGCGGGGTCTAATGTTGAGGAACTCCCCTATACCCTTTCAGCGAATAATGTATGTTTTTCATAATAAATAGGTCATTACCTTTCATAATAAATAGTTCTGACACGTGGCATCTGACATAGCTGTTCCCGGTGAACTAAATCAAGCCATTAGCATATTACAAAAGCTGTGCAGGCCTACTGTATTGAGTATATCCTGGCAACCATCAGGCACAGAGTCATAAAATTACAAATATATACAAATCACATCCGGCAAAACAAATAAACCTCTTCCAAGAAGCTACAAAGCATTATGACAATGAAAATGTTTGAATATCAGCGGGGTTGCCAACAGCAAAACCCTTGCCTACTACACTAATTTATGAGATTCCATGTAACACAATACCGGTCTACGGCCTTTAACACAGTGGAATAACAATCTTTCCTTAACGCCTTCCCTGCGGGGCTCATTCCCCTGCTGTGCTGGTGGGAGGGGGGCACGTGCAGCGCCGCGGTGCTCATGACGAGCACGGTGGTGCTGTGCTCATGACAAGCTGAGCTCGTCATGACCACGCCCGTTCCAATGGAACGCCCAGAACAGCAGGGGAATTATCCCCGCGTGGGCGCGGCGCAACTACATGACGAGCTCAGCTCATCATGAGTACAGCGCGACCGTGCCTCATGATGAGCTGAGCTCATCATGAACACGGAAAAGGGTTAAAGATCCAATCAACACATCAGAACAGTAGCATTCACCATACCTTTAACTGTGAATCCATGATGCCTACATAATTTATCATTGGCTTGTCAATATAAACTCGAGTCCACATAGTCCAGGCATACAGTCATAAAGTTACACATGTGATAAAGTCACATTAAAAGAAGGGCTAGCAAGGATTATCACAGTACAAATCTTCACAAGAGGTGAGCGGCACCAAAACATTTGTTTACTGTGATGATCTTTGGGATTCGATGTTAAAATAGGTCTCTACATGCTTTAACTTAGAGTGATAACAATCCACCATTAAATCCATACTGGATTTAACCTATGCCCTTCACAATACATACGCCAGGCTTGATATATTTGTAGTAACATTAAATAATAAATGGATTAGGCCTTTAAGATTGATCATTGAATTGGTGCCATTACCAAATCAGTCCTTCTGTGCTGAGTATAAACTTCCTCAAAATCTGCAACACAAGTACTCATTTTCAGTGAATGCACCCAACCTTTCCACAATGAGATGCTGCACTCAAGGAAATATACATGTGAGCAGAGCCAACGCCCTTCTGTCAGTAATGCTACTGTTGACACTGAAATGATGTTCATATACTAATAAAGAATCATTGCAAAAAAAAATAATGCTTCTGTTGCCTCTTTTTTTGATGATCACACAAGTTCTGGCGACAGCTGTACTGTCAAGCCAGATCTCACAAATATTTTTGATGTGTATGTGGACAGATTTGGTGAGAGGAGCTGCGTCTTTGGTCAGATTCCATGGTAACTTTTGAAACACAATTAAATACATTATTCAACACGGTTCGGGTTTCTCTAAAAATATGTTTGCCAGAAGGTATGTAAGGGCTTTCAATGGCCCTACTGTAATTATGAATTAGCGGCTGCTGAGTGTTGATCAATGGCAGAGAAATTGTTCCAGTTGTTTAGTCAATATAACACAGAAAATATATTGACAAAAGAGGCAGTTAGGGACCAGGTCTGGTGCCCAAGGAGGAGGCTGTTCAAAAAAGTGCTTTCAAAGTCATCAAGGAAAAAAATCCATTGCAGAACCAAGCATTGCTTCTGAAGTGCACATGACATCATGCGTTGCTAAAGCTTTAAATGCTTTTCATAATTTCTAACATGGATGCCTGGTTGCATCTCAGTGTTGTTCACAGAAAAGCATGTGAAAATATATTTTCGGAACATGTCAAATTAATTCACATTAAAAGAAATGCTGTGCTTTGATTATTTTTAATATTAGATGCCACTGAATGTAGTGACCACCCTCTCTTAGACTTCAGTGTTAAATCTGGACTTTTCTTATTTTTTACTAGTTCAATCCCACACTACTTAAATATTATTTATGAGCCTTGACACAATGGAATGCACTGTGATTTGTGATGGGTTTATGGTATAGTTAATTAAAGGAGTATTTGGAAACCCTTGATGTGTCTTTTCTGAGATGTGGTAAATTAGTTTTACTGCACCAGACTCTCAGTGCTGCATAATCTACATTTGTATGTGAATATGCCTGGGTTGCCACACAGAAATAAGCCACCCTAATTAAAATGCTTTTCTAGACCTGCTTATGTACTCTGCTTTTTGCTTTGAACTGTTCCCTAAACATTTTGCCACTATATACCTGCTTTATTGTGTCTTTGTGTACTTAGCAGATCTCGACATGCCGCACATTCATCTAGATGAACGGCATTCTGACTCTTCAAAGTATAAATACAATGCATGCTTCTTTGTGCGCACTCGTAGCACAACCTCCATATGGTAATCGCTTACATTTAGTCAACGTTAGATATATCCATACTAATATTGCGTCTGTTTTTAGGGATCGCTTCTTTGTAAATCTTTTTATCAATTATACACATTTTATAATATTTCACATTATATCTGAAAAATTGGTTTCTTTTATGCTAGCGCAACTCTATGTACAACTAGGACACATGTGATGCTAAGTGCTGGCTGTCTTACTGATATTATTCTAATATTTTTATTGATGACCCAATATGTATATTGGTGTATATGTCGACTAGAACTAAATAATCTTAAACAATCCATTTTATGAGTTTTAAGCTTCTATTGATAGATCCAAGGGCATCATTTTAAAACAAAGAAACAAAAGGAGTAACAGCCATGTTTCACCTTACAGTCCAGCTAATCATATAGAATGTTTCTGACTCCCGGGCACAAAGTCAAAAAGAATCCATAATATTCCTCCGCTGCCTATTGAATCACCTTCCAGCCATGTACTAGATAAGATTCTCAACATCATCATGGATCATCAATCGTTAAGGGGTATTAACAGTTGCTGCAACAGATCGAAAATAGCTGGGTTGGTATGGAGAAACCGGTTAAAATGTTGAACAAATGTGATGTGCAGGATGGATCCAGTAGAGGATGGATCCAGTAGAGTCACTAATCTAGAATATACATTTACTACATTGAAAAAGCAAGCTCAACTCAAGATGGAAATTAATGCAACAATCTAACGCTTTATGGTCCCCCATAAACAGTACTTGATGATGTATAAATTAATATACATGCATTCCTCCATTGCTACTATGTTAAATGTAGTGCATTAGAATGTACAAGGCTTAATAACCACGTAAAAAGACAAAAGGTTTTTACACTTTTATTCAAACTTAATGCACCAACAGGGCTCCTGCAAGAGTCTCATTGTGATAACAATAACTCTCTGAAACTAAAGAAGCAATGAGTGTGTGATATTTTTGCTCAACAGTTATTATTCACAATAGTGGTATGTACATTTATTTCACAAATCCATAAATGCTGATGTAATATCACAGGAGCATGACGATGATGGATATGGACGAGTACGCAATGATCCAACTTTCTGGCATAATACTGAATTAGAAGTGGCCTTGGTTGACAATGAACATTTTAGTATCGCTGGTGATTGTATCAGCAGTTTTTTACTTGATAAGAAATAGTGCAAATCTGACCCGGATGACACAAAGCTTTCACAAGTGCATTAAACTTACAGCACTTTTTGATTCATGAACAATTCACAATCCTAGTTCCAGAAAATATACTTTTGTCTCATATCCACATGGTTCTTTATCACAAAGTGATTAAATCTTGAATTTGAATTATATTACTGCAAACCTTAAGAAATCAGAAATAGGATCTATATCTATTTTCAACTGTGCTCCTGTGATAACATCTATTGATCATAATTGGGTATGGAAATCAATAGGGAGAAGTTGTTCTAATAATTCCCTTTTATCTGGTGGTTTATTTTACAACTCTGAATGCTTATTTAGTAAAAGGCATTCAAATAAACCTGAATTAAGAGCTACTGGTATTTTATGTTTTGCAAAAACAGTCTACTTTCAATTTCTCATACATATGCAAATCAAATCTTTAACTTATTTATATTTTAAATCTTCTCAGATGATGTCTTATCTAGTCACTACAAAGTTTGAACTAACAATGATTGCTACAGTAATATTCTTTTGGTTGATGCTAAATATTGTTGGGCAGCAAATAAAGCATTTGAGCATTATACAATGTGTGCTTATGGAAGATACTCATGCTTCTCAATTTGTTCTTGAATATTACTTCTCAAATATTCCTAAACAAACAAATGTTAATGGAATTGTTAATATTAAAAAAGTTGATGTATGCAATGATACATGTGTGCATGAAACCAAAATCAAATCATTGTTGTCAAAATCACCCATTATGACCTCTCCATCAACCCAGATTCCCTGCAACCTAGGCCTGAGGCAACTGATTGACAGGTTACAGGAGGGGTGGCATGTAACCAGCAGAAGAAATGCGCGAACAGGAAAAACCCATATTAATCCCACAGATGGCAGCGACACCATAATGGTCTGGGTACATTGGCCCCAATAAAGCACACATGGCTTGCAGGACTAGTGTGCCCAAAACACCATAAAGTTAAAAGCCACATAAAGTTATGAACACTCAGGCAATTAGGGCACAGTATACACAGCACACACAGTGATCACGTGCTCCCCTTGCCACACATTTGGACTCTTTTCCACTGACCCTTATTGTATGCACGCAAGTCTGAGACCCACCTGCATTTGCTATCAGGTGGGAGTAATTTATGATTCCATGAGTAGGCCCACATTCCTCTTCCTAAAAAGCATCTATAAATTGTTTTATGATGCTCCAAGAAATTAATATAAGGGCCCTCAAATCAGTTGTACTTTGAGACAGTCCTCAGACCCCGACTCTGTAACTGAGCTCCCGCATGAAGTGTTTGATTAAACCACCTTTTCCAACTGTTAAACCAACTGTTGTCTTTGTTTTTTCAAGGTAAATTCATATTCGAGCAACATAATTACGGAATTCTTGGATTCTGTAATTATATGACATTACTGTACAGGAATTCAAAAATATCATATCCTCCCTCAAGAAAGCTAGAGCTCCTGGTTCTAATGGACTTTCAGTAGATCTCATCTACTAATTTTCTGTTGTATTAGCTCCTAATTTGCTTGAACTTTTTAACTTTACATGATAATGATTATCAATATTGTAAAACGTTTACACCAATGTTGTTGATAAACAGTGACTGAAAGATTCATGCTAAAATTTGAGCTACCCGGCTATAGTCTTTTATTCATTTTTCTGTTAATCCTAATCAATCCAGATTTATTAAAGGACACGTCTTTGGATATTGTTAGAGTTGATTCAAATATTATGTTGAAAGCATCCTCTTTATAACAACTCTTAGTTGCTGTATTGCTTTATGCTGAAAAGTTATGTTATAAAATGTCCCCTTTTCATTTAAAACATCATATTTCGATATTCATTATTTAAAACTTAATATTTTAACACTTCATGGAACCAGGCAAGTTTGCACACTTTCCCCATATTTTCTGTGTTATGTATTAAACCTTTCCATGAAATGTATTGGAAATTATTCTCAAAGTAAAGGGGTCACTTTCTATGATGAAAATATTAAACTCTTAGCCAATGCTGATGATAATTTACAATACATGTCAGGTCTTGAATCCTCCTTACTATCTCTTCTATTGGATATTATCTTTTAGGACACAGTTTCTGGCTATAAACTAGACTCTGATAAAAATAGAAGTCTCATCCCCTTAGTAATCTGTATTTAGATTGTATATTTAACAACGCCAACTTCTATTGAAGCCCTAAAAACCTTATGTAGCTACCACTACTATTGAAATTATTCTTGCACCCATCTAAGATAAAGTAATTTCACTGATTAATATGTGTTCTCCATTATTTTTGTCATGATAGGAAAGGCTTGATTCAGTTAAAATTATGCCAGTGCCTAATGCTTTATATTAATTATCAATGTCACCTTTCAGAATCACAGTTATAACTTTAGACGGTTAGATTCAATGTTGCCAAGATTTTTATGGAACAAGCAACTCCTAGAATTGTGTTGACTAACTTTACAAGATTCAAAACAGAAGATCGTGTCAGATTTCCCAATTTGAGACTTCATCAGCATGCTTCTCCTATTAGACAAATGATGTGTTAATGATATAATTATACTGACAATAAAACACCAAGATTGGTTATTTTGGAATATGTGATGTTGATTCATTTTTTCTTTCAATGAATTAATGCACTCAAATTAATAAATGGCCCAAATTAAAGAAACTCCTATCAAACACATTTGGGATTTACTGCAAGAATTTATATTTTCTAAAGTGTCTAATTTTGACAATATTACATTATCTATCATTTGGTGTTAAAAGTCCATAAAAATTAATAACTAATAAATGTTTGGGAAAAATGTATGCAGGAAAGGCCGTTGTATTTCTTTTAACTATTGAAAGATACCAAAATGAGTTCTTCTGGTGTAACCAGCCAATAAAAATGAATAAACAGTTTATTTTTTGGAAAGAATTATGCATCTTTCTCAGATTTTTTAACTATTGACAAATAGCTAAATTAGTCCTTCTAGGTACTTACAAGAGATGGTTAATCTGTCCAACAAAACTTTCCACAATATTTTAAATTAAAAATTATTATATAAAATACATTTAATTCTCATATTCTATCAATATCTAATTACTCTGCTTTCCTACAAAATTACATGCCTTTTTTGGGGACAGTACTTAATTGAAAATGTCATTTATTTATACAGAGCTTCACAAATGTATCGCTCCAAGAACTACATCTCCGATTGAAACACAATGAGAAAGAGATTTTTCTGTATGTTGTGGTCTTGTAATTGGTGGGATAACACTTTGACCAAAATGTTTAACATTTTCAAAGCCACCACAGTCACTCAATTTCTTTTTATGTATAGTATGGTGTAACTTTTTTATTTACTATGTACAATATTGAAGTTATATACGATTTCTAATATTGTGGAAAATGTATTCCAGTCATGTCATGAAAATAAAGAGGACTTGTGTCATGTGTTGCTTTCTTGTGGTAAAGTGTTCGATTTCTAGAACCTAATATGGTATCAGGTGAACTGCATTCTTGAATTGAATGTGCCTTTTACTTTTAAAAAATTGTGAATCTCCTTCACTTTTGGACAAGACTAAAAGTACTGACAACTAGGAAATATACACATGGGTCTTCCACTCAAAACCTCACCAAAAGAGATATATTTTGGTTACCATTAACTAGATTTTTCTCATGAAAACCTTTTTCTGTACTCAAACTTCTTGTTTTCCAGAAGTAGTTTTCAACCCTCCATGAAATCCTTCATTGATACAGTTGTTTTTCTAATAACATTTGATGTATTTGTTTTATACTTTTTCATTCTGCCTCAACTACATATATAATTTTATGCTTAAGCTCTGTATATTTGACAATGCTTTTCCTTCTTTCTTTTTTTCTTTCCTACCTTTCTCTCATTTTCTCTATCGTTTATTGTTTTCTTTCTTCCACAGTAATTTCTATTAATGTTAAACATTTCAAATTACATATTTGAATTATTTTGGTCATAGACACTTCACAAATCTTTTTCATACAGGTGTCTAATTTTAAAGAATGTGTAAATATCAGAACTGTCAAGTTGTTTTTCATATTATCATTATTGTGTTAAATTACATTAACTTCTTTCATGCTGGTAATTAATTTGAAACCCTTAATATAATTGTTAAATAAACCAAAAGTGTCAGGTTAAATCATGTGTAGATATATTTCTCCAGGATGCCAGGGAGCATTCCGTTTATTTGTTGCTGGGACTGCAGAGGACACAGTGAAAGTGCTTGAGTTTTCAATTACTAAGGCAGACAGGGTTTTACTTTGGGCCCGAGCTTTATTCTTGGCACCACAATGACTGTCGCTCCTGAGGAATAGGAGTAAAGGGCTAGAGAATTGAACTAAAGGGTGTGAGGACATTCATTCAAGAGCCAGGGGTGGATAGCTAGGAAGATTAATTAATTTTCAAACTGAAAAAGTATAGCTTTGTGTCAGCCTGTATAATAGAGAATGTTTGTGCTAACTTTAGTCTTATGTGAGGTATTGAGGCCCTTAAATAACTCTTGCTCCCGATGAATAGGAGCAGAGGGCCTGAAGATTGGGATTACATCTGCCCAGGAGCCAGGGATGGGAAGCTAGGAAGATGAATTCATTTCAAAACTGAAAAAGTATAGCTTTGTCTTGGCTTGAACGGTAGTAAAGGTGTGGGCTACAATTTGGCCAAGACGTATGGACTGAAGGCTACACATAAAAGCTGAAATATGCCTTTATGGTTTTGTGGTCCTCAGCCAGACAGCATTCTCAAAGGGTGTGTGAGAAATTCGGTAAATTTCACCAACGAGTTCAGAAGTATGCAATCTCTTTATTAAACTATAATTGCTTCATCAACATTATCTAATGTCTTGAGAAGCTCTCCTGCTGCTCCAATGAACCATTGCCCAATGAATATAAAGCCTTTAATTCAGTACAAAGGGCCATATGGATGAAAAAGTCCATTTGCGATTCTCAAATAGCGATATATTGCCAATCGCTTTTTGAGAATCGCAAAACTCTATGTATGTAGGATTTACAATACATTTTGCGAATCCTACATATTCCTTAATTGCGAATCGCAAATTGTGATCCGAAATTAAAGAATACCTCCCCATTCATTCCTATAGGCCTAGAGGCCCATAGGAATGACTGGGAAGACATTCTCAATTTGCGATTCCCAATTAGAGAATCGCAAATTGAGAATGCAATTTCAAGGGTGCCAGGGTGTCAAAAGGACACCCTGTTGCACCCCTGAAATGAGCATGGGTGCAGATGTGGCGCACATACATGCCCTAAGAGCATGTATGTGAGTAATATGGCACTTTGAAAAATGCAAAAAAGTGCATTTTTCAAAGAAATCACAAATTACCACCAATTTGAAGTTGGTGGTAATTTATATTGAATTACTTTATTCGATATATTGCATATCATAAAAGTACATACATTCCAGACATAAAATCACTTATGAAAAGAGTATATCTAATCCACAAATATAAAAAGCAATAAAAATTTCTATGTACAATTTTAAAAAACCTGATAACAGGAAATAAAGTGCAAGGCAATAATATATATATAGACTTTCTAAACAGGCAAATTCTCGGCTTTGTTTGTATTTATCGCCCTAATTCGTATCAACCAGGTACTTGATAGATACTTTGCGACCCCACATATAATGAACAGAGATGTTGTGTCTGTTGAAAGGATGCGTAGGGCGACCCTATAGTCATTAACTCCCAGTTCCCTGCATACTGGTTTTAACCATCGTGATCTAGGTCTTTGGTGTGCTTTACAGGCAAACAGGAAGTGGGGTAAGGATTCAGTCGCACATGAACAGCTTGGGTAGGTAGAGTGTGACGCACAAGTTCCTTTCCAGCCCTCCATGAACTTGTTAAGAGGGAGTGTCCCATACCTCATTTTCAGAAAAAGTGATCTATCTTTTGGGATTGAATGAAGTCTAGGAATGGTTCAAGCTTCCTAATGGGCTTATATTCCAAAAATTGGGTAGTTAATGCTCCCCATTTTGTGCTCTTCAGTTCCTCAGCTTGAACCCACTCCCAATAGATTTTCTTAACAGCTTGCTTCGGAGGTGGGGACCGAGAGATCCAAAATTCTGCCAATCCCAGATTCATAACCAGCTGTTTCAGTTTGTTGAGCGACTGTATCTTATTAGCACTATTCAGGACGATCAGTTCGTCCAGCACCAATGCATAATTTGCCAGTTCTGGAACTTGAAGTTGGTGGTAATTTGTGATTCCTTAAGTCCAAATTGCATTTTTTCTGTGCTTCTTAAATTGCGTTTAAGGAATCGCAATTTGCGATGCCTTAAATGCAATCGCAAAATAGGGAATCGCAAAATTTGGACACTGGTGATTTGCGATCGCAAGCGGCGAAATTCTGCAAATTTCGGCATTTGTGATCGCAAAATTGCCTTCGCACATATGGCCCAAAATATGCAAGGCTGTAGAGGGAACAATATAGCTAATAAACCGCAAAAAAGAACATTTAGAGTAGAAAGACTGATTCTGTACCTGGGTATGGAAAACGAAACCAAGGTGCTTGCGACAGGACATCTCCTTTCACATCTGTTCGAGCCAAGTACCCATAACTTTGCGGGCTTGAAGGTAGGGCATTGGTGACAGTCAGGACAAAGCATACCAGCCAAGAGATGCCAATTCCAAAAAGGACCTATTCAATCAGAAAGAAGACAATTAATTGGCACAGTATATTCTATACTTTGATCAGTAATTCAGCAGGAAAGTAAGGTTGTTCACATCAGGGTGCCTCAATGGCTTAGATCAGTTATTGTCTCTCCAGTTCCATAAGCAAAAGTTATCGACAATTGCCCCAGTTTTGTTTCTTAGCAAATACAGGCATTGGGACTGAACAAGCACAATCTGGATGGGTAAATTCTGCAGCTAGACAGCCTTGATTACAATAACAGAGTTTAGCATATCCTTCCATCCATTTGAGGTTATTCCACTTGAGATGGACACAAACCACTGTCTATTTTTACAGGACTGTACTTCCCTTTCATATAAAGTACAATTTCCCTCCAATCAGAATGCTGGGATTTCACACTTGTGTAAACAGAGCTGGGCATGGATACAGAAATCTTGAAAGGCACTCAGACCTCAAAGGAAGACAGGGATTGTACAGAGATAAAATGCAAGTCTCTCTTATTCACTCACAGGCAATGCTTCGATAATTCTTCATTGGCGGTGCCTACTCTAAAGAAATGCCAAGTATGAATGAGCATGAAGACTAAAATGTAATAGCTCCATACAAATACTGGCTATTAAAAGTTCTTGTACTTATTTACTAAGCACAGCAAATACCAGAAAAATTGAGTTTCAATTCATACGGCAGGGTGATCTATGAAAGGGGTGAGGATAGATTGGGAAATTATGTTAAACTTGGAATATTAAAGGTAATCTTGCCTCCACTGAGAAGAGCCATGCCAGTGTATAATAAAGAGTCTTAGAAATCCAGCTATGGATCTGTGTGTGAGATGGGCCAAGGTGATTTTTTGTTTTCAAGTTTTAATGCTGGGTACACAGATGGAGATCGATGAGGTACAAATACAATGCTTTGCTTAAATCACTGGGTCTCCACAAGAGGATTCTTGTATCTATTTATAGGTAGTAATTGGTAATTGCAATATTCAGAAAAAACTGAAGTTAAGAGATGAAAGTCTGTAGCAAAAACAAGTAATCCGTTTTAAATAATGTAAATACTTATACCTAATCACTCCCATTACCTTCCACAACTTCACATAAGATAGCTGCACATATCACCCTTTTTCATAACCCTTCCAATAACTGTGTGCAGGCCCATGGCTTCTTGCCTGGGGGTGGGTTATGTAAATGTGCATACTTACAATTCATATATTTATTCAGAGTGCTTTCATAAAAGATATAAAGGGTCATACATTTTTAAGATAAGAAAATATAACAATTACACAAAGTATATATTCAAGAAAAACAGCAGCAGCTCTACGATTCAGTTAAAAAGGCTAACAGTTGTGGGCCTGACCTCTATAGCCACAATCATCACCCTACATATTCCAAACTTGTTCTATATCACTATTGTATGCTTTTGGCTACCGTGATCCTGCACTTAATCCTCAAATCAGATCATAGCTTTAGGAGATCTGTATCCCAATCGATCACGGCTGCCACTGTATCTTCACCCTGTTCAATATGTGGTCAACTCTAAATAAGGCTCAAAGTCTTGACATCTGCCACATAGCCGAATAGGATTTCTTTCACTTTTACAAATTCAACATGTTGTTTGTAATAACCGTTCTTAGCACGCCCAGCTACAGTTGTAGGACATTATACCATATTCGAAATACTGACCTACAAAATTATTGCATTCAGTACACTGGCTGCCATTACATTGTCAAAATAAGTATATAATTACAAAACCCAGAAATTAAGTGACTGGAAAAGAATGTGTAAATTGTCATTTTTTATTGAGGCCTAGGAATACTTTCATATGTCAATATGAAATGAAATTGGAATCAAAGTGTATGTTTTAATCTTTTATAGACCCATATTGACGAACGCCATAACATAGAATATGGTGGCATAGCCAAGATTGTACTATATAATTGCTGTTCCTTAAAAAATGATGTATATTAACTCAAACGGCACTCACTGGGAAGATCTGAAAGAGGTTGATCATCGAGAAGTGACATTTCTTAGTTTTGCTGTATGTTGGCATGGGCACTGGAACGTTGCGTAGATACTGAGAAAACAAGATGATTAGAAAGGTGGTCCTGAAAGAGAAAACAACACACATGAAAGGACTGCAGGAATGCTCAGTCTTAATGCTTAAAATGGAAGTCATAATGGACTGCCAGGACAACTTCTTCACTTTGTTGGAATTGATTATTTCATTTATTTTCAGTAACATCAGAAATTAGAAAGATTAAATTAACATTTATTTGAACAGGAAGAGCATTGATCAATTAGGAGTCTCTGACGTGAGAAAATGGGGCATATTGACAATAGAGTGTTGTAAATCTAAAATGTTTACAATGTTCCTCCAGTCTCACGTTACATTTCTCTGTAGATCTGAGGTTTCTAATGTGTGCAGTGTTGTGCCCTATTAACCATGTGTCAGATATACCTATTCTATTGAAATGGACAACTCTTTTTATGTCCAAGTTGCCTATCACTCTGCAAAGATAACTGTCAGTGTGCAGGTCCCCTAAGAAATTGTAAAGAGTAAAGCAATGGTGTACAGTGGAATGTTTATCCAACCTACAACTAACATATATCATGTTTTTTCCTTACAGCAATAAGACATGATTCCCATTTGAGAAATGTAAACATTAAATATGAAACAAGGAGCCCACCCCCCTTTTCTGAAAAAGATGCAACGTTAACAGTTTTATCTTAGAGGAGTTTTGGGTGGGAAGTTTAAATCTACAGTGGAACAACTCAGGAAAGTTCCTGAGCTTGTGGAGCTCTGATTGGCTATATTTTCAAGGCTTGCCCAACTTAAGATTTTCTTACTGGAAATAAAGTTAATAAATGCGAAAGCAACCATTTTCAGTATGACCAACTGCCTACCAGTGAGAAACCAGGAATTCCTCACAAAAAAAGTTTAATTTGGACCTTATGGGATATCAGTAATGGCTCACATCAAGATTGTGGTCTCTCTTGCGTAGTTTAACGATCCAATTCCTCACAATTGGGATCACACATACAAATCAGACCATGCAAGGTGATTGAGAAGGATGAGATGGCATGCGAGTATTATTATACCAAATACGAGTTCACGATCAAATATTCAATCAAAGAGTGCAATCATTGAATTTCCAAAGTGGTTTGGCATGTAACACAATCAACATACTTCGAAGGCTACATGATCGACCTTGTGGTCTCAACACTCCAATGCAAACTACCCAGACCCATGGGCTCAACTGACCACTTTGCAATCACTATCTTCCTGCTCAATATGCTATCAAAAAACGGGTCAACGCCAAGCAGAATACCAAACCTTCATATCCTTCTAAGCCTTCTCCATAGACAACGTGAAGCTTGAACTCATCTGTTACCCTATCAGCCCCATGCAAACACTCTTCTAAACAAACGTTAGAACATTTTTGGAAACCTATGTGAACATTTACACCCCAATTACAACATACAAATGCAAGCCAAAGGCTTCAGAACTTCGAAAGACCGTGCTGCCAATAAACAATCAACCTACAGACAGTAACGAAAATGGAAGAAAAAATGAACTTCCAATGACCTCATGATACTAAAGTCCCCCTGAGCAACACACAGACAGCTCTTCACATCAGCCAAAATACTATACCAACACCGTTAATGAAACCACCTACATAAGCAAAGCACTTTTCAAGACAATCAAGCATTGCATCAACCCATTGCCTGCCCACCCATTACTCACTCCACCGAAAAGGACAATGTCAAATTAAGAATACACTGCCTTACCTTAATCCTTCATCAATGCTTTCTCTTAGGAACACTTTATCAGCCCCAGCTACCAATGCCTCCATCACTTAAGGCATCTTCCCTGAAGCTCTCAGGAGGACGCCAGAGCCTCCAACTCTTAAAGAAACCTACAGTAGACCCTGATGATCTTGCGTACAGGCTCAATACTCACCTATCATTCATAGGCAAGATCAGTGAAAAATCAGTTTATGTTCAACTCAATGATCTAATTAATGCTAACCATATGCTGCACGACTGCTAACCTGTCTTCAGCTTAAAATACAGCACAGAAACATCTATAAAGACAACGCGCTCCTGACAACAGTGGAAGATAACAGCTGCCTCAACCCAATCAACTATCTCACCCTCATATGCACCCTGGAGCCTTAAATGCACTTCACCGGCAATGTCCATCACTGGTTCTGCTCCTGCCTTTCCAAATGACACCAGTTTGTTCACCCGGACAACTTAAGATCCCAAAAGATCCTTATTTCATGCAAAGCTACATAGAGCCACTTGGTGCTCCACTTACCAAGCGGCAACATGCAGATGATACACAACTCGACGTGAAAGCCTCTTTTGCTTCAGACATACAATGCCTCAGTCACTTCTTGCGCATAATCCTAACCTGGGTGTACAGCACCAACTTGAAGCTCAGCCTAGCCAAGACATACTTCCTATTATTTACCAAGAATAACAAACAAGAAATAGTACAAACCTGGCTCAATGACTTGGACTTTATAGATTTGAACACCAAATTTCACTGAATGGAAGTGATCTGGATACATTCTAGACACCACCCTCAACCCCAAGAAAACATTGCCAAAACAACAAAGATGCCTGGTTCCAGCTCTCTCTTCTAAGAAAGTAAAGCAGTTTTTTACAGAAAGCGAAGTGACTGGAGTACTGCTGTTGAAGCGCTTTGACTCTTGTATCTGAATGGCATTAATGTCCTGCTCCAGGGCCTCCCAATCTCCACACTGCCGTCACTTAAGGGCATACTAAACAAGGCAGTAAATCTCATCCAGGGCCAAAAGAAATAGTCTCACATCATACCCATTGTGACGGACCTCTGTTGGCACCCCTTGCTGGCCAACAGCAGTTCAAAACCAGCTACATCATTTACAAAGCCATCATGACTAACACCTGCGATTATCCTGCAGTCAAGCTCACCCTCTCCGGTAGCGGTCAGCACTCTTGCTAGCGAAAGTACCATCCGCATGCAGACTAAGATGTGTAAAAAAGTTAAAAAACAAAGCATAAGGCTTTTTCCATTAAAGCGCCCAAGATTGGGATACCACATCTTTGCATCCATCAGGACCACTCCAACTTTGCTCCAATTTAAGTAAGAGTTGCAGAGTTAATAGTCCACAAACCAGCTACTATCACTCATTAACTTAAAGCTTGTCTTGTCTCCACTGCCTGTCGGCTAGGTTGTGCTACATACAAGTCCTTCCACAATATTATATTGCAGATGATCAGTTGAAGGGTAGGTTGTAACTTATTCCATTAATTGATGTATGTGTATGAAACGCTACGACTTTTTCAGTTTATTAACTAAGCATAGGAAGTTCCGCCATTTAGTCTCCATTTGAAAGCAGTATTCAACCAAAAAGTTGCGACAATTTTTGAACCTATGGTGAACATGATATCTAGCAGTTTGGAGTCTGAGATCTTTTTCTTAACTCACCTGCCTGATCCTTGCCTATGTCACGTAACAGTGTTTTAATTTGGACTTTGGAACCCAACAGAGTGTGCATCAGTTCATGGCATACATTTATTATGGAAGAGAAAATACACAATTTTAGATAGGGTCTGAGGCAATCTTTAAAGACCGGCTTGGATATCTTGCCCCAACTCACAACACTTATACACCATGAATATCCGACCCTTGGATATTCATGGTGTAAAAATAAATGTATTATGGCCTTTTGCAATTTTAAGAAATTCTTGAATCACTTGTTGGGGATTAGGAATTATTTCTTGAGATCAGCAGAGGGTTTGTGGCAACAGTTGTTTATATAGATAACAAACAGGTGTTGTCCCTATGTTTCAACTTGGAACAGTTCAATGAAGGTGCATTTGTCTACACATTTTTTATTCAGCCAAATTTTTGTTTCAGGTGTTCCAGGTCAAGGAACACATTAAAATAACGGATCAGCAACTATTTGCTGGCAACCATTTTTAACTATTGGTGACACCCATATATTCATGGGTTAATTGCCTTCAGGAGGCCTCATTGCATACCCCTGCAAATCTATTGCCCACTCATTGTTGCTTCAGCCCATTCGCACCATCAGCAGCAGTGGCGCTGCACCATAGAAAACCTTTTGTATTGCATCCATTATCTTTAGGACTATAGAAATGATAGAAATACTTTAATCTGTATTGCATAAGTTACAATGTAGCATTTCTTCTACAGTGCCATAGAAATAAATGTAAGTCTATGTTCTCTAATTCAGATAATAGTATTTGACATTTCCAGAAAAATTACATTCATTTGTAAAGCACACTTTCAAATAGTAAGTATTTTCTTGGTAAAAGTGAGGAAAGTGTTTTTTTTAATATTGCGTGGTTGTGCAACCTCACTGTGTAATAAAGGCACAATTCTGTACAGTTCCAGTCAGGTTAGTTTGTAAAACCTTAACTCAGTCATGGGTAGCAGTGGCTCAGAGCAGTCAGGCATTATCAAAGGAACAAGTGTAAAACATTAAGAAATACCAAAACTGTTGAATACAAAGAAAACACAACACAATAATAATCTGATAACAATTTATAAAAATTAGTTCTATTTCTGTCTTTACATAGACACCTCAGCGCCAAACATCCAATGGAGGGTTCCAGAGCTATGAATGTTTGAAGAAACAATAAATTGCAGCTTTTAACTCAATGCACTAAATCAATGAAATATACAGTGAATCATTGTTAGGGTTAGCCACAACAAGTAACTTGAAAACAGCTATAATGGCACTCTTGCGGGGTCCAACTCTGATAGGGAGTAGGTCACAGGTTTCAGTCAGGACCAATTCAATAGTTACCTTGAAGTGTAAGCAGTCTCCAGTCCAGATGGATATCCCATGGGTGAACTGCCATAGACCTCAATGGAGTGGTCCTGATGCAAAGGATGCAGGATGCTGAAGATGCTCAGGATGCTGAGCCGGTATCGAGGGGCTTCTTGTAGCCACCCCTGGGTCCATGAGCAGGTGACTTTGGCCTCTGTGGTTAATGTCCCACAAAGTCCGGCACAAATCAGTTGCCCTTGTCAACTGGTACCCAGTTACAGCAAAACCAGTAGTTCTCTTTAACTCACAATAAATTATGTGCCAGGTGACTAAAATGCAATCAGATGACTCTCCTGGGTTCATCAGACTTGGTTGTGACTTTTGAACGTTGGGATACTGTTTCCCAGGCTGCACCTCGACATCCAGCTGCAGTCAGGCTTTTGGCACTGGGCTCTCAGAGGAGCAGGCCTCTCTGCTTTTATGGCCACATGTCTATTACAGGAAGTCAGCCAAAAGACTCTTGGAGTCACCTTCTCTGTCTGGGGCCGGGACAACTTTCCGGTGAATGGGACACCAAAGGCACAGTTCTTCCTTTGCTAGCCCGAGTTGCAGTAGGTGCAGTTCAGCTTTGGAGAAGCCTTTCTTTGCTGGGTTCAGGGAATAGTAGGCCAGTCCTTCTTCAGTCCTCTCTCCAGTATAGACTTGATATCAGGTCTATTTGCCACAGGTACCGCTTTTATGCCCACCACAAGCCTAGAGTATGTGGTGACCAACTAGCCAATGGGCTGCCAGGTCCACCTCCACAAACATTACAACATGCTGAAAAGTGTGGCATCAAGCTATCCCAGAATGCTCTACTCTGCCCACTTCAAACATGGCAGAAACCTTCTCCTGGTGTGTGGAGCTAACTCGCCCAATCCAGAGGTGTAGCTAACTGTGGGCTTCATGCCCTTGGAAAAAACTGGTAGACAAAGACTTCTCCCTATACGAGATGCCAGCCTATCTGCTAAAACAAAAGAGTAGCCCCTCTCACATGTGACTACAATTTACCCTTCAAAGGCGGCTTTCCCTTTGAAACTCTACTTTGGGCTCACTCCCAAATTGGCCATCCTGCCAGGAGGATGTGATGCCTCTACTCTCTGCAGATCCCTTGTTTCCCTTCGTGAGAGTTGTTCTAAACTCTCACCGGGAGGAGGGGGGTCAGAAGGCTGTCTCGAGGACTTCAACTTGTTTGCAACCGTAAACAGGTACTGGACAACTTTTGGCAGCAATGTGGCAACTTTCTAAAGTTGTCATTTGTGCAAAGTTACATTAAAATCGACTTCAGCACCAAGTTTAGTTTAATGCAACAATTTGCTTGATGCCTTGAAGTACAATATTTAGTAGTCTCAGTTGGAAGTTAGCATTGCTGAGTTGTCAGTGTGTAAATCCATAACCGCCAATGGGAGACTAACATTTCCACAGTAGAAACAACAATGCAGGGTTTTTTGTAAAAGTTACCAAAACACATAACTATCTTTTTGATATAATGTGCCCTGCCTTTAAGGCTCTGTAGGCCTGCCTTAGGGTTGGCATATAAATATTAAAAAGGAATGTTTGAGCTTTGTCGTTGGTTTAAAAATTGCTCTGCTTGCCTGCAATGGGAGTCATTCTTTGCTTTGTCACACTTGTGGTGGCACATACGTGCTGCAGTCCTTGAGGGACACTTAACGTACAACGCAGCACTAGGTACTCCTGGAACCATATACTAAGGACATATATGTAAGTTAATTTATGCCAATTGTGGGTTAATCAATTAGGCATACAGATGTTAAGGGTCAGAGCACTGGCATGGAGGCCTATTCGGCAGCACATAGTGCACCTAAAAAGTTGAAAAACCGGCACCAAAACACAGAGATGATCATGCAAAAAGAAGCATTTCTTTACAGTGAACTATATCATAGGTTTGTTATGGTATGAAGCTCAATAGTACTCATTTTATCAACCTTGAGGAAAAGAGGATGAGTGGAGCAACCAGGACTTAGATCTCTGGCTATTAGTTCAATTAGCCATCATATAGAGAAATTGATATAATAGGATGGCTACCTTTATTTAATTCTTTTCACACCAGAAACAATAGAAGTACTTCCTTCAGGCATGAAAAGAATGACCATCCCATTATGTATCACTCACTTGTGACAGCATGGCAGTGGGAACTTAGCTCAGGCCACCGTCTATTGAGGTCATTCAGAACCGATTGGTGAACAATCATCTCTGTTACTTAATATTTCCGATCTCTAATTCTATACATAGTTGTAAGCAAAAAGTAACCCTTAGCACCCCCTCCAATCTATGGTGGTTACATTATTAGACATAGATTGGATCTACCTCTTAATAATGAGACGTGAACGTTGAACATTCTTTCCCTCTTAGGTAGCATCCCACATTAGCATCCCCTAGCCTTCGGGGTCTTGTCATGTGGGACAGGCTTAAATGGTCAGTTGCACTTTTTTCTCTTTAATCAACCAGATTAATCTATCTTCAGTTCAGAAAACAAACCAATAAAAAGATAAGATCATGGATTACATATATCAGTAAAAAAAAAAAAACTCGAGTATGATATTTAAAAACTACAATAATGACAAGTTCTTACTCTAATTAGAAGCAAATTCATTAAAAAATAACATTATTTTCATTAATAGCAAATACATGTGCTAAATAAATAATTGATTTAAGAATTTCCTCAGCCTGATACCTTGCTGAATAAAACAAATAAATGCAAACCAAATAGGCAGAGCGTCTAAAATTGCAAGTTTATGAGAGCCGGTCTACATTGTTGGAAACTAATTTTAGGCAAGAGTTGTTTCAAGTAGTGCTTCCATCAAACTATGTAGGATCTGTAAAATACACAAAATGCCATGTTCAAGACACCCACCTCATGGAAGGAGGTGGTCCATCAGCCCACGATCCATTCTCTGAAAGGCCCTTATAGGGTGCACTATATTTTAATAATGGTCAATATAAATCTGTGGTGTGTGTTCACTATCATCTTAAGCTAAAATGGAATGCCTTTGCTGGATATTATTAGTGAGTGTGCTCTTACTGTTGCCTTTCTGAACTCAAACACTGCCCTCTCATCATTCTTGGCTTGGTTTAATGGATGTTTGATTTTAAATTTGGAGTATATGCTGAATCTGGGTCTTCTAAGGTCTTTTACTTTTTCTAATCTAACTAAGACAATGGATATTAAAACCCTGCTCAAGGGATAAACAGTCATGTATAATTGTAAGAGAAGCCCCTGGTTTAGTCCAGATTAAATGCCATAGTAGAATCGTTTGCAACCTCATGTCTTCAGGATAGTTCATTCTCTTGATGACTGATATAAGATGAGCTGCTCTGTGGAACAGTAAAAATACATTCTCCAACTTCTGGAGGGCCTTGCAGTCTGTTTATCCCCATAGTCCAACCCAGTAGCTGAACACCATTAATAGCATGCATACTTGTATTGTCTACACCCTGTCCACAGATCAGAGTAAACATTTATTTTGAGGTATAAATTGATCCATAAACAAAGTGAACCTGTTTAAACATTTTTTAAGGACATTTGCTATTCTTGCCATTAAAACTGCATTGTCTGTGTATAGTAAGACTGGTACCACCTGCTGCAAGCAAATCATTACTTACTGCAGTTAAAAGTGTATCTTACTCTTTATTATGAAGTGAATATATACAGGGCAAGGACACACCCATGTCTATCACCCCTTTTAATCTGGAAAGTAGTAGTTCACTCTCCATCTTTGTCAAACAACCTTTAGTAGCAGTGTGTTAGAAAGAGATATGCACCATGTCTAAGTAGGGACCAAAACCCTATTCAGGGTAAGTCAGATACACACAATAAATTAACCTGTGCTTATCCCCTGGTAGCTTGACACAGAGTAGTCTGGCTTAATTTAAGACGCAATGTGTAAAGTATTTGTGCAACACTTATTACAGTAAACAAGTGAAAAACACAAACAAAAAGGAGCCATACCAGGTGAGGAGCCTAATTCAGGGGCGTAACACAGGCCCCCACAGTAAGGGGGGCCCGAAGCTTTAGGGGGCCCCCTCAGCACAGGATTCTGGCCAGAGATCTTCTGATTGAGCCCAGAGGGCGCCCCTCCAGGTACTTTGCAGGGGGGCCACCTCAAGTTTCGTTACATCAGTTGCTTAATTTAATGAACAAAACAAGACCAAAACAACAAACGTCCAATAAGTAGAACTGGAATTATGTATTTTTAAAGAATAAGTTGAAATATAGTGCCAACAGGGGCAATCTGGTTGCACCGGACTGGGTCAAATCAGCAAGGTCAAGCTGATCGCAATAGAGCGTGGGTCGGGTACAGAAGCCATGCAGGCCTGGCTGAAAAAAGTACCATTCCGGAGGATACGTTGATGTCGAAGGGAACAGCTGAGTCAGTTCCAAATCACGCAGTCGGGTCCCTTGTCATTGTCGAACCCCTTTGTGATTAAGGCAATGTGTAGTCATTGACCTTGCATTCCGTCGCCAAGCCATGCAGGTATGTCCTTGAATTGGCGCTGTGACAACATCGTAGGCGAATATGTCTGTTCCGAACGGCAAAAAGTAGGCCATGCATGGGTTTTTGAAGAAAACAGCTGCAGAACCTCATTTCCAGGCCCAGGGCAGGAATCACACCTCTGAGCAGAGCAGGACTCAAAGATGGCAGAGTCCAGCAGCTGAAGCAGAGTTGAAGGAAGAATTTGATGTCCCTCAGACTTCAGAACAGGAGGCAAGCCAGAAAGCCCTCGGAGTCACTTGGTTCTAGAGATGTAGCGATTCAGGTCCAGTCCTTCTCACCACTAGGCATGGGGAAGTAAGGCAGGCACAGCAGGAGTCCAGCAAATCCATCAGGGTCCAGCAGAGTGTCAGTCCTTTCAGCAGCACAGCAGTCCTTCTTGGCAGAGTGTCCTCAGGTCCAGGGAAAACTCAATTAGTGGTGTCAGGGTCCAGTACTTATACCCAGTTGTGCTTTTGAAGTGAGGGAGACTTCGAAGAGAGTCCTTAAAGTACACAAGACCCCTTCCCTTCCTGCCATGGCTCCAGACTCAATACAGGGGGAGGTGCAGCTCTTTGTGTGGGGACAGACACAGCCCTATTTAGGTGCAAGTGTCGGCTGCAACCTTCCATCTAGCCCAGGAAGGCCCATCAGCCTGGTGATGGCCATCAGGATGTGAATGTGACACCTCAGTTCCCTTTGTGTGTGACTGACTAGAGGAACGCACAAAGCCCAACTGTCATCCACCTCAGACGTGTATTCAGAGACAGGCAGAGGCACAGAATGGTTAAAGTAAGAAAATGGCAACTTTTCTAAAAGTGGCATTTCAGACTTACAATTTAAAATTCAACTTCACCATAAGTTGTGATTTTCAATTGAGAGTCCAGAGACACCAAACTCAAAATTTCTATCTTGTCCCAGTATACTTATAAGATGCAATAAGTTAATCCCAATGTTAACATATGGGCAAGATAGGTCTTACAGTATTGAAAAACCAAATTTAAGAGTTTTCCTCTACCCAGACTTGTAAAATGTAAAAGCACATATCCAACTGTTTAAATACACTGCACCCTACCCTTGGGGCTGTCCAGGGTTTAACTTAGAGGTGACTTATATATATGGGCCTGGCAAGTGAGTTAACTTGCCAGGTCATAATGGTAGTTTAAAACTGCACACACAGTGGCAGGCCTGGACATGTTTAAAAGGCTACTGAAGTGGGTGGCTGTTGGACTTGTCCCTTTTTGCAGGGTCATCCCATGAACTTTTTGCCTTCCTCCTGTATTTTGTCTGACCTGTTTTTGGTGGTTTCATGACTCTGGGCACTTTACCACTGCTGATCAGTGCTAACGAGCATATGCTTTCCTATTGTAAATTGATGTATGGATTAGTGACTCCATGATTGGCTGGTTTGATTTACTTGTCAGACCCTAGTACAGTGCACTGGGTGTGCCATGGGCTTGTAAATCAAATGCTGCTGGTGGGCTTGCAGGACTGGTTGTGCCACCCACAGAAGCAGCCTGTAAAATGTTTCTCAGGTCTGCCATTGCAGAGCATGTGTGCAGTCTGGTACTACCATGCTGACAGGGCAAGTGCACCCACTTGTCAACTCATAAACCTTCCCTTTTCTGCATATTAGTCACCTCTGTGGAAGGCCAAAGGGCAGGGTGCATTGTAGGTAAAAGGTAGGGCAAACCCTGATGTGTGTGGCATGTTTTAATAGTGAATTACAGCCATTTTAGTTGTTAACTATTGCAAGGCTACCTGTTCCCCATAGGCCATAATGGGCAGTTTGATTATTACATCTTATAATCCTAACTGACTCAGGGAACTAGGTAGAAAATCGATTTTAGTATGCCTAAACTCAGAATGATAAAATACATCTTTTAGTGAAGTTGGTTTTAACATTCTGTGTTTGAAAATACCACTTTTGGAAAGAAGGTACTTTCTTGTCTAACCATCCAAGCCTGCCTCTGCTAGGTTGTGTATTCCTTGTCTGGGGTTTGAGTGACAGGGGCTGGGGGATTCCAGGAGACAGGGTGACTCAGCACATGACTGAATAGAGAGATCTGCATGCAGATGGGAGGGAGGGGTTGCACCGTGGACCTGAATAGGACTGTGCCTTCCCTCCACAATGCTGGCTCCACCTCTTGTGATGGGTCTGATGTCCCTGCCCTGCACTGTGAAAGGAAAAAAGGAGTCTTGTCAACAAAGTGCTCCAGGACTGACTAGAACTGGTTTGGACTAGGCAAAGCCATCTCTGCCTTCAGAGAACAAAGAGAAACTGTGTATAAAAAGGGGGACCCAGACCCCAGAACTTTAGATCACTTTTGGGAAACAAGAAGATACCTTTGCTGAGGAGAGGAACCAGAGAGACTGAGGAGAGACTATCCCTAAGCTGAGGAACTGCCTGGGGATTGGCCTGCAGTGGTTGCCTGACTGCCAAAGAAAGGAGAGTGGAAGTTGGTGTGTACTTTTATCAACTTGTGAAGGCTCTCCAAGGACTTGAGAAAGAGTTTGCCTCCTGCTGAAGTCCCAGGGACAACATACTTCAACCACCAGCTCCCCAAGAGTTCTTTGGAAGTGCCTGCAGTTGTGCTGGGCTTTCTGAGGGACTGCATGTTGCAAGGAGCTGGAAAGCGGCTCACGAAGGAGAAGCGTGTCGCCGAACTGCTGCAGTCGCTTCACAACGCGAAAGCGCCTCATATCGCCGGAGCTGAGGATCGAAGTCCCACCAGACGCCGCCGCATCATCGGAGAAGCGTGTCGCAGCCGCAGCTTCTGTCGTCGCATCGCTGGGAAAGCGTGTTGCCGCTGCAAGCTGTTGCATTGTTGCCGAAGCGCCTCGCATTGCCGGAGAAGAGGATCGACGTCGCATCAGATGCCGACGCATGACTGGGAAGCGTGTCGCAGGGCCTGCCGTGGCTTGGAAGAATCGTTGAGTCGCCGTACGGCTCTCGGGCGTGCACGCAGCGTGTCGCATCCAAGAGAAGACGCCATCTTTGTTTCATTGCACCGGACCTTCATCGCATCACGGCGTTGCGGGTCGCATCACTACGGAAGCGCAGTAAGAAATCGACGCATCACCTCCCCTCGCAGAGAAGAACTGACGCATCCCCTATGCATCAGTAGGGACCTGACACATCACCGTTCTTGCGTGTAAGGAACCGACGCATCACCTTCCCTGCACCTTCTTTGTTATATAGCGTTACGCATCCTACAGTACATTGAACTCAAAGTGTCGCATTTTACATCTAAAGAGAACTAAGCTATTTCTACCATTTTTTAAGTACAGTATTGTGGATTTTTGTCGTTTGTGGTCTTGTGTTAAGTCTATATAAAAATACTTATTTTTATACTATAACTTGTGTGATGTCCATCTGTAGTGTTGTCACTGGGTCACAAATGTTTTAAACACTCCCTCTGAGATAAGCCTGTCTGCTCATGCCAAGCTACCAAGGGGGTGAGCAGGGGTTAATTTAGGAGTGCACCCCTTTACCCTGACTAGACGCAAGGGTCCCTATTTGGTGAAAGGTACCTACCTCTGCCAAGTAGAGACCCCCAAATCTAACAGTGGCACAATCAGTGCCTTCTAAGTAACTTAAATATGCCAATTGTGTATCAGCCAATGTTACCGTATTTTAGGGAAGGATCACCTGCACTTTAGCACAGGTCAGCAATGGTAAAGTGCCCAGAATCCTAAAGCTAGCAAAAATTAACTGTGAAGAAATACTACCTCAGAACAGTGTAACTTAAATCGCAATCAATTCCATCACATTAGTGTTTTCCACCATATCAAACGTTTACGATCTAAATTGCTATATATATTATGTTTGTAACCTGATCACAGAATGTAAAGCGCTCTGATACCCACGGGTCATGTTCGCGCTATAGACAACGGTAAAATAAATAAATAAATACATTTAAAGATTAAGGTTTAGGCTTTGCTCTACAGTGCCCAAACATTTCTTAAATCCGTAATGGACATCTGATCATAATCATATGGAATATTTCACCGCCCATGAGTATAGTGTCTCTTGTAATATTCTCGCCTGTAGCTTGACAGGTGAATCTAAAAAGGAAGTGGACTGATAGCATTCATGGTTGGCCCTATTCCTCTTTTATAAATAGGGACTATTATTAATTGGGTCCATGTTAGAGGCAAATCTCCTCTTGTAACAGTCCAAAGGACTCAAGTTAAAATTGGTGCCCACAGTTTATTATTGCATTAAAAAATGTCTACATGGACACAATCTGACCCTGGTGCTTGTCCTGAGATACTTTTATTTATAGCAGCACATACATCTTTCATAGAATCGTGGTACGTTTGAGCTCCTCATTACTTTTGCTTTCTATTTTAGTGGTTAATTGTTCCTGCTTTGACTAAAAAATAATACTAACACGATTAAATCATTCTGAGGCAGGAATATAACACTCAGTACAGGGCCCTACAGCTTCTGTAAAAAATGGGGCAATATCAGTTTTCCTGAATAGGGTATAGTTTTTTATCTCACTACCTGTAACCAAATTCTCCCAAGCTTCCTCTCTAATTCTGTTTCCCCAGGATTGAAATACCCATTTATTCTTGTAAGGCAACATACCTCCTCACACTCCTAAGGAGTTGCTCGTAAAGCAGTCATCAACTTTTTGTGTTCATACATACAACTATCCTTGATATTTTCCATTGACTTGCCTCTAGTTCTCATAAGGAAGGTCTTAATAGAACTACACTACATTAAGGAGAATCTAACCCTGGTATCACTCACATCCTCCTCTAAACAACATTTACGTTCTGTGTAACCAAGGTCGATAGAAACACAGTACGGTCTATGATTGCCCATTGGATGCTTCTTCAATTGTACCTAATTGTCTATGTCATTCACAAAGTATATAGGTTTATCCACTCTTAGATCCAACCAAACACCCCACACAGTTGGGTTATAGTCACTCGGGCAATTCACCTACCCACAAACAATATCAGTAAGATTAGTTGAACTCAACACAAAATCAACGGTATTTACAAAGACAACATTTTATTTAATAAATAAATCACTAAGTACAAATTATATGTAAAGTTCTTCTCTTTAGTCACTAACATGGTTAATATGATTGGTTTCTCTTGTGGCTTGAAGGAATAAATAGAGCTGCAATGTTATCCCCTTTAAGGTTTGGTCAGGAGGAATCACTTTATTATACTTATTTATACGATTCATGGAGCAATATATTCGGCCATGGCACACATATTTCATGTGCTTCTGGGGGGGGGGGGGGGGTAATATGTACCCAATCAACCCCAATGGTCCTTTGAACCTGGAAAGGATGGATAAGGGGGAAGTGGTAAAACTTACATGGCTGAGATCCCCCAGTGTGATCCAGCGTCATTGCCTGCAGACTCGAAGAGAGGCAAAGCAATGAGACAGATGGTAGGGGCGATTGTCAATGGTCCAATGAAGCGCATGAGGAGTCCAATCAGACCAGTGAATCCCACGAAGATTTGGAAACAGGAAGCAACCATGACGGCACCTTGAATCTGGGAATAGTGTGCAGGTGGGAAGAATGCAAGAGAGGAAATTGTGGGAGAGAGGTTCAATGAGTTTGAATGGGAGTAGGCCAAAGTAGGATAGAGAAAGAACAAGGTGGAGGGGAAGACAGAAAGAAAAACACAAGGCATAGGGAAGAATAAACGAAGAATATGCATGGAGTAAAGTAAGCATGTTAGTAAGCATCATTCATCATAGGGAGTGCATAAATGAAGATGAGTTTTCAGCATGGCATGGGAATGATAATGAAAGAGGAGGTAAGAGGAAAGAAGGATTGGTTTATTGTGAACGGGAAGAGGACAAAGAACGAATTTAATTGAGTAAAGGCAAGATTAGATTAAAAGTAGGAACATCATTTTTGAAAAGGAAAAGAGCCAATTTGAGTAGTTAGAAGATGAGAGAGTGGGATAAGTGGAACATAAGAAAAAGGAAGTTGGAAATGGAACAAGAACATTCAAATTACAAAATAAAACAATTTAAACACACTTATACTCTCAGTAACCAAACAAGGTCAACTTCAGTCCTTTCCTTGTGATGCCCAAAATCCCTTGCACTCCATGTATCTCTAAATCTTAACTTGAAGTCGCTGCCCTTTTTGTTAACTCATTCCTTAGCGGAAGCCCCTATTTTTCCTGTACCCAAACCATATGCCATTGAGTTCTGTTTATGTACCTAACCAATCCTAACATGCACTTCATACTCTTCTTGTACAAAAGTATCACCTTTTTATCTTAGCCTTTCCTTTCTATACGCATGCTCCTGTATTCCGGCATGCCAATAAGCCTCACAAACTATAGTCACATCTCACTTCTAACTTGTATTCACTTTCCACCTCTACTTCAATCATTTGTTTTTAAATCTGTTTATTGGCTTTTGTTGTTTTTATTACATTATGCATCACAAAACAGCAGATAAAAAGTAGTGAAGTCTACACTGTAACATGTTCACAATAAATCAGCAAACAGTCTGATCAGTTGTCTCAGGTAGTAATGCATTCTATCATGGCCTTGGGAATATGGTGGATGTCAACTATGGATCTTATTTAATAGGAACATAGCAACAGTAACAAATAACCAATTTGTAATGGCACATGTAGACTCAATATAAATAAATAATTATAAAGTGTTTGAGGGGGCAACAAATACTGCAGTTAGCATGCTAGTGACAGGCAACGACCTATATATCAACTCCAACCAACAACCAGAGGGCCCAACAGACCTCGCCAAACAACTCTCTATTTTGTCAAAGAACTGATGCTAACCACATGGCCAATCATCACCGCAGACAAAATTGCCACCAGCTTGAAGTCTAAGGGTCCCTGTCGAAACCCTGCCTCCACTACCCTTTCTCCAAAGGACTGCCACCTATCAGCGCCATGCTCAAAGCCATTCTGAATGTCTCCCCATCTTCTGAGACCTTCCCAGATGCTTGAAAATATGTAATTGTACTTCCATTACTTAAGAAACCCTCTGTGGACCCTTCAATGCTCACCATCTACAGGCCAATTTCCCTACTACCCACCTCACCAAATACCTCATTGATCACCAAGTCCTCAACACCAATCTGTCTGGTTTCAGACCCAACCATAGCATGGAAAAAGCCCTCATCGCTGAGCACTGACAAGACTGAAATTGTAATCTTTGGGAAGAGCACATAACCCTGTGGCTAATAGAGCAAGGACCAACACCCATCTCTAACGACGACGCCAAGAACCTTGGGATCATCATCAACAGCAAACTTAACATGACCGCCAAAGTCAATGCCATTAATGTCTCATGTTTCCATACCCTAAAGATGTAGAGGAAGATTTTCAAATGGCTCATTATAAGCACCTGGAAACCCATCACACATGCCCTGATTACAAGCAAGCTTGGCTATTGGTACACCCTTTATGCCCGGATCAACAAAATAACTCACCAGAAGGCTGCAGACCATTCAGAACTCGGCTGTCAGAATCACTCTCAACCTCCGACGCCGCACTCACATCACACAACACCAGAAGGTGCTCCCCTGGCTCACTATTCACAAAATAGCACCATTCAAACTTTGCACCCACACTTGCAAGGCACTACATAATACTGGCCTAACATACCTCAACAATTGCATCAGCAAATCTTCCTGACACCTCTGCTCATCCGGACTACTATTTGCACTATCCCACATTTACAAAAAACTGGTTCTGGCGGTGAGCCTTCTCCTACATTGCTCCTAAACATGGAATGACCTCCTGCTACACATGAGAGCCTTCTTCTCACTTCTTGAATTCTACAAGAAGCTAAAGATCTGGCTGTTTGAGTAGTCCAACTAGGGCTTAGGTGTGGCTACACTCACACCTGCTCTGCACCAGGATGCCCGTCTGGGTAATAGTGTGCTTTGCAATTCTGCATACAATGACATGACATGTCATTACATGACATAACATAAACCTAGTGGATATCGAAACAAGGGTAGTGAGAAATGAAATGAAATGAAATTAAACAAATATTTATAAGAGCGCACTGCGGCCAAGCGGCTTCCTGGCGCTAAGGATCACAACCATATCTACCAGAGGGTCCGGGGGGAATTAGCCAGGAAAAGCCTGAAGAAAAAGAAAAGTTTTGAGAGCTTTACGAAAGTGCGAGAAGATGGGAATAGAGCGAATCGAGAGGGGGAGAGAATTCCAGATCTGGGAAGCCCGCACCGAGAAGCGGGTGCCTCCGGTGCGGGATTTGCGGAAACGGGGAACGTGAAGAAGAGAGAGAGAAGACGAGCGAAGAGAGCGACAAGGGGCATGAGAGGAAATTAGAGAATTAATAAAGAGAGGAGCAGATCGGGCATGCGCCCGGAAAGCCAAGCAGGCAAGTTTGAAGTGGGATCTGAGGTGAACAGGGAGCCAGTGGAGGGATTTAAGGACAGGAGTGATGTGGGAAAACTTAGGAAGACGAAAAACAAGACGAGCTGCCTGGTTCTGGATGGCCTGGAGGCGGCGAGTTTCGTAGGCCGGAATGCCTACGTACAGGCCATTGCCATAATCCAGGCGGGATGTGATAAGAGCAGAAATGATGGTTTTTAGGGCATCAACAGAAAAAAACGAGAGATTTTACGAATGAGGCGGAGGGAGAGGAAACAGGCGGAAACAACGGAGCTGATATGCGCATGCATAGAAAGATCATTGCTGATCTTGATGCCCAAGGTCCGGACGGAGGAGGCTGGGGAAGGGGGGGGACCAAAGGAAAGGGGCCAGTGAGCAGAGAACCAGGGGTTGGAGGGACCACCGGTGAGGACAAGCTCAGTCTTGTCAGGGTTGAGCTTTAAATGATTAAAGCTCATCCATTGGGAGATGAAGACAAGAGTAGAGCTGAACTTGGGAAGAGAGTGAGTGGGAGAGGATAGATCAAAGACGAGCTGGAGGTCGTCTGCGTAATTGTACACGGAGACCCCCAGCTCGAGGAGGGAAGAAATAAGAGGGCGGATATAAAGGTTAAAGAGAAGAGGGGAAAGAGAAGAGCCTTGGGGTACCCCACAAGTGACCGGGAGAGGGGGTGCGGAGAAATCAGAGAGGTGAACTGCCTGTGATCTGCCCTGAAGAAAGGACGCGATCCAGGAGAGGGCAGTGCCCTGGATGCCCGCTGCGCCGACACGGTCGAGAAGGATGGCATGATCGACCGTATCAAACGCAGCGGACAGATCCAAGAGGACTAAGGCCTGGGGGAGATTGCTGTCAGCCTTCCCTTTCAGTTCATCCAAAACCGCGAGGACCACTCTCTCAGTAGAGTGGCCAGGTCGAAATCCAGCCTGGTGAGAGGCCAAGATGTTATTCTCCTCGATGAAATTGGAGAGGCAAGATGTCACATAGCTCTCAAGAATCTTCCCGAGGTAGGGAAGAAGGGAGATCGGCCTAAAGTTCGATGGGAGGGAGGGATCCAGGCCAGCTTTCTTCAGGATAGGAAGCACAATGGCAGTTTTAAAGAGAGAAGGGACAGAACCCAGAGCCAAACAAGAATTGAGAAAAGTTAAGCGAGGGGTAGGGCAGGAGGTGTAAAGGGACCTAAGGATCTGTGCGGGAGCGCAATCCGCCGGAGAGCCGGACTTGACCTTAACAAGAAGGTCGCGGAAGAGCTCAGGTGAAATGGGTTTGAAATGATCCAAAACAGAAGAGCAAGAGAGGGAGTGATCCGGGAAGTTAGGTTCAGGTACTATCGGAATGTTAGCCTTGATAGTGATTATTTTATTGATAAAATAATCATTGAGGGAGTGACAGAGAGATAGAGAGGGGGCAGGGGACAAGCTAGCACGGTCGGAGGTGGCAAGACTACGCACCAGTGAGAAAATCTCACGAGATTTATTGGCCGAAAGGGCTACGCGCTCCGAGAAATACTTGGATTTGGCCGCTAAAATGGCCAATTTATAGCTATTAAGAAGAGCCTTATAGGTAAGGCGAAGGTTAGGACAGTAATTGCGGCGCCAGCGACGCTCAGAGCGCCTGAGTTCTAATTTCAGGGATCTGAGGTCGTTGGAGAACCACTTGTGTGCATCGTGAGGGCGGGCTGATCTGATCTTTTTGAGTGGAGCGGCCCGGTCACAAGCCGAGGAAAGCCAGTTGTTAATAGCATCCGCCTGATTCTCCACGGAGAGGTTGGTCAAGGTGGGAGCCGATAAAAGCAGAGAGGAAGAAAGATCACTAAGATCAGTCTTGTTCCAGCTCCGGGCCCAGATGTTTTTGGGCGGGGGGACTTTCTCGGATTGGCCTAGGCAGATAGAAAAGGAGATCAAAAAATGATCAGACCAGACACAAGGGGAAATCGAATTAACCGAGGAGTTACAACGTAAAGACCAAATCTGGTCCAGAGTGTGACCATGGGTGTGGGTGGGGGCCAAAACGTGAGGAAGAAAATTAAGAGAACGAAGGGTGGCGGAAAAATCTTTGGAAGAGGAGTCCTCCTTCGGGTCACCCGGCCAAAAATTAAAATCCCCGAGCAGGAGTAACGAGGAATTATCTACAGCCAGAGTGGCCAGGAGGTCCTGGAGGGTGGACACAAATGACGGCATGTTTTGAGGGGGACGATAGAGAAGAATCACCGTGAGGGGAACCGGGAGGTTGAGCGAGCGGGCCACCAGGAAATCCACACCAGAAATACTAGGATGCGGCAAGAGCTGGAATTGGAGAGAGCGGCGGACTATCATGGCCACTCCACCTCCAGTTTTACCATCGGGGCGGTCAGCACGGAGAGCATAATGGGTGCCAGGGAGAATGGCCAGAAGATCAGGAAGGGAATCCGAAGAGAACCATGTCTCAGTAAGGAAAAGGAAATCCGGGGAATCAGTGTCCAAAAGGTTGAAGAGAGCAGTTTGATTTTTAACAGCGAACTGTCATCCAGTTTCTCAATCACCATAGGATTTAATTCCACGATCGTGATACCGGTATACTGCAGACATTCTTCTTGTCCTCGAATCAGGGAGCTAACATTTCGGAGTTAGCTCACCTAGACAGGTCAGAGTGGCATCTATGTTTCGGAGCAGAGGATCCAGATCACCATTGCCTAGCCAGCACTGTGGCCAAATTTAGAAACCCCTTGCCAGCAGGACTGTTCCTCAATTTGGCCATTAAGCCCATCATACAGGCCTCGGGTGTATGCACCACCCCTTCACATTAACTCAGAGATACCCCTCTAGTGTAACTGAATTTTAAGCAAGGCCAAGTATAAAAATATTAACAGCATCACAAAGACCACATATAGCGCAGCTCTAATGAGGTTTCACCTTCTAGAGGACATGCAAGTCATGTGATGGTAGTTAAACTGAATGTATTTGAATCTTACATTCCTAGAGACTCTTTTAAAATAATGTACCACCCTATCCCATTCTTTGGTCAACAGTTCCACACCCAAGTGAGTTTCCCATTAAAGTTTTAGTCTGCATCAAAGGAGATTTAGTCATATTAAGTAGTGATTTGTGGTCATATTCGGTCGTGTATAACAAGTGAAAAAACCCCATGTGTCATCGGCTCGGTGGCATAGGGTCCCCATCGTCATCTGACATTATAGGATAGCTTTGGACAAGTCAGGAACTGCGTGAGGGGCAACCCAGATTTATCCACCAGTTTGGTTAGGGTGAGAAGTCGGTCGACCCTGTGTAGGTCAGCAAGCGCTGGTAACACAGACTCCATCCAAGAGTTAATTTGGTAACTCCACCAATGGTGAAGTGGGTGCCTAAACTGACTATTGACTGTCTTAAAAACACATTAAATCCAGCATCTCAATGCCATATCGATTAGGCGATTGAACATGCCTTTCCCTCTACTTGGCCATTGAGGTAGGCTACTAACCTACCCCGCTACTAAAAAAAAAAAACATGACCAATGAAGCACACAGTTGACCCAGGTCTTGTGGATGGCCCTGCTATGTGAGGAAAAGCCCCTCATTTAATATGGCCACTGTGGTACTGTCAAATAACCAACGTGAATCTCCTGATTAAGGGATGTCCCCCAGTGCACAGCTGTTTGCCCCTCTGGGGGTGTATTTTAGAAATGAAAGTAATCTTGCAGATGATATCCGTTGTATGATGACGTTTTATTCACATCAATCCAAAAAGCATTTGAACTTCTTCAAATTGTCTTGTGTTCAGAAAATCCATTTACATTTCAAAATCAATGTATTTAATTCCCGATGCATTTCGGGCAACATGGTGCCCTTCATCAAGGGACCCATCTGTGAGTAAAACCAAAAGATATAGAGCTTATAAATTGGCCGCACCCCACTTGAGTGTAAGTAGTAGTTGTTAAAAGAAGATCATGTCCACATGCACATAATCTCTGTTAGGTGAGAAATGTCAGTCACAACTAAGCTGCAAACGTGAGCGGCGTGTGAAATATCACTGTGTAAAGCTGAAAATTAGGAAAAATACTAGGACATTTGAGAGTAAAAGCCATGAACCTGGTGTTCTAGTGCCGGGTGAACTGAGACATCTCACCGTGTGTAACAGGAAATTCAAGAAACGCTATGACATGCCAGAGTTAACGGTAAAATCGTGGACGTTATGTGCCGGGTGAACCGTGAAACCTGATAGTGACACGCACATGCAAGTAGTGACTCAAAAGTGAGCATCTATAGCCAGATGTGATGTGAAACTAGACTAAAATACATAAAAACTGGAATCTTATGGAATCTTGTTGTGCGGATAACAATGTCTGTGTAAAACCTGAGAAAATAGCAACAAAAGTCAATAGTGTATATCGAGTGGAACGCTCGAGACCTATTAAAGGCGAAAAAAGCCTTCGCTAGGCAAAACTTACGTTGGCGTGAAAGCTAGGAACCTGCTGCTGTGGTCAGCCGGTTTTTCAAGTCAAATGCTGGTCGAATGTAAACAATGTTGTGCAGGACACTGAAAACTTTATCAATCCGGAAATGCGCGAACAAGGTATGTGTGAAACGATCATGTGACGTGCAGGTGAGCCGAATTACAAAGGCGGGTGCCATCTTTGAGTGGAGGGTGCTGTACAACTAACACATGGTGAGGGAAAAAGCGGTGAAAAGAAGCCAACACCTCACGAATGGAATGTGTAGCTGATGAAAAATTCATGCAGCTGTAAATGATGGTGAAAATACAATGTACATAAGAGCCATGACACTAAAAAAGACATGTGTGGATGCATGATCGTGATGGTTCCGAACAAAGTGTTCAATCTGCTGTCTGCAATAACAGTATACAAAGCACATTAGAGCGATGACTCTATTCAAGGCATATATAGCTAAATAATCCTGCTGGTTCAAAACAAAGTGCTCAATCTGCTGTCCATGATCACTGTATATAAAGCACATGAACATTTTTTATAGTTCCTAAGTAACATAAAAATTCCATTCTGTCGTTCAGTCCATTCGGTTGCATCATGTTCAAGAAATAGATCCAATGATTCTCTCTCTGCAACACTCTGTCGTTGTTCTCGATACCTTCTCTTATTTCCACTACTTGCAAGACTAAAAATTTTAGTTTAGAGATGTTATGATTTTTATCCAAAAAATGTGCTGCCACTGTTGATTTCAGGTTTTTTGTCTGAATGCTGCTTTTATATTCTAGGATACGTGTTCTGATTTTTCTGGTAGTTTTTCCAATGTAACCCAAGCCGCAAGGGCATTTAATCAAATAAATGACATTGGATGTGTTGTACGTTGCATTCACCTTCTGTTTAATGTTCGTGCCTTTCATTGGGTGAGACATTGTAGAGCCTGGTATGGTATTGTGGCAGTTACTACAATTGTGACAAGGTTGTGGACCTTTGTATGTGGTGACAATAGTGTTGTCTGGTGTTTTAGTCAGTAGTTCCTTAAAGTTGCGACCTCTTGTGTAGGCGAAGATGGGTTGGTTGGTGAATATTCCATTGAAATCAGGTTCCAACGTTAGCAATGGCCAATTCTTCATGATGATGCTTCGATAACGTTGACAGAAACATCATCATGAAGCATTGGCCATTGCTAATGTTGGAACATACAAAGGGCCACAACCTTGTCACAATTGTAAAAACTACCAGAAAAATCAGAACACGTATCCTAGAACGTAAAAGCAGCATTCGGACAAAAACACCTGAAATCAAAAGTGGCAGCACACTTTTTGGATAAAAAACATAACATCTCTCAACTAAAAATTTAAATTTTGGAAGTTTTGGAAATAAGAGAAGGTATTGACAACAAAAAACAGACAGTTGCAGAGAGAGAATCATTGGATCAGTTTCTTGAACATGATGCAACCGAACGGACTGAACGACAGAATGGAATTTCTATGTTACTTATGAACTATAAAATTACTAATTTTCATGTGCTTTATATACAGTGATCATTGACAGCAGATTAAGCTCTTTGTTTTGAATCAGCATGATTATTTAGCTATATATGCCTTGAATAGAGTCATCACTCTATTTGTTCGGAACCATCACGATCATGCATCCATACACGTCTTTTTTTAGAGTCATGGTTCCTATGTACATTGTATTTTCACCATCGTGTACAGCTGCATAAATTTTTCATCCACTAAACATTCCATTCGTGAGGTATTGGTTTCTTTTCACCGCTTTTTCCCTCACCATGTGTTTGATTTTACGGCACCCTCCACTCAATGATGGCATCCGCCTTTGTAATTCAGCTCACCTGCACGTCACGTGATCGTTTCACGCGTATCTTGTTCGGATTGATAAAGTTTTCAGTCTCCTGCACGACATTGTCGACATCCGACCAGCATTTCATTTGCGAAACCGGCTGACCACAGCAGAAGGTTACCAGCATTCGCGCCCACTTAAGTTTTGCCTAGCGAAGGCTTTTTTCCCGTTTAATAGGTCTCGAGTTGATAGGTTTCATTTCTCCATGCCCCGCCCACTGCATACATTACGCTTATGAGTTAGCAGAATGTGTCTAACTACTGATATATTCATTTATGCATTTACGTTTATATTCTTCTATTAGTTATTCATTTATGCGTGCAACATTATTACAGTTATTCTTAGCTTAGCCTGTGTGCCACCATTTTAAAGCATCTCCCTTTCTGTGCGAGTTGCACTTGCTCATCCCCCTCCCGTAGGAATAGGAATATTCCACATGTCAGCAGTTTTGTCTCTCAGCTCACTGTGACTGAAATTACTAGCGAAACCCCTTATCACTCTGTTCTCATGTGCTGGAGATGCTAAGGCCTGGCTCCGTGTCCTTGGAGTCAGAAGAGAGAATGTTGCAATTCCAGGTGCAGATGCCTCTTGTATGAGGCCATTGTTTATCCTCTCCGGGGTCCAGTACTTTTCCAGTATTAGCGTGTTTTACTCTGCCTTTTTGTATTATAATGTGTTACTGTGATGATATGAGTCAGTCCTCTCAACACACTCTTAGAGAGTGAGGTCAGACAGGGCCCTCTCATATGGGAGTTTGTGGCCTAATAAAATTACTTGTTTATTCTTCTCCACTGCCTGGCTGGCTTATTATATAAGAATGATAGATGAGTGAGGTAAGTCGCTCAGGTGGATTTGAGCCACGCGTATCAGAGTGTTCTACTTGAGATACACTATTGACTTTTGTTGCTATTTTCTCAGGTTTTACACGGATATTGTTGTACGGACAACAAGATTCCGTAAGATTCCAGTTTTTATGTATTTTTGTCTAGTTTCACATCACATCTGGCTATAGATTCTCACTTTTGTGTTACTACTTTCATGTGCACGTCACTATCACGTTTCACGCTTCACCCGGCATATAACGTCCACGATTTTACTGTTAACTTTCGCATGTCATAGCGTTTATTGAATTTCCTGTTACACACGGCGAGATCTCTCAGTTCACCCGGCACTAGAACACCAGGTTTACGGCTTTACTCTCAAATGTCCTAGTGTTTTTCTTAATTTTCAGCTTTACACAGTGATATTTCACACGCCACTCACATTTGCAGCTTAGTTGTGACTGCCATTTCTCATCTAACGGAGATCATGTGCATGTGGACATGATGTTCTTTTAACCAGTACTACTTACACCCAAGTGGGGTGCGTCCAATTTATAAGCTCTATATATTTTGGATTTACTCACAGATGGGTCCCCTGACGAAGGGCACCATGTTGCCCAAAATGCATCGGGAATTAAATACATTGATGTTGAAATGTAAATGGATTTTCTGAACACAAGACAATTTGAAGAAGTTCAAACGTTTTTTGAATTGATGTGAATAAAACATCATCATACAACGGATATCATCTGCAAGATTACTTTCATCTCTAAAATACACCCCCAGAGGGGCAAACAGCTGTGCACTGGGGGACATCCCCTAATCAGGAGAAGCACCTTGGTTATTTGACAGTACCACAGTGGCCATATTAAATGAGGGGCTTTTCCTCACATAGCAGGGCCATCCACAAGACCTGGGTCAACTGTGTGCTTCATTGGTCATGTTTGTTTTTTTAGTAGCGGGGTAGGTTAGTAGCCTACCTCAATGGCCAAGTAGAGGGAAAGGCATGTTCAATCGCCTAATAGATATGGCATTGAGATGCTGGATTTAATGTGTTTTTAAGACAGTCAATAGTCAGTTATTTGATTCAACATAAACTTTGAGGATTGGAAAGTGAATCCCCAGCAGCACGCTACATTGATACAAATCTTGGAACACTGCGGCAGTGCATGTGTTAACCTGTATTGTCACTGTGGTACTGTGCCAGTCTTTCCTCTCTGTTTGTGGGTCGTGATTCATTCCCTGCACCTTGGTCATACCCATGATCGCTTCACATTTCTAAGGTGACTGGTGACTTGGAATGGAGCACACCCTTGTACGAGCAGTCTTGAAACAGGGAAAGAAAGCAAAGCAGACTAATATGCACCGTGTCTGGGAGAGATGAGAATGCCCTTTAAGGGTAGACACTTAGCCAGGTTCCAACGAGTGCTGAAGGTGGAATAGAGGGTTCAGACTATTTTTTGTCTTAAGTCGATGAATGGTAGAGGCACTTTTACAAGGGCTCGACTTGTCTCAGGGCATGCTCATTTTCAACTAGATAGACACAACATATCATCATTTTATTCATTTATCCATTGGAAGCAATAGGGGAGATGGCACACACCAATTCCGGGCACTAGACTGTTGTTTAAACCTCTGCATTCTTCCATCTGGTCTTCTTCGAGCTAAGCCACAACTAAGTAGTCATTGAACCAGAAGATGGCATTGACTCTCAAGGTGGAACCTAGATCCAGCAATGTTACGTACTTTGGAAACTAATGAAAGCAAAGGTCAGCTGTGATGCTTTGAAAAGTCCTTTGTGACCATCCACGACACATCAACGAAGGACACGTTAAGGACATCCATTCTCATTGAGTCGTCTTGTCCTCCATAGTGGTCTTCTTTCAAATTTTGCACAGGCGGTAACTTAAGCTCATTTGCCCAAATATTTTTGGTATTTAATTTCAAGTTGGATCAGAGTCTGGTTCCGATAGTATGCATTGTCCCAGAGGTCTGACTCTCGAAGGAGTCTCCTGTGAGACTAGACAACCCTTCTTTGCCTCACGATGGAGTGCCTCCTAACAGGACCTACAAAAGGGGGTGGTGATGGACGGAGCATCTGAACCAATCAAACACTCACACCCAGTCAAAAGATCTGGGTTTAATCCATCACCGTTCTTTAGCCCACTCTGCCACCCCAGTTCAGACATGGCTATATGCAAATCAGTCTGACCCTGTGCCTCATGGGAACAGTCCAGCCCGAACTGCCAAGCCAGGCCTTCCCTGGACCGGAAACAAGCTTCGGAGGACCTGTTTCTGGCATTCCAGCCGTCTTCAGCCCGGCTTGCTTGAATCCAGTGGCAAAGTGAGCAAGGGACTCACGTCTGAGCATACCCTGCCACACTTATGGCGGCCAAAAGCGGTACAAAAGGGGGTGGTGATGGACGGAGCATCTGAACCAATCAAACACTCACACCCAGTCAAAAGATCTGGGTTTAATCCATCACCGTTCTTTAGCCCACTCTGCCACCCCAGTTCAGACATGGCTATATGCAAATCAGTCTGACCCTGTGCCTCATGGGAACAGACCAGCCCGAACTGCCAAGCCATGCCTTCCCTGGACCGGAAACATGCTTCCGAGGACCGGTTTCTGGCATTCCAGCCGTCTTCAGCCCGGCTTGCTTGAATCCAGTGGCAAAGTGAGCAAGGGACTCACGTCTGAGCATACCCTGCCACACTTATGGCGACCAAAAGCGGTACAAAAGGGGGTGGTGATGGACGGAGCATCTGAACCAATCAAACACTCACACCCAGTCAAAAGATCTGGGTTTAATCCATCACCGTTCTTTAGCCCACTCTGCCACCCCAGTTCAGACATGGCTATATGCAAATCAGTCTGACCCTGTGCCTCATGGGAACAGTCCAGCCCGAACTGCCAAGCCATGCCTTCCCTGGACCGGAAACAAGCTTCCGAGGACCGGTTTCTGGCATTCCAGCCGTCTTCAGCCCGGCTTGCTTGAATCCAGTGGCAAAGTGAGCAAGGGACTCGACTCACGTCTGAGCATACCCTGCCACACTTATGGCGGCCAAAAGCGGTACAAAAGGGGGTGGTGATGGACGGAGCATCTGAACCAATCAAACACTCACACCCAGTCAAAAGATCTGGGTTTAATCCATCACCGTTCTTTAGCCCACTCTGCCACCCCAGTTCAGACATGGCTATATGCAAATCAGTCTGACCCTGTGCCTCATGGGAACAGTCCAGCCCGAACTGCCAAGCCATGCCTTCCCTGGACCGGAAACAAGCTTCGGAGGACCGGTTTCTGGCATTCCAGCCGTCTTCAGCCCGGCTTGCTTGAATCCAGTGGCAAAGTGAGCAAGGGACTCACGTCTGAGCATACCCTGCCACACTTATGGCGGCCAAAAGCGGTACAAAAGTTGGCAGGGTATGCTCAGACGTGAGTCCCTTGCTCACTTTGCCACTGGAGTCAAGCAAGCCCGGCTGAAGACGGCTGTAATGCCAGAAACCGGTCCTGGGAAGCTTGATGCCGGTCCAGGGAAGATATGGCTTGGCAGTTCGGGCTGGACTGTTCCCATGAGGCACAGGGTCAGACTGATTTGTATATGGCCATGTCTGAACTGGGGTGGCGGAGTGAGCTAAAGAACGGTGCTGGATTAAACCCAGACCAGTTGACTGGGGGTGAGTGTTTGCATTGTCAACGCTCCGTCCATCATCACCCTTGGTTTTTCTTTGTTCGCCCCAAGTTGGCAGGGTATGCTCAGACGTGAGTCCCTTGCTCACTTTGCCACTGGAGTCAAGCAAGCCCGGCTGAAGACGGCTGTAATGCCAGAAACCGGTCCTGGGAAGCTTGATGCCGGTCCAGGGAAGACATGGCTTGGCAGTTCGGGCTGGACTGTTCCCATGAGGCACAGGGTCAGACTGATTTGCATATGGCCATGTCTGAACTGGGGTGGCGGAGTGAGCTAAAGAACGGTGATGGATTAAACCCAGATCAGTTGACTGGGGGTGAGTGTTTGCATGGTCAACGCTCCGTCCATCATCACCTTTGGTCTTTCTTTGTTCGCCCCAAGTTGGCAGGGTATGCTCAGACGTGAGTCCCTTGCTCACTTTGCCACTGGAGTCAAGCAAGCCCGGCTGAAGACGGCTGTTATGCCAGAAACCGGTCCTGGGAAGCTTGATTCCGGTCCAGGGAAGACATGGCTTGGCAGTTCGGGCTGGACTGTTCCCATGAGGCACAGGGTCAGACTGATTTGCATATGGCCATGTCTGAACTGGGGTGGCGGAGTGAGCTAAAGAACGGTGATGGATTAAACCCAGATCAGTTGACTGGGGGTGAGTGTTTGCATTGGCCCTTTCCTCTTCGAATTCCCTCATATTGATCTCAATACATCTTTGGAGCTTTTGTCAGGCTTGAAATCTGGTTCTCCTCTGGACCCATGTCCGGCCAAATATCTGGGGAAAGTGGCATCTGCCATTAATATTTTGGTGAACCCCCTGCTGAACACTTCCCTGTCTACTGGGGAGGTGCCTCTGGCATGGAAGCGTGCCATGATTTTACCACTACTCAAGAAACCTACCTTGGACCCCCTCATCCATGCCAATTACAGGCCAATCTCCCTTCTCCCTGCTCTGGCGAAAGTGGCCGAGAGATACGTGCACAGGATAATTTCCAGTTTCATCGAAGGAAACGACCTGTTGCACGCCTCGCAATCCGGTTTCCGTGCTAATTTTAGCACGGAGTCGGCTTTGCTTGAGGTCACTGATGCCATCAGGGAAGTACTCGACTCTGGGGGAAAGGCCTTGTTAGTCATGCTTGACTTGTCGGCGGCTTTCGACACCGTTCCTCACGAAGGCCTCCTTGTAAGACTCTGGGAATGTGGCCTTCGCGGAACGGTGTGGAACTGGCTTAAATCCTTTCTGGCCGACCGCCGACAAACGATCTGGGCGCCGCCTTTTTCCGCTAATATGGCTCCGCTAGAGGTGGGAGTCCCTCAGGGCTCCATCCTTAGCCCTATGCTATTTAACATCTTTATGGCCCCTCTGGCGGAAGTCGCGGAATTATTTGGCGCCCAGATCGTGTCATACGCTGATGACACCCAGCTCCTGTTCACATGCGATAGGGGCGGGTCATTCAATGGCATACAGATCAGGGATTGCCTTGGTGCGGTGTTTGAGTGGTTCAGATGTCATGGCCTAAAATGTAACTCAGATAAGTCTGAGCTCCTTTTTTTCGGCTGCGCCCCGGAACCCAATTGGAAATCTTGTTGGCCACAAGACATGTTTCCCCCTGACAAGGTGTCCCTCAAGGCCAAGAATTTGGGAGTGATAGTAGACTGTGAACTATCTTTTGGGCCTCACATCTCGTCTCTTTCAGGGAAATGCTTCGGCATTCTACGGATGTTGAGGAAATTTCTTCCTCTTCTATCACTTAACCACAGGAAAACAGTTGTTCGGGCATTGGTCGGTTCACGACTGGACTACGCAAACGCTCTTTTTTGGGGCTACCGAAATATCTTATGACCCGTTTGCAAGTAGTCCAGAATTCGGCAGCCCGTACCATCTTTGGACTCCCGAGGAGAGCTGGTGCCTCTGCTTTACTGAACACCTTACACTGGCTACCTATCTCCAAGCGAATTCTTTTCAAATGCCTGACTATGGCCTTCAAGGCCTTACATGGTATTGGCCCCAAGTATATTGGGAAACGTCTTTCCCGGTATACACCGAGTAGGACCATGAGGTCATCGGGTCTGTCCATGATGACAGTCCCTGCAATTCGACGGGCAAGATTGGGAGGCCGGTCTTTCCGCCATTTAACACCTAAGGCGTGGAACGATTTACCACTGTCCCTGAGACAGGCCTCCTGTCTTCTTGCTTTTAGAAAGGACCTGAAAACTTGGCTCTTCACGAAATAGATCTCTGTCTTTTTTCTCCTTTTCTCTGTTGTGTGGCTGCTTTTATGCTGATATTCTTCGCCAAAGCGCCGGGATGCTCCTCGGAGTTGCCGTGCGCTATAGAAGAAATAAATTAACATAACATAACATAACATTGTCAACACTTCGTCCATCATCGCCTTTGGTTTTTCTTTATTTGCCCCAAGTTGGCAGGGTATGCTCAGACGTGAGTCCCTTGCTCACTTTGCCACTGGAGTCAAGCAAGCCCGGCTGAAGACGGCTGTAATGCCAGAAACCGGTCCTGGGAAGCTTGATTCCGGTCCAGGGAAGACATGGCTTGGAAGTTCGGGCTGGACTGTTCCCATGAGGCACAGGGTCAGACTGATTTGCATATGGCCATGTCTGAACTGGGGTGGCGGAGTGAGCTAAAGAACGGTGATGGATTAAACCCAGATCAGTTGACTGGGGGTGAGTGTTTGCATTGTCAACGCTCCGTCCATCATCACCTTTGGTTTTTCTTTGTTCGCCCCAAGTTGGCAGGGTATGCTCAGACGTGAGTCCCTTGCTCACTTTGCCACTGGAGTCAAGCAAGCCCGGCTGAAGACGGCTGTAATGCCAGAAACCAGTCCTGGGAAGCTTGATTCCGGTCCAGGGAAGACATGGCTTGGAAGTTCGGCTGGACTGTTCCCATGAGGCACAGGGTCAGACTGATTTGCATATGGCCATGTCTGAACTGGGGTGGCGGAGTGAGCTAAAGAACGGTGATGGATTAAACCCAGATCAGTTGACTGGGGGTGAGTGTTTGCATTGTCAACGCTCCGTCCATCATCACCTTTGGTTTTTCTTTCCTAACAGGACCTATGCACTGGATGGGTATCTGCCAGGACCCCAATGCATTATGAAATGCTATTTGGGTTTATACTGATATAAATAACACAGGAACTCAATACTCTATACAAATACTCCAGAATCTTTTTTATAGGTCCCGTAGTGTAACATTCCAGAGATCTACCCTAAACCACCCCTGCTATTTCATTTGTGTGGTTGGTGTGTTAGCTGATATGTTAATACCATAGGCTTTTCCAATAGCTGACTTATCTAAAATTGGGTCAATACTGAACAATACAAATGTGCATGTGCTGCACAGAGTATGGAAGAATAAAATGCTGTATCACTTCATTTTGTGGATATCTTGAATCTTACCCCATGCCTCCTCCAGAAAGAGACCTCCAATTAGGGCAACAGCTGAACATTATAATATGTTGCATTCTCTATGCTAGCTGTTCTATGCAATTGGAATATAATTAACTCTACCTTTACTGATACTTATGCGATGTATTAACAGATTCTGACATTTAGAAACTTGAGATATTTTTCTATCCATGTGTTTTAAAACTGCTTTGAGATGGTTATTGATCGAAACACTTCTCTCTTAATAAAAATACCATTAAATTAAGAAGACATTTGGTACGAATAGAGAGTTCAAAAGAGCCACCATGCATTTCACTTCTCAGCTACTACACGTTCCCCAACCACACGTACGTGAGCTCCTGTTCTGTTGGTTGCCAAGTCCCAGTGCCTGTCTCTTATCCACTTTGATTGAAAGCCTTCTCTGTGATTTCTCCAATCCAGACACATTGTCTTTGTAGCATGTGTGGTGAATGTTTGCATCAGTAATTAGTTGTCTATATGTGGTACTTTTTTGTGTTCTGCCTTTTTATATTTTCAACTTCGTACTTCAACAGATTATTTGATGCATCAGTAAGATTTCATAAACCATCTTCTGTTAGAAATTTGTCTTTATCCTATCTCCAAATCCACATATGTTTGGTTTAATTCAGCCCATTTTGCAGCTTTTTGGTTTGATCTCTATTTGATTTATGAAACCATGGGTCAGATGTACTAATCTAGTCTCAAAATACCCGTTATAATTTCCGACCAGTATTTTTGCGACCAGAGTGCTAATTTTCAAACTAGCCTATGTACAAATAGGTCGATTTTCAAATGACTGATTTCTAGTGGGTCACACCTCATGAATATTAATGAGGTAGATTGCAAATTGCAACCTACTAGGAATTGCAGCAATCATAAGTATGGTGGCCTGTTGAAGTCAGCAGAGCACCAGGTCTGTGATTGCTTTTATATAAAGCATTATTTTCTTTAAATACAACCATTCCTTAAAGGAAAACAGGATGTGTTTTAACAAAAAATAAATATTTGTAATTTTCAATTTTAAGAGTAGGAAGTGGTCCACTCGACCACTTCCTTCTTTTAACCCCTCCCATGCTCATGATGAGCTCAGCTCGTCATGAGCCACGGTGGCCGTGTGCTCATGACGAGCTGAGCTCGTCATAACGGCCGCAACGCTCGCACACGGGGCTAATTCCCCCGCTGTGCTGAACGTTCTACAAAAACGGGTGTGGCCGTGACGAGCTCAGCTCGTCATGAGCACACGGCCACCTTGGCTCATGACGAGCTGAGCTCGTCATGAGCCGCGGGGTGCTGTTCGCGCTCCCCCGACCCCTAGCACAGCGGGGGAATTAGCCCCGCAGGAAAGGGGTTAAAAGATGTGTTTTTGAATGTTCACAATTAGGAAGGGGTCCTTGGGGTTCCCTTTCAGTTTGAGAATGGCTTACCATCTCCTTTTAGGAGATGGTAAAAGAGGAATATTTTTTGACCAGAATTCAGTCTCAAAACATTAATACATGCCATTCCAATTTGGTATTTGGAAGGGGTGCCCTCAAACCGCTGTATCTGGTCCCAAACACCAACATGCGATTTGAAAATATGTTACCGAATCGCAATTTGAATTTGATACATCAGAAAATGCCTTTTTGTGGTTGCAAATGGGCCAATTCTGTGCATTGTGCTATTTGTGATCGAACAAAGACTTCATAAAACTGACCCCAAGTCTGTTTGTAAAGTTTTCAGTAAAGAGAATATCTAGGAAAACATATTATGACCAACCTCGTAATAGCATTATCAGTACTGCTCTCTGAGGCCTCAATTCCAAGACTGGTGGAACCCGCCAGCATCTATCAATCCACCCATGCATCCTTTCATGCACTCACCCATACACTTATCCATTCATCCATGCAGTTAGTTATTCAGCCATTTTGCATAAACTCACTTATCCGTTTTCAAAACACTCTCACTCACTTACTAATCTGACTCATCCATTCAGTCATGGATGCATTGTCACATTCATCTACTCACCTACAGGAGCGGCCCATGCAGGTAAGAGCGGTAGGGCGGGTAAGGGGACTCAACAGACAACGACGAGGGAAAATTAATTATTTTTTTAATTTTGCCTCGTCGTGGTCTGTGGAGTTCTCCCCCCCACACCCCATTCCGCCCAACCGCTCCTACCTGCACAGGCCGTTCTTGCTCACCCATCCCCATCACCACAAACTTACCAAATAATAAATACGCACTTTCACTAGCCAGACCTACTAGGTTTGCCAGTTCATATTTTATTGTTTGCCAAATCTTATTCTATTGTTTGCATCGATTTTTCTCATTTTCACTCCAACAAATTATTTTTTCTTATAAATTCTTTCCCAAGGCTTTCATTTTCTGACTTATCTTCTCTTTTATTTTTGAAATGTTAACCTATTCTCGTATTTGTCCTCATGGAGCTAGAGGTACCACCATGGTAAGTTTTTAAACAATCTATTACATATTAAGTAGTGAATGATGAAAATGATAAAAATGCAAAGAGGTGACAACGTGTTAATGTTCAATGTTTAGATTTGTAAACACAAGGGTTTGCAAAATCAACTTTGAGTGCCAAATGCATCTCCTAAAAACAGATAATAGCACCTTGCCAGGCTTATTAGTTTTGGGGGGCAGCTTGCCAGCTTACCCGATTCCCAGTCCATCCTCGGACCAGTAGCTAGCAAAGGAGCATTCAGTTAAGTGAAGTTTCGGCTCAGACTATGTGCTTGTGTTTTAGGGTGGTTGATGTCAGTTGCATGGACGTACTCGGTGTCATCGATGGACTGTAAGGTAAATGGTGCAAATGAATCTTTTGATGGACAAACTGGGTGTACATATATGAACTATATGCCTACACATCTAAACGAGAGGTGCAGTTTCTGTCTAGTATCTCCCTAGATCAAAATCATATCTTGAGACTTAAAGGATGGAGGCAGACCTTCTATAACCCCTTTCTTGAGCAATGAGCAATCTCCTACATTAACATTGAGCTTGAGTGTCTCTATTGTAGCTTAGTATATTCATTTTTGCTTGCACCATTGCCCCGATAATGCTGAAATAGAGTACGTAGTCCTAGGGAGTGTGGAATTTTTTACTTCGAATGATCATGCTTCATATGCAGAGGTGTTCTTTCAGGTAAGCCTGCCTTATAACATTGTCAACATCATTAATTTCCTAATGTATTCAAAGGCTCACCAAAAACAATACAGACTACAGAACCATGAAAATATTACCTCTCGTATTCTCGACTGCCACTCTTCAATAAACTCCGGGGATGTGGCATTTACCAGGCTAGCATTTTGCGTCCACTCCGGGCATTGCCACTTCGGCAGGGAGAGCATGGCAAGGGTGGGGGTCAAGAAGGCAAAGGTGCCACCTTGCAAGATTGGGAGTCTGAAAAACATTAAGGCGAATAGTTATTGGACCAGGTCATCTGCAACAGTGGGTGAAACAGTGTTGGTAACAAAGCAAGTCCTTGGTCATGAATCACCCACCTCCTAAGAATCAATTGGTCTTCACTAAAGGGCCTGTTACAAGTAAAGGTGCTATTTATCGCACCTGTTAAATAATGATACCCTGGGTTTAGTTATGTATTGGTGCGATGAATAGCATCTAATATGAGTTATTGGGGAAAACATGCACACTTTGGTGTTTAAAACATCAAAATCGGCATGGACAATAAATACCATGCACATTTCCCGTTAAATTTCAGCAGGTTTGAGCCACCAAAATTTAGCAAAGCTTGAGATATTTAACCTATTCGATAATTACTGCATGCTTTAAATACATTTTAACTCGTAATTGCGGCCAGTGCATAAACAGGGGTTTATGCTTGGGTCGGACTATAACGAGTAACTCATAACCAAGTCCTATGTGTTTTGCTTCCATGGCTACAGATCAATTGTATTTTTTCACAGTTTTGTATTTGCATGTATTGGTATTTCTGACAAATTTGCACAATGCAATATCAGATCATGTGTATTTTATCATATTTCACTGACTAAAATGGCAAAAGGACTTAAAATATATACTGCACTTAACACATTTACTCTAAAGAGTTCCTTAGCTATTTGAGAAAGATCATATTTCTCTACAAAATGCAAATGTTGAAGAGATGTTAGGGTTAAACTGCAAAATCATAAAAAGCTTAACTTTTCAAATTCCTGTAGGAAAGAGCCCCTTTCTGACATGGTCACCCCCATTTTTTGCCTGATATTAAATGTGATTTCGACTGAAGGTGCACTGGGTCCCTGCTAACCAGGTCCCCAGTGCCAGATCTCTTTTCCAAAACCGTATAATTGTTCCCCTCAATTTGCAATACCTTTAGCACTCTGTGTCTAAGTCCCTAGTAAATGGTTCCCTTGGTACCTAGGGCCTGTGGTACTAAAGATGGTCTCTAAGGGCTGCAGCACAAATAGTTCCACCCTTGGAGACCCCTCACCAAACACATGCAAGACTGCCACTGCAGGCTGCATGTTTTGGTGCGGACCAAAGTGAAAGCACTACATGGCACTCATCCCTGTGTGTCATGTCCCCTAAAACTGTTTGTAATATTTATAAGTTTCCCTTACAGCAGGCCTTACAACCCTAATGCAAGGTTCCTTATATTACATGTGAGGACATATCCGCCTCAGCAGATATGCCCCTGTGCTGGTCAGTTCCATTTTTTGCCAGTGTAAGTGAGCAGAGAAGCCGTTTTAAAACATGTACTGGACACTGGTGAAAATAAGTTCCCCAGATACATGACGGCTTCACTGAAAATATGGGTGGTTGGTATCAAACATCTCATATTAATAAACCCACACTGATTCCAGGGTATGGATGTATTAATGCATGGACCCAGTGGGCACCTTACAGTGCCCCCTGAAAACCTACCAGCACTTGGTGTGTTGGCTGACTAGTTTCTGCCAGCCTCCCAACAGAGACGACTTTCTAGCACCCAGAGGTGAGAGCCTTTGATCTAAGGAGGTCAGAAAAAAATCCTGCTCGGTAAGAGGGTGTTCACACCTTCTCCCACAGGATGACATGCTAATTAGTATTCCAAGGTAGGGGAGCTTCAAAGAAACTACCGCCTTTGGAATTCAAGTCCGGCTTCCCTCACAGTAGAGGAAGCCGACCCCTTTTGCCCAAAGCCCACTGGCACCTAGACAGGTGGGGGAAATTAGCTCATCATGTATACGTGCCCACCCCCCAGGCTAATACCACTCCTAAGTTTGCATAAACTGAAGTGCAAACTACTTTTCAGAGTTAGCCATCTTAATTTTGGCAAAGTGGCCAGTGTTAATTTCCATTTCAGGGAGTTCTGAAAGGCATTTTCAGTGGTATTTGGTATGGTCCACATAAACAGTAATTAATTTGTTTCAATAAGAGTGAGAGGAACACGAAATAGGTGAGTTCACTTCCCCATGGTATATGTAAAAATCAAAAAGAGCTATCTATTAGTTAGAGACTCAAGGTGTGTGTGTCAGAAAAAAAACATTTGTTTTTTATGAAGGCCCTCACCCACCAACCTGGATGGTGGCATGCTTCATCATCGGGCCCCTCACAAGGCACCGAGTGTGCCTCGGGTGTGCTGCGACGTCTGTTTACAGCGGAGCGGGTTGTGTTAAGTGTGTGTGCAGTGATGGTGTTGAGGGTCCCAGTGACCACAAGGGTAATTTTTAAAGTAGGCCCTTGGCAGTATTAAAAACAGAGCAGCGGATGTGTATGGAGATGACTATGAGCTCCCACATCCAGTGTGGTGAACATGTTTCAGCAAGGCGACGTGTTAATTCTGGCTTTCATCAGGACCTTTATGTGAAATGTGAATTAAGTAGGTGGTTTACAGAATGTGTTTTAAGCCCCTAAGTGATGCACTCGATAAGCTGCGCCATATGTGAGAGGATGGTTTCCTCTAGTTTTGTACCTGTTAGGGGTAAAAACCAGACAGACAAACACACATAGATGAGTCAACATCAGGTCAGGCACATTAGCATTGTGTGGTATCATGCCGTCGTGCCTGTTTAGTAATCGGAATAAAAACTGAGGTGTAATGAGGTAAGTGTCGGCTCATGGTTCTGAATTATCATTTTTGATCATATTATGCGGTATCATGCCATAAGTTCAATAGCGGGAAACATGTATACATATGCAGTGACAGTTGTGCCAAAGAAAGCATGTAAGGCATTCACTTCTTACTCTGATAATATTAGAGTAAAACTCCATGAGTCCCCTGAGGGGGTCCGGCTTTATGTCACACTCTGGCGGTTTAAAAGAAGAAGAGAAATGAGGCGGGACCCTACAGTAGTCTCGAGAAAAGTCCCCTGTGTCAGGGTCTTCATTACAGCATCCCCCCATACCCCCACACTTACTTCCTCACAGCTCGGTACCCGAAACTCCACCTACTTGGCCTGTACAGGGACTCTGTCGGTGAAGGTACTGGGTTCCAGCGGTGTTTAAATACATTCATTGTCCCGCAGATGAAGGCAATTTCCTATCAGGCGCTAGCAGCGTCTAAAATGGAGAACAGTAAAAACAGAAGACAGACCTAGCCTTATAGCATCATGGGAGTATTGACTGTCACCTGCCTCTTCTAATAAGGGCATTGATTTATTAAGGAAAGTGTTGATGATTCCGCCGACAAGGCTCGGTTAGGTTAATGTTTCGGGGCCACATAGTATTAAGGGGGCAAGTCCGGTGCACAATAAACGGACTAATCCCTTGTAGCGGCCACATGAAATGCTTTCTAAAGTATGTGGGGAAGAGAAGAGAGACTATAATTCTGTATTCCAGCCAATAACGTTAACTAGAACAATGCAATCGCGATAGCGCTTGGTGGAGAGTGGTGTCAGCGAAGAATTTATATTACCCCAAAAATTTTATACGGCAGATGGGAAAGTCTCAGTCATGGTAAAGAGAGGGCTAAATAAGGCCTGCTCACCTGTCAAATGGGGTTGGTGACAGTGGTGCTAATGGTGGCATTACTGCTCCCTTTCGTGTCGGACTGGGGCCATATCAGTATTAAGCCAGTTTAGGGTTGCCTGTAGTGTAGAGATGTCTGCAGTTAGTTCTAACTTTAGAGAAGATACAGAAGACGAGTTAGTCACCTAGATAACGTGACTCAATTGTTAAGGCTGTTTCAAGGGATATTGTCATTTAATCATTGGGTATGGGTAGAAAGGCGGTATATCCAGCGTTGTTCTTTGGCAAGGAGGAATTTGTCATTGTTAATGTTTTGATATGGTATGTGTTCTATCACTGTCCATGACATATCGTTTGTGGTGTGGCCTTCTTCTATATAGTGATCCATGAGTTTGCTGGTGTGTACATTGGATGGTGCTATGATGTTCCACAGATCTTGTCCTCACTTTTCGTGTTGTCATGTCAACGTAACAGAGTTTGAAGTGGCATTCAATGAGGTATATTATGTTGGTTGAGTTGCAGTTTGTATGTTTTAGTTTACGCCACACCTTTCCTGGCTCCAGGTTAAGTGTCTTCGTAGGTTGTGTCAAATGGCAAACACTGTAGTCCCCGCATGGGTAATGTCCAACCATTTTTGGCAATCCCCAGGCGTTCAGGACTGTGTTGACCGTAGTGTTGTGGTTTATCTTCGGGCGGGTGGAAACGAATTGGTCTTTGAGGCTGCTTGCCTTTTTGTATGCAAAGAGTGGTTGGTCCCCATTTCTTGCTCCTGTATTGAGAATACGCCAGTTTTTGCGTACTATTTTTGCCACCTTGTTTGATGCTTCATTATAGGTCGTTACGCATGTGACCGGTGCTGGTGTATTGTTCCTGGAGTTGTCCTCCAGGAGTGCCTCCCTGTTCTTGTTGCGAGCACGCTTTTTGGTGGTTTGGATGATCTTGTTGGGATAACCTAGTTCCCTTAGTGTTAAGGTGAGATCAGCTGCTTGTCCTTGCTAATCTGAAGTTGAGCTGCAGTTCCGCCCTATGCAGAGGAATTGACCAAAGGGGAGATTCTCTCTGAGAGGGCGAGGGTGGAAACTGTTGAATTGTAGCAGTGAGTTTCTAGCGGTTGGCTTGTAATAGGTAGAGGTCTTTAGGGTTCCTGCTTCATCTTCAGGGTTCCTGCTTCAGCCTCAATTGTGAGGTCCAGGAAGGCTATGCTCTGTGCACTGGCTTTGCTGGTGAACCATAAATAGGGTTCACGTCCATTGAGCCAGTTGAGAAAAGTGGACAGAGAGTCTTCTGTGCCAGCCCAGATCATAAGAATGTCATCTATGTACCGACGCCATAACCTGATGTTGCTGGTATATGGATTGGTGGCTGGAAGGCTTTGTGCCTTTTCAAAGTGGTATACATATAGACCCGCCACACTGGGGGCAAAAATGCTGCCCATGGACGTGCCATTAGTCTGGAGGTAGAACTCACCTTCGAACTCGAAGTAGTTCTCCTTCAGAGCTAAGGTGGCACATTGCAAGATGAACTCCCTGGGGGTGGTGTATTCCCAAGTAGTCTCCATCAGCACATCATAGAGAACCTTTAGTGTGGGATCTTGGGGGAGGCTCGTGTAGAGGCTTTCAATGTCTAACCCCACAATAAGTTGTGATGTGGGGTCACAATATGTGTCTCTTTAATGAGAGTAAGCAGATGTTTGGTGTCCCTTATGTAGGTGGAAGCCTTCCGAACCAATGGGTTCAGAAACAAATCGTGGTACCTAGAGAGAGGTTCCAAAAGTGAGTTAATCCCTGAAATGATGGGTAGTCCAGGTGGTGGTCTTGTCTCTTTATGGCTCTTTGGCACCGTATAGAAGTAAGGGACCTTGGCTTTCTTAGTATATAAGAAGTCTGCCTCCTGTTTGGAGATACATTGGTGATCCTCTACTGATTCCACCAGTGATGTAATGGTGGCTTGTAGCGTTTTAGTGGGGTCTTCTCTCAGGCGTCTGTAATTTCGTCCCCCACTGAGTAATCTGCGGCATTCAGTGATGTAGTCCTGCTTGTCCTGGATGACGATCCCATCCCCTTTATCCACCGGCTTGATGATTATGCTGGGGTTCTCTTGTAGTTGGTGTACAGCTTCCTTTTCTTGCTCGGAGAAGTTGTTGTAGGCTGTGGGTAAATTCATGTTCTCCACCTCATTATAGACGGCTTGTTCAAAGGTAGCTATTTCCACAGGGATACCCGACAGGGAAGGAATGAACGTGACATGAATTTTGGTCTCAGGCCTGTTTTATTAGTGTTAGTAGTAGAAGAATCTGCGGTGGTTGTTTCTCAAAGAAGGCTTTTAATTTGAGCTTGTGGAAGAAATCCGCCAACGTTATGTGGAGTTGAAATTTATCCAGTCATATTGTAGGGACAAAAGATAGCCCATTGTTGAGTACGTTTTCTTCGATTGGTGTGAGGAGGGTTGACGCAAAGTTGAATACCAGGGATACTGATTTTGGGTCCCTGGTTGTTAGCGATGTCCGCTCGGTCCCGGTTCCCTCATCTTGCTCCTGGTGTTGGCACTGACTGGTCCATCTTCTTCTGCCCAGTGGACCTGCTGCTTGTTCCTTCTCCGACCCCTTGATATCCTGCCTTGTCCTAAAAAAGGCAACATTTAGTTGTGTTGATAGTAGGCTTGAGGTGCTGGGTCGTTCAGGGGTGGCCATCCGAAGTACGGGTTCTGGGGTGGGTGGGTAAAAGGTGGTGGTCCAAAGTTCTGGCCTTGATGTTGTGCTGTGCCCCATGGTTGTTGCCATTGTGGCCTCTCTGTTTATAAGAGCCCATGCTGGAATCGCTGAGATAGAGGTGTTGTCTCCAAAAGTGTCAGAGGACCTGTCCTGCTTCTGAGGAGACCACTATTAAAAATTACCCTTGTGGACACTGGGACCCTTAGGACAGCTTTTAAACCTATACCCTCAACACCATCACTGCACACTCACTTAACACAATCCGCTCCGCTGTAAACAGACGTCGCAGCACGCCCGAGGCACACTCGGTGCCTTGGGTGGGGCCCAATGAGGAAGCATGCCACCAACTAGGTTGGTGGGTGAGGGCCTTCATAAAAAACAAATGTTTTTTTCTGACACACACACCTTGAGTCTCTAACTAATAGCTAGCTCCATATAAACAGTATTCAGGATCTTATCGTCCTGTGAGTAAAACTGGATTGTGATTGAAGAGCACCTTGGGATTGTTAGAGCAAGCCCCTATACACTCATAATGGAATGCCTGGACTCTTTGCACAATATATCTCATTTTGATATATTATATAAAGAGCAGGATTCCTACACTTCCCCAGTGCACTACTCATGAAGTTACATATGAAGTGTCAAATGAGATGCCAAATGACATGGAGCCACCATCAAATAGTGGATGAGTAAAATGATAGTAATCCAATTTTACTCTCAAGGAAGATCCTAAATATTGTTTTTATGGACCATGCCAAATACCACTGAAATTGCCTTTCAGAAGTCCCTGAAATGGAAATTAACACTGGTCACTTTAGGGTCGGGCAGAGTCGCTCTGCAACATGCCCACTGGGATGAGGAACGGGGCAGGGATGTCCTCTGTCCCCACCAATATTTGCCTTAGTCATAGAACCTTTAGAGATTTGGGCGAGATGGGAATTGGATAGATTGGGGGGTGCTAACCACGTGATCACGCTGTATGCGGATGATGCCCTTTTTTATATAACTTCACCACCTGAGGCACTCCCCAGGCTCTTGACACTGTTGGATGACTTCAGGGACTGACACATCATGGAAGTCAATAGCTTTCTGGAATACTCTAGCGCTATCATTGATGTTTGTGCTACCCCCATGCCTATACATGCTGCAGAACGTACCTTGCCCCATACCTAAGATGATTTTTACTCGACTGCAATCTACGCTTACCTCGTAGCTAAAGGCCAGTAGATGTAGTAAAGTGGCGTTGCGAGCGCTGTCCCAGAGATATGAGGAGGGGGGACTTTTTTTTTGTCCTCATATTGCCAAAAAAAAAGCTCTTGACGGAATTCCTCCGCTCAATCCATGCCAACTATTACCGACCCTTGGGTGAGGCATTTGGAGAGAAAAGAGGTCTTTCCCTCCAAGATGTTACCGTTACCTTTTCCCACTCCTGTTCACATTTCATGAGGCGTCCAATGTTACTTAGGAGGACAGGACCAATGGTACCTCGGCTTAATCATAGGACAGACTTTAATTTTTCCTTCAGTCCACCCAAGCAGCCCAAATCTTGCTTTCGCTTGATTGGTCACAAGCCACATCTAATTTGCTGTTATAAATAATATTCTTTAAACAATCTGCAAAAATCGGGGGGATTGTGGAGGGGGGACTAGAGGGTCCTGACTAGATTTGCATTTGTTAGACTTGCCATTTTTGCCGTGGTTTCCCCTGACTTTTTGCCTCTACATCCTGTATTTTTGATGCTGGGCCAGATTTCGTTTTTGCTGACTTAGATGCTTTGGGTACTTTGCCACTGCTGATCAGTGTCAAAGTGCAAGTGCTCCCTGTGTAAATTGTTATTACAATTGGTTATCCCTGATTGGCACATTTGATTTACTTGTAAGTTCCCAGTAAAGTGCATTGAGTGTGCCAGGGCCTGTAAATCAAATGCTACTAATGGGCCTGCAGCACTAATTGTGCCACCCTCATGAGTAGCCCGTAAAAGTATCTCAGACCTGCCACTGCCGTGTCTGTGCGCAGTTTTGAACTGCCATGTCAACTTGTCTAGTGCATCCCCTTGCCAGGCCCTAACCGTCCCTTTTCTTAAATGTAAGGCACCCCTATGTAGGCCCAAGGTACCCCCCTGGGCAGGGTTATAGTGAAATACTTCCAATTTTTGTTTTTCACTATTGAAAGGCTATCTCTCTAATTGGATAGAATGGGGAATGCTTTATAACATCTTACAAGTATACCTCCCATTGGGACAAGATGGAGAAATAAAGTTTGGGCTCTCTGAACTCAGACTTATTAACACATATTTTAGTAAAGATGTTTTTGTAAGTCTGTGTTTGAAAATGACACTTTTAGGAAGTAGGCATTTTCTTGTTTAACCATTCGGTGTGCCTCTGCCTGTTTGTGGATTGACTGTCTGGTTTTGGAGCGACAGGGGCTGGGGATGTGTATTTACTGTAGACACTCAATGGGAGGTTTGAGGTGTGCCTGGCTCTTCCTGGATGACTCAGAGCTGAGCTGAATGGGGCTTGGCTGCATTTAGAGTAGGGGGACGAGATTTCCTTGCACCTGAATAGGGCCTTCTCCCCTGCACAATGCTTTCTCCACCCCGTGGTCATATTGCACCAGTGAGGACAGAACTGGTTTGAACTGGCCCCAGACACCCCTGAACAAAGACAAAATGGGGTATAAGTAGTAGACCTAAAACCCCAGATCTTTAGATCACTTTCGGACTCAAGAAGAACCTTTCCCAAGGAGAAGAGCTGCAGAGCTGTGAGGAGGAGTACAGCTCATTTTATGTGTGGGGGGCGGAGGGGGCTGCAGTTGCTGTTTCTGCCAAGGAAAGAACAAAGACTGGAACTTTATTGTGAATCTGCTTGAAGAAGAATTTCCAAAGGCCTGTGAGTGCTGGCCTCCTGCTTGGAAGTCTCAGGGCACAAAGACTTCACTCTCAGCTCCCTTGAACTCTGCTGCTGAGAGTTCTGACCTGCCAGGAGGTGCCTATTCCAGTTGTGGGACTCTGGAGGGTGTTCCTCCTGTTGGGAGCTGGAGGAAACCTGAAGAATTTGATGCATCTGTCTTTTTGCAGCTGTTTTCCCGGGAGCAGCACAGACGTGAGAGAAGAATCTCCACGCATCACTGTGCCCCTGCAGAAACGATGCAGCGCCTGTTGCAGCTGCAAGAACTGATGCATCGAGGAATCACAGCTGAAGAAGCGGATATCGATCACAGATGCATCCTGGGTTTCCAATCATCGCACCTGTGCGGTGCGTCTTCCTGGCACATCACCTGCTGACCAGACCCGTCTTGGAGTCGACGCATCACTTCCCCATACAGACAAGATTCAATGTATCACTTCTCCTATGTGCAGCAGAACTGTTGCATCTCCTCCCCAAGGTCTCAGGAACTGACGCATCTCTTTGTTTCATTACTCTACCCCTCTCTCTGGCTGTTTGGCCTTGTGAATGTTGACGCATCTACAGGTACTTTTTGTAGAATCACGCATCCATAGTTTTCTATGGACCAAATTGCTGGAAACCTTTTTTAAGTCCTATTCTTATCACATGTATGTTGGATTTTTGTCGTTTTGGTCTAGTTGAGTTTAGATAAAGATACTTTATTTTTCTAAACTGGTGTGGTGTCCAATTGTGGTGTTATCACTGTATTACTGTGTGTTTTGAGTACAAATACTTTACACCTTGCCTTTGGGATAAGTCTGTCTGCTTGTGCCAAGCTGCCCAGGTAAGCAGGGGTTATCTAAAGTGTGTATCCCCCTTACCCTGACTAGAAGAAAGTGGATAAAGGAACCTACCTCTGCCAACTAGAAACCCCCATTTCTAACAGAAACATTATGCTACGCAGCTGCAACAAATGGCCGGATGGTTAGAGGCTGATGATAATTGGGAAAATCGCTTTATTGCAGGAATGGTGACGGCAGAACGCTTGCCTGTGGCTCTCATGGAGGGATCAGGAGTCGAGCAGGATCAACGATACATGGTGTGTAACACTGCACACATATGGCAACAGTACGTTAAAACAACACTGAAACATGCCCCATTTCACTGGGAACTCCCCATATTGATATCAGCCACTGCTCAGCAAACGATGAACAATATGTCCTTCCAAGTATGGCAGAAGGGTGGGTGTAAGAGCTTGGGAGACCCTTACCCCGGTGAGTTCTTTCTCACGTACGAGCAGGCCTGTGAGGACTTTAAACTAGGGCAGGGGTAATACTTACATTATGCCAGACTGGCTGACATTACCAAAGCGACCTAGCCCAAATACTCTGCTGCCCCACAACCCACATATATGTTGGACATACAGTTTGACCTGTGGCGGGGGTGCCACCTGATCACCCACCTATATAGGGACACGAGGCACGATCCTTCATGTCCTTCACCTAGGTCTCATGCAGTATGGGATACATACCTCAGTACCCCAGTGGAGGATAGTGAGTGGCGATCTATTATAGGGCTTACCCACACTCTATCTTGCAATGGCTAATTTAAATTGATTCTTTACAATTTTATTCAGCGACACTACATTGAATAAACCCTATTAGACCTGATGGTTATCTGAGATGTAGAACTGGTAGTGCCGACTTTTTACACTTAGCATGGTGGTGCCCTGCAGTACAGGGGTACTGAACACAAGTGGTGACAGTATTGTGTAGGATCACACATATCCATATAGACAACACGCCACTGCATTGCCTGTTAGGCCATATTAGAAAACTGAAGAAACATAGGATGGTATACAAATTCTTACACTTGGCCTTAGTATTAGCCCGACAGAGAGTGGCCATCACATGGATGGGGCAGCACTACCCCACAGTAGAATGCTGGGACAGAGATGTACAGAAATGGGCTGAAGAGTCACATATGAAATTACATAGGGGGGCTGACAAATTGGTAGATGACCTCAGAGACTGGAGGGAGCTCAGTGAAGCTGTTATCAGGCTGAGGGTAGACACTGACTCCATGGGGTGCACGGGTATGGAAGTGAGTGAAGAAGAGGGAGCAAGAGGGGGGCTGTTCATCCTGGTAGATATTATGAGTGTCCACAGAGTTACAGGGTTGAGGGAGCCCTTCGAAGAGCCCACTCTAGATAGAAGGCTTGTGAATTAACTTCTTATGAAACCATGTACCTATGAACTCAATCTAACTGCTGATACCATGTATATGTACCTCTGACAACTATTTTTTGAAAATGGAAAATAAAGGTTTAAAAAAACAAATGCTTCCCACTTTTCCGAAATTCTGGCTTAAAACGATTTTCATTGAAGCAGTCTCCTCGAGAGTAGGGTAAAGAAAGAAAAGAAGATTCCAGTAATTTGTTTTTTGCTAAGCAGCTGAGTACATTTGTTATCTATTCTTGAAGAAACAATGGCATCCAAATTCATCACTAAAGAATATTTGGCATACCTTGTTTACACAGCAAATGCAAAAGAATAAGCTCATGCTTGGCTACTCTAAAAATGAGGTCCTCTAAAACTATTATTAAGATATACTTCACAGGAATAAAAAAGATGGCTTAGACAGAAACTGGTTAGAATTTGACCTTGCTTCTAAAAACACAGCCTGCTAAACATTTTGGAGAATGGTGAGCATGGGCTTCTCCAACTTGTTTACCAACAAGAATGCCCATATTTCAGCCACGTATGGGTGTCTCATTGCAAGACTACTTTCTGCTCCGCTGGTTGAGTAGATCTACAATTCACCATTAATGTTGGGCCATCCACATTACGTCTAACCAGCCAAGAAAGAACTGAAGAGATCCTAGGCTGGTTCTTGGTGCATTAGATTAATTTAGCAGTAGAGTCCAGAAGAAAACAAAAATATGCCTGGTCCATGATGGGGCTGAAAGACTGTCCATATCTAGTGGAGACCCCTTGTTATGATCCACACTCACCTGTGTATGTTGTGTGAGCACAGAAACAGACCTATGAACTTCATTAGTATTCATGTTCTCCGCTGCAGAGGAGATCAAAGGTGCATACAGAGTGTGGGTGCGGCTTGTAATAGGCTTTTGCCGTTGTAATGCTTACCTTATGCAAAGCATGCAATGGGAACAAAGGAAAACTACATTTCCCAGACTGCCATGGGACTCTCTCAAGATGTACAGTGGTGGTGGCCATCCTTGACCCACTAGCTATACGTTCTTTGTGGTTCATAACATTCCTTGCTAGGCAATCAATACACTAGTTGCTGCAGCTAGAATCCTTGCCTTGCTCCAGAAGACGGATTTGATTGTGACATTAGGCAACGCCCGCAACATTTTATGGCTGAAATATGTTGAGAATTTTATGCAGGACATTGGCCATCCTGAATATTTTAGCCTGCCCGATAGCATGAATGCTATTAAACGTGAAGAGTTTAAAATAGTTGTTATGACACATTTAGGAGAAAACAGGTTAACTCTCAAACTGAATAAACCCATAGTGATCCATCATCAATTGATTACAATCATGTGTAATATTCAACCATACTTGCCACACTTCCTGAGTAGATATGACAGATATCTCCTGACCAGATTTAGGTTTTGGGACCTTCCACCATCTAATTACGTACCCTACTATCAACAACTGGTCTAGGGAATTATGTTGATTCCCTAGTGATAATGTTTCACAACAAAGTACAAGACACGCGGTTATATTCTGCAAGTTTTACACTATCGAGAGGTTAAGATAGTTAAAGCCATTATTAAAACAGGGAGGCTGGAGGCAATGCCGCCCTGCCTTTATACATTTGCAGATGTTGGATAGCTGTTATTGTATTGGTTCTATGGTGGGCTACCTAAAAAATGTATTGAGGGTAAGGAAAACGATCAATTAGTGAATTCTGGGATAAATGTATTGGAAAATTTACCCATGGGATCTAAAATATGCTTAAAATTAGATCATGAATTTATTAGTATTACCCGCTCACCTGCGGCATATAAAAGTATTTTTTTATGTGATATTTGATGATGAATTTTTTTCTTCTGTATGTATGCTTTTATGATTTTAACACTTAAAATCGAATAAAGCTCGTTTTGATTTGATTTGATTTGATTGTGACTTCATGTCAGAGTGATTTAGGGAATTGCATACAGAAAAGTATGCTGGATAGCATTAGAAACTAAGCACTGAGACTATTATATTAACTCTATACTAGAATATTCTTTGAAATTGAAAACTCTATAAAAAAGAGTGATTTTGTTTAGCATTACAAAGTCAGTACCAGAGTCATTCAGTTTGGTAACACACACTTTATGGCAAAGTCATCTTGTTGGAAAATGTGAACTATATGCTGGATAGAAGTACAAACTCTATACTGGAGTCGTCCTTCTTGTATTTCAAACTCTATGGTTCAGACTTTGTTTACTTCACTTGATTCTGTATACAAGTGATGGGAAAGTGAATACATATTGTCAGAAGCTAAAACATGATTTTAATGTGTATCAATGTGTACTCATTATGTGGCAGACCATTAACTGTGAGTGTTAAGAATTATTCACATCAAAGATTTAACTTCCAAACTTCTAAAGATAACTATGCACACAATACATACTACTAAAGGAAATCATAGAGTTGTCAATCACCTTAGAGATAGGGCTATACTGAACGCATCACATAGTACATCATATGACATAGTGGAACCTTTGAATTATACCTGTGTTGTCCAAAACCAAACAGAAAGATCTCTTGTAGATACCCACACCCCCATAGTGCAGGTTGAGATCAGCAGGAAGAACAGGAGAGCTGAGCCTGAAGATTTCTGGTGCATCTGTTTCTCTCTCTTGTCCTATTCCCCTCTATCCCCAACTATTGCAAAATGGCATACAAATAATTTGCATAGTCATCAAAAGGTGCAGGGAAGTGACAATTTTAGCATTGTGCTTGTTAAAGCGCCCTAGATGCCTATTCTACAAGTTGTTTTTAAGTTGTGCTTACATGAATTGTCCTTTCTTGAACATGGAACAACAGCACCACCATACCAGTTTACAATCAGTAAAGATGCTTCAAACAAATTTATAGAAATGGTAGGAAGATCTCCATATACCATCCCTTTTTAGTGAATTTAGAGAAGGCCAGCTACAAAGGTTCAAACCACCATTCTTCACCAACTGTTCACCAAAAAGGAAAACTATTAGTCGCTTTCAGACACTAAAACTTTGCGTTTGACCTTTCTGACATGCTTTGCTCAACAAAATTAAGCAGAACTGCAATTAATTCGCACCTTGATGATGGAAAATCTGCATTCTAAAACCACTGTGTAGGTTAGCGTTGGTACTCACTGTAAGGTATCTTAAAATGGCAGTAGGAGTAAAACAGTGCGGATATCACATCGTAACAATCAATATTATGTATCTATTATGAATTAAGATTGCAGTCTGGAGTAACTAAAGATTTTTTTTTGAAGAACCAGAGCTGTTGACAAAATGAAACTCCAAGCACCACTCTGTCAGTACCAGTATCTGAGAATCTTCAAGTGTCAAAGCGGGGTCACTAAAGGAAGTTAAGAAAGGGGGGAGAGAGAAAGGAGTGAAAAACGCTATTGAGGGAGGTAGGTGGGGTAACATGAAATACATATATAATAACTATTGGGTAGTGTTAGAAGGTGGTTCTGACACTATGGGCCACCAGAATCTTTTGCTTTTTGAGCACCTAATTGTTGAGCTTTTACTGTGTTGGGACTCACCCATAGTGAACTCAAGATGTAAGAGACTGCATGGGGATTTTACTGGTGACCCCCTGGCATGACCAGGCTACTGCTCAGCAGCTGAAGTAAGGGACACCGGGCTGGTTACATGCAGACACATATGTAAATGCGTGTGCACACGTGTAGGGGCTGCGCAGGGGAGATTCCTAGCGTGTGCAGTCCTGGAGCAGCTACAAGATGAAGGGTGTGGCAGGACTTGTGCAGAATTGGGTGGTGACATGGAATAGGCTTTATACACTGGGAAGAAACATTCCAGGGAAAGTCAGTGTGTTTTACTGTGTTTCACTTCATTATTCCCCTATGGGGATGTGGAGCCCATGTGCTAGATTACCTTTCATAAGGCCTACAGATCCAGACACACACTAAATTCCACTGTAGCGGATGTGAAAAGGAGTATTCTGCAAAGTCCAAAGTCATATTTGTACTGCTTTTGGGTCATCCATAAATGTCACATTTCTCTGAGTCAGCCATAACCAGGGCCAGGCTGAGGGCTGACCTCAGCTGGATGGATTGATAACCTTTCTGCCCCTAGGAGAAGGTTCCCCAGTGGGGTGCCAGGAGCCCAGCCTGGCCCGAGCCAAACAAGAGGTGGGGGAGCGACGTCGTGCCCTGTGAAAATGTGATCAAGGGGCCCGGGACTACATCCCTGGGCCCCAAGGAAGGAGAGGGGCGAGGAGCACCATCGCACCCCTGTGAAGAGGTCCCGAGGGGCCCGGGACCCCATCCTGGGCCCCAAAGCAAAGTCAGGGAGTGCCGTCGCGCTCCCCGTGAAGATGCCCCAAGTGGGGTGCCCGGAGCCCACCCTGGTGCCCACGCAAACTGCAAAGTATGGGGAGTGCCGGCGCGCTCCCCGCGAAGAGGAGGGGGCCCGGGTTCCCACCCCGGGCCCCAAAGTGATGTGATGAAGGGGGGGCACCGTCGCACCCCCCGAAGAGGTCCAAGGGCCCGGCACCCCATCCCTGGGCCCCCAAGAATGATAGGAGGTTGGGGGAGTGCCACCGCACTCTCCCGCAATCCAGCCGGACTGGCTACCGGGACACGTTTGCCCGCTGAAGTTGGCAGACCAGAAGTGATCGGCCGGCTACCGTGGCAGCACACGAGGGTAGCCGGTGGGGGCAGCCGGGGGTGGGCTCCCCAGGCTGCCTTCCAATGCGAAGGTCCAGTTGGAAGCGGGCCCCCGAAAACGGGCCAATCGGCCGATGGTGGGCTCCCAGAGCCTCATTCCCTCACCTGGGGGTCAGGGTGGGACTGTGCCCCCCAACGAAGTCTGACGATGCGGCGAAGCCACAGGCAGCACAGCGCGGCTCTCCCCGGCACAGCAGGAGAGCCGCTCATCAGATATTCATAAAGAGGAGCTGAAGCGCCCCAAAATGCCTTGCAAGGCATGGGGAATTCCTCATTTTTGTGTGTGGTGGCCCCTCAGAGGAGGGGGGGTCACCCTCCATTGTGAAAAGGTGCTGGGGGAGCTGCTGGAGAAGTGCAGTCTCCCCCCAGCACGAAGAGAAGTCCCACCCTCAGTGTCCTGGGGACTTGCAGAGAATAACCCCTCATGGTCTCAGCCAGCAATTAAATACCTTCTGGGCTGGAACTTTGTTCTACAGCTAAGGGTGTCTTCAGGAGTGAAGGGCTGAGTTGAGGATGTCAGGAGAAGGGCATCCCCTGGAGGTGAAGAGGTGTAATTGCACCAGAAATGCTTTTACTTTGGTTATTTCTTTTAGAGGGACTGAAGGCCACATGTGTAATGTGAAGTACATGATAGAGGTGATGTCATAAGCAAAGAGGGGTTATGTTCCCAGACATTCCTGCTAGGGTGTCTGGCTGTATAGGTGTAATCCTGTGATTTCATCTGTGATGCCTTTAGACGCTGTAATTGCACACAAATGTGATGAGTACTGTCATTCTAAAGTGATGCTTAAACAGGTATTCTTGCTGCTGCTGTTAGGTGAGGAACAACCCAGACAGGTATTCTTGCTGCTGCTGTTAGGTGAGGATCAACCCAGACTGTCACCAGAGGTGCATACTTTATGGTCAGTAAGAGATGCTCAGTCAGGGTTATGTGTCACCAAGGCAGGTGTACCCATTTTTAATGCTGGTTGAGGTAATGGGGTGGGTCCCCACTGGGAAGGTGCCAATGCGCAGGGCCCACGCTCCAGGTTATGATCAACTAACTGCATTGGGGGCAAGATGATGTGCATACACGGGAGTGGTGGTACCAGACCCCACACCCCTGCGGGAGGAGTGAAAATGTCATGCAATGTCACAAAGTAATTCCAACAGCTTATGTATATTTGTAAATTGGTGCATGGTACTGAGTAGTGTGTGTGTTTAATAAATGTACTCTTACTTTTATAAAGCAAAGTACAGACTGGACAATCAATTATTGAATGTTATTTTTGCACACCTGCAAATGGCAATTACTAGCCCACACGACGTCCCTTGAGTAAGCCTCCAACTGCTCTGCAACGCTACCCTCTGAGAGTCAGGCGCTCCAATTTGGTGTTTGGTTTCCAGTGAAGAACAAATGTAGTCCTGTTATTTGTGCAGGCCTCACAGATGCTGCCTCGTTTTCCAACAGGTAGATTACAACACATCTCCCTTCTATAAAGAACTACAACTATACAAAGTCTTCTAGTAAGAAACACTTTCCACACTATGGGCTGCTTGTGAAACAGCACACACCATTTAACTCAGTCCTGTTTTTTGCATTAGAGGCACCCATATTCATCAATAACCATTCCCTTTCAGCCTTATGTTACAGTAGTCCCGCAATTAAGACACATGGGAAGGCAAGCGTCCTGAAAATTCATTGGTATGTGGAAGACACCACTCAAGCACAAGTCTCAGCTGGATTCTCTACCACCCCACATTCCAGCTCACACATACTTTACTAGAAGACTGGTGAACATTTCACCCTAGCAAGCAAAGATCATAGCACACCCCCCTCTTCACAATACAAATAATTAAATATATAAAGGTAAAAGGGAAAAATATTCCAGAATACAATTGTACCAAGAACTAGAAGAAACAAAGTAAAGAAAATAGCGTAACTGAATATGTATGTACATAGTATTAAAAATTCAAAAGTGCACTAAAGGAATACATAACATGATGCATGAATAGGTAGTGGCCCATAAGCTAATATATGCAAATACAACAAAACAGTGAATAAAAGGAACGAACAAATAAACCATAAGTTCAGAAAACAGCTTAAGACTCAACTGTTTACTCAAGCGTTTGGTGACTTAATCTAGTTTCCTGTTGCCCTTCTCTCCGTCGTCAGCGCCATGAAACCGTTTGGTGTACGTGCACTTTAGAAGTGCTTTTAACATAACATAAGCAGAAATAAAATACATAACACACCAAGACATTTCAAAATCTTTCCACCAAACTGGTCTGCGAGGAAGTCTTGCCCCACTTATACAGCCAGTCTGATCCCTTGCATCACAATTCTGTGATGGAACATTAGTGGAACCAAAACTGATCCCCTTTTTCTTCAACAGCCTGCACATAGTCCAAACATCACCATTTTCCAAATCCACAACATTTTTCATTACTTTTTTTATTACAAAAGGACACCTGAAATTTTAACTTCCTTTCTCCACAACCTTGGTTTTTTCACCAACACAATATTACTAACCAACAATGGCACCAACTTCACACACTTTCTCTGGCTATACCTCTGTCATATTGATACGCTTTACCTATATGCTGTGTTAAGTTAGCATGAGCTTATTAGAAGATTAAACACCATTTTTCCTGTCTGCTGCTTTTGCACACAACACATAAATTGTTGTTTTAGCTTTGAGCCTAGTAGAGCGCTTTGGATTCATTTGAATTTGAATTTGAATTTAAAAACATTTATACAGCGCGCTTTCACCCAGCGGTTTCATGGCGCTATTAAGTTGCAATGGACGGCAGCAGTAGGAGGGAGTTTAGACGGGGTAAGCTTGCGCAAATAAGAGGGTTTTGAGTTCCCTCCGAAACTGAGTGTAAGAGGGCGTTGTGCGAAGGGCAACAGGGAGAGAATTCCAGAATGCTGGGGCCAGGACAGCGAACTTCGTTCCACCTGCCCTCCGTTTTTTAAAACGGGGGGTGACTAGGAGGGCCGAGTGAGAGGAGCGTAGTTCTCTGCCTGGAAGGTAGGGCACAATGGCAGAGCATATAAATTCAGGGGCAGTGCCTGACCTAGCCTGAAAGGTGAGGCAGCCAAGTTTGAAGAGGGCACGCTCTCGCACCGGCAGCCAGTGTAGAGCTTTAAGTAGCGGACTGGCCCGATGATATTTAGGGAGGCCATGAATCAGGCGGGCAGCCTGATTCTGCACCAGCTGCAGACGATGGATCGCGTAAGCTGGGGCCCCATTGTATATAGCATTACCATAATCAATGCGGGACAGTACCATGGCCATGACAATGATTTTCAGAGCCGGGAGGGAAAAAAAGCGGGAGACTTTCCTAATTATTCTTAGGGAGAAGAAACAAGAAGAGACGACCGAACCAATGTGTGAATGGATAGAAAGTTGTGAATCCAAGAAAATCCCAAGGGTTTTAACTTTAGAAACAGGGAGTGGAGGGACACCAAGTGAAGGGGGCCAAAAGGAAGGGGACCATGGACTGCAACCACCTCCGGTCAAGACCAACTCGGTCTTGTCTGGATTGAGTTTGAGGTGGTTGCAGTTCATCCAATCTTGGATGAATGTCATGACTGACTGGACGTTCTGGGCAGATGAAGGGGAGTGGGAAAGGTTAAAGATTAGCTGGAGGTCATCGGCATAATTAAACACCGTGACGTCCAGCTGCTGTAACATAAAAATGAGGGGATAAATGTATAGATTAAACAAAAGGGGGGAAAGTGACGATCCCTGAGGAACCCCGCACTCCACCTTGCGGGAGGCCGCGGCGAAGCCAGCCAGATGGACCGCTTGAGTGCTCCCCGCCAGGAAGGACTCAAGCCACGAGAGGGCCAAGCCCTCTATGCCCGCCGCCCTGACACGGCTGAGGAGGATGGAATGATCCACCGTGTCAAAAGCGGCGGACAGATCCAAAAGTATCAGGGCTTGTGGTACGTTGGTATCAATACCCTCCCGCAGCCTGTCCATCACCGAGATTACCACCTTCTCCGTGGAGTGCAGGGGCCTGAACCCAGCTTGGCAGGAGGAGAGGCAATGATTTGCCTCTACGTGGGCACTCAGGGTAGTCGTGACGTGAGTCTCAAGAACTTTAGCTAGGTACAAAATAAACAACTAGGAGGTTTTTATCTGTTCCAGAATATATAGGCGCACAACCTGGGTGACCGCAAGGTGATGGTGACAGTAAATGATCAGTATAGGCAATGAGGCGAACGGTAACCCTCACAACCGCTCTAAGAAGGACCCCAAGGGATCCCCACAATCACAGCAAACAGCAAAGCCCCTGCACTATACAGTTACAATTAATACTTGGTGATAATGATATCAAATGCAAGTAGTGAAAAATAATTTGAGCACATCAATATGAAATCTTGAAGCATTAGTTAGACATATATCAGTACAGAAACGTTCTTTTCTTGTTGAGGTATTCTTGTTTAATGTTCCTTTGTATGGGCCAACACGTGTTTCATCGCAGGGAACAGACTGCGAATCTTCAGGGCCTCATATATGAAAGACAGATTGTCGTCAAAAGAAAGCACCCGGTATGGGCATTTTTTGGAAATCAATATTCGGCATTTCCAGCAATATAAGTTCGAGTGGACGAGATTTCGGTGAATCCAATATGTTAAGCAATCATGTGGTTACCAAGCACGTGCTTGGTGTACGGCGCCGGGAACCACAAGAGGGAGACCGGTACCAGTCAGGTGTATCCGCCGACGAATCGGTACCTTTACCTAATTCTCCTCCCGGTAACCACATGATTGCTTAACATATTGGATTCACCGAAATCTCGTCCACTCGAACTTATATTGCTGGAAACGCCGAATATTGATTTCCAAAAAATGCCCATACCGGGTGCTTTCTTTTGACGACAATCTGTCTTTCATATATGAGGCCCTGAAGATTCGCAGTCTGTTCCCTGCGATGAAACACGTGTTGGCCCATACAAAGGAACATTAAACAAGAATACCTCAACAAGAAAAGAACGTTTCTGTACTGATATATGTCTAACTAATGCTTCAAGATTTCATATTGATGTGCTCAAATTATTTTTCACTACTTGCATTCGATATCATTATCACCAAGTATTAATTGTAACTGTATAGTGCAGGGGCTTTGCTGTTTGCAACTTTAGCTAGGTAGGGCAGAAGGGAAATAGGACGATAATTGGAAGGGGAAGATGAGTCGGCGCCGGATTTTTTTAGGATTGGGACGACAACCGCTGATTTATGTAGACTGGGAACGGTGCCGTTAGTGAGTGAATCATTAAGAAGGGTCAGGGGCGGGATAGGACAGTGTAAATAAATTTCCTTAAGAATATGGGCTGGGGCGAAATCCAGGGGAGATCCTGATTTGACTTGGTCCAACAACGGTGAGAGAGTATCAGTGGTCAACAAAGGAAAAGAAGACAGTTTGGAAACCGTGAGGGGAGGGGAAGGGTTTGTAAATGCAGGGGAAGGAAGGGGGATGTTAAGTTTAATTTTTACAACTTTGTCAATGAAGAACTCATTGAGTGAGTTGCAAAGGGACTGGGAGGGAGGAATTGACGCTGTGGCTCTGCCAGATGATGCGAGTTCATGGACAGTCGAGAATATTTCTTTAGAGTGAGACTCTGCTGCCATTACTCTGCTCGTATAGAACTCTGTTTTAGCATCAAGGATGCCCTTTTTATAAGTTTGTAGTACAGACAGGTAAACTGCCTTTTGCTCGGGACTGTAAGTTCTGCGTCAAGCGCGCTCGGCCCTCCGTGCAGCCAGTTTCTTACCTTTTAGATCCAAGGTGAACCAACGGTTGGCTGCATGGGCTCGCCTGACTGTGAGTCGCCTTAAAGGGGCAAACTCGTCGCCTGCCAAAGTCAGCCAGTTGTCGATGGCGGACAGCTGGGAAATGGCTGTAAGGCCAGATAGCTCGGGGCAGGTTTTGGCCAGAGTAGAGCAAAGGGAGGGCATGTCAGTTTTTCCCCATTTCCTGACCCAGGTGTTCTTGGGAAGTTGGGGTTTGGTCAAAGGGGCTAAGGCAAGGGAAAAAGTGATGGTGAAGTGATCCGACCAGGAACAAGGGGCTATTATAGGGGGTGTGGACGGGATGTTTAGTGCCCAAATTTGGTCTAGTACGTGGCCATGCGAGTGAGTCGGGCTATGAACAAGAGGTGAAAAGTTTAAACTAGTCATGAAGTTGGTAAACTCCCTAGATTGAAGGCTCTCAGCAGGATCATTGGGCCAGAAGTTGAAATCCCCCAGGACCAATACTGATGAGTTATTAATCACCAGGGTGGCCAAGAGAGTCTGAATACTGGGAAGGAAAGAAGGGGTAAGCTGGGGGGGGCGATAAATTAAAACAAAAGTGAAGGGGGCCTGATGTGAGATCGAGCGGGCTAAAAGGTAATCTATGTCAGGAATAGGAGGGGAAGGGAGAATCTGAAAATTAAAATTAGTGCGAGCGATTAAAGCCACTCCTCCTCCCCGCCTGCCGTCAGAGCGATCCGCTCGGATAACCGAGTGGGTAGATGGTAAAGCGGCTAACACATTAGGTAGGGAGTCATCCTTGAACCAGGTTTCGGTTAGAAATAAAAGGTCTGGATCATAAGAATCGATATAATCGAAAAGTTCATACTGGTGAGTGACCGCAGATCTGGTGTTTAGAAGCGTAGCAGAGGTGCTGAATACCGGGTCAGGAGGAACCAGAGGTGATGAGGGGGCAGACAGGGTCATGTTGGGAGGTAAAGCTGGAGAGACTGCTCTCTCTGGGGCTGAACGAGAAGAGGAAGAGAATACACCTAGATGCTTTAGACGGGCTGCTGTACGGGGATCGATGTCCCCATGAACCCAGTAGGAGCAGAGCTGGGAGGGGGAATATGTGATTAAACGGACAGCGTCCAATGCCCCTAGCCCCGGCCGGCCGCGGAGGGGTGCAGACGGGCTTAACTCTGGCGCAACTCCGGCGCGCAGCCGGCGCGCCCGCTGCGCTCGTCCGCTGCGCTGACGCATTAGGAGCGTTTAAGTAGGTGGATGACGAGGGTGGGGGGCGGAGTCAGCAGGGCGGGTTGGGAAGCGATTTAAAAGTCAAAAACAAGCCAGCCGCTCGTAATCAGCGGAGCGAGGGACTGCTTGTATTCAGCAGGAAAGGAGGTAATTTAAAAATAAGTGCGCCAGCAGTCTCGCGCTAGCCCTCTGCCACCGGGCTCCACGCAACACTGAAGCAAAGGGAGGAGAAGCCTAAGTAGGCGGATGACGAGGGTGGGGGGCGGAGTCAGCAGGGCGGGTTGGGAAGCGATTTAAAAGTCAAAAACAAGCCAGCCGCTCGTAATCAGCGGAGCGAGGGACTGCTTGTATTCAGCAGGAGAATAATATGTTATTGCTCTATTATCAGCTTTGCTTAATGAACTGTGTCTGTACACTGAGTGCTGAAGCCTTCAAGGATAACTTGACACAGTGGTTGTTGTGTGGTCTGATCTTCGCACCTTCCTAGACATAACATACATACAGCGGCAGCCAATTTCTGGCTTTAGGCACGTTTTATATTGCTTCACGCAGTGCACCCAAACACACTTGAAGGTGCTTCGCATGCAGAGAGCTGGTGGAAGATGATGTGATCCCCTACCACTAGGATCTTGAGGTATGGGGCCGCCCTGTTAAAACCCAATGAGACCTTCTTAGATATAATATAATATGCTAGTTAGGGAGGGTGAGAATCAGGTGTTGTTAAACCCGATTCATTTCAACGTTTTAGTATGTTGTCACCTTGTGTATTTTATGGACTACTGGCTATGCTGATTATTTTGCTTCTTATATTATGTTTGTTGGTATTATCTAAGATACTGCGTTTGAGAACCCTGCATTAGTGAATAAACATTTCAAATATGCACGTGTCCTAATTTACTCCTTGTTTTGAATTGAAATGAGTGCATAACAAAAGAGTGTTCATGTGTTCCACGTTACCTGAGGTAATCTAAGTCCATGTTCTGGTTTGTCTAAATATTGGGAGTTTGTAATGACCAATAAGACACTGTAGCTAGTCTGGTAAGGGGATTTTGGGTACTAAGGTGAGTTTTGGCACACCCTAACTTACTAAGGTTCCAAGTCCCTATGCACAGTTCTGTAGGAGAACAGGATCCCTGCTACACCTCCACTTGTATCTTTCTTAATACACCTCTCACAAAAATGTTCCCCTACTCTTACAAGCACTCAAGTACTCATTGTCATACAGATTTCCAGAATCATGAACATCTACATTCATCTTGGTATTACAACTCTTCCTCTACTCCAAAAGAAATATGACTTGGAGGTTAACCATCTGGGGTGTTACAGTGCACCATAATTCATCCAAAACTTTAGGCAAAGGCGTTCTCACATCAACAGCTTTTTGTTGACACGACTTGACTAACCTATTCAAATGCTCAGCCAAGTAATTCGCTTGGGGAGAATTTAGAGCCGCCTTGAGATGAACAGTGGAAAGGCTCTTTAAAAACTCTTGCACCTCTTGTGGAATTAGTTGAGCCCCACTGTCTGTAATAATGTAATTGCGTATACCCTCCCGGACAAATTCCTCCTTTAGATATTCTATCACCACTCTGTTATCTAAGAAACGTACACAATTGGGGACAACCCACTTAGAAATGTAACCCACCATCAGTATGACATAACACTCTCTCACAGGTGAGAGATAGAAAGCACCTGCAAAATCCAAACCCATTTTCTTCAATGGTTCTACTGAAATTTCAACAGGAGACATAGGAGCATACAACACCTCTTTGCACTTATAATTCCTGGCACAAGAAACACAATCCTTGACTACCTCTTCAACTTGACAATCCAACCCTGGCCATCAGTAGAGTTCTCTTACTCTTGCTTTGGTGAGAGTTCTCTCAAGGTGATCTTATGTGTGGAATAACTCTTTCCCCTTAAACAACTCACCTCCTGTCTAATTCAACTTTTACCTCACTTTCCAAAAATCCTTCAAATTTTTCAGAACAGTTTTATACTCTACATTCTCTGAAATCCTTGGCCTCAGTGTCTTCCTCTAAAGACACCCCACGTTCATTCTTTTAAATAGAACTCTCACAAAACGAATGTATTTATTTATTTATTTATTTTTGGCATTTGTACAGCGCTCTGTTACCCGTAGGTGTCCGGGCGCTAAGTGTTACTCCTGAGACAGAGGCAGGTTAGGGAATCAGATAGTAAACAGCCATGTCTTTAAAGCTCTTCTAAAGGCCATGAGGTCCGTCATTTTTCTGAGAGCGTGAGGCAAGGTATTCCAAGCTTTGGCTGCGCGCAGCACAAAGCTTCTGCCTCCCCAACGCGCTCTCCTGATACGAGGCACCGTGATCAACATCATGTCAGCTGATCTCAGATTTCTAGTCGGACGGTACCAATGAAAGTACCGCCGAAAGAATAGGGGCCCCTTGCCTTGTAAGATTTAAATACTAGGCATAATGCTTTAAAAAGGATTCTCTTTCGCATTGGAAGCCAATGAAGCTTAACTAGTTCCTGGGACACGGGGACAAATTTTGGGATCCCCAAAATGAGCCTAGCCGCCGCATTTTGTAGTACCTGCAATTTATTGAGTACCCCCTGTTGGGCACCAAGAAATAGACTATTGCAATAGTCCAACTTTGCCATAACCAGCCTTGTGACCACAGTTTTTCTATCGCTGCCAGGAATGAATGGAAGGATCTTACGGATGGATTTGAGCAGGTAGGCCACCGAGGAAGATAGTGCATTGACCTGGGGACGAAAGGTGAGTTGATCATCGATTAACACCCCCAGGTTTTTCACCTTCGCTACTGGGGTGGGGGCCTTGCCCATCTGGTCTGGCCACCAGCTTGGGCTCCAGAAGTTAGTGTTTGAACCAAACACTATAACTTCGGTTTTAGCCGAGTTTAATTTAAGGCAGTTAACTGCCATCCAGTTTCCAACCGCCAGCATACAGTCCTGAAAATTCCTTGGTACGTCTTCTTCCATCCCTGGTCGTACAGACACCACAATCTGGGTGTCCTCAGCATATGATGTAAGATCAAAACCATGTGCCCGTATTACTGGAGCCAATGAGCTAACATAAACGTTAAATAACGTAGGGCTCAAAGACGAGCCCTGAGGAACTCCGCAGGGCAAGATGAAGGGTTTTGACTCATATTCTCCTAAGGCCACACTCTGGACTCTGCCGGACAGGAAGGCTTTAAGTATGTCAAGCGCTTTCCCTTGTACTCCGCAGGCCTTCAGACGGTAAAGTAGGATCCCATGGTGGACCGTATCGAAGGCCGCGGAGAGGTCCAGCAGCACCAGGGCAGCCCTCCCTCCCGCATCGAATTGAGCGGAAATACAACCAGCACTTCAACATCCCTATTTATGGGTGATCTGGACAAACAATCAGCAACACTGTTTTTTGTATCAGGAAAATGCTTGACATGGAAATTAAAATCACTCACACACTTCCAACCATCTCTTGATCCTCGGGGTGACTTTATCGCTCTTTTGGGGTAAAAGATTTGTGTTAATCTTCTGTGATCAAATCGAACCACAAAAGACAATCCCCACAGATAAAATATACAATGTCTGATTGCACACACAGATGAGAAGGCCTCCCTCTCGATCACTGAATAGCAAATGCCACTACAATTTCTTCACTTTCCTCACCACCCTCAACTTGCACTAAAAACAGCACCAAGACCCTTGAAACTAGCATCAAGATTGTTTTCTTCATTACATCAAAATGCCCCAAAGTAGGCATTTTGCTTATGCTGATTTTAATGATTCTGAAAGCCATCTCACAATCATTAGACCAATCAAACTTGATACCCTTCTTGAGAAAAGACTTACTATGTTGAGCTACACTTGAAAACCTTTGGACAAATGTGGAGTAAACCTCTGCCAGCATGAGAAAAGCCCTAACTGAATCTTTATGTTGTGGAGCTAGGGCATTCAAAATTAAATAAGCTAACTCCAACTTGGGCTTAACACCCTCAGCCAAGATAGTGGGACACAAATAGGACATAGAGGTAACCCAAAATGTACATTTCTTCCTTTTTAGTGTAAGGCCAGCTTCTGCCTATTTCCTCAAGACTAGGTTCAGAGGTACGTTATGTTCATCCGAATTCCTTCTATAAACCAAAATATTGTCCTGAAATAACAGGACATTGGGTAGACCTTCCAACACCTTTTTCGTTACCCAATGAAAACAGTCTCCCACCCAAATAGTATCTTGATAAAGCAATAAGCACCAAGTGGGGTAACAAAGCCTCAGAGATTTTGGGAAGAGGTTGACGGTCAACCCATATATGTTTGTTCAAATCCTTACAATCCACATACATTCGGATTTGCTTGCTCCATCATTTGGTGCCAACACTATCGGAGCAAATTACTCCGAGGATTTAATTTTTTCTATTATACCTTCAGCTGTCAACTTCTCAGTCTCATTTTTTAAAGGCTACAAAATGAGATTAGGAACCCTCCTAACCTTGTGTACACATGGAACATCGGTACCTTTAAGATTATCTTATGCTCAAATTATTTAAGGAGACCCAACCTCCTGCTAAAAACTTCATGAAACTGTAACATTATATCTTCATGTCCATTGACCTTGTTACAGTCATACCATGCTGTCCAGCATTAGGGTTCAACATGATACCCATGTACAGCTAGTGACGCCATCCCAAAAAGTTGTCCCCACGCCTGGCCACATATACTTTCCCTACTGTTTCTTTACCTTAAACTCAATTTTTAGGATGGTGTCCCCTAAGATATGAACCATCAATCCCCTGAAACTCATTGGGTTAATATCTGGGGGAAGAAGGGAAATATGCTCTCCACTAAAGACTTTTTCCCAATACCTTTAATCACAATCTCCTTACCATCTAATGTGACATGACTCTCAGGCATGATAATGGGGCCCACATCTACATCACCTGGATTGGGCTTGGTATTCAAAACCAATTTAGTTAGATCATCAGACACTATATCAACTCCTTGACCCTTGTCACCCTTGCAGTCTTGAAAATAATGAACTTTCTTCCCACACTTCCTACACACAGAATTCTTAGCGTAACATTGGGCACTACTAACAGCATGACTAGGATTACAACATCAGTACAAAATAAGTAAAATTTCATCTTAACATTTTTGTTCTCTCTTTTTCCAATCAGTAATTTTACTTCAGCCTTCACTCTTGAAATCTGATCATCATTGCATCCTCCACTCAGATTGGTCACTTTCACAACTGGATCACCTGGGGAAGCAGATGGTGGGACACGCATTCGAGGTGATGCGTCAGTCCCGAGATGCTGTGGAGCAGCGATGCGAGGTGCATCATCATCGAGGATCTCGTCGACGAGGGGTTGCAATGCGAAGTCCAACATCAAGCAAGTGTCATGCAGTCAAGGAGATGCGTTGGTTCCGAGGAGCTGTGAGGCTGCGATGTGAGAACCTGCATCGTCTTTGAGGCTGCCACTGACAACGGATTTGCAATATGAGGGCCTGCATTGGAAAATCTTCGTACAGGCAGCAGTTCCGATGCGGCTGCGAGGCAGAAGCTGAGTTCTGTGGGAGAAACCTTGCAGCAAAGGCCTGCTCAGTGTTTCATGATGGAGCAGAGGAGGTGCGTTGGTTCCACTGTATCCACAGATGGGCTGGCTGAGCACCACTTTCAAGGGTCCAGGACTGGGGTGGCACCACTTGGCATGGTAGGACTCATAGATGGCTGCGTCCAGGTGCTAAGTTTAAGGCTTTTGGAGCCTTCTGCCCTAGAGGATTTAGTCAGGAGGTCAGCCAATTTGGCCTTGGAATCACTTTGGGTTCAACAGATGCAAGCCCAGTCTTGCTCAACTAAGCAAGAAGGCAATAGGTCAGCACAGCAGGGCAGCAGTCCCTCAGAGCAGCAGTCCAGCAGAGTTGCAGTCCTTTCAGCAGCACAGCATTCCTTCTTCATGGTAGAGTATCCACAGGTCCAGAAGTGTACTGAAAAGGTGGTTTCTGAGGTCCAATATTTATATCTGGTGTCCTTCCTTTGGAAGGTGAGAGACGCTTCTAGAAATTCTCTTTGAATTGCTCATGCTACTTGCCTTCCCTGGCATGGCTCCAGCCAGCCTAACTACAGGGGTAGGTAGCCCTTTGTGTGGAGGCAGGACACAGCCTATTCATGTGTAAGTAGGGCTTTGCCCAGCTCCATCCTCCCTTCCTGGCAGTGACAGCCCATCCAGAAACACCCAAGCTCTCTATTGTTTATGGCTTTCTAGGAGAAACACATAAAGGCCAACAGGCAGCTACACTCAGTCATGTGACCCAGAGACAGGTAGAAGCACTAAATAGCTAAGGCAGGAAAATGCCAACTTTCGAAAACAGGCATTTTTTAAATTGTTATTTATAATCTGACTTTACCATAAGGAATCGTTTTTCATTACAATTCCAAAGACACAAAACAAAACTAGTGACCTGCTCCCAATTGGAAGTTACAGCTTATTAAATGTAATAAGATAACTCCATTGTTATCCTATGAGAGAAGTAGACTCTCCTTTTTTGTCAGCCCTGCTCTAGGAAGCTAGCACCAACATGTGTCAGCATTTGTGCGCTCTATAAAAACTATACTTACCTACTTAGACCTTGCAATAGTGAAAAACGAATTTTGGAGTTTTTCACTACCAGGATATATGAAACATAAACGTACATGTCCAACTTTTTAAATAGACTGCACCCTGCCCTCTGAGCTGTCCATAGTTCCTCAGGCAAATATCCAAGGCAAAATGGCTCCCTCGAAGTTGCATGATGTAGCAGATGTAGGCAATGGTTGTCACTGACACATACAGGGAAAATTGCTAGTGCTTCCCAGTTCAATATGGTGCTACATTACGTGTCCTCAGTGACGGGAATGCCAAAGGCACAATGGCTCCCTCAACATAGCACGCTGCAGCAGACACTTGCTTTGCATGTCACTGACGCATGCAGGGGAAATGCCGGTGCTTCTCTAACCACCGAGCCGCAAGCCCTGTTGAAACTGGGGTGCACTGCTAAGGCAGCGCCACATACACTGGCATCACAAAACTGCCTCAAAGCAACAGTCATGCCCAACCTGCTCAATACCTTGGATGCAGGTATCACAGCTCTAAAGAATTTCCTGCAGATGAGCAGTGTGACGGCTGAAACTTGTGGCTTCAGGAGAGGTTCATATTCAAGAGTGCCTGTCTCCTTCCAGGCAGCTCATCACCAGTGTTCAGTGCTCTCACAATGAAGACACACAGCAAGGGAAGTGTCCTGAAGATTTATTGGTATATGGAAGACATGGCAGACATGGCAGTTCTCTGCTAAAGCGCCAGTCTCCAACTGTCTCAGCTGTAATCTCTATGATCCCACATTCAAGCGGACCCCTACAATTCTAGAAGACTGGTGAACATTCCAGCCTAGTAGGCAAAGCTCATAGCACCTTACAACGTCCCTTCTGGCAGCCACCAATCAGCAACTGCAGCTCACTGAGACTGCCAATCTTATTAGGATCCTAGAAGACCACCATTTACGCTATGCTGCTGGTGTTTACCTCTCTCATGCAGAGATTCACTACTTGGCAGGACTCTACCAGTTCAGGCACCATGGCCGGGGGTCATCAAATGAAAGTCACGAGAGGCCCGGAAGGTTTTACTTCAAAGCAAGCCCAGCCCTTGACTTTCTGCCTGAAGGGAGGGAGGCCTCTTCAGGAATTTCTAACTGTACATGCATCCTGTCAACCCAGCATCTTCCTACGCCTGTCTCTCTGGGTCACATGATCAGCTACTAGTGTACTGAAAGCTAGACCCGGATATCTATCAGACCGAGGAAGAGGACGGACATGAAGGAACGCCACCCGTGTCTCGAAATAACATTGTGCTCAATTAAATTAGAGCACACGGAGGGCCATACGAAATGTGCTCGAAACTAATAGCGGTCATTTCCAAAATTAGAAGTGGAACTAATTGACGGGATCGTAGTAGCACGGGATTTATGGCCTGGAGATTTTAATGACGATTCCATCCTTTCTGTGGACTATGATAAGTTTTCAGCAAGTCTCAATAATATAGAAATAAGGTGCGAATCTGTCTCTGGTTTTATGAAATTGGGAATTGGATCATCGGAACAATCCCCCAAATAATTTCTACATATTAAAGGATGCTAGGAATGTATGAATTCATCGAGAGTATATAAATTACTGTCTTGATAAAGATGGTCCAACCAGACTAAACCATCGAAACGCGCTGAAGCTTTGTCACCATAAATCCGTCAATCTAGTTGCTGATGGACTGCAGTGTACCAGGGCTCATATGAACAATTTGTATAGACAGATGTGGTCTTTTTTGACAAATATTAATGTCTGTTTCTACTCTTGTGTTCTGTATTTAACATTGTTTTTAATTAATTCTTATTTCTTTGTATGAAATTATTGAAAGCCATATGAAGGTTTTCTATTGATGATTGTTACTCTATATAAAGTACTTTGCATGTTAAGTATTTTTAATATTATATTGTGAAATATTTTTAATAAATTGAATAGACAGACGTACAGCATGAAAGATTTTGTTTTAACACTTTGTGGATTTGGTCTGAACAATAACCCTCCAATTTGGATGTTTAGTGATTGGGGTATGGTATGGTGTGTGTGGAAGTGCTGAACAATTTTCAAATTATTCCCAGAGGGTGCTTTTTTGGTTTGAACCCTAGTCCTTTGGGTGCTTAGGGTCTGTTAGACCTGGCATCTTTGGCGTGGTTTCCCCTGTCTTTTTGCCTCTGCCTCCTGTATTTTTGACGCTGTGCTGGATTTCGTTTTTGCTGGTTTATATGCTTTGGGCACTTTGCCACTGCTGATCAGTGTCAAAGTGCAAGTGCTCCCTGTGTAAATTATTATCGTAATTGGTTATCCATGATTGGCATATTGGTATCACCATGAAGTCCCTAGTAAAGTGGACTGAGTGTGCCAGGGCTAGTGATACAAATGCTAATAGTGGGCTGCAGCACTGACTGTGCCACCCACATGAGTAGCCCTAAAATGGTGTCTCAGGCCTGCCACTGCAGTGCCTGTGTGCAGTCTGTGAACTGCCATGTCCTCCTGGTCAGTGTCCCCACTGACCAGGCCTAACCCTTCCCTTTCTGTGCACATTGGTCACCCCTATGGAAGGCCCAAGGTACCCCCTTGGGCAGGGTGCAGTGTATGTGAAAGGTAGAGCATGTACTTGTGCAGGTGACATGCTCTGGTAGTGGATTACAGCAATTTACTTTTTTTCACTGCTGCAAGGCTATCTTGCTCCATAGGCTATCATGGGGGATGCTGGCTACAGTGGCTACAGGCATATCTTCCCATAGGAGCAAGATAGGGCATAAAAGGCTGGTATCTCTGAACTCAGAATTTAATAACACATCTTTTAGGAAAAGTGTTTTTTAACTCCTGTGTTTGAGAATAGCACTTTTAGAAAGTTGATTTTCTCTTGTCTGACCTTTCTGTGTGCCTTGGCCTGTTTGTGAATTGACTGCCTGGTTTGACAGTGACAGGGGCTGGGGAGTTCCCAGGAGGCTGGCTGAGTCAGCCCTAGGCTGAATGACTGCATTTGCAACTTGAGTGGTGGGAGGAGATAGCACCTGGGCCTGAATAGGGCTGTGCCTGCCTTCCACAATGCTGGCTCTACCTCCTGCTGGGCGACTGACGACCCTGCCCCTCTCTCTGAAAGGAAAGGAGAAGCCAGGAAAACTAAGTGCTCAAGGAACACCCAGAACTGGTTCAGACCGGGCTCAGAGCCCTCCTGCACAAAGGTAACAAAAACTTTTTGGGGTATAAGTACATGACCCCTGACGACAGAAAATTAAATCATCCTGGAATCAAGAAGGAACCTCTGCCAAGGAGAAAGCTGGAAGACTGAAGAAGGAAGACTGTCCTGCTGTTGCTTTGCTGGACTGACCTGCAGTTGCTTTGCTACCAAGGAGAGGGTAAGTACTTTGCTTTGTGCTGTGTCCCCTTGCTTGAAGAAATCTCCAAGGGCCTGGGATGGGCTGGCTCCCTGTTAAGAAGTCCCAGGAACAAAAGGACTTCACCCCCAGCTTCCCTGAACTCTGCTGAGAGAGTTCTGGCCTTCCTAGAGTGCTTGGGCCAGTTGTGGTGCCTCTGGAAGTTGTACCTGTGTTGGGAGGCTGGAAACCAAGATTTTAAAGACTTTCTGCAGGCTTTATCGTGTCGCTCGCGTGCGGAGCGCATCACCGTCAGTGCGAGGAAATTCCCGCCGCTACGAAGGCCGAAATCGACGCAGCGCCTGTTGCTGCTGCCAGAGTCATCGCACCCATCGTTTGTAGGACGCACCAGTCCGGTGCGGGAAGATTACCATTGCTGCGTTAAGGAGCCTGTCGTCACTGGGTGAGACCGTCGCACCACTTGCTTGCGGATCGCATCACGTCGCTGCGAGAGTCGTCGCAGAGCCATCGCATCGAGGGGCCGCGAGAGGAGAAGATCGACGCTGAGCCGTGCATCAACGCCGCACCGGAGATCGTCGCCGCCCAGAAGATCATCACATCGTACCTTTTGTGAGACGCTTCCACCGAAACCTGTGCACCGGATCCACGCAAGGTATCGCATCCCTCCCCATACAGACCGGAGTCACCGCAACACGCCCGCTGCGTCCAGTGGGGTTGTCGCATCGCCTCCACAGGGTCTCAGGAGTTATGCATCGCTTGCTGTTCACCGCTACAGCTTTCACTTGGAACTTTTGTCGCATCTAAAGGTACTGTTAGCTAAAACGTTACCAACTGTGGATTGTTTTAAACGCAACCTTAAGAACTCTTTTGAAACCATATTCTTGAACTGTGTATGTTGGATTTTTGTCGTTTTGGTCTTGTGTAGTTTAGATTAAATACCTTTATTTTTCTAAACTGTTGTGGAGTCAGTTTGTGGTGTTTTGACTGTGTTACTGTGAGTGTTGGTACAAGTACTTTACATATTGCCTTTGATAAGCCTGACTGCTCATGCCAAGCTACCAAGGGGGTGAGCAGGGGTTATCTAAAGAGTGTTTCCTCCTTACCCCGACTAGAAGCAAGGGTCCCTATTTGGACAGTGGTACCTACCCCTGCCAACTAGGACCCCCAGTTCTAACATTGTTGGTCAGCGGTGGGATTTGAACTTGCATTTGTACTAGACCCACAGTGACTGGTGTACATCACTAGTGAGTGCAGACCACTACGCCACCACATACTAAGGTTGAGTTTTTTTGTTGGTTGGTTCTATTTTTGAGTAGCTCTTCAAAGCATCATGTCTGTGAGTGGAAAGGCACCCAGTGTGGAGGCAGAATTGGAGTTTGTCATTGAAGATTTGTATTCCTACAACGTTACACAGCTTAGACAATTCTGCAACAAGTTTGAGTGCCTCATAAGAGCAGCTTCAGGAAGGAAGAGCTGCAGAGCGTCTTGAAGGCCTGGTGGGAGGCCCAAGAAGGAAATGATGCAAGTGGAAGGGGGGTTTCAACCCCAGGATTTGCCAGTGGGCAGACCAAACTCAAGGGCTGGCAGTCACCACTCCAGCCGGGGTCTTACCCCAGAAGAGTTAGAAGAGAATCAGAGAGTAAGAGACTATGACTTGGAAGTCATGAGGTTAAAGATGAAGCAATTGGAAATGGAGAAAGAGAGAGAAAAGGCAGCGGAGGAGAGCAAAAATGCCTGTGCCTCGGAAGAGAAGAAATTGCTTTTAGCTCACGAGTTGAGCATGAGGGAACTGGATATCAAGGCCAAGCAGGTGGATTCCAGTTCAAATGGTGGCGGCGCACAGCCAGTGCAGGGGGGTAAAGTATAAATTCCCAAGGATCTGGTACAGAATTCCCATAGGAGTGAGGATATCTATGCCTGGTTTACTTCTTATGAGATTGCATTAAGAATGAATGGTGTGCCTGAACAGCATTGGGGGGTGGGCCTGTGGAAACATTTTGAGGCGTCTGGGAGGAGTGCTCAAGAGCCCTTAGAATTAGCAGGTGCCATGACCTACCCCAATATGAAGGAGGCCCTATGTCTCAGGTATGGACTTACTCCCGAGCAGTACAGACTGCAGTTTAGGAACTCTAAGAAGATAGAGTCTGAGACTTGGATGGAGTGTGTGAATTTGTACTCGCGTGCACTGTAAGGTTGGATGAAGGGCAGCAAAGTAACTGATTACAAGGGGTTGTTGCATTTAATTAGTTGGGAGCACTTGAGTAGTCTTTGCCAGCATTCTTTAGACAGCAAGCTAACCGACCCCATTGAGCTTGCTAAGGAGGCGGACCGCTGGACCAGTACCAGGGTCCACAGACTAATTGTGGGTACCACAGCCAAAGGTGGGCAGGGTCTCCAGCAAAAGAGTGGGGGGGACAAGGATAACCAGAAGGAGTTCTCTCAAGGGCCCCAAAATAGTTCCCAGGGAAAGGAGTTCCTACCCCCCAGACGTACACAGCTATGGCCTCCTAGGGGCAGGCGGGACAACAGGGACAACAGCGGTCCCCGTACCTGCTATCACTGCAATGAGGTGGGCCACTTTGCTCCTAAATGCCCCAAGAAACCCCCAGCACCCACTGGTGCTCCAGCCCTAGGGTTAGCAAGTGTAGCTTTGGGAGGGGATTTGGTTTCTAGTGGGGAACAGGGACTAGCAGTTTTGACCCTTGTCTCTTTAGCAGACCAAGAGATAGTCCAGGAAACCTTCCTGCCCCCTAACACTAAGAAATACGGACAGAAGGTGATCACAATGGGAGGGAGATAGAGGCTCTGAGAGACACAGGAGCCAGCGTGGCATCCGTGAGGTGTCAGTGGGTATCTGAAAAGCAGGTCATTCCCAATGTATTCCGCCCAGTAGTTGCAGCTGACAGCTCAGTGCGCCTCTGCAAAGTGGCGCATGTTCCCTTTGAGTGGAGGGGTGTCTCTGGTCTCTTGGAAGTTGTTGTCAGTGAAGCCTTGCCTGTAGACTGTCTGCTAGGTAATGACCTGGAGAGTTCTCCATGGAAGTATGTGGAGCACCAAGCTCATCTGGAGATGTTGGGGTTGCCTGTGTGGATCTGCGTGACCACGCGGGCTATGACAGCCAGTAAGGGTGATTCAGCAGATTTGGAGCCTGAAACAGTGGCCCAGAGACCTGCCAGGAGAGGAAGAGGATATGAAAACGGGAAACCCGCCCCGGCTGTTCCCACGGCCCAGGAAGGAGCAGAACCTAAGGGGGATGCCCTGGAGCCTACCGGGGAACAGGTGGCCGAACTGGGGGTACTGCCTGAGCTGGCCCATTGGCAGCAAGAAGGTGGCCCCTCCAGGGAGAAATTCTGCATGGCACAGAAGGAGTGCCCTTCCCTCATTGGTGTGCGGCAACAGGCTGCAGACCAGGCAGCAGGTGGAGCGTCCAAGGATCATCTCATTTACTGGGAAGATTAATTGCTTTATAGTGAGCCTAAGTTCGCTGAGCTCGGTGCAGCCCGTGTGCTGGTGGTACCCGAGCACTTCAGGAACTTCCTAATGGGTCTGGCTCATGACGTGCCTTTCGCAGGACATCTGGGGCAAGACAAGACCTTCCAAAGGCTTGTCATCCACTTATACTGGACCCAGATGAAGAAGCACGTCGGTACCTTTTGTAGATCTTGCCAAACATGTCAGGCCAGTGGCAAGAGCGGAGGGAAGGGCAAGGCACCCCTCCAACCCTTTCCTGTTGTGAGCACCCCTTTCGAGCGGGTGGGCATTGACATCGTGGGGCCCCTGGACCCCAAGACAGCCTTAGGCAACAGGTTCATCCTGGTCTTGGTGGACCATGCCACCCGGGAACCCGGAAGCTGTCCCTCTCAGGACAATCACAGCCCCCGTGGTAGGCCATGCATTGATGGGGATCTTTTCCTGTGTGGGGTTCCCCAGAGGGGTGGTCTCCGACCGGGGTACCAACTTCATCTCTAGGTACATGAAGTCTCTGTGGGAGGAGTGTGGGGTAACTTATAAGTTCACCACTCCTTACCACCCTCAAGGACATGGGTTGGTTGAAAGGTTCAACCGCACCCTGAAAGGTATGATTATGGGCCTAGCGGTGCCCATGAGACGGAAGTGGGATGTCTTTCTACCATGCCTGTTGTTTGCCTACAGGGAGGTACCTCAGATGTCCTTAGGGTTCAGTCCCTTTGAACTCCTGAATGGCCACCCTGTTAGAGGACCTCTCACAATGGTGAAGGAGGGGTGGGAGAAATCCCATGGGAAAACCCCCCAGGATGTGTTCAGCTATGTGCTGGCCTTCCACAACCAGACACAACGCTTCAGGAAGCTCGCACAGGAGAACCTAGAAGCTAGCCAGGAGGAAATGAAAAGATGGTACTACCAGAATACCACTCTGGTCGAATTTCAACCTGGGCATAAAGTGTGGGTGATGGCACCAGTGGAGTCTTGTGCGCTCCAAGACAAGTGGACTGGGCCACATGAGGTGGTGGAGCGCAAGAGCGAAGTAACCTACCTGGTTAACTTGAAGACTCCCAGGCAGCCCCTGGGAGTCTTGCATGTGAACCGCCTCAAACCCCACTTTGAGAGGTCTGAAGTGACAATGCTCCTGGCTATAGATGCTGGAATGGAGGAGGAGAGTGACCCTCTTCCTGTCCTCCTGGCAGCCAAGGAGCACGACGGGTCAGTGGATGGTGTGGTCCTCTCACCCACTCTGACCCCAGAACAGCAGAGGGACTGTCGCCAGGTGTTGGGTCAGTTTGCCTCCCTGTTCTCCCTGACCCCAGGTGTCACCAATTGGTGCGTCCATGATGTGGACACTGGAGATAGTCTGCCTGTGAAACAGAAATTTTACAGGGTAGCTGCAAGGTCAGGGCCAGCATCAAGGAAGAGGTTTCCAAGATGTTGGTGCTAGTGGTGATTAAGCCCTCCAGCAGCCCCTGGGCTAGCCCAGTGGTCTTGGTGCCAAAGGCTGCTGCGTCCGATGCCACTCCAGAACTCCGGTTTTGTGTGGACTACCGTTGGCTCAATGCGGTCATGAAGACTGACGCACATCCCATCCCCAGAGCTGATGAGCTTGTGGATCGGTTGGGAGCTGGCCAGTACCTCAGTACGTTTGATTTAACTTCTGGGTACTGGCAGATTGCCGTAACTGAGGGGGCCAAAGAGAGGTCTGTATTCTCAATGCCAGAGGGGCACTTCCAGTTCTGAGTCATGCCCTTTGGGTTGAAGAATGCCCCTGCCACATTCCAGAGACTGGTTAAACAGGTACTGACCGGGCTGGAGGAATTCAGCGCCGCACACCTGGACGACATTGCTGTGTTCAGCTCCACGTGGGAGGAACACTTGCAACACCACTGTGAAGTGTTGAAGGCTCTGCAAAGGACAGGCCTCACTATCAAGGCCAGCAAGTGCCAGATAGGGCAGGGATCTGTGGTTTATTTGTGACACCAGGTGGGGAGCAGCCATTGATACCATTCTGGCATGGGAGCCCCCCAAGACCCAGACAGAGGTGAGAGCCTTTTTAGGTCTCACCGGGTATTACCGATGTTTTGTCAAGGGATATGGCACCATCGTTGCCCCCTTGACAGAGATGACTTCAAAGAAGCAGCCCAGGAAAGTGAATTGGACCGAAGCCTGCCAAACTGCTTTTGATGCCCAAAACCTGCCATGTGTACAGCACCGGTGCTCAAGGCACCTGATTTCTCCAGTGAGTTTGTAGTGCAGACAGACGCTTCAGAGCATGGTGTGGGAGCAGTACTCTCACAGATCAACGACGAGGGTAGGGACCAACCTGTAGCTTTCATTAGTAGGAGGCTAATACCCAGGGAACAGAGGTGGAGTGCAATTGAAAGGGAAGCTTTTGCTGTGGTCTGGGCTTTGAAGAAGCTGAATCCCTACCTGTTTGAAACTCACATCCGGGTTCAGACAGACCACAGGCCCCTCAGATGGTTAATGCAGATGAGGGGTGTTGGAACTGGCCCTTCTTGCAGGGTCATCCTCAAACTTTTTGCTTCTTCCTCCCCTATTTTTCCTGACCCGTGGCTGTTGGCAATAGGACTCTGCGCACTTTACCACTGCTGATCATTGCTAAAGTGCATATGCTCTCTATGTAAATTGATATTCTGATTGGATATACATGTTTGGCATATTTGTATCACCATGAAGTCCCTAGTAAAGTGCACTGGGTGTGCCAGGGCTGGTGATGACAAATGCTACTAGTGGGCCTGCAGCACTGATTGTGCCACCCACAGGAGTAGCTCTAAAATGGTGTCTCAGGCCTGCCACTGCAGTGCCTATGGGCAGTTTAGAACTGCCATGTCCTCCTGGTCAGTGTCCCCACTGACCAGGCCTAACCCTTCCCTTTTTGTGCACATCAGTCACCCCCATGGAAGGCCCAAGGTACCCCCCTGGGCAGGGTGCAGTGTATGTAAAAGGTAGAGCATGTACTAGTGCAGGTAACATGCTCTGATAGTGAATGGCAGCCATTCGTTTTTCACTATTGTAAGGCTATCTTGCTCCATAGGTTAACATGGGGGATGCTGGCTACAGTGGTTAACAGCATTTCTTCCCACAGGAACAAGATAGGACATAACTATCTAGTATCCCTGAACTCAGAATTTAATAACACATCTTTTAGGAAAGGTTGTTTTTAAATCCTGTGTTTGAGAGCAGCACTTTTAGAAAGTTGCTGTTCTCTTGTCTGACCCTTCTGTGTGCCTGGGCCTGTTTGTGTATTGACTGTCTGATTTGAGAGGGACAGGGGCTGGGGAATTCCCCAGCAGGGAATTCCCCTGGATGAGTCAGCACTAGGCTGAATGACTGCATTTGCAACTGGAGTAGTGGGAGGAGTTAGCACCTGGGCTGAATAGGGCTGTGCCTGCCTTCCACAATGCTGGCTCCACCCCCCTGCTGGGCGGCTGAGGACCCTGCCCCTCACTCTGAAAGGAAGTCAGAAGCCAGCAAAACAAAGTACTCAGGAAACACCCAGAACTGGTTCAGACCGGGCTCAGGGCCCACATGCACCAAGAGAACAAAGACTTTAGGGGTATAAGTACAGGACCCCTGACAACAGAAAATTAGATCATCCTGGAAATCAAGAAGGAACCTCTGCCAAGGAGAAAGCTGAAACTGAAGAAGGAAGATTGTCCTGCTGTTGCTCTGCTGGACTGACCTGTTGCTTTGCTGCCAAGGAGAGGGGAAGGACTTTGCTGTTGAGCTGTGTCCCCTGTCTTGAAGGAATCTCCAAGGGCCTGAGAAGAGCTGGCTCCCTGTTTTGAAGTCCCAGGAACAAAAGGACTTCACCCCCAGCTTCCCTGAACTCTGCTGAGAGAGTTCTGTCCTTCCTAGAGTGCTTGATCCAGTTGTGGGGCCTCTGGAAGTTGTACCTGTGCTGGGAAGCTTGAAACTAAGCTTGAGTGACTTTTGAAACTGAAAAGTGTCGCATCGCTCGCTTGCGGAGCGCATCCCCGACAGTGCGAGAAGTTTCCCGCCGCTACGGAGGTCGAGATCGTCGCAGCGCCTGACGCCGCTGCCAGAGACGTTGCACCCTTCGTTTGCGGGACGCACCAGACCGGTGCGGGAGAATCAAACATCGCTGCGAGTATCGTCGCAGAGCCTGTCGTCGCTGGGTGAGATCGCCGCACCGCTTGCTTGCGGACCGCATCACGTCGCTGCGAGCATCGTCGCAGAATCAACGCATCGAGGAGCTGCGAGAGAGAGGATCCCCGCTGGACCGCGCATCGTCGCCCCGGAGATCGTCGCAGCCCCTACGAGATCGTCGCATCGTGCCTTTGCGAGAACAGACTTCCTACGGAACCTAGACACCGGAATCCATACAAGTGGCCTTCCTCCCCATACAGACCGGATTCGTCGCAACACGCCCGCTGCTGCAGCGGGGCTGTCGCATCGCCTCCCCAGGGTCTCAGGAGCAACGCATCGCTTGTTTTCCACCGCACCAGCTTCTGCTTTTGGAACTTTGTTGCAACTAAAAGGTACTGTGAGTAAACGTGACGCAACTGAACTTTTCACGCATCAGTAGAGAATTCTATCGCAACTTGAAGAATTTTACCGCAACCTTAAGAACTCTTTTGAAACCATATTCTTGACGTGTGTATGTGGATTTTTGTCGTTTTGGTCTTGTGTAATTTAGATTAAAATACCTTTATTTTTCTAAACTATTGTGGAGTCAGTTTGTGGTGTTTTCACTGTGTTACTGTGAGTGTTGGTACAAATACTTTACGCATTGCCTCTGGTTAGCCTAGACTGCTCGTGCCAAGCTACCTAGAGGGTGAGCAGGGGTTATCTCAGAGGGTTATCTCCTTGCCCTGACTAGAAGCAAGGGTCCCTATTTGGACAGTGGTACCTACCTCTGCTAACTAGAGACCCCCAGATCTAACAAGGGGTGAGAACCCAAAACTGTTGAGGTGGTCCATCTCCCTACAGGGAATGGACTTTATGGTGGAACACCGCCCTGGTACAGAACACGCCAACGCGGATGGTCTGTCCAGATTCTTCCGCCTTAGTGAAGAGAACTCCCAAGAGGATAGGAAGTTCTCCCCACTTTCAGCTGGAGGGGACACGTGTTAGACCTGGCATCTTTGGCGTGGTTTCCCCTGTCTTTTTGCCTCTGCCTCCTGTATTTTTGACGCTGTGCTGGATTTCGTTTTTGCTGGTTTAGATGCTTTGGGCACTTTGCTACTGCTGATCAGTGTCACAGTGCAAGTGCTCTCTGTGTAAATTATTATTGTAATTGGTTATCCATGATTGGCATATTGGTATCACCAAGAAGTCCCTAGTACAGTGCACTGAGTGTGCCAGGGCTGGTGATACAAATGCTAATAGTGGGCCTGCATCACTGATTGTGCCACCCACATGAGTAGCCCTAAAATGGTGTTTCAGGCCTGCCACCGCAGTGCCTGTGTGCAGTCTGTGAACTGCCATGTCCTCCTGGTCAGTGTCCCCACTGATCAGGCCTAATCCTTCCCTTTCTGTACACATTGGTAACCCCTATGGAAGGCCCAAGGTACCCCCTTGGGCAGGGTGCAGTGTGTGTGAAAAGAAGAGCATGTTCTAGTGCAGGTGACATGCTGACTTGCTCTGGTAGTGAATGACAGCCATTTTCGTTTTTCAGTATTGTAAGGCTACCTTGCCCACAGGCTATCATGGGGAATGCTGGCTACAGTGGCTACCAGTATATCTTCCTATAGGAGCAAGGTAGGACATGAAAGTCTGGTATCCCTGAACTCAGAATTTAATAACACATGTTTTAGGAAAGGTGGTTTTTAAATCCTGTGTTTGAGAACAGCACTTTTAGAAAGTGGATGTTCTCTTGTCTGACCTTTTTGTGTGCCTTGGCCTGTTTGTGAATTGACTGCCTGGTTTGTGAGTGGCAGCGGCTGGGTGGCTCCCAGAGGCTGAGTGGGCCATCCCCGGGCTGAATGGCTCCATCTGCATCTAGAGTGGTGGGAGGGGGTAGCACCTGGGCCTGAATAGGGCTGTGCCTGCCTTCCACAATGCTGGCTCCACCTCCTGCTGGGTGGCTGACGGCCCTACCCCTCTCTCTGAAAGGAAAAGAGAAGCCAGGAAAACAAAGTGCTCAAGGAACACTCAGAACTGGTTCAGACAGGGCTCAGAGCCCTCCTGCACAAAAGGAACAAAGACTTTTAGGGGTATAAGTACAGGACCCCTGACTACAGAAAATTAGATGATCCTGGAATCAAGAAGGAACCTCTGCCAAGGAGTAAGCTGGAAGACTGAAGAAGGAAGACTGTCCTGCTGTTGCTTTGCTGGACTGACCTGCAGTTGCTTTGCTAACAAGGAGAGGGGAAGGACTTTGCTTTGCGCTGTGTCCCCTTGCTTGAAGGAATCTCAAAGGGCCTGAGAAGAAGTCGCAAAAACAAAAACACTTCACCCCCAGCTTCCCTGAACTCTGCTGAGAGAGTTCTGTCCTTCCTAGAGTGCTTGGACCAGTTGTGGTGCTTCTGGAAGTTGTACCTGTGTTGGGAAGCTGGAAACCAAGATCTTAAAGACTTTCTGCAAGCTTTATCGTATTGCTTGTTTGCGGAGCGCATCCCCGTCAGTGCGAGGAAATTCCCGCTGCTAGGAAGGCCGAGATCGACGTAGCGCCTGGTGCCGCTGCCAGAGCCATCGCATCCTTCTTTTGCGGAACGCACCAGTCCGATGCGGGAAGATTACCATCGCTGTGAGTATCGTTGCGGAGCCTGTCGTCACTGGGTGAGATTGTTGCACCGATTGCTTGTGGACCGCATCATGTCGCTGCGAGAGTCGTTGCAGAGCCATCACATCGAGGGGCTGTGAGAGGAGAAGATTGACGCTGATCCGCGCATCGTCACCGCACCTGAGATCGTTGCCCCCCCGAAGATCGTCGCATCGTACCTTTTTGCGAGCCGCTTCCACTGAAACCTGTGCACCGGAATCCACGCAAGGTATCGCATCCCTCCCCATACAGACCGGAGTCACCGCAACACACCCGCTCCGTCCAGCGGGGTTGTTGCATCGCCTCCCCAGGGTCTCAGGAGTGATGCATTGCTTGCTTTTCACCGCTACAGCTTTCACTTGGAACTTTTGTCGCAACTGTGGATTATTTTAACACAACCTTAAGAACTCTTTTGAAACCATATTCTTGAACTGTGTATGTTGGATTTTTGTCGTTTTGGTCCTGTGTGGTTTAGATTAAATACCTTTATTTTTCTAAACTTTTGTGGAGTCAGTTTGTGGTGTTTTCACTGTGTTACTGTGAGTGTTAGTACAAATACTTTACACATTGCCTTTGATAAGCCTGACTGCTCATGCCAAGCGACCAAAGGGGTGAGCAGGGGTTATCTAAAGAGTGTTTCCTCCTTACCCGACTAGAAGCAAGGGTCCCTATTTGGACAGTGGTACCTACCCCTGCCAACTAGAGACCCCCAGTTCTAACAGGGTCCCTCTAACTTTGTTTAAGTGTAGACCTAGATATCTACAGGTATCAGTGTCCAGACCTCTGCGTAGCAGAGAGCAGCTTCTAAGTGACACAGAAGCTTCAGGAAGAAACACCACCAATGGCACTCCCTCCTACTGGCTTTGCCATTTGATGGAAGGAGCAGCGTTGGACACATCAGAGTATTACTCCACAGTTTTTGTCAGGTTTACATCTACCTAAGAGAGGTTTTGGTTATTTTATCATAACAATGTCTGTTCCTATGTTGTCATTGATGACTATGTTTGTGTGACATCACTTCCTGCGAGGTGATCAAATATTACAATAAGTTCTCACTCCTGAGAAGTTTCACCATTTGGAGGTCTGCCCACTGCCACTCCTACCCTTTTCCTGTAAGTACAGCAGAGTTCAGTTCCTGTGAATGACAAACCTAAATCTGAAAAACACTGAAAGACAACCAGAGTGAGTACTGCACTAAATGGTGACCATATTGGAAGAACCAACAAGCATATGCAATGCAATAGGTCTCGCATTTATGCGAGTTTGAGCTATTTGCATTGTAAATTACAGTGTCTTTTATTTATGTTTTGGTTTTTAAAACAAATAAAAGGAATTGTCGTTTGCAATGCTACTAGCTTAAACTCTCACAAATGTGAGACCTATTGCATTGTAAATGCTTGTAATGCAATGGATTCTGGAGGAACGCACTCTTATTGTTAGCGCCATTGTTAGGATAATGTGTGATTTTTGTTCTCCACTAATTATAAGCTGAAGGTCATGAGAGAATACAAACAGTGATGTTACATTATAAGAACGCGTATATTTGTTTCCTAAGCAACAGCAAGGCATTTCAACCTGGCAGGGTTCACACTCGTACTACAGGTTCGTGTACTGTCCTCTCAGACTATGGATTGGTTCATGAAAGGTGCCAAAGGCTACCAGAAATAGTCAGGTAACATTTTTTGAATCGATATTAAGTGGTTTTACACCCAGGGCCCTTATCGCCTTGCCGATTCCTGTTCTAATGTCATGTGGAGTGCACTGGTGAAGTTGTTGTCCTTAGACAGTGGTGGCTTCTGCATCAAGGCTGGTGATTGAGTTTGATAATGACTGACAGTCACCTACATCCACGTAGTTCTTTTGCTCTTTTACTCTTCGTCATTAAGTAGTACATGAAAACACCTCTCATATAGAATCAAACCCAAAATAAAGACAACACAATTTCAACCACACACCCTAAATGATGTAGAATGTGACTCATGTAGGCAAGGGCTTCAGTGCCCCAAATAGGAGTAGTAAGCGTTATATAAGTGATGCAGTACAGCACAACACAGTATTACTCATTCATATCTCTTTAGCTAGTCATGTCACCCGCATCCCGTCCTGGCTTTTACTCAGCAGAGCACTGCATAGTGGGACTCGGGAGTACACACTTATAGTAGGAAAAACAAACCGGAAGTCCCATAATGCAAAGAGCTGCTGGCTACAATGCCAGGAGTGGGTGCAGGTTTCATACAAACAATATTACACCGTTATAAACCATTGGAAAAACTCTCAAGGACTCTAGGACACAAATAGGGCTTTAAGTGGACCGGGTCTCACTGGTACTGAGCACCGGCAGTTTTTAAAGGGGGCTTCGAAACGGGTGTCTATCGGGCTCTGTTTTGGGCCCTAGAACAGGCGGTCCTTTTTTTACGGACTGCAGTCACAGCAGGCACATCGTTGTGTGGTGCTCACATTGCTCACTCACTTCTCACAAGTGGAGCAGTTACGGCATGATGTCATGCCAGGTGAGCGTAGTAGGGGAAGGGAAATCCTTTAAAGAGAGTCATTTTATCTCTGGATTTCCCTTCTCTTTTTGATACGCATGAGCAGCAACATCGTTGTGGTGTCACCAGGGCTTTAAGTGGAAACGGTTTCAATATTATATACAACAAGCAATAGTTGCTGCGTATTTATCTTCTGCAACTAACAAACATTGACAAAGCCAATAGTTCTGACTTGTTGTAGGTATGATGTTACTTGTTGTATCATATATCTGGATGCAATGACAGAAACAGGAAAATACAAGTCGGGCAGCACACTATGCTAAGGCAGATTTTTAGCTTACATGTTTGTAAGCCACGCCCCTTGGAGAGACCCCACAGTTTTTTCATCCCAATTAAAGCCCTGGACACAAAGAAACCAAGCTGAGCTTTAAATATGTCAACAGATGCTGATAACAAGAGCATGCCTCTGAAATAAGGTCTCGATTGTACCGGGAGGGACATTGGTGCAACGGTGCAAGCTACCAGCCTACAATATGAAATTATGTTTTAAACATCAATCTATTCCGCTTACATCACCACCGCCGCAGTGCCTCCCTCTGCCAAACCCCGCCAATCATTGTGGACAAACTCGGGGCAAACGTATGAAGAGCAACAGGAAAGGAGACCAAACAGTGCAAAAGTACAGTGTTAAACAGCCTTGTATCTCCTGATGGCGAAAAGCAACTCGAGTTTTGCAACCATTGCCTACGATTGCGAAATATATTTTTTTCAAGACTAACAGCGTCTTTCAATCAACTGTTAACATTAAAGTAGACTTAATTTATGGAGAGTAGACTGTAAATCGAATGTGCTTTTAACGCCATAAAATCTCAGTGGTGCCTACATGTAATTAGTCAGCATTTCTGCTCCTGTGAGCTCCAGTAGCCGAGTGCTTGCCAGATTTATTGACGGTTGTCATTGGCGATCAGTTTGAATGATGGGCAGGGAATGCTTCTCCCACTCTCAGTTTGTTACAAAGTTTGTCGCTAGACACCTCGAGCACAGCAAGGCTGCAGTCTAGGCAGCAATGTCCCTAGTGACAACACACAAGCGCGTGTCCAGGGAGACTGTCTCAAGGAACAAGCACCGACGAGCTGTTCCAACCTTTCCAACAAGTTGTTAAATTAATGCGAGTCAGAGTCGACCTATCCTCACACATGGAAATCAGCAGTCAAAAGTTCTGATAAAACAGACCACAAAACAAAGGAAATGCTTCTATAAAACCATAAAGTCCGCATGACTGATGCTGTGAAAATATAAATAAATAAAGTGAGTGCTGAGTCCCTAGCGGGTGCGGCGCTCATTAACGTCATAACAAAACATACAATTTAGAGTGTATAGCGCTGCAGCATCGCACTTTGCAGCCGAATGATAAAAAGAAAGTGCCTACCCACTAATAGGAGACAGTGTGACGCTGCAAGTAAAACATCCAGTCCGGATGGGCCGTCCAAAAAGGAGACAGGGCGGTAAAAAAGAAGCCTCATTTTCAATCGAAGGCCACTATTTAGCATAAACGATGTCGCCAGCCAATCAAAAAGATGAGCGTGGCTTCAACTCCACTTCTGAAATATCCCGATTACAAGAAACCTCGCAGAGCGAGCAGCGCATGTGTGCTGCAACGCAGGTCTGTGAGACCTAAAAACTGGGACGGCCACAGACATAGATGTCGGACTAAGTGTGGACAGGATTGAAGGCCTACAATGTACAGCCCTCATCAACACAGCTACGGTCTGCACTGCCACATCCGACAAAGCTATAAAAAACACTACATATACAAAAGAACAGCATTTCAGATGCTGCGAACTTCTATTTAAAAAAGAATGGACAGTACAAGAAAGGGCGAAGCATTCAAGTTGTCTAATATCACACATGGAAAGCATAGTCCACTTCGTTTACACTCTGCAACGTGGGGTCTTGTATTTATAATGATGAAAGAAGATTACAGGTACCAGAAGAGAAGGCAAAACCCCCTCCTAGAAGCCTGCTGTGCTGCGTGCAAGAGTCGAGGCAGCACGGCAGGCGATTCTTTTAGTATTTCAATTTCTGCCCTGGTGTGAAAAGGGCCGGTGAGCACGTGAGCATGCACTTGTCTGGTAATTAAAGGGCGCTCTCATCCGATCTTTCTCAGAAACCAAGACATGTATTAATTTGAACTAAAAGTGGACTGTATCCAAAAAACCAGGCCTTTCCGGCCCAATCCAGGTCGTCTGGTCACCCGACTGAAAGAACCATTGTGCAGCAAGACACACTGGCGCAGCACCAAACCTCAACGTGCAACAGCTTAGCATTGCTTACAGAGCCTCAGAGGATCTGACAGCACAACGCGGCTCTTTGCATACATGCCAACATTTCAGAAGAGCAAAGAGGGAGATTTTTTTTTAAAAATCGGGAGAATGGGGCTTCAAATTGGGTTACTGGCGTGTATGGGCTTTGGAAGTGTGTTGCTGCAGGATTGGACAATTTGAAACACAAATGTACGTTTTTTTTCTTACCTTTTACAAGCATGGAGCGCAATGGCAGGCAGAGAGGGTGATGCAAGTGTTGTCCCCCCCACCCCCCGCCCCACCCCCACCCCCCTGTGTGACACCCAGCCGAAAACAGCATCCTGTGCACACACACGCCCCCCCCCCCTACTTCACAGGTCTTCAAAAGACTATTGCCTTGTAAATGACCCTTTGTTGTTTTTTCACCCCATCGCGAGCCCCTGCATGGCCACTTTCACTATTGCTGGAAAAATTAGCACTTCACACAATACTAAGCCCTGTCAACAAACCCAGAGTAATCGGGTTTTTGTTTGCAGGAATCGGGAGGCGGGAGACTAGCCTTCAAATCGGTAGTCTCACGCCTGAATCGGGAGGGTTGGCATGTCTGTGTTTGTCCAGCTCACTATGTCCCATCTCAGCTTCCGTCGCCAGCGAATACTGGCGAGAGCCGCTGAAAGGACCAGCACGTGGCGGTGAGCTGCACTGCGGTCATCTAGAGATGCCTTCCCTGCCAGCACTTCCCGTGAGAGTGTCTTACAAATAACAGGCTTGTTTTAAGTAAGCATATCTGTTACGTAGCAAATAATTTTAGAGGATTAATGGGATTAGGTAATTCTACACAGAGAGTACATAGGTAGGGCACGTGACAGCAGGGCTGCATTGAAAAGGGCAGGGCAGTATTTGTAGGGCAAGGCCAGAATGAACATTGCGAAATTCTGTGAAACCCGGTATGGTTTACCCTTTGAGTTCTAAATCTTAATACTGCAAACACGTAAACAAATTGAGTGAAAGATATTTGAGAGCCGTCTAAATTATTTCCTAATTATTATCGAAGCAATCAGAGGGATGTTATCATTTTGAAAAAATATTTCTGAGGATTTCATGCCAGCTCGTGCCCTTTCAGAATAGCTAAACACAAACCGAAGGCAAGTATTTTTTCTGGGAAAGGTGGCAACACTTTATAGAGGTGCACCAAATAGTGCAAATATAGTGTTATTACTTTTATGCTGCACTAAATGGCAGCTCTGCACCTCCCTCTTCGCAGGCTGGTTGCACTCTACCCCCCGATTGGGTCTTGGTCAGAAGAGTGTTGAATTATGATTTTCTAGACACGAGATTTGTCCCCAGTTGTGCAAAACTTGTGCCTCTAAACACACCTTCACTGTTTTTTCTTCATTTGCGAAACTGTCAGACGTATGAATTTTATGCCACCTTCCCAGCCTCTGTTGTGATCTCCTCTGCTCCTGTAGGGGTAGAGAAAGGTCGCCTCGGATTTGATTTCATATTGATAAAGCGCACACTATTGCCCCGAGGCGTCTAGGCGCTACCCAGACTGAACAGAGGAATTAACAGGTATGGACGACTAAAAGAGAAACTGAATACATGCATAGACCATCTTACTGAGTGAAAACCATGTTCTGAAAGGATTTCTAAATGCTATTAGCCCAGGTGCGGTCTCAGGGGAGAGGGTAGGGTGTTCCAAAGTTTGGAAGTAAAAGAGACAAAGCTTTTCCCACCCCATCTCTCGAGCTGATGTCTTGGAACTTAGACCTAGTTGGCTGAAGAAGAACAAAGATTTATTTGAGAGATGTACCGGGAGAACCGGTGTTTGAGATAATCAGGTCCAACATTGTGTAGGGCCCTGAAGGCAGTACAAAGAGCTTTTAAACAAATCTTCTTCTTTATGGGGAGCCTCATTCTCTGATTCTGCCACTGCACACCTGGTCTTTGAGACTCCCTGTTGCTGACTGGTGGAAGGTAGGATAGACTCTACCCATAATGATGGGTGAATAATGGAGTGCACCCAGATGAAACTAGAGTAAACCATTAACACAGCAGGGTGGGCAGAGGCCAATCATGGGCTAAGACTGCATGCCATTCAGAAGAAAGTTTGGGGCAGATGTATCAACCGTTTTGCGACTTGCAAATGGTTGTTTTGCATGTTTTAGAATGTATCAAAAATTCGCAAATTAAGAAATCGCAAAGATTTGCGATTCCTTAATTTGCCATAGCATTTAAGGAATCGCAAATTTTGCAATTCCTTAAATGCTATGTATGAAGCATTTTATTTTTGCAAATTTTTGTTAAGGAATCGCAAATTGAATTGAGACCCAAGCAACACCAGACCAGCTGGACCTCACCAGTGTGAAGCAACTTGAATCTGTTGACATACTTCTGGGCATATCAGTCACACTTAAGGCATCTTTCTAAGAAAAACAAAAAAAATAATGAGAGAAGGGCCTGAATTAATCTCAGTCACTGGCCCCATTTCTGTCCTTCAATGTTTGTCCACGATTCCACGCGACTAGCCATATGCAAATCAGACTTAGCCCTGTACCCCTAGGAAAGTCCAGACTGAACTACCAGGAGGGGTCCGCTCCAGACGGTAACATAGGCAACTCCACCCAGTTTAATCGCTTTTCAGATTCATTAGTGCTTATGTCCAATGGCACAATGAGTAGGAATCCCATGACTGGCTCATCAAGGAAAATATGAGGTCTATACCTGATTCTCGGAGAAATGCTTGGAGGTTTCCAACCTTGGATAGATGTACACTTACTATTTTTTTGAATTCACAGAATTTTCCCAGATAAAGCCTAGAAATCTGCAATAGTTGCATGTTTTGAACAGATTTACTCACTGTTAGAAAAGGGATTTCTGGTCGGCTAGGGCTTGTGCCTGAGCCAGGCAGAAGCCACCACTCTAATCAGGGCAAGGGAGTTACATGCTGAAGATAAACCCTGCTCACCTCCTCGGTAGCTTGGCACGAGCAGTCAGGCTTATCCCAGAGGCAATGTGTAAAGCGTTTGCGCAACAAGCACACACTGCAGCGACACACTAGGCACACTACAAAAGAAACTCCACACAAGTTTGTATAAAAAATAGCCTTTGTATTATCATAAAAACATTAGAATCATAATCACACAATATACACTGTGCCAACTGGCACCAGGTAGAAATTCACAGGGGATTATATACATGACAGGGCCAATCGGGCCACTGTCAGAACCTTCACAATGCACAAGTAGCAAATATAATTCAACCAGTAACTACTGGTAAAAATACTGTACCTAGCATCATATCACATTAGCATTAGGCATCATCATCCTTAGCATAAACATCATAGCATGACATTAGGCATCATCATCAGCATAAACACATTATGCAATAATTACATTTAGGAGTGCACTGTAGTAACACTCCCCAGGTGCATACATCACCTTCAGCATAAACACATTATGCACTATTTCAGGGCCTTGCACCCTATCAGTATACATCAAAAATGACCGCAGGCCAACTGGCCTTCCTTGTGGCCCAAATGCCCTCTGTCCCAAAAGTCAGGGCTCAAATTATAGGGCCTCCCAAGTAGCCCTCTGGCTGCCACAGCAGTGGTGTGCAGGCCCACCCGGTCAGCACCAGAAATCAGGGCGAGGGTGTGATCCACCAGGGTTTCTCTAAAGACCAGAAACAATGCCCCTTTCCATGGCAGCTGCCCGCGCTCTCACGGTGCAGCTGGAGGAACTTTTAGCCTTGGCACCACCTTGCCCGGGAAGCCATACTCCGGGACTTCTAATTACAACTGCCCCCACGTTGCACTGCTGCCCCGTAATCTGACGGTACAGCTGAGGGGCCAGAACTTGCACCAACAGTGCCTGGGGAGCCCCTCCTTCCCGGGGCTCCTCTGGGTGCAATTTAAGCCTCCAATAGGCACCTACAGTGCCTCGCACAGACCCCACTCACCGGGACCTTCTTCCGACTCTTCCTGGATCCACCGGACTTTGGCTGGGAGCCCCCGGTTCTTCAGGTACTGGGACTCACCCTTTCGTCACAGGAGCCCCGTTTAGGTTGGTTCAGACTTCAGGTCCGAATCCACACCCAACGTCAGGCGACCACTGCCTGGCTTCCTCTTCCACCAGTGGTCATCAGGAAACACGCGGGGCTCTCCCTCTCCTTACGGGAGCCCCGCTCAGGCATGCGCAGACTTCTGGTCTAAGCGCCTCCTTCTTCGGTCCCGCCTACAACCAGGCAGCTTGCTTAGCTTCCGGTTCACCGGGCGTGGTGCGGCAACCTCCCAGCGCCAGAATGCAGGGTGGGCTCTTGCTCCATTACAGAAGTACCAAAAAGGCGGGGTAAGCTCCCGCTTCCTCTCAGAAGTCCCCAAAAAATGCGGGGTAGGCTCCCGCTTCCAAAGGACCACAAATGCAGGGTAGGCTACCACTTTACCATAAGGCGGGGTGGGGGAATCCCCATGCCGGGATTCCCTCGGAACGCTCCAGCATCCCATCGCTGCAGAGCACACATGCTCCTCTCGTCCAGAAGCAACAGGCAAAGGGTGCAACACTCACGAGGTGCTAGAATCAGAGTTCAATGGCAGAGGTTGGACCCAGGCAGGCCAGCTCACAGGGCCCTCCAGCAGAGGGGCAGTCACTCGTAGCGGTTCCTCCTGGGGACCAGCAGGCACAAGTAGCACCCCAAGCAGCACAAGGAAGCACACTTTCATGGGGTCACAGCCCCACTATGCATTTTCCTTTGTTCTGCCCTGGTACAGGGCTTGGGGAACCAGTCTCAACTGGTTCTGGGGGTAGTGGAGCACTCTGTTTACCAGGCTTCCACCCTCCTTTGTCAGATGGGGCTCGGTCCTAAGACACACCACAGGGAAGGCGGAGCCAGCATTCATCTAGGCAGGCACAGACCTATTCAGGGTCATGGGACTCCTCTTCCTACTACTCCGAATGCAGATCTCCTTTTCAGCCGAGCGCTGACTCACCCTGCCCTCCCTGGAGCCACACACCTCACCAGCTCCTGTCACTCCAGAGCCAGACATGCAATACACATCAGGCAGGCAGACACATAGCACACAGAAATGCCAACTTCTAAACTTTCTAAAATAGTGATCATAAATCTGCGCACACCATTGTACAGAATTCATTATCACTATTCCAAACATACCAAACTTGACCACGCTGCTCCTCTCATATCAAGAATGACCACTGAAACACTTGTCAGGGAATCCCCAATGCATTCCTATGAAAGGGCAGCCTCACAGCAGTGAGAAACCAAAATGGCTGTTTGTCACTACCAGGACATGTCACGCACTTAAGGTACATGTCCTACCTTTTACCTACAATGCACCCTAGCTTGGGCCTGCCTTAGGGATGACTGACATACAGTAAAAGGGGGGTTACAGATGTGACACACACTTTATGTGCCACGTCACAGCGGCAGTAACATTGTGCGCACAAACCCTGCAATGGCAGAGGCCTGAGACAGGTTTGAAAGGCTACTTTGGAGGGTGGCGCAATCAGCGCTGCAAGCCCATCAGTAGCATTTAATTTACTGGCCCTGGGTATCTGATATACCACTTTACAAGGGACTGACAGGTAAATTATATACACCAAACAGGTGTAGACCAATCTTACCATGTTTTCCACAGACAGCACACGCACTTTACACTGGACTGCAGTGCTAAAGTGCCCAGAGTCCTAAAACCACCAACATCATGTCAGAACAAGCATTGGCATAGCCAATAGGTCTCACTTTTGGTACCTTATAAGTGTTTATACCCCACCAGGTAGGTCGCTCCTCATCCGTACAGCACCGCCTATGTCTCCCTGCCCCAGCTGCCGCTGCTGAGGAAGTTCGAGGCCCTCCACCCCCCCGCAGGCTACCACATGCGCCTCATACCTGGTGGCCAGTGGTAGGCCATAGGTAGGTTTGTTCATCCTCCGCTTTATTGCTTTTATTGTATTGCCTGTATTTTCATTGTTGTGTCTGTGACTGCTGTTGTCTGTCTTCCCCGCTGCCTGTACTTGGTCCGTGCCCCTTTTTTTTCCCTCTGTTCCCCTCGCTGTCCCCGTGCTCTCTCTGCCCGGTCTTTCCTTCTGTACCCCTCACTGCCCCCCTGTCTCTGCCCGGTTTTCCTTTCTGTTCCCCTCACTGCCCTCGTGTCTCTGCCCGGTTTTCCCTTGAGTCCCCCTCGCTGGCCCTGTATTTCTGTGTTCTGTATTTTGCCTCTGTGCCACTCGTTTTTCCCGTATTTCTGTGCCCTTTTGCCTTCTGTGCCACTCGTTTTCCCCTCGGTTTTGTACCACATTTGCCTTCTGCTCCACTCGTTTTTTGTGCCCATCTACCTTCTGTGCCACTAATTTTTTCCCACGTTTTTGTACCCCTTTTGCCTTCTGAACCACTCATTTTTTGTGCCCTTCTGCCCTCTGTTCCACTAGTTTTTTTGTGCCCTTCTGCCCTCTGTTCCACTAGTTTTTTTGTGCCCTTCCGCCCTCTGTGCCACTCATTTTTCCCTCGTTTTTGTGCCCCTTTTGCCTTCTTTTCCACTCGTTTTTTGTGCCATTCTGCCTTCTGTGCCACTCGTTTTTCCTATGTTTTTGTGCCCCTTTTGCCTTCTGTTCCACTCATTTTTTGTGCCCTTCTGCCCTCTGTTCCACTCGTTTTTGTGCCCTTCAGCCCTCTGTGCCACTCGTTTTTCCCTCGTTTCTGTGCCCCTTTTGCCTTCTGTTCCACTCGTTTTTTGTGCCCTTTTGCCTTCTGTGCCACTCGTTATTCCCTCGATTTTGTGCCCCTTTTTCCTTCTGTTACCTTTGTTGTCCCTCACCGCACTTGCCGTCGTGTCCACCGCGACCCTGCCCCCCTCACGGCCCACAGCCCATTTACTGCCCCCGCCTCCCAGCTGCTCCTCCCTCCCAATATATGCCAGCGGCTGTCCGCGCCTGGACCACGCCCAGCGCCAGAACCCCTGGCACCCGCACCCACCACGACGACCGCCGCTACTACTGTGCCAGCACTCTGCACGCTCTCACCTCTGGACGGAGCCTCACCTGCTTCAAAGACGCCCCGAAATGCACACACGGCCCCTTCACCTTCCGGAACTGCAGCTACACCAGCCTCAGAGCCAACGAACCACCCGCCAGGAAAGACCCCAACCACCTCCGATGCATACTACTGAACACCTGCTCCTCACGCAAGCATGCATTCGAGCTCTGGGACGTCGCCTTCCTGACAGAGACCTGGTTTAACGACTCCTCCGCACCCAACATCGCAATAGCCATCCCAGACGGCTACAAGATCACCCGCAGAGACCGCACCAACGGGGTCGGAGGAGGAATCTCCATCGTCCACAAGAACAGCATCAGGGTCTAGACTAGCACGGACAAAGCACTCATCACCGCCGAACACATGCATTTCCAGATCCACACAGACCCTAACTCCACCCTCAGAGGTATCCTCGTCTACCGACCCCCCGGATCCCGCCCCCAGTTCAGCAACCCCATCGCCGACTTGATCAGCATGCATGCCCTGACCTCCACCGACTACATCCTCCTCGGAGACCTGAACTTTCACCTTGAGAACAACAACAACAACAACTCCACAACCCTGATCCATAACCTCGCCAACCTCTGACTGAAGCAACTCGTCACAACGCCCACCCACTCCGCCGGCCACACGCTCGACCCCGTCTTCTCCTTAAGCCTGCACGTCTCCGTCAGCCACACCACTGAACTCCTCTGGACAGACCACCGCTGCATCCACTTCGCCTTCCAAAAGCCCACCACACACCACCGCACCCAACAGACCACCCGCCGCTGCTGGAGCAAAATAATCGAAGACCAACTACATGCTAACCCTGCTCTCAGCCCACCCACCGAACCTTACAACGCTGCCCACAGCCTCAGACGCTGGATAGAGGACTGTGCCAACACCCCGCCCCGCTGAAGAAACCCCCCACAGAGACACCAGCAAAAGGGCCAGCTGGTTCACCCCAGAACTCCTAGCCTCCAAGCAAGCCTGACAGAAACTAGAGAAGAAATGGCACAGTGAACAAACTCCGGACAGCCACGCAGCACATAAGGACGCCATCCTCAACCACCACCACCTCATCAGGGCGGCCAAGAGGACCTCCTTCAAAGACCGCCTTGACAACAACGCACAAAATCGCAAGGAGCTCTTCAACATCGTGAAGGAACTCTCCAACCCTAGCTCCAACACCAACGACATACCGCCATCGCAAGCCCTGTGCGATTCCCTCACCACCTTCTTCCACCGCAAAATAGCAGACATCCACGAGAGCTTCAACACCCAGACAGCCCCAACAGACAGCAACACAACAGACCCTCCGCACACCATCGAGCACGACCCCCTGCTAGCCTGGGCCAGCATGAGCATCGATGACACCATCAAGACCATGCGCACAATCCACTCCGGCTCTCCGTCAGACCCATTCCCGCACCAATCAATCAATCAATCATGCCATTTGTATAGCGCACTACTCACCCGGGAGGGTCTCAAGGCGCTTGCGGGGAGGGGTATGCTACTGCTCGAACAGCCAGGTCTTGAGTTGTTTCCTGAAGGCGAGATGGTCCTGGGTCAGCCGAAGGGGGATGGGGAGGGAGTTCCAAGTCTTGGCAGCCAGGTAAGAGAAGGATCTTACTCCGGCGGTGGCTCTTCGGATGCGTGGTACGGCTGCGAGGGCGAGGCTGGTGGACTGTAGCTGGCGGGTGGGCGTGTAGAAGGTCAGGCGGTCGTTGAGGTACTTGGGGCCCAGGTCGTGGAGAGACTTGTGTGCGTGGGTGAGGAGCCGGAACGTGATCTTCTTGTCGACGGGGAGCCAGTGCAGGTTCCTCAGGTGGCTGGAGATGTGGCTGCGTCGGGGGACATCCAGGATGAGTCGGGCGGAGGCATTCTGGATGCGCTGGAGTCTTTTTTGTAGCTTGGCTGTGGTTCCGGTGTAGAGGGCGTTTCCGTAGTCCAGTCGGCTGGTGACGAGTGCCTGGGTGACAGTCTTCCTGGTCTCGGTCGGGATCCAGCGGAAGATCTTGCGAAGCATACGCAGGGTGTTGAAGCACGATGAGGAGACGGCGTTGACTTGTCTGGTTATCGAGAGGGAGGGGTCCAGGATGAAGCCCAGGTTGCGTGCGCGGTCGTTTGGCTTGGGTGCGGTGCCCAGGGCTGGGGGCCACCAGGAGTCATCCCAGGCAGAGGGCGAAGATCCCAGGATGAGGACTTCCGTCTTGTCCGAGTTCAGTTTCAGGCGGCTGTCCTTCATCCACTCGGCGACGTCTTTCATCCCTTCGTGTAGGCAGGTTCTGCCGGTGTCGGGGTCTCTGGTGAGGGAGAGGATCAGCTGGGTGTCGTCGGCGTAAGAGATGATGTTGAGGTTGTGCTGGCGTGCGATGGCTGCGAGAGGTTTCATGTAGATGTTGAAGAGGGTGGGGCTGAGTGAAGATCCTTGCGGGACGCCGCAGATGACTTCGGTGGCCTCGGAGCGAAACGGGGGGAGGCGGACTCTTTGTGTTCTTCCGGCGAGGAACGAGATGATCCACTCCAGTGCCTTCTCTTGGATACCGATGTTGCTGAGGCGCTGGACTAGGGTGTGGTGGCAGACCGTGTCGAACGCAGCGGAGAGGTCCAGGAGGATGAGGGCCACTGTTTCCCCCTTGTCGAGCAGGGTCCGGATGTCGTCGGTGGCTGCGATGAGGGCGGTCTCGGTGCTGTGGTTGGCTCTGAAGCCGGACTGCGAGGGGTCGAGGGATCCGTTCGTCTCGAGGAAGGCGGTCAGCTGTCTGTTGACGATCTTCTCGATGACTTTAGCAGGAAAAGGGAGGAGCGAGATGGGGCAGAAGTTTTTGAGATCGGTGGGGTCCGCTGTAGGTTTCTTCAGGAGGGCGCTGATCTCGGCGTGCTTCCAGCTCTCCGGGAAGGTGGCGGTGTTGAAGGAGGCGTTGATGATGTTCCGGAGTTGGGGTGCGATGGTGGAGTCGGCCTTGTTGAAGACGTGGTGTGGGCAGGGGTCGGTCGGTGATCCGGAGTGGATGGTGTTCATCGTGCGGGCTGTGTCTTCGGTGGTCACCGTGGTCCAGGTGCGAAGGGTGGCGGTGGGGGGCATTGGTTCGACGGTTGGGTGCGTGGGTGGGGCGCCGAAGCTGTTGTGGATGTCGGCGATCTTGCGGTGGAAGAACGAGGCGAGGGAGTCGCAGAGGTCTTGTGACGGAGTGATGTCGTTGGTGCCGGTGCTGGGGTTGGAGAACTCCTTGACGATAGTGAAGAGCTCTTTGCTGTCGTGGGCGTTGTTGTCCAGTCGTTCCTTCAGGGATTTCTTCTTGGTGGTGCGGATGAGCTGGTGGTGCTTGCGGGTAGCGTGTTTGAGGGCGGTCATGTTGTCGGTGGTCCGGTCGAGGAGCCAGGCTTTCTCGAGGGTGCGGCAGGTCTTCTTGGAGTCCTTGAGGTCGTCGGTGAACCAGGATGCCTTCTTGCTTCTGGGTCTGCTGGGAGGGTTCTTTAGTGGCGCGAGGTCGTCGGCGCAGGCGGTCAGCCACTGTGTGAAGTTGCGGGCTGCTTCGTTGGGGTCCGTTGTGTTGGCGGGTGGGCTCTGGCTGAGGGAGGTGGTGAGCTGGTCTGCGGTGATCTTGCTCCAATTCCTGTGAGGTACCTGTTGCGGGTGGTGATGGGTCGTGGATCTTTTGAAGCTTAAGTGGACGCAGCTGTGGTCGGTCCAGTGGAGTCCGGTGGCGTGGCTGAAGGTGATGTACTTGCTGGAAGAGAAGACGGGATCAAGCGTGTGGCCGGCATAGTGGGTGGGGGTGTTGACCAGTTGCTTGAGTCCGAGGTTGGCGAGGTTTTCCAGCAGGGCGGTGGTGTTGCGGTCCTTGTTGTTCTCCAGGTGGAAGTTGAGGTCCCCGTGGAGGATGTAGTCAGTGGAGGGGAGGGCGTGCGGGCTGATGAAGTCTGTGATGTCTTCGCTGAATTGTGTGCGTGGTCCCGGGGGTCTGTAGACGAGGGTGCCTCTGAGGGTCGTCTTAGGGTCGGTGTGAATCTGGAAGTGGAGATGTTCGGCTGCGACGAAGGAGTTGTTGGCGTCGGTCGTGATGTGGATGGTGTTCCTGTGGACGATGGCGATGCCACCTCCGGTCTGGTTGATGCGGTCCCTCCTGATGATCTTGTACCCGTCCGGGATGGCGATGGCGATGTCGGGTGCAGAGGAGGCGTTCATCCAGGTTTCCGTGAGGAAGGCGACGTCCGGTGATGTAGCGTCGAGGAGGTTCCAGAGTTCCACGGCGTGTCTGTGGACGGAGCGGGTGTTGATCAGGATGCACTTGAGGTGGTTGCTGCTGGTGTTTGTCTTGGCAGGTGCGGGGCAGGTACGGAGGCAGGTGAACTTGCAGGTGCAGCAGGTGAAGGGTCCGTGGGTGCGTCTCGGGGTGGCTCGGCAGCAGGCGTGGGTCCGGCCGGCATTGAGTGCTTTGAGAGTGGTGGCGTCGTAATGTGGAAAAGTAAATTTTGCCATGTTCTGTGTCCCTACGTGTTCCCCATCTTATGTTATGTGTGCATGATTAAATATGTATTCCCCATGTTTGATTAAAGACGCAATTATAGTTGTGTCCATCTCTAGTATGCTAGTTCCCAGTTCTCGTGAATACTACGAATATCAGGCCTATGTAAAGTTACGTTGCCACGTTTCTCAGTGTGCACGTTATTTCATTGTAAAGTCCCCGTTTCTAGGCCTCAAAAGGGCCCGGACACCAGATTCAGCTCCTGTCTCCTGAACCCTCGCTGAGGAGCGATACAGCCCCCACCTGTATCCTCGACCCTTCACTTACTTCCTGCCTCACAGTGCCCGGCTCGGCCTGGCTCTGCCTACGAGTCTGCCAAGAGTATGTTATGATTCTAGTTATCAGTTCAGCCCTCCTTCTCTGCATTCCTAAGCTACTGAATCGCATCAATAGTTTCCGTCATTGTCTAGCCTTTACGTCTCCATGTAGGAGAAATACTGCATTTAATGGTCATTTAATATTCCTCAACACGCACTACATGTAGAATAATGCATGCTCCAGTCTTAGAGTCTGTTAGCCTCTCCCCTCCTGATTCTTAGTTTATATCAACATGTTCTCTAAACATTAGATACTAGATAGGATTTAGGTACATGTCGCCCTGACTCTCCAGACTCCAGTCTCTACTCCTAGCACAGAGTTCATAGCCCCCAGCTTCTCCTAGTAACACGTCATTGTCAGTTTGCGCGCACCATTAGGTTAGAGGTCCCGGCTCCTTAGGTAGCCCCCTCCATGTTTCTGCCCCATTTATGACATATTCTGTTACGTTTACATCACATGTCTATGTATACGCCTCTTGTTACACCCACTTTCACCCTTATCTTTCGCGACTGCTATTGACCACACCCACTGCTCCGCCTACTGTATTCACTGTAATGCAACTGTTTTAGTATATATATGCTCGTACATTGTTATTAAAGTTAGCGCGCTCATTCCCTGTCCCCCCTGCAGGGCCCTGCCATCCTGTTCCCGTGCAGGTTGTCCTGTTCCTGTCCTTTATGCTGTATTAAACCTGCAAACTCCTACTACCTCGAATCTTGACTCTTATTTATTGAGCTATCTGTTATTGCTATGTCCAGTCAAACCTAGATCCGGTATTATTTATTTATATACCACATAATGGCGCCCGAATAGGGACTTGCCCTTTCCCCACGCGCCGGTGAAGCCACGCCGGCCCCCTGACCCTCTGCAGCCGTGACGGAACCATACCGTGCACGTGCAGATATTTCTGCTTCAAGTATCCCTCAGGCCCACGGAGGAGACGGAGGTGGCGGTCCAGCATCCAGACGAGGCGGTGGAGGAACGCGGCGAGTCCCGACCAGAGCCCAAGCCGAGAGTCCAAGGTCCGAGGTATCCGGAGGCCCACCCGTAACTGAAGTCCGAAGTTCGTCCGTCCGGCGTCGAAGCAGTCCAGTCCAGTCCGAGGCCTTCCGTTCTTGCTGCCCGGTGAGTACCGTTGCTGGGGTAGTATCTAGACAGGGTCAATCTAATTGACTCTGGTCCGTGGGTTTTGGTGGTACACAGACCCAAAACGAAGTGTCCACTTCGGTGGATGCGGGTCCTGACGTGTCTCTTTATGAGACCGGTAAGTTTCGTACTGTTTTAGCAGTGCATCTAGTTTCTGTTCTAGTCAGTTCTGTTCTCGAGAAGATTCATGTATTCTGTTTTCAGTATTCCAGGTAGTATTCTGTTCGAACTGTTATTTTAAATGTTCTTCATGTATTTTAATGTCGTGGTACGAAAGTGGTGTAATTATCGTGTTCATTGTGTATTGTATTGTGTCTAGATTACAGTTCAGTCATGCCCTTATTTTCTAAACTACGTCAGTTGAAAACTAGAAAAGGTCTGTTAGAAGCAGCAGTTCCTGTCCCGCCTAGGGACAGTCCAGGTCATTTTATGTATCAAAAGCATGGCATAAGTGCCATATTGTATCTAGATTTATGGGTAGAGTACACCAAGGAATTAGAAGAAAAGTATAGATGGCCCGTATCAGGTACGTGGGATGCCGAGTGCATCATGCGAGTAGAAGAAGCATTATGGAAAAAGAAAGCCAGACAGTCACAGAAAGATGCCATCGAGTTATGGCGCAAAGAATCTCATAAAAGAACCGAAAAAGAAATCAGAAAGTCAGAACTAAGTAGAGAATCCTTAGAACGAGCCCAAGAAAGGGAATTAATCGAGATAGGTGAACGAGTTAAAACCGAACAGTCAGACAGACAGAGGCATGCCCTCATTAAGGGTATGTACCCTCTTCTTGCCGAGGGCTTGCCAAAAGCAACCCCGGAGGCATCCAGTAATTTTCCGCCACCATTAGTTCCGATCAAGCTACGTCACAAACCGACTGCAGCTGATATTTTTATTTCGTCCTATTTGAACGACACAGTCCCAGAATATACAAATCCTGTTCCGCCAGCTCCGGTAAATAATGTAAATCCTGCTCCTCCAGTCACCGGAGTACCTGCCACGGTACCCCCGGTCCAGCCTACATTACAATTTCCCGCCGCGCCAGTACGAAGAGTATCAGTCGACGATTCCAGTTTAGGGGCCGCAGGAGGAGGTCCTCCTGGCACCCCGCCACCACACCAACGTGTAACGTTAGTCGAGTTACATGAACGTGCGTTACAGCGTACGCCCAAATATAAGTCCGTTGCAGATATCCGACGAGCTCTTACTGAATGCCGCTATGATCCAGTTGCAGGTGATGATAGTACAGTTATATATTCCATCCGTGTAAGACGGGTGACCGGGTATTTGGATACCCTACCGAATATGAAAGAAGATCTAGACAGAATATATCGTTTCATCCGTACAGGGGATGATCCAGAAAGTATTGGCGAAGCCATGTCTCAAAGGAAAGCTGAGATCCAGCTCATGTTATTAAAGTTTCTGATTAATTGTTTAATAAGGGAACAAGATTATCCGACCAAAGATCAAGCCGAAATGAGAATCCTGACAAGGTGGAGTGATAATATAGCCGAGGGTAAACACAGAACTATCAGTAGTATAGAGAGTATGTACAAGAGAATTCGTAAGGAAATAATAAGGTTACACGAGAAACGCAAAGAAGCACTAGTAAACGAGAAAGAGAATGACTCTTCTACAGAAGAGGTAGAGGACGAGAATCCCGCCAGAATAGCGTATGTAGGAAAATCTAGATTTCCAGACCGCCATTTACGTCTAGAACACAAGAAAATCTTTCATCATCCAGCACCAGAACAAGGTTCTCTAGAACAAGTATTTCAAGCTACCGATCACATTCTGAAATCACGAATCGGTTACAGTGAGTTAAGTACTATGCATGAACAAGAACTAGCCCGATCAGCAGTCCGATGGATTACTGATTCTACCACTTTTCCAGACGAAATAGTGGCTCAAATGTTTCTGAAACTGCCCCCAGCCGAGCAACGACTGGTGGGTATGTATATGATCCAGCACCTCATTACATTGTATGAGGGTCAGCACTCTGATCCAGGTCCGTTACACGATGTCCTGAACGAGTTACTCCAGTATAGATGGAAAGGTCTAGGTACCGATTTAATTAGTGTCATTCTAGAACAGCGCCACAAATATAGAACGTTCCTGAACCCACATTTTGTTCATGTCTCACCTCCAGAAAGTAAACCGTTTTACATAGATAGACAGAATCCGTTACGAGAAGTACACCCAGTCAGGACAGCAGATGGTGAAATGCAACGAGTGTTTGTTTACACTCCGATTACAAAGATGGAACTCTTAGAGATGAAGAAACTAATTCCCTGTCATGACAAAGATCCAGCAGGGTTCCACCGAGAATTAAAAGACATGCTCCGTATGGGAGAATACACGTATCCAGATATTATTAAAATGTTAAAAGTCCTGTTACCCGCAGGGGTATATGAAAAACTCAAGGAAAAAGAATGGGAGGTGGGAGAGAAAAAGATCGATTGGGCAGTTCTAGAAGCTGAAGATAAGATACGAGTACCAGGTACCGGTCTTGGAGAGAAATGTAAAGAATTACCTGAGCTGTTAATTCAAGTTTTGCCAAGATTATTAGCCACTAAAAAGGAAGACTGGGATGCAATCTCAGCCTGTAAACAGAAACAAGACGAAGATACTAGTGATTTTTATTCTAGATTTGAGAAATGCTTTATTATAAACAGTGGCCTCAAGACGAGTAGCGAGTCATACCCTCATCTTTTTGTTACTAAATTAGTCGAGAATTCGAGTCCACAAGTTAAGAACCGAGTTTTGAAAGTCGAAAGTACATGGCAAGCTAATACCCCGTCCCAAATGTTACAGATGCTTCAGTATCACCAGAATAGAATCAGAGAAGAGCAAGATCATGAGAGAAAACGTATGAAAGACACGAAAATGAAAGTACTAGTTGCACAATCTGTTCCTCAAGACAGTCAGAAGAGGGGTACGAATCAAGCCAGTCATCCTGCAGTTCCCGTTAAAGGGACCTGCAATTATTGTAAACAGCCAGGTCATTTTATAAACGAGTGTGCAGTTCTGAAACACAACATAGCTACTGGTAAGACTAAAGAAAGACCACGTCCGCCTAGACAAGAACAAGTTTCACAGACTTCTCAGCCACAGAATGCACAACAGACAGTTCCAGCACCGCAGCCTATTGCTGCAACACAGCATGTTACACAGCAGATGTACCAGTATGCACAGTCCGAGTATCCAGAGTATCAGCCATATTCATGAAACAGCCTAGAGAGGGAGGTAGGCTTGCCTCTCATCGAGATACCTGTAGATCAAGAAGGTCCCTATGTTCACAGTCAAGTATTAGGGAAAGACAGAAAGTTTCTGATTGATACAGGGGCAAGTAGGACCACCATTAGTCACGCCGAAGTTCCAGGGGCTCCGCTCTCAGGCTCTAGAAATGTTTCCCTTGGATTTTCAGGAAAGCCTATTGTAAACGAGATATCTAAGCCAGTTACTCTAGAAGTAGGTCCATTGTCCCGCACTACTGATCTGTTACTTACGAAGTCGTGTCCAGAAAACCTGTTAGGTATTAAAACACTGAAAGAATTAGGTGCAGTTATTTGCTGCTCCCCAGAGGGAATACGACTGTTTCTACGTGACTTCAAGGGTCACTATGTATTACGAGATTTTGATCCGAGATTGTCCAATGTTCCGCAGCATCTATGGGCGCAAGGTCCAACTGATGTAGGTTATATGCAAATCACACCCCATCGTGTGACTCTCAAGCCAGGTGTAGTGTTACCACGAATCAGACAGTACAGATTGCCACCTGAGGCTGTAGCAGCCTTATCCAAAATTATTGACGAGCTCATCGTTCAAGGAGTAGTTGTAGAAACTGACTCCAATGTATGTAATTCTCCGATCATTCCAGTCATGAAACGTACTGATCCAAATGCACCCCCAGTATATCGATTAGTGATTGACCTTCGAGAACTTAATAAATGTATTATTCCCCAGTACCCAGTTGTCCCAGATATCTCTTCCCTATTGACAGCCATTGATTCCGAAGCCTCATTTTTTACAGTCATAGACCTCAAGAACGCGTTTTTCAGTGTCCCCATTCATCCAGACAGCCAGTTTCTTTTCGGATTTTGTTTAAATGGAAGGAGCTATATGTTCACACGAGCTCCTCAAGGTTTCACAGAAAGTCCTAGTATTTACAGTCAAGCACTTAAGAGACAACTAGACAATATTCACATGCCAACAGACACTGCCCTGCTCCAGTATGTCGATGATCTACTGATCACAGCCCATTCTGAACGTGCTTGCGAGCGAGCATCCCTTACAGTCTTGTATTTCCTTGCCGAGATGGGGCACAAGGTGTCCCCTTCGAAGCTTCAATTCTGTGTCCAGCAAGTGATCTATTTAGGCCACTTACTGTCCAAGAGGGGTAGGCAGTTGACACCCGACCGTATCCAGTTAATAGCGAGTCTTCCTCAACCCAAGACCCAGAAGGAGGTACGTGCTTTTATCGGCCTTACTTCTTATTGCAGACAATGGATTCCTCAGTATGCATTCCTAGCCAAGCCACTGATACAGTTAACGACACAGGAGGCAGCCGTATCGACTGTCCTCCCTTGGACATCTGAACATACACTTAGTTTTAATGAGTTAAAGAAAGCCTTATGCCAAGCTCCAGTTCTAGCTACACCGAACTACAGTAAGCCTTTTACACTTTTCGTCACTGAACGGGAAGGTACAGCATTATCTGTTCTCACACAAGATCAAGCAGGACAATACAAGCCCTGTGCTTACTTCTCAAGCACATTAGATCCTGTAGCCCAGGCTCTGCCTGCGTGCCTCAAGTCAGTTGCAGCCACAGCACTAGCTATCAGACAAAGTGATTCCATAGTATTAGGACATTCCTTGACAGTACAAGTTCCACACTCCGTGGAAGTTCTTTTAAACCGAACACAGACTCAGCACTTGACTATTGCACGTTTAACAGGTTATGAACTGACACTGTTCCAGCCACACATAGAAATCAGACGCTGCAACGTTCTAAATCCTGCTACACTGTTACCGTCAGTTAATTCGAATCCTGCCACACACGACTGTGTGGAAGTAGTTAATATTATGACTAAGCCAAGACAAGATCTGACAGATATTCCATTACCAGATCCTGACCTGACACTTTATGTGGATGGTTCATGTATGAGAACAAGTACAGGAGAACTAGTAGCCGCGTATGCAGTGACTACAGACACTGAAGTTATAGAAACACACTGTATTGACACTCTGTCCGCTCAAGCAGCAGAGCTAGTTGCTCTGACACAAGCCTGCATACACGCCAAGAACCTGAAAGTCAATGTTTACACAGATTCACGTTACGCATTTGGAGTCGTACACGACTTTGGAGTGCTCTGGCAGGAGAGAGGTTTCATGACTTCTCATGGAACCAAGATTCAGCATGGTCTCCTTATTCAAGCTCTGTTAGATGCCATACACTTACCGACATCTATTGCTATCATGAAGTGCAAAGCACATACGAAAGTTACTGATATTATTTCTCAAGGTAATGATCTAGCAGATCGCACAGCCAAGCTTACAGCACAGACTCCAGACATTTCAGTTAATCCGACACAGACACATACTCCAGATCTGACTACCTGTATGACAGTTAAGGACCCCACTCAAGATGTCATAGATATCCAGTTACATGCTACTCCCGATGAAATCAAGAAATGGTCCGAACAAGGAGGGGTCCAGACAGATCAGGGATGGGTAACGAAGGGAAAAGCCACATGGTTTCTCCCCGACTCTATGGTTCAAGTCATTATCAATACCGCACATAGTCCAGCACATTTAGGAGAAAAAGCTATGTTAGATAGTATCCAGAACATTTGGTTTAACAAGCATTTACGAGCTGCAGCCAAGCAAAAGGTCCGTACCTGTATGATATGTTGCCAGTTTAATCCAGGTAAAAGTGTCCCGGTGGAACAAGGTGGATTCCAGCCCTCTGACCACCCTTTTGAAGTCCTCCAAATGGATTATATTCAGATGGAGCGATGTCGAGGTTTCAAGTATGTCCTTGTAGTTGTATGCGCTTTGTCCAGGTGGACAGAAGCATATCCAGTTCCAGATTACACAGCCACGACCACTGCCAAGCAGTTGGTTCGTGAATTCTTCCCCCGCTACGGACTCCCTAGGGTCGTATATTCTGATAACGGCCAGCCATTCTCATCTGAGCTCATGAAACATATTTCCCTTTTGTTAGGGTACCAGTGGAAGTTCCATTGTGTACGCCATCCTGAAGCAGCCGGTCTCGTAGAGAGACATAATCAGACCCTGAAAATCCGCATTGCCAAAGTATGTAAAGAGAAAGGTGTGGACTGGCTGGTAGCTCTGCCAGTCGCTCTGTTTTATATGCGCATGGTCGCACATTCCAGATCAGGTCTGTCCCCGTACGAGGTCGTATTCGGCCGCCCCCCTAATATGTGGGGTACACCTAGACCTCTAAGTATTACAGATGTTTCAAGTAATATGCTGACAGATTACCTAGCTTCCTTGATGTCTGCCCTACACTCTTGTCGTTCACAGGTTGCCGCCGCATTTCCAGACAATACCGAGGTGGCACCGCATGAAATCGTTCCCGGATGCATGGTTCTTGTGAGGAACTTTGATCGTTCAAGTCCGCTGGAGCCCCGCTGGAAGGAGCCAAAACAGGTCATCCTGGCCACCCGTACTGCCGTCAAGCTGGAATGCAGGAAGGGCTGGGTCCACCTGTCTCATGTGAAAATATTTTACGGACTAAAGACTGTTTCAAAGAACATTTCCGAGGATTTTAAAAACTGCCAAAGTACTATTCTCAAGGACTGTCCCGCAAAAGACAATGATACAGATTCCTCCCTGTTAGAGAAAACTCCGCAGCAGGAGTACAAGCTAAAATTAAGGTCTAGTAAAATAAGTCAGCCAGTTTGATTGTCTAAGTCCTCCCCTAGGTGAAACGGTTAGACCGGTTTCTGACATGTATATAATAGACCCCCATAGTGAGAGAGTTAGTCAAAACTCAATCCGATGTATCGTTTTTCTAAGCTTCATATTGTTTTTCAGCCTTATGATTACCTGCACAAGTTATGCATTTTATTTGTATTTTCCAGTTTCTCATGTAAATAAGTCTGCTAATGCTACAGTAGAGCACACGTTTAGTGATCTACCTCCTCATGAATTATCTTATCGTCTTGCTATGCGAAATAATTCCTTTATCCGCATGTTACATTATTCACACCAGACCAGCAATGCCACTAATTGTTGGGTGTGTGGTCGACTCCCCCCTTTCCAGACACCGAAGGGAGTTCTGCCACTCTTTCCTTATCCATTTTCACATAATGGTTCGTGTGGAGCATGGTCCACGTTAACGTCATCCTCAACAGATATGTCTTTTCTTAACAGTACATGTTTTCCAGACAAGCAAGGTCTTCCCCACAGAACAGGGTTAGATCTAGAAAATGAAGTTTATAATTTAGGTAATTATTCTTCGAATTTTATGGTCCTGAATGTTCAGTCTGATACTACTCCAGACTTACCCTCTATGACAGTATTACCAGTAAAAGGCGAATTATGTGTCCGAAAGAATGGTTCCGTACATGTAGGACATAGTGATTGTACCACTATTGTCAAGTATAGTGACAGTAGGAAATCTATTTTCAAAGCTTCACGTCATTCTTATTTTGTTTGTGGTCAGACCGCATATGTTCGTCTGCCCCTCGATTGGGAGGGTACCTGTTACATTGCCTTCCTACTGCCACCAGTTTTTCTAGCCCCACCTGACTATCATAGGAATTCCCACCTAGTACATACTAGACACAAGAGAGACCTCCCGATTGTCGATTATACTGAAACTGCTCTAGAACAATACATAGACATCAATAAAGGTGTCTTTCCCTACTTAGGTACTGTCGTGAATAGTAAACTGATACGTAGATTAACGAGAACCCTTGAAGCAGTAGTGATTGAGACTACCTCTGCTCTAGGTAACTTAACCGAAGAGCAATCCTTTATGAGAATTGTCGTGCTCCAGAATCGTCTCGTCCTTGACGTCATACTGGCCGATAGGGGCGGGGCATGTAGAGTCATCGGATCTAGTTGCTGCATTTTCATTCCTAATAACGCACCGTCTGTTTATTCAGCTATTACCAGACTCCATAAAATTGCCCATATGTTACACCAAGATCCAGGCACCTGGACATGGTCCGGTTGGTTCTGGAATATAATTTCCGCCTGGGGATGGAAAGTATTGTCATTTCTGGGTATTGCAGTAGCGATCATATTCAGTTGCTGCCTCTGTATACAATGTGGCCCTGCGATTTGTGGCATTTGTGCTACCTCTTGTATTCCTAGTCCCAAGTCCCGTTCTAAATCCAGTTCCAAGAAAATTCGAGACGAGCAAATGATACTGTATGAAATGATAGATGGTATCATGAATATTGATGTTTCCTGATGGAAACGTAGTGACAAGGAGGGAATGTGGAAAAGTAAATTTTGCCATGTTCTGTGTCCCTACGTGTTCCCCATCTTATGTTATGTGTGCATGATTAAATATGCATATGTATTCCCCATGTTTGATTAAAGACGCAATTATAGTTGTGTCCATCTCTAGTATGCTAGTTCCCAGTTCTCGTGAATACTACGAATATCAGGCCTATGTAAAGTTACGTTGCCACGTTTCTCAGTGTGCACGTTATTTCATTGTAAAGTCCCCGTTTCTAGGCCTCAAAAGGGCCCGGACACCAGATTCAGCTCCTGTCTCATGAACCCTCGCTGAGGAGCGATACAGCCCCCACCTGTATCCTCGACCCTTCACTTACTTCCTGCCTCACAGTGCCCGGCTCGGCCTGGCTCTGCCTACGAGTCTGCCAAGAGTATGTTATGATTCTAGTTATCAGTTCAGCCCTCCTTCTCTGCATTCCTAAGCTACTGAATCGCATCAATAGTTTCCGTCATTGTCTAGCCTTTACGTCTCCATGTAGGAGAAATACTGCATTTAATGGTCATTTAATATTCCTCAACACGCACTACATGTAGAATAATGCATGCTCCAGTCTTAGAGTCTGTTAGCCTCTCCCCTCCTGATTCTTAGTTTATATCAACATGTTCTCTAAACATTAGATACTAGATAGGATTTAGGTACATGTCGCCCTGACTCTCCAGACTCCAGTCTCTACTCCTAGCACAGAGTTCATAGCCCCCAGCTTCTCCTAGTAACACGTCATTGTCAGTTTGCGCGCACCATTAGGTTAGAGGTCCCGGCTCCTTAGGTAGCCCCCTCCATGTTTCCGCCCCATTTATGACATATTCTGTTACGTTTACATCACATGTCTATGTATACGCCTCTTGTTACACCCACTTTCACCCTTATCTTTCGCGACTGCTATTGACCACACCCACTGCTCCGCCTACTGTATTCACTGTAATGCAACTGTTTTAGTATATATATGCTTGTACATTGTTATTAAAGTTAGCGCGCTCATTCCCTGTCCCCCCTGCAGGGCCCTGCCATCCTGTTCCCGTGCAGGTTGTCCTGTTCCTGTCCTTTATGCTGTATTAAACCTGCAAACTCCTACTACCTCGAATCTTGACTCTTATTTATTGAGCTATCTGTTATTGCTATGTCCAGTCAAACCTAGATCCGGTATTATTTATTTATATACCACAGTAGGTCAGTCGGGTCGTTTTGCCTCGGCGGGGAGGGCCAGGGGTCCTGGCGCTGGGCGCGGGCCAGGCGCAGATGGGCTTACCTTTGGCGCACCTTCGGCGCTCAATCGGCGCTCCCGCTGCTCGCGTCCGCTGCGCGTTCACTCTGGGGGCGTCATAAGTAAGGAGCCGGGAGGGAGGAGCAGCTGGGTGGCGGGAGCGGGGAGGCGAATGGAATCACAGGGGGGCGGGGCCGCAGGGAGGCAGCGGCGGGAAATTCCAAGAAGCAGCGGGCAGCGGGAAATTCCCAGGAGCAGCGGGAAATTCCCAGGAGCAACGGGCAGCGAGCGAAGGAATCTGCAGGCAGGTGGCGGCAAAGGCAGGCAGGAGCGGCAGCAGTGAGTGGGGCGACCACGTCTTCAACAGAGCAAGCAGCTCCATCGCACCCCACCTGTGCAACGTCATCAATCTCTCCCTCAAGACCGCGACCTTCCCAGAGATCTGGAAACACGCCGAGATCAACGCCCTATTCAAAAAACCTAAGGCAGACCCAAGAGACCTCAAGAACTTCCGGCCCATCTCTCTGCTCCCCTTCCCGGCCAAGGTCATCGAGAAAACCGTCAACAGACAGCTAACCCGATACCTTGAAGAAAACAGAATCCTGGACCCTTCCCAGTCAGGGTTCCCCAGCAACCACAGCACCGAGACTGCCCTCATCGCCGCCACCAATGACATCAGGACCCTGCTGGACAACGGCGAGACCTCAGCACTCATCCTCCTAGACCTCTCTGCCACCTTTGACACCGTCTGCCACTGCACACTACGCACATGCCTCCACGCCGCAGGGATCTGAGACAAGGCTCTGGATTGGACCACCTCCTTCCTCTCCAGCAGAACCCAGAGTGTCCGCCTCCCCCATTCCGTTCCAAAGCCTCTGAGATCATCTGCGTAGTACCCCAGGGATCCTCCGTCAGCCCGACGCTGTTCAACATTTACATGGCCCGCTCGCACACGTAGCCCAACATCATAACCTTAACATAATCTCCTACGCTGACAACACTCAGCTGATCCTCTCCCTCACCAAGAACCCCATCACTGCCAAAGCCAACCTCCACGAAGGAATGGATGAAGACCAGCTGTCTGAAGCTGAACTCGGACAAGACAGAGGTCCTCATCCTCGGCTCCAACTCTTCAGCATGGGACGTCTCCTGGTGGCAGCCCCGACACCCATCGACCACACATGCAACCTGGGAATCATCCTCGACTCAACACTCTCAATGACCAAGCAAGTCAACGCCGTCGCCTTCTCCTGCTTCAACACCCTCCGCATGCTCCGCAAGATCTACATCACCCCCCATCTGCCAAACCTGCACTGGCTCCCCGTCAACAAGAGGATATCCTTCAAGCTCCTCACCCACGCACACAAGGCACTCCTCAAGACCAGCCCAGCCTACCTCAACAGACAGCTCTCCTTCTACATCCCCAACAGCCAGGTACACTCCACCGACCTCTCACTCGCCACCGTCCGCGCATCCGAAGAACAACCACCGGTGGGGACACCCTCCCACTGAGCCTTAGACAGACCCAAGACCTGCTGACCTTCAGGAGGATACTCAAGACCTGGCTGTTCGATCAGTAACCCCCGCCCCCAGCGCCTTGAGACCCTCGCGGGTATGCAGTGTACTTTACAAATGATTGATTGATTGATTGATTTAGCCATGCAACATTTGATGTTGTTGCACAAAGAATCTTGTGCGTGCATAACTAAATACTTATAAGGCCCCAAAGGCGAGACCTATTGGCTATGCCAATGCTTGTCTTTAATGCAGCAATTCAGTCTCTATATGTATTTTTTAAACACTGTAAAGGAATAGTTTAGCCAGCACTAAGAGTTCTTCGAGGTGTTTTCATTCTGCTTCTGTTGCTTTCGGTTTTTATTTCGAACTGAAAATACAGGATTTAGTGATTTCCTCAGATATGGCTCTGTTACCCATCTATGCTGATCAGGATAGCGCCTGAGCGCGCAGCACTGCGAGGAGGACGCTTACACCGGCATGAACTCAGAGTCCTGATGCATGTGCTAAAGTATGCAGAACACAGGAGGCCTAGTTTGAAAACTGTAGGGTGATCTGTACCCTAGACTGGGCAAACATGGTGAACAGACCTTGCAATGCGTTAAGCGTCGGCCAGTGCAAACCATTGAAATTTACCACCAGGCTGGTTTGCAACTGAAAGGAACTGACCTCCACCCAGTAACACACAAAACAGTTCTTTATGAATAGTGCGAAGGACGTGGAATGGGGCTGCACTTTAAAGGCCAAGCTATGTTTAATATTTGACCCAACTCTGAAATCAATAGATGTTCCACTTGTCCCAGCGAAGCTTTTAGTCATCGTACGAATACCATGACAGGACAACTGAAACCCACGATAGCAATGAGACTGGACTGCCGTGTCACAAAAAGGAAAGTCAGATGCACTTTTGCTAGAGAAAGTAGGCCCAGTAATCACATAGGCTGCAGGGCTTTCCTGCCACCAGAGACCGGCTCGACCTGAAGGGTAATGGGAAGTGACACAGGCCTCTTCACCTGGAAGGAGATTAAAGTTCGGGCAGAGGGAATCCAATGATGGACGTGCAGACAGGACTTGCCTTGCCCCAGCCCTACGAGCTTACTAAAGGAAAATATCTGCCGGAACCTCCAGATGTCTCTGGTGGTGTGCTCGAAACAGCAATGGGGAATACGGATGCATACATTCTCGGGGAGATGCAGAGACAGGAGAGTGAAGGTTTGGGGCCTTTCAAAAAGACACTGATTCACCATTCACTGCAGCTGCAGCCCTGCAGATCACACCTGGGGAGTTACCAGGAGCACCAGTGGGAATCAGTAATCATGCGTCTCCCAAGGGAGAGGCTAGAGCCAGAGGGCCAGGAGAGAGAGCCTCGAACACCTGAAGGCCTAAATCATTTCAAGAGTGCCCCACTCTGCAGCCCCACAGAGGGTCTGGGCCAGAGGAGGACGAGACGAGCCTGGCTGGCTACACATAAAGATAAATGCTATGCAGACTTTATCGGTCACAATCAAATGAATATTGACCGCTGTACCATTCATGGTAAACTTCCACGTGCCTGTTGCAGGTGCCCTTCCGTCTCAGTGAACGAACTGCCAAAACGCTGTTTTCCTAAACCCTCTGGCGCAGCTCACGCACCAACCTTCTGAACTGAGTAAAGCCTAAGACATGGGTACCTTTGTGTTCCCAAAACAAAGAACGTGAGCAAGCGTCCACCTCCATACAGTCGCCTGATCAGACTCCGTGGATGATGCATCACCCTCTACAGTTCTAGCACTGCCAGCTGCCCCTAGGAGATATCACTGCTCACCACGCCCAGGTGTTGTTGGCCAGGCTGCAAGCGGAGTTTAGAGTCAAACCGATTCTTCAAATTATAAAAATGGTGCTAGTTACCCACAAACAAACTAGGGATCCTAAAAACAATATAGAAGCTAACTGAGGAGTTCCTTGCACATACGCTCTCTGAGGGACATTTGCACAATGAGGTTTCAGTGTGCAGACTGGTAGAGCGCTCAACAGAAGGGACACAAGCTCTCCTCCGTGAGGAGTGGGTGCTATGAGGGCAGCAGGAGGCTCGGTCCACCGGTCCAACGTAGGTCCAACCCTTCGGTGAGTTCAATGGTAACATTTCTACTTGGGCAGTTCTAGTAAGTTTAAGTCGGAGCGGGGATTTTTGTGTACGACTGATTCACCAGAAAAAAATCTGGCAAGATAAATAGAGCACCTCTTCTTGTTTTTCTACAAAACCACAGTCAGAAATACCTCCCAGAATATGCATTCACTCAATACCATGTGTGGCAACAAAGTAACAAAATAGCCAAACACCAAAATATACCTGGAGAGTCTAATTAGCTCCATAAAGAAATCAGTAAGACGAATGAATGGAAAACAAGCGCACGCGTCTTGCGCTGAAGGGGGGGGGGGGAAACGAGGAGAGGAGGGGAAAGGGAGAGAGGAGGGGGCCTGCACCTGTTTCCCTTGCGGTAGCGAGCAGGAACCATATGTTTGTAATTAACACATGGTTTAAAAGCTCGCTCCCGCAAGGGAATCGACAAACGTGCACATATTGCCATTCAAAGCAATGCAACGCGTGCACGTTTTTGCCTCCAAAGCTGTGCCGCCACTAAAGATTTTTTTACAATGCCGTGCTTGCGCGCTGCGTAAGCGAAACCTCAATAAGGCTAGGAGGAAGGCAAAAAGTTCAGGGATGACTCTGCAAAAAGGGCCAAATCCAACACTCACACACCATCTTTTTCTGTGTAAATATTTTTAAAACTGAAAAAATTACTTTTGAGAATTCCAAAAGTTATTTTGCCATTGTAAAAAAAAATGCTATTTGCAAAAAGAAAATGATTTTCATAAGCAAATAGCATTATGGTACAGGCTTTTTGTATCTCAGTCATGAACAAGTTAGTTGATATCAAAGAACCCTATCTGTATGCACCTAAACTTAAAAGCCCAGACTTTAACATCCAGTTATTTAGAAGACCCTGTAGGCTTTCTCTGAGAAGGAGTTTGAGAGGAAACCAGGCATGGCCTGTGATCCGCTAGACACCTCTGAAGACGGACCCAGAGTAAAATCCCCTAGTTACATTAGACTTGCCACATGTTGGTTCATGCTAGGCCAGATGGCTGGTTGCTGTGGAAATGTATTTGAATAGACTTTTGCCTCCAACTTGGAATGTTTCCTTTAGCATGGGAATAGATTTGTCGTGCCAATCAGGACATTTGTAGCCTTCAGAAGTATAGACACAGAAAGAATGTCCCCTGCAGGAATATCAGAAGAGCCTGGAATTGGATGCTAGGAGTCAATCATGTATAACACACCAAGCCCGACAGATGACCCCCACTGTGGTCAGGTCCTTCCAAGGTCAGTTTGGCCCGGATTAGTGAGCCATCAGGGCCTTTTATTTTAGTAACCCATCTTTACAGTGACATAGCTCACCATTTCCACAAGTAAACAACAATCAAAATATTGAGAAATAAAATGTTTATCTATATGTATGTATTTACAACTCTTAACTCTACATATAGATGCCTTGAAGATGTATATTATCAAGGTGCATATATTTAGAGTTAAGTATACTTAACCTATACTTACAGATAGATCTTTTACTTATTGATATTTTGGTCGTCAATATTTGGGCTTTGATAAATGTGGTTCCACAATTTTGAAGTTTCAATACTCTGGTTCTATAACTATGCAAACAGTTTAGAATCAAAAGCATACTCCTTTATTCTGCCTGTGACAAAAACACCCAGTCACCCATTCTTTCCTAGTCAAACGACGTGTTTACCATTCATTAACATACGCCAAGTGGAGTATGATGGGCTGTCCTGAAAGCTATGTTAACAAACTTGTCTTTGTGTGCCTTTTTTTTTTACACATTCCAATTGTCTGTGGATCTGCTCCAACTAGAACTAGCGCATTTGAAAAATATGACTTCAAAGAATGTGTATAATTGAGAGGGTTTAGACTGTCAAGGAAATGGTCTATATTTTGGCAGTCTAGATTAAAACAAGCGTCTTAATTCAGACGGTTCAAAGCTTCACTAACCTGACTCCGAAAACGACTTGAAGCAGGGTACAGATTCCGGATACGAAGAAGATGGTGCTGATGAGGTGACTTTGAGTCAGTGGATCATGTGTCAGGCACAGCCCTTTGGACAGGATCAATGGGATGGCCACAATACCACCCAAGGCAGTCAGGTAGTGCTGGTGATCAGAGATAAAACACACAGTATGAGAAGGGACAATCCCCACTTTTACAGATCAATAGTTTATAAATTCAGCTCTTCAGTAACAAATGTAAACTCTCCTGGTTTCCAGTAAAGAAGCGTGAGGATTATAAAACCCTAAAGGATATAATGGGATTTACATTTCAGCGGATGGGATATCCGTCACCATTGTGACAGAGTAACCAGTCCGCCAAGATCTAAATCAGGCTCCAAGTGTCTCCACCACCTTTGAACTCAATGTAATATCACCTAAAAAAAGGAAGAAACACCATTATCCTGGCGATAATCCGTCCTCTCATTGGTCACACCTTGCATTCCCCTACTGCTGCTTCATAACCCCATGGCTGACACAAGAAATTGGGGAGGGCAGAAACGGAATTATAACTCAGTTCCTACACTTTTCAGGGTCCCGCATTCCTAGAGCTAAGTTTATTTACAAATTTGTAAGTTAAAGTAAGTATGTTCGTTTTATTCAGAATAAGGTGGTTTACGTGACCATACTACTAAACACTGCCAGATGTGCTATACATGTCAGTGTTCTTTTCCTGGAAAACTTACATTTATGCTTCTAGTTAGTAGCAGGTACCTATGGCTTCTGGAAAAAATTTAAATGTGTACCCACATGACGTTTTTGACCCATTCACAGACAAATATTCCAAATGATATGTCTGTCTCGGTGGTTGTCAGTCCTCACCAACCTCCATCTCCTGCCGCCGACCCTTCTCACCTGAATACCCAGAAGGATGCACAAGTACCACGGTGGTACGTCAGTGACGCAGTAGGCAAGTTTGTTCGAGTCCTTCTTTTTGTGAGTGGTTATAGTACCATTTTTGATCGTCTTTTCATTCTTTGCCTTGCTCTCTGTGACCACACAGTAAAGGTTTCCGTCTTCATTCTGTTAGGAAGAGGAACAAGAGTTCTATCAGGTATTGGAGAATTGGATATGTATGTATGGCAACAATGAAAGGGATGTATCATTTTACATCTCAGCAACAGGCTCTATAGACTTGAAACACTCTTTTTCACAGCTTGTGGGCATTATTAGGGTAAACATATTTGAAAAAAGAGCACTCCCCACAGAATTTGCTGTCAAAATATATTGTAGTAGGACAATCTAAAACAGTTGAAGGGATTAAGGATTCGAGTTTAAGGGTACATGGTATAAGGTATAGGGTACAAGATTAGGGCTTGGTTTTAAGGATGATGAGGGCATCACTGCCAAGTCAATTGTAGCCGACACTCGAGCCGAGATTAAATTCTAACTGGCCTGCATTCCTGCCACGTCTAGAGGATAAGCAGTGTGTTTAGCTCGGGAGTACCCTGCAGAGACAACAGTTATGAGTTGCCATTAGACTTTTTATGTTATCCAAACTTAATATAGCGCAGCGCATCACCCCAGAAGGGGTATCTCAGCGCAAAAGCACAGTCCCAAGATGAGAAAGGAAAAGAAGAAATATGGTCAAAAAAGGAGTTTGTTGAGCTATTGAGTTTACATGTAAAAGATTACTTGTAAAACCTATAATGTTACATGCTAAACTTGTGCAATTAATACAAGATGCAGCACACATGTATTAATGTGAAACGAGAACACAAATCCATGAATAAATAATATGCAATGGAGGCACATAAGGAGTAAACGCCAAGCATACGCCACTGCGAGGCGAGTGCTTGTGGGATCGAGAGATCGGCAGTATTGTAGCTGACTTTGAATGATGGCATGCAGGTGATTCAGCTTCAGGCAGAGGTCAGACAGTTCACAAAGGAGATTCGTCCAATGGTCAGTATTAATGGCTGTAACACTGTATGAGCAGCCAAGCCCTTCTGTGATGAGACACCAGTGTGTGCTGTTGTTTTAGTGAATCTGCACTAGAAAGGGAGATGGAGGAGGCATCACTGCAGCTGATGGTTACTAGGAAGGCAGCGGGGTTAGTTACTAGGTAGCATTTTCGTCTGTGGTAGAGTTGGAGTACCTTGCTATGAGTTATGGTTCCAACAACCTTGGTTTTTGCTGGTATCGCGCTGTCCTTTCCCCAGTGAATTGTGGGTGATAATGGGGCCAGGGTGGGGAGAGTTGAAACTGACGTTACAATCTAGGCTCTGATTCACTCTCAACTTTCAAGACATGATTTACGCTTTTAGGGCCTTCAGTGTATCAAACAAAGTGGCTGGAATATGGAGGTGGATATGAGAGGATGGGGTCATGACCTTCGCAATTTCATACAGAATGATATGTAACTCACAGTTCTGGTTTTAACAATCTGGGGGATTATTTTTTTCTAATAGCGATTATTGCAGTCTTTGAGAACACTAAACAGAAATGCACAATGTATTGACCCAGGAGGGAAAGTAATTAATACAAAATACATCAGTTTTATTGGAGCTTAAAACCATGATATTTGCCACAGAATATACCTTCGAGGTGCATTGTCAGGCCTTAGTGTCTGTGGTCTATGAAGGTAGTTTTGGATAGATCGGGGGAAATAGGATCTCTGAGATGTTGTTGCATGTTTCCTGGAGTCAGATCTAATAAAGAAGTTCATTTTCATTCAAGTTTGCTGCCCATCAGAGCACCAACCATATTCTTCTTGATATCGAGAAGCAGGGTTAATATGAAATAACAACAATATTCAGCAGTGAAATTGCACTCAGTACAGGTAGAAAATGCAACAACGAGATGTCATAGTAGGTGTAAAAGTTGGGCATCAGTATGACCTCACGTTTGATTGACAGTGTCAGATCGCCCTTGGTGGAACATTGACCTGACTGTGGACTCATACAGGAGCACAAATAATATGTATGTACAAAATCACTTTTCACTGTAAAATCACCTTTAGATGATAAGTAAGGACGACTGTGGAAACAACGTCATATGAAGGTGTATCATCAGTATGTGTAAGGAAACCCGTTTAGAAGGTGAAATGACATTTAGAAACACGAGAAATCACTAGTAGGGGTACACAATTATGTAAGTGCAAACACACCCTCGGTGCAAAGTCACCCCAGTGTGTTGTATTAGATGTAGATGCAATAGTAAAAAATACAAATCCAACAACACAAAAAGCACAAAGCATGCTGCAGGCTCTGCTGAAAGACACCTATATAAAGCACTGCATCCAAAAATTAAGCCCAAAACATGCCCATTTACAACCCCCAGGTCAAAGAAAAATGCAAACAACCTTCCTTAAAAAGAAAAAAGAAATCCAAAACAAAAGAGCCCGGAATTACTTAGTCACTCTTTACAGAAAAATTAGGACTCCCATTTTCTGCTAATGTGTTTTTTGCAGGGTGTGGTGCTGCAATGTCCTTATAAAACGAATAGTTGGGTGCCTACTTGACTGGCCATTCATGTCAGATTGGAACCCTAGCCTGTTTGGGTCAATGCCAGAGCTGGACTGGGAATCAAAAGCAGCCCTGGCAAAACTTTCAGACCAGCTCCACTCCCTTCCTACTTTCTCATCTTTCTCTTTCCTCCTTTTTCTCTTGCTCTCTTTCCTCTATATCTTTCATCTCTCTCTCGCATAAAGCTCTGGTTGTACCTCCTGAACTATCTGAAGAAAATGAAATATGTGCCAGTACCGGCTCCCTGTCTTCCAAACCATCCTCCAAAGGCTCCAGTTCACTAGGAGAATGCCCGATGGAATAAAAGGCCATGATCAACCTTTGAGTTGGGGGGGTGATAGGCCCACACCACCGATAATGGAGATAGAGGGCTAGAGACAGTACATATTTGTAGAGTGTCAGAACTTTGTTCAGAAGGCTAACAGGCAAGCAGGAGATACTGGGCCCAACTATGGGGGTTGAGGCATTTTAGTCACGATGTGCTGGGGCCCAACCAACTACGGTTCCTGAGCATCTGGGTCAAGTACCCCTTCAGCACTTCACTCTCAGTGGAAGTGTGGGATGAGCACCCCAAGGCTTTTCGGGGAAAGGTAAACACGGGGAGGTGAACACAGGCTCACAACTCAAAATATGTTCTGTTGCCACAATACATGATTGTCCAGTCAAATACTTGCTTTTAGGAAAAAAGGAGTATTTATATACGGAAAAAAGTAAAATACAACATTCAGCAATACACACAGTCCCAAGGTCAGGGCTCTCACATTTTATAGGCATGTCACTGAGCCCCATTCCCCTCTCTCTAGCAGTAGTGGTTATTCATCATTCACTATAGGTGGCATTCAGTGTGATAGAGCACTTACAGCACTCTAAATTGTATGGGTGGATTATACTCTGGTTCAAACACACTCACATGTATTTTTATCATTTGCAGTGTATTATGTTTATCAAATGCATTTATTTAACATCCTAAGCATTAAAATGTAATGTGCACCCTCAAGCAGGATTTACATGTTAAGTTATAGGGTTTTATATAGCGCTCAGCTGCCCCAGCCAAGGGGCGTCCCGGCGCTTTCAACAGTAAGAAGAACTAACTGCCTCGGCGAGAAAGCTCAACATCACTCAACATAACAGCCACCAGAAGCCTACTTTAAAGGAAAGAGGTGGGTTTTGATGGCCTTCCTAAAAGTCAGCAAATCCTCTAAGCCTCGTATTTGAGACACTATCATTCCTGTATGCATAATGTGCAGGATGACATTATATTCATATAAATGTAACTGTGTGTCGTTTAAGTTGCCTGCATTTTAGTCCCAACATCGTAGATTGTTGTTGATATTCTCCTTGGTTGCTCAAGAATTAATTGAAAAAATCCTTTTTATAGAGCAAAACACTATGTTCTCAGGTGCAAGAATTCGACCTCGTTATTCTTAGATTTAAGGAGATACCCGGAATGTCTTTGAAGATGACTGGAAGGCGAAAAAGGGAGGATGCCTATCGTGTCTGGCTGCATCAAGGTCACAGAACAGGAGCTGAACAACACAGCTTTTGTGGAAAAACACAACCAGGGGAAAAATGGAAAGTTTTAGATGACGTAGTGTAGGCGGAAGATTGTCTTTTTGTATGATTCGAAGGGACAGAAAATCAGACTTCCACATTTTTTGAAGAAGAAGGAGCATCTTAGAACGAGCTCCATAGCCTGAAGCTATCTGACCCATTTTGACGTGAGTACTTCTTAGGAAGTCTACACGTGCTGACACCTTTGGGAAATGATATAGGGGAAATAGGCAGGATCCTCAATGAGAGCAGTGTAGGGAAAGATAATTGATTCTTTTCTTCTTAATGAAAAAGGATTTGGACTCAGCCTCAATTCTGGGTTGCATTTTGATTTTGGAGTTCATCATATTATGCCTTTTATGCAGAATTAATTATATTCGTAAGTTCAGCTCCGTATTGATTTTTATGTACCTATATTTGCGGATTCTCAGATGTGTTTGTACTCAATTATTTTTGGCCGTATAATAAAATCCATGAACTGAATTTCAGAGTCTGTGGTCTTTCAAACATGAATAAATTGTAAGTATAATGTTGTAGTGTTTACTCCCCTCAACCACATTCAGCTGGCAAATAAAAGACCATCTGTGCTAAATTTGGAAGGGAAGGCAGGGACTAAATTTAGCGTCATTAAGTGTAAGCCCCACTAGTAGTCCGAGTCTCAGAATTCCCAATCTGACTATTTATTATAGTCAAAATTACTCCAGTACTGAAACACTATATGGAGGGAATTTTTCCTGGGGCAGTCTGGCCCCAATTCAGTCTTACCTGCACCAGCAGGAATTGAGCGACCAGTGTATTGGAGCACGTTCCCTTCCAGTTCCTCACACATAGACTGGAAAGGGCAGCGGCAGGTGCCCGCGAGTGCCTCACACAGTCGTGTGGAGGCAGAGCCCGGGAGGTCCTCTATGCTCCTCCAATGCTGGTCAGTTTCTTGGAATCCTCCTCACAGGTGGGGAAGGAGGGGGTGAAAGTCTTGATGCTCCTGGTGCCAGAAACTCCACCTGCTGCAGATCAAGAGCACCAAAGGCCTCTACTACCCAGGCGAGTGGCTTTACTAAGAGTAGGAGATGTGGTATTGTACTGGAAGGATGGATTCTAAATGGGACAGGGGGTATATGCTTGGTAATTGTATTGGCTGTTAACTTTTATTGCCCTTTTCACCATTTAGGGTGACTGCCAACTCTGACTGGACGTGGGTGGAGTTTTTCCTCATTAGACTTCATCCTCATTTTGTGTCAGACAGGTGTATAGAAGTACTGTCAATTATTGTGCTTGCTGTAAAATCCAGTGTCATGCAACAGCCTCCTGCAATGGTACACTTAACAGTCAATGGTGCATCCATACTCGTTATTCCTTGTGACCGTCCCCTAATAGTGGTTAGTTGTATTTACTACACTATGAATTGTGCACATTTAGTTTTGTAACAATACAATATTCTTTTGTTTTCTTTGGTGGGAAGGTAATATTTTGAGTGAGGTGAGTACATACAAGCAACGCAATTAGTGAATGCAAAATGGTTAACATTACAAACTTACATATGTTGAATGCACACAAAGATAAAATACATGATGGTGTCGGGTGACCTACATCTGTACATGAAGTTGCAGGACAAAGACAATGAACCACAAAGAGATGGAGTGGATAAGCATACAAACATCTTTACATTCACTCATTCATGGTGATGAGTGACCCCTCTCCCAACATTCTTGGTGCATCTCGGACATGATAGAGACCACACTTGGCACAACTGCTGCGACAGTTCTTTCCACTGCCACACTTGTAGCAGTCAGTCCTATCTGGAATTCACCTTGCAAATGCCGAGCTCCTCTTAGCCAGCCAAAAATGCTGACGTGTAGTTCAAAACAACAGGAGAGATTGCCAATACTGATATGTTCATTTAGCAAAGACTTTTTCCGAAGTACAAACAACAGTATTCTTGATTATCTTAATAAGAATACAATCCGAAATAGCGCAGTAAAGTATAAAGTGTGCTTACTTTCGAATAATTTTTGAATAAACAGCTATTGAATAGCACCTCCAGGTATTGAACTGTTGTTTGTACTTCGGAAAAAGTCTTTGCTAAATGAAGATATCAGTATTGGCAATCTCTCCTGTTGTTTTGCTTTCTAGGCTCAGCCTTACTGATTAGAGCCAGCCCTATCTTTGTTATTAGACGTGTAGTTCAGGCCTGACTCAATCCAACGAACCAGCTGGTTTGTAAGCCTTTATCAATTCAATAACAAAATAATAAAACTCCCTCTGCATGCCCAAGTTGATGCACAAGATAAAGGAGCGTACTATCAAATCAGACTCCTTCATGGAATGAAGTCCATAATCGCAGCAGACTGCATATAAAACCATGGTACAAGCACTAGTCCTCTCTAGACTCGAAACCAAACATAGGATTTCCTACAGCATCTACCATCTGATAGATATCTTGAAAATTTAGATTGGCCCCTTAAAAGGAACTCCCAACACCACCTCTGGTCATCTGATGTCCAGAGTAAGGGCCACTATGTTAAGCATTCTGCAACCATGACAGGTTTGATTTGTCCTAAAAAAATAAAAAAAATAACTGTAATAAATACGTCTTACAACTGTGAGTGTACGAAATTGGGATATTAGTTGAGGATTGTGAGAATCCACTTCAAATACTATACTAATAACAATCCCTGTCAGGCTGAATCACAAAAGTCACTAAATAATCCCATGCTCAACCTCGTAGTACCTATGGCGCAGGGCAACCAGGCTTAATTGAGAGGTCGTGCTTAAAGTATTTATGCAAACAGGGAAAACAGTAACCAGATCTTTTCTTTCAATGAGAAACTTAATTTGGCAGATTCAGAGCCTCAACTCCACATTTTTTTAAATTGCCTATAAGACTTTAGGCCAGAAGTTATAAAATAATGGTTAATTAATATTTCAATGTTCTTCTTTATTATTTGGAATGCATAGAAGAAATGCCAGAACCCCACAGTGGCAAACTAAAAGAAATTCTGGCAGCAGTGTTAAAGGGATTGCAGAAAATGGCTGGGAAAATAGAAGATAGGTCCAAATTTTGTCACAGCATTCCTATAAGTCTGATTCTGAGGCCCCAACACTTCGTCCGCAGGTACATATGTGCAGTGAGTAGAGATGTCTCAACTGCTCAATCATATTAGAGAGAATTTGGTGTTTTGCCCGGTACTCATGCCAGGTGATTCTGAATGTCTTCTCCTCACCAGTTTGCATTGTCTATGCATGACAAGATCAAGGACGTAATCATGAGGCAATGGAAGGAGTTAGACCAATCACAACCCCAAGATTCCTGTAGAAAGCTTATGCGTTTGAGGGGGTGAATACGTTTCTTCCTCATACTGTTAAGGTCAATTCTATTTTAGCTCCTTTGATTAGAAATACCGCAGTCAATCCAGAGGACTGTTCATCGGTGGATGCAGTTGATAAAAAGGTGGAAAGTGGTCTGAAGAAGTTGTTCGCTGCCAACAATCTCATTCTCAAGGCAGGCTCCTCTGCTGCTTACATTGCTCAGTCCCTTGTGACTGACTTTGAGCCCTTGGCAGGAGCAACTGAGGAAGGCACACACTGTTCAGATCTCTTGGTGCAAATAGAGCAGGTGGCAAAATGATTGCCAAATATTTCTGCAGATATTTTAAGATCTACAGCATTGGCTCCTGCTACTTCAGTGTTAGCCAGGAGGAATATATGGATGTGAGCCTAAGAGGCTGATGTTTTCAAGAAATCTGACTTGGTAAAAATTTCTTTCGAGGGTCTCAAATTGTTTGGTGTTAAACTAAACCCCATGATTATCAAGTCTTTCAATGACAGAAAGTAGACCTTATCCTATAAAGGCTAGTGCATTCTTCTTCGAGCAACATGACAAAGACTCACACAAAGAGCGTACTGTTAGTTTTGAGTTTTCTGATAAACATACACAATTTCCAGCTGCTGCCTTCACGCAATCAGGTATTTAAAGAGGCAAGATTTCAAACAGATCTGGGGATTGTGACTCTTCCAGACAAGAGAATTCAGGAGATTCAGATTCCAGTGTCTCCAGAAGAGCCTAGGAGCTGCGGTGGTGGCTATTCTCTCTAAGCGTCACCAAGGGATCCTTGTTGTCAACTCAGACTCCCTTACTGATAATAACAGATGCCAGTACAGTGGGGTGGAGGCTTAGATGGATTCTCTTAGGATACGTTGTCCCTGGTGGCCATTTCAAAGAACCAGGTTTTCCAACTGGAGGTAATTGGAAGCCATTCAGATAGCTCTCTCAGGATTTTCCTACCTATTTATATGAAGATTGGTTTGGTGAGGGCTGACAATATGGCAGAGAAGACTTAGAATATGAGACTGGGGGGGTACAAAATAATTTCTTTGTCTAAGATTATATGGTTTCTATTAAGATTTTCTCTTGGGCAAAGCTCACAAGGTGCACAAAGTGGCCATTCTCATTCAAGAGGTGTCAAATTCAATATTGTACCGGCTGAGCCGGGTGATTTCTTCCCCCTGGAAACTTTGCCTAAAACACATAGCTTTTGCAATGATTTGTCAAACATGGTGAGCTGATAATAAATCTTTTTGCATCACCCCCAGAACTCTTTTCTGAACGTTTTTTGTTCGACAATGAGGGAAAAGGGATTATGGGGATTGAATGTTTTTTCCTGAAATGGACCTCAAGGAATCCTCAATGTCTTTCCTCCCTTTCGCCTGATCCTCAGGTTTCTGCTCAGGGAACAGAGGGCCTCACTCCGCTCTTGCTGGTATCCTCTTCAGATCTCAATGAAGGCCTGTCAAGAGAGTCTGCTTCAGATTTCCCCATCTTTTCTGCATGTTCAACCTCCCCATCATGATTTCTCAGTTAGAGTGAAGTTGATGGCATTGAGGTTGAAAGGGAAGGCCTAGAAATGAGGAGTCTTTCTGAGGTGTTAGCGTATTCTCTTCATTCTTCCAGGAAAGCTTTTGCTCTAAATTAGGTGTAACAAGGGAATTAATTCCATACCAGGCCGATTGGTTCAATTCCTCTCTTCAGGGTGGGTTTTCATTAAGCGTGAAGGTTTCCACATTGAGAACACTGGGGCAGCCATTAGGGCATTTAGAGGTTATTGGGATAACAATTCAGACGAGCAGGGGTTACTCCACAGATTACTTAAAGGGCTTAACAATTTGAGACCTCACTCTGACCCATGCCTTCCTACCTGGGATTTACTTTTGGTCCATGAGGCTCTTTAGGGTTCCCCCTTTGAGTCGTTGGAAACTGTGTATATAAAGAGTTTGACATTAAAACTTTTTTTCCTAATTGCACTAACATCAGACAAAAGATGGGGTATTTGGGTTCCTTGTTCTATAGACACCTGTTTCTTAGAGTATTTAATGACAGAAGCATTCTACATTGCGGCCCCTCCTTTGCCCCAGTGGTTAACTCTTCATTTCATAGGGATCAAGACTTAATTCTCCCAGTTTTTACTTATTCTAAGTGTTCACAGAAGGAGTGTCTTCACTCGCTAGATGGAGTAAGTTTCAGGCTTTTTTCTTCTCGCTTTGTAAAATTTAGTCTGGCCAAAATGTGACCCAAATCTACAGTGCAGACCCTTAGTAGATGGATGACATCTTTGTATGCTTTGGCCTACAAGGAGGCAGAGGGGAGTCCTTCCACTCTGGGAGTCCAGGCAGTTAACCAGGGGAATGTAAACCACTTAGGCCGAGATATGGAGGGCTGCAACCTAGACAACCTGCTTCACGACTGTAAAACATTATAGAATGATGCAGAAGGTGGACATTAAAGATGTTTTTGGTTCAAAGGTTCTTTCCTCAATGGAGTGAATAGGGGAGGGTCGTATCATCTATTAAATTCTAGACATGCATCTTTCCATTGTCTTGGGCGTATTTGCTTGATAAATCTCATTTTGCAAGGAATTAAAGTGAAAGGGCAAGGAAATAATGCTTCAAATACTTTCTGGTAATTGCATTACTCTTAGTCCTTCATTGCTTCCCTCCCTCTCACCCTGTTGTATTCCAGGCCAACTGAAGTTGTTGTGGCTTGTACATGAAGAGGATGAGGTAAGGAGAGGGCTTTTATAATTGCTATTGGGATCGGATTGGTGGTGTCTGAGAGGCAAGGCTGTCTCATTTAGTAATGTATTAAAGCGCGGAAGGTCTCAGAGTAATGCAATTACCGGTAACTAATTGAAGCACTGGCTGGGTCAGTGCACACTTAAAATACAGGTTTGTTCTACCAGGCCAATTAAATTGATAACCACTTTTAAAATGGTCAGATCACATTACTATTTTATTCAGACCACATCACCATCTCAGTAGCAGTAATGTTTCTTCAGATTGGTGAAAGTGCCCAATTTCTCGCCCTACCTCCTTACCAATGTGCAATTAATGGCAGCAAGGCATCAGGGCCATAGACACAGTGAATCGGTAGTTGCTAGAACAGAACCCACCTTCCTATATTGCATTGAATGCCACTTATATGGAGGGATATGCCATAATACACTCCATTTTCCTTCATTAAAGAACTGACATAAAGCGTTACTACACACTCATCCACCTTTAAAACTGGACACACACGAAAGAAAACTGAAATAAATGTCTCTAGAAAATAACATTTTTCCATGCCAAAGTTATCAATGTAAAGAAGCGTCAAGCTGGACCAGGGGGTCCCACAAGGTTGCATACTTAACCCCACTCTCTTTAATTTGTATATGACCCTTTTGGCAGAGATTGTGAATCGGTTTGGAGTTAGTGTGGTGTCATGTGCTGACGACACACAACTTGTGGTGACCCTGACCCAAGCTTCTGAGGAGGCAGCACAGAATTTCTCACTGTGTCTTCAAGAGTTGGCATCTTGGATGGTGTTTAATTGCCTGAAACTAAATGGTAATAAAACAGAGGTTTTAGTTATTGGCAAGGCCCCCTCGATCTGGTCCTCTGCGTGGTGGCACCAAGCATTGGGCCAGCCCCCTTTCGCTAAGGATCAGGTGAAGAACTTGGGGATATGGCTGGACACCAAATTGTCCTTTGAGACCCACACCAGTCGAGTGATGGGAAGTTGTGTGGAGGTCCTACGCATGCTCCGGAAGACCCTAGATGTACTCCCAGGGTCAGCAAGAAAGACAATTGTCCACGCCCTTGTGACATCGCGTTTAGACCATCGGAATGTTTTGTATCTAGGAGCCAATATCAAGTGTGTTAAGAGACTCCAGCACATCCAGAATGCGGCTGCACGTCTTGTTTTAATGTTCCCGAATAGAGCTTCTTCCAGCAAGCCTCTTGCTGCTCTGCACTGGCTTCCGATGAAGAAACTTGTTCTGTTTAAAGCTATGTGTATCAGTCACCGTATTCTGCAGAAGAATGGCCCCGCCTACCTACATGATCTTCTTACCCCGTACATTCCCATGCGAGGTTTAAGATCTAGCTAGTGCAACCAGGCGCTCTATAAATTTAATTTGATTGATTGAGAAGTCAACAGATAGAACAAGGCATCCAGAGACCGTCAGCTGGATGTCAATGTATTTTTGAAAGTCCTCTTAGGTAAAAACTTTGTTTAAAGCATGGTGAGAGGTCACTGTTTAACTCTGAGTTGTTGCTACAAGTATGACTTTCTATCACAGACCAAAAAAGTGGTAATCTCTACCTAAAACAGAGCCGCTCTTACACTAACTTTTGGTTTCTTTGAAGCTCCTTCCGCATGTTGCTGTTATAAATAAGCAGAAAAAAGACAACTCCTCATTTAAGAGATGTAGGCCTAGATGTAGGTAATTTCATTTTACCACTTCTTAAATACCGAATTTTACCGATTCGGTATTTAAGAAGTGGTAAAATAGAGGGGGGGGGGTGTAGGTATTACAGAATCGGTAAATACCGAATCGTTAAGATTCGGTATTTACCGATTCTGTAAATTCCGATTCGGTAATGCCCCTTCAATGCCCATAGGAATCAATTGGCATTACAGAATCGGTATTTACCGATTCGGTAAATACCGATTTCAGCAAGGGTGCAGGGGGTGTCACTTTGACACCCTCTAGCACCCCAAATACAGGCATGTGTGCCATGTGGCACACAGACATGCCCTAAGGGCATGTCTGTCTGTCACATGGCATAGGTGTGCATGCACACATGTGCATGCACACCTGGATTCGGTATTTTACCACCCAATTGGATTGGGTGGTAAAATACCGAATCTGAAAGGCCTTTGGGACTCAGAAGAGTCCCACCTACATCTAGAAGTTACTGAATTGGTAAAAATACCGATTCAGTATTTTACCGAATCGGTAAATTTACTGATTCGGTAAATTTACAGATTCTGTAAAATTGGCCCCCTACATCCCAATAACCCATTTACCGGTCGGTGACGGCCGAAATCGTCCGTTACAGGCCGGTAAATGGCAACCCACATCTGGCCCGAAATACCGGGACTCTGGAGTGTTACAAGTGCAATATTTTGCAGCAAATCATGCATGGAAACTGTCTGCAGGGCATATGGGCTGAAGACCGTCCTTACCTAGGAAAGTACTAAGCACAACCATGGCACCCTCAAGCATGCTATGCCAGTGTGTCTCATGGTTTTCCATTTGGATTCTGATATGGCCAGTCCAGGCTTAGAGCATGCAAGCCAACATAAGAAGGGCAAAGTTATAGTGAAGGGGAAAACAGGAAATAGGTTGGAAATAAGGGAATGGCTCAGTCCACAAGCAAAAATGGGGAACTCATATTAATCATAAAACAGATTCTATCCATTAAATCATATCCCAAACTCCCATGGATGTTTACTAGGAAATAGCCCCAGTGCTTAATCAGTACCTCTGGTTGTACTTAATGGGTGCTGTTTTTTTTTTTATTAGTAAGGCGCACTTATACCCCAGGGCGTCTAGGCGCGAGAACTCAGATCTGAAACAGATGGAAAGAAAAACTGAGTCATAGAGTGGCAATATCCTGTTAAAATACCTTATTTTATTGTTTTTTGAATAACCGAGTTTTTAAAAGTTTACAAATAAAGAGATCAGTTGCTTTCTTAAGTACCAGCGGAGGTGAGTTCCACAGCCTGGCTGTGTGTACCACGAAACTTCTACCCCCCCACGATGCTGTTTTAGCCCATGGAATTACCAGATTCTAAGAAAAAGAATATTGAAGCTGCCTTTCTGTAACATACGTCCGGAATTTGTGTTTAAAATAATCAGGGCCATGTAGTGCTTTAAAACTAATGCAGAGGGACTTCAATTAAATGTGCCTTCTAATCGGCAACCAATGCAGTATAGGAAGAGCATGAGAAACAGATTGATATTTTGGTATGGCAAGCAAAAGGTGTGCTGTGGTATTTTGAAGGATCTGCAGTTTATTTAAAAGTCTCGATTGAATATTAAAAAATAGAGGCACTACAATAGTCATCTTTGATAAAAGTAAGTGTCAAAATAACGGCTTTCAGGAGATCAAAGGAATAAAAAGTAGAACTTTCCTGAGAGTTTTAATCATGAAAAAGCAGGAGGAGGTGATGGCATTTATTTGGCCTTCGAAGGACAAATTATTTACCTTAGAGACCAGGTTAGGAAAATCTCCCAATTCATGCGGCCACCAACTAGTTGTCCAGAACGAAGTGTCACGTCCAAACAAAAGAACCTCCGTCTTTCCTGAATTCAGCAGAGACAATTTCTGGACATCCATTTCCCAACGTTATGCATGCATTCATGGAATCGAAGAGCGGTATCCTCCGGATTACCCGCCAATGACGCCACAATCTGCATGTCATCAGCATATAACATCACCGTAAAGCAAATGACTTTATTAAAGTGGCAAGAGGGGTGACATAACGGTTGAAAAGCTCTGTACTTAACATTGAGCCATGCGGCACCCTAAAGGGAAAGGAGAAAGAGGTGGACCTAAATCCATCAAGCTCAACCAATTGCTGTCAATCTGCTAGGAACGAGTTAAGTAATTTGAGTGCCCTACCCCTTATGCCCAGGGTAAACAGTTGATCGATGAGTAGACCATATTTGACCATGTTGAACGCTGTAGAGAGGTCCAACAGGATCAAGGCCATCTTCCCACCTCTGTCCAAGACTTCCCTAATCGCCTCCAACCCATTTATCAATGCCAACTCTATACTATGCTGGCATCCAAACCCATATTGTATGTCTTTCAGGAGATTGTAATCCTTAATGAACTGTGATAGTTCAAAGTTCACTGCCTTCTCTACAATCTTCACTGGGAAGGGCAGACGAAGATTGTATTATTGTATTGCGTACGCCATTTCCTCTCAAGCCTACGGCAGATATGTTTCTGCAATATGAGGCTGTCATCGAACCAAGGTTCAGATGGAGACATCCTTTTATTATTAATGATTTTTAAAGGCACAAAAGGTTAAGATTGCTTGTAATCTAATTATGATACATGATGGTGGCCTCATCCAGACTGGCTGGAGTTTCATGTTTAGAGCAAATGAGATGTTTCCTAAAGGTCTCCGGGATAATGTTATGCCATGGGCGATTTAGCATTTTAGCCAAAGGGGGGCATGCAGTGTCGACTGCAGCTTCCAAAGAGATGTGGAACTTCACAGCTGAGTGATCTGACCAGACTAAAGGAAGAATAGATGAAAATCTAAGGTTGGGATTATCTGACAAAAAACAAACCAAGGTATGGCCGGCAACGTGCGTAGGCCTTTAACAAACTGTGTTAGACTTACTCTTTCCAGGAGATCAGAAAAAATAGCAGTTTCTTTGTCTGAAGTATCTTCAAGATGCAGATTAAAGTCCCGAAGAATGGTAGGGGAAGTGAACTTAAATGTCCAATAGTTTAATACTATTCTTCAGAAAATATCCTCTTGGGCATTTCGATTTGGGGACAGGCACTTATTTTTCATCATCAGATTTCATCCAGAGCAAGAAAGAGAAAGGTAGAAAATTGATTAAGATGAGAAAAGAGTGATGATGAGAGAAAGCACAGTTGAAAAATAACCTGCAAGAAAGAGATAAAAAGACAGGACATGTGCGGGTGGTAGAAAGAGGCATGAGATGAGATCAAGACCAGACCAGGCAACCTTGGTATTATTTAGCAGCCAGGCATTAGGCAGCACCTCCTTTGAACCCCGCACAATTATTTGGGACAAATTAAGCACTTGGGTGGCCGCCATATCTGACTTTAACTGTGTCCCTTTGTACTGATTCCCTTACTTAACCTTCTGCAGTGTGCTTTATCAAGGGCAAACACAGTTAATCTACAGCTCTGTTTATTTCCTGAAAGGCAATATAACTACAAAGAGTTACATCTACAACCACAGTCCGTTGCTGGGGTTAAAGGCTTCAGATGATCTGTCATATGCAGGGAATCCACGTGTTGTCAAGCAATTCGATAAACATTTTACTTATCTGATAAGCGCGTTCAGTATCACAAGTTCTTCACTTGTTGTTCTCCTTCCCAAAGTTTATTCCTGAAGTTCATAAATATTCTGACTCAATTGGAGGTTTAATGGCCTCCCTGCTCTTTATTTCTCAGGGTTACCTGGGTGCATTCTATAAAGAAGGCCTTATTCTGCTCATTAATTTAACTGATTCATGATGATAACATAAGGCTAAAACTTTGAGATAGCCATGCCTTTCTGTCTCACATCACCTGATCACCCTGTTTGTGTAGAACTGTGTACAATGGGACAAACACAGACTATTACCTTTCAAGTGTCAGTAAATTGATGGATTTATGTGGTGCTCTGCCATTACATTGCAACCACTAAATCTGGAGTCAGTTCTTCTTAGGCAATATATCAGGAGTCACTATGTCCAAAGCAAGTGTTAATAAAACTTCCACCAAAATTTGCTACATTACAAGAACCATTACCCTGCAGGCAAGTATATGAAATTAAAAAATAAAATCTTAAACTTACCCGTTTTCATAAAACTTATATATGCATATATATTACTGCATCTGAATAAAACTATGTAGTTATTGGTCACGCTTAATTATTTCCATTTAAAAATTAAAAAATGCATTGCAAAGAACTTAAGTGCTGTTTGAGAAATCTGCATGAAATGTTCAGTCTCTCTGGGAAAGTGACTACGGTTTGGAATGTTTTATGCAGAACCATGCACAAGAAAATAGTGAAATGGGGGTTGGGAAGTTATAATAATCACTCAAGCTCTCATAGAAAAATTTACTCTACACTACAGCAAAAACTTCTAAACAGATTTACAACAAACTTGGTGAGAATGTAGAACGTCATTGTAGAGCTCAAATTTAGAGATATCTTGGCTGTTCAAACTTGCGAGCTATGAAATTGTGAGCTTTAACAAGCAATTTGATTGGCTGATTAATGAGTTCAATCTTCTTTAGCCATCTTGAAATTTGCAAATTCAGCAAAATTCACTAATTTGGTGTTGGGAAAAAAAGATCACAGAAAGACGGGTAGGCATAATGATCACACAGTGTAAAATAGGATCACATAGGATTTGAAAAATAAGCAAAATAGCAAAAAATGCATTGGTTAAATGATGGATTTAAGAATTTAATGAAATTCGCAAACACATGGCCATCATTTTGTAAGACGAAACGGCCACTGTTTCACCAAATTTGCATGTTAACAGGAAATCGTGAATTAAAAAAGAAAAAAAGGAGTATAGCCATTCATTCTATAATTAGGTGCAGAATGTAGTAAAATGGTAGAATGTATGACAGGGTGAGTGCAGGGCCTGCAAACCCTCCACTACACACAGTGTAGCAGTGATCACCATGGAATGGTTACATAGCAGGTTAATGCAGTAGCTCCTGAAAAAACTCTTAGAATTTCAAGTCCTTCCTGCCCCCCAAAAGAATAAATTACAGTTAAAGGTTAGTTATGGTTCAACAAACATACAATGAGAAAAAAACTATGAAATTCGCCAGCTATGGTAAACAACACAATAGTCATCTTTGATAAAAGTAAGTGCCAAAATAACGGCTTTCTGAAGATCTAAAGGAATAAAACGTAGAACTTTCCTGAGAGTTTTAATCATGAAAAAGCAGGAGGAGGTGATGGCATTTCTATGGCCTTCGAAGGACAATTTATTGTCGAAGTAGGCTCCTAAATTATTTACCTTAGAGACCAGGTTAGGAAAATCTCCCATTTCAAGGGCCACCAACTAGGTGTACAGAACAAAGTGTCACGTCCAAAACAAAAGAACCTCCGTCTTTCCTGAATTCAGCCTGTGACAATTTCTGGACATCCATTTCCCAACTTCATGCATGCATTCATGGAATCTAAGAGCGGTATCCTCCGGATTACCCGCCAATTACACCACTATCTGGTAGTCATCAGCATATGACACCACCGTAAAGCCAAATGCCTTAATTAAAGTGGCAAGAGTGGTGACATAAAGGTTGACATTTGAAGATGTGGTATGCCTAAAGATCGTAAGGTCATGGCATTGCATTTGGTTTGTGAGTTATAGGTTGCATAGCAGGTGTAGTAACTATGGGTTGTTTAGTTGACCATCTGGAGAATGTTAAAGGTTTTTTTGTTTTTTGGTTTGGACTATAACTTAATGTTAATTATGTGTTCTTTAGACGGAAAGGTAAAAGGGGTTTGCTGTTGGCTGTGTGATTATACGTGATCATGTGGGGTTGATGTGGAGGTGAATGATAATGCCTTTGTAACGTGGTGAAGCCTTCCTCTGTTCTACATGCCTTCAGCTGTGAGCAGCAAAGGTTGAGTGCAGACCCAATCTCAACTTGTGGCTAACCATGCAGCCAGTCATCAACTGTAATGCAGTTTTCCAGTTAACCCCAATTTTGTTATCTCATCTTTCATGTAAATATGTCAAATTGTGTCAAAGTTAACATGACATATACTTTCTGGACACAATTTATGCGGATTTGTCAAAGGGTGCCAAAGTTATCAGCAAATGAACTTGTTTGACCTCCCCTTATCGTGCATACTCTGAAAAATCTGCATGAAACACAACATATCAGAAGTTAAACACGCCAAGCGCCTGCCACATTTCGTACAGATCCATTAAACATCACCAATGCTATTTACAAGTTAAAAGTTTCTGACCCCTTTATATTTGTTCTCATCAGATCCCATTGAAATCAGACATCACTGTGCTGTGCTAAAGTTACGAAGAGCCTGCAATATTTCATATATATTCATAAAACATCATAAATAAAATTAGCAGAAGATGAACAGATGTTGACCCCTCCAACCTCCATCAACTATGCCCGTACCTAAAGGATTTGCATGCCAACTAAACATGCTAAGAGCCTGCCAAGTGTCATTCAAATCTGTGAAACTGTCCCAACATTATTAGCAACTCAATGCATTTCCCCAACCTGCTTTATTGTTGCCCCCCTTTTAGCCCTGGCATTAGCAAAAACTGTTTGATTTTACTAAAATAATGTATAATAAACTTACTTCTCAGTCAACTCTCAGTTATTGTGTCCTTCACATTTTGCTTCAACCCAGTAGAGCATATATCAAGGGGTAGGGGGTCAGTCCACTTAAGCCACTAGATAACTTCACTCTGAGAAACTGCATTTTGCTCTTTCAAAACAAGCACATCTGCACACAAGGTAGTGGTTTTCCTTTAGTGGCAATATTTTAGTTTTTACATTCTCATTACTTGAGTGTTGCCTGATGTGACAGCAGGATGCCTTTGAAGTGAGCAAAGATCCCATTCCAGCTTTATCAGTTCCTTCCTCTTGCCAATGCTGTTGTAAATTCCTTGATCAGTTGCCTTTGTTTATCTGACTGTAGGTATTTCTTGGACTCTGTTTCATCAATGGTACTTTAGTAAACTTTGCCCAGGATAAAAATCAAATGTTATCCTGTTTAATTTGGAGGACACTTCTAACACTTTAAGTCAAATAACTTAATTCGGCCATTAAAGAAACACAGTACAAATGTATACAGAACTTATATGCCATACAGAATTTATGATAAAATACATTCAGGCAAATTCAAAACAAGAACTTGTCCCTGCCGTATGGCATATTTAATCCTAATGGCAGTGCAAATAAAAATATTAACAGCATGACAAACAAATTTAGATGGCAAACACTGCAACCATGTAAGACTCTGGCAGATCTACAGTCATATGAATGTAGCATAGAATGTAAAAATGTAGTTCTATGAGTGGAATAAAATCTACACAGAAACATAAAATGCAGGCAGCATGGCTAGTGCCATTACAAGAGCAACAGGGTAGGGATTAAAACCAGCTGCCCTTTTGTGGTTAAACAACCAGGAAATGGCCAATATTCAGCCTAAATCGAGTTAAATAAAATCGATGGTCTGGATTAGAGATCCAGTTAAAAAATAAGATATGGATCGATCCGGAGTACCAATCTCCATGAAATAGCTCACCGAGTGCATCTCCAAGGATTTATTAGACCAGCTTAAAGTACTACTGCTTAAAAAAAGAGAATGAATCAGAGCATTTTAATTACTGTCAATTACAGTAGGGGTATAAAACAAGCATTTGCAATGCATAAGGTCTCGCATTAGGAAAGTTTGAGCTATTGGTATTGTAAATGACACATTTTTTATATATGTGTTGGTTTTTAAAATAGCAAAAATAATAGCTTTGTCATTTACAATGCCAATAGTTATAACTTGTGACACCTATAGCATTTGTAATGCAATATGTGTTGTATTCACGTGACTTAGATGTATTGATATTACAAATAACAATGGCTTTGAATTTTTTTAATAATTAATACTTAAATAAAAGTTATTGTAATTTATAATGGCAATAGCTTAAACTTTTGTAAATAACTTTTGTGAAGAAAATGTTCAGTGTATTTTATTGTGACGAAAATCTAAGAACAGAAGTGAAATACTAACCTCTTTTTGTGACATTTGTAATAAAGCTTGAAACATTGAGAGATCATATTTGACCCAGTTGTTGTTGAATGGTTGCACAGATTGATGCTGTGGTGGCGCTGAGTGATGTTGTGGTGGCGACTAGTGATGCTGTGGCATTCAATGATCCTGTGGTAGCGCATAGTGATGTTGTTGTGCCCCTTAGTGATGCTGTGGTGGTGCTGAGTGATGCTGTGGTGATGCGATAGATAGAGTGAGTGGGATAGATAGATAGAGTGAGGGCGATAGATAGATAGAGGGAGGGCGATAGATAGGAGTGAGGGCGATAGATAGCTAGACAGATAGATAGAGTGATGGCGATCAGTATCTAAATAAATAGATAGAATGAGGGCGATAGATAGGTAGATAGAGTGAGGGCGATAGGTAGATAGAGTGAGGGCGATAGATAGCGTGAGGGCGATAGATGGAGTGAGGGCGATAGATAGAGTGAGGGCGATAGATAGAGTGAGGGCGATAGATAGAGTGAGGGTGTTAGAGAGAGGGTGTTAGATAGAGTGAGGGCGATAGATAGATAGAGTGAGGGCGATAGATAGATAGAGTGAGGGCGATAGATAGATAGAGTGAGGGCGATAGATAGATAGAGTGAGGGCGATAGATAGATAGAGTGAGGGCGATAGATAGATAGAGTGAGGGCGATAGATAGATAGAGTGAGGGCGATAGATAGATAGCGTGAGGGCGATAGATAGATAGAGTGAGGGCGATAGATAGATAGAGTGAGGGCGATAGATAGATAGAGTGAGGGCGATAGATAGATAGAGTGAGGGCGATAGATAGATAGAGTGAGGGCGATAGATAGATAGAGTGAGGGCGATAGATAGATAGAGTTAGGGCGATAGATAGATAGAGTTAGGGCGATAGATAGATAGAGTGAGGGCGATAGATAGATAGAGTGAGGGCGATAGATAGATAGAGTGAGGGCGATAGATAGATAGAGTGAGGGCGATAGATAGATAGAGTGAGGGCGATAGATAGATAGAGTGAGGGCGATAGATAGATAGAGTGAGGGCGATAGATGGATAGAGTGAGGGCGATAGATAGATAGAGTGAGGGCGATAGATAGATAGAGTGAGGGCGATAGATAGATAGAGTGAGGGCGATAGATAGATAGAGTGAGGGCGATAGATAGAGTGAGGGCGATAGATAGAGTGAGGGCGATAGATAGAGTGAGGGCGATAGATAGAGTGAGGGCGATAGATAGAGTGAGGGCGATAGATAGAGTGAGGGCGATAGATAGAGTGAGGGCGATAGATAGAGTGAGGGCGATAGATAGAGTGAGGGCGATAGATAGAGTGAGGGCGATAGATAGAGTGAAGGCGATAGATAGAGTGAAGGCGATAGATAGAGTGAAGGCGATAGATAGAGTGAAGGCGATTAGATAGATAGAGTGCGGCCGATAGATAGAGTGAGGGCGATAGATAGACAGATAGAGTGAGGGCGATAGATAGACAGACAGATAGAGTGAGGGCAATAGATCGAGTGAGGGCGATAGATAGAGTGAGGGCGATAGATAGATAGAGTTAGGGCGATAGATAGATAGAGTGAGGGCGATAGATGGATAGAGTGAGGGCGATAGATAGATAGAGTGAGGGCGATAGATAGATAGAGTGAGGGCGATAGATAGAGTGAGGGCGATAGATAGATAGAGTGAGGGCGATAGATAGATAGAGTGAGGGCGATAGATAGAGTGAGGGCGATAGATAGAGTGAGGGCGATAGATAGAGTGAGGGCGATAGATAGAGTGAAGGCGATAGATAGAGTGAAGGCGATAGATAGAGTGAAGGCGATTAGATAGATAGAGTGCGGCCGATAGATAGAGTGAGGGCGATAGATAGACAGATAGAGTGAGGGCGATAGATAGACAGACAGATAGAGTGAGGGCGATAGATAGATAGATAGTTGTGTGTGGTTGTGTGTGCGTGGTTGTGTGTGTGTGGTGTGTGTTATGCTTTGTTTTGCTATGTTTTGTTATGCTATGCTATGTTTTGTTGTGTTTGGTATGCTATGCTATGTTTTGCTAGGCTATGATATGTTTTGTTTTGTTATGCTATGTTTTGTTTTGTTTTGTTATGCTATGTTTTGTTGTGTTTTGTTGTTGCTCTCCTCGACTCTATTGCTCTCCTCGACTCTATCGGAAAGGTTTTTGCGAAATGTCTCCTGCAATCCCTTTCCGATTGGGTAGAGGAGTATAACATTCTGCCCCTTGAACAGACGGGCTTCCGTAGGGATCACGGTACGTTGGACAATCTCACTGCGTTGCATGTGGTGACAGATAAATATGTCCAGGTGAGAGGAGGGGTCGTGTATGCTGCCTTTATTGATTTCTCCACAGCGTTCGACAAAGTTGATCGTGGAACGCTGTGGAGAAAATTGGCAGCGCTTGGTCTCCCACCCTATTTGTTAGAGTTGGTGCGGGCTCTGCATACTGAGACTTGGTGCAGGGTCCTGATGGGGGGCGAGAGGGGAATTTCTTCTGTAATCCCATCTAAGAATGGACTAAAGCAAGGATGCTTATTGGCGCCCCTCTTGTTCTCCTTGTACACAGCAGATTTACCCGCTGTTGTGTCCGTTAGTGAGGGCATCGCTCCGGTGGTGGGGGGGACCTCCATATCTTGTTTGATGTATGCCGATGACGTCCTTATGCTTGATCTGACTCCTAAAGGACTTGCAAATCGGTTACATGCCCTTCATGCTTTTGCTGTAGCCCATTGCATGAAAATTAACATTGCCAAAAGTAAGGTGATGTGTATAGCCGGTAAAAAGAAGTGCCGCTCTGTAGATTACCACTGGCACATTGGGGGCAATAAACTGGAGGTTGTGAAGTCCTATACTTTCCTGGGAAAAATCATCATGGCTAATTTAAGTGAGAGGCTCCATATTGAGCATTGCACGCGCAAAGCTCTAGCTCATGGCAAAGGTCTCAAGTCTCTATACCTGGCAACGGGGAAGCGACACTTCCAGAGTTTATTGGAGGTATATAGATCAAAAATCCCCGCAACAATTCTGAATGGTATTGAACTTATAGAAGTGAAAAATTGGGCCTTTTGCCATAAGATTGAGGGGAAACTCCTTAGAGCTCTTTCTTCTCTTAATACTGCATGCTCTTTGGCCGCCTGTAGACTTGACTTTGGCATTAGGAGTAGTTGGGTACAGGGATTATGTGCCCTGGTGAGATGGGTGGCCTGCCTTGCTAGAGCAAAAGAAGGGACGATAAGAGCTCTTATCCGTAGTGAACTACTGGGTAATTTTAATGAGTTTTCCCAACTGGTATGTAACTTTAGAAAAGCGGCAGCCCTACTAAAATTAGATGAAAACGTTTTGTTTTCGTATTCTCCCCCGCAGTTAAAACTTGCGTTGAAAGCTGCCTCTTGGGACTTAAGTTTTCAATCAGACAAAAAGCTTATCTGCGGTAAAAGGAAGGTAGATTTTCTTCTTGACTCATATGTGATGAAGCAACCTCAAACCTATGCTACATGGAACCTGCCGCATGGTATCCGTAGATTTTGGTTTCTTTTACGTTATGACTTAATCCCTCTAAATCTACTGTTATCCAAGTGGTATGGCTCCTCTGCCTTGTGCAACTTATGTAAATTGAATATTCAGGACTGCACGCATGTCTTATTGATCTGTCCTGTGTTGCGTAAATTGCGCGCTAGATAGTTAAAAGTTATTTGTCTCCGCCTCGGCATTGTCACCTTAAATGATTTTTTGCATGCACTTTATTGCCCTCCTAATGAAATGTTCTGCTTCTATATTTTTAATTTTTTTAAAGGATTTTTAGCTATTTATTAATATGTCCTGGACGATGCTTTGATTTTCCGATGTTTGTGTAGTAGTGACCTGTATGTTAGCTCGGTATTTAATTTTTATTGATGTAAAGGGTATATTTTCCTTGTGTATTTGTAAATGCATGTGTTTTGTTTTATTTTCTGTATTTTTGTGTAATTTATGTGGCCCTCTTTGAGAGCCAAAACATAATAAATAAAATTGAAAATTGTGTTTTGTTAAGCTATGCTATGTTTTGTTATGTTATGTTATGCTATGTTTTGTTGTGTTTTGTTAAGCTATGCTATGCTTGGTTAGGCTATGCTATGCTTGGTTAGGCTATGCTATGCTTGGTTAGGCTATGCTCTATGCTTGGTTAGGCTATGCTCGGTTAGGCTATGCTCTATGCTTGGTTAGGCTATGCTCTATGCTTGGTTAGGCTATGCTCTATGCTTGGTTAGGTTATGCTCAATGCTTGGTTAGGTTATGCTCTATGCTTGGTTAGGTTATGCGCTATGCTTGGTTAGGTTAGGTTATGCGCTATGCTTGGTTAGGTTAGGTTATGCGCTATGCTTGGTTAGGTTAGGTTATGCGCTATGCTTTGTTAGGTTAGGTTAGGTTATGTGCTATGCTTTGTTAGGTTAGGTTAGGTTATGCGCTATGCTTGGTTAGGTTAGGTTATGCGCTATGCTTGGTTAGGTTATGTGCTATGCTTGGTTAGGTTAGGTTATGCGCTATGCTTGGTTAGGTTAGGTTATGCGCTATGCTTGGTTAGGTTAGGTTATGCGCTATGCTTGGTTAGGTTATGCGCTATGCTTGGTTAGGTTAGGTTATGCGCTATGCTTGGTTAGGTTAGGTTATGCGCTATGCGCTATGTTATGCACTATGTTATGCGCTTTGTTATGCGCTATGTTATGCGCTATGTTATGCGCTATGTTATGCGCTATGCGCTATGTTATGCGCTATGCGCTATGTTGCGCTATGTTATGCGCTATGTTATGCGCTATGTTATGCGCTATGTTATGCACTATGCGCTATGTTATGCGCTATGCGCTAAGCGCTATGTTATGCGCTATGTTATGCGCTATGCGTTATGTTATGCGCTATGCGTTATGTTATGCGCTATGTTATGCGCTATGCTCTATGCACTATGTTATGTGCTATGTTATGCGCTATGCGCTATGCTATGCGCTGTTATGCGCTATGCGCTATGTTATGCGCTATATGCTATGTTATGCACTATGTTATGGGCTATACGCTACGTTATGCGCTATGCTCTATGTTATGCGCTATGCGCTATGTTATGCGCTATGCGCTATGTTATGCGCTATGCTATGCGCTATGCGCTACGTTATGCGCTATGCGCTATGTTATGCGCTATGCGCTATGTTATGCGCTATGCGCTATGTTATGCGCTATGTTATGCGCTATGTTATGCGCTATGCGCTATGTTATGCGCTATGCGCTATGTTATGCGCTATGCGCTATGCTATGCGCAATGCTATGCGCTATGCTATGCGCTATGCTATGCGCTATGCTATGCGCTATGCTATGCGCTATGTTATGCGCCATGTTATGCGCCATGTTATGCGCTATGCGCTATGTTATGTGTTATGCGCTATGCGCTATGTTATGCGCTATGTTATGCGCTATGCTATGCGCTATGTTATGCGCTATGTTATGCGCTATGTTATGCGCTATGTTATGCGCTATGTGCTATGCTATGCGCTATGCTATGCGCTATGTTATGCGATATTTGCTATGTTATGCGTTATGCGCTATGCTATGCGCTATGTTATGCGCTAAGTTATGCGCTATGCTATGCGCTATGTTATGCGCTATGCGCTATGCTATGCGCTGTTATGCGCTATGTTATGCGCTATGTTATGCGCTATGTTATGCGCTATACGCTATGTTATGCGCTATGTTATGCGCTAAGTTATGCGCTATGCTATGCGCTATGTTATGCGCTATGCGCTATGCTATGCGCTGTTATGCGCTATGTTATGCGCTATGTTATGCGCTATACGCTATGTTATGCGCTATGCGCTATGTTATGCGCTATGCGCTATGTTATGCGCTATGTTATGCGCTATGCTATTCGCTATGCTATGCGCCATGTTATGCGCTATGTTATGCGCTATGCTATGCGCTATGTTATGCGCTATGTTATGCGCTATGTTATGCGCTATGCGCTATGTTATGCGCTATACGCTATGTTATGCGATATGCGCTATGTTATGCGCTATGCTATGCGCTATGTTATGCGCTATGTTATGCGCTATGTTATGCGCTATGCTATGCGCTATGTTATGCTCTATGCTATGCGCTATGCTATGCGCTATGCTATGCGCTATGTTATGCGCTATGCTATGCGCTATGTTATGCGCTATGCGCTATGTTATGCTCTATGCGCTATGTTATGCGCTATGCGCTATGTTATGCTCTATGCGCTATGTTATGCTCTATGCGCTATGTTATTCGCTATGCTATGCGCTATGCGCTATGTTATGCACTATGCTATGTGCTATGCGCTATGTTATGCGCTATGCGCTATGTTATGCGCTATGTTATGCGCTATGTTATGCACTATGTTATGCGCTATGTTATGCGCTATGTTATGCGCTATGTTATGCGCTATGTTGCGATATGTTATGCGCTATGTTATGCGCTATGCGCTATGCTATGCGCTATGCTATGCGCTATGTTATGCGATATGTTATGCGCTATGTTATGCGCTATGCTATGCGCTATGTTATGCGCTATGCTATGCGCTATGCGCTATGCTATGTGCTATGTTATGCGCTATGCTATGCGCTATGTTATGCGCTATGCGCTATGTTATGCGCTATGCTATGTGCTATGTTATGCGCTATGCGCTATGTTATGCGCTATGCTATGCGCTATGTTATGTGCTATGCGCTATGTTATGCGCTATGTTATGCGCTATGATATGCGCTATGTTATGCGCTATGTTATGCGCTATGTTGCGCTATGTTATGCGCTATGTTATGCGCTATGTTATGCTATGTTGCGCTATGTTGCGCTATGTTATGCGCTAATTATATGCGCTATGTTATGCGCTATGTTGCGCTATGTTATGCGCTATGTTATGCGCTATGTTATGCTGTGTTTTGCTATCCTATGCTTTGCTGTGTTTTGCTATCCTACGCTTTGCTGTGTTTTGCTATCCTATGCTTTGTTGTGTTTTGCTATCCTATGCTTTGCTGTGTTTTGCTATCCTATGCTTTGCTGTGTTTTGCTATCCTATGCTTTGCTGTGTTTTGCTATCCTATGCTTTGCTGTGTTTTGCTATCCTATGCTTTGCTGTGTTTTGCTATCCTATGCTTTGCTGTGTTATGCTTTGCTGTGTTTTGTTATGCTATGTTTTGTTGTTTTACTATGATATGCTGTTTTGCTATGCTATGTTTTGTTTTGCTATCCTATGCTTTGTTTTGCTATGTTTTGTTATGTTCTGCTGTTTTGTTCTGCTGTTTTGTTGTGTTATGTTATGCTATGCTATGTTTTGTTTTGTTTCACTATGCTATGTTTTGTTTTGCTATTCTTTGTTATGTTATGCTATGGTTTGTTTTGTTATGCTATTCTATGTTTTGCTGTGTTATGCTATGTTTTGTTATGCTATGTTTTGTTATGCTATGTTTTGTTATGCTATGTTTTGTTATGCTATGTTTTGTTGTGTTATGCTATGTTTTGTTGTTTTGCTATGATATGCTTTGTTTTGCTATGCTTTGTTTTGTTATGCTATGGTGTTTTGTTGTGTTTTGTTATGCTATGCTTTGTTGTGTTTTGCTATGCTGTTTTGTTGTGTTTTGCTATCCTATGCTTTGTTTTGTTATGCTGTGCTTTTGCTATCCTATGCTTTTGTTTGTTATGCTATGCTATGCTGTGTTTCGTTATGCTATGCTATGTTTTGTTATGCTATGCTGGTAAGGGTATGTGAGGGTGTGTGTGTGAGTGTGTGTGAGGGTGAGTGAGGGGGGTGAGGGTGTGTGAGGGTGAGGGTGTGTGAGGGTGTGTGAGGGTGAGGGGGTGTGAGGGTGAGAGGGTGAGGGTGTGTGAGGGTGAGGGGGTGTGAGGGTGAGGGTGTGAGGGTGAGGGTGTGAGGGTGTGTGAGGGTGTGTGAGGGTGAGTGAGGGTGAGTGAGGGTGAGTGAGGGTGAGTGAGGGTGAGTGAGGGTATGTGAGGGGTGTGAGGGTGAGAGTGTGTGAGGGTGAGTGTGTGAGGGTGAGAGTGTGTGAGGGTGAGGGGTGTGAGGGTGAGGGGTGTGAGGGTGAGGGGTGTGAGGGTGAGGGGTGTGAGGGTGAGGGGTGTGAGGGGGTGTGAGGGTGAGGCAGTGTGAGGGTGAGGGGGTGTGAGGGTGAGGGGGTGTGAGGGTGAGGGGGTGTGAGGGTGAGGGGGTGAGTGAGAGTGAGGGGGTGTGAAGGTGAGGGGGTGTGAAGGTGAGTGGGTGTGAGGGTGTGAGGGGGTGTGAGGGTGAGAGGGTGTGTGAGGGTGTGTGAGGGTGAGTGAGGGTGTGTGAGGGTATGTGAGGGTGTGTGAGAGTGAGGGGGTGTGAGGGTGAGGAGGTGTGTGAGGGGTCAAGGGGTGTGAGGGCGAGTGAGGGGGTGAGGGCGTGAGGGTTAGTGAGGGTGAGTGTCTCCTATGCCTTCTTTGAAAATGTTCAGTGCTGCAAATAGAGCATGCCGCCCTAATTATCACAGCATGAGGCCCCAAAGTGATAATTATCACAGCATGCAGAAGCCGCCCCACGCTGCTGGAGCACTCAACTGCACATTAATTATAGTTGAGTGCTCCAGCAGCCTGGGGCGCCTGTTGACATGCTGTGATAAGTGGGTCTCATGCTGTGATAATTGTTGCGGCGCCTGAGGAAGTGGAGACTCCTGCTGGGATAATTGGTCTTGTGGCGCCTCAGGAAGTAGAGTTTCATGCTGGGATAATTGGTCTGGCGGGCTTGCAGCGCCTGACGTCCAACAAACGTGCACAAGCTGCTCAACCTTGAAGCGCGTTCACAGACCTGGGTCGGCTCGTGCCCAGGTCTGTATCGGGCTCGTTCACAGCTGTTACTCCCTTGACAGGGAGGAAGGTGACTATAGTCTCGCTGGCGGGAGCGCTTCGCGCTCCAACGCCAGCTCGACCTAAAAAAGGATTTTCTAATATATGCCAATCATGCAAAGCAATTGGTGTGATCTACAGCATTGCAAGAAAAAGGTGGGACAAATGAGTAAACGGTGAACTCCAGACTTTTACCCAGAGTAAAAGAGGAGCCAGTTTATTTGCATCCTCACTATAAGACAAATTGACCTCTAAATGGGTAATACATTTGAAAGTACTCTTTAGGACTGCCAGTAGTCTAGTGAGAGATTTATTTTCAACGGTTTACAAATAGTTGGAATTTGCATACCCCCAGACTCCCGCCCCATAAGTGCCCGGAGAAAAGCAGTTTGATTTATATAGGGCAATTAAATCCCTTATAGGTTTTTGTTTAAGTTTTCTAGCAAACAGAAATATTGCATCAGGCGTGTTTTCCATTTGAAGCCCATGCTGAGTGAATAGCTTGTCCCAGTTAAAATTAGCATCCATCAGGATCCCTAAAGAATTAAAATGTAGGCCTTTCATAATGGGAGTCTCCTCAATGGTAAATCTGCGTGAGCGAGCATTCCTTGGGCTACATATCATAATAAAAGATCAGTCTCAATTTTTTTTTAAACATGTTTATTAGCATTTAGAACAGTGAGTACATTCACGAATTGACATTTTGTTCCACAATGTAATATTCCAAATAATACATATTAACCAAGCGGTTCATCAGGCATACAATCAGATGAACAAGACACACATGTATCCGATGCGCCTATGTGATGGTTGTGATGTACATAATGAAGATTTAATTGGGACCAGGAGTAACATACAATTTGAGCCCATTTTCATTTTGTCCTGTCCCATTGCAGGCGTAACCCAGTATCTACCGCATGAAAAGCCTCAAAGAGTAGAAGAAAAATAGAAAAAATTCACCAAGTTGTCTAGTCCTCATCCCCTTACAAAGTAAGGGGCCTATTAGCATGGCGGGCAGATCGCCACCGCCCTACCCGCAGTGGCGATACGCCCACCAAAACACCCCGCTGGACGGCCATTTACCGCCACCACATTAGCATGGCAGGGGGTTCCGCGGCGGACCGAAAGACCGTCCGCCGCTTTTCCACCGGCAGGCAATCGTCACGATTGCCTGCCGGGCGGAAAAGGCCCATAATATGGTGGCGGTGCCTTGCAAGCACCGCCTCCATATTATGATGTGTGCAGTGGAACGCCTTTCCATGGCGGAGACTCTGCCATGGAAAGGCATGCAGAGTTTACTTTGGGGGCCCGTTGTGGGTCCCCATGGGGGTGAGTGGCTGCATTTGGGGGGGTACCCATGGTACCCCACTACATGGGCATTCACAAGGTGGCAGGCACTGCGTGGTGCCTGTCACGTTGTGCATGTCAGTGCACAACATGCATTTTCAACATTGTGGCGAGTGCTGCATACACCACCGCCCGCCACAATGTTGAATATGCGGGATGCGACTGCCAGGGTGGTGGTCGCATCCTAATGGGCACAGCGGGACCGCCGCACCTCTGGTGGTTCGGTCCCATTTACCGTTATGGTGGCGGGTGGACATGGGCCCCTCAGTCTCTGGAGAATGGAAAAGGGGCAGTATCAATGCCCTTGCATGTAAAACGAGTAACAAACAAAAAACCAAACAATCTCAGGGGTCGCATATGCCAATTGAGAAGAAGGAGGACAACAGAGCAGTATGGAAGAGGAAGGATAACACCACAAAATACCTAAATGGAGATCCCTGTATGCCAGGGAGGGTGACAAGAAGTCCAATGGGGGGAGAGGGAAGAGCAGTCCAAGGGCACACCTATCTGTCATCTCAAGGAACGATTCTCCTCAACTTCCGAGTCTCCAGAGGAGTCTCCTCCAACTCTCTCAGCAGTCCTGGCTGTCCCGTCGGGACACGCTGCTGCAGTATCCTCTGGATGTGCACAGGCCTCTAAAACGTCAGAATACAACCCGCTATTGGACGCTGCTGCACTCCCCTAGCTTCTTCACAAAGCAGGGCCCTCTCCTCTGCCCCAGTCCATACAGTGACATTGTTTGTCCAGATACCCACAGCTGGCCCTAGTGCTGATTTCCAAGCCATCGTAATTCGCCTCCTAGTGAGTACAAACAATCAAGGAACCACCTTACGCTTTTGGGGTCTAAAAAACAGTTGTAGCAGGCAAACCTCCAGACTGCAATTGCGTGCTCGGTTCAGGGTGGTATTTAAGGCATTAATCTCTGCCATGCAGAAGGGTTGCAATCAGGGGCGGCTCTAGGTCATATGATACAAATTTGCATCCAAGAGTGTACATTTGGGGCAGCGGTGTGGTTCCCCTCCATAAATGACCTGCAGTCTGTAAGGTATCAGGTAAGTCATATGGTATCAGGTATCAGGTAAGTCATATGGATATAATTAAATTGAGTATATTTCAGTCTCATGTTCCTCAAGGCTTTCTTAGGAATTTATTCTATTCTGAATCGGTAAGGGCTTGACCCAGTATCTCTCCCCATCTAAGCCTGGGCACCAGCAGAGGCCTTCACACCATATTGGTCAAAGACCAAGTGGCGCGCCGTGCCCATAGACACCAACAGTTGTAGTACTTTGTGTGGCACTGGTTCGTCCTGTCCATTGGCCCACAATTCCCTAAAAGACAGCGTCAGTGCCTGGTAAGTGAGTAATTGGCCCGGGAAAGCTCATATTGGGTCCTTAGGCCTTCTGTCTAGAGTAGTACCCTTAATCGAAAGCAGTCTCCTACTGTTATCAAGCCGGCATCTGTCTAGGTCGACAGTTGTCTGGCTGTGAAAAAAGTTAGGGAGTCACCATGAGGGAGATCAACCAACAGCAGAGAAGGCACATAAAGGGGGGTCCCCACCGTCCACTGCATGCAACACCTCCAACACTATAGGGCTGTTGCCAAAGGCACTCCAGGTCGAAAAAGTACTGTCACTGGGAAAAGCAGCTTTGCAAGAGCATACTCGGATTGTGGTCAAGTCCCTCTGAACCCTATTCTTCAAAGTCTAGCCACTGAGTGACCCATTGGAGTTGTACTGCCAGGAAATACATCTCAAAGCGGGGCGCCGAAGGACCTCTGAGGAGACCCTACGGTGACCTCCTACCCTGATCAGTTCCTGTAGCAGCGAGTCTAACTGTCGGAACCATGAACAAGGCACTCCAACTGGGAGATTAACAAAAAAGTGCAGTAGTCTCAGGAGCATAACCATTTTAGACACTGAGATCCTTGCCATGATGGATAGTTTAAAAGATCTCCAGAAGGGGACACAGGTTTTAAGTGATATCAGGACTTTTCCGAGATTGCCCTCCAGAAGGTCCTCTAGAGACCTTTCATGGTATTCTCAAAACAAGGTGTTAATGGCCCAGGGAGAGTACAGTGGCACTCCTCTCACCAATAGAATTTGAATAATAGGAGCTCCATGGGACTCCGGGTGAAATTACCAGGCCAGAATCCTCCCCGGTCACCCCACCTCATCATGTGCTTGGGTAATGTAGCTCCCATAGTCATGAAAGCTGAGGCATTCTAATGCAGCAGTATATTGTTCTCGAGCTTCCCGAAGGAGAATTGCCACATCACTATCACTACCCGGAGTGTTATCTAAATCATTTAACTTGCCATCTAGCATCCGCAAAACCTGATCTAGTTATTTCCTGACCCCAATCGAGTGACCCAAACAGTGGTCCAGAACCACAACCTTAAAGGCTTCCCATTCAACTAGGGTGGTGGAAGCAGAACCCTCATTGAGTTCGAAGTAGTGGGCAAACATTTCTCCCAGGGTGTCCCAGTGAGTCCAAGGAGAGAGTGTTTACTCACCACATGGGGACATCTGGGGTTCCTCCAACCAGCCAAAAGCAGAACAACAAGGGACTATGATTTGTGAGGGTGCGACCTAAGTATTCGCTACTCGTTACATATTGGCTAAGCCTGTCGGAGCAGACAAATTTTTCTAGGCTAGTGTGGAGTTGATAAACATGGGAATAGAAGGAGCAGTCTTGTGTCTGGCCATGATGGGTCTTCAGGGAACCAAAAGTTCCCACCGAGCCCGTCACTTAAGGCCTCAGCTATACTGTGTGCTAATGCCTCGGGCAACGGTGGGGTGGATCAGTCCATGTGAATATCCGGGAGACCGTTAAAATCCCGGCCCAGCAAGAGGTCATCCGTCACCAAGGACGCCGAGGGTGTGGAAAGTGAGTGAAGGAAGTCCACCTGGTTCTCGATTCAGTGAATAAATACTCCCCAAGGTGATTTCCCTGTCAAACAACCAGTAGAACAATGTGTCCCTCTCCATCAATGAAGGAGTGTGTGAGTTCAAAAGGCGCCCTGCCTTAATCCAGATCAATGCCACTCAGGTGTAGGCACAGTAGGAGGTAGCATACAACTGGCCATGACCACCCTGATTCCCTCCGCTACGGTCGCTCCCCTCGCAGCTCCCAGCACTGAACACTGCGGTATCGTAGCGCTCACCTGCATTTCTCGTTGCTCTTAAATTGCCAATCTGCTGACGCTCACCCGCATCGCCCCTCTTGACTCTGCACTGCCCTGACTGTCTGCGCGCCATCACTGTAGAGACTTCGCAGCGCCCAGGAGCATATCATTTCTATCAGCTGTGTAAACGTAGCGCGCCTTTACCGTATTGACCTCGCAGCGCCCACGAGCTTTATTACATTTCAGCTGCTCGTCTGCATTAATTAATACTTGTAGCGCTTGAAATAGTCTAGACGCTTTGGAACCAATTAGTGCACAGTAATTAATTAGCGTTGTGCCACTGTTTAAAACGCGCAGCCAGGAGGATTGTCTTGTGCTTGGACACATGTGTTTATTTTGTGCATAGCGTCGCGTTTCAGACTGTACCTCCATTTCAGGTTCATTTACTGTCCTGCTGCCATTTTGTGCTTTGTTGCTGTCCCTCCCTGCCCTGACCTCCGCCCCGCCTCCCAGCTGACCCTACCTCCCACAGATACTACATGCACTTCCTTCCGACTCATACGCTGTGACCACCCTGATTCCCTCAGCTATGGTCGCTCCCCTCGCAGCTCCCAGCACTGAACACTGCGGTATCGTAGCGCTCACCTGCATTTCTCGCTGCTCTTAAATTGCCAATCTGCTGACGCTCACCCGCATCGCCCCTCTTGACTCTGCACTGCCCTGACTGTCTGCGCGCCATCACTGTAGAGACTTCGCAGCGCCCAGGAGCATATCATTTCTATCAGCTGTGTAAACGTAGCGCGCCTTTACCGTATTGACCTCGCAGCGCCCACGAGCTTTATTACATTTCAGCCGCTCGTCTGCATTAATTAATACTTGTAGCGCTTGAAATAGTCTAGACGCTTTGGAACCAATTAGTGCACAGTAATTAATTAGCGTCGTGCCACTGTTTAAAACGCGCAGCCAGGAGGATTGTCTTGTGCTTGGACACATGTGTTTATTTTGTGCATAGCGTCGCGTTTCAGACTGTACCTCCATTTCAGGTTCATTTACTGTCCTGCTGCCATTTTGTGCTTTGTTGCTGTCCCTCCCTGCCCTGACCTCCGCCCCGCCTCCCAGCTGACCCTACCTCGCCCCTCCCCCTACACTATCCATATATGACAGATGCTTCTACGCGCAGCGTTAATGCGCAGCGATCGCGCCCCATGCTCGCCGAAGGTGTGTCAAAGGTAAGCACGTCTACGCCCGTCCGCGCCTGGCCCGCGCCCAGCGCCAGACCCCCTGGTCCCCGCTATGCCCAGCCCACCCGCCTTACATACGACGCCTCCACCCTCTTAGCACTGAACCCCGGCCGTCTCCCCAACTGCGCCCAAGCCGCACCTGGACAGACCCATGGACCCTTTACATGCAACTCCTGCAAGTTTGACGGCACCAAGACCAAGTCCACATCCACAAACACCAAACAGAGACCCGACACCAACCACCTTAAATGCATCCTGCTTAACACCCGCTCGATCCATAGACATGCCATCGACCTTTGGAATCTACTAGACACCATCTCTCCAGACGTCGCCTTCCTGACAGAAACCTGGATGAACGCCTCTTCAGCTCCAGACATCACCATAGCCATTCCGGAAGACTACAAGATCATCCGAAAGGACCGCACCAACCAAACAGGAGGAGGCATCGCCATCGCCCATAAGAACACCATCCACATCACGACCAGTTCAGACGCCAACCTCGCTAGCGCCGAACACCTCCACTTCCAGATCCACACCGACCCCAATACCACACTCAGAGGCACCCTCCTCTACAGACCGCCAGGACCCCGAGCACAATTCAGTGAAGACATCACTGACTTCATCACCCCACACGCCCTCCCCTCAGAAGAATACATTCTACTGGGAGACCTCAATTTCCATCTAGAAAAGAACAACGACAACAACACCACCACCCTTTTGGACAATCTCGCTAACCTCGGACTCAAACAACTAGTTAACACCCCCACCCACTATGCAGGACACACACTCGACCCTATCTTCACCTCCAGCAAACATATCTCCTTCAGTCACACCACAACTCTCCACTGGACGGACCACAGCTGCGTTCACTTTGTCTACAAAAAAACCACAACCCACAACCATCCTCAACCTACTCTGCGAAGAAACTGGAACAAAATCACCATCGACCAGATCTCCTCATCGCTTCTTCAAAACCTTCCTGCCCACTCATCGGATCCCAACCAAGCAGCCATTAACCTCACTCAATGGCTAACCAACAGCTCCGACAACCTAGCACCTTTGAAAAAATGTCAAATCAAACTAGGCAGCAAAATCGCCCCCTGGTTCAACGATGATCTTAAGAAATCCAAGAAACTTTGTCGCTCCCTTGAGAAGGCTTGGAAAAAAGACCCAAACAACAGCACCAGGGACGCCTTCAAAAACGCCACCCGTTTACACCACCAACTGATCCGGACAGCCAAGAAAGCAGCATTCAAAGACAGACTTGACATCAACGCCCACAACAGCAAGGAATTATTCAACATCGTCAAAGAATTTACCAACCCCACTGCCAACTCCAACGACATCACTCCCTCTCAATCCCTTTGCGACTCCCTAGCCTCGTTCTTCCACGACAAAATCGCAGACATCCACAACAGCTTCGACAACCAAACCGGAGAACAACCCTCCCAACCGCATGCCGAACCTTCACCCCCCTTGAGCATCCTCAATGACTGGAACCCAATCTCCACGGAGGACACCATCCGCCTGATGAACTCCATCCACTCAGGATCCCCCACTGACCCATGCCCTCATCACATCTTCAACAAAGCTGACTCCATCATAGCACCACACCTCCGAGACGTCATCAACTGCTCCTTCAACACCGCCACCTTCCCGGAAAGCTGGAAACACGCCGAACTCAGCGCCCTTCTGAAAAAACCCACAGCTGACCCCACCAAACTCAAAAACTACCGCCCCATCTCGCTCCTCCCATTCCCGGCCAAAGTCATCGAGAAAGCAGTCAACAACCAGCTCGCCGCCTTCCTCGAAACCAACAAATCTCTTGACTCTTCACAGTCCGGCTTCCGAGCCAAACACAGCACTGAGACCGCACTCATCGCAGCAACAGACGACATTAGAACACTACTGGACAATGGAGACACAGTCGCCCTCATCCTCCTCGACCTCTCGGCAGCCTTCGACACAGTCTGTCATAGCACCCTGTTACAACGCCTCAGAAACATCGGAATACAAGGAAAAGCACTCGATTGGATCACCTCGTTCCTTACCGGAAGAACTCAGAGAGTCCGCCTCCCACCGTTCAAGTCAGAAGCCACTGAAGTTATCTGCGGCGTACCACAAGGATCTTCACTCAGCCCCACCCTCTTCAACGTATATATGAGCCCCCTCGCGACCATCGCACGCCAACACAACCTCAATATCATCTCCTACGCTGATGACACTCAACTGATCCTCTCACTCACCAAAGACCCTAACACCGCCAAAACCAACCTACATGAAGGAATGAAAGAAGTAGCAGAGTGGATGAAGCACAGCCGTCTAAAACTGAATTCAGACAAAACAGAAGTCCTTATCTTAGGCACCTCCCCCTCCGCCTGGGACGACTCCTGGTGGCCAGCGGCTCTTGGAAAAGCACCCATCCCAACAGACCACGCACGGAACCTGGGCGTCATCCTGGACTCCTCACTCTCGATGACCAGACAAGTCAACGCCGTCTCATCATCTTGCTTCAACATTCTTCGCATGCTCAAAAAAACATTCCGCTGGATCCCCACCGAAACCAGAAAAACGGTCACCCACGCACTGATTACAAGCCGCCTGGACTACAGAAACACACTATACGCCGGTACCACCGCAAAACTCCAGAAAAAACTACAACGCATCCAGAACGCATCTGCGAGACTCATACGAGACATCCCGCGTAAAGACCACATCTCTGGTCACCTGAAAAACCTCCACTAGCTCCCTGTCAATAAGAGGATAACATTCCGCCTCCTCACCCACGCTCACAAAGCACTTTACGAACTTGGACCCGAATGCCTCAACGCGCGACTCTCCTTCTACACCCCCTCCCGCCAGCTGCGCTCTTCCAACCAAGCCCTTGCTGCTGTTCCTCGCATCAACAAATCCACCATGGGAGGAAGATCCTTCTCCTACCTGGCAGCTAAAACCTGGAACTCACTCCCCACTCACCTTCGCCTCACTCAAAACCACCTATCATTCAGAAAGCAACTTAAAACCTGGATATTCGACAAGTAATTCCCCACCATTCTTCAAGCGCCTTGAGACCCTCTGGGTATGTAGCGCGCTATATAAATCACATGACTTGACTTGACTTGACATGCCATTTACGCCTTAAGCATTCCACCTCCTTCCCAACAAGGTGAGTTTCCTGCAGCATGGCCACTTGCACCCCTCGCCATCTCAAATACCTATGAATAGTATGGCGTTTGGAGGCAGAGCCCAGTCTTCGGATATTCCAGGTCAGTAAGGTTAGTGTATGGTGATTGCAAGGCATCAAAGTGAGTAACTTGTAAGGGCTCCGCCAGTCTCAACGGTATCTCCCGGTAGGTCCGCCTCCCTCATCATCAACAGGTAATGTAGGTCCTGAGATAAACCATAACAACCTCAACATCAACTTCCCAACCCAGGAGCAGCCCAGCAATGGCGGGCCGGCCGCCCAATACGTGGAAAAGAAAAACAGTGTTAGTAGAAAGTAACCTCCAGTCCCCTGGTAGGCTCCAGTCCTAGAGGGGTAGGCTATACTGGAAAGTAAGAGCCTGCTCCTAGTCAGCCCTTTACTCAAGCCTCTCATCAGCCGAGTTCCTCAACCAGGTACAATCGTCAGAACTCACAAAGAAGCAAAAAGAACTACTCAGTGGTTACCATCCTATTATTAAGTCGTCAACACGCCCCTGATTAATACAGAAGAGAAAGCACATTATGGCCCACCAGTGCCATGTAGTACACCCCCCGCCCCCGGGCAGCAGTCCAACTTTTCAGATTAGATCATCCACTAATTGCGGAGTTACCACAGGTAAGACAGTACTATCCATGGCCGAAGTCCCAGATTCTGAGACCTCTGATCTCCTATCTGATGACATGCCATAGTCAAAGCTTGACCTTCGCAGCATTGCAAGCTGTACCCCAGCCTGGAGTGCCGCACCTCGCTTCCAGTCAGTCTGTGAGGTGGAAGGTTTCTTCCACAGTTGGCCCATCAGAGCCTTTCGCGTGCGCCTCCAGGGTCTATGTTCAGATGCATCTGGCTTGAGTAGGGCGCAGGCAAAGAGGTCCCTGCTCAATAGGCCTCCAACCATTCCCAGGCCGTATCTGCATCTTCACAAAAGTGTGTAGAGAGTATTGCAAGCCTTCCATCCTGAGAGCCTTTTTAACCTCCCGACAGGAGGCCCGTTTGGTTAGCGCAGCCGCTGTGAAGTCAGGGAACACCAATACTTTACCACGGTAAATGGCCCCGCTGTCCGCGCCTTTTGCAGTATAGTATGCCTGTCCTTAAAATGTAACAACTTAGCCACCACAGGACAGGGTGGGTGGCCAGGTGCAGGGGGGGGAAGCCAGCACCATGTGGGCAGGTTTTAGAGCGGAAAAGGAAGAGAGATGGTTGGGGACGACCTACGTCTGGAGCCATTGTTATAGGTAAGCCACCATATTGTCCCCTTCTTTACCTTCAGCGAGCTCAACCACCCGAATGTGGTTGCATCAATTGCGCTCTTCCACATCTGCAGGGCGGTGTTTCAAGATGCGCCCTTTGTCAGACAATTTTTAGTGTCGGCTATGGCAGCCAGTATTTTATCCAGGTGAAGTCTTATTTGGCAAGGAGAATTAAGGCAGCTACTAACTCTTGTAAAGAAATTTTCGTGATAGTAAAGGATAGTGATAGTAAAGGAATTCACCTCTCCTTCTTGGTGTATTCCCAATAGCTCACATTCTGAGCTGTGGGTCACTGAGCTAGCTTACTTCTTTGCCGGTAAAATTAAAACCATCCAGGACTCCTTCTCATCCTTGGGTGTAGGCGCAGCTAAGGACTTGCCTATAACTACATTGCTTTCAGCTGCTGAGGGCCCTACTCTCTCGAATTTCCCTCCTCTTTCCTCTCAGGCCTCTTTGGATCCTCTAATGAAATTTAAGTCAGGCTCCCCACTTGACCCTTGGCCTGCCAAATTCCTGGCAAAAGTTACTCTGGTGATCAACCCTTTGATTAATCCGGTGCTCAATCTTTCCTTTTGCACAGGGTGGTTCCTCAGACCTGGAAACAGGCCCTTATTCTGCCACTCCTAAAAAAACCTAATCTGGATCCCATGGTCCACGCTAATTTTAGGCCCATATCTCTTCTTCCAGCATTTGCCAAGATTGCGGAGAAACACGCCCATCTGACCCTTTCCAACTTTTTGGAAACTAATAACATCTTGCACCACTCTCAGTCGGGCTTCCAGTCCAATATGAGCACCGAGTCGGCATTGCTGGAAGTCACAGAGGCCATCAAGGGAATCTTGGACTCCGGGGGAAAGGCGATGCCGGTGATGCTGGATCTCTCGGCGGCCTTTGCCACCGTCCCCCACGGCCGTCTCCTTTTAAGACTCCGGGAGATTGATCTGAGTGGGACTGTTCAGTTGGTTCGAGTCTTTTCTAGCTGACCGCCAACAAACGGTCTGGGTCCCCCCTTTCTCTGCTTTAGTGCCGTCATTGGAGGTAGGAGTTCCCCAGGGCTCAATTTTGAGCCTGACTCTTTTTAACATCTATATGGCCCCTCTGGCGGCACTGGCGGAGTCCTATGGTGCCCAGATCATGTCGTACGCTGACGACACCCAGCTCCTCTTTGCTGGTGACAGGGACTCTGATTTTGATGGAGAGAACATCCGGAGTTGTCTTGAGGCTGTATTTGACTGGTTCCAGCGTAACAGTCTTAAGTGTAATTTGGACAAATCCGAGGTGCTGTTCTTCGGGTGCCTTTCAGACTGGAGGTGGAAGTCCTGGTGGCCGGCTGCCATGTTTCCGCCCGCTGCCGCCTCTTCGGTGGCCAAAAATCTAGGCGTTCAGGTCGATAATGGCCTCACCCTGAAACCTCAGGTACTGGGCCTAGTGGGCAAATGCTTTGCTCTCCTAAAAATGCTTAGGAAATTCCTGCCCCTATTTACTCTGGACCACTGTAGAATTACTGTGTAGGTATTGATAGGCTCTCGTTTAGATTATGCCAACGTGCTGTACCTTAGTCTCCCGGAATTTCTCCTAACGCGCCTGCAAATTGTCCAAAACTCTGCCGCGCGTGCCATCTTTGGCCTCCAGCGGAGATATAGTGCTAGTGACCTTCTAAAAACTCTTCACTGGCTTCCTTTGAGAAAAAGGAATCGTTTTTAAAGCGCTTACTCTGGCCTTTAAGGCACTTCACGGCACGGGTGCTAAGTACATCAGCAAACGGATGAAGTTTTATCAGCCATCCAGGTCACTTAGATCATCCTCCTTGGCCTTGACCTTCGTTCCAGCTTTCAGGCGTGCCCGTCGCGGCGGCCGCTCCTTTAAATGCCTGGCACCACAGCTGTGGAATGCCCTACCTCTGTCTCTTAGGATGAATGGAAATATATTGGCATTTAGGAAGGACCTTAAGTCTTGGCTTTTTGTTCAGTACATTTTTGTCTGCTTTCTTCTGCTCTGCACCGCTGTGGGTTCAAAGCGCCGGGACGCTCCTCGGAGTAGCTGAGCGCTATACAAAACTAATTATAACATAACATAACAAGGTGAATCGATATCAACGCCTCGTCTGTCTCCTCGGTCTCTACAGCCAGGGATTGAGAGAGCCCTCAAGTGCCCAATTGTGCTCCGGCAGCTTTTGTCCTTGGTTTCCCCATGAGTACAGTATACCAAGGGCCTCGAGGCAGGCAGGTGGCAACAAAAAGTCTTAACCCAGGGCACGGAGGCGCCAACAGGAGTCTCCGTAGTGGCCTCTAGTGCTCTCCTGTAGCACATGAGGTGGAGGATAGACAGTCATTAAAATCTGAATTGCTTCCAAAAAGAGTGCTGTATCATAAGGACAGGCTCCAAGTAAGCTGTGCAGGACCATTCATGCCTTGCCAGCGATGTGAGAGGGATGGGACACCGGTGGAGCCAGAAGAGTCCCAAGGGGTGCAGCAGGAAGGGAACACCCCCAGGTTGAAGCAACCAGTATAGTTAGTAACAAGTTCATGAGTTGATAGGTCCGACCTCTGCTGCAGCAGTCATTCGCTGAGCCTCATCAAGGACATCCACTAAAGCAGGAGCGCAGCGCAGAAGGTGTCAAGTCAAGTGGGACCAAGGAGAGCGAAGTAGTTACATGCTCTCCAATTGTGGCAAAGAGAGTAGCCGATCGATCGCTCCTCCACTCTATGGGTCTCTCTTAGTTCCAGCAGTAGAGCACAGTCACACAGTAATGGAGGACAAGCTGTCTCAAACCTGCAGGAATGACTGCGGTGTGCTGGCAGCACCTCAAGCCCCTGCAGAGCCCTCCAAATTGGGGAGTAGTCTTGGGAGAGATTCTCCCAAGCCAGTGTCCAAAATCAGATAAATATTCTCTATTTTTCTGAACTGTGTGGGTGTGTTGCACAAATACCTAACACATTGCCTCTCTAGATTAGCCTGACTGCCCGGTGCCAAGCCACCAGACGGTGAGCACAGGTTATCTTTTAGTGTGTATCTAGCTTACCCTGACTAGATAGGCGGTTCCTGTCTGGCCTAGGTGCATACCTCATCCAGAATAAACAAAATAGAATCCACAGGGTGGTTGTTCAGTGGTCCCTAAGGGATGGGGAACACACCGTGTTTTTTAAATGCCCCTCACACACCAACAGGCCCCTTGGCCCCAGGCCCCTTGGTGTCATGCTTCATCATCGGGGCCTTCGCACCCCTCTACGGGATGCGGCGTGCTACGACAGAACGACTACGCAGGAGCACTTGGCAGTGAACTATGTGAGGGTGTGTATTTACGTGATGTGAGTGAGGTGAGGTGAAAAAGTGAATAAAAAATACCTGGCACTAAGGAAAAAAGAAATTGTACAGGCTACTGATACCTATCTGAGGGACACAAAGGCAGTACTCCAACTGTTGCAGAGTCACCCATTTGACCCTGAATCACAAATGCTACTGAGCTTGGATGTGGAGAGTCTCTACACGAGCCTCCCTCATGATGAGACACTTCTGATCATTGAGGAGGTACTCCACTCCACCCATTGGAAATACCAAACCCCTAGAGGGGTAGTTATGGAATGCATCTCTTTAGCGCTCACAAAGAACTGTTTTGAATACGAGGGAACTCTATACTGGCAAAGCCATGGGACCAGCATGGGGAGCACCTTTGCTCCGAGTCTGGCAGGATTCTATGTCCATCATTTGGAGTCCTCCAAAATCCTCCATCCGAACAACCCCTACAGAACTAGAATACACACGTGGCGACGCTATATTGACGACGTCCTAGTAATTTGGGAGGGGGACGAGAATTCCATCACTGAGTTCATGCAATGGCTGAACAATCAGAACAGTTTCCTCAAGTTCACTCACCAGATGTCAAACAGGTCTATGGTTTTCTTGGACCTCAATATCTATCATGAGGGTGGTTTTCTCAAAACAGAAACTCATTTCAAACCGACGGCCAGAAATTGCCTCCTCAGGTTCGACAGTTTCCATCCGCGTCACCTGAGGGAGAACCTTCCCTATGGGCAGTTCCTCCGCCTGCGTCGGAATTGTAGCGACCTGGCGAAATATAAATGTCAAGCAAAAGACCTCTGCACCATGCTTAAAGAAAGGAAGTACCCAATCCCTGTTATTCAGAAGGCTATGAAAAGAGCCAGAAATAACAATCGTGAGTCCCTCCTTGAAGACAAACCCACATCCGATAACCAGATGAACAGAACGGTCTGTGTAACCACCTACAGCCCGGTCACCAACCAATTGACGAAACTGGTTAATAGGCATTGGCGCACCCTCACATGTGGCACACTATCCCTGGAGAAACCGATGTTCGCCCACAGACGAGGCAGGAATCTGAAGGACATCTTGGTCCACACAAGGCCAAAACCACCAAAGGCAGAGCAGAAAAGACTTAAAGGGGTACAGGGCCACCATCAATGTGGCAACTGCAACTGCTGTCACCTCACTAAGAAGAGCCAGATCCTCTCCTTCGCTAATGGGACAAGCTGGGAACAACGAATGTTCACAAATTGCAATAGTAAGAATGTGGTCTATTTGATCACCTGTCCCTGCGGCAAGGAGTACGTGGGCATGACCACCAGACAAGTTAAAGTCAGGATAAATGAGCATAAGAGCAACATTAGATGCAAAAAGGTAACCACAAAAATGTCAGCACATTTCCTGGAACTTCAGCACTGTGTCAACGATGTACATTGGACGGTGATTGAACAACTTCCCTCAGACGTTGGTCTGTTGGAAAAGGAGCAACGTTGGGTGTTCCGGCTGGGCACCGATGTCACAGGGCTTAATGACTCAATTCCCTGGAGCCAATTACGTTAGCTTCTGAACACTGCATGAATGATATGATGAGTGACACAATACTGTAACCCATTTCTGTCAAACCAGCGTCTTCAGGGTTAATATGTCATAGGGAGCGCCCGTGCGATCATGTTTACATTTATGACCCTTTAAGTATTCTCTTGACCCTAGCGGTACACCCCCCACCACTGAGGGGGTTGTTTAGGGCCACTTGACTTTTTCCATTGCATGTATACAAAACACCCTACTACAAAGTATCCCTGGCTATTTTACCTGCACTCTGCTTCTCTATCCTAAAAAGACAATGATTGAGTTAGCCAGTGAATATTCATTTTTTGATGTAAATTGCCATGACTTAATATGCCTAAACTCCGCAAGTTAACACGTTCGCGCATGCGCGGCGCGTCACATGCAACAGACCTCTAGTTACCACAACGGGTTCTGCGCATGCTCGGTTAGCGCACCACTACCGCAACACCGGCGCGGCCCTGCACATGCGCGCCTGGCATTTCTCTACCTTGGAGCCAGCGCGTCCATGCTCTGCGCAGCTCCGGGACTCCTCCAAACAGAGACCATGCATTTACCCTTATATGGGCCCTTTCCGCTTACAATTAACCATTTTTCACTAACCAATTAACCGCACCTGAGGGTATAAAATGCGAACCTCCGCCTTCACAGTTCACTTCCAGCGGAGCAGCGTTGAGGGGAAGGCAGGCATTCGGTCCTAGCAGTCATCGTGAGTAAAAGCCAGTTGAGACTGAGGGTGTATTTTCACTCACAAGTAACCTGGCTTTTTAATCTCTATTTCACCTCCCTGAATACCGCTATTTACTATCTTTTAGGTTGCTGACTGGGCAATGAGGAGTGATACCCCCAATACTACGCTAAGGCTCATGGGGCCATCCGCATTTTGAACTTAAGTAAGCTTGTACCACTACAAAATACCATCTTTTCATTCCCATTTATACCAGGGAGATTGCATGTATGTATGTACGATTGTGTCTAGAATTGTATGTCCCCCTTAAATGTCTTTCTCTCGCAAGGTACCAGATCCACAGTGGAGTTCTGCATACTTACCATTGTTATAAAAGGAATCCCCCCCTTTTTTTCTTTTTCTTGTTTCCTGGACATCCGACTAGCAAGTCTATTATGTTCCTGGACATCCGACTAGTTTATTTACTATGTTTTTCCTTTTCAGATATTTCATACGCCAATTGGGCGCAACAAGCATACCATCACTCAAAACATTGATAGGTACATTACACATTGTTTTTATAAAATATTTTTTTGAACACTTTCACATTCCATGTGAGTAAGGTGAGGATCATAGTGCATATCCTCGTCCTGAAGAAGGAGTCTTGTACTCCGAAACATGTTGACACTGTTGTTGGTTGATATACCCTAGCACGTATTTTTCAACCAGTCTTTGCACTTTTTTACTAATACCAGCCAGGGACTGAATAAAAATTTCTTTTTTCCTTAGTGCCAGGTATTTTTTATTCACTTTTTCACCTCACCTCACTCACATCACGTAAATACACACCCTCACATAGTTCACTGCCAAGTGCTCCTGCGTAGTCGTTCTGTCGTAGCACGCCGCATCCCGTAGAGGGGTGCGAAGGCCCCGATGATGAAGCATGACACCAAGGGGCCTGTTGGTGTGTGAGGGGCATTTAAAAAACACGGTGTGTTCCCCATCCCTTAGGGACCACTGAACAACCACCCTGTGGATTCTATTTTGTTTATTCATGACGCCTAGGGAGACTGAATCCACTTCTCTCTCTCTCCCCCCCATTGTTGTTTTTCCTTGCATACCTCATCCAACCAGGAATCCCATTTCTAACAATATTCTTAAGTATATTTAGTGTACACCTTTTGTGACCATGATCCGGCAGCAGCCATAACACAGTCCCTTTTCTATATCTACGACTGTCGTGGTTTTTCATTCTGAATATTTGGTCACCCTACTCTGCCACTCAGCTATGATGTCCCTTACTTCACAGGCACACTAACTGAGGCACCCTCTACAGCTCTTGGAGGCATCACACCATCAAGAACAGAAGACTTTGCGTTCTATTATCTAAGATTTAACGCCATGTTTGCGTCACAAAAGTGATGCAAAATTATGTTTAACCTTTTTTTACTAATTTACTTTCCAGCGCAAAACTTTTTTTGTGCTGGAAAACACTCAAAAGTAGCGCAAAGCACTGCATTGCACTCTTTTCCATTAGTAAGTGTTAAGCTGGCATACCACTGGTGGTGCATTGGCATTCCCGTGGAACCACCCAAGTTTTGTGATGCTAAACCCTATTTACTTACAAAAGTAGACAGGGTGTTGTGCATAACTGCATAACAGTAGCACATATGTTTGAACAGGCACAGCAAGAGGGCAAACTTCCAGCTGACCAAAGAACCGCGGTAATTGCGGTAATACCAACATCAGGCAAATCAACAGCAGAGTGTGGGTTATACAGACCGATCTCACTTCTAAACTATGAGGTTAAGGTACTGGCTGAACTCCTGCCTACGTGATTGACCAGTGTGATTACCACACTTATACATCCAGGCCAATCGGGATTTATGCATCAGAGAGGGATTAGACTAAATCTCCGTAGGCTGTTTGACATACTCCAACTGACCGAAAAATACCCTACAGAGCAATCAGCTCTCCTGTCTTTAGATGCCAGAATGGCGTTTGACAGTGTGGAGTGGAACTACCTTTTCGCGGTCCTGGCCGAACTAGGCGTGGGCCCCAAATGTATAAAATGGGTCAGACTCCTATATGAACAACCACTAGCTAGAGTGAGAGTCAATGCCACGGTATCCCAGGAGTTCACCCTCCAGAGGGGGACTAGACAGGAATGCCCGCTGTCTCCGATCCTGTTTGTGCTTGCCCTGGAGCCTCTCACAGCATGGGTGCTGCAGGACCCTTTGATCTGGGGGAAAGCGATTGGGGAGGAGTGGGAGGACCGAATCTCATTATACGCGGACGATGTTCTCCTATGTGTGATAAAGTCTAGGTAGTCGATAGATCAAATATTGCAGATTTTCTGTATTTATGGGGAATATTCGGGATATCGAATCAACTCGGACAAGTCTTTATTATACCACCTGTTGAGGAGAACGCCGGCCCTTACATCTAGATGTGAGGTACCTATTGAGACAAAAGGCTTAAAATACCTTGGGATTCACATTACAAGAGAAACCAATGAGTTCTATCGTACGAACTTGGGCCAACAGCTAGATAGGTTCATAGTGGATGCTAAACACTGGCGGTCCCTGCCCCTTACAATGATGGGTCAGGCAGCTATGTTTAAAATGATTGCCCTCCCGCAACTTCTATATACGTTGCAAAACACGCCCTTCAAGTTGCCCCTATGTTTCTTCCAACGAGTGAGAAATCCGTTTGCTGCTGTGGGGCGGGCGAATAGCCCTGAAGAAACTTCAAAGAAGGTTAGAAGATGGGGTCCTAGCGGTGCCCGACATCTGTAATTACTACTGGGAAGCCCAATTAGTCACAGTAAATGGATGAATGTTTGATCATAGAGCGGACCCAGAATATTTGGTGGATAGACTTGCCATGGGGGCAAGAGGTCCAAGGAAAGTTTTATACACTAGACAAATGGACAGGAACCTCCCAAATCATACAAAAACTGTTGTCAGGACATGGAGGGCAGTGGGAAAATACCTAGGATGCGAAGATGAACTCACAGAGCGGACACCCCTCTGGACGAGCGATCGCCTGAAAGGAATTAACACACTCTGGGATTTTGCCAAATGGGAACTGCTAGGGCTAGAGACACTAGGAGATATATGGAGAGGGTGAGCATACATCATGTTCGCTGTCCTACAACATTAATATAAGTTTGGGATGGGAGAGAGGCTTAGATATACCCAGTCGGGACACGCGCTTAAGCAACATCTGATAAAAGGAGAGACACTAACAGCTGCCACACCATGAGAGGATAGGACCCTGAGGGACCACTTGCAGAAGAAATCTATTTCCTTACTTTACAAAAAATAGCAAATAATGCTCCAGACCCAGCGGGTACATTCAGGACGACTTCGGAACGGGACATGGGCCCCTTGGAGGAAGCGGAATGGGTTGAGGTGCTCCAAGGTCCGAGAGAAGTAGCAATTAGAGCAAGATTCCGACTGATACAGCCGAAGGTGCTACACAGGGTATATTACCCCAGGTCAGTGCTACAGCGGATGGGAAGGAGCGGAAATTCACAGTGTCAGAGGGGATGTGGGCAAGAAGGGACCTTCTACCACCTAATTTGTGAGTGTCAGATCCTACAGGAGTACTGGCAAAGAGTCGCAGCGGCAATAGCTGCTGTGACAGGAATGGAGGTCCCACTAGAGCCTAAATGGTTCTTGCTGATAATTGCTGGAAACAAAGACTGTCCCGAGGCATGTGCAACAGTGGCCAATGCTAGCAGCAGTAGTGGCAAAGCGAAATGTGGGAAAGAGATGGCTGCAGTTCTGACACAGGAGGAGTGGGAATACGATTGGGCTGGTGTTGGCAAGCAGATTTGTATGATATATAAGAGCAGGGGATGCCCCAAAAAAGGGGAAACAATCTGGGGGGCATGGCAGACTAACAGAGGTGTATAAGATAAATAATATGATGTAATAAGATTCACGCTTGTTCCCAAGAACGGAAGTTGCAACTTGAATAATGTGCAGAAATGTAGAAACGCAATATTACTGAAGTATATTCAATACCTGTATGAACAAACCATTATACATGTACCAATAAAAAACAGTTTAACAAAAAAAGTAGACTGGTTTAGTGTGGAAAAAATAGCGCAATTTTCAAATAGACTATGAGTGAGATTTTTTTATTTCTCCTTTCTTTTCAGATTTTGTATGTGTGCTGCACTGTACAGCACGCATACAAAGTGGGAGAAGGTTTCAAGTTAGTCTAAGCATGGTATTTTGTACTGGAAGGTTAATCTTCCAGTAAAAAACCTATGCTCTGTGCATGTGGGCTATTTGGGACAGAGCTCCACAGTCCAAGATTAAAGAAATTTCTAGATCCCTAAAGAGCTGTAGAAAATGGTTAATAATGGATTGCTTAATTTTGCCATGGACTAATTCAGTGATTCAGAGCAGCCCCATTCTTTATTATAATAAATGACTTACCATGAAGTAGCTTCCTCATGAGTCTCTGCCAAAGACGTTTGTTTCCCAGTAATACAGTATCAACTTTGGCATATTTGTGATTCTGGATTAGCCTCTCTTCGTAGCCATGGCTAATGAAGCTCCATTTATGGCAAATGAATATCTATATACGGATGAAAGCACACTGGTGAGCTACTGCACACTATCTACCAATGCAGATTCAGGCTGTGTTCGATTGTTGCGGTCCTTAGGGTTCTTTTTTTTTGTCCTCATCTCACCAAAAGACTCTGGCAGTTTTGACAAGTCGACTTGTGTTTAACTGGGCGCCCCTCGACTCACTGCGTTAGTCTGGCCCACCACGGCCTTCCTCTTGATCCTAAGGACTGGTGTAATCATTGGACACGCCCACCAAGCCAGAATTCGTAACAGGTTAACAGATGCAGGCGGCAACCCCAGGTTTACAGGGGAGACCAGATGTTATCGTGCATTCCCAATACACCTTCTTGCTCAAGACATGCCATGCGCAATGCCGCTTTCAGCAAGCTTTCTCTATTAGGGGAAGATGGATCTTTCCATCTAATGCATATCTCTCTCCTAGCCAGGATCACAAGATAAAGAAGCAAACCAAAATGGGTCTGTGGCAGCGACCCGTTTACATAAATATTTATACCAAAAATCACCAGGGGGAGATCCATCTCTAAATGCGTTTGAAAAATGGCTGTCAAGGATTCCCCCACGTTTTTCCAAAATAGGGCTAGCTCTGCGCATTCAAAAAACATATGGATGTCATCTGCATTACTGAGAGAACACCTCGGGCATACTTGAGCAGGAACAGGAGCAAATTTGGCCATTTTGGCCGGGGGGTAATAAAGCCTGTTTAATACAAAAAAATGATTTTTCTTTAGCCGAGCAGGCTTGATATATTTATACAGTAACTTAACGGAGGTTTCAAAAAAGCTTTCTATATCGTGGGCAAATGGGGAGGAATTCCATACCGATGACTGAGGGGGCACCTCTTGATCCCCTGCTTCGAGAAGGCTTAAGTACCACAAAGATATTTCTTACTTCCTTGGGCGTGAGTCTTTGAATAACTGCTCAAGTTCCCAGTTCCCTGCTGTTTCTTGAACTTCCGCCTCGTGCCAAAATCGTAACTGGTGGTACTTAAACCTTGAGAATGAGGGACCGATCTTATCTTGCAATGTCTCCCAAGGGAGAACCCCATCTGAGTCCACTAGATCCAACCACCTCTAAAAACCTGCTCTTCTAGGCGGAAACGCCAAGCTGTCACCCAGGCAGGGGGGGGTCCCGGGAGAATCCCAGATTGGTGCAAAGGCGGAGAAATAACCTATGCCCCAAATACGTCTTAATTTGTGCCAAGTCAGCAAGGCAGCTTTCAGAACCTTGAGACATACACGCTTGAAGAATCTGGGTGCCCCAAATTTATATAAAAACCCCGCTTGCCCACTGCCACCCTCCACTATGGCCAATTCACCCAAAAGTTTACCCCACGTAGGTTCCTCCGTAGTAGACAACAGCATCCTTATTCCCTTAAATTGAAAAAACAGTAAATACCAATTAATATCAGGAAGTGCAAAACCACCTTTTAAAAGTTTCCTTCTTAGTTTTTTCCAGGATAGCCTAGCACTTTTCTGACCCCATATAAAACTACCAATTTTGCCCTGAATCTTACTAATGTTATTCTGGGGAAAAGTAGGAGGCACCGCGCCAAAAAAGAACGTCAGTTTGGGTAATACTGACATCTTTACCAAGTTGACCCTCCCATAGATCGTCAAAGGGAGGTTTTTCCACCTGGCAAAGAGATAATCAATATCCTTTTCAATTTTTCTCAGATTAATCAGGGGAATTGTATTCAGGTCCTTAACTATTTTTATCCCTAGATACCTGAATTCTCTGCTCATGGGTCCTTGACTGTACACTGTGTTCCAACACATCACCTCGGTTTTATCTGAGTTGGTGAGATATCCTAAGATCGAGCCAAACTCCCCCAACAAGGTTTCAAGCCGCGGAATGGAGACATCAGGGTCACCGGTATAGATTATTACATCGTCCACGTACAAGGCAATTTTGCACTGATAATTTTGCGATTTAAAGGGGCTTATCGCCTGTGCAAGGGGCTCAATATAGATATTGAATAGAAGGGGAGATAGGGGGCACACCTGTCTTGTCCCTTTCTGGATTGCAAAGCTTGGAATCAGGGAGCCATTTTGCAAAATCTTCGCCGAAGCCCCAGAATAACAGTTCTTTAAAGTATGTACAAAGATTGGGCCCATACCCATGACCTCCAACACCGTCCAAAGATATCTCCAGCACACACGATCTAAGGCCAATACTGCCAGGGGATGCCCCCTAATTTCAGCAAGATCGATGTTGCCAATAAGTAATTGTGTATGTTCCTGAATGACTCTCCCAAGTCCCAACCATGAAGTCTTTTTGGTCGGTATTAATCAGTCTTGGTGCCAATTTTCCCAATCTCCCTGCCAGAATGCTCATAAAGATCTTATATAGAAAAACCAAAGGTGATGATGTACAGCTTCATAAAGATCTTATAATCAGCATTCAGCAGGGAGATTGGATGGTAGGAAAGAGCCATCAGGGGATCCTTACCAGGCTTCAATATTAAAACAATCGTGGCCTCCTTCCAAGATCTGGGGATCACCCCAGCAGAGCTATAGACTAAATTGAATAAGGTGAGGAGTGTAGGCAAAAGTTCGTTGAGTACCAATTTATAAACTTCGTTAGGGAGGGCATCAAGCCCTGCCGCCTTCTTATTTTTAGCCCTCTTTATTTGGTCCCTAATCTCCTCTGTAGATATAGGTGAATCTAAAAGACCTCTGGCATATTCTGTAAGAGCAGGTATAGACTCATCCCTTAGTCACAAACGTATTGAATCTTGTGAGGAATCAGTATTCTCCTTATACAGGTTCGAGAAGAGGGACAAAAGGCGATTCTGCATTTCTGCGGGTTTGCTGGATTTTGAAAGATTGGAGAACCATTCGAGAAAAAACAATTTAACATTTTTAAATATCCCAGAAGCAATGGAGGGAGAGGACATGAAGGAGTTTTTGATCTCATTATTGAAAGGTACGGTTCTTAAAAGCTTTCCTAATGTGGATCTAAATCATGAAATTCAGAGGGCTCATAGAGACCCCTTTAAAAGGAATCCGGGAAGACAGAAACCCCGAAAAATCCTTGTTAATTTTTTATCGTATTCAATTAAAGAACAGATCCTCTCCGCAGCCCTAAAATAAGGGGTTTTATCTTCTCCTTTCACTGATCTGTCTCCCTTTTCTTTCTTCATCAGATCCGACATTTTCAACATAACGGCTGTGAGACAGTGGGAATTGGGCAAAAGATTGGCAGAATTAAACAGCTTAGGGGCAAAGGCCCAACTAAGGTTCCCTGCTACATAGTGAGTTATGTGGAACAATCATATGCACATGATCCGGACGACCAATGAGGTGGATACACTCGTAGCAAAGATTCAGCTATAGAAACAGGGAGGGCTGTAGGGGAGGGAAGCAGAGGTCATTCCAGGAGCTCAGCTTTCTACCGCTAGTTTCTAGTAGGTTCAATGTCATTCATATAGCCTTGAGGGGGAAGGGCCTGAATAGGCGTTTGCCTATTGGAAGGTAGGGTCCTTCAGGGTAGTAGGGGAATGGGGGGTCAGGGTGGGTGGGGGTAGAGGTGGGGGGCACAGGGTGAGATAGAGGGTGGGGGAAAAATAGGTAAAAAATACTCCTCACCTCACAGGTTAAGTAAAACAGATTCCGTTTTTCTAGGTTTAATCAAGGAACTCCTTCAAAACCTCGGTAAAAGGTATTCAAGCTGCAGAAAGGTAAAATGAAGGGGGGTCGGAACATTCAATTTATCTCCTGGAACCTGAATGGCCTGAGATGTCCTAGGAGACAAAGATTGATTTTTAAATATTTAGAGCTGTCTCCAGCTACGGTATGTTTGTTGCAAGAAACTCATTCAAACAAAATGGAGTCTGAAACCATTTTCTCTAAAATCCCCTGGATACAATGTCATTGTCACTCTCAGCAATCATTAAATATCCGTGGGGTGGCAATTCTGGTAAAGAAAGGAATTACGTGCATGATAAAATCAGTCCAGACAGACCAAACAGTAAGAAGGATCATCGCACAGCTAGACTTTGAGGGGGAGGAGATGACTTGTTCATCTTTCTATGGCCCTAATACGGATGATCCATCCTTTTTGGTCAAACTTCAGGACAACTTAATAATGGCAAATCCCCCCTAATAATAGGTGGGGCCTTTAATGTTCGGCTCGAGCCGGTAAAGGATAGATCCAATGTGAGCCACGCTATAGTGTCCCCGCGGTCTCGCAGGGTCATGAAAAACCTACTATCCAATATTAACCTGGTAGATCTATGGAGAGCCAAGATGGGGAGTGTAGATGGGTTTATATTTCATTGTAAGAAATATCATCACTCCTCTAGAATAGATTATGTCCTGATAAATAGAGAGATCACAGATACTGTTGTCAGTATATCCGTGCTTCAGAGCCATCTTTCGGATCATGCTCCCCTCTGATTCTGGAATAGTTCAGGCAATTAAAAAATCTTCTCTGGATTTTTTTCTTTCAATTTAGGCTCTACCTCAATAGAGTTTGTGTGGGACACCTACAAAGCAAATCTGAGAGGGACTTTACGCAGTCTAATAAGCTCAAAGAATAGGAGTAATGCATTAGAACTACAGACCTTGGAGGGCAGAATCTCTGCTCTTGAAGAAGAAAGGAGCCATACTCCTCAGGAGAATCTAGGAAAACTGGAACAGATAGAGAAGAGACTTGAGAAGGTCAGGCAGGATCCAAGGACACTCCTGGATCTGAAATGCAAGGCCCAGTGGCATGTTCGCAATATGGAAAATGTTGGGTATGGCAAAAGGACAAGTGCCCTACTGGCCTGGAAGGCAAGGATAGATCGGGCGGTCCCTAGGGTTCTTAGCAGTCCTTCGTAGTCGCGAGACTTTGTAATTACATTCCCTACAAAGCAAACAGGCCTGACCCAAGTAAGAAGATAGCTGAAGACACATCTGTCTGCGAGTAGGAGCCGCTGGGCTTCCATACCTCATCTGATCCTGGCAGAGAAACTGCTAATGCCCAGTCCATTTACTACTAAAATGTACACATTCTTAAAACTTTTCTGAATTCTTTCTGCCCTGATGTGCTGTGCTCTACTGCATGGCTCTATGTCATTAGTGGATAAATACCAGTGCCTACTTACTAAGCCAACCTCAAAAGATTCAACGGCAAACAGATATGAGTCAAGTACTCCCTCTCCCCTTCCTATGCTTGCACTGTCCATAAAACACTTTTATCAGATTTTTCCACCAGAACAAAGTTTCTACATTTTGGCAAACCTTTAATAGTACATTATTCTTTATCTCCTGGAATAACAGTAACCACAGGCATTTAGATACACACAATTTACAAGGTATGCAGGCCTGACCTCTGTCATTTTCACTCTCTCTACTGTTGATAAGATAGCAGCATTAATGCTTAGCTACCCCAATATCACAAAAAATCTGATCTACTGCTGCACAAAGGGTAAGCAGACATCTTTTCAGCATGAGTCGTCCTGGTCGGGGAGAAGGGAAATATATTTTGTAATGTTCAAAATGGAAGTGATACAATGTTGCACTATTTCTCCGGGTTTTTTCTAGACGTGAATCGCTCCAATAAAATTGACAACACTGCACGCTGGTGTCCCAGCCTACAAAAAGTTGTTACTGAAGGCGTCCCGCCACTGCCCCTTTGTTGAGAAACCTAAACCAAAGTCGGGGCCCCGAAACAAGTAAGCGTCACTGCTGAAATAATTAAACGCCTGTATAATAGAAAGTTAGACAACGGACAATACACTAAATTAAAATATTGTCCATTATTGCAGATCCAAGTTTCAATTAACGGAAAGAATGCATTAAAAACTATGGGTACCACTAAATTAGGTAACTAAGGAATATTTAAACAGATGGAAAGGGAATACGTTTTTAAAGCACATTTTTCCTTTATTTTTTCCTAATTTTTCACTGATTACACTGTTTCAGCCCTGATGATAATCCCTTAAGCAGTGTGGGGATTGGAAAAGCGTTGGAATTTCCGTTTTATCCACGAAGGTGTACTAACTAATAACGGTCTCTGGAGAGGGTCCAGTGTACATATATATCCCCACAGAAACCTATGCCTCACCCTTGGATAGTTTCTCTCTTTTAAAAACAAAGCCAAGCAGAGGGCGTGTTAGAGAGAGCTCAATGTGTTATTTATACACCCAGTGTGCACTGGTGTAATTGTTTGTAATGTATTGAATTCATGTTTCACAACGTTCATGTGTTTTTCACTATGTGTTGAGTTTTTATGTCATAGTTATTTCATTTAAGAATGAGTTGTGTATCTTTGAATGCCTCACTGAAAATTCAAACGACGTGTTAAGCTTGGCAAAATGTTAAGCATGGTGCAATGACTAACCGCATTGCTTCATAGTCTGCTGAAACAAATAGCAGTCTTGAAAATTGGTGGCTGGGTTCTTCTTTTTTCTAAAACTATTTCACGTCCCACCTGGCCCCCTTAATGGACGTAACCCCCATTTAGATACCCAATTTTCTTGTTTAACCATCCTGTGCCTCTGCCTGTTAGGATTCAACATCTGGTTGAGGCTGACAGGGGCCTGTTTGTGTATTTACTCTAGACAGTCACACAAGGGGAGTTTAGGTGTGCCCTAATCTGTCTAGTCCCCCTCCAGAGGGGGACTAGACAGGAATGCCCGCTGTCTCTGATTCTGTTTGTGCTTGCCCTGGAGCCTCTCACAGCATAGGTGCTGCAGGACCCTTTGATCTGGGGGAAAGCGATTGGGGAGGAGTGGGAGGACCGAATCTCATTATACGCGGACGATGTTCTCCTATGTGTGATAAAGTCTAGATAGTCGATAGATCAAATATTGCAGATTTTCTGTATTTATGGGGAATATTCGGGATATCGAATCAACTCGGACAAGTCTTTATTATACCACCTGTTGAGGAGAACGCCGGCCCTTACATCTAGATGTGAGGTACCTATTGAGACAAAAGGCTTAAAATACCTTGGGATTCACATTACAAGAGAAACCAGTGAGTTCTATCGTACGAACTTGGGCCAACAGCTAGACAGGTTCATAGTGGATGCTAAACACTGGCGGTCCCTGCCCCTTACAATGATGGGTCAGGCAGCTATGTTTAAAATGATTGCCCTCCCGCAACTTCTATATGCGTTGAAAAACACGCCCTTCAAGTTGCCCCTATCTTTCTTCCAACGAGTGAGAAATCCGTTTGCTGCTGTGGGGCGGGCGAATAGCCCTGAAGAAACTTCAAAGAGGGATAGAAGATGGGGTCGTAGCGGTGCCCGACATCTGTAATCACTACTGGGAAGCCCAATTAGTCACAGTAAATGGATGGATGTTTAATCATAGAGCGGACCCAGAATATTTGGTGGATAGACTTGCCATGGGGGCAAGAGGTCCAAGGAAAGTTTTATACACTAGACAAATGGACAGGAACCTCCCAAATCATACAAAAACTGTTGTCAGGACATGGAGGGCAGTGGGAAAATACCTAGGATGCGAAGATGAACTCACAGAGCTGACACCCCTCTGGACGAGCGATCGCCTGAAAGGAATTAACACACTCTGGGATTTTGCCAAATGGGAACTGCTAGGGCTAGAGACGCTAGGAGATATATGGAGAGGGTGAGCATACATCATGTTCGCTGTCCTACAACATTAATATAAGTTTGGGATGGGAGAGAGGCTTAGATATACCCAGTCGGGACACGCGCTTAATCAACATCTGATAAAAGGAGAGACACTAACAGCTGCCACACCATGAGAGGATAGGACCCTGAGGGACCACTTGCAGAAGAAATCTATTTCCTTACTTTACAAAAAATAGCAAATAATGCTCCAGACCCAGCGGGTACATTCAGGACGACTTCGGAACGGGACATGGGCCCCTTGGAGGAAGCGGAATGGGTTGAGGTGCTCCAAGGTCCGAGAGAAGTAGCAATTAGAGCAAGATTCCGACTGATACAGCCGAAGGTGCTACACAGGGTATATTACCCCAGGTCAGTGCTACAGCGGATGGGAAGGAGCGGAAATTCACAGTGTCAGAGGGGATGTGGGCAAGAAGGGACCTTCTACCACCTAATTTGTGAGTGTCAGATCCTACAGGAGTACTGGCAAAGAGTCGCAGCGGCAATAGCTGCTGTGACAGGAATGGAGGTCCCACTAGAGCCTAAATGGTTCTTGCTGATAATTGCTGGAAACAAAGACTGTCCCGAGGCATGTGCAACAGTGGCCAATGCTAGCAGCAGTAGTGGCAAAGCGAAATGTGGGAAAGAGATGGCTGCAGTTCTGACACAGGAGGAGTGGGAATACGATTGGGCTGGTGTTGGCAAGCAGATTTGTATGATATATAAGAGCAGGGGATGCCCCAAAAAAGGGGAAACAATCTGGGGGGTATGGCAGACTAACAGAGGTGTATAAGATAAATAATATGATGTAATAAGATTCACGCTTGTTCCCAAGAACGGAAGTTGCAACTTGAATAATGTGCAGAAATGTAGAAACGCAATATTACTGAAGTATATTCAATACCTCTATGAACAAACCATTATACATGTACCAATAAAAAAAGTTTAACAAAAAAAGTAGACTGGTTTAGTGTGGAAAAAATAGCGCAATTTTCAAATAGACTCTATGAGTAAGATTTTTTTTATTTCTCCTTTCTTTTCAGATTTTGTATGTGTGCTGCACTGTACAGCACGCATACAAAGTGGGAGAAGGTTTCAAGTTAGTCTAAGCATGGTATTTTGTACTGGAAGGTTAATCTTCCAGTAAAAAACCTATGCTTCAGCACAAAGGTGACTCCGTGGCTCACAACAGCATATTTCTGCACTACGGAGAGGGGAAGAGAGTGCCATATTTCTGTAAATATTGTGCTCTCTTGCTCTCTTCTTCCCACGCAGCACAGTATTATTGCTGCTGCACTGCATGAGAAACGAGTAAATCTGCCCCTTGGTCTCCAAAAATACTCAGCTATTTTGCTATACCTAAAAGGCACCCCACACTTTGATAAAATTTGAGTTCTTTATTATTCTGATGAGGTGGGTTTCACAGCTTGAGAAGACGGGTTCCTCACAAAGGAGCAAAGATGCTACCCAGGACCTCTGTGCATGTGGGCTATTTGGGACAGAGCTCCACCTTCCAAGATTAAAGAAATTTCTAGATACCTAAAGAGCTGTAGAAAATGGTTAATAATGGATTGCTTAATTTTGCCATGGACTAATTCAGTGATTCAGAGCAGCCCCATTCTTTATTATAATAAATGACTTACCATGAAGTAGCTTCCTCATGAGTCTCTGCCAAAGACGTTTGTTTCCAAGTAATACAGTATCAACTTTGGCATATTTGTGATTCTGGATTAGCCTCTCTTCGTAGCCATGGCTAATGAAGCTCCATATATGGCAAATGAATATCCATATACGGATGAAAGCACACTGGTGAGCTACTGCACACTATCTACCAATGCAGATTCAGTCTGTGTTCGATTGTTGCGGTCCTTAGGGTTCTTTTTTTTTTGTCCTCATCTCACCAAAAGACTCTGGCAGTTTTGACAAGTCGACTTGTGTTTAACTGGGCGCCCCTCGACTCACTGCGTTAGTCTGGCCCACCACGGCCTTCCTCTTGATCCTAAGGACTGGTGTAATCATTGGACACGCCCACCAAGCCAGAATTCGTAACAGGTTAACAGATGCAGGCGGCAACCCCAGGTTTACAGGGGAGACCAGATGTTATCGTGCATTCCCAATACACCTTCTTGCTCAAGACATGCCATGCGCAATGCCGCTTTCAGCAAGCTTTCTCTATTAGGGGAAGATGGATCTTTCCATCTAATGCATATCTCTCTCCTAGCCAGGATCACAAGATAAAGAAGCAAACCAAAATGGGTCTGTGGCAGCGACCCTTTTACATAAATATTTATACCAAAAATCACCAGGGGGAGATCCATCTCTAAATGAGTTTGAAAAATGGCTGTCAAGGATTCCCCCACGTTTTTCCAAAATAGGGCTAGCTCTGCGCATTCAAAAAACATATGGATGTCATCTGCATTACTGAGAGAACACCCTCGGGCATACTTGAGCAGGAACAGGAGCAAATTTGGCCATTTTGGCCGGGGGGTAATAAAGCCTGTTTAATACAAAAAAATGATTTTTCTTTAGCCGAGCAGGCTTGATATATTTATACAGTAACTTAACGGAGGTTTCAAAAAAGCTTTCTATATCGTGGGCAAATGGGGAGGAATTCCATACCGATGACTGAGGGGGCACCTCTTGATCCCCTGCTTCGAGAAGGCTTAAGTACCACAAAGATATTTCTTACTTCCTTGGGCGTGAGTCTTTGAATAACTGCTCAAGTTCCCAGTTCCCTGCTGTTTCTTGAACTTCCGCCTCGTGCCAAAATCGTAACTGGTGGTACTTAAACCTTGAGAATGAGGGACCGATCTTATCTTGCAATGTCTCCCAAGGGAGAACCCCATCTGAGTCCACTAGATCCAACCACCTCTAAAAACCTGCTCTTCTAGGCGGAAACGCCAAGCTGTCACCCAGGCAGGGGGGGGTCCCGGGAGAATCCCAGATTGGTGCAAAGGCGGAGAAATAACCTATGCCCCAAATACGTCTTAATTTGTGCCAAGTCAGCAAGGCAGCTTTCAGAACCTTGAGACATACACGCTTGAAGAATCTGGGTGCCCCAAATTTATATAAAAACCCCGCTTGCCCACTGCCACCCTCCACTATGGCCAATTCACCCAAAAGTTTACCCCACGTAGGTTCCTCCGTAGTAGACAACAGCATCCTTATTCCCTTAAATTGAAAAAACAGTAAATACCAATTAATATCAGGAAGTGCAAAACCACCTTTTAAAAGTTTCCTCCTTAGTTTTTTCCAGGATAGCCTAGCACTTTTCTGACCCCATATAAAACTACCAATTTTGCCCTGAATCTTACTAATGTTATTCTGGGGAAAAGTAGGAGGCACCGCGCCAAAAAAGAACGTCAGTTTGGGTAATACTGACATCTTTACCAAGTTGACCCTCCCATAGATCGTCAAAGGGAGGTTTTTCCACCTGGCAAAGAGATAATCAATATCCTTTTCAATTTTTCTCAGATTAATCAGGGGAATTGTATTCAGGTCCTTAACTATTTTTATCCCTAGATACCTGAATTCTCTGCTCATGGGTCCTTGACTGTACACTGTGTTCCAACACATCACCTCGGTTTTATCTGAGTTGGTGAGATATCCTAAGATCGAGCCAAACTCCCCCAACAAGGTTTCAAGCCGCGGAATGGAGACATCAGGGTCACCGGTATAGATTATTACATCGTCCACGTACAAGGCAATTTTGCACTGATAATTTTGCGATTTAAAGGGGCTTATCGCCTGTGCAAGGGGCTCAATATAGATATTGAATAGAAGGGGAGATAGGGGGCACACCTGTCTTGTCCCTTTCTGGATTGCAAAGCTTGGAATCAGGGAGCCATTTTGCAAAATCTTCGCCGAAGCCCCAGAATAACAGTTCTTTAAAGTATGTACAAAGATTGGGCCCATACCCATGACCTCCAACACCGTCCAAAGATATCTCCAGCACACACGATCTAAGGCCAATACTGCCAGGGGATGCCCCCTAATTTCAGCAAGATCGATGTTGCCAATAAGTAATTGTGTATGTTCCTGAATGACTCTCCCAAGTCCCAACCATGAAGTCTTTTTGGTCGGTATTAATCAGTCTTGGTGCCAATTTTCCCAATCTCCCTGCCAGAATGCTCATAAAGATCTTATATAGAAAAACCAAAGGTGATGATGTACAGCTTCATAAAGATCTTATAATCAGCATTCAGCAGGGAGATTGGATGGTAGGAAAGAGCCATCAGGGGATCCTTACCAGGCTTCAATATTAAAACAATCGTGGCCTCCTTCCAAGATCTGGGGATCACCCCAGCAGAGCTATAGACTAAATTGAATAAGGTGAGGAGTGTAGGCAAAAGTTCGTTGAGTACCAATTTATAAACTTCGTTAGGGAGGGCATCAAGCCCTGCCGCCTTCTTATTTTTAGCCCTCTTTATTTGGTCCCTAATCTCCTCTGTAGATATAGGTGAATCTAAAAGACCTCTGGCATATTCTGTAAGAGCAGGTATAGACTCATCCCTTAGTCACAAACGTATTGAATCTTGTGAGGAATCAGTATTCTCCTTATACAGGTTCGAGAAGAGGGACAAAAGGCGATTCTGCATTTCTACGGGTTTGCTGGATTTTGAAAGATTGGAGAACCATTCGAGAAAAAACAATTTAACATTTTTAAATATCCCAGAAGCAATGGAGGGAGAGGACATGAAGGAGTTTTTGATCTCATTATTGAAAGGTACGGTTCTTAAAAGCTTTCCTAATGTGGATCTAAATCATGAAATTCAGAGGGCTCATAGAGACCCCTTTAAAAGGAATCCGGGTAGACAGAAACCCCGAAAAATCCTTGTTAATTTTTTATCGTATTCAATTAAAGAACAGATCCTCTCCGCAGCCCTAAAATAAGGGGTTTTATCTTCTCCTTTCACTGATCTGTCTCCCTTTTCTTTCTTCATCAGATCCGACATTTTCAACATAACGGCTGTGAGACAGTGGGAATTGGGCAAAAGATTGGCAGAATTAAACAGCTTAGGGGCAAAGGCCCAACTAAGGTTCCCTGCTACATAGTGAGTTATGTGGAACAATCATATGCACATGATCCGGACGACCAATGAGGTGGATACACTCGTAGCAAAGATTCAGCTATAGAAACAGGGAGGGCTGTAGGGGAGGGAAGCAGAGGTCATTCCAGGAGCTCGGCTTTCTACCGCTAGTTTCTAGTAGGTTCAATGTCATTCATATAGCCTTGAGGGGGAAGGGCCTGAATAGGCGTTTGCCTATTGGAAGGTAGGGTCCTTCAGGGTAGTAGGGGAATGGGGGGTCAGGGTGGGTGGGGGTAGAGGTGGGGGGCACAGGGTGAGATAGAGGGTGGGGGAAAAATAGGTAAAAAATACTCCTCACCTCACAGGTTAAGTAAAACAGATTCCGTTTTTCTAGGTTTAATCAAGGAACTCCTTCAAAACCTCGGTAAAAGGTATTCAAGCTGCAGAAAGGTAAAATGAAGGGGGGTCGGAACATTCAATTTATCTCCTGGAACCTGAATGGCCTGAGATGTCCTAGGAGACAAAGATTGATTTTTAAATATTTAGAGCTGTCTCCAGCTACGGTATGTTTGTTGCAAGAAACTCATTCAAACAAAATGGAGTCTGAATCCATTTTCTCTAAAATCCCCTGGATACAATGTCATTGTCACTCTCAGCAATCATTAAATATCCGTGGGGTGGCAATTCTGGTAAAGAAAGGAATTACGTGCATGATAAAATCAGTCCAGACAGACCAAACAGTAAGAAGGATCATCGCACAGCTAGACTTTGAGGGGGAGGAGATGACTTGTTCATCTTTCTATGGCCCTAATACGGATGATCCATCCTTTTTGGTCAAACTTCAGGACAACTTAATAATGGCAAATCCCCCCTAATAATAGGTGGGGCCTTTAATGTTCGGCTCGAGCCGGTAAAGGATAGATCCAATGTGAGCCACGCTATAGTGTCCCCGCGGTCTCGCAGGGTCATGAAAAACCTACTATCCAATATTAACCTGGTAGATCTATGGAGAGCCAAGATGGGGAGTGTAGATGGGTTTATATTTCATTGTAAGAAATATCATCACTCCTCTAGAATAGATTATGTCCTGATAAATAGAGAGATCACAGATACTGTTGTCAGTATATCCGTGCTTCAGAGCCATCTTTCGGATCATGCTCCCCTCTGATTCTGGAATAGTTCAGGCAATTAAAAAATCTTCTCTGGATTTTTTTTCTTTCAATTTAGGCTCTACCTCAATAGAGTTTGTGTGGGACACCTACAAAGCAAATCTGAGAGGGACTTTACGCAGTCTAATAAGCTCAAAGAATAGGAGTAATGCATTAGAACTACAGACCTTGGAGGGCAGAATCTCTGCTCTTGAAGAAGAAAGGAGCCATACTCCTCAGGAGAATCTAGGAAAACTGGAACAGATAGAGAAGAGACTTGAGAAGGTCAGGCAGGATCCAAGGACACTCCTGGATCTGAAATGCAAGGCCCAGTGGCATGTTCGCAATATGGAAAATGTTGGGTATGGCAAAAGGACAAGTGCCCTACTGGCCTGGAAGGCAAGGATAGATCGGGCGGTCCCTAGGGTTCTTAGCAGTCCTTCGTAGTCGCGAGACTTTGTAATTACATTCCCTACAAAGCAAACAGGCCTGACCCAAGTAAGAAGATAGCTGAAGACACATCTGTCTGCGAGTAGGAGCCGCTGGGCTTCCATACCTCATCTGATCCTGGCAGAGAAACTGCTAATGCCCAGTCCATTTACTACTAAAATGTACACATTCTTAAAACTTTTCTGAATTCTTTCTGCCCTGATGTGCTGTGCTCTACTGCATGGCTCTATGTCATTAGTGGATAAATACCAGTGCCTACATACTAAGCCAACCTCAAAAGATTCAACGGCAAACAGATATGAGTCAAGTACTCCCTCTCCCCTTCCTATGCTTGCACTGTCCATAAAACACTTTTATCAGATTTTTCCACCAGAACAAAGTTTCTACATTTTGGCAAACCTTTAATAGTACATTATTCTTTATCTCCTGGAATAACAGTAACCACAGGCATTTAGATACACACAATTTACAAGGTATGCAGGCCTGACCTCTGTCATTTTCACTCTCTCTACTGTTGATAAGATAGCAGCATTAATGCTTAGCTACCCCAATATCACAAAAAATCTGATCTACTGCTGCACAAAGGGTAAGCAGACATCTTTTCAGCATGAGTCGTCCTGGTCGGGGAGAAGGGAAATATATTTTGTAATGTTCAAAATGGAAGTGATACAATGTTGCACTATTTCTCCGGGTTTTTTCTAGACGTGAATCGCTCCAATAAAATTGACAACACTGCACGCTGGTGTCCCAGCCTACAAAAAGTTGTTACTGAAGGCGTCCCGCCACTGCCCCTTTGTTGAGAAACCTAAACCAAAGTCGGGGCCCCGAAACAAGTAAGCGTCACTGCTGAAATAATTAAACGCCTGTATAATAGAAAGTTAGACAACGGACAATACACTAAATTACAATATTGTCCATTATTGCAGATCCAAGTTTCAATTAACGGAAAGAATGCATTAAAAACTATGGGTACCACTAAATTAGGTAACTAAGGAATATTTAAACAGATGGAAAGGGAATACGTTTTTAAAACACATTTTTCCTTTATTTTTTCCTAATTTTTCACTGATTACACTGTTTCAGCCCTGATGATAATCCCTTAAGCAGTGTGGGGATTGGAAAAGCGTTGGAATTTCCGTTTTATCCACGAAGGTGTACTAACTAATAACGGTCTCTGGAGAGGGTCCAGTGTACATATATATCCCCACAGAAACCTATGCCTCACCCTTGGATAGTTTCTCTCTTTTAAAAACAAAGCCAAGCAGAGGGCGTGTTAGAGAGAGCTCAATGTGTTATTTATACACCCAGTGTGCACTGGTGTAATTGTTTGTAATGTATTGAATTCATGTTTCACAACGTTCATGTGTTTTTCACTATGTGTTGAGTTTTTATGTCATAGTTATTTCATTTAAGAATGAGTTGTGTATCTTTGAATGCCTCACTGAAAATTCAAACGACGTGTTAAGCTTGGCAAAATGTTAAGCATGGTGCAATGACTAACCGCATTGCTTCATAGTCTGCTGAAACAAATAGCAGTCTTGAAAATTGGTGGCTGGGTTCTTCTTTTTTCTAAAACTATTTCACGTCCCACCTGGCCCCCTTAATGGACGTAACCCCCATTTAGATACCCAATTTTCTTGTTTAACCATCCTGTGCCTCTGCCTGTTAGGATTCAACATCTGGTTGAGGCTGACAGGGGCCTGTTTGTGTATTTACTCTAGACAGTCACACAAGGGGAGTTTAGGTGTGCCCTAATCTGTCTAGTCCCCCTCCAGAGGGGGACTAGACAGGAATGCCCGCTGTCTCTGATTCTGTTTGTGCTTGCCCTGGAGCCTCTCACAGCATAGGTGCTGCAGGACCCTTTGATCTGGGGGAAAGCGATTGGGGAGGAGTGGGAGGACCGAATCTCATTATACGCGGACGATGTTCTCCTATGTGTGATAAAGTCTAGATAGTCGATAGATCAAATATTGCAGATTTTCTGTATTTATGGGGAATATTCGGGATATCGAATCAACTCGGACAAGTCTTTATTATACCACCTGTTGAGGAGAACGCCGGCCCTTACATCTAGATGTGAGGTACCTATTGAGACAAAAGGCTTAAAATACCTTGGGATTCACATTACAAGAGAAACCAGTGAGTTCTATCGTACGAACTTGGGCCAACAGCTAGACAGGTTCATAGTGGATGCTAAACACTGGCGGTCCCTGCCCCTTACAATGATGGGTCAGGCAGCTATGTTTAAAATGATTGCCCTCCCGCAACTTCTATATGCGTTGAAAAACACGCCCTTCAAGTTGCCCCTATCTTTCTTCCAACGAGTGAGAAATCCGTTTGCTGCTGTGGGGCGGGCGAATAGCCCTGAAGAAACTTCAAAGAGGGATAGAAGATGGGGTCGTAGCGGTGCCCGACATCTGTAATCACTACTGGGAAGCCCAATTAGTCACAGTAAATGGATGGATGTTTAATCATAGAGCGGACCCAGAATATTTGGTGGATAGACTTGCCATGGGGGCAAGAGGTCCAAGGAAAGTTTTATACACTAGACAAATGGACAGGAACCTCCCAAATCATACAAAAACTGTTGTCAGGACATGGAGGGCAGTGGGAAAATACCTAGGATGCGAAGATGAACTCACAGAGCTGACACCCCTCTGGACGAGCGATCGCCTGAAAGGAATTAACACACTCTGGGATTTTGCCAAATGGGAACTGCTAGGGCTAGAGACGCTAGGAGATATATGGAGAGGGTGAGCATACATCATGTTCGCTGTCCTACAACATTAATATAAGTTTGGGATGGGAGAGAGGCTTAGATATACCCAGTCGGGACACGCGCTTAATCAACATCTGATAAAAGGAGAGACACTAACAGCTGCCACACCATGAGAGGATAGGACCCTGAGGGACCACTTGCAGAAGAAATCTATTTCCTTACTTTACAAAAAATAGCAAATAATGCTCCAGACCCAGCGGGTACATTCAGGACGACTTCGGAACGGGACATGGGCCCCTTGGAGGAAGCGGAATGGGTTGAGGTGCTCCAAGGTCCGAGAGAAGTAGCAATTAGAGCAAGATTCCGACTGATACAGCCGAAGGTGCTACACAGGGTATATTACCCCAGGTCAGTGCTACAGCGGATGGGAAGGAGCGGAAATTCACAGTGTCAGAGGGGATGTGGGCAAGAAGGGACCTTCTACCACCTAATTTGTGAGTGTCAGATCCTACAGGAGTACTGGCAAAGAGTCGCAGCGGCAATAGCTGCTGTGACAGGAATGGAGGTCCCACTAGAGCCTAAATGGTTCTTGCTGATAATTGCTGGAAACAAAGACTGTCCCGAGGCATGTGCAACAGTGGCCAATGCTAGCAGCAGTAGTGGCAAAGCGAAATGTGGGAAAGAGATGGCTGCAGTTCTGACACAGGAGGAGTGGGAATACGATTGGGCTGGTGTTGGCAAGCAGATTTGTATGATATATAAGAGCAGGGGATGCCCCAAAAAAGGGGAAACAATCTGGGGGGTATGGCAGACTAACAGAGGTGTATAAGATAAATAATATGATGTAATAAGATTCACGCTTGTTCCCAAGAACGGAAGTTGCAACTTGAATAATGTGCAGAAATGTAGAAACGCAATATTACTGAAGTATATTCAATACCTCTATGAACAAACCATTATACATGTACCAATAAAAAAAGTTTAACAAAAAAAGTAGACTGGTTTAGTGTGGAAAAAATAGCGCAATTTTCAAATAGACTCTATGAGTAAGATTTTTTTTATTTCTCCTTTCTTTTCAGATTTTGTATGTGTGCTGCACTGTACAGCACGCATACAAAGTGGGAGAAGGTTTCAAGTTAGTCTAAGCATGGTATTTTGTACTGGAAGGTTAATCTTCCAGTAAAAAACCTATGCTTCAGCACAAAGGTGACTCCGTGGCTCACAACAGCATATTTCTGCACTACGGAGAGGGGAAGAGAGTGCCATATTTCTGTAAATATTGTGCTCTCTTGCTCTCTTCTTCCCACGCAGCACAGTATTATTGCTGCTGCACTGCATGAGAAACGAGTAAATCTGCCCCTTGGTCTCCAAAAATACTCAGCTATTTTGCTATACCTAAAAGGCACCCCACACTTTGATAAAATTTGAGTTCTTTATTATTCTGATGAGGTGGGTTTCACAGCTTGAGAAGACGGGTTCCTCACAAAGGAGCAAAGATGCTACCCAGGACCTCTGTGCATGTGGGCTATTTGGGACAGAGCTCCACAGTCCAAGATTAAAGAAATTTCTAGATACCTAAAGAGCTGTAGAAAATGGTTAATAATGGATTGCTTAATTTTGCCATGGACTAATTCAGTGATTCAGAGCAGCCCCATTCTTTATTATAATAAATGACTTACCATGAAGTAGCTTCCTCATGAGTCTCTGCCAAAGACGTTTGTTTCCCAGTAATACAGTATCAACTTTGGCATATTTGTGATTCTGGATTAGCCTCTCTTCGTAGCCATGGCTAATGAAGCTCCATTTATGGCAAATGAATATCCATATACGGATGAAAGCACACTGGTGAGCTACTGCACACTATCTACCAATGCAGATTCAGGCTGTGTTCGATTGTTGCGGTCCTTAGGGTTCTTTTTTTTTGTCCTCATCTCACCAAAAAACTCTGGCTGTTTTGACAAGTCGACTTGTGTTTTCCTCGCCCCCCCATCGACTCACTGCGTTAGTCTGGCACACCACGGCCTTCCTCTTGATCCTAAGGAGTGGTGTAATCATTGGACGCGCCCACCAAGCCAGAATTCGTAACAGGTTAACCGATGCAGGCGGCAACCCCAGGTTTACAGGGGAGACCAGATGTTATCGTGCATTCCCAATACACCTTCTTGCTCAAGACATGCCATGCGCAATGCCGCTTTCAGCAAGCTTTCTCTATTAGGGGAAGATGGATCTTTCCATCTAATGCATATCTCTCTCCTAGCCAGGATCACAAGATAAAGAAGCAAACCAAAATGGGTCTGTGGCAGCGACCCTTTTACATAAATATTTATACCAAAAATCACCAGGGGGAGATCCATCTCTAAATGCGTTTGAAAAATGGCTGTCAAGGATTCCCCCACGTTTTTCCAAAATAGGGCTAGCTCTGCGCATTCAAAAAACATATGGATGTCATCTGCATTACTGAGAGAACACCTTGGGCATACTTGAGCAGGAACAGGAGCAAATTTGGCCATTTTGGCCGGGGGGTAATAAAGCCTGTTTAATACAAAAAAATGATTTTTCTTTAGCCGAGCAGGCTTGATATATTTATACAGTAACTTAACGGAGGTTTCAAAAAAGCTTTCTATATCGTGTGCAAATGGGGAGGAATTCCATACCGATGACTGAGGGGGCACCTCTTGATCCCCTGCTTCGAGAAGGCTTAAGTACCACAAAGATATTTCTTACTTCCTTGGGCGTGAGTCTTTGAATAACTGCTCAAGTTCCCAGTTCCCTGCTGTTTCTTGAACTTCCGCCTCGTGCCAAAATCGTAACTGGTGGTACTTAAACCTTGAGAATGAGGGACCGATCTTATCTTGCAATGTCTCCCAAGGGAGAACCCCATCTGAGTCCACTAGATCCAACCACCTCTAAAAACCTGCTCTTCTAGGCGGAAACGCCAAGCTGTCACCCAGGCAGGGGGGGGTCCCGGGAGAATCCCAGATTGGTGCAAAGGCGGAGAAATAACCTATGCCCCAAATACGTCTTAATTTGTGCCAAGTCAGCAAGGCAGCTTTCAGAACCTTGAGACATACACGCTTGAAGAATCTGGGTGCCCCAAATTTATATAAAAACCCCGCTTGCCCACTGCCACCCTCCACTATGGCCAATTCACCCAAAAGTTTACCCCACGTAGGTTCCTCCGTAGTAGACAACAGCATCCTTATTCCCTTAAATTGAAAAAACAGTAAATACCAATTAATATCAGGAAGTGCAAAACCACCTTTTAAAAGTTTCCTCCTTAGTTTTTTCCAGGATAGCCTAGCACTTTTCTGACCCCATATAAAACTACCAATTTTGCCCTGAATCTTACTAATGTTATTCTGGGGAAAAGTAGGAGGCACCGCGCCAAAAAAGAACGTCAGTTTGGGTAATACTGACATCTTTACCAAGTTGACCCTCCCATAGATCGTCAAAGGGAGGTTTTTCCACCTGGCAAAGAGATAATCAATATTCTTTTCAATTTTTCTCAGATTAATCAGGGGAATTGTATTCAGGTCCTTAACTATTTTTATCCCTAGATACCTGAATTCTCTGCTCATGGGTCCTTGACTGTACACTGTGTTCCAACACATCACCTCGGTTTTATCTGAGTTGGTGAGATATCCTAAGATCGAGCCAAACTCCCCCAACAAGGTTTCAAGCCGCGGAATGGAGACATCAGGGTCACCGGTATAGATTATTACATCGTCCACGTACAAGGCAATTTTGCACTGATAATTTTGCGATTTAAAGGGGCTTATCGCCTGTGCAAGGGGCTCAATATAGATATTGAATAGAAGGGGAGATAGGGGGCACGCCTGTCTTGTCCCTTTCTGGATTGCAAAGCTTGGAATCAGGGAGCCATTTTGCAAAATCTTCGCCGAAGCCCCAGAATAACAGTTCTTTAAAGTATGTACAAAGATTGGGCCCATACCCATGACCTCCAACACCGTCCAAAGATATCTCCAGCACACACGATCTAAGGCCAATACTGCCAGGGGATGCCCCCTAATTTCAGCAAGATCGATGTTGCCAATAAGTAATTGTGTATGTTCCTGAATGACTCTCCCAAGTCCCAACCATGAAGTCTTTTTGGTCGGTATTAATCAGTCTTGGTGCCAATTTTCCCAATCTCCCTGCCAGAATGCTCATAAAGATCTTATATAGAAAAACCAAAGGTGATGATGTACAGCTTCATAAAGATCTTATAATCAGCATTCAGCAGGGAGATTGGACGGTAGGAAAGAGCCATCAGGGGATCCTTACCAGGCTTCAATATTAAAACAATCGTGGCCTCCTTCCAAGATCTGGGGATCACCCCAGCAGAGCTATAGACTAAATTGAATAAGGTGAGGAGTGTAGGCAAAAGTTCGTTGAGTACCAATTTATAAACATCGTTAGGGAGGGCATCAAGCCCTGCCGCCTTCTTATTTTTAGCCCTCTTTCTTTGGTCCCTAATCTCCTCTGTAGATATAGGTGAATCTAAAAGACCTCTGGCATATTCTGTAAGAGCAGGTATAGACTCATCCCTTAGTCACAAACGTATTGAATCTTGTGAGGAATCAGTATTCTTCTTATACAGGTTCGAGAAGAGGGACAAAAGGCGATTCTGCATTTCTGCGGGTTTGCTGTATTTTGAAAGATTGGAGAACCATTCGAGAAAAAACAATTTAACATTTTTAAATATCCCAGAAGCAATGGAGGGAGAGGACATGAAGGAGTTTTTGATCTCATTATTGAAAGGTACGGTTCTTAAAAGCTTTCCTAATGTGGATCTAAATCATGAAATTCAGAGGGCTCATAGAGACCCCTTTAAAAGGAATCCGGGTAGACAGAAACCCCGAAAAATCCTTGTTAATTTTTTATCGTATTCAATTAAAGAACAGATCCTCTCCGCAGCCCTAAAATAAGGGGTTTTATCTTCTCCTTTCACTGATCTGTCTCCCTTTTCTTTCTTCATCAGATCCGACATTTTCAACATAACGGCTGTGAGACAGTGGGAATTGGGCAAAAGATTGGCAGAATTAAACAGCTTAGGGGCAAAGGCCCAACTAAGGTTCCCTGCTACATAGTGAGTTATGTGGAACAATCATATGCACATGATCCGGACGACCAATGAGGTGGATACACTCGTAGCAAAGATTCAGCTAGAGAAACAGGGAGGGCTGTAGGGGAGGGAAGCAGAGGTCATTCCAGGAGCTCGGCTTTCTACCGCTAGTTTCTAGTAGGTTCAATGTCATTCATATAGCCTTGAGGGGGAAGGGCCTGAATAGGCGTTTGCCTATTGGAAGGTAGGGTCCTTCAGGGTAGTAGGGGAATGGGGGGTCAGGGTGGGTGGGGGTAGAGGTGGGGGGCACAGGGTGAGATAGAGGGTGGGGGAAAAATAGGTAAAAAATACTCCTCACCTCACAGGTTAAGTAAAACAGATTCCGTTTTTCTAGGTTTAATCAAGGAACTCCTTCAAAACCTCGGTAAAAGGTATTCAAGCTGCAGAAATCTAAAATGAAGGGGGGTCGGAACATTCAATTTATCTCCTGGAACCTGAATGGCCTGAGATGTCCTAGGAGACAAAGATTGATTTTTAAATATTTAGAGCTGTCTCCAGCTACGGTATGTTTGTTGCAAGAAACTCATTCAAACAAAATGGAGTCTGAAACCATTTTCTCTAAAATCCCCTGGATACAATGTCATTGTCACTCTCAGCAATCATTAAATATCCGTGGGGTGGCAATTCTGGTAAAGAAAGGAATTACGTGCATGATAAAATCAGTCCAGACAGACCAAACAGTAAGATGGATCATCGCACAGCTAGACTTTGAGGGGGAGGAGATGACTTGTTCATCTTTCTATGGCCCTAATACGGATGATCCATCCTTTTTGGTCAAACTTCAGGACAACTTAATAATGGCAAATCCCCCCTAATAATAGGTGGGGCCTTTAATGTTCGGCTCGAGCCGGTAAAGGATAGATCCAATGTGAGCCACGCTATAGTGTCCCCGCGGTCTCGCAGGGTCATGAAAAACCTACTATCCAATATTAACCTGGTAGATCTATGGAGAGCCAAGATGGGGAGTGTAGATGGGTTTATATTTCATTGTAAGAAATATCATCACTCCTCTAGAATAGATTATGTCCTGATAAATAGAGAGATCACAGATACTGTTGTCAGTATATCCGTGCTTCAGAGCCATCTTTCGGATCATGCTCCCCTCTGATTCTGGAATAGTTCAGGCAATTAAAAAATCTTCTCTGGATTTTTTTTCTTTCAATTTAGGCTCTACCTCAATAGAGTTTGTGTGGGACACCTACAAAGCAAATCTGAGAGGGACTTTACGCAGTCTAATAAGCTCAAAGAATAGGAGTAATGCATTAGAACTACAGACCTTGGAGGGCAGAATCTCTGCTCTTGAAGAAGAAAGGAGCCATACTCCTCAGGAGAATCTAGGAAAACTGGAACAGATAGAGAAGAGACTTGAGAAGGTCAGGCAGGATCCAAGGACACTCCTGGATCTGAAATGCAAGGCCCAGTGGCATGTTCGCAATATGGAAAATGTTGGGTATGGCAAAAGGACAAGTGCCCTACTGGCCTGGAAGGCAAGGATAGATCGGGCGGTCCCTAGGGTTCTTAGCAGTCCTTCGTAGTCGCGAGACTTTGTAATTACATTCCCTACAAAGCAAACAGGCCTGACCCAAGTAAGAAGATAGCTGAAGACACATCTGTCTGCGAGTAGGAGCCGCTGGGCTTCCATACCTCATCTAATCCTGGCAGAGAAACTGCTAATGCCCAGTCCATTTACTACTAAAATGTACACATTCTTAAAACTTTTCTGAATTCTTTCTGCCCTGATGTGCTGTGCTCTACTGCATGGCTCTATGTCATTAGTGGATAAATACCAGTGCCTACATACTAAGCCAACCTCAAAAGATTCAACGGCAAACAGATATGAGTCAAGTACTCCCTCTCCCCTTCCTATGCTTGCACTGTCCATAAAACACTTTTATCAGATTTTTCCACCAGAACAAAGTTTCTACATTTTGGCAAACCTTTAATAGTACATTATTCTTTATCTCCTGGAATAACAGTAACCACAGGCATTTAGATACACACAATTTACAAGGTATGCAGGCCTGACCTCTGTCATTTTCACTCTCTCTACTGTTGATAAGATAGCAGCATTAATGCTTAGCTACCCCAATATCACAAAAAATCTGATCTACTGCTGCACAAAGGGTAAGCAGACATCTTTTCAGCATGAGTCGTCCTGGTCGGGGAGAAGGGAAATATATTTTGTAATGTTCAAAATGGAAGTGATACAATGTTGCACTATTTCTCCGGGTTTTTTCTAGACGTGAATCGCTCCAATAAAATTGACAACACTGCACGCTGGTGTCCCAGCCTACAAAAAGTTGTTACTGAAGGCGTCCCGCCACTGCCCCTTTGTTGAGAAACCTAAACCAAAGTCGGGGCCCCGAAACAAGTAAGCGTCACTGCTGAAATAATTAAACGCCTGTATAATAGAAAGTTAGACAACGGACAATACACTAAATTAAAATATTGTCCATTATTGCAGATCCAAGTTTCAATTAACGGAAAGAATGCATTAAAAACTATGGGTACACTAAATTAGGTAACTAAGGAATATTTAAACAGATGGAAAGGGAATACGTTTTTAAAGCACATTTTTCCTTTATTTTTTCCTAATTTTTCACTGATTACACTGTTTCAGCCCTGATGATAATCCCTTAAGCAGTGTGGGGATTGGAAAAGCGTTGGCATTTCCGTTTTATCCACGAAGGTGTACTAACTAATAACGGTCTCTGGAGAGGGTCCAGTGTACATATATATCCCCACAGAAACCTATGCCTCACCCTTGGATAGTTTCTCTCTTTTAAAAACAAAGCCAAGCAGAGGGCGTGTTAGAGAGAGCTCGATGTGTTATTTATACACCCAGTGTGCACTGGTGTAATTGTTTGTAATGTATTGAATTCATGTTTCACAACGTTCATGTGTTTTTCACTATGTGTTGAGTTTTTATGTCATAGTTATTTCATTTAAGAATGAGTTGTGTATCTTTGAATGCCTCACTGAAAATTCAAACGACGTGTTAAGCTTGGCAAAATGTTAAGCATGGTGCAATGACTAACCGCATTGCTTCATAGTCTGCTGAAACAAATAGCAGTCTTGAAAATTGGTGGCTGGGTTCTTCTTTTTTCTAAAACTATTTCACGTCCCACCTGGCCCCCTTAATGGACGTAACCCCCATTTAGATACCCAATTTTCTTGTTTAACCATCCTGTGCCTCTGCCTGTTAGGATTCAACATCTGGTTGAGGCTGACAGGGGCCTGTTTGTGTATTTACTCTAGACAGTCACACAAGGGGAGTTTAGGTGTGCCCTAATCTGTCTAGTCCCCCTCCAGAGGGGGACTAGACAGGAATGCCCGCTGTCTCTGATTCTGTTTGTGCTTGCCCTGGAGCCTCTTACAGCATAGGTGCTGCAGGACCCTTTGATCTGGGGGAAAGCGATTGGGGAGGAGTGGGAGGACCGAATCTCATTATACGCGGACGATGTTCTCCTATGTGTGATAAAGTCTAGATAGTCGATAGATCAAATATTGCAGATTTTCTGTATTTATGGGGAATATTCGGGATATCGAATCAACTCGGACAAGTCTTTATTATACCACCTGTTGAGGAGAACGCCGGCCCTTACATCTAGATGTGAGGTACCTATTGAGACAAAAGGCTTAAAATACCTTGGGATTCACATTACAAGAGAAACCAGTGAGTTCTATCGTACGAACTTGGGCCAACAGCTAGACAGGTTCATAGTGGATGCTAAACACTGGCGGTCCCTGCCCCTTACAATGATGGGTCAGGCAGCTATGTTTAAAATGATTGCCCTCCCGCAACTTCTATATGCGTTGAAAAACACGCCCTTCAAGTTGCCCCTATCTTTCTTCCAACGAGTGAGAAATCCGTTTGCTGCTGTGGGGCGGGCGAATAGCCCTGAAGAAACTTCAAAGAGGGATAGAAGATGGGGTCGTAGCCGTGCCCGACATCTGTAATCACTACTGGGAAGCCCAATTAGTCACAGTAAATGGATGGATGTTTAATCATAGAGCGGAACCAGAATATTTGGTGGATAGACTTGCCATGGGGGCAAGAGGTCCAAGGAAAGTTTTATACACTAGACAAATGGACAGGAACCTCCCAAATCATACAAAAACTGTTGTCAGGACATGGAGGGCAGTGGGAAAATACCTAGGATGCGAAGATGAACTCACAGAGCTGACACCCCTCTGGACGAGCGATCGCCTGAAAGGAATTAACACACTCTGGGATTTTGCCAAATGGGAACTGCTAGGGCTAGAGACGCTAGGAGATATATGGAGAGGGTGAGCATACATCATGTTCGCTGTCCTACAACATTAATATAAGTTTGGGATGGGAGAGAGGCTTAGATATACCCAGTCGGGACACGCGCTTAATCAACATCTGATAAAAGGAGAGACACTAACAGCTGCCACACCATGAGAGGATAGGACCCTGAGGGACCACTTGCAGAAGAAATCTATTTCCTTACTTTACAAAAAATAGCAAATAATGCTCCAGACCCAGCGGGTACATTCAGGACGACTTCGGAACGGGACATGGGCCCCTTGGAGGAAGCGGAATGGGTTGAGGTGCTCCAAGGTCCGAGAGAAGTAGCAATTAGAGCAAGATTCCGACTGATACAGCCAAAGGTGCTACACAGGGTATATTACCCCAGGTCAGTGCTACAGCGGATGGGAAGGAGCGGAAATTCACAGTGTCAGAGGGGATGTGGGCAAGAAGGGACCTTCTACCACCTAATTTGTGAGTGTCAGATCCTACAGGAGTACTGGCAAAGAGTCGCAGCGGCAATGGCTGCTGTGACAGGAATGGAGGTCCCACTAGAGCCTAAATGGTTCTTGCTGATAATTGCTGGAAACAAAGACTGTCCCGAGGCATGTGCAACAGTGGCCAATGCTAGCAGCAGTAGTGGCAAAGCGAAATGTGGGAAAGAGATGGCTGCAGTTCTGACACAGGAGGAGTGGGAATACGATTGGGCTGGTGTTGGCAAGCAGATTTGTATGATATATAAGAGCAGGGGATGCACCAAAAAAGGAGAAACAATCTGGGGGGTATGGCAGACTAACAGAGGTGTATAAGATAAATAATATGATGTAATAAGATTCACGCTTGTTCCCAAGAACGGAAGTTGCAACTTGAATAATGTGCAGAAATGTAGAAACGCAATATTACTGAAGTATATTCAATACCTCTATGAACAAACCATTATACATGTACCAATAAAAAAAGTTTAACAAAAAAAGTAGACTGGTTTAGTGTGGAAAAAATAGCGCAATTTTCAAATAGACTCTATGAGTGAGATTTTTTTTATTTCTCCTTTCTTTTCAGATTTTGTATGTGTGCTGCACTGTACAGCACGCATACAAAGTGGGAGAAGGTTTCAAGTTAGTCTAAGCATGGTATTTTGTACTGGAAGGTTAATCTTCCAGTAAAAAACCTATGCTTCAGCACAAAGGTGACTCCGTGGCTCACAACAGCATATTTCTGCACTACGGAGAGGGGAAGAGAGTGCCATATTTCTGTAAATATTGTGCTCTCTTGCTCTCTTCTTCCCACGCAGCACTGCATGAGAAACGAGTAAATCTGCCCCTTGGTCTCCAAAAATACTCAGCTATTTTGCTATACCTAAAAGGCACCCCACACTTTGATAAAATTTGAGTTCTTTATTGTTCTGATGAGGTGGGTTTCACAGCTTGAGAAGACGGGTTCCTCACAAAGGAGCAAAGATGCTACCCAGGACCTCTGTGCATGTGGGCTATTTGGGACAGAGCTCCACAGTCCAAGATTAAAGAAATTTCTAGATACCTAAAGAGCTGTAGAAAATGGTTAATAATGGATTGCTTAATTTTGCCATGGACTAATTCAGTGATTCAGAGCAGCCCCATTCTTTATTATAATAAATGACTTACCATGAAGTAGCTTCCTCATGAGTCTCTGCCAAAGACGTTTGTTTCCCAGTAATACAGTATCAACTTTGGCATATTTGTGATTCTGGATTAGCCTCTCTTCGTAGCCATGGCTAATGAAGCTCCATTTATGGCAAATGAATATCTATATACGGATGAAAGCACACTGGTGAGCTACTGCACACTATCTACCAATGCAGATTCAGGCTGTGTTCGATTGTTGCGGTCCTTAGGGTTCTTTTTTTTTGTCCTCATCTCACCAAAAGACTCTGGCAGTTTTGACAAGTCGACTTGTGTTTAACTGGGCGCCCCTCGACTCACTGCGTTAGTCTGGCCCACCACGGCCTTCCTCTTGATCCTAAGGAGTGGTGTAATCATTGGACGCGCCCACCAAGCCAGAATTCGTAACAGGTTAACAGATGCAGGCGGCAACCCCAGGTTTACAGGGGAGACCAGATGTTATCGTGCATTCCCAATACACCTTCTTGCTCAAGACATGCCATGCGCAATGCCGCTTTCAGCAAGCTTTCTCTATTAGGGGGAGATGGATCTTTCCATCTAATGCATATCTCTCTCCTAGCCAGGATCACAAGATAAAGAAGCAAACCAAAATGGGTCTGTGGCAGCGACCCTTTTACATAAATATTTATACCAAAAATCACCAGGGGGAGATCCATCTCTAAATGAGTTTGAAAAACTGGCTGTCAAGGATTCCCCCACGTTTTTCCAAAATAGGGCTAGCTCTGCGCATTCAAAAAACATATAGATGTCATCTGCATTACTGAGAGAACACCTTGGGCATACTTGAGCAGGACCAGGAGCAAATTTGGCCATTTTGGCCGGGGTGTAATAAAGCCTGTTTAATACAAAAAATGATTTTTCTTTAGCCTAGCAGGCTTGATATATTAATACAGTAACTTAACGGAGGTTTCAAAAAAGCTTTCTATATCGTGGGCAAATGGGGAAGAATTCCATACCGATGACTGAGGGGGCACCTCTTGATCCCCTGCTTCGAGAAGGCTTAAGTACCACAAAGATATTTCTTACTTCCTTGGGCGTGAGTCTTTGAATAACTGCTGAAGTTCCCAGTTCCCTGCTGTTTCTTGAACTTCCGCCTCGTGCCAAAGTCTTAACTGGAGGTACTTAAACCTTGAGAATGAGGGACCGATCTCATCTTGCAATGTCTCCCAAGGGAGAACCCCATCTGAGTCCACTAGATCCAACCACCTCTAAAAACCTGCTCGTCTAATCGGAATCGCCAAGCTGTCACCCAGGCAGGGGGGGTCCCGGGGGAATCCCAGATTGGTGCAAAGGCGGAGAAATAACCTATGTCCCAAATACGTCTTAATTTGTGCCAAGTCAGCAAGGCAGCTTTCAGAACCTTGAGACATACACGCTTGAAGAATCTGGGTGCCCCAAATTTATATAAAAACCCCGCTTGCCCACTGCCACCCTCCACTAAGGCCAATTCACCCAAAAGTTTACCCCACGTAGGTTCCTCCGTAGTAGACAACAGCATCCTTATTGACTTAAATTGAAAAACCAGTAAATACCAATTAATATCAGGAAGTGCAAAACCACCTTTTAAAAGTTTCCTTCTTAGTTTTTTCCAGGATAGCCTAGCACTTTTCTGACCCCATATAAAACTACCAATTGTGCCCTGAATCTTACTAATGTTATTCTGGGGAAAAGTAGGAGGCACCGCGCCAAAAAGGAACGTCAGTTTGGGTAATACTGACATCTTTACCAAGTTGACCCTCCCATAGATCGTCAAAGGGAGGTTTTTCCACCTGGCAAAGAGATAATCAATATCCTTTTCGATTTTTCTCAGATTAATCAGGGGAATTGTATTCAGGTCCTTAACTATTTTTATCCCTAGATACCTGAATTCTCTGCTCATGGGGCCTTGACTGTACACTGTGTTCCAACACACAACCTCGGTTTTATCTGAGTTGGGGAGATATCCTGAGATCGAGCCAAACTCCCCCAACAAGGTTTCAAGCCGCGGAATGGAGACATCAGGGTCACCGGTATAGATTATTACATCGTCCGCGTACAAGGCAATTTTGCACTGATAATTTTGCGATTTAAAGGGGCTTATGGCCTGTGCAAGGGGCTCAAGAAAGATATTGAATAGAAGGGGAGATAGGGGGCACGACTTTCTTGTCCCTTTCTGGATTTCAAAGCTTGGAATCGGGGCGCCATTTAGCAAAATCTTCGCCGAAGCCCCAGAATAACAGTTCTTTAAAGTATGTACAAAGATTGGGCCCATACCCATGACCTCCAACACCGTCCAAAGATATCTCCAGCACACACGATCTAAGGCCAATACTGCCAGGGGATGCCCCCTAATTTCAGCAAGATCGATGTTGCCAATAAGTAATTGTGTTTGTTCCTGAATGACTCTCCCAAGTCCCAACCATGAAGTCTTTTTGGTCGGTATTAATCAGTCTTGGTGCCAATTTTGCCAATCTCCCTGCTAGAATGCCCATAAAGATCTTATAAAGAAAAACCAAAGGTGATGATGTACAGCTTCATAAAGATCTTATAATCAGCATTCAGCAGGGAGATTGGACGGTAGGAAAGAGCCATCAGGGGATCCTTACCAGGCTTCAATATTAAAACAATCGTGGCCTCCTTCCAAGATCTGGGGATCACCCCAGCAGAGCTATAGACTAAATTGAATAAGGTGAGGAGTGTAGGCAAAAGTTCGTTGAGTAACAATTTATAAACTTCGTTAGGGAGGGCATCAAGCCCTGCCGCCTTCCTATTTTTAGCCCTCTTTATTTGGGCCCATAATTTCCTCTGTAGATATAGGTGAATCTAAAAGATCTCTGGCAGATTCTGTAAGAGCAGGTATAGACTTATCCCTTAGTCACAAACTTATTGAATCTTGTGAGGAATCAGTATTCTCCTTATACAGGTTCGAGAAGAGGGACAAAAGGCGATTCTGCATTTCTGCGGGTTTGCTGGATTTTGAAAGATTGGAGAACCATTCGAGAAAAAACAATTTGACATTTTTAAATATCCCAGAAGCAATGGAGGGAGAGGACATGAAGGAGTTTTTGATCTCATTATTGAAAGGTACGGTTCTTAAAAGCTTTCCTAATGTGGATCTAAATCATGAAATTCAGAGGGCTAATAGAGACCCCTTTAAAAGGAATCCGGGTAGGCAGAAACCCCGAAAAATCCTGGTTAATTTTTTATCGTATTCAATTAAAGAACCGGTCCTCTCCGCAGCCCTAAAATAAGGGGTTTTATCTTCTCCTTTCACTGATCTGTCTCCCTTTTCTTTCTTCATCAGATCCGACATTTTCCACATAACGGCTGTGAGACAGTGGGAATTGGGCAAAAGATTGGCAGAATTAAACAGCTTAGGGGCAAAGGCCCAACTAAGGTTCCCTGCTACATAGTGAGTTATGTGGAACAATCATATGCACATGATCCGGACGACCAATGAGGTGGATACACTCGTAGCAAAGATTCAGCTAGAGAAACAGGGAGGGCTATAGGGGAGGGAAGCAGAGGTCATTCCGGGAGCTCGGCTTTCTACCGCTAGTTTCTAGTAGGTTCAATGTCATTCATATAGCCTTGAGGGGGAAGGGCCCGAATAGGCGTTTGCCTATTGGAAGGTAGGGTTCTTCAGGGTAGTAGGGGAATGGGGGATCAGGGTGGGTGGGGGTAGAGGTGGTGGGCACAGGGTGAGATAGAGGGTGGGGGAAAAATAGGTAAAAAATACTCCTCACCCCACAGGTTAAGTAAAACAGATTCCGTTTTTCTAGGTTTAATCAGAGAACTCCTTCAAAACCTCGGTAAAAGGTATTCAAGCTGCAGAAAGGTAAAATGAAGGGGAGTCGGAACATTCAATTTATCTCCTGGAACCTGAATGGCCTGAGATGTCCTAGGAGACGAAGATTGATTTTTAAATATTTAGAGCTGTCTCCAGCTCAGGTATGTTTGTTGCAAGAAACTCATTCAAACAAAATGGAGTCTGAAACCATTTTCTCTAAAATCCCCTGGATACAATGTCATTGTCACTCTCAGCAATCATTAAATATCCGTGGGGTGGCAATTCTGGTAAAGAAAGGAATTACGTGCATGATAAAATCAGTCCAGACAGACCAAACAGTAAGATGGATCATCGCACAGCTAGACTTTGAGGGGGAGGAGATGACTTGTTCATCTTTCTATGGCCCTAATACGGATGATCCATCCTTTTTGGTCAAACTTCAGGACAACTTAATAATTGCAAATCCCCCCTAATAATAGGTGGGGCCTTTAATGTTCGGCTCGAGCCGGTAAAGGATAGATCCAATGTGAGCCACGCTATAGTGTCCCCGCGGTCTCGCAGGGTCATGAAAAACCTACTATCCAATATTAACCTGGTAGATCTATGGAGAGCCAAGATGGGGAGTGTAGATGGGTTTACATTTCATTGTAAGAAATATCATCACTCCTCTACAATAGATTATGTCCTGATAAATAGAGAGATCACAGATACTGTTGTCAGTATATCCGTGCTTCAGAGCCATCTTTCGGATCATGCTCCCCTCTGATTCTGGAATAGTTCAGGCAATTAAAAAATCTTCTCTGGATTTTTTTTCTTTCAATTTAGGCTCTACCTCAATAGAGTTTGTGTGGGACACCTACAAAGCAAATCTAAGAGGGACTTTACGCAGTCTAATAAGCTCAAAGAATAGGAGTAATGCATTAGAACTACAGACCTTGGAGGGCAGAATCTCTGCTCTTGAAGAAGAAAGGAGCCATACTCCTCAGGAGAATCTAGGAAAATTGGAACAGATAGAGAAGAGACTTGAGGAGGTCAGGCAGGATCCAAGGACACTCCTGGATCTGAAATGCAAGGCCCAGTGGCATGTTCGCAATATGGAAAATGTTGAGTATGGCAAAAGGACAAGTGCCCTACTGGCCTGGAAGGCAAGGATAGATCGGCAGTCCCTAGGGTTCTTAGCAGTCCTTCGTAGTCGCGAGACTTTGTAATTACATTCCCTACAAAGCAAACAAGCCTGACCCAAGTAAGAAGATAGCTGAAGACACATCTGTCTGCGAGTAGGAGCCGCTGGGCTTCCATAACTCATCTGATCCTAGCAGAGAAACTGCTAATGCCCACTCCATTTACTACTAAAATGTACACATTCTTAAAACTTTTCTGAATTCTTTCTGCCCTGATGTGCTGTGCTCTACTGCATGGCTCTATGTCATTAGTGGATAAATACCAGTGCCTACATACTAAGGCAACCTCAAAAGATTCAACGGCAAACAGATATGAGTCAAGTACTCCCTCTCCCCTTCCTATGCTTGCACTGTCCATAAAACACTTTTATCAGATTTTTCCACCAGAACAAAGTTTCTACATTTTGGCAAACCTTTAATAGTACATTATTCTTTATCTCCTGGAATAACGGCAATCACAGGCATTTAGATACACACAATTTACAAGGTATGCAGGCCTGACCTCTGTCATTTTCACTCTCTCTACTGTTGATAAGATAGCAGCATTAATGCTTAACTACCCCAATATCACAAATCTGATCTACTGCTGCACAAAGGGTAAGCAGACATCTTTTCAGCATGAGTCGTCCTGGTCGGGGAGAAGGGAAATATATTTTGTAACGTTCAAAATGGAAGTGATACAATGTTGCACTATTTCTCCGGTTTGTTTCTAGACGTGAATCGCTCCAATAAAATTGACAACACTGCACGCTGGTGTCCCAGCCTACACAAAGTTGTTACTGAAGGCGTCCCGCCACTGCCCCTTTGTTGAGAAACCTAAACCAAAGTCGGGGCCCCGAAACAAGTAAACGTCACTGCTGAAATAATTAAACGCCTGTATAATAGAAAGTTAGACAGCGGACAATACACTAAATTAAAATAATGTCCATTATTGCAGATCCAATTTTCAATTAACGGAAAGAATGCATTAAAAACGATGGGTACCACTAAATTAGGTAACTAAGGAATATTTAAACAGATGGACAGGGAATACGTTTTTAAAGCACATTTTTCCTTTATTTTTTCCTAATTTTTCACTGATTACACTGTTTCAGCCCTGATGATAATCCCTTAAGCAGTCTGGGGATTGGAAAAGCGTTGGCATTTCCGTTTTATCCACGAAGGTGTACTAACTAATAACGGTCTCTGGAGAGGGTCCAGTGTACATATATATCCCCACAGAAACCTATGCCTCACCCTTGGATAGTTTCTCTCTTTTAAAAACAAAGCCAAGCAGAGGGCGTGTTAGAGAGAGCTCAATGTGTTATTTATACACCCAGTGTGCACTGGTGTAATTGTTTGTAATGTATTGAATTCATGTTTCACAACGTTCATGTGTTTTTCACTATGTGTTGAGTTTTTATGTCATAGTTATTTCATTTAAGAATGAGTTGTGTATCTTTGAATGCCTCACTGAAAATTCAAACGACGTGTTAAGCTTGGCAAAATGTTAAGCATGGTGCAATGACTAACCGCATTGCTTCATAGTCTGCTGAAACAAATAGCAGTCTTGAAAATTGGTGGCTGGGTTCTTATTTTTTCTAAAACTATTTCACGTCCCACCTCGCCCCCTTAATGGACGTAACCCCCATTTAGATACCCACTGTTAGAAAGTAGGCATTTTCTTGTTTAACCATCCTGTGCCTCTGCCTGTTTGGATTCAACATCTGGTTGAGGCTGACAGGGGCCTGTTTGTGTATTTACTCTAGACAGTCACACAAGGGGAGTTTAGGTGTTCCCTGCATATGCTGACAGCCCATCACCAGGCTGGTGGAACTTCCTGAGCTAGAGTGGTGGGAGAAGCCATCACCTGCACCTGAATAGGGCTGCACCTGTCCTCTCACAATGCTGCCTCCACCCCCCTGGAATGTGTTTGGGCCAAGGCCAAGCAAGGCAGGAACTTGTAACCTACAAAGATTTCAAAGGCCAAAAGGGGTGTAATTAATGGACCTAAAATCCCAGGCGTTTAGCACACTTGAAGAGACCCTCTCAAGAACAAGACCTTAATAGCTGTCAGGAGGAGTACTGCCCCGTTGCTGTGTCTCTCTTTGCTGGGTTGGACTGCAGTTGCTGCTTCTGTCTGTGGGCAGTGGAAAGCACTGGACTTTTACTTTGCTGTATCCTTCCCTAATGGCTTGAAGAAGAGCTAGCCTCCTGTTAAGAAGTGTCAGGGACACAAAGATTTCATCTGTAGCATCCCTGAACTCCACTGCTGGGAGTTCTGACCTGCCTAGTGGTGCCAATTAAAGTTATGTGCCCTTGGAGGGTGTTCCTGCTGCAAAAAGAATCAAGAAGACATCAAAATTGACGCATCCACCTTCCAGCACCTGTTTTTCTGATGAAGTTCACGTGAAGTTTCCATGCATCACCGGCAGGCAATCTGGGAAATTGGCGCAGCACCTGCCCGCTGCCAAAACATCCAGTGCACTGTGTCTTCGAAGTCCGAGACACCAGCACTAACTCCGACGCAGGACATTGACGCACAGTGGGACCACAGCGGATAAAATCGACACAGCGCCTGTTTGCTGCGGCTGCATCGATCTCCAGTATATCTAGATTTCCACACATCTCACTTGTGCGCCAAGTTTTTCCCACAGATCACCCGCAGACCAGAACCGTCTTGGATTCTGAAGCATCGATTCCCCCTACAGTCCGGATTTAATGCAATACTTCTTCTTTGTGCATCAGAACTGACGCATTGTCTTCGCGCGGACTCAGGAACAAACGCATAAATGTGTTTTAAGACGCTTGCCTCCTCTGCTGCCATTTGCCTCGTGAATTTTGATGCATCTGTAGGTACTTTGTGTAAAATCACCGCATTCATAGTTTTCTATGGACAGAATTCGTAAAACCTTTTAAAGGTCATATTTGGAGTTGTGTATGTTGGATTTTTATCGTTTTGTTTTTGTCTGGTTTAGATAAAGATACTTAATTTTTCTAAACTGGTGTGGTCCGGCCAGAGTGGCTGACTCCGGAGCGCAAGGCTCATGGTTCAATCCCCAGAGCCGGCGGCAGCTAAATTCAGAACCATGTGACTCTGGACAAAATCTCACTTATTCTCCCAGATGGTCATCAGCGCCTTTAAACCTTAAGGGGTGATATGTTCACACTTTACCAATATGGATTCAAATATAGATTTAAATATGGATTTACAGAGTGTGTTATGTACCAATATTTACACATTGCCCTTGAGATAGGCTAGACTGCTTGTGCCAAGCTACTAAGGGGTTATCTTGGGTGTGTAATCCCCTTATCCTGACTAGAAGAAAGGGTCCGTACTTGGACATGGTGCATACCACTGCCAACTAGAGACCCCCATTTCTAACAAACAATATTTTAAATAATGTTGCAAAACAAAGATGTGTCAAATTGGCAGAGGCATGGTGATGGCAGGCAGAGCATCAGAAAGGACAACTCAAAAATAAAAATATAAAGACAGATAGCAGACAATTATAGTATATGCATTGTTTGTGCAGCCGTAATAACTTATGGGATATATGTTATTTCTTACTAGAGGAATAAAAAAAGACACGTGGAAGTCATAAAAGGTTAGAGCAGGGTGTGGGGAAAGACAGCTGAAGCTTGAGAACAAATACACAAGCATCTGAGAGCAAGGTAGTCTGCCTGCTGCTGCATTAGCTGTGGGAGGCTACATCAGGCCCCCAAAGAGAACACCCCCCCGTGAAGTTGAAAAATGGCAGTTTGTCCGTTCATTTTTACAACTTCACTTAAAAGCACCCTTGAAGTGGATCCAGTTAGCGTTCCCGTGGATGGGGTAAAAGCAAAAGTTTAGAATTGTGAATGACTGTGTGTACTCAGAGTGTCCTGTACCATATACAGGTTTCTGTGCACGCCGTCCCGCTTTAAAGTATGTTTAGACACCTTTTCACATGTATTTGACAGTGCTTAATTTGAAAACAATAAGTGACAGGGATGTCACTGTATCTTGCACCACACATTGCCCCTGCTATGCTGCCAATGATAGTAACAACACAACTACTAACCATCACACTTCCACAAGTGTGACAATTCGGACTATTTCAGGCCCACAAAGCTCAAGGAATGGTTTGGGTGGCATGTAATAGCAATTTCTCATGTATATTCAACTAATAATTAGCTGCTGCTGTGGACATCTCTAAATTAGCTAGACAGCGCCACCCTGTGGCAGACTGTCACAAGCGCCGGTGTTGACAATTAAGTGTTGGTGCTGAGCACCGGAAACCACCTGTTCAAATTAAGCACTGGTACACACAGTCTCACAAACAGATCCCTGTCTCAGAGGTGAGTGAGCACCACACTCCCTCTCGTATGTGCCACGCTTATAGTACTCGGAATAGGCCAGTTGGTGCTGTCCTAGATTACCAGGAGAGGAAAGCTCTCGTTTCCTCAAATTAGAGAGGACCAGTTCTGTTTGGAAGAGGAATTCAGTGCAGCACAATACCTGCATCCCAGTGGAAATACAGGTCACTTGTATCTCATCTCACACCACTTTACACTTTCACCAGATCTACATAAAGATTGCATCAAATCAAGTGCACCCAGGGCTTTAAGTGGGCCGGGTCTCACCAGTGCTAAGCACTGGCAGTTTTTTAAAGGGGGCCTCGAAACAGGCCTCTATCGGGCTTTGTTTTGTGCCCTAGCACAGGCGGTCCATTTTTTTCCAGACCTCAGTGACAACAGGCACATCGATGGGTGTGTGCTCACACTGCTCACTTCTCACTAGTGGAGAAGTTACGGCATGACGTCATGCCAGGTGAGCATTGTAGGGGAAGGGAAGTCATTTTCTCTCAGGATTTCCCTTCTCTTTTTGAAACGCAGCAACAATGTGGTGTCACCAGGGCTTTAAGTGGAAGCTTTTCCCATATTATATGCAACAAGCCATAGTTGCTGCTTATTTATTTTATGCAACTAACAACCAGTGACAAAGCTAATGATCTTGACTTATAGGTATGATGTTACTTGTTGTATCTTATATCTGGATGCCATGACAGAAACAGTAAAATACAAGTCGGGCGGCACACTATGCTAAGCAGAGATTTTTAGCTTGCATGTTTTTCAGCCACAGCCTTAATTACAGTGGCCACGTCCCTTTGAGAGACCCCCAGTTTTTTCATTCCACTTAAAGCCCTGAGTGTACCCACTCTGTCACTGTAATAATAACGAGGCACAAAAGTAGATTGCCCAACTTTCCTCAGTAAAACACAGACGTTCGGTAACTTTCTGTGATTCTGGAAAATCACATAATCACCCCATGCCTGAAAGAATGAATGTGAGTGGCCATGTGTAATGTAACTGGTGCTTATGCAAAGGTCTCCAATACCTTTGGGTCGAGTTCGTGTAACATAAAAGTTGCCAAAAAGTGTACAAAAAAAGTCAAAACAATGTTTTACCATTAAAATGAAAGGCAAATAGATAACCATTTACTAGCTGATTTCACAAAGTGAAACCAGAAAACCTGGCAAATCTGGGCTTCCTCGCGATCTTGGCCAAATATTTTATTTTACCAAAGCCCCTTTTCCCTCATAATCGCGTAAGAAAGCTCTTTCAAATACTTGAGTTCAGAATAACAGCTCTAAAGGAAACCATCGTGTTTAATTTAACAGATCAAAATGTTGCTCTATATATAAGAATCGGGGCCACATACAGGCTTCACATGAAAACTGCCCTGCCTCTTAGTTTACCAATGGCACTGCCCCCAATGTGGGGATGGGGGTAGGAATGGTTCTAGCTTCGTGTTTAAAGGCTATCACTGATAAAAGTACTTCTAAGTGCGGTACTATAATGTGACATATTAACGTCAACAGAAATACACTTAAAAAAAAATTGAAGGGACTTAAGCATATTTTACCTGATGGTTGTTGTATGATTACATAGCATTCAGTCAGCCAATATGGTTTAGTTGGCTCATATTGGCCATAAAAACATAATTTAAAAACACATAAAATACATCAAATAGATAATAGAAAATACAATGTATCTATTTGCAAAGATTCGAAACTGTAAAAGGCATAGCAGCATAGGGAATGAGCGCAGGTTTTTTCTATTTCCAAAAAGCATTTTATGTAAAAACAAATGATTCCTTAGTTTGATTGAGCAATGTAAAAAGCTATCAACAGATGCACAAATCAAATTAGATTATATTCATTGTAAAAAAAAAAAGGAAGGCGGTTCCTAAAATCGTTTGAAAGAAATATGGGTAATAAAACCTTTTTCTTAATACTTTATAAAAATTGCAGAATAAAATACAATGCATTGTAGGCTGTTCAGACTTCTTATCAAAAAGGCAAGGACCTAGTCTAACATTCCAAAGCCCCTACTCTGGAAACGTTACTAGAAAATGACCAATGTTAAAACAAAACCTTGTTAGTAAATTTCTAAGATAGACATTAGGTACACATCTGAGATATAGTTCAATCAAATTTGCAGTGATGTGTGGGAAATAAGCGCAAACAATAGGGTTTGTCTGTCTCCAGCAACAGTTTATCCTCATTGCTTTTCCCCAGTAAGAGTGGTTTTAACTTTTCTTTGAAACAAAGATTTTCTGCTTCTGTTGAGGATAAAAAAATCCCAGTAAACCAATATTTTCAAAGGTCTTTTAAACATATTTCATCCAGGGTATGAGGTGACCGTAGCTTAGAGTAAAATAATCCAGAGTAATTTTACAGTTGAGCGTGGTTTAGTTTTCACTCCTAGTCCCTGATTACGATGTCGGGTGGAGTTTAGTCCGCCCGACATCGTCTCGATCAAGGGACCGACCAACACCCAGTCGGCAGTCCCAACCAACTATTTACGATGCGGCAGAACACTGGTCGGTCACATTCCAATACTTTACAATGGAAGAATGTATTCCGGCCAGAATGCATGCTCCCATTATAAAATAGGAGGTGCAGTTCCTCCCTCACCCCGTGGCAGGCACCTAAAGGTGCCTGCCACGGGGTGCAGGGATCAACAGGAGGGCATGGTGCCCCCTTGGCCTCCAACCGGAAGCCATGCACCTAAGGGGGCAATGCTCGGGACCCTCAAAGTAGAGTTCTGACTGCCTTTCCGACTTGGAAATCCCGGCACGAAAAGGCTGCTGAAACCCAACATTATAATCCCAGGGGTGGAAAGAGCCGCCCTTGGGATTACTATCTGCATTCCGACTGGCGGTCGGGCTCTCTGAGCCCGTCGGAAAGACCATTCGGATTCCTTTCCAACTGCCTCCATCGTAATGAGGCGGTCAGAAAGGAATCCGACTAGCATATTACGATGCGTTGGGAAAGGTTCCGACCAACGGTCGGAGCTGTTTCCGACCGCTTCTTAAGCAAGCCCTAAATCTGTAACCCCATGGTCAATGGGTGGAGCTAAATAACATTTTCTGAGTAAGGTAGGCCAAGCTCAGTATGACAGATACAAGAAGATGTTGATTTAGGTACAAACAAAATCCTTCCGGAAAGGTGTTCTTCGCTAACTGAAGTGCCTTAGGATCACTATCCATCCAAATTCCAGCCCCATAGTTAGCAATGGCCATGCATTTAGTTTTGTAAATCTCTAACATCTCCTTAACCAGTTTTGAGCTGGATTTATTTGAAAATCTAAAACACTTTTAATGGCCTTCTCGAAATGGCATGCTCTGGCATTATGACAATTCTCCCACTTAAGGCTTAAACCAAAGATAACTCCAAGCTGCTGAAAAGCTTTTACAGGCAGAACTAGGACATCATCAGTATGATGTAACCTAGTGGGCTTCAGACCATCATGAAGGATCTGGGGACATTGATCTGCAAATCTACATTTTACATTTTCCGTAAAACGAACATATGAGTCTATCAATGATTGCATTAAGAACTACTGGCAGTCAGCATGAGCCATCTGAGGCATGTCCTAACCTCTTAACCTAAAAAAAAATCTCTTTTTCAATAATACACACAAAGGGGCCAGGACACAACGCTTGCTGATCTTAAAAGAAGTAATGCATTCACCCCCTAGGCCAAAACACACACATGCAGTCATGTATCTGTGCAACTGGACCGGTACAAAACAATAGGTGGATCAACTAACATTTTTTGCTATCATTTGAACTGGTTCACCAAGTCAAATGTACTTGACAAGTCCATAAACAGCAAGTGCAGAGAACCAGCCTTTACTACTCTGTATTTAGAGACTAGAAGATATAGAGTTAGACACTGCTTTATGGTACAAAGCCATTGTCAGAAACAAAATTGGACCCAAGACACAATAGTGTCATCTTGGGCCCAACTCTGCTAGAAGGACCCTTCCTGCCACCTTTATGATGGAATCAAGTAAGGAAATTGGGCTGTAGCAGGTGGGGTTAGCTTTGTCTTCAGTCTTATAGATTGGCACTGTTACTGATTCAGACCAGGATTTTGGGTGGTGGACTGTCTCAGCTGCCCTAAGGGCTTTAGTAGTAATAATGCCTAGAGATCAACAGTAGTCTGTAAGAGGTCAACTGGCACACCATCAGGTCCCAGGGTCTTCCCTCTTGAGCTTTTCATAATTGCTTCTTTTACCTCATCTTCATCGAAAGTAACTGGAGTGGGAGGCTTCTCCATAACAAAATCACTAAAATATACATTTAGAGTATACTTCAGTATAATGTCCTTCATACTTAGCAGGCGCAACCACAGTAAGTAGGGTAGGCACCATCCTATCTCTAAAAATACGGGGCTGTGAGGGAATGGGTTGTATTATATGGTTTGGTTGTGCAACCTCGCCATGTAATATACTTTCCATCCCCTCTAGTTCCAATAGGTTTCATCTGTAAAACCCTCAGCCCAACCCTCGGTAGCTATGGCACTGAGCAGCAAGGCTTGCACAAAGGAACAAGTATAACGAATTTAAACAGCACCAAAACAATTGAATACGAAATTGACACGACACTCAAGAAATCAGGCACTAATTTATGAAAATAGACTGTATTTTTATAAGAATTTAGACACTAGAATGAAAAAGATCCACTGGAGTGACCCAGAGACATAGATTTTACAAGCAATAATAAATGAAAGCATATTCACTCAACTGAGAACAAGCCTAGGCAAGGTGAACGAATTCATCACTTCAAAACGTTTTAAAAGAAAACCTGGGTAAGAGTCAATGTGGTCAGTTAGAAGTACTTGGGGCAACCAGCTCCAGCAGGAAGTTACTGAAGGGGACTGGCAATGTCCTCAAGAACAGTTACCTTCTCAGGTGAAGCAGTGCTTCAGCAGTTCCAGGTGCTTTATCCGTGTTGTAGTGGGTCCCAATGGAGTGTTCCTGATGCAAGGGATGAAGGATACTGAAGACATTGCAAGGATGCTGTGGATGCGACAAGGTCCAGGGGTCTTCCTGCAGGGATTCCTCAGTCCACAGAGATGGTGAGGGGGTCCAGTTTGCAGGGCTGACGTCCCATGAAGTATTCTCGAGTCTAACTAAAGTCGAGTCACCACTGGACTACCAGTCGCCCATTGTTGCAGACACAGGTCAATCCTTCTTCGGTCGATACTTTTCCTATTGAGGACCTCAGCAACTCTCTGACAGCACTACCGGTCTCAGCGAACTCACGTGCAACTCTGTGCATTGGCTCTTGGTCCTCAGTGCTGCACAGGCGTGGTGGTAGCGGCTTGATGACTTTGGTCTACCAACTTGCCCCAGCAGACTGCATCAGCTGTTGTGTCCCTGTGCTGCAAACATGAGGCCAGTCAGTTGACCCTTGGTGTTCTCTTGGCTTGACTGGGCTCTGTAGACAACTTCTCCTTGAGCAGGACACAGGAGGCACAGTCCCTCGCTTTGTTAGCCACCAGGGCAGCCTCTTCTTGCTGGTCCTTTGGTGCATCAGGCAGTTCTTCTTTGGTCCACCTTCCGAGTCGGTCAAGAACTGAGGTCTGGGTGCGGGGGGTGCCCTCTTTATGCTCTGAACGTGCCCACCTGGTGACAAGTACGCCCCTGGGGAAACTGGTTTTGCAACTGGCTTCCCAGCTCTGCTCCCTGTGTGAGCCTGTCTACCTCAACAATGGGGCAGCCCTCCCTGTTGGTGAACCACATCTGCTCTTTCGGCAGGCTTTTTCTTTGAAGCCTGCCTTATGGGCTAACACCTAATTGGCTTAGTGTAGGAGGCAGGTGACATCTCCCTGGCCTGTGATCCCTCATTATTTTCCTTCCTGGGAGTCATTGGCATGTCTCTCCAGGAGGGCCGAAAGCTGTCTCTTGGAGCAGGCTCTATGTATGCCTGGGAAGGCACAGGAGTATTAAAGGCAACAAAGTGGCAGCTCTGCTAAAGCTGCCCACTGCAACAAGTTACATTAACTTTGACTTGAGATACAAGTCGGGCCTAAGGTAATGAGTTATTTAATACCTTGGAGTGCCCGCTTTGGTTAACCCGTTCAGGGGTTAGCACAGCTAAGGGGTCAGAGTGTAACCTTGTACTCGCCAATGGAGAAACCATGTATTTCTACAGTAAAAATGGTTGTCTCACACGTCTTGCTGCCAGGACATGTGAAGTGCATATCCTACCTGTATCATATGTTGCACCCTTCCTTTAGGGCTTAGTAGGCCTGTCAGAGGAGTGACTTACACACATGTCCGAGGGAAGTGGTGGCTTTGTCATTGCTTTCAATGGCAAAGTAGGGCTAGCAGTGCACGACTGCTCTACCAGTTTGCCATGGCGGACTGGTTTTTTTTTTTACTTGGGGGACCACCAGGGTGGCACAACCAGTGCTGCAAGCCCTGGTATACCCCTCTAACTTACATTACATGGATGCCAGGGCACCATTTAGTAGGGACTAACAGGTAACTTAGCCATTTCCAATTGGGTACAGCCAATTCGACATTCTTTTTGGGTCAGGGCACTGGCACTGGCTAGCAGGTGACAGTGCACTCTCAGAGTCAAAAAACCAGCAGCATCAGTTGAAAAACTTGGAGGTGCCCATTCAAAAAGAGGCATTTCCTTACACAAGAGGTCACTACTTTCTGGAAGAGTGTATTATCTCAACACTCATCCGCTTATGGCAATGAATCCCCATCGTCTTTTCTAATGCAGGGTTCTCTCAATTCAGTCACCTTTTTATAATTAAGTCTACAGTCCCAAATTAGTGAAACAATCTAGGGCTTAGTTTTAAGTGGGGCCTTAAGTTTATTATGAGAAACGCAACAGACTTTATCAAAACAGCCATGGGGATAAGACTTGCAAGCTCTTATCTCTCTTATCATTAGCTTATAGGCAGTTGAACAGGTTGTACAAGCATGCACAATTAATTTGGGGACAAAATTAATTAGACATGAGTGAACATCTGATAGAAAAGCCTTGAATAAATCTTCAGTAACTTTGCATGGGTCAAGATTACGTCAACTTTTGGGCTCCTTTCCTATATGTGAGCAAGAGGAGGAACACCAAACCATTTTGGTTGATGGTCAATCAAATATCAGTCGGAGGCAAGAGAGGCACCAGTGCAAATATCTCTGAATCAGCCTAGATATCCTACATGACACTACACTTCTCAACAAACCAGTAAACCCAAAGCATCACCACCATCTCAATCACCTCAAGGGTACCCTTCAGATACAAAGGAAATTTCAAATAACCCTGAGAGAGATCTGATAGAGGAACTCTCCCGACCCAAATTGGAGAGAATGAGCAGAAGAAAACCCAAAATAGAGAGAAGACAAAGAGTAGATCAGAAATGTTGCAAACCAATGAGAAAAGAGAGCAAGAAAGCGAGAACACAAAGATGTATATAAGAAAGACGGAAAAGCAACGGAAGAGGCAAATGGAGAGAAAACAGTAAAGGATATCTCCTAACATAACAGACCCAAAAGAAACAGCACCAATGACTACCTCAAGAGATACTTGCTGGCCAGGCAGGAGACAAGTCATAGCACAACAATAATCACAGAACAACGAAAAGTATAACGGTGAAAGACAGACAGAGAATAACTAACAACAAGAATAGAAATCAGAATCCACAGGTATACCAATAAAGGATATCAGGAGGAAAACTGAACTGTAACAGGAAAATGTGAGAGAAACTGAAAATACAATAACTCAACCGTCCCGGTAAAATAGGAATTTCAATGTAATAAAAACATGACATTGCATTCCAAACTGAAAAACGCAAACAATAGACAACAAACTTGAGAGAACACTAATTAGTATTCAGACCAATGAAATACACACAGCTGCGTCCACTTCAGCTTCAAAAGATCCACGACCCACCACCACCCGCAACAGGTACCTCACAGGAATTGGAGCAAGATCACCGCAGACCAGCTCACCACCTCCCTCAGCCAGAGCCTACCCGCCAACACAACGGACCCCAACGAAGCAGCCCGCAACTTCACACAGTGGCTGACCGCCTGCGCCGACGACCTCGCGCCACTAAAGAACCCTCCCAGCAGACCCAGAAGCAAGAAGGCATCCTGGTTCACCGACGACCTCAAGGACTCCAAGAAGACCTGCCGCACCCTCGAGAAAGCCTGGCTCCTCGACCGGACCACCGACAACATGACCGCCCTCAAACACGCTACCCGCAAGCACCACCAGCTCATCCGCACCACCAAGAAGAAATCCCTGAAGGAACGACTGGACAACAACGCCCACGACAGCAAAGAGCTCTTCACTATCGTCAAGGAGTTCTCCAACCCCAGCACCGGCACCAACGACATCACTCCGTCACAAGACCTCTGCGACTCCCTCGCCTCGTTCTTCCACCGCAAGATCGCCGACATCCACAACAGCTTCGGCGCCCCACCCAACCGTCGAACCAACGCCCCCCACGCCACCCTTCGCACCTGGACCACGGTGACCACCGAAGACACAGCACGCACGATGAACACCATCCACTGCGGATCACCTACCGACCCCTGCCCACACCACGTCTACAACAAGGCCGACTCCACCATCGCACCCCAACTCCGGAACATCATCAACGCCTCCTTCAACACCGCCACCTTCCCGGAGAGCTGGAAGCACGCCGAGATCAGCGCCCTCCTGAAGAAACCTACAGCGGACCCCACCGATCTCAAAAACTTCCGCCCCATCTCGCTCCTCCCTTTTCCTGCTAAAGTCATCGAGAAGATCGTCAACAGACAGCTGACCGCCTTCCTTGAGACGAACGGATCCCTCGACCCCTCGCAGTCCGGCTTCAGAGCCAACCACAGCACCGAGACCGCCCTCATCGCAGCCACCGACGACATCCGGACCCTGCTCGACAAGGGGGAAACAGTGGCCCTCATCCTCCTGGACCTCTCCGCTGCGTTCGACACGGTCTGCCACCGCACCCTAGTCCAGCGCCTCAGCAACATCGGTATCCAAGAGAAGGCACTGGAGTGGATCATCTCGTTCCTCGCCGGAAGAACACAAAGAGTCCGCCTCCCCCATTTCGCTCCGAGGCCACCGAAGTCATCTGCGGCGTCCCGCAAGGATCTTCACTCAGCCCCACCCTCTTCAACATCTACATGAAACCTCTCGCAGCCATCGCACGCCAGCACAACCTCAACATCATCTCTTACGCCGACGACACCCAGCTGATCCTCTCCCTCACCAGAGACCCCGACACCGCCAGAACCTGCCTACACAAAGGGATGAAAGACGTCGCCGAGTGGATGAAGGACAGCCGCCTGAAACTGAACTCGGACAAGACGGAAGTCCTCATCCTGGGATCTTCGCCCTCCGCCTGGGATGACTCCTGGTGGCCCCCAGCCCTGGGCACCGCACCCAAGCCAACCGACCACGCACGCAACCTGGGCTTCATCCTGGACCCCTCCCTCTCGACGACCAGACAAGTCAACGCCGTCTCCTCATCGTGCTTCAACACCCTGCGTATGCTTCGCAAGATCTTCCGCTGGATCCCGACCGAGACCAGGAAGACTGTCACCCAGGTACTCGTCACCAGCCGACTGGACTACGGAAACGCCTCAAGACCTGGCTGTTAGAGCAGTAGCATACCCCTCCCCCCAAGCGCCTTGAGACCCTCCCGGGTGAGTAGTGCGCTATACAAATGGCATGATTGATTGATTGATTGATTGGTGGCATTGGTGGTGTTCGGGTGGCACTGGTAGTGGTGGTATTGGTGGTGATGGTGGTATTGGTATTGGTATTGATAGTGGTATTGGTGGTGGTGGTGGTATTGGTGGTGCTGGTATTGGCAGTGGTGGTATTGGTGGTGGTGATGTTGGTGGTGGTATTGGTATTGGCAGTGGTGATATTGGTATTGGCTGTGGTGGTATTGGTGGTGGTAGTATTGGTGGTGGTGGTATTGGTAGTTGTATTGGTGGTGGTATTGGTGACGGTATTGGTGCTGGTATTAGTGGTGGTGGTGGTATTGGTGGTGGTGGTATTGGTGGTGGTATTTGCGGTGGTGTTGGTATTGGTGGAGGTGGTATTGAATTGGTGTGGTATTGGATAGGTGTGATGGTGGCATTGGTGGTGGTGGTATTGGTGGTGGTGGTGGTGGCATTGGTGGTGGTGGTGCTGGTATTGGTGGTGATATTATTGGTGGTGGTATTGGTATTTGTGATGGTGGAATTGGTTGTGGTGGCACTAGTATTGGTGGTGGTGGTGGTATTGGTGGTGGGGGTATTGGTGGAAGTGGTAGTATCAGTGGTGGTGGAATTGGTGGTAGTGTGGTGGTATTGGGGGTGGTATTGGTATTGATGGTGTTGTTATTGGTATTGGTGGTGGGGGTATGGGTGCTGATGGTATTGGTAGTGGTGGTATTGGTGGTGGTGGTATTTGTGGTGGTGGTAGTGGTATTGGTGATGGTATTGGTGGTGGTGGTATTGGTGGTATTGGCGGTGGTGGTATTGGTGGTATTGATGGTGGTATTAGTGGCAGTATTGGTGATGGTGGTATTGGTGGTGGAATTGGTGGCGGAGGTATTGGTGGTGGTATGGGTGGCGGTATTGGTGGTGGTGGTATGGTATTAGTGGTATTGGTGTTGGTATTTGTATTGGTGGTTGTATTGGTGATGATGGTATTGGTATTGGTGGTGATATTGGCATTGGTGGTGGAATTGGTATTGATGGTATTGGTGGTGGTATTGGTGGTGGTATTGGTCTAGGTGTTGGTGGTATTGGTGGTGGTGGTAGTATTGGTGGTGGTAGTGGATGATGGTGGCATTAGTGGAATTGGTGGTGGTGGTGTTGTTGTTAATAACACAAGCTTTTGAAAACAACCTTGTCAGGTGGCTGTAGTGCAGATGACATGTAACACAGATGTGCTGTTGTCAGCTTTAGTCCATTAGCACACGATTATGTGCTACCTGGAATTGACATGACTTATTTCACTACTCATTGCTAAATCCATTTTACTTGGAGGGGGTTGAAACAGACACAAGATAATGCCAGTTTAAGGTGATTGAAAGCGGGCGCCCGTGTTAGGGGGGCGGCAGTGCTGCTTAAAAATCACAAGCGGCTTCAGCTGAAGCAGCACATGTCTGGCCTGCAGTAAGAGAAACTCAATAAAGTAAATAGTGCTTACAGACTAAATAACAGGTCCTGTGTAACAACTGAAGTAAAGGGGCCAGTGGCCATGGGAGGTTACAAATGAAGACAAGGCCATACTAAGGAGGGACTAACAAGCCTATTAACGAATCCGAAGGCTGTCTTTACGAAAGACAATGACATAAGCCAATGAAAAATATGGGCGGAGAGTGGGCGCTGGCATACCTCCCATACTCTACTACAGCAGTCTCGCAGAGCGAGCAGCCCATGCATGCAGCCGCTTGGCTCGACTTAAAAAGGAGAAATGTGCTGACTCTGCAACCAGAGCAAGGAAACCATCATCCGCATTATCTGCATTTGCCTCTCCCTGCTCCAGTTTAGGAAAGATCTAATTTGCAGAGACATCACCTGCCTGGGTCTTTGAACCTGCAGTCAGGCCGTAGTTGCAGGCCTGAATTCCGAGAACACCATGTTAAATGTTAAAGTAAGTCAAGTTCCTCCAAGCTGCTGTAGCGAAGCTAGGAACTGCCAACAATAACGCTTCTTTGGAAGCTGGACTTAATTGACTTACTACTCAATCCAGTTCCCTGGGATGCAGTTCCACCACTACTTTGTTTTATCTAACTGCACTTTAATATTCTCGTTTTTTTTCTTTTCTCTGTACCTTGGCACTGGGCACCTATTTATCAAGCTTCCCTAACTTTTTGGCCTTGTTGCACCGAACCTGGCCTCCATTCTGTTCTCTTTGCACTTTCTCCTTTGCACTTCCATTGTCCGATCACCATTATTCTGTCGCATTTTTGCTGTTATCCTTCCCCCTGCACTTTACAGCAAGCTCTTTATCTACTGCTCAGTGAAGGATAATCCCAAAGTCTACCAACACACTAGGATTTTAATTGTGGCATCCAATATGGCTTGAGGCAACTTTATTTGCTTTCTCCAAGTTCCGGTGCCATGCTTTGCTGCTACCCTGTTGCTATTCTACACATGAACCAAACTAAGGCATTGTGTTTCGCTGCTCTTTGCACTTTCTCTTGTGTTTTAACCAACTTCTTTGCACTTTCTCTAGTATTTTATTTTTTAACAATTCTTTATTGAGATATTTTCACATTTTGTTTGCCCAACCGACCCCTGACCCCTCCCCCATACAGGCATTTAATTTTATATATACATACGTAGTCAGGTTTTAGGCATATTCCAAAATATTCCAATCATATTTATAACAATATCCTAGGTCAACATTTTAATCAGTACATTCTATCCATCGTGTAAGGGTGTCCCATATTTCTAATCCCTTCCTTTTCTTATTCCTACCCCTCCTACTGTAAATGGCTATCTCTAGGCTATGTGTTGCGAGCAATCGTGCCCGCCATTGCTGAAATGTGGGTGGGTTTAGGTCTAGCCAGGTCGATGCCAGGCATATTCTAAGCACTGCCATTGAGACAAACAAAAGTCTTTTCATTCTGTTCGGTCGAGTGTCCCCATCTGCCCCTAGCATTATTTCCACTGTTGTCATCTCTATTCTTGTTTCAAAAATTCCTGATAGAAAGATAGAGATTTCCCGTCTGATGGGGCTAAGTGCTTTGCATGTAGCGAACATGTGTATTAAATCTGCTTCAGGTAACACGCATCGTGGGCACTGCGCGCCTTTGCTCGTACTGCATTTGGCTATTCTGGTGGGGGTATAATACAATTGAAAGTATGTTTTATAAAACTGAGCTTGCAATTTAGTTGACATTAATAGCATTTGGGAGAGTTTGAATGCCCGCTGGATTGAGCTCTCCAGTATTTCTAATTTGTTCTGCCATTTTTGAGTATATTTGTCCAAATCATCGGGAAATCCAGCAATTAAGTTAATATATATTTCCCCGATTTTAACTCTAGTATTTTGGACAACTAGGTCGATTGTCTGGATTCTCTGGAATGCAGCTCTACCACCCCCCTTTTTCATTAGAAAATCTCTTATTTGTAGATATTTAAAGAAATCTCGATGTTCCAGACAAAATTCGCTTTTTAACTCTTCAAATGAACTGAAGCCTGTTCGAGTATAAAAGGAGCCGCATTGAGTGATGCCCAACCTGACCCATCTCGTCATACATGCATCAGTAAATATCTTTGGGAGGTTATTATTTCTATGGAGGGTCGTATAATTAGAGAACCTGCCGATCCCGAGGAGTTTACGTATATGATTCCATGCGGTATAGATGCCTTTTAAAGTTTTAAAACAAACTTTTTTGAAATGACAATCGTATGTTAGTCGTCACAAATGTTCTCCCGCTTCGTTACCGAGGATAAGTTCCTGTGGAGTTGGAACTCCCCTCTCTAGATCGGGGTCTCTATTTGGGATCAGAAGTGCCCTACTATATTCAAGTATTGTAGCCCACCAATAAGCTTTAAGATTGGGTACAGCAAGGACACCTCTTTCCTTCAGTAGAGTTATGTATCTAAAAGCTCTTCGTGACTTGCTATACCCCCAAATAAAACAAGAGAATATATTATCTATTTCTTTAAAGATCTGTGGGTTAAAGTTTAAGCATATAGTTCTAAAAAAATATAAGAATTTGGGAAAAATGTCATTTTAATTAGATTGCATCTCCCAATAATAGCTAGATGTAAATTATGCAATCTACTAAGGCTTCTTTCCGTCTGTTTCATGAGTGGGTCCATATTAATTTTAACCAGATTATCTAAATTTGAAGTGATATTTAAACCTAAATATGATGCATTATCCACTATCCTAGCGTCATTATAGATACTTTTATTATTAACTATTATCTGGGTTTTGTCTTGATTTAATTTGTAGCCAGAGATTTCTCCAAAATGACTAGCTTCCTCTTCCATTAGTTTGACTGCTTTGCTTGGGTTATTTGTGACAATTGCAATATCGTCAGCATACGCCAGTGTTTTAGTTTCTCCGTTTGGGGTCTTCATAGGAGTTATGGCTAAGTTGGTTTCTAACCTACGAATAAACTGGTCTATAAATATAGCGAATAATAGTGGGGAACATGGGCACCCCTGTCTTGACCCTCTGGTCACTTTAATGCTAGTATTTTAATTAACTTCCTCACTCAGTGGGGCTCAAAGTCTTAACTTACATTAGGTTTGTAATTGTTGGCCATGTTTATGCAAAAATCAGGTTTTAATTATTTGATTTGGCATTGCACTCTCTGGCTGCACTCCTGTTATCTTAATTAACTGAACAATAAACAACTTACTTATTAGGGTCAAGGGTAGACCATTTTAATAATACCCCTTTGTTTTGTCCAACCTCGACTTCCTGGACCCTTATACTCTGTTGTCTGTCTGGGAAAAGTAATCCAAAACTGAAAGACAGACAATGGGTTTATGTGCACAGATCGGCACAGCCCAGAAACATACAGCTCTCAGTGTTCTGAGGTTAAAATAAAACGAATAACAGAGATGGCATCTTTGCCAATAAAAGTTCATTTTAGGTCCACAGATGAATCACACATTCACACATGTCCATTGCAAAAAAAGAGATGATATTTTATCACAATGCCCTTGAGGAAATCACCTACTGGCCGAGTTTGGAACTGGGTTTGCTCAGTGTCCAATTCACTGGCGACCCCATAAACATGAAGGGTCCTAGAGCCCTAAAATCCTCACCACTGCCCTATAAACAACCTCGACCCCCATCCCTAAATTACCCCCGCCCCATCAAAACCTGGCCCCAGCCACACTTACCAGCCCGCGTCCTCTCCTGATCCTTCCTCTTCCTGCACTTGATCATTCACGCATCTAGACCCACACATATGCGTGGTTAAGGCAAGTGTGGTTGCGCTTGAGGGGAAATGGCATGCATGGCTCTGCCTGCGTTGTAAGGGCTGTTTCACATCCAAGGAGATGGACATGAGAAGATGTAAAAAACACAGTTGATGGACAGAATGTAGAACAATGTCATACATTCACCCCAGTACAAGGATCTGGGCCTAAATCCATCGTTTTTTTGCACTCCACACCACCCTGGGTTAGACACTGGCTATATGCAAATCAGCTCTGACCCTGTGCCTCATGGGAACAGTCCAGTCCGAACTACCAAGCCATGTCTTTCCCAGACCGGAATCAAGCATCCAAGGACCGGTTTCTGGCTATCAGCCTTCATCAGCCTGGATAGCTTGACTCCAGCGGTGTGGAGAGCCTGGGACTCACGTCTGAGCATACCCAGCCCACTCGGGGTGAAAATTGCAAAAAACACAGTTGATGGACAGAATGTAGAACAATGTCATACATTCACCCCAGTACAGGGATCTGGGCCTAACTCCATCGTTTTTTTGCACTCCACACCACCCTGGGTTAGACACTGGCTATATGCAAATCAGCTCTGACCCTGTGCCTCATGGGAACAGTCCAGTCCGAACTACCAAGCCATGTCTTTCCCAGACCGGAATCAAGCATCCAAGGATCGGTTTCTGGCTATCAGCCTTCATCAGCCTGGATAGCTTGACTCCAGCGGTGTGTAGAGCGACTGGGACTCACGTCTGAGCAACCCAGCCCATTGTACTGGGGTGAATGTATGACATTGTTCTACATTCTGTCCATCAACTGTGTTTTTTGCATGAGAAGATGTACACAGGGAGATGGCTATGGGGTTGTTGACTTTCACAAAAGGTGCCTTCATAGGGCAAGTGACACAAAAACACTGGGGTCCAAGTCCACTGACACCAAACACTACCCTTGGTGACACTGGCATGGGCACATTTATGTACTAAAACTGACAAGATGGCCCTGGGAACACAGATATTGAAAATGTGTTCCTGACACGCAGAAATGGACTATGTGACAGACATGGGGACATTGTCTCAAGGTTATGGATCCAACTCACTCAGGCACAAATTCTATTGATTCTGTGGCTCGCGTACTGGAACATAGGTACAGGAGGGCATTAACAAAGTCCAAACCTGAACAATGACAAGTGCATGCAGAGACAGTGAAACAAGACATGGGAAGGTGGTGACTAATCCTTGAAGACAGAGTCATGAACATGCCAAAAAGCAAGACTGGCATAGGATCAGTAGGCAGTTCTGTTCACTCCTCGCAATATATAGATTGCAGAAATGCTTAAAGTGAGATGTTAATTCTTAGGGCATGCATCTATCCCTAGTAGTCACAGGGCACGGTTGTCAGATAACAGATGCTTATTGTTGCCATACTCCAGGATAAACATTTCATCTTCCTCATGATGATGAAAGGCTGAGTGGTAAAGCTGTCATCCAAAGCTATGACAAAAGTTCAAGCAAAGATCATTGCATTAGATGTGTTAAGTTAACCAGTGTATTTGGCTATTTGTTAATCCTCTAAAAGTGTGGCACTGGGGGGCGTGGCTAAGATAGCGGATGGCTGAGATGTGTTTTCGAGTCTCTCCTCTCCCTGCCGCTGGGTCTAGTTGCCTATTTCGGCACTATGCAGAGGTGGCAGGAGCTCGCTGCGAAAACCCATGGCCCGGCTGAGGAGCCTGAGAGGCTTAGGTGCCTCACAGGCTGTGTGGATGCCCTCTCCTCGGCCTTATACTCTGGAGTGGAGACGCGGCATGTGCACCGGGCATGGATGCTCAGACAGCTGCAGGAGAGTGCTGCTCGCAATCGGCCCTTCCCGTGGCAGAGACCGGTTTGACTTCTGCTCTCATGGCAGGCCGGCCAGGCGGGGAGGCTGAGCCTGTATGGAGCCGAGTCTGCGCAGAGGAGATCGTGGAAGTAAAGAGGGGGCCACCGCCCGCAGAGATCGCCTATCCCGGATGCCAGGTGAGAGGGCGAAGGGGACGGACCACAAACAATGGGTTCTGGAGAGGGGGATTCAACTCAGCACTGGAGAACTGTGGCCCCCTGCAGTGGAGGAGCTGGGGTCCTACATTGTGGAGCAACACACTGGCCTTGCTGGATGAAAAGGACTAAAGGCCAGTGACCCTAAACCTAGCGCTGCTCGACCAGTGGGTGCCCCTTCCCTGCATCGTGGTCTGAACAGTGTGCAGAGAGCATCACAGACATCCAGGGCCCCACCGCATTGAATCCGCTAGCTGGAGAGTGGCGTAGGAGCAGGGCAGTACGTGCCACCTCTACTGAAGGATATACATCGCTCCGTGTCAGAACCTAAGCTTCCAAGAAGCCACATAACACATTACAGGCAATCGACTGGGGTTGACCCCCTCCTGTACACCCTGCGCGGCTCCTGACCACTTAACAGGCACCGATAACTGAGACGGAGGAGCCTGCGCCGCTGGAGGTGCACCGGGACTAGTAGTGGCAGCAGAATTGGGCTGCATAACATTGGTGAGGCCTACATTGCATCTCCCAGAAGCTAATCTAGACATCAGTCCCCCACTCAGGGTAGTGGCAGGCCCATCCACCACCCTTACAGACCACCTTTTGGCACATCACCCAAAATATTCATGGGGTGGAGAAAGACTGCACTCTTAAGGACATTCTCCTTAAGACAACAGGAGGACCAGGAGGTGAAGGAATTCACGCAGGAACTAAAAGAAACCCGTCATGACCTAGATGGACTGGGTCTCCACGTTGGAAGACCACGAAACAGGCAGGGAGGAGGAAATAGAACAACTTCAACAAGAAATACTTCGCCTCAGAGACCAACGTCTAGACCTCCAAGCTCACACAGAAGATTTGGAGAACAGATCACACCAGAATAATGTTTGCATACTGGGATTCCTTCTGGAATGGAAGGATCAGACATCACCTCCTACGTACAGGACCTATTCCGATATATCCTAGGCGTCACCCCAGAGACAAATTTTAAGCTCGACAGAACGCACAGAGTGGGCCCCAGACACTTGTCTAAAGCCCTGCCGCCAGATATCCTCACATGCGTACAATCCTTCCCCCTGAAAGAAAGCATTCTCCAGAACGCTAGAAGCAAACATCCTCTCCAATATCAAGGTCCTCACCCAGCCCTTTACCAAGAACAGGCGGGGTCGACCCTCCAGAACGGAAAGACTTTCTCCCGATTACCACGCACCTCCGTTCGTCAGGAGTACGCTACTCTTGAGAGCATCCCCTTTGCCTAATCTTCCACCATGACAGAAAATTGCACCAAATCCAGATACTGGAGAAAGCATGCCGTACACTAGGCCTGAACTGAGTCTCACCAGAAACTATGAGGGGCAGCGGAGGGGAGCCAGGCAGAGCAAATGTCCTGGGGCGGGGTGCTGAGGCTCCCTGGGGGGACTCCGTCCAGACCTTGAAACAATAGCTAGGGAGAAGTAGGCTGTTAAAGACACACTATCTGGAGCATCTCAAGACCTGCAATTCCCTGAAGATGGTCGGGAAACCCTGGGGTCTCCGTGCTTGGTCTCATTAATTGAGCACTGGGTGGCTAGCCCAGGCAGGGATGGGGAGCTGCATCCACAACCCCAACATGTGACCAAATGGACTCACCAAAAATGGACTTTACCTTCTTTTATGTTTGTTTTCATCTTGTATTGTTGTTACCTGTTATGGGCTTAGATAATCTAATGTTTTTTCTTTGGGTCGGACCTGGGACCTGCCGATGTGAGCCCCTGGCCTCACTGCTGGCTAGCGCAAAACATTTCACACATTGCACCCGCAAACCTCCCTGTCCGTTCAACTGTGACTTCTGTGTAGATTCTATTCCTAGTGCCCAATGACAGACCAATTGAAGGTTTTCACACTGAATGTTAAAGGCCTTAACCACCCCCTGAAAAGAAAGTCTCTCCTATCATATCTCGAGCATTCAGGGGCCCACGTCTGCCTACTGCAAGAGACACACCTCCTCCCGAAGAATGAGCATAGGCTCAGCACCAAACATTTCCCAAACCAATACTTTTCATCCCTCCAGAATAAAACAGCGGGGTGGCCATCCTAATCTCCCGACACTTCAGGGGGAAAGTACTATCAAGTCCAAATTTAGGGGGAGGCTGTTAGCTTACTCACTTCAAATGGGCTTCAGAACTCTCTCAATAGCATGTACGTACTCGCCTAATGAAGGGCAGGAGACCTTTCTAAGACAAGCAGTGACAGAGATCATGGGGACCCTGAAACGTTCAATCCTGGTGCGGGGGGTGACCTTAACCTTGTCTTTGATAAAGACATGGACAGATACGCACAACGACAGGGTCAGACAGGTGCCTTATCCAAAGAGGGATTAGACTGGCTGAAGGACATGGGCTTAGTCCATATCTGGAAGAACACTCATACACAGACCTGAGACTATACAGTCTACTCATTTGCAATGTCCGGAAAACATAGATCAAATTACCGAAGTCATCAGCGGCTACCTGACTCTGCTGTCTCCATTATATGGGACGCACTTAAGGCACCAGTAAGGGAGGAACTGATCGCCATATCATCAGCTGAAAACAAAAAACGCAGGCACTAAACAGAAGCCCTCTCCCATCAAGTAGTGGAACTTGAGCACATTCACAAAACAACTGGGGCCCCCAGGGTGTGGAGACAGCTGGAGGACGCCAGATCCCAATTAGCTGGCATTGATGCAGATAGGGGAAAGTAGGCCGCACTCAGCTTAAAGCACCAATATTATGTCAGAGGAGACAGGGTTGGGTGCCTTCTGGCCAACAGTTTGAGGATCCAGCGACAGGAGCACCGGTTCCAGGAGATCTGGGACTCTGAGGGACGGGCACAGACAGAGGACCCACTCATAGCGGAGACATTTAGAGACTATAATGAAGAGCTATACATGGCACATAACCTCCATCCGCAGGGGATATTAACATATATACAAGAAGCACACACACGCACACATTCACCCTAACCTCGGAACAGAGTGAAGAATTGGTTTACACTTTTAGAATCGAGGAAGTCCTCTCCTGTAAATCCTGTCTAAAGCTTGCTAATTCCCCGGGCCTGGATGGCTTCCCAGCCCATTTTTACAAAATGTTCTGTCTGACCCTGGTACCCCTCCTTATTCGACTCTTTAATGACCAAGGGAGCTCAAAAGCACCCCTCCCCCCCATCGATGAAGAATGCCTCAATCGCACTGGTTCCCAAACGGGGAAAGATAAAACGCAATGTTCCTCGTTCATACTGATTTCCCTTTTAAATGTTGATCTTAAAATCTTTACAACTATCTTAGCGGTGTGCCTCAATCCCTTACTACCGGGCCTCATAGACCCAGACCAAGCAGGCTTAGTCCCACAACGCCAATGTGGCGATAACACGCAAAGGGTCCTATGTCTCATAGACAAAGCTCAGAGACATGGCCAGAGGTAATGCTACTATCAGTCAATGCTGAGAAAGCGTTTGACAGAGTCCACTGGCCCTAACTCAAAGCCACCTTGCAGCACTTCGATATAGGCAAAAGATTCAGGAAGTGACCTCTAGCTCCTATGACCACCCGACTGCAGGAATTCGGGTAAATGGCCATCCCTCTACCCCACTCACAATCAATAGGGCACCAGACAAGGGTGCCCTCTGTCACCCTTACTCTTTGCTCTACACATGGAGCCTATGGCTCATAGAGTCAGATCCAACCCGGCAATACAGGGAATCACATTCAGTGGCGATCAACACACCATCAGTCTATACACAGATGATGTTCTGGTGACTCTGGAGAACCCAACCTCCTCCCTACCGGCCTTCCTTGATGAGCTTGCAGCATTTGGCCAAGTACCAGGTTTTAAAATAAACATTCATAAGTCGCAATCCCATAGCCTAAGTCTGCAACAACAATCGCTAACCACACTCTGACAGACCTTTCCTCTCCAATGGGCCACTACACATATTCAGTACTTAGGACTTCAGATTGCCCCTACGATACTCAAGACAGTGACTCTAAATTACCGTGCTCTGACTCGTCAGATAAGCTCCGATCTTGGCCGCTAGCGACACCCTTCCCTCTCTTGGCTTTGGAGGATAGCCGCAGTGAAAATGTCAGTTCTTCTATGGATCTTTTACCTATTCCAGGTTCTGCCACTAGAACCACCACCGGGTTCGATTTGCTCCCTCCAGGACACCTTGAACCATTTTGTATGGGCGGTACTATCAGGCCTCCCAACTAAGAGTTTTTATCAAGTGGTCACGCGCGGAGTCCGGAAAACACTGGCTTTTCATGGAGAGGGCACTTGCAGAACAACTCTTGTGGAAAATACCTTTTCTTCCCAAAAGCGCACGCCCCCCCAACTTGTATCTCTCCTCCATCACTAAACTTGTGCTAGAAATATGGGACAGGGTGCCAACTAAGAGGACCCTCACCTCCTTCCCTTCTGCCGTGACACCCATATTAGGGAATCCCGACTTCACTCCGCCCCTTACTGAAGCGGGGTTTCACCGTTGGAACCAACCGGGATGCAGATCGGTGGGACACATGTTTGATACAGAAGGCCCCATTCCATTTGACTCCCTCCACCAAGAACACAGCTTTCCCGAAGGTGAACATTGGCACTACACCCAGATCCGCCACTGGGTGATGCCTCCGGCAAACTGCCCCGGGGCACAACAACACCTTACCGCATACAAACGCTTGTTACTTTCTAGAACGACGGATACACGACACATTAACCACTTTTATAAACTACTGGCCTCTGAAAGCACAATCATGAAATCCCCAGGCCAAAATTGATGGGAATCCGAGATAGATCGGGAGTTATCTCCAAAAGAACTGTAAGATATTCACTACCATGCCAGACACACAGCCCGTAACATTCTTCTTGGGCTCCCTAATGCGCTTACCTTTTTATTAAAATCCCGAAGGGTAGACAGATTGGACTGGCGCTACTTGAGGTTCTCCAGAATATACTATTGCACTGGGGCACCAGACACATTCCCACACACCAAGGCTGACTCCACAGACTGCGGTATATAATGGGGATGAAGCGAATCACCCTCACATTAACGAATCAGGGCTCAACATCCCCCAAGCTCTGGGGCCAATTTTTATTTAACTGACAACCGAATTTCACGAGCTCACATGTCCCAAGTACTTATGCTTACTTCGCTTGTCGGAAGCCAACATTACACCAACCCATGGCCATTGAATTGGGTTAGGAGGGGGAGATACTGGCTCTTTCTTATAGCTTTCTTTAAACAAGTTGCCAGGTCCGGGGTGGAGTTTTGGGGTTAATTTACAATTGTATTCAATGCAGCTGGTGCCCCTTGTCACCAACCATCTTTATCTGTTCTACATGCAACTACAATAAAGAAATTTAAACCATAAAAGTGTGGCAATTTGTGGAAGGTTTATCAGCCCACAGAGGTGTTCAGATGTGCGATAGCCCTCCTCAAAATATTTCCTTTCCTCCACATAAAACACAGAAGCTCTCTTGGGTAGTGGTAGTACAGCTTAATGTATGGCATCCCTGTTGAGGGATGGTGGTATTAGTCACAAAAAGTATAACAAAATTAAAAAGAGGAAGCCACAACATATTAACAATATAGTGGTGAAATAACAAGTTCAAGAACACATTTCACCTACACAGGCTATGAGCTACCTGCTACGAAGAAGTTTTCCCATGGTCCTAGTAATCCCCTGCTTCTCCCCCTTATTTATTTTCATTTATTTATTTATTTATAAAGTTTTATATAGCATGAACATGACCCACAAGGGTATCAGAGCACTTTACAGTATAAGAACATAAATGGTTGAGGTGGTATACATACATTCGAAAGTGTCAATTCGTACAAAAGGAATATAAAATATATGAATAACAAACAGAGGACTGTGAAACTGCAGGACGTAGTACAATACACAGTTAAAGAACATTAGGTGAATGTGCTACCAAATATACATATTATAACCACGATTGAATCCCAACGGATAAGAAGTGTATAGATAAGACCAAGAGGGACCCACCCCAGCTAAGCTTTACACTACATACAGCTATTGAACAATAGGGTAGTGATATTCGTCATACATAAAATGGACTCAACCAATCCGCCTGAGACAGGCAATAGTATTCCGATCATAAAGATGACTCGGTGAAGGACAAATGTAGTCATGTTATTTGTGCAGGCCTCACAGATGCTACCTCGTTTTCCAACATTGGTGTCTAGCGACGGGAAACATAGTATACCATTCTGGTGCGCATTTATAGCATTTGATAAGTCCAGTTTAGCCACACATTACCTATGCAGTAATGAGCAAATGGAAGAGCGCAAGGCTCTGAGAAGGGTTCAAAGTTTTGGTTAGGCGAACTAAAGGTATGGGAAAGGAAAGCCCCGCACCCATATGTGTCATGTGAAGATGTTATGATTTAAATGAAAACTGTATTGATAGGACTGTGCTATGTTGATTATCATGTGCTAGCAGGATGGTGCTTTCCTGGAAATGATTACAAACAAATGTTCTACACCATATTGTACACCTTTGAACCCTAACACTACACGCACTACACCTGCATGAGGAGGGTGTCTCCTCAAGAGATAGGGACAGCAACTGATACCTACATCACAGAGGGGGGTGTAGGGGTGGATTGACCTTTATGGGGGACAGGAGAAAAAAAAGGGTCCTGGGAGGTTCCGGTGCTTATTAAGAGCAGGGAGGGTTTCCACAGAAGGGGCCCCCAGATATCCTTCCCCGCTGAAAGTTTCTAGCTATTGGTGCAGGCCAAAATCACTGGAAGGGTGGGGCAGGAGGTTTCTTCACCCTGGGTAGTAACACCCCAGGGGTTCCCATGGTGGGGGACCCCAACAAACATTTACCCTGGTGGGAGGAGGGTGTGGTAGAGTTGAGTGTCCGGTAGGCCCCCCAGGTTAACTGGTGGGGAGGTGAGCAACCCAGGGGTGGCCCCAGGTAGTGGGTGGCCCCAAAGGAGGGTCGTTCTTGAGTGATGGTGTGTAGTGGTAGCCCCTAGGTACCCTAGGTGGGCTAGGTAACTGACCCAGTGGAGATCTAAGTGGGGGGGATGTGCTCCCTAGTTTCCAGGTGAAGGGTTAGTGGTGGACGGTGATCAGTCCGGTAGTTCCTGTGGGACTTGAACCCCAGGAGCTGGTGGAGGGAACCTGAAGTGGTGGCTGGGGCGATGCCTAGCCGGTAACCAGTCAGGTAGGTCCTGTGGGACTTGGACCCAAGGACCAGGGGCATGGGGATGTTCCCCTAGCTCGAGGCAGGAGGTGGACTTCTGCAAGGTAGTACCACCCTGAACACAGGTGGGGCCTATGTTCAGTGAAGGGACCCTGTGTTTCATGAAGGAGTGGTGCAGGCCTAGCCTGGATCTTTAGGGTCCCTGGCTGAGAGTGGTAGTACTACCCTGAAGGCAGGTGGGGCCTATATTAAGTGAAGGGACCCTGCTCTTCAGAAAGGGTAGTGCAGGCCATCCATGGACCATGTAGGTCCTAAGGCTCCCAAGGCCTTGAGAAGTGGACCTGGGTCTAGCTAACTCAGGGCACACAGGCTCTCTAAGGGTACTCCGGGAGGAGAGTGCGCCTCTCGGAGGGAAGGGTGCATAGGGAGAACAAGGAAGGGGTCTAGGTTCCCGGGGTAGTTTCTGTGTGGAGCTACTGACAAGGGGAATGAGCTGTAGGGGGTCGGACGAGGCACCCTCAGTGTTCCTCCCTAGCACTGCCAGTGTGGTAGTGAGGCCGATCTGAGGTCCTATTTTTGGAGTCAGGCCAGTGGCCAGAGGAGCTTTTCTGTGTGGTAAAAGCATGAGTGGCTGTGCTTTCTTTAGGTAAGCCAGTCATCCCGAAAGGGTGGTGGCAGCAGAATGACCTCAGCGGCAGGCTGAGGGTGAGGGTCCAGAGAGGTTGCATCTTTGGTGTGCATCGACCAAAACGGAGAGAGGGTACTGGTTGGAACAAACTCTGAAAGGAAGACCAGCTAGTGACCCGGGGATGGGATGTAGACCTATCCCAGGAGACCGCATCAGTGCTGAGGCACTGTACCCTTGTCCAGAGAAGGGGTAGGCATAGTGTTGCATGCCCACAGGCAAAGGTGGGCCTAGTTAGGCTGAGTCCATGTAGACCATAAGTGACCTGGAGATATCAAACCTAGAGCCTGGTGGGTTCTTAGGGTATTCTGGGATCCCTGTCATGAGTGGAGGTTTCATGGATGGGAGAAGCAGGTGGTTTGAAGGGATAACTGGTGAGTAAGGGGGGTCTGGCCAGAACCCCTTATAACTAGTTATCGCTGACTACGGGAAGTGTACCCATGTAGAGTGGCTACTTCTTCCCTGTAGGAATCAGCTGAGTGCAGTGTGTGTTAGAAGGTGGTTCTGACACTATGGGCCGCCCGGATTTTTCGCAGTTTGAGCTCCTAATTGTTGAGCTTTTACTGTGGGGGAGCCTCATAATCTGGGCCTCACCCACAGTGAACTCATAATGAAGGAGACTGCATGGAGATTTTACTGATGTACCCCTGGCTTGACTAGGCCCCAGCGCAGCAGCTGGAGTATGGGACACCGTGCAGGTTACATGCAGACACGGGTATACATGCGTGTGCACACATGTAGGGGCTGCGCAGGGGAGATTCCTAGCGTGCGCAGTCCAGGAGCAGCTACAGAGTGAATGGTATGGCAGGACTTATGCAGAATTGGGTGGTGACATGGAATAGGCTTTATATGCTGGGAAGGAACATGCCAGGGAAAGTCAGTGTGTTTTACTGTGTTTTCACTTCATTATTCCCCTATGGGGATGTGGGGCCCATGGCTAAAATGACTTCCACAAAGCCTACAGATTCCAGACACGCACTAATGTCCAGTGTAGCCAGAAATGACATATTTCTCTGAGTCCCTGGCTGGGGTCTGGCCCTGGCAGGTTAGATTAATGACTTTTCTTCCCAGAGCAAAGATCTTCCCTCCAAGGTGAAACGATAGGTGAAGCTACAAGCCAATCCATCAACTGCTGTCGCTGGGTGCCAGGCACCAAGCTTTACCACAGTGAGGGGGGAAGGAGTTGGGTTTCAGAGGCCATGTGGCCAAAGACACTGGACGATGCCATTTTGAACAAACCCAGGGGCTGGACAAGAAGGAGGGAGCAGGGGCAGGGAAGTGATGTGTCGCTGTTTGATAGGACACACAGAGACTTCCTGCTAGCCCCCTACTCAACTTTTAAAAAGTACTTGCACAGGAAGAGAAGCTCTCTCTGGGGTGTGGTCTCCTGAGGTGAAAGGTGCTGGAGCCTGGCGCAATGGGCAGTTGGAAGGAGGACACCCCTGACTGCCGCTCAGGCCCCTAAAAGCACCAGAGGAAGAGCCCAGGACCGGAGCACAGAAGAGGCCTCTGCGCAGGGAGAAGAGAGGCGCAGGGAGCCAGTGAAGACCGCTCCCTGCAGAATGCACCCTCTTGAAGACCCGGAGGATGAAGGAGAGTTCTCCCAGTGGCTGGGGGTCACCACCAGGAGCAAGAAGACGCGAAAATGGGGCAGATCGGACCCCCAGGGGCTGAGATATGGCCCCTGGAAGGTAGGTGACCTTTGACCCCTAAGAAGACCGATGACGAAGCACGTGGGGCTCCGCCACCGGTCTCAGAGATGCCCCTGGGGTGGGTCAGGTCCCGGGGGCTGCCCCAGGAGGAAGCAAAGCAGGGGAGCGCCATCGCGCTACCCGTGAAGATGCCAACAGGTAGCCAGTAGCCCACCCTGGCCCCTGGTGATGTGAAGGAAGAGGGCGGGGGTGCGCCGTCGTGCCCCCTCCATGAAACTTGCCCCCAGGGGGTGCCAGAAACCCACCCTGGCCCCCTGCGGAATCGGGAAGCAGGGGAGCACCGTCGCGCCCCTCTCCGAAGATGTCCGGGGGCCCGGGACCCCATTCCCAGGCCCCAACGATGAGGAGAAGGCCTAGGTCCCGACGGGACCGCTGAGGCCGCGTCTGCCCGCCAGAGCGAGCAGACCAAAAGTGCTCGGCCGGCTCCCACAGCAGCACAGAAGAGTGCTAGCTGCAAGGGGAGTCGGCGGGAGCAGCCAGAGGTGGGTTCGGGGCCCTCAGAACAACAAAGTTGAGACAGAGCTGCAGGGGGTGGGCTCCCTGAGCCGCATCCTCTTACCTGGGGGTCCAGGTGGGACCGGGCCCCCCACCAAGGCTCATCATTTACGCAGACATGCCCATAATGCCTTGCCGGCCAGGACCGGCCTGCAAGGGCAACCCGGCGTTTTCTTGGCTTGTGGTGGCCCCAGGAGAACGGGATCACCACCCTACATGTATAAAGGTGCTGGGGAGCTGCTGAGGAAGAGCAGTCTCCCCACAGCACGAAGAGCAAAGTCTCACCCCAAGTGTCTTGGTGATTCAAAGGAATCAACCCCTCCAGGGCTCAACTTGCAGTTAACACCTTCTGGGCTGCAATTTTTGTTCTTCAGCTGAGGGTGATTTAAAAAACGCATCAAGGAGTGAAGGGCTGAATTGGGGATGTCTGCAGAAGGGCATCCCCAGGATGTGAAGAGGTGTAACTGCACAGAAATGCAGTTTTTAATGGTTATTTCTTTTAGAGGGACTGATGTTCAATGTGAAGTATTGGTGTAAGGTGATGTCATAAGCTAAGTGGCCAGACACTCTCGCTAGGGTGTCTGGCAGTATTTACAACTTAATCCTGTGATCATCTGTGATGCCTTTAGGGGCTGTAATTGCAATGCATTTTTAATGATATCCAAATGTGCGGAGTACTGTCATTCTAAAGTGTGCTTAAACATGTATTCTTGCTGCTGCGTTTAGGTGAAGACCCCAGACTATTAGCCCTTAAGATGTAGAGGTGCATACTGTATGGTCAGTAGGAGATGCTCAGTCAGAGTCATGTGTCAAAAAGGCAGGTGTAGCCTGTTTAATGCTTGTTGAGGTAATGGGGGGGTCGCCACTGGGATGGTGCCAGTGCGCAGGGCCCTCGCTCCAGGTTAAGACCAATTCACTGCATTGGGGCAAGATGATGTGCATACATGGGAGTGGTGGTATTAGACCCCACCCCCCCTGCGGGAGGGGTGGAGATGTTATGCAATGTCACAAAGTAATTCCATCAGCTTATGTATATGTGTAAATTGGTGTATAGTATTGAGTGGTGTGTGTGTTTAATAAATGTACTCTTACTTTTATAAAGCAAAATACAGACTGGACAATCAATTATTGAGTGTTATTTTTGCGCACCTGCAAATGGCGATTACTAGCCCACACCACCTCCCTTGAGTAAGCCTCAGACTGCTCTGCAACGCTACCCTCTGAGAGTCAGGCGCTACAATGGGGTGTTTGGTTCCCAGTGAAGGACAAATGTAGTCATGTTATTTGTGCAGGCCTCACAGATGCTGCCTCGTTTTCCAACACTGTGTATTTCGTTTTTCACTGTTAAAAGTCTGGCTGGCCCATGGGATATCATTGAAGCTGCACTGTAACATTTTACATGTGTAACTTTCAATTGGGAACAGCTAGAGATTTGGAGTTTAGGCTCTCTGAATTCAGAATTTAATAGTACATCTTTTAGTAAACGTGTTTTTTTAAATTGTGTGTTTGAAAACCCTGCTTTTAAAAAGTGGACATATTCTTGTTTAACCATCAGGTGTGCCTCTGCCTGTTTGTGTATTCACCCTCTGGTTTTGGAGTAACAAGGGCTGGGGATGTGCATCCACTCTAGACAGTCAGAAAGGGGGGGGGGTTGAGGTGTGCCCTGCCTTTCCTTGGTGACTCATAGCCAGGCTGATTAGACCCTTCTGCATTTATAGTGGTTGGAGGAGTCTTCACTAGCACCTGAATAAGCTGTGTCTGCTCTGCACAATGCTATCTCCACCTCCTATAGTGAAGCAGGACTAGGGAGGAGAGAACTGTTTTTACTGAGCTGCAACAAAGACTTCAAAAAGAGAATAAGGTATACATATTATACCTAAAGCCCTAGAACTTTAGATTACTTCTGGACTAAAGGACCCAGCCAAGAAGAAGAGCTGAATTGCTGTCAGGAGGAGTATTGCCCCCTGCTGTGTGCTGCTTTGCTGGGTTGGCCTGCAGTTGCTCCTTCTGTCTGTGGGCAGTGGAAAGGACTGGACGTTTGCCTTGCTTTCCTGCTTAAAAAGATTCTCTAAGGGCTTTAAGTAGAGATTGCCTCCTGCTCCGAAGTCTCAGAAACACAAAGATTTCACCTGCATCTTGCTAAACAGCACCTGGACTCCTCTGTTGGACTCCTGATTGCCAAAAGGTGCCAATTCCAGTTCCTGGGCCCTTGAAATCGTGAGATTGGTGCTTCTACCCAAGAAAACCAACACTGATGCCATCAGTGACACCGTAATCTACATCGAGGCCGTGGACACGGCTCTGGAAGTGGACTGCCTGCACCCCAGTTCTGTTGTCCGCTGACGCCTACAAGTGATCGATCTCCCTGGCGCTAGTGCTCGGACCGACACCGGTTGCCGCCAACGCCTAAATCTGGACATCACGGAGCCAGTTACTGATGTGGGTGACTTCCCAAACTCATCGACACAGCACTCCTGAATGGAACCAAAGCCTCACCACCAGAGCCGCCTCACCTCCACTGCCAGCCTGGACTTGATGCCTCGCCTCCCCTATTGCAGTAACGAGCCGGTCTTGCCTTGACCATCGAAGCCTCACCTCAACGACGCCGGGCGCCATCCGTTGACTTCGTTCTCCAAGGTATTGTTACTTGGGGGTCTATGGGACTCAGTGGCTGTTCTACACACCTCGTGGTTTGTGCCGTACTTTGGATTTTTGCCGGTCAACATATCGTAAAAGTCCCAGTTAAAGCTATATGTTTCTATTATCTTTTTTTTATGCAGTAATCATTTTAAAAGTCATATTTTGAATTGTGTATGTTGGATTTTTGTCGTTTTGGTCTTATTCGGTTTAGATAAAGATACTTTATTTTTCTAAACTGGTCTGGTGTTCATTTGTAGTGTTTTCACTGTGTTACTGTGTGTCTGGCTGCAAATACTTTACAAAAAACCCTGTCTGCTTGTGCTGAGCTACCAAGAGGGTGAGCAGGGGTTATCTAAAGTGTGTAACTCCCTTATCCTGACTGGAAGCAAGGGTCCCTATGTGGACAAGGTGCATACCTCTGCTAACTAGAGACCCCCATTTCTGACAATTATGTATTTAAATTAGTTTCAGCTTTCACCAAATGCACTCTAAGTTGCTTTGAAATAAATGATTTCCACAAATGTCCTAGTAACGGTTAAGAGCACACAATCCTGGTGCATCAGTCAAAAGTGGAAATCATTACATGTACTTTACAAAAATGTGTAATGATTTCCACTTTTGACCGACGTACCAGGCAAAACGTGCTTTAAAGTGCCCTAATGTAAATGTAAATCACCATTTTTCAAAATATGTCTCACGGTAGAATAGTAAAAATAAAAAATACAATGAAATGTATTATGTCCTCTAAAATCTAACAATGGTATATAATAGTTAAAAAACAATTAACCAGGGAACTGGCTCGACCCTTCCCCTATATCCCTTTTATATTGTGATTACAAGGGCCCCATCCCCTCCACAGAACATATACTCCTGGCTAAAGGCCTGAGTTTATACAGTGTGTTTTATCAACATTTAAATAGGTGACAGCATGTGTCGGACACAAAACTATTTTAGCAGAGTTATATTGTTGTATTGCCTACTCTTGTATTGAATACTATGCGTCACTAGGTCGCGCAAGCAGTGAAATACAGCTTTATGACTCAATATATCAGAATCAGAGTGGTAGATTGCATAGCCAATAGGTAAGAGTGAAATGGGCCTACTTTGAAATATTGTCTGGGAATTATTATACCCGTAAACAATGTAAGTGAGTCTATCTGGAGATATCACCATCTGTCTAAAGAACTGAAATGATAGCGACAAGTTGACCTTCTTATATAAGCGTCACATATTGACCCCTCTTTGCAATGAGTTGTTTGATTTCAACAGGCAAATGGTTGCCAAGCACAGAAGCATTTTTGCATTGAGTCTGCTTGGTTTCTGTTTTATTAAAGCATTGAAACACTTTTGCCTTTGTATAAAAAAGATATGACACAAAATGTAGAATCTTAAAAAGAAATATGAAATCAATGCCTACATAAGCAGCATGCACAGATAAAGCGGAATTTGGAAATGGGTTAAAAGAATAGTATAAGGCCACAGCGCGATGGTGGCCACCCTATGTAAAAAGCTAGCTAACAAAATGTGGCCTTGCTATATTGGTGGTAGTTCTTCGCATATTGTGGGCATTGGGTGGAGATATATGGGCATTTAAGGCAGAATCTATCCCAACTGTGGCAGTGGTATAAGCAAGTACTTAATGAAACTTACAAATTTATGTTTGGGCAGCAAGCATGCACAAACTATAAGTGAATAACTGGAAACTCAAGGAAATTGATCAATGGCTCCCCATGCAGCTGGGTCGTTTAATATGTTGTTTTTCAAGAATTAGTTACCACTTTGGTAGTTTATTTTTGAAAAGTAAAAAACTTAGCTGAGTGCACAAATCAGATATGCTGCTTGCTTGCCAAATCACACTTGGCAAAGCTTCAATATCTCCAATGAAGTTGCAGCAGCTCCACTGAAGGCAGAGAGATCCCTGCCTGCCTGGCAGGGATCTTCAATTATGGAAAGTAGTCATCCTCTGGGAAGGTGATAACCTCCAATGTCCTGTCTCACCTTGAAGGGTCGAGGCAGACTGCCTGCCATACTTTATATGACCCCCTATGTCTGACAGGTGTTATCCACACATCTACAATTTGCGTAAAAATATTGTCTCAACATATATTTTTATTTAAATCAAGTGCTGGAGCTAAATGTAAAAAATGCCTTCACTAACCTGCTGTAATGTTCAGTACAAAAGTGTGTGTTCAGATCCCATCGACGCGCAAAGGACAGATCACTTATCACATCCTTAGAAGATTAACTTCTGCTTCACTCCTACCCTTTCCTGCTTTGCTGGGACTAACCTGGACTTCTTCTGTACCACTAAGGGGCCCCAGTAGTGCTCACCATGATGACACTGCTGAGGGAAAGCGCACTTGATGTACAATCTGTGGTTGTTGCACGACTGCGAGAGCCGTGGTGGTTGTAGAAGCTGTTATCAGAGGGAGAAGGAAGGGGAGTGAAGGAAACATTGGATGGAACCAAAGAGCTCTGTGAAGCCTTTGAAGGAGGTCAAGTTCTAGTTAGCTCTTCTGGTGGTCGTGTATATACGTACAAATCCTGATATCTGCAGTCTGCCTGGTAGGAGAAGTTGGGGGCAACTGTAGTGGTGCATTGGGATATGGAAATCTGAATCACTTGAAGGTGCTGCTCACCCTCAGTGCTTCACCACCCTTGTTTTCTGCCCTGTTTCTATTAAACTAACAGTGAATTATAAATCATTTTTTAAACCTAAAAAATGCCAACCCTGGCTGTGAGTTAAGGTCATCGCCTGAAGCAATAAGTGGCCGCTATAAGAAGGCTGCCACAGATGCATTGAGGCACCAGCAACAACCACAGGCCAGATTGTCCAGGGGTATCATAGTCCGATCCCTGGATTTAGAAGCTTGCCATACCTCAGGGCTTCCCATTTGTGACATGCTGCAGTTCTACATACCAATCAGCCGGTCACCCCACCCTTTGCCAGCTCATGATAGAGTCAGGAATAGGAGGATGAAAATGCATGACGCTGAAACCTAGAATGTGCAACCGCATAGCTTCAAGCTTTCAGGTTCCTGCTTTAGCTGTGGGCCTGCCCCGAGGGTTAATAGAATGAGTGAGGGCCAGTCAGTATGAGCAATTCACACTGGGAATGAGTAAGAATAACTGCAAGTGAGTGCGAGCGAGTGAGAATGAATAAGAATGAATGTGAGGGATATTGAGAGTAAAAATGCGAGAGTGGCGGTGATTGAGTGGATGAAAATAATTGAGATGGATTAAGAGAAAGTAAGAAAAAGTGCAAGAGAATGAGGTTTGAGAGATCCAGTAAGTATGAATACATGAGTGAGACTGAGCGAGTCAGAGTGACTGAGAATAAATAAGACTGAGTTAGAATAAGTAAGTATGAGTTAATAAGCGTGAGTAAAGATTTCACTTAGATACACAGCCTTTTTTTAAATAAATTTAGTTTTTTTATATATTCTTTGTAATTGTTCAAGGTGCTCCGTGGGTGACGTCCTCCAGCCTTGGGCGTCCTAAAATGCATATACGTGCCATCAGTGGATCACTAGTAGCATCCCCATGGGCACACAATTTTCTCCTCCCACAACATGCTATATTTAGATTTTATAGTGCTACTCCCTGAGGAAGGGCTTCTCTTTTGCCCGAAATGCATAGGAGTAATCATTTGCAATGATGTCATGTCTGAAAAGATGTAAAAATTGAAAAATGAAAAGAATATGATGAAAAGTATACGATGATATCAACTACAATTTCATGAAAACAATGGAATAAAGAAGTAACTTTAAAAAATCAAAAAGAGTGAATTCCTCCTTTAAGAAATTGTGGGAGGAGAAAATTGTGTGCCCATGGGGATGCTACTAGTGATCCACTGATAGCACGTATATGCATTAATAAGCGTGAGTGCAAGGAAGTGAGAGAATGTGAAAGAGTGTGAATAAAGAAGTGAGCAAAAAAGTGAGTGCAAGACTGAGTGAGAATGAATGAGATACGAGGGAGTGGGGGTGCAAATGAGAGGGAGTGAGTGAATGGGAGTATCAATGTGAAGGTTGTGTCATGCTTGCTCGCCTGCTATTGGCTCAGAGGCTCCCATGGCAAAATATTGCTGCTGGCATACTGGAGCCCATTCTCAGCATAAGAGGCACCTATGACCAGATATCGGCACTGGTATACAAGAGGAATACATGGCATATCAGACACCCATGGCAAAATGCTGGTGTTAGAATACAGAAGGTAATACTGGTCATAACGGGTACTCTTAGAAAATGCTGACACTGCCATACTGGAGGAAAGTCTGGGTGTATGGGTTAATGTGAGATAAGGGAGCATAACTGCGCCATATAGGATGGGTGCAACCATGACAAAATACTGGCACTGACATACTGACATGAGCTAAGCTTGCACACGGTGCACCCGTCTGCCTGTTTGTGCCATGCATACATTTATCTTGGAACTTCCCTGAGTCAATTGTGACCTGAGGGCCGAGCGAAGTCACCGCAGCTCAGTTTCTGAATTTTACTGTGTACAAAAACTCCTAACGCGGTGCGGGTACACAAGATCCCATGCACTTTGCGCCTGCCCGAGGCCACGCAGTGGCCATCAGGAGGGCGGGCTCCTAGTCACGGAGGGCTGTCCCGCCCCCGCATGACGCAGTAGTTCCTCTCCTGAGGCAGTCTCCCCTGGTTGGTGGAGACTGGTAGTGATGCACGTCCGGGGCGGTGGGGAGGAGCCGTCTGGAGTTCATCAGACCTCTGCCCTGCTGGGGAGGCCTCTTTGCCGCCCCGGACGTCGCTGTTCCATGTTGGGACACTCTTTTTGCCTCGACGCGTGGTAGTGTCCTCGAGAGGGACTCTCTTTTCCTGTCGGCTGGAGGTCTCCTTCAGTGCCGAGGTCCCATGGGGGCACCTCGATGGTCTGGCGTCGTGTTTGTTGGCGTCTTCCGGTGCGGTGAGTCTTGCCCGGCGTTGTTTATTGCGGGATACACCAGTTTGCATTGCGCCCCCCCCCCCTTTTTACGCGGCGGGAGAACAGCAGGTCCCGAGGTTTGAAGTCTGTGAGGGGGCGCGAACAAAGCAGCACCCGGGCGCGGGGGATAGATTCATACCGCTACCTCAGCTTGACTCTGTTGAATCGTGGCACTTTCTGAGTGGCTGGTTTGCGCGCAAGTAACGGGTGTGCTTGGTGTGATGGCAGTAGGGGTCTCCTGCAGGTGCGGTAGCTGCCGGGGGAGTCGGCTGGTCTCGTCCCGTGGGCGTGGAGGCCTTTGCTGCCGGTGGTATTGTCACGTCGCGGCTCAAGCGGGTTCAAGCGCATCCTGGGTAGAGCAGCGGGTGCGTCGGGCGGGTTCGCACTTCTGGGGGCAATAAGTATTGCGCATATGGGTTGCGGTCATCTTTATTGTGGGGCAAGTTGTCGGGAGTTCGGCTGGAGCACGGGTGGTGTCGTATTGTGCTGAGCGCAGCTCCGCGGGTATCTTGGTGCGAGGTGTTCACAGGCGGGCGTCGCCAGTTCTATGCTGATTTCCGCCCCGGGGGAAACTGAGTCATCTTCGGCATGTTGTGGTTGCGGCCCGGGACTTGTCACGTAGGGGCGGTTGTAAGAGGCATGGAGTCATTTTCATTGCACTAACCCCGGGCTATTCGGATCCATAACGCGGCGGCTGTGGTTGCTTGTGGCATGCTTCCGACCGCGGCGCTAATTCAGTTTATTACTCGCATTATGGGTATATTTAAAATTCTGCGACATCGGTGTATTCACTCCGAGCACATCATTCAGTCTTACCATTGTTGGGTGTCGGCCATCCTCGGGCCTTTCGCGGCATGTCTGTTGTAGGTTTGTTGTGCTGACACTTGGGTCACCAGTCTCCCAACGACTAAGAACGGCGCGATTCTATAACGCAGTGTGGTTTGTTAATATACATGCATATATGGGCAAGCGTGGGGATGGTCCTGGTTCCTTGCAGTTGCTTACTACTATCCTGGTGCACGTGTGTAATGGCTGAAGGGTGCGGCCATTTTAGGGACACCATGGTGTGATGTCCGGCGCTTAAGGGTAATGGCGTCCAGTGCGGCTATTTTTGGTGGTGGTTTGTTTCCTTTGACCGGCGCAAGACGTGTATGGCGCCTGTTGGCGGTGAATTTGGGTCACGGTTCTTCGATATCGGCGCATGTGAGTAAGTGAGGACAATTTTGACGGACATTTCCGTGGAATGCATGGTTAAGAGGATACTGTGTTCGGGTCCTCCCTCCCCCATTATGTTTCCTTTTCGCTCCGCCTGGCTTGCGATGCAGCCGGGTTCTCTATGACTTGCGGTGTTAGTCACGAGGTTCAGCTTCTTAAGCATGTGACTGTTGCTTCCGACCCACGCAGCACTTCTGGTGTGGGCTTCTATACCTAATTTTGCCATTCTTATTTCAGACTCCGCCCCTTTGTTCGCCCCCCCCGCGCCCCCTTTTGCGAACTCCCGGCGCCGCGCTGACCAGGCAGCTCCTGCAACCACTCCTTGTGAGGTATGTATGCTGGCAAACAGGAGGGTGTGGTGTTGAGGGGGCCTCAGGTATCCGATTCGTTGCATCAGGCCTCCTGCTAGGTAGTATTATCAGATGGGGTCATAGTCATGTTTAGTCTCCTTCCTTTGCAAGTACAGCGCGAATTTTGTCATCTGGCTTCTGTTACATTAAGTCTCACCTCATTTATATTGTCATATACAAGCAGTGATTATGGGTTGGTATTGTCTCGTGCAGAGTACATTAACGTCGTGTGATTTGAAAGGGAGTTACCTGCAAGTTCAGTACTGCTGCAAATCATTTAAGGGAGATTGCCGCACCTCTAAGGAGCATTCGGGTACTCAGTAGTTTGTGTACCTGCACTTGCTTAATTCTTTTGCACGAGATATATGTACGGATGAATGTCTAATTACGCCACCCTGTTAAAAAATGGACTCGCCCGCAGTCTTTAGAATTTTGCTGTGAAGGTTTTGGAGAGCGAAAAAATATATCATCTCAAAGGGGCAGTCTGAATCTCTGTAAACTTCTTGGTCTACACCTTCATCGCGCATCCAAGTCTTTGTATTCTCACATCTGCTGATTCACGCGTCTAATCCATACACAAGTTCCTTCTTCAGCCTCTCGTGCGTGCAGGTTGACATTACGGTATGTTTATGGTTTGAGTAATTGCAGTTGTTAGGAACGACGTCCGGGACCACTAGTTCTTACCTGTGCCGGATACGTAGATGGTCTTCTGGCTAAATTATTTATTCCTTAACGAAGCACGTTGGTGTGTACCGCGGCTGTATCAAGCCTTGGCTGTGGGTGGGAGAATGATATGTCTTTATGAAATCTTCGGCGTGTTGGATATGTTTTTGATGGGTGTTGCCTGTGGTTAAAGAAATGCTCAATATTGTCCGTCATTTTTAGAGGTAGCATCATGGTATTCCAAAGACACATCTTTCCCCCCCATGGGAGCAAGTCCCCTAGCTCAGTTCCCAGTACTAGCCTCAAATATTTAGGCCTCTTACCTAAATCGGAATTTTTAGATGCCGCTAGCCCGGAAAATGAGGGGTGTAGAGTAGCCATGTCAGCCTAGCAGACAAGCACAAACCTAGAGGCCCGGGCCCCAAACTGAAAGGGTTGCACAGATACTTAAGTAGGTAATTCTGGTAGGCTGAAATAACTATTCTGGTGTGTTCACATGTACCCCTATTATGAAATTGACAAGCTATTTATAAGGAAGGGCACTATACGATTTGAATGGGGACCAGCCGTGCGGTGCTAACCCTTGATTCATGTTACTTCTTTGTAATTTCACCCTGCATCGGTTGTGCCTTCCCTATAAGTCTCTATGAACAGGTGCGAGTGCACAAGCCTTAAACGTCATCAGTATTGTTCATCTTGTAGGATGGGCAGTTAAGAATATTTTCAAATTCATTGACCCCCCTGTACGCCAATTTGGTCCGGTTTGGGAGCCCGGCATAGGGGGAAGTCGAGGCTAATGCGCAACTTCCTGTCCCAATGGTATCTTACTATAAGTTGTCTAACCATTCCATTACAATGTGTGGCATTTTGGTGGCAAATGACATGCCTACGATCATATCACCCAAGATAAATATTGGATATTCGACCAGCGTCATCTTGAGTTTAGCAGGACAGTTTCTCTGGCGATGGAGGGTGCGAGTGGTTCATTATACACTTATTGAAAGCGATCCTTCAGTCGAGCCCTGCTTCTATTCCTAATAATACATTACCTTAAGCCCCATGTATGACAGAGATTAGTGCTGTGTTCTTTCTGCTATTATCAGGAATAAAAATGGAAAGTAACCCTCTAACCATACGGGAACTGATCAGCTTTGCAGGTAGTTATCTACAACGGTGTGGGTGGGAGTATGTCATCAGCATAGCATGTGATAGAACTGGTTTAATAATATTATAGCTGGAGGCTGGACAGGATTTGAGAATAAACCCATTCCTGTTTTTATATGAAGAGACTCCCTCACTGAGACAGGCAAACAAGAGCGTAGCGGCAGCGGGTGCAGTGGCACCGAGGACGCCTGTCTCCTCCTTATTGTTGTATTTGATCATGGCTGTAATTTTCATTCTATCTCTATCCTGGGACCCATATCTTTCCGGTAACAGTGCCTATGACACACCAACTACTCTATTAGGCTTGCTCCCCGCACCCACACCTTGCGATTCCTGCTCAAAGAAAACAAGGCATTTGCAGTTATAGATAATGCTGCACGCCGGGCCATGTTTCGGAAAGTAACCTGACGCTTTGGCAAGGCACGACTACTTTAATTCGATAGTTCTGCCTTGTATCTGACCCGCAGGTAATCTTAAAGGAAATCCAGTATAGTTTTATGTTATTATTATTTTCGAAGCACTTTCGTTATAACTTGGTCCCATTCACCACACAAGAGGTGGTCATCATACTGATAGGCTCTACGGCTGATCTCTTTTCAGTCCTTTTTCTAACATGCGGCGAAGTGCTAGATATTAGACATCATATGTCACACGTAAAATGAATGGATATGCCACACATACTTAGTCTCAAACTGTCAGCTATGTATAGGTCCCCGTATTTACTCCAGGAAGTTATACAGGAGGCTTGCTATTATTTTAAATACTAGGGGTTCAATTGTTTTACAGGTACAATACATATTATGTATGGGTGTGAATGAGGTGTGAATATACAAGCCTACAAACAGTGTATGCGCTAGGGCACAAGTCATTTGAGCCGCTAATTTCGAGCCCTTGTGGAGCAACTGTTTTTCCCCTCGTTTTCACGAGAAAGCAGCACTGTGAGCTATTGAATTGTCACTCATAATTACACTCAAATTATAAAATGTCTCACATAGCAGCCGGCACTTGGTAGGATGTGGATTGGCGTAAACTCCCCTGCGTCAGTTAAGTTTCATGTTACACGAGTGAGCGTTCATGTTAAATAAGCCAAGGCCATATGGGACTGCCTTGGCGTGCCCTGTAGTCTGTTAGCGCCAGTAAAGATGTACTGTTCCCAAATGTTTTGTTTACATGCTAACCAACAATTTCTTGCTACGATAATATACTAAATTGTGGCCAGACACCTCCTCCTGGCATGTCCCAGCTACCCAGACTGTACTTTGTGAGTGGGTGGGTGGGTATGTATTGTGCGCCTCACACTTATCAAATCTGCTGTAGCCATCACCAGGCTTAGTGCTGTGGCACACCGGAGAATTCGGAATGGATCTACATTCTAGACTCTTCCCCTATGATATCTCATTCAGAATAAACCTTCTCCCAACTAAATCGTCCCTGTTAGACATGTTTTCTTGCCAGGCAATTTTAGTGGTGTGGCCATTCTTGGGCTTCTTCTGGCCAGAACCTGAAAGCGATTTTCTGAGTGTTGTATTCTGACTAGGGTTATCAAAAATGCTAAAAACTCCGGGAGTTGATAGTACCCCCCCCTGGTATTTTGGGCAGATGAAGGGAGTGCAGCACAAGCGCTTGTGCCATGCTGGTCGGCAAACTTGCCACCCAGTGTGGAGGCAATAGGTATAGCACGCAATAGACACCAGGGCATTAGAACATACGGGACGTTGGCAATGTTAGCGCTGGTGTAAGTGCAAGCTAAACACGTGAGAAAGTGTAAGTGCAAAGATAAACACGTGGGAAATAGCAAACAGTGCGTTCAGAGAAGTGGCGTGGCTGGCAACAAAGAGTACCACACACTGGTACATAGGGAGCACTGCAATAATGGCAAACACGTAAAATTGAGAAATACTACCTGTACACTCCTGATAACAGCACATGTGTTGCTCTACCATGAATAGGGAAGGTCGTATGTCAATAGTCATTTCCCTCCTTCCTTTGGTCCTGCTGTCTATCTTTCATCTTAGGCTCGGGTACCTGTTGGCAGCCCACCCGCGGTCTGCAGCCTTAGTGTAACAATCAATTCAGGTATAAGGAGAACATCCGTGGCTACCACAGCCCGAGCCCGGACTGTCTATAATCGTTGAGGTGGGTCCCTAGAAGTCCTTTAGAGAATGTTCTATCTGGTATCTTACCCGGTGCCCCCCCCCCCCCCCCCGGTGTCGGTTCCCTATCCCTGGGGGGGGGGGGTCCTAGTTAACTTAGGACAAGCTATCCCTGTGGTAGGATAGACTGGCAGCCGGCAGGCCGGACTGGGGGGCATGTGTTATCGGCCGTCCCCGTGGTTTTTTCTGTTTTCACTTGTTAGACCACGTCGCTAGTTATTCCAATATATACATTTGCATACTGCAATAGACTTCTGTATTCTGTAGGGGTTATGCCAATGGGTGCCTGAGTGGCTTTTATTTCTCCAGGCATATCCCGGCGCAGGTCTGGAGCTTAGGGGGCTCCCCGTTGCAGGCGCAGTTCTCCCCGGGAGGTGGTTGTAGGTGGCTTACAGACTAGTTAACTTATGGTATCATGGCCGATGCTGCTTACCAGCCCAAAACCCAAGTCGGCCTTCAGTCTAGCTAACTTAACGGTATGTCTGAAGCTGCTTCCAGCCTAAAACCTAGAGGGCAGGGGATGCCGGCTGTTTGGCCTGGGAACCCGGATTATCCATTATCTGGGACTCGTCCAAGTTCTATAGTATGTCCGGTGCCCTCCTATTCCCTCGTGTCAGTGAGCACAATTACTCTCCCTGCTGGATTATGAAGACAGTAATTCAGATGTATCTGTGACTCCATGGCGCAGTTTTCTGACGCTCTGTGGGAAGGGATATGGTGGTGTCCCAACGGCTTGCGCTGGACAGCCTATTTCATGTTACTGAGGGCCTCTGTGGTAGGGGCCCCTTCCTATCCCTTTAGTTTCCCTGAGGGGTTGTAGGACAGGTTTATTGGTGCCTGATGGTAGCACCCCACGCCTTGGGCGTTGCCCTGTTCCTCCTCTGTCTGGAGGTAGCAATTCTAGGTGTAGGTTGCAGGTAAAGAGCAGTAATAATGGTGGGGGGCCCGTGCGGCAGCGGGAACCACCTCACGGGCTGTGGCGGAGTTACTGGGCGATCCGGAAGAAGAGAGGTGCAAACGCTGGACGTCAGCGGGCACATAGGGGTGCCAGAGCATAACCTCAGAGCCTAACCTGGAACCTCATGGGAGGTGCAGGAATCCGTGTCGGCGCCCCAGTAGTCCTTCGGGCGGTTGTGGGCCTGTGCAACCGGGGGTTTGCCTAGTCACGCCCAGTAAATGGGCGTGTCAGTATAATTATGGTATTTGTACAACAGTTGGGTGGTTCGCCACTGTGTTGTTTGGCTCAACAGGCGGGCAGGTAGCGAGAATGCGGCCTGCCCTAGGATCGCCCGTAAGCTAACCCACCGTCATTACATATGTTGTATGTAATAAACCTGCAGCAATTTTTACCCAAACCTAACATTTGTGTCCTTGTGTTATTTGCGGGTTTGGGCATGTGGGGCGGGGGTTCATGTGGCCCTGATGTGACTATGCGCCTGCCCGAGGCCACGCAGTGGCCATCAGGAGGGCGGGCTCCTAGTCACGGAGGGCTGTCCCGCCCCCGCATGACGCAGTAGTTCCTCTCCTGAGGCAGTCTCCCCTGGTTGGTGGAGACTGGTAGTGATGCACGTCCGGGGCGGTGGGGAGGAGCCGTCTGGAGTTCATCAGACCTCTGCCCTGCTGGGGAGGCCTCTTTGCCGCCCCGGACGTCGCTGTTCCATGTTGGGACACTCTTTTCCCGCCCTTCCTCGAACCCAGAGTGTCGGCTTGAGGGGGCTCCGGGGGGAGCTTTTAATATGTTTCTTTTTCGTTGCAGGCGGAGTTACTGGGCGATCCGGAAGAAGAGAGGTGCAAACGCTGGACGTCAGCGGGCACATAGGGGTGCCAGAGCATAACCTCAGAGCCTAACCTGGAACCTCATGGGAGGTGCAGGAATCCGTGTCGGCGCCCCAGTAGTCCTTCGGGCGGTTGTGGGCCTGTGCAACCGGGGGTTTGCCTAGTCACGCCCAGTAAATGGGCGTGTCAGTATAATTATGGTATTTGTACAACAGTTGGGTGGTTCGCCACTGTGTTGTTTGGCTCAACAGGCGGGCAGGTAGCGAGAATGCGGCCTGCCCTAGGATCGCCCGTAAGCTAACCCACCGTCATTACATATGTTGTATGTAATAAACCTGCAGCAATTTTTACCCAAACCTAACATTTGTGTCCTTGTGTTATTTGCGGGTTTGGGCATGTGGGGCGGGGGTTCATGTGGCCCTGATGTGACTATGAAGGGCGCAACTGAATACAAACTGGCGCCAGCTGTGCCAGGGGATAGTGGGCTGTCTCTCGCACTCCGCTCCCTTCTCAGTGGAACACCACAACATTTAGTTACGGCGCAGAACTGACTGATCCCCCTGTAAAATAAAAACAAAAACCTCGTGAGCGGCTCCTTCCGGACAACCGTAGCCACTGTGGTATTACTGCAGAGGAGGAAAGGGACAGACCGGACGTAATTGTAATTACACAAATAAAACACGCGCAGCAGCAGCAAGGGTGGACTCCACGACGCCTCGCGGACCCTCTCTCGCCTGCTGTCCCGCCGACAGTCCCAGAGCTGCACGTGGCCTCGTGCTTCCGATGACCTCACAGATTCTAACAGTTCCACCCGCCATATTGGCCTGCAATGCCAGCCTCGTTTACAGTCGGGAATAAACAACTATACATTTGACAAAATGATTTTGAAATAAGCAAAATGTATGTACAGTAACATTTTTCAGATGGCTTCCATATCCTGTGTCGTACCTTTCAATAGTGCAGCAGGTGCAGCGGTACCCTGTACTGAGCACCACGTGTAAGAGGCCCGTTGCATCTTTACTACGCCGATGCAAGTGCCAAGACTGTAACACGAGGGGGCGAGGGGGAGGGGGGGGGGGTGGGTGGATGGGGGATATTCCAGTCGGGTAAGTGAATCAGCCAGACTTATTTGTAAAGCCTTATTGATAGCCTTTCGTATATAAAATTCACAATAGCATGCATTGATAACATCAGTTGGTCTTGATTTTTGCAAGAAAAAGGCTTTTTATTGGTTGTTGAACGAGTGAGATAGAAAGTGTGTGTGTTATTTTTCAAAGAGACTGAGCTGCCAGAGGGTCTGGGGAACACTCAAAAGCTTAACAGTCTTAAACCAGGATTCCTGCATTAGTCACATTTCATTTACCTTTCAAGGGTTCTTAACAGGTGCCATCTTTCTTGCATTGGTATGCCCCCACTTTCTGCTGAACTGCTGATGTGCTTTGACTGAGTGTGCCCTGTGCTCCTGCCAACCAGGTGCCCAGGGCCTGTGTTCCTTCCCTAAAAACTGTGTTGAAACTCAAACCCAATTGGCATCTCTGGCCACATGTCAGCCCCTAGTAAATGGTACTCTAGGCACCCAGGGCATGGTGACCAGAAAAGACCCCTAAGGTCTGCAGGACTTATTGTGCCACCCTTAGGGGCTCTGTACCCTGACACCCACACACTGCCTTTGCAGGCTGAGTGTCTAAGTGCAAAAGTAAACAAAGAATCGACATGGCACCCATCCCTGTATGCCATGCCCACAAAACTCACTGCCCTGGCATACCTCAGTCAGCCCTCTAGCTGGGTGACCTATGCCAGCGGTATGGGCACAGATGCATGAGCCCTGTGTCCCTACAGTACCCAGGGCCATTCCTGGGCACTGTAAGTGCAGTGATGCCATTAAGAGTATATGGTACTGGGAGGTTGTCATTACAAACTCCACAGCACCATAATGGCTACACTGAAGACTGACAAGTTTGATATCAAACTTCTCAACACATTAAACCTGCACTGATGCCAGTGTGGGATTTAATGCAAAATGCACCAGAAGGCATCTTAGAGATGCCCCTGAAAACCTAACCTACAATCCACATCTGGACTGAGAGGCTGCCTAGGCTGTCACACAGCAGACATGTTGCTGGACCCCTGGGTGGAGAGCCCCCCGCTCTCCTGGACCTGCAACAATGCACATCCTGGGCAAGGTGCTAAGCCTCCTCCCCCAGGATGGGCAGGGGGAAGCTTCAAAGGCCTGCCGCCTTTGTGAGCTTCTCCAGACCGCTTGCTGTACTCAGCAACTGGCCCCCACCAGTTCTGACCCCCACTCTGGCGGGAAGACTGGTGGGAAACCCTACATCAGAAAGGGGGTGTGCCAGCTTGTGCCAACCCCACCCCTCAGGTGGGAGAGGCGAGGCGAAGCATGACCCCGGGCTCCGGCCATCTTGAGGATGGGGAGCCCTGCCCAATCACAGCTAGGCTCCTGACCCCCTCCCACAGGAGAGGTACAGACTAGGGGGTGTACTCACCCCAGGACAGGGACCTATTGGTCCCTGCTCTTGCCCTACCTATAACACCCCTAAATTCAGTATTTAGGGGCACCCTGAACCTTCCTTCCTCAGATCCCGATAAGAAAACAAGAAGAAGATCAAGAAGAAGAAGACCCGCCGTGCAGCTGCTAACAACAGGACAACACCAACTGACTTGGCCCCAGCCCTACCGGCCTGTCGACCCTGGAACCTGCCCCTGCTAAATCCCGGCGACTCCTGCGGACAGCAACCTTGGAAACCCGGAGGACCTGCCTACCTTGACCCTCTCAAAGACTGGGACTCTCCTGAGCAGAGGCTCTGCTCCAACAACCATACCCCTGGTGCCAGCCAGGAACCGCAAATCCAGCCCACTCTGCACCCTCCGAACCCGGCCTGTGCCCGAGTGACCCAAGACCACGAGGACGTCCCCCCGGCAACTGGCACCCAGTCCAGTGCCCAAAGACCCTCCTCGACTACCCAGATGACGCCTGCAGCCTCAGAACCAGGAACCGCTCCAACCGCGACCAGCCGAGAGTAAGATTTCCCGACCTCCAAAGACGCCCCTGCATCCGGCGCCCCACAGCCCCTGTGCCCTCCTTTGGGGTACTTACCTCTTCTTCAAGAACCCAACTTACCTCTCGAAGTGGTAGTCGCACCTGAAGAATCTCCGTCCCTGCGCCTGCAGCCTTTGTTCACTTTGTAACTTTCCCATTGGATAACATTGAGCGCCCGACGGCTGAAAAGCACGCTGCACCCAGCCGCCTGAGTGCCGCTGGAAGTGCATCTACTACCCTACTCTACTTCCCCACTTGCCCTGAGTAAGTGGCCAGGAGCTCAGCTCCCACAGCCGCATGGCCTGCCTGCTTGCAGCCACCAACCAAAGGCCCACTACCCTCCATTGTATTGCATTGGGCCTACTCTCTCTGCACCCGGCTGCCCCTGTGCCGCTGAGTGTGTAACAACTGTACCTTTCCGACCCTGGGAGACTCCTGAGTCTATGCCCAGAACGTTAACCTCACCAGTCGAGTACTCACCTGAAAGCCGATAACTCACTTTCCTTCCATAGGCTAACTTGACTGGTTTTCACTAAAATTACTTCTAAGTGTGGAGTTTTGAATCTTTAAAATATTCCTCTAAAATCAGCCGAGTAACGAGAAGCCAGTGCTGTACTTTCTAGTTCAGTACTTAACCACAACTGGAATCTTAACTGTACTTACCAGTTACCTGTATTTTCTTCCATAGGAAACCATTGACTGTTTTTCTCTGAGATTTCTTCTAAGTGTCGATTTTTGCAAATTACAAATATTCCTTAAAAATCGTACCAACTACTGTAACGTAAATACTTACCTGTCCTAGGTAGAGGTACCAGTGCTGAACCTAGGAGTCCAGTACTGGATTACAAAAGTAAGGAGAACTAACTTTACCTGTGACTTGAATCTCCTTCCATAGGATAACATTGCTAGTTTTTCTCTGAAAAGTTTTGAAGTGTCAACTTTGAAAATACATTTATATCCTTTAAAAATTACAATTGTAACCAAAACGCTTTTACTCAACTGTTTACAGCTTAGGTCTCGGGACTGAATCCAGGATCCAGTCCTGTGGTTAACAAAGTAATTCTGAAAGTAATCAACTGCATTTTTATAGAAAACCCATTGAGCTCAATGTTAAATTGTGTTTAGAATTGTTTTGCCTATTGCAACCCCAGTAACTATTGTACTTACCAAGTCTATTGCCTTTTTGCAAAGTAATTACCTAAAGTCACTCATATTAAGAAAAGTATATTTTGATACCTGTTGGTTCTAAAATAAAACAACTATATCTTTTGACATAAAAACAATTGGCCTAGAGTTCAGTTCTTGAGTGTGTGAAACCTCTTGCTGACTGAGTGTGTAAAACAAATGCTTTATACTGTCCTCTGATACTGCCTTACTGCTCGACCAAGCTACCACTTTAGAGAGTAAGGTCAGATCTGACTTTAGCCTCTATTATACCTCTGGAGATTGGGGACTCTATACACACTGTACCTTACTTTGGTCCAGTATATATAGAGCCACTTTCTTACAACAGGTGCTTGAATACGGAAACTGCAAAAAGAACACTTGATGGACAGAAAGCAGAACAATGTCATACATTCCCCGCAGTACAGAGATCTGGGCTTAAATATATTGGTTTTTTGCTCACCAGGCCGTTCTTTTTGCATTTGTCACCCGGGTGGGACGGGGATGCCCAGATGTGAGTCTCGTGCTCGCCATGCCACTGGAGTCAAGCTATCTTGACTGATGAGGGAGGAAAGCCTAAAACCGGTCCTAGGATGCTTGTTTCCAGTCCAGGGAGGACTTGGCCTGGCAGTTTGGGCTAGACTGTTCCCATTGGGTGCAGGGTCAAGACTGATTTGCATATGGCTGGGTCCAAACTGGGATGGCATGGTGAGCAAAAAACGATGGATTTAGGCCCAGATCTCTGTACGGGGGTAAATGTATGACATTGTTCTGCATTCTGCCCATCAATTGTTCTTTTTGCATTTGAATATGGAAACTGGCACTTTAAATGTTTAATGCTTTTTTCAAGGCTAGGTATCTCACCAAATGTAGTTTTGCGGCCTACCGCTTGTTTACATCATTATATCTGAGGGCAGGTAGCCACATGGAATCTTGGTGTCCCACCAGATCTCAAACGATGACGTCTTCCTCGGTATCCCAAGTATGGAGCTCATCCTTGCTTTGGATGCTAGCAGGGAGTGCCTGATATGCTGGTCTGTAAGGTCTGTGTGTTGTTCGGTGGTTTAGCTGTTTGTGGACCTGTTTTATGGTCTACTGGGCCAGTATTTACTGTTAATTTGCCTAATATTAAAACAAACGTTTCCTGCAGCAAGGTCAAATCATACAGTTGTCCATACCTTGCAAAACACTTCTACAAGTTCAAACTGCCCGAGTTTGCAAAGATGAGCCACTTTTTAGCTATTTAATTAACTACTGAGGTCCACTTTTAGTTTGGTGCCTGGGTCTATTTTATGTCACAGTTTGATACTGCTGTGAGGGTTCAGATAGCCAATATAACTCCCCTAATGGACTCCATAAGTGGATTCTTTCCCTGTGACATCCTAATTAAGCACACTGCACTGTCTGAACCCAAAGCACTTTTTCATGGTGGAGTGGCATACTTGAGGAGAGGCGGGCTCAGTATCTGGAATCCCACTTTAATCTACCATCGGGGAACCTAAAGTTAACCACAATGTCTCTGGGCCCACTGTAAATAGTATATATCAGATTAGAAGTACTCAGGGGAGCCCCAAACAACATCTGGAGGTAGCAAAGTCAATTCGCTTAGCTAGAATTAAACAACAAATATCTACGGGTAAAAAAGATGGTGCACCAGGTCCAAACGGAGTTCCACCTTCCCTCTTCAAACAGGATGTAATATTCTGGGCAGACATTTTAGATCCACTCTTCTGCCAAATCAGGCCAACGAGCCTGCTTCCAGCCTCATGGAAGGGCTCGGTTATTTCACCAATCCACAAAGCAGGCGACAAAGCCTTCCTGAAAAACTATCACCTCATCACCTTGATCGATATAGAAGCATAATATTTTGCTGGTACTCTACTAGCGGAACTACAAGAGCGGGCCGAAGACCATAATTTTATTCCATACAAACAGACCGGATTTTGTAAATCAACTGGCAAAACCACTAACATCTTAACAATGTCAGTCCTTATAGATAAAGCAAGGGCTACAGATCTTTCTTTACACTTTTGCCTTATAGATTTTAAAGCCGCATTTGACAGCATCGATCGGGCAAGGCTGTGGAAAAAATTGGCAGGTTGGAATATTCCGAGTTCTCTCATGGAAATGATTATACAACTACACACTAACACCTGGGTTCAGATTAAATTGGGGAATGGAAGTCATTCATCAAGGCGCATCCACACAACCAACGGTCTCAAAATCAGGGTTGTGTGCTCGCGGCGATCCTTTTCAAACTATATGTGGCAGCCAGGACGCAATCCCTAAACCTATCTAATGCACATGCCCCAAGGATAGGAGATAAGGTCTTCTTTAGCAAACCCTACACAGATGATGTAGTCCTGATTAGCCACACGAAAGTAGGGTTGCAGCACCTCCTGAATGCACTAGAGAGCTACGCTAAAGAAAATGTCCTGAAAGTAAATTTCGACAAGACAAAAACTCTGTCCATAAAAAATCTTTAAATAATTCTTATGCTTGGTATCTGGGAAATGTCAGAATTCAGAATGCTAAAAATTATAAATATCTAGGCATAAACATTGATAACAGTGGACAATTTATTAACCAACTCAAATCAATTAGAAGAAAATGCTTGGGTTAAAGCAACAACTCTGAAACAACTAAAATGTAAGATGACAGGTCCTAGACTCTCTCCCTTACTTCAGGTTGTTCAAGCAAAAATCCTACCACCCATCTCATATGGAAGCATTGCTCTGAGGGTGAGAGATTCTAAAATTCTTGACAGTACCATCATCAGAGCTTACAGGACCCCTTACAGGACATTGCAACTTTCGCATCGCCGGCCCAGATCAGCCTGGAATTCAGACTCACCAACCAACAGCTAGCAAGACGGGGACTTACCGAACTAGCTGGCACAAAATAAGGGATGCCCCTGAGAACTTCCTAAATCATTTACTATGGAAGGAACTACAGCTAAGCTCACAAAGGCAGCCAGGAACTGTGTAAAATGCAGTCTCGTAACTACAGGGCTCTCCGAGCTCTGGGCCAATACCAACCTCGCATACACTCTTCAAAAAAGCAGTACGCAGAACAATCAAGTCCCTCTAACTAATAGATGACAAAGCCGCCTTTGCTAAACGGAGCCAAGCATGGATGGCTATCGGTAGCAAAACACTCAGCTTACAATCTTATTTCAGTTTGGGGTACTCTTGGTGCACAAAAGAAAGATTCCTCAAACACAGACTAGGAAAGCTGCCATCCATCCTGCACCTCCCTCCATGGCACCTCCAATCCACATCTAATTGTCGTCTGTGTAGAAATGGGATGGAGGATATGGCTCATTTGATTTTGTACCTGTCTGTACTTTAAGCGAGAAAGGGCACGGCTACTTAAACCTGAATTTAATGTCCGGGGGATTTGCCCAAGACGGCAAGCTGTGATAGCGTGTTTCAACTCTGATGACACGCAGTTGAACTGCAAATTAGTGAACTTTTTAGATATGGTAGAAAATAAAATGGAAGAATTACGCACACTGAGTACCTGCATGGCCGATTAAGTTGAACGAAGTATACAAGCCGAGGGCAATTTGACCAAGAAGACTCTATCAGACAATAGGCCCGATGTAGGTAATTTTATTTTACCACTTCTTAAATACCGAATGATACCGAATCGGTATTTAAGAAGTGGTAAAATAGAGGGGGGGATGTAGGTAATACAGAATCGGTAAATACAGAATCGTTAAGATTCGGTATTTACCGATTCTGTAAATACCGATTCGGTAATGTCCATTGATTCCAATGGGCATTGAAGCCCATAGGAATCAATGGGCATTACCGAATCGGTATTTACAGAATCGGTAAATACCGATTCCAGCAAGGGTGCAGGGGGTGTCACTTTGACACCCTCTAGCACCCCAAATACAGGCATGTGTGCCATGTGGCACACAGACATGCCCTAAGGGCATGTCTGTCTGTCACATGGCATAGGTGTGCATGCACACATGTGCATGCACACCTGGATTCGGTATTTTACCACCCAGTTGGATTGGGTGGTAAAATACAGAACATGAAAGGCCTGTAGCACTGGAAACAGTGCTACCTACATCAGGAATTTTCAGAATCGGAAACATTACCGATTTGGTATTTTACAGAATCGGTAAATTTACCGATTCTGTAAAATATAGCCCCCTACATCTCAATCACCAAATACCGGTCGGTAACGGCCGAATTCGGCCGTTACCGACCGGTATTTGGTGACCTACATCGGGCAGTTAGTTCTTAATCTTTAATTTAAAAAAAAGAAAAAAACTAACCTGTACATATTATAATATTGGATGTGATTGTATTGAATCTGATTTTTAAACATGAATTTTGTAAACAGTTTTAATTAACTATATACAATAAAGGCAATTCGTTCATTGATTCATTCATTCAGATGGGTATTGTGCGGCACTTATATAACTAATTGAAAAATACAGCTGCATTTCATAAATTCAGTGATCCTTCCTTTAGCTGATAAAGTAATATATCATGACCCTGTTGCATGCCCGCCAAGAGCAGGAAAATTTATGATGGCCATCTTAAGGGAATTGCTGCTTTTTATCTGATCCAAGGGGTCTATTATGATGGCGGCCATAACGGCAAAAGTGACCGCCCGCCATATGTTCGGCGGTCCCAGGATGCAGATTAGGATACGCCCGCCACAATGGCGGGCTCATCCAGCATTTTTTACATTGCGGCGGGTGGTGCTTTCAGCAGCACTCGATGCAATGCAAACAAACATTTGCAATGCAATAGGTCTCGCATTTGCAAGAGTTTGAGCTATTGGCATTGTAAATGACCATGCCTTTTATTTGTCTGTTTTGATAATTAACACATACATAAAAGGCATTGTCACTTACAATGCCAATAGCTCAAACTCTTGTAAATGCGTTACTGCAAACCCTCACAAAAACAAGCGAGACTCCTGACGAAGAGGACACAAGCCTTGAATAACTGATCTTAATGGATTACTCTAGTTAAACGCCAAATTTTACGCATCTCTATATTATATTTTTCTACTATTCATCCATCTGAAAATCCGATTATTTATTATTTTTAAGAGAATTATATGTAATGATTTTAAATAATCAAACATAAATAAATAAAAAAGACACTTAACACCATGCCACTTGGTAGCTGTGTGGATCAGTGGAACACTTTCTATGGTAAACTATATAAGCAAAATCTCTGGGGCAACCCAGTGCAGTAAGCAGCTGAGTAGAATGCAATTATAAGAAATACTATAAAGGGACCAGCGGAGATACTCCATGCTGCCAGCTTAGTAAAAAGAATAACCTGTGTGTCTATTTCTCACACCTCTTCATCCATCACACTGCTAAGCGCTGTGTAGCGTTCCATGATAACCACACCTCGTGGTCATAACGCAAGACATGGAAATGCTTCCCACATAGGATCAAAACAAAAACAGCAGGCTTGCAAACCACACACCCTACATGGGGTACCATGCTACCCATGAAGCCAAACGCCTCCACGCCACAGAGTGCTATATAAATGTTGCAAAACGGTAAAGGTGCATCAATACTTTTTGCGTTGCACTTGCAACACAATCTGTATTGTGGCAGAGCCTATTAAATCTGCAGGAAGGCTGGGGGGGCGGAGCTTGCCGGCAAACAAGATGATCGGGTAAAGCGAGAGCTCCGCTCTGTGGTTTTCTACTATCCTGCATTATCCTGCACCAAACGGCGAAACAACAGCGGTAAAGCGGCTCCCTGATCCTGCGAGGGGCGGAGGACTCCGGGACTGCCCTTCCGATGCTGCTGCATAGAGGCGATTGCCCTGGGGACGAGAGCGGCTCGGATCAGACCTGTTAGGCCGCAAGCCGCGGCCTGAAGTTGGGACACGGGCCGACTGGCGTGATAGAGCATGCGGCAGATTAGCCCCGCCCACCACGAGACTGCATCGGCCCGGACTCACTGTCGCGGCGCGCCAGCCGCTGAATATGCGGAGGTAATACCGGAGGATAAAACCTCTGTTGTGGGACTCAGCGCACTGCCTGGACACTCAGCCGCGAACGTCACACCCCCGGCAGGCCCGATCCGAAAGGGACGATGGAGCGCGTGGTGGTGGCGGCCATTACGGGATAGCACAGGAGGATTGGGCCTGAAGAGAAGCGATCTGCCGGTGAGTGGGGGCTCCTAAATGCAACTTGTGGAGCCTTGAGCTGGAGCACGGACACAGTCTCTAAGTAGAGGAGCTCCATTGTTGTGTGGGGTTCTGATACGGGGGTGGTGAGGACCCAACCCATAGGGTAACATGTCTGCAGAGAAATAGCAGTGCCCCAGGGGAAACCAAGAGCGCCTGCCTAACGAAAGACTGTGAAGGGGGCAGACTACCCTACCATATGCCCTACGGGCGTGGGCAGCAGAAAGCAGGTGCTGCCTGGGAGCTCACCTGGGAGAGCGCGCCAGTGTCTTGAGGCGGCTCGAGAGCCCACAGTAACAGAATCGGATGGGGCGCAAGTAGAACGGCGCTGCTGCAGTGGGGCTACACCACAGAACAACCATTGCAAAAGTGCATAGCGACATAGGGTCTGCTGACTACGAGGCGACTGTGGCGAGTGGTGGAGCATACAGGAGCTTGGTGGGGGCAACCAGCGAGAGGCACAGAGCAATTATTGGCTGTGGGCGACGGAGGTAAAGGGGCACCCAGCGGTTCACGCGGAGCGCGAAGCTGAACACACGACCGAGTGCCCGGCAGGATGGGGCGAGGAGATAAAACCCAAACGAAGCTCTCTTTTGGGTTAGGCAATTGGGGCGACCCCAACGCAGTGCTGGCAAGCGCTGATTGCTGGGGGTGTGGCAACCTCTACCCCTGTGTGCAATGCTCCCGAAGTTCGCTTCTGTGTTACTTAAGTTGAGAGGAAAGATGAAGATGGGGGGGAGGGTCTGGGAACCGGCAAGGCCAGGTTAGGGGCGGTCTGCTGTGGGAGGGTGGCCGTTTGTGTTGTATCATACTGCAGAAGGAGGGGGGGAGGGTATAGTTCTTTGCTTTTCCTGCAGACAGTTGGGGGGGGAGGGTACGGTTCTGCTTCATAATGCACACACAGAATATGTTTGCCTTGGGAACATTCACTGTTCTTGCACAACACAACCTTAAACACAATAGCCAGTACACCTAGAGTGGAGAATCACGGCCAGTGGGCCATGACCCGCATCCTCACATGGAACGTACGAGGCCTTAATGACTTCCGTAAACTCAGGAAAGTTATGAGCTACCTGAACAGGCAAAAAGTAGACATAGCGCTTTTACAGGAGACACACTTGCCACACAACAGTAGAATGTTACGTAGTAAGGGACTGGAGGGTGACATCGTAGCCACAGGCTTCACAATACATGCCAGAGGAGTGATAACCTGGGTCAAAATTTACACTGACCCCCATGAGAGTTGACCCAGAAGTGGCGCTTTGTGATTGCACGCTGCAAGGGCCCGGGAATAGACATAGTGGTGGTAAACGTCTATGGTCCAAACTATGACTCCCCGGACTTTTATCAAAATTTGGCTCAAACGGTCAGCACTCTAGATGCTTCACAGGTGCTGTGGGGTGGGGATTTCAACCTTACACTCAACCCAGACTTAGACAGATCAGCTGGCCCTCCGCGAAGGCCTTCGGCTGCGGGCCAGATGCTGAATGACTGGATTACCAGATTAGACCTGGAGGATGTATGGAGGCGCTGGCATGCTACCACGGGGGGATACACACATTACTCTGCCTATCACGACATTCACACCAGAATAGACTATTTGTTGGTGACCTCATCTGTAGTACGTCGGATCAAAGACTGTACAGTACTACCGCGTACTTTATCGGACCACTCGCCACTCTTGTTGACGCTGGAAGCCCCCACGAGGGCGATCCCTCCCTTCACCTGGCGCTTTCCCCCGTTCTCACTCCTGGATCCTCCCTTTAGGGGGGAACTTGCTGAAGCTATAGATATTTTTTTCGAGAGCAATGTGGGCTCGGTGGAGGACTTCCAAACGGTATGGGAGTCCTTCAAGGACTACATACGGGGCATTGCATTATCCAAACACTCCAGTGTGCTGAAGTCCATTAGGCAAAGGCTTGCTGCGCTGGAACGCCAGCTGTTGACCCTTGAGAGTCGTCAGTTGAGGGAACCAGACGCTGCCATCTCTGGCGGAATACCACGAAGAGGTGGATAGGGAAGTAAAACATATGGGCAAAAATGCCACAGCCCGAACTTACGGGGAGGGTGACAGGCCTGGCTCGGTCCTTGCGAGGATTCTGAAGGGTAAGACAGGGAAACCGCTGGTCACGGAGCTGAAAAACCCCAATGGCCATACTACTACGGACGAAACGGAAATCGCTAACACATTCAGAGGCTTCTACTCAGATCTGTATTCTTCGAAAGGCGGGGATTTCTCTGCTGAAACACAAGAGTATCTGGAGGACATAGAGCTCCCCGTGCTCTCTGATAAAGATAGGGAATTTCTCATGCACCCAATCACTAAGGATGAAATCATAGAAGCACTCGCCTCTATACGGTAGGGTAGCGCCCCCGGAATCGATGGTCTTACTGTGGAATTTTACACGGCCTTTCAAGGCCAGTTGATTCCCCATCGCTCCGCACTGTTTGACGAAATCTGCGTGGCAGGGTGTATGCCACAGTCCATGAGAGAAGCATTGATAATCACGCTACCGAAGCCGGGGAAGGCACAAGATGAATGCAGCTCCTACAGACCACTATCCCTGTTGAATGTAGATACAAAGTTATTCGCAAAAGTCTTAGCAACACGATTGGCGCTACTTGCCCCGGAACTTGTGGCAGCAGAACAAGCGGTCTTTATACCCAGCAAGAACTTGACATACAATATTCGCACTGTCCTGGGAACAATGCAACATGTCAAACAGGATGTGAAGGCTATTGCTGTGTTCCTGGACATGGAAAAAGCCTTTGACTCGGTGGAGTGCCAGTTCCTGACCCAGGTGCTGCAGAGGATGGGATTGGGCGCCCCTTTTCTCCAAATGATTGGTGCCCTATACAACAAGCCCTCGGCCAGGGTACGTATAGGCAACATAGTATCGGAATCCTTCCTTATTGGACGAGGCACGCGGCAGGGATGCCCACTCTCCCCACTATTATATGCCCTGGTGGCAGAACCCTTGGCATGCGCTCTGAGGAAATACCATGGCAATGAGGGTATACGCTTTCCGACCTACAAGATAGTTGTATCCATGTACGCTGATGACACCTTGGTCTATGTCCACGACCCTGAAACTAACCTAGCTCCAATGCTTAGAGAGATTGTACATTTTGGTGCACTTTCGGGTCTAAGAGTTAATTAGGGGAAATCGTTAGCTTTTCCTCTCACCCCAGTTACTACGAAGTTCATGATGGAGTCCCCGCTTCAATGGTCGGATGACCCAATTAGATACCTAGGGATACGACTCCATACTGACCCAGAACTCCTCCTCAGAGAAAACGACGCCGTTGCGATAAGCAGGCTGGAGGATGATGTGGCCGCTTGGAACAGGCTCCCTCTCTCCCTTATGGGTCGCATAGCCATAATGAAAATGGTGGTGCTGCCACGCCTCCTCTTCTTATTTAACGCCATCCCTATTGTATTATCCAAGGCCTTTTTCCAAAGACTAACTCAGCTCATGATTAGCCTTGTTTGGGCGGGCAAGCAGCCCAGAGTTAGATGGTCACTACTCACCCTGCCATACAGTGCGGGAGGTTTAGGAGCGCCGGACCTAGAACTCTATTATTGAATTGCACAGGCATCACATTTACACACATGGATACATGGAGACAAACAGATACCACACGTCCGTATGGAACAACTATTTGCGCACCCACTTTGTAGTGTAGTTCCTATTATCCCAATAGGCTCTGCGCATTGGAATAATACCTTCAATAGTATAGGCCTAGACCAGACGTTAACTAGGTCTACTACTGTCGATATTAGACTTAAAGTTTTGGGTTTGCCAGCTAGCTCAGAGTTCACTAGAAACTTTCTCGACTAGGCAAGGAGGAGTCGAACCTCCCTGGATAGACAAGAAGGGATTTAGTTTCTGACAACCATAGAACATGACAACTTTGCTCTCCCCTAATCAAGAGTGTATCTCTAGAGTCGTGTGAAAACAAAAGACGACTTATTTTACTCAGTCAGTACGTGCATTCTTAGTCTCACCAGATTGTAGAGAAAAGGAAGAGACGGGCGTGTTCAATAAAAGATGTTATTTATTGATCAGTCTCTTTTCTCGTACAAGAGAAATGGATCGATATTATTGCAATACTTATGGTTAAGTAAAGTGCATACATTAAAAGCAGAAGTATAAAATAATACTGTAAAAACATTGATATGGTTTCTAAGCCATATGATGGTTTAAAATGAATAAAATGAATAAAATGAATACATACACATATACATTTGACTAATCGTACTCAACTGGTGTTTCTAACTACGCCTACCCCGTGTACCTGACCTAAGCCTAATACGTGGGCGGGAATAGAAAGTTACAGTTTAAGTTAAGTTTGTTTTGCCAAGTGACTGACTAAAGAATTCTCTGCAAGGGGTTATTCAGTTCTGTACCTGGAATCTAGGATGAATGAGGGATGGTATCTCTCGTCTCTGGTCTCGATATTCCAGGCTGCCTGCGAGGGCTACCCGGAAGCGCCGGAGCTGGATTTCTCGGCAGGAGAAAGCAGCGTCTCGTTCTCAGCGCGTCAGGAAGGCGGGGCTGCGCCAGCGGGGTCTGCTCTGCTCTAGGCTTCGGCACGTCTGGCTGCTCCGATCTCGTCACCACCGCGTGTCTTTGCATAGGGCAATATCGGTAATATTTATACCTTTAAGGTGCCGAGATTGACGTAAGGATGGACATAGATACGTCAATAAGGATGTCATACGACCTGGTCGTTAGCACATTCTTTGCTGAAGTTCTCGGTGAAATCAAAACAATGGCCGCAGGGTTTTTCCCAGGTCTGTCATAGGTTTGATTTGTTTTGAGAACTCTGTATGCCTTATCAGGGGCTGGAGGAATATCGCTTGTCTAATTAGATGGCAAGCGTTATGACCTAATCAGATAACACGTTCCTGTGCCGTAGTGTGGCTTAATCAGATAACGGTTCCTGCATCATGGGGGTTTTCTGCCTCATGGGATGGCTGCTAGTTAACTTGTTAACCAGAATAGGGTCAGGAATAGGGGGATCGATACAGAACCTATAGGAATACATCACACCCACTCCACGCTAACTATGGACATATTTACGAATCTATGCATAGTAAAACATACTGTAGAGTATCGTGTATACCTTACCACCCCAAAATACATAAATGCATTTTGAAATTATCAAATATACGGAAAAAACAGTCACATGTAATATATGCACTCAAGCTGTAGAATAATGCTAAAGTAATCACGCATATCTATACATTATCACTAATTTGTATATGAGAATTTACACATGAAATGGCTCTTAATACAGAAAAAAGGTTTGAGACCATTCCATCACAAAATAAAATAATTATGAACATACCAGCGGGCAGCTAATGTCTGTAAACTATCTAAAATTAGAAATTTTAGTTCTCTAAGAATAGTTCTTACTTTAAGCAGAAGATAGTGTCCTGAAAAATATGCAAAAATATTTTGGGGCTGCTGAAAAAATTGCTGTCCGTGAACTGGAGGGAAAAGTGTTCATGGTATTTTGCTTTTCTAGTTGAAGGCCAAATTCAGGGAACGCCGTGTACGAGCTTGCTCAAAAGTCTCTATTTCTGCTCTGGTGAGAACATTATATCATTTAGACTCTCGAAAAAGTTGTCAACAGCTTCCTGGGAGAGTTCCACTAACTCGGAAAAAGGTGTAACCATGCATTCGTGCGCATGATTGTCTCCATTGACATTTTGATTAGTATTGCTGACAGAAGGTCGTACCTGATCAATGCTGCTTTCATCTTGAACTTCACTACCCCTTAATCGTAGTGGTGAAGCTTCCACGAATGCCGTCATCAGGATTGGTAGCCGTTGAGGGCAGCACAAAGCATGAGCCTTTATCGGACTCAACAATGTTTCTGCATCCATTGGCGCATCTGATTGTAGCGTCAGACAGGTGTCTAACACGCATTCTTCTCCGCATAGCAAGCACCTTAATACAGGTAAAACACATCGATGCCACATTGGTCGAAATGAAAGAAACCAAGTCATGTTCAGGTCTCTAAGCCGGGATAGTCCCAGGATTTTTGACATCCGGTCCCGGTATCCAATGGCTAGGATTGTTTCTTCCCTTGACGCAGGTGTTTTGTCTGTGACATGGTTTGCCATAACGAAATATAAGGACTAAGAATAGGATTCCTGCAATTAGTCCCAAAATGAGGGGAAGTCCGCCAAAAATCGAATGGACGAAATCTGGAAAATACCCAGTATGGCTTTGAATGGTGTTAATGCCATCGAAAATACTGTCTTAAATACTTTTGAGACTCCACTGGTATCAGAAATATTTAAGATTTCATTCAGGATTTCTGCGAAATGTATGGGGTAATTAGCTGATAATAAGGAGTGAATCTCTGCAGTCGTCCTTGCGACTAGGAGATCATACGTTTCTTTTGATGACGTGAGCCTGGTCGGCGTCTGTAGAAGCACTGTTTTCATTCTGCTTAAAGTATCTATTCGAATAGAAGTAATTTTCAAGTTGGGCCATGCCCTTGCCTCCCTGTCTGGAAGGGAGCTGGGGAACAATAAGCGTCCACAGCACTTGACCTTCGCAGTCGTAGTTACGAGATAAGGAGTCCCGGGCATAAGACTACAACATCTGCGGTCCACAATTAGAATGTAACTCCCATTATAGAGTCTTTGAAAGAATGGTTCTATCTCTGTTGCAGGTGTGCCTAGCTGGTGACATGAAAGGTTATTTGAGTTCCCTTCACAGGCTCCATGCAAACTAATTCCGTTACACAGAAGTGTACCGCTTAGTGACATTGCACAATTATTGCCACTAAGAAACACTTTCTGTCCTTTATTACTGACACATGCATGTGAATAGGGCAGGTTCCATGTTGTTTTAATGTACCCTTTTCCCAATTTTTCGTACATGCCAGCCTGTATATATTTTTGGCAGTATTGAAACCTGAAGGTAGATATTGGAATATTAATTATCCCATGTATTATCCATTCACTAACAGGTTGTTCTGACATTGTCACTGGTAATCTCTCGAGTTTCTCAATGCTCAGGATTGTATAATCAGCACCCTTTTGTGCCATACTGATTTGTTTATCAGTAAGGTTAAAGATATTGAATAGTGACGTTGTGTTGATTAAACGCCAAGGCACATAGCCTGAACGCAGATTTTGTAACGTCCAGCCAAGCTGTACAATAGAACGCAATTGAGACTGACCGTGTTGTAACAACAGTAAGTCTTGCGATAATATGTCGATTGCTGAAGACACAATGCTGTCCAGAGAAAAAATTCTGGAGGACAGAGTCATTAACCCATTGTCCACTACAGAAAGTGATTTTTCCAAATTAATACGGTCAATTTCCCGTATACTTTCTGCTGTCTCAATTTGAGTCACCTTCCAGGCCTCGTTGTATGCTGCATATACAGAGGCTGCTATGAAACGTTTCTGACGCTGTTTGCGCGGTCCCATAATGAAATCACGCAAGTCAGCACCATCAGTAAGTAAAGTTAGGTGTTGCTTAATTTCTGCCAGTGTGGAAGTTTGTAGCCACTGAAGGCATAATTTGCCCACACTGTAGGTGGTTATTATCCCTGGGTGTTGTCTTTGGGAATATCTAGGGTCTGGCCTGGTCATTTTGAACCCCTGTGTTTTGTTCAGGAATCTGTCTTGACAGTTATTAGTATCTGTGGGCCAGATCAACCACTTTTTCCAATCTGGATGTGTTCTGTTTTTGTTTAATACATAATTTACGTCTATCTCCTCATCTGTAGAGATATTGCTGTTCATTGTTGGTTTTGGAATAGACGGTTTATTTAAGTCTTTGATTTTGGCTAAGCCAAGACAGGTAGTTTGTTGAACAGTGTCATTTAAAAATATAATTTGTTCTGGGATCATGCAGGCTCTAAACAAAGATTCTACACCCTGTACTTGCCATTCTTTTGTACCCCAAACACTATGAGTCTGAATATATCAATTTCGTGTTTGTTATCATGGTCTTTGTCCCTGTCTTATTTGACAATTTGAAATAAAATGTTTCAGCATTACTTATGTTAAAACCTGAGAAGTATGAATATTTGTCATAAACGGTTCTTGAGCTTCCTTTTGGAGGGGTTGCACAATGTTCCCATTGATTATAATTTAAAACATTTCTAGGTTGTGCAGATCTATGTAGAAAATGGTTACCATAGTGGTTATAACAGTACATACTATCATAATTTGTCGAACCCTGCAAATAATCATGTTTGGTAAATTTAGCAGACATTACTAAGTCAGACATCATATTATTTATACTTTCAAAGTCCCAATCATCAGCAAATGAGCTTGGTTTTACAAAGTCACTCAACGAGATCTTAATTTGGTGTGGATATTTCAGAATTTCAACCGGACCATAAATTTCGTAGTCAGTGTTGTCCCATGCTACCCCACCCGGTATAGGATTGGCTGTGAAGTTGACTGAAGAAAGTTCTCTTTTCTCGACGTGTGAAGATGTGTGTGGTTTGAGGATCAAGTTGATTTTCTGACTTGCTGTGTCCATTTTAGCATATTTTCCCTCAATGAAGCGTCCCAAAGTTAGTATCGTGATGAGCCAAAGTATGAGGATAAATGCACCAAAACCCACCCAAAATTCAATCCATGGAGAAATCAGATATGTTTCTTTCAGTTATTTCAAAAGTACTTTAACTTTATCTTTAAAGGTTTTTGTTGATGGCTGTGTTTTTGATTCAGTGAAGCCTTCAGAGGAATCATCGAAGTTTATGAAGTAGCCGGATGCAGTTCTGTCAATTGTTCCGATTGCTTCAGGATTACTGTTTCTTGCATAGTCGTTTGTTACTTCATTATAGATTGGTGTGTCTCTGCTAAATGTTTTTATTTGGGTTTTCAGAGGTCTAAGTTCCATTGCATTGTTGCATAGTCCTTGTTGTAGTTCTGTAGGCGTTTCAAATGTGATTAGCCTCTTAGATTGAACCTCTGTGTTTGTAGCAAATCTTGGTGTTCTACTACTTATCGGGAGTCCACTTGGCCTACTATTTGTTATCGGCCACATGATTGTGGTTTTACCAGGTCGATGGATACAACTCGGTTCTCCTTTTTACCAGCAAGCGGCGGTAGTACAACTGATCTTGTCCCGTTGATGGACAAGACAGGAACTGCTTTTCTGTAAGAAGGCCCAAATTCCTTCTTTACCGCGATCTTTTCTCTGACTAGATCCCCGACTTTTGGAATCCAGACAGGTCTTGCTGGGACAGGTGGTGGTTCTTCAGTGGTTGTTGGCTGCTGTTTCAACTTTATGTTGCTCAGGTCTTTTCTTGTTTCGTTTAAGTCCTGCAAAATAGCCAAACGATCTTTGATATCAAAGCTTTTTTCCTTCACCACTGAAGTCTGACTGTCGAGGTCTAAGACTAACATCCTAGTTCCAAACAATAATTCATACGGACTGAACCCCTTCAGAGAATTTCTTGGCAAGTTATTTAGACTACGTTGGACACTTATTAGATGTTTGACCCACCCAGCTCCCGAACCTAATACCTTTGCCGAGATTGCTTTATGTCACGGTTTTTTCTTTCAACAATTCCGTTCCCCTCAGGGTGAAATGGACAAGAGTACCGCAATGTAACGCCCATGCTGACCATGGCCTCCTTATAAGCTTTAGAGCTAAAAGCAGGACCATGGTCCGAATGCAGCATGCCAATTGCGTATGTGCCGATAAAGACTCGCAAATCTTTTATAACAGTTCTGGCGTCAGCCGTTCGCTGGGGCCACATCCATATGAATCTCGTGCATGAGTCCACTGCAACCAAGATATATTTATAGTTACCATCCCTTTGTAAGGGGACCACAGTGGTCTAGGTAAACACAGGCTAATGGTTTATCCGAGATTAGAAGGGGCGTCTGCGCTGGACGTCTCACCGTTGATACTTTCATTCTTTGACATATTTCACATTCTAAAACATAGTTCCTTGTTTGTCTTCTCATTTGTGGCCACCAGTATCTCTGTTTTAATAATGATACTGTGGCTGAGACGCCAGCATGTATAGAAGCAAGCCCTTCGTGTGCCGCTATTATCAGTCCTAACCTATGTTCCATGTTTGGAATTGCCCTATCCCCCACTCCAGGGATTCGAGCAAAAGGAACATTGTTTGCATCAGTTATGTATGAGTATTTTACTGGAAAGCCTTTCGGGAGTGTTTCTATCGAATCCTTTTCTGTAGCGCTGACAGCCTGTAATATTTCGCTGTCTATTTTTGTTTTTGACCGTGTGATGGCAGCTACGGAAGCCGTTTGCACAGCTGCCTTCGCGGCCTCATCAGCCAATGAATTCCCTGCAACGTGAACGCCATCACGTTGATGACTCAGCGTATGTATCACGTGAGTCTTTGGTAGTTCTTTTTGTAATAGAACTACTTGCTCCCAGAGCGTCTTATGCTTGATTGTGCCTCCTTTTGCATCCTTAAATCCATTCTGAAGCCAGATCTGCAAGTATTCATTGTAAGACTGAACGCAGTAATACGAATCGCACACTATGAGTGTGGGGAATTCTCGATCGGTATTTTCAAGCGCCATCTTGAACGCCAGTAGTTCAGCTCGCTGAGCTGTACAATCTCCTAGAGATTGTGTCTTGGTGATAGCCGGTTTGAATTTCCCTTCGTGCCAGCGACCTTTAACAATCGCGCACGCAGCACTGTAAGCTTGTTTACCCCCTACTGCGGGTTGTGCTGATCCGTCTGTATATATTATACAGCCGTAATGTTCTAGAGGCAGAATTTCGGTCGGCGGAGGACATTCAAATTCATATTGGAGAAATTCTTGTGTTTTTAAGTTAGGATCAAATTCGTATGCCACGTCTGTTGCAGCAAGAGAATTAGCCCATTGTATCCATCTCGGATGGAGCGCTTTAGCATTTGGAATGCTTGCTTTTGTTACAGCCTCTAGGGCTGGTATCGGTGTCACGATTATTATTCGTTTACCTTGTGCCAGGGCTCTTTCTTTTGCTATAGCTGTCTGTGTTGCAGTTAGAATTTTTTCCGTTGGGCTGAATTTCATTTCAGCTTTAGTGTACAAGTGTGATTTGAATGCAATTGGTACCTTTTCTCCCTCATTAGATGTCAGGTATGTGAATCCGCATCTTCCTGGGATGACTCGAATCACAAGATTGCGTGTGTTATCACGTGTTTCTAATTTTGTTTTAATTAACATGTCTGTTTGTAAGGATCTCAGAATTTCTGTGTGTATTTGAGTCCAATTGGTTCTTTTAAAATCTGGTTTTATTAGATCATAAAGGGGTTTGACCCTTTCTGCGTAATTTGCAATGTATGTTCTTCCGAAATTTAGGAAGCCTAGAATTGACTGTAGGTTTTTTAGTGTTCTAGGTGCTTGGAGTACGGCACATTTCTCTAGGAAATTGTCAGCCAGGCTTTTGCCTTCACTTGATAATTCATATCCTAAGAACAGGACTGTTAGATGGGCAATTCTCGATTTTTTAAAGTTGAATTTGTAACCCTCTGCTGCGAACCCAAGTATTATGGTGTTCACTCTCTTCAAATGAGTATCCAAGTCATCATCTGTTAGGTATATGTCGTCGACATAAGATAATGCTTCGTCATCATATGTTTGTAGTAACTCTGTTACTCTCGCTGAGAATACCCCTGGGCTATTCTTGTACCCCTGGGCTAACCGACAGAATTGTTTTTGAGTGCCATTTATTGAGAACGCAGACAAATATCTGCTCTCTGGTGCTATGTTTTGACAAAAGAATCCATTAGAGATGTCTAATGTTGTTTTGTATTTTTTGCGCACTATGTTATTCATTAGTGCAGCACTATGCGAATTTTGTACTGCAAAAGTTTTGCAACATGAGTTAAGGTGTCGGTAATCCAAAACTAGACGATATGAATTGTCTGGTTTGGAGACCGGAAACAAAGGGTTGTTCATTTGTGAGGTGCAAGTTTCAATCACCCCCTGGTATTCTAATTGATCTAGAATTTCTTTTACCTGTTTTTTAGCTTCTTGCTTAATTGGGTACTGTCTTTGTGCAGTAGGTTGTGATTTTAACTGGATTTTGTGAGGAGGAGAGTCCTCATCCCATCCTACATGATTTTTATATAAAGCAGGAGCTAGAGCTACTGCCCACTTTCTGGCAAGTGTATATTTTTTATGAATTGGGATATGATTTGAGAAGGCAGGCATAATTATTTCTTCGCCCTGAGGGCACTCCCTGACAAACTCTGGTGGCCAGTCTTTTTCATCTAGAAGGATGTCATAGCCCTTGGAGAGATTATCCCAAAATAGTCCCCTTATTTTTCTAGTCTTATCCCCTTCTATACGTGAAGTTATTTCATATATTTTGTGAGGTTTGCTAACTCTGGTGTCTGCAGTTTCCACTTGAAGATATTCATTCGTGTCCACTGTCTCCAGATGATTCATAAGGACTTTGCGAGCTATGCTCACTTCTGCTGCGCTGTCTAGCATTGTCTGAGCCCATTCTCCGTTTTTCAGTTGTGTCCTCAGTATTCTCGGCATTGTTAACTACCTTGATACTGGCTACCTTCTTTTTTGGAAATTGTAGTTTCTTTTTTAGATGAGCAGGTTCCTTGTCTTTGGACTTGGCGTGCTCTTCTCTTTGTTCTGATCGTCCTCTTCTTTCCGATTTCTGCGAGGAAGTCTGAAAAGATTGAGAGGGACGTGTATCAATGTCTTGATATCTATCAGGCTTCTTTATATTATCCCTATTTCTAAGGTTATATCTTTTCCCAGAGGGGTCACTTTGGGGTGACCTGTGTCTTTGGTTCGGAGACTTTTCTCTTCGCCGAGGAGACCTTCCTCTGGACTGGAATTTCTTTTCTTTAGGATTGGATTGTTTGTTTCCATCCCAGCTCTTTTTTTGTGATGTTGAATTATTATTAAAAAATATTTTTTAGGACTTTCAATCAGTTGTGGTTTTACTGGTATTCCACCTAAACTATCTCTACCTAGTTCCTCATAGGACTTTTCTATAATTCTGGCAATTTCAGCTGGTTGGTCTGCTATATCTGTCTCCTTTAACCTCTGGCGGATCGCCACGTTTGCTGCTTCTCCCTTTATGTTGGCTAATAATATAGCCGAGACCTGCTTGAAGTCTTTTAGTAATTTCATACCAAGAGTTAAAGCAGGTTCTGGACCGTATTCGTCTTGAATTTGTTTTAGCACATCTGGTATTACCGAAATGGATGGAACACCGTGCGTTTTTGTGTAGATGGAAGCAAAGACTGTGCCCCAAGTGTCACAGTCCTCCACGTGTGGTGCGATTCCCATTGGAAGACAGATAGTCAGAATCCTGTGTTTTTCTAACGGGGTGGTGTCTAGAAGCACCGCCTCTATTTGGGTGATTTTCTGTGCTAACCAGAATGGTATTTGTTCCCGTCTAGCTGGTACTTTACCTAGGCAGGATTGTATGTTCTGTGGTGTAATTTTATTTGTGTTCCCCTGGTGAGGGGTCAGCTGTGGAATTTTAATTGCTGGTTGAATTGTTGAAGTCCGCATTACATATTGGACTAATTGTCTATGTACTTTTATTAATTGTTTTAGCTGTGTCAAAAGCTCTGGTGCAGGCATTCTTTCGATGTCTGGATGTGGTCTGTATCCGGCTAGGACCGGCCACGTTGCTCCTGGTCTACCTAAGGGACCGAGCCTGGTGATGTGATTATTATGTTTTAGGGCGCCATTAAATAAGAGCAGATGCTCTTGAAATTTAAGTGGTACTACCACCTCCTCGAAAGGAGTGTACTCATTAGGAGGTTCCTCTGTTTTGTAATAGTGGAAGACCTTTGTTACAGCATTTGCTGCTGGAAAGTGTATCCATGAATAGAATACCTCTGTCTGCCGATATTCGTGTGCCTCAATTACGAATATGACTGTGCCACCTCTAGGTGTCAGTCCATTTTCTATAAGTTTTAAAGTTATAGATTTTCTTGTGTTGACCGGGATGAGTATTATATCCTGGTCAGCGTCTTGCAGTGCATTATCAGCTGCTGCGAGTTCAGTTGCTATCCTAACTGCCTCTCTTTCTCCTTCAGTGTCTGACATTGTACTGTCCAGAAGGTTATTTAGTTTGTTTGCAGATCAGGGTCTTATGGAAACAAAGATTAGATGCACAATATTTTGGAACAGTGTATCCTTCAACGTTGACTAAACCAAGAACCATACATAGGAGTTTCCTCCTGCGAGGTCTGGCGGATATTACCTTTCACCCACTCCAGACGTCTTTGGAGTATTATGGGAAAAAAGGGGTCTGAGTGAAAAAGCACGACTGAGTTACTCTAAATGTCTTACGTTAGTTTTATCGCCCTTCCAAACGCGTTGGGCGCCATGTAGTGTAGTTCCTATTATCCCAATAGGCTCTGCGCATTGGAATAATACCTTCAATAGTATAGGCCTAGACCAGACGTTAACTAGGTCTACTACTGTCGATATTAGACTTAAAGTTTTGGGTTTGCCAGCTAGCTCAGAGTTCACTAGAAACTTTCTCGACTAGGCAAGGAGGAGTCGAACCTCCCTGGATAGACAAGAAGGGATTTAGTTTCTGACAACCATAGAACATGACAACTTTGCTCTCCCCTAATCAAGAGTGTATCTCTAGAGTCGTGTGAAAACAAAAGACGACTTATTTTACTCAGTCAGTACGTGCATTCTTAGTCTCACCAGATTGTAGAGAAAAGGAAGAGACGGGCGTGTTCAATAAAAGATGTTATTTATTGATCAGTCTCTTTTCTCGTACAAGAGAAATGGATCGATATTATTGCAATACTTATGGTTAAGTAAAGTGCATACATTAAAAGCAGAAGTATAAAATAATACTGTAAAAACATTGATATGGTTTCTAAGCCATATGATGGTTTAAAATGAATAAAATGAATACATACACATATACATTTGACTAATCGTACTCAACTGGTGTTTCTAACTACGCCTACCCCGTGTACCTGATTATAGAAAACAGGGTTAAACCCACTACTGTCATTTGGACCTGGGTAAATATCAGAATGAAGGAAAAGGGGTCCAAGACAAATAACATGAAACTGCAAAATGTCATTCACGAAAAATTCGGACAGCAACGCTAGTAAATACAAGAAAAGGTTTAATCAATTCTGTATACTCCCTGTATATGGGATAAAGTTCATCATATATATTTCATTGCATGTAAAACAGATTATTGATAAGCATAGGTGCCCACATTCACAACGGGGAGGGGGTGGTGAAGGTGAAGTGAGGGAAAATGATGGGATCACGTAATAGTGAGATTCATTCAGTGACACAAGATATTATAGGTTTGGGAGTCAAATCATATGGTCCCAACAAAAAGGGCCAAATCAAAAGCGCTCAAAAGAGTCCAACCAAAATTGTTACATCACAGATCCAAAATCCCTTGCAACCATTAATGTTCTGCTCGGGGTAGGAGATTTGGTCGTGTGTTTATAGTCGACGTTTCGACCCGTAAACAAGGTAGGTGAATATTCCTTACGCGGTGGGTCTTCTTCAGGACAATAGAAGTTGTGGGTGAGCAACCTCCTAAAAGGTAGAGAAATTTATTCATTATATGGTAAACGCCATTCTTGTTAATTAATAAACATAGACGGCGGATCAGTGAGAAAGCAACTTAAACTATTAAAAACGTGTTGTCAAAGAGGTAATCCGATTGATATACGTAGATGGGTGGATAAATATAATACAAAGGACATAGTCATGGTCTATCGTTCAAGAGTTGAGGCAGAATTCCTACCTCCTGATTACTCCGTAGGTAAGATAAAAGACAAAGGAAATTATTCTTCCCACTAGACACAATCAGGGGCTTCATCCCCTTCTATTAAATAAATAAACATGATCCTGCTTACCACTGTTGTATTCTGGCAGTGGGTATTCTTCAAAAAACATAAAAAACGTCTCATCCAGACTGACACTCGAATTACTCTATCTAGATGCAGAGGTAGAGAGGCAGTAATTGGCAAGTGTATTACAAAAAAAGAGAAGGAAAGATCACAGGTTAGACCAATAACCAAGGGGAAAAGCTTACCAGAAATCCTCAATGGGAAATTGGAAAATTGGAGACGGATAATTCATAAGTGGTAGGGTCAGATTCTTGATTGAAGATAAATAGTTATTCGTATGTGAAACCTGAGGACATGTAATTTAAAGAGTCAGCGTACCCCCTCCCGGGGTTTAATGCACACGTCATTAAAAAACACGTTACCGGTCAGATATTCTTGTATATTATGCCTAAAGCAAGCAATATAAAGAAACTACGTCCCCCCTAACGGGGTGCGATGCACGTGTCGAAAGAATCACGTTAATGGTCAAATTAACAACAATGTGATATCTACAGAACACTGTGGTGTGATTGAAGAAGCACAGACCGACACGGACCAACGTAAAAGATTAATGTAAAAAGGGGAGGTTTACCAGAAGTCATCATTATGAAAGTAATCAGAGTCCAGCCCGATGGATTCATTGAATAAATTTCTTATTTGATTGTAGACAGATAGTATGCCCTATTGTTATAGCCTGGGGACATAAAACATCAGGGATCAGTATAACCGCCTAATGAAGTTCAACTTTCGATCAAGAAGTGGATTAAGTGGATAAGCCAATAAAGTATCACATACCTCAGAGAAAAAACAAATTTTGGGGTTTGACAGGCAGCCGCCGTCGGGCAAAACATGCACCGCTCTTAAAACATCATTGCACTTCCTTAGCAGAGTCAAAGGGTCGTAGGAGCGATTTTTGAATCAAAGCCCCTATGGAAAATTGAAACGCGTGTCAGTCCGCATACTAACGATATATCGCGTATTTCTGCTATTAATTCTACAAGAAATGAAAAGAAAACAACAGCGTGGCTTATACCTGGGAGAATCCAATAGGCTCGTGTATCACCGGTCTTCACACAGAACAGCGTCTGTCTATTCACTTCCTGGTTTGTCAGAACCACTGGGCGGAGTCACGTCCCAAGGTTTCATAGAAATCGCGGACAGACTACCCGTATGGAAAAAAGGAATTGTACAAGCATCTAAATGCTGCACAATGGCAAATACGTATCGCATTTGCAGATACATTTGCATTTATTGAGGAATATATTAAAATATTCACCAGGATAGATAACACGTAGTTCTACCGTCCCTCATTGTGACCAACCATCAGAATAAGGTCATATTGATAAATGGGTCTGTGGATGCATCACATTAAATGCATCTTCGCATGGTTTTAGTATTCTGAGCAACATGGAATTGCAAAGGTGACATATTTAGTATAAAGGGTTATAGTCATCTTACACCATTGGCCAAATCATTATAAGCGCTGACGCTGAACATATAAGAAAAGGGTTTTTTTTTTTACTCAAAGAACATTAATCATCTCAAGATATATACCATTTTCGTAACCAGGTGATCATAGCACATATTACATTCTATAGAATTGGTACACATGCCATTCTATACCTTATACCAGATAATGAGTGCACCTGTCTCACAGGATAGTGTAAACTCATGTGTTTAAAGCAGAATGGAGATCAAGATAACCACGGATCAAAACATCACATAGGGTTAATAAACAGGCCATTTGGTTCTATATATCAGGTCGTGAGTGCACCTATCTCATAGGATGGTGTAAACTCATGTGTTTATGCATCATGAAAAACAAGATAAACGTGAATCTTAATCATATAACCATCACATTGGTTTTCTAGGTGACAGTGTACTTTCTCAGTAGTCATATCCTGATGTATGAAGCATGTATAAGACAGAACTGAAATATCAAAATCAGGTTCAGAAAAAACACATTCATAAGTTTGCTAGTTGTACAAAGCTACTTTCTGATTCATTAAGTCCCTCTATTACCGAGTTAAAGATGTGTATCCACTTCATCTCTCTTGTGTTTAGGATGCTGGATAAATTCCCTCCCCTGGGACCCAGTGTTATGTGTTCCAGAACCGCCCATTTCAGTGTTTCTGGCAGATGATTGTGTTTTTCACAATGTTCAACCAGGGGTGCGCCCACAACCTTGCATCTTATTCTACTGCAATGTGATAGGAATCTGGTTTTGACGCACTGTTGGGTCTGGCCGACATAAATTAAATTGCAAGGACAGATAATCCCATAAATCACATTTTTTGTGTGGTCTTTATACATGTGTCGGTGGTTCTTAAAGACAAATTCTTTGGACTGGATAGTAGATGGACAGGCTTTACATTTGCCACATCTAAAATGTCCAACAACTGGCAATTGGTTCCAACATGATGCCAAAGTGGGTTCAGGCGGACTTTCCAAGAAAGATGACACAACATAGTCTTTCACATTCCTTGCTTTTTTGAATTATCCGTCTCCAATTTTCCAATTTCCCATTGAGGATTTCTGGTAAGCTTTTCCCCTTGGTTATTGGTCTAACCTGTGATCTTTCCTTCTCTTTTTTTGTAATACACTTGCCAATTACTGCCTCTCTACCTCTGCATCTAGATAGAATAATTCGAGTGTCAGTCTGGATGAGACGTTTTTTATGTTTTTTGAAGAATACCCACTGCCAGAATACAACAGTGGTAAGCAGGATCATGTTTATTTATTTAATAGAAGGGGATGAAGCCCCTGATTGTGTCTAGTGGGAAGAATAATTTCCTTTGTCTTTTATCTTACCTACGGAGTAATCAGGAGGTAGGAATTCTGCCTCAACTCTTGAACGATAGACCATGACTATGTCCTTTGTATTATATTGATCCACCCATCTACGTATATCAATCGGATTACCTCTTTGACAACACGTTTTTAATAGTTTAAGTTGCTTTCTCACTGATCCGCCGTCTATGTTTATTAATTAACAAGAATGGCGTTTACCATATAATGAATAAATTTCTCTACCTTTTAGGAGGTTGCTCACCCACAACTTCTATTGTCCTGAAGAAGACCCACCGCATAAGGAATATTCACCTACCTTGTTTACGGGTCGAAACGTCGACTATAAACACACGACCAAATCTCCTACCCCGAGCAGAACATTAATGGTTGCAAGGGATTTTGGATCTGTGATGTAACAATTTTGGTTGGACTCTTTTGAGCGCTTTTGATTTGGCCCTTTTTGTTGGGACCATATGATTTGACTCCCAAACCTATAATATCTTGTGTCACTGAATGAATCTCACTATTACGTGATCCCATCATTTTCCCTCACTTCACCTTCACCACCCCCTCCCCGTTGTGAATGTGGGCACCTATGCTTATCAATAATCTGTTTTACATGCAATGAAATATATATGATGAACTTTATCCCATATACAGGGAGTATACAGAATTGATTAAACCTTTTCTTGTATTTACTAGCGTTGCTGTCCGAATTTTTCGTGAATGACATTTTGCAGTTTCATGTTATTTGTCTTGGACCCCTTTCCCGTGTACCTGACCTAAGCCTAATACGTGGGCGGGAATAGAAAGTTACAGTTTAAGTTAAGTTTGTTTTGCCAAGTGACTGACTAAAGAATTCTCTGCAAGGGGTTATTCAGTTCTGTACCTGGAATCTAGGATGAATGAGGGATGGTATCTCTCGTCTCTGGTCTCGATATTCCAGGCTGCCTGCGAGGGCTACCCGGAAGCGCCGGAGCTGGATTTCTCGGCAGGAGAAAGCAGCGTCTCGTTCTCAGCGCGTCAGGAAGGCGGGGCTGCGCCAGCGGGGTCTGCTCTGCTCTGGGCTTCGGCACGTCTGGCTGCTCCGATCTCGTCACCACCGCGTGTCTTTGCATAGGGCAATATCGGTAATATTTATACCTTTAAGGTGCCGAGATTGACGTAAGGATGGACATAGATACGTCAATAAGGATGTCATACGACCTGGTCGTTAGCACATTCTTTGCTGAAGTTCTCGGTGAAATCAAAACAATGGCCGCAGGGTTTTTCCCAGGTCTGTCATAGGTTTGATTTGTTTTGAGAACTCCGCATGCCTTATCAGGGGCTGGAGGAATATCGCTTGTCTAATTAGATGGCAAGCTTTATGACCTAATCAGATAACACGTTCCTGTGCCGTAGTGTGGCTTAATCAGATAACGGTTCCTGCATCATGGGGGTTTTCTGCCTCATGGGATGGCTGCTAGTTAACTTGTTAACCAGAATAGGGTCAGGAATAGGGGGATCGATACAGAACCTATAGGAATACATCACAACTTGCGCTACCGGCCACGATGTGCCTACCCCCGGATCGCAGGACTGGGATCCTGGTTTCGATCACGGCTACCAACCATGCCTGGCATTTGTTACTCCAGAGGGGGGGGGGCGCTGCTCTACTCGCCTGCCATGCCTATAGAATGGATGCTATGGCTTCCCCCAGCGGGGGAGAGAGGAGTGGTATGGGCGTTGCGGCTACTCGGTTTATTACAGGTGGGAGATATCTTCGTGGACGGAGTAGTTAAAACCTGGGAACAGGTGGTGGGCAATAGGAATGACGTTTATTGCTGTCCCGCTTCCAATTTCACAGAGTTCGAAGTGCCTTCTTGGAGCTGCTGGGCCCGGACCTGGCGGAACCACCCGAGGTACCAGAGCTGACTTATGTAATGAAATCTGTCTCACGCCATAAACTACTAAGAAATATGTACAGACTGGCTATGTCCCGAGGAGAGCACCAGCTCATGAAGGCCAGAGTGGCATGGCAAAGAGACCTACAGACTACTATCGATGACGATATGTGGCGCTACTGCTGTACTAACACAAAGCACATTTCCCTAAACGGGAGACATAGATTGATACATTTTAAATTTCTCCAAAGGGTGTATTACACCCCCGAGAGGCTGCACAGATACGGCCTACGCCAGACAGCGGCGTGTGAGAGATGCCGGGCACCTATCGCTGATTTCCTGCACATGGCTTGGAACTGCCCAGGGATACAAAAATACTGGAATAACATTTTCGCAGAGATGAGTAAGATATTGGATGTGGAGCTGACTCCCGATCCGGCCCTTGCGCTCATCGGATACTCTAGAACACAACCGGTGGCCATCCGAAGGCTTGCTGATATGGGCATGTTGATCGCTAGACGAGTGGTGGCGCACTGTTGGATGAGAGGGCCACTTCCCACTACTGCCAGATGGGCAAGAGATATGCTGTACTGCAGTACCCAAACTGAACACTATAGCGAACTCCTCCCATCAAAGAGCCGTCCTAAAAATTTCTGGGGCTTATACCAAGCATACCTAAGTGACGCCACACGAGAAGGGGCCTCAGATGTGGAAGATGGCCCCTCTGGCACACACGATAACACTGCTGATGGGTCGGGAACATACACTGGGACAGAGGGGCGATAGGCGAGTGAAAGATGCACCCCCTAGAGATGCTCAGGGTTAAGAAGCGTATTGGAATAGAGCGAGTTATTGAGAGTGCGCTGAGCTACTTTGTACTACGCAAGACTGTATGGAATCGGGTGGGCGCGGCCGCTGCACCATAATGATGCAAGCTTGTTAGATAGATTGGCATAGACAATTCCTTACATGCGTAATTCTAAATTAATCTAATGTGTTGTGTGGACAATCTCCTGAACTCTGTGTGTGCATAGGGGAGGGGGAGGGGGACGTTCTTGTTTGAAAAGTGGTCTGGTTTCAGGGACTCTAGAGCGCATATGACTGCTGTATTATAGTCGCTTTGGACCTAGACGAGTGGAGATGGGGAGGATTATGTACAGATCTGGATCATATCCGAAATGATGATACGCTGGTAGTACTCCGCAGGGACTGATTGATTTGTGCATGACTTCTTAGGAAGAGATGAGTGAAACTTAAATCTCACGCAGCCGGCCCGTTGGGTTGTAGGCTCGATGCTGTGTTTTGGCGGAAGTGCACAATAAAGGTCTTTGAAACTTCAAAAAAAAAAAAATCTGCAGGAAGGCTCACTGGAAGTGTCATTAAGATTTGAAGTCGCTGTAACTGCTCAATTGGACAGAACAGAATTAATGTCCTTTCCTGCTCATTACTGGCGCAAGGCAGCTGGATTCCGACTATAAGAACAAAAGCCGGCTCCTCCTGGCACCCGCTTCCTCCCTGCCCTTTGAAGCCAACATCCCTACGGTCTATATATAGACACGTGCCCACGCTAGTCCAGGAAGCCATTGAGAGGACAACAATTGACAATTGGACAAATGAGATAAGATTAATATAGGGTCATTTAGGGAACATCCCGAGGCGGCCAATCAGCGCTGCCTGAGAGTAGCCTGACTCCTACTGGATGGCACTGCCCTCCTCGACCTCGAACCTAGGACTGACGTGTTGCTGGTAGTTGGAAGAACCGAGGCACAGGGGAGACACAGTGGTTTGCCCAGGATCAAACAGTGTGTTCGTGTGTGCAAGATCCATAATTTTCAGCAGTTTAGCCATTAACTATTCTGCAGCCACTACACTGTCTCTCTCCAAGTCTGGATGTGTGTGACATCAGAAGTACTGCCTCAAAGCATACAGATTTAGAGATTTTTTTTATTTGGTCCGATTTTATTGTGTAACTTTCTCACGTGCTAGTATAGTGAGAGAGGGAGTATGTCATATTATTTGCTTTTAGGTAGCTCTAACGACCCTTTCAGTACAAAGGGTGGTCATCTTTACTAGTTGTTGTTCCTGCACTGGGGTCTAGATGGCTGGATATATTGCAATCTAGTTTTCGTACTAGTGACATCGACTAGTAGAGGGTTCTGCCATCCACCATGCAATTATAGGACTCTAGGTCCTATAAAACACTTGTGATCACAGAGAAAAGCAAGTATTTTAAATCTCAGATTGAGTCTGCAAAATACTCTTCCAAAGAGCTGTTTTTAGTTATAAATAAACTAACGGTTCCCAAGGCTTTGAATAAACTGGGCAGTCAACAGTTTGTTGACGATATGGCGTCCAATTTTAAAAACAAAGTTCTGGATATTGTCTGCAATTTTAAGGACTGCTTAGGTGCTCAATCGCCCCCAGCATGCAGGTTGCAGCTACCGGCACCAGTGGATTTCTCAAGTTTTCCCCTGTGTCGACTGATACAGTGAGCCATTACATTTTGGCCTCTAAATCAGGCTCCCCCTCGGACCCGTGTTCGTCAGCCTTTCTGATGGAACTAGTAGATCTGGTAAGTCCTGTGTTGGCAGACATCTTTAATAGTATGTTTTCCTCGGGAAGCTTTCCCACTAGTTGGAAGGAGACTTCTGTTATCCCGCTTCTTAAGAAACCTACTTTAAATGCATCTATGACATCAAACTATCGTCCTATTGCATGCCTTCCTCTTCCTGCCAAAATCGTGGACAAAATTATGAACGTCCAATTGACGCAGTTTATTGATGACAATGGGTTGCTGGAGCATTCTCAGTTTGGCTTCCGCAAGGAACACAGCACCGAGACAGCACTCATTAAGGCGACCGAAGATATCAGAGCGGTCATGGTCGGCGGAGGCACCGGTGCTACTCGACCTCTCCGCTGCGTTTGACACTGTTGATCATACTCTCCTGATTCACCGATTAAAAACCTTAGGTGTGGATGGCAAGGCGCTGGCCTTGCTGGCCTCCTTTTTGCAGGAGAGGTGATCATGGCTTCTCTTTAACATCGTACGCAGATGACTCTCAGATTGTGGTTGCAGCTCATAAAAAACAGAGCTCCCCTGCTGTGCAATTTCATAATTGCAAGGCCGCCATTAACATCTGGATGAGTAGTCACTGCCTTAAATTAAACTCCGATAAGACGGAAGTGCTGATTTTTGGCAACGTACAACCTTCCTGGAGTAATCTCTGGTGGCCTGCAGAAATGGGCCCACCGCCCATTCCAACGACTAAGACTAGAAATGTGGGTATTCTGGTTGACAATAGACTGACTTTCATTCAACAAACCAATGCCATCGTGTCTGCTTCTTACTTCCTGATAAAAAAAATCAAGAAGGTACTTCCCTATATCCTTGAGGAAACCAAGAAAGTGGTCATCACCTCCCTTATACAGTCCAAGTTGGAGTATTGTAACGGGCTTTATTTGAATGCCCAGAAGCAGTGCCTGAGAAAACTTCAGGCAGTTCAAAATTCAGTGGCTCGCCTCTTGCTGAGCCTACCCCGGCATAAATCCATCTCAGAAGAGATTCGGAAGCTGCACTGGCTTCCAGTGGTGCAACGGATCAAATTCAAGGCGTTTTGCGTGGCCTAAAAAGGTCCGTTGTTCCTGCAGGAGCTGTTTGTGTGGTACCAGCCAGGCAGATCACTCCGCTCTACGGGTGCAAAACTACTAACAGTGCCGAAGATTTGGACTTTGCATTGGGGCGGACGGAGCTTCCATCACGGCACTTCTAAGTTGTGGAACCTGCTGCCACCCGAGATTAGGAAGGCCAGCTCTCTTATGAGCTTTAGGAAGAACTTGAAAACCTGGTTGTTCCAGTGAGGGGTGTCGGTTGGTTTTCTGCTCATGGTTCTAGCGACGGTACACCCTTTCTGGTATTTGCGCGCTTTATAAATATCATTATCATTACCAGCTTAGGTGCGCATTTCCTGTGTTTAATAGCCTGTTTCGTTTTAGGAATACAAAAATCTACGACTATTCTGATTAAATGACAGTTCAAAGCTATCTTTAGTGGTGTTTACACATTCCTGTATGAAGTGCATTATTCGGTAAAAACTAATTTGAGAGATAATTCCGCCATCCCAAGAGACATGTTACTGTGCAATACGTGCAACCCTGTGTGCTTCAAGTGCACGCGCAAAACACTGGAGGCGTTCTCCGTATTTGGTGCACTGATCTGCCACAGACGGGTCTCTACTCGGTCTTAAAAATACATTGTAATATTGTTGACACCTACATCACAAAAGGCAAGAAACACAAGCAAACAGGAAAGAGAAGAACTCTCCGTAAAAATCAACCCCCTGTTCCCTCATCTTACATCCACTGCTAGTGTGGACCCTCTCCTGTTAGAGCGGAGGACGGGGGCGGGGGGAGTGTGGGGTCAGACGTCCGAGAGCAGGCAGCCTTTCCCTTGTGGGAGCGTGCGACCATATGGCACCACCATATGGCGCACTCTCGCCTGGAAGGAAATCGCCAAAACATGCCCGCGTTGCAATGAAAGCAATGCAATGCGTGCACGTTTTTGCCTAGAAAGGTGAAGCGATCTCAAGAGGTTTCTTTCCTATGCAGCGCATGCGCGCAGCATAGGCGAGACCTAAAAAGGCATGTTGTGCATTTGCATGCACAACATGGCAGGCACTGCACGGTGCCTGCCACGTTGTGCATGCAAATGCAGGGCTATGGTACCCCCCATCTGCACCCCCCAACACCCTGGGGGCCCACAACGGGCTTCCACATGCAGACACGGCATGCCTTTCCATGGCAGCAACGCCGCCATGGAAAGGCACATAACCGCCTGCATTATATTATATATGGCAGTGTCTTGCCGACACCACCACCATATTCTACCCCTTTTCCGCCTGGTTAACTCGCAGACGGGCGGAAAACCGGCGGACAGTCTTTCCGTCCGCCGGGGTCCGCCCCGCCATCGTAATATGGCGGGGGGAAATGGTAGACGGGCGGGGAAGAATTGCTGGCGGATCGCCACTGCCATAAGGGCAGCGGCGATCCGCCCGCTCTTCTAATAGAACCGCAAGATTCCTCCTCCTATGGGCTTAGCCTGAACGCTGTGAGTCTGACACACTGCACAACATACCAAGTATGGATGAACATAGTACATCGATAGCCAACAAAGCTTTGGCTAATGTGGTAGAACAATAAAATCAAGATAAGATCTACTGGACCACAGCAGCATCCCCATGAGTGATTCATTTTTCAGAAGGCAGAATATTATATAAGCAACCACCAGACCAGCGGTGGGAGTCCATAATGAACCCATAGAACAGAGGTTCTTAGTCTGGGGTCTATAACGTATACTCAGTCGGTCTGAAAATGCTTAGAAAATCTAATATTAGCAGATTAAAAAAAGATAGATAGATAGATTTTGTAAATGCCTTTTAAATGTGAAGGGATTCGATTTGGTGTTTTTAGCTTCATTGATTAGTGGGAGTCTAACATATTACTTCATCATTTACAAATAAAAATACATTTTGAAAAACTTCAACCATTCCATTGAAATTAAAGTTTCCAAAGTTGTATATTTTTTATTTGCAGTTTGCGCCGTTTGCGCGCCGAAGAAGCGCCAAAGGATGGCCCGTCTGTGCCCGTCCGTGCCTCGGCCGGGCACAGGGCCATGACTCCCGGCCGTTTTCCTTCTAAATCTGTCCCTCCTGTAGTTCTCCGGTATTCATCTGCAGATCTAAGGACTTTAAATGTCCTCTCTTGTGAGGCTGCGCATACCTGGGTGGTTATTGATAGTCGGTTCAGAGCTTGCCCTTGTTGTAACTATCAACTTAATAGTCCTGTACCCCCGCCTACCCAACCCGGCCATGAAATCAAGAGCATTCAGGCGGGCCTAATCAATGTTAGATCACTGGTGTGCCACACGGCTGAGGTCTTTGACCTACTAGCAGAAAATGATTTTGATCTGCTCTTTGTCACCGAGACCTGGATGACCGACTCCTGCGCGCCAGTAGTCGAGTTAGCTATCCCCCGTGGTTTTAGGATCTGCCGTGCAGATCGCCAACAGGGAAGAGGTGGAGGGGTTGCTGTGATCTATCGGGATCATTGGACCCTCACCTGCGAATACCCGGATGAGCTGATAGAGGCAGAACTTCTCCACTTTTGTTTGGAGCTTAGTCCGCATTTTACCTTAGGTGGCACGTTAGTGTACCGTCCCCCAGGTTATGTTGGAAACTTTATTGGAACCTTGGAGGAGGTTATCGTGCCACGAGCTTTACGGTTCTCCCGTTATCTACTGCTGGGCGATTTTAACATTCATGTGGATTCCGGGAATACCACTGTAGTTACTCGTCTCAGTGAGACTTTTAGTATGGCTCACCTCACTCAATGGGTGGATGCCCCTACGCATGCGGGAGGTCACGTTCTTGATTTGGTTTGTACCAACTTTGACATTAGTCTGTCCCCCCCGATGCCTATGTTGTGGTCCGACCATTGTTTGATTAAGTTCGCTTGGCAGTTAGATAAGGATCTGAGAAAAATTCCTTCTCTGGTACATCGGCCACGAATTAATTTGGTGTCACTATCTGAGTCTCTCTCCGGCACCCGTCCGGACCCAATGACGGAAACGGAAGCGGCGGTCGACGCATTCAATCTTTGGATTGCGAATGGTTCCGCTGCCTCCACTAATGTGGGGGGTATCCGTCGGATGCGATCGAGACCCTCACAACCATGGTTCACGCATGCTCTGCGCGAACAGAAGTTGGTCTGTAAGAAATTAGAGCGAGTATGGAGACAAGCCTATTTGCCAGCCGAAAAGAAGACTTTACGGGCAGCTCAAAAGGAATATTACGCTGCGATTAAGGCAGCAAAAAGCAGATACTATTCGGACAGAATCGAGAAGGCGGACAACAACAGTAAAGAGATCTTCTCGATTGTCCAACATTTTTTATCCCCATGTGCTGCCCAACCCCTGCTCCCCTCTTCCGCTCAATGGTGTGAAGAATTGTCTTGTTACTTTACGGACAAAATTGTAAAAATCCAACTGGACCTAGAAGCGGCTCAAAAGACCTTTGCGACTTCATCTGCCCTTTCATTATCGGATAGGCGATGTCTAGAGGCTCAGTTTGTTGCTTTCCGGCCGACCTCGGAATCTAACATACGGCAAATCCTGGCGGCTTTAAAGTCCGGATCTCCCTCGGACCCCTGCCCGGCCAGGGTTTTGGGAGGGATAGTGGATATCATTAATCAAGAGGTGACTCAGATCATCAACCTCTCCCTTTCTACTGCCTCGATTCTGAGAAGCTGGAAGGAGGCAAAACTGCTTCCTCTGTTAAAAAAGGCTGGTCTAGATCCATCAACGCCATCGAGCTATCGGCCCATCTCACTGCTGCCAGCTCTGGCGAAGGTGTGTGAGAAGGTGGCTTTCAAACAGCTGGATAGTTTCATCGAGTCCTCTCACGCCCTACATCCTGCTCAGTCAGGGTTTAGAGCGGCCTACAGTACCGAGACGGCACTAGTCGAGGTCTCGGAGGCAGTTCGGGAGTGCTTGGACGGGGGCGGCAGAGCGGTCCTGATTCTACTGGACCTCTCTGCCGCCTTCGATACGGTGCCCCATGCCTTGCTTATTGCAAGACTGGGAGCCGTTGGTATTTCAGGGCTGGCCCTTGACTGGTTATCATCGTTTTTGAGCGATAGAACCCAGCAGGTTTGGATGCCCCCCTACTCTTCGGCCCCGAAGCGACTGACAACTGGAGTTCGCAGGGGTCTACGTTAAGCCCTTTATTGTTTAACGTTTATATGACCCCCTTACTCTATCTAGCGGAACAGCTGGGAGCCAAAATAATGGCCTACGCTGACGATACACAGCTGCTTTTCACCTGGCCTAAGGGTGTGTCTGACCCATCAGCAGTCCAGCATTGTCTGTTGGATGTTTTTCGGTGGCTTGCACAAGTCCAACTTAAGTGCAACGAAGACAAGTCTGAGGTTCTGTTTTTTGGCTCCTTTCCTGTCAACTTCAAGGACCAGATTTGGCCCCCAGACCTGCCCTGCCCTAGTGCGATGGGAGGCCCAGCTAAGAACCTGGGGGTATGGTTCGGTCAGGACCTGAAGGTTTCGGACCATATTAAAAAATTGACTGGCATCTGCTTCGGTTCCCTGCGAGCCTTGAGAAGATTTTTCCCTCTCCTTCCCAGGGCAGCCAAGGAGACTGTCCTTCGAGCCCTGATCTTGTCTCGGCTCGATTACGCTAATGCTTTATTTAGCGGCTTGCCTGGGTACATGATTCATCGCCTTCAGGTGATACAAAATGCTGCAGTACGTCTGCTCTTCTCTCTTCCCAGGAGGTCGAGCGTGCGGAGCCATTTACAAAGCCTGCATTGGCTCCCAGTGCCACACCGAATTTTGTTTAAAATTCTTGTGTTGGCATTTAGAGCAGCTCATGGCCAGGGACCGACGTATTTGCAGAAACGGTTCTCATTCTACATTCCCAATCGTGCCCTACGATCGGCCAACCAATGCCAATTGGCCATTCCCAAATACAAATACGCCCGACTGGGCGGTCAATCAATTTCAGTTAAGGCAGCTTCTGCTTGGAATGCCCTCCCTCTATTCCTCAGAGCCTCTACGACCATTACTGTTTTTAAGAAAGAACTTAAGACTTATCTGTTTAACGTTCCACTCTAACAGACTTGCTCTTGATCTATCACTCTTGCTGTTAAATTACTCACCGCGCCAGGATACCCCGTGGTAATAGAGCGCGCTATAAAAGTTTTAATAATAATAATAAATTAAATTAAATATTTTATATATGTGAATTAGTTTGATGTATACTTGTTTCTTTTTGTGTATTGTTTTGAGGTTCAAATCATAGAAATTGCTTACCTTGGCCTTGAACTTCTGGTAGTGATTCAGTGGGGATTCAAAGAAGTCAAAAGGGTAAGAACTGCTGCCATATAACATTAATCTTTTATCAGCACCAGTACTTCGCAGATCTGCAGTCCTTGTATCTGTGCTAATTAGGTCAAAATCCCTTTTTGCCAGTTATGTGATAACATTGTTATTAATTTACAAACTCTTTACAAACATGTTCGTTCCCTGAGGCACCTGTGACTTTCAGCAGCTCTGGGATGAGGAAAGCCCAAGAAGGTGTGCGGGGGAAGTGTGATTGTGCCATTACACAGATGAAAAAATGAGAGTCATCTGGCCTTCACGAAGGCCTTACAACAACCATAGTTTTTATGTTAGATTTGTCAGCTGCAGCCTGGCTATCAAATGCTCCCAGCGCCTTGATCTCCTCAGAGATGCGAGTGCTGTGGAAATAAATGAAATAAATTAACATACCCTCTGCCAACGTGCGCAAAGGCGGAAGCCCCAACACAAACCTCAAAAGACCACTTGCATGTTATAAATGGGTTGTCGGATGTTCCGACTTCAAGGGGCGCTTCTAGAACGCCTACTTGGCCTCTCAGAAGCAGCAAACAATCTCCGGTTGAGTCTGTAAAGGGCGTCACATGAGAAGCCGCTCACCTCTGCGCATGCTCATTGCCATTTCCTGCTTTCAAGAATTTAACAAGAGGAGGGAGAGAGAGAGTCAGTGGATTCAGCCTCCCTAGTTTTATGAATAAACAAAGTAGAATCCACTCAGAGTGGTGGTGATCCCTAACGTGATGGGGAACACACAGTGTTGTTTAAATGCCCCTCACACACCAACAGGCCCCTTGGTGTCATGCTTCATCATCGGGGCCTTCGCACCCCTCTACAGGATGCGGCGTGCTACGACTCGCGGGTACGCAGGAGCACTTGGAAGTGAACTATGTGAGGGGGTGTGTTGCTAAAGTGTGAGTGAGGTGAGGTGAAAAAATGTGAATGGTTAAAAAATACCTGGCACGTGGGTGAAACAATTTTATTAAATCCCCGGCTGGTATTATTAAAAAAGAAGTGCAAGGTGTGGTTGTGAGAATACGAATTAGGGTATTACAACCACTGTAAAAAGTGTCAACATGTTTCGGAGCTCAGAGGCTCCTTCTTCAGGACAAGGATAGCACTTACCCTCCCCTTACTCACATGTAAATGTAAAAGTGTAAAAAATAATTACAACAATGTGTAATATACCTAACAATGTTATATATGTAGGTGAGTGTCGTTGCGCCCAATTGGCGATGAAAACCTGTAGAGAGAAAGCATACATAAACACACTGGTCTAAGATGCACAGACCATAGGAGAAGAAAAAAACTTCTCTGAATACAACAGGGTCAGTCCAAAAATAGTGGAACCCTGTAAGGAATAAAAAGGAGAAGAATATATATACATGGACATAACACAACGCTCACAGATATATATATACACAAAACACAGAATTACTCTCTGCTCTGATGGAAAGAGAGCACAAAGTAGGTAATTCAAGGCTTACTTAAAGTTCTCAAATATAAGACCTCATGAGCCTGTGCGTGTTATTGGGGGATCCTTCCTTTCTGTTCAGAAAATGACCTATAAAAACATTAATATATGGGATTCAGTTTGTTGTAGGTACAAATGCTACCAAAGCGCCAGAATCAAGCTCCTTTCTATGACCCAAACTCACGGTTACTGCAATGACTAATCGCCTGCCTTCCCTCAACGCGGCTCCGATGAAGTGAGCGTGCATCGTGTCAGTTACCTTTTATATACTCTGCCGTTTGGTCATTAACGATGGTAAATTGAATAATGAGGCCCGGGGGAAGCCCAAATACGGAATTCCACTGGGCTCAATGATTCCATTCCTTGGAACCTCTTGAGATAAACTGTATTGGGTCATTCCACTTAACATTGTTTGGATGACTCCTTAGAATCATTATGTTGGGTTGTATCAGGTCATATTGTCACCATAGAGTTAGTCTCACCCTCCTTCTTCTTCTGCCAGTACCCCTGTGAATTGATATGAGAAAGACATAGCTGATGGGGCTAGTTATAACTAATCTGGGTTCTTGTAGACATAGCCAATTAAGCTAGTCTCCATTTCCATCATAAAAACCCACTGCCCCTTCCAGAATATATGGTAAACTACTGTCTGGATTATCTCCTCTTAGCCCTGTCTATTTTCTGCCTCTTCTTGTAACCTTTAAACGTAGGCTCGTATGTTCATTCTATATATAGCATTCTTTCTAAACTTTGAGACATAGGCTCTTGTGTCAATTCCATCTCAGCACGCATGCTCGCTGTACCTCCATCTCTCTCCCACATGCGTTTTGACCCTTAGCGGCAGTGCCGCTGTTTTGCGCATGCGCGGTTACTTCTGTTTCCGCGCATGCGCATTCAACACTAGTTCTGATGGGTATGCGCATGCGCGGTGTGTAGCGGTGGCCGATCGCGCAGCACCGGACTTCCTCGACATGCGAATTCCGTATTTGGGCTTCCCCCGGGCCTCATTATTCAATTTACCATCGTTAATGACCAAACGGCAGAGTATATAAAAGGTAACTGACACGATGCACGCTCACTTCATCGGAGCCGCGTTGAGGGAAGGCAGGCGATTAGTCATTGCAGTAACCGTGAGTTTGGGTCATAGAAAGGAGCTTGATTCTGGCGCTTTGGTGCATTTGTACCTACAACAAACTGAATCCCATATATTAATGTTTTTATAGGTCATTTTCTGAACAGAAAGGAAGGACCCCCCAATAACACGCACAGGCTCATGAGGTCTTATATTTGAGAACTTTAAGTAAGCCTTGAATTACCTACTTTGTGCTCTCTTTCCATCAGAGCAGAGAGTAATTCTGTGTTTTGTGTATATATATATCTGTGAGAGTTGTGTTATGTCCATGTATATATATTCTTCTCCTTTTTATTCCTTACAGGGTTCCACTATTTTTGGACTGACCCTGTTGTATTCAGAGAAGTTTTTTTCTTCTCCTATGGTCTGTGCATCTTAGACCAGTGTGTTTATGTATGCTTTCTCTCTACAGGTTTTCATCGCCAATTGGGCGCAACGACACTCACCTACATATATAACATTGTTAGGTATATTACACATTGTTGTAATTATTTTTTACACTTTTACATTTACATGTGAGTAAGGGGAGGGTAAGTGCTATCCTTGTCCTGAAGAAGGAGCCTCTGAGCTCCGAAACATGTTGACACTTTTTACAGTGGTTGTAATACCCTAATTCGTATTCTCACAACCACGCCTTGCACTTCTTTTTTAATAATACCAGCCGGGGATTTAATAAAATTGTTTCACCCACGTGCCAGGTATTTTTTAACCATTCACATTTTTTCACCTCACCTCACTCACACTTTAGCAACACACCCCCTCACATAGTTCACTTCCAAGTGCTCCTGCGTACCCGCGAGTCGTAGCACACCGCATCCCGTAGAGGGGTGCGAAGGCCCCGATGATGAAGCATGACACCAAGGGGCCTGTTGGTGTGTGAGGGGCATTTAAACAACACTGTGTGTTCCCCATCACGTTAGGGATCACCACCACTCTGAGTCGATTCTACTTTGTTTATTCATTTCCTGCTTTCCCCAGTGCTTTCGAGGCACTTGGATTAGTGTTGTGTAGTATTTACTCCAAAGAGTTAATCATACTCCAGCACCTACATTTACCAGTAACTTTGCCCTCAACTTCTTTCATGCCACATGTTGTGCATGCAGTTACACAGTAACATTGCCTATGGAATTATTTCTACTCAGTCCAAATGCCAATGGATTGTTTGGTTTTATTTTATTTATTTATTTATTACACGAAAATTACAAAGTTTGTCACGTTGCCACTGGTTAATAGAAAACTCAGCTAAAGGCAAACTTGCAAGGAAAAGTTCCTCGGGGACTTATTGCTGTTTTCCATGCAGATGTCTTTCAAAGGACTTTGGGAAGGTATTTCAGCTTATACCGTGAAGGATCACCTGTCTAGGGTTTCCCAAAGTACTGTTTCTGTGTACCACAGTGTTTGGACCTCCACTGATGCCCAAAACGTATACTTTTGCCACAGGCCTCGTGGCTTTTTCAAAAAGATTAAAAACAAAGAAGTGATGGGTAATCGCTGGAATTAACTTCTACTACTGGTGACAACGACAGGGTGCATTCACTTATATTGCTTACTGAGCCAATGCAGACTGGGAGCAAATAGATGTAAATTAGCCTTCCTTAGCTGCCAAGCTTCCCAGGCCCATGCGTGATTAGTTAGGCCAGTCCCCTTTTTTGCAGAATTCTGGGACTTCTAGTCTTATTTAAAACAGTACAAAACCAGAATCCTAGGAAAACAAACATTGACAAAGCCATTGGGCTAAGCCTATGCAAGAGCTATTGGTTTGCTTTTGCCAATGTGTTTTAGTCATGTTGTACACCAGCTTGGCTGCTGTTCAGCATGGCTAAAAGTGAGCGCCGTAGAGTAGAGTATCGCAGATTGGAGAGGTGTAGAGTAGAATGCAGTGTGGTGGAGGGGCGTAGTGTGTCATGGAGGGGTGTAGAATGTTGTGGAGGTGCGTAGAGTGTTGTTGAGTGGCATCGATTGGAGAATAGTAAATTGGAGTAGAGTAGCAGAGAGTAGAGTAGTGTGTTGTAGAGTGTAGTAAAGAGACGTGGAGTGGTGTAGAGGGAGTCTCATAGTGTCATGGAGTGAAGTAGAGTGAAAAAGAGTGTTGCGGAGTGACAGAGTGGAGTTCAGTGTCACAGAGTGAAGGGGTGCAGAGTGTTAGAGTGGAGTAGCATAGATTGGCAAAGAGTTGAGTGGAGTGTCGTAGAGTAGGGTGGAGTAAGACGGCATGGAGTGGGGTAGAGGGAGTTGCATAGAGTGTAGTAGACTTGCATAGAGTGTTGTGGAGTGAAGTACAGTGTCATAGAGTGGAGTGGCATAGAGTGGAGTAGCATAAAGTGCAGTGGCTGAGAGTGCAGTGGCTTAGAGTGAAGAGGCGTAGAGTGGAGTAAAGTGTCATGGAGTGGAGCAGAATGGAGTGGTGTAGATTAGAGTGCCGTACATTAGAGTGGGGTAGAGTGGAGTGGCGCTTTGTAGAGTAGAGTGAAGTGTCATAGAGTGGAGTGGTGTAGAGTGGAGTGGTGTAGAGTGGAGCGTCATAGAGTGGAGTGGTGTTGGGTGTAGTGGCTTGCAGTAAAGTAGAATGGCCTATCATAGAGTAGAGTGTTGTACCGTAGAATAGTGGCTGTCATAGAAGTGAGTGGGGTATCATAATGTGGAGTGGTGCAGAATGGAGGGTCATAGAGGGGAATGGTGTAGAGTAGAGTGGCATGCAGTGAAATGGAGTGAGGGAGAGTGAAATGTCATGGAGTTGTGTGTTGTAGTGTGGATTGGAGTGTGTTGTAAAGTGGAATGGACTGTCGTAAAGTGGAGTTGTGTGTCATACAGTGGCGTAGAGTGCAGTATCGGGGCACAGAGTGGAATAGAGTGGCATAGGGTGAAGAGGCATAGGATGGAGTGGTGTAGAGTGGAGTAGCATAGTGTGGAGTATGCATGGTGTGGTCGCGTACTGCCATTGTAGACAACACATATTCAATTGAAATGACCATAACATTTGCACAGACATACATTTTTACTGATAAAACTATACAGCGGATGTGAGGATTGTGGTGTATTATATAGAGTGATTGTGCAACGTTACCGTGTAATACACTCGCCAACTGTTTTGGGTCCAGTCATGCTTGTTTATAAAACGTTTATCTATAGTCTGGGTAGTTGTGACTTCGAACAGCGAGGCTTAAACAAAGAACTAGTTTAAAGCATTTAGAAATACCAAACAACGAAATAAGAAAGTCATGCAACACAAAAAAAATCTGACACCAATTCATAAAAATAGATCATATTTTTATGGATTTTAGACACCAAGATGAGCAAAATCCACCAGTTACCTGATCACCAAACCAGTCTCAAATCCAGTTCCACACTTTACATCAAAACTGCCGTAAACATTAATGGAGTGGTCTTGATGCTGGGGGTGCAGTAAGCGGAGGATGCTCTGGGTTCGGTGTGGTCAGCCGGCAGGGGTATCCTTGCAGGTATTCCTCGGTGCACGGATGAGGTGGAGCATCTTCAGCCACAGAGGTTGGGGGTCCCTCAAAGTTCTCTTTAAGCCAGTAGAGGGTCATCTGCTGCTGGGCTACTGGTCTCTGTACACAGCGGGGTCAGCGGTATCCTTTTGTGGAGGCTAGTGTCCATTGTGGCTGACTAACTCGGACTCAAGCAACACTCCAGAGTCCAGAGTACTCGTATGCAACTTTTGGCAGATGGGGCTTCTTCAGCTTTGATGGGCCTGGTGCTGGTTCCAGGGTATCAGCTGACTGACCCTTGGAGTCACTTCTTTGGTCTGGGGTTTGGGAGCGACTTCCCTCGACGTAGGAGCCACAGTCCTCTCTGTGCTTGCTCAAGGTTCGGCAGGTGCAGTCCAGCAGACTGTGCAGCCTCTCTTGCCAAGTCCATGGGTCAGCAGGGGAGTCCTTCTTGGGTCCTTTCTCAAGTTCTGACATGATCTGAGGATCAGGGTGCCCTTGGAGGATTATGTGGTCACTATCCAATAGGCTACCAGGATCACTCCTGCCTTATGACGATTTCTGGCTATGTGTGGCTCTATCAATCCTAGAGTGCACTATTCTGCCCACTGCCAAGATGTCTGAAAGCTTCCTTGGATGTTAGGAGCTTGGTATTCAACCCTAGAAGTGTGGCTACCAGGGGGCTACACACCCACTGAAAACCCAGTTTGCGCAGTGGTTTCCCCTCTCTGTTCCTGCTGCTAGCCTATCTACCTGAACAAAGGGACAGCCCTTCAGGAGTTTAATTTACATTTGCTATGCAAAATAAGGGGACCCCCTCTACACAAGAACTTTTGAGGGCAAGGAGAAGAGGGGAGAACATCAATACTATCAGAGAATGCTCCCTTGTGATCTATATTTCTTTTATCTGTTTGAAAATGTATTCAACATGGGTTGAAATAGATTTAGGCAATAACAAAATTCAAGAACATACACATATTTATAAATCTTCACATTGTTTATTACATTTTCTTTGCTTTATCAAAATTCTTTCTATACTTTCTTTTACATATTTTTACATATAAAACCCATTTCATCAACATATACGCACAATTTTGCAGTATAATGACATGTAATTGTCATGTGTCATCATCTTAGACCCTCGGGTAGAAAGACAAAAGAAAATAAATCATTCATACAAGCTGTCTCACATACATACCTCCTCAATTACATTCATACCACATTCAATAAAACATATATCTGGAGAGTGGGAGACAAAAAGTTGTTTCAAGTCTCCACGATCATTTAGAGCAACTGCATATAGCAGGATCTGAACAGCATGGGTTGACTCGTTTCGGTGGCTTGAAGAATGGATAACACCACCTTCCTCAGGACCTGCCAGATATCAGACCAATCTCAATAACCCAGCGGATACCTGAAAGGGTATAAGTACAGTAAGTTCACAGCCCATGATTTACAACATAATTTATTGATTGGACCCTCATACATGGACTTAAAAGTGTACAAGTATAGTGGATTGTGACCAGACATACTACATATACACAGACAGTGCACAGCACCGACAAGTGAATCCCATCTGTCAGCTGAGTATTCCAGCTTTTCTTATCCCTACCGTTAGACGTGTCAGCCCAAGGGTGGTCTTACCCCGTTTTTTTCCCTTTTGGCCTCATTTTTGCCACCATCTCTTTGTTGGACCAAGGCCTCTGGGTGCCTTACCACTGCCAAACAGTGCTGAGGCGCAGGTGCTCTCCCCTAATAATATGGCTGCCACAGGCCCCTGCTACTGCGGAGTGGCCATTGTACATACACGCACCAGTAGTTAGGATCAGGCTGGGACACACTGTTACTGTATCCTTGCCGTCCCGCCTTTTTGTCACATAGACAGACATGGTAGAAGCCCCTGGAACCTTCCAGCCCAGGGAGGAGTTATACTTTGCCGCCTTTCAGGAGGGTCACCTGACCTAGGGGTATAAGAGGAAAGGAGGGAAACCTAACTAGTCAGTTGGGGCACCACTGGACCTGAGGGAACCTCTGCCAGAGTATAGGCGGTTGGGCCTAGGGGGGAAGCTACACTACTGAGTCTGACTGAGCTTAAGACCCACTGCACTCAAGAGGTTGGAGGGACTCTGCCAGCCTGCTGACCTTGCCCAGTGAGGGGGAAACCCAGGAGACCAACTCCAGTGTGCCGCAGGGAACCATCCTGCCTCTCGTGCCTACCAACATCCCCTCCCACTGCAACTAAGTTCTACAACTAACCCTTGCCATCTACTGCCAGCGCTGAGAGAAGCAGCACTGGCTACATAGCATCTGGATCACCCCAGCTGGCGCTGAGGAACCTGTGGGCACTGCTACTGCTGGGAAACGGCAGGTAAAGTGCTGTGCCCCCCGAAAGCGCTGGATTACCAAAATCTGTCACCTCCTCCTGGTACTGTGTCCTCCCAGCGCTTCGTTTCAACAAACTGCCCCCCTGCTGCGAGTGCTGTGCCGACTAAGCACTGCACGTCAAGACCTTGTCATCCGCTGCTAGCGCTGTACCCCCAATGTCCTGCTTGTGCCCTAAGGAGTAAGCACTGTGCCTGAAGACACGCTAATTGTCCAAGATCACCGCCGCGGCCCGGGAAGGAGGAAAGAGAAGGAGTGCAGGTAGTCGCATACTCACTGTGCTGTCCGGGACCTGCCGCAGTGCTGGCTATATTCCAGAGGAGTGCTGTGTCTGTGGAGCGCTGTGGGCCGGGGATCATTGCCTCCGGCTTGGGCGCTGCGAGGAGGCTCCTCCCGTGACGTCAGGGGAGCCGCGCTGAGAGTGGTGCTCCTAGGAGCGTCTCCCAGCAACCGGGCCTCTCGCGAAGTTTGCCCCCGCTGCCGTCAGCTTCCTGTGGGAAGGCCGTGCTGAGACCGCTGATTACCTGGGGTGGTGCTGATTCTGAGATCACAGATTCAGCCCCGAGGAGGAAGAAGAGACCGTAGGGGCTCTGACCCCCCCTCCCGTGCCAGGTAACACCCTGGGCGGGAGGCTTCCGTACACGGGGAGAGGGGCTGCTGGAGACTGGGGCTGGAGGGAGGCGGCAGCCCCGTGACCGCCGCTTGCTGAGGGAGATCTAGGCCCAACCTGAGGGGACTGAACTCAACCCCCCTTCTGCACTACGCAGCTGTATTGCTGCCTCTGGCCTACCCCGATGAGAGGTTCTGGCTTATTCACCACCAGGAAAGCCCAGATGCTCCGGGGGCCTGTGCTCCCTTCCAATCTTGCCTCCATGAGTGACACCAGCCGGGGCAATGCCTCTTCCTCGGCGCGGGGGTCTCCTTTAACCCTGCCCTGAACCACCACAGAATGCATATCGCCTGCATTGACCCACAGCCTAGGAGTAGTTACGTATATGGCACCTCTGTTGCTGACAACTGCCTTATGTGAATGAGTGCAAGGGGGGGTCTGGGGGCCTAAATTGAAGATAGGCCTGCCTAAGAGTTGTTGCTGGTAAAGAAGGGGTGCCTTCAATATAACTGCTATCTGGCTGCTCCTTTAGAATGGGCATTGTCACTGATTTTCCCGACCTAAACGAGCCTGAATGCCCACGTTGAGTAGGAACCTTGAGACGGTTCATTTATATCGCCTGGTGTGTAGGGAGTGTTGCCCAGTTGTGTTTACACTGCCTAAGAAATGTTCCCCGAATTACCCTTTGCATAGGGACTGTTATTTTTAGAGTTCACCTGCATGGGAAATGTTGACTTTAATTGATGTGTGCTTAAGGAATACTGCCTACGTTATCCCTGAATATGGAAATTGTTATCTGGATTATATTTATGCCTAAGAAATGTTGCATACATTAGCCAAGTGCCTAAGAAGTGTTACCTGCATGGACCTAATGTTATGAGAACTGGTTACCCTGTTTCATGTGAGAACCTAGCGTTACCTGCCTGAACCAAAAGTAGATAAAGTGTCTTGTTCTATAAAACAGCCTGGTGTGGTGTCTCTTCATTGCAAGAGTATTACTGAGTCAGTGTGAGTCTGTGCTGCACCACTGCTTAACACATTGCCTTCGGGTGCCTTCCTGCCGCGCGCCAAGTTACCTTGTCGGAATCGGTGACCCCGGTTCTAACACCTACTTACTCAGGAAGGATTTTATTAAAGTCTAAAAGAATATTAATAATTCTTGTGCCACCACCACCACAAATGTGCCATGAAAAACAGAACAAGAGAGTGGACCAGAATAAGAGCACCACCGGTAATGAGAAGTGTCCTGTTAACTCTGTATAAGAGAATGGACAGCATTTTTTATATACAGGATAGAAGCTCCTCTATTGTACTTACTACCAATATTACTCCACCAGAGTTCTATTATCGACTTTAGGAAATCTTTTTCTAAGTACTGTGGCCGGACTCTGTGAGTAAATAGAGGACTGCATATCATAAGTACCAATGACCAAATTATATACCATAGTAGAAGTCTAGCGATGGTCATTAACGTCTTACCAAAATTTCTCTTATGCGCTGTGCAATTGGAGAAGCATCAATGCAAATATATGATCGATAGAACAATATCCTATAAGGGGAATATGAAAAGAATGTTAGGTCCAAAGATATAGAGCCAAGGCCTCCCGATGTTAATTACTATTCTACTGGGTTAATACACATTGGCATACCTCATAGAGTTACTTCCGTTGAGTCTAAGATTCCTACTTTGTTATTCTGCACCAATCCATTACGGCCGCATCCCAAATAAAAATATATGTAAGAATGTATGAAAGTCCAGGAATGCTACAAGAAAGATACCACAATATTGGTATTTGAAGTTGTGGGCTAAATGTTAGAAAGCACTCAATGAATGGTACTAGACGGACATATATATGTCCCTGATAGAGATTCGATAGCGTCGAATATGATGCGAGTCCGTGAAGCAATTCGTATTTTTCTCCTCTACAGCGTAATATACTGCTAATATAATACGCTGGCATTTTGAATAGTAGCTCACTTAGGACCATCTTCCCTCAGCGGGGTACTAACTCAAATACATCTGCCTGCACTTAATATCAGTTTCAGCTAATTCTAACTTTTTTGCCAAATGCACTTTGCATTCTGTGAATTGTACTTTTGTTCCCTCTGTCCCCTCATTGCAAGTCTATTGGTAAAAAAGCCAGGACTGATCGACTGTATCAAACATAGCATAGGACCACCCTAGTGTCTATGCATGGGCCTGGTGTAAAGTCCAACATGTTATCTATACATTGCCTTGTGCATTCGGGTATAGTAAACAAAAAAAATGACATAAATTTAGCGCGGCGGGGCCTGGGTAAAGTTAGGCCGCAGCAACGCTATAATACTTACACAAGGCAAACACTTTCACTCTCGTGGCCAGTAGACCCCGAGCGGTCTCCGGCCGTTTATTTATCCCCTCGGGTCGACCCCGCCCCAAGGGGTGTAGGGATGCATGAAAAACTGCAACTATGTAGTAGCTGGCCCAAGTGGCTCTCTACATCCCTCCTTTCTTTCGGTTCTGGACCATCAAGTCCTCCCAGTTCATGGAGATGTATATACAAAGTCTTTCAGTCTCTGACTTGGCGCCGGATTCGGCCGGAGACCATACTTCTGGCTCCGGGAACTGGACCCGGCCAAAGCACTGGATGGAAGACTCTCGGACGACTCAGTTTTGGTGTCTTGAGGAGTTGACCTGGCAGCGTCAGCACCACCTTGGCTGACTTGCTGGGGTGTCTCCAGGGGTGGACTCCCATACTGGGTGAGGCAGGAGGGGAGAAGCTTGGAAGTGGATCTTGGTAGTCGGATGTTTCTTGGTCCAGCTCCCTGTCAGCCGTCTTCCTGAAGCTGGACACATTCCTCGTTACACAGTGCTGTCTCTTCTGAGCCGTGACCATGGTCCCTTGAATGCCCACGACGATCCATACCTCTGGCTCGTAGGGCCTTCAGAACTTCAAACCGGGGTGTCGGTCTTTGATAACTACCCGGTCTCCCACTCTTAGCTGAAGTTCTTGTGCCCTTCGGGCTTCGCTGGCCTTTCGATTTGTTGTCTCCCTCCTTGTTTGGATCGCCTCATCATCCCGTTCCACGGGCACCCACGTCGGGTCCGACAGGATACTGTCTTGTGGGGCCCACCTGAACAGTAGATGAGCTGGAGCACACTTGGTTGTGCTGTGCGGGGCCTGTCGATACGCACCAAGGAATTGGTCGAGAGCTGTTTTGGTGTCTTCTCCCCCATCCACAGAGATGCGCAGTGCTCGGTTGAGTGTCCTCATCAGAGGTTCCACTTCCCCATTTGTTTGTGGCCATAGCGGGGGTGATCTTCCGGTGACGAATCGCGTTGTTCTCAAGGTACTCCTGGAACTCTCGGCCCTGGAACGGGGGTCCGTTGTCAGACTTTACCTCTGCCGGCAGTCGCATCATTGCAAAAGTCTTGTCCAGGACCCTCCTCACTTGGGGAAATGCCGTTGACGACACTACTTCAACGATGGGGAACTTTGAGAATGAGTCAACCATAACCAGCATGTGATGTCCATCAGGGAAACTCCCAAAGTCCAGGCTAATGTGTGTCCAGGGGGTCTTGCTCTGTTCTTCAGTGATCATGGGTACATGCATTGAATCTCCTCCGGTGATCATACAGGCGTGGAACTGTCTCACCATTTCCTCCTCCATGGAGTCCATCGCGGGGAACCAGACTTTGTTCCGCAACCGGGCCTTTGTCTTCGCCATTCCTTTATGGCCAACGTGTGCTAGCGTGAGGATCCGTTTCTGCAACCTCTCCGGGACTACTATCAGATGTCCTCTTAACACAACTCCTTGTATCCCCACACTGAGTTCATGGCAGACTTGCCAGAGCTGTTGTCGGGCGTGGCTGGCTTCAGGCTGGAGGACGAGTGCTCCATCCATGAAGTGGGCCCATCCGTTGCTCTCCAGTGCTTCTCTCACTCGGGACAGAGTGTGGTCTTCCTGGGTGGCCCGGCCAATTTCTTCGAGCGTCATGGCTGTGGGACATGCCCCTTGCGACACCATGTCGATGAAGGCTTCGGTGATACATGCATCCGCCGACGGGTCTGATGGCATTGTTGGCTCTGGGTGACGAGACAGATAGTCGGCTGGGTTGTGGGCCCCTGGACAATAGATTACCTTGAAGTTGTACGACTGTAACTGCACTGCCCACCATTCGATCATCGGGGGCGCCAGCCAGGATGAGCTTGCAAACAGCGGGAGCAGTGGTTTATGGTCGGTCACAACATGGAACTCCTGGCCGCATAGATACAGATGGAAATGTTGGCACGCCCATTTGATAAATGCAAAAACAAAAGTTGATGGACAGAATGCAGAACAATGTCATACATTCACCCCAGTACAGAGATCTGGGCCTAAATCCATCGTTTTTTTTGCACTCCACACCATCCCAGTTCAGACATGGCCATATACAAATCAGCCTTGACCCTGTGCCTCATGGGAACAGTCCAGCCCGAACTGCCAAGCCATGTCTTCGCTGGACCGGAATCAAGCATCCTAGGACCGGTTTCTGGCTATCAGCCATCATCAGCCAGTATAGCTTGACTCCAGTGGTGTGGAGAGCACGGGACTCACGTCTGAGCAAACCCGTCCCACTCGGGGTGGTAAATGCAAAAACAACAGTTGATGAACAGAATGCAGAACAATGTCAGACATTCACCCCAGTACAGAGATCTGGGCCTAAATCCATCATTTTTGCACTCCACACCACCCAAGTTCAGACATGGCCACATGCAAATCAGCCTTGACCCTATGCCTCATGGGAACAGTGCATCCCGAACTGCCAAGCCATGTCTTCCCTGGACCGGAATCAAGCATCCTAGGACCGGTTTCTGGCTATCAGCCGTCATCAGCCAGGATAGCTGGACTAGAAACCGAAAACGGCCCAGGCAAACTGCTCCGACGGCAGGGTGAGCGGCACCTGAACTGTTTGCCAGGGTCGGTTCCGGACAATTTTGTTACAGGGGCCTGATATTGCAACCCCCGGTAACATAAATGGCCCCTTTAGGGCCCAAACCCAGTCCCCACCCTAGAGGCCCACCGGGGAAACACCCGTTGCCCACTACAGACAGCCCAGCCCTTGCCTGCTTGAACCCTCCTCCCCCAACCTCTTCCTTAGGCGCAGCAGCTTGACCTCCCATGTTGCTCCTCCCACAGATTGTTATTGTCTCCGCACAGGTAATGCTATTTGTGTAGTAGCGAGATCCCTATTGGAGCCCCCAGTCTCCTAAAATTAATATCTTTCACATATATCTGATTCAATAACTTCACAGATATGCCTTCCTATACAAGCCTTACAAAACACAAGGAGAACAATCCTTCTGCATGCAGAGCTGGTGTTACTGTACTGGTTCTTTGATAAAGCAGTGATCTAAGAAAACTACATAAGTGTCTTAACAACTTTTCACTTGAAAGATTAGAAAAGCTCCCCAGACAAGGCTACAGCGTGACAGGACCAAGGATCTGAGCTGCACGGGCCAGACGTGCCTTTTAGCCCAGAGGACAGGGCATGGGGCCAGCCCTCCCTTGATGCCACAAAGCCCAGGTGAAAAGGACCCAGACATTTCCTCTGAATAATTGTTCTCATTGTCAGACCTCTGCCAAACAGGCAGTTCCCTCCCACTTCAGAGAGAAGAGGTCTGCCTATCTGCTTCTAACCGACTGAGAATTCAGCCACCTCTCCTGGCCAAGGGGATCGGGACCCTACCGAAAAGCTTTATCACACCAGTCATAATAGCCTGTTTTATATAGCGCTTCATACTACACTAAGGTAGTTTCTAAGCGCTTCAAATAAATTATGCTTTTATTAACAAATAAGGATCTAAAATTAACTATTTCGGGAGAATGGAAGGCTGGATTTGGTTTACCAAATTCCAAAGCATGGCTTTCAGAAGAACTTATTGGTCAGGGGCAAGCGTTCAATCATTTTTGCTCACATACCTAGGGCTTTAAGTGAGATACAAAAACTGGGGGTGGGGGGGGTATCTCGAAGGGGCTAGGCCAATGTAATTAAGGGCGTGGCTTAAACACATAAGCTAAAAATATGTGCTTAGCATAATGTGCCACCCGACTTGTATTTTGCTGTTTCTGTCACTGCATCCAGATACATGATACAACACGTAACATCATACCTACAAGTCAGGACTATTGGGTTTGTCAATGGCTGTTAGTTGCATAAGATGAATAAGCAGGAACTATGGCTTGTATATAATATTGAAAAAGCTTACACTTAAAGCCCTGGTGACATCAGGACAATGTTGCTGCTCCTGAGTTGCAAAAAGAAAAGGGAAATCCAGAGAGAAAATGACTCAATTTTAAGGTTTTCCCCCTTCTACAACAACGCTCATCTGTCAGGACGTCATGCCGTAGCTTCTCCACGTTTGAGAAGTGAGCAGTGAGCAGTGTGAGCACACGCCCATCGATGTGCCTGCTGTCACTGAAGTCTGGGAAAAATGGACCGCCCGTGCCGGCGCACAATACAGAGCCCTATGGAGACCTGTTTCGAGCAGGGCCGGTTCTAGGATTTGCGGGGCCCTGGGCCAAAAAAGAATGTGTGAGACCCCTCTAATTTAAATAAGTGACCCCTTGAAAGGAGGCCATTCAGAGATACTGCGGGAGGCCCATTGTCCAGCATTTTAGCGCCCCACAGTTTTAACTTTCAACCCAAAACCAATTCTCACACCCTCAGAATTGCTTGTGGCCTAAAAGTTAAAACCATGGGGGCGGTAATATGCTGGACAATGGGTAGCCCGCAGTGTCTGTGAATGGGTCTCCTTGCAATCGGGACAAGAGGAAGCGTCTCCCTCCCCTAGGCCTCCAGACAACATCCCTGAGAGACCCAAGGAGGGGGGGACTCCCCTGTACCCTAATTGCAAGGAGACACCTTTCTTCCAAATCGATTGCTAGGGAAACATCAGGATACACCACCGGTGCGGGCCCCCATGCTGGTAGGGTGCAAGGGGCGCCATGCTGGTAGGGTGCGGGCCCCATGCTGGTTGGCTGAGTGAGAGGCCCTGGGCAGCCGTCCACACTGCCCATGCCTAGTGCCAGCCCTGGTTTCGAGGCCCCCCTTTAAATATCTGCTGGTGATCAGACTTGGTAAGACCCGGCCCACTTAAAGCCCTACCGTATACCGTCACTAAAGTAGCGCCGAACTGAAACATAAGAAAACTAAAGCGCCCACATAAATACTCTGAAAACAACCCAGCCACAAACGGATCTCTAAGCGCAAAGGGGATGCATTCCGCCCCTAAAATCACAATGCTTGTGATATTAGCAGACGGCGCGTGGTGATAATACATCTCATACGACAGCTATAGTAGATGACATCACTAAAGACACGTGTAGAGGAGTTGAGATTAAGTTTGTTAAAATCATGAAAGTACACGAAATAATGTAAATATGTCAAGTACAAATTATACACATGCTGCTCTCAAATGTTTAAACATAAGAACTCATAATTTGTATTTATTGCTTCGAGTTTACAATAAAGCATGCATAATTTAGGGCAGACATTTTAATTGGCCGTAAGGTTTACCCTTAACATTAAAAAGAACCACAAACCAAGAGTTGAAATCAGCAATTTCCTACAACAGCCTACGGTAATCAATCAAGTCTATGGTCGAGCTACAGGGCGTTTTACAAATTACAATTAGTTTAACTGAGGCAGTAAAAGATACGCTTTTCCCAGGCCCACAAGGATTGCCAATGGGCGCCGCATTTCTAGTTGCTCTTCCTGTGTTCTGGTGATCTTACACTTTCCTACTCAGCCCACGTGTGATGCTTATTCAAATATAATTATATTAAAAGACTCTTTATTTTTGGGGAACATTAAAGGTTTCAAAGGTATCGTCAAATTAGTGATTTCCAATGCACAGCATCGTTTTGTTGAAAATGGTGTTCTAGTTTTTAAACATTGTATAGGATTAATACCTTTGAATGTTTTTTTTTTAGGGACTTCCACAGCCTCACTTACACGATGTGTTAACTGTACTTTAAGTAAATAGATGAGGCTGGGCATAGTTCTCTTCTGACACTAAATGCCCCAAAGCATGGTATCTGCTTTGCAAATGCCCAAAAGTGAATTGCTTGGTCTGTTTTTTCTTTTTTAGGTTTCGCCTGCATAGCGCTTGTGCTGTGTTTATTAGTTTTCACCTGCACAGTGCTTGAGCTGTGCTTGTGAAATCTATTGTATTTACTATAAATCTTAAAAGGGGCTTCAGTAACTTATATTGCACTACTGCTCACCAAGCTACAAAAAAGAAACATCTCACTATTAAACACATAGGCTAAACCTATTGCATTTGCCAATGTTTGTTTGGTCTGCCATTAGCCAAGACCTTTTGATGTGTGTGTATATATATATATATATATATGACCTTTTATTTCAGAAGCAGCACACCATTTCTCAAAGAATAAAAGGGTTCCTGACGCGTTTCGGTGACTTTCACCTTCATCATAGGGCGTGGCTACAAACAAACTACGGAGTACACCGCAACCATAATTGCATGCATTCTCCAGTGAAATTATATATATGATGTGTGTGTGTATATATATATATATACATACATACATATACACACACATGTATATAATTTCACTGGAGAATGCATATATATATATATGATGTGTGTATATATATATATATACATATTGCCTTCCGCGGGAGCCCTAGTTGTAGCGCTCTGTTTTTAAAACCATTTTTTTTTCTGTTTTACTTGTGTTGCCTTTTACCAACTCCTACCTCTTTCTGCTCGCAAGCACTTTGCCTGCCCAGTCCTCTCCGCGCAGCCGAGGTGGTCGCTGCAGCGGGTCGAGGCTCTGCTGGTCGCCGTCTTCGGCGTCCCGCCCATACAAGCCACGCCCACTTACAACTGGCCACGCCCCCTCCGGGCATAAAGTAGGAGCTGATCGCTAGCTCGTCCCTGGACACTCCCTTGCCTTCCGCGGAAGCCCTAGTTGTAGCGCTCTGTTTTTAAAACCATTTTTTTTTCTGTTTTACTTGTGTTGCCTTTTACCAACTCCTACCTCTTTCTGCTCGCAAGCACTTTGCCTGCCCAGTCCTCTCCGCGCAGCCGAGGTGGTCGCTGCAGCGGGTCGAGGCTCTGCTGGTCGCCGTCTTCGGCGTCCCGCCCATACAAGCCACGCCCACTTACAACTGGCCACGCCCTGAATGCCCCATAAATCATGTGCGCTCCTCGTACGCGCAGCGGACTAGCGCAGCGGGCGCGCCGTTTGCGCGCCGAAGGCGCGCCTAAGGCGAGCCCGTCTGCGCCCGTCCGCGACGGGCCGGGACCTGTGGCCATAGACTCTGCCCTTCCACTGATGTACTCTTCTGCCCAACTGTCCTCTCTTTCTGCTTCTACCCCTCTTTCCCCTTCCACAGTCGAACCCCTATCCTCGCATGGCATCTATGTCCCCCCCCATACTGGTTCTGCTCCATCCACCCCCCCTCCCTTAACTCCTTCCACGCCTCCCCTCACCGGTGCTACCCCTGGCTTCCCTGCTGCCTCTGCTGTTCTTCTTAACACTCGCTCCGCCGTAAAAAACCAAACTGCTCTTTTCAACCTTTTGGATACTGCCTCCCCGGATTTCCTTTTCCTCACTGAGACCTGGTTCTCTTCGGATTCTCTCCCTGACCTTCTGGCCATTCTCCCTGGCACCCACTATGCCCTCCGTGCTGACCGCCCTGACGGAAAAACTGGAGGTGGAGTGGCCATGATAGTCCGCCGTTCTTTACACTTTCAGCTCTTGCCGCATCCTAGCATTTCTGGTGTTGATTTTCTGGTGGCCCGCTCGCTTAACCTCCTGTCTCCCCTCACGGTGATCCTCCTGTACCGCCCCCCTCAAAACATGCCATCATTTGTGTCCACCCTGCAGGATCTCCTGGCCACTTTGGCTGTAAATAACTCCTCGCTACTCCTGCTCGGGGATTTCAATTTTTGGCCGGGTGACCTGAGGGAGGATTCTTCCTCTAAAGACTTCTCTGCCACCCTTCGTTGTCTTAACTTTCTCCCTCACGTCTCCGTTCCCACCCACACCCATGGTCACACCCTGGACCAGATCTGGTCTTTACGTTGCTGTCCCTCGGTCAACTCGATCTCTCCTTGCGTCTGGTCAGATCATTTTCTGATCTCTTTTTCTATCCACCTAGGCCATCCCGAGAAAGCCCCCCTGCCAAAAAACATCTGGGCTCGGAGTTGGAATAAGACTGATCTTAATGAACTTTTTTCCTCGCTGTCTTCATCGGCTCCTACCCTGACCGACCTCTCTGTGGAGAATCAGGCGGCTGCCATTAACACCTGGCTTTCCTCGGCTTGTGACCAGGCTGCTCCATTAAAAAAGATCAGATCAGCCCGCCCTTACGATGCTCACAAGTGGTTTACCAACGACCTCAGATCCCTGAAACTAGAGCTCAGGCGCTCTGAGCGTCGCTGGCGCCGTAACTACTGCCCCACCCTCCGCCTCAATTACAAGGCTCTTCTAAACAACTACAAATTGGCCATCTTAGCGGCCAAATCCAAATATTTTACGGAGCGCGTAGCCCTCTCGGCCAATAAATCTCGCGAGATTTTTTCTCTGGTGCGTAGTCTTGCCACCTCCGACCGTGCTAGCCTTTCCCCTGCTCCTTCTCAATCTTTCTGCCATTCTCTTAATGATTATTTTATTAATAAAATAATCACCATCAAGGCTAACATTCCGATCGTGCTCCAACCTAACTTGCCGGATCACTCCCTCTCTTCTTCTTCTGTCTTGGATCATTTCAAGCCCATTCCACCTGAGCTCTTCCGCAACCTTCTTGTTAAGGTTAAGTCCGGCTCTCCGGCGGATTGTGCACCCGCTCGGATCCTTAGAACCCTATACACCAGCTGTCCTACCCCTCCTCTAACTCTTCTCAATTCTTGCCTAGCTCTGGGCTCTGTCCCCTCTTCCTTTAAAACTGCCATTGTGCTTCCGATCCTGAAGAAAGCTGGCCTGGACCCCTCCCTTCCATCTAATTTCAGGCCGATCTCCCTTCTTCCCTATCTTGGGAAGATTCTTGAGAGCTACGTGACATCTTGTCTCTCCAATTACATCGAGGAGAATAACATCCTGGCCTCTCACCAGGCCGGCTTTCGACCCGGCCACTCTACTGAGAGTGTGGTCCTCGCGGTCCTGGATGAACTGAAAAGGAAGGCGGACAGTAATCTCCCCCAGGCCTTAGTCCTCTTGGATCTGTCCGCTGCGTTTGATACAGTCTACCATGCCATTCTTCTCGACCGTGTCAGCGCAGCGGGCATCCAGGGCACCGCCCTCTCTTGGATCGCGTCCTTTCTTCAGGGCAGATCACAGGCAGTTCACCTCTCTGATTTCTCTGCACCCCCCCTCCCGGTCACTTGTGGGGTACCCCAAGGCTCTTCTCTTTCCCCTCTTCTCTTCAATCTCTATATCCGCCCCCTCATTTCCTCTCTTCTTGAGCTGGGGGTCTCGGTGTATAACTACGCAGACGACCTCCAGCTCATCTTTGACCTATCTTCTCCTACTCACTCTCTCCCCAAGCTCAGCTCTACTCTTGTCTTCATCTCCCAATGGATGAGCTTCAATCATTTGAAGCTCAATCCTGACAAGACAGAGCTTGTTCTCACTGGTGGTCCCTCTAACCCCTGGTCCTCTGTTCACTGGCCCCTTTCCTTTGGTCCTCCCCCCTCCCCAGTCTCTTCTGTCCGGACCTTGGGCATCAAGATCAGTAATGATCTTTCTATGCATGCGCACATCAGTTCCGTTGTCTCCTCCTGTTTTCTTTCCCTCCGCCTCATTCGAAAAATTTCCCGGTTTTTTTCTGTTGATGCCCTCAAAGCCATCATTTCTGCCCTTATTACATCCCGCCTGGATTATGGAAACGGCCTGTACGTAGGCATTCCGGCCTACGAAACTCGCCGGCTCCAGGCCATCCAGAACCAGGCGGCCCGTCTTGTTTTTCGGCTCCCTAAGTTCTCCCACATCACTCCTGCCCTTAAATCTCTTCACTGGCTCCCCGTTCATTTCAGATCCCAATTTAAACTTGCCTGTTTGGCTTTTCGGGCGCATGCCCGCTCCGCTCCTCTCTTTATCAATTCCTTAATCTCTTCTCACGCCCCTTGCCGTTCTCTTCGTTCGTCCTCTCTCTCTCTTCTTCACGTTCCCCGCTTCCGCAAATCCCGCACCGGAGGCACCCGCTTTTCGGTGCGGGCTCCTCAGATCTGGAACACTCTCCCTCTTTCTATTCGTTCCATTCCTATTTTCTCACACTTCCGTAAAGCTCTAAAAACTTTCCTTTTTCTTCAGGCTTTCCCTGGCTAATTCCCCTGGACCCCTGGCAGTTAGGGTTGTGTTCCTCAGCGCCAGGAAGCCGCTTGGCCGCAGTGCGCTCTAGAAATTTCTTTTTCATTCATTTCATTATATACACTCCCGGGCTTGTCTCTTATCCTGCGTTTTGCTGTACCCTTTCCATCCCGCCTTCAATTCATCTACCCCTCATTTACTCCCCTTTCTCTCTAACCTGCTTGCTCCTTTTCCCCACTGGCTCTGTTCCTTTCGAGATTTAATCTAATTGCCACTTCTTTCACAATGTTTTCTATATATTTGTTTTCCTCTAAAGGCATCTGCCTTCTTTCTCCATAGTCCTACCTTTCCACTCCTCCCACTTCTATGTCCTGTCTCCCAGCCCTTTGCCTTTCACCGTGACTCTCTTCCTCCTCAGTGATCAGCGACCATACTCTAGGAAGGTGAAACATCGTTTTATAGCTGTGAACCCTGCAGCAATCCGGCTTTTCAGCGTCAGCTGTGGTCGTCGCTATGAACTTCAGCACTTACGGCCATAAAGGCAAAATTAAAACTACCAGTACCAGAATGCAACGTGTTGTGACCTATAACTTCATGACTGGCTTTACATGTGATCTTAGCTTATAATGCTATCATACGTCCTTTGATTCTCGCAAGTGTGCACGATATCCACAGAGGTGAGCAGGCATGTTTGACTTTGGGGCACTTAGTTTAGTTCAAAGCATTTTACGCAGCTCTTTTTTTTTTCTTTTTCTTTTTTTTTTTATCCTCATTCGCGTGCATGGCTCCAATCTATCAAAACAAAACTGCCACAGAGCAGAAAAGCAGGCAGTGCCACTGTACTGCCTCAGCGTCGGCTGGCAGGGATAACATAGGGAGGATGGCGACCAAATCCCAACAGTAACTGCTGGCAAGCCAGAAATCTCTGACATGTGGGCTATTTTGTTGATCGATAGCGCCCGGCCCACCGGGGCCCCATAAGCACCGCTGCATGCTGCAGCAGAACCAGAAGGTGAACCATGTCTGCGTAATCATTGGACCTGGGGAAAAAAGAAAAAAAAAAACAAAAAAAAACCAAAACCCAGGTTCAACGTGACCAATCCAGCTGATACCAAAAAGCTCTCTTTTCCTGATTCCCTCCCCTTCCAAATCAAGTTTCGAGATTTGGAGGATAGAGGAACGCCATTCATAGAAAGAGGGAGGCAAGGCATCCTTCCAGTGCCTGCAAACTTCCCTGCGAGCCGCCAGAATGGAATAAAACACCAGGTTCGAGGCTGCGCTACGGGATTTCCCGCTCAGGCCAAAAATGACAAGACCCAGATCTATGGAGATGGGAAAATCCAACATCAAGGACAGTTTGTTGCTTATGGAGTCCCAGAAGGAGGTAATTTGCGGTCATTCGAAAAACATATGTATATCGGACGCCGCCTCCAAGCCACATCATGCACAAGAGACCGGACCTGTCAGGGAGAATTTAGACAGCCTCTGCGGGGAATAGTAGGCCCTATGCATTGTGAATAAATGCTTCCTTCGGAGCCAGGCGGGTTTGACCAAGTCCCACAACACCCTACATGAAGTTGCCCAGAGTTCTTCCATGTCTTTTCCTGGCATCAACTCACCCCACACCATCGTTGGAAGACAAAATTTGCCGTCTACTTCCTCTAAGATCATATTATACCAGAGCGAGATCTCCTTCTTTACAGGGGGTTTTATTAACCAGACACGCCTCAAATTCACTTTCTCCCCCTATAGGAAACTGCTGTTCCGTGTAAACTGTATATGAAGTGCCTGAGCCCAACTTGAGATTTGTAAATATTTAAATCTTGGAAGTCTTGGCCCAACTTTGTTGACCAAATAGTTCCATGGAAGCAAAGATCCGTCGATAAACAAGTCGCCCCAAGATGCAATTCCAGCCTCTTTAAGTGGTAATGTTAATGCATCTCCCGGCCAGGCTGGGGGCGCAGGTAAATCCCATATTGGAGCTCTACTAGAATGATAACCTAGTTTAATCGAGAACCTCACTCTGTACCAGGTATTAGCCATCCCCTGTAGTACCTTCAGCTTTATTTATTTTTTTAATTTAGGGTCACCGAATTTAAACAAAAAACTACCCTGCCCAACTCCCTCACAGCTCAGCAAGGTGGAAAACATAAGGCCCACGCCTGTCTCCGTAGGTGTTTTCAATAGCATTCATGCATGTGATAACTGAAAGGCCCACGCATAAGCCTGGAGATCAGGGCCCGCCAACCCGCCCTTCTCCCTTCGACGCCTTATCTTATTCCAAGCAATTCTTGGATTCTTGTTATTCCAAATAAATGAGGAAATCTCGCTCTGCAGCTTTGAAATTATATTAGGGTCAAAAAACAACGGAATTGAATTAAATAAAAAAGAAACCTTCGGCAATATAGACATTTTAACAAGGTTTACCTTCCCCAAGATGGTAAGCGGGAGATGCGCCCAAGCTCTCATCTGTTTTCGGCACTGCGCTGCTACTATAGCAAAGTTTAAAGGGGCGATCAATTTTATATCTTTATCTATATTTATCTCCAGGTACCGCAGGTTGACACTTGATATATCTCTGTGCTTATTTAAGTCAACATTCCATGACATTGACTCAGTTTTGGAGGCATTCACCTCATATCCTGAAACCCTTCCAAATTCGAGGGCTAAGTCTATAGCCGCTGGGAATGCTGTATTAATGTCTGATGAAAAGATCATAATATCATCGGCATAAAGGGCCACTTTTTTTAACCCATTCGCAATAAATAAAAGGTTTAATTAAGGTGTCTTCTCTTAATTTCTGCGCAAACGGCTCGATATATAAATCAAATAACAGGGGAGACAAGGGGCAACCCTGTCTCGTACCCCTCGTTACCTGAAATGGCTCGGATAGGCCCCCGTTAACCAGTATTGAGGCAGACGGACTCCTATATAGCAAATTTATTGCTCTGCGGAACTTATCCCCCACGTTGAATTTCGACAAGGCCTCCGACAGGTATAGCCAGTTCACCCTGTCGAAGGCCTTGGTGGCGTCCAACGTGAGAACCGACAGGGGCATACCTTCCTTCGTCGCAATATCTATGGCGCCTATAAGATCATAAATAAGCTCATACATCTGCCTCCCCTTTACAAAGTCTTTTTGATTAGAATGCAGCATATCCGGGGCTACCTGACCAAGCCTCTTAGCCAATATTGTAGAAAAAATCTTGTAGTCGGCATTTAATATCGAAATTGGCCGATACGAGCCACAGTCGGCTGGGGGCTTTCCTGGCTTCAAGATAAGTGTTATGGAGGCGTTGTCCCAGGAGGCAGGAGGAACCTCACCCTCCCTCAATATCTGATTGAACAAAGTTGCCAGGACGGGAGCAACCTCTAATAGCAAGTTTTTATAAATTTCAGACGGCAAGCCGTCAGTTCCTGCAGCCTTACCTCCCTTAGCTCCGCGTATGGCCGCCTCTACCTTTGTTATTTCTTTGTCTAGGAAGTTACTCTGTTCAGCCGACAAAGATGGTAGAGAGATGTCCTCCAGCCAACTCGTAATACTTTCAGATGTCACGCTAAGGTCCTCCTGGTATATTGCCTGGAGGAAATCCTTAAAGGTTGCCCTAATATCTGCATCTTTTATAAGGGTACCTCTATCTGTTGTAACCGACTCAATAATATTTTGTGCCCGATCTGATTTTGCTTTCCATGCCAGAAACCTGCCGGCCCCCTCCCCGTATTGAAAGTGAGATAGTTTGCTAGCCTCCCATCTCTGTAGAATACGCTTATCAAGAACAGAAGACAATTTATTTTTCAAGTCTAGCAAGTTTTCGTGTTTCAGGGATAAATCATGATTACCATCAACCCTGCAATCATCAATGTCTGTCTGTACTGCTATCATACTGGCTTCAATGGAGGACACCTCTTTCATATACTGCCTTCTTCTGTAAACAGTCCTATTTTTTATCAGCCCTCTTAATGTGCACTTAAAGGCGTCCCAAACAACACCAGGTGATGCTGAACCAGTATTAGTTACGAAGAATTCCTGGGCTTCAGATTGAATGAACTCCACGTCCTCAGAAGAGGTAAGGACAGATCTATCAAACGACCAGATCCTAGTGGGAAGCTTAGCCCCCCACTCAAGGTCTAACATCATGGAAGAGTGGTCAGAAAGATGTGAAGGAGCATAGCTTACATTCTTAACGGAGTCAACCAGGGCACGACTAACTAAGATAAAGTCTATCCTCGACCGATGTCGATATTTGAGATTTCTAAACGAAAATCCCTGCCCCTGCCCTGCTCTTGCCCTCCAAATATCAACATAGCCATATTGGCTCATACAACCAAGAAGACAGTTTCTAAATTTTGAAAGAACCTGCTGCCTACTTGTTGGGGACTTATCCAGTAAAGGATTTAAAACGATGTTAAAGTCGCCAGTTATTATAACCGGCTCTGGAAATTGTAGGAGATGTAAAAATAAAGATTCAAGTACCGAAGGGTCATCACGATTCGGCCCATAATACCCAACCAATGTTAAAACAATGCCACCCATCTCAACCGCTGCAATGGCCCACCTCCCGCCAGTGTCCACCTTTTGCTGTATGATTTTCATGTTCATGGGTTTTTTAAACAAGATAGTCACACCCCTTATATTTAGCGATAACGGGAGGTAGAGACTGAGGTATCTAACCACCTATTCTTCTTCACTAGCTCAAGCATCTCACCCTCAATTAGATGTGTCTCCTGGAGTATAATGATCCGCGCATCTACGTCACGAAGGTACTGCAAGATTTTATTTGCTGTGCGCAGACCATTTACATTCCAGGAGAAGATCCTGAGCTTACTCATAGCACTGAGAGTTGGTGGTAACAGAAAATGCTGTCGGATGTGTCCCGCACTGAAACGATGCCCTGTCTAACTGCCGATAAGAAGTAGATTCCCTTCAAAATAAACTTTGATTGGAGCTCAATTGGGAACGAGTATTTTTTTCCCTTTTTGTCCCAACCCATCACCCCCCAGTGACCCCCCCAACCACCCACCCTCCCATGAGAAACCCTTGTACTCACTATCCGGAAATACCGGAAGAAGGTACCCCTACTCTACCCGAACCCCCCCATAAGTGCCTCTTTATTGCTATTTACTTGTGTTCAATTCGCCCTATTTTGTATGTATATATATATATATATATATATATATTTTTTTTTTTTTGTGCACGTGATTTGTTATTTCATCCTTAAAATTTTGATATAATATAATACCATACCCTGGCTTAGGGTTTACCCAGCTCATTCTAAATTGCTTCCCAGCAATACCATAGATCTAAGCCTGTTACTATAAGAGATACAAGAGGGAGGACTTTAAAAACAGGATTAACCTGCTAGCAGTGAAAAATAAGCCGCTTGCCTATCTTAATCTGCTGGCTCCTTCCTACTACCCAAAGACAATAACAGTTCATCTGCAGCCTGAACCGATCGGATGTTGTGCATTTTGTTATTATGCATTATTTTTAGGGATGCAGGAAAACCCATCTGCACAGTAGCGCCTAACTTTCGAAAAGCATCCATTCTTCTACCCAACTCCCACTGTTTGTCAAGAGTGAATCTGGACAGGTCCGAGCGAATCTGAAAGTCTTTGTATATGGTGCGTTTTTCCATTAATTCTGAGAAAATTCAAATAGTGGGCAGTCCTAGTTGACAATTTGCATACCCACATCTTCCTACTGTTTGATTCGAGGGAAGTCCGTGGCTTGTTAAAGTCTTACAGAGAAGCTTTAGAGATGTAAAAATCATAAGGAAAACATCATGGTCTCTTTCCACTGTTGCTTAACCCCTTCCGTGCTCGCGTCGGCCAACGGTACTGCGCGCGACCAATGGCCGACGCAGCCCCGCCCACTCCGCGAACGCCCGCACGCGGCAACATTTTTGCAGCAGTAAACAGGTTAATTTATATAACTATATCCTTGAGGGAGTTTTAAAACAATAGGTTGCCACTTTTGTGTGTTGGTTTCCGTAAATAAAACAATTTCAAAGTCTTTGCACAAGGAGGGGTTTTATCACCCCTGTGCTTTGATTACTATATGGCACAGTGACGATGCATCTTGAGGTCTAATGCAGTTTTCTACCTGGAAAGCGTGCACCGTGCCGGAGATGTGTGTGTCACAGGCCCGAGGGAATGTGTTGTAGACATTGTTATTGTAAACATTAGTTGTGCTATCCAAGTATTTATTTCCTGACATCGTTCATGTGCCAAATGGGTGCCAGCTTGACTGTTGTGCTATCAACCCATGGTAAGTGTTACCACTGAGGATGTAGCTTAACGGCTAGAGCGGCCAACTTCGAAGCTGGGGAATCAAGTTCGAGTCTGGCGGATCAAGTTCGAGTCTGGCGTTAGGCTTAAACATTCTGTGATTCTTGGCAAATCACCTCATCTCCCCGTTTACGTCTGTAATGCAACTGGTGCTCATGTAAAGCGCTGTGAAACCTTCGTGCTTTATAATACTGCAAAAAAAAAAGACTCCATGGCACAGAGGTCATCTGGTTCCAGTCCTAGGCAAACTACTTTTTTCAAACATGTTATTATAATAGCACACAAATACACGTCATGATACAGCGCACTCAGCCAAACTTCACATAGTTCACTTAGTACGGTCACTGAATTTGTTACAAAGCCATTCTGCCAAAATCCCAATTTGGGCAGGCAGCGAGGAACAAGAAATCACTAAAAGGTATGAGTAACATCAACTAGCACCCAGGAGTATAATGGTGGCGTGGCCCTCCTAGTCGCATTCCTTCAAGCGTGCTCAAATCAAGCTCTCTAAATGGGTATCTTTCCTCATATCTCCCATGCTTGTAGTCTCAGCGTTAGCATATACTTTACTAATAGCATGCACATCATTCTCATCTCACGCTACTGAGTAGGCAGGTCGTCCACCCAAGACCTCAGCCAATTCCCACGGGTTCATCAACACTTGCATCACCCATGACTTGCACATTCGCTGTCTCCTCCCCATTGTCACTCCCTGCACCCTGCATATATGAGATATATAATCCCCAAAAGTTTTTTGGTCGGCTCCTGGGTGGAAGCAGTTCACTATAGGTTTCCGATTGTGTAGAACAGTACATCATGTCCCAAGACCATTGCCGCAGCGTCGGGACGGGCCCCCTCATCAGCACAGAGCCACTCTTCTCTTGGCCATAAGCAGCCCCATGTCTACCAATCGGTGTATTGCCTTTGGCAGCACCTTAGTGTACCCCAGGAGCGCCATCAATGGATCCAGTGTGAGTTCAGTTTCAACCACCCTTCCCAATTCCTCAAATACACCTTCCCAGAAGGAGAAAACTCCCGGACACAGCCATGCCAGGTGCAGGAAATCAGCAGTTGAGGAGTGGCATCTCTCACATTTAGCATCCTCCCGTAGGCCATAGTCTTTCGGGGGTATAATATGTCCTATTAAGATATTTAAAATGGACCAACCTATGCCTACCATGGAGCGATATTTTCCTAGTATTCATGCAACAATAGAATGACGTATCATCTTCCAGCTGAGCATTCAAATCTCGTTGCCATGCAAGCCTAGCTGCGGTATACTTATGCGCCCTGTGCGAAACTGCTATCTTATAAATATCTGTAATAATTTTGCAGGGGGATGTGGTCTTGATAAGATGTATTAACTCCAGTACCTCTGGGGGTTCTTCCATACGGTCACCCAGCAGTGCCCGGAGGGCCCCCTCACCCTATGAAATTGGAATTTGTTCAGGAGTGTGGCACCTTCCGGAGTACCCATCATTTGCTCTGGGGTACGAACCGTCCCCTCATGGAAGAGTTCCCCCGCCACCACCAAGTTCAATGCGCGCAATGCCAGAATAACACCCATTTCTGTACAAGGTCCCAGCCATCTCATCCACTCTATAGGCATAGCGGGTGAATACAGAAATGCACCTGCCTGATTCTGCAGGAGCCAGTGCCAAGCATGCCTAGTAGTGTTTAAGGAGTCCGTGATATCAGTCCTGCGATCGACCAGTTCCATAATTATCGCCGGCAAAGGGATAGGTTCAGCGAAAAGTCTCTCCATTCGTAGGAAGGGGATGTCAGCCCCACCGTGGATCCAGGCATGGAGTTGGGCTCCTTGCGCCGCCCTATAATACAGTTCGAAGTCCGGCGCACCCAGACCCCCGAAATGGTACGGAAGTGTGAGCACTCCCCACTGGACCCTAGCTTGCTTACCTGCCCAAGCCAGTTTTAACATAGACTGCCTAAGCCTGTGGAAGAAAATGCGTGGTAGCACCAAGGGAATGTTTGTGAAAAGGAATAGTAGTCTAGGCAGGACCACCATCTTCATAATGGAAATACGCCCCATTAAGGACAGTGGAAGGCGGCACCTTAGATCTACATCGTCTACCAGCCTAGCATTGGCCGTACCATCATTTTCTCTAAATACAATGTCAGCATCAGTATGCAGTCTGATGCCTAAATATCGTACAGAGTCCTCAGTCCATTGCAACGGATATTCCATTGCAAATTCAGTAGTGGCCGGCATAAGTGGGAACACAAGTGATTTTTCCCAATTAACCTTAAGCCCCGACAACGCCCCAAAGCGAACCGCTTCCCTAATAACTGAGGCCAAGTTGTTCTCAGGTTCTCTCACATACAGGAGCGTGTCATCAGCATAGGTTGATACTACTATTCTATACGTCGGAAATCCAATACCCTCATTACTATGATAGTCCCACCGGGCGCAAGACAGAGGTTCCGCCACCAGCGCGTATAACAGCGGAAATAGGGGGCAGCCCTGCCTGGTGCCTCTCGTAATATTAAAAGGGGTGGTAACTAGGTCACCAATCCGCACACGAGCCATGGGCTTGTAATATAAAGTCCCAAGCAACTGCAAAAAAAACGCCCCAAGCCCCATTCTAGTCAGCACCTGCTTTAAAAACGACCACTCCACAGAATCAAATGCTTTTCCCATATCTAGAAAAACAGCTACCGCCTTGTTTTGCTGACGGACATGTTGCATCGTGCCGAACACCGTACGAATATTATAAGTTAAGTTTCTGGATGGAATGAATCCCGCCTGTTCCAGAGCAACTAGTATATGAGACATCAGAGCAAGTCTAGTAGCCAATATTTTAGCGAATAGTTTTGTGTCCATATTAAGCAGGGATAGTTGGCGAAACAAACTACATTCATCCAATGCCTTACCCGGTTTAGGGATGGCGACCAACATGGCCTCCCTCATAGATGGGTGTGCGGTGCCCGTTGCACACACATCTTTAAACAGGGCTGCGAGGTGAGGGAGTAATTGTTCTAAAAACGTCTTGTATCAAGCCATCAGTCCCCGGGGCACTACTCGCTTTCATGCCGCCCAAAGCCTCAATGATCTCATCCCTCTCTATCGGGTGCCTTACGAGTTCCCTGTGCGAGTCTGGAAGAAAAGGGAGTTGTATATGCTCCAAATACTCCGCAATCTGGTCTTCGGTCCCTGCAGACCGGGACCCGTATAGCTCTGCATAGTACTGTCGGAAGCATTCAGCCACTGCCGCCTCCTCCGTCAATAGCACACCGCTCTCCGCCTTATTTTCAGTTAGCTGAGTCCTACCACGCCGCACTTTCATTATTCGTGCCAGTACCGACCCCGACCTTTCTCCCTCTCCATATGAGCGTGCCGTAGCATACTTGTACAAGTGCTTCACTTCGCTATCAGCAGCAGCATGGTATTCCTCAAGCATTGACTTAATCTCCCCATCTAAAGTTTCATCGCCCCCAGCGAGTCGCTGCTGCTCTAGGTTTTTTAATTTACCTTCTAGTTCAGTCAGAGTCTTCCGGATAGCCTTAAGAACACCCGAGTGCTTAGCCATTGCAAGAACCCTAAGGTACACTTTAAACGTTTCCCAGACTGTCTGGAAACTATCTACTGAGCCAATATTAGTGTCAAAAAAGGTTTCAATGGCGTCAGCCATCTCCTCCTTAAATACTGGATCCAATAAGGAGTATGGAGGAAACATCCAAGTAAATGGCGGTAGGTGCTTACTAGGGGGCTCCAATACCAGCAGTAATGGCGAGTGGTCCGATAGGGTACGCGGCAATACCGTACATTGTCGTACCAGATTAATCAGTGTAGCAGATACCATCCAATAATCGATACGTGTGTGTATGTTGTGGTATGCCTCTCCACTCCTCGTTCGCCACACGTCACACACGTCGAGACACACCAGAACTTCCTCCAACTTTCTCACAGCCGCCGCTGGGCTTCTAGGAGGGCCCGCTGATCTATTTATGTCCGGGTCCCTAACCAAATTAAAGTCCCCCCCCCAAAGGATCTTGGAATCCCAATAATGGGCGATAATCCTAGCAATGTCCCCAAAGAATTCAGGGCAGTCATAGTTGGGTCCGTATATATTAATGATGAGAAAGTCCAAGCCCCGACCCCGGCCCCGGCACTTAGACACGACATACCTGCTATTCGGATCTTCTCGTAGCAATGTAAGTTTGAGTGATGACCTGGGATTAATCCAGTTCAGCACCCCTCTGGCATGTGTAGTGAATCCCGCTGAATTAATATTACCCTCCAGCCCTTTGGACCTCAGCATGGTGCTCGTTTGCGGCAGGTGCGTCTCTTGTAGGAGAGCCAAATCCACATTCTGCCTATTGAGGTAATTCAGGACCTTCCTAAGCTTACGGGGATCATTGAGTCTCCTCACGTTCCATGACAGTACACACATTTTCCCCACCCGCTCCCGGGTCTCCTGCGGATCACGTGCCATTAACTACGTAGACAGTACATATTGTGTAGCAAGTATGTTTCTGAACTAGCGTGCAATGCATCATCCACTTAATAAACAACCAACATCCAGAACAACCGCCCATGATAAACCTCCCTCTCCCCCCCTCCTCCCCCCTCCCTCAGCAGACCTCCCCCAACATGGCCGCATGTAATCCAATCCCATGTCCCCTTCTCCCCATAACCCCCAACCTTGAAGGAGAGAGCAACAACAGTGCCAGGCACACGTGAGCGGAGGTAGCCCCTCGTGTCTAAGTTCTACAAATACTAACAACAATTAGTACCCGCCCTAGCCCCAACGTGTCATCACAATCATATTTTCAGCATAAGTAATTAAACGTTGTACGCTCCACAAGCATATAGACAGGCCTCCAAAGTACTCTTCATGTTAATAATCACAGCTTACACTCACAGAGATGCCCTAGTGTCACCAGACCCAGGTTCACTTTATGAATTCTATTGTTATGAGGCAATCCCAGTTACTACACAGAGACTAATTCCCTTATTCACAGCCTCCCTGTCTAAACCAGGTGGAGAGCAGCAGAGTGCCCACTATAACCAGGCATTACATAAATTTTTGCAATAATAGCACATATCTGGAAACAATAACCACCCCGCCCCACAGTCCCCAGCACCTCTCACCACCCAATATCTTCCAATTCAACTTTTTAGTTCTGTTCTTCCAGCACAGTCCCCTCCGACTCCTCCAGCTGCAGTCGTTCCGGCTACCCTTCTGGTATTTCTTCCAGCTCTTGATGGCTTTCTGCAAAACCTTAGGGTCCGTAAAAATATGCGATCTCCCTTGTCTGTTTACCCACAGCTTCACAGGGTACAGCATGGCGTAGTCCACACCAATATCTCAGAGCTGTCTCTTGAGTGGTACGAAGTGTCTGCGAGCCTCCTGCACTCGGGCAGTGAAGTCAGGATACAGAGATAGTTCCGACCCCTCATACTGCAAAATGTCCTTCTCCCTCGCAACACGGAGGGCCGCATCTCGATCCCGGTAGTTAAGTAACTTCGCTATTATCGGATGCGGTGTCGCACCTGGCGGAGGTCGAGGTCCCAGAGCCCTGTGTGCTCTCTCCACCACAAACATTGCCGAAAAGACATCGTCTCCCAACAGCATCACTAGTAGTTTCTCGACGAACTGTTCCATATTTCCTGTGGCCGTCAATTCCGGAAGGCCAACGAGTCGCAGGTTGCAGCACCGGGAACGCGATTCAATGTCCTCTGTCTTGTCCTGCAGGACGCGCAGAACCTTTCCTAGTTGCTTATGGTCAGCGTCAAGGGTGGTGTGTGCCTCTTCAACTTCCGTTAAGAGCCTTTCAGACATATCCAGCCGTTCAGCATGCTTATCAAGACGTTCTGCCATTCTAGCCATCCTATATGTTAGGCAGTGAATATACGATCACTGTGTTAACAGGCTTCATTTCATGTCCCCGGCAATGACAAGAAGTGCAACTCCCCTGCTGAATACACAGGTTAATTTTTATGGTTTTGATCAGAGTACCCTTCCTGCCTTGAGAATACTACAGAATTCCTGCTGCTTTAAATGTACAATAACGTGGCTGTGAGTAAAATATCCATGGATACAACCAGTGTAAAAACAAACAGTTCCCTGGCTGTTAAAATGCATATGGCAGAAAAATGATTACAGATATTGCAAGAACTGAACTTGCTGCACTGCTTTATGTCAACAGGAGAGATCAGAACAGTGCTGTACCTATAAGATATGGCGCAGTTTCTCTCTCTTTCTGATGCAATATAGTCCGCCTCGTGCCATGCAGCACAATAGTGCAAAGGCGTGTGCTTGATGTCTACCATAGGTTTTGGACTGTAAGGCAAACCTTCCAATACTAAATTCTATGCCTAGACATAGTTTAAGACGTTTCCAAGTTGTATGTGTGCCCTACATTACAGCACACAGCGAAAGATGGAAAAGTTGGAGAAAAGAAAATTGTTCTCCAATGTTACACCTTCCTGAGAGGTTCATATTTTTGGCACAAAGCCCGCTGGCAGATAAGGCTTTGCTTTAAAATCCATATGTGGTTGCTTTGGAACGCCCATGTCTCACCCATTGTAGCACAAAGCATATTGCATGTAACACTTTATAAGACTTGAATTTCTATTATCAAAATATGACTGAGGCGTAATGACTTGTAGGTGTCAATGACTTGCCAGGCATGGTCCAGCTTCGTCAAAGTTGCTTTGTCTTGCAAGGAGACAGATCTGCCCATTCTGTTAATATGTTTTTTAATTCACTAGTTGACAATGAGGTGTTCCATAAATTGTTGGCTTGTAATGACTGCATGTTGTCGTCTAAAAAACATCTACTTGCTGGACTAGAATTTTGCATTTTTCATTTCGAACAAGACACATGCTGCAAGTGTGTTTTTCTTTTGTCAATCTAAGGGTGTGGCAAATCTTGAGATAGGTACATTTTGTGGCCCTAGTTACGTTAGGGCGAACTCCAAGTGCAGTTGCACCTGCGATGTATATCATGGAAGTCCTGACTACAGACTCACTACATGGGGGTATGCAGCTCTTCGTGTGGGGACAAGCACATCCCTAATCAGGTGCAAGTGTCTGTTCCTCCCTCGTTGACTTACCATAGCAAACAAATATTATGCGAAGTCATATGACTTAGCATAGAAAACAAATATTCTCAGACACTTTAAACATGCCTATTTGAAAGTGGAATACTCTGATAAAACAGTTTCCATTGATTTAAGACTGAAAAGGAATGATTATGAGTAAAATAAAGTGCCACTATGATGCCGCAAAATTTCAATTTTTGTGCCACTAAATTAAACTTTTTGTGCCGCTAAATTTGCAAATCTATGCCACTATATCCTGGGGGGTCTGAGCAATGCCGGCTCCCGCAGGAGGCGGGGAACCGGCGGGACCGTGGGGGGATTGGGGACCCCCCACTGTCCCCAACGAGAGGCCATGGGGTCCTCAGGGCCAGAAGTGGATGCGGCCCCCATCAAAATAAAACATTTTTAAAAAACAATGGCCGGCCCTGGGGGATGGGGTCCCCGGGGCCTTAAGTGGCCTGAGGAGGGGGGGATACGCAGTCCCCTTCATAAAAGTATAAAAAACATTGACAATGCCCCGGGGGATGGGGTCCCCGGGGCCCGGAATTGGTCATGGGAGGGGGGGCCACGCGGCCCCCTTCCCGTAAATAAAATATTTTTATTTTAATTTGGGGGCCAGAAAAGTAAAAGGAAGGAGGGCCACACAGCCCACTTTCCCAAATGTTTCTTTTTTTTTTAATAAAGACACTCAATCGCCCCTTCACAAAAACACTCTGCAACGCGCCCTGTGGCGCGTTTTAAATTGGGGGAATTAATTCCCCTTCAAAACTGGGGGTCCCTGGGTCCAAGTAGCCCACCAGGTACCAGTAAGCACCACAGGGCTACGTTGCAGAGAGATGGTCCAGGCCATGCCACTTTTTACACCTCTCTGCAACGCAGCCTTGTGGCGCTTACTGGAGGTACCTGGTGGGCTAGTTGGACCCCAGGGACCCTCAGGATTCAAGGGGACTTAATCTCCCAACTTAAAAAGCGTCACGGGGCACGTTTACACAGTGGTGAAGGGAGGGGACGGGGCCTGAGGTGACGTGTGCAAACACGCCATGTGGCTCGTTTTAAGTTGGGGAAAAAATTCATCTTCAATCCTGAGGGACCCTGGGGGCCAAGTAGTCCACCAGGTGCTTCCAGGAAGTGCCACTGCGCTGCGTTGCAGAGACTGATCCACTGGGGCGCTCTGCAGCACTCTCGGGGAGGTGGGAGGGAAGCCGAGTCAATTTTGTGACAGTTTATATGCCGCAGGGTCTCCAAACTATGTCATATCATGATTTGGGTGGACTTCTCCTCTCCCTACCTGAGGGGCAGCTCCTAATAGGAGGGGACTTCAATGCAGTAGTGGCGGGAGGAATGGATAGGCATCCACCTCGGGACATAGCTGCTGGACAAATGTGGCTCTCCCATCTCCTTGAGACATTTGGTCTAGTTGATCTCTGGCGCTTGCGCCACCCGAATCTACAACAGTATACATTCTTCTCGAGTCCGCACCACACTTTCTCTAGGATAGATTACATCCTCACACCTCTGCAGCAGGACACAACCAGTCGAGAAATCAGCGGGGTATTTATGACCACTCCCCTAGATGGGCACACCTTACTGTTGGGGATAAGAGGGTAGGTTGTGTTGCGCCCATAAACCCCTGGTACCTTCACAATTCTGAGACTAAGAGGAGGATCACCCGCTCGATCGAACACTACTTTCAAGAAAACGTTGGGATGGTGGAGTCCCCTGCTGTTCTATGGGTAGCATTTAAAACTGTGCGGAGGGCTGAAGCCCTCTCCGCAATTGTTGGGCAATGCTAAGAAAAGGAAGCACAAATGTTAATCATTGACCGAGACCTGCTCGCATTGGAGGGGGCAGCGCAAAGCGACTGGGATTCGGGAACTCAACATCAGATGCAGCTTAAAGCGGCCAAATACAAGGCATTGGCCACCGACGCTGCTAAAACCCTAGCAAGGGACAGGGTGGATTGTACGACCAAGGTGACAAAGAGGGCAAATTAATAGCCTGATTAGACAAAAAGAAACAGGCACAGAAGGTGGTGTCTGAGCTTAGGACCGACTTGGGTGCCGTTCTTGTTGAACCTCAAGAGATAATTAGCGAATTTACGGCCCATTTCCAAAGAGTGTATAGGAAGGGGTCGGAACTCCCAGAGGAAGACTCCTCCACGCTATTGACTGACATCAAGCTACCTACCCTCTCTGAGGAGATCGAGAGACTCTGGAGGGTGCGCTCACAATGGAAGAACAGACCAAGGCGATCAAGGACCTCCGGCCTGGGAAAGCCCTGGGACCCAATGGCCTCCCTATTGAGCTCTATAAGCTCAAGCCTGATTGCCTGAGTCGCCATCTTAAAACTATGTTCGAGGACAGTAAAGATCAAGGGATTTTACCGAGAGACCAGCGCATCTCTACATTGGTGGCCATTCCTAAAGAAGGGTAACCTAGAGAGCTGTGCACCTCTTACAGGCCCATATCATTGTTAAACGCCGAGCCCAAGATCCTCGCGAAGGTGCTGGCTAATAGGATCAAGCCGATCATCACAACTCCGGTCCACACAGACCAATCAGGCTTTATGCCACACCGGAATACTGTGCTCAACTTTCGACGCCTCCATGGAGTGCTAGGACGCTGCAACACGATCCAGGAAGACGCGTCCTAATTTTATAGGATGGGTGCGCCTCCTCTATACTGAGCCCTTAGCACAGGTAGTGGTGAACAATAACATTTCTGAGGTTTTTACTTTGGAAAGGGGGACACGGCAAGGCTGCCCCCTTTCGCCCCTACTTTTTGCCCTTGCCCTAGAGCCACTGGTGGCCTAGATACAGCAAGATCTTTCTTTGCGGGGGCTCAGATGGGCAGATGGGTGGGACGACATACTCTTATACCTCACATCCCCTTCCAAGTCCCTCAGAGTTGCCCTAGACATCTTTACCAGTTTCGGGAGGAACTCAGGGTATAGCATTAACACCTTCCGTGCCCATGACGAGCTCAGCTCATCATGAGGCACGGTTGCACTGTGCTCATCATGAGCTGAGCTCATCATGACCAACGCGGCGCTCACATGCGGGGATAATTCCCCTGCTGTGCGTTTCACGAAAATGGGCGTGGTCATGACGAGCTCAGCTCGTCAGGAGCACAGCGCTACCGTGCAGCATGACGAGCCGAGCTCGTCACAAGCGCCGTGGTGCTGGGCGCGCTCCCCCTCCCCCGCGCCGCAGGGGAATTAGCCCCGCGGCAAAGGGGTTAACTGGGGGAAGTCACTCCTATACGTCCTCCACGGGGGCCCCCCCGCAATTCTGTGCAATTGTACGATTACAGTGGCCACGGAGGGTTTCATGTATCTATGAATCTTCATCTCCAAAGATGTGATGACGCGATATGAAAGAAACCTCCTTACAGAGGTTCAAAAGAGATGACACAGTTTGGAAGAAGCTCCCGCTGTCCCTGCTGGGTAGGGCAGCCCTTTTCAAAATTATGTTGTTGCCACGTTTCTTATATGCCCTCCAAAACTATCCAGATTTAATCCCACATTGTTATTTTGTGGAACTTGAGGCCATCAAAGAGACCTTTAGTGCGTCGGTGCGCCTCGGATATCACTCCAGAAACTCACGCTGGGATGGTATGACGGGGGAATAGCACTTCCAGATATCCGGAAATACTATTGGGCAGCACACCTTTCGGCTATAAATCAGGGCACGTATTGTGGTGGAGATGATCCCAGTTATGGGATGGATAAGTGGCTCCTCTTGTGTGGGAACTTTGAAGCTGCACTCTATTCTAAACCCAGCAGGTATCCTTTGACGGGGCCCACTAGACACTCTGTCCAACTTTGGCATATTGTTAACCGTAAACTGGGATAGGCTGACAAACTTACAATGGCTACCCCGCTTTGGGTCTCCGAAAAGTTGGGTATGTTGGGTCGCACCAAGGGGTTTCACAACTGGGATCTGATAGGGATCTCACATGTAAAACACTTATGGGACCTAATGGGGTGGTTTCATTCGCATCGCTTCAGCACACATATGATTTAGCACAAACGGAACACTTTCGATATATGCAGGTCAGGCACTCCCTCCAGGCAAACATCCCGCCCAGGACGACACTCCCGGAACCCTCCCCCCTTGAGGATAGACTTCTGGACGGACACCTTCCGGAAAAGGCTATCTCCCTCACATAAAGAAAACGTATAAATCACACCCCAGACCCCTTACTTGCACTCAGGAGAAAGTGGGAGGCGGACGGTCTTGAGATTGACGACGAATAGTGGAGGGAAGCACTCTCCTCGCCCAAAGACGTAGCAATATCAGCAAAATTAAGATTGATACAATTGAAAGTTCTACACCGAGATTATATTTCTGGCTCTCGATTGGTGTTGATGGGCAGGAGTGAGGACGGGCTCTGTAGACGACGCTGTGGGGAGGTGGGGACTTTCCTTCATATATTGTGGCAGTGCCCTCTAATACAAACGTACTGGCAGAAAGCGCACAACTGTATGCATGTGGAATGCAATACTCACCTTCTCGGCCCGGAGGCCCAGTGCGTTTTTTTATGGACAATAATAGTTGCAAACCAACGGAACCCACTGGGGTAAAACAGCACCGGCTATCAGGAACTTCAGGTACCAGCATGCTGCGAAAGTTGCACACCTGTGAAATTAATTAGCATGTATTTAAAGGTGCCGTGAACGGCAGAGACTGTTGGTTGTGACTTTATTCCTCTGATGAAGAGGCCGTGGTATCCTTGAAACGCGTCAGGAGATGATGATTATACTCTGGACTGGGCGAGTGCTGTTTTAATAAATACGTGGCTTTCAAACCATCCTGCTGTTGGCTTTATCTCGCATCACGGCAACTTGTGTGGATGGATTTATTTGTGGCAGCCCGGCCGCAGAGATTTAGCCACCGGGACAGTTTTTTGCGGGGCCTTCGACGGAAAATAACTTTTGTGTCGAAATTAGGGGCACAGCAAGAAATGTATTTGAATAATACTCACCTTCTTGACCCGGAGGCCCACTGGGGTTTTTTATGGACAATAATAGTTGCAAACCAACGGAACCCACTGGGGTAAAACAGCGCCGGCTATCAGGAACTTCAGGTACCAGCATGCTGCTAAAGTTGCACACCTGTGAAATTAATTAGCATGTGTTTAAAGGTGCCGTGAACGGCAGAGACTGTTGGTTGTGACTTTACTCCTCTGATGAAGAGGCCGTGGTAGCCTTGAAACGCGACAGGAGATGATGATTATACTCTAGACTGGGCGAGTGCTGTTTTAATAAATACGTGGCTTTCAAACCATCCTGCTGTTGGCTTTATCTTGCTTCAGGGCAACTTGTATGGATTGATATATATATATATATATATATATATATATATATATATATACACACACATATATCAATATATATATATACTAGCAGCCCGTCCCGACGTTGTCCGGGTATGAAGAGTTGAGTGGGTGACAGGTCGCGCTAGAGACGCTGCACGTGTGGCAAAGTGCAGTCAGTTTCAAGGTTAGTGTGCCAGCAGGGCCATTTAGTCGCGTCAGCCACCGCTTGAGGCCGGCTTCAGCCCTGGATGATGTTGGGCGCCGTGTGTAAATTTGTTTATGCAGAGAGTTGAGTGACAGCGCGCAGGAGACGCTGCAGTTATTGTTCCCGCAGGCACGCTCAGTGGCGTGTGACCACGCTTGAGTCCTGGCTCCAGCTGCGACCGTATTACAATGCGAATTATGTGACCCTTGAAAGTTATTTCCCAGTATTATCATTTTTTTAGGACCCACATGGCGTGAAGGCAGGAACGTAACGGCAATTTAGTAAAGCACCGACGGCATTGGTTCCCAGTCTGTTTGACACGCACCCGGCACAAGGCACACACTGCATTCTGCCCCAGTATGTGTGACACGCCCCCAGCACAACGTGCAGGCCCACAAGTGAGTAGAGCGAATGGTTACTTACCACGCCTCCAGCTGAACGCAGACGCCCATTGAATGCATACACCCAGGTGCGCGATTGGCATCATAATTTATGAATGTGGCGCGATTGTTGGCGGCCGATTGCCGCGCCCATTGGCCATCGCCCTTGCTCCCGTGCAATTCGGCAATTGCCGCGCCCATTCTCGTTTGTCACGGCCCTTGTTATTGTTATTGTTATATGTACTTCTAAAGCGCAACACTCATCCAACAAAGATATCACGGCGCTAAAATTGAGCAGTAAACCATGAGCAATTTCCCGAGACTACTATTTATTCTGTTTTAGGGAATAATGCAGTTTTTAGTTTTTTTCTAAAAGTGAGGTAACAGTCAGTACATCGTAGATCGATAGGCAAGTCATTCCAACACTTGGCGGCAAGGTGCGAAAAGGCACGTCCACCCATCCTGGATAGTTTTATTCGTGTGGTGACTGCTTTGGCTGTGGCTTGTGAGCGGAAGTTCCGAACTGGTGCATAGAGCTTAATTCTGTTCCGCATAATGTAAGGACCAGTATTATGCAAAGTTTTATGAGCAATGCATAACATTTTGAAAGATGCTCTTTGCCTCATAGGCAGCCAGTGTAACGCTCTCAGGCAGTTTGTAGCAGAATCGTACTTGTTCTTATCGCAGACAGCTTTGGCTGCCGCATTCTGGACCAACTGTAGTTTTGAGAATAAATAATCCGCCATACCAACAAACAGCGAGTTGCCGTAGTCCAGCCTACTAATCAGTAAAGATTGAACTAAAATCTGTCTACATTCCATCGGAATCCAGGGAAAGACACGTTTCAGCATTTTTAATGTGGCAAATCCTTTGCCACATATTGTGGTAACATGATGCTTCATGGATAAAGTAGTGTCCATATGGATTCCCAAGTTTCTGGCGGTCAGGGTTGGGTTTGGTGGAGTGCCTAAAGTATTTGGCCACCAAGAGTTGTCCCAAAGCTGTTTGGATCCACCAAATAGAAGAATTTCCGACTTGTCAGCATTTAATTTCAGGTAGTGACCATGCATCCAGTTAGATAGCTCTGACAAGCAGTTATGTAGCCTATTTTTGGCGTCCTCTTCATCATTTAGGGTTACCATCAGCTGAGTATCATCAGCGTAAGAGCAGATATTGATACCCCATTTTTTGCCTATGGATGCCAATGAAGAAACATAAACATTGAACAATGTTGGGCTCAATGTTGTTCCCTGTGGCACCCCATATTTGATCTTCCGAGGAGTGGAGGTAAAGTTTCCTAAGCAAATGGACTGGGATCTATTCAATAGAAAAGACTCCAGCCAGTTCAGGGCTTTACCTTGTATTCCTTTAGCAGCTAGCATATTTATTAGCAGTTTGTGGGAGACGGTATCAAACGCCGCTGATAAATCAAGTAATATCAGGGCGACCGTTTTGCCTTTATCAATCTGCGTTCGAATATCGTCCATCACAGCCAGGAGCGTTGTCTCAGTACTATTATTCGATCTGAAACCTGTCTGAGAGACGTCCAGCAGGTTATTAATTTCCAGAAAACTTGACAACTGTTTAGTTAACAATCTTTCTAAAACCTTTGATAGGTATGGAAGCTGTGAGATGGGACGGTAATTGGCTGGATCGTTTATATCCGCGCCGGCTTTTTTTAGTAGTGGGATTACAGCTGCATTTTTCCATTGCTCCCACGCAGTTGCGCAATTGGCGCGCCTCCAGCTGAAGTCAGATGCCCATTGAACGCTCTTGCTCCCGTGCATTTCCGCGCCCATTGGCCACGCCCCTTGCTCCCGTGCAATTCTGCAATTGCCGCGCCCATTGTCGTTTGTCTTGCCCCCAGCACACGCCCCAGCCTTTGTCACGCCCCCAGCACACACCCCCAGCACAACGCACACGTTTAAGGAACGTTTTTTTTGTCGTCATGTCGCACCCCGCCCACGCCCACAAGGGACTACTTTGCTGGCAAGGTTCTTTTACCTGTCAAATGTATATGGTGGCCATCTGTATAGCCTATGTCCTTCTGCTGCAACTGCCCTTTCCAATGCTGTATTGGGTGTTGTGATTGGTGCTGTGGTTACTGAGATTACCCGCCTCAAAGGTTAGGGCTCTCTCTTTATAATATTAGTATATAGATGTATATACACACATATATCAATATATATATATATACACATATATACATATATATCAAACACATTCCGATTTCGTAGATGAGAAAACAGGTTGGGGACAGATTACATGATCATATATATGTGTGTAGTTAGGTCAGCTGTTCCAAGTTAGGTAAGGGTGTTGTGTATTACTAATAACTTTAGCACCGTTTGACAAATCTCCACAAATCTTCCCAAAAAAGTTCTCTATTTTGACTACTTTGTGCATAAAAAATGTAGGGGTGACCCGTCATATGGGGGTCCCAACATGCAAAATCCCCATGCATTTTCTATAGACTTTAGGTCTGGGCTCCAGCAAAAACTGCTGAACAGAATTACTCGTAATTTGACAGGAAGCTAGATATTGGCAAGTAGATTGTGCTTATTGTGATTTGGTGTAAATCAGTACAGTAGTTTTGTTAGAAATTAAGAGTCAAAACTATTTGTATATCTGGAAGGTTAAGTCCAATTAAAAAATACAGCATCCTGGTTGGCCCAAAGAGCTTTATTTCACTGGGGCCAATTCACTACCATGGGAGTCAGACTTCTGCGGGACTGAGCGCTCGGAAGGGCTGCCAGCAACATCAGAAAAATGTTTTAGCAACCATTAAAGGACTCAGGGTTTTGAAAGTCCTGAAGTATGAAAAAAAGGTAAAGGGGCAGGATAGGGATACCCGGACCCCTAAACCGCATTGGGAAGGGGGTAACAGAGGGATCCCCCTCTGGGATCAAACTAGAAATAAAATCAGCAATTTTAGCTGAGATCCCGCAGGACCCCTGAGGGATTGTAACAAACAACGGGTTCCATGGGCCCTAACAACGGTGAATGCCCCCCTTCCCTTAGATTTTGGCCCCAGGGATGGGGTTCCTGGGACCTGATAAGACTCTGGGGGGGCTGACCCCTCCCCTCTTAAACAATAAACAGCCCTGGAGGATGGGTGCACATGGCTTAATGAGGTTAGTGCCCACCTACCCTTGTAAAGAAAAATGGCCATGGGGATGAGGTGCCCAATGGCAAATTGAGGCTTGGAGATGGGGGGCACATGCCCCTTTTTCACTGGTATGGCCCCAGGATTCCTGGGGCCTAACAAGGCTCAGAAAGGGGAGCTGCTTGTCCCCCCTCCTCATTTTTCTTATATTTGGCCCTGGGTGGGCTCTCGGCCCAAAGGTCTGAATGTCAACGTTATGCTGCACACGGCAAAGGCTGTATGCTGCATGATGTTGACTGCCTGCTGGAGTAGGTTTGCCACATGGCCTAAATGATATCATAAATTGTCATAGAACATGTCTTGAGTAATAATAATAATAATAATAATGATAATAATCTGGTATTTGTAAAGCGCAAACTAATCACCCCTAAGGGTCTCAAGGCGCTGAGGGCCGTTGGGGAGATTAAGCGAGCTATTGCCCAGAGTCACAGGGTGCTAGGCTGAGCTACCGCTGGTGCCGTGAATTGAACCCTGAGCCCCGTGCTCTGGATTCAGCTGCCCTGGCTACTGCACCACACCTCTCCCTGAGTGATGTCATATGTGAAATTATAAGCAGTGTACGGCAGGGTGGAAGTTATAGTTAGAATTTGGCTGTGACAGTCTTTACCCGAGTGCAGAATTTTAACCTGTGCCTGAGATATGTTTCTAGGTACCGGGTTTGTGTCTGTGCATAGGGGCCTATGCCAACATGCAGGGACGTGTGTCAAGATGTAAGGTATGTGCTTGGATGACAGGGTAGTGAATCTGTGTCTGGGTTTGAGATCTGTTGCTGAATTCAAGGTGGTGTGACACAGCGGAGAGGTATGGGTCTAGGAGTGAAGCCTGTGTCTTACTCGGAGGTGAATGCCAGCATGCAGAGCCAGTCATTAATAATACTTTTATTTGATTTCATCAAAAATCATAAAAGAATGGCAAAAGCACGTAACACAAAATGATTTAAAATAGGGGTCTGTAAAGTACAAAAGATAAAAACACAGTGCGATCATATGCTCAATCATCATCAGCGGTTAAAATAAAAAATATTACATTTGTAATATGTGAAATTTATAAAAGATACATGGCGGTTCAATGAAAAAACATCAGAAAATAGTGTCAGTGCAGGTAAAAAATGTCTGGGCAGTCATGTCATAGCCACTCGGATTAATTAATTTTTTTGTCCAATTCTTTGGCTGCCATTTTTCAAAAAGTAATGGCTCGGCAGGACAGTTGGATTGACAGGCCTCCAAGGCTTTGTATGACCGCGGCTCTGCATGACCTTAATTGAATTTTCATAAAGATCTCTCGAAGCACAGTTTTTAGAGTTTCTAATAGTGAGGGGCAGATGCATAGAAGGTGTAGCAGCGTCTCTTCTCCCTGTCCGCACAAGGGGCATTCTTTTGCCGGCCATGTAAACTTCCATTTCGGGGTCAAGTCCTTCGGAAGAATTACCCCAGCCGCAACAGTGTCAGAAAATGCTTTTTACAATGGGAGAAGTATTCTTTATTACAATTTACTCTATTTTTCTAAATTGGTTTAGGATTTTTCTTGTGTTGTGTTTTCACTTTGTTACCGTTTGAGTGCTGCATATATACTTTACGCATTACCTCCAATTTAAGTTGTACTGCTTTTGTGTCTGTAATTTAAGCACAGGTTAATTTAGTGCCTGCTGTGGTTCACCCTAACAAGGATTTTGTTTGTTATTTGAGTGGGCCTCCTCCCCTCTCAACTAATTTCCCTATTTCTTACAGTCAGTAATTAATGAAAGTCCATTGTAAATCCTTATCCAGACCCTTTGGTTTAGAAGATATCTATTGTTAAAATGCCTTGGCACGGTATGCCATAAAGGAACTCAATGTACAAGCTGCCCCTGCCATCAACAGCTGTTCTTGGAAGCACAGCGTTCCACCTTAGACCACTTTGTGCTAGGTAATAAGTATGGTGTGTCTAAAAGAACAACTTAGCTAAATAAGCAACACACCTACCAAGAAGGGAACCGGTATGGCCACTGTCAACTACTGTGTCTGAAAGTCACAGTAAAGGCAGGGCTACTGGAGTTATGCTAGCTCTAATGGAACAAAAATTACTAAAAACATGGCGACTCATGTTCCTGCATATCTGAAGGCCCATCACAAAGCTTGATTTTTCCTCTTTCAGTTGTTTATTGGTGTATTTGCGTATGAAATAGGTACTACAAAGGTGAACTATTTTCCTAGATCGTGTTGCCAGTTGTAAAATTACACAATAATTCAGTAATACTATCACAAAATATGTCACATTATGCCATATAATTAGTTTTTTCTTCCCTCATAATTTAGTCAACCATGCCAAATAATTTGGTCCTCCTCTGCCGCATATTTCCAGTGGCTCTGAGTATAGGCCAAAATCCTATTTACGGAAATGTGTGGAAGTACAACGTTTTTCTTTCAGGAGCTTTACTGAGCTTTGGAAAAAGCAACAACAACTACCACCCAGGGGGGCTTATTTATAAGCCCATTGTGCCGCGGGTGCCTCACTTTTTGTGACGCTGAGGTGGCGCAGGAGTATGCCCCATATTTACCAGGCACCACAAAGCCATTTTTTCAGCTTAATGCTGGCTTGTAAATATCGTTCCCTTTAATGTTGTTTTCATGCGTTAAAGGGCATACAATGGGTGTTCCCAGGAACATCCTTGGTTTTTTGACACTGCCCCAGATTTACTAGAAACCGTAACTCTGAGGCAACGCCAAAAACTTACGCCGCCCCATGGGAGGTGTAAGGAAGGCACAGCGAGGACAAATATCTTTATTTATCCTTATTTTTCCTTTTTCTATGTATGCTGCATTCTGCAACATCAGTTTTGTTTTGAAGTCTTGTGGAATAGTATTTTAAAGTTAATTTGCAAGAAAAACGCACATTAATTTTCAGCGCTATTTAAAACACTTGCGAGTAAACAATGAGAGCCTCATTAATGAAAAGTGTCACATCGCTGTGGAAAAACAGCAATGCAACACTTTTCATAATATTATCCTTCCGACACTATGAATGCGCCGTATTTACTGTACAGCGCTCCATGTTGCAAGGATTTACAGATACTTCAGTAATCCTGACGTGTCTGTAGGAGTGTGTCTGAAAACAGACGCAACTCCAGCAATGCCTCATTTCACCCTTTGGTATGGCAAGCCCCATGTGAAAGGCACTGCGTCACCTCCTATGCCTGCTTTAAGCAGGCATAAGGATTTGACGCACTGACGCCGTAGAAGTGTTGCAGTGAGATCTCATAGATTTGACTGTGTCACTTCTACGTGGCTTAGCTACGTCGGAACGCCCACCCCGCATACATTATACCTGCCACCGGTATAATGTAGTGTAGGGGTTTACAAAGTGATGCATCTGACTAGATGTGTCACTTCGTAAATTTGGTGCAGCGTGGTGCATTTTTTACACTACGTCAGCCTCACAAAACGTGACAACGGCGGCGTAAGGGCCTCATAAATAAGTCCCTGTCAGTTTGTGCGCACCAGTAAAAACTGTGCATACCCCCTTTTGTAGATTTATGTTGACTCAAATTATTTAGAGAGTTAATTAGCTAAGAAAATTTTGCGCACACACTTTTGCTAGCTCCCCCTCCGCCTCCCAAACCGTCTCCTTTCATTACAAGGTGAATTTATATTGACTCAAGTTACCTAGAGTTAATTAACTACTTAGATCAGTTTCTCCCGAAATCTCGAGGTGTCTGGTGACTTGCTGCGCTTCTGCTCATGTAATGACCCCATGCTACGAGAGTAAATATTAGGTAAAAAAAAACTATGCACACCCCCTTTTCCTATCTCCCACCTCTCCCCTGCACCCGGCTTCAGTCACAGTGCTTAATTTGTAAAATATGAAGTGCAGGTGCTCAAATTTTTGTCGGAGACCACACCTACTTTTTCTGGCTCCACCCACTCCCTCCACTGGCTCCACCCACATACTCTATTAGCTCCACCCACATCTTCAAGTGGCACTGCTAAAAGTCAAATATAATACCTGATCTGAATTTCAGAAAGGGAGTCTTCGTAAGGTTTTGATAGGAGGTTCCCCGTGAACCATTTTGAAAAAGATTAAAGCGGGGTGTAGTTACCAGCCCAGGGCAGGTTAAAGGGTAGGCACTGGCACTGCGCTGCAGATGTATGTGTATCGGCACTTTGGCACTATATTAATTTACAAGAAGGCGGCGACTGGCAGTGGCAGCCAGCAAGAAACAACGGGCAGGGAGGGGCATGGCACCTGCTGCTTAAAAAAAACAGAGAGTGCTGAGATCCTTGTTACACCTTTTCTATCCACCTCAGCCGGACATGTTTTTGAGTGAATTTCACATATTGACTAGATTCATTCCACTACCCTGATGTTTGGCTGTCTGCTTCAACCCTCTACTCCCCATATACTTTCAGTCCTATTTACAAGGTCATGACTAATCTGTGCAATGTCTTTATAGACTCTTCCTTCTTGCCTGCCAGCTAGCAACAACAAGCTATGATGCTCCTTCTTCTGCTGCCAAAGTCTACATTGGCTCCCTGTTAGGAAACAATGCACTTTTAATGTCTTGTGCATTTATGGGAGGGGGTCCCAGGTCTAGGTCCTAAACACTATTTAATACATTGGTTTTTTAGAACAGCCATCTCATAGGTTCTCATAATGAGTGATCCAATTAATTACAATTTGTGTGATAAGTCCTGTTACTAGTCAAATATCACAATTAGGAGGCTGGTGACTAACACTGAACTTTCATAGCTTCCCCCAATACATTTCGGCAGGTAAAACCTGGTGAAATTTGTCAAGGGAAAAATGCCTGATAGTTTCCAGGGCAGAAAGATGTTGGTGCATTAAGTGTAAAAATTCACGGCAGAAAGATGTTGGTCCATTAAGCATAACAATTCATGTTATTTCCCATTAATGGGGACAAACTTGTGATTGGGAGTTATTTAGCAAACCAATAAATTCTGACCCAGTGGAAGCTACGATAAAAATGTACCCAAACACTGGGCCACTCTAGGACTCCATCTCTAGGAAAGTCCTGTCCGAGAGAAATGAGTCAATCCACTGAAAAGTATTTGCTGATGTGATGCCCTGGCCATCAAGCTGTTGTTGATTCAATGGGGTGCTATGATCAATGGTACCAAAGTCCAAACAGATCTGAGAGGTCCTACAACAGTAATGCTGCCTCCCCCTGGTCTGCGATCATACAAAAGTGCTCCCTTATATATATCGCGGAGGGATCTAAACCGAGGCTGCAAGTCCTCTAGTAGACCAATGGCTTCCATTCCATGTGTGATGAAACTTGCTTTAATACCACATTGCCCATATTTTTTTTACAAATAGAGGATATCTAATATTGTGCTGTAGCGCTGTACTGGGCTCAATGATGGTTTCTGTAGTAGTGGTGACAGTCGTGTCTGCTTCAAGTTTTCAGGAACTCTAACCTCCATGAGGAGCAGTTCATAATTTGTATGATGACAGGAACAGGCTCCTTTAACAAACCATGGCAGAGTGCTGGGTGGAAATCATGGTCTCTGGGATGCCTTCACTTTCAACAAATGTGATGTGATAATAAATCAAAAGGTCGGTCGGACCACAGGAGAAGCAGGTAATGGGAAAGTCGCTGCTGCACAAATAGAGTCAGAGGAGCTCAAAAAGGCAGGCACCGCATTCCTCGTCTCACTCGCATCCCCTGCCCGGAATAATTCTCTCTCTGATGGTAGGCATTATATATAAAAAGAAAAAACTTCTGCACAGTGTGTGTCAGTATTTCATAGGAGGCATTTGAAGATTCAAACCCCTCATTGCCTCCCTTAAGATCTAATCTAATTACAGTGTCCACTCCACTGCTAATTTAGATGAGTGATGTCATGCCGGTGTTTTAATAATAGAGGAGGAGCCAGCATTTATTCCCCGTATTTTTGTGCCTTTCTTCCACCAGCCCAGCCAGCTCTTACACCTCACAAACCTGATGCCATTTTTTCTTATCCCAGACAGGCCCGTTACTCTCCCTTACTACTCCATATAATGCCAGTCTTGCACCGATCTTACCTCCTCCAACACAGTCTCTCCTAGACTAAGCATCTGCACTTTGTGACCCCCAGACCAGCCTAGAGCCTCTCCTAACCCCGGGTTCTATACTCCCCCCTGCTTTGTTTCTTACTACCACCGCCTTGCCGTGTACAATGCCAGTCTTGCACCTTACTACTCACAACACCAGCCAGGCCATTTACTCCCACTGCATTGCCCTTTATATTTCTACTCTTGTCTTGTACCTTTATGGCCCAACCCCCATCCTAACTCATCCCTTGCATCTTACGACCCCCGGACCAGCTTTCCTACTCCAGTTGGGCCTCGAGGAGGACTTGTAATTGGACACACACATGTGCTGATTGTTGACAGGCTATGGCCATGCAGCACAACTTGTAACTCCACCCTTAACAGTCGAAGCTGCTTGTGGAAGTATCTCAAGAGATTCGGGGATACCAACATCAGTCTCGACAACGGAAAACACCGGGCACTGATTAAAGGGGCTGCTGGTTTAGAGGGCTTGAATGCAGGCTTTTTGTCATTCCGCAGTTACTAAAACCCAAGCCACTTGCCACACAGGCAACTAAAATAAATGATACATAAACGTGTGTATTCTTCCTCATTAGGAAAATCACTCACCCCGCACCTTTCTTATGCTCTCGGTGTCTGGACGGTAACGGCATTCAGCAGTTGCAGCACAGCCAGGACAGGCAGCCACTAGCCAGCTCTGCCCTTCGGCTTTGTCGTTGTTGTTGGTCGCTGTCGGCCGGGGCAGGCAGGCTAACTTAATGTGAATTACTCGTGGGCCGTAGCGTGGGGAGCTGCTACCTGTCGTAACTGCGCAGCGCGGTGATTATGCTTGGGCGTGGCAGCCTGAGCCAAAGTGAAATAAATCTGCGCACATCCCCTACCCCCATCAGAACCTCCAGCCCGGCCCCACCTCTTGGCCTGGGCAGGGGCACCAGGGCTGCTAGTGCTACCTCGCGTGATTAAGAAGAAATGTGAGTCACGGAGGACGGGCACTCACTCACTAACTTGCAAGTCGCACTCGCAATACTAAACAGTTTAAATGCCCCGACGCCTCACACTCGGCGGCCGGCGGGATACATACACATGAAAAAACACGCTGCGGCCGCCAACCGTGCCTTTGGTTGCAGAGAGTATGAGTTCAACAATAAAGGCAGTGAAAGGTATATACACCGTATATTTATTTTTTATAAAACAAATCAATGTGGGTGTGAGCGCAGCTGATGCGTAGCCCCGGCCCTGATATTTAAGTGCCGGTGCTAAGCACCGGCACAAATTAAGCACGTCACCACTGCAGGTGCCTGGAGATGGGGTTTTTTCCAGTCTGACGTCTGACTGACTCTTCAACAGCCAGACCCTCGTTTCCTCAAACAAACTTTGTCCATTGTTCATTGACAGCTCATTCCAATCTTTTGGTTTATTCGTAAACCTGTTATCTCGGCGCGAGGGTGGGTTTGTGTTAACTCCAATTATCTGGAGTTAATTAGCTACTTATGCCCTTTTCTCCCGAAATCTCAAGGTGCCTGCTGACGGGTGCACTTCTGCCCACCTAATGGCCCCATGTCACGAGGGTCAATATTAGGAACGATCCTATGAATCAGAATAACCGGTTGTGCTAAGTCTCCTGAGCTCGAATCAGTTTGCATTCTGGTACCTGTAGTTTATTTTACCATTATAAAAGCCCAGCGAACTACCTGAGCTCTCGAGGATATTGCTTCAATGACCGGGTAGTTCATCCAATCCAGGCTTTTCTTAGCATTCTACAGTTATGGTCCTGAATTTATAATGGGCTAACTGGACTACAAATACCAAAATGCAAAGGGAAACAACCTTCCTGACGAGCTGCTCATACACGAACTATGGAACCTCAAGAGATGTGGCATGTAAGTATTTGTAAAGTGATAAAGAGCCATAGCTGAGGGGAATAGATGTTTGACACTTTCAGCCAGTCCTGTCTTTATAGCTTTACATCCAAAACAGCCAACAGTCATCAGCACTTGAAATGCTTGGATTTGTAAGTCCTTGTTTACAGTGTTAGAATTTAAACTACAAGTCCTAGCATGCAATGTGCTGCTGGTTGAAAACCCAGGACTGGCTCACGGTGGTGTATGTGACATGTTAAGGAGCCACTGATGAGGGAGAACATCTCACGCCGACATTAGACAACACGAGGGCTCTACTTGCATTCTGGAAGTTTTCTTAACATTATGCCATCCACCTATTATAGTTATAGTATAATTCTTGCATTTCAACTCATTTCCAAAACATTCTGGTAAATGAAATTGGTTGTCCCTTGGTCTTTTCAACGCCAACAAATTTGTAAAAAGAATTTGTAACCGTGCGTCCGCACCTTTATTCAGTGCAGGATTTTTGGAAGCATCAGTCCTAGTATGCAAAGTCATAGCTGCCAAGTTCCACATGCCCCATGGTGGCTAATTAGTCAATGCTAGTTTTTTTTCTTAGAATTCTGGAACTTGTAGTCTTATTTAAACCAGTATTTAACCAGGGCTACAAGTCCCAGAATTCTAAGAAAACACAGGGAATGAATGACCAATCAACTCACGGCACGGATCTGGGACCGTTGGTTGATATGCAACATGCCGCTAGCTAAAAAAAAAAGACAGAGCCAGATTAAAATGCTATGAAATGATGTCACGCGATAGATTGATAACTCTGGAACATGGAAGTGCCTCCCACCCCCTTTGTGCGGCTCCCTGAAGCCCTCGCCTCAAGGCAGATGCCAACAGGCCACTCACCGTAAACGTGGGGTTGTCCATCCCGTTGAAGCTGTGGTCCTTGCTTGGCAGTGGTATGCCCTCCTCTGTGCCCCTCATGGCAGAGTGGCGGATGGCTGAAGTGGGGCCGTCTCAAAGGGGGTAACAGCGTCTTCGCTCGGTGGCCGGCACTGCCCTGCTCTGCCTCCTCTGCCGGGACCTCTTGTTGGCAGTGGCGAGCGAGTGGCTACCTCTCTCAGATTCCCACATCCAATCAGTTACCTCATGTGAAACGCATGGAGATTTCCCTTCGATTCGTGGTTGCACGACTATGTGTCGCTGATTAAGCCTCTCTGAAGAGCTTAACAGGGGGAAAACCTGCCAACGTAAGGAAATAAATGTGAATAGCTAACCCGAGAGGCGGAGGCTGGCACCGCCCCTTGGGTTTGGACTTTGTTTGCAAGGAAGAGGCAACACACTCGGGGGGTGTCCGCGAGGTGCCTGTGCGCGGACCATCAGTCACAGGTAGGCACTCAAAGGAGGAAAGACCGATTGTTTTAGCCGTCGCCGGTACCAGGGCATTGTACAAGGGACATATGATGTCGCCATCACGGATCTGTTGCTCTTCATGGGCTGAGGCGAACACACCCAGCCCTGCCCGGTTTGTGCACTTTTCCGCTTGGTTTGATATTACATTATAAACGCAGGACTGTATCGGTATAAAACGAGACCTCAGATCATGTAAGGGGGCAACGTGACCTCCTTGCACTTTCCAAATCCCTTACCTTAACTCCCTACACTGTAGACTGTACACACAGATGAGCAAAGTGCACCCATGTGTGACGACAATGTACGTGGTTAGGGGTTGTTTGACAATGCAACGCATGCCTTACCCTCTCATGCCTTTCCATGCAAGGTAAATATATGATAGGGTAAGTGACAAAAGAAGTACACATTTTTATTGTTATATTAATTAAAATATTACAATAACCTGCCAAATTGTTAACATTTAAGTCAGATACATACAATTAGTTAAAAACCGCTGGATATTAAATCACCATTAAAATATCCATTCATATTTTTCTATAAAGTGCATTGTCTATGATTAAAAGTAGCAAACAATAATAGAAAAGCAAAAGCAGCAATACATTATTCTAAAACACCGTATACACATTCAGAATCCTTCACAGTAATAGTGTCCTTAATATTGAATGGGACCGTTTGTAACTACAGAGTTAGTTGCGAGCGGCGGATTTAAGTCGAGATACTCTAGTGCAGTTGCCGTTTTTTTTTGCCGCCAGATTTCAGAACTTTGGGGCTTATTTACAAGCCCCTTGCGCCGTCGGTAGGTCACTTTTTTTGTAAATTAGCCCCTTTGTATAACTGCTGTTCAAGGGGTAACTGATGACTTAAGGCTTGCAAATCCTGGTTGCTGGCACATGTGCACTCAACGCTGGTTAAAGAGTGATTTTAACAGCCTCTTCCTTTCTTTCACTAGTAAAGTTAGATGAATAATGTTTTCTTCCCCCATTTTACACAGTCTGCAGTGAGTACTTGGTATGTCCTAGATCCAAGGCCCTGCGTAGGAGAGACCAGGAAGGACCCCAAACCACAACCTGATAAAATTATTTTTTAGATTTCTAGCCCACCCTGTGGGCGGGACTGCGCCAACTGTAGGAGAGTAGGATCTGCTTCCTATGGTTACCCCCACTTTTTGCTGTGTTTCACGGATTTATCGACTTTAGTCAGGCTGGGGCCCTGCTGACCAGGACCCCAGCCTAGCTGTTCCCTCTCTAAATTGATTGCATGTACATTAGGTACACACCAGATGGGTTACTGCGTTACCCTTGTGAGTCCCTAGTATATGGTACCTTAGGTACCAAGGGCATAGGTACCCCAGAGGCCTACCAGGGGCTGAAGGATGTATTATGCCACCCCTGGGAAGCCTTCCAAAATGGCACCACAGGTCTGCTACTGCAGGCTGGGTAAGGTGGGACCTGTACCCCTTACTAAGATATAGTATACCTACATCTATCTATATACATTATATGTTACATTTGCGGAATGGCTGCACTGTGCACACCTGGGATGCGGGACTCTGGTGCAGCCTCTTGTGGGGGTGTGTAGGAGGGCTGGACTCGTCCGCCGCCTCCCTCGATCTTCTTCATCGCCTAGAGCACACAGCTTAGACTGCTACTCAGATGTGGCCCCTATGAGCGGTCTTGCTCCATGCATTAATCTGGCTCCTTGTTCTTGCGGATTGAGTTCAGTGATGTTCTGGGGCTGCTAAAAGTTGATTACGCCCTGAGAAGCGACCGGCCCTTTGCCTGCTCTTGCCCATATCTTTGCTACAGGTTCTGCAACCAGAGCTTAGTAGCGTATTAACCACGCCCTTCACGCCTACACAGCCACTACTCCTATTTGGAGGCGTCATCTGCTCATCCTGGTGGTGTTGTTTATCCTTCTTGTGAGTGGCTTGCTTTTGTGCTCTGGGGCACGCAGGGTCTTGGTTGGATCCCTCTACCATAACTCCTCTCAGGGAGAGCTGCTGGCTGGAGGGCCATGCCACGCAACAAGGCAGGCAAAGAGGCTACACTGTCCCTAAAAGAGGATCCTGTCACCTCATTGTGGAGCAAAGCTGGTCACACTGCCACTGCATCTATGGAGTCCTCATCAGAAAGCCCCGACGATCCTCTAACCTGACCTATTATGACGCAATTTCTGCAGGAAATTAAAACTGAAATTGGATCTCTTAAATCTGATGGCCAGACTTTTATTAAGGACATCAGAAAGGAGGTAACAGACATTGGGGAGAGGGCAGATGACCTTGAAAAAACAGTGGACACCCGTACCAAAGACCAGGAACAGCTCTGGCAGTGCCCAGCCCAGATCCCCATCCTGACAGCAGAGTCCGAGCACTATGTCTGACGCCCGGTGGAGCTGCTCTGTTCAGCTATTGAGATCGGCCTTGGTTCATCCCCTGACCGTCACCTACCCAGCCAGACTTTGGGTACAGTTTTTCTCCCCATCTACCTGTCTTGCCCATCCTCACCCCCCATTGTATTTCTGTGACTCTGCTTTTTCCTTGTCTCCTATCTATCTGTTCCTATTCAGCATTCTTTCATTCTTTGTCTACTTCCTTGCTCATATACACTCTCAACTGAATCTTTCCCCTTGCCCGCTTCACCGCCTAGCCCCCTGTCCTTTTGTGCCCTTTGACTAAGCACTCCTTCTCCCCTTTTTGGGGAAAGAACCAAGATATATATGCTGGAGTCTCAGCATTCCCGCTGAGAGAGTCCACAGCGCCAAGGGAGCTACTCACAATTGAGGTATGGTGTGGCACCCCTTGCCAAAGCACTCCCTCTCCCCTTTTTGGGGAAGGATCCAGTAAAATAGGTCTTGGAGTTTCAGGGAGTCCTCTGAGAGAGTCCACTGCACTTAGGGAGCCTCTCACACCAGAGATGGGGAAATGATACCACTCTCCCTGGGTTCACAGCTTACTGGACTTCGGGTGCAGCTTTGACTCGCCTACTGGTTTTTGTTCCCGTCAACCTCCCCCTCTGCTTGCCTTGCCGTGTCTGTAACCCTCCCCTCCTCTTTCCCTCCTCCACTCTGTCTACTTCCCCTGCTCCTACCCCCCCATTCCCTGGAATATCTCCCCTTGCCTGCTTTCACCACCTAGCCCCCTGTCCTTTTGTGCCCGTTGACTAAGCACTCCTTCTCCCCTTTTTGGGGAAAGATCCAAGATATATACGCTGGAGTCTCAGAATACCCGCTGAGAGAGTACACAGCGCCAAGGAAACCACTCACAATTGAGGTATGGTATGGCACCCCTTGCCAAAGCACTCCCTCTCCCCTTTTTGGGGAAGGATCGAGTAAATAGGCCTTGGAGTCTCAGAGACCCCTCTGAGAGAGTCCACTGCGCTAAGGGAGCCATTCGCAACAGAGATGGGGAAACTATACCACTCCCCCTGGGATCACAGCCTCTGGACTTTGGGCACAGCTTTGACACACCTACCGGTTTGTGTCCCTGTCACCCTCCCCTTCCTCTTGCAATGCCGTGTCTCTAACCCTCCCCTCCTCTTTCCCTCCTCCACTCTCGGTCTACTTCCCCTGCTCTAACCCCCCATTCCCCGGAATATCTCCCCTTGCCAGCTTTTTCCCCTACCTACAGGTTCCTTTTTGTTTTTCTCAACCTTACTTGTAACTAAAATTGCCATGCTCCAATAACTGTGTAACCTTTTGTAAAGCTGTAACCTGCAATTTATTGTCTGATACCCATGTAAAGTGCTCTAATACCTCCGGGTTTAGCCAGGGCTCTATAAAACCTTTTAAATAAAAATAATCATATAAACCTATAAGTCACTCCTATGGCAGGCCTTGACAATCCTGAAGGCAGAGTGCTTGGTTTTTTGTAAGATGGTGCCCAAGCATTAGCTGAGCCCCTCTGCAGCTTTCGGAATCCCTTTCTTACAGCTATTCTGTGATACAAAGCTACCATATACTCTTAAGTGCATTATAACCTCGCGGTTAATGCCAACTTTGGAATGGCTGCATCAAAACATGTCGTGGTTGGTGTCAAACACTTTGGAATAATACCCCGCATTCCACCCTTCTAGAGGGAGAAGACATGTACACACTGGTCTAACCGGTAAAGGTTAAACAGAGCCACAGCATCACAAAATGGATGCTGCTGCCACAGACACAAGTCTGACCTCCTACTGCTGGACGAAACTCCAGCAGGGGAGGCCTGGACAATAGGTTTCCTGCCCAGGGAGGTGTAACCACCTCCCCAGACAGGCTTTAGTGTATTGGGGCAGGGTGGGTGCATTCAGTGAATGCTTTTCAGACAGTGCCTGGGGCACACAAGGTGTCCCTGTGCATACCCCAGTTCAAACCGGGTGTTGGGGCACTCAGCCCCAGCTCTGGCACAAAACTGGACAAAGGGGAAGGGGTGTAACCACCCCCTCCCCAGGTCCTCCCATAGGTGGGACCATAGAGTTAGTCCATCCCCTAAACTTAGTATAAGTATAGGAACCCAGTCCCTAGGACTTTAGATTACCCTGGACGAAACTCTGCAACATATATCTTGGACCTTTGACATTCTATATCGACTAGAAGACGGAAGAAATCTCCCTTGGGGTCAAGGAGTGACTCCCCTGTTCAAACAGGCACCAAAGAAGCACCTTGACGGTCTGCATTTTCAAGGCTCCTGCTGGATCCCGAAGAATCTGCGACATAGGACATGGACTTCCAGACATCTCCGAGGCCGACACGAGATCTCTGCAGAGCAGCGACCTGTAGCCATTACGAGAGACATGGGACCGTAACTCCTGGACACCCAGCACATTTGCTAGTGCATCAACTTCCCAAGCTTTCCCGACGTTGTGCATTGGGCTAGTTGTAGTCCAAGTCCTGAGCACCTTTTGCACCAAAGCTTGTGGGCCTACACTCCACGAGTGTTCCATGGGCCTGCTTCCTGCATTTCTGCTCAAGGTCCATTTGCAATCCCTGGTCCGTCAACTGGTGGGTCCCCGCAAAGGAATCTCTTTTTTTTCTTGGGCTTCCCCGGTTGCTCCAAATGTGAACTGACTCCCCTCCAAAGGGTGAGTCCCTCAGACCTTGCTAGTCTGCTCCGAAGCCAATCTTTGCATCTTTCGTGGGTTGCTGTTGCCAAGGCTTGTTGGGTCCAATCCGGATGCCGATGCTGAAGCACTCGACATCCGACGTGGGACAGCTCAAATCCAGCTCCTGATCATCGTTGACGCCTCCTGGTCCTCGTGGCTGAAGAGTCAAGCTTCACCTGCATCACCTGAAATCACCTGACATCAGGGGGCATCTTCTTACTGCTTCCCTGGTCACTGGCAAGTGACCCAGACTCTGTCCTCTATGCTTTCAGGTTCTTTAGATCTCAGATCCACCCTTGGATCCATCCGGACACTTTTCATCTAGTTGCCTGCAGCACTTCTTTGCAGCTCTCCATAGGAAACGACGACAAAACCGACATGAAAAGACACCTATGCACCCGGGGCTTCTCTGGGTGAGGTAACACAAGTACTTCGGTGCTCCCGTGGGTCTTGACTCTTGAACTGTCCAATATTGAAGGGGTTTGTTCCTAGTCCACTCCTAAGTGTCCTTATTCCTTAAAAATCTAATCGCGACTTTCTACATAGAAGTCAATAGTGATTCGCTGCTGTGTTTAGACACTGCATGCGTCCGCCATGGGTCTCCTGCGTCCCTACCTTGGGTGGTTCCTGGTTGCCCCAGCAGTTCTACAGGCCCTAGGCCTTGTCTCTATGTCCACAGCGGTACTTATACCACTTTCTTAGTATATGGTTTGTAAGGCCCCTAGGGCAAAACATATACTGTGCTAATTTACTGTGTGCTACTTAACTTTTCTGTAAGTACTTTTGCATCTAGCCCCATAAAGAGACTAGAGGGGTGTGTTTAGAATAAATACATATATTTTATACATATACCTGGTATGATTCTATTTTCATTTGGTCATTCATGAGATTATAGACTGGTAAAATAAGCTGTTTTACATTCCTTCAAGACTTAGCCTGAAGGCTGCTCTCCAGAGCTACCACTAGGATAGCTTTCTATAAAGGTTGTCTTAAACCTACCATCAATAAGGGTTGTTTGGACTGGTGCATGGTGGCCACTAGCATAGTGGACAGCATATGGCAGGCCAACTTCTCACACTGACATGGACAGTGAACCGCAGAAGGCCCTGGGAATGACTATGCCGACGAAGAAACTACACAAGAGTACCCACGCTCACTGCACTCGCTGCCAGCCATGAGTTGGGAAAGAGGCTAGCCGTTACATAAGACTTTATAGGGGTCTGAGAGACGATTGGGAGGGCAGAGAGAAAACACAGCACGGCCTCATAGGCGAGCTCAGGCGAGACATCCGCTTTGCCTGACCCCTAGATGGCAACTCCAGGAGAGAGATGAGCAAGACGGGAGAGAATGCTGCCATAAGGACTGCTGATACGAAAGGTATGCCTTGTGGTAGAATGCAATGAAATTCAGCTGGCACAGTGAAGCACAGACCGGAGAGCAAACAGACCAGAGAAAGAGAGGAGCCCTCCAGGGATGTTCCCGCCTGACCCTAAGATGGAGACCAGGGACCAAGGCAACGAGTAGGTGGGGGCAGCCAGAGAGGACAGAGACCTGCAATCGACACTTCCCCCCCCCCCCATGGAAGGGGGTCATGACTAGTGGTGGCCAACGGGCATCAGCGCCCACACACGGGCAGAACCAACCGCGCACCTATGCCACCTAAAAAGTCAGCAAGTAAGGTCACAATTGTTTTCACTCCTATAGAGAACAGGCTTGCACGAGACCAGGGAGACCCCAACGCTAGCATGGCACTTACTAAAGACAACCTCCTGGCCTCCCTAAGGGAATTTAAAGTTGAGCTATGCACAGAACTGAAGCTAGATATAAAAGCCTCCATGAAACAACTTAAGTACGACCTCGCGGATCGTATGACCACCCTCCAACAAGATGTTGATTCCATTAGTAAGATGGAAATTGAGGTGGCGGCCCAGGCTTAGGAGTTGGACAGGACAGTAGACATGCACAAAAGAGTTCAGGACCTTTCATACTCCGCTACAGCAAGCACTGCTGAAAAAATAGGATTGTGAAAATAGGTCTCAGAGAGACAATATTCGAATCAGGGACCTGGAGGAAAAAGGTGAAGGATCGGACCTAGAAGCGTTTGTCGAAGTGCTCTCTGCGGAAATAGTAAGCCCAAGTATAATGACAATCAAAATAGAGAGAGCACATCGAGTGGGGGCACTGTCTGAAGGAGAGAGATGATGAACCCGCAATATCCTGATCAAGCTGCACTCTTTTAAGGTGAAAGAAGCTATAGTGCAAGTGGCTAGGAAGAAAGACAAGATCTCCTTTCAAGGTTTCAGCAGTACGCTATTTCAGGACCGGGCCCAGTCCACACTGCAAAGACGACAACTCTTCTGGCCCCTGACAACAAAGCTATGAGCCGACAACTTCAGCTATCACTGGACTTACCCGTTTGGGCTTGCCTTTGAATTGAATAATAAGGCACGGCATGTCACAGACTTGGAGAAGGGCCTGGAACTCCTGCTGAAGAGTCTCAAGCTTCCACAAAAGTGGGGAGAACCTCTCAAACAACGCCACCTCAGTGGCAAACTGTACCAAAGGGGAGGAAAACCAAGATGTAAAATGGCCTCAATATATGCTAGAGATACATCGGTGACCACAGACTATCACATTTGTGAATTTGTAAGAGATGACGGAATGGATGGCCTGGACAGGTCAAGAGGACATTGACTCGAATTGCAGGGAGGGTCTACCTTCTAAGGACTCTAGGGATGATAAGGACAACATACAGATACATTACATGTATTAAGGATCAGAAGCAGCTGGGGCGGCGGGCCTAGACCGCGATGCCCACCAACATGTTCTTCAACACGATGGACGGCATAGCTGAGGGCCAACTTTGGCCCAGGTTTAAATATGGTGTGGGGTTTTACTGTTGGGGGGGAGGGACTTGTTTCGGGGGAAGGTGATGTCCAAACAGTGGTCATAGTCAGTCCACACTGCAAATCCGCAATGGGGAGTGCCCGATCACAGAATTGATGGGGAAGCCTGAGGGGGGCAATTGGGAGAAAGCTGCAGTACACAATTTGATGAGGGTGGAGCAAGAAGAGAGGGTGCTTAAAAATCAAGATGGATAGTATGGCCCCCTGGAATGCCAAGGGGTAAATTCCCCTTGAAAGCACCAGAAAATGTGGAAATATCTACTAGATCATCAACACAATATAGTGGAATTTCAAGAAACCCACCTAAAGCATTCAGGAGAACATAGGCTCAGACATAAAAACTACTCCCTAATATACAGGTCATCCGCAGGGATGCAACAAAAAGGGGTAGCTCTTTTCTTCCACAACATGACTAAATTCCAAACAGAAGGCATAAAAGCCAATAAGGACGGGAGAGTAATAATGGTAAAAGGGAAACTGAAGTGGAGTTTATGCACATATGTTTCAGCGTACACACCCAACATGGGTCTGCCCGGGTTCGTGACCTCCATGTTGAATATGTTGGGAGGGTTTGCAGAAGGCCCATTAATGCTCATGGGGGACTTAAGACTCGGCAAGCAACAGAAGATAGCACACACTCACACAGGACACCCACAGGCAACTTCCCTAAAGGTCTGAAACAGGCCTTCCATACAATGGGTCTCATCGATGGGTGGAGGGCAAAATTCTCAACCACTAGGGATTACACCTTCTTTTCGCATGTACACCAAACGTTTTCGTGACTGGACTACATATTTGTCAGCCAGAGTCTTATGGCATCCCTACAAGCAGGAAAGATTGAATCGATTACCATCTCCGATCATGGCCTCGTAAAGGTCTGCTTGTCCTGGAATAGTCCGCCGTCGGGCCCGCCGCAATGGTTCTTCCATGTCTCATTGACAAGACACAGATTGTTAAGAGATGAGCTAAGGGCAGCAATCAAAGAATATTTTCAACTGAACCAACCCACTACCACCTACCCCGCGAACAATTGGGATGCCTTTCAGGCGGTGTTGAGGGGCAAATGCATCGAGCTGAACGCCACGCTAAATAGGCAAAGAGCTAAAGAATGCAAAGCACTAGAAGCGGAGCTCGAGATAGAATAACAGAGCATAAAAAGACCCCCTTGTGGTGCCTACAACACCAGATCAGTGCATCAAAGGGAAAATTAACGCTATCTACACCAATAGGACGGAATATACCCTCCTTAGATTGTGTCAGTTATTCTATACCCAGGGGTATAAAGTGGGATCCTACCTGGATAGACAGCTCAGTGAAAAAAGAGAGAAGGAATACGTAGGAGGGATTAAGGATGACTGGGGTAGTGGAACACTCAGATAAGGGTACAGCAGATATATTTGGGTCCTTTTATAGTGCTCTCTATCAAGCAGGAAACTCAGACCCAGCAGCCCAAGCATCTTACCTAGAGTCAGTCTCGTTCCCTAGATCTCCCCGGAGACGAGAAAGTAATTGGATGCCCCCATTACTAAAGAGGGAGTGGGACAAGTGGTAGAGGGGCTCAAGCCCAACAAATCCCCAGGACCGGATGGTCTGACAGCACAATTCTATAGAACGTATGCCCTGGAGCTCATTCCCCAGCTGACTACTCTTTTTAATTCCATTGCAGAAAGGACAAATGTGACAGATTATATGGTCAAAGCCAGCATAACAGTGATCCCAAAAACAGGGAAAGACCCTCAACTCTGTGCCTCTTATAGGCCAATCACCCTGTTAAACCTAGAGGCGAAGTTGTACTCTGCGATTCTAGCAGCTAGGTTAGAAACTCTGATGTCCGACCTTATCCATCAGACCAATGGGGCTTTACAAAGGGAAGGCAGACCCATGATATCATCCGCCGTACCCTCCATCTGATAGAGAAAGCATCCAAATACGAAATACCCGCGATAGTGGTAGGGATGGCTGCGAAAAAAGCTTTCGACAGGGTGGACTGGGCCTTTATGTTTCAGGCGTTGGAAAGGTTTGGGTTTGGGGCCCCTTTTATTAACATGATCAAAGCTAACTACGCGCTCCTGCGCTCACGGGTAGCTCACGGGTACAGGTGAATGGGGTGTGTTCACAGCCGTTCAGTCTATGCAGGGGGACGAGGCAGGGGTGCCCGTGTCCCCTCTGCAGTTTGCCCTAAGCATGAATCCGTTGCCAGCATGAATCCGAGCCACACCGGAGAACTAGGGGATACCATTCAGAGGAGAAGAACATAAAATTGTCCCTGTGCACCGATTATGTCTTATTGACACTCCCCTCTCCACGCACCTTACTATCCGCCCTACAGAAAGAGCTGAAAACACTTGAGGGCATTGCAGGGTTCAGGGTGAATTTGAATAAGTCATTCGTCTTGAACAATACGCTACCAGAAGGAGAGGCGACTTGCCTGAGGGAGGAGATCCCTTTCCATTGGGTCAAACACACCCTTATATATCTGGGAATTCAGATCACTCCACACTTGGATGGGCTATTCAAGGCTAACTATCCTCCCCTCCTACACCAGATACAACAGGACCTCAAACGCTAGAAACCCACTTATATATCTCCTGGCTGGGGCGGATACACACAAAACAATGACTGCTGCAAACATTTTTATATGTATTTCAGGAACTTACGATTCTCCCCAAATTGCGGTCACTTATCACACAATATATATTGCAAACTGGCAAGGCTCGCGTTCCATTTCAAACTCTACGGCGCCAGGAAACCCTTTTTGGGTAGCTGTGCACCATATAAGTGTAAAAAATAAATAAATAAATAAATAAAACTCTAAGAAGGCAGAGAGATGAGGGAGGGATGGCGCTTCCAGACTTTGATCTCTACTACATAGCGGCACAGCTACGGGTGATAGCGGAATAGTCCATGAGGGAATCGGACAAACACTGGTTGCACATGGATAGAGCTATTGTGGGAAGGACAATTTGGGATGTGATCTGGAAGCCCAAAAAGGACAGGCCACCAAACGCCTATCTAAGCACACTCATGAGGACCATGCTCAGGGTCTGGGCTGAGGTAACTAAGAAGCAGGGATGGATGACATTCCCTTCCCCTTACACACCAATTCACTTTAACCCAGAGTTTCCCCTGGCATTACTGGAAGGGCCATTTGACGCCTGGAGGGAGGGAGGGTGTTTGATGTTGAAGGATCTCTTTCATAATTATGATATACTAACTTTGGAACACTGTCACAGGGACTTCAATTTACCACCCAACAAACACTTCAACTACCTCCAACTTAACCCCTTCGCTGCTCGGCCTTCCCCCCCCCCCGTGCTAAGCCTTTTTGTTTATATTTGGGGTAGTTTGAACTTAGACCCCTGTAACGTTTGGCCCACATAAGGTATCCACGCCAAATTTGTGTCATTGTCTTCCAACATTACAGGGATTTTAAAGGTACCCAAGGTTTGTGGATTCCCCTGGAGGGGACACAGAAATTAGCCAAAATACAGCTACATTTTGTTTTCTTTTGGTAAAAATGGGAAAAAAGGGCTCGAGATGAAAGTGTCTCTTTTTTCCCTTACAAATGGTATCAACAAAGGGGTTGTGGTGCTGAAATCACCATCTTCCCAGCTTTCAGGGACAACAGGCTTCTGTCAAAAAAAATAATCTTTTACGCAGTTTTAGCATTTGTTTGGGACATAGCCTATTTTTGCTGTTATTTGTGCTTTCAACCTCCTTCCAGTTAATGGTAAAAATGGGTATGAAAGTAATGATGGATCCTGGAAATCTATACATTTCTAAAAATTAGACAACATTTTGGATTCATCAAGGGGTCACTTGTGTAGATCGTTCTACACAAGTGACCCCCCCCCACCCACACCCTCCCAACCCCGCACACCCCACCCCACCCCCACACTGGGGATTGCCAGTAGGTAGTTATAGTTAGTACCAACTTTCCCCATAGATGGAGTGTTTTTTGTTTTGCTATTAACTTTAGTGCCATTTGACGAATCAACATGATATTTCAAAACTGGTATATACACGTTTGTTGAGCTGCTGTTTGGAAAGGTTCAGGGTGATTCATGAAGCAGGGGCCAAGAAAAACACTTTTTCTCCATGCAATGTCTATGGGTATTTTGCAGGTTTTTGACATGGCTGCAGCCCAAACTGCTGAATGTGCTTTTTGTGAGAGGGGTAAAAATGTGCAGTTGTTTTGGAGTTCTTAAGGAAAGAAAAATTTAGATATCCAGGGACTCAGAGCCTTCGCAGATCTGCTTGGGTTCCACAGGTACCCGCTGATCTGGTTGATAAGCAAGGCCTCAATTGTCTGGCTGTAACCTAAAAGGAAAGAGTCAGCTGCCATTTTGTTTCTTGGCTGGGCTCCATGAGAATTGACAATAAAGCTAGATCAAAACTTTATTCAATCTTTGAGACGGGCAGTGAACAATCGGTAGACTTGGAGTTGTACAATTGTAGTCTAATGTTTATTTGTTAATCTTTACACACTTGTCAAACCAACCACAACATTTATTATTGTTTGGTCATGTTTGTAAAATGTAACTAAACTATGAAATGTTTCTCGAGTGGACGAACTCGATGTAAGCTTGTAGTCTGTGTACCATGTTGTTGATGAAAGGTCACATGTTTATTTACAAATCTGTGTCAATACAACAAAATTACTCGTGAGCAAGGAGCGCAGGCTTTGAAACGCGTTGAGTTGTTGCCATACCATTAATAAATCACCACTTTGCAATATTGGGAGTCCGTGGCATGCTGTTATTGTGATGGGAGAGCAGCGTTGTTTTGATTGATTGGGACTCCCCTCCCCGTCACAGAACGCCATAGTTGGAGGCTCGGGTAAGAGCGAACTGTTTGCTGTGGGATATATATATATATATATATATATATATATATATATATATATTACCTACTGGCGGTCGCCAGTAGGTATATATAGTTAGGATTTTTTCTCTATGGTTTTTTGAAAATTCTATGTCTAATAACTTTGGCGTTTGTGGACGGAATTGGCTGAAATTTTCAGGAAAATGGCACATTTTGTTTCTGAGCAGCCCCTGAAAATTGGGGGGGGGTTCGTCCAGGGGGGTCGAGAAAAAAGGGGGGTCCCAAAACGTGTTTTTAACATTGAGTTTTCCATAGGGCGGTTGGCCTCACTTTTAGCCCGAACGGCTGAATGGATTTGCACGAAACTTGGCAAAATTGTAGGGACTGGTAGCCCGATGTGCCTTTTGTAGGTCTCAATATATGTGCTCCAGTGGATTTTGAGAAATTAACGTTTAAAAAAAGATATATATCTGTAACAGCGGACCGGGCAGCGCTCCAGTTCGCGTACTTTTCGCGCAACGGAGCTTTGTGAAGCGAAGCTGATTGGTTCTCCGGCGTCTGTCAACATTCCAAACAGTCCGTAGCGGCCGCCATCTTGTCTCTCGGTAGGATCGAGAGACAAGAGGAGGCGAAAGGGAAGGGGCAAATGACGATAAGGGGGCATAGTAGATCCTCCCTGACCTCTTAGGTTTGATGTACCATTTTGCCAAGTTTGGTGTAATTCCGTTCAGCCATTCAGGCTGTAGACGTATCTAAATGTCAATAATCGAACGGCTGAATGGATTTGCACGAAACTTGGCAAAATATTAGGGACTGGTAGCCCGATGTGCCTTTGCTAGGTCTCAATATATGTGCTCCAGTGGATTTTGAGAAATTAACGTTTAAAAAAAGATATATATCTGTAACAGCGGACCGGGCAGCGCTCCAGTTCGCGTACTTTTCGCGCAACGGAGCTTTGTGAAGCGAAGCTGATTGGTTCTCCGGCGTCTGTCAACATTCCAAACAGTCCGTAGCGGCCGCCATCTTGTCTCTCGGTAGGATCGAGAGACAAGAGGAGGCGAAAGGGAAGGGGCAAATGACGATAAGGGGGCATAGTAGATCCTCCCTGACCTCTTAGGTTTGATGTACCATTTTGCCAAGTTTGGTGTAATTCCGTTCAGCCATTCAGGCTGTAGACGTATCTAAATGTCAATAATCGAACGGCTGAATGGATTTGCACGAAACTTGGCAAAATATTAGGGACTGGTAGCCCGATGTGCCTTTGCTAGGTCTCAATATATGTGCTCCAGTGGATTTTGAGAAATTAACGTTAAAAAAAAATATATATCTGTAACAGCGCTCCGCTTCGCGTAGTTTTCGCGTTACGGAGCTTTGCGAAGCTGATTGGTTCTCCGGCGTCTGTCAACATTCCATCTTGTCTCTCGGTAGGATCGAGAGACAAGAGGAGGCCAAAGCGAAGGGGGAAATGACCATAAGGGGGCATAGTAGATCCTTCCTGACCTCTTAGGTTTGATGTACCATTTTGCCAAGTTTGGTGTAATTCCGTTCAGCCATTCAGGATGTAGACGTATGTAAATGTCCTATGGAAAATTGCATGGGGAAAACACATTTGAAAGTGTTGAAATTTAGAACCAATTAAAATGTTACTTTGGTTTTGTATTTGTGTGTGATGAAAGTTAATTGGTTATGTATATATGTCAAATGAGAGGAAACCACAGCCATTTTGTGATACTACTGTCTGAGGTACATTTGTGAGGAATTTTTGGTGGTGAATTTCTGGTGTTTGATTTACACAGTACTGACACTTCTCCTACTTTTAAAAAGGTGAGTTGTTAATTTGTAAGGGGAACTATGTTGTACACTTGAAGATAATTTGAAAAATGTTTTCTGTTATTTATTTGCAGTCCTTCTGTTATACTAAATACTTGATAAAGTTAGTTTTATATTATGTATTACTAAAAACGATAAATGAAAGTGATTATTTTTTTCTGCAATTTACAGCAAGCAATTTCAAAATAAAATGGCTCACAATGAAGAGACCGTGGCAATTTCTTTTGAATTGTCCACTACATTGATTGAAATTGAGAGCACCAATAATGAAATATTGTCACAAGGAGGAGATGACTTGTATGATTCCATTAGATTGATTGAAATGGACAGCACCAATAATGAAATATTGTCACAAGGAGGAGATGACTTGAATGATTCCACTACATTGATTGAAATTGAGAGCACCAATAATGAAATATTGTCACAAGGAGGAGATGACTTGTATGATTCCATTAGATTGATTGAAATGGACAGCACCAATAATGAAATATTGTCACAAGGAGGAGATGACTTGAATGATTCCACTACATTGATTGAAATTGACAGCACCAATAATGAAATATTGTCACAAGGAGGAGATGACTTGAATGATTTTTTTGATCAATCTGTTGATGGCGAATTTATCGAATGTTTGGAGACCATAGAGTTACAAGAATCATCATTGCAGACTTTTCATGAGGAAATTGCTGATGAGGACATGTTACTAGTTCTTTCAAATTTAGAAAATTCTGAAGAATAAATTTATATTTAGAAATCAAAAATTGTTTGAGACATTCATTTTTATTTTTAATTTATGAGGTTGTAGCGAAGTGATTGTAGTATAAAATGAGACTTATAGTATAGAGTGCAAAATTTTTATGTTACATGGTAAGTTTACTCATATTTACTTTCCTTCTGCCACTATATTATCTCCAATGTGTATTTGACATCTCTTCTTCATCTCCGGCCTCCTTTCTCTCACTGTGTGTCTCCGATGCATCTTATCGCTGCTATTTTGTGTAATTACAGAAGAGAGTAAAATAAAATAGTTCGGAACGTGAAAAGGGGGCAAAGTAGAGTACCCCTCACCCCCTAGGCCTTTTCAGGCGGTCCCAAAAGGATCAGTTTCTGCTTTCCTGAGAGATTATGGTATGAGTTCCATATACCACAATAATTTGCATTACAACATGCAAGATATCTATCTCCTATTACCAACTTTTGGAGATATTCGCGCTAAGCGCGAATATCTCCAAAAAGTAACACCTGCCCTGAGCAGTTCTTAGCCATGTTATCCAATGGGAGGTGGATAACATGGCTAAGAGCATTAGCTCGGTAATGCATGAATATCGCTGACTTTTTAGCGATATTCATGCATTGCGGCCGTTTATTATTGCATTTGCGATAAACCTTGATAATAGCAAGGTTTATCTTCGATAATTTCTGACGATGCTTAGCGGTAAAAAATTCGTTGGTAAGCATCGTTAGCGATAAATATCGCTTAACTTTGGTAATATGCACCAACGTCTGTTAACGTTCGATTCGAAGGAAATCAGGAAGTGTTGAAAAACATTGTTTGCGCCATCTTGCCTTTTTTGAAATGCCACACTTTTGTCGTGCACGGCAGCCATTTTAGATGCCTTGACCAGACCCACTCTCTGCACGCTGTCGATTCGTAACATGGCTCCCCACCCTCGCAAGCATCTTCCCCAGGCACTGGTCACCCCGCTCTCTGTCTTATGCATGGGCAATAAACCTCCCCCCATCTGCGCTGCTCTTCCCTGAGAATCACACTCTGTGCCCGCCCGACACCTCCCTTTCGCCCTATTCACTACCGCACCCTCTGACACTCCTCTTCCTCTGTGTCCGATTGTCCAGGCTATCAGCTAGCCCTGCAGATGTAGTTTATGGCTCCAGCTGTAAAGAATCACCCCTCTTCAAAGGAGTTATAGTAGATCAAGGCCCACACCCGATGAGATCCGTCACACCACACGTGTTCCTACTATCTGAAAACCATCCTGTATTGTGATTGGGGAGGGGACCGAGCCTGAAGCGGAAGATTCCAGGAATGACTCTTTGTACATCCAAGTTTTTACAATTATGTGTCACATTAAAAATATATAGCACTCCAACAAAGTAGTAGGAATATAAAACTTTAATAACATATAAATATATACAACAAAACAAAAACAGTAAAAACATTTAAACAACGAAGAGACCGTGGCAATTTCTTTTGAATTCCTGATGAGGACATGTTACTAGTTCTTTCAAATTATGAAAATTCAGAAGATGTTGCCTGGGGGTGGGTCGTCAGTAGCAGTCTGTTGTGCGAATAGTTCCAAGGCAGCAGAACGCGCTGAAATCTAGATGGCACGAAAGTGATGTCTAGTAAGTTGCCGCCCAGCAAATAACGGCGTGGGGCGCCGCGGGGGTGAGTGAGTCCAGTAGGCACCACAGCTATTCTTACCGGCATTGCAGAATTACTGCTGGGGACAATGCCTGTGCTGTAGCAGGGTCACAGCAGAAACAAAAAGGATTCTGTTGAAGATGTTGTTGGTTTTCAATTTGAAAACAGTTCTGGTGTCAACTGCTATGCTAATGTAGTGGTTAATGTTTTGTTTTCTCTAGAAAATGTAAAAGAGGGGGAGGCAGTCCAAAGTTCCGTTAAAAGGGCAAAGGAAAGGATCGGTGGTTTGAACTATCAGTCAAAAAGGGGAGGGGGTGCAACAATTTTTCCTACCGGGTCACACTGTGCTTTCACCGGAACTGAGGTCTGCAGGATTCTAGTAATTCAAAGTGAGGCTGGCGCCAGCATGGGAGCGCCGACGTCCCGCGGATACAGTTTCGTCACTCCACGGGCGATCATGGCAGACATTCCCCATCGGGGGTCGGAGACTCCCGTGGCTCCTCTAGAATCTTCAAGGTCGTGGAGGACTACGGTGGTGGAGTCAACCAGTGACCGGGCCATTTCTTTATGCTGGGCCCGCTCTTGCCAGGTCGACCGCCATTTTGAGAGTTCGGTAGCTACTGGCGATCGCGGGGTCAAATGAGCGGACGGGCTCCACCCTGCCGGGCGAGACGTTGCAGCATGGCCACAGTGGAAGAACCCTTTTCCGGGCGCCTGGAGCGCTGAGGGTGCAGCTGGGAAGCCTCCACCTGGGGAGGCGGGAGAGGCCTGTTCGCACCGTCTCTCCCTCCCAGTGCACCCCACGGCGTCTCGCTTGAGATTTGTTATGGCCGGACCAGGCGATGAGGACGAGGGGGGGGGGGTCGGAGGCATGTGCAAGACATCCCCCCCCCCAGTGTTGTCGCAGCCATTATTCAAGAAAGAAGAAGTGTCCCGTCCGTCTTCGGGCCGGGCTTCCGGTGGATGTCGGCCGGACGCCCCTGGCTCTGGCCCCATGAACGGGTTCCTTGGTTTATCGGCTGCAGCCGGATCCCGTCGGCCTCGGCCCCCCGACCGTTGGTGGCCGGACCGGAAGAGCATGTGGCGGGACTACCTGAAACTGTCAAGGGCCACCGCGGCCGGACTGGGAGAGAGAGGGGAGGGTCGAGGAGATATTCCCCCCCCTGCAACTCTTCAGCGTTGTAAAGGCAATCCCCTGGCCGGGTCCCGCTGGCCTCGGCCTCTCCTCCGGCTACACCCTACGTTAGGATCTCCTGGCCGAGGCGTGGCAGCAGGACCCGCCTTATATGGGCTGCTCCTGGCTGGGCGTAGCCGCAACCCTGCCCCACCTTGGAAGTTTCCAGAGTGGGGGCGGATGTTCTACTGACTTGCATTTTCCCTAGTCTATCGATTTTTTTGGCGTGGCAGGCGGTGGGACAGCGAGGGGTGATTTGGTTTCTCTTACTGTTTTTCTGGTCTCTCACCACTGGCATATTTTAACGTTTTCTTGTTTCTAGGACATTAATAGGTTTTATCATTACGTTATGTTATCGTTTCTTTGTTCGTTGTTTAATAAAAGTTCATGTTCATCAGTGGCCTACTGATTTTCGTTTTCCTATTCTTTTCTTTCCAGGTTGTTTCATGCTAAAGTTTCTGTTAACAGGATACAGTGATCACTTCGTTATTATTGCATATGTCCTTTTCACTAGGGGTGCTCTCTGGTCGGGCCAGATGACGTATCTCTAGTAAATGGTCCGGGTGAAACAGGTGCATCAATCAGTGGGGAGTAGATAGGCATGACAGATTACAACGGGGGAGAAAGGTCCGCATTACGTACCCTTTCACTATTTGCAAAGATTTTCCTACGTATATTTGCAAACAGGGAATACCTCCAAAAAGAACCAATTCCCAAACAGTCAATGTTTGGGGAAACAATCAATCAATGAGGAACGAAATAGGCACGACGTGTTAAAGGTTTGCGTTACCTACCCTACACTATCTGCAAAGGGAGAGAGAATATTCCTATTCTTCCTCGTTTGCAGGCAGAGAAGATTCTTAAGAGAACCAACTTCGAACAATTCAATGCTCGATTCAAACAATCAACAAGGGGTACTGTGAACACAAATGAACGCCGCTTATGTACATACACATTGGTATTATCAACAGGTTGTTCCTAATGTTTCTATTTTAGGGAGGTCAAAAAGAGATCCCATTAGTGGCCTACTGATTTTGCTCGATTCCTTTTGTTTTTTTACACGATTTTTCGCTATCTGCAAAGACTAAACAGAGTATTGCGACTCTGTGCTTGTTTGTAAATAGAGAATGAACCAAAGAGAACAATCAATCAAATGGAGAGAGAAGCAGGCACGACGGATTACAACGGGGGCAAAGGCCTGCGTTAACTACCCTTCACTATCTGCAAAGAGAGAGTACTCCTAATAGAAATGAGGGGTGGGGGGCAGCATTCAAAGCAGATCAGTGTGCATAAACACGAAAATGTTTTTACTTACCACGTACTTGACATTCGACAGCTTATGATATTTGCTATTAAAAAACCATTGAAATTCACTGAAAAAAACATAGGTTATAGACCATATATAGTTAGGAATTAGCATTTAAAAAACCTTATTTTACTCACACAAAACCATTGAAATTCCATATATAGTTAGTTGCACTAACTATATATCGCGCACCCGCAATCCACTGCTGATCATGTCACATATTACATCATTCATGACATGGTCAGTGACATCACTGATGACATCACTGATGACATCTCAAATGACATCACTGATGACATCACTGATGACATCTCATTTGACATCATTCTTGTGCTAATACGATAAACCTCTTCAGACTCTAATATAACCTTAGATACACTCAGTGTATACAGACACTCACACACTGCCACTCATCCATGGAGTTACTCACACACCCAGTCAGTCATGCAAAGAAACAATCTCACCTCCATTTCTTCAACTATACAGTTAAACACACCTTACTTATTGAAACATATACTAACACATATTTACTCTCTTATACAATCCCTGATACAAGTTCACAATGATCGATACAACCACTCACTCATTCAGTGGCTCTCATGCACAGTTATTTATATAAGCCAACTCTCACATGTACTGTGTTTTACATATGTACTTACTATGACATGTAGCATTGAGATATCCATTCACTCATCAATACACTCATGCACACAGTCAACTGCCCATGTAGCTGTTTCCACATGCACTCTTGAACTCATACACCTAGTGAATAAACTGCTCACACATCTATGCATAGAGTCACACACCTTCCAGCCACCCCCACACAAACTCAATCTCCCATAGAAATACTTGGGCAACCAATTAATAACACATATAGCCTCTCGTATAGCTAATGATCAACACATGCAGCAGTTTACATCACAACAGACATAATGATGCACAAATTAAGACAGTTTAGTCACTAACCCATGCATTCAGTGAGACACATTTAATCACTCACTCATACAGTCAGTCACGCACCTACTAAATCCTTCATCCAGACACTTATACATCCACTCATTCTTCAATATGTAAGACATATTTTAACTTTACAGAAACATACAGTCACTGGATGTTGTCATCAGTGATGTCATCAGTGATGTCATTTGAGATGTCATCAGTGATGTCATCAGTGATGTCACTGACCATGTCATGAATGATGTAATATGTGACATGATCAGCAGTGGATTGCGGGTGCGCGATATATAGTTAGTGCAACTAACTATATATGGAATTTCAATGGTTTTGTGTGAGTAAAATAAGGTTTTTTAAATGCTAATTCCTAACTATATATGGTCTATAACCTATGGTTTTTTCAGTGAATATATATATATATATATATATATATATATATATATATATATATATATATATATATATATATATATATCCCACCGAGGTTCGACCAGGTCAATGCATTGAATGCTGGGACTTGTAGTGATGTGACATTGGGCGTCCTACGTGAATAACATCGAACATTGTGAACATTCACTATCCGGGGGGCGGAGCATGCCGACACTAAACAGGAGGGGCACAAGGTATTTAAACCTGTGACTGCGCCCATTTCCTGCTTGAACCATCTGGTGCTGATGAAGGCAACACACAACGCCGAAATGCATTCGCCCTTAAAGATTGGTTTACCTGCAAATTAAAGACGTCTCCGCTGTCTCCCCTGTGTGGCCTCTTCTTCTTGTTGTTCGAGGAGGATATATATATATATATATATATATATATATATATATATATATATATATATATATAAAATTGTCAGTCGCTCTAAACCCCTGCCTCTTCCGGCGGCGGGCCCCGACGGGAAAGCGAATCTCAAAAGATACCAAACTTTATCCACGATCAGTTTGAAGAAAGGATTGTCTGGGCCAACTTATGCAGAAATACAAGCTTTTATTCAGGCTCCACTCGACGCGTTTCGAGGATACTCCCTCTAGTCCACAGCTACCTCATTTGGGCAGCTTATTGTGGTACGGGAGGTGCCTTTTTCTTGCGGGGACATTGGCAATCCATTTAATACTTTTTTGCATGTGAATGGCGGCGGCGACCCACTTGGGTTCTACTAAACCACCAGTCCCAGAAAGCATTGCTTCAGGTGCTACACCTGCGTATAATTACTGTGGGTATTTACTGGTGCTTGCCGTTTTCCGTCATGTCACATGGTCTGCCACTGAAGAGGGCGTTGGCCCGAAACGCGTCTGGCAGGAATATGACTTTGTTCGCGGCTCACGCCCTTGCGTTGGCATTAATTCCTACCTGTAAGTGCATCCCACCCAGGGGCAACTCTTTCTTCCATTTGTTAGCAGGCGGCCCGGTCGCGAGTTTGCACTACCGCGGAAAAACTGCGGGTCCACAGCTACCCCATTTGGGCAGCTTAGTGTGGTACGGGAGGTGCCTTTTACTTGCGGGGTGCTTGCGGGGACATTGGCAATCCTTTTAATACTTTTTTGCATGTGAATGGCGGCGGCGGCCCACTTGGGTTCTACTAAACCACCAGTCCCAGAAAGCATTGCTGCAGGTGTTACACCTGCGTATAATTACTGTGGGCATTTACTGGTGCTTGCCGCTTGCCGTCATGTCACATGGTCTGCCACTGAAGAGGGCGTTGGCCCGAAACGCGTCTGGCAGGAAAAGGACTTCGTTCGCGGCTCGCGCCCTTGCGTTGGCATTAATTCCTACCTGTAAGTGCATCCCACCCAGGGGCAACTCTTTCTTCCATTTGTTAGCGGCCGGCCCGGTCGCGAGTTTGCACTACCGCGGAAAAACTGCGGGTCCACAGCTACCCCATTTGGGCAGCTTAGTGTGGTACGGGAGGTGCCTTTTACTTGCGGGGTGCTTGCGGGGACATTAGCAATCCTTTTAATACTTTTTTGCATGTGAATGGCGGCGGCGGCCCACTTGGGTTCTACTAAACCACCAGTCCCAGAAAGCATTGCTTCAGGTGTTACACCTGCGTATAATTACTGTGGGTATTTACTGGTGCTTGCCGTCATGTCACATGATCTGCCACTGAAGAGGGCGTTGGTCCGAAACGCGTCTGGCAGGAAAAGGACTTCGTTCGCGGCTCGCGCCCTTGCGTTGGCCTTAATTCCTACCTGTAAGTGCATCCCACCCAGGGGCAACTCTTTCTTCCATTTGTTAGCGGCCGGCCCGGTCGCGAGTTTGCACTACCGCGGAAAAACTGAGGTCCCAGAAAGCATTGCTGCAGGTGTTACACCTGCGTATAATTACTGTGGGTATTTAATGGTGCTTGCCGTCATGTCACATGGTCTGCCACTGAAGAGGGCGTTGGCCCGAAACGCGTCTGGCAGGAATATGACTTTGTTCGCGGCTCGCGCCCTTGCGTTGGCCTTAATTCCTACCTGTAAGTGCATCCCACCCAGGGGCAACTCATATATATATATATATATATATATATAATATATATGTATGTATATATATATATATATAATATATTGTATATATTATATATATGTACATGTGTATATATATATATATATATATATATATCAGTTTCTTAGTCCGCTGAAGAGACGCTGACCGCGGCCCCTCGGGAAGTGGCACCAATGCCGGCCGAGCACGCCGGTAGTCCAAATAGTTCCACAAAGTTCCAAAGTAACGGTGCTCTCAGACCACAAGATAACACGACACCACTCAAGGCTCCAAGGGTGTTTATTTAACTAACAACATGTTTCGGCTGCGGACAGCCTTGATCACGTTAGTTTGTGCCATTTGGGACCATTTGCATACAATCATTTATATTTATTTTATGCTACAGGCTAGAGTAACTGCAGTTATTAGATGTGCCGTTATATATTTTTGCTATGTGTGAAGTGGGTTTCCAGGCTCAGCGCATGTTGCTGGGCTGCCATTCCATGATGTATTTCCAACACGTTTGGTTACTACAGTAACGGGTAGTTCTGTGGCTTACTTAAACTACAAATATGGCGTAGGACGCCCCTGCCGGAGTTTGCTTTCTATTTTAGAGGCGAATTCTAAGAGACACTATGCATATATCCTCCTGTGAAGTTAACAGAAGAGTATTTGAGCATGGGCACACATTTATCCATACGTTATTTGTCAGAGCATGAAATATGAGCAACAGACAAATTAATTCAATTGTGGTGTTTGGGATATGTATTTGAATTTCCTGACCTGTTTTGATGTGTTTAATGCTCACATATCCATTATACACATGTAACTTTACATTTACGTTTTATGTTAACCCAGTCCTGTTTCTATGGCCATGAATTGTGCTTTATTTTCCGGAAACTGTCTTGCACAAACTAACGTGATCAAGGCTGTCCGCAGCCGAAACATGTTGTTAGTTAAATAAACACCCTTGGAGCCTTGAGTGGTGTCGTGTTATCTTGTGGTCTGAGAGCACCGTTACTTTGGAACTTTGTGGAACTATATATATATATATATATATATATAACCAAACCCACTTATGCTTAAAGAATGGGGCGAAAGCAATTTGGCTGCTTCTATGAACCTGGTTCGGATTTTAATAAAATATGCGGCCATAGACCGGGCAGAGATTTTGCAAACCATCGAAAAAATCCAAGAAGATATCGACAAAATTACGGAAACTGAAAGCTCAAAAAAGCTAAAGGATGCAATGCTGGAAAAACTGAAAAAACAAGGGGACAAAATCAAAATGAGAAAAATAAGTAAGTTTGCACGAGACCAGGCAGACTATGCCAACGGCCAGATATTCACTTTTGCACGAAAGTACAACAATACAAAACGACAACAATACATGGGAAAGGGTAACAAGCAGCAGACCGCAACAGCTGCGGGAACAAATATAAGTACATGTGCAAGCGGTGGAAATAATGATGATACATTGAGTATAACTTCAGTGGAATCCAATACCCTTTCGAGTGCTTTAAGTGTCTCAAGTGTGGACTCACTTATTCAACAACAACCGGAGACAATATTTAATCTAGAGCAAGAGCTAGATTTTTTAGTGTCGGAAAGACTCTTAACACTACGACCGCGGCAAAGGAACTTAGGCGGAAACGCCGGAACACGAAAAGACGCGAGAGACGAAAGAAGCAAAAACAAAAATGTGCAGCAAAAGAAACCACAAGGTTGGCGGAAAAAGAAACATCAATAAATAGTTCCGTCATTAACCTTACGGATGTTGTTCTGACAAAAGCAGAGGAACAATTGCTGGCTCTGGGTTTGAATTACTGCCCAACACAACCATTCAAATATGCACCAACTCGTGTTGATGTGTTCTGCTATATACGCAAGATTAAACAAAAAAAGTTCTTTGCTCTGCAAAAATTGAAAACCGGCACTAACACCCGTACTGCTGCTTCAGTCTCTGGGGCTCCTGAGATAATTGCAGCTGATGTCCCCTTATTTTTGGATATGCATGATTTAAATGCAACATCGGATTTGCAATCGATAGCTCAAGATGAAGAAATCTCAATTCAAAGACGATTGAGTAAAATCAATATGGTACAGAAAGGCGCGGGATTAACTCCATACAAAGGAAAGTCTGATTTTGTACCACTAATGACAAAGGATGCGATTGATACTTTTCATGACTGTGTTATTTCAGACGTAAAAACACTCTATAAGAAAGTTAACAGAAATAAGAGACAAGTTCAGTCAGCAACGGGCAAATTATTTTGCATTGATGAAGAAGCTAGGTACCAATCCGAACATTGTGATTAAAACAGCGGATAAGGGTGGCAACTTGGTCCTTTGGCCAAAATCTGACTACATTACCGAAGCACACAGACAGTTGCATGATGGCGAGTGCTATATCAAGGCTAGCAACAAAGAGTATGGTCAGGCCAAAGATAACCTATACAAACTGTTGAATAAATGGAGGAGAGAAGGTTTGATCTCAGGAGAGGAGTTCAAATTCTTGTACAATGAATTCCCCACCCAGCCAGTTTTCTACCTTATCCCTAAAGTACATAAAGGCATCTCACCCTTGTCTGGGAGACCAATTATCTCAGCAATAAACAGCATGGGTGAGAAAGTGGGCCAATATATAGATTTCTTCTTGCAAGAACCTGTGAAACAACTACCGAGTTATGTGAGAGATACCACTGACTTTTTGAAAAAACTTGAAACAGTAGAATGGCAGGAAGATATGGTGTTAATGACGCTTGACGTCGAATCATTATACACCAGCATAGCCCATACTGACGGTCTCAATGCTGTTAAACACTTTTTGAGCCGTAGGCCTGCACAATTCTATGAACATAATAAGGCTATATTAAGCCTAATAGAGTGGTGTTTGTGCAATAACTTTTTTGCCTTTGAAAAAGATGTTTGGCGCCAGGTGAGGGGTGTAGCAATGGGGGCCTGCTTCTCACCCAGCTACGCGTGTTTACACGTGGGCTGGTGGGAGGAGCAGGTCCTCAACAAGATACATAAAACATGGGTAAATGAAAAAATAATCAAGTTCCTCAGGTACATTGATGATGTGTTCATTGTGTGGCAGGGTGAAATAGAAGAGGCTATCGCTTTTGTCAATGACATCAATGTCAATCATTTGAACCTAAAATTTACATCCCACATCAGTAGGAAGGAGGTTGAGTTTCTAGATGTTAAAGTATATATTGATAATGCCAACAGAATTCAAACAACACTATTTAGGAAACCAACCGCAGGTAACACCACCCTACATGCGTCTAGTCTTCACCCCAAACATACCATCCACAGCATCCCTTATGGAGAGATCCTTCGATTGAAAAGGATCTGTAGCACCAATGAAGATTTTACAAACTGTGTGAGGGACCTAGAAATTCGATTAAGGGAACGAGGCTACTCCAAGAAGATCTTTGACCAAGCTTTGACAAAAGCAAATTTGAGAACTCGAGATAGCCTCCTCCCGGTCGATAATGTCATAGAAGACTCCCCTTCTAAAGGAGACACAAACAATAGACATGCCCTAGGTTTATTACAGCATTCAGTGACCAGGAAAGTACAATCAGGAAGATCATTACCAAAAATTGGCCCATTATTATGACAGATTCGGTCTTGGGTGCATTACTACCCCCTAAACCCACGATAACCTTCCGCAGGGCACGCAATATGGGAGCCGTTCTGGACCAGCCAAGTCCAGAACTTAAGCAAAAAGCGAATTGGATGCAGACAGCAGGTGGATTTCGCAAATGCTCCAGTTGCAGGGCCTGTAAATTTGGTACTAATAAAACCCACTACTTTACCCCATTCAGTGAGACTGCAATCCCGATTGTAGGTCAATATACATGCAAAACTGAATTTGCGGTATATGTCCTGACGTGCACTTGTGGCCTCAATTACATCGGCAGTACCAGCAAACAAGTGCAAGTCGGGATCCTGCAACATTTACGTGCAATTCTGCACAGTGACTCTAGTTATCCAGTGGCACGCCACTTCGAGTCAACACATAATAAGGATGTAAACTGTTTATCCTATTATGTTGTGGGGGCAATACCGAAATTACGAAGAGGTGGTGACAGGGATTTAAAATTAAGGCAATTGGAATCAAACATGATATTGGAATTCGATAGTAAAAGTCTGAATGGCCTTAATAATACGGAGGATCTGCATACTTTCCTTTAGAATCCCCCATATACTGTCAAAAAATTCTCTCTTTTTTTGGGTCTGATTGTCAGTCACTGATCTTTGCTTCCAGGTAGTCAGGTTCCCTGTTGCCTGGAGGTTGCTTTGGCTTTTTTCATATGTAAAGACAGTCCCTCTATGTAATTATTACATTCTCATTCTGTCTAGTCAGGTTCCCTGTTAGTCGGAAACTATGAAATTCTCTTGGTTTATTCCCTATCTGTAAATATATGTAATTTATTACCTATATTTATTCTGTATTTTTACACATTTTTTATACACGGGGTGTTTTTATAATATTTACTTATTTATGATTATGCTTGCTTGGATCATAAAATGCTTTTATCATGTTTTTAATTTTAGCAAAATGTGGTCTTACCTAATTGGTGAAAATGCTATGATGAGGCAAATGTTTACAAGCTGGTTTATCATGCACATTGGCACTTTTTCTTCCTCTAGACAAAATATTTGTCATAATTGGTCTTTTGCACTTTATGGACATGCACTGTTTGTACTTTAAAAATAGCACAACAAGATCTTACCCATTTATGACTTTGTTCTTGTTGAACATTGTATAAATATTCTAACTATTTAAAGAAGGATTTTTTATAATTCGCCCTTTTTTTGTCCCCCTCTAGATACAAGTATTTTGATGGATTTATCCGGAGACTTCTGGCTCAAACTTGTGTACATATGTGATTTTATTTAAATGTATCTATGTATTTATACGGATATATAGGCTTTTCTATTTTGAATATTTCTTTGATTTCCATGATCACGTGACGTATTGAGGGGGCGGAGGCGATTGGGGAAAGTGTGCACTATAAAAATAAAAAATGTACAAACATTGGTTGCATGTGAACAAGGGCTCTAGTAGCCCGAAACGCGTTATGCACTTTTCCACGAACTTGAGCAAATAAAAAAGAAACCTGACATCTGGTCTTGTGGTCTGTCTCCTGTGTTTCGGTGACGAAAGGAGTTTCTTGTGGATATATATATATATATATATATATATATATATATATATATATATGGATGCTTCAATGAACCTGGTGAAAGTTCTCATAGAATATGCCGTGATAGACCGGGAAAAATTACTGGAGGAGATCAAAAGTCTGAATGATCAATTGGACGCTATCACCGACCCTGACACCAAATCGTTGGTAACGACAACACGCAAGGAAATAAGTGAACGGCTCCATAAACATGAGGAGCGCATTAAAGTGAGAAAAATTCACAAATTTGCGAGGGATCTGAATGACTACACATCTGGCCAAATATATACATTTTCCCGCAAATTTGACAAAGCGAGGCAATCCAAACTGACCAAGAAAACGGTCAGGGTTGATGGCGCAGCAAGTGCCAACCCAGTGGAAGAACAGAGCGAGAACTCTGATGTAGAATCACTCTCTTTGGCCAGCACTTCGAGCACCTCGCTTTCAGATCTCAGTAATGCAGAAGGAGGCCACATGGGTAGAATCCTTAACCTTGCGGAAGAGATTGATTTTTTAGTCGAGGACCGGTTGCAAACATTGCGACCTAGAGTGCGAAAGAATCACAATGCAAAAGGCGCAATGCAAAACGTCACGCAAGACGAAAAAAACGAAAAGCCTCAGCAGCAGCCACAAAAAAAGAAGAGGCAATGGTACAACAAAAGGAAATAATAAGGGACTGTACCATCACGAACCTCACCAGCGTGGTTCTATCAACGGCTGAAGAACAACTTTTAGCCCTGGGATTAAACTTTTGTCCTGAGAGTTCTTTTAATTATACAAACACCAGAGCGGATGTTTTCAAGTTCAAATTGAAACTCAAGAAATTCTTTTCTTCAAAACCGGCAACCAAAGACAAAGAAAAGACTGCCAAACGAACGATGCAAACTGCTGGCAATGCAACAGCGCCAGCAGCACGAGATGCCAGATTGCTTCTGACCCTGTGCGACCTGGGGGAATCCGGGAATTTAACTACAAAGGATGATGTTGCTGCATCCACGCAACGCGAACTTTACAACGTGGACATCTGCCAGAAAGGAGCTGGTGACAGCCCGTTTAAACCGGTAAGCACGTTTTTGCCTGTAATGCCAAAAGATGCGGTAGACATTTACCATGAATGTGTCATAGAAGATCTTAAAAAATTAAACCGCACAGTGCAGGCTCAAACTTACAAAAACAATGCCAAAGTGAATCAATATAACATGTTAATGAAAAAACTGAGTCAGAATCAAGAAGTGGTGGTCAACAAATCTGACAAAGGTGGAAATAATGTGTTATGGAAAAAGGAAGAATACATTGTAGAAGCCATGAGACAATTAAATGACACCTCTTGTTATGATAGATCAAATGGAATGGCATACAAGCGAGCAAAGGACGATGTAAAAAGATGCTGATGTCATACAAAAGAAACAATTTGATCTCACAAACTGAGTTTGATTTTTTACATGTTGAACATCCAGTGATACCCATATTATATCTGATCCCTAAAATACACAAACAGAAAGTTCCAACACCTGGCCGACCTATCATTGCGGCCATTAATAGTGTAGGAGAGAACATTTCAAGTTATATTGATTTTTTTCTACAAGACATTGTAAAAAACGTACCGAGTTACATTAAGGACACAGGGGATTTTTTGAAGAAATTGTCCTCTATCATGTGGCAAGAGAATTGGTGTCTACTTACTCTAGACATAGAGTCGTTGTATACGTCAATAGATCATTCTAAAGGTTTAGAAGCAATCAGACATTATCTTGGTCTACGATCATGTGAATACTATGCTCACAACAAAATGTTATGTGAATTAATACATTGGTGCTTGCCTAACAATTATTTCATGTTTGCTAAAAGCATATGGAGACAAGTACGAGGTGTGGCGATGGGATCGTGCTTCTCCCCCAGCTACGGGTGTCTTCACGTGGGCTGGTGGGAGGAGCGCGGTCTCATTACCACACCGGGATTTCAACATGTGCGATACTGGAAACGGTTTATAGATGATGTTTTCTGCATATGGAAAGGGGATGAGGCTAGTGCTCAGGTATTTGTCGATGCACTTAACAATAATCAAGAAAATCTTTTCTTCACCTCTAATATCAGTAAGGTACAAGCAGATTTTTTAGATGTTCATCTAATCATTGAAAATAATGCTGTAACCACCTCTCTTTTCCGTAAACCGACAGCTGGAAACAGCATATTACATGCCAGTAGTAACCATCCGCAACATGTGATCAATAATGTCCCATATGGAGAATTGGTGCGGGTCAAGCGAATAAGTAGTACCCCTGAAATATTTGAACGAGAAGCCCGAAACACTATCGACAGACTCAAAGCCAGAGGGTACAGTGATAAGGTTTTGAATAGTGCTCTGAGAAGAAGCCGAGAAAAATCTAGGGAATTATTACTCAGATCTGAGGCATCAAAACCCACAACTGAGAACAACACTCCTCGCTTGATTCTGACCTATAGCAAACAAGAAAGACAAATTAGGTCTATTGTTAGAAAACATTGGCCCATTTTGATGACAGATGGTTTTTATAGTGAGTTATTACAAGTTACTCCAACAATAACCTATAAAAAATCATATAGCATGCACAACAGTCTAGTGAAAACCAGCCCAGAGTCAGGTGGTGGCAATACCTGGCTCAAATACAAAGGCTTTTTTAAATGCTCCACATGTAGGGCGTGCAAGTTCGGTGTGAACACCACTCACTACAGCACGCCGTTTTGTCCCATCAGTAAGACTATTCGAGGTAATTTCAATTGTCACAGTGAGTTTGCAATATATGTCCTGACATGCACCTGTGGTCTGCGATATGTGGGCAGCACCAAGTTACAGGTGCATGTCAGGATCTTGCAACACCTACGTGCAATAGTAAATAACGATAACACATACCCAGTAGCACGCCACTTCAAATCAACTCAATGCAATGATCTGTCACAGTTGACATATTTTGTTATAGATGTGGTGGCACCTCTCAGTCAGGGAGGTGACAGAGAGGGACTCCTAAGGAAAAAAGAAACAGAGTACATAGTGGAGCTGGATAGCAAATATCCTAATGGGCTTAATACAACTGAAGACTTACATCATTTGTTATAACTGTTCATATTATTTATGTTGTGTTATGTAGTATACAGGAAATGTTTATAAGAAACATGAAATAAATCCTTATGTGGATTATTTTTTTTTTTTTGTTCTTTAAGGGCCTTTTGGATTCAAAAACATTGTATGAAATACAGGAACATTAACTGCATCAAGTTGCACCTATTGGGAACTAGTTGTGAAATTACATCTTTCAAGATAATGAAATTGATAACGAGCTGAGTAAATTGTTAAATTCTCATCCAATAATCATGTACAACTTAGAGAACATTCACTTTTTTGTTATTTGCTAAACACAAAGGTTTTTTATTGGTACTTTGTTGTTTTTTTTTAACTATCTAATATCACTTAGTATGTGTTGCCACTTAGGGTTTGAGTATGGGCAATTGGGGAACTGTTAATACACTTAATCCATGACATTTTTGTTCTCGTATATCTATTCTATAGACCAATTTCAATAATAGTTCAGAATTCTTTTTTGGCATAAAAGTCAGAAAATTTAGATGTTTATATCTGTAGATGTTGTATATAGATGTATAGGGATACATCACATGTAAATATATGTATATAGGAAATATATATATTTTTCTATTTGTATATATATTGTTTTAACAATCTTTATTTTTTGGTATGGTTTATAGGAGATGATAATATAATCTTTGTATGATTTCATAGACAAGGAGTGGTATATGAGACTAATTTGGATTTTTGCATTCATGCAGTTATATTGTTTTCCTTGCCCTTTAAGTTTAATGATGGTGGGTGCAGTGATCAGTAACATAGAAAAGTATTTTGTCTATGTCTATGCACCATGTGATTCACTTAGGAGGTGGAGCACTGCAAAGAAAAAAATGTATTTAAATGTGTGCTGACCAGGTGTATGGTGTGTGATCAAGAGCACTAGTTGCTCGAAACGCGTCGCCTGAGAGGTGAATAAAATCTACCTTACTGCAGCCTGGGGTCCGTGTCTTCTGTTGCAGGAGTTTGCGGTATTGAAGACTTGGTTTTCATATATATATATATATATATATATATATATATATATATATATATATATATATATACCAAGAAACTGCACAGCTGAAAGCCGTACTTCGCTTGGACCCTCCCGCAGCAACAGTGGTTCGTGCCGGGCAGCGAGCCCAACAATTCAATCAATCATACTCCAGTCCATTCAATCCTTGGACAGTATGAGGCACGAACGCAAAATAGCGTGTTTAAAGAAATTTAATCAGCCTAGATGGCAAAAAGCAGAAAGCATAACAAACTCGACGCGTTTCGGGGCTCCTCCCCCTTGGTCACGAGTAGTAAACAGAGTAATAGGAAACTGATACATATACTCAAGGTCACATGGTCCATGTAAAATAAACATAAACAAAATACTTTGCGCTTAAGTCGGCGCTGTGATAAATAATATTGATGCATTTAAACATAATCAGAATTCAGGGTTGAATGTTGTTTACACAAAGTACACAGATAAAGACCCAATCCATTATTAGACAGTACAGTAGGAAAAAGGGGTGGTTCTTGCAGGTTTGACATCGTAATGCCTGAGAGTGCTTTCTTTTATGCACATATATTTTTCAATTGGTTTCCCATTTTCTAAAGCAAGCTGAAGGTTGCATTCTGCCCATGTGGGCTACTGCGAATGCAAATTAAATGGAAATCAAAATCAAAACTAGAAAATTCAAACATTTGTTTGTCAAACAGAAATGCCCATGTGGGCAAAAAACAATATTGCATGTCGGGTTCCCAGTTCCAATGTCGTCTCATTGTAAATGTCTCAAAGGGTCGAAAATAGTAGATCAACACAGTTTAACACAACCAAACCCTGAAACAAGAAAAATAAAAAAGTGATCAGTGATAAAGAAAAAAAGGGACCAGTGAATCAAAATAATTCAAACTAGTAAGCTGCCACAGTGAATCCTACCAAACTAAATTGCAAAACAAAAAGAGGTTAAAAACAAACAAGGGCCTAAAATCTTGAACTATACGACATGTTTACATATTGGATCCCCGATAGGAATACTACAGGTCAAAACTACAGAGCGCTCAATGAAATCAGAATCTTGATATCACATTCAACCCAGGTGTACTTCCATCTCTTCATCACAGTTATGTCCATTCGGAACCAGTGTTTTGTGTTGAATAATCATGCGTGACTCAAGTCTCCTTAGTTTCTGTACGCGGTTCCCACCCCTCTCATCAAATTTGACTGTACATAAAACACAGAAACTCAATAGGTTAGCATTTTGGTTATGATGAGTGAAAAAGTGACGTGCTATTGGATAAGATTTATCCATGTTGTTGATAGCACGCATGTGCTCTAGCACTCTCAGTTTGGCAGGTTTAATCGTGCTCCCTATATAGGTCTTATTACAGGGACAGAATAAGGCATAGACTGCATGATCGCTGGTGCATGATGTGTGTTCCTGGATAATCAGAATTTTGGATGCGGATGACAGTCTTACTTTTTTCAAGTTGCGACTGTTCTTGCAAGCTTTGCAATTTCTGCAGGTAAAAAAGCCTCTCACTCCAGTAATCGTGGTTTTCTTTGGAATTACTGCTGAGCACAATTGGTCCTTTAAGGACCTCACTTTCCTGAAAGAGATTTGTGGAACTTCATGGACAAATTTGGCCAAATCTGAGTCGGTTAATAGTACTGGCCAAAATTTGTTCAGACTTTTCCTTAGTGTCCCTGCTTGGCTACTATAAGTGGTTATAAACCGGGTGTTGTTCTCTTCTTTATCTACAGGTTCACTAGGTTTCGGCTGTAAGAGTGATTCTCTAGATCGTTTTTCTACAGCTTTTATTGCATCTGTAATGGTTTTCGTGGAATAACCACGTTCCGAAAATCTTTTAGCCATATTGCATTGTTCCACCAAAAAGGCTTCTTCAGTACTGCAGTTGCGTTTGGCTCGTAACAGTTCCCCTACCGGGATACTTCTGATCAATGAATTGGGGTGACAGCTGCGTGCGTGCAGTATACTGTTCCCCGCTGTCATTTTTCTAAAGAGAACTGTTTCCAATTTGTCATTCTCGACTTTAACATTCAAATCCAGAAACTCAAGGCTTTCTCTAGACCAATTACTTGTGAATTTGAGATTGAAGTTGTTTAGGTTAAGTTCCTGCACAAAAGTATTAGCCTCCTCCTGGGTCCCCTTCCACACAATCAATACATCATCTATATACCGCAGCCACTTAATGACGTGGCTGCGGTACATGGGTGACTTATATGCTACACTCTCCTCCCAGAACCCCATATGGAGACCCGCAAAGCTGGGAGCAAAGCAAGTCCCCATAGAGGTCCCAAGGGTCTGTCTAAAGATCTTATTATCAAACAAATATGTTGATTATTTTTTGCAGCCCCTTGTTCAAAAACTGCCATCTTATGTCAGGGATTCAGGAGATTTCCTGAACAAAATCAGAACAGTGGCATGGGAAGAGGAATTTTCACTTCTTTCATTAGATGTGACTAGTTTGTATACTTCCATTCCCCATCAGTTGGGTCTCGATGCCTGCATGCATTTTCTTTCCACAAGATCTGTGTCGTATCTTCATCACACCAGAATGCTCATCACGATGATGGAACTTTGTCTCAAGCAAAATTATTTTTTGTTTGATAATAAGATCTTTAGACAGACCCTTGGGACCTCTATGGGGACTTGCTTTGCTCCCAGCTTTGCGGGTCTCCATATGGGGTTCTGGGAGGAGAGTGTAGCATATAAGTCACCCATGTACCGCAGCCACGTCATTAAGTGGCTGCGGTATATAGATGATGTATTGATTGTGTGGAAGGGGACCCAGGAGGAGGCTAATACTTTTGTGCAGGAACTTAACCTAAACAACTTCAATCTCAAATTCACAAGTAATTGGTCTAGAGAAAGCCTTGAGTTTCTGGATTTGAATGTTAAAGTCGAGAATGACAAATTGGAAACAGTTCTCTTTAGAAAAATGACAGCGGGGAACAGTATACTGCACGCACGCAGCTGTCACCCCAATTCATTGATCAGAAGTATCCCGGTAGGGGAACTGTTACGAGCCAAACGCAACTGCAGTACTGAAGAAGCCTTTTTGGTGGAACAATGCAATATGGCTAAAAGATTTTCGGAACGTGGTTATTCCACGAAAACCATTACAGATGCAATAAAAGCTGTAGAAAAACGATCTAGAGAATCACTCTTACAGCCGAAACCTAGTGAACCTGTAGATAAAGAAGAGAACAACACCCGGTTTATAACCACTTATAGTAGCCAAGCAGGGACACTAAGGAAAAGTCTGAACAAATTTTGGCCAGTACTATTAACCGACTCAGATGTGGCCAAATTTGTCCATGAAGTTCCACAAATCTCTTTCAGGAAAGTGAGGTCCTTAAAGGACCAATTGTGCTCAGCAGTAATTCCAAAGAAAACCACGATTACTGGAGTGAGAGGCTTTTTTACCTGCAGAAATTGCAAAGCTTGCAAGAACAGTCGCAACTTGAAAAAAGTAAGACTGTCATCCGCATCCAAAATTCTGATTATCCAGGAACACACATCATGCACCAGCGATCATGCAGTCTATGCCTTATTCTGTCCCTGTAATAAGACCTATATAGGGAGCACGATTAAACCTGCCAAACTGAGAGTGCTAGAGCACATGCGTGCTATCAACAACATGGATAAATCTTATCCAATAGCACGTCACTTTTTCACTCATCATAACCAAAATGCTAACCTATTGAGTTTCTGTGTTTTATGTACAGTCAAATTTGATGAGAGGGGTGGGAACCGCGTACAGAAACTAAGGAGACTTGAGTCACGCATGATTATTCAACACAAAACACTGGTTCCGAATGGACATAACTGTGATGAAGAGATGGAAGTACACCTGGGTTGAATGTGATATCAAGATTCTGATTTCATTGAGCGCTCTGTAGTTTTGACCTGTAGTATTCCTATCGGGGATCCAATATGTAAACATGTCGTATAGTTCAAGATTTTAGGCCCTTGTTTGTTTTTAACCTCTTTTTGTTTTGCAATTTAGTTTGGTAGGATTCACTGTGGCAGCTTACTAGTTTGAATTATTTTGATTCACTGGTCCCTTTTTTTCTTTATCACTGATCACTTTTTTATTTTTCTTGTTTCAGGGTTTGGTTGTGTTAAACTGTGTTGATCTACTATTTTCGACCCTTTGAGACATTTACAATGAGACGACATTGGAACTGGGAACCCGACATGCAATATTGTTTTTTGCCCACATGGGCATTTCTGTTTGACAAACAAATGTTTGAATTTTCTAGTTTTGATTTTGATTTCCATTTAATTTGCATTCGCAGTAGCCCACATGGGCAGAATGCAACCTTCAGCTTGCTTTAGAAAATGGGAAACCAATTGAAAAATATATGTGCATAAAAGAAAGCACTCTCAGGCATTACGATGTCAAACCTGCAAGAACCACCCCTTTTTCCTACTGTCTAATAATGGATTGGGTCTTTATCTGTGTACTTTGTGTAAACAACATTCAACCCTGAATTCTGATTATGTTTAAATGCATCAATATTATTTATCACAGCGCCGACTTAAGCGCAAAGTATTTTGTTTATGTTTATTTTACATGGACCATGTGACCTTGAGTATATGTATCAGTTTCCTATTACTCTGTTTACTACTCGTGACCAAGGGGGAGGAGCCCCGAAACGCGTCGAGTTTGTTATGCTTTCTGCTTTTTGCCATCTAGGCTGATTAAATTTCTTTAAACACGCTATTTTGCGTTCGTGCCTCATACTGTCCAAGGATTGAATGGACTGGAGTATGATTGATTGAATATATATATATATATATTTTTCACTGGTGAACACTGACGAAGCCTTCTGGCGAAACGCGTCTGTTGTGGGGCAGGGGCCTGAATTAAACAACTTTGGATACTAATGGTATGGTGTGCTGGTCTTCTGTCTAGCCAGATTGGAGTGGACTGTTTTTGGGATTCGTAAGCGGCTCACCACCGCGAACCAAGCATCCGGGACGAAGAGGAGCGACGGCGGTGAGGACTCTGTTGCACAAATTTTGATGGCCGTTTGCCCCGAAGCGAGGAATATTCAATGATAACGAGGAGCAGAATGGAGTGCTCAATCGTAAGGAAAAACGGAAAGTGAAAACGAGCGCCGCGGAACCCCTGGGCAACGGCGAAGGACTTGGACGCATCTGCTGGGATACGGCGGACGAACCGAGACACCCGCTTTTGACCTAGGTGAGTGAAGCGACGACGAAAAGCACGTTTATTTGTGAATGCGCTTCTGTCCCGATTCCACATACCAATGTGAACATTTCAAAGCCCCGCAAGTGTGTACAAAATCGCAAACACCGCCTCTGAGAAAAGAACTGTGTGCTGTGCATGCTGAGAACATATTAGATACAAACACGAAACACAATGTCTAACACAGGAGACTTGATGCTTGAGAGACAATCTGCGGCAAATATAATGTTCAAAACAAACAAAGAAAAACAAGCTAAAGCTGGGAAAGAAACCACAACTCCGGCACCGATGAGCAATTTAAGAATATTATTTCAAAGACTCGAGAAATTAATGGAAAGAGAAGTAAGAAAGTGGTGGGAAGCCACTTCCCTGCAACGCTATGTGGATTGCTATCGTGTTCCAAGGGGCCTCCGCATATTTACAGTGCCATCTTATGAAAAGGTAAACCCAGCCCTGCTAAAGGAATGGGCTAAGTATACAGCAGAAAGCGCCAAAGGAATGGTGAAGATGTTAACAAAATATGCCTGGATAGACAGAGATGACATTCTAAAAGAGATAGCAGACTTGGAACTAATAATCGCGAATGAAAAAGACACCAAAACTAGTGAAGATCTAAGAGCCACAACGATGAAAAGAGTTAAAGAATATGAACTAGGCATTAGAAAAAGAAAACAAAGTAAATTCTTAAGGGACGAACAAGATTACTTGTCTGGCAGAATTTTGACCTTTGCCCATAAGTTCGATGCGACCAGGAAACGCTTGGCACAAGGGGCTCCTGCAGTTAACGACGGAGAGACTTCGGAATCTGATATTTCGGATGAAGAACGAACAGGGGCTCATGGGAGCAGTATGAGAACCAGCGAAGCACAAGACGAAAATGTTTTTTTCGACGAGTTTCAAGTAATAAAAGAAACCAGACAGAGGCCACAACAACGCAACCACCCTCCAAATCAAAGAGGAAAACGAGGAGGGGCAAGAGGGGGCAATGTGGCCACCGCCTCACCAAGGGTAACGAGGAGTGCTTCCAGACGCACGAATTGGTAGAAGACAAAACCATCATCAACCTCTCTTCAAGAGTATTATCGAGAGATGAGGAAAGGATACTCAAGAAAGGTTTGAACTTCTGCCCTACGAACGATTTCAATTTGGTGGATACCAAAATCGATCTCTTCAAATTTATTAGGAAACTCAAATTCCAGAAAATCTTCGCCTTACATCCCACAGATCCAAACAATGGGACTGACCAAATGCAAAATGAAGTGGACGATAGTGTCACACTTACCCAATTTGTGGAGATACTGAATGATACTGCCCAAAACATGGTGAATGGCCAAGACATGGATGCACAAACTTCATCTAGTGCAGGGAAACAAATAAGAGATCCAAGCAAAATGAAAAAGAAATCGAGGAAACTTCCTAAAACACAATACGATGCAATTGACGTTTTCAATGATGTAGTCCTTATGGACCTTGAAAAACTGGCAAAAGAAAAACTGGATGTGAAAAAATCAAACATAACTAGAAAAGAATGGGAAGCGATAAAATCTTTAAGCAGTGATGAAACTATTGAAATCAAACCCTCCGATAAAGGTGGAAACATCGTCATTTTTTCTAAAGAGAACTATCAGGAGGAGGCCCTGAAACAACTGAGGGATAAAGACTGCTATATAACAATTAGCAGACAGGAATACAACAAAAGCATTTTGGACTTCAACAAATTATTGGTAATTTGGAGGGAGAAAGGGATGCTGAGCATGGACGAACTGTTGTATTTACAATGTGATTCACCTGTCCTTCCAACATTCTACCACTTGCCAAAAGTCCATAAGGACCCAAAGAGACCCCCAGGAAGGCCGATCGTCTCGGCGATTGGCAGTTTGCTGGAGAATGCCTCAAGATTCATTGATGGATATATCGCACCAATTGTCAAAGAACTCCTTTCCTATGTGAGGGATACACAGGACTTCCTTCGATTAATAGATAACATTGCTTGGGAACCTGGTTTTCTATTAATAACTCTGGACGTTGTCAACCTATATACCTGTATTGCCCATGAGAATGGTATTGCTGCAGTAAAATGGTTCCTTGAACGGAAACACGGTCAATATCGGGACCATAATGAAATGCTAATACAATTAACAACTTTTTGCCTCAACAACAACATATTTTTGTTTGCAGGCCAGCTGTATAGACAGGTCAGAGGAACATCTATGGGCTCGTGCTTCTCTCCCAGCTACGCAAATCTCTTTGTCGGCTGGTGGGAGAAGCACGAGGCTTGGGAGGAGGCCAACGACCATTGGACTGACAACATTCTTCTATGGACAAGATACATAGATGACCTGTTTGTGGTCTGGCGCGGCAGCAGATCCTCGGCTGAGGAATATATTGCCGCACTGAACAACAACATTTGGAACCTAAAATTCACCTGTGAAATCAGTAACACTAGTGTATGTTACCTGGACCTGGAGGTTTATGTGGACAATGGGAAGATACAGACCAAGGTATATAGAAAACCGACGGCCGGTAATGCTGTTTTACATGCAGCGAGCCAGCATCCCAAATGTCTCATAGGGAGCATACCTTATGGTGAATTCCTTCGCCTGAAAAGAAACTGCTCGGATGAGGAGGAGTACGCTAGGGCAAAGGAAGAAGCTAAAACAAGGTTCCAGGTCAGAGGATATTCTCAGAACGTATTAACAAGTGCAGAAGAGAAATCCAAAAATATCCAAAGGGACCAACTACTAGTGACCAAAGAGGTGTCGAAAAATGAGGATAATCCTAGAATGATTACCACATTTAATTCTAAATCAGGTAGGATAATGCACATTTTCCAAAAGAACTGGCACATCCTCAAAACAGATCAAATAATGAGCAAAATCCTTCCAGAAAGACCCATTTTAACATATAAACGGAGCCAATCCCTGGGGGACCATCTTGTCCATAGCCATTTTGTGTCAAAGAACAGGAAGTCTGTCCAAATATCAAAATCCAAAGGTTTCTTTCCATGCCGAGCCTGCAAGGCCTGTAAAAATAGCAAGATAACAAAAACTTACCCAGGCAAAACTGATGAAAATGAACCCGAGAGATGTATTAAAAAACTACTCAACTGTAATTCTGAGTACACCATCTACTGCCTCACTTGTCCCTGTGGGAAACGCTATATAGGCAGCACTATCAAGCCTACAAAAATGCGGATCCTCGAACATCTACGGGCAATAGTGAACAGGGATAAGGCGTACCCTGTAGCGAGACACTTCGCTGAGTTCCACAAAAGCGACAGGGACCTGTTAAGCTTTTATTGTATTGATCAGGTGGAACGCAGTGAAAGGGGTGGTGACAGAGAAAAAAGACTTCGTACTTTGGAGTCCAAATACATCATCGGGTTAAAAACCACAATTCCCTGGGGTTTGAATAATAATGAGGAAATGTGGGTACATCTGGATTAACAGCTAGATACTGTGTAACATCATACTACCTCCACATTTCTGAAACAGGCCTTGTTGTTACGCACTCTCATACATACTCTCCCATTTATATACTCTTCTTTTGGCTTATGCCCATCCAGGGCTAAATCAATTGTACTGATACAGTAGATATGTACTAGCCCATCCAGGGCATAAATTCAACTCAGGAGGATTTCCTGTAGGTGTAAACACTGGTATCTCAATACTATGAGATTATACTACACCCATACTGCAACAAGAAGAGTATAAATGTGTTTGACGAAACTCAAGTATGCATGCACTGTAGAGATATTAATTCATTGCTTACCTAATGTTTTTAAGTTGCACTGAGCACTTTATGTATTTAGAACGCCATGGAATGTATAGATTTCTGCGAATTTTGCATATTATAAGATGGCCGCCACGCTATGTATCTTGAAAATGAGAAACCGTCATTGATTTTCATGACGAGTCGGCTTTAAATGGCATTTTGCATTTTTTTCACTGGTGAACACTGACGAAGCCTTCTGGCGAAACGCGTCTGTTGTGGGGCAGGGGCCTGAATTAAACAACTTTGGATACTGATGGTATGGTGTGCTGGTCTTCTGTCTAGCCAGATTGGAGTGGACTGTTTTTGGGATATATATATATATATATATATATATATATATTATATATATATATATATATATATATATATATATATATATATATATATATATATATATATATATATATATATATATATATATATATTTTCCAAAGTGCCCTGAAGCTTTGAGAGGTCACTCAACAGCACTCTCACCATTCGGCATTAGGATGCAGCTCGCCTGAATGTTCCGGTCTTTACCATTTTCGCCGACGCGTTTCGAGGTACATTTCCTCTTCTTCCTGGGCTGGTAAAACAAACGTGCATCACGGCTCACATTTGGACATCTTTTATTTCAATTCCCTGCCCTCAGTGGGCTGTTCTTATTGCAAGGTTCTTACAGTGCATTATGGGGTACATAGTTCCTAATGCGAGTATCAGTGTTACCTCCAGTAGGTTGATGCACATTTGTATTTTAAAAACCAATTATTGTCCTTAGTAGGCACTGGAACATGATAGATGAGCTTACTTTGCATATGGAGTGCTGTGCTGACTCGGTGTGAAACGGTTTCACTCCACAGCCTCACAGGGTTCTTGATGGTGCTCCTCTCCACGGCACAGTCAGCCGTGTAAATGTTTTTTTCCCAAAGTGCCCTGAAGCTTTGAGAGGTCACTCAACAGCACTCTCACCATTCGGCATTAGGATGCAGCTCGCCTGAATGTTCCGGTCTTTACCATTTTCGCCGACGCGTTTCGAGGTACATTTCCTCTTCTTCCTGGGCTGGTAAAACAAACGTGCATCACGGCTCACATTTGGACATCTTTTATTTCAATTCCCTGCCCTCAGTGGGCTGTTCTTATTGCAAGGTTCTTACAGTGCATTATGGGGTACATAGTTCCTAATGCGAGTATCAGTGTTACCTCCAGTAGGTTGATGCACATTTGTATTTTAAAAACCAATTATTGTCCTTAGTAGGCACTGGAACATGATAGATGAGCTTACTTTGCATATGGAGTGCTGTGCTGACTCGGTGTGAAACGGTTTCACTCCACAGCCTCACAGGGTTCTTGATGGTGCTCCTCTCCACGGCACAGGCAGCCGTGTAAATATTTTTTTCCCAAAGTGCCCTTCTTCTTGGGCTATATGTATGTGTGTGTAAATATATATATATATATATATATATGTGTGTGTGTGTATATATATATATATATATATGAGGTATGTTGAGTTCCCAAAGCCGGCAAGCGCAGCGCATACAGCCACACAAACAAGCAGGAACCAGCGAGACCCAGGAAGGTGCAAGTTATTCTTTATTTAGATTTTAGCCCAGCACTATATATATATATATATATATATATATATATATATATATATATATATATTCCATAGGAAGGCTAGAGTAGCCGAAACGCGTAGGCCGTCCGTTTTGTGATGAGCTGCATCCTGCACATGGTGTGTGAATAAAATAAAAAGTTTTTTTAAAAGACTTACCTGCTGCTGTGCTGTGACTTCTGCCAAAAGTGAGTGGCAAGGAGAATCTGGGAAATATATATATATATGTATATATATATATATATATTCTCTCCAAGCTATGCTAATCTCACCATTGGATGGTGGGAGAAACACATAGCTTGGAGAGAAGAGAACGACCCATACACTGCCGATTTAGCACTATGGCTGCCCTTCATCGACGACCTCTTCTTACTATGGAAAGGGTCAAAGGAGAAACTGATTGAATACATAACGGTGCTGAATCAAAATGATGTGGGCCTGAAATTCACATTCAACATACAATGGAGGGAAATTGATTTTCTGGACACTAAAGTGTATATAAAATCCAATAAGATACACACTACAGTCTTCCGCAACAAAACATAGACAAATAGCATTCTCCGTGGAATGTGCTTCCACCCACAGTCTCTAAAACAAAGCATTCCGTACGGAGAATTCCTACGGATGTAAAGAAATCGTTCAGAATCATAAGAAATGGAGAGCAAATTCCTGGAAACTAAGACCCCCTTCGCCAGACGGGGATACAAACACAGTGATATCGTACGTGGAGAGGCGAGAGCAAGACAAAAAACAAGAGCAGAAACCCTCATTGTAAAAAACAGAGTTGACAAAACAACAAACAGGGAAGAAAAACCACGACTGAATATAACCTATTCTAAGTAGAGTTTTAAAATGTGGAAGACTCTTTTGATATACTGGAGTGTGATCAAGAAAGATCCAGACATTGGGCCCACAATAGGAGATCGACCTTTGATCTCATACAAAGAAGCTCCATCACTTTGTGACACACTCGTAAATAGTCATTTTGTAAATAAGAAAACAGAAACATGGCTACAAAAATGACAAATGGGGTTCACCAAATACATGACATGCCAAGCTTGCAAAGTAGGCAAAAATCTCAAAACCATTGAGGATCCCAAGGGTTCTACATTTGAGATCAAAGATACAATCAGGTGTGAAACACAATTTGTGGTGTACCTCATCGAATGTTGTTGTGGCAAATGTTACATAGGTTCTACAATTTGTCCATTGGAAAAAAGAATACTGGAGCACATTTGAGCGATCCAGAACAGAGATACAACCTAAGCTATAGCCAAGCATCTGCAAAATCATACTGGAAAAACATGGCAAGACATCAAATACTCAGGCTTGGCCACTGTCTTTGAACATGAAAGTGGAGGAAATAGAGTTAAAAAACTCAGACGCCAAGAGCCTAAACTAATAATTTGTTTTAAGACCAGAAGTTCTCTAGGCCTGAATGGGGTCGAGCAAATGCATGTACATTTGTAAATATTCTGAACTCTGAACGTTGTTGAACAATGTACAACAGTCACTTTGATTGCTCGTCTGCCATTACTCCTTCATGTACTGCTATTTGAAATCACTGTAAATATGAACACATGAATATGCTGGCAAATCAATGATGATATCAAGTGAAGTGTCACTGATAGTATACTTTTGTCCTCTGTTTACGTTGCTAGAACGACGGGATGTTTAACACTGGTGGCGTCTATAGGCACTAAGCCGAGACTTAGTTGACATTCAGTCAAGAAATTAGCATAGCATTCGTTCTCTATCACGAACCACAGCAATACACGGTTAATGTTTACGCAACAGCATAACATGGAACTGCTTGCCTCAGGCTCATTTACCTATATCACTTAGATTAAATGAGAGCAGACGCCAATACTGTTAGCCCAACACATGCGCTTTTAAAAATTATATTTGCGCGTGGTTTGGAGTGAATATCACTCTTTAAGGGCTTCTTTAAAATCACCTACCACTTAGGTCCATAGGTGACCATTGTAGCACATCCTTGTTGTGGTGGCAGTGCAAAACAGGGGAGTTGTAATCGCAAAATTTGCGCACAATGCAAATGACAAACTACCAAGCCCATAATGTCTCATTGCGGCAAAAGTGGTGTCTAGGGTATGAAAGGGTGAAATCAAAATAGGACTATTGTAACTACCGTGATCAAGAACTAGTAGAGTTCGAAACGCGTAGGTGGAGAGAAGGTGTAGGTCATTAAAATCTGCGTGAAACAATCCAAGACGAGTGCAGCGTTTTTCTTTTAACTTGCTTGAATTAATATATATATATATATATCAATTCCGCTCCAGAAAATGAACAAGTTAAAAGGCCTTATTGAAATGACAACGACGAGACAGCAGACCCAACTCCGGCCCCTCAGACCAAACCACAAAGCTGTGAATGTATTTGGAGGGTGTCAAACCATACCCCCAGAGCTATAATCCTATTCCATTTTAAGGGCATCACCCCTGTTGGCAGCACCCTTCCACTGAAAGATCAAACAGTAATTTCTTGCCTTAAGGTTTCGAGAGATACCCATGCTGGACCTCATGCCAAAATGGAGGATGGTTGGCTTAACCGTCCTGCCACTTATGCCACCAGGGGAATGAGACATTGCTCCACGCGTTATGCATCTGTCCTATACTGGCCCAATGAAGATCTCTATTAAAGACGGGAATTCCTCGACCTGAGAATAAGGTCATGTAGGTCTGCACTGGTGGAGTCTATGGACCCCTGCAACACAATGTTGAACATTAGACTAACCCAGTTGTTGAATATGTAAAAAAAATGATCAGCATATAGGGTGGGTGAAGAGTAATCTGGAGAGGGTTCCCAATTCTAATTTTAGTCGATGATAAATCTGTAGTTTTTAAGTTAAATATCACATAAGTAGGTAATCTCCAAGGACGGGCTGCTAGGGACCGCTGTTATTAGCGATTCCCTATCCCGCCACGCGCAGGTAATCACTTTGTTTATCTTGGCATTTTAATGACGCATAGTTTTGCACACATGCACCTCTACAGGGGGAAAAACCATGACCCATCTAGCACTACACATATACCCGCCTCAGTTTTGCACACGCACTTTAATTATTTATAGCGATTTACTTATGTGAATCCAAGTCGCTCATATGGCAATTTTACACTTTACACATTAAGGAAAGGACCAATCCCTGACCAGCCATTTTTGTCTATTCATTATCTTTATCTGACACCTCTACTTACATACTTAGGAAGAGAAGCTAAAGAAAGTTAAGGACTAGTGACAAGATGATCAGCAGTCAAAATAGACGTATGACAAATCGTTTTTAGTTTTTCTTGTATGCATTTCTAAACGATATGAATTGTAAGATCTTGCTTATGGTTTTAATTGACTAATAAACTATACTTGTCTCATACCCCCAAAGCTACGCCCCTGACCATCCCACCTAGGCCAGGTAGTTCTCCCTGAGAACTCATGACTACTGGCACATACAACACAACAGTTTGGAGTCCCTGACCTGGTATGACTTATTTGAAATGTTTATTCACTGAAATTCACTGCAATTACTCTTCTTTATCTCTGCTATGAGAAGCCTTGATTTTTTTTATTTTTTTTTTTAAATATATCCTTTATTAGTTTCACAGGATTAAAGAAAACATGAATTTCACATTATACAGTATCTTGCATCTCGTGGATGTTTACGTGGGTCTCCGAGCAAATCACATAGTACACTGTTACATCACATTGAATACAATGGCGGAATCATAGCTCAATCATTGCAGCCTCATTAGCATTAAGTAAAGGAAAAGTAATAATAGAAAGAAAGGGGGGGTTACTAAACTTGGAGGTGTGCGTTGCGTGTTGCGGTGGATGCATGTCGAGTCAATTGGGGGCTCAGAGGTGATATCTTGGCCTATCTGTGGCCGCTCTACTAGCTCGGGGAGGGCGGTCCGTCATCAGCGGTGGGCGTACGTCGTGGATGGGGCGGCGGGGTAGGGGGGTGGATCCCACCCTGCCGGTCAGGTGGGATTGTCATCAGCGGGACCACTATTAGCAGTGCCTGGCGTTGCATGTCTGTCCTCGTGTACCCTGCTTGGGGAAGTGTCGCTCGTGGGGGCTCCCTGTATCTGGCATTCCCTATGGAAGAAGTTTAGAACCTCGTCCCAGAGTGTCGCGATGGGGAACTGCCGCAGCCCTGCCGTCTCCTCACTGTGGAGGGAAACGCTTTCCGCCTTTGCCCAGTTGTCCAGGGAGGTGCGCCAGTGTTCTGTCAGGGGCGGTTCTGTGCGTTTCCAGTGCTTGGTGATTAGTCTCTTGGCCGCGATGAGGCCAAGGTCCCAAAAACGGGAAGGGACTTTGTTTCGTTTGGTCCTATGGTAGAGGCCTAATAGGCATGCTTCCCACGTGTGAGGAATTGGCATGGCCGTGCTCCGCTCGAGTATCACTGACCGCCAGTATGTCTGGATCCGCGGACATTGCCACAGTACGTGTAGGAGGTCCGCCCCCTCTAGCGTGCATCTCGGGCCACCTGCCGCGGCTCCTGGGAAGTATTGGTTGATTTTATCCGGGGAGAGGTAAGCCCTGTGTAATATGTAGAACTGGATCTGCTTGAAGCGTGCGTTGCGGGGGATGTTTTTGGGGCTCGCCAGTACCACTGCCCACTCCTTGTCCGTCCATGCTTTCCCTCTGTCAACCACCCACTTATCCCGCAGTGGTTGTAAAGTGCGTTGTGTGTGTGTTAACAGCGCTTGGGTCCACCAGTGCACCACATGTGTGCCATTCCCCATGACATGAAGGTATTGTAGCAGCTGGTGTGTGGGTGGTTCTTCAGTAATGTCTCCCCACTTTTGTGTGAATGCTCTGATTATGGAGGCGTGTTGTAAGAACTGTCCCGCCGGTAGTCCTGTGTCGTTCGCAAGTGTCACGAAAGGGATCAGGGCACCGTCGGCGTATAAATCCGCCATGGTGTCTACTCCCGAGCGTGTCCAGTGCTCCATAGCTGCCTCCGTGACCACGGCCGTAGTCTTGGGGGTGCCTAGGAGTGGGAGTGCAGGAGCATACGGTTTATTAGCTTTGGTAAGCCGTAGGCACCGAGAGTATCATTTAATGGCTACCGCTACATGTATTTGAGTGTGTTTCCTCGCGCTCGTCAGTGGGTGGAATAGTGAGTGTATCTGCAATGAGGATAGCGTAGCCACAGCTGTGGCTGTGTCTTCCTGATGTCTGCCTGATAGCCAAGCCACTACCCATTGTAGTTGTGCCGCCAGGTAATAAAGTTCCAGATTTGGAACCGCGAGGCCTCCATCGTTGACGGGCGTATACAATTTTGTCAGCGCTACTCTGGGTCTCCCCGTGTTCCAGATCAGATCTCTGATCATGGTTTCTAGTCCCCTGAAGGTGCGGACCGGGACGTATGTTGGAATGTTTGCAAAGTAATATAGGAGTCTGGGTAGGACAATCATTTTCGTTAATGTCACTCTGCTCGGCACATTGAGTGGGAGAATCTTCCAAAAGGCGATTTGGGATCTTATAGAAGTGATGGCCCGCGTCAGGTTCCCGTCTAGGATATCTGGGGGGTTCCTATATATATGTATTCCCAGGTATTTGAACGTGGTGTGGTGCCACGGCAACCTCTCACCACTATTCCTGAGCTCAGGGTCTGGGGTGTTGGGAGCAATTGGGTACGCCCCCGATTTGGCCCAGTTGACTTTTAGGCCCGACATGATCTCGAATGATCGGAAGATGTCCGATAATTCCAGTGGCAGATGATTAAGGTCTCTAATGTACAGGAGCAGATCGTCAGCGTATAGTGATACTATGTGTGTGCCGTCTGCTAGTGGGATGCCCCAGTGTGCGCCTATGTTACGCAACATCTCAGCGAGAGGCTCCACCGCCAGCGAGAAGAGCAGTGGGGACAGCGGGCAGCCCTGTCTGGTGCCCCCTTTGACTCTGATGGTGTCAGATAATAGCCTGCCCGTGCGCACTCTCACTTCGGGCCTCCTGTACAGTAATCCGACTAGTTTGATGTATTCATCGCCCAGGTCGAACTTGCGTAGCACTGCCAGGAGGTAGGGCCATTCTACTGAATCGAATGCTTTTTCGAGGTCTAAAATTAAGCAGCCCGATCCCGGCCAATTCTGTATCGCGTATTCCTGCACTCGGAACAGCCTTCTTATATTTTGGGAGGTGCACCTTGTTGGCACAAAGCCGTTCTGGTCATCATGTACCAGGGCAGGTACCAAGGTCGCCAGCCTCCGGGCTAAGGTGGATGCTAGGATCTTGTAGTCCGTGTTCAACAGTGCCAGAGGCCTGTACGAGCCCAGAAGTGTGCCATCTCTGCCCGGCTTAAGGAGAGATACCAAGGTTGCCTCATTCATTGACTTGGGCAAGGACGAGTCCTCTAGTGCCGCCGAGTATACTCTGAGGAGTTCAGGGATTAGGATATCAGAGTAGGCCTTGTAGTATTCGGCCGGCAGCCCATCTGGGCCTGGGGCCTTGCTATTTGAGAGGGCGAAGATGGCGTCACGCATCTCATCTGCCGTTAACGGCGACCCAAGGTCGTCCCGCTGGTCATCAGTCAGGGTAGGGAGCGTTACCTCTTCTAGGTATGTAGCGATATCTGGCTGCGGATTCTGCAGCTGCGACCGATACAGCGCGTTGTAGTGCGCCGCAAAGGCTTCATGAATTTTCGCCTGCGTATACACCACTGGGCCATCAGTTGGACGTATCGCCGTTACTGTTGAAGCACGGTCTTCACGCTGTATTAACCAGGCTAACAGTTTGCCGGGTTTGTCTCCGGTGCGGTGTGTGCGGGCCGAGTGGGCAGCATAATTGACATGTTTTAACCTTTCCACTAGTTTGTCATGCTCCGCCTGTGCTTCCAGTAGTTTGGTGTTTGCGCCCGCAGCTGCTTCCTGTTCTGCTTGCATTAGGTCTGTCTCCAGGTGCCTCAGTTCTGTCTCTATCTGTCGTCGGGAATGAGCCTGTGTGCCTAGACACTGCCCCCTGAGGACTACCTTGAATGCGTCCCATTCTATCTGGGGTGTGGATGCTGTGCCATTGTTTTCTTCGAAATATTGCATTGTTTGCGCGCCTATGGAGCTATCTAACAAAAGGTCAGGCTGTAGCCTCCAGGTGGGCACCGGCTGCCGTAGTTGCTCCCATGCTAGTTCTATAAGGTGTGGATTATGGTCTGAATGTGTGCGGCCCATGTAGTGTGCGTCCCTGACGATTGGTAGAATCTCGTTTGTGACCATGTATCTGTCGAGGCGTACGTGCAGGGCGTGTGCCCCCGAGTAGTATGAGTAGATTTTGGTGTTGGGGTTGCGGCTGCGCCACACGTCTTGTAAGTCCCATTGTGCAGACCAAGCCTGAAGGGCATGTGCAGCGTTCAATGCCTGTGAGTTAGGTGGTGGGGGTGGGATCGGTCTAGGGCAGGATCTAAAGTGCAGTTGTAGTCTCCTCCCAGCACCCACGGGGTGCCATGCCAGGGTGCCAGTGTGTTCGACAATTGCTCTAGGAAGTCCGCCAATCCCGTATTGGGTGCATATACCGAGGCTAGCACCAGTGGGTTCCCGTCTAATCTGGCTTTGACTACTACGTACCTCCCACTGGGGTCTGCATGAGATTCTAGTGCTGCCCATCGGGTGCCCGGCTTTACCCACACCAGCGTCCCCCTAGCGTAAGATGAGTAGTGTGTAGCATATAGTTGTCCCCGCCACCTGCGCCGTAAGGTGTTGATTTCCGACTCACAGAGGTGCGTCTCTTGTAAGAGGGCTATCTGTATGTGATGGCGTTTGAGGTATGAATATATCTGATATCGCCTAGATGGTGTGTGCAGGCCCCTCACATTCCATGTACATATTTTAATCGCAGACATTACAGTTCTTCAGCAGTACCCCATTCCCATCCCCCCCGACCGCCCCCCCGTGAGCTCCACAGTCCCTATCGAGCCATTGATCTCTACAATACTCATCAAGAGTGCATCCAGTCCAGCACACCACAGCATCAGAATGAAGGGGGGGGTAAGGAACATGGCTAATGGAACGGTTAGCCACTGAACGTGATGAACATATTGAATACCAAAAGGTCGGAGGCCAAACGTGCTCCCATCCATGCTCTCGAGGAGAGCAACAAAGTCTAACTCTAAGGGGGCTGCTGTGCTGTGCGCACTATAGCAATAGTTTTCAAGTTAGCAAAGTCATTCTATGAAGGCCCCCCACCTTCCCGGGAGGTATGTCAGTCCAGACCGCACTTGCAATACAGGGGATCTTTCATACATGTATTAAACACCATACATTACGTGTCCTGGCGGGTCGACTGTCGGGCAGGCCATCCCTGGGTTCGCACACGAGTCTTTGAGTTGTCCCCAGGTCGCGTACTCACTGAAAAGGAGTCAGATGTGCGCCCATCCCCCAGGCCCCAGCCAGAACCGGGTGTGCTGCCTGTTGGTGTGAGTTCTTTAGTCGTCCACTGCGCCGTAGCTCAGTCTGGCATCCTCCTCGTGGCCGGCACCGCGCTCCTCGGTGAGCAACTCCGGGGCATCGCATCCTACGGTACAATCAGCTGATGTAGTCCGCTGTCTGAGGTGTGACATCCGGCCCGTCTCCCGAGACCTGGGAGTCCGGCACCCCATAGATGGCCTCGTCATCGCTGGGAAGATCTCGTGTACTGCCTCCTGACGGTTCGCTCTGTGTAGGGGAGCGGCTTAGTTCCATCACGAGGCGGAGGGCATCCTGCTTCTCCTGCTGCGTGGCGCCTGCCGGTGGGGATGTCCCCGCCGCTCCTATCGTGCCTCTCTGCGCCCTCTGGCGAGGTCGACGTCTTCTTCGGTTACCGCCAGTGTGGTGCCTACCAGCGGGGTCCGCGGCCACTCTGGGACCTTGTCTGTGCCACTGTCCAGCCATGCCTCCACCTCGTTTGGGTCAGTGAAGAAGTGTGTCCGTTCGCCGGCCACCACTCTCAGTTTCGCGGGGAACAACAGAGAATATTGCAGGCCCTGTTGTCTCAGGCGTCGTTTCACTGCCAGGAAGGAGTGCCTCTGTCTCTGTACCTGTACTGTATAGTCCGGAAAGAACATCACCGACGCGTTCTCAATCCGCACCTCCTGGAGTTTGCGTGTTTCGCGTAGGATTGAGTCTCTGTCGCTGTAGTTCAATATGCGGAGTAGCATGGGTCTCGGGTTGGAGCCCGTTGTCAAAGGCCTGGTGGGAACTCTGTGGGCACGTTCCACCACGAAATGCGGCGAGAGTGACCCCTCCGGTAGTATATCTTTCAGCCATCGTTCCATGTGCTCTTCTGGATTCTTTCCTTCCCATTTCTCCGGAAGTCCGACCAGGCGCACGTTGTTTCTTCGTGCCCTGCCTTCCGCATCCTCGGCCCTGTCTTCTAGGAATTCCACCCTGTTCAGCAGGTCCTGTATGTGCTTACTCGATTGACCTACTTGGGGCTGTAGCACCTTCACATCACTTTCTAGGGACGTGGTGCGGTCCGTCAGTTTTTTATGATCCGCTCGTAGATGCGTGAGGTCTATGGCCACACTGTCGATTTTGGTGGCTAGGGAGGTACGAGTGAGTTGGATGGACTCCTCCAGTCTTTCCATGGCCGCTAGCATTGTGTCGAGTTTGGCCGCTGTCTGGTCCGGATCGGCGGCCTTACCGGATTTGTCCATCTTGCCCTTGGAGTTTGCGCCTCCGGTCCGTGTCCTGGTCCCGTTAGACATCAGTGCCCTGGCCCGCGTTCAGCCCCTGCAGCGAGATCTGCAGCGATTCGGCCACTGGGGGATGGGTCGGGGGCGTGAGTCCGTGGAGCAGTGGAGGCCGGGTCGGTGACTCTATGGTAGCGGTCAGCTGGCGGCCAGCGGTCTGTGTTTTCTCTCGGGTGTTGGCGAGTGGCAGTGCTCAGCGTTAATTAGCCACTCGTTCTAATCCGTGTGCGCCGTTTGGCCCCTGGGTTGTCTCTCCGGACTGGGAATTGTGCGTGCCGCTTGGCCGTGCTGGTTGGCACTAGTCCCTCCGGTTGCGTCTTGCCTCGTGGCGCTGCCAGTGGTGTGGGCTTCGCTCACCTTATGGCTCCGTTGCCGCCCCGCCTGATCGGCCCCCCGTCGCGGGTACTCCTGTGGCCTCGTCGCACGCCAGTGGCGGTCGGGTGGTCTATCTGCGGTTGCACACGGCGGTGCCGGCCTGCGGTTCGTGCTCCGGGCTCCGGCCCCCCTCACCACCTGGGTTGCCGCCGCTCACCCTCGCCTATTCTGCGCTGCGGGCGCCATATTGCATGTTGCCAGGGGTCCGGCCTCTGGCGCCTGTGCGCGTCGGTTCCGTGTGCGCTGTGTGGCCCCAGTGATCTCACTCCAGATTGGGTGTGTTTGTGCTATCCGATCTTGTGGGCTGCCGTTTGCCCCCTGGGTGGCTTCGTGCCCCGTGTCGTTGCCGATGGTGTGGGTTTCGCGCGCTTCGTGTCGCCTTCGCCACCCCGTCTGATCAGCTCGCAGGCGTCCTCGTGTCTACGCCGCACGGCGATGTCGTCCGGGCATGCTTTACTCGGCTGTGTCTGCCTGTGTCTGCGCGTGGTTCGCGTTCTTGGCCCCGGCCTTTTCCGTCACCCGAGCCTCCACCGCACACCCACCTCCACTCCGCGGTGCGGGCTCCGCGTTGCTCGCTGTCGGGGTCCGGCTCCGGGTGTCCGCTCATGGCTGTCCCGGGCCTCCGGTCTCAGCGTTCCTCTCCTCCGTCTCCTGACTGTCGGGCCCGTCTCAGGTCCCGCTGCACGTAGGGCACAGTGCTCACTCATGAGAGGGGACAGGTTCTGGGCGTACTGTTTGTGGATTCCCTCGTTCCGCAAGCGCTTGTCGCAGGCCGTACCTTTGGGCCCACCACTTCCGCCGGGGCCTCGGGGTGTCCTAGGCGATCACCGGGCCTGGAGGCGACGTGTGCGGCTGCGGCTCCACAGATTACCGTGGTGCGGTTCGACGTCTCCGATTGCCGCCAAAATCGGATGGGTGCTGGGTCTTGGTGTACAGTCACTGCGCCTGTGATTTTCGGTCGGTTGTGCAGGGTAATTTAGCGGATAACTACGCCGGGAAGGGGAGCTCGGCACGGAGCTCTACCCGCAGGCGTCCATTCCAGTCGCGTTCGTAGCCACGCCCCCCCTGCTATGAGAAGCCTTGATGGTAGATTTGCCATGTTTTGCCGTCTTCGCCTTTTACAGATCATTTTATCAATTGACTGATGGCTCTATGTACTAAGCCAGAGTCACATAATAGAGGTGGGCGCACCAGCAAGTTAGTATGACAAGCCGATCAAGAGCAGAGCAAATTATACTTGGTGGATCTCTTTATTTCACTATTATACTCAATACTGGTGCGGGACAAGTAACTGTAATTGCATTTGTATAGCGCTTTATACTCCTGAAGAGGTATCAAAGTGCATTATTATACCAGGATAACACAAAAGGTATTATTAAGGTTTTCTTTCCAGGTTAAATAAATCCCCCACTCCTATTAGCATCATTCCACATCATATTAATACATCTATAAGTGCTCCCACGTAATTCGTAGGTCACAGCATGCCTCATTCCGCAGCGTAACGGGATGGACCCAATGAAGAAGCATGCCACCAAGGGACAACCCTGGTGGGTGAGGGTTATATAAAAATACAAGGGTGTTTTCTTTACCTTGTGGGTGGTTATTTCACAATAAACTGAGTGGCTCCTTATATTTTGGTTATTTAACACAAAAATTAAACAAGTCTCATGCACACTTTATGTTGCTGATGCTGCCTCAATGACTATGGAGACCAGGAGTAGCTAGTGCTATTCCAGGAACACCAAAGATGAAGAAAGGGGTGATGGCCACTATCCATGCTATGTAATACAACAAAAGACCCAGTCCAAAGGCGTCAAAATATGTCAGTGACTCCAGGAAGGGGCAGTCAATATATACTGCTACCTATCACACTCTTATACGTTTTATAAAAAGCTATTGCACTGCACTACCGCCCACGTTGACAGACACACCTGTTATCCCTGACAGCGCCACAGAACAACAACACTAGTGACCTAAATAAGTTAGTCATAAGTGTCCACACAGTTGTGTTGGACTGAATTCTACTTAGAAAAAATGTGTGAGAAACAAGTGACGCCTCACGGAAACACCACCAACGGGGTAACCGGTATGCAATTTCCAGACAAGCCCCTGTCTCATCATCGGTAGTCACTTGCTTCTCAAAGAAAAAGAAGAAAGAAAAGGAGTGTCCAAAACAACAGAAATTGTGACAAACAGTGGACAGCAGTAGTATCTGCTGGTGACTAACACATAACATAAAGAAGTGCGTAAAACCCAGCATAAAGTTCCCTTAACCCACTTTATTTATAGGGAGATGATTATGCTGTGGTATTTAAAAAGGCTGGTAGCTATTCATGCCTACCATTACCTAGTACCAGTGCCGACATGTTTCACTGCTGTAACACTTCAAGCAGTTTCATCAGGGCTGCACTCATATGCCACCACTCCACTTTTGGACACTAGTTCTGTGTTTGCCAGAGTCAGCCACGTTAGTCATACCAGCCGCTCCGGGGTTGAAAAGGTGTCAGGGTACTCCAATCGTGAGCTATCACCTTTACTTATCTTTAAGTTTTCGTGATACCGTCGGGTAGGCGCTTTTCCTTTTAAAAAAAACATAAGACCAGTATAAGTGGGTGTGTTTTACAACATTTCCAAAAATAATTACCCTACTTTCTGTTAAAAAACAACTATTTATGAACAGTTAATGATGACGGGCGGGCATCCAGATAGAAAAGAAGGTTGTACTATTGTGGGAGCCCAACCCCTACATTTACTTACGGTGGCTCAGATCCGGCACCCTTGATTTCAAGTTAGGAGTCACCATCCACCTTGACATCAGGCCAACAAATTAACAGAGTAATTTAATAAATGACTAAGAGCACTAAATAACGGAGTTCTAGATCAATAAAAAGTTAAGGGGTTTTACAAAATCTCAAAATAAACAATACAGAAAATCAGAATGCCATGAAAGCTCAGATACAGCGTACATAATCAGAACCACAATCTCAAAGAGCATATCTAAATCAGCCCATTGCATCTGGGAAATGTGTGTTAATTTGTTCATCTCATACCGTTTTCCTGGATCCTCTCTCAATTTCAGAAAGTTATTAGTAAAGGAACACAACTCCATTCAAGTCAATGGCATATGCAAAAAATTCCCTCCATGACCTTCTCTCAAAGGCAATTCTAAAACTACTTCTTTCCCAACTTCGGAATCACTTGCGACACCTTTTGCCCTATTTTTAGTCCCTTTCTTTCCCTTTATTTGTTGTCCATTTCTGCCATTTTTGTTGATACTACGTCAAGTCATTGCAGTCGCTTGTTGTCTCAATTAAGGGGCCGATTCCAATGCGGTCAAAACATCTCCGACCGTTGGTCGGAGCCTTTCCGACCACATCGGAATCGGCTGTTCGGATTACTTTCCGACCGACCCATTTTGATGGTGTCAGTAGGAAAGGAATTCAAACCAGATTTCCGATTGGCTTGCAACGAGCTCGGAGAGCCCCTCTGCCATTCGGAAATCCTCCATAAATCCCTTGGGCGACTCTTTCAGGCCAAGGGATTACAATGGAGGATTCCCACAAGCTTTCTGTGCCGGTCTCCCTGACACAGAAAAACTGTGGGAATCTCACTTTGGGGGCCCCCAGCAGGGCCCCAAGGGCGCAAGTCTGCTGGATGGTGGCCTAGGGGGCACCTATGGTGCCCCCCCATTGATCCCTGCAGCCCGTGGCAGGCACCAAGGCACCACACTTGGACAGTTCCGAGTCTATGTGCAATTTCGAAATGCACACAGACACTTTATTCCACTGGTTATGTTTTAATAGTGCAAAGATGGCTGGAGATGCTATTAAGCTTGATGAAATAATGCCTACGTTTGCTCTGTGGTGCATGAATAAAGTTGCATGAAAGGCTCCAAAACCAGGCTCGGCAAAATCTTCTTTGCATGTTTTTGACGGGACCCTCTATTCCCATTACCGCCAGGTGCCTGCCACGGGGTGCAGGGATGAACTGCACCTCAGCTCTTTACCAGGAATACATGCTCCCATGGTAAAGAACAGGACTTCTACCGAACAGTGTTCGGTCGCATCCTTCTTCCTTGGTTGGGACTAACAACAGGAGGCCGTTCGGTCTCAGTTCCCAACTGATATTGGACGGACTTCGGTCCGTCCGACATCGGACCGAAGTCTTTAATATGCACTCGCAAAGTGATCAAACTCATCTCCTTAATTTCATCATGTAGCAAATCCATCCTGTAATTTTTTTCATATTCTTGATTTTGCTGATGTCAATCTTTAATTCACCAACTAATAATTTATCATGTGCTTCGTTTGCACATCTGGTTGCTTCTTTAATCAAATATCTAAATTCACCTGCATTGTAACAACAGTCTATTCAAATCAACATTTCCCTAGAGCATCTCAACAAATTCAATTTTTAAGATGGCAATATTAATTTGCATAGGAGCTTTTTCAACCACCACTGTTTTTACAGGTGTGGCAGCTTGAGCCTGTAGTCCAAGTTGTCTGTCTCTGCTTGTGCTAGGCACAACAGCCATCACTATCTCTGCAAGTGCGCTCGGTACTACCACAGTAGTAGTAGAACCCTGAACAACCATGCCATCATCTCCCCCAGCCCCTGTATCAGGTCCTGAGCCAGTCTCACTTGTTTCTTCTGATCATGCTTTGAATGGTGGAGGTCCAGAATCTAAAAGCTAATTAAAAAAATTATCCTCCACATTAGAATACTTATTTTGCTTCTCTTTTTAATTTGTTTCGTCTTTGTCATCATTCTCATGAATTATAGCAAGCAAAGTTTTTACACAGATGCATATTTCCTCCCTCTCGCTCTTCCTGACAATCCATTTTAAACTTAGCTGCTTTCTTTCTCCGTCACCATGTGATCCCATTTATTAAGTGCCTCAAACCATCTAGGTCTAGGCAGCGACATCATATCATATATGTTTTGTCTCAAGAAATCTAGCTTCCTTACCATAAAGGTACCATCTAATGAAAATTATAAAACATCATCCTGAGCAGTGTTTTTATTCCAATCTGAAAATCCAGGTACACGTATAGTACCTAATCTCCTTCATCTTGTAGGCTGGCATTCTTTCTGCAGGACATTTCTGACCCTCACTAGGTACTAGAGTAACCCTTGGTTTTACTTACAAACTTTCCATTATTTTTGGTTAAAAGGAAGTAAAATATCAACTCAAAATCACAACAAAAGAACTAGCGAACAACAACCAATCACAATGTGACTCTGTCAAAGGTCAACCTCTCACAGCACGGCTTTGTCAGCAACCAACAAATTAGTGCACTTATTTGTGATGACGTATCACCACACCCAGCATTGCTCCCTGGCTGACTAACCAATCACAGTATGATTTATCTGTGATCAGGAAAGAATCATAAAGCCTCTTTTATACCAAACTAAATAAAACCTTGTTTGTTAGTGTAGAAAGGAAGAAAAGTCAGTATATCAAGTGTGACAACCCATTCATAAACCATGGAACTACAGAAACAAAATCAATTCATAAACAGAAAACCAGAAATGATGCACAAAGTATTACTATCCACACTATGCAGACTCACGTCCTGTGGTGATTCAGCTAGTCTATGCGATTGGTCCTGTGCACTCAAGAACAAGAATCACTAACGTAAATTAAGTAAACAACCTAGAAAATTGAAACTCATTAGTGCATAATCCCTATTAATATTTAAGCTGTGCCTCGCCCTACACACGAGAATTAGAGACAAGTAAAACTAATAAATCTTTAGATCTTGGATTTAGACGAATCTGACAAACAACTGATAGAACCGATAAAATCAATAGAACTTGAAATGATCTTGAAATGTGTTTACAAATATGAATAATATATCAGTACAACAGTAACCAATCCACCAAATAAACCCACAATCATTATCGCATATCTAAACAATTCATAACAAATACAGAATTCAATTTCTCAAATACATGTCCACCATACATAACAAATGCATACACCACACACTATTTACACTCCAAATTGTTCAGGAATGCTCAACACATCACTTCATGGGAGTCTCCAGCACCACATTTGGCAGAGTTCCAAAAACTCCTTTCTCTCTCACACTGGGTATTAAAGACTCTAATATCACTGGGAAATCTTTAGGGAACCCCTACCAAAGAGGAGGTGCTCTTACATAATGTCATCTGCTACACTTTTTGTGAGAACTGAACCCCATTATTTACCTGCACCTCAATATTTTGATCACAATTACCGTCTGTGGCTCAGCTCTGGGATTCTTGATTTAGAGATAAGTCACCACCTTCCTTGTCAATAGGCCCAACAAACTAGTAGAGTAATATAATGAATGACGATAACCATTCATTACCTGAGCTCTAGATTAATAGGAAGGTACAGGGTTTATTACAAAATCTCAAAATAAACATACAGAAAATTAGAATGCCATGAAGGCTCAAATACAAAGTACATAATCAGAAATCAAAATGATTCAAAGTCCCACTGTGCAGCAAAAAAACCTAAGAGGACTGGACACAGTCCTGGGAGTTACAGGAAAGTCAGCAAATGGACAGTATCCCTAGTAGAACAAGGAAAAGTCTCTTGCCCACCCCCAAAACCATGGCTTTTTATACACATTTTATGATTAGGAAATAAGCAAAAACTGCAAATTCAGCATTACATGACCAGTGGTACCACATATTGGACAAATCAGAAGGATGATCTTCATAAAAATAATTATATAGAATATAATAATAATAATAATATGATTCTTTGCAGCGCGAGTGAGTGAAGGCTTTTGCCAGTGTGCCAGACCTCGGGGGAACTGCTTTTAAAATACCAAAACTGTTACTGCCAATTTTTAAAAAACTGCTACTTACACTGTTTTGGGGGCTATTACGTTTTTAATAAAATAATAAATTGTTACATAGCTTTTTCATTGCTATGATTTTTAAATTAGTGCACTCACTGTTTCATTGCTGACATCTTTGCCACACGCTCCCTCGATGCGCCGGTGTACTCGTCTGTAAGAGCGAGTCACCAGAGCACGGCCATCGTGGGTAGCACTCTAGTTGTTCACCGTCATCCTCCTACTTAATGGAGGCGGTGCAAGCGCGCTGTGCAAGCGCGCCAAAGGCAAGCCCGTCTGCCCCCGCCCGCACCCCGGTAGCACACAGCGCCAGCCATGCTGCCCTAAATGGCCCACTTTTGGTATACTCTAGAGAGGAGCTTGTTTTGTTGCACAACCAGAGCAAAAGGAGCTGTAGTACCGAAGTAGATGATGTGATGGGTAAGAATTCACTTAAGATCTCTACTGATGGGATTATTCGCTGTGGGCTGATTAATGCTAGATCTCTGACAAAACATTACACGGAGATCTGCATCTTGCTGGAAGATTATGATTTTGATGTCCTTTTCTTAACGGAGACCTGGACACAAGCTGACAGGGAAGTGGAGCTAGGCCTTGCCTGTCCTCCAGGCTATAAAATCTGCCATAAGCCAAGAAAGGACGGCACGGGAGGAGGAGTAGGGTATATATACAAGGATGTCTGGAACTTCTCGCCCTTGTGTGTAGAGGATATACCGGGGATTGAAGCATTGGGGTTTACACACAATGGCCCCAATGGTGTTCTCTGTACAGGTCTGCTCTGCTATAGGCCCCCAGGGGGAGCTACCTTTGTTTATCATTCCCTGATAGATATGATATACACGGGGCGTGGCTAGCAGCCGACGGAGATGGTCGCTGCCTAAAGCGGCTCCTGACCTCCGCCCGCTAATCCTGAAATATATCCGTCCCAGACGCGGGGATACCCCCTGGAATTCGGGGGGAGCCCCTGCTGGAGACCCCAGTGCCTGTTCTGCGGCGAGATTTGCCCCGGCGGCCGCCGTGCACCGAAAGTCGACCAACGGAGCGTCGAGGATCCGGGTGCGGGCAAGATGGCGACTCCCCCGATGTCCTAAAGGCCCGCCCGACTGTGCCCACTGCCCAAGACAGCAGCGACGGCGCTGCGGCGGAACCCTCCCCGGACCGAGGAGGCTTGGCTCTACAACTGCACGTCCTGGCCCAGGGCCCACAGAATTGGCTCCCGGCTCCGGGTGAGCCTGCCGCGGCCCCTGTCCGGCGAGACGCGCCTACGGGACACCCCGGCTTCTGGGCCTAGGAGGACAGCGGCTCCGGGGGGCGGCCACCCCCGACGCATCTCCGGAGGGGGGGCGGCGCGTGGCGCCCTGCCCCAGCGGGGCCCGCCCTACCGGCACCGCGGGGGAACTGCCGACGAGGAAGCGACGACCTGCCCTGGCTGTGGGGCGGCCTACTGAGACGCCCGCCTACGCGGCTCCCCGGCTTTGGGCCCGCGAGGGGTCCGGGCCATTCTGACTGGCGGAGCTCCGCTGAGCCCGGCTGGGCCCCCTGCGGAAGCCGGCGGGGCACTGCTAATGCTCCAGCCCAAGCCCGAGTCCTCGCTCTGGCGCCTGCCCGCCCGAGGCCCCCTTATCACCGGACCTACCTCGCTCCCGCGCACGCTGCTGAACGCCGAGGATTAAGGAAAGGCGGCGACTTGGAGTGTGCCGGAGCCCGGTGGGAGTTACAGCACATAACGGGACTCACCCACCGACTACCTAAGAGCACAGGCTGGGCTCTGTGGGCCTGGCCCTCCGAGTGACTCCATCGGGCGGCACGGGTCTCGGGCCCCCCCTCCGCACCAACACCTGCTACTTCCCATAGAACTGAGACTAAGTCACGACAGCAGTGGTCCCCTACAAGCTGCACGTCCTCTTGGTGAACAACGCGCCACCACCCACGCGCCCCGCCACCGATGCCGGCCCAGGGGGCTTGCTTGAACTGAACGGCAGGGGAGCCATGGGAGTGGGTCATCGGCACTGTTGAGGGGGGAACCTGCTGACGGCGACACCGGCCCAGCCCGACCGGGCCCCGTGGGAGAAGGGGAGCGGGAACCTACAAAGGCGAAGCGCCCCAAGTCAAGAACCGGACCAAAGCCTACCACCCTATCACCGACCTGATTGCCCACTGCAGGGAGTGCCTGACGGCTGTGAACCACATCGAGAGTCCAGACCAACCACCCTAAACCACGATGGGGAAGCCCAGGGGTGCGAAGGGGGATGGGAACCCCGCCGCGGAGACGCCCGAGGACGTTTCTCAAACCTCAACGGATCTACAACAGATGCAAGACCGCATCCTGGAAGCCATTGCAGCCACAAAAGATGCACTACACCAAGACATTGTGCAGGTGTCCACGGGGTTGGGGCTCCTCCGGGCAGATCACGTGAAGCTGGCGGACAGAGTCAAATCTGCGGAGATTACCTTGAAGGACATGGTGCCAGCTCACAAATCCATGGAAGGGCGGCTCACAGAAGCGCTGGACCGCATACAAACACTGGAGAGGCGGGCGGAGGACGCCGAAAACTGCAGTCGGCGGAACAATGTGCGCCTGGTGGGCCTTCCGGAGAAAAAAGAGGTCTCAGACATGGTGGGCTTCCTGACTGGCTGAAGACTGCGGTAGCCCCGGAAGGCCTCTGGCCCTTTTTCACCCTGGAACGGGCGCACCGAGTGCCGACCAGGCCCCCAAAACCGGGCCTCCCGCCTCGCCCAGTGGTCATCAAACTGCTACATTATAAGGACAGGGACTGGCTGCTGCAGCGGGCCAGTGAAGTGGGCCCATTTCAGGTGGACAATAGCAGAGTCACGCTATTACCTGATTATACGTTTGAGACCCAAAGGATGCGTGCCTCTTTCCTTTCCATCAAAAAAGAACTGCGAACTGAAGGCATACAGTATTCACTACTCTTCCCGGCCAGACTCCGAATAATGGTGGACGAGAAGTCGCAGTTCTTCGCTACTGCGGCGGAGGCATGGGCTTGGTGGGACACCTATAAGGCGGGCACGTATGGAGCACGGTTCAGAGCAGAGGAGGAACGGCGGGGACAGCCGGTGAGGAAATCGCAGAGGCTCAGGGGGCGCAGACATCGGACCAAGAGGCCAACGGAATCCCAGACGGAGGACGAGAGGCGGGCGGCGTTGCAGGCAGTAATGGACGTTTCGGGCTCGGCGCTTGCCCAATCGGGGAGAGCATCGGGCTCGGAGGAACAAGGAACGGGCTCGAAGACGGAGCTGTCAGAGCTGGGTAGCACGAAGGGGCCGGAAGTCACGCCGCAGACGTCGGAGGAAATCATCGGGAGCTGAGAGCGGGACTTGGTGCTCTCACTAGAGCGGCGGCTGTTGGGGCGGCCACCTTGGACTTTGGAGCTGGCAGATGTTGGACTGGATTACCGTGAGTCAATCTGCGTATTGTGGGGCGGAGGGTAAGGGGACTGTGGGTGAAGTTCTTGAGCCTAGCTCACGCTCCTAAGGGCCCATACGGCCTCCGCAGTGCAGACTGCAGATTAGTATGGTTTGAGAGCACATTTGCTCGCATACGGTTTGGATGGGAGTAACTTTAGCGAAGTTGGGTCCTGTTCTGGGGGGAGGGGCCTAGAGAGGTTGGGGTAACTCAAGGCACGGAGAAGAGAGGGGGGGAAGGGAAGTTTTTGCGGGGGGCGGGAACAGTGTCATGCCTGATGCCTGTATAAAGTGCGCCACAGGACTGAACCGAACACTATGGGACAATGGCTAATGCTGGATCGATAAAATGTGTGTCTTGGAATGTGAGGGGTCTGCATTCTATGGCAAGGAGACACAAGGTTCATGCTTACCTGGTTCGAAGGGGGGTACATATAGCGTTCCTGCAGGAAACCCACCTGACTAAGAAAGAGGGTATAGCGCTACAGCGTAGGTGGAGAGGGCACCTCTACAACACCACATATTCCGCCTTTGCTAGAGGAGTGCTAATCTGGATTAGGGCGGGTACTCCTTTCCAAGTGACCAGGCACATAATAGACCCTGAAGGAAGATTTGTGGCGGTTGAGGGCTCACTTAGAGGCCGGCACATTGTACTCTGTAGTGTCTACGCACCTAACGTAGATCAGGCATCATACTTTGCAAAGCTCTCTGGAGAACTGGCTAGCTATCTCACGGGTCCCGTCTTGATGGGGGGGGGACTTCAATTCTAAAGCAGATACGATGCTAGATAGATTGCATCCACCACTGCATACATCCCCGATACACAGGCTAGCAAGATGCAGATCGGTATGGCAGGGGAAATGGGAACTAGTAGACGCTTGGCGTGCACAACACCCAGCGGAGCGAGATTACTCGTACTACTCCAGCCTGCACGACCTCCATGTCCGACTAGACACCTTCCTGAGCTCCCAGTCAGTGCTTCCTGTGGTGGCCCGGACTGAGTATCTGGCGCGCACAATATCTGATCATAATCCTCTACTCCTGACATTAGACTGGATGACTGAAACATCGAGAATCCCGACGTGGCGGCTACAGCCGGACACGCTAGATGACCCTCCCTTTCGAGAGGTGTTAGCAGAGAGAATCTCACAATACTTTGCAGAAAATGAGGGTACCGGGTCTACCAGAGCAGTGGAGTGGGACACCTTCAAGACTGTAGTGAGAGGGCACTGTATAGGGAAATACGCGGGGTACGCATGACTCTGCTTGATAACATAGAGAAAGCTGAACGCACGCTGAGGGAGGCTGAACTGGCGCCTAACCGGCCCGAGCTTCAGGAGAGGGTCAGCGGGGCGCGGGAGGCTGTGGAAGTGGAACGCCTCCGTAGCTTTGATTATAGAACGTACCTCACGAGGTCACACGCTGAGGGAGATAAAACAGGAAGGCTCCTAGCTTGGTTAGCGAACCCCACGGACAGCCACCCGATCTTGGCCTTAGTGGGGACAGGGAGCCACATCTACAGCACGCAACCAGGTATCTTAGATAGCTTCAAATCATACTATGAGGTATTGTATCAGAGTGCATTGGGGAACCGGGGGGAGGCGATTGATGGTTTTTTAAGTGAATTACAGCTACCGCGGCTGGAACAGGAACAGGCGGACGCCCTGGGTCGTCAGATAGAGTTAGCGGAAATAAGGGGAGCAGTAAAGCGGATGGCGTGCAATAAAACCCCAGGCATAGATGGACTGCCCGTTGAATTCTACGGACGATACTTAGAACAATTGGCCCCACGGCTCCAAATAATGTACAATGAAGCCAAGGACAGGGGGCGACTCCCGCAGTCTATGTGTGAAGCCATAATGATCCCTCTGCTGAAGCCAAGAAGGGAGAGCACCGACCCGGCGTCTTACCGTCCATTGTCCATGTTAACGACAGATTATAAGATTCTGAGTACAGTGTTGGCCTCCAGGTTACTGACACACATGCAAGACCTAGTCCATAGAGACCAATCCGGGTTCATACCCACCCGTAACACGACGCACAACATCCGACGGCTACTCAGACTTATGGGCGACCCACCTCCGGAGGCGAGAGCCCCCCTCGTTTTGGCTGTTGACATAGAAAAGGCCTTTGATAGCTTGGAGTGGGAGTACCTCTTCAGAGTGATGCGGAGTTTCGGTCTAGGCGAGGAATACATAAACTGGACCAAAGTATTGTACTCCTCAGCGAGAACAAGAGTAAGGATCGGGACTCTGGTGTCACACCAATACGAGGTGAGGCGGGGTACCAGACAAGGACGTGCACTCCCTCCCTTGTTGTTCGCGCTAGCGGTGGAACATCTTGCAGTAATGGCTAGGAAAGGAGACTATTATGGGGGGCTGGAATTCAGAGGGACCCAGCACTTTATATCATTATATGCGGATGACATTCTCCTGTTCTTGGAGGATGCGGAGGGAGCAGCAGACGGTGCAGAAAGACTACTGGCGCGCTTCGGCGACTTGTCTGGCCTAAGAGTTAATTGGTCTAAGACCTGTCTCTTCCCCCTACGGAAGGGAGAAGAGCGGCCCCCAACTCGTCCGCAACTAACATGGGAACCTAGCTGCCTGACCTATCTGGGAGTGCATATCTACCACGAGAACGAGAATATGTTAGACGGTAATATAGGTCGCTGTATCCGCGCTCTGCAGGGCAGTATGTCCTTTTGGGCTACCCTGCCTCTGTCGGTGGCGGGCCGTATATCTCTTCTGAAAATGGTAGCCCTACCGAGACTACTATACTACTTCAGGACCCTTCCCATTGGGGTGCCTGGGGCGGTCTTTCGGAAGCTGAGGTCGATGATTATTTCCTTTTTATGGGGAAAGGGCAGACGCAGGATTGCATTAGGTACGCTGACCCGCCCAAAAGACGAGGGAGGCCTAGCAGTCCCGGATTTCTATTACCTGGCTGCCCAACTACAGACCTTTACGCAAGAAATCGCGAGGGTCTACCGCGGACCGGAACAGGAGAGAGACAAGGGTACCCCTCGTCATGTACTGGCTTACATTGCCCTGCAGCAAAGATTAGTGCTCAGAGACCTGTCCCAAGAGGAACGAACATTATGCTGGAACCGTTCGCACAAACGAGCAGGAATACGGCACCCGTATGCGCCCGAACTCCCGCTGGGCATGGTGACAGCACTCCCACACGGCGGAGACTGGACGGGACTATGGGTATGGGAGGAAGCAGGGTTACAGATGATAGGAGATCTATACGACGATGGTGTCATGACCCCGTACCAGACTCTGCAAGAGCGCTATGATCTCCCGAGGGGGGATTACTTGCTGCACGCGGCGGTGGTGAGAGCCATTCAGACGCATTGGGGGGGAAGGACTGATGGAACCGACGACATCACTGGCATGCCAATATGCCATGATGTCGGCGGGTACTTTTAAAGCAGTGACGTGCCTCTACTCGAGAATGCTGAGAGAGACCCTGCAGCCCCTAGCAGCACTGCAGGCCAAGTGGGAAACAGATCTGCAGATGGAGATCCCGGACACCACGTGGTCCCAACTAGTACGGAGGGCTAGAAGTAGCACTAGGAACGCGCGTTTCCAACTAATTCACTTCTATGTCCTACACAGGGCTTGCCTCACCCCGAACAAAATGGCGAAATACTTTGGAGTTGAGGACGCGGCGTGCCCCAGATGCAATAAGATAGGTGCGGATCTGATGATGATATTGGAGGGTTATAGGCAACACACTAAATGACGTGACGGATAGAGACCTGCAGTACGATAAAGCGGTCAGTATACTGCACTGGTTCCCACATACGCCCAGAAATAAAATATCTAGCAAATTCATAGACATGGGCCTACTCTTAGCCAAGAGGGAACTGACCAGGGGATGGAAAGCAAAAACGGGGCCGACACACCGGAGATGGCTGAACGAATTTCAAAAATGGGCAGCGGGTGAGAGCACGATCAGATACCAACTGGCCCGTCGCGGATCGGATGAGCGAGCCCAGGAGGCGGCGATGGCTTGGGAGATGTTGGTGCAGGCACTACGGGATAGCTAGGCTGTGGGGTTTTAGGTTTAAACCTATTATAACTGATAAAACCCCACTGAAAGAGAAATAGCCCTCACCAGTGAAAACATATAAACACTGAAAAAACACCTGCACAACCACAAACTAAATGCCATTCAAAGAAAGGAAAAAGAGAGTGAAAGAGTCATTTATTTCCATCCTGATGGGGCCAATACAATGTAACATTAGCAGTAACAAAGCTTGGACTAACATTATTCTGCTTGAGTTTTGTTGTTTAGGGATGCCACTAAAACATTGTTTCTTCATCCTTTTCCCTTTTTCAGTTTTGTGGTCTTTGGTCTAAAGATGCAGGGTTTAGAAGCATGTTTTAGGTCCCTTTTAATTATTTTATAAATTGTAGAGAATCAGGAAATATCAAAATCATATTTGATATTTTGGCTACGTTTGATTCTTTCACTGATCGGTAAAATGGCTTGTTTCATAAGAATCTTTCCTAATATGTGTAATCACATTTACCCACAGAGAATGGGTAAAAACCGTTAATACATCAGCCCACAGTGTCTAGTGGGTCAATATTGACAGTAGGTGAATTGCCAACACCTCAGGCTTTAAACATTTAATACAAGGTATAGTGACAAGTATATGTATAAAGAGTGTTATCACCAAGCATCTGGGATAGTGATGAAAACATGACACCAGACTTTTTGAAAACATGGAGTGCCATTTGGAAAGCTCATTAAAAAATGTTCTTTCCAAGTTCAACAAGGATTGGAGTGATATTGTTTGTATTTGCAGTGATTCAGCTACATATATGAAAAAGTTGTGTGGTGACCTGTCAAAATTGATTCCTGAGCTGAAGTGATTCCCTGTAGGAGATCCTGGCCACTTGTTAGACGGTATGTTGAAAGCATCTTTGCAGTCTTCAGGGTTAATGAGGGATGCTATTGACTTTTTAGTCCATTCTGGTGCACTGTTTCCTTATGCACAGGAACTAAAACGAAAATATTTATAATTTTGTGCTTTGTGTGGCATCAAAGAAAGAGTCATCTCAACTGTGTCCCTTAGCTGATGGTTCTCACTCCAAGGGGCTATGAATGCTATATTATTATTGTGGCAAGCGTTTACAGAATGTTTGCTGAGTAATGGTGCCAAAGGCAAGAAATATGAGAATCTCTGCATTATTACATTTTTACAGGAAAGCATAACTTCTGTAGTAGACATAATAAAAAAAACTAGAGTTTGAAAACACCCTTGTCTGCCAAGTGTTCAGCATAATTGGTGTAGATGTGAAACCTCTCCTGAGAGTAGGATGGGCGACACCTTTAGTGACTTTGGCACTGCAACCAGTATTGGCAGGGAAAGCTATGTCAGTGGCCAGAGTTAACAAATTGTGTACTGGCTGTTTTGGAGTTGCCCGTCTCAAGTGCCAATGTTGAGAGGGTCTTTTCACAGAAGTTTACATGAGAAGGAAAGGGCGAGCGCACATAACCAAAGACTTACTGAAGAAGTATTGTATGGTGTATTACAATAAGTTTAATTTTCAAAACTCTATTTGGACCTCATATATACTACACGTACATTGTCTATATATCATGTTCTATAAGTGCAGAAAATCAAGCAATAATAAAAGCAAACCGTTCCATAAACACCGGAAAAACACTTTTTCTGTGGTTTTAGTGGAGCGAAAATGTGTAACCACTGACAACAACTGTTTTTTAAGGTATTGAAAACACTGAAAAAACCCCACCAGAATTAACCAAAAATAGAAACTGAAAACAGGAAAGCCTAGGGATAGCTCAGTGGAAGAGGAGGAGGAGGAGGAATCAGAGGAACCTGAGGTCCGCACTGGAATCACCACGGGGACGATACCCTTACCAGACAGACACAGCCAATAAATAGCAAGAAGAAGCCTCTGTCTAACAGTACATAGACATGTTTTTCAGCGCAAGGCGTAGGCGATGACACTTGGGGAGGGAGGGGGGGGGTGTTCCCTGACTGGAACTGAATGAAACTGGATGATACAGCTTAGCGACATAAGGGGTTGGGGAAGTAAACTTAAAAAGCAGAAGGTAGATCAACTCATATCATGATCATAACGGTAAAACAATGTACTGAGGCACCATGAATATCGATGACGCCGCCCGACCTCCGGGATGTGGGCTGAAAGGCTGTGTAAAATGCATGTGAGCGAAGATACGAGGGCGCCGAACCCGTACAAACTGATCCCATACTGAATACTGTAATGAGCGTTTGGTTTCTGCAATAAAAAAAACGTTTAAAAAAAAATAGATATGATATACAGTTTAGCACACTCACATTCCAAACTAGTGATTCTCGGAGACTTCAACCTCTGGGAGAATGGTATTCTTGACACTGCCTTGAAAGAGCTTTGTCAAGCTTGTGCGAGTGTCAACCTTCATCAACTAGTATCACAGGCTACTCACCTGAAGGGACATGTCCTTGACCTTGTCTTTGCAGATGCAAAGGAAACAGCTGTTCAAAACATACTTCCTCAATGTTGGACTGATCACTTTTTGGTCCTCTTCTCTTTGAAGATAGCCAATTGCGGTCAAACAGTTGGCATTCCTTCAGTTGTCCGAATCAGTAGAGAGTGGTCAAGGCTATCTAGGTTAGCGCGCCTCCCCCAGCTTGTTAATGAGAAGTTTGCTATGCATGACTCGGCAGAGGAGAATTATTTGAATCTGTGTGATCAGATTCGCAACTCGATTGATCAGCATGCCCCGCTGAGGAAAGTTAAAACCAGTAAAAAGCCATCTGCCCCATGGTATAATGAGGAGCTGAGACTGTTGAAGTCCAGCTGCAAGCAGGCTGAAAGGAAGTGGAGGAAGTACTATTCTGAGGCAGATAAGGTAGCCTTTAAAAATCTGCTCCATTCCTATAAAGTTCTAATAGGCAAAACCAAGGCTAAGTACCTTGAGGAGATTATCCTTCTCGCCCCGAATAAAACTCAAACCCTTTTTAATCTAGTTAGAGGCTTATCCAATCCGGACTGTACTAAGGCCATTATCCCGAATTCACAAGAATTATGTGACAGCCTGGCAAGCTTTTTTAAGGATAAAATTAGTAACATCCTAATGGGATTGAAACCTGCTGGGGAAGAGGATGGGTATATACAAACTGATAATGTGATCGTATTAAGTAATGAGATAACTAATAAAGAACACACACCATTTCTGGATTATTTCCCGTTGCCTTCATACGAGGACTTCAGCGTAATTGCTGCCGGAGTTTCCTCTGGTTCCCCTAGGGATCCGCTTCCTCATAAGTTCTGGAAGCTGTTGGAAAAAATGCTCCTCCTAACAATGTATTTGATAGAATAATTAGAATTTAGACATCCCTGATGGGAGTCAATTTCCCTTCCGTATCAACAATTACCCATTAGAGGGGAATCGCCCATCCCTCTGTAAGTACTTGGTAAAAAAAGGGTCCCGACCTTCCCTCACAAGGAATGCAAACAAATTATATGCTCTAGGGTTTCTTTATTACATGATAATAGGATGACAAAAGAAAGAAAGAACTAAATATCACAGTGAACATTTATAGCAATCACCAGCACATACATATACATAGAACCTGAAAATAAAAGAGATAGTTAGATACCATAAGTACACCTGGAACACCTCACCATAATCTTAGGAGTCTTGTCATCTGAAGAAGGGTCCGTCTCTCTTCCCCTCTCTGGTTGGGTCAGGACTCTCTGTTGCACAAACACGTCTGCACCGTGATGTATCATCAGACCGCCAAAACACCAGACCAGCATCTCACCATCTCAGCATCTCTCGGACCCCCTTTCTCTAATGTAGAATGCAGCTCTCCATCGAAGTTTCTAGCTAACTCCGCCTACAGTTCTCATGGGAATCCTGTACCACCTCGTACCAAGAGCACAACAAGCAGCTGGCCAAGCGTTTTGCTCTGACTCGGCACGAAGAGAGCACATTCCACTCGATAAGAACCGGTCCTGTCTGGTTCACTACTGGTGGACAACACATGTAATCTAAAATATAACCTCTCACCTACAGAGGCTCAGAAGATGGCTGCAGTTTAGAATATGGAGTTGCTCAAGCATAGGCCTCTACTACTTGGAAAGGCAGAATGATATTAGACCACGTCAAAGCCAATAGGCTAAAGTCATAATTCACCTAACTCAAATAACACTATGCACTTAATCCCTCAGTATCCACTATGGAGCACATGTGTGCACCATCACCAACAACACTGCACCTTGACATCCCATACCTTCTATTCTTTGGCAACATTATTGTAATGCAAGACCATCCTACATTAAGGCTAAAGTAACATAGCACACTAAAGTCAGTTCACAATGGTGGTAATCGAGGGTCATCACAGATCCTCAGACCACTAAAGTGGCTCATTCACTACAAGAAGTCATCATTAGATCCTCATAATCCAGCTAACTACAGGCCCATCTCTTTGCTGCCCTACCCGGTTAAGATTCTAGAAAGGATAGTAACTAAATCCCTCTCCAAGTTTGTTGAAGAAAATCAGTTACTGGACGAGGTCCAATTCGGGTTTCGTCCTGCCCATGGGACCGAGACTGCCCTGGTGGTGGTTCTGGACGACTTGAGAATGCGGGCCGAAAGTGGTCAGGCAGCCTTTTTAGTGCTGCTTGACATGTCGGCCGCGTTCAACACAGTTAATCACCAGATCCTGATCGGGTGGCTGGAGGAATTGGGTATTGAGGGCAAGACCCGAGACTGGATCCATTCTTACCTCTCGGACAGGCAGCAGGCTGTATCTCTGCCTCCTTTTTGCTCGGAATACAGCAAAGTTGAACAAGGGGTTCCTCAGGGCTCGGCTATCAGCCCGATTTTGTTCAACCTATACCTTCGCCCCCTCATTGTTCTGATAAAACCGCTCGGAATTAATGTCATCAATTATGCAGATGACACCCAGCTTGTTTTCTCTGTTGAGGGCAATAATGCAGTGTCCTTGGAAAAGTTTTATGACTGCTTATTCCAAACGGCAGGCTGGTTAAAACTTAACTCCTTAAAATTTAATGGGGACAAAACGGAAGTACTGTACTGCACGACTGGCCGTGTTCAGCGTCTTCTTCCCACAGACTTCTGGCCCGACTCGACGAACAATTCTTTCCTGCCTACCAAAACGGTGCGCAACCTGGGGGTCATGATGGATAGTAATCTCCAGCTCGACTCCCAGGTGAATAAAACTGTACGCACCTGTTTGGCTTTACTTCGAGCTTTACGTAAGATTCTTCCGTTCTTTCCAGTTGCCACTAGGCCCCAAGTGGTCCGGAGCATTGTGCTAAGTAGAATTGATTACTGCAATGCAATGCTCCTGGGCGCCCCAGTCTCTTAAGAAGCTGCAGAGAGTGCAGACTATGGCAGCAAAACTTGCATTAAATCGACCCTGGGATGCGTCATCTTCTCTAGCCCCTAGGGACCTTCATTGGCTGCCAGTTGTTCAAAGGGTACAATTTAAGGCATTATGTATTGTCTTTAGGGCAGTACACAAACTTGGGGCTAGGGCTCTTCAGAGGAAATTTATTTGGTATGTGCCGGTTTAGATCTTTACGTTCTTCCTCCACATACCTTGTTTGTGTTCCTCATGTTAAGAAAGTGCGTACAGGAGGCAGATCTTTTAGCTTTACTGCCTCCAGTCTTTGGAACGCTCTTTCCCAGAGGCTCAGACAGTTGAACACCATGACCAGATTTAGGAAGGAACTGAAAACCAGCCTGTTCCCTAGAGAGTAGATCTGCCTTTTCTTTGCTCCCCGCTGTTCTGTAATCTAAAGCGCCAGGATACCCTTTGGGTGACAGCTGCTCTATACAAGTGTACCTTACATTACATTACATAACACAAACCCAGTTTGCAAAGGAGAGGAAATCTTCCATTAGCCTCCACAAGGACAACATAATATGAAACATTTTCAAATAAAGAATCATAGCACCAGTGTATTTTTTTCCAGAGTTTTATATAGCGCGAACTTGAATCAAAGGTATTAGAGCGCTTTACATGAGCACCAGTTGCATTATAGACAAACACATTAATTTTGTTAGGCACGGGGAGATTAAAATGATTTGCCCAGAATCACAGGATGTTGAGCGTCTCTACCGAGTCTCGAACCCAGTTCTCCAGCTTAGAGGTCAACTGATCTAGCCATAAGGCCTACATCAGGACTTCCAGCGGAAGTGTCCTGCAGAAAGTTACATTAAGACGACAAAGAAAGTTTCATTCACTATACAGTGTCTCTAAGGAAACTAACCAATTTAGTCAATCAATCAAAATAACTTTATTCGGTTTTCATGTGTAAAACCATAAACGTTTCCAATATTAAAAACAATACTTAATAGAATTTCCTAGAATCTTTGTCCAAATCATCACATGCAAAAACCAGACCTTGTTGAGATCTCAGGCAAATCATAGGCAAAGTACAATACAAAATACTTGGTCCCCTAAAGTAAAAATTAAAATAAAACAATGGATGGCTGACTCCCGGAATCCTATCCAGTAATTATGTCTAATTTGGGGGACTAGATTGAGGGTGGGCCCTCACAGATACTACCATTTAATCTAGGTAGGCTCTAAGCTTCACTGAAGACTTAAGGAAATTGAGGACAAATAGAGTAGAATCTTCATGCAACAACTGTAAATAAAATAAGAGCTGGGCGAGCCTGGCTGAATTTCATCCTCCTTAAGAGAGGGGCCATAATTTTCTTTTCGGGAGATCACATAAAACCTACAAAATTATATAAAATAAAGCAGGTCCTGTGGAGACTTAGCATCAAAGCCGCAAGGTGCTACAATCTGTCCTCTACTGCTTCTGCTTGGGAAAGCCAGCAGGAGTTGAAAAAAACCCATGCGAAACCTAGAAAAAAGGTGCATACGTACTAAAAGATCCCAGAAGGTATGGCTCGGTAGATAATAAATTTTTCAGTATTAAAATTTTTCGAACACTAGGGGCCCCATTAGGATGGCGGGCGGATCGCCCCCGCCGGGACGATCCACCCGCCATCCATGTTGCAAAGACCTCCCCCGCCATATTAGGATGCTCGGGGGTCCGTAGCGGACGGAAAAACCTTCCGCCGCTTTTCTGCCGGGTCGCAAGTCGACCGGGCGGAAAAGGGTTCAATATGGTGGCGGTGTCTGTTAGACACCGCCAGCCATATTACAATGGGGGCGGAAATATGCTGCCGCCACGGAAAGTCATGCAGAGTTTACTTGCAGGGGCCCGTTGCGGGCCCCCAGGGACGGTCCCTGGGTGGTGGGGGATGCAGATGAGGGGTACCTGTGAAACCCCCTTGCATTTCAATGAACAACGTGGCAGGCACCACGTGGTCCCTGTCACATTGTGCGTTGAAAGGCACGATCTGCCTTTGTGGCATTGCTGCAATGTTTCAAATGCGCTATGCGCCTGCCAGTGTTGTGGGCGCATCCTAATTGAGGGTGCAGGACCGCCGCTAGCATTGCGGGTGGTCCCGATTCCCGGGGGTATGGCGGGCTGACAAAGTACGCCTGCCATACTAATGACCCCATAGCTTTTTTTTAATTTCAGCTCTTCCCTCTCCAATTTCCTTAGACTGCAAAATCCTTTTCAGATACGAATTCTGGGTTAGTATATAATTCTGCTCTATATAGTCTTTCAAAGCTACTTTTTATGTATCTAAGCCAAGGTATGTGATGGGCATAATCAAGGGTCGTACACTCTGAAAATCAATTGCGTCAACGACAATTCTTTATTCTGCCATATTTTTAACCAAAATGTTAGTGGACGGAGAGCCAATGTATCACACGGACACGGTACCCCCAGTTCTTTGTGTACCACCATGTTAGAAGTTCCACTGGGCACACCTAATAGACGCTTCAGAAACGTATATCTTTAAAAGTGCCACTATTGGTCTTTGTCTAATTTAGAAGCAACATTAAATATGGCCAATTGAGTCACTGTCTTCTGTGCTCTGTGAAGTCTGTGGGAAGAGAAGACATGCAGGGGGGCATTGATTTGGAGGGGTAATGATCAGGAGCAAGACAAACAGAACACAAAAACAGCATCTCCTTTAATAAAATTGTGTCAGTATAGAATTGTGGCATAGCTAATCTATGTAAATAAACACACTTCTAAACTACTAAATAAAATTGTATCAAGTACAGCATTATTAATTCATTGGTAGCAACTATATTCATTAAAAAAATCAATAGTATTCAAATATAATTTGGCAACGAAAATTGCATATTTAAAAAAGTCTTCCACACTATGAGGCCAACAAGAGAGAGACAGACAGTGAATGGAGAAAAAAAATTCTCACTAGGGTGCCTGCTTTTTGAACGAATCATAAATGTGTGTGATTCTTTAATTAGAACATCTGATAGGCTGCTGAACTTTAAATGATGGAGTCAATTCAATTTTCATAATCTTTTTTCGATTTTAAAAATAAAATCATAAAAGCAACATCTTTAAAATATACAGATCATTTTCAAGAATTCCATACTTATTTTACAACTCTGGCACCGATAGGTGTCGATCCGATTTTAATTAACTTTCTGTATGATCTGCATAAATATCTTTCAGCCAGTGTTAGGTTTGGTCCTAACGGGGAATGCACAGAGCACTTTCAGCTGCGGTGTGGAGTCTTGCAAGGCTGTATTTTAGCTCCCTTTTTATTTATTTTTAAAATCAATCAAATTTAGCAAGCCTTGATAGAGCCTGAGTGCCAGATGTGGATGCCCCTAAAGTGGGAGGCTGCTCCATACCGGCCCTGCTTTACGCAGATGATACAAAAAAAATAATGATGGACTCATTTTAGGCTTCTTGGTGACAAAGACTTATTCATTTTGAGAGGTGAAGTAAGGGTGTTACCAGCAGATTTCTGGAGTGTGTCATGGTAATGGAAACTTGTTTTTTGTCTGTGGCTGCCTACCTTACACTGTGTGTAATACAATTTTTAAATATTGACTTGATAGTGCTTTAGGTTGTAGGCTGTGACTTTGTAGGACTATAAATACATGTCACCCACTGCCCCAACCAGGATTCAGTTCCGTGACTATCTGGTTACACACACAGACACCTGTCGTGATCGCATTAACCTATGGAACTTTTCTCATGTAAAAGAGTGCATTTGCCACTGACTACTTTAACTTGCATTTATTTTTCATTTAAAGTCTGTACGTTCTATTTTATATGTATTTACCGGAAGGTGAAAGGCTGACAAAATACTTGCAGGTATTTTGTTCTTTTCAGCCACGTCCCTGGTCCCACTCCACACACAGAGACCCAGCACTTTTGGTCTAAGGATCACAGTCTCCATACTTTTTTATGCACTTTAACTGCTTAATACAACAGTACTTAAGTGAACCTTTTCAAACGGCGTCATATATTTTTGAAAGAGATATCAAACAACGGTTTGTCACTGCAAAACATGGCCAAGGAGGAAACATTTTAGTCAGATTAACAAAGATTTGCAGTCCATTTGTTTATCATTGTGTTTTGGAAAGAACTCCACATACTTGTTCATTACAGTTTGGATAGGCAAGACTCACTCTGTAGCAACAATACAGAGCAAGGAGAAACCTGAGGTATACCTCAGGTGATAACATTTTGCTAGTGAAATTCATCCATCTTTGGATTGCCAAACCTCTGACACAGAGTACCTGAAACGGGGCCTAAAAGAAGTCTCTGCCAGGGCTGTGTTTGAGGGAAGTAGGGTTGGTCCTGTGATCCGAAGATATCAAGAGGACAGAAGCAAAGGATGAATCGCATGGATGGAGCAGCACTGGGCCGTAGCCTTCTGTGTAGCAGGGCAGTTTGGCACACATCAGGACTGTCTGTTTATGCAATGCTTAATTTGCACTGGTGTTTGCCAAAAGGGGAACTAGTACTTATTTCGTTGGACAGCAGTTTATTAGTCTTGACCCTCGGAACGGTCCAACCAAAGCTGCCATGTCAAGTGCTCCCTGAACCCGAACACAAGCAACCCAAGATCGGTTTCGCTTTCATTAGGGCTCCTCAGTCGCATATAGCTTGGTTCCAGTGGCACACTATGTACTTAATCCATGTCTGGATATACCCGACACACTTAAAGCATCATTCTGAAGTATACAAAAAATTGATGAATGGAATGCATCAATTATTCTCAGACACTGGTGATTTGGACTGGCCTGTTCCTTTTGGAACAGTGTCGAGACTGTGCAAAATGACGGTGGAATGGGATGTGACAATGCGTAATTACCAGTGGCTGAGATTAATTCAAGCAACTTATTTACTACATCACAGTGCTGCTGTGCAGTATGTTAAAAAAGCACCAGGGGTGGCAGGCTACACGAGGGAGGTGCGGGAGAGAAGGGAGGGAGCAGCAACAATAGACAGCGAGATTGCAGAAGCAACACCACAGAGGGGTGGGTAAAGAGGGTGGGAGCAGCAACAATGGCAGGGGGAAAAGCATCCCGAGGCAGGTGTGGGGGAAGAGGGAACAGCAATAATAGACAGCTGTAGGAAGGGGGTATGGGGAAAACAAAATGAGGGAGATGCAGGGGAGGATGCATGGATGGGGCAGCAACACGGAGAAAGGATGGGTGGGAGTTGAAAAAAGCCCCCCACGCATGGTGAGAGGAAGGTGGGAAGAAGAAATAGTACTTTAAGCACAGCACGGGCAGCAGGCAGGTACTAATTAAGCAGAATCAATCTGTGCTTGGTCCAGGCTCCATAGAACGGAAGTGATGCTTGGCATGCGCTGGCCAAGTAGGAGTCAGCAAAGAAGAGTGACAATAAGGCCAATGAATGATAAGCAATGAGTGGGCTTCAAGCCTTTTATTGTAAACAATATGTCTCACAGGTAAGAACTTGTGCAGTGCATGTGCTTTTGCAGGTTCAACCGAAAACCTGTGAGATATAAAAAAAATGGTTCTGTTGGATTCAGACTTATGCCAAATCAAAAAGTCTATGATTGCACAAATGCTCATAAAATAAACTCAAACATGGAAATTAATCCAAAAAACAAGTATGCCCAATAAAAATAAATGTCATATTTATCATAATTGCATGACAATGAAACATTTAGTACAACCATAAGGTGCTCCATAAGTGTTGATTGCAAATGTGCTCATGCAGTGAAACAAAAAATGACTGTACATATACATAAAATCACAAGATGATTCAGGTTCATTTAGCCAGGATGTCCATTATGTCAGAATATTATACTCTCTCTTTAATGGGCCGATAGTCATCAGTCCATAAAAGCCCAACCAGGAGTAGTTACAATGCAGGCAACATCTAGAATCGTCAACGTTTCACCCATTTTAAAGAATGTGTAATTCCATTACATCTAATTGGGTCTCCATCGGACTGGGTATGGAACAATGTAGAGAAGAAAAAACCACAACAAACCACAACGTAACTTTCAAATGTTAATAGATTCCATGGGGCTCAAAAAATGTAGGCAGGATATGCTAGTATCATGTAAGAAACACTTCACTGATGACTCCTAAATGATAAACCAGGTGGACATCTGCCAGCTTAGTAGCATTCAGGGTGGGATTCACTGACAGAGGCCTGGACGTCAGAGGCAGAGTGAGAAATCTTCCACACTGGTAAAATCCAGTGCTTTCAATTTTCCTGTGATCTTGAGGGGGACTTCACTCATAACTCCAAAGGTCACTTTAACTCTTTTATCAAGTTAGCAGCAGCTTGTTCTCTGACCTGCCAAGCTAAAAATTTCCCTGTGAAGTTACTTTCTTCATATATCTTCTGTGATTGTCGTCGAAAGACCTCTTCACTTTGGGCATAATAATTAGTACTGAGTTCCCTTCTTGCCTCGTCTAACTGACGTTGGTTCATGCTAGATGGGTTAAGGTGCCTTAAATTACTTAACACTTGTATTCTTTGCTCAAGAGCCTTCTTCTTAGATCTAACTTCTTTAAGGATAGCTGCATCCTTACCTATAATAATTCCGCGAATGAAAGCTTTTAAAGAATCCCAGATGATATTAAGCAGTGCCGAATCGATATTGCGAAGAACAAATTCTTTGATCTCTATCTTCATAGCACCAACCCATATTTCATCATTAAGATATTTTTTATTAAACAGCCAACGCTTAGGGACTCTCACAGTATTTTCTAAAAAGAACTCAATAACTAACATAGCATGGTTAGAGAATCCATTATTTAAAATCTTCTGATGAAAAAACTTAAGTTGTCTCGAAACCAGAAAAAAATCTATACGTGAAGGTGACTTAAATCTACCCGACCAACATGTAAATTCTGTTTTAGACTGATATTGTAAACACCAGGAATCACAAAGATCGAGAGTTTTTTTATAATTCATAATAATTTTCAGTGATTTTGGCTTAGGCTGTTTTCTTGACAGGGTAGAAGAATCCAGAATAGGGTTAAAAAGAATATTAACATCCCCTCCAATGATCACGTCTCCTATTACAGTCAATAGTGATTGAAACAGCTCTTCATAGGCTCCAGAGTTATCTTCTACTGGCGCTTAGAAGCTTACAAAGGTGACGGGTGTTTGTTTATGTTTAATTTTACATGTCAACCAACACCAACGCCCTGAATTATCACTCTCACGGTGTAAAATTTCTGCATGGATGTTCTTATTTAGAAAAATGGCCACCCTTCTCTTAGATTCCAAAATTGAAGAGAAGCCTCGATACGATGCCCATACCCTAAACATTGAAAACTCAGCCAATTTCATAGAAGAGATATGCGTTTCCTGTAGCAATAATACTGAAGGATTTTCAGCCTTAATCCACATCTCTATAGCCCGCATTTTCTTTTTGTTATTTAACCTATTAACATTAAATGATACTATTTTCAATTGCTCTTTTCTAGACATCTGGAGCATTTACCCAATTTTGATCCAACTCTCTCCCTTCATATTTTCCATTAAACCTGAATCTACGAAAAGGAAAACAAAACGAAGAAAGCACAAAGGACTTCATTTTTTTAATACTTTTCTCCCCTACACCATCCCCTACACCATCCCCTCCATCCTCCAACATGCTCCTGTACCTACCCATGTGCCCACCCATCCCCCCTCCTGTGGCCCTTCCTTCCTCCCCCACGCCAGCCACACAACCCTTCCCCCTAACACTTGGGTGTCCTGTTATTACACCCTTTGGGCCCTGAGACCCCTCTTCCTCACCTCCACCCCCTGTGGTACGTCAGAGTGGCTGCTCCTTTTTCAATCTTCGATGCCTACTAGACTCTTCTGACCAGGCAAACCTTCATCTCCTAGGTAACCATTTCTATGTTGGCGCTCCGTGGTTTTTAGCTCTATTCTATTTTAAGCGGTACAAAAGGGGGTGGTGATGGACGGAGCATCTGAACCAATCAAACACTCACACCCAGTCAAAAGATCAGGGTTTGATCCATCACCGTTCTTTAGCCCACTCTGCCACCCCCGTTCAGACATGGCTATATGCAAATCAGTCTGACCCTGTGCCTCATGGGAACAGTCCAGCCCGAACTGCCAAGCCATGCCTTCCCTGGACTGGAAACAAGCTTCCGAGGACCGGTTTCTGGCATTGCAGCCGTCTTCAGCCCGGCTTGCTTGAATCCAGTGGCAAAGTGAGCAAGGGACTCACGTCTGAGCATACCCTGCCACACTTATGGCAGCCAAAAGCGGTACAAAAGGGGGTGGTGATGGACGGAGCATCTGAACCAATCAAACACTCACACCCAGTCAAAAGATCAGGGTATGATCCATCACCGTTCTTTAGCCACCCATCACCACCCCCTTTTGTACCGCTTTTGGCCACCATAAGTGTGGCAGGGTATGCTCAGACGTGAGTCCCTTGCTCGCTTTGCCACTGGATTCAAGCAAGCCGGGCTGAAGACGGCTGGAATGCCAGAAACCGGTCCTCGGAAGCTTGTTTCCGGTCCAGGGAAGACATGGCTTGACAGTTCGGGCTGGACTGTTCCCATGAGGCACAGGGTCAGACTGATTTGCATATAGCCATGTCTGAACTGGGGTGGCAGAGTGGGCTAAAGAACGGTGATGGATTAAACCCAGATCTTTTTACTGGGTGTGAGTGTTTGATTGATTCAGATGCTCCATCCATCACCACCCCCTTTTGTACCGCTATTCTATTTTAAGGCTTCTCATCTATTTCCCATTCACCCCTATGCCCCTGTGAAATCTCATTCAGTAATTCCTGTGCCTCATCTACATCAGACAGCATATAAAATGTACCCTTTACCAGCACTTTCAATTTGGATTGCTGAGCAATCATGGCCTGGGCACCGTTTTCCTTAAATAAATGAAGGATTTTTACAAATTCCTTCCGCCTTTGCGCTGCTGCTCCGGACGTATACGAGAATATTCTGCACTTAATCGTCTCATTAACTGCAAATTGTCTTTGCTGAATTTCTTTGGATAAAATAGTTTCTTTTATGCGGGAGTCTGAAAAATTCAACAGGAGTGTACGTGGTAGCGTGGAGTTAGGGAAAGGATGGGCTGGTACCCGGTGTGCCCGGGTTATAGTTAAATCTCCTTCATATTCTGGAATTACTTTCTGTTTTAAGAAGGAAGTCACCCACTGAACTGTATTGGATCCCTCCAATCATTCTGGGACTCCAACTATTCGTAGGTTTGATCTTCTTGTATAATTTTCCAGATCGTCCAGTTTTGTTTCAAGCACCCGTCTGCTTTTATCGACCACCTTAACCACTTCTTTAACCTCTATCATCTGATCCTCGAAGGTCGAGATTCGAGTCTCTGCTTCTTGAAGTCTGAGTGGAAAACTTGAGACCCATTGATTTTCTTCAGTCGCTGATGGATCGAAGCTAGTTCAGCTCTTTGGAAACTTTTAAGCTCCCGCACCTCATCCAGGATTAAATTTAGCATATCCTTAACCGTCAACTGAATCTCACCAGCTAACTCAGTATTCATATCCGAAATGGGACTAAATGGATCGATTAAACACGGAGGGTGACCATCGGTATGAACATCGGTGTGAACACCATTAGCTGGTAGTATAGGAACGTTTTTTAATATAGAATGTGACTCTTTCAGTTCCTTTATCTGAATCTGGGTCTGTGTCTGTATTGCAGCTAGGGGGAGCCCGGATTTCAAATCAGAAGTGTTCACAGTTTGATTAGGACCTGATGATGCGGTTATATTTTCTGAACAGACATCCTCTTGCGGCAATGTAGAATGTTCATCATGCTGTAGAGCCAAGGCCGAGAGTAGTATAACCTTCGGCCCAGAATCACCAATCACAGAGCTATTTATAACAGGATCAGATACCACCGGATTAATTAGTGTTGTGGATTTATCTGGCAGTTGAGTAGTCCCTGGCTGAGTAACCCCTGGGTTACCTCCTGAATGCTGCAAATTTTGTGTGGAGAGTTGTAAGATGGGTGTGCGCTGGATTTTTTAGCAAAAAAAGGAAATTGCTTCGACCTTTTAACTGCACCCGCAGTTTTATCTTTTTTAAGACTGTTGAGCCCGGCATTATCTGGCAGCATCACTTCTGAGCTGACGATTGGCATATTCGCCTTATCCGATACCGAAACTGCTGCAGGGCTAGTTTGATTCAGCTGTTCGGTCAACAACACCTCTTGGTCATCTGCGCTCTCAGAAGACTCAGAAATCTCCTTTCCCGCCAGTCTAGCTGCCTCTTTTTTTACTTCTTTCTCCTGAAGCTTTCGGGCATTAGCTCTAATCCGCGCGTTTAGGAGCTTGCCCATTATCGTGTACACCTGGTCACACTTTCTTGTTTCCTTTCTCCCTCCTGATGACCCCACCTTTTGCCTGGGTATCACATGTATCAAGGGGCAAGTGTCCGAAAATTGAAAGTCAGTGTAATCCCCCAGTAGGAAATTCGCTATCAACTGTTTTCAGAAATAGTTTCCAATCAGGTTACAATAGCACTAAGCTCACTTGAAGCATCTGTAATTAATCACAGGTTCAACAATCCATTAACAATCCAACAATCCAACGATATCCATGGCTCTAAAAATAGTTCTGATATAGTTCGCCAAAGGGAGCCCGGAAAAAAAAAAAAACAAGCGGAAAGCCTTAAAATCCGGCACGCCAACAACAGCCGTCGCACAATTCCACGATATAATCAGAGTTTGTCAGACAGTGTGCTTTCTTACTCACTTCCACTACTGCACGAATACTTGACGTCCTTCAGTGAGTGTCTGCATATATCAAATGTGTCCAAGGATAAAGTGAACTGTGCAGGAATGTATCTGTCCAGGTTATTTTTTTTTTTTTAAGGTTAAACATTTTTTTTTTAAAGTTTGTTGCAGTTCCCAACTAGCTTCAAACTGACGATTAAATCAGCAGCTGCACCCTCTTCGCTCCCTTGTCTCCCTCCACTCTCACCTGCTCAACTCTTCCAGCTACCAGGAGAACCAGGGATGCAGGGAAAAACTCAGGGTCGAGCACGGGTGTGTATAACTGCCGCCTCAGACTCTTCACCACGAAACTGCCTCCCTGTTGCGGCTGCCACCGCTGTAAACGCGCTGCATATCGCGGCAAAAACGCGGCCGAAATTGACATCTCCAAAATCCACCAAAGTGCCTCAATTCGGCACTCGAACACCAGCCAGCCTGCACGCCATCCAGAACTCCGGCAGCAGCATCACCAGCAGCCGGCCATCAGCTGGGGGAGGGTGGAGCAAGGAGCTCAGGTGATCACGCGGAGACGTGGAGCTCCGCCGACATCCCCGTCGGCCCTCATTGCCTCTGAGTGTCTCACTCATAACTCCAAAGGTGAGACTTGTGTGATGAATTGTATGTGATGCAACTTTGTTCGAAAACGTTTTAGAAACTAACGTTTTATGAATACGGTTGTATTGATGTACTTGTATACTTATTAGTAGTATATAGTGATACCTTCACTTCAACTCTGGCCTTAATTTTGACAGCTCCGGCCAGGAATCCTGGCCTTAAAAAGTGATGGGTCTAGTCTTAATTATGACAGGCCTAGTCTTAAACTCCTGGCCGGAAATTTAACAGCTCTGGCTGGAAACCCTGGCCTTAAATTTTGACAGGGCCGGGCGCAGGCTGTTGGCCTTAAACAGTCCTGGCCTTAAAAGGGGGGTGACATGTAGGGATATTCCCAAGAAGTAACAGGCTGCAAAACATGTGGTAATTGTGTACATGTTTTAAAAGTGCATATGAAAGTGCGTGCAGGCTGGAAATGTCTGTGCATGTTTAAAACTGGGTGTTGCAGACAGCTGCAGGCTGAACAGCTGCTGAACAGGCCTGAGTCCCCAACCCTGTGTGTTGGGAGATGTTTTTTTTATGTTTGAAAAAAAAAAAAGGGGAGCTTTTAAATTGTAGCTGTTGGGAAACCCATAGTGTGTTTTAAAAAGCACAAGCCATGTTCAGCCACCCTGAGCTTTGAGATGTTGAAAAAGACAGATGTCATGGCAAGGTTTCCCCATGAGAACCTGAAATAGGATGCTAAGTGCTCGGCCGTAATTCACACACCTCCAAAGCCCCAGGGTCGAAACTGGACATGCTGGCCGGAATTGTGACAGTTTAGGCCACGACTTGATGACTCTGGCTGGAAAGATGACATGTGATGGGTTTAGTGATGGGCCAAAGGTCGGTTCCCGGGGGTCTCTACTTCCCAAGATAAGCCATTTTAAAATATGGCCCCAAGCACCCTACTCTTCCCCAAGATAAGCCATGAATGTAAGTAACAGATGTATACAGCGTAAACTGTGCAAGGTGAAAAAGACAGATGTCATGGCAAGTCTTCCCATGAGAACCTGAAGCAGAAGGCCAAGTGCTCTGACGTAATTCACACACCTCCAAAGCCCCAGGGTCGAAACTGGACATGCTGGCCGGAATTGTGACAGTTTAGGCCAGGACTTGATGACTCTGGCTGGAAAGATGACATGTGATGGGTTTAGTGATGGGGCAAAGGTCGGTTCCCGGGGGTCTCTCTTCCCCAAGATAAGCCATGAATGTAAGTAACAGATGTATACAGCGTAAACTGTGCAAGCATAGAAAAAAAGTTCCCATCCAAAGACCCCAAGACATTGTTCTAAACCCCCTCAAGTCATAAGGGGTGTGGGGGCTTCTAATTAGCATGCATGGACAGGTATAAAAAGGCCCCTCATGGAACACTGTCAAACACCCATTCAAAAAACTTCTGGGAGCGACTGCTGTGGATTGCTTTTTTTTTTGTTGCACTTTGAGTATTTCTTCACCAACAAGCCCTTCAACACCCTTGGGGAGCAAGTGGACTGTCTTGGAGTCACAGCGCCAACCCTTGGAACTTAAAGGCAAGAATGGACCCGAGCAACTTTTCCCAGATTGACGCCGCCTGTGAACATGTAGAGAAGGTAAATAAAGCATGGGCGCAAGGATGTATGTTTATGTGGTGTTAAAAGTATACAAAACTGTAGTTTTGAAAATGCTAAAGAGTACTTTGTAAACTGTTAATGTTTAAGGCGATGTGTTGTGTTTAATGTGAATAAAGGTGCCAATGAAGTTTTTTACAAGACGTGAAATGTAAATGTATTTAAAATGAATAAAGGCTGTGTTGAAGGTTTGAGTTTAAAGTTATGTGTGTAGACAATTAATGTTAATAGGGGTGGTGTTGTGGGGGATGGCGCAGAGTTTGCAGGCGTTTTTTTATTTAAGGGCATAATGTTGTAGGTCTTAGGAGGGTACATGCAGAGGGGAAACGTGCATTTTACAGTTCATAGAAACATTTAACTACACTGTAACGGTACCATAGGGGCTTTAAATAATATACATGGCATATAATTAAAAATAAATAATGCCTTGTTGCACTCACCAAACCGCTGTAGAGAGTTGGAGGGGTCCAGGGGGGCTCCGGGGGTCCTTGCTGCTCCTTGGTGGGGTCCTGAGGGCCTTGTATTTAAAAAATAAATAAACCCGGGGGCCAGTTGTCGAGGGGGGGCTCCTGGTGGGTCGCCATAGTCCTTTGGGGTGTTATGGGGCTGTCTCTGTGTGTCCTGGGGGTCTCTGGGTCCCTAGTGCAGCGTTATTTTTAAAACAATGCCCCGAGTCCGCTTCACCATGGCGCTGCTAGGGGTGCCGGTCTCCCGGTGTCCCAGGGCCTCCGTGGCCGTTCTTATTTAAAATAAAATGCCCCGAGCCCGCTTCACCATGGCGCTGCTCGGGGACTCTGGTGCCGGTCCCGGTGTCCCTGGGCCTCCGTGGCCGTTATTTTTTTAAATAAAATGCCCCGAGCCCGCTTCACCATGGCGCTGCTCGGGGACTCTGGTGGCGGACTCCGAGTGTCCCGCGATGCTTGTTTGCCGCCTTTCTTTCTTAAAAATACCCCCGAGCCCGCCTGTGTCTGGCGCTGCTCGGGGGACTCTAGGGGGGGGGGGGGGGGGGGGGCTCCGGGTGCCCGGTGGGGCTCCGGAGCCCGTGTGCATAATTGGGCCGTTTTTTAAAATATATCCCCGAGCCCGCTTGCATCGGGGCGCTGCTCGGGGGACTCTGGGGGGCGGACTCCGGTGTCCTTGGTGCTGTGAGGGGTCCTGTGGGCATTTTCCCACGGCCCCACGTGGATCCAGCAGCGGCAGCATGGCGGCATGAGCTTCTCCGGGGCTGCAGGGTTAGGGCCGCCCCCACCAGTGATGAGCTGGTGACATCACTGAAGGGGCGGGCCAAGCCTGCAGGCCCGGTGTGTGTTTTTTTATTTTATTTATTGAGAGATAGCGCGAACACGAAGGTGTTAGAGCGCTTCACAATAGGAACAGAACTGCTACATGAGAACATTACAAGTGAGCAAAATACAAAGGCAAACGTTACATTAAATGAAGCAAAATTACAATTGTGCGCCAACAGAGTATAAGAGGTAGTAAACGGTGCATTACAAAAGTGACAATCGTGAGTCAACAAAATACAAGAGGTAGCAAACGATGCATTGCAGGCGGAAAAAGTGACGTGTGCAGGTTACAAAAAGCGTACAAAATAAATATAGAGGTATAATACTGCAATATATGTGAGACTGAGAGTTAGCATTGGAATGTGTCAAAGCGCTTTACACAAGAGCCTTATGTAAAACATAAGGTCTAAGAATTACAGGTGTTACATAAAAGATACAAACAGAAAAAATACTGGTTGTTAGCGCAAATTACAAGAGCAGGCGATAAGTTACATGGACAAAAATTTCAATGGTGAGCAAACAAAATACAGGCGTTATCAAACGGGGCATTACATGAGGAAAAAAAAAGTGCAATGTGTGCAGGTTACAGGTAGAGGTATAATACTGCAATACGTGGTAGACAATGTGGCGTAATCAAGAGGGGCGCAAGCAGGGTGTTACAAGAGAAAAGAGGCGTGTACATGTTACAAAAGAGTGCCCAGCACTTAGGCGCAATGGTCGCAAGGTAGGATGTTGGTGGTACATTAAGTCATGTACCCAGAATTACAGGATATGGCGTAGGGTGCTTCTATTTATTTTAAAATGTTTGCTAACGCTATCCCCAAGGGTGCATAACTATTACAATACATGCTTTGCCGCTGTACAGTAACCCCTTTTTTTTAAAATGGTCGCCTAGCGTGTCACAGATAGAGGTTTTTTAAAAAATTGTGTGTTGTTGCACCCACCCTTGTAAATGTGTACCTGAATTGTTTGAAGTTGTGATACTTTTGTTTAAGAAAAGCGTTTACTAAAACCGTTTTTATTTCTTTTTTTAATTTAATGTTTAATGCAGATGCAAGACCCTGCAAATGCAACCGTCACCAATGTGCCCCCGCCGCTGGACCCAGCTGTAATAACTAGCAACGCTGGTCACCTGTCGGCCCCACAGCCAGGTATATATATATATATATTTAGAGTTATGTAGTTCTACGTAGTTTTGTACACCAGTCTCTCAGAAGTTCTCTTTTTCTAATGGGCTCTCATGTATGTATGCTTTTACAGCTTATGACCCTGACCTACAACAAGCTTTTGACGAGCTTATGGAGTACATCGAGGCTCAAGACGCTCTGAACAGTGTGCAAAACACTTCAGTTCCTACATGTAATTAAAAAGCCCCTGTTATTTTAAACTGTCTAAGACGCTGGGGAGTTGGCGGGGTAGGCCACAGTCCTGACCCTGATGGTGTATAGTGGGACTCCTCAGAAATATGACTAAGGCGGGGTATTATTTTTTCTTTACAGGCACCCCCACGTTATGCCCGAACGGCGTCGAGGTACAAGAGGCGTCGCGAGAATCAAAAGAAAGCCCTTTGAAGAGGAAAGCTTTACCTTCTAAAGTGGGACCACCGTCAAAGAAAGGAGTTGCAAAAAGACCTCTATCAGGTGTGTTTGTTACAAAGGGTGTGAAAAGTACTATCAGTGTTACAGACTCTCAAGCAGAAGGGTACAACGACTTGTAGCAAGGCCTATATAAAAAGGTGGCGGTGTAGAACTTAGGATTGTGTGTGTTCTTTTTATACTTTCTCTAACATATATATTTTTTCTGTTTATATTTTAGAAGCGGCTCAGAAACATGCTGCTGAAGAGAGGTCGGCGCAGCCCTTAAGGGACATAACAGCAACCGTCCAGAACAACAGAAGCGCTACAAAAGGTGTGAGTAGGCGTGTACGCCACGAAAAAGTCTCCGCGCACTACACACCAAACATGATGAACAATCCTCTACACCAATCTATTCTGCACAGGGGTGGAGTCAGCACTGGCGGAGTCTTGACAAACACAGATAACACAGGGCAGGGTCTGTGTAAAACAGCTACAGTGGGTCTGGGCCCTCTCATCGTATCAAAAGGGAAAGGTGTCTCAATCACTGCCGCCCTTAAGAAGAAACATAAGGACTCAGAGAACCTTCCCAACCCTTTAAAACGTGTGAAGTCCTCCAAGGTATTCACAGAGCCCCAAGCAGAACCCTTAAACTTAAAGAAGACGGCTCCGATGCTCCCAGAGGTCCAGGCAAAGCCCTTAAGCCCCGAGAAGAAGAAACCTAGGACCCCTGAACCCCATGATAGCCCCTTAGACCTATCTGTAAAAAAGACTGTTAAACCTTTGAATGAGGCCTATACACCCGTGAGCCCCAAGGAGGCGGTAGTTGTAGCTGTGGATGTAGAAGAGATGGCGCTGCCACAGCCCCCTAAAACATCGCGCCTCTCAAGAAAACATCTGAAGCTGAAACCGGGGGTCCCTAAGCTACAGATAGCAGCGTCCCTCAGCAACCATAATGCAACGCTGGATCCATCCAGCATCCTGAAACCCCAGACAGTACCAAATAAAATAACTGTACATGTAGAGGTACACGCCCCTGAGCAGCCCCCAAAGCCGGTTGTAAGTGTTCAGGCACAGCCTAGGGTCTCAACGGGTAATAACACGCAACCCCTAGAAGGGCCTTCTATCGTGAACACCCCAGCTCTTGAGCTGATTAGGGGGGTGGTAGACAGCCTAGGTAGAACCCCTGAAGCGGTGTCCCAGGGGTCTTTGAGCACAGCGGGTTTACAGAACCCAGCTAACAGGTCAGCACACCCTGACACAGGCATTTCAGCTAGGACCCCTGATTATAACGACAGCTCCTCACAATCCTCATACCCATTGTCCCCTAGTACCCCTCCGGGGGCATACGACCCCACCAGCCCTGCTGCCAGCCCCGCGCCCAGCCCCGCGTCCAGCCCAGCTGCCAGCCCCGTGTACAGTCCCGTGTCCAGTCCCGCGTCCAGCCCACCTGCCAGCCCCGTGTACAGGCCTGTGTCCAGCCCCGCTGCCAGCCACGTGTACAGTCCCGGGTCCAGCCCCGCGGCCGTCGTAAGCCCCACACAGCCCTCAGCAATAAGTGTGGATGACAAGACCACGGGGGCCCAGGGGGTACAGCCGCTTTTTCCATACAAAGTTTGCAATGTTCCATTCCTGTCCGCACCAGGGCGTTCGCCGGGGGGTCCTATTTCTAGAACACTATCGGAACAGGCTTTACAGAATGGTGCTAAGGCTGTTAGCAGTATAGATGGTCCTAAGACGTTGCAGCCATTTATAAGGCCTCGCAAGGTGGGGCCCTCTAAGCAGGCGCAAGAGGGGTCTGTAAACACATATGAGGTATTTGCGGGTCATGTAAAAGAGATGCAGATGGCTGTTCGAAAACTAAAACGCCAGGCGCTCGCCGCAAACCTAAAATGGGGGGTGGGGGTGAACAAGCCCCTGTACACAAGTATGGCCCATCAGAAGATCGTGGAAAGGGTTGGGGTGTGTAAAAAAGTGATCATCCAGGAGTGTCAGGCGGCTGTGGCAGACATACATGCTATACGGGCGTGACTATGGCAACACCGGCCCCTAAAGACCCCCACAGCCAGTGGTGCTCATAAGAGGCCCCCAAAATATACCCGTAAGGTCCAGAGGTTAGTGACAAAGTCTGCACGCTTCTTAAGACTGCTCAAGCAGCGTACATCTGATGCCTCACAACCCTTCAAACAAGAAACATCTGTTTCCCTCGACCCCTTCAAACAAGGGCCCATAGTTTCAAGAACAGCTCCTGAAACATATAAACCAACACTTTACCGCCGACAATACATAGGTGCAGGGTCAAACATACCGAGGGTCGGCCATTTGAAGGGGGTAGGGGGGCGGACTTTAAAACTCCAAACACAGCAACATTCAGAAGGACCTAGGGGTGGAACTGTAGCAGCGGCCTCCATGAACAAGGCGTACAATGACACCAACCAACCTGTTCAGATAGGCTGGGGCATGGTATCTCGAAAAGCCTGGGGTCGTAAAAGAAAAAAAAAGTGGCTTAATAGTACAAAGCAACGCAGGCGCTTAATAAATAAGCTGAAGAAGGCTAGAATATGCGCTACCCGCAGGTTTACAAGGACTCCTGAGACAGGTCCCACCAGGACCCCCCAAAATGACACAACAGAGAACACCTCCGCAATTCACACTCCTACTGCTGAGGGCCCAGAGCCCTTGTGTTTAGAGAGTGTTAGAAGTTACACTCGCAATGTAGAGAGGTTTAGGGCCGTAGAACACTATGAGGAGTTTAGATTTATTAACATCCATCAAATAACATCATCCGATCAGGGTGTTCTGGCTATACATCAGGCTGTGCAGGAGCTCATAGAAAGGTTGTTACACAATGTGGGGCCTAATGACTTTTTCCAACTCCGCTTCCAGGGGCAGGGTTTTGACACTCCGTTGTTCACCAGGCGGAAGGCCCGAGATGTTTTTGACGCTGTGCAATTTTTAGAAAACCTCTCAAGGCTTTTACAGAGTAAGGCAGAACTAGTCGCCTATGGCACTTTTAGTGTCATAGCCCTCATTGTACGGGGGCGTGAGGGTGGTGTTTCCAGACCTTTAAAGAGCATACTCTACAGTCAAATAATTGGTAAGAAACAGAGGTGGCTGCTCAACTTTAACAGCCCCTCTGCCAACACATGTCTGGCGGCCAGCATCGTGGGGCTGCTGATGGCTCGCAAGACCCCTGACGCTGTCATCATGTCTAGAGCTGCTGAAGCCCATGAGGTTCTTGAAATACCTCCTGACCGAATGGTCGGCTTTGGCGATATAGGTCTTTTTGAGAACTATTTCGCCGTGACGGTGAAAGTTCTTCATCACAACGGTTCCTGGAAGTACTTTACAACAGGGGGCCCTGTGAGAAACAAGACCGTATATGTCCTCCACGCCGAAAATCATTTTTACGGCATCTTGAACCTTAAAGGTTTTTTGGGTGTCAGGAATGTGTGCGCCCACTGTGACCATATATACAGCAATAAAACATACCACCAATGTGAAATGCATTGCAAGATGTGTCAGAGGGACGGCTGTATAGAAGACGCTACCCTGAAGGTGAGGTGCGGCACGTGTAGGATGTTTTGTCGCTCGCAAAACTGCTTGAGCATACACGAGAAATCTTTCACATGCGTCCCTAAAAAGGACTGCAGTGAGTGTGGGCGGTATGTGGCAACGGATCACAAGTGCAAAGGCATGATATGTCCCCGTTGTCATGTGTCTTACGAGGCAGGCACCAGCCATCAGTGTTATATGGTTAAAGGTCTACCTCAGACCAAGACCGAGGACTATATAGTGTTTGATATAGAGTGCACACAAGAGACGGGGGTACACCAACCTAACTATATTTACGCCCACCATCTAACTTCCGACGACAGCTGGGAGTTTGAGGGACGAACGTGCGTTGGTGATTTCCTGAGCACTTTCATTCAAGCCAAATTCCAAGGATATACCATGCTCGCCCACAACTCGAAAGCCTATGACTCCTTCTTTATTCTACGAGACATGATTCGTGAAAAGATACCGGTGGAACTCATAACACAGGGGTCTAAACTGATGTTGATGACGGTATGCCCTTTAAAAATACGCTTCATGGACACCCTGAATTTCCTACCCATGAAATTGAGCAAGCTGCCAAAGGCCTTTGGGTTCCCTGGGTGTAAAGGTTATTTTCCACACTTTTTTAACACCTGGGCTAATCAGAATTATGTGGGACCCATGCCTCCTACCGACAGCTACGGGGTGGAATACATGATGCCTGATGAGAAAGTGAGCTTTCTACAATGGTACTCTGAAAACCGTGAAAAGGCGTTTCACTTTCAAACAGAGTTGAAAGCTTATTGTCAGGCTGATGTAATGATCCTGCGGCAAGCTTGTAACATCTTCAGAGATGCTGTGGTGTCTATGACTAAAGAAGTAACGGTGTTGAAATCCAAAACCCCTGAAACGCGGCATGCGGTCGAATACATAGACCCATTTCAAAACGTCACTCTGGCATCCATGTGTATGTCCATCTACAAACACATGTTTTTAAGGCCCGAAACTATAGCTCTAGTACCGCCAGACCTCTATAACGGTAAACAAAAACGTTATTCAACCCCCTCTATCCAGTGGCTCATGCACGTCTCTGAGAAGGAAGACATACAAATTCAACATGCCTTACAGGGTGGTGAATACCGCCTGGGGCCCTATTACCTGGACGGGTTCTCTGTAATTAACGGTGTGCCGACGGCCTTTGAATTCAACGGTTGTTTTTACCACGGATGCCCCAAGTGTTACAAGCCCCACGAGTATAACAAAATGCTGGGGTCCAAATTTGAACACTTATACAGACGTACTCTGACAAAGGCACAGTATGTTGAAAACCAGGGCTTTGCTATGCGAGTTCTTTGGGAGCACGAGTGGTTAGACATGTTAAAAACCGACACAGACCTCTGCTCTTTTCTTAAGACCCGTGATTTACCCACACCTCTGGAACCCCGCGATGCCTTATTTGGGGGGCGCACAAATGCCATACAACTGTACAAGGCCGCTGGTGAGGGTGAGAAAATACACTACTATGATTTCACCAGTCTGTACCCTTTTGTGAACAAGATGAAGTTGTACCCGCTGGGTCATCCCACCATCATCTATAGAGATTTTAAGCCCCTATCCGAATACTTTGGGCTTATCAAATGTGAAATCTATCCTCCTAAGCAGCTTTACTTCCCGGTGTTACCATGCAGAGTCGATGGCAAGCTGATGTTCCCCCTCTGTCGAACATGTGCGATGCTTAAAGAAGTTGACGGTTGCAGACACACCGATGAACAAAGGATGCTCACAGGGACCTGGTGTAGCATCGAGGTACAAGCTGCCTTAGAGAAAGGGTACAGGCTAGGTAGAGTGCACGAAGTGTGGCATTTTAAGAGCACTACAACACAACTCTTTGCCCCCTACATTAATTTGTTTCTCAGAGACAAACAGGAGGCCTCAGGGTATCCTGAATGGTGTACTAGTCAGGATGCAAAACAGAAATACATCGACGACTACTACGCTCACGAGGGTATCCGTTTACGCCCCCAGCTGATAGAGGTCAATCCTGCACGCCGCCAGTTAGCCAAACTCTGTCTCAACTCCTTATGGGGAAAATTTGCACAGCGCACAAACCTTTCAAATACTACCTTAATATCAGATCCTGATGAACTGTTCAAGTACCTGTTTGCCCCATGCTACGAGGTGTCCAGCTGCGACTTTATCGATGACGATACCGCGGCTTTGTGTTGGAAATACGCCCAAGAGTACCCCACATCGAGTAACAACATAAACATTTTCATAGCCTGCTTCACGACTGCCCACGCTCGTCTAGAGCTTTACGGGGTTATGGATAAGCTCCAGGATCGCTGCTTGTATCACGATACAGATTCTGTGATTTTTCTGAGCAAGCCGGGGGATGAAGACCCCCCTCTGGGAGATTATCTGGGTAATCTAACCAGTGAGCTAGATAAGGATGAGTTTATAAAAGAATTTACGTCCTCCGGACCTAAAACATACAGCTACCGTACCAACAAGAACAAGGTGTGTATGAAGGTCAAAGGGATAACATTAAATGTCAGCAACACCCTAAAAATCAATTTTGATAGTTTGAAGAATCTGGTGCATGAATACGCTACAGCAGACGATTCTGAGAATGCTAAAACCATAGTCGTGAACCAGCCCTGCATAGTCAGATCCAAAAAGAAGTGGGAAATCACAACCCAGCCTCTACATAAAACATTGCGAGTTGTTTTTGATAAAAGGGTCCTGACCACCGACTATAAAACACTGCCTTATGGTTACTAGACCCATTAGAGAGACAGCCGCCACAGCATGGACACTAGGTTACAGCATCCGTTCTCCTGCGTGCTAGCAGGCCCCTCAAACTGCGGGAAAAGCTACTTTATAAAAAAGCTCTTAGAAAATGCCGGCTCTGCTTTATCACAAACCCCTAACAACATTGTGTGGCTTTATTCATGCTGGCAGCCTCTTTATACAGATTTGGGCCGCCGGTTCCCACATATCAAATTTATAGAGGGTATACCGGATAACCTCAACGATGATGAGCTACTACCCCCAACCCTTGTAAATATGATAATTGTTGATGATCTGATGCGTGAAGGTGGTGATCATCCCGAGTTAGAGAGAGCTTTTACCCAATATTCCCATCATCGTAATCTAAGCATCTGCTACATTGTGCAGAACTTGTTTTACAAAGGCAAGAACAGTAGGTCTATAGCTCTCAACGCTTCATACCTTGTTTTATTTAAAAACCCTCGTGACAAACAACAAATATCCGTCATAGCTAAACAGATGTACCCAGGAAACACACACTTCTTCACGGAGGCCTTTAACGACGCTACAGCAAAACCCCACGGGTACCTGTTGGTAGACTTAAAAAATGAAACTCTAGAAGACTATAGACTAAGGGCTGATATTTTTCCCCCAGAGCTACCAGTAGTTTACACCCCAAAGCCCAAGACCAGGACCTATAAAAAGCAACACTGATGTATTTTAGAACCATTTACAGCCACGCCCTTATAACGCACAGTGGTGACCATGTCTGCACACCTACGCCGCAATTTAGCCCTCCTGAAAATGCTTGTTAAAGCCAGTCCCCAACATCGAAAGGCCATCCTGGGCACCGCTTCTGACGATTTAGTGGCTGCCATTTCAGAAATAGCCCTAAACACCCTAAAAGGCAACGTCCCTATATCAAAGCGGCAGTTACAGGTTCTGAAGAAGAAGAAGGGGCTTATCAAGAAGCTCAGTAATAAAAGGGGCTCACTCATAACAAAGAAGAAACTGGTGAAACAGTCTGGAGGTTTTATAGGTAGCTTGCTGGGGATAGCTATACCTGTAATTACAAGCCTCCTCACGGGTGAGTGATGGACCACGCCACAAAAATGTATCTGGTTCCTAGGCAGCAGATGGAGCAAATGGGGTCCACCAATGACAACGCCTGGGATATCCGTAGAAATGAGACTCTACGCCTGGATACTGAAATTAAAGACATTTTGAGCAGGACTGATCTAAACCCCTATGACAAGGCTAACCTTTACAACAGCACTCTCAAAAAATTCTTAAATTACTACACCCAGTGGAATACCGAGAAGAACAAGTTGACTCTATATACCCCAGACTCTGAACAACCAGCTGCTCAGGCCCCCGATCCGCAGCCCCTACAACCGCCTCCCGATGGTGCGACAGCCTCAGATACCTTTGTTGGAGACCTCCTAAAAAATATAGGTCAAAGGCACAGAGGGGCTGCAGTCCCTTTGATGCTTGCCTGTTATCGAAACCAGTCCCTGATATTCCCTGATGTAATGCCCTGCTGCAAAACTGGGGGTGTAGGGTTTTGCAGGAATCACATTGCCCTCGTGGACCAGCGCCGCGTAGTTGATGTTGTAGTGTTTAAAATTGAAGGGGTTTGAGGCATAGGTGCCACTAAAAGCTGTATTGTCCACAAACCCTATGATGATGAGCTTTGGTAGCTGTCCCAGAAATAGATTCTGCTGTTGTGTTAAGCGGGTACCTGCAGGGATGCTGAATACCTTCAGAGCTACTCTTTCCACAGCGTACTTGGCGTTGGATATTTGCAAAGCTTCGGCGTGCGCTAGCCTGACGCTCGGGGACACTTTCACTCTCTTTACAAACAGGCTCGCGGACAGTATGTTCAGCTTGTACTGTTCCGCATCCCCGTTGATGAGGCAGAATGAGTCCTTGTTACGATTGAGCTTGATCTTAAGATCAATTCCGTTGATGAGCAGTTTATCTTGGAAGAAGAGGTCCGAATGTATGCGCCCCAGGAGGTCAAAGGTACGGCTGGCTGTAGCATGCCCCGCTCTTTTTATAAAGCCCTTATTATCACCATCCAGAGCTGTGCTTTCAAACTGTCCGTGTGTATCCCTGTGAAAGAGACCCGCTGAAAGTTGTGTGTCAAGGGCATCGCTACTGTAATTTAGAATACTCTCTATGTAGGCTCTGTAGGCGTACATGTTATCGTTCTGGGTGATGAGTCGGTCGCCCAGGGTGATGTCCACTTGATTAAACATGGTAGCTACAGGGTAAGCGATTGGTGCCACCTTAGAACCGTCGTCAATGTCGGTCCCATCCGCTTTTACGATTTTACACATAAGATGCAGCAGAGTGTTGTTGAGATCCAAATACATATCCGTGGCCCCTGACACATAAAACTCTATAGGTGCCAACGGTGTCAATGCTGCTAAAGGCGACACCTCCATGAAGAAGCTGTTTTCGATGCTTGTCTGTGTGGGCTTTAGACTAAACAAGTCCAACTCTGATTTGGCGCACTCTCCAGATCCACAATGTACGAAGGCCATGGCTGTGCTTACAAGGCTTTAAAAAATATTTACTTTAGAGCCGGTTCGCTTCTTTGCAGCTCTCTTCCGTCTTGGAGCTCTTCTTTTCTGAGGACGTTTTGAAGCGGTCCTCCTTTTTTTATAGGGGGCTGGGGGACCCCGGCGTCTGGAAACACCCCGTTTCCTTTTGACACTAGCGCGTGGCTTATACATCAAACCAGCTCCTTCTTGAGGCTGCTTGTTCATGCGCTCTGCAACCGCCGAGGTAACAGACCCCACCACCTCCTGGGCAATGTTCGAGGCAGCCGCCTTAACATGAGGTTTTGCAATTTCATAGCCTCTTCTCAGGAAAGGCATAGCTCTTCTAAACAGACTCCTAAAGAATCCTCCTAATCCAGCCCCGTACATAACGGGTGAACCTTGAAAGTACGGTGGTCCTCCATAACCGGCTTGACTTCTGTAATAGTCTCTGTACATAGACGGATCTCCGTAGGTTTTCATAACCACCATGATGGCTGCCTAATACCCTCTGTCGTGTCTAGGCCTTAAATGAAGCTTGACAATAACTTTCCCGTATTTAAAGGCCACCGGCTCAGACTGATCATCGTAGATCATAATTGAAATAGTGTCAAAATGGTTTTTAGAAACTGCGACGTAGTCGGGTTTGTTAAATTGTATGTTGACCATGGTATTATTATCACCCTGTACATGCACCCACCTTAACAATGGCGAGTAACTATCACCTATCCTCTGAGACTCTACAATATCGCTGTACACGTAGAGCGTGTAGAACCCCCCATTAATATCGGGGCACGTTTGATCTTGTTCCACGGGGCTTTTCACATGTTGTACTGTCCCTAAAATCCTTTTTAATTTACCTGAGCAGTTAAACAGGGTGTTTCGATTTATGGATTTAAGAAACACCTTCCTTCTCACATTATCTAGGGCCAGATGAATATTCGGATGTGGTTCTATAGCGGCTATGGATTTGTTGATGGCTTCGATAATGCTTGTAATGTTTGGGTAGTAGCCGGCGGGAAGGATGTGTGTATGCCCATGGGGTCCTGCTCCCTCTTGATGTGAAACTTGGCTTCGGCCGCTGTAAATGTATTCCATGTTCTAGGGTATTGTATTTCTGTTAGGGCAACCTCCCAGTCCCCCTTCAGGTCCACAGCCTTAGCCAATTTGACGGTGTAATTAGAAATCTGATTGCTGGGGAACATGTCCTTAGAAGCGTTGGATGGTAAGGTTATATAAAAGGGTGTAGTCTCCATCGTAGCAGCGGCTTTTAGCTCACACACCCTTCAGGGAGCTGGCCAACACCCAACTGTTAAATTTCTCAGGCCAGCCGCGCCATTTGACATATGCCTGGCTCTTAGCACCTGTACCTTGCCTTTTCAGAACCTTTTCAACCCTATACACACGGTTTGGATCATTGGGCACCTTTTGTAACTCTTCCTTGTAAAAGGATCCCGACACCGTTTCCCCATCGTAGTCCTTTAACCTGTAAATATACAGCCCTTCCTTAAGCTCCACACTTTCCACTATAAATATTTCATCACTAAAGGTCTGTTGGTAACCCTTTGTGAAGACTCCTTTCAGTTTTGAAATCCTAACGTGATCACCATTTTTAAATATAGACTTCTTCACCTTTGTCCCAAAGTTAGGACCATACAAGTTTCTCCAAGCAGTTAACGAATTACTAGATGTTACCTCTTCAGGTGCCATTTTGATGGTCCTATGATAACTGGCATTATATACAGCTAAAAAAGCCTGTAGAACATCCACGTATCTGTACGTATTGTTGGCCGTAAAATACCGCCACATCTTAGACTTTAAAGTTCTGTTAAACCTTTCTACAACCGCTGCTTTTACCTCGGTGTGTGTTACAAAATGTTGAACATTGTGCTGCTTTAATAATTTCTGAAATGACTTGTTTAAGAATTCTTTTCCTGCGTCTGTTTGTAGTTTTTGAGGAATACGTCCCTTATCGAAGATGGCTTTAAAAGCGGCCGTGACGCTAGCTCCACTTTTATCACGCAGCGCCTCTGCGTACGCGTATTTGGACAACACATCTATGACTGTTAATATATAACAGGCGCCGTCGTTATGTTTTGCAGTATCTTGAAGGCTGATTATGTCCGCCTGCCACTGATAATCTATACACGCATTAACGATTGTAGGACGCCTCTTAAAGCGTCTTCTGGCTGGTTTATGTAGTGAATACGCCTCCTCTCCTGATAACCATGTCTTCACAGCTTCTCTGCTTACCGACTTCTTTTCAGCCACAGCCCTTCTATATAGAGCGGCGCCGCTTCCAAAGCTGCCAACCCCTCTTGTATCATAATAAAGTTTTCTTAACAGGCCTTCCGACATGTTAGCAGTCATTAGAGTACAGGAAATGAAAGACGCTTGTTTTGTGTAAGAACATTTTATTAAAAATAATGAGTATTACCAAATCACAAAACAAAAAGGGGTTTCATATCTTTTCACAGTATGCGTAGTAAGTACGGTTTAACACATATACTTTTTTTGGGTGTAACATTCTACTACTTTACTTTTAAATACACGCTAGCACTTAGCAATACATCAGGACTTATCTATTATAAAATAGCCTTTGTGGTGCGATGGCCACTACTTTTCTGCTTTTTAGATACACATTACACATGCGCCTTTCTATAAGTCTTTCTATCATTTTTCTGTCACAGCACGCACAGGCGTTTGGCATGCCTCTTAGTTTTGCGCAGGGGTCGTTGGCATAGCGTATCTCCTTTACTGTCGCCATCAAGATCTTCAACATGTTAGGGTGGACAAAATTATTTTCATCACTCAGGCCGTGCACCACCCTTAGCAGCTTATACATCTTGTACGGATCAAGCAAACTACATATGTGCCGTATCATTCGGTCTCTGTATGATTCGGCTAGACACTCGTGCGCCTCCTGTTGAGGGTCCCTAATACGGTGGCCGAAACACATGTTGTAATAGTCCCGTTTGACACACGCGCGTACAACTATAGCTGCGAAACCTTTGACACCAGCTATAGTGTCTCTGGGGAACCACGCCGTTGCTTTTACAAACTCATCGTTCTTAGAACCATCTTCACATTCCATGGGCAGCGGTGAACTCGGCTTTGTGGAACTTCCAGTCTGGTTTGCACAGCATATACAGGACAGATTCAAGCTGCGACCTTTTGCAGTCTGCCCCTGGGCCTCAGTTCTTTTCGGTGTTTCATCCTAGGTTCAAAAGACAAATATTGACACCCCGTTAGCGGTAGAAAGACAACAAACTTTCAAGTAAAGGGTCTACGCCTAACATTTTTTACTTACCCACACACTTTCACCACCCTCTGCAGCGCCTCTGAAATCTTGAGAGTCGGTAACATCCATTGGGGACCCTTCATCTTCAACGCTTGTATCAGGCTGTTGCACAACTACCTTCGTAGGACTCATAGCCTTCTGAACATCCATGGTTTCATAGATGTGGGTATTAGGAGGGGGCATCGTTTCATTTTCTTTGTGCATTATGAAGTAAGTGCACCCCACTGGTTCTGCTCTCTAGAGGGTCACAAACAAAAACGAAATATTAGCGTTCGATAGTTGTAGAAATAAAATACATCCTTATGATAAATGGCTGCTCATAACATTTTAACTCACCCCCACATTTTCACCACCCTCGGCTGCGGCTCTGCCATCTTGAGAGTTGTTAATATCCTGCGATGCCCCATCAGCCGCGGTTCTGACATTTTGAGAGGCGGGAATAACATCCGATGCTCCCTCAGCTTCCACGTTTGCATCAAGTTTTTGAACAGGGACATTCTCAGGAAAAAGACTCTCGCGAAAACCCACGTCTTCATAGACGGGTGTATTAGGCGGAACTATGGTGTCCTCCGCATCCTCCGACTCCAAGAGCATGCTTTGCTCAACCGTCAAGTCGCCACTCGAACCCTCGCTAGAGCCGCTGCTGCTATCGCTCTTAATCGGGGACAGCGGACACCGCCAATCCTTGAAACCAGGGGCGCCAAAGCGCTTAGCAAACCCACAGCCAAAAGCAGTAACGTCGCAATCCATATCCTTAGGTTCTTCTGATTGAGCATTCTCGTCCATTACCAAAGGGCTTATGGTTCTGTAATAGCTAATGAAGGGGGTCTGTGAGCCACCAACCCCGTGTTTTCTCGCAAATGGGTTGTAGCTCTTCTTTTCTGCCATGGCGCTCCTTCACGTAGTCCAGCGGTTGCTTGCTTGCTATATCAGGCTCCTGACACCGGCTTATATGTATTCTGACGGCTCCGCCACGCCTATGTCTCCAAAACAAAACTACACACCCCCCTATGACTCAGCCGCCCCCCTTTTAAGGCCCGGCCCTGTTAAATTTAAGGCCAGGGTTTCCAGCCAGAGCAGTCAAATTTCCGGCCAGGAGTTTAAGACTAGGCCTGTCATAATTAAGATGCAGCCTGTTACTTCTTGGGAATATCCCTACATGTCACCCCCCTTTTAAGGCCAGGACTGTTTAAGGCCAACAGCCTGCGCCCGGCCCTGTCAAAATTTAAGGCCAGGGTTTCCAGCCAGAGCTGTTAAATTTCCGGCCAGGAGTTTAAGACTAGGCCTGTCATAATTAAGACTAGACCCATCACTTTTTAAGGCCAGGATTCCTGGCCGGAGCTGTCAAAATTAAGGCCAGAGTTGAAGTGAAGGTATCACTATATACTACTCTTATTTATTGACAATTTTAGGACATTTTTATCTGTCATATGTGTTGAAACTAAAAGTGTGCTATGGTTCTGTAAGAATGTATTTCTTGGAAATAAAAGAACTTGATTACATTTCCGTTTTGTCCTTGTGCAATAGCAAATGATTCTGATTAATACATTTTTTTCGGTTTTTGCTAAGCAATTGTAAACATAGAACGCAGTTGACTCAGCCAAACGTCAATTTTCTAGTTAATCTGAGTATCACGTTAAATCCAGAAGACTAGATGAGGTGAGCAAGAGGGGACATATACCTTAATTAAAAGTGGAGGCAGAATAGATCCCTGGGGTATGCTGCAATCCAAGGTTCTAATGGAAGAGCAGGAAGAGGAAAATGAAACTTGAAAAGTAGCTTAACTTAAAACAAAACAAAACAAAAACCTGGAAATCAGGTGAAGGCAGTGCTTTCTACGCTAATTTTTTACAGTATCGATGGATAAAAATGTGACTAACCACATCAAATGCCGCTTAAAGGTCTATAAGAATCACAGTGGCGGAAAGATGGTAATCCATGCCATGGTGCAATTTGTCCAGAAAGAATACTATTCCGACGTCTTTACTGAGGCCAGAGTGGCAGCCTACTAGGCTGGGCTGAAGGGTGGGGTGTTGAGTCACAATCATGTAGCTGATTAAAAACCGTCCAATGAACCAGTTTAGGTAGGAAAGGCAATGGAGAAATAGAACATTTTGCAATATGTCAGAGCTGTAGAGAGTTTTTTTCATGTCACCACAGCATTTTTCAGTCTCCACCGGATGTTCCCTGATAGTAGGTAGGAGTTCACAATGGCTGTTGAGATTCAGTCCTCTGATAATATGAGTTTTTTTATGGAAGTTGGCTGAAAGAGAGTCTAAAACAGAGTAACAGACCCTGACAAATATTTGAGGGCACTGACAGTCAATTAGAGAGAACTGCTGTCCGGGGGGAGCAAAGAAGCCAAATAGTCCCAGTAAGCAGAATTTGGAGAAGCCTCGCTGGGTCGCAGTTTATCATTCTGAAAGTTTGGTAGGGATCTAGTAATCATTGTTATATAAAAAAAAAAGAAACGTGTTTAATTTATCATCGGATGTAGTCTCCCTCCTGAAAATATTTTGGGGGATTTTGACATTTATTAATCACATTGAAAACAGCTTTGGAGATATTTGGCACATTAAAGATCTTCAAAGAGAAGTGGCCTCTGCTTTTTTTTTATAGAATCTTATAGTTCTGATTAAAGGTAACCCATTCTACATTTAAAGCTGGTGAGTAGTTTTGTAACCAGTGACGTTCAGCTGTACACAAAGACCCACTTTCTTTGCTAGAGAATCATGTGGTAGAAGAGTGAGAGCGCTTCAAAACAATGATTTTTTACGGGGCTGTACTGTCCAGTACAGACATTATCCTCGAATTGGAACTGTGGCTAGGTAGCGAAGACAAATGCTGCCCAACAGTTACCTTCCTCCAGGTTCGGGTTTCCATGAACAATTTTGTAGTAGTAGTAAGTAGGGCTTTTTGTATTAATCAAATGATTACAATAAAAAAATGAATCATCGCATATAGCATAAACAAATCTCATAGAATAAAAAAGTTCTAAAATTAAAACCTACAAATCTGGCTTACAATAATCAAATTAAATACATACACCTCCAAGTTTAAGATTCTGTTTCTGTTCCAACTTCAACATTAATATGCATACATTGTTCAACCATCTACCACTGTATTTACGACCATCTTTAACTCAGTCTATTACCTTTTACTGATATGATAACGTGCTAATATGCCAAGTGTGCAAAGTGAATACAATCTAATTTACCACGATCAAATTCGATACATACATCTCCAAGTATAAGATACTGTTTGTTTTCCAACTGCTACAGTAACTTACATACATTGTTGAACCATCTACCACTACATTTATGACCTTCATTAACTGAGTCTATTGCATTTTTACCAGTATGATAAATTGCTGGCGTGCCAGATGTGCAAAGCGCATACAATTCATTGCATTTGTGCAACCAGCTCGTTGTCTCCAAAGGAAGGTCCAATACTCTATTGAATACAATCTATATTGCTACCCTTTAAGGTTACTGGCAATCACGCAGATAATGCTTTATAGGCCTGATCTAAAAACGTTATTATTATTGCACTGCCTTCTCCGTGCCTAAAACATTATTTAACAGCATCCGCAGTTGTTCTTATTTTAGCATTTTTAAACAAGGAGAGTAAATGCATTTTCCTTATAGACAACAGTTTAGGACTAATATATATAATATGTATAAGAGATTTGACTGCAGCGCCACAGAGATGACAGGCTGTATTTCCTTTAAGAACTGGGTTCCATTTCCCTTCAAGCTCCCAGATAAGAATATACGACAGTCTAAATTTTATAAATGTCTTTCTACATACAATTTTGTATGTGTAGTAGTTTTGCTACCATGAGCAAGTTGAAATTGAAATAGAAAAGATATCTCCAAATTATCAGATCAGGGGAGTGGTAAAGTCAAGGAAGTCTGGTATTAGCACAAATTATATTGAAAGAATGTGCCGCACAGTGGGTGGGAAAAAGAGAATTTAGAGTTAACCCAAAGAAGAAAAATATTTTTGAAACTTTCTGGATTAAAGGAAGGTCAACCTTCTCAACATTCAAGTTTAAATCACCTAGAAGCATTAGATGCAGTATCTGATGCTGCATAGAAAAGTCCTGAGGAAAGTTACTTGTGGCCCACAGCTGCTTCCGGGGCAGGTAAAAGACAATAAGAGGGACCAGAAACTACCCAAAAGCCTTTTTGGGTTTCACATGCACAGCTCTTGCAGTTTGCTTGAGAAATCCATTGTATTCAATATAAACTTAAAAGGGGCTACCCCCTGCCCCTTTGCTTTTCATTGGTCCCTGTGCTTTTTGCTTACTTTAATCCATTTCTATTGGCTGTAGCATAGTTTCCTTTTACCAATGCTTGTTCCTCACCTGCTTCTCTTATCAGTTTCCCATCACAAAATTACTGTTTTCTTCCACTGTTGTGGCACTTTTCCTAGCTGCATGCATTTGGCTCGTATTTTATTTAAACGTTTTGGGCATGCATTTCAGGCGCGCTTCTGAACCCACACGAGACTCGAACCTTGCTCCATAGCTCCAAGGTCGGCAGTTCTGGCCCTCACGCCACATCCTCTGTCTGGCCCCTCTACTCTATTTTTTTTAATTTAATCGGTAGCACTCCAAGCAAGTCCATGTTTTTGCAGGCCGTTCTCCCCCATTGCGACCCCCAAAGTTGCTGGCATCTGTCTCCAGCTGCCTCCCCCCTGCCCTGGTCATTACTTTCACCCGCCACCCCTGCACCATCATTGCTTGTTTATCTAGCATACTTATTGCTACCGAGGGCCGCGCTCTAATACTAATATCACAGAGTGAAGAATTGCACTGACTTTGATCATCATGAGTTGACACAAGGGAAATTGATATTATTTGCTACAAATAACAACAAAAATATTAAGAATCACATAGGCGAGCCCTAATGCATTTACCAATGCTTGTGTTGATATGTGAAGGTTTCAGCAGCCTTACAACAACTGGAATCAAGCTTAGTGCTTTTCACTGTACTTTCAATGATTGTCATTAAACCACCTACTTTTTTCTAGAGCAATCCAAAGTGTTAACAAAATGTGGGGGAGTAAGGTCTTTAATAACATCATACATTTCATCAGAACACCACGTTTCATTTAAGCTAAGGATAGCTGCGTTAAGGCATTCAGCCAGATGATCCAGATCTAGAACAATAGAGCAGTTTTTTACTGCAGACGCGACATTGATAAGTAGTCTGGTAAGGGTTAAAAATGTAGATAAGGCAACAAAAGGAGAGACTGGTAAGGTGTTACTAATATTTTTAGATTTAGTAGTTCATTATAGGTCGGCTGTGCTTAGCAGTAAAAGGTGAATACAGTTTTGACAACATTTCCTTAGAAATGTGTCACATAGAGCAGTAATCCCCAACCTTTTTAGAGCCACAACCCACTTTTTAAAACAGCAAACTTTCGCTACCCAACTAGCTGTAATGGAAATGAGGTGGGCAATTTTTTTTAATGTAACTAAAGAATTCTTTGTAAACACCAATCCCTATGTTAAAAAAACAGCAATTTGTCAGACAACATAAAGTGACATTTGACCTCTGTCTTTGAAGCAAATGTGGCCAGATACATTCAGAATTTAAAAGTTTTTTATTTATTGTTTGGACTTTCACAACCTACCAAAAACTTGGCTTGTGACACTCACAGGTTGGGAAACACTGACAGAGTGTTCCTTACTGGATCGATTGCCAGTCATGCATCATTCTAGTCTGAAGGGCGCAGTCCGGGCATTGACTGTTGCAGAGAGGCTTGCCTTTGGTATCATTTTTCCATTGTTATTTCTATAATCGCACATTAAATATAGTAAGAGTGATGGATTATTTATTTAATTTCAATTTTCACTTTGGGTCCATAACACACCTTTGAGTCTGTACACTACTTGTCTCGAGCATGTGTGCTCCTACTAACCCACCCATACGCCTTTGTGCTACTTCATCATCCTCAAGCCTGTGTGCTACTAGCTCCCTCTTAAACCTGTGTGCCACTTGCCTGAAGCCTATATACTACTTGCCACTGTGGAACCAGTGTGCTGCTTGCACCCCCTGAGCATGTAAACCATCAATCCACCCTTAAACCTGTGTGCTCCTTGCCCACACTCGAGCCTGTTGCCTACCTCCCTGGAGCCTGTGTACTACTTGCCTCCCCCCAAGACTGAGGACTTCTTTCCTACTCTTGAGCCTGTGAACTTGCCCACCCGAGCCTGTGAACTTGCCCACCCGAGCCTGTGAACTTGCCCACCCATCCCTGAGTCTGCGTGTTTATGGCTCACCAATAGATACCTGTAAATCTAATGCATGTGTTGAAGAAAAAAACAGCAATAATCAGGGTTCAATGGGCCCCAGGCATCTTGGCCCTGGTTCCACTTCACCTGCTGCACCAATGAAGACTAGGCCCACTGATTATTGCTGTATTCTTTCATTCCTGTCTTGCCCTGGGAAGAATGACTGGTGATTTATTTGGGCCGGCGCTGTCAGGGTTTATTGAGAGGGAGAGAACCTGCACTTCTCTGCAGAGGTGCAATATTTTTAATTAGAGACTAACTGCATTTCTGATAAACAAACAGGTACTCTGGCATAGGGTAGCTTCTACTGCCAGTTCTTAATTTGAGCCAGTGGTTGCAGGTGGGGCCCACCACAACTCATGTTTTGGGTACAAGCACTTATTTTTCTTCATCATTAAGATCCAGAATAAGAATGGGAAATTCACACAAGGGGGGAAAAAGCAGGAAGAGGAAGACAGAAAATAATGTGACAGTGAGATAAAGCAGTGGTGAAAATAGAGCATGCAAGAATGAGAAAGATGCAAGGAGTGCCTGGTGGTGAATTAAAGAGGTCTGAGAGGTAGAATCAAGACTAGGTAGACTTAGTATTCGGCACACCGACATATAATAGCACTGGCCAAGGGCTTCTCAGCATAATTTAGGGCCTGCCACATATTCTTTTATAAATTAAGCACTGGCTTGCACTTCTCTATGATCGCTCTTCTGTGAATAGGATTTGAAGTATTTATGTTTATAGGGTACTTCTTTTGGATCTGTAGAGATTTTCCAGCCTATGTGTGTGATGTAAAAAGCCAAATGTTACATGCATCACTTCTTGTGATAGCACTAAGTCAAAGGTCATACAATGTTGCTTTCTTTGATTTGATGGGGATCCAAAGGGCTGGTGATGTCATTTCCTGTGATGTCACCCGGTCAAAGTGTGTGTTATGTCATTTGCTGTAAAACACACAAGATGATGGACGGAATGTTGCACAATGGCAAAACATTCACCCCAGACACAGCTCTGGGTTTAATCCATCGTTATTTTGCTCACCAAGCCTCCACAGTTCAGACATGGCCATATGCAAATCAGTCTTGGCCATGTGCCCCATGGAACAGTCCAGTTCGCACTGCCAAGCCATGTCTTCCCTGGACCGGAATCAAGGACCAGTTTCTGGCTATCAGTCGTCTTCAGCCAGGATAGCTTGACTCCAGTGGCGTAGTGAGCACGGGACCCACGTCTGGGCATACCCTTCCCACAGAGGGTGAACAGCCAAACACACAAGATGATGGACAGAATGTTGCACAATGGCAAAACATTCACCCCCAGTCACAGATCTGGGTTTAATCCATTGTTATTTTGCTCACCAAGCCACCCCAGTTCAGACATGGCCATATGGAAATCAGTCTTGGCCATGTGCCTCACACATGATGGACGGAATGTTGCACAATGGTAAAACATTCACCCCCAGTCACAGATCTGGGTTTAAACTTGCTGTGACATCATCAGGGTGGGTCAAAAGTTCGATGATGTCACTTCCTGTGATGTCACCAGGTCAAAGTGTGTGATGTCACTTCCTGTGTGTAATGAAGCAGGTACACTGGATATTGAATGAAATGTAATTATTTATTCAAATTAGCAATTCAGGTATCAACGTCCTATCCACACAGTGTGAGTAGCAGAAACTGTCCTGTGAGAAACCTAAACTGTAGAACCCTTAGAACAAAAACATTATGACACACAGGTCATTACACACCTTCCCCCTTTTAACCAAAAAATAAAACCAGATGGGAAAAAGTAGAACAGAGAGAGAGAGAGAGAGAGAGAGAGAGAGAGAGAGAGAGAGAGAGAGAGAGAGAGAGAGAAGAAATACAATCACACAACAATATCAATGAAGTACAAAATCATGCAGTTTTGCTGGAATCTTCCCAGTGCGAGAACTCGTTCGCAACACCAGTAAAGTTTTTTGAGCGATCACTCAATACAGGGTATGTTTTTTTTTGCATGGGAGCAATTATGTTCAAGTTCCAGATACGACCATCCTCTTACTTAACAGCATTCTGGAAAACGTTTTTTTACAACATAAGGAGAAGAAAACTTAGAGACACCCACACTCCTCCAAACAAGTCGTACACGCACCATGTCTCCTACTTTCACACGAGTGTGAGTAACGGCATGTCTTGAATCAAAATATTCTTTCCTCTTCACAATCTTTAAACTTTGCTCCTCATCAGGACCTGTCTCAGAAGGAACTATATTTGAACCTGGAGTAGGACATACATCAGCATCATCAGTTTTACTTTTGTTCCTCATCCAAGCTTGGAACATGTGTTAGGCTTCAGCCCACGAAAAAGCTCAAACGGGTCTTTGTTCGTGGTAGAATGAGAGGTGAGACGATATATATACACACGTTCTGTCACTCCAGACATCCAGTCTCTATTTTGAGATTTAGCAAGTTGAATGGATTCTTTTAACACCCAGTTAAGCCTTTCCACCATCCTGTTAGTTTTGGGATGGTAGAGGGCGCATCATTTGTGTTTTATACTCTTCTCGAACAAAAATTCTTCCATTTCTCTCGAGACCAGTTGAACTCCATTATAGGTAAGGAGACAGTCAGGGAAACCCTCTCGAGAGAAATCTCAACAAGAAATTTAGTGACATCTTTAGTTTCGATGCTGCGAGTGATCTTCATCTCTGGCCACTAAGAAAACATGTCCATAAGAACAAGAACATATGACTTGCCTGAGCTACTAGAAATAGGGTCCCAAAGATGTAGTGCATTCTCTTGCCATCATACAAAGTTGAAGGTCCCTGTTATAGTTGTGGCAGACTAGGATCGCTGAGAGAGAGCTAAAAGGGGTTTTGTTGTTTAGGTTTTTTAACTATTTATCAGTTAAACAAGGGATTAAACAAGGCAAACTACAGAGCTAAATGTAAACAAATTACTAAAGTACACAAGAGTAAATGGCACTGCTGCAAGGAATGTAAAAATATACAACATTTATTTTAAACCTCCCATCTGGGTCACAATCTAAAATATAATACAAAACCATTTAAAATACCATCTGTGGTGGCAACGTAATAAAATAAACAAATATACAGTCAAAGTTAAAAAAAAAGGTCGACGCGGCGTTTCGGTGCTAATCAATCTTGACACCTTCATCAGGACAAAAAAGACATTTGACTCCGTATCTGTATATTAAGTTGGGAGAGCTTTTCAATTGTTATCCCACTCGATGAACGCTTTTCGAATAGTTATCACCGTTGTATTTATAAAAAAGAGAACAAGTCTTCATATTAGAACTCAAACTTATCTATTTGCACGGAGGAACCACCGTTGATGATAAAAGAGGATCCTTTTTGGACAGTTTTGCTCATTCGCAAAGATTCTTTTCTTAGTGACCAGCTTGGTATGGGTTTGGTCTCTAGCTGCGGTTGAGATAATCTTCCCCGCCCATCCGGATACTTTTCATAGTCCGGAAATTCGATATCTTAAGCTTTGGAATCGGCCTCCCTGTTCCTCCGTGCTGTTCTCCTCCTCTCGATCAGAGACTTAGGTGCAACCTCTTGCCAACATCGAACTGGGGCCTCATGTACTACCATGGGTTGAGTTCTAGTTTTATAAATCTTATCAGAGGTGTTACACTCAGCGCAGTCTTTCACCATACGTTCAACTAGGAGATCAATTCCGGGCAACCAAAAGTGTGATCAAATTCTTTCTTTTGTCTTAGAGACACCTTGATGACCTCAATGTGCCTGTTCTTAGATGTAATAGAAAGGGGTGGAATGAGTTTAGTACCTCTCCAAAGTAACCCAGAAGAGACAGAAAGTTCATGCAGCACATTCCAAAATGTATGTGTCTCCTCATTCAAACTCTTAATGCCACTCTCCCAACCTTTAATCACCAATTTGCAAAGACCAATAATGACAGGATCGCTTTCAATGGCTGATTTCCAATCACCTTCACTCAGAACTCCCGCAGTAATCTCGCACATTTTATAATCATCATCCTCCCACAATCCTTCAGAGACATCTAGAGAGTGAGTGGGATCATTATTGACTAAACGAGAAAGACAATCAGAAACTTTGTTTTGAATACCAGGGATGTGAGGTACAACAAAGTCAAGTCTTGCAGTGCAGCAATCCACCTTGTGATTCTCGAACACACAGCATCAAGACCTTTTTTTAGTGAATAAATCCTTTAACAGTTTGTGGTCAGAGTGTACAGTGAAAGAACTTCCCCATAAAAATTCTGTACGTTTCTTAATCGCCCAGAAAATACAAAGTTTCTGTTTCCATAACTGAGTATTTTTTTCTGGACCCACCAAAGCTCATGACAAAAACATGATAGTGATTTCCTGACCATCTTTCACCTGTTTGAGAACAGCCTGAGGATCTTCGAGCTAGCATCAGTCATGAGGATGGATTTAGCAGAAGTATCAAAACTCTTCAGAGAGGGAGCTTTACTCAAAGCCACCTTAATATCATCAAATTCAGATTGACAATGAGGTGACCATGAGAACTTTACACCCTTCTTTAAGAGCGAGAAGCAAATTGTGGAACAAACTTGTTATAATATTCGGCCATACCGAGAAAAGTAACTAACTCATCCCTGGATTGAGGCACAGGAAGTTTCTCAATAGTTGACACTAAGTTGTCTCTAGGTTTAACACCCTCTTTGGATAACTTGTGGCCCAAATAATCAATTTCCGTGAGATTGAATTTACACTTATTCTCAAGTATAGTTAAACCTAGAGATTTGAAACGCTCTAGGACTGCTCTGAGCCTCTCATCATGTAATTCTTGTGAAGAACCATATATCAGAACATTGTCCTCATAAATACTGACGCCAGATAACCTTTGTAAAACATCATCCATAGCTCTCTGGAACACAGAGAATGCAGAATTGAGCCAAAAAGGGAGTCTGATAAATTTGAAAGTACCAAAAGTTGTTATAAATGCAGTGAGGTTCATAGAATCTGGGTGGATCTTAATCTGGCGATACGCGGCTCTAAGGTCCAGAGTAGAGAAGACCTTAGCTCCATCAAATTGTGTCAACCTTTCTGCAATGTTTGGGAGAGGATATTTATCAGCCACCACAGAACGATTGAGTGCGCGTAAGTTCACACAAAGCCACACCTCACCCGAGGCCTTGCGTGCAAGTACAATGGGAGCCAACCATTCACTAGCTTCAGTCTTGACAATTATTCCTTCATCAAGTAATTTCTGCAGTTCTTTCTCCATGGACTCTCTCATTGCCAATGGTACTCCACGTACTTTGCAAGATACTGGGACAGCTCCAGGTTTCAATGAAATCTTATGCATATAACCGGACAAACAACCACGTTTTTCACTAAAGACTTGTTCAAATTCAGTTCTTAGATCGTTGACATGAACAATGTTAGATAGTTCAGGTGTACTAGAATTGAAGGATGGTAAACACAGATTTTCCCTTATTACGATACAAGGATCTCCGCCAGGAACAAGCACGATTCCTAAATCTGCTTGATGGACCCAACTTATCAAACTGTCGCCTTTGGATGAGATATACATTTTCCCTGCAGTAAATTTATTCTTGTATTCTATGTAGCCCTCGAAATATCCAAACAACTTGATGGGTTGGCCTCCATAAGCAAGAGGCCTAATGTCGGGTTTAAATACCTTCACTTTACCTAATAAGGCAGAGTCATAAAAACACTTTGGAATCAGTTATCTTAGCCCCGTAATCAACAAGCATTTTGACTGGATGACCATTAATTTGAACAGTCTCAATTGGATTTTTACAGACATTTTTTGAAGATGAGGTTAAGATTTCCCCACAATGTAATTCTTCTTGGTCTAAGTCAGACTCATTCTGAATCCACACTTCTTTCACACGTTTGTTCTTCTTGAACATAGACACTCTGCACGCTTTAGATAGGTGACCTACCTTACCACATTTAGAACACTTAGCATATAAGGCAGGACAGGGCTTGTCATTGGCTAGATGACTGGGACTGTCACAGCGGTAACACTTTCTAGTACAATATTTTTTTGACCCAGAAGCTTGAGAGTCATTTTGTTTAAACGATTTAGATTGAGATTCTCTTTGTTTAAAAGTCTTAGGATTAGTTACCACATGAACCTTATCGTTATTTGTGTTAAGATTTAACATTTTCCTTTTTTATGACTTCTACGCAAGCAAGGGAATGTTCAATCCGTTTGGCAATCAAAAGAACTTCATCAAGTTTAGGGTCGTCCTTTTGCCTCAGTTCACCCTTTACCTTTTCAATTGCACAGCCGAGCATAAACTGGTCACGTATACTTTCTTTGAGTGCCGCCTCAAATTTACAGGTGGAGGCCAGTTTGCGTAGGTGAGTAACATAAACTTCAACGGATTCTTTTGGTTCTTGTAATCGTTTCCCAAAGTGATAACATTCTAAAATAGTGCTCACTTTGGGAAGATAATGTTTATCAAGTTTCATTAAACAGATTTCAAATTCGTTGAGATTGTTGGAGTCTGAGTCATCGAGGTCGGGTAAATGTTCGAAAACTTCTTGTGCCTCAGAGCCCAAACAGCAGTGTAAAAGCAAAGCTGACTTCCGTTCGGCACTTAATGATACTCAACACACCCTAGCGTCATTTAGGAAAACCTTCTTCCATTTTGACCATCATATGGAAGGCTCGCCTGCAATTTGTAAGAAAAATGGAGGAGGAGTGATGTTCTGCATTGTGATCAGCAAGAGGAATTTTAGAAAACAATACGATAAGTTGTATATGAAGGGATCACAAGTAAATTAAAAGAAATGAAAAGCTGTGTCCATCAGCGAAAGGATAGGCAAAATTGACAAGAAGCGCAAGACTTAGATTTTAAGTTTTTTTTTGTGTCTATTGGCGAAATCTCTCCTTTTAATTTGTATTGGAGATGGAGAGTAGGCTGACACACAGAGAAAATTGCTGTGTGTATCAGCGAAGAAATTGCAGCTCAATAAACGGCAAGGAACAGCTGAGTGTGTCCGCGAAGTAAATTGAAATACCCAAATCGAAGACTTGGCAGACACACAGGAAAAATTGCTGTGTGTATCAGCGAGGTATTTGTAGCTCAATAAATGGCAAGGAAAGGCTGAGTGCGTCAGCGAAGTAATTGTAGCTCAATAAATGGCAAGGAACAGCTGAGTGTGTCATTGAAGTAAATGGAAACACCCAAATTGAAGAGTTGACTGACACACAGGAGAGATTGCTGTGTGTATCAGCGAAGTAATTTCAGGTCAATAAATGAAAGAAACAGCTGAGTGTGTCAGTGAAGAAAATATAAACACTCAAGTCTGCACGCATTGCTGTGCGTGTCAGCGTAAAGAAATGACAACTTATTCTCATGGATTATTCTCCTGGATTTGTAGGTTGACAAAATAGAAGTATCAACAAGCAGGAAAGCTGTGCGTGTCAGCGCAGAGACTGGAAATAAAGTTTCTGCTTCTAATTTCCAATGGCTGCAGCGCAAATGCTGAGTACGTCAGCAAAAGCACGTTGTCAAGGAAACAGAGAAACAAAGCAGGAGAGACTGCGTTGAGCGACTTTGCTCACGTAGTGGGTTGCATGTCAGGAAAGTATACTTCATAAGCCTTAGTGATGAATGGTAGCCGTGACGAAGGATTCCTCGTGAAGGAGCGCGAGGTAAGTGAAGTTTAAAAAAAATAAAAACTCTCTTGCGGTGGCTGATTAAAACAATAATATGCCTAGATTCAAATGTCAACATAGGAGCAAGGAGTTGAAGTTCAATTTTAAAATCTTGAGCAGTAATAGTTTTTCCAAGCCTCGAGTAGTGACCGTAGAGAAAGCGCTCGTGAATTCCTTCTTAAAGAGATTAAATTGGGAATTCAGGAGGTATTGGCCAAAGAATAGTAGGGGAAATAACATAAATCACAGTACCTTGTATTTGTTTTTTTTAATATCTTTATTCACATTTATACACAAACCCACCCCTCCCCCTAAGACCAAGGTATTCTTCCATACAGTACAGGCAAAAGCATAAACAAAGAAGAAGAAAGAGAAGAAAAAATAAAAAAAACAAAGAGAAAAAAAAAAGTAAGAGCGCCCAATGAAAAATGAGAATACATGGAGAATATACATTAGATATATCCATAAATACATCACGATCTAGGTATTAACACACTACTAAATCTACTGAATCCAACAGATAAAGCTCCATCTCTAGGTGTGGTCTTGTACCCACTGTAGTAGTGGGCCCCAAATCTGAATACATCTTTTCTTTTTATTAATCCCCTTGGTTTTATATATGGCCACCTCGAGGCTACATATCGCTAGTAATCTTGCCCTCCACTGAGCAAAAGCCGGTGGATTTTGGTCAAGTCAAGATGAGGCTATGCAGAGTCAGTGAACAGCCATGGCCACGAAGATCAATCCCTGCATATGAAAAGGCCGCTGGTTTTTGGCTACTCCTAGCATTATTTCTTTGGTTGAAATAGACATTTTAACATGAAAAACCCCTGATAAAAAGTCAGATATTTCAATTAACAGATTAGATAATGTCTTTCATGAAGCAAACATGTGGATACTGTTGGCTGCATACAGTGAGCAACGCGGGCATGTTGTTCCCTTTCCTGATGCCCATTTTGCAATCTTATAAGGTGTATAATAAAGGGAAAAGAATGTTTTGTAGAATTGTGCCTGCAGTTTTATTGACATTAGACAAGTTTGTGATAATTCATGCGCAAGCTCGGGGGTTGATGGTTGTGTTCCTAATTTGGACTGCCAATCAGCTAGTTGTTTGTCCATGTCATCTGGGAAAGATTTACTTAGTGTTTCATACATTTCTCCGATTTCAGGGGTATTTTGCCTGCATATGGTTTCTATTGTGGTGGTATTTTGGAACTTTTCCCGTCCCCCCCACTTTCTTTAGCAAGAAATCCCTAATCTGCAAGTATTTAAAGTCCCTATGGCTGATGTCATATTCAGAGTGCATTTCTGAGAAGCTTTTCAGGCCATTTGGTGTATAAAAACAGCCTAGTTGGTTGATACCTGCCTCTATCCACCTAGTCATACAACTATCCTGAAAGATCGCTGGCAGATCATTGTTGTGGTTAACTGGTGTATAGCATTGGTATCGGCCCAACCCTATCAATTTTCAGACATTGCTCCAGACTTTAAAAATGCTAGAAATGCTCTTAAGTTTCACTTTTTTAAAGTAGTTCTCATTGACATGTCGCCATAAGCAACCCTCACACCCCGCCCCCAGGATAATTTCTTGCGGTGTTGGAATAGGGTCGTTGCTATGTTGTTTAGCTATAAGCATCGTACAGTATTTAATCACTGTTGCCCAGTAGTATAATTTAAAGTTGGGCATAGCTAGTCCCCCTCTTTCCTTAGGCAGCGTAATCCATTTAAGTGCACGGCGAGGTCTCTTGAAGCCCGAAATAAATCTGGAAAACATTGTCTCAATGGTTTTAAACTGCTGAGGAGTAAACTCCAGACATATTGCGCGGAAGAAGTACAAAAATCTAGGCAGAAATAGCATTTTGATGACGTTGCATCTTCCGCCGATTGTGAGATGTAGATTATCCAGTCTGGTCAGTTCTTTTCCAGTGCGGTTGATCAATGGATCAAGGTTTATACTCACAATGCTGTCTACCTTTGCACTTATATTGACTCCGAGGTATTCTGCATGATCTGTTACCCTGTTATCCCTCATCCTGAGTTTATCATTGATGACAATCTGGGTTTTCCCTGAGTTCAGCTTATATCCTGATACACTTCCGAATCTATGGGCCTCCTCCTCAATCACTTCCATAGCCTTATTGGGATCGCAGGTGACCAGCGCAAAATCATCTGCATATGCTAGGACTTTTGTGTCATGATCGAATACGCGAATAGGGGGGCAATGAGGGGTGATTTTCAAGTTTACGGATGAAAGCATCAATGTAAACCGCAAATTGGCGCGGTGAACAGGGACACCCAAGAAACCGCTAGGTGTTAGTGCGCTCTATAAATTGTTTCCAACTTCAACTTGTTCCCCCTAGTAATCGTAAATTTCTCAGACAGAGTCCTGTTAATCATGACGCTAGCTCCTGGGTCAACATATAATCCTTGGGTGGCTTTAATAAAGCCTCCAGTAATCCCGCACCTTATCATAGCTGCCCATAGAAACTTCCAGGAGACCATATCGAACGCCTTTTCTGCGTCGAGTAGAATTAGTGCCATAGGGTCTCCTGTTGTTTCCGTGAAGTCAAATAGCGAGATTACTCTTTGTACACGATCCGTTGTTGATCTCCCTGGGAGAAACCCATGTTGGCGTGCTGAGACAATTTTATGGATAATTGGCGCTAGTCGTGCAGCCAGGAGTTTCGAGTAAATTTTGGAGTCCCCATTTATCAGTGTAATGGGTCGGTAAGAGCCCATTTCAATGGGGTCCTTGTTTTTTTCAGAAAAACCATGATTTTCGCGGCTGACCATGAAGGAGGTGGATTCCTGCCCCGGAATATAGAGCTAAATAGTTCTAGCATAACTATTCTAAGCTGGTCCGAGTACTTATCATAAAATTCCGTAGGAATCCCATCTATCCCGGCTGCTTTGCCATTTGCCAATGAATTCAGGGAGAGCAAAATTTCATCCCACCTTAGGGGATTATCTAGACCGACCTGATCCTCTTCATCCAGACAGATACCCTCGCATTGGTCTAGATATTCCTCCGGGTTCTCCTGGTCTCTGTCAGGCTCTCTATATAGATCTTGATAGAACTGCTTAAATGCTAATTTCGGATGCTTCGGTTCTCAGCCCACCATCTATATCTTTAATGCATTTTATGATATTAGCTGTCAACTCCTCTCTTGTACGAACCGTTAGCTGGTGCCCAACTTGTTCGCTAAGCTCATAAGATTTCTCCTTGTAGATTGTAACTTTAGTAATAGCTTTCTCTATAAAGAACTCTGATACCAGGTTCCTAGGAACGGCCACCCGTGCCAGTTCGTCTGTTACCTGCCCGTTATGTGTAGCATTGATTAGGTCTGCCTCTGCATTGCTCAGGTTCTGTTGTAGCCTAGCTAATTGTGCTTTTCCTTCTCGGCTGGTCCGGACTGAAAACTGAAGTGTTTCTCCTATGATACCTGCCTTCATTGCGTCCCAGACCATCTCAATCGGGGCGCTACCCATATTTATTGCCAAAAATGATGTAATCCACTCCCTCATATGTTTACAGTAATTTTAATTTTTTTTAAAAAGCCCTTTCGAACGTCCAAGTCCTCAGTATGGAGTTACTTCTATTACATACTATATTTAGTTCAATTGGGTTATGGTCCGATAATACCCTTGGTAGCTTATTTATAGTGCAAATATCCTTCATAGAGTTAGAGATGAGCATATAATCCAGTCGCATATGGCGTGAATGTGGATAGGAGAAGAAAGTGAATCCATGGTCTCCCGGGTGTTTTGATTGCCAACTATCAATCAGCCCATGTAAGGCACACAGATCCGTAAATGCCCTGAAGACCCTAGGTTTCCTCCCTTGATATTTATATGTAGGGTCCGTAGACCAATCCCCTGGTAGATGTAAGTTGAATTCCCCACAGACGATTAGGGGTAAAGGACAGTGTACCAATTCATTAGTGATACTAATCAGGCCTTCTGGATCATCTCCCACATTGCCAAATACCGTACAAATCGTCATCTTATTTTCGCCGTTATTGTATTGGCATTCCGTGATGGCCCATCTTCCGAATTTCTCAGATACTGCTCTTGTAAATTGAAGGCCTCCCCCTTTCGCTAAGATAGCTACCCCTTTAGTTCTAGTACCCTGAGAAGAGGCAATTATAAGTTTATACCCAGAGTTTTTAAGATATTGTTGCCCCCCCTCTATATGTGTCTCCTATAAGCAGATTATGTTAGCTTCCATTGCTTGCAGCCCCATAGCTACCTTCTACCTTTTCTTTATGTCATTCAGACCACATATATTCACTGTTACAACTCTTAGCCTAGCCATCCTGTTGGTTGATCCTTCTTCGTATTTTTCCTATAGACATATTTTTGACACCTACTCTTCTTTTCTACCATCTTGTTAGAACTGGCTATTTCTGGTAGGCTAAGGCTGACGCCAAAGCCAGGCAGAAACCACCATTCTAGTCAGGGCAAAGGAGTCACACGCCAAGATAACCCCTGCTCACCCCCTTGGTAGCTTGGCACGAGCAGTAAGGGTAAACTCGGAGGCAATGTGTAAAGCATTTGCGCCAGCACAAAACAGCAACAACATCCTAGGCACACCACAAAAGGAACTCCACACAAGGTTATGTAAAAATAACTTCTGTATTGTCAAAATCACATCAGATAGAAATCACACATGTACATTGTGCCAACTGGCACAGGCAATATTCACAAGGGATTATTTACAAGACAGGGCCACATGGGCCACTGTCAGGATCAATACTTTTAGAAATAGAAATACTGTCAGAAATTAGAATAAAAGGATATAAAATCACTGTAGCACAAATTAGCAAGTATAGCACACAACCAGTAACTACTGGTAACAGGTAAGTACCACCTACGCAACCCTAACCACCTTAGGAAAATGTCACGCAGGGGACCAGGACCTCACTAGGACCACCTGTACTGGAAAGAACAACCACCTAACAATAAAATACATTTAGGGGTATCAGCAAGAACACATTACACATGATGCATCACAACATTCAGAGGTGTAGGGAAAAATGTAAACACATGATGCGGTGTAATAATAAGGCACATGATGCATCATAAACACATTCAGAGGTGCAGGGAAGGAAAAACACATGATGCATAAACCAACACATTCAGAGGTGTAAAATCAAGGAAGACACATGATGCATAAAAACATTCAGAGGTGCCAGACCATAACTCAATAGCGAAAAAAAAACATGATGCCCAAAAACATTCAGAGGTGTAAGATCAAGGTGCGTAATCATATTAAATGCATTACATTTCCTAGCACCATATCACATTGCACAAAACTCACATTAGGCAATAACCATCACATAGATAATCAAATTGCGCCTGAATAAAATCACATACCAGCCCCCATCTAATAAAAGGACTTAAAGAGCCCTGTGTCCAGAATGTCAGGGCGCACTGCCAATGCAGCGCCAGTCAGGGGTGCGCCACTGGCGCAAAACCTAAACGTTGCAGGTGCCCACTACTTGCTGGGCACCTGGGAACCACCAACATGACCTAAACGGTGCAGCTGCCCACTAATTGCTGGGCAGCTGTGAATCAAAACTGCGACAGGGTCCTCACTGACCCTAGAACAGAACTGCGCCAACTGTTGGAGCCACACAGGCTCTGAAAACACTTGTGTCACCTTGCGCAGACCGTTGGAGCCACACAGGCTCTTAAAACACTTGTGTCCCCCAAGAGCCTCACTGGACTCTAAACATAACACTCGCAGACAGGAGGGGCGGGCACCGGCAATGTGCCCCGACGCCCCCTCTAACTAAAAATGGCCCCCAGCGTCTTCTCAGGGCACTACAACAACCACGTAGACAGGGAGCCTCGGGGCTCTAAACAGAGAAATGCACCACAAGCCTCTCTGGGCTCGCAACACAATGCCCCCAAAACTGGAGCCACGCACGGGCTCTGTAACTAATTAATAAGACGTGGGGGCGACCCACTGCCACTCGGGGCCGCCCACGATGCACCAACACTGTTGGAGTGGCCCGCTGCCAAGTGGGGCACTCTTAGAACCAACACCCCCGAGCCCTCTCCTTACCGGGCTCCAGCGCGGGGAATTCTCTTCCCCATGCGTAGGGGACACAGGCGGCGGTCGCTGCGGGGCTCTCTCACCCACGAGAGTCCCATCTTCTCTGCCTGCTCATCTTCACCCGGTCCCCCATCTCGGGACCGGGACTTCAAGAGGGGGGGAAGCCAGCGAGTCTCCAGGCTGCCGCCTCCGTGCACCTTGTCATCCGCGGCGGGGGCCAGGCACTGGCAATGTGCCTTGGGCCCCCTACTGCTGCCATCACCACACTTGCGGGGCTCTCCACGCTCCTCTTCTTCTCTGGGGCTCCCTCCCTCACGGGAGCCCCAGAGCTTTCCTGACCGCACTGGCCAATCAGAGCGCGGCAGCAGGCGGGACTTCCTCCGAGAACCGGAAGTCCCACCCCACATCAGGCACTACGGTGCTGACTTCCTGGTCGCGGCGCGAGGGCCGCGGCGGTGATAACAAGGGGCAAAATGAGGGGTGGGCACCCTCGGTTGGCAAAATAAGAATAGAAACGGGGTGAGCACCCGTTAGGCAATTAAATAAATGGGGTGGCACCCATGAATAAAAATAATTAAATAAAGGTGCCGGGTGGGCACTGGCACTCGTACATAAAGCGCTCCCAAGCGCTAAAGGCCAATCCACAGCGCTCCTAGCGCTAGAACAGCAACCAAGCCCTTCCAGGCGCTTTAGGCTATAAGCCCTGGCAAAAGCAAGAAAAAGTTCTCTGAAGGGAAATGCAGCTTCTCCATGCTGCCAAAGGTCCCAGAGATTCCAAGGGGCAAAGCAAAGTCCCCCCAATCAGCCCAGGCAAGGCAGAGGGGTCCCCCAGAAGTCCTCCAGGCATCCAGGAAAGTCCATCAGGTGTCCAGGGGCTGGGCAGGGCCCAGGGATTCCCCTGGGCCCAAGCAGCAGCACGCCCCTGGCAGATTCAAGTCCAAAAACAAGAACATTTTGGAAGGGGACACAGCCCCTTTTTATACAGAGAAATCCTTTGTCTAAAGGGTGCAGGCAGTGTGAGAACCAGCTAGAACTGGTTATAGGGAATTCCTTTCAGTATCAGGGACAGAGGTGACAGTCGCCCAGCGGGGAGGTGGCGCCAGCATTGTGGCAGGCAGGCACAGCCTCATTCACTCCCAGGTGCTATCTCCTCCCACTTCCCTGGCAGCATATGCAGCCTTTCATCCACGGCCTGACTCAGACAACCTCCTGGGGGCTCTCCAGCCCCTGTCACCCTCAAACCAGACAGTCAATCCACAAGCAGGCCCAGGAACTCTTGGGCCCGGCTCACCAGCCAATCACACGCCAGGCACAAATTACACAAATATGCCAACCTCTAAAAGTGGCACTTCTACACTAGACACAATCATGCCGCATATACCATTACGCATCATTCAATCTCACGAGCTCGTACATACCAAACTCGACCCTGCACTCCCCACACATCCGGAACTACCATGGGCATACATATTCCCCATTCATTCCTATGGGAGGGCAGGCCACTCACCACACATACACAGAGAGCACACGCACTTTACACTGTACCACAGTGAAAAAGTGCGCAAAGGCCTAAAATCACCAACACCAGGTTCCAGAACAGGCTAGGAAAAAGCAAAAAGTTTCGGGGTGAACCTGCCAAAAGGGCCAGGTCCAACACATCTCCTTTCTATTGTGTCTCTTTTGATCCATTTCCCCCTTAACTGTTACCCACCTTGTTCTGATATTTATCCTACTTTGGTCTTCCCACTCTCCCCCCCAAGGACCCCCCAGGCCTCCCCCCCACACTCCACCAGTTTTTAAGCCGCCAAGCTCAATCCTGAGCTTGTGTGATAGCGTCTGACCGACCTCACTCCACCCTCCACACCCCTCCTTCACTCCTGTCTTTACATAAGAACCAATCATGCCCTGCCCAAAACCCTGTGTGAAGTATACATTAGATATGAAGACCAAAAAATCATTATACAAAAAAACATAAATCATAACAATATCCAAGTCCTCCTATTGAATTAAATCAATTGAGGAGTCTTCTAAGTCCTGAAGTTTGATAGTCTCACATAGTCTGAAAGGTCCAGGGTGAAAGATCCAAAAAACAAAGCTAGCAAAAGAAAAGCAACACGCTGGGGTTTAAGAAGAAAATGTTTTATTGCTTTCCGCTACCCCCGATCCCTCTGAGATTATATTCTTCAGAGCCTGTTCGGCCTGTATCTCTGAGGAGAAAAACATTGTACGACTGTGCGAAATTATCTTCAGTTTTGCCGGATTTTGTAGATAGGCAAGAACCACTGCCTTCTGGTTTTGCAAAAAAGGAGAATCCCTCCCAGTTCCTTTTTTTGTTTGGTCGGGCCAAATCCTAAACTGCTTGTCGCAACAAAAAGTTACCAAAGAAAATCAGGATAACTCTAGGAAAAGTTTGTTCCTTGCGGGGCTGTTTGGGTAGTGAGAGCGGAAATCTGTGCACCTGTTGTATCTCCTTGTCCCAATCCTACTGTGTTAGCTCTGGAAAGGCGTTTTTGAACAACTTGATAATAAAGGTACGGATATCACTGCCTTTGCTATTTTCTGGGATCCCAAGAATACGGAGGTTGTTCCGTCGTTGGCGATTTTCAGCCTCTTCAAGCTTCCACATGATATCGGTGACGGTCTTTTCTTGTGATGAAACCTGGATTTTCAAGGTGTCCACTGTAGCTTCCAGTATTTCTGTTTGGGTCTCTACCATAGTAATTTTTTCAGCAATCTCCGTACATGTTTTGCCAATTTTGCGCATAGATCCTTGAAGCTTCTTTGCTGCCACTCGGGCAACCCGGTTCTCGGACGTGACCTTATTGTGGAATGTACTCAGAGATTGTAAGATTGTAGCTAGAGTTGACTCGGGTGCTTGTAGAGGCTCCTTCTGTTTTTTCTGTTTGCCTGCCCCTTCTAAACCTTCATGCCCCTCCATTGGCAGTAACTGTGCTTCAGAATAATCCCAGCGGGGATCGGTTTCATCCTCGGTATCAGTCTTCTGTGCAGGTTTCCTTCTGTCAGAAAACCTTCTTTGCTTTTTAGGAGTTTTCTTGCCTTCATGCATACTGCTTGCTGAAGTATCAACTTCCTCATCATCACTACTGCTAGGTAGCCCCGAGGATTCGGAGCTGAATGACTCCTCATTTATCGAGAACATTTCTTCCGTGGGGGTAGGAGACTGATATCCTAGCTCTGTGGCTTCATGAAGGGTCGACTGTATGTCTTTAAATTGCTGTCCCATTTGGCCCTCTGAGGCACCTTTATCTCTGCGATCCTTACTCAAGTGTGCTCAGAGTATCTTTGGCCATCTTGTGCTCTGTCTGCTCCTCGGTCTTTTCCGGGGTTGTGCTTCCCAGGTCAGTACACACTACTGTCGTATCGCTACTTGCCCCCCATGATACGCACACCTCCCGGCTTGTTGTGTTATCCTCAAGCATCAGATTTTTAGAAATAAGCTCAATCAAGTCATGAGGATCACTTAAATCATCACCCTCCAAGCCTTCTGCTGCACTTGCCTTTACCAAGGGTTCTGGTGAAGGGGCTGCCGCCCAGTCCACATTGTGCTTTTTAGAAAATATTTTAGAAATGACCGGTTGCTTTTTGTCTGACATTGCCGAGCCCTTAGCCTGCTGGGATTTAGCAATTTCCCCCCGGATCTTTTGCAGTCTTACCGGGGTTGGCGCCAGGTTTCTGTTTCTCCTGCCCCGGCTTGGTGTTGTCCCTCTTCTCATGCCGGGTGACTGCTGTGGGGCCGGGCACCGTACTGCGATCCTTCTGCTGGGCTCCACCACGTGCTGCTGCCATTGTGCACGCTTCTGCCGGCTCCTTCTCCTTGGCTTCGTGGTTGCTTAGCAACCAGGACCGGGCTCCGACACTAACGCTCTCACGCTTGCTGGCAAGTGCAGTAAGCAGCAGTCTTGCGAGTGCCTCCCAGCACGATCCTTCCTCCGGCCAGCAGCCGATTCTCAACCCGCCTGCTTCGTCGACCTGGCTTCGTGACTTGAAGTGCCGGTGCTGCGTGATGCTATGGCCCCGATCCACGATCACTGCGCGCATCTCTCGGATGTCAGGACTTCAGAGCTCCGGAGCGATGTGGAGGTGAGTGACTCAGGTCCTACTCAGCCGCCATCTTGGCTTTCACAAAACCTTGATTTGGAAGAACGAGGCAATCCAACAAAACCGTAGGAATCCAAAACCTGAGGAATCCAAGTGTGTTAGGACGTCCTGAAATCGCAGAATGGAAAACGTTGCAGCCAAAGATTCTTCACAGCAGAGGGTTCGGCTCAGAATCGTCGCAAGTGTAATGAAGCAGGTACACTGGATATTGAATGAAATGTAATTATTTATTCAAATTAGCAATTCAGGATAATAACTATCAACGTCCTATCAACACAGTGTGAGTAGCAGCAACTGCCCTGTGAGAAACCTAAACTCTAGAACCCTTAGAACAAGAACATAATGACACACAGGTCATTACACTGTGACATCATCGAATAGGGTCAAATGGCATGTGATCTCAAATCTGCTACTCCCAGCATTTTGATGAATCGACGTCCATGCCTGAGAGCAGTGAGATGATTCACCCAGCAAGGAACCGTCGATATCAGTAGATGAAGTTGACATGGTGAGTAGGTATCTCTTGAAAACAAACAGATCAAGAACCCCTCGACTACGATTAATCAAATATTCCACAGCTAGAAGCAAAAGTTGTTTAGATACACAGTGATATGTGGTCATATGTATGAAAAGTATTCTACCTTAAAATGTTAGTATACTTTATATATGGGATAAAGTTCCATCTACTCTACATTATAAGGATATTGCAAGTTACCAATATGTGACGATGGGGTGGGACCCTATCTGAATTTGAGAATGACTAGCTATTGCCTTAGGTTGTTAACTTATTTTAGACTGAATTTATTCCATCAGCTGTTACTTCCTAAGGGACGCTGGACCAAAGTGTCTGAGTTACAAGCTTGTACTTGTGATAATATTTCCATTCCCCAGTACTCTATACATCGATTTGATTTGCCCCGATGCAATTGCTTACGCTATAGGCATGTCCGTCTACTACTCTTACCCTTGAACTTTAGACAGGCGAAACCTGCACTCCTGTTGTTACTATTGTTACAATCACTTAGGATATGCTACATGGTGTCTCGCTTTCTCTTTGGCATATTTCATTGGCGTTGAGTGTTCTTATGTGACGTTTAGACTGTAGTAGTATGAAGTCAATAACTTAGTGTTAGCTTTGTGGCACTTTGTTTCACAACATTTTACTATGTTTGCGCATATGCACGTTACCCTGATTTTATGTACTTGTAATCAGATATTGGTAGTATCTGTTTTTATTTCTCTCTTTGTATGTGGTTTTATTGTACTGCATGACCTTTAATGATTTTAAGAAAACATGTAATAAAGTTAATACTGACTGACTGGAAGGCAAATAATAAAAAGTATTTAAAGGGAAGACAAGAGTATTGCTCAGAAAGGAAGTAACTATTTGTTTTAATGGTTAATTGTCTGCACTGATTTGTCATCTAAAGAAAGATTTCAAAGTAGAACACTAGTAAATCAAATTTGGATGGAGGGTCATCAAAACCTCACAGAAGAAATTGCAGAGAACCACCAGTCAATCTTCTCTTATTTCCTAACCTCTGATTACAGGAAACAGTGCATCTATAAGGTGAGACTAAAGTACAATGTTTTCAAGATAAATGTCAAGTAGCTGCATATAACTTAACAGGGATACAAATGAAGCTGGGAGGAGAAGAGGGTGGGACCAGGAGCCAATATTTAAACAGGTCCTGCGATCATGACTCCAAGAAGGAACATGTGTACCAAGGGAAAGCAGTTCCTAAGGAAGAGGTGGGAAAGACAATTCTTTTGTCTTGTTGCCCTCACACACCCCGAGAGTTGTCATGCTTCATCATTGGGTCTTGCTCCTCATCGGGCCGGCGCTGCAATGCTCGACGGGCTCACCGTTTCCGGGGCACTTTATTGGAGATCTTTTTTTGTAGAAGCCGTATGGTGCGTGAGGGTAAGGGGCCAATGTGGGAAGTGGTGCACGTGGAAAAGTGGTCTAAAAAAGGTCTGGCTCAGTCCTAGGTGCAATCTATTTTAATTGATCAGCTAGATCCTGCCTGGTTAAAAGAATAGGAAGCCCTTGATGGATTGCAATGATCCAACCGGGCAATTACTGCTGTGGGGTCGACATGTTTCGTGCCCAATGTTCCTAGGGAATCGTTGGCACTTCTTCAGGACCTATCAGTGGAGTTTATAAAATGTATGTGCACGACGTAAGTGGACAAAACATAGAAAAGCAGGTGACAGAAATTTTCTGCGGGGACCTGGAGCACGAGTAGGCGAGACGGCAAGTTGCTGCGAGTCTTATAGTAACGGAGCAACATTGTGCTCCTGCTAGACCCCCGTCAGGCTGTAGCGCCTGTTACCGCGGGTTGAACATAGCCCGGTACAGGACTACTAGGCTTCATTGCAGGTCATATCCAGAAAATTTCTGTCACCTGCTTTTCTATTTTCTTTTCTATGTTTTGTCCATTTAAGTCGTGCACATACGTTTTATAAACTCCACTGATAGATCCTAAATAAGTGCCAACGATTCCCTAGGAACATTGGGCACGAAACATGTCGACCCCACAACATTGATTGCCCGGTTGGATCATTGCAATCCATCAAGGGCTTCCTATTCTTTTAACCAGGCAGGATCTACCTGATCAATTAAAGTAGATTGCACCCAGGACCGACCCTGACCTTTTTTAGACCACTTTTCCACGTGCACCACTTCCCACATTGGCCCCTTACCCTCACGCACCATACGGCTTCTACAAAAAAAATCTCCGATTAAGTGCCCCGGAAACGGTGAGCCCGTCAAGCATTGCAGCGCCGGCCCGACGAGGAGCAAGGCCCAATGATGAAGCATGACACCTCTCAGGGTGTGTGAGGCCAACAAGACAAAATAATTGTCTTTCCCACCCCTTCCTTAGGAACTGCTTTCCCTTGGTACACATACAAATGAAGCTGTCAGGGGTAACTAACATTAGTCGACGAGGACGAGACCAATGGCAACTTTCACAATATCTTCATGTGTAAACATAATAAAGATAACCCATTTACACATTATGTACGTATCCTCAAAACCATTCATGGACTTTTCCCTTGTGAATAAAAGTTGAGTATGCTGAAGTCTCCGTTTGGGAGGGGGGGGGGGGTCTCCTTAGTTAAGTGGAAGGACAACTGCCTTATTCCAGTATGTTTCTTTATGGAATGTTCTTTTCTTACATCCTCTGCATGTATGCCTTCTGTGTAGCATTCTAGTTGTGTCAGTTCAATAGCTCCCTCTCCTGTGTGAGATGTGGTGTTGTAACTTACATTATGGAATGAACCTACCATTTTAGCTTACCTTGGAAGTGACTTGGATGTTCCACTGGTGACAAGTTGTTTACAGGAGAGGGATCCAGATGTCTTCTTCAGACACTATCAGTGAAGGGTGCGCCTAGAGAAAAGCCATCACCAAAAGAGACCTACAGTGTAGTCTGGGAGAGCACTAAAGTCTGTCGCCCTATTTATTCACGGGTGGGTGTGGTCATACCTACCATTTTAGCTTACCTTGGAAGTGACTTGGATGTTCCACTGGTGACAAGTTGTTTACAGGAGAGGGATCCAGATGTCTTCTTCAGACACTATCAGTGAAGGGTGCGCCTAGAGAAAAGCCATCACCAAAAGAGACCTACAGTGTAGTCTGGGAGAGCACTAAAGTCTGTCGCCCTATTTATTCACCGGTGGGTGTGGTCATAAGCTATGTAGCATCTTGTTTTTGCTCCAGGGAGACACAGGAACGTTTCGATGATGTGCGATCTCATAATATGGTGTGGTGGCTGGTGATTGTTTCCCTGATTGCACTATTTGGTACAGTTGTTGTCAAAGTGAGCGTCCCATCGGAGTCATATATTCATGCTGAAGTTATAAGCGTGGCTGGCCCGCGCTCTCATCTTACGTGAACATGTGTTGTGAAGATCATTGTTCCAGGGTGTGCCTTCACCACCTGAGAACGCCACAAGCACCAAATTTTCATGCTGGTGCTCTTTGTTGCGCAAATGCCACGAAAACACAACGCTATCAGGACAAAGGCTATACCGTGTATCAGCTCAAGTCTAAGCCACATTTACTGTTTTTTTTGCTGTGGTGACATTATGAAATTGCCATTTTGAGTCACAAACACCTACACTGCTGGATAATTGGAGGCACAATGTTTATGTAAAGGTCTTAGGCACAATTAAGATTGAAACTTAATACTTACAATTCCAAGACACATTTTCATGGCCATACCTTTTAACAGTTTTGTCATCCTTCCACATTTATATATAACTTTTAAAAACATAAAATACAGAGAATCAATTCATTTATCTTATAGACTAGAGATTAATTCTCACCTCCATTCCCTAATATTGTTAGTGCATCTTAATATATAAGCAATATCTGCACCTCCCACTTTCTTGCATCCTGGACTGGAATGAGTAGAAGGAGGGCTTTGATGCATGCAATGAAGGTGTTGAGGGAGGAGGGACAAATCCACAGCCAAACGCAAATTCTCAAGCACAGTTTGGAGCTAGAAAGGAGGAGAGTTCTCAAACATTTACCTACTCCGGTTGCTGAAGAGGAAGAAGATGATGAAGGTGATTTGGATGCATTTGAAGAAGGCATAAAGAAATCAGATGCGAACTATGAAAAGAAGGTCACTGAAGTGGTAACCAGACACAGGTTTCTAGGATCGGGATATTTGCCAAGGGAATTTATTGATAACTATGTAACAAACATATTTGTGTTAGCTTTTAATAGCAATTATGGTGCTTTTCAAGAAACAATTATGAGATATCAGATGGTATATAGAACTAATAAATTGAGAGTTCAGATGAAGTTGTTGTTAATAAAGAAACTAACATGAGACAAGTGTAGTTGGGCATCTTGAGGAAACTGATTAGTGTAAATGAATAAGCGGGGAAAACCAAGTGAACGTGCAACAGATCAGTAAAGTAAATAAAATGGTGTAAACATTAATAGGCAGAAAATAAAAAACATGCACAGGAAAAAGAGATACCACGGCGGAGAATAAGTACACATGCTTTGGATGTGGTTTGAGTGGCAGTTTTGCAGAAAATGCAGAGGATAGGGACACTGCTAGAATTTGTAAGGTTATGGAATGAAAAGGCAGCGATAGCGGTGATGCTAAAATCAGAGAAGCAAGTGTGGATAGTGGCCTAAAAGGTGAGTTTATCTTAAAATCACACCAGTCTGGAAAACTCAAAAGAAAGATTTATATTGTGAACTTAAAATCAGACAGGGTTGTAGTGCCTGTCATGGTAGATTCAGGTGCACAATACTCACTGATTGGAGACATGTACATGGACAAATTCAAAGACAAAGAATTACTCCCTCTGGACATTAAGTTGAAAGGTTACAGAAACAAACTCACTAATGTGTTGGGGTATTTCAATAGCATTCTGCAGTATCAGGGAAAGAACGTTAATCCCAGAAAATATGTGACACAGGAAGGTTTGTGCCTGTTAAACTGGCCTTAACAAAGAGACACTTTATTCCAATCACCCCAAGAAGGTGTTGGGGTATGAGGATACTGTAAGGATAGTCATGGAGAGTAAGGAGGTGTGAGATTGGGAAAATAACTTTCAGGGTGTGTTTAAGGACAATCCGGGCTTTGTAAGGGTCTCACATTAAATTATCCTCCGAAAGGGTGTAATTCCCAAAGTTCACATGGTGAGAAATGTTCTTCTACTTGTGTGAAAGGCTTAAAAAGCAATTGCATACTTTGTTCAAAAAGGGGGGAATGGTGGCGATGGGATCTTGAGAGTAGTTTTGGTCTGGGCCCATGCGGAAAATACAGACTTTGTGTTGATTTGCAGGGCCCAAACAAGTGTGTCTGGGTAGATCGCCCATCCTGACTAAATATTGGTAAAATGTGGTCCAAGCCTGAGAGGGGTGGGGGGAAGGGGTGATGTGGGGGCTGAGCTATTTAGTACACTAGATTTATCATCAGTATACCATCAGATAGCATTGCACAATGAATCTAAAGCTATAACATGGTTTATTAGCCTGAAGGTGCATTTAGATACAAGGGAATGCTGACTGGGTTAATATCCGCTTCAGCTGTTTTGCCAAAGAGTTGTGCATCAGTTACTTAAGATCACACTGAATGTGTTGTAATTCCAAGATTATATCTATGTTTATGGAAAGGACAAGGAAGAACACAATGCTATGCTGCATAAGGTACTGTCTATATTGGAGAATGATCTGATGATAAACAAATGTGTACGATTGCTCGATACAGTGTGCAGTGTTTGGGTCACACTATCGGGAAGAAAGATGTAGCACCCAAAGCCACTTTGGTACAGGCTATAGTAGATGCACCAAATCGACAAGGGACAGCTGAGGTCTTTCATGGGGTTAGAGGATTAATATCTGAGATATATGTCCAACTTTTCTGATAAGACTGTAAACATGAGGAGGTTGGCAAACAAAAAAACGAAATCAATGAACTACTCTGGAGCAAAGCATGTCAGAATTAATTTACAGTGCTAAAGATGAGAAATGTGGCTATTGCTTCAAGGTTGTAAAGAGTTCCAGAGCTTTAATATGAAACAATTGAGAAAGATACCCTGGCATCTTATTGAGGAACTGAACATTATCGGCAGTATGTGTGGGGAACTATGTTTTGTGCTTATGGATCACAGTCCTGTATTTTTCGTTCATGGGGAACAGTAACACCAAGAATTGCGAAGTGGGAATTCAGGATGGAGGACTTCGATTCTGAATTTTCATATGTGACCGCTTTTAAGAATGTGATAGCTGATTGTTTGTCACGTCTGTCAGTTGATAAAGAGATACATGTTTTGCATAAGTTAGAGGATAAATGGGCGCTAATGTGTTTGAAGTTACGTTGAGGGGGATCATTAAAGATGAGTGCTTTGAGAGGCATGTGATGGGTTAGGTCGCTCAAGGGCGGTCAAGTGAAAGAGTATGAATAAAGCGGTTGGAAATTATACTAGTGTTATGAATTAGAAATGTTTATGATGGCTTGTTCTAGTTAAGAGCCCAATAGTCGACTAGAACCCTCTTCTTAAACAAAGATCACTTAGAAATGGTCTTCGATCTTAAACTCAATTGAGGCAAGTCCTGTTTATTCCTCGTCGAGGAAGGGTTTCAATTTCCTAAGGTAGCTCAGGTGGAATCTGGCTGATTTGGCCATTGAGTTGATGTGGTCATGCATGTTCAGCTGCTGTTGAGAGGGATTCCCAGGGAATTGGCCGAATCCACGATGGTCAGTGGGAAATTCAAGGCTGTGATAGCCTTAACCCATGACTTAATCTCAAGGTTGGTATTGGGCTGGGCAATGAGGAGAAATTCAGTTTTCTTTGCATTAAGTTTGAGTTGATTGGATGCGAGCCATTGGACGGTGTGTTCCAAGGCATCGTTCAGGAAGAGGATGTCTTCGAGAGATGAGATTTTGATGTAGATCGGAGTGTCATCAGCGTACATATAATAGGAGATATTAGCAGTGTGTAGTACTTTGGCTAGGGGTTCCAGGTAAAGGTTGAAGAGGATGGGGGACAGTGTTGAACCTTGAGGGACTCCAACCGTGACCCGGGATGGTGCCTATAGGTTGTCGTTGACGAGGAATCTCTGGGACCGGTTTTGGAGGAAGGATCTGAACCATTCTAGAACAGTGCCATCTAAGCCCCTCCTGAGTTTGAGGCATTCGAGTAGTTTTACATGGTTGACTGTGTCGAAAGCCGAGGTTAGGTCCAGGAGGATGAGGAGACAGGTTTTGCCTTGGTCAAGAGCTTGGAGAGCATCATCAACGATGTGGAGCATAGTGGTTTCAGTGCTGTGCCCTGGTCTGAATCCGGATTGGAAGTCATCAAGTAGGTGGAAGTTGTTGATGTGTTGACTTAGCTGCTGCTGCACACATTTCTCCATCACTTTGGCCAAGAGGGGGATGTTGGAGATGGGTCTGAAGTTGTCAGGGGAGGCTGGATCCAGCTACAGCTTTTTCAGAATGGGAAGGACTTGACCGGCTTTTAGAGGGTCGGGCATCGTTCCCTGTCGGAGAGAGGCGTTAATGATTGTAGTCCAGCTACGAATAAGGGATTGGGCGATGGCAGTTGGAAGGGAGCGGCTCATTAAAATGGTTATTGGGTTTTAAGGAAGATAGGATTTTGGACACCGAGTCGTCGTCGTAGAGTTTGAAGTCCATCCAGTGAGCATGGTTTTTGGGTGAAGTCTATAGGGGCGACGTGGCTGGAGGAGGCGGGTAGAGAGGTGTTTGAGGGTATGTGATGGATTTGAGTTGGTTTCCAAGGGCTGTGATTTTATCAGCTAAGAAGGAGGAGAATTCCTCTGAGGATATAAGAGACTTAGGGGTTTCTTTTGAAGTTTTGGCCAATTTTATATATTGGTGTTTGACCAGATCGAAGAGCTTTTGGGGTCTATTCTTGGCCTTCTCTAGTGCAGTTCTGATGAACTCTTTTTTAGACTTGAGTATGTTCCTGTTGTAGGCATTTCTGGCCTGGTGGAGGAGTTTTAGATGTACGGTAGAGGGGTGCTGCCTCTAGGATCTTTCAGCTTGTCGTAAGGTTCTCCACTCATTGTTAAGGGATCCAGTGAACCAGGTGTTTCTGTCTTTGATTTGGGTCCTTTTCAGGTTTAGTGGGGCAAGGTCGTCCAGGATGTTCGAAATGGTTACAGAGTAGTGCTCGTTGAGGCCGCTGACTGCTGTGATATGCGGGGGGTGGGGGTCTGATTTGCAGCGAGCCTCGAGTTCCCTGCGGTCAAGATTCTTAGTGTCTCTGATCCAGCGTTTCGGAATCACCGGTTGCGGTGCCCATGTCTTGTGGGTGTCAGGTAGGAGGAAGGTGATGGCGTGGTGGCCAGACCATTCGCATGGGTCTATAAAGATAAGCTTGACTGTTGCTTCTTTGGAGATAATCCAGACAAGAGTGGCCCCTTTTGCGTGAGTTGGTAGTGAGCAGGCTTGGGTCAGGGCTTGATCGGCCAGGAGGTCCTTGATGACATCTGAATCCTTTGGATCGTTCCAGTGCAGGTTAAAGTCACTGAGGGAAATATCATTGGCATTATTGGAACTCTTAGCTGTGTTTATTTCCATGAGGTGGTCAGTGAAGGAGTCGTTCATGTCTGGAGGGTGGTAAAAGATGTGCAGGCTGCACAGAGGGGTGGAGTTGCTGCGAATAGCGAGGGCGAGGTATTCGCAGGATTCAGTGGTGTCCGCCCGAAATTCCGTGACCAGAAGGTTAGAGCAGTATATGCAGGTGATGCCTCCTCCTTTCTTGCTAGATTGTCTGACTAGCCTTGTGATGTTGTAGTTAGGAGGGACTAGGAGGTCCAGGTAAGTCAACATTACTTTGCCAACTCCAATTGTTGAAAAGGTGCCAATGGTGGTGCCTAGACATACATTTAAAATATTGAACACTATGCTGCTTGGTGTGGGTTGGGGGTGGTGTAACATAGTGCTACCTAAACTACAGCTGCCAATATCTATGGGTAGTCTGAACATCCCTATGAGTATTATTAAACAGCATTTCAATTGCAATATGAGGCCAGGTTATATACGGACTGTTGCAAAGTCATCCTGTGCCCTGGGCAGCCCCCAACGTTTTGCTGACCGATGCTGGTGGTAACTGATTTTGACTGACCCTGGGCTCTGCCTAACCAGGCCCAGGGCCAGTGCGGAGCTGAAAGGAACACATTAGAATATAGATAAAACACCCAACATACACTAGGGTACACTATGGTATGGTGGGGTACCCATGTAATTGGCATGATCTACCCCATAGTTCCCTAGTATGTTATAGGGCAGGGTATTGAAACTACCTAGAAGTCCACAGTACCCTGAGGCATGGCAGTTTAGAGGCCAGTAGCTTTTTCTGCACTAGTATGCGTGCACTGCTGAGGCCTGAGGTCAGTTTAAAAGCAGCACTGGGTGCCAGGACTGCTTTTAAACAGTAAATTGTGCCCAAACCTGACTTTGGTGGTAGGGGCACTTACAAATGAAACACCTACAATGTTCTGGCACATTAGGGACCCCCAGGGTCTCACCTAGGTATCCCGGTGGGGGGTGGGGGGGTGTCAGTTATCTATAAGGTGCAACCTTATAAAATGAGTTTTTATGTGTCTGGGTAAAGTGACATTTCACTCCACACATTGTGTTAAAGTGCTGCTCAAATTCGACTTTGATGCTAGGAGCACTGGGTAAGGAGGATCTGCAATATTTCTGCAGCTTCAGAACCCCTAAAGTCTCCCCTAGTTGCACAGGGGGGCAGTGGTCCTGTAGAAATTAAGGAAAGTACTTATAACTGGTGCTAGAAAACTGGCCCAAGTCATGTTCCCCATTGCAAACCCCAATGCCCATCGGTTAACATGGTAGGAAGTTATTGATTAATAAATATTGATAGGAGAGGACTAGCCGGACCATTCAAAGACTTCCCAGAATGGTAGTAGTCAATCCAACAATATTCTATTGTTGAATTTATCCTAAAGTGTACATACAAGAAGGTATAAGACTTTCTTGTTTGTAAGTCCAAATTCAGCCTTTCAGTGGTCTGCCCTGATTGGTCAGAGTTAAGTGGATTAGCCAGGCTAGGGGGTGGACTCGTAAACCATGCTCTTCAAAGGCAGAGGGGAGGCCTGGGTTTCAGTTTCATTCTTACACTCTTGACCCAGAGTCAGGGCTAGGCTTAAGGAAGGGATATATGATTAAATAACTACTTAGTAAACCACGAATTCCCTTACCACGTAGGCTAAACACCGAACAATGCCAAACCACTATGTTTTTTACGACGAGTACCTAAACCACGAAAAAAATAAAATTGTGATTTGCTAATAGATGGCACTATTGCAATAACAATACTTCTGTGTGTGAAGTAAAATGTCCAATTGAGAAGAACTAATGAGAAGAAGGCAGCCCACACACTGACATAAATCCAACACACAAATTGACTTGTCAGACGGACCCATCTGGCACTGCCATATTGCCCAATACGCCTGTCTGACCTTGGCCCCAAACTGAACGGATGGCAGCAGCCAAAGTATCAAAGAAGGGGCCACTACTGCGCCATTACTTCCGTTGTCAGTAGGTCTTCTGCAACTGTTTTTTTAAAACATATTTTATTAACTTTTTGGTCACGGTCAATACAGTTTGGTATTATGAAGTGCAATAGCAGTTTTGCAATTCGGATTTACATATATATAATTTCCATATAACATCCAGGGTACCAGACAGACAATTTCCTCTGATATTTGTGATGCATTGATTCTTCGCACTGCACCATTATTTTGCCAGTTTTTTTGTCAAATGCTTTTTCTCTGCCCTCCTCCTCTAATTGACACCAGGGTGTTTATGGTAATAAGAACAAAGTCGCCACAGTTTAACTGTTAGCAGTTAAGCCCATCCAATGATACGGTAAAAGTACAAAGGTAGAAGGGTTCATCTTGGTTTAATACACAACCAAAATGTAATACCAGGAAAGCCAACTGTGACCTCCTGCACTCTTTCTCAGTGCACTTCAAAGGCTAATTATCAATTATGTTCTGGTGACAGGCGCTCCCGTGCCAGTTCAAAGCATAGATCACGCACAATAATTGCTCTGCTTCCAATGCCATGACCTTCGAGGAGGGGAGAGACTCGTTGTTAAGGAACGTCGTGGTTTAGAATTGTCGTTGTTAAGGCTTAGTCGTGGTTCAGGATTCGTTGCTCAGGTAAGTCGTTAAAAAAACTTCGTTGTTAAGGGTGTTTCCCTTAAGGAAGGTATGTGCAGATGGTAAGGGGAGAGTACATGGAAATAAGCCATTCCAGGGGGTGTGTTTAGCCAGCTCTTACCTCCTTGCTGGAAAATCAGCCATTATGGATTTGGAAGATTTGATGCACGCTGGGACAAAATAATGCCACACTCTACAGGATGTGGTCATAACTATGAGGAGTTACCCCGCTCTCATTGGTCAGAAGTGACCTGTTGCTTGACCCAGAGAATTTTGAATAAGTATCAGAGAGGGGTAGAGCCCTCCAGATCTGCTGCTGGAAATTTACTGAAGCAAGAAGTGCCCTGTTGAGAAGTTTTGCTGTCCAAAGATTTCCAAGTCCTGACCTCTGAAGACTGCACCAACTGAAACTGCAGCCCTTGCTGCAAAAGGAGTAAAGAGTGGACTCCCTGCAAGCTACAGGTTAACAGTGCTCACTTGGACATCCCCACAAAGAATTCCCAGCCTGGAGTACCAGTGTATTTGAAAGGGTTGTGTTCAAGTGGATTGCGGATTTGAAGTTTCACACTTTCAAGGACCCTCTTAGAGATTCCAGAACCTTGGATTGTGTGTTGGATACTTTGGGACCCGCAAGCAGAACTTCAGGAAGGAGTTCTAACTGGACCCCGCCTGCTGGAGAAGGCGTACAACATTGGTGAGATTCTCCAGAACCATTTCTAAAGGTGTCATTGTCAGAGAAAACAAAATGACTAAAAGCGGCACTGTTGGTTTCTAAGCACTAGAAAGTGACAAATCTTTAAAAATTCATATCTCTGGTTCCCTACAGTGGATTGTTTTCGTGTCATTTGAAAGATACAAATATTACCTATTTTTATAAATTGGTGTTAGATTTTTATTTTGTGTTGTGTCTTGATTATTTACTGAAATGGTGTTTTCAAATGCTTTACATACCTGTTTTGGAAGTTAAGCCTACCTGCTCGCAGCCACTTTACCAAGGGTTGAGCATAGGAATAATTTTCTAAGACCTATTCTGAGTCCTACCATGTGTCAGTGGCCTTATTGCCAGTGGCAGACCTACATTTGCCCCTGCCAATAACCCACTTTCCAACATGGACCCTCAGGCATAGGAACCCAAACACATAGCGGACATAGTGGAGGAAGTCAGATGGTACCAGACATGCTAAACAGGAATACTAAGTGAAGAGGTCTATCTAGACAATTAGCAGCAGCAAAGAAAAGCTGGAGTAAATACTTCTCCAAAACAAAGACTGTGGTGCCCTATGCACCAGAGACCCGTGGCTCTAGCTAAAATTCCAGAAAATGAATAAGCATGCTAAACCTGAATCATGGACAAGAGCTGATGTGGTCAGCCTTGGAGACAAATATGCCGATCCTACATTATTGGCATTTGAGGAAATGAGTCAGTCACGTAGCTTGCTAGCAGGCCAGTTTCTGATTTATCGTACTGCCTTTCGGGTTCTTAAAAATCTCAGGAAGGGTGGGGCTACCAAGCCAGATATGCATAAGGCATTGCAGGTGGTGTTAAAACTAGGAAAAGGCCAAAGGGCATCTATGAAACTATACAGTGCGATGGCTGAACAAACCAAATGCAGTCTTGCTGTGATACGTGAGCGGTGGAAGACAGACCTGATAAGACAACTCTCCAATAAGGAATGGGTGCAAATCCTTGAATACCCCTCGAACATCTCCAGAAATGCAACATTTAAATTAATCCAATATAAGGTGCTGCATAGAGCCTTACTCTCCACAGATTACACAGAATCTGTTAATAATTGCCAGAGATGCTACTGGTCACCAGCTGACTTAATTCAAGTTTTGCGGCTGTTCAGCCCTTAAGTGGGCATTGAAAGAGATTGCTGGTGAACTTCTTGTGATAACTAGAATAACCGGAGAGTTGACGCCTGAGAATTATATTCTGAAACTAATACCCAAAGCCTAAAAATACGAAGTTAGTGACTAGATTCACTGATCTGGCCCTGTTGATAGCCAGCCACAAACTTCCATGGCCTGGAAATCTGTGTATGCACATACACGTGAACTGTAGTTAAGAGAAGTGTACGAACTGACAACAATGCATTGCTTTCTGCCTTGGTGAAAGTACACACAGGCCCACAAATCGATTGAGGATTCTACACTATGGATACAACCTGAGATCAAAAAATGATGACTGGCCCCCTATGTTGATGGATCTCCACTTCACTATATATTGTAAGTATGCCTGTGTACCCTTATTCGGCACTGTGAGGGATCCGACTCATCGCATGCCTCCTCTTATGAATGTGTGGTGAGCAGAGTGACTTGCACTATGAATGGAAACATGTGCCCATAGCTCCTAGCCATGCAGTTTTGTAACCTTTGTAGAAGGTAAACTCTTGTTTTGTTCATTTGTGTGATTGTTAAGCCTGACTCATTAGAAACGTAACCTCGAAACTTCATGTCCGAGTTAATGTTTTTAATCTATTTTGACCAGGTGCTGAACCGATATACCTTGTGAAACTTGATGAGGAGTAATGCTCAATGGTCCCTTTATTTGATCAGTTTATGTCCTGAATATTGACGCTAATAAAAGTAATATAAAAACAAAATATGTTCAGTTTCTGTTATTTACCAGTGCTAATTGTGGAGATTTGTTTTCACATTGAAACAAATTATTTACTTGTTTTGCACCTGTTTTAACTGATAAGGCCTGCGATAACATGTGTTCTTTTAGTTTATGATCAATATTTTCAAACTTTTTCTGGAGTAACTGTCCCTACCCAACGTTCATTGTTATAATGTAATGATGTTTCAAAACATAAAAGGCAGGCATGTTTTGTGTAACAAAATATATATATTTTAAATGTATTTTAAATTCAAATCTCTTATAAATGTTTGTTTTCCTAGGCTTTTCTTCATTACAGCACTTCAACAAAACAGTTGTTGTCTAAAGAGGAAATGAAGGTTCAGACATTAGTCTGTGTGGGTTCCTCAGAAAGAGGCTAGAAGATATAGAATTCAAGCTTACCAGTTTGGTCGTGTTCAGAAGAGTCTGCTTTGTGACTTCCATTCGTTTAATAGCACTGGAGACTTTCATTAGAAAAGATCAGAGAGAACATAAGTTCTACAGAAACTAACATTATTGCCTGCTCAGAGTTGATCCAGGGAGCAGCTGTTCATAGGGGGAACAAATAGAAGTCAGGACACCCCACAATGTTTGTGTGTAGAAACGAATGGGACTATAGGACTTCATCTGCCTACCATGTATTAAGTCTGTTTCAGTGACCACCATACACAGCCTTCACGCAATCCACTCTTCAGTTCAGAAGACAACATCGTCTGATGTAATAAAACCTGAAAGTCTATTGAGACCTTTGGTCTACTATGCCCTTAGCTTGCGGGATCATAGTCTAAGTCACCATCTTGAACTGTTCCTCACTTAAGAAGTTATTAAGGTCTGTAAGTATGTACATGTGTTTGTGTTGCAGAGAGCAAGCCTACCTCGAGAGCAATGGAGCGCAGAACACAGACCATGGCTGTCCTAAAAATAATGATTGGGTTACGGTCAAGGGAAGCCTGTTGGGTCAGGGGCAATGCTCCTTGAAACTCCTATCATCTGACTCCCAACACAAATTCAAGAAGGGGTACCTGAAATGCCCGTGTGAGGATTCATTGGGCAGCAAGACACTTGTTGATGGCAGCCCTTAGACGGCCTAGTGGTGGTGTTCCCACAGAGACAGATCTGGTGTGCGTGGTGGCCTGCATTTTTGGTGACCACAGCAGGGACCAGGACTCCTCGGTCCAGGTGATGGCACGAATGAACGCAGGGCAAAAGTACTGCCATGACTATTAGGTTTGCAGAAAAAATGGGGTGTTTCAACAGGCAGACACTCTGGTGCAAAAGAAGCATATGGAAGGTCATACTGAGCACTTGCACTGGCCGCTCCATTATTTGAATTTTTATGGAAAATGATTTGAAGCAACACCAAAGAGACTTCCTGCAAGACGTGCTGTAAAATGTTCACGTGCCGGGACACTCTATCGAGTAGCTGAGCGTAATCTAAATGTATTTAAAATAACATAACATCTAACCCCCGGCAATGCATCCTGGTGTGCCTTCTGAGGAAGACTCCAGACCACAATGAACATGTAACCACATCAACAGTCTGGAGTTCTGCCAGCAAAATATGTTTGGAAGGCTCGTGAGGCACCCGCAACCATACATCTGAGGTCTACATATGATCTGGTAGACATATCATTTCCCCACAGGCTATTTCTACAACTTAAAGGTTCAACAGGCCAAATGGCAGGAGACATCTGTAGATCTGCAAGGCTGACTGAAGTAAGAAGAACAGGAAAAGCGGAGGGTTTAGGCTTTGCTGAGGGCAGGTGCACCATGAGGAAGGAGTAGTTTCTGTCCTGTAACTCCAGTTCTGTAGTAGGGGTATCTCAGTTATAGTCATAATCTAGTGAATAGTCCCGCCCATGTGCGTGGACCCCGGAGCAATCAAAAATAATCTCTTAAATTGTCAAAAAATGCAAACCTGCACAGACACTTAAGAGAGAATTTAAAGACAGATAATGCAGCCTATATCCACAGGCTACACTGTCCAGTACTTCAACTAGAAATTCCACCCAAAAAACAACAAACAGCACAGCCTGTCCAGCTTTCTTCCCAAAGAAAAGCTTTCCTTTAACAGCAAAAGCCTCTGGAATGATAGAGAGGAAGGAGTGGACAGACAGGCCCCATAGGCTGCCATTATGTGGCTCAGAACAGGATACTGTGCCTTTAAGAGAACTTTCCAGAACCCCCTCAGTATCCCAGAATGGACAGCAGGTCCCTTTTACTTTCAGTTCTTTTTGAAGGCGTAATACGCCAGACCTGTAGCATTCCTCACATGAATATCTTTCTCCACCGGGGAGGAGGGCGGGCGCTTATGACTATAACAGAGATACCCCTACTACAGAACTGGAGTTACAGGACAGAAACGACTCCTTCTGTAGTAGGGGATCTCGGTGTATAGTCATAACCTAGTGAATAGAATGGCAAGCCCATCCCCACACCAAAGCGGCGGTGGAGAGAAGAGAAATAACACAACTACTGTGCGAACAGATTTCGCAGCGAAGCCTGCCCAACCTGAGCGTCTGTCCTGGCATCAGTGTCCAGACAGTAATGCTTAGCAAAGGTATGACTTCCAAGTGGCCGCCTTGCAGATTTCCGCAATAGGAACATTACGAAGCAAAGCAGTCGTGGCAGCTTTGCCCCTGGTGGAATGAGCCTTAGGGTTACCCCCAAAGGTCTTATTAGCCTTCTGGTAACACAATTGTATGCAGGACACAATCCACCTGAAGATGGACTGTTTTGAGGTAGCAAGACCGGTCCTGACTGGTCCATAATTGATAAACAATTGGTCTGACCTACGAATATCTTTAGTTTTATCCAGATAAAATTCCAACACCCTCCTAACATCCAGGGAATGCAGAGACCTTTCCGCTGGAGATGTAGGATTCTGAAAAAACGTAGGTAACGTTATGGTCTGGTTAACATGAGAATCCGAGATAACCTTTGGAAGAAATTTAGGGTGAGTACGCATAACAACCTTAGCAGCATGAAATACAGTATAAGGTTCTTGGCAACACAACGCCTGAATTTCACTCACCCTGCGGGACGATTTAATGGCCACGAGGAACGCCGCCTTCCAGGACAGGTGCTGCAACGAAGCCTTATGAATAAGTTCAAAAGGTTCCTTCATCAATCTGGACAGCACCACATTCAATTCCCATGAAGGCGAAAGAAGCCGGACAGGAGGGAACACTTTCTTCAAGCCTTCCAAAAAATCCTTGATCACAGGGATCTGGAAAAAGGAAGTCTGTGAAGGGCATTTCCTGTAGGGAGTCAGCGCAGCGAGATGAACCTTAATGGAATGGACATTAACCCCTTCGCTGCGGGGGTTATTTTCCAGCTGTGCTGGGGGGGCGGGGCGCACAGCGCCCGCATGCTCATGACGAGCTGAGCTCGTCATGAGGCCCGGCGCTCCTGTGCTCATGACGAGCTCAGCTCGTCACAGGTGCATTACCTGCCGTGGAACGCTCAGCACAGCAGGGGAATTATCCCCGCATGCGAGCGTTCCACGGCTCATGATGAGCTGAGCTCGTCATGAGCACCGGAGCGCCGTGGCTCATGACGAGCTCAGCTCGTCATGAGCATGGAAGAGGTTAAGGCCAGACTGCGCCAAATGTAGAAGATATGGAAGGATGACATCTTCCTTACACGTCGTAGGATCAAAGTTCTTGGACTTGCACCAGATGCAGAATCTCTTCCACTTGTAAGCATAGGAAGTCCTAGTGGAAGGTCGCTTAGCCTCCTTCAGTATGTCCATACAGTCTTCTGGTAGATACAAATGGCAACACTGCACTATCTCAGGAGCCATGCCGCCAAACTCAAAGACGAGAGGTTGGGGTGAACCATCTGCCCCCCGAACTTCGTGAGAAGGTCCGACCGGCACGGCAGCCGTATGTGAGGAAGGAGAGATCAGTGAAGCAGATCCGTGAACCACCACTGCCTGGGCCATTCCGGGGCAATCAGGATCATCCGCGCCCGGGACTGGGCCAGCTTGATGAGCACCGCCGGAATCAGGGGAATGGGTGGAAAAGCGTACAGAAAGCTGTTTGACCAGTTGATCCATAGCGCATTCCCCAGCGTCCCCTGCTGGTAGTACCTGGAGGCGATGTCGCGGCATTTGCTGTTTTCGGTGGTGGCGAACAGATCTACGTCTGGAGTCCCCCACCTTGCGAAGACATCTCCTAGTACTTCGTCGTTTATGACCCATTCATGGTTTTTCTGATTCAGTCTGTACATCTGGCAGATGGGTAGCCGTTATCGTCAGTCCTCTGGCTAGAAGCCAGTGCCAGATCGCCTGAGCCTCCTGCGACAGGGTGCGCGATCTCGAGCCCCCCTGCTTGTTGAGGTAATACATCGTGGTCGTATTGTCCGTCTGTACAAGCAGAGAGTTGGTCCGGAAGGACGGATGAAAGGCCTTCAGTGCCAAGTGAACAGCTCTGAGCTCCAGGAAATTGATGTGATACGTGGACTCCGTCAGGGACCACGTTCCTTGTATCTGTAAGTCTCCGGAATGCCCTACCCAGACTTAGAGAGACGCACCCGTCACGATAGTCTGTGTGGGAATGTCCTTGTGGAAGGGAACCCCTCTGAGGAGATTCTCCGCTGAACACCACCACTTCAGAGACTGAAGAGCATGCAAAGACAGTTGTATCTTGTCTTCCCAAGACCCTTCCTCTGATCCCACTGATCCTCCAAGCACTCCTGCAATGGTCCCATGTGCAGCCGTGCGTGTGGTGTGAGGAAGATACAAGAGGCCATCGACCCCAGTAGAGAAGACACCGTCCTCACTGTTGTAGATGGAGCGGTCATAAGAGCCTGAGCCTTCCGAAGGAATGATAATCGTCTCTCCTCCGAAGGAAACATGCTTGCTGACAGCGTATTGATGGAGGCTCCCAAGTACTGTATGCACTGGACCGGAGTCAGGACAGACTTGGACATGTTGATGTGCAACCCTATCCTGTTCAAGAGAACGCACGCTTTCTGGAAGTGCGCTTGAGCTTCCGAGAAGGAGGAGGCCGTGATCAACCAATCGTCCAGGTACGGGTAGACACACACCTTGTTCTTCAGCAGGTGTGCCGCTACCACTGCCATGTACTTCGAGAACATTCTGGGCGCAGACTTCAGCCCGAATGGCAGTACTGTGTACTGATAATGATTGGCGCCGACTTGGAATCGCAGGAACTTCCTGTGTTTGTGTGCAATGGGCACATGGAAGTACGCATCCTGTAGGTCTATAGCACATAGCCAGTCTCCCTGTTGCAGCTGAGGATAAATCTGATGCAACGACAGCATGCGAAATTTCTCCCTGCGAATCCACTTGTTTGCTTGTCGCAAATCCAGAATGGGCCTGAACTCGTTCTTGTCCTTCTTGCGAACCAGAAAGAACCTTGAGTACAGACCTCTTCCCCTTTGAGACAGAGGTACGTCTTCTATCGGCCTTTTCCTTAACAGGATATCGGCCTCCGCCTGGAGCTCGCGCAGTTGAAACTGCGAGCTGACTGGTGGAATTGCTGGAGGCGGGCTGGTGAACCGAAGACTGTATCCATTGCAAACAATATTCAGCACCCACTTGTCCTGAGTAATTTTTCTCCACTCTGCCAGAAAAAATTGAACGCTTCCCCCCACAGGAGTGGGTAACGGATGCAGGGGAAGTAACCGCCTCTGCCCTTTTGGCGCTTCTGGAAGGGCCTCCGGAACTGCTGCTGCTGTTGTTGTTGCTGCTGTCCCAAAGCCTGGCCTCGCCCTCTGCCTTGTGCCCCACACCGCCACTGGAACAAGCGGTAGGTCTTCTTCTCCTTGGGCTTCTCCAACCCGACAGCCGTCAGGGTCTCGGCCTCCGCTTTCATGCGGGCCATCTCATCGTCCGATGCTTGCCAAACAGGGTTTCCCCCGAGAAAGGAAGGTTGACCACCTGCTGTTGAGCCTCTGGCTTGAGGGATGTAAGGCGAAGCCAGGCGTGCCGCCGTTGGTTGACACCATGCAGTACCCATGTGCCGCCAGAAGAGACACATCAGCAGCCGCGCTGATGAGTTGGTTTGACACCAACATCCCTGTAGTAGCTTGGGTTTGTTTAAGAATTCTATCTTCTAGAATGTGTGTTACTGCATTCTCTGCTAAGGGGTTCTCTTTGTGGCAGTTGCCAGATTCACTTTGTAGCTACAGTTGCCCTGCTCTGATGGTCCAGCTAATCTACAATAAATCAACGAACTGGCTTTGATCTCGTCTCTTCATTATTCAACTATTACATAATTTTGGGCGACGGATGCTGGGCCATCACATTGAACCCACAAGCGGCGAAATTCGAGTCAAGAAACGAAAAGAGAAAACGTAAGAGGAAATCCTTAAACATTTGAGAGCCACAGACGACGAGTAAAGTAAGGAAAACGTTTTATTTTACTTGCGGTTGGCTTCGTTGTGAAAGAGAGCAGGGCGGAGGCATTTTAACCTTAAACAAACGAAAATCGGGAGCTGGAACGCACGCAGGGGAGTTTCATTACGCATGCGTTCCACTACAACGTGCTTTGCGATAGAGATTGTGAGCGTTATGAGGTCATCTCGTCAAAAGCGTCCTTTTGCGGTCCAAAAGTGAAACGCAGCTCCATTTTCTTGACGTAACAATAGTCTTGGTTTTCTGAAGGATCAGAAGTTTCAACAAAGAAGATTCCAAGTGCGTCACAAAGGGAGCGGCAATTGTCACTGCAAGTACATTTATCTTGTGGAAAAGTTGGTCAATTGAAGCTTAATGAAGCTTAATGTGAAGTGCACTACATTATTCACTCATGTGAACAACACGCTGATGTGCACAGCATTATGTTCTATGGATGGTCCTAATAGCACGCTGATGTGCACAGCATAGTATATTATTTATCTCTTAACTACACGCTGATGTGCACAGCATTGCACATTTTGCTTAAATAAGTAAAATTATTTTCTTAAGTATTACGCTGATGTGCACAGCCATAATTACGATCTTTTTTTTGTTTGTAACTTTTTATTATATAAAACAAGGAAACAACACATCAAACATACAATCAAGGCGATACAGCAGCAATACAATCATTAGGCCTGCGCTCAATGAGGACGGGAGATACATGACAACAGGAGAAAAGATGTTTTGGATACAGATGAGGGGAGGGTGCCAGAGGTAGGATTGCATATAAACAGCACAATATACCAAAGCTAGAAGGAATGTAGGTCAGGGCGACTGGGAAGGGCTAGGAATCATAATGAGTGGGGGCGTACAAATATCTCCACGATATGAGTTCCATAGGAGTCCTTTTCGACGACCAGCTAAATTTTATGCCACACGCCAACCAAATTTCTTCCTCAGCCTTCCACAAACTGCGGCTTATAAAAAAAATCCTGCCTTTCCTGCCGGAAAGTGCCGGCAAAACACTGGTTAGTTCCCTTGTATTGTCGACCCTAGATTACTGCAATGCACTGTTTCTAGGTGCCCAGGAGAGAGTGCTTTGGAAAATGCAGGCCATTCAGAATTCTGCTGCCAGGCTTCTAGGGCGCATCCCCAAACATCACTCGGCCGCATCCACTATAAGACAGCTGCACTGGCTGCCAGTAAGAAGGAGAGTCATGTTTAAGTCCCTCTGCCTGGTTTACAAGGCTTTGAACAACGTGGGACCGGCGTTCTTTGTCCAAAACCTTATTCCTTACCGTCCCTCAAGAATGCTACGTTCATCTTCCCAGCATGACTTAGTGGTACCCCGAACCAAACTCGTTTCTTGGGGGGACAGAAGATTCATGGTAGCTGCACCCAAATTGTGGAATACTTTACCAGAGTCGATCAGAACTAGCCCCTCCCTCTGGATCTTCCGCAAGCAATTAAAAACATGGCTCTTCAACCAATGATCTCCTGTCTGATGAGGCTCAACACATTGCAGTAACTCTAGCGCCGAGATGCCCAAGGGCCTTCGTTCGCGCTCTATAAATGTTTTTATAAATAAATAAATAAATAAATCTTCCCCCATTTTTGGGGTCTGCCTCTTGCCATATACACTGTCTTCTCTCTGAACATGCACCAGTCCAGACTCTCCTTCCAAGCAGTCACTGTAGGCGGCCTCGGGGACCCCCACAACTGTGCAACATCCCTCTTCCCAACCATATTAGCAAGAGTCACCCACCGAAGCTGCGACACGTCATAATCATTCGGACCCCACACATTCAAAAAACATTGTCGGGCTTCCGGCATCATCACAACACCCGTTACTTCATCCATCACCTCATGTATACGTTTCCAAAATCGCACCACCTCAGGGCATTCCCATATGATATGGAGATAGGTGCCAAGGAGACCACACCCACGCCTACACATGCCATCCGTGGAGTAGCCCATATGGGTCAGACGGGGACCGGTGACATAGATTCTGTGGAGGATCTTGAGTTGGACCAGACAGAGGCGGGCCGGAATCGCCACTTTCCTGGGAGAAGAGATCGCGGACTGCCAGTCCTCATCATCCAATTCAATACCGTCAGCCATCCAAGCTTCACGAAGGCGCTTAAGCAGACTCGATCGGTCATTAATCATTTTCTTATAGAACAATGAGATAGTACTATCTGGCACATAACCGTCTAGTATATGATCCTCGAGGGGGGAGGATTCTGGAATATCACTACCCACTGGCAACACAGAGTGCAGAGCATGGCGTACCTGGACATAACGACATTTTTCCCTGTCACTCAGCTTATACTCTACTTGCAGATCCGAGAAGGTCTTCACATCTCCTTTAACCCAGAGATCACGCACTTTACTAATACCGATCGTGTCCCATTTATCAAAGCCCTTCGTCTTCCATAGGCCACCCAACTTCGCAGAGGCATAGAGCGGAGTTGCACCAGTTAGTTTATCCCTCCAGCCCATAGCCGCCGTTGCGCTATGCCATACCCGCACGGCTATAGCGGTAGGACCCGAGAGTTGTGAACGCGAGGGTCCCGAATAAAGCGTCCTGTAATAATCACCACCCGGGAGTAGCCACTTATCCATTTCAAATGCTGGATTCAACGGCAGGCCATACATCCCGTGGTTGATGGCAGCAAGGTGGGAGGCCCAATAATACCTACGAATATCCGGGAGCGCTATACCGCCATCATACCAGGGAAGTGTCAAATTTGGAAGAGCGATGCGTGAGCGTCCGTCCCATATTAATTGCCTCTGCAACGATTCTACTTCCCGAAAATATTTCGACGGGATGACATCAAAACTATTCTGAAGTGCATATAGGAACCGTGGTAAGGACATCATTTTAAAAAGGGTCGCGCGCCCCAGGGGAGATAGTGGTAATTTACGCCAACGCGCTACATCGGAGGGCAACCTTTGGAGTGGGGGGAGTAAATTGCGTTCATAGCGAACCGCCGGATCCAACGAGATAAACACACCCAAGTACTTAAAGCTAGACTGCGACAACTGGATGGGACAGCCCCGCGGCAAACGAGGGACATCACCCGCAAGGACATAAATGTAAGATTTCGACCAATTAATGATAAGGCCCGAGTTCTTCCCGAAGGAGTTAAGTACGTCAAACAATACGTTGAGCGATTTTTGGGGAGATGTAAGGTACAATAAAATATCATCCGCGTATAAGGAAATGCGATCTTCAAATTCCGGCGTCCAGCGTATACCCTTCATCGAAGGTTCCCACCGTAGCCAAGCGGCGAGTGGCTCCAACGCCAACGCAAAGAGGTGCGGGGGACAACGGACAGCCCTGCCGCGTGCCCCTCCCAAGAGTAAAAGGCACGGAGACACGGCCATTCACCACCACCTGTGCCAGTGGCGTTTCATACAGGAGTTTGACCCAACCAATAAAACCAGCGCCGAATCCAAATTTGGCGAGTACCGCCCAGAAATAAGACCATTCGATGGTATCAAAGGCCATCGTGGCGTCCATTGATGCCAAGATGGCCGGTTCACGCAGCGTCGGGGCCCTCGCTAGAACACCATGCAAACGTCGCAAATTTAATGCCGTGTTACGGTGCGGGATAAAACCCGATTGATCCGGATGAATCAGGTCGCTAATAACCGTAATCAGACGATTAGCAAGCAGTTTGGCGAGGATCTTAGGCTTCGCATTTAAGAGCGAAATGGGTCTATAAGACGAGCAACGATCCCGTGGTTTACCCTCCTTATGGATCACCACAATGGTAGCAAGACGCTGATCTCTGGGGAGGGAGCCATTGTCTCGCGCAGCTAAAAACATATCACGGAGATAGGGAGCTAGAGTATCAGGGCGTAATTTATACAGTTAAACTGGAAGGCCATTGGGACCCAGAGCCTTGCCGGAACGAATGGAGCGTAGCGCGAGAGCCACCTCATCCACCGAGGGCGTGGCATCCAAACAGTCCCGATCCGATTCCGACAAACATGGAAGTGCTATATCTCGAAGCAACAACTGCGAATCCTCCTCGGGCCTGTCGGACACCGAGGTATAGACCTCTCGAAAATAATCAGCAAAGCAATCAACAGTTCCAACAGGGTCCGTCACACGCACACCACCACATGTCTCAATCACCGGAACCACTCGACTCGCTCTCTCCCTTCTGTCCAGCCAGGCAATCAATTTATCACCCACATCATATAGCCGTCCCTGCTGTTCCCTACTCATTATCTTTGCCGCATCAGTAACCAAAGTTTTATATTCTAATTGTTTAAGGCGGAGGACATGAAATGCTTCTCTAGACACCTCTCGTTCCAATGCAGTCTCTAGGTCTGTGATTTCAGTCTCGAGCTGAACAATTGCCTCGTTCTTACATTTCTTAGCACACCCCACCAATGACAATGCCTGCCCCCTGATCACAGTCTTAAAAGCTTCCCATAACGAAACAGGCGAGAATACAGAACCAGCATTCTCAGTAAAATACAGATCAAATGATTTAATCAATTCAGTGTGAGTCTTAGGGTTAAGAAGATACCAGGGGTTAATCGGGGCCACCCTCCCTTCGGCGCCGATGCCAAGATTAAAATGAAACCAAATAGGGGAATGGTCTGATATACCCCGGGCCAAGTGTCTAACCTCTCCAATCGAAGGGGACAGGGCAGCCGGTATCAGGACATAATCCAATCTAGAAAGACTGCCATGAGCTCCCGAATGGAAAGTAAACTGTGTTTGCTCTGGATGCATTAGTCTCCAACAATCTATAAGTCCCAATGTGTCCAGGAAGTCACCCAACCAGGATTGCGCAGCAGGAAGATCTCGGGGCGGATAGCGGTCTATTCTGCCAGAAATGACGGAGTTAAAATCACCACCCAGTATCAAAACAGCCTCAGGGAGACCCAGAACCATCCGCCCCAGGTCCGTAAATGTCGTGGATTGTAGGCCCGGAGGGACATACACCGACACCAACGAAATTGGTTTTCCCTCCCACCGCCCAACAAGTGCAACATATCGACCTCTGGCATCAAGGATCACATCGTCAATCTCGAGGGGGAGGGATACCCTAAGCAAGATACCCACTCCTCTGGAACTAGATGTAAATCCAGAATGGGCAGCAAGACGATGACCCCGTCGATTAAGAGCGTGACAAGTGTTTCCTATCAAGTGTGTCTCTTGTAGCAAAACGACATCAGGCGAAAGGCGCCGCAACAGCTGCATAACCACCCCTCTCTTTATCCGATCACCCAACCCATTCACATTCCAGCATAACACCCTCAACCCTCTACCCCCATCCAGATCCACAATGAACTCCCATCGCAAAAAGAGCATCACACCAGTGTCAAAGATAATGTAAGTACCGTGCCTTGAAAAAGAAAAACAAACAATCCCAAAACATGGCCCTCCCTCCCCCCAAGGTTGCCAACACAACTCCCCCCCACCCTGCACCCCTGCACCGACTCAAAAGCCACCCCAATTTGCAGTGTGCCCGTCGCCCTAACAATTACAAACAAAGAACTAGTCTACACAAAGAAAACCCCAGAGGAGGAAAGGGGTCCCGCCATCCCCGCTACCTCCCAAGATACGAATGGAATGATCAAAGAAGTCAGTGAGCCGCAGCTGGACACGTTGAATAGTGTTCCGGACACAGGCATCATAATCATTCTTGGTCCATCAGTCCCCCCTCAGCACCACCAGCCTGTTCCTGGCCAGCACGGCAAGCCGGCAAAGTGTCCAACCAATCACTTGCTTCCTCAGGGCTAACAAAGAAGAATGTTCGATTGTCATATTCCACACGCAGTCGGGCCGGGAATAACATAGCGTATTTTAGTTCCATGTCTCTCAGTCGCCGTTTCACCCCTTGAAATCCCATCCGCTGTTTCTGGACTGATTGAGAAAAGTCCGGGTAAAAGTTCACAGCCGCGTTCTCGAACTGCGTAGGGCCGCTGGTCCGTGCCGCCTGCAAAATGGCGTCGCGATCTCTGAAGTTGAAGATCCGTGCAATAATCGGACGGGGGGGGAAACCGGGCTTCGCCTGTCCCCCTGGAACTCTGTGCGCACGTTCGATGGCAAAGAATTTGCTCAGGCCCTTGGGTGCAAGATGATTAAGAATGAGGTCCTCCACTTGAAGATCAGTGGCGAGTGAACTAGAATCTTCCGGGACCCCAATGATACGCATATTATTGCGCCGTGCACGGCCTTCAAACTCCTCCAAGCGACGAGCAAAAAAGCCATTAGCAGATCTAAGATTGCGCACTTCTGTTTGCAAGTCGGACACATCCGTGGTAAGGCTGGATGTCTTTAGGTCCAATGACTTCACCTTCTCGTTCGTCTTGGCCAAATCAGTGCGAATGAGATTGACATCAATAGCCACCGTGTCCAACTTCAGAGCCAGAGCTTCATACTGTTGGCCAATAGAAGACTGAATACCCGCAATGGCGCCCACTAACCAAGTGACCTGGAATGGACTACACTCCGTTGAATTCTCTCTTCCGGGAGGAGTCCCTCAAGGCTCGGCACTGTCACCAACTCTATTCAATCTATATGTCACTCCCCTAGCTGCCCTGATTAGATCCCATGGCCTACAATTGGTGTCGTACGCCGACGACACACAAATTATTGTGTCCATCTCACAATCCATTGATGCCACGGCGGAGTGTTTTAGGAACTGCCTGTCTCAGGTTAAGAACTGGATGAGCAACAACTTTTTAAGATTAAACACAGACAAAACTGAAGTCATCGAGTTCGGCCATAAACCTTCTGTCTGGAACGACCTATGGTGGCCCCCCGAAGCAGGAGCCTGCCCTCTCCCCGTAGACAAGGTCAGAAACCTTGGCTTTTTATTAGATAAAGAACTCTCATGTAAAGCCCAGGTGAACCAGGTGACTTCCACCTGCTTCCATAACATCAAATTGCTCAGGAAAATCCTACCTTTCATCCCAGACACGCTAAGAAAAACGGTGATGGGAGCCCTTGTCATGTCCTGGATAGACTACTGTAACTCCCTCTATCTGGGAGCAGGAGAAAAACAGCTGTACAAACTTCAGGCAATCCAAAATGCGGCGGCCAGAGCCTTACTGAACATCCCCAGACGCCACCCCACGTCCAAAGCCATTCGGGAGCTACATTGGCTCCCGGTCAGACGTTGCATTCAATTTAAAGCGCTCTGCCTGGTTCACAGATCTCTGTACGGCAAAGGACCCGACGACTTCAACAATCTACTGTCCCGATATGTGCCCTCACGCACATTGAGGTCAGCCACCCACGACCTAGTTTGCCAACCCAGAATAAACAGAGCCCGCTGGGGGGGAAAGTCCTTTTCCTACCAGGCGGCAAAAATCTGGAACTCGTTACCCCAGCACTTCGTGCCCAAAAATCTAAAACAAGCTTCAGAAAAGACCTAAAGACCTGGCTCTTTACCTAAATCGATCTGCCCCACTGCCTCCCTCTCCTCTCTGTATCTTTTAGCGCCAAGACGCCCCGGCATTCGTGCGCTCTACAAATATTTCAGTCAGTCAGTCAGTCATCACGTCCTTTAGCGTTAATTCCGCCAGTACAGCAGGATCGTCGACCGCCTCCTCCCGGGCCTTAGGCGCGCCACCAGGGGATCCTTTAGAAAGTGTGTAGCGATCCATGACATTTGTCTGGGTTGAACCTCCACGGATAGTGGTCTTGACTTTCCATTTTTCACCCTCGGGCTTGCCCGTCATGGCGAGCCGGGTGCCCCGGAGGGAGGCTTGGGATCTGGTCCAAATGGCTCCTTAAAAGTCACACACAGGAATACAGGAGGCGAAGTTGGGCCAATTTGAGTCCACAGCCAAACAGTCGCTAGTTCGAAGCTCAATGAGCTGGCATTCGAGCTCGTCCGATCAACAGACACACCGCAGATAGAAGACAGTGCGCTGGAGAAACGAAACCGAAAGTGAAGTGAGGCTGTGGTCTGATCCCCTCAAGCCGTTGTTGTTAAATTACGACCTGGGCACTGCTATAACTCAAGGTCCAGGCTGTTCCATGGAGAAGGCCGCAAATTTCAGGACGGCAGAACTCGGGGACCCTGCGTCCGATTCAGACCCAAAAACCTGCTAATACATCAGCCGGGTTGTGTCTTCAATGATCTTCCATCAAATCAGGATATTATACAGGATAAATGCGGGAGGCAGCGAGGGTCCTCAGGAGCCCTGTGCTCACGCGGCCATCTCGGATGCGCGCGTAGCTCCTCCCCATAATTACGATCTTAAATTGAAATGCTCCATTTTTTTTTTGCAAGACTCTTTGGTAGTTCTTTCCACGACATATTTATATTCATACTGTTTTGAGTTAAACATTTTGGTGTATAGTGTATCTATTTAAAACATTATTCCTAAAACGACACTGTTACACACAACATATTTAAAGCCTCTACTTATATTTAATGCCACACTGACATCTAGTGGATCTTTTTGGTAGTACCTTTATAAATTTATAATACAATAGCTTTTGTCCCGTTCTTGCCATAAAAATGCAGAGTGTAGCACCACCTTCACCATTTTTGGAGACACCTGGTGAACCACCTATAAAGTGGAGACAGTGGTATGACGGATTTGAGACTTATTTGGGTGCAATCGGTGCGTCAAGGTTTAGACCAGAAAGGAGGAAATATTTACTATTGTACTCATTAGGGTATGAAGGTAGAGAAATTCTTAAACATCTTCCTACTATTACTGTTGATGAAAATAATCCTTTGGATGAATACCAAGAGACTTTAAAAAAACTTGAAACAAGGTTTGACGTGCAACCCAGTATAGTTATGCTCCGTCACAAATTTTTCAAACGCAAACAACAAGCTGGAGAGAATGTAGACACTTGTATGACAGCACTTAGGAGATTGATTTCTGAATGTCAATTTGAAAATTTTACAGATCAATTAGTTAGGGACCAATTTATTTGTAATTGTGTTGATAAAAACATCAAACAGAAACTTTTATCACTTGGGAATTTAACATTAGAGGAATCTATAAAGGTGGATAAGAGTATCGAGACATCTCAGTTATCAACGAAGGAGTTGGAGGAAGAGAAGAAAGAATCTGTTTCTATAGTTAAAACAAGAGACAGTAAAACACAAGACAATAAAGTTTCGGAAAACAGGGGTTCTGATAGACAGAATGCATGGAACAATACTAACCCATTTTTTTCAAGAACCAATATTTGCTTTAGATGTGGTTTTAAACCACATTTTGGTGGTGCAAGGTGTCCAGCAGAGTCAGTTGTATGTAAAAATTGCAATAAGTTATGCCATTTTGCTAAAGTTTGCCAAACATTTAGGTACAGTACGCGTTCTAAACCTGTTCAGGTAAAATGTGTCACTGAGCAGAATATCCAAAGTGAAGAAGAAGACTGTGTTACGAGAGAGTTAAGCAACATGGTGGTTGTTGTCAGAGATGATGGTGTAATTGTGGGTAATCCAGAGTTATGTGTTGATCCCTATGTCGACATTTTGGTTGGAGATCGATACTTATATCTACTTGTTGACTCTGGTGCTCGTATTACAATGATTACTTTGGAATTATTTAAAACAACATGGCCCAATAGATCTTTGTTACCACCGGATAGAAAGGCAATAAATTATGAAGGTCGTGAAATCAACCTATCGGGATACATTGAAGACATCCTTGAGTTTAAGGGGCGCAGAATAGCTGGAAAGATTTATTTAGCCCACAAAGGTTTGAATATCTTGGGTTGGTTCCACAAGGGGTTGTTTGGGATGGTACTTAGACCAGGAGCAAAAAAACAAGTTCTGGCTATAAGGGACCATCCTGATCTGGATGGCCTTGTAAACCAGTATACTCATGTTTTCTCTGGGGAATTGGGTAAGATAAAAGGCTTCCAACATGAAAATATTGTAAAGGAAGGTGCATCTCCAGTTAAACATAAACTAAGGAATGTTCCTTTTAGTATAAGACAAGATCTAAAAAAAGAATTGGATTCTTTGTGTTCTAAAGGAATAATTGAACCAGTGGAGTCCTCTTTATGGTTGTCCCCTTTGGTTGTGGCTCGTAAACAAAATGGTGAGCTGAGAGTCTGTGTTGACCTTCGTTGCCTGAATAAGGAGATATGGGTAGATTCTCATCCTCTCCCAAACATTAATGAAATGTTGGCCACACTTAAGGATACTAAGGTTTTTACAAAATTAGATTTAGCTTCGGCCTACCATCAGGTTGAGCTTGCTCCTCATTCAAGAAATCTCACGGCATTTGTTTCACCATTTGGGACTTTTCAGTACGTACGCATGCCCTTTGGTCTCTCTTCGGCAGCGTCGGTATTCCAACGCCTAATGCCAGAGATGCTGAAGGGGATCGAAGGTCTTTCTGTGTTTCAAGATGATGTTCTCATCTTTGCTCATGACCATGCAACACATGACAAGATTTTGAATGCAGTGTTGTCCAGATGTCAAGAGAATGGTGTGGTGCTACGTAGAGATAAGTGCGTTTTCAGGGTTAAAGAGGTTGAGTATCTGGGACATTTGGTGAATGAGAGTGGTATTTTCCCAAAAGTGAGTTTAGTAGACTCAATCGTCAAATCTAAAGCTCCTTCAGAAAAAACTTCTCTCAAGTCTTTTCTTGGTATATGTGAATTTTACTCTCGTTTTGTGACAGATTTTGCGAGCAAATTGAGACCTCTCTCATGTATGCTAAAGAGAGGTGTGGTGTTTGAATGGAATAAAGAGTGGCAAGTTGTGTTTGAGTGGGTTAAACAACAGTTAACATCTCCTAAAGTTCTCAAACATTATGATCCATCTCTTTTGTGTACTCTTACGGTGGATGCTAGCAATGTAGGGTTGGGTGCAGTTTTGACTCAAAAGAAAAATGGAGAAGTTAGAACAATTGGTTATGCATCCAGGGTATTGTCTGCATCAGAAATTAAATATTCGGTCATTGAAAAAGAATTACTAGCATGCTGGTGGGCTGTTATGACATTTAGAAATTTCATTTGGGGACGGAGGTTCTGTCTCCAAACCGATCATAAACCCCTAATTTTTATTCTTAGTGGCAAGAATGTGAGGGCGTCCACACCTAGAATATCAAGACTTTCTTCAAAACTACTTCAATTTGATTTTTCAGCTGAATACATCCCTGGTTCAAAGAATGGGTGTGCAGATTTTTTATCCCGTTCTTCTGATATAATTGAAATTGAGACAGATCTTAAGGAAGAAGATAAAGAAGATTTTATTGTTGCAGCTGTAGATGTTCCTTATTTGTGTGCAGTGTCTGAAGAGGTGTGGCGCAAGACTCTTGCAGATGATTGTTCTTTAGCTAAGGTGATGAAGTTTGTAGAAAGTGGTTGGCCTAAAGAAAGGAACTTATCTTTTGAATTCAAAACTTTCTTGCAAGTCGCAGATGAGTTAACAATCGAATATGGGTTGTTGCTTAGGGGGGACAAGTTAGTTCCTCCGGCTACACTAAGGGCAGATTTGGTCAAGAATTCTCATGAAGGACATTTAGGAGCAATTTTGGCTAAAAAAAGAGTGCGTTATTCTTTTTGGTGGCATTCTATGGATAGTTTTGTTGATGAGTATGTAAAATCATGTGTTATTTGCTCCAGTTGTGATAAGGTTACTAAGTTACGCACTTCTCCACTGACTCCCATAGTGTTGCCGTCAGCCCCATGGGTTAAGTTAGGGTTGGACATTGTTGGTCCTTTTCAGGCGCTGGATTCTTCGTCAAGATTTGGTTTGGTCCTCATGGACTATTATTCGAAGTGGCCAGAAATAAAATTTGTGAAGGAGGTCTCTTCAAATACAGTTATTGTTTTTCTTAACGATGTGTTTTTAAAAGAGGGTTATCCTGAGTTTTTGATTACAGACAACGGAACACAATTTACTAGCTTGGAGTTTGAAACTTTTCTCAAAGGTTGTAGTATAAAACACTTAAAGAGCTCAGTCTATCACCCACAAACCAATGGTTTGGTTGAGCGTATGAATAGAGTGTTAGGCGATTGTATCCAATGGGCGTTATCTAATAAATGCATAGTTGCCAATTCAGTGAGGAGTATGCTGTGGTTTTACCGTACTACTCCTCATTCAACTACAGGTGTGTCACCCTTTGAATTACTTCAAGGACGAAAAGCTGCAACTTTATCGTGTCCTGTGTGGATGTCTAAGTGGGTGAAAGGGAATGTGTGGACTGATGAGAGTGTTAGAAGTCAGGTCGAATCGGTTCAGAATAAACAAAAATTGTACTTTGATGACAGAATGCGTGTGAAAGATATTTTTGTTAAACCAGGTGATGTTGTGTGTGTCAAGAAACCGATTCATGTTCTAAAAGGCCTTCCCAAAGTTGGTTCTCCATCTAAGGTCTTGGATGTGAAAGGTAATGCTGTAAAACTCAGCAATGGTCAATGGTGGAATAAGTCTCTTGTGATTAAAAAATCATCTCATTCATTTCCTGTGAGTCATGGTGTTCAACCAACAAGTTCAAATTTTACTCACTCAACTCTTGTGAATAATGGGGCTCATTCTGATAGTTCAAAGTCTTGTATAGATGGTGACAAATTGAGGCGCAACATGCGCGTTGTACGTATTCCTCTCAGATACAGAAAGTGATGTATACTTTTCTTACATTTTAGATACAGGTAGAGATGTATGTTTTTTTTAATTCTTTCTTCATCTTTAGTTGTGTTTTTTTTTTTTTGGACAATATGTAATTTTTCACATTTTTGTTGTTTTATTGCTTATGTTAAGTTTCCTTTTTGTTAGTATGTAAAGGTAGACCCATGTAGTAGCTTGAGGTTGTTCAAGGGTCTTATTTATTATAAAGGAAGACCCATGTAGTAGCTTGGGTTTGTTTAAGAATCCTATCTTCTAGAATGTGTGTTACTGCATTCTCTGCTGAGTGTTCTCTTTGTGGCAGTTGCCAGATTCACTTTGTAGCTACAGTTGCCCTGCTCTGATGGTCCAGCTAATCTACAATAAATCAACGAACTGGCTTTGATCTCGTCTCTTCATTATTCAACTATTACAATCCCCTCATTCAGGATCTCCTGAAAGTCCTCTTTCTTCTCTCGAGGAAGGAGCTCAGCGAACTGCTGGAGGGAATCCCATAGGGCCCGATCGTATCGCCCTAGCAAAGCCGTGGCACTTGCAGCCTTCATCGCAGTAGACGCCGTCCTACAGACCTTCCTACCCGCCGAGTCTAACCAGCGGCTCTCCTTATCAGGAGGTACTGTAGACGACGGGGGGGTGGCATGCTGCTTCCAAGCCGCTGTCACTATGAGTGAGTCCGGTATCTAATCCATCCTGAGAAACGCAGGGTCAGAATCTGGCGCCCGGTACTTCTTCAGGAGCCTGGAGGGAGCCGCCTTCGTCACCGCCGGAGTGAGAAACAACTTCTTGGCGGGCTCTACTAATCCCGGTACTAGAGGCAGCAACGGTCGAGACAGGTGCTTCTTATGGAGCGTCTCGAAAATCACGGACGTTGTGGGCGTGGGCACGGTCACCGTGATGCCCAGCTTAGCTGCACCCCTCAGTAGAACATCTTGGAATGAGACAATGTCGTCCACTGGTGACACCCTCGTCCCCGGGGATTCCGACAAAGTCGGCGAGTATTCCCTGGTCCTAGAAGAATCCGTGTGGGATCTAGACCTGTGCCACCTGTGGCGTCGTCTTGATCTTCTTGACGACCGATGACGACTCCGCGATCTACCCCTCCGGCCGGAGCGAGAGCGTGATCTCCTCGGCTTTGGACGCTCCACAGGTCTCAAAGGAGCAGGTGACTGCGGCCTGGCCGGGCGCCTCGGCTGATGAGTCCCCTTAGGCGGCGTCGGGTACCGTGGTAGTGAAGCCGTCCTGGGCGGAATCACAGGTGGACCAGGAGGAGGGTGCAGAGGATGGGAGTGCGGAGGAGGTGGTGGTGGAAGCGGAGGCGGAGGGGGAGTCCGCGGCGGAGGTTCCTTGGGCAAGGGCGGAGGAGGAGGAGTTGACCTCGGCTTAGGAGGTGTATATACCTCGGAGTACACAGAGCCCTGTGACCCCTTCTTCTTCTTAGGTGGAGGCGATGGAAAGCCTAACGGCGAATGTCGCTGGCGCGCCCCAGCGGACCCAGAGAAATCCCTGGCATCAGAACTCCTTCTGCACTTCCTTGGCATCGAAGAACGTCGTCTCGACGCGAGGAACGTCGCCTCGACGTCGACCGGCGCCGTCGTCTCGACGTTGAGCCTCGCCTGGACGTTGAACGTCTCCTCCGTGACGGCGAACGTCATCCTCTCGACGCCGAGCGTCTCCTTCTTGACGGCGACCGTCTCATCCTTGACGGCGAACGCCGTCTGGACGCCGAGCGTCTCCTCGATGTCGAACGCTTGCGAGTCCTTGCCGTCCTCCTTGACGTCAAGGATCCCCTCGACGCCGACCTCATCCTTTTCGCCGCCGTCGAACGGCGGTGTCGCCTTGACAGCGAGCGCCGACGCCGGGCCGAACTCTCTCCACGTCGATGACTCGACGACGCCGATGACTCCGTCGACGGCGATCTCGACGGCGGCCTGTTCAGTCCCCTCGACGTCGAACGTCGACGGCGCTTCGACCCAGAGCCCTGGGGAGACGGGGAACAGACTGCTGTCATCCCCCTCGACGCCGTCGTCGATGCTATCGATGCCGGCGGAGGATGGTGACGCTTGCTGGTCTTCCTGCCCCTGGGGAGCCCCCCAGAGGCCTCAGCATGGGCAGATGAAACATGCCCAGACCCACCTTGTGCCTGCAGTCTTCTATCTTCCAGGCCTTGGAGCCTGATCTTCATCCTCTCTCTCAGGGTCCTTGGAGAGAAGCCCTGGAAAAAATGTCACACTCCTCTGGGACACTCCTCTGGGACACCTCATGTGGGTCAGACTTGGCCTTCTTCCTCGAACACTCTGGGCATTTTTCAAACAAAGCAGGCATTTTGACAAATAAAAGAGCACTCAGAGACACACACAAGGAAGAAAACACTAAAGTACTTCAAATGAAAGCACTCAAACACTTGAAAAAGTGAAAAATCTCTAAATAAACCCTTAAAAAGGGAGAGCTCAATGCTCCAGGGTTCTGCTAGCAGGAGCCGGAAAAAAAAACTGAAAGTATAAGGTGGAATTTCTAGTTGAAGTACTGGACAGTGTAGCCTGTGGATATAGGCTGCATTATCTGTCTTTAAATTCTCTCTTAAGTGTCTGTGCAGGTTTGCATTTTTTGACAACTTAAGAAATTATTTTTGATTGCTCCGGGGTCCACGCACATGGGCGAGACTATTCACTAGATTATGACTATACACAGAGATCCCCTACTACAGAAACACGGGTCACTTGTTGCCAGAAAATAATTCATTGCTCTTCTCTTACCAAGAAAACAGAATATGCCTTCTCCCACATCACTGAGATCGGTTCTGCTATTAACTTGTTAAAGAGAGAAATGGGATCAGAGAACAGGCAGTAGTATCTTGCTCAGCTACTGCACTTTAAGCTCTACAACCTGGACTAGAATTACCAAAACATGAGGGCCTTATACAGTACAAAGAAAAACAAAGAGGCATATAGAGTTTGAAAGGAATACTCTTGTAAATTGTCTGAGCTACTTACATTTATACATAAGTGTTCATCAATCAACTGTAATTGATTCCTGTATTGCTTTGTCTCATATAGCTCAACAGGTTTTTATTTCATCCCAGGGCCAGTGTTAGAATTGAATGTGCCATTGCCCCATTCTCTGTGCCATATACTGTGTTATGTTAGCATTCATGTAGCTATTCTATATTGATCATTATTGCAAATGTGTGTGTCCAGCCCTTCTTACATTGTGTAGGCTAAAGTTAGTATCTGAGACACAATTTTCCTGCTATGAACCCACCATGTTGCGCTGTGATCGAAGCCCGACCTCTGTGCCCCCGCTCTCTGCTTGCCTCAGCAAAAGCTACTGTTCAGTAATTTGCTCCTATCGTATTCAAGGTTGAAACCCAGATGTACTAAATGAATAGTTTATTCAGCTTTGCATCCCTATCCCTGGACATAGTTATGCTCCCACACTAGAGAGGGCAGAGACTGAGCAAGATGACCTTGGAAGCCTGATAACATGTACCCATTCTGCAGGTGGTATCTCATCCCTCTCCCTTCTTCGTTCAATCTATGCCCAAGCTGTATTTTTCCACCAGGGGCAGGACTTCGGATGTGTTGGAAGGCTTATGTTGTGTTAACAAGTGTTCTGAAGTCAGTCCCTCTACAGCTATCTCATGAGGCTGGTCAGACCGGACTCCAATACAGTGTACTTTTCAATAAAGTGTTAGATTGTATTCGCTGCTGTCGTCCTAACTCTATATTTCTGGGAAGTCCAAGAGGTGATCGTGAGTGACCCGGGTGGCCCATTTCGGGTCACTTCCTTCAGCAGCACCTCCAATGCTTCAAATCACATTTCATAACATAGTTTACAGCAAGAGCTGCAATCTGTAAGGAGGCACTATGTAAGGTGGCACCACCATAGTTACGTATACAATTGAGGCCTGCGTATGCATTAAAAAGAGGAAGCAAGGGGGAGGAGCTTCGCGCGCATCCGAGATGGCCGCGTGAGCACAGGGCTCCCGAGACCCTCGCCATCTCCCGCATCTATCCTGAATCATATCCTGATTACGAGGACGGGTTATTGGAGATGCAACCCAGCTGATATGACAGCTGCTTTCAGAAATTGATTTGGACTACGGGAACTGCAACTACGACACTTTGAACTTTTGCGGCCTGCCCCATGGAGTAACCCGGGACTCGAGTTGTTAAAGTGCCCAGGCAGTAATTCAACAACAACGGCCGGCGGGGTTCCGATCACAGCCTCCAGTTGACTTTCGGTTTCGTTTTTGGGTCTTTGCCTTATTCTATCTTGAGACTGACCCAGTGGCCTGAGGTGCAATCGGACCCCGTGGATCCAATGTATGCTGATGGCAGCGTGTGTATGACTGCTGCGATACGACCGCTGAAATCTGCTTTTGGAGACACCGGTGAGGGAATTGGACGAATCATTTTCACCAGGTCTCAAACGCTCCTTGGGGATATATTGCCTAAAATGGCGAGCAAACCCGATAGCGATAAATGCAAAACCAAGACCCCTCACCGGAGGGGTGCTACTCAAACGAATGTTATGGATCGCTATACCCAACCCAAGGGGTCCCCCGGTGGTGCGAACAGGGCTCGGGAGAGGCAAGTGACGACCCTGCCGCGTTGGCTGATTTAACACTGCAGGACGTCATGGGCGCCATTGCTGGTATGAAGACTTCCATTGGCCAGCAATATGAGGCTCTTGCCCTTAAGCTCGACACTGTAGCCATCGACGTCAACTTAATTAAAAAGACTAACGAGAAGGTCCAATCCTTAGATTTGAAGACCTCCAGGCTCACGACTGATGTGTCTGATTTACAGACGGAGGTTTGCAATCTACGATCCTCCAACGATCTCTTTCCTCGTCGGCTGGAGGATTTTGAGAGTCGGGCAAGACGCAACAATGTACGCATTATTGGGGTCCCTGAAAATTCCAAAGAATCCCCTACAGATCTCCTTGTTGTAGACCTCATCCTAACCCACCTTGCCCCCAAAGGCCTGAGTAAATTCTTTACGGTGGAACGTGCGCACAGAGCGCCGGGAGGGAAGCCGAAGCCGGGTGCCCCACCGCGGCCGATCATCGCCAGAATTTTTAACTTCAGAGATAGAGACGCTATCCTGCAGGCATCGCGGGCGGGCGGCCCTATGAAGTTTGAGAACACCACGGTTAGTTTTTACCCGGACTTCACCCAGTTCGTCCAGAAGCAAAGGATGGGGTTTCAGGGGGTGAAGCGGAGACTGAGGGACATGGATTTGAAATACGCAATGCTTTTCCCGACCCGGCTACGTGTTGAATATGAGGATCGGACATTTTTCTTTGACTGCCCGAGAGGGTGAGTGACTGGCTTGATACTTTGCTTACGCGGCGAGATCGCACTGAACATTCTGGTGGAGCTGAAGGCGGCCTATCGGAGCAAGAATGAGAAGTGGTTTCCGGACATTGTGTACAACATATCACTGTGGTTCGATGACTTTTATATTTGCGAGATTTATGGTGGATACCTGGGGGTGGCGGAGGGAGTGGGACTCTTTCCTCCTCTGGGTTTCTTTTTGTAGACTAGTTTAATGTAAGGGCGACAGGCACACTGCAAGTTGGAGTGGCTTTCAAGTCTAACACAGGGGTGCAGGGTGGGGGGAGTTGTATTGGGGTTCTGTTGGGGGATGGAGGGGGGTGTTTGGGGGTGTTTCGTTTTCTCTCAAGGCAACGTACTGTTTTACTGCTGGATTTGGGTGTTGTGTTCGCTATGGGGTGGGTTCTGCATTCATTGCAGGGATGGGGGTAGGGGGTTGAAACTTTTATGTTGGAATGTTAACGGGTTGGGGGATAGGATAAAACGGGGAGTAGTGTTACATCTGTTGAGACGCCTCTCCCCGGATATAGTGTTATTGCAAGAGACACACTTGATTGGAAACACTTGTTACGCTATGAATTGGCGAGGATATCGCCTTGCTGTACACTCTGGTTTCACCACTGGTTCCAGAGGGGTGGGTATTCTAGTTAAGAACTCTCTTCCCCTGGAGGTAGACGACATAATCCTTGATGACAGGGGGCGTTATGCTGCCCTCACTGGTAGGTGGGAGGGGAAGACTATCTTGCTGTTTTCTGTATATGTCCCTCCTGGTCTGCAGACCACGACCTTTGCTGATTTGGAACGGGTAGTTCTGGGGCTTCCAGATGGTATCCTGGTGATGGGTGGAGATTTTAATTCTGTTGTCTCCGGTAGGGACGACCGTCATCCCCCCAGGGATCTTGCGAGATCACAGTCATGGTTGAGTGGCTTTCTAGAGACGCTGGGATTGATAGACTGTTGGAGGTTGATGCATCCAGGACAGGCGCAATACACCTTCCACTCGGGTGCTCACGGTAGTCTTTCCAGACTGGACTATGTCTTGATGCCGGCAGCGCATGCCTCGTCAATTAGGAAAGTTAGTCATCTGGCTCGGGGTATTTCGGACCTCTCCCCTCTGTGGCTTCATATGGATGCGAGTACGGGTGCTGAGGGACGGGTGGCCCCGATCAATCCCTGGTATCTCCGCAACCCCAAACCCCGTGCCGGGCTGGTCAGGTCTCTGGATCAATACTTTGCTGAGAATGAGGGGTCAGTGTCTTCTTCTGTTTCACTGTGGGAGGCATTTAAGATGGTTATCCGTGGACAGGCCTTATCCTTAATTGTTGGTGCTAAGAAAAGCAAAAATGAGGCGGTGGTCCGACTCCAGACCGAAATTACTGAGCTGGAAAGGGATTTGGATCTGGGTGTTACTCGTGACAAGGTTCATGTCCTCAGTCTCAAACAACTTAATTATAGGGTGTTGGTAACAGACGCTGCTAAAATAGAGAGCAGCAGGGACGGCTGTATGATGTGGGGGATAAAGCTGGGAAACTGATTGCGTGGTTGGATAGAAAGGAGAGTGCGAGTCGTGTAGTCCCAGTGATTGAGAGACCTGACCCTGTTGAGATTGTTGAGTGTTTTGCTGAACATTTTCGGGATGTGTATTCCCCAGTGTCCGACAGACCTGAGGAAGACTCCCATCTGCTGTTGCGAGACATTGCGTTGCCATGTCTGTCGGATTCAGATAGGGAATTGATGGACGCGGCACTTTGGGTTGAAGAGGTGGCTCTCGCTGTTCGCTCTCTCCGTTCAGGAAAAGCTATGGGCCCTAACGGTCTTCCCATCGAGCTTTACAAGTTAAGTCCTGACAAAATGGCGCCGTATCTTCGTGATATGTTCCTAGAATCGCAAGACATTGGCTCCCTTCCTCGTGATCAGCGTCTTGCAACCATCCTGGTGATTCACAAGGAAGGGAAGCAGCGGGATTGCTGTGCGTCCTATAGGCCTATCTCGCTTCTGAATGCAGAGCCGAAGATTCTCGTGAAGTTGCTAGCAAACCGTTTGATAAAGGTAGTCAGTGACTTGATTCATCCGGATCAATCCGGGTTCATCCCACATCGCAATACAGCACTGAACTTGAGGCGCTTGCATGGCGTTCACACCAGTTTGCACGCCAATCAAATAATAAATAGAATAAGCTTGTAAAACAGTTAAATCATGGTGTGCTTCCCATTCCCATTAATGATGTATTAGCAAAGAGCCCGTTTTTGGAATAGCACCGTCCAAGAAAAAAGTGAATTAACAGCAGAAACAATAGATCGTACTTCGTTCCACATGGTCGGGGAAAAACCGGAGTTCGTCTGAAAAGTCAGTGCTGGATTTTTATTGGAATTGAATTTCATAAACAGTGACGACGTCAAGACTGTAAAGGTGTTCTCATCACGATAATCATAATTTTTCTCACAAAGACTTTTGTGCAACACAAATCATGAACGATGAGCTCGAGTTTCCACCTGCTTATTCTAAATGCATTATGGGAAATGAAGTGTTTAGCATTTGAATAGCAGTCTCTACAGCATTCCCATTGGTGGGCAAGTGGTTAAAGGTTAACCGGGAAGGAAGAGGGCGGGAAAATTTGGTTTAAGTAAGGAGGGGGTAGTATGTGAATGACTTCCTGCTGGAACAGAGATTCGGATGGTTGATTTTAAACGCTCCTGGCAGGTACGGAAAAGGAATGCGTGGCTGATAGCTTGTTGAAGGTCGGAAGAAGAGCGGGTGATTGAAGTATAGCATGTGAATATATGAATCTGAGGTTATAAACGCCTTTAAGTGGGTAGTCAGAGGGTAAGATCAGAGGAGAGAGTTCGTCCGTGTTAAAGTTGGTGGGTAGGAATGTTGTTCAAAATAAGGGTGAAGGATGGAGGGTAAGTAAAGGAAAGGATTGGAGGGTAATATAAATGAGGGAGCTTCACTTTCAGAAGGGAAAAGACGATTGTGTTTTCACAAGTATAGGGAACATCTGGTGTAAAGAACTTGAAAAATATTGGTTTGTCAAGTGAATGATGGGTGGCTATTTAACATGGTTGATGTAGTGTTTGATTGAGGGCACATGTGAGAAAAACGTGATGGAAAGTGGTCATATGAGAAATGCAATTAGTAATATATGATGAATAACGCTTAATGTTAATAAGTTATAATTCAGTAATTAAAATCACTGTGTTATTGTTATTTCAGTGACCCCTGAGGAAGGGCGATTGTAGCCCGAAATGCATTGGGTATTGTGAATAAGCACTGCCTTCGACGAATTTTGCCTAAGTCGTGTTCATGTAAAGAGGTCCGGATGGACACATTCTGAGCATTAGAAATTTGGAAAAATGCAACTGTGTGGAAGGATGAAAAATATGAAGGAAGTGATAAAGAAGAGGAAAAGTAGCGAAGGAATACAAGAAATAGATTGATGAACGTCGTGAACAATGAATGCCAGGATGGCGCAGTTCGGTTGTGCAATTGGTCTGTGGCGAAAATACGCCACTTTATGATGTTCTCGCGAGAGCGGCATCTCTTCGTGAGCCGGCCATCTTGGCTTCCTTGGACGCTACGATGGCCTTCGACACTGTGGAATGGTCGTACCTTTGGGCCGCTCTTGCGAAATTTGGTTTTGGCCCTGGCTTCATTGGCTGGGTGAAACTTCTGTACGAGGAACCATTGGCGCAGGTTGTGGTGAATGGTCGGGTGTCCAAGCCCTTTGTTCTTGGGAGGGGTACGCGGCAGGGATGCCCGTTGTCTCCGCTTCTCTTTGCCCTTGCCTTGGAACCTCTGGCTGCATGGTTGCACTGGGAGCCATCGATGAAGGGTATTCAGTGGACCCCGGAATTTGAGGATCGCATGTCGCTCTATGCAGACGACATTTTGTTGTACCTCACGTCGCCTCAAAAGTCGCTGAATGTATTGTTTGATGTGCTTAACTCGTTCGGACGAAACTCGGGCCTTGTGATCAATTGGGCCAAGTCCTGCATATATGTGCTGACAGGTGGCATCCCTCCACTACCGCGCAGATGTCCCATTCAGGTGACGTAGATGGGATTCAAGTATCTGGGAGTTTTTATAACGTTGGACCCCGCGGTTAGATATGATCGTAATCTGCTCCCTCCGCTCCACCGGTTACGATCTGACGTTGTGGGATGGCGCAGGTTGGCACTATCCCCCCTCGGGCGTGCGGGTCTTTTTAAAATGATGTCCTTGCCGCGGTTTTTATACGCGCTCCAGAATACGTTTGACGTAATTCCGGCGAATTATTTCCCGGAGGTGGAGAGTTTGCAGAGGCAGTTGATATGGGATGGGCGTTCCCGTATCGCTCTCCCCAAGCTAAAGGTATATGTGGCGCGGGGCAGACCTAAGATATGGGGTAAAATTTGGGGTCAATGGAACACCTATCGAGGAGATATATGCACACCCTCCTTACAGAGATTCTAGATGTTCCTCTTCCCCCCTGACCTGGCATTCCAAGAATTGTTTAGCTTTTATGTTATTAGACTCTGGTTTCTCCCCTGCCGACCCCCCCCCCTCCCTTTGTATTAATGATTTTTCGTATTATATTGTACTACACGTTCCTTCCTCCCTGACCACGCATCTAACTGTATCGTTTCTATGCCTTGTCTGTTTGTTTTTTCTTTTACAATAAAAAAATTATAATAAAAAAAAAAAAGAGGAAGCAACTTGTCTCTCTTCTTGCTGGACTCTGTATTATCCTGGTGGTATGTAAGTTCTGGCATCTTTGAAATAATAAGACCTACAACTAGGGGATAACAAGCTTAAGGCCTGTGGTCTAGAAACATTCTCATCCCAATTCTCTGTTATGTTACCTTATGGGTATTTGTAGAGCACTCATATCGCTCGGGGCTATCCTAGCGCCTAAGCAGGAGCAACATGGTCAGACCTAGGGTTAAGAAAGAGGGGCCTATTCGTGGAGACACATCTTCAACTTTTTGTGGATCTTGAGACTTGAAGAAGCAGGTTGTTCCAGGCTCTATGAGCGATGTAGAAGGCCTGTCTTCCAGCCCTGCTTCTGTGGATGTCAGGGGTGTGCACAAGTGGGATCCCAGGTAAGGAGAGGTGACTGACGGGTTTGTGAAAAGTGATGCAGTTGTACTAATAGGCTGGGCCTGTGTTGTGTAAGTCTTTGAAAGTGTGTGATAGGAGTAAGACGTGAGCTTGTTTGTCTAAAGGCACCCAATATTGCTAAATGAGGTGTGGTAAGATGTGCATGTGTTGTGGAACGTAGTGTGTGATCTGAGTTCTGTATGGTCTGGAATCAACTGGCTAGTTCTGTGCTGATTCCAGCGTCGAGGATGTTTCCGTAGCCCAGTTTGCTTTGATGAGGGCTTGAGTGATTGTTCTGCGAGTGATGGTGGGGAGCTGTATGAATATCTTTTTCAGCATCTTTATGGTGTCGAAGCAGGAGGCGGTGACTGCCTTGAAAAGGGTGGTCACGTTGAGTTGGCTGTTGATGATAATGCCTAAGTTCTTGGCGTGAGCGGTGGAGGTAGGGCAGAGTTCGGCTGGCCACCAGGTGGAGTCCCACGGTTATGTTTCCTGCAAAAGATCACAAGTTCTGTCTTGTCTGTGTTTAGTTTGAGACAGTTGGCTTTCATCCAGTTGGCAATGTCGATCATGAAGGCGTCAAACTTGGTCCTGGTGGTCAGAGTTTATCAGCGAGGAAGAGTATGAGCTGAGTGTCGTTGGAGTAGGATAGGACGTGAATTCTCTGTGTCCAGATGATGCTGACGAGTGGGACATGTACAAGTTGAAGAGGGTCCAGCAGAGAGAAGACTCTTGCCGTACTCCACAAATGAAGCTGTGGGCTGCATGGGGCCAGACTGACTGCATTTGGCTTGACAGGAAGGAGCGGGTCCAATGGAGTGTGGGTCCTCGAATGCCGGTTTCTTGGAGTCGTTTGTCTCTTGGATAAAATAGGGCCAGACTTACAGATGCATACCAGGTATATGAAATGGACCAATGATATTTTGGCAAGAGCTTTGCAGCAGGCCAAGTAGGAGGTAAAGCTCAACAACCTGACACCCTCAAAGCTAGAAAAAAGCAGTAATGCCATGCATTAATTTAATGATAATGGCCTTAGGAAATGGGTGTGACTTTTCTTTACATTTTAGCAGAGTAACCACTGTAATGCTTGATTCTTTAAGTTTCACCTTGTTGGCAGAGGGAAGGGAATGCTTACCTTCAGCTTCACAAAGGCTTCTTAAAAGAGAAAGAGGTAAAAGGCGCGGACACCCTAGAAAACTCCAGCTGTCAGTGAATGTCCTAAACACACCAGAGTAGAGCCTGGGTAAGAAAGGCTAATGAGAAAGCATTATACTTTTATTATGATGCAGAGTGACTTCAACCTGGTGCCATATCTCCTCAGCTGTGTTGCAAGGTGAATGACTTCTCTATTGTTGATCCAAATGCTGGGGTAAATTAAACCCGGAGGAAGTCTCTTCACAATGCAATATGTGTCACTTTTACTTTCAGGCTCGGGTGCCCAGGTTAAGCAGGAGTCAAAACCCCAGAACTGAAGTATGGCCCAAAACATTAGAGGCACCTTGAGTGAGTGTTTTTGGCACAATGCTCTGATGCTTGCAGTCTTGTAAGGTTTCAACCCAGGTGTGACCATGGTGCCCAATCAAACATTCTCAGAAAAACTGACATTTTTTAAAACAAAATGGCCCAAAACAGAACTGCCTTTGCAGGTCCACTCCTGAAGTCGTACTCGTGCCCAGAGAATGTCATTTCTAAATGTTCAGATTCCAGTATGACACTTTGGCTTATTACTTTCATTAGCTAAGAAACCTGTGAGAACAAGTATTAATTAGAAATAACAGACACCAAACACTGAAGGGTGCAGATGGAATGTAAAAAGCAACTCAGTAAATCTGTAACATATTAGCTCTAAAAAACCAGAAGAAAAACCCAAAGACATGAGCTGAACTCTAAAACGAGAATATATTGTATTATTTGTGTCTACCGAAGTGCTGGTCTTCCCCCATGTCTTTCCCATACAGACGTTCCTGCATCCATCAGATAGTAACAGTAATTATTGCCAAAAGGAATGCGCTCTTTGGCTGGCCTGGTTAGGACTTCTGCGCCAGTAAGGTGGTGAGTTTGATCTTGCCGTCCATCGAGGCGGTGAGGCAAGTTCCACAGTCCATGGCCGTGCTCCAGTCTACCGTGACCACCGGGGCTCGGTGACCACCGAGTGAAAGGCAGGGCTCCAGGGCTTTCCCGTCACTGCTCAGCTACGGAGGAGACAAGGGACATCTTTTTAGAAGCATTCCCTTCTCAAGCATAAGTCTGCCACAGCAGGCGTGCACAGGCTCTGTAATGGCGCCGCCTGAACTGCTGCATTGTAATACTGAATATAACATTATAGGCAGAATGACAGAACCAGATCACAGTGTTTCTTTCCATCTATGATTCTAAAATGACATCTTTACAATAGTGACACAGCCAATGCTGAAGTGTCTCATATGAATGTGCTTTTAACTGAAGTACCACAGGTTGCGACCAAGGGACACTGGACAAGGGCTCCACACACTCCTTCGTCACCAACCCATCTAGCGCTCTGAACTGAATGTAAGGCACCATGCAGCGCTGTACAAAACTCAAATACCTGCTGTTCATGTAAAACATGCTTGAGACCAGATGTAAGCGTAGCTATGCGCGAGCTGAACTAATCACACAAGCTCTTGAATTTTAAGTTGGTTAACTTGACTTTAAGCGTCTTCATCTGACGAGGAGCATGGTATAAAGATGGAAGCTGCACTACAGAAGGAGCCAGCTTTGTTAGTGCAGTCATTAGTTCTATCTTATAGGTGCATAGTGGTACTGCTAGAAGAATTCTAACAAGAAAATGGGTCTTATGATCGAAGTGAGAAACCACATCACATATTCTACCGTTCTGCAAAGAGTGCTAAATAGCTGTCAGAACGCCACACTTATCCTTTCCTATTTTTGTGCAAAAAGGATTAGTTACTTACCTGTAATCCTAGTTCTCTTCCAGGGGTATCCTCATCAAAGTCATAATCAATAGAATATTCCCGCCCATGCGCGGGACCCCGGAAACACTATATCATATGTGCCCCACATATATATAGTCATATATATATATATATACATATATATATAAAAACATGCAATAGCAGCCAAATCACACCAGAGCTGGAATATGCTGTGAAGAATTTCCACCATACATGAATAAAATGCATTAGAAACATGAGAAATAACACAAAAGATTGTTTAGAAACTGTTTTAATGCTTAGGCAGCAGTAGAAATTCTTATAACACCCCCTGAAAGCATAGAAAGCTCCCAGGCTGCATTGCAAATACATAGTCTAAAAAGACTGAAAAGCTAACCTGTAGCTGTATACAAAAAAATGACACCGTGCCTTTAAGGCACCCATGAGCCCCGGTATCCCATCATGCCTCGGGGTGACAGTTAGGTCAGTTGTTCTTTTCGGAGACTGATGTGGTTCTGAAATTCTGGACCGTACCATTGTCCCGGTATCGAGGTCCAATACCCGTGTCCCGAAACATCAACGTACCATGACGAATTTGGTGTCGACGAACCGATAATGATTAGGACATCATTCCTATGCATTTGCGTCATGATCGCGGCATGCTAACACCCCTGAATCGTAGTTTCCGTCCCGACCCCCCAGACTCCATTTTGTAAACGGTATCCATCTTGTGTCTTGCCCTCATGATAAGTCAATTAAAGGTCGAGCTTGATCTAAAAGGACACGTCCACCTTCCCTGACTTCCCCCTGACCTGTCCCAACTGACTCCCTTGCCTCCAGCCAAACCTGTTTAGGCAGCTCCTCGCCCAGTGGCCAAACACGATAGCATCAATGCACAACATACCACAAACCATTCACCACATACAGATCATGTTTTCTACACACATACACACCTGTCCACGCTCCCTGTTTATGGCCAGTTTTATGACTAGGAGGTGCCTTCTTTTATTGGGGCTTCACCGATATCTGATGGGAATTCCGGGCCTGGCTAGGTAATCTATCACGAATTGGACATCTAAAATACGGGCTTGCCTACATGACTTCGCTCTTTTGTATTATTGTAAAAATATGTATTTAGCCATATCATAAACTCAAGAATTCTTGCTTGCAGCTATTATTTTTGTATATAAGGAGAAGGCTGGTTCTGTAAAAACGAACAGTCTCCTGAGAACACATGACCCGTGCTTGTCGTGCTTCTAGGACACCTGTTACTTGGTAGCTATCAATAAAACTTGATCTCTGACTGCGACTAGAAGACTCCGTGTTTCTGTGGTCCGAAACAAGGGGGAACTCAGAGGTCTTCGGGTGTTATCCCCTGACACCACCGGGTTCTTAAAAACCCGGCACCTCAGTTGGCGCCCAAGGTGGGGCGGTATCAAGCGGCGACGGTCCAAGCCAGATGTTCGTGAGGAGCTTCGTGTGAAAATTCCGGAGGACGGCCAGCCACTTCAGCGACCCCTGTATGTCGACGTGGTTCCGAAGGTCTTTGCTGCGAGGCTCCCCGCGTCCCGACGGCTACGAAGGACTGCTGCCCTGACTATCGCCTTGTTTTGGACCCAGTGATCCTTGGTAGAGCGAAACGATAGATGAGTCTTCTAGCGACGTCACCGATCTTCAAATACTTCAGTTAAGTATAAGTGGAGCATCTCCCAGTCCTTAGTTTGTCCTTAGTTTTTGGTATCCTTGAGATACGCTTTGATTTGGTACTTGCAAGCCCCAAAGCCGAAGGACTTGTGTATTCACGAGAAATATCGTAACAGATAATCCTTTGAAGTTTGAAGCTAGACTAGTGAGCAAAGATGCCTGGTTTTAGCAGACTTGGAAACTTGTTTTGTCTTGGTTATAGTAAGGACTCCCGATTAGAGGATTCCTGTCCGGTTCCTCCGATTGGAACTCCAACATATGAGCTCTATGTAAAGCACGGCGTAGGTCCTATCACATACAATGAAGTGTGGATAAAATACACCCGCAAGGATGGTGTTTTAAAATGGCCCCAATATGGTAGTTTCGACTCAGAAATATTAGATAACTTAGAGGTCAAATTATTCAAGAGAAAAGCCCGGCCGGCGATGTTTGACTCTTTCCGCTTATGGCGCAAAGAAGCCAAACAGAAGGAAATAAAATTAGCAAAAAAGAATAAAAGAGGTATGTCAATGGTGCAAGCTGCCGTTGCATACAGGGATAACGAGGAAGAGCAGGAAAACGAACAAATACTTCGGAGCAAGAAACTAGCAGTAGATAAATGCTACCCGATCTTACCAAATAAGGGACAAGGTCAAGAGGAGAGATCCGAGAAAGATCCATTAATGTCCCACTTATTAAGCTCACCTCCACCGTATGCGTTAGACGCTACTACAACGCCAAAGCGTTTTTCTATACCACGCCCCGGCGCACGAAACACAGCTCTTGCACACACGCCAGCTACTCTTCAGCTGGTTCCTACTTCTCCGGCGCAGCCTTCTCAAAGGCCGCCATCTTTGCTACATACTCCATCTACTTCTACGACTTTGCCTACAGCTCCAGCTATTGTCTATGATACTACGTCTGCGACTACTTCAACTTCCTCTACTATTGCCTCTACTTCTTCTTTGCCTCAGCCTGTTTTTTCTGATGCGTTTGCCCCTCTGCAAGCTTCTCCTTCTATTAGACAAAGAGTGACAGGTACCGTCACTGGTCTGCTTTCACCTTTCTTCGGGTCGCCTAAAACGACCCCTAAAACAGAACATAGACAGTTACGTAGTCAACTGCCTGATTACGAGGAAAGAAAAGTGCTGAATGAACTAGCCCGTAAATGGATTACGGATACTGTTAGATATGATGTTCAGTCTGTTATGGAAGTTTTCCGTCAATGGAATGCACCCACCCAGAGATACGTATTCGAAGAAATGTGTGTATATCTGGGCGAAGATGTGAAGACAAATGATCCCACATACACAATGAACGAACTATGGCGTACACGCTTTAAGTTCTATGAAGGTATGATTATAGGTGCAGATGTTGAGAAAGCGATAGAGTTATTGCTCTCTTATAGGAGTACGGGAAACGTCTCTAGATCATGTCACGAAGACGATGCATCAGGCGGGAAAAGAGCGAGACAGTACCCCATGAGAGAGGTTCCTCCGGTTTGGAGGGAAGGTGATGCGAATGCGAATCCGCCAATTTTGCCTCATTTCCAGCGTGTATGGGTACATGTCCCCTGGAAAAGATCCGATGTCTTAGCACTCAAGCAGACATTGCCTGATCCTCGTAAAAACCCGACTGGGTATTATAAGGAGTTATCGCAAACTGCAAGCTCATGTATAATGAATTTAGCGGATATAGACATGCTGTTTGGGAACGTTGTTCCACACCCTCTATGGAGCAAAATACGTCATACGAACCATGACCAAGAACTAGGTGACTCATGGGCGAACATTGCCGCTATAGATGCTAGACAAATTGGTGGTTCTAAACCTGAGCCGTTAATAGCTGAACTTCCCGGAAGAATTATCGCGTACATGAAAACGATAATGCCTGAAGTACGAATAAACTGGGACAAGCTATCTGCGTGCAAGCAGAAGAAAGATGAGAATGTGTCTGACTTTTTCACAAGATTTGAGGAGACTTTCACCGATCATAGTGGTCAGGATATGGCTACCGAGGGTGGTCAAAGATTGTTTGTAGACAAATTCGTACATAATTTAATACCTGAACTGTGTAATAAACTGAAAGATTCAGAGAGTGCTTGGGCTGTCTCTACGTCAGCTCAAATTCTAGCTACAGCCCAGTACTATGAAAATAGGCGCAAAGACGAGCTAGATAAAGTCGACAAAAAGACAAAAGATTTAAAAACTAAAGTTCTTCTCCAGCAAGCTTATCCGCCTCGTACGGCTAGTCAGCCCAATTATCAACCACAACAGCAGTATTCGAGAAACGCGCAAGGAAACGAGTTTTCCCATCAGCGTATTGCTTATGGCCCGAATCAATGTGCGTATTGCAAGGAAGAGGGTCACTTTAAAGGTAATTGTCCGGCTCTTGCGCGACGTTTGAGCGGTGCTTCAGGTGTAAGGGGAAGAGGTGTTCAACATGCCCCTAAAGGTAGGGGCCGTGGAAATTTCACCCAGAATACCACTTCTTTTCCGCCTCAGAATTCGATGAACAGCTTTGACCAACAGAATAATGCGTCGTCCAGGTCAGCTCAGTACTATGCTGACGACTATTACCCCGAACACGAAAATGAGGGTAACGATTGCTAGGACAGCCATGGACAAAGAGAGGGAGTTGTTTCAGTTCCAGTAGATCAGAATGGACCTTATGTCAAGGTAATTACGTCAGGAGTGTCAGAACCATTTCTGCTGGATACTGGTGCTACAAAAAGTTCTATCATGCACTTGAAACTTCCTGGCGCACCTTTGTCTGGCGAAATGAATGTTTCAGTAGGTTTCTCTGGCGCCCCTGTTAGAAACCCGATCTCCAGTCCTGTATCTCTTTCTATTGGCCCATGCGAATTAGAAGCACCCCTCATTTTGACAACAGGTTGCGGTGAAAATTTGTTAGGCTTGGATTTGCTAAAAAGGTTATATGTGACTTTGTACTGTTCACCATTGGGAGTACAACTTACTTTAGGTAAGAAAGTCATTTCTCCAATGTATGTGTCAAAAGAAAATATTGCAACTGAATTGTCGTGTCTTCCTGATGTACTCTGGGCAAACGGTTCTAATGATGTAGGTCGCTTGGAGATAGCACCGTATGTCATAACATTGAAAGCCAACGTTAGGTTGCCACGCATTCCCCAATACAAAATATCTAGCGAATGTGAAAAGGCGTTATTGACGATTGTTTATGACCTGATTGATAAGGACGTCATTGAAGAAACAACAGGAAATGTTTGTAACAGTCCAGTCTTACCGGTTTTGAAACGTACGGATCCTTCACAGCCCCCTGTGTATAGGTTCGTGATCGACCTAAGAGAAGTAAACAAGATAGTTATCCCACAGTTTCCAGTTGTCCCCGACATTACTGCTTTATTGACGATGGTTCCAGCGTCAGCAAATTGGTTCTCGGTGATTGACCTGAAGAACGCTTTCTTCAGCATCCCGATTGCTGAGGAGAGTAGAGATATTTTCGGATTTAATTTAGGAGGACGAAGTTTCCGCTTCAAGTGCGCTCCTCAAGGCTACTGCGAAAGCCCATCAATATTCAGTCAGGCCCTGAAAACACAACTAGACACGATTGTTCTACCGAATGGTTCAACTCTGATTCAGTACGTAGATGATCTGCTGATCGCTGCAGACACTGAAGAGATTTGCAAGAAAGCTACGTTATCATTATTACGTAACTTATGTGACATGAAGCACAAAGTCTCTCTTTCCAAACTACAATTTTGCCGACAAGAAGTAACCTACCTAGGTCACATCTTGTCGAAGGAGGGAAGGAGACTGACACCAGAAAGAATACAGGCAATTGCAGAACTGAGTGCCCCAAGAACACAGAGAGAGGTTCGAGCCTTCTTGGGCATTACATCGTACTGTAGATAATGGATGCCGAATTTCTCACTACTAGCTAAACCCTTGCTGGCACTACTCTGTAAAGACACGCCAAATCCTATGCCTTGGTCTGAAGATTGCCAGACGAGTTTCCACGAGTTGCGTGATGCATTGTGTTCGGCTCCTGTGTTGGGAAACCCCAACTACAGTAAGCCTTTTACATTATATGTCCATGAGAAGGAAGGTTGTGCCTTATCAGTTTTAACACAACATTTTGGGGACAGACAGCGCCCATGCGCGTATTTTTCGGCAACTCTAGACCCTGTGGCTAAAGCCCTACCAAGTTGTCTGAGGGCTACCGCCGCAGCAGCTGTCTGCATCCGACAATCCGCTGGATTAGTCATGAAAAATACTCTGATCGTTATGGTTCCGCATGCAGTAGACATTTTACTAAACAGGACGAAGACACAACACCTTACCAGCGCTCGACTATCCAGTTACGAACTTACGCTGCTAGCAAGTCACATCCACATAAAGAGGTGCGATACACTGAATCCCGCAACGTTATTACCCACTCCGACAGAAACAGACAAGATTGATAACCATGACTGCTGTTTTAGGACAGAAGAAGAGACAAAAGGGAGAGTAGACTTACAGGACACTCCCCTTCCTGAATGCAACGATACTTTATGGGTTGATGGTTCATGTTTCAAGCTGCCGAATGGTGATACCACTGCAGCATATGCCGTAACGACATTACACACCATTATAGAGACCGCGCGCATTTCCCATAATTCCGCACAAGCTGCAGAGCTAATTGCGCTTACCAGAGCATGTGTGTTAGCGAAAGGAAAGCGAGTGAATGTGTACACTGACAGCCAATACGCCTTTGGTGTGGCACAGTTTTGGGAGACTGTGGCGTGAACGTGGGTTTCTTACGTCACATGGTGCAAAGATACAACATGGTCAGCTAGTTAATGAACTCCTCCAGTCACTGACCTTGCCACTACAAGTTGCCATTGTAAAATGCAGTGCACACAAAACGATTCAGGATGATGTTGGCCGAGGGAATGCATTTGCAGACGAGGTTGCAAAAGAGACTGCAAGGAACACAATGAGTCGAATGTATGTTGTAGGTCCCGCTAGATGGATTACTGATGTAGGAATGTGTGAGGACACCATCGAAAGCGTGAAATCTATACAAGCCGAGGCAACTGAGAAAGAGGTGAATGAATGGAGAGAAAGTAAGGGTAGGTTAGATGCGAATGGTTGTTGGGTCGAATTGTCAGAACACCAGCGATGGCTACTACCGAACGCATATGTACTTGCAGTAGTAACAATGGCTCATGGATTTGCGCACATCAGTTCGAAAGGAATCTGTAAAGTATTGGCCCCAGTATGGCAAAACAGCAATATCCCGAAATATGCAGAGAATGTGGTCAGAAACTGTATGGTGTGTTTGAAGTACAATCCCGGTAGGGGAACCCCAACTCCAGCTGGTCATTTTGCGCCTCCAACGTATCCGTTCGAGGTTTTGCAGCTCGATTTCATTCACATGGAGAGATGCAACAATCTGAAGTATGTGCTCGTTGTTGTTTGCGCTTTCTCCAGGTGGGTGGAAGCGTACCCCCTTAAAGACAATACTGCCTTGTCAACTGCCAAAGCCCTTGTCAAAGAGTTCTTCCCGAGATTTGGCATGCCTAGAATCGTCTGGAGTGATAATGGAAGTGAATTCGTAGGACGCGTGATGAAGAGAGTGTGTGAATGTTTAGGCATACAACAAAAATTCCACTCTGCGAATCACCCCCAATCAGCTGGATTGGTAGAGTGCTACAATGGCACTTTAAAGCTCAAATTAGCCAAGATCCAACCCTGTACAGGTCTTAAATGGCCTGACGCCTTGCCCCTAGCACTCTTGTCAACCAGAATGTCAGTCCATTCCAGATTAGGACTTAGCCCCCATGAGATAGTGTTTGGCCGCCCAGCCAACGTCTGGGGCGTGCCAAGGCCAAACAAACTCAGCGAAATAGAGCACCCCGTACTGCTTGACTATTTGTGCGAATTGACAACTAAACTGCGTGTTTTACACCAACAGGTTCACAGTTCCTCTCCACCAGCCTCTGACGATCCAGGTCACTCCATCACACCCGGCACGTGGGTCTTGGTGCGGAATTTCCAGCGCACAAACAACGGACAGCCGAGGTGGACCGGACCTTACCTGGTACTTCTTTCCACGAGATCAGCGGTTCGGGTGGAAGGCAAAAAGAACTGGATGCACGGGACCCATTGTAAACGGGTCCCTCTGCCCCTTCCATACGACCGGTGGGTCAACGAAGGAATTGCCGACTCCGAGACAGAATCCATACCTCGTTTCATCCCTTTCAGCGATGCACGTTTAAAAGAAACTGGTACCGAAAAGGAGAGTGATCATATTTTACAAGGATTTGTGCCACAGTCTATGCAGTTGGACACTACCGAACCTGAGACATTGTTTGAAGACCACACCGTACCTGGGAAACAACAATATAATCTAAGGTCAAGATAAAGAGACTAATAAAAAAAAGAACAAACGAATGTGATTTTCCCTTCCCCCAAGAACTATTTTTGATTTTTCAGCTCTCTCACTCTCAGGAAACTTGCTCATTTTTGATTTTCGAACCGCCATCCGGTTCTGCTGCTAGGGTCGCGGTTGAAGGCTGGGGAGTGCAACTGGGGACGTTTAGGTCAACGGTTCTGGTTGGTCCAAGGGAGTTACCCCGGACTGAACAGAGCGCACTCCCTGGCAGAACCAACCTACCACCGCGGGCAGCAACTAGAGGATGGAGTTTCCTAGGGTAAAGAGACCTACCACACTCACGAACGTTGAAAGACAACTATGCACTGTACTGGCCAAAAGAAAGTTTTTGATAACATGTACTTTAATGTTGTGTAGCATAACGATGTTTTTGACTGGTTATACTCTATTCGTATTCCAAGTTACCTTTTCAAATGACACCCGGCCACAGCCTCCTCCTACTATCTCTCCACACTACTTTCACCCTCTACCCGAACACGAATCTGCCAGAAGACTCGAATTTGTAAATAACTCATTCATTCAACTCCTACACCAACACCAGTCCATCATGAACACATCGAACTGTTGGATATGTGGACTCATGCCACACACAACGGATAAGGGTATCCCATACTTCATCCTGCCATTCAGTTATTATGGTTCTCTGTGGGCTTTCCAGACCATGTTCCTATTCGCCCTAGAACCATACCCGACACGTTCTACTGAAAGTGATTCCAGTAACAAGGCACTAATAGCAGGGATAAGAAATATGAGTAGAGAGTTCGACACCTATCTTACGATTCCCAAAGATGAACTCACTCCGTACACTCGTTGGAACGTAACTAAATATGGGGTTTACCTGAGTAAGAGCCAGACAGCAAAGAAATCCCGCCCGGTTTGGATAGTACCCAACCGAGGTCACTTATGTTTACAAGGTATCGGCAGAGATCCCAAAGCACAATTAGGAAAGAGTATATGCACGGAAACCTATGTGTTCGCTTCCCGAACTTCCCCTATACTATTAGCAGCCAAAGGCACGTATTTCGTCTGCCATGACCAAGCTTACACCTGGTTGCCCCCTGACTTCTCAGGTACATGCTTTATCGCATTTCTGCTGCCTCCCACCTACACGGCCAGAGCAGATTACCATCGGACAAGGACAGCTAGAGGTGTCGTGAGTAAAGACGACACCGCGGGTCAGGAATTCGCTGACTTCGCAAAGGGTTTTCTGCCATTCTGGGGGCCTATGGTGAACAGCAGGAATATTCGCCAGTTATCGAGGATAGTTGAATCCGCTGTGATTACAACGGCCGGAGCTCTTGGCAATTTGACGACCGAACTTCAGTCGGATCGACTTATGACCCTTCAGAACCGAGTTGCCCTAGATATCATACTCGCCGATCGTGGTGGTGTGTGTAGAGTGATCCAATCCAGTTGTTGCATTTTCATCCCTGATAACGCACCGACGGTGTACCAGGCCATCTCTAAGTTACACAAGATATCTGGTTCCCTTCACGTAGAAAAAGGGGACTGGTCCTTGCTAGGGTGGTTCTGGGGACTGATCGCTACATGGGGATGGAAAACATTGATCTTCATTGGGATGATCTTAGCACTTCTGTTTATGTTTTGCCTGTGTGTACAGTGCGCTCCTGCACTGTGTGGCCTCTGTGCTACGTCATGTGTACGGAAGCCTGTGTCAAGGGACGAACTGAGCAACAGAATGATGCTACTACAGCATCTCCACGAATTCCTTCATACAGATTTAGACTCGGATTAACATGAATTATTGCCTTATATGAGGGCAAAAGGAGGGTCTGTGGTTCTGAAATTCTGGACCCTACCATTGTCCCGGTATCGAGGTCCAATACCCGTGTCCCGAAACATCAACGTACCATGACGAATTTGGTGTCGACGAACCGATAATGATTAGGACATCATTCCTATGCATTTGCGTCATGATCGAGGCATGCTAGCGCTGTACAAAACTCAAATACCTGCTGTTCATGTAAAACATGCTTGAGACCAGATGTAAGCGTAGCTATGCGCGAGCTGAACTAATCACACAAGCTCTTGAATTTTAAGTTGGTTAACTTGACTTTAAGCGTCTTCATCTGACGAGGAGCATGGTATAAAGATGGAAGCTGCACTACAGAAGGAGCCAGCTTTGTTAGTGCAGTCATTAGTTCTATCTTATAGGTGCATAGTGGTACTGCTAGAAGAATTCTAACAAGAAAATGGGTCTTATGATCGAAGTGAGAAACCACATCACATATTCTACCGTTCTGCAAAGAGTGCTAAATAGCTGTCAGAACGCCACACTTATCCTTTCCTATTTTTGTGCAAAAAGGATTAGTTACTTACCTGTAATCCTAGTTCTCTTCCAGGGGTATCCTCATCAAAGTCATAATCAATAGAATATTCCCGCCCATGCGCGGGACCCCGGAAACACTATATCATATGTGCCCCACATATATATAGTCATATATATATATATACATATATATATAAAAACATGCAATAGCAGCCAAATCACACCAGAGCTGGAATATGCTGTGAAGAATTTCCACCATACATGAATAAAATGCATTAGAAACATGAGAAACAACACAAAAGATTGTTTAGAAACTGTTTTAATGCTTAGGCAGCAGTAGAAATTCTTATAACACCCCCTGAAAGCATAGAAAGCTCCCAGGCTGCATTGCAAATACATAGTCTAAAAAGACTGAAAAGCTAACCTGTAGCTGTATACAAAAAAATGACACCGTGCCTTTAAGGCACCCATGACCCCCGGTATCCCATCATGCCTCAGGGGTGACAGTTAGGTCAGTTGTTCTTTTCGGAGACTGATGTGGTTCTGAAATTCTGGACCCTACCATTGTCCCGGTATCGAGGTCCAATACCCGTGTCCCGAAACATCAACGTACCATGACGAATTTGGTGTCGACGAACCGATAATGATTAGGACATCATTCCTATGCATTTGCGTCATGATCGAGGCATGCTAACACCCCTGAATCGTAGTTTCCGTCCCGACCCCCCAGACTCCATTTTGTAAACGGTATCCATCTTGTGTCTTGCCCTCATGATAAGTCAATTAAAGGTCGAGCTTGATCTAAAAGGACACGTCCACCTTCCCTGACTTCCCCCTGACCTGTCCCAACTGACTCCCTTGCCTCCAGCCAAACCTGTTTAGGCAGCTCCTCGCCCAGTGGCCAAACACGATAGCATCAATGCACAACATACCACAAACCATTCACCACATACAGATCATGTTTTCTACACACATACACACCTGTCCACGCTCCCTGTTTATGGCCAGTTTTATGACTAGGAGGTACCTTCTTTTATTGGGGCTTCACCGATATCTGATGGGAATTCCGGGCCTGGCTAGGTAATCTATCACGAATTGGACATCTAAAATACGGGCTTGCCTACATGACTTCGCTCTTTTGTATTATTGTAAAAATATGTATATAGCCATATCATAAACTCAAGAATTCTTGCTTGCAGCTATTATTTTTGTATATAAGGAGAAGGCTGGTTCTGTAAAAACGAACAGTCTCCTGAGAACACATGACCCGTGCTTGTCGTGCTTCTAGGACACCTGTTACTTGGTAGCTATCAATAAAACTTGATCTCTGACTGCGACTAGAAGACTCCGTGTTTCTGTGGTCCGAAACAAGGGGGAACTCAGAGGTCTTCGGGTGTTATCCCCTGACACCACCGGGTTCTTAAAAACCCGGCACCTCACTGAAACAAACCCAGTAACAAAATAGGTTAACAATATCTCCTTATTAAAGAATATCCTTTGCCCGGGGAGGCGGGAGGGTGGCTTATGACTTTGATGAGGATACCCCTGGAAGAGAACTAGGATTACAGGTAAGTAACTAATCCTTCTCTTCCAGGGGATCCTCATCAATAGTCATAAGCATTAGAATAGAATAGCGAGCCTCTCCTCATCCCTGCAGGCAAAGGAATGATAAGACAGTAATCTCATCAACAAGCCTGAGCAGGCTATAGGCTACCCAAACAGATTTCTCAAGGAGGCTTGCCCTACTTGAGTATCGGCCCTGGAATCAGATTTGAGACAGTAATGTCTCGTAAAGGTATGAACTGATGTCCAGGTTGCAGCCTTGCATATTTCTGACATCGGAATGTCATGTAAGAAAGCTACTGTAGCGGCTTTCCCTCTAGTGGAATGCGCTTTGGGTGACACCAATAAAGGCTTGCCTGCAAGCTGATAGGCCAATTTAATGCAAGAGACAATCCATCTGGAGATGGACCTCTTGGCCGCTGGAAAACCCGTCCTCATTGAACCATAGTTTACAAACAGTTGATCCGTTTTCCTGATCCCTTTAGTCTTTTCCAAATAAAACGTGAGCACTCTCTTAAGATCCAAAGAGTTCAGTGACCGCTCGGCTGGGGTCGTAGGATTTGGAAAAAACGATGGGAGGGAAATGGACTGATTTATATGAAAATCAGAAACCACTTTAGGCAAGAAAGATGGATGAGCCTTTAGGACTACTCTATTGTGGTGAAAAACAGTATATGGTTCCTTCGCACAGAGCGCTTGTATCTCGCTTACTCTGCGCGCTGAGGTAATCGCCACCAAAAAGGCCGCCTTCCAAGAGAGATGTTGTAAAGAGGCCTTGTGGATGGGCTCGAAAGGAGGTGACATTAACCTGGATAGAACCAGGTTCAATTCCCAAGGAGGAGAAGGATTTCGCACAGGGGGACACACTTTTTTCAACCCCTGGAGGAAGTCCTTAACCACCGGAACCTGAAAGAAAGAGATCTGATCAGGTGATTTCCTGTATGCCACTATGGCTGACAAATGCACTCTAATGGAAGCATATTTCAAACCAGAAGTTGCCAAAGAAAGGAGGTATGGCAGGATTACCTCCTCCTGCCCTTTAGTCGGATCTAAGTGATGATCCCTACACCATATGTAGAACCTTTTCCACTTGAACGCATAAGACGCTCTCGTGGACGGCCTCTTAGCCTCCTTTAAAATGTGCATACATTCGGGAGGCAGATTCAAATGCCCATATTGCAGGACCTCAGGTGCCATGCTGTCAGGTTCAGTGATGAGAGGTTGGGATGTAGTATCCTCCCGTTCATCTTGCTCAACAGGTCCGGTTTGCAAGGAAGACGTCTGTGTGGACACACAGACAGATGCAGCAGGTCCGGGTACCACCACAGTCGTGGCCAATCCGGAGCTATCAAGATCCTCTCCATGTCCGACCTGAGGAGCTTGGAAACTACCTTCGGAATCAGAGGCAGGGGAGGAAACGCGTAAGCAAATGTTCCCGACCAATCCATCAGGAGAGCGTTCCCCTGCGTCCCTGGCCGGTGGAATCTGGACGCGAAGGCGTGGCATTTTGCGTTTTCTTCGTCCGCAAACAAGTCTATGGCTGGACGACCCCAACAACGAAAAAGCTCTTCTACCACTTCGTCGTTTAGCACCCAGTCTGGCTGATCTTCGAAGTGCCTGCTGAGTGCGTCTGCTTTGATGTTTAACTCGCCTGGAAGGTGCACCGCCACCACTGAAAGGTTTAGAGAGAGAAGCCAGTGCCAGACGGTTTGAGCCTCCCGGGAGAGAGGGCGAGATCGTGTGCCTCCTTGTTTGTTCAGATAGAACATGGTAGTTGTATTGTCTGTCTGAACTAAGACTGAGTTGGACTCGATCGCTGGAAGTAAAGCTTTGAGAGCTAGAAACACCGCTCAGAGCTCCAGCATGTTTATGTGGTACGTCTGCTCCTGTGCAGACCACTGACCCTGAATCTGTAGGGGACCCATGTGCGCTCCCCAGCCTTGTAGAGAGGCATCTGTCACTATAGACTGGGTGGGTAGTGGCTGATGAAAAGGTACTCCCACCAGCACATTCCTCGTCCGAGTCCACCATTTGATGGCATCCTTTGCTGTCTGTGAAAGAGTGATACGATCTTCCCAACGCCCTGTCGCCTGGTCCCACTGGTCTTTGAGAGCCTGTTGTATAGGGCGCATTCTCAGCCTGGCGATCGGGATGAGAAAAATGCAGGACGCCATGGAACCCAGCAGGGAGGTTACCTGTCGGACTGTCGGAAGCCGAGACTCTAATAGAATCCCACACTTCTGCCTCATGGAAAAAAGTCTCTCCTCCGAAGGAAACTCTTTTCCCAATCTTGTGTCCAGAACAGAGCCTAGGTAGTGGATGGACTGTGTCGGCCGCTGGACTGACTTCTCCAGGTTCACATGGAGACCGAGCCTGTGCAACTGGTGTAGACAAAGTTGCAGATCGTGCGTCACCTGTACCGGAGACGGGCCCTTTAGGAGCCAGTCGTCCAGGTATGGGTAAATGAAGAGTCCCTTTTTGTGAAGAAAAACCGCCACCACTGCCATGCATTTGGTGAAGACTCGAGGTGCGGACTTGAGCCCGAAGGGTAGCACCTTGTACTGGTAGTGTTTGCTTCCTACGACAAACCTCAAGTACTTGCGATGCTGCAGAGCAATGGGAATGTGAAAGTATGCATCTTGCAGATCCACCGAACACATCCGATCTCCGGCTTGAAGATGTGGGCATATTTGGTGAAGAGCTAACATGCCGAACTTTTCTCTGACTATGACTTTGTTTAGGAGACGCAGATCTAGTATAGGCCTGAACTTGTCCTCCTGATCTTTTTTGGGGACAAGAAAATATCTTGAGTAGACTCCCTTTCCTCTTTGAGAGGGAGGAACTTCCTCTACAGCTCTTTTTTGTAGGAGGACTGTCACTTCTCTGCGGAGCAAGCTCAGCTGGTGAGGGCAAGAGGTCTTTGGAGGAATGCTTTTCGGGAGCGCACGGAAACGTAGCCTGTATCCATTGCGCAGTATATTCAGCACCCACTGATCTTTTGTGATGCTGACCCACTCTGTCAGGTGTTTTGAAGCACTTCCTCCCACTGGAGTGGGCAACGGCGCCAGAGGAAGCCACTGATCAAGCCTTTCCTCCTCTCGTGGTGGTAGAGGACTGCTGGTGACCTCCTCTACCTCTGTTGGATTTGCCTCGGAACTGGGATTTTCCTTGGTTCTTATTCTGGGACCACTGAGGGGTTTGAACCCTCTGTTGAGCCCCTCTCCCCCTGTTGGTCTTAAAGCAGCGTTTGAACTCTTTTTTCTTTTCCAAACCCACCGCTTTCACCGTATCCAGTTCAGTCTTCATACGGGTCATCTCTTCGTCAGCATGTTTTCCGAAGAGAGAGGAACCCGAAAAGGGAAGATTAAGGATGCGATGCTGAGCATCCGGCTTCAGCCCTGTGAGGCGCAACCAAGCCGACCTTCTGGCACAAACCCCATGTGAGTAGGAATGTGCCGCAAGCACTGCACCATCCGCTGCTGTGCTTATCAACTGGTTCGCCACCAAACATCCTTCCGTCATAGTTTCTTCGAAGTCCTTCTGGTCTTCCTTTGGCAGTTTGGACTTGAACCTCTCCATGGAGTCCCATAAGGGTCTGTCGTATCTACCCAGCAGTGCGGCTGCACTGGAGACCTTCAGCGAGGATGCAGCTGAATTGCAAACTTTGCGACCCCATGAATCCTGAGATTTGCTGTCCTTATCTGGTGGGACTGAAGAGGAAGCAGCAACTGCATGCGTCTTCCTCGCCGCTGCCACTCTCACAGAGCCTGCTGGAGGGTCAGATTTTACAAAAACTGGGTCAGAAGAAGCCGGTTTGTATTTCTTCTGTATGCGGGCTGGCACCGCTCTGATGGCTGCCGGGGTTAGGACAACGTCCTTGACCGGATCCATAATTCCCAGGACTAAAGGCAGCAGTGGACGAGAGATAGATTTTTTGTGCAAAGTTTCAAAAATGACTGTCGTAGTAACCTGGGGGACAGACATTTCAATGCTCAGCTTCTGAGCTCTTCTTTGCAGGACATCCAGATAAGTGCCGATGCCATCAACTGGAGAGGATCTGGAAGTAGGACTATCCGTCAACGTGGGAGAGTAATCCCTCTTGGAAGACCTGGTCGAAGAAGTAGAGGAAGTAGACGGAGTTCTTCGATGTTTACGGTGAGCACCGTGCCTCCTCTCACGTGACCTTCTTGGGTGCTCTTCCCTTCTAGGAGAGCGAGATCTAACCGGATCCTGTCTTCTTGGAGAACGAGATCTGACAGGATCTTCCCTGGGAGATCGGGATCTCACCGGATTTTCACTTCTGGGAGAGTGAGATCTGAATGGTCTTCTCACAGGTGATTTTCTGGGAGGACTACGCCTGTCCACTTCATCCACCAGTCTCTGGAGAGGAGATCTGTGCTGCGGACTGGCGTACTCATACATACGTTTGGTAGCTCCTGAATCTCGCCAATGGTCCAATGACTTATACCATCTGGGAGACAGTCTGACCTCCGCAGCCGAAGGATCTGGCTGACGCACAGGAGATCCGAGGACAGGACTTCTGGACCTTGAAGATGTTGTTGAGGAGCCAGAAGACTGTGAAGTAGAATGGCGAGAAGCTGACTCCGTAACCATGATCACAGAGTTGTTTGACGACGATCAAGCCCTTTCCGAATGCCTCGACGTCGAACGTTCTGGCGTCGTACGTTATTCTCTCGACGCCGAATGCTTTCGGGGAGTCGCCGGATCCAGCAATCTCGACCTCGAATGCCTCGACGGCGATCGATGCGAGGATCTATGGTCTCTCGACGTCGAGTGGTGATGACCAGTCGTCGGCGGAGCCCTCTGTCTCGACGTCGAACGGCGATGACCAGCCGTCGACGAAGCCCTCTGTCTCGACGTCGAATGTCTGTGCGACGACTGCGGAGGGGTAATGGTCACCCTCGACGCCGAACGTTGACGAAACGTCGACGGAGACTGCGTCCTCGACGCCGATCAACGTTTTGCTGTCGACGGTGGAGGGGTCTTGGTCCTCGACGCCGAACGTCGTTTTTTAAGTCGTCAACGTACCTGGTCTTCTTTTCGACGGACGGTAGTTTTGAAGATGAATGACCCACCGGTGGCTCTTTCCTCAGCGCCAAGCCTGATGCTGAAGCTGAAGGGTGAGAAGACTTCTCTTTTGAAGATGTTCTAGCCTTCTTGGAGCCCTTCTTCACCGGAGACCTTCCTCTGGATGACCTGTGAGCCAGGCCATAGATGCAAATTCTCTCCCTGTCTTTGAGAGTTCTTCCTGACAGGTGCTCGCAGTGAGGACAGGTGCCGGGATCATGTTCTTCAGGCAGACACAGGATACAAACGTCGTGGTTGTCTGATTTTGCCTTCTTGTTGCCACAAGAAGGGCATTTGTCAAAAAGTGAAGGCATTCTCAGCTGAAAATGCTCACTAAACTCACTAAAAAGTACAGTTTATTACTTGACTTGATGTAAAATGTCAAAGTAATAGAAAAAGTTGTTAAGAATGAAGTAATTTTCTGTCAGAAAACAGAAAAATAGTGGAGCTGTGTTACCAGGATCCTTCCTGAAGGAGCCGGAAAGAACAACTGACCTAACTGTCACCCTTGAGGCATGATGGGATACCGGGGGTCATGGGTGCCTTAAAGGCACGGTGTCAGTTTTTTTGTATACAGCTACAGGTTAGCTTTTCAGTCTTTTTAGACTGTGTATTTGCAATGCAGCCTGGGAGCTTTCTATGCTTTCAGGGTGTTATAAGAATTTCTACTGCTGCCTAAGCATTAAAACAGTTTCTAAACAATCTTTTGTGTTGTTTCTCATGTTTCTAATGCATTTTATTCATGTATGGTGGAAATTCTTCACAGCATATTCCAGCTCTGGTGTGATTTGGCTGCTATTGCATATATATATATATATATATATATATATATATATATATATATATATATATATATATATATATATATATATGAGTATATATATGTGGGGCACATATACTATAGTGTTTCCGGGATCCCGCGCATGGGCGGGAATATTCTAATGCTTATGACTATTGATGAGGATCCCCTGGAAGAGAAATAAGCTTTACAGAAGGAGCATGCGGACACTCTATGAACAGGAACTATTTGTGCATGTAAAAGCAACGCTGACCAACAAGGGCTTCGTCCTACCACCTTTGCTGATCATGGACCTATTCCAGATCCAACTTCCCCATCTCCAATCAGTTGCTCGTGTCACAGTTATTTCCCATTCCCAACACTGGCTCTTCGAATCAGCCACTTTCAAACCTAGTTTTGTATAGATAAAAAATTGGTTCCCACTCTATTCCAGCCAGATGTGTAGAACTGTCTCACTAAAGGCGGTTCACAGAACATGAGGCAATATTCACAGAATTGCTGCGATTAATTAAAGGGAAGCAGTCTGTGTCACAGTTTGCTGCTGGCCTGCTCCCTCCACGCCTCGTTCACCGGGTGCTGCAGCAGACGCCCCTACAACATATTCACCATCCCCACACACAGGAGGCACTGCACACTGGAAGATGTGTCGTGTATTTCTATAGGTTCTGATTCGATCCCCCTATTCCTGACCCTATTCTGGTTAAACTTACTAGCTAGTTAACTAACAGTCAGCCCATGAGGCAAGAAAACCCCCATGATGCAGATACCGTTATCTGACGCAGTCACACTACGGCACAGGAACGTGTTATCTGATTAGGTCATAACGCTTGAGATCTAATTAGACAAGCGACATTCCTCCAGCCCCTGATAAGGCATACGACGTTCTCATAACAAATCAAACCTATGACAACCTGGATAATCCGTGCGGCCATTGTTTTGATTTCACAGAGAACTTTAGTAAAGAATGTGCTAACGAGCAAGTCGTATGACATCTTTATTGACGTACCTATGTCCATCCTTACGTCAATCTCGGCACCTTTAAGGTATAAATATTGCCGACCTTGCCCTATGCAAACACACGCGTGGTGACAAGACGGAGCAGCCATACTTGCCGAAGCCGAGAGCAGAAGCAGACCCCGCAGGCAGCAGCCCCGCCTTCCTGACGCGCTGAGAGACGCGCTGCTATCTCAAGCCGAGAGACCCAGCACCGGCGCTTCTGGGCAGCCCTCGCAGGCAGCCTGGAATATCGAGAGCAGAGAAAGAGATACCATTCCTCATTCATCCTAAATTCCAGGTACAGAACTGAATAACCCCTCCTAGAGAATTCTTTAGTTATTCACTTGGCAAAAACAAACTTAACTTAAACTGTAACTTTCTATTCCCGCCCACGCATTAGACTTAGGTCAGGTACACGGGGTAGGCGTATTTAGAAACACCAGTTGAGTACGTTTAGTCAAAATGTATATGTATATGTAAATATATTTTAATCATTTTAAACATCATATGGCTCAGAAACCATATCAATGTTTTTACAGTATTATTTTATACTATTGCTTCTAATGTATGCACTTTACTTAACTATAAGTATTGCAATAATATCGATCCATTTCTCTTGTACGAGAAAAGAGACTGATCAATAAATAACATCTTTTATTGAACACGCCCGTCTCTTCCTTTTCTCTACATTCTGATGAGACTAAGAATGCACGTACTGACTGAGTAAAATAATTGCCTTGTGCTCACACGACTCTCGAGATTGACTCTTGATTAGGGGAGAGCAAAGTTGTCATGTTCTATGGTTGTCAGAAACTAAATCCCTTCTTGTCTAATCAGGGGAGTTAATCCTTCCTTGAACATTCGAGAAAGTTTCTAGCGAACTCTGAGCTTAGCTGGCAAACCCAAAAATTAAGTCTAGTATCGACAGTAGTAGACCTAGTTAACGTCTGGCCTAGGCCTTTACTGCTGTAGGTACTATTCCAATGCGCAGAGCCTATTGGGAAAATAGGAGCTACACTACATGGCGCCCAACGCGTTTGGAAAGGGCGATAAAACTAACGTAAGACATTTAGAGTAACTCAGTCGTGCTTTCTCACTCAGACCCCTTTTCCCAAATACTCCAAAGACGTCTGGAGTGGGTGAAAGGTTATAATATCCTCCAAAACCTCGCAGGAGGGAACTCCTATGTATGGTTCTTGGTCTAGTCAACGTTGAAGGATAAAACAGTTCCAGAATATTGTGCACCTAATCTCTGTTTCCATAAAGAAACCTGATCTGCAAACAAAAATAATACCATCCTGTCAGTAAAATGGGAGACAGCGATGGAGAAAGAGAGGCAATTAGATTAGCTACTGAAATAGCAGATGCTGATGCTACCATGCAAGCAGCAGACGCGGATATAATACTTATTCCGGTCATTAAAAGGAGATCTATAACCTTAAAACTTATAGAAAATGGACTGACACCTAGAGGTGGCACAGTCATATTCGTAATTGAGGCACACGAATATCGGCAGACAGAGGTATACTATACATGGATACATTTTCCAGCAGCAAATGCTGTAACAAAGTACTTCCACTATTACAAAGTAGAGGAACCTCCTGAAACGTACACTCCTTTCGAGGAGGTGGAAGTACCACTCAAATTCCAAGAGCATTTGCTCTTATTTGATGGCGCCCTAATACATAACAATCACATTACAAGGCTCGGTCCTTTAGGAAGACCAGGAGCAACGTGGCCGGTCCTAGCCGGATACACACCACATCCAGACATCGAAAGAATGCCTGCAGCAGAGCTGTTAATACAGCTAAAACAACTACTAAAAATCCACAGACAATTAGTTCAGTATGTAATGCGGACTTCAACAATTCAGCCAGCGATTAAACTTCCACAGCTGACCCCTCACCAGGGGAACACAAATAAAATTACACCACAGAACATCCAATCCTGCCTAGGTAAAGTTCCAGCTAAACGGGAACAAATACCATTCTGGTTGGCACAGAAAATTACCCAAATAGAGGCGGTGTTTCCTGACACCACCCCGCTGGAAAAACACAGGATTCTGACTATATGTCTCCCAATGGGAATCGCACCACACATTGAGGACTGTGACACTTGGGGTACAGTCTTTGCTTCCATCTATACAAAAACGCACGGTGTTCCATCCATTTCGGTAATACCAGATGTGCTAAAACAAATTCAAGATGAATACGGTCCAGAACCTGCTTTAACTCTTGGTATGAAATTACTGAAAGACTTCAAGCAAGTCTCGGCTATATTATTAGCCAACATAAAAGGTGAAGCAGCAAACGTGGCGATCCGCCAGAGGTTAAAAGAGACAGATATAGCAGACCAACCAGCTGAAATTGCCAGAATCATAGAAAAATCCTATGAAGAACTAGGCAGAGATAGTCTAGGTGGAATACCAGTAAAACCGCAACTGACTACAAGTCCAGAAAAAATATTTTTTAATAATAATTCACCAAAAAAGAACTGGGATGGAAATAAACAATCCAATCCTAAAGAAAAGAAATTCCAGTCCAGAGGAAGGTCTCCTAGGCGAAGAGAGAAATCTCCAAACCCGAGACAAAGGTCACCTCAGAGTGAACCCTCTGGGAATAGATATAACCTTAGAAATAGGGATAATATTAAAAAACCTGATAGATATCAAGACATTGATACACGTCCCTCTCAATCCTTTCAGAATTCCTCGCAGAAATCGGAAAGAAGAGGACGATCAGAAGAGCACGCCAAGTCCAAAGACAAGGAACCTGCTCAACTGAAAAAGAAATCACAATTTCCAAAAAAGAAGGTAGCCAGTATCAAGGTAGTTAACAATGCCGAGAATACTGAGGACACAACTGAAAAACGGAGAATGGGCTCAGACAATGCTAGACAGCGCAGCAGAGGTGAGCATAGCTCGCAAAGTCCTTATGAATCATCTGGAGACAGTGGACACGAATGAATACCTTCAAGTGGAAACTGCAGATACCAGAGTTAGCAAGCCCCACAAAATATACGAGATAACATTACGTATAGAGGGAGATAAGACTAGGAAAATAAGGGGACTATTTTGGGATAACCTATCCAAGGGCTATGACATCCTTCTAGCTGAAAAAGACTGGCCACCGGAGTTTGTCAGGGAGTGCCCTCATGGCGAAGAAGTAATTATGCCTGCCTTCTCGAATCAAATACCGATTCATAAAAAATATACACTTGCTAGAAAGTGGGCAGTGGCCTTAGCACCTGCTTTATATAAAAATCATGTAGGATGGGATGAGGATTCTCCTCCTCACAAAGTCCAGTTAAAATCACAACCTACTGCACAAAGGCAGTACCCAATTAAGCAAGAAGCTAAAAAACAAGTAAATGAAATACTAGATCAGCTAGAATACCAAGGGGTGATTGAAACTTGCACCTCACAAATGAACAATCCTTTGTTTCCGGTCTCCAAACCAGACAATTCATATCGTCTAGTTTTGGATTACCGACACCTTAACACATGTTGCAAAACTTTTGCAGTGCAAAACTCACACAGTGCTGCACTAATGAATAACATAGTGCGCAAAAAATACAAAACAACCTTGGACATCTCCAATGGATTCTTTTGTCAAAACATAGCACCAGAGAGCAGATATTTAACAGCTTTCTCAGTAAATGGCACTCAAAAACAATTCTGTCGGTTAGCCCAGGGGTACAAGAATAGCCCGGGGGTATTCTCAGCGAGAGTAACAGAATTACTACAACTATATGATGATGAAGCATTATCTTATGTCGATGACATTTACTTAACAGATGATGACTTGGAGACTCACTTGAAAAGAGTGAACACCATAATACTTGGTTTCGCTGCAGAGGGTTACAAATTCAACTTCAAAAAGTCCAGAATTGCCCATCTGACGGTCCTATTCTTAGGATATGAGTTATCAAGTGAAGGCAAAAGCCTGGCAGACAATTTCCTAGAGAAATGTGCCGTAATCCAAGCTCCTAAAACACTAAAAAACCTACAGTCAATTCTAGGCTTCCTAAATTTCGGAAGAACATATATTGCAAATTACGCAGAAAGGGTCAAACCCCTTTACGATCTAATTAAACCAGACTTTAAAAGATCCAGTTGGACTCAAGCACACACAGAAATTTTGAGATCCTTACAAACAGACATGCTAATTAAAACAAAATTAGAAACCCGTGATAATACACGCAACCTTGTGATCCGAGTCATCCCAGGGAGATACGGATTCACATACCTAACCTCTAATGAGGGAGATAAGGTACCAATTGCATTCAAATCACATTTGTACACAAAAGCTGAACAGAGATTCAACAACAAAGGAAAAATTGTTCAAGCAGTTCAAACCGCAATAGCTAGAGAAAAAGACATAGCTGACGGTAGACATATCACAGTCAGAACAGCAGAATCAGCCTTTGAGGCATTAACAACACCGTGTAATTTACCAACAACAACATTGGATCCAGAATGGTTACAATGGGTAAATTCAATCACAACGGACAAAGTATATTACTTCTTTGATCCAGAACTAGAAGAATTAAAAAATCTAAAATATGAAAAAACGTATCCTCTGCCAATCGACATTCTGCCTCTACGACATTACGCCTGTGTAATCTATACAGACGGACATGCTCAACCCTCCGTTTGGGGAGAACATGCATACAATCCCACATGTGAGATTACAAAAGAAGTGTGGCACGGAGGTAAACTAAGACCTCTATTAACAAAATCACACTCAGTAGAAACTAATTCAGAACTACAAACTGAAATAATAGCTTTGAAAATGGCGCTAGATAATGCGGATCGCGAATTCCCGACACTTATAGTGTCAGATTCATATTTCTGCGTCAAAGCATATAACAAGGATTTGCAGACATGGATTCAGAACGGTTACAAAGATGACACAGATGCACCAATAAAGCAGAGATTGCTCTGGGAACAGGTAGCTCTTTTGAAAAAAGAACTACCAAAGACTCACGTGACACACTCACTGAGTCATCAGCGTGATGGCGTTCACGTTGTAGGGAATTCATTGGCTGAAACAGCCGCAGCGGCAGCCAGTAAACCGGCTCCCGTAGATCGAAAAAAGCGTACATTAAAATACATTGACGGCGAAACATTGCTGGCAGTAAAAACGTCATCAAAAGGCGACTGCTCGGCGTTACCGATCAACTATCCACTCAATTACACATACATCATAGATGCAAACTCCATTCCTTTTGCTCGAATCCCTGGAGTGGGGGATAGAGTGATTCCAAACATGGACAGGAGAAACTTGTTAATCGCAGACGCACACATGGGCGAGGGTCTCAGACACCTTAAATTAAAAGATTCTCTGGAAGAATTACAATCACGGTACTGGTGGCCAGGCATGAGCCTGCACTTCACCATGTTTGTAAAAAACTGCCCAAACTGCAACAGAGATCGCAGTGGGGAGAGAAGCAGTTTAATACCTCGTCGTATCAAGGCAGATAACATCACCACTAAAAAGAATGGCTTGCGATTAACATATACAGGCTAGTTCCCACTTATAATGTAGATCCACAGCACTCGGCTGACGTCCGGACTGTTATACAAGATTTGCGAGTCTAATTGGCATATACGCTAAGAGCATGCTACGTTCGACCATTTTTTTTTCCTTTTCTCAGGCAATCCAGCCTGGGGGGGGAAAGAATGGCCAAATGAGCACAGCCCAGCGGGAATCTTCTCACTTCCTTCCTGAGGGTATGGGATGGTGTAAAGAAAAAACCAAGACAGAAAGCAATCTATAATAGAAAGGATATTAGGTTCGGGAGCTGGGTGGGTCAAACATCTAATAAGTGTCCAACGTAGTCTAAATAACTTGCCAAGAAATTCTCTGAAGGGATTCAGTCCGTACGAATTATTATTCGGAACTAGGATGTTGATCTCTGACCTTGATAGTCAGACTTCAGTGGTAACAGAAAAAAGCTTTGATGTCAAAGACCGCTTGGCTATTTTGCAGGACTTAAACAAAACAAGAAAAGACCTGAGCAACATACAGTTGAAAGAACAGCCAACGACCACTGAAGAATCACCACCTGTCCCAGCAAGACCTGTCTGGATTCCAAAAGTCGGGGATCTAGTCAGGGAGAAGATCGCGGTAAAGAAGGAATTTGGGCCTTCTTACAGAAAAGCAGTTCCTGTATTGTCTGTCAACGGGACAAGATCAGTTGTACTACCGCCACTTGCTGGAAAAAAGGAGAACCGAGTTGTATCCATCGACCTGGTAAAACCACAACATGTGGCCGATAACCAACAGTAGGCCAAGTGGACTCCCAATAAGTAGCAGAACACCAAGGTTTGCTACCAGTACAGAGGTCCTATCAAAGAGGCTCATCACATTCGAAACGCCTACAGAAGAACAACAAGGACTATGCAACAATGCAATAGAACTTAGACCTCTGAAAACCCAAATAAAGACATTTAGCAGAGACACACCAATCTATACAGAAGTACCAAGTGAAAATGCGAGAAACAAAAATCCTGAACCAATTGGAACAATTGACAGAACTGCATCCGGTTACTTCATCAACTTCGATGATTCCTCTGAAGGCTTCAGCGAACAAAAGACACAGCCATCATCAAAATCCTTTAAAGACAAAGCTAAGGAACTTTTGAAACAACTGAAAGAAACATATCTAGTTTCTCCATGGATTGAATTTTGGGTGGGTTTTGGTGCATTTATCCTCATACTTTGGCTCATCATGGTATTTACCTTGGGACGCTTCATTGAGGGAAAATATGCTAAAATGGACACAGCAAGTCAGAACATCAACTTGGTCCTCAAACCACACACATCTTCACACGTCGAGAAAAGAGAACTTTCTTCAGAACTTTCTTCAGCCAACTTCACAGCAATTCCAATATCTGGTGGGGTAGCCTGGGACAACACTGACTATGAAATTTATGGTCCGGTCGAGATCCTGAAATATCCACACCAAATCAAGATCTCCTTGAGTGACTTTGCAAAACCAAACTCATTTGCTGATGATTGGGACTTTGAAAGTATAAACAATATGATGTCTGACTTAGTAATGTCTGCTAAATTTACAAAACATGATTATTTGCAGGGTTCTACAAATTATGACAGCATGTACTGCTATAACCATTATGGTAACCATTTCTTGAATAAATCTGCACAACCTAGAAATGTTTTAAATTTTAATCAATGGGAACATTGTGCTACACCTCCAAAAGGGAGCTCTAGAACCGTGTATGGCAAATATTCATATTTTTCAGGTTTTAACATAACTAATGCTGAAACATTTTATTACAAATTGTCAAACAAGACAGGGATGAAAACCATGATAACCAACACAAAATTGATATATTCAGATTCTTTCTTTGAAAAAATGAATACTTTTGGATTTGATTATTGGGACAAACATGTTGATTTGAAAAGTGTTTGGGGTACAAAAGAATGGCAAGTACAGGGTATAGAAGCTTTGTTTAGAGCCTGCATGATCCCAGAACAAATGATATTTTTAAATGACACCGTTCAACAAACCACCTGTCTTGGCTTAGCCAAAATCAAAGATTTAAATAACCTGTCTATTCCAAAGCCAATAATGTTTAGCAATAACTCTGAAACAGATGAAGAAATAGACATAAACCATATACTTAACCAAAACAGAACACATCCTGATTGGAAACAATGGTTGATCTGGCCCACAGATACAAATAACTGTCAAGATAGATTCCTGAATAAAACACAGGGTTTCAAAATGACCAGGCCAGACCCTAGATATCCTCAAAGACATCACCCAGGGATAATAACAACCTACAGTGTGGGCAAATTATGCCTTCAATGGCTACAAACTTCCACACTGCCTGAAATTAAGCAACACCTAACTTTACTTACTGATGGTGCTGACTTGCGTGATTTCATAATGGGACCACGCAAACAGCGTCAAAAGCGTTTCATAGCAGCCTCTGTATATGCAGCATACAATGAGGCCTGGAAGGTTACTCAAATTGAGACAGCAGAGAGAATACGGGAAATTGACCGTATTAATTTGGAAAAATCACTTTCTGTAGTGGACAATGGGTTAATGACTCTGTCCTCCAGAATTTTTTCATTGGACAGCATTGTGTCTTCAGCAATCGATATATTATCGCAAGACTTACTGTTATTACAACATGGTCAGTCACAATTGCGTTCTATTGTACAGCTTGGCTGGACGTTACAAAATCTACGTTCAGGCTATGTGCCTTGGCGTTTAATCAACACAACGTCACTATTCCAAATCTTTAACCTTACTGATAGACAAATCGGTATGGCGCAGAAGGGTGCTGATTATACAATCTTGAGCATTGAAAAACTAGAAAGATTACCGTTGACAATGTCAGAACGACCTGTCAGTGAATGGATAATCCACGGAATCATAAATATTCCAATCTCAACCTTCAGGTTTCAATACTGCCAAAAATATATACAGGCTGGCATGTACGAGAAATTGGGAAAGGGGTACCTTAAAACAACATGGAACCCGCCCTATTCACATGCATGTGTCAGTAACAAAGGACAGAAAGTGTTTCTTAGTGGCAACAATTGTGCTATGTCACTAAGCGGCACGCTTCTGTGTAACGGTATTAGTTTGCACGGAGCCTGTGAAGGGAATTCATACAACCTTTCATGTCACCAGCAAGGCGCACCTGCAACTGAAATAGAACCATTCTTTCAAAGACTCTATAATGGGAGTTACATTCTTATTGTAGACCGCAGATGCTGTAGTCTTATGCCCGGGACTCCTTATCTCGTCACTACGACGGCGAAGGTCAAGTGCTGTGGACGTTCTTTGTTTCCCAGCTCCTTTCCAGACAGGGAGGCAAGGGCATGGCCCGGTTTGAAAATTACTTCTATTCGAATAGACACTTTAAGCAGAATGAAAACAGTGCTTCTTCAGACGCCTACAAGGCTCACGTCATCTAAAGAAACGTATGATCTACAAGTCGCAAGGACGACTGCAGAGATACATACATTATTATCAACTAATTCCCCCGTACATTTCGCGGAAATTCTGAGCGAAATCTTAAATATTTCTGATACCACTGGGGTCTCAAAGGTATTTAAGACAGTATTTTCGATGGCATTAACACCATTCAAAGCCATACTGGGTATTTTTCCAGATTTCGTCCATTCGATTTTTGGCGGACTTCCCTTGATCCTGGGACTAATTGCAGGAATCCTATTCCTAGTCCTTATTTTTCGTTATGGCAACCCATGTCACAGATCAAACTCTCGCGACAATGGAAGATACGATCCTAGCCATTGGATACCGGGACCGGATATCAAAAATCCTGGGACTATCCCGGCTTAGAGACCTAAACATGACTTGGTTTCTATCATTTCGACCAATGTGGCAAAGGTGTGTTTTACCTGTACTAAGGTGTCTGCTATGCGGAGAAGAATGCGTGTTAGACACCTGTCTGACGCTACAATCGGATGCGCCGGTGGATGCAGATACACTGTTGGTTCCTACCAAGGTTCACGCACTGTGCTGCCCTCAAAGGCTGCCAATTCTGATGACGGCATTCCTGGAATCTTCACCACTGCGATTGAAGAGTAGTGAAGTTCAAGATGAAAGCAGCATCGAACAGGTACGACCTTCTGTCAGCAATGCAAATCAGAATGTCAATGGAGACAATCATGCGCATGAATGCATGGTTACCCCTATTTCCGACTTAGAGGAACTTTCCCATGAAGCTGTTGACAGTTTTTTCGAAAGCCTGAATGATATGATGTTCTCTCCGGAACAGAAATAGAGACTTTTGAGTAAACTCGCACACGGCGTTCCCTGAATTCGGCCTTCAACTTTAAAAATAAAGTCACATGAACAATTACAATCCAGTTCACGGACAGCAACTTTTTTCAGCAAGCCCCTAAAATATTTTTCTATATATTTTTTCCCGGGACACTGATTTTCTGCTTAAAGTAAGAGACTATTCCTAGAGAACTAAGATTTCTATTTTAGATACTTTATAGACTTTATAGACTTTAGCTGCCCGCTGGTATGTTCGCAATAGATTTTATGTGATGAAATGGTTTCGACTTTTTTTCTGTATAGCCATATTAAGAGCCATTTCATGTGTATTTCTCATATACCAACAAGCAATAATGCATAACAATGCGTGTTTACTTTTGCATTTAATTCATAGCTTAAGTGCATACAATATATATGACTGCAATTTTTCAGTATATTTGAAAATTTCGAAATGCATTTATGTATTTTGGGGTGGTAAGGTATACACTATACTCTATAGTATGTTGTACTATGTTATACTATGCATAGATTAGTAGATATGACCATAGTTAGCGTGGAGTGGGTGTCGTGTATTTCTATAGGTTCTGATTCGATCCCCCTATTCCTGACCCTATTCTGGTTAAACTTACTAGCTAGTTAACTAACAGTCAGCCCATGAGGCAAGAAAACCCCCATGATGCAGATACCGTTATCTGACGCAGTCACACTACGGCACAGGAACGTGTTATCTGATTAGGTCATAACGCTTGAGATCTAATTAGACAAGCGACATTCCTCCAGCCCCTGATAAGGCATACGACGTTCTCATAACAAATCAAACCTATGACAACCTGGATAATCCGTGCGGCCATTGTTTTGATTTCACAGAGAACTTTAGTAAAGAATGTGCTAACGAGCAAGTCGTATGACATCTTTATTGACGTACCTATGTCCATCCTTACGTCAATCTCGGCACCTTTAAGGTATAAATATTGCCGACCTTGCCCTATGCAAACACACGCGTGGTGACAAGACGGAGCAGCCATACTTGCCGAAGCCGAGAGCAGAAGCAGACCCCGCAGGCAGCAGCCCCGCCTTCCTGACGCGCTGAGAGACGCGCTGCTATCTCAAGCCGAGAGACCCAGCACCGGCGCTTCTGGGCAGCCCTCGCAGGCAGCCTGGAATATCGAGAGCAGAGAAAGAGATACCATTCCTCATTCATCCTAAATTCCAGGTACAGAACTGAATAACCCCTCCTAGAGAATTCTTTAGTTATTCACTTGGCAAAAACAAACTTAACTTAAACTGTAACTTTCTATTCCCGCCCACGCATTAGACTTAGGTCAGGTACACGGGGTAGGCGTATTTAGAAACACCAGTTGAGTACGTTTAGTCAAAATGTATATGTATATGTAAATATATTTTAATCATTTTAAACATCATATGGCTCAGAAACCATATCAATGTTTTTACAGTATTATTTTATACTATTGCTTCTAATGTATGCACTTTACTTAACTATAAGTATTGCAATAATATCGATCCATTTCTCTTGTACGAGAAAAGAGACTGATCAATAAATAACATCTTTTATTGAACACGCCCGTCTCTTCCTTTTCTCTACATTCTGATGAGACTAAGAATGCACGTACTGACTGAGTAAAATAATTGCCTTGTGCTCACACGACTCTCGAGATTGACTCTTGATTAGGGGAGAGCAAAGTTGTCATGTTCTATGGTTGTCAGAAACTAAATCCCTTCTTGTCTAATCAGGGGAGTTAATCCTTCCTTGAACATTCGAGAAAGTTTCTAGCGAACTCTGAGCTTAGCTGGCAAACCCAAAAATTAAGTCTAGTATCGACAGTAGTAGACCTAGTTAACGTCTGGCCTAGGCCTTTACTGCTGTAGGTACTATTCCAATGCGCAGAGCCTATTGGGAAAATAGGAGCTACACTACAGATGAAAGCAACAAGATGGAACGGTTGGGCTTTATGGATGCAAGAGTGGGTGACCATCGTCAGTTCCAAACTCAATATGCTAAAAATCAATTGAACTCAGGGCGTCCACCCACCATCACCACTGGTCAAGCAGAGCGAGACGTGCAGCAGACACACTCGATCACTCTTCTGGCGGCTCCATCCTCACAATGGATGTAGAACTCAGGGCACCCACAACACATCAGCTCCGGGTCGAGTGAGACACAGGGAATAATCCCCACAAACACAGAGGCACGAGCAAAGCTGCCTCCACACATTGTCCACCATGGAGGTTGGCAACTGCAGCGACACTCCCTGGTCACTGACGGCTCTCCATCCTTTACCAGTCTTTTCCTTTTACTATTATATTTTCTACTGTATGCATGTATGTATGTGTGTACATACATAGGTATCTATGTATGTATGGTGTATAGTGTGAACTTAGCCAAAAGGCAGTGAAGTCTCTTCTACCTGTGTTGGGCGCCAGGTCTCATTTTCCACCCTCAAAAACACCATTGCTTTCCCTCAGTACACCAAAGTATACAAACGAGTGGATGGATGGAATGATTGAATTATTCTCAGAATCTGGTAGTTACTCGTTACTGCATCCCAGTTCATTGTTATTTTACACACCACACCATCTCAGTTTGAACCCAGCCATATGGAAATCAGTCTAGACCCTACTCCAAAGGGAACAGTCCAGCCCAAACTACCAGGCCAGGTCCTCCTTGAACCAGAACACAAGTAACCCATGCCCTTATTAGAGCTCATCAGCCGGGTAAAACTCTGTCCAGTGCACAGGACCCATATCTGGCCATCCCACTTACGGTGACACACTGAGATAGACAAACAAGTGATGGATAGAATGCTTGCATTAATCTCGACCACAGTACACCCAGACATGTGTTTCAAATGTTGGTTGATTTTTCTATATTATTTTTCTGTTTAGGTGATGACAAAACCAAAGTTGTGTGAGTTGTTTGACACATGAGGCTAAATTTACCTATACATCAAGTATAAAGCTTCAGAAGGATATCCAGAAGTTCTCAACTGAGAAAGTCTACCCATATCTTAAATCTGACTACCAGGCAACGACCACAGGTTACTCTTCAGATGAGGGGTCCACGTCCTCACGTAGAGGATCATCATCCAACAGTGACTCCAGCTCTGGTAGCTGGAACAATAGGAGGAATCGGCAGTTTCAACCTCCGAGGTATCCACCATATGGCACCCCCCATTACCAGGAACCCCCCTACCGTTAATACCCGATGTACCAACAAGGCCCTCCACCCTTCTTTCCTCCCAGGTCTGAACTCCCTTTTTTAGACAGAGGTTGGGGCAGAGGAAGAGGGCGCAAAAGAGTACAATGGCAAGACCAACCAACACGGAAAGTGGAAACCAAGAGCACCACCAGGGGAAAAAAAAATAGTCATAAACCATTCCCCTAGAGCTCTGACTGCCATTGAAGAAAGGGTACTACAGAAGGGCCTAGGCTTCGTCCCCACCCCCAAGAATGACACCTTTCGTGATGTGTGCGAGATTCAAGGTTTCTTCCGGAAAATTCGGCTCCAAGCCTTTTTCCAAGACCAGGCCCCCCCGACATCAATGACTCTGGGCTACATAAACCCTCCACCTTCACCCCTACAAATAGCATGGTCCCGAACGAGGTCCTGACTTTTGAACAAGCGGTATTAAAAGACCTCAACAGCTTGACGACCACCACTACTTTCCACAACCTGTCCAATGAGACTGCAGCCATTAAATCTCTGGCTAATGATTCCAATATCACTATCAAGCAGGCGTACAAGGGCGGTGCCACGGTAATCATGTCTACGCTAGATTACAATACAGAATGCCAGAGACAATTGAGTGATAGGAAGTACTACACGCCTATCACAGAAGATCCTACACCCAGGCTGAGCAAAGTCATCTCCACCATGGTCTTTGCTGCCGGGTTGGATCACTAAGAAGGAAGGGGACTTCCTGGTCACAAATGAACCTATAACTCCTTACTTTTACTGCCTTCCCAAAATCCACAAACAGACGTCCCCCATACCAGGACGTCCCATTGTTTCAGGGATTGGTTCTCTACTAGAACCACTATCTAAATTTGTGGACCACTTCATCCAGCCTTTGGCCAAAAAAAACCTGGATGAGATTCAATTCATTCAAATTATGCACTAATCAAGAGTAATATGGTGCCTGAAAAAAAAAGTTATAACATCCTGGAAAAAGCAAACACCCACAGGAAATGTAAGATTAAGTAAAGCATGTGAAATGTAAGAAGGAACAACATGGTAACCTAATGCTTTTACGCTCATTATTCAGAAATCAATGAGTGTTTTTGCCTGACAAATCAAGAACATGACCTCAGGGCCCGGTAGGGACAAGTTCCAATGACCGTGGCTTAAATGCATACAAAACGTAAGCAGTATGGTTTAAAAAGACCACATCCCTGAATACAGAGCCACAGTACACATTTTATAAACTAAAATAAGGAAAACAGCAGGTAATGATCACATTAAACATTTTCCACTCCACCCATCAACCAGGTATTGCAGTACCTCCAGGAACGGTGCACTTCCCCACCAAGGGAAAACAATGTTGCTCAAAGAAAGACGAGAAAACGAAAGCAGCTCTTTACTGGAAAACTCTGTAAAGTGGTGCTAATGTGTTTGGGTGTAAATAAAACCAATCTTGTCACTTTGCGACCATTCTGTCTTGCTTTATTTAGTTATTTTTCGTATTTTGAACCTATTTTTCTCTCCGTCCTTGCACTTTGGAATAGAAAATAGCAGAACAAGATGACATTTCCAGCAAAAGTGTTTGTCTTTTAGGGATCCATTTCACGGGGGAACAAATGAAGGAAAGGAAGAGAGGGTAAGAGCAGTTTCTTGAAGTCACGTTTTTCATTCAGCAAGTGAGAAGGAGTAAAACAGACAGAAAGAGAGGGAATAAGAGGAAGGTAAAAGAAAGAGAGCAGGCGGCAGCTGGCAGCGGCAGAGCAAGAGGCATGGACACTGCCCTTGTCTTCTCAGGGCAAGAAGGAAGAGACAGAGTCCGTTTCCTTCTCTGCCCACCCTGCCCAACCCCAAATGGCAATGACCGGCTGAGCCTTAACTATAGGCTCTGGCTATTTTTGGAGTCCTGGGATGCACTTTAAAATAAAAAAAGTAGGGGGACAGATTCTATTAAACTGAAAAAGTAAGGGCACGCTGTGCCCTGCCAATCCCGCTTACGTTGACCACTGGTTTTACTGAGCCAAAATATGGACTCATTATAGCATAGGGAATTAATATGCCAGCTGCAAAGCACAATATGTAAAGTGCAGATCACAGATTTGCATCTTATGTAGATTGATAAGTGGTTTATTGCTTTAAAGTCCTAACCACTGCAATACATTTTTGATCCTGAGGAAATGCTCTACCCCTCGTGTCTATTAGAGGGTCTGCGCGAAGGCCAGTATCGGTGCAGTTTTTCCTTTAGATAGGGAGGCATATTACCCATCAAGGACTTGCAGGTGAGAAAACAAATCTTACACAAGATACGATTTTCATGTCATTCCTGTCCTTGACCTGTTGTTGCTTGTTTGCATAATCGCTTCCTACAAGTGGTTTATTCTACAAGGCTTGCTATGAACAGGCGCATAATCACTTTCCTATGGAGAATCTTTTCCACTGGTGAGAGACAAAAAATAAGTCTCACACATGGCAACATGTGTAACTCTGTGACCCAAGAAGGTCACTGAGTGAGGTGGCGGTAACCTTGGTTATGCACCCTTCCAAGTGCTAGTGTCTCTACTCATGTGGGAAACATCAACTGTGCATATGTATGTAAGTAACAAGAGTCCCCACCTCTGCTGGGATGTCTGCCGTTTAAAGGTGCAAAGATTTACCGAGGACTTACAACACTAGTAGGAAATAAAAAGCTGTAATAACCCATCCATGTGGGAGTTTAATCAGGGATGCTGTAATGCACTGGGTCTGAGGATGCAGTTTTGTAGTGGTAGAAATATTTTTCTATTAAGGACACAGAGGCAAGCATTTTGCTTATCTTCTTACTTTACTACAGGCAGCAGTCATAATACCCATATGCTAACTAACTAAAAGTCAGGTACTGTAGGTTTCTATCCCAGACCATGAAGGTGATAACATTTGGACACAGATTTAGAGGGTGAGATTGTCTTGGCAACAGAGTTGTCAAGAATATATATTACAAAAGGTGTGACCATCCCAGGCCCTGTGAGTGTCACCTGCAGACACACAGCAGAGGTGTGAGGGTCACTTCCCCTAGGACACCAGCAATGCACGGCCACAGAACGGGTGATGGTCCTGACCCATACAGGTGGTACCTGTAATGCACTGGTTCAGAATGTCTGGTTGAGGGGCCTGGGTCCCATACAATGATATGACTCCTGCACAGGAATAGAGGTCTTTATGTCTATCCTTTAGCAGATTTAAAGTGTGTCTCGGATTTCAACACCTTCAACACCTCCTCTCCCCTCACCATCGCGTCACTCTGGCCCTGGACACCTTACCTTGTAAATGATGCCTCCAGTAGATGAGCATGTCAGCATGTAGTTTCCCTCTGAGTCAAAAGCAAAGAGGCGCCCTCGAGGGGTCTGGACCTGCTTGTACCCGCTGTAACCAGACAGTACGAAGGGACCCGTGGCATCTGACGGCAGAAAATAATCCGACACTTTCTGCCCACTTTTGTGAATGTTCCACTGGATGAACTAGGATAGAAAATAACAGGTACATGTTAAAGTGGATTCGATTCCAAGTTTCACAAACTCCACCGAAGCCGCTGTACCCAAAGCTTGTCTTATTTCAAATATCACCCAAAGTGCATCCTCCAGCCCTCAGTAATGTACCTTTCCGTCTTCTCCAATGCTGTATACGGTGTTCTCATCATAGCTGAACTCCACGGAGTAGACCTCCCCATCATGTGCCTGCCAGCTCATGGCACACTGGTGCTGCTGCATATCTGAGGGGAAGAGGATAGCCACAAGAGGGAAAGGGTGAATGATGAAAGGAGGGGACACTTGAGGAGGAGTCAGCATTTCTCATTATGTGGATCTGGAACTTTAAATATCTATCTGTTTCCCACAGTAGCCCCAATTCAGGCAACTGTACTTTACATCTACTGATCATACCCCGAAGGCATAAGCATCGATTTGGAAAAATGTATTGGCTTAATGTTGAAGGGGCATGGAACCAGGGGCAAGGGGACCAGGGTACTCCTACATGTAGCAGTTGAAATGGACATGTGGAAAGTATTTAAAAGCCCAATCTGGAATGTAGTTTGCTCTAACTAAATACATACCCCCTATCAAAGTAGATGGGATCACATCAGGAAATGAGCTCAGAAACAGTAAAAAAGCTGCCTTAATGCTCTCGTGGACTGATCACCATAAGATAATGCTTTCAAAGTCTATGTCCCTCAGACGGTTTCAAGAGGAATCCTTATTTTACCAACAGTTTCAATCTGAAAAATGTTTAGAATTTTCAAACAGTGGCCAGAGAAGATTACTTTGTTTATGTGTGTTAACTTTATATAATCTTTTACTCTGGCATTTGGATTTAACTTTGAAATGGTTGTTAACATATACAATAAGTCCACACAAATCTATGAATGCTGAAACATTGTGAACCTAACAATAAAATAAAAGCTAAGAGCGGAGAATGTATTCCTTTTCAATCCAATTTTTATTATAGCAAAAACTTGCGAAACCCATTTTTTCACAATTCTCATATGGCCATAAAGGACCACAGCGGGATCCACATTATCACCATCACTGGAGCAGGAATGCCTTAACTTAGCAATGCCCGCAAAGCATGTCATCACCACCTTCAATTGCGAATATCTCAGAAATGCATCAGTGTTTAACGATAGTGCTTGCTTTAGAAGTTGCAGCTACAGAAAGGAGGTTAAGCATCTTGTGAAGTCTAACTAAGTTGGACATGTATTACAGTTTATTTAAAGCGGTGGCACCATGAAACAATTTAACGGAGGATCGTGTACGGATGGGCACTGAAGTGTCCGATGTTCTCAAAATGGCTGCTGGTACTCTTTTCTCAAAAAAGAGAAACCAGAATGAATTATATGATGACTTCTAAATAAATACAGGAACATCCAGTCAACAATTTCGCTAAACGAATAAAACTATTTTTGTATTACTCACCACCGTGAGCTGCAAAAAGTTTAATGATTTGGGGCTCTCGATGGAGGGTTTGCTTATGGGGATGAGAGTTCACAGCATTTGACACTTTGGTTTAAACAGACCTATCAGATGCTCTTTGCACCCTCTTCTCGCTGATTTACCTCTTCTATCGATCCCCTGAGGAATCGAGCATATTGAAGTTGGCTATATTTAAGCTGGGAAATCATCTGTCACAGATGTTTGGGAGTTATGACTATAGCACAGGAGTAAAGTGTTGAAGTCCCTTTTGAGTCCCCCACTAACTGCACTAATGAGCCACGCTTGCATTAAATATTTGTACTATGTGGCACTGTTTTTCATGTATTAATAGAGTAAAACACCTTAATAGTATTTCAGAAATACATCTAAAATTAGTCCGAGTAGGGCAAGACAAGTTTAGAGTTTTTCACATTATTCATTAACATTTTAATTGTGAGAACGAATACTTGATTTCCACTTTTGAAGAAGAAGCTCTAACCCTTAATCCAGAGCTCTGTGCTCATCATCTGCCGGTCCATCTTTATAGCCACAAGTGAGCCCGTCTGCTTCTTGAGGTCTGACCTCGGCGTCATCTTTGTGGGGATAAAGTAAGGTTACCTAGCAGCTGAGGTATCACTACAGATGTTCAGCAATAGAGCTCTCTCCGCAATTATCAGGTGTAATATGTACAAAGGCGATTGTAACTGCTATATGCTCTACAACCATTCAACCACTGGTCTTTATGCAAAAGAATATTTTGGGGTGAAGGAAGAGTTCAAACTATTTGTCCAAAGGATCTTGGGATTTTCATGGAAGATTAATGTATTTAGATCTGAAATGGGGGAGGGGGTAATGGAACATTGAGTGTAAGTCTATGATCAGGCTTTGGACATTATATGCAGCAGACTTCCAGTGACAGAAACTTCTTACCAAAGAGTCGGATCACTCCATCAGCCGCACCAGTGACCAGAAGGTTCCCGTTGTGGTTGAAGGCCGTGCAATTGATGGCAATGGGTTCTGGTTCAAGGGAAAAGTGAAGCTGTGAGAGAGAAAAGGAAAATACATGCTTAAAGGTTTCTATTTAAACTGTACGTCCTCACCAACCCAAAGCAAAATCTCATGAGCCTCTGTCATGCTTGCATTCCGATTTCAATGATCTTATCTGTACAGATGAGACTATCAGATAGATTCATCAATCATTTTTGCGAGTGCAAACGGTGCGAATCGCAAAAATCGGCCGTTTGCGCCCGCAAAAATGGCATTTGGAATTCATCAATGGGTCATGAACTCGCAATTAGAAAAATCGCAAATAATTGCGATTTCTCAAATTGCGATCGCATTTAAGGAATCTCAATTTGAGATTCCTTAAATGCTATTCATGAACCTTTTAAAATGTGCGATTTCGCAATTTCTGGCCGCTATTTACCGCGAAGTCTGACTTCGTGGTAAATAGCGAAAACTTAGAAAAATGCACTTTAGTGCATTTTTCTAAGTGGTATGTTACACACATACATGTCCTTTGAACAGGTGTGTGCGCAACATCAGGCTACATTTCCATTTCAGGGGTGCTACAGGGTGTCCTTTGGACACCCCTGGCACCCTTGAAATCGCGTTCTTATTTGCGATTAGCAAATTGCTAATCGCAAATAAGGATTGACTCCCCATTCATTCCTTTAGGCCCATAGGAATGAATGGGGAGTTATTCCTTATTTGCGATTAGCAATTTGCTAATCGCAAATAAGGAGGCTGTAGGAATCGCAATTTATTTTGCAATTTCTACATGAATCCCGATTTGCGAGTCCTTAATAGCGATTCCTTAATAATCGCTATTAAGGACTCGCAAATCGGGACAATGATGAATCTGGGGGTATGTTGCTATAAAAGGGAAGGCCACTGGTTCAGTACAAACAGAGCAGACAAAAAGCAGAGTCTGGAAAACTACTGGCCCATTCACAAAGCTGTCTCCAACCTTGGGGTGACTAACTCCTGGAAATCCAGGAATACGTCAAGAGTAAGTCCTACACACTGTAAGGATAAACATATGTATCCCACCTCCCCAAACTCTTTTCTCAGACATCTAAAAGCACCTGGGCTGGCTCAGAGAGATAACACCTGCTGCCTATGTTATTTACTAGTGGCCAGGATCATGTTCAGATAACACTGAGCACAAAGAGATTTCTTACCCATTTGTCTGGCATGTTCGATCCTCTATGATACAGGGCCTTCAACATCACAAGTGTATCCGCGTTGTTATATGAGGCACAAAACACCCACCACAACTCACAACACCCACCACGTTTACATTTTGCTCAACTGCCTTTTTTCCAGTGCCCTTTGCAAATGGGTATTTTGTGTATGACAGGCATTGCGGGTTTGGCGAGCACTGTGTTTTTCGCATACCATAACGGATGAATTTCAGAACCATAACTCAGTTTAACTTTTTTCAGTGAATATATAATGCATACATTTCCAGAGGAGGAAGCTGTGTGCTGGGAGCAGCTTGACATTCATAAGCCAGGGGTCGCAGAATGGCTTACATAGCACTATCTATCCTGCAGCCGCAGACAAGTTATGAGCTGGGGAGGTTCACGGACTGGACTCAAAAAATACTCCCAATGGAGGGAGACTCTGCATACATATACACACAATTCGCAATGAATTGAAATTTAAGGCGATATACTTCAGCCTCTACCAAATGTATAGCTTCTATGGACCATTTGGACGATGGTCTTCCATAGGAACATCATCCTACTACCTACCATCTGTCCACCTCACCACTGGAAGACTCAGCAAGGCGTTAGCCTTTTGAGTAACGTAAGCATTTCCGTCGCATGGTCGGCAGCCCACTAAGAAAACTAATGACCACAACCTGCACCTTTCAAATTAGGACTAGGTCTTGAGGTCTAGGATGTGGACACCATGTGTACAGTATGCAAATCTGTAATTCCAATACACATCAAATAGTACAAACTGTTCATATAATCCTAAATCATACTCTTCTAACAAACACCAAGAATTTCACAACTGACCAGTGGTTAGATAGAGTATCCACCAGAAAGAGTATTATGGAATGTAAGTATCTTGTTCTTCTGATGGACACTTCTTTCTGTAGACTCCCCTTGAGAAAACAAACCTCCCCTTCTGAATTGATTTGAAAGCAGCATCTCCCCAGATTATGGGTTTGTGCAATAGCACTTGAAAACTGCCAGGAGCGAGCGGGTAAAATACCCTTACGCCGGACCTGGCTATCAAGGCAGTAGTGCTGCATGAATATATGGAGTGAGACCCAAATTCCAGCCTGACATTTGTCTAGAACATATAGCTCTACAATAATGGGGTAGACCCAGAGGCGTCACTAAGACCTGGGTGAGATACGGTACAGAAAGGGGAGTGGTCCCAGTGGGAATACAGTGTCAAATAAACGTCAACATCACCTGAGTAACAATAAACAGTAGGGCAGTGAACAGTATATACATCAAATGTGTACAGGAGGCCTGAGCTCCACGCGAGACGAAAAGCGTCTCTGAGCGAGAGCCACCTTGGAAACTCCAGCACGCAAACTGCTGATATTGCGCATTCTCTGCAGTGACAAACAGATCTATTGAAGTCTCTCCCCACTGTTGAAAAAGACCTTACACCACCTCCGGATGGAGACGCCGTTTGTGATCTGCTAGGGCATCTTCAGCTGAGTTAGTCCACTCTGGCATTCAAAGAACCCACAAGACATTGAACCACCAGGGATATGCCCTTCTGTTCCAGCCATGTCCAGAGATACCGGGCCTCTTGAAATAGAGTTGATGATCCTACCCCGCCCAGCGTATTGCAGTACCACATGGTGGTGGTGTTGTCTGTGAACGTTTGCATTGGCCTTTTCTGATGGAGGATAGAAAGACCTTCAATGCCAATCGGATCGATGGAGCTCCAACAGGTTGATGTGGAGACCAGATTCTGCTAGAGACCAGAGTCCTCTAATCTCCACCTCTCCTAGAAGGCTGCCCCTTCCCAGAATCTGTCACTACTGCCAGATCTGGTTGTGGAAGGGAGAGGGGTCTCACTGCAGAGCCTGCATATGCCAACTATTTTGCATGTAGCCAGGTTCTGAACTGGGATGGTGCAGTGAGCTAAAAAACGGTGATGGATCAAGCCCTGATCTTTTGACTGGGTAGGAGTGTTCTGCTTAATTCAGATACTCTGTCCATCACCACCCCCCTTTTTGAATCGTTTTGGCCACCACAAGTGTGGAAGGGTATGCTCAGATGTGAGTCCCTTGCTCACTGCACCATCAGGATTCAAGCAAGCCGGGCCGAAGACGGCTGTAATGCCAGAAACCGGTCCCCGGAAGCTTGTTTCCTTTCCAGTAAAGAATTGGCTTGGTAGTTTGGTCTGCCCTGTTCCCATGATGCACTGGGCCAGGGACAGACTAATTTGCATGTAGCCAGGTTCTGAACTGGGATGGTGCAGTGAGCTAAAAAATGGTGATGGATCAAGCCCTGATCTTTTGACTGGGTAGGAGTGTTCTGCTTAATTCAGATACTCTGTCCATCACCACCCCCCTTTTTGAATTGCATATGCCAACTGGCATGTGTCACAAGCAGGATGCAGGAGGCCATGAGACCCAGCAGCTCAGAGTCAGTCTCACCGATAACTAGGAGGCTGAAACATCATTATCATAGCCCAAATATCCTGGACTTGCCGTTTGGGAGGATAGGCCCTAAACTGCACTGCCAGAACAGCTCCAATTAAAGGGAGCATCTGAGAGGGAGTCAGGTATGACTTTGGGACGTTGACAGAGAACCCGAGGGAATGCAGGAGGTCTGCCGTAGTCTGAAGGTGGGAGACGACAGCCAGGGACAAGCACACCTTCAATAGCCAGCCACCGTGAACCGCAGGTGACGCCTGTGGACAGGTAGAACGAGAATGTGAAAGTAGGCGTGAAAGTCCAACATTAAGATCCAGTATCTAGGGTCCAGTGCAGATAGGACCTGTGTCAGAGTGAGCATCTTGAATTCTCCTTCTTGAAGAAGAAATTGAGAGAGCATAGGTCGAGGATAGGACAAAGGCCTCAATCCTTCTTGGGCACCAGAAAGTAGCAGGAATAGCAACCACGACCTACATCTTGACCCTGCACTCTCTCTATGGCTCCTTTGGCCAAAACAACCACCACTTCCTGGCAGAGAAGAAATAGGTGGTCCACCCTCCACCGTCAGCCTTATGAAAGTGGGTGGCATGGAGAGAGGGATAGTCTCGAAGGGGAGAGAGTAGCCCCTTCGGACAGTCTGCCAAACCCACCTGTCCCATGTTATGGGCTGCCAGTGTGGCAGATAATGGCAAATCCTGCCTCTGACTGGGTATCCATGATGATAAGTAGGCAGACTAGGAGGGTTTGGGGGTGGTGGGGGGGATATGTTGGGGGACTTACCCTTCCTATTCTTGTGTTTGTTCTGCCTATGGAGTATTTTGGTTTCACCCATGAGTTGCAGAGAGCTTGAGCTTTCCTGTGGACTGTGTAACTGTGCCAGGAAAAGTGTGATAGAGGGTATATAGGGAAATGCACTTTTGGAGTCTTTTGCGTGCACAGACAAGCACATCATCATGTAAGCACAGATACATGCACCCACAAACACAACACAATTACACGCATTGTTAACTCCTTCCGTGCTCATGATGGCTCCCGGCCGTCATGAGTCATGGTAGGCATGTGCTCATGATGGCCGGGAGCCGTCAGAACGTTGCCGCTCCACCCACGTGCGATTAATTCCCCGCCTGTGTGGGCAAATTAATCAGTGGGTGGAGTTCTGATGGCTCCCGGCCGTCATGAGCACACACCCACCATAATTTATGACGTCCGGGAACCGTCATGAGCACCACGGCGCCACGCAGACACCACCCCCCGCAACGCGGCGGAATTCGCGCCGCGGAGAAGAGGTTAAATGTGCACACATACACTTCACAGCCTCTGCAAATACACAAAGGTGCAAAACCCCCTCATTCTTCCTGGCATATTTCGCCAAAACTGAGGCACTTATGTTCCTGCAGAGAAGAAGTACAGATGCAGTAATCACTGTACTATGTAGAACATAGGGGAAAAGTTATTATAGGGCCAATAGTTATTCTTGTTGCTTTTGCTTCTGTAAATTGAGACATTGAGGTCTTATTAAATAACTGCAGTTCAAAGTGTTATGATTGACATGAGTTGACACATTACTTGTCTCATTATGTTTTGTGGGTAGGAGTGTAAGTAAAAAATATAAAATATTATACAAATAATTCAAAATGTACGTAAAAACAATTTTTAATCAGTTCATTTGTTTAATTAAAACTGAAACAATAGAATTTCAAAAATGAATAACAGAAGCCAGTCTCTTTTAATATTTTAATAATTTCAGCCTAGGAGCACAAAAGGAGCGTTCTGTGCACATTTTCAAACATATCATTGTTCTTTATAATTTCAGCGCTAAGAGCTTCTCTAGCCCTTATAGAACATCAAGGCAGCTAGAAGAGGGCACCCGTTTGTGGTAAAGTGGACTCTGTGACTTTAAACAGCCAGGAGACTACTTTAAATAAAAGCCAAAGTGCTTTGACAAACACAGATCTGGGACACCATAAACACCATTTTGGGAAAACAGCAATTCATTGTAGACCATTCACAACGTGGACATGGTTAAATATATGTGATATGTATACACTTGAATTTTGTGAAGAGTGCCCGGCTATTGTGTTTATGTTGTTCTAGAGCGATCAAGAGATTTGTTTTTCTCTTGTTTCTCCATTTGGGACATAGGGGATTGTGTCCTAAGCCCATTTGCACCTTTTTTCGCTGAATATTACTGGTTAGGACTTTAGGACTGGTGCAGGTATTATGGCATTTTTGTGTGCTTTACAGATCTGGGACACATAGCTATCTCATCGAAAACAAGCCTTGGCAAAGCCAATAGGGCCTACCTTTATAATGTGATTTGCTGAGATGTTGGCTTTGCCAAATTTTGTCTGTAATGTATTGTTAAAAAAAGTAAAGAAAAGATAAATCTCAAAATACTGGAGGAAAAACTAACAGATTTCGGATTGTTTCTCAAAAACTGTACATTGAATTAAGTACTTTCAATCTTTATAAATGGCATGGTTTATTTTTCAAAACCATTTCACTCAGGAAACTCTTAAAACATTTTAAAAAGAATCAGAAAATGTGTAAATTAAAAGGTAACATTTTAATTTATTTTCTACAGGATTCAGCCACTTGATCCTCTGTTTAAGCCCAGAGAGCAGATTTATGGACCTCCAGGAGAAGCGTTATGCTAAGTACGTCTTCTGCCTCAGATACCATCTGAGTGCAGCAGATGGCTCTTCTCCCAACGCCATAAGTCTGCTGGTACTGTATAGATATTGCAAAGGGTTTTAAAAAATAAGATGCGCTGGTATTGTTTGTTTAGCACATGTTTGGCATGCATACAATCAGCTGTTTACAAACTGTTGGATTTGTCGCATCTGAGAAGTGATGGGATTGCTGTGGACTGCGGCGCTATATTACAGAGAATAAATCTTTCTACTGACTTGCACTGTAAACCACAAGAAAAAGTGACTGCGATCACTGATGCGATTCTTCAACTGGCGTAAGGTTTGTAACTGCTTATATATTATGTGGCCATTTTTAAAATAGTGAGACATATTGCTTTGCCAAGTCTTGTTAACTATGATTTTTAAACAAATTGTTCAGTTTTGGGGTTTTCAACTGCCTAAAACCTAGTAATGATGACCTGAACTGCACATCACTAGAGTTACGACCGCTCATTCGAGCAGTGGCTACCAGCTGGTTTCTTGCACAGAGAGTCTTTGATCCTGTCAATATCTACAAGTCAGAGTTCAATATGTACAGTTATACACTACCTCATTCGAATTGTGAATGTTTACAAAATTGTAATTTGTGGCCAGGCAAAGCATATGAGAGACTTACCATCACCTATGGCCATAATAAAGCAATAGGGGACAGGGATGTTAGCATCCACCAGATATACTTCACTGTCTCTCATAAGTTCGCCAGACAGAAACAAGAGGTAATGGTGTTGGGCTATGAGAAGAACTAGTTTGCAGTATTAGGGAAATGTCTGGGAGGGCTGTTTCTTATAATACAAACATGTTATATACAAATCAGGTGCAATACTGTGATAAACATGAGACACACTAATGCTTTAGAGTTTGTTTGTGGCCCAGAAAACTACAAGTATTGGACGGTGATGATCACTAAGAGTGGACATGATCTCCAAATTATTTTAGCAAACAAATCAACAGTTGTGCTAACAAAGATTATAAACACTCAGCAGAGAGGACTCTTCCATTTTATTGTCTAGCAAGCTGTCTGTTGGTGATTAAAGTTGGTAGTCCACCCGGCCTCGCACAGAACAGATTTGTAAGGCCGAAGGAATCAAAGTTGAAAACATTTGTTACTTTTCAGGCATGTTTCTGATACAGATATGAAAGACTGCTCAACAACCCAATCCCTCGTCCTCTTCTCCCAATAGCAAATCACTGGAGAGAAGGAATTAAGGGACAAAGGATTTGGAAGAGACGGGCACACAGACTGATTACTTGAAGGAAGATGCAGAGAGCGATTATCCAACTGGAGGCGCATTCGCTTTCAAAGGTTTGTAGGGACAAGTACATGGTTTGGAACAAATAGTTAGAGAAATTACTAATAATACAGCCAACATAATAACCATCATATACATAGGTAATAGGTAGGGGGTTAGATTAATTTATTACAACTAGTAGGGATGAGTGATGTAAAATGCTTTGTTTTTTCCCACTCTTCATTTTATTCTAAATAATATCTGCTACGATTACCATAAATATTACCATTATTCTGATGCCTACGGTTTACATTCAAATTGTACATAGAAGTTACCTGTAAAATCTCAACAGCTGTGAATGTCTATAATTTCCGTAGTTCAATTTGTATACATTTATATATAATTCCTGTGAAGAAAAGTTTCACTGACCGGGTTTTCAGACTCGTACAACTCAGAATCTGGATATGCCCAACTACTCATAGACAAGAGTGGGAGACATTGGTCTGTTATCCCTTTCTCTGAAGGGGGTGTGAAAACCACTACAGCTTGTTGCCAAGGAGATCTTAGTACTCCCAAATGGGGAGGCTAAAAACATTTCAAATATTCAAACAAATAATCTGGATACAAATGTAAATCAGACTGATCAATCCAAGATCGATAGTCTGAAGACCCAATTTTAAAAATATTGTTTCATTCCGACTGTAAAGATACAATTACGAGATGGAAAAATGTGGCCTAGAGGACAATGAGAGTATTGCACTCTGCCACGCACATTACCCTGCATATTGCAAATGGAACTGGTATTAGGCGACGTCTTTACAGCAGATCAAAACCAACATCAGTACACCAAGGGCTTCAATAAGCGTCATGTCCTTTAGGCTAGTCCTGTCATGTATGCTCCCTTTTTACATCAATTGTCCCATCCACATGACAAGAATAGTTCTGAATAGGTGACATTTTACCTAGTAGTTTGCTCCTGTCTCTTCGACACCAGGCTCTTAGTATTATATCATAATCCCTGTACCTGACGTACATAAACATGTCCTCAGGTACTACATAACTATTCTGTATACGGGTCAACACTTTTTTCATCCTTGGCCAACAGGCCTGCTTTGCGAGATCAAATTGTTTAGAAAAACATTTATGATTGTTTTTAAAACATATAGATTCTAGAAGAAACCCTAATGTAAACACTCTAGTATATAAGACCCTTATCCACCCCCTGCAAATTAGAGGAGAATTCCTTCCACGCTTAAACAGGGTCCAGCATGCTGAATCTTCGACACGCAGTGGTCTGACATCCCTTGCGGGGTGTCTTCCTTGGAGCATAGACAGGGTCCTTCAATCCCTACCATCAGGTGAGGGGGGTTGGCTCTTCCCTAAGGGATTCTTGGCTATATAATATCATACATATATAGCTATACAAATATACATGCTACACCTACATATCTAGGCTAGGTACATTTTGTAAAATTTCGTAGAGCGCACATTATAGGAGTATGCAAGTGCTACTGGCTTATCTGAACTGTATATGTTCATCTTCGTAGCACTATGGTAGAAATTCATCTACTGTTTACTATATTAGTACTTGCGATTTCTATCGTATGCTACTGTCTCCTGATTGTCGCAGCAAATAAGTTTTACACAAGATTGACGCTGGATCAATAAATACTTATTGAAACGTCCTAACCGCCATCCTTTGTATTTTCTGAGGAAAAGTAAGCATGAGTGACTGAGCAAAAAGAACTGTACTGTTTTCCAAGATCCCTGAAGAATTGGGGTTGCCATGTTCAGTGGTTGCCAGACACTACCTACACTACTGTAAGATCCAGGAGGGTGGGAGTGGCAATGTAGAGCTAGCTGGTCTACTGGCTGACGTATCCCGTGGGGGTGTCCCAAGTCGGTTTGGAAACCAAGTCCTCAGTTTAAGTCATCCAAAATGTGCAAAGTCCTGGGGATTCCTAGGAACTATACGACATAAGCCAACTCATTAATAGTGTCTATGCTAATATGGTCCGAGCTAAGAATATTTAACAAGTATGTACCTATCTCTAGAGCAACGGAGCATTTACCAGAGACCCTAAGGCAGAGCGCAGTAATACCCATGAAGATTTCTTCCTTATTGAAGGCTCCACTTCACTGCAGTTGGGGGTTTTGGGACCTGATTTTTATCACTTGGGAATAGTGGGAGAGGTGTGGAGCAGCGGCTGGAGCAGCTGTCTCTGGAGGGTGGGGCTCACGGTTTGATCCCCAGCGGCATCTCAGCACCAGGTGACTCTGGGCAATAGCTCACTTAATCTCTCAGACGGCCCCCAGCGCCTTAATATAATTAAATAGTGGAATTTTTTTTATAGCAGATAAACTGGACTGACACAGTACAAAGGCAAAGTGCCATGTTCTATAACGGAGGAAAGCGGCTCTTAGAAAGCAAATATACTATACCTGTTGTTTCATGGTCTTCGTGTCCCAGAGTAACAGCTTTCCAGGTACCAGATTACTACCCCGCTCCCTAAAATCAGGTGCTGATAAGTCTAGTTGCGTAATCAGACTCGGAGATGCAGCAGAGCAGATGAATGAGGCACCAGTTGGACTGCACGCTAGCGACAGTATCCTATCCAGAAATAAACAGACTGTAAGCAAATGGTAGAAAGGAAAGCCCTCTCGAAGAACTGCACGCAACACTGGTAAGAAACAAAAGTCTATCAAAAGACAATGTAAACACAGTTATCAAAACAAACAAGCAACAAGTGAGCATACACGTGTCAACATGGATATATATATATATATATATATATATATATACAGATATAGATACAGATATATATAGATATAGATATATATCCAACCTTCTTTTGTACACCTTACTCTGTAAACTAGTATGGCACTAGAGGCCTGAGACTAAGTACATAATAGTTTAGAATAATATGAAGCATCATTAATGCCATCACAGATACAAGTCCCTTAGGCATAGCAAGTATGTGTTATGTGCAACATTGACCCTATACCATACACTTCACGAGTAGCCTAGGTCAAAATAAAAATCAACCACAGATATATGGGAAACCCTCATTGCACACAGTGTTCAATACATATACAACTGTTCAGAGAAAGCCAATTTCCTCAAGATACTCCACATCTGCTAAAAAATAATGCCCTACTACGGACAGCTTTTACCTGTATCATACCCCCTCACAGACACTGAACCTACATTGAGAAATGAAGTGGATATTAGAAGAAAAGAACGTACTATAAACAGGGTTTACTCTATGGATAGAGTAGACTCTTTACCACACTCTTTGAAGACAGTAGAATTCTCATGACACTATTCGATTAAAATAACTAAGGTCTGAAGGTGCTAAAGATACTACCTGCAGCCTTCATGCTGTGATGAAAACATTACAGATAGCCCATCTTCAGAAGCAAATGAAGTTCATGAATATAGGTTAGCAGTACCTGCTACACAAAGTCTTCCATGGTATGTAGAATTGTCATGCTGAGACTATTCAGTCTAATCACTCAAGGCTGTTTAGCATACTTAGTATTTACTACACAGAATGTTTGCCCTGTTGGAAACATTTTCTGCAGAACCAAAAAACTTGTGTGGAGCATACTGGACACAAGTCGTCAACTATCATCTGTACACAGAAAATTACTCTTCAATACGAAAATGTAGTGTTCAATACCTCTACATTAGAAACATGTGTTTTGCAAACACTTACACCCATTAACTGGACTCAGGCTGTACAAAATTAGGTATAAAAGTTATAAACCATAAAACAAACTAACACACTCATTAGATGATGTCATCAGTGAAGTCATCTGAGGTATCATCAGTGATGTCATAAATGATGTCAGAGAACATGTCATGAGTGATGTAATATGTGAGGCTATAAGCAGTGCATGTAGGGGGGGAGTTAAAGTTAGCGCTGCTAACTATAACTGGTGAATTTCTGTGTGATTTTTCAGTTCAAAACGTCAATGTTGTCACTGACATTCACCTTACTATAATGTTACCTTAACCTTTGTTTTGTCTAGAGAATATATATATATATATATATATATATATATATATATATATATATATATATATATATATATATATATATCCAGCTCACGGTTTCCATCAGACTTCCACGAAGGAAAGAAACCACGCACTCCGGGGGTCGTTTTCAGTTAGTTTAATTTCTGGTTTGCAACAGACGCGTTTCGGCGCTCCGCCTTCCTCAATGTTACAAACATTGATGGCGGGCGCCATGTTTTTAATAGCGTTCACTCGTGATCAGTGGGCGAAACAAACAAGGGACAACAAATCATTACACCATATTGGAAGGTGTTCACAGTCAACGACACGTTGTGAATTACTGTACAAAGTGAGGGCTATCCTACTTAATTAAGCCCCAGTAAATTAATTTAAACATATTATTGACGTTAGTGGTTTAAGCAAAACTTTGATTGCGCACAAATTCACTTTCACATTTCATGGTATTTCGCCGTGTATCGGCCTAAAGATCTCATTATGCTGGCAACCCATCAGCCATATTGAAGCGGCATGACATCATATTATTAAATCACCTAGTCAATGAATTACAACCCATTGTGTTAAGACACAACCATGCCGATAAAAAAGCATTTCGCCGTGGATCGGCAAGTCACCCTTGATTCATTTTTATGTTCCGTCCCATTGCTGAACAATAGTCATCCATATCATTAAATATTCTCAAAATTCACACTGTGGAAGTTCTACAAAAGAGCAAAGTTTAAACGAAACAGAATACTACTAAGTGAACCCATTATATCTGACTCCTAATTTTCTTAAAAAGGCTGCACAGATTATTCTCATCTACACGACGTTATCATTGTTTGTGAAAATTCGCAGGGACTCGAGCTGGATATATATATATATATATATATATATATACTAGCTTACCCGTCGCGCGTTGCTGCGATCTCCGAAGAAAGGAAATTCAAGGAAAATCGTTATGATAACATTCAATTTACATTGTGTCATTTTTATTGAAACTTATTCATTTTAATATGGAAAACATTTCAAAGTGTCGTTTTACTTCTATTTATTTATTCGAAGTGCTTGTGGATACACGATTTTTTGTTTTTCCGTCTGGTTGCGTACAGCAGTATTCGAAAGATTATGAGGGCCCTGGAAGGCCCATATTTAAAAACAATTTATGCCAGAAACCTTCGCTGGAGTGTACTCAACAACTTCCCAAAGTTTCCTGGTGATCGGATGAATGCTGTTTTAATTCTATTTATTTATTCGAGTGCATGTGGATACACGATTTTTTTGTTTTTCCGTATTGTGAGTACATCAGTATTCGAAAGATTAAGAGGGCCCTGGAGGGCCGATATTTAAAAACAATTTATGCCAGAAACCTTTGCGAGAGTGTACTCTACAACTTCCCAAAGTTTCCTAGTGATCGGATGAATGCTGTTTTAATTTATTTATTTATTTGAGTGCTTGTGGATACACGATTTTTTTGTTTTTCCGTCTGGTGCGTACATCAGTATTCGAAAAATGATGAGGGCCCTGGGGGGCCGATATTTAAAAAAAAATATGCCAGAAACCTTCGCGGGAGTGTACTCAACAACTTCCCAAAGTTTCATGGCGATCGGATGAATGGTGTAGTAATGCATAAAGGACAAACAGACAGACAGACAGACAGACATACATTCGTTTTTATATATATATAAATATATACACACACACGCACACACACACACACACACACACACACACACAGTAGACATTATTGCAGTTCACAGTTTTTCTTAGAATTCTCCTTATTTATAGGGGTAGGTTAAACTCACAGGGGGAATTCAGCACATTGCACTGCACACACTGATTATTTGCAGTGGGAGCTTGTTCCGCGTTGTAAAATCAACGTGAATGGCAGCATGCAGTGCTCCAGAGGGTGCTGCTCCTTTCTGCCGCTCGGTTAGATGTTCTACTCAAGTGACAGCTTTCTCAACATAAAAGGACGTGACTTAAAACGAACCGGCGCAACCTGCTGTGATTGTCCGAGTTAGGGGATTCTGAGAAAATCGTTCTAGGGGACGCAAATTCTGGCTCGCCAACTTAACGTTGGTGAGCTGTGCACGAGAAAAAAAACTCTGCAAAAACAAAAAGTTTATTGCCCATCCCTATGTATTTATAAAGTGCACATACAACATATCTTTTTTACTAAAGGACAAGTAAAAATCAGTTTTTCATGATTAATACTACAGTTGAGTGCTAGCATACCAAGATAGTGAGTGCTAAATTTGCTATCAATCAAGGCCTGTTAACCCCCCTGCGGTAGGGGCACAGGCTGAGGCAGGTTAATGCTCTCCCTCCTGATATAGATATTATCTCTTCTGCGAAATTGTTGGACCTGTTTATTTCTCTTGCTTTTAAAGTTATCTTGTCATGTTGGAAAGATAATTCCAAAATTTCTACTCACACTTGGTGGAACTTTGTTTGTGATGAACATAGGATTGCTATTGCTTCGTCCTATTCTGTCCCCTTGAAGATCAAATCTGATCTCCTCTGGCTTCCCTTTACCACTTATCTTTCCTCCACATCTCTTCTTGATTGATTCTCAGTTTTCCCACTTCTCTTTCCCTACTCCTTCTTCTCTCTTCCCTTTCCTTCTCTTGCCTCTTTCTTTCCTTTTGTTCTTTCCTCTATCCTCTCTTCTTTTCCTCTTCTCTCTCCCCTTTCTCCTTTCTGTCTTCTTTCTCGGTTCCTTTCATTCTTTATTTTATTACTCATTGCATATGTTTTAGTACTTCTTTTTTGATATTATCTTATTTCACCTTTCGTATGACATATGTATTGTATTTCTTCTAAAATGCTAATAAAAATTTCTTAAACAAAAAAAAAAATGCTCTCCCTCCTGCGATCAGTCCCATTCTTGGGACAACTTCAGTCTTTTCGGCCATCTGAAAAATCAGACCAGATCTCCTTAAGTTCAGAGGCAAACCAGAGGAAATTACACTGTTCCTGAGCAAGTAAAGTGTATTTATTTATTTATTTAATGAGTTTTATAGAGCGCTGGCTAGACCCGGATTGCTGTTGTACTCAGCAGATGAGCCTGGAAAGGAAATACAGCTGCACCAGACCTATGAGGTTTTAATAGGCATAACTGAGGGTGTACCAGGCAGAATGAGGCAATAGAGGGCAGACCTGGTGCTGCTGTCGATATGAAAGTGGTCAAGTGGAGGCTCTGGTATATGAAGCACTACTGAACCTCTGAGACTGAACTTGTGAATATGATGACAGTCCTAAGCGTATTGCCCAGGCAAGGCACAATGTGCCTAGACAATAACCCGTTCCCTAAACATATAACGTTGTACTGGGAATGCCAGGCTCCTCTTGAGCTATCCTGGGGTCCTGGCCCTAAGTATGAAGCACTTCAAACCCTCAGACAAGTCATTTCCTGAGCTACAGTGGTGGAATTAAGATGTTAATGGCCTGTGTGTTTGATAGCTGACATAGTGATAAACTACAAGATGTGGGGGATTAGCAGTTGGATAACAACATTTCCTAAAGAAGCAGGAAATACAAATGTTACTTCAAAGTGCTTTGGTAAGGAAGGACACTCAAAAATTATACGGGATGAACTACAGAAGTTACCTAAGGACATCAACTAACGTGTCAGGATACTTAAAGGTATCTTGGAAGGATTTGCCATGTTTACCTGGGCATGTCGTCATCAATGTTGATCTCACAAAGATTCTTTTTGGCTTCTGTGTCATAGAGGCGGACTGTACCAACACCACTGCCCAGTAAAAGCTTGAAAATGGGAAGAAAAAAGCAAAGATCAAGTAGAGACTATTAAAATAACACTGTTTTAAGGATGATCTTAAACTGCAAGATGAGCCTTAGGTAGCCCAATAGGGAAGGCACAAGGTAAAATGAGCAATGTAAGTGAAAGAATTAGTTAATATGCAAAAGACAGTATACAATTTTAGATCATTAGGGACAGAGAAGAAAAATCCTGTGAGGAATGGTTTTCAAAAGAAGCATGCAATTGATGCCACATAAAGGAAGATGTGGAGTTAAAAAAGGAGAAAATGGACATTGTACGGAAATACATGGGAGGTTCAGTTTACTGATTAAATGTTTTTATTCAAAACATACAGTATAAAAATGCCACAAGCCTCAACATGCTGGCAGGGTGAAATTGAACATAACAATATTTTACAGATTTTTATGCCCCAACTAACACCCACCGTCGACATTTTCGATCTGGCACATCCCTAATAAAGGAACACAATAGGTGGAGAAAAGAAAGTGGGATTTGGAAAGGAATAGTACTGAAAGGAAAACGAATTAAAAGGAGGCTTAGGGTGGTAATGTGGGGTTGAGAAACAGACACCACTGATAGCAGACCCCCTAAAAATAGAAATACAGTGATCCACAAGCTCCACCACACACTGGATGTGTCAAGGGCCAGATTCAGACAATATGCTAGTCACAGAGATCTGCATGCAACCCAATTTTCCCAGCAGAGTAGAATGCAGTTAGTCTTTTCTTTATTCTCCTTCAGACAGGCTACTATTTTCAGGATATTTTCATGCCAGTCAGAGTTTCAGGGAGTCTTTATGATGTATGAATGTGCTTCGGTGTGGCTCTATGAGCTGTTCTCGAAAGCATTTCAGCAGATGAAGTGAATCGGTCTGGAGTCTGCCTTGGAGATAATGGTGTTGCCTCAATATTACTTAGACTTCAACACTGAGCGAGTTCTGACATTTTTCGGCCTAGTGATATTGCTTGCCAATTTGTGCGAGTGATCGCTCACAGGAGATCTTATGGTGTCAACATAGGATACTGTCCAGTTTCTACAATACATGTTGCATTGGTTGCCCAAGTATATGCTGTGTTATGCCATTATTTCAGGTCTTGAGCGCATATTAATGTTTTCCTTAAATGCATGCTTAGTTTACATTCAAGTCTTGAATGCTAAGTTTTCGTACACTTTGAGTTCTTAATATTGCACAAGGTTTGCAGTGTGTGGGAATCTCGACTGTGTTCCTGCTGTGTTGATTTATGTACATTGTAGGTGTCTTTTCCTACTGAGCGCTGATTTCCTTAACGTGTTGTTGCTGCTGTGGTGACATATTTATTTCTGGTGTGAGAAATGTATTTCTGGTGTGCAAGTTCTCTGTAAGTGAGTATCGGCATTTATTTTTCTGTCATCTCTGATTACTACATTTCTGCATTTTTCACTACATGCCCTTACACGACAGTTTACTGAATGGGGTGTGTCACCTATTTCTACATTTAGCACTTCATGCTTACACAAGGGATTACTGTATAGGTGAAAATCACCCATTTCTATATTTTAGTCTACATGCCCTTACATGGAGGATTGCTTTATGGGTGGAAGTCACTAATTTCTACATTATACGCTACAGGCCCTTACAGGAGGTATGGCTGCATGGGTGAAAGTCACCCATATTTACGTTGTACGCTACAGGTGCTTACGTGAGGAAAAGCTGCATCGGTGTTATCCACCCATTTATACATGGTTTGCTACATGTCCTTAAAAGTAGGATGACTGGATGGGTTGGGAGTCAGCCATTTCTACACTTTACGCTTTATGCCCTTACTTGAGGGATGGTGGTTTGGGGTGGATGTCACGCGTTGATACGCATTACACTATTTGCCCTTGCTGGGGGGTGTTTGGTCGGGTATATTTAACCCATTACTTGTGTGTGATGATGTGTTTTCATTGATTTAGTTATTTTACTTGCAGTTTTCTTTCTGTTGTGCCATACTGTGTCATGCCACTTGTCGTGTTTGTCCGGCCAATTGGTGTGGTTGAAGGTGGTGGTAGTAATAGGAGTGACATTGTTTTTTTAAAGATTTGTATGGTGTTGTAGGAGGTTCTTTTTCCGTTTTTTTGTTCAGCAACTGGTGACTTTAAAAGTTAATGCTGTTTGACCAGTTTTCTTCGGCTAAATATTATGTGTTTTATAAAGAGAGAGGATGTGAGATATCTTATGTATTTATTAATGCATCTTCTCTATTTTATCATTGCATGTTCATCCATGTAATGTTTCATACTATCTTGCATTCGTTGATTTTTATATATTTTTATAGAGGGGGAGAATATATTATATCTAGCGTATACAGCTATACATCTTCGCTGTTGCTTTGGCTCTTGCCGCTCAGCCAGTGGGAACGTGCTGTGTGGAATGTTGGAATGGTGATGATGAAAGAAAGGTTTGGGTGCCTGTGTGGTGAGGTGTGACCGTTGGAGTATGGGCTGAGCAGCAGGCAGGCTGCTCCTGGTGGGGCTGTTCTAGGGACAACCCTGGACAAAGCTATGGATGTAGTAACCTGCAACTAAGACTCAATCAATCATCTGAAACTACACCTCGGCTACCAGACGTTTATTACAAAAAATTCCATATGCTGTCTTCTGCAAAAAGAAATAATGAAAGGGAGGAGGAGTCATAATGTAATATGAAAGAGGTTGCATCAAGCCGATTTTCTCCAGAACATAACATTAGCAGTTCCATCACTTGAAGATTAACTGCATCTTGTACGTCATCAAAATCCTCCATTCTGTTTTCACAACCACAATAGCCTTCATCATCTGATGCCTGAAGTCTGAAAAATCCTGAAAATGTGACTCCAGTGGCAGTCTTATTTTCAGTCTCCTGTAGCCTCTGTTCAATCTAAGACATCGATAAATTGGCACCTGTCATTCCAGGTTGCATCATTTCTAAACTTTTTCCTAATAGACATCAACAGATCAAGCAGGTCTAACACTTCCATTATCTCGCGCGCTCCTTGTAGCAGGTCTCCAGAGAGGACATCTCAGTTCTCTTCCCTTCCTCCTCTGCCTCCTTGACATAGGCTGAAAACAATTGTGAGCTCATGTTGCGACTGCTTCCCTGTCATTTCTCTGTTTCAGGAGCGCCCAACCCCATCACTCACCAGTGCAGACTAGCCAGGTCCAATATGAGCACCACTCTGGTAGGGGAGCCCTACGTCTGTCGCAGGTATCAATAGATCTGTATTGGTCTGGGTTTAATCATCACATAATACTGTCATCATAGGGTACTTTCTTCTTCATTTCTGGATGGTACCACAGCAGGACAGACAATCGTGGGACAGGCCCACTCGCAGCTCTAGCCTGTACCTCTGGAGCCTCAATTTGCTCCATCTGCCATGTTTCTCTAGCCACAAGCTGAGGGGGTTCCCCTCTGCCGCCTCTATCCAAGAAGTGTACCTCCTCCGACCCTCTGAGTAGCAGCCGCTACCACCCCAATGAAAAATTGAGAAAGGTGGGCCTGCTTGCAGGAGCCTAAGAAAGAGTGGTTATGTTGTGCACACCCAGGCCCCATCCCTTGAGAGGAATACCATTTAAAAGTAGCAGCATGAGAGGGACAGTTTAAACTAATGAACATGAAATACAGTGTGTAAATAAAGACAATGATGAACAGCGTAAAAATCAAATGACTGAAAAAAACACTATTTGAATCTGGATGATATTGTGAAAGACAGTAAAAATAAATCTCTAGCACAAGATGGATATTATAAACTAAAGCAGTGCCTAAAGACCTTCATTATACTGAAGCACAAAAAAGACTATTTTAAAAGACCGGGTACAAAGTAGAATACACAATAGAAACATGAATGACAATGTTTAGATGTGTATTATAAAGTGGCGTAATGCAAAAAAACAGTAATCTAAGGATGCAGCATGCAAACGACCCCCACAAATACATTATTGTTGAATAATAATGAGGTTGTCCAAGGCCAATACTGATAAGGTCTTCTGTAAACAATGGTGTTGGGGTTTAAATAGACCAATTGGCCACTACACTGTTCAAACTGTCACCCACAATCTTATTAAAAAAAAGGCTGATTCATTCTGACTAGTATGACTGAACAGCCTGCCCTGAACTGTGCAGGAATAATAAGGACTTAAAATTGAAATGTAATTGATTCTGACTTGGAAAAGATTTTAAACTTTTTAAAGAAATCTGGCATTTTGTCTTCCCGCAAACACTACCAAAGAAAAAACACAAACCCCCTCTCCACCCCCCAAGGCCAAACAAGGACTTGGTGCTTGTGACTTTGAGAGGGTTCCACACATTGTGTAATGAGGATATTTGCCAGGGACAGGCGATTTGGCGGTGATTGTCCTCTTTAAGAACTATGAACAAACCATGGGCAGTGAAGAACGTTTTGTTGCTGTGAGGAAATCAGAAGAGTTATTATTTATTTATTTTTGGAACTTGTAGAGTGCGCGGCTACCCCCAAAGGGGGTGTCCCGGCGCTGAGACTGTAAGCTAGAAAGGGAGTTGAGCCTATGACAATGAAAATAGCCAAGTTTTGAGACGGCTACGAAAGAGTGTTTCAGAGGAAGCAAATCTGAGATCTAAGGGGAGGCTATTCCATAATTTAGCCGTCATAACTGCAAAGGCTCTGCCGCCCATTCTGGAGCGACGGAACCGAGGGACAACAATGAGGCGCAGATTGTTGGACCGCAAAGATCGGACTGAGTGGGATAATACTAATCTCTTACGTAAATAGTCCGGTCCTATCCCATTGAGGGCCCGAAAAGCAAGAGTTAGCATTTTGAACTTGATGCGACTGGCGATTGGGAGCCAGTGAAGTTCTTTGCGATATGCTGCAACTGAATGTCGAAAAGGGATATTGCCAATCAGCCTCGCTGCCGCGTTCTGAACGATCTGTAGGCGTTCAATTTGATATTGGGGGGCCCCGGCATAGAGGCTGTTGGCATAGTCCAGATGTGATGTGATTAAGGCCTGCGTGACCGTTCTGCGAGCATCTAATGGCAAAAAAGGAAAGATCTTTCGCATCATCCGCAGTTTCCCAAAACAGGCAGCAGTGACCTTGTTAATTTGGGGACTACACGACAGAGCATCGTCAAACTGAAAACCCAGATTGCGAGCAGTGTGAACAGGAATGGGGGGAGGATTCAGTACAGTCGGCCACCACAAGGTAGAGGGAATTGTAATTTTTTAATTAAAAAACAAAACCTCCGTCTTGTCAGTATTGAGTCGGAGATGGTTAGATGCCATCCAGGAACATGCTTCGCCCAGGCAGTGGCGAAAACTGGCGAGGCTGGAGTCAGAGTGATTTCTAAAAGAAAACATGAGCTGTGTGTCATCAGCATAAGAGATCACTCTGACCCCAAATGACTCGACCACCTTAGCCAGAGGGGCCAAATAAACATTAAAAAACAATGGGCTCAAAGCGGAGCCCTGCGGCACTCCACAGACAAGGGGCTTACATTCCGATTGGAAAGGTCTAAGAAGGACCCTCTGCGTTCGACCTTGAAGAAAGGAGCTAATCCACGACAGAGCAGAACCGCCCAATACAGTCTGCTCCAATCGATCTAAAAGTATCTTGAGGGATACCGTATCGAAAGCGGCGGATAGGTCGAGGAGGACCAACATGGCCTCCTCTCCCCTATCCACACACTCTCGAATGGTCTCCGAGACTTCCAAAAGTGCTGTTTCTGTACTAAAGCCAGTGCGGAAAACTGATTGGGAATCATGAAGTATAACATTAGTCTCCAGATATTCCGCGAGCTGAAGTTGAACGGCCTTTGCTAAAACCTTAGCTGGTTTAGGAAGGAGGGAAATGGGGCGGTAATTACAAAATTGCGTAGGGTCTGCATTTGTCTTTTTCAAGATAGGAACTAGCATGGCTTCTTTCCAGGCAGTAGGAAATTGGCCCAACTGTAGTGAGGCATTCCAGATAGAGATGAGTGGCTCTATCAGGAGGGGAGCTAGGTCACTCATAACTTTGGGGGGAGCAGGGTCTAAAGGAGAACCCGATTTACACTGAGTAAGCAGTTTAAGTGCAGAGTCAGTAGTAAGAACTGCCCAGCAATGAAAGAAACAGGCCCTGGAAAGGAAGGAAGAAATGACAGGATCCAGATGAGTGGAGTGCGGCGGGAGTTCACCTAAAGTGAATGTGCCATCCTAAGCCCACAAGATCCTTGCAGATGAGAATCAAAGCTCAATGATCTACAAAGATCATCATCACAGATTTCTATACGAAGTTATACACCTCTAGCTCCTCCTACGAAACAAACACACTAAATGATTATTGGGACACAATACAACTTGTCCGGTTAGACAGGGCACACAGAGCTTATCTGGATGTATAATTTACCGCGGACTATGTCATATAAGCAATTCAAGGTATGCCAGTTGAAGGCGATAAAGCTTCAGGCTTGATGGCCTCACAACCTCATTGTTTAAATCATACGCTCTGCTATTGGCCCCACAATTACTTAAAGTCGATCAGGAAGCCCTCGAGAAAGGTACACTCCTCCCGTCTATGTGTAAGGCGTTAATAATTACATTTCTTAAGGCTGGCAAGCCTGAAAATAAATGTGATTCTTACCGCCCACTATCCTTGATAAATGTAGATAATAAAATATATGCAAAACTGCTGGCTTCCACACTACAGCCACTTCTACACCTAATAATTCAGCCGGACCAATCCGGTTTCATACCTGGACGGTCTACTTCTCACAACCTAGGCACACTATTTGCAGTGTTACACTACTTGCATCCTCAGGTGTCCACACTCGCCTCCCTGTTAGATGCTACAAAGGCCTTTGACACCTTGGAGTGGTAATATTTATTTGCACTATATGCCCGTACTGGGCTCAGCTCACAAGTCATATGTCAAATATGCCTGCTGTACACAGGCCCCGTGGCACAGATCAGGTTTAACAATGTCGTATCAAGACGATTCGCAATTTCCCATGGTACGCGACAGGGGTGCCCATTGTCACCCCTGTTTGCTATAGCAATGGAACCCTTTGATGCAAGACTCCGCCACCACCACGCACACTGAGGCTTGGGATTTATGACCAGAGGACTGGTGGCATCCCTATATTCAGACGACATTACACTATACGTTAGTAATCCAAAAGACAACTTAAATCCCATGATATGAGAACGGTTAAAAATTGGTCAGTTCTCAGGGATCTAAATCAACTGGTCCAAGTGTTTATTGCTTCCCCTCACAGACAACGCAGACATTTATGTTAGACTACCCACTACAGTAAGCCAACAGCCCAGTTAAATACCTGGGCATCTGGATCAGCAGACACATAAAATAACTATGAGAGACTAACCATGGCTGAGTGATAACGTGGCTAGAGCAGAGAATTCCCATATGAACAAAACGGCCCATTTCAATGGCGGGTCGAATAGGAATTGCAAAAAGGATTGTTCTGACTAAGCTGTTGTATTTGTTTGTTAATTTGCCCATACCCTTAACCCTGGCATTTTTTTTAAATGACTCAGATCCAACATAATTACCTTGGTCAGGGTGGGAAAGCAACCTAGATAGCCTGGGAAGTTCTGACACTACCACTTCATAAAGGGAGGCTGGGAGCAACAGACTTCACCCTGTACGCGTATTGTGCACAAGACCAGTTTCTGCCCCATTGGTTATTCCCAACTGCATTCAAACCTGTCGCTACAGAACGGGATAGCGCTGCCCCACTCCCACTTTGCACTGCCCTATACCAGGAATAAAAGCACCTGGAAAGGGAGGTAAATACGGTGGAGACTATGAGGTGGGTGTGGAATGGATTGAGGAAGAGAGCGGGCCTCCCCAGTTTAAATGCCCCATCCATCTCACTCGCACGAAATCCCCCCTTCCCGATGATATAGGATAATGGTGCAATCAGGTGGCCAAGCAACCTTAACATCACTAAACTTGCAGATCTCTACCCAGACGATAAAATTAATGGCTCCCCCTGAACCCAGAGACGCTGCATGCCGCAATATATCCGATACTATTCTTTATTACCAACTGCAGGCCACTTGCTGTAAATACATAACACATTCCACACCCTCACTCACTACATTGGAACATATACTGTCAGAGCAATTACCACACAAATTAATCACACAACTATACACTGTTATGCAGCAAGCGCATCCGATAATTTATCCACGAGCAATAGAAGCTTGGAGCTCTGATATCACATTCCTAGTCACAGCCGAATAGTGGCTCTACTGCTGTGGCCAATTGGAATTTCTGTCCCCCAATTGCAGACTACGACTCATCCATTTCAAGTTCCGACACCAAATGTAAAGAACGCCTTTGCAGATCTTTGACATGGTTCTAAGGGCAGACATCAACTCTTGGAAATGTAAGTTGCTCCCTGGTCACTTAGCCACTATCCCTAAAATCCACTGGGTCAGAATCGATGGAAGATCATGCTCATATCTTGGTGCTAAAACCTGGAATCAACTTCCACTGGCACTTCAGGCTACCTCGGAACTCGAAATCATCAGGAAGAAACTAAAAACCTGGTTATTTAGGAAATGAAGTATTCCGTCCAGTCTTGGTGTGCAGTCAACCTGATAGCGCCAGGACACTCCTCTGATTAGCCGTGCACTCTACAAATGCAGTTTCATTCATGCCAGATGCCACATTTCTCCATCTGGCATGGTACTGCCCACTAATAGCAAGACACTTGGTCAAAGTGTTCAACACTGTGCGAGATATTACAGGGGTGGATATCGATCACACACCATTAGTGGGACTCCTGGGATATGTCAAAGAAATTGCCCCCACTGATCGCTGGCTGGTCGCAATGCTACTGCTGTTGGCCAAATGCAGACTAGCAGTATACTGGGGGAAAGACATTGGCACCTTCACTGACTCCTGGATTAAAGATGTCGCATTTTGTCAAGAACAATCCTCATTTTGGGAACACATGCCCCCGTGTCTAGCCCCAGGAAATTTGGGCTCCATTTGTGGCTTGGCTCAGACAGAAAGAATCAGCCACTTCCACCCCGCCAGCATCCCCTGGAGGCATATCTGGTCAACGCACCCCCAGTCTAGGCGACCCTGTAGTGCTGCTTATTTCATAATTTATAACCCTCCTGTCCTCTAAAAGTGGAAGGTGTTGGTAGCTGCCAGGACGACTAGTACTGTCTGTACCATCAACTTGATATTATGTGTAATGTACACAGATGTTACTGTGTTGTGCCATGCGCCCAACAATTTGTAAACTATGCAGTGGCGTCTAGGACCTGGTAAAAAGGATGTCCATAATTCCCGCTACACAATTGTTGTTTTTGTTTCTTCAGTTCTTTAAGTCATACAGTTAAAGTGGCCCTGTAACAATGTGTAGTACAATGTGACTTTAAAATACCAATAAATAAACGTATAAAAAATTATCTGCAAAGATACTTTCCAAGAAGACCTCAGAGATGAGACTGCATAATGCCCAACGTCTCTGTAACATTGATGCCCATCATGTTTTCTCTTCACCCTAAGCTTTATGATAATGTTTCGCTGGCAGAAGCCACTTGCCCTCAATGTACAACAGTTTGAATAGTCTCTCTGAACCTTATAGATCTGGATATAATATTGTCGAAATAAGGCCAGTGGGTGTTGGCACTTCTGTGGATTCCTCTCCAACTGGAAATTGGAAAACTTAAAAACTAATCCCCTTATATTCACTATCTGTAGGAACACTTCTGTGTATGTGTATTCACTGTAGCTTTTGTCCTGAATCAAAAAGACTAAGGGGCTGTGGTTCCTTGTTACTTTTACAGGAAATGGATTGCTGTTCACTTAAAGCCCTGTTCACAGTTTGGGAGGTGGGTTTGGGAGGTGGGTTTGTGGTTAAAGTTTTTTTCTTTTCACTAGGAACTTAGTTTAATTTTGAATACAATAGACAATCGGCCCATGTAGCAACTATCTGGGATACTTTTAAAGCTTGCTTCAGGGGCGAAGTACTGAGTTTTGGTTTGCATCAGGTGAAAATCACTAAATTAGAGCTACAGGAACTATACTCTAACTTGAGATCGGCTGAAGAAAAATTGACTCAGGGGATAGCACAACGAGGAAATATTCTGGACCTTGAGAATGAGGTGGCTAGATGCCGGGCCAAAATTAATGGGGTATGGAATAGGGAGAAAGCGAGAAAATATTTGGTATATAAAAAACAATGTCATGAGTATGGGGAAGCAGTTGGTCGCTGTCTAGCGCTACGGCTGCGTATGATAGAAGCCTCCCAACGTATATTGGAGTTAAAGGATAATTTAGGTGTACCATGTCAAGACCCTCAAGGGATTTTGGCAATTTTCACCAGTTTACAGAGAATTATATACACATCAACAAGCGGTGGATGAGCGCAATTATATATTTATAGGGGGGGATATACCACAATTAGACCTAGATGAGGTGGAGCATTTGGATCGCTCAATCACTATGGAGGAATTGGAAATGGCGGTTAATAGTCTGGCGATGGGGAAAGTCGCGGGTCCCGATAGTCTCCCGGGAGAGATCTACAAGGTATTTTTCAATCAGATTAAAACTGAAATGTTGGCCACTTTTAGGGCAGCACAGAATGGGAAAGCTCCCAAATCATGGGCACTATTGTGGTCTTTAGGAAGAAGGGGAAAGCACCTGATTTGCCTGGATCATATCGTCCAATATCTCTGCTGAATTTTGATGACAAAATGTATTCGAAAATCTTGTCCAATCGTTTGACAAAGATTATCTGCCCCTTAGTGTCAGTGAATCAGCATGGGTTTATACCTGCCCGTGGGACGGTTACTCATGTGAATAAGGTGGTGACGCTTTTTGATATAGCCCAGGCTGAAAGGCGGGCACTATGGCTAATTTTATTGGATGCTGAAAAAGCATATGACCGCGTGCAGTGGGATTATTTGTGGAAACTGATGTATCAGTTAGGATTTGGTAAGGGGTTTATGACTGCTCTGCAGGTGTTGTATACTACACCGGTCGCTAAAATTGCTGCAATGGGCTTGGCCTCAGAGCCAGTGAGGATTACTAGAGGAACTCGACAAGGATGTCCTTGTTCCCCACTGTTGTTTCCTCTCTACATAAACCCGTTCGCAAATATGCAGGGAAATAGCCCCTTAATTAAACCTTTTATTGTACAAGAGATCCCACATTCCGTTTTCGCATATGCGGATAATATAGCTATTACTACGGTTGACCCAATCCCTGCACTTCAGGAGATCGAGCGCCTAGCCAATGAATTTGGTCAAGTATCTGGTTATAAACTCAATGTTACTAAAACGCAAATGCTATGTACGGGCAATATCGTGTCAAATGATACTAGAATCGTAAAAGAAGTCACTTATTTGGGTATCAAAATTAGAACATCGATGTCAGAGTTGGTTGAGGCTAATTGGATGGTTATATTAAGTAGCATTACAGAATCGTTAGAAAGATGGGGGCGATTACATTTAACAACGGTTGGCAGAGGTAACATCATAAAATTGAATATTTTACCGAGGGTGCTTTATTTGTTCCGATCCATCCCCCTTGAAGTGATGAGGGCCCAACTTCAACAATTACAATCTTTGTGTGCTAAATTTCTTTGGGCCCCAGGCAAACCCAGGCGTGCTACAAGATTTATGACATTAACAAAAGAGAGAGGGGAGGGTTGGGTGATACCCGATTTTATTCTTTACTATTATGGTTTTTTTTTAAATTAAAGATGCGAGTATTATTGACCGAGGAGGATGCTAGCAATACAGCAGAGGCTCCTTCAATATTTCAGTTGATGTTGGGTTCGGAAGCAAGAAATTGTTTATTTAAGGAAATTGATGGCAGCTATTTCAAGCGGACACACAGGTGTGGAGAAACACACGGAAGCTACTTTTGATGGAAGGGTTAACATATTATACCCCCACGAATGCATTAAAGATTCTTCCACCCATTTTTTGGGATAGGGTGGCATTAAGCTGGAGGAATAAGGAAATTTTACAGATAGGAGATTTTTATGAGGCTTGTGGGTTATTTCCAACGTATGAAGACTTAGACAATATAATTTGCCTAAAATGCAATTTTTTTAATTTCTCCAAATCCGTGATTTTCTTGGTTGGAAAAATTTGAAATTGACATCAATCCCACTCATTGAGGCTGTAAGACGGCAGGAGAAAATTGGGGTGCTATATAAGATGCTATTATCTTTTAGAATGGATGATTTGGCAGGGGTACTTGGGGAACATAATATCTCTATAGAAAAAGCTATTGCAATGTCCAGGGAAACTCTCCTTTCTGCCAATTTGAAATCTCAGTGCTTTAAAACTGTTTTTAACTTATATTATACTCCGGCACGGATGCTTAAATGGGGGAGGGAGGCATGATGGCAAATGTTTTCGTTGTGGGTGGGATAAGGCGGATAGTCTACATATTTATTTTTAGATGTTGTACATTTTTGAGATATGTGTTGGATATTGAAACATTTTTGTCAATGATTATCCGGATATCTATTAAAGTCACTCCAGCTATAATGTTATTAGGCATCGGGCAGGATTTAGAAAAGGGGTCCCCTATGTTTAAACATTTAAACATTTTATTGCAATGGCTGTTGTTCGATTATGTATTGCTGCTGACTGGCTTCAATTTGACCCTCCTGAGCGATGGCGTGCAAAAATGTATAATTTATTTCGCTTAAAATTTAGTTTGTATTCGGTAATAAGGGGCAAAGGAAACTGAAGATTGGTATGCTGATCTGGGGGGGGGGGTTTGTGATCATATGAATGTATGAAACAATTTTGTCGTAATGTTTTGTTTTGATACTGTGAAACGAGCTCAGGTTTGAGACCCTGCAACTAAGAAACAAAGACAACAGGACACAGGTCAGACACATCATATCCATTTTAACTGTGTATCATCTATGTTCCACTGCAATTTAGTTACTAACATTGTAGTGACAATCTCTTAAACCAGATTTAAGTCCTGAGTCATAGACTTGCAATAAAGTAACCTGCTTTGCCTTGAAAAGAACACCTGCCACAGGAACTGGTGCAATTTGTTTCTGTAGAACCTAGTTCTTAAATGCTGATAATTCATCAGGGTTTTATTGCGAACCCAGAAAATGCTATAACCTTTTTAGTTTGTGCCATAGTTTTAAATACCCTGCCTATTATTAAAGTCTAGTTCTACATATAACATACACACTGAGTATTGGTGTTATCATGTGATATTTCTGTTTTAGACCCTGTAAGCTCGGGCAAGAGTAAGCCCTGAATACCTAACTCACTACCCTTGAAAAGGTAAGCATCCAAGTGAAGTAACTTGGTTATCATATCTATCCAAAGGCCACAAGGGCATTTAGGATACTGGCCATCAAGCCCAGGACCCCGGAAAATGCCTTATGGGGACTTGTGAAGAGAACCACCAACCCTTCTAAAAGTCACATGCAGAAAAAAAGCTTACTTTGTAAATCTTAAAATGAAATTGTTAATAAGGTTATTGCTTCTCAATAGGATTAAGGTGTCCTAAGGTCACAAGAAGACACTACAGTCACCTAATCTTGATATAGGATTTTTAACAAGTAAGGCAGACAATCTTAACTTCTTAGCTTAAAATTGATCATGGTGAAGACTAGAAAAGCCAAAAGCACTGCTATTTAAAGCATGTGGGGATCATAGCTACGTACCTTACTTATTGTGCAAGGCTATCGCACCAACTGAATGAGGCTCACAGGATGAACAAATTATTTATTTATTTACTTCATTTGTAAAGCGCTCTGTCACCTAACAGGCATCCTGGCGCTGGCAAACTCAGAGTACAGTATAGGAGCGTGCGAAGAGAGGCAGAAGGCCACCTAGACTTTGGGGAACAGCCAAGTTTTTAGTCTCCTCCTAAAAAGAAGGAGATCACTGACTTGTCTCAGTTCCAGTGGCAGTCCATTCCAAAGACTAGCAGCTGCTACCTCAAAGGTTCTACCACCCGCTTTAACTTTCCTGAACCTCGGAGTCTTAACTAACCTCGCCGAAGAGGAACGAAGGCTTCTAACTGGAACGTGCCACTCAAACTTCCTCTGTAAAGAAACAGATCCCGGCCCATGCAGGGCTTTAAACACTAAGCAGAGGGACTTAAACTGAATTCTCTGTCCCAGCGGGAGCCAATGCAACTCTGCCAGGGCCCGAGAGGAAGAAGACCTTCTAGGCCAGCCAGCCCAAGGCCAGTTTGGCTGCCGTGGACTGAATCCTAAGAAGCCTATCCAAAAGAAATTTTGGAGACTCTAACAGAAGGGCATTGCAAAAATCTAATCTACTTAGAATAGTGCTCTGTGCCACTAGAGCACCCGCCTGAGGAGGCAGCAGGGGAAAAAATTTCCACAGAGATCTGATAATAGCTAGACAGCTGCCCACCGTTCTAGTAACCTGAGCCTCCATTGTCAACTTATTGTTAAACATGATGCCCAAGTTACAAACCGCATCAACTGGTCTAACCACAGTTGACGTATCGCTTGGCCAGAAGTTACTGGGCAACACAGAAGGAACCCTATCAGCCAAGCAGTACAGTACCTCAGTCTTGCCTACATTAAACTGCAGTGAATTTCCCTTCAGCCACATAGCCGTATCACGCAAGCAGCAATGGAACTCTTCCAATGAAGTTGACTGCTCTCCCTCCAAGGAGAGAATAAGCTGCGTGTCATCAGCATAATTTACGATGTTAATATTATGCTCTTTGATGACCGCAATCAGGGGTTTCATGTAGATGTTAAATAAAATAGGGCTGATTGCCGAGCCCTGTGGCACGCCATGTGTGATGTTAGTAAAGGCAGATTGATATGGGGGGAGGGACACTGCCTGGTCTCTATCCGAGAAAAAAGACTGGAACCACTCAAGAGCACAGCCCATTACCCCCACCTCCCTCAGCCTACTCAACAGAGTTCCATGGTTAACCGTGTCGAAGGCGGCAGACAGGTCAAGCAGAATAAGAACAGCTGCCTGATCCCTGTCTGCCCGCATCCGAAGCTTGTCCATCACAGTCACCAAGGCCGTCTCCGTACCACGAGCAGGCCGAAAACTAAACTGAGCCTCCTCCAGCAATTTATACTGCTCCAGAAGATTAGAGAGAGTCCTACTGACCACTCGTTCTGTAATTGTGTCCGGAAAAGGTAGAAGAGAGATAGGCCTATAATTCTTAGGACATTCCGGGTCAAGAGAAGGCTTTTTTAGTTCACACATTCTGAAACCTACTGGAGCTATGCAAACACATGAAAACCTAAAGATAAAAGTAAAGAGCTTATTGAAGTTGTGTGCTGTTGCCATACTCACCAGCCTGTCCCGCTTCGATGCCCATTCCAGTGAAAGAAGTGGCGATTTAGAGATGGCGGAGGCTTTCGTCTGCATTAGTGGATTTAGGGACCAGACTTTTATAACTCCATCAGAATCCACACTGGCCACCCTCCTTCCTGAGCAATCAACCCTAGTAAAGGAGGACACCAATCAGCAAACAGTGAGGAAGGAAGTATTCTAGCATATAGTGCCATGGCATACTCTCTTGAGAGTAGCCTTTCCTTAAAGTGAAAATTAATGAATTAAACTTCAAAGCAATAGAAACTAAAGCTCAGTACGCATCCCTTCTAATACAAAAAAGTGCAAAATATATTGACTAACTTCCTGGTACAACATACAATATATTCCTTTCAATCTCCATTCATTTTCCAGTCTGTGAGAGAATCTTCAAATTTACAGGCGCAAGGACTGTGGAATTAGGCTGCATTAGAAGGGAATTCTCTAAGGCATATAAAGAATCAATCCCTCAATTGTGGTTGCAAGATAAAGTTACCTTATCCAGAGTCCTGTGCTATTAACTCTGGGTTTACAGCTGTGGCCATCTCATGGGAACCCAGGGCCACCAGGAGTCGGAACCGAACTTTGTTTCTTAATCTGTTCAAAAATGTGCTGGCCTGTAGTTGTCACAGTGCCAACCCATGTATGTGTTTGGCCAGTTCCATTCCCAATCGTAAGTAGCAAACAAGTTTTGTTTAAAAAAGATACAAAAGAAATTAAAAGGAGAAAGCGAGCGATTTAAAAGAAATTAGGAATAAATGTAAAGGTATCTAGGCCCACCTCTATATTACTTTCAACTGATCGAAACAGATTGTCCAGCAAAAAAATTAAATTGAAGAAGGAATTAAATAAAGCATTCATTTTAGTAGCTGCATCCAAAACCTAATGCATGTAGAGTGAACAATGGTGAACATCAGAATTCAAGTAGCTCTGCTAGAGTGAAGTCCAGTGATCATCATCATCTGAGGAGTAGAATAGTGAAGTTATATGCATGAATAATGACTTTAAGAGCCTATCCATGTTGTGATAGCAGTTTGTGATGCTGACATACTGGGATCCATCTCACCATGCATGGTAAAGCGGTGGGAGTTAGCCTATGAAAAGACCTGCTTCTGAATTTCAATTCTAGTAAGACATCTAGATTATGAATACACATACGTCAAACATAAATGAGATCTGAGGAAATATGAGCAAATGCCTTTTATTTACACAAATGTCAAGAGAAGAAAACAGCATAAAGATCAGAGGAAGAAATGGCAGGTTTCAACTGGCTCACTTCAATTTCTTACATCGCATGTTTCTGACACTGGTGATACTACCCAAAATATATCCAAACAGATCGCTCAATTGCCCTACATGCTCAGAACTGGACGCCTCACTTATACACATGATGTGGGCATGTCGAATAATAGCAAAATACTGGGGATAGTACCAACTGTGCAATCCACAACTGGGCTAAAACTAAAAGAAACCATTATACACCGTTTGCGGAGTCTTTTACCGAAACCCAATAACAGAAAAAAATTACTTAGATTTGCGGCACTAAGACTGTTATTAGCAAAACATCATATAGCAGTCTGCTGTTGATAAGGCAGAAGGCTCACTAGGAAGTACTAGCAGGCAGATATGAAGGAATGGGCCCTAGCAGAATGAGAGATATTACAACAGAGGAGAAGGCTGCTGAAGAGCTGTTGGATTGGGCGTAAAGGCTATCTAGAATGGTTGGTACACAGACAATATACAAGCCATGCAGGGCAATGAACAATTCATTTTAGGGAGATCACGAATGTGATCGCACATCTTGGAATAGACATCCTGGTGATACTGGAGAATCGATCCAAATGGTCCAGAAAGCATGTAATGGGGAGTGATGCTAAATGAAGGGCATATTGAGGTGGCGGATAAAAATACTGATTAGCTATGGAATCTCACGGAGGAATGCTTGAGAGCCCAAGGTCTCAAAAGGTTTTCTACGAATACATTGATTGTCATTTGATCTTGAAAATCCCATATAAATAAAATTGTTTAAAAAAACAAAACAAAAAAAATAATCAGAGTAAGAGACCCTTCAGCTCACTGACTCTCCTGGAGATGACGAGACTCACAAAGAGAGTTTCTGTGACAAAGGCCAAGCAAACCTACACTACTGTCCCTTTAAAGACAAAGATTTACTCATAAGAGATAAGTTCAAATTCAAGTTCTAGTATTTGTATAGCGCACTACTCACCCAGTGGGTCTCAAGGCGCTTGGGGAGGGGGTTTATTATTTGTCGAATAGCCAGGTTTTAAGTTCTTTTCTGAATGAGATGTGGTTTTGAGTAAGGCGGAGGTGAGAGGGGAGTGAGTTCCAGGTATTGGCAGCCAGGAAGGAGAAGGATCTGCCACCCATGGTGGATTTTCGGATGCGCGGGACTGTGGCGAGGGCTTGATTGAACGATCTTAGTTGGCGGGTGGGTTTGTAGAAGGATAGTCGAGTGTTGAGGCATTCGGGTCCTAGGTTGTAGAGGGCCTTGTGTGCGTGGGTGAGAAGACGGAACGTAATTCTTTTGTTGACGGGAAGCCAGTGGAGGTCCTTTAGGTGTCCGGTGATGTGATCTCGGCGAGGGATGTCCAAAATGAGTCTCGCTGATGAGTTTTGGATGCGTTGGAGTTTTTTCTGTAATTTTGCTGTGATTCCGGCGTATAGTGTGTTACCATAATCCAGCCGACTCGTGACCAGTGCGTGGGTCACAGTCTTTCTCGTTTCGAGGGGGATCCAGCGGAAGATCTTTTTGAGGATGCGAAGTACGTTGAAGCAGGAGGATGAGACTGCGTTAACTTTTCTGGACATCGAGAGAGAGGAGTCTAGGATGAAGCCAAGGTTACGTGCGTGGTCTGTGGGAGTGGGTGCTGTGCCCAGAGCGGAAGGCCACCAAGAGTCGTCCCAGGCCGAGGGTGAGGATCCTAGGATGAGCACTTCAGTTTTGTCTGAATTGAGTTTTAGGCGGCTCTGTTTCATCCATTCGGCTACTTCTTTCATGCCGTCGTGAAGATTGGTTTTGGCGGTGTTCGGGTCTTTGGTGAGGGAAAGGATTAATTGGGTGTCGTCGGCGTAAGAGATGATGTTGAGGTTGTGTTGGCGTGCGATGGATGCGAGTGGGCTCATGTAAACGTTGAAGAGGGTGGGACTGAGCGATGATCCTTGTGGTACTCCGCAAATTACTTCTGTGGCTTCTGAGTTGAATGGGGGAAGTCGGACTCTGAGTTCTCCCGGCGAGGAACGAGATGATCCAGTCCAAGGCTTTTCCTTGTATGCCGATGTTGCTGAGGCGATGTATAAGGGTGCTGTGGCAGACTGTGTCGAAAGCGGCGGAGAGGTCGAGTAGAATAAGGGCCGCGGTTTCTCCGTTATCCAGTAGTGTTCGGATGTCGTCTGTCGCTGCAATGAGGGCGGTTTCGGTGCTGTGTTTGGCTCGAAATCCGGATTGAGATGGATCGAGGGAGTTGTTGGATTCAAGGAAGGCGGCGAGCTGGCTGTTGACGGCTTTCTCAATGGCTTTGGCGGGGAAAGGGAGGAGAGATATGGGTCGGTAGTTTTTAAGTTCAGAGGGGTCTGCTGTGGGTTTTTTCAAGAGGGCGCTGAGTTCGGCGTGTTTCCAGCTTTCTGGGAAGGTGGCAGAGTTGAACGAGCAGTTGATGACATCACGAAGATGGGGTGCGATGATGGAGTCAGCTTTGTTGAAGATGTGGTGGGGGCAGGGGTCGGTTGGCGAGCCAGAATGGATTGAGTTCATTAAGCGGATGGTGTCTTCAGTGGTAATTGTGTTCCAGGCGCTAAGGTAGTTCGTTGGCGGAGTGGTGTCTGAGGGGTGTGGGGAGGGTTGATCGTTGGGAGTGTTCTCGAAGCTGTTGTGGATGTCGGCGATTTTGTTGTAGAAGAAGGAGGATAACGCGTCGCAGAGGTCTTGGGAGGGGGTGATGTCGTTGGATGCTGCGGTGGGGTTGGTGAATTCTTTGACGATGTTGAAAAGTTCCTTTCTGTTGTGGGTGTTGTTGTCGAGACGATCCTTGAATGCTGATTTCTTGGCGGATCGAATCAGTTGGTGGTGGTTGCGGGTGGCTGCCTTGAGGGTGGCCATGTTGTCGGTGGTTTGGTTTTTTCTCCATGTTTTCTCTAGGGTGCGGCATAGTTTCTTGGATTTTTTGAGATCATCATTGAACCAGGAAGCTTTTTTGCTGGCTGATTTGGTCTGGTGCTTTTTCAGGGGAGCTAATTCGTCAGCACTGTGGGTGATCCATTGTTTGAGATCGGTGGCCCCTTGGTTAGGGTCCAATGAGAGGGTGGGAGGATTTTGGTTGAGTGATGAGAGGAGTTGGTCGGAGGTGATTTTGTTCCAGTTTCTCCGAGGAATGGGATGTGGACGGTTGTCGGTCAGGGTGGTTTTGTATCTGAAGTGAACACAGCTGTGGTCCGTCCAATGGAGAGCTGTGGTGCGATCGAAGGAAATGTGCTTGCTGGAGGTGAAGATAGGGTCGAGCGTGTGTCCGGCTACATGAGTGGGGGTGTCAACAAGTTGTTTGAGTCCAAGATTGGCCAGGTTATCCAGAAGGGTGGAGGTGTTGCTGTCGTCTTTTTTTTCAAGGTGGAAGTTGAGGTCTCCCAGCAGGATGTAGTTCTCGGAGGGGAGGGCATGTGGGCTGACGAAGTCGGTGATGTCATCGCTGAATTGAGAGCGTGTTCCTGGAGGCCTGTAGATGAGGGTGCCTCTAAGTGTGATAACTTAACTAAGATACATAACAAGCATTTGAAATGCAATAGGTCTCTCATTCACGGGAGTTTGAGCTATTGGCATTGTAAATGACAATGCCTTTTATTTATGTTTTGGGTTTTAAAACATAAATAAAAGACATTGTCCTTTACAATATTAATAGCTTAAACTCTCACAAATGCGAGACCTATTGCATTGCAATAAAGGGCTTTCTCGACCGCTTGTTAGATTGTAAATATCAGAGGAAGTAGTGATAAATAGTGCAGTGAAGAAAATATGTAAGTGTTGTAAATTTCACAGACACAAAGTGTGAAGTGAGAGTTACATATGATGCGAGCTATAAACACTATCAAAGCACTCTAACACCTTTCGCTCTGTGATTACACTGTCGTGTCTCAGGAGGATGAGTGGGAGGGGGCAAGTCCCTGCCCTCTCCGTGGTTTGAGTGTGCAGTGTGGCATTGTGCAGTGTGGCATTGCGATCTTTGGCTTAATAAAAAACACTCCAGCTGTAGAAGGGCCCTGACTTCACCTCCTGGTGCAGGGCGGGTTGTGCTTTATGGCAGACATGGAGAGAGGGATGGTCTTGGCTGAAGCTCCCGCTTTGAACAGTGCCCCTGCTATTACCAGTGAGCGAGAGGCGCTGAGGGGGTGATATTGGTATTGGTGGTGGTGGTAGTATTGGTATTGGTGGTGGCATTGGTGGTATTGGTAGTATTGGTGGTAGTAGTATTGGTGGTGGTGGTGGTGGTATTGGTGGTGGTGGTATTGGTAGTGGTGGTACTGGTATTGATGGTGGTGGTACTGGTATTGGTGATGGTGGTACTGGTATTGGTGGTGGTGGTATTGGGGGTAGTGGTATTGGTGGTGGCATTGGTGGTATTTGTGGTGGTGGTATTGGTGGTAGTGGTGGAGGTAGTGGTGGTGGTAGTGGTGGTGCTGGTATTGGTGGTGGGATTGGTGGAGGTGGGGGTATTGGTGGTGGTGGAGGTATTGGTGGTGGTGGGGGTATTGGTGGTGGTGGGGGAGGTATTGGTGGTGGTGGGGGTATTGGTGGTGGTGGGGGTATTGGTGGTCATGGTGGTATTGGTGGTGGTAGTGGAATTGGTGGTGGTGGTATTGGTAGTGGTGGTGTTATTGGTAGTGGTGGTATTGGTGGTGGTGGCGGAGATAGTGGTGGTATTGGTGGTGGTGGTGGTATTGGTGGTGGTGGTATTGGTGCCATTGTTGGTGGTGGTATTGGTGGTGGTGCCATTGTTGGTAGTGGTATTGGTGGTGATATTGGTGGTGGTATTGGTGGTGGTATTGGTGTTGTTGGTATTGGTGTTGTTGGTATTGGTGTTGTTGGTGGTGGTAGTGTTGGTGGTGGTGGTATTGGTGGTGGTGGTGGTATTGGTGGTGGTGGTGGTACTCGTGTGATAGTGGTATTGGTGGTGGTATTGGTAGTGGTGGTGTTGGTATTGATGGTGGGGGTATTGGTGATGGTGGTGGTGGTATTGGTGGTGGTAGTATGGGTGGTGGTGGTACTGGTATTGGTGGTGGTACTGGTATTGGTGGTAGTATTGCTGGTGGGTATTGGTGGTGGCGGGATTGGCGGTGGCGGGATTGGCAGTGGTGGGATTGGCGGTGGTGGGATTGGTAGTGGGATTGTTGGTGCTATTAGTGGTGGAGGGATTGTTGGTGGTATTGGTGGTGGAATTGGTGGTGGTATTGGTGGTGGTAGTGGTATTGGTGGTGGTATTGGTAGTGGTGGTTGTATTGGTGGTGGTGCCATAGTTGGTGGTGTTATTGGTGGTGGTGCCATTGTTGGTGGTGGTATTGGTGGTAGTGATGGTGGTGGTATTGGTGGCGGTATTGGTGTTTGTGGTATTGGTGCTGGCAGTGGTATTGGTGCTGGCGGTATTGGTACTGGTGGTATTAGTGGTGGTATTGGCATTGGTGGTGGTGGTATTGGTGATGGTGGCATTGGTGGTGGGGGTGGTGGTATTGGTGGTGGTGGTATTGGTGGTGATGGTGGTATTGGTTGTGGTGGTGGTATTGGTGGTGGCTGAGGTGGTGGTATTGATGGAGATGGTATTGGTGGTGGTATTAGTGCTAATGGTGGTGGTACTGGTGGTAGTATTGGTGGTGGCATTGGTGGTGGTGCTGGTGGTATTGGTGGTGGAGGTGGTGGTATTGGTGGTGGTGGTATTGGTGGTGTTGATGGTGGTGGTGTTGGTGGTGGTATTGGTGGAGGTGGTGGCATTGATGGTGTTGTTGTCAATAAAACAGGCTTTTGAAAACAATCGGTCAGGTGGCTTTAGTACAGATGACATGTAACACAGAGGTGCTGTTGTCAGCTTCAGCAGATTAGCACAGGATTATGTGCTACCTCGAAATCACTTGACTTTCGCTAATCATTTCTTAATCCATTATACTTGGGGTGGGGGGGTGGTTTTGAAACAGACACGAGATAATGCCGGGTTAAAGTGATTGAAAGGAGGCACCCCTGTTCCGGAAGCGGCCCTGCTGTTTAAAAAAACACAATCGGTTTCAGCTGAAGCAGAGCATGTCCGGCCAAAGTAAGAGAAACTCAGTAAAATAAATGGTGCTTACAGAACAAATAACAGGTCCCGTGTAACAACAGAAGTCAAAGGGCCAGTCGTCATGGGAGGGTTCAAATGAAGACAAGGCTGTACTAAGGAGGGACTAACAAGCCTATTAATGGTATTGGTGGTGGAACTGGTGTTGGTGGTATTGGTGTTGGTGGTATTAGTTGTGATGGTATTGGTGGTGGTATTGGCAATGGCGGTGGTATTGGTGGTGGTGGTGGTATTGGTGGTATTTGTGCTGGTGGTATTTGTGGTGGTATTGGTAATGGTGGTGGTGGTATTAGTAATGGTGGTGGTGGTGGTATTGGTGGTGGTGGTGGTATTGATGGTGATGGTGGTGGTATTAGTGGTGGTGGTATCTTTAGTACCCATGCCCTGGTACCCGGAGTTCCATTTACTAGGGACTTACAGGGGTGCTTAAGTCCTTAGTCAGTTGTAGCCCAATTAGGCTTTACCTTGTTTTAGGGAAGGAGCAATGGCACGAAGGTCTGGTTAGCAGGACTCAGTGCACTGTCAAATTAAAAAATCTAGTAGTTACTTTAGAGGGGTAAAAGTGGGGAGAGGGGGTAACTGCAACAAAGGTGCAGTTCTCTACATACAGCCACTGGCTCAGAGAGCAGGATGGATTGACAGAGGCTGTCGGGAACTAGGAGACCTCTGTGTAGGGGAAACCTACTTTACATCTGACGAGGTAGAATAAAAAGTAGCCGCGAGTCTGGGACGGCTCCTGACGTATGCCTGAATAATTGCAGTGGTGCGTAAATGCTGGTCCGGGTGTCCGGGGCATCCACTGGAATAGCACAGACTATATGCTTTAATGGACTTACAAACAGGAGTTAGATATATTTCTAAAATATACTGCGCTCTGATATGGGATAGGGTGCATCCCCCTTGGCGGTGTGGGCTAAAATGGGAGTGGGAAATGGGGGTCCACTTCACTGACTCAGAATGGGATAGAATACTGGAATATCAAACAAAAAATTGTAACTAGTAATGCCTGATTCCGGCTGATACAAGTCAAGATGTTGCACAGAGTTTATTTTACCCCTCTTGCTCTTAGCAAAATCTGCCCAACAGATTCTAGGGAAATGCTCACATTGTAGACAGCCAGTGCCGGATCTGCTGCACATGTTATGGTCCTGTCCAGCAATGACACAATAACTGGGGTAAGGTTACAGGCTCTTTAGCTTTTTTCCCCAGGGTTGAGAGTAGAGTGCTCCATGAAACACTGTGTGTTGTGGCTACATCCTACACAAACAAAGGGGGAAATAAGATATACATTTGTGTAGCTGTTAATTCTGTTAGCAAAGTGTAGAATAATGATACACCGGTCACACCCGGGAGGTCCCCACATCACAGTGGTTCGAGGATGTCAGGGAATGGTTGGTGGCTTCCTCTTGTAATGGCTCATATGGATAATAGGGATCAAGAGGATATCCAGACCTGGCGGATGATAATGGACATGCTGCTAGACCTGGAGTTCGATTTAGGGACAAGGACTCCCCAGTGTGTGGAGTCCCAGCGAAACTGATCACTCCGTCTGCGATGGCGGCACTAGTGGGATAGTCACAGACACATGGGCAAGAAATAAGAAATTGTTATGGAGACCAATGTGATGGTCTAACTGCTGTTAATGAACTGATGGAGCAGATTTCATCTGCAGTAAGGCATTGTTTTATTTTTGTGCTTCAGACAGACTGCATTTAAATTGCCACGCACATTTTGGTGCAAGTTAAAAACATGGCACATGAAAAATATGAAAGTGAGGCCTAAGTCAGTCTGAAATGCTTGTGGTGAATTAACATGTTTTTGTGGTGTAGAGAAAAGTGGCCTTTTTAGCTTTGAAGATTAATAAAATGTGTTTCTCTCTTCCCAGCTCATCCATTGTAATCTAAATTCACTATTCCTGTCTTAAGAGACTTTGGCTTGTTGCATATTTTGATAAACATTATCAGTTAATAACACCTCTTTTTATAATGTGTGTGAATTAATCATGCACCAAACACTACACATGGGGATAAAGGTTTTTTGCATCAAAAGCTATCTAAAACACTAAAGCATGTTGCTGTGTGTGCTGTATTAACTGTGTGCACTGTATCAACTGTGTGTGCTTTTAAAATTTACACTAAATGCATAATAATGCTATGTTGCACATTTATTTTGTATGTTGTCATAAATAATAGAAAAGCTGCTTGAAAATAATAGCTTGGCTAGGTAAACATTTATGAGGGGTATTAGTATGAGGGAGGGAAACATAATGGGCTGATTTACATGAAATTAATATTCTCTTTGTGTTTGCTTTGATTTTAGGCCTAAGAAAAAATGGCTGCCTGTGAATCCAGCAAGGCTATGACTTGCATTTTCAGAGAAGAGTGCATGTGCAGACTGTGGCAGCTTTCCTCCAACCACGCAGGAGTCAAGGCCATTTTGAACTGTACATTCTTGTGACTGTGCCAATGTACCAGTATTAGTTAAAGTATACGTCCTGCTGCGCTGTGACAGGAAAGAAGAATTAGAATTAAACATTTTTCCTAGTAAATGTTGCCAAAACAATATAAATGTATTTACTCATTGTGGGCGTGGGAAGGGAGGAGGAGATGGGCGCGGTAACAGTAACAGGCTGAAGACCAGAGGATTTCTTCAAACTGGGTTTTATTTTTAAGGTTCGACGGGTTCGAAAGGTGAGACTCTCTCTTGCAAAGTCTAGTTTGTCCGTGGTGGCGGTTTTGTCTGGCCGATTTAGCTCCTGGCGGATTTCTTCTCCTCCCGCTCGGGTATGACGTCTCCGGACTGAGAAAGCCACACTCCTCCCTCGGGAGTGTGGCACGGCGGTTCACGGGGTCGTTGGCCTCCTGGCTCTCCTCCGCTCTTGTTTTTCTCGTCTTCTCCTCGCTTTTCCTTCGGTTCCTCTTCTCCGCCTCCTTCTCCAACCTCCGGGGTGATGTCACACCTCGCATACAGGACTTCCTGCCCTTTCACCAATCTGGAGCCTCCGACGTCAGCAGGGGCGGAGTCTCGTCTCGGTCGCCATACGCCCAGTTAAAGGCGCCGGAGTCCTATTCATCGTCCTGTTCAAGAAGGCTTTCACATTCTGCCCTCAGAGAGTCAGTCTGCAGGGAAGGAGGGGAGTTAGGGTCACTGGTCCACCAGTGCTCAAGACCTCCCGGCCCGACCCTGTTACACTCATGTATGCTTCTTTTGTTAAAACTGGTATAGTCCGGATTTTAGAATGAGTCAGGATTCTGAGACCTCTTGCCATCATGACTGACCAATCACGTACAAGTTTTACTGAACATGGAAACATTTTTGTGTAGTCTGAAGAATTAGAGTATAAATAATGACCTTTCTGGAAGCGGGGTTGGCTTCTTGCTCATTTTGGCTACTAGGCTCATTAATCTTCAGGGGGGCGTGTGCGCTCTTGAGAGAAGGAACAGATTAGACCAGACATTCTATGGGTTAGGTACGAGATAGTCACGTGTGCAGCCTTGGGCGTCTGAGGAGAGTCAGGTGGGGGGTTCCCTGGTGATTTCTTTTTTTCAAAGAGTCCTTGCACGTCATATTTGGGCACTGCAGGCCACATTCTTTTGAGGTCTGGTGGAGGGGCTGCTTGCTCGTTAGACACAGAGAGATGCAGAAGAGCAGCAACAGATAGAAAGGCGTTTTAGATTTAGATGCTAAAATCTAAGTTTATGCTTTGACTAATTAATTAGGTCTGAAAAGATTTATTTGACTTATGCATTTATTTCTCTTAATGGGAGATTTTTGCAAACTATTTAATTATTGATTAGCCTTGCAAGACTATTTTTTCTTAGAAACTCTTTAAGAATTTTGCGCCACGTTTTCTTTCCTACATGTAATGCTTATATGCAGACTGTAATGTGTTCTGTATTAATGCTATTTTTCTGTTTTCCAAATTCTGTAACCTGATTGATTTTACTAATGAATAAAGAGAAAAATTAACTTTTGACTAGAAAATAAAACCCTTTAAAATACTCAACAACTCTCTTCATTGGCTTAAATAATAATTGCATTTTTGACTGTTCAGGTTTATTTAAATCTCCTTAAGGTAATACATGGTGTGAAGGGCCCAACACCTTTTCAGCGGTAAAATAGAGGTAGCATGAGGGTTTTGCATTGAGAAATTACCAGAAGAAAGTACCGTTCCATCAGTTTTGGTAAGCAGAGGATGGTCATTATTGATTCGTTTGGTGATTAATGATTATTGATTTCACCATCAACTATTCAACTAATGGATCATTGACCTTAAGAGGGAAGTAAAATAATTGCCCAAGTTAGATAAATGTCCAAGTCCTGATTCCTGACTCCATTGCTCAGAACCTGAAGACTGGCAAAGAAGTACTGGAAGGTGATGCAAGAAGTGGTGTGAGTATCAATAGGGTTGTGAAATGTTGTAAATGTGCTAGGATGTATTTTTAAAGTGTTGAAAATATTAAGGGTTTTTTTTTTACTATTGGTGAAATTTTGCTCATTTTGACTTGGTGGTATTGATTATGTTGGTAATTTCATACGACATAATTTTTTGGGGTTATTGATTACATGTTTTAACTCTTCATGTTAAGTAAGTGTCTTGTTCTATGTTGTCTGGAAACACAGGTATGCACACCTGTGGGAGACTCCTGGGAAGGAATAGCGGGTGATAAATGGAAGCCACACTGCACTGAGGTTACTCGTCTGTTGGAATAACACTGAGAACTAGGTAGGGCTGGCAGTGTTAAATTAGGGATTATTTTCTGTGTAAAAGTGTGAGCGATTGATAGCAAAGAGTTCGCTGCTAGAATTTAGTGTGATATCACCTAGAAAGGGTCACACTGAAGGAGTAGCAATTTCTTCTGAGCTTGAGTGACAGCAAAGAGTTCGCTGGTGAAACTTTGGTCTGATATCACCTAGAAAGGGTCACACCGAAGGAGTAGCAGGTTCTTCTGAGCTTGATTGAAAGCAAAAGGGTTCGCTGGTGAAACTTTGGCCTAAAATATATCCCAGAAGGGATAAGTCCAAAGGAGTTGCAGGCTCTTCTGAGCTTGAGTGAAAGGTAAGCGGAAGGGATTTAAAAGTGGTGTTTAAAGAGTAAACGGAAGGTCTTACTTTGTGAAGGGTAAGCGGAATGTGTTACTCGCAGTGAATATAAATCTATCCTTTATTTAGCACAACAGACAGAGTAGCAAATGTATTTATGTTGTTACTAACAGAATTGTGATTAAGAACAAATTCTGAAATATTGCAGTAAGATTTTGAGGAGGGTCAGTGGTAGGAGTAAAACTGACTAAAATTGAGGCTGACAGCTTTGGAAAAAAGAAAGTGCATTGAACTATTGCAAAAATGAAAATGTTTGATGGTGTAAAGAAGCTGTTAGGAGGTAAAGTGAAAAATTCGTTTTTTATTGGTGATGCTCCTGAAGGAACACCTGTGCGTTTTATGTCTACCAATTTGGGACAAAACACATGTATGTGGGTTCACCAATGGTGCAAGATTACTGAAAAAGAAGGTGCTTTGAGGTTTCCAAAAGATGGTACTTTTGAATTGCAAATTATTAACAAATTAAGGGAAGTCTAATGTGAAATAAAGACACCATCTAAAGTAGCACAATTTGAGGCCTTAAGCATGTGGGGAAAAGCAGCAAGAGAGAAAGCAAGTGAGGATAAAAAGGTAAAGCACCAAATGCAGGAGAAGGGAATTAATGATGATAAAGAGCTTCAAATAAATAATAATTCAGGGGATGAAATAATGGATGAATTGTTAACTGAGTGTCCACCACTTTATGTAGTTCCCATTTAAAATACTGTAAATAGTGCACCAGTAAGTACTATAGTGGCTACTGCTTCTGTTGAACAGGCAGACAAACAGATTGAGAGAACTGTGCAGACATTTTATATTGGCATACTACCTATTGATTCAGCACTGACAGTGATACCTCCAGGTGTTACTGCTTCAAATGTGCCTGATTCAGCCCAAGAATTGCTAACTGCAGATGCACAGAAAATGCCTAAACAAATTATTACTGTCCCAATTAATATGATCCCTAATGAAAAAGTTCAAAGAGCTGCAGAAGGAGTGATTTTGCCAGGGCGTATTTCAGAAACTCAGAATACACAGACTATTGAACAGAAATTACCCCAAGCACTAAAAGGTGAGGGAAAAATGGTATTTACAACATCTGCAGCCCAGGATAAAATGAATGTAATTGAAAATGGGATTTTTCAAACCTGCTTAGAGGAAGCAGCAGTGTTTAACCCCTTGGACGCTCATGACGAGCTCAGCTCGTCATGGAGTTTCCATTGATTTCAATGGAAATTACATGGAAGCAGCGCAAGTAGCTTAGCATCCAAGTGGTTAAAAAGATAGAGAACATGGGGGAACATATTAACACAGGCCATGAAAAAGAGAAACAGCTTAGTGTTTTAAATGGAACATGTGAACATGAAGAAATTAACAGTCCCTGCTGTTTAAACAATGAACATATGAACCAATGTCAGGAAAAAAGAATTAATTTCCCTGAGTAAGGAAACAGCTGCATGTGCATTAACTACACATAATAGACTGACAGATTTGGTTCATAAATATGATACTGATGGTTCAGGAAGTTTTCCATTTCAGAAAGGTTTTAGGGTACACATGGATGATGAAGCAAATGAGAAAATGTGTTCTTCAGGAATGCATTTGCACACTGCAGAAATAAAATATATTTTTAAATGCAATGGGTTTGAGCAATTAGGAGACATGTGGGCAAGAAAACATGAGAAGAAAAAGAAACCACCAGACCCAGCAAGGAAAATGGATAAGGAAAAGAAGCCACTAGATTTAGTTGAGAAAAATAATAAGCAGAATGAGGGAAAAGCTTTTGCTTACTCGTTGAGAAAAAAGGTGGGAGAAATGTATGTGCATATGCCACAGAATAAAAGGGAACTTGCAGCATTTCTGAACACATTCCCACAATTGAGAGACAGACATATGCTGTGGTACCCACAAGTTGATGGCTTTGATGAAATATTAAAAGAGTTGTGCATTAATTTGGAAATGTTCTTTTACATTGCCATGCAAACAAAATTGTGGTTTGAACCTAAAGTTGTTGTTCAAAGGCCAGGTGAGGAGACAGTGAAAAGGGTTTGCATGAATGCATCATCATTTTCTGTTGTTATGGAGAAAAACATAGCAGTGATTACTTTCCTGAAGGGCAGAGTGCCAGCAAAGGATATTGATTGGGTACAGATTAAAAGAACACAGGATGGAAGTAAATGTGTTTTGGTTTGTGCAAATTCAGGTATTGATGTTGTACTGCTGGAAAATGTGTCCTTTTGCCATCTTTATAACAGATTTGAGCATTGGAAGAAAAATAACTTTAAACATGATGCACAAAAACATGGAGAAATGCAGATGCAAAATATGCCAGTTAAGCAAATGCAAATGTCAGTTCAGAAACAGGTACCTATGGCAGGAATTGTTCAAGCACAGATGGTCCCACAACATATGGAAAATGCTAACATTTATTTAAATAAGTTGTACAGAGCAAATGTGAATTATTTCCAGAGACAAAAACAGAACCCAGTTCAACAGGTTGCTCTGTTTGCAAATGAGAGTTTTAACCCTCACAATTCTGAATTTACCAAGTCCATTGTGAAGGCAGTGGAAAGTCCAGATTTAGTTGCAGGAGTTTTAAACAAAGAAATTACAAACTCGGTTTTAGAAGAATTTGCATAAAAAATAGGCCCATTTGAGGAAAATTGCAAAACTGTTGTCTGTGACTGTGGCCTAGCAGGAAAACAATTGTTTTGCAAATTAAACAGCATAGATTACTGTACACCAGATCATGTTCATTTTCAGATTCCTGATGAGGATGTACATTTTAAAATGGCCCAACAAGAGACAGCTGTAGCATTGTTTTCAGAAAAGACAGTTGAAAAATGACCTTCTGCTTTGGAAAAAATAATAACCACAGAAATAAGAAAGTTCACAGAGAAGGGTGCCAGATTAATAAAATGTGCAGAACAAATCTTATTAAAATTAGAACAAGATGACATGTATTCAGAAACACCATCAGTTGCAGGAATATTACCAATAAAAGGATTTTCGATGGAATTGATTGGAAGTTTGTGTAACTTTCTGATCACAGGTTCACAGAAAATAAATGAAAAGAAGAGAATAGTGCAGGAGATTAAAAGCATATTTTTTCCATTTTGTCCTGTGGTACCCAATCCAGCCAATATATTTTTTCACATTCCATGTGCTGAAGAATGGCTTACACTTATTGATTTTTGCCAAGTTCATGTTACAGTGCAATTGCAAGAGAATAGTCAGGAGTACTGTCAAAAGGAAGATGAATGTCTGGGACACAAAATTGGAAAGGGAGGTAGAAAGGTGTCACCAGAGAAGGTGGAAATAATTTCCAAGATGAATCCACCTCAAATTCAGAAAGAAGTCAGGAAATCTTTGGGAATGGTTAGCTGCTGTAGAGAGTGGTTACTAAACCTTTCCCTAGTGGCTAAGCCTTTACTGAGGCTGACACACAAAGGTGTGTCTGATCCGCTTCCATTGGACAACAATTGCACAAAAGCATTCCTAGAGTTGAAAGAGAAAAAATGTCACGCCCCAGCACTCGGAATGAAAGTTTATTTGAAAGAAAATACACCAATTTGCAGTGAGAGGGAGGGCTGCGCTCTCTCATTGCCTATTCAAAAAGATGAATGTTTTCAAAGGTCTGTGATGTATTGCCCAATGACCTTTGACCCTAACTTCACAGAAATGTCAGCAAATGAATTGGATTGTGATGAAACTGAATATGAGTGTCTAAATATCATGAAAATATGCATAAAGCCAAATTCAGACTTTAAGGATGAACGTCAGAGTCAGTCCAACAATGTCCATTTTGTAGATGGCTTACGTTTGAAAGGTGATACATTAAAAGCAGCACATGCTGTGCTCCTCATACATTATGTTGTCAAAGGTTCATGGCTTTCAGTAGTTACCTCAGCCCAAAATTCGAAATTGATTCTCCTTACCATAACATGCAGTATATCTGCTCAAATGAGAGTCACTGTTGTCATGGGAGAGAGAAATGCTAATTCAGTTGCACAAAATTGTGTTCTGTTAGCATATACATTCAATGGAATCTTCACAGTTGAATTAAAAGGTGCTCAAGAAAATGTTTCAGAAGCAGAACAACAGGGTTGTTTCAGAACTGTTTTTGAGAAAAGTGACAACTGAATAGTGGCAAAAGTGTTATTGCAAAGACTGACGCCCAGGTATAGATTGCCAGTTTCTCTGAAATTAGATCATAATGAGGTCTCAAAGATAATGAGTACAGAACAACAGATTGGACAAGGAGTGGATTGTAGCTATTTGCCTGAAGGCAGCACAGAGTTACCTCTTGCAAAAGACTGTTTTTCAGCATCACCAAAGTGGCTTGAAAATGCATATGCAAATTCACTTGATGAGAACACTAGCCATTGCTGTGTAGATCTGGTTGATGTACAGTGTGCAGTTTCTCACCAGATTGCAGCTGCTACACAAGATCTGCATAATGGATGGTGGCACAAATTTGATCTGATAGATGCTGTGGTGAAACATCCGAATCTGATCAAAGTGAAAATAAGAGTGAAAGGCCTAGTTTGAAAAAAAGTGCAAAGGATTGATGGTGCTATTTCAGAGTTTCTCAGCACCTAAGTAGTCTAATTTGCATGGAAAAAGGTACAGAATGACACTCTGATGAGCCATTCTGATGGCAAGGTGATGACAAAGAGCAAAGAAATGCTAAAACTGTCCTGCTGAATTCTCCTTTTATTATTTTAGTTACTTATTTTAACCCCTTCCACGCTCGTGACGGAACCATTCCGTCACGAGCCACGGTGGGGCTGTGCTGGTGACGGAATGGTTCCGTCACACGCACAGCGCCACCGCGGCTCGTGACGGAGTGGTTTCGTCACGAGCATGGCGGCGCCGTGTGCCCCCCCCCCCCCGAGTGGTTTCGTCACGAGCATGGCGGCGCCGTGTGCCCCCCCCCACGGCGGAATTACCGCCGCGGCCAAGGGGTTAAAGAAGACTAACTGTTCCAAGAAGCTACTTACAGAACTCTGCACTACAACATTTGAGCTTGGCTATATATGATCTAATTACAGACCAAACTTGTGTTTGCCTTAGAAATACAAGTAAAATTGTTATATGTTCAGCTTTTGCAATAAGAAATGTCACTAGTGAAATGAAATATGTGTGATTAATTATAAATCATTTGATTATGATTTAAATCATCAGAAGGGTAGATTGATGGAGCAGATTTCATCTGCAGTCAAGCATTGTTTTATTTTTGTGCTTCAGACAGACTGCATTTAAATTGCCACGCACATTTTGGTGCAAGTTAAAAATATGGCACATGAAAAATATGAAAGTGAGGCCTAAGTCAGTCTCAAATGCTTGTGGTGAATTAACATGTTTTTGTAGTGTAGAGAAAAGTGGCCTTTTTAGCTTTGAAGATTATTAGAATGTGTTTCTCTCTTCCCAGCTCATCCCTTGTAATCTAAATTCACTATTCCTGTTTTAAGAGACTTTGGCTTGTTGCATATTTTTATAGACATTATCAGTTAATAACACCTCTTTTTATAATGTGTGTGAATTAATAATGCACCAAACACTTCACATCGGGCTAAATGCTTTTTGCATGAAAAGCTATCTAAAACACTAAAGCATGTTGCTGTGTGTGCTGTATTAACTGTGTGCACTGTATTAACTGTGTGCGCTGTATTAACTGTGTGCGCTGTATTAACTGTGTGCTTGTAAAATTTACACTAAATGCATAATAATGCTATGTTGCACATTGCACATTTATTTTGCATGTTGTCATAAATAATAGAAAAGCTGCTTGAAAATAATAGCTTGGCTAGGTAAACATTTATAAGGGGTATTAGTATGAGGGAGGGACACATAATGGTTTGACTTACATGAAATTAATATTTTTGTGTTTGCTTTGATTTTGGGCATAAGAAGAAATGGCTCCCTGTGAATCCAGCAAGGCTATGACTTTCATTTTCAGAGAAGAGTGTATGCGTAGACTGTGGCAGCTTTCCTCAAACCACGAAGAAGTCAAGGCCATTTTGAACTGTACATTCTTGTAACTGTGCCAATGTAAAAGTATTAGTTAAAGTATCCGTCCTGATGCGCTGTGACAGGAAGGGAGAATTAGAATGAAACATTGTTCCTAGTAAATGTTGCAAAAACAATATTAATGTATTTACTCATGTATGCTTCTTTTGTTAAAACTGGTATAGTCAGGATTTTAGAATGAGTCAGGATTCTGAGACCTCTTGCCATCATGACTGACCAATCACGTACAAGTTTCCCTGAACAATGAAACATTTTTGTGCAGTCTGCCAAGAATTAGAGTATAAATAATGACCTCTCTGGAGGCGGGGTTGGCTTTTTGCTCATTTTGGCTACTAGGCTCATTAGGCTTCAGGGGGCGTGTGAGCTCTTGAGAGAAGGAACAGATTAGACCAGACATTCTATGGGTTAGGTACGAGATCATCACGGGTGAAGCCTTGGGCGTCCGAGTCAGGTGGGGGGTTCCCTGGTGATTTTTTTTTTCTTCAAAGAGTCCTTGCACGTCATATTTTGGCACGGCAGGCCACATTCCTTTGAGGTCTGGTGAAGGAGGGGCTGCTTGCTCTTTAGACACAGAGAGATGCAGAAGAGCAGCAACAGATAGAAAGGCTTTTTAGATTTAGATGCTAAATTTAAGTTTATGCTTTGACTAATTAATTAGGTCTGAAAAGATTTATTTGACTTATGCATTTATTTCTCTTAATGGGAGATTTTTCCAAACTATTTAATTATTGATTAGCCTTGCAAGACTATTTGTTCTTAGAAACTCTTTAAGAATTTTGCGCCACATTTTCTTTCCTATATGTAATGCTTATATGCAGACTGTAATGTGTTCTGTATTAATGCTATTTTTCCTGTTTTCGAAATTCTGTAACCTGATTGATTTTACTAATGAATAAAGGGTCAGAGAGAAAAATTTACTTTTGACTAGGAAATAAAACCCTTTAAAATACTCAACAACTCTCTTCATTGGCTTAAATAATAATTGCATTTTTGACTGTTCAGGTTTATTTAAATCTCCTGAAGGTAATAAATGGTGTGAAGGGCCCAACACCTTTTCAGCGGTAAAATAGAGATAGCATGAGGGTTTTGCATTGAGAAATTATCAGAAGAAATTACCGCTACATCAGAACGATGGGGTTGTCAGTGAGCACTGCACTTGTGGCATTTATTGTTTAATAATACTAATAAAAATGGATTGATACAATTGAAAGCTTTGTTTTGTATTGTAGACCTGTACAAACTAAATTAAAATTGCATCATTGCCACCCAGGAGGGGTCTTTTAGCTTGACACACACATTTTTATCTAGGGAACAAACAGAGAAATCGGTCTAATGACACATACAGATGTCATGGCTGAGCTTTAACTGAGATCATGAAAGATCTTTGTCAGTAGATGTTTCTGCTCAGCTACTGCATTTGTTTTTCCCAGAACACATCTTTATTCTTCAAGGGAATTTGTTTGGAAGCTATCTGAATATCCATCTAATTAATAACAGAAATAGGGGTCGTTTATGGAAGTGCTCGCATTTTTATGTGCCTGTCGGAGTGGAAGACTGGCAACTTACGAGACGCCAGCTTACAATGTTCTATTAAGTCTTAGAATCTCTATGAAAGGTGCAAGAAGAGGCCAAAGGATTCTCTTTAATGAGGGCCACTTTCTCTACTAGTGAGATGTATTACAACCGCTTTGCTGATGCTTAAACGATTCCAACCTATGCATTTGGAAATAAACCATACAATACATTTCGAAAATAGGAGCATCACCTTCAAAATCAATAGTGGATTAAGGCTGTTATACTATGCTACAAGTGTGAAATGTTCTCAGGGTTAGGGTATTCTTCATGAAACATTTTCCTGCAGGGAGCTATATCTCCCTCTCACTAACTCTCATGCCTCCCAACCCTCAGTGCACATCGTTTAATCTACCCATTTTGTGCAGCTGTCAATAAAAAAGTAACGCTCTACAGTCAGCCCAACCTCAGAGGGCACCTTCTGAAATTCCCATTGCTACCAGTGCATAATGGATTCCACCCACACTTCACACCCTTCCAGTTATAGTCAATGGATATTGAATTACTGATGCCCTACTCCATTTGTGTACTTAAAGGTCTTCTCTCTGCATACATTTGAGGCTTTCACAAGGCCAGCTATGCGGCATTAACAGTCACTAAGATGCTTTCCTGAATAAGACATTGCTTACAATACACTAGAGAAGTAATGACTCACATAATCAGTGCACATCCTGTACTGTTTCTATTATACGTAGTAGACAATGAGCAATAGATGCATTCCACACTGATGTATGGCTATTACAGTGTTCATTTTACCTGCAATGCACAATGGATGAGTGATGCTCTCCGTACTCCTCCTGGCTCAGTACAATAAACGGCTGTTCTGGTTTCACCCCTCCACCATCAGAAGCGACACCGGGTGTTCTCGTCACTGGCTCGACTGGTTCGCTTTGGGTTTCAGGTGTGTTGTCTGACTCTATGCCAGTTCCATTGGCCTTCTTCTCAATGCTCTGTCTCCAAGGAAGGCACAATCAGACTACAAAAATACAACTGTGCTAAAAAGCTCAACAGGCGAATTGTACAACTTCCACTTCTAGACACGCCCATATTATAGTAGAGTGACTAAAGCACAGAAAATGTCATTTACTGGCTAATAGCCACCTAGTGATGTGCTAGAGGGGAACAGAACTGAAAAACAAAAGTACATTCAAATCCTATGGTTTTAGAATGAGGCGTTACTATAAGGGGGCCTATTTGTGTGATGTAAAGATTAAACCATTTAAACAATTAAAGCCCTCAGGCATACATTTAAAAAGTATTATCTGCACAACCAAATATCATTTCACTTAATAGTACACTACTTATATTTTTGTCTCATTTGATTTAGTATGCCATTTTAAGCTTCAGTAGTATTCACCAAAATTATGAGGTCAATAGTAGATCGTAAAGATTTACTATTGAAGTTGGATTTGTACTATTTTTGAAAGGTGTGTTTGTTTTGAAAAGTCACCTTTGCCCTGCCTGAAGTCCCTAGAAACTGGATCTGCATTTTGCTCTCTCCCATGCAGTAATAAGCATTTCAATGGGAGTGAGTGAGGTGTGAACTTCCACCTAGGACAAAAGCAAAAGACCTTGGGTGTGGGGAGGTGGTGTTGTGCCCAACAGAATGGCCTGTGGGCTGCGGCCAAGGACATGATCAACTTCAAAGAGGCCTAGCCTGTCACAAGCAGATGTAGCCAACACCCAGGACTGAACCCTTTTGTTGTCTCTCCAGCCGGACCAACCTCCATCACAGTGGGCCTCTTGTGGACATCGCAGAGTCAGATCCAGCTGGAGACTCAAGACCTGCTGGACAGGTCTGCTATTATCTTTCATATAACATTGGGGGCACACTTCAAAGGAGGAAAACAGAATACCAAAACAATTTGGGCGTGTCCACTGTCTGGTTGCTGAATGCTCAGCCTTATCCTACCAGACGTCTGTCTCAGGGTTTGTTGGGGATACAGGGACTGCCTAAAACTGGGTGCAAGAGTAGAGATGCAACCCACATACCAGCTTTACCATCAGCACATTGGGATTGATGGTTTTCAAGGCTATTTAACTCTAGTCACAAGACCATCCCACAGCTTTGTTTTAACAAGGATGAGACTAGACCTTGTTCATCACCTAGTACAATTCCCTATTATGAAACAGAGATCAGCCTCCCTGTGCCCATGTGACGGGCACATTAAACAAAGCACATTGCACTTTTTACTTTTATTCGATTTGTACCGGAACTTGAGAACTGCCTATCTCAAACCACTGTTTAAGAAAAATAATGTAGTTGGTATTAATGCTGCAATGAGTCTATTGTTTACATTAAGAGAGCCCGAGATCTGTTTTTATACTGCTACATACATTTTAAAATCAATTTACGCCCGGAAAAGTATGGTCTTTTAATGATATTATAATGTGATTGAATCTTCAATATTTTGTTGTGCTTAACTTTCTAAGATCAATTTGTGCTCAAATTTATATATTATTTTTAATGTCAATAAGTTTTGCGACTGCATTTTATGTTTTTTTCATTTGATTTTATCAATTGTGTATGTATACCTGCTTTTATGGTTGATATTTCTTAACCGAATAAAGCTTATTGAACTGAACTGGGTGAAAGAGTTAGATACAGATCAACTTCCCCCCTCACACACACATCCAGCTCTCAGAGCCAAAGTCTATTGTAGTTGAAGACTAATGCCATCTTGAAAATGCCCAAAGTGGGTAGGGTTAGCCATGGTTACCTTTACCCCATTGGTTAAGGTGTCCCCATAGGCCATTCCCACCCACTAACTTGCACCAGGCATAAATGCTGCATCTCCATGTACTCAGTCTTTGGCCTGTTGATGATCATAAATGGACTGATCTTACTGTTTGTCTTCTAAAAAAATACTGGACCTGCTCTACCTCTGGTACCCAGGATAAAGAGGTGGACACCAAGGGTCATAACACTCGTCTCCAGTTAAAGCTACAGAGACCCAACAAGCTACAAGAGGCCTTCACCTGCAACTGACCAGAGGTACTAAGACTGAACCCTACTGTTGGCCTCTGCACGCCACCCTGTGAGCCTCTAAGTGCCTCCCCTGAGGGGCTTCAAAAGTGTACTCCTATGGCGGATTTCTTTGAGCAGGACATACCTGGTTAATGCATCTGTCCCGCGCTCCATCGAGGTCAGCATCAAATCACAAATAAGTCCTGTCCTACTGTGACCACTGGCTATCTTTGGCACTTTGTGCTTCTTGGAGAGATTTCTGCTTAAAACCTTTAAAAATCATATCTAAGGTTGTCCATATTGGATTATTGTCATTTTGGTGTAATTTTGTTTATAAAATTGTTTCTATTTTGTAAAATTGTTTAGGGTTTTTATTATTTAGCATTTCAACTTTACTACTGTGTTAGTACTGTATACATTAATTACACATTACCTCTAAGTTAAGCGTGTGTGCTCTGTGCCATACCTACCGTGGGGAGGGGGGGGGGGAGGTTTGAGCAGAGGTTAATGTAGTGACTAAAGGTTTCACCAAACACAGATTATGGTTATTACTTGAGGTGGGCACATACCCTTCTCAACTAATAACCTAATTGCTAACACCAACAAATCAGGTGATCTGAAAAATATGTTGAAAATACACAGAACCTGTAAATTACCTCTGAATAGGTTTGAAGATATTTTACCCAGAGCATGGATGCCTATAAAAACACAGATATTTTAGCAGATTATTTTTTCTGAGGTAAAGGGAAGAAACGAGATTTATAAAAAATATTGGTGGCATAAAATAAGTTACTTACCTGGAGCAAAACCTTCTGTATTAGTTGTTCCACTGCCCTCTGTTGTCAATGTGATTTTATTGCAAGTTTGGTAAAGTAAAAAGTGCCATCCATAGATAGTGAGGCCGGAGATATATTTCTTCATGTCCACGTACTCCTTTCATTCATCCACATCATGCCTCCAGTTGGGGATCCTAACAATTGCTGCAGAATGATATCCTGACAGAGACACAGCTAATGGTGTAGTAGGAAATGAGGAGCTTTTGAATCAACAATAGAGATATTACTAGAACAGGGCCTATTGTATAGTTCTCCCCCCTGCTCAATAACTGTGAATATCACAAGGCAGAAAACAATTGGGTGAATGACAACAGCAAGCGCCATTGTAAACGGTGTGAAAGGATTTAGGAAGTCCACCAACTAAGCATCTTCCATGCCGTTAATATAAAAAAGCAGTGTTTGAATGAAACACTCGGCAGAAGTACACTTGGAGATTCTGGGGGGAAAATAGCTAATAAACTGGTGCACTTAGCACACAAGCTACAACTATTAAACTCTGCAATTGGTATTGGGGCATGGGCAACATAAAAAGGAAGCAAAGGCTGTAACTCGGTTCTTAGACTTAACACTGTTGCAGGTCAACAACACGATGTAGATGTCCAACATTCATTGAGAGAGTGGTAAACATAAAAAGATGGGCCAAAAGAGAGACACCTGCTTTATCCAAAGGCAGACTACCACTGGCTTACGAGGGTTGTAGATAAATATGGAGATATTGGTGGAACTCCCACCATATTCTACTGATGAGAAGGCGAGCCCACACTCCAAAATTAAGGACTGGGATATTAAGCTATTGACGCTGCTTCACGCAGTTGGCCGAGTGCCAAGTGGAAGAACAGTGATGTTAACGCAATACACCTGCATAACCACTGAACTGTGCATAATGAACAAAGTTGTTAATTGAGGGAGATTCTGCACTGTTTCACTATTTTAAAATATAATAACGAAATGTAAAAATAAAAAATGGGAGGTAGTTTAACTGATATGCCTTGACATTTTATTAATAGCTACATTTCTTGAGTAAGAAACAAAATTACTTTAATGGATGGCATAAACTTGGTAGATTTCAGAGACTATTTTCTCAAATGGGCAATAGTTTGCTTGGAAGCACAACATCCTACCACGTAACATTTCTCCATTAAGTGATAAAAATATATGCAGAGACTTAACTTCTAAGTTAGGAAGAAAGCATTGTGCCCTTGAAGTGTAGTACACCAAGAAAGAAGTGCAACTGAATTTGAGCATAATAGTTTGTTGTGGATGAATGGAGGATTGGTCCCCAAGTACTCACTAGCTTTGCCGATTTCTTTTCATGGCTTTAACACCAAAACATGATTTAAATACTGGATGAAGTTCACAGTACCCTAAACAGGCCGCCATCCATATATCCAGTTGAATGACACTTGTTGTGAAAGGGTAAAATGCGGGGTCCCAATTTGTTGGCACCAAATTTCAGATGCACAGCTAGATACACAGAGCTCCAATGCCAAAGCCAATCACAGGTCTAGCTGTCTGCCTTATTTGACAGAACTAAATGAACAAGTTACTTACCTTTGGTAATGCACTTTCTGGTACAGACTAATTACCTGCAGATTCCTCACCTTTTGAATATACCCCATGTGTCTGATTGGATCTGGAAACTTTTCAGCAGTACTTTTGCACACCTGAAAGTGATGACTTGTGGCTCAGTACGGAAGCTGCTTTGCTACAGAAATGGCACACGGGTCTATGTAGGAGCCACTTTCAAGCAGTGATGTCAGTTGCATTTGAGACTGTCCGCGCCCGCAGACGCAGCGCCCCAAAAGCAAATTGGTAGACAGAGTGCAGATTTCTAGACTTGGGATCATATTAATCGAGAAAGACGAATCACAGAATGCGGAGGATGGGAGGGTTGGTGAGGAATATGTCCTAGAGAGAGTCTATACCAGAGAGTTACCAATCAGACGTTATCAGAAGTATATTGCTCTTGTGATAGAGATTTCCAGCCACAGATTAATCACCTTTTGAAAAGACACCACGGCAGTATCTATTTGTAGCTTAGTCTGTGGATGGGCTCAAACCAGAGAGTTCTTCAGGACCAAGCGGGCAAACTGCTTCTCTCCACAAAACTGACTATCCAGACAATAGTGCTTTGTGAACGTATGGAGGGACGGCATATAACCGCCTGGTAAATGTCTAGGATAGGGACTCTGGGTGTCAACGTGTTGGTAGCAGCTTTGGTCCTGGTAGAATGAGCAGGCAGACCTTCTGGAGGCTGCTTTTCGGCCAATGCATGCAGATCTTTGGGCAGAGCATGATCCAGAAGAAAATGTACCTTTTGTCTGCACCGCTTTGCCTTTATTTACTGCAGAGAACCCCACAAAGAGCTCATGGTCCACCCTGTGGTCTTTGGTATGATCTATGTAGAAGCTCCATGCTCTCTTGGAGGGTTGAGGTGGAATATAAAAGACCGGCAAGGTGATGGTTTAATCGACTTGGAACAGCATCACAACTTTCAGCAGAAAGGATGCCAAAGTCTGCAGAAGCAGTTTGTGTGGGTACAACAGAGTGTATGGGGGATTGGCATAAATAGCTTGAAGCTCACTCCCTCACTATGCCGAGGCAGTGAAGAAGAGGAATGCAGCCTTAATGGTAAGAAGCCGTAAGGGAGAACAGTGAAGCAGCTCTGACGTAGTGCACATCATGTAAGTCAAGACCATATTAAGGTTCCAATGGGGCAAGACCAAGGGAGAAGGGGGAAACATGTGTTGTAGCCCCTTTAAAAATCACATCACAACTGGTGACTTAAGCAATGAGTGCTGATCTGCAACCGTAAGAAGATAAAAGGGCCAAAAGATGACCTTTAACTGTGCCCAAAGCAAAGCCTTGCCAGGCAAGAAAAAGCACAAACAGGACGCCAGATACCTTAGCCTGGAGGAGGTCAATCTGGTGTGTGCTGCACCAAGCCACAAATTTGTCCCAATGACAGGCGTATACAGGTTTAGTTGAGGGATGCCTGGTTGCCAAGATTACATCAACCAACTCTGAAAGAAGGTGTACAGCTGTTGCCACTCAATCTTGAAGCATGAAGTGGGACAGTGCAAAAGCCTTAGTGCAGAACCATGCCCTGTTGCAGCGACAGCAGGTCCTACCGGAAGGGCAGCCTAATTGGAGGACATATGCTCAAGCACAGGAGTTCTGGATACCATTGCCTCCGTGCCCAAGCTAGAGCCACTAGGATGATTTGGCCTCGTCTCTCCTGATCTTCTTGAGAACTTGGGCAGAAGTGATATTGGTGGAAAGGCATACAGAAGTCCAGAGTTCCACTCGAGGCAGAAAGGATTTCCGAGAGAGAGACGCCTTGAAAACTCTAACATGCAGAAGTACTGGCGTTGTGCGTTCCAAGTGGTGGCAAACAGATCAAGCTACGGTTCTGCCTAATTACACAGGATACCTTGCACCACATGAGGGTGTAACAACCATTCGTGATACGCTAGGTGACGATGGCTGAGCTCGTCCGCCCCAGCATTCAATGATTCTGCCAGGCGGTTCACCAACAGGAAAATTCCTAGGTGGTCCAGCCGTTTCCAGAGGCGCAAGGCCTCCTGGCACAGGGTCTGTGATCCCACACCAACCGGTTTCTTGAAGTACCACATGGCAGTGGTGTTGTCCAGGAGCCCCTATAACAGCTTCCCTTGGATGGATGGCAGTAAGGCTTTTAACGTCAAGCGGATGGCCCGGCAGGACGGAAATGGGCCGGTAGGATGGGAATACGAAAATAGGCATCCTGTAGGTCCAACACCACAATCCAGTTTCCAGGGCAGACAAGACCTTGGCCTGGGTGAGCAATATGAATTCCTCCTTCTGGAGGAAGGCATTGAGAGGGCACGGATCTAGAATAGACTAAAAGCCTCCATCCTTTTAGGGCACTAGAAAGGAGCGGGAATAATAACCAAGTTCTACGTCTGTTGCCATCACTCGCTCGACAGCTCCTTTGGCCAAAAGGGCTTGTACTTCCTGGCGCAAAAAGGAGAGATGGTCCTCCATCAGTAGCTAGGGAGATGGTGGAAGGTACAGAGGGGAAGAAAGGAATGGTACGGCATAATCCTTGCAAACTATCTGTACGGCCCAGCTGACGACTGCTGGGACCCATGGCGTGGCTGGACAGGCTGTAGGTAAGGGGATGCCCTGGCCAAAACCGCAAAAGGAGCATTGCAACTGCTGCAATCGGCAAGGAGGGGCATAGAGGCCCAGAGGGCAGGCGATAGACCTGCTCTCCCTATAACACTGGAGAGCAGAATCAGTATTGTCCTCAAAGGTGCGCGTCCCTTCAAAGGGCATGTCCATGAAGGAGTACTCGACTTTCCCGGAGAACGTAGTCGATTGCAGTCACACATGGCGGCGAATGACAACACTGGAGCCAATGGCCTGGCCAAAGGAATCAGTGGTTTCCAAGCGACAATCAATTGTGTACTTGGCCGCATCATGACCATCTTGGGTTGCTTGTGCTCGGATGGGTCCAAGGTTGCCAGGCACACCAGAAAGAACTTGTGCCAAGGTCGTGGGAGTAACGCCCAACAAGTACATGGCTGGGGGGCGCTAGAGGGCGCACTGCAGCATGGCCGCACTGCCGTGAGGCTCCTGCAGCCCGGAGCCTTCATCCGCTTAGAAATCCTGCCTGACCGTCGCCTTTCCCTGCCCTGATCCCGGATTCTGCTCGGGTTGGCCACGGACTGCCCTCGGCTGAAATCCTGTCCCGATCGGAGGTTCCTTGCCGACGCTGGAGGGTCCGGAGATTTCACCGCCGCACGCTCTGGAGAGCGGACGCTCTGCGGCCCGGTGTGCCAGCCCACTTTGGTCCGCGGCTGCACACGTGGGAGAGGGCCTGTCCCCCTCCCCCCTCGGTGCTTCTCCGTGCCTGCTTGACTGGTGGCGATCGGTTGCTGCCCCTTTGGCCCGTGGACGGCAGCGCTGGGTGAGTGACGCTGGTGCGGGTGGCGCCTGGGATTGTGGCAGCAGAACTGAAGTAGAGGCTGCGGTCTATCCCTGGAGCCGGACGCGGCCATTGCACGGAGGGGAGTGGCGGGGCATGTACGCCTGCTCGTGCCCCCCATATGCGGAGCTGCTGAGGCCGATTGAACTCTGCGTGGGGTGAGCAAGAGTGCGCTATACATCGGACTGAGGTTTATGTGTGGCATTATTTAGCGTAGCACGGCAGTCTTAGACTTTTTCCATTTGGCGCCCTTTTTCACTGCTGCAGTCGCCATATTGCGGAGCCTGCCGAGACGGTCTTCACGGCGGGACCCTCCGCTGGATGTTGCGGCGCTGGCACCATCTGCCTGCCATAGTCCACGGTTGCCCCCTACTGCGCCTGCTCTGCCTGGCGATCCTGGATTGCACCGCCCTGTACCCTGCGAGACGTTACTGGAGCTGACTCCTGCACGCTGTCCCTGTTCGGGGGCTGTGAGTGGCACTACCCTTTCTACTCTGTGGTGTGGTGGACAGGGTCTTTCCTGTGCCCTATTGGACTACGTCCTATTATCGTCAGTACGGCTGCCCTGTTGGCGGCGTCGGCCTGCTGTGTCTGCACTGAGGGTGCTGGCGGTGCGGTGCGGAGGTGGGCATTCTACGACCCGCTTTTGAAACTTTTTTGCGTCGCGTTTCCTGTTGAGGGCATTGCCGGGTTGACCGTGGACTTGTTCTCGAAGATCACCCCCTTGCCTCCCTATTCACGCCATTAGTGCAAGCTGTGTGTGTATCACCATGGGCAAACCTGACAATAAGCAACCTAAGCTCTCCTTTGACTCTACGGCTTCTAGAAGGGGCGCACGCCTGGTACAGGAGGCTGGGACCTCACGATCTCCACCTCCGCCTGTCGCTGATGCTGTCTCGCAGCCGGCCACCCCTGATTTCCAGCAGATGATGCAGGAGATGCGGCAGGGCTTCGCCACCATAGTGGACAAAGTGGACAAACTATCCTCCCGCATGGACGCGGTAGTACAGAAACTTGATGTCCATGAAGAGCGCCTGACTACGGCGGAACAGCGAATCTCGGATCACGACGACACTGCGGCCACTCATACCACTCAATTGGCGAGGATGGACAATATCCTACGAGTGATAGCCGCCAAGAATGAGGAGTTGGAGGCGAGAAGTCGACGCAACAACATTCGCGTAGTGGGTGTGCCGGAGACGACGAATGTTGGGAAGATGGAAACGTATGTGGAAAGACTCTTGGTTGGAGCAGTTGGGGCGGAGGCCTTTTCTACCCAGTTTATTGTGGAGCGGGCACACCGTTCGCTCGGACCGCGACCGGCCACCGGTGCGGCTCCGCGCCCTATCATTGCTCGCCTCCTGAACTATCGGGATCGTGATGCGGCTCTTCATATTATTAATATATTTATTATGCAGCTCGCACTTCCCGCTCACTTTCCTTCGAGGGGGTCAACTTCACCATCTACCCGGACTTCACTCCGATGGTGCAGGAGCAACGGCGTAAATTTTTGGCGGTTAAGAAGAAGCTTAGGGACCTCCAAGTGGACTACGCCTTGCTCTACCCTGCAAAATTGAGGATCACTCATCAGGCGAAGCAGACTTTTTTCACGAATCCGCAGCAGGCGGAAGACTTTGTGAAGCGGCTGAAGAGGGAACGGGCTGCTGCTGACCGCCAGGATGGACTGGGTCAGAATGATCACCAATCGGCGGGAGAGGAAGAGGACGCCTGACCAGGTTTTTGATAGCATGATGACTGTGTTGAACACTTCTTACTGTTACTGCTACACCTGCCGCTAGCGGCTGTTTTTCCACAGACATGTGTTTTTGTGGGCGGATGGGTGGACCTCCGGACCGCTCCGAGAGGCCGTATGTTGTGACTATTGGGGAGGCGAAGGTTGGGTTTTTTCTTTTTTTTTTCCTTTATTCTTTGCTCCGGGTCCCCACCCCAGCACTGTGCCGGCCTCGTATCTTTGCCTAATCGGCTGGAAGGGCGTCATAGTGTGATGGGGTGGTGGGTGGTGAAGTGCACCTCTGGTGGGCACCCCCAACGGGAATACCCCTTCAATGTTTACACTTTACTTTGTTGTGCGACTGATTTTCTGGACGGATGGATGGATGTCTGTGGTGTGGGGAGGGGGGGTGGTAGGGGGTCCTGACGGGTTGGGGTTGGTCAGGTGGGTGGTGGGGGGAGGGGACGCTTTGGTACTTTTTCATTCACTTGCTGGATGTGCTGCAGGCGGATTGTTCTCGTGTGGTATTGCGTGCCTGTTGCACGGTTGTGCTCTGTTTGGTTCTGGGAGGGGGGGGGTTGGTTCTGGGTTTGGAAGACGGCATGGAATGCTGTGATTTTCGTGTTACTAGGTGGAGTGAGTGTGCGGCGGCTACGGCCTACTGCTTTGGCTCGTGTGGTGTGCCTGTTGCGGGGTTTCGGGGTTCCCTGGCACGTATTCCTTGTGAGTAATGTCGGTCGAAGAGTTGGATAGGATATCGATTCTTTCTTGGAATGTGCGTGGGCTCAATGATGCCAGGAAATGTCGTAATGTGCTGCAATATCTGGACCGACATGCCATACAGGTGGCGCTTCTGCAGGAAACACATCTGCGCCGGTCACCGGCACATGCGTTTGGAGGGAGGTGGGCCACTGTGAGGAAATTTTCATCGTACTCCTCTTATGCAAGGGGGGTTGCAATATTGATTAAGAAATCACTCACCTTCCAGGAGTTGGGATCACACTTAGACTCTGACGGGAGATATGTACTGTTGTGGGGGAGGATTGGGCAGATCACTGTGCTATTTGTGAATTGTTATGCACCGAATGTTGATACTCCTGCTTTTTTTCTTGCACTGTGGGGTCATGTACTTGCTGTAGACGCTTCCCATATTGTGTGGGGGGGGGATTTTAATCTGGCAATGGGGGCTCTTGAGGACAGATCGGAGGGGAGTCATCAGTACAACGTTCAGGCCAGGGATGTCATGCGGGGCATTGTGGAGGAGGCAGGGCTGGTAGATAGCTGGCGGCATGTACACCCCACTGTTAAGGAGGGCACGCATTTCACGACGCAGGCCCGTACCTGGGCGAGGTTGGATTATATCTTCCTTTCCAGAGGACTAGTGGCTGGATTGCGTGGGGTGACACACCTCCCCAGGACATACTCTGACCACTGTCCAGTTAGGGTTGTGGTATCGGTGCCTGGATTGCACCGACCGCGACCGCCTTGGAGGCTCTTCCCATCGGCCCTTCTGGACCCCATCTTTAAGGCGGAGCTGGGCGAGGAAATAGAGGCTTTCTTCCCGAGGAATAGGGGATCTGTGGACAGTGTGGAGGTGATATGGGAGGCATTCAAAGTTACGATCCGGGGGTTCACAATCTCCAAGAGTTGTGGGGTACTCAGGACTATTGTTCGTACACTTGCTGGCTTAGAAGCCGACCTACGACGCCTAGAGCGTAGACTGCTTGATGGCTCTGACCCTGATCTCATGCACCAGTTTAGAGGTAAACTTTCGGAATACGAGGAAGAAGCGGCCAGGGAAGCGAAGCATAGGGGAAAATACTGGGTGGCTAGACGGTATTGTGAAGGTGAGAGACCGGGGAAGGTGCTTGCTGCTCTTACAAGACACCAGAGGCATGGTTCGGATGTCTTGGAACTGGTCTTGGCTGATGGTACGCACTGTACGGACACGACGACTATTCGGGACACGTTTCTGCAACACTACACACACTTATACACTTCCCAGCATTCAGGAGATGTGAGATATGGGGGGTTTCTGGACGAGTTGTCACTTTGCTGGCTCTCTGACGATCATAGGGCTTTTCTGGGTAGGCCCCTGGAGGTCGATGAGGTCAGGAGTGCCATCATGTCTCTTAATAATGGCAAGGCTACAGGCCTTGATGGTCTCCCCGCCGAATTTTATAAATGTTACGTGGATATTATGGCTCCGGTGTTGCGGGAGGTTTTCGAGGAATCCCTTGAGGTAGGGCGCCTACCAGGGACTATGAGGGAAGTTGCTATCACCTCTTTGCTCAAACCTGGAAAAGATCCCCTTGACGTGGGTTCCTATAGGCCTCTTTCATTGCTCAACTGCGATGTTAAAATTCTGGCCAAGGTGTTGGCGATGCGTCTCTCTGAGCTTATGCCCATTATAGTGCTGCCTGACCAGTCAGGATTTGTGCCTGGACGAGCGACGTCCCATAATCTTCGTACATTATTCTCCTTGATTCCAACCATTGCCCCGGAGCTCCCGGTGGCTGCTATTTTTCTAGACGCGACAAAAGCGTTTGACTCGGTGGAATGGGGTTATTTAATAGACGTTCTATGCAGGATGGGCTTTCCCAGAATGTTTATATCATGGGTTAAATTACTTTACACTGACCCTATGGCCAGGGTTGTTGTGAATGGTGTGTTGTCCTCCCCTTTCCCGATCACGTGAGGGACCAGGCAGGGGTGTCCACTCTCTCCCCTCTTGTTTGCCATTGCTATAGAGCCTCTTGCATGTAGGATTCGGCAATTGCATCAACAGAGTGCGTTTAATTGTCTTCGGCGGCAGATTGGCACATCCCTGTACGCTGATGATGTTACCCTTTATGTGAAGGATCCGCAGTTGCATCTTAACGCGCTGCTACGTGAGTTTGTTGTCTTTGGTGGTATATCTGGAGTTCATATCAATTGGCAGAAATCCCAATTCTTTCCACTCACTGCAGCGGTTCATCGTTTCCCACTTGATTACCCCCTGGAGTGGTGTGACTCGGAGCTGCGGTATCTGGGTATTGTTGTGTCATTGCTCAAGGAGGAGACGCTACGGCTCAATTACGGTGTGGCTATAACTAAGTTAGCGGATAGCATAACGAGGTGGATGTCTTTACCATTGTCTATGGCAGGTAGAGCATCTCTCATTAAAATGGTGGTGTTACCCCGCTTCTTATATTTGTTTCAAAACATTCCGTATTATCCTGGGGCTTATTTTTTCACTCGTCTCCGCTCGGAGTTGCTTCGGCTGTTCTGGGGAGGCAAACAGCCACGAGTGGCGTGGGCTACGCTGACGCTGCCTTATGCCGATGGGGGCTTCGACGTCCCTGATTTTGAACAGTATTATGTCAGCGCTCAAGCGCACTACGCCTACCACTGGATGCGCCCCACGCCGTTTATGCCTCAGTTGGCCGCTGAACAGTGGGTTGCTCATCCTCTCTCATTGGAGGGCATGGTCCTGGGTAATGTTGGGGACATTGACACACACCAAACGACGGTTACCTGCACTGTTGATGCATGGAAGCGTATCGCAAAGGCGCTGGATGTCGCTTTTCTCTACTCGCCTGCGTTGCCTCTGATATATCACCCTGCTCTGTCTCTTCTGCAGGAAACTGGGTTTCAGCGCCTGTGCAGTCGTCTTGCGATACTTACCTGGGGTGACCTGTTTCGTGAGGGCACCTTCCGTACCCTGGAGCAGTTTTTTGGGGGTGGGGCGTACTCCCCGCTTGAAATATTTTATTATGTCCGGCTGCGACAGGGCCTGAGGTCGCTGTTACCTGAGTTCCCAGGGGAGCCTGGTGTGACCCTACCGCTTCATGTGCTGTTACTTTCTGATGGACGTCACTTGGTGTCTAGATTGTATGGTGCCATCAGGACACAACGTGCTGTCTCGCCTGGGCGGGCGCGAGCCCAGTGGGATGCTGAGCTTGGAATTTCCATCTCTGATGACCAGTGGAAGTATTGTTGTGGTGTGACCGCCAATATCTCCTCTAGCTGCCGCCTAAAGATCATACACTACAAATTCATACAGCGTTTTTACTACACCCCGGCTAGGAAGCTCAGGTTCCGGCTAGCGGAGGATGATAGGTGTGCTCGTTGTCATATGCCGGGTGCCGATTTTCTTCATTTGGCGTGGGAGTGTGGGGTAGTTTCGGAGTACTGGGTGCAAGTCCATGATGCTCTCCAGGTTATGACCGACAATGGAGTGCCACTCGACCCTATGGTCCTGTTGTTGGGTTATACCAAGGAGGTGCCAGCGTTATATCGTAGGTTTGTGGATGTAGCTCTGCTGCTGGCAAAGAGGCGTGTGGCCTGTTGCTGGGGAAGGGGCAGAATACCGCAGTTCGAGGACTGGTTGAAAGATGTCGTTTATTGTCAGGACCAATATAATGTCTACGCAGAAATGATGCCTGTGCGCTGTAGGCCCAGGGACTTTTGGAGCCCACTGCAGGTGTACCTCCTCAGCAGGTCTGTGCAGGATTCTGATTCGGACAGTGCAGATCGGGTGGGGGTGGGTTAATGGGGCTTCATTTGTTGGACTTACATGTTTCTTAGCCACTTGTCCAGTTTACACGATGTGAGGGTCTGTCTATTTGCACCACTGCTTATTTCGATGTATGGGGTATGCTCTGTTCATCGGCGGGGGAGCGGGGATTTACGGCCCTCTCCCTTGTGGTGCTGTTTATGATGCCTTACCTCAGGGACTGCTGCACTGCGAGTACGTACCCGCGGCCCTGCCGCTGCTCTCCTCCTTGGAAAGGTATATGCTTGTTATTCGCATTATTGATGTGTTTATATGCTCTGTACTGATGTGTAACGTCGCATGCCACTGCTGTTACCATGACTTCATTTCTGCCCGCTGTGCTCCCCCTTCTGGATATGTCACCTGGACACTTCATATATGCCGCTGCACTGCACTACACCTGAATCTTTGTATGCTTTGTATATGCGTCATTGATGGTCTCTTGCTTGTCTTCCACTTCTTATTGCGAATAAAGGTTTAAAAAAAAAAACAAAAAAAAAAAAACAAGTACATGGCTAGATCGGAGGGCAAGGTGGTGGAAGAGACGCCTCTGTGAGGGCCAGTGGTAGGGAACATATTCGGATTGGATCTGCTTGTAAAGGATTGCACTACATGGCTGTCAGGAGAAGGATGCTATAAGAGGAAAGCAGGATCGCCTGGAGCAGGGCGATGGCGTCTGGCAATGTGTCGACTGACTCAGGTTTTGCCTTGGCTCCAAGTAAGGTGTCCGTTAGTGGCTCAAATAATGGAAGAAGGAGTTCAAAAGAAGTCTGTCCTGGTTGAAGGACTTAGGAAAGGAAATTCGTCTTGACCTGCAAGGTGGGGAGCTGGCAGTCGAGAACTTCGGCCAGGCCAATGCATGACCATAGGATAGAAGGCAGATACCACTGTGGCTAGTCCAGGGGAATAAAAAGAGCAGTCTGGCCCCTAGCCGCCTGTAAGCCCTAGTACCAATTGCCATCAAGTTAGGGTTAATGAAACTCATCGACTGAGGCATAGTCATCGTCATAATTTGTGTCAAAGAGTGAATGCAGAGTGGATTGCCTCACTTACACCAGAAATCTAGACAGAATCAAGTGCAACTTCAGTTGTGGTTGGATCTTCATCAACTCGATATATGCGAGAACTATCTGGTCCTCCTCCTCTGCATCAAAGGGGTTGGAATTGGTGTTGAAGGACCAGGGCCGGCACAGTTCACTGGGTGCGAAAAGGAGTTGGAGGCATGACAGGCTCAGGGCGAACTAGTCATCGGTACTCCAGATAGAGGGCATCTTGGTTTCTTGGGGCCTGAAGTCACGTAAGACGGGCGGGAGGAATCCGAAAAGCCAGAGCATGGCTGCACGGAACACTTTGTACTGAAGCATAGTGCCAATTTTGACCCCGGAAACTCTGGTTGTTTCGGCACAAGTTGCAGGATCGGCTCACAGCTGACTTCAGGAATGAGATTGAGAAGGAAGGCACCACCCCAGCGCCTACTCAGGCAAACAAGAGTGGCGCGAGTGAGCAGAACCTCGCTTTGATTTCTTGTATTTCTTTTTTGATTTACCTGAAGACTTGGAGTGTGATGCAGACTGGCCGCTAGAACCTTGGACGTGGATGGTGAATTTGAGCATCTCCAAGGAGTCGTTTTATCCTTGGGACGTAAAGCTATGCCTTGCGTTCCCTGATGTCCTTCTGGTACATCAGCGTGCAGTCGCCGCTGACCCTGGAACTGTGGCTCAACCCCAGACACCACAGGCATACCTGGTGGGGATCTGTCACACATATTTGTTTGCGACAGTCCCTACAGGGCTTAAAACAAAATGTTTTTGGAGGTGAAATTCCTTGCACAGAATTTTAGAGGTAAATGTCTGTGAAAACACTAAGGCAGCTACAGATCCAAGGCTGGTGGCATTTAAAGAATGGAAATGCGGTGCGGTAGCGGTACCAATATAGGCCATGCATGTCATTTTTGGAGTGGAATGGCGTTCGTGCAGAGCCGCATGGCAGCACCTTAGGGTGTGCAGGGGAAACATTTACGGATCCAGTCTTATACCTGGGGAATATTCAAAATGTGAGGAATCTGTGGCATGAATTATCAATCAGAACTCGTGTGCAGGGGATCATTAGGTGTTAAGTGATGAAAGTACATTAAGCAAGAATCATGTGGACTGCCTGCAGTCTGGCAGGTGTAGTAAGGAATTTCAAGAACGGTGCCAGAGTATAATTTTACTAGCCGCTTATGAGTCTAAAAAGTAAGTTTGGTTCGTCCTGCACACAAATGTAAGTTATTTAACAGAATTGTTGCTATCTGTTAGCTTTCTTTAACTCTAAATTATAGTGACATGAGGGAAGGGATGGAAGAGGAAATTCCACTCCTGAAAGAAGTATAGAATCTTGCCCTTGACCAAAAACAAAATACCCTGAAACCAAATGTGCCTCATTCGATGGCGGATGTGTTGATTTGAGAGCCCCCCAAAGCTGTCAATACAAACTATAGGGAGAGTTTGAAAAATATACTACTAAGGGTGCAGGCACAGGCATGGGTTGAGACCATTACTAATCAAGGAACCAAATCAATGAGCAAATCTAAAGAAGTGAAGAAAACAAATACCAAAATGAATGACTCAACGCAAACTAAAACAAAGTAAATTGATAGTGAGAGAACACAAGGAACAAGAACTATCTGGGAAAACATTTATTTCACCCGTAAATTATGTAGCAGTAAAGAAAAGGCAGCACTTTGCTAGCCAATCTGTCACCAACAAAATAAATACAGAAAGCCCTGGGGATTGGAAAGAAAAGCTTAATTGTCCCAAACACCTTAACAAATCAGATTAAGTGGAATTTTTTGGGTTAAATTGTCTCTGGTCGCCAAGATAAGTTCTAATTACACGTGGAGAACTTTCAGACAGGACAGGAGGTACAGGTACATTCCAGACAATGGTAAAGGAGTATGCATGATAAGAAGAAAAAGAAAATCCAGAGGTAAAAGTAGAGACAATACCCATAATTAAGAATGAGGAACTGGTTATTTCAATTAAGGAATCTAAGGCTGAGAGATTCCTGGAGCATGCCCTGAGCCCAAACGAGATAATCCAGACTCAGGAATAGGCAGTAGTAGAGAAAGAATAAACTGTCTCAGAAACAATGCCCACAGTAACAGTAGAAAAGTTTCCATCCAAGAAAACACAGACTTCGGGTAACATAATCTAATGAAAACTGAGGTGTAAGGTGGGAAGAAATCCTATTGCAACTCCATCAAAGGTAGATCAGCAAATCTGAATGCAGATTTAGGAAGGGGGCTCCTATATATCTGCAAGTAGTTCAAAGACAACAGCAGGAGAATACAGAGACAGAATTGTTTTAGCACTTTGTAAAAGCCTGGGATAAACAAATTACAATAAACCTCAGCTAACTGTGATTGAGACAGTAACTAAAGTAACTGAAAGACCATCCTGTGTCCTATCCTGTTATTTTGATTCCAGAATCTATGTGCAAAATCTGGCAACTCTGTCATGTTGGCTGCACCTTATAATGGATAGGGGCATGGTCTCACCTGTCGCAGAATCATTATCAAAGACTGGATGAGCATCCGTCCCTTATAAGTAAATCTTGAAAAGCATCAATGATCTTCCTAGCATTCTTAGTTCCTACTAGGCTAACTTCTTCACCGGAAACATTGGAATCCAATTGGTTGCCAGCATGAGGTCACCACCCCTATCACCAAAGCGAGGGTACAACAGCTGAAGCCTGAAATATGTGACTAAACCTTCTCTTCGACACTGCCAAATTCCTGAACAATACCTTGGTCAACCTCACCTGGAATACATCCACCTCCTTGTACCACCACCATGTTGTCTGAATATCGACCAAATGCAGAACATTTTTTAAGCTCATCTTTGTCTTTAAAGCAATGCTTGGCATGTCACCTCCTTACAAAGAATATCACCCACTATGTCTCCCAGAGCCACTCTTGCTACATCTTTTAATGAACATGGCATTCTACAAGGCTCAATCACCTTAACACCTTCAGACTAATCTGTTTTCTATCTATGTTCTCAGAATTACTTGTACCTCTCAACTGGAAAGTTATCCGCACCAAATAGGAGTTCAAAGTCTTGCTTCCTCCATTGATGATTACCATCGATCCTAATCATGTCTCATGGACTTCACAAATGAATTGAGGTTAAGAAAAAGCACATTTATATCTGACAAGAAGGGGTACCACGAGGATTCCTAAGCTTTGCCTAGCTAATATGCACACGAAGAATGTCTGAATAGTAATACCTTTTGGAGCCCTCTCTGTGCCTCTGATGTAGCTTGCTACATCTGGAAATGACACATCTCTTACTTCTGAACCCGTGCCAAGAAAGAATTAACCATAGCCATGATTAACTGGTAGATGTGAACTGAGCGGCTGTCTATCTGCTCGATGAAACAGAGCATTAAACAGAGTATTAAGGTGATGGGGCCGTGTCTGTCGAAGACCACCCTCAACTCCAGCATCTTTGAATGGAGTAGATGATTTTGAGCACAAGGCCATGTCTTTCACCGGTGCTTCAAGCTCATTGGATTTATAGACTGAAGAGAAACACTCTTTATTAGCTATGTTACAGAGTCCGCAAGGTTACAATTCTGCAAGATTATATCTGTCCCAAGGGTCAACAGCTGAAGTTACCATGTTCTCATTTGAGTCAGGCAGTTCCTCATCTTTAACAAGGATTGTCCAGCATGACCGCATAATATCAATTAATGCTCACAGAATAATCCTCACTACCAAGAAAGCTGCAGATTAACCAAGAATTATTTTGTTTCCTACCTGCACTGAGTTTGGCATGGATCTATTTGGAATAAATTTCACACACTTATTACAAAATGGGAAATGTTTTTGCTGCCATTAGTTCCATTGTATGAAGTCTGGGAGTAAAGGTCTGAACGTTTTCTTATTGTCACTGCAATAGCTACCAATCGTGTGGTTTCAAAACAATGGGCTGTGAAGGAAATTTTGCATGTTGCTGTGTTTTTCTACTTGTTTTGTAGAACCAATAGTCAAAGCTAATTACTTTTGTGAAGGGTTGGATCTAATTATTAACATACTCAAGCAGTTTACATACAACTGATGACTATCTGAGACAGTAGGCCTATAAAATGGGCCCTTAATTTTCACTATATGATCACTGAAATTCCTTATGGGTTACCAGCTTCCTAGCATCTTGTAATAGTTGAGAATGTATCCCTTACTATAAACCAGTGAGAGAGGAGAGCAAGGAAGCATCTCCACATTTGAAGAAAAGGCTACAATTATTTGAAACCATGAAAACTGTGGTATAAGGACAGAGTTTGGGGTATCCATTTGTCCTTTCATTTAATGAGGAAATACAGTACAAATCCCACAAGTGCAGTAAAGGAAACAGACGAGGTTTACGATTCAGCGATTTTTGAGGAGGATGGACACAGCATTGAGTGTTAAGTAAAATACTTAATTTGCAGCTAGGGTTTTCCTAGAGACTGAGATCAATGAGGGTTTGAATTGACTGGAACCCAGGGCATCGACCATGAATTTACAAAAGAAAACTATAGCCCACTCGTTTTCCGAATATCTATATTCTTCATTGTCTCATGAAATTCACTACATCCAATTAGGGCATCTAACAATGTAACATAAATGGAAGATATATCATTATTTGCTGTGTCTAAGTAATAAGAGAATTATGGATAAGTAATTTCATCAATCTAGAGACCACTCTATTTTTTAAATTCCTTTAAGAAAAGTCTGTCAGTAAAACTAAATACAACGAGCTTGCAAAAATGTGTATTGTGGCAAATATGTCACTTAATCTGCCACTTTATCTTTTACATTGCCCCAAAATGTTGCAGCATTTGATGCTCTTAATGTGAACATACTGGTGGTGCATTTCGTCCCAATCTTCTATCTGCACTCTTTGTCCAGAGCAAAACTAGAACTCAAACACGTAGCCTCTGCTGCTTAACCTTTTCAGCGCGACCGCGATTCCCCCTCCGGTGCTGGGCCCTAATAAAAACGGGCGTGGTCATGACGGAACGGTTCCGTCATGAGCACAGCTCAACCGTAGCTCATGACGGAACCGTTCCGTCATGAGCATCGAAGGGGTTAATAAGAACAAAATACTCTGTGAATGGATGAACACAGATAGACGGAAGGACGGATTCCAGACAGAACCAAAATCAGCCCTGGTAACATTGTTAAACCACACAGCACAGCAGGAGGCTTTTACCCGAGTTTGGGGCTCTAGAGATTTGATCATGGCACGCCATCCAACCCTGAAAGCTGCCCGTAGCCTGCAGCCTAATGGGAAATGCTAGAATGGAGTCTGTCCTGTTCAGTCCTGATTCCGTAGCTTAGCATTCCATGCCTGGTCTAATGAGAGGTTCAGCGAGGCTGGAGCTAGACACACCTTTATTCGGACCATGACAATGTCCAACAGATACCACTAACTTTCCTCCAGTTATCCCCAATTTCAGTATGATTCGCCCATGCCCATTTCCTCTATCTGCTTTAATATGCAGGAAGTGAAGTTGACTATTAAATTCACCCAAATCATTCAAGCAAAAGAAAGCACTAAAAGACAACTCTCTACTAACCTGAATCCAGCTGGCTCCAGCAAGATGGCGCTCTGCCACAGTAGGCGCTGAAATTTCGCGGCCAGCTTGGCAGTCACTTGAGGTCTGAGAAAAATTATCAAGAAATCATTTGACTACCCAGCCACAGAGTGGGTTACGAAATGTAAATATTAAGATAAGAAACGAAGTCAGGATCAAACTCTTGGTGAATCTTTCCTGACCCTTCACTGGCTACCACAACACTACATCACTTACGCAATCAGACACCAGCAAACAGAAACAGAAGATAGCAGGTAGAGAGGTTTGGCTTGCAGTTCTTCCTGCAGACTGAAACCTCCCATGAATTTTCTTCAAATACTTCTGGGTAGGATTTCTACACCGTGTGCCTGGAGGCTGTTGAGCCTCTGTTTATACCTTCCCATGTTGGAGGTCCGTGTGGGCATGGCACTTTCTCTTTTTCACTATCTGGCATGAGATGCTTAAAAGTTGCAGGAGTTGACTATGTTGTTAATATAGATAGAGGAGAGAAGAATCTCAGGTACTCACTCACCGGCTAGTGATGTGAGGTGCTCACTCACCGGCTGGTGATGTGAGGGAAAGATTGAAACTTAACATGTGGATAGAGGCGGCAGAAGTGGAAACTGAGTTAAGGTGACTGTGAACCTAAAGACCCCCAAATGAGGTGAGGAAGACAAACAGCATTTTCCTATACCCTTAATCCTCTAGCCCACTACAAAGCTGGCCCTTCTGGAGATATTCAATCACCATTAGAATATGTCAAGGGAGCCACAGATTTCACTACATAGATGATAGAATGAAGCAGATTTTGTTAGTTCCAAAGCAGTTTACGGGATGCGGAAAGAGGAACTGGGCCTAGACATGATACTGAAACCTGTCTTACAGGATGATGTCTGGGATGATTTAAATAAATAGTATCAGTAATAAAAATATATAAACCTCCATGCACAAGAAATGGGATGAACACAAAGAAGCCCCCAGAATAAAGTGTATTAGTCTTGGTTCAAAGAAAGTTACACCATAAAGAAGCAAGAACCACACAGACAAGAAAACCTATCATTTAGCAGTTGACCAACTGACAAAGCCACATTTAGAATTAAGCACAATGTTTTTGATGAGGGCTGATCAAATACTAGCTGACATATAAAGAAGGATGTACGACAGAAAAATAACCTAGATTAAGTACAAAACTTTTAAAATACAGAACACTCAAGAAAAGGAGGAGGACAATCTTTCAGAAAGTACAGAAGGAAAAATTACAAATCCTGCAGGCAGTGGTATCTGGGTCTGTATCATGACCCACAAATTCATGAGGTACACAGTTACGAATGATGGTAACCTATATGTAGGTACTTTGGACTGTGTTGCAGCATTTAACCAAATCCATAAAAAATGTATGTGGTAAAAATTAACGTGAATGCCCACCTGTTAGCTTTAGGTACAGAGTTCTACAAAAAAGAAGATGGATTGTTGTCAGAAATGAAAGTTCAAACCAAAGTATGAAGAAATGCTATTTGAAGTCCTTTATACACACCACAGATGGAAAGGTGAAAGAGTTTTACATCTGCTATACGCAGGTATCACTGTCCTGGTAGCAGAGACAATAAATATTTATTTATTTAAAGATTTTATATAGCGCTGGCTAGACCCGGAGGTATCAGAGCGCTTTACATGAGAATCAACAATGTAACAAAGTTCAACAATTACACATTAAATCCCCCCAAAGAAATAGGCAATACAATTAGGAGAGGAGAGAGGGGAAAGAGAAAAGTAGTGGAGGGGGCAGGGGAGGTGACAAAGGGAGGATAAGGGAAGAGACAATACGGAGAGATGAAAAGAAAGTCTGTCTAAAGACCGACTGGGTAGGTGAGGACCCAGGAGGGAATCCACGGCCCATGTCACCTATAGCTAAACCAGGAAGCTCCATTGGGCATCAGACAAAAAAGTTCAGTCTCAATACTTTGAGAGAGGGGAGAAGGAGAGACATAAATAGAGGGAGGATGCGGGAGGAGACGACAGGAGGGATGAAGGGAAGTGTAACAATGTGGTTTAACAGTGTAACAGAAAAAGATCAACAATTACAACATTACATCAGACAATCAGCAATACATTAGGAGAGGAGAGAAAGGAGAGAGAAAGGAAGTGGGGGGTAGGTGAGGTGAGAACGTGAGGATAATCGAAGGGACAACCGTAGAGACGAGAAGAAGACTGTCTAAAGACCGACTGGGTAGGTGACGACCAAGGAGGGGATCCACGGTCCATCTCCCCTATAGCTAAACCAGGTAGCTCCATCGGGCATCAGACAAAGTAGTTCGGTCTCAAGTGTCAAGGGGAGAGGATCGCATAAAAACAGGATGGGAGGGAGATACGGCAGAAAGACGAAGGAAAGTCTGTCCACAGACCGGCTGGGTAGGTGACGGTCAAGGTGGAAATCCCAAAACCCATCTCCTCTATAGCGATCATGTAGCTTCACCGGGCTTTACTAGGTCTCAATGAGAAACATTAAATAACATGGAGGGCAAAATAAATGAAGCGTAGAGGGGAGGGAACAGGGAAGGTGAGAAAGGGAGGATATGGGAAGAGACAACAAGGAGAGACGAGATGAAATCTGTCTAAAGGCCAACTGTGTAGGTGACGACCAAGGAGGGAATCCATGGTCCATCTCCCCTATAGCTAAACCAGGTAGCTTCATTGGGCATCAGACAAAAAAGTTCAGTCTCAATACATTGAGAGAGGGGAGAAGTAGAGATATAAATAGAGGGGAGAAGCGGGAAGAGACGACAGGAGAGACGAAAGGAAGTCTGGCTAAAGACCGACTAGGTAGGTGACGTCCAAGGAGGGAATCCCCGACCTGTCTCCCCTATAGCTAAACCAGGTAGCTCCATCGGGCATCAGACAAAATAGCTAGCTCTCAAATGACGCAGGAAATTCACAGGTAAACAGAGTGGGGATTAGGGCAAGGACAAGTGGGGACAAAGGTTAATATCAGAAAAGAGGAGAGGAGTAGAGCAGGGAGGGGAAGGGGGTAGGTAGTTCGGTAAAAAGTTCCCATGCATCTGCTGCAAGGCATTCAAAAAGCAGGTCCGTCAGCTTGTAGTTTGGCGGTGATCATGTCAGACGGCTGGTCAGGTCCGATCTCAATTGGTCAATGGAGGATTTAATGTCCTGACAGAGCTCAGTGCGTAGTTCAGTTTTAAAGTCTTTAAGCATGGTCATAAGATCCGTCTTCGTGAGAGCCATGGCTGCCTCGCCCGTGTCTCCCCTTAGTGTCGGGCGCTTGTCGAGTGTTGAAAAGAAATCCGATACCTTGCTGGTCATCTTGCCCGTCCCCTTCTTTGGCGGCATAGGGATGAGGCCTTACAAGTCATTCGCGGCTCTGACTAATATGTTTCTCTTCACTTTGAGTGTAGCCTCAATAAATACTTTAAATACATTGTCCATTACAATAGATAATTATTGCAGAACACTTCAAGTAATTCATAACAAATCAAAACCATAATTCAGGAAAGATAAAACAGCATCAAAAATATTTTAGGGGAAAATACTGGAGAAGGTCTTGAAATGTACCTATTAAGAAAGAGTACATAGTTCACTGAGGGGAAACAACCATTACAACGCAACTTTTACAACGCACTACCATTACAACGAAACTTTTACAACGCAAAAACCATTACAACGCATGTATTTACAACGCATGTTTTTACAACGCAGGTACCTTTACAACGCATACCATTACAACGTAAGTATATAATTATATTTTAAATTTTATATGTTTGGTTTTTTTTAAGGGGTATTTTTAGGGTTGAGGGTCAGTTTTCAATTTTATGGGTAAAGGGGTATTTTTAGAGTTGAGGGTCAGTTTTCAGTTTTTGGGTAAAGGGGTATTTTTAGGGTTCAGGGTCAGTTTTCAGTTTTTGGGTAAAGGGGTATTTTTAGGGTTGAGGGTCAGTTTTCAGTTTTTGGGTAAAGGGGTATTTTTAGGGTTCAGGGTCATTTTTCAGTTTTTGGGTAAAGGGGCATTTTTAGGGTTCAGGGTCAGTTTTTGGGTAAAGGGGTATTTTTAGGGTTCAGGGTCAGTTTTCAGTTTTTGGGTAAAGGGGTATTTTTAGGGTTCAGGGTCAGTTTTTGGGTAAAGGGGTATTTTTAGGGTTCAGGGTCAGTTTTCAGTTTTTGGCTAAAGGGGCAATTTTAAGGTTCAGGGTCAGTTTTCAGTTTTTGGGTAAAGGGGTATTTTTAGGGTTCAGGGTCAGTTTTCAGTTTTTGGGTAAAGGGGTATTTTTAGGGTTCAGGGTCAGTTTTCAGTTTTTGGGTAAAGGGGTATTTTTAGGGTTCAGGGTCAGTTTTTGGGTAAAGGGGTATTTTTAGGGTTCAGGGTCAGTTTTCAGTTTTTGGCTAAAGGGGCAATTTTAAGGTTCAGGGTCAGTTTTCAGTTTTTGGGTAAAGGGGTATTTTTAGGGTTCAGGGTCAGTTTTCAGTTTTTGGGTAAAGGGGTATTTTTAGGGTTCAGGGTCAGTTTTCAGTTTTTGGGTAAAGGGGTATTTTTAGGGTTCAGGGTCAGTTTTGGGTTTTTGGGTTAAGGAGTATTTTTAGGGTTTAGGGTCAGTTTTGGGTTTTTGGGGTACAGGGGTATTTTTAGGGTTCAGGGTCAGTTTTGGGTTTTTGGGGTACAGGGGTATTTTTAGGGTTCAGGGTCAGTTTTGGGTTTTTGGAGTACAGGGGTATTTTTAGGGTTCAGGGTCAGTTTTGGGTTTTTGGGGTACAGGGGTATAAGGTAAAAATAAAATAAAATTAAATTTTAATTTAATCAATTAAAAAAATTAAATTAAATTAAATTAAATTATATTATTTTCAATTATTTTAAATTAAAAAAAAATAATATATACTTACCAATACTTACGTTGTAATGGTATGCGTTGTAAAGGTACCTGCGTTGTAAAAACATGCGTTGTAAATACATGCGTTGTAAAAGTTTTTGCGTTGTAAAAAATTTGTTGTAATGGCATGCGTTGTAAAAGTATGAGTTGTAACGTCATACATCCTTCACTGAGTATTGGATTTAAAAGCTAGTACAAGTGATAGAAAAGGACAAAGTGGGAGCAGGAGGATTGCACCACTTTGCAAAAAGGCATGTCTCAAAGTGACAAGCAACATCAAGTCAAGTCAAGTCAATACAAGCTTTATTCGATTAATTAAAATCATAAAAGCAATTCCATCACAAATATACAATTGGCAATTCATATGTTAAAAACAATTCATATTAACAGTTGGATTTAAAAACATTTGAGAGAACAATTTCATATATTTACATGGGATAGTGCAATTCATCGGTACAACTAATGGTCAGTAATTTAGATCACATATCAAGGAACATTTAACTTCATTTGTTTAGACTTAATACGCATAGCAGCAACCAAAAAACTTGCGACCCCAAATATTACTCCGATGCTACTTAGAAGCTGTAGGTAACGGAGAGCGGGACGGACTTGTTTGAACCCTGCTTCTCTCAAAATAGGTAATAAAAACTGTTTCCTACATTCCTCATAATGGCCACAAAACATAATAAAGTGCATCAGGGTCTGTTCAGAGAAATTATCACAGCTACAGGGAATAGATGGATCTGACTTGCCCCATGCTGGATAATTCCCCAAGGAATATTGAATGATATTAAGTCTAAATCTCGCAAGGAGATTACGATGGAAGGGCCTAGTCACAATAATCAAGTAGGGTTCCAATTTCGGTGTAGTCTGAAGTATGTAATTAGCTCTTACTCCCGGTTTTTGGAGCTCTACTTCCTCCCGTTCCATCTCCCTACGTCCCAAGAAATTGTTCTTAATTCATAATACATCACCTCTCTTGATGGTATTCGGGGCGAAGTATAGTTCGGGCCTACCCAGTTTGTAGAACATATTTTTAATGTAGGCCAACCATGGGATTTTGTTGACTTTGTCCAGTGCCAAACAGTCTGTGAGAATAGAATGGTTTAAACTGATTTCTGGATTCAGCCAGGTCTTTGCCCAACAGATCAGAGGTGCTAGCTGTAATTGGTCACTGATGAAGCCAAGGCCCAGCTCTGTATGAACTGAGAGTACTGGAGTTGATTGGGGGACCACTAACAAGGATCTAAGAAACTTATTTTCCACCACCTGGAGTTTGTCTTGTGGTAGGTAGCCCCATAGGGAGGCACCATACCTAGCTATTGAAAGGCTTTTTGACTTGTAAACTGTCAGCAATGCTTCTACTGGGAGCGATCCTAAACGTTTCGCAAAGCTCAGTAGAGCAGAAGTTGATCTGGTGACAGCTAGGCCTATAGCATTTAATTGTGGCTTCCAGGTGCCCCTTTCATCGAACAAAACACTCAAATAGGTAAAAACCGGGACCTTGGCGATTTCTTCACCGTTGCATAGAAAGTTTTTTGCCTTTACACTTTTTAAACGTTTCCCTGCAACCATTACATGTGATTTTTTATTATTAATCTGTAGATCCAAGGAGGACATAAAAACCCCAAAACCGTCCAAGAGTTTCTGTAGCCCCACCCCAGTACGGGCTAGCAATACTGCGTCGTCCGCGTAGAGGAGTACCGGAACTGTGTACTACCCCACGCGGGGGACGTCGGATGTGGACCCCTTCAAGGCTGATTCGAGGGAATTTATATATAAGGTGAATAGGAGGGGTGCCAAAATGCACCCCTGCCTTACTCCCCGTTTTGATCTAAAAAAGCTAGTAGTTCCACCCTCTCTATTGGTTCTAATAGAGGCACGAAGATCTTGATGCAGTGCCGCTAGGTAATTCACCAAAGGCGGGTCTATCCCTATGTTAATTAAAATCGCCCAGAGTTTGGACCGATTGACCAAGTCGAAAGCCGACGATACATCCATAAAGGCCATATATAATTGACCCTCCTTAGCCAAGGTGTATTTACTAATTAGCATGTGGAGGTTTAGGCATTGATCTAGAGTGCCCCTTTTGGCCCTAAACCTGTATTGTAATTCAGAAAGGACCCTCCTCTCTTCCAGATGTTCACCTAGTCTCTGCAGAATGACCCTGCCCAAGATTTTAACAGCAGAGTCAATCAGAGAGATCGGCCTGTAACAGGCAGGGTCATTTCTTGAGCCTTTTTTAAAAACGGGTATTATAGATGATGTAGCCCAGGACAAAGGGAACCCCGAAGTAATTGTGGAGTTGAATACGTTTGTGAGTGTTTTAGTCCAAAACTCCAAGGGGGTCCTATAAAGGTCTGCGGGCACACCATCTGGGCCCGGAGCCTTATTTTTTGTCATCTCTACGATGGCCCTTTGTACCTCCAGTTCCTTGAAACATAAAGGAGGGGCTGCTCCATCTTCTGTGGGATTCACTGTTAAAATATAATCCTCTGCGCTATTGTATATTTTACTGAAGTGTGCGACCCATATCTCATCAGGGATCACGGAATCCAGCACCGTGTTATTTGTACCAGAAAAGTAAGGGTGGTTAATTACAGCCCAGAATTTTGAGCTATCTCTAAGTACATCAATCGACATGAGGTTTTCCCAAGCCTCCTTTTTTATGCATTTTTTACGATTAGCCGTGGCTAATTTGTAATTTTTCCAAAGTGCAGCCACCAGCTCCCGATTTCTTGGATTTTGTTTTAGTGCATGAATAAGTTCTTTATGGGCTTTTGAACACGTCTCATCAAACCACCTTGGTTGGTCGGGACCATCCCCCTTCTTATTACGCTTCAGTTGAAGTTTAACTTGAGCACAGATACTGGTAAAAGAATTTAAAACCACTTTCCCATCCGCCTGATTGTCTAGGCATATTGCCATATCTTCCTTTACTTTGTTCTCTAGTTCCTGCATAAACGTGTCTGGGACCACCTTGGCCCAATTCAGCCCTCCTCCCCTGGTCTTTAGAAATAAGTTTATCAGAATTACATTCCTCGTTGTCCCTTTGATTGTCTACGTCCTGAGGAAAATGATATTTTGCCTGATCAAATATGTCCTCTACATATACCCTATGTTACATGTCATGTGCATGTCACCCATGCATATTTCCCGTAGTGGCCTGAATCACTAGGCCCCTGCAATCATGCCCTGCATTAGAAATGCCAGTCATCAAGTCTCCCAAACGTTAAGTTAGCATAAGGCCCATGTATTTGCATTTTGCATTGTACACCTCTAATAAATATCGTACTGGTTGAGCCTGAAACCACTTTCTGAATTAAGGTTTTCATGACTCCTGACACACTGAAGCTGCAGTTACGTCCCTCTGACCTCGCATACTTCTAGCTCAGCCGCAAGAAGCCCAGTAATGGGTTGCCAAGACAGTATATTTTGCTTAACAGTTATCTGCCTGCCCGGTGAGGAAAAGTAAACAGAACCCGTCCGAGGGAGATAGGCCTAGCCATTCTGTCTCCATTGAAGTAAATCACAGTGCTTGCACCCATAGAAAGCTCATGCAATGAACGAATAAATATGCCCTCTCTGTCTTTTAGTGACGAACAACCTTTTCTTCAGATAATACATCCCCTGACTCTAGATATCAGTTGTACTAGATGTGCTGGTCGCCTTGACATAAGAGATCTCTCTGCTAGGTTGTAAGTCAGCATCCACCCAGTTACACGTCAATTGCACGTCATGTTCAAAGTTGCACAATTAGGGCACAGTTCGAGCTGGTCATGCAAACTCCTCCTCTGTGTACCACCCACCCATGACACCTACCTATCACACACCTATGACTCATCAAGTGTACACCCACATGTTCTTATCTCATTTTCTGTCTTGCGCCTGCTCCTATGTACAAGGAGTAAAAAGTATATATATGATGTTTTGTTATTAAATGTTAGAAGACTCTTCCTGAACCTCTGTGGTGATGGAACATATTCTCCCTTTGACTCGAGTTATTGGAATAAAGCCCATTTTAACTCAGATACCACGGACTCTGCCTCTCACTTGATGCATGATACTTTGTTAATGCCTAGAAATTCTGCCAGGGTAATATTTTATTTACCACAGTCCCACCCCTTATGTAGGGACAGAATCAGGGGGTTGTGGTCGCTGAAAACTGAGGTTGGGACCTCAATGGAGGAACACACATGGACTATGCCGGGGGAGACGAAAATATAATCGATTACAGTCTCCGCCTCTCTACCTACAAAGGTCAGAGCCCTTTCCTCCCCTCCACTTCCCTCCACTTCATATAAATTAATATTTGCAAGGAGTTCTTCCAACAACTCACCCTGAGGCGAGTGTTCGAAGAGAGTAGAAATTGAGCCAGGTGGGCCTATATTTAGTTTGGCCAGACAGTCCCAGGCACAGGGGTGTATATTAAAATCTCCCATTAGGATTATGTCGAATAAAGCATTTTGTGTTGACTTGTAATATTCTAAGAAAGAGGTCAGTGTACTCAGGTGTGTGTGTTGTGTATCCTTCTCTGGCGCATTATAAAAATTCAAAATTAAGATCTTTGGATATTTAGGACGACTCCATTCTAGTCCTTCTAAGTTAGCTGACAGAGTTCCCAGATCAGTAAATGAACCTGGGAGTCTAAGTGAGGTTAAAATACATAGACCACCTTTAGGTCTCCCTCCCAAGCCGGGGGTAGCCTTAACTTGGAAGCTACAATAACCATCCAGGTAAAAGAGATCGCTAGTAACCCAGGTCTCGTGTAGGGTTATGATCTCATGTTGTTTCACGTATTGTAACCAACTATCATCCTTCACTTTCTTGCCTAGCCCAGCCACGTTCCAGCTAATTATTTTAAGCAAGGAAGGGGATTGCGGTTGAATAATCTGGCCAATACTAGATGTGTTAACATTATCAATGGGTAGTTGTCAATCGTCTAGACTAGATAGAACAGAAAATCTATTTGTTAGTGTTATATCCGAATTGACTCCTATGCCACTCATGTCGGTCGTGCCTGTTTTTGCTGCCTTCAGGGATGCCGGTTGTACTTGGTACGAATAGCTTTTGGTTTTGTTAGCATTCAGTGTAAAACCACAAGTCGGGGGAACTGTGTGCTGACCTGCTAAGGGTTGTGGGTAGGGAGGTGGGTAAAAATAACCCAAAGGAAGTGGCCTGATGCCTTGTCCATCAAGCTCAGAGCCGTCCCACAGCAAAGTGTCCCCAATGTTTGCTCTACTGAAATTTACTACCACACAATCTCCTGGAATGGTCTTTTTCAGTTTCCTCACCCACTCAACCCTTCTTGCCGCGATGATACTTGTGGCAATATCAAAGCTCCCACTACTGAACTGTGAGCACCACTTTTTAGTTCTGTCTAGAAGATCATTCTCATTTTCCACAACGCCATTTTTTAAAGAAGGAATTCCAGACAGAACCACCACTAGAGGGGCAGCTTGTGGGGGAAGGTGTAATCTGGGTAATTTTGTGGTTCGGTGATATGGGGTGTGTCGATCTTTAGCTAGGGTCCTTGCATGCGTAACCTCTTTGGGTAAGGGATGGCGTTGAACCCCCGAGGTAGAATCTGACGTCATTGCTTGTTTTTTGGGGCTTCCTAAATTAGTCTGCGAGGCCTCCCCCAAGGGGGTCTCTATGTCTATATCTGTATCCTTACTGGGCACCCTAGCTTGATTTACACATAAGGCATTACCATCAGTGGAACATATCAGGTGGACCCTTAGGTCCTTCAGGAAATTGTCGATATTTTCACATTTCTTGACGATATTTGCGACACAAAGGTTCAGGGAGTCCACAATGTCCTTGCCAATGTTCACAAGCACAGGCTCCAAATGAGATTCAATTAGTTCCTCCATCAACTCCGAAAAAATGTTTGGTAGCCCAAGGTTCGATGTATTAGCCACGACCCCTTTGGTCTGGTTTGGGGGTTTGTTCCTTTTGGTATCTATCTTAGTAATTTTTATACTTTCATCGCACGGCCTTGTCACCCTCAAGCTAGCTGATTCAGAAGTGTCCACAGAGACCGGGTTATCCTGGGCACCCTGGAGCGAATTAGCTACAATAATGTCTGGCTCTAGAGGGATGGAGGGTGCAGTACCTGGAGACATTTCTGCATTCAGAGTGGACACAGCGTCTGTAAGTAAATCAAGTCCCAATTCCTTCTCATCATTTGCAATTTGATCAGTTAAAGCCCCTACGGCAGAGGTTAAATAAGAAATGATCGACTCCGATTTTCGAGGCACCTTGGCCTTCTTACCTTCCCCCTCTCTGGTGTTTAGTTTACGCTTCCCCATCCTGGAGCCAAGGGGGGTGGCCCGACCCGACCACTGCTGACCCCTGATGGCCCGCCCTCTACCCGGGCTCAGCCCGGCGCTGCCCGCGCGCGTCCCGCAACGCGGGAGGAGCGTCTGGTCTTTTAGCGCCGCCGGGCGCGGGAAAGTGACGGTGCAGGCAGCGTCCCGGCGTCCAAGCAGGGGGCGCTGGTAAATGTAGGCAGGTTGCTGTGTGGACGCTCCCCCCTCTCGGCGGCCACGGTTGCAGATGCGGCGGCGGGGGAGAGCAGTGGAGTGCGGGCGCGATATCCTGCAGCGCCGACAAGTAGGTACAGCTTCCTTATATGCCCCCTGGTACTTGAGAGCAAAAGCTGAGAGTAATCTTAGCGAAGCTTAAACCTTAGACATGTCAAAGCAGGCACAAAATATAAGTGGACGATAGCGCACATTCGGAAAGAAACTTTCCGAGAATTCCACGCCTATGCATTAATAGCTCTGGAACCAATGCTCGCTCGCTTATTAAAAATAATATCGTTTTTAAGGAGCTTGTTTTAGATAAAACACCATCCTGGGTTTTTATCACGGAGACTTGGGCCAAAGATTCCTCAGGCCCTGATCTGGTCGAAGCGGTCCCTGAGGGTTATTGCCTAACCCGATATGACAGATTAGGCCGTGTTGGTGGTGGCCTGGCTATTTTGTATCAGGACAAATTCCACTGCCATACTATACCCCTTTCTGACCCCAAGGGTGTATTTCAGGTCTTATACTTTTCCCTATCTGATTCTGTTAACCCTGCATTCAACGGAATCTTGGTTTATCGCCCCCCTGGCCCAAGAGCAGGATTTGGGCTGAAACTGATGCAGGTTCTGGAACCCTACTTTGGCCGACAAAATCTTACCAATCTAGGCGATTTTAATTTCCACCTAGAGCTATTGGAGGCGCACGACACTATCTCCTTGGTGGAAATAATGTCAGCCTGTGGACTCACCCAACTGGTGAATGGTCCCACCCACCGAGCGGGGCATACGCTCGATGGCATCTTTTCTAACGATCTAAGGCTGACAGTTACCAACCCTTTCCATCTTTCTTGGTCGGACCATCTGGCCGTCCCTTTCAATATGACCTATCTGACACGGGACTCTGTCAGAAGGGTCTCGAGCACTATGGAAGTGAGAAGGAACCTTAAAAAGATTAGGGAAGACTCTTTCCATCCATGGACATCTAGTCTGTCCATCCCTCGGGTGGTGGACACCTCCACAGCGGTTTCTATATACGAAAACATCATTTCGGAGGCCCTAGAGGAGTTGGCTCCAGCTAGGTCTTGCTATTCTGCTAGGAAAAGACCTTCAGCTCCCTGGTTCTCTGAACAACTACGGCTTCGTAGACAGGAAGTAAGGAGGCAGGAACGCCTATGGCACTCTAGCTGGGCCCCTAAGGATAGAGAAGCTCATAGGGTCCTGCTTAAAAACTACAAATTGGAAGTAATTAAGACCAAGCAGGAATATTTCACGGCACTCACTTCCTCACTTTCATCTCCTAGAGAACTTTTTAGGATTGTTGATTCCCTTACTTCCCTCCAGACCCCGGATCCTGTGGTTGCCTCTCAGGACCTGTGCAACAAGATAGCTGCCTTCTTTCAGTCAAAGATCGCCGACATCTACACTGCTCTGGAGGCCCAAAAATCCTTGACCGCCGTACCCTTGCTGTCTGCTCTTTCTGAGCCTGGTGATGCTGAACCATCTCAACATCAGGATCTGGTATCCTTTCCTCCTCTCTCCTGTCAGGATCTTGAAATCCTGCTTGATAAAACCAAATCTGGCTCTCCGCTGGATGTTAGCCCGCTAAAGATCCTCAAGCAGTGCAGAGAATCTCTCCTTCCCCCTCTGGTTGACATCATGAACAGGGCGATGAAGGAAGGCATTTTTCCCCAGCAGTGGAAAAATGCTGTAGTAAAGCCTTTGCTTAAAAAGCCTTCTCTGGATCCTGGGGTGTTAAAAAACTTTCGCCCCATCTCACTGCTCCCGGCTCCCGCAAAGATGCTAGAAGCCCATCTGAACAAACATCTGGCTGCATTCGTAGAGAGCTCGGGCTGTTTGGATCTTTCCCAGCATGGTTTCAGGAGGGAGCATAGCACCGAGTCTGCCCTCACCATAGTGCTGGATAATATCCGCACCAGGGTTGATGAGGGTCAGACCTCCCTCCTGATCCTTCTAGATCTCACAGCGGCCTTCGATACCCTATCTCCCGCGGTGTTAACATCTCGCCTGAGGGAGATTGGGGTCCGCGGGTCTGCTCTGGGACTCCTCTCCTCTTTTCTCGACCACAGAGAACAAAGGGTTATGCTGGGATCGTTTCTATCTCCATCCTTGTCTGTGCAATGTGGGGTCCCTCAAGGGTCAGCGCTTAGTCCTACCCTTTTCAATATCTATGTGACCCCCCTTGCCAGACTTATTAGATCTTTTGGGATGGAGGTAGTCTCCTACGCGGACGACACCCAGATCTTAGTCTCTCTCTCCCAGTCAGTTACGTCAACTGCCGCCAATTTTAGATCTTGTATGGAGGCAGTTGGCCAGTGGATGATTCACAACTCACTAAAACTGAATGGAGAGAAGACGGAGGTGATGGTTTTTGGAGGAAAGGAAACGATCTGGTCGGCTGAATGGTGGCCGAACTTGCTGGGCTTATGTCCTGTGCCCACCCTGTCTGCAAAAAATCTGGGAGTCATGATCGACCCCACCCTTAGTATGTGCCAACAGGTCAACAGGACTGTATCGACCTGCTGGGGGATCATCCACATTCTAAGGAAAATCAGGCACTATTTGTCACTCCAGGCAAGAAAGCAACTTGCTGTCGCACTCCTGGGCTCGCGACTGGATTATTGCAATGCGCTGTATGCAGGACTGAATAAGAGTCAGCTACAGCGCTTGCAGGTGGTCCAGAATGCGGCAGCGAGATTTGTTCTTGACCTACCTAAACGTGCCTCTGCCACCGAAGCCCGAAAGCAGCTTCACTGGCTCCCCGTTGAGGACCGTATCCTTTTTAAATCCATGTGTATGGTGTACAAAGCCATAGCTAGATCCAGCCCTACAGGCATAGGATCTATTTTATCTCAGCACAACCCCGGCAGGAATCTTCGCTCTAGTCACAAACTTCTTCTCTCTGTACCTCGTGTTAGAAAAGCAAGATGGGGAGGTAAGGCCTTCTCTAACTTGGCACCTAAATGGTGGAATGCCCTCCCTTTGGAAGTAAGGTCCCGCCCCACTCTACAAGCCTTTAGATCTGCTCTAAAGACCCACCTTTTTACACGTGCATACCCTTAGTGGTGCTCTGCAAACTTTTTGATTGGTTTTATAGGCGCCTTGACACCTTCGGGTTTAGTTTGCGCGATACAAGTTGCCTAATAAATAAATAATAAATAACCAAACAACGGATATGCATCCATGAAAATACTCGTTAAACTTAGTAAAGCGTAGATGAACAACCAAGCAAAAAAAACACACAAAAAAACTTAAGTGAGAGGAGCAAGAAATTTACAAAGTTAGGAGTAAACTGAGCACCCAAAGCCAGTCATTGTTGCAGGACACAAGAAAGTCACTTCATAGAAGCACTTTTAACGCAGGATGACACCCAACGAGAGACTAATTCCAATAAAGTAAAATTACTTCTTGTGCATGTTTTGTCTTAAACTAGACAACGACGACGAAGGAGACTGGTACATTATTCACAGCCCTTCGCTAACCGAGTGAGGAAGTGAGCCCCAGCCTACATGAAAACCTGTCATGGGCATTCCGTTTTGCCTTCTTAATAAACCCCATTGCGTGCGTTCAATCATTCATTCATTATAAATGCATTATTTCATTTTTTGTATTTATTATATAAACTGATGCTTTGACATAGGTTGATTGTGCATCTATTGCTCATAAGCTATGTATTTAATGGCTTGATTTATAAAAGCACAAAATATTTATGTAAACATGTAAAATTACGCATTTGTGTTTAACACCATACATCACAGACGACAAGGCCGGTGTATCTCATAATAATTTTGAGAGATTGTATACAAGTTGGATGCTTGGATATTTTAGTGGCGGGAGAATATTCAGACTCGTGAGGGAGAACTGAAGGTGCAAGCAACTGCTTTAAAACCAAGCACTGGCCCAGGTTGGTGCAAGCTGTTAATCTGAGTTAAAGCGCAACAAAACATGCAACCATGCTGCCGGAAGCAAGCTGCAAACTGAAAAACATTGTTTATGTCATTAGGATATTCATTTACTGCCGCGTCTAATTCTAATTTACTCATTAGCTAGGGGATAGCAGAGGCAGATCCTGATGCAGCTTTATTCAATAAATGATTTAACGATCACCATCAGATATGCTGCCATTTTTCTTGTATTTCTTGCATTTTTGCTTTTTACTATTATTTTTATTTCTGTAATAACGCATGTTCATTTAATCTCCAGTACAACCGGGCTTCAATATTTAATAAAGCCTTTTAAAATATAGTGTGGATTTCTTGTGTTAATCCAGCTTTTGGTGGAAAAGAGTTCCAGAGCTCATCAACTAATAAATATAATCCTGGCATTTATAACAGGAATGATCATTATCCAATAAGCATGATCTCCAGATGGGGGGAGGTGCGTGGGTCACATCCTTTCTTTCCTGCTTGAGCTGGCAAGTTGATTGAGCCATATCTGCGCCAGGGGACTCTAAACAAGTATCTGGGCCATATTTACAATACAACTTTTAAAAACAAATCAAGGCAAGGCCTATACTGATATGGAATCAACTCAAAGTTCTAACCTGCCAAATGGACTTTTAGATGAAAAACAAGAGAAGAACGGTTGACTCAAACTCTTGATAGGTCCTCTTCAGACTTCTAAAAACTATACACTCTAATCCCAAAAATAGAGCTTAAGACGAGTAAAAACTGATTGGCCTCAACTCCAAGGAGAAACAGTCTATGTATTCTGGGGAAGTCAAAAAAGAGAGTTATATATCCATCATACCTCCTCCACCATTGTCCATTTAATAGTTTCCACCAGGGTGAACTGCTAATTTTCAAGAAAAAGCACCACATAAACCTCTTTCTTTCTTGAACAACCCGGAAGCTTTTCATCTACATTTCAGATCTTACACAACCATCAGCCATGGCACTATCTGAAGGCAAGCCACTAAGTGCCACACGTATCGATAAAGAGTATCACTTTTTATCAGAAGAAAAGATCAATAGGACACAAACCGCTACAGCCAGGGTTATTGCAACCACTGGTTCTGTGCAAAACAAATATGAAAGATGTGTCTGGACAAACCCCATCCCAAAGAATTTTGGTAGGTCGCCTAGACCAAGCTCTATCTTCCTCATCATGCTCAAGTCTTCACTCCATTCCATGAGTTATATGTGTTTGGCTGGGAAAGTAGCACTGCCATAGACTGGTGTTAAGAAATAGAAGCAGCAATAGCTAGAATCCCAGCCAAGAAATAAATGACAGCCAACAAAAGATTACACGATTTTCTGAAAAAAATACTCTGCATTCAGTAAACAGCAAACAATCTTTTGTGATATCAGAAAGCAAAGCTTGACATCTACATTTTCGTTTTGCAGATCACAACAAGATGCCTTAAATCCCAGTGTTGGTTGCTCTCTGCGCATGAGTTAATGACCTCTTAAAGTTAGCAAGGTCTATGTCAGCAATACAGAATAGTGAAATAGAATTACCAGTCCGAGAGCTGCCAATGATGCTGTCTTAGGCAACAGCAGTCCTATAAAGCTACTAAAAATGCAGTTTCACATTAAGGTGAAATTCCTTAAGCTGGGTCTTTTATTTTTGCTGAGCTCCAACCATTTCACAAGTAGCATTAAGGATGGGATTTGTTTAGAATACCTAATGCCTAAATTGAATCAGTCAGGGTTGACTCTTCAATAACGATATTTTTGGCTGCCAACTGATTGTCCAGAAAAGCAAAATAAGTGGCTCATTGCTAGCGTAGAGTTTTAACAAAATGCCATCTCACCTATTGTGGTAGAAAACCTTGTAGCAGCCTCGAGTCTATTATAGCTGCAAACTAAAAGGATGCACCTCAGTGTGGTACAAATAGCCATCTAACCTATAATGAGCACTTTCTCGTTAAGTGCAATCTGTTTAAGGTTACAAGTCCAATGGCAGAAAGCACAGTACACATCTATGTGTTATTCATCTACCATTGTTGTGAGGTTCTAGAAATGGGAATTTTGTACCGTCCGATACATCTAGATTTATTTCCAAGACAAGCAGTTTTAATGTCTATTTTGACTGAGCGACAACTAAACATGAAATTACGGTAAACTAAGGACATAAGTGCTACACCCTCATGTTCACAGCAAATCAAGTAATCAGGAGCCGATGTCTTCAATTTGTGAAATGTGTGATGCATATGATAAGCCGAAAGCCCATGATTACAGTTACTATTTTTGATTGGCTGAAGCAAGCGTGAGAGTCAGTCAGGAAAATAGAATATTTACCCAATATTATACATTGTGGTTAAGTGGAGCTCTGTCCGAAGTTTGGTGCCCTTAATTAACAGCTGCTTCTTTTTTTGAAAACAGCCAACATATTCACAAGGATAATGCATTGAGTGTTAACACCAGGTCAATATCTGGAACATTTACCTTAAATAGAGAACTGCAAAAAGCCATGACAATGTTTTAATGCATAGGGTATTGATGGAGCAGAGGAGAGACAAACATTTTTGTGTACCCCTTGTAAAGTCAGTCTCTCATAACAGTAATATTCATTAAATGAGTGGAGCATGAGAATTAATCAACCAAGTACACATAGAATAGAATTAAACGCGGGAATTTTTTTTTCTGATTTGCAAAAAACTAATTTACTAATTAATCAAAGAGTCATACTAATATAGAGCTGTGGTATTTTAAAATTATTCGGATAAAAGTGTGTATTTGTGCTTATGTTAAAAGTTTGTGTGGCAAAAACAATTAAATTGGTAAGTAAATGACGCATATGTGTACGCTTTTGCTAGGTAACCTCTAACAGGGAAAATTAGAATGGTGGGAGGTAAACGAAAGGGCTAAAATTCTATATCTAACGTCTGTTGTGTTTGTTTTCATATTAGTTCCCATTGTGGCCCTTGCGGCCTAGTTCGAAAATGGCTGTTTAAGTGAGACTTCAGGAGAGATGGCCCCTACGCATGCGCGAGACATGCTAGTATTGAATGAATGGCCTGTGCTCGGAGCAAAAGATGTCAAGGTCAGCCTGACCTAAGAGCAAGAAACGTGCCAAATGATGCTTGCATTTGGAAGCCTGGGAAACAAGCGTGATGTAACCTTAGGATGTACATAAGATACAAGGACGGAATGACAATTGCCAAGTGGGCAATTTCTCCATGAGAAAATAATTGAGAATGACATAGCAAAACTAGAACTGGTTTGATCAAGGAGGACATGAGGTGACCATCACCACACCCCTCTAATGGACCAATGAGAAATGAGTGTGTACCCTAAAAGTTTCAATTTTGAGTTAGATAGTTAGGAAAAAGTGTATAAAAGAGCTTGTGTGAAAGAGGGAAAAAGTTGGTTCCGTGGATTTTATTGCGCACCATGACATGCTGTCTGTTTGAACAATTTTTGGTGCAACAAGACTTTAAATTATTTTTGGACTTTAAATTTTGATGGGGCAAAAGATCGAATGTGGAGTCCTGTTGGGAGGTAGACAACGAGGAGGTTAGAAAGACAGTCAGCTTGGGAACCTGTTCACTGCAGTTTTGTCATCGCCTATGGCAATGTGGTAATATGCTTTCTAATTTTGGAAATTTTCTTGACTGTATTAATTAATGCTAAAATTTGACCTTGAAAGGTTATTTGTCTTCTCTATTTGAATTTAGATAAAGGATTCTATAAAATATAATCTGAGTTTGTGTTTATTTAGAATAAAAGTCATGACAAATTAAATATTAAAGTAATGGGAATATTGTGATTGAGCTGGTCTTAATCGCCATCAACTGACTTCTACTAGCTGGTCCATCGACCAAACAGCGGAGTACCTTGATGTTATTTCCTTATGTCTGTTGAGGGAAAGTGATATGTACATATATGTATATAATGTATAGAATTCAGAATCTAGATTAATGAGGTATCCCGCTATCCAGCAGCTCGCCTTCTGTATTTCACTGATCTCAGGAGCTGTGTGATGTGTGAATGTTGCAGTGTTATGGGCCCCACCAATGAGTAAATAAGTTAGCTCCTGGGTTTAAGTGAGATGAGTTGTAAGGGTTGTTTGGGAGCGGCGCTGTGTCAGATTTCTTGGTAGCAGAGGTCTGGTTGCTATAGGTTGGTTTGGAAATTAGTAATGGGTTTTTTGATTAGTTGAGTGAGTATATATAACACCCCTATGTTCAAAGGTTTATGTTTAACATTTTATGTTGAGTTTGTATTATGTAGTCGGAATTTTGAAGCTTCCGGGAAGTAGGAAGTTTGTTCCCCTGTATGCAGACAGGGAAAATCTGTAACAAGGTAGTTACATGGAATTGTACATTGTCTAGTTTCAAAGGATAACACAGGAAGGTGTTATTTTAGGGAATTCTTGTATGAGTTGCGTTGAGTGAGTCGCATTAGGTATCCCCGTGAAACTCTGGCCTTAATTCTCAGGAGGAGTAGTCTCAACATGTGTTTTATCACCAGAGAAACGGGCTTGCTTTTTGCAGGATAGAAGGGTAAGGTAGAGGGAAGTGCTATTTTAATCGGCGAAACGAAATTCTATGGTAGGTCAGAGGTAAGAGCTGCCTACTGGAAATACAGAAAACTTGTGCCTTTGGGTAAACTATCTCTTTGGTTTTAGTGAAATAGACAATGGAAATGTGTTTGTGTCGTAACTAACTGATTTAAGTTGTAAAAAATAAGAAAATACAGTGCCAATACATTTTGTAAAGGAGGGGTCAGTAGAAGCCGGAGTAGAACTGACATCAGCAAGAGTTGCGCTGGGATAGGTCCCCGTGACTGTGATGCGAGCCATTCTAATTGGTGCAGTAACAAGGACTGCGCAGGAATAGGTCAATGTGATTGTGATGTGATCTATTCTGATTGGTGCGTTAGTGTGAACCGCGCTGGGATAGGTCAGAATATTGGAACAGACTGAGAAAGAGTGTACGATTGTTTTGAAGTAAAGGAATCTGTGAAAACATTGATTAATATTATGAGCATGACAGGGAGAAACCTTCATGGTTCAAGAAAATTAAGAATCTAAAAAAAAGGACAAGGAAATAGTTATCAGAGAGGGAAAAGTACTTCCTCCACCAAAAACGCCAGCATCGAACATGATGGCGAAATATAGCTATCATACCTGCATTTGGCTAGAGAATTGGGCAAAATATACTAAAAATGATGGAGTATTGGCATTTCCAGAAGTAGGTTTGTTTAGCGCAGCAGTATTACGAAATTTGAGAGAGAAAATGGTAAGGCTTGAACCAAGACCTAGACCTACACAATTTGAAGATTTAATAGAATGGGAAGATGAGATGCATGAAAAGAGAAAGAGAGATTTAGAGAAGTAAAAGAAAATCGCTGTAGTCCAAGAGGATTGTAGGGAACTACACATGAGAGTAGAATGAAAAGATGGAGAAATGCTGATATGTGGGATGGGATGTATCCAATGCAAACAGTTGATGAGACTGTAGGGAGAAAATGTATTAGAAAAGAGAAGTTGTGGAAACAGTGACACTGAGGACGAGGTGCTGGAGGATATTCTAAATAGAAGAAACCCTTCATATCAGCCAACTTCTGCAGTGGTGACACCAAATGCACAGCCAATGGAGATTGGATTGACAGGAACCCCAAAACGATATTCTGAAGTAAAAAGTACCCCGGAAAAACACGAGTTAAAACAAGTTGAAAATCCTAGTACTCCTGAATTAGCAAGATCGACAAATGAATTGGCTGAGAAAATCCAAGAATTTACAAGAAATATAGAAGCTGTAACTGTACCAGTAACTAGATGTCCTGTAATACCAGTTTTTGAAAATCAATGAATAAATGAGCCTTTGTTAACCATTCCATTAAATCTGCATTTGCAAAAAGTAAAGGAAAAGATTTATCCAGACTTAAATGAAACAAGGAATACAATTAGAACAACACCACCTGATTTAACTATAAATCAAAGTCCAATATATAGAATTCCTATGGGAGCAGAATCAGCATCTGAGACTCCAGAGAGAAGTATAGATAAAATATATTTGACAAAAACTCCGATAGGGCTAACAGCAGAAGAATTAAATGATTGGGTTACAACCTTACAACAGAAAGATTTGGAACCTAAACTTTTAGACATGGTTAGATTGAAAACAGATATGGAAGAACGGATTATTGGAACTATTGGAACTGAGAGACTAAAAACATATCAGGATGAAGAGCTCATGTTCACGTGTAAAAATATAAATTGGAGAGCTAAAAATGTACATGATAAATTTAAAGAAACGGTGAACGAATTAGGAGTAGAATTTGCAACAAAAAAAATGTTACAGAAACCCTACAGAGTAGATTTTACTGAAAAGGATATAGATAATTTGAATACAACAGGAAGATTGACCCAGATAAAAGAATACATTTTATTACTGAGAAAATGGGGAGATGTAGACCGATGGAGAAGCAGATGGATAAAGAAAAAGGAAGAAGCCAATGATAACACATCCTTAGCATTCCCGGGTAAAGAAAAGGAACCAGTAGTGACTGAATTTCCCATGAGAGAAATACCAGGAGGAGGTTATGTACATGTACCATGGACTTGACAGGATATATTGTCATTTACAAATGATTTCCCAAGATTAAGAGAAAAACCAGTAGAATGGTATAGACAGGTAGATAGGTTTGTGAAAGTTTCAAAAGTGTTGTGGGAAGATTTAGATGGATTATTTGATATAGTTGTACCTGTGTATTTGTGGACGGAATGTAAAATTACAGTTGATTGACCAAAAGAAGAACATCCAAGAGATGGTAAAACAGGTGCTCCAGGTTGAGGAAATATGATCAAGTTATAAACATTTTGAAGAAAAAAAAATCCTCCAATAGAAACAGATTGGGTAAAAATTGACAGAACTCTTCAAGAACCTAAAGAAGCTGTACATGCTTACTACGAAAGATTGCTTCTAGTTTTTAAACAATATAGTGGATATGAAACCTTGAGTGATAAGGATATGAGTCATTTTGTATATAGGTTTGTGTTTGGTTTAAGACCTGAAATAGGTGAAATGATGAAGCACCACATGATGTGTTGGCAGTCCAGTTCAGTGGACGACGTGCTACGATATGCAAAGTATTGTTGTGATGAAATTGACGCCAAACAGTGAAAATTTAAAAAAAGGCTATGTGGGCACAAGTGAAAGTCTCAGAACAACAGGAAGAGCAGTTAAATAATCAAAATAATGAATCCAGTCAAGCACAAATGAAGAGCAATATGAATAAAGAGAAAGGGCAAATGAATTTAGATGAAGCTAAAAATAAATGGCTGTGTCATAATTGCGGCAAGATAGGGCATTGGAGGAACGAGTGTAAGTTACCCCCAAAAGTTAATCCGGAAAATAAATCATTGAATCCACAGGTGCAGAATGAGGTAAATCCACAATCATCGCCACAGCAACAGGTAGTTACTCAACAGAGTCAGGTGCCAGTACCCACATAGTGTTAATCTTCAGAAATACAGTGCAGAGACAGGGTTCTACAGAGGAGAGCAGGTAAAATCAATCAATCAATCAATCATGGCATTTATATAGCGCGCTACTCACCCGGGAGGGTCTCAAGGCGCTGGGGGTGAGGGGTATGTTACTGCTCGAACAGCCAGGTCTTGAGTTGCTTCCTGAAGGAGAGATGGTCTTGAGTTCGCCGAAGGTGGGTGGGGAGGGAGTTCCAAGTCTTGGCTGCCAGGTAGGAGAAGGATCTTCCTCCGGCGGTGGCTTTGCGGATGCGTGGTACGGTGGCGAGTGCGAGGCTGGTAGATCGTAGCTGGCGGGTGGGCGTGTAGAGGGTCATGCGGTCGTTGAGGTACTTGGGGCCCAGGTCGTGGAGGGCCTTGTGTGCGTGGGTGAGGAGTCGGAACGTGATCCTCTTGCTGACGGGGAGCCAGTGCAGGTCTCTCAGGTGTCCAGTGATGTGGCTGTGTCAGGCGATGTCCAGGATGAGTCGTGCGGAGGCGTTCTGGATGCGTTGGAGTCTTCTCTGGAGTTTGTCTGTGGTTCCGGCGTAGAGGGCGTTCCCGTAGTCCAGTCGGCTGGTGACGAGTGCCTGGGTGACGGTCTTCCTGGTTTCAGTGGGGATCCATCTGAAGATCTTGCGGAGCATGCGCAGGGTGTTGAAGCACGAGGAAGAAACGGCGTTGACTTGTCTGGTCATTGACAGGGAGGAGTCCAGGATGAAGCCCAGGTTGCGTGCGTGGTCCGTTGGTTTGGGAGCGGTGCCCAGGGCCGGGGCCCACCAGGAGTCGTCCCAGGCGGAGGGTGATGATCCCAGGATGAGGACTTCTGTCTTGTCTGAGTTCAGTTTAAGGCGGCTGTTCCTCATCCAGTCGGCGACGTCTTTCATCCCTTCGTGTAGGTTGGCTTTGGCGGTGGTGGGGTCATTGGTGAGGGAGAGGATCAGTTGGGTGTCGTCAGCATAGGAGATGATGTTGAGGTTGTGTTGGCGTGAGATGGCTGCGAGGGGGCTCATGTAGACAATTGAAGATCTGCACATGCAGCTGCAATTCCGCAGTTTAGGTGGTGGTCAGATGGAAATGAGACTGAGGAGAGTTATTGACAGTGCCTAAGAGAGGAAGTGAAGTGTGTGCTTGACCCCCACTCTGGAGGTAGATCATTCTGGTCCTTTTGTGAATGGAAAGGTGAATGGTGTAAATATTACTTTCCTAGTGGATTCAGGTGCTACCCATTCTACAGTCAGATCAGTAGAAATTCTAAACCTTGACATCATTGCATTGCTGAATCATTTGGCCGAAGGAGGACATAAAGTGTCTCCATCAAAATTAAAGTTCTGTCAGCAAGAAGTACAATATCTAGGTAATAAGATTGGGAAAGGGACGAGAAAAGTGACCTCAGAGAGAATCAAAATTATCAGAGGAATGACCCCCCCCAAAAACACAGAAGCAAGTGAGAATGTTTCTGGGAATGGTTGGTTATTGTCGACAGTGGATAAGTGGATTTTCATTAATTGCAAAACCCTTACAGCGTTTAACAGAAGGAGATGTAACAGACCCTATTGTGCTGAATGAAAAAGAGATGGAAGCATTTGAGCAATTGAAGACTAGCTTGTGTGAAGCACCAGCGTTAGGCATGCCTGATTATGAAAAAGAGTTTGACCTATATTGCAGTGAAAGAGATGGGTGTGCATTATCAGTTCTGATTCAGAGGCACGGAAGAATAAGCAGACCAATTGCCTATTTTTCTGCAGTTTTGGATCCAGTAGCTAGAGCATTGCCTGGATGTTTGAAAGCAGTTGCTGCCACAAGTGTGAGTTTGGAACAGAATAAAGGTATAGTGATGGGGTACCCAGTGAAGGTGTATGTGCCACACTCGGTTGAAATCCTCCTCACTAGAACAAAAACACAGTACATGACAAACAGTCGGTTGACCAGATACGAAAAAGCAATTCTGGATGAAGACAATCTGACAGTTGCAAGGTGTGTAAATGTAAATCCTTCCACTTTGTTGCCTGATGCATTGGATGTGGAAGTCAAAAATTACATTGATCATAAATGTTTGGATGTGCTGGAGTACTGTACCAAACCAAGACCTCAAATTAAGGATGAACCTTTGGAAGAATCAGACTATGTGATGTTTGTGGACGGTTCATGCCTGAGAACAGATGAAGGTGTTTTGGAGTGCTGCATATGCTGTATGTACAGTGGCAGATGTCATGGAAGCATCTTGTTTGAAAGGAATACGTTCCGCCAAAGTTGCTGAGCTGATTGCTTTGATTCGAGCATGTAAATTGGGAAAAGATGTCCTAATTTGGAGTTGGCCATGATTATGGGCAACTGTGGTCTTAAAGAGGATATATGACTTCTGCAGGATCACCTATCGGTAATGCTGAGATTGTGAGAATGTTACTTGAGGCGATACAGCTGCCCAAGAAGATTGCTGCAGTGAAGTGTGCAGCTCACAAAAATGGAGATGACTATGTTACAGAAGGTAACCGATTTGCTGATACAATTGCTCAGTACTGTGCTAAAAACAACGCCTCTATAAATCGTGACAGAGAAAAAGAACACGTTTCAAGTCTTTTGACGCGTACTATCATAGTTGAGACTTGGCAGTAAGTGAGACAATTGCAAGAAGGGGCAAGTGATGAGGAAAAAGATACATGGATAAAAGCAGGTTGCAGGCAAAGGGAAGAAGGCGAAATTTGGGTGTACAGAGATGAAAGACCAGTAATGCCTGATAGCATGATCTCTAACATGGCCCGAATGTACCATCGTCAAGCACACATTGGTCGAGATACAATGATTAGACTTTTTTGACAAACTTGGTATAATCCCAAGTTCCGCATGATTGCCGAGAGCTTATGTCAAAGATGTTTAGTGTGTCAACAATTGAATCCAAGATGAAAAACTGTTGTAAGTCTGGGAACCATAGGACGGGAGGGAGGTCCTTTTACCAGAATGCAGTTAGACTTCACAGAGATGCCACCATGTAACCGTCTGAGATACTTACTAGTAATCATTTGTTTGTTTTCACAATGGGTTGTGGCGTTTCCCATAAGAAGGAAAGATGGAGTTACTGTAGCAAAGCTTCTGCTAAGGGAAATAATCCCCAGATTCGGTTTTCCAGTGACAATTGAGACAGACAAAGGAAGTCACTTCCAAAATTAACTGATACAATTGATATGTGAAGCACTGTACATTCGTCAGAAATTGCATTGTGCTTATAGACCAGAGGTTTCTGGGGTAGTTGAACAAGTAAATGGAAAAATCAAAATCAGACTGGCAAACATGTGTTTGGCCACAGGACTAAAATGGCCTGATGCTTTGCCACTTGTTCGAATGAGCTTAAGGAGCATACCAGACAGGAAAACGGGGTTGAGTCCTCATGAAATACTGTTGGGACGAGTAATGAGACAAGCATTTGTACCAGTTGACAAACTGTTAACTATAAATGATGATATCATACTGGATTAATGCAAGAGTCTGTCTGACGTGGTGACTTCTCTATTTCACCAGGTTGGGATTGATGAGAGTACAAATGAAAATCATCCAGCTCATGACCTGAGTCCTGGAGACTGGGTTCGGATAAAAGTGCACAGAAGGAGAAACTGCTTAGTTCCAAGCTGGGATAGACCACAACAAGTAATCCTGGTCAGTACCACAGCAGTGAAGTGTGCTGGTGTGAAGAGGTAGGTACATGCTAGCCACACCATTCGAGTACCAGAACCTGAAAATTCAGACTCTGACACAGAGGGTGAAACAGACCAAACTCCACATCTGAAAGCTCGACTTGTACGTCGACATCTGGAGATATCAAGTTCAGCATCTGAAGCAGAAAATGAGATAATTGAGATTTCAGATCTTGAAGATCGACCTGAAAGTCGACATCTGGAAGTACCAAGTACTAATTTGGACAAGGAAAAAGAGCAAAATAAAACTGGTAGAAGAGAGAACACTGGAGAGCAGAGAATTCTGAGGACAGGAACGTAAATCTTGAAACTGGTGAAAAGGAAATAACTCATGATGAGGATGAGATGCCAAGTACCAGTCATGGAGATGTTCCTTGTGAAAGAACTGAACAAAAGAAAACCAAAATTCAGTTGATGAACCAGAGATGATAACATTCAAAATAAGGAGTAGTGAAATAAAGTCTGAAACAGAGTCTGATGACAGTGAAGGAGAAATAACTCAATGAAAAAGTCCTAGAAAAAAAGAGCTTGGAAAATTGCACGGGGAATTGTAGAGCCTGAAATAAAAAAGACAAGAAAAGGAGATAATTGGCCTAAAGATATTAAAGGACTGAAGTTCAAATTGATAAACTTAAATAAAAATCAAGAATAACAAGTGAATGAAATAACAAGTCAAAAGGATCAAATAAAAGAAAAGATTGAAATAGTGCAAAGGCCAAAAAGAGTAAGGAGACCAAATCTGAAATATAAATCTCCTGAATGGTCTTATTTCGCATTACCTGATATACAAGAAGTCGAAAGCAGCCAAGAAAAACAAGGCAATCTTGGAGAGTGAAAAAGTGATTAGAGACAGATTGTGCTTAAACTGGAAATGCAAAGGATGACAAATTAAAGAAAGCTGGATAACTAGAAAAGAAAGGTGACATCACAGAAAAGAAAGATTTTTGAGGACTAATTTTTTTCAATTGTAAGAGGTAAAGAGATATTAGAAAGAAAGGGATTAAAGGACATTTCTTATAGTGTGGAAAGCGCTTTGTAAAAAAAAAAAAATGTCTGAACAATATTAGAAGATCAAAATGTTCTATTTTTCATAAATGGTGTCGAATGTGGTTAATCTGTACAGTTTATTAATGTTTGTATGGCTTATTTTAGCATAGTGATTCCCTTTAGACCAAATTTCGAACATGGAGAACATAATAATAGTAAAAGTGAAAAGATTTATGATTTAAAGAATGATATGAAACTTGTGGATAACACTGAATTTCATAGAGATAGATCTATTAATGATTTTTCATAGAATGCTTTTACTAGACTTTTGTATGAGTATGTAGAAACAATAGATATCAGGGACTGCATGCAGTTACCCGCATCTGTATCAGAGGGAGTAATGTACCATAACCTTCCTTTGACTTATGGAATAACTTGTAGTGTATTAGCTAGTTTATTTTACAAAACAGGTAAATTAGAATATTATTTTTCTGATTCAGATGACACTTTTGCAACTTTGACAGTTACACATGGACTGAACAAAATGAAAATGGGTAAAGTTTTTGGTGAATATTTTCTGGAAACACAAGAATTAACCTTGGAATATGCTTTTATAAACAATTTAACATGTAGAATGTGTAAGGAAGAAAAGGTCTTCCTGGACATGGTAGAAGAAAGGAGAATCAGATATCAAAGAAAGGCAACTGAAAGTAAATCAAAATCAACAATGTGGAACTTTGAAGATGAAAACCTTTATAAGAGTAATGTAAATGTAGCAATAGGTATAGATATGCCACAACAAGGGAAACTGTGTATTCGTAGAGACAATACTATGTATGACAATTATTTTGTAGGTGCAAGTGAATGTAAAGACACGTACATAATCACAGGGGGATGGGGATTTAAAGGTGAAAATGATCCTGTTTTTCCTGGAATTTATTTTATATGTGGAAACAAAGCTTATTATAGTTTACCAGACCACTGGTACGGGACTTGCTACATAGGTTTGGTCTTTCCAAAAATATTTAATGTAGATAGAGGAACTAATGGAATTCATGAGATAGGTAAACCATTAACACGTAGAAGAAAGGAAAGTTTTTTAGAAATAGTAGGTGACATTTTAGGAGCATTGATACCAGCAGTGTGTATATCATTTATGCAAATAAAATTTGGAAATTGTAAACAATAGTGGATCGTTTGTCAACAAATACTGCCAGAGGACTTTAATGGTAAATACTGAAATGGTTGCTATGAGAGCTACGGTGATGCAAAATCGACTTGCTCTTGACATTTTATTGGCAAAAGAAGGAGGAGTCTGCAGAGTTTTAAAAGTACAACACTGTTGCATGATTATACCTGACAAAAGTCAGAACATTCAAAGATACATTAAAAATATTAGTGAATTACATAAAGAAATTACTCCACCCTAGGTTGATGGTGTTCTAGAGAAACATGGTAAGAGTTTTTCTGCTGTAAAGAAGTGGTTTGTAGAAATAGGTAGGTCAACAATAGGGAAAGTATTAATTCCACTGACAATAGTAATTCTTATAGCATTAGTATTAAGATTAGTGTGCAAGTGTGTTAGAAAAAGAAAAACTGAAAAATTGATAAAGGAGAAAATAGAGATAAATAGGGAAAGAGAACGTGAAATGGGAGAAATAGAGTTGGAAGAATATAAAGAAAAGATGTATAAAGATTCCAAAAGACAAAATATAGAGGATACTAGAGTTTAAGCTATAACACAAGAAAAGAACCTGAAACATGTTTTTATTGAAATTTAGTTGGGGTGATTGGTGGTGATAAAATCACCAAAGGGGGGAGTTGATGGAGCACGGGAGAGACACAAATTGTGTATCCCTTGTAAAGTCAGTCTTTCATAACAGTAATACTCATTAAATGTGTGGAGCATGAGAATTAATCAACCAAGTACACATAGAATAAAATTAGACGCGGGAAAACTAATTTGCTGGTTTGCAAAAAACAAATTTACTAATTAATCAAAGAGTCATACTAATATAGAGCTGTGATATTTTAAAATTAGTCAGATAAATGTGTGTATTTGTGCTTATGTTCAAAGTTTGCGTGGCGAAAACAAAAAAATTGATAAGTACATGACGCATATGTGTACGGTTTTACTAGGTAACCTCTAACAGGGAAAATTAAAATGGTGGGAGGTAAACAGAAGGGCTAAAATTCTATATCTAACGTCTATTGTGTTTGTTTTCATATTAGTTCCCATTGTGGCCCGCACGGCATAGTTCGAAAATGGATGTTTAAGTGAGACTTCGGGAAAGATGGCCACTACACGTGCGCAAGACATGCTAGTATTGAATGAATGGCCTGTGTTCGGAGCAAAAGATGTCAAGGTCAGCCTGACCTAAGAGCAAGAAACGTACCTAAGGATGCTTGCATTTGGAAGCCTGAGAAACAAGTGTGATGTAGCCTTAGGATGTACAAAAGATACAAGGACGGAATGACATGTGCCAACTGGGCAATTTCTCCATGAGAAAATAATTGATAATGACATAGCAAAACTAGAACTGGTTTGAGCAAAGAGGACATGAGGTGACCATCACCACCCCTATAATGGACCAATGAGAAATGAGTGTGTACCCTAAAAGTTTCAATTTTGAGTTAGATAGTTAGGAAAAAGGGTATAAAAGAGCTTGCATGAAAGAGGGAAAAAGTTGGTTCCGTGGATTTTATTGCACACCATGACATGCTATCAGTTCGAACGATTTTTGGTGCAACAAGACTTTGAATTATTTTTGGACTTTAAATTTTGATGGGGCAAAAGATCGAATGTGGAGTCCTGCTGGGAGGTAGACATCGAGGATGTCAGAAAGACAGTCAGCTTGGGAACAAGTTCACTGCAGTTTTGTCATCGCCTATGGCAACGTGGTAATATGCTTTCTAATTTTGAAATTTTCTTGAATGTATTAATAAATGTTAAAATTTGTGCTTGAAAGGGTATTTTCTTCTCTATCTGAATTTAGATAAAAGATTCTATAAAATATAATCTGAGTTTGTGTTTATTTAGAATAAAAGTCATAACAAATTAAATAATAAAGTAATGAGAATATTGTGATTGAGCTGGTCTTAATCGCCATCAACTGACTTCTACTAGCTGGTCCATCGACCAAACAGCGGAGTACCTTGTTGTGATTTCCTTATGTCTGTTGAGGGAAAGTGATATGTACATATATGTATATAATTTATAGAATTCAGAATCTAGATTAATGAGGTACCCCGCTAACCAGCAGCTCGCCTTTTGTTTTTCAATGATCTCAGGAGCTGTGCGGTGTGTGACTAGCGGTGTTATGGACCCCACCAATGAGTAAATAAGTTAGCTCCTGGGGTAAGTGAGATCAGATGTGAGGGTTGTTTGGGAGCCGCGCTGTGTCAGTATAACAAATGCCTATTAAAAATGGTTCTGGAGAACTTAAGTGTGATGAGTCTGAAGTTGTTCTATTCTTCTTTTGGCTTGTTGTACCCATATTAATGAGGCCTAGATATCAGCAAAGCTTAAACATGCTTTGCATTCAGACTGTGTCTCTTAGTGTTTTGACTTTGATTTGGTTTCTTGTCCTACTGCTTTTAATGTTCTAGGACACCTATATCTCACAATGGTGTGGACATGTAAAAAGGAAAACAGAGTGCCAACTTTATCCCCCAAGCAGGTAGGACTGAAGCTAGTCCTCTGTTCAAAACATACTGCATGCGAAGCAGGTAAATGCAAGCAAAAGGTCCTGGTAGAAGCAACTAAACCAGGAATAATTAACATTGAGGTGCTCTCAGTAGAAGCGCTGAGTAAGATACCAACCAGGGAACAAAATTAATGCATTTATATCGAGTGCTTTACAGCGACCATCTGCTCTGGTCAGAAACCACAAAGGGATCAGAACTGACCCATGCCCTGCACCACAAACCCTACACGACTGGCTACATTTAATATCCTTTGTGGCGGTTACATTGAACACGAGCGGAGATTGGCATTCATGGAGCTAGGTGGATAATTTTGGGGTGGATTGATTTCGATAAAGAGAAGGAGTCGAGTATTTAACGCACAAGGTTGATATATTCAGGCGGATTGATTCGACGTCTTGGAAACGCTGTAGAAGCTGGGTACAGACAGTACCTTTTCCAGGGTCCTTTATCAGAATCATTCACAGAGTACATTGGGCAGGCTCGTACATTCCTTCATTGGGCTCATCATCTGAATTGATCAGGTTCCGCGATTATTGTCTACTCTCATGGCGTCAGAGCAGCACCTCGCCGTTGATCAGCAAAAAATTGTTTTTCCTTGTTCCCACGAAGAAGGGATCTTCAGATCCCGAAATGCATTGGGATCGACGACGGAACTGACATTTGTGTATTTTTACATTTTGTACTTCATAAATTTATGTGATTTGCTTTGTTGGATGCAATAACAGTCAAAATATGACACCAAGAACGAGTATGAACTCGAAAAATAAAATTTTATTCAAAGTATTGAAATTGTTTTGTTAAAAAAGATTCAGAAAACTATATTGAAATGTACTAGGACATGAAACTGTGGAATTAATTTCAGCAAACTGTTAGTTTTCAAAGGCAGTGTGTTGTATATTGATTCTTCTTGTAATATGGCTGGCAGTAGTCATTAGCCCTTCCTTAGTGTTTTCACCTTCTCAGCCTCCCAGAATACCTGTAAGTGTTCTAACCTGTACCACGCTGTTCTACCTGTGTCAGTTGATAGTCTGGTCAGCTGGCGAGGTTTGTACTCAGAAGTTCTACAATAAATCTACATGTAATCAACCAGAAGTATCCGGTCATCTATCACCATCTAATTTACAACATTTTGGCGACGTTTTCTGCTAACCAGACCAGAGAAGAAACCATCAAACACAGCTTGAGCTACACCCCGCAAAAGAACCCACAACAGTCCATCTATCTGCTGCTAGTAATATCATCAAAGGAAGATTGAAACTGGATGAATGATGGAAAAGTGTAAGGAAATTAAAGCAAGTAAAGAACCGCGAGTCAATTTTTCATCCCTGGCAGCAGTGCGCAACAAGAAGTAAACCCAACTGCGGTTAGAAGTAAGGGGTGGAGAAACTAAGCTGTCAAGTAACAAGAAATCTTTGAAGCACTGTGAAAAATTAAGAAACCAGCCCCAAGTATTTTAAGCGCCTTGAAAAGTTAAGAAACCAGTCTCAAGTGGCAGCAAAAGTCAAACAAAACTACATCTCAAACAGCTGCATATAAAACCTAGGAGAAAAAGACTTGCCATGCTGTGAAACCCTTCTTAAGAATGAAAAGAAACCAGTAACTTTAAGAAATTGGTCCAAAGAATTTCTTCTCTGCTGCTAGTAATGTTACAAATGGAGTGTTAGAGCCAAGAAACGGCACAGATTACAGCCAAGTACTTTTAACATTCAAGCCACAGTTGTGTAAAGTAGACACACCGTAAATGCTTGAAGGTGTTACTTTATTAGTTGTAAATACGACACACCGGGCAGCGCTCCGGTCACCAGCTCAATCACATTGACAGCTGCAACTGTCCTTATCAGCAAGACTAACTGTCAGATAAGGCAACACGCCATCTGACGTAAGGTATGCTAATAGGGTCGCGCGGCAGGGACGGGAACATGCAAGGGACAATAATAAGAGGGAAGGGTACCTACGTCACTCGCATGCAAATGGGGTCGCGCGGCAGGGACGGGGACAAGGAAGGATAGATGCAGATTTGGAAAAGTGCCAATGTAACACATCTCCTTCCGAAGGAAGAAAAATTAGAAACACATATAACAGTTGTAACCAGAGGTTCTTGTACTACAAGAGTCTGTTCATAAAATGGCCATGTCGTCAAGGATAAATGGTTACATTCCACGTAGTCATTATCTGCGTTTAGTCCAAACGCAAACATATAGTTCACACCAATTTCAATTCACAAGTAGTTGTTACTGTAAACGGGGTTAGTTTGTTCCGTGTGGGCCAATACCAAGTTTAGTCCATTCCCCAACGTGGATGAATGAACTTCACAAAAGGATGCAGTTGAGTCAACTGATAACCTGAACTTGTGCTCAAGCGCAATTCCAAAATGCAACAAGTCACTCCCTAAGTATCCTTAATGGTGTGGGCATTGTATGGGTTTGGATACCCTCTTATTCTCTTCCTCTAATTCCTCAGAGTGCCACTAGCCACTGCAATCCGTTTCACTATTGTTCTAGTCCACAATTACTTGTTCCACTTCTCCACCTAGGTGTGTGGCAACAGCCTTAGAATCCTTTTTCTTTGGAAATTTCCTGGACCAAGTTACGCTGCTTCTACCCCTACTCATACAACCGGTTTCCTTCTCATCATCATGATCAGCGTTGGGTCTAACATCAGTTCTCTTGTTGTACTCTGTACCAGAGCCACTTGTAAATCCTACGGCACATGCCTCATCAAAGACCAGTCTTTCTTCCGATTCCTTCAAGCGAGTTCTACTGGAGAATGTGGTTGAGTCTTCTGTGTCTCCGAACACATATTCTCTCCTGCCTTCTATAAGCAACCTGTTCCTTCCTAACGGAACTTTGAAATGCGAACATCGTACGTTATTGTGCGCCTCCTCACTTTCCATATCAGACACTTCGCTATATAACCAGTCCAAGTACTCTCCTTGCTTGTTACACTTTGATTTAATCAGACTCTGACCATCTATTCCTACTAGGTCAATGTCATCAGCACATTTCTCCCTTGTCATAGGTTTGGACTCGGCCAGTGCAGTAGAGCGCCACGCTTTCTCATTTTTGAGGCGGGTAGACTTACAAAGGTCCTTCTCTGCCCTCATGGTTAGTGTTTCCACACCTGTTCCCTTATAAACCAGTTCCTCTTTTTCCACAACATCATCCTCACTGGTCATTTCACCGAAACTTTTCCTTATATTTTCTTCAACATCTTTTCCCAAGGATGTTTTTAGATTTCTTTTGAATTTGTCAACTGCTGCTTTTCTTATCCACTCATTCCTCTCAACAGCCCTTGTCCATCCGACATAGACCATAGATGGTGGTGTTCTCACACTTAACATCTCCAACTTTGTAATTTGTCTACTGTTGTCTATGGTCATCCTACTCATGGGGTCTGTACTTGTGGGATTTTTTGTTAATCCTAATTTCATTTGTTCGTCCCATCCTAGTACAGAGAACTCTTCTTCTGTAATATAAACTTTACTCCATGTACTTCTCTTCATGTAACTCAATTTCATCTCTCTACATCCAGTCAAGATAATGTTTTCACCAGTGTATGTTTCCAGGGACGTGTCTGCTTCTTCCAATTCATTCCCTAGAGTTACAGCCAATTTATTCTTCCATATTCTTTTGCTTACAACCGTACAATGTGACCCAGAGTCAACGTTAATGTCAATATCTACTCCACCCATGTTGATGGTATACTCATTTTTAGTTTCATTTTTGTTCACTACTATTTTGATATCTCCATCTTCACTGTATATTATGTTCCTTTGTGCATAGCCATTCATTACTTGCTTATAATGTTCATCTAAAACATGCATGACATTCTCAAATACATTCCTGTCTGTTCCCCTATAGGTTTCCTTTTCAATGTTATAGTACACTTTCCGTCCACCGGCTCCTAAACTGTGTAACAATATTCCTACCTTCTCCTCTGGTTTTAAAGGTTCTTCCTCCTCGTCAAAAATGGATATATAATTGTTAAAATATTCCTTCCACTCCTCCCATTCTGCAATATTAGCACCATCTCCTTTCATAAATGGCTCAGGTGGCGGTAAATTATACATAATGTTTTTATCCATGTTAATATCGCAATCAATCACAGCTTATATATAAATAAAAAAATGTTGTATGTTTTAACAGTACGTTTATCTCTTCCTGTTTTGTATTTGTTCAACTTAAAGGATACAGTCTTTGTACTCTTCCTGTAGGACCTGCTCCAAAACGAAAAATTTCCTTTTGACAAGCTGTAGATGATGCGCTTAGTTCTGTTGTTCCTTCTCGCAATATGAAGCACAATTCGCATTCTTCTCACATAGCTCATTTTGTTTATTTTCCTCAAAATTTTTTACTTAGAAGTGAGTGTTCAGATTTTTCACTTAACTGGGTTGTGTTTTTTTTTTCCTTTAAGTTTCATTCTATCTGCCTTTTATTTTTTTTTTGTGTATCATATAAACTTTTCCTAAAACCCCTTTTTTTTTCCTGAAGTGCTGCTCGTAAGGTCACCAAAGGGGTTGCTGCTCTTATTTACTCTTAATTTCTCTAACACGCTTTAAATGGAATTTATTTGCTGTACCACTCGATTTAATTATTGCCAGGGATTCTCGTGTGAAGATGCAATTGCGGCATTCAGCAGTAAGGTGGCGCCACTACGTGATGTGCGTTGCTCTCCCTTTCGCGCCACAAAGCTGAGGAAAGTGCTGCGCACGTTGAGCGCCGCCAGAAACTTCTAGCCGCATCTACCCCACGTTCCAGAATCTGCTGCTTCAAGGTCAAATACCACTACGGTGTAGTTAAGTTTCTTCTCTTCGCGCTGAGGAGAGTCAGACTTATTTCATTCAGACAGTTTAAACGTTCGAGGGATTCCGCCACTCTAAATGCGCCTCACTTTCACTTAAAGCACGGCTAAATTGTCATCCGCTGCTCTATTCTTAAGAGTTACTTAAATTCAAGCATAGACGCTGCGGAGAATCTCACTTCACACACTTATACTTTATGACGTTATCTTTGGTTGCACACTGGAGATCTGAGGAGAATTTCACTTAGAACGCGCCTTCGGCCTGGTCGCCCCCACGCTCCTCACCTCTCCTGCTCCTGAGCCTCCTGCTGCCTGAGCACATCGCCGCTGAGAGCCGACGCCGATTGCAGCGCCCCAGCCGCCGCTGGGCCGGCCGCTTGCCTGCACCCGTTTTTTCCCGCCGCTGCCTGCCTGCGGCCCTATCCCCACGCCAGACGATTGGCTACCACGATCCCGCCTCCCAGCTGACCCGCCCTCGCGGCTCCCTTCTTATGACACCCCCTCAGCGACCGTGCAGCGGACGCGCGCAGCGGGAGCACCGACTGAGCGCTGAAGGTGCGCCAAAGGTAAGCCCGTCTGCGCCCGTCCGCGCCTGGACCGCGCCCAGTGCCAGGACCCCTGGCCCCCGCAGACTCCAGCCCTCCCGCCGGACCTACGACGCCACCGAACTCTACGCACTCAATGCCGGCTGAACCCCGGGTTGCTACCGAGCCACCCCGAGACGCACCCACGGACCCTTCTGCTGCCACTCCTGCAAGTTCACCTGCATCCGGACCTGCACTACTCCTGCACCGACCAAGACCAAGACGAGCAACAGCAGCAGCCACCTGAAATGCATCCTGCTCAACACCCGCTCCGTCCACAGACACGCCGTCGAGCTCTGGAACCTGCTCGACACTACTTCACCAGACGTCGCCTTCCTCACGGAAACCTGGATGAACGCCTCTTCAGCGCCCGACATCGCCATCGCCATCCCAGACGGCTATAAGATCATCCGAAGGGACCGCATCAACCAGACCGGAGGAGGCATCGCCATCATCCACAGGAACACCCTCCGCATCACGACCAACACCGACGACACCCTCGCACCCGCCGAGCACCTCCACTTCCAGGTCCACATCAACCCCAAGACCACCCTCAGAGGCACCCTCATCTACAGACCCCCGGGACCACGCACACAATTCAGCGAAGACATCACCGACTTCATCAGCCCGCACGCCCTCCCCTCCGCTGACTACATCCTCCTCGGGGACCTCAACTTCCACCTGGAGAACAACAACGACCGCAACACCACCACCCTGCTGGACAACCTCGCAAACCTCGGACTCAAGCAGCTGGTGACCACCCCCACCCACTACGCCGGACACACACTCGACCCAGTCTTCTCATCCAGCAAGGACATCGCCTTCAGCCACGCCACCGGACTCCACTGGACGGACCACAGCTGCATCCACTTCAGCTTCAAAAGGACCACGATCCACCACCAACAGCAATAGGTTGCACGCAGAAGCTGGAACAAGATCACAGCCGACCAGCTCGCGACTTCCCTGAGCAAGAACCCACCCACCAGTGCAACGAACCCCAGCCAAGCGGCCACCAACCTCACGAAGTGGATCAGCGACTGTGCAGACGACCTCGCCCCCCTGAGGACCCCGCCTAGCAGACCCGGCAGCAAGAAAGCCCCATGGTTCACCGACGAACTCAAGAGCTCCAAGAAGAACTGCCGAGCCCTCGAGAGAACCTGGCGCAGAGACGCAACACATGACAACATGACTGCCCTCAAGCTCGCCACCCGAAAACACCACCAACTCATCCACGCAACCAAGAAAACTGCATTCAAGGAACGACTGGACAACAACGCACACAACAGCAAGGAACTCTTCAACATCGTCAAAGAGCTCTCCAACCCCAACGCCGGAAACAGCGACATCACCCCTTCGCAAGACCTCTGCAACTCCCTCGCCTCCTACTTCCACAACAAGATCGCGGACATACACAACAGCTTCAGCACTCAACCGACGCACACCTCGACCGAACCACCGCCCCCCACCACCACCCTCCGCGCCTGGACCCCGATCAGCACCGAGGATACCGTCCGCACGATGAACTCCATCCACTCCGGATCTCCGACCGACCCCTGCCCTCACCACGTCTTCAACAAGGCCGACGCTGTCATCGCACCCCACCTGCGGGACATCATCAACACCTCCTTCGACACCGCGACCTTCCCGGAGAGCTGGAAGCACGCCGAACTCAGCGCTCTACTAAAGAAGCCATCAGCCGACCCCACCGACCTCAAGAACTACCGCCCCATCTCGCTGCTCCCGTTCCCTGCAAAAGTCATCGAGAAGACCGTCAACAAGCAGCTGGCCGCCTTCCTCGAGACGAACGGATCCCTCGACCCCTCGCAGTCTGGCTTCCGAGCCAACCACAGCACCGAGACCGCCCCGATCGCAGCCACCGATGACATCCGAGCACTGCTTGACAACGGAGAAACAGCGGCCCTCATCCTCCTAAACCTCTCCGCGGCCTTCGACACTGTCTGCCACCGTACACTAGTGCAGCGACTCAGCAACGTCGGAATCCAGGAGAAGGCACTGGAATGGATCATCTCCTTCCTCGCCGGAAGGACACAGAGAGTCCGCCTCCCCCCGTTCAGATCTGAAGCCACCGAAGTCATCTGCGGCGTTCCTCAAAGGTCCTCGCTCAGTCCAACCCTCTTCAACGTCTACATGAGCCCCCTCGCAGACATCGCACGCCAGCACAACCTCAACATCATCTCCTACGCCGACGACACCCAGCTGATCCTCTCCCTCACCAACGACCCCGCCACCGCCAGAGCCAACCTTCACGAAGGGATGAAAGAGGTAGCCGAATGGATGAAGACCAGTCGCCTGAAACTGAACTCGGACAAGACGGAAGTCCTCATCCTGGGATCCTCACCCTCCGCCTGGGACGACTCCTGGTGGCCCCCCGCCCTAGGCAGCGCACCCCAACCAACAGACCACGCACGCAACCTGGGCTTCATCCTGGACTCCTCCCTCTCCATGACCAGACAAGTCAACGCAGTCTCCTCGTCGTGCTTCAACATCCTGCGCATGCTACCTAAGATCTTCCGGTGGATCCCCACCGAGACCAGGAAGACGGTCACCCAGGCCCTCGTCACCAGCCGTCTGGACTACGGCAACTCCCTCTACGCCGGAACCGCCGCCAAACTCCAGAAGAGACTCCAGCGGATCCAGAACGCCTCAGCACGACTCATCCTGGACATCCCCCGTCGCAGCCACATCTCCGGACACCTGAGAGACCTGCACTGGCTCCCGGTCAACAAGAGAATCACCTTCCGTCTCCTCACCCACGCACACAAAGCCCTACACAACCAAGGCCCAGGATACCTCAACAGCCGCCTCAACTTCAACGCTCCCAAACGCTAGCTTCGATCGACCGGCCACGCCCTCGCCACCGTCCCCCGCATCCGAAGAGCCACCACAGGGGGACGGTCCTTCTCCTACCTCGCCGCCAAGACATGGAACTCCCTCCCGACCCACCTCCGCCTGACCCAGGACCACCGCGCCTTCAGGAAACAACTCAAGACCTGGCTGTTCGAGCAGTAGCGGACCCCCCTCCCCTAGCGCCTTGAGACCCTCTGGGTGATTAGTGCGCTATATAAATGCCCTGATTGGTTGATTGATTGAACGCTGTTTGCGCGCTGATTTACCTCAAATTCTAGATTACAGAGAACACTGCGTTCCCTGCCTCATTCACTTCTCCTCAAATTAGTCACCAAGGCTCTTCACATAATTCTAGCGCAGATTCCAGTTTAAAGCAACCAGGGTTCCTTATCATCACCTTTTCTTTTCTCACGATAAACCAAAGTCCACTTTTAATTCACTGGTCACACTTCTTATGGAACACATCCACGGCCCACTTTATCAACTTCAAAAACGCGGTGACAGAGATTTAAAATCGTTCCCTGCTCCGCTCAAATCTCCTCACTTAGCTTAAACTGCTCACCTCATGAACTTGCGCAGATTCCAGTTTTCATCAACTTGGGTCTTACTTTTCTTTAATATATTTAAGGTTCACAAAAACGCCCAAGGTTTATTCAGAATTCACTGGTCAAAATACTCCGCAGTAAGTCCAAGGGAATTTATATCACCTCACTCAAATATCAAAATATGCCGGAAATTGCGGAGGCTGCTTTTTTTTCCTCAACTCATAAATTCTTCGTGTGTGGAAATACACGTTTCACGATGTCATCTTTTAAAATATTCTTACGTGGTGGGTTCTCCGGCATCCCATCCTCGTCGCCAAAATTGTAAAGTAGACACACCGTAAATGCTTGAAGGTGTTACTTTATTAGTTGTAAATACGACACACCGGGCAGCGCTCCGGTCACCAGCTCAATCACATTGACAGTGGCAACTGTCCTTATCAACAAGACTAACTGTCAGATAAGGCAACACGCCATCTGACGTAAGGTATGCTAATAGGGTCGCGCGGCAGGGACGGGGACAAGGAAGGATAGATGCAGATTTGGAAAAGTGCCAACGTAACAAGTTGCTGCCATAAACAAGAGAATCTCATGAAAAGTGGACACACATGCTGCCAAAAACAAGAGAACTGCATGGAAAAGCGGACGCACATGCTGCCAAAAACGAGGGAATCACAAGAAAAAAACTGACATATGCTGCCAAAGACGAGCGAATTACAGACATATACGGGGAAAGGAAAAGAAGAAACAGTATTCATGTTCTTCTACCGTGAGTCAGTTGTGTGGTGAAATTTCCGTTTGCCTGTTAAGGTCGTATGATTGCCTCCGTGCTGACCTGCTCTTCATCAAAACATATTTCATAATGATGACGTAGTTGTATTTCTGTTGGTCTCAGCGGAGGCGCAGCGTCATTGTTGACGTTGAGTGTCCAGCGTCACTTAAGAGTGGAGAGGTAACCATTCCTTGCTGCCTGCCTGAGTCATCCCGCAATGTCGCGCAACGTGAAACGTCACTGCGTGAGGTTAAGCATCCATTTTATATTCTCCGTGTACTTTTGATCCCACGGCAACGGAGTTACGGGAGCTCAATGAAATGTAATAGACTTGTGTGTGTGTGGCGTGGTGAGAAAGAGCAAAGAGCAAGGGTTTCTCTTCACGCTCAATCTCATTTTCTTGTCACTTTCGTGGGACAGCGCACGTTGCTAGATGACATTGCTGCGCTCCAAAGTTCTTGCTGAAAGTATAGGTGAGCAAAGAAATTGTCATGTTTTCCAACCTTGGCATTGTTCATCAAATTTTATTTGTTGGAATGTGTTCTCACCCAACAACGTTCAACACAGAAGTCTGCACTCATTTTTGTGTATTCGAAGACAGTTTATGTGTGGAATCCTTTGCAGCAGGCCATCTAGTGGCCTTTTTAAGTAATCTCATTTACATTCCAGGGCAAACTATCCTTTTATTTCAGCAAACCATATCCATTGTGGTTTTGTGAGGACATTTCAGCCCAGAATTGTGCATGAGGAACTAGTATACTGACAGAGAACCTATGGACAAATGTTTATTAACTACCGGTGTATAGGACCTGCAAGAAATAAATGTTTTCGCTTCTGTAAGTCGAAGAGCAGGGCAAAGCTAGGCCATGGGTGCGCCGTCAGACTCTAACTATAACTGGAAGCTAGTACTTAACCACGACTAAGAAGCAGAAAGGAGACTTTGGTCCCAGGAGCAGTAGGAGGGCAAAGGCCTTGGACATTATTCCACAATCTAGAAGGGACACATGTCCCAGAACCATGAGGGAACAAAGTTCCCAGACCACTGAGAGAACAAAGGTAGACCAGCAAAATGACCAAGTGTCCAGGATCAAGAAAGAGAAGCACAAAGTCCAGGAACAAGTGTGGTCCAAGAGGGGACAAACGATGTTAAAAAAAACAACAACATTGAATGGGGAATGGCCGTGCAAGAGGAGCGGAATTTCATTGTACCAACATGGAAAGTTTGGACGTAAAGTCCACAATGGGGACAAGGTCCCAGGTCGGAGTCTGGTCAGGAAGTCCACAACGGGGACAAATGTCCCAGGTCGGAGTCTGGACAGAAAGTCCACAAAAGCGACAAAGGTCTCAAGTCAGAGTCTGGGCAGAAAGTCTACAACGGTGACAAAGGTCCCAAGACGGAGGCTGGACGGAAAGTCCAAAACGGGGACAAAGGTCCCAGGTCAGAGTCTGGACAGTAAGTCCACAAAGGAGGCAAAGGTCTGAAAGCCTGAATTTGGGACAAAGGTTCCAGGATTAACACCGAGAATGGACAGTCTAATCTGTTGACTTTTAGGAAGGGCCTTAAAACCTGGCTTTTTGCTCTTTAGTGCGCTCTTCTTTTCTGTTGTTGGGGCCTCTTATTTTTTTTTTGTGTTGTGTTATCTGTTACAGGTTTACAATAAAAGCGCCGGGACACTCCATGGAATAGCCGTGCGCTATAAAAGACTTACTTAACATAACATAACAGTGGTCCAGATTGCGTCTAAGTTAGTCGCATCTAGGACTATGTATCCATCTTTTGAAGTGAAAGCTTCAAGCAAAAAAAAAAAAAAGAATCACTTTACATCGCTTGTGATACTGCACTTAGTAATCTTGAAGAGTACCTATGTTTGGAATCTTCAAATTGTATCTAAGACTGTGGTATTTGTAAAGCACGAAGGCGTATGTTGAACTGTCTATCTTCAACTCAGAGCGTAAAGTGTTGATGGACGGAAACAGATTTTAGGGAGTGGACTGTCTCTTCTTGTTTTGCTGGTCAAAGACGGATTGGAGAGAGTGGACTATCTTTTCTTGTTTGGTCAGTCTAAGGGGAGTAGGTAGTGGTGATGCCTATTAGTTGTTTTGAGTGTTGTGTCTCACCTCACACTTCACTTTTACACTCATTGCCCCAAAATGCTCTTTTGCCTTCATTAACTAAAATTAGTTCAAGTCGTCTTAGACCTCCTTTCTGTCTTTAATATCATTGTTGCTGTCTCCCATACTTTAAGCTTTATTTTTATGTTTGTTTCATTTCTTTTCTGTAAAGGAGGAAGATGTGTTGTATATTGATTCTTCTTGTAATATGGCTGACAGTAGTCATTAGCCCTTCCTTAGTGTTTTGACCTTCTCAGCCTCCCAGAATACCTGTAAGTGTTCTAACCTGCACCACGGTGTTCTACCTGTGTCAGTTGATGGTGTGGTCAGCTGGCGAGGTTTGTACTCAGCTGTGTCCTACAATAAATCTACATGTAATCAACCAGAAGTATCCTGTCATCTATCACCATCTAATTTACAACACAGTGCAGGCAGGGTCAAGTGTTCATGCTGACTCTTGCTGCAAATACTACATTTAATATATGGCATATCTTCTCCTGCTTCATAGCAATCTCCTGAACCATTTCCAGCCATGTGTGACCTATTCCATTCTCTTTCACTCAATCAATCAATCAATCCTCTCCACCATCCCTCCAGGTCCAACTTCTGTCTCTTTTTGTCCCTGTCTAAAGCCAACTGCTTTTCTTTTAGTTCCCTGTCTAGCCTCCCCCTCTCTCCCCATTATTGTCCAATTCCATTGTTTATTTTATTTTATTTTGAAAGTTTTATATAGCGCGAACAAGATCTTTGCAGATATCAGAGCGCTTTACAAACGAAGGTCATAGCATGTGAGTACATAACAATTGGGGTGGGGAAGGTACATGTGGGAGCATAGTCAGACTCAACAGCATAGTCAGATCAGACAGATACATCAATTATGATACAAGTACAAATAAGTTACATGTGGGAGCATAGTCAGACTCAACAGCATAGTCAGATCAGACAGATACATCAATTATGATACAAGTACAAATAAGTAATAGCGTAAACAATCAGGAAGGTCAATGATACGAGTCATACAAAAATGCAAAAGATCAGTACAACTGAATGGTACATTGACTGTAAATATCATACCCAATAATAATTCAGGTGTATTTAGCCATGAGGATAGCTTTTACTTCTTTCTTAAAAAGTATGGTGGAGGAGATGAGCCTGGTTTCGGGGGGGAGTGAGTTCCAGATCCTGGGTGCCATTCCTGAGAAGGAGCGTTTATAGGTTTTTTCCTTGCGAAATCTTTGGGGCTTTAGCAAGAGATTGTTAGTGCCTCTGGTGTTCCTGGAGCCTCCAGAAATCGTCAGCTTCTGAGCGAGGTATCCAGGTGAGCTCAGGTGGACAGCCTTGTGCGTCATGCAGGCGATTTTCAGATGTATTCTGGCTTCAAAAGGCAGCCAGTTCAGGGATTTCAGATCAGGGGAGATGTGTGAATGTTTTTTTGATCCAGTGATGAGTCTCGCTGCGGCGTTTAGAGAAGCTCTTATGGGTGCCGTAGTAGTTAGGGGGAGACCGCAGAGGGCGATGCTGCCGTAGTCTATTCGAGGGATGACTAGTGCTTGTACCGCAGTATGGAAATCTTTGGCTGGGAGGAAGGGTTTGAGTTTCCTTAAGGTATTGATCTGGTAGTTCGCACCCTTAGTTGCTTTGTTAATGTTTTACTGCATGTTGAGGTTGGTGTCGAGTGTTATGCCTAAAGATTTTGCTGAGTCCACGATGGTAGGATGAACATTGAGTGCCGTTAGGTGTTTAAGCCAAATTTGAGCGGTAGTGATTTTCGCGGGAGGTGAGATCAGGAGGAACTCTGTTTTAAGGGCATTGAGTTTGAGATGATTAGCGGCCAGCCATGATTGGGTGCTTCTGATCGTTGAATTCAAGAGCATAATGTCTTTGGGTGATTGTAGTTTGAGATAAAGTTGGGTGTCATCGGCGTGCATGTGGAAGTGAACATTGGATGCTTGTAGCAAGGTGGTGAGCGGCTCCATAACTAGGTTAAACAAAGTAGGGGATAGTGAGGATCCTTGTGGGACGCCTAGCGATACAGGTATTGGCGAAGACATCAGGTTGTTACTCTTGAATTTCTGCGATCTGTTGTGTAGAAAGGACGTGAACCACTTGAGCACAGTTCCAGATAGACCCATTCTTGTGTTTAATAGATCGAGTAGATTCTCATGTTTGACGGTGTCGAATGCAGAAGAGAGATCAAGAAGGATGAGGAGGCAGGTATCGTTTTGATCTAGGATTTGGAGGGCGTCGTCAATTATGTGAGTCATAGCAGTTTCTGTACTGTGGTCTGCATTAAAGCCTGATTGATGAGGGTTGAGTAGATCAAACTGATTGATGTGTTTAGTCAATTGTATTTGTGCGCATTTTTCCAACAGTTTGGCAAGAGTCGGAATATTGGTAATGGGACGGTAATTATTTAGATCAGAGGGGTCGGCTGAAGGTTTCTTTAGTAGAGGTGTGACTTGTCCAACTTTGAGGGAGTCGGGGATGGTCCCTTGTTGGAGTGAACTGTTGATGTCCAGAGTGGGAGGAGCGACGGGATAAGGTCTTTGACAGCATTGGCAGGAAGGGGGTCCGAGAGGTGATTGGCTGGTTTCACAGTGCTGAGCAGTCTACCAATTTCTTCTTCCGAATAGGTGACAAAGGATGACCATGTAGCATTGTTTTTTGGTTCAGTGGGAGCTGTGCAGTGGAGTTTGGGGTAAAGACTTACGTCAATGAGGAGATCGTTCTTTATGTTGTCGGTTTTTTGAGTAAAGAAAGAGGCGAAGTCTTCACAGGTGGGTGCCCAAAGTGCTGAGTGGTTGAGGTTGTTCCTTGGACTGTGTTCTGATTAGCTCAAACAGCTTTCTCGGACGATTTTTGGCTTGGTCGAGCTGACGGCTGAAGAAGTCTGATTTTGAGCGTTTTATTTTCCTGAAGTAGGCATTTCTTTTTTTCTTCAGCGTTTTTAAATGCAGTGCGGAGGGGGCTGATCTCCAGGTGCGCTCTGCCACTCGCATGGTCCGTCTATTGTCATTGAGCCTCCCGTCGTACCAAGGATTGGACATTTTTGTGGAGGCTATTTTTAGCTGCATGGGTGCAGCTTCATTAACTATAGAGGTTATAGCGTTGAGATAGTGATCCGTCAAGGATTGGACATCCGTAGCGCCGGTAGGAGGAAGTAGAAGGTTGCAGCTGTTGGGGGATAGAGAATTTGAGTTGAGTTTTTTCAGGTCTCTTTTCCAGACTTTGGGCTTGAAGGATTGAGCCGGGTTGAATTTGACTTTTTCATTGATGAAGAATGTGACAATATGATGATCTGACCAGTCACAGGGTTGAATAGATTCGAGTTGGATAGAGTCCTCTTTGGAGATGATAAGGTCAAGGATAATACAAGCTCCTATGTGGAATTGGGGTGTGTGTGTAAAACCCTGCACTCTGTCGCGGGCACCCCACTGTGCCTGCCACACAGTGCAGGGTTTTTTAGTGGTGTCCCTTAGGTACCTCCTTTGCCCCCAACCAGAGGTCACAGGATGAAGGAGGCTCTGCTAAGGGCCCCCAAAGTCACTTTCCAACAGCATTTTCTTGTCACCAGGCAGCCGAACAGAGGCTGTTGGAAATCTGCATTGTAATCCTGAGTTCAAAAATGCTTTCCATAGGGGTGTATGATGCGGTTCCGTCAGACACGGATACTCCGAAAGCCAGTCGGAACTGATTTGGATTGACCGGACAGTTTACCTTCCGACCGCGAACATCGTAATCGGTCGGGTGGATTGTAAACCGACCGAGTCTGTCGGAAGGGCTCCAACGCGGTTAAGGAGAATCCGACTGTCGGGAGGCGGCCTTCCGTCCAACATCGTAATTGGCCCCTTAGTGTGAAGGGAGTCTCCCTGAGCTCTGCTCAGTTTTTCTTCATGTAGAGTCTGGATTAATTCCTAAATAACTTCTACCATGTCTGAAACATTGAAATAAGGCCTCTTCAGATCCTGCAGAAGCTGCGGAAAGAAAAGGCTGCATGCGGATGTCCCACATAATGATTATCTTTACTGCCTCTACCTTCAGAATAATGGAAAGAAGTGTAAAATGTCCCATACTTTTTTGCCCAAAACCTTGAAGGGCAAAGAGGGGAGGATCCTTCTGTGGCTACAGAAGGCCAAACAAACACAAGGTGAGCAAAAAAACGATGGATTGAGGCCCAGATCTCTGTACTGGGGTGAATGTATGACATTGTTCTGCATTCTGTCCATCAATTGTTCTTTTTAAATTTGTCACCCGAGTGGGACGGGTATGCCCGGACGTGGGTCCCGTGCTCTCCATGCCACTGGAGTCAAGCTATCCTGGCTGATGAGTGCTGAAAGCCCGAAACCGGTCCTAGGATGCTTGTTTCCAGTCAAGGGAGGACCTGGGTCACAAGGGTACCCTGGACTATCACACTCAAACCCTGGAGGAAGGGAACCCTAAGGTGACTCTGAATAGGGGGTTTGGCCTTCTGTATAAAGAACAATTGATGGAAAAAATGCAGAACAATGTCATACATACACCCTAGTACAGAGATCTGGGCCTAAATCCATCGTTTTTTTGCTCACCATGCCATTCCAGTTTGGACCCAGCCACATGCAAATCAGTCATGACCCTGCGCCCAATGGGAGCAGTCCAGCCCCCCGCCACAGGGCGAGGAGCCAACTGGCGCTCTCGCCCTCCCCCCCCCAGTAGCTGCTTCCTTTCCGTTTCCGGCCCCCAATTTAGTGTGGATGGATTATACCGACCCTGTCTTCCATATCCCTGGAGACTACTGCAAATAACCGTTTTTTGCACTCGCCCCAATCTGTTATTGTTGGCTAATTTATGGGGCATGCAATCCTGCTGCAATGCATATGTTTTATATCCCTTGATGGAGGCACCCGCTCCCAAACTGCCCCCTGCTGCTTATCGGCGACCCTTTTAACCTCTTAATCATTCCTCTCTCTTCTCTGGCCCCCTGCCCAACTCTAGCCCACATGTAACCACAGAGCAATCAGTGGCTTCCATTGTGATGCCATTACCGTTGGTGTGGGAGTGGGTGTGAGTGAGGGTGTGTGTTAGTGTCCCCTCCATCCCAGCTACTTTCCTGGGTCTTTTCTCGTCTTGTAAATTCCCTAGCATTTCTACTTATCCCCACCTCCATTTCTCCTCATGTTATCTACCTAGCACTCACCCGTCACTTTTTTCTTATTGCTGCCCATGGTGTCTTCCTCTGTACTGAGTCATTAGATGTACTTTCGGGACAAAAAAAGCACATTATCTTTGCACGGTTCAATGTAAAACTGACTTACAAGTCCCTTTGTATGTTTGGTTTCTGCAATGCCAACCTTGCACCCAGGTCCATAACATGCCCCAGCTTTCGCCTTAATCACTCTCCAGCAAAGGAATGTTTCTAGCATAGTAAAGAACTTGCTTGTGGCTTTTTTTTCCATCAGGCCATTAGTACTCTTATTGGTTTGAGATTTCTCCTGCCCGTCTCCTGTGTGCATTCCTGGGCTCCTGTCTACACTATAACGTGCCTGATTCAAGAAATGGTAGTTTGGGAGATTAATTTATTTTCACCTTACTGGTAAGCAAGCAGTATTTGGGCCAAACCACACACTAGACATGATACGTTGTTCTGCTGGAGGGCTATCTTAGGTTTCTGTCAGACATGGAAGTTCCAAGACACACTCTGGACAGTGATCCCGCGCCTAGACACCCTCGGGTAATAGTGTGCGTCACAAATCTACATTTCATTTCATTGTATTTCATGTGCATTTTTTCACAGGCAACACAGTTCTCACTGGAGAATGACTAAAATGAAAGTGGTAATTGCTGATGAATCATGCAAGCAACCAACAAAAATGGGGTTGAATTGTCCATGTAAATTAACTACAGCTCTCCCTCAGGTGGAATCACTGTGTTAGATTTGCTGCAGAAGTCAAATTCTGCCACAGCATTTTGGAAACTATTAGTAGTGAAACCTCATAGCTGCAACTGTTTCGAAGGCACTGGCATCTTTTCAGATATTATGTCCATGGAGATAACGCATAATTCATTCAGCAGTACACCATAAGCATACCAAGGCTTTTTCACAGATTTCCTTGCAGTTTGTACTATAGAACATCAAAAGCTTGCTGGGACCAACAAGATCCATAAGAGAAGGAGTTTCACTTACTTGGCCTAAATAGCAGCTACTACCATGAGTTTAGCCATTTTAGATGCAACCACTGATGCACAACCTGCATCGGATTTGCCAAATTAGCACAAGCAAGGCAAACTGCTCTGGAATCTACTCAAGCCATCCCAGACTCTCATTGAGCACTCTCCTTTGGGATGGTCCTGAAGCACTCTGTGTGCCTCAGTAACAAAAATTAGGCCCTAGGTCTGTAGATGATCCTACCGACTCCTCATCCAAGTATCATTGTAGACTTTTGACTTTTTTGGGACTGCTGGTAAGACTGCCATATGTTAGAAATAAACCTGCCTCCCCCGCCACTTGCCCAACCGTTGACCTGTGCTGCTGTATAGCAACGAGATGTATATATTGCCATTATGTGTTGCAATGTACAGCCTCCAAATGAGAATCATGAAAACCCTGTGAGATGGGAACAGGTAAGTTGGAATGAAATCTGTGGAGCCATCGTCTACGTAAAAATGAGTCGTCACTCCGGCCCTTCCCTTATGAGTTGGAAGCCATCCTTCACTGTGACAAATAAAATAGAGTTCAACTTGAGACACACTCAAGAATAACATGCACGTCCATCTCTGATGTAGAGGTGGATCACGGATGTTTTTTTTAGATACCAGCTTGAGTATGAAATGTTTGTTACTGCAGGTTATTTGCCAATACCTTATACATAATGTACATGTAATACTAATTTGCCATTACAATGCAACTATGTAAATGCATAAAGCTTCACTTTGTAAAGCCAACAGTGCCATAGTCGTCACTGCATAAAACAGGTACATTTTTGGGATTTATGCAACAGGTTGGGCAAGTTGACTTCTCTGCACGGCCAGCAGATTTCTATAGCATGTTGCCTCATGGACAAATAGATTTTTAAACAATTCGACATCCCTGGGTTCATGAGCATTGGAGTTCTAAAAGGCATAAATGTACCTCCATTTGCACCACAATTCAGTGCCTGAAATAGATATAACTGAATCATATAACTCCCCTTTTTCGCACCAACACAGCAGCTGCAATATTCCCCCTGCATACATATTCTTTAAAAGCTTTAGCAGTACTCAACACTGACAAGATAAGTGATGGGAGCACAAGTATTCTCCTCATTACCTGCGCAGGTGTCTTAGATAACAGCTCCTTTCTTTCCTTCCCATGGTCCTGTAACCGCCGTTGTCGTGGATGAACCACACCTGCTTCAGTTGTTACTGTTCCAATTACAGGACTCTTCCCCTCTCTAGGTGCCATCACCACCTCCTTTGCTTTGGTGTTCTGAGAAACAAAAAATAATATATCCAATTGCTGTCATACTACTCTCAACTCATTCCAGGACTTGAGACCTTTTAGTAGATATAAATAGTAAGTGTGAAACTTTAGACTATAATGGCTATTGCTAAATGCAATGCCACTGGACTCTAATTTCAAGAGGTGAGAGAAATCAGACTGCATCTAATAGATGTGCCAAGTACATTAGCAGGCGATTCATTGCAAGACTTGTCTGCCTCAATTCTGTAAATGTACTTCATATTATTTTAACTACCTGGGTGTTCTGAGGCTCCTTCCTCAAGACTGGAGTAGCCACACTCATGGTGGGAGAAAGCCCTGACCCCTGAGTTGTCTTGGGTGTGGCCTTCTTGCTCTGTGGTAGCAAGGAAGATAAAAAAGACCCTCGGGTCTGTAGAGTCAGAGAGGGATTCCTCTGGACACTTGTCATCGCCCTATGGAAAAGAAAAAAATCATGTCAAACTAAAATATTACCTGACCCCTTGGAAGCACAGACAGGAAAAAAACAGGAAGATGGTGCTTTTCTTGGGCTTAAGGGAGTTTGAGATACTACATGCAACTTTGGGAAGACAGAGTGACAAACTACTCTACTAGGAGATATGGGGGGTGGCCGCATAGGCAATACGTCATTAGATAGGAATAGAATAAGGCCATGAAAGACAAAACATATTCAATCAGAACCAGGAAATGATTCACTACAGAAGCACGCAGTGCCTTGCAAATTACCCTAGTTAGCTTAACATAACTCACATTAAATTATTAGCAAATTATATTAAGCTGATGTCTGACATGCCTGTAGTACTAGTGCGAGACTAACTTGCTTGCACAATGGTACCCTCAGAACCATTAGGAATGATGTGCTGATGGTAAGAGCCCTAAGTAAGTATAGGGTTAATTAGCATCTGAGCAGTCATGTGATCATCTAATGTTGTGGCCATTCCACGCCATGATAAAATAAGTATTATCATCAAAGACAAAGAACCATATGTTTGGCAACTGTGTCATAATTGGCAAAGATATAATTATTGCAAATTCATGCTGCCCGTCAGTGCTACATGTGGCAGTTCCCAGAGGTCGTGCGAGATTACTTCAACTCCCTATGGCTGTTCCCCTCAAAGAAATCAAGAGGGCGCCTCATGGCACATATCCCGCCTGATGTCTGCGGTCAGAGTTCTCCTGCTTCCAGCCACTCACAGTTCGGAGTCCATCAGGCGGTCCATATTGGAGACATACGCAGGTAGCTTGTGGTGCATGGGCTCCTCTTCCTCCTCTTTTTTGAGCCGGCAGGCCTCTGCCTGCAATGAGAAGAGCTGCAAAAGGTAAAAAAAAAAAAATTTCAGCAACTCAGTATATATTCAACAACTTTTTATTTCGGTCTATTGTGTGATCGATTTCTTTTTTTGTATCTGCACTAAAATAATAAAATACAATAATACATTAAAAAAAAAACATTTAATGAATGCCTATGGCATTCCTGATACAACACAAGCATTCATTGCCCATGGGAGATTTTGATACCAACATATATCATACCAGGACTATGATGAAATTTAAAAAAAACAACTGTTTTCTGTTCCAAAACCTGTCTGTATGTGATCAAATTATGCAAAGTCTTCCTGATGGGCAGAATTGTATTTTAGTTTAGTTTATTATACTGAGTGTGCTTTGAGAGATTTATATTATACATATTACAGATCTTACAAATTACACAAACACCACTCGCTTTCTTCTCATTTTGGAAAAACATCTACTAACCCATTCAAAGTACCACAAGAAAAGAAAATGAACCATAATTAACACATGTGCACAGGCAATAAAACTGGCCAATTCGGGAAAAGGTTTCCCCCAATTTGTTACAAGTGCACATAGTTTTTTTTTAAAACATTCAATTAAATCCCAGATGTAAATCCTTTCTTGGTATAATACACTGCCGGAACAATTTTTGCCCAACTGAACACAAATTCAATCTAAGGTATTAAAAGTAAATTTTGGCTGAGGAACTGTTGCTAAAATCATTATGATGAGAAACATATATTAGCTTGACAGCCAAACGTAATGATTGGCTTACCAGCTATAACGTAAATATTGTCCCTCCCCAAAGCTTTCTATGTCTGGCCTTTAGCACCACTGTGATGTTATGGCTTTCAGATTTGTCCCTGCTGCTCCTGAGGCACAGACCTGACAGTTTTCTTCCTGGTTGGGGGAAACATTTAGTAGGCAGCAAAGATACTTCATCCTGTCTAAGGTTAAGTGTTATCCATTTCTGGATGTATTTTTGGGGAAAAGACAGTTAGGCAGGAGTGAACTGAACAGCCACCCAAATGGCTAGCAAGGAGCATATGAAGAGAGAAGTGCAGAAAACCGCAGAGCAGTGAAGCAGCTGTCTTGGTCCAGTATCATAGCAGGTATGAACAATGGTAGAAAAGTGGAGTATGGCAAGTCTAGAAGGGAACTTTGGAGGCGCCTAGAACAGCTGTTCTACGCAGCAATATCCTTTGCTATTAGACAAACAGGTTAGTTACCTACCTAAGGTGAATCGTCTAGTCAACCGCAGATCCCTCACTCTAGTATATCTCCCAGGTGCAGACAGATTCCGGAGAATTGTAGCAGTGCTACTGCACGAAGCTAGGAGGTGGTGTGTGGCTCTTCATTGGCCTTGTACATCAGTTTCTTTTCAGTGCCCTCAGACGTGGTGCGTAAACAATTGTTGTAATGGACTGCTAAATGCTAAACACTTTAGATGCTAAAGAGAAGCCACTCAACAGAATGGAAGGGCAGTGTGGAATCTGTGGTTAGATTGAGTATCCACCAGAAAGAGCATTCATGAAGGAAAGTAACCTGTTCTTCTGATGGATACTTCAAACCGCAGAGTTCCGACCTTAGAACAGATTGCAAAGTAGTAGCTCCGCAAGGTGGAGTGTCTGTGGAGTGGACTCTAACCAAAAAGTCTTCTAGAGTAGTGTGCGCAAAGCATCCTTCCTGTCAGACAAGGTTGTCAAGGCAACAGCATTATGTGAACATATGCACCAACATCACAGCAGAACAGGCACCATTGTGTCAGCAAAAAAAAGTGGATTTGTAAATTTGCACGTGAAATGCCTGCAGTTCACTCACATTACCGGCTGATGTAACCGCAATGAAGAACACAGTCAAGTTCTGGAGTATGCATAGACTGAAAGGCATACACAAGAAATATTAAGATTAAATTAGTGTCCCACTGTGGCATCAAAACGATTTGGGAGGGAACATGTGTGTCAAACCTTTAATAAATATCACAACAAGCAATGTGAACAAAGAAGGTCGGTCATTCAAATATATAAGTCAAAAGGGCCGACAAATACCCTTACAGAGTGCCCAATTTATGGCCTTGCTGGGTTAAGGACATTAACAAAAAGACGTCAGACAACTTTGCTTGTAAGGGGTGAGTCTCTAGGGCACTACATCAGGGTACAAACTTGTCCAAGAATAGATGATTCCGTGGAGGGACTTCTGGTTGCAAGGAGGACATCTATCACATCAGGTGGCAGATCAAAAGCAGTTAATTGCATCTGCTCAATCTCCATGCATGGAGATGTAAATTATGTAAATTTGTGTGCGGCACCATGCCCCACTGCTGAGACAGGAGGTCCTACCAAAGTAGTAGTGTGATCAAAACAACAGGTGGTCGTGCTCAGGATCTCCATGTACCAGCCCAATCCGGAGCCACCAGGATGACATGGGCACAGTCGTTCTTTTCCAGATCTTGGGGCTTGAGAGGTGGTAGCGGAAAGGTATTTCGTTACAACTGGAATGCATCTCCTAACAAGTGTTCTTGAGAATACTAAAGCATGTAAAACTGATGGCACTGTGTAATCTTGATGGTGGGAAAAGATCTAATCAGGCCCTCCCCCCACCCAACCTTTTGAAGACGTAATGCACAACCTTGGCATGTAGCCGCCAGTTGTGATCAGCCAGACATCATCTCAGTTCGTCTGCTCTGGCATTAAGGGGCCTTTGCCAAGTGGTTGGCAAGCAGAGAGATGTCTTTGCACTCTATCCACCTTCAGAGAAACAAAGCCTCTTGGCACAGAACCCAGGATCCCACTTTGCCCTGCTTGTACCACATGATGAAGGTGGTGTCCACGGGAACCTGCACCAGCCCCCCTTGATAGATGGCAATAGGGCCTCCAGTAGGTTGAAGTGGCACTAGAGTCCTCTGATCTATACCTCCCCCAAGGGACCACTCCCCTGAACCCAGTAGTGATGCATCCGTTATCACTATCAGCTTGGGGTGGGGCAGGGAGAGGGGTCTGCCACAGGGTAAATGGTGATGGGTCGGCCACCACAGTTGATCGTGAGCTTTCACCTCCAAGACCTGAACTGTGTTGGAAAGGCAACCTTGATGTCGTGGCCACTGAGATTCCAGATTCCACTGCAGGGTTAGCATGGGGCACCTGGTGTAGTTGACGAACAAGTTACTTACCTTTGGTATCGCCTAAACTGGTAGAGACTATCTAGCCACAGATATCTTACCTTTGAATTATCCCCAGGCATCAGACTGGATACAGAAGTTTTTTCGTGAGCAGTGACCCTGAGCGCCAAAAGGTGGCGTCGTTCAGCTCCACATGGTCTCGTTGGCATTGTACGCAACGGAAGTGACGTGCGCCGTGCCTATATAGATGCCACCCAGGAGCACTGATGTCAGTTAATTTTTGCAACTCTCCACGCTAGAAGCACGGAGCCCAAAAGTACACTGACCACTGTTGTGGAAAACTAGGGTCCTGAAAGAGGAGAGCCCTGTCCTTTGCTATCCTTTTGCAGGGTGGATGAGTGTGTAGGTAAGGAATCTACGGCGTTATAGGCTCTCCACCAGATAAGGCGTGACCGAAGGATGTATGACATTACAACGCATGCTTTTACATCGCATGCCTTTACAACGCAAGTATTACAACGCAGTCCATTACAATGCATAGTGCTTTGGGGTGCTGGATAGTGAATAGTTTAATTTACTATTCCAACTCCAGTCCCCGTGGACACTAGGGAAGGTTATTGGATAGTAAATTAACCTATTCCCTACCCTAGAGCGCCCCTCAGAGCAATGCTTTGTAATAGTTTGCGTTGTAATGGTTGCTTTGTAAAGGCTCTGCGATGTAAAAGTTGCGTTGTAAAGGTTGTTTACCGTGACCGAAGGTTAGTAACTTGTTCATCTGATTGAGACGTCTAGCCGCAGATACCTTTCCTTAGATCTGATACCCAAGCAATACCTCACCGGAGATTGTTCTGTGGAGCAATTGGAGATGGGTCTGTGAACCAATTTCACACGAGGAAGTCCTACAGAACGGAACAGGCAAGGTGCCCACCCCTACAGACCTCACAGTAGTGTTTGGTAAACAAGTGCAGGGAAGCCCATTTTGCTACCTGGCAGATGCACAGGACTGGAACCACGCAAGCGAATGCAGTTGTTGCAGCTTTACCTCTGGAGGAATGAGAACGCTATCACTCAGGAGGTTGCTTTTTAACCAATGCAAAGCAGAGTCCAACGATTCAGAAGTTTGGTATTCTTCGGGGTCAAGCAATTCCTCCCATTCTTCCCCGAGTCCTAGCCCATAGGAGTAGAGTGTAGGCTCTGGACTGGAAGGCATGGCTCCAGTTGGCGCAGGAGTCTGCGTCAGATGATTGCCCTCGGTTCAAAGTTGGAGTCGGGATGTAAATGGGGATGGTACTGCCGGTGGAAGCCGAAAGCATCAGCCTCCGGACCGGCATTAGGCAAGGTCGACATGGCACAACTGGTGCCGATCCGGATCCATCTGTGGATTCCTGGGGCCTGACCGGTGCTAGAGCCATGGGCATGGAACCAGCAGGGGCCCCTCTGGAACCCACTAGCCTGAAGGCGCGCCAGAAAGAACAGGACACTCAATTGAAGTTGAGGGGGGTTGCCCTAGGTCCTGGAAACACAGGGTGGCACTGAGTCGGACCAGGTGATAGCTCGACCGCGGAATGAGGCCTCAAGTTGCACACCCGTGTCTTGTCGGCCGACGGACAAGGTGAAGTCGAAGCACGCTTTGACTTCTTTTTCTTTTTGTGGGGGAGGGACTTACCCGAATGGCTCAACAACTTGGAGTGCGACGACGACCTCAGACTCTGCAACAGCTCCCAGGACCTTACTCTCAACCGGGACCTCAAGCGTTGCGGCATCGTACGTTGAGACACCAGGAGCTTCAGGGATCGCTCTCTCAAGGCCTTCAGAAGCATGGCGCTGCAAGACGGAGCAGGCGTTTGTTTAATGTTCTTATTCGAGGCACCACAGGCAAAGAAGGTGTGGGTCTGTCACCGACATCTGTCGGTGAAAGGCGTCACAGGGCTTGAAGCCCGCCTTCTTGGATGATATTTCTGCCACACTAGGAGGTAAGACCTCAAACAAACTTTGACAAAACATTGAAAAAAGCTTATAACAAAGGACTAAGGGGTAGCTCTTCCCGGATCTGCGCTGACTGTCACGGAAAGAAAAGAACTGACGTCCGAGTTGCACCTATATAGGCACGACAAATGTCCCTTCCGGCGCAGATGATACCAACATCGCCACGCAGAGTAGAATGCTGCCACCTACCGGCCTGCAGTGGAATAGCTCTCAAAAACATTTCCTAATCCATTCTGATGCCTGGGGATCATTCAATGGTAAGGAATTTGCAGTTAGAAGTCACTATCAGATAAGAAGGGTGCTAGAGTCTAAGAGGCCAAGAAGTATCAGAGCCACCTTCGCCTTGATCCAAGATTCAGTGTGAAACATATGGATCATAGCCTGAATGTCCTCCAGGATAGCCTGAGGTAATGGAAGAATTTGTGATGGAATCAGGTGGGACGTAGGGTCATTTATGGTAATCCTCATCGATGTCAGGTGCTCTGCCATTTTCAGCATGTGGGCAACGACTGCCTGCGGTGAGCCCGCCTTTAGCAGTCAATCGTCAGGGAATACAAGAACCCCTGACCTCCAAAGATGATCACCATTTTCACGAACACTGGAGTCGCGCTGTTGAAGACATAGGGGTGCAGACAGATATAACTTGCTTCTGGTCCACCTTGAATTGCAGCTAAAGCCTGTGTGAGAGAAGGAGAGGTATAAAAAAATGTATGTCCTGCAAGTCCACGGACACCTCCCACTCTCCCAGGTCCAGCGCAGATAGGATCTGAAGAATATGCACAATTTGGACTTGTCTTTCTGTGTCAGACTTCCAAAATAGTCCTAAGAACCCCGTCTATTTTCAGGTCCAGGAAATAACAGGAATAACAACTTCGTCTTTTCCAAAGCCTAGTAGCTTCTCTATGACACCTTTGCAGACCAATAGATGTTCAGCATGAAGAATGGTTGGACAGATGGTCTGCTGACATTCGTTCTGGTGTGAGAAAGATATTGGGTGGGGAAGAGAGTGAAAGATCTGAACAATAAACTGGACAATTTGCAAAACGTATCTGTTAGACGTGATAAATTGTCAACCCAAGAGGAAATGCTGAATCCTACCCCCTGCATGTGCCTATGAGGGCAAACTAAACAGTTTGTTTCCCACTGTGGGAAGAGGATTAGAAAGTGATTGCCGTGCAAAGCCTGGCAGACCCTTGTCTGTGTGTATGAAAGGCTGCGCTGTCTGCATCATCACTGGCTGGGAAGGCTGTGACTGCCTAGGCACCTGCCCTGGAATAAAACTTAAATATCCTGGTGTGGAAATTGCTTGGCAGAGGTGAATAACTGCAAAGAAAGCTGTAGCTCTGCTTTTTTTTTTTTTTTTAAGCATTCCAAAGCGGAGCCGCCTTTTCACTGCAGGGGTGAGACTCATCAAAGGGCATATTCGTCAGCAAAGCATGTACATCGCTGGAGAATCCAGTGGAACTAATTCAGGCATACCTACGAAGGAAAACACTGATACCCACAGCCCTGCCAATGCAATCTATGGTATCCAAACCATTGCAGATAAAATACTTGGCTGCATCCTGCCCATCATGTATCGTTTGAGCCAGAGAGGCCACAAACTCCTTCTGGAAAGCTGGCAACATCTCACTGGCAATGTCCCAAAGAGCATGCCAGTATCAGCCCCACAGATAGAATGCATTTATGGATCGTAGATGGAAGAGGAAAACATAAGTTTGCCAAAGGCAATTAATCGTTTTGGTTTCTCGATCTGAAGGATTGGTTTGAAATGAGTTAGAGTTCTTCTTACTGTCTGTGGAGTAGGGTGCTTGGTGATAAAATCTGAATTGCTGGAAGATGTCTGTCAACTAACAGGCAGAGAAGAACATGGTTTCAGACAGGTAGCCATCACAATATCTGTGAGGGCAGCATTAAAAGGGAGCAATGCCTCAGGCAATGCCAGCAATCGCAGGCTGCAGAATGTCTGTCAAAACATTCGTTTTAGCCACAATGGAGGCCAGCTGTAATTCTAGCACATTGGCTACTCTCCATCACTACTGCAAAGGTACTTTCTTCCATTGGTTGTACATGTGGCAAGTCAGTTTGTGCCTCATGGGAGGTATCCAGCCCGCTGGTGTTATGTAAATCAAGGTTTAAGGCATCTTCAGGGTAATGAGGGGAAGTTAGCTATCCTCCTCTCCACACTCATCATCAATATGCTGGAGTTCACACCCTGCACTGGTTTCACTTGATATGCAAAATTTCTGAAATGTCATAATTATTTGCCTTTTGCAGTAAAGATTTACTGGAAATGCGCAAAATGTGTCCTTGCATCAAGAGTTGACATGTGAAATAACGGATTCACATGTTGAGTAATTTTGATTAACTTTGCCAACATTTCACAGAATTAGGCAAAAGCAAATTACCAGAATTTCACACACCTCTCATTATATTTAGGGTGAATGACAATCAGTTGTGCTCGTGTAAGCTCATACTTTGACACTAGGTGAGTTAGAGCTGACATCAGTTCAGGATCCAATATGGATGCTGGCATAGGATCATCCAACGGGGAGGGACCCACCTGTGGTAAACCGACTGAAAGCCCCTGGAGTTTGTGGGGCCCAAAAACATGCCAGAAGGAGGCAAAAGCACACTTTAAATTTGCAGCATGGGCTCATTCTGTTATGTTGTTGAGAATGGCCCGGGAAACTCAGGGAGTGTCACAACCAATGAAGGAACCAGCTCCAGGGCGGGTGACACTGATGTGGTGCACCTGATGTCTTGATGCCCTTGCGCCTTCTTTTTAGCGTCAGAGTGGCGTGCTAGAGTTAAGTCTCACTTAGCTTTTCTATGCTTTCACTTGAACTTGGACATACCAGAGGACTTGACAAAGCACAAGAAAGGGTAGTGGTGGTACATAGAGTAGCACATCAATTTTCGAACAGTATGTTATTTCAATATTATCTATTATCAGTATAGGTGCCATCGTTGACAACTGGGAGGCTATATGGATAGGACCTCCGTGGGACTATTAGCGCAAATTAACATCTATGTAACATGATATTTGTCTCTGCCTTACACCTTGACAACTAGGTCTCCACATTTGGAATGTAACAGTGTTAGCTGATATTAAATTGATTTTTTCGCAAGTATTTTTCTGTTGGACTATTTTCCTGAGAAGAGCTATATTGTTGAACCTTATAACGGACTATAGTTTTCGAAATTGTGTTAAAAAAACTTAGAGAGTGCCGAGGTACAGTTGTTCTGTTAATACCAGAGGACTTCAAGGGGTCGTGGGAACTGCCTCAACTACTACTTCTTTTTGACAACATACCACTTTTCCTACAGGCTTCGGATCGCCTTTAAAAACATTTTGGTACATATACCACGTAACCGAGTCGGGTACTGAATCCAGGCACCAAAAGTACACTATGGAAAAGCTTTAGTCATCCAAAAATCAAGAAGTAGGGAGAGGAGCTACAGATTCATAGTGGAAGTTGTGCAAAGGAAGAAAATTACGTCAGTCCAGAGCGGTAGTGCTTATATGTGGCTCTGCTCTGTCACTTCTGGGGTAGTATGGAGTCAGCACACAGTCACACGATACCACAAACAGGTACGCAGGAGTACTGCTACACATTTTTCTGGGTCCAGTCTAGCGCCTGGAGGATATTCTGAGAGAGGAAACTTCAGTTCGAAGTATCTGGTAGAATTGCCAGTTGGCAGGAGACAGCAAGGTCAGGCAAGACTCAAAGGACACCTCTGATTTATCATCTTGCATTGAAAGTGGCACAACAAGCTAGGGTTCTAACTGCATTCAGTTCTGTATTGCAGAAGTCCGTTTGCAAAAACTTCTACCTCTCAAACAATGGTGTCATGGCAGACAGACATTTCCTAAATAATTTAAGTCAAAACAAATAAAAGTACATGCAAAGAAAGTACAGCCACAAACCATATTAGAGAACCCACTGGTAGTTTGCTCACCTTCTGGCGCAAAGCTTCATTTTCCTCCTGCAGGAGAGCGATTTTCTGACACTCCGCCTCAAAATTCAGAATAACTGGGACAGGTACGAAATGTTAAGGAGATAAATGCATTTGCCCAGGTGTACGTTGGCTAGACTGTGAAGAAAATAGGACATTTCTTGCTGCTGTGTGTGTGTGTATTTGCATACCACGCAGAAGTAATGAATTGATTCACAACCCACACAATAAGGATACAATTATATTTCATAAAGCACAGCAAGCTTTTTGGGGTGCTGGTAACTTGGTGAGTTCACCTGAATTGCCCACGATCAGCACAAGGTATGTTGCATATGAAGTGCTTCCCTGTCCCTCTTGGGTAGCTTTAAGTCTACACGACAGGGGAGATCAGAGAGGTGGAAATTGTGTGGGGGGCCTTGTGTGCCTTCTCCAACTCCTACAACCACATGTAAGGACAGTGGCGGAGCTAGTCCTTTTGCCGCCCATGGTGGCTGTAAGATCAGGGGAGGTGGAGGGCTGGCGATCAATTCCTGATTTTGACGCCCACCGCCGCCCCGAAAACTCCGCACCCCTCCTTGCTACCCCACTGTAAGGAATTATTGGCGATATGGAACACCACTAGCATACTAAACACCACAAATGAGACGTTGATGAGAATGCAGGTGTATAGGTTTCCCTCCAGGCATGTTGAACTGCATTGCTGCCTACCAACTAGTATCATTTTGAACCTGGTGGAATAGATGGGAACTGCTCTTCGCTACTACGCGGCAACCCTGACATACTGTGTGAAATCTCTACATTTCTGAAAAACAACCCTGATTTAATGACGGACACCAGAGGCATGCTGATGGGATCCCCCCTTGACATACTGATGAAGGTTCCTGGTATACTGAGTGGCATACTCAACATATTGTACTACATCTCGGCAACATAAATGAGGCATATGGAAGGGAAAGTCAACAATATTAAAGATGTACTGCTGGCATACTGACAAACATCCCTAATTAGTGTACATTTTAGCTCCATGAACATCATGATTGTACGTGATTTCATAGAGAATTAATTATTGGAATACCATTACTTAGAAACCATTTTATCTAAACGGTTTAATTGAATTTTCAGGCAGAATGGCATTTACAATTTCATAGAAACCAATTCATAAAATGTTTTTTCCCCGAAATTGGCTTCTCCATACTTAATTTTTAAGGTGTAAATGTAATGGTTGCAGAAACTATTTTGTGGAAGGTATTTACTTCAAGCCTTTATATCAGGGGACATTATTTCGGATTTATATCTTTCACATTATAAAACAACTAGCAGCCCGTCCCGACGTTGTCCGGGGATGAAATAGAATGTGTGCAATGGTTGTAATAGGCAAGGTACATTTATTTTAAGATTTCACGGTATACAACATTTTTTGTTTCATTAGAATGTGGACGGAGAATAAATTGGTACTCTGTGTATGAAAGCAGTTGTTTGTAGTGATTAGAGAAATGTAAACCGTGACGTATGCAGCATTAGGTAAGTATCACAAAAGGTAAGATGAATTTGATGCGTTGTTTATTATTGAGCTTACATGTCGCCTTTTACCTGGCTTGTGAAGTTTGTCATACACGGTAACGTTACTTGGTGATTTGTGTGCAATATGGTCGTCCGCTTGTGCATGCACTGTTAGGAAGAGCCCTTGTGATCTGTGCCTCCTCAGCGCTAACGATTGCAGGTTGTGGGTGGTGTGGAGTCCGTTGGTTATAGAATCCTGAACAGCGTTGTGTCCGACGTTGTGTGGCTGTTGTAAATCCGTGTACGCTGCGAGTGCAGTGCGTGAGAGCGTGCAAAATATCAGTTTGTGAAAGTTTTGTAATGGGCGGTGGTACGATGATTCGCCTTAAGCACCGCCTGAGCCTCGGAGGAATTTGTGAAAGCGTGTGGCGTCTCTATCTGCGAGCGTCTTTGTCCGTTGTACTTGAGGGCAGTGTTAAATGCGGTGTGTGTTATCCCCGCTGTTAGGCTGAGTGGCTTGAGCCCCCACTTGAGAAGCGGAGGAAGAAGTCCGCTGGTAGGCGGAGTAGCTTGAGCCCCCGCATGAGCAGCGGAGGAAGAAGTTAATTCGTGAGTGTGTGTTTCCGCTGTAGTTCTGGGCCGTTAAATCGGTAAGTGGTGAGGCTGCCTCGCTTCGGTAAGTGGTGAGGCTGCCTCGCTTTAACCCCCGCCTTGCTTTCTTGGAAGTATTTCCGCGCTACATTTAGCAGTAATGCCGCGTGAATGCTGCGCCCCGTGAATGCTGCGCCCATTGCCACGCCCCTCTCACAACGCCCATTGTTTTTGCTTTTATTTAGCAGTAATGCGGTGTGAATGCCGCGCCCCGTGAATGCCGCGCCTATTGCCCCGCCCCTCTGTCAACGCCCATTGTTTTGGCTTTTATCAGTAATGCTGCGTGAATGCTGCGCACCGTGAATGCCGCGCACCGTGAATGCCGCGCCCATTGCTGTTTGCTGTTTGGTCACGCCCCTCTCACAATGCCCACAAGGGAGTACTGTATTGCCGCGCCCATCACTGACTGCACAACGCACACGCCCAGAGGGACTACTTTACCCCTAAGGTTATTTTACTTTGTAATGTATATGGTGAGCAGCTGTATAGCCTATGTCCATCTGCTGCAACTGTCCTTTCCAATGCTGTATTGGGTGTCGTGATTGGTGCTGTACTTCTGGAGCTTACCCGCCTCAAAGGTTTGGGCTCTCTCTTTATTATATTAGTATGGATTACTTTTGATGTTTTTAATTCGCTGAACACTCACCACCTTTAAACACCATCCATCTCTGATCCTTCAAAATGCCTCCCCCCAAAAAACTACACTCATCCCTGATCCCAAGTTCCACTGATCCCTGAACCTTAAAAGACCTTTCTAACCCTAAACTCCACCCATACCTGAACATTAAAAATCCTTAACTACACCTGAACTTCACCCATCTATGAACACTAATCCCCTCCAATCCCTGAACTCTGACAACTCTTACAGCCCTTTTTACCCCTAAACTCCACCCATCTCTTATCCTAAAACATCCTCACTACCTCTAAACGCCACCCATTCCTGAACCCTAAAAACCCTCCAACACCTAAACCTCACCCATCCCAGAGTCCTTAAAATCCCACAATACCCCTAAACTCCATCTATCCATCTTAACACGAAGAAAACCCTTACCACCCTTGAAAACCACCCATTCATGACTCCTAAACTCCCTCACTACCCTTAAACTCCTGCATACCTAAACCTTAAAAACCCTTTCTACATATAAACTCCATCTATCCCTGAACACTTAACACTCCACACCACTCTAAACTCAACCCATTCCTGAACACTAAAAACCCTTTACTACCCCAAACTCTACCATCAAAGAACCTTAAAAATACTCACAGGCCCTAAACTCCACCTAAAAAAACTCAACACCCCTACATGCCACCCATCCCTAAGCGCTTAAATCCTTTCACGACCCCTGAACTCCAACAATCCGTGAACGCTAAACACCCGTCACCATCCCAACTCTACTCATGCATGAACCCTAAAAAACCCTCATCGCCCCTAAACACTACCCACCCATGAATTTAAAAAAAAATTCACTACCGCTAATCTTCACCCAAGGGTATGATTTTGGATGCTACCAAAAAAACTATCTTTCCTTCAAAATGTTTCCTTTAATTTTCGATTTATTTGTATTTACTTAAAAGTAGCATCCCTTCAAGAAATAATTCCACAAATTGGTTTCCTCCAATGTGGTTTCTCAGTCTTCATTTTTCCTTTAATTCACAAACCACTGAATAGGATACCTGGCATGCTGGATACACCCCTGGTGCACTGAGTCGCACCCCTGGTATTCGTGACACTGCAGGTACACCAAGTAACAATAGAGATGATTAGAGTGGTTGCAATGTGGGACATCTAGGACTTGAAATGCACCTTGGATCATTGACTATCATACTGCATGTAGACAGACGCCTCTCTGGCCCCTTCACTCACGCCCAAGGAGCATACAGTGATGTCACTGACACCTTCAGAGCTTCAATGCCTGCATTGTTGCTCCTCTGCTTCAATGAGTGGCACCCTTGCACACTAGATGGCAAACCTAGCTGTTAAAATGGCAGAAACAATAGCCAATAGAATGGTTTCCCTTGTGAACAGGGAGACATACATCTGGTATAGAGTGGCATTCCAAGGGAAATAAGTGGCCCCTGTGGTGAATATATATGCAGATCTGTGCAATACCACACTTCTGGCACACTAATCGACACTCAGTTAACGGCACATCTGTGACAACATGACATTTCTGGTGCACTGAACAGCACCACTTACATAGTGAGAGACAGCATGCCACATCCATGGGCACCACGTTGAATACTTGGAGCACCTTCAATGACATTTAAGTCTTAAAGAGAACCTCCCTTCGGACACTGCATTACTCTTGTAGCATATTTAGTCATACACCGAGAAGACCCCTGACCAACCATAACCAAATGACACGGACACCACCAGTCTGGCTAACCTGACCATAAATGCAAGACCTGGCCTACTGTGGGTAATCACAGCTGCCCACTCTACAACTCTACAACGTCATCATCCTTCGCAGTGATTCTAGATCCATCATATCCTAAACATCTCCACTACAGCTACAGAAGTGAGTTGGGCAACTAGATGTAGTGTTCCTATACTGCCCTATCTGTCCCAGATGCCCAGATGTTTTGAACTGTTTTATTGATTCCTTCCAATTAAGGATCTGAATAATGAAGTAAATTCTTTCACTTCATTATTTTCACAGTCATTGAAACCTCAGAGTACCTTGCCATTGGAATACCCATCACCAAAAGCCGCTTCAGCTGATATTTCACAAGCTACTCTATGCAATAAAGCCAAAAAATTTATTTCTGAATCTTCAAACTCTTAGGAAAGATACAGGCAGAAGCTTTATGCTGCTCTTGTACAGAGACAGAGTTCAAAAAGATCCAAGAAAACCTTTTGTTGCACCAGGAAGATTACTTATATGGTGCTTTCTTAAAATAGAAAAGAGACACCCTTTAAGTCCATGTAGCTAATTACAATTGTGGGAGTCATCCTAAGTAAAGCCCTCTTCTTTTCAGATTTTAGTCACTGAGACGCCTCTGTCCCCGAGGCTTTGAGCAAGGTGTGGTTATCTACCTTGATATCCCTAAGCCACAAAGACTTTCAAACCTGAGGTTATCAGAATATGCAACATAGTGGGTATCGACACAGTGAGAACTTCTTGATATGCCTACGGATTATGTCCACTTTTGCTTTTCATAATGTCATGATGAAATTCTAAATTCAAGGACTCGATGGCATTCTTAAACACAACAGGTGAATTTCCTTTTGAAGCCTCTTGAATTCGTTCGTTCGTTCGTTCAAATAACTTTATTTCGATTTCTCAAAGGAAATCATAAAAGTATGCAAGTTAAAATATAACAACATTAAATCATAATACATTTCCAAAAAAGAAGAAGACATCATAATACATTGTTACACAATTCTGATTTACACGATACAAATCAATAACGGTTTCTGATGACAAGTGCCGCTCTAATGAAGCTTAATACAGCATTACAGATCTTTTCCGTAGATAATGATAACAAATATGCATAGCCTTCTTTGTAATAAGGCGTTCCAAGGGATAATAATAGTGGTTTAATAAAGGAATTTCTTGGATCTTTGTACAAAGTACAAAATAAAATTAAATGTAGAGTGTTTTGTGACACTTTATTATTACAGGGACAACAGGGTAAAGTCACCCACAACCCCCCTGCTCTGGGAAAGCAAAAAGGAAGTGTAAGGTTCCAAGACGAAACCTAGTTAAATAAAAGCGTCCTTGCATTTTCAAAATATATGTTAAATAAAATGGGCGCACTAATTTTCCCTGAACACGTAGTACCTGTTCATTACCACACAAGGATCCCAATTTTTGGCTATATGCTTTTTTAATGATAGCTTTAGAGTCCTTTTTCAAGATATCACGGTTTTTAAACATAATATCTAACCCGATTTTATCAAGGGTATCTCTAACATATCGGAGCCAAGGGATTTCATCAAAGTGCTCTAGTTTAAGACAATCTGTGAGAATATCTTTCGTCAATTTCAAATCATCAGATTGCCAAACTTTAGACCATAGTACTAAGGGTGCAATGTGAATAGTATCACAAACAAACTCAATTCCAACCTCACTATGACAAAAAGAATTTGATGTACCCGAAGGAACGCATAATAGGCGTTTTAAAAATTTGTTCTCTGCAATCTGTATTTTGTTGCAGTTCTGTGACCCCCAAACACCAGCACCATATGTTATAACAGAAACACATTTAGCCTGATACATGGATATCATTTCGGCAATGCGTCGTTGTCCCAGTTTACAGGCAAAACGAAAAAGAGCCTCATTTAGCTGTGAAACCTTCTGAACCCGGTTTAACAACAACGGTTCCCAATTCAGTTTTTTATTAAAAAGGTTGCCCAGATAATTGAAATTATCAACTTTGTCTATGCCAAACTCCCTCACCTTGAAGTTGCGGGTTTTCGCATTCTTCTTTTGACCACACATCATGGTGAAGGATTTGCTAAAATTGACCCCAAGATCTAAGTTTCCCATGAATAAATCAAAGGCATTCAGACAAGTCTGCATGCTATTGGGAGTAAGGGTCATTAGCACAGCCTCTTGAATTCCGTAAGTGAACATAAAGTATGACCCTAAAAGAAAATGTAAGTATTGGCTCTATGTAGAGGACTGAAAAAAGGATATGCATACACTGGAACAGGACACTCAAAAAGTTGTGCAGTGACACCAGGAACGTATCTGCCCATTGTCTAGAGAAATATGGAGCAAAAGCAGGATTGGAGTCTGGCGTGGGCAGGAATGGCAGCAGGAACCAGTCCTTCCACTCAGACTGGTTCTGAAGCTCAGAGGCCTGCTTCTGAAAGAACTCCTGAGCCTTATCAATCCGGTTTGTCTACAATACAAGAAAACAAGTTCATTTACATTTAGTCTAATTGCAAGGATCTTCTAGATACTTATAGATACAGTGAAAGTGTTAAAGACTACTTCCAAATCTAACTAAAAATGAAACTGTAAAACAACTATAAGGAGTCTAGTGTACAACAGAGCACAAAACCATTGAAGAGAAAATCTGGATTGGGGACAAAATCAAAACATGAACAAGAACAGGAAATAAAAAGTGAACTAAGTCAGAATGAAAATGGTATAAGAATCATTCCTCCTAATTTTCAATATTGCGGTACCTTGAAGGCATTTTACACACCACAGTATCGAGCTCCCCAATGGGTGGTGCTGAGTACAAACCTGTATGGTGTACACGAGGTAGAAGCGGTATAGGCTGGTCTTCAGCTTGCTGACTGTGGGCCGGTAGACATCTTCCAGCCGACTGAAGAGGCGCCGGTCCAGGTAAACCCAATAATCCCGGAGACCGCTGAGATCAAAGCTCTGGATAAACTGCTGCAGCTGTTCCACAATCTTATCGACCTGAAGATTATTAATAAACAAAAGAGAACATCTTCATTCTAAAATGTGAATAAAAAATAATGGTATAACATGATGTAGGATTCCAAATCACATAACAGTTATACATTTGCTTTACATTCATCTATATTTAATTTTATATGAAAAGAGATGTTCTTTTCCTTGACCTACATTCGGGTTGTTCTTCATTCAGTGTGCCACCATTACAATCTTTAACAGACCAAGGGATTTCAGACAGGGGTGTGGAATCCTTATAGCCCAATGCCCATTGGGGTCAAGAACAATACGTTTTTATGTGTATTTCGCCCGTGGAAGAATTATGCCCAACCCCTTGCAGCAGAAACCCTTTGGCTGGCAGTTACAGTACCACATTATAGATCAGGAAAAGGCATTGTCTGCAGATACGGTAATATTTGTGTCCATATGTTAAAACTGTTCGACCTTGCATTTATTGTTTAATAATGCAAAAACGTCCTAATTAGGATCAGCGCTCCAAGGAAAATGTTATACGTTCGGACTGCACTAGTGACAGAGGTTCCAGTATAGAACTGTGTACACACGTTTGTAAAGTTTAACTTTATGAGAATATGTATACTGCTCCCAGAATGCTCTCTGATTAGATACAAATCTACAGGAGGTTGAAAGCAAGATCGTATATTCTTTGCTTTAAAAAAAAAAAAAAAGTTTAAAATGCAACTAGGAAAAAACTTAACCGATTAACCCCGGTGGCTATTCCGTTGCGGTGCGGTGGTTTAGCGGAGTAGGCGGGGCCGCGTCAGCCAACGGACGTTCGCAGCACTACGGAGGTAGTGCTTGCGACGGCCGTTGGCCGACAAACGCAGCTAAGGGGTTAACTACTGTGAAATTGTAGGTACTATTTCTTTGAAGCATCATTTACTAAAATGTGTTGATGCATGCAAGTATTTCCCAAAAATATTCATAATGGAAAATCCGTGAAGCCAGTTTCAACAAGTTTATGGAAAATATGAAAATAATCAACCTTTGCAAAGGGTTTAGGTGTTGTCAAGGTGTATCTTGTTTTCACATTCTTTTTGTAAAATGCTATTGTTCTGGAAGCTGCCGACCCCCACCATTATAAAAAACATTGTCAAAAAGCAAAAATATTTTTTGGTCTCAAAAAGCACACATTGCCACAGTAGTCCTTGGCAATGAACAATACCACTGTGTGGCAATATGCTCATTGTGAAAGTGCAGAATGCTGTCACTCACAGTGAAGCCAGCTGATCGATAGAGAGCTGAATTTTTAATAAAAAACAAAGGTCTTGCTTAACGTCAGACCCAATTAGGGGCCCAATTCTTATAGAAAGACACAAAAGTGCGACCCAGGTATATGTTCGTAAGGTAGTACAGATTTACGGCTTTAATGAAAATATATCTGTGAACTGCAGTTTAGCACGAGCAAATGTGCATGTGTAGATTTGCTCATGTGGAAATCTTTTGAGCATTTACAGGTTTACTTTCCCTCAAACCACATTTTTCCCAACCCCGGGAGAAATTTTACTTCTGCCCTAGCTAGGAATACACTTCCAACCTCAGTATGGGAAAAGATTAGAGAAGAGCTGGTGAACCGCCTAAAACAAGCAAGTTAGTAGGTTTGTACAGACTCAAAAGGACATTCCAACCCTGGAACTATTGTTTACTGTTACCCCCAGTATGTAGATCTGCAGAAAGGTTGCAAAATAAGAGAAATGCTAGTATTCAAACCCTACTGTAATAGGAGCCCTGGCATAATAAAAGAGACTATTGTCTCAGCTCTTCTATAATGAGATGGCTGCCATAATTTGGCACTACCTGGTAACAAAGCGACAAGTTGATATTTTTACAGGACAGGCAGATTTCTGAAGCAGCCTGTCCCATGGATAAGTAGATATTTAATTACATTCAACATCTCTTTGCAGGACTTAAAGAAACTGTACAAGAAGAAAAGTTCCATCAGACTCTTTCCTAGCCTGCCAAGAGTCCTCAAATTATATCTATGTTCCAGAATTTGTAAAATGCAACTGACACCCCCTGATGAGAGGCTTCCTGGAACTAATACACCAATAAACAAAAATTGGCAAAGGCAATAGTTTGGACGTTTCTTTGGGGACTGTACAAATGCACTTGACATGGGTCTTCTCACCCAAGACCTTCATTTAATGTATGCAGGAATTATAGCTTGAGACCTGAATGCTATAAATGTACAATGTTGAAGAAGCTCCTCAAACAAATCATCCATCTTATCCAAAATAAATTAGCTTGCAGTGTTAGAAATGTCTTTCTTTTGAAAGTGGCAGGGTGGGTCAAATTGCAGCCCAACAACCAAAGGCAGAAAATATTCCCATGTCAGTAGGGTTGCAACCTGTCTCGGGAAAAGGTACCCTCTCTGTGTTTACATTTTGCTACTCTAGAAAGTACAAGAGCTGGTAGGTCAAAAAGAATGGGCAAAAAAACTCAGTATTTTTGGGAACATGGCAATTACTCCATTATTTGCTTTAATAATCAGGTAGAAATAATTTAGCTACCTAATAAATTGTAAGCAATTTCTTCAAGTTTTTCTGTTTTATGCATTGATTTCACAAGGGAAAAAATAACCAATTTCACTGCATATCCCAATAGTTTTACAATCATGGACATAAAATTACTATCCAGGCCAGTAAGCTACTTGCCAGGCCCATAAACACCAGCCAACGTGCCACCCTATGACTCATCCTGTTGAGTTTTTCTATGCATTTAATCATTTCTGACCATAGTACCTTTCAGTGCAGACTAAAAGCCAGGCATTAATATATGTAGTGCATTTTTACAGTCATCCTATTATAAAGAATATTCACAAACCACTGCAAATGGTTTCAGAAACTTTTTTTTTATTTAGCATTTGCGTATTGTGGGTGTTGGCATTTAAATTAACCATAGTTTGGAAAGTGTCTATTCTGGTGGTTGGACATGAAAAATCTGTTTATTGATTCAATCAATCAATCAAGTTTCTGATAAAGTGCGACTACTCACCCATTAGGGTCTCAAGGTGCTGAATATTACATTTAATGCGTAGATTGGAACAATACAGTGTTGGCAACTGAATTGAAGCAAACACAATAAGATATGGTCTAGAGCACTGAAACCTCACCCCAGTTGAGACCCTGCCATATGCAAACCAGTCTTGACCCTGTTCCTCATGGGACAGTCTAGTAGGATTTGCCAAGCCAGGTCTTCCCTGACTGGAAAAAATCATCCTGAGATCAGTTTCGGGGTAACACACCTCATCAGCCAGGCTAGCTTGAATCCAGTGGCAAAGTTCACAAGGGACCCACGTCTGGGTATACCCTGCCAATTTAGGGGAAACAAGCAAACACAATAAGATGATGGACGGAGCGTTGACATTTTTCAGACATTCACCCCCAGTCACTGTTACATCTGAGTTGAATACATAATAATTCTTTTGCTCACTTCGCCAACCCAGTTCAGACCCAGCCATATGCAAATCAACCTTGACCCTGTTGTTCATGGGAAAAGCCCCAACTGCCAAGTCAGGTCTTCCCTGGACCAGAAACAAGCATCCTGGGACCAGTTTTGAGGTAACAATCTGAGCAAGCATAAAGATCAATAATGGCTGGTCTAAGGAAAGCTTCATTCCAGTAAATGGCTATGTTCTGCAATGTTCTTAATCTTTTTATGAACATTAAGGAATCTATTCACAAAGTATGTAGTATATATAGTAGTTCTACAAAAGTATTAATAATCTACTATAAAATGCTAATCACGAAACTATGCGCACAGATCACTGCCTCTACCTCTCTTATCTCTTATGTACGGACCAAAGTGGCTTTCCCATACATTCCCTGGCTTACAATCAGCACATCTATAGTTATTTCAATCAAAAAGAACTGAGAACAGTCATACTCCTGCTCAGATCTGAAGAAAGTCCAACACCGCCCCATGGCCACTGAAGGTATTGCAAAACCCTTCCATAGAAAATAATGGAGGTAGGTAATTAAAATAAAGCAATAACAAACAAAGAATTTGTGTCTTACGGAAATTAAAGACCTACCTCGGGTTCAATCCCCAATACCAACATTTGGACAAACAAGAAAACCCCGGTGGTCTAATATAACCAGTCTCTACCAGTCTAAGTGGAGTATAACCGTGGTGATCATGAACCAATATCTACTAAAACAGAATTACAGAGTGAAAAAAGACCCTAATGAGTGGTTGGATTCCCATCAAACACACAACCGTTTTCAAACTAATCATCTGGGTTTCCATCCTTCCATCCACTTGTCCTCTAGATCATAGAGGGGTAAATAGTGGATTATATCATAAAAAAGGGGTCTAAGGAAGAAACCAACAGAAAAAGGAAAGAAACGATCGGGTATAAACGGACCCTATAGAAGTGGTCCTTCAGAGTGGTGTTATGTGGGAATATTGAGTGCAGTGCGAAGATGTGAGTGAAAGTAAAAAGGATTTACACCAGAGAAATACTTTTATTAAGGTATCTGTTGTAATCCTGGTTAAAAACAGTGCAATAAGGCAGTTTCATACATCACTGCCTAGCAATATGGTCGACATGTTTCAGCCCTCGGGACCGTTAGTCCCTGGCTTTCATCAGGACCTTCTTAATAATTTGCAACTGCATATGTATTCAATATGTGATACGTGCAACAGAATGAAGGAAAGAAAATTCAAATTCAAAAAGTAAATGAGGATTGGAATAAATACAACCTCACATACCAAGTATGTATCCTCTGTCTCCACAGGATATAAATGCACCCGTAGTGTACGAGGAATGGCCCTCACCTCAACTGGTATCAACTTGGGTCTAAGAGGCCGCTCTATCCGTCGTTGCCCCGAGCTCCGCCAGTTATAGCTCCGCACTTACAGCTCTGGCGGAGCTCAGGGCAACGACGGATAGAGCGGGGCCTCTTAGACCCCCGGGATTTTCTGGTTTGTTAACTTAAAATACAGCCCCATGAGAAATGTTAGAATAAATTAATGTATTTAAACTTTTTCAGAAATATATATACATGTATTTTAATATTAAAAATACAATTTGGATTGTAAAAAAATGTTTATGCTATTAAAAATATTGTAATGACCGTTTTCAATTTAAAAATAAATGTAACTTCTCAAAGAAATAAATGAATTTCATTCTACACATAACTTTTAATAACCATTAATACATAATGTAAACATTTCACTAAAAGTGGGTATTAGTTAAAGAAAATCTTTAAAAAAATATTTTTCTTTTAAAAAACTTAATTTAATTACATTTCATTTAAAATCTAGTTAATAGTGCTGTACTAATTTTTGTTAAAAATATTCATCATTTAAAATTCATATAGTGAATTCATTTACATTGGCATTATAAATTATTTTTTAAAACTTCCCGAGTCATTTTTCAAAATGTCCTTGTACCATATGGAGATCTCCGCCCTGATTGCAGAATATTAAATACAGTTGTAAAGTAAACTTTATGGTCCTATGGGACACTTTTACTGCCTCTACCTCATATTTCAGGGGGTGGGACAAGTAAATCTACACTTTTGAGAAACTTTACAATAGTAACTGTTTAATAAAAAAAATAAGATATAAAGTTATGCATCAAACAACCATAACCCTAAGACACCCATGTTGTACAGTAGCCAACAGCATAATGTAAGTGAAAATATGTACATTATCACCAATCCAACCATTAATGAACACAAATCTTGCATGCCCAAGTCCTCCGACCATCCCCCTTCCAATATGATCCCATGTCAGCCTAAGGTCTGCACCAATGCAAGAATATCAATCCTCAACAGTCCTCTCCACATTTAGGGGATTGTGTCCAAGTCTGCCTCCAAATTTTGAAACTATCCACCAACTCACTCAATGTTTGCAGGTTATCCTGCACTCTTTCAACCCTTCTAGTCAGTTTGATTTGTTTTTTCTCCACCCTTACAGATTCCAATACATCTCTGCACCGTTGAAGTAGATGGTGGATACGAGTACTCATCCACCCCATTGCCAATCCCCTTCTCACAAGTCCCAATGCCAATCTAATAAACTTATGATGCACATTTTTATTTTTTGCTCTGGGAATTACCCTAATATGCTTGGTTCAGGCCTGGGCTCCAAGGTAATACCCGTGGCAGGCCATTAATGTAGTGAAGACTGTCGACCAATACTGACGTAGTGTGGGGCAATCCCAAGCTGTGTGCAAAAAGATGGCCTAGGGCGACTGACATCTGGGACAGGTAGCAGCTTAATCGGGATATATGTTACTCAGAATTACCAGGGCTATGTATGTTCTATGAAGGAAGTTGCATAGGATCTATTTAAATCGAGAATTACTGGAGACCTCGCTGATTTTCATACATGCTGTGTCCCATAGCCTGTCAATGAACTGGTCTCCAAGATCATTTTTCAACGCTCCCTTGCCCTTATGTTGTGTATAGGAGCCATTCTGCTGTTAGAATTGGGGTTCTGATTGGTAGAAGTATGCAAAAGGAACAAATGATGGACGGAATGCTGAACATTGCAAACATTCACCCACAGTCACAAGGATCTGGGTTTAATCTATTGTTCTTTTGCTTACCTGGACCTGAAACAAGCATCCTGGGACTGGTTTCAGGGCATCACCCTTCATCAGCCAGGCTAGCTTGAATCCAGTGGCGTAGTGAGCACGGGACCCACATCTGGGCATACCCTTTCCACTTACAACGACAAAAGCAAAAGGAACCAATGATGGACAGAATGCTGAACAATGCAAACATTCACACCCAGTCACAAGGATCTGGGTTTAAGCCATCCTTATGTTGTGTGTAGGAGTCATCCTGCATGTTAGAATTGGGGTTGTGATTGGTAGAAGTATGCACCCTGTCCAAGCAGGGACCGCAATCCTAGTCTGGGTAAGTAATAACACAATCTAGTAGCTTGGCACAGAGCAGTCAGATTTACCTTAAGAGGCAATGTGTACAGTATTTGCACAACTCTTCAAACAGTAACGCAGTGAATACACCACACAAAAATCCCAGGTCCGAATAATAAAGAATAGTATTATAGATAAAACAAGACCAAAATGATAAACATCCAAAAAGTAGAAGTCGAGATATGAATGTTTCAAGAATAAAGGAACAATAGCGTTTAGAAGCAATAAGTGCTTAAATGGAATATCTAGTCGCGCTGGACTGGGGCAATGTTGATCCAAAATGTATCGCCATCGACAAAGATGCAAGGTGCAGCCGAAGCAATGCGTTATCTAATTTCTCTGCGCAACTGAGGCAATGTAGCGGTACCGGGTGCAAAAATGCTGATTCCGAATGTGATGCACAGCTGCCGCTCCTACAATAGATGATATGCGCTGGGTAAGCTCCACGCAACAACGAGTATTTACTGATACCGACTTACACAAAGACGAAGAAGCGTTGTTTTGATGGACAGGTGTGGGTTCTGGAGGAAGAGCACTTTATATCCACTTCCAATGGCCCAGAATTGGGTTGGCACCCCTTGGCAGAGCAAGAGTTTTAGAAAGCAAAATCCAGGTGCTGTAGCTGGATGAGTTGAAGTCGTTGATGTCCTGGAGACATAGAACAGGAGGCAAGCCAGCAAGCACTTGGAGTCGCTCTGGGTTCAAGTGATGCAAGTCCAGTCCTTCTCACTCATGCAGGAGAAGAGCACGCAGTAGGGCAGCTCAACAAGTTCAGCAAAGCAGCAGTCCAGCAGAGAGGCAGTCCTTTCAGCAGCACAGCAGTTCTTCGTCCTGGCAGAGGATTCACAGGCCAAGAAGTGTACTACAGTCATGGTGTCAGGGGTCTAGTACTAATACCCAGTTGTGCCTTTGAAGTGGGGGAGACTTCAAAGAAAGCTTTGAACTGCACATAGGTCCTTCCTTCCTGCTCTGGCTCTAGACTCACTATATGGGGGTATGCAGCCCTTTGTGTGTGGACAGGACACAGCCTATACAGGTGTATGCGTAAAGTTGTGCCCAGCTCCTCCCTCCCATCTCCCAGGAAGGCCTATCATGACACACCTAAGCTCCCTTTGTGTGCAGCTTTCTAGAGGAAATACACAAAGCCCAGCAGTCACCCAATCCAGATTGAACAAATACAGGCAGCAGGCACTAAGTGGCTAAAGTAAGTGCCACCTTTCTAAAATTGGTGTTTGCCAAACTGTAATTTAAAATCCAACTTCACCATAAACTGTGGTTTTAAATTGTGAGTCCAGTGACACCAAACTTGAAAAGTCTCTCTCTTCACAATTTAAAATATGAAATAAGGTAATCCCAATGTTATCCAATGGGACAGATAAGCCTTGCAGTAGTGAAACACGAAATTGGGAGTTTATTACCTAAACATGTAAAACTTGAAATACTCCGCCCAGATTTCCCTTGCCGTTTTCACTAATTTGGAATAGTAAAGGAACTGTCCTGGACACACCATGAATGCCTCTTGGGCTACTTGAAATGTAATAAATGTGTCCCCTGGAAAAAGTTCCCCCAAGGTATTACAGCCTCCATCACACCATCTGTTCATGGCCATCACCTTGGATATTTGGTGAATGTGCTCCCAGACCACCCCCTTCTGTCGAACTATGTATGGGAAATTTCTTGTCATAAGCAGAGCTCCGAGTGAGTCACGCCCAAATGCCCCTTTAAGTAGTCTCTTTTCCCAAGTGTCGACCACTGCCACCCAAATAGGCGCATGTTGTTTATGTGCTGCACTGTAATAAGTTTCCAGGTCCGGGATTCCTAATCCTCCTTCTTCCACAGGTTTTCTTAAGAAGGGGTAGGGACACCCTGCTCCACACAAACCAATTTAACCAACAAACTGTCTAGTTGTTTAAATGTAGACACCGACAGAGGGCTCAGCAAGGTTTGTAACATATAAAGGCAACAAATTAAAAACTACCATCTTTGCAATAGCCACCCTGCCCATCAGTGAAAGGGTTAACAAGAATCAGAACTCAATCGAGGTTTGCAGGCCTCGTATTCCCGATCCTATATTATATTCATATTTCTGTCAACTGCATGTGTCACCATAATGCCTAGGAATCAAAACTTGCCTGCTTCCCATCGCAGTCTGACTTCCGGCAAATCCCCTGGAGTTTTGGTTGATAGTTTCCCGATGTTCCCGTGTGCTCATGACGAGCTGAGCTCATCATGACCGTTGGAACGCTCACACGCGGGCTAATTCCCCTGCTGTGCTGAGCGTTCCATGGAAACGGGTGTGGCCATGACGAGCTCAGCTCGTCATGAGCACACGAGAACCGTGGCTCATGACGAGCTGAGCTCGTCATGAGCACCGGGGCGCTTTGCGCGCCCCTCCCCTCCCCCCAGCACAGCAGGGGAATGTGCCCCGCAGCCAAGGGGTTAAGGTTAACCTGCAGTCCCGAGACCACACCAAAACTATGTAGTTGCTCTAAGAGCAGTGGGACAGACTCCTGTGGGAGTCTTAAATAACACAACGTGTCGTCCTCATATGGAGAGACAAGGTGGGATGCATCTCTGATGGAGATTCCCCACTCAACCATTTCTGAATGAAGTGTATCCATTGGGGGCTGTACGGCCAGGTAAAAAACAGTGTAGAGAGTGGGCAGACCTTTCATGTTCCCCATTGAACTGAGCAGCTTTTTGTCACTACTTTACCTGGCCGGACCCCGACAGTGGGCTCCTCATAAAATAATTTTACCCATTTGCAAAATTCTGTGCCAAACCCCATGCGGCATAGGACCTCCCACAGATATTCCCAGCTGAGTGTATCAAATGCCTTCTCCAGATTTATGGCCACTAAAGCCATGTTTTCTTGTCTATTATGTACAGAGAAGTACGCTGGCGTCAGGGATCTACTATTCATTGTGTTACGCCCAAGAACAAACGGATAGTCTGGAAATATCCGCACCGTCGCCCCCTCACAGTGGATTTCCAAACGTTCCTTTGCTTTACGTAGAATTAAGTCCGTCTCTGTAGTTCAGAGTTTTGGCAATGATTGGTAAAGGAGAGGCTGAGGTGGTGGGGGGGGGGGGTTGGAGGGGGTAATATCAGTGCTTTGTGTTCCCTTTCCACAACAAAACATGGGAACAAATAAATTGGCTGGAGAGGTGTCTTTATCCAGGTTTCTAAGAATTGTTCAGGGTACCTGCCCTTCACCCCTCTGAAAGGACAACAAATCGCAGATTACAACGCCGTATTCGACCATCTGCGTCCTCTACACCATTATCAAGGTGGTGGGCCAGGAATGATAATGAACGTATCTTTTTTTGCGGTTCGACCACCTCTATTTTCAACCCTTGCACGGTTTCCTCCATTTGGTTAGCCCTGTCACTAATCTTATAAAGATCTGAACTTTGGAAATGTACATCAAGAGAAAGTGTCAATTTTTGTTTCTAGTGCTTGGCTAGCCTTTTTGATTGCTGCTAAAATCTGTGTCCCCAAATATCCATCCATGGCGTCCCAAATAAAGCCCTACCTCCCCTCCAAGGTCAGATGCATATTGATCTAGCCTTGTTTGTAGCGACGTACATGCCCCTTTGTGTTTTACCATGATCGAAAAACTCCACAGAGAAGCTTACTGCGTAGAAAATCAAGATGCCTCTGGAGGGCAATGTTCACGAGTGTCCAAGGAACTATTGCAGGGTGTTAGACACCTTGCAAAAAAATCACGCTCACGGCAAGGCTACTACTCTCCAAAACTATCCAGTCGCAGAACACATGATCACTCCAGAGTTCCCAAGTACCAGCCTTCAATGAATACCACAGTCTCAATGTTATCACCCTTTACTTGCACGGGCTCTTCATACAGTTCCCTCATGCACAGCACTCCTTCAGCCTATATCCAGGCCCCAAGGCCATGCACCTGTATCCTGCTATCTTACAGGTCGTTCTGCTGTTAGTGCCACCTTGAGACGTGGGCCCAGCTTGTAGGAGACTTAATCACCTCCCGAGCTCCGGTTCCTCCAGCCTGCTACTCCTGGAGGATTATGAGAGCAACACTATCATGTGAGTGTCTGCAGTCTATGCTTAAATTGGCCCCACCAATCACCACAGGCACACCAGGCCCAGTTGAAATCCTCCTACCAGTGCTGTGGATCCGCCTCTGCCCCCATCTGCTCGCAATGTCACCTCAACAAGGGTCGGTGCTCGTCGGGAACCATGAGAGCTGAAGGCCTAGCTCTGACGTCTCTCCTTCCCGCCCTCTTGCTCCTCAACCTCCACTCAACCCCCCCACATGTCAGAGGGCAGACACAGAGCAGACAGCACAAAGTCCTCTCTCCAGGCGAGCTCCTAGGGCACCACAGTAGTAGAGCTCCAAGTCTGGCCCAGTCGGCTATAGTCAGAGAGGCAATCTGGCTGGAGCACGCGGCCTACCGCTCTTTCCCCAGCTGAGTCCGCTCAGGCCTTTGAGCTGTCAGGAAGGCAGTACATTCCCTCTCCAGTCAACACTCCACAATGTAGCAAGGATTTATGTGCTCTGTGAATGAACCGGTACCGTCTCCGTGGCAGAATCATGCAGGATATTTGGGCCGATAGACAGAGCTGAAAGCAGCTATGTCTTGTTTGGAATATTGCCAGGCCATGCCCCACAGATTTGTTCACATTTGTAAATGGTTAATAGACAAAAGTACTAACGATACTCAAAAGTTAAAGAGTGAACTTGCATGTGTAGATTCACTCACCTGTAAGTTTACCTTTGTGAATAGGCCCCAATGTTCCTAACTCAAATTCACACTAGCCTTAGAGCCAATTCTATATGCAATGTATTCTATAAAAGAATGTTCTCAATGAGTTCACCATGGTGTTATTTGAGAATATGTGCCTTACATCCGGTCTCCTTAAGTGGACATTTTTATCTAGAAGTATTTTTTCTTTATGCTTACTCACCCGAAATCCCTTCTCCTTGTTTGCCTTTACGTCGGCGTCAAATTGCTTTAGCGTGCTGGTGAATCCCCGGAAGATGAGATACTCGCGTACTAGTTCATCAGTCCGTTCCACGGCCGCCCCCATTGTGGATCCCTAAACACTGCAGCCAAAAAAAGAATAACATATACTGTAACATTAAAATAAATAAGGGATTCCTGGACCCCAAGTGGACGCACAGACCTAAGTCCCAGTCTCTACACACATTCCGTATGTTAAAGGTTTTCCACTGTCAAGCTAAGAATCCCTTCTTCGTGTTCTATTTTAATGAGGCATCTAGAGATCCCATATATTTTCCTCTCATTTTATGAACAATGATTTTCTATAAAGAATGTACTTTTTCATACCAATGTTTCTAAACATTCTGGCAGACAGGTATTTTGTTTCCAATACCATTGTATTTGGCCAAAATACCACCAGACTGACATTCCATTCTAGTGAATCCATCTTTTAGTCTAATGAGTCGGAGATGGCCTCTCATGGCCCATGGTGTAGATATACCAGACACCTCAGAAGCTGTAATGCCCAGCCTGGAAAGAGTAGTTGTGGGATATATTACTTCAATGCCCTAGCTTGTTTACAGCATTCCATAGCCAACCTTTCCACGAAGGAGGTGTTGTGGTACAATTCTGAATGCAGCCAAAAGTTCAGCTGAAGAAAGCACTTACAAGACCACTGCTATGGGAACTCTATGCTGGAGAATTTTATATCTCCAATATTAGTGGCACAAAAGTGCTATCTACTTAACTTACTTACCCTCTACGCACTAAACAGAAAACAAGCACTTGAAATGCTGATAGGTCGGGCAAATTAAATGGTGTCTTCAGTCATTGATGGGTTTGAGACACTCAATAAGTCAGACATGGTTACACGCACGCTTAACATATGCATGACAGGCATATGTTTGCAATAACAATTGAAATTAATAAACAGTGAAGCGGGTGGCAGTCTGGCAATGGTACTGTACATAATGGATTGTGGGTTTAAAGCTCCAACATAACCCGCAAATTCAGAATCAACATGTGGGCCATCTTGGAAAGGTAGAACAATGCTACACCATGAGAAATACCAATCCATGAGGATTGCCTTGTTTAGTGGAAGTGGACGCATGGGCTGCGGCAAATTGCAAATCAAAGGAGGGGCAAGCAAGCTTTCCATTAGCACTGTCCGGGAAGCTGTAGCATGCTCTGAAAATGCACACAAAAAGAGAAGAAGGAAACAAATGAAAGAGGACTTTTAAAAGGAGGAAATGGAAAACTAAAGGACTAGCCAACAAGACCTTACTTTTAAGCATGCACATGTGATGAGACCAATGTTGTCATTTAATGGTCTAGAGATTAAAATGCTGACCCATGCTCTAATGGATGGAAGCATTGTGTAAACAATAGTCATACAGACCAATGGCAGAAAAGTAAGTATATATATATACTTACTTTTCTGCCATTGGTCTGTATGACTATTGTTTACACTCTGCTTCCATCCATTAGAGCATGGGTCAGCATTTTAATCTCTAGACCATTAAATGACAACATTGGTCTCATCACATGTGCATGCTTAAAAGTAAGGTCTTGTTGGCTAGTCCTTTAGTTTTCCATTTCCTCCTTTTAAAAGTCCTCTTTCAGTATATATATATATATATATATATATATATATATATATATATATATATATATATATATATATATATATATATATCCCTTTTGACCTATATTGCCAAAAAGGGTATTGGGTATTGCTAAAGTAAGGTACAGGTGACATTTACATACCACAAGCAAGGCCAAAGGTCGAATGGTTTATAAATGTCACCTGAACCCCTAAGTGCCAACATAGGACCATATTATATGTTAGGTGTTATGTAGTTTTTCTAATAAGTGATTTACTATTTAATTTTAGTACTCTATAATGATTGAGATCATTTGAGCATCAACAGTTTAGTATTCATTATTTGCTAAAGACTACAGGCGTGTCTGTTTTGAGGAATGTGAGTTTTTGTTGTGAATAATGTGCAAATATTTAAAATGGGTTTTATGCAACAATGTTTATTATTAAAATGTAAGTTTAATTGCAAAACACATTGTAAGGAAATTAAAAACATGCTTTCTAAAATGTGATTTTCTTTTGTAGTACACAGACACTATAAGGTAGATTTAACTTTACAAAAAAGAAAAGTCCAATATCAGAGAGTTTTTGGATTTACAATCTGGTAGATGCTTTCATCAAGGATTGGCCTGCAAGGGTAAGCGTGTCATGTGTGCGGAATAATGGTCTAAAAGCAGCAATGTCATAATTAAAGTGTTTTTTGTTTTTACCACCATTGAAAGAAAGACTAAATGCGATGGATGTGGTGGTGGAGGTGTATGTTTTTTGTGGTTTTTTTTAATAATCTGTTTATTGGCATTTTGAAAACAAAAAAGTACAGGAATCAGCAGGCCATAACACAAACATTAACATTATTTCGAGTGTACAACACGAGCCCCTCAACACGGCCACATCGGGCCGGGTTTATAAGGAATTTTGACAGCAGAATTCAGTGCAGTAAAGGAGCAGTGGAATGGCCGTTTCTCAGAGGAAGGTGGGTTAGGAACATAACAACCCTAAACGGAGGATGGGTCGCCGTGAAATATATGTGTGACGATGCCTTGTCTGGGTGGTCAATGTGCACAGGCTGCTCGGTTTAGGGTGTTGGCAAAGATCAGGACGTGACGGGAACGGTGCTAGTCGAGTGGGGGTCATAGGTGCCTTAAATGTCAGTGGGAGTCTCTTCAATGAGAGGGTTTAGTCAAACAGGTTGAGTGCTATGAGCCTAGGAGGAGTAAAGCACAAGTGTTCCAAGTGGGTGAAGTAAATTATCAGAGGCTGTAATGTGTGTGTACATTTCTGGTCAGAGTTGGACAGCAGTTCCATGGCCAGTATGTGCAAGAGGTGCTGGAATCACTGGGTTATCGAGAGGCCGAGGCGTTTCTCCAGTGAAGGGCTATTAGCTGTAAGGCTGCCCCCAGCATGTGAGCTATGAGCCGCCAGTTGGCGTGTGTCATAGTAATAATAATAATAATAATCCAAATTTGTAAAGCGCACAATCACCCGTAAGGGTCTCTAGGCGCTGGGGGCCGTCGGGAAGATTAAGCAAGCTATTGCCCAGAGTCACATGGTGCTGGGCTAACCTGCCGCCGGAGCCGGGGATCGAACCCTGATCCCCAGATTCCAGCGTCATAGCTTGTAGTGTGAGAGGGCAAATGCCCAGGATCACCGTACGGAATGAGTCAGGGAGTGGGTTGGCCACCACCCCTATGATGTGGCTCAGGATCTCCTTCCAGTTAGTTGCTATGAGGGGGGGGGAGACCCCCCAGATGTGAAGGAAATCACCCGTCAATGAACTGCACTTCCAGCGTAGCGGAGAGGCCGTTGGGTAGATGCGCAAGTGAGCCGGGTTATAATAGCACTGCGTCATCAGTTCATATGCGGTCTCACGTTGGAATACGCTCCTATACAGTTCTGGAATCTTGCCAAAGCTGGTCCCTTTGCTTTTGATTTATTCCCTAAGTAGTAGCTGCATATCATTGGGTGCGGTAGGGGTGTGTCTTGGGCAGGGGTGTTAATATTGTAGTCTAGCTGACTCCGGAATCCTAAAGTCGTGTTTGAATTGCTCGAAGGTTTTGATCTGGACGCCTTCAATTAAGTCTCGGTGGATGCAACAGTCCCCTTCCCTTCAATCAGCAAAGGAGTGGGCCTGTAGCACTTAGGCGAAATCTCGGTCGCGAGCTAGAGGAGTGTTGGGAGAGGGGAAGGTGGTGAGATCCCTCTTGAGAGCAGTTTTGTCCCAGATTTCGAGGACCGTTTTGGTGGGGATAGCTATGTAGGCGCTTCGGGACAAGTGTGTTTAGGAAGCCATGCCTAGTCCCAGGAGTCTACAGGCCACCCCACAGTCCATGTGGAACCAGTGCTTCTTGCTCTCTCTCGGACCACCCACTCCGAGACATAGTGCAAGTGGGCCACCCAATAATATTCAAGAAGATTGGGGCATGCCAGGCCTCCAGGTCCCTAGGGAGCATCAGTATAGAGTTAAAGAGCATCGGGCGTTCCCCCTACTCAGATAAAGTTGCGGATATACTATTGAAGATTAAGGATGGCATCCTGGGTGTTAGAAATGGGGATCTCTAATTGGCAGAGGTATGTACATTTGTCCAAATAGGGACCCTTGCTTCTAGTCAGGGTAAGGGGATACACACTTTAAATAACCACTGCTCACCCCCTTGGTAGCTTGGCACAAGCAGACAGACTTATCCCAAAGGCAATGAGTAAAGTATTTGTACTAAAGACACACAGTTACACAGTAAGAACACCACAAACGGACACCACACCAGTTTAGAAAAATAAAATGTCTATCTAAACCAAACAAGACCAAAACGACAAAAATCCAACAAACATATCAAAATAGCACTTAAAAAAACAGTTACTTGCAGAAATAGCACTTGTAGAAACAAATAGATCCACCTGGAGCTATTACGATGTTGTGACAGACATAAATCCAAAGTACTGCACCGACCGCAAGGAGCGCAGCTTCGGGCACGGAGTCACATCAGTACCTTGGAAAATGAAGTCTACGTATGGACGATGCACTGCGTCGTGGAGGTGAGGAGTCGGTGCCGAGGTCAAGGCCGATTCTCTGGTTGCCATGGGGGAGGCGAGGCATCGTGTCTGCGAGGAGGCGACGTGTTGAGTCCAGGACAGGGGAAGACAGTAGTGTCAGCGGTGAGACAGCAGTTCCAGTGAGGCGATGCATAGTGAAGTGACACTTGTCAGTAATCGGCTTCCAGATAACGGATGAAGGCGTTGGTGCGAGAGCTGGAATAGGGAAGGCCGATAACTGCAGCAGTTGGCAGTCATAGGAGCTGCGATGCAGGCGGGACGATGTGTTGTGCACTATACGAACGGTGCCCCTGGCCTCTGTTCAAGTCGCTGCGACACTGGCGGCATTGCTGGCGGCATCTTCTTTCTTGCTTTCTTTAGGTTTCTTCCAGCACCCAACAGCAGGAACAACCTCCAGAGGCCCAGATCTGGGAGAGGTACATCCTGGCAGGTCAGAACTCCCATCAGTGGAGTTCAGGGGAGTTATGGGGTGTTGGTGGTGAAGTCTTGTGTCCCTGAAACCTCAGAACAGGAGGCCAGCACACACAAGCCCTGGGAGAATCTTCCTCAAGCAGGTTCACAGCAAAGTTCCAGTCTTTGTCCTCTCCCTTGGCAGAAACAGCAGCTGCAGGCCAACCCAGCAAAGCACACAGCAAATGGGCAGAACTACTCCTTACGACTCTCCAGCTCTTCTCCTTGGCAAAAAGTTCCTCTTGATTTCAGAAGTAATCTTATTCACTGGGATTTAAGGTCCACTACTTATACCCCATTTTGTCTTTGTTCTCCTTGTGGCAAGGGTCTTTGAGCCCAGTCCAAACCAGTTCTGTCCTCTGGTGCAGCATCACTACAAGAGGTGGAGACAGCATTGTGTATAGGAGCAGTGGCGTCACTAGGGTTGGTGTCACCCGGTGCTGGTAACTCTTGGTGTCACCCCCTCACGACTTACCGCATGGACCTCCTCCGCTCCGAGTCCGCCAGTGGACACAGATGGCATAGGGGGCACTTGGCCACACTGCAACTCAATTCCATATTTGTGCCAAAACTCCCTGATCTGTGACTACAAACAAGATGGCAGATGCATTGCCAAGTGACCTAGACAAGTTAGCCTCATGTCCCCATGACATTTGTGACACTTAAGCCATATTCTTCGTAGAGGACACAGGTGAGACAATGACCATGCTAGAAACAGATCTGTGCTTCCCTGGCCTAGGGGCCATATGGACTGTTGACACAATATATGCCTGTGCATCTGTAAAGTGGAATGGTGATGGAGAATGGTGGATGAGAAGGGCCATGAGGGAGTTGGAGAGAAGTGATGGAGAGGAAATGGGCAAGTGAAGAAGTGGAGCACGGTGGACAGGAGACAAGAGTGAGGCAATGACAACTGGAAAAGGAAGAAGGGCCAGGAAGCGAGTTGGTTGGTTATGAAGGAATGGTCATGGTGGGTGGGCAACGAGTTTGCTGGTGAGAGAGAGGCACAAGCAAAGTGAAGAAGGTAGGCCGACATATTCATGCGTTAGATCTTCCAAATACACAGTGCTGCCTTGGGCCCACCATCTTTTTTTCATTCTATATCTGATTTATCCGAGGCGATTCCCTAAGCAGAAGAAACCCTGGAGCACATACGATAATAGATTAGATACAATTAAGCTAGGTGCTGCTACCGACACAGATGCTTCATATAGCAATAGCGAACACCAGGCAGCTCTGAAAATAAATCGCTCCTTGAGACGTCTTTAAAGCTTCCTTCCTTTTTTAGGTCTCGCGCCTGCGATTGCAGGGGCGAAAGCCCCTGCTGTCGCAAAGCGAGACTATTGTAATCATTTCAGTCCTTTCTGCTTTCAAGGACTAGGCAGAGGAGACAACAGACTGTCACGCGCACGCAGCCAGCCGGAATGGGATCAGGTCGCGCGCGTGAACACGCGCTCCGATTCCGTCCGGCTCTTCAGTCACCATGGATCACGCACGCACACAGAGACACACACACGAGCGCACACATACAGACACACACCACACCACACCTCCCCAGCCCCCCCCTGCCGCCGCCCCCCCCACACACACACGAGCGCACACACACACAAACAATTCAATTCCCCCCCCGCCGCCGCCCACGCACACACATACAGAGAGACCCCCCCCCCCAACTAACCCCACTCACCGCATAGCCGGACTATGCAGCCTGCGCGGGGCTCTCCCTCGGACATGGGAGCCCCGCGTCACCACTCCTCTGGCCAGGCACTCCGTGTGCGCGGGCTTTTGAAGACGGAAGTCCCGCCGCAGACCAGGTTTCAGTTTCGCTCATCTTCAAGCGTCTCTGTAGCTGCTGTGGGAGAATGCAGACGACCTACTCGGACCCCGAGAGGCACCAGCGCGCCAAAAGCAGGGTAAGCAGCGGAGCCGGGATTCGTGGCACTGAGGCGGGAGAAGTCCAGGCTGGAGCCGGGCGGGGGCTTCAGGGGTAGCCCTGTGTCCTTTGTGTGTGGCGAGGAGGCAGCTGGGCCCCGCCAGCCCCGGGGGTCGGGGTAAATGATCAGGTTTTACCCCGGGGGCGTTTGCAGTGTTCAGTCAGGGGGTAACACGCTCTGTGGAGTTGCGGTGTCCCCCCTGTACAAAGGCATCTCCCTGTGAGGCGCAATGCCCCTTCATACACAGAGCCTGCTGTACTTTGGTGGTATCTGGTTTCTGGGCGGTAGGGGATGTCTGTCAAGACCCTTTCTGAAGTCATGACTTGTTTCACTGAGGCTGGACTTTGTGATGTGCTGTGTCCTGCTAGTGCTCAGGTGTTCATGATGCATCTCTCTTCTTGAGCGGTAACGCACGCTGGCTGCATGAGATCCGGTGTCCCTCGGTCTCGAACGCATTTGTTACTTTCTGAGCGACAGCTTTAGAGTAGGCGCTACCCCCACCCCCGTGATGGCATTCGCTGGGTGTGATGTCCTCCGGGGAGTTGCAGTCTCGCCTTCTGGTATCTTGGTGGATGTTACTCTGGGGAGGGCAGCCCCGGGCGAGGCTCTGAGCCCCGGGCGAGGCTCTGAGCCCCGACAGGTTACTCTGGCGAGGGCTGGGTAGTGGGAGGGGCCAGTTTCCTCCACCCACCTGAACTCCGTTCTATATCGCCTGCTCTTGGTGTTTCTATGAAATCCATAGAATGGATTGGTCCATATATTGCTTAAAACAAGCCTTGACCCGTTGTGCATGCTTCCAACTTGGCAGAAAAGTGAAATGAGGCACAGAGAGATACATTGATATGCTCAAGATTACATGTAGTAAAGTGCGTAGCCGGTATAAGAAATCACAAATACTGAGCCCAGATATTAATGCAAACAGGTCAGGTCAGGTCAGGTGGCATTATACTGAGCTGGACTGGACTACTGGGGAGATCAGAGTCTAGAGTAGAATTGACTATATCTAGGTGGGACGGTTATTGTGGCACGTAAGAGAGTATGATGGCGCACCTGCAATTCCATATTCACTGAAGCCATAAGACATTTGGGTCACTGAAATGTATTCCTCCACGGAGGAGTGTGCAGCATCTCGGAGCAACCACCCCCTCACCCTCACACCCCCTCACCCTCAAACACCCTCACTCCCTCTCGCACTCACACACCCTCACTCACCCTTACACCCTCACCCTTACACCCTCCCTCACCCTCACACACCCCCTCACCCTCACACACACCCCACACCCTCACCCCCCCACACCCCCTCACCCTCCCTCACACCCCCTCTCACCCTCACACCCCCTCTCTCACCCTCACACACCCTCACACACCCTCTCTCACCCTCACACACCCTCTCTCACCCTCACACACCCTCTCTCACCCTCACACACCCTCTCTCACCCTCACACACCCTCTCACCCTCACACACCCTCTCTCACCCTCACACACCCTCTCTCACCCTCACACACCCTCACTCACTCACCCTCACTCACTCACCCTCACCAGCATAGCATCACAAAACATAGCATAGCATAACAACAAAAAACACAGGATAGCAAAAGATAGCATATCCTAATTATTCCCAACTCTCCTTATTATTAAGCAACATCTGACAGTTTGCAAATCCTTTTATACACTAATTCAGAGTTTTCAAAAAAATGTATGCAACGCATTATCATACACAATGCCAATAACTCCCACTTTAATGCTGCGAGACCTATTGAATTGTAAATGCTTGTTATAGCACTGTGACTGTCTTGAAACGGCCTTGGGGACTGGGAGTCTAATGCGATTGCGATGCGATGTGTTTGTGTGCCACATTTCTAAACTTCATCATGATATAAATGATATATTTCTCACCTCGGCCTCCGGACCCCAGTCAGTCCCAAATTACCGGATGAAGGGAGACGATGGCGCAGCGCTCGCGATATCAAAGGCAAGCCGTTAGAAGGTGACAATTCTTATTCTAGCAGTGCACGCAAACTCCCCTGGCCTGCCGAGACTGTCTCTCCTCCGTCCGACGTGATGCTGGCATGCGATGGCCACGACGCGCCAGAGGAGCACAGCGCGCGGGGGCTGTCCCAGGGCCGTCATTGGTAGCGCTAAAGATTGACGGCCCTGGGACCCACAAACTGGGTACGCCGCCGTGCATCGCACCATCATCACATCACCACTATAGTCAGTCAGTGGTGTGTGCGTGCGTGCGCCGGTGCGTGCTGACGTGCACTGCACTGAGCAGTCAGTATTTTAATTTGTAAGCAGGTGCGCACTGGTGACTGTGCGCTTGCACTATAATAAAGCAAAGCAGCAGAGGTGAGGCTGCACTGTCTGTCTGCACAGCAGTGCAGAGCTGTAGCTGTGTTTGTGTTACACAGCGAGCCAGCGTAACCAGATTGGTGTCACCCCAGGATGGGGTGACACCCGGTGCAGTCCGCACCCCCCGCACCTCCCTAGTGACGCCACTGTATAGGAGACACTACCTATTCAGGTACAAGTGAAACTCCTCCCACCACTCTAAATGCAGTCACAGTATATTCAGCTCAGCTCTGAGTCATCCAGGAAAGGCATGACACACCTCAACCCCTCAGTGACTGTTTACAGTGAATACACATCGTCAGCCCCTGTCACTCCAAAACCAGACAGTCAATACACAAACAGCAGAGGCACTCAGAATGGTTAAATAAGAAAATGGCTACTTTCTAAAGGTTACACAAAAATACACAATTGGTTCTGTCGGTGATTATTTCTTCAAACAACTGACTTGATCAAGAGTCCATACATAACAGAGACCAATTAATCATGACACAAACAAAGATCATTGATGGTATTATATGAGCTTTTATAAATTACATCATTCATAAATACCCCCAAAAAACAATTCGTAAGGCTGTCAAAACTACATATGTAAGAAATATAGTGTGTAAAATGGTGACATTTTGTGCTCAGTGATTTAGTGGTGGTGTCAAATATATACAAAGTGATTAGGGGAAGGGGGGGTGGGGGGGAGTGGGTGGGTGGAAGGTAAAGGCCAGAAATGCAAGTTTTTAAATAGAGCTGCGGACTGGTTAAGTGAATTTCATCTTCACAATTGTGAGGCTTGTATCCAGAAAAGAAGGTCTCCATGTTTAAGATCAACCTTCCATGGGGGCCGAGGTTCAGGTTGATTATAATTCGATATGGTTAGGTCCTGAATTGTTTTCCACTGCAGAGTGATTCAACAAGCCGGTTCTTATTAAATGATTTCCAGCTTGTGAAGAGGGCTCCGTATTAGTCTTGCCACACTGGCAGGAGGGCTCCGTATTAGTCTTGCCACACTGGCAAGACTAATACGGAGCCCTTCATTTCTGGATACAAGCCTCACCATTGTGAAGACTTTTATATGGTGTAACTTTCTTTGAATCAGTCTGGGTTTCTTTAGGCTGTCTTCCATTGCCCCAGTCCTGATGAAGACCTGCACTGACCGTACAGTAGTGTAGTACTAGCAGAGCAAAACGGTACTTATCTGAAGGGCCGAGCAGGAAAGAAAGAGGAAGGTTATAGGCAGCAATGCGATCTCATGGATGGAGAGACCCTTAGGAACAACTGCAATGTTGGGACTTGTAGTTTTTTTCATGAAAAGTTGAAGTGCTGAGTTATGGAAATAAAGAAAATATAAGCATAATCCTCGACTCCGGTACTGCCATAGAATAAGGCTCTATTTTAAAACTTGCATTTCTGACCGTTACCATTACCCCCCCCCCCCTTCCCCTAATCACTTTGTATATATTTGACACCACCACTAAATCACTGAGCACAAAATATCACCATTTTGCACACTATATTTCTTACATATGTTGTTTTGACAGCCTTACGAACATTTATTTTGGGTATTTATGAATGATGCAATTTATAAAAGCTCATATAATACCATTGATGATCTTTGTTTGTATTGTTATGATTAATTTGTCTCTTTTATGAATGGACTCTTGATCAAGTCAATTGTTTGAAGAAACAATCACCGGACAGAACCAATTGTGTATTTTTTGTTTAACTGCCCAGGTTCTGAGGGGCACTGGGTTACCCCATTGTTACTAAACTACTTTCTTAAGGTGGCATTTTCAAACATACAATTTAAAAACCATCTCCCTAAAAAGATGTGTTATTAAACTCTGAGTTCAGAGAGCCAAAACTCAATTTCTCTACCTGGTCCCAGTGGAAAGTTATACTTTTAAGATTTTACAAAGTAACTTCCATGTTAGCCTACGGGACAGAAAGTCTTTCAATAGTGAGAAATGAAGTACACAGTATTTCACTATCAGGACATGTCACACACACCAGTACATGTCCGACACTGCACCCTGCCCAGGGGGTACTTTGGGCCTGCCATAGGGGTGCCTTACTTGTAAGGGAAGGGAATGTTAGGGCCTGGCAAGTGGGTGCACTTGCCAGGTCGACATGGCAGTTGGATACCGTGCACGCAGACACTGCAGTGGCAGGTCTGAATTACATTTGGAAGGCTACTTGTGTGGGTGGCACAGTCAGTGCTGCAGGCCCACTACTAGCATTTGATTTACAAGCCCTGGGCACACTCAGTGCACTTTACAAGGGGCTTATCAGTAAATCCAATAAGTCAATCATGGATAACCAATCATGATAACAGTTTACACAGGGAGCACTTGCACTTTGACACTAATCAGCAGTGGCAAAGTGCCCAAAGCATCTAAGCCAGCAAAAACGAAATCCAGTACAGCATAGAAAATACAGGCAGTAGATGCAAAATGTCTGGGGAAAACCACACCAAGGATGCCAAGTCTAACATTGGGTGAGAGGGGTGGTGAGCATCTAGAACAGGTAGAGGATTTTGGGCAAGATGGACATTTTGACTGTGCCGAGTCGGACCAGCCAGCAGACCAGTAGCGGTTTCTATCAGCGAAGGTCTTCCAGAACCGTGCGCCGATATTCCGGCCAGTTGGCACTCGTACATGAGGCTAGGTTAGGGGTAAGGTTCAGTCCTAAATATTTTATGGATTTTGGAGCCCATTGGAAAGGAGTGAGGGTCATTAAGTCAGGGACACTTTAGGAATAGTCAGGTTGAAGGCCAGTGGTATAGCCATATTGATTTTGAAGCCAGGGATTTCTTCAAAGGCAGTTAGCACAAAAACCAGAGCAGGGAGGGAAGAGTCAGGGCAAGTGAGGGTCAGCAAGAGGTCATCTGTAAAGAGGGCTACCTTATGCTTGTGCCCCCTAAAGGAGATGATAGTGATGCACCCGGCCTGGGGAATACAAAACTTGAGGGACTCTACTGCCAGTGCGAAGAGTAAAGGCGATAACGAGCAGCCGTCTAGTGCCCCTTGCCAGGTGGAATGGTGGCGAGAAGTGTTCATTGACACGGATAGTGGCAGTGGGCACAGTATAAGCCACCATGATTTTGGAGATCAGGCTAGGGCCCAGTACGGTCTTCACAAGGGTTCTCCAGTCAACTTGGGGAGAGGATGCGGTCTCGAGGCTAGACTGCCGACTAAGTAGCTGGGAAACCAAGGTTCGAGCCTTGGGCAAATCACTTAAGCTCCCCGTGCCTACCAAAAAAAAATGAATGTGTCCTTGTGTAACATAACTGGTGCTCATGTAAAGTGCTCCAATACCTTCGGGTCGAATTCACGCTATATACATCAGCAAAAAAACAAACTGGCCCACATCTAATGAGAGAAGGCAAGCAGAGATGGTGTACCCGTGGGCTTTTTCTACCAAGTGTGCAAGGCGGCGGACATTATCCGCTCCATGTCACTGCCGGATAAATGCCACCTGGTCAATGAGGCCAGGTAGATAGGGCTCCGGTAGATCGGCAAGGATCTTGGTGTGGATCTTGGCGTCCGTGTCCAGAAGAGCGAAAGGGAGGTAAGATGCATACAAAGTAGGGTCCTTACCAGGTATGGGTATAAACACAATCTCCACCCCCGCCCCTGTGGGTGTTAGGCCCTTGTCTGCCTTGAAGGAGTTGAAAAGAGCCGACAAGTGCTCCTGGAGCGGAGGGGAAAATCTGCAGTAAAACGACACCGAGAGGCCACCCGGGCGGGGAGTTTTGCCCACAGGGAGATCGCTAAGATCTCAATGGAGTTCCGCCAAGGTGATAGGAGCATCCAGGAACTCTGAGTGTAGAGGGTCCAGGGGTTTCCATGCGCAGTCATTAGGGTACGTATCTATGTTCTTCTAGGACGTGTTGTTCCCTGCATAGAGAGACTGGTAGAAGCTATGCAATGCCTGTTGTTTTGCCGTCTCCTTAATAGCCCATGTTCCGTCTCCCAACCTAGTTTGAAATATGTGTGCTGATGCTGTTTATTGGCGGAGTCTGGGGGTAAGGAGAGAACCCACCTTGCCACCCTTCTCATAGTACTTCTGCTTCAGGGCCAGCAACAATCACTCTGCCTTAATTGTCCAGAGCACTCGCAATTGACCCCTGAGTGTGGCTAGTCGCCGTTTGGTGTATCTAGATGGAGCGGAGTGGTCAAGGCGCTCCATGGCTTTAATGGCTGCCGTGAGACCGGATTTAACCAATCGGGCTCCTGTACATGAGCAATGGCGATAGAGGATAGGGTCCCCCATTGTATAGCCATGAAGCTATCCCACAGGGTATGGCCCGAGATCTCGGGGAGGCTGTTGGTTTCAAAATACGCAACTATTTCTTTTTGGATTCCAGCGACAGGGTCCCTAAGTAAATGAGGTGGAAGTCGCCAGCATGGGCATGCAAGTGCTGAAGAGCTTGGTTTGGCTTGAATAATTTCTAGGTAGGCATGGTCGGAGATGGAGATGTCCGTGAGGCAAGCAGAGTCTAAGCTCAGTAGTAATATGGGGGTAAGGAAAAGAGAATCGGTGCAAGAGTACGAGGAGTGGACATGGAATTGAGAGGAGTAATTGCGGACCCTGGAGTATCCAGCCGCCCACCAGTCCTAAGTCTGTACGGTCCCATTTGAGGATGGTAGAAAGCGGCACTGTGATCTTGTTCAGGGTCCCAGACAAGATTAAAGTCGCCCCCATTGAGCTGTGGTGCATGGTCCCACAGGGTGGTTCTGAGGTATGCATCTTGGGCTTGGTTAGGGACATAAATATTGAGGAGGGCAAGAGTTAGGGCCCCGTTGTACGGTGAGTTTTAGGTAACATCATGGTCATCTCTCACACTTTTAGTGTCTTTGAGCAAAAGGAGGCCTTACATAAGATAGCAACTCCAGCAGTTTTAGTCTTGGCGTGTGCCTTGTAGCTGAGAGGATATTTTGGGTGGGATATGCGGGGAGCGTCCCAGTGAAGTAGGTGGGTTTCCTGCAAGAAATAACGTTGGGGTCCTGCATAAGGAGGCAGTGCCATCTGGCGAAGTTTGTTAGGAGCATTGAGCCCCCGTGTGGTAAGGGATAAAAGTTTGATATGTGGGTTAGCAGTTATGGGGGAAAGAAAAGGTGTGTGCCTTCAGAGTGCATGACCAAGCGAAGCGTATGTCGCGAAGGGAGGTATGAACCATCCCAGAAACCCTAGGGATCAAAGATTGCCAGGTCCCGTCCCGAAGGAGGAAAGAAGGGCAGTTATTGCAGCACCAGGGTTGGGTATCTAGAGGCAGACTCTTGCTGGCCAACCTGTGGCACTCGCATAGGGGGTGTAACTGAGGAAGGGGCACGGCACAACTTCCCGGTGTTCTAGACGACCTAAGAGATAGAAAAAGGAATATAGAAAAGAACACACGTGGCCAACAAACCCAAACAACTCCATTCAAGTCCTCGGATGGCCTGTGCACCCGCAGGGGAGCCACTTAAGAGAAGTACCTCTCCAACAGATTGAATTAACAGGGGTCGTGTGGAAAGATGGAGATTCAAAGGCTGTCAGTTCTGCTGCAGACTGTGGCAGGGTGTAGAGAACAGCCAAGGAGGGGCCCTTGCGGTCCTGGGGTGGCAAGTTAGGGTGGTGCATCACCAGGGGAAGTGCTGAAAGTCCAGTGGGAGCTCCAGCAGAATCCGGTCCAATAACTGACAGCAGCGGCAGGCATCACAAGTCAAGCCACAGTGGTGTTTCGGCGAGGGTAGCCAAGTAGTCCCTGGGGGTGTATCCAGCTGGCCGTCTTCGATTTAGGTGAGGTGGGGATCTGCGTTAGACAGAGTCAGAGGTCAAGTGGCCAGGGGAGGGGCCCCTTTTCAGGTTGCGGATGTGCTGGATGATAAGATAATTGGGTCTATGCCCGTCGCTCCCCGTGGGAGGCCCGAGGTTCGATTGCTGTTCCTACTACTCCTGCTTTCCAAGTCTTCTTGCTTTAGTTGCAATTCGATTTCCTGTTCATCCAGGGCCGTAATGCTGTGCCAAAGCATTTCCCGTTCCTCCGAGCGGGCATCAACAAAACCTCCAATCTCAGTGACTTCACGATGAGTTTGTGAATGCAGGTCTTAGCCTCCGACTTGAGTGAGCCTATTTCAGATTGGATTTCTTGCAGAAAGTTATGCATGTAGGCCTGTGTGAAGGGCGCTGGAGGAGCTTCACCTGAGCTGGGCCCCGAAGGGGCTCTAGAGGGGTCCATATTGGCAGCGGCTGACTTCTGCCACATCGAAGTGACTGGGCTTTTCGTTTCTTTGGCTGCTGGAGGTATCTTTTGCTGATCTGCCTCATGTCATGGCGAGGGGAGCAGCGTTCTGCTGGGTGCTTGGACTCGGGGGCCCAGAGGCTGAGAAGAGGTTCGAGCAGTGCGGAGAACTCGTGAAGCGCAGAGGACACAGTGGTCAGGATCCATGCTCCGTCACCCAACTGAGGCGTGTACCAAAACGGTGGATGGACACCCCAACAGAATGTCCTCCGATCATTTAGAAATGGAGGTTCCACAATTCGTAAGCTGCAGTGAGGAGCCTCTCTCTGAGAAGGGTCCCAGATTGCCAGAGAGGCTCAGTCACATATTTGGAGGTAGGACTCCCAATGCTGCAGTATTGTCCCCTCCAGGCAATAGGTCGATGAAGGCCCAGATAGCAAGACCAATTAGGCCCCGGGACACCAGACAGGTCCGGTCAACAAGCAGCATAGGGAGTGCCAATTGCAAGTAGGCAGTGTCTCCCAAATGCCCCTTCTCTCCTGTTGGTCTTGTAGCAGCGGATGATAGCCCGGTGTCAGGGTCTGCAGGGATCATAAGTCCAGCTTAAGATGACTGCCGAGGGCCCTATGACCAGGAGCTGCCAGCAATTGAAAATGGTGGTATAATCATCAGGGGGCCAGTCGAAGAGTTGAGGGCAAGTTTGGGGCCTACCGGCAGTATCTGGAGGTCCTGTGTGTCTTCTGCAAGCGTCACTGGGCCTGCCCACTGCCCCCGCGCTGTAGCATGGCACCTGCAGCCCACCCAGGCCTGGGAAGGGTGGAGGGATAAGGTCCCAATCAGATTGGGGGTCCATGCCCGCTGCAGGACTGCAATCAGGCCTTGGATGGCTGTACAAAGGAGATCACTCAGTAGAGGTTCACCTGTAGACTCCAGCTCACCCTAAGAGTCATGCAGAGTAGCAGCTAGGCCTGTAGGGGCTGGCCCTGGTGTCCAGCGGTGCCGTCAGAAGGTCAAAAAGATGGGGAAATCGTCCCGGGGGTCCGGGCCTCCACCGGCCACACCAGTCTTGTCCAGAAATGGGCAGTGTCCCCTGCAGGAGCGGCAGAGTTTGACACTGCTCCTACTCTGCAGCGTGGCATCTGTGGCACACTGCCGCCCGAAGGAGAGGGCTATGGGGCCTTAGGTACAGTGTCTGTTCCCACAGGTAGCAGGACCACAATAAGGCCCCGGGTCGTGCTGGAGAGGTCTCAGGATTGGAGATCGTCTTCAGTTCCCAGGCCAACACCAAGTCGATCAGGAACGATGTAGGGCCTAAGGAGGCCAGCCTAGATTTTGGGTGCCCCGCTACCAGACCCGAAGGTGGCGGATGGGACTCGGCAGCCCTCCCGCCTGGGATAGACGGGGCCACCCCAGGTCTTCTCTGCAGGTCAGCTTTCAAACGTTTGCTCTGAAAGGTGCCCCTGGACCTTAGCATCTAGTAGTGCTGGTAATTGTCGGACAAAAGTGTGCAATAATGGTGATCCGGAGCGAGGAATTTCCTATCCATCCCACACCAGGCCATGCCCCTAGTAGCAGTGTATGTATTTAATGATTGTTTTATTACCCTAACAGACAACTAAGCTCATCAGTCCTTCCAACGGGATTTGTACAAGATTAATTACAGTGCAAATGTTCTGCATCTAGGATTTGTCAAAGGGGGTAACCTACATCAGAATCCTTGCATACAGTGGTAATCACTGAGACTTCATGTAATGAAATGTATGTTTGCAGGCTTTAATACAGTGCTTACCTTAAAGCCTAATGGCTTTAAGATAAGAATTTCATAATATCTCAATCAGGTCTATTACCTTTGTTGTACCTTTTCATAATAAACAGATGAGACTCATTACATCTGATTTTTTTTTTACCAATGAACGAATCGGCCTATAGTCTTCATCTTTGGTCTGTCTCAATAACCAACTCAGACCTACTCTATTGAGCATAAGCATTCACACAACTTCACTATCAAGTATATTATTATAAAATTACAAATAAGGTCAAAATTACAGCAGTCAAACCAAACCTGTAGAAAATCCCTCCTAAGAGGTCCTAATAAAGGTTATCATAGTGTAAATCTTCAAAACCAACAGTTTGAGTGTGTCACCAAGATGACAATTTCAAGTTAATTGTAAAGAGTTAACTTTGTAGGGAATCACATTGCTCCGACTCACATCTGCATATTTCAGGGAAGCATTCAAACATGTTTCGCAACCTTCAGTAATATCTGCATGTCTCAATATCATATTGTGACGGGGGGGTCCCTGACTCTGGCCCCCCCGATGTTCTCACTCATGTATCTCCTCTCTTCACACAGCAAACGGATACATGGAAGACTACCGACATCGTATGCAGTCCAGGGTTCGACAAGGACGAGGACTGTTTCTTTAAGTGGGCGGATCCGGATGACAGACCGGCCCCCTGGAACGTGGTAAAACAACCCCAGGACCTGAGACAGGTGTGTGATACACCCGGAGGAGGCGAGTGGAGACTGGAGAGCGAAGGCGGAGCGGAGAGGAAGACGAGCGTGGACGGAGAGGACTGGAGATTTCGAGAGGACGGTGCGGAGGAGGACGCGACGAAGAAGGAGGACGAAGGCGAGTGGAGGGGAGCCGAGGTTCGGAGCTGGAGAGGAGACCCGGCGGACCGTGAAGGATCGAGACCCGACAACGGAGCAGAGGAGCTGGAGAGAGACACCCGCGACAAGCCAGGAGGCCAACGGGAAGGCGAATCGCCCAGCCACGCTTCACCTGAAGTGTGGCTAGGACAGGTACGGTCACGATTCCTGGGATGGGCAGGGAGAAGGAGGGACAACCACTAGGACCTATCCGTGCACGGGCAACCCCGATTCACCCCCTCACACCTTGCACATCCACGAAGCGGGGTATTAAGAGCACCTGTGTTCCCTCACCCCCCCTCCTTGTGTGGCATTAAGAGTAGCGGACGGCCAATTAATAGGGTCTCCCTTTTTCTTTGTTTTTTTTCCTTGGGAACCGGCTCGTGAGCCACAACGGCGGAAACAAGGACTACATCTCCCAGACGACATCGGGAGCTGAGGAGGCGGGGTCTGGAAAGGGAGGCGACGGAAAACGCAGCAAATCCCCTTCCTTTTTATCGTATACCGGTCCAACAACGTAAACTGTACAAAACAATAAAACCATCTTTACCCTCTATCCAGGTGTCTGTGGATCTATTAGGAAACCCTCCCGAAGTCCCACACATATGTAGATTTTTGTGTCCGAGGGTTTTACTACTCACGTTTATTAATTTAGAAGTTCTTGGACTCGTTTTAGTGGGCACTCAGGAAACTGTCACCTTTGTGGTAGAAAGGAGAACTTTTTTCTCATACACTGTATGTTTATGGCCTATGCTTTCTGATTCATTTATTTACCATCTAAAGCTGTTAATAAATGAGGCAGGAAAATTTCTCTTGTGAAGGCTGTTAGGCATGGAGAAATTTACAGAGTGCATAAATCAGCTATTAAAATCATTTTGGGGCTAAAGTTGTTAATACTAACGATGTATAATTTTATTTTATGAACTCTGTGCAATGAATACACTGGCATTTTAAGAGATGGTTTCGAACGCTTTTTAAAAGCACATTTTTTAGATTTGTCACATGTGGTGTTTAATGGAATTCTGTAATTAATTAACAATAAATAATTCAGACTAAGTTGACGAAGACTACACATAAGCAAAACAAATATAATTGTACAAAAACTAAGGCTGTGTGCTATTGTCATAATAATTCTATTTTATGGGGATTAGTGTCTCAAATATCCTCTCTAAAGGACCACAGCAGGGTGTTGTTTTTTTATTTAAATTAGACCTCTGTTGTTTGTACACTAATTTCTAATGAAGTTTGGGCGAGACCTCCACCTTTAGTGAAGTGAAGAGAGAGATTACAATGTTGTTCACTTGAGATACGGTCTGGCTCTTTGAAAGATGGATCATTTAAGGAATCCATGGGATTGAATGACCTTTACAAGATAGGATTTTTGTGGAGTGATCATGGAGCAGAAGTGAGGTGTATCACCGTCCTCAAAAATCTACCAAGAATTTAAATTAAATTATGATGTCAAAAAATGAAAAGTGCACACAAAGTGTGATAAATTTGACCTTAATATGGCCACCAAAGTACGCCAGTATAAAGATGACACCAAACAAAGTCAATCCACTTGCATTCATTAAAGACAGCTCCCTCTACTTCAAAATTGACATGGTACAGGAGAACCCGGCATCCTGAAACTAGCTTCCATTCCTCAGTGAATAAAATTCTACTACCATGAATTGGAGCACAAAACCATCATTCATTTCATTGTCCTCTTTCACTTGAAAGGTGGCACTGGACCCCTGCAATAAACAGCTGGCTATATGACACTGCTAGTGTGATCAAAGATAAAGTCATTAATTTAGCTGCTTTGGCCATTAACTCCTGTATAATCCTGCATCTTGGAACTACAGTGGAAACATGACAAAAAATAAACACATTAAAGATATCTTACATTTAAAGTGTTCTGGAATGTGTGGCAAATCATTCTAAATGGCTGGTGGCCTGAAGAGAGAATGGCCAGCGACTGCTGTGTAATGTTTTAAGGCATGGAATGACAGTACAATTAACGGATTCAGATAGCACAGTGTGGAATGATGAGATCATAGAAGGTCAGATGTTGGAAAGCAAAGACATTCATGGCATGACCAAGTATGGGTCAAAAGAGTCTTGAATGCAATTTCGGCTTCCACCCAACACCAATGAAGATTGGCGAGCACCTATAACAAACAAGGAAGCTGCACTCCATACAGCTTTTAGCTACTGTACTGTTTTTTTGGGTGGGTAGGTGGGTGGGCTGGAGAAATAGGAGCATGTCATCCCACCATGAAGGAACTAATCAACCTACACCTGCAAGCAAGCACCACTGTAAATACCATCTGGATGGGCTACAAAAAGGCTGCAACCAAAGCACCATACCCCTACCATAGCTTACCATCTCAGAATGTTAATGCCACACAAAAAGCTATGTTTCCATTAACACAGAACTCCAGAAATACAATAAAGAAAAAGGACAGAAAACCAGGCTATGCAGTCACACACCAAAGAGGTGTACATTACAGTACAAATTGGGTTCACCCAAATGTTCCTTCAGAAAATTAATTAAACCTCACCTCTTTAGGAAACACATCAATCTACACATAAAAGCCATCTCCTTCAGTCAAAAAGCCTGAATCCATAGGTACCTTCCACAATAGCTATTCTTACCGTATATTCCTGTGTGACATAAGAGATTACTAATTTTCTTCATTCATATGTTGACTTCACTGTAAACCCTTGTTAGAAATGGGGGTCTCTAGTTGGCAATGGCTGGCCACTGTCCAAGTAGAGACTCTTCTTCCTAAGTCAGAGTAAGGGGCTACACCCTTTGATAACCCCTGCTCAACCCTGTGGTAACATAGCACGAGCAGCTAGGCTTATCTCAGAGGCAGTTTGTAAAGCATTTATGATCAGACACAGTAACACAGTGAAGGACACTACAAAGGGACACCACACAAGTAGTTATAAAAAAAAGTATCTTTATATATAGACTTAACACAAGACCAATAACGGTAAAAAGCCAAAATACGTAAAAATAGGGGTACTCTTGAAAGGCTGTAAAAATAGTTCAAAGTGTTCAAATAGGGGTTCAGTTCAAAGCAGTGGTCTCTGCGACCCTTTTACTTACAAAGTACCTGGATTTTGTAGCAAAACAAGAAAAATGTCGCAAACGGGATGTAGGGATGATTTTGATCATGCGAGGCCGGCGATGCGTTGAATCCTTGCCGCAAGGGAGGATGATGCGCCTATCTGCGGGTGCATGCGGGACAAAGCGACATCCTTCTTCACGCTAGGCCAGCGATGCGTTGAATCCTGTCCGCAAGGGAGGGTGATGCGCTGGTCCGGTTGCATGTGCGACCTTATTGTGATGAAAGAAAATGGCAACCCGCGAGGGAGCGACGATCCGGATGCGATGCGATGAAAATGGCGGATGCACGGCACCCGCACTGCGTGATGCGTTGATCTCAATGCGATGATCCGGGGTTAGCGAGCACTCGACAGCCCGCAAGCGTGCGATGATCTTGGGTTTGCGAGTGCTCGGTGGCAGGAGTATGAGGATTTTTCTTACGCTCTTCAGGTGCGGCGGCTCGCAAACAGGCGTTAGCGAAGAATTTAGCACTCTCTTTTTTGTAGTAGAACTAGAGGACCTGGAACTGACAGGGGCCTCACCTGCAGATAGAATTCTTTCGCTGGGAGGAATCAGGAGGCTGGTGGAGGAGTTAGATGTGCCTGTGAGTCCAGCAGGAGGCTAGCTCTCGTCTAGCCCTTGGGTGATTGTTGTAGCAAAATAAAAGTTCTCTTAAAAGTACTTTTCCCTCTACTTCCAAGTCCAGGGGAAACTACTGCGGGCCAATCCAAGAAATAGCACACAAGGACAGTTCCCTTCTGCAGAGCCCTTCAGTGAAACGGACAGAGGTTCTTCTTGACATCCAGGAGCAATACCAAAATCAGGGATTTGGTCACAGATATTTATACCCCAAACGTCTTTGTTCTCAAAAGTCTCTAGTCACTGAACCCAGCCAGAACCAGGTCTGCTCAGGCCTGGAGCACTTTATTTACCAGGCTGCATCCTTCCTTTCAGAAAGAGGGGGTCTGCCATCAGACGCACAGTGGGAGGTGGAGCCAGCATTCACCTTGCCAGGCACAGCCCTATTCAGGTCAAGGAGCTACCCGTCTCCAGTACTCATTGCAGATCTCTCTATTCAACCCAGGTCTGACTCAGCCTGCCTTCCCCCTCTAAACCCAGACAGTCAATATACATACACAGCGGAGCACACTGGAAGGCTTGGGCAAGAAAATACCTACTTTCTGAAAGTGGTATTTTCAAACACAGAATATTAAAACCAACTTTGCTAAAATATGTATTTTATTATTCTGAGCTCAGGCATACTTAACGCAAATTTTTACCATGTTCAGTGGGACAGTTAGGACTATAATATGTAATAGCCAGACTATCCATTCTAACCTATGGAGAACAGTGAAAAACCAAAATGGAGGGTAATTCACTACCAGGACATGCTACACATATTAAGCCATGTCCTGCCTTACACACACAATGCACCTACCATAGGGGTGACTGACATGATGCCAACGGAAGGTTCAGGGGCTGGGAAGTGTGGGCACTTCAAAGCCAAGATGGCAGTTCTGGACTGCACACAGACACTGCAGCGGCAGGTATGAGGTACCATTTAACAGCTGCTTCTGTGGGTGGCACAAACCAGCGCTGCAGGCCCACCAGCAGCATTTGGGTTACCAGCCCTGGGCACCCACAGGCCACACTACTAGGGACTAACAGGTAACCCAAATAAGCCAATCAGGGATATACCAATTCACAGTTACAATTACACAGGGAGCATTCGCGCTGTGGCACTGAATGGCAGTGGCACAGCGCCCAGAGCATCTAATACCAGCAAAAACAGAGGGGACAACAGCGAAACATGGAAGGGAGACCCACGCCAATGGTGCCAGGTCTAACAACCCTAATCTGTTTTCAATTCTGATTAAGCACAAAACGAATGAAGATATCTGGTTCCAACCTGACGTCATTTTACACAGACACAAAAAAGAGCTGATGTGCGTTTAGGCAAGAATTAACAAAAGGTTTAGGGAGCTCAGTGGTTTTAGACACTGAAATCTCTGCAAAAAGTTTTAACGTGTAAGAGAAAGTTGCTTATCTTGTGTACAATGGGTGTAAGGGAGAGGACCACTAGCTAGGTCCTGTGCCCATTCTGAAACACTGCACATAACGTACGGGTGCAGACTGTGCACGTGCCAACAGATCACAACTGAAATCTGTGCCAAATAGTTACTGAGAGCTGGGCACTGGGAAAAGGACCATTCCATGGCCATTACCTGTGCCCAGCGCACACCAGGCATAGACCTGTCCAGTGATTACCGCATTCAAGGGTAGTTTGGCTATAGGGCATCATGTCTGAATTGCATTACCTGTGAATTTGGTGGTGCCATGGTTCCAGAGTGAACCAAAAATTGTAAAAACAGTGGGGGGTTTTTAAATTTTGGTTCATAAATATAAGCACTTTTGGCAATGGTTTCAGACCCCATATATTAAAATAACTATGCCATACTTTTGAATTATTTATTTTAGAACATGACATTTCCCTGGGAATAACAGACTTCAACAAATGGTAAGGCAAAAATGCAGTATAGTATTAAGTAAGACTATTTTCAGTATGCATTTTCTCATTTAAAAAAGAAATTGTAACATAAAAAAAAAACATATCAGAAAGCCAGTTCTTGTGACAACCAAATACCTCTCTGGGTGGTTATCATGCCACAACAACCTCATACTGGTAATATAGAACTAAGAACTTGCACATTAAAAGCTTTTTTCACAACACCCTAGTCCAAATCCCATCCTCCAAATGTACTACAAGAAATGGGGTTGCAGGAAATGATTTTCTACATGGTCTCTCAGGGTTGACAGTGCAGAGTTTTACAACTTAGAATTTCCTTTGGAGATGCACGCATAGTAACACATGTTTGTTGGACAGCACTGAATGAGGATTCACATTTCATTGTTAAATCAAGAAATGCCAAACCAGAAGATGTTGCTTTAAGAAGATGTATTCAAGGACCTTAAAGTAGATTTCTGATACAAGTTCCAAAGTAGCACCTCAATAAGAGCTGTTGTGTCTCACATTGCTCTTTCTACTGTAAGGTCTCTACAGCCCCTGGTGGACTCTCTGTTCGCTCACATTAAAACTTACTTAACACTTTCCATAGAACAGTCACACAAAAAAAAGAAATAGGACAGATCACAGGACCACCGAAGACAGGAAAAAACAATCACCATTAACTCACAATAATTTGTATCTGATCTACCCACACTCCGTGGGCACATATTATCGACTTGCCCTAAGTCTACATTAATAAGTGGTATAAATCTGTTACACCACTTGCCAAAAAACACTTTAAATATGTTTAAGGCATATCAATAATGTGGCTGTGCAGAAATAACTCATTCATACTCAATAAGTGTCTTAAAACAATAGGTGGGCATAACTCTGAATCACCATTACCAATTCAAGCTCTGCAAGTTTGATTACTATCAGGTCAAAATGAAATAGTCATTCTTCGAAAAAGCTTGTATACCATCCACATCATTATCCAAGAACATCTTCTCTGAATGACATGATGGTATTCGGGCCGGACCTTTCCATGTTGACTACTAAATACACCAGGGCGAAGGAGGGGGCGGTCTATTTGGCCTTCATGGTCCTAAACTCAGCCTTGGACCGAGTCAATTGAGCAAAGCTCGAGTCCATGGGGGACGAACCGGCCCTGCTCTCCTTTTTACATGCGCTACATAATGATCTCTCCGCATCGGTTAGATATGGTCTATGCCCAAGTTACGTTACCATCCACGCTGCCAAGGAACACGTGGCTACCACCTAAGCCTTTAGGCGTTCACATCTGTGGCGGTTGCAATGTAGGCCAATTTGGCTCAAATAAGTAAAGTAAAGTAAAGTAAGTATACTTGTAAAGCGCACTGTTACTCCATCTCGGAGTGTCCTGGCGCTGTATACCGCGGGGGAACCCGTCCTGGCTTTCCCTGTGAGATGGTCCCTCCTGGGCACCTCCAAGGTGAAGCCAGGCATCCCCGGCGCTGATGGGGCTCTTGTGGAGATTAAGCAAGCTATTGCCCAGAGTTGCAGAGTGGGACCCATGGTTAGCGTAGGCACCTCGGCGAGAATTATCGAGTCCGCGGACATTGACTCAAGACCCTGCCGCGTCGGGAATTCAACCCTGGTCCCGAGCCGTTCTCTGCTTCAGTGTCTGCCGCTTCTAACCAGCGAGCCACACTTCTCCATGAACTTTAAATTTAACACATCACTGGTACATGTGATCAGACACTTCATTAACTGTAACACACGTTTCACGATTTACATCATCGATTGCAGTTGCAATATGATTTATGTGGGCAGTACAACATTCACTCTTAAGACACACATTCAGGAGCACTGAAGGGCCCTCATCAACATGGATTCCAGATATCTCATGACTAATCACTAAAGGGCAATGCATCCGGAAGATCCAAGTTTTTGTATGTTAGGAATTGATCTTGTGATCGAGAATGCACGTGGAGGTGACCGTGAGTTACAAATGGAAGCTTGGTGGATTTGCCACTTGTTGGCCATGAGACATGGTCACAACACGGAAGATGAGTACCATTATTTCCTTGCACAATAATGATAACACTTGGAACCTATTATTTTATGGTTTGTTGGCATTACTGCTACATACAGTAATTACCTTTCTGCATTTGTCACGTGTGGTTTTATGACTCAGAGTGCACTGTTTTGGTGGGCACTGCCCGTTTGCCACCTCAGGTAGGCGTGGGTCCCCTTGGGGGGGGGGAATTGTTGAAGTTGGGATGCTTTCTTTTAGCTCACCGGCATGTGTGCATTCAGTTTGATTTATTGGAGAGGTGGAACGGGTGTCATACATCCGTGGTTGGACGTTTGAGATGACACGGTGTGGTGTGCACTAGCTGCTCGAGCTTGATTTCTGCTTAGATCCCTAGTGGGGGCCTGACGACATCTGGATGCTTACGGGCTCGCGCACACATATACAGTCCGTATCATTAATTTGAGATGGGGCACGGATGGTACAGACATGACGCTCTGTGCGTCACTTTAATGTCTTTTTTTAATATCCTTTACCACCGGACCGCCATTTTGAATTTTGATAAAAATTAGGTGCCAAATGTTGAGTGCTTTTCCCACATTCCCCCTGGATATTACAATATGGCCGTTCCACGATCGGCCGCCAGGCTATGACTTTTTCGAAACTGACGAGGCACGGCTGTCCTTCTCTATTACGCATGATTGGTTAAAAGTATAAAAGGGTCACACCTAATGCGCGTTTGAATAGAGGGAATCCCGCAGAGGGCAATGTACCCGTATTACCGGTAAGGGGCTTTTGGGTTTGCTTTCATTACAGTCTCTAAGTTTACTGCCGCATTGCGCCCGACTGCCTAAAGGATATAGATTGTTATTCTCTTGTCTACAACGTGGTTTGCTTTTATGTCAATTATTTAAGTTTAATACTGCATTGTGCTTTACTGCTCGCATGGCATTGACGGCTATCTCTTTGCTTCTGATTTTGCCTCTCGCTTTTAACACATCGCGCAGTTAACGAGTACTAGCGATTTTTGGGTTTGTCATGTTTTTATCAATTAAGCTTGCTGCCACATTGAGCTCGCCTCCCTACAGGGCATTGCCTCTTTATCATTATTATGCTTGACCACTGACAGCTAGTTATTATTTATTTAGCTGCATGCCGCACCATTACCTTCCCACACATCTCTCACTCCTGTGTTTATTTTTGACCCAATTAAGACTGCCGTTACAGTTTTTTTGTGCTCTACTTCGTTTGTAAGCGCTATGTATTTTTCCATGAGTCTCCCCCCCCCCTTTTTTTGTCGTCAGGATAGCTTTTATGTCCCATTTGACGTGAATTTGGATTTTTTTTGGCATCTTAAACTATTGGGTAATATGACTGCAGGTCTAGGTTTAACTTTGGAGTTGGCTTTCATACATAGACATGATTACAGAAGTTACAAGTGGCAACGACAGACTGAGGGGAGTACATTAAGTTTGTTTTCACTGACAGTTTTATTTGTGGCTAAATAACGCATGACAGTGGAGAGATCTTGGACTATGGGTAATAGAGGAGGGAAGTTATGTTGTCTATAGTTATCAACTGATATATTGGGGCATTACATTATTAAGTATTGTTAAAGCTATCAAGGATTTGCCTCATCTTTGTCCTCCTCCATCTTGTTCGATACCCCCTTTTGATATACATCAATAGGGAAATTATATGGGAGTACATTCCCGATTCATGTGCACATGAAGCATTTCTGTGGCACAGGTGACATGGATTTGGAAGAGGATATTGGATATTACCTCTAAGGAACACACGTCAATTAATCATATGAGGTGGGGGAAACACCAGTTGATTTAATTGACGCTGGGGTAATAACAACTCAAGACGACATGATATGCTAAACATGACGCCTGAATGTTATCATTTAGGGCTCTATTTATAAAAAATCACTTAGCAGTTCTGGGCATACTCCATGGGCAGGAGAATGCGTTGTTAATGTTCTGTTATTCATGTCGTATAGTGATTACTGCTGTCACTCTATTACGTTCTGTCCATTGTGATGTGCATGCCCATGTATATTTTAACTTTTATGTTATTATGTATTTTCTATTTTGTTCACACTGTTTGTGAGTTCTGTGGCAGTTTTTAAACCTATGAAACACAAGTGACTGTATCATTATTTGTGATATTATGTCGTTGACATCTATGGTGTACTGTAAAGTTTTGTTTACATAGTTATGTTTGTTGTTTTTTTCTTTGTTATATGTTGTTTACAGCCCTAAGGAAGTTCAGAAAAATTGTTTTTCCTGAACGAAACACGTTGGCTGGACGACTTGTGTTTTATATTTTCTATGAAGAAGAAGAAAATAAAGAAATTCATTTGTTACCATAAAGACGCCTTGTTTTGAATCTTATTGGAAAGTGGATTATCTTCCTGGTGCACCATTCCATTTCAAACAAAATGGTCTGGAGGTGGAATGTACAATGCCCTTGGGGATGAAGAGAGAGAGGGGTGCACCAGGGGTTCATCCTGGCCCCCTCTTCTTTTCACTCTTTACATTAATAATAATAATCTTTATTTGGATATAAAAAAAAGATATCCTTAAAAGCACTTCACAGTAATTCCCACAATCAACACGTTAGTAAATTAAATAAGGAGCATGTTTTAACAACAATTGATCAATGAGAGTCGTCCGGATCGTGTTGTTCAATTTTCTGTTACCTATTAAAGGTTAAAACATTGTATGCCAAACGACAAAAAGGCATAACATTAGGACAAATGGGGTTTGATCTGCTGACAGTTAACGACATTCAACTTGTAAAAAACAGTCCATATTCAAGCAATTACTACTAGTTATGATAAAATGCTGTCGAATTAAAATAGAACACTAGTCAGTAACAACAATTATAATAAAATGCAACCGATTATAAACAATTTTAAAACTTAAAAGTAAAATACGTTTTAAATTAGACAGTTAGATAGGGGAGGGAGGGATTTACTGGTCCTTCCGGCGTTAGCGTGAAGATACGGTATGCGTCCCGTATGTAGTTTGTGAAGGCTATGTTTAAAACTATATTTTCTGGGCTCAAAGATGTAATGATTGCCTGTCTGCAAGTCCGAACACCCAGCCTATTCCACTCTACTTTAAGTTTGCATCTGCGTTGGGACATGAGGGCAGGGCATAAGCAGAATTCGTGCTCCAATGTTTCAGCTGTCTTACTGCACCCTCTGCACATTGAGTCTTCCGTGGTACGCCGCCAAGGGGGCAGATCTTTTAGAAATCGCCAGTCCCCCATTCTAATGGCCAAAAAACTGCGTTTTAGATACAGTGAATAAGTACAAGAGAGATAGGTAGCGGGGGATATCCGCTCATAGGAATTCATAACTGACCATGCATGACTGCGTTTGGAAAAATGAGCTTTATCGATAATAAGGGAGCTCATTCTGATGCCTTTTTTAATACAGGTTTTAAATGCTGTCGTGCTAGGGTTAAGGGCCCATAGGTCACCCGCCGACATTTCGCGAATAGAATCCGTAAGAAGGCGGCCGTACGAGCCCCCTGGGTTTTTCTGACTGATCTCTAACCAAACTAAAGACTCTAAAGTGCCTATATCTGCTTTTCTGAGTTTGTGACAGAAATTTAAGTATGTGCCGATGTTGGAGGCCTCATAGTTTAGTAAGCCCAATTCTAGCCTGATCTGGGCAGCGGAGGCAGATTTAGGCAAATGGAGGACTTTTTTATAGATTTTGGTCGCGAGTTGATTTAAGGTGGTATTTAGTTTACCCCTGAATATCTCGATGCCGTACGCCAGGGTGGGCCCGATTATTGCTCTGAAAACTTCCAATAGGAATGATAAAGTTGGACCAGACAGCTTTTTTTAGAGCTTAGATAGGGTCACCTGTAAGGTCGTTGCTTTTACTGCGATCTCGTTGCGCTGTCTGGTGAAATTACCCCTAGAGTCAAAATGGACCCCTACGTATTTATATGTACTTCCTGTTGCTAAGCTTGTGTTGTTATATGACCACCCACCACCGACGTTGCGTTTCCTTCCAAAGGTTACCACTTGGGTTTTCTTTAAATTTACCTCTAGTTGGTTCTTAGTGGTATAGCTGTATAGCTTGTCCAAAAGCCTTTGCAGCCCGACCCGTGTGAGGCTGAAGAGAACCAGACTTATTGCTAAACCTCCTACCTTAGGGGGGTGACTGTTTGTTTCATCCACTGTGACCGACAAGTCAGCTATAAACAGGTTAAAGAGAAGGGGGGCCAGCACGCATCCGTTTGACACCTCTGGTTGTCATGATTTTCCGCGAGAGATGCGTGCCAGACCCCAGCTTCACCTGAACCCATGTACGTGAATACAGTTGTATAATCGCCTCCAGGAGTTTTTCAGGGATCCCCCATTTTTTTTTGTTTTTCCCATAGTGCTGCCCTTGGAACCCGATCAAACGCAGCTTTAAAGTCAACAAAACAGCAGTGCACAGCCCTGGATGTTGAAAGCGCTTTGTCGATGATTATGGATAATGTCAGTAAATTGGTCATAGTCCCGGAGTTGGCAGTAAAACCAGTTTGATTCATTGGGATCAGTTCGCGCAGCTCTGCCCATGACCTCAGCTCCTTCAAAAGAATTCCTGCATAATGCTTGGCCTCGATGTCTAGGAGGGCAAATAGTCTGTAATTGCTTGGAGAGGCGAGGGAGCCTGATTTGTGGATTGGGTGGATTATTGCACCGCGCCAAGAGTCCGGAACTATTGAGGTTCTTAGTGCAAAATTGAAAAGGTTGGTTAAGTGCCCCGACCAGAGAGCTACATTTGATTTGAACAGACTCTCATGTAAGCCGTTTGGGCACGAAGCACCATCTGATCTTGCTTTTGACACAGCCTTGGGGACCTAAAATGATCAGTCAGGAAGGTGGCCCAATCGGATTCTTGTATGTTTGCAGACCCGAAGCTTGATGCACGGGAGTTAGAGCGGTTGATTAAAGCCCAGAATTTTCTTGTGTTGCGGCTTTTACTCTCCCATAGTAATTTGGCCCAAAATTGATTTTGGTGTGTTCGTTTGTCTTTTTGTGCGGCCATTCTGAATTATTTTTGTGCTGATTGGTACACATACAAGAGCTCATTGTTTCCTGGAGATTTTACATTAATGTTCTGGACATGGCCCTGCTGGATCCAGGAGTGAATGCCCCGACGGTAGGCGGTCGTCCTCTGCTTGTTCTTTATACGAGGATGACCCGCACTCATGTCTCGGCCAGCTAAGTGTTTGCAGTGGCTGTTAGCTCTTTTTTTCATTTACATGGATGGGCTAGATCTTAGTACTAATTACTTTAAATCCAACATTATGGTGGTGGGCCCTGGGAACACTAGATCTAAAAGGTACGTGGTCAAGGGTCACTCCATTTCCAGGGTTAAGCACTTTCTGTATTTAGGGATCCTTTTGGATTCCAGATTCTCTTGGCGACCCATGTTGAAGACAAAAAGCATACCATAACGTGTGTATTTGTAAAGCACACATTCACATGTAGGCATCTTGGCGCTGAATAACAGATTTTCATTGGTACCAAACTCAATGGTACTCATTTTATCGACCTCAGATGAATGAAAGGCTGAGTGGACCCACAGGATTTGAATTTGTGATCATGAGGTCGAATGCAGGCTCCTGCATTGGACACATTAGTCCGCTGAGCCACCAGACCCGGCTAAATACCATGAGATTTAAAGCGGCAATCAATGGAGTTGGTCTTTTGGCAAGGTGCATGGGTCATACAAATGTAGAGGCAGCGCTTAAAGTGTTTACGGCCAAGTGTGTCTCAATGGCAAGTTATGGCTGTAGAACTTGAGGTTAAGTGTCTCGCCCTCAGCTTCAGGTCACAGAAAACGCTTTTTTGAGATGTCTTCTAAAAAGTACCAGTGAACACTCCCTCCGAGATGCTTACCAAGGAAGTGGGATCAGAGTATAATTGATATGATTGTTTGGTTCTCAGTGCCTTCGACGGATTATCAGTCGCCCCCCTAACCCTCCTGCGCCTTGAGACCCTTACTGGTGAGCAGTCACACTTTACAAATAGCTTGATTGATTGATGGTTGAAAAAGATTTTGTCTTTTAATAGGCTTATCATTCGTGATTGCATGGCCCTGGAAGGTATGCTGAGCGTTCCATGGTTAGCATACATCAGGAGAACTTTTAACTGTCTCGGCCGTCTTGATTTGTTCACGGACCCAGAAGGTATAGTTAGGAGAAATATTCAATGGCTCAAACAGTCCGTTTTTTAAATAGTGGTAGTGGAACACAAGGCAGTGAAGCTTCATAAACGCTCCATGCGTCATTTTATCATGGTGAAACTGTACATGGAATGGAGCCCTATTTGTCGCTGTAGTTGTCAAATTATCATTGAAGGCTCGTGACATATTTTTGGTTTACCATGTTTTATCAACTTCTGTTAACAAAGGGGTCCTGGTGCAAAGTCTCAGACCTTCCGCCTTACCACTACGATGGCGTTTCTCTTTCTTACTCTCTCCATATTGCCCAGATATGCCCTAGATTAAACCACCTGCGGTTTAAATTTATCAGCCCATTCCTCTTGCCAATGAATTTAAAAAAAAGATAGGTCTGCCATCTCTTTCTGCAAATGTTAAAATGGCATAACATTTGTTTTTATCTGACTCGTTTAATATCTGGGGTTATTAATGGTAGGTGTATGTTAGCATCTGTGCTTTTTTTTTTTTTTAAACGAGTGGGTTTTTAGACTATCATAGAAGCTTTGTTGTTTCCAATATTTATTATTTCTAATAGAGGCATGCTAGTGTCAATGACTCCCATGCTATGTATTTTATGCTTTTTTTATGTACACTTTTGTCATTTTCGTGAAAAATGGAATAGCGTTTTACTACTACTTACTATCACGTCATTATCTAGAGCACATGGAATGGAGCTGAGCCTAATCAAATATGGAACCAATTTAAAGAATGTACATAGAGATAAATAAATCCAGAGTAATTCTAACAAATGTACAGTTGAACCTACAAATAAACAATTGAAGCAACTAATATATGTTTGGACCAATGAATGTACAATCTGCACAGTACCAGCACAGCACATCACATTTACAGGATAAAACGTAACAAGGAGCAAGTGAACAGAATGTATAAGACACCTTATGTAGTAAACTAATAATGCTTGCAGATGCCCTCTACTAAATATACATAGAAGAAACACATTAAAACTGGGCAACTCCATACTGTACACTACACAGATCTACAGTCTGTGCTTATTTTGACTATGGAAATATTGCCAGCTAGGAAACCCAGTCACTGTACCACCTGATGTAACCACAGATTTAGGACTATATGGACATTGCCCACCTCAAATGACCAGCTACCAGGTGGTCATAAATTCAGCATTTAGAAACACAAGAAGTAAGAGGCAAATGAAAAACATAAAATCAAATCCAAGGTTCTTTCAAAAGACTGCAACCAGTCTGTTTGTGCTTGATTGTTCTTTCATTTCTTTTCTTTCGTCTCAAGAATAGAACAAACATTTGCAGTCAACGCGTTTCGCTCAAGCATGGGCTTCTTCAGGGCAGTTTTGTTCTCATAGCAGTAGTATTACAGTTGATATATGACAATGTCCTACCGAAGTCCTACGTTGTCCATTCCACGCTAATTATATACAAATAGAAGCTAGAAAAAAATCAGCAAGGATAGGTTGACCTTGGAGTTATAAATCCAACAGAGTAATCCCTATCTGAGGTATAATTATTCCAAAGAGCAAAGTACCATGTTTGGCAAAGCCGTTTGGCCCGCTGTGTCCAGGTCCACAATAGGGTTTGCTGCACGTGGACATGGATGCGGCGGGCCAGACAGCTTTGCCGAACATGGTACTTTGCTCTTTTCAAATAATTATACCTGAGATAAGGATTACTCTGTTGGATTCGTGACTCACGGGACAACATATCTTTGCTGATTTTTCTAACTTCTATTTATATATAATTAGCCTGGAACGGACAACTTAAGACTCTGGTAGGACGTTGTCATTTATCAACGTTAATTCTGCTGCTAGAACAATACTGCCCTGAAGAAGCCCATGCTTGGGCGAAACGTGTTGACTGCGAATGTTTGTTTTTGATCATTAGACATTAACCCAGAACATGAGAGAGAAGGCAGCAAATGGGAAAGGGTAGAAAGGAGGAGGAGAAATACAGAAAAACTGTGGAAAATAGAGATAGCATGAATGAAAAAGAACGTGCAAGAGTGAGTTAAAGAGGCAGGTAGAGTATGCTTGTGGATGAAAGGATCTGAGGTGAAATTAAAACAAGGGACCCTTGGTATTTGGCAACCCTGACATTCGGCATGCAGCACCCGCGGCCTTTTTTTTTTTTTAACATGCTTTATTACATTTTTATACAAGAACACATTAGCATTTCCGTTACAGGTTTTGCAACGATTCGTCCACTCGCTTTTAGTCTATATAATTCTATGCATTCCCTACCTGTCATAACAGTCAAGAAGCGCAAACGATCAACAACAGAACCCTGCCGGTACTAAATAGAAGAAGGTCCCAAGGAGGGATCCTAGGATTTAGAAGGGGAAACAATATATAGTTTCAAAGCCAAACAACACATTATCGTCTTTAAGTTTTACATTTATTGATTATTTTATTCATTTTTTTTGGGTTTCATGATTTTCAAATTTGGTGAATAACATTACACACATTAAAATCTATGCACGTTTTGAATAAATACAACTGATAAAGTCCCACAAAATCCACATCAATCACACACTCAGAATCACAACCATATCAATTCAACTGTCTATCATTCAAACAATCTTTCATATCTTCATACAGGAAAAAATAAATAAGAACGGTACATCAATGCCGATCAATGATATCAAGCAGGCGGTCAATATGGGGGCCTGAATTCGCCCTCTGGGTCCAAAATCGCTCGTTCTGTAGATAAAATACGTCCCGGATTTAAAAGCGGGTGATTGGGTGGCTGCAAGGCAGCGCAGTCATACGGGGGTGGGGGTCTGATGCACACGGATGCGTCTGTATCCTGAGAAGGAAGCCAGCCAGCTGGATTCTTTTATTCATATTTTTTTTTGTTTCATGATTTTTCAAATTTGGTGAATAATATTACACACATTAAAATCAGCCAGCTGGCTTCCTTCTCAGGATACAGACACATCCGTGTGCATCAGACCCCCCCGTATGACGCGCTGTCTTGCAGCCCCCCGATCGCCCGCTTTTAAATACGGGACGTATTTTATCTACAGAACGAGCGATTTTGGAACCCGAGGGCGAATTCAAGCCCCCATATTGACCGCCTGCAAGGTCCCATGATTTGACACGACTATCAAGCCGCGAGGCAAGTGACCGCTTTTTTACAGCTATCTTCAAGTCTTTTCTTCACTCCCTCACTTGGCGACTTTATTAAGGTTGCCCCTTCCCTGTGAAATCTATAGAAAACTAGGCGAGTGCTGTACGATTACTCTCGAATATCTGTGAAAGGAAGCCAGTCCTTGATTCCAGTCCACCCACTTAGAGGGTGGTTTGACTAATTAGAAGTTGAAGTTAGTTATGCCTCTGTGTCCCCTTTTCCACGGTACTTCATCGCCCTGACGAAGGTGTGGCATGTGTGGGCCTGTACACCGAAACGCGCGTCGGCGCGGTTCTTGTTGGTGGCAGGATTAATCTCTCATCCCATGACCTTGTCTTTCATCGTTTACCTGCCCCGCACCCCTCTTTGTTAATGATTAATTGACCATCTTGATGTCATTGATAGGCATTGATGTACCGTTCTTATTTATTTTTTCCTGTATGAAGATATGAAAGATTGTTTGAATGATAGACAGTTGAATTGATATGGTTGTGATTCTGAGTGTGTGATTGATGTGGATTTTGTGGGACTTTATCAGTTGTATCTATTCAAAACGTGCATAGATTTTAATGTGTGTCATGTTATTCACCAAATTTGCAAAATCATGAAACCAAAAAAAATATGAATAAAGTAATCAATAAATGTAAAACTTAAAGACGATAACATGTTGTTTGGCTTTGAAACTATATATTGTTGCCCCTTCTAAATCCTAGGATCCCTCCTTGGGACCTTCTTCTATTTAGTACCGGCAGGGTTCTGTTGTTGATCGTTTGCGCTGTTAACCCCCCTTGCCTGCCGTCATTTCTAGCCCAACTGGGAACCACCTTCTATAACAGTTAAGAAGGACAGGAAAATAGAAAGGAGCATAAAAGCAAGGGGTGAAAGGAGCATAAAAGCAAGGGGTGAAAGAAGAGATAGAGGACAGGCACTTGAGATTTATATTGCTTATACATTAAAGATTTGAGCCACAGCACTTATTCTTTTTACAAATTTAGCATTGGATGTACTTAGGCCCGGACATTCATTTAATATAAAGTTTTCAACATGAGTTAAGAGTACCATGCGGACAGATAAAGGCATTTAAAATTATGTCTCATGTAAGAAAAGATACCCGGGAATCTGGGCTGTACCATGCACTCATATCAGGCATCATTGGATGAAGCGGTTAGGGGAAAAAAAACATGCATGAGCCCTAAAACGGCCATCAAGTGAGGGGAAAAAAGCAGTTTGTGCGAGTGTTTTTTTCTGTCTTTGAAACAGGAAGGTAAAGGTCTCGGATCTTCGAAACGGTCTATAACATTTTAACCCCCCTATGTTCTTCAAGTCCCTGTAAGAGCAAAGATATGACGATGTGTATATTAACCAGCAACTAGCAGATCAAAATAGAAAATAAATGGAAACTACAAGTTGTATTCGCGTCAGAAAAAGCACAATGTAACAGCATCTCAAACAAAAGCATCCCTACAGTAACTCGCTACTGAGGACCAGACATTATAAATGCATGCAATCACTTCCGTTGTTTACTCAGCATGTAATAATCACTGAAGTGTGTATTCACTAAACTGGAACTGCATAGTGGAAAGGAGGGCACACACTAACCGTTCACAATTACCACCTCACCCTCCTCTGACATGACCAACTCTCCCTCTGAATACTAGAGCTCCCGTGGCTCAGACAACCAGAAACTTCCCTCTTTCGTCCCCTAATTTAACATTACCGGCGATCCTTCTTAATTCACCAGCACCCTCCTTGTAATATGTCACAAGGCTGCTACAAACAGACCCTTCTATCATAAATTATGACTCCCGAAAATGCACTGACTGCTCCCCAAAACGCACCAGTAGTGTACCTACCCAAGTGCGCTCTTCGGGATCTTCTTTCTACCACCAGGTTTCCTTGCCTGTCATATGACAGACGTCAGTTCAAACGTCACGTGAACCCTTCGAGCTCCCGGCTCAGCAAGAAGGGAGGACACTCATTGAAAGCAAAGACGGGCTTGCCTGAAGACGACCTAAGCCGTTTTAAACATGAGATTGAGCTGTATGGATAGTAAATAGCCCAAGGATTTAGCTCTGACCCGTTAAAAAAATGATAAAAGCTGAGTGTGTTATTGTTGTTTTGTAAAACTCCTTTTGTCACACTACAGTTATTTATTGTGCATTTTATTTTACTTGTTTAATTTGTGAAACAGGACCACGTGATCATACAGAGTGTTTTCCAATTGCTCACATTAGTTATATTTCTCAATATCCTGGAAGATGCCTTCATGTGTTTAGTTTTACGCTGAAAAGAAAAGCGGTTTTGCTAGATTTATCGGCAACGTCAGCAATACAGAAAAACGTTAGGCTCGCGTTTAAGATGGAAGCAGTTTTGTTATGAGCCAGCGCGGATTGTCCTTTCTTTATGTTCATTCCCACTGTCAAGTTTCAGCGCTGAAACATTATATGAAATGTTCTGCCACCGTCAAGAGGAAGCGAAACCGCTTTCGTTTCCCTAAAGTCAATGCTTCCTCCTTGTTTCACTCACAGCAGGATCTGCGCCCTCCCCCCCCCCCCCCGGCGGTATTTTGAAACCCTGTTTCGCCATCTAAATAACCTCGCTTCATCTACAGCTAGCCGTTTTGTACTTGGTGCATGCTTGTGCATTAGTGGCTCGAGGCGTACTCCCAGTGACTGGACTGGGGTGAGCAGAACTGGGAAACGCTTTCATCTGCATTGATTTAAGAGGGCCTACCCTACAAAACCACTCTATCGCAACCTCTTTGGACACTAACAAGTCTGCGATACTTCATGAACCAGAGGCAAACATGTAGATCACTTTTACCCAGGCTATGTCTTATTGACTGGACCCTAGTACTCTCAGAAGCAGTCCAGCAAAGTAACTACGTTTTTGATTGGACAAGCGCGAGGTAGACCTTAGAGTCAGTTGATGAAAGATTATGCTGTGGTGAGTAGTTCTTTTAGTAGTCTTTATGTTTAGTATTTGCACTTTCTGCAATGTATGATACCATTCCTGTTCTGGTCGAGGAGTGTCTGTAGAGCTAGGGTCCTTCCCATTTACGTTTTACGCTTCCAGACAACCCGTCTACCTGTATTTCACTTTTATCACTGGTTTCAATTCCTTATCTTTCTCCTTCTTTCCCCATACTGTGTTTTTTCTCTCTCGTTCTGGATTAAAGCATGTTGAGGAACAATTATTGTCGGTCTCCAAGAATGTGTGCCGCACCTGCATCATATTAAGCACTTACAGTACCTATTCAGTTGTTTTAAAAAACGGGTTTCCCGGATTGTCAATAATTTACATGCTAGGTGATGTTTGACATATTTGCAACCTGGTTCATTGTTGCAATATTACTACGCCTTAAAATAGGAAACCAATCTCCAATCCTCTTTGTTAATTATTGATCAACTAATATAGCACACAAACCAGCAGATGCCATTCATCCATTCCATTAGATGAACACAGCGTTGTAGTACTCCATTCCAGAACAATGAATCCCACAGAATGTTTCTGTCAAGGCAGCAACTATCTGTGCAGTAGGTGCAGTGGCACCAGGGTCAATGGGTGTGCACGTCCCACTGCACAGCATTCATGGGTATCTTTCAATATCCATCCGGGAGGCAAACAAGCCAATTTTATTGCTTGCATTAGGGTCCATGTTACCTTTTCTACATTACCGGTATTCAGAATTATCAGATGCTCCCTAGTGTCTATTACTTTACTTTAAAAGAGCATTGTCCTCTAGGCGGTATATAATTTGCAACAACAGATTGTGTTAAAGAAAATGGCAATTTCTTATCTAAAAATGCCTGATCAGCTTTCAGTTACTCCCTCAATCTATCAGGAAAATTCCAGGTTAAACCCCGCCCCATTAGTGGACACATGCACCTGTTTCTAAATTCATAGACTTCCATGCAGTTCAGGTCCCAATTCATAAAGCCCTTTTTACAGAGAACATTCATTTACTGAAAAAATTACCCCAAGTTTGGCGGGAAATTGATTGTTTGGTGTGGAGAAAAGTTTTTCCAGTGGATGAAAAAATAATAGTTTGCGCCAGTGCTATTTTTGGGTCATGGCTCTGCACAGGACATGTTCTGTCTCAAAGAGACATGTAAATACTTTGTAGGCTTCAACTAGTCCAAAGGGCTTCCCATTTGCTGGCTCAATCGTCACTCTCATTCTTTCTCCCCATTTGTCCATGACATGCATGCATCATGCCTCTTCCTGTGTTTAGCCCTTCCTGAGAGCATGGACCAATTACGACTAGCCATCCACTGCTCTCATTTTAGAAACTGTTTTAGGAACCACTTTTTTTATTTGTTTATGAGCACTTCACACAAGCGTTAGTGTTTTCACTCACTCCAAGCTCCATTTGTAAACAGGCTTGTAAATATTTCCTGTTTAGAGTTACGGTTGTTGCAAACGACTGAGGGAAAACCGGCTCGTCTCCATAGTAAGGGCGTAGAGTTAGTGAATGCTGCGATAATGAGTGCCATTGCCACGGAGTGGTTTTAACACTGGTGACATTCACAAGCTGGTGTTTGCTGGTCGGGACTATTCATATGGCTTGGAGCATGATTAGATGCACTGAGTATCTTTGAGCTAGCAGTTTGCTTGTAGATTTTGCACTGAATGTTTTTTTAATGATTTATTTCACATAGAGTTCTTCCTACTCTTTCTTTCCAGTAGTGTCTGATTTTCTCAGTCATTGATCAATATTTCCTTCATGTTAGTAATAGAGTACTATTGTATCCACAGTTACCCCTGACGAAAGGTGGTATCACACGAAATGCATTGGGGGTCATTCTGCAAGGTGTGACTTCAAAAGTTTTCTACTTGTTAAAAAATAGTTGTTCCAATTAATGTGATGTAACATTGTTTGAAAGTCAACGTAACACATTGTGCATAACTTTTTGTTTATGTGACAGAAAATTTGAAATTTTGAATATTTGTGTGAAATATTTGATTGTAATTTCACAGTTTGGATAAAAATGTAGCCTACAGGCTCCCATCGTAGTGCACTTTGATTCTAGGAAAACTTTGGGTTGACTAGGTTTGTACTTATTCACTTATGGAGATTGTAACGTTCTTAACAGTCTTAGCTGTCAACTGCTTGTCCACAAATTCATAGTGGCTCTTCAGTGGACCAGCATGTGTTCCTTTGAGTAATAAACCTGTGCTGCCACTTTTTGATTACTGGGTTGGAAGAATGATAGTTTGCTCGAGAATAGAATAGCTTTATGTCTCTGTGTGATATACTCGGACAGTGTGGTTGATGGATCAAATGTTTCCTCAGAAAAATCTGTACATTCGGCCTATGCGAGCCATTGGTGTGGCTACCATGCCTTGTAAAGAAGTCAGTACCTAATTTCTGGAATATTGATGCGGTAGTCTGGTATAGTGACTTTGGAATGCATGTAGGGGCCGACCCTTTGTTCTTTTGATAAATCTAAGAACTAAATTGTTGTCCCTGCTGTTGGTGGTCTGCTGGTCCATGGGTCAATTAATGCACTTATAGCCTTTTAGGCTGATAGGGTCCTAGCCTAGCCACACATGAGTCTGTGTCTCTAGGTGCAAACAAGCTTGATCAGAGGCTCTGACTTAGTTTGTCTTTCAGGGCAATGTGATGTGGAGTGAGCCTGTGGCTTCCCTCTTGTGCTATGTATGTGAGCCCTTCTCATTCCAAGGAGTGGGTTTTAAGTTCGTAAATTATCAGCACTTTAATAAATTCAATAGTCTGCAAAACATAGTTTTTTTATACGAATATGCCCAAGATATTGCTGGGATGCTGAATTAAGGCCTACTAAGAAGTCCGCAGTGCAATCGCCTGTTAACAGAGGGCACCTGATATCAAGTCTATCTGAAGGGGAGACAGCAAAGACCATTGAAGGCAAATATAGAACAAGTTCCAGAGGTGGCCTGCAAGTGCTCAGCATGGCAAATGTGTTAGCCCAGGGAACTGAAGGTTGCGTTAGAGCAGTGCTGGGAGCCCTAAGGAAATTTGGACTTTTGAATAAAAGAACAACAAAGAGGTCTGAGGTACCCTTCTACTCACTTTCCATGTCCTGCAAGATGTTGTATATTTTTTATCGTGAACAGGGTTGCCCTTGGCAGGGAGCTTTAGTACATCACATACCAAATGATTTGAAACTTAAATGCACCAAAGACAACACAGACGTTTGTACTCTATGGCATCTTTCTCTCTCCAGATACAATTTAAAAGAGCTGGTTTGGAAAAGGCCCCTTCTGCCAACTCAACAGAAGAAGAATCACTGCTCAGAGATCAACTTCATGATCTGAAAGACACCACCTCCAATATAAAACAAGCATTTACAATGCAACGGTTTCGCCTTTGTAAAAGTTAGAGCTATTGGCATTGTAAATGACAAATTTTGTATTTATGTGTTGGTTTTGAAAACAGATAAATAAATGGCATTGTCATTTACAATGCTAATAGCTTAATCTCTCACAAATGCGAAACCTATTGCATTTGCACACACACACAGAGCACAAACACACACACAGAGCCACACACACGCACACACACACGCGCGCAGGAGGCAAGCATGACTGACAACATGGGCGCGCAGGAGGCAAGCATGACTGACAACATGGGCACGCAGGAGGCAAGCATGACTGACAAAATGGGCACGCAGGGGGCAAGCATGACTGACAACATGGGCACGCAGGGAGCAAGCATGACTGACAACATGGGCACGCAGGGGGCAAGCATGACTGACAACATGGGCACGCAGGGGGCAAGCATGACTGACAACATGGGCGCGCAGGGGGCAAGCATGACTGACAACATGGGCGCGCAGAGGGCAAGCATGACTGACAACATGGGCGCGCAGGGGGCAAGCATGACTGACAACATGGGCTCGCAGGGGGCAAGCATGACAGACAACATGGGCGCGCAGGGGGCAAGCATGACAGACAACATGGGCGCGCAGGGGGCAAGCATGACAGACAACATGGGCGCGCAGGGGGCACACAGGACTGACAACATGGACACGCAGGGGGCGTGAAGGAGGCAAGCATGACAGACAACAGGGGCGCGCAGGGGGCGCGCTCGGCATCACACGTCAATCACCACAAACTGTTACCACGTGCAGGCGGCTGGAGTACCAGATCAATCAAAGGCAAAGAAACCATATGAAAGATATTGCGCGCACAAAATCATCTGAGCCGTCTTTAATTAACAGGTTCTCATTAATTTGGGATCAAATGCCATTCCCTTAATGAAGCCGCGAACGGCCAATGTGATCTCCTAAAGTGAGGCGTATGTACTGCTGTCCTCGCGCCTCGTGGCGCCGTTAGGCGCAGAGGTGACCGTTAGGGCCGCCTAACATTGAGTCAAGGACAGTTAATGGATGCCCGAGCACAAACATGGGCGCTCCGAGCATGTCAGTCAAGGCTAACCTGAGGCGAAAACATCAGAATGCAGCTTGGAGTTTTGACATTCCTGCAGGCTCTAAACGCCTCGCCAGTGAATTTTTAAAGTCTATACCCCCACTGCTGGGGAACACTTTCCGTCTGATGAGTGCGAATAATGCGGCTCTGATTGAACCGCGGCTGCAGCGCGACTTAAAAGGCGGCTTTGCATGAGCGTTCTCTCTTTTTTTAAGCGTGTCTTTTCTCTGTGATAACACCAAAGGCATTTTCTCTGCATACACCGTGACATGGTTTTTATTCAGACATTCACAGTTGTTCAACTGTAGGTGTCCATATTCCCTATTAGCATTTCTAGAGGTGACCTTGCCCAAAGCTGTAACCTACTGTACTGCATCTCCTGCCTCCCAGCTGCTTTCTTAGTTAGCTCTATATGGGTCAAATAATAACATGTGGACACATTGCCAGGTCGCATGAGGTGTCCACCCAGGCAGCTAGATGTGAGCAGCAAAATAGAGTGAATCGTGCCGTGTCAGCATAGTTTTTACAAGGGCAACATAATATATGTTGAGAAATGCAGAAGTATGGTAAGTGAATAACAAGTATTTCAAGCATGGACATTATACCTGTCAACTCATCCGCAATTGTCGGCTGCCACCCACTTTTTACTTCTATTCACCCATGTGATAAACAAAATGCCTCCATTGACTAATGGGTCATCCGCTTTTCTTTTAAACCTATGGCAATGCCAATAGGTCTGGGTTAAAGGAATGTAGCATTACAAGTAAATAGCATATGTATTTGTATGAAAGACCAGAACTGTAGAATATATGTGTAGGTTAAAAGGTCAAGTGACAGTTGCACTGTCAAGCCAGACCTAAAAATCCATATAGGTTAATGACTGCTCTCCTCCAATTGGTGCTGCTACCAGAGAAAGACAAATACCATAAATTATCTAGTTATCAAGGACACTTTTACAACATTACAATGTCAAATGTGCATCCCTAAAAGTTCAAGCTTAGTGAGCTGGATAAATAAACAAAATGAGCACAGCTGGTGACGGGTAAGCACTTTTTATGTGGAAGCACATCATTTCTGCCCCAACATATAATCCTAACTTTCAACAAGTGGGCGGAGCTAACCCTCTCTCTAGTGGTACTCACATTATTGTCTTGCTGCAGCTGCACTGCAAGCCATGCAAATAAAGTGTTCCTAGAGGACAGGATACTGGTGGGGTTTGGCACCCTCTGGTCAATGTGATATTTCTAAGCAGTGGAAAGCCCCCAACGAGCCATCCATCACGAGCTGGAAGAAGGGTATTTAGTGGTGTGTTAAAAAGGAACAATTTATACAGCACGTAGCTGCCCCCACAACTATGAGGTTTGGAGCAAATGATCTGGGTGGCTGAGACATACAGGGACAACAACGACAGCCCTGGACACGATTCTTACATGATCATCAAGTGTGCTGCGTTTTGTAAAAGAAAAATGTGTCTTTGAAGTGCGATATATAAAAACCTTTATTGTACTATGAAAAAGTGTAAATTCTCCATTTACCTTGATGGGATCGCTCTCTTAAAAAGTCTGACTTCACCCATATTATTGAGTTACATATTTCACGGCACTTTTTAAACGAGAAACTTTCAAAACAAATATTTCAACAGCGTCAGTCATGACACTAAAATAAACAACTTCTCTCATTACCATACAACACCCAATATTGGGAGAGGGTGTGGTCTCGCGGCTAGACTGCCGACCTTGGTGCCTCGAGTCCACATATTGTGATTCTGGGCAAATCATTTAATCTCACCGTGCCTACCAAAAAAAAAAAAATCGAATGTGTGATTGTGTAACATAACAAGAGCTCATGTAAAGCACTCCAATACCTATGCTATATAAAATCTGCAACAACAAAAAAATAATCCCCCTCTTCACTCTACTCTCAACAGCCTTTTACTCTCGACGCACCCTTCCCTTCTTTCCCTGGACTGTACTTCTAAACCGAGTACGCCACATTAATTTAAACGTAACACCCTGTTCTAAAAAAAAAAACAAGCACTGCCCAGCACTGATTTATCTGCAGTAGCGTTTTGGAAAGGAAGTGATAAGGCGTAAAGAATAAGTGTTTCTACTATGGTCACTGTCCCGCACGGACTAAAGATACGATAAGCAGACACGGAAACACACAGATAAACCTTTTTCCTCTCCCGACTTAACGGGTCGCATGGTTATACAGCGACACAAGCCCATTTTCATGACCAACATTTCTGGGAAAAAACTGACGTTACAGATAATATAAATAACTTGATATCTAAAATAAATAAAACGATCAAATGGCCAAATCTCTTGTGCCCCTCCTCAGGACTTTCTGGTCAACAGAAATCCTCACATATTGGCCGGCAAGGGTTTCATGTGTCAATCTTACAAACTTCTTAAGTGAGGGAGTAAATCAGATACATTTATGTACATCTTCCTCCCTCTCCAGAAGTAATCCGGCTGCCCACGAAGCCCAAAGGACCAGAAACATTCGGAATTAACTGACCAAACTTTCTGGAAACTAACCGACAATGCCGAAAAAACACAGATTTATGCAGCTGGATTTCATTGCACTAAAGCTATTCATTTATTGCCCTCATCAGTCTTACACACCTCGGCACCCGCTGGTCAAGCAGTCACAATAGCCCTAGGCTTATCCTGCCACCCACCAATCACAGAACAGTGTGCTACAATAACACAGCCTACAAGGTATGCAGGGGTAGGAGGACAATGAGAAGGCCTGCAGCCGGGACACCTACACACGCGTGAACAGGAAGAAGCCGCAAGTACTCCTTGGGGGCTCAGGAATCCAAACGGAAACAGGGGATGCGGTAGGGTGCCACTTACCGGCAGGGTACTTGTTTAGAGCAGGGCAGGCAGCAGTAGCACTTCCACCGTCTCCTCCCCGATCCACTCACTAAACCATCCAGCCTGCAGCCGCCAGAGCTGCAGCTGCAGTCTGTAAGGAAGCCGCTGATTCGTGCGCTTCAGGCCTGTTAGCATTGGCCGCTGAGCAGCCCATTCTGATTGGCTTTGGCTCTATTCCTTTGCGTTTGGTTTTGTAATTACTTAGCTTTCTATTTCAATATCTTAAACCCAGACGGGCGCACCGAAAATGTGCGACTATTTCCTATAAATATAAACATTGCTTACTGGTGTGATAACGTTAGTCATTTTGTTCGTGGTAAATACATACCTGTTAACTTTGCTTACATTTGCCGCGGTCGTTCAGTTTTCCACAATATTTACGAAAACTGTTATTGTGTCAGTTTCTCCCATCATCATACGACAAATAAGCAGAAAAGACCCACAATAAACAGCGCATTTAAATGTCCATCAGTGGATCTGACTGTCCAGCTGTTTCTAACTACCTTCTAATAATGGTTTTAGCAAAGTTTGTCATGACACATTACTTATGCAAAGTTTTTGAAGTCACAGGTTTTTTTTGGCTAGCTTCACTAAGGTGCTGTAATTGGATTTATCAGGACACAAGTCGTATAAACAAGCGGCAATCTCCCGATTTTTGAAGCCACAAATTGCAGAGGCAGTCAGGTCCCGGGCCGGCCAGCCAATCACAGCGCGGCCCGGGAATGACGTCACGGGGGTGTCCCGGGCCGGCAGCCAATGGCAGCGCGGCCCAGGACAAAGGGGCGGGGCTTAAAAAAAGCACCAGAAACGCCCCCGAATCGCGTTTTCAGGAGAAAGCGCGATTGACAGCCTCTGCCTCCCAATGGCTAGCCTCCATTTATGGAGCTAGCCAATTGGAAACAGAGGCTGTCCTAACCTCACTATTAGAAACAACAGATTTCGATCTGGGAGTGGCTTCGCCCCTCGCCAGGTTACGAAACCTAAAAAGATTCCCTCATTTAAGTTAAGTTTGGAGGAGTTAAAGATGAGTCGACCCAAACATAGGTGAAAGTGAGAAAAAACGAATAGCAAACATTGAGGTTTTAGGGCTGGATGAAGGATTATGGTGAGGCCCTGGAACAACAAGAGACATGTAGAGGCTGCTTGATGTAGAGATGTTTGATAATGTAATCATCTCTGCCAGGCTGAGAGTTCTTGGAATTAGCAGTTGTCCAATTCAGATGACATACATGCTTGGTGAGTGGAAGTGCTCAGCCTGGATTCCTGTGAAGACCCCTGGTGTAGGATTACTCCTAGTTGACCTGTTGACCTCAATACAGCATAAGGCAGCAATTCCTGCTGATTTAAGAAAACAGAGGTTTGTTATTCAGAGGGAGCAATGTGGCAATATTTCAAGACATGAGCAAGACCATCCAAAATTGTTGGCAGCGGTTCACTGTGCTTTTTTTTGGTACCTCCAAAACGTAAACTAATCGGTAATGAGAGAGCTTTTTTTTTTTTTTACAGAGTTGGCGAGAAACTTTCTAGACTGCAAGAGAGAAGACTGCAATATCAAAGGACTAGGAACAATTCAGGAAATGTACTGAACTGTAACATTGATGGGCTGCTTGATGTTCTGACCAATTGGCTCAGGTAATGGAGGGGGCTGTAGATACAGTTGTGCGGCGCTCGTTGACATTTCTGAAGTCTCTCCATTTCTCCCATCCCACCCTCAATTTTGTTTAACCTTTTATCTGTAAGTTGTCCAGAGTAAATACAAAATGCTTTGTTCGTTATATAGGTTAGATTTCACTGAAGCCTCTTGTTTGTGCTAAATGAATTCTCTACTTGGGAGGCATCAGCTGGTCTGCATCTCTTTTAGTAATGCACTACATATGCATGGATGTTTAAGTCAGAAGACAAACTGTTAGAACTGCAGGTTAGTGAGGTTTTCATCATAACCTCTTTGGTATAGCTACTTTGGAAACACACCCCATCTCAATGAACCACAACATTAATCCCTCTTCTTAACATACTTACAGTGGTTGGTGAAAGTCACAGGACCTGCTTCATCACCAGTATTTCTACGGGGATAGCTAGCAGGCGGAGGTGGCTGTTGAGGAGAGGAAATGTTCTATCCTTGTTTCTTTTTAATTTCGCACCCCTAAGAGATGGCACCCTAATCCTGCTGTTTTATCTCACATGAGAGGCAGAATTTACATGGAGAGTGAGAGCAAAAGAGCTCTTCTCAGGTTTAAGAAATACAAATGGAAATCAACCACTTTGAACAAGATAGTACATTCATTAATTAGTTAAAAGTACAACAATCAAACAGCGCCAAGGTGCTATTGAAAACAGTGACCATTGCACTATGTAATAACTCTTTAACATAGCTTTTACTTTGATCTTCTCTCCTTTTCAGAGATTTGTATGAAGTCTTCCTGTGTGTCTTTGCTATTGATAATGAACATTTATATAATGTGCATCTCAAATTGTGTCACTGCAGCTTACATATGTATTGTCTATTTCATTATTAATCCTACAAGAAGATGTCCTCCTGTTGTTCGCATTTTTGTCTGCTTTTTCTCGCCAGATGGAAATGTCCGAGTCCAAGGCAAAGAAAAGGATGCTCCCTCAATGGATGAGCGAGACGAAGGCTGATGGGAAAGAGCATCTTTCAAAGCGAGTGAAGAAGAAGAAGAGGCCATTGATGAGGTAATATTTTGAGAGGATAACAATTTGTTGCATTGTTCCTTATAGACATCTTTGGTATCTGTCGCAGACAGCATTGTAACCAATATTTTAGCATGCACTTTGAATGGATTGTGCATCTGTCCCTTGCTCGTGATTGAATCGCTGTCTTGTCCATTTCATTTCCCACTTTCAATTTTTAAGTTGAGCCTAGAGTTAGCGCGCAAACGTTGCTCTGGCGAAGATCGTGGTAGTGCAGTATAGGAGAAAAGCCCTGCCCTTATTTTTCATTGGCTTTTGTGTTTGTCTTTTGTAAATGCTGTCTTCTGATTCATTATGAGACTTGTTAGTCCCTCCTTAGTACAACCATGTCGTCATTTGTAACCTTCCATGTCTACTGGCCCCTTTACTTGGTTGTTACACCGCATGTGTTCTATTTCCTTTATTGAGTTTCTCCTACGGCGCTGAAGATTCACTGGCCCTGAGCAGTCCCCTGCAGGTCTGCACCCAAGAAAACTCACTGAGAGCGATCAATCCAATAAGGCTTTAATTAGGAACTTAGCACCATGTCTCCCCTTTCGGTGAAGTAAACTCGTCTCTCCTCCGTGAGTTCGGAAGCATATGCTCTGCGCACAGTGTGTGAATAAGGCACGTCTCTCTTTCCCTCCACCACAGAGCCCGGTCCCCCCAGTTCTGTCTGGCGTGTTCCCTCCCTGGGATCTCACATCCCCTCCCTCTCCCCTCATAGCACGCAGTCAGCCCAAGTTTTTGACGGAATTCTTTCTGAGGGGAGAGCAGACACCGCTGGATGGGAACTGTGCATGCGTGTTTTCTTTTTCCTATTTCTTTCACTGCCTGTCGCAAGGAACTGTTATTTTCTTCACTGGTCAGGGTGGATGTGAATCGTGGGGTTTTCACCCGTTTTGGTGCTTTGGCTTAGCCTGGTTTAGTTGCGGTGGCATTTCTCAGAGTGATTGACCGGAGTCAGAAGAATACACCGGATGTTGGCGCGGGCCCTTCAGCTCAGGGGTCTCTGGAAGAAGTTTCGGGCTCAGGTCTGATCTGCCCTGAGATGGGTTTGGAGGCCGCCCCCGGTAAACTGCAGAGCTGCCCCTGAGGGCTCCAGACTCTCGGGTTTCATCTGGGCCTTCCTGGTCCTCACCATATGTTGTGCAAAGGCGCAGGAGTTGAGCCAGCGTGGAAGGAACGTATGCAAATCAGCAGGGTAGGTCAATATGCACATTTTGCGCGTGGAGCGGGTATGTTGTATATTATGTATTGTACTTGCAAATGGCGTTATGTGTACTTGGTATTCAGGATGGCTCTATACTTAATTGGGCTTGCATAGATAGGGGGAATAGTTTGCATTCTGTTCTTCCCAATTGAATGATTCTCATTGAATGGGGAGAGGATGTAGCCTAACGGCTAGAGCTGCCAACTTTGGAGCTGGGAACCAGTTTCGAGCCTCGGCGTTGGCTCAACATCCTGTGATTCTGGCAAATCACTTAATCTCCTCGTGCCTACCAAAAATGAATGTGTCCTTGTGTAGCACAACTGGTGCTCATGTAATAGTATCAAAAACAATGGTCCAAAACTAATGATCAAGACTGAATTCAATGCATACTTCCAATCATTATTTATATAACTTGGTGAGCCTCCAAAATGATTGGCTCTGCGTCTCAATCTACTCAGTTGTTTTAAAACAAGTGCACCGACCGGACAAAAAACAAGTAAGGAGTTTAATGAATCACTCCATCGTGTTATCTATTTTGTATTCATATCTCATCATACATTTTACGGTACAAAGGAACGTCGTACTTCTAAGAATGTGCAAAGAAGGAGCGTGCAGTGGGTGATGGAAGGGTGATGTGATGATTATTAAAAAAAGGTGCCAAAACCCGACCCCACTTTGGGCTCAGGGGTGAGTGGAGACCGCAGCCTGCGGGTCTTCTTCAGGACTGTAGGGGCAACCTGGGTACTTCTTGAGACAACGCGCTACCCTTTACAATCGGATAAGGACGCCGCTCCAGTGAGATTCCCTCACCCGCGAGACCCTGTAACTCCAGACAAGCCCGAAGAGGCTCCTTTTGAACCACTAGGAGGACGAGGCCTTCCCACGAGCTCTCATGGGCATGTGACATTGCCACACCCAGGGTACCCAGGTTGCCCCTACCGTCCTGAAGAAGACTCGCAGGCTGAGGTCCCCACTCACCCCTGAGCCTAAAGTCGGGTCGAAACGTCGACGCCTTTCCAAATACATCTGGACCACCTTTCGTTGAATTATTGATAAATGTCACTTAGGAAATTGTGTTTGGACTGTATAAATGAAAATCAGTGATATCAAAGTGTGGCCAGTTGCTGATAGAGCTGGTACTACATGACCAGCTTTTTCAAATTGTTCAAATAATTGTTTGGCACCTTTTTTAATAATCATCACATCACCTTCCATCACCCACTGCACGCTCCTTCTTTGTACATTCTTAGAAGTACGACGCTCCTTTGTACCGTAAAATGTATGATGAGATATGAATACAAAATAGATAACACGATGGAGTGATTCATTAAACTCCTTCTGTTTATTACTTGTTTTTTGTCAGGTTGGTGCACATGTTTTAAAACAACTGAGTAGATTGAGACGCAGAGCCAATCATTTTGGAGGCTCACTAAGGTATATAAATAATGATTGGAAGTATGCATTGAATTCAGTCTTGATCATTAGTTTTGGACCATTGTTTTTGATACTATACGCAACCCAGGTCCACGACCATATTTGGTCACCCCTTTTTAGGTTTTGCTTGGCAATGCGTACGAAGTACGCATGCGCTAGCAAAATCTTATATCTTACAGTGGGGAACAGGGACTCGCCCCCTGCTCCCATTGGCTAGCTCCATAAATGGAGGCTAGCCATTGGGAGCCGGATCTGTCCGTCAAGGCCGGACCAGATTCGGGGGCGTTCCCGAGAATTTTTCCCTTTTGGCCACGTCATGCTGCGGTGGGCGGGGCTTTTTTTTGGGCTCGTCGAGGTTTGTTTATGCCATTTGGCGGCCGACCGCCAGCCGAGGAAGAGGTTTTGCCCTAAAACCGTGTAAGAATGCCGTTTTAATTACCCCATCTACCGTCTTGCCGCCATCGAAGAGTGCCCAGCAGAGGAAAGCCGGCCCCTGCCGGGGCAGGGAAAGTCGGAACATGTCGGACGGAGGCCGAGGTTGAGAGAGGCAGGCATGACCCCCAGCTCCCCAGCCAGCATGTGAAGGAGAAGGCCACCGGCAGCCGGCGCCGAACGCAGCGATAAGGTACGGTCTCCAAGAGCGAGATGGGGCGGCGTGCCATGCCACTTTCTCCTAGAACTGTGTGGGAAAGTGAGGTTATGGTGCGGAAATAGTTACAGCTATTCCTAATAGCTAGAGGCTACTTAAATGTCGCTGCCGCCATTGGTATTCTAAGAGGACCCCTGAAAGGCCTCTGTACACAAGTAGGTTCGAGGCAATTCGGAATTATTGTGGCCAGGAAGATCTGTGATGAGATTTGATCCTAAGCGTGTCTGTAAGCAGCCGAGTTCACCGGGCCCGCCATGGCACTCCTCCCCCCAGCCTCCAATGATCTGCCTTTATGTTCTTGGCAGGGCTCCAGCGTTTGCAAATATTGATAGCCAGCTTGAAGTTTTAATTTAATTGCTTCCCTGGTGCAGGACAGAATATCCCTGGTGTTTTAAGAATGTCTTATTTTCCGGGATCGTGTCACTCTGACGCTACTGAATGCAACAGATAACGGACTAGGAAAGCATGAAATAGAATAATGCTTGTAAATATGTTCTGTTAATTCGCGACACTGGTGTATAAAACACGGAGATTTAATTTCTCGGAAGCTCGTGCTCTTTCATTTAAGTGTCGCTTATTTCTCTTACGGTGACTCAGATTTCCTGTTCTAGTTGCGAGATAGCTCACAGACTTACTTTAGTGAGCGCATAAGGTGGTTATGTGAGGCAAATTTTCAAGAAGTGTTTGAATTGTAAACGAGTGCCTCGGCGTTATCAAATCTGTGTGACAACATCTTCCTCTAGGCAGCTGACCTGGCATTCAAGTAAACATCAAAAGAGGGACCAAGCCAGGCAGTTAAACATTTAACAAAGAAAATTCTTTAATTTTTCCCCTTCTCATTGAGGCCATTAAATTCCTGTCGGGAACAAGAAAAGCGAAGTTAATGGTAACTGTGTCACACAGCGGTCTTGTGCGCAGATTCCAACTGCCCCACTCATGTCATTGCATGCAAATATCCTTCATTGTCCCTTTCGTCCCTCGCAAAGGCCAGATGAGGTTGGTTTCTCTCTTGGCCTCTTTCCCGTAGTTGTGCAAGCAGCAAGTGTTGCACTGCACCACAGTTGTTCCCTCTGAATAAACTATTCACAGCCTCGCATGCCTAAGAACCCCACTGCAGTGCAGGTGGCTAAGGCGGAAGAATGTGTGCTTAGGCATTCACTGAAACGGCACCTTGCAAAGCCATAAACGACAACAGAGCATGCAAAGAATCAACTAGCTTGGTTTTGGTCGTCAGGGAGTGCACGTGATGAAAGGTAGAAATAGATTGTTTCTACACGTGATGAAAGGTGACCAAGGGGTAGAAGTTATAGCCTTGCGTGCAGCGCTCCGAGCTTTAGAAATGCAAGGCCAATGCTTGACTCTCGGCTCCAGGGGCAGAGTCGGCGCAACATCCGGTGATTCTGAGTGCATCGCAATCTCTCCCTGCCTACAAAAGATTAAAGTGCCCTGTGGAAAAAAGGTGGTTTTAGTGCGCTGCCTGATATAAATAAGCCTTTCATCTGACCTAAATAAAGCATGCTCAGAGACAGAAATTAACGCATTTCCGTTTGTTGGTTTCTATTGTATTACTTCTATGATGATACTTTGTGAATGTTTGTGCCTTGAATGACAGTTTGGGAGTTCCTATAGCTTAAGCGGGAATAGGAGGGGCACGAGGACAGAAGGCAGAATTTTAAAAACCGCTATAGCGTGAAAGATGTGCGATTCGGAAGCAGATGAGGAGGCAGTTGTTAGTACCCGTTTCCCACTATAGAGCGCAGACAAAGGGAAAAAATGCACAGATGCCACCGACACCCTAAAGAAAAAATATGGTCAAATCACTATCCCCAGTGCCTAACGTAGAAGGCCCCCAGCATGTAACACAACCGGGGCTCATGTAAAGCGCTACGGAATCTTGAGGCCTAGTAAATTACGAAAGTGACATTCCTATCAGTTGAGACCGAACACGCCCTGGCTTCACGCATGCTGCTGCTCAGCTCAGGGCCGGCTCTGGGGGGGACCGACCGCACCGGGTACTGATCTGTCATGGGGGTGCCTGTTCTGCCACTATATATGGGAACAAAAGGCCCTGCTGCCACTTCCATATCCAGAAATTTGTGGGGAACAATGTTCAGGGAACAGTGATTAACATTACGCCTGTCTAGAGCAGAGGCTTGTCTAATAAAGACTTTGACTCTGGAAGTTTCTATTCGTGGTATGCAGCACTGAGGGTTAAGATGCCTGCTGCAAAGAACAGGTAACATGCAGACAGATCCGTCTTCATGTTAGTAGCGATTAACAAGCAACGAACTGCGTGCCCCCTCGCATTACACTTTGGATTCAGAGTTTGGGGCTCCGCCAGAACAAGCACCCTTACTAGGGCAGCTTTAAATGATGGGGGAGCAACTCAATGTATTGACAAGGGCCTGACAATGCCATTTATTTATGTTAAAAAAAACATAAATAAAAATAATGTCGAGCTATGCCAATAGCTCTAACTTTAACAAAGGCAAAACCATTGCATTGTAAATGCTTGTTTTATAATGGTGCTCATGTAAAGCGCACCAAAACTTTTGGATCATGTTCGCGCTATATAAATCTGAAAGAAAAAAAATGCACATAGAAGTCGGTGCGCTTGGTGTTAAATGGGAGCTCCGTATGCTGAGTGTGCACTACTAGTGCCCCTGATCTTGAAACACCATATGCAGGAGGTCAGTGTACTGTATATGTGGTAGGGTCTGTATAATGAGTGTGCACCTTGGGGGTATACTAAGTGTACCAGGGGTCTACAGACTAAAAGCATGTACCAGGATCTGCACACTGACTTGTCTGTATACTAAAAATGTGTCATTGTCTGCATACTGAATGTCTAGGGAGGCTATATACTCAGCGTGCACAGGAAAATGTGCACCTTCTTTGAGATGGGGTCCCTTGTGCAGAGTATGCGCCTTATTCTGTGTACAAAGGCTTCTTTGCGTTTGGACACCATATTTATGCATGCAAATAGTGAATTTGAACAGTAATATTCACAATACTTGTTTATGCGCAGGATATGGTTACTAATTAAGGAGGCGACCCCTGTGATAAATGCGCACAGCACACCGTACGCAGTATATGCACGGATGTCCGTATATCGAGTGTGCACAGAGCCTGCATGTCGAGTGTGCAAGTGGATCTGTGTGTTGAATGTAATGTGTTGTGTATAGTGTGTGTTTGGATGTATATCCATGTAGAGTTCACAGGCGAATCTGTATACTGAAGGTACATGGGAGACCATACAATGAGCACTCACACGGTCCATAAACTAAATTAACTATGTGTCAGTATACTGGCTTTTATTGAATGTACATAGGGGTATTGTACTAGGGACGGTGCACTAAGGGGATCTGCTGGGCGTGGCCAGCGTGAGAGGAAGTCCGTATTTGAAGTGTGCATGCGGGTATGTTTTTCTTAGTGTTTCAAGATGTTTGCTGATCGTCTTCACGTCTGTATTCTAATATCAGTCACTCAGTTTGTATATTGATTTGGACGATGTTCAGTATACTTACTGGATAAACAACACTCTACACTACCCTAAGTGTCTGATGGGGATGTATGTACAGAGGGCTCTGGATGCTTTTAAAGCATGTGCTCGATGCCGTGGATGGATTTCTATAAAATATAGTGAGTGTTCACAACGATCGGCATATACTTAATGTCAGAATATAGAGTGTTTTGAATATGCCGAGTCTGTGGATGGAATGTGAATGGGGGCTCTACATTTAGAGGGCGGAGTGTTCGTATTTACACAAAGCACGAGTGTGTGTTCTCCTTCTCGTGCACAGTATTACCGTGTGAAGAAGTCCGACTGTGGCATTCTTTTGGATCTCAGGCCCACTTTAATGACTTGTAGAGCAGAATGTGTCTGTTCTAAGTAAGCCTCAAAACCCAATCCTTTCAATATATAAGTGTAAGTTATGAAAATGGACAGAAATCGCAAGATTGTGTATTTTGAAAAGAAAAACATGAACCACAAACGTTTAATCGGAGCTTCCTCCCAAAATCGTGATACAAACTGTCGCCATGTACACTTGAGTTAAACAATAAACACTTTTTAGGTCGAGCCTGGCGGCAGCGAGCATGCTCTGCTCGCTCTGCGAGACTGCTATAGTAGAGTTGGGGAGAGAAACCACGCCCACTCTCCGCCCACATTTTCATTGGCTTGTATCATTGTCTTTCGTAAATGCTGCCTTCGGATTCGTTACTAGGCTTGTTAGTCCCGCCTTAGTATGGCCTTGTCTTCATTTGTAACCTCACATGGCGGCTGGCCCTTTTACTTTGGTTGTTACACGGGACCTGTTGTTTAGTCTATTTACTATATTGAGTTGCTCTTACTGCAGGCCGGACATGTGCTTCTTCAGCTGAAACCGTTTGTGATTTTTTTTTTTTGGCAGCACGGCTGCTACCGTAACACAAGTGCCAGCTTTCAATCACTTTTTTCTGCCATTATCTGTGTCTGTTTCAACCCCCCCAAGTAAAAAAGATTTAGAAATGATTAGCAAATTAAGTCATGTGAATTTCAGGTAGCACATAATCATGTTCTGTTGGACTGAAGATGACAACAGCACATCTGGGTTACATATCATCTGTACTAAAGCCACCTGATGGGTTGTTTTCAAAAGCCTGTTTTAGTAACAACACCACCACCACCACCAATACCACCACCACCTCCACCACCATCAATACCACCACCAATATCACCACCACCAATCCAATACCACTACAACCAATACCCCACCACCACCACCAATACAAGTACCGCTACCAATACCAATACCACAAGCACTACCAATAACACCACCACCACCAATCCAATACCACTATCACCAATACTAATACCACTATCGCCAATACCAATACTGCCACCAATACCACCACCACCAATACAAGTACCACCACCAATACCACTACCACAATACCAATAACACAAGCACTACCAATACCACAACCAACCCAATACCACTCTCACCAGTACCACTACCACCACCAATACTGCCACCAATATCGCCAACACCAATTCCACCAATACCAGCACCACCACCAGCACCACCAATACCACCACCACCACCAATACCACCACCACCACCAATACAAGTACCGCTACCAATACTACCACCAATACCATCACCACCACCAATAACATCAATACAACCACAACCACAACCAATACCACCACCATCACCAATACCACCAATGTTTTAAAACCCAAAACACAAATAAAAGGCAATGTCATTTACAATGTCAATAGCTCAAACCCGCGTCAATGCGAGACCTATTGCATTGCAAATTCTTGTTTAGCTTTCCTCCCTATTTCTGTGTGTGTCCTGCCACTGTAGCATTTTGGCTTTGCCACTTCCCCCCCCTCCACACCCCCACCCGTCGTCAAATTTATCACATTCCTATTGCTGCTTTATTGCTTGTTTCTCTCTCAGGGGATGGCATTTTTGCTTTGCCCCAGCTCCAGAGTGTGTCTATTCACCAATCACTGCTCAGTAACTGCAGGCGTTGGACAGACTCGCATCTTAAGCATTGCATTTTGTCCTGTAACCTGCGGGAACTAATTGGGAAGGTAAATGTACAAGTGTACATTTTCTACTAAGTACAGACTGACATGAGCCAAGATTGAACCTGCTACAACAAGATTTCCTAATAGTAACTTTTCACATGTAGGTGGAGGTCTCCGCCACTGGGAAGAAGATTTCCCAATGGTGAAGTATATTAAGAAGTAATAAAGTATAATAGTTACTTAAAAAAAAATTCAAACTATTTTAAAGCAAAATAAAAGTGTAAATACATTTAAAATAATTAACCTAGAACTAAAAAAGTTAAATGTTATAGCACATTAACTCATCAAATGAAATAATTAAATACATCTAACAAATAAATAAATGTGTTATGTGTATTTGTAAAGCACACTATCGCTCGGGATGGTATCCTGGCACAGACCAGGTGTATGGTATGTTCCGTGCTTTGCCTATGGCAAATAGGCAATGTAATATATATATATATATACAATATATTACATTCCGATTAAACATTTTTTTAAAAATAAATTCAATATATCACATTAATTTAGAATTATTTCAAATACGTTTTACAAAATCCTACCGCCACTTTCGTTATTATATTCAATCATGTAATAACTTTTTTAATTAAAATATTAATTTATTTAATTTAATAAAATTAGTTTTAACTTTAACACTTTAAAATTTTAATTTAAAACTCAAAATAATGTATTTTATCTAATATTATTTCCAATGTGGTGTTATTTTAAGTCCCTGCTTCCATTATTAACTACATACCTGTTAATAGCTATGTGTGGTGCTTGACTTACAGTAAAGCTGGGCTGGAGTACATATACAGCTGTTATTTATATCCTTTTTGACTGTAATAATTTTAGAAGTGCAGTTTGTAAATAGCAATGGGCTTATTGTTTTGTGGGTAGGTGTTTTATTTGCATGTCCCTCCCTAAATCCCTCCTCCCCCCCTCCTTCAGCCCCTCTCATTCCCTATTTTTCAGGCAATCCTTCAGGTTTCGCCCACATTTACTACTAAAACTTTTACCTACATGTTTGGAGACTTTTGCAACTGGGGTGGCCATCTCTACATAGAAAGACTAAAAGGTGGAAACAGAGGTCTTTGCATAAAGGTCTGTAAATGGCATTTTATAGTGCGTGAGTCATACTATTGTAATACTACTAGAAAGTACAGTTTATGAATAGGCCCATGTGTGTTTATCTTTGGCATAGTGTCACATGTTGTTATGGCTCAGATTAAGCACATTACAAGATGTGCTCACAGCTATACTTTCACCTAACTCAAGAATGACTTTTTTTTTTATTTATTTTTTTATTTCAATCCATAGCAGGAATAAATAAGTGCATACAGCATAAATTCATGACATCTAATACCACACATACATATCAGGGCTAATAAAAAGGGGAGGTTCACAGTCACGCTAAAAGCCGATTGACTATATACAATGAAATACATGCCTGGACATAAAAAGCGTTAGTAATAAAATTTCAGTCTTTCATGTGCTCTATCATTGGGCCCCATATATGCATACCAAATTTCAGCCTTCATAGCCCTTTAACTGAATAAAGGCTATACTCCAAATTAAATATACTATAAAATCTGTCCCTTCACATCTCAAAAGAAAGGGCTTCCTGCTGTAATCACATGGACGAGATGTAGAGCCGAGCCACTGCTGTGGCTACAATGACCAAATAACGAAATGTATGGGTCGGTAGCCCCTGCATCAGGCCTTCCCCAATTCCTAAGAGTATTATTGTTGTCAAGATCTTTATCCCGGCCCCTGTTATCTCTCGGAGAAATCTCTCAAAATGTCCCCCCAACTGTATCAATTTCTCACATGTATAAAAAATATGTACTATATCTGCCATATCTGTTCCACAGTGGAAATATTTCCCATCATTTACTCCACCCCATTTCAACATCTTGCGGGGGCATGAACAAATTAAATTGCGTCTTAAAGTGCTGAGCTTTTAACTTAGCCGAAATTAAGATATTCCCAGCTATATCGATCAACTGTTCCACGGAGAGAGCTTGTCTCCCCCCCCCCCCCCCCCCCCCGGCACTCTCCCATTTGATATTTTGCATGTTGAGGTCGTCCCTCCTTGTCTCCAATAGGCAATTATTTAATACCCCGATCGTAGCCCTGCGTCTGATAGCTTCTTCTACTGGATTTGATTCTATCACCCTCTGACGTTTATCTAAAAAGTCACAAATTTGTAAAAACGTAAAAAAATTGTTTTTTGGGTAGGTGGTATTTATTAGCCAATATTGCGAAGGAGGAACAAAGACCCCCTTCATTATAGAAATCACCTATTTATGTAATCCCTTTACATCTTTTACTGTCAACCGTGCGATCCCAGAAAACAGCAGGCAATAAGGTTGTAGCAGATGTGGGTGTGTAGTACGAAACCCCTTCGATCTGGAAACTCTTTCGCACCGCCTTCTAAACCCTGAAAGCCGTGACTAAGACCTTTTTAAAGCATTTTCTTTTTAAATAATAACTGCCTTCCAACATTTTGAATAACCAGTTCTAAGCTGCTGCACCCAAAACCATCTTTATATAGACGGGGCCTCGGCGATGGTACCAACCTCTTCTCCTGTTAACAGTATCCGCCTGTTTTGTAATATGCAGGCATAATAATATAGTGTGAAGTCTGGAACTGACCACCCACCTTTCTCCCGTGGGAGAGTCATAAACGCATTCCTCTAAGCTGTTTCCCCGGGGCCCATAAAAAAATCGAGCACAGATTGATTGCTGCTGTTGTAGCTGATCGCAGGAAATGTCTAGCGGAACTGATCTAAAAAAATATAAAACTTTAGGCAAATTGTTCATTTTCAAGATGTTACATCTTCCAACCAGCGAAAGATGTAAACATTCCCACCTCTCCAGAAGTTGTTTCACGTTGGCCCCCCAGTTGACCTCAACTAACTCTCTTAGACACGTCCTAATCCTAATTCCCAAATATGTAGCCTCCTAGACAATTCTAGGATCATTATTACAGGTTTGATTCACACAGATAATCTGGGTTTTAGTAACGTTGAGTTTGTAACCTGAGACGGAACCAAAACCATGTGCAAGTTGTTCAATTTCTAGCATAGCTACAGCAGGGTCAGATGTTACGACCGCTATGTCAGCATAAGCCAAAACACGAAATTTATCTTGTCTAGAAATAATAGGTTTGATCCTAGAGCTCTGCTCCAACTTATTTGCCGCCACCATAGCACCCGAGCTACACCGGACCATCACCTCCTCCTTCGAAACTGGCATCTTCCCCAGCATCTGGAAAAGGGCCGAGGTGAAGCCCTTCCTCAAGAAGCCCACAGCCGACCCCTCAGATCTGAAGAACTATCGACCCATCTCCCTCCTGCCTTTCCCGGCCAAAGTCACAGAGAGACTCGTCAACACCCAACGAAGCAAACTCGATCCTGGACGCCTTTCAGTCCGGCTTCCGCAAGAACCACAGCACCGAGACTGCCCTCCTCGCCGCCACCGATGACTTCCGCAGGCTACTGGACCATGGACAGACCGCAGCCCTCATCCTACTGGACCTCTCAGCGGCCTTCGACACTGTCTCGCATCACACTCTGGCATCCAGACTCTACGACGCCGGAGTCCAGGACAACGCCCTCGACTGGATCAGATCCTTCCTGACGGGCCGAACTCAAAGGATCAGACTCCCATTGTTCCTCTCCAAACCCACCGACGTCATCTGCGGGGTACCCCAGGGGTCATTTCTGAGCCCGACCCCCTTCAACATATACATGGCCGCCATCGTACGTCGACACGGACTCAACATTGTCTCGTACGCCGATGACGCACAGCTTATCCTCTCCCTCACTCATAACCCCGAGGACACCAGACGCAATTTCCAAGAAGGAATGAGGAACGTGGCTGAATGGATGAAGGACAACTGCCTGAAACTGAACTCTTAAAAAAAAAAAAACTGATTTTCCCTTGGCACACTGTTTGAATTACTATCATACAACCATAAACCTACCAAATTAGGCAATAAGTAAATTAAAACACTTTATTATCACAAAACAATAATATTCGAGCTCATTATACACAATATTGCATCATAAAATACATTATACAAATAATCACATTAAAAACATTCCTAATATGACAAGATAAAAAACTTAAAATGTTCATAAGTTTCATACCATTTCATGATGCCACAAACAATCAATTATAACTAACAGATTAAAGACAACACAACATGTAAGACCTAACTAATCGTCAATTACAAACGCACATCTATTCTTTCTTCTTTAACACGTGTGTTAATACATTGTAAACATCAGTATTTCACTATTCACGTGTCAATTTTCAGATTGTGCCTGAAACTGAGCGTCGAAGCATTTCGGTGGTTTTCATGTAATTGCATCCACCTTTATCAAGACTGTAAGAATTTCCTTGTCTTAATACTTTCAAGATTGTTGTATCTCTCCACCTTATTAATAAAACATATTCAATAGGGAACAGTCCTTATATACTTGTGAAACAGAAACTTTACTCTTTTTCTATAAAGCACCTCATTTATGTCTATGCCTTAAGGAGTGTTAAATCTACACCTGTGTGGGGGAGACTCCACCTCCCTCCATCACCCTTGGAGCACTAATGTTCTGCCTATTTTAAAGAGCTTTTGCCTGCCACTCATTGTTTGTTTTATGGTTCAGACATTGCCCTCCGATTCACAACCAGCCTCCTTGTTAAAACATGACCCTATGCACAGGGGCTGTTATCCTTTGGTAGCAGTGATAGAACTAATAAGACACTTTTTTTGATTAATTATACTACAAGTTTGCTGGTTCATAATTCCTTATCTATAGTGCTCTCCATCAGTTACGGGTCTATCTAACCCCCTCTAGGGAATTGCGGCTGGTAAATTTGCTACACTTTTTATATGTCCCGTCTATCATATGGGGGGGTATACACTGATCAAACATCTTTTAAGACATTAAGTTGCTGGTATCTCTCCACATAATTTGTCTCACCTCGTTATAATGAAGGCCCACTTTCCGGACAGAATTCTTATTTCTCCATTAATTTAAACGTGCCTTGTTATCGTTATATTCTGGCTACTTCCTAGTCATAGGCAAGGGGAGATTTCAATTAGACCCCCAAAACCAACCGTATTCATTGGTAATACACCTCCCCCCCATTGGATTTCAAAAGGCCATTTACCTGCCGCTTCTCCGTATCGCTCTTATATGAACTCTGACAAGACCGAGATCCTCATCCTCGGACCCTGCCAGTCAGCCTGGGACCACACCTGGTGGCCCGTCTCCCTCGGTACGCCGCCCACCGTCACCGACCACGCTCGAAACCTAGGCATTATCTTCGACTCCTCCCTCTCCATGCGTCGCCAAATTAACTCTGTGGCCTCCACCACCTTCAACTGTCTTCGCATCCTCCGTAAGACATTCAAGTGGATCCCCGCGGACTGCAGGTTAGACCGTCCCCCACACACTTGTCACCAGCAGACTGGACTACGGCAGCACACTTTACGCCGGGACTAACAAAACCCTGATCCACAAACTACAAACCATCCAGAACGCCGCCGCCAGACTAGTGCTTGGTGCGCACCGTCGCGAACACATGACCCCACACCTCCGCACACTCCACTGGCTGCCCGTGGAAGATAGGATCACTTTCAAGCTCCTCACCCATGCATACAAGAGCCTCAACGATGCCGGACCAACATACCTCAACGAACGACTCTCCTTCCATGTGCCCGAAAGAAACCTCCGGTCAAAGGACCTCGCCCTGGCAGAAGTTCCTCGCATCCGCAGAACCAGAACAGGCGGGAGGGCTTTCTCCTTCATCGCGCCGAAGACATGGAACACGCTCCCTGTGAGCATCAGACGCTCCCCTAACCTAGAAACCTTCAGGAAAGACCTCAAGACCTGGCTCTTCAAGTGACACGGAGCAGCGAATCTCCCCTCCCTCTAGCGCCTTGAGACCCTCACGGGTGAGTAGCGCGCTTTAAGCCCACTGATTGATTGATTGATTGATTGATTGATTTAAAAAAGGATTAATATATAAGGCAAACAACAGTGGGGAGCAGGGACATCCCTGTCTCATACCTCTAGTAATACGTACTGGTTCAGTTTCTAGGCCCAATATACAAATTCTAGCCGTGGAGGATTGCTACAGAGCCTGAATAGCTTCACAAAACCAGGGCCGAACCCCAGCTGTTCAAAACCATCCACAAAAAGTCCCAGGCAACCCGGTCAAAAGCCTTTTCAGCATCTAATAGAATCGGCCCAAAACGTGCTGCCTTGAATATTTGCCATATCAAGCCGGGTCATAACCCTATTGATATGATTAACAGTACCCCTAGTGGGTATAAACCCATGTTGCCTTTTTGGAACTAACTGGGAAATTACTTTGGCCAGCTGGGTTGCTAAAATGTTAGCATAGAATTTGCTGTCACAATTTACTAGGGATATTGGTCTATAGGATCCCGGGAGGTCTGCTGGTTTATCTTTTTTTTAAATTTTAAACAATGAGATTTGCCTGGTCCTAGGATACCCGTGCCACCCCGCGTTGCGCTACTTGAAAAACCACTAGCATATCCACCTGTAGCTCCTGAAAAAAGGTCTTATAGACCTCAAAAGGTAACTTATCAGGCCTGGCCGCCCTACCACCAGCTAATAAATTTATGGCTTCTTCCAATTCCTCCATAGTGATGGGTCTGTCTAAAGTAGCTACCTCATCCTGACCCAGCCGCTCATTGACTTAGTTTTGCAACACTATCTCACTTGCCTGCCCCCAGCGTCTTCTTCTGTATATAGATCCTCAAAAAAGGTACAAAAGACTTTTAAGATCTCCAGAGGCGTGTCCAACCAGTTGTCCTGTATATCTCTCATTTCAATTCTTTGAGACGCTTCTTTGGAGCGAAGTATTTGTGTGAGACAGTGCTCCATGGTCTCACCATATTCATAACCGTTCTCCTTATTAAGCTGATATTTAAGGGCATTGTCCCTGCTGCAATGTAGGTTAACGTTGGCTTTACCTCAGGCAAAGTCGGTTTGTAATCCTGTGATGTCTCTACCTGCTAATATTCCCTGCGCTAGCTTATCTTTAGCTATTTTAAGTTATGTGTATAAATCTTGAACCACTAGCTTTAATTGCCTCTGCTTGTGTAATCCGTAACTGAGAGCTTTCCCCCCTAAACCCAGTTTTTAAGGCATCCCACACATACCCATATGAGGTTGATTCGCGATTAATTTCCCAAAAATACTTAATCTAATTATTCATATTGTCAATGAACACAGCATCCAACAAAAGCTTTCTATCAAGTGAAAAAGTTCTCTGAGCTGTACAGGTGCTGAGAGCTAAAATATCCACCACTACAAGGCCATGATCTGAAGTGATCCTAGGAAAAACGTGAATCATGGCTTCTGCTAGTAATGCTGGTGGTATAAAAAAACAGTCTAGCCTAACTAACCTTTTGTGTGGATGGGAATAGAACGTATATCCTGGGTCTGGGTCCCGCGCCACCCATACATTGACCAATCTGTGATCGGTCAACAGGTGATGTAGTGCCTTAAACACCTTAGGTTTCCTACCCTTGTAGTTCTGTGGGCTTGGCTGTAAATCCCGACAAGCCAGGTGTATATTAAAATCCCCACATAAAATAAGTGGGGTGGGCCATGATGCCAATTCCACATTCTGCCCCTCCAGCACTAACACCTCATCAAAATTAGAACCATACACTGTGCATAAAAAAAATTACCCACACCGGTAATGCATTCCATGATAGCCCATCGACCTTGTTTGTCAACCAGCACTCGGCCTGATCCCTGGATTTCCTCGCTTAGCTAACACTGCAACCCCCCGGGTCATTGTAGATGGTTGTGTACATGACAATACCGTATACCCTAACTCTACTAGGCTCCTCCGCTTTCCCCACGGTATATGTGTTTCCTGCAAGCAAACCAGGTCAGGTGCATCACACGTAGCTCTGCAGCCGCTCTTTGTCTTTTCGTATTATTATTTAGCCCGCAAACATTAAAGAAACAGATGAACAATCCTGAATTAATCATCCTATCCCCCATTGAATGAAGCTGCCTTCCCCCGCTCATGACTCCTGTCATGTGGCCACATAATCTTTGCTTTTTCATCCTCATTTTGCTTATCATGCCATGGATTGCTTTTTCTTTGCCCCCTTTTCCTGACCCCTCCTGCCACCCCCATGAGCCCCTCCACACCCCCTGTCCTGCCCCCCACACACATCCTCCCAATGACCCAACCCGACCTCCCCCGCATCCCCCTTAGTGAGGAATTAGGCCCGATGGTCCCTGGTATGACAAGCCCCCGCTACCCGGATGATCCCCCAACATGCACTCAAAATAGTATTATCACACCAAGCACCCCCACCACCTATACAGTATAAAAAACAATCCCTAAAAAGATAAGATAAAAAGAAGAAGAAAAAAAACAAAGACCCCGGAAAGCTAGGACAGTATACCTGTGCTTCGTCACCCACGCAAATATCAGCAGCCTGCCCTTATCTTAGATAGCTTGTAAATACTCCTTGACCTATACCTCCGAGGTGAAAAACCGAGTATGCTCCTTATATATAACCTTTAGTTTAGCTGGGTTAAGGAGAAAGGCTAGAGCGCCTTTGCCCTGAAACCGAGCAATGAGCTGACGTAGCTGCCAACTTTTCTCCACCGTCTTGTCTGACAAAAAAATTCTATCCTTTTACCAGTCCTCTTTCTATATGGGAGTGCAAGTTCAAATACAGCCTGGCGGGCCAAAAATGTATTGAATGAGATTAGTATTGCCCTAGGTCTAGGAACCGCCTGTCCAGGTTCGACTCGAAGAGTAAACGGAAATCGATGCGCTCTTTGGATCTCTCGCTGCCAGTCCCATTGCGTGAGTTCGGGGAAAAGCTTCCTAAAATAGCTCGATGATATATTTGCGGGGATCCTGGCCGCCTGAGCCCTCTGGGATCTGCAAAACTCTCAAAATATTTCTCCGGAGGCGGTTTTCTAAGTGTATCAACTTCCACTGTGTATCCTCCTTTATTGAAGCCTCTGTTGCCGCCTTCTGAGCTGCCAACTCGTCCTCCAGACATGAGATCCGAGCTTCTGCTTTGTTGAACCTCTCAGTGAAATCAGAGCATGACTTCGCAGTGCGACGGACAGAGTTTTGAAGTTTGCGGCAAGCACCTTGGGTCTGTTGACTCTCAGTGCGCGTCTCTTCCATATGGGTCATTATAGTCTGATATATCAGAGCGAATGAAATCTCTTTAGGTTTTTCTACCATGCTCTCCTTGTTGAACTCAGGGATGCGCCCACTATCAACCCCCAGTTCCGCTGAGAAAGAGTAATCCATAGCAGGGCATCATTGCCCATCGCCTACATAGCCCCATCTCCCAGATCATGTCTCTTGTGCACTGTCCGAGGGCTTGCTTCCAGGGTATCGGGTCATCCAGGGCTTTCTTCAGTACCCATGTCATCAGGGTGCCTGCTGCTTAGCTCACTGTGCCCAATGACATGAGAACCACCCCTTGCACCCAATTTTAGAACTGACTCAATCTCATTGTCAGAAGGGCCCGAGTGGCCTGATAGAGAGTAGAAGTTATCCCTGGAATCTATTTCCTTACTTGCGGTCTGGATATAATTTTTACTTCTTGCACCTAGGTTTTCTGGGTTTGAAAGAGTGTCTTTCGGTCCATCCTTTCCACGGCTTTATCTCGCAGACCTTTACCCACCACATTGGGTCCTGTATTGGTTTTAACCGGGTTGACTATAACGGGTAAAGTAATGCCGTGGCTTCCCCCCATCCTACCCTTCCAGCCCTTGCCAACATCAGATCTTCACCCTCTGATAATTGCACAGTACTGCAAGGATCAGTTTAATTCATAGCTTTCATGTGTTACAGAAAGATTTACAGATTTACCCACCTCTACCGCCAGTCCAGTACTATCACTCTCCGGTGTGTGCAACAAGTTATGCTGTGTCTTTGTCTTCTCTCTTCCAGAGGTAAATAAAAGGGGAATAATAAGCGTACCCAGGCTTTCTCTTTGAGTCCCCTCGCGTTTCTCTCCAAAAGTATCTCCATTACTGCTGCTCTTGCCACCTTTACTCAATATTGCATTGATTGCAACATTTTTAATGGATCCTTCGTATCCGCGAGGGCACTGGATTTCCCTCTCCCATCTTTGGGAAGCATCGCCAGGTCACCTCCACCCTCTCCCTTCATGCAGCTGTCTACCGTCGCGGCAGCCACACAGCACAGGCACCGATACCACGGCGGCCTCCAGAGCAGTCCCAAGAGCCACAGGAGCCTGCTCCGCAGCATTGCCGGATTACTTCTATTCATGCTGGGTTGGCAGCCCGAGACAGGTAAGTGTGCCCAAGTCCACGCGAACATTACCGGGGTTTTCAGGTGCATTCCCCTGTGCAGGCGGGTAGGACTGGGAGAGCCAGCTCACACGTCCGACAGCACGGTCGCCATCTTGCCAATGGCCGCTCATATCAGTTTACTCTGGTAAAAACGAATTAAGAATGACTGTTTTAATGCCTTTATAATTGTGTTTTGACAGTAGTAGACAGGCTCTATGCTATAGTCACAGTACATATCCTGAGCTCTGCAAACGAAAAATACATGAAAATAGTAGGGTAATAGAGGCACACCCTTTCAAGATATCGGCAACCACAGGACCAAACACCACAGATGTTCTAGTGGCCAGAGAAGGCCCACATCCATATCAAATACTAGAAATAAAAATTAATTAAATCACTTGAAAATAGCAGTGACAGATGTTTCTAGCGTTTAGGAACTTTCAGTACGGTAAAAATTTCTAGCTGACACTGAAAACTGTTTGAGTCAACATAATTACTGGTGAGGTGGGAACACCTCTGCATTGACAGGCGGCGTCCGACTCTTTGGGTAAGTGTGACAACAGAGCGACATCCCCTTTGGTTTCCAGGATTAGGCAATTTTCTCCCTTGTACCCGGAGCGTTGATCTCCAGAGTACAGTTTATCTTATTTTATCTTACATTTGCTATGTTGGTTTGTTTTATGAAAATTTAGTATCTAACTTACAATAGTTATGGGTGACATAGAGGAAAGCAGACTTTATGGCTATTTAACTCCTAAATGTCGGGTTTGTAGCACTTAATTAACAAGAGACTGTAGGGTCCTGAAGAAGGCTGCTAACCTTATCAGGCATATCTGTCGGCTAAAGCATGTTGACCATATAAGGGATGACCGAGATACTAAATCCCTCTAATTCATCCCTGTGTTTATACATATTTATAATCCTGTCAGGGCATCCACTAATAAATTAGTATATTGGAATAGTTCTAGGCAGTTTAAATATTTTTATTTCTTCAGTATCTCTGGATAACGTGGAGTATATACTTAACTCTTAAAAACAGTTCCTAAAATACCCATGCTCCAACACCTCGTGTGGTAAAGTCCACCTTGGACTCGTCTGGGTCCAGGGTGTGGGAAGCCCGATGATGAAGCATGCCACATCTCGATGTGGGTGAGGGCCCTGCTTTTTCCAGAGAGAGCTGTCTGTGGAGTAACAACAATATTTGTGAGATAACTGGGGCACCTTTTTGATGTGTGTACACTCATCATGATTACTACCTTTTTTCTTATTTATAAATGGATTTGTTAATGACGCCTGTATAACGTTTAACAGTTATTTGCCCTAACAACTTAAGAAAGTTCTTCAATCTTATCATCAATGGTGGGCATTGATGTTCAGTAGTGGGTAGGCGGAACTCGCGGAGCTTCAGTCTGTGGAAGTCCGCAGAGTTAAGATTAAGCGCAGTTCCACGACGGGCAAAATTCAGCACGTCGCACTGCTTGTGCTGATTTTTAGCGCCGGGAGCTTGTTCTGCGTGAACGGCACCAAGCGGTGTGTCCGAGTGCGCTGCTCTTTCTGCTGCTCAAGTAGATTTTCTATTCGAGCAGCAGCTTTCTCAATGGGAACGGTCTCAAACTGCTGTGACCGTCTGTGTTGCTAAATCTTGCCGGCAGGAGTGCTAGTGCCTGACAATCACGATAGGGGATGCAAATTCTCGATCTCACTTGCCAACTTAACATTAGCGAGCCGCGCTCTAGAAAAAACTCTGCCACTTGTCGGTTGGCTGAGTTTTGCTAGCACTCCGCGCTCCAAGTGAAAACCGGACTGGGCAAAACTCGGCGAACTCCGCTGGCGAACTGAAAGTTTTCACCCTCCCTTTTGTGCTATTCTTCTTGTAGAAGGAGTCATACCATAAGATTGTGGGAGTGCCCATTAAATCCCTCTTTAAGAAGGAATATATATATACTAGCAAGGACATTTCAGCTTAAAGGCTGTGCTGTCATCATATGGAAAGATTATATCTGGGTATCATGGAAGCATTTTTAATACTGGAACAGTAGCTAAGACATTCTTCTGTTTACTAAAACAGGTTTTAAAAAGGGAGTGTTAAAATGTACAATGTGGTATAGTTTGTCACCCTAGTAAACCTTGTAACAGGGAGTGAGGCACAATGACTTCTCTTCATTCTGCAATAATAGACTCCACAAGCCTGTTATTGCTGTAGCATGAAGTGGGACCGTGCCACTTTTCTTCATTAGTGGATTTCACAATTCTTTCTCATAAAAAGTTTTGTTTGTGAAGAAAGATGCGGAATTGGGGAGTGTGAAGAAAGATGCAGGATTGGGGAGCACCCCACAGACTGATGAGTTTCATATGTGATCTTTATCACTATGATCCCCTGTGGCGGGATCGAGGGAAACACGAACTGGGGTGGTACTGGTAATGCAGGTTTTATTGTTTTTAACAAACGCTTGCGCCGCGGTTGGTTTCTATAGTAGGGAAGAGGCGGCTCTGATACTCGACGTGCCGGTGACCTCTTCTCCTTCCAGTAATCTCCGCCTGGTTTTCCTCCCTCCCGTGGACTTCTGGGGGCTGTAGGCGCGTCTGTGTTGTCAGCCGGTCGCAGGATACATAAAACAAAAGAGAAACGGACTCAGCAAAGAGCTCTGATTCACTGAGAGCTTAGGGGAAAGGGTGTGGGGAGTTACACTCGTGCACACAGGGTTCTGCGACGTGTCGGTAGTGAAGCAGGGGAGGGTTCAGTGAAGGGATGTCTGTGGCGGGTGCACTGCGGAGGTCTAAAACCTCTTCTACCCGCCCAGCCCACGATACGGTCCCGTACATGGGTTAGCCACACTTCCCTTGAAGTGCGGCGGGGCGAAGCGCCTTGTCGTTGGCCTCCTGGCACTGCAACGGCTGGGCCCGCCTCCTCCGTTTCTCCTTCTTCCAGCACACTCTCGTCCCCGTCTCTCCGTCCTCCACTCTGTACGGCTCCTTCCTCCCTCCTCGACTCCTCGTCTCCTCCGGGTGATGAACACACCTCCCTCTCGGAAGACTCGGCTTTTAGTTCCGGCGTCCCAGCTGACCAGGGGGTGTGGCCGGGATCAAACTCCGTCCAATTAAAGAAACAGCGCCCTTCCTCGTCCCGAGAGTTGGATGAGTCCCAAGGCGTTGTCTTGTGCCAGACCTCTGGCTGCTGTAGGGATGACAAAGAGGGGAACAGACATCGAGGGGGTGTTGGAGAAGGGGCAAGCCACTCCGCCCCCAGGTCACATCCCCCTTTTACAGTCCAGCGATAAGCCTGATAGCCGCATTCTCTGCTCTAGTAACAATTAATTTGTTAGCATTTTTTTGTATTTGCAATAAAAAGATATCTTGACAGAATCAAATGTAAACTTGGGTATCATCTGCATGCAACTGGAAGCTTGCCTGCTTGCCCTTAAAAAAAAGGTTGGAGGACCATATAGATTGAATTATGATTACCTCCTCTCGCTCATTTCCATTACATCGTGAGGCTCCTGTGCCTCGTAGACACACCCCCGCCCTTATAAAAAATGTTATCCCCTCACTTCTCCTGTTTTTTTTGGGTCTGTAGTCAAGTATGGGTGAGTGTGGTGCACTCGCTCCAGAGCGGGTTAATTAGAGCTGGTTCTTCTGTCTTACCGGCTCCTTTTCTTTGACGGCATTTCTTCTGACCTGGATTCTTTCTTGGTCTGTCTGAAGGCTTCCCTCCTCTGTGAGTATTTTGGAAAGGGCGGAGACTCAGGAAGTAGCATGGCTTCCTCGAGGCCGGTCTGCCTACGTCCGAGCTGTGCTCTTATTCCGGTGCAGAGAAGTGGTGCAGGAATTGGCCTGGCCGTGAGGCCTGTCCCGTATGGACACCTTGGGCTAGGGATCTCCAGAAGGCTGGTCGGGGCATTTCAGAGCGGTGCTTAGTCTGTCCCTCTGACAAGATGGGGCAAAGGCAGCTTGATGCTGCATACTTTCAGCCCTTCCTAGTGGAGTAGAGATGGCAAATTGGGGGGATTCCGGGAGTGAGCTGGAGGCTGGGCAGGCTATACAGTCTGTTGGTGGTGCTGGCTTGCCTTCAGCTACTGAGGTGCAGGCCATGATCAATGAGGCGGTTGCCAAGGCGTTGGCAGCTAAGAAAAAGTCTAAAGCTAAGCAGTTGGTCACACCCGGAGAGTCTGACTCGGACTCTGATTCGTCTTCCTCTAAGCCTAAGGCTGCGGGTGGGAAGTATGTTTCCCATGAGGAGTTGTCTCTTATATTGGACCACATTAGGGTGAATCTTGGTTCAGAGCTATATGCAGTGCCTGATCAGGGGGAAATGTTTCACCAGTATTCCAATCCTGCTGGGGTGGCTTTGCCTCTTCACCCTCTTATTAAGGAGTCTATTTTTCGCTGGTGAAATGATCCTGCCCATTTCCAGGTCCCCAGATTCATGATGAAGGTTTATGTCTTGGAACAGTGGGAGGAATTGCCACATTCAGTGAAGGTGGATACTATCCTGGCTCCGCTGATTGGGCATTCTTCTTTGAGTGCGGAGAACTGTTCCCCGTCGGATCAAGTGGACAGGAAGATTGATGGAAGCTTGAATTAATCTTCTTCAGCTGCTAATTTGGCTTTCATAGCAGCATCTTACGCAGCCCTGACTTCTCAGTCTTTGGTTAAGGATTTTGAGATTTTGTCTAATGCCCTGCAGGAGCGTTCGGACATTTCTGATCACAGCTGGTGAGCGTGGAGCTGGAGGCAAAGCTGTTGTCTCCCCATGAGGCACAGGGTCAAGACTGATTTGCATATTGCCAGGTCTCCTCCTCCTCTGTCTCTCTGGATGAGATCATTCATCAAGAACTGGTATGGTGGCTGCAGCTGGGGAACTTGGAGAAGGGGGTTTCTCTGTGTCAGTTGGATCCTTTAGTCGTAGCTACCAATGCCAGCGAAAGAGGTTGGCGAGCTTGGTTGGGGAGCTTGGTTGGAGTCCTGGGGTCCTGGGGTTCTGGTCTCCAGTCCAGACTTGTCGCTTCTCCAATTGGAGGGAGCTTCAGGCCGTGTGGCTGGCTCTTCTGCATTTTTCAGATCTTGTATGGGGGAGGTCAGTGTTGGTAGGTACGGACAGCATGACCCCAAAGCCTATCTCAATCGACGGGGTGACGGGAGCCTTGCCTTTATCAGTTATCTCGGATCTGATTTTTGCTTGGGCACGGGGGACAGTTTTTTTCCTGAAGGCAATGTACATTCTGGGGTGTCTCAATGTGTAAGCTGATCAGTTGAGCAGGATGATTCTGTCCTCCCAGGATTATTGTCTGGCTTCTCAGGTCTTTGCCCAGATTTGCATTTGGTGGGGGGACCCCTTTCTGGATCTTTTTGCTTCAGTCCAGAATTCTCTTCTTCCATGGTTCTGTTCCAGGGGCTGGAAGTTGGGGGGCTTGGGCCATGGAGGTGGTCTCCTGTCCATGGCCAAGGAGGATCCTGTATGCTTTTTCCCTGTTCCCTCTCTTACAACGGTTTCTTCTTCGGGTTCAGAGGGAGAGGGCTTGGGTGGTCCTGTTTGCTCCTCTATGGCCCCGCTCCTCTTGGTTTCATCTGCTAGTGGAGATGAGGGTGAGCCAGGAGTGGATGTCCCAGCTTGTTCCTTCTCCTCGGAGGTTTCCGGTTCTTCCCTTGGAATCCCTTGGCAGGCTCCGGTTGGCGGCCTGGCACTTGAACCGGAAGGTTTAAGGGCGCAGGGGGTGTCGGATTCTGTGGCGCTCTTGTAGGAGACTGTCTACCTGGACTTCCTATGCTTGTCATTGGGCTATGTGTGGAAAGTCGTGTGACGGGTGTCATTGTGGGCCTTTGCATGCTCCTCTTGCTCTGGTTCTAGAGTTCCTGCAGGATGGGTTTGCTCTAGGTTTAAGTGTTTCCACTTTAAAGGTTCAATGGGCTGCCATTCGTGCTTTCCGTGATCCCAGGAATAATCTGTACGACTCTTTGGGATTGGTGGTTAAACTCTTTAAGGGTTTGGGAATTTGTGTGTTCCTCCTGTACGGATTTGTCCTTCCTGGGATCTTCTGTTTGTTCTGAAGGCGTTGAGGTATCCTCCCTTTGTGCCCCTGGAGTTGGTGGATCTCCAGGTTTCGACTCTGAAGGTTTTTATCTTGGTGGCGAGTACCTCTGCTAGACTCCTAGGGGAGTTGGGTTATTTGTCCTGCAGGGCTCCTTTTCTTTGAATTTTTGAAGATCGGTTGGGTCTGTGGTTGGGGCCTGGGTTTGTGCCTAAGGTCAATTATGCTTTTCCTTTACAGAAGTCCTCCTCCTGGAGTTCTTTCCTGATCCTCAGTCTCCGGTAGAGGTTGAGTCGCATGCGCTGGATGTGCGGCGTGCTGTTCTAATTGATCAATCTAGAGTTCAGGATTTCCAGCTGGTGTCCTCTCTGTTTGTTAATTTTGGTCTGGCTACAAAGGGTTTGAAGCCATCTTTGCAAACTTTGTCTAGATGTCTTTAGTGACTTTGGCTATAAGCCGTTTGGTCTCCCGTCTCCTCTGGGGCTCATGGGAAGGTCCAGCAGGGGGATGCAGGCACCCTGAATCTCAGATTCAGGGTGCTTCTTTATCTGAGATTTGCACTGCTGCCACTTGGGCCACACCTAACACCTTTATTTCTCCCTATCGGGTGGTTCACGGTCTAGATGTTGGGGAGGTTTTTAGCTCGAAAGTTTTGTCCTCTGTATTATGTCTGGGATATCTTTTCTTGTTTGTTTGACGATAAAATTTGCCTTTTTTGGTTCTGGCTGTGCAGAATATGGTGCAGTAGTCCTGGTTTTCGTTTTGGCTTGGTGTGTCTCACGATGTAATGGAAATGAGCGAGAGGGACGAGGAGGTAATGCGTCTATTACTAATCAGTAATTGCATTACTCGGAGTGCTACTCTCGCTCATTTCCATTACTGCCCTCCCTCCCGGTTGTCAGGCCAACTGTGTCTATGGCAGCCTTGGACGAACCGGAGATGTGAGGGGGGTGTGAACATTTTATAAGGGTAGGGGGTGAGTAATAGAAGCATTGATTCACGACAGTTGGAGATGACCACGGTCACTGCAGCCAGGAATGTCATGATTGGCGTTTTTCCTCTGTCAAAAATATGTCTAGTAGTCTCTCGCAAGAAAACAATGAATGCAGCTCATAGACTCGCACCATTGATTGGTTTACGGTGTTCAACTTTGGTTAAGGTGAAGTAAAGCCAATTTTGACCCTAGAAAAGCATTAGCATGGAGACTGCTCCTTGGATTAAGATAATTTGTCCCGGTTGAACCTTGAGCTGTTGGGGTTTACCACAGTTCTTTTCAGATTCAACTCTCTCCACTGCCCCCACTCATGGATACAATATACACAGGGGAAATGAGGTGAAACTGTAAGTTGTACCCTACATCCTTCAGAAATGGAAAACACGGAAAAAGCAGTTCTCATGTTTAATTCCTTTTACCATTCATTAATAATCATCCGGTGCATTAATTTATCTGGAGCATGTGCTGCAACCCACATACATCTTACTTATGGTGTGGCTCAGATATTGGGGTGCGTGAGTAGACCGGGAAGCTATCCTGTGAATGTCGTCCCTCATTCTGAATCTACATTGTTCTGGTTATCTTCCCTAAGTGAGAATGTTCAAACAGAGATCAGTTGAGTGCTGTTTTAGACACTGTCAGTGAAGATAGATCACCAAGTCACTAAGGGCATAGAATCACCTTTACTGGTTCCAGGGCATATACATCATAACACAGAGTGGTGTGAATGATGAAACAGCTGTACATTATGAGCTTAATATTACTTCATCATCAGGTGTCAGCAAGAATTAAAGGATGCATCAATATTTGGGGCGTGTCAGAAAAGCATGTCTTAGTAAGATCTTCAGCTGGCTTGAGCTTTATATATGTCCATCTGAGCACGGCTCCGTGACACCAGCTACATTATGGGAGGATGTTCTCTAGAGAAGTATGCAAGAAGCATTTCTGTGCTGCTGACAGTGTGCACTCCTGTTTGACTGATCTGTTGGTGCCTGCTGGAAAGAAGGCCTGTTGTTCCATCTGTGAGATATGTAAACTGGGGAAGGAACAGCCATACATGCCTATAACAGTAAATCCAGAGAATCAAATGTAGTATGTTTTCTACTATGCATACAGACTTTTTTTGTTGGGGCTTGGGTTGACTGGCCCCTTAACGAGAGAACTTATAGAGGCTATCATAATGAGATGGAAACAAGTTTGCATATACTCGTGTGTTGTAATAGAGCTAGGGGGATGTTGGAGGGTTTTTCATATATTTGGTTAATCCTGAAGTTTTATTACATCTGCACTGCGTCTTCTAATGAGTGAGTAAAGTTGGAAGCATCCGGGTGTTTTAAATATGTGGTGATTGCTTGTTAATTGAGAACTGGCCCTGGAAGTTAGACATCACCTGTGCCATCTGTTGTAATTCGAAGATCATGAGTTGAATTGCAGCACGGTCACCTTTTAACCTCTGAGTACCATTAGATGTAAAACCAGTCATTTTCATCACTTATGAACCACAGAGATACAATGTGCAGCACTAAAATAAATAAACAAGTTTATATGTTAATGTTGGGATTTTCTTTTTATTTCTTTGTGTAATTTGACCAGTTTCCTGCCATTTTCTCACCTCTTGAAAACAGGTCTCCAAAGAAGCGAGTGGTGTATTGTATGAACGAAGCAGAGCTGGTGGAGGCAGCACTTGAAGTTCTAAGTAGGGTAAGTAACTGCTGTGCCCATGCTTTGTGGAAATTCGTACCCCTTGCGCAGTATAATTATTTTAATATGCGGTTATGTGTCCTGCTGATAAAACTAGATACGTTCTTTGATTAGAATGTAATAACGGTGATCAAAGCATACCATTAGTCTCCAAGAAAAATGATCTCTAACATCATTGCTCAATCATGGGTATTTTAATTAAATTCATAAGCATTAGAATATATCTCCACCTGTTCAGGATCCCAGGATTGTGCCAGTTATCGGGCTCCTAAAGGCAATAGTGCACTTTTTTTCTTTAATTGACGTGCTACGCTTATCACAACAGTTACTTTCATTTTCTCCTTTGAAGTAGAGAAAATTGAAAGTACTGAAGGAGTAATGCACCTCCATTACGTTTTAAGAAAAATTCACATTTTTACTGGTATTTTTTGCTCGTATTTTTTTAAAAGATAACAAAAAAGTAAAAAAAAAAATGTTGCCTCTGTGTGCATTGTTTGTTTATGGCTATTTACGCCTGAGAGCCCTTGCCTGTCAATTGGCCAAACAGATTTTGGTGGGACTTTGAAAGATAACTGCAACCCCACATACAAGAACTGTCCAGTCAAGGGTTACGGGCCGACCTATGTGTCAGCGATTACAATAAAACGAATCTAATCTGCCACAGTGAGCCTGCTCCTGTGCTGAAGTCTGAGACTCTGTTACTCTGTATAGTGAACACCGTAGTCCAGTAGTGCCACTACTTCTTTAAGTATCATATTGCATATTTGTGTGAATAAAGTACTTCTCTTAAAAGAAAAACAATGGACTGGACATTTGCTTGTTGCATCTGTTGTTTGATTGCTTGAGTTCTGAGTCTCTGTCTCCCACACTACCTCCTCTCTTACTGTTTGCCCTGGCTGCACTGAGACCCAAGATTGGTAGGGGTGCACTTGGCCCAGTTTGCAGTGCCATAGATGGACGTACACCAGGACACCAGTGTCAAACAGCCCCAACCACCACCGTTTAGGCCCAGTAGCTCAAAAATTCTCAAAGTATTTTAAACGAGCATTGCTAAAGGTAGCCTGTCTTGAATTATTTACTCGAAATAGAGCAACACTACAAACTTTTATTCGTCCTTCGTCCTTTATACATCAGTACATACCTCTCAATCTTTTAGGGCTCCAAGGATGGTGAGAAAATTCCATTGACATTTATGGAGAGTAAAACAACTTGTGACGGTGAACACAGATTTCAGAGTGGATGAGCTCACTGACGTCTTTGGAAGGCATTTCGGTTGTTTGGAGGGTGAAGACGAGTCAATTCAGGGTGACACCTTCCAAATAATTGGAGCTTTCAGAAGTATAATTGATGCCTATCTCTGTGTGTATCCCTCTGTGCTTTTGTATCTTTGGTCATGTATTTATACTCATTTTTATTTAAGACTGACTGAATCTTCTTGTGTGAGAGTCTATGTATTTGTAAATCCATATTTGTAAAGCGCAAACTCCTCACCCTTACGGGTCTCAATACGCTGGGGGCTGTCTTGGAAATTAAGTGAGCTATTGCCCAGAGTCACATGGTGCTGAGCTGAGATGCCGCCGGAGCCGGGGATCAAACCGTAAACCCTGTGCTCCGAAGTCAGCTGCCCGGCCGCTGCATCACACCTCTCCACTAATTGCTTGTATATGTGTGTCTTTGTCAAAGTGTATGTATGTTCCTATCTTGTTCTATATGTGTTTACATTTTGGTGACTATAAAATGTCTGCTTCTGCATGTATGAATGTGCGATCACTTGGAGGTATTTTTATTTTATTTATTTTCCTTTAAATCAAAGTTACATTTGTCTGCTAATGGTTAGAAAATATGTTTCCTACAACAGTTGTTTAATGTCACTAACAAGCTGCACTGACCTAAAGCACACTTGGTGCTGTGATGTTGTATGAAGTTGATGATCTCCAGCTCGATACTGAGTTGGCTATGTGGGGGAGCAGTAGGGTGTACATTGGTAGTAATGGCTGAGAATTCATACAGCGACAACGGAATGATGGCTATCCAGCTGCAGCACCCCATTTTACCTTCAAGCAGAAAGACCCCAAGTCAAAATCAACCTGGCAACAAAAAGCATGCAGGCCTCAAAATCTACTCGCCCACTCGCTATTGTGAGTTAGATGTTATCAGGACAAGCAATTTTTTAACACCTACTCGTCCGTACTGACGAGTGAACTTAAGCTGGAAGGAACAGGTGTTCTCATTCAGAAAGTGAATGAGCAATAAAGACACCTTAACATCTTTTTATATTGACACATTTGCTATCTAAGGACAGACTTCAAATGTCAGTTTGTCTTCTTAAAAACTGTTGATCTACCAACTGGCTGTTGTAGAAAAATGTTGGATGGACAAATCTACTCAAACCTAACTCGTAATCACAGTCCATGGTCTCCCATCGTCTGGAGTGATTGTTTAGGGATGTCTTCGGTGGTAGTTAAAAACAGTAGCCATCTCAGTTTCATCATGGATAAAAAAACGTAACTGCCTCCATCAAATAAATGCTTTTGTCTCAATGCCTTCTGCAATTGAAACTGCTTCGTAAACTTTGGGCTGTGGTGGTTAATGCAACCATCCATTCACGGTTGGACTGTGTGAATGCTTATTATTTGAGGCTTCCTGAGAATACTATCAAAAAGCTTCAGCGGGTCTAAAATGCGACTTTGAAAGTTATTTTCAACCTACATACATTTGACTTAGACCCTGCGCTCCGCAGATCACAAACTGAGTTCCACTTGATGAAGAATTACAATTCAAACCCTCGCTTTGGTGCCTCAAAGCAATTTATGATAAAAAATAGTCTTCCATACTTTACTTGCTACGAAAGCACAAGGGTTGTGAAAACGAAGAGCAGAGAAAAGAGTTTCTTGGATCCACTCTTGGGTGAATTCATTATGAAACCAGAATAAAGGTAGCCATTTTGTTATCCAAACTTCTCTTGATGGGACTCAAACTTGTGCAGCATATTTGACAGGACATATTCTAGTACGACTGACGCCTTCCTTTTTACTTGATCTCTTCTACATTGTTTTGTGAACTGCTAGCTGTTGATCTACCAAAAGTAAATGAAAATTGCATAGAAGGTTTTGGTTATTTATTTGTAAATTGCTAAAATTCTATGAAAGTTTAAGAAATTTAGGAGTTGGTTGAAAACAATTACAGTATGAGAGTTCCAGTACTTGCCGGTACTCTTGTTATTTTGCCCCATCTCCTCTTCCAAGTCCTTACATGATGATGTGTTTTCAGTCTCTGAAGACTGGCATCCCACTGCCAACCTAAAAGAAAAAAGTTACATTTATCCCACCCTGGATTTGTTTATAAAAGGCTTACATCCTTATGAGTAGACTCCCAAACACCCCAACAAACTACATTTGTAGCTAGGGAGACAGTAGAGAGGATGAGACGTTTCAGGGACTAAACAAAGAAGAATCAGAGTAATGGTATTGCTGACTAGTAATCAATGCATGTCCTCCTCCTATCTTCCGAGACATTCAACAAGAATAGATACATGTCCAGCCACAAAGGAGGATTAACTGAAAGAATTGACCCTGCTTTGTGAAACTGGAGGGCTACAAAAGTGAAAGTCATCTCCCAGCCAACAAACCACTTGCACACAGCCGGCTACATGGGAATAGAAAGCAGGAGGGACCACAAAGTAGCAGCACAAAGACCAGAAGTCGAGCTCACCTGTGCCTCGGGAGAGAGCAGATTCAAACAGCCTAGGACAAATTGTAACATAAGTGAAAGGCTACCTCCAAACTCATTAAATGGTTGGAGGAAGAACAAAGAAAGCTACACAATAGGGAAACAATCCAAGACTAGAGGCCACAGCACCCACAAAACCAACACAAGTATCTCTAAGTGGCAAGTCTTCAATATGCTGGTGCCGCTCCTCCACTAAGGCGGAGGAGCATCACCCTACTGCTTTATGAGCAGTGCAGAGGAAAAATAAAAGGATAATAACAAAGCGTTATTTTTTTATTTTTCCTTCCGAGGGGCGGGGCTGGCCAGAGCAGGAGCCAGGGGGAGGAATGGTGAGCACACTCAAAATGTGCATGAGTGTTTGAACGGCCGTCTTGGGCCACCCAAACATTCATGCGCACTTTGCATGTTCCCCAACGGGCTCCGATACACAGCGTGGTGGGGAACATGCACAGGCTCCCTGTCCCCGTCTGAGCGCCGAACCACTGCTACAATGCAGCATTGTGATTTGCTTAGGGGAACCAATTTCAACACTGCATTGCAGTATTGTCATTGGATTAGAGAGCCTGGGAGCCCAGGTGTTTCCTGCGAAAAGGAGAGGCGGGCACCTGGCACGCGACCGGCAGGTAAGTTTGCTCTAGTCTTTCTTTTTTCTTTTCTCGGACACCCCCACCACCGTTTTCTACCAGCTGTCACTGCCAATATGACACTCTGTCCACCATAAGTACACTAGCCCAAGCCAGACAATAATTGAAAACAAAAGGGAACATTTAGTAGCAATGACAGCAGCCAAGCACAAGACAACAGAACAATGTCCAAATGGCAATACAGGGACCACCAAGAACCAGTGGCAAGACGCAACAAGAAAACCTCCAAGAAGGCACCAAGGGAAGCCTCTCATAAAAAGCCAGGACACAGGCATGGCCATTAAAGTGCTGTACCCCAAGACAACAAGCTGACATAGAGGGGGATCAGAGAACTTGAAGCAATGTGCCTTGAGCAGGTTTAAGCTCCATGGCGAACAGGTAGCAGAATGAGGAGCCCTCCACACCAAAGGATAGATGGAAATGAGGCAGCAGAAAGCCCCAACGCAAACAAGTTCAAGAGCAGGCAAAGCCCAACCAGGAATGAACAGCCCCCAATGTTTAAGGCCAGTAGGCAGCACCATTGGGGAAACTATACAAAAGTTGGAAAGTGAGTAAAAAAGCCCAATAACAAAAAATTTACCAACCGGAGAAAGCACACTCGGAGCACTTAATGCCCTAAGTCACAGTTGCAGGAGGAAACCATGACCACAGTGCGAACACTAGAAACTCCCAAGCAAAGGACCAACAGGGAATGCCATACCCAGCAAATGCTTACAAGGAATTATGGCGCAAGACAAAAGAGGTGCAGGGTTACCGAACATAAAACCCGCAAAGAGCAAATATGCATAAAAGGTATGAACCAAGCACAGTTGATATGGGGCTTATGCTAATAACCCAGAGCTAGCCAGTTTCTCTAGGAGAAAGACTCTGCTGACTCTCAGAACTCCCTCGTTCCTGCAAGGCAATTCCAAAATGGCGGGGTGAAAACAAAAGAGTGGGCCAAAGAAGCAGCTGGGAGCCAACACACTTGGGCCTTGGCTGACCTGAGCAGGAACAACAGTACACCCAAAATGGAAGCTTAGGTGTGTCCATTCTCCTCATCTAAGCCACAGTCCCATATGCAGAAACTGTAAAAACGCAGAGCGAAAATTTGAAGGAAGAAGAGGAGTAGGTACAATGTCCCAGCGAGGCAACCAGGAGGTGTCCGTGCACCCCAACACCAACAGGACTCAAGCATCCCAACCTTTAAAAGGCTCAGTTCTAACATGGAGCATTGGGGCAACCCACCACCAACCCCTATGCTAAGGTCAATGGTTGAGGCAGATAAAAGAATTAAAAAAGACAATCCAATGAGACAGCACCAACAGCAAATATAAAATGAGCAACAAGATCCAGGTAGAGGCACCAAGGACCACAGGGTTCACAACCCAAAGACCCACCAGGAAGGGAAGATGATCACATTCAGAGGAAACGTTGGTACAAGTAATCCAAACCAAAACATGCCAAATGTGCAAGGAAGGTGAAAATTTCAGCTCCTACCCTAAAGCCCACAAAATGTGAAGACCATCACAAAATTCTCCGCCACTAAAAGAGGAGCCAGGAGATCAAGCAGGAAGGTTACATATACTCTTATCTACATCAAAGTCGGAGGGAGACCACCTCATATAAGAAAACACCAGGGTGAATTGTGCTGTCTTATCAACAGTGTAGTGAGATGGGCTCTTTCCTATAGGTGCTCCCTCCTCCCATTTATGGACTCCTGCATAAAAAGGCAAAACGTCATCACTCATGATGACTGATAATTCAATCTCTAAATTGCTGTCCTATGGGCTGACACAAAATTTGAATAGTATATCCAACCGAGCATGGGCTGATTAATGACCCCTTTCTAAGTATATTGTGTTTTATTTACAAAGGTTCGAGATTGCACACCGCACTGCCAAGGGAGAGCATCTCCTTCCAACCTGAGAAGTGGGCCATGGGATGGCTTGTCACACAACACAATCAGCACTGTTTCTGCCTTCCAGGGAGGCATGGTGTTTACATAGCTAGCAGAAACCAGGACACCAGCAAGGCAGAGGACCAAGAAGTCAACGCTCAGCAGAAAGTTTAGACGTGATGACAAATGAAAAAGAGATACTGCCAATCATATAAGCAAAAACTCCAGTTATAGAGGCAGGAAACACAGGGCGACTGGTTCCCCCCCCCCCCCGCCCTTGCTACCCCCACCCCACCCCCAGAAGAGCAAGACAAAACAGGAGGATTCTGGGTAGACGCGATCCTTCATAGGTTAAATGTGAGGATGTTCAGTACAAATCTCATTAGTTAAGAACTGGGACGAGGAAGAGAAAAGGAGGTAATACATTTAGACAGGCAAAAGTGTTTGAGTAATATGGAACGAACCTAAACAGATCCTGAAGTGCACTCCTACTCTCTCATTATCAATTCATGTTCTAATGTAGGTTTTCTTGCTGCAAATTCTCACAGCACATGTATTTCTTTGTCTGGTTTCAGAGCTACAAGAAGGAAGATACAGTTGAGGACATGTTGAAAGTAGAGAGTGATCCAGAAAGCCCATCAAGGCCGACTGAGTTGCAGGAGTCATCTCGAACAAATAAGGACACCACACACCTCCCTATTGAAAACAGTCCAAGCAGCCCTTTGGAATCAGATCTACAGAGCTCAGAGAGCAGAGACCCACCGGACGAAGATGATGATCCACTCAAATTTGTTAGAGAGATTTTCTTTAACTGACAGACTAGTACACGGACACATGTAGACACTCTTGGGTTGCCTGGTGTTCAAGACAGAAGTTATGAAAGGGTAGATATAACCATCTTCATTTTTAACATGCTGCAGACTGTGATCGGTTGTGCCCTTCACTTGCACGATAAAACATTGCATCTGCTATGGACGGCCTTCTGGTGGGATCCTCACCCGGGAATAAGATTCATGCTGTTTTGACATTGGAAACATAAATGCAAATGTAATGATCTTTTTCTGAAAGGTACTCTCTTGTTGCAATACAAAAACACAGTAGTGAATGGCTGAATGCTTGTTTGCATCTGTGTGTATATTATATATAGAATTACATCCAAGAAACGTGTAGTAATATGGTTCTGAGTCCAAAGATACACTGTGGGGGTATTATACACCACCATCGTGAAATCACTCTATCTGCTACATTTACATCCAAATCCTGTACAATTCAAACTCGTTTGGAATCACTACTGCAAGACTACCAGAGAGCTTTGTACACCACTGTGGTATCTAGTTTTCAGTGCTATGCATCTTTCCTGTTCATTGCCTTGCTGCTCAGCCAGAGTGCATGTTCCGTGGAATGGTGGTGTGTGTAAGATAGTGGAATGTTGGGATGCCTGGTGGACGAGTGTCAGTTGGGAGTATAGGCTGAGCAGCAAGGGAGCTGCTCCTGGTGGGGCTCACCTTATGATCTAAAATAAACCTTCATCATCTATCTACACCTCAGTTACATACACCAACTCGATTGTGTGAGAGAATGTTGGGATGTGGAATGTTGGAGTGCCTGAGTCAGTTGGTGTATGGGCTGAGCAGCAGGGTGGCTGCTCCTGGTGGGGCTCTTTCCATGTAACCTGCTACTCAAATAAGTCTTCAATGCAAAATTATTTGGACTCAACTTCTTTCAGTATACTACATTTGGTACCATGAGTGGGGTGTCTACTGTCTGAAAAGAAGAGGCTGAAGAAACTAGAAACCACAATCAAGCTAAAGGATTTTCTTTCAATTCAATACAGAGTTTTTCTATTAAACTGGCACCTACGAGCCTCACCAGTGACCACTCCATCGGTCGCCCCAACACGTAAGTGCCAGTTCCTGTTTTACTTCTCTCCTTCTCCAGCTCCTTTGGGACATTGTCCCTTTCCTGCCACTTTGGGGCAGTGCCTTCACAAAGTGCAGTTCCCTGTAGAGCGAACCTTCTGCCTGCTTCTGCTCGTCTACTGTTTTAATGAACTGTTCCTGTCTTACTGCTTATTCTGTTACTGTGGAAAACAGTGTTCCTGTCCAGCTACCTGCCTGTCTGTTTGCCTCCTTCTCCTGCTGCTTTGATATTGGTGTCACCATTTTGCTGCCCGTGCTTATGGTGTCAACTGGATTGTTGGGAGTTTCTGGCTGCCAATTCCAGTTTATCACAAACTCTACTTTACGTTCACACAACTTGTTTGCACTGCTCTAATTGCAGTTTGGTTGTTTCCTCTACTGCACATTGTTGTTGCACACAGCTCGGTACTAGTAAACACTTTCTACATCTTTCCTGTGAGCTATTTTCGATTTTGTTTGGGTCAATACTAACTCTCAACTTGTGCCGGTTCAACTGCTCGAGCTGCCCGCTTCACGTATTCACTGGACACGCGCTGCCTTACCTGTTTCTAACGAGTCTTTCATGGATCCTCTGTGACGTCTGCTCTTTGACGATTATGGCTGTTCTGGACGTTTTGGTGCACACGCGCACTGAGAGGCATCCTGCAATCACATCATTTGCGTGCCTCCATCTTGAGGTTGGACCTGCCTCTTATGTTTTCCATGTCCTCTGCCTTCCAGCCAACCACGTCTTCATTGGTGGTGCGGCGTTGACCACGAGTGGGGGCCTGTATTCTCTCGTCGTCTCTTCACGCATTGTATTCAGGTTTTTTTTCTGTCATCAATGCTATTGGAATTTCCTCTGAGTTTTCCCGGATTACTGCAGCATACAGCAGTTACATTTTGTGAATCTTCAGCTTTGGGAGCAATGTATTCTCAGCATCTGCGAGTTTTCAGCATATTCGTCATCATTACATCTTTGTTCTTGGACTGTTGGAATAATTTCATCAGTGCGATGCAGTTAAGATTTAGAAGCTTCTCTAAGACGTTCTGCATTGTGTTTTCTGTCGCCAAGGATGTCTATGTTTTCTTGTTATGGTGAACATTTTACTTTACTGGGCTCAGTGCGCCATCTTCTGGGCTTATTCTGAAACTGTTTACTTTTTAATTCTTAACATGTTTTCCTTTTATCCTTATGTATGCCTAATGTGTGCCTTATTTTTTGCTTCTTTTGCATTTTTCTGTCATGATGATATACTGACTTGCATATTTCTATTTCCTACCGTTTAGTGCTGTATTGTTTGCCGGTTCTTGAGTCCTTATTTTTCATACAACTGTGAGTAGGGTGTTTCCTATTGGTACCGTGTGGTTATTTTCCACACCTCCAGTTGCAAAGTTTTTGCTGTTGCAAAGTTTTTGCTGTTGTTGTGTCGTGTGGCGGGCCCCACTCCCAGTTTTACAGTTCCTGCATTTTACATTATTACAAGTGGTATTTTACCCCATACCTTGCGTTTTTACTGTATGGTATTTTACTCCATACCTTGTGTTAAACTGTGTGATATTTTACTCCACACCTAGTTTTACGTTTCTGTATAGCATTGTACTATGTGGTTATTTCCCACACCTTGTTTTTAGTTCGTACATATTTCATTGTACTGTGTGGTATAGTCCACCACACCTACTTCTGTTGTTTTCATTTACATATTGCAATGTACCGTGTGGTATTCTTCCCCATGCCTTGCTCTTTATTGCACTGTCCCGTGTGGTACTTTCCACCACACATACTTCTGCATTTCTGTTTTTGCATTGTACTGTGTGGCATTTTCTGCCATACCTAGGATTTGCTGTCCTTTTGGGGATTTTTCTCCATACTCTTGCTTGAGTTATAGGCAACTGTTCTTTTGCTTGTTCTGGCTATAGCTGTCTTCCACCCTTTCACTGTTTTTTGCTTCTGTCTTTTGTTCTCTCCTTCACCTTTTTTTATGCCCTTGTATATTTTTGTGTTTGCCTGGCCAGCTGTCATATATTTGTACTTGGGTTTTGTTTTGTTATTTAGGTTATTTATATTTATGGCGGCCGCTCTTTACGTTGCAGAGCGCCCATTCTTTGGAACGCACTCCCTGTGCAGATTCGTGGCCTTAGCAACTATTTAGAATTCAGGAAGGCCATTAAGACTCACCTTTTCCCTGCACCATAGTCCTGTGTCTACTCCATCTGCTCATGTCAGTCTTTCTTGGTACCATTGTCGGGACGCCCCTTTGCTGGGGCAGCCATAGCGCTTTATAAGTCACAGTAACATAACATAACATAACGTGAGGGAGGATGTGGGTTTGTCTTTCTGTGAGAAAGGGTGTTGGTTCCATGCTTTTTTCCAGTGTATTTTCTTTTCTATTTTCTTGCTTATTTTCAGATGTATTTTAATACTTCCTTCTTACCATTGTAAAGGAGGGAGGTATGTGGTATCCTGCTGCTCAGCCAGAATGATTGCGTGAGAGAATGTTGGGATGTGGAATGTTGGAGTGCCTGAGTCAGTTGGTGTATGGGCTGAGCAGCAGGGTGGCTGCTCCTGGTGGGGCTCTTTCCAGGTAACCTGCTACTCAAATAAATCTTCATGGAAAATTATTTGAACTCAACTTCTTTCAGTATACCACAACCACTTTGTAAAGACATGAGGCAGGCAGGTAGGTAATGCAGCATACTGCTTTGATACTTGCACAAGAGTACTACTAGTTTCTTGCCTCACATGGAAGGAAGGAACTTGGAGCTCCTGCTGGAGGAGTGTTAATGCGTTCACGACCATGCCCCATACCCATGCATCTGCAAGACCATCATCTCTTAATTTCCTCACCATTTCCTTCAATTGATTTGATTCACCTGTATTTGCACTCCCCAGAGAGCATCCTAAGAACATGCTGCAGTTACATTATATTCTTTTTGTACTGAGTGCTTGGTTCCAGCCCAGTGGCTTCCTTCTCTGAAATTCTGCACTCCTAACGAAAAGTACCTAGAAAAAAGCTGCATAATGAGAATTACGTTTATTGCTCTAACACTAGACCTAACTGAATAGAATATTTACTTGATTATTTCTTACGCCAGCTGTCAACTAAAATTGAGTGTAACAAAGTCATACAGTGTCACAGGGAGGGGCTTATTGTATTTTGTGTTGTCTCTTCCTTGGTAGGTATCAACAGTGTCAATGTTCTGTGTTGTGATTATGTAAATGTGCTTCATGGCGCACTGATGGCAAGCCATGAAAGCCCCACTTGGATCCTGTGCCAAGAATGACAACATTGCTGGTCTTGGTGAGGGTGTCGTCTACATTGAACGTGTGCATCAATGACTTGCCTAAAATAACATGACTTGTTCCTGTGCACTATTTCTTTGCTTGTGAGTGGGACCCTTCCACTTAAAATGAGGGAAGCTGAGCTTAAGGCATGATACTGGTCATGGAGAACAACAGTGCACTCTCAGTGCCTTATACCATCTCTGAGCCCCACTAAGCTCCCTCAGCTGAGTAGGGAAGAATTAAGAAGTGTGGTTGCCTTTGACGTAAGAGAGCTGCCTTTCACCATGACCGTGCACCTGTCAAGGGGAAACTTTAAGCTACTACTGTGTGGGGTTCAGGGATGGAATTGTGAATGTTGGGGATGTGGCAGTCTGTGGGTTGCAGTTGCTGCCTGGTGGTCATGGCTGACAGTCAGTAAAGCTCTTACCTGAAAAACCATTGGCTCCTTGCGTCCTTTCAGTGGCGATGAGTGACCGCCAGTCTGTCCAGCTCTTCGGTGCTGCATGCGCCCTCCCTGGAACCTGTTTTTGCTTGACTGGAGTGCCGTTCCCTCTGCTATCACGTCTGTGCTGCAGCGTTGTTGTCTTCTGGCTCTCCCTCCTCTCCTGTGCTATGGGGTTCCTGGCTGTTTGTTCTGCTGAGTCCATTGCCAAGGAATTGGTGGCCATCCGGGACCGCAGTGACATTTGGAGGTGCATCTTTATGCTCGTGTGCACGGCGCATGATCGAGCTCGTGTGGCAATGAGTTTTTGCGTGGCTGTGTGCACTCAACTTCTGTGAGCAGTTTCTGGAGCACGACGTCGTCAAGCCACGCAGTATGTACGGCAGTCCTTTTCAAATGGTATTGTGTTTACGGTGACAGGCACACCATAAATATTGCCTGTCTTGTTAGCTGCATTTGCGCATGCCTGTCTAGTTAGCAATTGCGCTTCAGCTGCTTCTGCAGCAACTAGATAGTTGCTCATCACGCTGATACGCACAGCTCTCCTAGTATGCAGCAATGTGTTTGAAGTAATATTGGCTACGATTGCTTCGTGTGTTGCTTATAAGAGGATGCACACAGCTTACTCTTGTATTCATTGTAGTGAATTTCAACCCTATTTCCTTCGATGATGTGCACAGCTTATGATTAATGTGCACAATTTACTGCATTTCACTTATTTTGGATGTTTTTTACTTATGCTCTGCTGGTTCAGTTTTTGTTTTGTCTTTTTAGTGCATCTGCATTTCTTGCTGATGCGCACGGCTCATTCCAGCGCACAATTTGCTTTTCTACATGTATGAATTAAATTTTCTCTAACTCTGTGGAATAGATTGGCAGTCAGTGACTTCTATCTAGTTAATATTTATTTCGGTAGCAACTCACTTTGCGCGCATTTTAATATTTATGGAAGGATTATCTCCACCACCTCCTTTCCTGGCAAATACCGGTTCTCCTCCGTTGAATAGGATGCAATGGAGTGAGGCTTTCGAAGCATATCTTGATGCTAAAGATGGCGATACGTTCACATCAAGAAATAGAAAGCACTATTAGTGTACAACTTAGGTCATGAGGGCAGGTCAATTTAAAAAAATGTTACACATTGAAACTGTGCACGTTCTTCCTAGCGGTGAGGGAGACGCTGAGCCTATTGTTGATGAATATGCATTGTTTATCCAAACCTTGACTAAAAGACTTTCTCCTAAAAAAGAATGTGGTTTTGGAAAGACACGGTTTTTGCAACGTGCACAACTTCCTGGAGAATCCATTGATGATTTTGTCTCAGCTTCACGTACTTTGTCCTTGAACTTTAATTATTGGGACTTGAAGGAAGAAATAATCCAGGATCAACTAATTGAGAAAACGTGTAATAGGAGAATCCAAGAACGGTTATTGGCTACTGAGGATCCTGGTTTGGAGCTTGTATTGAAAATTGCAAGGAGTATTGAACAATCTGATATTTGCATGAAAGAGTTGGCTCCAAGTTGCTCTAAATCTGAATCCAAGGAAGTTAATGTCATACAGAAAAGTGAGGGTGATATACCTAAAAGTCAGAATTTTAAGTTTGTAAAAAAACCAGTGGGTTCCTCAATGAATACCAATAAGGATTGTGTTTGCTTCAGATGTGGTAGTAGGTCACATTTAGTACATTTCAAACAATGTCCGGCTTTAAATCAAACTTGCTTTAAATGTGTCCGCAAAGGTCATTTTTCTCGCATTTGTAGAGCAAGTAGTCAAAGAAGACAAGCTGTTAGTTCTGTGTGCGAGGATGACGTTGATGCTGACACTGTAAGTATGAGTGGGGAAGATTATCTTTTAATGATTGGTGAAAAAGTCTGTTCAATCTGATACGAATTGTGCAGATATCAAACAAATTGGTAAAAGAAAACCTCCTTTGTGTGACCTTTCAATTAACGCCCATAATGTAAGGATTATGACAGATTCTGGTTCTCCTGTTACTCTTCTTTGTGAAAATGAGTTTGCCAAATTTCATGATGTCGTATTAGAGTCATCTGATATTAAGCTATTTGCTTATGGGGCAAAAAAGTGGAAGTCGACAGCAAGTTCAAGGCCGATCTAAAGTCTTGTGATAATTCTATCAATGCCAGTGTATTTGTGGTAAAAAATGGATTGAATTTATTGGGTTGGGACGACATAGGTGATCTCAACATATTTTTAGATCCCAATCATCCTTATTTAGTATTAACGAGAGATCGTTTAATGAATTCAAGTTTAAATGCTGTTGGAGGGGTGCGAGATGTTGGTGCCTCAAAATGGATTAGTGAATTCAATGAAGTATTTTGTGACCGTTTGGGCAAGTTGCGCAATTTCAAACATTGCATCATCTTATAGATTAATGCAATTCCTGTGGTCTGTGTGTCTCAGACAAGAGTTGTAGAAAGAGCTTGATAAATTGTGTGCCATGTCAATTATTGAACCCATTGAAGCTTCAGAATGGTGGTCCCCGATTGTTGTGGCCCGTAAGGCTGACAAATCTTTGTATTTTTGTGTGGCTCTTCTCAATCTAAATCGCAATATTAGGGTGGGTCGTCAACCTTTACTGAACATTAACGAAATGTTGGCCACTTTAGATCATGCTGCGGTATTTACGTTTCTTGACATGTCAGCAGCATACCACCAAGTGGAGTTGGACCATGATTCCAGACACTTAACCTAGTTTATCACACCAGAAGGTGCCTTCCGCTATATCTGCATACCTTTCGGTTTGGCGTCTGCATCTTCTGTGTTTCAAAGTGTGATGGACATTTTGTTCAAAGGTATGAAAGGTGTTGCCTGTTTTGAGGATGATATTTTGATATATGGCAAAGATAACCAAGAGCATGATATGAGAGTGAAAATGGTTTTAGAAGTTTTGAGGAAAAACTGCATGACTTTAAGAAGAGACAAATGTAAATTTGCCCAGTCTGGTGTTGACTATTTGGGACATCACGTGTCTGCTGATGGAGTTAGACCTAAATTGAAAATTTTGAAAGCTATTGAGAATGCGCCATATCTCTGAGATAAGGATCAACTCCAATCTTTTTTAGGTTTAGTTGAGTTTTATGACAAATTTGTTCCGCAATTTGACAGTAGGACTGCGGTGTTACGCAAACTTCTAAAGAAGAATGCTAGATATGAGTGGACGAATGAATGTGAATGGGTTTTTAAAGAAATTATGAAATGTATAGTTTCTACACATCCCTTAAAGTCTTTTGACACAGAAGATCTAAGCATTTTAATGACTGATGACTGATGCTGGCAGTGTGGGTTTGGGAGCGGTACTATTACAGAAGCGCTCGAATGGTAGTGAAGAGATTGTGGCTTTTGCGTACCGAACTTTACACGGGGCTGAATCCACTTACTCTACTATTGAGAGGGAGGCCCTAGCCATGTGTTTGGGAACTGAGTATTTCAAAACTTACTTGTGGGGGAGAGAGTTTGTTCTTCACACAGACCATAAACTTTTGGTAGATTTATTGTGTCCTCGTGGTGGTGGAAGAGCTACTCCCCGCATTGCCAATGGGCAGTATTGTATGCAAGAATTTCAGTACAAGGTAGAGCATGTGTCATTGAAAAGAAATGTTACTGCCGACTGTTTGTCCCGGTTACCTGTCCCGGACGATTGTAACCTGGACATCTGCGAAGATGAGGATTTGATTATGGTTTGTGTAATGAGTTCCTTGGATAAGGTTTTGGATGGGGCTTTGTGTCAGAAAGAGTGCTTGGATGCTGTGGAGAAAGATGATGTTTTAACAAGTGTGAAAAGGTACATGATTCAGAGATGGCCTAGAGTCAAAAATTTACATGAAAGTTTTGCTGCCTTTAAGAGAGCGAGTGATTAATTATCTTTTGTCAATTGTGTTTTGCGTAGAGGTAGTCTACTTGTTGTTCCAGAGGGTCTTAAAGGTAAAATTCTTAATCTTGCACATATTGGCCTTGGTGGTATCTGGGCGCTTAAACGTAGAATCAGAGAAGACTTCTAGTGGCTGACAGAATGGCAGAACACTTTGTCGAAGACTCTGTGATGCTTGTGTTATTAGTGATAAATCCCAGGTTACCATTCCGTCTCCTGTTGTACCTGTGGAACCACCGTCCATGCCTTGGAACACATTGGCTTTGGATATTTCTGGACCGTTTGCTGTGTTAGGCAGCACACCCAAATTTGCTTTGGTGCTTATTGATTATGTGTCCAGGTGGCCTTAAGTAAAGATGGTTGAATGTGTTTCCACCTCTGTTGTGTTGGACTTCCTCAGCAAGGTTTTTGCCAGAGAATGGCATCCTGAGGAGTTGGTTACCGATAATGTTACCCAATTTGAATCTTTGGAAATGACAGAATTTTTCAAAAAGAATAGTATTTGCCATATCAGAACGTCTCTTTATCATCCAAGGAGTAATGGTTTGGTTTTGAGATTTAATTGAGTGGTGAAAGATCAGTTGCAGTTAGCTTTAGTGAATAATCTTAATTGGAAAAAAGTGTTGACGGACATGTTGTGGGCATATAGAACTACTCTACGTAGTGTAACTGGAGTTTCCCCTTTAACCCTGATGAGAGGAAGAGTAGCTGGAACTAATTTGAACAGAGGTTGGGTGGATCAAAAAATGAACAGTGATGTTCTTGGAAAAGTGTTGGATGTGCCGAAGGCTGTATCTGGTAAATTAAGTGTGAAAACCCCCGGGAGGACCTTGTCGGTCAGGCCTGGTGATTGGGTTCGCATTAAAAAACGCGGTTTTGTGAGGAAGGGTTGTTCCAAATTTTCCTCTCCTAAGAGGGTGGTTGGTGTTCGTGATCATGTGATTGTGGTAGAGTGTGGAGTAAGTGAATGATTTCTGTTATTCCCGAGAACAAAAACTCTGTTGTGAATGACAGATTGGGTACAAGGATGTTCAAGGACGGTGGGTCTCAGTCTTTTGGTTATCCTGTCAATGATGCCATTGTTTCGAGAGGGAATAGCGGTGGTGGTATTGTGGCCGAGAGTACTGTCAGGAACAGGAAACCTATTGTGGCTGAGAGTACTGCCAGGAACAGGAAACTTCCAGCACGTTTTGATGATTGTCATGCATTAATCTCTGCCATTTATTTTCTGTAGTTGGATCTCATTGGTCTGGTTGTGGTTAATTTCATGTTATTGTAATGCACATGTAATTTGCATTTTCTTATTTTGTTTTGTATTTTTCACAAATTGTTGTATTTTGTTTTTATTTATGGTGGTTTTTTATTCTTCTTTATTCTGTAAGAAGGGATATGTGTGCGGTTCTGAGATGGAATTGTGAATTTTGGGGATGTGGCATTCTGTGGGTGGCAGGTGCTGCCTGGTGGTCATGGCTGACGGTCAGTAAAGCTCTTACCTGAAAAACCACTGGCTCCTTGCGTCCTTTCATGCTGTGTGGCAAATATGAACCCTATTTGAGTTATTGTTCAACATTGGCATGTACGTCTCCTGTTTTTATGCCTTGTGCATGAGAGAGCATGACCTCACAAGTGCAAGGTGCTGGTATGTCCTGTTTTTTTAAAGTGTTTACCTCAATGGTTTCAAATCCACTACTCAGAGAGAAAGAGAGTTTTTTTGCGGAAGCATTTATGGACTCTTTGTGGTATGAGCTCTGCTCTTCTCTGAGGCTCATGTGTTCAGTCATTGTGTTTCGCATTTTGTATTACACTTTGGAATCTGTTATGATGAGAAGAGAGGCAGTATAAACTGGAAGCTGTGAATGGAGGTTGGAGTTCTTACTGATAGAATACACTTCACTTTTGTTTACCTACTTGCTGTAATCTTGGATTACAGTCCTCTTGGATTACACCACAAATTGGCATCGAGTGGAAAACTACATCCATCTTCTTTTGGATTCCAACTCCAACTCTCCTTATTCTGTGCATAACATTAGGGTACTGTGATTCCCATCGGATTGGTTCCTACCCACTTCCTACCCTTCATCTTTGCCATATTATTGGTGTTTAAATAATGATTTATAACCTCCGCCATTTGTTCTTGTGACTGTTTAACTGTGTGCTCCTTCTCAGTGCCAGTCCCTCTTTCAGTCCCATTCTACTCTATCTGCACGAGCTATCTGCCTCTTGCTGCTTCTCTGACGCACTATAAGACTCTGCCCACGCTGTGATGCAGTCACTGCCCTGCACATTAAGGGGGCCTCTAACAACACACGGATTCCTTTACACCAGTGACTGCCTCCCTTTCGATTTTTTTGTGAATAAAAGGATGAACTGTGCTCTGGAAACTGTGTGACATCCCACCCCGTCTCCATCTGGCATGTCTGATGATTTTCTTAAGTGATTACAGGACCAACGCTCATTCTCCAACTTCTCAGTTTTCTTCAGTCCGTTGATGTCTTTTCCAGCATCGTTTCTGATGATTGTATCACACTGCCACCTAGTGGGTTTTGGACGCCGCACGCTGTCCAATAGAACTGTCTAATGGAGAATTACATTTTCACCTTCTGTAATCTGAATTTTAAATATAAGTATTTCTGTTGTTTTATTTTATATGTTGTTACAGGTGTATGAGGATGTCGGGTATCAGACCTGATACCGGGGTCACTTATTTATAAATTGTACTCCTTAGCACACGTTAGGTAAAGTTGTGAAAGTTCACATGTGTTTCCACCATGCATCAATCATACATAAACAATAAATTCAGTTCCTAGTATTCAGGTTTGTTGATGTTGTAGTTTATTTCTGGAGACGTCACAGCCGACACGTGTTTCGTCGTTGAGGGAATGTAACCCACGACTTTTTCGAGGCTATTCTCCAAATTGTCTATATTTATTTGTTGAGGTGATACTTCCAACCCTCAGTGGGGTTCTGCTTTGGGACTTTGTTTCTGATTATCTTAATCGTAAGACCGGAGTGCCGGTCGATGTATCTCACGATGATTTCAGCTCATTGTGTAGCTCCCATTAGTCCCTCATTCTCACTCGAGTTAATTGTGTCTATGGATGTGGAGCTGGAACCAACTGAGATGGTTTCACTTTGAGTTTGGGTTTTAGATTTCGGGACCAGGTGATCATATTTTTTGGCAAAGGTGAACACCCTGCCTTCCAAGTAGTCTCTTTCATCTCTCTTAAGCTTCCTGGTTTTTCTTAATTTGATGTCTGTGATATGTCGTTGTAATATATCATTAAGTATTACATAGTTTTTGCTTGTTACATCTGGTTGGTTGAGTTCTTTAATTTCCAGCTCCAATTTGTCTATGTCAAGTTGTAGTTTGGCCACTTTCCTCTCGCAGTTTTCAATTAATATCATCATTAGATTGTTCGAATTATTCGTTAGTTCTTTTTCCCAAGCTAATAAGAGATCTGGTTCGAGGTCCTCATATGTCGGGATAATTTGTGATCTGAGGCCTCTTGGGACTCGTTTTACCTTTATATATTGTTTTAAAGTAGCTGCGTCCCACCATCTAGATGTTTCACTGATCTTTAGTTTCTCTAATTTTACAAATTTTTCTTTGAGTCCTTCTGTTCTGGGAGGTTGTCCCCCTGATCCAGACGAAGTACTTGGTTGTTGAGCGCCTATGTTATTGAATAGGTCTTGGGCTTCCTTATCTCTATTGGACCTTTCACTGTTGAAGGTAGTCATGGTGTTCCTATGGTCTGCCCCTAGTTACGAAGTCACTGTATATACTGGGTTAGTGGTATTTGGGCTAGGTTATGGCGCCTCAGAGGAATGTACACCTTGCTATTACTGGTAAGATTAAGAGATACATCGACCGGCACTCCGGTCTTACGATTAACATAATCAGAAACAAAGTCCCAAAGCAGAACCCCACTGAGGGTTGGAAGTATCACCTCAACAAATAAATATCGACAATTTGGAGAATAGCCTCGAAAAAGTCGTGGGTTACATTCCCTCAACGACGAAACACGTGTCGGCTGTGACGTCTCCATAAATAAACTACAACATCAACAAACCTGAATACTAGGAACTGAATTTATTGTTTATGTATGATTGATGCATGGTGGAAACACATGTGAACTTTCACAACTTTACCTAACGTGTGCTAAGGAGTACAATATATGCTGTGGCTTCGGCCAAACCAGAAGAGTAAAGTGGTTCTCTTTTCCTTTTAGCACCGTATCTTATATTAGCAATCTTAACAGTAATAGCAAGGTGTACATTCCTCTGAGGCGCCATAACCTAGCCCAAATACCACTAACCCAGTATATACAGTCACTTATTTATAATTTAAAGGATTAATTGTATTTTTGTGCTTCTATTTGTGTATTACTATTATGCAGAATATTTCTCCTTCTGCTGACACCTGCTGAACAACTTAATTTATCAAAAATAAATTAAGTAAGTTGTGTTACGAAGGTGTCATGCAGGTGGAGGCTATCATATGGTTGGCACCTATTGTAATAGCCTGTCAACCCAATAATGAGATCTGGTTTTGCATTGATTTGAGGGAACTTAACAAGAAGGATGTGGACTACAGGTTTCTGCTTCCTAATATTTTGGAAATGGTGGGAGCCCTTTTGGGTGCAAGATGGTTCCCCACATTAGATCTTACATCAGCCCACTTTGAGGGTGAACTCACTAAATGATCCAAGGATCTCACCAGTTCCATAACACCGATTGGTACTTACAGATTTAATCGCATGCACTTTGGTCTGTGTTTGACCGCCTCGGTCTTTCAGAGAACATGGAAAGAGTTTGAAAAGTGCTCAGTATTTTGAATAAGTATAGAGTCGTACTTAAGTCCTAGAAGTGTAAATTTGTCCACGAAGAGAAAGATTATCTGCGGCATGTGATTTCTGAGGAAGGTGTTAAGCCAAAGGATGACTTGATTACCACTATACAAAGATTGTCAAGGCTTGAAAGTAAGGAGTATATCCAGACATTTCTAGGAATGACAGAGTTTTATTCTCGTTTTGTTCCGACTTTTGCTAGCAGGAGGTGAAGTTAGTGCAAACTATTAAAGAAAGAGTTGAGTTTAATTGGAGTGTACAATGTGAGGATAAGTTCATGGATATTAAAGAAACTTTGTGAAAGGCACACAGTCGTAGTAGTTTTGTACCATGCCTTCCTTTTTTCCATCTCCTCTGATGCCAGTGATAGTGGTATTGTATAGGGTTGGGCGTAGTTCACAGATTATTGCTACACGGAACTCCGCGAAGTTACAAAATAGCTCCGCCAAGTTCCGCGAGTGGCGGTGTGGAGCGTCGACTGCAGTTTATGCTGGTATTTCTGCCGCTCGGGTAGAAATTCTACCCGAGCGGCAGATGGCGCTTGCGAACTTACTGTTCGTGATTGCGAACGTACTGTTCGCGATCGCGAGCAGGGAAAAACTCCGCTGCACATCGTGAAGCGGAGTTTTCTGCACTCCGCGACCTCCACGGAGTGCAGAAAACTCCGCAAACTCTGCGAACGGCACAAAGTACACCGCCCAAACCTAGTATTGGAGCAATTTTGAGATGGGTCCAAGTTTGTAGTGCTGTGACCAGAACCTTTGCTTCTAGAGCACTGAGGGGGCCAGAATCCAAGTATTAGATGAATGAAAAAAAACGCTGGCTGTTTACTGAGCCATAAAAAAATTCTATACGTTTTTATGGGACGAAGATTTGATGTGCATTCAGTGCACAAACCTTTGCATTAAATTTTTGAGAAACAAAAGGGTTGGATTCTGTTTCGAGTCTCATCTGTAAGTGGATTGCACCTTTTCAGGAGTTTTAGTTTAATGTTAAATACATCGCTTGTGCTATAAACAAGGCTCAAGGCTGTCTTTCAAGATTGGTGAAAAAGGTTTTTTGTTCGGATGTTGCTGAAGACTTTTAGGTGGATGAGGAGATCAGCGTGTGTAAAGTCGCAAAGGGTTATATTTTGGTACATGAATGCCTGGAAGAATTGGAAAAATGAATGATTGGTTCTTATATAGTGCACTGCTACTCAATGAGGATGATGTTCTTACAACGTTCATTCTGTGTCATTGAGAGAAAGATTGATAAAACTGGCGTATGTTGATCATCAGGCATGAGTAAGACTAAAGAGAGATTGAGATGTGACTATTGGTAGCCGGGAATGGACATTGAAGTGGAACAGATTTTCAGAGAATGTATTGATCGTTGTCAGTGACCAGATAATAAAGGTAAAAACGCCACTTTTAAAGTGTAGAGAACTGCCCAAGGGACCCTGGGAAGAAGAGGCGTTGGACATGGATATGCTTTCCAGGTGGCCAGAAGTGGCTGAAATTCCCACAGTATCTGTGCTTAAGTTCTTGGAAAGAATTTTTAGTAAAGAAAGTAAGTAAATCTCTTTTATTTCAGCTACCAAGCCATACAACGTTTACAGGCATAAAATCCAATAGCAACAAATCCCATTATAGTAAAGAAAGTAATTCTTGTACCTTTCTCACCGATAATGAGGTACAGTTCACGTCTCAAATGATGGAGAGGTTTCTGAAGGAGAGGGGTATAAGACATACAAAATGTTGTTTATATCATCCCCAAACAAATGGCATGGTGGAGAAATTCAAAATCATGTTAAAGAAAGGTTTACAAATTTCTAAGGCTTTTGGGGGGAAATTGAAGCATATAGACCCCACATGCCAGCACTGTCCACTGAGAAAACACCATTTGAGGTATTTTGTAGAAGACACACAATACTAATGTTGCCCTCTGAGGATGAAGAGGAATGTTGAGAGTGAAATTACTTGGGTTAAATCTAACCAAAGGATTACCGATAACTGTTGGAAGAGAAAGACCAACAGCTCTGGGTGAATGCTTATTATGATCCATGTAAAGGTGTGATGGATGTTTAAATGGCAGTTGGATAAATGGTTTTTGTGAAGTCACCTGTACGTTGTCGCAACAACTCACAACTCCTAAGTTAAAGCAAGCCCCTCAAAGTAGTTACATTGTTTCAGGGTTCTGTAAAGTTGCAAAATGGCCATATTCGGAATTGAAAACATTGATGTGATTAAAATAGAATATGTTTAATATTTCTTAGTTGCAGGATGAACGTATTTGGAATTTAAACATATTGCTGTGATTAAGAAATTATATGTATAATTTGTTCTGCTCATCTTGTTTTGTGTTCTATCAAATCAAATCAATTATCTTTATTTAGATATAGCACATATAGCTTTAAAAGAAAGTTACAAAATTCACATTGTGTATCCATAAATAAGATAAATATCAGTTAAGAATAAAAGCGTGGTCATTTAACAGTCATTATAAAAGCAGGAATTGTCTTCTCTTAAGCCTCTTTAAATAAAATAGAATAGCTTGAAGCATAATGTACAGGGGAAAAAGTCGTCTCTTCCACCCATTTATGTTATACTCGGCAGTGATAGTATCCTACTTTTAGGAAGTAACCGACGTTCCTGAGGCTACAGCTCATTTTATTTTAGCCTCCCTAAGAGTTGACAAATGGGAGGGACACTTTAACAGGGCCTCTTTTGATTGAAGTTGCGGTATGCTTGCAGAATGAAGTTTGTGAGACTTATGTTTAACGAGGTGTTCTCCGGGTTCAGAGCTACCATGATAGCTTGCCTGCAGGTCCTGACACCCAGCCTATTCCATTCTGGTTTAAGTCTCCGCCTGCGCTCTGAATTAAAAGCTGGACACAGGCAGACCACATGCGACGGAGTTTCAGCTGTTTTGCCACATCCTCTGCAAGTTAAATCTTCCGCGGTGCATCGCCAGGGGGGTAGATCTTTCAGGAATCGCCAGTCGCCCATTCTAATGGCGATAAGGCTGCGTTTTAGATGGAGTGAATATGTGCAGGCCAGATAGGAGGCGGGGGCTAGCCGTCTATAAGAGTTTACAAGAGCCCAGGCATGACTGCGTTTCAAAAGGAGTGATTTGTCGGTGATACTTGATGTCATTCTCACACCCTTTTTGATCCCTATTTTGAATGCTGTCTGACTAGGATTCAGGGACCACAAATCACTTGCTGACATTTGGTGGATGGCGTCTTTAAAGAAACGGCCGTATGTTCCACCTGGGTTTTTCTGGGTTATTTCCTGCCAGACTAGGGATTCTTATGTATTGGGGTCCGCTTGTCTTAGTTTGTGGCAGAAATGAAGATATGCCCTGATGTTAGAGGCATCGTAGTTTCAGCCCCATCTCCAGTCTTATCTGTGCAGCAGATGCGGATTTTGGCAGCTGGAGAACCTTTTTGTAAATTTTGGTCGTGTGCTGGTTTAAGGCTGTATTCATTTTCCCCCCTCTCCTTTTTCCTGTAATTGTATTTTATCTTTCCCTGCAACTATGTGTTGTGTTTGTTAGTTATATGTTTTCGGAGGAAGATGTGTGGTATCTACTCTGCGCTCATGCGTTATGTCTTTGTGTACTGCATTCTATATTCTATGTTGGAATCTGTTATGATAAGAAGAGAGGAGTTGGAACTGGAAGCTGTGAATGGAGGTTTGAGTTCTTACTAATGGGATAAACTTTACTTTTGTTTACTTCTTGCCTGTAGTTTTGGGTTACTGTCATCCTGGATTACACCACATTCTTCACATGTCCCATTCTGCCATGCTGTGGGACTGCCTTGCACTAAATGAATGGACAGGTTGCTCTTAAGCTTCATTTGGGGTTAGATTTGGTCTTCTTTATAGTGTCTAGTCTTATTTTGCCTTGGGGATCCAATACTCTGGGATTCACGGGAGGCTGTGTGTTCTGATATTGTGTTCCCATATTAGAATGGTTTATACACTGTGGAATGTGAAGATGTCACTGTTATTTGATTGTGGCAGATGAACCAAAGTAGGAAACTCGTTCCTAATGGGGTGTGACATCATTGTATCCTGTAACTGCTGAATAATGAAAACATTCACTGGATAACCACTCTTCCTTGAAAAAAAAAAGCCTAGTTGCTTTTCTGATTCAATGTGTATGATTTGACAGTTATTTGTATAGGCCTTGTTCTGGTCTTGTGCTGGAAACCAAACAAGGCTCTTCTCCTCTGTTATTCTGCTTGTGGTGAAGAATCTACATTGAACACTCTGACACGATAGGTTACTGGTTCCTGTTGGGCTACTCTCCTGAGGTGATGGGTTGCAGCCACATGACGGTGCATTAGACTGAAGATTCTAGGAAGAGTGAATCCTGCAGTATATCTTTATGTGACACAGTCTGGGAGCCTCATGCTCTGTTAGAGGAGGACTTCTACGTACTGGAGTATAAATGTGGCAACAGTTATCACACTCTTAGATGGCATACAAAGTGCACTTGTCCCCCACCACCATTCCCCATCTCATAGAAACGCCTTGAGTCAGTTTTGGTCTTCACAGTGTAAACGTTTATTAACTTACAGCTCCGGCCAATTACTCCATTGGCCTCTATTTACTTATTTGTGACCATCCTTTAATATATTTTGCTTCAAAACACCACAGCACTCCAAATAACTGTAAAGATTATACATTTTCATGCTTGACCTTCGGGCTGTGCCAGCAGGCCACAACCAAGATAGCCTGCTCTCCTTAGGCTGACCGCCCCCTGGTCAACAGGTAAATAATCTGCCACCTCTTGTGACAACCACTGGCTTCCTGGGTAGAGCCAGAGAGTCCGGAGCCACCAGCAGGTCAGCACCCCTCTCTCGCCAGCCCGGAGCCGTGATAGACTTACTTCAAGACCTGTTCTGGGGCCAAAAGAGCCACCGACAAACGGAGTCCCTGTCATTTCTCCTGCCCAGGACCCCGCCACAGGGCGAGGCGCTCACTGGCGGACTCGACCTCCCCTCCCCCCCTCCGCAATGTATCACCTCTGCGATGGCTCCCATCACTGTCTGTATAAACAACTCACTACCTGCCTTGGACAAGTGTACCCCATCCGCCGCATACAATTCTACCCTTGATGTTTGTATCAACGTGTGCCTGATAGTCCGGATGCTGGATCTCTTCAGAATTTCCGCCACTGACTGATTCAGCCTCCTCACTGACTTATAATTGCCATTACCACTGACATGCTGTCAGACCAAAACACGATATGCCTGTAAGCCAGAATGTCCCCCAACAAATGCAAAGCCACAATGATTGGGAACAATTCTAAAAAGGTAATATTCCGTGTGAGACCTGACAGTGCCCATTCCTCCGGCCAGTGCTGCATGCACCACCTGTGCCCCAACACAGCCCCAAAACCAACACTGCCCGCTGCATCTGTGAACAATTCCAACTCTACGTTGGGGCGACTCTGCATTTGCCAGACCACTGTCCCATTAAAATTTTCCAGGAAATCTTTCCAAATAGTTAAGTCGTTCCTTACTTCCGCTGAGAGCCTAGTATGATGATGTTTTGCGCGCAGCCCTGACATTGCCCTTGCTATACTCCTAGAAAAAGCCCTGCCCATTGGTATAACTCAGTGCGAAGTTCAACTGCCCCACCAAAACTTGTAATTGATGCAGCGTCACCTTCCGGGCCAACAAACAGGCCTCAATGGCTGACTTAAAAGCTGCCACTTTCTCCTGTGGGAGCCTACATACCCCTTCTCTAGTGTCTATCTCGATGCCTAGGAATATTAAACGAGTAGTTGGCCCCTCCGTCTTCTCTGTGGCCAGTGGCACACCCAGTGCTCTTGCCAGATGCTGGAAGCCCAGCAGGGCCTTCCTGTATGCTTAGGAGCCCTGCGGTCCCAATAACAAGAAATCATCTAGGTAGTGTACCACCTCATATGATGCAATCGAAGTTAGGAATTGCTGAACTGCCCACTCCAAGAATCTGCTGAAAGTCTCAAATACTGCGCATGCGATCGAGCAGCCCAATGGCATGCAAAGGTCGATGAAATACTCCTCCCTGAAGGTGAAACCTAAGAACTTGGTGTCCTCAGGGTGTACTGGCAGGAGACGGAAGGCTGCTTCGATGTCTGATTTAGCCATCAACGCTCATTCACCCAGCGCCTGTTCCCTCTGGATTGCGGTGTCAAAGGTGGTGTAGCGCACCGTGCACAGATCTGGGTCGAGTTTGTCATTGACGGATAAACCGTGTGGGCTTGATAAGTTGTGAATCAAACGGAATTTCCCTTTCTCCTTTTTTGGTACCAACCCCAATGGTGAGCATACTAGATCGGGCCTCGGCAACTGTTTGAACGGTCCAGCCACCCTCCCTAACGCAACCTCACTCGCAATTTTTTGTTTCGTCACTTCAATGTTCTGTAGCACTGAGCGTTGGTTGCGCGGGGGAGCAGTAGCTGGGGTAGCCGCAGATGGGATGCGAAAGCCGGACAGAAAACCATTATGTAAAAACTGGGTATCTTGCAATTTGTCATACTTGCTAAGGAGGTGTGTTAACACGTGCAGTCTAATGGGCATCGGCAAGCTTCTAGGGTGCTTGTGGGGGCCGTCCTTTAACTTGGGTAGGGGCAGGCTGCTCTTTTGGCCTTCCCAATTTCTTAAAACATCTAATTTCTGGGTGTGCCGGTCCGCCACAAAAGGAGCAACAGTGCTTGAATCTGCATGCTGTCCCACGGGTGCACTCATTCTTATTGAACTGCCAGCAGGCCAGTTTTTTATCTCCTGCCCCCCGTCACCTCGAAAGGACTGATTGGGAAAAGGGTGACTGGACTTAATAGCGGGTACTGTAGAGTAAAATACTGTGCGCCATACATTAATTTCGCGCTGTTCCCATGCTACCTCTGGGTGCACTGCCTTCATTTGTCTAAACTTGGTGTCCTATTGAAGCTATCTTGTCCCTGGGAATTCAGACGCCGCCCCATGAATTAAGGCTATGTAGCTAATTAATTGGGGTGCCACTGCAGGGTACCTCTCAGCAATGATAGCCATGTATATTGCGAACCCTGTAATCCAGTTCTTGATCGACCAGTCTAACCATATCTTCTTCTGCTTATACTCCCCTTCCTTTCCTACCTTGGTTTTCCCCGGGACAACCCCAGCATTTATGAGATAAAAGACATCTATAAACTCACCCTTCAAAATCTTCTCCTTGGTCTCCATGGGCACATGCCATGTGATCCCAGCCGAGGGCGACAACGCCATGGACGCGGACCCATAGATTAAAGGGCTGTATGCTAATGTTGGCTGCCCCATCACCACTGGCCCCACCGCCCCAGGATAGGAACTCGCGGGGGCCCCTGCGCTTGTTGCGCAATTGCTGAGCGTTTCCCCATGTGCCGTCGCCGCTACCACCATTGGGGATTGACCCATAGCTACTGGCCCTGACGCCCCAGGATAGGCCATTGCGGGAACCATTGAACCTGCTGCGAAATTACTAGGTGCCTGCCCCTGCGACGTTGCTGCTACTACCCCTGGGGATTGCGCCACACCCCCTGACTAAACCCACACTTGCGCTATACCACTGCCTGGATGTGCAACCACTGGTGGCGTGGCTTGCGGGACAATTTGCATCATCGGCATTCCCACGGTTGTGACGGGTACCCCCCCCCCACCTGTGAAACATTGTTTGTTGTGTTGGCTCCCCAGCACAGAGAAGTCACTGGTGGAAGGAAATGATGTGGCGACTGAGCTTTTAATAGTGCTTTAATACAAAACTTTATTCTGTACAATTTGTGTTTAAATTATGCTGCTTGCTGAGGTTGCGTCGTTGCTGGATTTTCATGTATCCGTGTTGTTGAAGATGCTTACACCAGTTAACGTAAGAAGAAAAGATGGCTGCAGGCTTCCCGGAATGCATGCATTAGAGATCCTAGTAGTTGATAGATAAACTGTTTGGTTGGGCTGCATGGCTGTGTTCTGTTCCCCATGTGTGAAATGGAGCATACAAACTCGTGGACATAGCTGGATTCTGCCATTAATTCCCCTACATGTTTCTGGCTTCGATCGGCCCTTGCTCAAAGAAAGGGATGGCAAGTTGGGAGGGGCTAACATATACAGTAATTAAAGGAGGGTTCGAGGGACAGTTTAAAGACCTGAGCACAGTTATTATCCCCCTAACAGACTATGAGAAAGAAAAAAAAAGAGAAAAAAAGACGTGAAGATGGTTTGCAGCTATGATAATGGATATATTTAAATAGGAATAGAGCAGATTCTGTGAACAAAATGGAACGATACGATGTGAACCACAATTCCCATGATTCACAGCAGTTCGACTTGAACTCTGTTGACCAATGACATTACTGCACAGAACCAATAAGGAAGTAGGCAACACGGGCCGCGGTACCTCCCCAAACAGCCCGGCAGGCTGACTGGAGTACCGACGGAAAGGTAAGGGTTAGCAGGCACCAAGTTAAGATTGATATGATATGTAACACGCGCTGACCAGGGACGTGCGCGATGTAAAAGAGGTGATCTAACTTTAACTGTGACTCGAGATCCCTGTGAAAAGTCTCTGAGTTTGGTTAAAATACTGGTCACTCGTAGAAGTCTCCATTGACGTATTGCATGAGAGACAGGGAGCTTCTAACTGAGGCAGTTTTATTGAGACGTTATGTATAATCGGAAAACGAACATGTAATGCGCTATGCGCGCTGCCAAAGAAAGTTCGCAAAGACTAAGATGCGGACATCCCGTAAATTGAGAAATGTGCAGCGACTCACTTTACTCTGACTAGGGTGAGAAAACAAAGTGGGGCACCAAAGTCTATTTTACAACCGTTCGTCTGGACTGTGGCCCGAGTACCTCTCGGGTTACCGCGAGTTCACACGATATAACGAGGCATAAGGTGCGGCCATGCCGTTAATCGAGAAATGTGCAGTGTTTCTCTGTACTTTGACTAGGGTGAGAAAACAGAGTGGGGCACTAAAGTCTATTCTACAGCCGCTCGCCCGGGTACTTCTCGGTCTACCACGAGTTAACACGATACAACGAGGCATGTAAATAATGAACATTTGCAAACTAGTTGACATAAAATCGAGGCTCACTAATGGAGTGTTTCGAAGCAGTGAGTCTCACATTGCAGAGTAGTCATAGATCTCTTCACAACTATTTTTATTTACTTTATCTTTATTATTTTCTATACTATAGAGCGGTGCTTCGAATTCCTGAGCTGTTTGCCAGGTGAGGCGAGGCATTTTCCCCTTACAAATTAAGGTGAGCCCATATGGGATACATATAACAGGTCATTAGACCATATATGTTAGGTATAACAATTGATTAATGTGTATTGATAGCCCTTACTAATGAAGGTGTGTTATCCTTTTCTCTATGTGTGTGTATGTTGGCGGCTCTACATTGGGATCCTCTGACTCATTCAGGAGGAGAATCAGAAGTGAACAGGTGACATGTAGCATTTTTGTTCACGAGTGTCCTTTGTAAATATATTTTTTCACGTTTAAGCAGTAGCAATTAAGTTAATGGGTCCTGAGGAAGCGGCAGGTACAAGCTTTGCCCTTTTAATGTCCGCAAAAAAATGTTGACCAGATTACCCAGTCAGAAGTTATTTCTTTGAATCATCTGACTTTTTTGCACTCTATTGTTTTTAGCGTTGGAGGTGCATGACTACAGAATAAAGTTACATTGCATGCACTATCCAATTTTACTATATACACATTTATTATTTTTTCACATATCACTAATGCACTGCTTTCAGTTACATCTACCAGACATCCATTTTTTAACACCCATCTCCCGTTATTACCTGTGGAGATACCAAAAGGACTACCTACTGTGAAGTAGACCAAATGATGTACTGGGCGATACAGAATACGTAACTGATGGACATATTTTCATAATGGGTGATTGTCCTTTAGTCTGTTTTCACTCTACACTCTAAAACAGACCCATAGCCAGCCACACTCACATAGATTGGTGTTTTCAGACCCACAGTTATAAGTTGGGAGGAGCAGCATGCAAGTAGCTTTTAAATTGTTCCAAAGCCTCGCCTCCTGGGCGTGTCCGTGCAATGCTTGCTGGTACTAGTAGTGTCAGGATATAAGTATCCTTGCGTCGATACAGCTGCCAGTTCTCCTCAAAAGTTTTTTAAATTACACAGTGGTTTGCTATGTGGCATGAGACTTGCTGCTGCACTGTATTTTCACTGACGAAAACCACACGTTGTTCCATTTGCGCTGTTCCAGTAACGGCGCTGGACCCGCACGTCAGCGGTGGGGGTTCTCCGCGACCTGGATGGGCCGCCATATATTCCACCTGTAGAGCACCCAAATTTGGAGACCCACACACAGTGTGTCTTCAATTCTTTATTTTTGCCAGGCAGTGCCGCATACAAACTCGTAGACATAGCTGGATTCTGCCATTAATTCCCCTACATGTTTCTGGCTTCCATCGGCCCTTGCTCACAGGGATGGCTGGTTGGCAGGGGCAGCACGCAAGTAGCTTTTAAATTGTTTCAAAGCCTCACCTCCTTGGCGTGTCAGTGCAATGCCTCCTGGTACTAGTAGTGTCAGGATATAAGTATCCGAAAATAAAGAATTGAATACACGCTGTGTGTGGGTCTCCAAATTTGGGTGCTCTACAGGTGTAATATATATATATATATATATATATATATATATATATATATAAAAAAATTAACAGTTTTATATAGCACGAACTTGACCCAAAGGTATCGAGTATCAGAGTGCTTTACATAGCAGCAGTTATGTTACAAAAGGACACATTCATTTTTTGTTAGGCACGGGTAGATTAAGTGATTTGCCCAGAATCACAGGATGTTCAGCGTCGTTGCCGAAACTCAAATCCAGTTCCCCAGATTCTGATTGGCTGACCCGTGTTGATTGAGTGTATGGCTGCTGTCTGCCCTGAATGCATGTACTGTTGTTCTCTGAAGATAATGGGGGACCTGTCTTGGGTAGGGTGTATGAGTGTATGCAGTGATGCTCCCCGGTGAAGGATTGGAGGACAGGGTGGGACATATGACTGATATTTCACAAGGGCATTGAGAATGGATGGAGTTGTCTACAATAAAGTTTCTCATGGGCAATTAGTGGACTCCTATTGAGGTCTGCTCCAAGTTTGAGATATGATCCCTTTGAGTAACTGGATTATGTGCATGGGTGGAGTGTGAGGCTGCAGTCTTTTTTACTCAATAGTATGGTCTCTGGACTGTACCGTTGTATCTGTACTGCCACAGTGTCTTTGTCTATCTTTAAATGAGTGAGTCTAGTGCGATCTCTTCCCTAGTGGAAGTGTAGTATGATGTTATTCCATGTTTTTAAGTGTGTTCCAGGCAACACTGACATCATACACAATAGAGCATGTAAATTGGGTCAAATAGGACAACTTTGCTTCTGATGAGCTGCCTGCTACTTGGAACGTATATGTGAATTAATAAGCCTAACTTGTTCAGGTGTACTTTTTCAATCAGTACATATGACAAACTGCAGGCTGGCTTTAACACCAGCAGTATGTGTTGTATTAATAAAAAAATACCACTCTCTAACAAACTTTGCATACTAGAGGTACACCAAGTAAAACCTAAAACAACCGCCTAATACCAGCTGCGGAACTGTGATTCAGATGACTGATGGAATTGTGACAAACCACAGTCCAGGGCCATTTGGTTTGAAGATAGACTTCTGTACCTTTCTTTCTGTGAATATAGAGACAATTAGGATTAATGAAATCACATAAGCATATTTTTAGGTTCTAGGTTGACTGTAAAATAATAATCTAGAGCAGTGTTTACCAAACTCTGGGTTACGACCCACTAATGGTTCGCCAGCGGAATTAGGATGGGTCGCCAAACCCCAAGTAATAAATAAAGATGCCTTTAAATTCTGTAATTATCTTGACACATTTGCCGCGCTTCAATGCCAGAGGTCAAACATCGGGATGTGTTTTCTGTAGCTTATTTTTTAAGATGAGGACTGGTGTTTACAAACTCCTCACTTTGCAGCCAGAAAAAAGAAAATTACGTGAATAATGCGATAGTTGCGCTGGGATACATGAAGTCTAGAAGAAAAGAAAGGTTGTATCATGTCATTCTTATGGTTAAACTTGTGTTTACCAAGGGTTGTTGGTTCTTAACCCGTGGAATGTGTTAGGGGTTGCCATAGTTCCCCACTGGCAGGAAGTTTCCACGTTTAGCAGTTGGAGCTCTCCAGGCAAGTGAGAGCAGCGGTGGCTCGTTGATGTGGAATAAACAGATCGTAAACTGGACTTACCATGTCCTGTCGTCTTTGATGCGCATTGGAATACAACACATTTTTGGCAATGACTGGATGAGCCACCGCAAGAACCTACGTGAGACACTGTCTATCCATAGCCATGAAGATCCTCTGTGTTGCGAGTTGAACTGTTTGGCAAAGGGCCAAGACAAGATAAGAAGTTAACAAATGTACTCTTGTATGCGCAGGAAAGTGTTTAAATAAAAGGGAAAAAAGAAGCATTGAAAACAAAAATGGAAAAACACTAGTACAGCAACAGACGAGTCAGAGGGCGAAGAGGCTGACATCTTGAAGTGATGCTTCAGGAACCAAGTAGAGAGCGCAAAGTAAAGCGGATACTGTCAGCCAATAAAAATAAGTCTGTTGTGCTAGCTGTCTGAGAAGTAAGCAGCACGATCTGTGTCAGGGTGTAAGGCGCACCTGGCACCGTCAGTTTATGACACAAAAGTCTTTGATAACCACCATTTGCTTTGAATCGGTAGGCAGTTGGCATTCTAGTGGTTCTCCATACGAAGTAAGCCTGCCGTGTTTGTCCGACAACCGTAACACGTACACCACAGATTGGGTTTTTAGAGCGTGTCACACAACAGTGCGGTGATACCCTCTTCTATTTTCAAAGCGCAGTGTACAAGGTGAAACTAGAGTGTATGTTCAACGATGGTGACACGCACACCAGATTGGGTAAGTGACATGTTTTATACCTGGCATGTCACAGTCTATTTTGGTGACAAGCACACCTTAAGTTTTTTTGAACAGTTTGTTGTACTAAGTTGGTGTTACACTGATACTTATAAAGGCATATCTGACAGCATTGCGGTGATAAACACATCTTTTGGCGCTTGTTTCAGTTCATTTGACGATCAGAGATCAAAGTTGTGGTTTGCGAAGATACTATGTAGGACAGTTTGGATTTTATGGCAAGACCGGAGGCTCCTATTATGCTTTTCTTATCTTGCTTTATTCCAACAGCAGCCACGATAAGTGAGAAAAACTACAGTTCCCAGGGGCCCAAGCGAACAAACTGGCCAATGGGAACAGAGAAAAAACGACATCTATTGACCAATCATAAGTACAGTAATAAGAGTCACCTCTGACTGTGCAGCTTCCTTGCCGGTTCTGGGTTGATTTTAGCCAGTTTCAGTCGAAGGGCTGGTTTCTCCCTTACACGCTCCCGCAAAACGTTTACTGCTGCCTTTGCCTGTCCCTGGGCTCGTCTGCCTTCCGGAGCATTCTCTTATTCTGAGACACCCCCCTGGGTGTGGTTTTGGCCTTCTGTCACTCCTTCAAGCTCTTGTTAACCCTCAGCTGCCTTCTCCTTTCCAAAGGATTTTCATTATGGAAGTAGATAGTTCTCCAGAGCTAGTTCAAGATACTGAAGAAGGTGAAGCCTTCAAAAAGGATCTAAATAAATTTATAAATACTTCTGTAGGAAACGCTGTTGAAGTATCTATGAGACGCATGTCTAAGAGTATGGAAAATACAATGATAAGCCTAGTGTCCAAGGCTCTGGCCCTGTCTACGGGGGAAAGCAGAAAATGAAAGGTGGTTTCCTCTGCTTCTATACGTGCTTCAAAACTTGCTTCTGGGTTGACTAGCCAGGTTCCCTCGCATCTGATTGAGGACAGAGTGCCTCCCAGGCATCCTGTAGTGGAGGGGTTTGTTGGTACCGAGGGCAAGCGAAAAGTGAAGCATGCAGAGTCGTAAAAAAAGAAATAGGTTATTTCCACCATTTTGGACACTGATGACGATGATGATATGTCTGACGCAGATGACTTATTTAATGTTTTTGATTTTTCTGACCCCCCCTCACAAAAAAGCCAAGTCTGATTTCTTCACATTCGAACCTGTTTTTGATTCAGAAGGGCTCCCTATGTTTGACCCCTCATCCATTCGCCTTCCAAATTCTACTGAATGGTTGTCCTCTTCCCATGTGGGAGAATATATTTCGCCCAGACTTCGCCTTCCTTTAGAGACCGCTGTTAGGTCAAGGTTTAAATCTGAATGCCCTTTGCCGGAAAAAATTACTTTTGTTCCCGCCATTGATCAACCACTGCTCACTTTCTTTTCAAAGTTTGGAAAAGATCTTCGGAGGGGGGTAGACAAGGCCTGGTCTACTTGCCAGGACAAACTACTGGACGTGGTGGGTCCACTAGCGCGCATTTTGGATATGGCCGAGTCGGCCCGCCTAGATGGTTCTGACCTCTCAGCGGAGGATGTGTCCATGTGGGCTCAACGTGCCTTCTGCTTATTGGGAAATGCCAATGCTGCTATCACGCAGGAACGGCGCAAAGGCCTCCTCATTAAATTGGATCCCAAATTAGCCAATCTTGCCCCTTTGGACCCAGGCTCCAAGGCTAATGTACTCCTGTTGGGAGAGAATCTTATCCATGACCTCAGTAGATTCGTTTCCACTTTTCCATCATTAGATAAGGTACAACAATCTATCATGAAAGCCTTCGCTCCTCTGGTTTTTGGACGGGCCGTCAGAGGCAGGGGTCGCTCTTCCGGCCGTCCCTACAACAACCAAGGCTCCAGAGGATCCTACAACAATTCCCAGGACTACAAACCCCAGTTCTACCCTCAGCGGGGTAGAGGCTTCTGATGTAGAGGGCGGAAGAACTACCGTAACAACAACTCCAACCAACAAGGTAAGCCTTTCTCCTCCTCCTCCTCCAGCAGGGGGTCGGTTAAAACTGTTCTTGCCAAAATGGCGGACTATCACCACAGATCCATGGGTTCTCAACACGGTTCAGGGTTATCTTATAGAGCTCTATTCGCCGCCTTTTCAGACTTCTTTTCCCCCTCATCTAGTTTTCTCCTCAGACATGGCTCTTCTAATCTCAAGTTGTCATGACGGAAAGTCTTAATTTTATTAAAGACACGGAGGTGAGTATTATCTCACCGCTACACTTCTAACTTGTGTTCTCCCTCCCTTCAGCGAATCCGGCCCTGCCGCCTGTTTCTTCGTAGGAAGACCTCTCTCTACCACCTTCGATCTTCACCTCAATGGATCTTCCCTCCTCTCTGCCTGGGTCCATCACCTAGGACTCACGTTGGAGGTTTCTCCTGGATTCCTCTGATTCCAGAAGTTTGTTCCTGGACTTTGGCATTCTCTCTTGTTGTTGCAATTGTTCCTTTATTTTCTGATTTTATCTGATCTGCTCATCAGCGAAAAGAGGAAGCTGCGCAGTCAGAGGTGACTCTTATTACTGTACTTGGTTATGATTGGTTAGTAGGTATAATTTTTTTCTCTGTTCCCATTGGCCAGTTTGTTCGCTTGGGCCCCTGGGAACTGTAGTTTTTCTTACTTATCTTGGCTGCTGTTGGAATAAAGCAAGATAAGAAAAGCATAATACTCGCCTCCGTGTCTTTAATAAAATTAAGACTTTTCATCATAACAACTAGGAAAATCTACATTTTCTTTTTCACTTCGTTTGTACTCTGTTCTTATTCTGTTTCAGAGGGGGTTGCAAAAATCAGTCAGAGTTTAAAAGGGATTTTTCATAAGTGATGTTTAGCATTTAATGTGTATATAGCATTTCTCTGTAATATTTGTCTGTATTTCAGTAATTTTGTGCTGTGAATCTTACTGTGTTCAATTGTAGACCATGTCCACCATCTGTATTTCTGTAAAGTTAAATTCTACTGGTTTATAATGCAATCTGTAAATCCTTCTCCACCATTTCTGGAAAGTCCAGGTAGTCTCCACATTCAGTGGAGACAATGGTTCGATGCATTTGAGATTTACCTTGCTGCAAATGGTGCATCACGCTTTAGAGCTGAAAGGAAAAAGTGCCTACTTCTACATTCTCTGGGATTTGAGGGCAGAGTGGTATTCAAACACCATCTAGAGCTGGTGATTGAGGAAGGAGAGGAAGTAGACGAGTACCAATAGGCTGTAAAGAAATTAATTGTTAAATTTGATGTACAGCCTAGTTTAGTTGGATTAAGACACATTTTTCAAACGAGCACAGATGCAAAATGAAAATGTTGCCCCATACATCAGTGCATTGCCAAAGCTTTGTGCACAATGTCAATTTGGAGAATTCCAAGATCAGTTAGTAAGAGATCAATGTATTGCTCACTGTTTGGACAAACATATTCAACAAAAACTATTGACCATGGGGAATCCTATGTTAGAAGATGTAATCAAAGTAGTAAAAAAGTGTGGAGTTGGCACAGTTGCCTATCAAGGAACTTAACATAAATAGTGTGGTTAAGGAAAATGTCAATGTTATTGCAGCCACCGTCACTCCACGAAGAGATCAAGAAAATTCAAGATGAGTTTTTTTTTTAAATTAAACAACATTTGTTTTAGGTGTGGTAACGTGCCTATTAGTAGGGAGTGTAAATTGTCGCAAGTGCAGCAAGACTAGCCAATTTTTCTAAAGTGTGCCAGTCAGGTCAGGCAAGGTCTCCCAAGGTCAATTGTGTGGTGGAAGATGAATCTGTGAGCAAATACGATCTGGTCAGGGGTTTATAGGACAGGATTGTGGTTGTGACTGATGTAGATATAGTTGCAGGTGACCCTAACAACTGTGTGGATCCGTATGTTGAAGTGACTTTTGGAGGCGAAAGGCTCATGTTACTGGTGGATTCTGGCACTCGGATCTCTATGATCACTTCAGAGTTGTTCCAAAAGACGTGGAACGAAAGGCTGTTATTCCCCCCTGATAGAGCGCCTGTGTCTTACGAAGAAAGGAAAATAGAACTAGAGGCAGCCGCGCCCCGTGGAGGGAGTTACGGTGGGGCAGGGAGGCGGGGAGGGGGAGGGGCAGGGTGGAGGGTGCTAAAAACCGGCATATGGATAATTGCAGGTAAGTAAACAATTTATTTAATGAAACAAATTTCGTAGCGGGCACTGCATCGCAAAATGCGATGTAGTGCACACTACGAAATTCAATTGTTTACTTACCTGCAATTATCCATATGCCGGTTTTTAGCACCCTCAGGTCACAGTGGGCATCTGCGGAGGACGGCCAGGGGCCGTCCAAACCCCCCGCTCATTAAATCTCCCGCACAGCTGGAGAATTCCTGCAGCGCCAAAGGGGTTAAAGACATGGCGACTTCCGAGGTTTTTGAAAGTGAGTTTCCCCTGGAATTTTCGAATGATCTTGGGAAAATATTGGGATTTAAGCACAGGATAAAGGTTAAGAAAGATGCCACACCCAATAAACATAACGTGAGATCTGTGCCCTTCAGTATTAGAGAAAATCTCAAGTAAGAGTTGGACAGACTACAGTCTAGTGGCGTCATTGAATCCATAGAATCCCGTTTATGGTTGTCCATTAGGGGTCGTAGGCAAACACAATGGTGACATGCGTTTGTATGTCGATTTGAGGAGCATTAACAAAGAGATTTGGGTTTACTCCCATCCTTTACCCAACACTGGTGATCTATTGGAAGAATTGAGGGGAGCGGAGTAGTTTTCAAAGATCGATTTGGCTGCAGCGTACCACATGGTAGTTTTGAAGGAGGAATCTCGTCATTACACTTCTTTTAAAGCGCCATTTGGGTCCTTTCAATTTTGCAGAAGCCATTTGGTCTGGCATCTGCTGCCTCGGTTTTTCAATCAAGGGTTTATATAGCACACTACTAGTTATTGTTTTACACTGTTGGAGGCTAGCTCCTTTTTAAACTGTGTTTCGTAAAATTTGCTCATAATCGTAATGATTGCTTTATAGATCGGATTTCTGCTTGAATATTATTTAGTGACCCCACGCTCGCCCATCTCTCGCATTGCTTGGACCATAATTGAAATTTGAAGCACATCTCACCATTTCGGTGATTCCCTCGCCGCCTCACGCCCGTCCGCCATCTTGGGTGTGGGCTGGAGACGCTGACACCACGTTTTGGGGGTTAGCGGGCTAGTCTTTGCCAGTGTCTTTAGGCAAAGACTATTTAGGAGCTCACTCGGCCAGTGCGCCGATCAGATACAGAACGACTTGCTGCTGCTGTAACCTGGAATTCGTTATTGTTTTACACTGTTGGAGGCTAGCTCCTTTTTAAACTGTGTTTCGTAAAATTTGCTCATAATCGTAATGATTGCTTTATAGATCGGATTTCTGCTTGAATATTATTTAGTGACCCCACGCTCGCCCATCTCTCGCATTGCTTGCACCATAATTGAAATTTGAAGCACATCTCACCATTTCGGTGATTCCCTCGCCGCCTCACGCCCGTCTGCCATCTTGGGTGTGGGCTAGAGACGCTGACACCACGTTTTGGGGGTTAGCGGGCTAGTCTTTGCCAGTGTCTTTAGCCACATACTATAAAACTCCACTAGTATGCAAGCGCGCAGCGATCGCGCGCAGCATTGCGCCGGAGGAGCGCCAGAGGAAAGCCCGTCTGTGCCCATCCGGGCCAGGACGGGCTTAGGGGCCACAAACTCTGTCCAAACCCGCACATACTCGCCTGACGCCCTCTGGGCACTAAAGACAGACTCCATCGGACTAGATGAGGTCACGTTGGTCAACCTGCAAACTGAAGCCCTGGTGCAGATAACGGGTACAGGCTCCAGGACTCTCCCCACACTCACTTCCTGGCAGTCACATGGCTTAAAAATAGTGACACTTAACACGCGCTCTTTGCAAAAGCATCACTTAGAGGTCTTTTCTCTACTGCTTGATGGAGAAATTGATATTCTTGCCCTCTCAGAGACATGGCTTGGCTCAGCATCAACGCCGGACATCCTGGCTGCCCTACCTCCCGAGTATGACGCAATCTGGTATAATCGCCCAAATGACTGTAAAGGGGGGGCTGTGGCCTTTTTGTTCAAAAAATGTCTCGCAGTGAAACAGATAATAGCAGAAAATTTTGCTTGCGCGGTGCTGTTAGGGATTAAAGTTTCACTTAAATCCTCATGTATTGTGATACTGGTAGTATATCGCCCGCCGCAGAGCTCACCGGATTTCAATTATATCCTATTTGAACTTCTGACGGATTTGGCCTCCAGATATAAGTCCCTTCTGGTGGTAGGCGACTTTAATTACCACTGGGACAAGGTACCCAGAGACCCTACTCAGACTGAGTTTGAAGCTAATCTCTCGGTGCTCAACTTACAACAGCTAGTGGTGGGTCCGACTCATGTGAAGGGCCACACATTGGATAATCTTTTTAATGGGATGTGTGTGTGTTCCAAACGTGGACACACATACAATTCGATATGTTTGCCTTTTTGTCTTTTTTGTTAGTAAGTGCTCTCGCGGAGTAAACCATGCTCTTTTAAGTGACATTTTTCTAGGGTATCCCCTCTCTCTAAGTTTGTTGACTAGCATGTAATTCGAAGTCCTTTCTCCTAGAGCAATTACGCCGGATACGCAAGAATTACCCATAGGGCAAGTTGTTCTTAAGGTTGGACGGATGATAACGCTGATAGTGAAGGGAATTTTTCTTATCTGTTGGTTTGGTGTGTAATGTGGTGATTAACCCACCTTGGGATGTTTTTACATTGACATTCAAAAATGGCAGATTATTTTTTGCTGAATTCAAGGCCAAATTTAATGTCAGGGCTACGTTGTTAAACCACCCATGGAATTCTTTAAGCATGAAAAAGGCACCAGACATCATCTATATACCTGAACCATTGATATAGGCAATATAGGGATTGTTTTGATATTGGATACTATAATATTCACTGCACATTAGAATATTGTCCCCTAATGTTTTGTAGGACCTTTGGTTGGTATTGTATTTTTGCCCATAACTGTGCTTGGGGTGGTCCTAGGAGAATGGGATCGCCACCAAATCATTTCAGCGTGATGTGCTCTTTGTGTTCAAGGCATCTGCTTTGTCCTCTCCCTAGGTTAGGGAGGACCTCAAAATCATGACATCTCTCACTGCTTGGCATTTTTCATTTTCATTTTAGCATGTAAAGGTAGAATTATTTATTGTTTAACTAGAGAAGCTTCTTGCTATATTTTTATTTTTGTGAGATGGCTATATGTATTTTAGCATGCAAAGATAATTGTTTGTTTGTTACGTGAGATTTCTGATTAAAACTTTTATTAACACACAGAAGATGATGGACGGAATATTGCACATTGGCAAAACATTCACCCCCAGTCACAGATCTGGGTTTAATCCATCGTTATTTTGCTCAACACGCCACCCCAGTTCAGACATGGCCATATGTAAATCAGTCTTGACTTTGTGCCTTATGGGAACAGTCCAGACCAAACTGCCAAGCCATGTCTTCCCTGGACTGGAATCAAGCATCTTAGGACCAGTTTCGGGCTTTCAGCCAGGATAGCTTGACTCCAGTGGCATAGTTAGCACGGGACCCACGTCTGCCTAAGACAGAAATAACGGAGGTTAGTCCCTGCATTTGGTCGGACCACTTCATGATAAAGTGCTGGGTTCCGGGTGACCCCGTGCTGACTGCCCCAAATAATTCACGGAGGAAAGTTCGACCTTGGAATAAGGTTGAGGCCGACCCTTTAATCGCGGCCCTGCTCTCCTCCACCCCCCCTAAAATGAGTGGCACAAATTTGGACCATGATGCTAGGGTGCTAAAGACCTGGATGCTCGCTGCTCTGGATAAACTGGTCCCTGAGCAGATGGAGAGGACTAGATCCAAAGGGAAGGGAGCACCATGGTATGATGCCTCTTTGAAAGAGAAGAAGCAAGCCCTTCGTAAGGCAGAGACTCCATTACTGTCAAATAGAGGCTGAAACTTTTAAAACCCTACTCTCTAAATATAAGGCAGACATCCTGGAGAGAAAGTCAGCTTTCTATGAGGGAAGAATTAGGGAGGCGATAAACATACAGCGAGAGACCTTTATGATATTAAGGGAACTCACGCAACGAGAAGGGAAAATTTCTATGTGCGATCAACCAGACTGTGATTCCTTCCAAACTTTCTTTCTTCGGAAGGTACAGGATATCATTACTGATATCAACGCACGGCCAGTTACAACCATGCTGCCCAGTCAGACTGCTCAGGTGCCGTCTAGGACTTTGAACAGTTTCCCCTCCATTGACGACAAGTGCTTAGCGGAACTGTTGGACAAATCAAGTCAGGCTCTAATATAGATCCATGCCCCCCAAAAATCTTTAAAATGTCCTTGCCAGGCATCCAGCCCCAGGTGCTGAGTCTATTGAATAACTCACTGAAAGCAGGCTATCTTCCAAATCAGATGAAGGAAGCTAGGAACTCTCCACTTCTAAAGAAAGCAGGAACGGACATGAAAGCCTTAAAAAACTATAGGCCTATCTCGCAGCTACCATTCCTGAGCAAGATCCTAGAAAAACACGTCCTGAGCACATTAGCCGGTCATCTGGAGGAACACCATCTCCTTCATGCCAGGCAGGCTGGGTTTCGGCCCCAACATAGCACAGAATTAGTCATGGCCTCGGTCGCCGATGAGCTCAGAGTCAGGGCAGACAATAAACAGCCATGCGCCCTGATTCTCTTAGACTTATCGGCGGCTTTTGATACGGTCAGCCACACCATCTTGCTGGACCGTATCGCGAAGCTGGGGATCACAGGCCAGGTGCTTAAGTGGCTGGAATCCTTCCTGTCAGGACGAACTCAGAGAGTGCAGTTGGGAGACCAGCTGTCTGGGGTTAGTGCTGTGACTTGGGGGGTGCCCCAGGGGTCGGCATTATCCCCCCTGCTTTTCAATGTTTATTTACAACCGCTGGTGGAGGAGCTCATGCGTATGAACTGCGAAATCTTCAATTACGCAGATGACACCCAGCTATTGGTCCAGCTGGAAGACACTAAAGAGGCCCAGGAATCAGTGAGGAACCTGCTCAGTTTCACGGTCAACTGGATGACTAACAATCTATTGAAATTGAACGCTGATAAAACGGAGGTGCTGGTGATCTGCAACCGAGAGAATCCCTGGAACGATCTGTATTGGCCCCCAGAGTTAGGAGCCACTCCCTCTCCTGGGTCAGTGGTAAAAAGCCTGGGGCTGAAGATCGATGCGGACCTCTCGATGGCTCCTCAAGTTTCAGCTGTGGTCGGATCTTGCATAGGGGTGTTGAGGCAATTACGAAAGCTAGTCTCCATCTTATCTGCCTCCACCCTGCAATCGATCGTATCTGCCACAGTTATCTCGAGACCTGATTATGGCAACGCCTTATATCTCGGCCTGCCACAGAAGCTGTTGAGGAAGCTGCAGGTAGTACAGAACGTCGCTGCAAGGCTGATCTACTCCCTGCCCAGAAACTCGCACGCAACTCCTCTGCTTCAGAAGTTGCATTGGCTTCCAGTGAAATTTCGAGTTCAGTTCAAGTGTCTCTGTGTGGCCCATAAAGCACTCTTTGGGAAAGCCCCAGAGTACATTAAGCAACGTTTGAAGAGGTATGTTCCTGGGAGACCTCTGCGCTCAGGAAGAACTTCCTATTTGATTCAACCCAGGTTCAAACTAAAAACCAGAGGAGGCAGGGCCTTATCTGTGCTCCTCCCGCAATTGTGGAATGAGCTCCCGGCCATTCTGAAGGAAGAATCACAGCAACTACCCTTTAGAAAAAAACTGAAAACCCATCTATTCAGAAAGGCACTGATTCCAGTTTAGGCGGTGGAACAGCTGAGGGTTTCGGGGTACCAGTGTGTTATGTTCTTCTTCTGTTAAGCGCTTAGAGACCGGCGGTGATAGGCGCTATATAAACAATCTATAACATAACATAACTACTCTCCCGTGAGGGTCTCAAGGCGCGGGGGGGACTCCGGATCAGTCGAAGAGCCAGGTCTTGAGGTCCTTCCTTAAGGTGTGCTGGGTTTGAGAGCGTCTGATGTTAATTGGGAGCTCGTTCCAGGTCTTTGCTGCGATGTAGGAGAAGGCACTCCCTCCTGTTTTGCTTCTGTGTAAGCGGGGGATCTCTGCCAGGTTGAGGTCGGCGAAGCTCAGGTTCCTCTTGTGTGTGTGGAAGGATAGTCTCTCGTTGAGTTATTTGGGTCCGATGTGGTTTAGGACTTTGTAGGTGTGGGTGAGGAGTTTGAAGGTCAGCCTATTCTCGACCTGGAGCCAGTGGAGGTCTCAAAGGTGTCCGGTCATGTGTTCGTGGTGTGGGGTCCCGAGGACGAGTCTGGCGGCAGCATTTTGGATAGTCCGTAGTCTGTGTAGGAGAGATCTGTTGATTCCGGCGTGTAGAGCGTTGCCGTAGTCCAGTCTGCTGGTTATGAGCGCGAGGGTGACGGTCTTTCTGCAGTCGGGGGATCCACTTGTCGGTCTTGCGGAGGATACTCAGGCAGTTGAAGCTACGGCGTTGACCTGGCGTTCATGGCGTGGGAAGAGTTGAGGATGATGCAGAGGTTGCGTGCGTGGTCCGTAGGGGTGGGTGGGTTCCATAAGCCGGAGGGCCACGACAAGTTGTCCCAGGCAGAGTTGCAGGGTCCGAGGCCGAGGACTTCGATCTTTTCTGAGTTGAGCTTGAGGCAGCTGTCGTTCATCCAGGTTGCCTCGTTTTTCATACCCTCCTGGAAGCAGAGTCTGGTGTCTATGGGGTTCTTCGTGAGTTAGAGGATGAGTTGGGTGTTGACTGCATTAGATATGATGCTGAGCCCGTGCTGTCTGACAATGGCGGCGAGGAAGGCCATGTAGATGTTGAAGAGCCATGGGCTAAGATGTGAGCCCTGGGGCACTCCGCAGTTGATGTCGGTGGGTTCGGAGAGGAAGGGCGGGAGTCTGATCCTCTGGGTTCTGACGGCAAGAAAAGATCGGATCCAGTCAAGGGCGGCTCCTTGTATCCCGGGGTCATGAAGTCTGGCTGCAAGGGTGCGGTGGGAGACGGTGTTGAAAGCTGTGGAGAGGTCTAGAAGGATGAGGGCCATGGTGTGTCCCTGGTCGAGTATCAGGCAGATGTCTGTGTCGGCGAGGAGAGCGGTCTCGGTGCTGTGGTTGCTGCAGAATCCGAGTTCTCTTTGATGAAGGTGGTCATCTGGGTGTTGACGAGTCTCTCTGTGACTTTGGCTGCGAAAGGGAGGAGGGAGATGGGCCGGTAGTTTTTCAGGTCCATAGGGTCGGCCATGGGCTTTTTGTGAAGGGGTTTAACCTCCGTCCGCTTCCAATTGTCTGGGAAGATACCAGACATGAAGGAGGCATTAATGGTCCGTTCCAGTTCGGGTGCGATGGTGGCGGCAGCCCTGTGGAATATGTGTGGTCTGTGGGGGCTCCTGAGTGGCTGTTGTGTATGGTCGTGGTCGATGGTGGCGGGCTTTCCAGGTCGAGATCGTCAGCTGGTCAGCCGCGAAGGGGGTGGGGGTAATGTCCTGCATTGGTTCGCTGAAGTCGTCGTAGAGGTCCTTGATCTTATGGTGGAAGTATGTGCTGAGCTTGTCGCAGAGTTGCTGGGAGGGTGTAACGTCTGTGGCTTCGCTGGGTGGCTTGGTGAGCTGCTGTATGACGCTGAATAGTTCCTTGGCGTTGTTCGCATTGGCCTGGATTTTGTCCTTCATGAAGGTCCGTTTGACCTCCCCGATGCGCTGGTGGTATTCCTTCAGGGCACTCCTGTGGGTGTTCTGTGCTTCAGCGGTTTTATGGTTCCGCGTCTGCATGAGCATCTGGCTTCCTGTAGTTCCGTGGTGAACCAGGCGGCCTTCAGCGGGTGTTTCTTGGCATGGTGCGGAAGGGGTGTGAGTATATCTGCACAGCGGGCGATGCAGCGGTGGAGTTCTGTGGCTGTGGAGTTAGTGTTGGTCGTGGCACTGGGTGGCTCTTGACGGAGGGTGGTGGTGAGGAGTTCCTTGCTCCAGTTTCCTTGTGGTGGTCGCGGGATGGGCTTGGGTGCGCTGGTGGTATTGAAAGTGAAATGGACGCAGTGGCGGTCTGTCCAGGGCGACTGGTTGGTGTGGCTGAACCGGATGTTGGTCCCCCCGTGAAGATAGGGTCCTGAATGTGGCCAGCCCTGTGCGTGGGTGTGTCAACCAGCTGTTTCAGTCTGAGGTTGGCGAGGCTGTCGAGAAGGGTTATGGAGTGGGGGTCATTGAGGTTGTCAAGGTGGAAATTCAGGTCCCCAAGGAGGATGTAGTCCTTGGAGGCGATTGCGTGGGGTGCAGTAAGTTCGGCTTTGGAGTTTGCGGACTGGGTTCGGGGGCCTGGGGGTCTGTAGATGAGGGTGCCGCGTAGCGTGGTCCTGGGGCTGGTCTGAATCAGGAAGTGGAAGTGTCGGAGTGGGGGGGGGTCCCTCGTGCCGGAAGTGGAGAGTCGGTGGGGGGATCTTGTGTGCTATGGCGAGTCCTCCTCCTGGGCGGGGGGGGCGGTCTCTTCTCTGGACCTTGTAGCCATCAGGGAAGGCAGTGGTGATGTCGGGGCAGGAGGTGGTGTTGGTCCAGGTTTCTGTGAAGAAGGCAACTTCAGGCGAGAGGGTGTCCATCAGGTCCCAGACCTCAATAGCGTGTCAGTGTAGGGATCGCGCGATGAGGAGGAAGCAAGTCAGGGTGTTGGTGGTGTGTGCGTTGGGCGAGCCTTCGGTGGTGATGGGGATGTTGTTGATGATGAAGGATCTGTGGCAAGCTCTGCACGTGAACTCTCCATGGTGGTATTCGGTAAGGCTCTTGCGCAGTCAGTGTGTCTTCCGGCGTTGAGTGTGTTGAGGGTGGCAGATTCATAGTAGAGGGCCCTGGGAGAGCCAGGGTTCCTGGCACTAGTCGCGGACGGGCGCAGACTGGCTTGCCTTAGGCATGTGAGCCAAGCAGCGGTCTGTATTATGTAGGGGCTGGGAGTGACGCTCAGCTGGGAGGCGGGAATACGGGCGCGAGGAGAGGGGAGGTTCCAAGTGGGCAGTGGCAGGAAGCATGGGCTGGGGACGGCGAGAGGGGGCAAGAATCCGGTACAGGCAAGAAAGGTAGGAAAATAAAATACAAACAGGGTCCAAATAACAGCAGAGACACAGAATACAGGGGCAAGCGCAAATTAACAAAAAAATCAGATGGACAATACTTCTGATGGCAGCAGACTTGAACACACAAGGCAGGGGCTCCAGAGGCAGCAACAAATCGCAGGAGCTGTCGGGCAGAGTGCAGGCCTGTGACCGAGGTCCAGATCTTACGAGAGCTCCCCCGCAGTTGTCTGCATTATGTAGAGGAGGGGAGGGACGCTCATCTGGGAGGCGGGAAAATGGGCACGGGGAGAGGGGAGGTGCCGAGTGGGCAGTGGCGGGAAGCGTGGGCTGGGGACGGCGAGAGGGGGCAAGAATCCGGTAGAGGCAAGAAAGGCAAGAAAATAAAATACAGACAGGGTCCAAATAACAGCAGAGAGACAGAATACAGAGGCAAGCGCAAATTAACAAAAAAATCAGATGGACAATACTTCTGCTGGCAGCAGACTTAAATACACAAGGCAGGGGTCCAGAGGAAGCAACGAATCGCAGGAGCTGTCAGGGAGAGTGCAGGCCTGTGACCGAGATCCAGGTCTTACGAGCTCTCCCTCGCAGCGGTCTGCATTATGTAGGGATGGGGAGGGACGCTCAGCTGGGAGGCAGGAAAACCGGTGTTGGGAGAAGGGAGGGGCCGAGTGGGCAGTGGCGGGAAGCTGGGCTGGGGACGGCGAGAGGGGGCAAGTATCAATGCATAATGCAGCAAATCTTGGGAGGTATTAAGAGAGGTGTCTTCTTTCAGGATGATGTTTGGATTTTCTCAAAGTACCTAGAAGATCAGAATAAAACTTTGAAGTTACTTTTTCACACTTCTGACGATAAAGGCAATGTGTGAGTTTTGGAAGAAGGAAATTGAGTTCCTTGGCCATCTTGTCTCATGCAAAGGAGTAAGTCCTAGACCTGCTTTGTTAAGGCTGTTGTCGATTGCCCATGTCCAAAGAACAAAGACGATCTAGGCTTGTTTATGGGGTGGTTTTGAGTTTTGTGCACGCTTTATTCCTGATTGTGCAATGAAGATGAAGGCTTTTTCGAACATGTTGAGAGTGAATGTTCCATTTGTGTGGAGCGACATTTGCCAGAGTCAAGTCAGAGATGCCAAATGTTAAGACTCTTAGTGCCTATGACCCGTGTGTGCCTTGCACTTTAACAGTGGATGCCAGCAACTATGGTTTGGGTGCGTTGTTGAATCAACAGTTGGAAGAAGGTGAGGTGACCATCAGTTATGCATCCAGGGTTTTACCTGACCTAGAACTGAACTACTCAGTGATTGAGAAAGAGTTGCTGGTATGCTATTGGGTTAGTGAGAAATTCAGGAGCTACATTTGAGGCTAGGAAATTTGTGATACAAACCAATCATCAAGCCACTGGTATACATTCTTGGTGGAGACAGGATAAAATATACCACGCCGCGCATAGCACGCCTCACTACGAAATTACTACAGTATAATTTCGCTGTAAAGCACATTCCAGGCAAGGAAAATGTCAGAGCCGATCTACTCTCCAGGTTACCAATGTGTGAAGAAGATGGGCTTGATGCAGAGGAAGATAAGGAGGACTGTTTCATGGCGAATGTTGGCGCTGTGGAAATCAAAGCATGTAGCGAGAGTGAATGGAGAAAGGCTGAGAGCGAGGGTGCTGTGCTGCTGAAGGTCAAGGATTATATTGTTAAAGAGTGTCCTAAGGAAAGGAATGTGCCCTCTGAGATTCAACCTTTTTGTAAGGTTGCGGAGGATTTGTCCATTGAAGATGGTGTGGTTATCAGACATGACAGATGCATTCCCCTGGCCGCCATTCGTGAATCACTGGTAAATTGTGCCCACGAAGGGCACTTGGGCTCCACTATGACAAAGAGGAGGGTCAGAACGCACTATTGGTGGCCGTCCATAGACAAAGATATTGAGTAGGCTGTGAAGGGGCATGTTATTTGGTATGGGGCGGAGAAGGGGTACAAAGTCGTTACTCCACCTCTACAGCCTATATCTTTACCTGAGACTCCATGGTTGAAGGTGGGGGTTGACTTGGTGGGACCATTCAACTTTCTTCCCCACCATTTACGTTTTGCTTTTGTGTTGATGGACTACCACAGTAAGTGGCCTGAGGTTTGATTCTGTGCGTCTCCTACTGCTGGTAGTCAATTTCCTTAAAGAAATTTATATTGGAGAAGGTTTTCCTGAAGCCCTAGTGTCTGAAAATGGTTTGCAATGAGATGAGCATGTTTTTGAGTGAGTCTGGAGTAAATGATTTGAGGAGCTCGATTTGCCACCCGCAAACTAACGGATTAGTGGAAAGGATGAATATGATGGTGGTTGAGTGCATCAAGTGGGCAAAGGGCAACAGCTATGATGCGGAGTATGCGGGTAGGTCCATGCTGTGTCCTACTGCACTACGCCACACTCTCTCACAAAGGCTGCCCCTTTTGTGTCGCTTAGAGGTCGTCTGCCCACCTCTACTCTATACCCTGCGTGATTGCTTAAAATTGTACGCAACAAGGTCCCATGCTGGGTGGATCAAGAGGCCTTGGGGTCAAGGGTGGAAGTGGGCCTAGAGAAAATAAAGAACAGGTATGATCTCAAGAAGTCATTAAGACTGGTATTATTGCGCCCAGGTGACATTTTGCATATTAAAAAGGTGTATTTCATGAGGAAAGGTGGATCGGTGTACAGTGATCCAGTGTGTGTTGAAAGAGCGTGTGGAGTTGCAGGTATGGTACAGGATGGGCACTGGTGGAATGTCAATAAGGTGGTGAAAGTGTCCAACATACCCAGCCAGGTAGGACACCAGGATGTCTCACTCTCGTCCTCCAATGAACAAGTTACCAAGACGAAGCCCAAGAGATCTGTTTGTGAGAAGTATCTGCCTGGAAACTAAGATGAAGGGTATTTGAGTGTTTGGGGTTGTAGTCTATCATTTTGTTTTTTCTTAGGCTGAATTTTCAGCTTTTATTTGTTTTTCTGTTTACCCTTTTCTGTTTTTGTTGGGTTACCCTTTTCTGTTTTTGTTGGGGCCCTTGGGGGGTGGGGGAGGCGTGTTTTGTTGGATTTTGTTTTCATTATAAAAACAAAGAGATAATATGTTGTGTTTACCAAGAGTTGTTGGTTCTTAACATTTTGGAATGTGTTAAGGGTTGCCATAGTTGCCCAGTGGCAGGAGGGTTCCACATTTGGCAGTTTGAGCTCTCCAGGCAAGTGAGAGCAGCGGTGGCCCGTTGATGTGGAATAAACACAGTTTTAAACTAGACTTACCATGTCCTGTCGTCTTTGATGCACATTGGATACAACACCTGAAACTCTTCTCACTTGGCAGTCAGAAGAAAAAAAATTAAAGTGAATAATGCAACTGTCCCGCTGGGATACATGTAATCTAGAAGAAAAAAAAGGCTGTAGTATGTCATTCTCATGTTAAAACAACAACATATCAAATACCTCCAAATGATGTACAGGGGAGCAAAAACGTGGCATTTGTTGGTAATTCTGAAGTGTGATTGAAACAAAGATTTTAATAGGATCAGAACAAATCAAGGCATTTTGCTTGGTGATGCAAAAATAATATTCACTAAAATCCGATTTCCACACATTATCATTTGTGTGCAATATAGTTTTTATTATTAAAACAGTTTGTCCGTGCATATTTAGTAACCATTTCTTTGGAAAAAGGTCTGTCTGTAAACGACAATGTGCTACTACACGATGCTTTAGTTACATCAAAAAACAAGCATTTACAATGCAACGGTCTCGCCTTTGGCAAAGTTAGAGCTATTGGCATTGTAAATGACAACATTTTTATTTATGTGTTGGTTTTGAAAACAGATAAATAAATGGCATTGTCATTTACAATGTCAATAGCCATACAACTTGTAATTACATTACACACACACAGGGTCACACGCACACATACAATCTTACTACCACACACAATTTCTCTCTCACACACAGTCTCTCTCTCTCCCACACAATCTGTCTGTCTCTATCGTGCACACACACTTACAATCTCACACAAACGCTCACACATAATCTCTCGACCACACACACAATAATTATCACTTTCTCACATACACACTCTCACACACAATCTTTCTGACGCAAACACTTGCAATTATTTCCACACACACAAATGATCTCTCTCACGCACACATAATCTGTCTGTCCCATCGGTGCACCCAACAATAACTGGAAATGTGTCAGCGCTGTACAGGAGACCTCTAGCGTGATTTTTTTTTTTATTATTTTTTTACATAGAGACACCGCCTTCCAAATATTGCATTTAAAGAGAATAAAAAAATGGAGAGCATTCTATGAACCTTTGTATCTCTGTTTCTTTGTATCTAGTTTCTTTCAATGCGCAGTATATTAAGCCTTTTCTCGAACAATAAAACTCTGTGGAGGGAAAAAAGCTGGAGGCCTCTCTACACTAAAATAATTGAAAACAAAGGGGCAGGAAAACGATGACAACATTTGGAAATCACCCGTTAAATGTAAATAGATATGCGGTACCCCAAAATGAAATATTCACAGCTTACAAGGGAGGCAGGCCCTTGTACACTCGTAGTACTGTTCATTTACATCTAAGCACAGCAACATGAGGCCCGCGCCATGTTCTAAGTTTTGGCTTTTATTAATAGTAAGAGGTGGCAAACAGTGTGTAACAAGTTTGTAACAGTGTGTAAATAAGTCCCCTTTACCTTTGGTGAAGTGACTTATATACGCTGTATGTATGTACACTGTAGTAATGTTAATTGACTAAACAAAAGATTACAAATAAATTGAACTTTATAAGGGCTTCATCATAACATACTCATTCATTCAATCTTTATTTCGGCCATATGGCCATAAAAGATATGCAGCAACAGTAAAACATGTACAATCATGATAAAATCCACAACAATAACAAAGCAGCACATGCTATACACTATAAAATCATTCCTGAGTATTAAACTACCAGAGTTACATTGTAAAAAAATTTGGGATTAACTCGAGGCCTGTGATTTCAAAATGCGAGTGCGGGTATGCCAGACATTAGTGAGGAATTTTGCCAGTACAAACACAGTTAAACTTGAAGCATCGGTTTTTAGGATTCTATACATTGGCAGGTACTCTCTACAACCAAAGTTCCTTATAAGTGGTAAAAGCCAGTACTGCCTAGCTTTCCTATAGGTTGGACAAAACAGGGCCACGTGTAGATCACTCTCCTCCGCATAAGAGCATGTCGGACACTGCTTAGAAAGGGGCGGGGTTGTCCAGGAGCTGGTAAAAGATCTGAAGGGCAATGTTCCATATCTCCATTGGAGAAACAGCTTCCTGGCCAACACGGGGGACATAGCGTCCAAGACCCTTTCCAGCCTGTAAGAGTCCTTGCTCAGCATGAATACAGATGTTAATGATCCCTCCTTCTGGCCGTCCATGGCAGATGATAATTTCTGGTCGTGGAAGACCTTAACCAAAGTTCTGCGTGGGATGCTTAATGAGGCGTTTGCAGGGTCGGACCAGAGATCGGGGAACCCCAATGTTGTGCATGATTTTTGGATGTATTTTACCCAGGGGATTTGTGAAGCTTTGGGATGGGTTAGAAGTTCACTCAGTTCCGCCCTATAGGCAGATAGTTTTTCACTACTCCACAGTCTTCGCCAGAAGACTATGGGTCTGAGACCTATTTCATCAACTATTGGTCTCAGTCCCAGATCCAGCCTCAGAGGAAGGAGCGGGGTGCTGGCCGGAAGTGCAACTATCTGTCTAATGAAATGGTTCTCAGTTGCCGACAAACTACGAGTTGATGTGTGTCCCCACAGTTCCGCCCCATACATAGTGGCGCCCCTAGCCTGTGCTTTATAAATCTGTATGAGCGGTCCCAAAGGCCGGTATGTCGAGTTCATCATCATCCGCACAATACCCCCAGTGGTCTGCACTAATTTGAGGTTAGCTCTAGTCTGATGTGGCCCCCATGACATAGTCTCATTCAAGGTTACACCTAGATATTCAAAGGTGGAGACTCTCTCAAGCCTTGATGCTCCCAATAGTGGGTTTGGGCGCAATTTCTGACCAGGATTCAGGACCATAAATTTAGTTTTTGTGGCGTTGATTTCTAGACCCCTATCTGTACAAAAAGCCACAAAAGAGTCAAGGATGATCATAACATACATTAAGTAATGCACGAAAAGCAACATCCATCAAAGTTGGAAGTCTGGCGAAAATCCAAATAACTTGGTTTTGCTCTGAAATCTAAGCCCAATCACAGCCCAAGCAGCAATTCAATGGACTATCTCAGCAAAAAGGAAACGGAGGTCGTGAGTGGGTTTTTTACGTCAATCTATGTTTGCAACTTGTGCGGACCATCAATCATTTCACAGTGACAAGAAAATCCAGCTTAAGTTAAAGAACATGGATCAACATATCGGAGTACAATGCGAGCTTCCAATACACCCCAACCACTGATTTCATTAAATTGAACTTAACCTCTCTGTTCATCCAACTTCCTCATTTTTCAGAATATGTAATCATCAAGCACCAGCCTCCATGTTATCATCAAAGCGGTAAGCAGGACTGGCATTAATATGTGCACTGCAAGAAATTCACTGAGACGCGGCCGCAGAAACGATTTCTGGCAGATCCGTTAAACCAATAAATCATCACAAACAATTGCGGGGTAACTCTCACTCGTGATTAGCCAGGGACCTTCAAAACATCCGAGATGGGGCTGTGGCAACAGAACACATCTCTCTGACCACACATACCATCATTCAAGAATCAAAACTACTCACTGCAGTGGGAATGCCTCGCTACGTATTTATGACACGAAGAATTCTGTGAACCAAAGAGGGAAAAACAACATGCCATGGAGCCGACATGGCGCGTTTTCATGTCCGTGGTCAGGAAAAGCATTTTACACCATGGCGTTACAAAGCTGCTGGACCAAAATGTACTTGTCTTGCACTTTTAAAGCGACACTGGCTTTTCTCAAAACAACAAAAACAAGCGTCCGCGAACTTGAAAAACAAGAGCCTCACCGGAAGTCAGGCAAAGTCGCCTGTGACGGGGGCGGCCCTGCGTCTGGACCGGAAGAGAAGGCGGAGTGAAAGCTTCTAGCGACGCCAGAAGGAGAGCGGAGTCCCTCAGAATTCACCTGGTAAGTTGAAAAGGGCTGGGGGGGCCTCGGTTCCCTCGTTGTGTGTGTGTGTGTGTGTGTATGTGTGTATGCATGTGTGCGACGGCGGGGGAGAGGGGGGTGCACTCGTGTGTGTGTGCGCGCGTGTGTGTGTATGTGAGCGGGGGGGTGGGTGTCTGTATGTATGTGCGTGGGCGCTTGTGTGTGTGTATGCGCATGCATGTGTGCTTCCCAGGAGACGGCGCCTGACCACAGCGCTCGTTCGCGTGCGCGTGTCAGTTTGGAATCGCCTCCAAGGCGATGTGCGCGGCCAGGATTATCTCCTGGGATGCACACATGCCGACAAAAGAGCCTCGGCGGAGACGCGCTTCCGCGCGTTCAGCCGAGCCCTAAAAATCACCCTCCTCGTGTCCATTAAAGTAAGGTGGGTCTCAAAAAATTGTAGTACTAAAAAGTGGGTCATGGTTCTAACAAGTTTGGGAAGCACTGCTCTAGAGACACACCACCTAAAAACATCCCATCCATCAAGTAGAACAAAAGCTTCACTTAGTCAATACAATCTGTTACTTCCAACATGCGACAGTAATTACCTTGGTCCGAGCACTATGCCATAAATCCTGAGAACACGCAGATGTAGAGGAAACAATGCTATGATGCTTGAAAACAGAAAACTGAAAATTGTCAACCTCGTTGCAGGAAAGGAAATTTATCTCTAAAAAGTCATTTTTCAGCGCACCTTATTTTGCATCCTAAAAATACACCAGTCTTACAACAAATTTGAAATACTTTTGAAAACATCAAAATGTTATACCCCGTGTCTTCTCACCCCAAGCAGTACTCTTTTATCAAATAACTGTTCTAAATATATTTTAACTAAATACTTATGTCTTTTAACAGCAGATGTGCTGAAGCCCATTGTATACCTACATTATCCTTCAATGCTTTTAAGGAATAGTGTGGTCATTTATAAATAGAGCTAGGCCACAAATGAATTTTTAAGGGATTTCATAGCCGAATGTGGATGTATCCTTGTAATTAAATCCATACGGCCTTATGGATACTATATTGAATTAAAAAAAATATTCAATAAAGCAATTATTAATATTCAAACACATCTTTATCATTAAAAGATTTATAGAATCAGTGTAAACAGAGAAATGGTGAACTCAGACAATTTATAAGTTATTCGCACTGTTGTGACCTGCTCACTTAAGGACATCAGTGTAGAAGTAATAAAGAATATAATCCTGATCCTCAACCCAATTGGATTCATCAGTTGACGCATTCCCCGTCATTGTGATGAAGTTCATAGATATTTCTTCCACACACATCAATTTTAAATCAATCCCTGACACAATGCATGGTTCCAAATATAATTACACATGCAAACAAAACCACTGTAAAGAAAAGCATTGCTTAAACCAACTCAGGTAGAAAATCATTGCCTTATTGCTAACCTTCCTGTGGAGTGTACGAATAAATCCCGACCACACTTGGTGGATTTCCCTGGGCCCTATGGCAAGCGCAGGTATACCGACATACTATTCCGGGCAGAAAAATAGGCAGGAGGTGTCATAAATTTCTATAGAAATTACCAAGAGATGCAACAAATAACAAGCATTGGTAATGCATTGGTTGTGCATATGTGACGAATAATAAGGTGTTTTTATCAATCACTGTCCGGGTCGAAAGAAAGAGCTCCTTCCTTACAAGGATCATGGGAGTGGAAAGGGTGCAGCACAGCGGCCAGAGCTCCTTACTCGAGAGCTGGGGATCCAGGTTTGAGTCTTGGCGGCGCAACATCCTGTGATTCTGAGTAAATCACTTAATATATGGCTGATAAGTTGCTTTATAAATCTGCTGCAAGATTAAATACTATTGTATTTTTCTCGTTGGTCGTGTACTCTACGGTGCTGCGGCTCTTGCCTGTGTCTGACTTCAATTATTTTACTGCTAGTAGATGGTGGTTTCCCTAAAAAAAAAAAAAAAATGTCAGCCCAAAAATGATTTCCGTATGTTGCAAGCTTGTTGGATCTTTTTGGAATCAGCTAAATGAAGGGCATCTAAAGGTATGTGACAACGAGAGAAGGCGCTCTCAAGTGGCTGATAATTTCTCAGTGTTAGAACGGGAAGACACCCGAATTTGAATCCCGTCACGCCATGTGACCAAATTGTGTAATGCTGGACACGCAATTTTAGGGATATATTGAATCCAGCATTGTAAGCAGATTCCGGAAACGCCGTAAGGCTGAGCTTTTCAGACTGTTCTTCGAATAAAATACAGACTTGCCATGAGTGAGCGAGGAATCCTAGATAGGAAACTTGCCCCACATTCAGTTGAACTCCTACTGCCCAACAATAACTGGACTTGTAATTCTTACTGTATAGTGCTCTACAATAACCTGGAGTAGACTTGCAGCACTATATAAATCTCCTAAATAGGTAATGGAGAGATGTGGCACAGCGGAGCGGCCAAAGCTGCTGATTTGAGAGCTAAGGATCCCGGTTCGAGTTTTAACGGCGCAATATCCTGTGATTCTATGCAAATCACCTAATCTCTCCGGGTGATAAATTGCTATATAAAACTGCTGCAAGACTTACAAGCATTGGCATAGCCAATAGGTCTTCCCTTTGGGACCTTATACATGTTTAACCAGAGCTAATAGCTAGTGCTGGTGCAAAGGTGATGCTGAGTGATCTGTTATGATACAGGAGGTATCACACACAACCTGTATATTGGCCAGAAGGTAGTGGTGATTGGACCTGAGGGCACAAGCTTTATTATGTGGAACAATAAGTTGACTCATGATATGCTGTCTGTGGGCATATTTTACTGCTGCTGCTGTACTGGTGCTGAATGATGCTGAGTTGGTGCTTTGCTGAGGTGATGCTGTGCTGATGCAGAGTCATATGCCCGGAAGCAGCTGGGGCAAGAAGGACTCAAGTTCTGAATGGAGTAGTGTGTCAAACTGCATGAAAACTAATGGGAGCTATCAGCTGACGCATTTAACAGTGGCTTCATGGGGAGACCTACAAGGTGCTGCAGGGGATTGCACAGCTGTTCAGTTACTATACACTGGATCATGCAGTCTGTTTCAGGAATACATGCTGCCTCACGAAACATTTATGGACTGTTTCGAGGCTTTTTAATGCACAGACAGAAAGACAAGTGCCTCGGTGCATGTCAACAGCACTATAATATTCTGTGTGTGACTGCATCAGTCGAGAATTGAACAGCCTGAAGAATCAGTGTAAGGGGCAAGTTATGCTTGAAATAATAAGTTGACAGATTGAACACCCCACCTGCTGTAAGCTTGTCACTGAATTTACAAAAGCCCAATTATTTGAGCAGTGCATGAACTTTGCTATATGCAGTTCAGGCTGTCTCTGAAGCACCAGACCAGTAGAGATCTGTTCATGGACGGGGACCCTTTAATGCGTTGCATTGTAGTCTGTTGGGTTCTCTGGAGATGTTCGGGACATGCTTACAGTAAAGAAGGTGCTTGGTTCTAGTTGGACTAATAAACTATGTTAAGTTGTTGGCCCGCCACTAGACAGCGTTATTATATGGGACAACGTATGTGTTCCAGCACTTAAAACTTTAGGGGCTTATTTTTGAGCCCTTGCGTCACTTTTACGTCGCTGGTGCGACACTTTTTGTGACGCACCAGCGGAGTAAAAAAGGTGCCTTGTTGCACCATATTTACAAAGTGACGTATCTACCTAGATGCGTCACTTTGTAAACCCCTGCGCCACATTATATCTGCGCCAGGTATAATGTATGCAAGGGGGGCGTTTTGACACAAGAAAGAGTCATAGAAATGAAGCAGTGAAATCTATAAGATTTCACTGCGCCATTTCTTGGACGCTAATGCGTTAAAATCTAACGTCTGCCTCATGGCAGGCGTAAGACTGACACAGGCACTAACAACATGAGACTTGCCTATGTGAAAGTACACATTGCTGGAGTTGCGTCACTTTTGTGACACACTCCAGCAATGCATCACTTTTGCGCCTACAGATACGTCAGAAATACTGACGTATCTGTAACTCCTTGCGACATGATGCGTCATACTGTAAATATGACGCATCGTTAGTGTCGCAGAGACCGCAGTGAAAAGTGACGCATCGCTGTTTTCACGCAGCGATGCGTCACTTTTTATAAATGAGGCCCACAAAGACCTGTTACGCACTTTACCTTATTTATTAAATGGTAGGCGCTCTGTAGTTGTGACAGTTCAGTCACCCCAGGCTTATAAGCAGGTAGAAATGTAAATCTATTATGCTTGGTGAAATGGGAAAGAATGTGAAAGTGCAGTTAATCCCCGGGCCAACTAAAAGCCCCAGCAAACACCCAAGCAAATGCCATACAGTAGTAGAAGTCAGAGAACACTGCTCCCTTTCTGCACGTGGAAAGTAACCGGCTTGTAACAAATAGTTTTTGTTGTGTGGCTGCAGTTAAACCCCAGGGCGTGTAAACAGTCACCCTACAGCAGAAACATAACTTTGACCACTTATACTATTTTAGAGGAAGCGTGTTGCTGCTGTGGCTGCAAGACCACAAATAATTAGATTGGGAGCGCTCCAGCAGGGAAAATGTATTTTACCTTCATTACCAATATATCTAAAAGCATTGTTAATTTGATAGTTGTAGCATATGATGGTGCATTTTAATCACTTAGGGGTTGGGGGGTGAAACATTTCCCCACTCACACCTCAAAAATAAAGTCAGCCATTATGGTTGTGGATATACATTACTGTAAAACTCCCTGCAAGCAGGAAACAAAATCCATTGCACTTATGGAAGCGAGGTAGTGTGTTATGTTGCAGTCACACATGTAGACCCACTGTAAATTGAAAACTAAATATATTGCAGTTGGGGAAGCATGAGAGCTAGTATAGTGCACTAAGACCCTGTGTTTCATCAGAAACCACCAGAAACATACCCACCGCAAACAGAAAAAAGCGTTTATTATATTTGGCCATGTGAGAGAGTGCTACTCCCTTAGCGAGGGTATGAGCTCATTTGCTTGTAACATTGTATTGTAATTGCATTTATATAGCGCTTACTACCCCTAACGAGCCGTCAAAGCACTTTTTCAGCGAGTAGCATGCAACTCCGGAACCCACAAGATTGTCATTATCTAGTGTGTGTTGTGATGGTGCAGTGAGACCCTAGAGCAGGTGAACAGTGACCCCATACACCCCAATAACATAGAAATTATCTCAGGATTGTGGAAGTTTATTGCTGTTATGGATACAACTCCATAAGTAATTTGAAAGTGACCGCTCCAATAGTGCAAAGTAATTTTTCCAACATTGTGAATAAATGTTATATCATTTTAAATGTAACTGTTTTTGCAGCTGAAACCCAGTGCATAAACTTGGCAATGTAAAATTTTTGTAGCCCACGGAGCTGCTAAAAAACAGAACATAATATTTGGTGCAGCACTTCAAATGGAAACATTGTATCTTATAAAATTGGGATTTGCTATGCAGCGTGTGATGGTGCAGTTACACCCCGGGGCTGGCTGCTAAAGAATCCCCCAGACAGAAAGGTAAATCCATTATGGTTGGTGATACGGGAGAGTGTGTGAAACCAAGAGTTCACGCAAACACAAAAAGACAATGCATTATAGTTGGGGACCTGAGAAAGCACTTGTAACAGAAATATTTGAGGTTCAGGAAAAGTAAGTCAAATCTGGTTTGTAAAGCGGGAGAGAGTGTGAAACTGCAGTTAATACCTCGGTTCCTTCCTAAATTCACAGCAAACCCCAATGACAATGCCTTACGGTTGGTAAAGCGAAAAAGCGCTGCTGATTTAGTGTGTGTAAGAAGTACTGCGCTTGTGAGAAAACTATCAGCTGCTGTGCGTTGAGACGGTGCAGTTAAATGAAAAGGGCAGGCATGTGAAAACTTACCATATTCTGAGAAGTAAAGTTATCAAATGACAATCGGTTTGGGTAAGTGTTTTTAGGTGTGTTGGCTGCAAGACCACAAATACATAACAAGCGTGCGCACCTCATGCTGAAAGAGGAGGAGGCAGCAGGGGCAGGGGGAGAGAAGAGAGGGCCTGCGCCTGTTTCCCTTGCAGGAGCGAGCAGGAACCATCTGTTAATTACAAACAGATGGTTCAAAGCTCGCTCCCGCAAGGGAATCGCCAAACGTGCATGCGTTGCCATTGAAAGCGTGTACGTTTTTGGCAGGAAAAGGGAATCGATTGCTAAAGGTCTTCTATGCAGAGCATGCGCGCTGCGTAGGCGAGACCTAAAAAGCAAAAATAGGCAAAACTTTATGAAAAAATTGTTCCACCAAAGCGGATGTTGACAGTATTTTGACTACAGGAAACTGATAAGAGAAGCAGATGAGAATCAAGCATTGGTAAATGCAGGAAAATATGCTACAACCAATGAAAATGGAGGAAAGGGTGGAGGCCGGATGTAAGCCCTTTTAAGTTTATATTGAAAACAAGTGATTCCTCAAGCACAGCACAAGAGCAGGGCAGGCAAAACATAAAAAGGAAATGTGAACATTGAAGGGTCACAGTGTCCTCAGACGCATCCATTCTGAAGTACATAGTGTCTGTTCTGTTGGACCTGAAGAGCTCTTCAGGTGGGCACAGGGGATAACACCTTCCGAACCAGGTGGTGAAAGGGTCAGATAAATGTACTGAAATTACTACGTATGATTGCGGCAATGTGTCAACGGCCTAGTTATATTTTAAGTTGGTGGGTGTTTACATAACATGTTACTATTATATGTTTAGTTTATGTAGAAGGTACGCAATAGAGGTCTTTCTCGTTTTGAAAGTATTGTTTACATTGCATACAGACAGGTGAGGCTTTTGTCAAATTGAAATTGTTGGTACTGGGGTGTGTTTAAATGTCACACTGCTAAACGGTCACTGGTAAAGGGGCCTCAACAAGCACTGGCCTTGATTTTTGCAGCGAGGTACGTATCTGCCAACTCTTTAAGAGTTAATTGTCTCTAGAAAGCATGTTAACGCCACTTTACTTTATAGCAGACTTTTAAACGGTTTCTCTTCACAGGTTTCCATCCAAAGTGCATGCCATCACAGAAAATCTCCACCTGCTATATTCTTTAAAATCCTGCAGGAAAATTGACAGTGAATTAAACTTTTACTTTTTCGCTAACTTATTAGGTCTGGCATCAAGGCGGCTTAAACACTCTGGTGAGCCTCATGTTTCCAAAAAATATCAAATAAAAATACATACATTCCAATAAACTCTGTTACCATTGTTCTGTTATGATGTCACTCAAATTATTCTCCCTCTCACTATAGCACACAATACAGATTAATGGACCAGCCCTCTCCAGCCATTGGATGCATTCACTATGTGTGACTACATTTTGCTCTTGCACATGTATACATACATCTAAAAAGAATAACTCCCCAAGTATAGAACGTTCAGACACTAGTACTTTCCAGTTACTGCTAGTCCCTGTGTAAATTAGGGTTTTACCAACTATTTCCGTAACTCTTAAAACATTTATTGTAATTAGCAATGTTACGCCCTCACTATAAACCAGCTTTGGTATATTTATTTATCCTACAGAAAATGAGCAGAAGTCATTAGAATATATGCAAATTTCCAGGTTGAAGCCACACTCCCACAGGTTTGTGATTGACATTTCAAGAACTTGTAATAGAGAAAAATCACTCGTAGCTACTTGTGGAACTGTAGCTTCAGGAAATCTTTTTTCAGCTTCAAGAATTAATTGTTTTACTTTGTATTGGTCATCTTATACCAAAGCTTGTCTCCTCTACCTTTCTTCAACTATCACACCACACTTATATCATCCTCCCATTAACTTGTGGCATTTAGCACACCAAGGAGCATATGTACAAGGACTGGCGATAACTATCACTAACGTTAGTTAGCGGCAATTTGATTATCGCCGCGTACTGCCGAAAACCATCGCAATGTAAGCGAAGTATTAAAAAAGCCGTACTACATGGCGATAGTTTCTCATCTCTGTGGAAATTGTCAACGTTAACAACAGCGTTACGGCGATAAAAATCTTGCTGCTAACGTGAAACAAATGGCGGCAGGCCAGTCAGCGGCTAGAAACTGCAGGCTAATTAGCGTGACGCCACTTTTTTATACGTTAGGCGGGAAAAGCGACTAGAAAACGCCTGAACAGACAAACAGAAAAAAAAAATCTGAAGAACCATGGAGAAAGCTGGACCCAGTACAGCAGGAGACAACAACCCCCTGGAGGAGGACCAGTCAGACACCCAGGAGTAGGGGAAGGGGAAGAAGAAAACCGAAACCAGGTTCAGCCAGCAGGAAAACCAGGTCCTGGTTGTTGAGGTGACAGAGGAAAAAAAACAGCTCTTTGTCAGCTCCACTGCGTCATTGGGGACAAAAAATGCAATATGGCAGTTCATCGCAGCCAAGGTGAATGCTATCGGAGAGGTGAGGACGACAGTGACCGACTGCTAAAAGTGGTTGCATGATGCTAAGCGCAAGACCAAGGAGAAACTGTCAACCAATCGCAAGGCAGCACTGTAGAACGAAGGTGGAAGTCCAGCACCACAGGAGGATCTGGATGCATTGGAGGAACAGGTGTCTGCAGTAATTGTGAGGAGTCTGTGGTTAGAGTCCAGGGACAGGATAGTGCTGAACATGACCAGCCACATCAGCAACAGGGTGAGTGACAACCAGGGACTGAGGGGACGAGGTGGATGGGCCCAATGTCACTCATGTACAATTAAGTATCTACCAGTGCACACCCACAATGACTGCAGAACTTGTCCCAGATTCTCTTGTCCCTGGGGTATAGACACACATCACCCTATTTATATATACTGCTCGACACATATTGGTGGCGTCACCCACTTGGAAATCTGCACAGAAAAGTAATTCAAAATATAGCCAAAGATTAAAACAGACCACAATACAAGGGCAACATGAAAGAGCAAAGGGGCACATTGCCTGGAGATGTGGCAGGGTGTCAAAATGGCCCCCTTGCCTCAACCCCACGCATGTACAATTTCTCTGCTTAGGGCTGCATCTCTTTGATGACAATATGAGGATGCACTGTGAACGCTACAGATTATGGGCATAAGTGAGCATGCCACCACCAATGTCAGCACACATGCACCATTGTGCAAGGGTTTCTGAGTTGTGTGCAAGAATGTGTTGGTGCAGTAAGGTCCCCCTTCATGCACATATACAATCTTCAAAACTAGGCCCACTTACACACTACACATGGTGTCAACGTTGCGGATAATGGGTGTTGTCCCTGTCTGTTCAGCCTGCAACAACAATAGAAAGTTAGGCTGCACCATACTCCTTATGGTTAATCCAACAAGAGGGCAGTAAGCAATGCATGCAAGGAAAAACATGACCGACGACAATCACACGAGAAATCACAATAGCTAAAGCAATTTGTCTGTACATGTGTACTGCATTGTGCAGCACACATAGAAACAGCAATTAGTCCATCAATGCCAATGTGCCTGGAGGGTTCCTTCCTCACACATAAACATTCTCCCACCAAACCCATGCATATGTGCACTACCCAGCAAAGCTGTCTGTCTGTGAGCCACACTGACAAGGCAAGTGAAAGGGCATGATGAAATGCATGCCTGCACCATAAACATGTTAACATGGTGCAGGCCACGGTCACTGAAGTGGCTTAGTGGAGTTCATCCTTAAAGGAGCAGGTCACACTCTGTCACTTCCTCGTGTCCAAACAACCCCTGATGTAAGAAAGACACTTGCTGGACAACAATGCACAAGTGTCACAACTGACCAAGACCTATATTTCCTCAAGATTGCAACTTCTCACCATTGGAAATGCACCTAAGTGAAAGGGTCACTGGGTGAACGGGATAAGTGGCAGTAAAACAAAGCGGTACCATACCTGGAGATCAACATGCATCCATTAAGAGGTCACCACTCTCTTTGACTTAACAAATTGAACAAGTATCTACACTGTGTGTATCATGGCAAATCAAGCATACCTCCCTGCCCATATCACAACAACAATCATGTTGCATTGCCAACAGCAAGTTGTGGCACCATGCAATCCAGCCCTCCTAAAAATATCAATCTTGAAAAAGTATCAGGGTGTACTGAGTAGGGGTGACTCTCACACAATGCAGTGCAGAGACACATAAATCTGACCTAATCAACATTGACAACAATGTTGTGCAAACTGCATCACTGTCACTACTGAACAGAGGACACAACTGCTGCTGCATGTGTGTAGAAATTGGTCACTCACATTTGGCATACTTGTAAACTGTGATAATGTACAACTATAACGTCACATCTGTGATGTTGTACAATAAATCACTTCCCGGCATGTAATAGGCATCGCCTCCTAAACATTCTGAATAGACATTGTCATGCAGTCTGGTTGTAAATGTATCCAATGCATGATCATACTTGAAACACACATACAACTGCATCTCCCCTTTACATTGCAGAGGGAGAAACATCACCTCCTGTACAGCAGCCTGTCCCACTCTTCAATTATGAAGATTAAGAGCTTCCAACCATCAACCATGACACCCTCCCAACAGCTGCTCGACTCAATTAGCACCCCATCACCGGAAGCAGGGCCATCCAGCAGCATTGTGGAAACTCCACCCCCTCTACAACCCACCCAGCAGTAAGCACTTACCATCACAGCTGTCTCCCAGGACCGTGAGGACTCACTTCTGGCATTTCAACATCGTGCGGTAGAGGTCCAGCAGGAGATGGCTGGTCAGGTGCGGGTGGGGTTTGACAGCCTGGCGGCCAAATTAGATGGGGTACGCGGGTGTCTCAGTCCCATTCGGGACTACCTACAGACTATCACAGACACCCACAGTTTGCTCCATGCTCTCCAGCATTCCATGGCTGACATCGCTGAAGTACTGACTCGGAGACAAGAACAACTGTCCAGTCACAGTAGCTCCAGTGATGTCAGCAAGGAGTTGCATCATGTGCGAATAATCATGGAGAACATGGAGCGGATGTAAGCCTCACAAATGCTGCCACGGCTGCACACCACAGAGACATTGCTGGAATCTTCCATGCCCTGCAGCTACTCATCACAGCAGTGCTGCCTCAAGGTTTGTCACAGATGAATGCTGCTGCTGCTTCAACATCTACCACCACGCACACGGGAGGCACATGACACATCAGAGGATGAAGATGAGCATGAATTTGCATTATTGCAAAGAAGAAACCAGTAGCATTCATCTATGCCAAATAGACTGTTTCTCCTTGGATCTGTGCTTAGCATCATGCCCGAAACATCAGCTTCCACTGTCCCCAGATTCACTCTGTGGCACTCACCTTGGACCGCAATATGGACTGCCATAATTTGTGTTGTTCCCAATGAGACTGCAATCAGCCTGCTGACTGAACTCTGCCTCTTCCTTTGGACATGTTACCCCCAAAGGACTCTGTCAGGCCCTCCACTGGGCATCTATGGAATGTGGGGTTGTTTGACCAAGTACTGGGCCAGTCTTCACCAAAGTCAAAGCACATGTAAAATAAAAAAGTTAAGTCACACAGATGTGTGTTGCCTATGACCATTCATGTATAGAAGTCTTGAAAAATGTTGAGCCACTGAATCCATCAAAACGTACACCGAGGTAAATATGATAAATGTTCATGTTTAACTGTGTCCCAGATAGGCAGTGAGATGACTGGGTATGTGTGAACCAGCTGTGCCCTCATTGCTCGAATACAATATTCTAGCAAGATTCAAACATTGTCCTACGCATATAATAGGAATAGGCATGTGCAGAAATAAGTCCAAGTCAGTCGCATGCCACAAGTAGTGTCTCCATTTACCATTGCTAACAAGTCTAACTTGGCAGAGCCACTCACACTCAACGGGGTGGACCAAGCTTACTGTGATGGGGGTCTTTGTAGGTCACATACAAATATAGAGCACACCATATGCACGTAGATGAAGATTCATAATGGCACATTTTGACCACCCGCTGTTGGAACCACAATGTCTGTTTCAATGAAGTTGTGGTGGCAATAGAGAATTATCCGAAAGTGCAAGTCCTCAGTCAGCCACTTTCCGTGGCCTAACAATGCATTGTAAATAAGGAACCCTCTCTGTGCTCACTGTGAAAGCATAATCCTGCCATTTAGTGTTGGGATATTTACAAGTTGTTTTTCTTTGAATAAGTCTTTCCTAGTCACAAGGTATGGTGACTCCTCCTTTCAGTGATAGTTCGCATGGTCATCGACTCCGTTGTTAGATTGTTTTCCTGCAAGAGGGTGAGAATGGAGTAAGTAAGTGTAGTATAGAGATGTCCATGCGTATAAATGTACAATGAATAACTGCAACAACTACATGTACCCGGGGAGGCGGGTGGGTGCATGTGCATCTACAGCTCTACATGCCATGAACAGATGCTTACTGGGTACGTAACATTATCCGTTCGAGGCATGTGTGCTATAGATACACATGCTTTGCATAGACTATAAAGCAGTATACTCCAAAAGCGGTGGCTAACCTGTAGATGTTGCAGTTGTTTGAAACAGTGTTTTAAGTTCTGCTTGGCCTACATTATCTTGTTGTCGTGCTAACACATCTACACAATAGTGTTAGGTAAATGTGTATGGTGTAGACCATGTAGCTGCCTTACATATGTCGGCTAGAGGAATGTTACCTAAAAAGGCCACACAAGGCTCTATTTTGCTAGTGGAATGCTCTCTAGGGGGTACGGTTAAAGTTCTTTTAGCTTTAGCATTGCATGTTTGAATGCATTTAACAATCCATCTTGCCATACCAGATTTAGAGATAGGCTTGCCTTTGTGAGGTGGAGCAAATACAAAAAACAGTTGTTTTGCGAAAGTCTTTTGTCCTTTCTATGTAGTACAATAAAGCTTTTTTAAACTCAAGCGTGTGAAGAGCGCGTCTGCTACAGAATCAGGTTGAGGACAAAAGACTGGTAACTCAACTGATTGGTTTATATGAAAAGCAGAAACTACTTTGGGAGCGAATTTAGGGTTGGTGTGATTGGTTTATATATGAAAAGCAGAAACTACTTTGGGAGCGAATTTAGGGTTGGTGCGTAGAACTACCCTGTCTTTGTGTAGCTGAAAGAAGGGTTCTTCTAAGGTTAATGCCTGTAGCTCACCAACTCTCCTCAGTGATGTAATCGCAATGAGGAAAGCAACTTTCCATGAGAGAAATTGCAAAGGGCACGTGTTCTATTGTTCAAAAGGTGGACCAGTGAGCCTTTTGAGAACAATGTTAAGATTCCATACTGGGGCAGGAGGAATCTTTGGTGGTATTACTCTTTTCAATCCCTCCATGAAAGCTTTTATTACTGGAACTCTGAATAGTGACAACTGTTGCCTATTCTGCAGCAGCTACCTCTTCAAGGTGCAATCGAATATATGTATAAGCTAGTCCAGTTTGCTGTAAATGTAACCGGTAACAGATAATGTTTTGTATAGAAGAGTCTAAAGGATTAATTTGTGTTATTGCAGTATACAGAAAATATTTTCCATTTTGCTGCAAAGCAAGCTCTGGTGGTAGGCCTTCTTGCTTCTTTTAGAATATTCATACATTCTGGTGGTAATTTCAAATAACCAAACTCTATGACTTCAGGAGCCAGACCACTAAGTTCAGTTCTTTGGGATTTGGATGTCCGATTTCCCCTTGGTTCTGTGTAAGGAGACTAGAGGTGAGGTGCAGTTTTTGATGTGGAACAGCTCCAACAGGGAGGTGTACCATGGTTGACGGGCCCATGTGGAAGCTACAATAATTAGTGAGAGATGTTTGCCTGAGCTTCCACACACACCGAATGAGCGGGAGAGACAGAAAAAGCTTAGGCAAATATCCCTGACCAGTTCATCCATAAGGCATTGCCCTTTGATAGTGGGCGTGGGAACCTGGAGGCTAAGCTTGGGCATTTTGCATTTTTTGCTGTGGCGAATTAAGTCTATTTGTGGGAATCTCCATTGTTGAAAGTACAGAAGGAAAACTTGGGGATGAAGTTCCCACTCATGAATTTGCTGTCTCCTGTTGAGAAGGTCGGAAATGTAATTGTTTACTCCTGGGTGGTGTTCTACTCAAGATAAATCTTATGATGGATTGCCCAATTCCAAATGACTTGAGCGAGTGTTGACAGTTGGAGAGTGTGTCCCCTCTGCTTTTGCACATAATACATTGCTGTCATGTTATCTGTTTGGACTAGGACAGTTTTGCCTATGAGGTGAGTTTGAAAAGCTTTGAGCGCTAGAATAACTGCTAGAAGCTATAGATAGTTGATGCTCTTCAACATCTACATGGCCCTTCTCGCCGCCATCGTCAGACAGCATGGGCTCAGCATCGTATCCTATGCTGACAACACCCAGCTCATCCCCTCTCTCACGAAGAATCCCAAAGACACCAGACTCTGTTTCCAGGAAGGAATGAAGAACGAGGCCGCCTGGATGAAAGACAGCTGCTTGAAGCTCAACTCCGAGAAGACTGAGGTCCTCATCCTCGGACCCTGCACTTCCGCCTGGGAAAACACCTGCTGACCCTCCGCCCTCGGCAACTGACCCACCTCTACAGACCACGCTCGCAACCTCAACATCATGCTTGACTCCTTCCTCTCCATGAACCTCCAGATCAACGACGTCACTTACACTAGTTTCAACTACCTTTGCATCCTCCGTAAGACCTTCAAATGGATCCCCCCCAACTACAGAAGAACTGTCACCCACGCACTCGTAATCAGCAGACTGGACTACGGCAACACCCTCTACGCCGGAATCAACATGAATCTACTACACAAACTCCAAACTATCCAGAACGCCGCAGCCAGACTTGTCCTCGGGACACCACGTCACAAGCACATGACCCAACACCTATGAGGTCTCCACTGGCTCCCTATCGAGAAGAGGGTCACATTCAAATTCCTCACCCACGCCTACAGCATCTGATCCAAATACCTAAACGACAGACTTTCCTTCCACGTACCCAAGAGGAACCTCCGCTCCGCCTACCTCACCCTGGCAGAGGTCCTCTGCATCCGCAGGAAAAGAACCGGCGGGAGAACTTTCTCCTACCTCGCAGCCAAGACCTGGAACGAGCTCCCTGTGAACATCAGACGCTTCCCGACCCGGCACACCTTCAGGAAGGACCTCAAGACCTGGCTCTTCGACTGATCTGGAGCCGCTTACCGCACCCATCCCCCCAGCACCTTGAGACCCTCACAGGTGAGTACCGCGCTTTACAAACCCTTGATTGATTAATTGATGTGTAGGCTTTTGTACTTGTTGCTCCACAGACCTTGTATTGTGTAATCTTGGAGATGAGCCCCCCAACCTGTTAGAGATGTGTGTGCAGTGAGCATGCTCTGTGGAATAGGGTCGATAAAAGGCCTTCCTTTTGTGGGTTCCACCAGTGCAGAGAGTGATGGGTACAGCCGTCTACCAACACTAAAACGGTTAATTGACCCTGTGACTGATTCCACTGACGTGCCAAGCTTTCTTGTAGGGGATGGATGTGAAGTCTTGCATGGGGTACAATTGTGATGCAAGACGCCATCATTTGCATCACAATTGCATCAGTTGCATGAACACTCTGGCTGGTAAATCTTGGTTGGCTTGAAACTGTAGTATCATAGCCTGAGTATTGCCAATTCTGGCTAAACTAGGAGAGGCTAGAGCCTTGACTGTGTCTAGAGTGGCTCCTGGGTAAAACTGCTTTTGTGATGGATGCAGGTGAGATTTTTGTGCATTGATGGTGAAGCCCAGTTGATGAAATAGATCTATTGTGATCTGTGTGTGTTGTAGACAATTTTGGTAAGTTCTGGCTTTGATGAGCCTGTCGTCTAGATAGGGGAAGACGAGAATATGCTGTCTTCTGAGATGAGCTGCGACTACTGCCAAACATTTGGTAAAATCTCTGGGTGCTGTAGTCACTCCAAAGTGAAGCACTGTGAACTGGTAATGTTTGCCTGCCGTCACAAATCTGAGGAATTTGCAATGAGCCAGATGAATTGGAACATGAAAATATACAGCTTTTAAATTTAGAGTAGACATAAAATCGACCCTTTGTAAAATTGGAAGTGTCTGTTGAAGGGTCACCATGTGAAAGTGTTCTGACAATATATAATGGTTTTACTCTATGAGAAAATACAGACCCCTGAGCCCTGGTACTGTATTGGGCCCAGCTCTATTGCTGCTTTTAGTGGAAGAGATTGTACTTCCTATTCGAGCAATTGTAGGTGTTCTGGAGACAATTTGTGAGATCAAGGTGGAATATTTGGGGGATTGCTGGTAAGCTCCAGGCAATAACAATGTTGGATAATTTGAATCACCCATTTGTCGGTTGCTATAGATTGCCAAATGGGGAGGAATTGTTGAAGTCTTCCCCCGACAGGTGTGATATATTCCGGGTGGAAGCGTGGGCAAGTCATTGTTTATTAGGGGAAGGGGAGTTACAGGGTGTGTTGCCCTTACCTCTACCTTAAAAATTGTTCCCTCTATAACCTCCTCGTGAAAACCCTCTGAAAGGATAGGACTGGGTATTACCTTTATAAGTTGAGGTATTCTGGTCGGGGATGTGGTTTTGACCCCCTCTGTAAAAGGTATGACAAAAGGGGCCTCTGTTTGACGGAGACTGGAGCACTCCCATGGCCTTGGCCACTACAGTGTCCTTTTTCATCTTTTCTAACGCTTGATCTACATCAGGACCAAAAAGATGTTTTTTGACAAATGGTGCGTTTGAAATATCGATTGTTGGACCTTGGGCTTAAACCCAGAGATCCTTAACCAAGCGTGTCTCATGAGCAAAATGCTAGTGTTAACCTCTCTATCCACGGTATCAGCAGCATCTAGAGCACACCTTATGGAGAAATTTCAAATCAGTTTACCTTCATTTACTAAGTCCTGCGCCTTAGCTTTATGCTCATCTGGGAGATATTGAAGCAATTGCTCCATTTCATCCCAGTGTGCCCCGTCATACCTGGCTAAAAGTCTCTGTGTATTTGCAATGTGTCATTGATTTGCAGCTTGACCTGCTATGCTTTCCAGAAGCGTCTATTAACTTCAGCTCTTTATCTGGTGGAGGAGCATCTCCTGATGGTTGGGAATTAGCCCGCTTACAAGCCTTAGACACTACCAATGAATCTAATTGCAACTGGCTCTTGATAAATACTGGGTCTGTTGAGGGAGGCCTTGTACTTTTTGTCAACCCTAGGAGTTAAGATGTGTGCTTGTGCTGGGCCCATTTCATCAGTGTCTCATTATGCCCTTAAGCATAGGTAGTGTTTGTGACAATCTGTGTGTGGCTGGGTAAAGGTCTGGGTCATTATCTGCTGGGAGATTAATTGTATAATCTGTCCATGGATCTATCTGCATATGTGTCCCCCCATCATCAGCCTCATCGTCGTCATGATGAGTTTGTGGAGAATCCGGAGGTGTGATTTGCAGGTGGTGGAGGGGATGATGATGGTAGATGAAAAGGACTGGTGACAACAGATTTCTTTTTTAAAGGGATCTTGTATGAAGTGTCCTCATCAGAAAGCTTATGTTTCTGAAGCAGCTTGGTATGAATATGGCCAGTCTTAGGATTAATATATAGTCTCTTTTGCTTGGGATCCGTTTTCGGTGGGACAGTGTCTAATTTCGGATCCGAAGGGACATCTTTCTGTTTCGGTGCTGGCATCTCTGGTGCCGGCGTGGGCTGGCCTTTCGGCGCAGATTTTGGCTCCGAAGGCTGCTTGGCTTTTGGCATGGAGGATTTTGGCTCTGAGACAGATTTATGTTTGAACCGGAGGGCTTCGGTTCCGACAAGGACTTTTGCCAACTCAGTACTGAGCCGGAAGGCTTGACTAGCTGTTTCAGAGCAAGGCCTGAAGGCGGGGCATCAGAAACATCGTCTCTGTGCCGACCTTGGCCAGAAGGCAGAGGTGGTGCCGAAGCCTTGTGCTTTTTCTGAGTGGTTTGTAGGGGCAAGGGTCTTAGTGACGCACGTCACCTTGTCCCTGCGGCAATTCTTCAGCATTAAGGTCTATCTCAAACTAAGAGTCGGAGTCCTGCCCGGGGAAGGCTCCTTCCTCCTCTGCCACCGATGCCTCGATGTCTTCTTGACTGGAATGTTCACCGAAGATGTCTGGCATGTCTTCGATGCTTTGATGCTGCATCTCTCAACGTCGAGCCCGACGATCGCAAAGCGTTTTCCTTGATCAAAATGATCTGCAAGCGTTGCAGTCTTCTTTGTGCTCCGGAGACTGTGTAAATCAGTGTGTGGATACTTTGCGTGGCACTGAGGGCAGAATTTGAACGGTGTCCGATCTATCGGCAGAGAGCTGACCCAACGCGAGTAGGCCAAAAGGCCGTCCACAAAGCTTTCCGATCGAAAAGTTGATTCCGTTACCGAAACGATATGCAGAGAATTGGGAAACTTATACAAAACAATACAATTGAGGGTAGAGAGGATTGTGCATCAAGGGGAACCCGAATAACGGTTTCAAACCAGAGCACAGCAATACAAATCTGAACCCAATGGCAGAAAAAAACAATCTAACAATGGAGTCGATGACCATGCGCACTATCACCAAAACGAGGAGTCACCTTGTCTCATGACTAGGAAAGACTTCTTTGAAAAAAAACAACTTGGAAATATCCAGACCCAACACTCGATGGCAGGAGTATGCAAAGCATGTGTATCAACAGCACACATTCCTCGAACATATACTTCTCCTCATATGTATCCATAAAGAGATTAGCTAGGTCCAGAGCCGGCTATAGCCCCATGAGCTTTTACACGGGAGGGGAGGAGCGCTTGTAGTTATACACTGTTGGAGACAAAATGTGAAGGAAATGGACTATAAAGTTTAATTGAGAAGCGATACCCTCATTATTTTTGGTTGCTCGTCGTCTTCGGGGATCTGCTGTGCCGTACTCACATTATCAAAGCTGCTTGCTCATCCTAGCTATGCCTCCCGTGGCTCCGATGAACACTGAATGACTGCCCCGGGCCTGTTGAAGTACTTGCATTCATCAGCGTTTTACCCGCATATGCGAGAAAAGCTGCAATGTAAACCCTCTCAAAATGGCCGCCCAATAATGGAACATTGACCCGGCTATACGCGGTTACTTCGGCGTTTCAGTATTAACCGTAGTAGATTCTGCCCTTCTCAGAAAAACAGTATGTATCAATGGGGTTACCCGAAATGCTACCAGACCCGGGTCAGAATTACAGTATAATGAAAAATTGGTCAAACGAAAAACATAAGGAAAGGCATTCACAATATCAATGTAGCTTAGTCTGCAATTAATTTTTAAGACAAATATTCACTTCTGTTTCGGCAATGCAGTTGCTCCTTCATATAACGGCAATTTAAATGTTTCAAGGTGCTTTAATGTTGGGAAAGGAATCAATCAATCAATTAACAAAATTTGTAAAGCGTGCTAGTCACCCGCTAGGGTCTCAAGGCGCTGGGAGGAGGAGACGCTACTGCTCGAACAGCCAGGTCTTGAGTTGCTTCCTGAAGAAGAGATGGTCCTGGGTCAGCTGAAGGTGGGTGGGGAGGGGGTTCCATGTCTTGGCCGCCAGGTAGGAGAAGGATCTTCCTCCGGCGGTGGTTCTGCGGATTCGTGGAACGGAGGCGAGGGCGAGGCTGGCGGATCGAAGCTGGCGGGTGGGGTGCTTGAGGTAACAGTGAATAAGTGAGGGTGGTGGACAAGGGAAAGGTGATGTGACAAACATTCGATTCACATTGTAAGACCAATCCGGCCTAATGCAGGTCAATTGTTCCAGTTATACCGCTTAGCATTTCATAGACACTGATAATTAATTTCAGTTGTCGTGGCTTGTACAGTAGTAGTTCTCTGTCATAATACCAGGCTCTCTTCCTCGCCCGCTTGACAAGCCTTTTGGGGTATCCTCGCTCCATAAGGCGATTGATTAGGTCTTCGGATTCTCTAAAGAAACCCTCTTTCAGCTAGCAATTTCTCCGAATGCCGAGAAATTGCCCAAATGGCAAGCTGTCACAGAGGCCTCTCGAGTGGTGGCTGGAGTATCTCAGTAGTGTGTTGCATTCTGCTGGTTTTCTGTACAGCGTTGTGTACAAATGATCATTCTCTGGTTTAATCGAGATAGCCAGAAAATCAATGGTGTCCTTATCCTGGCTTTATGATCAAATTGCCGTTGGCCATTTCCCTGATGGCTTCTTTTTGTTCTTTCATTGTGTTATGGAAGACATGGTGGTTGTCCGGGTTGTTGTAGTCTATTTCCTTCGTAACTGCTTTTTCAGAAGCAAGTAGCTCTACAGGTAGCATACTGTTGGGGGGTGAACATGGATTTCACTCTGAGTCCTGTGTTGTCCTCTTCTCTGATCTGTGGTTCTTTATCACAAAAAAAAAAGGCTTGAGTTTGGATCTTCTCATGGACTCGTTGACCTCCTTGCACAGTTTGGATTTGTCAAGCTGCTCTGTCGGTACAAAACCCAGACCTTTCTCCATGACACCGGTTTGTGCTGGGGTAAAAACGTTGTTGGTTAAGTTCACACTAGGTGTTCTTTTTTGTCCTGGTGGTCGGCTGGTTGCTCAATGCTCCTGGTTGACACTCCTGCTGTTTCTTCTTCCATGGTCCAATGGACTTAACCGTCCGTCCCCTTCTTGGTCCTGGGTGAGACCCTAAAACAAGGGTTCTGTGGGTAGTATGGGAAATCTTGTTGTGGAAAATCCCATTGGTTATAAGGTACCGGTGGTCCTTTTGTCATTGGCGGTCCATACGGATAGGGAGGCTAAGGTGGGGGTCATTGGTAGGTGCCCCTTCCTCGTAGTTGTCTGAAGTGTGCTCTCCTGCCTGGGTTTTGTCTTCCTTGGTAACCAGATCCACTACGTCTGCTCGAGCCCGAGCTGTTTGACCCTGTGTCTGATGTCTCCCCATCTGTGTTCCGGTCTCGACGAGTAGACGGTGCCACAGTCTTCCCGTATGTAGGTAATGCCTTCTCATGGCTGAAGAGACCTGTGTCCTTCTTTAGTTTAGTATACTTGCTTTGTTTTAAGGACACTCCGAACTCATTCATTGTTGGGTTTGGTTAAGTTCTTCTAACCGTTTCATCAGCACACTTATCGGTTGGTAACTTTTTAGGCTAACTTCTATGGTTTGTATCCCTGAGCAATGCAGGTGGCAGTTTTTATTATCAATATAAGCCAATCCCATGTGCAGTGCCACGAAATTAAAGACCAATCCTTTTTGAATGCCTTGTCATGCTGGAAGATAAACGGTTAGTTTTTTACTATCATGTGGTATGTCTTGTATTTTATGTGACAATTAGGTGCAGCACGGCACCCACTTTAATCAAAAGTTGTTCTGCACATGAGAAAAATATATCACAAAATAGACCTCCCAGAAATTTGGTGATGTGGTCCAAGAATTGCAATATGACTAATGAATCATGTTTTTCTATCCTTACAGAACTAAAACTCGTATGATCATACTAATTAGGTATTGTATCAGTGTATGTTTAACTATAGACACTAACATCTGCAAAATTGAGCAGGCAAAACCACTAGGTTGTTTTTTAACATATTATATTAGGAGCCCATCGTAGCTCATAAACCTCCACTTCCCGCTTTTAATAATACCAGCTACAAGGAGTATTAAAATTTAGTTTTCACACCGTCAGGTATTTTTTTTTTATCCCATTATCTCCACTTAGACCCACCACGCTCACATAGCATCATTTCACTAACAAGTGTTCCCTTGTCATCGTCGGTCGTAGCAGGCCCCGTCCCGCAGCAGGCGGAAGAACCCGATGATGAAGCATGCCACCAAGGAATGAATGTTTGATTGTGTGCTATGTAATTCACTTTGTATATGGCACATATTTATGTATGTAATAGTATATGTTGTTGAACAGTCCTGTGACTTTGCATATTTGTATATGGATTGTTTTATACAATATATCATTTTTAATATATCAGTCACAATTTGAATTAATAACTGCAGTGTCATCTTTTCATCTGTGTGGTATTAAATGTTGACTGTATACCATTGATTGGTTTTCCTAGATGTCAGGATAAATGCAAAATGTTCTGAAGCAATTCTACCTTTCCCGACAGAACCAACCATGTTTGTACTGTTATAGTTCCCAGCTTCTGTGAGATACTGGGTTACCCCATTAATATTTAATGAAGTAGATTAATGGATAGGTAGCATGCTACATAGCAGGAGAAGTGCTCAATTGAAAAAGTGTTTTAAATTGCAGTATGTCCTCCTGCGTAGTATACCGTATGTCCCCTGCCCTGTGCCCAAAGTGAATGAATCTAGGCCTACCCTTGACTTGCAACGGGTCCTGGACTTGAGGGCGCACCAAGCGAGCCCTCATAATAACAGCAAGTGATTGCCTAAGGACATCTTTCTATAGACTATATTAAGCAAGTTTCATTGACAGTAGAGGTGTGCTTGTTCCAGCAGCAGCCAGACCCAGGGGCATTCATGGTGTGCTCTTAGGATGCTGATCGGAGTCTGCCTTGTAAGAATCCTTGGAATTGAATAGTCTTTTGAGGCATGCAGATTTTAAATAAGAAACCTGCTCTCAATCCTAATCCCATCCAGAGCCAGGACATCATTTTACCAGGTCCTATAGTGTTCCTTCCACAAGGCCCTTGTAAGCGGTTAAAATCCTGAAATACAAGAAGCAGTATTTTGAGTTGATAACTATTTGGAGGGACTCTAGAGTCCCCAAGGACTCTGGAGACCACAGATCCAGAAGTAGACTATTGCAGCCAAGCTCGTAATTAATATTTACTCAAACATTTTAACAGCAGAAGAGAATGTCCCTACTGCAGACGTCCCTAGGGTGACAGGGAATCACCTTGCCAACGTATGTGTATTTTGACACAAATGCGGTTCTAGTTTTCGCCCCTGCGCAATTCTACCCAGCATCAGATGCAATAACCATAGCACAGGCTGCTACTCAGGGGTGTTTAGATCAGAGGGTGAAAGGTGATGAACCATGATACTCTGGCCAGAAAACAACTCCAGCGTGATCAGGTCATGGAAGCAGACAGTGAGATGGTTTGCAGCCAAAGTGTGAATTCCTGAGGCTCAAAGGTTTCGCGTCTCCACTGGGAAGATGCTGGATGAGGGACCGACTTTGCTTTTGCATTGAGTACTGCTTGACAAAGACGGGAAGGAGTCCCCAGAGAAAATATTTCTGCAGGGATCAGCTAGAGACTCTTGGACGTCTGATGCAGCAAGTAGCAGCGCCAGACAAGGTGGAAGAAATTTGGACGACCAAGGCAAAAGACTACATTATGGCACACCAAGTATCGCTGCTCTTTGCAGAGGTGCTTTGTAAGTCGAAGAATGCTAGTGGTCTGCCTATGTTCCTCGAAGAGTGTACAATGGTGAGAGGTCAAAAGGAGTCCTCAGATAAAACATATCTACCAGTTTCAGGTTTATTTTGGATGACATGCTCATGGCTCATATCACCAAAAAGAAACCTTCAGTTTTAACCTTTCATAGGATTGCATCTCACACCCAACGGGTAAAGTGCAATAAAGGTGGTTGGCAGGCAATGAAGAGACAGGGTAGATGTGTGCCCTGTCTCCAGACCGTCTGCAAGAGTAATTCCCTTACGAGTAAGACAGAGGTTTTATTACCACACAAAAAACACACTTGCCATAATGCGGCGTCAGTGGAGCTTTTGTCATTGTTAGAGAGGGGTAATTTTTATTTTTAAGACTGGGTCCAAACCAGTAGAAGAGAAAGTTTATGCACCTCAACCCTTGTGGCCAGTTCTCACTGTGTACCACTTCTTTGCACATATGTAAATAGCAGATGAGTAGTAGCTGAGATTTAAAATTACTGAAAATTTAGCAAAAGCTTCAGTGGCACATCTCTTCTTTAGGGCAGGACTGGGACTTGCTCCCAGGAGGGTTGGAGGAGGGTTGGGGGTGCTGGTGGAAAACACTGCTGTTGCGCTTTTGTTACAGGGGGCTGATTTTGTAGCACTGCTGTAAAACCAGCCCCCATTAACAAAAACACCCCCACTGGCCCCCACCCTTCGGGCCCACCAGGAACACTCCCACTGCCCATTACGGACAGTCCAGCCCTGCTCTTCAAGGCATTCTGCTTTCCTTTGCCATTATAATCTCTTCCCTACAGAACAGATACGGCTACTGAGGTAAAAAAACAACTTAAGAACACAAAGTCGGCCAGCCAAAATTCACAAAGCCATATAAGACCTGTGCATGGCCAAAATTGTCTATGCAGAATGCAGCACACATAGAAACAGCAAAAACTAGGAGAAATTAAACATTTCTCCTCGTTTCACCATGTTAAGACCAGGTTTTCCCTGGTCTGAATTGTGGCGCTGCCGCATATTTACGTCACCCTTGTAAATAGGGGACAGCGTCAAAAACCAATGGGTGTTGCAGTGGAATGCACAACACCCATTTCCCACCCCTTTCACACTAAGTGTAGCACGAAAGGGGGCCTTATTTACAAGGTGACGTTAAGCTTAACGCCACCTTGTAAATAAGGCAAACTGTTTATCGCCACAGGAACATCGCAAAAAGTGACATTCCTGTGATGATAGGGGCTTGTAAATATGCCCCTTCGTGTCCTGAACCTAGATAGACCAGCAAGAAATCCCTCAATGTGACTGCAGTACATGTGTAACGATCACAGTTTTCACATGTGTAACACTGTGGTGGCAGCATGCTGTGTTTTGTAGTAACTATAGTTTGACCTGGCTGTTTACTGGATCAGGAGAACATGAACCCACTATCTCATTCACTCAAAGTTCTGCTGCGAACGATGACCGTAGAATTCAAGTGCTGAAATCCTGTGTTCCTAGACTTATGCTAGTGTGGTTGGTATGCAGTGAATGAGTGCCCAAGTCCAAAGGGGCACAGGCTTGTGCATTCCATTTTGGAAGCCACTAGCTTGTTCATGTGCACAGGATGGAAGTGAGGGTGCTTTCACAGACAGTGGCAATATAATGCAGACATTCCTGAGATGTAGGGAGGGAACCCTGACGGTGAAGCGAGGAAACAGGAGACAGGCTTCCCCTTAGACATTTGATTAGGTTTCTTCCTATACAAAGGGCTTTTAGGGCTTCCTAAAACAGCCATTTGGTGGATGGCAGGGAATGCCGTAGCTTTGTCAGGTTGCAAAGGTCGATTAGAAGGGGAACAGCACTTTGTCACTCTTCCTGATCACTGTCCAATGCAGACAGCGGACACCTGTCTGGGTGGGTGTGTGGTTGCTCTAAACTGGAGACCGCACTGCTGTGAAGAGCATCGCTCGAGACAAGACTGAGGCCCAGATTAAAAAAGCCCTTACAATGCCATTGCATCACACAAGAGCTTAAGCGAGACTTGTTAACCCATGCAAAGACACTTCGCGTGGCTTATTAAATCCAGGGTGATGCAAGGCAGCACAAGTCGCTGCCTTGTGTTACTCTGTGTTGGGAAGGCATTCCATGGGTGGAACGTGGGTGTTCCCATGCATTCAACCATGGATTTTGGCACACTCCCAGATTTACTAGGACTAGTAAAACTAGGAATGTGGCAAAATGCTACACCTTCCCAACAGAGGTGTAACGAGGAGAAATATGCTTATTTATCCTGGTTATTTCCTGTTTCTACAAGTGCTGTATTCTGTAGCACACATAGAAAGAGAAAAATACCTCTGAGGAAGCTGTGTCTTCCTGCACAAAAAAAAAAAATTCTGAAATGCAGGCACCCTTGCATCATGACGGAAGGGTGCCTGCATTGGCAGTACTGTGTGCACCATTGCAGAAAGAGAGCAGAAATGCACATTAGATTAGCCAATATGCCACGCACTTGACGCCGCACAGCATGTTGTGTGGCATTTCATGCCTTCTTAAAATTTGATGTTCCAAATGTGATATTTAAAAAAAAAGTGATGAGACACCACTTGATTGTCTATGTAAAACTGGCATCACCCATTACATTTCTTCTGCTGTCCTCTAGTGGTACGTTTTAAAATTGCTGCTATCTAGTGGCTCATTGCTGGACTTTTCAGGTTTCTTTTATTCAGTGCTGACCTCACTCATCGGGTTTGGTCAAGCTTTCACTCCAGTCCCGACACAGGGATTAAAACAATAAGAAAAGCACAAATAAAAGTCAGTAACTCATTTAAGATCACACAAGTATAGAATAAAAGCGCAAAATGAATTAAAGAAACAATTAACACCATATGTAAAGGAATAGGAACATGAAAAATATAACCATCCGCAAAATGCCATCCAAGCCCCAGACAGCTAAAGCTATCTTTAGCCAGAACCATAAAAAGGAAGAACGCGCTTCCTCTTTTTGCTGAAGAAATAATGTGAAGATTCACTATGATAATAGTATCAGCCCTTTTATAGCATATGTTATCGAGACATGCAAGCTTCACGGTTTTAAACCATATAGACACATGAATTGTACTTATTTTCATGCATGCGCACCAAGTTTATAGAAGAACAGGTATGAGAGCCTTTGCAGTTATTTGGGTTCAAATTGCCATTTCCCTAGTGGGATCAGTGATATAATTGGAGGTACTTGCCAAGCTGTACCTGAGGATTTAGGGCAGCATCTGTCTCTGGGGATTACTTATTCAAGTCCTTCTAAATTTCTGTCAAAACACCTGGTACAATTGTCTGTTCTATCTTACTAAGAAGGTCTCTGTTCACCTCCCGCTTTACTAAAATGATATTCTCTTCTTGGTTAGATGAGCTTCCTTACCCCGGAGGCCTACATTCTGGCTGGCTGACGACATTCTTATGATACGCAAGCGAATGTAATGAAGCATAAACAACAAGACTCCTACAAGTTTCTTGCATTAGTCAGAGCTGTCAAGTTTCCTGGTCCTTTGTTTTCTGGAACTTCTAGTCCTAAAAATGTCTCTCGTTCAGTACCTGCTGCAGCAGATTGAATCAGCTAGTCTGGTGTGTGAACCCAGAATATTTTCACTACTAAGTGCACTGTGTTACTAATATTGGCATGCTCTGAAAATCACAGGCGTATGCAAACAGCTTCAATTGCAGCATAGAAGAAACGTTTGGAGTAATACTGTTCCACACAAACTGAAAAAGAAAAAAAAATGAAGAAAGCCCCAAAAGACAAGATCCCCTGGAGACAACAGTTCTGACCGTTTTTGAAAGCAGACACAACCATTCAGTTTGTCGATCACTAGTCATTATAATGCATGGAAAATGCTCCTTCTCAAAATATATACATTATGTGCTGATCCAAAGAAGTTTTCAAAACACTAATGATAAAACCGGTACTGCAAATCATTTGTACAGCAATTAAATTAACCTAAATATCATTTTACACCAACATGTTTTGTTGCTAGATGTGGTAAATCCACGTTCCTCCTAATGCTACATAAAGGATAGGTTTGCACCTTATTGTGAGTTTGCACCTTAATGTGATCCCACAGTGCAGTTTACTTTGCATCCTTGGTGATTTTCCACCTAAACGCAAATTTGCACATTAATATGATTTAGAACCTTAATATTCTGTGAACCAAACAGGAGCAATGCAGACCTTTTACATCTAATGTGACCTCTTACCACAGTTTCTCTCAGTACGAAGTTATTTTGCACCTAAATATAATACCATACACTTGTTGTCTATGCACAAGGGGTGAATTTGGAACTGTAGGTTTGTGCACATAATCGTTATTTTTCCTCTCAAATATGTTTTTGCACCTAAGGTACTTCTGCTTGAGTTGCACCAATGATGAATTTGCATCGAATATACTTTTGCTCCTACATGTGATACCACATTTCTGATTACTTTGCACCTAAGTGACATTTGAACCTAAATGATTTTGCTCATAATTGCTTTTCATGCTTATAAAGCTTTTCAATGCTCACACTGCTATTGCACCAAGGATGGTTTTGCACCTCAGTGAATTGTCATGCAAACGCAAGGTCATAGTGGTGCATAGCTGTTTGACTTAATCTGACATGAGAAGAATATTACAATGTCTCTTTGCACCGAGCGATACCCCATAGCTGCAGCTGTCCCATACTAAATCTGCTTTTCAAGATAAATAACCTGTATATAGAATGGGGTCAGACGAGGTTATAAAGGGACAATTGGACAAGTCACTATACAAATGTGTATATATGTACGACATTCTTAGATGGCAGATTTCCATGGAGAAATTCACAAATAAAACTAAAACACATGTTGAGGTGTGGAGCACTTTATTTATCTGATTGTAATTTATCTTTATTTTAAATACGTAAATTTCAGATAGATTCAATGTTGTTTACATATAAAAATCAATGTTGCACATATCGGACAGAAAAGAAAAATATAAAGTGCGGATGTGCTGAAATGTGACAATCAATTACATATTTGCAGACTAATGCGAATATAAAATTCAATCAATATTTAATGTCACCAATTTTGTTTATTAAATACTATATTACGGAACGCAGCACTGCCATCAATCCTACCAGACACACAGGAATGCCAGTGTCTACCATAACGCTGTTTCAAGCAAATGTATTAGCCATTACCAGGCAGGTGGACTGTATTCATCCCAAAAGTGGCGGTGCCATCTTATCTTTAAAAATCACTTTGCGGATACTGGAATACAAATGCCATCTATGAAGACAAATTAGGCATTGTCTAGAGGAAGCAACAGATGAAAAGCTACATTTTAGAGTCGTGAGAAGAGCACAAGTGGCCCAACAGGCACCATTACTTGGGGGCTTCTAGCTACTAAGAACTTTGCCAATCACACAACTGAAGGTCATAAATAACAACATAACCCCAAGAATGCTTTAAGACCTATGCCAGTCAGGAGACCAAAACATAAAAATGATGCTATTTTTTCATGACTTTCCTCCCATTCAACTAGTAACACGTTAAGGGTAATATTCATTCACCAAGATACACAGGGAAGTGAAAAGACTGAAGTGTAACAGCACTAGAAGTGTAGATCCCATTCAGTGCCCACAAATCTGCCTAAAGTTCTTTTTGGGCACTAAACCGATTATAAACTTACTGCCCTCGTTTACTTTATTCATATTAATGAAATCCTTACATTCCATTCAGCAGGGTCTTCAAATTACAGTTACAGAAACCAAACAAGGCTATTGGGACTACCTCTTGGTAGGTCTGTGCTTTTGCATTAGCCTGAAACGCACGAGGAACCAAATATATCAAAACCATATGTTCAAATTTCTTGGGGAAATGGGTCAAGAGCTTTTATTTTACTTGCGACTAGGAATAATGTTGCAATTGGGATCCGCCAAAAGTTTTTGTATCGCCTTGTTTTAGACTTTTTGCGGTGGTCAAGTCTCAATACACGTCTCACCCATGGTAATAACATTGCAAATTAATTGTGTGCTGACCGCCAGAGTCCGCCTTTTAAGATAAGGCCTCTGCAATGCAGCATGGCTAAGGGGCACTTGTGAACATGTGTGACTGACATGCATCACCCGGTAACTGCGCGCAGGTAGCCTGGCGCAGAAGGCACTCTGCAGGATCAGATATTGACCTGGGGTAGGCCTTATAATTAGGGCTCCCGGTTTCCCGTTTTTACGGATTTTTACATATAAATACAGACGGAAAACAAGTTTTCCTTTATCTGTATTTATATGTAAAAAACGGGAAAATACTAGTACATTTTTGTTCTGCTGCAATCTGGTGTCTCCCCCTCCTTAGAGAGTTAAGAGGTGTCAGCCCGGGCTGAGACGCCTTCCCGGGCAGACACGGAGCTGCCAGCCGCACCGTAGCACTTCACAGGTCTTTGAAAGACCATTTACTTGTTAATGAGGCTTCGCCCCTTTTAGAGCCCCCTGCCAGAGTCCGATTAGGAGCCTCTATTCACACCATTGTTGTGTGAGTTATGGCTCTTCTACCATGTGCTGAAATTACGCACTGGAAAAATAATTTGTAATTATTTAATGCACATGCACTCTGTGTTTTTTATTGAAACATTTAATTTCGCTTCATTTAGCATGCCTGTTGGAATGCAACAACCATTTAAAGATCTTATGAAAGCGTTTAAAACATGGACCATGTTTTTAACGCTTTCATAATATCTTAAAATGGTTGTTGCATTCCAACAGGCATGCTGCATGAAGCGAAATTAAATGTTTCAATAAAAAACACAGAGTGCATGTGCATTAAATAATTACAAATTATTTTTCCAGTGCGTAATTTCAGCACAATTCCACCCAGGGAGAGGAAGGAACGAGGCCAGACTGCAGTATAATAATGAGTGGTACCACGTTGCCCGCACAACCTGCATTTATTTTAAAAAGTGAATAAATACTGAAAATTGTGCTTCTTTTAATTGACTCTCCGTGCTGTCTTTCATGATTTGTAGCTCAATAGCTGAGCAGATAGACAGCAAATTAAATAACAGGATGACATTTCTTTAAATGATTTAGCCATCGTGAGGTCTGCAAACACCTTGAGGCATAGGCCGTGACTTCAAGACATAACGGGCACATACACTGCTTTACGGTGGGGGTCGCCGAGTAAACCACGAGCGCCACTCATAATTTATTTATAACCCCCCCGCCCCCCTTGTAAAGGTGCTACATTGCCCTGTTGTGATGTTGAAGGATAGACACTGACTACAAAGAGACCCATCAGACCTCAAACATGTAAAAGACACCGTTCTAGACGGAGGAGGGGAGTTTGCTCCACTAGACAAGAGATTGACACAGGGAGGGAACTGGTGGTTGCTGCTGCTGCAATGTTGGGAAACCCCAATGAAAAGCATGGAAAAAACACTGATTATTGGGGAAGACTTTGTCTCGGGTAGAGAGTGTGGGAGAATCAGATGACTCTGGTCAATACCTAAAATAAATCCTAGTACCAAGGACAAAATCATGTACTGTTCAGTCACTGACTCCTTTCAGATGACATATACTTTTAACATTGCTGTGGACTGTCAATTTAAATAAATGTGGAAAAATACTAGCTGTAGCGTCGTCTTTTGCTGGTGACAAAAATAAATGTGGATAAATACAGAAAAAGTGCCCGAAAAATAAATATGGATAAATACAGACGGAAATGGCAAACAAATAAATACCATAAAACCGGGAGCCCTACTTATAATGTTAGTGTACATTAATAGGGAAAGTCAGTGTGATTTACTGTTTTGCCTGTAGTGACACTTGTTATACATGTAGAGGGAAACTGCCTTAGAGTACAGTCTCGCTTCACTTTGGCCTACAAAGCCCAGTCACATATGAAAATGGGGTGTAACCTGTGTGAGAAAATCATATTTGCAAGTTCCAAAAAGATATATTTGTACCACTAATGAGTCATCTAGAAATGTCATTTCTCTGGTTCAGGATCAGAGTTCAGGCATTTTGTCACCTTGCTGTGTCAAGCCATTACATTTCTCTCCACCAGCAAGAACAAAGGTTTGCCCACACAAAGGGAGAAATCAACAGTGCTTCACTTAGCTCCCGAGATTAAAAAGGGGGGGGGGCAGGAAGGATTGACATCAATCAATCAGCTGTCACACTGTGCCAGGGATCGGCCAGCCCAAGCCCACTAAACAAAGGAGGGAGCCCAGACCTAGAGCCAACACAGGAAACAGCTCCTCTTTCGAGATTTGGCGAGAAAGACCCTGGCTTTGATGTCAGCAAGGGGCGGACCTGAGGACATTTGACTAATGACTCCTAGGATTGGCCAGGGATGCCTGGCATCTGAAACCTTCCACTCCCCATCAAAAACTCTTGCACAATGGGGGTGGGGAGGCATGAGTGGCTCTCTCTTGGTGGGTGATGTTGTGCTGCTGGACTCTGGGGGTTCCATGCACAAATGAATAAATGAATGAAGGAACCCCCTTGATGCTCAAAAAGGACCAAGTACTGTGCCCCAGTTGACCCCTGGACCATTGAGTATCCAAGAGGAAAAAAAAAAAAACGGAGGAGGCTTTCTGCAATTTTTCCAGGGATGAGGCGTGGACAGGACCCCTTCCCAGATTCTCCCTTGGACTGAGAACCCTTTCCCGGGGCAGTGCATGCAAAGGAAGAATCCCAGAAACCCACCCCCGTAGACCAGGAGGAAAAGGGAGCGCTATTGTGCCCCCACCCCAGTAGTGGTGAGCCTGCCTGCTCCTGTGTCTGGGGGGTGGAGCAGGTGGTCACCACGAGCAGAGATTCCTGCCTGCAGGAGCGGGCAGGGAAGGAGAAGTTGCAGGCTCCTGCGGTCACACACGAAGTGCGGACTGCGCGGGAGCAGGCGGCACAACAAGGGATGGGCTCCCTCAACTGCCCCCAATATTCTGTAGGCATTGGGGTCCTGGGCACCCCTCAACCGGAAAGAGGCAGGAAAGAGACGCAAAGCACAAGGCCGCACGCCAAAGAAAACAAAACGCATCTCTCCTCAGCGCAGCAGAAAAGCAATTCCCTGTTCTAGGCTGGAGCGCCCCATGTCCTCCTTTGTGCATATCTTTCTGAATTTGTGGTAGCCCCAGAAGAGCAGGGGCACCACCGACAAATTCAGCAAGTGTTGTGGGGGGCTGATGGAGGGACAGCAGCCTGCAGGGGTATTATTTAAGAACTGACCTTATGTCTACAGTATCCAGGAAACCATGACCACCCTAGGATTGTCCCATGTTTTTAAAGCACTCCTAAGCTTTTGTCAAAGTGAATATGCTTTATTAACATTAATTAGTGCATTTCCACATGATTGTTATTGATGATTGCATTTACGTACAAAAGTAGGTTTTTAACATGTGGTTTATGGTCCTTGCAGTATGGTTCCCCTGTTGACAAAGCCAATAGACTGGCTTTACTTAAAGTGATGTCCCCGTATATTGTGATGTCTTACCTGGTGTACTGCTTGCCAGTGAAAGGTGATTAGTAGCCCACACCCCCTCCCATGAGTACGCCTTGGACTGCTCTGCTACCATGAGTCGAGCGCAAAAATGGGGGGGGGCTTGGTTTCCTGTAAGAGGAAATTATGAACATTTAACTAGTGAAGGCCACACACTCAATCCAATTTCCTACAAATAAGTTCCTGGAAAGTAAAAGGACATTTGCAATTTGCCACACAGGGTTTCTAAATTTGCACTTGGATCTAAACTTTGTCGTCCATGTACTCCTCCTCCGCAAACCAAGGCAGCATTCGAAAGGCTGCAACTCCCTGCAGTAGCACCATGGAGTCTGCTGCAATTAGGGCCAGAAAACCATAGCCTAGCTGGGACGCCTCAATCAGTTCCCCAGCAAACAGCAGGAATGTGCCAATGCCAATAGACAAACTCAGGCAGGTGATGGCCGACAGCCCCAAAGCCAGCTTCCATATAGATCGTGACTGACCCAACTGGCCAAAAAGCAGTGTCAGTGGAACAAATACATAGATGGGCAGAGAGCAGAAGCCCAAGACTGACCCAAAAGCGACTCCTGTTGGGTACACAATGCCATGCCTCCTCAGATCATCAAAATGAGGCTCACAGGAGAGCTTCCCCATGGTTTCGTTCCACAGACAGAAGGAAAGGAAGCCAACCTTCTTGGTGTTTGTGTTGATGAAGACTCCTCCTTCCCCGATAAGGGCGTAGACAAGCAAAGTACACACGATGACAGCCAGTCCAAGGACGCACAAGAATCCGAGCAAGGCTTTTTTTCCCTGCATCGATACCATCTGAGCAGATCTCCTGGGCCAGAAGCCCTTGTTTTGAGTATTCGAAGAACGACTGCAAATGCAAAGAAAATTGTAAGAACACTTTCTTGTTTGGCCCTTTACAATTCCCCTACAGATCACTTTAGTCTACGCTCATGTGCACATTCTCTCCTTATTTGCATACTGGCATCAGAAAACACTGTCAGCAAAATGAGGATATAGGATTAAGCATAGCATTATTGCCCACTGGTGGTATGTTACCTTAACTATGGATCACTTACACAGACATATCTACAACACGTTTTAAGCAGCATGTCATTTACATCGTCAAAGCTTTACAAATCATTAAATGTATTGTAGTTAAGGTAGCATATCTTTAAGAAGTTATTTTAAAAAAATGTTCTATCAATATTGGAGTTAGAAAACAAACCTTTTTTGGACTTATTGCGTTTTTATAATTATCGTAATATTAAAGTTAGCGGTATAAATAATGACTTAGAAGTTATTGACCTTCCGAGCCAATGGATGGCAACATGGTGTAAAAATAGTGTTCACACACAGGCAAGCTTACTCTTTCTAAAATCCACAGGCGAGATCAGACATCAGAGTTAGATTTGGCTGAAGACTTGTACATGTCAGAAGTGCTTTTTGGAATGTTAGAAAGATCCTCCTCAAATCTAAGATGGAGGATTAGTGAGTACAGGTGTGGAGCACTAGCCTCTGCCACCAAACCATTAAAAAAAAAAAAAACTTTATTTATAATTGTTGGCAATCATGTACGTAATACATATAATTTATAATGGCTTGGCAACTACACAAGTGACGCCCTTATGTTTGACATCGCAATAAACATCATGAACTTTTAGACAGAAACATTTGTTCTCAGGATCAAGTAGCCAAAAAATCTTTTTATTTTAACAGTTTAGGGAGCTAGCAAGTTTAGGGATAGAGAAAGTCACCTGGCTGGCTGGCACTTCTGGAAGAACCTACTTCAGTGGGCGAGGACCCTCCCATTGTGTTTAAATACAGGAATGGAGGTGTAATGTAAGGAATCTTGAGTTCGGTGTTATCTGTAATATTCTTCAGACAATTGGAGCCCATCCAATCCTGGATTTCCATCTGGCACACTGATACTTCTAACTGAGACACCCAAGCTCAACCAGGAGCTAGGCGTGGTAATTGAAAATGAGGAAATAGAAGCCTTAGGACTGAACAGGCTGAGCAAGAATTTAAACATTACTATTTAAAATAAGAGAAGAAAGCAAGAGTAACCATGGGGTTAGTACGAGGGCCTTAGAAGGGCAAGAGGATGAGATCTATGTTAGAGTTTTACTAGAGAGAAAATAATGTATTCATGCCAGTGGTTTGATGGGGTTAATGAATATTATGGGATTTACACTACTGACATCAGATGCCATTCTTAGTTTGTTCATGTCTGACACAAGTACTGTTTAAAGCCCCAACTCAGGTACAATATTTAGGCGTGAATCCTTTTTGTTGGCATCATAAGAAAAACAAGAATACAAGCAACTTTTGTGTTTAGATCTCATAACTCTCTGCAGGGAGCATAGACTTCAGTGATCAAGGACAAGCATTTGCAATGCAATAGGTCTCGCATTAGGAAAGTTTGAGCTACTGTTATTGTAAATGACAAATGTTTTATTTATGTGGTGGTTTTGAAAATAGCGAAATCAGGTGCTTTGTCATTTACAATGCCAATAGTTATAACTTTCGCAAATGTGACACCTATAGAAGTGTGGCTCACCGGTTAGAAGCGGCAGACCCTGAAGCAGAGATCGGCCCGGGACCAGGGTTCAATTCCCGACGCGGCAGGGTCTTGGGTCAATGTCCGCGGACTCGATAATTCTCGCCGAGGTGCCTATGCTAACCATGGGTCCCACTCTGCAACTCTGGGCAATAGCTTGCTTAATCTCCACAACGGCCCCATCAGTGCCGGGGATGCCTGGCTTCACCTTGGAGGTGCCCAGGAGGGACCATCTCACAGGGAAAGCCAGGACTGGTTCCCCAGCGGTATACAGCGCCAGGACACTCCGAGATGGAGTAACTGTGCGCTTTACAAGTATACTTACCTATAGCATTTGTAATGCAATATGTGTTGTATTTACGTGTATTGATATTACAAACAATGGCTTTCATTTTTTTAAATAATTAATACTTAAATAAGTTATTGTAATTTATAATGGCAATAGCTTAAAGTTTTGTAAATAACTTTTGTGAAGATAATGTTCAGTGTATTTTATTGTGACGAAAAACCAAGAACAGAAGTGAAATATTAACATCTTTTTGTGACATTTTTAATAAAGCTTTAAACATTGAGCGAACATATTTGAACCAGTTGTTGTTGAATGGTTGCAGATTGATGCTTTGATAGCGCTGAGTGATGCCCCTGAGTGATGCTGTGGTGATGCGATAGACGCAGTGAGGGCGAGAGACAGACACAGTGAGGGCGAGAGACAGACACAGTGAGGGCGAGAGACAGACACAGTGAGGGCGAGAGACAGACACAGTGAGGGCGAGAGACAGACACAGTGAGGGCGAGAGACAGACACAGTGAGGGCGAGAGACAGACACAGTGAGGGCGAGAGACAGACACAGTGAGGGCGAGAGACAGACACAGTGAGGGCGAGAGACAGACACAGTGAGGGCGAGAGACAGACACAGTGAGGGCGAGAGACAGACACAGTGAGGGCGAGAGACAGACACAGTGAGGGCGAGAGACAGACACAGTGAGGGCGAGAGACAGACACAGTGAGGGCGAGAGACAGACACAGTGAGGGCGAGAGACAGAGACAGTGAGGGCGAGAGACAGAGACAGTGAGGGCGAGAGACAGAGACAGTGAGGGCGAGAGACAGACACAGTGAGGGCGAGAGACAGACACAGTGAGGGCGAGAGACAGACACAGTGAGGGCGAGAGACAGACACAGTGAGGGCGAGAGACAGACACAGTGAGGGCGAGAGACAGACACAGTGAGGGCGAGAGACAGACACAGTGAGGGCGAGAGACAGACACAGTGAGGGCGAGAGATAGAGTGAGGGCGTTTTTGGTGTAGGGCTACCAGAAACTCAAGCCTCATTTAAAAGCGTTACAAGAATCCCTGGTCAGACCACTGGGCAAATCGTGGAAAAGTATTAAATAGATACCTTGGACGTCGATAGTTTTAAGAATCACACAACTCCACCATCATCTGCTAGACGTGGTAAGAGCAACGCTGTTAAGTGAAGGTTGTGCTGAAACAATTTATCTTGGAAAGCTGTGTAATGTCACTGCCTCCCTCGAATGTGTTTAAGAACTTCTCCTTTGGCTATTTATCTGATTAATTGTTGAAATATATGAACGGTAGGTTGAACACCCTAAATAACTTATTAACCAATATGCTCTTTTATTCATTCAATTGCAGCCTAACATTTGCATAGAAGTTCCTGCACATAAGAAGTTGTTCAAATAGCCATTAACAGTGGCTCACTCCCAGCACTACGAACTCTAAGCACCTAGTGGTGCATGGTGTGCTCTTGGCCAACTCATCATGCCACTCTTTATACAAATGAGATGAATTAGAGTATGCAGATTACGCACGCAAACCAAGACAACACTCGCGCACTGAAGAGTTCCAGTGTAATCAGATGGCCAATTTCAGAACCAAACCTGCCATATTCATAAATATTCAATATTCTTTTTGCTATATTTACCTCAAAGCCTCCATCCAATGCAGTACACACCCGCCCCTTCTTTCTCCCATCCTCAATGTATTATATGTATCATACCTCTTCCTCTTACCTAAAAACCTTCAGTTACACCCTAAAGTTCCAATATCCTAAATCTGTACATCATAATTAACTGTGCTAGTTTTAGTGAAATGTTGTGTTCATATGCTAGTTTCTGTGCTGCTCTGCCATTCCTCAGTATCACCTTTGAATCACAGAAAAACCAAAATAAATAATTACCATAGAGTCAAATGATGAACGCCTACAAAAAAATAAACAAATGCAAACGGCACTCCTAGCTATTAAATCGAATATATTACAAGGGGTGACCGGGGTAGTAGTAGAGATTAAAATGTAAATCTTCGTACAAGTCATGATGGGAGTATTTCTCCGGAGCTTTGATCTGCCAAGTAGCACACTCATCTCAATCGGCAGCAATAAATCTTCTGGGCAAAAGCCTCATTACCCCAGCTGGGCTGGGGGCTGCACGCACGGGCCCTCTGAAGTCCGCCTTAGAGTCCGCGCTGCACGCGCATTAATCTTCAAAGCAAACGGAGAGCGGCGCCTGCGACGTACTGGGTGGGGATTTCACGGTAAACTAGAGAACCTTAAACCCTTTTTTCGTTGTTACAACGGGTTTTTACAGCCTCATTCTCAAAAGAGGAGGAAAAAAAAGGTGATCAAAAAATAATAAATTGCTGTTTTTCTGACTGCCTAGCTAAATCCCTACTAGGTTTCTTTCATGCTACATTCGTAAACAAAAATACGGGGCATCGATGTTCTAGGTTGCCTGAGGTGTGATAAAATATTTCTGTGCTTAAAACGCCTGTTACCTACAGAACGGTGGCTATAACCGCAGGGAGGTCAGCGCACGCTACCACCGCGCGCAGAGGCACCGGAAGAAAGAAAATGGATGGTGGGGACTCCGAATCTGTCAAGGGCCGTGGGTTTCACGAATTTCAACTGAAGCCTGTGACTTTAGTGTATGTTGTCGCTTGTGTCTATGTGTTTTTCACCAACATTGTGATGATTGTTTGGCCATGTTTGAAGTCATATGGTCTCAGAACAAAGGCGTAAGCGGCGGCGCACACGGGGTATCTGTCCACGCACCTAATTGCACACCCTCCAACTCCCCCGCACATAGTAAGTGCCAGCCTCTTTTCAATGACATTCACCCTTGAAAACAAGCTCTCGGCATTGCTGTGGCAGGGGAGCGCATTCCTTTGAAGTCTGATGCAGAGGCTCAGACAAATGGTATGGTGTGCGATGTGGCTGGCGATGTGCACGCGCCTGGCTCACATGAACTGTACCCAATCTACAGTTTGGGAAGACTTTTGAAAGTCTTACTATAATCTCGACAAACAAGCATTGCTAAAGCAATGCTGTAGTCGAGACTTAAAAAAGGGGTACCGGCATACCTCCCAAATGATCTTAACCCCTATAAAGAACTGAGCAACAAGTCAAGGAAACGCCAAGTCCCAACAAAATCACCACTAAGTGCACAGGAACCGTAATATTACCATGGTCTGCGACATGTAATGCTCATCGAGGCTTCATGCAATGTTACACCCCATCCTAATTCTCTTCTTTAGCTCCTCTGTCGCCACTGCCAACCAGGCACAGTATGGAATTATGAATATAGAGTCTGCGTTCCACTGTTACCACCCTATTCAGGAGCTCTACTGTAACAGGTAGTAAAGAAAAGAGGAACCAGTGGTAGCTTGTTCTATAAAGGTTTAATGATAGCTTTTTGAGAGATGCTTGTTCTTGCATCTCTCCCGGTTTCTGTGCATCTCAATCATGCTTCCTTGATTTTAATAGAAAGTTTAAAACGAATAACAAATACTGAACTTAAAAATAAACAATCAAGTAACATCTGACATAGTCCCCTCTAAAGACTGCATACCAACTTTTATTCAGTCAATTGAAGTAAATGTTATACAGAATCTATTTTTTTACACTGGATACCTGGTTCTATAATCTACTCCATCAGATCTTGAGGCTCCAATGAATTTAATTTTTTGATGAAGTGGGGTTGGATTGATGTATTCTCTACAACACTTGTTGATCAAACTGTTCTCTGTGCAGGAGTAAAGTTTTGGGTAACAGAGTATCAGCAACAGAGTCTTGGATTTTAACTTCATCTAGACCCCTTCATGGGGAAGCTGGGAGAAAGCAAACAGGCTTGTTTGACTCGCTTTAAAATTACCCTTCTTTGTTGTATTTTTACAAGTCTCACATCAGACTATTTTACCAAAGTTTGCTTTATTTTTTTAATATTATTTTTAGAGTTTTCTATAGCGCGAACCAGACCCCAGATAGGGTAACAGAGCGCTTTACAAAGTGAGCAGGGGAAAAAAAAGAAGCATTTGTAGCCAATATCATCAATCAGTACAATGTAAAATAAGTAACAGACATAATAATGGTCGGGGTACAGATGCAGAGAAAGGAACAGCTCTGTTATAGGGAGTCAAATCGTGATTGAAAAGGACTTCTCTTTGCACAAGAGTTTGCAGCTGTCTTGGGAATTGTGATGAAATTACGGTAGGAGTTTGCTGATCAGGAATGATTTTGCTTCCTTTTTGAAGAGGAACGTTGCGGTAATTTTTCTGATGAATGGTGGAAGCGAGTTCCAGATTCTTGGCGCCGCTCCTGAAAATGGTCTGTTGGAGGTTTTAGTCTTGGTGAGCCTTGCGGTTTTTAGGAGTAGGTTATCTGTGCTCCTGGACTGTCTGTTCCCTCCAGATAGCGTACGTTTTTGGGCTAGGAACAGCGGGGTATTGTGGTGTAACGCCTTATGAGTAAAACACAAGCAATCTTTAGTTGAGTACGGGCTTCATAGGGTAGCCAGTTTAGTGCCTTCAGGTGTGGCGATATGTGGTCGAACTTCCTTGATCCTGAAATAAGTCTAGCTGCGACGTTGAGACAGGCTTTTGGGCTAGGAACAGCGGGGTATTGTGGTGTAACGCCTTATGAGTAAAACACAAGCAATCTTTAGTTGAATACGGGCTTCATAGGGTAGCCAGTTTAGTGCCTTCAGGTGTGGCGATATGTGGTCGAATTTCCTTGATCCTGAAATAAGTCTAGCTGCGACAGGCTTTTAGGGGTGCGGTAGAAGTTTTGGGGAGTCCAAATAGGGTGGAACAACCGTACTCGAGCCTTGAGATGACCAACCGTACTCCAGCCTTGAGATGACCAAGGCCTGAACTGCTGTTTTGAGGTCAGGAATCTCGATAAATGGCTTCATTTTTCTTAGATAATTGAGGTGAAAGTGGGCATTTTTAGCCATCAGGTTAATGTGAGCTTGCATGTTAAGATGCTTATCTAGTGTGACCCCAAGTGATATTGTGGAGTCCAACAACGTTGGAGTGCAATTCAAGGCGGTGATCATTTTGGTCCATTCCTTTATTTCTTGGGAGTTGTTTGGGAGGGGGGGGGGGGGGAGAAAAGAGATTAAGAGAAATTCCGTTTTTTGAGCATTTAACTTGAGGAAGTTGGTTGTTAGCCATTGTACAGTTTTTTTTTTAAGAGCTAGATACATTAACTTTATCTCTTTCATCGAGGTGATTTTGATGTAAAGTTGGGTGTCATCCACGTACATGTGGTAGGATATGCTTGCCTGTTGTCGTAGGTCAGTGAGAGTTTCAACATATAGATTGAATAGAGTGGGAGACAAGGTAGAGCCTTGAGGTACTCCTAGTAGGTTGGGTGAGGATGGAGAAAGGATCTTGTTGGACATGAATGATTGTGTTCTGTTCTCCAGAAAGGATTTGAACCACAGGAGGACTGTGCCAGAAAAGCCCATCCTGTCTTCTAAGCAGTTTGTCATGGTTGACCGTATCGAAGGCTGAGGAGAGGTCAAGTAAAAATAGCAGGCATGTTTCATTGTGGTCAAGAGCTGAGCTGAGCTATATGTAGGATGGCTGTTTCAGTGCTATGGCCAGGTCTGAAGCCCGATTGGTGTATGTTCAGTAGGTTGAAATTTGTGATATGTGAGTTCAGTTGTTGTTGAACACATTTTTCCAGGACCTTTGCTAGCATAGGGATGTTGGTTATTGGTCGGAAGTTGTTGGGGTCGGAGTTACTAGCTGTCGGGTTTTTTAGGATAGGAGTAACTTGACCAGATTTTAGGCAGTCAGGGATGTGACCTTGTGAGAGCGAGGCATTAATGATCTTGGTCCAAAGAGGGGCTATGCCATGATAGATGTGGGGTAGGCACTTTGCTGGGACAGGATTATTGAAGTGGTTGTTGAGTTTAGTAGTTGTTAGAATTTTTAAGAATTTTAAGATATCATCAATATCATAGTATTTGAAGTTGGACCAGTTAGAATTGTTTTGGTAAGAGTTCGCTTGTTTAGTACCAAGTTATTAGCTTGACTGATCTTGGTGGTGGCTAAATTGGTCACAGCTATTTTGAGTTAAAGTTGGAGGGCATTAGTTTTTGCCGCGAAGAATGAGGAAAATTCGTCACTGCTTAACTGAGAGGCTGATGTTAGAGTGAAGATTTGGCCAGCTTGTTCGATTGTTGATTCAGAATTTCGAAGAATTTTTTTAGGTCTATTCTTGGCATTATCTAGTTCTGATTTGAAGAAGTCTTTTTTTTTTTTAAATCTTAGAATGCTTTTGTTATGATTTTTTTGTTTTTCGTAGTAGTTTCAACTGGGGAGTGGAAGGCTGAGACCTCCATTTCCGTTGATCTGAGTTTGCGTCTCTCCTCGTTCAGGGCTTCACTGAACCATGGGTTTTGTCCTGGTCAGGGATTCTTTTGAGTTTTGGCGGTGCGGCTTGGTCGAATATTCTGGTCATCGTGGAGTTGTAGTGATCAGTGAGGGCAGTGACGTCGCCTAGGTTGTTGGGAGGGATAAGAGCTTTCTCACAATGAGAGGCTAACTTGATCCAGTTGATGTTCTTAGTGTCTCTTATCCATTGCTTAGGTTTAATTTGTTGTGGGAGGATTTTCTGGTTACAAGAGGGGATTTGGAAAGTGATAATGTGATGGTCTGACCAGTCACAAGGTGTAAAGTAATCTAGATCGATTCAGTAGTATTTGGTTTGGAGAGGAGCCAATCTAGCGTGGCACCTTTTGAGTGAGTGGGCTCTGAGATAGCTTGGACCAAGGAGTGGTCCACAAGGAAGGATTTAAGGGCGTTGACCTGTTTGTCCAGATTGTTCTCCCAGTGTAGATTGAAGTCACCCAGGAAAATGACATTAGAGCGAGGGGCAGAGTTAGCCGTGATTATTTCCATGAGTTGTTCTGTGAAAGATATGTTTTGCCCAGGAGGATGGTAGAATATATGTAATTTGAGGGGGAGGTTACTAGGTGAATTTACAATGATCCCTAGGTATTCACAGAAGTCATGGGGTTCCGCTTGAAATTTAGAGACTGTGAGGTCAGAGCGATGTATGCAGGCTAATCCACCGCCTATTTTAGGAGGTCTGTCTAGTCTAGTGATGTTGAAGTCTGGGGGGACCAGAAGGTCAAGGCATGGAGAGGATGATTCCTTGAGCCATGTTTCCGTGAGGATGATAATGCCCACATTCATGCTAAGGATGAGGTCAGCAATGTCAGAGGCGTGTTTAGTGGCTGAACGGCAATTTAGAAGAAGGCAGGAGATCTGGTTTAAGGGATTCTTTGGACTAGGCTCCTGGTTATCTTGGATTGGGGTTATAGATTTAAGATTATTCAGATTTATTCCTCTGTGGATAGGATGTGATGTTCTGCAAGGGTTGATGGAGACTACATGGATAGGGAACTCTTCTATATCAATGATATGGTTGGGTGGAGGTTCGTACAGTCGTAACAGATTGCAGTTCCTGGTCAGTGATAGTTATAGTGATTGCGCATGCATCGGTTGTCTAGCAGCAGGGGGATAGTTTTTGCCACATTGTCAGCTGTCTTTAGCGAGTTTGAGATATTTTAGTGTAGTAAATGCCTTTTCCGCAAATTGTAGGATGGTTTTGATCTCAAGGATAACGTTTTGAAGGTTTCTAGCTGTGCGGTAAGAGGTCTTGATACAGTCTTGTTCCATCAGTTGATGCTGTGTGGAGGGCAGGAAATGGGGGGTCAAGGGAGTAGGATTTAAGTTGTTTCTCATGGAAGTTCTAGTTGAGGGTGATAAAGAAGTGCGAAGTAAGGGGGGCAAATTGTTTATCTTTCTTTCACCGAGTGTGGGTGCATGGCTGGGATGAGATTCTTTAGGGGAGGGAAGGGAGGAGGGGGGTAGAAGTAGTAGGGTCCCTAGATATGTTGCGAGAGAGAGAGGAGGATAGCGGAGTAGTATGTGCTAAGGAGATAGAATTATTGCCTCTTTCCTCCGTTCTAGGTAAGGGAGGTGGTTGGTCTTCAACCAGAACAGAGTGGGCAGTGGGGGTAGTAGTAGGGCCCCTAGATGTGCTGGAAGATGTTAAGGATGTTGAGGGTGACCGTGCAGTGCCTGAGAAGGAGATGGAGTTGTTGCTTCTATCACTACTTAAGAGTGATAGGGGGTCGATGTTCTATTTGAGTGGGAGGAGTGGTGGGGGGTAATGTTGAGTTCCTGAGCAGTGTTATTTACGAACTCTGAGATTGTCCGCGCAGTAAGTGGGAAGGAAGGGAAGTTGGCATTTTCTCTTTCCACTGAATTAGGTGAGGAAAGAGGGTGAGGAGCTGCATGAGGTGGCTGAAGGTGTCAATGCAATGTGTGCATAGGCCGGAGCGTAGATGGGGTCTCTGTCCTCTAGTCTGGGTGTGGAGGGTGGTCTATGATCTTCAGTAGAGGAGGGGGAGGAGGGGATAGTGAGGGCTTGAGAGGGAGTGGGTGTATTAAGGGTTTGTGTTTTTAAAGTGATAAAGTATTTGTCGAAGAGTTCTAGGTCCTTGTTAGCAGCTTGAATAAGGACAGTGCCATTTTTATAGGATGTTATATTCACGGTGGCTCTGAGGATCTGTGAAGGATTCGTAGTAATCCTGGTTCCGTAGGGAATATTTTTATGGTCTTGGATGGAAAGTAACTGGTGAAAGGCCAATCGCCATTTGGCCTTTTTTCTAGTGAAGAATAAGAGGTTGTGTCTTTTTTGACATTGTAGGAGTGATCTAGGAATAGGGTATCTGGTTTTTTTTTGAGGAGGTTGTGTTTGAAGGTTTTTGCGGCGTTTTTTGATAGCTTAGGAGGGCATTGAATAGAGTAGGCGCTATTGCCTTCAGGTATCATGGATGGGTCAGTCATGATGTGGAATTCCTTTGGCCGTGAGGAGTGACATAATAAGGTAAAGAACAAATTTTGTAGAGTAAATAAATATTAGGCATTACAAGATGGCTGCGAGGTTAGTTGGGGCCGTTACAAGATGGCCGAATATTCGGGGCTTCTTAATGGGTGTAGGCGAATGGTCATTCAATAAGGGTGAGACAAAAGTCAGATGCAGAGAGAGTATAGATAGCCGTTACAAGATGGCTGCCAACCTTGTATAAGGTGCCTTTACAAGATGACCTCTGATGAACAAGATGACCTCTGATGAAGTTATGAGCTGACTGTAATACTGCCTTTATCAAAGTGTGCTTTTCAGCTATTGCCTTCAAACATTTCTAGACCAGGTTTTGAACATATTTCACTTTTTGTAGTGCTGGTTTGCAAATGGTGAATGTTAGCTACCAGTTTACTGTACGTTATAGGCCACACGTCTCCTCCATGAATTGTTAAACTCTAGTCTTGATTGTTTTTACTGCAATACCTTTCTCTGCAACTACAGTCCTCAAAGGCTTTATGAACACGTCCAACAGACTGGATGCTTATATTAGCGCTTTTCTAACTGGCAAACTCAAGAACCATAAAGCGCTTCTCTGGACATACTAGGATCTGTGTTAATTCCCGGAGGGTTCTGGTGTTGCACTCCAGAGCCTGGTCAACAAATCAATACATTCAGTAAGAAGTGAAGCACACATTAGGGTCCACTAAAAGGACAGAAAATATTTAAGTATCAAACCATGAGGGCTTATTAAAAGTGAATGGTTTACAGAAGGCAAACATCAGGTTAGGAGCAATTTATAATCAGAATGTGCATGCTTTAATTAATATGCAAATCTAATCTTATGAAGTAGAGGATGAACCAGCATGGGGCCATTTCAAAGGGAGGGACAAAGGAAAAGTCAGTCCTCTTGCTGTGCGAATACTATAAAATCTCCTACTGTGCTTTGCTTTATTCTACTCTGAACTAGAAGAAAGAGACACTAACGTTTTACGAACCTACGCGCAGTTCTTATAACCCTGTCCAATAAGGTTAAAGCGAAATCCTACTTCTCTCACACTACAAGTCTGCCCCTCTGTCTTTCAAACTTACCCTATCCTTAACATAAGAAACAGACTAGTCTGCACACTGCAGGTTTCTCTTGAATGCACTATTAATTAAAACAGTCCACAATAAACATAAATTAAAGAAAATGTTCCTTTACATGGGAAAGGAGGAAAAAGAACGCCGCCTTTGACAATTAGGACTCCAGGTTGCTTGGAAATAAAACGTTCATGTGTCATAAAACAAGATGGCAAACAACATTAGACATTTTGAAATTCAGGCCCACATTAGCTATAGTCAATCTAAATTTGAATGAACAATGGGTCTCTACAAATAGCATTAGCACGTCTATCTGTTGAGGTTTAACAATTTTAATATATAAAAACGATCCCACTTCCTTATACAGGAGTATTGATGTTCTCACTTAAGTGATGCTTGTAAATATATGGTCGGTGACAGTAACATACAGAGGTAAGTTGTATGCAGATTTATGAACATAGGTGCAAACGGCATCGTAACTTTACCTCTCCGGTATCTAATACAAGGCTGAATAAATCTACAATTAAATTAGTATATGCCAGGTGTCGGCCTCAAACTGTTGCGATACACCTGTGCTGGACTATTGTACGGGCCCTGACAGCATGGGTGACAGGTGAGTTCTGGCAGTACTGGTGGCCGCCCCAAAGCGACATGCGGTTCCCATCTAGTGTAGGGGCACTGTAGATGTCTGGATGACAAACAGCTTTAGGCCTTTATTTGGCTGAAGAATGTATTCACAAACTGGCTATAACCTGTGCCTCGGCTTAAATGCCCATATATAGAAACTATTCGCGTGTAAATAAATCAGCAAACCCTTTGGATATATTTAGATAAAACTGTAAAATAAATAAATCTAACCACTCTTCTGTCCTGGTTAGATCTTAGACACAAGAGATACCTTTCAATGGTAACTTTAAGAGTTGGACGTAAATGCTAGGTGTGTACGCTTTTTCAAAAGCCACTGCCTGTTCACTGCATCAAAAGCTTTGCTGACAAAGAACAACCACCTATGGCGGCAACTTCTCCCTGTGTGGAGTCCTTTGAGGGAGGCATGTATGGGAGAATAAACATTGCTGTTGGCCCTCAAAGGTGTGTACCCCGGTTGCATCACAACTCCTATACTGTACCCAGCATCACACCACAAGCCCTTCACTCTGAATCTTCATAAGGTGACCATCCTGTGTACAGACATAGTTCACAGGTTACCCAGTCTGCACACAACCTTGGATTTACACAGCTTTTCAAGTTTCTAGGCATAACCCTCAGTCTCTTAATCACACACAGGTTATATTTTAGGGCTGTACATGTTCGACATGTTTCTTTCTTTTTGTCTAGATGAAACTGCGCTTTCCTTCTGGTTAGCATCTCATATTGGATACTTCCATTTTAGCAACACTGAAATGTTCCTTATTGATCGTTTAACACAATCTACTTTTTTTATAATGTTATGCATTACTTGGTAGCCCTACTTTTTGTGATCTATCCTAACACCCTGAAATGAGAGAGGAAGAGGTGCAGCCAGTACAGTACGAATTGTGGTTGGTTGTTTTCAGGCACCAGACATGGATACAGCTCACAATGAACTGGGACAAACCCTCCCTTACGTTATTTTCCGACGTTGCATGGCGAGTCTATCTATTGCACTGCTTTTGCATGACACCTATCAAAGTGACAGGAATCCACGACCAATACAAGGTGTGAATCAATGGTTATAAGTAAGCAATGTTTCAAATGTGCATCAGGTCTCGAATGTAGATTCACAACTTGTGCATCAACTAGAAGGCCATACCGTCAACATTATTACTGCAGCTTTCTACGCATTAAGAACGAGCAGGACTGAAGCTCTTCAGCACTGTCCGGCTCACCACAGCTTTTCTCCTGGCTTTATTATTCACATAGTAACATCTGGCGAAAGGGTGGCTCTAACAGCATATCACTACGTTACAGATGTTCACATGGAGTATATTTTTTAGGAATGCATTGGTAGCCGCTCTCTTATGCGAGTATTTGACATGCTTGAGTGGGACACATTTTTCACACCTGATTTCAAAACAGCTTTAGCCTTATGAAATTGCGACAGATATCCGGTTAATTGGAAGGAACTTTTTTGTGCCATCAACATAGTACATACTGGCCCTTCTTACGCAAAGCATATATAAAGATTGCCGATGCGGGAGGCCTGGATTCATGAAGAAAGAAGTTAGTTTTATACTGTGACATGAAAAGGTGAAACTACTTTGGTTAAGAAATGAGAGTGAATATGTGAGTGGATCCTTTGTCGTAGGTGATCTGCAAATATGGCTCAAAGAGGCTTGGCCAGCAGCCAAAGTAGTGCCCCCTAGACTCCCTTGGCAGGAAACCACAAGAAGGGTATATAGCTGAATGCAAAGTTGATTCTACTTCATCATAGCTTAAATTATGTGCAACTAACTGTGGCATACTTACTCCGTTTCTATTTATTAGTTAAGCAGTGCCCGCTACGGAGTTGTAAATGAGTACCAGAGAATCCGCTCTGGTCTGCTGAAACTATTCATATAGCGCACGCGTGTAGAAGCTTCGTGGCACTGATCGAGAATACATCACAAGGGAAAGTATGGATTGATCATCACTCAGAGAATATACACACGCCAACTGAAGAAACACCCATGTTTTTAATGCTTTCGTGAGTTTCAAGAGGCAAGGGTCTCTTGAATTGATTCAGGCAAGGGCCTGGATTCCAGTATTTGATGGTGGAGTCTGAAACTGCTGGTCTCTTTTCCTTAACGTCCTACACTTGGGGTCAGAGTTGTGCTTGAGAGGCTGAACAAAAGGTTCAGCTAGGTACATATCTTCTGAATCTCACAATAATAATCTTTTTTTTAAAATAAAAAAAACACACACACTCATTAGTTAAGTCATGGTATATGGCCTTTTGTGCAGATGACATGGACTTTAAAATCACTCTACTTCTGAAAGGAAAAAGGATTGTCAGGTAGGAAAGATGATCCCTTCAAGACAATGCCCGAAACAGATGGGCAGCGCTGTCCTGGACCAGTGGGAGGCAGAGAATCGTTTCTGAGAGGTCTCTAGGTACAACTTTGACGCGCTCACAATTTCGACGTACAGGTCTGGCTCAAAGAGGGGAAATGTTCTCTTAAGAACTGACAACTGTAGAACTTTGCAAACATTGGCCACTTTGGTCTACTGGCTTTCAAGAGAAAGTTTCCTATCAACACAGATGCCCAAAAACTGTTGGTGAGTTTTGGAGAGGGAGCCATTATCTAGGGTCTGAAGCTGGTTTCCGAATGTGGGGCTTTTAGGAAATTGTGGGGGCAAGTTTGAAGAAATGACTAGACATCCATACCCATTCTGAGACACACACACATTCAAATTCTGACGACGAGCTGCCTCAGGTAATCCTCTTGATTCCTGTGAGCCCAAAGATCAGGTGTGTGAAATGTGTATATATGTAAATACGGGGCCCGGGCAGATGTAATCATGTAGATGTAAAAAAAAAAAAAAGTTAGAAGACAGACCGTTGCTGATTGCTTTGGGTTCGGAAACAGAAATGAGTAGCCCGTCATTCGATAAGATTCCAACTGGGTCAATATCGTGACAGAATAGCCTGCTTCAGGTGGTCCAATAGCCAAGATCATGCCATCGATGGCGTTAAATGATGGCGTTAAATGCTGCTCACCAATCTAATAATAATAAAAGCACCGAGGCACCACCACTGGCCACGCTCTCTCGCCCAATGCTTCGAGTCTGCGCATTGACCTTTCGGTGTCTGGGCCTCAGTTTTCAAAAATATCTCGAAGTCTATTCTAAATCTCAGGGCGTCTTTATTCGTTTACACGTAAGTGAACTTTTTTAACTGGTTCTACTTACCGAGCCTTAAAGAATTTCAGATGCAGCAACCCGGCTGGGGCTCTGCTGCCCGACGTGAGACCCCGAGGACCGGCTTCCAGGCAGGACGGCAAGGCCAACCGCGGCCACCGGACTTCACACCTTAAGTACAGATAAACAGAAGAAGAGTGTGAAGAAAGGAAGGGCGAAGTCTAGGTAGAGAAAGCAGCATATATTCAGACGGTGCGAGTCAGTGATCGCTATATACAGATCTAACAAAGCACAGCTGTGTGTTTGGTCCCACAATGCTGTGCGTGCATTTGACCAGGCCCGCCAATCAAAAGGGGCTGTTGCAGCGTTGCTCGCGTACATTCGAAATACGCTGCCTGTTGACCAATGTGTGGATGGTCACAAAAAAACTATTTGGTGTTTCTAGATCAAACATTATCAAACTGGTTGTTTTTACCTGCTAGAATAGAGAAAGGACTTTTGTCATCAGTTGGACTGAACTTTTTTTTTTTTACTGGTTCTGCGAGATTCTCTTATCTCCATTTGCTGATCAGATTTGCAAGTCTCCAGTTTTCCTCCGAAATTCTCTGAGCGTGCATCATCCCCTCCGTTGTCCACCATTTATCGTACTTGTTTGCTACGTTTCTCATTCTCAACATATATTTTTTTCTACGACTCTGTTTCGCCTCTCAGTCAACCTCTTTCTCGCCCTCTCTCTCTCTCCTGCATCCCTCCTACCTCGCCTTGGTTCCAGAATCACGGAGAGTTCAGGTGCCGTCCGATATCTTATGCTTGAATTTTAGGAAAAAGATTAAAAAAATACCGCAACAAACTACTTACCAAGCCTTCAAGAATTGCAGATACAGCAACCCGGCTGGGGCTGTGCTGCCCGACGTGCGACCCCGAGGAACCGCTTCCAGGTCAGGCAGGGACGGCTAGGCCAACCGCGGCCACCGGAGTTTCTGCCGGACTTCACACCTTACGTACAGATAAACAGAAGAAAAGTGTAAAGAAAGGGCGAAGTCTAGGCAGAGAGAGCAGCATATATTCACACGGTGCGAGTCAGTGATCGCTAAATACAGAAATACTTCCAGAGCTAACGAGCTTTCTAACAAAGCACAGCTATGTGTTTGGTCCCACAATGCTGTGCGTGCATTTGACCAGGCCCAACCAATCAAAAGGGGCTGCAGCGTTGCTCGCGTACATACGACGTTGGGGCATTCCCACAAAATACGCTGCCTGTTGACCAGTTTGTGGATTGTCACAAAAAACTATTGGTGTTTCTAGAGGAGGACGTCTGTTGGGCCGCCACTTTCATTGTTTTCTCTAATATTGTATTACACTAATAATATATATATATATATATATGGCATTACTTACCATTTGTTGGCATCATTATCACTATTCTTTGCTGCCTTCTAATTCGGCAGCACGCGAGAGGCACCCCTTCCTTGTCTTTGTGTGGAGCATGGACGAAATACAGATTGATATAACTTTATCAGTGTTCGTCCGCTGCTCTTGCTATGATTCAGGTACTATCTCTCTTTTTTTTTGCATTCTTAAATAGCGCAAACTTGACCTGACCAAAATGTATTGGGGCTCTTTACACGTGCACCACTCACATTACACAAGTTTACATTCACTGTTTTAGGGAGGGATGTTTACGTTATTTGCCCAGAATCACAAGATACTGATATGCCTAAGAGATTCGAACCTGGTACACCAGTTCTAAAGTCGGCATCTCTGGCCGTAGCGCCACATCCTTCTGCCCTTTCCTACCAACTCCACCATTCAGATTAGGCATAGTGTTATTTTAGCCATGTTGCACAGCAGTTGACTGTTGACAGTGTCATAGCTGATTTATTCTGTTTACTTTCAGCCATGTTGCAGCTGCGCTGCTGTTCAACATGGCAAAAAACATTGGTAAAGCCACTAAATATCGCATAGGTAAGGCTATTGTTTTGCCAATGCTTGTTTACACTTCCCCTTTTCTATGTTGCTTGCCCTCCCACTGTACAGGTTGCTCATCTCCACCCATCATAAGAAAATAAAAGGTGCTGTGGTGCGGCCAGCACTTTCAGTTGTGCTGCAGAGCAGCAGCTCTGCTCTGCATTATGTCTAGAAGGCAATAGCAAAGCCAATAGCGTTTGCATATGCAAAAGCTATTTGTTTTGCCAATGCTTGTTTTTTGCCGCTGGCGCAATCCTTGTAGACACAGCATCTGACTGAAAGAGCAGGGTGTCCCTTGGAATTCCATGCCTCCTCAGACAGCGGAGGGCAGGCGCATGACTCGGAGCCGCTCTGTCCAGAACAATCCAGCCTCGAAAAGCAAATCACAAGTCTACACAGATGTCACTCCGCATCAGAAAAATATACATCAGTGGGGGCGGGTAATAACTAACTTTTCCAACTGACTCAATGTCTTGGGGCAGTTTCAAGGTACCTCAATCCCGCCCTCCTAACAGTCCTGGTCCTTACACAGAGTTCTGACATGCACCTCCATCCTGCACACCTAACACAACCGGGACCAATGAGCAGCCTCGACAATGTACATCAACAGAGCCTTTCTAGATGTGCAAGGAACCACTCTGAGCTCTCCCAAAGCACTTCAGCCCTACCATCCTTATAATACTGGAACTCACAGTAGGCTATGTACTTCTATTCCAGCACTCCTAAAAAAACTGGGACCCACACAGCTCTATCACTGGAGAGGTGTGGTGCAGCGGCCAGAGTGGCTGACTCCGGAGCGCAGGGCTTGCGGTTCGATCGCCAGCAGCAGCTCAGCTCAGCATCATTTGACTCTGGGCAATAGCTCACTTAGGGCCATATGTAGGAAGGCTATTACCGGTCGGTAACAGCCGAAATCGGCTGTTACCGACCAGTAATAGCCTTTTCAGATGTAGGTGGTATATTTACCGATTCTGTAAATAACGAATCATCATTTACCGATTCGGTATTTACCGCATTTTAAAGAGTGCTTTTGTGCTTTAAGGATTCGTTATTTACCACCAACTATTAGTTGGTGGTAAATAAGGAGTTCCTATGTAAATGCAAATCTGTGCATTTACACCTGTGCCATGTGACATGTATGTATGCCAAATGTGCACACCAGCACTATTATGGGGTGCAACAGGGTGTCAAAGTGCCATCCTGCCACCCTTGACTCTTTCCCTATTTTACCGAACCGATTCGGTAATTCACATTAATTCCTATGGGCCTGGAATGAATGGCAATTACCGAATCGGTAAATACCGAATCTTAACGATTCGGTATTTTTTACCGACTTTTTATCTAAATTGCATTTACCGATTGGAAAATACAGAATCGGTAAAATTCGGTATTTTCGAATCTGTAAATTCCAATTACCTACATCTAGCCTTTAATCTCTCCGACAGCCTCCAGCGTCTCAATACTTTTAGGGGTGATAAGTCGCGCTTTACAAATCTGGAATTATAATTATTATTATGAATGTACATGTCCACTAGCAATTCTGTGTGATGCTTCCTCATAGTCCCTGTACGTCTTTCCTGTGCAACTTCGAACACTACAGGAATTTCCCCTACATACACAAACACAGCATTTTAGGATTGTGTTCCCTTCATTATAGTGCATCTATATACGTCAGGGTTTTAAGTGGGCCGGGTCCCTCTGTGTCTCAGACCCAGTAGTAATTAGGAAAAGGGAGCCTGAGACGGGTGCCTACAGAGACCTATATTCAAGTCCTTAAATTTACTGGTAAAAACACTGATCAATTTATGAACAATGAATGTAAGGAAAATGCTACTTACCAGTATGCATCTGTTCTTGGCATGTAGGGCTGCAGAACCACACACTTTTGCATTAGATCACCATCTGGTGGTGGGCCCGGATGATTACACTTTGTTGTTGTCTTGGAAGAGTCTATTGTCTGCTGGGTGACTCCTCCCTTAGACTGTAGTGCGCATGGGCATCGACTCCATCCTCAGATTGTTTTCGCCATTTGGGCAAATGATGGAGTTGTATCATTACAGATAAGGATGACCATGTATTGTGTATCTAAATAAGATAATACTGGAACAGATATAGGTAGCCGGGGAGGGGGTGGGCGTGTGTGGTTCTGCAGCCCTACATGCCAAGAACAGATGCATACTGGGAAGTAGCATTTTCCGTTCGAGACATATGGGCTGCAGACCACACACTTTTGCATAGATTGCACAGAAGTTTCTCCCTTAGCGGCGGTCACCCACATCTGTTGCAGTAGTTTGAAATAATGTCTTTAGTACAGCCTGGCCCACATTTGCTTGTTGTTTTGCCTGCACATCTACACAATAGTGTTTTGTAAATGTGTGTGTAGTAGACCATGTAGCTGCTTTACAGATATCATCTAATGGTATGTTTCCTAAGAATGCCATAGATGCTCCTATCTTACGGGTAGAATGAGCCCTAGGAGGAATGGTTAAAGTGCGTTTTGCTTTGTGGTAGCAAATTTGAATACACTTAACAATCCGCCTGGCAATGCCTGATTTTGAAATAGAATTGCCTTTATGTGGAGGCAAAAAGGACACAAACATTTGTTTAGTTTTACGAAAAGGTTTTGTCCTATCTATGTAGTATAGAACTGCTCTTTTTACGTCTAGTGTGTGAAGAGCTCTTTCTGCAACTGTTTGCGGTTGTGGAAAAAATACTGGCAACTCAATGGATTGGTTGAGATGGAATTGTGAAATGACCTTTGGCAGAAACTTTGGATTTGTCTTGAGAACCAGTTTATTGTGATGAAGTTGTATAAATGGTTCTTGAATTGTTAATGCCTGCATCTCACTCACTCTTCGTAGGGATGTAACTGCTACTAAAAAGGCAACTTTCCATGTAAGAAACTGTAAATCACACTTATGCAATGGTTCAAATGGTGGACCCATAAGTCTTGTGAGAACAATATTTAAATTCCAGACTGGAGAAGGTGGTATTCTCGGAGGAATTATTCATTTAAGTCCTTCCATAAACGTTTTGATTGCAGGTACTCTAAACAATGACAAATGTTTTCTGTTTTGGAGATATGCCGCTATAGCCGCTAGATATAATCTAATTGAAGAGTATGCTAAATTAGATTAGATGTAATAGATAGCATATGATCTTTTGTATTGAAACATCTAAGGGGTTAACGTTGTTATTTGTACAATATACAACAAATCGTTTCTACATTGCCACATAACATGTGTAGGAGAGTAGGGTCTGCAATCCTATGATCACCCAGATTTTTGCTTTTTGCTTCACTGGTTTACGACTTTCCCTGGCTGTGGGCCTGCTAATCAGACCCACAGCCTAGCTGTTCTCTCTAATCCAAATTGTACCCAGGTACTGAATTGGCCCTGGGCCCTCTCAAGTCCCTGTACCCAGGGCTGAGGTGCACCCAGAAGTCTCCCAGGGGCTGCAGCATGCATTATGCCACCCCTGGGCTGACTAACTAAATCAGACACAACTGGCTGCTTGACAGCTGGGGCAGAGTGGTGTACCCACCCTCTGCTGTAGATATAGTACTCCTATATCTAAACCTAAATGGACACACAGATCTCCTATCAGTCACTCCTATGGCAGGCCTTGACAATCCTGAAGGCAGAGTGCTTGGAATCGTGTGAGATAGTGCTCTGGCATGAGCTGAGCCTGTCTGCGGCTTTCGGGATCCATCCCTTAGCCGTTTCCATGATATCGCATACCATATACTCTTAAGTGCATTATAATCCTCGCGGTTATATGCCAACTCTGGCATCGCTTTATCAAAACATGTCGAGTAAGGTGTCATACGAATTGGAATACTAACCCCTCGCCAATTCTGGCGACGGGGTTAGCATTCCACCCTTCTAGAGGGACACGACATGTATGTAACCTGTAACCCCAGTTAAAGTCAGACATAGCCTTAGCTCCACAAAATGGATGCTGCCACCGAGACACAAGTCTGCCCTCCTGCTGCTGGGAGTCCTCCCAGAACAGGAGGCAAGGACAAAGGGTTTCCTGTCAGGGGCGGTGCCAGCACCGTCCCAGACAGGATTTTGTGTATCCTAGGTAGGCAGGGCTTTAGAGGAAGGTGACTGCAAGTGGCACCCCGGTGCTCACTGTGCATAGGCCGGCTGAAACCAGTTCCAGGGGCACTCCAGCCCCTGGCCTGGGGAAAGCCCGCCAAAGGAGAGGGGTGTAACCACCCCCCTCCTAGTCCCACCCATAGGGCAGGACTTAGTCGCGTGCCAGCCCCTTTTTGCAGGATAAAGGTAGGAACTGGCCCCCTTCCAAATCAGATCATCTTTGAATCCTGAAACTACTTTCCACGAAAGGAACTCAAGATTTCTTCCCAAGATTCTCCCTTGTGACTAAGGAGTAGTCACCCTGCAGCAGCAGGCACCAACCAAGCATCGCGGTTTGTTGCCAGTCTCTCCTTCGGATCAAGACTGCTCCAGCACGACGAGAACCGGCTTCCCTGCCACCTCTGACCTCAACCTACATCATCAGCCCAGCTGTGATCCGTGGGTGTGACGAGACCTCGAGGGACCGGCCATCTTCAGAACTGCACGACGCTTGTCCAGCACGACTCCCGAGTGACCCTCGACTGAGTGCTTTGGGGTAAGAGAAGCCCCGACCCTGAGCAGCTCCAGCACCGAAGTTCAGCCCCCCTGCATCCACGAGATCTGCGTGGGGCCCTTCTGCTCTTTGCTGCCAACCGCGTTGTCCAGGTCGCTTGCCCGTTTGGCTAGTGGCCCCCTCACGACGCTCCACGACAACAAACACTGCTGGTCTGGTTGCTCCAGACTAGCCCTTGCTCCCCTCCAAAAGAGGAGCACCCTGGACCCTCCTTGTCCACTCAAGACGCCATTTTAGGTCCACCGCGTGGGCCTTGCATTTGCCAAGACTTGTTGCCCAATCCTGGGTCCAGCGACGTCGACAGCAAGAACCTTCGTGGGACAGCTCGCACCTCCATCCTGGTCGCCGACAACGCCTCCTGGTCCGAGAGACTGCAGAGCCCAGCAGCGCCCACTCACCTGACTGCGGTGACTTCGCCCGGTGCCATCCTGGTGCCCACTTAATCACTGGCTAGTGATTCAGAACTTGGTCCCCTCTGCTTTCAGGTCTTCTTCTTCCCTGATCCAGGCTTCGATCTCTTCGAACTTTTCTTCACTGGCCGCCTGCCAGCAACTTCTTCTTCAGGCTCCTGGTCCGTCAACGAGGGTTTCCGACGCAACTTGAACCCTATGCAGCCGCAACCCCTGGGCTAGGTAAACTGAGTACTCCGGTGCTCCAGCATAGTCCAACACTCTAAGTGTTCGGATCCACTCCCGTTTTCGTCCCAGCTAGTCGGGTTCGCCCGAGAACAGTGACTTTGTAAATTCTAGCTTCCATAGATTGTCCCGCATCCCGCGTGAGAGTGCACACTCTGCACCTGAGTTCCCTAGGCCTCCTGCTGGTAATCTAAAGGTTCAGTAGTCCAGTCCTAGCGATCCCAAAGCCTCTGAGAATAAGTACTTACCTGCTAGTAATTCGCATTCCACTTTCATAGTATATGGTTTTTCGTGCCCCTCGGGCATTTGTGTAAATTGTGCAACTTGAAGTATTTTTATAAGAGTTTTGTTGTGTGCTTAGCTCCCTGTCTCATAAAGAGCCAGGGTAGTCTTGTTATAAATAAATATCTGTTTATTTTCATAACAACTTGTGTGGTGTCCTTTCACTTGGTGTTCAAGGGGTAATGTGATGGTAAAACAGCTGGCTTAACACGCCCTCTAGAGTCTTAGCCTTAGACTGCTCGTATCCATGCTACTAGGATAGCTGGTCTATAAGGTTGACTTACAACCAATCATCAATAAGGGTTGTTTGGATTGATACATAGTGATCACTAGAATAGTGAGCACTGCATATCAGGCCAACTTCTCACATTGGTGAGCAGCGGTTGGGATTTGAGCTTGCTGTTGTTTTACCACACATATCCTAAGAATATCTTGTGAAAGATCACATAAGTACTAAAGGTACATATAACGTAGCTTAGAATACTCTGAGTTCTACTGAACCAGCTGTTGTAGCTCCTAGGGCCTAGCACACCCTAAACTACAACTCTAGCAAGGGATCAGTAGGCAAACAAATAGTGTAGGTAAGTGCACCACTTACACCTCACTAGAAAAGCATGTCTACCCAGGGAGAGTCTTCAGAGACTCCCCTTGTGGTTATTGACCCTCCACAGGTCACTTCAAGATATGCAGCTCTCAGTTTCCAGGAGATGAGACAAGTGTGTACCTCCAGGAAACGGAAACAGGGGTCTAACCCCACCATTCCCTTTCTGATAGGTCTCTTAGAGACATATGATGCGAGAAAGATTTCTCAGCTAGATGGGAATATGCCAGCCTTAGAGGGTACCACTGGGGATCCAGACCTCCACAACACTGTAAATGCAGTTGAGGAGGAGGATCCTGAGGAACTCTCTGGGGATGAGGCAGACAAAGGTCTTGAGGTAGTCAGAAGGCTAACTAGGGCCAACATAGACTTGCTTGGGCTAGGATCTGGGGGACCCCCAGTACTGACCCTAAGTAGGCCTAACCTTGGAGTTAGGAGAGATAGATCTCTTTCTAGGGACTCCAATAGATCTCTGCACTCTAATGCCTCTTCTCAGAGGAGAAGGAACTCTCCCCAAAGGAGATTGACTTCCCCTCAGAGAATAGAGCATGAAGCCAGAATGAGACAGGCTGCTCTGAGGATTGAAAGGGAAGAACTTGCCCTGGCCAAAGAAAAGCTTGCATTTGCTAGAGAGCAGCAGATGAGTGGGTTAGCTCCCACTGGTGGCAGCAATCTCCCAAGAGATAGAGAGAAGGGTTTAGACACTAAACACCTGACTAAGATAGTGCCCCCCTTTAAACAAGGGGATGACATCCAGAAATGGATGGCTGCTTTGGAGAGGGCCTGCACTGTGCAGGGCATTCCCCAGAGTCAGTGGGCAGCTATACTGTGGCTCTCCTTTGATGGCAAAGGTAGAGATAAGCTCCTCACTACAAGAGTGGAGGATGCTAACAATTACCAGGTCCTGAAGAATACACTGGTTGATGGGTTTGGCTTAACCACTGAGCAGTACAGGTTGCTGTTCAGAGACACCCAGAAAACTCAGTCTCAGGACTGGTCTGGCTTTGTGGATAGTGCCACTAAGGCTTTGGAGGGCTGGTTGCTGGGTAGCAAGGTTACTGATTACACAGGATTGTATAATCTGATGATGAGAGAACACATTTTAAATAACTGTCAGAACCAGTTGTTGCACCAGCACCTTGTTGATTCAGATCTGACCTCTCCCCAAGAATTGGGAAAGAAGGCAGACAAATGGGTCAGAACAAGGATCAAGCAGAACCAGAACCAGGGTGGTCAGAAGAAAGCAGACCAGAAGGGTAATACAAAGAGTGAACAAAATGACCAGAAGTCTTCAACAGGTCCCCAACAAACCAAAGAGGGTGGGGGTCAGGCTTCACAGCAGAAAAAGAAGACTCAAGAAGGCCAGTCAAAAAGGTGGTGCCAGTACTGTAAAAGTAAGTCTCACTGGTTTAGTGAGTGCACCAAAAGAGGAGGGCAAACCTCTACCACTACAGCCCCTAAGGCAACTGCACCCCCTAGTACAGTCAGTAGTGGTAGTGCACCTCCCAAGGGATTAGTTGGGTTAACCTTGGGAACTGAGGAGTCTGACAACTTAGTTGGCACACTCACTCAAGCTGTCCTTGTCTGTACAGGGGATATGGATATGTCCCCTGATGTAAGTCCCAATACTTTGGGCAAATACAGGCAGACACCTTTAATAAATGGCAAAATGGCTCAGGCCTATAGGGACACTTGTGCCAGTGTCACCATGGTGACACCTAACTTTGTGGACCCTGGACTGATCATGCCAGGTACAGATTTCCTGGTGACCAATGTCAGCAACGTCACTACCAGTCATAGTATGGCGATTGTTGCTTTCTCCTGGGGAGGGGTAAGTGGCCAAAAGAAAGTTGTGGTTAGTTCAGACCTCCCAGTGGATTGTTTGTTGGGCAATGATTTGGAGTCATCCCTATGGTCAGAAGTGGAGCAGAGGACTCACATGGAAATGTTAGGCTTGCCAGCACATGTGCTTGCTGTGACTAGGTCACAGGCCAGAAAATGCCCCACTGAACAGGTGCTGGATCCTGGAAGAAAGGACAAGACACCTTCCAAGAAGAAGAGCAGTAAGGGTAAGGCTTTGCCTTGCCCCAGGTTGAGGATCAAGTCTCTGAGGAGGCTGATCTGAGAGAGCTGAGGGAAACTGAGCCTAAAGAGCTTGAACTTGATCAAGTTGAGTTTCTGGGCTCAGGGGGACCCTCCAGAGAAGACCTGGGGAAGGCACAGTTAGACTGCCCTTCCCTTGAACCCCTCAGACAGCAGGCTGCTGCTGAGGCTGCAGGGAATGCCACAGGTGCCCACAGGGTATACTGGGAAGATGGACTCCTGTACTCTGAGTCAAGAGACCCCAAGCCTGGTGCAACCAGGAGGCTGGTCATCCCCTTGTCTCTGAGAGGTTTCCTTCTCACCTTGGCCCATGAGATTCCCCTTGCAGGTCACTTAGGTCAGACAAAGACTTGGGACAGACTTGTCTCACACTTTCACTGGCCCCACATGAATGAGAATACCAAGGAGTTTTGTCGCTCCTGTGTCACTTGCCAAGCCAGTGGTAAGTCAGGTGGCACAACAAAGGCCCCCCTCATACCACTACCTGTGGTGGGGGTTCCCTTTGAAAGAGTGGGGATTGACATTGTTGGTCCAATGGAACCCCAGACAGCATCAGGGCACAAGTTTATACTGGTGGTGGTGGACCATGCCACCAGGTACCCTGAAGCTATTCCACTTAGGACCACTACAGCCCCTGTAGTGGCAAGAGCCCTAGTTGGAGTGTTTTCCAGAGTGGGCTTCCCTCAGGAGGTTGTTTCTGACAGAGGTGCAAACTTCATGTCAGGATATCTGACTGCAATGTGGAAGGAATGTGGTGTTAACTGCAAGTTCACCACACCCTATCATCCACAGTGCAATGGGCTTGTTGAGAGATTCAACAGGACCCTCAAAGGGATGATTCATGGACTACCTGAAAAGCTCAGGCGTAGATGGGATGTCCTGATACCCTGCCTCCTGTTTGCTTACAGAGAGGTCCCACAGAAGGGGGTTGGCTACAGCCCTTTTGAACTTCTGTATGGGCATCCTGTAAGAGGACCCCTGTGTTTGGTGAAGGAAGGATGGGAGAGACCTCTCAAAAAGCCTGCAACCAACATAGTGGACTATGTACTTGGTCTCCGCTCCAGGATGGCTGAGTACATGGAGAAGGCATCCAAAAACCTAGAGGCCAGCCAAGAACTCCAAAAAGCTTGGCATGACCAAAAGGCTGTCCTGACTGTATACCAGCCTGGACAGAAGGTGTGGGTACTGGAGCCAGTGGCCCCAGCAGCCCTCAAAGACAAATGGTCTGGGCCCCACACCATCATTGAGCAAAAGGGAGAGGTCACCTACCTGGTGGACCTTGGAACCCCCAGGAGCCCCCTCAGGGTGCTCCATGTGAACAGGCTCAAGGCATATGTCGACAGGAAGGACATGAGCTTGCTCATGGCCACAGATGAGGGACAGGAGGAAGAGAGTGACCCTCTCCCAGACCTGCTCACTCAGAATCCTGATGATGGATCAGTAGATGGTGTTGTCTTTTGTGGCAGCCTCTCTGAACATCAGCAGCAGGATTGCAGGCAAGTTCTGCAATCCTTCAGACATATGTTCTCTCTGACACCCAGCCAAACTGATTGGTGTACCCATGAGGTTGACACTGGAGACAGTCTGCCTGTCAAGAGTAAAATCTACAGGCAGCCTGATCATGTCAGAGACTGCATCAAAACAGAAGTGCAGAAAATGTTGGAGTTGGGAGTCATTGAGCCCTCAGATAGCCCTTGGGCTAGCCCAGTAGTTCTAGTGCCAAAGCCTAACACCCAGGGTGGTAAGAGAGAGATGAGGTTTTGCGTAGACTACAGAGGCCTCAATGCAGTCACTAAGACTGATGCCCACCCAATACCAAGGGCAGATGAACTTATAGATAGATTGGCTTCTGCCAACTACTTAAGCACATTTGACCTGACAGCTGGGTATTGGCAAATCAGGTTAGCTGAGGAAGCCAGGCCCAAGACAGCATTTTCTACCCCTGGTGGTCATTATCAGTTTGTGGTAATGCCCTTTGGGTTGAAGAATACCCCTGCCACCTTCCAAAGGTTGGTGAATCAAGTTCTCACTGGGATGGATGACTTCTGTGCAGCATATCTGGACGATATTGCTGTCTTTAGCTCCACCTGGGAGGATCACCTGGTCCACCTGAGGAAAGTGTTAGAGGCCCTGCAAAAGGCAGGCCTCACTATCAAGGCCACTAAGTGCCAGATAGGGCAGACACAGGTTGTATACCTGGGCCACCTTGTAGGTGGAGGCCAGGTTCAGCCACTGGAGAGTAAGATACAGGCCATCAAGGACTGGGCTCCTCCAATCACCCAGACTCAGGTTCGAGCTTTCTTGGGCCTGACTGGGTACTATAGGAAGTTTGTCAGAAATTATGGGTCCATAGTGACCCCCCTTAATGACCTGACAAGCAAGAAGATGCCAAAGAAAGTTCAGTGGACAGCAAGCTGTCAGAAAGCATTCGATGACCTAAAGAAGGCCATGTGCACATCACCTATCCTAAAGAGTCCAGACTTCTCCAAACCATTCATTGTCCAAACAGATGCTTCTGAGTTGGGTGTGGGAGCTGTTCTATCTCAGCTGAATTTTGATGGCAACGACCAGCCAATTGCTTTCATTAGCAGAAGGCTGACCCCCAGAGAGAAAAATTGGTCAGCTATTGTGAGGGAGGCCTTTGCTGTGGTATGGGCCCTGAAGAAGTTGAAGTCCTACTTGTTTGGAACTCACTTCACAGTTCAGACCGACCATAAGCCCCTCTTATGGCTAAGTCAGATGAAGGGTGAAAACCCCAAACTACTTAGGTGGTCCATTTCCCTACAGGGGATGGATTTTACAGTGGAGCACAGACCTGGTACTGATCATGGCAATGCCGATGGGCTCTCCAGGTATTTCCACTTAGAGCAAGAAGACTCACCTGGTCAAGGTTAGTTTATTGTCCCAAAGTTTGGGGGGGGTCATGTAGGAGAGTAGGGTCTGCAATCCTATGATCACCCAGATTTTTGCTTTTTGCTTCACTGGTTTACGACTTTCCCTGGCTGTGGGCCTGCTAATCAGACCCACAGCCTAGCTGTTCTCTCTAATCCAAATTGTACCCAGGTACTGAATTGGCCCTGGGCCCTCTCAAGTCCCTGTACCCAGGGCTGAGGTGCACCCAGGAGTCTCCCAGGGGCTGCAGCATGCATTATGCCACCCCTGGGCTGACTAACTAAATCAGACACAACTGGCTGCTTGACAGCTGGGGCAGAGTGGTGTAGCCACCCTCTGCTGTAGATATAGTATTCCTATATCTAAACCTAAATGGACACACAGATCTCCTATCAGTCACTCCTATGGCAGGCCTTGACAATCCTGAAGGCAGAGTGCTTGGAATCGTGTGAGATAGTGCTCTGGCATGAGCTGAGCCTGTCTGCGGCTTTCGGGATCCATCCCTTAGCCGTTTCCATGATATCGCATACCATATACTCTTAAGTGCATTATAATCCTCGCGGTTATATGCCAACTCTGGTATCGCTTTATCAAAACATGTCGAGTAAGGTGTCATACGAATTGGAATACTAACCCCTCGCCAATTCTGGCGACGGGGTTAGCATTCCACCCTTCTAGAGGGACACGACATGTATGTAACCTGTAACCCCGGTTAAAGTCAGACATAGCCTTAGCTCCACAAAATGGATGCTGCCACCGAGACACAAGTCTGCCCTCCTGCTGCTGGGAGTCCTCCCAGAACAGGAGGCAAGGACAAAGGGTTTCCTGTCAGGGGCGGTGCCAGCACCGTCCCAGACAGGATTTTGTGTATCCTAGGTAGGCAGGGCTTTAGAGGAAGGTGACTGCAAGTGGCACCCCGGTGCTCACTGTGCATAGGCCGGCTGAAACCAGTTCCAGGGGCACTCCAGCCCCTGGCCTGGGGAAAGCCCGCCAAAGGAGAGGGGTGTAACCACCCCCCTCCTAGTCCCACCCATAGGGCAGGAATTAGTCGCGTGCCAGCCCCTTTTTGCAGGATAAAGGTAGGAACTGGCCCCCTTCCAAATCAGATCATCTTTGAATCCTGAAACTACTTTCCACGAAAGGAACTCAAGACTTCTTCCCAAGATTCTCCCTTGTGACTAAGGAGTAGTCACCCTGCAGCAGCAGGCACCAACCAAGCATCGCGGTTTGTTGCCAGTCTCTCCTTCGGATCAAGACTGCTCCAGCACGACGAGAACCGGCTTCCCTGGCACCTCTGACCTCAACCTACATCATCAGCCCAGCTGTGATCCGTGGGTGTGACGAGACCTCGAGGGACCGGCCATCTTCAGAACTGCACGACGCTTGTCCAGCACGACTCCAGAGTGACCCTCGACTGAGTGCTTTGGGGTAAGAGAAGCCCCGACCCTGAGCAGCTCCAGCACCGAAGTTCAGCCCCCCTGCATCCACGAGATCTGCGTGGGGCCCTTCTGCTCTTTGCTGCCAACCGCATTGTCCAGGTCGCTTGCCCGTTTGGCTAGTGGCCCCCTCACGACGCTCCACGACGACAAACACTGCTGGTCTGGTTGCTCCAGACTAGCCCTTGCTCCCCTCCAAAAGAGGAGCACCCTGGACCCTCCTGGTCCACTCAAGACGCCATTTTAGGTCCACCGCGTGGGCCTTGCATTTGCCAAGACTTGTTGCCCAATCCTGGGTCCAGCGACGTCGACAGCAAGAACCTTCGTGGGACAGCTCGCACCTCCAACCTGGTCGCCGACAACGCCTCCTGGTCCGAGAGACTGCAGAGCCCAGCAGTGCCCACTCACCTGACTGCGGTGACTTCGCCCGGTGCCATCCTGGTGCCCACTTAATCACTGGCTAGTGATTCAGAACTTGGTCCCCTCTGCTTTCAGGTCTTCTTCTTCCCTGATCCAGGCTTGGATCTCTTCGAACTTTTCTTCACTGGCCGCCTGCCAGCAACTTCTTCTTCAGGCTCCTGGTCCGTCAACGAGGGTTTCCGACGCAACTTGAACCCTATGCAGCCGCAGCCCCTGGGCTAGGTAAACTGAGTACTCCGGTGCTCCAGCATAGTCCAACACTCTAAGTGTTCGGATCCACTCCCGTTTTCGTCCCAGCTAGTCGGGTTCGCCCGAGAACAGTGACTTTGTAAATTCTAGCTTCCATAGACTTTGTCCCGCATCCCGCGTGAGAGTGCACACTCTGCACCCGAGTTCCCTAGGCCTCCTGCTGGTAATCTAAAGGTTCAGTAGTCCAGTCCTAGCGATCCCAAAGCCTCTGAGAATAAGTACTTACCTGCTAGTAATTCGCATTCCACTTTCATAGTATATGGTTTTTCGTGCCCCTCGGGCATTTGTGTAAATTGTGCAACTTGAAGTATTTTTATAAGAGTTTTGTTGTGTGCTTAGCTCCCTGTCTCATAAAGAGCCAGGGTAGTCTTGTTATAAATAAATATCTGTTTATTTTCATAACAACTTGTGTGGTGTCCTTTCACTTGGTGTTCAAGGGGTAATGTGATGGTAAAACAGCTGGCTTAACACGCCCTCTAGAATCTTAGCCTTAGACTGCTCGTATCCATGCTACTAGGATAGCTGGTCTATAAGGTTGACTTACAACCAATCATCAATAAGGGTTGTTTGGATTGATACATAGTGATCACTAGAATAGTGAGCACTGCATATCAGGCCAACTTCTCACAACATGCTCTAGTGGTAGGACGTCTTGCCTCTTTAATGACATCCATGCAATCAGGAGGTAAATTTAGATATCCAAACTCTAAGACCTCAGGAGCCAAATCGCTAGATTGAGCTGCATTGGGTCTGGATGCTTAATCTCTCCATGGTTCTGTGTTAGTAGATGTGGGGAGAGTTTTAGTTTGTGGTGTGGTACTACAGAGAGCTGCAGTAGCGTTGTGTACCATGGCTGTCTCGCCCACGTTGGTGCTATTAGAATCAATGTGAGAGAATGTTGTCTTAGTTTGCGTACCACCAATGGAATTAGTGGGGGAGGCGGAAAAGCATACGCAAATTTGTTTGACCAGTTCATCCATACCGCATTGCCTTTGGATAACGGGTGTGGGTTCCTGGCGGCGAAGCTTAGGCATTTGGAGTTGCTTTGTGTGGCAAACAGATCTATCTCTGGTTGTCCCCACATTTGAAAGAATGGCTGAAGAACTTGAGGATGAAGCTCCCATTCGTGTATCTGCTGTCTCTGATGACTTAACAGATCTGCCAATTGATTGTGAACTCCTGGTAGATGCTCTGCTAACAGAAAAATGTTTTGAGAAATGGCCCATCTCCAAATGCTCTGCGCCAGCCGGGAGAGCTGTAGGGAGTTTGTTCCTCCTTGTTTCTGAATGTAATACATTGCTGTCATATTGTCCGTCCGGACTAGTACAGCCTTGTTTGATATGTAATGTTGAAATGATTTTAGAGCTTGAAAGATTGCTAGTAACTCTAGATAATTTATGTGAAGTACTCTTTGTTTCATTGTCGATATTCATTGTACTGTGTGACTTTGTAAGTGCGCTCCCCATCCCAGTTTGCTGCAGTTACGCCTCAACCTCAGAAATTGCCCATAAGGGAGATTTTCCTTCAGTGGACGCCCACCCCGTAAACCGGTCCGACTCTACTAATCCTGCCGGCTGTTTCACAACGCTAGCGGGGAGGCACGGAGAGGCGAGTAGGTACATTGCCATTGAACCTCGCAGTAACTGTAAGTAATTCAATTCTCTGGCGGCTCTAGCATCGATCATTTTCCGGTCGACGCCCTGTGAGCCATTCTCTCAGACGAGTGTCTTTCCTCCCCTTTTTTTCCCCCCAATAGAATACGTTATCCTGCGAGGCCCAAAGCAAAGAAGCCAACTGACAGCTATTCGCTAACAAAGATCTGGGGCCTACCCGATGTCACAGGACATTTTCGCTGTGGCAACTGCAGCGTGCGCCACCTAATGAGTGACACCAAAACTTTGAATATTGAGATTGGCAAAGTGTGGAGACAACAATCCCACACTAACTGTAACAGCTGTAACGTTGTGTATCTGATCGAATGTACTTGCAACAAACGCTACATAGGAATGACAACAAGAAAGGTTAAGCAGAGAATCTGTGAGCATCGCAGCACCATCCGTTGCAAGAGAAGCGCAACAAGATTGACTGACCATTTCCTTGAAAACAATCACACGCCCAACAACATGAAATGGGCAGTGATTGAGCAAATCACCCCTGGTCCTAACATGCAGAAACGCCTATATGAGAAGGAACAGAGATGGATATATAGACTATCCACCCATGTTACAGGACTTAATGACAATATTCCTTGGGCCAGCGTCATGTGACCTGCTACTCGAATATCATGTACTGTCTCTGATCTTCCAAGCGCCTCACAATGGTCAGGCGTATGCTCTCTCTTAGTTTACTCTCCCAAAAACCGAGCTTGCAGCTACAGCCTTCCCTTGACCCGGGTATTACTAGGGTACCCCTTCTTCATCTAACCCTTGTGCCCCCACTGAAATTCTGAGTTTTATCCCCCTGTAACTATGAGTTTAATCCCCAGGGTCTGGTGGAGACCAACTATCTCACCTTTCAGTCCTGTTCCGAGTGCAAGTAATTACTAACTTCAACCCTGCACTTGGAGTGTAATCAACTTATTCTTATACCTTCGTACAGCAAAATACCCTGTTGCCTAGCGACGTTAGTCCTAATATAATCCTGAGTTGCCTAGCGACGTTAGTCTTAACATACTCCTTAGTCCTACTACTATTTCTAGGCTCGCAGCAGTGCATCATCACGCACTCGCGCCTCCCCGCCCACCCCGGAAACCGGTCCGACTCTACTAATCCTGCCGGCTGTTTTACAACGCTAGCGGGGAGGCACGGAGAGGCGAGTAGGTACATTGCCATTGAACCTCGCAGTAACTGTAAGTAATTCAATTCTCTGGCGGCTCTAGCATCGATCATTTTCCGGTCGACGCCCTGTGAGCCATTCTCTCAGACGAGTGTCTTTCCTCCCCTTTTTTCCCCCCAATAGAATACGTTATCCTGCGAGGCTTTTCCTTCCCTCTACCCCGTGAAGCCCAAAAGACCCGAAGCAGGAGTAAGCCCTGATCGCCCTCTGGTCTTTACATGTGTGGTGTTTGTATGTCTGTCTAGTGTGACTGTATGTATAATTGGATGAAGATCTCACGTCGTTGTCTATTCACGCTAATTTTAATGTGAGAAGTCGAGCCACGCACAACAAAACGCTGAGTGCTGTCGACTGATGAAATAACGACCTATTAATCACCGGGCACGCCGAAATTGATATAGTGTGCTTGTTTCAGCCTCAGGCAGGCTCAGTCTTAGTTTAATACAACATTTGTAAGCACCATCATTAATACACAATGATGAGTAGTCTTACATAACACAACCGATAACAATAAGTTCTGAATGGGATGCACAGTAAGTAAGCAGACACGTGAGAGTCAGCACGGCACGTCGTTACAGGCTTGTAACATGTATATTCGTGACCTTTCCTCTTTCTCTCCACAGGTCTTTTTGCTTTTCTCCCGCCCATTTGGGTGAGAGTTTTTGTCTACGACAGATTTTTGTCTGTAGCCTAAAGGAATTTAGGACTGGCAGGACGTTAGTGTGCCCTGACCACCCACTTTCCTACGGTCCTGACGAAAACCCGGTAACTTCCACCAGACGGGTTGAAACATGTAGACCTAACACATAGTGATACACATGGTCATAATATACCTTTCTGTATCCACACACTTGATTTTAATATTGTCCAGTAGCTTGCAAATAAAATTATTTTTCACACAAGTATACCAGGACAATTTTTAACACTTTTTTGTTCACTTCACACACACAAATACCAGCTCCACTGTAATCCAGGTGTCGCAGCACACCCTGATGGCATTCGGCTATCAGGGTGGACCCCGATGATGAAGCATGTTACCATCCAGGTTGGTGAGTGAGGGGTTTATATAAAAGAAGGACTCTTTTCTTTTTTGTAGTCATCCCACTCAGACTGTTTTCTCCGAGCAGTTTCTGATGGTACTCCTCTTATGTTTTTGTGATATTTGAACCCAGGGGACTAGGAGTACTCTCCGTTCACCTTTGTGAATTTATCCCTTACTCTCTCATTGTTTAACTATATCTAGGCAGCGCACAGATGCGAGAGTTATCCTTCTTTAACCTTTTTTTCACCTAGCTTACACCACCCACACACTAGTTACATCATGGGGGGAAACAAAGGCCTCTCTTATTCCACTGAGGAAATCGATGCCATCCTGGAAGATATCTCTGGGTTCGCCGACGCGAGTATCTCACAAACCATTTCCCAGACAGGGGATTGGGAAAAACTTTCCGAAATGAAAAGGAATAGAATTAGAACTATATTACATGGAACCATTCTTAAGGAATATGTTATGCTATGTTATGTTATATAGGCTCTTCTATAGCGCACGGCTACTCCAAGGAGTGTCCCGGCGCTTTGGCGAAGAGAAAGAAGGACGAGTACACAACATAGCAATGCTCTGAGGCCAGCACAGAATTTACAGAGAGAAGAGCCAAGTCTTCTGCTCCTTTCTGAAGGCCAGCAAATTGGCAGCTGTTCTCAAAGAGAAAGGGAGATCGTTCCAGCAACGCGGTGCTAGATACCGGAAAGAACGACCCCCGATGCGTGAGCGCCTGATAGAAGGAACCACGGCCTTGGCCTCGTAAGCAGACCTAAGAGTTCTTCTAGGAACATAGAAGGCAATCCGCTTTCCAAGATAGCTTGGGCCAATCCGGTGGAGCGCCTTGAAAACCAGAGTCAGAATCTTAAAAGTGACTCTCTTGGCGATCGTAAGCCAGTGAAGATGCTCTAAGAGCTCCGAAGCTCGCGCCCTTCTTGGAAGTCCAAAGATGGTTCTGGCCGCCGAGTTCTGCACGACCTGCAAGCGAGCCATCAGATATTTAGGAAGGCCCAAATAGAGAGCGTTCACGTAGTCAAGTCGTGAACCTATCAGGGCCTGCACAGTGATTTTTTTGTGCTGGAAGGACAATAAGGGAAGGAACTTCCGCAACATTTTGAGGATGCCGAAACACTTCCCCGTAAGCCCGATGATCTGGGGTCTAAAGGAGAGATCGACATCACACAGGAAGCCCAGATTTTTCACCTTTAATGATGCAGTATCAGGTGGAGACATATCACAAGGCCACCAAGACTTCCAGCCAGGATCCGGCTGGCAGCCAAAGAAGAGTAACTCAGACTTGTCAGAGTTACACTTCAGACTATGCCTTTGAAACCAGTTGAAAACGGCTTCCAGGCATTCCCGAATCCGACCGCTGTCGAAATCTTCCCCCTTGCTACACGAGAACAGAAGCTGGGTGTCATCAGCATAGGATATGATCTGGGCACCAAAAGATTCCGCCACCGCCGCGAGAGGGGCCATATAGATATTAAAAAGGGTGGGGCTCAGGATAGACCCCTGAGGAACCCCACCTCAAGCGGCGGCATTTCGGCTGAAAACGGAGGTGCCCAGACCACTTGCCGGCGGTTGGTTAGAAAGGACTTAAAACATTTCCACACCGTCCCACGGAAGCCAATCTCCCAGAGTCTTAAAAGGAGAGCGGCATGGGGTACGGTGTCGAACGCCGCCGACAAGTCCAGCATGACCAAGATGGCTTTACCCCCTCCATCCAGTGTCTCTCGAATGGCCTCAGTAATTTCGAGAAGAGCTGATTCCGTGCTAAAATTAGCACGGAAACCCGACTGAGAGTCGTCCAGAATGTTGTTACTCTCTATAAAGCTAGAAATAGAGAGGTGCACATGCTTCTCAATTACCTTGGCCAGAGAAGGGAGGAGGGAGATTGGTCTATAATTCGCGTGTACGAGGGGATCCAAAGATGGTTTTTTCAGCAGCAGGAGGATTAGAGCGTGCTTCCAGGCCTTGGGCACCTCTCCTGAAGTTAGGGAGGCATTAAGCAGTGGATTGAGCAGAATATTGACTGCCGATGCCACTCTCCCCAGGCACTTGGCAGGACAAGGATCAAGCGGCGAGCCGGATTTTTACCGAGACAAAAGATCAAAGGAGGAGGCAAGAGAAATAGGGGGAAAAGCCAAAAGCAGGGGGCCTTCCTCCCTATTAGATGGAAGCATAGGTGTTAGATGGCCGACAACAGAGCTCAACCCCGAGCCCGAAAAAGATCCTTGAATAAGTTTGATCTTATTAGTGAAAAATTCACTAAGTTGGTTAATCCAGGCTTCAGTATGAGCATGGGTGGGTGTACTAGAAGCTGGCGAAACAAACTCCTGTACAATTTTAAAAATTTCTTTGCTCACACTTTCTGCCGCGTCAATTCTGCGCTCAAAGTACACTTTTTTTGCTTCAAAAATGCGCTTATGATAGAGACAGATAAGCTCCCTGTATTTGCTCCTGTCCTCCAAGTCGTACATACGCCTCCAGGCCCTTTCTGCCCTCTTGCAGTCTTGGCGCATCCTGCCCAGGAGAGGAGTAAACCAGGGAGCCAATGCACGTCTGCCCATGTCGTTGCTAGGTTTGCCAGGGGCTAGCTCCTCGAATCTAATGGAGAGCCATTTCTGAAACAGTTCAATGTCTTTTTCCAGATGGCCTGTTTGCTGACAGGGATGCTGGCCGAGAGCATCAGCCAGCATGTCCGCCGTGACTCGGTGAAAAGGTCGAGACACCCTTCTAGCATCTTTCCTCCCTCTCTGATGTAACTACAGCTGGGATGCAGAATTTGATCAAAAAGTGGTCGGACCACAGTACTGGCAGAGGAGAAGAGGCCTCAATAATCCTGGTGGAAAAGATCTGATCCAACACATGGCCTTTATTGTGAGTGGGACTATCAACAAAAGGGGTCATCCCAAATGGACACACAATGTCCAAGAGTTTCATGGTGTCCAGGTCTACTAAGTTATCCATGTGGAGATTGAAATCTCCCAGAAGGATACAGTGCTCTGATCTGAGACACGGCACTGAAAGAGCAGTCTGCAGATCATCAAAGAAAGTGCCTAACGGGCCAGGAGCCCTATAGATGATGATCCCGGTGCAGGTTTGACGGGGAGATAATTTAAGAGTAAAGCCAAGGGCCTCACTGCCAGCAATATTCTCTACGGCAAAAGTCGAACAAGAAATGCTTTTGTCCGCTATAATTGCCACTCCGCCACCTCTGCCAGCACCTCTGTCCCTCATATGGATGGTATAATTTGGGGGGACAGCGGCGGCAACATCAGGGGCAGAGCAATCGCTCAGCCAAGTCTCAGTGAGAAACAGACAAGAGATTTTAGAGTCCGAAAGCAAATTCCAGATGTCTGTGGAATGCTTGCTGAGCGATCTAGTGTTAAGCAAGTAACAAGGAAAATGTAAGGGTATTGACCCAAGAGAAGGATCTTCCCTATAAGACAGATTCCAGCCACAGCCAGAGCAGCCCTTCCCGAGCGAGCGTCCGCCCGGAAAAACATGGTGGCATGATGAGGCAGAGCGTTTAAGCGATAGTAGCTCGCTTGAAGAATAAAATAACATAACGGGATAAGAAGTGTCCGCGCCGCTCACCAGGGATAGAGTGCAATGAAAGCTAAGAGCCTACCTCGACGCCCTCCGAGACGCTGACGAGCGCAGACGGGCAGGACTCTGGCACGACTCAGGCACAGAGAAGGCACGCCCGCTGCGCGTCACCGCTGCGCGCCATGAGGAGACCTTTAAGTAGGCAGCTCCCCCAGTCCACGAGCGTAAGGACGCTCAAAGATGGCGCCCACAGTTAATATGTGAGCAACAACATGGCTCCCAAGGGTCTCCTGGTAACTAACGCTCCTCGGATTTTTCTTGAAGACCCAGCTTTCAGGAAAGACTGGGCCCTAATAGCGTGCCATTGCACGCATGACTGGATCATGCTCATTCTCAAAACGGCTTTACGACTTTCAGAAACCATTCCAATTGAAATTCAAAAGACGGAAACTCATATAAAGACCAGCATATCTGGATATAAAAAAAGGCTGGATGAAATAAACAAAGAGGTAAACGAGTATAAGGAAAACCTTACGCAACAAAAAGTGAGCAAATTCCAAAAAGTTTGAAACGGTTTTCTTTTGTGAAGATCTACCCATACTCTGACCCCGACTTCGTACCAGCAACAAAACCTGCATTAGATTCCAATGCTTCGAGCATTTCATCTAACAGTAGCAATGGCTCGACTACAAGTACTATGAAGCACAAACCAAGAGGAGGTTTTAGAGGCCAGAACCACTGGCCTGTATTTAATCCATCAATGTTCCCAGATCCCTATAATCAACCCCAGCAGTTCCCGATGTACGGTTGGCAACCACCTTTCCAACCACATTTTCAACCCCCACCCATCCAACAAAACCAATACCGCCCTCCTTTTTTAGGCAGAGGCAGGCGGGGAAAAGGGAGAAGAAGACAAACGAACCAAGTACACTGGGAAGAGGACGAGTCGGTGAGCGGCCAGACCAGGAGCAAGGCGGGAACAAGCAATGCAAGGACTTAGTTACCAACTTATCCTCTAGAGCACTATCGGAAACAGAAATGAATGTGCTAAATAAAGGCCTGGGCTTTGTCCCAACAGCGCGTCTCGACAGATTTCAATTGCACTGCGAATTGGCTAACTTTTTTAGAAAGCTAAGACTTAAGGCTTTCTTCGAAAAGCAAGGACCCAATACGGGCACTGAAAATCACAATGAGAGCGGACTAAAGAAAAAATCGACCTTCATGCCTCCTACTCATGCAGTCCCGGTAGAGGTGATCACCTTTGAACAGGCCGTCTACAATGATGTAGAAGGAATGAGCAACGCTTCACAGTTCCATAACTTGAGTCGAGCTGAGTGCAATGCACTAAATGACCTCCGCACCTGCGACATCACCACAATAAAACCCGCCGACAAGGGGGGCGGACTGGTAGTGATGGACACACGTGCATACCGCGAAGAATGCCAACGCCTGCTGAGTGACACTAAAAACTATCAGATTCTGGAATCGGATCCCACCCTGGAACTTCGAACAGAAATAAAGGAACTAGTTGAAACTGCAGAGACGCTGGGAAAGATATCTAAACAAGAGGCAGACTACCTATGCGACACTGAATGCAAGATACCGTATTCCTACACCTTGCCCAAAATGCATAAGGGGAGACTACCACCACCAGGTCGTCCTATTGTTTCAGGCATCGGCTCCTTACTGGAACCGCTGTCTAGATTTTGTGACTTCTTTCTTAAAACCATTGTGCAATCTACATCGACCTACCTACAGGACACAAAAAGTCTATTGAGTCTTCTACAGGGAATCAACGTAGATGAAAATACAATCTTGTTAAGCTTCGACATAGAGAGTCTCTACACGAGTATATCTCAAGATGACACGCTATCAGTTCTGGAAAAAATCCTGGGAGACATGGACTGGACATTTAACACACCGAGAGCTTTCATCATCGAATGTGCCAAATTAGCACTTAAACGCAATTATTTCGAATTTGAAGGGTCTCTTTACCTCCAGACGGGGGGTACATCGATGGGGAGTGTCTTTGCTCCTAGTGTAGCAGGACTCTATGTCCACGATTTCGAACTGAAGTTCATTTTGAGCAATCACAACCCCTTCAAGAACAATATAAAATTCTGGAAACGCTATATTGACGATGTCCTTGCCATCTGACAAGGACCAGTTGATCAACTTATTGAATTCACAACCTGGATCAATACTTGTGATCAGAATCTGAGATTTACCCGCTGCTTCAACGAAAAAGAAATAGTGTTCCTCGATGTAGTCATCACTAAGGAGAATGAACATCTGGAAACCAGGACACACTATAAGCCTACCGCCAAGAATAACCTCCTCAAGTTCGAGAGTTTCCACCCGCATCCACTGAAGGAAAATCTCCCTTACGGGCAATTTCTGAGGTTGAGGCGTAACTGCAGCAAACTTAAGGAATATAAGAAACAAGCGTCTGACCTGACTGAAAAACTACAGGTTCATGGATACCCAACAAGGATTATAAATAAATGCCAAAAACGTGCCAGAAACCAACCAAGAGAAGCTCTCCTTGAGAAAAAACCACCCATGGAAAATGCAATACCACTCACCTGTGTTACCACTTTTAATGCCATCTCTAACCAAGTGTCCAAGAACATTAACAGACATTGGTCTATTCTCCGAACTGGCAATCTCCGCTGGGAAAAGCCTTTGTTTTCCTATAAAAAAATCACCTTGCCTAAAAGATAGTCTGGTAAATACAAGGCCCAAAGCAAAGAAGCCAACTGACAGCTATTCGCTAACAAAGATCTGGGGCCTACCCGATGTCACAGGACATTTTCGCTGTGGCAACTGCAGCGTGTGCCACCTAACGAGTGACACCAAAACTTTGAATATTGAGATTGGCAAAGTGTGGAGACAACAATCCCACACTAACTGTAACAGCTGTAACGTTGTGTATCTGATCGAATGTACTTGCAACAAACGCTACATAGGAATGACAACAAGAAAGGTTAAGCAGAGAATCTGTGAGCATCGCAGCACCATCCGTTGCAAGAAAAGCGCAACAAGATTGACTGACCATTTCCTTGAAAACAATCACACGCCCAACGACATGAAATGGACAGTGATTGAGCAAATCACCCCTGGTCCTAACATGCAGAAACGCCTATATGAGAAGGAACAGAGATGGATATATAGACTATCCACCCATGTTACAGGACTTAATGACAATATTCCTTGGGCCAGCGTCATGTGACCTGCTACTCGAATATCATGTACTGTCTCTGATCTTCCAAGCGCCTCACAATGGTCAGGCGTATGCTCTCTCTTAGTTTACTCTCCCAAAAACCGAGCTTGCAGCTACAGCCTTCCCTTGACCCGGGTATTACTAGGGTACCCCTTCTTCATCTAACCCTTGTGCCCCCACTGAAATTCTGAGTTTTATCCCCCTGTAACTATGAGTTTAATCCCCAGGGTCTGGTGGAGACCAACTATCTCACCTTTCAGTCCTGTTCCGAGTGCAAGTAATTACTAACTTCAACCCTGCACTTGGAGTGTAATCAACTTATTCTTATACCTTCGTACAGCAAAATACCCTGTTGCCTAGCGATGTTAGTCTTAACATACTCCTTAGTCCTACTACTATTTCTAGGCTCGCAGCAGTGCATCATCACGCACTCGCGCCTCCCCGCCCACCCCGGAAACCGGTCCGACTCTACTAATCCTGCCGGCTGTTTCACAACGCTAGCGGGGAGGCACGGAGAGGCGAGTAGGTACATTGCCATTGAACCTCGCAGTAACTGTAAGTAATTCAATTCTCTGGCGGCTCTAGCATCGATCATTTTCCGGTCGACGCCCTGTGAGCCATTCTCTCAGACGAGTGTCTTTCCTCCCCTTTTTCCCCCCCAATAGAATACGTTATCCTGCGAGGCTTTTCCTTCCCTCTACCCCGTGAAGCCCAAAAGACCCGAAGCAGGAGTAAGCCCTGATCGCCCTCTGGTCTTTACATGTGTGGTGTTTGTATGTCTGTCTAGTGTGACTGTATGTATAATTGGATAAAGATCTCACGTCGTTGTCTATTCACGCTAATTTTAATGTGAGAAGTCGAGCCACGCACAACAAAACGCTGAGTGCTGTCGACTGATGAAATAACGACCTATTAATCACCGGGCACGCCGAAATTGATATAGTGTGCTTGTTTCAGCCTCAGGCAGGCTCAGTCTTAGTTTAATACAACATTTGTAAGCACCATCATTAATACACAATGATGAGTAGTCTTACATAACACAACCGATAACAATAAGTTCTGAATGGGATGCACAGTAAGTAAGCAGACACGTGAGAGTCAGCACGGCACGTCGTTACAGGCTTGTAACATGTATATTCGTGACCTTTCCTCTTTCTCTCCACAGGTCTTTTTGCTTTTCTCCCGCCCATTTGGGTGAGAGTTTTTGTCTACAACAGATTTTTGTCTGTAGCCTAAAGGAATTTAGGACTGGCAGGACGTTAGTGTGCCCTGACCACCCACTTTCCTACGGTCCTGGCGAAAACCCGGTAACTTCCACCAGACGGGTTGAAACATGTAGACCTAACACATAGTGATACACATGGTCATAATATACCTTTCTGTATCCACACACTTGATTTTAATATTGTCCAGTAGCTTGCAAATAAAATTATTTTTCACACAAGTATACCAGGACAATTTTTAACACTTTTTTGTTCACTTCACACACACAAATACCAGCTCCACTGTAATCCAGGTGTCGCAGCACACCCTGATGGCATTCGGCTATCAGGGTGGACCCCGATGATGAAGCATGTTACCATCCAGGTTGGTGAGTGAGGGGTTTATATAAAAGAAGGACTCTTTTCTTTTTTGTAGTCATCCCACTCAGACTGTTTTCTCCGAGCAGTTTCTGATGGTACTCCTCTTATGTTTTTGTGAATTATTTGTCTCACCCACCTGTCTGTGGTGATGGAGTTCCAGACAGGTAGGAACTGTTGTAATTTTCCCCCGACGGAGTGGAATGGTCTGGGGGGATGGAAGGGAAGTCACTGTTTGGGAGTAGAGGCGTTGCGATTGTTGTTGCCTCTGCCCTTATTATTATTTCCTCTATACCCTCCTCTATAGTATCCCTTACTGGGTGAGGTTTGGTTGGCCTGTTTGTAAGTAGAGGAGGTATTGTCAGCTTGGAAGCCTTTTGATGCACCCCTATAGGAGGAGCGACGAAAGGAAGGTCTATGGGCTTGTGTTTGCAAAGCGCCCATTGATTTTGCCGTATCCGTGTCTTTTTTCATTTTTTCTAGCGCACTATCTACATTTGAACCGAAAATATGTTGTTGGTCAAATGGCTGGTTTAGTATACTGGCTTGTACCTCTGGTTTGAATCCCGAGATTCTTAGCCATGCATGCCTACGCAACAGTACCCCTGTATTTACTGCTCTAGATGCTGTATCTGCAGTGTCTAGTGCGCATCTTATGGAGGTATTGTATTTGTATTGTATTTATATTTGTATAGCGCGAATTGCTGCCCTGAGGCGTCCAAGCGCTGGTGAGACCAAAACCTGTCAGAGACGTAGAGGAGGGGGCGTAGGTTAAAGAGGTGAGTTAAAAAGGAGGGTTTTAAGCTGTTTGCGGAATGAGGTGAGGTTGGGGTTAGCTCTGAGGTGAAGTGGAAGGGCATTCCATGTCCTGGAGGCGTTGTGCGCAAAGGTCCTGCCGCCCGACCTGGATCTTTTTATTCTGGGAACACTGAGGTGTTAGTTATAACCTTGCCCTCTTGTATTAAATCAGCAGCCCTTGCCTTATATTGTTCTAGAAGGTGTTGCATGAGAGACTCTAGCTCATCATAATGAGCTCTGTCGTATCTTGCTAACGGAGCTTGAGTGTTAGCAATCCTCCATATATTAGCAGCTTGTGATAGTGTACGCTTCCCTGAGGCATCTAGATGCTTTGATTCTTTGTCAGGGGTGGAGCATCCCTTGTTGACTGCGAATTGGCTCTCTTTCTCGCATTTGACACTACCAGCGAATCTAGTGGCAACTGTCTCTTAATGTATGCCGGATCAGAGGGAGCCGCTTTATATTTCTTTTCCAGTCTGGGGTTAATTACCCTGGCCCTGACTGGATCTTTAAATATTTCTGGAGCATGTCTTACCACTCCATTTAGTATTATCAGTGTGGTAGTGGTTTTATGTGACGTTAACAGTGTATCCATAAGAAAATCCTCTTCTATTGGATCTGTATGCAGGTCTACTCCATGAAAAGTAGCTGCTCTATGGATGAGCTGTGTGAACCTAATGGTGTCATCTGGTGGAGATGGTCTAGACGGGTATGCCTCGTCTTGTGGTAGATCTGGTGCATCTGGTGCATTGTAATCTTCCGATGGGTTACCTGATGACCCAGCAATATCATCTGGGTCATCCATTTGTTGATAGCTGTGTTGAGAGTATGTATCCCCATAATCCTCCTCCTGTGGTATTATACTATGTGTACTAACTGGTGAGTGTGCAGGAGAAATATCTAGTATTTCTACTTGTGGTGAAGGAGGCCTTGTGTGTAAAGTCTGAATATGCTTCTTTGGAGGAACAGGAGATGTTTTAGGACAGTCCATTTTCCTCCTTTCAGGCACTGTATACATTTGTCCAGTTTGTGGGTGAATTTTCAGAGTCTTTTGCCTTACATCAGGCTGGAAAAGCTCTTCTACAGGTAAATCTTTCTTCTGCGTCGATTTATGTTCTTTGGAGCCGTCAGATTTAGTTTTTACAGTGTCTTTGGAATGGGTCTTGCTTTCCATTCTGAACATTTATCTTGCTTTTTTCTTGGATCTACGTTTTTTTGATGCGAAGCTTTGGCTGCCGAGTGTTTAGACTCGTCCGTTCTTGGTGCCAAAATGTGTTTCGTTATGGAAACCGCTTTCGGGTCTGACTTTTTAGGTACCGAAGTAGTTTTTGTTTCAGTAACCCTTGGAACTTCTTTCAGTGCCGAACTTGGTTTCGGATCGTCTCTTGATGCCGAACTTGGTTTCGGTTTCAGTTCGGTAACCCTCGGTATCGAAGGGTGTCTTGGTGCCGGTGCTGACTTTGGCTTAAGCACTTTCTGTTTTTCGGGACCGACGGTCTGACTCGAGCCCGAGTCGACCGGAGGCTTTTTACCACTCTTCGCTGCCGAGCCCGAAGTCGGGGCGTCGGATGTTTTCTATCGGTGTGCACCCGGACCCGAAGATGGGGGTGGAACCGAAGCATGTCCCGGAATGGGGAGGTGAACAGGGTCGACGCTCTTACTCACGACCTGTTGACCAGCTGGAAGAAGATCATCATCTTCGGATCGATCCTCAACTCCGTAAGCTGACTCTTCTGCTTCGGAAGCGACGTCTTCTTGCTGTTCTGCGACGTCTACATCGCCCGGTGCCTCGTCTATGATGAGGTCTGGTGTCGACGACGACTGCTCCATAGCTCTTCAAGCTCGACGGTCCCCGATAGTCTTCTTGGACCGGAACATAGCGCAGGCCTCACAGTCTCGACTCTCGTGCTCTGGAGACAAGCACAAGTTGCAAACCTCATGCAGGTCGGTGTGGGGAAACTTGTGTCCACACTGAGGGCACTTCTTGAACGGTGTTCTTTCCATGAGCCAAAGGCCCAATGGCGCAGTTAGGCCCAACGGCCCCGACGAGCGCTGGAATGGAGAGCAATGGGGACAGTGGGCAGCCCTATCTGGTGCCTCTGGAGATTGCGAACTGACCGGTTACTAGATTACCTATTCGGATCCGAGCCATGGGCCTGTCATACAATGTGCCTTTCAGCTGAAGGGAGACCGATCCCAACCCCATCCTGGTCAATACCTGTCTCATAAAAGCCCACTCCATCAAATCAAATGCTTTCTCCATATCCAGGAACACCGCCACTGCCCTGGTGTCCTTTTTTCACATGTTGCATGGTGCCAAACACTGTGCGTATATTATAGGTGAGGTTTCTGCTAGGAATAAATCCCGCTTGTTCCGGTGCCACTAACGTCAGTGCCACAAGGGCCAGACGGGTTGCTAAAATCTTTGCGAATAGCTTAGTATCCACATTCAAGAGCGACAATGGGCGATACTAGCCGCACTCCTCAGACGGCTTCCCTGCCTTTGGGATACCTACCCATATAGCCTCTCTCATGGACCGCGGCATAATGCTGGTAGTCCATAAATCATCAAAGAGGGTGACCAGATATGGGAGCAATATATCAATAAAGGCCTTATAAAAGGTGACGGTTAGGCCATCGGATCTCATGTTCGCTAGGGCTTCTAGGATTTCATCCTTTTCGATGGACAGAGCTAAAAATTCCCTGTGGGTGTTCGAGAGGAAGGGCAGTTCTAAGAGCTCCAAATAATCTTGTATCTCTTCTTCCATGTCCTTCGAACGTGAAGCGTAGAGGTGTGCGTAATATTGCCTAAATCTTTTTGCTATGTCCACTTCTTCCATGAGCAGCGCACCCTCTGCAGATCTCACCTGCGTTATCTGTGTTTTCCCCCGCTTCGCCCTCAGAATTTGGGCTAACACTGAGCCCGGCCTGTCCCCCTCGCCATAAGTACGCGCCGTAGCATACTTGCCCATATGTTTTACCTCACTGTCCGCAGCTTCATGATATTCTTCGAGGAGGGCTTTTATTTCCTCTCCTCGGTCCCTGTCCTCCTCGGCAATCTGCTGCTCCTCCAGACCTTTCAGCTGCCTCTCCAGGTCTGTTAATCTCTGTCTTATTGCCCTAAGCACCCCCGAATGTTTCGAACTCGCCATTCCGCGTATATATATTTTAAATGCTTCCCACACGGTTTGGAAGCTATCCACCGAACCTACATTTACCTCAAAGAAAATTTCTATGGCCTCAGCAAGTTCCCCCCTGACAGACGAGTCTAATAGTGAGTAGGGTGAAAAACGCCAAGTGAACGGTGGCAGAGTTTTCTTAGGGGTGGCTAGTATCAACAAAACCGGGGAGTGATCTGAGAATGTGTGCGGTAAAACTGCGCAGGATCGGACTCGTTCAACCAGATCCGTCGAGGCCAGCCAGTAGTCTATCCGCGTGTGAATATTATGATAGGCAGAGTAATGTGTGTAACCCCCTGGGCCATGGTTCCTTGCCCTCCACACATCCTCGAGGTCCATACATGTCATCATTCCTTCGAGCTCCCTAGCAGCTGCTGCCGGCCTCCTGTTTGGGCCCGCCGACCTGTCCAAGGCTTGGTCTCTCACCAGGTTAAAGTCCCCTCCCCATAAGAGTTTCACAGCCGGGTATCGTCGTTTCACAGTGGCTAACTGAGTGAAAAACTCAGGACAGTCATAGTTGGGGCCATACACATTTACCGCGACCAGGTCACATCCCCTGCCCCTACATCTCGAGACCACATAACGCCCATTGGGATCGGAGTCCAGCATCTCGATCGAGAGGTCCGACTTGGGGTTGACCCAAGTTAACACCCCCCTGGCATGCATTGTGTACCCTGCTGTGTTGGTGTTCCCTAGCAATCCTCTACTTCGCAGTATGTTACTCGTTTGTGGAAGGTGTCTCCTGCAGTAGTGCTATATCAATGTGTTTTCTGTTCAGGTAGCTAAGCACTTTACGTACTTTGCAGAAGTCATTGAGCCCCCTAACATTCCAAGTCACCGCCCTCAATGTATCCGTTGTCTGCAGTTCCTTTCTCTCAGTCGCCATCCATAGGGCGTGGTCTAGTATAGCGTCCTGTCGTCATCGCAGCTATGTAGTGTGTGTTACATGGCAAACCTAGAACCTTATACCCCCCACAACATTCCAGAAATGTCCAACCCCCATAACCCCCCACCCACAGCCGACCTCCCCCAACTTGGTCGCGCAGAATCCCTGTATACTCCCACCCATCCCCAACAACACACTCAATGGGAGAACTCCCCCCCGAAAGTTACTTCAGCGATAACGCACGTAGGCGGGCGCTGCTCTGTTCGCTACTAACAAAAATATAAGCACATCCTCAACTGCCCCGTTTTGCCCCCGCCGCCCAACATCACTTTGCAGCCTACTACCAGACCCAATTTGTATATAGACAGTGCGCATGCCTTCCCGCCAACGTCCGCAGAGATCTCGCGCTTCTCACTTGCCATCTGTGTCACCCGCTCCCCTACTGTAGCAACTGTGCGTCTCGAAGCGGCCATCTCTTTCAATAAAAGCGGTAACCAACCCACAGCATGTCCGGTGCATTCACCGCGTCTAACCCAAATAGTTTGCATACTCATGCACACTGGCACATAGTCCTTTAGCGTATTCCTCCAACCACGTGCAGCGCCACTCTCTCCCCCCATCTGCCCTCCACCCCCGCTCCACTTCAGCAGCCAATGAGCGTCATCCCCTTCAGTCCTGCTCCTCCAATGTGGGGCTCTCTGCCCCGTCTTGTGTGCTCCGCACTGGGCTCTTGTGCTGCTCCTTAGCCCACCCTTTCAGCGCCTGCTGTAGGGCCTTGGGATCAGTAAAAATGTGTGATCGCCCCTGCCTGTTTACTCTAAGCTTCGTAGATTACAGCATTGCATAGTCTAATCCTAAGTCTCTGAGTTGTTGAGCGTTTTGTTGCGTTTTCTGTTGATCTGCGGTGCAGTCAGATCTCGCTTTTCACACTGTCCCTCTTCAATGCGCTCCTGGGGATGGGGGGGAAATGCCCTCATCCAGCACCCTTCTTAGTCCCAGCGCTCCTGGTCCTTGCTGTGCATCCAGTGCACGTACTCCTGGGCGTGTATATTGTACCCCATTCAGCCTAAGCGATTATGGACTGTCACGTAAGGGCTATGGTGCCAGTACCACCTTGCACTCCCCACCACCGCTGATCACATTGTGCCCGAAGTCGTGTTAACGCTTGTGGCACTATTTCGGGCTCCTTCACTCTCCTGCTCACACTTTCCCCATATGACCTGGGGAGACGCCAGCACAATGCCAAGACAGTAAGCCCGCTGTGCCGCCCGATGGAACTCCCCCGCATCGTCCTCCTCACCGTCTCTTGCTGCCGTGCTCCTTAGCATACAGACACCTCTGCAGATCGGGATCTTTGACCAGGCCGTGCTACCCGCGTCGTGTCACACGGGTTAGGTGTCCGGCCGCCACCGACACTGTCCCTCCAGGCGCTGCAGGCACCCCCACCTGCAGTGCATTCGTTCACTCTTGGCCGGGCTGGGGCTCCCCGCAAGCCTCACTACTCCTTCCTCGAGTTGGGACCAGTCCCCAAGGCTATCTTTCAGCCCGCAGCCCGCCTCTCGACTCCGCTCTGTCACCGCAGACCCTCTGTCCCTCTGCGTGTAGGCCGTCGCTGCACTGGTGAGTCACAGCTCCCGCACTTCAACCCGAAGGTTCGTGCCACAGTCCAGCTGTCAGCCCAGCGCCTCAGGGTAGAGCTCCGCCCCCTCAGCTCACTCCAGCCCAGGGATTTGCGGCCCAGCGTCGGGAGACTTCACATAGCTGTTTCCCCTGCAAATGTTGATCGGGAACGTTTTAAAACTGCTCCGCCGAGTGCCTGTAACTTCCGATGCGGCTCTCTGAGGCTCCTGGCGTCCTAGAGGTGATCTGCTGCAGGATAACTGATGGATATTAAAACAGCGATGGAAGCTCAGGGCTCAAGCAGCCATTTCGGTCGCGAGCAAGCTCCGCCCCCTAAAATTTAACCATATGTTAACTTTTACAAAAACAAACAAACATTCTTGCTACTTATTTGTCTTAAACAGCTAACAACCACTGCAAAAGCCTATATTCCTGGCTGGCTTTAGGTGTATATAAGTTGTTGTATCTAGATGCAATAACAGAAAGTACAGAGAGGAACCAAAATACTGTCTGTTGGCACACTGTGGAAAACACAGAAATGTAGTGCATGTGTTTAAGTCATGCCCTTCATTACATAGGGCACACAGATGTTTTAAGGCATGGGAAAGTAGGCTTAGGCCCAGGGCCCCAGCCTTTCAGTGGGGGGCCTCTGTTAGAGCCAGCTCTGTTCTACAGAGTCTTGCCCTGATGACCTTGAATGATTCTTAAACAGATTGTTTTAAATTCCGTTTTCCGGTATTTTCTTTTTAACCCCTTGGGCGCGGCCGCGATTCTGCGCCTGTGCGGTATTTTTCAAAGTGGGCGGGATCGTGACGGCCCCCAGCCATCATCAGCACACGAGCCCCGTGATGAATGACGGCTGGGGGCCGTCATCAGCATCGAAGGTGTTAATGTGGGTGATGTGTGAGAGTCTATTACAGACAATTTTCAGAGAAATGTTGTGTTTGTTAATACTGATAACTATGTACGCAATGATACACGTGTGCATAAAAATGAAATTGAATCACTGTTGTCAAAATCACCCAAGATGACCTCTCCAACAACCCAGTGTCAGAAATAGGTGGTCAAGCAGGCCCTGCGACCTAAGCATCAGGCAACTGATTGACAGAACACAGGTGGGATGGCATGTAACCAGAAGAACAAACGTGTAAACAGGAAAACCCCAGATTAGTCCAACAGATGGACAGCGACACCACAATGGTCCTGGGAGATTGGTCAGAGGGGGGTGCATTCCCAAAACATCATAAAGTTAGATGCCACATGATGTTAGGAACCCTCAGCCAATCAGGACACAGCATATGCAGTGATCACACGCTACCTATGCCGGACATCTCGACATGTTACCCACTGGCTCTCATTGTGTCCAAGCAACTTCGATGCCCACCTACATTTGTCATCAGGTGGGAGTAATTTATGGTTCCATGACTAGGCCCACATTCCTCTCCCTAAACAGGATCTATGAATTGTTTTACGATGCTCCAAGAAATGTATATAAAGGCGTTCAAAACGGTTGTTCATTGAGTCGGTCCTCAGACAAGTTTCTGTATGCTGTAGTCCCGGCGCAGTGTTTAATTAAACCAAATGTTACTGTTTTGCCACATGCCTCTTGTCTTTGCTTTTTTCAAGATGAATTCCTATTTGAGCAACATTTTTGCGAGCCAGATAGGAGAGATTGCTGCTTCGAATCCGACGACAGCTGAAGGAAAGGACCCCGCTCTGATGGATTCACATATGCGCAGTAAAGAAGATGAGCAGACGCCATTGATTGAAAGTTCTGCTGTAACCGCAGGGCAGAGGTCCATCCTGAAGCCGCCACCAGTGGATAAGAGACTACATCTGATCCTTAGTACTAGCACTGGTGCATGGCAAACTAGGAAAAAGAGCAAATATTTGACCTGAGAGCCCTGCCACTGACAGAAATCTGACATATTGCCTATTTTATGTTGTCAAACTCAGTAGTCGCATTGCGGCCTCAGAAGCAATCCCGAGAAGGTCACCTTTTTAGGTCGAGCGTAAGCGTACGACCTCTTGTATACTTTTGTATACTTCTCTTGTAGGCTTAAACCCATCTGATTAGTTTGTTACAGTATCCTTTAAAAATCCTTGCTTGCTAGTGGTCAGTCCTGCCTCTTTGTCCCTCCTTTTCTCTTTCTTTCCTCCCACACAGCAGGGACTAACTACTGTGCCATTACACTTTGACAGGTTCATGTCTTGTTCGGGGGACTTTTTTTTAACTTGGTTTCCTGCTTGTTTCTGGCAGAGCTTTCCTTTTCATTTGCAGAGCATTCTTGCTCTGAGCTTGCCTTCCCTACAACACTTTCTGTAAATTGGGCTGTAAATCACACTGTTATCGCCTTCACATTTACTACACCCAAGCCCCACTTGTGTTTTATTTTTATTCCTGCACAGCCACAGCCCGTGGAGGGTGTTCCGGTGGGGCAGGAAGGCGGGGTTGGGGAGTAAACCGGAATATGGATAATTGGAGGTAAGTAAACAATTTAATTAATAAAACGAATTTTGCGATGCAGGGCGCGCTACGAAATTCGTTTTATTGCGCTTCCTACCCCTGATGAGGCATTGAGGAATTATAGGAAAGAGCCAACTGTAAGTGTCAATAGTTTAATGCTCTTCTTCACGAGCATTTGTTGGCAGGATCAACATGCACCGAACTTCTTTCTACTGTAATTCTAATAAAGAAAAATAGAACAAATGCATGTTTCAAAGCTCAGTACAAATTGTGCGTGGCTGAAGTTACCACCTCGGACCGTATTGTAAAGTGAACATGTTCCAGCCCTGGGCCTTTCAGTTGACAGCCTTCTGCCCTGTGGGAGTTGAAGTCTGTGTGCTTCCATTGAAGCAACTGGACTGAGGTGCCTTCTTTCAGTTAATTGCCACAAGCGACAAGTTCACAATTTCTGTTGTGTGCCTAATTTTAACTCAGTGAAGGGGATTCCACCTGTAAATCCTAGACCCAGGATCAGCAAACCCACTATTAAGTCATGTTTCAAATTACAAAGTTTAGTAAAGTCTGGCACATTGTGTGCAGGAGGGGTAGCCAGGAGATGCTTGGATGCTGATGATGGACATGATGTAGCTGACTACAGACATGAGGTAAACAGTCTTTTTTTTAACATATATTTTTGTATCCTGGACTCTGACAAGGTGGGCGGGGAGATAATTAAGTAGAGTTAAGGAAGGGGCCTGTCGAAATCACAATAGTTGATTTTCTCATTGCCAGTACTTTACTTCTAGGCAGATTATTCATTATAGAACCAGTATTTGCAGTGCAATAAGTCTCGCATTTGCAAAAGTTTGAACTGTTGCCACTGTAAATGACAATGCCTTTTTGTTTATGTGTTTTGAAAACCTGCAAACGGTGCTAAATACACACTTTCTAATTGTAGTCCTTACTTTGGAGAAGCAAGGCTGGCAGTAAAAGAGGCGCAGTTACTGCCAGCCTTACTTCAAGTAAGCAACGACTATAAGTACAAAGTGCATGTTTACGCACTGCTTGCCGGTTTTTAAAAAACATAAATAAAACGCATTATCATTTACAATGCCAACAGCTTAAACTCTCACAAATGCGAGACCTATTGCATTGCAAATGCTTGTTTCGATAGTCAGCATGCTAGGAAATGTGAAGGTTGTTAGTCGCGTGGATCGCTGGGCATGACACAGTTAGCATGCTTGTTCCCTGGGTGTGATACAAGGGCGAGGCCTTACTGCTTGGACCCCTGGGCGTGATGAAGATGGTACGCATAGACCCTGAGTGTGATATTGGGCCAGCACCTTGATCTTATTTTTTAGTCCGAAAGAGTTTTCTCAGTGCTACCGGTTTCTTAACACTGTTAGTATCTGAAAGAAGTGAGAGGTGTTATGCACTGGGACCGCTGGGAGTGACACAGATGGTACGCATGACCACTGGGTCTGATATAGGGTGTAATTTGGACATTAGGGAAAATGTGGACTTTGGAGAATAGAAGTAGCTTGTGCTTGGCAAAGAAGGGCCTGTGGTTGTCAAGTTGTTCCTCAAATTCCACATAAATTGCTCTTACCTTTGTCCCAGAGCCGATATTGACAGACTATCAGGCTCACTTAGTTCTGTGTACCGTGCAAAGCCCCCCATCATCATCATCGGGTAGCATGCACTAAGGAGCGGGCTAAAGTTTATTTTTTTTTTACAGTCATCAATTTTTCTCTCTTTTTCTTCGTAGTAGTTATTAATTGATGCATTCTTGATGTTGGTAAATTCTAGCAACTGCATTTTTTACTTGAATGTTGTGTTTTGTTTATGACTCAATGAGCTTATGAAGGTGCCACAAATTCTTAAATTTTTCCATGCCTGCTATTTTTCTGCTGAATTCTCACGTTTTGAACTAACAATTTCACTTTCTTTCAGGTTGTGACCCTTCATATGCATGTTGTGTTTGTGTAATGTCTATTCTGATGCATCAATATATATATATATATATATATATATATATATATATTACCTACTGGCGGTCGCCAGTAGGTAGTTATAGTTAGGATCGTTTTCCATAGGAAATCCGCAACATTCTATTGGGAATAACTTTGGCGCCGAATGAGGGATCTGCCTGTAATTTTCCTTAACTTTGCCTCGCTGCGCTCCGCTTCTTCCCTGAAAGTTTCGGGGGGATCCGTCAAGCGGGGGCCGAGATAAAAGGGGGGTCCCAAAACGTGTTTTCCCCATGTTAATTTCCATAGGGCGGTTGGACTCACTTTTAGCCCGAACGGCTAAATGGATTTCCACCAAACTTGGCAAAATTGTAGGGACTGGTACCCCGATGTGCCTTTGCTATGTCTCAAGATATATGCTCCAGTGGTTTTTACGAAAATTAACTTTGAAAAAATATATATTGGGCTACATTGGGCTATATATATGTTAGAGCCCAAATGTAGCCCAAAGATGGCCACCAGAGACAAAAAAAACAAATGTAGCCCAAATATCAGCCAGATGTAGCCCAACTATAGCCCAATGACAGAATGTCCCAGAGTGTTCTAAAGAACAACTAGAGCGCTAACAGTCTTACTTATGACAAAAGTATGGCACACCTGAAGTCATCTTGATTGGAATAAAGTGTTAACACTTAAAACATTTAATTTGCAAAGGAACAAAATGAGGGGGTTCATTTTGCCATAGAAATTATGATTAGTGCTGAAGAAAGAAAAATTAGGGCACATTTTGAGTGACTTCTCAAATCCTCTTTAATTTCATTAAAAAAAATTCTGATATGCAGTCTCCCAAGATGGCCACCAGAGACAAAAGAGCCCAAATGTAGCCCAAATATCAGCCAGATGTAGCCCAACTATAGCCCAATGACAGAATATCCCAGAGTGTTCTAAAGAACAACTAGAACGCTAACAGTCTTACTTATGACAAAAGTATGGCACACCTGAAGTCAGCTTGATTGGAATAAAGTGGTAACACTTAATAAATTTAATTTGAAAAGGAACAAAATGAGGGGTTTCATTTTGCCATAGAAATGTTATATGTATGTGATGTCATTTGAGATGTCATCAGTGATGTCATGAGTGATGTCACTGACCATGTCATGAGTGATGTAATATGTGACGTCATCAGCAGTGCATTGCACGCGCAAGTTATAGTGAGTCCAACTAACTATAACGTGAGAATTTCAATGGTTTTATGCGAGTAAAATTTCCACCTAACTATAACTGGTGTGAAACCAATGGTTTTTTCAGTGTAAAGCCGGATTGAACGCAACTCTCCTTGGTACAACGGGTTTCCACTTAGGAATGAACAATTGCTCAAAACAAAGGCTGTGACCCAGAGCTTGGTAAAAATACAATTCCCAGCATGCAACATGAACTCAAACGCCAATCCTTAACCAATGGAATGCGTGCATGTTAACAACAAATTAAATGAAGTCTCTGTAATCACATTCTGAGCCGCCTATGATTAAGGGGCGAGTGACCCCGAAACGCGTCAGGCAAGCATCATGACACACCTGTAAGCCAGTGGGGAGATAATCCAGTGAGGCCGGATGGCAGGCGGAACACGAGTGCGTCCTGAAAAGCTCTAGGGCGTTTGTGAAAAAATATATATATATATATAGTATTGAGCTCGTAGAAGTAGGTGTAACCAGTAATTCCTGTGTATTTATTCCCCCAACAATCAAATATTATTTGATCCCTAGAAGCTAGACTGTATCAGTCCCTTAAAAAGTTCCCAGCAATCATGGAGTCGCCGCTAAAGCACATACAAACCACGTTCCTCACACAGATTAAAAAAGTATTGCCGCAATGGCACGCACACACTAAGTTAAACAGGTTGCCCTGGCCAGAGGGGGGAACCATTGACACTGACATAATCGAACACATGAGACCACACATTTGGACCAAATGCGTAGGGCAAAAGAAGGCCAGGAGAAAGGCACTGTCAGAATTATAGGCCATCTTTGAGGAGGCCCAGACCGACAATCCTATCATAGAACCCGCAAGTAAGGCATCCACACCTCCCCCACCATATGTAGGAATGGAAAGCGGTACAAATAGTGGGAGTGAAGAAAGGGTCTCCAGTCCCTGGGATCATAGGCCATCAAGGAGCTGTAAAAACCAAGGCAACGATCAGAAGTAAGCTCTGGTTTCCAGGGATGGACAGCAATATGGATGAACAAGCATTGGCAAAGCCAATAGGTCTCGCCTTTGGGAGCTCAAAAGTGTTTAGCCAGAGCGATCGGCTTTGCTAATGTGTTTAAGCTATGTTGTAGAGTAGTGTGGCTTGTGTGCAGCATCTTGCAAACTTATGATTAAAAAAAGTGTTATAAGCATTTTTGTTACTTTTCTATAATTAAGATGAGATGATGTATAAGTTAATAAGCTTATAAAAAAAGTAATTAATATAAAAAATGTTTAGTGGTTTTTCTTTTTTGGGAATGTTGGCAACGCTTGCCTGCCTGTTCTAAATGGTTGTTATAGTTTTTTGGGGCTTTGGGTGGTTGGGGGATATAAACAAAGAGAGGTAAGAGGTTGGGAAATAGCATGTGCATTTATAATTTGAGTAGCAAACAGTTATTAAGGGTGAAGAAACAGATGCCAGATTTTGAGTGTACTATGTAGCTATACAAATGGCTGAAATATGGAATATACAATTCAATACCATAATACGTAATGTCCTTTGTCTTCCTCCTGGTGCTTTGAAAAGGGTCATGATATGTAATGTTAATGCATAAACTGGATAACAACCGAACCCTCGCATTAAGCTGTTCTAGGAACAGCCCCTTGTGCTTCAGAGGCTCCTGCTACAATAAAAAAGTTCTCTGTAAGTTATTCCTCCTTGCCTGAGAGACTGATGTGAGCTTGACTGGGTCTACATAAAACGCACTGGGGTTTTGAGTGTGAGGAGCTGGGGCACTGGTGGGTACAGAGCGTGGGAATCTAGGGGTACACTGATAGGATAGACGCATGGAAGGACAGGCACTGTGGCCTGGGTGGCTGGGAGGGGGAGTCACACATGTGGACTTCTGGCGTGGAGAGCTCGCACTCCTGTGGTCTGTGGGGTACTTCAATCCCTTCAACCAATTGAGGAGTATAGCCCAGCACCTCCCAGTAGATGATGCACCACAGCCTGCTTTATGCTGCAAGCTCCTGGCCGGACAATAGAAAGGGTCTGCTCTTCGGCCTTCAGAAATATCTCCCGGCCGAGCTCCAGTTTCCACCAAATGATGTAGGTGGGTAAATGACCGAGCAGAGAGAATTGCCCATATAAACCAATCCAGTCATATAAGTGCTATGCCGGCCCAGACCATAGGCCCATTCAGCGTTGTTAGTGCAGCATACCCCCTCCAGAACCAAGATCCTTTTGCATATCTGAAGTGATAAGCATAAATTGAGGCTAAATTTGGAGGCCTCATCAAAGTTTGCTTTGGGTACAACATTTTGTGCTTTGCTACTGCTGAATGCCAAATATAGGCATTGCTTGGGTGCCCACTGCCCGTAAGAGATGTGCCACTTCTTTCTCAGCCATGGATTCTCTGGTTTCGTCTTCTCACTTGCCCTGGGATGGTTAACAGTTTTGCACAGTTTATGGCACTCCATTGACTACAAATAAAGTTTATCTGGTTTGTAATGTTAATTACAAAAATACAGCATTCAATAACATAAATATAAAATAGCCCTTACAATAACAAGCATTTGCAATGCAATAGGTCTCGCATTTGTGAGAGTTTAAGCTACAGGCATTGTAAATGGCAATGCCTTTTATTTATGTTTTAAAAACCAACACGTAAATAAAAGGCATTGTCATTTACAATGCCAACAGCTCAAACTCTCACAAATGCGAGACCTCTTGCATTGCAAATGCTTGTTGTTGTTTGTATCTGCAAGTCTCAGCATAGGGTGTTGATGAAGGCTGAAGAACGGGACGGTCTGGTGATACCCTGCGATGCTGAGCCTGTAGACAGCTGTGTGAGATGGCAAAAGAATCACTTTAGGAAATCTGAGGAAATCCCCAAACCGTCAAGTAGAAATGTAAATATTCATGTAATTTGAGGGAGGCTGGGGGCACCCGAGGGCTTAGTGCACCAGGTCACACATTAGGTGCAAACACTTATTTCCATCTGAAAGGGGTGCTCTATCCGTTGCTTGATGAATCCTGGGGAGTAGGCGTGCCCCCTTTGTTCTAGGACGAACCACTCCGGATTGTGAGCCCTTGGGGTTTCCGTCCTGGTGTGAAATGCTGCCCCGGGCTTCACCTGTATCTGGTGTAATATCTCCTCACACTGAGCGAGCCCCTCCCACATCCGGTATTTCCAGCAGATCACAAGTGCCTGCAGAAGCCGCTGCTCCGCTTCCTCAATGTCCTCGCAGACGTCCCCCCCCCGCCCCTCCCCAAGGTCCCCCGAAATGTGTTTGTCGGCTACAAAGATAGGAAAGTCCGGTGGTGACGCACACAGATGACAACTTAACTAAACAGCATGGGCAATCGTCCCTTCCTGTGAATAGTGGGGAAATACAGGGCACAAGTCCTAAACCAGAAATGAATGTGTTCGTGTGTAATGTAACTGGTGCTCATGCAATGTGCTCAAATACCTTCGGGTCGAGTCCGTGCTATATAACGCTGCAACAACAAAATCAGTAACTAAATCACTGACAGGAGAAACCTTAACGTTTTATATAAACTGATTGTTGTAAGCCATTAAAGTTGAGGACATCAATCTAAGGTTCGATTGGGACCCATTTCAATGTTCGTCTTTATTTACTAGCGGGCCTGAGCACCGGGAACACCCGGCTCAAATTAAGCACTGTTCCTGCCATCATTCTGCATCATGCTGCTGAGAGGTGCCAGGCAGTGCGGCCGGGCCCCCGAGCCTCTCCAGCCGGTGCCAGCGGAGCCCAGGTAGGCAGCGGGCAGACTGCACCTGCCTCTGTAGTTCTCGCAGTACCCCGGGCCATGTCTGGAGCAGCCGCTTGACATGTTCGCAAGTGGGGGCGGAGTAAATAAAATTGGCTTCCTCGTTGAAGAGCAGCCTCTGAGTCCCAGGGCGGGGGGGGGGGGGGGGGGGGGGGAGCTCGGCATCGGGAATAAAACCAAGAAAGCGTTTTTAATTTCACTGAAATCGGAAATATCGCTTCACTGGCCCTCTCTCCCCCTTTAATGAGAACCCGATGGAGCAGAAGTGTTTTACTCAAGTGCTTTCCGTAGACTAGGCCGGAGAGCAGAAAGCGCTTCATGCCAGCTCCCCGTCCACTCGAGAGGCGCTGGAAGGGCCTCACAGACTGTGAGAAGTGCGGAGTCAGCACTCTGGCGGGGCCGGTAAGTGCAGTTGTACCCCCACCAACAATGTTTGCAGATCTCCAGGGGTCACTGGCAGGCCTCGGAGTGGGTTCCTCTGGATATGGCTATTTTGAGTGTGTGTCAGAAATCTTTCAACAAAGACCAGGAAGAGGCTGAAGGTGGGAGGGCGGGGGGGGGGGGGGGGGGGGAGATACTCTCCTCTGCTAAAGTGGCTGCCGGCATACGCTGGGTGGGAGAGCTGCACTCCCCGTGCCCCCCTGTGCCTCCGCTCTCTGCGCCTGCTTCACAGTTGTGGTGAAGAATTTTCTTATCTGCTTGTTAAAATAAACAAAGCGATACAAAAGGGGATGATGGACGGAGCGTTTGAGCAAATCAAACACTCAGGATGCTTGTTTCCGGGCCAGGGAAGACATGGCTTGGCAGTTCGGGCTGGACTGTTCCCATAAGGCACAGGGTCAGACTGATTTGCATATAGCCATGTCTGAACTGGGGTGGCTGAGTGAACTAAAGAATGGTGATGGATTAAACCCAGATCAGTTGACTGGGGGTGAGTGTTTGATTTGTTCAAACGCTCCGTCCATCATTCTCTTTTGTATCGCTTTGTTAAAATAAACAAGCAGATAAGAAAAGTCTTCACGGCAAGCCGCAAAACAGGCCATGGTGTCCGGAGGAGCTGTCCGAAAAAGCACCCAAAAACACTGCTTTCCATTGGGAAGCCAGCGTTTTCCATAAACGTTGACGCTACCCAATGGAAAGGAGGGGCGGGGCTTAGAGTTCCTTTTAGAATTTTTTTCTAACAATATCTCTCGCAGAGGCGAAAGGGATGTGGAACTTTACAATGAGCACATAAAAGCCAATGCAGACAAAATCAGAGCTAATAACTAGGGCAAGGTCACCTCTGCTGTCCCTCTTCTCTCTCATCCCTTGGGACACGCTAATGGGAGTCCGGCCACGACCCATATGGTGACACAGAAGGAAAGTGCAGCTCTCTTGTTAATAGACTTTGACGGTTTAACCGTGGGTGCCATCACTCCTGAATAAACCCAGACGAGGACCCATCTATCGAAGTTCCAGGGTCCTTCACCCACCCCCGCCCCCTGACCTAAGACCATGCTTGAGGTCCTGCTGGCCGGGCCAGCTCCTCCATTAAGGGTAGTTATGAACTTGTTCGTCTCCTTGTACAGCTGCTGGAGCCCAGGCCAGGCCAACTCGCTCTCACCAATCCTGCAGACAAATTGCTCTGAGATGAATTGATGTCAGCAGCTATCAGGGCTTTAAATGGGATGAACAAACTGGGGGGTCTCTCACAGGGGCGTGGCCGATGTAATTAAGGGCGTGGCTTACAACACTGTAGCTAAAGGTCTGAACTTAGCATAGTGTGCCTACCCACTGGTATGTTGCTGTTTCTGTCAATGATTTTAAATTGCATAAGATAAATAAGCAACAACTCTCACTTTGTTGTATATAATAGTGAAAATGCTTCCATTATTGTGCATGAGGTTTTGGCTTTAGGTAGAGCTACCTACTGACTTTCAAGCTAAGAAAGCAGGTTCGAGCCTCACGTCGCCTCAACATCCAGTGAGTCAAAACATGAATATGTGCTTGTGTTTTTTAAGTGGTGCTCATGTAAAGCGCTCCAAGTTTGCGCTAAATAAAACTGAAAAATTTGGCACTTTGAAGTCACATCAAAAGCAGTGATGGATGGTACTATCGCAGAGTGAAGCTTTTTTTTCCACCCTGAAGGTAAAAACAGACAGCCCGATAGGGCCCAGTTTTGGCACCTGCTTTTAGGAACTTGCGGTGCTCTCTGCACCGGCAGGACCCGGCGCACTTAAAGCCCTGGCAGCTGTTGACCTCCTGGTATACGGCAGTAATTCCATGAGCGCCACCTACACACAAGATGGACTGAGGCCCTGAACATTGCTTTGCACCTACCAAGCAGTCACATCTCCTTGATGAGAGGGACAGGTCCTCCGGGACAAGGGAGCCCCCGCTCATGAGCATATGGGAGAAACTGTTGTATTGCAGCTCTCCAACCCCTGGCAGGCGCGCAAGGAATGAAAGCGCCGTTAAATGATGTGATTTGTTGTCAGCCCAGGCGTGAAGTGCATGAACCGGGCGCTTTTTTTGAGAGGGGGCTGGGAGTACAGGGAAACAGCGACGGGCCTCTCGCAGAAAATCTATGAGGATTCAAAGCAGGGCTAGATTGTTGAGGGCAGGAATACTGGGATGCTAGGTTATTCCTTCTGAGCGAGCTTCCGAGACTATAGTCTGCTCGAACTTCCACCCCTCTGCTTGCTTGAGCTCACTGCTATTTTAGGAAGTCTGCCAGAGGCGGGAGAGACCTTAAGTGTTGTATGTGTAAGAGGCTATGGGTGCCATTCTGAAAAAATGAAAGGCGTGCGGCTGCCATGCTCTGTGAAGAAGTACTGGGGACGTGAAGCCACACTAAGCAGGAATGCAAACTTAACAAGCTTTCGGCATTGCTGGGGGGGGGTGGGTTTGGGTAGACGGGGGAGCAGCAGTAGCCTTTGATGTGGTGAGAAGAAAGAGTGTAAGTGAGAAATGGAAGAGGAAAAAAGAGCCACTGCGAACGAGAAGTAGGTAGTGAGTGCGCAATGAGAGTTAAGAAGAGACAGAGCGAATGTAAACAAAGAAACTTTGAGTAAGGGGGTGAGCGCTGTCATTTATATATCGTCCATCACAGAGTCGAAGCCTGGTGGGGGGGCGGGATGCGAGCGAGTGGGAGGGAACGGGCCAAGCGCGCGCTGGAGAAGCGTCACGGTTGCATGCATCACAGAGTCGAAGCCTGGTGGGGGGGTGGGATGCGAGCGAGTGGGAGGGAACGGGCCAAGCGCGCGCTGGAGAAGCGTCACGGTTGCATGCATCACAGAGTCGAAGCCTGGTGGGGGGGCGGGATGCGAGCGAGTGGGAGGGAACGGGCCAAGCGCTCGTTGGAGAAGCATCACGGTTGAAAAGTTAACATGCATTGTAGGAAATCCGGCTGGTTCAAGAGACTTTGGTTCAGATGTAATAGGTTTCGGGTAATTAAAACTACTCGACCTAAAAAGGTAGTGCGCCAAATCTAAATGAATGCCCTGGAGTGACCTGATCCATGTAACAGGGTCAGTCTCCAGGGCAGTAACAAAACACCCAAAAGGCAGGACGAATGTAAGGGATTTACCAAATGTAAATGTCAAAGCTTCTTATATAGCGCCTTATCACCGCAAGGTCTCAAGGCGCTTGCTTTGGGAATCGTTTTGGCCACTATAGGAGTGGAAGGGTATGCTCAGACATGAGTCCCTTGCTCACTGCACCATCAGGATTCAAGCAAGCCGGGCCGAAGACGGCTGCAATGCCAGAAACCGGTCCCCGGAAGCTTGTTTCCTTTCCAGTAAAGAATTGGCTTGGTAGTTTGGTCTGCCCTGTTCCCATGATGCACTGGGCCAGGGACAGACTAATTTGCATGTAGCCAGGTTCTGAACTGGGATGGTGCAGTGAGCTAAAAAACAGTGATGGATCAAGCCCTGATCTTTTGACTGGGTATGAGTGTTCTGCTTAACTCAGATGCTCTGTCCATCACCACCCCCTTTTCTGAATCGTTTTGGCCACTATAGGAGTGGAAGGGTATGCTCAGGCATGAGTCCCTTGCTCACTGCACCATCAGGATTCAAGCAAGCCGGGCCGAAGACGGCTGCAATGCCAGAAACCGGTCCCCGGAAGCTTGTTTCCTTTCCAGTAAAGAATTGGCTTGGTAGTTTGGTCTGCCCTGTTCCCATGATGCACTGGACATGGGACAGACTAATTTGCATGTAGCCAGGTTCTGAACTGGGATGGTGCAGTGAGCTAAAAAACGGTGATGGATCAAGCCCTGATCTTCTAACTGGGTATGAGTGTTCTGCTTAAATCAGATGCCCTGTCCATCACCACCCCTTTTCTGAATCGTTTTGGCCACTATAGGAGTGGAAGGGTATGCTCAGACATGAGTCCCTTGCTCACTGCACCATCAGGATTCAAGCAAGCCGGGCCAAAGACGGCTGCAATGCCAGAAACCGGTCCCCGGAAGCTTGTTTCCTTTCCAGGAAAGAATTGGCTTGGTAGTTTGGTCTGCCCTGTTCCCATGATGCACTGGGCCAGGGACAGACTAATTTGCATGTAGCCAGGTTCTGAACTGGGATGGTGCAGTGAGCTAAAAAACGGTGATGGATCAAGCCCTGATCTTTTGACTGGGTATGAGTGTTCTGCTTAATTCAGATGCTCTGTCCATCACCACCCCCTTTTCTGAATCGTTTTGGCCACTATAGGAGTGGAAGGGTATGCTCAGACATGAGTCCCTTGCTCACTGCACCATCAGGATTCAAGCAAGCCGGGCCGAAGACAGCTGCAATGCCAGAAAGCGGTCCCCGGAAGCTTGTTTCCTTTCCAGTAAAGAATTGGCTTGGTAGTTTGGTCTGCCCTGTTCCCATGATGCACTGGGCCAGGGACAGACTAATTTGCATGTAGCCAGGTTCTGAACTGGGATGGTGCAGTGAGCTAAAAAACGGTGATGGATCAAGCCCTGATCTTTTGACTGGGTATGAGTGTTCTGCTTAATTCAGATGCTCTGTCCATCACCACCCCCTTTTCTGAATCGTTTTGGCCACTATAGGAGTGGAAGGGTATGCTCAGACATGAGTCCCTTGCTCACTGCACCATCAGGATTCAAGCAAGCCGGGCCGAAGACAGCTGCAATGCCAGAAAGCGGTCCCCGGAAGCTTGTTTCCTTTCCAGTAAAGAATTGGCTTGGTAGTTTGGTCTGCCCTGTTCCCATGATGCACTGGGCCAGGGACAGACTAATTTGCATGTAGCCAGGTTCTGAACTGGGATGGTGCAGTGAGCTAAAAAACGGTGAATGATCAAGCCCTGATCTTTTGACTGGGTATGAGTGTTCTGCTTAATTCAGATGCTCTGTCCATCACCACCCCCTTTTCTGAATTGCTTTGGGAACCCGTCCTGGCTTTTTCCCTGTGAGATAACCCGTACTGGGCATCCCCAAGGTGTAAGCCAGGCATCCCGCCGCGGGGGGGCCGCAGTGGAGATTAAGCAAGCTATTGCCCAGAGTTGCAGAGTGTGAACCGGTGATTCGAGTAGGCACCGAAGCGAGAATTATCGAGTCTGTGGACATTTGGGCTCAAGACCCTGCCGCGTCGGGAATTGAACCCTGTGAGCCACACTTCTCCAAAGAAAGAAAAGGAATTTTGAAAGGCAGGCTAAGAGACAAATTAAAGCGATGGACGTGTAATGGGCGTGGTAAAACCCCACAGAAGTAGATACTCCATGTCAAGAGACAGCGCATGCACGCTGTTTAGGGTCGACCTAAAAAGTACAAAGGTGTATGTAACACATGTATGATAACAGGAGCAAGGATGCATCCAGCACCGGTGATGAACTAACAACCATTGCCAAACCCCTGGACCCACCAAGCATAAACTTGTGAGTTTTCTCGATGGACGGACCATGATGGTGCTGAGATACACAGCTGCCTTTTCACATTCTAGAGAAGGGTTTTCTATGTTCATCCTGACAATAGAGATAAAGTCAAACAACAGACCAACCTTCCAGGGTCAGGGGTTTAAATAGTACATTAATTCACCGGGCATTCGCCACCGGAGGATTATGATGCAGTGGCCCCATGCCAAAGGAGAAGTTGAGTGCTTCATGCACACGCTGAACAAGACACTCTGGATAGGGATCGACCAGAGTGAAGATTAAGAGTGCTGCTTCTATCAGTTCTTGCGAGTTTACCGGCAGACTTTCCACAGCACCAAAACATGCTCCCCCGTCAAGCTCATGTTTCAAAGACCCATCGTAAACAGTATTCCTGCTAGGTCTATAGGGCAGCTCACAACACTGGACATAGCCGCAATACAAGAAAAATAGAGAGTGACGAACTGACAAGCCAGTCAGGTTAAGGTGGGAGACTGCATAGTGACCAGAGATTGGCATCCCGGATGGAAATTCACGGTGCCATATGAAAAGATCCCTGCTAGTCACCAGCATTCAAGGCACTATACTCACTGCCACTAGAGGCAGGACCGTGGTGACCTGAAACATATCCTGGTTCAAGAAGGTGAATAAAGGGTGCCTGTCCCTCAAAGAAGAAGAGGATAAGGAAGATCACACAGACAACTGAGAGGTGAAGTAAGCATCCAGAGCACCCTGGCCTGAGACAATCTCAGTGAGGTATCAACGAGATAGTCCTCAGTTGCAGGAGACCGAGACACCCACCGGCGGTAACAACATTATGAAGGGTTGTACTCAGGGACTTCTTTGTGACCAAGAAGAGGAGCCCTAAATCACCTCTTGCCCAAATTCTCTGAGTCAGCATCTCGAAGACTATGGTTGCGGACTTGCAGTCATTGAAATGCTGAAGCCACGGACTGGGCGTGGTCTTTCACTAATGTATGAAGGGATATAGAGTGGCATCCGTTCTCCATGAAACCATATGTAGTCACACTCAACTCCTAGGTTTGGCACAGTCGAGGGGTAAAATAAAGGGGAAGTGGACCGCTCGAACCCCCTCCCTGTTAACCCTACCTGGATGTCCGTGTGGTCTTGCCATCCAGCTCAGCAATTCCCCAGCCCCTGTGTGTACTGTGGCACCGTAGGTGTGTAATCGGCCCCAAATATCCTTGGGCCTAGACAGCAAGTGCTAGAAGTCAGCATATATTTGACATTTGGCATTGCAGAGGGTTAGATCGGTTAACCAATCCATTTTGCTGGGAGAATTCATACTTTTCCAGTTCATATCGAATGTCCGTCTTGCTAGGAGTAAAGCCAGCGTTGCCAGCCTTCGCACCCCCAGCGGAATGTCCTTCATGTAGCCCAATAATACAGTGAGAGAGTGTACTTTCATACTGTAATCCAAAATATTGGGCAGTGTATCAACCACCTCCCTCCGAAATACCTGAATAACCTGACAGTGCCAAGCTAAGTGTATAAAGTCTGTATGGTCCTGGCCGCACCTGGGACAGCAGTGCAATTTGGTAGTGTCTATCCTAGCATGTTTGCATGTAAACAAAACAAATTACGAAAGTAGAAAATAATAATGGCCCTAAACAGCATACATAATATAATGTGAATACACCCTCTGGAATTAGGTATCAAAAATATATATTTTTTTATATTCTTTATATAGACAGTTGTATTCATGTACTTATTAAAAAGAACATACAGAGAAGTTTGTATCCTCTACAATCAATAATGCACTGTATTTACACATTTTGGTTACATGAAATGGTTATGTTTCCTATCATGAATCCAAACACTACTCTATGAATTTTTTCTACAATTTTAACAGTACACATGTTTGTATATGAAAGTATTTCAAGTAATTAAATATTGATCTAAAAATACACAAATTATAATTTCAATTTATGTAGAGGACATTCTTTTCTGGCATGGCTATGGAAATTCTATATCCTACGCGTGTTTCGGCTGTGCGCCTTCATCAGGAAACCATGTACATAAACCATGAGACCTAAACAGGGCATATGTAAGCAAAGAACATGTATCAATGTTGCGTAAGGGTCCTATTTACATTTTAAGGCCAAAAGAAGCCATCCAAAAGAAAATTTATATCAATACCTAGCATGTTTAGCAGGTATAAAGTAAGCCCGGTATATGAATTTTAAGTGGAGAAGTTTGTGGCGGTGATTTAGGGAAACAAATTTAGTTTGTGCGATACAGTATTGCCACAAGCCTTCATTATGGTTACTTCTAAATCCCTTTTCCCATGCCAGCCTGGCTCTGTCAGTATGCTGTGTCTTGAGTGAAGTGCAAGTCACATACAGTCAAGAAACCCAGCGTGTAGCGCTGTTGTTTGTATCATGGCAGTCAGTTGGGGTGGGGGGAAAGCCAGCCGGATTCTCTGAGAACCCTGGCAGATGTTGCCAGGCCGTGCATCTCAGTCTCTGGAGTACAAGAACTGGTCAAGCGGGGTTAGTCTGTGAGTAGACGTAATGCTGTCCTTGGACAGGAATAGTTCCTAGCCATAATTCACCAAGTTCCTTAAGCCCGCACTGTTTTAGGGTATTGTGTACTAGTGTTTCTTTTTCAATTGCAGGAGTGAATTCCCCAAAAGTGATAGTGCTGGTGAACAGAGATATGAGCATCCTGACCACCAGGCCAGTTTTCATCATGCCCAGCAGATTGTGACCACAGTCTTTACCTCCCTGCAATCTATCGGTTTACTGTTGGGTAAAAATGCAGTGAGAGAGACACCCTGCGTTTGGTCACATTCATGTTTAAGGTAGGCAGTCTAGTGCCAGTACCTGGCAAAATGTGATGGTGCCACCAAATAGGCTAGTTCCAAGTCAGGCACCTCCAGCCCGCCTCTCTCGTAGGACAGTGTGAGAATATCCTACTTGACTCTGGGCTTTCACGTCCGGCCTACAATAACCTGAACAGTGCGCTCCGAAGGGTGCAGGAGAAATATTGTGTGAGTGGGATAGGCATGGTTGTAAAGAGGTATAAAAACAGGAGAGTATAACTATTTTTAAAATCACCACTCTACTGGCTAAGAACAAAGGCAGTGTAATCCGTTCCTCTTCAGCCAGGCTTTCCCCGCCTAATACTTATCCCATCCTTCCTTGGTCTTTCTCCCTCAGTTCTGAACCTCCAGCGCCAAGAAACCGCAAGGTGTACGCCGCACTCTACAAGTGTTTTAAATTAGAAATTAGAAATTAGAAAAGTCCGTTGGGGACTGTAATTTTTCTAGGGCCAGGCCATAGTTGAGGCGGGTAAATACTACCCTGTCTCTATGGAGTTCAATGCCCAGGTACCTAACGGAGTCCGTCATCCATCGGATTGGGTAGTCAAGATCGGTTTGGAGCTGGTATTTGGACCAGTGGACAAGACCAGAATAGCCACTAAACCTAATAATGTCGCGAACTAGGGGGGCTATATGTACTACTGGATTCCTTAAAAATAATAATAGTGAGTAATATGTTTCATAGGAATCCCTCTTCTGGCTAGCGCCTTCAAAGTTTTTTTTTTTTTCAGAACAAATTTTATTGGGGTTCAGCAGTTGAAAGAATATAAACAAGACACCGCTTCCGTAGCATCAGGAAGGTAGTGAAAGTAAAAGAGCAAAGAAGTCAAAATATTCAATCAACGTTCCCCCAGGCCCCCCTCCCCGTATCCCAACCCAACGCCCCCCCCCCCCCACCCTGCACGGTGTTTACATTGTCCAGAACATAACCTGAGAGATCACATCAGCAACCTGTGGCGCAGTTCACACAGGGGCAGAGCCAACAAGGTCTAGACCCACGTCTCTCGTCGCTGGGGGGTCCAGCAGGAGGCCCCGGTAATCTGCCCACTTCTTCCAGATTCGGTAATGTTTTCGAGGGCAGCCCCTAGCCTCAAAGATAGGACGTTCCAGGCCCATGTTGAAGTCCATGCCTCGCTTCCACACTCCCACCAGCGGAGCTCTGGGTGCCTTCCAAGCCTGAGCTATGTCCCTCTTGGCCACCGTGAGACCCAACAGGAGCAGATGCCGTTTATACCTATTGCCCCCTACTTGCTCCATAACATGGAGGAGGCCCAGCTTCGGCGTGCGAGGGAGGTCCCATGCCAAGACTTCCTCCAGACAGTCCCATACACCCGTCCAAAACCTCTGCAGCCGCACGCACTCCCATACCGTATGTAAGAAGGAGCCTATCTCAGTCCCACACCTCAGGCACTCCGGGGAGGCTATCAGCCCAGCCCTCCACAGCCGTTCCCTTGTATAGTATGCTCTGTGTAGGTACTTAAATTGGATGAATCGCAGGCGCACTGCTATTGCTGCTCCTCTAGGGGCCTCCAGAGCCTCCCTCCAGTCCTCCTCCTCTAACTCCCCCAGCTCACTCTCCCAAACCGCCCGCAGTTTATCAAGGGAGGGGGAACAATGGGTAACCAGCGTCTGGTATATAGTCGAAATTTTCTTCGTCTCCAATTCCCCCATAAATACTTTAGCTTCCAAGGGGCTGAATTCCGGCAAGGACGCTAAAGTCGCAATTGCGGGGGTCAGCGCGTGCCTGAGCTGTAGGTATCGGAAGAATTGAGACTGGGGCATGTCATATTCCACTCGCAATGCCTGGAACGACTTGAGGACTGTGCCTTTCAGTACGTGGCCCAGTGTCGAGATGCCAATAGCGTCCCAGCCGTCAAAGCCCCGCAGGGAAGCCAGGCCGGGCAGTCTCCCATTGTGCCACAGGGGGGTCTCACCTGTTAGCCTATTCCACCATCCCATGCGGCGGAGAGCGTCTCGCCACACCTTAAAGACCACCTGGGTGACCATCGGAAGTCGTTTCCGAGTGGCAGCCGAGTAAAGGATAATATGGAGTGTGTCCGGATCCATCAGATACCTTTCCAGGGCATAGGCCGGGTCTCCCCGGTCCCCATACCACCATTCATTGAGGACAAGCAGGTGCGACGCCTGGTAGTAGGACTGGACGTCCGATGTGGCCAGCCCTCCACAGTAGGTCGACAGAAAGCAGGTACGGAGCGCCACTCTTACCGCTCCCCCAGTCCACAGGAATCGACCCAAGGCAGAGTTCACCTGCCGAAACCAATGCGGCGGAACTGGGTACGGGTGGTTCTGTAACTGGTACAACAAGCGGGGTAGCGCCACCATCTTGAAGATGGCCGAGCGGCCATAAACATTGAGGGGCATCCTGGACCACGTCTGCATATCTGAACGGACCCTGTCCCAGACCGGCATTATGTTTCGGGACCATGACACACCCGGTATATCCGTCAAGAAGACTCCTAAATATCTAAGGCCTCCCACTGCTTCTTGTAAGGCCGAGGCCCAAGGACCCAAGGTCCCCCGGTCACCCAGGACCCACAGTTTCGACTTCCGTACATTGATCCTGAGACCGGACACCTCGCCAAAAATGCGCATTATATCCAGGACCCTCGGTCCCGATTTATTGAGGTCTGTGAGGAAAAGGAGCACATCGTCCGCATAAAGTGCAATCCTGTCAGATGGACCTCCCACCCATTCCACTCCGTGCAGCTGAGCGTCCATCCGGACCCAAGCCGCAAGCGGCTCCATAGCCAGGGCGAACAGGTAGGGTGAAAGGGGGCATCCCTGTCGGGTGCCCCGACCAATGGGGAATGAACCGGAGACCGCCCCGGCGACCCTGACCGCCGCCGTCAGGTCCGTATACAGCAAGTGGATATACGACAAAAAGCGCGGGCCCAGATTAAGCCGGAGGAGGAGCGCTCGAAGATACGGCCAGCTCAGGGAGTCAAAGGCGCGGTCGATGTCCGCCAGCAGGAGGGCCGCAGGAATGCCCGCCGCCCGCACCGCCTCTATCACTACATGCGCGCGGCGTATATTATGTCGTGTCGCTCTGTGGGGCATGAAGCCCGCCTGGTCCGCGTGGACTAGGTCCGCAATATGTGGGAGAAGGCGATTCACCAAAGCCTTTGCCAGTATTTTCGCCTCGAAGTTCAGCAGCGATATCGGACGGTAAGATTCGGGACTATCCTGGGGCCTCCCCGGCTTGCAAAAAACCACAATCTCGGCGTGTCGCCAGTCCGCCGGCATCCTGCCGCGGTCCCTAGCCACTTCCAGGGCCTTTTTATAGCGCATCCCCAACTGAAGATGGAACTGCTTCATGAACTCACAGGGGAATCCATTGGGTCCCGGGGCCTTGCCCGTATTTAGTCCGCCTAGAGCAGTTCCCAGCTCCTCAGCAGACAGCGGAAGGTCCAGCTGTTCCCCAGCTTCATCTGAGAGCGCCCGGGGCGGGAGGTCAGCAAGGAATCCATCAATGTCCTCTGCTGGGAGGGAGTCCTGGGGGGCATATTGCGCCTCGTAGTATTGAGCAAACGTGTGGGCCAAGACCTCGGGAGCCGATATAGGAGTTCCGGCAGCATCACAGATTCCCGGCAAGGGCTGGGCCTGGTAGGCGTCTCGACATAACCTATAAAGCATCGTACTAGATTTGTCCCCCCATTGATAGATTCGACTCTGTGTAGCTAGCCAGTTCTGTTTGGCTTCATCAAGCAGTAGGGAGGTATAAGAGCGCTGGAGGTGCAGCAACACAGTTATCGCGTTGTCGCTCTCCCCTGTCAGGCAGGTCGCCTCCTGGGCACGCACCTGGTCCGCCGCGTCCGCCAGGGCCAAAGTACGGGCCCTGCGATTCGCGGCGCACCACGCAATGTCCACACCCCGGAGCACAGGTTTCAGGGCCTCCCACAAGGTCACGGCATCAATGCTCGGGTCCTCATTCTCTATCCAGTAATGTGCTATCGCCTCCCGCATGTGTGATCGGTAGTCGTCGCGCTGCAGGTGCCACGTGGAGAGTCGCCAACGAAACGGCTGCCGCCGCGCACCCAGACTCAACGTCAGCGCGGTCGGGGAGTGGTCCGACAGACCCCTAGGAAGTATGGAGGTAGAAACAACCCTCCCTATCCAGGGCTGTGGGATAAACAGGTAGTCCAGACGGGAGAAGGATTTGTGGACTGCAGATACAAAGGTATATTCGCGGATACGCGCATGGTAGTGTCGCCAGGTGTCAATCCACCCCATCCCCTGCACCATCCTACTCAGGCGCGTAGTGGCATCCGTCAACTGGCCTCCCCCGGGTCTACAGCGATCCAGCCTCCCGTCCATCACGTCGTTCCAGTCTCCGCCCACAATCGTCAACACAAGCGGGATGTCAGTCCAGATATCAAACAGTCGTTCAATCAGAGCGTCTTGTAGTGGGGGTGGAGCATACACACTGCCAAAGACCACAGGCTCACCGCCCAGCTTCCCCTTAACAAACACGTACCGTCCATGCACATCCAGCCACTGTGTATCATGTGTGTAAGGGACCCTGCGGTGTATCAGGATCGCAACTCCCCTGGACCCTCTCGTGAACCCAGCATGAAACACTTGGTCATAGCCATACCTCCGCAGACTAAGAACTTTTGTACCCATGAGGTGCGTCTCTTGAAGTAACAATACATCCGCTTTTTCAGTCTTCCCCAATCGCAGAACCGCACTACGTTTGATTTTGTCAAGCATACCTCTCACGTTCCAACTTAGGACGCGTATCGTAGCATGCGGGGGGTTCGCACCCTGTACATCAGCCGCCATCAATCACCCAAATCTCGAGAGTATCGGGCCACCAAGACCACACGCACCTATGCAATCGTCCCCAGGTTCCCGCAGACACCGTGCTAGAGCTAGATCCAACTCCCCCCCCATGTTTCCCGAACTCCCAAAACCCCGGTTCCCCCCCCTGCACCCCTTCCCCTGCCCCAAACTGTACCAACGACCCCCTCTCCAACCCCCCACCCCATACCTCAGAAACATTGAAGTACCTGTCGCGGTGCAGGTAATCACAGACCTCCAACGGGAGATCCAAGACCCACTACACCAATGGATCCCACCCAACTACCCACAAGGTATCTAACAACCTCCCACTTAACACGTGGGAACGAACTCCGGGAGTAGGCCCGCCCTTGGAGAGGCGTCACCCGACCCACTGTCCACCCATGAGTATGAAATTGTGTAGTCCATCAATGAGTGGCATGTCCGAGAGCAGCGCCTGGCCTATACTATACTGCCAAGCACTTCAATAGTCCTGTAGATCCATCGCCGGAGTCAGTGTGAAGAGAAGGGCGTCAGGATTTCGATGGGGAAGAGTCCGTCTCCTCCGGAGCCTCGGCCGACTCGTCGCGGGGAGGAGGGCGTTTCTGGGAGCGCGCCCTCCAGTTGCTTCTGCTGCGTGACCTTCTGGGTGGTTTCGGAGGTCTCCCGGTGGTCAACGAGTCCGAGTTCCGCCTGGGAGGGGTATGCACCCTGACACGCACAGTCTCGTCCGTCCATTCAAATACTTCCTCCGGAGAGTTGAAGAACTGGGTGCGGGACTGGAAGACCACTCGGAGGCGGGCCGGGAAGAGTAGAGCGTAGGGAATTTTGAGCTCACGCAAACGTGCTTTTGCCGCGGTGAACGACTGCCTCTGCTGTTGGACCAGCTTTGTGTAGTCCGGGAACACAAGGATTTTGTGGTTCTCAAACATGAGAGGGTCCAGGGCGCGGGCCTGTCGCAGGATAACGTCCCTGTCGTGGTAGTTGAGCAACTTGGCAATCACCGAGCGGGGGCGAGCTCCAAGAGGTGGTTTTGGAAGGAGTGCTCGGTGCGCCCGCTCTACCACAAAGCAGCGCGACAGGGTGTCTGGGGGGAGCCATCCCTCAAGCCATTGGGTCAGGAAGGCCACCATATTTCCTTTCTCACAGTCCTCCGGGAAGCCAACGAAGCGCAGGTTGTTCCTTCTGGCCCTCCCTTCCGCATCTTCCACCCGCAGCGCAAGTCCCTTCTGAATCCCCTCCATGGCGGCAACTTTCTTCTTGAGGACGGCCACATCATCCTCGACCTCCGTGATCCTGGATTCCGTTTCGGTGATGCGGGCCACCGCATTGCGTAGGTCCTGCCGGAGCAAGGTCACGTCGGCACCGACCGCCCCGATCTTCGCATCCAACATGTCCCTCGACTGCGTGATCGCCGCCATCAGCGCCGCGTTGTCGGGTCCCGCGCTTTGGGGACCCCCAGATGCTCCGGCCGTCCCACCGGGTCCTGCAAACTTGTCCATTGGGCCCTGCTTCGAAGCATTGCTGCTGTTACTCCCTCTCGTCATGGCGCGGATAGAGTGATGGTTCCGACCACGAGGGACCAGCAGTCCAATGTGCTCCGCACGTCGTGCACGGCCTCTGATTATGAACGTCTCCCTGACCGCCGTGAGCCTGTGGAGATGGAGCGCACCCCCGTGAAGCTCCCGCAAGGTGCTATACGTGCGGTGGCAGGGGATGGTGCCACGCGGTATCGAGACCGTTCACTACGCTGCGGGCCCGCAGCAATCAGCTCAACATCCGTGCCCCACCTCCCAGCTGTAGTAGCAAAGCAATTTGGGGGGCCTCTTGTATGCCCAGGATCGTGCCAGTAGACTGCGGGGGTCTGTCCAAGGCACTTCCCCCCCACCGTGGCCCGAGGCGGCCACCGAGCAGGAGTGTAGCAGTATTCCAGCCCCAGGAAGAGTCCAGCAGGGTCGCAGTCCGAATATGGAGGGGGGAGGGGGGGGGACGAGTAGGGGGTCGGCAGGGCCGCCACCCCCCTAGTGTTCCAGTGTCTCAGAGCCCCGCGGCTCGATCCCGCCGCCGAGTGGGGCCAGGCACAGTCTCAGGGCGTCCCCTCCCCCACTAGGCCTTACACCCAGTCACCTCTCCTTACCCCACCTCCGCTGGAGAACGGGCGCCGATTTCGTCCTCCCCAGCCGGTGTAGCCGCCACCGCAGCAAGTGTCCAGGCGTCAGCGGGGCTCGATCAGTCCCGGTCGCCTCTCCGCCACTGGACTTCCACTGAAGCGGCACCTTCCGGCCGGCGCGCCCCGGCTGCCACACACTTCCGGGCGGATCAGCCCAAAATCGAGGTCCCGGCCGTGCTGTGGAGGCAGGCCCCTTCGCCGTCAGAATTCCCGGCGGCCGTATCTCCCCAGCCGCAGACCGCCGGGACACCGGAGTCACTGCCGAGGCGTCGCCGTCGGATCCGCCGCCTGCCACCAGGTTTTTGGGCGCAGTGCAGTCGGGGCGACGTAGGATGCAGGCAGGATATGTGGCTGGCGGGACGGAGCTCGGTTAGGCTGCGTCCGCCATGTTCGCCGTCTTGGCCACGCCCCCAGCGCCTTCAAAGTTTGGCTGAATCTTATTAATAGCTTGATCCATTTCCCAGCTAGATCCAGTTATGAATTAGTTGCCTGACAACTGTCAATCTTTGGCTAGAGATGTAGATTTGCTCAGAGTTTCATTCATCCTGGAGTCTCTCTGGGATATTAAGAACTTGAATACTTCACAAAAGAAAGAAGGGGAAAGTGGGGCAAGGGAACAGAAACAGATTGATTTTGATTTGAACAGAAACCACACGACTGCTTCTTGTGATGCTGCATCAGCAGGAAGACGCAGACGACTTGTAGCACACATGTCTACTGGATGATTCTCAGACAGTGGGTGAAGGGAGATCTAGATAGGTTGGGCAAATGCTGAAAAAATCTATAATACAAAGTAAGATCTTATGCAGTGCGGAATGAGTTAACTTACTCAAATCTGGTGCAGCAGAGAAGGAAGCGAGACCCAACACAGACCAGAAAACCAGCGCTGATCTCCAAGATGCCAAAGAGCAGGGACATCTTGGAACAGAAGCAGCAAGATGGAAGACAAGCAACATATACACAAAGGCAAAAGTCCAGCAAGAACAAGGGAAATGTTGACCACGAAAAGGGAAACCAGGAAGGGAGAAAAGAAGAAAGTTGGGTGGACCAAGTAAGCGCGAGCTGCAGGCTAGTGCAATTATGAAATGTTGACAGCCAAAGGGCCCGCGCATGCATTGTGGTTCAATGTGTACATTACCACCATGGACCCAGAAGTGGAACCCTGAACTACGAAGTACCCACCCATACAATAGTCAGCTGTCAAGTGGTTCCCAGATGCAACTGACTAGTCTTCCCAAGTTTCTAGCCCCTGTCTTGACTGAATCGGACAACTCAACGATTTTTTAAGCGGCGGGGAGGCGAGTTACCACAATAGCGATAATGCTTATTTTGGTTTCTGGACAGGGCTGGCTAAAATCATAAAACATGTTTAGCTAATAGCTACCCAATTTGAGGAATCCACATCAGAAAACGAATTATTGGCACTGCGTAAGTCTGGTTTTATATCTGGTCACAGCCTAGAAACCCCGGTGCTCTGGAGCATGGCGGACTCCTCAGAGATCCTTGATGAAATCAAACACGGCATGCCGACTCTCCTGGATCTATCCACAGCTTTTGACATCACCAATAACAACATTCTCATTACACATTTTATGCACTAGGATGGACACTGAAATAGTTCAATTATGGCTCAGAGCAAAGCTGCCTAACAGAACACAATGCTTTAAAACATGTGACTTTGTTTGCTTCAACAACCACTCCATTCGATGTTCTGAAGGGGGTCGAGGAGTGTCAGCCGCAAGATGGCTGCACTACAGCGTGGCTCTGTGGGCCAGGGAAGAATGGTCCATCACCATCCATTGTTTTAGGGCTGTGTGGCCATGTGTACCCGCACTATGAACCAGCGGACATTCTGCTGGGCCCCTGGAGTGTGGCCAAGCTACCTGACAGTGTAGAATAAACCACGTTTGACAGTGGCTACAGTCACTGCAGTGGTCTGCCCCAAGACTGATAGCCCTGGATGTGGCAGCTGGACCTGGCGGACAACCGCTCCATTACAGCGTGTAGTGGTGAAATAGCGGTGCAGAGGTAGAGAGGTGGAGACCAAGGATGTGCATAATTTCAAACAAAACAAAGGCACAGAGACACCGTGCTATGGCGCCTTTGGGCCTCTTGTGACATTAGCAGTACTGACCCCCGCACATGGTGTTGCTGGGGCAGTGGCATCCGCTTGTGATTACCAGTGTGTGGCCTAGCACCCCCTGAAAATGAAGGCTTCAGTTAGCATTTGGGGCACGAAAATGCGGCATGACATCCTGCTCACTGGGTCCGCCCTCGACTGTTGAGGCCTGGCTGGGACGTCGCTGGGGCCCGGAAACAACCGACCGCTAATGGCGTCTGCTCATATTCCCACACAGCTGGGTGACTGGTGGGACCCAGCTAAAGCCTTGAAGCAACTGATCCCTCACCCCCAATTACCTGCAATGATCAGCAAAATCCAGCTTCATGAGGCTCCTGCGCCTCCGTGGGGATCTCCTTCAGCACTCGCTCCCTCTGCGGACTAATCATAGATGTAAGGGCTAGTCTACCTAGGATGCACATCTGTGGCCACTACCTTTAGGACAGTGGTGGACCAGTGAGGTAGCTTCTACTTATTAGTCACCTTTGTTTGTCTGAGTGGTGAATGGTTCAACACTGGTGTGGAACAAGCGATCGTCCCTGTTTGGGGCTGACAACCTCTCCCATTTGCTAGTGGTGTAAAAAGCACATCGCTTGTTAGCACCCAGGCCCCTTACGGGAGGGTCAACCAGACTAATAATAGCTAAACTTTGAGGGGCATATTTACTAATATTTCAGCAAAACAGGATAGCAAGCAAAGTTGCTGCTCTGCATTGCATGAAAGGTAGGCAGCAGAAATGCTCCATATTTACAAAGATATGCAGCATTACTGCTCTCTTCTTGCGCTAGTTCACTGGGCGCAGCTTAATGCCAAAGCATGCACCCTTGCACCATAGTGCAAGGTGCCTGCGTTACAAGCAAGATTGCTTTTGTACAGGAAGTGACATCTTCCTGCACAAAAACAATCCTGAGAGGCATTTGCATGGGGAACATCCCCATGCAAATGAGGGAACGCCCCCTGAAGATAACGCTGGCGCTTTATGTGCACCAGCACTTTTGGTATTACAAAAGCTGACACACAAGCATCTGCGGCCTCTTCTCCATTACAAAAGTGCCACGGTGGCGCGCAAAACAGGCGCAAACCCCCATTGCGCCCACGGGGCACGTTGTGTAATACGGTCCCTGGTTTTCTTCAAGAAGTATCACCAGAAATCCTCCTCTGCCTGCCCACTAGCACCTAAATTATAGTGTGGGTTGAGCTATAAACCTAGTATCGCGGTTGCCACCAATCCAACACCACCCTGTGCCACAAGTCAAACATTTCCAACCCAGCTAAAATCACCACCAGGATGTTGCAGCACTGGGGTGTGCAAATCCTTGACTGCCATATGCTCAGTAACCCCAACCCCCTCACCTTACTGACCGCCAAAAAACATGTACTTGACCCCTGTTCTTTATCAGCACCTTGCTCAGCATTGAGCTGCTGGTGGGTCCGTTCCTTGCTTTTCGCTAGCCCCTCATATCTATTAGTACCAGGCACACTTTATGTACCTTCCTTGCTCTCAGTTGCGCTTGCACATGGCTGTCAATTGTTCTTTTCCCTGCAGATGTGTCTCTTGATTTCCCTCTCTGTCTATGTCTCTCCAGCTCCAAGTTTGTATTCATTTATCTACAACCATTCTGACTTTGCACACGACTGCGACTCTCTCAGTCCAATTATATTTGCTGCCTCTTTGAATCTGACCTCCCTGTTTCTTCCCTCGCACTGTGCTCATGCTCTCTTATGCTGCCTGTCCAGATCTAGCATTCTTTTAGACTGTTGTTCTATCCCTGTCTGTATTTTTCTGTTTGAGTGTCTACGTAAGCTACTATCTCTTAGATTCTGTTTGGATGGTTCGCAGTCATTCTCCCCATGCTTTGATTTTTCTAAGGCTCTTACCATGCATTTCAGACAGTTCCTGTCTCACGTATTTGCCCAAATTGTTGAGAATAAAGTTTTTTGTACAGCTTGGACTACTGCCCCACCTCACTTCTTTTTTTCTTGCCCATCTTAAATGTTTCAAAGCAGTAAACTTAACAATCTGTGAGTGCACTGGAGTTAAATATGTATGCTGCGATGTTAGTCAGCAGAGTCAAGCTTGGTGGGCAGTGGGTCAGCTAAGGAGCACCCCAAACTGAGTGAGGGAACCTTCTTACCCATCAATCCATGCTATAGGGCAGTGTTCTTCAATCTGTGGGGCGCGCCCCCCTGGGGAGGAGCAACGCCATCTCAGGGGGCGCGCACTCCACCCTAAACTCTTAGTATCGTTTCCCACGTGGCAAGTCCATGTGGGGGACATGGAGGGGATTCGGCGGTCACGGAGGGTTGGAGGGGAAATGGATGGGTCACGACGTGCCCATGCTTTTTTAATTTCAAGGGAAAGTTGGCCTCCCTTCTTCAAAGAGCTAACTGTCCCAGGAATGGGTTAATTGCGGGAGCTGAAATGGTTCAGCTGCAGTGGGAGGCAGGGAGTCTCCTCTGCCATGAAACCAAAAGCAAACGAACAGACAGTCTACAGTGGACTGTCTGTTACTTTGTGTTCCGTTTCATGGCAGAGGAGACTCCCTGATTCCCACTGCAGCTGAAATGACTGTCTCCATTTCTATGTGCTTGGTGGAGTGGCATAACACAAAAAGATGCCCCTTCTCCCCCTGCAGAATGTGTGGAGAGGCCCCAGAGTTTCACATATGCTTATTGGTCTTGGGCTGAATGGGGCGCCACCTGAAAGGATGAGGGGCCCCCTGCGCTGCAGGAGTTGCAGGGGCCTGTGTTGTGCCCCTGGCTTGGTGAAGTTAAGCTGCTTAGTCTGGGTGTATAATGTAGGTAGGGACTGTTCCATTTGCTGTATAAGAATGGGAAGCATTGGAGTTTAGCAAACTTCCAAAGTGCGTTCATGAAAGAATTGGGGCGAAAAACTGAGCTGGGCAAAGGATTTGCAAGGTACAGTTAGAAAGAAAATGAAGAAGGAAATGGCCAAAGGTCTGCTGAAGGACATTTTGATGTCTGCTTGTTGAATGAGTTAATAATTCACCCCTTAAGGTGGTGGTCAAAAGAAGAAAGTGTCCATACAGGCTGACTGACAACCTATCATGGCCTGAAGCACAATCACTCAATGAATGAATGAGTACATCTGTCAGCAAAATTGAACAATGAAAAACATGAACCTGCCTCGGGTAGTGGGGATGCAGTGAAGCTGCTGCTGCTGAAACAGCCAAGTGCAGCATACATTCCACCTTTACCTTGTTCTGGTTCACTCAGCAGGAGTAGTTGAAGGGCTGGAACACATGGAGAAGAGGTTTCCAAAGGGATGTTCTGTGTCATGACTACTTTTATGGCAGTTAAGTACTTTCAGGCAATTGTTTACAGTGACCTCAGGATCAGGACAGTCGATGCACTACTTCGACAAGTGCTCTTGGGAGGTACGTGAGGCAAAGACTGGTGCAAGTATCCTGCAGGTGTTTGAAAAACACCCAAACGTTTTTAGTCACAGAGAAAACTGAGCCCTCAGACCAGCAGACGAAAGCTCAGCTCATAATTAATGTGAAATGATGGACGAGTGAGTAAGTGAAGGGATGGGTGGAAGGCGGAGTGGATTAGTGAAAGGGTGGATGGATGGATAATGAGAGAAAGGATGGACGGGTGAGTGAGTGAGAGGATGGATGAGAGAAAAGGTAAATGGATGTATGGGTGGAAGGGTGGATGATGTGCGAGTGAATGGATGGATGAGTGAAATGATGGATGGATTGATAAATGAAAGGGTAGATGGACGGATGAATGAAAGGGTGGATGTAAGGATAGATGGATGAGTGAGTGAAAGGGAGAATGGATGGACCAAAGGATGGGTAGATGAGTGAAGGAGTGAAAGGGTGGATGGATGAGAGGAAGGATGGATGAAAGAGGATGGAAGAGTGATAGGGTCAATGGATGGATTTACGAATGGATGAGTAGATTTGGAAGGCCGGATGGGTGGCTAAGAGAAAGGGGGATGGAGAGAGAAAGGGAGGATGGATGGATGACTAAAGGGTGAATGGGTGGAAGGGTGAGTGGGTGGATGGATGAGTAGGTGAAAGAATGGCTGGATGGGTGAAAGGGTAAATAGCTGTATGGATGAGTGTACGGATGGGTCGGGTGAAAGGGTGGATGTAGGGATGGATGAGTGAAATTATGGATTGAAGGATATATGATGGATAGGTTTGCAAATGGTTGAATATGTGTGGCCATGGATGGGCACACAGATGGAAGGACATGGTGAAATGAATGAATAGTGAAAGACTGAATGATGGATGAAAGAATGGTTACACCTTGTAGCCCCATTATCTTCAGAACATTGACTTTCACATTTATACGAGTCATTGTTTTTATATAATTTGTGTGGTGTAAAGCACACCAACACCCTGCCATACATACTTGGGATGAGTAGCACTATAAAAGAAAGAAATATACATGAGGGACGGTCTATGCGTAGATGAGGGGCACCATTGGAGGGTGGTAGCAAGGCTGACTGGCTGCACCGGGTATCAGGCGTTTCCCTGGGAGGCTGGAAAGGTGGGGGCGGGTTTGTTACTGGGGGCTGACACTGCAAAGTTCCTTGTATATCCAGCATTTTTTAGGCAACAATAAAAGCGGCATCGCTTATATTCTGGTGTGGTTCACCAGGGTCTGGTGACTAATGTACCTGCAGGAAAATTCGAGTTTTGAGCTGTGTAATAAGCCTCTGTCATTTAACCACACCCACTCACAAACCTGCAGTTAACTAAACACACTTATTGTGTTGGACATTATTTGCCAGATATGGCCCGGGATATGATGGGGGCGGTCGATTATGTGGTGTACGAGATTCCAGAAATTTGTCAGGTAGTGGGGGGCCCAACAGGTAAAAAAAATCAGCTGAGGGGGCTCAACCTACAAAAGTTTGAAGACCTCTGCTATAGGGTAATGGTGGCAGACAGTCCTCATACAGGACACTTCCTAGCTATCCCCTTCTGCTGCTCTGTGTAGTGTTGTGCATTGCATGCCTCGCCAGCTGCTGGAGTTGCTGACATGCTCAGGTATGTTTGCTGATAAAGAGGTAAGTTAATGAAGTTAAAACTGGCAACAGCACTCTAAGGTCATCATGTACCCATACATCCTGGAGAAACAGAATTTCCAGTAGCAAAGAAAGATTATTCCCTATAAATCCTCAATTCAACAAACCGAAAACACTCAGCCAAGCCTTCCCTGGAGCAGCAAAGGGGATCTGGAGAGCTTTCCCACTGAGCCAAGGCTGGCCCATTCTTTTCTTGACTTTAAAAGAGGTATGAAAGAATTTCTATTCCATGGATAAATCCTCGCAATTAACTCAGCAATTCATGTTCCATCTTTCCGACAACAAACAGCAAATACAACTTTCTTTTGACTCCCAGGATTAGCGCATCTGTCTTCCTTTATGTATTCTAACACATTTAATTTTGTAAAGTAAGCGTATAATTTAGTATTAATCTATTACAAAGTGTTTCTTTCCATCAATGTAAAGCACTCGGTTGTCCCAAATGTATACGCGTATGTCACATCATGTATTTTTAACGATGCCACCTGAGAATTAAACATGGTTCTGCCTTCGTGTCTAATTCCCTAATATAATATGGAACATCAGCATTTTCAGTGACCACATAGGGGTTTTAAGCGCTATATAAATATTGTAATACAATACTATACATTATACAATAATATGCCAGTGGCAGCATACTTTTTGCTAATTAATGGTGTTAAACCTTTAAAATGCCTATCTCTTTTTCATCACAGAATATTTGCATGTAAGAAAATGGACAAAATACCAAGGTTGACATATGTGTCCGATTGTCTCTCCCCTCTCCACAGGTCGCCATGCTCCTATTTGTCAGACTGTTTTTTTACCATATTTGGAGTTGCTCCATTATTTACTGGTCTGTTTCCGTCCCTACCCACCACGCCGGTCCCCTTTTGCTGAGCCATGAATCTGTGTTTGTCAGAGGCGGTGTTATTCTGCGGACAGGGGCCCCTTACTGTACGGGAAATCACATGACCGAATGTGACATGCATATAATAAGTTTCTTTTTCACTCAGAACACACGACGTGAGGTCGCCTGATGCAGCGTTTACAGGAAAGAAAAACAAAACATGACGCAGGAGTAAATCTCGGGCCACTTCTAGGGTGGTATGGGGCCAAGGAGGAGCCTGTGACTAACCTGGGTGTTTCCAAACTTTACACACACAACAACTCCATTGTGGGGCAATACTCTCTTCAATCAAAAGGATTTACGTGCAAGGCCAGCATTTTGCAAAGTCCTTGCATTTGTAAATTGAGTAGTTCCATCAATGTAAATCTTGGAAGGATACAGTAATCCGTCCAAAGGATGGTAAAGACTGTGGAGGGAAAAACACATGAAGGGATAGGAAAGCCAACGAACAAGAAGAAACAAGATTGATAAGAAAATACACCAATGGGCATGCTCAAACCTCACTGTAAGTATCCTATTTACCCTCGATAGGTCTTCGACAACAGACAGCTAAAACCTAACAAGCATTTGCAATGCAATAGGTCTCGCATTAGGAAAGTTTGAGCTATTGGTATTGTAAATTACACATTTTTTATTTATGTGTTGGTTTTGAAAATAGCGAAATTAATAGCTTTGTCATTTACAATGCCAATAGTTATAACTTTTGCAAATGTGACACCTATAGCATTTGTAATGCAGTATGTGTTGTATTTACGTGGCTTAGATGTATTGCTATTACAAATAACAATGGCTTTTAATTTTTTTAAATAATTAATACTTAAATCAAAGTTATTGTAATTTATAATGGCAATGGCTTAAACTTTTGTATATAATTTTTGTGAAGATTATGTTCAGTGTATTTTATTGTGACGAAAATCCAAGAACAGAAGTGAAATATTAACATATTTTTGTGACATTTGTAATGAAGCTTTAAACATTGATAGAACATATTTGAACCAGTTGTTGTTGAATGGTTGCACAGATTCATGCTGTGGTGGCGCTGAGTGATGTTGTGGTTGCGACGAGTGATGATGTGGCGTACAGTGATGCTGTGGTAGCGCATAGTGATGTTCTGGTGCCCCTGAGTTCTCCTGTGGTGGTGCTAAGTGATGCTGTGGTGATGCGATAGATAGAGTGAGTGCGATAGATAGATAGAGTGAGGGCGATAGACAGATAGAGTGAGGGCGATCGATAGATAGAGTGAGGGCGATCGATAGATAGATAGAGTGAGGGCGATAGACAGATAGAGTGAGGGCGATAAATATATAGAGTGAGGGCGATAGAGTGAGGGTGATAGATAGATAGCGTGAGGGCGATAGACAGATAGAGTGAGGGCGATAGATCGATAGAGTGAGGGCAATAGATAGAGTGAGGGTGATAGATAGAGTGAGGTCGAAAAAAGGAAATAAAGTAGATAGAGGCTATGCCTACAGAGTACCCACAATAATAGGTCATTGGATGTTTGCTTCCATAATTTGCACCCACATTTATTAGCAAAGATCCTGAAAAAATGTGCTCTTCTAAAATAAACCGACAAAGTTAGGCATGCTAAGGTATGATTTGGAGGTTTGGTCTGGCTGTAGTATATATAGACTAAGGCAAGGTTGGGAGAAGACAGGATTTGCAATGCAATAGGTCTCGCATTTGGGAAATTTTGAGCTATTTGTATTGTAAATGGCAATGCCTTTTATTTATGTGTTTTGAAAACCTGCAAGGAATGACTATGAGTACAAAGTGCACATAAATAAAAAGTATTGTGTTTTACAATGCCAAGAGGATGTTTCTAAAATGCAAGACCTTTTGCATTGCAAATGCTTGTTTGGTTAGGCTATAACTTAAAATAAACAAGTATAAACAAGAACTGGCGACAACTTAAGCTGTGTAATTAAATATCCCACATATAATGCAGCAAATGACAAGTGTAAATTATGAATAGGCTCGGATGAGTTTGCCTGTAGAGCGTTTGCATATATTTGCTTATGTGCATGCCAATATTTCAGTTTTGTTCAGAGACTGGATCAGACTTTGGTGTCGAGGGGAAGGGAACAGAGGACAGAGGCTGAAACGTGTGCAGCAGACGTCGGGGAGCTGTGGACAGAAGTAGGAGTGAAGAGCTGGAGTAGCTGAAGCTAGCAGGGAGAGGCCAGGATGTTCGAATGAGACCCCCAGGGGTGACACGCCTCACCTTTTATAAACTCTGAAAGTCTGATTAGCTGAACACATTTTGCCCTGCAGCCGGAATAGCATTCCCTATCATCACTGGGACAGCGCCTAGAAGTCAGGCCAAGCACTGAGCCCCGCAGTTGGCCTGCCCACTAGGGGCAGTAGAGGCTGACGTGGATTTTATATCCCACCCAAAGATCCCTTCCTGCTGTTTCTAATACAGCTTGGACCCAAAATCTATAGCGCCTGTGACTTTGACAAGCAGACTCCAGGTGTTAACATTCGCACTTTAGGAGCATTTTCTATATTAAAGAATCAACACAAGAACAAACCACTAGAGGGTGTGTTAAAGGAAAGTGTGTAGCACCGACTCTGAACAACCTCATTCAACCCCAATGTACCTATTAAAAAATCTATGAACAAGCACCGCCGGTGGGCGTCGTGGCGCTGCACAAATCACATGAAACATGCTGACGAGTAAGATATACTAAACACAGGTTTTTAACAGCTATCCTTTAAATCCAAAGTGGTCAAATGAGGGACCATAGACCTTTCATTCGATGGGTTGTTACTACACTAGAAGCCGGAAAGGTGCGCGGGGGTTGTAGTGCCCTTCTTTTAAGCGCAATTTACAGTCCTGTTCTGTCTAATTTAGAGCGGTCTGTAAAATGCCAAAACCCGTTAAACAGCTGTCCAAAGTCCCACTCAAAGGGAAGCCTGGCTAAAACAGTAAAAGTACTTCCGCTACTTAATTAGAATTTTGTAACCATAACAAGGTAGGAGAAATAACAAATAATTTCTAAAGATACCCTTTCTAACAAAATACGTGACACTGCCTGGTGTTCGCTGCTGGCACAAAAGTCCTCCTCCCAGCCCACATGTTCCGGCCCCACTACTGGACTCTCCCAGCCTGGGGCTCCGCCTCTATGGAATTCTTTTGTGGGGGGGGCAGGGCTATGAATTAAGAACGCTCAGCTTGTTGGGTTTAAAGGCCCTGGGCAAGGGGGGATGGGCATTCAGCCTTCAAATAACAAGCAGTGGGGTAGGAAGAGGCAGCTGAGAAAATGAGCAAATGGCAGCTGAGCGCGAGTGCGGCTCGAGTGTTAAAAGTTGTGTTCCTCACCGAGTACCTTGGTGCACTTACTACTCACCCTAAAGACATGCACCCAGGCAGACTTCGGCACTACGGTGGATCGCACGCATACATATGTGTGCATTTGTAGTGGATTCATTAAATAACAGAACAGAAGTGAAGCACCTGAGCAGGAATAACATAGTTACTTTAATGCACTCCAACCGGGCGAGCAGAGCAAGAATAAGACACTGATATATGCAAAGACAACAAGCATTGGAAATGCAATAGGTCTCGCAGCATTAGAGTTAGTGCATTTAGAATTGTTTATGGGTTTTTTGTTGTAAATCTTTTGCATTTTAATTTTTTTTTGCCAATGCTAAAGAATTACAAATCAAAAAAGCAATAAACAATTGTAAAAGCTGTAACTAAAAATCCTACGAGACCTATTGCACTGTGTGAGGGTGAGGTGTTGAGGGTGAGTGAGGGTGGGGATGAGTGAGGAGTTGAGTGTGAGTGAGGTGTTGAGGGTGAGTGAGGTGTTGAGGGTGAGTGAGAGTGAGAGTGAGTGAGGGTGAGGGTGAGGGAGGGTTATTGCGAGTTAGGATGAGGGGTTGAGGGTGGGTGAGTGGCGTTGCATGGGTGAGTGGCGTTGCGTGCCAGAGTGGCGTTGCGTGGGTGAGTGGCGTTGCGTGGGTGAGTGGCGTTGCGTGTGTGAGTGGCGTTGCGTGGCTGAGTGGCATTGCGTGGCTGAGTGGCGTTGCGTGGCTGAGTGGCGTTGCGTGGGTGAGTGGCGTTGCGTGGCTGAGTGGCGTTGCGTGGGTGAGTGGCGTTGCGTGGCTGAGTGGCGTTGCGTGGCTGAGTGGCGTTGCGTGGCTGAGTGGCGTTGCGTGGCAGAGTGGCAGTGAGTGGCTGAGTGGCGTTGCATGTGTGCGTGGCGTTGCGTGTGTGAGTGGCGTGCATGAGTGGCGTTGCGTGGGTGAGTGGCGTTGCGTGGGTGAGTGGCGTTGCGTGGCTGAGTGGCGTTGCGTGGGTGAGTGGCGTTGCGTGGCTGAGTGGCGTTGCGTGGCTGAGTGGCGTTGCGTGCGTGAGTGGCGTTGCGTGCCTGAGTGGCGTTGCGTGGTTGTTTTAGCGTTACTGAGCGTGTGTGAAAGAGTGTGATAGTTTTGTTGTGTGAGGGTGATGTTAAGAGTGTGTGTATATGTTAATAATAATTAAGTAATGTGTTGTTTGTAACTAAAGGTGTCCCCTTTGTATTACTTCAGTCTTATGTGTATATTAGTATGTAATTTTAAATGTGTATGTATTGTACTAACTATGTGTATGTTTTGTAACATGTTTGTGTAGTCTCGTTTTTTTTTTTTTTTTTAAATGGCCGACGTATAGCGTCACGTCGACGTCTGCTATGTTTAGCGGTCTAGTTTATTTTTGAGTTGTGTGTGTTTTTTGTTTACGTATTTTTCTAGCCAATCGGAGCGCGACGTTTTTGACGTAGCGTTCCGATTTGCATACGTCAACCGTTGAATTCCCCATTGATCGAGAATGTTGGTGCGCGGAAGGCGTGTTCTTGTCCCGGTGGTGTTGCTGCGTCGTTTGACAGGTAAGAATGTATTCCTAAGTTTATTTTAATGTAATGTAATGTAGTATATATACTATGTAAAATTTAAATACTTGCTAAATTTATTTAATTCACTCGTAATATTTGTAAATGTTTGTAATGTAACATAAAGTAGTGTTTTTTATTGCCGATGTGTAATGCATATGTTTTGTTAAACTGTAATGTAATGTATTAATGTCCTTTTTTTGGTAATTTGACATACAAAAGGGGTTTGTTTCATTTCGAAGTGGTAAATGTGTTGTAATATATTGATGTAAGTTGTTTTTTTATTATTTTTTTGTGTGATGCTGAAGTAGTCGGATAATTTGTTATTGACGTACTTGAAGTATGAAATGAAACTTTGTGTCTTTGCTGACTGTAGTATTTTTAGCAATGTATGAACGACATGTACAGTGAACTAATGTATTTTTCGTTAGATTTTTGTGACTGACTCTTTCTATGTTCGTAATATGTTTTATTGTATTTGAACTAATTCCGTCTGGATAAATGCTATTGTGTTAAGCGTTTCTTTTTTTGTGTAAATCTCGACTATTGTATTCAATGCGTCCCATTTTCCGGATGAATCGTTCTTGTTTATTTCCCTCTGAAAAATTTGATTGTTTCTGAATTTTTGTTTATTTCGTCATATTTGCTTTATATTAGACGGAATTCCGTGAGAAGAAGTGCTATTGTTGTATGCGTCCGGTTTTTTGTGTAACTGTTGACTACTGTCTTTAAACCGTCCCATTCTCCGGATGAATAGTGCTTGTTTATTGCCCGGCGAAAAAGTTGCCTGTTTCACTTGTGTCTTTGTATCTCCTCGTCCTCGCTTCCTGCCACATATTTGTATTTGTTTCCTTTGTGTAATATTGTTGTAATATCGTACGAATTAAATTTACTTTTTGGCCCGAAGACTGATTAACATCCTTGCATCCTTTTAGGTCAATGATGTTAAGTTTTTTTTGTGTCTAACGTATCTGATGCTATACTCCGTCGACCCCCTTGTTTTCTGTCCTGAAATTTCTTTATGTGTAAGAAAATGGCCTAACATTCCTCAAATTGCAGAGTGGGTGAATGCTGCAGAGTGGGTGAATGCTGCAGAGTGGGTGAATGCTTCAGAGTGGGTGAATGCTGCAGAGTGGGTGTATGCTGCAGAGTGGGTGAATGCTGCAGAGTGGGTGAATGCTGCAGAGTGGGTGAATGCTGCAGAGTGGGTGAATGCTGCAGAGTGGGTGAATGCTGCAGAGTGGGTGAATGCTGCAGAGTGGGTGAATGCTGCAGAGTGGGTGAATGCTGCAGAGTGGGTGAATGCTGCAGAGTGGGTGAATGCTGCAGAGTGGGTGAATGCTGCAGAGTGGGTGAATGCTGCAGATTGGGTGAATGCTGCAGATTGGGTGAATGCTGCAGATTGGGTGAATGCTGCAGATTGGGTGAATGCTGCAGATTGGGTGAATGCTGCAGATTGGGTGAATGCTGCAGATTGGGTGAATGCTGTCTATTGGGTGAATGCTGTCTATTGGGTGAATGCTGTAGATTGGGTGAATGCTGTAGATTGGGTGAATGATGGAGATTGGGTGAATGATGGAGATTGGGTGAATGATGGTGAGTGGGTGAATGATGCAGAGTTTCTGAAAGATGGATAGTGTGTGAATGATGGATAGAGTGTGAATGATGGAGAGGCAGAGTGCTGTTGCGTTTTTGAGTGTTAGTGTGTGTAACTGAGGGTGAGTCGTTGAGGGTGAGTGAGGGTGATGTTGAGTGAAGGTGAGGGTGAGGTGTTGAATGGTATTGAGGGTGAGGGTGAGGTGTTAAGGGTGAGTGAGTGTGACTTGTTGAGGATGAGTGAGGGTGAGTGAGGTGTTAAGAGTGAGGTGTTAAGGATGAGATGTTGAGGGTGAGTGATGGTGATGTTGAGTGTAGATGAGGGTGATGTGTTGAGTGTGAGTGAGGGTGAGTGATGGTGAGGGTGAGTGAGGGTGTGGAATTGTGGGTGAGGTGATAAGGGTGAAGTTAGTGAGGGTGAGGTGTTGAGGGTGAGGGTCTGAGGGTATGCTGTGCTGTACCTGCTCCGTGTGTGAGGGAAGCTTGCACTGTTGCCGCCTGTGCTGTACCTGATGTATGTGTGATGAAAGCTTGCACTGCTGCTGTCGGTGCTGTACCTGTTCCATGTGTAAGGGAAGCTTGCACTGCTGTTGGCTGTGCTGTACCTGCTCCGTGTTTGAGTGAAGCTTGCATTGCCGTTGCCTGTGCAGTACCTGCTCCGTGTGTGATGGAAGCTTGCACTGCAGCTGCCTGTGCTGTACCTGATGTATGTGTGAGGGAAGCTTGCACTGCTGCTGTCGGTGCTGTACCTGTTCCATGTGTAAGGGAAGCTTGCACTGCTGTTGCCTGTGCTGTACCTGCTCCGTGTTTGAGTGAAGCTTGCATTGCCGTTGCCTGTGCTATACCTGCTCCGTGTGTGATGGAAGCTTGCACTGCAGCTGCCTGTGCTGTACCTGATGTATGTGTGAGGGAAGCTTGCACTGCTGCTGTCGGTGCTGTACCTGTTCCATGTGTAAGGGAAGCTTGCACTGCTGTTGCCTGTGCTGTACCTGCTCCGTGTTTGAGTGAAGCTTGCATTGCCGTTGCCTGTGCTATACCTGCTCCGTGTGTGATGGAAGCTTGCACTGCTGCTGTCGGTGCTGTACCTGTTGCATGTGTAAGGGAAGCTTGCACTGCTGCCGCCTGTGCTGTACCTGATCTATGTGTGAGGGAAGCTTGCACTGCTGCTGCCTGTGCTGTACCTGCTCTGTGTGTGAGGGAAGCTTGTACTGCTGCCGCCTGTGCTGTACCTGATCTATGTGTGAGGGAAGCTTGCACTGCTGCTGTCGGTGCTGTACCTGTTCCATGTGTAAGGGAAGTTTGCACTGCTGTTGCCTGTGCTGTACCTGCTCCTTGTTTTCGAGTGAAGCTTGCACTGCTGCCGCCTGTGCTGTACCTGATCTATGTGTGAGGGAAGCTTGCACTGCTGCTGTCGGTGCTGTACCTGTTCCATGTGTAAGGGAAGCTTGCACTGCTGTTGGCTGTGCTGTACCTGCTCCGTGTTTGAGTGAAGCTTGCATTGCCGTTGCCTGTGCTATACCTGCTCCGTGTGTGATGGAAGCTTGCACTGCTGCTGTCAGTGCTGTACCTGTTGCATGTGTAAGAGAAGCTTGCACTGCTGCCGCCTGTGCTGTACCTGATCTATGTGTGAGGGAAGCTTGCACTGCTGCTGCCTGTGCTGTACCTGCTCTGTGTGTGAGGGAAGCTTGCACTGCTGCCGGCTGTGCTGTACCTGATGTATGTGTGAGGGAAGATTGCACTGCAGCTCTCGGTGCTGTACCTGTTCCATGTGTAAGGGAATGCTGTTGCCTGTGCTGTACCTGCTCCGTGTTTGAGTGAAGCTTGCATTGCCGTTGCCTGTGCTGGAGCAGCTCCGTGTGTGATGGAAGATTGTGAGATCTGGCATAACGGAAGTATTGGTAGTGCGTGCACAGTTTTTTTTTTTGTTTGTTTATTGTTGTAGTGAAAAGTTTTATGTATGCACTGTGTATGTTCTCTTTGTGTGTTTTCTTTTTTATATTTTCTTTATTTCAGGGAATGAGCTGCTACGATGGACAGGTAATGACAAATTAATTTGCATAATATTAAAGCGTGTCTTTGTGACTTTTATACTTTTGTTTATTGATTTGCTTATTGTAAAGCTAATGTAATTATTTTATTAGGTCTCTCTGCTCGCATGTACTTTCTGCCTGGCTTCTTGCATTTGATTTTTATTTTATCAATGGCTGCTATTTCGGTGTATTTGTTGCCATGGATTGTGTTCCGTTTTGCCGTACGTGTTTTTTGGTCGCACTTGGCTTGTGTATACGTTTCTAAAATTATGTAGTGTATGTAAATAAAAGTTTTTGTTTTTCTGTTCTAGTAAAGGGTATTACGCAATGTATTCCCTTTACGTTTGTTACGTAAGGGATGTTAGCGTTCTATTTTTTAATTGATGGTGATGTAATTATCTGTGTAACGCATTCAGCCGGTCCTTCCATTATTTGCTAGCGTTTTATTACTAAAAGAAACAAAACTACGAGTCCCAGAATGCAATGTTGTAGCTAAAAGCCCGGGACTGCTCGTGAAGTGTTATGGCTGAGTGGCGTTGCGTGGCTGAGTGGCGAAGCGTGGCTGAGTGGCGTTGCGTGGCTGAGTGGCGTTGCGTGTGTGAGTGGCGTTGCGTGTGTGAGTGGCGTTGCGTGTGTGAGTGGCGTTGCGTGGCTGAGTGGCGTTACGTGGCTGAGTGGCGTTGCGTGGGTGAGTGGCGTTGCGTGGGTGAGTGGCGTTGCGTGGGTGAGTGGCGTTGCGTGGGTGAGTGGCGTTGCGTGGGTGAGTGGCGTTGCGTGGGTGAGTGGGTGAGTGGCGTTGCGGGTGAGTGGCGTTGCGTGGGTGAGTGGCGTTGAGTGGCGTTGCGTGGCTGAGTGGCGTTGCGTGGCTGAGTGGCCTTACCGTAATTCGACTTGAACTGTCTGCTCCAAGTTACCCTTCAAAATAGCATGAGGGGTTGAGGGTGAGTGAGGGTGAGTGAGGGTGAGGCTGCTGCGGATGCGCCCCTTAATGTGTGTGTATAAGAAATATGGTAGTTATCCAAAAGAAGGCAACATCGGAAATGTTCCACTGAAGGCAACATAAGAAATCTTTAGTCTGTACAAGCGTCGACGTAGAATAGGCCGATTTTAAATACCACGCTGTAGAGGGAAGTTGTGAAATACTAGACATGGTTATGTGAAGTAAATAATTTTTGTTAAAAAAACATCACGTTTCTAGTGTTAGTATTTTCGTTCAGTGGGATTGTTTAAGTTTAGCGAAAAAGCATCACGTTTCTAGTGTTAGTATTTTCTTCCAGTGACTTTGTTTTTGGGGGGGTTTGTTGTTGTTCTCGAGGTAACACCCGGCTCGCATCCTGCTGTTCTAAATTAGCACATCCCCAAAGGAACTTCACAAGTGATTACAATCTTGAACACGGCGCTTAAAGTAGTCTAGCATCCTGGAGTTTTGGTAACGAAAGCCTTGGAGTCTGTGGCCTGGCTTTGTGTTCATGTAAATGGTATTAAAGAATGGTCCCAGCAGGTCCGTCGTATTGTTGGGGGTTATGGCGGGTTGCGAGGACTGTTTAGTCACGTGGATGTGCTAGAGGCTCTGTGATGTCACTCTGTGTCGGAGGAGGGAAATAGTAGGCCCGTTGAATTGAACTGACTCTGTGTGTTTCATTTCATTCCGTTTATAAGCATGTCAAAATATTACATGTTTTTTAGGTGCAATGCTATAGATACAAGCGCTATTTTTGGCGTAGCAGGCTGTAGAGGGAGGGGTGGGAATAGTAGGTCTGCTGATTAGGGAATGTACAAGGCCATGTAGCTTGTAATGCGTCTGTCATTATTTCATTTTGTAGACGATTTCAATTTCAAGTCTTTTTGTGTTCTGAGAGCCTGGCTGTGTGCAGGGACAGAGAGGGGAGGTGCTGGCGTCTGGGGAGGGGGAGTTGAATTGCGAGCCTGGATGTGTACGGGAACAGAGGGGAGAGGTGCTGGCGTTTGTGGGTTGTAATATTAACTGTTTTTTAGGTGCAATGCTATACATACTAACGGCGTTGCGTGGCTGAGTGGCGTTCCTTGGGTGAGTGGCGTTGCGTGGGTGAGTGGCGTTGCGTGGGTGAGTGGCGTTGCGTGGGTGAGTGGCGTTGCGTGGGTGAGTGGCGTTGCGTGTGAGTGGCGTTGCGTGTGAGTGGCGTTGCGTGGGTGAGTGGCGTTGCGTGTGTGAGTGGCGTTGCGTGTGTGAGTGGCGTTGCGTGGGTGAGTGGCGTTGCGTGGGTGAGTGGCGTTGCGTGGCTGAGTGGCGTTGCGTGGCTGAGTGGCGTTGCGTGGCTGAGTGGCGTTGCGTGGGTGAGTGGCGTTGCGTGGGTGAGTGGCGTTGTGTGGGTGAGTGGCGTTGCGTGGGTGAGTGGCGTTGCGTGGGTGAGTGGCGTTGCGTGCCAGAGTGGCGTTGCGTGCCAGAGTGGCATTGCGTGGGTGAGTGGCGTTGCGTGGGTGAGTGGCGTTGCGTGTGTGAGTGGCGTTGCGTGGCTGAGTGGCGTTGCGTGGCTGAGTGGCGTTGCGTGGCTGAGTGGCGTTGCGTGGGTGAGTGGCGTTGCGTGTGAGTGGCGTTGCGTGGGTGAGTGGCGTTGCGTGGGTGAGTGGCGTTGCGTGGCTGAGTGGCGTTGCGTGGCTGAGTGGCGTTGCATGGCTGAGTGGCGTTGCGTGGCTGAGTGGCGTTGCGTGGGTGAGTGGCGTTGCGTGCCAGAGTGGCGTTGCGTGCCAGAGTGGCGTTGCGTGCCAGAGTGGCGTTGCGTGCCAGAGTGGCGTTGCGTGCCAGAGTGGCGTTGCGTGGGTGAGTGGCGTTGCGTGGGTGAGTGGCGTTGCGTGCCTGAGTGGCGTTGCGTGGGTGAGTGGCGTTGCGTGGGTGAGTGGCGTTGCGTGGGTGAGTGGCGTTGCATGGGTGAGTGGCGTTGCGTGGCTGAGTGGCGTTGCGTGGCTGAGTGGCGTTGCGTGGGTGAGTGGCGTTGCGTGGGTGAGTGGCGTTGCGTGGGTGAGTGGCGTTGCGTGGGTGAGTGGCGTTGCGTGGGTGAGTGGCGTTGCGTGGCTGAGTGGCGTTGCGTGGGTGAGTGGCGTTGCGTGGCTGAGTGGCGTTGCGTGGCTGAGTGGCGTTGCGTGGCTGAGTGGCGTTGCGTGGCAGAGTGGCAGTGAGTGGCTGAGTGGCGTTGCATGTGTGCGTGGCGTTGCGTGTGTGAGTGGCGTGCATGAGTGGCGTTGCGTGGGTGAGTGGCGTTGCGTGGGTGAGTGGCGTTGCGTGGCTGAGTGGCGTTGCGTGGCTGAGTGGCGTTGCGTGGCTGAGTGGCGTTGCGTGCGTGAGTGGCGTTGCGTGCCTGAGTGGCGTTGCGTGGCTGAGTGAAACAGGCAGAAACGTAAATGGAGAGGGGGGTGAGAGTTAAAAGAGAGAGTGAAACAGGCAGAAACGTGGAGAGTTAAAAAAAAAAGCAAATGAATCTAAGCTGCGAGATGTGGCATAACAGAAGGATTGGTACTGCGTGCACCGCTGCTTGGGGTATCTGCGAGATTTGTGTAAGTAAATGGAGAGGGGGGTGAGAGTTGGAAGAGAGAGTGAAACAGGCAGAAACGTGGGGAGTTAAAAGAAAGAGGGAATGAATCTAAGCTGCGAGATGTGGCATAACAGAAGGATTGGTACTGCGTGCACCGCTGCTTGGGGTATCTGCGAGATATGTGTAAGTAAATGGAGAGGGGGGTGAGAGTTAAAAGAGAGAGTGAAACAGGAAGAAACGTGGAGAGTTAAAAGAAAGAGCGAATGAATCTAAGCTGCGAGATGTGGCATAACAGAAGGATTGGTACTGCGTGCACCGCTGCTTGGGGTATCTGCGAGATTTGTGTAAGTAAATGGAGAGGGGGGTGAGAGTTAAAAGAGAGAGTGAAACAGGCAGAAACGTGGAGAGTTAAAAGAAAGAGCGAAAGAATCTAAGCTGCGAGATGTGGCATAACAGAAGGATTGGTACTGCGTGCACCGCTGCTTGGGGTATCTGCGAGATTTGTGTAAGTAAATGGAGAGGGGGGTGAGAGTTGGAAGAGAGAGTGAAACAGGCAGAAACGTGAATCTAAGCTGCGAGACGGAGAGGGAGGGAGAGAGGAGGAAAAAGAGAGGGGGAGTGAGACAGAGGGAGGAACACAGTTAGAGTGAGACAGAGGAAGACAGGAGAGAGGGAGGGGGAGCTATAGATGTAGGGAGAGCGCGAGAGAAAGAGAGCGATAAAATTATGTGTATGCCGGGAGGGCTCAGTGCACGAAGCCTTCGGCTGCAGGGTCCTGTGATTAACTTCATGGTCAGTTTTATGTTGTTGCTGTCCCTCCAAGCGCAATGCCGCTGCCAGCAATACCAGCATCAAAGAAAACAAGACGGAGGGAAGAGAGGGGAGAGGGGAGAGGGGAGGGGGGAGGAGAAATGCGACACGGCGGGAAGGGGCAGGCAGGATGACTCAGGGGAGGGGGCGGAGCGGGGCAGAGCGGCATGTGGGTGTGAACAAGCCGGGCCTTTGAAGTGAAGCTAAGTTTCACTTCAAAGGTGTCGGAGGAATGCGGGCGGCTGTGCACGCGCTTTTAAGCTCAATGCACATGCGCATTGAGCTTAAAAGTCACGGGCACTGCAAGGAATCGCCACGATTCCTTGAAAGTTAGATAAAGTCTGGATGAGCCCCTATAGTCTCGCTTGCTCGATGCGCATGCGCATCGACAGGCGAGACCTAAAAAGCGGCATGCCACGTTAATATGCAGAACCAAACAAAAGTTGGCAGCCACCATATTCTTGCAAGGACGGGGTGGAGGTGGGGCAATAATAAGGCCAGCATTGTAGTGAGTCCAGAGCCCTCAGGGGCCGCATGGACTGCTTAAGTAAAGCGTGTGAAATGTAAGCAGAAACAACATGGTTACCTTAATACTCTCCGACCGGTACAGCAGAGCAAGAATCCGATGCTGATACATGTAAACATAAAACATGGCATGCCGCATTAATATGCAGAACCAAACAAAAGTGGGCAGCTGCAATATTCAAACAAGGACTGGGTAGGGGGTTGGGCGATAATGAGCTAAGAATTGTGTTAAAAAGATTAAGTAAAACATGTGAAATGTAAGCAGGAACAACATGGTTACCTTAACGTACTCAAACCTGGCCATTTCGCAATAAATTATGACATGCAACGGACTGGTGGTAAAGGGAGGGCACCACACGGGTAGATATGGCGTTCCCTGTTTTTTTTTTTAATAAGCTGTGGACTGCCTGTTGTTAAAATGCGTGCAGGCTCCAAATAACAAGAAGTGGGGAAGGAAGTGGCAGCCGAGAAAAGGAGCAAATGGCAGCTGAGCGCGAGTGCTGCTCGAGTGTTGTTAAAAGGTGCGTTCCTCACCGAGTGCCTTGGTGCACTTACTCCTCACCCTAAAGACATGCACCCAGGTACACTTCGGCAATACAGTGGGTCGCACGCATACATATGTGAGCATTTGTAGTTGATTTAATAACAGAACGAAAGTAAAGCACCCGAAAAGTAAGCATCAATAACATGGTTACTTTAACGCACTCCAACCGGGTCAGCAGAGCAAGAATAAGACACTGATACATGCAGCGTCAAAACGCGGCATGCCGCTTTAATATGCAGAACCAAACAAAAGTGGGCAGCTGCCATATTCATGCAAGGACAGGGTAGGGGGTTGGGCGATAATGAGCTAAGAATTGTAGCGTGTCTGAAGCCCTCAGTGGCCGCGCGAACTGCTGGGTTAAAAAGATTGAGTAAAGCATGTGAAATGCTCCATGGATATGTTGTGGGTACACTGGGAGGGGGAGGAGAAATGCGAGACACGGCCTGGCGTCCGTGAAAGTTAAAGTACGGCCGGCCGCCGGGAGGAGAAATGCCTGAGGCCGAGCGCACGCTGTGGGCGGAGCCTATGAAGTGAAGCCCTTTGAAGTGAAGCCCTTTGAAGTGAAGCTCTCGGAGGCAGGCGGCTCGGGGAGAAGCGCGTTCACAGGAGGGCTTTGAATTAAGAACGCTCAGCTTGTTGGGTTTAAAGGCCCTGGGCAAAGGGGGATGGGCATGCAGCCTTCAAATAACAAGCAGTGGGGAAGGAAGAGGCTGCTGAGTAAATGAGCAAATGGCAGCTGAGCGCGAGTGCGGCTCGAGTGTTAAAAGGTGTGTTCCTCACCGAGTACCTTGGTGCACTTACTACTCACCCTAAAGACATGCACCCAGGCAGACTTCGGCACTACGGTGGATCGCACGGATAAATATGTGTGCATTTGCAGTGGATTCATTAAATAACAGAACGAAAGTGAAGCACCTGAACTGTAAGCAGGAATAACATAGTTACTTTAATGCACTCCAACCGGGCGAGCAGAGCAAGAATAAGACACTGATATATGCAAAGACAAAACGCGGCATGCCACGTTAATATGCAGAACCAAACAAAAGTTGGCAGCCACCATATTCTTGCAAGGACGGGGTGGAGGTGGGGCAATAATAAGGCCAGCATTGTAGTGAGTCCAGAGCCCTCAGGGGTCGCATGGACTGCTTAAGTAAAGCGTGTGAAATGTAAGCAGAAACAACATGGTTACCTTAATACTCTCCGACCGGTACAGCAGAGCAAGAATCCGATGCTGATACATGTAAACATAAAACATGGCATGCCGCATTAATATGCAGAACCAAACAAAAGTGGGCAGCTGCCATATTCAAGCAAGGACTGGGTAGGGGGTTGGGCGATAATGAGCTAAGAATTGTGTTAAAAAGATTAAGTAAAACATGTGAAATGTAAGCAGGAACAACATGGTTACCTTAACGTACTCAAACCTGGCCATTTCCCAATAAATTATGAAATGCAACGGACTGGTGGTAAAGGGAGGGCACCACACGGGTAGATATGGCATTCCCTGTTTTTTTTTTTTTTTAATAAGCTGTGGACTGCCTGTTGTTAAAATGCGTGCAGGCTCCAAATAACAAGAAGTGGGGAAGGGAGTGGCAGCCGAGAAAAGGAGCAAATGGCAACTGAGCGCGAGTGCTGCTCGAGTGTTGTTAAAAGGTGCGTTCCTCACCGAGTGCCTTGGTGCACTTACTCCTCACCCTAAAGACATGCACCCAGGTACACTTCGGCAATACAGTGGGTCGCACGCATACATATGTGTTCATTTGTAGTTGATTAAATAACAAAACGAAAGTAAAGCACCCGAAAAGTAAGCATCAATAACATGGTTACTTTAACGCACTCCAACCGGGTCAGCAGAGCAAGAATAAGACACTGATACATGCAGCGTCAAAACGCGGCATGCCGCTTTAATATGCAGAACCAAACAAAAGTGGGCAGCTGCCATATTCATGCAAGGACAGGGTAGGGGGTTGGGCGATAATGAGCTAAGAATTGTAGCGTGTCTGAAGCCCTCAGTGGCCGCGCGAACTGCTGGGTTAAAAAGATTGAGTAAAGCATGTGAAATGCTCCATGGATATGTTGTGGGTACACTGGGAGGGGGAGGAGAAATGCGAGACACGGCCTGGCGTCCGTGAAAGTTAAAGTACGGCCGGCCGCCGGCCGTGGGAGGAGAAATGCCTGAGGCCGAGCGCACGCTGTGGGCGGAGCCTATGAAGTGAAGCCCTTTGAAGTGAAGCTCTCGGAGGCAGGCGGCTCGGGGAGAAGCACGTTCACAGGAGGGCTTTGAATTAAGAACGCTCAGCTTGTTGGGTTTAAAGGCCCTGGGCAAGGGGGGATGGGCATGCAGCCTTCAAATAACAAGCAGTGGGGAAGGAAGAGGCTGCTGAGTAAATGAGCAAATGGCAGCTGAGCGCGAGTGCGGCTCGAGTGTTAAAAGATGTGTTCCTCACCGAGCACCTTGGTGCACTTACTACTCACCCTAAAGACATGCACCCAGGCAGACTTCGGCACTACAGTGGATCGCACGCATAAATATGTGTGCATTTGCAGTGGATTCATTAAATAACAGAACGAAAGTGAAGCACCTGAACTGTAAGCAGGAATAACATAGTTACTTTAATGCACTCCAACCGGGCGAGCAGAGCAAGAATAAGACACTGATATATGCAAAGACAAAACGCGGCATGCCACGTTAATATGCAGAACCAAACAAAAGTTGGCAGCCACCATATTCTTGCAATGACGGGGTGGAGGTGGGGCAATAATAAGGCCAGCATTGTAGTGAGTCCAGAGCCCTCAGGGGTCGCATGGACTGCTTAAGTAAAGCGTGTGAAATGTAAGCAGAAACAACATGGTTACCTTAATACTCTCCGACCGGTACAGCAGAGCAAGAATCCGATGCTGATACATGTAAACATAAAACATGGCATGCCGCATTAATATGCAGAACCAAACAAAAGTGGGCAGCTGCCATATTCAAGCAAGGACCGGGTAGGAGGTTGGGCGATAATGAGCTAAGAATTGTGTTAAAAAGATTAAGTAAAACATGTGAAATGTAAGCAGGAACAACATGGTTACCTTAACGTACTCAAACCTGGCCATTTCGCAATAAATTATGACATGCAACGGACTGCTGGTAAAGGGAGGGCACCACACGGGTAGATATGGCATTCCCTGTTTTTTTTTTTTTTAATAAGCTGTGGACTGCCTGTTGTTAAAATGCGTGCAGGCTCCAAATAACAAGAAGTGGGGAAGGGAGTGGCAGCCGAGAAAAGGAGCAAATGGCAGCTGAGCGCGAGTGCTGCTCGAGTGTTGTTAAAAGGTGCGTTCCTCACCGAGTGCCTTGGTGCACTTACTCCTCACCCTAAAGACATGCACCCAGGTACACTTCGGCAATACAGTGGGTCGCACGCATACATTGTGTGCATTTGTAGTTGATTAAATAACAAAACGAAAGTAAAGCACCCGAAAAGTAAGCATCAATAACATGGTTACTTTAACGCACTCCAACCGGGTCAGCAGAGCAAGAATAAGACACTGATACATGCAGCGTCAAAACGCGGCATGCCGCTTTAATATGCAGAACCAAACAAAAGTGGGCAGCTGCCATATTCATGCAAGGACAGGGTAGGGGGTTGGGCGATAATGAGCTAAGAATTGTAGCGTGTCTGAAGCCCTCAGGGGCCACGCAAACTGCTGGGTTAAAAAGATTGAGTAAAGCATGTGAAATGCTCCATGGATATGTTGTGGGTACACTGGGAGGGGGAGGAGAAATGCGAGACACGGCCTGGCGTCCGTGAAAGTTAAAGTACGGCCGGCCGCCGGCCGTGGGAGGAGAAATGCCTGAGGCCGAACGCACGCTGTGGGCGGAGCCTATGAAGTGAAGCCCTTTGAAGTGAAGCTCTCGGAGGCAGGCGGCTCGGGGAGAAGCACGTTCACAGGAGGGCTTTGAATTAAGAACGCTCAGCTTGTTGGGTTTAAAGGCCCTGGGCAAGGGGGGATGGGCATGCAGCCTTCAAATAACAAGCAGTGGGGAAGGAAGAGGCTGCTGAGTAAATGAGCAAATGGCAGCTGAGCGCGAGTGCGGCTCGAGTGTTAAAAGATGTGTTCCTCACCGAGTACCTTGGTGCACTTACTACTCACCCTAAAGACATGCACCCAGGCAGACTTCGGCACTACGGTGGATCGCACGCATAAATATGTGTGCATTTGCAGTGGATTCATTAAATAACAGAACGAAAGTGAAACACCTGAACTGTAAGCAGGAATAACATAGTTACTTTAATGCACTACAACCGGGCGAGCAGAGCAAGAATAAGACACTGATATATGCAAAGACAAAACGCGGCATGCCACGTTAATATGCAGAACCAAACAAAAGTTGGCAGCCACCATATTCTTGCAAGGACGGGGTGGAGGTGGGGCAATAAAAAGGCCAGCATTGTAGTGAGTCCAGAGCCCTCAGGGGCCGCATGGACTGCTTAAGTAAAGCGTGAGAAATGTAAGCAGAAACAACATGGTTACCTTAATACTCTCCGACCGGTACAGCAGAGCAAGAATCCGATGCTGATACATGTAAACATAAAACATGGCATGCCGCTTTAATATGCAGAACCAAACAAAAGTGGGCAGCTGCCCTATTCAAGCAAGGACCGGGTAGGGGGTTGGGCGATAATGAGCTGAGAATTGTGTTAAAAAGATTAAGTAAAACATGTGAAATGTAGGCAGGAACAACATGGTTACCTTAACGTACTCAAACCTGGCCATTTCGCAATCAATTATGACATGCAACGGACTGGTGGTAAAGGGAGGGCACCACACGGTTAGATATGGCATTCCCTGTTTTTTTTTTTTTTAATAAGCTGTGGACTGCCTGTTGTTAAAATGCGTGCAGGCTTCAAATAACAAGAAGTGGGGAAGGAAGTGGCAGCCGAGAAAAGGAGCAAATGGTAGCTGAGCGCGAGTGCTGCTCGAGTGTTGTTAAAAGGTGCCTTGGTGCACTTACTCCTCACCCTAAAGACATGCACCCAGGTACACTTCGGCACTACAGTGGGTCGCACGCATACATATGTGTGCATTTGTAGTTGATTAAGTAACAGAACGTAAGTAAAGCACCCGAAAAGTAAGCATCAATAACATGGTTGAAAGTGAAAGTACGGCCGGCCGCCGGCCGTGGGAGGAGAAATGCCTGAGACTGAGCGCACGCTGTGGGCAGAGCCTTTGAAGTGAAGCCCTTTGAAGTGAAGCTCTCGGAGGCAGGCGGCTCGGGGAGAAGCGCGTTCACGAGCACATGCACTGTTTGAAATCCGCAGTTGGTTTGAGGACGATTTTGCCCACTAAAATTCTCCCCTATGCATTCCTTGCGGAATGGGATAGGCGAGACCTAAAAATGAACAAAATACATGCACAGGGTTACATGGCTCTCTGCCCTCGTCTGCCGGGTCCATGGGTCACTCTCTGGACTATTCAATACTAAAGGTGTGTCCTCTGTCCTTTAGCCATCGTAATCTATTGCATCTCTCCCAAACATGCCTCTGTGCAGATAAAAAACAACGTGATGCAGCAATATCTTTCTGATCAGCTTCAGAAGTTTCACCCCAGTCTCTTCGCCAGGATCCCGGCAGAATCAATGCCAAGCCTGCAGTACACGTGGAAGCACTTGCTGACAGGGAGTCTGCAACACTAAGCGGGCAAAAAGAAAGAAGTAGGAGGAGGGCGGTAAAGAAAGGGTTAAGGTCTATCTCATCATGTAATTTTTAGGTTTCACCTAGACAGCGCATGACGTTGCTTACAAACGGTGGGCTTATAAGCGTTCATAGCTTACAATTTGTTAGATTTAGAGTGACTCTCATTTTCTTTGTCCCCGTTTGTCACAGCATGCAGGCCTTATGTCCTCTTATTGTGTTTAACCCTCCCCTGGAGCATAGACCCAGTACTTGTGTCCATCAACTGCTCCAGTCTTTGTGTGAAAGCACTCCACAAGAGTGCTTGTGTTTTCAGTCCGTCTCCGACATCCCCGTCCATGTACATTCTATTCCCTTCCAACCATCCTCTTCCATGTTGCTTCTTTTCCTTCCCACTCCCTACGCTTTACTCTATGTCCCTGCATTGTACGCCACTGCACTCTACTCTGCGCCACTGCACTCAGCGTCACTCTAATATACACTACTCTACGCCACTCTTCACAACTCTACTTAACTGCACTCTACACCACTGCACTTCAAGATACTCTGCTATTCACTACTCTACTCCAGGCCACTGCACTCCACTCTTCACCACTATACTTTAGGCCACTGCACTCTACACCACTCTTCTCTGCATTACTACACACCACCGCATTCAACGCCACTGCACTCTACACCACTCTTCTCTGCATTACTACACACCACTGCATTCAACGCCACTGCACTCTACTCTGGGCCACTTCACTTCACTTTACGCCACTCTACTCTACTCTAAGCCACTCTACACTTTACTGTACACAGCTGCACTCTACGCCACTACGCTCTATGTCACTCTACTCTACTCTGTACAACTGCACTCTACTCTCCAAGACTCTACAATACTGCACTCTATGCCCCTCTGCTCTATGCCACTGCACTCCACGCCACTCTACGTCAGTGCACTATACATAGTTGTACTCTATGCCACTGCACTCTACACCCCCACCACTGACCTCTATTCCAGTCCACTCTACTCTACGCCACTCCACTCTATGGCACTATATTCTATGTCACTCCATGCCACTGCACTCAATGCCAATGCACTATGCCCTGAACCACTGTACGCCACTGCACTCTATACCTATGAACCACTCTACTCTATGCCACTGCACCCTACTCTGCACTACACCACTCTAGGCTGCAGCACTCTACGTCACTGCACCCTGCACCACTCTTCTGTACTGCATACTATCCCACTGAATTCTGAGCCACTGCTCTTTACTCTATGCCACTGCACTCAATGCCAATGCCCTATGCCCTGAACCACTGTACTCCACTGCACTCTATACCTATGAACCACTCTACTCTGCATTACACTGCTCTAGGCCACAGCACTCTACGTCACTGCACTCAGCACCACTCTACTGTACTGCATACTATCCCACTGAATTCTACACAACTGCTCTTTACTCTATGCCACTGCACTCTACTCTACGCCACTCTACTCTACTACACCTTACGCCACTGCACTATATGTCACTCTACTCCATACCACATCACTCTACTCTGTACCACTGCATTCTGCGCCACGGCACTCTACTCCTACCACTCTACTTTAGGCCACTACACTCCATGCACCTGTACTCTGCACCACTCTACTCTATGCCACTGCCCTCTACTCTACACCAGTCTACCCAAGTCTGCTGCACTGTACGCCACTCTACTCCACTGCACTCTACCCCAGTGCACTATATGTTGCTCTACTCTGAACTACTGCACCCTATAGTACTCCACTATACACCACTCTATGCCACTACACGCAATGCCACATCACGCCAATAGCTCTTGTGTAGGCAAAACCTATGGGCATTGTCAATGCCCGTTATACATTGCCTTCCACAGTGAAAACTCCTCAAACTGCAGTTTCAAAGCGCTATACCGTGCATATTTAAAAACAGTGTGTCACACGTTCACTGTAGCAGCCAAAAAAGCATTTTTGCACACACAGCATTTTTCATAACTTTTACAGCAACAATTGCTGACCGCAGAATAACAGGTATGTACATATAACAGAGGTGAATGATAGGTGTCTACAACATTAAAAATATAAGCAAAAATGGGCTTATAAACACCATAAAAGTAATAAACAAGGAAACGAAAAGAGGAAGGTGAGCTTGGGATAGTTAAGGGAAAATTACTGGTGGGATAGATATTCTGCAGAAAGAGGAATTCAGTTGTGGTTTCAGAACTGGGAGTGTGATACAGACTACCCGGGTTGGGTGGGGGGTGGCGCAGGTCAGAGGCTGAAGGATCACTTATGGCAGCATGGGGTTATTTATATCGAGAAATTAGGCAGCGCCCTCAGAGCCAAGGCAGAATCACTGACTCCTAGCAACATACTCATGTGGAGGAAATTTGCAAAGCAGCAACTTGAGATTCATCTCATGTCATTTGTAAAGATTGTGTGCTTGATGTTGGCTCCAAGGAGAAGCTTACACCTAGATTCATCAAAGTCCCGTTTTGCGAGTCTGTAATAGCGATTCTTAAAGAATCGCTATTACAGACTCGCAAAACGGGAATCATGTACAAATCGCAATTTATTTTGCGAATCCTACAGCTTCCTTATTTGCGATTAGCAAATTGCTAATCGCAAATAAGGAATGACTCTCCATTCATTCCTATGGGCCCAAAGGTCCATAGGAATGAATGGGGAGTCATTCCTTATTTGCGATTAGCAATTTGCTAATCGGAAATAAGGATGCGATTTCAAGGGTGCCAGGGGCGTCCAAATGACACCCTGTAGCACCCCTGAAATGTAAATTTAGCCTGAGGTTGCGCACACACATGTCCAAAGGACATGTGTGTGTGTAACATACCACTTAGAAAAATGCACTAAAGTGCATTTTTCTAAGTTTTCGCTATTTACCACAAAGTCAGACTTCGCGGTAAATAGCGGCCAGAAATAGCGAATTCGCAAATAAAAAATGGTTAATGAATTGCATTTAAGGAATCTCAAATAGAGATTCCTTAAATGCAATTCCTCGCAAATATGCGATTTCGCAATTAGCGATTTTTGCATTTGGGATGATGAATTCTCAGAATCTGGCCCTTTGCAAGCCCATTTTTCAATGATGAATCTAGCTGTTAGTTTGGTGATTTGTTTCTCAGGAACACACCCTAGCTCTTGTGGGTAAAAATCTGATCATATCTAGGATGGAAAAGTGTCAGAGAGCAGTTTTGAAATACCCTGGGGCAGATCTACAAGAAGGTGCAGCAGCGTGGCACCGCAAGCCCTTTGGCCGCGCCAAGTTGCGGCACTTTCAGAGCACAGGAATGCGGCATATCTACAATGATATGTCGCATTCCTGTGCTCCCTTCTGCGCTGGCGCACAAACAGCTGCCATGTGCCAGCGCTGGCCCTCTTGCACCATGGTGCAAGGATGCCTACGTCATGGAGAGATTGCTTTTGTGCAGGAAGGGGCACTTTCCTGCACAAAAACAATCACTACAAGCATTTTCCTCTTTCAATGCGTGCTGTAGAATCTAGCACGCATTAAAAGCGGAAAAAACGAGGAGAAATGAAAGCATTTCTCTTTGTTGCTCCTGGCAGGTTTAAAATTTTTGTAAATCTGGAAATGTGTCTGGTTCCATGGGTGTCGCGTGGGAACACCCAGAGCAACACCCATGGAACGCTACATTCATGCAGAGTGCTGCGTGTAAAGGGGCCATATCACGCTGGTCGGCTTTTCCTGTCCTTGTAAATATGGGGCAAAGAAATGCGCTGCCAGTGCGTCACAAAAAGTGAAGTACTGGCAGCTCAAGGGGCTTGTAAATCTGCCCCCCTGTGTGTTCTCAAACTTTTCAGGGAAACCTTGCCCTGCAGTACCTATTCCTAAACAATTACGTTTTACTCCTGTGAAATATTAGACCATTGTGAGAGAAAAATGTGTGCAAGTAAAAAGAGTTACAAAGGTCAGGTCACATTTTCCAATGTCCTTCAATTGCAATATGGTGCATGGGTAAACCAGACTTCCACGCGGGATTCATTCTGTGGAGTGGACTCTTAGGGGTATATTCAATAGAACGTGTGATAACTACCTCAAAAGTAGCGTAACGCAACTTTCAACATCGCAGCCTATCGCTGGAAAATAACCCAGTGTCAACGTGGAATTCACAACGCGGCAGTAGCATGCGATACTCTGCCAAAACCACAGACAATATCTGCGATACAATCACCTCGATGGAGACAAAAATACAAACCACAACACCAAAAAAGCTGCAATGGGCCAAAGTGCGATGAGGAAATCAGCGTTAAGCAGTGCCAGGCCTGCAACACACACCTGGGAGGTGGGAAAAATCACCATAAAAGTAGAAAAAACACCCAAACCCAAACTGACCAACACCCAAGCACCATGGAGGCAGCTAGAGCAGGCGCAGTGGACGAGGGTAACCCGGACGACCAACCCAGGACCTCGGGGACAGGGAAGGGCAAGGACAAGAAAAAGAGGAAGACGAAGTTCAGTCCACAGGCAAACAGGATCATACTCACGGAGGTGATGGAACACCATCAACAACTGTTCGTCACCTCCAACATGTCATTGGGCATCAAAAATGGAATATGGCAGGACATCGTGGACAAGGTGAATGCCGTCGGAGAGAACAAGAGGACAATGGACGAGGTGAAGAGGCGATGGAATGACATCAAGCGGAGGACGAAGGAGAAACTCTTCTCCAACCCGAAGGCAGCAACGCAGACTGGAGGTGGGGGCCCAGCGCCACAGTTCGAGCTGGATGACATGGAGGAGCTGGTGTCGACAGTCATCAGTGTGGAGACTGTGGCCGGAGTCGGGGGTCGGATACTGCTCGACAGGACGCAACACAACCCCAACAGGGTGAGTGACCACCAGGTACTGGGTGGACAGGTGGAGATTGGCACAATGGCACATATGCGCAATCAAGCAGAGCACAGTGCACACCCACAATGACTCTGGGGCCTAGCCCAGATCTACAGACTGTCACAATATACAATGCCATGCTGTCTGGATGTCAACATGTACCATGCGGCTACAAACATGTGGACACATTGTAATAAACCGTCTCCCCTTCACATTGCAGGGGCACCGTCAACACCTCCTGCATAGCAGTCCCAGCCACTCTTCACTGATGACGAGGAGGACAACACCAGCATCGAGACACAAACCATCCAAGACATCATTGACCACATCCGCCACTCACCTCCAGGATCAGGCCAGCCCAGCTACATCAAGGAGACCCCACCCACTACCCAAAGCACCTAGTAGGAGGCACCCACAGCCCCGGCACTCCCCCAAGACTCCCCAGGAAACACATGGCCTTCCAACGCCATGTGCTAGAGTGCCAGAGGGAGACCGCAGAGCAGGTGCGGTTGAGGTTCGGCATCATGGCAACCAAACTTGACGCCATCCTTGGGTGTGTACGCCCGCTCGAAGGTCTCCAATGAGCCCTGACTGACATCGCTGGAGTCATGACGTGGAGAGAAGAACCCCTCTCCGCTCAGAGTGGCTCCAGCGATACCAGCTGTGAGCTGGCACACATGCGGAGGCTCTTGGAGGACATGGTGCAGACAGAGGCGGAAAGGATGGCAGCCACTGCTGCACATCAGCGGAATGTAGATGGGATCTACCATGCCCTACAGATCCTCATGGCATTGCTGCCACAAGGCATGGCGATGATGAATGCTGCTTCCCCCACACCATCCACATCTCCGCCCCCTGGTGTGCCTCTGCCTTCCAGTGCGGCAATCTTAACCACTCCGGCACCTGATGTGTCAGTGGCACACAGTGCGCCGACAATCCACCTCCGGCCATTGATGTGTCAGTGGCACACAGTGCAGCAGCCGGTACAGCAACACCCACAGGTGGGGCAGAGCACACATCCGGGGACGAGGAAGTGGATGTGCCTTTGATCAGAAGGACTCAGTAGCATTCATTTCTGCCACCTGGCCTGTTTGTGCTTGGTCCCGCACATGGCCTCATGACCGTTCACTGACCCCCGCAGGCCCATATTGCGTAGTGTGTTTGTCATTGCCCTGTACCGCTCCAGCTGCAGAACTGAGTCACTGAGTCATTGGCACCTGAAGGTGCTGAGCGGGTGTGCATCCTGTGATGATGCCCCGTCTCAGCGGTCCAGACTGTCATGGATTTGTGTGCCTTGCTGGACCACAGTGTAGGCCGAGCCAGCGGGCAGCCTACCGCCACATGGCCTCGCTTCCGGGATCACAGAGTTAGTGGCACCCATTGGGCTGAGCGGATGTGCAGGCTGCGATAGTGCTGTGTTCCCTGGTATGTCCTATGCCATGGAGTAATCAAGACCCAGCACCAGACTTGAGACCTGGTGGCCTGCGCAGCGTGGCTGCATGGGGTGGCAGGTGCCATGTCTGCGGGTCCCGTGCTTGTGGCTTGCAGGGGCACGTGGTGGGACCTCCTGTCTACCCGCCCGTGGCGGAAGGTGAGCAGTAAGGCCTGGGTGTTCAAGGGCGGGCATGCTCCGATGGGCGGCGGGAGGGGCTGGGGTGCCTCTGCCTGGGTGTGCATGGGCGGGCGGGCGATGTTGTCTTGTTCAAGTGTGTGTGTACTGTGCCAGTCATGTATCTGGACTCTGTTTCAGATGACGGCTCTGACTCTGATGTGTGACCTGGTGTACTGCTATACATACCGGCAAGTGGTTGGAGACACACCGGTGGCAGCCGGTGAGCAGTGTGGCCTGGGTGCGCCGGGGCGACTCTCTCTCTCTCTCTCCCCGTCTCCTCTCCTCTCCTCTTGTCTCTCTCTCTCTCTCTCTCCCTCTCTTCTTCTCTCTCTTTCCCCCTCTCTTCTTTTCTCTCTCTCTCCCTCCCCCTCTCTTCTTCTCTCTCTCTCCCACTCCCCCTCTCTTCTTCTCTCGCTCTCTCTCTCCCCCTCTCTTCGTCTCTCTCTCTCTCTCTCTCTCTCCTTCACTCTCTCTCTGTCTTTTGATGAGCGCTGGACACACCTTCTCATCATGTTTTTTTGTCTTGCAGGCTGTGACCTACGGATTGTCCCAAGGGAACCGCCAAGTGTCTTCATTTCATTTCAGTGTTCATTTCAATAAAAGTTCATTGGTTGCTTCGAAAGTGAATGTGTGATGCTCATTTCTGTGACGACACATGCATGTCACCAGTTGTGATTGTGCGACATCAGGCGGATTATTTCGTACATGTTTAGGTGTATCTGATGTGGCATGTCTTTGGTCAGGGGGTGCCAGGGAGGGGTTGTCTTGGGTGTGGTGTCGGTGGGTGTTGTGGCCCTCTTGGAGGTCCGTGCTGCATGTTCAGTTGCTCCATGGTATCTGTTTGTCTTCAGGTGTGGCTCTGGGCTGTGCTCCCTTTTGTGGTGCAGGCTATGGTCCGACTTTACACCAGGTCAGACAGGTGTTAATTTCCTGCTGCTAACGCGCCTTATCGCATGTTTTGTGTTCTTATCGCCGATCTGGCTGGTCGTTGAGAATGTTGAGGTGTTGTGTTGTCGCAGTTTTTGCACGGGAACGCCTACTCTGCATCTCATTAGCGATAGTTGTGGGGGTCCTCTGTGGCGATGTTTTTCGCGGCTGCTATTGCGGGTAAACTGGTGCTGTGGGCTGTTAACACCAGCTTGTGAATGGGGAGATAAATTTATCATGACTTTGGCTGCGATAAAGTGGAGTTAATTCTGCAATAGCTCCTTTGAATATGCCCCCTAATTTGGTAATTCAGCCATCAGCCTGACTCTCATTACTCAAAATATCAGTTATGAGAGTTGAGTTTTATATAACAATACATATACATGTCCCATCAAAAGCATTTGGAAGTCAGACTTTACATGCACAAATGGCTCTGTCAACTGCAGCCTTATTTTGATAATTCAGTAATGAGCCTGAATCTCATTACTGAGGCTGTCATTATAGGGTAATGCAATACAAATATACATCTAACGCTGAATATTCTATCCCCCCAAAAACTCTTGGTCCCCCAAAATGGACACACATCAGTTTAGGGGAGCTGTACAACCACTCTTCTCTTGGTACCACGGCTCCTGAGCTCACACAATATCACACCATCTCACAAATTACATCATAGGTGCATCCTATGGAGCATACAACTGCGGCATAAGGACTTGCAATATAGCCTAAATGCAGTTCCTATGGTGTATGGCCATCTATAATAAATGTTATAACTGGTGTTAGCATTTAAAGTTGAGTACCAGTAGAGGCTAATATTGCAAAAGGTGGGGCATAAGCGATAGGTGTGAATTGCAGCGAGGGAGAAGACAACTCCTCCATAAAAATTCAGGGCAACATCCAGCCCATGACTAAGGTGTTTTTACATAATATAGCTAAGTAAGGAACTTACAACACTATTTACCAATACATTGGCTAAAAAATAAAAACGTACAACTGAAGAAGCATGCAGGATTCACGTTTCAATACTTTCATGTTGTGACACTGAAGTTGGATCATCTACCAAGGAGCTGGGAGATTTATCACCCTAAGGGAACCTTAAAATGTGAAAGTAAATGGTACTTTTTTAGCACATTTTCAGCGAAGAACAAAGCAGTTTGTTCTGCAGGCTGCTTATATAATTGGTGGAGGAGACTGGCTTAGAATATGGTGCTCACTTATTTTAATGAAGCACCCTGCACTAATCCAGACAACCCTTATGGTAATTTTAGTGGTCTTAGACAACCATAGAAAGCTCTCTATGTGGTAGCTGTGGAGAGCAGCCTCAGGCTTCGTCTAGGAGTGTTAAGCAGCTTGTTTTACCAGAACTAATCATATAGTGTAGGTTAAACAAAAAAGAACCACACAGTGTAGTTATAAAAATAAGTATATTTATTATACACACTCACTAACACATTGGTATATCTCCTACCCAGAGATATCAACACAATACACAGAATATTTGAATTGTAAACAGGTAAGTAAGCACAAATACACAGGGGTCCCCAGGGGGAGACCAAACCATATACTAAAGAAGTGGAATGCGAAAGTCGGGACTTGGACCAGGAGACTCAGAAGAGTTAGGGACTCAAGGAACCATCCACGGTAAGTACCCTGGAACCACATGGAGGTTTTGTGCATAGTGGAAACACAGCTGCATTCTCAATGCAAGTCAATGGGAAAATCGCGGTTACAGTTTTCAAGGAGAAGGACCCTTCCCAGTGGACCCTGAAGAAACCCAGTGAAAGACAGAAGGTTGGAGAGTCACCCCACCCGTGGATACCCCAGGAACCAGGATATCTACACCAGGGAGGTCGGGTGGATAGGTGCAAAGTGACGTTAGAAACTGCCATAGACCACAATGGAGGACTTGAGGGAAGATACTACTGGTGACGAAGGTGAAAGAGTCATCCAAGGATGGATTCTTGAAGAGAAGAACCTGCAAGCAGAGGGGACAGAGTCTATGGGCCCGATTCACAGAATGAACTTAAGACTCAATCCTAAACTTACTACTATTTTGGTATTCACAGAATGCAGTTACTACTTTTGACATTCACAGAATGAACTTACTACTTTAGGTATTCACAGAAGTTAGGATTTTGTTGTTAAGTCTGTCTTAAGACAGACTTAAGACAGACTTAAGTTAGGATTTTGTCTTAAGTCTGTCTTAAGTCTGTCTTAAGACAAACTTAAGACAAAATCCTAACTTATGTGAATACCAAAAGTAGTAAGTTCATTCTGTGAATGTCAAAAGTAGTAAGTGCATTCTGTGAATACCAAAATAGTAGTAAGTTTAGGATTGAGTCTTAAGTTCATTCTGTGAATCGGGCCCTATGCCACTCCCAGGTGACCAGGAGGCACGGAAAAGCAATGACCACCAATGACGGAAGATGCAGGAGTGATGACGGTGACTTCGTCGCTGCAGCTGTGAGGACCAGGTGACACTGTGGAATATCAGGAGCCATTCATGAGCTGCTACGTCGAAAGTAAAGAACCAGGGGGTCAGTCTCCGGCGGGAGCACCAACAAGTCTCGGCAGCAGCAACGGATGTAAATAAAAAAGGAGCAAAGACTCACCAAATGCAGGAGGGTCAGAACAGGCCCAAGCAAGCAGGGGAACCCACTGAAGCCAAAGAAGACCCTCAAGAGGACCCACAGGACGGAGGCACAGGAGTCACAAGAGGACCTCGAGCAGCCCACCAAAGATGCAGGCCCACGGTGCAGCGGATGCAGTGAGGACGAAGATCTTGGCAAGAATCGAGGCTGGAGCTACTTGTAGCCCAAAGATCTCTAGAGTACAGAGCCAACTGCCCTTGGCAACAGCAAGGTGACGCGGTGCACAGGGGTTCAGCTCCGGCAGTTCCGATGAGAGATACTGGCCTCAAACTTGCTGAGAGGACAGGTCAGGCCTCGAGGGAGTTGCAGAATCACCACCTGTGTTGCTGTGCCTTTCGGAGTCAGTAGGATGTCAAAAGAAGCAGACTGGTCAGCTTCATTGCGGTGCCTGCAGATACAGGGGAGTGACTCCTGCACTCCAAGAGAGATTGCTTTGGGTGTCTTTGATGCCCACAGGCCTGTAGAGGAACCTGGATGAAGTACAGACACAGATGACAAAGAAGATTTGCAGAACAGCAAGACCAGGAGAAGCACGAACGTCCTCGATGCAGTCTCGGTTCCAGGCGAAGTCCAGCGAAGTTCAAGGTGCCCAGACGGTCGAAGTGGTTTCAGGTATGAATCTTATCCCATGATGAATCTGTAGAGCCACCCACGGGTAAGCCCTTAAGTCCCCTAGCGAAAGGGTTGGGACAATTTAAGGGTCCCTCCCAGAATAGAGAATAGGGGCTGGACAGAGGGGAGGATACTCCCATGTCCTTTATCCAGTTTCGCACCAGAGCGGGAACCAAAGGGTCCCTAAACTGAATCAAACTGGAGTATGCAAGGAAGGCACCAAATGTGCCCTTCAAAGCAGTCTGGTGTCACTGGAAAGCGTCCCCACCCTAGCCCAATACACTAAATCCTGTCTGGGAGGTGGTTACACCTCTCTGTGACGGGAAACCTATTGTTCTACCTTTCCCTGCTTGAGCTCAGCTCAGCAGCAGGAGGTCAAAATCGTGTTTGGGGTCGGCAGCAGCACTAGCTTGCTGGCAGACCCTGAAAGGCTGGCACCGGGAGCACTGAGTGCTTCCCTGAGGAGCCCCCTGCGGTGTGGAATCATACCTCCAACACTGTTACCAGTGTTGGAGGTATGATTCCAACATGTTTGATACCAAACATACCCAGGTAAGCACAGCCAATATATAGTTAACTATCGCTTAGTTATGCATGGCCACTATATGTATCAAAACAGCTGACCGCACTTAAAAAAGGGGGAACATCGACTCCGAGGTTTGTAGGCGGTGTCCTGCTCATGCAGGGCACCCTCACACTTATAACCTAGCACCCTACCTTCAGGATTGAAAGGCCTGCCTTCGGGGTGACTTATAAGTTTTAAGTGAAGAGACCTCAAATAGAAGGAAACTTATATCTGCCGTAAGTGGTGCTAGCACCAGCTTACACAGGCTACAATGACAGGCCTGTAGTCACAGTTTGAGTGGTCTCTCATGGGTGGCATAATACATGCTGCAGCACATGGGAGACCCCTGGTGTACCTATGCCCTTGGCACCTTAATACCATATACTAGGGACTTACATGAGTAAGTCAGTAGCCAATTTGGAAAGTTGCAAAGTACTTACCACTGTCAAATTTAGGGAAAAAGCACAGTGACTGGTGTCCTGATTAGCAGGATCCCCGTCAGACTCGACATAAAACAGAACACCAGAAAAAAAGGGGGTAACCATCAAAGCAGATCCTACTTTCTTTCAATGGGTATGCAAAATGGCGTGAACAATCTACTTGGAGGAGTCGTGGGGTTACGCTGAAGACACTGGGGGTTGGCCTTCAGAGGCTCAATGAATGCCTTCTGAACAAAAGTTAATCTCTCAGAGACCCCAGGAGTCTACCAAGTCTATGGGCATGTAGACCACCCAAATGGGAACAGTCTGCGAGGGATACAACTCAGCTGTGGTCACAGCTCTCAGACAGCCAGACACTTCAAGCAGGCAACACAGCAACCCACCCTATCCCTCTAGATCTCTTGCTAATATTTATTACCTACCCCCACAAAGTGGTTGAGAAACTGTCATTCATGCACCACGCAAACTAGGGGCAGATGAAGCTTTCTGCCACATATCACACATTCTCAGATCCGGCAAAGAGGCCTTACACCAGCAATAGTGCTTATTTGCATTCTCATCCTTTGAGCTATTGCCTTCTACATATGCCCACATGTATCACCAACACATCTATAGGGTGGTGGGCAGCAGGACAACACATCTGAACACCCCAATAGGTCTGAGCACTATTAACCATTTTTGTCCATGTAATGTCATGGTCAAGTACATTTGAAGTTCATTCTTATCATTTTGCGCAAATGCCTCCAATCATGAACTCCATCCATCGATCCCTCCCTCCCCGCTTCTTCAACCTAGACAGCAAGGAAACCAGCCACCAACTAACCACCATCTTCTAAGCATCCATCGCCACAGCCCACTTTTCCGACGCATGGAAACCCGTAGAAGTCATACCTCGCCTCAAGAAACCCTCCGCTGATCCAAGTGAACTCCAGATATACTCCCCATTATCTCTACTTCCTTCCCTGCCAAAGTCCTGGAGAAGGCCATCAACAGGCAACTCATAGAACACCTGGAGAGAAAGAACTGGCTAGATGCATCCCAACCCGGTTTCCCTCCCAGCCCTGATCGCAGCCATGGCTAACATCCGTACACCTACTCGACATCAGAGAATCACATACCTGGTCCTTTTCTACCTCTGCACAGCTTTCAACCCTGTATCCCACCCCGCACTCATCAAGAGACTGCACCTGATCGGGATCAAGGGAGATGCACTCAGATGGATTGCGTCATTCCTCAAAGGATGAAAACAGAGAATCCGTCTACCTTACTTCGCCTCAGAACCCACGAGCGCCATCTGAGGAGTACCTCAAGGTTCAACCTTCAGCCCCACCCTCTTTAATACCTACATGAGGCCTTTGGCTGACATCATCAGAACCCACTAACTCAACATTATATCCTATGCTAACGATACCCAGCTTATCCTCTCGCTCTCAGCAGACCCCACCACTATAAGACCAACTTCCACAACTGCATGCAGAATGTCGCTGACTGGATAAAGGACAAATGTCTGAAGCCCAACACTGACAAGACCGAAGTGCTGAGCTTTGGCAACCACACCTCCCTCTGGAATGACATCTGTTGGCCTGTCTAACTCACACCCACTCCCACACCAAAAGACCACGCCTGCAACCTCAGCATCATCTTAGACAGCAAACTCAACATGAAACACCAGATCAACAGTCTCCTCCGCCTGCTTCCACACTCTCCCCATGCTCCTAAGAATCTTCAAATGGTTCCCCGTCATGCAAGTCCTAATCACCAGCTGCCTGGACTACAGCAAAGCACTGTATGCAGGAACAACCACCGAACTCATGAGAAGGCTCCCAACGATACAGAACTCAGCGGCCAGACTGATCCTCAACCTGCCCAAACAGACCCGCAATCACCCAACACCTGAGGAACCTCCATTGTCTCACCATCCAGGAAAGATGCCAATTCAAGATACTGACATACGCCTACAAAGGGAAACAACCTTTACAACGCAACTTTTACAACGAACTACCATTACAACGAAACATTTACAACGCAACATCCATTACAACGCATGCCATTACAACGCAACCATTACAACGCATGACACTACAACGCACACCACTACAACACATGTCATTACAATGCAGTCATTACAACGCATACCATTACAACGCATAACATTACCATCCAACACTTACCCTACTGTTGCACCCCCTGGAGTTAGAATAGTAATTTTTACCCCTACACTATCCAACACTTACCCTACTGTTGCACCCCCTGGAGTTAGAATAGTAATTTTTACCCCTACACTATCCAACTCTTACCCTACTGTTGCACCCCCTGGAGTTAGAATAGTATTTTTTACCCCTACACTATCCAATACGTACCAAACATGCAATGTATTGTTATGCGTTGTAATGGACTGCGTTGTAAATGTAGTTTTTAAAATTTCGTTGTAATGGCATGCGTTGTAATGGAATGCGTTGTAATGGATGTTGCGTTGTAAAAAATGCATTGTAAACGTATGCGTTGTAAACGTGTGCGTTGTAACGTCATACATCCGCCTACAAAGCCCTCCACAACCAGAGACCAGCATACATGACCCAACGCCTGAACTTCCACCAACCACCCAGAAACCTGCGCTTTGTCTCCTTTGCCCTCGAACAGACACCACACATCCGCCGAAGCCCCAGTGGAGGCCGCTACTTCTCCCAGCTTGCTGCAAATCCTGGAACGCCCTCCCCTTCCGAACCTCACCTTCCCTTACAGATTTCAGGAAGTGACTTAAGACCTGGCTTTTTGACTAAGCCCAGCACCCATCCCTTGGATACCCACACTGACACTAAGCTGTGCTTTACAAGTACTGGTTGATAGATTTGCCTTAATTATTACTCTGACAGGTGAAGTTATCAACATTTATTCAGTACCTCGGAAGGTGATCTGTAGGGGATATAAATAGGGTTGACCTTTCTCGAATCGGTTTTACCTCCAGACACTGATAAATGCATGACAGAGCCCACATGGATCTGCAACCTCTCAGCAAAATCTAAATTTCATTTTAACTCAAAAAGTCAGTCTCCGTCGCTAGTCTATCTGTCCCAATGTTCCAAAATGACTGCGTAGCCATCCAATCAGCAAGCAATAGCACACGGCATTCACAAAGTATGTGCAACTCAGTAGTTTTAAAAGGCAGCAAAAACTCACTTCCAAAATCAGCAAAGCTACAAGCAACAGCCATATGGAAAACTAAATGTACGAATTTATTTTAGAGATCTCTATAGCATTGCTCATCACCTCATCGTTATTTCATATTGCTGTACAGTTAGAAATGAAAATCCAGCATAGTGGAGTATCAGGAGCCTGACTGCCTTTGAGCCTTGACCCTTACCTGATATTTCTCACTCGGTACCATCAGTTGTGTGGTCTAGTGAAAGGCTAGCTTTAATATTTCATTTTGTAGGAGTTTCATGAAGTGCTGAGGTGTAAACTCTGCCGTAGGTCAGGTTCAAAGCCTTCCACAACGCTGTGCTTAGAACTCCTAGGAATCTGCCTCTGTATTTTATTCTCTATTCTTCAGTAACCAGCATGGGCATCCGCAGAAATTTTTCCGGGGGGGGGGCGCTAACCTGGCAAATGAAGGGGCGTGGCTAATGTTAATCAATAGGGGCGGGGCTAAAATGGCAGACAATCAGGATCGGGTAATGCTCAGGCCAAGCTGAGAAAAAAAAAGTGGTGAATTCTGCATTTGAAACTGGACAACAATTAGAGCACACATATGAACCCTAATATTACACCCTGGCCCCTTAAAACTCATACATTCCCTAATCCCTGAAATTAGCCCCCTGGCACCCAAAAACCCATAACCCATACCCACCCTGACACCTAAAATTGTCCCCCTGGTACACCAAAACCCATACCCGCCATGAACCCTAAAATGTCCCCCCTCGCAACCCAAAACCCATACCCACCCTGAACCCTAAAATTACCCCCCTGGTACCACAAAACCCATACCCACCCTGAACCCTAAAATTACCCATGCCCCCCAAAACTCATACCTGCCCGGAACCCTAACATTACCCCTGGCACCCCAAAACCCATATCCACCCTGAACCCTAACATTTCCCCTAGCACCCCAAACCCCATACTCGCCCTGAACCCTCAAATTACCCCTGGCACCACAAAACTCATACCCACCTTGAACCCTAAAATTATCCCTGCCACCCCAAAACTCATACCCACCCTAAACCCTAAAATTACCCCACTGGCATGCCAAAAGCTGAACGCTATGGGGCAGATTTACAAGCCCCTGCGCCACTTTTGTGTCACTATTAACATGGGAAAAGTGTCGCAAAAGTGGCCCAAGGGGCTTGTAAATCTACCCCTACAAGCTTACACTACACTCGCATATTCGGAGGGGACTGTCCTCCTTGAGGTTTCCATGCATGTAAGTCTAAAACACTGTAACCTAGATATGCAGCCAGTAGGTAATGCTGGTGATGCTGCAGAATGCATTAAAGTTACTGGAACTTACTGCTGCCTGCTCTTCTGATACTATTCGGTGGAGTCGGGCTGATCAGCAGCACTGTCGTCCTGGCATCCAGCCCCTCCCAAAGGTCTCACTTTCTAGATAGGTGTTGGTCAAATGTCTCCTGGATTCTCCTTGCCTGGGCCTCCTCTGCTTCTTCGTCTGTGCCCTTGGATGCAAAAAGAGACAGATCCATGGCCCTGTTCACCATTTATCTGGTGAGCAGCGCCATGGATGTGTATTCCATACAAGTGCACAGACAGCAGGGGGAAAGGGATGGCAGTGCAGGTGACGCTTTTCCTTTGTAAAGTCATTCCTGCTGGCGTCATAGCCCATGGTTTGCTGTCTGTGCACTTGTATGGATACACACCTATACAAGTGCACAGACAGTAAACCCTGGGCTATGATGCCAGCAGAAATTCCTATACAAAAGAAAAGCGTCACCATCCCTTTCCCCTTGCTGTGCACATCTTCCCACTCCCACGCCATTACCAGGCAGCTAGAAGTGGTGATTTGTCATTCTGGGGGAGAGGAGTTGACGTGAGGTTTAAAAGAGGGGTGAACAAGGGATTGAAGACACTGAGTGGTGACCGTGATGGGGCAGACATTTAATGCAGTTTCCTTTACAAATAGGTTTATTGTACAAATCTAATTTGACATACTCGCAGACAGCAAATGCTGCTGCCTTTCCATGGTGTCTGAAAGTTTTTTTCAGGAAATTGGGTCGACGAGCTGATCGGGTTATTTTCTTCCTTCATGTGGTGATGATGAGTGGGTTGCAGGGCGCCTGCACTTGTCGCCTCTGTCATTGATAGCCCCCTCCATCTGAATGCCAAGGATCACCGCCCCCCCCCCAACCACCGGCACCTGGAGGGGTCGTGGGATGCCTAGAGTGACCAACTGGCATGGGTGCAAATTCAGGAGAGTGAGTGTAAAAATTCAGGACAAAAATTCAAGACAGGAGGTCAAAATTCAGGACAAAAAGTAAGGTTTAAAGACACATCAGAGAAGGTTGCGCAATAGTATATAAGTAAGTAAATAGACAACCACTAAATTACAAGTGAAAATAAGTTTATATTAGGTTGAGACAATTGTGCACTTCATGGTTTGTCAGTATACGTGCAGCTTTAAGCAAATGTGCAGGTCTTTTTATGGTAACAAAACTGCCCCCACCTTTCCAGCTCCCAGAGAAAACGCCTGATGCCCGTTCCGGCCAGTCTGGCCTTGATACCACTCTCCAATGGCGCCCCTCATCTTCACATAGACCCTCTCTCATGTGTATTTAATTTCTTGTATAGTGCTACTCATCCCAAATATGTGGGGCAGAGTTTTGGAGTGCGTTACTACACACACATATTATATAGAGACAATCACTCATATAAATGAGAAAGTCAATATATAGGAAATGTTGCTTTAGATAATGGGGCTTACAATGTGTAATCATACTTTCATCCATTATTCAGTCTTTCACGATTCATTCTGATCTTCCATCTGTGTGCCAATCCATGTCCATATTCATCCATTTACAAACCTATCCATCACGTTTCCTTCCATCCATCTGTACACTCATCCATCCACTCTTCCACACATCCATCCATTAACTCATCCATCCAGCCATTCACCTGTTCAGTCATCCATTTACACATCCCCCTTCCTCTTTCAATTCCCCTTTCACTTAGCCATCCATCCTTTCATCCACCCACCCATCCATCTACTCATCCACTCATGAATCCCTCCATTGAACCTATCATTCATCTATCCTTTCTCTCATCCATCCACCCTTTCTCTCATCCATCCACCCTTTCACCCCTTCACTCATCTATCCATCCTTTTGTCCATCTACCCGCCCTTTCACTCACTCATCCAGCCTTACATCCACCCTTTCACTCATCCGTCCATCCATTCACCCTTTCACTTATCAATTCATTAATCCACCCTTTCACTTATCAATTCATCAATCCATTCATCATTTCACTCATCCATCCACCCATTCACTCGCCCGTCATCCACCCTTTCACTCATCCATCCATCCATCCATCATTTCACTCATCTATCAAACCATCCATCCATCCACTCATCCCTTAACTTACTTACTCACTCACCTTTTCACATTAATTATGAGACCCATCAAGGACTCCACCCTCGCTGTAGTTCCTAAAGTAAGGGGTGGGGTGGAGCAGGGTTCACTATGCCCCTGCACATAGGCAATCTGAAAAAGTGGAAGGCATGAGTCATGCATGATGCGCAGGGCCTTGACGTGGGGCGACTGTGACATGGTGTTGTTTCCAGAGCTTTAAGTGGGATGAGAAAACTAGGGGGTCTCTTCAAAAGGGTGTTTGATGTAACAAAATGTGTGCCTTAAAACACATAAGCTAAAATTCTGTGCTTAATATAATGTGCCGCCTCACTGGTATTTTTGTTGCTTCTGTCATTGCATCCAGATATATAATACAAGTAACGTTACACTTAGAACAAGTAACGTTACACCTACAACAAGCCAGAACTATTGGCTTTGTCAATGGTTGTTAGTTGAATTAAAAAAAAAGCAGCAATCATGGTTGCTGTACTAAAACTATAATCCTATCCTTTCAACTTCTTTCACCGCCTTCCTTTGGCTAAGTGGATTCTCACCTAGCAGCAGCATGGGCGTTTTTGCACTTTCATGTGACAGAATGCCCTGCCCTGGCCCGAGGCTGGAGGAGGCCACCACATGCTGTGCCAGCCCAGACTGACCCATTGTCATTCTGTATGGGGCAATCAGCCCCACACAGAATGATAATGGGCGGGGTGGGGCTGCTCTTGTGCTCAGAGGAGTGTGAGGCGCCCCATCAGGGAGCTAAGGCCTTTTGCAGGTGAACAGCTCTGTTCCCTGCAATGCTTAAAAGCCCCGGCGTCAGGCCTCACTCCTGGATGCATTTGTACAGATGGGCTTGCACAGGGGGGAGGCAAGGAGAGGCGCTCCAGGGGGGGGGGGGGGCAAACGCCCCTCCTTGCCCCCCCCTGCGGACGCCCATGGTAACCAGATGCCATGCAGGAGACCACATGCTCCTGGGTAGGATGTACTGTGGGTACCAGATGATTTTACATGTATCTTGGGGTATTTCTTCCAATATGCCTTATGCACTGTAGAGAGGATTTTTAACTTGATTCTCTCTTCTTCTGGCAGCCAATGAAGTGTTTGCAAAGCTGACTTTTCATACAGAAACCCATTAGACAAATCGTCTCTACCCAAGGATATCCATTATTCCCAAGACATACTTTTACAGCAAGAAAGTTAGTAGCCGCTGCACATATTTTAGGACTGCTAAACAACAGTAGTTGCCACTAGTGGGAAATATGGAATAACAGCTAAACCACAGCAAATTAGGCACAAATGAATTATTACCATTCTCTTTGAATACATTACAAGAAAATGCTGATCCTTCAACATCACTATACTACCAATATCTCTGCTCTTATAGTGGATTATGGATAGCGAAACCTTATCGAACCCTGCAAGCAGCCACTGTCCAGGAGTCAACATGATCTAAAATGCTGCTGAGTATCCCAGACTACAAATTTCATCAGCGGATTAACTGCAACCAAGCAACATTTTTACGAGAGAATTGAAGTAATATGTTTTTATATCAAATGATCTGAGTGGGCTGTCCACTGTATTTCCTCTTCCTTGATGGCGGGGGAGTTTTTCATCTAGCTACTGTCCCTGGGCTTCTATGGCACCCAGGCTCCATCTCCTGTGCGAGCCGGGTCAAAGTATGGGCAGAGGGGGCAATTATTTGTGGCTGCCAATGGTTAAGGGATGTGTGTGCCCAATGTCTAGATCAGAGGTCTCTGAGGGTACGTGACTTGATCACCGGGAGAGTGGGGGGAGGGAGAGTTCACCAATGCCTGGCTCAGGCACATTTGAGGATCATTGCACTAATGAGCGGGAGAAGGGCAGTGAATTAAAATAACTTAAGAGCGCAAACTTCTTTTGCACACATCAAAGACAAAGGAGAGGATTAAGGGTCTTGGGGACAGCCTCCAATCAGCGAGGCTATGGAACTTATACACAGAGTCAGCAAGTGCACTGACTCCAGGTGGGCCTCTGAGCAGGATATGGTGTTACCGCTAACATTGCCGATTTTGATACTGGAGCCCCGGGACGCCGCGGACCAGGTATGCGCATGCGCATTCCTCGTGAGAAATGCGCATGAGCGGGCGGCCGTGCATGTGCATTTGGATGGAAGACGTGGTCCGAAAGAGAAGAGGGAGCCCTGGGACGCCGCGGACCAGGTAAGTGCCTTTAATATACTTTTCAAGTATTTTTTAGCTGAAATTAGGTATGTGGATGTTATGTTGGTTATCATTCCCTTTGCACTTGTCCCCTGCCTGCCCCCGTACCTGCCGCGCGCTCCCTTGCATTTGCATGCATGACGTCAGCTGGCATTCTCCTATGTTAGCTGACAGTTGGTATGACAGTTATTGGTGACAGTTGCAGCTGTCAGTTGTTTTGAGCTGGTGACCTGAGCGCTGCTACTTTCACTGGTGTGTCGTTTTAGGACAGAGAATAAAGCTAAGGCACAAGGCGTGATCCTTCTTAACAATATTGGCGATGAGGATGGGATACACTGAAGAACCCACGACAGGAAGAAAGAGTTAAAGTGATGATGAATGCACCAACAGGTACCCTTACTGCCATTTTCCTGTCTGTTGGCTACTTACTTGTGTGCTTTACTTGCTGTCTGCTGTAATTGTGTGCCCCGTCCTTGGTCTATAGTTTCACTGTGTGATTGCTAATTTATTTCGTGTTTTCTCCCCCTGCGCCGATCACCTCGCTCTGCCCCTGTGACCCCCGCCCCGCTTCCCGCCGCCGTGCTCACGGCCACGCCCCCTTTGCCTTCTGTGCCCTCCCCGCCTCCCAGCTGCTCCGCCCTCCCTCCCACTTGGCCATATATGGCGACCGCGCGGCGCAGGTGAGCGTGACCTATTTACAGGACACTCCCGCGCCGCACGGCCACCAGCTGTAGCGTGTGCTACTCCCTCCCGCTGCCGCCCTCAGCCTCGCTGAGCCCGCCCCGTGGACCCTGCCCCCCCCCCCCCCGCTGCATCTCCCGTATTTTTTCGCCTGCTGCCGTTTTCCTGTCTGTTGGCTACTTACTTGTGTGCTTTACTTGCTGTCTGCTGTAATTGTGTGCCCCGTCCTTGGTCTATAGTTTCACTGTGTGATTGCTAATTTATTTCGTGTTTTCTCCCCCTGCGCCGAACACCTCGCTCTGCCCCTGTGACCCCCGCCCCGCTCCCCGCCGCCGTGCTCACGGCCACGCCCCCTTTGCCCCCTTTGCCTTCTGTGCCCTCCCCGCTCCCGCCTCCCAGCTGCTCCGCCCTCCCTCCCACTTCGCCATATATAGCGACCGCTCGTAAGGTAAGCCCGTCTGCGCCCGTCCGCGCCTGGACCGCGCCCAGTGCCAGGACCCCTGGCCCCCGCAGACACCAGCCCGCCCGCCGGACCTACAGCGCCACCGAACTCAACGCACTCAACGCCGGCCGACTCCCGGGTTGCTACCAAGCCACCCCGAGACGTACCCACGGACCCTTCTGCTGCAACTCCTGCAAGTTCACCTGCATCCGGACCTGCACCACTCCAGCAGTGCCCAAGACCTCGACGAGCAACAGCAGCAGCCACCTGCAGTGCATCCTGCTCAACACCCGATCCGTCCACAGACACGCCGTCGAGCTCTGGAACCTGCTCGACACCACATCCCCAGATGTCGCCTTCCTCACGGAAACCTGGATGAACGCCTCCTCAGCGCCCGACATCGCAATTGCCATCCCGGACGGCTACAAGATCATCCGGAGGGACCGCGTCAACCAGACCGGAGGAGGCATCGCCATCATCCACAGGAACTCCATCCGCATCACGACCAACACTGACGACACTCTCGCACCCGCCGAGCACCTGCACTTCCAGATCTACATCAACCCCAAGACCACCCTCAGAGGCACCCTCATCTACAGACCCCCAGGACCACGCACACAATTCAGCGAGGACATCGCCGACTTCGTCAGCCCGCATGCCCTCCCCTCTGCTGACTACATCCTCCTCGGGGACATCAACTTCCACCTGGAGAACAACAACGACCGCAACACCACGACACTGCTGGACAACCTCGCTAACCTCGGACTTAAGCAACTGGTGACCACCCCCACCCACTACGCCGGACACACACTCGACCCCGTCTTCTCATCCAGCAAGGACGTCGCCTTCAGCCACGCCACCGGACTCCCCTGGACGGACCACAGCTGCGTCCACTTCAGCTTCAAAAGGACCACGATCCACCACCAACAGCAACAGGTCGCACGCAGAGGCTGGAACAAGATCACAGCCGACCAGCTCGCGACTTCCCTGAGCAAGAACCCACCCACCAGCGCAACGAGCCCCAGCCAAGCGGCCACCAACCTCACGAAATGGATCAGCGACTGCGCAGACGACCTCGCCCCTCTGAGGACCCCGCCTAGCAGACCTGGCAGCAAGAAAGCCCCATGGTTCACCGACAAACTCAAGAGCTCCAAGAATGACTGCAGAGCCCGTGAGAAAGCCTGGCGCAGAGACCCAACCCCGGACAACATGACTGCCCTCAAGCTCGCCACCCGAAAACACCACCAACTGATCCACGCCACCAAGAAAACTGCATTCAAGGAACGACTGGACAACAACGCACACAACAGCAAGGAACTCTTCAACATCGTCAAAGAGCTCTCCAACCCCAACGCCGGAAACAACGACATCACCCCTTCGCAAGACCTCTGCAACTCCCTCGCCTCCTACTTCCACAACAAGATCGCGGACATACACAACAGCTTCAGCACTCAACCGACGCACACCTCGACCGAACCACCGCCCCCCACCACCACCCTCCGCGCTTGGACCCCGATCAGCACCGAAGACACCATCCGCACGATGAACTCCATCCACTCCGGATCTCCGACCAACCCTTGCCCTCACCACGTCTTCAACAAGGCCGACTCTGTCATCGCACCCCACCTGCGGGACATCATCAACACCTCCTTCAACACCGCTACCTTCCCGGAGAGCTGGAAGCACGCCGAACTCAGCGCTCTACTGAAGAAACCATCAGCCGACCCCACCGACCTCAAGAACTACCGTCCCATCTGGCTGCTCCCGTTTCCCGCAAAAGTCATCGAGAAGACCGTCAACAAGCAGCTGGCCGCCTTCCTCGAGACGAACGGATCCCTCGACCTCTCGCGGTCTGGCTTCCGGGCCAACCACAGCACCAAGACCGCCCTGATCGTAGCAACAGATGACATCCGAGCCCTGCTCGACAACGGAGAAACAGCGGCCCTCATCCTCCTAGACCTCTCCGCGGCCTTCGACACTGTCTGCCACCGTACCCTAGTACAGCGCCTCAGCAACGTCGGAATCCAGGAGAAGGCACTGGAATGGATCACCTCCTTCCTCGCCGGAAGGACACAGAGAGTCCGCCTCCCCCCTTCAGATCAGAAGCCACCGAAGTCATCTGCGGCGTTCCTCAAGGCTCCTCGCTGAGCCCAACCCTCTTCAACGTCTACATGAGTCCCCTCGCAGCCATCGCACGCCAGCACAACCTCAACATCATCTCCTACGCCGACGACACCCAGCTGATCCTCTCCCTCACCAACGACCCCGCCACCGCCAGAGCCAACCTACACGAAGGGATGAAAGAGGTAGCCGAATGGATGAAGAACAGCCGCCTGAAACTGAACTCGGATAAGACGGAAGTCCTCATCCTGGGATCCTCACCCTCCGCCTGGGACGACTCCTGGTGGCCCCCCGCCCTAGGCAGCGCACCCAAACCAACAGACCACGCACGCAACTTGGGCTTCATCCTGGACTCCTCCCTCTCCATGACCAGACAAGTCAACGCCGTCACCTCGTCGTGCTTCAACATCCTTCGCATGCTGCGCAAGATCTTCCGGTGGATCCCCACTGAGGCCAGGAAGACGATCACCCAGGCCCTCGTCACCAGCCGACTGGACTACGGCAACTCCCTCTACGCCGGAACCACCGCCAAACTCCAGAAGAGACTCCAGCGGATCCAGAACGCCTCAGCTCGACTCATCCTGGACATCCCCCGTCGCAGCCACATCTCCGGGCACCTGAAAGACCTGCACTGGCTCCCGGTCAACAAGAGAATCACCTTCCGCCTCCTCACCCACGCACACAAAGCCCTGCACAACCAAGGCCCAGGATACCTCAACAGCCGCCTCAACTTCTACTCTCCCAATCGCCAGCTTCGATCGACCGGCCACGCCCTCGCCGCCGTCCCCCGCATCCGAAGAGCCACCACAGGGGGAAGGTCCTTCTCCTACATCGCCGCCAAGACCTGGAACTCCCTCCCAACCCACCTCCGCCTGACCCAGGACCACCTCGCCTTCAGGAAGCAGCTCAAGACCTGGCTGTTCGAGCAGTAGCGGACCCCCCCTCCCCCAGCGCCTTGAGACCCTCCGGGTGAGTAGCGCGCTATACAAATGCTTTTGATTGATTGATTGATTGATTGCTTCCGGATAGTAGACATCTAACAATCTTCATTTCGCCATTTGGGTGTTACCGATTCAAAAGAGTACCGTTTGGATTGGCATCGGCGGCTGCGCTTTTCCAGAGGCTCATGCAAGAAGTATTTAAAGGGATGAAAAATGTACTTATATTCCAAGATGACATTCTTGTGATGGGAAAAGACGAAGTAGACCATGAAAAGAAATTGATTCGGGTACTTAACATACTGGAAAAGCGGGGGTTGACAGCAGAACTGAAGAAATGCAAGTTTGAATTGAAATTACGCAGGAGGGAATAAAACCTAAGGAAGAATTACTCAAGACGATTAAAGAAGCACCAATACCTAGTAATAAAAAGGAACTAAAAGCTTTTCTAGGATTGGTAGAGTTCTATTCAAAGTTTGTAAGGAACTTTTCTACCAAAACCTACAACATAAGACAACTGTTAAAATCAAAGAACAAATTTGATTGGACTTTTGATTGTGAGGAAAGTTTCAACACATTAAAACTGGATAAATGCGAGGCTCCACCCCTACAAGGTTTCGACACAAGCCTTGATAGCACTGTCACAACTGATGCAAGTGGAAGAGGTATTGGAGCTGTTCTCACACAGACTGATAAGGATGGTAAAGAAGAAACTATAGCCTTTGCATCATGCTCACTAACCCCTACGAAGAGAGGTACCCCGTTATTGAGAGGGAGGCGTTAGCCTGTGTGTGGGGGCTTTTCGACAATATATCTGGGGAAGAAAAGTCACCCTGCGGTGTGACCACAAACCACTCACGAAGTTGCTCACCGTAAAGGGTATATACAACGCATCACCTAGATTGGCACGTCTGTCAATTAGGTTAATGGATTATAACTATGAGGTACAATACTTACCAGGAAAAAAGAATGTGGTAGCAGATTTTCTAAGCAGACTACCTTTAAAGGACCAAACTGAAGAAAACTATAAAGAAGAAGAATTGTGCGTAGCAAGCATTATTGAGGAATTCCCAAGTATAAAGAACAATGAATGGATCATGGCATACAGGAAGGATGAAACATTGCAAGAAGTTAGCAAATTCATTATAGAAGGGTGGCCATGCAAGAAGAACATGAAGAAAGAGCTTAGTCCTTTCTGGGAACTCAGAAACGAATTGTCAAAAGAAGGAGAACTTATCTTAAGACAAGGCAAAGTCATACCACCAACATCGCTAAAAAAAAAAGTACTAGACCTATGCCACGAGAGACACCTTGGAATTAACATAGCTAAACAAAGGATCAAGAGCTGGTACTGGTGGCCTGGATGTGATCTAGAGGTTGAAAGAGCTGTGAGACATTGTACAAAGTGCGAAAATTCCGACAAATCGCAGGTCACAATAAAACCACCTCTACAACCTTTAAAATGTCCACAAATGCCTTGGGAGAGAGTGGGAATTGGCATTATGGGGCCCATCCGCTACAAGGAAGAACAGGTGAAAATTGTGGTTATGGTGAACCATTTCTCAAGGTGGCCGGAAATAAAGTTATGTAACAAGGTTGAGACACAGGACATTGTCATATTTTTAGATAAAGGTTTCACAAGAGAAGGAATACCTAAAAGCATTGTGAGCGACAACGGAAGCCAATGCACCTCAGGAGAATTTAAAGGGTATATAGAAAGAAATGGTATAAAACACAAAACTACATCAGTGTACCATCCGGCAGGAAATGGAGCAGTAGAGCGCTTCAATAGAGTAATCAAAAGCACCATACAACTCGCAAACAACAACGGCCTGTGTTGGAAAAAAGAAGTGTACAAAATGATATGGGCATACAGGATTGCACCAAATGAAAGTACACACTACAGCCCTTTTTAGTTCAAATCTGTTTTATTTTTAACACAGCGTTAAGCCTACAACCTCGTGCCGAGGCCGGCCGCGTATGTGATAACTCTCGTGTTTCAGTGCCAGCGTGGACAGGGAAGGAGCTTTAACACAGCGCCTTGCCTACAACCCTCCAAGGAAGGCCGGCCGCGTGGCTTAGGGGTGCATTGCGCAGAGACTTGTCATATGCGAGAGTATGTCCGCTTTTGCGAGGAAGGCGTGGGGCGTGCAACTTGCCCAACTGTCATAAACTACCCAACAGGGCGCAACAGTCTCATAGAGAGACGAGGGCCAGAGCGGCAAGTAGGAGAAAAGGAAGTAGGAGAAACTAAGGAGCCTGAGGGTAGGCAGAGAAAGAGAGGGAGGGTGGTGGGTACGCGCGGCCTGCTGGTGAGCAAAGCGCAGGGGGGCGTGTGTGGTAGCAATAGCAGCTGTAATGTGCATGGTGATCAAGGACACAGCCGGGCCGGGTCTGCGGGGACAATTGCATCCTCGAAGAGGTGCAGAGCGCGGAGTCTAGTGGGCATATGTCGCGCATATTCTATAGAGCAGAAGTGTCGCACCAAGGGCTCCCAAACCGCCTTGAAGCGTGTGTCCCGCGCCTGCAACCTTGCCGTGAGTAGCTCCATCACCAGGACCTGCCAAAGGCGCACAAACCAGGAAGCTATGGGCGGCGCCTCTGTTCGCTTCCAGTACAAGGCAATGAGTTGTTTAGCTGCACCCCGCATTTGGAGCGTAAGGATCCAGTCGCTGCGGGTAAGCGCCTTGAGTGCGGTAGGGTGGATGCCAAGGAGGATCGTGCACACTTCCTCAGGCAGGGGGAACCCCAGCACCCCTTTGATATGGCTAAGCACCTCCTTCCAGAAAACAGCCAGGGTCGGACACGTCCACCATATATGCACAAAGTCACCAGTCGCAGAGCCACATCTCCAGCACGTCGGCGAGGCGGTGGGAAACATTTTGCTAAGACGTAGAGGGGTGTAGTACCATTGCGTGAGCAGCTTATAGGCGTTTTCCCTCTGTGGGATACTGCGGTACACCTTGGGTATATCCCGCCACAGTCTGTTCCATTGGGGGAGGTCAATCTCTTTTTCCGACGCCAATTGCCATTGTCTCTGATAGGGGTGTGCAGGCTTCTCGAAGGGCGTATACGCCCGGGTGGCCGCTTGATACATGTCGTCACTCGCAGTCCAGTGGCGCAGCTGAGCGTGCTGCAAGCCAGCCGTCTTCGGCACCCTAAATTCCTCCCTGCAGTCCTTCCAAGTCTTGGGCGAGCCCCCAAGGAAAAGGTCTCCAACTACTCTGCAGTCCCCTTGTGTCCATTGGTCGAACGCCCGAGTCTGATGAGCCGGGGGAACTGCGGGTTCCCCGCTATCAGGGTGTGCGGGGATGGGAACGTGGTGAGACCTCGAGACATGGCTACACTATCCCAGATGTCCAGAACCGTTTTTGTGGGGACTGCAAGGTATGCACTTCTGGAGCGTGCCGCCCGCGGGAGCCAGGGCAGATCCCATATGGTACGTCCTGTGACCGCTCGATCCATGTGGAACCAATGCTTGTCGCTTTCACGTGAGCCCCACTCTACCACAAAGCGGAGGTGCGCGGCCCAGTAATAGTGCACCAAGTTGGGACATGCCAGGCCGCCTCTATCCCTTGGTTCCATAAGAACCTTCTGTGAGAATCGGGGGCGCTTCCCGCCCCAGATAAAGGACGTGATCTCGCGCTGGAGGCTCCGAATGCAGTGGAGCGGGATAGGGGTGGGCAGACATTGGAATAGGGATAGAATTCTAGGAAGGATCGACATCTTAACCGCGTTAAGGCGTCCCAGCCATGAGATCATCAGAGGCTTCCACTTCCGAAGGTCCTCTAACACCGCTTTGCGACACTCCGTCCAGTTTACCGAGGACCAGGAATCTAAGCGGGGGGTAAGGGTAAGGCCCAAGTACCTGATGTGGTTCTCCGCCCATTGATAGGGCACAGCCTTCTTCAGGGATGGGATGTCCTCCGCAGGCACAGTGAGGTTGAGTGCCCAAGATTTAGTATGATTTATTTTAAGGCCCAACGCTTGTTCAAATAGACAAAGCACCTCGTGGACCGCTGGGAGGGATTCACAAGGGTGCGTAAGGGTGAGGATCAGGTCGTCCGCGAATAGCGCCACCTTGTTGTCCCTCCCCCCATGGGCTATTCCATGTATTCTAGGGTCGCGCCTTATCAGTGCCGCAAGGGGTTCCACTGCAAGGGCGAACAGGAGCGGCGAAAGTGGGCACCCCTGCCTCGTGCCTCTGTGTATCGTCAGTGGTGGCGTTAATTGACCATTTACCCTGATTCTGGCCTGCGGCCCTAGGTATGGGGCCATAATACTCGCTATCATTTTGGGGCCTAGACCCAGTTTCTGGAGGACCTCTTTCAGGAAGGCCCAGTCCACCCGGTCAAAGGCCTTCTCCGCGTTAAGCGAGAAAAGACAAGCCGGGATGTCCCAATGCCGCACCGTGCCCACCAAGTGTGCCCACCAAGTGTGCCAGTCTGCGCACATTATCGGCCCCCTGCCGGTCCCGGATGAACCCCACCTGGTCCGGGTTCACCAGTCCCGGCATGTAAGGGTCGAGTCGCTTAGCCAGTATCTTGGTAGAGATCTTCAGGTCGGTGTTCAGGAGGGCGATGGGGCGGTAGGAGGGACATAGCGCAGGGTCCTTCCCCGGCTTCGGTATCAACGCAATCTCCGCCATTCCCATATCAGGGGACGGACCAGATGTGTCTGAGAAAGAGTGGAACAGCCTCTGCAAATGGGGGCGAAGTTGAGTCTGGAAGATTCGGTAGAAGGTCAGTGGCAGGCCATCTGGCCCCGGAGTTTTCCCCGCGGGGAGATCTTTAAGAGCCGCAGAGACCTCATCCTCCAGTATGGGCTCTTCCAGCTCCATCGCGCATACTGGCGGTAGCGGAGTCCCCTCGTATTCAGCGAGGACGGCCGCTCGCGCCTCCACTGATGTGGATTCCCCCGCGTACAGAGAGATATAGTAGGCTACAAAGGCATCCTGTTTGGCTCTTTCAGTGACGGCACTAGTACCATCCTGGCGTTGTACAGTAGCAATATGGGCTCTGGCTGCTCTCGCCCTCAGTCTTCCTGCCAGCAGGCGTCCCACCTTGTCTCCCCCCCCTCATAGTACTTTTGTTTTAGCGCTAGCAGGGAGTGCTCCGCCTTGTTGGTGCGTAGGAGGCGAAGTTGTCCCCTAAGGTTCGCTAACTTCCTCCTGGACGCCAGGGAAGGTCGGTCCTTGTCCTGTGCCTCCGCCTGTTTGATCTCACCCGTTAGGTCAGCCTCCAGCTTATAGGCCGCCCGTCTTCTCGCTATCGCCAGGGAGGTAATGTGACCCCGTATGGTGGCCTTAAAGGCATCCCACACTACCGGGAATGGCGTTTCCGAGATATCGTTGATAGCGAAGTACGAGTCTATGGCTTCCCGGATGCTGTTAACATCCTCCGGGTCCCGAAGGATGCTCGGTGGGAGGGTCCATCTTCGTTCCCGGGGAGTTTGCGCCAGTGGATCCTGCAGTGTCAGTTCTACATGCGCGTGGTCCGACAGCGAGATATCCGATATGGCAACCTTCAGCGTGTCCCGCATCAGGTCTAGGGAGGTAAAGAAGTGGTCGATGCGCGAGTAGGTGCGGTGGGAGTGCGAGTAAAAAGTGTAGTCGCGAATCCCCGGGTTATGATAGCGCCACGCATCGATGAGTCCTAGGTCCGTAATCTGCTCCCTTAGCGTGGCTGACATCGCGCCCGTGCCGCTAAACGCGTTGTCCCCGCGGTCTATGTCTGGGTCCCATACTAGATTGAAATCCCCGCCTAGTATTGTGCGCGGTTCGCCGGTCTGAAACTGTTCCCGTAGGAGCGACTGGAGATATTTATCTTGCGACTGGTTGGGTGCATATACATTACCTAGAGTGAACTGCATCCCTCCCACCTGAACCGTGGCCCGAAGGAAGCGTCCATCGCCACTCTTGTAGGGTTTTGTGGATCCCCGCTTAAAACCAGCTCTGCACAGAATCGCCACCCCCGCCGTTTTAGTGTCAGCCGATGCCCAGAATTGTGTGGGGTATCTCGGATGCGCCATGCGTCTAGTGTCCCCCCGCAAAAGATGTGTCTCCTGAAGGAAGACAATGTCAGGGGAATGATGGAGAAGGTAGCGCCATACCTGATTCCGCTTATTGGAGTTAAGGCCTTTGACATTAAGCGTCAGGACCTTTAGGGGCTTAGGAACGTTCACCGCCATGACACTAAGGGGGTTAGAGCCGCCTCATCACCCAACATCTCCCACCCTGTGGAGCGAAGGGGGTCAGCCTCCCCCACCCACCGCAGTCACGCAGGCATCTCCGATAATCTCCGAGCCACCACTCTACACCAAGGGAGAAGAGGCCTAGTACAGGAAAGGCTCAGATGAGAAGTAGGAAGAATAGTACAAGTAGGAAAAAAGAAAGTACATAGAGGGTATATAACCACAACAGGCCAACATGGCCGTAATATAATGTCCCAGGTTCCGGGCATCCTCTACCCGAGGGTTTGGATGGTCTCAGGAATGTCACTTCCTAAGGGACAAATAGGGGGGTGTTCTGCTAGAAAGGTGGGTCTCGGTTGCCCCGAGGCCCGTCTGCCCCGCTGCCCAGGGCGGATTCGGGGGTCGTTAACACAAGTTCAGCGCAAAGGTAGACGTGTCTCATCAATCGGCTCAGAAGCGCCAGGCCCCAACGGTGAGGAGACCACTCCTGGACTGTAGGACCGCAAGGACCGACCCTCATGGTCCCCTTCAGGAGAGCAGCTGCACCCCATGTCACTTCTCCTCAGCCCCTTTTCTCGCTGGTGACTCATCAGGGCCACCTCCAGTGCCCAGCTGTCCCCACTCATCGGGGTGGCGGGTTCAATTCCAGGGGCGCACTCTGCCAGCGATGTCTGGGAATGTAGTCTCATAGGGGCCACAGTAGTGTAAGGGTCGCCCTATCGCCTTTCAGGGGGCGCCAAGCCGCGGTAGTTGTCTATTACAATATCAGGGATTGGGGCGGTGTTCTCCTCGCTGGCCGTTGATTACCTAAGGTCGGGAGCCGGTCCTCTGCAGTTCACGGAGTGCGGGACTTCGTGAGGTGCCCCTCGCGGTCATCTTCAAGGGAGCGAATGTGTTCTATGATATCCCGCTTGGCCTGGGACGGGGAGCAGGCATCCATTGGGGGTGTTCGGCGATGTCGAGTCACCGTGGTCCAGTCCGGTCGGGCCGGGAGTCTCTCTTGGCGCTTGGGGCGGGAGGGGCTGCGCTCCGGGGATTCCGGAGAGTCCAAGCAATTGTGCCGCCTCGCGGTAGGAGCGGATGACTCTGCGCTTGTCCTCCCAGCGAAAGATGAGGGCAAAGGGATGTCCCCACTGGTAGGGTATGTCGAGAGCCTGCAGCTTCTCTGTCACCGGGCGGAAGACCTTCCTTCTATGCAGCGTGTTGGGGGCCAAGTCTTGGAAGATTTGGATCTTGTGCCCTCCGTAGCGTAGGTCCTGCTTGTCCCTCGCCGCTTTCAGTATGGCCTCTTTCTCCATGAAGTAGTGCACTCGGGTTATAATGTCCGGGAGGAGGCCCGTCTTGCCTCCCGCACCGAAGATCCGATGGGCACGGTCCAAGAGTGGCGGGGGGGCTTCTTCGTTGCCCCACACCTCGTGCAGGAGTAGGGCCACATAGGCCATGGTGTCCGTCCCTTCTTCCCCGAGTGGCACGCCCCGGATACGGAGGTTGTTGCGGTGCCCCCTATTTTCAAGGTCCTCCTGCTTGACCTGGAGCTCGATGTTTTGCTCCTCCAGGGCCGCCACTCTCTGCCACAGCTGCTCCATATCTTCCGTGCGCGTATCAACAGTTTTCTCGAGTCCGTCAACCCTGTCTCCCAGCTCGGTCACTTCCTTGCGCAGCTCTTTGATGCACGAGTGCACCTCCGATCTCAGGGACCCTATCTCCGATTTCAGGTCTGCCATGAAGGATGACATGAAGGCCTGGATCACCGGCGGGGAGGCAGCAAGAGGCGGCGGCACCTCCTCCGTTGGCGCTGACGCTCCTGCTTTGCCCCACATGGCAACCACCGATGTGTCCTTGGACGCCACCGCCGAGTCCGCCCTGCCCCCTCTGCCGCGGGTCATTGTCAGTCCGGAGCGCAGGGCCCAGCCACCCGAAGCGTCGCCCGTCTCCGTGGGCGCGAATCCTCGATGGCGCTGCAGTAGCGTGGGGGCAGTTTAGTAAACCACCAGTAGTCTTCTCCCCTCTCGAGCACCTACTCACATGCAGACCCGCTTCGCCCAGGAGATGGGGTAAGGCCTGTGCCCTCATCAGGCCATAAGGTGGCACCAATGTGTGAGCGGACCGCTATGGGGGCCAGCTCCCCCCTCGAGCCAAGGACGCTGCACCATTCACCCCCGCGGCACGTGACGGTCCCTCACGGGGGTAGCCGAGGTGCACTCCGCTCCCCCACCACTGTCGTTCCTCTCGGGGGGCAAAGGAGCAGCGCACAGATCACCCCACGGCCCCAGTGCAAATGGAGGGGTACTCACGCGGCTGCAGTCGTTCCTACCCCTCGTCCCAGGCCGGCCGGCCAGGCCGCGGGGGTGCAAGCACCAGCGGATGAAGCGGCCCGCCCAGCCGCCGACAGCAAAGTTCTCTCCAGGCAGGGGGGCCGGGCCTCACTCCTCCCGCAGCACCCGTCCAGTAGGCAGGCCCAGTCCGGCCCGCCGGTGAGGGGAGAAGCGCGCGAGCCGCCTCTGCAGCCACCCAGGCAGCGTCGTCTTCTCCGAGGTCCCCTCTGAGGCGGGGGGTGGAGGGTCCGGTCCAGCGTGGGCGCCCAGGCAAGGGCAGCGGGGTGAATAGCGGCGCAGGGCCGAGGCCAGCAAGCACCCCTCGAGGCAGGGCCCCGTCGCACTCACCGGGAGCCCCGACGGGCAGCTGGGTCGGGCACCCGGGCCAGAGGCACCAGTAGGAGTAGTCAAGATGGCAGCTGTGACTCAGTCCGGGGGCGCGAGATGGCGGGCAGCACTTGTAGTGGGCCTAGTCGTGGCGCAGTAGCCCAGGGCGCTGCCGAGGCATCAGGCGGTAGGCAGAAGGGGGTTGCAGTGGAGACAGGTCACTAGGGGGCCCCCACGGCAGCCCGTGGTCCCGTGGCAGGGTCCCCAGACAGTGGGTCAGCCGGCGGCTTTCCCGCGTCTAGCGCGGCCGTGCGCCTCTGCCAAAGCCGGGTCCTCTCGTAGGGCCGGCAGCCGAGCGACCCCCACACCCTTGCCCGGGGGTCGCCCCGACACCGGCCGCTCCGTCTCCTCCGTCCGCTGGTCTCGCTACGCTCAGTCCGCGTACAGGGATACACCTCCGAAGGTCCTCTGGTGGCTCCGATCACCCCCTCAGCGTTGTGCGCCGCCCGCAGGGGAAGCGCGGCCAAGGCTACGGCCGCCAGACGCGGTGAAGAAATGGCGGCGGTGCACCGGCAGCAGAGCGTCAAGGTCTCCAGGTGGCCTCAGCTGGGTCTCTCGCACCAAAGTGGCCGCTCCGAGGGTCGCCTCACGTCCAGGGCTCAGATAGGAGACGGGGCCCCCCAAGTAGCCCCCCGAATGTCGCTTTAGAAGGCTTATTTAGGCAGCGGGGCAGCGGAGCTCACTCGAGGTGCGCCCGTTCACATCGCCGCCTTTGCCACGCCCCCCACTACAGCCCTTTTGAGTTGATGAGAGGGAGAACACCACTATCAAAGGACAATATTGGTTGGCTAATGGCTGCAAGGTGAGCAGAATGGTCAAGCGAATCAGCAATGGAAAACATCAAACAAAAACAAAGTACTTACAAGGAAAAATATGATGCAAAACATAAAAGCAAAGAAATCGAGATCAAAAAAGGAGACAGAGTAAGAGTGAAAAAAAGTGGATTTGTTGAAAAGGGGCAAAGTAGGTTTACTCAACCTATGGTGGTAGAAGAATTCTTTTGTAATTCTGCCCGCCTCAGTGACGGGAAAGTGTGGCATGCGTCTGCACTATCTGTTTGCAATCCTAAGGCAAAGGACGATTATGCTGGTGACACTGATCTGGATGGGGAAGAATGTATGAGTCAGGAAAAACTTGAGCACAACAGTAGAAGGATTACTTTGACTGGTTGTATTATGAGGAGTCTGAGAATGAGGGTGAGGGGACTTACACACACTTACAACGTCCACACCCAGAAGTTGATTTAGGTGAGAACAAGATGCATATTGAGTCCATTGGAGAGTGCGAATACAGCGGACCAGAGGACTGTGCCGGGTCCTCCTGTGGAATTCATTCGGCCATGTTAGAGGAAGGACAGGACTTAGAGGAAGCTACGAAGGAAGAAATGGACCAAGTTGACAGCAACACTGCCAGTGGTTCTGGAACAGAGGACAACAAGAGGTCTGATGTTGGACTAAATACAGATGACGACAACGGGGAGGAAACCAGCTGCATGAGTAGACATGGACGCCTTGTGGTCAGGCCTATGAAGCACAAGGATTTTGTTTGGGACTAACAGTTACATGTTTTCCTTTTCCCCTTCTTTCTTTTTTTTTCTTCCTTCCGTAAGGAGATGTGTTATGTTGGCTATCATTCCCTTTACACTTGTCCCCTGCATGCCCCCGTACCCGCCGCGCACTCCCTTGCATTTGCATGCATGACGTCAGCTGGCATTCTCCTATGCCAGCTGGCAGTTGGTATGACAGTTATTGGTGACAGTTGCAGCTGTCAGTTGTTTTGAGCTGGTGACCTGAGCGCTGCCTCTTTCACCGGTGTGTCGTTTTATGACAGAGAATAAAGCTACGCTTTAAAAGCACAAGGCGTGATCCTTCTTAACAGTAGAAGAGGGCGGGAGGGAGGCGGGCGGCGCATAGTGGGGCTACACGAAGTGCGTGGGTGGGCGTAGCTTCATGCCCACTTCACGTAGCCCCACTACGCATACTACGCCCACCCTTAGCACTCTCTAGCAGTAATCTGCACACCATGGCAGTATTAGCTTTTCACTCTCCCTTTCTTTCCATGTGTTTAGCTAACCCACATTGGTACAGCTTCTATTAAGTGTCTTTCACCTGAGGGGATCACACACTTTATGGCAGCACCAGCCCATTTGTTACAAATTTGAATTTCAGCATGCTGCTCGACATCCGGGTCTTGTCAGTTATAGCTGTGACTTTTTGCTTACATAAGGGAGTGTATGTGTGCAGGTCTAGGTGTGTTTCCCTTTACTTGTCTATGTGAGGGTTAACTAAAAATATTTCTCTGTGACTGTCATTATTGGTTTGTTCTTACTCTGTGACTCGGCCTGTTTGTAGTTGTGTGCTTGTCTCCATGTTTTATGCTACTCTTTACATTCCTTTACGCTGAATTGGTGTGGCTGTGTGTATTTTGTGTACGGTTGCCACTGTTGACTAAGATTCTTTGCTCACTACCAACGACACAGCAACTCTTTTCTAATGCGGGAATCCATTCGTCCTCATGCACACAAAATTGACCCACAAGGACACTCTTAACCCAAAGTAATTCGACCAAGTCCTTCAAGCACCTTTCTACCTAAACAGTGGATAAAGCTAGATTTGCTGTCACACAGCTTGAAACCTACCCTTCTGCCTCCTCATCGCACTTAGGGGCATATTTACAAGAACCTTTCAGTGACGTTGTGATGGCGATAGGGGCTTCGCCTTAATTACAAGGCAGCGTTAAGCCACTTAACACGGCACCTTTCATGCTGTACTTAGCGTAAAAGGGGAGGGCAATGGGTTTTGCGGTGGGAGTTCTACCGCAACCACAACACCCACTGATTTTGACGCTGCCCCCTATTTACAAGGGTGGTGTAAATAGGAGGCAGCTCATTAATTAAGACCGGCGAAAACCTGGTCTTAAACAGGTGAATGAGGAGAAATGCTTTATTTCTCATTGTTTTTGCTGTTTCCTTGAGTGCTGTGTTTCTGTCATGCCTGTCGAGGCCAAGGAGGTACACTCGGGAAGAGTTAGTGCCGCTTTCGGATTGTTGTTGTTTAGTTCCAGGTATCCTAGCGACGCATAGGAATGGTTGGCAACGGTTGGCAATACGTACATGGATAATGGCGCATGCGCGATGTTGAGCACATGCGCGACAGTGCAGTGTTCCTCGCCTTAAGCCCGCCTCTAACCTACAGGAAACGCTTCGCGTTTAGCCAGAGTTTGGACCTTGTCGTTCCGGGTTGGTGTTGGCGTGGCGTCAGAGGAGATAGTGAATCGTGTGGGAGGTCGAGGAGTCGGTTGTTTGTGAGCCCGTCTCAGTTGTCGTGAGTGATTAGGAGCGTCTTGCTTCTAATACCTGTAATATATTTGTCCTTGATTTATATTCCATATCACCGCTGTGCTAATTTAACAGTGGGTGATAATTCTTGTATGTACTTTAGTTCAGTCAGTTCAGGAGCCTTGTGTACCACACGTCTTTCGTGGTGTTTAGGTCCTGGTAAAAACCTATGATATTGATTAGGTTGATGTTTCCATTTGACACGGTCTCATTTAATAGACCTGGTGAGTTGCGCAGTACAAAGTGAATAACGTCTCCGTGGTGTTGCAATGATTAATGAGTTGTTCTATATTTAGGTCCCTGTTACAACATATGCACCTTACATCAGTCAAGACATTCAAAGTCCTAGATTACTTATTTTTGTATAGGTTTCCCCCACATTTGCATAAGGTAAATATACATTGCATTACACTCCATTTCTTGGAAAAAGAAGGGAGGGGATTAGAGTCACGTACTGTTCTTATGTTTTACAGCTGTTCCATCACCAGAGGAGAATACATCATCTGAGTGAAGAGGAGTGTGGAGCGCCATTTTTCTTTCCCTTTCTTACCCTTGTTTTGTTCCCCTGTGTTCCCCTTGGTTACTTGTCGGGTGCTGGTGTTTATTCCCGGCATCCGGGGGGTGACGAGGGGGAGACAGGGTGTTAAGCATCGTGACTCCTGGGCACTTCCGAGACAAACAAGGTGCATGCATTACAGTTGCGCAGCACACAGAGAAACAGAAAATTGCCATTGTATGTTTATGTGCAGGAAGGAGACCCTTCCTGCACATAAACAATCAAAAAAAAGAAATGACATTTTGCAACTTCTATATGTGCTGCATGAAGCAGCACACATAAAAGTTACAAAACATAATTTAAAGATTGTTTATTTGCAGGAAGGAAGACCTTCCTGCACATAAACAATTTTCCCCTCAATGCAGGGTGCAGCCCTGCGTTTCTGAAGTGACGAAGTGCGGCATTAAGCCAGTGAGGCTAACGCTGCAATCCATCACTTCATTGTAAATATGCCCCTCAGATTTATTATATACCTTTTCCATCTCTTCCAGTGCTCGAATGCCACTACTTACTGTTGCTTGTCAGCGGCGTCGACCCCATCCTCCCACTCCTTCATTGCTCCACTGCCCCTCTTCATTTATTTCTTTATTTATTTTTACTTTTTAGGATGGCCCCGAATCTGCAATTTGCTAGTTGGCTTTTCTTTTTATCTACATGCGCTTTTGTACAATTGGTTTTATTTTTTATATTTGCTGTTCAAACATGGACGTCTACTGTCTAGGTTTGCAGCATAATAAAGCAAACGTGATCATGCTTCATGATGCATGAGTGTATACCTCATTGACGTGAGGCTGGTTCTTCCACACTAGTAACACCATTGTTTTCAACAAAAGTCAATGCTATTCAGAATCTGCATAAAAGCAATGGAAAAGCCAAAAGATTGGCTAATGTATTTATAGGGGTAACTTTGCCAATGCTTCCTTCAAAGTAGTGTCTGTATCAGCAAGGCATTATACAGAATGGCTGTTAGAAGTAGAAGATTGTATGAAATGAATGGCAGTGGGAACCAGGCCCCAAACCGAAGGTCTGGCTACAATGCTCAACAGTAGAACGTCTGACCAACGTACCATGGTTGCCGTAAAGATACAACTCCACAACACAAAATACCATTCCACATAAATACACTTGATAACACACAATCCCACTACACAGAATTCCAGTATACTCATTACCACATAATTGCACAGCACACCATGCCACATAATTCCACTACTCAAATCCACTCCACAGCACACAATTCCAGTCAACACAATTCCACATCCACAACTAACTAATCCAGTTCAATCCAATGCACATAATTCCACTACTCACCACATACATACACTCCATAACACCTCGGTAAAAGACATTGCCATTTACATTGCCAATAGCTCTAAAACAAACAAATGCGAGACCAATTGCATTTCCAGCACTTGTTTTCACCATAAGCCCAGAGGGGGCAGACAGTGGAGCGGCACTCATATTGTCCATGCATGAGTAACCCCATCCCATGTTTTTTCCTCTTCAAGTAGACATGTTTAGTCATGTTTAAAATATTACTAAGTCAGGGCTACGAATATCAGAATGCAATGAAAAAATACCTGTACCTGATGAGCTGCTCAGGTATGTCCAAGAGACACATGAGAGCTGTCTTGGGGTCTCAGAGCCATAGCCCAGGGGAGGGAATCGAGGTGTGGGGCTAAATGTGTTCTTTCCCCTAAAAGTCCCCGAGAGGGCAGACTTTTGGGGGCTATTGCGCTTCAGCCCATTGGTGAGATTAAGGTTCTCCAGCTATGTTTTTTCTACTTAAAGCCCTGGAACAAGAAGAGTGCTGGGTTGGCACCCTCGTGTATTAAGGGTTCATGCGTGTAGAGCTTATCCAGTCCAGATTTGATTTCTTTGAATTCTGGAACTTGAAGTCTTGTTCATTAAATTATTAATTCAAGATTTTCAGTCCCAGATTCCCAGACTCCTGCACACGTCTTCTTACTTGGGTAGCGCAGCCATTTTTGGGGGAAACTGGTAGCTCGAGACTGATGCTGCAGTTATAATGTATGGACAAAACTGTCATATCAGGCACTTTAAACTTGTACCATCCTGCACTGGGCACCTTATTTAACATTACATTTTCTTAACTGCCTTAGTTTTTCACTTGTACATTGATACCTTGCTCAGTGACCTTCTCTTTTTAAAAATACTCTATGTTAAAGGTTTTATGTATGCACTTTGTGCAATGGTTTTAATTTACTGTTCACTTTAATAAAATTAAACTTGTAACTTTAGTCCCAGATTTCATACAAAAACTTAAGTTGGATGCAAATGGTTGCATGTAACTAAGAAAGTTGAGAACTTTGTAGGTGGACCTGGGAACTGCAATGAAGGTTAACACTGTGGGGCAGCATTATCAGTTTTCCTAATTGCAAGTCCAGTTTTTTTTCCCTTTGGATTCTTGAATTTGTAGCTCTGTTTATTTCATTACCAAATCAGGACAAATCGCAGAATGTAAAGAAAAAAAAGTAAGGAGTAGAACTGCTCATGCGTGTAGTTGTACATAAAAAAATGAGAGCTCTTAAGCCATAAACCAGGGGAGTATTTTAACAAAAAACTGGTGATCTGATAAATCCTGCCCAAAACTGCCACTCACAGACTCTCTCTTCTAGACCCTAAACTTTTGGAGGGGCCTGCATTAAAATAATTTTGCTCAGGGGGGCTCGGCACAAAAAAGTCTGAATACCTCTGGTCTAGATTTATAGGTTTGAATTTTAGTACTACGAACGCAATCATTCATCCTTCCGACATGGATAAAATTGATACAATTTAATAGGGAAATAACCACAACTGATTTTAAGCATACAAAAATCATTGCATTCAGTTGTGTGCAGCAGAGACTAACCACAAACTAAATATAAAAGTGTTTTCTGATTTTCGTAAGTAAAAACCACAATGTACAATTTTGAAATCTCTTACATTTGACTACAGAACATATGTGAATAGAGTTATTTCGCTTCTGAGCCCCCCTTTAGATAGCATTCAAAGAGAAGTTGACTCTAGGATTATCCAAGGAGTCTTTGGATTTAAGAACTCTTATCTGTTGAGTAGCTTATCCAATCCAATGTTTTACTTTGCATTGTAGGACTTGTAGTCATGTTTATCCCATTATCAGTACTGCAAGTCCTACATTGAAAGCACAACCTTGTACTCACGCATGAACATAATACAATTGCCTAGATCCAGGGCTTCAAGTAGGCCGGGTCCTAAAGAGCAGGTGCTGAGAAGGGTCTTTATCGGGCTCTCTATTTTTGCCCTCACCCTCAGGGTGAAAATATTCTTAACTCTGCCGCAGTACTACTCTTCATTGCCTTTGTTGTAACTTCAAAGAGACTCGTTATAGTTCTTTCACAGTCTCATCAATTCACAACTGAAGCATTTTCAATATTATATACAACAAAGCCAAGTTGTTGCTTATTTATCTTTAGCAACTAATAACCATTGGCAAAGCCAGTAGTCCTGGCTCGTTGTAGGTAGAATCTTACTTGTATTTTATATCCGGATGCAATGACAGAAACAGAAAAATACCAGAAGGGTGGCACACTATGCTACGCACAAAATTTTAGCATATGTGTTTTTAAGGCACGCCCTTAATTACATCAGCCACACCCCTTTGACAGAACCACAATCCCCCCCTGCCTCCCTCCCCCCCCCAGATTCTTCATCCCACTTAGAGCTCTGCCTAGAACATTTACCTTCATTTAAACTCAGCAGTGGCGAGCACCGCCGCTTTAAAATGCCTCCTCTGTGGGCTTGTTTAGCCTCTTAGGGAACAGGGAGTGTGCACTGCACAGGCTGCCAGAAAGCAGCCCGCAAAATAACTTTCCCACAGAACAGGGTGTGTCCCTGCAGTAGCTGTGTTGTATAACCAGGCCCGATCCCCTGTATGAAGCCTGCTCCAAAGGAAAGTATGGGCGGGAGGGGTTAGCTTAACCTGACAAAAACATCAGGGGCTTTTAGCCTTGCTTTCGCAAGAAGCATCTTAGAATACATTAAAAGCAGTTCCAGAAATTACACTGCCAGACAATTGCTTCCTTTTCAACACCGTTGCAAGTGTAAATATAGGCTCCAAAAATCCCACCAGTCAAGGTGGTAGAGGCCAAAATAAGACAGTAGTGGGTGAGGGTGTGAGGAGGGCCCTGGCAGCTATGCCCGCTGCAGCACATTTCAACTCAGTTAGATTCACCTGGAGAAAACGGGCCGGATTCCCAAAGGTGAAATTACACCTTTGTGTAAGTTTACGTTTGTTTTGGAATTCACAAAACTGCATTTTATGGGTAAGTTAACGAGTGCTGAGACTTCGCAGTCGGGGCGAAGAACTCTGCGCATAAAAAGATGGGCATGTCATGTCTTTTTATGTGTGATGGGCATGTCATGTCTTTTATGTGGGATGGGCATGTCATGTCTTTTATGTGGGATGGGCATGCCATGTCTTTTTATGTGTGATAGGCATACACTGTTTTTTTAATGTAGGATGGGCATGCCATGTCTTTTTATGTGGGATGGGCATGCCAAGTCTTTTTATGTGTGATGGGCATGCCAAGTCTTTTTATGTGTGATGGGAATGCCATGTCTTTTTATGTGGGATGGGCATGCCATGTCTTTTTATGTGTGATGGGCATGCCATGTCTTTTTATGTGTGATGGGCATGCCATGTCTTTTTATGTGTGATGGGCATGTCATGTCTTTTATGTGGGATGGGCATGTCATGTCTTTTATGTGGGATGGGCATGCCATGTCTTTTTATGTGTGATAGGCATACACTGTTTTTTTAATGTAGGATGGGCATGCCATGTCTTTTTATGTGGGATGGGCATGCCAAGTCTTTTTATGTGTGATGGGAATGCCATGTCTTTTTATGTGGGATGGGCATGCCATGTCTTTTTATGTGTGATGGGCATGCCATGTCTTTTTATGTGTGATGGGCATGCCATGTCTTTTTATGTGTGATGGGCATGCCATGTCTATGTGTGATGGGCATGCCATGTCTTTTTATGTGTGATGGGCATGCACTGTCTTTTTATGTGTGATGGGCATGCCATGTCTTTTTATGTGTGATGGGCATGTCATGTCTTTTTATGTGGGATGGGCATGCCATGTCTTTTTATGTGTGATAGGCATACACTGTTTTTTTAATGTAGGATGGGCATGCCATGTCTTTTTATGTGGGATGGGCATGCCATGTCTTTTTATGTGGGATGGGCATGCCAAGTCTTTTTATGTGTGATGGGAATGCCATGTCTTTTTATGTGGGATGGGCATGCCATGTCTTTTTATGTGTGAATGGCATGCCATGTCTTTTTATGTGTGATGGGCATGCCATGTCTTTTTATGTGTGATGGGCATGCCATGTCTATGTGTGATGGGCATGCCATGTCTTTTTATGTGTGATGGGCATGCACTGTCTTTTTATGTGTGATGGGCATGCCATGTCTTTTTATGTGTGATGGGCATGTCATGTCTTTTTGTGTGTGATGGGCATGTCATGTCTTTTTATGTGTGATGGGCATGCCATGTCTTTTTATGTGTGATGGGCATGCACTGTCTTTTTATGTGGGATGGGCATGCCATGTCTTTTTATGTGTGATGGGCATGCACTGTCTTTTTATGTGTGATGGGCATGCCATGTCTTTTCTTTTTATGTGTGATGGGCATGCCATGTCTTTTTATGTGTGATGGGCATGCACTGTCTTTTTATGTGTGATGGGCATGCACTGTCTTTTTATGTGTGATGGGCATATCATGTCTTTTTATGTGGGATGGGCATGCCATGTCTTTTTATGTGTGATGGGCATGCCATGTCTTTTTATGTGTGATGGGCATGCACTGTCTTTTTATGTGGGATGGGCATGCCATATCTTTTTATGTGTGGAGTTCTTGGCCCTGAATGCGGAGTCTGTGCACTCGTAAACTTCCCTCTTAAAATGCAGTTTTGTCAATTACAAAACAAACGTAAACATATACAAAAGTATAAGTTTATCTTTGGGAATCAGGTTCAACAAGTTTATATTTTTGTTACACTGCCAGCACATCCAAATAATGGTCACATCTGTTTTCTATAATATGCCTTTGCACACAAACGTGGGCCCAACAGTTCACATATCAACCAAGTTAAAAATACACACTGGGCGGATGAAAGGCTTGGCTTGCAAATGAGAGGAAGTGAACTGTCAGTGGCACACGTTAGTTGTGAGTGCATTTGGGCGGTGGGGTTAGGCAACCATGCTCGGAAAACACCCACGCACTCGTTGCATGTGTCTGACATCTTTATCCCCACAGTGAAGACAGTGGCGTAGGAAGGGGGGTGTGGTGGGTGTGGCCCGCCCTGGGTGTCATCACTGAGGGGGATGACAAAATGGCAAAAATATGTGTTTTTTAACACATATTTTTACCATCTTGTCAAGCCGGGGATGACAAGAAATGTTCAGCACCAGATACCACCTGACCTTGCTAGGCCACTGAGTGAGGAGAATTAACCTACACAACCCTTAGAACGCCCATCACCTCAGCTGGTCTACCTTTTTCCAGTGACATTAGCAATCTGGTGTTTTGTACATGGCGGACATTTGGCCACGCCCGTCTCGCAGCCCATGATTACTGGCCAACCTCTGCTGGAAACGGGCTTCGGTCATGCACAGCAGGCAATGGATGCGGGGCCATGGCTTCTAGGGACCTCATATTAATAACTAATAAAATTCTACAAGATATAATAAAATGACAAACAATTCTCATTAAAAACTCTAAAATACATAACATTATTAAAAAAATCGATATTTTTGTAAACTATATTTTTGTAGAATATTTATTACAACTATATTATTGTTATCGATATTACTTACCTGTCAGTTGATATTCTGGTCAAACTATATTTTTGTTGTCGATATTTCTTCAACTCGATATTTCTGCGGGGATATTTATGTCACACGAAATTTCTCCGTCAATATTCCTACTCTGCACCGCAGAGAGTGTGTCCCCCCCTGTTTTTGTACATAATACATAGCTGTCATATTGTCCGTCCGGATTAGAACAGCTTTGTTTTGTACTTGTACTTGAAAAGTCTTGAGTGCTAGGAAAATCGCTAGCAACTCTAAGTGATTGATGTGGAACAGTTTTTGTTGGCTGTTCCATTGGCCTTGAGTGGTATAGTGCATGAGATGGGCTCCCCATCCTGTGAGGGATGCATCTGTCGTGAGCACTATTTGTGGAACAGGGTCTAGGAACGGCCGGCCCTTTGTCAAGTTTTTGGTGTTCCACCATTGCAGAGAGTGATATGTACGGCTGTCCACCAACACCAGGTCGGTGAGCTGACCTTCAGCCTGATTCCACTGTTGTGCTAGACATTCTTGTAGTGGACGCATTTGTAGTCTTGCGTGAGGGACTATGAAGATGCAAGACGCCATCATGCCTATTAGTTTCATGAACACTCTGGCTTGAAGAGAGTGCTGGCCTTGAAAAAGGGAGACTAAGCTCTGAATGCTTTGAATCCTGGCTTGACCGGTGGAGAAGTGTGGCTCAGGGGTTAGAGGCAGCAGACCCGGAAGCTGAGATCGGTCCTGGACCAGGGTTCAATTCCCCGCCTCGGCGGGTCTTGGGCTAAAAATACCACGGACTCGATAATTCTCGCCCCGGTGCCTCCTCGACTCACGGGTTCACACTCTGCGACTCTGGGCAATAGCTTGCTTAATCTCCACAACGGCCCCTCGCGGCGGGATGCCTGACTTTCACCTTGTGGATACCCTGCTATCTCACAGGGGAATACCAGGAAGGGTTCCCTAAGCAAGCGCCGGGACACCCACTGCGGGTAGCTGTGCGCTATATAAGCTCAACTACATTTACATTTACGCTAGAGCTGCCGGTGTGTCAATGGTAGCTCCTAGATATTGGTGAACGTGCGAAGGCTCTAGGTGCGACTTGGTGTAGTTTATTGTAAACCCTAAGTCATGTAATGTTTGTATTGTTTGTTTTGTGTGTTATACACACTGGTTGAACGATCTTGCTTTTATGAGCCAGTCGTCGAGGTAAGGGAAGACATGTATCTGTTGTCTTCTGAGATGTGCTGCTACTACTGCTAAGCACTTTGTAAACACTCGTGGTGCTGTTGTGATCCCGAATGGAAGGACTTTGAACTGATAGTGTTGTCCTTGTATGACAAATCTTAAATACTTCCTGTGCGCAGGATGTATAGGAACATGAAAATAGGCGTCCTTTAGGTCCAGTGTTGTAAGAAAGTCTCCCTGTTCTAGTAATGGGAGTACTTGTTGTAAGGTGATCATGTGAAAATGATCTGATTGTATGTAGTGGTTTAGGGGCCTGAGGTCGAGAATCGGTCTTAATGTCCCGTCCTTCTTGGGTATTAGGAAATACAGGGAGTATACTCCTGTTCCTTGTTCCTGCAAGGGGACCACTTGAATAGCATCTTTCTGTAGGAGTGCTAGAACTTCCTGTTGAAGCAGAGTTATGTGTTCTGTGGACATTGGACGCTGTCTGGGTGGTATGTTTGGGGGGGTTGCTGTGAGTTCTAGGCAGTAACCATGTTGGATAATTTGTCTTACCCACCTGTCTGTTGTGATGGAATTCCAGACAGGTAGGAACTGTGATAGTCTGCCCCCCACAGGAGTGGAATGTTGTAGGGGAGGCAGAGGGAAGTCACTGTTTGGGAGTGGAAGAGGAGCGGTTGTTGTTATTACCTCTACCTCTTCCCTTATTGTTGTTGCCTCTGTAACCTCCTCTAAAGTTGCCTTTATTAGAGGGGGTTTGTGTATGTGTTTTAAAAGATGATGTGTTATCTGCGCCGGTCTGCTTGGAGCCTCCTCCATAAGAGGAGCGACGAAAAGAACTTCTAGTCTGGGTGGATTGTAGCGCACCCATAGACTTAGCAGTGTCTGTGTCCTTCTTCATCTTCTCTAGTGTGTTATCTACTTCTGGCCCGAACAACTGGTTCTTATTGAAGGGCTGGTTCAAGATGGTAGTTTGTACTTCTGGTTTGAAACCTGGAATGCGTAACCATGCATGACGTCTGAGGATAACACTAGTGTTATCTGCTCTGGATGCTGTGTCAGCTACATCTAGTGCGCATTTAATTGAGGCATTAGATATTAATTTGCCTTCTTGTAAGAGCTCTGCTGCCTGATCTTTGTATTGATCTGGTAGGTGTTCCATTAATTTTCTAGTTGGTCGTAGTGAGCCCTGTTGTAGCGTGAGAGTAAGGCTTGTGTGTTTGCTATGCGCCATATGTTTGTTGCTTGTGCAGCAATTCGTTTCCCTGACGCATCAATAATTTTTGATTCTTTGTCAGGCGGGGGTGTGTCACCAGAAGTTTGGGAATTGGCTCTTTTACGTGCATTTGACACTACCAAAGAGTCTAATGGCAGATGTCCCTTAATGTCGACTGGATCAGCTGGTGCTGGTCTATACTTTTTCTCTATTCTGGGATTTAGTACCCTACACCTTACTGGATCTTTGAAAATCTCTGGAGCATGTTTAATGACCCCTTTGATCATAGGTAGTATTTGAGTAGACCTTTTTGACTGCTCAAAAGTGTCTAATAAGAAATCCTCCTCAATGGCATCAGAGTGCATTGGAACTCCATGGTAAAGTGCAGCTCTGTTTAATAGATGATTGAACCCAATACTATCCTCTGGAGGGGAAGGTTTTGTTGGGTAGTACTGAGGATCAGGAATGTCTGGTGCATTATTTGGTGGGAAATTATATGCATCGTCCTCTTTGGGATATTCTGGGTTGACAGCTTCATCCTCATCTAAAGGGTATGTATGTGGCTCTGGTACATCATCCCCCCCCACCTAAGTCATACTCTTCATCAGTGTGGTGTGATGATGCAGGAGATTGAGCAGGAGAAGTTATAGGCTCAATATATGGAGTGATAGGAGAGGAAGAAGGTGAAGGAGAGGGAGGGTGCATTGGAGAAGTTGCACAATCCTTTTTGGCAGGAACCACAGTTGGAAGTGGTGTGTCTGCTGGTCTTTTTTTATGAGGAATTGCTTCCACATGTCCAGTTTTTGGATTAATATAGACTTTTTTCTGTTTAGGATCTGGTCCAAACAGATCTTCCTCTTCTATAATTTTCTTCGGCATCAATTTCTTCAGTGCCGATAGGGGTTGTTTAGTGTTTTTTGCCTTAGAAGGAGTGATTGAGTCCTGTGGCAATTTCTTCGGTGCCAAAAGTGGTTTAGGCTTGTCTGTATCAGGCCTTGTAGTCTTTGGTACCGCTATTGAAGATTTTGGCGTGGAGACAGGTTTTGTTGGGCCTGCAGCGCCAGAATCTAGCTTCCCTTCTTTATTTTTGGAGCCGGATGGTTTCGGAGTCGAAGCTTTTGGGTCCGTTACGGTTCTTGGGATCGGCACCGATGCCTCTTTTGGTTTGGGTGCTGAAGAGTCTTTGGGCGCCGAAGGGCATTTTAGCTTCGGTGCCGAAGAGTCCTTCGGTGTCGAAGGATGTTTCGGTGCCAATAGAGGAGGTGGAATTGGCACATGTGGTTTTTTCGGTGCCGAGGCACCGGAAGGCGTAGTCTTTTTCCTCGGAGCCGAGCCCGAAGGCGGGGCGTCGGAGGGTAAATTTCGTTCCCGACTGGGCCCCATGGGCGGAGTGCTGACCGTTGCCTTTGGTTTGGGCAGTGTCTGTTGTGCAGGGGCAGAGGTACTCACGGGTTGTCGAGATGAAATCGAATCGTCCGAGTCCTCTGCTCCCGATATGATCTGGAGATCAGGCGAGTCTTCCTCGGCAACGAGTGGAGCCTCGTCCTCGGAGATATCTACGAGTGGGTTCTCGTCCTAGGCGACGTCTTCTTCGACGATCTCCTCCTCAAAGATGGCCTCCTGTGCTGGCGCTGATCTCCTCATCTCGTGTCAACGGGCCCTTCGATCCCGAATGGTCTTCTTCGATCGGAAGGAGGCACAGGCTGTGCAGGTCGACTCGTCGTGTTCTGGCGAGAGACAGAGGTTGCAAACCTCGTGATGGTTGCTATGAGGGAATTTTGCTCGACATACCGGGCATCTCTTGAATGGAGTTCTGTCCATGAGGCGTAGGCCGTACGGTGCCGATAGGCCCAACGGCCCACGTCGACGCACCGGGATGTAGCTGGTGATGTTGAAAAGATTATTCGATGTCGATAAGTGTTTATCTAAAGTTTCACGCTTCGAAAATGCCGAAAAGAGTGTTTTCTAGCCGGAGCGGAAAACTTTCATCCGAACCCAGTGGCGGAAAAAAACAATCTGAGGATGGAGTCGATGACCATGCGCAGTATTGTCCAAGGGAGGAGGCACCTATCTCGTGACTACAAAGACTTCTTCCAAGAAGACAACAACCTGAAATCATCCGAGCCCAACACCAGGTGGCGATCTATTGCTAAGTGTACAATCTGCAGCTCATATGCCTCGAACATATAATTATATTTTAGAAGCACAGCAAACATGACTCGAGTGTTCGTAACTTACAGCTTAGCAGCTGCTTTGTATACTTGCTTGTGACTTAATCAGACCCTCCAGGATTTCGTGATTTGCAAAAAAAATTGCGAAATCGGCAGTTTTGTAAAAATGCTGCAATTTTTACAAAACTGCCCGCGAAATCCAACCCCTTCTATTGGCCGGGTGGCTTTCGCCATGGAGCCAATAGAAGGAGGGGTCCTCGTGTCCTCCCAGCAGGCAGGCGAGGTGGAGTGCTTATTTACTGCTTTATTGAAGTGTTGGGCCCGCCGCGTGCCCGGGCCCAGGTGGCTTTGGGCCCGCTGCACACGGGGCACTTTAAAAAAAAAATTATTGTAGTGTTGGGCCCGACGCGACCCCGGTGTGCGGCGGTCCCAGTTGACATTGGGCACGGCGCACTCGGGAGGCCCTGGGGGCATTAAAAAAAAAAATGATTATAGTGTTTGGCCCGCTGCATGCTCGGTGTGCGGTGGGCCCAGGTGCCGTTGGGCCCGCCGCACACGGGGCACGCGGTGGGCCAGGTGGCGTTTTAAAAAAAAATATTGAAGTGTTGGGCCCGCCGCGTGCCCGGAGTGGGGCGTACCCAAGTGGCATTGGGCCCGCCGCACACGGGGCACGTTGCAGGCCCTGGGGGCATTTTTTAAGAAATTATTGTCGTGTTGGGCCCGCCGCGTGCCCGGTATGCGGTGGGCCCATGTGGCATTGGGCCCGCCGCACACGGGCACGCGGCAGGCCCTGGGGGCATTTTAAAAGAAATTATTGTAGTTTTCGGTCCGCTGCGTGCATGGTGTGCGGCGGGCCCAGGTGGCATTGGGCCCGCCGCACAAGGGGCACGCGGCAAGCCTAGGGGGCATTTTATTTAAAATATTGAAGTGGTGGGCCCGCCGCGAGCCCGGTGTACGGCGGACCCAGGTGGCATTGGGCCCGCCGCAAACGGGGCAAGCGGCGGGCTTTTAAAAATATTGTAGTGTTGGGCCCGCCGCGTGCCTGGTGTCCGGTGGGCCCAGGTGGCATTGGACCCGCCGCACACTGGGCACGCGGTGAGCCCTGGGGGCATTTTTTTTTTAATATTGAAGTTGTGGGCCCGCCGCGTGCCCGGTGTGTGGCGGGTCCAGGTGGCATTGGGGCATACGAGGTGAGAGCCCCTTTGGTCCGTGCACTGCCGCTTCCTTGTCAGTGAAGACCCCACATGCACTAGGCCTCGCAGTTAAAGCGCTTTTGACTCATGACTCATGCAAAGTGATCACGAAAGCGATCGCTATAGAAAAAAAAACACGCAAAGCCCAATCACGGCCCCAAAAGGAAAAGCACGCGCACGAGCATGTGCGATTCCAGGGTCCGTTTTGAGAGCCCGGACAAAAGGGCTCTAGCCAGCGCGAGCACTGCTATGCAGTGCAATGCAGGGCGCGAGACCTAAAAATATGCGAGCAGCGAGTTGTAGTTACTCAGCGGCAGCACTATGATGGTTCCTTTTCAGATGAGGGTAGGGATCTCAATAACAACCTTGAATGTGCTAAATATTTTTATGTCGCTTCTGAGAAGCAGACACCCAGGCCATAAAGCATGAAATGTGACAAAATATTATCCTGCCCCTTATGTCCTGCAGCCCAAGGTAAATGTAGGGTTGTGTCAGTGTATAAGGCCAGCCATTCATGTCATGAAGTGGTAGGGTTTGGAAGAGGTTTTCCTCCTGTACGGCCAGTTTCTGTCCACAAATCATTTTAGGTGCAACCGAGGCTAGTTCTATCATTGGGCCACCATGTTGGCTTTTTCCTGCATTTTTTTTAATCTGTCCAAGAAGCGGCTGTGGGTGTTACTGATTCAGCTGAGAATCGCAATCCTAACGATTAGGATACAGAGTGCCATCATATAAATCAAAGACCTGAGTAACCACCATCAAAATATCTTGTGATGGGCCAGAATTGCCTGTGAATGAATACTTTAACTAAACTTGAGCTTTATATAATCCCTGACAAAGTCTTGTCACCTACTGGGGCAACTGTAGCTTAATAAACTGGCTACCATGGAAGGACCTCATTAATGGCTGTTCCGGCCAAGCCCTTGTATTTTTGTAGGCCGTTGGCGGAAATTAAATCAATATCTTGAATCCACTATAGAGTTTGCCAACTCTTAGCTTTTCCTTCTGAGTAACATGCCATTTAATTCCCTCAGGAGGCTTGAAGATTGTAGTGGAAGAACAGTGACTTCCAAGTTGGACGCAGACCAGTCGAATGCATTTTTAGCAAGCCTTTCCAAGTAGTGGCTCTATGCTGCAGTCCAGCTAATTATCAGAGTTGACAAGTATGCATACATCACCCAAAGCTAAGGATTTAGTATTATGGACCTCTATTAGAGGCCCACATAAAAATTCGAAGTTGGTTGCTTGACCTTCAGCGCAGTTCATCGAGGCATTCAATTCCACGCGGCGCTGAAATGGAAAATCCATGTTTGATCACAAGTTTCTAGGAGTAACTCTATTGTTAAGATTTGAGGTTTCCAAATTTTACCTGAAGTGTGGCTTTTACTGGATTGGCGGCACCTATCTCCGTTTCTTTGCCAGTGTAACTTCTGTCTTTTGACAGCTTAGATTTCAGTCTGGAAGAAATAGACAGCAATAGACAGCGTTATTATTCTACTTGCATTTGGGTAGTGTTGTTGCTTTTTTGCTGAGACTTTGTTTTATTTAAATGTAAATTATTATCTTCTGCTTTTGTAGAATGGGTGCAACTTCTGAGGAGCCAAGAAATACTTGCTTTAAAGTAAAAAACAAAAAAACAAAAGAGGACTTGTCCATCTCAATAAAGAAGTTTTCGAAATAGAGAATTTAGAGGTCCCATTTGTAGTCCTTGCTTTTGCAATTAAACATTATTAACATTTAAATCTGTCATAAGGTCTAAGAAAAGCGGCGGATATGAGAGGTGCCGATGAATGGTGGGAAGCTGACAACTGCACAAGGTCCTAACATGGAGGCATTTCATAAGATGTCTTGATGGAATTGCCTGGTTATGTCTACAAGTGTATTGGGCTAAAAACGCACAAATGACCTTGGTTTATTAATAACATTGTAAAATACAGTACCCAATATCTGATATAACATCACCAATGAAAAAGGCTAGAAGATATTTCAATTGCCTTGTTTCCCAATGTGGCTGAAATTTGCAGTGGGGCGCATTTCTGCTCCCAGGGGCAGCTTGCGTAAACTCAAATCTTTCAGCAAAGAAGGATTGATTCTAGGGCCTATACGCACCGCAGAACAACAAATAGATGGAGAAATTAGACAATGTGGCCAAGATGCATGAACTGCTACGAAAACCTCAGGGACCACAATTGCATAAGATTTTAGGCTATATGTCGGAAGGGTGGGGGAGAGGGGCATTGATTTATCTTTTTCATGTTTTATGTGGTTTTGTTTTCTGAGTGTATAGCTACACAACGTATATTAAAAAAAAAACACGGTGAGGGTACTTAAATTGTGTGCACAGTGGGATATTCCATACAGTACTTTACACTCTATTTAGCTTTCCACTGACGCTCAACCTGGAGCAGCCCACCGTAGAAGCCACTACACAATCAACATAAATTTTAACCAAGGATCATCTACTGTTGAGAAATAATTCAAGCAACAATTTATGCCATTAATCTATGATCAAAAAAAGAATGAAAACATGTTCAAAAGCAGGCTTGTATTCTTCTTTTTAGTCAATTCTGTAATGTTTCATTTGGTGATGGCATCCAAAATATCGCTGTTCATTGCATTTTCATAAACAACTGTCGCATGTTCTATACAATATTCCACAGCTACAGCCTACACGTTTCGTCCTTGGTTAAAATTTAAGCTACACAATGTATCCTGCAGTAAACTGTGTATGTACGCCACCTGACCTTTAAGAGTCATATCGATGGCAAAAACCCAATAAAATGTATGGCGAGAAAAAAATATCTTTCAGCAAAGAAATTGAACGAGTATAAAACATTAAAAGATATCTCAATTTTCCCCCTTCACTCTACTATTTGCATTCTCTCGTGCCACCTCTCTTGCATCTGACCTCTGAACGTTTGATATCTTAAGAGGTCAGGGTACCCCTGGACTTTGTTCCCTTGGACTGCTTGTATTCTTCTGGGTGGATGCCCCTGCCTGTATTAGTATTGAATTAGATTGTGCACACACTGTGCCGTTTTCTCTGTGGGCAGTGAGCGTGTGTAGCTGACAGTATTACTTTGGACTGTGCACGCTAAGGGGTGAGGGTGAATTTTCGGCTGAATATTTTGGACCAGCTTTAATTACTATACAATGATTTTTGAAGTTTTATAATTCTCTTATTGATACTTTAAACCCCATAATTTCACAAAAATGCTAATTAAAAGAAAAAGAGATGAGAAGAAATGGTTACAAAATCATGGCCTTGTGTCAAGAAACACTAGTCCACAAATATTTTAGAAAACGAATTAGAATAATAGTTAATCTAGTCTTCAGATAAAAGGAGGGATTATTTTGCAATAATAGTTAATCTATTCTCCAGATAAAAGGCGGGATTATTTTGCAAGGATCGAATGATTGTTTATATAATTACTTTCCCAATTTATGAAATTAAAGACTGGGCTGAAATGATTACCCTGAACGTACAGTGAATTGGTGAACGCTGACGTTTTGCGCCCATGTCTTACACACAATGGGTCTGATGTATCAATGCCTCAGTACATATGAGCCAATGCTCTTTGAATGGACCGCATCCCTTCTTCTGAGTCCATGTCCTTACCTCTTTCCCCACTAGCCCCGCTTTGACTTGTGATGCCGGTTCAGCTTGGACACTCTGCATGACACTTCTCCCAAACACAGGACACACATGTTCAAAGACCTAGTCAAAAAGAAGAAAGGGAGGCTGAGGTGGTCAACAGAATAAGAACAAAGACGCCATCTTCAAGCAAACGAAGCCATGAGCACGATCATAGGATGAAGAGCGCAATGAGACTAGACAGTATGTAGCGAAGACTCAGGGGAGCATTGGGGGCCCAAGAAATGGTCACAACGTACCCCTCTCAGATGAGGGACACCACATAGCCCCTTCTAGCGAGCAGAGATATTTCTGCCTGCTTGTCCGGAACTTGATGTGTATACTATGGTTCTCACAATATTCCCAACTAAGCACCAGCAAATTATTGCACGGCATACAAGATACAAGACACAAGACAGTGCAGGAAGGGCAATAGTGGAACCTTTTGGAGCAATTAAATATGGAGGTGCATAACACAAGGCATGTCATTTGGCATCACATTACCAATGCAAAATGATCACTCTGGTGCATAATCTATACCAGTCACACCGCAGCAGCCAAGAATGAATAAATAGATGCATCGTGGTCTAACATCACTTCCTGAGTTCCAGTCTACGTTGTGATTTTGCACTAGTATGAGCTACTTTAGCTTGACAGAATGTTGTATGTGATTTCATAGAAAAACAATTTCATGGCATACCATTACTGAGAAACCATTTCACCTGAACCTGTAATGGAAATGTTCAGAGTGAATGGCATTTACTATTTCATAGAAACCAATTCATAGAATGTCTTTTTGTTCGAAATTGGCATTTGCATGCTTACGTTTTAAGGTGTAAATGCAATAGTAACAGGTCTTACTTTCAGAAACAGATTTGTTGGAAGTATTTATTTCAGTGCTTTACTTCAGGGCACTTATGAGATTCATATGTTTTCCATTGTCATACTATTACTTTGGATACTTTTAATTTGCTAACCCATCAACACCCCTAAACACCTCCCATCCATTGCTCCTAAACACTGCTCACCACACCTATCCTGTTCTCACACCTGTGTGGAAAAGTCAGCCCATAACACACCTGATGCCCAGGCTGCTGGCGCAGGACGCCTCTTAGTTCCCATCTTGAACAATTACCAAATAAAGAGACGGGCGCTGGAAGCAGGGAAACAAGAACAGAGTTTATTTCTCATGAGGAGAGCCTGTCATTTCGGACACTCGCATAGTGTCTTCAGGAGGTGCTCTAACAAGTTTCTCTGAGGCTTCGTCTTTTATACACATGTTTATGATGCACAAACATTCCTTATTACAATAAAGACACTTTGAAGTAGGAAAAAACATGCTTGGAATCCCAGCTTCAGGCCTATTCCCATATCAGTCGATCAGATGTCATCCTCCCCTCCTGAATGTAACAAGAGATTGTGATCTCTTAGCCGGACATTCCTACAGGACACGAGGGCAGGAGGGGATGATCAAATCAAAGGTTGGGCAGGCGATAGGATCGGACACTTCGGCTGGTGTATCACGGTTTTGTTATGCTGGGCAGGGAAAAGGGGGGGGGTGTACATTCACGAGGCTTGGTCGTAGGACTTGGGACCAGGTCAAAAAGGCCAAGTGCAGCTGGAGGGGGCTCGTCAGCTGAGGGGAAGGGTGTTCTTGGGAGGAAATGGGGGGGTGAGTCAAGCAGGAGTGCTACTTCTAGAGTAGGGTCACGCAGAGGGAGAGGGTCTTGTGGCCGATGCATGAGCAGTGCGCGCGGGGAGGGGTGCCGGGAACAGATGGGCAGAGAGGCCATGGTGTCTAAAATGGCTGTCGTGTACGTGTGTGCATGGGTCTATGCTGGCGGGATAACACAGTCAGTGTTTAGTGATATCCATTCTGCTTACAACAAGGGGTACAGTGAACACAAATGAACGCCGCTTATGTACATATACATTGCCATTTTCAACAGTCGCCGCTTTTTTACATAAGCTAGTTCAGTTCTATACAGTCGATACGATAGGCGGAATGCGGTACATATGATTTTACATTTGTTGGGTTATTCATACAAGTCTAGAGATCGGCATAATACTTAGTCGGGGTCAATCAAGAAAAATGTTCCGAAACATTATAGAATCAAGTTCAGACTTTCTCTCCGGTGACATCAACATACAGTAAAAATGCTCTGATACCTTCGGGTCTTGTCAGTGCTATGTGAGACTTCTGGAAAACTAAATACATGAGTGACCGATGAAACATTTTTGAAAGCAACACAAAATGGTTGAGGGAGGAATTCAGTTTGATACAAGCAATTAGTGAAGGGGTGGGCAGAAAGTTCAGGAAGGGGGGGGGTCTTTGTCACAGTGTCTTTTTAACAGAGTCCGTCTTCTTTCGTTGGCGCTGTTGAGCACCGGCGGTGGAGCTATAGGTCCAGCTCGGATTCATCCTTACGCGTTGCAGGGTGCGATCAGTCCTCTGCTGTTAGATCACAGTCCTGTTTCCTAACTGATCTTCTTAGGGGTGCCTCATGCTGGGCACCTGCGTGTCTTTCTTTTTCCGTGGCAAAACCTTATTCTATCTAAATGTTGCTCTTCTTTTCTGAGTCAAAAGTTATGCGAAAAGGGTGATGTTGTTGAATAATCGAGGGAAGAGAGGGCGGAGTGGGATCAGATCTTTGAGCACACCAAGGGACCAAAGGAGCAAAGGATGACGAGCAGGCAGGCCCATCAGTCGGGCTCAAAAGGGACGGGGACTTCAGGCACGAGTGGGTCAGCAAATCAAGGGCTTCAAGGCAGCCCTTCATTCCTTTATCTGCAGAGTTTGAGAGTGGTGCCTCGTCCCGCGTCTCGTTGCTCTGTGATTCCACCTTTGGTCGAGGTCACACGTGCTTCATGATCTGTGGCCAGGCTGTGCGTCACGTCCAGCTCCTCTCCTCCGGTGATTGTATCTTTGAATGGGTACAAAACAAGTTTTAGAAAAACTGGCAGGAGAAGACATTTATACATCTCAATTCCGTCCCCAATCCTAAGTAGGTGGGGGATATGTTCATCAGTCACAGTCAGAAGTCATCACTTATGGAGTATGTAGGAGGGTCATTTCTATTGAATTCTAAGCCTATTTGGCGTTCATTCGTGACGTACGTGGACAGAAATCGGACTCCCATTGACAGTGTTTTTTTATCAAACTCGAAATCGAGTCCTTAGGTTGAGACTCGCCCTTTTTTAGCCCAATTACTGACAATCTTACATTTCCCTTCGGGGTCGGCTAACTCTTGCAAGCAGGGGTGTTATCATCATGAGAGGGGGGCAGAGGTTAAACATGCTTTTCTTGGGGAGCGACGGTTAATTAAGGTCATCAATTACGCTTAGGGGATAGCTGATATGGAGCTGGGGTCAATCGGGAGAAGCGAGGACGCTTTGGACAGGGAGCTGGGGTCAATCGGGAGAAGCGAGGACGCTTTGGACATCCGCACTTAAGTGCAGAGGGGTGGGGCAATCTGGGCATTAGGGATTGCATTTCTAATGAACTGAAAAACAGAAGACCATTGACGTTATAGCCCCCCTATAAAAAAGGCCAGATTAGGGGACATCAGTCGTCTTACCTGTCCTTTCTTTCATTACCAACTCGGGTTCTATCGTTTTGCAGAAAGGAGAGGTAGTAATATGGCAAGTTACAATCGTTTTAGTTTCTGTCAATTTTGCCGAACACCTTTGTGTTCGAAGAGACCCAATTAGGTTTGTGCCGGTGGGGCACAACGTTACCATACAAGGAAGGAGGGAACAGGGGGATCCTCAGAGAGAGAGAGAGAGAGAGAGAGAGAGAGAGAGAGAGAGAGAGAGAGAGAGAGAGAGAGAGAGAGTCCGCACTCTAAACGAACCATTCGGTACACGTATGACAGGGAGGGAGAGGGAGAGGGAGAGAGAGACGTGTACAATAATGGGCCATTCAGTGCGCACACAACACAGAACAGCAAGGGTCAAGTAATACGGAAACACAGGCAGAGGGACGACGTAGACCCATACATTACGTGCACTCAGACTCAGGCGGGGGAGACAGTACATGTATTATGTACAAAAATCCAAGACAAAACATAGAACAGTTATTGGCCAAAATGATCTCTGCCTGTATGCTGCGCATCCTTAGCATCCTAAGCTCTGTTTACCTTTTTCTTCTCTTTTATCGTCGGCTGCCTTTACCGGTGGCTTTTAGTTATCTACACTTATATGCCTTTGGCAATTGGTCAAGAACTAACCTGGTCGGGCTAGGATGTTTCCAGGCTTGAGGCAACAGTGGGTGTCAGTTGTGAGAACAATGGGGCAGCTTTGATTTTCATGTCTATGAGGGTGCGAAAGGAGGTAGTAGATTTTAAACACTGGCAATACTCCTAGTCCTCCAAGCGGAGGGTACTTGGGTAAACCTCACCTCGGAATATTCCTTAAACTTTCCCTATTTAGTTAAACGTAGGAATTCATTCATTAGTGCACGTCATTCCTGGTTGTATTATTCGGGGTGCCAAGCGAAGTCATATTTCGTAGTTTCCGCTTCAGGCTGTCCTCCCAAGCGCTAAGTAAATCGACGTTCCGATGTGACCTGTAGAAAGAGGGAAAAAGGAAGGGGGGGGGGGCGGGGGCAGCATTTTAAAAACACATCAGCGCGCATAAACTCGAGAAGGCTGTTACTTACTACATACTCGGGCTATCTCCACTGGACGCAATCCCTGCCAACTTGGTGTTTAAGCCCAGGTGGACCATTCGGTGTGGGAGAGATGATTATCGGAAGCCTGTGGATAGCATAGGTCGCCCAAGTGTGGTATTACGGATCGTGCGCGGGGGGGGGGGTCAGAACAAAAGGGCAGTCGGTGCAACGTGGGGGGGCTCGTGCTCTCCTTTGAGGAAAAGTGATAACCTACAGTGGTACGGGGTCGTTTGTCGTTCGTACCGGGGGGGGGTTAGGTGGCACTCCTTTGGGGCGACTTAGGGGCATTTTTAAAACAACTTTCCTGACACAGGTAGCATATAACGTATAGGCTAAATACCAGGATCTTTAGCGGTTGCTTTAGGCTGTACTAAAGTGCAAAACACATACAACAAAAACCTGGACCGTTCATATTTGCAATATTTCTGCGTACTATACTTTTTAACCCTTAACTAATCGAGCTGGGCCATTTCACCTGTAATTTAGTTATATCGGCATTTATTCGAAATTTACCAATTTACACGTGACAACTAAGTTTGCTTTTTCCAAAAATCTTTAATAAAAAATGTCGGTGCATAAATACGGGCCTACAACCCTGTGGGCAGGCCAGAACTGTACATGTGGGGATACTTATTAGTGGAAAACCTAATGGAGTCGGTGGTCGTTGATTTCATAATAAAAAGTGCGACAAGTACAATAAAATCATATCGAAACTTCAGTGTGAGCGAGTATCATAAGTGTTGAAATTCGAACTTTCAATAATCATGATGCGCCAAAACTTAACAACAATTCATTGTCCGAATGTTCAATCAGTACCCATCTCACTTCAATTCATTGTCCGAACACATAATCAGTACCCATCCCATATCAATTCATTGTGTTTTTTTAAAATTGCATACATATTTCATGACACCAAGGCTGAGCAATCGGGGTACAACAAGGAGTTGAAAGTTTCATTTGTATCAGCGCCATTTTGGGGGCAGCCAGGCAGATCCAGGCACAGTCAAAATCTCCACCAACTCGTGGTTGGCCCAGAGCCTCTTTCGGCAGTCCAAAAGTTCCGTTAAAAAGGTCGACAGAAAGGATCGGCAGTATGAACCATCAGTCAAAGGGGGAGGGAGGCAACAATTTTTTCCTACCGGGTCATACTGGGTTTTCACCGGAACTGGTCCGAACTGTAGTCTGCAGGATTTTAGTCATTCAAACTGAGGCTGGCGTCAGCGTGGGAGCGCCGACGTCTCGCGGCTACATTTTCATCGTTCCGCGGGCAATCATGGCAGTCATTCCCCATCGGGGGTGTCTGCGGGGGTCGGGGGCCCCCGTGGCTCTTATAGAATCTTCAAAGTCGAGGAGAACACTTATGATGGTGGGACTCATTTCTTAATCAACAAGCAACCGGGCCATCTCTCCACGCCGGGCCCGCTCCAGCAGGGTTGACCGCCATTTTACGAGTGGGCGAACCCTTGTCGGGTGAGTGGAGCGTTGGGGGTGCCACTGGGGGCCTCCACCTGGGGAGGTGGGAGAGGCTCGTTCGCGCCGCCTCTCCCTCCCAGCGCACCCCACGTCGTTTTTCTCGGCGCTAATATTCATGATGGCCGGACCAGGCGATGAGAGGGGGGCGGGTCGGAGGCATAGGCAAGACATCCCCCCCCGGTGGCTTGCAAGGCGCCGCTTCAGGGCCGAACGGGGAGCTCATACCAAGCCGTGGCTGGACCAGGAGATGCGAGGGGGGGGTCGGTGGCATGAGCAAGACATCCCCCTCCGTGTTGTCGCAGCCATTATTGAAGAAAGAAGAGGGGACGCCCGGATCCCGTCGGCCTCGGCGCCTCTTTTGGCCCACCTTACTCGACGACCTCCGGCCGACGGCTGGCAGCAGGACCCGCCCTACACGTGCCGAAGATCTCGTCTTCCGGATGGGCGTAGCCGCGAACCTGTTGCACTTCGGGAGTTTCCAGAATGGGGGTAGGTATCTGTTGACTAGTATCTGTCTCATGTTACCGTTATTGGGGCGTGGCAGGCGGTGGGACAGACATGTGTGGAGCAGTGAGGGGTGGCGAAGCCTGGTTGCCTTGTGGCTGCCGTGATGTCAAGCTTGGCTTCTCTCACCATTTTCATGTTTCGTATTACGGACTTATTTCTTAACGTTTCTTTTTTCTAGCGAAATCATGTGTTTTATCGTCAGCTATTTCTAACGTTTTCCTATTTGTAGTGAAATCAAAAACTCATCAGTGGCCTACTGATTTTGCTTTCTTATTTCCTTCTTCCCCTTTTTTTTTTTTCTAGCGTGTTTCATGCTAAAGTTTCTGTTAACAGGATACGGTGATTACTTCGTTATTGTTGCATATGTCCTTTTTATTAGGGGTACCCTCTGGTCGAGCCAGATGACCTACCTCTCATAAATGGTCCGGGTGGAACTAGTTTACCAATCAGTGGGGAGTAGATAGGCCCGAGAGATTACAACGGGGGACAAAGGTCCGCATTACCTACCCTTCACTTCTTGCAAAGATTAGACAGAATATTTCTTTTCTACGTTTTTTGCAACAGAGAATACCTCAAAAGAACTATTCCTTGAACAATAAATGTCCAGACAATCAATCAATCAGTGGGGAGAAAAACAGGCATGACGGATTACAACGGGGACAAAAATCTGCATTACCTATCCTTCACTATCTGCAAAGGGGGCAGAATATTTCTATTCTTCCCTGTTTGTAGACAGGGAATATCTCAAAGAGCAATAATCGATAAAAATCGATAACAAACAATCAGTGGGGAGAAAAATAGGCATGACGGATTACAATAGGGGACAAACGTCTGCATTACCTATCCTTAACTATTTGCAAAGAGAGAGAAACGTTCCTATTCATCGCTGTTTGCAAATAGAAAATGTCTCAAAGAGAACCAATACTTCAAGTACAATCAATCAATCAATCAGATGGATAAAGCCATCCTACCAATCGGACGTAAAGACGTCCTACTTAACCTTACCCGGACCGGACCGTGTGGGCAATTCTTCGCCTTCCCTTTTCCAGCGCCCGATCGTTCTCTTTCTCCATGTTTTTACCGCAGCATTCCTGTGGGATTCCAGTCAGGACAGTAGGTCACTTGAGAGAGGTCCGTTCGGAATCGGTGAAGTTCATTCAATCGGTAGCCGGACGAGGGCCCTCTCAAGGCAGGTATACTCCAATCGTTTAGATGTTCACCCCATCGTCTGGACCTCTCTTACCGGACCTTATGTCGCTGATGGACCCCGCGTTGGGACGCCAATTGTGGAAAAGTCAGCCCATAACACACCTGATGCCCAGGCTGCTGGCGCAGGACGCCTCTTAGTTCCCATCTTGAACAATTACCAAATAAAGAGACGGGCGCTGGAAGCAGGGAAACAAGAACAGACTTTATTTCTCATGAGGAGAGCCTGTCATTTCGGACACTCGCATAGTGTCTTCAGGATGTGCTCTAACAAGTTTCTCTGAGGCTTCGTCTTTTATACACATGTTTATGATGCACAAACATTCCTTATTACAATAAAGACACTTTGAAGTAGGAAAAAACATGCTTAGAATCCCAGCTTCAGGCCTATTCCCATACCAGTCGATCAGATGTCATCCTCCCCTCCTGAATGTAACAAGAGATTGTGATCTCTCAGCCGGACATTCCTACAGGACACGAGGGCAGGAGGGGATGATCAAATCAAAGGTTGGGCAGGCGATAGGATCGGACACTTCGGCTGGTGTATCACGGTTTTGTTATGCTGGGCAGGGAAAAGGGGGGGGGTGTACATTCACGAGGCTTGGTCGTAGGACTTGGGACCAGGTCAAAAAGGCCAAGTGCAGCTGGAGGGGGCTCGTCAGCTGAGGGGAAGGGTGTTCTTGGGAGGAAATGGGGGGGTGAGTCAAGCAGGAGTGCTACTTCTAGAGTAGGGTCACGCAGAGGGAGAGGGTCTTGTGGCCGATGCATGAGCAGTGCGCGCGGGGAGGGGTGCCGGGAACAGATGGGCAGAGAGGCCATGGTGTCTAAAATGGCTGTCGTGTACGTGTGTGCATGGGTCTATGCTGGCGGGATAACAAAGTCAGTGTTTAGTGATATCCATTCTGCTTACAACAAGGGGTACAGTGAACACAAATGAACGCCGCTTATGTACATATACATTGCCATTTTCAACACCTGACCCATTAAAGTCCTTTCTACCCCTACACTCTACCCATTCCTGAACTGCATACCCACTCACAACCTTTAAACTTCTCCATTCCTAAAGTATAAAAAACAATTTTTACCCATAAACCTCACCCCTTTATATCCTTCTTCACTCCAACCTCCACCCATCCCCGAACCCTAAAAACTTCACCACCCATCTATGACTCCTACGAACTTCACACCACCCTTAAACTCTACCCTTCCCTAAACCCTAAAATCAATTATCTGCATCTTAACTCCACCCATCCCTGAATGCTTTAAAACCTCTTATCACTCTAAACTCCACTGAATCCTAAACCCTAAAAAATCTTTATCACCCTTCCTTAACCTCTACCCATCACTAAACCTTAAAAAAGAATCACTAGCCCCAAACTCTACCTATCCATGAACCTTACAACCCCTCAACACCATTACACTCCACCCATCCCTGAACCCTAAAATCACCTCACTACTCACATCCAAATAATGGTCATATCTGTTTTCTATAATATGCCTTTGCACACAAACGTGGGCCCAACAGTTCACATATCAACCAAGTTAAAAATACACACTGGGCGGATGAAAGGCTTGGCTTGCAAATGAGAGGAAGTGAACTGTCAGTGGCACACGTTAGTTGTGAGTGCATTTGGGCGGTGGGGTTAGGCAACCATGCTCGGAAAACACCCACGCACTCGTTGCATGTGTCTGACATCTTTATCCCCACAGTGAAGACAGTGGCGTAGGAAGGGGGGTGTGGTGGGTGTGGCCCGCCCTGGGTGTCATCACTGAGGGGGATGACAAAATGGCAAAAATATGTGTTTTTTAACACATATTTTTACCATCTTGTCAAGCCGGGGATGACAAGAAATGTTCAGCACCAGATACCACCTGACCTTGCTAGGCCACTGAGTGAGGAGAATTAACCTACACAACCCTTAGAACGCCCATCACCTCAGCTGGTCTACCTTTTTCCAGTGACATTAGCAATCTGGTGTTTTGTACATGGCGGACATTTGGCCACGCCCGTCTCGCAGCCCATGATTACTGGCCAACCTCTGCTGGAAACGGGCTTCGGTCATGCACAGCAGGCAATGGATGCGGGGCCATGGCTTCTAGGGACCTCATATTAATAACTAATAAAATTCTACAACATATAATAAAATGACAAACAATTCTCATTAAAAACTCTAAAATACATAACATTATTAAAAAAATCGATATTTTTGTAAACTATATTTTTGTAGAATATTTATTACAACTATATTATTGTTATCGATATTACTTACCTGTCAGTTGATATTCTGGTCAAACTATATTTTTGTTGTCGATATTTCTTCAACTCGATATTTCTGCGGGGATATTTATGTCACACGAAATTTCTCCGTCAATATTCCTACTCTGCACCGCAGAGAGTGTGTCCCCCCCTGTTTTTGTACATAATACATAGCTGTCATATTGTCCGTCCGGATTAGAACAGCTTTGTTTTGTACTTGTACTTGAAAAGTCTTGAGTGCTAGGAAAATCGCTAGCAACTCTAAGTGATTGATGTGGAACAGTTTTTGTTGGCTGTTCCATTGGCCTTGAGTGGTATAGTGCATGAGATGGGCTCCCCATCCTGTGAGGGATGCATCTGTCGTGAGCACTATTTGTGGAACAGGGTCTAGGAACGGCCGGCCCTTTGTCAAGTTTTTGGTGTTCCACCATTGCAGAGAGTGATATGTACGGCTGTCCACCAACACCAGGTCGGTGAGCTGACCTTCAGCCTGATTCCACTGTTGTGCTAGACATTCTTGTAGTGGACGCATTTGTAGTCTTGCGTGAGGGACTATGAAGATGCAAGACGCCATCATGCCTATTAGTTTCATGGACACTCTGGCTTGAAGAGAGTGCTGGCCTTGAAAAAGGGAGACTAAGCTCTGAATGCTTTGAATCCTGGCTTGACCGGTGGAGAAGTGTGGCTCAGGGGTTAGAGGCAGCAGACCCGGAAGCTGAGATCGGTCCTGGACCAGGGTTCAATTCCCCGCCTCGGCGGGTCTTGGGCTAAAAATACCACGGACTCGATAATTCTCGCCCCGGTGCCTCCTCGACTCACGGGTTCACACTCTGCGACTCTGGGCAATAGCTTGCTTAATCTCCACAACGGCCCCTCGCGGCGGGATGCCTGACTTTCACCTTGTGGATACCCTGCTATCTCACAGGGGAATACCAGGAAGGGTTCCCTAAGCAAGCGCCGGGACACCCACTGCGGGTAGCTGTGCGCTATATAAGCTCAACTACATTTACATTTACGCTAGAGCTGCCGGTGTGTCAATGGTAGCTCCTAGATATTGGTGAACGTGCGAAGGCTCTAGGTGCGACTTGGTGTAGTTTATTGTAAACCCTAAGTCATGTAATGTTTGTATTGTTTGTTTTGTGTGTTATACACACTGGTTGAACGATCTTGCTTTTATGAGCCAGTCGTCGAGGTAAGGGAAGACATGTATCTGTTGTCTTCTGAGATGTGCTGCTACTACTGCTAAGCACTTTGTAAACACTCGTGGTGCTGTTGTGATCCCGAATGGAAGGACTTTGAACTGATAGTGTTGTCCTTGTATGACAAATCTTAAATACTTCCTGTGCGCAGGATGTATAGGAACATGAAAATAGGCGTCCTTTAGGTCCAGTGTTGTAAGAAAGTCTCCCTGTTCTAGTAATGGGAGTACTTGTTGTAAGGTGATCATGTGAAAATGATCTGATTGTATGTAGTGGTTTAGGGGCCTGAGGTCGAGAATCGGTCTTAATGTCCCGTCCTTCTTGGGTATTAGGAAATACAGGGAGTATACTCCTGTTCCTTGTTCCTGCAAGGGGACCACTTGAATAGCATCTTTCTGTAGGAGTGCTAGAACTTCCTGTTGAAGCAGAGTTATGTGTTCTGTGGACATTGGACGCTGTCTGGGTGGTATGTTTGGGGGGGTTGCTGTGAGTTCTAGGCAGTAACCATGTTGGATAATTTGTCTTACCCACCTGTCTGTTGTGATGGAATTCCAGACAGGTAGGAACTGTGATAGTCTGCCCCCCACAGGAGTGGAATGTTGTAGGGGAGGCAGAGGGAAGTCACTGTTTGGGAGTGGAAGAGGAGCGGTTGTTGTTATTACCTCTACCTCTTCCCTTATTGTTGTTGCCTCTGTAACCTCCTCTAAAGTTGCCTTTATTAGAGGGGGTTTGTGTATGTGTTTTAAAAGATGATGTGTTATCTGCGCCGGTCTGCTTGGAGCCTCCTCCATAAGAGGAGCGACGAAAAGAACTTCTAGTCTGGGTGGATTGTAGCGCACCCATAGACTTAGCAGTGTCTGTGTCCTTCTTCATCTTCTCTAGTGTGTTATCTACTTCTGGCCCGAACAACTGGTTCTTATTGAAGGGCTGGTTCAAGATGGTAGTTTGTACTTCTGGTTTGAAACCTGGAATGCGTAACCATGCATGACGTCTGAGGATAACACTAGTGTTATCTGCTCTGGATGCTGTGTCAGCTACATCTAGTGCGCATTTAATTGAGGCATTAGATATTAATTTGCCTTCTTGTAAGAGCTCTGCTGCCTGATCTTTGTATTGATCTGGTAGGTGTTCCATTAATTTTCTAGTTGGTCGTAGTGAGCCCTGTTGTAGCGTGAGAGTAAGGCTTGTGTGTTTGCTATGCGCCATATGTTTGTTGCTTGTGCAGCAATTCGTTTCCCTGACGCATCAATAATTTTTGATTCTTTGTCAGGCGGGGGTGTGTCACCAGAAGTTTGGGAATTGGCTCTTTTACGTGCATTTGACACTACCAAAGAGTCTAATGGCAGATGTCCCTTAATGTCGACTGGATCAGCTGGTGCTGGTCTATACTTTTTCTCTATTCTGGGATTTAGTACCCTACACCTTACTGGATCTTTGAAAATCTCTGGAGCATGTTTAATGACCCCTTTGATCATAGGTAGTATTTGAGTAGACCTTTTTGACTGCTCAAAAGTGTCTAATAAGAAATCCTCCTCAATGGCATCAGAGTGCATTGGAACTCCATGGTAAAGTGCAGCTCTGTTTAATAGATGATTGAACCCAATACTATCCTCTGGAGGGGAAGGTTTTGTTGGGTAGTACTGAGGATCAGGAATGTCTGGTGCATTATTTGGTGGGAAATTATATGCATCGTCCTCTTTGGGATATTCTGGGTTGACAGCTTCATCCTCATCTAAAGGGTATGTATGTGGCTCTGGTACATCATCCCCCCCCACCTAAGTCATACTCTTCATCAGTGTGGTGTGATGATGCAGGAGATTGAGCAGGAGAAGTTATAGGCTCAATATATGGAGTGATAGGAGAGGAAGAAGGTGAAGGAGAGGGAGGGTGCATTGGAGAAGTTGCACAATCCTTTTTGGCAGGAACCACAGTTGGAAGTGGTGTGTCTGCTGGTCTTTTTTTATGAGGAATTGCTTCCACATGTCCAGTTTTTGGATTAATATAGACTTTTTTCTGTTTAGGATCTGGTCCAAACAGATCTTCCTCTTCTATAATTTTCTTCGGCATCAATTTCTTCAGTGCCGATAGGGGTTGTTTAGTGTTTTTTGCCTTAGAAGGAGTGATTGAGTCCTGTGGCAATTTCTTCGGTGCCAAAAGTGGTTTAGGCTTGTCTGTATCAGGCCTTGTAGTCTTTGGTACCGCTATTGAAGATTTTGGCGTGGAGACAGGTTTTGTTGGGCCTGCAGCGCCAGAATCTAGCTTCCCTTCTTTATTTTTGGAGCCGGATGGTTTCGGAGTCGAAGCTTTTGGGTCCGTTACGGTTCTTGGGATCGGCACCGATGCCTCTTTTGGTTTGGGTGCTGAAGAGTCTTTGGGCGCCGAAGGGCATTTTAGCTTCGGTGCCGAAGAGTCCTTCGGTGTCGAAGGATGTTTCGGTGCCAATAGAGGAGGTGGAATTGGCACATGTGGTTTTTTCGGTGCCGAGGCACCGGAAGGCGTAGTCTTTTTCCTCGGAGCCGAGCCCGAAGGCGGGGCGTCGGAGGGTAAATTTCGTTCCCGACTGGGCCCCATGGGCGGAGTGCTGACCGTTGCCTTTGGTTTGGGCAGTGTCTGTTGTGCAGGGGCAGAGGTACTCACGGGTTGTCGAGATGAAATCGAATCGTCCGAGTCCTCTGCTCCCGATATGATCTGGAGATCAGGCGAGTCTTCCTCGGCAACGAGTGGAGCCTCGTCCTCGGAGATATCTACGAGTGGGTTCTCGTCCTAGGCGACGTCTTCTTCGACGATCTCCTCCTCAAAGATGGCCTCCTGTGCTGGCGCTGATCTCCTCATCTCGTGTCAACGGGCCCTTCGATCCCGAATGGTCTTCTTCGATCGGAAGGAGGCACAGGCTGTGCAGGTCGACTCGTCGTGTTCTGGCGAGAGACAGAGGTTGCAAACCTCGTGATGGTTGCTATGAGGGAATTTTGCTCGACATACCGGGCATCTCTTGAATGGAGTTCTGTCCATGAGGCGTAGGCCGTACGGTGCCGATAGGCCCAACGGCCCACGTCGACGCACCGGGATGTAGCTGGTGATGTTGAAAAGATTATTCGATGTCGATAAGTGTTTATCTAAAGTTTCACGCTTCGAAAATGCCGAAAAGAGTGTTTTCTAGCCGGAGCGGAAAACTTTCATCCGAACCCAGTGGCGGAAAAAAACAATCTGAGGATGGAGTCGATGACCATGCGCAGTATTGTCCAAGGGAGGAGGCACCTATCTCGTGACTACAAAGACTTCTTCCAAGAAGACAACAACCTGAAATCATCCGAGCCCAACACCAGGTGGCGATCTATTGCTAAGTGTACAATCTGCAGCTCATATGCCTCGAACATATAATTATATTTTAGAAGCACAGCAAACATGACTCGAGTGTTCGTAACTTACAGCTTAGCAGCTGCTTTGTATACTTGCTTGTGACTTAATCAGACCCTCCAGGATTTCGTGATTTGCAAAAAAAATTGCGAAATCGGCAGTTTTGTAAAAATGCTGCAATTTTTACAAAACTGCCCGCGAAATCCAACCCCTTCTATTGGCCGGGTGGCTTTCGCCATGGAGCCAATAGAAGGAGGGGTCCTCGTGTCCTCCCAGCAGGCAGGCGAGGTGGAGTGCTTATTTACTGCTTTATTGAAGTGTTGGGCCCGCCGCGTGCCCGGGCCCAGGTGGCTTTGGGCCCGCTGCACACGGGGCACTTTAAAAAAAAAATTATTGTAGTGTTGGGCCCGACGCGACCCCGGGGTGCGGCGGTCCCAGTTGACATTGGGCACGGCGCACTCGGGAGGCCCTGGGGGCATTAAAAAAAAAAATGATTATAGTGTTTGGCCCGCTGCATGCTCGGTGTGCGGTGGGCCCAGGTGCCGTTGGGCCCGCCGCACACGGGGCACGCGGTGGGCCAGGTGGCGTTTTAAAAAAAAATATTGAAGTGTTGGGCCCGCCGCGTGCCCGGAGTGGGGCGTACCCAAGTGGCATTGGGCCCGCCGCACACGGGGCACGTTGCAGGCCCTGGGGGCATTTTTTAAGAAATTATTGTCGTGTTGGGCCCGCCGCGTGCCCGGTATGCGGTGGGCCCATGTGGCATTGGGCCCGCCGCACACGGGCACGCGGCAGGCCCTGGGGGCATTTTAAAAGAAATTATTGTAGTTTTCGGTCCGCTGCGTGCATGGTGTGCGGCGGGCCCAGGTGGCATTGGGCCCGCCGCACAAGGGGCACGCGGCAAGCCTAGGGGGCATTTTATTTAAAATATTGAAGTGGTGGGCCCGCCGCGAGCCCGGTGTACGGCGGACCCAGGTGGCATTGGGCCCGCCGCAAACGGGGCAAGCGGCGGGCTTTTAAAAATATTGTAGTGTTGGGCCCGCCGCGTGCCTGGTGTCCGGTGGGCCCAGGTGGCATTGGACCCGCCGCACACTGGGCACGCGGTGAGCCCTGGGGGCATTTTTTTTTTAATATTGAAGTTGTGGGCCCGCCGCGTGCCCGGTGTGTGGCGGGTCCAGGTGGCATTGGGGCATACGAGGTGAGAGCCCCTTTGGTCCGTGCACTGCCGCTTCCTTGTCAGTGAAGACCCCACATGCACTAGGCCTCGCAGTTAAAGCGCTTTTGACTCATGACTCATGCAAAGTGATCACGAAAGCGATCGCTATAGAAAAAAAAACACGCAAAGCCCAATCACGGCCCCAAAAGGAAAAGCACGCGCACGAGCATGTGCGATTCCAGGGTCCGTTTTGAGAGCCCGGACAAAAGGGCTCTAGCCAGCGCGAGCACTGCTATGCAGTGCAATGCAGGGCGCGAGACCTAAAAATATGCGAGCAGCGAGTTGTAGTTACTCAGCGGCAGCACTATGATGGTTCCTTTTCAGATGAGGGTAGGGATCTCAATAACAACCTTGAATGTGCTAAATATTTTTATGTCGCTTCTGAGAAGCAGACACCCAGGCCATAAAGCATGAAATGTGACAAAATATTATCCTGCCCCTTATGTCCTGCAGCCCAAGGTAAATGTAGGGTTGTGTCAGTGTATAAGGCCAGCCATTCATGTCATGAAGTGGTAGGGTTTGGAAGAGGTTTTCCTCCTGTACGGCCAGTTGCTGTCCACAAATCATTTTAGGTGCAACCGAGGCTAGTTCTATCATTGGGCCACCATGTTGGCTTTTTCCTGCATTTTTTTTAATCTGTCCAAGAAGCGGCTGTGGGTGTTACTGATTCAGCTGAGAATCGCAATCCTAACGATTAGGATACAGAGTGCCATCATATAAATCAAAGACCTGAGTAACCACCATCAAAATATCTTGTGATGGGCCAGAATTGCCTGTGAATGAATACTTTAACTAAACTTGAGCTTTATATAATCCCTGACAAAGTCTTGTCACCTACTGGGGCAACTGTAGCTTAATAAACTGGCTACCATGGAAGGACCTCATTAATGGCTGTTCCGGCCAAGCCCTTGTATTTTTGTAGGCCGTTGGCGGAAATTAAATCAATATCTTGAATCCACTATAGAGTTTGCCAACTCTTAGCTTTTCCTTCTGAGTAACATGCCATTTAATTCCCTCAGGAGGCTTGAAGATTGTAGTGGAAGAACAGTGACTTCCAAGTTGGACGCAGACCAGTCGAATGCATTTTTAGCAAGCCTTTCCAAGTAGTGGCTCTATGCTGCAGTCCAGCTAATTATCAGAGTTGACAAGTATGCATACATCACCCAAAGCTAAGGATTTAGTATTATGGACCTCTATTAGAGGCCCACATAAAAATTCGAAGTTGGTTGCTTGACCTTCAGCGCAGTTCATCGAGGCATTCAATTCCACGCGGCGCTGAAATGGAAAATCCATGTTTGATCACAAGTTTCTAGGAGTAACTCTATTGTTAAGATTTGAGGTTTCCAAATTTTACCTGAAGTGTGGCTTTTACTGGATTGGCGGCACCTATCTCCGTTTCTTTGCCAGTGTAACTTCTGTCTTTTGACAGCTTAGATTTCAGTCTGGAAGAAATAGACAGCAATAGACAGCGTTATTATTCTACTTGCATTTGGGTAGTGTTGTTGCTTTTTTGCTGAGACTTTGTTTTATTTAAATGTAAATTATTATCTTCTGCTTTTGTAGAATGGGTGCAACTTCTGAGGAGCCAAGAAATACTTGCTTTAAAGTAAAAAACAAAAAAACAAAAGAGGACTTGTCCATCTCAATAAAGAAGTTTTCGAAATAGAGAATTTAGAGGTCCCATTTGTAGTCCTTGCTTTTGCAATTAAACATTATTAACATTTAAATCTGTCATAAGGTCTAAGAAAAGCGGCGGATATGAGAGGTGCCGATGAATGGTGGGAAGCTGACAACTGCACAAGGTCCTAACATGGAGGCATTTCATAAGATGTCTTGATGGAATTGCCTGGTTATGTCTACAAGTGTATTGGGCTAAAAACGCACAAATGACCTTGGTTTATTAATAACATTGTAAAATACAGTACCCAATATCTGATATAACATCACCAATGAAAAAGGCTAGAAGATATTTCAATTGCCTTGTTTCCCAATGTGGCTGAAATTTGCAGTGGGGCGCATTTCTGCTCCCAGGGGCAGCTTGCGTAAACTCAAATCTTTCAGCAAAGAAGGATTGATTCTAGGGCCTATACGCACCGCAGAACAACAAATAGATGGAGAAATTAGACAATGTGGCCAAGATGCATGAACTGCTACGAAAACCTCAGGGACCACAATTGCATAAGATTTTAGGCTATATGTCGGAAGGGTGGGGGAGAGGGGCATTGATTTATCTTTTTCATGTTTTATGTGGTTTTGTTTTCTGAGTGTATAGCTACACAACGTATATTAAAAAAAAAACACGGTGAGGGTACTTAAATTGTGTGCACAGTGGGATATTCCATACAGTACTTTACACTCTATTTAGCTTTCCACTGACGCTCAACCTGGAGCAGCCCACCGTAGAAGCCACTACACAATCAACATAAATTTTAACCAAGGATCATCTACTGTTGAGAAATAATTCAAGCAACAATTTATGCCATTAATCTATGATCAAAAAAAGAATGAAAACATGTTCAAAAGCAGGCTTGTATTCTTCTTTTTAGTCAATTCTGTAATGTTTCATTTGGTGATGGCATCCAAAATATCGCTGTTCATTGCATTTTCATAAACAACTGTCGCATGTTCTATACAATATTCCACAGCTACAGCCTACACGTTTCGTCCTTGGTTAAAATTTAAGCTACACAATGTATCCTGCAGTAAACTGTGTATGTACGCCACCTGACCTTTAAGAGTCATATCGATGGCAAAAACCCAATAAAATGTATGGCGAGAAAAAAATATCTTTCAGCAAAGAAATTGAACGAGTATAAAACATTAAAAGATATCTCAATTTTCCCCCTTCACTCTACTATTTGCATTCTCTCGTGCCACCTCTCTTGCATCTGACCTCTGAACGTTTGATATCTTAAGAGGTCAGGGTACCCCTGGACTTTGTTCCCTTGGACTGCTTGTATTCTTCTGGGTGGATGCCCCTGCCTGTATTAGTATTGAATTAGATTGTGCACACACTGTGCCGTTTTCTCTGTGGGCAGTGAGCGTGTGTAGCTGACAGTATTACTTTGGACTGTGCACGCTAAGGGGTGAGGGTGAATTTTCGGCTGAATATTTTGGACCAGCTTTAATTACTATACAATGATTTTTGAAGTTTTATAATTCTCTTATTGATACTTTAAACCCCATAATTTCAAAAATGCTAATTAAAAGAAAAAGAGATGAGAAGAAATGGTTACAAAATCATGGCCTTGTGTCAAGAAACACTAGTCCACAAATATTTTAGAAAACGAATTAGAATAATAGTTAATCTAGTCTTCAGATAAAAGGAGGGATTATTTTGCAATAATAGTTAATCTATTCTCCAGATAAAAGGCGGGATTATTTTGCAAGGATCGAATGATTGTTTATATAATTACTTTCCCAATTTATGAAATTAAAGACTGGGCTGAAATGATTACCCTGAACGTACAGTGAATTGGTGAACGCTGACGTTTTGCGCCCATGTCTTACACACAATGGGTCTGATGTATCAATGCCTCAGTACATATGAGCCAATGCTCTTTGAATGGACCGCATCCCTTCTTCTGAGTCCATGTCCTTACCTCTTTCCCCACTAGCCCCGCTTTGACTTGTGATGCCGGTTCAGCTTGGACACTCTGCATGACACTTCTCCCAAACACAGGACACACATGTTCAAAGACCTAGTCAAAAAGAAGAAAGGGAGGCTGAGGTGGTCAACAGAATAAGAACAAAGACGCCATCTTCAAGCAAACGAAGCCATGAGCACGATCATAGGATGAAGAGCGCAATGAGACTAGACAGTATGTAGCGAAGACTCAGGGGAGCATTGGGGGCCCAAGAAATGGTCACAACGTACCCCTCTCAGATGAGGGACACCACATAGCCCCTTCTAGCGAGCAGAGATATTTCTGCCTGCTTGTCCGGAACTTGATGTGTATACTATGGTTCTCACAATATTCCCAACTAAGCACCAGCAAATTATTGCACGGCATACAAGATACAAGACACAAGACAGTGCAGGAAGGGCAATAGTGGAACCTTTTGGAGCAATTAAATATGGAGGTGCATAACACAAGGCATGTCATTTGGCATCACATTACCAATGCAAAATGATCACTCTGGTGCATAATCTATACCAGTCACACCGCAGCAGCCAAGAATGAATAAATAGATGCATCGTGGTCTAACATCACTTCCTGAGTTCCAGTCTACGTTGTGATTTTGCACTAGTATGAGCTACTTTAGCTTGACAGAATGTTGTATGTGATTTCATAGAAAAACAATTTCATGGCATACCATTACTGAGAAACCATTTCACCTGAACCTGTAATGGAAATGTTCAGAGTGAATGGCATTTACTATTTCATAGAAACCAATTCATAGAATGTCTTTTTGTTCGAAATTGGCATTTGCATGCTTACGTTTTAAGGTGTAAATGCAATAGTAACAGGTCTTACTTTCAGAAACAGATTTGTTGGAAGTATTTATTTCAGTGCTTTACTTCAGGGCACTTATGAGATTCATATGTTTTCCATTGTCATACTATTACTTTGGATACTTTTAATTTGCTAACCCATCAACACCCCTAAACACCTCCCATCCATTGCTCCTAAACACTGCTCACCACACCTATCCTGTTCTCACACCTGTGTGGAAAAGTCAGCCCATAACACACCTGATGCCCAGGCTGCTGGCGCAGGACGCCTCTTAGTTCCCATCTTGAACAATTACCAAATAAAGAGACGGGCGCTGGAAGCAGGGAAACAAGAACAGAGTTTATTTCTCATGAGGAGAGCCTGTCATTTCGGACACTCGCATAGTGTCTTCAGGAGGTGCTCTAACAAGTTTCTCTGAGGCTTCGTCTTTTATACACATGTTTATGATGCACAAACATTCCTTATTACAATAAAGACACTTTGAAGTAGGAAAAAACATGCTTGGAATCCCAGCTTCAGGCCTATTCCCATATCAGTCGATCAGATGTCATCCTCCCCTCCTGAATGTAACAAGAGATTGTGATCTCTTAGCCGGACATTCCTACAGGACACGAGGGCAGGAGGGGATGATCAAATCAAAGGTTGGGCAGGCGATAGGATCGGACACTTCGGCTGGTGTATCACGGTTTTGTTATGCTGGGCAGGGAAAAGGGGGGGGGTGTACATTCACGAGGCTTGGTCGTAGGACTTGGGACCAGGTCAAAAAGGCCAAGTGCAGCTGGAGGGGGCTCGTCAGCTGAGGGGAAGGGTGTTCTTGGGAGGAAATGGGGGGGTGAGTCAAGCAGGAGTGCTACTTCTAGAGTAGGGTCACGCAGAGGGAGAGGGTCTTGTGGCCGATGCATGAGCAGTGCGCGCGGGGAGGGGTGCCGGGAACAGATGGGCAGAGAGGCCATGGTGTCTAAAATGGCTGTCGTGTACGTGTGTGCATGGGTCTATGCTGGCGGGATAACACAGTCAGTGTTTAGTGATATCCATTCTGCTTACAACAAGGGGTACAGTGAACACAAATGAACGCCGCTTATGTACATATACATTGCCATTTTCAACAGTCGCCGCTTTTTTACATAAGCTAGTTCAGTTCTATACAGTCGATACGATAGGCGGAATGCGGTACATATGATTTTACATTTGTTGGGTTATTCATACAAGTCTAGAGATCGGCATAATACTTAGTCGGGGTCAATCAAGAAAAATGTTCCGAAACATTATAGAATCAAGTTCAGACTTTCTCTCCGGTGACATCAACATACAGTAAAAATGCTCTGATACCTTCGGGTCTTGTCAGTGCTATGTGAGACTTCTGGAAAACTAAATACATGAGTGACCGATGAAACATTTTTGAAAGCAACACAAAATGGTTGAGGGAGGAATTCAGTTCGATACAAGCAATTAGTGAAGGGGTGGGCAGAAAGTTCAGGAAGGGGGGGGTCTTTGTCACAGTGTCTTTTTAACAGAGTCCGTCTTCTTTCGTTGGCGCTGTTGAGCACCGGCGGTGGAGCTATAGGTCCAGCTCGGATTCATCCTTACGCGTTGCAGGGTGCGATCAGTCCTCTGCTGTTAGATCACAGTCCTGTTTCCTAACTGATCTTCTTAGGGGTGCCTCATGCTGGGCACCTGCGTGTCTTTCTTTTTCCGTGGCAAAACCTTATTCTATCTAAATGTTGCTCTTCTTTTCTGAGTCAAAAGTTATGCGAAAAGGGTGATGTTGTTGAATAATCGAGGGAAGAGAGGGCGGAGTGGGATCAGATCTTTGAGCACACCAAGGGACCAAAGGAGCAAAGGATGACGAGCAGGCAGGCCCATCAGTCGGGCTCAAAAGGGACGGGGACTTCAGGCACGAGTGGGTCAGCAAATCAAGGGCTTCAAGGCAGCCCTTCATTCCTTTATCTGCCGAGTTTGAGAGTGGTGCCTCGTCCCGCGTCTCGTTGCTCTGTGATTCCACCTTTGGTCGAGGTCACACGTGCTTCATGATCTGTGGCCAGGCTGTGCGTCACGTCCAGCTCCTCTCCTCCGGTGATTGTATCTTTGAATGGGTACAAAACAAGTTTTAGAAAAACTGGCAGGAGAAGACATTTATACATCTCAATTCCGTCCCCAATCCTAAGTAGGTGGGGGATATGTTCATCAGTCACAGTCAGAAGTCATCACTTATGGAGTATGTAGGAGGGTCATTTCTATTGAATTCTAAGCCTATTTGGCGTTCATTCGTGACGTACGTGGACAGAAATCGGACTCCCATTGACAGTGTTTTTTTATCAAACTCGAAATCGAGTCCTTAGGTTGAGACTCGCCCTTTTTTAGCCCAATTACTGACAATCTTACATTTCCCTTCGGGGTCGGCTAACTCTTGCAAGCAGGGGTGTTATCATCATGAGAGGGGGGCAGAGGTTAAACATGCTTTTCTTGGGGAGCGACGGTTAATTAAGGTCATCAATTACGCTTAGGGGATAGCTGATATGGAGCTGGGGTCAATCGGGAGAAGCGAGGACGCTTTGGACAGGGAGCTGGGGTCAATCGGGAGAAGCGAGGACGCTTTGGACATCCGCACTTAAGTGCAGAGGGGTGGGGCAATCTGGGCATTAGGGATTGCATTTCTAATGAACTGAAAAACAGAAGACCATTGACGTTATAGCCCCCCTATAAAAAAGGCCAGATTAGGGGACATCAGTCGTCTTACCTGTCCTTTCTTTCATTACCAACTCGGGTTCTATCGTTTTGCAGAAAGGAGAGGTAGTAATATGGCAAGTTACAATCGTTTTAGTTTCTGTCAATTTTGCCGAACACCTTTGTGTTCGAAGAGACCCAATTAGGTTTGTGCCGGTGGGGCACAACGTTACCATACAAGGAAGGAGGGAACAGGGGGATCCTCAGAGAGAGAGAGAGAGAGAGAGAGAGAGAGAGAGAGAGAGAGAGAGAGAGAGAGAGAGAGTCCGCACTCTAAACGAACCATTCGGTACACGTATGACAGGGAGGGAGAGGGAGAGGGAGAGGGAGAGAGAGACGTGTACAATAATGGGCCATTCAGTGCGCACACAACACAGAACAGCAAGGGTCAAGTAATACGGAAACACAGGCAGAGGGACGACGTAGACCCATACATTACGTGCACTCAGACTCAGGCGGGGGAGACAGTACATGTATTATGTACAAAAATCCAAGACAAAACATAGAACAGTTATTGGCCAAAATGATCTCTGCCTGTATGCTGCGCATCCTTAGCATCCTAAGCTCTGTTTACCTTTTTCTTCTCTTTTATCGTCGGCTGCCTTTACCGGTGGCTTTTAGTTATCTACACTTATATGCCTTTGGCAATTGGTCAAGAACTAACCTGGTCGGGCTAGGATGTTTCCAGGCTTGAGGCAACAGTGGGTGTCAGTTGTGAGAACAATGGGGCAGCTTTGATTTTCATGTCTATGAGGGTGCGAAAGGAGGTAGTAGATTTTAAACACTGGCAATACTCCTAGTCCTCCAAGCGGAGGGTACTTGGGTAAACCTCACCTCGGAATATTCCTTAAACTTTCCCTATTTAGTTAAACGTAGGAATTCATTCATTAGTGCACGTCATTCCTGGTTGTATTATTCGGGGTGCCAAGCGAAGTCATATTTCGTAGTTTCCGCTTCAGGCTGTCCTCCCAAGCGCTAAGTAAATCGACGTTCCGATGTGACCTGTAGAAAGAGGGAAAAAGGAAGGGGGGGGGGGCGGGGGCAGCATTTTAAAAACACATCAGCGCGCATAAACTCGAGAAGGCTGTTACTTACTACATACTCGGGCTATCTCCACTGGACGCAATCCCTGCCAACTTGGTGTTTAAGCCCAGGTGGACCATTCGGTGTGGGAGAGATGATTATCGGAAGCCTGTGGATAGCATAGGTCGCCCAAGTGTGGTATTACGGATCGTGCGCGGGGGGGGGGTCAGAACAAAAGGGCAGTCGGTGCAACGTGGGGGGGCTCGTGCTCTCCTTTGAGGAAAAGTGATAACCTACAGTGGTACGGGGTCGTTTGTCGTTCGTACCGGGGGGGGGTTAGGTGGCACTCCTTTGGGGCGACTTAGGGGCATTTTTAAAACAACTTTCCTGACACAGGTAGCATATAACGTATAGGCTAAATACCAGGATCTTTAGCGGTTGCTTTAGGCTGTACTAAAGTGCAAAACACATACAACAAAAACCTGGACCGTTCATATTTGCAATATTTCTGCGTACTATACTTTTTAACCCTTAACTAATCGAGCTGGGCCATTTCACCTGTAATTTAGTTATATCGGCATTTATTCGAAATTTACCAATTTACACGTGACAACTAAGTTTGCTTTTTCCAAAAATCTTTAATAAAAAATGTCGGTGCATAAATACGGGCCTACAACCCTGTGGGCAGGCCAGAACTGTACATGTGGGGATACTTATTAGTGGAAAACCTAATGGAGTCGGTGGTCGTTGATTTCATAATAAAAAGTGCGACAAGTACAATAAAATCATATCGAAACTTCAGTGTGAGCGAGTATCATAAGTGTTGAAATTCGAACTTTCAATAATCATGATGCGCCAAAACTTAACAACAATTCATTGTCCGAATGTTCAATCAGTACCCATCTCACTTCAATTCATTGTCCGAACACATAATCAGTACCCATCCCATATCAATTCATTGTGTTTTTTTAAAATTGCATACATATTTCATGACACCAAGGCTGAGCAATCGGGGTACAACAAGGAGTTGAAAGTTTCATTTGTATCAGCGCCATTTTGGGGGCAGCCAGGCAGATCCAGGCACAGTCAAAATCTCCACCAACTCGTGGTTGGCCCAGAGCCTCTTTCGGCAGTCCAAAAGTTCCGTTAAAAAGGTCGACAGAAAGGATCGGCAGTATGAACCATCAGTCAAAGGGGGAGGGAGGCAACAATTTTTTCCTACCGGGTCATACTGGGTTTTCACCGGAACTGGTCCGAACTGTAGTCTGCAGGATTTTAGTCATTCAAACTGAGGCTGGCGTCAGCGTGGGAGCGCCGACGTCTCGCGGCTACATTTTCATCGTTCCGCGGGCAATCATGGCAGTCATTCCCCATCGGGGGTGTCTGCGGGGGTCGGGGGCCCCCGTGGCTCTTATAGAATCTTCAAAGTCGAGGAGAACACTTATGATGGTGGGACTCATTTCTTAATCAACAAGCAACCGGGCCATCTCTCCACGCCGGGCCCGCTCCAGCAGGGTTGACCGCCATTTTACGAGTGGGCGAACCCTTGTCGGGTGAGTGGAGCGTTGGGGGTGCCACTGGGGGCCTCCACCTGGGGAGGTGGGAGAGGCTCGTTCGCGCCGCCTCTCCCTCCCAGCGCACCCCACGTCGTTTTTCTCGGCGCTAATATTCATGATGGCCGGACCAGGCGATGAGAGGGGGGCGGGTCGGAGGCATAGGCAAGACATCCCCCCCCGGTGGCTTGCAAGGCGCCGCTTCAGGGCCGAACGGGGAGCTCATACCAAGCCGTGGCTGGACCAGGAGATGCGAGGGGGGGGTCGGTGGCATGAGCAAGACATCCCCCTCCGTGTTGTCGCAGCCATTATTGAAGAAAGAAGAGGGGACGCCCGGATCCCGTCGGCCTCGGCGCCTCTTTTGGCCCACCTTACTCGACGACCTCCGGCCGACGGCTGGCAGCAGGACCCGCCCTACACGTGCCGAAGATCTCGTCTTCCGGATGGGCGTAGCCGCGAACCTGTTGCACTTCGGGAGTTTCCAGAATGGGGGTAGGTATCTGTTGACTAGTATCTGTCTCATGTTACCGTTATTGGGGCGTGGCAGGCGGTGGGACAGACATGTGTGGAGCAGTGAGGGGTGGCGAAGCCTGGTTGCCTTGTGGCTGCCGTGATGTCAAGCTTGGCTTCTCTCACCATTTTCATGTTTCGTATTACGGACTTATTTCTTAACGTTTCTTTTTTCTAGCGAAATCATGTGTTTTATCGTCAGCTATTTCTAACGTTTTCCTATTTGTAGTGAAATCAAAAACTCATCAGTGGCCTACTGATTTTGCTTTCTTATTTCCTTCTTCCCCTTTTTTTTTTTCTAGCGTGTTTCATGCTAAAGTTTCTGTTAACAGGATACGGTGATTACTTCGTTATTGTTGCATATGTCCTTTTTATTAGGGGTACCCTCTGGTCGAGCCAGATGACCTACCTCTCATAAATGGTCCGGGTGGAACTAGTTTACCAATCAGTGGGGAGTAGATAGGCCCGAGAGATTACAACGGGGGACAAAGGTCCGCATTACCTACCCTTCACTTCTTGCAAAGATTAGACAGAATATTTCTTTTCTACGTTTTTTGCAACAGAGAATACCTCAAAAGAACTATTCCTTGAACAATAAATGTCCAGACAATCAATCAATCAGTGGGGAGAAAAACAGGCATGACGGATTACAACGGGGACAAAAATCTGCATTACCTATCCTTCACTATCTGCAAAGGGGGCAGAATATTTCTATTCTTCCCTGTTTGTAGACAGGGAATATCTCAAAGAGCAATAATCGATAAAAATCGATAACAAACAATCAGTGGGGAGAAAAATAGGCATGACGGATTACAATAGGGGACAAACGTCTGCATTACCTATCCTTAACTATTTGCAAAGAGAGAGAAACGTTCCTATTCATCGCTGTTTGCAAATAGAAAATGTCTCAAAGAGAACCAATACTTCAAGTACAATCAATCAATCAATCAGATGGATAAAGCCATCCTACCAATCGGACGTAAAGACGTCCTACTTAACCTTACCCGGACCGGACCGTGTGGGCAATTCTTCGCCTTCCCTTTTCCAGCGCCCGATCGTTCTCTTTCTCCATGTTTTTACCGCAGCATTCCTGTGGGATTCCAGTCAGGACAGTAGGTCACTTGAGAGAGGTCCGTTCGGAATCGGTGAAGTTCATTCAATCGGTAGCCGGACGAGGGCCCTCTCAAGGCAGGTATACTCCAATCGTTTAGATGTTCACCCCATCGTCTGGACCTCTCTTACCGGACCTTATGTCGCTGATGGACCCCGCGTTGGGACGCCAATTGTGGAAAAGTCAGCCCATAACACACCTGATGCCCAGGCTGCTGGCGCAGGACGCCTCTTAGTTCCCATCTTGAACAATTACCAAATAAAGAGACGGGCGCTGGAAGCAGGGAAACAAGAACAGAGTTTATTTCTCATGAGGAGAGCCTGTCATTTCGGACACTCGCATAGTGTCTTCAGGATGTGCTCTAACAAGTTTCTCTGAGGCTTCGTCTTTTATACACATGTTTATGATGCACAAACATTCCTTATTACAATAAAGACACTTTGAAGTAGGAAAAAACATGCTTAGAATCCCAGCTTCAGGCCTATTCCCATACCAGTCGATCAGATGTCATCCTCCCCTCCTGAATGTAACAAGAGATTGTGATCTCTCAGCCGGACATTCCTACAGGACACGAGGGCAGGAGGGGATGATCAAATCAAAGGTTGGGCAGGCGATAGGATCGGACACTTCGGCTGGTGTATCACGGTTTTGTTATGCTGGGCAGGGAAAAGGGGGGGGGTGTACATTCACGAGGCTTGGTCGTAGGACTTGGGACCAGGTCAAAAAGGCCAAGTGCAGCTGGAGGGGGCTCGTCAGCTGAGGGGAAGGGTGTTCTTGGGAGGAAATGGGGGGGGTGAGTCAAGCAGGAGTGCTACTTCTAGAGTAGGGTCACGCAGAGGGAGAGGGTCTTGTGGCCGATGCATGAGCAGTGCGCGCGGGGAGGGGTGCCGGGAACAGATGGGCAGAGAGGCCATGGTGTCTAAAATGGCTGTCGTGTACGTGTGTGCATGGGTCTATGCTGGCGGGATAACAAAGTCAGTGTTTAGTGATATCCATTCTGCTTACAACAAGGGGTACAGTGAACACAAATGAACGCCGCTTATGTACATATACATTGCCATTTTCAACACCTGACCCATTAAAGTCCTTTCTACCCCTACACTCTACCCATTCCTGAACTGCATACCCACTCACAACCTTTAAACTTCTCCATTCCTAAAGTATAAAAAACAATTTTTACCCATAAACCTCACCCCTTTATATCCTTCTTCACTCCAACCTCCACCCATCCCCGAACCCTAAAAACTTCACCACCCATCTATGACTCCTACGAACTTCACACCACCCTTAAACTCTACCCTTCCCTAAACCCTAAAATCAATTATCTGCATCTTAACTCCACCCATCCCTGAATGCTTTAAAACCTCTTATCACTCTAAACTCCACTGAATCCTAAACCCTAAAAAATCTTTATCACCCTTCCTTAACCTCTACCCATCACTAAACCTTAAAAAAGAATCACTAGCCCCAAACTCTACCTATCCATGAACCTTACAACCCCTCAACACCATTACACTCCACCCATCCCTGAACCCTAAAATCACCTCACTACTCCGAAATTCCACTCATCCCTAAACTCTAAAAATAAAAACCCTCACCACCCCTAAACTCCACCCATTCCTGAACCCCCAAGAAACCTTTCTATGCCTGAACTCCACCTATTCCTGCCCCTAAAACCTCTCATCACCCCTAAACATTAACTTCACCTACATCCCTGAACCCAAAAACTCCTCACTAAAATGATCTTTCCTTTAAAATGTTTCCTATAATTTTTGATTTGCTTATATTTCTTTAAAATTGTCTTTCCTTAAAATTGGTTTTCCAATATTTGGTTACTTACATTTGGTCGTTTATCCATTAATTGATATACATTATGAAACACACCTACCTAACTGGCACATACTGTACTGTGGATCTCTCTGTGCTGGGTGAGGAGGGGTTTGGGCTAAATTCTTTCTTTTTGAAAGTCTCAGTAGGTTTAAAAACACTTAGAAAGAGCTTTGGGTCTTGGTCATCTTAAAGAGAGTGACACTGAGTGGCTTGTGGCCCAAGAGATCACCCACAGCGATGGCTCGCCATCACTGGTGCAAGTATCAGAGGCATGTCAGGTGGTAGAACGTGACATGCCACGGTGGAGTATTGCAATCTAAACACCTTTTACACCTCACAAGGTCTGAAAAATAAATCAATCAGAACCCAAACAAGGCTGCCAAGCAACAGGCCACACTGTGTTTAGAAATAACTTATGGGTTTAAAAGTACCTGCTGCTGTTCCTTGTGTGTCCAGGCAACAAAAAGATATCAAGATAATTCTGGTAATTAATGTTCCTGCCAGAGAGCAATGGGAGTTTTGGCAAGTAACAGCTCTATCTCATCATAAAGTAGCGCAGAAGGTTAATATTGCTGCTGCAAAGAAAGTGTACCATGCAGATCAAATAACTACATTGTATGTGGATAGCTCAGTTGGTTACTTTCATTTCATAAATTACAATCCTACTATAGTGCAGTGACCTATGAACTGTCATCACAGATCTGCATGCAAACTGTAAGGCATAGGTTAGAAGGTTATGCTTTACCTCAGTCTTTTATTGTCCTAATGTTGTAAAAGGGGTTGTTTGGGTAGAAATAAATTTTTATTAGTAAAACCAATCCCAACCCCTGTGAAATATTTTAAATCCTGAGTTTGTGGTTCTGCAGACCAAACACTTAAAATACACAGCCTACTAGTATGAATGACGTGATTCCTACCCCTTGTAATCCTCGTTGTCTTAGTAAGATTTTCTATACACTGATTTTCACACATACGATTCATTGTCTCTGTGTGTGTAATGTATAATGCTCTAACACCCTATACTGGTATGAGTAGCACTATATAGCCAAATTAAATGCATGCGACAAAGGGGCTATGGAGAGAGATGAGAGGGCACTGTTGGAGGGTGGTACTGAGGGAATCAGTGGAGAAGAAAGTCATTGGGGCGCCAAAAAAAAGATTGTTGCAGCGGGCGCCATCAGCGCTAAAGCTGGCCCTGTCGTAATGGTAATTATTAGCACCAGCCTATAAAAATGCGAAGTAAAATATCATCAAATTGCTTTTTAATTGCCCTTTCAAACTATTTCCTAAACTGATTTTTTCCTACCAGATCAGTGCCTTGCAACAAGAAGGCTGCCTGTGCCAAGCTGGTTGCTGGGCTTGGTGTGACACGATTCAGTAGCCGGTATCATTAAGACCAGGGCACAAGTACGGAGTACACCCACTGTTTTTAGATGGGGGACTCCGTTCCTGCTACCCGAGGCAAATGGAGTCTGAGAGGTGTCTCTGTGCCCCACCACAGCAGTAGCTTGCATTTAGAAACACTGTTAGCGACTAACTTGGCCTCAGGCGTTTTCAAACCCCCCCCCCCTCTCCTCACCACTCCCCCTTCCCACTAGTAGCATCCCCTAATGTAAGAGTGGCCCAGTGAGGTGACATGTTTGGATCTTATTTGAGAAGTATCAGACAAAAGTGACACATTGGAAGCGGAAAACTGACGCAAGGCCTCATAAATGAGGCCCCTAGGAGAGGAATATTATAAGGGTTTAACATTACTTATTGTGACGACACTGTCTGTGACAACATTGTGAATTAAATATAATAATTAGCCCCCCTACCTTTCTCCAAAGATTGTGCCCAGATGAGGACAGACTGCGCGGTCTCTCTAGGATGTGCCACCACGTGAGGGCTGTTCTGAGGAACCCACTCCAGGCGTGCCCTCACTCACTCACAACGCAGAAGCCAATCCTTCGTTTGCTGCACAGGCACCCCCTGCCATGTGTGCAAAAAAGCATAGGCACCCCCTGGCATGTGTGCACAGAAGCACAGGATACCCTGGCATGTGTGCACAGAAGCACAGGTACTCCCTGGAAAGTGTGCACAGAAGCACACGTACTCCGGGGAAAGTGTGCAGAGATGCACAGGTATGCCCTGAGATAGGTACCCCTGGCATGTGAACACAAAAGCACAGGTACCTCCTGGCATGTGTGCATAGAAGCACAGGTACCTCCTGGCATATGCGCACAGAAGTACAGGTACCCCACAGTATGTGCGCGAAGAAGCACAGATAGCCCTGGCATGTGTGCACAGGAGCACAGGTACCCCCTGGCATGTGTGCAAAGAAGCACAGATACCCCCCAGGCATGTTGTCCCAGAAGAAGCACAGGTACCCCATGGCATATGTGCACAGAAGCACAGGCATTTCCTGGCATCTGTGTATAGAAGCAAAGGTACCCCTTGACATGTGTGCAGAGAAGCACAGGTACCCCTTGCTTGTGCGCACAGAAGCACAGGTACCTCATCGCATGTGCACGAAGAAGCACAGGTACCCCTGGCATGTGCGCGAAGAAGCACAGGTACCCCTGGCATGTGTGCACAGAAGCACAGGTAGCACCTAACATGTGTGCAGAGAAGCACAGGTACCCCCTGGCATATGTGCACAGAAAAAGCACATATGCCAGGTATTTCTTGGCATCTGTGCACAGAAGCACAGGTATTTCCTGGCATCTGTGCACAGAAGCACATGTACCCCCTGACATGTGTGCACAGAGGCACAGGTACACCCTGGCATGTGTGCACAGAAGCAGAAGAGCAACACCTTTTTACCTCACCTTCCACCGAGAGGACTCAAGTGCTTCTTGATAATGCCTACTCATAGCACAACACACGATCATTGACGGTCTGTGATTCAATTGTTCCCCCCTTCAGGACACCTAACATTCACTCCAGGCATGTTTTCTGTGCAAGCACTAAACTGCTCACTGGTCAGTGACATCACTGATGACATCTCAAATGGCATCACTGATGACATCATCCAGTGACTGTGAGTGTTTTAAAAACGTTTATGATTGTTAGATATATATACCAAGGTGTATTGGGGGCTTGGTGAGAGCCTGTATGGATGATTCAGTGGGTGTCTGACAAACTGTATAAGTGAGTTGTTAGGTGTCCCACTGAATGTATGGGTAAGTGACTGGTTTTGTGAATGTCTGTGTCAGTCTGACAGTTGGTGTCTAAGTGGCTGTATGGGCGTGGGAGTGGATACGTGAGTGGCTGTATCGGTAATTTGGCTGTATGGGTAATTTGGCTGTCTGGGTACCTGTATGGGTGTCTGAGTGTATGGGTGAGTCAGTGGCTGTATGGGTTAGTGAGTGCATGTTTGAGGGGCTGTATGGGTGAGCTAACTATAACTCACACCCTTGCAATGCACTGCTTAATGACCTCACATATTACATCACTAATGACATGGTCAGTGACATCACTGATGACATCCTCCAGTGACTGTGAGATTTTTTTTTTTTTTACTAGTTTATGAATATTAAATATATATACCAAGCTGTACTGGTGAATCAGTGCCTGTATGGATGATTCAGTGGGTGCGTGACAAACTTTATAAGTGAGTGATTAGGTGTCTTAGTGAATGTATGGGTGCGTGACTGGTTATGTAAATATCTGTATCAGTCTATCAGTTGGTGTCTAAGTGGCTGTATGGGTGTATGAGTACCTCTATGGGTGTCTGAGTGTCTGTGTGTGTGACTGCCTGTAGGGATGAGTCAGTGGGTGAGTGAGCGGCTGTATGAGTTAGTGAGTGTGTGTGTGTGTGAGGAGCTGTATGGGTGAGTGAATTGATGTGTCATTGGTATATGGGCGAGTAACTATGTATGTGAAAGGCAATATATGTGAGTAATGGGGTATATGAGTGGCTGTATGGATGAGTGAGTAAATGTGAGACTGTCTATATGGGTGAGTGTGTGCTTGTGTCAATGACTGTATAGGTGAGTGAAATGCCAGAAACTGGTCCTAGGAAGCTTGTTTCCGGTCCAGGGAAGGCATGGCTTGGCAGTTCGGGCTGGACTGTTCCGATGAGGCACAGGGTCAGACTGATTTGCATATGGCCATGTGTGAACTGGGGTGGCAGAGTGGGCTAAAGAACGGTGATGGATTAAACTCATATCTTTTAGCTGGGAGTGAGTGTTTAATTGGTTCAGATGCTCTGTCCATCACCACCCCCTTTTGTACCGCTTTGTTCGCCATAAGTAGGCAGGGTATGCTCAGACGTGAGTCACTTGCTCACTTTGCCACTGGATTCAAGCAAGCCTGGCTGAAGACGGCTGAAATGCCAGAAACCGGTCCTAGGAAGCTTGTTTCCGGTCCAAGGAAGGCTTGGCTTGGCAGTTCGGGCTGGACTGTTCCCACGAGGCACTGGGTCGGACTGATTTGCATATGGCCATGTCTGAACTGGGGTGGCAGAGTGGGCTAAAGAATGGTGATGGATTAAACCCACATCTTTTGACTGGGTATGAGTGTTTGATTGGTTCAGATGCTCCGTCCATCACCACCCCCTTTTGTACCGCCTTGTTCGCCATAAGTTGGCAGGGTATGCTCAGACGTGAGTCCCTTGCTCACTTTGCCACTGGATTCAAGCAAGCCTGGCTGAAGACGGCTGAAATGCCAGAAACTGGTCCTAGGAAGCTTGTTTCCGGTCCAGGGAAGGCATGGCTTGGCAGTTCGGGCTGGACTGTTCCCATGAGGCACAGGGTCAGACTTATTTGCATATGGCCATGTGTGAACTGGGGTGGCAGAGTGGGCTAAAGAACGGTGATGGATTAAACTCAGATCTTTTAGCTGGGTGTGAGTGTTTGATTGGTTCAGATGCTCCAACCATCACCACCCCCTTTTGTACCGCTTTGTTCGCCATAAGTAGGCAGGGTATGCTCAGACGTGAGTCCCTTGCTCACTTTGCCACTGGATTCAAGCAAGCCTGGCTGAAGACGGCTGAAATGCCAGAAACCGGTCCTAGGAAGCTTGTTTCCGGTCCAAGGAAGGCATGGCTTGGTAGTTCGGGCTGGACTGTTCCCATGAGGCACAGGGTCAGACTGATTTGCATATGGCCATGTCTGAACTGGGGGGGCAGAGTGGGCTAAAGAACGGTGATGGATTAAACCCAGATCTTTTGACTGGGTGTGAGTGTTTGATTGGTTCAGATGCTCCGTCCATCACCACCCCCTTTTGCACCGCTTTGTTTCGTAATGTAGCCATAGTGGAAAACAAATCATGGGCATAATTCCACTTAATTTTGGGTTTTCAAACAATATTTTTAAAGAACAAACCTTAAACCCCCCCTCCCCCCAAATATAGCTTGTGCTGAGCATATATAAGTTAAAGCAATGGGGTATTAAATCTAAAAAAATAAGCATGTCATGTCGTTTACAGGGTGTGTGATGTCAATTTCGATGCTTTAAAATTTTGGTGAATTAAGGCCAGTGGTTGAAGGGGGTGGGGTCTAGTGGGAACAAAGTTATCCAATCATTTTTAACTTTTCAAAAACAATTCTCCTTCTTTTAGTTAAAAAATAACCATCCCTGGATGGTTAATGCTGCCCTTGAGGTGCCTCGAGCTGAAAGATATCGGAGGGGGTCTCCTGTACAGTGAAAACAAGAGAGAGGCAGAAACAAGCCTTCCCGCCAAGGAGCCTGCTGTCTGAACGGAATGTAAATGTGTGCACCTGGTTAATCATCAAGTCCAAATACTGACTTGAGTTCCAGGATACGGTTGAACAGTTAAACAGCAGCCGCGGCCGGCAGGGGAGTAAATGCAGGGCGGTGACGTGGGGAGGGGGGGCAGGGTGGGGGGTAGTAATGTATGGATTACGGAGTTTTACAGGTAAGTAAACATTTAAATAAATAAAACGAATTTCGTTTAGTACACTGCCTCCCAAAATGCGATGCAGTGCGTGCCACAAAATTCGTTTTATTTATTTAAATGTTTACCTACCTGTAAAACTCCGTAATCCATACATTACTACCCCCCACCCTGCCCCTCCCCCTCCCCATGTCACCCCCCTGCATTTACTCCTACCGGCCGCGGCTGCAGTCCTGTGACTGTTTGGTATCAGGCACAGACATCTACAGTGATCAGATTAGCCAACTGAGCTTTCATAACACAAAAGAGTATATTTCTCACTAATTATTTTAACTAGCGTGTATTTCTCATTTATATATCTATAATCGGGTCCGGACTGGGAAACCAAAAGAAGCTCTGACAAAAATGCTCAAACATAATGTGTATTTGTAAAGCGCATGTTCACCCAAGGGTATCTTGATGCAGAATAACAGATGTTTATTGTTACCCAATCCTTCTCACTCTCCCACCTACCTAGCTGTCCTGTCGGCCTGTCTTTGCACTGCCTTCGTTCTGCCTACATGCCCTTCTGCCACCTGCCTACCGGCATGAGCCTGTTCTGTCTCATCTTTGCTCCCTGTCTGTTTCTCTATATGTCTGGGTAGCTGCTGTGCAAGGAATCCCTTTCCATCAGGTAACCCCTATTCAGCAGAGTACCTGCTTATCTGCCTCAATGCTATTTCTGCTTGTCCAAATGTATGCCTAATCACTTTCATTTCCTTCAGGCTGTCTTGTCTGACAGCCTGTGCGACTGTCTTTTCACTTCTGCAAGTTTCTCTCCTCCTGTCAGTTGAAGGTCACATTTTAAACAATTGAATTTGAATTGTGCCCAGAATGTCTCTAGCTTAGGGGGATGTCATCTCTTTACTTCCAGATATATCTACCTGATATTCTGCGGAAGTGTGTCTGGCATCACTGCCTCTCATTGTCACCTCTGTGACAGACTGCTCGATGCCTTTCTCTTCCCCTATGTTCCCACTACCGGTTTCTGAAGGATCTCGCCCTAGTCTGTATGCTATAAAGATATCTCTTTCCCTTGATCACTCTCGTCCCTTGCTGAATGAAGCTGTCTCTGATGTGGATGCCAGAATCTCTCTCTGTAATTCAGTGGCTGTTCCTGGATGTTGAGTCCAGTGATTGCATTGGTATTAGGAGCTGTTTCTGTTGTCTGTGTGACGGAACCCTGCATGCATTTCCCACGCATGCCTTTACTCCGCAGTCACTACTCCGACTGCAACATTACCACACTTTCCTCTACAATGCAAGTCGCTACATCGACTTGCCTTGCAGGGGGGTGCTAGACTTTGGAATACTATAAATTACTATTCCAACTAACTCCAGTCGGTGAACTCATGGGGAAGGTGCTGTACTCTAAAAATCCTGGTACAACAAACATGAGCATGACATGCATATCCTGCGTTTCACTCTCCCCACCCGCCCTCTTGGAGCCAGCCATTCAGGTCACTCGATACGTATTGGTTGCAAGAGAATCTGTTAGTTAATAAATACAGCTCTTGCCAAACATTTGCCATTGGCTATAACTTTAGTGATATTGCCCAGGCCGCCACACCTTCAGGTCATCGAGAAAATCGTTAACAGACAGCTAACCCGATACCTCGAAGAGAACATAATCCTGGACCCTTCCCAGTCAGGGTTCCGCATCAACCACAGCACCAAGACCGCCCTCATTGCCGCTACCGACGAGTTCCAGACCCTGCTAGACAACGGGGGGACTGCAGCACTTATCCTCCTAGACCTCTCTGCTCCGCCGCCTTCGACACCGTCTGCCACCGCACACTAAGCGCACGCCTCCATGCCGCAGGGATCCGAGTCAAGGCTCTGAAATGGACCACCTCCTTCCTCTCCGACAAAACCCATAGCGCCGCCTACCCCCGTCCTGTTCAGAAGCCTCCGAGATCATCTGCGGCGCACCCCAAGGATCCTCCCTCAGCCCGACACTGTTCAACATTTAAATGGCCCTGCTCGCACACGTTGCCCGACAGCACAACCTCAACATAATCTCCTACGCCAACGACACTCAACTGATCCTCTCCCTCACCAAGGACCCCATCACCGCCAAAGCCAACCTCCATGAAGGAATGAAGGCCGTCGGCGACTGGATGAAGATCAGCAGGCTGAATCTGAACTCGGACAAGACGGAGGTCCCCATCCTCGGCTCCAACCCTTTCAGCCTGGGACGACTCCTCGTGGCCAACGGCACTGGGGGCAGCCCCGACCCCCACCGACCACGCACGCAACCTGGGAATCATCCTTGACTCAACGCTCTCAATGACCAAGCAAGTCAACGCCGTCTCCTCCTACTGCTTCAACACCCTCCGCATGCTCCGCAAGATCTACAGATGGATCCCGACAGATACAAGAAAGACAGTCACCCAGGCCCTCGTCAGCAGCAGACTCGACTACGGAAACGCCCTATACGCGGGAGCCCCGACCAAGCTCATCAATCGACTACAACGCATCCAAAATGCCTCGGCACGACTGATCCTCGACACGGCCACATCACCCCCCACCTGAGAAACCTGCACTGGCTCCCCGTCAACAAGAGGATATCCTTCAAGCTCCTCATCCACACACTGAAGGCACTCCACAAGACCGGCCCAGCCTACCTCAACAGACGCCTCTCCTTCTACAACCCCAACCGCCAGCTACGCTCCGCCGACCTCTCACTCGCCACCGTCCCACGCATCCGAAGAACAACCACCGGCGGGAGATCCTTCTCACACCTCGCCACCAAGACATGAAAATTAAATGAAATGAAATGAAATGAAACATACATTTGTAAAGCGCGATTGCTGCCCAGGGGCGTCCAAGCGCTATGTGATCAGTGAAGTTGCTTAACAACAGTATGAAGCTAAGGAAAGGATGAATGTAAATGTAAATGTATTTCGATTTATATAGCGCACGAATCACCCAGGGGTCTCAAGGCGCTTGCTTAGGGAACCCGTCCTGGTATTCCCCTGTGAGATACCCCGGCAGGGTATTCACAAGGTGAAAGCCAGGCATCCCGCCGCGAGGGGCCGTAGTGGAGATTAAGCAAGCTATTGCCCAGAGTCGCAGGGTGTGACCCCGTGAGTCGAGTAGGCACCGGAGCGAGAATTGTCAAGTCCGTGGAATTTTTGAGCCCGAGACCCGCCGAGGCGGGGAATCGAACCCTGGTCCACGGCTGATCTCAGCTTCCGGGTCTGCCGCCTCTAACCACTGAGCCACGCTTCTCCACTTAATGGTGAACGTTAAAAAGGAAGGTCTTTAATTGCTTCCGAAAAGAGGACAAATTAGGGTTGGACCTAATCTGGAGGGGGAGCGTATTCCACAGCTTGGCAGCGTTGTAAGAAAACATCCTGCCCTTGCTCTTTTTATTCTAGGGACTATTGCCAGGAAAGCCTGGCTGGAGCGAAGATTTTTACTAGGATGGTACTGTGTTACCAGCTCGCGGCTAATTGCCGGTCCTGTGTGCCAAAAAGCCCGATGGGCTATGCACATCGCCTTAAAGGCAATTCTCTGCCGTACCGGCAGCCAGTGCAGGCTGCTCAGCCCAGGTTTGACTGACAATCTACAGGGCACCTGAAGCAGTGTGCGGGCCGCGCAGTTTTGGACTAGCTGCAATTTACGTAGTGTATACTCAGGGGCACCTAGGTACAAGACATAACTGAAGTCCAGTTGTAGTGTAGTTCCTATTATCCCAATAGGCTCTGCGCATTGGAATAATACCTCCAATAGTATAGACCTAGACCAGAGGTTAACTAGGTCTTCTACTGTCGCTATTAGACTTAAAGTTTTGGGTTTGCCAGCTAGCTCAGAGTTCACTAGAAACTTTCTCGAATAGACAAGGAGGAGTTGAACCTCCCTGGATAGACAAGAAGGGATTTAGTTTCCGACAACCATAGAACATGACAACTTTGCTCTCCCCTAATCAAGAGTGTATCTCTAGAGTCGTGTGAAAACAAAAGACAACTTATTTTACTCAGTCAGTACGTGCATTCTTAGTTTCACCAGATTGTAGAGAAAAAGAAGAGACGGGCGTGTTCAATAAAAGATGTTATTTATTGATCAGTCTCTTTTCTCGTACAAGAGAAATGAATCGATATTATTGCAATACTTATGGTTAAGTAAAGTGCATACAATAAAAGCAGAAGTATAAAATAATACTGTAAAAACATTTATATCGTTTCTAAGCCATATGGTGGTTTAAAATGGATAAAATAGATACATACATATAAACATTTGACTAATCGTACTCAACTGGTGCTTCTAACCACGCCTACCCCAGTGTACCTGACCTAAGCCTAATACGTGGGCGGGGATAGAAAGTAGCAGTCTAAGTTAAGTTTGTTTTGCCAAGTGACTGATTCAAGAATTCTCTGCAAGGGGTTATTCAGTTCCGTACCTTGAATCTAGGATGATTGAGGGATGGTATCTCTCATCTTTGGTCTCGATATTCCAGGCTGCCTGCAAGGGCTGCTCGGAAGCGCCGGAGCTGGATTTCTTGGCAGGAGAAAGGCAGCGTCTCGTTCTCAGCGCGTCAGGAAGGCGGGGCAGCTAGTGGGCTTCGCTCTCTGCTGGGCTTCGGCAAGTCTCGCTGCTCCGGTCTCGTCACCACCGCGTGTGTTTGCTTAAGGCAATATCGGTAATATTTATACCTGTAAGGTGCCGAGATTGACGTAAGGATGGACATAGATACGTCAATAAGGATGTCATACGAGCTGGTCGTTAGCGCATTCTTTTACTGAAGTTCTCGGTGAAATCAAAACAATGGCCGCAGGGTTTTTACCAGGTTGTCATAGGTTTGATTTGTTTTGAGAACTCCGTATGCCTTATCAGGGGCTGGAGGAATATTGGTTGCCTAATTAGATGGCAAGCGTTATGACCTAATCAGATAACGCGCTCCTGTGCCGTGGTCTGGCGTAATCAGATAACGGTTTCTGCATCATGGGATGGCTGCTAGTTAACTCGTTAACCAGAATAGGGTCAGGAATAGGGGGATCGATACAGAACCTATAGGAATACATCACACCCACTCCACGCTAACTATGGCCATATTTACGAATCTAGGCATAGTAAAACATACTGTAGAGTATCGTGTATACCTTACCACCCTAAAATACACATAATGCATTTTGAAATTATGTAACATACGGGGAAAAAAATAGTCATATGTACTATATGCACTCAAGCAGTAGAATAATGCTAAAATAATCACGCATATGTATACATTATTAGTAATTGAATATTAGAATTACACATGAAATGGCTCTTAATACAGAAGAAAAGTTCGAGACCACTTCATCACAGTTCAAAAATATTTATAAACATACCAGCGGGCAGCTAATGTCTATGAAGTTTCTAAAAATAGAAATTAGTTCTCTAAGAATAGTTCTTACTTTAAGCAGAAGAAAAGTGTCCCGTAAAATTTAACAAAAATATTTTGGGGCTGCTAAAAAAATTGCTGTCCGTGGACTGGAGGAAAAGTCGATCTTGCTACTTTATTATTAAAGTTGAAGGCCAAATTCAAGGTGTCGGGAACGCCGTGTGCTAGCTTGCTCAAGAGTCGTTATTTCTGCTCTGGTGAGAACATCATATCATTGAGACTGCTGAAAAAGCTGTCAACAGCTTCCTGTGAGAGTTCCACTAACTCGGAAAAGGATGTAACCATGCATTCATGTGCATGATTGTCTCCATTGACGTTTTGATTAGTATTGCTGACAGAAGGTTGTACCTGATCGATGCTGCTTTCATCTTGATCTTCACTACCCCTTAATCGTAGTGGTGAAGTTTCCACGAATGCCGTCATCAGGATTGGCAGCCGTTGAGGGCAGCACAATGCATGAGCCTTTACCGGACCCAACAATGTTTCTGCATCCATTGGCGCATCCGATTGTAGCGTCAGACAGGTGTCCAACACGCATTCTTCTCCGCACAGCATGCACCTTAATACAGGTAAAACACATCTTTGCCATATCGGGCGAAATGAAAGAAACCAAGTCATGTTCAGGGCTCTAAGCCGGGTTAGTCCCAGGATTTCTGATATCCGGTCCCGGTATCCAATGGCTCGGATTGTTTCTTCCCTTGTCGCAGGTGTTTTGTCTGTGACATGGTTTGCCATAACGAAATATAAGGACTAAGAATAGGATTCCTGCAATTAGTCCCAAAATGAGGGGGAACTCCTCCAAAAATCGAATGGACGAAGTCTGGAAAAATACCCAGTATGGCTTTGAATGGTGTTAATGCCATCGAAAATACTGTCTTAAATACATTTGAGACTCCACTGGTATCAGAAATATTTAAGATTTCATTCAGGATTTCTGCGAAATGTATGGGGGAATTAGTTGATAACAATGAGTGAATCTCTGCAGTCGTCCTTGCGACTAGGAGATCATACGTTTCTTTTGATGACGTGAGCCTGGTCGGCATCTGAAGAAGCACTGTTTTCATTCTGCTTAAAGTATCAACTCGAATAGAAGTAATTTTCAAGTGAGGCCATGCCCTTGCCTCCCTGTCTGGAAAGGAGCTGGGGAACAATAAGCGTCCACAGCACATGACCTTCGCAGTCGTACTAACGAGATAAGGAACCCCGGGCAGTAGACTACAACATCTGCGATCCACAATTAGAATGTAACTCCCGTTATAGAGTCTTTTAAAGAATGGTTCTATCTCTGTTGCAGGTGTGCCTAGCTGGTGACATGAAAGGTTATTTGAGTTCCCTTCACAGGCTCCATGCAAACTAATTCCATTACACAGAAGTGTACCGCTTAGTGACATCGCACAATTATTGCCACTAAGAAACACTTTCTGTCCTTTATTACTGACACATGCATGTGAATAGGGCAAGTTCCATGTTGTCTTAATGTACCCTTTTCCCAATTTTTCGTACATGCCAGCCTGTATATATTTTTGGCAGTATTGAAACCTGAAAGTAGATATCGGAATATTAATTATCCCATGTATTATCCATTCAATGACAGGTCGTTCTGACATTGTCAATGGTAATCTCTCGAGTTTCTCAATGCTCAGGATTGTATAATCAGCACCCTTTTGTGCCATACTGATCTGTTTATCAGTAAGGTTAAAGATAGTGAATAGTGACGTTGTGTTGATTAAACGCCAAGGCACATAGCCTGAACGCAGGTTTTGTAACGTCCAGCCAAGCTGTACAATAGAACGCAATTGAGACTGACCGTGTTGTAACAACAGTAAGTCTTGCGATATTATGTCGATTGCTGATGACACAATGCTGTCCAATGAAAAGATTCTGGAGGACAGAGTCATTAACCCATTGTCCACTACAGAAAGCGATTTTTCCAAATTAATACGGTCAATTTCCCGTATACTTTCTGCTGTCTCAATTTGAGTTATCTTCCAGGCCTCGTTGTAAGCTGCATATATAGAGGCTGCTATGAAGCGTTTTTGACGCTGTTTGCGTGGTCCCATAATGAAATCACGCAAGTCAGCACCATCAGTAAGTAAAGTTAGGTGTTGCTTAATTTCTGTCAGTGTGGAAGTTTTTAGCCAATGAAGGCATAGTTTGCCCACACTGTAGGTGGTGATTATCCCTGGGTGTTCTCTTTGGGAATATCTAGGGTCTGGCCTGGTCAATGTGAACCCCTGTGTTTTGTTCAGGAATCTGTCTTGACAGTTATTAGTATCTGTGGGCCAGATTAACCATTGTTTCCAATCAGGATTTGTTCTGTTTTGGTTTAATACATAGTTTACGTCTATTTCTTCATCTGCAGAGTTATTCCTGTTCATTGTTGGTTTTGGAATAGACGGTTTATTTAAGTCTTTGATTTTGGCTAATCCAAGACAGGTAGTTTGTTGAATAGTTTCATTCAAGAATATAATTTGTTCTGGGATCATGCAGGCTCTAAACAATGATTCTATACCTTGTACTTGCCATTCTTTTGTACCCCAAACACTTTTTACTTCAACATTTTTGTCCCAATAATCAAAACCAAATGTATTCATTTGTTCAAAAAATGAGTCCGAATATATCAATTTTGTGTTTGTAAGCATGGTTTTTGTTCCTGTCTTATTTGACAATTTGAAATAAAATGTTTACTTGTGTTGAACCCTGAAAAGTATGAATATTTGTCATAAAAGGTTCTTGAGCTTCCTTTTGGAGGGGTTGCACAATGTTCCCATTGATTATAATTTAAAACATTTCCAGGTTGTGCTGATTTATGTAAAAAATGGTTACCATAGTGGTTGTAGCAGTACATACTATCATAATTAGACGAACCCTGCAAATAATCATGTTTGGTAAATTTAGCAGACATCACTAGATCAGACATCATGTTATTAATACTTTCAAAGTCCCAATCATCAGCAAATGAGTTTGCTTTTACAAAGTCACTCAACGAGATCTTGATTTGGTGTGGATATTTGAGGATCTCTACCGGACCATAAATTTCATAGTCAGTATTGTCCCATGCTACCCCACCCGGTATAGGATTGGCTGTGAAATTGACTGAAGAAAGTTCTCTTTTCTTGACGTGTGAAGACGTGTGTGGCTTGAGGATCAAGTTGATTTTCTGGCTTGCTGTGTCCATTTTAGCATACTTTCCCTCAATGAAGCGTCCCAAACATAGTATCATGATGAGCCAAAGTATCAGGATAAATACACCAAATGACACCCAAAATTCAATCCACGGAGAAATCAGATAGGTTTCTTTCAGCTGTTTCAAAAGTTCCTTAGCTTTATCTTTAAAAGTTTTTGTTGATGGCTGTGTCTTTGATTCACTTAGATCTTCAGAAGAATCTTCAAAGTTGATGAAGTAGCCGGATGCCGTTCTGTCTATTGTTCCAATTGCTTCAGGATTACTGTTTCTTGCAGCTTCAGCATATTCATTTGTTACTTCATTGTAGGTTGGTGTGTCTCTACTAAATGTTTTTATTTGGGTTTTCAGAGGTGTTCCATTGCATAGTCCTTGTTGTTGTTCTGTAGGCGTTTCGAATGTGATTAGCCTTTTAGTCAGCACCTCTGTACTTGTAGCAAACCTTGGTGTTCTACTACTTATTGGGAGTCCACTTTGCCTACTGTTTGTTATCGGCCACATGATTGTGGTTTTACCAGGTCGATGGATACAGCTCGGTTCTCCTTTTTACCAGCAAGCGGCGGTAGTACAACTGATCTCGTCCCGTTGATGGACAAGACAGGAACTGCTTTTCTGTAAGAAGGCCCAAATTCCTTCTTTACCGCGATCTTTTCTCTGACTAGATCCCCGACTTTTGGAATCCAGACAGGTCTTGCTGGGACAGGTGGTGGTTCTTCAGTGGTTGTTGGCTGCTGTTTCAACTTTATGTTGCTCAGGTCTTTTCTTGTTTCGTTTAAGTCCTGTAAAATAGCCAAACGATCTTTGATATCAAAGCTTTTTTCTTTTACCACTGAAGTCTGACTGTCAAGATCTAAGACTAGCATCCTAGTTCCAAACAGTAATTCGTACGGACTGAATCCCCTCAGAGAATTTCTTGGCAAGTTGTTTAGACTACGTTGGACACTTATTAGATGTTTGACCCACCCAGCTCCCGAACCTAATACCTTTGCTGTTATAGATTGCTTTATGTCACGGTTTTTTCTTTCATCAATTCCGTTTCCCTCGGGATGAAATGGACAAGAATACCGCAATGTAACGCCCATGCTGACCATGGCCTCCTTATAAGCTCTAGAGCTAAAAGCAGGACCCTGGTCCGAATGCAGCATGCCAATTGCGTATGTGCCGATAAAGACTCGCAAATCTTTTATAACAGTTCTGGCGTCAGCCGTTCGCTGGGGCCACATCCATATGAATCTCGTGCATGAATCCACTGCGACCAAGATATATTTATAGTTACCATCCCTTTGTAAGGGACCACAGTGGTCCAGGTAAACACAGGCTAATGGTTTATCCGAGATTAGAAGGGGCGTCTGTGCTGGTCGTCTCACTGTTGATACTTTCATTTTTTGACATATTTCACATTCTAGAACATAGGGCCCGATTCACAGAACTAACTTAAGACAAAATCCTATACTTACTACTTTTGGTATTCACAGAAGTTAGGATTTTGTCTTAAGTTTGTCTTAAGACAGACTTAAGACAGACTTAAGTTAGGATTTTGTCTTAAGTCTGTCTTAAGTCTGTCTTAAGACAAACTTAAGACAAAATCCTAACTTCTGGAAATACCAAAAGTAGTAAGTTTAGGATTTTGTCTTAAGTTAGTTCTGTGAATCGGGCCCATAGTTCCTGGTTTGTCTTCTCATTTGTGGCCACCAGTATCTCTGTTTTAATAACGATACTGTGGCTGAGACGCCAGCATGTACAGAAGCAAGTCCTTCGTGTGCCGCTATGATGAGTCCTAACCTATGTTCCATGTTTGGAATTACTCTATCCCCCACTCCAGGGATTCGAGCAAATGGAACGTTATTTGCATCAGTTATGTATGAGTACTTTACTGGAAAGCCTTTCGGGAGTGTTTCTATCGCATCTTTTACTGTAGCGCTGACAGCTTGTAATATATCGCTGTCTATTTTTGTTTTTGACCGAGTGATGGCAGCTACGGAAGCCGTTTGCACAGCTGCCTTCGCGGCCTCATCAGCCAATGAATTCCCTGCAACGTGAACGCCATCACGTTGATGACTCAGTGTATGTATCACGTGAGTCTTTGGTAGTTCCTTTTGTAAAAGAACTACTTGTGCCAAAGCATTTTATGCTTGATTGTGCCTCCTTTTGCATCCTTAAAACCATTCTGAAGCCAGATCTGTAAGTATTCATTGTAAGACTGAACGCAATAATACGAATCACACACTATGAGTGTGGGGAATTCTCGATCGGTATTTTCAAGCGCCATCTTGAATGCTAGTAGTTCTGCTCGCTGAGCTGTACAATCTCCTAGAGATTGTGTTTTAGTGACCGCTGGTTTGAATTTCCCATCGTGCCAGCGACCTTTTACAATCGCACACGCAGCACTGTAAGCTTGTTTACCTCCTACTGCGGGTTGTGCTGATCCGTCTGTAAATATTATACAGCCGTAATGTTCTAGAGGCAGAATTTCGGTCGGCGTCGGACATTCGAATTCGTATTGGAGAAACTCTTGTGTTTTTAAGTTAGGATCAAATTCGTATGCCACGTCTGTTGCAGCAAGAGAATTAGCCCATTGTATCCATCTCGGATGGAGCGCTTTAGCATTCGGTATGCTTGCTTTTGTTACAGCCTCTAGGGCTGGTATCGGTGTAACGATTATTATTCGTTTACCTTGTGAAAGGGCTCGTTCTTTTGCTATAGCTGTCTGTGTTGCAGTAAGAATTTTTTCCGTTGGGCTAAATTTCATTTCAGCTTTAGTGTACAAGTGCGATTTGAATGCAATTGGTACCTTTTCTCCCTCGTTAGAGGTCAGGTATGTGAATCCGCATCTTCCTGGGATGACTCGAATCACAAGGTTGCGTGTGTTATCACGTGTTTCTAATTTTGTTTTAATTAACATATCTGTTTGTAAGGATCTCAGAATTTCTGTGTGTTTTTGAGTCCAATTGGTTTTTTTAAAATCTGGTTTTATTAGATCATAAAGGGGTTTGACCCTTTCTGCGTAATTTGCAATGTATGTTCTTCCGAAATTTAGGAAGCCTAGAATTGACTGTAGGTTTTTTAGTGTTCTAGGTGCTTGGAGTACGGCACATTTCTCTAGGAAATTGTCAGCCAGGCTTTTGCCTTCACTTGATAATTCATATCCTAAGAACAGGACTGTTAGATGGGCAATTCTAGATTATTTTTTTTTTTTCACAACCGTGTTTATTAGAAGTTCAAGCAGATCAAATGTACAGTCCCCCAAAATCAGGAGAACACGTCAGTGGGCAATATACAATAGAATATACATACAGCCCAAACTTTTAACTAGCTCCCACCCGCCCCATTATCCCCCGTAACTGTAACATTCCCCACTACCCACCCCTTATCCCGCCCTAACCCGATGCACGTGATCACAATCAGCTGCAGTACACATAAGGAAACACAACTAAGTGTCTTGGAGCTATCCAGGCCCCGAGGTCTCAATCAGTGGATAGACTATCATCTGTTTCAGTGGGGGGCTCCAATGTCAGGTCTCTGTAGTCCGCCCACCGCTTCCAGATCTTATAATGTTTCCGAGGGCAGCCCCTGGCCTCAAACACTGGCAATTCCAGCCCCATGAGAAAATTTAAGCCCGCCCTCCAGGCGCTAAGTGGGGGAGCGCGGTCACTCTTCCAGGCCCTCGCCAGATCCCTCTTGGCCACAACGAGGCCCAGCAGAAGGAGATGGCGCTCATATATGTTACCACCCACTTGATCTAGGATATGAAGAAGACCCAATCTAGGTGTACGAGGAAGATCCCATCCCAGCACCTCCGACAGGCAGTCCCACACACCACTCCAGAACCGGACCAGGCCCACACACGACCACACAGTATGCACCAATGTGCCTCTCTCGGCCCCGCAGCGCAGGCAGTCTGGGGAAGCAATAAGGCCCGCCCTCCACAGTCTCTCTCTGGTGTAATAGGCCCGATGCAGGTATTTATATTGTATGAATCGCAATCTCACTGCTATAGCCGCTCCTCGGGGGGACTCTAGCGCCTCCCGCCAGTCATCCTCATCTAACGGACCAACATCCACCTCCCAGGAGGCCTTCAACGACACAAGGGAAGAGGAGCAGTGAGTGACCAGTGTTTGGTAGATTTTTGAGACTTTTTTATCCCCCAGTTCTCCCATGAAGAGCTTAGCTTCCACGGGGCTAAAGTCCGGAAGCTGGTCCAGCTCCACCAGACTCGGCGCCAGAGCATGACGAAGCTGTAGATATTTAAAAAACTGGGTCTTGGGCATGTCAAACTCAGTGCTGAGTGCTTGAAAGGATTTAAGGGTAGTCCCGGTAAGGACATGACCAAGCGACGAGATCCCTATGGAGTCCCAGCCACTAAACCCCTGTAGTGAGGCCAGCGCAGGGAGCTGTCCGTTATTCCACAGTGGAGTTTCAGCCGTCAGCCGTCCCCACCATCCCATGCGACGCAGTACCTGTCTCCAAATCAGGAAGACTACTTGAGACACTTGTGGCAGAGTCTTCCGCCGCCCTGCCGAATACAAGAGTGTATGGAGCGTGGCATCTCCCATCAGAAAATGTTCCAGGGCATATGCCGGATCGTCACGTCCACCGTACCACCACTCATTTAAAACCAACAAATGAAAGGCCTGGTAGTATGACAAGATGTCTGATGTTGCGAGACCTCCACAGTACGTGGACAAAAAGCAAGTCCGCAGTGCTACCCTAGAAGCACCCCCAGCCCATAAAAAGCGGCCCAGCAAGGAATTCACACGACGGAACCACTGCGGGTCCCCTCTGTGTGGATGATTTTGTAGCTGGTACAGTAGTCTAGGGAGGGCCACCATCTTAAATATAGCAGATCTGCAATAGATATTAAGAGGCATGCGCGACCACGTTTTGACGTCGGATTGAACCCTGTCCCACACCGGTTGTATGTTACGCTCCCACGCAATTGCAGCAGACTCTGATAGGAAGACTCCCAGATATTTCAGTCCACCAATCGCTACCTGCAGATCCGATGCCCAAGGAGACACCTCGGGCCGGCCCCCCAGCACCCAAAGAGTCGATTTGCGCGGGTTGAGGTAGAGTCCCGAGACGTCACCCAAAATGCGCAGTATCTCCAAAATTCGCGGGCCCGAACGATCAAGGTCTGTCAAAAAGAAAAGGACGTCATCCGCATATAGCGCGATCCTGTCTGCGAGGCCCGCACTCCATACAAAGCCACGAAGCTGCGCGTCAATGCGCACCCACGCAGCCAGTGGCTCCATGACCAGCGCAAAGAGATACGGGGACAGAGGGCATCCCTGCCGGGTCCCCCTAGCAACCGGAAATCTCTCCGAGATGGCCCCCGAAATACGTACCGAGGTGGTGATGTCAGTGTACAGCAGTTTGACGTATGAGACAAAAACTGGACCCAAATTGAGGCGCGGTAATAGAGCAAAAAGGTAAGCCCAGCTGACAGAATCAAACGCTCTGTCGATGTCAGCCAGTAGGAGCGCCGCCCGCTCCTCAGTCTCCCTCATCGCCCCCACCGCTACCTGTGCCCGTCTGATGTTGTGCCTTGTCGCTCTGCCCGGCATAAAGCCCGCCTGATCCGGGTGGACTAGATCTGCTATGTATGGGAGGAGACGATTCGCCAACGCCTTAGCCAATAATTTGGCTTCAAAATTAATGAGAGATATTGGGCGATATGAATCGTGCCTGTCAGGGGGCCTGCCCGGTTTCTGGAACACCACAATCTCAGCCTGACGCCAGTCCACCGGCAAACTACCCCTCTCCCGCGCTGCTTCCAAAGCCTGTCGATAGTGCGGTCCCAGCTGCAAATGAATTTTTTTGTAAAATTCACTGGGAAAGCCACTCGGTCCGGGCGCCTTACCAGTGTTGAGTTGTCCCAGCGCGTCGCCCAGTTCCTCCGCCGACAGGGGAAGGTCTAGAGCCGTCCTGGCTTCATCCGATATCGCTCTGGGGGGGAGGTCAGCTATAAATTTGTCGATTGCCTCCGGTGGGAAACTATCTCGTGGGGCGTATTGTACCTTATAGTAGTCGGCAAAGCTCGCCGCAAGGGCAGCAGGGTCCGTCATGGCAATCCCCTCTCCGTCCGTGAGGCCCGGCAGAGAGATCGGCTGCAGAGTTTGCTGACACAACCGGTGGAGCATTGTGCAGGACTTGTCGCCCCATTGGTACACCCTGCTCCACGTGGCCAGCCAGGCTTGTCGAGCCTCGTCCAGTAGGACCGAGGCATATGATTGCTGCGCCTGTAGGAGCAGTCTGAGCGCCACATCGCCATTATCCCCTCTACACCGCTCCTCTAATGCTCTCACCTTGGCCGCAGCTGCCACTGTGGCCTCCTGGCGCTTCCGACGGGCGGTAGCACACCAGGCGATGTCTACGCCCCGCAATGTGGGTTTCATGGCTTCCCAGACCGTCACACTATCCACGCCCTCGGTCAAGTTCTCCTGCCAATATTGGGCTATCGCTCCGCGCATGTGTGTCGTATAATCTGTCTGTTGGAGATGCCACGATGACATCCGCCAACGGAACGGCTGGTGCGGTTTACGCAGTTCAATCTGTGCCGCGACCGGGGAGTGGTCCGACAGTCCTCGAGGTTGGATCACGGCCTGCTTCACCCTATCGAGGAAGGCCCCAGGTACAAACACACAGTCCAACCTGGAGAAGGAGCCATGCACTGCTGACACATACGTGTATTCACGCGTCCTGACATGTAAATGCCTCCAAACGTCCACCCAACCCAACCCATCGATCATTGCTTTCAGACGTGTAGGGGTAGGTGCTACTGCGGCCACTTGCATTCTCTGTCTGTCCAGACCCACATCCACCACGTCATTCCAGTCGCCCCCTATCACAGCCAGGCAGTCCGGAATTTCGGCCCACAATTCAAACAGGCGCTCCGCCAGGGACCACTGCAGGGGTGGGGGAGCATATACACTGCCGAACACTACAGGTTCTACACCAATCATGCCCTTGACAAACACATACCGACCCTGGGGATCGAGCCAATGGCGTTCGTGAGTATAAGACAGTCGTCGATGAATGAGGATAGCTACCCCTCTCGACCCCCTGGTAAAGCCTGCGTGGAACACCTGGGTATAGCCAAATCGTTGCAAACTCAGTATCTTCGTTCCCAACATATGCGTCTCCTGTAATAACATGACATCCGCTGAGTCCCTCTTACCCCAGCGCAGCACTGCTCCCTGTTTAATTTTGTCCAGCATTCCCCTGACGTTCCAACTGAGAATTCTCATGGAGCCACTAACAGGCGCCTTCTCTGGGGAATCACCCATAGTCTCGGTGGGAGAGCATCTGAAAACCCCCGGACCTAGCCCAAGCACCTTGTATTACAGAAATCACAGCAGCAAAAATCACGTGCATCCCTGCCCAACCACCCCGTACCCCCCCCACCCTGTCCACCAACACAACTCCCCCAACTACCAAACCTCCGCCTATCCCCCCTCCCCCACCCCTATACCTCATGGAACACTGAAGTACCTGTCGCGGCATAAAGAGCTTCAGGCCCAAAACAGAGCGCCCAAAGCCACCCATGCCAATGGATCCCCCTACTCTCCCCAACTAACAGTACCTCCCCTTAGGCCCCCCCCTCGAACGTGAGAGGATTAGGCCGCCCATGGGTCAGTACCCCGAGCCCCATTAATCACATGTGACCCACCGCTTAAGTGCAGCGGGACAGTACTACAACAAATACTACGCCCTTCCTGCGTCCAGCCATGGCCTAGATCTCACCACACCATGCGCCAGCCCATCAATCAGGAATTCTACCCCCAAGGCCACCAGCAGAGTCTAGTGACGAAATGTCGCTCAGGAGGCAGGAATGGGACTCCACGGCCCTCAGGTCCCAGTCCCAGACTGAGCAGTGTCCGACTGCGCACCATCCAGCCGGCCACCCCCGGATTGGGAGCGTCGCCGTGACCGAGACTTCCTGGGTCTCCTGTTCCTGTTGGAAGATTTGCCTCTCTCTTGCGACGACCCACGCGATGCTCCGGGGTTAAGGCCCGGCTGGGCATTCGGTCGGATCCTGACTGTCTCGTCTGTCCAGCTAAACACCGCCTCCGGGGTGTCGAAAAAGTGGGTCTTGGATTGAAACACAACTCTTAGACGAGCCGGGTACAACAGTGAATATTGTATTTTCAGTCCACGTAATTTGGCTTTCGCATCTTGGAAGGATCGGCGCTGCTGCTGCACCAGCTTGGTATAATCTGGGAAAATCATAATCCTGTGGCCCTCGAACAACAAGTCCTCCTTGGCTCTCGCTTCTCGAAGTATAACGTCCCTGTCATGAAAGTTGAGAATTTTAGCGATGACTGGACGTGGTCGCTCTCCTGCCGGCGGTTTCTGCGCTAGGGCCCTATGGGCGCGCTCCACTACAAAGCAGCGCGACAGGACGTCTGGGGGAAGCCAACTCTCCAACCAGTGTGTCAAGAACGCATCCATGGATCCCTTCTCACAATCCTCTGGAAAGCCCACGAAGCGCAGATTATTTGTTCGCGCCCGCCCTTCCGCGTCCTCGACACGGAGCGCCAGCCCCTTTTGGATCCTGGCCATGTCCTCCACCTTTTTCTTGAGGGCCACCACATCATCTTCCACCCCTGTAATCCGAGTTTCAGTTTCTGTGATGCGGGCCACAGCATTGCGGAGATCTTGACGCAGCAGCATGACATCGGCTCCAACCGCACCTATTTTGGCATCACGCATGTCTCTGGATTGCGTAATGGCGGCCATCAGGGCCGCATTATCAGGACCTGTGCCCTGGCTACCTCCGGAGGCCCCGGATCCTCCACTGGGTCCCGTGAATTTATCGATCGGCCCTTGTTTGGTGGAACCAGTGCCGCCCCCACCTCTCGTCATGTTTAGGGGCAATGAAGAGGGCCTCCCAGCCCTTGCGGTGGGTCCCACGCCGACAGCAATCCAACAGCAGCGTCCACTCGGGGGGCCCAGGAGACTCCGTCAGGGCTTGAGCGCCGTCCCCAGTGGGCACCCCCAGATCACGGGCACCGCAGCCAAGCCCCGGGTGGCAAGCCCCGGTGGGAGCGCAAAGCAGGACAGTCTCTTCACTTGCACAGGGCCTCCAAGGTCTCGGTCCGGACCTCACCCAGGATCCACGAGCCAGCGCACATACAGTATAGTCTCAAGACACTGGGGCGTCCAGCCCCGCCGTCCTCCTGGCCACCCCACACCCCACTCGTGTCTCACAGCAGCAGATGAGGCAGGGCAGGCACTTGGGTCCTCAAACTGAATAGCCCAGATCACCACTCGGGCCACATGTCTCTTCACAGTGCCTTAGAAGCAGGGCCACCAGAGGGGAGGAGGAGGGGGGGGGCACTCACTGTTCGTCGCGGACTATCCGTGGACGACCTCCAGACACCACCCGGGCAGTAGGCACTATATAGCGTCGTCGATTCACCACTCCATCCAGCACTGCAACACCAGTTCTAGCCAGGCAGGCCTCAATCTCACTCCGAAGCCCCCAGTGTCCGAGGCAGGATCTAGCGGGGGACTCCCTCCGTTGCTTCACCGGCCCCAAGCAGTCCCGGAATCCGGCCAAGGGAGGCGCGCCTCAAAACGCACGTTACTGGCAAAACACTAGGCCACCGGCCAGCCGGGCCCCAGCTGCAACCCACCTCCTCGGGCTCCTCCTGTATGTGCCCAGCGGTCTCCACGCACAGTAGGTGCCACACCAACACCAGGAGTGAGCCTCAGCGACCCCCGGTCAACTTGACTCGGACCGGCCCGGGGTCGCGAAACTCGAGGCCCCGGCCGCCCGGGGTCCGCACAGGCCGCGGCGCCTCCACGCCGTCACCGGATCACCTCGGTACAACCTCCGACTCCACAGGTGTTCCCAGTGGGTCCCGCTAGCTCCGGCACCGCAGTCTCCGGGCGGGGAGTCCTCCGACCGGCCCGACCACTGGCCGTCGGTCCCCCGTCCCGAAAATCGAGGCCCCGGCTCCGCCTGTGGACAACAGGCCGCACTGCGCCGCCAACAATCACGGGTCACTGGAGCGGCCGATGGAACGGGGCGGCACACCGGAGAGGTCTGGGTGCCACCCGGAACACACCCAGCACAGGTAGGGCAGTTTACGGGCTCGGGGGCCAGGATAATGAGCGGATAAAGTGCGGGCCGGCGGGAGCTCCTCCAAGCTGCGACCGCCATCTTCGCCCTCCAAGCCACGCCCCCAATTCTAGATTTTTTAAAGTTGAATTTGTAACCCTCTGCTGCGAACCCAAGTATTATGGTGTTCACTCTCTTCAAGTGAGTATCCAAGTCATCGTCTGTTAGGTATATGTCGTCGACATACGATAATGCTTCGTCATCATATGTTTGTAGTAACTCTGTTACTCTCGCTGAGAATAATCCTGGGCTGTTCTTGTACCCCTGGGGTAACCGACAGAATTCTTTTTGAGCGCCATTTATTGAGAACGCTGATAAGTATCTGCTCTCTGGTGCTATATTTTGACAAAAGAATCCATTAGAGATGTCTAATGTTGTTTTATATTTTTTGCGCACTATGTTATTCATTAGTGCAGCACTATGCGAGTTTTGTACTGCAAAAGTTTTGCAACATGAGTTAAGGTGTCTGTAATCCAAAACTAGACGATATGAATTGTCTGGTTTGGAGACAGGAAACAAAGGGTTGTTCATTTGTGAGGTGCAAGTTTCAATCACCCCCTGGTATTCTAGTTGATCTAGAATTTCTTTTACCTGTTTTTTAGCTTCTTGCTTGATTGGATACTGCCTTTGTGCAGTAGGTTGTGATTTTAACTGGATTTTGTGAGGAGGAGAGTCCTCATCCCATCCTACATGATTTTTATATAAAGCAGGAGCCTGAGCTACTGCTCACTTTCTTGCAAGTGTATATTTTTTATGAATTGGAATATGATTTGAGAAGGCAGGCATAATTATTTCTTCGCAATGTGGGCACTCCCTGACGAACTCTGGTGGCCAATCTTTTTCAGCTAGAAGGATGTCATAGCCCTTGGAGAGATTATCCCAAAAAAGGCCCCTTATTTTCCTAGTCTTATCCCCTTCTATACGTAAAGTTATTTCATATATTTTGTGAGGTTTGCTAACTCTGGTGTCTGCAGTTTCCACCTGAATGTATTCATTCGTGTCCACTGTCTCCAGATGATTCATAAGGACTTTGCGTGCTATGCTCACTTCTGCTGCGCTGTCTAGCATTGTCTGAGCCCACTCTCCGTTTTTCAGCTGTGTCCTCAGTATTCTCGGCATTGTTGAATACTTTAATACTGGCTACCTTCTTTTTTGGAAACTGTAATTTTTTATTTGGATGAGCAGGTTCCTTGTCTTTGGACTTGACGTGCCCTTCCCTGGGTTCCGATCGTCCTCTTCTTTCCGATTTCTGCGAGGAAGTCTGAAAAGATTGAGAGGGACGTGTATCAAAATCTTGATATCTATCCGGTTTCTTTATGTTATCCCTATTTCTAAGGTTGTATTTTTTCACAGAGGGCTCCCTTTGGGGAGACTTGGGTCCTTGGTCCGGAGATCTTTCTCTCCGCCGAGGAGACCTTCCTCTGGACTGGAATCTCTTTTCTTTTGGATTGGATTGTTTGTTTCCATCCCAGTTCTTCTTTTGACTGTTTAGATTATTTTTAATAAATATTTTTTCAGGACTTTCAATTAGTTGGGGCTTTACTGGTATTCCACCCAAACTATCTCTACCTAGTTCTTCATAGGATTTTTCTATAATTCTGGCAATTTCAGCTGGTTGGTCTGCTATATCTGTCTCTTTTAACCTCTGGCGGATCGCCACATTCGCTGCTTCTCCTTTTATGTTGGCTAGTAATATTGCCGAGACCTGCTTGAAGTCTTTTAGTAATTTCATACCAAGAGTTAAAGCGGGTTCTGGACCGTATTCGTCTTGAATTTGTTTTAGCACATCTGGTATTACTGACATGGATGGAACTCCATATGTTTTTGTGTAAATGGAAGCAAAGACTGTACCCCAAGTGTCACAGTCCTCCACGTGTGGTGCGATTCCCATTGGAAGACAGATAGTCAGAATCCTGTGTTTATCCACAGGGGTGGTGTCTGGAAACACCGCCTCTATTTGGGTGATTTTTTGTGCTAACCAGAATGGTATTTGTTCCCGTTTAGCTGGTACTTTACCTAGGCAGGACTGTATGTTCTGTGGTGTAATTTTATTTGTGTTCCCCTGATGAGGGGTCAGCTGTGGGATTTTAACTACAGGTTGGATGGTTGAAGTCCGCATTACATATTGGACTAGTTGTCTATATATTTTAATTAATTGTTTTAGTTGTACTAAAACATCTGCTGCAGACATTCTTTCGATGTCTGGATGTGGTGTGTATCCGGCTAGGACCGGCCACGTTGCTCCTGGTCTACCTAGTGGACCGAGCCTGGTGATGTGATTATTATGTTTTAGGGCGCCATTAAACAAGAGCAGATGCTCTTGGAATTTGAGTGGTACTTCCACTTCCTCGAAAGGAGTGTAGGTATCCGGAGGTTCCTCTATTTTATAACAGTGGAACTCCTTTGTTACAGCATTTGCTGCTGGAAAGTTTATCCATGAATAGAATACCTCTGTCTGCCGATATTCGTGTGCCTCAATTACGAATATGACTGTACCACCTCTTGGTGTCAGTCCATTTTCTATAAGTTTTAACGTTATAGATCTTCTTATGTTGACCGGGATGAGTATTATATCCGGGTCTGCTTCTTGCATAGTATTATCAGCTGCTATTACTTCAGCTGCTACTCTAGCTCTCTCTCTTTCATCATCACTGTCTGGCATTTTACTGTCAGGATGGTTATTCTGTTTGTTTGCAGATCAGGTTTCTTATGGAAACAAAGATGAGATGCACAATATTTTGGAACAGTGTATCCTTCAACGTTGATTGAACCAAGAACCATACATAGGAGTTCCCTCCTGCGAGGTTTGGCGGATTTTACCTCTCACCCACTCCAGACGTCTTTGGAGTATTATGGGAAAAAGGGGTCTGAGTGAAAAAGCACGACTGAGTTACTCTAAAGTCTTGCGTTAGTTTTATCGCCTATCCAAACACGTTGGGCGCCATGTAGTGTAGTTCCTATTATCCCAATAGGCTCTGCGCATTGGAATAATACCTCCAATAGTATAGACCTAGACCAGACGTTAACTAGGTCTTCTACTGTCGATATTAGACTTAAAGTTTTGGGTTTGCCAGCTAGCTCAGAGTTCACTAGAAACTTTCTCGAATAGACAAGGAGGAGTTGAACCTCCCTGGATAGACAAGAAGGGATTTAGTTTCTGACAACCATAGAATATGACAACTTTGCTCTCCCCTAATCAAGAGTGTATCTCTAGAGTCGTGTGAAAACAAAAGACAACTTATTTTACTCAGTCAGTACGTGCATTCTTAGTTTCACCAGATTGTAGAGAAAAAGAAGAGACGGGCGTGTTCAATAAAAGATGTTATTTATTGATCATTCTCTTTTCTCGTACAAGAGAAATGAATCGATATTATTGCAATACTTATGGTTAAGTAAAGTGCATACAATAAAAGCAGAAGTATAAAATAATACTGTAAAAACATTTATATGGTTTCTAAGCCATATGGTGGTTTAAAATGGATAAAATAGATACATACATATAAACATTTGACTAATCGTACTCAACTGGTGCTTCTAACCACGCCTACCCCAGTGTACCTGACCTAAGCCTAATACGTGGGCGGGGATAGAAAGTAGCAGTCTAAGTTAAGTTTGTTTTGCCAAGTGACTGATTCAAGAATTCTCTGCAAGGGGTTATTCAGTTCCGTACCTTGAATCTAGGATGATTGAGGGATGGTATCTCTCATCTTTGGTCTCGATATTCCACGCTGCCTGCAAGGGCTGCTCGGAAGCGCCGGAGCTGGATTTCTCGGCAGGAGAAAGGCAGCGTCTCGTTCTCAGCGCGTCAGGAAGGCGGGGCAGCTAGTGGGCTTCGCTCTCTGCTGGGCTTCGGCAAGTCTCGCTGCTCCGGTCTCGTCACCACCGCGTGTGTTTGCTTAAGGCAATATCGGTAATATTTATACCTGTAAGGTGCCGAGATTGACGTAAGGATGGACATAGATACGTCAATAAGGATGTCATACGAGCTGGTCGTTAGCGCATTCTTTTACTGAAGTTCTCGGTGAAATCAAAACAATGGCCGCAGGGTTTTTCCCAGGTTGTCATAGGTTTGATTTGTTTTGAGAACTCCGTATGCCTTATCAGGGGCTGGAGGAATATTGCTTGCCTAATTAGATGGCAAGCGTTATGACCTAATCAGATAACGCGCTCCTGTGCCGTGGTCTGGCGTAATCAGATAACGGTTTCTGCATCATGGGATGGCTGCTAGTTAACTCGTTAACCAGAATAGGGTCAGGAATAGGGGGATCGATACAGAACCTATAGGAATACATCACACAGTCAAGACTGGATCAGGCCCTGTACAGCTACCTGCTTGGCCTCCATAGGTAGAAGAGGAAGAACTTTTCTTAACATCCTAAGGAGACCAAAGCAGGTTGCCGAAAGTTTAGTGGCCTGGGTGTTAAAGGACAGATCTCTATCCAGCCAAACCCCCAAGCTTTTTATGTTATCCTTGGGTGCTGGGGGAGTACCTAGGCATAGGGGCCAAAGGGAGTCAAAATGCGTAGGGGTTGTTGGGCCCAAGAGCATCAGCTCCGTTTTATCCCGTTAAGTTTAAGGGAGGATGTCGTCATCCAGCCCTTTACTTCCTCCAGGCATTGCATTAGCCCCGATGGCGAAGATTGGCCATTCTCCTGCGCTAAGGAGACCACTAGCTGCGTGTCGTCCGCGTATGAAATGATTTTAATACCAAACGGACGGACGACCTCAGCCAGTGGTCTCATGTAAATATTAAATAGCGCAGGGCTTAGGGATGAGCCCTGAGGGACCCGCAAGTCAGTGGTCTACTCTCAGAGACCATGTCTCCCTCAAAGATCTGAAAAGACCTATTACTCAGAAATTATTTGAGCCAACGCAGAGCCCTGCTTAATATCCCAACATCCGCAAGACGGCCCAGCAAGATGTCGTGGCTGACCGTGTCGAATGCTGCACTCAGATCAAGGAGGACCACTGCCACTGATCCCCCCTGATCCCTCCCACTGAGCCTACGACAGACCCAAGACCTTCTGACCTTCAGGAGGATACTAAAGACCTGGCTGTTCGATCAGTAGCGGCCCCCACCTCCTCCCCCCAGCACCTTGAAACCCTTGCAGGTATGTAGTGCGCTTAACAAATGACTGATTGATTGATTGATTCTACTGCTTTGCCTTAATGCATACCTTCGACCACAGATGTAATTCTAAGTCAGGAACGGAGGCTTCGGATTAGGCTGTTCTTTCTCTACTTTATTCATTCCAGCAGCCATCCTTAACAAAGAACACAATCAAGCTACATTTCCCATGATGCCCAGGGAAAATAGAGAGACACAAAGACCAACAATAGCATAGTCCAATCCTGAGCCATGATCACGGTTGACCTTTCCTAGAGGACGCTCTACCCTCCTCTTTCTTCGCTGCTCCAACAGCAACAAGTTAAGTCATTAACTTCTCTGAGTAAAATGTTGGTTTTTATAATGCGTAATGTTTTGTTAATTACATGCTGCGCCTAAGCGCGAGTATTTAGGACAAGCGGTTACCTTTGGCTCCGTTCCCTGCTTCGCGTGGCACCTGGAGTGTCTCTCGCTCCTGATGCAGCCGCTTGCATTCCGGCAGGCTCTCAACGTGGTGCGGCCTCCCGCTGCTAGGGGACCACGTCTGTTTAATTGTTAATGCCTTAGCACGTCGTTACCCACTGTGGCTGGTGAGCCTTATTTCTGCTCAGTGATTGTGGTAACTGACGTGGAGAGACTTGCTATGGCGCATTTTTTGTCAAAGGTATTTGTTTTTTCTACATGCACGCGGGGGAAGATCATTTGTAGCACTCATCAGCTGTTAAAGCAGAGCCCCTGCCTGGAGTTTGAAACCTGTTTCTCGGGTAAGGCAAATTCTAACTTTCAAGGGATCAGCCCAGGCAGATCACCACCCTCAATAACAGTAGGGAGTAAAAGTCCCACATTACATGAGATACACCCAAAGGTTCTCCAAATCTGCAGGGAAATTCCCTATATTAACCCCTTTGATTTGACTGCAGTCCTCATCCTTACGCATTATGGAAGACTTTGATGACCAATACTATGAGGAGGAAGAAGAGGAAGTTACATACCTGCCCATTGACTATAATTTTGGTACGGTTATGGAATCCTAAATCCTCAAGGCGGTTTCAATGGTGGAGGCGCCCTTGGAGAAGAAAATCACACAACTCCAGGCTCAATGCCTAAAACCCCTTGATTTGAGGGAAGACCAGTCAGGGGCAGCCCTCCATCTCCACCCTAGACCCCAAAAGAAAGCGCGCTAAGGATGCGGGAGTGGATATTGATGCATTTGCGCATCTAAAGAGGCTTTCATGGATGCCCAACCCCCCTCCAACTCCTACTCGCCCCTTAGATGATCTGGCAGGACCCTCTAGTTTCCCAGTTACTCTGCCTGCGGCGGACCCAGACGAGTTCCCCCAGAACTCTGATGGCGATGGTGACTTGGGCAGGCCATGGCACCCGGCGAAGTCAGACCAGCCCTCAGAGCCAGACACGTGCAGTGATATGCTAAACCCTGATTACCTACTTTAACCTCGGTCAGTGGAATGGGTTCCGGCCCCAAAAGTGGCAGCGTTCATGGCATCCAGGCTTTATAAACCCCTCGATAAGGAGATTAGAAGTTGCCTAAGGGCAGAATGTCCGAGACTGACCCTAGATGGGAAGGTGGCCCTCACTCCTGAGGTGGATCCTAAGATGGCCACTTCCTGGCCAAATTTTATTAGGGACCCTAACAAGGGCACAGATCGTTCCTGGAGGGTGTGCCAGGATAAACACCTGGACACGGCAGGCCCCTCAGCAAAAATGTTAGATATGGCGGAAGATGCCAAATCCTTAGGTACGGTTATCTCCCCTGAGACTCTGTCCAATTGGGCCCAAAGGAATGGTCGTTTTCCTGGGAAATGCTAATGCAGCAATTTCCACGGAACGCTGCAGATCCTTCGTGATTAAAATTGACCCTAAGCTAGGGGAATTGGCCACCTCTGAGGCTGGGCCGGTGGCGCAAGGCAACTTCTTTTAGGATCCCTTGTCAGCGAGTTGGGGAAATTTGTTAATACATTCAATTCCCTTGACAAGGCCCAAACCTCTATAAAACGTATCTTCACCCCGCGTGTTTTTGGAACAGCCGGTCGTGGCAGGGGGCGATCGACCGGCAGTCCCTACAACCAAGCCTTCAAGTCTGCAGAACCCTGTAGAGGACAATGGCAGTACCCCAACAAGTTTGGGAACTTCTACACGACCAGCTCACATCCACGCCGCAGAGGCGGTAGAGGAAAAGGAAACGGAGCCTACAACAACCAATAAGGTGAGAGTTCAGAGATCGGAAGATGTGGTGATAGAGGGCAGTCTGCAATGTTTTTTCCACAGATGCCTGGTTGTTGCAGACAATGCAAGGCTTCCAGATAGAGATTTTCTAATATCCTGCCCAGTTAGCTCGCCCAAGACCACTCTCCTTTTCGAGGGAACAGAGGAATCTGATAAACAGGGAAGCCTCCGACCTCTTGCAAAAAAGGGCCCTTGTAACCTCGACCCTTCACTCTCGGTGTTTCCTCAGCAACATCGTTTTAGTGGAGAAGTAAGATGGGGGCTATCGGCCCATAATAAATATCAAGGAATTCAACGAGTGGCTCGTTTATCACCACTTAAAAATGGAAGGCATCCATGTCCTCAGAGACATTTTACAAAGCCAGGATTGGAAGGTCTGCCTGGACCTCAGGATGCATATCTTACGAACCCGATCTTTCCCCCTCACAGGCGTTTTCTTCAGTTTCAATGCAATTCACAGATATTCGAATTTAGGTAACCTTCCTTTCGGTCTATCCTCTGCTCCGCGGTGTTTCACCAAGGTGATGAAACCGGTGGTGGAGCGCCTCAGATCGGAAGGAGACCGGCTGATTGTTTATCTGGACGATATCCTTATAATGAATCAGTGTACTTAATGATTGATAGCCCAACTACAGCAAGCAGTAAGTCTGTTAGAGTACCTAGGGTTTGTGATTAATAAATCTAAGTCAGATCTCAATCCCTCTCAGAAGTTGCAATTCTTGGGTTTCTTGGTGGACTCGGTCGAGCCGACTCTAAGCCTTCCTTCTCACAAACTGGCCAAAATCAGACCCGAACTGAGACGAACTCTAGCCAAACCCATGATATCTCTTCGCCAACTTGCCAGAGTGGTGGGCCTCCTACCGCCTTCCATTAATGCCATATTTCCAGGCCCCCCTGAATTACAGGGCCCTTCAGTGTCTCAAAAGCTCTCACCTTCGCATGGGCCTGATTACTCCCAGTTTGTCTCCCTCTCGGAAGAGGCCAAAACAGAACTGCGATGGTGGATCTCCCACATAGAGGCATGGAACGGTCGGGTGATTTTCGGATCACAACCTGACCTAGTGATAGAGTCCAACGTACGTAGTTCAGGCTGGGGTGCCCAGTGTGGGGCTATTTCAACCAGAGGAAAATGGTCCTCCGCGGAACAAGACCTTCACATAAATTGTCTGGAGCTGATGGTGGGTTCCTTTGTGGTGAAATTATGGACCTAGGACAAGGCCCAATGTTGTGTCCTTATCAAAATGAAAAATGTGGCAGCAATGCGTTACATCAATGACTTAGGGGGGACGAGATCCAGAGACTTATCGGATCTGGCACATGACCTCTGGATATACTGCCTATCCAACCAGATTTCACTTTCGGTGGAACACCTTCCAGGAATGTGCAATCAGGTTGTGGATTGGTGCTCCTGCCACTGGAAGGATACCAGCCTATGGAAGCTACATCCAAGGGTATTCCGTGAACTTCAATCACTATGGGGCCCCTTCTCTATAGACCTCTTTGCCTCCCGGTTGGATACCCAGTTGCAGAGGTGTTACAGCTGGCGCCCGGAACTGTAAGCCTTGGCGGAGGATGCGTTCCTGCACGACTGGAGTGCGGAACAGGGTTACGCCTTAAACCCCTTCGCGATGATAATGAGGGTGTCCACCCAGGTGAGGAGACAACAGGCGGATCTGGTGGTGATCACCCCAATTTGGAGGTCGCAAGCTTAGTTTCCAGTTCTGATGGACCTCAGCGATCCACAAGGAAATCCCCATCACCTCCTCCTCTCAGGCGGCCTTCAACTGATGGCCTGGCAGGTTACAGGCAACGTTAGAAGACACTGCCTTGCTACTCGCAAAGTCTTGTGCAGAGAGCACTAACAAGAGATACCGCTCCCACTTGGTCTAGATCGGGCGAAAGAGGGCCTAGCCTACAGGTCAATCAACACCTTCAGATCAGCTATATCGGGGGTCATATGCCAGTGAACGGTCACCTAATTGAGGAACACCTGCTAGTGTGCAAACTATTGGGAGGTATCAGGCTCTCCACACACACCCAGAACCTCAGTACTCTACCCGTTGGAATGTCAACAAGGGTTTAAATCTTTTTCGATCATGGCCAACGAATAAGTATCTCTCCAGGAAGCAGATGTCGGTGAAACTGGCGACCCTTCTTTGTTTAATATCCAGTCGCAGGGTTTCAGATGTGCAGGCTTTGGACCTCACGGCCGGGCATTCAATCTGGATGGAGTTGCATTTCATATCACCAAAAGAACCAAATACTATTCAAGGTCTGTGTCTTATCCCGCTTTTCCAGGTATCTCAAAATTTTGCGTGGTCAGAGCACTAAACGCCTTTGAAGTGGCGACAGTCGTTAAACGTCCTCAGGGCGTAAGGCAATTGTTTATAGCTCTTACTAAACCACACAGGCGGTTTCCTCCCCTACGATTGCAAGATGGGATCGCTGGGTTATGCAGGAAGCAGGGATAGATACCTCTAATTTTGTGGCTAATTCTGTCCGGGGTGCAATGGCATCAAAAGCTTTTTCTTTGGGGGCGCGGTTGGAAGATATCCTTAATGACGCAGAATGGACCTCAGACTCCACCTTCAAGAGATTCTATTTCAAGCCAGTGTCATCACTGGCGTCTCTGGTGGTGGATACGCTTTAAACTAACATAACCCGAAGCCTCCAGTCCTGACATAGAATGAAAGATCTCCTAACTATCGTGAATGAAAGTTTCAATTCTATTAAGGACGCAGAGGTGAGGATTAGCCCACTTGGTTGAGGATCCCTCCCAGAACACCTCTGAATGCATGGTGAGTAACTACTTTACGATTTTTTCTGACTGTTTGTGAAACATGATTCCTTTCTTAGTCTGTGCTGGTTGTGAAAATCACTGTTGCTGAAAATGTTTATGTTGTTCCATACTCAGGAATCACACCTATTCCTTATTTGACCTAGGAAGGGACACCAATAAACCAGAGTAACTCGAAGACTTGCAGGCTGCGGTCGCATGAAGAAAGAGGAGAGTAGAGCGTCCTCAAGGGAAGCTCATCAATGAGCCTGGCTCAGGATTGGACAATGTTATTGTTGGACTTTGTCTCTCTCCATTTTCCCTGGGCATTATGGGAAATGAAGTTTGAGTATGCTCTTTGATGGCTTCTGGAATGAATAAAGTGGAGAAAGAATAGTCTAATCCTCGCCTCCGCATCCTTAATAGAATTGAAACTTTCCTTTACGATAGTTAGGACACTTTTCATTAAATTTTACTTATTGCCACAGAGAGTTTTCCTATTACAAACTTGTGGAAATTGCTTCTCACAGAGTGTAGACCCTCATACACACTCGGTTGTCTGTTGGCCACATTTTACTCTTAAGGGATTCGCACCCTTATGCTATAGGCCACATTCTATGGTGCACGCACACATTATTTTTGGATTATTTATTAGATATTTTCTCCAGCTTGACTAATGGAAAGCGCATATCTCTGGGAATAATAAACCATGGCACACGAGTGTCTAAATCAGCAATTAGCTCCCACGGTTAAGACCATACCTTCCCTGGTAAAGCGGTCTTTAATATTTTTTTTCCCTTTTTCTGCTGCCCCTTGGTTACCCATTTGCCTTGCTTTTCTCACAGCCTCCTGTTCAAGGAATTGCCCTGATATGATGAGATATCCTCAAAGTCTCATCGTGGACCTCTTTCCTCTTCACTGGTGATCAGTGGTACTGGCCCAGCCTTTGACGATTACGCTCCAAATAATTCCACCAATGTGAGTGTATCGGCTCTGTTTCTTGTCTGGCCCAATGGCTGTTGGTGGTTGGAAGAATTTATTAATGTCTCTGAACCCTGATAAGAGTAGCTTACTCAGCCCCACCCTGTTTTTCTCTATTTCAGGTCGCTTGGATTTCCTTGTTATGTTATGTTATGTTATGTTATGTTATTTATTTATTTCTATAGCGCACGGCTACTCAAAAAGAGTGTCCCGGCGCTTTAATGGAGAAAGAGACAATACTGCAACATAAGAAACATAACACCAAAATAAAATAACTAACAGAAGAATGGGCCAGAGAATCGCGGAAAGACCGGCTACTGAGTGAACAGCCAAGTTTTGAGGCCCTTCCTAAAAGCCAGTAGACTGGTCGCTCCCCGTAGGGCCAGTGGTAGAGAGTTCCACAGCTGAGATGCCAGCCGTCCGAAAGAGCGGCCTCCGAGGCGCGCTTTCTTTACCCGGGGGACAACCGCAAGGTGCAAGGCTTCCGACCTTAGAGACCTGGTCGGATGATAAAAGACCAGTCTCTTTTGGAGGTACTTGGCTCCCTCCTTGTGAAGGGCTTTGTAAGCCAAGGTCAGCGCCTTAAAGGCAATCCTCTTGCGGATAGGAAGCCAGTGTAACGTTGCCAGAAAACCCGAGGCCCTGGAGCGCCTGCTAAGGCCGAAGACTGCCCTGGCAGCGGCATTCTGTGCCACTTGCAGCCGCTGCAACAAGTATTCTGGGAGGCCCAGGTAAAGAACGTTGGAATAATCCAACCTGGACCCGATCAGAGCCTGGACAGTCAACGTCCTATGTTCCACGGATAACAGAGGAAGAAACCTCCGCAACATCCTGAGGATGCCAAAGCAAATGCCCGACACCCCCAGGATCTGGGATTTCAGGGTAAGCCTGTTATCCATCTTCACCCCCAGATTCTTAGCAACCTGAGAGGAGCAGGACGGAGGGAACATATCCCGTGGCCACCAGGTCTGCCAGTCTGGTTCTGTGTCGCACCCAAAGAAGAGGACTTCGGACTTGTCGGAATTGCACTTAAGGCTGTTTAGATGGAACCAGTGAAAAACAGCCCCAAGGCAATCCCGAATACTCTCCCCATCAAAGTCACCTCCTCTCTTACAAGAGAAGAGGAGCTGGGTGTCATCCGCATAGGATACGATCTGGGCACCATGCGACTCCACCAACGCCGCCAATGGGGTCATAATGATGTTAAAGAGGGTCGGGCTCAAAATAGAGCCCTGAGGGACCCCGACTCCCAGAGGCGGCATCGCGGCGGAATCCGGCGGGGCCCAGATCGACTGCCGGCGGCCGGCTAGGAAAGAAGAAAACCAGTCGAACACCGTCCCCCGTAGGCCAATCTCGAAAAGTCTGGCGAGAAGACCATCATGGGGAACGGTGTCGAACGCCGCCGACAGATCTAACATCACCAGCATGACTTTGCCCCCAGAGTCCAGAACCCCTTTAATGGTTTCCGAGACCTCCAGGAGCGCTGTCTCAGTACTGAGATGGGGACGAAAGCCCGATTGGGTGGCGTGCAGAATCTCCTTCAGCTACCTTTAGACATGTATCCCAAATATATGTACACTGGTCTAAATTGATTTGTTTAATTTGTTTTCTTAGGGATCATTTTCCTTTTTTCCCCATTAAGCAGTAATCTTCTTGCTTGTGTTCTCTTGTCCTGAAGATGACCTCGAGTTACAAAGGTCGAAATGTCGTCGACTTCTATCAGCCCAATTGGGATTGCTAACAATGCCATGATTTTTTCACTAATTGTTTTTTTTTTTGTTCAAATCTTTTTTTATTGAGCAAAAACAAAAATGATAACGGCCATAAGGCATCAGTAAAGTTACATTCGTATTGGAGTGACGCCGTGGTCAAGCATGGATCAGTGCATATAACACAATACATACATACATTAACGGAAAATAAAGCATAATGAAAACAAGAAGGTAACATCAGTCCGGATCTGTAAATGAGATGAGATGAATGAACAAATAAATGGATAAACAAATAAATAAATGAAAAGGTGAACAATAAAATACGCCATCCTTGCAGTCTTTACGTTTGTGTACGGTTCCGTAGTGCTCTCCATCCAGATCTAGTCAGATAATACTAGGCATACTTTGTCATCCCTGCACATTGTGTCTAAGTCTGGTAAGCCCATATGGGCAGGATATAACCAGTACAATTCGTGCATCGGGCACCCCCACATTTACCAAGTGTTGATCTCATTGGTGGTGAATCATGGTGGATCGAAGGTAAAGGAGGCCTGGTCTAAAGAAGACCATAGTTTTTTGTTGGTAACCTGCCATGGTGATGAGTGAAGAGCGGGATTGTCAGTGCCCCTAATGCAGGATAGCCATTCCCTCCAGGCATTAAAAGAGACCTCAGATGCTGATTTCCAATTGCATAGGACTACCTTGCATGCTAGTGTTAGCAGGAGATCCAGGAGCTGACGGTCATGATCCCCCTTTAGTAGTGGGTCTAAAGCCCCCAGGATAATGTAGATGAATTCCCTTGCAGGGTGTATGTCAAACGTGTGCCCAATGTAGTCAAAGATTTTAGTCCAATATGTTTGGAGCATGGGGCAATTAAATAACATGTGTGGAAGGTCACCAATACCCAAGGAGCAGTTCCAGCAAGTCGGTGTGTCTCGTAGGCCAACCTTAAATAATCGTTGTGGGGTCCAGAAAGCCCTGTTAAGAATCATATATTTGGTCTGTGATAGTATCGGCGAGACCTTATGTGTGAGTGCTGATGCATGTATCCTGACCCAGTCTATGCTTATGCCAGTGTTATTTGGTTCTGATTCCCATTTGGCTTCGTTACGCCTCATCGATTTGTTGGGTGTTGGTGCAAGAAGTTTGTATATTTTTGAGACAACATGTCCAGAGGATTGAAAGTGAGGGAGTATAGATTTTAGCCAAGGCGTCGCTAGTTTGAACGTTCTACTGGATAGGGCCGACTTTAGCTTCAGGAACGAGTAGAAGTCAATCGGTAATAGGGAGTGTCTAGCCTGCAGAGTCGAGAATGGCAGTGGCATGTTATTTTCGTGTAGATCTGCAATCACATTAACACCTTTATCAGACCAGTGGTCCCATATAATGGGCGATCCGCCAATTTTGATTGACGGGTTACGCCACAAAGAAGCAGATGATGAATTATGGATTTGTAGACCAGTTTTGTGAGCGCGATCTAACCGCAAGAGAGCTCTCTTGGTATTAAGTATGATGTATTTAGAATTCATAAGGTGTGAGAGATCCATTGTGAGCACAGCAGAGAGCGGGGCCTTTCCGACAATGGATCTCTCAATGTCAATCCATAAGGGCGTATAAGTAGGGTCTTCAGTAAACCAGGAAGGTCCTTGTCTGCAGAGAAAGGCGGTTTGGTAGTTTCTGAAATTTGGTAGACCTAAGCCCCCTTTAAGCTTTGGCAATTGCAGTTTCTTCATGGCGATTCTCGGTTTCTTCCCTTTCCACAGGAAGTCCGTTAACGACTTCTCAACTTTATGTAGAAAATCCTCCGAGAAGGTCATGGGGAGCATACATGCCATATAGTTTACCAGGGGACTGATCATCATTTTTAATGTTTCCGCCCTACCCCACCATGAGAGGAACTTTGGGGACCAGCCATCCAAGAGTTTTTGTATTTTTTTGTATAGTATCTCCTCATTAATTTTTAGGGTGGTTACCAAATCCCTTTCAAATTCCAAACCTAAGTATTTAAAACTCTTCGGCTGCCAGGTCAGCCCGGATTCGCCCAGGATGTTTTTATCACACAGATTATTTAACGACTTCACCTCAGTTTTATCCTTGTTCAGGGAGTACCCAGATACACTCGAGAATTCTTCGATTGTGGAGAGTAACGCCGGTATAGCCCTTTCAGCTTTTTCACTCATGACCAATACATCATCAGCATAGGCCGTGAGTTTGATTGTACAGCCTGCGAATTGAACTCCTGCATTTTCAGGGTTTTCCCTAATATAGTACAAAAAGGGTTCAATTGCCAGGAGGAATAAGGATGGGGACAATGGGCAGCCCTGCCTAGTGCCTTGTTCTAGACTAAAGGGGGAGGAAAAGGCGCCACCAGCCCGTACTCTAACAGAGGGACAGGCATAGAGGGACATGACCAACCTAGTGAATAGGGGACCCAGGTCGAACTTATGTAGCACAGCATTTAGATAAGTCCAGTCAACTTTGTCGAACGCTTTTTCAGCGTCTAGTGTGATAGCCACGGTGGGCGTGGATAAGAACTTCGCTTTTTCAATAACGTGAGCCAGAATTCTCGTGTTATCGCTCGAAAGCCTGTTCTTCAGGAATCCCGCTTGCGAGGGATGTATTAGGGTCGGCAGGACCTTCTGGATGCGTTTCACTAAAATCGATGCCAGGAGCTTACAATCTAAATTTATCAGTGAGATAGGCCTGTAATTTTTGGGGAGTTTATGATCTTTGCCTTCCTTGGGTATTACAGCAATTACGGCTTCAGCCATAGTTCCCTTAACCTCTCCTGTAGTGCTAATTTCTTGAAAAACTTCTAATAGAGGGGTCGCAAGAATATGGGCAAAAGTCTTATAAAATGGTGCAGTATAGCCATCAGGGCCAGGGGCTTTCCCTTTTTTAAGGCATTTGATCGCGCTAACAACCTCCGACTCAGAGATCGGTTCATTTAAAGCTTCCTTTTCTGCGGTCGTAGGTGTTGGTAGTGTGCAGTTTGAGAGATACTTCTTCATTTTTTCACTGTCAACGTGTACGTTCTTAGCATAGAGTTTCTCATAAAAGTCTTTGAAAATGTTCGCAATCTTAGTGGGATCAGAATTAGGAGTACCATTTCCATCGATTAAGGAAGTAATGGTGTTCTTCTGAATTTTAAATTTAAGATAAGCCGCTAACCCCTTCCCTGCTTTGTTCGAGTCGCAGATTTTAAAACGCTTCTTCCTGTCCAGCCAAATTCCTGCCTTCTCACTGATAAGTTTATTATAGGTGTATTTTTGATTGGACAGTTCATTTAGGACTGCAGGGTTTCTACTCATCAGGTATTTGTGCTGAAGTTTCGAAATGTCCTCTTCTAACTTCAACAAGGCCACAGTGCGGTTTTTATTAACAGCAGAGGATATTTTTATAATAAGTCCCCTTATATTGGATTTCAGTGCCTCCCAACGGATGGTGTCTGAGGTGTCCCCTCTCTTGTTGGACAATAAAAAGTCTCTAATGGCGGTATCAAGGGTTTCTTTGTGTTTCGTGTCATTTAGAATAGTATCATTGAATCGCCACATAGATTGACGGGTAGATGGTTTAAGATTAGATAGTGTAAGGGAGACGCATGAATGGTCAGAGACTAATCTGGGAGCAATGTCCGCGTCCTCAACTCTTGCCACTGCGTTTTTAGATACAAACCGGCAACCAATGCGCGGGCCTGCAGCGGCGTCCAAGTTAATAGTTTACATGAAGGTCCGCCAGCGTTTTTCAGTGGCGCTGTGGACAGTTGCTATTTTCGTGTTCTGTTTGAGACTCGGGGTAGACTACACTATTTCACAGTCCTCACCTGTTAGTGAGGCAACGTCTCACGGGTCCGCCTGCCAATGCGGCCGTGTTTGTCCGTGTATGTTCCTTTTGGCTGACTGCGAGCCTATTTTCTATTGGCCGACACCTGAGGAGGCCGACGACCAATCACACCATGCGAAAAAGGAGTTTCCTCGCAGGTCCGCCGCAGTGTGTATTTAACACCGCGTTTGACCATCAATCATCGCCTCCCCCTCGGCTCAGTCTTTACTCCGAGGCAACGACGGAGAGGTCAGTGGCGGTGGGATAGTCAGAAGGACTTTTTTGGTCTGAAAGAACAAATTTGAGAGCACAGGAGTAGGCGCCTCAATTTGCAGTGACTGCAGCTGGCTACCTGTGCCTTTTTACTTTTTATTTTTTACTTTATAGGTTAACAGGTTTGTGTAAGCAAGTGCAGTTAGAAGTGTTTTGGGCATACTCTCCTGATGCTATAAGAAACCATTCTGGCCATACTGTTTTACCATGTGTATCTCTCATTTATGTGTTTTGAATCCAGTTTCTCTTTTTCTCTTTTTCTTATCTTGTTTCTACCACCACTGGTTATAACTTTAAAAGTATTCTGTTTGTTTTCCAGTGCGTGGCCTCCTTTTATCCTGAGCAGTGGCCAGGTGAGGTGAGGTTCTCTCTCCCCACAATAAGGGTGAGTGTCTTACTAGTGTTCATAGCCATATCATAAAGACCACAGAAACATGAACTTGAAGTCTTTGAACTTGTTCTGTTGACATTATGTGTCTGTGTCTCTGTTTCTGTCTTTTTTTACTTTGTCTATGCAGGAGAAGATACACTATTTTCATTTTGGAAAGCGGGTGTAGATTCCACTTCACATCACTTAAGTAAGTGTTGCAGTAGCACCATAGAGGTCCTGACGAAAGCCGTTTTAGGCTGAAACATGTTGACCGAATAACAACACTGGTGGGTAGCAATTCTTTACATGCTATCAGCACACTGTTTTTAATCATACCACTTTGATGGTCAGCCCCAATAAAGTGTTTTATGACATCACTGTAGGTATTTTTAGAATCACTTGGATCATTTTCCTTTTTCTCTTGTTTCTTTGAGCACTGCAAACTTAGCCCCTCCCGCTCATATACTGTCATCTGTTGGTGTAATGTTCTGGGTCCATCACTAGGTAGCCCTATGGATTCATTCCAAGGCAGATCCTAGAGGACACCATGTACCAACACATACCCAGATGACGAGATTCCACTTATGAGTGGGCTGATGGGTATCCTTTTCCTGTCCTTGTATCTTCTCTTTTTTCTTGTCTTTCTCCAGATCAACTGTGTGGTTTGGGTATGAAAAGAGGACACTATTAGGTCCCAAAGAGAGATTTGCTATTTTCTTTTCTCTCTCTCTGTGTTCTTCAGACCTGTAGTACCTTCCATGTGTTTTAGTGATTAGTTGGGGGACTAGGTACTAGTGGGTCTATAATAATTTCTCCCCTCGGACCCTCCATTAACTTTCTGTTTCTTTGTTGTATATACTCATATCTAAAAACGCAGTGGCAAGAGTTGAGGACGCGGACATTGCTCCCAGATTAGTCTCTGACCATTCATGCGTCTCCCTTACACTATCTAATCTTAAACCATCTACCCGTCAATCTATGTGGCGATTCAATGATACTATTCTAAATGACACGAAACACAAAGAAACCCTTGATACCGCCATTAGAGACTTTTTATTGTCCAACAAGAGAGGGGACACCTCAGACACCATCCGTTGGGAGGCACTGAAATCCAATATAAGGGGACTTATTATAAAAATATCCTCTGCTGTTAATAAAAACCGCACTGTGGCCTTGTTGAAGTTAGAAGAGGACATTTCGAAACTTCAGCACAAATACCTGATGAGTAGAAACCCTGCAGTCCTAAATGAACTGTCCAATCAAAAAATACACCTATAATAAACTTATCAGTGAGAAGGCAGGAATTTGGCTGGACAGGAAGAAGCGTTTTAAAATCTGCGACTCGAACAAAGCAGGGAAGGGGTTAGCGGCTTATCTTAAATTTAAAATTCAGAAGAACACCATTACTTCCTTAATCGATGGAAATGGTACTCCTAATTCTGATCCCACTAAGATTGCGAACATTTTCAAAGACTTTTATGAGAAACTCTATGCTAGGAACGTACACGTTGACAGTGAAAAAATGAAGAAGTATCTCTCAAACTGCACACTACCAACACCTACGACCGCAGGCGGGGAGTAGAAGGAGTAGTCTCTACCATCAGGATGCAGTAAGCGCCACGTGTCCACCATATGGAATCTATTGCATAGTTTCATGAATGCCTTATGGGCTTTGCCTGGGCGAAAGATGCATTTAGAGTCTCTATCCAATACAGGGTCATATGGGAGATTGAAATCGCCTGCCAAAATATGGAGTGCTGTGTCGGGAATGGAGATGATCTGCTTTTGAGAGGCCTACCCAGAAGGACGGATCATGTGTATTTGGGGCATAAACAGTTGTGATAAAGAACTCAGTGTCATCTTTGAGTAGTTTCGCCGAAATCCATCTCCCTTTCGTATCTGTTGTAGTAGAGACTACATCCACATTCGCATTCTTGGCCACCAGCATCACCACCCCATTCTTTTTTGAGATTGCTTCAGAGCCTATCACTTCGGTGTAATATTTGTTACGCAATGTGTGAAATAGCTTCGCCTCTAGTTTTGTCTCCTGCAGCAAGGCTATATCTCCACGTTGCCTACGTAGATAATCAAGTACCTTTTGACGTTTAACTGGCTGGTTGAGACCTTTCACGTTTAACGATTCGAAGATTAGCTATAGTTGTTGTCCCTATTGGAGTGTCCATAACAGGAGCCATCAATTATACAGTAAGTGATACCGTCTCATGACCCATGCGTATGCGCAAAGGTTGGATCGAGAAAAGGGTCTCATACCTTTGACAAAGCCAGCAGAGTCATATCTCGCATTGAATACAGGGCTAGTACCCTTTGTAGGGATTCGGCGGACAGAGTTTAAGCTCCGGAACACAATGTGGTGCAATGTACGCAAGTTAGGGTGCAAGATGGACAAAACTAAACAAAACAATATACAAAATGCAAAAACAATCCCCCCCCTCACTCCCACCAACCTCCCTCCACCCTCCTCCCTCACCCACAACCCACCCCTCACTCCCCAATAGTAGAAACAACAGAACATGGCGACTCGGGAATGACGACCACGAGGCCGCCTCCAAGCAGCTTGCTCATAACTATTAAACTTTTGGGGCTGCAATCCCAATCTAGTGAAGGAATAAGCCAAATTTGTAGGCAACAATAAACGACAGACAACAATGGTGCCATGACCTTGAGTGCAGGAAGGTCAAAACCTTGACTTCAGTATCATAAACCAAGCACAACAGCAACTGTAGAAGAGTTATTGTGGGTGCACCCGACACCAATAGGAGTGCTATAAAAACAACACCACAGCACAGTACTTCTTTGAGGTCCAAGAGGGACACGGGCAACATCGTGGCAGCACAGATATAATCATTGTGAATCAATTTCAAATCAAGGATACAAGAGATCGTTTGAAACAGATCCGGGTTCCAAAGTATACGCTGGCAGGGGGCCCAAAGGGTACATAGACCATTAACGTGACAGACAAAACTGGCCAGAACCAGACCCCATGTGGCATGCCCTTATTAGTCTCCTTCAATTACAGACGTTGTTATCAACCCTTTAGCAATACCAAACAAGAGACCCTCATGTCAGTTCCAGATCCGACAGTCACTTCAATGTGGATCCAGGAACATGAGAATAACAGTACCAAAGGACCAAGCCTAAACTCATCCTAAGCCAGCTGAAGAGGCTCCTTGTTGAGCTGAAGGGGAGACCTCCATGGTGCCATCGCCGTGGTCGAACAGGAGTTTTCGCAGTTTTCTCGGATCAGAGAACACATGTGTCACACCTTGTATGGTTACTCTAAATTTCGTCGGACCAATAAAGCCATACATGTGACCAAGTGATTTCAATTGGGGCCTCATTGCGAGGAAGGCCTTCCTGATTTCCATAGTCTCCTTACTGAAGTCCTGTGAGATGAAGATTTTGTGACCTTTCCATAGCACATGGTTATGCTTGCGGGCGAAGGTAAGTATCTGCTCTGTGTGCTGATATCTTAGCGGTTTACACACGATCGCTCTTGGGCCCTTCTGATCCTTAGAAATTCGACCTGGTACCCTATGTGCTCTATCAAACTCCAGTGGCTGAGTGAAGGTTAGATTTGTGGCCTGCGTGAACCACTCCTTGAGGAAGGGTATGCATGAGTCATGTGATTCCTCTGCTTTTTCCGGCATGCCAAAAATTCTTAGGTTCCCCCTTCTGTTTCTGTCTTCCAATTCCGCAACTTTTTTCACAAGGTGGTCTGAGCATAAGGAGAGGTTCTTGATAGCTCCACACGTTTTATTTTCAAAGTCTTCCAGTTTGCTTATCCTGGTTTCGGACTCCGTAATTCTTGAGTTGATGTCTTTGATATCCTGGCGGATAGCTACAACCTCTTCCTTAGTGGATTTGGCCAAGTCCCTAACCTCTTCTAGCCTGCTCAAAATTGTTGCTATGGCATCCGTCATTTCTTTATCCCTTTCTTTATTCATTTCTTTATTCCCTTTGACTGGCGTCGGTGGGTTAGATTTCAGGCGTTTAGAAGTTGCGCCGTTCTCTTTGTCCCCCATCCTTTGGTTGTAGTTGTGCGTGTCGATTTGACCTGATGCTGTTTAGTTCTGAGACCCACCAGCTCACGGCGCAGATACTGAATTGCGTTGCGTTGCGAATTGCGCTGCGTCGAGACTAGTGAAAGACGATTTTTATTGAAGAGAGATCATAGGTGCACATTCATCAGCAGGAGCCGTCGTTTGCACAGTGCTCGTGGTGCTCCTTGTAAATATCATTTAGATCATTAAATGTCATTCGTGCCCTTGTAAATAGCATTAGCAATAGTTGCTGCAGAGGTTCAACCAGCATGTCACACGCAGTGTCACAGACTCAGTCCACATACATGCCACCAGCTTCCCTAGAGTTTCCGCAGGACTATTCAGTGCCTTGATATCAGCTACGACAGAAATTCAATCTAGGCTCTGTGGATGGTTGCAATGGTTGTTTTAATAAGTGCTTGCAGCATTATTTCCAAGGAGCGTGGTTGATTTGTTCTAGTAACCTGCTTACAGGTCCTCATAGCATACCAGAGGCCACATAATACATCATGGTATTCAGGCGCAGGGACGCACAAACACGATGTTAGCTTAGCAAGGGACCGGCATTTTAAACAGTCATTTCGATCATTCATATGGTGTAAAAGATCCTGCTTGCAGCGTTATTTCAGAGAGGCTGTATCCGAGCGTTGGCCCGATCTTTATACCACATCGGTTTTCTCATAGGCATATGCATTCATCTGCAGTTTCGCAATCTTGGTGCAGGGTGCACGAGTCGCGGAGACAGACTCTCCGGGTGGCCGCCATTACGATTTGTCAACGCGGTATTCTATACCAGCGCGCATTCAACCGCCACACTATCAGCCTCGCCTCCTACTCACTGCGTTGATGCCGTGTGGGTTCACGGTCCCGCACTGCCCAGGGGAAGCCCCAACAGCTCATAGTGTGCAGCGTGGTCGAATCTCCGGGAGACCGGGGGACCACGTGGTTGTGTCCGCGATCGGGCTCTGCCACGGAGTGCAGCCTCCCTCGGTCAGGGCAAACGGGCCGTCAGCTCCTCTCCCTTCGGTCGGATCCAAATGAAACTTTCACCATCTCCGGATCGGGTCTTCCGACGCCCAGGTACCCGTTTTAGTCAAGATCGGAGGCAGATTGCAGCTTCCCACCGCATATTCGTCCCAGCCGCTCGTCGGAGGACAGAACTACGCCGCCATTTCTCCGGCGTCCAAGACACGCCCCCCTTTTTTTCACTAATTGTATTATGAAATTAATGTTCGTGCATAATATCTGCATCAAATAACTCCCAATCTATACGCCGATTCCTTTGTTCATTTACGTATTTCACTTGCACCGTTTAAACATTTTTTTTCACAAGCACAATGTGTTTACTCTGCACTTTATTAGAAACAATTGTGCTATCCACATGTGGAAGCGTCCCTTTTGTGCACTGCCAGGTTACAAATGTAAATTAAATCAAAATTCCAATGGGTTCACATCACATTGTCGATGGACATTCCATATGCATCGTACTGTACTAAAACCAGTTTTACATATATCTCCAACGCATTTCGGGCATGCCTATGCCCTTCATCAGAGGGTATGTTCCTTCTAGGCCGTTGTAGTCTCAGGACATTGCATCCTATATCGATGTAAACCTCAGTTTGCATACACAGCGGTTTACATCGATTTAGGATACATATAGAGTGTCCATCGACAATGTTATATGAACCCATTGGAGTATTGATCTTGGGGAAAGTCACAGATAAGAGAATAATTCTCATTGAAGAAATAAATTGAACAAACTTTGATTCTATGATTAAATGAATAAATTTTGATTTCAATTTGGAACCTGGCAGTGCACAAAAGGGACGCTTCCACATGCAGATAGCGCGATTGTTTCTAATGATTTATACACGTCTAGGATCAGAAGACGATACCTTGTTGCACACCAACAAACCTACCCCAATTTAACAGAACCTCAGTGAAGGAGGAGTAAATTGATGGAGAGCATGATCCAAAGATTTTAATAGTATACTTTCCACTCTGTACTTTAAACATTACCTGAAAACGTTATTGATGCTGCTGCCAAATTTCCTTGTTAAGAATACAGTCAATACTTTTTTTGGGTAAATACAAATCCTTGGATTTACAAAAAATACAATAGCGTGTTCTTCGTGTAATTAATTTACTGTTAAAATTTGTACTTTTTCATTGACTCCCATGAAGACACTGTTGCATGATATTGTACTTAAAATCCAACTCAAGTCCAACAACGCGCCCCCTAAAGCAAGTCATTGTAACGGCTTACATGGTAAAGGAACACGTGGTTATGTCGCAGTCAGGGTAGTGACTGCGGAGTAAAGGCAGGTTGTGATTCTGCCTGCGGGGTAAAGAATGTTTGCCATCTCTGTCATTTCTCTCTGGTACAGCAAGCTCTCTCTAGGATGCATCTCTACCCTGTGTCCTGTGCTCGTTTGCAGTCATCTTGTCGCCTCGATGCAAGAGGTTATCTGCCCTGTTCACTAGTATCAGGACCAGTCTTGGACATCTCTCTTTCTTCTACATACTGGTGCCCAAGATGACATATCTCTTTGTTGCTTTATTTATTGTGGCTTTGTGTAGTGCCACACACTCCAGGGGCAACTTCAGTGCTGATCTTTGCTGCATAGTAACAAATAGAAAAGTTAATATAATACATAGCTTAGAGCCGGATGCACTAGTGATTGGATGGTACCCAGCACCTTTAGACAGTCATAGGTTTCCAGTAGTAATGCTGAAAGCAAAACTGCAAGTCCCAGAATGTGAAGGTCTGTTGGGTAAAGCTAGAAATGGTTGAAGTGTTCCACATGAGTGTCCAGTTGGCAGCAGTGCCAATGCTAATAGTAGACAGATGGAAGGAAAACAAGCAAAGTGCCTGGCAGGGTGCCTAAGATGACCGGCCAACCCATCATACGCACTCATGAGAGTGCCGACCACTCCTCCCCCTGCTCCTGTGACAGCCCAGCCCCTCCCGCCCCTAAAATATTAAGCCAGGACAGAAAAATAACATGATAATTATAATAACATTACGTCATTATCATGTTATTTTTCATTTTTGAACTGCTCAAAGAGCAGTGGGGTGACGCTCCCCGCCATTGCAGAGAAGATGTCGCTGTGTGACAGTGTAGGGTGCGCGCACAATCACCTTACAGGGAGCATAACTTATGATGTGAAGATAAGCCAGCGTACCCTGAACTGAACACCATAAACAGGCTATCCTTACCAATATCCTCATGGCATTTTAAGCCTAAATAAAGTCCAGACTACTCTAAGGAGGATGGATGCTGCATTATGTAGTCATAGTCATAGCCAGCACAACCTGAACATCATCTCCTACGCCGATGACACACAGCTCATCCTCACCCTCACCAAGGACCCCCACACCACTGCTCACCTTCAGAAGACTCCTCAAGACCTGGCTCTTTGAGCAGTAGCATCACCCCCTCCCCTCAGCGCCTTGAGACCCTCACGGGTGAGTAGTGCGCTTTACAAATTCACTGATTGATTGATTAATAGTGGAAAACAAATAATGGGCATAATTCCACTTAATTTTAGGTTTTTAAACAATATTTTTAAAGAAGAAACCTTAACCTCCCCACCCCCAAATATAGCTTGTGCTGCGCATATATAAGCCAAAGCAATTGAGAATTAAATCTAAAAACATTGAATAAGCATGGCATGGCAGTTAAAGGGTGTGTGATGTCAATGTTGATGCTCTAGCATTTTGGTGAATCGAGGCCAGTGGTTAAAGGGGGTGGGAGCTAGTGGGAACAATATTCCCAATCATTTTTAACTTTTCAAAAACAGTTTATCTTCTTTAAGTTAAAAAATAACCATCCCTGATTAGTTAATGTTTCCCTAGAGGTGCCTACAGCTGAAAGGCAAGGGAGGGGGTCTCCTGTACAGTGAAGACAAGGGAGAGGCAGAAACAAGCCTTCCCGCCAAGGTGCCTGCTATCTGAACAAAATGTAAATGTGTGCACCTGGTTAATCATCAAGTCCAAACACTGATTAGGGGTCAGTATACGTTGGAACAGATGGAGTTATATGAGGCTTCCTGGTGACAAACGTATTTTGTTTGTACGTTTTGTAATGTAAAGGAGATAGCAGCTGAATTCTGTAGTGCGTCCTTCTAATGGAAAATTACGAAAAGAGGTTTGAGCAGGTACCGCCTAGCATATAAAAATAATAATAATACCGAGACTTGTAAAGCGCGAGCGGTTACCTCCAGAGGAACTGTCCCGGCGCTAGGTTAAGAGTATATTTCTTCTCATTAACCCGTTGGCTGCTTCCGCTTTTTTTGAGGCAGTGCGGCCGTTTTAAAAAACGGGTGCCGTCGCGTCGGCCATTGGCCGACGGCAGCACCAGCGAGGTAGTGCTGCCGTCGGCCAATGGCAGCAGCCAACGGGTTAAATATGCATGTATTTCTCATTTAAATATGAATGCACTGTATATCTATATTCAGGGCCAGACTTGGGAACCAAAGGAAGCTCTGGCAAAAATGCTCAAACATAACATAAGGTGCATTTGTAGGGCGCACGTTCACCCAAGGGTATCTTGGTGCTGAATAACAGCTGTTTATTGTTACCCTACTCAATGGTACTCAAACCAGCCCGCTGCCTTCATCTCCTCCTGCTATCGCTGTATTTTCAGCCATCCCTTCACTCTCTTTCATATCCCTCTCTGATCACTTTCTCTCTACCTTCCCCCTCACTCTCTCTTGAAGCCCTCCCATGCCAGTTGCAATGGACCACCATGAGGCGGGGAAACTGAAGGGCACCAGGACAGGTCTGGAATTTCAAAACCAGCCTCCAAGGGCTCCAACCAGCCAGGGAAATGCCCGGCTGAATAAAAGGTCTGTCCAGCCCGGTCTATATTTACCTGGAGGCGAAAGGCCAACAAGATCGTTGCCCAATGGCTGCACAATACTGTGCTCTTTCCCGCCATGTCTCAGGCCCCGCCCTCACTCAGCTCCAGTTATAATTTCAGTGCTGCACTTGTATCACCGATCAATACCTATGCTGGGAAGGTTCGTTCTTTATAAGCATATTGGAATTAAAAAAAAATACTAAAACATTGCCGTGCTAAAGGGAATACAACTGTTGGACTGCCCTGCAAATGCAAGGCGGTCTAGAAGCCACGGCTTGATCTTTGCTTTAAAATGTGCGTAACAGTAACTGCTGCATATTTTACTCTGCAGTTATCTCGGCGTCCAGCGTGATAGCTACATAAAGCGCGGAATCGACCTTAAGGTTATTAAAAAGGCGATTTAAATGATTTGCCCAGAATGTTGAGCCAAAGCCGAGCCTCGTTCTCGAGTTCCATAATCGGCAGCTCTAGCCGTTACACCACATCCTCGCGTGACAAGGGTACGAGAATTCTGATAGGGTGCCAACTCTTATACAGCATCGGGAACCCCTGGCCAACAAAGAAACCCAAATCCAGGTGAACCTTTACAGGAGAAAAGCTCAGCACCCAAGAACATATCCGGAAGAGCCGCATGAAAGGGAAGCGCTGTCCTGTCGTGTACACTGAGTGTCCCTGGCGCCCCCCCCCCCCCCCGGCCCCCGTACTCACATTGGGTGTGTCATGGCTTTCGACGATCCGACTGAAGGGGCAACACGGCTGACTGAGTGCGACTGGGTCCTCCCCGCTGTCCTCTCACGCTCTCCTGGCTGCCTCTCAACCTCCTGTTCAACCAAAGTGTTCGGACGATATGAAGAGTTCTCGGCAGACCTCGGGTTTTATTTTATTTAGTACTTTCAGTTTTGTTTTTACTTGGCTGCGTGAGTGGGAGACTCCTGATCATCACATGATTGTTGTGGTCTGATCTGTTTACATCATGCGCAGCGCCTGGTGACTGTACCCTTACAGGAACACTAAAGACCAATAAACATTCCTTCACGTATTTCTGAGTGGTTGAGACAACTTCGCTTTCGTTTTCGATTTTGCTTTCCATTTATTTTCTTTCTGTATTTTCTTCGTTTGTTTTCGAGTGACCCTGCTTCTTGTTTACCTCCACAGCCTTCATCTCCTTTCATCGACTCCATGTTCAGTTTCTCCCTCGTTGATACAGGGCAGCTATAGGTTTTAGGCAGAGGGGGTGGGGGGAGGGATAGCTTCAGGTTGGAGGGATGGGGACTTGGAGTGTGAAACCACTCAAATAAATACAAGTATTCTTGCCTTGCTTCTCGACATGGGTGCCCTGAGCCGGGGGCGATATGTCTATGTTCTTTTTCGGTAGTCAAGAAACAATAATCTCTGATGTAAAACAGGAGAGAAGACACGCATCTGGTGACTAAATTTCACATGGTCAGCGACGGCTACCGCCCCCCTCCCTGTGGACCCACATCAACTCAGGACACACTGACATGAAACATGACTGTCTTTGGAAGGCGGGGGCTCGCAAGACCCCCCCCGGCCATATTTATTAAGATACAAAATAATAAAATGTATTAAACAAAAGATACCGTTTTATGCAAAATTATTCAGGGACATTAGATACAACCATATCAACAAGTATGATATGCTAACCGTAACAATACAGCTTGTTTCCTAACCGAATCTAACATCCTCCTCTGAAATTATTGCATACTAACATTACTGGCCATATGGCGAGGTCCTAACCGGTGTCAGGTCCTACTAGCTGCGCCCTTACCGCAGGTGCGCATGCGCAGCCGAGCCCGTTAATTACTCGGTCCACGCCGTGAACTCCATTTAACCACTGAAGGAGGGCCCTTACTCGCGCCATTCGCTGACGTCATGAGTACGCGCGGGGTGGCTACCAGCCATAAGGACAGCGTGACTCTCCTACCCGCGCCCCTTTGTAGCATCAGTTATACCTGCCACTGAAGTTCTGGGAGGGGCCAGTGACCCCTCCCCCTGGGCGGACACCTCCAAAGTATGATGCCGCCCCCTCAGACCTTAAAATAGCTGCTCACCGGTCATGACCTTAGCGCATGTCCATACCCTTATAAATACGACGACCTGTGGAAAAAGATCTAAAGGACAACTACACTCACTAAATCAACATGACATGACCATCGTCAGGCTACTAGGGAAAAAAGGCCTAAACAAAATTGCAACCGACTTTTAAGTGTCAACACTACTTCCTAACTGGGAAATAAATAGTTACTACACGTCAATACATGCCATTAAAACAGGTATACAATATACATGAGACACCATTGCAACCGACATTTATGTTTCAATACCACTTCCTAAACGGGAAATAACTAATTAATACACCTCAATACACACAATAAGACAGGTATACCATATGCACAAAACACTGCAATGTTCCAGGGATGGTGGGTGGGGAAAATTAGGAGGCCCCGAGCGCGGGCACGACCAGTGTGGGGGAGCGTCCAGGCGACAAGGGGCCGCTTGAGCGCTCCCCCCTCCTTTAACCTAGGATCGTGGGGAGGGGGCGGCACGCCCCCGCCCCCCAGCCGCCCGCCCCCCGACCCGGAAGCCTGCACAACGCCTTCCGGGTCAGGGGTCGGGCGCCAGCCAGCCGGTGGTGCGGCGCGCATCCCCCGCGTCATCACTGGACGCCGGGAGGTCACGCCCCACCACCGGGAGACAAGGGGAGAGGGGAGTCGCCGCGCCGCCATGCGGGCGGGCCGAGGGCCCCCCCTTTTCACATGGTCAGCGACGGCTACCGCCCCCCTCCCTGTGGACCCACATCAACCCAGGACACACTGACATGAAACATGACTGTCTTTGGAAGGCGGGGGCTCGCAAGACCCCCCGGCCGTATTTATTAAGATACAAAATAATAAAATTTATTAAACAAAAGATACAGTTTTATGCAAAATTATTCAGGGACATTAGATACAACCATATCAACAAGTATGATATGCTAACCCTAACAAGATTCTAATACAGCTTGTTTCCTAACCGAATCTAACATCCTCCTCTGAAATGATTGCATACTAACATTACTGGCCATATGGCGAGGTCCTAACCGGTGTCAGGTCTTACCGCAGGTGCGCATGCGCAGCCGAGCCCGTTAATTACTCGGTCCACGCCGTGAACTCCATTTACCCACTGAAGGAGGGCCCTTACTCGCGCCATTCGCTGACGTCATGAGTACGCGCGGGGTGGCTACCAGCCATAAGGACAGCGTGACTCTCCTACCCGCGCCCCTTTGTAGCACCAGTTATACCTGCCCCTGAAGTTCTGGGAGGGGCCAGTGACCCCATCCCCCTGGGCGGACACCTCCAAAGGATGATGCCGCCCCCTCAGACCTTAAAATAGCTGCTCACCGGTCATGACCTTACCGCCACAGGCCAGAATTGTTGACCGACGATCTGGCCTCCCCCTTCCTACTCCTAGAAAGGTCATGATCGCCTCGCAAATCCCTCTAGCCATGGCACTATGTTATTAGATCACAGGACGTACCCTGCCTCGGTTAAGTATACCCAGTCTCGTAGCTAGGAATGTTCACCCCCAAATGCACCCATGATGGATCGTCTGCAACCGGGGGGCTCGCAGTAATTTGTCCAATTTCGCGTCGATCCTCTTTACCGAGTGATTCAACGCCTCGGCCGAGTCCCCCCCCTTGCCACTGCCACCGAGGTGTAAGTTGCGACCAAACTATCGTGCCACCCGGCATGGCCACCCACCCTGCCCTGGAGAAGATGCCCTCTATAAGGATGCGCCCACCTAGTTTGGCCAGCTCATTCTCCCCAAGGTGAAGTATCACCACTGACTGGGGGGGTGGGCTGCTGGGATAGGATTTTCTGACTGAGACATAAACCCCCCTCCCAAAGAAAGAGACTGAAAACCCCTTTTGCTCAGCCCTTTACTTCCTGTCACCTGAAAGAAAAACACTTTCAGCGCGCCTTACATAAGAGTGGCCCACAATCCAAGTCACCAATGTCCTTTGCTGCTTCTGTCGCTTGTGTTGAGCTGCTGAAATTACCTTGACGCCCACAGCAAGTTCCTCCCCCGCGTAACAGGTTTGAGAAATTCAACCATAATGCATGGGTAGCACCTTTTCCCGCTGGCACCGTTTGAGCCATTGACTTGACCGCCCATCACAGTTGAAGCCTTTGGGCAGCTGGGGCCTTTGGTTGCAGCTCCTGATCCAGGTGTACTGGTCCCCTTCTTGCAGTTGTGGTGTGGAGCGCTTCCCGGGTATCGACCATGGGTCCGGTCATACATAAATGAAAACAAACACAAACGATTAGTGTTTCTTGTTTCCTGATAAAAGATCCCGTACACATGCCCGTATTTGTTGCAATCACATGCTAAGCTTTAGCTACGATCGATACAGAAAAGGGGGTGGTGATGAACAGAGTGTCTGAATTAAGCAGACCACTCTTACCCAGTCCAAAGATCAGGGCTTGATCCATCACCGTTATTTATCTCACTGCCCCATCCCAGCTCAGAACCTGGCTATATGCAAATTAGTCTGTCCCTGGCCCAGTGCATCATGGGAACAGGGCAGACCAAACTACCAAGCCAATTCTTCACCAGAAAGGAGACAAGCTACCGGGGACCGGTTTCTGGCATTTCAGCCTCTTCGGCCCGGCTTGCTTGAATCCTGATGGAGCAGTGAGAAAGGGACTCATGTCTGAGTATACCCTGCCACACCTATAGTGGCCAAAAACGATACAGAAAAGGGGGTGGTGATGAACAGAGTGTCTGAATTAAGCAGACCACTCTTACCCAGTCCAAAGATCAGGGCTTGATCCATCACCGTTATTTATCTCACTGCCCCATCCCAGCTCAGAACCTGGCTATATGCAAATTCGTCTGTCCCTGGCCCAGTGCATCATGGGAACAGGGCAGACCAAACTACCAAGCCAATTCTTCACCAGAAAGGAGACAAGCTACCGGGGACCGGTTTCTGGCATTTCAGCCTCTTCGGCCCGGCTTGCTTGAATCCTGATGGAGCAGTGAGAAAGGGACTCATGTCTGAGTATACCCTGCCACACCTATAGTGGCCAAAAACGATACAGAAAAGGGGGTGGTGATGAACAGAGTGTCTGAATTAAGCAGACCACTCTTACCCAGTCCAAAGATCAGGGCTTGATCCATCACCGTTATTTATCTCACTGCCCCATCCCAGCTCAGAACCTGGCTATATGCAAATTAGTCTGTCCCTGGCCCAGTGCATCATGGGAACAGGGCAGACCAAACTACCAAGCCAATTCTTCACCAGAAAGGAGACAAGCTACCGGGGACCGGTTTCTGGCATTTCAGCCTCTTCGGCCCGGCTTGCTTGAATCCTGATGGAGCAGTGAGAAAGGGACTCATGTCTGAGTATACCCTGCCACACCTATAGTGGCCAAAAACGATACAGAAAAGGGGGTGGTGATGAACAGAGTGTCTGAATTAAGCAGACCACTCTTACCCAGTCCAAAGATCAGGGCTTGATCCATCACCGTTATTTATCTCACTGCCCCATCCCAGCTCAGAACCTGGCTATATGCAAATTAGTCTGTCCCTGGCCCAGTGCATCATGGGAACAGGGCAGACCAAACTACCAAGCCAATTCTTCACCAGAAAGGAGACAAGCTACCGGGGACCGGTTTCTGGCATTTCAGCCTCTTCGGCCCGGCTTGCTTGAATCCTGATGGAGCAGTGAGAAAGGGACTCATGTCTGAGTATACCCTGCCACACCTATAGTGGCCAAAAACGATACAGAAAAGGGGGTGGTGATGAACAGAGTGTCTGAATTAAGCAGACCACTCTTACCCAGTCCAAAGATCAGGGCTTGATACATCACCTTTAGCTACGATCAGCACTAGGTACATTTCCATCAAACCTGCAACTGCAAGTGTCTAACGTAGCAGCAGTTTTGAGTCGCATGCAGAGGATTTAACTTAGTTCTACAATGAGGGTGCCTGGTAGTATGACCTACCTGAAAGAATAGACCTGTAGTCAACAGTGAATGCAATAACCCATCCATCATTACTTAAGGACAGTACATAGTGTGAAATGCCGTGAAATAGCGCTTTCATAGTTACTAACCAGGTCTGCTGCCGCCCAGCACATTTCTTTCCAGGCCACTGCTATTGCATTTCCGAAATCTGTCCACACAAACGTGTATGCGCGGGTCTGTGCGACACGGCCTTCCCCACAAAGCTTACGTGTACCACCCTTTGGTGCCTAGGGTTTTAGTCACAGGCCCCGCAATCCGATGCACCTCCGCAACTGCAGGTTTCGAAGTCCATGGTGAGAGTGTACCTGGGTGAACATTCGCAGAGGCCGTTCCACGTAGGCCTGGCCTCCCCCCCCCCATGTTAAGAAAATTGTTGAGACATTAAGCTTTGGCTTTTGGTAACAAGACCCTCCAAGCCAACCCGACATAATTAAAGGACAACCCCTGCCAAGTGCTGCCCTCATTAGAGCCCTCAGAAGGTATGGCTCTGCCCAAACCCAAGGGGGGGGGGACCCAATTTAACTCCTTCAGAAAGACAGTGCCGCCTTATTATCAATCAAGAAGCAGGGAACCCTCATCCCAAAATGTTTTCTGGTGAAGACAGCCCCCTTATAGAGCACCCACCACCTGCTCTTCCCATTAGGGCCCTCAGAGAGGTATAGTTCTGCCCCTCCCCACGGGATCCTTTAACCCGCTACTGGTTTCCAAGCCCATGATAAAACTAACAAACTTTTACTGTTGTGAGCGTTATTCCCATCGATTGAATACCGAGGTGAAGACAATTTAGGTACAGGGAAACTGGCTGGAACTGCCACTTCCACTTCATTCCATCGCCCCACCCTAATCTTAGGTCCATGTTATTCGCATGGAGGACCCCCAGAGAGTATTTAACCGAAAATTTCAGAGAGTGCTCTAACCATAAAATGGAATGGCTCTACTTAAACCTATACTTGTGTCATAACACATTCCGCCCAGGGACCAATGTATTAGAGGTTTTTTGGGACCAAATACGATTCACAGATTCAAGAGGCAATAGGAAGGATGCCCAATGGTCGTGAAACCTTGACTCAAGTGTCGAAATGAAGCAGCCAGAAACCCAAGCCACCCCCAGACAATGCCTTTTCAATTAATAATGGTGCCGGCCTTTACTATACATGTACGGTTACTTTCTTTGTTATCGAATGTTGGTGCGTGCGTGACAGTCATTGCGGGCCACACGACCCATGCGCGGCACTCCCGTAAATACCCCCAGATATAAGTTACCAGTACCATACCTAGAAGCCAGGACTATTGGCTTAGGCGGTACTTGTCCCCTGCCTAAGATAAATAAGCAGTGGCCATGGCTTGTAGATAACAGTAAAACGATGCCACTTGATGCCCACGAACCTTACAATGAAGTGGCTGTTACAAGTATCATATCTCTAATTCAGGACTATTGGCTCTGTCAGTGGCTGTCTGTTGCCTTAAACCACTAGGAAGCAACTATGGCTTCGAGATATTATTGAAAGAAGCTAACATTAGAAGACCTGGGGACACCACAACAATAAGTGAGCAGTGTGTGATCACCCGCCCCTGATGTGCCTGCCGTCCGGGGGCCTCACAGAATACCGTTTCGAGGCCCCCCAAGGTCCACGGCGTTCATTGGCTACGCGCATATGGGCGAAACACAGGCTGTGCAAGTTTAAACTTTTCATTAAATCTAAAAAACAAAAGATGTCAACTAAACTGGCCATGTTTTGGAGATCTGCAACCTAGTGGTCATATTTACATTATCCCTTCAGGTACAGGGAAAATACGTGATTTGCCCCGCATCCCACCAATGACACCAGGCAGTTTGAACCCTCCCATGCAACCCTGTCCTATTCCTTCTCGAATAACAGCATAAAAAACGAAGTGCATGTCAAGCATCACTTCTTGTCCCCTCATACCCATAATGCATGCCTATTGGCTTTGTCAATGGCTGTTCCTTGCGTAAGTGTACCACTGTTTTACCAGAGCACATTATCCAATCTTTTTCCCCTGGGCAAGACACCATTTCGTTTGGAAATAGTCACTAAAGTCTGTTCAAGTTATAACAGGCAATTCTGACATAGTTGAGCCATCTTTGTTAGCAAAATGAAGTCTTCGTAGTTGTAACAAAACCTACATCTACACCCTGTCCTAAACTGAACAAACAGTTTTTGTGCACAACTCATATCTACCGTTAAGAGTTAATATCCCAACCCATGCCAGGAACTAACGCCATCACACAAAATGAAAGTCGTGCTTTAGATGCTATCTATTCTCACTGTATTGGGGGTTTACCAGCTGAATTAGTGTGCTATGGTGGACAATGTAAGGACCGGTTTCTTCCCCACCCCTTTTCCATGCATTGAGCTGTTTTCCCCGTGCAACTCCCTTCAGCTCAAAAATTAGAACAAATAGTAGTATGCGACCAGGGCCGTACTGCCTTTTTCAGGGCTACTAACCATGGCACATATCTGTGCCTGGATTCCATTTACATCCTTCGCCCCACGAAGTCTCTCCTAAAACAGCACAGCACACCATGAGAAACGTGTCCGGAAAACGAAAACAATTCATAACCCCCAGTGTGCTTCCAGGTTACACTGTGCCTATGAAGGCGGGAGCATTTATCCTTCGCCCCCCCCCCCCCAGTATTTCCTAGAAAGTTAGCACAGCACCCCAGAAAGGACGTGTCCGTGGCAGGAACATGACAATAAATTATAACACCATGTGTGCTTGCCAACATGGCTACAAGACATTGGCTTTGCCAAAAACGTTCACATCGGTAAGACCTATTGCCAATGTTTGTTCCACTCTGAAAGTAACACAGCTAACGATCGCAAATTCTACCTTTTTACGTTTCTAGCATCAAAACACATCTTTTGCTTACTCGGTTTATGACGCTCTCTCTCACGCATCATGCAAACACACTCCACTACATGTTTATCCTGAGCACAATTCTAATTCTACCCACTTGGGACCAGTCTCACATTTGGTTCCCTTCCTCTTAACGATTTACACGATTTTAAATACCAGTGACAAGAAACAGTGCCAGTCACCCAGTTCACAGTGAGCCACGGGCAGGAAACTCTTCCTACACAAACCAACTCCAAAGAAAACAGAAGTCTCAAAATCTATCTAGTAAATTGAACCAGAGAACCCCATTCTGTTCAGTTGAGTAGTAGTTTTCTTTAAGGACAGTGGCAATAAGTATTACAATAATAATTAATGTATGAAATGGCAACGTCACTAATTTCATACGTTTGGATGTGATGGAAACCATCAGAGCGGAATAATATTCCGTCCCTACAGTAAGTGGATTTGGGTAAGCATTTGTTGGCATGGATCTGAGTGCTGCTAATCCAAGCTCCTATTAGATAAAGTTTGTATATTTACAAAGAAAGAAAGCAATGTTGAAAAATCAAGGGAAATGTAAAGACTGAGGTAACGGTTCACAAATACGTTTGTATATTTACAAGGAAAGAAAGCAATGTTGAACAATCAAGGGAAATGTAAAGACTGAGGTAACGGTTCACAAATACGTTCTGCCGAGACATTAACAACCCTCCATACAGGGAGGCGCGCAACTCATAAATTATATGCAGCAGTAAAGGTACAGGCAGGCGCCCTTGACTCCTGACGTGCGCCGCCTCCCTCGGCATTTCCATTAAAGTATTGGAGCGCCTTACATGCACACGGGTTATATTACATGCAATCACATTTATTTTTAAGCACTTGGAGATTACGTGAGCCTAGGATCGTGGGGAGGGGCGGCACGCCCCCTCCCCCCGCACCCCCAGCCGCCCGCCCCCCCGACCAGGAAGCCTGCACAACGGCTTCCGGGTCAGGGGTCGGGCGCCAGCCAGCCGGTGGTGCGGCGCGCATCCCCCGCGTCATCACTGGACGCCGGGAGGTCACGCCCCCACCACCGGGAGACAAGGGGAGAGTGGGGTCGCCGCGCCGCCATGTGGGCGGGGGGGGCCGAGGGCCCCCCCTTTTCAGACTGTGAAACCAGATAACCTGGAATCAATACCACCCTGCTTGTCCAAATCCTAGACACATATTTTATTTCACAGACCCTCCCTTTTCCTTGTTATCACATATAAGAAAACTTTTAAATACTGGAGTTCTGGATGTGCTGTATAAAAGCAGCTTTTATGTTTGAATTAATAGACAATAATAAGAATCTAGGCCACATTTAGGGTTTATATAACACAAATATCCAAGGGTCTAAAAGCAATACTCTGAACGCTGTGAACTCTAGAACTTTATATGTGCGCCAACTTCCTTGATTAAGACCACTACAATAGAAAGTCCTATTTAGGTGAACGGATTCCCATCACTCACCTATAGGTGACATGCTTTTTCATCTGGGTCTCCTCTTGATGTCACACTAGTGACACTAAGGGCTATAACCCTATCAGAAGGATGGGGGAGCCCGAGGATGTTTTATAAGAGTAGCCAGAGAGAAACTAAACTCCTGTCTAAACTACCAGATGAGAGCGATTGAGTTGTGTGGGAAAAGAACGCAGTGCATAATGATAAGGTGAAATGTGAATTAAAATTGACCTATGAGAAACCCTCACAGCCCAAACTAAAGACAGTGCAAATGACAGTCTATAACAAATAACTGTCTGTTGTTTGAAAAAGAGGTCAACCTGTTTCAGCACATACGGAAAACTTTTCATCCAATGCCTTCTTCAGGACCACTACTGCGTTGCTACTGCAAATGTGAAAAAAGTGATAAATAAAAGAAGATATTATCAATACAAGTACACTTGAAATGGTTGGAACTGATACAACTGAGTCACATTTAATCAGGAATGTACAATCCTTTCTCTACAAATCCCGTGCTGCTGACGGTATCTGTAACACAGTGAAGGGGTTGGGCGCAACCATTATAATATGCACAGAGATCTCACGTTCAAAAACAAAACAACATCCATTGTAGTGATATTCTCATTATCATCTACACAAACCCAATATTGAGTACATGCCATTCGTATGTACTGTCCAAAATGCATGAGGACGATACCTCACCTCAGCTGGCAGCGGCTCAGAGGAAAAGGAGGCACCGCTCTATGAGACATAGTGGGAAAATACTACGTTCACGATAGTTTCCTACTGATCCCAACATCCTATGGACTACCTCTATATAACAGAAGTAACGTGTAAACACACACATAATACAAGACTAAAACTGTTTGATATATATTATTGTGTCATCACGACTATACGATCCAAAATAGACTATGGCTACTCTTATAAAACATCCTCGGGTTCCCCCATCCTTCTGAAAGGGTTGTAGCCCTTAGTGTCACTAGTTTTACATCAAGAGGAGACCCAGATGATGAAGCATGTCACCTATAGGTGAGTGATGGGAATCCGTTCACCTAAATAGAACTTTCCATTGTAGTGGTCTTAATCAAGGAAGTTGGCGCACATATAAAGTTCTAGAGTTCACAGAGTTCAGAGTATTGCTTTTAGATCCTTGGATATTTGTGTTGTATACATGGTTTTTTTGTGGGCAGGTTATCCAGATCAGGTATCTAAATATTGCCTCAGACCCTATCCATAACTGTGTATTTTCTCTTCCCCATATTTAGGGTTTACCTGACTAATTACTTGTCTGTTAGTTCACTGATAGCTTTGTATTGGGAGGAGAGAGATGAGCGTTTCTAAAAAATTGGCACCTAATAAATATCTGTGTATGACGTGATATAATCTGATGTGCTATGGTGAAACGGTTCCCAATGTTAAAGAAATACACTTTTTTTTTTACATTTTAAAGAGATTATCATTTTTACATTATGTTTGTTACACAATATACATGGCAAACATTTTTATGGCTCAGTTCATGTACAGACTCTTAAAGCCAAGCCAGATCCATGGCACAGCTCTGACTCGACTCACCCTATCAATATGCCTATGCGCCCAACTTTAGTTGCCACTTGGGCTTAGAACACGGGGCCGTTAGTCATTGTTAAAAAGATTTGTAAACTTCAAGGACTAGAAACAAGGAGTCCTGTCCGCATGCATGATTTGACAACTCTACCATTGAGACTTCTTGTGGCAGAGACAAAGAAGAGTGTTCAATGAAAATACATTTAAAATAAGTGATCTTAGGGCAGGGTCTCCAGGTCGTTGTGTTGTGCATGACCGTAGTCATGAGTTCCCAGGGAGAACTACCAGGCCCAGGTATGACAGCCAGTGGTGTAACTTCAGTGGCTTTGTCTGGGGTGTGACAACCCTCAAATGCATTCTTGGATTGGTAGTTGGGTCTGGGGGCCATGACTCAGGCCTACTACGACTGTGTCTTTTTCTCATCATTCTCATTTTACTAAGAGGTTGTAGCTTGTTCAGTTTTTGGAACAAGTTCTTAAATATAAATACTGACTGGTTTGCCAAAAAAGTGTTACATCTGTACCCACAGAAGTTTTCATTGAATGGTTGCAAATGTACTACTTTTTGAAATTCACAGACATTGGCAGTGATACGGTTGGAAAGCGGTGCCAGTCTCAAGTTTCCTGGCATACTACTGGCAATCAAATGACCTAAAGGTGATACACATAGTCTAACACATACACATAGTCTAACCAGTGGCAATCACTTAGGTTAACATTAGTTTTTCACCCACTGTCCACTCTAGACAGAGCCCTACCTAATGCAAATCAGTAATTGGCCCTGTTCCTCATGGAAACAGTCCATCCCTAACCATGGTTATCTTACCCCTCCACATTGCATCCCATTGTGTTTTTTAGTTTGGAAACTTGAGATTCACTCCCCACCCCGGTACTCATTGACTACGCTGCGCCCTAGTTTTAGGAGTGCACACCTTTACAAGGTCAACTGATTGTAAAACCTATGAGTCTATTCAAGTGAGGGTGGAAAACTAAGAGACACCATGTTGCCACCAGGTACCAAGTAGGACCAAATCTTTAATCCTAATGCAAGATTTTACACCGTGCCAACTAAGAACCGAATCAATGCAAGAGACTCTTTCTTTTAACTTTCTTTCAATTTATTTGAATTCTTCAGTTTAGTGAGCATACAGCAGCCAAATCATGTTCGTCCAGTTCGACCTTTTCACAGCTAAAATCCCCCCCATTATTTGCAGAACAAGATACAAAAGTCTACAAACTATGTGCATATATACATGTATAACAAACATCCACCTATTACCAGTTCACATCAGAGCCTTCTCCTCTCTTCTTGAATTCCACAAGAAGCTGAAGACCAGGCTTTTCAGTTAACCAACCTACCCTAGTCAGGGCTAGGCACATGCACCTGCTCAGCTCCAGGATACCTTCGCGGGTCAGTGTGCGCCTTACAAACACATATAAAAGTGCGGTTAGATTTTCCGTTGTAGCCTAAAAGTAACAAAGACCATATGGTTAATGAAACAGGGGCAGTCCACGACATGCACTGAGAACATGCATTCATCAGAAATGAGTTAAGGAGTCAGTTCATAAATGTCAAACATGGTCCACATGGGACAGAGGGAGGAGCAGCTGAGGGCATTAACGTTGGCAGTTTCCATTACCTTTCTTCAGGATTTAAGGATAAAAGTGTAAATCCCCAATAGGAATATTACCGACAATTCCAATCATCCACCTGTTCCAACCAAGGCCTTTTAATAACAACACATCATTTAGGAAGTTGTGAAAAATGAGGAAAGAGAAAAGACAACGTTTCGGAATGTGCCAACAGACAGCTTAAGATCATCTCAGAACTACCGCTCGGATATGTTAGAGAAACATAGAAATAGTATACTTTGTAGAGTAACAGAGACTGACTATATGACACAAATAGTGTTTTATAACTTACCTCTTGCCCGGTGAGTGCATACTATGACTAGCCCCAGTTCTACCAGGAATCAGGCCTGGAAATGAATGGCTGAGCAGAGGATCCGGGACGGTAAACAACGTTTATAACGAAACTTTTTGTCCGCATTCAATCACAACGCGGTCGTTACAACGACCGCGGTGTGATTCTGCATACCATTACTCTGCAAGTCGGAACCACGACTTGCGGATGAGGGGGGAAGGTGTTGGATTTAAAATCCAACACCTTTCCTACTGTCCTCACAGACTGGAGTTGGGAATAGTAAATTATACTAGCATATAGCACACAGGCCGCAACACAGCAAACAATATACACACACATCAAGCTCAGCTATATTTTTAGCTGCACTTTGTCTATCGCCCTAACTGATGCAGGTTATTAATGCTTTATCGAAAAGCCTCAATTTTCAGTGAACCTCTTCTGTTAGAAAGGAATCTACTAGTAACTAGGTGTGTATCAGTCTTGACCTTCAGCCATAAAAGGTCATCGAGAATATCGCTTTCAGGGCTGTCTTACACCACATACAATGGCTAAAGCTTTTTTAATACTGATATGTCTAGTCAGCTCTCATTCATAACACACGCAATGGTTGAATCAGCAGTAGTGTAAAAATGATTGCTGTCCCTGCTCAACAAAAACTGATCATCAAAGCACAGTATTCTTTTATGAGTGCCATTTCAGATGAATTTACTTTTTTAGGGCTGTAAAATGCACTATTTGACCCACTTGAAGAAGGCAGGTGCCCTTGCTAAAATCTTATTTTGAGCATTTGCAGTAGTGAAAATGGGCGGCAACATTAGTAGAAGTGGTATTCGCTTGGGAAGGAGGTGGGTGGCTTCTTACGAAAAATTTTGGGCACATATACCTATTTTTTATTTTTTTTTACATATTAAGCACTGCTCCACTGCATTGAGAAACAAGCCTCAAACTGTTTCTTTAATTTTCAAATAATCAGTGAAACTGCTCCTGCATGAGGTCACTAACTCAGTAACATGGATACGTCCACAAACATTAATGCTAAGACACTGACTCAATAGTGCTAACATTGGTATACTGAGTAATAGATGCTGCATCTACAAGGGTACGAGCAGCAGGCATTGAGGTACTGACAATTGGTCATTGGAATTTAGAGCGGTGAAACAGGGAAACTGCTGCATGAACTGAGACCGTGGGACACCCACACAAGCACACTGCTAGTGATATATTGACAGAGGGACAAAGGGATATCAATACTGACAATGGAACACGAGCATTGCAATGGGGCAGTTCATCACTGCAACTGAGACACAGCCATTAATATTGTGTGGCACTGACACTGGACATTGTTGGGGATATTACCAATGGGAAACACATGCTGGGATACCAAGGTGGTCAAAGGGACACATGGAGACACCAAAACTGGTATGTAGATATTGACATGTGGACACTGATATGGAGATGCTGAAAGAAAGACGTAAACTAAAATCAGAATATTGACACTGTGGCACTCACAGTTGGGAAATAGGGCTACACTGACACAAAGGCCTGACACAGGCATTAAACTTACACAGGATCACTGACACAAAGGCACTAATGCATGGATACAAACATAGGGAGACACACCCAAGACCACAAACACTCAGACTAGAAACACTCAGAATATAGACATAAGAATAAGCAAGTTTATGATCCTATCTAAACAACATTCTTTAACAACACCAAGAAGGCATAATGTTAGCAAGTGCTAATTGTCAGCAATACTTCCTAACCTTTTTTAAGATAATATGGCAGCCTGTCAGCAAGGAGCCCTCGATGCTGCCTAAAATTATCCCAATCTCCACCTGTTACAGCTTGAGTTGACAGAATACAACTAGTGAATGTACATGCTTTCTGCTGTCACAGTACAGTGGGGCTTTAATTTGGCCAGACATGCTGCATATGGAGGTTGCTGAATAACAAGGCTGCCTAGTCTTGATTGCACCACATGCCTCTTTCTTCCACAAAACTTTACTTCATACCTCTTTTTCTTACTCTTGCAAGATCTTTTTCATCCCTGTGTTTTGTCTTTGTCATCATTCGCTGATATTTCAATTCATCCATCTTTCTTTCTTTCTTTTCTGGCCTTCTTGCATCTGGTCTGGGACAAAATCAGATGATGAAAAATAAATCTGGGTCCCCAAAGATAAGTGTCAGTGCCCGCTATCTGAAACTAACTACACAAATTAAGTACTGGGTACCAGGCTCTGAAACGATGACTTGGCAGCTGTCTTGCATATTCCTACTGCTTTAAGCAATAGAAGGGGGCCTATCACTTCACTCACTCCCTCCCTCAGCTGTGGCCATGCTCCCCAACATCCAAGATATTTTAGAACTGCCTAAAATACCCATATAATTGTTGTCAATGGTTGTTTCGAAAATGTACCTAGAAATGCTAGATTTGCTTACCTTTCCTCAAATGTGTCTTGGGAGAGGACACACAGTCCCGTGCATAATTTCATTTATGCTGTGTTTAGTTTTCTGCAATTTTACTGGATATAAGTGGTTGGAAAATACCCTTTAACACATATTTCATGAATACTTTGCTTTAAAAGGTACCATTTCCTATCTATTATCACTAATAGTGGTAGATGTGGAATTATATTAACCCTCTGAAAAAATTGCAAAATATGCTGGTTTCTATAAAATCTCACTATATTAAAAAAATAATGCTGGGAACCAAACCAGTGTTAAACAACGAGAACCAAAATCATCCTGTGGGTATTCCTTGGGGCCATGCCCCCCGTGACATCTAGCCCTGGCTACGGGCCTGCCCCTAGGGTGGAAGCCTTCGCTCCCTGAGCCCAGAAACAAAGTATTTCCTGGGCGGAGGTGTTCCTAGAGTAATTCACCGCACTGCTCATAAATAAACAGAGAATACACATCCTTTACAACACTCCAAAAGTGATAACATGATTACTGAGGCTGTGAGACACTGTGCAATGCAGAGCAACTGTGGTTTTATCTTTTTTTTCAGATATTCACAACACCCTCGCCTCATCCATGACCTATGAGGTTAGTAAACAAAGCACAACCATTGTATGGCTATGACACAAGACCTTTTTAGGTCATTATAGGATTTCTCCCCTCCCCCCCACTGTATATACTAACTTGTCAAATGCTTGACGAATAGATAAGGAATGCAGTGGCCTCCTTGTTTTTCCTCTATTTTATTACAGAATGTGTCATACCGCCAACGGAATTCTTTCCCATTCCTTTTTAAACTGTTACTTGCAAGTAACTTGAAAAAACATAAGATGGGCATAAATGCATTGCCCCATACATAAGAAAAACTCTGCAACAAATACAACCTGAGATAATGATCTTATACTAAGTGAAATTGGGTTTTCTTAGAAACTAGAAACTACGTACAAAATTATAAAAAGGCATAACAGGTATTTAACCATGTTCTTCTTGTTTTTCCAACTCACTACAGGCTCAGTTTAAGAAGTTGATATACATGATACAATTAATCAGTGAAAAGACATGTAAGTAGTGACTTACAAGTCTATAGAGTCACTACAAGGAACCTGTCGATCTCAGAAGCTGGTCCTGATTAAGGATTGGACACTTATGGGCAATTAGGGCCGAAACATGTTGACCGTACACATGTGATGCTCAGGATAATTTACACATACCAAAAACATCACTACCTTACTTTTTAATCTTACCCCTTTATACCACACCCATGTTAAAGTTAATTTTTCAATACAGGAAGTAATTTTAAGCTTTTTTCCACATGGATACCAGCACTTTCCCTCAAAAGGAGGCGGTATTCAGCTAGGAAAGCGAGTACCTAGGTGCGAAATCCAATGATTATGCCGCCCGATGCTACACCATAGTGGTTGCCACTTAACACCACCAGTGGCAAATATTGGTTGGGGGTTTCGGGTAGACAACTGATACCCGAAGACACCGAACAACCTGTAAGATCACTCTCTTTTAATTAGGATACGTTACACTAGTGGGAGCCAAGTGACCATTACACACGCTTCTACCTCCCCCTCCCCATGTTGATTATTTGCTAGATTTGGAGGCATCCTGCCTTGGTGACTAGCTTGGGCTGGCTTATATGCTTTGCGTACTGGCCTGTGTCCAGAGAGCCATTGTCAGTAGATATGGACACAAATCAAGAAAGGATGGAGGGATGGGTTTCACTCAGGAAAACCTGCTCTAAAAAGAATGGGGATTACATACCTTGCACAGGAAAAAGCGAATAATCAATCTTGCCCTAGGGGACCAGGTAAAAAGGTTTGCTCCTGGCTGTTCTCATGTTGCCAAAATGTACAGGAAAGAGAAGTTGTACACTGAACTCCTAAGATTATCAATCCCATTGGGAAAACACACACCAAACTTTCCAGAAACATACAAGGGAAGGGTGTAAGTCACTGACCACAGAAATGGAGGTACATTAGCAGACACCTAGAACTGGTTGGCAATGCATGGATATGATGAAGATCCAGTCCACGAGGGAGGGAACTTTATCTTGGACACCATTATTTTCTTTTTAGAAGAGGTTTCTGATCCTGCCTGCATTACAGGATCTTTCTTTCTGTCTGAGATGATGGAAATTCCTCACCAGTTGACAAAGAGCGAAAGTCAGAAGGACAAGGTAATAACACAGTCACAAAAGTTATTGATCATGATAACTATTCTTGATTACACCTTCGTGAGGCTAAGCTGAATGAGATCTTAGGCGTTCTGTTTTGTGAAGTCTTTAATATCTTTCAACTGAAAAATAACCTTACGATCCAAAAGAAATAGAGACTTTTATTTTTTGTGCCTCATTTTATGTTACTGAAAGCAAATTATATTAAAAAAAAGGAATCAGTACCTAAGCCAGTGTTTTAATAAAGTCATTTTATAAAAAAGCTTCTCATTAAGGTCTTGAGGAAGTTCGCCCGTCCAATAAACATTTTGTCTTTGAAGAATTACACATTCTCTTTGATTTCAAGTACTGTATACATTAAAAATCTCTTAAAATACTCTCATAAAAAAAGGAAGTATTGAACCATTTATATGAAGTTATCTTTCCTTTGTGTATGTTGATTGAAAACCACATGTGTTATTAAGATTGTTGAAGTTTAGAGGATTTCTCAGGTATTGCCAGCCGAGGGAAAAGCCGCAATGATTCCTTTTCATTAAGATATGTACATTTGTCAAATCTATTACACAGAGCTCGAAGTGGGGAATACTGTACCATCATCTTGACAAGCAGCACCCACGACTTGACGAAAAGGACTCCAGACAACCCAGTTATATCGCTCCATGCTCATTTGTTGTACATTTCAATGTAGCACAAACACTTCCTTCATATTTATGGACTTGTACAAAATGGTAGTGAGAACATGGCATATTTCCTTTGCATAAAAAGAAAATTTCTACAATCTTTTAATTAAAAATTATGAACGTACACTTTCATAAAGTAAAAACTAACTTTTTTGGCAGATATAAATTCATTGCAGAGTATTTAATGAAAAAATGTCTTTCCCTCAACATGAACAATACTGCATAAACATGAATGTAGCTATTTGTGTGTGTGCATTTAAAAGGTGTTAATTTAGACTATAAAAATATCATTTGGTTAAAAAAATTACTAGTAAAGTTCCATTTGTGTAACGAAAGGGCATATATTAAATACAAGCAGATATTTTTTTTTACAGAGGTGGGACGCTATGAATACCATAATACAGCAGAACTGGATGTGAAGTATATATAAAAACTAAACACAGCACTGCTATTTGTGGTAAGGTCAGCATTTTCATTAGTGTTGGTCAGAAACGTGACAAGCAGAGAAGTCTCCAACTTTGGTCTGTAATGTGCATTTGCATGGCTATCACTGTTTTGTGCAAATAGTAGTGACATTAGAACTTTCCACTTTTATTGTTGTGCAATGTCTGGTATGAGGAAGAATGAATGTATGTGGATTTTTCATTTCTGGGAAAACACCTACACTCCATCAATATTGTCATGTGGACATTGATAACTTGGGGTATGAGACAAGTTGAGTGGATCAGAGTGCACAAGTTCTTTAAAATAAATTCAAAAATTCTGTTTTCTATTTTCAAAAGAGCCATGTTGGCCGCTGTCTCCAGTTGCATCTTCCTCAGTTGTTCTGTGAATTGACCTACGATAGTTATTGCTTGGTGGAGGCTTGTTTAGGCCATCAATTACTAATGGTGCTCCTGGACCTTGAAGACCATCACTCCAGATACCTGCCGGAATTTTAGTGTATTTAGTAACTGGAATCCATGTTTTAGAATTAGTATTCTTTGCCACATCTACGTTTCCCGCAGGACATGTAGTGAGTTCATGTAAAGTCTTCTGGTGCTCACATGTAAATGAGCCCGTGCAGGAGCGCTGTAGTGATGATACTGCTAGTTCTCGATGAGGTACGTAGTTCTGTTTGCTGCATACTGTTGCTGTGATAAGCTCTTCCACCGAGTTTTCCGAATTCATTAGGGCATTTCTGTGGAGAGAGAGGAAACATAAAAACTACTAACTACTGTGAATACTTTCTAAAACAATTATTTTCTATCTTTGGTGTTTCCCAACACATTTGGAATGGTAACGGCTTAACAGGAAAAGAGCCATTGGTATAACGAAAGGGCATATATTAAATACAAGTAGATACTTTTTTACAGAGGTGGGACCCTTAAACAGCAGTAGTTCAGATAAAGTGGATCATTAAGAAAAGAATATTAATAGGGACCGAGTCAATACTAAATCTAAGGGATCAGTTTCTCAATGACATCATGCTGCAGCACTTCATGAATTATAGATGAGAGCAAAAACAGACATCTAGAAATGCTGAAGCATTTACTTGATGTTGGAAAATAAAACTTTCTAAAAGCTCTGGAACCACATCTGTAATAGACAATTAAGAAGAGGGTCCTTAGCAAAATGTTGGAGCAGTTGGCAAGTCCAGGTTAACATTATCTGAGCACATGATTACCGGATCAGAAAAAGGTCATTGAGGACAGTCTTTTCCAGTATCATCCTAAGGCTCAGAGAATGTGATAGCAAAGACAAAGCAAACTCCATATTAACAGAGGTTTTGAAGTAAAATGAACAAGTTACTTACCTCCGGTAATGCTCTTTCTGGTAAAACAGGCACCTGACGAACTAGAATATTAGCCCAGCAACGACTTCTGTGCGCTGATGGGATGTGCTTGGTGGCAATCTTGTACTGCCCCGGAAGTGAAGGGGCAGGGCAGCATAAAGGCATGCCACCCATGCAAGGTGATGTTAGTTCCTTAATTTTTCTCCATCTATATACTAAACCATAGATCAATGTAAATAATTGCAAGGTAAGCATGTACCGCAATGTTTGCATGCATGTTGTATTTCTATAGCATAGACCTAATCAAAAGGCAGCGGACTGCTGTATAGGGTCAAAAACAAGCATAAAATCAAAGTGATAGATGAGGTTGCTGGTTTGGGGACTGTTAATGCATTGTGATGTAGTAGTCTTTATAAAGGTGATTCTTCATCGCTTTCCTAAATTGAAGTCGTTTTGGGGGCAGTCATAATATATATGGAAATGTTTTTCCAGATCCTGGGTGCATAGACGGAAAAGGCCTGCTTCTTTGTTTTTTAAGGAACCAGCAAGCCATAATTCCTAACGAGGAGCCAGACAGAGCAGCAGGGCCAGGTTTTAGAGGAAGACCAACTTCAAAACTTCTCCCAACTTCTTGATGGGAGCAGAAGCACAGTCCTATCAGATGCTGGGAGAGTGCTTGGGGTCCTAGCTCTGCAGCTCTGTGTGGCTCCTCATTGACCTCAGGGATGCACTGATTTGCACAATGAAAGTCCCAGTTTAGCAGCTGGACCATGCTACATGAGGCATGAGCAGTTATGCCGGCTAAATAAAAAGGATTGTGTCTGGGTTAGGGGATTGTAGTTGAACTACACCCCTCACATGCGCAATCCAGACATCTATCTGGAGAATGCAGTGGATTTAAACAACACTGTAGCTGGATTGTCCCACAGCTCCCTCCACCTAGTGGTTAATTTGTAAAATAAAAAGTGCCAGGGCTCTCCTCAGGAGCAGCGCTAACAGGAGAAATGTGCTGTTGCAAACTGCCTCCTGACAAGAGCCCAGGCACGTATTAATCTGGAGAGGACTTGGCCTAATGGTTAGAGCTGCCGACTTCAGAGCTGGGGAACTGGGTTCGATTTTCGGCGTGTCTGAACATCCTGTGATTCTGGAGAAAATCATGTGCCTTCCAAATGAGTGTGTCCTTAATTGGTGCTATAAGCACCGGTGCAGAGGATTAGGTGCAGGTGCTGAGCACTGGAAAGCACCAGCTCAAATTAAGCACTGCTGCTCAACCCCTTCCTCCTCCTGTCATCAGGAGCCTGTTGATGTGGCGGAGAGGGCGAATTTGCACACTGCAGAGTTCATATAAACATGAAAGTTGTGTTTGCAAAACCACTGCTAAATTACATTATTACAAGTGTAATACTTTAGATTAGCAGTGGCTCCTTGGGCTCACAGTTGGCATAGCTGTGCTGTGGAGCCCCTGAAAAGGAGCTGCCATTGAATCCCATTGTGGCAAGACAAGAGGTTTCATAGGAAGCATGTGACAGAACTTTCAGCAAGCACATCAACACTTTCCAATCATAACAAGTGACTTTCCTGGCCGATCTGGCAAACAAAAAAAGAAACTGAGGACATGTAAGACTTAATTGTGCCCAATGCCACACTTTGCTGGCCAAAAAAACCCAACAACAGTACATCAGAAACTTTGACCTGCTGGTGAGCAAGAGGACAAGGAGCACACACCAGAAGAAAAACTTCTCTCAGTGCCTACCGTAAATGGATTTCATTGAAGGATGTCTGACTGCAAGGAAGACATCCACAACCTCTGGCGGCAAATTAAATTCCGGTGTAGGACCCTCCACTGATGCGGAGAATGGAGGTCCTCCTGAAGAGGTAACCTGATCGCCATTACTTGTGTGAACAACAGAGTGGCCCTGGTAAGGCAATAAGGCATATTTATGTGTTCCGAACCCACTGTGAACTGCTGGTATTGTCAATGGGACTGCACAACAGATATATGAAAATATGCATCCTCTACATACAAGGCCATCGTCCCATCATGGAGTGAATGGGTTAGACTGGCTTCATGCGCTCTGTCTTAAGAAAGCTGGGTCCGTCGCTGCATCAGTGACGCAGAACACAAAAAAGATATCGGTATTAGTGTGCATATTTCTGATTTGGGAACTTTTTAGATGGCAATTAAAGGCCACTCCACAGTACGGGTGGTGGGAGGATGGAGAGGACTATGCAGTTAAATAGGCTATTCTTCAGAAGCAACGCCCCAGAAAGTAAGTAACTACTGATGGATACTTCTAACTGCAGAGTCTCCTCCTTTAGAATAGATGCCAGGGCAGTAACTCCTAAGGTGCAGCGTCTGTGGAGTTGACCTTGGCGAAAATATTTTGCAGGACCGAGCAGGCGAAATGTCTTTCACCCCAGACCTGGCTGTCAAGGCAGTAGTTCTTTGTGAACATGGGCACCGATACCCACATACAGGCTGGCAGATGTCAAGGACAGGCACTCTGCATGCCACAGTAGTAGCAACCCAATTTCCGTAAGTTAGTGAAGACGTGGCTCTTCAGTCAACCATAGTTCCGACGAATCCCACCATGCTGACCTGCTTTTCTCCTTTTTCTGCTCAGCACCGGGACACTCCCGTCGGGGGTAGCCGTGCGCTTTATAAGATGCATAATAATAATAATAGTAACCTTAGCCCTGGTGGAACGGGCTACCAGACCATCAGACCTTCCATAGGCTGCTTTTTGGCCAAAGCATAGCACATCCTAATTGGGAGGACAATCCACCCCGACAGAATCCTCTTTTGCATTGCCTTCTCTTTCGTTGCCCTGAAGAACACCCAAAAAAGCTGATTGTCTGCCCAATGGTCTTTAGTATGATCGATGTAAAAGGTTAAAGCTCTTTTATAGTCCAACCAATGGAGCCTCTCTTCATTTTTCAAAGAGTAAGGAGGGTCATCGAACGCTGAGAGAGTGATGGATTGATCAATGTCGAATGGAGTTTTGACTTTTGGCTAGAAGGCTGTGCGAGTCCTCAGCACCAGTGTTCCTTGGAAAAAGGTGGAGTAGGGTCGTTGTATCAATAGGGCCTCGAGTTCAGTCACATGATGAGCTGAAGTGATCACAATGAGAAAGACAGTTGTAAAGGTCAGAAGGTGCAACTAGCAGTTCTGCATCAGCTCGAAGTGAGTGTAGCCATTAAGATGACATGGCCCAGTCGTGCCTGATTTTCTTCAGAAGTTGGAGCAGTAGAGGCAACAAAGGGAAGGCATACAGGAGTCATGTGTTCCACTCAAGCTGGAATGCTTCTCCTAGCAAAAGGTCTTGCTGGAACTACAGCATTCTCCACACTGTTGAAAGATGCCCTGTTCCACCTGCTGACATTCAGGATCCATAAGGCGCTGCTGGTAAACTTGTTCGCCCTGGCGTTCAAAGATCCCGCCAGGTGGTCCACGATCAAGGACATACCCAGAAGCTCTACCCAACTACCAAGGCATAGTGCCTCTTTGCACAGCTCTTAGGACTCCAGCATATTGATATTGAGCTGGACATCCACTGGAGACCATAGTTCTCTGATCTCTAGCTCCCCCAGATGACCCTCCCAAACCAAGAGTGACAAATCAGTTTCCCCAGTCAGTCCTAGGTGGAGAAAGGAGAGAGGTTTGCAGCTGGTCCAATTGCAGTTGAGCAGTTACCACTGCAAAATGTGTGCAGTTATTTCTGAAAACTGTATGGTATCTGACAGGTTGCTTTAGTGCTGGGCCTCAGAATCCACTGTAGATACTCCATATGCCACCGGGCATAGTCAACAAGCAGGATACAGGAGGCTAAGGGGTCAAGAAGAATCAGAGCTGCTCTGATGAGATCAAGGACCGAAGATGAAACATCTGGATCATGTCCTGCACTTGTTGAAATGTAGGTAAGGTCTTGAACTGCACCTTGTCCAAGACATCCCCCTTTAAAGGAAGACTCTACCAAGGAGTGCTGTGTGACTTCCTTGATCATGGATTCTATTAATGTCAGGATCTTTGCCATTGTCTACAGGTGGTCTACAACTGACTGTGGAATGCTCACCTTGAATAGCCTGTCATCCTGGTAGTGGAAAACTGGTATCACTGACCTCTGACTCTGAAGATGGGTAATGACTGCAGCCATCTTTTTCATGAACAGCCCAAGGAGAATTGGTAAAGATGAAGGGGAGCACAACAAACTGAAAATGCTTCTGGCCTACCCTAAAACACAGGTAAAATCTGTGGGACTGCAGGATGGATATATAAAAATATGTGACTTGCAGTTTCAAGACCACCATATAGTCACACCGATGCAGGGCAGACAGAACCTGGGCCAGTGTGAGCTTATTGGATTTGTCCTTCCTTAGGAAGGCATTCAGAGGGCACATATCTAAGATGGACCGAAGCCTTAAATCCATCCTTCTTCGGTGCAAAGAAACAGTGCGAGTAACAACGGGCCCCTATTTCCGAGCTTAGAACCATCTTCATGGATCCTTTGGAGAGTAAAGCTCATTCCTCCTGCATTAGAACCAACAGGTCCTCCTCCGATAGCCAGTCCGGTGTGGGAGGGAGGTGTGGTGGAGAAAACAGAAACAGTATGGCATAACCATGCTAAACCACCTAGAGGACCCATTTCTTAAATGTGATAGACCATCACTCTGGGAGAAAGTCCTGGATTCTGCCTCCCACAAGGCAGCGGTGTGCTGCTAAAGGCAAGCTAATGCAGCTTGGAGGCTGCTGCCGCAAGGGAAGGTTGCTGGGAGGTCTTGTGCTCCATATGACCTGTGCGCTACTTGCCAGATCCATGTCCTAAGCTATAAAAGGGCAATGGGGGTTGGTGAGATTAGCACTGCCTATACACCACCTTCCTAGAGTAGCTTCAGAATTACTTGAACTGGTGAGGAAGGTAGGGGGTCAAAAGATCCACAGACCATGCTGTTGCCCTACTCTCATTAAAGAGCTCTAGGGCAGATTCAAATTGGAACCCTGATACCACACCATATGGGAATACCGGCAATACAAACATATTGGCAATTAATTCTGGGTATTATCTCAAGCACAACTGGGGTCCAGATTGACAATATGACGAAACACATTCTACTCAATATAACAGACAAGGAACCAACCACAACCTATCAAAAGAAATAGATAGCACTCGGCCTAGAGGTGGTGATAAGAAATGATGCGTGGAAATGGGCAAGGGAGGACACTCCCAATGCTGGAGGAAGTGAACAGAGACATAGACTAGAGTATGCTAGTGGAAAAAACTACCTATGAGAGCAGGAACTGCCCCTGAAAATGTGAAAAAAAAAACTCAGTCGGCATGGGGGATAAACAGCTGGTTATTTTCCGGCTCCTACTGAGGGGGTGAGGATTTGACGAATCTTAAGATGTGTTCCACCTATTCATTTATCGCTGACCAACTGTGCAATACTGTTCAACTTTCATGTTTCTGGAAAAAACAAAACGTTTTAAAAAAAAAGAGAGTGGCGGGATGGGGTCGAGTCCCACGTGGCTTTGCTATGCTTCTGCTTGGACTTCGACTTACCTGAAGGTCTTTACCACGAAGATGACTTCTTGTGGGAGCAGCCACAAGAGCGGGACACAGAGAGGGTCTGTGTCCTAGACTTGAAGCATGACTTATGTGTGGCCCATTACTTCTCCCAGTGTTTGGTGACATACAGCTCAGCTTCACGGTCTTGGACCACCGTCGGGTGCATAAGGAAGCACTCATCACACCAGGTGGAGTTGTGACCCAAACCCAAGCACCGACACACCTTGTGTTGGCCCTTGATGAACATCTGTTCTCTGCAGTCACCGCATGGTTTGAAGCCTGTAGGTTTTAAGAGTGGGCATCGTTCCATCGCACACTGGATTTTGATTTGGGGGTCGTTGATAAATGACAAAAGTGAGAGTGGAGCTCCGATTTGCATTTGAAGGTGCAGAAAAGAAGAAACTGTCACCGGCATGCAGGGATGGTGTTTATAGGCACTCCTGCACCACTTCAAAGGAGGAACAAGGCCTAAAGAGAGCTGCACAATTCCACCTAGCGGCACATAGAAGCACTCATATGAGAAGTTGAAGGATCCAGGCCGGATCCTGGAGGATAATGCATCCATGTCTAATGATAATGGCATTACTCCTTGTCCTACTCCCTTGTAATTGTAATTGTAATTTTGATTTGTACAGCATGTTATCACCCAAAGGTCTCTAAGCGCTGTCAGAGGGCGAACCTGAACTAGGTGTAGATGGGGGGATGGCTGCTTAAATACCACGCTTCCAGGCAGAGCACGGTCTTGAGCTTCTTCCTAAAGGGAAGAAGATTCACTTCCTTGCATTGGTATACCGAGAGTCTATTCTAGACCTGAAGGATTGATGATGAGAAGGCTTGCCCTCCCGTGGAGGACATATTGAAACGGGGGCAGACCAGTAGAGTGGCCTCTGCTGACCAAAGTGCCCTGCTGGGAACATAGGTGGCTATGCGGTCCTTGATGTCACTTGGAGCTTGGCCGTACAGGGTTTTATGTGTGATGCAGAGCCCCTTGAACGTAATTTTCTGCCTGATTGGGAACCAATGAAGTTTGCGTAGTAGGGGTGTGGCATGTGCTTGTCTTGTTTTTTTTTTTAATTAGTCTGTCCGCGTCGTTCATTGCCTTCCTTCAGTACAATTGAGGCCCCCCTCCCACCCAGGCCCACCCCCAGCATAAAAACTCTACCCGCCCCCACCTCCACCTGTACTTAAACAAGCCAAGCTAGCACTCAGTTGATCCGCACCGGGAGGGTCCTCGAAGGAAGGCGAGGGAGTAGGACTAGGAGTAATGCCATTGTTGTTAGAAATGGATGCATTACTTCCCGTCCCTCCCTCGCCTTCCTTCAGTACAACTGAGGACATAGCAAGCAGAAGAAATCATAGAAGAACAACTGAGTGACAAAGAACACAAAACAGTGCCCCAAACGCAGCAGACCAACCACCCGGCCTGGCATAGAGGACAAGACTCCGTGGCCCGAACCCCCACAGGAGGAACCATCCCCACAAGAGGAAAAGCCACCAAGACCATGGACCGAAACCAACAACCCCACGTAGCGGATGAAGGCAAACAACACCTGAGTTGGACCAAAGCAAACAAAGAGACCTCCACCCGTAAGGACTCCACAACCAGCAGGCACCACAGCAAAAGACGCCGGACAGCCAAACTGAGCAAACAATACTCCACAGCCAAGGAAGGAGCAGGACAGAATACAGGCAGAACCACCCTGTGACAGGGCCAAAATGCCAAGCAACAGGAGGGACAAAGGACGGAACCAGACCTAAAACCAACAGATCTGAAAAGACCTGGCAGAAGGGAAATGTACAAGACAGGGCCCACAACACCTCCAAGTGTCCCGCAGGGGTAACGGTAACCAAAAAACAAGTCCCAAAAGCCAAGAGTCCCAACCCAAGATCCCCAAGGGGCCCAAAAGAATGCCTGACAGGACATCCAACACCAGCACCAAAGACCCTGAAGGGAAGGACCCAACAGGGCGGGGAAACAAACACACCAGACCCAGAAAAAAAACAGGCAACAGACCCCAGACAACCCGCCAGGAAGCCAGGAGCACCAAGAAGCTGGAAAGCCGCCCACTGCACCCGCAGAGGAGCCAGCGACAACCCCAGAAGAGCCCCAGCTGGAAGGAACCACCACACCAAAAGGAGGCCAGCACCATAGGAACAACACCCAGAGCAGAACACCAGTCCGAAAAAAGGCTAGCAAACACCAAGCACAGGACAGCCGAGAGGAGGACTGACGGGAAGCCCGCAAGCCACCGCCAATCAGACAGGAACCCCCAACACAGCCAACCGCCAGGCAGCAGGCGTAACCCCCGCACAGAACCCAGGGGAAGGGCTCAAAACTCCAAAGGGGACAGAACCACCGGAAGGAAACTCAACTGAGCGTAATACAACCCGGACAGGAGAGGAAAACAAGGAGCCCGAGGGCAACGGGAAGCAACTAACAACCCCCAAGCACAGACCTACCGGACCCGCACCAGAAAGGCCCGGAGCTGCGGAAAGGCAGGGTGGAGGGGAGGCACATCGAAGACCCAGAGCCCGCCCCCCCCCCCAAGTCCTGGGACCCCGGTCCAGAGACCAGAACTGGGCCACCCTGGCAGACGCCGGTGCCGCAAACAGGACCACCACAGGGCGGCCCCAACGACCCACCAACAGGCTGGACACAGGGAAGGAGAGAGAAAACCCAGGATGAAGGAAGGACCCAGCACATCAAAACTGCCAGCACACAGGCCTCCCACTAAAGGCAGAGAGCCGACAGCCCCAGCACCCAGACCCGAGTCCACAGAAACAGGATGCAGGCAATCAAGGAACAAGGACCAGGCCTGGACCCACCCTGACTGCGGGAGGACTACGCCACAGGAACGACAGATGGAGCCAACACCCACGAACCCCGCAGAGAGCCCGAAAGAGCACCAGGGCAAGCCCAAACGCCTCAACAGCTGCAGGCAAGAGGACCCCCGGGAGAGCAGCAGGAACCAGAACTTCGAACCGAGCCCAGCCAAGCCCCGAACAGGCCGGTGACCGAAGCCACCACAAGCGGAGCCAGAGGAGCCAGCGAACGCCCAGCCAGAAGGCAACAGCAGTCGAGCCACCAGGACAGCCCCCCTGGAGACGAACGGACAAGGGCAGCAGGGACAACAGACCCTGGAGACCAACCCATCAGGAGCCAGATGGACAGGCGGAGAAGAAGTAAACGAGCCCAAGAACCAGAAACACCACAGAAGCCAGGTGCCGCCGCACCTGCAGCTACAGGACTGCCTGAGGAGCCCCCGGGACCACAAGGCCCGAACCCACGAAGGAAGGGAGACCAGGTTCCCACCAGACAAGGGAACGGGTTCGAGCACAGTCAGAAGACAAGCCTCGACAAACACCTTGCCCCGAGAGGGGACCAGAGAAGAAACTCCCCGGGTCACCAAAAACCCGATCTCCCGAAGATCTACCAAGGACCTCCCGAACAGATTGAGAAAAGACACTCCAGCCGCAAGCCGCAAGAGGTCAACCACAGAAGGATGAAGGAAAACCCCTGCCACATGAAAGAGAGCCACGCGAGGGTCTGGACATGCGGGAATACCCAGAGCGAGGGCCTGAGGCGCAAGGGGAAGGACCCAACACAGAAAACAGGCATCCCCCACAGTGAACCACAGGATTCGCAGAAAATTCACAGAAAAGAAGCAGCAACTGGGATGCAGAGAGCGGCATCCCCAAAATCCCCAGCACGCCAAAAGTCGCCAGGCAGGGCCAGCGGAAAGAGGGCCCGAAGGGCCAACACATGGAAGGGAACCGACCGAATCCAGGAGCAGACCACCAGGAGAACCAGGATGGACCGAAAGCCGTCACACCCCAGCCCCAGAATGGAGCGGGGGCCCGGACCCGAGCCCCCCTGACAAGAACCCAGCAGATGGATCACATGGCAAGCAAACAGGACACCCAGTCCAGCAGAGCCACCCAGCGGGAACCGGAGACAGGCACTGGAGGCAGCCGAACCCCTGAACCGGAGGAACCTGCACCAAGACCCACAGTACACAGGTCCCAGCCAACAGAAACGTTCTGCTGCCACCGAGGAGGAAACGCCAAAGACAACCACCCACCATCAGGGAACCAACCAGACAGCAGTGACAGGGACCCAATAGGGCAGGGCTCTTAGGCAAGGAGGCAGCAAGCCAGGGTGAAAAACCGGCCAAAACCGCGCCAACCCGAAAGACGGAGGGGACATCCACATAGGAGACAACGTAGAGGACCCAGGCAAGGCCTCCGAGAAAGCCAGGACGCCCCATACAAGGCAAGGCATGCAGAGGGCCCAAGGTGGTGACCACCCCGAACTGCCGCCGCCAACTCCACGAAACCCTGCACCAAGGAGGGCGCCGAAGAAGCAGAGAACAGGCCAGCTGGCAGCGCCACTGCAGCAGCCAAGCAGAACAGCAGACCCACCAAGCAGAGTGGCCAGGACAGAGTCCAACAGCACAATGGGAGAAAAGGGGCAACCTCCCCACCCCCCCTCAAGAAGAAGAGCCACCGGAGATAGAGAGGGACCCACAGCACAGAAGTGAAATCCCCTGACGCAAACTGAGGGTGTAGAGAAACCTGAAACCATTAAGGACCAACACAGTGCAGAAGGAATACGGAGGGCTGAGGAGAGACCGCACACAGCAGGCTCCACAGGCTACCGACAAGCAACCGTCAGCTGGGCATTACCACAGTGGACAAAGACACAAGCACAATGCACACAATAGTGGATACAGCAGAAACACAAGTACGAGCAACATACGCCACTCCCACAGCACCAACCCCCACACTGGGACCAAGGTCAAGCCCAACTGGGAGGGCTGGGAACACCAAGGAAAGAAACCCACAGTCCCAGCCCAGCAGGAAAGTGGAAAACCCTGTCGTCCAGCACAGGAGTCCAGCGACCCAGGTCCCGAACGCCCCCCACCCTGCAGCCACATGCAGCATCAGAGGCGGGAGAAGGACCCACAACATCCAAGAACCAAGATGGGAACCAGTCGTCCACAGGAACTGCCAGACAAGGAGGGGACGTAGAAGGCACCAACCGAACCCCAGATCACAGGACAGAGCAGCCGCAATCAAGTCTAGCACCAACCACAGACATGAGAGGCAGAACAACCGCACAGAGCCCAGGCAACCAGGGCGCCCCAGGGGGACCTGAGACCCATCCGCAGAGGAAGAGGACACCAGCACGCCCTCAACAACCCTATGCGACCCAGTGGTAGACAACCGCCAAAGCCACCATCGAAGGAATAATGGAGCATAGGCAGGATACAAACCCCATCCAGCGAACCCCAGTGCCACCAAAGGCACAAGAATATATGCCGAGGCACAAGAATATCTGCCGAGGCAAAGCACCAAGGCCAGCACCGCAGGGCAAGAGAACCGCCCATGCAGGAAGGGGAAAAAACAAAAAACGGGCACAAAACCATCTTACCTGGCCTCCGGGAAGACAGCACACCAGGAGGAGACAGCCACGCAGCCCGATCCGGAAACACAGCCCCAGCCACAGGAGGACTGCCCGACACCGCCGCGGATTCCTGAGCCACCGCTCCGTCCCATACCACGAGGGAGATGAGGAGAGGAGGCACAGCCAGGAGAACGCCGCCACGGGCACCGACGTCGCAGAGAACCAACACGAAGACTCCCCGGCACCGCCACAGGGAGGAACTGAAGTTAAGTCTCACTAGGGAGACAGAAAAAAACAGGTGGAGGTGGGGACGGGCAGAGGTTTTATGCTGGGGGTGGGTCTGGGTGGGTGGCCGGGCCTCAATTGTACTGAAGAAAGGCGAGGGAGGGACGGGAGGTAATGCAAATGTGAGGAATCAGCTGTTAGAATTATCATTGAGTCTTAAGATCACTCAAGCATCGAAACAGCCATTTCCTGACAACATCTATGGCATGTCCAGAAAATATGCCTGGATGACCCCAGAAAATTCAGTTGCCCACATCCTACCATACCTGAGCTGAGTGCGCAGCGGACGCGTGGAAGGTGGGGGCTCATTAGTAAAGTACCTGTCTGCGCTAGCTGCTAACACCGCATTTGCTGCCACTAAGTTTTAACTATCACGAATTTTAAAACTGTCACTGCTAAACTGTGTCCTTATCACTGATTTTAAACTGCACAAGGAAACGCCACGCATGTAATTAGGCAGGGAGTACCTGACTCAGGAGGACTCCCCAAGCTTGCTCCGGTCTCTTCCCCGGTCCACCACGGGCCTTCATCCCGATTGTGTGGAGGGAAGCTGCTTCCGGGTAGGCTGGAGGTCGACGCCTAGTCTCTTCCCCTCTGTGGAAATATTTCTACATAACTCTGCAGAGTTGAGCGCGCAGCGGACGCGTGGAAGGTGGGGGCTCATTAGTAAAGTACCTGTCTGCGCTAGCTGTTGACGCCGCATTTGCTGCCACTAAGTTTTAACTATCACGGAATTTTAAAACTGTCACTGCTAAACTGTGTCCTTATCACTGATTTAAAACTGCACAAGGAAACGCCACGCATGTAATTAGGCAGGGAGTGCCTGACTCACGAGGACTCTCCAAGCTTGCTCCGGTCTCTTCCCCGGTCCACCATGGGCTTTCATCCCGATTATGTTGAGGGAAGCTGCTTCCGGGTAGGCTGGAGGTCGACGCCTAGTCTCCTCCCCTCTGTGGAAATATTTCTATATAACTCCATGTAGACCAGACCGCGCAGCGGACGCGCGCAGAGGGCGTGCCAAAGGCAAGCCCGTCCGCGCCCGACCGGGGCCAGGGGCCACAAACCCTACATCCTGCTCATTAGCAACAAAGACCTATAGCTCAAGGAAGCTCCATGAACTACGATACATGGCCCCAAAACCCTGTGATCACTCCTGGAACCCGGCAGTCCCCCAGACCACCTGTATATCGTGTGGTTTCCAGTTTATAAAAGTATCTCCAAATAATACTCCCATCAACCAGTACAAGATATTCCTTTTAAATTGCAGATCCCTCGTAAAACATTCCCTGGAAATCCATCTACTCATTGAAGATCTTAATCCAGACATCCTCTATCTGACTGAAACATGGCTTAACGACGAATCTGGACCAGATCTTGTCCAGGCGATCCCCCATGGCTACCAAATATCTCGCCTAGACCGCAAGACGGGGAAAGGATGGGGGTTAGCCATTATCTTTAGGGCCACTTTCCAATGCCGTAGTTCCTACAACATTATACCGGACTGTGAAAGCCTATCATTTGCGATAGACCTATCTCCTACCAATACGTTCTCGGGGATCCTCTTATACCACCCACCTGGAACCATAGGAGACTTCGCTATCAACCTCCCTTCCATATTGGCCAGCTTAGCGACCAAACCCGCAAATTTTACTCTTCTGGGAGATCTTAATATCCATTTGGACAATACCTCCAATCCTACTGCTCTTCAGTTGCTAGCAAGCTTAGAGGCCTTACAACTCACCCAATTAGTAGCCAAACCAACCCACATGAAAGGCCATCTTCTTGACACCATCTTTAGCAATTGTACAGTGCTGGAAGTACGCACCCCCTCCCCCATTCCGTGGTCCGACCACCATCTGATCCCCTTTGTCTGGACTGCCCCGAACCCTCACTCTCCGCCACACACCAATACTCCTATGCTTAGAAACTGGTCCAAACTTCCTTTGGATGATTAGCGGACAACTCTGGACAACACCAGACCCCATTTCAACCCAGACCCTACCTCAGCAAATGAGCAATTCAATAACTGGATCTCTGAATCCCTAGATTCTGTACTTTCCCTGAATTGCGCGGAATCCAAGCGTAGCTCTAAAACCGCTCCTTGGTACTCTCCCATCCTACGGGAACTAAAAGGTAAATGCAAATGTTTAGAAAGGAAGTGGAGACTGGACTTCTCCCCCGCCAGTAAAACTGACTACAGAGATATGATAAGAACCTACAAAAACGAGATTAAATCGGCCTTCTTTGTAGAAACAATTAACACAGCAGCCTCCAAACCAAAAGAGATCTACCGCATTGTAAAAACCCTCCTAAAACGTCCAGAACAGCCCCCTGACTCTTCCAATACTCAGGCCCGTTGCAATAATCTGGCTGATTTCTTCCTTCATAAAATTCAAAATATTTATACCTCTTTCCCCCTATCCCCACCCCCGCCCAAACAGCAACCATCCCCTTTACTGTAACCCAACCCACCACCTCCCTGCAATCCTTTCCTCCCCTCAATCTCACCATACTAGACTAAATCCTATCACAGGTAAAATCAGACTCTCCCAATGACCTGCCCCCCCCCGCTCTCTGAGCCTGGTAAACGACAAGATTCTGCCAGTTGCACTCAATGTACTCAATGCCTCTCTAGCCACTGGCTCCGTCCCACCTCCCTGGAAGTGCGCCATGGTTAAGGCCCTCCTAAAAAAAAACAACCTTGACCAAAGAGATCCTAATAACTATAGGCCAATCTCTCTACTCCCTTGGCTGAGTAAGTTACTTGAAAAACACACCTAGTAGACTTCTTCGAATCTAACCACTTACTCGATAACTCTCAAACCGGCTTCCGCCCCATGCATGGGAACGAAACCACGCTACTTGCAGTGACGGAGGAGGCAAGGAAGATCTTGGACCAGGGGGGTTCAGCCGCTATAATCCTCCTTGACCTAAGTGCCGCCTTCGACACTGTCAAACATAGCACGCTACTCCAACGGCTCTCGAACATCGGGATCTCGGGAAAGGCCATTTCCTGGCTTGAATCTTTTCTCTCGGACTGCTCTTTCCAAGAGTTCAAGGGTAACATCACATCCCAGAGCAAGCCTCTTGTCTGCGGTGTACCTCAGGGCTCTTCCCTGAGCCCTTCGCTGTTTAATGTTTATATGGGGCCCCTAGCTGAGGTAGTCCGTCCGTATGGAATAAAGATCTTTACCTACGCGGATGACACTCAGCTAGTGGTGGCCCTTAATCAACTGAACACAAACCCCGACAACCTAAAGACCTGCCTGGAAGAGGTCTCCAAATGGATGACCCTCTCGTGCCTTAAACTAAACGGCGTAAAAACTGAGCTAATGCTCCTAGGTAACCCTTCCCCACTCGCGCTCAAGTCACTGTGGCCCCCCTGCCTTGGCACCCCCTCCACCTCTAAGGATAAAATCAAGAGCCTAGGCATATGGCTCGACAAATCCCTCAATTTTATCGCCCAAGCCACTCAATTATCAGCTACCTGTTTTGGCCTACTTAGGCTAATACGGAAGATCCTCCCTCTACTGCCTTTCCAAGCCAGAAAAATAATGATACAGGGACTTGTTGTCTCCAGGTTGGATTTCGGAAATGCCTTGTACCTGGGAGCCCCTCAATCCACCTTGAACACGCTCCAGATCGTTCAGAACTGTGCGGCCCGTACACTACTTCAAATACCCCGCCGTCTCTCGGTAAAGACCAGCCTGAGGAGCCTCCATTAGCTTCCGGTGAGAGGAAGAATTGAGTTTAAGTCCCTCTGTATCACTCATCGAGCATATTGGGAAACGGGAGCCGCCATCAATCATTCCTTGATCACTGCCTACAGCCCCGCCACACACCTCAGATCATCATCCTCCCTTCTGGTAACAGTACCTAGGATTAAGAGAGCCAGATGCGGAGGCCGGTCCTTTTCATACAACGCATCAAGGCTTTGGAACTTCCTTCCCCACCACCTGTGCACAGAACCTAACCTCCTATCTTTCCGTAAGCATTTAAAAACCCTGCTCTTCTCACACACTGAATAATCCTGAATAATAATCCTGACCCCAACCCCCACTATACACATGTCCACAGCGCTAGGAAGCCTCAGGGTAGCTATTGCGCTTTATAAATTTTCTTTTCATTTCATTCATTCATTTAATTTCATACCATCTAGCCACTATGTTGGTGCTGACAGCACAGCCTATGAAATGGGTAGTGTCCAGGCCAGCACTCAGCGCATGCTTTGCTGCATACTCTCGAGCCTGAAATGTTTAGATAGGAGATGACTTGAGGTCTTCTTGGGTGGCCGGAAATTTTTTATTGGCCATTGTGGATATACTTTCCCAGTAGGCACACTGCATTCAAGGAGCATAGGGCCAGGCTAGCTGAAGAAAACATATTTTTGTATATTTTTTTATTAAATGTACATTACATTTTCGTATTTTCAACAATTAAGATGCAAATAAAAATTATACGAAATGCATAGGTAACACCAATATCTGCAATAAAGTATGGATTGACAAAAGGAAAAAGTGAAGAGGGAGAAAAGAGTGACATAAAAGCTTAGTAACATAGGAATCCCGGTAAGGGTTTTATTGTTTCTCAGTTGCATTCCAAAACATGCAAGCATCCAAGTTCCCTGCGAGAAGAGCAAGAACACGGGAATAAAAACAATGCTTGGACCCTGTGTCCAGGGCCAGTATGAATATGTTTTAAAGGCCGTACTCAGTCAGCTGAATGTTCTAATGGCAATTCAGTATTTTGGATACCTAGGCTTCCCGAAAGAGTCTTTGTGTTCTAATTGAACCATATGCCAGTAGTGTCAATGAAATGCAAGGGTTTATGATATGCACCTGAGAAAAGGGCTCCACACTTCCTCGAATGCTGGTAGTAGGTCAATGATTTTAGCAATTGACCTTTCAAAAGCATCCAGAGTCAGCATAGCCTTGTATCATAACACAGATCTTAGCCATCGCCGGTGAAGAAGTCATCAGTCTCCTCTTTTGAGAAGTCAAACATTCACATCATCGAAGTATGTTGTATTGACACATTGAGAGTCAGTTGGATGCTCACCGACTGGACCTGGTGCAGAGTGTTGCAGATATTGGACCAGATGGACACAAGAGTGGGACAAGACCACAGGATATGAATAATGTCGCCAACAGACTGATAGTATCACCAACGGCGTGACATAGGGGAGAGTTTAACTTGATATAATTTAAGAGTATTTCGAAATAAAGAAATTTATTGCAGGTTTTTCTGATGCCCTTGTTTTATGTTGTGAGAATGTCCACACTTCCTAATTGAATGCTTTCTGGCATTTCATGGACCACAGGACCTGCAGAGGTTTCTTAGTTGGCCACTGTATAGGCCATATATTATTTCCTGTATCTGTCCCACTTAGTGAAAAAGGTAGGGATGAAAGAAGATGTGGATATTGTCAGTTGTCTTCCCAGTTTCAGCTGTTATATTGTATCTAATGCCAGTGTTGGGTGTCATCGAGGCCGTGTTCCGATTCCAGACCTGGGAAACCTTTCATTAAATCCGTTCCGAGCGGGTACAACCTCGAGGATCCCCTTTAATTTCCAGGCATTCTAATGATTAAGCAAATCGCCTGTACTAATACTGGCATTGTGCCAGATGGGGCCCTCAAGATGAAAAAACCTGTCCTGTTTCAGCTTGTGTTGCGTCTTCCACATCTGTATGGAGTGTAACAAGTGCGAATTGGAAGGATCTGAAGCGTTTACAACAGTTTTGTACAGAACATTTGTATTCTACACCATGTTCTGCAGAGATCTTTCAATGAAGGCCCAGTCTGGGGTTTCCAGTTCACCCTGGAAGTGGTAGGCTAGTTGTGAGAGGTGGTAGGCTGCATAACAATGCTTTAACTTAGGGAACCGGAAGCCACCGAAAACCTCTTTTTGGTAAAGGTGTCAAAACACTTTGATACCCTGTCTGGACGGTTTGAGGGGGAAGGGATTTGATTCAATCTACTCATTGATACCTGTTGGATAAGGCTTTTGAGTGTAGGGTGTTTTGTCGGAAAATCAGGATCAGCAGAGGGCAGTCTCAGATGTCTGGCTGGAGGAGCGACCACAGTTTCGAATTAGTTGCGATGACTGTTTCTGTCATTGCCTCATTAAATGGTAATAGAGGCTCTGATAAAATGGCTGCGATTGAAGTATTCAGTCAGCAAATTGCCTTTGATTTCAACCGTAGGCAGTTGTAACTTTAGCACCTCAGCCACTCAGCACAATACAACTGCAAATGAGGCACCTTTTTCAGCTGGTGAGTCCAGCTTAGGCTCAGGGGAGATCTTGAGATAATTTACATTCTGTAGGTCTAGAAAAAGTCCTTCAACGGAGTAATGAGGTGGGAGCACATTGTCTGTCACCCTGCCATCATCAGTGCCATGGCGAACATTTTTAGGCCCTTCACAGCATTAGAATCTGAACTCTAACCTTTGGTGTCACTGGCTTTGTGGAGGAGGCTCGGGATCTGGTTCAGTGACCACTGGCAGCACCTGGGTAATCTCGTAATACGACATAGGCCTGGCGCAGGGTCAGAGACCAGTGATGGGATCGGATGCAGTATCGGTGGAGTCAGCAGCCGCACTGAAGGAACTGACATGGACGTCGGAGCAGGAGTAGAAGCATGGACTGATGTCGGTATGGGCCCAGAGGGCAACCAGCACCGGGGGAACTTGATGGGGTGGAGCGCCCTGCTGGTGGAAGTCTGACCGCAGGCACCAGCGGCCTTAAGGCACACAAAAGTGAGCTGGCAGCATCTGAAAAATCTGCAACATGGCCTTCTTGAAGGATGCAGATCATTGATAGCCCAGGGAATTTGGAGCACACCTGGACCGACTGTGGTAATGAACCGGCTGTGGAAGGCACTGGAAGTGGAGGCCATTGGGTGTCCCCCTCATAACTTTTAACCTGATTACAACAAGTAACAGTGTGGTGTCAAACTCAAGTTGGCTTTTTTTTGCTTATGGAGTGTTTTCAACTTATATGATGACTTCAAGCGAGAATGAGACTTTGCACAAGAGCAGTCCAGTGACTTGGAGCGGGAGCAAGATTGCTGTTTTGAATGTTATCTCAACTTATGCTTGGTGAGGTTCCTATGCCCAGGCACCAAAGGTACACGTCTACGAGATCTTGATATCAGTCCTTTATGGAGGGGATATGTGATGGTTTTGGCATCAGCAAACAACTTCTTCAATCTGGTCTCGACTTGGTGGACTTTGTCTCCAGGCCTATGGGCTCATCTGTCTCCCAGCATTGGTCTGCCCATTTGAGTCACTCTGGCCTTCCATGAGATTTCAGGATGGACTGCTGTATTCACCCTTTATTAGTTCTAATCTTTTTGGAGCCCAGACTACTGTGTCTCTCAAGACGTTTAGCCAGAAAGTACCTCCAGCCATTCTGGACAAGAGATTCCTCCTGCTTGTCGACTTTCGGTCAACCTGAATTTTCAGAAGGTTGACTGAAGAGTAAGCCCTACAGGAGGCTCAGGTGTGTTGGTCCGATTCGGATTTTCCTTTCCCTCCTGGTGATTTTACACACTTTTGTCTTATGACTTGAGTGCCATGTCACACTGGTTGTAGATGCGATGATTATGTTTCCTGGTACTGTGCACCACTTTGGTATTTCTTGTTCCAGTTCAGCCTGTTTTGCACCTCTTGAATATGCTGAAGGGGGTGTCTCGTAATGGCGTGGCTTCCTTGTTTTTAATATTGCCTGTGCATCGCTGCTGCCTGTTATGGTGGTCGTTCTGTTTAAGTCTAGTCATTGTGGAGTACCAACTTCCTATTTGGGCTACTTTCTGTTTAATCTTAAACAATGGCGTGGCCTTGGGTTTTGGTCCCTTATCTGCAGGGGTCTTGTTTGGTGATGGGCTGTATGCTCAGTCAGAGTTGTCGCACCATCATTCTGTCAATGTTGTGTATTCCATTTTTTTTTGCTTCTGTTGACTGTTTCAGTCTGTGTCCGCTGTTGGACCTCGATGCTTCTGTCTATTCTGTGGTCACTTTGAGTAGAAGACCTGCTAGATCCCGCTCCTCCATTTTACAACTGTGAGGTGGATGGTCACGGCTGACCTCTGGGCCCCTTGTGAAGGTAACGGGGATGGGTTGGGGAGGGGGCAATTGTTCTATGCAGATGTTGTTTGCCCTGCACTGCAGTTCTGGTCTCTGTCTGTGTAGCTCTTGTTCGCTATTCAGTGTGTGTTGTATTGTCTTATTGACCAGCAGGCTTTGGATGGTGTGAGGCCTCTTGTGGGTGTTTCCAGTGTAGTAGAGCTTTTCAGTAACGATGGACGGTGTTAATGGTTAGTTCTTCAGCCTTCCTTTCCTCTTGCTCTAACACTAGAATTTGTTAGGCTGCATTTGGAAGATTAAATATGCTGTTCATCCTTGTTTGGTGGTCTGTTGACTATTGGCCATGATGCTTATTGTCTCTACGATTGGTTTGCCATGCAAAAGTTATTCGGGTCTTCTGTTCTAGCTAAACTTTGATGCTTGCTACTCCTTGGTGCCTTGTCATTCTTGCCTGTGTTTCTTTGTCCTCTGGTGTTGAATGTCTTTTGGTCATGCAATCTTCCTGGACTGCATTTATGGGCTACGGGGGATGTCTCTTCTTGATTGTTGCTTGGATAGGGTGGACTCCTTGAAGGGCCTTTGGGATTATCCCTTCTCTGTAAAAATAAAAACAAACTACACAGGAGAGAAAATATGTTTTCTTTTCTATTATTCCAACATTCTTCCCACTAACGACTGTCGCACACCAGACAATTTCCCTCCTGGCGGAGGATGATAAAGACCTGGAAAAAGGGACACTCAGGTGCCAAGACCCTATGATGATTCATCCCACTTAATCAAATAAGCGGAGAACCAAGATATACCACTGCCGTGACAGTGTGGCTGAGGGTCCTTATCAGAAAAATTCCAAGAGACTCTGGAAAATGACCTAAGTGATTCATTCTTTTTTTGATTATTTAAGTACTGGCTCAGGAAGTTGAATGAATCTCTGCTTCTCTTTCCCTCCTGTTTTTTGGTGTACATAGAAATCCCCTACAAAAGAACTAAAGGAAAGGCTACTGGGTCAGGGGACCAAAGAGTGGCCATTCCCACTCCATCCTACTAAGGTAACTCCATGCAGCTGGAATCGGCAGCTTGTCTTTCCTCTGGATTTGCTCATTCCTCCTATCCAATCACAATCATTCTGCCACCCTATCCCCATATTAGTCTGATGCCTCCAAACTCATCTGCGGCATGCTCCAGGGATCCTCCTGAGCCCCACCCACTTCAATGCCTATATGGCTTGTCCCCTTCCATTATATATGGAAGCACTATATCCTATGCCAGCAACAGCCCGCTCATCCTATCCCACTTGGAAGAAGCACCCATCACTCAGTTCAACTTCGTCAACAGCATGTCCTCTGATCACCAGCTTGGTGGCCTACCAAGCTTGGTCCATCTCTCCTTCCCTCAAAAGTTGCTAGGGGAACTGTGATCCACAACCAAATTTCAATGTTCAATCGGGTCAGCATGGTAGTGTCGGCAAGCTTTCACATCCTCAGAATGCTCAATAAAGTATGGATTTTAGAAGGCTTCTAGTTAATGTCTGCAGAAAAGTGATACAAGTCCTCATCACCAGCAGACTTGACTACGGCCACCCTATATGTTGGTGGCTCTGCTCAGCTCCAAGTGGTGTAAAACCCTTCAGCCAAACATACGCTCAACCAACCCTACAGGCCCACACAAGCAGGCTGGTTCTCCATTGGCTCCCAATTCAGATTTACTCCCTCTTCAAGCATCTTTAAAGCCCTGCACAACTTGGGCTCATCATATCTCAACTACCGCATCCACTTCAACATTCTGACCAAAAATCTCAATTCTGCTGGCCAGCTACTGGCTCGCGGGAAAATGAATAACGCCGAGGCGTACACTATTTGGTCGTGACACCCGAATAATTGAGGGAGACCGTGTGATTTAAGCCACGTATGCTGAGAATCTACCTTTTTTGCCAAGCGGACATATTGTATATATAAGGTATTATTTACAGTACCTGGGTTTAGATAGTGGCTCCCACCCCACCCGTGTGGGTGGCCCTGTGGGCTTACCAGGTATACCGGAACTAGGCGTGGCCAGGACCGTCAAAATTAGAGTACCCATGTCCTGATGAAGCCTACATCATCTGGCTGAAACGCGACCGCGACTGCGTCGACACCTTTTGTTTGAATGGAGTCCCTTGTTACAACTTAAAAAGATTTGATTTGTCTCTGTTTTGCACCTATACAATTTGAGATTGGGTTAATTCTCTAACCCCCTGGTGTTTTTCGTTTGGGACCTCCACTTTGTTGTGCACTCCTTTGCAAATTAGGAGGAGGCATTTACTTAAATCGGTGTATATATATATTGGTATTTATCTGTTGAATTCAGGGTACAGATAAATGTTTGTTGATATTGTAAATGTTTTGTATATTTCTATATGATGTATATGTGATAATTTGTATATAGATTGTTGATTGTTGTGCTTTCCTAGATGTCCGCTCATATGTGTGTATATGAATTTTCCTACATATGCTTATAATGTTCTATTTGTGTTTCACAAGATAATTAGATGTTTCTTGTTGAAAAATTAAAAAAGGATTAATCCCTTCAGTTCCCCCCCCTTTTTTTGCTACTTCTTCATCCTTGGATGTCTCCTGCTCAGGTACGGGAGGGTTAAGTGGGCAGAACCCCTTATCATTTCTTGCTTCTCAGCTACTGGCCTCCGACCCTCACATGTGGTGCGCCAAAGCAGAAGTATGCACCAGATCAATCCTTGAATTCGGAAGAAACTGAAAGCCTTGATACCCTCATAGGTGATATGCACGCCTGATGTATACAGATACCATACCACTCTATATAATATAGTAGGGGCACAGAGGACACAAAGACATGAGCTCCTTCAGCTGAAGACACCTACACTGATGTGAGCACTAATAGGCAGACCCGAGGTAGTCTTACCCCATGCTCTCAGATCAGGGACTCTCAAGAAAGGGTTGTGATGAGGAGCAACACATTCAAAAAGCCTTTAGGCCTTGCCTACTCATTCTTGCAAGTGGTAACAAATTAATCTTACTAACTCAATGTTGCTATGCATAGTAACTCTTGTCAAAATGCTTATCTCTTGCCAAACAAATAAATAGCCAATAATGGATTCTAAATACCCCTTAAAAACATGGCCCTGTACTAAGTTAGGTCAACTTGGATGAACTTTCCAGTCTTGGTGGCTCCTGGCCTTACCTTAGCCCAGATGATGCTCCTGGTACAGCTGGAAGAGAGAGTTGCAACTTTCTCAATAATTTGGCGCTGCTTTCTTCATGTGTTTGGTCCTGGCTCCTAGCCCGTTCATTGATACTTTTTAAATGCATGGCTGAGCTCCGATTATTTGGCTCGTTCTTGTTATGATGGTGACCTGTGAAAAGAAGAAGACAAAGATGTCAGATTATATTGGTTTTAGGACTGATTTTAATTGCAAATGTTTCAGATATCCTCCAGAATTATATTCATTTGATTATCCAAAACATTGTATGTAAAATATACTGACTTAAAGTGGCTTTCAGCCAGCTCTCTTCATCCATTGGTATGTTGTTGGGTCATTTACTTTTTCTTCCGCCAGCACAGCATACAGCATGCATTTTTTAAAGATTAATGATTGTCCAGCAGCTCCAACAACAATAAAATTTTGCAATACACATGACAAAACAAAACAACCAGTGACAACTTAAAAAGGTTGGTGGCCAATGCCATACTTATTTACTTGGCCAATGCTAGTTCATATAGACGGTTAAGGAGCTTCTACATATTATGTGCCCTACTGTCAGATTTCAGGAAGGACTGTGAGAGTCTGTATGTGTGTCCATGCATGTTTGTGTGTGCAAGGAGGTGTGTGTATTACTAAAATTAAATGGATAATATACTTACTTTAGGAACTTCCAGCCAATCTTCTTCAGGCTCTAGTCTATTATTGGGTCATTCACACTTCTCTTACACCCACTATGGCATGCAACCCGTGGCAATGGTTCAGCTAATTTCAGCCATTGGTTAGCTTCATAGTGAGTGACGGCGGTCTGCCCTTTCACAAGAAGCACATCCACCCACAAAATATATACCATAAGTCACTACTATGGCCTTGCGTTTAGGAAATAGTGGGTGGGAGGGAATTGACAATGGAAGCTGAATATATTAGCCAGGCAGTTTGTGTGGAATGTCACTGGGAAGTGTTATTCCAGCGTTGTGTGGGGTGGGGCTGGGAGGATCGTGAGGTCATGGCAAAACATTGGTTGTGTATCCCATGTATTTACACATATAGGCAGTAGTATAAAATAGCAGAGCTAACTAGTACAACACTGAAATATAGACTATACAATGTAAAGCAGGAGCAATAATACAATAGCTCCAACACTGCTCAAGCTGATGACAAGGAATATAAGAAGGTTGAACATCCCCATAAAATCCCGTCAGGTACTTGCGTATGTGAACAGAGACAAAATAGACAAATACACACATTGGGCAAAAACAATGATAATGCCCTTAACCATAGGTCACTTACCTTTAGAGACACTCTGGTAGAGACTCTATCTAACCCAATATTCATCACCTTTTGAATATTCCAGAAACTTTTTCAGCAGTACCATTGCACAGTGGTACCAGTGGCAGCTTCTTCGCTATGCGGAGGAGCGTCGCCTCACTGCTTTTGAGCAGTTCAAAGTAAAGGAAAAATAAAATGATACTAACTTTGAGTTATTATAATTTTATGTTTCCTTTGCGGGTGGAGCATCGCAGGGGAGGAGTGGTTTGCCCACTTCGACTGTTTGGTCGGCCCTCTTGAGCTGCCCAAAACAGTTATGCGCACTTTCCCAGTTCTCCATGCAGACTGCATTACAACCGCTGTGGAGAACATGCCCAGGCCCCCATTCCCTGGGTGAGCGGTAAACAAGGACGCTCAAACCCAAGCACAACGCTGCATTGCAGCATTATGATTGGTCAGGGGAACCTGGCTATTCTTCCTGGCTCCCTGTTCCTCGAGTCCCACGAGGAGAGCAAGAAGCAGAGACGCGGGACCCGGCGGAAAGGTAAGTGTATGTATATATATATATATTTTTTCATTGTGCAACTCCGCTCCCCACTGCGCCACCCGCAAGTCATGCTGGCCGCCACTGAGTGGTACTGCGGAAAAAAGTTTCTGTAGGTAGCCCCGTGCGATTCCTCACTGATGCCGTTCTGCTCTGGAAATGATGTGCGGAGCTTTTATAGGTGTCACTCTCGCAAGCTGATGTCAGTGGTTTTTGTGTCTGTCTACGCCCCCAGATATTATGTCCCAAAAGCAAATTGGTTGTGACCAGTGTGCAGATTCCTAAATTTAGAATGGTATTAAATGATGAAGTCCAGTTCCCAGAAGGAGGAGTGGGAGACATTGCCTTCTTAGGGGGATCATTCCTGAAACTTTTTGCTTTTTTGTCCTCCTACTCTTTGCCTACTTGCTCTTCATGGCCCTAGAACTCGGGGCATGTTCCTACTGTACTGCAGTTCGAAGGTACAAGCACCCTCCCTACACAGGTTAGGAGTGGGGTGCTTGCACAATTGGGTAACACGTGGTACCTGGGAGGGCCCTATGAAAAGGTACACCATATACCCAGGGCGGGTATGGCATTGGCGAGTAGGGGTATGCGGCACTGATCATGCCCAATGGGACTTGCCTGCCAAGTATGTCTCTTACTCAGGTTGGCGTCTCCACTGGTAATTCAATCTGGAGGGGGCCTCGCCTCCCACCAGAGCGGCCCTAGGGTATGTCCCAAGGGGTGAAGCTCGAGGTAGGTGAATAGCCGGGTGGGGAACTGAGCATGACTGCTGCCCGAACAGGAGTGAGCCCCTAGGTGGGGTCCCACTACCTCGGTACCTCGGGGGTCAGGTTCCATCCATGGGACCTAACCCGGGGGTTGCAGAGGCCCCTTTGCCTCCATAGGGCCGGAGCCCTTCCCCAATGGTGGTACAGTGTAGAAGTGCGTACACCCTTCCTACCTTTTGTAGGAGTGGTGCTTAGTGGGGGGTTGAAACAGATCTCCTGCATGTCATGACAAACAGTGGGTGCACTAGCACCATGGCTGTGCTGGGCCTGGGTCCGGTCGGATAGTGCTGGTCGGCCTGAGCCCTTGCACCTGTGATGTTTCTATGACCCCGCCAGGAGCCAGCCAAGACGGCCTGGTGTGCGCATTGGCACCAAGGAATTGCTTAATATCGAACCGCCGTCATCAGCCAGATAGCACACCATGGATGTCCTGGAGACCAGGGCCGCTGGCCTACAACAGCAAGCCAGTGCGCATGCTGGTTCTCAAGTGGAGCCTTGAGGCTGCCGTGTGAAAGTGCGCACACCCTTCCGACATGTTAGGGAATGGTGCGGACATTATGTTTGTAAACGTAGGTCAGGCCTGCCTTTGCGGCCTGGGTGTGCACCTGCACTACTGGTGTGGTTTACCTATGTGTCCGATCTGTTATTGGACGCCGGTGTGCGCACTCGCACGGACTGTACGTTTACACACATGTCTGACCTGACCCAGAAGTTCTGTAAGTGCGCCCTTGCGCATATACTCTGGCTGACCCGTAACAAACACAGTCCAGCGGGAGGGGAGCCTTTCACCTCCACTCGGATGGAAGGTGAAGGGCTAGGCAGGCACCCATTGGTGTTCGCTGCCCAAGTAGTATGGAAGACCCACAAGGATATCTCTATCGAGGAGGTTTGCTCTTCCCTTAAGGTAGCATGGGAAGAGGTTGCCTGTATTTTAAGCTGCAATAATGGATTGCAGTAGCGCAGCATCATGATGTTTCCTATCAATTGATTCGCTAGGCCAAACCTGCTCCAATGGTAATGGTGGGCTTGGCATATCTTGTGTGGAAATTCCCACGTATGGAAAGTTACCATTTCTAGGCATCAAACTCTTTGTGTGCCATGGTGTATAGCACCGGTCAACACCAGAGGCCGGGGGAGCACATCTGGCATTAGAGACCACCGTAAACCATTGGGCATGCAACTGAGATAACCGTCCCCTGTCATTTGTGAGCCTGGCGGAATATATGGGGGTGGGGGTCAGAGATTGTGACACCTGGCTTCTGGGGCCAGATTACAGTCCTCATAAAGACAGATATCTGCATTCCACAGCCTCATGGCAGACAGGACTGAAAATTTAGGTACACATCTGGGGTTCAAAGGAATACACTTTGAACCTTCCCCCAACTACAAAGAACCAATGGGGTACAACTATACAGTGCTACCCCGCTGAGCGGGGAGATTCTCCTGTAGGGACGCAGGACTGAAGAACATGGAATGCATAGTGCACATTGCCAGAGGACTCTGTTGTGCACATGGAGGATAGCTGCACTTGGGAAAGGATGCCTTCCAGAATGTTGGCTGACCTGGGCTAACTATCTGCTGATGTATGGCACCATGAAGCGGACTCCCAAGTACCAGTTGGCTGGCCTCTGGTTCTCTCGGAGGTCTCAAGGACATCAAAGATCTCCTACGAGGGTCCCACACTATCTACCGGTGGCATCCGGGGTGCGATGCCCTCTAGGTGCCCACATCGCCTGCTGGAAGCTGTAACAGCGCAGTGTGAGCTTGGAACTACAGAATTGTGCCTGGAGACCGAAGTGCCTAGTGTGGAGCTCAAGACATTGCCAGCATCGTCGCCAAAGTGGTTCCTGTACTGCAGGGACCTCGGCACTCATAAGCATCTAGTTGATGCCAAGATGCATCAACCACCTCCAGAAGAAGGTCAATGGCGTTCAGCTGTCGCCATTTAATCTCCAAGCATGAAGGTGGACATTATGATAGCCCAGGTGCAGAATCCTGTACCATTGCTGTGCAGTAGATCCTCCCAGAGGGGCAACCTAATCGGAAACAGATGGTGGTGCCAAGGATTTCGGGATACCCTACTCTCCATGCCCAATTCAGGGCCACTAGGATGACTTGGGCCTGGTTGGTCCTGAAAATGTTCAGAACTTGGGACAGAAGGGGTATCTGCAGAAAGGCATAAAGCAGTCCTGAGTTCCACCCTGGGCGGAAAATGTCTCCTAGCAAGAGAGGCTCTGGAAACTCTAGCGTACAGAACTGATGACATTGCATGTTCTCTGCGCTGGTGAATAGATAAAGCCATGGTCTCCCCATTTGCCGAAGATGCATTGCACTACCTCCTGGTGTAATGGCCATTTATGATCTGTGAGGCATCAGCAGCTGAGCTCGTTCACCCTGGCACCAGGAAGATTCCTTGATGGGCTAGGCATTTCCAGATGCTCAGTGCCTCCTGGCACAGGGTCTGTGACCCCACCCCTGCTCTATTTGTTGCAATACCACATGGTGTTGGTGTTGTCCGTAAGCACCTGCAGTAACCTCCCCTTGATGAATTGAAGGAAGGCTTTTAATGCCAAGCGAATGGCCTTCAGCTGCAGGAAGTTGACATGGAACTGGGTCTCTGTCAAAAACCAGAGGCCTCTGATCTCCACCTCTCCCAGATGGCCCCACCAACGCATAGGTCACCTCTATCAGCTCTGGGTGGGGTAAGGAGAGAGGTTCAGGTGCAGACCCAATCGTGGTTCAGTAACCATCACTGCAGATCTTTTGTATTCTCCTCCAAAATCTGGATGCGGTCAGAGAGACCCCCTTGACGTTGGGCCCACTGAGACTTCAGAGCCTGCTTATGCCACCTAGTGTGCTTGACTAGCAGGATGCAGGAGGCCATCAGTCCCAGCATACTCAGAGTCAATCTCACTGAAATCAAGAACTAAGGTTGAAAGATTGGCCTAATAGCCTACATGTCCTGCACTCTAATTTCTGGGAGAAAGGAATGAACCCGGACAGTGTCCAGAATGACTCAGATGGAGGGGAGAGTCTGAGAAGGAGTCAGGTGTGACTTCTTCACACTGATAGTGGACCCCAAAGATGACAGGAAGTTTACTGTCGTCTGGAGGTGGTAGACAACTGCCTGGGGGGAGCCTGCCTTTAAACAGTCATCGAGGTTGGGGAGGACTAGTATACCCGACCTCTGAAAATGTGTTGCTATCACGCCATCACTTTCATGAACACTTGAGCAGCTCTTGTAAAACGAAAGGGGAGCACAGGGTATTGAAAATTCTCCAGTCCCGCCATGAATGTAGCGACGATGGGCCCTCAAGACGGGAATGTGGAAATATGCGTTCTGCAGGTCCAATGCTACCAGGCTGGTCTCCAGGGTCACGGACAGAAAAGACCACAGCTAGGGTGAACATTTTAAATGTTACCTTCCAGAGGAAGGTTTGAGGGGTGCAGATCTAGAATAGAACAAAAGTGTGTGTCCTTCTTTGGCACCAGAAAGTAGCTGTAATAACAACCATGACCCACATCTGATGCAGGCACCCTCTCAATAGCCCTTTGGCCAAAAGGACTTGCACTCAGCAGACTAATGTTATACACCTCGTAACTTTCCTCCAGGACAAACGTGGTGGTACTATTGCAGAACCTAAAAGGGGTATGCTCCATCCTCAATGCCTCAGATTACTTGTATGTTAATTCACCCAACCACGTGGCGGAGGTCCTTCCCCTCCAAACATTTTTTTGTTTTCTCTGTGTTTTTCCATTCCCTCAACATCTGTTCCCGATTTTGTTTTCCTTAGTGTCTTTTCAGTTCTTTTCTGGTGTTCCCAATACAAAACCTTGATTGTTTCACAATTCCGTAGGTATTAATTATGCTTCCAGACCCAAGGGTGGAAAAAATGAATCTAAGAATGACAAGCATGTACAAGGGAACTGATGCATTTGTCTGACATTATGTGAGGAGGTATACAGCACACAATGGTCGATGACCTCCACCAAGGAAAAAACACAGAAAAAGAGACAATTCTGAAAGCAACCACTAAATGGCACAATAATGGGAATCCGGAAAAGATTCACACTGTAAAACCAGATAGCCTATTTTACTGAGAGCTGGTTCTTAAGTCAGAGAATAGGTAGGTAAAGTCCCATCACAAGCCTACACAGTGGCACAAAGTGCAGTTGAACTCTAACCATAAGTATTAAACAGAACAGAGAAAGAGAGCTCATAGAGAGCATGCCACAAAAGAAAAAATCACAGACACACAAGCATACCATCCTAGTCCTTAACTAAATAGGTAAAAGAATATTGCACCAACCTAGTGGTTTACATGTGTCTCAAAATCACTTATTTTTACATATTTCTTTTACTCTATGTGACCGTTATCAGAGGCCAAAAGCACTACATAAAGCTGTCAGATATCCGCAACAGCCCTGAAGAAGTCGAGGTATCAATTACCAAACGAGGAAACACTTGTTGGCTGTATCAAGTATATAATACTGAAGGAGTATATGCTGACTATGCGGATTGGATTAACAAAATACTTATGTAAAGCAATTGGATTGAATATTGGCTGTAAAGAAATTAGATAATGTGTGACACGAACTGAACTTTTTGAATTAAAAGTGGACTACGACAACACATGTGTTTACTACATTATTGATTTTGGACTTCTCTTGGTGTGCTCGGACTGGAGTTTTGTTTCTCTGCTTTGTCCCCTTCTGTGAAGGGCTAAACTAGGGCTAAACTAAGGTTGTATTGGTAACAGACCCTTCCTCTCCTAGCAGCACCGATTAGTATTTGTTCTGTCTAATTTGCCCCCAAAACATTTGCTGAACTGTTCTTATTCCCAGTACAAAGTGTGCTAATAATAGTCTTCCAACTGTTCAGTGGCTTTCCACCATGCACCTGCATACCCATTCTCCTTCCTTGAACTTGTTATAGGTTTCCAGAACAAAGAAGGACAGTCTACTGTTGATGTAAATAAAAAACCAAAAAACATTCTAAGTGTAAAGTAACAAACAGGACACATCAAAAAAGCTAATAGGGAAAAAACCTCCAACAAAGTGCAGTCAAGGAAGCTTTATCCAGTTGCAAGAATCGAGGCTAAATTATGAACGACAATCAAAACCAAGTTGCTAAAGAAGAAGAAAACTGGGTGTTTGTGTGTCGTTGCCAAAACACTTCTGGCTGTTCCCAACTAAATGTCGGCTTTAGAAGAGGTCAAAAACACATCCATATGGGAATCCAGAAGAAACCAAATGGCAAGTCAAGCTAGCTGCAGCTCTTGCCAATTCAAGAACAAGACAAACCAATCATAGTGAGTTTATTACTTGAAACTCTGAAAGGAAATGGCAAAATATGTGTATCGCCTCTGAAGTACAATATTTCTATCTAAGCAACCTTAAATTAAGCTGTAGCGTCATCTGCTTTAAAAGCTGAAGAACAAATATTTCTTACCTAGCAGGCATGCTGTGATTTTAAGAGATGCTACTGAGATTGCAAAGAAACAAAATTCATGAAAGTTTAAGGGCTATACGTCGATCAGATTATCTTCATAAAAATTGATGCACAAGAAACTTCACGTACTTACATCCATCCTTTTGTACAGAGATCATTGAAGAATTGGAAGAAGGGTCTGTAAAAAATATCACGGGCCCGATTCACAGAATGAACTTAAGACTCAATCCTAAACTTACTACTATTTTGGTATTCACAGAATGCACTTACTACTTTTGGCATTCACAGAATGAACTTACTACTTTTGGTATTCACAGAAGTTAGGATTTTGTCTTAAATTTGTCTTAAGACAAACTTAAGACAGACTTAAGACAGACTTGAGACAAACTTAAGACAAAATCCTAACTTCTGTGAATACCAAAAGTAGTAAGTTCATTCTGTGAATGCCAAAAGTAGCAAGTGCATTCTGTGAATACCAAAATAGTAGTAAGTTTAGGATTGAGTCTCAAGTTCATTCTGTGAATCGGGCCCCACGTGATCAGTCTAGAAAATGTGTGAAGTTGCGGTGACAAATTCTGATCATTAATACAGGAACATTGAGTACTGGGTCCATCTAATGCTTATGGCTGCTGCTTATTGTGGTAACTACCCAAATGGGATTTGTATGTTCATAAGGAATTAATATGGATCATTAAAATGTGATATGTGATGTCTTAAGAGTGTTTGGTGTTTCATATACACACACATGGGCTTTACTTTCTACATCTATGATATGTTTTTGTAATGGACACACCAGTAGGTCTAAAATCTGGGAGACAATGACTTATGAAATATCATACTATTATGTTGTATTAAGTTCTTAAGTGCAACATTTTACATTTATACACTGATTGCGTTATATTTTTACCAGATCATTCTTCGATACATTATTGTTAAACATTAATTTTAATTAAAGTAATATTTAGTCTATTTAATGAGCGCATATTAAAAGTTTGAGAAAGGTATAATAAAGCAGCATTCCTCTTGCTTCGTTATCACTGATTTGTTTGGAATGCTATTTCTATGTATATAATTATATTGGTCAGTCCCTTTTCACAGTTCTTAAACCACAGTATATGTGGTGTCTTGGGGGAAAAAAACTGTAGGCCATGAACAAGGCGCAAGCCGGAATGCGTGGACCTTGTTGTTTGCCATGGTGAACTAAAAAACGTGGGAATTAAATCATGCAGATTTTTCTTCTAATTCTGTGACGTGTCTGTGAATTTATCCATTTCGATTTCATTCTGGATATAAGATAAATAACGATTAACCTTGTAATATAGTACACAACTGCCATAGATGTTTCTGGTGAAGTCATAAACCAAGAAGCCAAAGACCGGATGTTTTACAAATGTCATCGAACCCTTTAATGGTAAAACAGGATCATATTACACATGATAAGTATAATATTTTTTTCACATTACATGGTTATTTTTGGGTAGTCAGTAATAAACACATTTTTCTTCAAAGTCCCTCTAACAATGGCCACTGATTAGAATTACAATATTTAGGCTTACATTTGTGAATAAACTGCTGACAATTGGACAATGGTGATGGCCAGTGGATGTATGCTATTCTGTGGCTGCAACCTTTACTAGATAATTGTGAGTTCACCATATTTGCCACATAATTAGCAGGATTTAAAGATTTCACAAAAATGTTCTTCCAGCTCAAACTGATGAAAATAACACTTCGTGAGAATATTCCTCATAATCTAGCTTTTTACCCACATCATTTAGATCAGTTTGATGCAAGATTTGGTCATCCATGACACATGATCCTAGTGGCCCAAACAATGGTATAGAGTGGTTTCAGTGTTCCTTATAAAATACGTTTTTATGTACCACTGCATTCTGTGCAATAAATAACACCCAATCTGCTCAAATAAACGTGTGTGTGTGTGTGCACAAGTGTGTGTTCCCGTGTCCAACAACCTCACCTGATTTTATCTGCCATTCCTCTGAGTTTGCTGGGTAGATGGGGGCTGAACCATAATTTCTCTTGAGGGCCAACGGATCCTGGTTCAGGTGTTCGTACAGCACTGGTTGCACTGGATGTTTCATAATGCTGCTGCTTCTCAGGTGAGGCTTTCTTGTGGCGCTGGCGGTGGTGGTAACATAAATCAAAGTATAAAACTTGTTATCTACATTACTTTTTTCCCGAATCCCTTTATTTATATCTATGGTGTTGGTTAACTAGAAATGTACACAATAACACAACAAATAGCACTCTTAAAAAAACAGGAAGCAGCCAGTCTCACACATTGCTTTTCATGGTTTGATTGTCAGCCTTTCCTCTTTTCAAATCTTTGTAGCTAATGCTCTCTGCCTTGTCAAGTGGTTTTTTCTTCGACTTTTTCAGGAAAGAGTTCATGATTTTTCAAAAGCAGCATGTGGCAATGCAGGGTAGGTATTCAGGCAAAGGGTGGACATGCTTTTAAAGATAATCATTTGCATGTTTTCCTCAGTAACCAACCATGCGTCTTGGTCTCTATTGTACAGTTTCTTTTAACAGAACTCAGCCAATACAACTGTGTTTTCGGCAACTTTAATGCACATCCTTAAACAGCACGAACAGAAAGCTATGTAAGCTATGTTAAGCAAAATCTTGGAATGAGACTGTTTCATTAGCTCCTTTGTGTGCTGCGAAATTATGTTTTTTATAACACTGCATTTTGTGTAATAAATACACCTCAACATGACAATATATATATATTACCCACTGGCGGTCGCCAGTAGGTAGTTATAGTTAGGACCAAGTTTCCACAGGAAGAGCATTTTCTGTTTTGCTTATAACTTTGGCGTCGGTTGATGAATCTTAATGACATTTTGCAAACTAATTCTTTGTTCATATCAGCTCCTATGTTGAAAGTTTCGGGGAGATTCGTCAAGGGGGGGGCCGAGACAAAAGGGGGTCCCAAAACGTGTTTTCTCCATGCAATTTCCATAGGAAACTTTAGACAAGGCTACAGGTCGAACGGAATTACCCCAAATTTGGCAGGGAGAAGGGTCTTGGTCTAGAAGGCACGCTTTTTTTGTATTTTGTGTAAATCCGTTCAGTAGTTTGGAGAAATATTGAAATTTACAGATATCGATATTTGGGAAGTCTGCCATCTGATTGGCTGAGGTGTTATGAGCACAAGCTTGCTGCTTATTGGCTGCGAACGGTTACAACTAGGAAGTGTTGGCAGCCATTTTGTGATTGAGTTGAAGTGAGTAAGGGGAAAAAAGGGCAAAAGAAGTAGGAAAGAGGAGGGTAGGAGCGCTGTGAGCTCTGTGGGGTGGTTAGGGTATGCTATACAGGGAGTGTGAAGCGAAGTATTTGCCCCTACCGGTGTGAAAGCGCTGTTTTGCCCAGAGTGAGATGGTGCTGAGGTGAGGTGCCGGTACACTCGTGGATGAAAGCGCGTGCCTAAACCGTGAGCTGAGTGGTGTACACTGATGTGCTCTGGGAGCTGTAGCATACTGGCCACTGTAGCATGGCTGTGCAGGTGGTGTTAGTATGCATTTAGAGTATAGAGGGAGTAGGAAGCAAACTACTCACTGGTACCGGTCTGAAGAATCAGGGATGAAACCGTGAGCCTAAGCCATGATCTGTCTGCTGTAAAGTGATGTGCTGTGGGTGCTGTAGGATACTGGCCACTGTAGCATACCTGTGTAAGTAGTATAGTATGCGTTTATACTATACAGGGAGTGGGAAGCGAACTACTCACCCCTACTGGTCTGAAGACTCCAATGCAGTGTTTTAGCAAGCAGGAATAAAGTAATAATCGTGAAGAATTTAATGCAGAATGTTGCAATGCCACAGAAGACAAATGGTGAAATCAGGTGAGTCTAAGTAAGTGGCTGTGTGTAATAAAGCGATGGAGTTTGAAAGTAATATAAAAAGTGTCTTTATTTAAGTGCCATAAATGGACCCACTGGTGCAAGAGCTAAGGTATCCAGCTGAGGCAAACTCCAACCGCTTCTGCTGTATTCAGACTGAAGCTCCTGTATCAGTGAATTCCACATTACATGTTACATTTCCATGTGACATAAACAATATCTATTAGACATGACTGAATGACTAAATTCTATAATGAAAATAAAGGTAGGATACGATAACCACACTGTGCCAACCAATTAGTAAAACAATGTCTTGTTTTTTAAAATTGATCACCAGCTTGTGAGCAGAGGCTGAGGATGAGTAAATTTGTGTGAAAGGGCTTCTTGGATAATAGGCAGGCAGAGCGACGTGTGCACAAAGACTAGACATGGTTTCAAAATGGATGTCGGGTTTAGGCTAATTTAGCAAGTAAATAGCGTATTTGCATAGGCCATACATCACCCATCCATGGTTAGACTGGAGACGTAAGGGGCAATCATGAATACAGAGTTCAAATGCCTGAGCATACTTAGAAAGTTATTATATGAAAGTAGTTCAATTGAAGTGTATTAAAAAAATTTAAAGGAAAAAGTCAAAAAAGTTGGAAAAAATCAATCCAAGAATAACGTGAATTTCTTACAAGTTTTGGAGATTGCAGTTTCGAAGTTCTTGAGATGCGTAATGTTCCAAGAGGTCATTGTTGCCATTGTGTGAGAAATGCGAAGTGATCCAATTCATATCCTCGAAGGGACAGTAATGTTACTCGAATGTTGGAGCGGCAATTTGAATTGGCAGGCAATCTGCAATGTTGTCAAAGGTCGCATGTTGCAGGAGATCTTTCGCAGCTGCGCAGTAATCCCATTCCGCCACAATACCTTTTTGCGTTGCATCCGCCATTGCTCCACTGCCTGAACAATCAAGTTCATGGTTTTCAAGATACTCCATTACCTGCTGGATATCGGGAGAGATTGCTGGGATGTTGGCAAGGCATACATCCATTCGCCAGTCGAATGGGCAAGTTTTGCAATAAAATTATGATTGCATGCAGATTGCATATGTGTAAATAAATGTCATGTTGTAGCTGGCTCAGATAATAGATAGAGGCAGGCAGAATACATTTGTTCAATTTTTTCACAGTATTGATGTAGCTTCGTGTAGAGACGTATTCTGTCGGACATGGTTGTTACGACAGGGAGCACAACCATTTTTTACAAGCATAAATAGTAGTAGGATGGCCGCAAAGAGAGCGAGAATTATGGACACTGTTCCTGTTATTCCAGAGATGATCGAATGAATGAAGTCTGATATTATACCAAAAAACAGTTTGAAAGCCTGTGACAAGGCCGGAGGAGACCGTGTTAAAAAAGTGTGCCAGACCTAATGGGAGGTTCGTATTCAAAAGGGACTGTATTTTACTTGAAGGTCGTGCTATCTGCAGTCGATAAATTTCTTTTGCAGAAGTGAGGGACACTTCTGTTCTGAACAAAAGCGCTTTCAGTTTGGTTAGTTTAATGAAATCTGTTTTCAAAGTAGGGATTGAAGACCAAGTTGAAGTTTGGGAGTTACTTTGTGTGGGTGGGACTAGACATTGCCACACGAAGTTACTCAGTTTGAAACAGTAAGGACATACAGTATGCCAGCTCACATTCCGTAGGAGTGGATATTATTGAGAAGCAGCTAACTGCCGTTAGAAAGCTGTGTGAATGTTGGTCTGATTGTGGGAGTTGGTGTGCTTTTAAGAAAGCATGCAAGATTGGGGGCTGTAAGCTTAGAAGCGTTGTGCAGTTGGAAATTATTTGATAGTAATGAATGACTGCCATTGTGGTCACAGTTTTCACCTGTGAGAAAAACTTCTGTATCCTCTTTAAGACAGCGATATGTAAATGGGAGAAACCACTGCTCGTGAATAAACGTGCTACCTTCTATAATGACATACAACATGACAAACAACATGTACACCTAGCAGACACGATGACACTACGTACTGTGGGAACTGTGGCTAGCTATGTACACAAACCAAACATGGTATGGCACCTCTGTCACACAATGCAGAATGCAGGGAGAGATGGGAGCAACATATGTGCGAAGGTGGCAAGTGATTCTCGATTATAAAAGTATACAATGCAAAGTGTTAAGGGGATGTGCCAGACAGACTTGAGTATGCAGAGCATAGACATGTAAATGTCAACATGCACTGATGGTCTATTGAGTGCAGTAGACAGTGGACGCAACCATGATAGTACAGTCAGTAGGGAAGATTACGGAAACATAGCGCATACGTGCCCCCACCCCCCCACCAAATCCTTAGCGTAGTGGGCTGGCTGGGCGTACGCAAGGATAGCGTAGGGGTATGAATAAAAGGCTCATTTCTCTGGGTATGGTTTTGTTCTGGAATGGTGAACGTTTCTGCTAGGTCTGTGCAGCTTACACCACCACGAGGTTGACCCCGTGAGCGAAGGTGGCTGTGTGAATGATGCTCTCAGCCTGCTGGTACTCAGAAATCATCATGGCCGCTGTGACCCATATATGCCGCACAGTTCACCTTTCAACACCGCGGTATGTGGAAGAGGGCCCACCAAGTGCCGGCAGAAGCTCCTGGGCCGAGGTCTGCGAGCTCGGAAGGCTCCTGAGATCATCGCTGGCTACCGCGACACAGACACACAGCGTCCAACCTGAGGTCCAACACCGTAGAGTGCTCTGTATACTACTAACACAGTAGTCGAACAGGTACCAACAGTGGAACGGTGTCTTGATCCCACAATGGACAATGTTAGAACTGCACCTGGGAGTGGAGATGAAGGTACTGAGAGTGGAGATGAAGGTACTCCCTTCGACCAGGTGCAACCAACTCTAGGTCCCAACAGTGGAACGGTGTCTTGATACTGATGTCCGATATTACCTGCTGCTTGGTTTTCACACAACTCCCTTCGTTGAGGTGCATCAGACTCTGTGCTTCCGTAGCTAACTGCTGCACATGATTATTGTGCTTGGTTGACACCAGCCGGTGGAGTACACCGCGGTACAGCAGGTCCAAACAGTGAAACGGTGTCTTGATTCTATGATTGAGGATGTCAGAAGTTAAAGTCTGTGATGATTTCTGTGTACCCCCATCCGACCAGGTGCAACCAACTCTAGGTCCCAACAGTGGAAAGGTGTCTTGATCCCACAATGGACGATGTTAGAACTGCATCTGAGAGTGGAGATGAAGGTACTCCCTTCGACCAGGTGCAACTTACTCTAGGTCCTAACAGTGGAACGGTGTCTTGATCCCACAATGGACAATGTTCGATATTACCTGCTGCTTGGTTTTCACACAACTCCCTTCGTTGAGGTGCGTCAGACTCTGTGCTTCCGTAGCTAACTGCTGCACGATTATTGTGCTTGGTTGACACCAGTCGGTGGAGTACACCGCGATACAGCAGGTCCGAACAGTGAAACGGGGTCTTGATTCTATGATTGAGGATGTCAGAAGTTAAAATCTGATATTATTTATGTTTACCCCCTCCGATCAGGTGCAACCAACTCCGTGCTTTCGAATCCAATGGCACGTAGCTGTGAGGCGTTAATGACCACTGCCTCTGGCCTACACTGCGGTCAGCAGGGCTCACAATTCAGATCAAGTGGTGATTGTTTAATTATAGAATCCAGTAGTCACTAACTAAAACGTCTATTGAAATATACACAATATCCTTTTAGTATACTTGCTTCAAGAACTTTTTTTAGATGAGTTATAGGTTTAGTACAATGACCAAATTCTTCTTCTTGGTAGTGGAAAAGAACACTGAATAACAATCTACACTGTGGACAGCAGAGATCGCAATTCAAATTGTTTTGATTTATTTCTTGCAGAGTTTTCTGTAATTTATGTTGTATTTTGTGAAGAGGAAGTGAGGAAAAGTATTCATGGATGTTTGTGTGACTACTGCCTTCAATTTACACTGCAGACAGCAGTGTTCACAATTAAGATTGCGTTGCTATTGTAGACGACGCAGTCCTGTAGGAAAAGACATTGCTCCAGTGCGCTCTGTCTGCACCACGCATATGCATCATTGCAGGCTCCGCACACGCTTTTTGTTGCTTCTTGTATGACAAAGTGGGCAGCTTAAGTCCACGTTACGTGACTGTGGGCCCTTGCTGACCACTCTCTCTGGCCTACACTGCAGACAGCAGTGTTCACAATTCAGATCGAGTCGCTATTGCAGATGATGCAGTGTTGATGGCAACTGACATTGCTCCTAGTACGGCCGCCCGCAGCACGCATCATTGCTGGCTGTGCACATGCTGAATGCTTTTGCTGTGGCTATCTGAATGCACTAGAACTGATAGACCCTTTATGATACAATCTTTTTGTGTATTATTTCAGATCTGTTGCTTGTGTCTCAGTATAACACAAGTTGTGGTTCTTTTACGATACAATTTTTTCTGTATTATTTCACATCTACTGTCCCTAACTTACTGCAGCACAAACCATTGACTCTTTTATTATTGAATATCTGTGTGTGATCCAATGATTACTGTTGTAGTTAATGCTAGCAGCAACCACTCCCTGAGGGCTGGTTTACACTCGCCTTACATGCATCCAGCACAGATGTCACTGGATATGTGAGCCTGGTAATAAAAAGGTGTCGAGCGCACATGCCCGTACCCACTTCCACTGTCTATCTGTGTCGGTGTGTTCATTATCTATGCATGATACTGCCTCTGGGCCGTACCACATTACATTGTGCTGTGGACAGCGTATGCAACCATGTTACCATTGGCAGTGGGGAAAACTTCGGTTATGTAACTTTTAGGTGCATGGCTATCACAGGTGGAATGCTACTTTACAGACCATGAATATTAATGAAGATGATGGTTGTATGTTGTGTGTAGTTTAAGATATGTGTACAGAGCAAAAAGTTTTCAAAAAAGCTCTCTAAGCAGAAGAGTTGAGTCTCATCAAATGCTGTAGAGAGAATGACTAAAATGGGTTGAGTTTTCCAACCGCTACAATGGGAAATGTTATGAACTAATCAAATGCGTTTTTTAAGTTCACATGGCAATCGAGCACCCAAGGAGCAAGGAGACCGCACCCGACACGATTTTGAGACACTATATTTACTATATTATACGTTTATTACAGTTGGAAATATATAAATGTTTAAAATATTTTAGATTATCGCTTGCTCTCATTTTTAAAAAAAACAATTTTTTTATTGTTTGCATCAGATTCATGTATAGGCTCCCAGTAATGGGCCAAAACAATCAAATTCATGTAACACATTCCCCGTAGCCATTAGCCACTATACAGGAGCCCCTGTGTAGGTAAGTCTTGCCCTCTGTTCTGCCCCCTTCCCCACCTTCGACATGACGCAGTTCATATGTGGGCATTATTCCACTGATTATTCTCAACTAACCCTGCCCCCAACTTCAACTAACCCCCAGCCTCCCCCTCCCCTTCCCTCACCACCCTCCCAGGCGTATTATCGTTTGCTCTCATATACACTTTAAAGTCATTTAGGTATAGTTTTGAGACATAAAGAAAAATGAGGGAATGGCATATACGGCACGACACCATATGTCTATGACGTAACACAGGACCTGGCAGCGTGCACTCCTCACATAGGCAACGCGCAGCGGGCGCGACCCCATACGTACAAGACGTAACGCACGGCATGGTACTGCGTGCCCATAGCATTCCAAAGTAGCAGCTGGCGCAACCTCATACATATTTGTTGTTACGCGGGACGCGGTGCCACGAACCCGTCGGATAAGAAATGCACATCATTTACAAGTTTAGCAATATGTCGGATAGGATTCGCGTGCTGATGGAGCTTAGTACAATACCGGTACGGGGCTCTAGTTTAAAAAAAAAAAAAATGATATACAGATTTTTTTTAAAGATTTAAAACATTACATAGTTTTTAAAGTAAAAAAAGGATAATAGAGTTCCAAATTATTATAAAAAAATTAGAAAAAATATAGGTTTTATAAATATGAAAATATGAAATTAACATTTAAAAAACCTTCGAAATTCACTGAAAAAACCATAGGTTTTACAGACGTTATAGTTAGGAATTAGCATTTAAAAAACCTTAGAAATTCACTGAAAAAACCATAGGTTTCAGGGACTTTATAGTTAGCTGGACATTTCACTCATAGAATATAACTCGCGCCCCCGCAATGCACTGCTGATGACATCACATATTACATCATTCATGGCAAGCTTCTATAATAATCTTCTATTAAAGTTGCATTTCTATTTATTTGTGTTTTAATAAAGGTTACTATTTTTCAAATAAATAACTGAGTGTATAGGTCTACTTTTCCTGACAACACTTGTATATTATTTATTGTGAAAATCATCTGTTTATAAGAGATTTTAAGTATAAAGTTATCTAATATTAGAGTGCACCTACCAAACATAATCTAACTGACTATTAGACAAATGAAGCCTGGGTAATTGTACAACTGCAAGAGTTCTATGAGTGTATCACTTTATAACACCATGAGTACTGCCCGTGTGAATACCGAACAAATAAGGCATTACTTAGGACCACCGAGGCTTCAGGGGCTGCCGAGGCCCACCCTGCATATTTAAATAAAGCCCCGGAGTGTGGCGATCCCCGGACTTCAGTTGGCCTCGAACCCCGAACAATTAGTAAACAATACCCGGAAAGGTGGAGGTCCCCTAGGCTGCAAAATGACTCTGTGCCCTTCCGTGCCTAATTTACATGTGACATTAAGATCCTCAGTCCTACAGAGACCCCGCAATATATTAATTGGATTAGCCATAGAACATTACCCACCAGGGGCCTCATTTAAAAGAACAGGTGAGACCCCGCTTTGTTTTAGTTTTGTTTTTTTCTCTCCATTTTTACCATCTGCATCCCCTCTATTAAAGCGATACGATATTTTCGTCCTCTCGCTTCAAGTAGTCAAACAAGTATTTACTATCACAGGGTGGAAGCCATGCACCAGCCCTCTAATAGCAAACACAAATGTCCCGCGAATGCACACCCCAGGACATTGTATGACCTGCACCTGACATGTCGCCCTCCCTAGGACCATGATCAATTTGTTAGTATAAACGCATACTAACACTACTTACACACGTGTAGTACAGCAACCAGAATGTAGTGAAGAAGCAGAGGTAGCGCAAAATATAAATCCTACCAGAAGTCGGATAACAGTTCATTGAGCCGACGACCCTGGCATGAGTAGAAACAGCTACGAAGAAAACACGTCTTCAGCACAACGCAACCAATTTTGAAATATTGGTGAGTGGTGCTTTCTCTGTACCTTCTCCCGCTCGTTGACAAATTTATGTAGTGAAGAGGCTGACAGCAGTGGATCCAATAAGTAGATTTATTACAAGAAAACAAGACACCTGAAACAAAACCACCAACAGGAGCAGACAGCAAGGCAACCGTGTTCTCCAGCATCGGGTACAAACTCTGCAAAGTTCCCCTCATGACAGCCCTACATTCTAACGTTTCATATTTAGATTCTAGTAGAATTATATACTAGCATTCTACTATGACTTACATTGGAATACTACACAGAGCACATGACTACAGCAATGAGCTCATGTTTTCATCCACGAGTCTTGAGACCGGTAGGGGTAAGTATCGCGCTTCCCACACCCTATATTGTATAAACGTAAACTAACACTTCTTCCACAGGTATGCTACAGTGCCCAGAGCACATCACTTTACACCACTGAGCTCACAATTTAGGCTCACGGTTTAATCCTCGAGTCTTCACACCAATAGGGGGGAGTAGTTTCCTTTCCACTACCTATATATTATAAACGCATACTAAAACTACTTACACACAGCAATGACCTCACAGTTTAGACTCTCGGTTTCATACCAGAGTGTAGCACCATATCATATCAGCACCATGTCACTCTAAGCAACACCGCACTTTCAGACCAGTAGGAGTGACTACTTCGATTCACACTCCCCCACAAAGCTTACAGTGCTCCTTCCCTCCTTTCCTACTTTTTTCATCCTTTTTTCCCCTTACTCGCTTCAACGGAATCTCAAAATGGCGGGCAACACTTCCTAGTTGCAACACCACCACAGCCAATAAGCAGCAAGTTCCTGCTTGTAACGCCTCAGCCAATCAGATGGCAGAATTCCCAAATATCGATATCTATAAATTTCAATATTTCTCAAAAACTACTGAACGGATTTACACCAAATAAACAAAAGCGTGCTTTCTACACCAAGACCCTTCTCCCTGCCAAATTTGGGGTGATTCCGTTTACCCGTTCGACCTGTATCCTTGTCTAAACTTTCCATGGAAATTAACAAGGAGAAAACACGTTTTGGGACCCCCCTTTTATCTCGGGCCCCCCTTGACGAATCACCCCCAAACTTTCAACATAAGAGCTGATATGAAAAAATAATAGTTTTCAAATTTTCATGAAGATTTATTAATTGAGGCCAAATTTATAAGCGAAACAAAAAATGCTCTTCCTATGGAAACTCGGTTCTAAAGAGCAAATTAGAATAGTTCCTTGATACTTTTAGCTTTCAAAACTTCTATTACTATCTTTCAAATTTTCCATATAAACAATTTTATGCAACGTATTCTATCAACACACTTTCAAAAACATTCTACAACACGTGGAGGTTAAAAGTTAATACATTTTTTAAAACCTAATGATATTTTTTTGCAACATTTTCTCGAACATTTAACGGCACGTGCAGGTTAAAAGTTCACAATTGTTTTAAGTTCGAACAGTGCCTTCCAAATGCAAGTAGGTGTGGTTGAGTTGAGCACATTGTATCCTATAATATGTATTCCACGTTTAAACTTCTTTTTCTCAACCAATCACAAAGATGCTTTTCCACAAAACGAATGTGAACCCTACTTTTAAAAAACAATGCTTTTCATCTCCCAACCAGGTACCGTTTTCTATGCGAAAAGAAACTAGTTCCCCATCTTTAAACATATCTCTTATTCCACGAAGGAACTGCACGAGCTACAAGCATCTTCCCATGCCTTCCAGCCATACCTTCAAAATGCTAGTGTGGATCGTAGGACATAGCTATACTTTCTGTTGCAAGAGGTATGCAGAACATAGACGTATTGACTTAGACCTAGGTTTATAAAATGTGGACATTAAATGGTTTGGACAGAGAAGATTGAAGTGGCACCAATTGTTGCCTTTGGTTAAAACCTGTTTGCATCTCCAACACCCTGACCTCGTGATTGTGCACTGTGGTGGAAACGACCTAGGCACATTGACTGGGATAGGTTTGGAAATGCTTATGAAGGACACCTTTGAACAATTGATTTTACTTTTGCCTCAAACTTTCTTTGTATAGTCCAATATATGCCAAAGACAGAAGTGGAAATGATCCAAACAATGCTCTCCTCAGATTGAAAAATCTCAGAAGAAAGTCAACAAAGCTGTCTCTGCATACCTCAGAGACCACAAAATGGGCTCCATCTACAACAACAACATACGTTTTGATATGGCGGATATATACAGAAATGATGGAGTACACTTCACAGATCAGGGAAACCGAGTTTTCCTGAATAACTTGAAGCTGTGCATTCGCACTTATATTTATTTATTTATTTATTTTATTTATTTAATGAGTTTTATATAGCGCTGGCTAGACCCGAAGGTATCAGAGCGCTTTACATGAGAATCAACAATGTAACAGAAAAAGATCAACAATTACACAACAACAAGAGACAACAAGGAGAGATGAAAGGAGGTCTGTCTAAAGACCAACTGGGTAGGTGACGACCAAGGCGGGAATCCACGGTCCATCTCCTCTATAGCTAAACCAGGTAGCTCCATCGGGCATCAGACAAAATAGTTCAGTCTCAATACATTGAGAGAGGAGAGAAGGAGAGACATAGATAGAGGGAGGATGCGGGAAGAGACGACAGGAGAGACGAAAGGAAGTCTGTCTAAGGACCGACTGGGTAGGTGACATTCAAGGAGGGAATCCCCAGCCTGTCTCCCTTACAGCTAAACCAGGTAGCTCCATCGGGCACCAGACAAAATAGCTAGATCTCAATTGACGAGGGAAAATTCACAGATAAACAGGGTGGGGACTAAGGGCCAGGAAAGGTGAGGGCAAAGGTCAGTAGCAGGAAAGTGGAGTAGAGCAGAGAGGGGTAGGGGGAGGAGGGAGATAAGGTCAGGAGAGACGCAGGAGGGTTTGTTGCGGCCGTCATTTAGGGGCAGGTACAGGCAGTATTTCAGGAGCAATCACTGTGTGGGATGACTACATCGCAGCTTTGTTGTCTCTCGTGTCCCTGTAGGCTCTGAAAACTCACTGCATAACACTGTTTTTTTGGGCTTGGCCACGCTTCTTTAAGCCTCTCCGCATGTTGGCCGCTTTTGTGCGCCAGGGTATCGATGCACGTGTTTATGGTGTCCATTTTGGTTTCTACAGAGGTGAGGCTGGACTGTATTACGAGCAGGAGGGCTTTTAAATCGTCCGTGGAGGTGGGCGGGTCAGGTGCTGTGGATTGTTCATCGTCCATTTCCACCTGTGATCGGGAGGATTTTCGGGTGTCAAAGGTCAATTTTGGCTGCTTAGCTTCTGTACGGCCCATGTTGGGGTGCGTGCTCCGTGGCGGATGAGAGAAGTCGAGTCAGGCTGGGCAGGCCAACGTGGGTCGCTCCAGGAGGTGTGGTGATGTGAGGTGCCCACTTACATCTTAAGCCTGTTATTTTAGGGCAAGATAATGGCAACTCCCGGACCCTTGCCAAAATGTATTCTCCACACAGCTGTGGCGCAGCGGCCAGACCATCTCACTTTGCAGCACAGACCTCTCGTTTTGATCCCCGGCTCTACTCACCCATAAGTGTGAGTAGTTGGCACTTTACAAATACCGTATTGATTTATATTGATTCCCTATACAACACCACCTAAGCACCATATACAAGATAAACACGTGTGGCACAGCGCCCAGAGCACATGACTTCACAGCATAGCACATACAGTTTAGGCTCACAACAGTTTCATCCCCGAGTCCAGAAGCAGCTCAATTTAACAGCATGACACTCTAGGCAATACCTCACTTAATTTCCGTACCCAGCACTTTCAGACCGGTAGGGGTCAGTAGTTCAACGGCTTTACCCCGAGTCCGTCAGCTTCGCAGCTTACGCCCCAAGCGCCATCAGACCCGTAGGAGTGAGTAGTTAGCACTTCACAAATACCGAATTGATTTCATACGTGCGAATTTACCTTCGCAATACCTCTATAACACCCCCTAAGCACCATACACAAGCTACAATGTTCGAAACAAAAGTTCATCCAAGTAGCTATAACTACATGCTGACACTACTTGGAAAGATGTGGCACAGCGGCCAGAGCACATGACTTCACAGCATATGACACACAGTTTGGACTCACGCTTTCATCCCCAAGTCCGGCAGCAGCTCAGCTTAGCAGCATGAGACTCTAGACAGTACCTCACATATTTTCCGTACCCCAGGACTTTCAGACCAGTACGGGTCAGTAGTTCATCCTAGTGGTTATAAACACATGCTGATGCTACTTCCACAAGTGTAGTGCGGCATCCAAGGCACATGACTTCACAGCATAAGACACACAATTTGGGCTCACATTTAAACCCTGAGACCCTCACAAGCTCACCTTAGCAGCATCAGACTCTAGGCAATACCTCACTTAATTTCCGTAGCCCACCACTTTCACACCGGTAGGGGTGAATACTTCGCTTCGCACCCCCTCTATAGCACACCCTAAACACCCCACAGATGTCACAGTGCTTCAAGCCTTCTCTTTTCACGCTTTTTTCCCCTTACTCGCTTCAATGGAATCACAAAATGGCGGCTAACACTTCCTAGTTGCAACCGCTCGCACCGCTTGCAGCAATCAGCATCAAGCTCGTGCTTTTAACGCCTCAGCCAATCAGATGACAGAATTCCCAAATATCGATGTTTCTCAAAAACTACTGAACGGATTTACACCAAATAAACAAATGTGTGCTTTATAGACCAAGACCCTTCTCCCTGCCAAATTTGGGGTAATTCTGTTCACCCGTTCGACCTGTAGCCTTGTCTAAAGTTTCCTATGTAAATTAACTTGGAGAACACACGTTTTGAGACCCTCCTTTTTTCTCGGTCCCCCCTTGACGAATCGACCCCATACTTTCAACACAGGAGCTGATATCAACAAAGAATAGTTTTGAATATTTCACGATGATTCGTCAATCGGCGCCAAAGTTATTGGGAATAGAATGTTGCCATTTTCCTATGGTAACTAGGTCCTAACTAGAAACATATATATATATATATATATATATATATATATATATATATATATATATATATCAACAAATAGACTCCCTCCTGCTTCCTGGTCGGAAAGAGAGTCACAGACCTGAACTTCGTGGGAGAAACAGTTTATTGATTCATAAGCCGAATGACGCATTTCGGGCAATGGAATGCCCTTGAACACATGCGGAATTGCAGTCCGCCTTTTGTTTTTATGCTGCATTGTGAACTACACCCGTAATGAACACAGACAACATACTATTGTTTGCAACCATAGAGTATGTCTTAAAATCTGATTTACTCAGTTCTCTATTTTGTCCATTGTTGATTCAAACTAGTGTTACAATTATCATATAATAATAGTGTTGCCCATATTGCAATTAATGCTGTCCAATTGTAACATTGTATATTATATCTAATATTGGTATTATAAGATATGACTACACAGTTAAAAAAACATATTGAAATAAATACTGTATTTCATCTCAAATAAATGTTTTTCTAAATTAGATATTGCATATTAAAATCCCTCAGTGGTAAAAACACATATTAAAATAGTGTAGAAACTCATTACAGCATAAATGCTTAGAAGGATGTAAACATTGAACCTGTGCAAATATTTAGAAGGATGTAAACATTGGAAGTGTGCAAATGTGCAAAACATATATTTTCTCTCTTGTTGATGATTTATGTTACTCAGTAACATAATAAACATGTACACCACCGTCTTTATTGGGATTATTCAATTTAGTAATAGAGCTTTGCTCTTATACCTGCATGAATGCTGGCCTTGTTGGTTATGCATATGAAAGTTACATATATGCATCTTAAACATGGTTATTTTGTACTTGTAATTAATGGAGTAAAGTAGACTAACCAATTCAGACCTAAATGACTATATCGTATTGTTAGTTGGGTGCTTCCATAAAGTGCTGTGTGCTAAATAATAATGTTAACTGAACCTCTTTATAAAGTTATAAAAGTGCTAGTGCTAAAATTATTTTCTATTTTTGAAAAAAGGGTTACACAAATGATGAAAGATAAAAAGATGGGGGGATAGCAGCAGACGATGAACTATATTATTTGTAGTTAATCTAGACAGTATGAACTGATATATATCCATTTAGTAGCAGCATGACTAAGGAGCCTATGTATCATGCACTTGCAACTTAGTTACAACATCTTGATCTCTAACTGGTAATATCATCGTGCATTGTAACATTGGAAGGCTAGAGTTGCTAGAAAAGTTGTTATTATACTAGGTATGCATAGAAAATCATTTCTGGATCAAATAGCTGATATATTTTATATTTACAGAAAATTGTGCAAATCTTCGGTCTTGTCGAGCACATTGGGATGTTTACTGTCCAGCTCCAGATTTAATCTTGATTCTAATTGGCACAGCGAACGTTCTCTATTTCCCCGTCTTTGAAGTTTGGACACTGAACTTGTTACAAAGTAACTGAGGCAGTTAAGATCGTTATTGTGGATTTGTTTAAAATGCCTGGCAATGGGTATGTAGCATCGTTGTTAACAATTGCTTGAATGTGCTGTAGAATCCTGACATCCACCTGTAGCTTCGTATTACCCACATATCGTAGCCCACAGGTGCATGCCAGGACGTACACCCCAAACTTAGTTTGGCAATTGTAGTTGCCTTTGATCATCTTGGGTTTAGCATTGAACGGAGTCATGTAGCTGGTCGTATTTATACCAAATTTACATGCTCTACAGCTCGAGCATTTAAAAAAACCTTGTCATGCCTGTAACCACATTTTGCCAAGTTGGACCTCTGGGCTGTTCTTAACTAGCTGTGTCCTCATGGATATGCCTTTTCTGAATGTTATAGTTGGATTGTCTGGCAGATACATTGCTAGTACTGCGTCCGTGAGGATTATGGGCCAATTACGTTTTAGAATTGATTTTATTTTTCTCTCTTGCTGATTATATGTTTAGATCAACCCTGGGTGCAGTGTTGTCCTGTCCTGTTCCTTGATTATTATTGCCTGATGAATCTAGGAGCATTTCTCTACTTCTCAACTTGACTTTGGCTTGTGCTTCTTTGAGGATTGAATCACTATAGCCTCTTTGTTTGAATCTATTCACAGACGCTTGTGTACATCTCTCTAGATCTTTTTCATCACTGCATATTTTTGATTCTGAGGAGTTCTCCAAATGGAATACTCCTCTCAAGATGCTTCGGGTGGTTGCTCGAGGCATGGAGTGTGGAGTTACCCGCTGTCTCTTTTCTTTGGAATGTGGTAACAGTATGCTCATTTTTGATGTGCACCTCAACATCTAGGAATTCAATTATTTCTGTACTTATGTTGGATGTAAACTTTAGATTAACCAGGTTGTCATTTATAGTGTTGATGAACTTTTTTGCGCTCTCCTCACCTCCCTGCCACACCACAAAAACATCATCAATATATCTGAACCAATATTTGACATGCTGATTGTTTGTTTCTGCGTGGGTGCCCCTGAGAACCTGCTCCTCCCACTAGCATACCATCAAACAGGCATAGCTGGGAGAAAAGCAGGATCCCATGGCGACACCCCGCAGTTGTCTGTCCACATCTGCACTAAACAGAAAGAAATTGTTGTTGAGACACCAATGTATACTTTCTATTAGCATGGCATTATGTTTATAACATTCAACTGGTCTGAAGTCTAAGAAGTGCTTGATGGCCTGAAGTCCAATATCGTGTTTTATGCACGTATATAAGGACTCAATGTCTAGAGTCATAAGGATCATATTTGTCTCCCATTTGACATTTTTAAGTTTGTTTAAAAAATCCCCAGTATCTCTTACATACGTGTGTAATTCTGTAACTAGTTCTTGTAGAAAAAAGTCTATGTATTTGGATAGATGTTCGCCCATACTGTTGATTGCTGATATTATTGGGCGTCCAGGGATGGGTACACTGTTTTTATGTATTTTTGGAATAAAATAAATTATTGGAATGACCGGGTATTCCACCCTCAAATACTTGTACTCCTCCAGAGATATCATCCCTTCTCTTTTGAACTGATGTAGCTTTTTTTCAAGCAAGTCTTTAGCTTCATTGTACTCCTTCCAATATATATACATACACATATATGTATATGAACTAACAGTCCAGAAACATCCAAAGGAGAAGGCACGGACTGAAGGCTTTAAGGATACGGCTTCTTTTATTATCTCTCTCAGGTCACCCTCAACCCAGAGATACGACATATGCGTATAGATTTATTTCAAGAAACAAAAAAAGATGGTTTAGTAACAGATTTGATCTGATTTAATCCCATATTAATAAATATGCTCCTCTTCTGGATGCAGATGGCTCGAGTAAAGATGAAAGATTAGTAGTACATAGAGCAGGGTGGGGTGGATTGTATACTTTTAACTATAGAGAGGCAAGCTATCTTTATGGATGGTGTGCAAGATTCTGGAATCTAACACAAAAAGTAACTGCAAAGAATCACATATGGAAACAAATAAGGGGTCAGTTGTATGAACAGCATGCAATTAAATGCTGTTTGTCTTGTTCAATCAATCTGCCTTTCGTTCAGACAGTTGGCAAACTGTGAAGCATAATTCTGGCGGACAGAGGTTTGGCTTATTCAGCCTAATGTGTTTTTCCTAATTTCTAACTTAGAAAGTGACCTGTTTCTTAGCAAGTTTTAATTTTTGGGTGAGATAGTAAAGCTACAGGCGACCACCTTGATAATCTTCTGTTGGAAAGTGGATTATTGGTAGGGACAAATGTAGGTCTGCCACTGGCAATAAGGCCACTAACACATGATAGGACTCAGCATAGGTCTTAGAAAATTATTCCTATGCTCAACCATTGGTAGCTTGGCTGCGAGCAGACAGGATTAACTTCAAAGACAGGTCTGTAAAGCATTTAAAAACACACATTCTGTAAATAATTAAGACACAACACATAATAAAAATCCAATACTAAATTATAAAAATAGTAAATATTTGTATCTTTAAAATGACACCAACACAACAAAAATCCAATGTAGGGAACCGGAGATATGAATTTTCAAAGATGTAATAAAATATAGCACTTAGAAACATATACCACCATTTTGTGATCTCCGCTCGCGATAGACCGGGCCAAAGTCAAAGTTTCAGCCCGGGCGCGATGGAGCCCTGAGCGGCTACAGCTCGGGGCAGGTCGAGGTCCTAGTTTCTACCTTCACACTTAGAAACTTTTCTGGATCTTTTGTTTCCGAGGGCCCTCAAGCTCCCAGCCTGTCCAGAACCGGTGAGGGTTTGCCGGCTTGCCTTTCGATGAGCTACTGGTCAAATTCCCTGGAGTGGATATAACAAATTTTCCTGCAATGCTTCAGTGGGGCGATCTAGGAATCCAGGCCAGCACGAGATGGAAGGCAGGCAGCTTGGCTCTCGCGGTTGCTCACGGTCACCTTTTCTACGAGTGCACTTAGAAACTTTTCTGGAGCTTTTTCTCTCAGGGTCTTGCGATGCTCCTCATGTACCCGAGGGTTCGCCGGCTTCAGTTTTCTTCTAGTCCCGGTCAAACTCTGGAAGTTAGATTGATGGAGCTTTTAGCGGAATGAACCTGGTTGGCTTGGCCGGCTCGCAGTTGAAGGCAGGTGGCCTGGCTGACCAGGTTGCCCAATCCCTCTATGGAGCTTTTTTTCATAGTTGCCCTAAAGTTCTCCAAACTTCTTGAACTTCTTCCTGAAGTTCCCCAAGGGGCTTTAAAGTGTCTAAAACTCACTCCAGGGGTCTGGAAGCTCCAAGATGGTCCTTGAAAGTTGAGGACTTCAGTTCCCACAATTCACTAGTATAGAACCCTTACAAATCCACTGGTAGTTCTCCAATGTGTAGATTTATTTGGTGATGTTCCAGATGAGCTCTTTTAACCTGTAGCTTTCAGGGAGTCCACTCTTTAGTTCTTTTTCAGCAAGATAATCCGTAGGGCTGTTGTTTCAGATGGTGCAGTCTTCAGAGGTCAGGCCTTAGAAATCTTTGAACAGCAAAACTTCTCAACAGGGTACTTCTTGCTTCAGTGAGGTTCAAGCAGAAGATCTGGAGGGCTCTGCCCCTCTCAGATACTTACTCCAAGTTCTCTGGGTCAAGTAGGATGTCACTTCTGACCAATGGAAGTAGGGTAACTCCTCCAATATATGCCCACATCCTGTAGAGTGTGGCATTATTTTGTCCCAGAGTGCATCAAATCTTCCAAATCCATAATGGCTGATTTTTCTAAACACACCCCTAGGATAGCTAATTTACTTAGACTCTCCCTCGGCACCTGCTCATACCTTCCTTAATCCTACCATCTGCCTAAGGTGGTAGGTTTAAGGAACTTGTAAATGGCACTGTTCTCTACTCTCCTCTTTGACGAACATAGTTTACGACTCCTCCCCCTGGCCTGGCATTCCTATGGAACAGCACACTGCCCTGCCAGAAGAGCTGGTTAATCCCAGGGGCTCTTTATTACCTCTTCAGGGCAGCCTGGCTAATCCACTTAACTCTGACAAATCAGTGCAGATCACTGGAAGGCTGAATTTGGACTTATAAACAAGAAAGTCTTATAACTTCTTGTATGTTCACTTTAGGAAAAATTCAACAATATGATATTGCTGGATTTATTAATACCATTCTGGGAAGTCTTTGAATGGCATTTCTAGCCGTCTCCTGTCAAGAGTTATTAACACCTTGGGTGCTTCCCAGATTTTTCCCCTGTGCTGAACCTTATTGATTCCCATTGTTCATGACGAGCTCAGCTCGTCATGAGCACCCTAGAGGTATACCTCATGACGAGCTGAGCTCGTCATGAGCATGGAAGGGGTTAATCAATAACTTCCTACCATGTTAACCTATGTAACAGGGGATTTGCAATGAGAAAAATGACTTGGGCCATTTTTCCAGCACCAGGACTTATTTTATAAGTACTTATATCTACAGAAACCCCACCCCATGTGCAACTAGGGGAGAATTTAGGGGTTCTGAATCTGTAGAAATATTGCAGATTCTCCCTCCTCAGTGCTCCTAGCATCAAAGTTGAATTTGAGCAGCACTTTACCACAATGAGGGGAGTGGAATGTGAAATTTCACTTTACCCAGGCACATAAAAACTCATTTTATAAGGGTGTACCTTATAAATACCTATCCCCCCAACCCCTGGGATACAGAGTGGAGACCCAGGAGGTCCCTAATATGCCAAACATTGTAGGATATCCATTTTAAGTGCCCCAAACACTAAAGTCAAGTTTGGGCACAATTTACTGTTTAAAAGCAGTCCTGGCACCCAGGGCTGTTTTTAAACTGACCTCAGGCTTCAGCAGTGCGCACATGCAAGTGCAGGAAAAGTGCTGCTGGCCTCTAAACTGCCATGCCCTAGGGTACTAGGGACTACTAGGTCGTTTCAATACCCCTGCCTTATTATATACTATCGGCCTATAGGGTAGGGTGTGCGATCACAGGGGTACCCGCCATACCATTGTATACCCTAGTGTATCTAGGCGTTTTAACTGTAATCTAATGTGTCTCTTTCAGCATAGCACTGGCCCTGGACCGGGTTAGGCAGAGCCCAGGGTCAGTCAGAGTCAGTTACCGCCAGTATCAGTCAGCAAAAGGTTGGGGGGTGCCCAGGGCACAGGATGACTTTGCAACATCTTCATATCACAAAAGGGCAAGGACACGATTGGTGAATAGAGAGTTCAGTGGTCTGGGAGAGCAATCTTTGAATGAGACATGCTGAGATAAAAAGAGTTGTTCATCTGATGAGAGAGTGGAATGTAAATAGGGTTGCCAAAAAGCGACAGGAAATTTATAAATGTTGCATTCCTAAGAAAATGTTGGTCGATGTCTGGTAAGGGTTATTTGGGACTTTCAAAGTTAGAGCCAGAAATTGTTATTAATGAGGAAGCAGAATGTTCCTAAAGAATGCCAAGATGTGACTGACTGACTTAGAGCACCTCTGAACATCTGTGAGCAGCTATGTTTCTTGCCATTGTATTTGTAGACATGAAGATGTCTTCCAGGAGAAGAAAGGACAATGACCATCCTCAGATAAAGTGATCTTCTGTTTCTAGTTGGAGACCTAGAACAGTTTTGGCTTAAGATTAAGAGTCTGAAATACTTAAGAAGTAGCCTAGCAGCTGTCGTGCCAGGTGCTCCTTCAGTTCAGAAGGGAACAGAGTCATCCCAAGCTCAGCCCAGACTGAGGGAACAGTACAAGAGATCTAGCAAAGTTAGAGCCATTGAATGAAACAATGTGCACAAAATACAGTGGCAACTTGAGTAGGTTCGGTATTTCACAAAATAAAGCTATTTGTGTCAAAAGTCTGGCAAAAAACTGAAGCCCAAATATCCAGAAAATAATCAAATTAGACCCTACAACTCACCAGAGGATGACGGCCCTTATCCTTTCCTGGCTGTGCTTCCCCCTGCAAGGAGCACTCTTTATACTGGCTATGACTCTTTTATTATTGTCAGCTCTCACCAAGTCAATCAAGGTTGTGAAATCATCTTTGGATGTCACCTGTAACCTGCAGTTAAGTTCTGTGCACTTAAGGAGAAGCGTGGCTCAGTGGTTAGAGGCGGCAGACCCAGAAGCTGAGATTGACCATGGACCAGGGTTCGATTCCCCGCCTCGGCGGGTCTCGGGCTCAAAAAATTCCACGGACTCGACAATTCTCGCTCTGGTGCCTACTCAACCCACGGGGTCACACTCTGCGACTCTGGGCAATAGCTTGCTTAATCTCCACTACGGCCCCTCGTGGCGGGATGCCTGGCTTTCACCTTGTGGACACCCTGCCGGGGTTTCGCACAGGGGAATACCAGGACGGGTTCCCTAAGCAAGCGCCGGGACGCTCACGGGCAGCCGTGCGCTTTACAAATCCAGCACATTTACATTTACATTTATAAAACCACATATTTTGACAAATGCCCGTGCCATGAAAAATCAATCAAGTGATTATTGTGCTGTGTATCCTTCAAACATCTGATGCTTAGTATTCATCTTGCCCTTTCTGCAGCACAGCAATCTGTTCCAAGTTCGGGAACCTGCTTCAGATACCTTCTGCAACTAACCCCTTCTAGGCAGTGCATAGATACTACAGCTCCTCTCTATTGACCAAACCTCTAACCACAGGCTGATCTTGTTTACTTACAGCCTGACCTTCCTATTGCTCCTAGTCCTAAAAACAAACCAGACACACATCAACATCTTTCCAAAGACTGAAATGGGCCCCTAACGGCCTCCATGATAGAAAAAGTCATTCTTCTAAAACTTTTTGAGAATAATGGTTAGTACATTCTCTTCTTTTCATGTGTACAATTTTTTCTAATCAATAAATATTTAGTATTTGTACATTGTGTATAGGTCTGCACCTTGAATTCTATAACATGTAACTGTACTGCAGAGTGCTTATTGATATCTGCATTCTTCAACGCCTTTGGCAGAGCTAATATGAAGTTTAGCATGTAGTTGTAGGGAAGTGGGTTTCTGTCTTGCCTGATACCTGATGCACTTTTCCTTGGTGTGCCCGTGGTCCCTGCCAATCAGGTACCCAGGGCCTGTGTTCCTTCCCTAAAAAGTGTACTAAAGCCTAAACCCAATTGGCATCTACGGCCACATGTCAGCCCCTGGTAAATGGTACCCTAGGTACCCAGGGCATTGTGACCAGAGAAGACCCCTAAGGGCTGCAGCACTTATTGTGCCACCCTTAGGGGCCCTGTACCCTGACACCCACACACTGCCTTTGCAGGCTCTCCTGGGCCTGCAACAATGCACATCCTGGGCGAGGTGCTAGGTCTCCTCCCCCAGAATGTTCAGGGGAAGCTTCAAAGGCATTCTGCCTTTGTGAGCTTCTCCAGGCCACTTGCTGTACTCAGCAACTGGCCCTCACCAGTTCTGACCCCCACTCTGGCGGGAACACTGGCGTGAAACTCTCAGTGAGGAAAGGGGGTGTGCCAGCCTGTGCCAACTCCACCCCTCAGGTGGGAGAGACGAGGTGAAGCACAACCCCGGGCTTCGGCCATCTTGAAGATGGGGAGCCCTGCCCAATCAGAGATAGGCTCCTGCCCTCCTCCCACAGGAGAGGAGCAGGATAGGGGGTGTACCCACCCCAGGGCAGGGACCCATTGGTCACTGCCCTCACCCTACCTGTAACGCCCCTAAACGTAGTATTTAGGGGCACCCTGAACCTTCCTTCCCCAGATTCCGATTGCACCAAGAAGAAGAACAAGAAACAAGAAGACCTGCCTGCAGCTGCTAACAAGAGGACGACGACCACTGACTTGGCCCCAGAACCTTACAGGCCTGTTGGTCATTGAACCTGCTCCTGCGAAACTCCGGCGTCTCCCGTGGACAACAACCTCGAAATCCCCGGAGGACTTGCCTGCCTTGAACCTTCCAAAAGACTGGGACTCCCACGAGCAGCGGTTCTGCTCTAACAGCAATACCCCTGGTGCCAGCCAGGAACCGCAAATCCAGCCCACTCTGCACCCGCCGAGCCCAGCTTGTGCCCGAGTGATCCAAGACCACGAGGACGTCCCCCCGGCGACTGTGACCCAGAGTCCAGTGCCCAAAGACCCTCCTCGAGGACCCAGACGACGCCCGCAGCCTCAGAACAAGGGACCGCTCCAACCACGACCAGCTGAGGGTAATATTTCCCAACACCAAAAGACACCCCTGCACCCAAAGCCCTGCAGCTCCCTGTGTCTTCCTTTGGGGTACCTACCTCTTCTCCAAGATCCCAACTTACCTCTCGAAGTGGTCGTCGCACCTGAAGAATCTCCGTCCCCGAGTCTGCAGCCTTTGTTCACTTTTTAACTTTCCCATTGAATAACATTGAGCGCCCGATGGCTCAAAAGCACCCTGCACCCAGCCGCCCGAGTGCCACTGGAAGTGCAACTACTACCCTACTGTGCTTCCCCACTTGCCCTGAGTAAGTGACCAGGAGCTCAGCTCCCACAGCCGCGTGGGCTGTTTGCTTGTAGACACCAAACAAGGGCCCCCTGCCTTCCATTGGATAACATTGGGCCTAACTACCTCTACACCCGGCTGCCCCTGTGCTGCTGAGGGTGTAACAACAGTACTTACCGGACCCTGGAAGATCCCTGAGTCTATGCCCAGAACCTTAACTCTGCCAGTCGAGTACTTACCCAAAAGCCGATAACTCACTTTTTCCTTCCATAGGGTAACATGGACTGGTTTCACTTGAAAATTCTTCTGTGTGGAGTTTTGAAACTTTAAAATATTCGTCTGAAATCAGCGGAACAACGAATTCCGATTTACTCACCTGCTATAAGGAGAGACCCCAGTGCTGGATCTTGGTGCCCAGTACTGACCCTGAAAAGTAATTACAACCGTACTTACGCTAATTCAATTTTCTTCCATAGGAAATCATTGACTGTTTTTCTGTGAAATTTCGATTTTTGCAAATTGCAAATATTCCTTAAAAATCATACAAACTACAAACACGTAATTACTTACCTGTTTAAGATAGATGTCCCAGTGCTGGACCTAGGAGTCCAGCACTGGATTACAAAAGTAACGCAAACATACTTTACCTGCAATCTGTGTTTCCTTCCATAGGATAACATTGCCTGTTTTTTGTTGAAAAAGTTTCTAAGTGTTGATTTTGCAAACTTAAAAATATTCGTTAAAAATCGCCTGTGTAATAAAAACGCAATCCTTCAACTGTTTACAGGTGGTGTACCAGTGCTGGATCTAGGATCCATCCCTGAGTTAGAAAGAGTAACCATAACCCTACTTACCTGCTAAGGAGTAGTTTCTGTCCTGTATCTCCAGTTCTGTAGTAGGGGTATCTCTGTTATAGTCATAATCTAGGGAATAGTCCCGCTCATGAGCGTGGACCCCTGGAGCAATCAAAAATAATCTCTTAAGCTGTCTAAAATTGCAGTCCTACAAGACACTTAAGAGAGATTTTAAAGACATATAGTGCAGCCTATATCCACAGGCTACACTGTCCAGTACTTCAACTAGACATTCCACCACAACCACAAACAGCACAGCCTGTCAAGTTTTCTTCATAAAGAAAAACTTCCCCCTTTACCAACAAAGCCTCTGGAATGATAGAGAGGAAGGGGAGGACAGACAAGCCCCATAGGCTGCCATTATGTGGCTCAAAAAGGGATACCGTGCCTTTAAGAAAACTTTCCAGAACTTTCCTGGTATCCCAGAATGCTCAGCAGGTCCCATTTACTTTCAGTTCTTTTTGAAGGCGTATAACGCGAGACCTGTAGCATTCCGAACATGAACATCTTTCTCCACCGGGGAGGAGGGCGGGCGCTTATGACTATAACAGAGACACCCCTACTACAGAAGGGGATCTCTGTGTATAGTCATAATCTAGTGAATAGAAAGGCAAGCCCATCCCCACACCAAAGCGGCGGTGGAGAAACATAAGTACAACACCACTACTGTGCGAACAGATTTCGCAGCGAAGCCTGCCCAACCTGAGCGTCTGCCCTGGCATCCGTGTCCAGACAGTGATGCTTAGCAAAGGTATGGACCGACTTCCAGATTTCTGCAATGGGAACATTACGTAACAAAGCAGTCGTGGCAGCTTTGCCCCTGGTGGAATGAGCCTTAGGTTTACCCCCTAAGGTCTTATTAGTCTTTTGATAACACAATTGTATACAGGACACAATCCACCTCAAAATGGACTGTTTTGAGGTAGCAAGACCTGTCCTGACTGACCCATAATTGATAAACAACTGGTCTGACCTACGAATATCCTTGGTTTTATCCAGATAAAATGTCAACACCCTCCTGACATCCAGGGATTATAGAGACCTTTCCGCTGGAGAGGAAGGATTCTGAAAAAACGTAGGTAAAGTTATGGTCTGGTTAACAAGGAAATCAGAAATAACCTTAGGAAGAAATTTAGGGGGAGTACGCATAACAACGTTAGCAGCATGAAATACAGTATAAGGTTCTTGGCACCACAACGCCTGAACTTCACTCACACTGCGGGCCGATATAATGGCCACGAGGAACGCCGCCTTCCAGGACAGGTGCTGCAACGAAGCCTTATGAATAGGTTCAAAAGGTTCCTTCATCAATCTGGACAGCACCACATTCAATTCCCATGAAGGCGAAGGAAGCCGGACAGGAGGAAACATTTTCTTCAAGCCTTCCAAAAAATCTTTGATCACAGGGTTCTGGAAGAAGGAGGTCTGTGTAGGGCATTTCCTGTAGGCAGTCAGCGCAGCGAGATGAACCTTAAAGGAATGAAAATTAAGGCCAGACTGCGCCAAATGTAAAAGGTATGGAAGGATGACATCTTCCTTACATGTCGTCGGATCATAGTTCCTGGCCTTGCACCAGATGCAGAATCTTTTCCACTTGTACGCATAAGAAGTCCTAGTGGAAGGTCTCTTAGACTCCTTCAGTATGTCCATACAATCAGCAGGGAGATTCAAATGGCCATATTGCACTATCTCAGGGCCGCCAAACTCAACGACGAGAGATTGGGGTGCACCATCTGCCCCCCGAACTTCGTGAGAAGGTCCTGCCGGCACGGAAGTCGAATGTGAGGAAGGAGGGACCGGTGAAGCAGGTCCGTGAACCACCACTGCCTGGGCCATTCCAGGGCAATCAGGATCTTCTGGGCCCTGGACTGGGCCAGCTTGATGAGCACCGCCGGAATCAGGGGAATGGGTGGAAAAGCGTACAGAAAGCTGTTTGACCAGTTGATCCATAACGCATTCCCCAGTGTTCCCTGCTGGTAGTAGCTGGATGCGAAGTTTCGGCATTAGCTGTTTTCGGCAGTGGCGAACAGATCCACGTCTGGAGTGCCCCACATTTCGAAGACTTCTCCGAGCACCATTTGTGGTTTTCCTGGATCAGTCTGCTCAGTGCGTCCGCCTGAACATTCTGCACACCTGGTAGATGAGTAGCCGTTATCGTCAGTCCTCTGGCAAGAAGCCAGTGCCAGATCGCCTGCGCCTCCTGTGACAGGGTGCACGATCTCGAGCCCCCCTGCTTGTTGAGGTAATACATTGTGGTCGTATTGTCCGTCTGTACAAGCAGAGAGTCGGTCTGGAAGAACGGATGAAAGGCCTTCAGTGCCAAGTGAACAGCCCTGAGTTAAAAAAATTGATGTGATACGTGGAGTCCGTCTGGGACCACGTTCCCTGGATCTGTAACTCCCCGGAATGCGCTCCCCAGCCGTGGAGAGAAGCATCCGTCACCATAGTCTGAGTGGGAATGTCCTTGTGGAAGGGAACCCCCTTGAGGCGATTCTCCGCTGAACACCACCATTTCAGAGACTGTAGAGCATGCAGAGACAGTCGTATCTTGTCGTCCCAGTTTCCTCTCCTCTGGTCCCACTGATCCTCCAGACACTCCTGCAGTGGCCTCATGTGTAGCCGGGCATGTGGTGTGAGGAAGATACAGGAGGCCATCGACCCCAGTAGAGAAGACACCGTCCTCACTGTAGTAGATGGAGCGGTCATAAGAGCCTGAGCCTTCCGAAGGAGTGATAAACGTCTTTCCTCCGAAGGAGACACGCTTGCAGACAGCGTATTGATGAGGCTCCCAAGTACTGTAGGCATTGGACCGGAGTCGGGACAGACTAGGACATGTTGATGTGCAACCCCAGCTTGTTCAAGAGAACGGACGTCTTCTGGAAGTGTGCTTGCGCTTCCGAGAAGGAGGATGCTTTGATCAACCAATCGTCCAGGTACGGGTAGACAAACACCTTGTTCTTTCTCAGGTGTGCCGCTACCACTGCCATGCATTTGGAAAAGGTCCTGGGCGCTGACTTCAGCCCGAACGGTAACACTGTGTATTGATAGTGATTGGCGCCGACTTGGAATCGCAGGAACTTCCGGTGTTTCTGTGCAATGGGCACGTGGAAGTATGCATCCTGTAGGTCTATTGCGCACAGCCAGTCTCCCCTTTGCAACTGAGGGTAGATCTGGTGCAAAGACAGCATGCGAAACTTTTCTCTGCGAATCCACTTGTTTGCTTGTCGCAAATCCAGAATAGGCCTGAACTCGTTCTTGTCCTTTTTGCGGACTAGAAAGAACCGTGAGTACAGACCTCTTTCCCCTTTGAGACAGAGGGACGTCTTCTATCGCCCTTTTCCTTAACACGGTATCGCCCTCCACCTGGAGCTATCGCAGCTGAAACTGCGAGCAAACCGGTGGAATTGCTGGAGGCGGGCTGGTGAACCGAAGACTGTATCCATTGCAAACAATATTCAGCACCCACTTGTCCTGAGTAATTTTTCTCCACTCTGCCAGAAAATATTGAACGCTTCCCCCCACCGGAGTGGGTAACAGATGACGGGGAAGTAATCGCTCAGGGCCTAGACCCGGCTGTTCCTTTGGTCGCGGTGGCAGACTGCTGACCACCCCTGCCCCTCTGACATTTCTGGAAGGGCTTCCTCTGGAACTGCTGCTGCTGTCCAGACTGTTGACCTCGTCCTCTGCCCTGTGCCCCGTACCGTCTCTGGAACGGGCGGTAGTTCTTCTTCTGGTCCATCGGCTTCTCCAAGCCCACGGCCGTCAGAGTCTCGGCCTCCGCCTTCATGCGGGCCATCTCATCGTCAGCGTGTTTCCCGAACAGGGTCTCACCCGAGAAGGGCAGGTTGGCCACCCTCGGCTGGGCTTCAGGCTTCAGTGATGTCAATCTGAGCCAAGCGTGGCGCCTCTGATTAACTCCATGGCAGTACCCGTGTCCTGCCAGGAGCGATGAGTCTGCAGCAGCGCTGATCAGCTGGTTTGACACCAGCAATCCCTCGTTCAGGATCTCCATAAAATCCTCCTTCTTTTCCTGTGGGAGGAGGTCGGCGAACTGCTGGAGGGACTCCCACAGCGCCCGATCATAGCGCCCCAACAGCGCAGATGCACTGGCAGCCTTCATGGAGGTAGCGGCCGTCCCGCACACCTTCCTGCCCGCTGAGTCCAACCAGCGACTCTCCTTGTCCGGAGGCACATTGGAGGACGGGGTGGTGGCGTGTTGCTTCCTCGCCGCCGTCACGATTACGGAATCCGGAGTTGGATCCAATCGGAGGAAGGCCGGGTCCGCATCAGGAGCCTTGTACTTCTTTTGCAGCCTGGAGGGGGCTGCTTTCGTCACCGCCGGAGTGAGGAAGAGCTCCATGGCGGGCTCCACTAATCCAGGAAGGATAAGTTACTTACCTGTAATCCTAGTTCTCTTCTAGGGGTATCCTCATCAAAGTCATAAGCACTGAATATTCCCGCCCAAGTGCGGGACCCCGGAAACAATATAAAAATATATATGTAAAAAGCACATATATCTAGCTCCACATATATGTATGTACATATATTATTTTTCTCATACCAATGCAGCCCCAAAAAGAGGCGTGTACATGTACTGCAATTATAAAGGAAACAAAGAACACATTAAATCAAATATCTTTTGAATTTTGTGTTTTAATGAGTAAAACCACTCATAACTCCTGAAAGTTGCTCATAAAAAGACATTGCTAGCCTCAGGCTGCATTGAAAAGCAATAACATAGAAAATGAAAGCATTTTCAACAAAAACTGGCACTGTGCCTTTCAGGCAGCCCTGAACCCAGGCTTCCCATCATGCCTCAGGGGTGACAGTTAGGTCAGTTGTTCTTTGCATAACCCTGATGTCAGGGCTAAATACAAATATGAAAACGTACAGCTCTCATTTACCTGGGGAGGCGGGTGGGTTGCTTATGACTTTGATGAGGATACCCCTGAAAGAGAACTAGGATTACAGGTAAGTAACGTATCCTTCTCTTCCAGGGGATCCTCATCAATAGTCATACGCACTGAATAGAATAGCAAGCCCAACAACCACCTGCAGGTAAATGAGAAGTACATCTTCTACCTTAAAAGACCCAACATCACAGCCCAGACTGGCTGTTAAACAGATTCCGCAAGGAGGCTTGGCCTACTTGGGTATCTGCTCTCGTGTCAGAATCAAGACAATAATGTCTGGTAAATGTATGGACGGACTGCCAGGTCGCCGCCTTACAGATCTCAGACATAGGCACATTATTGAGAAAGGCCTCAGTCGCAGCCCTTCCCCTGGTGGAATGCGCCTTGGGAGAAAACCCCAGGGGGTTTTGCGCTAGCTGGTAAGTAAGTTTAATACATGAAATGATCCATCTGGAAATGGAACGTTTTGAGGCAGCATGGCCTGTCCTGATCGATCCATAGTTAACGAAAAGATGATCAGAACGACGAATCACTTTAGACCTGTCAAGATTGAATTTTAAAACCCTTTTCAGGTCTAAAGAATGCAGAGACCTCTCAGCTGGAGTAGAGGGGTTGGGAAAAAAAGTGGGCAGAGAAATGATCTGATTTACATGAAAATCTGACACCACTTTAGGCAGAAAAGATGGATGCGTCCTTAGCACCACCCTATTCAAATGGAACACCGTATAGGATTCTGATGCACAGAGGGCTTGAATCACGCTCACTCTGCGAGCTGACGTGATAGCCACCAAAAAAGCCGCTTTCCATGAAAGATGTTGTAAAGTAGCTTTGTGAATGGGTTCAAAAGGAGGACCCATTAACTTTGATAGCACCAAGTTCAACCCCCAGGGTGGAGAAGGAGGACGCACTGGAGGGTATACTTTTTTCAACCCTTGCAGGAAGTCCTTGACAGATGCTAGCTGGAAAAAAGAGGTTTGAGAAGGCGACCGCCTATAAGCCGTTATAGCCACTAGGTGCACCTTGATGGAATTAAATTTTAAACCTGCTTTAACCAGATACAACAAATAAGGAAGAACTGCTTATTCTTGACATTTGATCGGATCATGACTATTCTGTATACACCACATATAGAATCTCTTCCACTTGCATGCATACGAATGTCTGATGGAAGGACGCCTTGCCTCTTTCAGAATGAACATGCAGTCCTCTGGCAATCCTAGATGGCTGTATTGGATAACCTCAGGAGCCATGCTGCCAAGCTCAGTGACGGAAGGTTGGGATTGAAGATCCTCCCGTCCATCTTGGACAACAGGTCCGGCCTGCATGGCAGCCTCCTGTGAGGAGTCACTGACAGATGAAGCAGGTCAGTGTACCACCACTGCCTCGGCCAATCGGGGGCAATCAGAATCATTGTTGTGCACGAGTGTGTTAGTTTGCTCACCACCTTCGGAATCAACGGAAGAGGTGGAAAGGCGTACACAAATTCGTTTGACCAGTCGATCAAAAGAGCATTCCCTCTCGAGCCTGGCTGGTGGAACCTGGAGGCGAAGCTTCGGCATTTGGCGTTTTGGTCGTCCGCGAACAGGTCTATGGTGGGACGACCCCAGGATTGAAAAAGTTCCTCTACCACTTCGTCGTGAAGAACCCAGTCTTCTTTGTCGTCGAAATGATGGCTTAGAGCGTCTGCCCTCACGTTTTGCTCTCCTGGAAGGTGAACCGCCGTGACAGATAGCCCTCGAGCCAGAAGCCAATGCCAGATCCTCTGCGCTTCCAATGACAACGTCCGGGAGCGCGCCCCCCCCCTGCTTGTTCAAGTAGTACATCCTGGTGGTGTTGTCCGTCTGTACTAGCACAGATGCCTCTTAGATTGAGGGGAGGAACGCTTTGAGAGCTGGATGTACTGCTCTCAGCTCCAGCATGTTGATATGGTAAGTGCTTTCCTTGTGTGACCACTGACTTTGCACCTGCAGGGGGCCCATGTGCGCTCAGGGGGAGGTTGGTGGAACAGGACTCCCACCTGCATATTCTGACCTTTTGTCCACCACGGAAGAGAAGCTCGAGCTGCGTCTGAGATGGTGATGTGATCGTCCCAGCGAGCCGATTGCTGATCCCACTTGTCCTCCAGATCCTGCTGAAGAGGACGCATTCGAAGTCTGGCATTCGGGACCAGGAAGATAGGAGACGCCATCGACCCTAGCAGGGAGGCAATCCTGCACACTTGCCGCGAAGAATCAGTTGACATTTCTGGGTGATTGATGATTGTCTCTCCTCCGAAGGAAACACTTTTCCTGCTTCGGAGTCTAGCAGAACTCCAAGGAAGTGGATCCTCTGGGTGGGCTGAATGACTGACTTTCCGAAGTTGACATGTAGCCCTAGTCTCTGGCAGAGCTGTATACAAGTTTGGAACTGATTTCTTACGCTGACTGGGGAAGGACCTTTCACCAGCCAATCGTCCAAGTATGGATACATGAAGACCCCTCTGCGGCGTAGAGCAGCTGCCACCACCCCAACACACTTCGTGAACACCCGAGGGGCCGACTTCAACCCAAATGGCAGGACTTTGAACTGATAGTGGGAGGTCCCCACCCTGAACCGAAGAAATCTTCTGTGACTGGGGTGTATTGGAACATGAAAATAAGCATCTTGAAGGTCCAGCGAACACATCCAATCTCCCTTCCTGAGATGTGGATATATTTGGTGAAGCGCCAACATGCGGAATCTTTCCTTTTTTGACGTGCAGATTTAGCGTTCGCAAGTCCAGGATGGGTCTTTATTCTGCCTTCTGTCCTTTTTTCTTGACCAGAAAATAACGGGAGTACACCCCTTTTCCCCTCTGAGAGACCGGAACTCTCTGGATAGCTGACTTTTCGAGTAGAGTGGTGACTTCTTTTTGCAGTAGGTGCAGCTGATGATTTGATGTTGACATCGGAGGAACTGGTGGAGGCAGACTATTGAAACGAAGACAGTACCCATTCTGAAGCATAGACAACGCCCATCTGTCTTTTGTGATGCTTTGCCACTCTTTCAAATGCTTTGCCAGGCTTCCCCCCACTGGAGTTGTCCACGGCGCTGGGGGAAGAGACGACTCATTGCTTGGCTTGAGCCTTGCCGGTGTTGTTGCCTTGGCGCTAATTATGTCCTCCCTTGTAATTACGCTTGCCTTTATACTGGGACTTTTGCTGCCCCTGCTGATCGTGGCTCTTCTGCCAGTTCGGGGTTTGAGCCCGCTGCTTTGTAGAGCCCTTGTTGAAGGAGCGAAATTTCTTCTTGAACGCCTTCTTCTTCTCAAGACCCACCGCCTTGAGAGTTTCCAGCTCTGCCTTCATGCGCTGCATTTCTTCGTCTGCACTTGTGCCAAACAATGAAGTACCTGAAAAAGGTAAGTTCAATATTCGCGCTTGGGCTTCTGGTTTTAGCGCCGTTAGTCGCAACCATGATGACCTCCTTGCCGTTACCCCATGAGCATACCCATGAGCTGCTAGGGTAGCCCCATCCGCTGCGGCGCTTATCACCTGGTTGGAGACTTGACTGCCTTCCAGGAGGATTTCCTCAAAGTCCTTCGGTCCTCTGCTGGGAGTTTCTCCACAAAACGCTGTAGAGAATCCCACAAGGATTGGTCATAACGCCCCAAGAGGGCTTCCGCATTGGCAACCTTGAGAAAAGCCGCTGATGTATTGCAGACCCGCCTTCCCCACGAGTCTTGCATCTTACTGTCCTTATCCGGAGGAACAGTGGAGGACGAGGCGAATGCGTTGGACTTCCTCGCCGCCGCGATAATCACTGAGTCCGGGGGAGGATCAGCTCTGAGGAATAGCGGCTCGTCCTCTGGAGATTTGTACTTTTTAAGAATCCTTGCCGGAGCCGCCTTGACCGTCGCTGGGGTTAAGAAGACGTCCATAACTGGCTCTATAATCCCCGGCACCAAAGGCAGAAGCGGTTTGGGTGCAGACCTATGCTGTAGTGTTTCAAAAATTATTGAGGTCTTGATCTGCGGAGCTTTTAAGGTAACTCCCAGCTTATGAGCTCCCCTACCCAGTATGTCCTGAAAAGTGAAGCTATCATCAATTGGAGATACCCTCGTTGAAGGAGAGTCTGTCAGGGTAGGAGAGTAGTTTCTGTGAGGGCGGGTCGAGGAAGAAGAAGTAGAAGGAGTACTTCGGTCTCTCCTTGTGCTTCTTGATCGTGATCTACGCCTGCCGGTTCGCACCCTGGAGCGCGATCGTTCCCTCTGACGAACTGGGGAGCGCGATCTTTCCCTCTGGCGAACTGGGGCGCGTGATCTTTCTCTCTGGCGAACTGGAGAGCGTGATCTTTCTTTTTGCCTCACCGGAGAGCGTGACCGTTCTCTAGGCCTAGAGAGCGTTTGCTGCATCCGATACGCTGTCTCCTTGTCCGTAGCCCAGTGATGAAGTGGCTTGTACCATCTCGGTGAAAGTCTGACAGTAGGCGACTTTTGCGCTAAATCTTTCACTGGAGAGTGTGATGGAGTCGTTGCATCCCTTTGCGAATGCCTGGATTCCTCGCTGCCCGACTGATAAATAATTACATCCGGGCCAGAGTCCGAACCTGAGCCAGCCGCAGACCTGGAGCGACCGCGAGAGTCCCTCTGTTCTGGCGACCTCTTCCGCTTGGCAGCGTGACTGTCACTCACTTGCGAGCCCTGGTCATCCTCCGCAGCTGAGGCAGACCCAGATGATCTTATAGACTGCTGCGCCACTGGCTGAGGCTGAAGCACTGGAGTTCCATGCCTCGACGTCGACTTCTGAGGAGGTGAAGTCCATACAGGCTTCTCCAACGTCGAACTTTGCTCATCTTTCGACGGCGAGTGCCCTGCCGATGTTTGTGAATGCCTCGACGTCGAGCGTCGAAGGTGGAAGCTTCGACGTCAAACTACCATGGTCCTTCGACGACGATGAATGCCTCGACGCCGAATGTCGATGGGTCGTCGACGGAGAATCCCTCAACGTCGATCGCCAATGACCTGGCGACGACGAAGGATGCTTCGAGGTCGATCGCTTCCTCGACGTTGATCGGCGATGACCTGACGACGACGGGGGATGCCTCGACGTCGATCGCCGATGACCTGGCGACGACGGAGGATGCCTCGACGTCGAGCGTCTATAGCCAGACGACGACGGAGGCTGCCTCGACGCCGAGCGCCGATGACTAGGCGACGGCGGAGGCTTCGACGTTGAAAACTCTACCTGAGCCTTCGACGACGGAGGTCTCGATGTTGAGCCGCCCTGCTTCAACGGGGACCTCTCTCGACGTTGCACTCGACGCTGCACATCGCCCGGTTGACGTCAGCGTAGTTTTCTTGACTTTCGACGCTGAAGACTAAACCTTCTTCGTTGTTGGAGACCTTGACGCCGATCCCGACGCCGAAGGAGAGCAGGTCGGAACTTTTTTCGACGTCGACCGCTTCATAAGTCCCTTTGGAGACCTACCTCTCTCAGAAAGTCCATAAATCCTGCTTCTTTCTCTGTCCTTGATAGTTCGGGATGACAAGGACTGGCAGTGGACACAAGATGCTACCTCATGAGAATCAGGTAGACAGCGAATACACACAGGATGTGTATCTGACCAAGCCTTCTTATGCCCACACGCAGGGCAGGTGTCAAAAAGAGCCTTAGGCATTTTTGACAAAATATTTACCTTTTTTGAGCCCAAAAAAGGTATAACTATCTCTCTAGGGTAAAAACCCGTCGAGTGAGATCAAAAATTTGAAGAAAACACCAAGTAATTCTGACAGAAAGTAAAAAAAAGGTGGGAGCTGTTAACCAGGGTCCTGACAGAAGGAACCGGAAAGAACAACTGACCTAACTGTCACCCCTGAGGCATGATGGGAAGCCTGGGTTCAGGGCTGCCTTAAAGGCACAGTGCCAGTTTTTGTTGAAAATGCTTTCATTTTCTATGTTATTGCTTTTCAATGCAGCCTGAGGCTAACAATGCCTTTTTATGAGCAATTTTCAGGAGTTATGAGTGGTTTTACTCATTAAAACACAAAACTCAAAGGATATTTGATTTAATGTGTTCTTTGTTTCCTTTATAATTGCAGTACATGTACAAGGTTTTACATTGTGGTAGCCTCTTTTTGGGGCTGCATTGGTATGAAAAAAATAATATATGTACATACATATATTTGGAGCTAGATATATGTGTTTTTTACATATATATTTTTATATTGTTTCCGGGGTCCCGCACATGGGCGGGAATATTCAGTGCTTATGACTTTGATGAGGATCCCCTGGAAGAGAACCAAGGGCAACAGAGGCCTAGATAGGTGCTTCTTGTGGAGAGTCTCAAATATTACTGAGGTCCTAGGCGTGGGCACAGTCAGTTGGATGCCCAGCTTGCTCGCATCACTCAACAAGACTTCCTGAAAGGAGACCACGTCGTCCACAGGGGATACCCTCGTCCGAGGGGATTCTGACAGAGTTGGCGAATAATTCCTTTCTCTGGACGAATCCGTGCTGTACCTAGACCGGCCCTTCTTACGGTGTTGTCTGGACCTCGTCGACGAGCGACGGCGACTCCTTGATCTCGCTCTCCGTCCGAAGCGAGATCTAGGTCTTCTAGGCCTTGGGCATTCCGCGGGTGCTTGCGGCGGAACCTGCGGTGGTGGCCTGACTGGGGACCTCGGCCGAGGTGCCCCCTTAGGCGGCGTAGGGAGGTGCGTCAGTGAGACCGACCTCGGAGGCCGTGGCGGTGCATGTGGAGGAACAGGCGGAGGTGGTGGCGAAGGAGTGCACCGCGGCGGCGGCTCCTTAGGCAGTGGAGGAGTAGGAAGGGTAGGTAACTTCGGCTTGGGGGGGCGAGTACACCACAGAGTACACCGAGCCCGGCGACTCCCTTATCTTCTTCCTTGGCGTAGGCGATCGAGAGGCAGCGCCCCCTGTCGGTGACCGACGTCGCCGTCATGCCCCTTAGGATCTGGAAGGACTCCTGGCTCCAGAACGCCTCCTGGAGGATGATCTCTTCCTCTTAGGCGCCGAGCGCCTCTTCAGCGTCGAAGAACGCCTCCTCGATGCCGACGAACGCCGCCTCGGCGTCGACGACCTATGCCTCGACGACGGACTTCGCCGCCTCGACGCTGAAGATCTGCGCCTTGACGTCGAACGTGCCCTTCTCGACGCCGATCGTCGAGTCGACGTCGAGGGTGAATGGCAGTGTCACCTCGACGGCGAGCGCCGAGTCGACGCTGAGGGCGAACGGCGGTGTCGGCTTGACGGCGAGCGCCGACGACGTCTCGAATCCTTACGACGTCGAAGTGTCGACGACGACGTCGATGATGACAACGTCGATGATGATGGCGTCTTCGGCGGCGATCTCGACGGCGGTCTCGTCAGCCCCCTCGACAGCGAACGTCGACGTCACCTCGACCAAGAGCCCGGGGGAGACGGGGAGCAGATCGCCGTCATGCCTCTCGACGCCGTCGTCGATGGTATCGACGTCGACGGAGAACGGCAACGCTTTCTGGCCTTCTTGGCGCTGGGGAGCCCCCCAGAGGCCTCAGCATGGGCAGAGGAAGTAGATCCAGCCTGCCCAGACCCACCTTGACTCTGTAGCCTTCTTTCTTCCAGTCCTTGGAGCCTGATCTTCTTTCTGTCTCTCAGGGTCCTGGAGGAGAAGGTCTGGCAAATCTCACACTTCTCAGGTAAATGAGTAGAAATGGAGACACAAGATACACACAGGGTGTGGGTCCGACTTGGCCTTCTTCCTGGAGCACTCCGGGCATTTATCAAATAATGCTGGCATTTTTGACAAAAAGGAGTGCACAGAATACTAGAAGAAGAAGAGGGCACCAAAATACATCGAGTGTAAACACTCACACACTTTAAAAGTGCAAAAATTCTTATAACAAACCCAAAAAGGGAGAGCTCAATGCTCCAGGGTCCTGCTAGCAGGAGCCGGAAAAATGAACTGAAAGTAAATGGGACCTGCTGAGCATTCTGGGATACCAGGAAAGTTCTGGAAAGTTTTCTTAAAGGCACAGTATCCCTTTTTGAGCCACATAATGGCAGCATATAGGGCTTGTCTGTCCTCTCCTTCCTCTCTATCATTCCAGAGGCTTTGTAGGTAAAAGGGGAAGTTTTTCTCTATGAAGAAAACTTGACAGGCTGTGCTGTTTGTGGTTGTGGTGGAATATCTAGTTGAAGTACTGGACAGTGTAGCCTGTGTATATAGGCTGCATTATATGTCTTTAAATTCTCTCTTACGTGTCTTGCAGGACTGCAATTTTAGACAGTTTAAGAGATTATTTTTGATTGCTCCGGGGTCCACGCTCATGAGCGGGACTATTCCCTAGATTATGACTATACACAGAGATCCCCTACTACAGAAGTGAATTTCTTCCATAGGAAATCATTGACTGTTTTTCTGTGAAATTTCTTCTAAAGTGTCAACTTTCAAAATATCAAAATATTACTTAAAAATCACTACAGTGACTTAACCGATTTTGCTCAACTGTTTACAATACCTGTCTCAGGACTGAATCTAGGATCCAGTCCTGCAGTTAGAAAAGTAATCCTGCAAGTAATCTATTGCCTCCTTTTAGAAATTCCCATTGAGCTCAATGTGCTATTGGGTTTGAAATGGTGTTGCCTATTGCAACAAACTGTAACTATTGCATTCCAAAAGTCTATAGTCAATTTGCAAAGTATTTAACTAGAGTAACTCATTCTGAGAAAGTATATTTTGATACCTTGTTGGTTCTAAAATAAAATGACTATGGGCCATATGTAGGTGAGCCAATACCGGTCGGTAACGGTGAAATTCGTTAAATTTCACCGTTAACGACCGGTATTTAGGCATTTGAGATGTAGGGAGGATTCGGTATTAAGGAATCGGTAAATACTGATTCCTTAATACCGATTCCTTATGGCCTTGTATTTAAGGAATCGGTAATACCGATTCCTTAAATGCAATGTAGGTAGCACTCAAAACAGTGCACCTCAGCCTTAAGGAATCGCTATTTACCACCGACTCCAAGTTGGTGGTAAATAGCGATTTCCTTTCAAAAAGCACTTTTTCACTTTTTTGCTTTTTGAAATGTGACATGTGGCACACATCCATGCCCTTAGGGCATGCATGTGTGCCACATATCCACACATGTACATTTCAGGGGTGCAACAGGGTGTTCTTTGGACACCCTGGCACCCTTGAAATACCTCCCGGTATTACCGATTCGGTAATACCGAATCGGTAATACAGAATGTCTTCACATTCATTCCTATGGGCCTCCAAGCCCATAGGAATGAATGGGTAGGTATTCCTTATTACCGAATCTCAATTACAGATTCGGTAATAACGGATATTAAGAATTCGGTATTTTTTACCGAATTCCTACCTACATCTGAATACTGATTCCTAAATACCGAATCGGTAAAATTCTGTACTTAGGAATCGGTATTTCAAAGTTACCTACATCTAGCCCTAAATCGTTTGATATAAAACCATTGGCCTAGAGTTCAGTTCTTGAGTGTGTGAGATCATTTGCTGACTGAGGTGTACAACAAATGCTTTACACTGTCCTCTGATACTGCCTTACTGCTCGGCCAAGCTACCACTTTAGAGAGTAAGGTTATATCTAACTTTAGCCTCTGCCAAACATCTGGGGTCTGTGGACACTGCGCACACTGTACCTATTTAGGAACAGTATATACAGAGCCACTTTCTCACAGTAGTGCCTACAGATAAGTCAATGGTATGTCAAGAAGAACAAGTTACTTACCTTCGGTAATGCTTTTTCTGGTGGATACAGTATCTGCCTGTGAATTCCTCACCTTGTGAATATCCCCTGCGCCAGCAGCATTTTGAATTTTTTTGTAGCTCTCCACGCCAACGAGGACGATGACACAGAAGCATGGCTCCGCTCGCGACTCCGCTGACATCACTGGAGCCAAAAGAAAGCCTCGTCGGCTTGATGACGTCAGTTCCACCCTTTTTTCCATGCCTGCAAGGCACAAGGACGGACCAACACAAATATATACTGTGTACACAGTACACAGTATTGAAACCAAAACACAGTGTGAAATCAATGCAGTAAAGCAAAAATAATTAAACGCTTCCATTGAAAGTAATAAACATAAAATAACACCATTGCAGGTATACAAGGGTGGACAATGGGGAGGTGGTTGGGTCAGTGAGGAATCCACAAGCAGATACTGAATTCACCAGAAAAAGCTTTACCGAAGGTAAGTAACTTGTTCTTCTGATGGATACATCTGCCAGTGGATTCCTCACCTTGTGAATAGGGTCCCACAGCAGTCCCACTCTCGGAGGAGGGTGTCCACCCTTCAATACCAAAAAGTCCTGTAGGACAGAACGCGCAAAGTGACCGTCCCCCCTCACCTCGGAATCTAAGTTGTAATGCTTCGCGAAGGTGTGGAGGGAGGTCCTAGTTGCCTCTCTGCAAATGTCGTCCACAGGAACACCTCTAGACAAGGCAGATGTTGAAGATTTGGCTCTAGTAGAATGAGCCCTTATACCCTCTGGAAGATCCTTACTGGCCAAAGAGTAACAAATCTTGATGCACAAGATAATCCATCTGGAAAGGGTGCGCTTGTGCATCGGTCTGCCTTTCCTGCAGCCAGCAAAGCCCACGAAGAGCTGGTCATCCACACGATAGTCTCTAGTCCTATCGAGGTAAAAACTCACTGCCCTTTTAGGGTCCAATCGGTGAAGCCGCTCCTCCTTTCCTTGGAAGGGTGAGGGGAGGATAGAAAGAAGGAAGGGTAATGGACTGCCCCAGATGAAAGGGAGTTACCACCTTAGGCAGAAAAGCAGCCCTGGTCCTGAGAACCATTCTATCAGCATGAATAGTCAGGAATGTCGGTTTTGAACTCAGAGCTTGAAACTCACTTACCCTCCTTGCCGAGGTAATGGCAACAAGAAATACAGTCTTTAAAGACAATAGACTCAAGGGACACTTGTGCAAGGGATCGAAGGGAGAACCCATCAAGTAGGTTAAGACCATATTTAAGACCCATTGAGGCACAATAAATGGAGTGGGCGGATATTTGTTGGTAAGGCCCTTAATGAATCATAACACAATGGGTGATTTAAACAAAGATGGCTGGTGCGGCAAGCAAAGGAACGCAGACAAAGCTGATAAATAGCCATTCACAGTAGCCACAGCAAAGCCCTGCTGGGCTAGAGAAAGAGCAAATTAAAGGATGTTGGATAAGCGTGCCCTCAAAGGGTCAATAGACTTCTCCCCACACCAATGAACAAATTTGGACCACCTATAGGAATAGATAGACTTGGTGGAGAGACGTCTGGTGGACAAAATAATGTCCACCACGTCAGAAGGAAGAGAAAAAGAATTCAGTAGATCTGTGTACCACACCCTTCTTGGCCAATCTGGGCGATCAATATGACAATATGACTTGGGCCCAGTCTTGGCGAATCTTCTTCAGAACCTGAGGAATCAAGGGTATGGGAGGAAATGCGTAAAGGAGTTGTGATCCCCAACTCAACTGAAACGCGTCCCCCAACGCTCCCTGCAACGGATACTGGAGACTGCAGAATGACGGGCAGAGAGCGTTCTCGTGAGTGGCAAACAGGTCCACCCGAGGAGTTCCCCACGTCCGGAAGACGTGACGAACCACCTCCGGATGAAGCCTCCACTCGTGGTCTGCAGAGAACTGCCGACTGAGACTGTCTGCACGCACGTTCAGAACTCCGGCCAGATGATTTGCCATCAGACAAATCTGATGATCCCGAACCCAGGACCAGAGACGCAGAGCCTCTCTGCAGAGACAATCCGACTCCACTCTTCCCTGCTTGTTGACATACCACATTGCGGTTGTGTTGTCCGTCAGGACTTGAACCGACTGACCGCGAAGGGAAGGGAGGAAAGCCTTGAGCACCAAACGTATTGCATGCAACTCCAAAAGGTTGATGTGAAGCAACCTTTCCTCTGGAGACCAAAGACCCTTGATCTCCAGATCCCCCAGATGAGCACCCCACCCTAGAGTGGATGCATCCGTTATCACTGTGGTCACCGATGGAGGTAGATGGAAGGGCTTTCCTTGAGACAGATTGCCCTCCACGCTCCACCAAGACAGATCCACGGCAGCTTCTCTGGAGATCCTCACAGACTCCCCGAGATCTCCATTTTGTTGATACCACTGCCAGCGGAGGCACCACTGGAGCACCCTCATGTGCCAGCATGCATGGTCGACCAACGAGCAGACGAAGGACCTTCAGGACTGGAATGACCGCTCCGTTGTAAAACAAGGGAATCATCTCCTGAATGTCGAGAATCCTTTGTGGAGGAGGGAATGCTCAACACACAGTAGTGTCCAGTACTGCTCCTATGAACTGGTTGTGCTGAGAGGGCACCAGGTGAGACTTGGGCACATTTATTGAGAAATCCAATTTGTACAACAGCTGAGTTGTAACCTGCCGATGATGAAGCACCTTCTTTGGCGACTCTGCTTTGATCAGCCAGTCTTCCAGATAGGGGTAAACCGGAAGCCACGATCTCCTGAGATGGGCTGCCCCCCGCCCTGCCATCACCTTGGTGAAGACTCGAGGTGCAGTAGTAAGTCCAAACGGGAGGAGCGCAAACTGATAATGTTGTGCCCCTACTGTAAAACGGAGATTCTTCCTGTGCGACTTCAGGATCCGGATATGATACCATCCAATCTTCCTGTTGCAACGCTTGAAGAACCTGCGCAAGGGTGAGCATCTTGAACTTCTCCTGTTTCAGAAAAAGTTCAAGATCCTGAGATCTAGGATTGGACGTAACCTGCCATCCTTCTTGGGAATCAGGAAATACCGGGAGTAGCATCCCTGACTTCTTTCCTGCTCTGGAACCACCTCTATTGCACCCTTTTTCAGTACATTTAACACTTCTTCCTGCAGGAGAAGAAGGTGGTCCTCCAAGCAAGCCCCTTGACAAGGAGGGTAATTTGGTGCGAACTCCCAAAAGGGAAGACCATACCCATTCACTACAAGATTGAGAACCCAAAGGTCTGTGGTAACCGATTCCCAATCTTAAAGAAAATGAGTAAGCCAACCCCCCCACAGGACCATCATGATCCAGAATGGTGGATCTAGGGCTGCTTTGCTGTGGCAAGAGGGGAGAGGTAGAGAAAGAGGAGGAGGAGGGCTGGCGGCCTCGTGGGCGACCTCTGTTCTTGCCCCTGTAGGACTTGTAGAAGGTGTTTTGCTGCTGCTGAGGCAGTCTGTAGGTCCGAAAGGACGATCTCCCAAAACCCCTGTACTTACTGGACAAGGATCCTCTAGGCTGAGCCTGAAGGACCAAAAACTTGGCAGTGGCTTTACTGTCCTTAAACCTTTCCAAGGCTGCATCCGCTTTCTTTCCAAACAGCCCTGAACCATCAAAAGGGAGATCCAGAAGTGTTGCCTGCACATCTGGGGAGAACTCCGATGATTTAAGCCAGGCACTCCTTCTTGTAGCGACAGCAGACCCCATGATCCTGGCAGCAGAGTCTGCAGTGTTCAGACCACTTTGAATCACCTGACGAGCAGCCGCTTGTGTGTCTGACAAGACCTCATTAAAATTCTGTCTGTCCTCCTCAGAGAATTTAGGGGCAAGTTGCTTAACAGAGTCCATTAGGGCATGGATGTAACGTCCCAAAAGACAGGTGGCATTTGTGGACTTCAATGCCATGCTTGCCGAGGAAAACACCATTTTTGCAGACTGGTCAAGTTTTTTCGACTCCCTATTGCCAGGAGCCTGAGGAAAAGCCCCAGAAGACCTTTTGGAACATGCAGCTTGAACCCCACCAGACTCTCAGGAGAAGGATGGGAAGATAAAAAGACTGGGTCCTCTGGAGCTGCCCTGTATCTCCTGGCAACAGACTTGGAAACTGCCGGAGCTGAAAAGGGCTTACGCCAAACGTCCATTACAGGCTCAGTGATGGCATCATTGAATGGGAGCAGAGGCTCCACCACAGTAAAAGGTAAATGAAGAACTTCCGTCAAGATATTTGACTTAAATTCAGCCCTGGGCACCTGGAGGTCTAAAAGTTCTGCTGCCTTCCTTATCACTGTGTGGTAAGGAGCATTATCCTTTGAAGGAGCATCAGATGGAGATAAAAGCTCCCATTCTGGAAACATATCAAGGCCATTTGCCTCCTTCAGTTCAACAAAATAGTCTTCCGACTCCTCTATCTCACCTTCCTCCATTTCCTCCAAACGATACCTCTGCTCTTCTAAAATCATCTGAGCGTCTCTCCTAGATCTCATTCTCGGCACCGGCATCGATGGAGCGGACAAGACTCCAACGGCGCCAGAGCCGGCTTAGAACAGGGATCCGGAGGCACAGCCTGCGTCGAACGAGGTCGAGCTGACGGTGCCGGAGATGAAGGGAACGGCATCGACGTCCTCGGCGCCGGGAAATGCCAAGACGGAGCCGCTGGCAGAAATGACATAAAGGGAGCCTGCAAAAACAACAGGTGATGGACAGAATGCAGAACAATTTCATACATTCACCCCAGTACAGAGATCTGGGCCTAAATCCATCATTTTTGTGCTCACCATGCCATTCCAGTTTGAACCCAGCCATATGCAAATCAGTCTTGACCCTGTGCCCCATGGGGACAGTCCAGCCCGAACTGCCAAGCCAGGTCCTCCCTGGACTGGAAACAAGCATCCAAGGACCGGTTTCGGGCTATCAGCTCTCATCAGCCTGGATAGCTTGTTTCCAGTGGCATGGAGAGCACGGGACTCACGTCTGAGCCTTCCCGTCCCACTCGGGGTGACAAATGCAAAAACAACAGGTGATGGACAGAATGCAGAACAATGTCATACATTCACCCCAGTACAGAGATCTGGGCGTAAATCCATAATTTTTTTGTTCACCATGCCGTTCCAGTTTGAACCTAGCCATATGAAAATCAGTCTTGACCCTGTGCCCCATGGGAACAGTCCAGCCCGAACTGCCAAGCAAGGTCTTCCCTGGACTGGAAACAAGCATCCAAGGACCGGTTTCGGGCTTTCAGCCCTCATCAGCCTGGATAGCTTGATTCCAGTGGCATTGAGAGCACGGGACTCACGTCTGAGCATACCCGTCCCACAGGGGGTGACAAATGTAAAAACAAAAGGTGATGGACAGAATGCAGAACAATGTCATAAATTCACCCCAGTACAGATATCTGGGCCTAAATCCATCATTTTTTTACTCACCATGCCATTCCAGTTTGAACCCAGCCATATGCAAATCAGTCTTGACCCTGTGCCCCATGGGAACAGTCCAGCCCGAACTGCCAAGCCAGGTCCTCCCTGGACTGGAAACAACAAGCATCCAAGGACCGGTTTCGGGCTTTCAGCCCTCATCAGCCTGGATAGCTTGATTCCAGTGGCATGGAGAGCACGGGACTCACGTCTGAGCATACCCGTCCCACTCGGGGTGACAAATGCAAAAACAACAGGTGATGGACAGAATGCAGAACAATGTCATACATTCACCCCAGTACAGAGATCCGGGCCTAAATCCATAATTTTTATGCTCACCATGCCATTCCAGTTTGAACCCAGCCATAAGCAAATCAGTCTTGACCCTGTGCCCCATGGGAACAGCCCGAACTGCCAAGCCAGGTCCTCCCTGGACTGGAAACAAGCATCCAAGGACCGGTTTCGGGCTTTCACCCCTCATCAGCCTGGATAGCTTGATTCCAGTGGCATGGAGAGCACGGGACTCACGTCTGAGCATACCCGTCCCACAGGGGGTGACAAATGCAACAAGCATTTGCAATGCAATAGGTCTCGCATTAGGAAAGTTCGAGCTATTGGTATTGTAAATGACATTTTTTATTTATGTGTTGGTTTTGAAAATAGCTAAATTAATAGCTTTGTTATTTACAATGCCAACAGTTTTAACTTTCGCAAATGTGACACCCATAGCATTTGTAATGCAATATGTGTTGTATTTACGTGACTTAGATGTATTGATATTACAAATAACAATGGCTTTTAATTGTTTTTAATAATTAATACTTAAAAAAAAGTTATTGTAATTCATAATGGCAATAGCTTAAACTTTTGTAAATAACTTGTGAAGATTATGTTCAGTTTATTTTATTGTGAGGAAAATCCAAGAGCAGAAGTGAAATATTAACATCTTTTTGTGACATTTGTAATAAAGCTTAAAACATTGAGAGAACATATTTGAACCAGTTTTTGTTGAATGGTTGCACAGATTGATGTTGTGGTCGCGACGAGCGATGTTGTGGTGGCGACGAGTGATGTTGTGGTGGCAACGAGTGATGCTGTGGCGTTCAGTGATGCTGTTGTAGCGCATAGTGATGTTGTGGTGCCCCTGAGTGATGCTGTGGTGGTGCTGAGTGATGATGTGGCGATACGATAGATAGATAGAGTGAGTGCGATAGATAGATCGAGTGAGTGCGATAGATAGATCGAGTGAGGGCGATAGATAGATAGAGGGTGGGTGATAGATAGATAGAGGGAGGGCGATAGATAGATAGAGGGGGCGATAGATAGATAGAGGGCGATAGATAGATAGAGTGATGGCGATAGATAGATAGAGTGAGGGCGATAGAGAGCTAGATGGAGTGAGGGCGATAGAGAGCTAAATAGAGGGCGATAGATAGAGGGCGATAGATAGACAGAGTGAAGGCGATAGATAGATAGAGTGAGGGCGATAGATGGATAGAGAGAGGGCGATAGATAGACTGAGAGCGATAGATAGACAGAGCGATAGATAGACTGAGGGCGATAGATAGAGTGAGGGCGATAGATAGAGTGAGGGCGATAGATAGATAGAGTGAGGGCGATAGATAGATAGAGTGAGGGCGATAGATAGATAAAGTGAGGGCGATAGATAGAGTAAGGGAGAAAGCATTTTTATCATGTATTCGTGTGGTATTCTGTCTGGAAGACAGAAACACACTGTGTTGTATTTTAAAAGCCAACGTGCTCGTTTGGTGTGACTCGCTTTTAGGAACATTGCGGTACAGTAATATGGTGCTTCGCAGGTCATCACAGTACCTCACACCTTCTTGTGAATGATAGCTAAGGCTCTGGCTAGGATTAGGACAGTGCATTTCCCGCAAGAACATCGCTCATGTGACATGTGATCTTGTACGTTTCCTCACGCTGGTGGCAGAGGGACATGGTGCTTCTACTATCCCGATGGTACATTCCCTTCCCAGCCGCAGCAGACTCAGTCAGGGCGAGCCGCTGACATCCAGTCCTCATGTAGGGAGGCATAAAACTCCCTCCCGGGCTTTGCTCTGCTGTCAGGCGGGAGTGAGGCAACTGAGTCTGTGACAGTCCGCTCCCTCACAACGGGGGGTGGATACTGTAAGCGGTCTTTGGAGAAGGCACCAAACCCAGCCAAGAAGCTGCAGCACAGAGGGGGCACCCTAGGGGAGAACAGATGTGTTTTCTGGATACTCAACTGTGCCACTTAAGGTGCTCCACACGGTGGGATTGTAGGTGTGGCACTTGCCTCAATGCAAGCACGGAAAATGCCCCCCGTCAGGTACTGAAATCCAGCCATTATTGGGGTACAGTATCTGATATCTTTGTGCCTTGGTGTCACTGCACCTGCTGCACCATCCAACGCTATGCGACAGAATGCGTGCAGAACGTGTAAACAGATACGCTAGGTTAAGGACAGGGCGAACTTCCGTTGTAACACTATAATATACATACACGACACGGAGACACGTTTTTAAAGCGCACTTTCATCTCAACCTGGCTCTTGGAGCTATTGGACCTCACCTTACCCACACGTGAATGGTGAAAGGTTGTGTTGACCCGCTAGAATTTGTAAATGTGTCCATGTAACACAGGCCCATATATAGAATGTATCAGGTATGCACCAGCTGTTCTGTACTATTTCTCTTTATCTTCTATGCCCCCGTCGAATAGAGGCTTGCGTGTGTGCCCACGTCGCTGAAATACAGATGGCCAGTACCTCGCCATTCGGCCTTGGCGCCTCTCCCGCGGCGGGCCGACTCCGGAGCGCATGCTCCTGCCCTCTGCCGATACTGGGGCCTGCTCGCGTGCTCTCCCCGAAGCTCGGGAGCAATTATTCATCACAGGCTAGCCTCGACTTTTAACCGCACGCCTCTGGGGGGTAAAGGAAGACCAGAGCCGGTGCCCTCACACGCAGCAGCTGGTGGGAGGGCTTTTTCAACAATTATGCGCTTGTTCCGGCCGGGGGCTCTCCGCCACTTGGTCCGCGATGTCCCCTGCGGTGCAGCCCCGCAGCCCGGTTCCCAGCTGTTACGTGGCAAGAGGCAGGTGTACACCGCAGTGAGCAGCGAGGCAGGCCCAGGGGTGCAGTTGGGGCTCGCTGCTCCCTACACCCTATTTATTCAATGTGGCACCAGCCAGCTCACAGTTCTAAAGAGCAGTGGCAATCTCTGGCCATAGAAAGGCTAACAAACCGCTACCATCCATACACAGCACACCCCATGCCTCCTCTAGCGCTACTTTTTCTTTAGCCCTCACCTCGCCAGCGCACAACTCTGCATTCAGTTCACTTAATCTGCTAGTGCCCTCCACAACACCTCCCATCCCTCACAGCTTCTTTTCTTAGCTCTTTTCTTACCAGCGCACGGTGATGCTTTCAGTTCACTGAATCTCCCTGTGCCTCCCAACGCGCCAGAAACCTTCGTGCTCCCCCTTCCCCGGTCTGTATCACGTAATTACCCATGCATGATTTTGGGGGTTTGCTAGACCGAATCGGGGGAGCCGGCAGCCTCTATCCCAACGCTAGACCGTCGCTGACGCCGTGACCTTCTCGCTTGCAGCTGCTCATCAGTGTCCAACTCGTTGTTATTAGGGTTAGGCTGAGTGCTATCCTGGCTTCCGGCACAGTTTATCGGTACTTGCTGGTGCTGGCAGTGTCACATGTTAACGCACCTTTATCCCTCCGTGTTGCGGTTTCACTTTCGATTCTGCTTGTCTTGATCGCCATCTTGCCCCTCTACCCAGCACTCTCCGTATGTATCTTGATTTTCCATCCAGTACTTGCTTTTGGTGTCTTTGTTTCAGTGCCATCAGTTGCTGCTGCTGTTCCGATACATTGAACTTCCTTTTTGATCCCTTTTCCTTACAAGGCTCTTTCTGGGCTGCTGTTCTTAGTCTCCGATCCGACAGACCGATATTCTTAGGCAGCCATTTGCTCTGCAGTGCAGTTCCCTGGGGGAAGTGCACCGCACCGTCGTCTGCCATCGTCTTGAGGAAATCACCAGCCCGGCTAGGAAGCCAGGCAACCTATGTTGGGACGGGGGCAGGGCCTCAAGAAGACAGGAAGCAGACGGGAGCCTACCCCGCGCTCCTGCGAGTGAGCCTGTGAGCCTGCGGGGCTCCCGTGCTCATGGAGAGCCCCGCCTGCTGCCGAGCCTGAGCCGCTGACCCTGCACACCTGAGGAGGAAAGACCGGCCTGGAGACCAGCGGGGGAGTCCTGAGTCAGCCCAGTGAGTAGGGGGACGTGTAAACACAGTTTTTTTTGTGCATCAGGCTTGCGAGACAGGAGATGGGCACTTCGAGTGTGTGGATGCGCGCATGTGACTGTGTGTGTGTGCGCCTGAGCCCGTGAGTAGGTTGCGTAGGGGTGTGCGCGTGTGTGTGTGAGCGTGTGTGTATGCTGTGTGCGCATGCGCGTGTGTGCGCTCGCTTTTGTGTAAGCGCGTGTGTGTGTGAGCGCGTGTGTGAGCGCGAGCGCCCAGGAGAGTCAGACCACCAACAGAAGCGCGTCCTCGCGATCAAATCGCTGAGGTAATGCGCGTAACCACCCCCTCTCAGCCATTCCCAAGAAACCCACAATAATAGGTCTTTCGCTGGAGCAGCGCTATGCGCTGCTAACACCAGCGAGACCTAAAAACAACAGGTGATGGACAGAATGCAGAACAATGTCATACATTCACCCCAGTACAGAGATCTGGGCCTAAATACATAATTTTTATGCTCACCATGCCATTCCAGTTTGAACCCATCCATATGCAAATCAGTCTTGACCCTGTGCCCCATCGGAACAGCCCGAACTGCCAAGCCAGGTCCTCCCTGGACTGGAAACAAGCATCCAAGGACCGGTTTCGGGCTTTCAGCCCTCATCAGCCTGGATAGCTTGATTCCAGTGGCATGGAGAGCATGGGACTCACGTCTGAGCATACCCGTCCCACTCGGGACGGGTATGCTCAGTGCAAAAAAACGATGGATTTAGGCCCAGATCTCTGTACTGGGGTGAATGTATGACATTGTTCTGCATTCAGTCCATCAACTGTTGTTTTTGCATTTGTCACCCCGAGTGGAAGGGGGTATGCTCAGACGTGAGTCCCATGCTCTCCACACCACTGGAGTCAAGCTATCTTGGCTGAAGACGGCTGATAGCCAGAAACCGGTCCTAGGATGCTTGATTCCGGTCCAGGAAAGACATTGCTTGGCAGTTCGGGCTGGACCGTTCTCATGAGGCACAGGGTCAAGGCTGATTGGCATATGGCCATGTCTGAACTGGGGTGGTGTGGAGTGCAAAAAAACGATGGATTTAGGCCCAGATCTCTGTACTGGGTGAATGTATGACATTGTTCTGCATTCAGTCCATCAACTGTTGTTTTTTGCATTTGTCAGCCCAAGTGGGATGGGTATGCTCAGACGTGAGTCCCATGCTCTCCACACCTCTGGAGTCAAGCTATCCTGGCTGAAGACGGCCGATAGCCAGAAACCGGCCTAGGATGATTGATTCCGGTCCAGGAACGACATGGCTTGGCAGTTCGGGCTGGACTGTTCCCTTGAGGCACAGGGTCAAGGCTGATTTGCATATGGCCATGTCTGAACTGGGGCGGTGTGGAGTGCAAACAAACGATGGATTTAGGCCCAGATCTCTGTACTGGGATGAATGTATGACATTTTTCCGCATTCAGTCCATCAACTGTTGTTTTTGCATTTGTCACCCCGAGTGGGATGGGTATGCTCAGACGTGAGCCCCATGCTCTCCACACCACTGGAGTCAAGCTATCCTGGCTGAAGACGGCTGATAGCCAGAAACCGGTCCTAGGATGCTTGATTCCGGTCCAGGAAAGACATGGCTTGGCAGTTCGGGCTGGACTGTTCCCATGAGGCACAGGGTCAAGGCTGATTTGCATATGGCCATGTCTGAACTGGGGTGGTGTGGAGTGTAAAAAAACTATGGATTTAGGCCCAGATCTCTGTACTGGGGTGAATGTGTGACATTGTTCTGCAATCAGTCCATCAACTGATGTTTTTGCATTTGTCACCCCGAGTGGGATGGGTATGCTCAGACGTGAGTCCCATGCTCTCCACACCACTGGAGTCAAGCTATCCTGGCTGAAGACGGCTGATAGCCAGAAACCCGTCCTAGGATGCTTGATTCCGGTCCAGGAAAGACATGGTTTGGCAGTTCGGGCTGGACTGTTCCCATGAGGCACAGGTTCAAGGCTGATTTGCATATGGCCATGTCTGAACTGGGGTGGTGTGGAGTGCAAAAAAACGATGGATTTAGGCCCAGATCTCTGTACTGGGGTGAATGTATGACATTGTTCTGCATTCAGTCCATCATCTGTTGTTTTTGCATAAAGGGAGCCCGAGCATAGGCTTGTGAACCCCCAGATTAAATGCCAGAGGACCCATGGGACCCAAAGGTGCTCCAGAGGTGTACATAGCCCGTTGGAAAACTCCATACATCGCATTTAGATAAATCGATGGATCCTGCCCCGGGCCAGGGAAAGGTGGATAAACGCATGGAGAAGGCTCAGGCGCAGGCATTTACCGGACTCGGGCCAGTCGGCGCCGACAGTGGAGCCACTGGAGTCAACAACTCATCTGGCACTTGAGCTTCTACCTTCGGAGCCGGAGAATGTGCCGAAGTCAGGGATGGAGCCGGCGTCGGAGAATGAGCTGGCGAAGCCACAGGCGAAGCCGATCATACCGGAGAACCCTGATTCAAGGGAGAAGGTGACACGAAGTCTTTACGACGTCGAGGAGCTGGCTAGGTTGACTTCGGAGCTGTGTCTTTATCTGAACGGCGTCTTGAACCATGCCTCTTCTTCTTATGCTTCTTAGACCTAGAAGCATGCCCCAACATCGACCTCGACCTGGACCTGGAACGAGACCTCGACCTTCTTCTACCTCTTTTCTCCTTCCTCATCTTCGCCATGAAGAGTTTAGCTTCTCTTTCCTTTAACGCCTTCGGGCTCATCTTTCTACAGCAGGCACATCCCTCGATGTCATGATCCGACGACAGGCACCAGACACAATCATCATGTGGATCTGTAATGGACATGTGTCCTCCGCACTCCCTGCAGGGCTTGAACCCGTACTTCCTCGACGACATCCTCGAAAAGGAAAAAAGAAGAAGACCGGAAATACAAGCAGAAACACAAAGTAGCAAGTGAAACCACGGAGAGTCCAAGAAAAACCGTTAGCTCTCTTATGGCTCCATTGACGTCAGCGGAGTTGCGAGCGAAGCCAAGATTCTGTGACGTCGTCCTCGTCAGCGTGGAGAGCTACCAAAAAATTCCGAATGCTACTGGCGCAGGAGATATTTACAAGGTGAGGAATCCACTGGCAGATGTATCCATCAGAAAGCATTTTCCCTGCCTTTGTTTGTGGATAGCTGCATTACGGTGTTGTGGTGGCTCAGCTAAAGGGTACTGATGAATTATCTGTCCTATCATCCATTTCCTCACAAGCATGCTAGTCCCACTGACATTAAAACATCCTGTGTTACTCTTAGCCTGGGTGGAAGTAAGGCACAGAAGGTGGTTGGGATGGATGGGAGATGGCCAGATACCAGTTTTTTTTTAGGTTGAGCCTATGCAGCGCGCATGCGCTGTCTGGAAGACCTGCTGTAGTCGATAAAGAACTTGCCTCCCACCTGCTGGCTTTCTATTGGTTCAGTGGCGCTTAATTTGCTGCTTTCTAAATGGTTCATCAGCGATATGTCACGTTTGTTTCTTCGTAGAGGAGCTCCACTCAAATACAGTGTTCGTCAGCTTACAAAGGTCATATGTTGTTTCAAGAACTCTTTTTTTATAATAGTGGCAGCGCGGCATGCCGAGGTGTAGCTTCACATATGGTGGTCGCGCATTTCTTTTGTTCTGAGCAGCTGCTTCTTCATCAGCTCTTTGGGTGAATGGAGCCCGTTCATTGGCTGCTTCCCCGCCCATGGACTGGCTATATTCCCCACAAAGATCAGCTCTTCCCCCGCTCCTCTTTACCACTCTGCTGACTTGACTACAGAAGGCTTGCATGCAGTACCAGAGCCCATTCATAAGGGTTTTGACATTTTTAATCCGGGTAAACAGTAAGGGTGAATTCAGCAGCAGCCATATAGCGCCAATCTCAGTCCATCTAAGTGTTTGGCACTGTTTTGCCACTCGATGATAATGGAGTTCCCATTTAAAAAGGCGGGTCTACCCCATAAACATGCAACTTCTCCCAAAGCCTAGAGTTTCAAGTCGGCCTGGGGTGCCCTCACCTTCCAGTTCCACGGTGTCCACATTTTGTAATGCCTTTGGGGCTGTGACTCACCACCAGTGTCTGTGCCCTGAGGAGGAACGGCCTACACCGCAGGAGGTGCAGAGGTGTGATTTGCACCCCTGTTTAGATGGCTCAAACTTTTGGCAAAGGCCGGCGGCGAAATCATACACAGGCTTGCAGTAGGTCTGGAGCTGGGAAAGCTGCCTTTATATTCGGAAGCTCTCATCTTTTGAATTCCTTGAGCTAGCTAGCTGGAGGTCACTTGCACAACTGCTCCATAAACAGTTGCAGCTGCTCTGGGCAAATACTGTCTACTCTGCACTGGTGCAAAAACCGGCTTTGAAGACAATGAAATAAACACAAGTGGAATCTAGCCCATAAAATAACATGACCTTCCCACCGGACACTTGCAAACTTTAGGAGGTTTATGATAAAAATTCTATAGTTCTAGAAGCCTTTCAAATTCAGTGTTACAGAGCGAGTATTGCCGCAGGACTAGTGCATATGTAGAAATACAAAATTCACGACTCTGTTGTAAGCCACTATTAATAACAATCATGAAATGCTATACACCTACTTAACTCTACATCACGTACATTTTTTGTAGGGCGCATTAAGGCCATTTACTTTTTTTATTTGATGTTTTCTATAGCGCGAACCAGACCCAGAGATTGGGTGTCAGAGCGCTTTACATTTCAACCACTTTTGATATTCGCTGATATCCAATGCTCTTACATCAAGAAAAAGTCTAGGTATTCACTAACACTGGCATAAATGTATCCATACTTCAAACAAATATAATGAGGAAATAATAGATATCATTATTGCACTTGCCTCCGAAACCAAAGAAATTGCACCACAGGAGGAGAATTTGAATAATGCCATCAACCCACATACGCTCTCTCAATCACCTCTTATTTATTCATGCATTTTCAGACCTACTATAAATGTTGCTTAACGCCTTAATCGCGGCGGTTTTTCCGCAGCGGTAAGGGCATTCTAAAGGGTGGGCGGGGCTGCGTCGGCCGACGGCAGCACTAGGGAGGTAGTGCTCCCGTCGGCCAACGGCAGACGGTAGCACGGAACGGGTTAAGTACTAAGAACTGGACCTAAATATTCTTTCACTTTTTGACTGAATATGTAAGACAATGTTGTGTGCGCATTTTGGCTATAAACTCCAGTTTACATGTCTTAATACAGGAAAGGCAAGTCCCAAACTTTAATCAGTCGGAACAAAGGCACAGCAGTTAGTTCAGTATGACAATGCCAGCAACCCTCAGATGCATTTGACATGTTTTTATAGGGCATATGAATGGCAATAGCACTATGCAAATATGATCACTCCACTGAAAAAACAATAAATAAATAAAAAACATTGTAATTCGCAATGCCAGTAGCTCCTCCAGTGAGGTTCACCGTTCCCCTCCCGCAACTTGTTGGTAAAGATCTGGGCACGTATGTAGAAGGATTTTGGCTGCAAGTTTAATCACCTCTTTTATTAATGTTTTGCATGCACAGCACGCTCTCTCACAGTCACAGCGTCCACGAGCAGAACACTGAGTCACGCTGCGCCACAAGCACAAACAGTAAATGCGCTTTGTGTAACTTTCATTAGGGTTTGACTGCATGTGTTTCTGTTTTTCACTACCAGCACAGCCGGACAGCTTGGAGGGCTTATGTGTGACAAAGGTGAATGCAGAGCGGATTTCACGTTTAAAAAAAAAATTTAGCACAGCATTGAACTGCGTGTATTCTCCGTGCTGCGTTTGCCATTGTTTGATTGTATGCATGCAGTGGTCACTTTGCCACGCCCCCAATGGGTACTGGGGGCGTGGTTGTGCAGCCTCCTACGGCTTCCACTTCATTGCTTCCACCCGCCCGCGACGGCCCCCACACCCTATTCGTTGGACCCCGGGTCCCTTGGTGACCCGGAAGTGATTGAGTCACTTCCGGGTCACTAGGGAACAAAGGCCAGGCCGGTTAGATGCGGCCTGGCAGATGAGGGGTTAAAAGGCTGTGGATCGCGAGAGTCTGCCTCATTGACTTCTGCACGCCACGGCCTGCCCTTCCAGCCTCTAGGAGGTTTCTTGGATACCCAGCCTGGAGGTTATTCGCCTTGCATGTGAACAACATATTTGCTTTGTTGCTAATCGTGTTTTCATCGTAGGAATTCAGTGAGGGCGGCACGGTTGCTGGGACGACGGGGAGCGACGCAGTGGACAACGCGATCAGAGGACACAGGCAGGCCTACACTTCACTGCTTCTGGTGGGCCGCCGGGCTAGAGTGCGCTCGCCCAACACCCAGGCTAGCTGGTGTGTCGCGGTCCCAGTTGCGTGGTGCTTACGGCCAGTCTGTGTACCTCCAACTTGGTACAGGTAAAAGCAGAGTCAGGGCCTGGTGGGTGCAGGAATACATCGTGCTCGCAGGGTTGGCACAAGTGTAGGTGGTTTACCAGTTGCAAGGTGAAAGAGTATGGCCAGTAGGCGTGTTCGTGCGTGGATCATATGCTGCCGGGTATGATGCGTAGTATGGCAGCAATGGACAGGAGAAAGTGGAACAGATAGGAAAAAGCGTAGTGGAGCTCAGGCAGAGGTTGGATGATCAGGCTGGGCCATCTGGAAGGCCCAAGCGAACAATAGTGCCCCCGCAGCCCAGGGGGGAAGTAGATCCTCTACCCAAGCGTAACCAGGGCCAAGAAGGGTAATGGTCGCGTCCCAAAGCAACATGAGGAGGGGGTTCCTTCTGGGGGGGTCCCTGAAGGGGGGCTTGTGCCACCGTTGGTCTCTATACCTACTCCCCAAATCCTGGCAATAATACCTGTAACACCGGCACCTGTCGCGCCGGTGCCAACACCAAGCGCAGTGCCTCTGGTGGTCCCAGCGGTAGTAACCACGTTTAACCCTGCACCTATCCCGGTCCCAAACACGGCAGCCCCCATCCCGGTATCAGCACCTCCAGGGGTTGGTCAGGTCCCTCCGGAGCTAGCAGCACAGATAGCGGCAGTACTCCCTTGGCTAGGGATAGGGGTGATGTTACCATCTTCACTAGGCGCGAAGGAGGTGGGGGAGGATCCTTTGGCGGAGGCGCATAAGATGGTGGCAAGGATCATGAGGTTTCTTGGATACCCAGCCTGGAGGTTATTCGCCTTGCATGTGAACAACATATTTGCTTTGTTGCTAATCGTGTTTTCATCGTAGGAATTCAGTGAGGGCGGCACGGTTGCTGGGACAACGGGGAGCGACGCAGTGGACAACGCGATCAGAGGACACAGGCAGGCCTACACTTCACTGCTTCTGGTGGGCCGCCGGGCTAGAGTGCGCTCGCCCAACACCCAGGCTAGCTGGTGTGTCGCGGTCCCAGTTGCGTGGTGCTTACGGCCAGTCTGTGTACCTCCAACTTGGTACAGGTAAAAGCAGAGTCAGGGCCTGGTAGGTGCAGGAATACATCGTGCTCGCAGGGTTGGCACAAGTGTAGGTGGTTTACCAGTTGCAAGGTGAAAGAGTATGGCCAGTAGGCGTGTTCGTGCGTGGATCATATGCTGCCGGGTATGATGCGTAGTATGGCAGCAATGGACAGGAGAAAGTGGAACAGATAGGAAAAAGCGTAGTGGAGCTCAGGCAGAGGTTGGATGATCAGGCTGGGCCATCTGGAAGGCCCAAGCGAACAATAGTGCCCCCGCAGCCCAGGGGGGAAGTAGATCCTCTACCCAAGCGTAACCAGGGCCAAGAAGGGTAATGGTCGCGTCCCAAAGCAACATGAGGAGGGGGTTCCTTCTGGGGGGGGTCCCTGAAGGGGGGCTTGTGCCACCGGTGGTCTCTATACCTACTCCCCAAATCCTGGCAATTATACCTGTAACACCGGCACCTGTTACCATCTTCACTAGGCGCGAAGGAGGTGGGGGAGGATCCTTTGGCGGAGGCGCATAAGATGGTGGCAAGGATCATGACTGCCCCAGGTTGCGGGGGGGGGGGCAAGTGCGCCTATTCCTTCACAAGCAACATGTCCAGGCAACAACTCCGGAAAGGACAAGATGGTAGAACCAACGCGAGCCGGGGAAAGTGGTAAGGATGTGGCATTACCAGTGCTAGGTGAAGGTACAATACCCTCCAGGAGGGAACATTTAGCTCAACATGTAACACAAGAAATGAAGGATTTAATTTGGGCGGGCAAATATGTCAATATATTTTCTTTGCTCGTGGATAACAGGGAAATGGAGTGTGGTAGGAAGCAGAAAGACTGGATGTTGCCTAGCGAATGGCGGGGAGAAATGGCAAGATTCAGGGTGGAAGAGACATTGATCAACTGGATTAGAGTCTTTTCTGTGTTTATGGCGATTACAGCCGGGCATTCCCCTAATTTGCAGGCAGAGATGGATCACAACTTTCCATGATAAATATGGGGGGGAAGGATGGAAGGACTATGACATGAGTTTTAGGAAAGCTAAAGGAAAGCTAAAGAGTTTAACCCCTCACTTTCCTGGGATCGGGTTGATTCCATTTCATGGTATGGGCAGTTTACCGCAGGGCAACCTGGTAGTGTGGGGCCAAGTTGGAACAGAAGCTACCCGGCACAGGGTGGTGGCATGGCCCCTAAGACAGGGAGCAGTGGGGGGAGAAAAGGGGTGTGCTGGGATTTTAACAAGCGATCGTGCACCAGGGCGCAAAGCACTTGCAAGTTCAGGCACGCATGTTCCATTTGTAACCAACCTTCCCACCCAGAAACAACTTGCCACAATAAAGGTAACGCCTCTGGAAACAGAGGAAGAAAGAAACAAGACTAGGGAGGGAAGACGGCTGGTGTCGCATTCACCCATTGACGTTCTGGCTATGACTTCTTGGCTGAACAGGTACCCAGACCATGCCTCTGCGAGGATGTTACAAGAAGGTTTTTTGCAGGGCTTTAGGATCCCAGCGGTGGGATACCCCGGAACAGCAGAGTGTAAAAACCAACTATCTGTTAGGGACAACCCAGATGTGGCAGGGACAAAAATTGCTAAGGAGCTGCGTCTAGGCAGGATAGCGGGTCCTTTCAATCACATCCCTGTGCATAACTTTGTTTGCTCACCTTTCGGCATGGTGCCAAAGAAGGAGGAGGGCGAGTTCAGGCTCATTCACAACCTGTCAGCACCTAGGGGCGCATCATTAAATGAATCAATGAAGACATTTGTAGCGTTAAGTATGCGTCCATTGACCAGGCGGTGGATATGTTGAGGACTTTGGGACCTGGAGCCTTGTTGGCAAAGTCAGATATTGAGTCTGCTTTCCGGCTACCACCGGTTCAACCCCTAGATCAGCATCTGCTAGGTTTCTCATTTCAAGGCAAATTCTATATGGATAAGTGTATGCCCGTGGGTTGTTCTGTTTCCTGCGTCTACTTTGAGGAATTCAGTTCCTTTTTGGAATGGGTTTTTAGGCAAACGACTGGACACCACCACGTCATGCATTACCTGGATGACTTTCTCTTTCTCGGGTCGGCGGGTTCGCAGGAGTGTGCGTGGGCATTGCAGGAATTTTGCGTGCTCATGCGGGCTTTTGGGGATCCACTGGCACCGGGAAAAACGGTGGGTCCAGCAACCACATTGGAATTCTTAGGCATTGAATTGGACTCACTGGAGGGTTGTTTTAGGTTACCTAGGGAACAAATCATGAAGTTTAGAGCAGCTCTCCAGCAATGTTTGCCCAAAAACAAGGTGACACTACATCAGCTACAGCAGACTGTGGGCCAGTCGAACTTCGCACTGAGAGTGATACCCATGGCATGCCCATTCTCCCGCTCAATCTCGCACCATGACGGGTCTGCGGGAGAAACACCATTGCACTAGACTGCCGGCCGAGGTCCGCCAGGACATGCGGATTTGGATCGCATTTCTGGAGGGCTTCAACGGCAGGGTAGTGTGGTCCGGTCCTCCCACTACATCTGCAGAGTTAGGTTTATGGACTGAAGCTGCGGGCAGTGTGGGATTTGGCGCCATACTTGGTAACAAGTGGGTGGCACAACAGTGGCCGGTTTGGTGGGTGGAGAGTGGCGTGACAATTAATATAGGTTTCCTGGAACTGTTTCCAATCTAGTTTGCATTGACAGTTTGGCCTAATCAGTTGTGTAATCAATCTGTAATTTTCTGGTCTGATAACATGACGGTAGTTCAGGGGTACTCATAGTACGGCCCGCGGGCCGGTGGCGGCCCGCCTGGCCTTAATTGGCGGCCCGCGGACCCTGTGCATGGATAAACTTGAACATTAAACAGAGAAGATGGCCGCAGGCGCATACGTTGTGAATACGTATTGAATACGTATTCACAATGTTTGCTCGTGCGGCCATCCTCTTTACTTTTGATTGCCTTTCATTGGACTGCGCCCCTGTGACGTCAGCCCCGGCACCCGGCGCGAAGCACAGGCCCTTTAAAAGTCAGCTGTAACTAGCGCTGTTACAGCTGACTTTTAAAGGAGCTTCCTGTGTCCGTGGTGACGTCGACGGCCCTCTCTGCAGCAGCCCCCTTGATGCCGTAAAGTCTTTTGCTTTGATTGGTGAGTGAACCATAGTCATATTGTGTGAGGGGTGGGCTCGGGTGAGGGGCACCTCAAGGTGTGAGGCCCGTGCATGAAGGAGTGTGTTGTCGAGGGTGGGGGCGGGGGGCACCCCTCAGCTTTATTTAGTTACTTAGTTATTTATTTATGCATTGTTTTCTCGCGCGGACTTTACCCGAAGGTGTCAGAGGCCTCACAATATGAACAGAGCTGATACATGAGCACACTTACGTGTGAACAAATTATAAAAGCAAACGTTACATTACATGAGGCAAAAGTGACAATAGCGAGCAAACAAAATACAAGAGGTAGGAAACGGTGCAATACAGGAGGAAAAAGTGACATGTGTGAAGGTTACAAAAGCGTACAAAGTACACGTCACGGTATAATACTGCAATAAATGGAGGACTTTCAAACACAAGGCAATGACAATGAGGCATTACATGAGACAATGGTGGCACTTGTGCAAGTATGGAAAGCAAACAAAATGTGAGAGGTAGCAAACAGTGTGTTACAAGAGAAAAGTGGTGTGTGCATGTTGGAGGGGCTCTGGGGGGAGACGTGCGTTTTGGAAGCTTCCTTTGTCCTGGGGCCTGCAGGTTACCTACTGGGGGTGGGCGTGGGCTACACCTGAGCTCGGGGGACTGAAAGCAAAACGTGCTTAATTTGTGCCGGCACAGCAATGAAGTACGCTGAACAGGGGTCCGAGAAGCAAATAGAAAGTGAGTGGGAGACAAGGGGGGAGAGAAAGAGATATGGGGAGAGGCGATGGAAAGGGAGGGGAGGTGACTGGGGAGGGATGGAAAGAGAGGCGAGGGAACGGAATGGAAGTGAAGATGGGGCAGTGAAATGAAGAAGGGGCAGTGAAATGAAGATGGGGCAGGGACGTGGAGATGAGGCAGGGACGTGAAGATGAGGCAGGGAAATGAAGATGGGGCAGTGAAATGAAGAAGGGGCAGTGAAATGAAGATGGGGCAGGGACGTGGAGATGAGGCAGGGACGTGAAGATGAGGCAGGGAAATGAAGATGAGGCAGGGAAATGAAGAAGGGGAAGGGAACCTTAAACTGCAATCCACCTTGGGTGCCCTGATACCTCCAACTCCCGCAGAACCACCTGAACACGTTTCCATGAAGGTGGATTCACCAAAGTGGCAGGGTAGAATGGGTGACATAACTGACATTGACCTCACTTAAATGACATGGATTGAAAAGGGGTGAACACCTGTTTTGCAGTATGTATTGATTTGTTCTTGGGGAAGGACTGGCTTTTGCAGCAGGGACTTAGGTTGAAGGTGTTTGACAATTGCAAGGTTCTGTACTGAAAAACGTCCTTTCCGCATTCCCACAGCCCACGATGTCCCAGACATACTGCCATGATGTGCTCCTCTGCCACCTGCCCTACCCAAAATTATTTTAATTCAAATGCCCTGTGTAAAAGAACAATATGTTTCCTTTTTTTTAAAGATTTGCATTTCAAATAATACTAGCCAAAAACTGAAAACTTGTTTCAGGGTTTCTGATGGGAAGTTTTTCTTTTGTCAAATTGTGTTTAATTAAAAAAATAGAGATGCAGTAGCATTTGCTTCATTCTAGGGGAGGAATCATACGGAGTGGATCACAATAAGGAACTGTGAAAGGGGATTGTTTTATTGTCAAGTTAAGTGCTAAACCAGATCAAAACAGGAACTCACATATGAGAAATGGGAGTGGAGTCACAGACATTACTTGCAGTAATATTAGTGAGCTACTGCTGTGTTACAATATTGAAAACAGTTACTAGCCATGATTATAAAATGTAAACACATTGAGAATTTAGGCGAGTGCACCTGTGCACTTTCAGTGACTGGGCCAAAGACGGCATCAGGCTCTCAATTTATTGCAATCTTGCCAAGGCTAGACCTTTTGGCTTTGCTAATGCTTGGTTCCTTGTTTGTACTTTCAGCTAGCTGGAGATATTTAAGAAGCTGCATTGTTGAATTATATAACGCGATAAGCTGTAACTGGGCAATGAAATGCCAAACAATTACTAACAATTGCCATTCAATCCCACTTAAGATTGCTCTGTCTGCTAATAAAAAAATACTATAAATATGTGTTGCATGTAGTTAAATCTGCTTTGGAAATACAGCACTGTCTAGTAATGTTTTGAAACGGCAGTGGTCTTTTTTTACCCCCTCTAGCCCCGCCCCCAAATGACCCTGCCCCCAAATGACCCCGCCCCCACCGATGCGGCCCTCGGCCACAAACCACACTGTAATTTCGGCCCCCGAGAGAAAGTTTGTGAGTACCCATGCGGTAGTTGAATGTATCAACCAGCAGGCGGCAAGGTGTAAGATGATACTTTGCCTACTGAAGGAAATAGTGCTGGTGTGCATGAAACTCAACATACAGTTTCGTGCCAAACATGTTCCACGGGTGTCAAATAATGCAGCTGACGCACTCTCTCGCTTTAAGATGCAGGTATTCAGGGAACATCTACCATCCGCAGAGGCGACGCATACACACTTCCCAGCAACACTCTGGCAGATTGGTGCCCCCAGCTAAAGAACCTCGTGGCAGCTAGCCTAGCGCCCAGGACCAGAACTGCTTACGAAGGGGCGTTTTTGTGTTATTACACCTTTTTGGGGCAGGATTACGCAGAGAGATGGGATCAGGCAGGGAATTTCACTCAGTACTTAGATGCATTACACAAGGAAGGGCGCTCCGCAGCGACAGCTAGCCGGCACGTGGCAGCTGTTTCTTTCTTTGCACAGATTAGGGGTACCAAAGATCCCACAAATAATTTAATCGTGCGGAAGGCACTAAAGGGGTGGCGGCGCCTCTAAGCAACCGCCACGGACACGAGACAACCAATAGGTTTAGAACGTTTGGCATCATTATTGAATGCCTTGTGTGGCATCTGCAGTTCATCAAGAGAGGGGCTACTGATCAGAGCCGCCTTTACACTAGCCTTTTATGGGGCATTCCGAGTAGGGGAACTGGTGGCTAGCAATAAGCAGGACCTGCTAGGTGGACTCCAGCTTCAACACACAAGGATATTAGGTGATACACTGTTAATTACCATCAGCAAATCAAAAACTGATCAGGAAGCCTGTGGTGAGGGGCTGGTACTCCATCGGGAACGGACTAGTCCATGCTGCCGGGTGATGCATGTGGAGGCCTTCCTTAACCAGAGAGTAGGCGCAGTAGGAGGGGCATTATTGATGCATGGAGATGGTACCCCACTCACCAGGTTTCAATTCCAAAGGGTACTGGCTTTGACAATTGACAGGGCTGGTTTAAATCCGAAAGATTTTGGGACACGTTCGTTCCGAATAGGGGCTGCCACTGAAGCAACTGCTAGAGGGTTACACAATAGCAGTGTGAAAAGGATTGGGAGCTGGTCTTCCAACTGTTACAAGCGTTATGTGTGGCTGCACATGTTGTGAGGGTGGCAGACTAATTACGCTGATGCCTGTCTTGTTTGTTTGCTTGTTTTTCAGTTTCTCGAACCTGTCACGCAGGGCGGAAACTGCCGTCGGCACATCAACAGCACATATCTTCATCACGGCGGACCCAGACACAGAAAAAGGAGATACAAACTGTAAGGGTGGTTGGTCATTCATTTGTGAAACATGTTAAATCTATTTTCTTACAAATAACTATAGACAGAGGGTGGAACAGGGAGGTTTCAGGGTTTCCTTTCATGGTAGGGGGGGGGTCTCTGCCTCACTCAAGTTAGGGGGTTCTTTACGGAGTTGCTCGACAGACACACCCCGCCGCCCACAGTTGTTATCTTACATTTGGGCGGAAACGACCTGGTAAAATTGAGCAGGAGGGTCCTGATGGAAGAGATAATCTCGGAGGTAAGCTGGTTAGATTAAACATGCCAAGGCTGCACCATAGTTTGGTCCCAGATGATTCCTAGACTCAGATGGAAGGGGGTACTCTGTTAAAGCGTTGAATCACTCGGTAAGGAGGATCAACAACAAGATGGAGAAATTATTTCGGTCACTTCAATTGCAGAACATACCACATGGGAGTGCCAGGGGGGAACAGTTCTTCTTACAAGATGGGGTCCACCTGACTAGGGCAGGAAACAAACTATTTCTAGAGAACATCTTGGCATGGCTAGGGGGGTTCTAGGTAGGCATGATGGGGTCCACTTGTCTAGGGCAGGAAACAAACTATTTCTAGAGAACATCTTGGCATGGCTAGGGGGGTTCTAGGTAGGCATGACCTTGCAGAGTAGGAGGATAGGGGGGCCAGATAGTCGGGCAACTATGCTGGCCTGTGGCGGTAAGGTCATGATCGATGAGCAGTCAATTTAAGGTCCTTAGGGGGCGGCGCCATTCTTGAATGGGGTCGCCCAGGGGGAGGGACAAGTGGTCTCTCCTAGAACTCCAGGAGCGGTATATCCGCTTGGTTGGATGGGTGCGGGTAGGAGGGAGTCACACTTTCTTTAGGCTGGTTAGCCACCCCGCACGTGCACTATGATGTCATTAAACGGCGCAGAGTGCAAGGGCCCCCCTTTGGTTAATGGAGTTCATGGAGCGTACGGGGTAACCGGGAGGGGGGGAACTACCCTCTCGGTAAACGGGACCTCTGCGCATGCACACTCATACGTGAGGGCGTAGCTGGTTGATAAGGATCTGACACCGGTTAGCGACCTCGCCATAGGCCTAAAATTAGGTTATGCAGCAAAATTAATAATGTGTTATTATGATCCAAAATATTAGATTCGGTTAGGAAATATTGTGTATTAGAAGTTTGCTACGGTTAGCCCTTTGATACCTGTCTACATGGATTGTAATCTAATGTCAATAGTTTTTCTGCATAAATGATTGTGTAAATATTGTTTATTTCAAATTTTTTAATTTGTTTTCATGTTTTCATAAATACGGCCAGGGGGTTGTGAGATCATAGACAGAAGTATGTAAGTATGTTAAGGTTAGCCATCTGATACCTGTATATTTTCAATTGTAATATAATGTCATGGAACGTTTTCTGCGTAATTGTGTAAATATTGTTTATTTCCAATTTTTTATTTATTTGTATGTTTTAATAAATACGGCCAGGGAGTTGTAAGACCCCCGCCTTCAAAGAAATCCCTCTCATGTCCTGGTTAATAATGTTGGTTAACGGAAGGGAGGGGGTCCTACTAGAGCCGAATTTCGAGGGGAGCTAAGAACAAATTTCGGGGGGAGTTTAATCTTCCAGCAATATGCAGAGTGGAGATGCAGAGGCTCAAAGAAGGGATCAAAACACAACAAAGCCTCATTACCAAGAAAATGGTATTTTAAAGACCTGTGAAGTACTAGGGTGCGGCTGTGTGCCCTAGAAGCTGTCTGAGCCCGGCGGCTGCCACAAAGGAGGGGGCGGGGTGCTGAAGCCCTTTGAGCTCAATGGGCATTGCATGCCTGATTCCAAGCATATTTTACTTCCAGGCAGCGCACTTGAAGGAATGCTGGTTTTATTTATTCAGTGGAATGCAACAGTCCAGTTTTTACGGCGTTGTTCACATGGAATGTAATCTTGTTTTTGTAGCAGTTCCTTCCTCTAGCATGAAGCAATAATTCTTAAATATTGCATCTCCCTAATTAACAGATAGACAGTTATCTAGGGGCTATAACGGAGTGAATCAGGACTGCGTGGGCCTTACATCGGGATTGTTGGCAAAGTCAGCACAAAAAGTTTTCTTTGCAAACCTCCGCAAATTAGGGAAAAACATAGAACTTGACAAACTCACATTATCTAATTTTTTGAAGGCGATGTCCTAATAAACCCATGATTTTTATTTCTTTTAAACCCAACAGCCTAAGCAGTGTACATTTTTTCCTACTCTCTCCCCTGTCTGCTGCTCACCTCTCAGATCCACCTTCCTAACCTCTACACGTTCCACCCCCACCCCACAAGGTTTATTGCTTCCTGTGCCCCTTCCTATGTGTTTTTATTTTTTTTATACACAAATCTAAGTCAGGTCCTACTTTGCTACTCCTGCCGCTCAGCAATGTAACCTTACTCTTCCCTCTGCTCCCTTGATTCTTACTCCCACATCCTGCTTTATTTTGAATTTGATACAGGCCTGCTTCTTCGTTCAAAAAAGAATAAAATGTTCAGTGGCACACTTTTATAGCTTTTGTTTTAATTTAGCCCTCCAATATGGGCGTCTAACCATCTTAAAATGCATTTGCACGTATATATACTGAAACAAGAAACCCTATGTGTCTGTCACCATGCTGGTGCCAGCCACTTTCCTGAAGTTAGCAGGTTTCACATTCTATGTGTGTGCTTTTTTATATGTATTTTTATTAAATACTAGGTAGTCCCTGTCACCTGTACACATTCCATCTTGCATTTTAAGATCCTCTTTTTGTATTTTTATTCATACCCCTGTGCATTAACATAGCTTTACTGTACAGTTGCTATAAAAGCTTATAATATGGTATAGTGTGCACTTTTATTCTTTAAATAATCACTGCCCTGAAAAAAAAAAAAAATCCAATTTACCGTGCCAATAGCTCCAACTCCAACAAATGCGAGACCTATCGCATTGTAATTGCAAAATTCTTGTTTTATATTTGGGAGAAGGATGTTACTCAAAACCCCTCAATGAAAAACATCTCAGATATTCACAGTTATGCATGAATAATTCGATATATTAACCATATCACGTGGGTTAGAGCACTTCAAAGTGGATCACAAACACTTTGGTTTTCAAGGGTTATAGGACAAGCTTCTACAAAAGAAAATCTAACGACTGCTTAATTAAAAAAATATCAAATGTGTTTCTTCTACAATTTTATGCACAATATAAAATTGTCATCAAATTAATAATGCTATAAAACACTGTACCCTTACCCAGAATGCTTTCCAAAGGGCCGCAATGTTGATAGTGCTGTTTTTTTTCCTGTAAATGGTGGAAAGATAAAAGAAAAGTGTCAGAGAATTCATGTATGTATTGCTTTTCAAATATGCATTCCCATTGGTCTTCTATTGCTCGCAATTTATCTCTAAAATATCCCTATAGCAAATAGCTCTTCAGGGTCGTATTGTTTTTCTGCAAGTTAAAAAAGTGTTGACTACAGACTCAACAAAAATAATAGCAACCTGGTGTAAGGGATCAATAGTGATAACAGGGTTATTTGTTGGAAGTCTTTCAGTATGTAGTACTAAATATATACACCTACTACTTTCTTATAAACTAGTACACACAAATTCTCCACATAGTTAATTGATGTCCATTCACTGAATCAACGTTTTGAGCTGGTTCCTTGTAATAATGCTTTTAGGGACCATAGTGAATCCAGCCCTCCAAACTCTCCACAGAGAAACTAGACGGAATATGGACTGTGGTACAAAGTCACTGGGTTGGAATGGTGGAATTCTTGTTGTACTGGTAAAAAAGAGTAATGGTAATGCCAGATTCAAGATAGATAAGTAAAGGTTCCTTTTTTTTTATTTAATTTTTTTTATTATTAATAAAGGCATCGCAATATGAACCAACAAAATACATATAAACAGTTGACCATTTGATATAATCCTTTCCAGAAAGTAAAAAATAAAAGAAATATATAATTAAATGAAAAGTTAATGGAGGGTTTTTTCCTTTTTCTGCCTAGCGGTTTTAAACAGTATGTATTATTAAAAAATGTTTCCCCATATTGCCATACATTTGGTCATTGACCGCATCCCTCTTGACCCAGCCATTGAGACTTCCATGTCGTAGATCTGCCTCACTAAAAGCCACCAATCCGTCACAGTTGGAGGTTTCGGGGATGTCCACACCCTAGCAATTGTTAGTCTTGCTGCTACTAATAAGATAGTAACCAAGTTATTACAGTTTATATTTCTATACCTATATCCCAACATAACCTCAGATATCTGTAAAGGTACTCCTATCCCTAATTTTTGGTGTAAAACATCCTCTACTTTCCCCAAAAATGTTGTAAATTCCGGACAAATCAGAAACATGTGCTTAATATCTGCTGCATATAACTCACATTTTGGACATTTTGTCTGCTCATTATTAACATTACTACCCAATGACCATTTTACAATTCTGTCCGGAGTGCAATATAACTAACAGATCATACGATGTTGCTGCAATCTCAAATTAGTCGCATGTACAGCCTTATCTATAGTATTGAGAGATTGTACCTGTTGTTACCGATGTCCCCAAAATCCCACTCCACCTTTCCGTCAATCTATCATAGTCGTCGGGTCTCCCAGTACTAAGCCATTTATATGGTCTACTTATCAGAGATTTTGATCCCCCAGCATTAAGAAGCCCCCATATCTCAGAGTCATTTGTATTCTCCAGCTTTAGTTGTTTCACAAAGAAATCTCGAATCTGGTAATACTTAAAAAGCATAAACCCCGGGAACTTATATTTTTCCTGCAACCTTTCAAATGAAACAAAACTGTTATAATCATATAAATCTCCCATACAAGTGACTCCACTATTATCCAATTTCTTTCCAGCCAGATCATGAAATATCTCAGGTAAATCTGGATTCTGCCAAAGAGGTAGCTCCTTGTGATACCATGAGATATTTTTGCTTAACACAATTGAGCGCCAGGCGAAAACCTCATCTCGTATAGTCTTAAATTTGACCCTTTTAAAGTAGTTAGGATCATTAAATCTGTACAAAAACATGTAGCTCTCTGCCCCCAAAATAAGCTTGTGACTAAAAATAGTATTGGCTGGATTGATAAGGCTGCGTAGTCTTGTGAAACAAGCTGACCAAAAATATATTTTAAAATCTGGGAACTCTAGACCACCCTGGCAAAAGGGAAGTTTTAACAGATCTATCGCTCGCCTTGCCTTCCTATAACCCTAAATAAAACTACTTAATACCCCTTCCAATTTTTTGAAAAATATGTTTGGGACACGGAGAGGTATGGCTCGAAAAAAGTAGAGAAATTTAGGCAGGATTTTCATTTTAATGATATTAACTCTACCAATTATCCCAATCGGTAGTGTGTGCCAATTTTTTAAAGACCTGCTTGTCTCTTTTAATAGTTCATCGTAATTTAATGTTAGTATTTGATCAATCCTTGCTGTTATTTCAACCCCTAGATAAGTAAAAATCGGGCAAGCACCAGGTATAGGTTTCTCTGGTTTATGGTTGAGAAGAACTTGTGTCTTATTGACATTTAATTTATAACCAGACACTGATCCAAACTGTTCTGCAGCTTCCGTTATTATATTTAATGCCTTCCCCGGTTCTTTTGAAAAGACCGCAATGTCGTCTGCATAGGCGACTACCCTCAAAGAATTTGACCCTGATTTAAAATCCCTTATTCGCAAGTCGCTTTGCAAAGCAACAATAAACGGCTCTATGTATAAGGCGAATAGTAAGGGTGATAAAGGGCATCCCTGACGGGTGCCACATAATACCGGGAAGTTAGATGACTGAAGGTCTAAATAAGCCAATTTAGCACAGGGCTTTTCATAGAGTGCTTGTATCTGTAGCAGAAATTGTCCCTTAATTCCAAATGCTGTCAGCATAGCCCACAGAAATTCCTACCCCACTCGGTCAAACGCCTTTTCTGCGTCTAATAAAATCATACCGAGTGGGGTGGGATTAATATTAGCAATATCAAATGCACTTACTGCAGTATTTATATGCGAAGTGGTATCTCTCCCTTGGATAAACCCATGTTGATGGGGGGAGACTAAATTGGGCATTACTGGGGCTAAGCAACTAGCCAGGATTTTAGCGTACATTTTCGCATCCGCGTTTATCAATGAAATTGGTCTAAATGACACTCATTCCTCTGCTGTTTACCTTTTGTTAGGAAGAATATTATTTTGGTCATATGCCACGAATCAGGTGTTTTTCCTTTAGTTCCTATTTCCTTTATAACTTGACTAAACAGCTCCATCATAAAACCATTAAATACTTTGTAAAATTCTAATGGTATAGCGCCTTCTCCCGAAGCCTTCACTGAAGGTAGCCCACACATTGCTAATTCTATCTCACTATCTGAAATACTTTCTTCCAAAAAAACAGATTCCTCTCCCCATATCTTTTTAACAGGATTATCTTGAATATAGCTACAAATATCCTCGTGTGTAGGTTGTATCGTAGGAGTATACAGTGTTCTATAGAGCAAATTGTTCTAAAATCTGCTGTGGTTGCTCGTATTTTTTGCCACCCATGCCCCTTATTTCTTTAATATGAGCCTTAGCCCGATCATCTGCAACCTTAAATGTGAATATTTTACCTATACTTACCCCAAATTCGTATTGTGTTACCCTATCTTTATTATATCTGGCAACACTTTTTTACTCCATGTTTTCTTCAAACCTGACCGTAATTCTATTATCTTAAAATCTAACTGTTCAATATCCCCTAATCCCTTTGTAATAACCTCAGCATGCTAACCCTCCACCTTACAAATCTCGAGTATCGTTGTATTCAATATATTTGCTCTTTTTTTATTTTGTCGCCATATATATTGCTGGGTAAATCCTCTAATGACTACCTTACAAGTATCCCACACTATTCCAGGGGCAGCAGGTCCTACATTTTCCCTGAAAACAGTCTCCAGTTGACCCCTGGCCACAGCCACATACTCCTGATCAGTCAGCAGATATCTAGGAAACAAAAATGGTCTCATGACCCTATTCATATCTGTAATTTTAATTATAAGAAGTATGGGGTTATGATCAGAGGTCTCTTTTGGACAAATTTCCATGTCACTGGACCATACAATAGAGTCAGAAGCCCAGGCCATATCAATGCGAGAGTAGAGCCTATGTGGGGGTGAGTAAGAGGTGTGCCTTGGTATGACAGGGTATAACGTTCTCCAAACATCCCTAGGCACCTGCAACCGCCCTAATTCTCTTATTGCCGCTCTCATTTTTCTCATTCTCTGAAAAGCCCCTCGTCGCGTTGTATCAATATAATAGTCCATGATACAATTAAAATCTCCCATCACAACTCTCTCCCCCTCCCAGTTTAGCATCTCTGTATTTATTGTCTCAAAGATAGCAGGTTTGTCAGCATTTGAGCCATACAGTACGCAATATATATAGCTCTTTCCTTTTATCTTAATCTGACCCATTGCCCACCTACCACCCTTAGCTGCCTTCAAATTACCCGTTACCCCCATCCGCTCTCTTATGTCTCAAAATAGCAACCCCTCTTATAGAGCCACTTTGCGTAGTACACGCTACCACCTCATACCCTAGCTGCTTAAGAAATCCGCGATCTTTATATGAAAGAAGGGTTTCAGTTAACATAAAAACTTGAGGATTATACATTTTTAATTCCTCTGCCACCAATTGCCTCTTAATCTTACTGTTCAATCCGGCCACGTTCCATGCTAAGCATTTAAACTTAAATTGCTCCATAAGAAAAAAAACAAATCTTAACAGTTCTACCCCTAAAACCCTTCATTACAATTGCTTCATTGTGTGCCTCCAATATATTAGCGTTTTGCTCCCTATTGTTCTGCCTTTATTTTTTCCATGTTTTTGCCCTCTCCCTCCCCAACCCACCACCCTCAACCCCACTAAAACACATCCCACACCCCCAACTCCTAGAAGGAGGAATCTTCCTCTTCTTTAGGCTGCCGCTGGTTTTGGCAGCAAAGTGAGACTGCGGTCCCTACATTGGCCCCCTAGGAATTTAACAGTCAATCAGTTTTAACTTATTTCTTGGCTGTTTATATGGTTGATATCACAACAACCCGCAAATAAAAGAGAGAGAATCAGTTTCTACATAAATTATAACATCCTTAAACCCAATATTATACAGCCCCGTGTACTAATCGGATTTTAAACCCCTTTCCTTATCCCATCCCCTCCTTTCTGCCATCTAGACAATGCTTCTTCAAAAGACACAGTAATATACATACATACATATCTGACTGGCTGCTAGGCCTACTTTCATACCTCAGTGAGCGAATTGTTTCACTGACTGGCCCCTAAAACAAAGGAGCCCTCCATCAAGGAGGGTTCCTTTGTTTTAGGAGCCAGTCAGTGAAACAATTTGCTCACTGAGGTATGAATGTAGGCCTAGTAGCCAGTTAGATAGGTATGATGTTGGGTGCCATGGGACGATTCTGTGAATATAAACACTGTATATTACTGTGTCTTTTGAAGAAATCGTAATATTATTATTATTATATTTAAGTTTATAAAGCGCGCAGCTACCCCGAGGTTTTCTGGCGCTAAAGACCAGATTGAGAAGGAGAGGAGCTGAAAGATAGAGAGGCCGATTATTGGTTAAATATCCAGGTTTTTACCTCTCTGCGGAACTTGAGGTAGCAAGATTCAGTACGCAGTGCTAGGGGAAGAGAGTTCCAGAGGGAAGAGGCCAGATAGGAGAACGAACGATCGCCCATTCTGGCTCTTTTAACTCTGGGAACCTGAAACATATGCTGATTGGATGAACGAAAAGTACGGGCTGGGCAGTAGCGATGAACCAATGTGCTAAGATAGGGTGGGGCCCGACCTGCATTGATTCTGTGCATAAGGCAAAGAGCCTTGAATTTCGTACGACTTTCAATACGGAGCCAATGCAAGTTACGAAGGGAATTAGAAGTGGGGGATTTGTTGGGGAGATTGCAGAGCAGCCGAGCCGCCATTTTCTGCACTGTCTGTAGTTTACGGGTCACCTCTTTGCTTGCCCCCAGGAGAAGAATATTGCCGTAGTCCAGTCTAGAGGTGATTAAGGCCTGGACTACGGTTTTCTGCGTCTCCAGGGGAAGCATCCAAATGATCTTTCGGAGCCACTTGATAATAGTAATGCAAGTAAAGGAGGTTAGTGGGCTTTATTAAGGGGTTGTTATTAGGATAAATATGTCCAATAAGAAAAACAATGAATGACACAAAGTTGAAATCTCTGTTCATTTTAAGAAAGTGTAAAATGCTGTTTTGTGAGGACAATACACTGATATGTATTTTTGTATTTTTTATTTAGATATAATTGACATTTTTTTAATGATGTAAGAGAGAAAAAGAGAGACAATCAATTACCCTTGTCTTGAAAAATGTGGTGCACATCAGGCAGCACACCGAAACGCGTCAACGCCATTGTTTTTAATTAAATTTGAGGGACTATCGTGTTGGGGATTTGTGATACCAGCCTGACGTTGCCAATAGATTCTAACGAATTAATGATCTGGGATGTTTTCAACATGAATCACCTAATTATGTCTCTTTTTTGCAATGTGTTTTAATCATTTTATAATTGTTTTGGGATTATGAATGTGATTTTCATTGTCATGTTTTTAACACTTTTTGTTGATTAAGAAATAAATTTGAATATTTTCTTATAATTGGGAGTTTCAATTGTAATGTGTGCGTACTCATAACTGTGGGGGTCTCTTATTTTGGCAATGGTCTGGATGTAATGTTGAATTGAAAAGATTAACGGTGATTGTAAGTGACATTAGTTCCAAGGGAATTTTTATTTCACACTACTTGTCTGGAACAGTGCCTTGTTTAAGTTGTCTGGGATAAAATGCAACTTTTATTAGGAGTAAACAGCTGAGGAAGAGGCATTTTGTAGATGATTCTTCTTCCTCCCGTTCCAGATCTCCTTCACATCCTCTATGTTAACTGAGGTCAAGATGATGCCTTGAATTCAACTTCCTGTCTCTAACATTTCTAAACCTGCACAGTGGAAGGATACTATTCGCAGTTCTCAGAATCTGAGGAAGTAGAAGTAGAGGCTACTTCTTAGGACCACAGGGTGGAGTATATTGCCACAGAAATAGTACCTGAAATTCTTTCAAAAATATGCTAAATCATGGGACTTCCTGTTGATGACCTCCCCAGCACATCATTTGAACTAGTCTTATGGCAGTAACATCAAGCTACAGCTTTACACAAGCATGTATTAGTACTTATATTTTGAGATTGATCCTGATCAGATTAATTTACCTAGATTTGCGTATATGATCTATCCAATAGACGAAAATAATGAAGCAATTCCAGAATGTTTTCCTTAGATTCCTTGGTGGGCAGCTTTCATAGGTGGCATCTCGATGGCTGTGGAGAGTATATTGAAGGGACTGACTGATAGGACAACATTTTTCTGCTTAAAAGAAAAGTCCTATTTCGGATTCACCTTTCCATTAGAGCAGGGCTATTTGGAGGGTATACCAGCCAATCCCTTATCTCTGATTTTAAAGAACATTTCAAGGCTATTCAAGAGGAATCCGTGTTGTGCTTACCTGTAACCCATGGAGGGACAAGGGGAGTTTCTATCTGATATTTCTGTTGATATGATATGTGCCCTGAATGAAGGTGCAACTATTGAAATTGATTCGAAGGAGTCGCACAGAGTTGCAGAACAAAAATCTGCAGTTTTGTGCCTACTCTTCGAAGAGTGAAGCTATTCGGTTCAAAGCCAGAAGAAAAGTTTCACCATCTGTTTATATGAGAAAAAGCATCCTTTTGTTACGTCAACTCCCCACTACCTCAGTGCAAATATCATCCAAATCTTCCTTTAGCCAGCCTTCTAGAACTTCTAGTATACCTCCTCCACACCACTAATCTCCAAATACAAGAAAGCATTGTGGAGTGAACTTCAAGGAACAGTCTAAGTCTACAGGAAAACCTTTTTTACCAAATAAAACTCAGTGCTCCTGACTATGCCGAAGAAAGAAATAGGTTGGCCAGTTGGAGGCCGATTTTCTTTTCAGGAATCTTCCTCAAATGATTAGGTATTGAAAGACTGGGAATATACATACAGCCTTCCCTCACAATCCAGTCCAGAGAGAGGCAATGATACCAACTCACGTTCCCATTCTTAAGAGACTAACTCAGTTATTCTAGTTAAGGAATGTCAAAAATAGGTTATGAAAGTATTAACAAAAATTGAGACACTATAGAGGATAATGTCATTAATTCTGCAAGGAGCCTTCATGATTAGTTTGGTTTGGATTTCATGGAAACCTTCTTCAAAATTCCTATGCAGTATATCATCAGAAGTTCCCGGGAGTCTGTTTTTCAGACAAGCCTGATCAGTTCCAGGTATCAGATATGTCCAAAGAGTATTTGCAAATATGTTCTCTGTTGCTTGCTTTGCTCCATCTAAGAGGCTGTCACATTTTCCTGTACCGCGACGGTTAGCTTGTTTTCCTTGGAAGATTTGCTAGCACTTCAGAGATGCCTGGCTCAATACAGACTATGTATCAATGTACCAAAATGTCAACTAAATGCTTCTCATGAAATTCATAAGTACCCTTTTCTGAACAGATGTATTGATGCTGTTCCTTCTAGTTGAAATAGCACAGAGACTTAGACTAGTAATTTCATCTGTGCTATTAAAATAGCAAGCTTCCACGTGTCTTTGACTAAGGGTACAGGGAAACATAGCGTCATGTGCGTTTCAGGTAGCTTTCTCAAGATTATATCTTTTCCCACTTCTGGTTCATCTGCTCAAAAAAGGGTATCCTACATCTATGAACTCCGAGAAAGAGACTTTATATCCAGCTATGCTACAGTATTGGTTGCTGAAGCCTGAATCTTTAGTTACGGGCCTTTCTTTGCACCCAGGCATTCATCTTGCAATATTATCAGTTGCCAGTGAAAAAGGCTGGGTGCAACACTGAAGGATATTTCAGTGCAGGACAGACAGTGTTTCAGGTGGAGTCAGTTTTCTTCAAAATGGGGGGGAAGTCATCTGTAGTCGTTCAAGCACTGACTTCTTTTCATCCTGTTCTTCAACAAGAACATGTGTTAGTTTGATACAAACAGTCAGGGAAAACAAATCTACATCTCTTAACCTGGTGGGAATGAAGTCAGGAGCATGGGTGGAACTTCATGTGCTATCTCCGAAGGCTGTCCAGACAATCTGCAGCAGCCTGATCAGGCAGAATATTTTTACATCTGATGATCTGTTTCTTTCTGCGTGACAAGTTGGGGGACATCTTTCTAGACTTATTTGCCTCTCTAGACAATCCACAGCTTCCCAGGTTTTGCTCTCAACTTCCTGTTCCAGGCGTTTGTGGCAAGAACGCCCTGTCTACACTTTCCTGCCTCTTCTTTTTTAAGCATTTCTCCCTATTTTTATTTCTACTACTATTGTGAATCCAGTATGAGGCAGCAGATTTTGGCCCTTTCAAGTTGGCCTCACAGGGTTTGATTTCCTCTTCTTCTTCAATCAAGGTCTCTCCTTCCTTTCGTCTTTGAGTACCAGGGAGTCATCCTCTTCAACACCGACCTCTATCGGTTTGGACGTTGTATGGGCCAGGTTGCAAAGTAAAAGTCATTTAGTACACAAAGCCAAAGCTATCCAGGCACCCTTCAACAATAAAAGCAGGCTTAAAGCATTGGAGAACTTTTTCAAAATGTATGTTCCTTTAGATCGCCATTTCCGCAGAACTGCAACCATTGCTCTATCTCTTTAGGAGTACTATGAAAGGAATTTAGCAATGGAAACTTTTAGGACTAAATTGGCCGTAATAAGACCTTTTTCATGAGCCTTCGGGTGTAAGGATGAGGGTTTTAGCTACAGAATTCTAGAATGATTTTCCAATATTAAACCCTTGATGCATCCTTACCCTTGGGATTTGTCCAGTTTTGAAAGCCATTCGGAGTTTTCCCTATGCCCATCTCTCTTCTGCAGAGATCATAATTTTGAATATGAAGGTAATCTAATTACTGGCTATATTTCGGCTTATAAGATTGGTAAACTGGGTGGTTCTTTTTTGTGTAAGCCTCCATATCTCAGGGTTTTGATAGATGGAATACATTTTAATCCTGGTCCTGAATTTTCTCTAATAGTGAGATCAATGGCTCACAGGGACCAAGAAAATGCATGGTCTGGTTCCTGCAACCCACTCACAGTTGGCTCCGGCTGCAGGTGTGATGGCACCATATGGTTGGGCAGGGAGCCGATTACCGCAGACAGCAGGGCTGTAAGATGGCAAAAAGGCTGCCAGTGCATGAATGCCAACCAACATCGCCATAGACAAAGGAAGCAAGTGTACGGGGAGGTCAATAACTTTTCAAAGGGCACGCTTACCAGGGAGAGGCAAGGGAATGAATTATAAGTGGCGATCTGGTTTCCAATCAGGGTTGCATCGATGCTGGACAGATGGAGCTCTCAAATTGCCATAAGTACATAAAGACTGCGAGCTTCAGAAACAGACCGGGAGTACTGAACAGAGGACTGGTGTGCTACTACATACCATCTCCAATATCTTGGATAATATTTCTCCACTCCAACAAAAATATCCAAACCGTGGTATAATGAAAACTTAAACACGGAACGCCGCAACCATAGGGCACTTGAACGTTCCTGGTGAGCCAATCCCTCCTTGGACTAACTAAAACTCCTTAGAGATGCCAGGAGCCTCTACAACAAACAAATCAAGAGTGCTAAGGTTGCCTACTTCAGATACCAACTGGATCAAGTGGCAAACCGCCCCAAGAAACTTTTCTAATTGGTCAAACAACAAGCAGTCATTGGTTCTAACCACTCTGATCCTGTTGGCAACCCTCCCTGATGCGATGAACTGGCTGCTTTCTTTACTGAGAAATAAAGACTCATCTCCACTGACCTCGCCTCTAAGAAGGATCTATTACCTTCTTCCAGTGCCGCCTCACCCATTGACTCCTTTAAAAAGCGTAAACCAACCACCACAAACACCAATAACAATGCGTCATGGGGCACCTTTACCCCATTTAGTGAAAATTACATCAACAAGATTCTTCAGAATATCAACCCTTCCAACCACTTCAGTGACCCGTTGCCCCTTCCATCTTCAAAGAAATCAAGTATGCACTTATCCCCACCTGGACAAGGATTGTAAATGCTTCCATATCACAAGGCACGATCCTCGACTGCCTAAAAGCAGCTCAGGTAACACCTATACTAAAAGAAACTAACGCTGACGAATCTGATCTCAATAACTTCCGTCCCATTTCCAACATCCCCACCTTAGCAAAACTCCTAGAAAAATGTGTGCAATCCCAACTTTGTGCTCACATAGAGAATTACCAACTCCTAGACCAGCATCAATCAGGCTTTAGGAAGGGGCACATCACCGAATCGGCTCTCACTCACGTTATGGATGACATTTTAAAAATGCTTGACCAAAACGAATCCTGCCTCCTGATCCTCCATGACCCTTCCTCCGCAATCGACACGGTTAATCATGACAACCTCCTACCCATCCAGCAAAACAGAATGGGTTTTTCTGATCAGGTGTTTCCATGGTTTTCATCCTTCATACATCAGAGATCACAAAGAGTCAAGGCAAACCACTCTCTCTCCCAGCCCCCTCCTGTACTCATGGGGGTCCCCCAAGGGTCCGCTCTATCTCCTATCCTCTTCATTCTTTTCTTAGAACATCTTGCTAACTCACTAAATTCCATGGACATTCTCTTCCACCTGTATGCAGACGACACGCAACTATATCTGAAAATCTCACCCACGGAAAACATCATCTCACTCAACACTACCCTAACGTTTACTCAAAACTGGTTAACAGAGAACCATCTCCTGCTCATCACTTCCAAAACGGAATTCTTGCTCGTCTCCCCTCCGAACCACATCCCCAAGCTAGACCTCTGGCTAAGTCACCTCACTGCTTTCAACTGCACTCCTCTCATCATAGACTCAGCAAGTCTCTCTTGGAGACACCATGGACAAGCACCTGAATATGAAAAGCCATATAAGCAATGTATGTAAAGGAGCAAAACATTTGATGAGGTCACTTATAAATATTAAACCTTTCCTTCCCCTAAATGATTTCAAGTAGGTGGTCCACGCGCTTGTCTTGCTGAGGCTAGACTACGGCAGTGCTACCCTCTGTGGCCTTCTCAAATACGCCCTGGCTCCAAGAAGGGCTTCACTGAATGCTGCGGCTAGACTGGTTACAAACACCAAATGAAACAAACATATATCCCCAGTCCTAAAATCCCTCAAATGGCTGCCCTACGAAGCACAAATTCACTTAAAGATTGCTATTCTGACGCCCGAAGCCCTTCACTTCAACACTCCTACGTACCTTGCACAAAAACCTAAACTATCCTGTGGTGTAAGAGCCTCAAGAAGTGCCTCTTCCTTCCTCTTGAAACCACTCATCCTTAACAATAAGAGAAGTTGTCACAGAGCCTTCTCCGGCGCTGCCTCAATGATATGGAACTCTCTTCCACCGGAAGTACGAAGAATCTTTTCATCTACGGCGTTCAAATTGGAAGCCAAATGATTCCTAATGAACAAATTCTTACCCTAATAAGGATAGGCTCACGTGCCCGTTGACATTGTTCCTACTACCATTGTACTTCCATCTGATATGGCTCTTCTTTACTGCATATTGTGACCTCCCAGTTGTTGCCCGCTTACACCTGTTTATTGTATTACCCTCCTGGGTGCAATAGTACTATAATCTGCGACCATTCCTGTTTTTTCTTTTTTTTCACTCTCTACTACTTGATATGGTTATTGCATTTTTGTCCTTCCTCCCATCATATTGTAAAGCGCTCTGATATCCCTCTGGATCTTGTTCGCGCTATATAAAATTTTATAAATAAATAAATCTCTTCAGAACAAAGAGTGAGTTCATGAAGTTCCCTGAGAAAGAGCTCAATTAGCCGAGAAGAAATGATTGATTTTAGGATTCAAAAGACTGTGACATTGAACAGAAGTATTTGTACAGAAAAAAGATTATGAAAGTGGAAAGCAGACATTTGGGGGAAATTTGAGACTATTAAAAAGAAATCTGTTTTCATTTTGATATGAATATGGTATGAAGTAATATCCTCTATTCATGGAATTAAAAAAATAGCTTATACATCAGATCCGCCTCTATGCTTACATACACCACTTAGCATTGGTGTTGGAAGTAGGATCCTGGTCCTACACCCAGGGAGCCGTAATTGAAAAATAAGCGAAAAGGCCACAGCAATACGACCACATCATCCAAATGCAACAACAGCAGGCTATACTGAAAGTCAAATGTTTCGATGAGCAATGCAACCTCAAAGTGTCCACCTTTCAGCAGCCTGGGAAAAGAACGAAGAGGATTTAGCTCAGCTTGCTGATATCAGTGGTGTCTCCCATAGCCATTGAGATATTCAGTCCGATGTAATTCAAAAATTCTCAACAAGTGATAATCAAGAATATTTCTTACCCATCATTGAAAGAGTGGATAGGTATGCATTGCGGCCCCAACCCAATTTGAGCCATTATTGGACTCCTTTTGATTAGAGATACACAAAAAGCTTACCAAGCTGTCAATTCCAATAGCACCTCAGCTTATACAGATATACTAAGCGCTATTCTTTAAAGTTTTGGATTCAACAAACTTATAGGCAATTATTTTGAAGTATCAGGCTCCATACAAAAGAAACACCACATCAGTGTTGAACCAAGAACTAGATGACAAGTGGCTGCACAGAATCAGTGTTCGGGATTTGGCGGCTGCATTCAAGTCCTATCTTATATAAGATGCATCCAGTAAATGTCCAATCCTACACAGCCATCACCTGATTTCAGACATGGTCCCTCTGCTTCAGCCTCTGGGTTATGATGAAGATGTCTGGAAGTGTTAGACACAAAGTTACATTCCTATGATACAGATAGACCTGCAGAAAAATCTATGGGAAGTGGCATAATTCTCCAAGAAGTTCTGCAGTGTCACAGTGGACAGCTGGGACATGTAGTTCTGGTTTGTACCCATAGATTTTCAAATATGAGTCAACGGATATAAGTGCATTTAGTATTCATTACGAGAGGCCCACAGCCATCCATATGTCAAATCTCTGAGCATAAATGGGCAAGAAACAAGATACTGGTAGATAGTGTATGTTTCCATATTTTCCTTCTGTACATTAGGGAGCCACCAATTACATTCATGGTGACAGTACGATAAATCCTACAAATTGGGTTATTCTGACCATAGATGGACATACCTCTCCTATGACTGAAGGAGACCTGCAGAGGCTACCAGAACCTGTTGTGTTGCGAAAAAAGGTTACATACCTGTAATCCTGGTTCTGCATAATAGGAACCTTCATGAAAGTCGTAAACACTGGATAGTCTCAAATGATTAAATATTCCCCACTGCGTGCATGAAGTATTTTTTTGCATAGGTGTTCGCCATGGAAACAACACTAAACAATGTCTCTTGTCCATTACTCATGTAAATATGTTATGGAAACCTATCAGAAGAATAAATATTCCTCACTGTGCATACCATTGTCAAAGAAGTTTAAATAATAATAATAATAATAATACTGATGCTTATAAAGCGCGAACAGCTACCTCTGGAGAGGTGTCCCGGCGCTAGCGAATCCTACAACAAGGAGCGAACCGTCAGGGGGAGGAGAGGATTATTGCATAAAAAGCCAGGTTTTTAGGAGCTTCCTAAAACTGGCTTCTGTCGTGGCAGATTGGATGGCAGGGGGCACGGTATTCCACAATTTCGCCGTGCCGGCCGAGAAGGACCTGCCTCCATGTCTAGCTTTCCTCACACGCGGTACAGTTAGCTTAAGCAGGGAGTTGGAGCGCAGCTCTCGTTTTTGGAGGTAGCGGGGGAGTCGGAGTTTTAGATAGTTGGGACACTTGCCTTTTAGCGCTCTGAAGGCAAGGGTAAGCGCCTTAAACTTAATTCTGCTAGCCACTGGCAGCCAATGCAGCTCGTGCAGATGCGGAGAGATGTGCTGCCTGAAAGGGACACATTTTATCAATCTCGCAGCCGCATTCTGCATGATCTGTAAGCGTTTTACCGCATATTTGGGCAAACCAAGATAGAGGCCGTTAGAATAGTCAAGTCGAGATGTGATTGTTGCGTGAAACCGTTTTTCGACATTCGACTGGGATCAGAGGCAGAAATTTCCGCAAATTTCTGAGTTTGTGCAAGCAGCCAGCGGTGAGCTGTTGTATATGCGGCAAAAAAGACAGGTTCTCATCCCATCTTACTCCTAGATTTTTTGCATGGGTTCCAGGAGAAGGGGCAGGGCCCATTTCCGTTGGCCACCACGGGTCCGGAGGGGGATGTTTGAGATTTCCGAAGAAAAGCACCTCCGTTTTGCTCGCATTCATTTTGAGCTTATTAGTGTTCATCCATTTGGCCACGTCTTGAAGACAGCCCCTGATTTTGCTGAAGGCTGCCTCAGACGTGTCTGTATATGGGAAGACTAGTTGGGTGTCGTCCGCATAAGATATTGCCTTGACCCCCCAATTGGCAATCAAGGTAAAAAGCGGGGCCAAATAGACATTAAACAACAGAGGGCTAAGTGCCGACCCCTGAGGAACACCACACCAGAGGTTTTTAGGTCCAGAGGAGAAGGAACCCAGGGCCACTTTCTGGTAGCGATTAGTGAGGTAGGAGAGTAGCCAATTAAGTGCTTTGTCTCCAAGCCCAATGTCCTTGAGCCGAGTCAGCAGTCTGCTATGATCTACAGTATCAAAAGCAGCAGATAGATCCAGGAGCACCAGCATAGCTGATGCCCCTGAATCTAGGGACCACCTGATTGACTCGGCCACCTCAATAAGGGCCGTCTCGGTGCTGAAGCCGGCCCTAAAGCCAGACTGAGTTTCATGTAAGGCACCGCTTTCTTCAACAAAGTTGTTTAACTGCCGTTGGATCATTTTTTCAAACATTTTGCCGGGGGCTGCAAGGAGAGAGATGGGTCGGAGATTGCTCAGATCATCCGGTGCTCCTTGGGTTTTTTTTTTCAGCGGTAGAAGAGTGGCCTGTTTCCAACAGTCTGGAAACGTGCCAGTTGCAATGGACGTATTCCAAATGTGTAAAAGGGGAACTGCGATTGCCTCAGACATTAATTTCCACAGTTTAGGTGGACAAGGATCATCAGGAGCTCCGGATTTACATTTTTGTATTTCTTTCAAAGCCTCCGAGAAAGTAATAGGCTGAAATTGATTTAGGGGGGTGGTAGGAAGTTCCGAGACTCCCAGCTCAGCCATTAATGTCGGCTCGGGGACCGTAAAAGTATCATACACTTTTAATATTTTAGTGTCAAAGAAGTCTGATATGGATTCACATAGTTTTACGGATGGGGTGATGTCCGTCTCAATAGCTCTGGGTTTAAAGAAAGATTGAACAATCTTAAAGACTTCCTTGCTTGATTGTTCCGCTTGCTGGATGGAGGTCTCAAAGAAATTTGTTTTGGCTTTTTTGATGGATAAATGTAGAGCATGAAGGGCTTTTTTATAGCTGGTTTTGGCTGAATCGCAGTAGTTTGTTCGCCAAAGGCGCTCCAGCTTTTTGCATTTACTTTTTTCGGCCATGAGTTCAGGGGAGAACCACGGAGCAGAGGGGGATTCTCTGCGAGACATAACGATGCTGGCCGGCGCTACAGAGTCCACTATATTGCCTATCCAGAGGTTCAGAGATGCCGCATCGGAGTTTACATCCGAGGTAAGGGGTAGGGGGTTTGCACGAAGTGCCGGACACAGTGTGTTCGCTGTTAGATTGTCCCATTTTCTCCGCACATAGGAACGTTTCCCTGTGATCTGCGATTGAGCGGGAATTGAGATGGCCATGGTGATAGAGTAATGGTCCGTCCAGAGCAGTGGTAGCGGAGAGTTAGCTATGGTGTTCGCTATGCTGGAAAAGAAAAGATCCAGCATATGCCCAGCCCGGTGCGTGGAACCTGCAATGACTTGAGTAAGATTGGCTGATTGCAGGGTAGAGATAAGATGAGTGGCCTGTGGACAATCAGAGTTGTCGGCGTGAAGATTAAAATCGCTGGCTACAATATAATAGGAGTGGTCTAGAGAGTTAAGGACTATAAAGTCCATGAGCTCACTCAAGGCTGATGTCGGGCAGTCCGGGGGTCTATAAATGACTAGGCCTGTAAGGGACAGTTGGGGGGTGATTTGGAGGCAGAATTGTAGCCCCTCAATACTTGGAAATGTGGTGGGAGTGGAGGACAACAGTGTGTATTTCTCGTTGTAGATAAAAGCCACTCCGCCACCTCTTCGGCCTTCCTTTCTATTAGAAAAACTCATTTTAAAGCCTGGCGGGATTGCTAGCGAAACGGATGCCATATTGTCTTCACTGAGCCATGTCTCTGTGAGGCACAAGGCATCCCATTTTGAGTCCGCTATTAGCAAGCATAAATCATCCGCATGCTTAGGGAGGGATCTGCAATTAAGTAGACCGATCCTAAGTTGGGTGGAGGAGGTGTTGCCAGATGGTTCACTTGCTATTTTGAGAGGTAAAGTTGTTTGGGGAGAGACGATGCCTAGAGACTTTTGGCAGTGTGGGCAATGGGGTGGAAGAACCAAAGACGTCAGAATGAGTTTAGGCGACTCACAAATAGTGGCGATATTCAGTGACCGGAGCTCCGCACCAGACCAGACTGTCCTTTGGTTGTATGATTGGACACAGGCAGCATGGCTGGCGCTGGACGCGATCCGGTCGCGGACGGGCGCAGACAGGCTTGCCTTAAGCGCGCCTTCGGCGCGCAAACGGCGCTCCCGCTGCGCTCGTCCGCTGCGCTTCCTCCAGTGACACATTATATAGTGTAGGAGAGGCGGGGGGCGTGGCCAGAAAGGGGGCGTGGCCTCGCTGCACGCCGTCAATGGCGTTTTGACTGAGTGAGGGAGGCGCTGCTCGAAATCAGCAGGCTCTCCGGACGTGAAGCAGAGGGTCAAAGGTAGGCTAAAATCACAGGATTAACAACACTCAAATGATTAAAAGAATGTTAAAAGCAATAGCAATCACAAAGTGCAGCTCCCGGCTTTCCGCCTCAGGAGTAGGAACTGAATTGCAGCATCTGAAATGCAAGAATTCCTTTAAAGAAAGTGTGCGTGAGGGTAAACAATGCAGCCAGAGAGGCTTACACTGCAGACAAAGAAAACAAATGAGCCTGTCTCTTTAAAAACCTGGATGGTACTGTTTTCCACAATATAGTTTACTGGTAGTTGCCTCCCAGACACAGTTCTTTTTGAGGATAGATGGTAAGGTCAGGTAGGTTATAGTACAGCACACAATTGTAAACATTCAGGGAGGCAACCCGGTCATTTATGAATTCAATGTAGATTCCTAAGATGCAGAACCAGGACTAAAGGTATGTGAACTTTTCTTCCACATTGTACAAGTTTCATTGATACAGTAGCATGCTAACCAATAAAATATTTTTTTATGGCTGCTGGGCAGTAAAAAGTCACAACTTAAGTCTGAATCACTGAGAAAACAATTTGAAAACATTTCTGAGCATTTGCTGACCTACACTCGTTTCTGCATGAGAATCTGACTCTAACCAATAGTATCCTGTCAATATTTGGATCATGTAGCAGCTATACATATATCAGGAATAGGTGCATTTCTAATCCTAGCAGTAGTAGCTGCTTTTTCTCTAGGCTAGTGGGATGGGCCATGGGTTTCCCAGATAAATGGCTATTTACTAGCTGATAACAAAACAGATGCTACTATACATCTTGCAATGGCTTGTTTAGGAGTAGCTATACCCTAGTCTAGAGTGTCCTCAGTCAACAAATAATTGATTTTTTTCTAATGTCCTCAGTTTATCGAAGTAGAATCTCAAAATGACTTTAATATCTGTAGAGTTTTCTCTGCTGGAGTAGATGGGTTAGAAAACTGTCAGGAGAGTAATGGTTTGATTGTTTTGGAAATCAGACACTACTTTTGGTACAGAAGGGTGAGTTCTAAGTATAACTCTATTATAGTTAAAGATGGTAAAGGGCTCTCCTGCGGATAAGGCCTGTAATTCACTGATCCTTCTTGCACACGTGACTGAAATCAGGAAGAGTATTCAATGTAAGATGCTGCAAGTTATTTCTATATACTGGTTCGAATGGGGGGTGGGAGGGGGAGGCATTATTCTAGTCAGCCCTAAAGTGAGTTCCCAAGGTGAAGGTAGTTTCTTTTTTAGTGGATAGACTTTCTTGAGTCCTTTTAGTACATTTTCAACTCCTGGAAAGTTGAAAAGTGACATCTGTTGAGGAGACTTCCAGTAAGCTGTTACTACAGCCATATATGGGCCTTTATGGAAAGATCTACAATTTTGATTTTGCTGGGAACAGGAAATAGGGTAGAATCACTTCTTCCTGACACCTGATAGGACTAAGGCTGTTTCTGAGAAACCTGATACAGAATTTTTTCATTGTAAAACATAGCAAGACCTTGTAGAGAGACGGTTAGAATTTCCAAATACTATGGAGGGAGATTTATGTGTCCATATTGTCTGACTTCAGCAGCCATGCAGCCAAATTCAAGGATTGTAGACTCAAAGTTGAATTTGGCAGTGGAGTTTGGTGAGGGCCCCTGTTCTGTGAGGCAATATCCTGTGTTGAGAAAGTGATAACTACAGAAGGTCCTGGTACCTCCCAAATCATCTTTATCCTCAATCTGCGTGGCTTGACAATATTGATGCTATCAATGGGATCGGAGAAAATGTGTGGACAAAAGGGCACTGCCACTGAGTTGCTTTCTGGATTCTTAAACCCACAGTTGCAGCATTTATTTTGCCTTCGCGAATAGGTCTAAGGATGGTATTACCCATTCCGTCAAATGTCTTCTACGACTTTGTCATTCAGCATCCATTCTTGGTTTTCCTCGTGATGTCTAGTGAGGCAGCCTGCTTCCTGATTTTGAGTTTCTAAAATGTGAATGTCAGTCAGTGTGATTCCTCTGGCCGGAGTCCAATGCTACCTTGTTTGTGCTTGCAGGGAAGAATTGGAAAACCAAGATTCCAACAACATCCCTCTAGTGGAATGTGCTTGGACTTTACAACACTGCCTAAGAACAGAATTGACAAGAGTAACTAAAAATCTACAGAAATCTCAGCGAGAGCAAGAGAAACATTACAATCAAAGAGCCTCTACCATTGGGAGACAGGGTACTACTTTTGATCCACAATATTGATAAGAAGCTCTCAGTGCAGTGGCATTGACCATATTCAGTGGTTGAAGTAAATCTGTTAAAAAAGGAAGAACCTGTCCCTGGGATGGTTGGCAACCTAGATACAACAGTAAGTCAGAAGACAAGATGTCCTTAGTTTGAAATCAAGGTTCATGGCATGAAGCATGAATTGATAAAATAAGCCCAAATGGTAGGAAGCTGGCTCTGTATATACTATACCAAAGTGAGGTATAGTTTGCACGGAGTCCAGTGGAACCCCAAAGGTAGGCATAGGTTAGATAGCACCTCACTCTCTAATTGTGGTAGTGTGGTCGAGCAGTAAGGCAGTATCAGAGGACAGTGTTAAGCATGTGTTATACACACTCAGTCAGCAATTGAATTCACACACTCAAAGACTGAACTTCACACCAATTGTATTTGAATACAAATATTCTTTTAGTTATTTTGTTTTCTAGAACTAAGCAAGCCTGGCACAGGTAAGTTGATAAATACTTTGCAGTAAATATACAGTTTTAAATGCAATTGTACTTTGAAATGGTTACAGTTTGAATTACTGGTAATGCAATACTGTGAAATGCTGTACATATACTTATCGACATTGCAATGAAAATTACAGGTAAGTTACTTTTACGTTACTTTTGAGATTACTTTTTAGATACATTTTTCCTCTCAGTGTGATATGGTTCCTATGGAGAGGAATGAAGTTAATGGTTACCAGGTAAGTAATCGGTCTGGGGTTAGAACAAGGGTTCCCCCAGGGTCAAGGATGCACTCTCGTTACACCCTCAGCGGCAGTAGGGCTGGGTGCAGAGTGCTGAGGCCCAATGTTATTCAATGGGACATGGGGGTCTCCGGTTGGTGGCTGCTGGCAAGCAGGCCACTGGATTGTGGGAGAAAAGCTTCAGGACTTTAGCTCAGGGCAAACAAATTGGCACTAGGGCGGCCGGGTGCAGGGTGCTTTTTTCGACGTTGTGAGCCCTGTCGGTTTCAAAGGCACTGAAGGCTCGGGGACGAAGGTCTCCCGGGTGCGACCACCACTTTGAGAGGTAAGTTGGGAAGTTAGAGGTTGGTTAGGCACTGTTGGTTTGGGCTCACAATGCCATGGGGCGTCAGGTGCAGGGGTGCCTTTTGGGGTTGCATCTTACCAGCGCTTGGTCGGGTTAGGAGGGCCTTCTGGATTTAGGCTGCAGGCGTCGGCTAGAGGCTTGAGGCAGGTCAGGGGTCGCCGGATCTCAGGTCAGGATCTCGGGTGATCCCCTCGTGGTGGTTGCCCATTCGAGCTCAGGCCATAGACGGCAGGTGCAGAGTGGGGTGGATTTGCAGTGCCTGGCCAGAGCCAGAGGTTGCAGGTGAACAAATCCGGTGTTCAACGTCTTTGTGCTTGAAGGCAGGCAGGTGTTCCGGGGTTTTCGAGGATGCTGGCTGCAGGACACACCGGGATTTTGCAGGAGCAGGCTAGAGGTGGAGACAAGTCAGTGGGCGTCTTCCTCTTGTTAGCTTCGGCACGGCTGTTCGTTCTTCTTCTTTTCTTGTTGGAAGGTTCTTGTCTGAGGAAGGAAGGTTCAGGGGTGCCCCTAAATACTAGATTTAGGGGCGTTACAGGTAGGTAAAAGGGTGGTACCAATGTATCCCTTGCCTGGTGTGGTTACACCCCCTATTATGCCACCCTCAGGTGGGAGAGGGGCATATGCCTGTCCCTGGTGTGTGGATTCCCCTATCTTCAAGATGGAGTGGACTGAGAGTTGTGCTTCGCCTTGCCTCCCTCACCTGAGAGGTAGAGTTGGCAGAGGTGGGTACACCTCTCTTCCTCACTTGTTTTTCCCGCCGGTTTTCCCGCCCAAAGTGGGGGGTCAGAACCAGTGGGAACCAGTTGCTGCAAGCAGCAAGTGACCTGGGGAAGCTCACAAAGGCGGCAAGCCTTTGAAGCTTCCCCTTCGTGAACCCTACCCATCCTGGGGAGGAGGCTTGGCAGCTCGTTCCAGGATGTGCATTGTTTCAGGGCCCAGAGAGCAGCAGACTCTCGACCCAGGGGTCCAGAAACATGTCTGGTGGTGGCATCTGAAAGCAGCCACTCAGCCTGGACACTTTGGTAGGTTAGTTTTCAGGGGGCATCTCTAAGATGCCCTATATGTTCATTTGTTTATTAAATCCCACTCTGGCATCAGTGTGTGTTCAATGTTCTGAGAATTTTGATATCAAACTTCTCAGTTTTCAGCGTAGACATTATGCTGCTGTGGCATTCGTAATGACAAACTTCCAGCACCATATACTCTTAATGGCAGCACTGCACTTACAATGTCTACAAATGGACTTAGACACTATAGAGGTACAGGGCGCATGCACCTGTACCCTCACCACTGGTAGAGTGAACCCAGCTAGAGGGGTGACTGACCTATGCCAGGGCAGTGGGTTGTAGGCAAGGCACACAGGAATGTGTGGCATGTCGATTCTTCACTTTGTTCTGCACCAAGACACTCAGCCTGCAAAGGTAGTGTGTGAGTGTCAGACTTCAGGACCTCTAAGGGTGGCACAATAAGTGCTGCAGCCCCTAGAGGACTTCTCTGGTCACAGTGCCCTGGGTACCTGTGGTACCATTTACCAGGGGCCCTGGGTACCTGTGGTACCATTTACCAGGGGCCATAGATGTCAATTGGGTTTAGGCTTCAATGCAGTTTTTAGGAAAAGAACATAGGCCCTGGGTACCTGATTAGCAGGAGCCCAGGGCACACCCAGGGCACACTCAGTCAAAGTACATCAGCAATTCAGCAAACAGTAGGGGCAACCATGCAGAAAGAAGGCAATTTCTCACACAAATTAGTCAACAATATAAACAAGAGGTCTACAACTGAATGACTGAAATTTTGGTTTTGCAACACCTCATGGCCCTTTCAATTTTAAAGTGTTAACCTTTGGATTACTTGGTGCCCCTGCAACATTCGAGAGACAGGTGGACACATTATTAACTCTGCACCCAAGAATATTTAGGAGCATACCTGGATGGCATAATTATTTTTAGTTCTAATTGGCAAAGGCACCTTCTCTCCTTACATTCTTTGGGGTTAAGAGTCAACCTTACTAAATGTATACTAGTGGTAGAACACATCATTTGGGTTAGAGTCTAGGCAACAGATTAGACTCACCTCAGATGGATAAAGTGAAAGCATTTGCTGATATTGCCCATGCTACTACTAATGAGGAGGTTATGGCTTTGTTAGACCACACAGACTTAGGGTGGTCCCCCCCCAAACGTTTTACCTTCTTACTCCATTTTTGCTGATTTTGTTTTGTAGGCCTTATGACTCTGTGCACTTTGCCACTGATAACCAGTGTTAAAGTGTTTTCTCCTTTACACATGGAATGATTGGTTTACACCTGTTCGGCATATTTGATTTACATGCAAGTCCCTAGTAAAGTGGTGTACCATATACCCAGGACCTGTAAATTAAATGTTACTAGTGGGCCAGCAGCACTGCTTGTGACGCTCACTTAAGTAGCCTCTAAAGTATGTCTCAAGCATGCAATTTCAGCCTGGTCGAGCAGTTCAAAATGCCATTTTGACCTGGCAAAATAAAAACGTTGTCATGCCTAAACTGTCCTTTATGCATGCAACCTACAGAAAGTTGGCATTTTATTGTCCCACCCATTTGGTGCTTTGGAGTATTCTGCTTCCTGTATCCTGAGTCACATGACTAGGTGTAGCTGGCAGTTGGTTGCTGTATTGCTCCCAGACAGTGAAACAAAGGGCCATAGGTGTTGGCAGCATGCTCCATCTCTGACTTGATGAGGGGGAAGCGCTGTCACCTACCACACTTGCACAACACAATGGCCCTGCTTGTGCATACTCATAAAGGGTTGAACACTAGTCTATTGTGACCCCAGATAATATTGGGCCAGAGAAGGGGGGCCAGAGGAGGGAGGCAGGAAATCCCAAACACCTCTCGGGGTGGAAACCTCCAACTCTTGGCCACCAGGTATAAATATGGGACCCTCAGATCCAACACTTCAGTGCACCTCTGAAACTGAATAAGCCTCAGAAGGACTGCAGTGCTGCTCTGCTAGCTGTGCTGCTACTATGTTGCTCTGATGCTTTTGTGCCAATGTTAGACTTGGCATCTTTTGGCGTGTTTCCCCTGAGTTTCTGCTTTCTGACCTCTCGGTTTTCACTGAGCTTTTGCACACTTTTCTAACTGGTGATCAGTGGTAAAGTGCAAGTGCTCCTGTGGTAAATGGTGTTATGTATTGGTGTTTCCATGATTGGATATTTGATTTACTTGTTAGTCAATAGTGAAGTGCACTGAGTGCGTCAGGGCCTGTGAATCAAATGCTACTAGTGGGCCTGCAGCACTGATTGTGCCACCCACGTGAGTAGCCCTGAAAAGGTAACTCAGACCCGCCATTGCGGAGTCTGCGCGCAGTTTGTAACTGCCATGTCAATTTGGCCAGTGCGCACACTTGCACAGTCCCTCACCTTCCCTTTTCTTGCATGTCAGCCACCCCTAAGGTAGGCTCAAGGTTCCCCTGTGGACCGGGTGCAGTGAATGTGAAAGGTGACATGCCCTGGTGTGCGTGGCATGTCCTGATAGCGAATTACGGACAATTTAGTTTTACACTATTGCAAGGCTCCCTGTTCCCCATAGGACAGAATGGGGAGTTTGTTTATGACATCTTATAAACATAACTGGCCTGTGAAATTATAACGTTTAGTATGCCTGAACTCGGAATCTAAAGATGCATCTTTTAGTTAACGTGATTTTTACATTTTGTGTTTGAATATACCACTTTTAGAATGTCCTGTGTGCCCTTGCTGGAATGTGGATTGTCTGTCTGGGTTTTACACGACAGGAGGCTGGGGAGCAGAAGTGGCTCCAGATAGTTGAGGTGGGTCAGGAAAGGCTGAATAGACCTGAGCTGCAATTGGGGAAGGTGGAGGAGATGTCCTTGAGCGTCAAAGGGCCTGGTCTACCACTACCCATGCCGTCTCCACGGCCTGCAGGAAGTCACACCAGAGAAGGCAGAACTGGTTCCACATTGCTGTGTGCTTTGCTGTGTTGGCCTGCAGTGGCTACTTCTGTATTGAGCAGTAAAAGGACTGGACTGAACTTTCTGCAATCTACTTTGTGAGTTTCTCCAAGGTCTTGAGGTAGAGCTTGCCCCCAATCAAGAAGTCTCAGGAACAGCAAAGACTTCAAGCTCTTCTGCCCTCAGCACTGGGGACTGTGTGTTTTGTGTTGCAACAGGAGAAAAAGCAACCCGACGCTGTCTATGACACCGCTGCCGCCTGTGTGTCCTGAAGACACCACAGAGGGCAGAGCCGCAACGCCACACGGCGAACCTGGTCTCACCTACGCTGCCTGCTGACGACGCCACCGAGCCGCTGCTCGCACCGCGCCCTGTGGGCATCGCACTCCGCACCGCCTCGCTTCACGGCGACGCCTTGGTATCCCTGATGGCGCCGCTCCATGCCAAAATCTATGCCGCTTCTTCCACCGTGGTTGAGGGCACTGCCCGTAAAGTTACATGACGCACCGCCCTCATCCCGCACTGCAGCCTTGGCCTACCAACGCCGGAGTCATTTACTCCGGTTCGTCAGTCGACGACAGCGCTTCAGCAACGACGAAGAAGCTGCTTACCCCGAGACCTGCCAGCACCGCGACGAGCACCGCATTCCCCTCACACCAACGATGCCACCACAGAGCCACTGCTCGCACCGCGACCTGAGGGCACTGCACGCCACACTTCGCACAACAGCACCCGATGCCTGATGATGCCAGCGCTCCTGACTCCAACAGAGAGGAGATTGCTCTGCAATGCGTGTGACTGCGAAGGCCCCGACGACTCCTGCACTGACCTCCGGAACTGACGCCTGCGGACGCCGTGCTTTCGGAAGCTCAATGAGAGGTCACAGATGCCCTGCATTTCTAAAATGTACTGTTCGCGGGTCTTCCCGACACCGTAGCTGGCCCGCGACGCCGTGGTCAGCCAGAACTGTTTGGGTTTGTTTGTTCACGATGCTGTGATATCCCCGGACGGAGCTATCGACGTCAAGGAACTGTTTTTCAAGCATATTTGGTTAACTGAAGATTTTTAAGTACTGTAGTGTGGAATTTTTATTGTTTTTGGTCTTGTCTCAAGTATATAAAAATATTGGATATTTTTCTAAACTGGTGTGGTGTCCTTTTGTAGTGCTTACACTGTATTACTGTGGGTTATGTGCAAATGCTTTACACACTGCTTCTAAGATAATCCTGACTGCTCGTACCAAGCCACCAAGGGAGTGAGCAGGGGTTATTTTAGGAGTGTAACTCCCGTATCCTGACTAGAGTGGTGGTTTCTGCCTGGCTTTGGCACATGCCCTAGCCTACCAAAAATCTAATTCCTAACAGCTAAGCTACCAGAGGGTTAGAGGGTAAGCACAGGTTTATTTGGGGTTTACTTGTATTTCACCCCAACAGATTGTGGCTCCTGCTTGAATAGGGTTTGCCTCTTCCACCACCACAACCAGTAACCCAATTTCTTTTTTATTATGGACAATTTATTTCTGATATTTAGTTGGTAGCAGTCTCGCCTACCTGCCTGCATCAGAAATCATGCCCTAATCATTAGGCAGAAGCTCAAAATTCAGATTTTCAGGTTCTAAAACATTCCTTTCCAGTGACAACCTAATAAGCTGTCTCAATTTCTCTTGTTCTGTATTTTTAGCAGACCAATGTATATGGGTCAGCAGTTGAAGCAGTCCTGTTTCAAGATTATGAGGTTGCAAAGCATCCGAAATATCAATCAAAATTGCTGTTTCATGAACTGTCTAATGGCACAACAGAAAAAGAGTGGCTTTTAAGTTTAATCTTGAAATTCTGCTACTTTATATTCTGGCCTGACATTTGTGATGACAAGCCATACCACACTCATCTGGTTGTCATTATATGAGGTCAGTAACCATAGGGTACTACATTGGTTCCTGGCACTTCAACCTTTTACTTTGACTGTCATCACTGACCTGGAACACTTTGGGGAAAAGTGGATTGTTTTTGTGCCAAGGCCATCCTGACCGAATATCTTAGGTTTGCGTATGTACAAAGCTCACATTATGTATGCGTAAGATCTAACTCCAGTAGAGCCTCGGTTGTTAACAACCAGCAGGATTTTATATTCCCGCCAGCAGTACCATGCTCAGAGTGTGGTCACATTCCTGTAGCTCGCTGTTTTTTAACGGGTACAGTTGGGCAGGGAGCAAATTACGCTGGGGCCTTAAGATGGGTAAGCCACAGCCAGGGTGTGCATGCCTACCATGCACCAGCACATGGAAAAGAAAGATGTGTAGGGAGGGGCCAACATTGTTTAAACGAGGGCAGGGGGAAGTCTTCAGGCAGACCAATGAGGAAGAATCGAGGGAATGGGTGATAGGTGGCAGTTTGGTATCCGTTCACAGGTTGCATTGAAGCTGGAGGGGAGGAGCTGTGAACTTACCACTGATAAATAATGCCAACCAGGCTGAGAAACAGAGAGGGAGTGATAAACTCATGACTGGTGTGCTCGGCCATACTCCATCGTCTCTTTATCAGGCAAATGATGCAATGAAGGGCTAAACAACTGAGCCCTAAGTTTATGGGGATGGCGAACTCAAGACTAGTGTACTGATAAATACAATTTTCTTCTTAACAGGACACAGAGTGAGTCCATGAATTTCCCTGAGTGAGAACTGGATTTGCCCAGGCGAAATGATTCATTTTAAGGTCCAAGAGACTTTGAGATTGAACAGAAGGAGATGTACAGACAAGAGATTGTAAAAGTGTAAAGGATACAGATTGGGCAAATAAGAGTCTACGAAAGAGAAATGTGGTTGCATTGTGATGTGATATAAAATAATATACTCTATTCATGGTATAAATAAACAAGATCATGCAACAACTGTGCCCTTGTTTTCAAATGCTAACTAATACTGAGGCAGACATGCATCACGCTTTAAGTGATTGTCTCATTGTACTGTGGTTTCGCTGGAACTAATTACTGTTCCCGTGTGTCCTCCAGTTTGCCTGAGCAAATGTGACATCAGCTTGTGTATGCTTACACAGTGTGTCACATATTCATGCAGATTCTGTGAAAAGACATAGAGGCTTCTATTATGCTCTCATTTGCACTAATCAGCAACAGCAAAGAAATACTACACTGTAATATTTCTTTACAAAACCAACTACAGCTCCCATGACTACAAAGGCACAAATAACTAAGAGGCTTCCACCAATGAGAACCGTACCTCATCAGTCCTTAAGTATAACAACCAGCCTATTCTGCTTTTCTTTGCTGCTCGTCATGAAGATAAATTGTCTCTAATTTTCTTTCCCATTGAAATTAAAATCTGAAATTGTTTCCATTTTACAAACTTAAGTTTAGCATTGGTATTGCCATACAGGTTTAGCATTTGTTTCCTGAGCATAAGACACATTGCCCGGGTGTGCTTTCTAGGTCTGTAATTGCGCTGTCTCAGTGCATTAGGCAGGCGGTTGTCGACTCGGCCTGTGGGCTAGACTTGGGCATGGTATGTGACTCACCTTGCCTGGTTTTCTCTCAGCGGTAGATCCAGTGCAGAAAAAGGGGTGGTGTAACCCTGCTGGTGGGAAATGGGAGAGGAAACACTTCGCTCCTTGCAGTAACTAAGGTGTGTTTTGACTCATCGCCCCATTATTATTAGGTAGACACCAACACAGAGTGACCACATTGCCCTGATATAATTTGCCCACTTGTCTGAAATTGGCATAGAAAAAAGAGACATTAGTAAGTGGTTACATTGAGCGTAGTCTTTGGGCTATATCCTATACTCCCTTAGAGCTGCTTTAGATATCATTCCTTTTGCTTTGTGGTCCAGATAAGTCTTTCATATAGTGGCATCCACTCCATGGGAGGTAAAGGATGGCAATTGGCCTACAGCTTCTCACGAGGTCGAATCAGACAAATGCGGCACCCCTCTAGCATCTAGCATAAAGCATACTCTGGAAGCTTCAGTATATAATATGCGTGGAGGCTAGGAGACGGGTCCGTGCAGGCTGACAGAATTTGCCTGCAACCACGGAACGAAGACAAACAGCGCCAGGACAGGATGGTGCTGGTTTGTGGCACTGTTTCGCTGCTGCAAAGCAAGGCAGACAGCACCTTTGCTGGTATTTCTTTCCACTTGGAACTCTAATACAGGTTTAATTTGTAAGACTTGGGAAGCTACCCCTCTTGGGGAGGACTTTCAGCGCACTGCATTGTCCAGAAGGCCTTGCGTAACGCCACGCCCACTGTGGCAGGTGTTGGGGATATATATTTAAGTGCGCGAAGAAAAGCTGCTTCTCACTCTTCTCAACTATGCCTCTGCAGAAAGGATGAGAAGATCCTGAAACGCGTCAGGCAGATGATCATTTTGAAAGACTGCAATTGAGTGGTGTATCTGCTGGCATGCGGTGAAATGGATGCAAATTTCGAATGTGCCCATTAAACTTTGTGTGGCTTTACTTCAACCTTGTGGGCTGACCTGTTTTGTTGTAGATATATATATATATATATATATATATATTACACCCTGAGGTAGAATGGTGAGCCTAACCGGGGATGAGGGTGAGTCGCATGTGAATCTATACAAGATATCAATACTGGAGAACCACAGGGTACAGGTAAGTAACTTGTTTTTTCTCCAGTATTGTATCTTTTATAGATTCACATGCTTGAATCCGATTAAAGAGCAGTATATCTATATGTGAATAGCAATAACAATGAAGGTGGGAAGGCGAACAATCCCACCATGACAGTATCAGAAAAGAATACATATAAAACCAGATTTCTCTTAATGCAAGTAGAAATAATAATCAAATAGATTATACAAAAATAAACACAATAAGTAGATAAATAAATCAGGCTGGCTACAAACTTCCTACCTTAAGCAAAGAGATGACGAAGAGCTGCTTGTCCCATGGCTATACCTGCCTTCCGCCAACCATCTAGGCAGTAATGCTTTGTGAACATATGCGTCCTCGCCCACGTTGCTGCCCTGCGAATGTCAGAGAGAGAAGCCCCCACAAACAGGGCTGAAGAAGTTGCGACCTTTCATGTTGAATGGGCCTGCACTCTTGCAGGCAATGGATGTCCAGCCTTCTCATGGGAGAATACAATAGCTGAAGTGACCCAGTGAGCAACCCTGGCCTTAGTTAGGGCGAGTCCCTTCCTGGGAGCAGAGTAAGAAACCAGCAGCTGAGCAGAGTTACGAAAGGATTCTGTCCTTTGCAGGTAAAATTGCAAACAGCGTTTAATGTCCAGAGAATGGAGAGATTTTTTCACCGTCGTGGTTGGATTTGGAAAAAATGTAGGCAGAATTGTAGGCTCATTGACGTGATAAGATGATGGTACTTTAGGTATGAAATAAGGATTTTCTACTCAGAATAACCCTATCTGCTAAAAATGGAAGAACTGGTTCTTTTGAAGAAAAAGCCTGAATCTCGCTGATACGTCTGGCTGACGTAATGGCCAAGAGAAAGGCAACCTTCCAGGAGAGAAATGTTAAGTTGCATTTGTGTATAGGTTCAAATAGAGAACGCATTAATTATGTTAAGATCGTAGGTCCCGAATAGGCCTTTAAGAAAGTCTTTAATAAGTCTATGAGACCACAATGAAGATTGATCCAGACGTCGTCTGTATCTAGAAATTGCAGCAAGGAGGATCTTAATGGACGAATGTGAGAGCCCCGCCATAGCTAGGTGTAAGCTATACAGTAACACTTGCTCCGGTGTGGATGAAAGAGGATGTAGAGAATGAGCGCTACACCACACAAAGAAACTTTTCCATTTTGCAGAGTAACATTTGAGCAAGGAAGGAGCTCAAGAATTTTGTAAAATTGCTTTGCAATCATTGGGTAAGTTCAATCTCTAATTCAATAAAGTGAGGAGCCAAGCTGATAAGTGAAGAGAAGGGATTTCTCCTTTCCTTGGCAGTCAGAAAAACAACTGCAGGCCAATCCCCCAAACAGCACTCATTCAGCTTAAGGATAGTCTCTTCCTCAGTTCCTCTGGCTCCTCTCCTCAGCAAAGGTTTCTTCTCGTTTCTCAGGAGTGATCTAAAGTTCTGGAGTCTGGGTCCCCCCTTTTATACTCATTTTCTCTTTGTTCTCTGAAAGCAGAGAGGCCTTTGCCTAGTCCAAATCAGTTCTGGTAAGTCTTGGAGAACTCTGTTTACATGACTCCTTTCCTTTCACAGTGCAGGGCAGCGACATCAGACGCACCACAGGAGATGGAGCCAGCATTGTGGAGGGAATGGCACAGCCCGATTCAGGTCCCAGGTGTAACTCCTCCCACCCATCTGCATGCAGATCTCTCTATTCATCCCTGTGTTGATTCATCCTGTCTCCTGGGATCCTCCAGCCCCTGTCACTCAAACTCCAGACAAGGAATACACAACCTAGCAGAGGCAGGCTTGGATGGTTAGGCAAGAAAATACCTACTTTTTAAAAGTGGTATTTTTAAACACAGAATGTTAAAACCAACTGCATTTTATCATTCTGAGTTCAGGCATACTAAACTCAAATTTCTACCTGGTTTCCTGAGTCAGTTAGGATTACAAGATGTAATAATCAAACTGCCCATTCTGGCCTATGGGGAACGGGTAGCCTTGCAATAGTGAAAAACGAAAATGGCTGTAATTCACTGTTAGGACATGTCACACACATCAGGGCTGGGCCTACCTTTTACCCACAATGCACTGCAGGGGTGACTAATATGCAGAAAAGGGAAGGTTTAGGGACTGGCAGGTAGGTGCACTTGCCCAGTCAGCATGGCAGTACCAAACTGCACACAGGCTCTGCAATGACAGACCTGAGACACACTTTACAAGCTGCTTCTGTGGGTGGCACAACCAGTGCTGCAAGCCCACTATCAGCATCTGATTTACAAGCCCTGGGCACACGCAGTGCACTGTACTAGGGTCTGACAAGTAAACCAAACCAGCCAATCAAGGAGTCACTAATCCATACATCAATTTATAATAGGGAGAGCATATGCACTTTAGCACTGATCAGCAGTGGTAAAGTGCCCAGAGTCATAAAACCAACAAAAACAGGTCAGACAAAATACAGGAGGAAGACAAAAAGGTTCAGGGATGACCCTGCAAAAAGGGCCAAGTTCAACAGATGAGTCTGCTGTTAACACTATCTGTGGAACCGGGTCGAGGAATGGCCGCCCTTTGGAAAGGTTTGGTGTATTCCTCCACTGCGGAGAGTGAGGTGTGCGGCCGTCTACCAACACCAGATCTGTTACCTGACCTTGAGCCTGGTACCACTGACGTGCCAAGCATTCCTGTAGGGGACGCATTTGAAGTCTTGCGTAAAGGACAATTAGAATGCAAGAAGCCATCATGCCGATCAACTGCATGAACACTCGGGCTAGTAGTGAGTGTTGGGATTGAAATTGTGATATGAGGTTTAGCATGTTGTGTATCCTGACTGGCTTGGGGTATGCTAGAGCTTTGCAAGTCTCTATTGTAGCTCCTAGATACACTGCGTGTTGGACGGCTGGAGGTGAGACTTGGTGAGGTTTACAGTGAATCCCAAGTCGTTAAGCAGTTGTACTGTTTTGTGAGTGTGAAGTAAGCAGCTGTGCTGTGATTTGGCTTTTATTATCCAGTTGTCCAGTTAAGGGAAGAAGTGAATGTGTTGTCTTCTTAAATGAGCTGCGGCCACAGCGAGACTCTTGGTGAATATCCTAGGTGCCGTAGTTACCCCAAAGGGGAGAACTTTGAATTCATAATGGTGTCTGTCCACCACGAACCTGAGATATTTTCTGTGAGCTGGGTGGATGGGAATATAGGCGTCCTTTAAATCCAGAGAGGATAGACAGTCAACTTTTTGAAGCAATGGGAGCACCTGTTGGAGGGTGACCATGTGGAAGTGGTCTGACTGAACGTAAAGATTTAGCTGTCTGAGGTCTAGTATATGCCTTAGAGAGCGGTCCTTTTTTGGAATTAAAAAGTACAGGGAGTACACTCCTGTTCCCTGTTGATGGAACGGGACTGGTTCTATCGCATGTTTTTGTAACAGAGAGAGAACATCTTGCTTTAGGTGTTCTGGTGAAATTACACATTGTTTTGGAACGATAATTGGGGGAGTGCTGATAAGTTCCAGGCAGTAACCATATTGGATAATTTTTCTTACCCATCTGTCTGAGGTGATGGAATTCCAGACAGGTAGGAACTGTGAGAGATGTCCCCGGACAGAGGTGGGATGATCAGGGGTAGCGGAGGGAAGTCATTGCTTATTGGCAGGGGAAGTGTGGGTGGAGTTACCTCTTCCCTTGTTATTATTTCCTCTGTAGTTCCCTCTAAAATAGCCTCCGGAGGAATTAGATTGGTTTTTACCACTATATGAAGAGGAGGGGTTTTCTGATTACACTGTTTTTGAGCCACCCCTATAAAAGGAGCGGCGAAAGGAACCCCAGTTAGAAGGCAGTTGCAAGGCCCCCTTGGACTTTGCAGTTTCGGTGTCTTTCTTCATTTTGTCTAATGAAGTATCTACTAATGGCCCAAACAGATGCTCTTTATCAAAGGGCTGATTAAGTATGGAGGATTGTACCTCCAGCTTGAATCCAGAGATTCAAAGCCAAGCGTACCTGTGTAACAGTACGCTAGTGTTGATGGCATGAGATGCTGTGTCTGCCGCATCTAGAGCTCATTTTATGGTAGTGTTGGTGATGAGCTTCCCTTCCTGGACGAGGTAGTTAGCCTTAGTTTTTTACTCATCCGGCAAGTGTTGCATGAGTTTTTCCAACTCGTCATAGTGAACCCTATCATAGCGTGCTAACAGAGCTTGAGCATTGGCAATACGCCAATGGTTAGCCGCCTGGGAAACCACTCTTTTGCTTGAGGCATCAATAAGTTTTGACTCCTTATCAGGAGGAGGGGAATCGCCTGTGGTTTGAGAATTAGCTCTCTTGCGGGCGTGAGTTACAACAAGAGAGTGTAGAGGCAACTGGCCTTTTCTATATACCGGGTCTGTAGGAGCGGGTTTATATTTTTTATCCACTCTAGGTGTTCGTATTCTAGCTCTAACTGGCTCTTTGAATACTTCGTCAGTGTGTTTTAGTAAGCCCATGAGCATTGGAAACGTGTTAGAAGACCTTTGTGAATGTGTGAATGTCTCCACAAGGAAATCCTCTTCTAGATGGTCTGAGTGGAGCTTCACCACGTGATATTGAGCAGCCCTGTTAATAAGCTGCGCAAAACCTATGTTATCATCAGGTGGGGAGGGTCTGGAGGGATACAGGTTGAGGTCATTATCCTGGTCTGGATCTTTATCATAATTGTCCCAGGGATCAGTGTCCTGTCGTATGTGATGTGGCACATAATGGTCCTCATCCGAATCCCCATCTCCATCCCCATCACCTCCGTCCTGTATGTTAGGTGGAGGTGATGGTGAATTTGATAGTGTAATTATCAAATTTGGGTTAGGAGGTGAGGGAGGTATGTAGGGAGGAGAAGGGTTAGTACCCATGTCCTTCTTTTTCTGAGGCAAGGAGGATCCTCTGTAAGATCTAGCTTAATTTTTTTTAGGAAGAATGACCTGGATATGTCCGGTTTTTGGGTCAATGCGGAGTCTCTTTTGTTTGGGATCCAAAGGTGGCTGTTCGGGTAGAGGTTCTTTGAACGGGGTTGATTTAGGTTGCAGTTCTTTGGGCGCTGAGTGTTTTGAGTCAGAGTGCTTTTTAGCAAGCTTTGGATCCGAGTCTTTAGGTGCGGATTTTGGCTCCGAAGCTTTTGGTGTGGATTTTGGCTCCAAAGTTTTAGGTGCGTGTTTTGGCTCCGAAGCTAGAGGTTTGGAAGATTTTGGCTCTGGGTCTTTGTGTTTGACGGGTTTCGGCTCCAAGGACTTCGGTGTCAAAGGTGTTTTCGGTGCTGGTGTAGTGGAGACTGGCAAAGCCTTGTGTTTGCGTTTTGGTGCCGAAGGTGTTGGTTTGGCTACGGAATGAGGCTGGCTCAAGCCCGAGCCCGAAGGCTTGTGTTTGTGTTTTGCAGGCGAGCCCGAGGGCGTGCGTCGGAAACCTTTTCTCAGTGCCGAGCTGCACCTGAGGGCGAAGGTGATACAGGATCCGCAGGTTATGGGTGAGTGGGCACAGGGGGATCTGTACTCACGGTATGTTGACCCGGAGTGATAGTCGGTTCTTCTTCCATGTCAGAATCGGCTTCGGAGACCAGTTCGTCTTCCTCTGCTTCTGGATCGGGCTCGTGGGAATCAGAATCTTCGCCGAAGACATCTGGTACGGAGGCGCTGGCACAGTGCATCTCATGGCGTCAAGCCCAACGATCACAGATGGTTGTCTTCGATCGGAATGATCGACAAGATTCACAGTCCTTCTTGTCGTGTTTCGGAGATAGGCAGAGGTTGTAGACCTCGTGCAAGTTGGTGAGGTGAAACTTAGCAAGACACCCGGGACATAACTTGAATGGATTCCGTTCCATTGACTGCTGGTGTGGTCAGCACGGGTAGGCTCGACGGCCCGCCTCAAAGTTCCCAATCGAAGGTTTAGAGATTTTAGACGATGCGCGTTGAATGGGAAACCGTGATCGATAGACAGTACCATTGAGGGTAGAGGATTGTGCGTCGAAGAGGTTCGAAAATTATACCAAACCGGAGCGTCGCAATACACATCGGAACCCGTGGCGGAAATAACAATCGGGGGATGGAGTTGATACCCATGCGCACTATAACCGAAAGGATGAGTCACCTACCTCGTGACTACAAAGACTTCTTCGAAGAAAAACGAAGTGCAAACATCCGGACCCAACACCAGATGACGATCTATGCTAAAGCATATGATCTACAGCTCAAATGCCTCGAACATACAATACTGGAGAAACTGGTAGACTAGGCAACGTCAGAGGTTGGTGCAGTGGCAGAAGGTCAGGTCTTCAGAGATCCTTCATTTAGAATGTTTGTTGGCACTTACACAGTCACACAGAAGGCTCAATCCTTCCTGAAAAAGGTGTCTGGCAGAGCGTTTTTTGGGAGGGCTGATCAAGGCAGATGACACACAACCTGCTGAGATGAAGCTGCAACCAGACCTCAAAGAAACAAATATTCCTCACATTGGCAGGACAGATGTTGCCCATTCCCATTCTTCCCAACCAGGGACAGAGGTGGCAGAGATCAGCTAAAGTTACTCAGATGAAACAAGATATGACAACACAAGTATGTCTGGGGGATGATGCTAGAGATGTCTGGACATCTCCTAAAAAGTCAGTGGGGGCATCCATGCATGGCGGCAGAACTCCACACTGGTGCTGACTGCTTGCCCCAAGCAATTGATCACCAGCCCAACTGTAGTATTTGGCTGCATCCTTGCCATCCTAAATGGTTTCAGCCAGGGAGCCCTAACTTTGCATGGGTCTTCAGGCAAGTTCTCGCTGCCTGTGCCCCAGAGGGCACACGTGTATCAGCCTAGTAGGCAAACTGCATCGACTGACCTTAGGGTCAGGCTATCAGCATTACCGTGGTAAATCCCAGGGGGATGTTCCACCATGAAGTATATTCCCTATAGCAAGATGGACCACCAAAACAATTTATGATTCTTCTCCTGCATTTGCATCACCCATCTAAGTGATCTGTGGTCATTCTGAACCTGGAAACAAATACAAGTAGTGGCCCAGATGACTCCACCTTTGTTCCTAATGGAAGTATCCACATGCATGTATTTTAACCTCAACAGAAAGCAGTTGTAAGTCCAGGACCTCAGCAGCACATCGAATTACCATAGCTAATGAAGCACTCTTTATTGTTGGCTGCCCAGTGAGGAACAAAAACCCTGTATCAGGGATATTATCAAGCACAATGTCCTCCTGTTGGTCCAAATATAAACAGGCATCTTCATAATGTGGGAGTAAATCATCACCACCTTTGTAATCTCCAGGAGGTAAACTTTAGTACAAATTGGAACCACAAAGATGACTGAGTCTCTGAGGACAGTTCTGCGGTAGTGGCTGTATGTTATCTGATTCAGGGTGTGCCGGAACCGGGTGTGCCAGAGTGGAATCAGCACTGGCAATGTCGGTAAAATGAAAGCGGAACCACAGCCAGAATGAAAGGCCTCAACTTTCTGTAGTGTCACCTATGGTCCATAGGGATCAATTGAGGAATCGAAAACTCAAGCGGTGGTGGGAGACGGATTGGGACCTGGACACTTGTGATTTCTTTCCCAATAGAGAGTGGCCGGAAGGTGTCTAATGCCGCTTGTAGGAAATATCAAGGACCCCCTGACAAAGTAAGGAACTTCTAGGAAAGGGTAAAACACGATGTGGATATCTTCCTAGAACGTCTATGATTAATTTGCCATTCAAAAACAGAGAAAATGCAATGTCAAGCAAGTGAAAATTATGTAAAATAGGATCTATTTTATAAAAAATTAATAGATAAAAACACAATTAATTGAACAGTTGATTTTAAACACAAAATGTACAATATAAAAATCACAATATTAAAAAGAGAGACTGTCTTTATCTAATCCAGTAAGTAGTAACGTGGCAAGAATGGAATAGGTTCCGACACGCGTTTCGACGCTATAACAGCGCCTTGTTCTGGGAATCGAGCCACAGATTCCTGTATATGAAAAGACCGACGATTTACAAAATGTGGGGCTGGTGCTTCTTATCTGTATGAATTTCATGTTCAATACTTGTTTTTTTTAGCGCATGTTAGACTCTACGTATTGATCTGATTACAGTCTTCTTGATATATATTTCTTTAGGATGAGGGTCTATGATGTTATTATTTAGTAGTGCAGGAACACTCCACGGAGATAAGGGTCTTGAGTGGTCAAAAATTCTGTTCCTGACTGCTCGAGCAGTCAGGAACAGAACTTTTGCCCGGAGATTAAGCGCGTCTTCATTTGTTTACTAGGAGCGCCATTATTTATATTTCTTCGCATAATTCTTGGCCTTTGGAATCTACTAAGCCACAGAAGGAATATCATGTACTACATTATCACATACATTATATAAGAGTTATCAAGACCCTTATCTCCGTGGAGTGTTCCTGCACTACTAAATAATAGCATTTGGTTGCCGGTGAGCCAGCTCGACGGGAGGGACTGCAGTTGAACAGCACGAAAGGAGTATATCCAGACCTCTTAACCATCAGAGTAACGTACCTGATAATCAAATAATTGCCAGTCTTCAGGAGCAGAAAAGGCCAGTCTACTGAAGATTAAGAAACATAGAGCCACTGGAAACAACTGGTTCTCTAGAGAAATCGAGTATCAGTCAGCAAACTACCCAGTCAAGGACAAATAAGATCCAAAACATTGAGTAAGATCATCTTACCAACATGACAGCTTAAACTGCGAGCAGGCCTCAACTAAAGATAGATGGACATGACGCTAACAACTTTTTAGGACTACTGAGTTCATATAATATTTGATATCACCTGCACCGATCATCTTGAGAGGACTAGCTGGGTCATTAAAAGATTTAGAGAAACAGTGAATTGTGGTCGATTGGTTACCCTTACACACCGAGTTGCATACAGCACTTCTCCAGTCAAGACCAAATACACCCAAATTAAAACCACTGGTACAGAAAATCCTGAGGAAGGCAACTTGCTGAAACGCGTTGGTGGTAGTCAACAAACATCATTACCAGTGATGACAGTTACAAACTTATGTTTTGTGTTATAATGTTTTTACAATAGTGGCTGTTGCCATAATATATAATATGCATTAGAGACATCGGCATTAGTCAGGACAGTTTTTGAAAAAAATATAGTGGTGGTTTTTCATATATATATGTTGATGATTAATTACAAACATTTATTCTGATTGTAGAAAATTGAGTATGTTAATACATGTGATATGATGCCGTTTTTTTCAAATATTTATATCCCAAAAAAATCTTTTTTCTCTAAAAACAAAAAATAATAAAACAGTCTATTTTTCGAATTAATGTTTCTCTCAGTGTGTTGTATATTTGTAGGTCTACAGTTTTTTCATGAACAATCTGCTTTGAGATCAACACCTAGTCTGGTGTAACCAAAAAACCCTCCCCCTTTTTCCAATAAAGAGTACCCATCCTCTGCATTTACAGATATTTGCCAGCCCTCCACCCTCTCTAGTCATTGACTGGGGGAACCCTTGTCACAGGGGTTCTTGCCAATGTGTTAAAAATGTTAAATGCCGTACCATCAAACTGATGGACGTTCATCAAACTTTTTATGCCTTTGGTTTTTCAAAACAAACTCCGGAATCAGGATTTTGTTTTTGGAAAATCCAAAACTAATGACCTCCACACACTGGGAGTTAACTTCTGTGTTGTGGTGGTCATTTAAACGTTTTACTGTCCTTTATCACCAGGTCTTACCCTTTGGCGATGAAGAGTAAAAACTGCCCATTTGACTGCCCACTCTAAATCACCTGAACCCTTAAGGTCTGAACTCTGTTGGGCCACCTTGGATCTGTTGCTGATAAACTGAAGGTGTTGTACGGAGCGGAAGATGTTGTCGGCTCTAAACCAGGATGTGGCAGAATACGCCGCCATGCGCCTTCGACACGCATACTATACAGGAGGAGACCGCTGCGGGAAATTATTAGCGAGCAGGTTACGGGAGCAGCGTCAGAGACAACATATCCGAACCCTCCAGCCTAGCCATGGTGCCCCCATCACGGAGGACGCGGCCATCGCCGCGGCCTTTGGAGACTACTACACTAAACTATATATGGCGGACCACCTGGACCTGCAGAATGGCCATGATTACCTGCAGGGAGCCTCCCATCCATCCCTGAATGAGTCACAGACGGCGTTCTTCGACCGGCCCATTGGCCTAGAGGAGGTAATCTCAGCGATATCCCGCCTCAAGTTGGGGAAGTCACCAGGACCGGACGGCTACACAGCGGCCTTTTATAAAACCTTCTGTCCACAAGTGGCCCCATTGCTAAAAGACCTTTTTAACACCTTCGATCAGCCAGGTGCCATCCCCCCGGATCTGTTGGAGGTGGCAATCTCGGTGATTCCCAAGCCCGGACGGGACCCCATCCGGTGTAGCTCCTACAGGCCAATATCCCTGTTAAACATCGACCTGAAGCTTTACACGGGCATCATTGCAGGTAGACTGGCACCATACATGCAGCAACTGGTGGAGCCCGATCAAGCGGGCTTCATCCCACAACGGCAGACCAGCGACAACACCAGGCGAGTCCTCCACCTCATCGAGGCTGCGTCGCGGACGAGGCCGGACTGCATGCTCCTCACTATCGATGCGGAGAAGGCATTCGATAGGGTGCATTGGCCCTATCTAGACCTGGTGCTACAGCGGTTCGGGGTAGGAGAAACCCTCCGCAATCGTATATTTAATTGTTACCGCCAGCCAAACGCAGCAGTCCGGGTTAACGGTCACACTTCCCCGCGGTTCCCGATCGGCAGGGGGACCAGGCAGGGATGCCCGCTCTCTCCCCTCCTGTTTGCGCTCTACATGGAGCCGTTGGCGCAACGTATTAGGCAGCATAACCTCATCACAGGCATCCCGTTAGGCGGGGACACGCATAAAATCAGTCTATACGCAGACGACATCTTAATTTCCCTGACCAACCCGATGCAATCTCTCCGAGCGCTCTTTATTGAGCCCCACACCTTTGCGCTGGCATCAGGCTTTAAGATTAACGTGGAGAAATCAGAGGCACTGAACGTATCTATGTCGCCGGAAGTGCTAGCGGACGCCAAGGCTGAGTTTGACCTGCAGTGGTCTGAGTCTACCATTCCTTACTTGGGGGTCTTGTTGGCCCCGATGGTGCGAGCCACCGCGGATGCCAACTATGCCAGACTCAGCTCCCGCCTTTGCGATGACCTCAGGAGATGGAAGCGCCTTACACTATCCTGGCTGGGTCGTATGGCGGCTGCCAAGATGACTTTGCTGCCGCAGATCCTCTATGTGTTTCAGACCCTCCCTATAAGTCCTCCGGCGGGTTGGCTCCAGAAGACACAATCGGACCTGGTACGCTTTGTCTGGAACGGTCGCCGCCCACGGTTTAAACATACGATCGCTATACTCCCCCCGAGCATGGCGGAGTAGGAGTGCCCAACCTCACTTTATACTTTCAGGCGACCCAACTTCGCACTCAGGTGGAGTGGCACCAACTGGAATCTGGCAAACACTGACTTTTTCAAGATCAGGCGGTGGCGGGTCGTACGCTTCAGGGTGTCCCATTCTTGCCACGGTGCCATAGACCTCCCAACCTCTACGCATCGCTAATCACAAGCACCGTCCTGGATGTATGGGACAAAGTGGCTGTTAAGCGGGAGCTCACTTCGTTCCCCTCCCCCATGACGCCGCTCTTTGACAACCCTGACTTCTCCCCCGGCCTTGACCCCCGGGCGTTCGTGACGTGGAGGACTACACCATGCAGGGCCTTGGGACATATGTTTGATCTTAAAGGCATCCTTCCCTTTCAGAAGGTGAAGGAGGACTATGGCATACCGGAAACGGATCGTTTAACCTACCTGCAGGTTCGCCATTGGGCTTTACAACCGTCGGTTAGACCCGATGCACAGCGTTTCCTCACCCCGTACGAGAAATGGCTATTGACGCGCACCTCCGATAAAAACTAATCCTGACCTGCATCAACACCTACTCCTCACCAACATATACACTTACAACGCAGGGAGGGCCAGGTGGGAGAGGGACTTGGGGAGACAACTCACACGCAAGGAATGGGAGGGTGTTTACCACAGAGCCAGACATTCTGCCTACCACACGGGCCTTACCGAAACTATGACCAAAGTGGTCACCTACTGGTACCACACACCTGAACGCCTGCATCGCTGGTACCCCCGAGTTAGCGACCGCTGTTGGAGGGGGTGTGGGGAGCTTGGAACACTGGAGCACTTACTTTGGAGCTGCGACCGCTTACAGCCTTATTGGACCTCAATCCTAGATTTGATAGACGCACACCTAGATACTCAACTCCCCAGGTTCCCTGCTTATGTTCTGCTTGGCCTTCCTAACGTCTTGATGTACCCCTTGAAATCCATGAGAGGGAGGCTTATTGCGATTGCACTAGGGGCAGCTATACAAAATATAGTAGCTCATTGGAGAGCCGTCCAACCCCCCTTACAAATGGGCTGGCTACATAGGCTATGGGCGATCTTGAGGATGGAGAAACTATCACTGGCGAAGGCAGGGAAGGGAGAAGAATTTGCAGCACTTTGGCGGCCGTTCTTGACCCTGCTGACAGGAGAATTCCGAGAACTGAGTTGCCCCGATACCTGCGGTTGCTACGCCTCGCAGACACCCCGCTTGCGGAACCTAAAGCGCAGCCACGCAAGCGCAAGACTACGGGCGGATCTGCAACCCATGGAACCCACTAGAGAGGTGACCCTCTTTGCTCTGTGGACAAGGAGGGGGGTGGTTGCGGGAGGAGGGTGTTTTTTTTTTCCTTTTTTCTTCATGTTTCATAATCAATACAGCATGCACCCGCTTTTTAGCCTTTAAGACGTGGCTGGCCCGGATGGGTTGTAGGCGGCTTGCTGTGTTAACGCCCACATCCATCTCTTGCCCTTGTTTACGCTACTGAATTGTCCTCGACCGGCTTGTGCCTCTGCGGGCACCGGTTGCTGTACTCGATGCAATGTTTTCCTTTGTTGCTTAATAAAAAAGATTTAATACTAAACTGAAGGTGTGCCTACTTGAAGATCAGGCGGGCGGTCAATGGGCTTGGCTGTAAACCATAAAGAGCAATAAAACATAGGATAAAACAATAAAATCAAAACGCATACACCAGAAGAAGCGATAAAGCTTGCTTAGACCAGATATGCATCATAAAATATTTGATACAATCGACGCAGCCCAAACATTTCAAAAACTCCATAAAAGAGTCACAAAAGTGAACAAAAGCAGTCTTGGTCCATAAATCCTCATAGTGACAGCACATAAGGGAAAACAACGTTTATCACGGCACCCTATGCTTTAATAATGAACAGGTACATTCATGAGCTACAATGCCTAAAAGTGCTACTTACAGCATGAGGGGGAGCAGAGACACTGGGAGCACCCTGTACTACTGTATTAGGAGCCGCGTTAAGCCTAACATCATGCGCCTTGTCCAGGTAGCAGGGGACAGACATCATGAATAATGCTTTGGCTCACGTTATATCTAAAAATATGAAGAGCGTCAACATGTTTTTTAACCCCTACATTTTGGCATACTGGTAGTATTCTCTTTTTCCTCCCCTTCACATAGGTGGGGCAGAAGAACAGTGCATGCTCCATGGTTTCCTTCCTGGCACCACAGGAGGGGCATGCCCACCTGTCTCGTTCATGTGGCTGACCCCAACCTGAGGTGAAAGAGAGAAAGGGAAGGGTGCCATAACAAAACTGGAGGTATATTTTCATAGCTGCCGCAGGTTTAATCTCGTGAAAGTGCCACTCAGTCTTAAACTCATCCTTCACCACGAGGAAAGCGTTGGTTAGAGGGTTGAGGGAGGGTTTTAACTACATTAGGTTTATTGTGTACTGGCCATAATTGGTTTGATGGTATTCTTGCTAATAGACCCTGCTGTCATCGGGTCTTCCCACAAAGACTCTAAATGAGGCCTATAGCTATTTAGATGAACTACAAAGAACTAACCTAACACACTGTATATCATAACAATAACCTACCTCGTTTACAGCTCTTTGATTCCACCTCTTCTCTAAAATCACACCCTGGTTCAGGCAAATAGGGTGCAAGTAAATTCACATCTTCTTCATTGGCACCAATGTAGTAACTCCTCCCAAAGGCAGTGGTACGGGAGGCAGTATTAGGCACAAGTATTCTTTGAGACGGCGGGTTCCGAGATTGGAGATGAGAGTTGCGCCAGATAAATTCTTCTATAAACAAAATGAAAGAAATCTGAGACAGTGATTGAATCTAAAAAATATGATTAAGAAATAACTACATGGACAATTAATATAATCGGCTCCATTTCTCAGGTGACAAGTCTTTCTCTCACTTTCTATGATAATAAATAGAATATCACAGTATATACTCCTGCACACATAGTATACATTTAGATTATAGGCTAATAAGGTTTCTTTCAAAGCAGATGGGTGGTTTATAATAATTATCACTGATCACATCACATGTCAGCGATGACATCATCAGTGACATAATAAGTAAACAGAGTTGAGCAGATGCATAATTTTGATTGTGTTATAATTGCATTTATGTAGTACTTAGTACCCCAGGTGAGACACAGATGCACTTTATTCTAAGTATCCCGCAAGACTGAAACCCAAGGCTAGCGCTTAGTCCAGTAGAATTATTCATTGTTAGGTTTAGTCTTGTTCATTGAGGAAAAAAGTGCACTTACTTCGATTTCTGTGATGTAGGTTAAAATTAATCAACAGGATCTCAATGAGATCAATATTAGGGTTTTGTGGCATTATGAAATGTATTGGTGGGATGAACTGAGGAGGCAGAACAGACAACTGTATTATTGGGTTTCAGAGAAAGGAGAAGATGTGACCTATAGAATGAGATGTAGGCAGATCACAGATACATATCTGAAAGTAAAGACTGAGGGAACATTTGACTTAGAGTAAGATAGGGACAGGGAAAGTAGGGCATACTGAGGATGATGGTATGTCATTTAAAGATTTGTTCGATTGTAGCAGAGGAGGGGGAGAATTAATAGCAGTGAGTCAAGGTCACATTTTCACATAGGTTTTAGCAATATATGGGAGAAATGGAAAAACTATATGCCTCTTGAGAAGTAGAAATAACGGTATATTGCTTGTGCAATAGCATTTTTATTATGTGCTTTGATAAGTACTAGAATCAGGTCAGTGGTCTGTTTATTGGTAGGATTGATTTTGTTCTATCATAATGTCTCTGTCTAGCCGGACCTAGCTTTCATCCGAAACAGTGGCTGGACTTCATCTCGTGTATCTTGTCTTTACAAAGATCGTGCTTCAAGGTCTCCATTGTGGTCAGTTTGGAAGTAATCAGTTCTTAACTTTTTGGGCCATTTTAAAAGTTTTGCATTGGAACCTTAATATCCTGTCAACTGACTTTTGTTTATGGCATCAGTGTGGCAGGGAACTCTAATGACTTTGCAAACTAAAATATAGTATTGCTCAAGCAGGTGTTAGAACAGTACTAATTCATTTATATTTCTCACTTCAACAATACCCTATAATCAGCAATACCAGAAGAACTGCTGCATAAGTGACTGAAACACCATGGGCACGGTAAACTTCTTGGAGGAGAGGGAATTCTGCTGCAAGGGAGGCAGAGATTTCTTCCTATCAATGCCCGCCCGATTTAAATGCAGATGGACCATAGTTTGACAATGGGGAGACTACTCCGTTGGGCAGTTGGAGTGTCCGCTCACCTAATTTAGATGACCGGGCATTTAGTCATGTTTGAATGCCCATCATCAACATGGCGAAAGGGAATTTAAATTTTTTATTCTCAAAAACAAAATCCCGCTTTGGGATGTTCTTTTTGAAAATTTAAAAAACGTTGTAGGTTTGCCATGAATCTCCATCATGTTGACAGAAGCGTATGGCAAAATGACAGTGCACTGACAGGAACCACCATAAAGGCAGTTCCTGTCAATGCTAGAAATGTCTGCAGGACCTGCGGATATTTCTAGATGTGGCTGTCAGCACCTCTGCCAGGGCCACAGAGTGAAATAATCTGTCAGGTAGGAGGATGGCAGGCTGACCACCGAAATAAATTTAAATCAGGCCCTAGGTTCCAGAGCAAGACAACACTAGACTTCAAGGGCAAGATTTAGGGAAATAAATGTATGGGTAGACATTTAGATCTCTGCCCGAGCATACATTTATATTTTATTTCAATTCAAATACATTACCAGCAGCAGGCCTGGAAAGCTGGGATAGGCGCTGGATTACCCCCTTCCATGTTCATGACGAGCTCAGCTCGTCATGGCATGTACCTCTCAGGTGCTCATGACGAGCTGAGCTCGTCATGACCACACCCGTTTTCGTTGCTGTCCAGCACAGCAGGGGAAACTCTTAAGCAGCGGCAATTCCGGGGGGACCCTATTCTTGTCGTTCGGAGTTCTACATAACATATAACTGCATAGAGGAAAAAGGAGCCTCCGTGTAAACGCACATTTTTTTCCAGGATGGAAAACATTTCCCCTGTGAAGAAATCCCTTCCTCTAAATCACTAGAAAATCTGGGGGTGATCCGTTTCCCTTACCCTCCTGCAATGAGACATACTCCAACATTTGGCTGGAGTAAATCTCTGACTATCTCCAGGTGGAAAGGGGTTGAGGAGGAGTTTGGGAATCCCCACAAATGTACAAGTTTATGGCATTCCCAACCATTCCAAGGTAAACCATACCACCTTGATTGACATTTACTACTGTGGATTTCTCTCTAAGCATAGAGGAGAAATCCACAGTCGCAAATGGATTTATGCCCACCAGAAATCTCTTTGTGGATTCTTGGCAGGCATCAAAAGGGTAATTTAGTTGTAAAAGTATGTGTATGATCAAACTAACTTTTGTGAATATGACCGTATCTTGACAAGGAGTCTGGAGAAAAAACCTATATCTGAGCTGAGGTAACTTACAGTTGGACAATGACTGTAAATGGTCCAGAAAGTCAGAAACCTATTAGACAGGGGCTCGATAATAATGATAATGGGATAACTTAACTTAAAGCTGACCTTAAACCATGGGAACTAACAGCAAATGTTATTAGTTCTGCCTTTTTCTGCAGCATGTGGGTTTTTTTAGCATCTTGCGCAGGCAATTCACACAACAGACTTGATCTCTGTTTTTCGGAGCAGGCCTGGCACACTCATCATATCACGGTTACCAAGCATTAGCGGCTCACACCCTTAGTACCAAAAATCAGATGCCCAATAATTTAGCACTGAATAGGATTACAGAGTATAATATTATTCTTTTGTTTTATTTATCTACTTTGGAGAGGGCTCAATCACAAGTTAGGTTATCCTAATGGTAAGGATTCATGCAATATCCAGTCCCTGACATTAACACTTTAGGTCAGACAGCCAAATGATCAACAGTAACCAGAAAGCTAGATGGACAGTTGAAGAGCATAGCATTACAGGAAGGTCCTTTCATTTTTTAACTTTAAATGAAAAGGCTCAATCTCCCTCTAATCTTTTTATTCCCGATGAAGGACAAAAAGGGAATCAGATGTGGCACACAGAGCATACATGAGTTTGTAACATGAAGAACAAGTTACTTACCTTCGGTAACGCTTTTTCTGGTAGATACTATATCTGCCTGTGGATTCCTCACCTTGTGAATATCCCCCTTGCGTCAGCAACGTTCGGAATTTTTCTTCGTAGCACGCCGGCGTGGACGACGTCATAGGAGCACGGCATCGCGCGCGACTCCGTCTGACGTCACCGACTCCTTATTAGGCCCACGTCGGCGTGATGACGTCAGTTCCGCCCTTTTTTCCGTGCCTTCGAGGCACACGGACGGACCAACGACAGCAAATATGCATATATACAATGTACACAGTACATACAAACCATCATAGCACACAGTGCATAGCAAAGGAATCAAAACCCAAAATATATACAAACAATAAAACCAGGTATAGCAGAGTGGACAACGGGGAGGCGGGTGGGCATGTGAGGAATCCACAGGCAGATATAGTATCTACCAGAAAAAGCGTTACCGAAGGTAAGTAACTTGTTCTTCTGATAGATACATCTGCCGTGTGGATTCCTCACCTTGTGAATAGAGTCCCACAGCAGTCCCCACTCCCGGAGGAGGGTGACCACTCTGCTATACCAGGAAATCTTGGAGAACAGAGCATGCGAAGTGGCCGTCCCTCCTCACCTCGGTATCCAAGCAGTAGTGCTTCGCGAAAGTGTGGAGGGAGGCCCAAGTCGCGGCTCTGCAAATGTCCTCAACAGGTACACCTCTAGACAAAGCAGATGTTGCAGACTTTGCTCTAGTTGAATGTGCTCTAATACCCTCAGGAGGGTCCTTACCCACAAGGGAGTAGCAGATCTTGATGCACAGGATTATCCACCTGGAAAGTGTGCGCTTGTGCACCGCTCTGCCCTTCCGACAGCCAGCAAAACCAACAAACAGCTGGTCGTCAACCCGGAAGTCCTTAATCCTGTCCAGATAGAAAGACACCGCCCTCTTAGGGTCCAGACGGTGCAGTCTCTCTTCCTCCTTAGAAGGGTGAGGGGGAGGATAGAAGGTAGGAAGGGTAATGGACTGTCCAAGATGGAAGGGAGTAACCACCTTAGGCAGAAAAGCAGCCCTGGTCCTGAGAACCATCCTTTCAGCATGAATGGTCAGGAATGGGGGCTTGGAACTAAGAGCCTGAAGCTCACTTACCCTCCTTGCCGAGGTGATTGCAACGAGGAAGATCGTTTTAAAAGAAAGAAACCTCAATGGACACTTGTGCAAGGGTTCAAAGGGAGAACCCATTAAGAAGGTCAGCACAAGATTCAAATCCCAATGAGGAACAACAAAAGGAGTAGGAGGGAACATATTTGTTAGACCCCTCAAAAACCTTAAAACCACCGGAGATTTAAAAAGAGAGGGCTGATCCGGCAAACAGAGAAATACCGATAAGGCCGAAAGATACCCCTTGACCGTGGCCACAGCAAAACCTTGCTGCGCCAGAGAAAGAGCAAATTGTAAAATGACAGATAAATGAGCCTTCAAAGGGTCAACATCCTTCTCCCTGTACCAAGAAACAAATTTAGACCACCTATAGGAATAAATGGTCTTAGTGGTGTCACGCCTGGCAGAAAGAATGACATCCACCACATCGTGAGGGAGAGAAAAAGAACTCAAGTTGCCCCGTTCAATCTCCAGGCATGAAGGTGTAATGTCTGGAGGTGGGGGTGTAGAACCTGCCCCTCCATCTGAGAGAGGGGGTCTGCCCTGTGAGGGAGACGGAGCGGCGGGTGAGAGGAGAGGTGGAGAAGGTCTGTGTACCACACCCTTCTTGGCCAATCCGGGGCGATCAATATGACTTGGGCCCGGTCTTGGCGAATCTTCCTCAGAACCCGAGGAATCAAGGGTATGGGAGGAAACGCGTAAAGGAGTTGATTTCCCCAACTCAACTGAAACGCGTCCCCCAAGGCTCCTTGCAATGGATACTGGAGACTGCAGATTGACGGGCAGTGAGCATTCTCGCAAGTGGCAAACAGGTCCACCCGAGGAGTCCCCCACATCTGAAAGATGTCGTGAACCACCTCCGGGTGAAGCCTCCACTCGTGGTCGGCAGAGAACTGCCGACTGAGACTGTCTGCACGAACGTTCAGAACCCCGGCCAGATGATTTGCCATCAGACAAATCTGATGGTCCTGAACCCAGGATCAGAGACGCAGAGCCTCTCTGCAGAGACACTGCGACCCTACTCCTCCCTGCTTGTTGATGTACCACATCGCGGTCGTGTTGTCCGTCAGGACTTGAACCGACTGACCGCGAAGGGAAGGGAGGAAGGCCTTCAGCGCCAAACGTATCGCCCGTAATTCCAGAAGGTTGATGTGAAGCAACCTTTCTTCTGGAGACCAAAGGCCCTTGACCTCCAGGTCCCCCAGATGAGCACCCCACCCGAGAGTGGATGCATCCGTTATCACTGTGGCCACTGATGGAGGCAGTTGAAAAGGCTTTCCTTGAGACAGATTGCCTTCCACGCCCCACCAAGACAGATCCGCCGCAGCTTCTCTGGAGATCCTCACTGACTCCCTGAGATCTCCGTTGTGTTGATACCACTGCCTGCGGAGGCACCACTGGAGTGCCCTCATGTGCCAGCGTGCATGACTGACCAACAGAATGCAAGAAGCCATCAGACCGAGCAGACGAAGGACCTTCAGGACTGGAACAACCGCTCCATTGTAGAATAAAGGAATCATCTCCTGTATGTCGTGAATCCTTTGAGGTGGAGGGAATGCACGACATACAGTACTGTCCAGTACCGCACCTATGAACAGGTTGCGCTGGGAGGGCACCAGGTGAGACTTGGGTACATTGATCGAAAAACCCAACCTGTGCAACAACTGAGTTGTCTCCTGCAGATGATGGAGCACCTTCTCCGGCGACTCCGCTTTGATCAGCCAGTCGTCCAGATAGGGGAACACAGGTATCCCCGATCTCCTGAGATGCGCAGCCACCACTGCCATCACCTTGGTGAAAACTCGATGCGCAGTAGTAAGCCCAAACGGAAGGACCGCAAATTGGTAGTGCTGCGATCCCACCGTAAAACGGAGATACTTTCTGTGCGACTTCAGAATGGGGATGTGAAAATATGCATCCTGCAAGTCGATCGACACCATCCAGTCCTCTTCCATCAGCGCTTGAAGAACCTGAGCAAGGGTGAGCATTTTGAACTTCTCCTGTTTGAGATAGAGGTTCAAAATCCTGAGATCCAGGATTGGCCGAAGCCTGCCATCCTTCTTGGGTATCAAGAAATACCGGGAGTAGCACCCTTGACCCCTCTCCTGCTCTGGAACCACCTCTATTGCACCCTTTCGGAACAGAGCCAGGACTTCTTCCTGCAGGAGCAGCAGGTGGTCCTCTGAACAATAACCTTGGCAAGGAGGGTAATTGGGAGGGAACTCCTGAAAGGGAAGTGCATACCCATTTTCCACGAGATTGAGAACCCAAAGATCTGATGTAACCGATTCCCAATCTCGTAGAAAATGAGTAAGCCGACCCCCTACTGGCCCCACATGATCCAGAATGGTGGATCTAGGGCTGCTTTGCTGATGCGGGTGGGGGTTGGGTATTATTGGAGGAAGAGGAGATTTGACGCCCACGTCCACGACCCTTCTGTCTACCTCTATAGGACTTATACAGAGGGTTCTGCTGTTGCTGCTGTTGTTGTTGGCCTTGTCTGAAGGGACGAAAAGAGGATCTACCAAAGCCTCTAAACTTTCTAGTTGTCGACCCTCTCATCTGGAGACCCAAGGATCTTGCAGTAGCACGGCTATCTTTGAACCTTTCCAAGGCGACATCCACTTTTTTACCAAAAAGGCCAGTCCCTTCAAAAGGCAAGTCCAGCAACGTTGATTGCACATCCGCAGAGAAATCAGAGGATTTTAACCACGCGGCCCTCCTGGTCGCAATAGAAGAGCCCATAATCCTGGCAACAGAATCAACCGTGTCCATGCCACTCTGAATAACCATGCGTGCAGCAGCCTGAGTGTCTGAGACCACCTCATTGAAGTTCTTTCTATCCTCCTCAGGAAGCTTAGATGATAACTGCTTCACAGAATCCATCAATGCATGGACATATCTTCCTAAAAGACAAGTAGCATTAGTGGATTTAAGAGCCATGCTCCCTGAAGAGAAAGTCTTCTTTGCAGACTGATCCAACTTTTTTGAGTCTTTGTCCGCTGGCACTTGAGGGAAAGAGCCTGCAGCCCTGTTAGAACATGCCGCCTGCACTACAAGACTTTCAGGAGAGGGGTGCAAAGAAAGAAACTCAGGGTCACCAGGAGCCACCCTGTAGCGCCTTGCAATAAATCTTGAAACCGCAGGAGCAGATAATGGTCTCTTCCAGATCTCTTTTATTGGATCTGATAAGGCATCAGTGAACGGTAACGTAGGTTCAACAATAGAAGAGGGAGAGTGCAAAACTTCAGTAAGTATGTTGGGCTTGTACTCAACCGTGGGCAGTTTCAAGTTGAGAAGATCTGCAGCCTTCCTAATAACGACGTGATAGGGTGCCACGTCCCTAGAAGGAGCATCAGAAGCTGAAGGTAAACCCCACTCAGGAGAGAGCTCCAGGCCACTAGCATCACGTAGGTCTTCAAAGTCATCATCATGATCAAGAATTTCACCCTCTTCCACATCTGAATCTTCATCTCCCTTTTCTTCCAGAAGACACTGAGCCCTTCGTCTCGACCACTCTATTCGAATCGAAGTCGACGGATTCGGTAACGACTCCGACGGAGCCGGATTCGACGTCGAGCGAGGAGTCGGGGTAGCCGGAGGACGAGACTCACGGACAGGTGTGGAACCTCGATCCAAACTACGAGGTCGATCCGGAGTCGGCGAAGCCGCATGCGGAGTCGAAGACCTCGGTGGTGCCGTACCGAGCCAAGGTGTAAGAGGCGCCGGCATAAAAGGCATAAATGGAGCTGGGGCGTACGACTGAGGAATGCCCAAATTGTATGATAATGGACCCATGGGACCAACAGGTGCTCCAGTGGTGTACATCGCTCTGGAATACACTCCAAACATCGCATTGAGAAAATGCGAGGGGTCCTGACCAGGACCAGGAAAGGGAGGGTACGAACCTACCGGATGCTCTAAAGGAGGTCGAACCAACACAAGTTCATTCTGACCCTCTTGGCCCACAGGAGTCTCCATCGGAGTCGGAGTTTTAGGAACTACCTCCTCTTCTTCCTCATGTTCAGAAGAATGTAAAGATACCGGATCCGGTTCCGGTTCCGGAGTCGGGGAACCTCCGATGGACTGAACAGGAGAAGGAGAAACGAAGTCCTTATGGTGTTTGTGAGACTTCTTCTTCGAATCTGAAGATTCCTTCTCCGAATGATGCTTTGAGCTGTGCTTTCTCCTCTTGTGCTTCCTCTTCGAGGAGCTCGAAGCGTGACCCGTAGTTGACTTGGATCTCGATCTTGATCTCTCTCTGGACCTCGACCTCGCTTTGGATCTCGACTCCGCTCTGGACCTCGACGCCGACCTCGACTTCGATCGAGACTTTTGTTTCGATCTCGAGCGTCTCGACGTCGACCTCGAAGATCTCCCAGCATCTCTCCCCTTTACCTTCGCGAGGAGTAGTTTTGCTTCACGCTCTCGAAGCGCCTTTGGGTTCATCTTAAAACAAGATCGACAGTTCTTGACGTCGTGGTCTGAACCCAGACACCACAAACAATCGCCATGTGGGTCGGTGATTGACATCATGCGGGCACAAGACCCACATTGTTTAAATCCTGTCTTCCTCGACGACATCCTCGATGAAGAAACAAATCGCAAAGGAGAAACACTAAAGATTAAATAATAGCCAGATAGTAAGTATCGAGAAGATCCCGAAAACCGTTAGCGTCGGAGACGCGGAAAAAAGGGAACTGACGTCATCACGCCGACGTGGGCCTAATAAGGAGTCGGTGACGTCAGACGGAGTCGCGCGCGATGCCGTGCTCCTATGACGTCGTCCACGCCGGCGTGCTACGAAGAAAAATTCCGAACGTTGCTGACGCAAGGGGGATATTCACAAGGTGAGGAATCCACACGGCAGATGTATCTATCAGAAAACAAGTTACAAACAAATTTGTGGCGAATATAAAGTCTCTTAAACGTTGATTGCTTGGCTGCATGAAGCAAATAAAGTGGAATCAAATGATGTGAAATAGGAGTTGAACAAGGCAATCCAACCAGAAGACGAGGAAAAATGTCAAATGCTACCTACATTCCACATGAACAGGAAGGAAACCAGAGCTACTGCGCATTTCCATAATTTACACAACAAACAGAATTTTCTTAAGGACAGTAGAGTTTCCAGCATGGAGGGTATACGAAATTAAAGAAAGCCGCTTCAATTTTCGCACTCCTGCACACTCCCTTTTTTTAAAACTAACTGTTCAATTTTACCTTGAAATTTCCATCTTCTTGGCAGAGCTTTTTGACTTTAAGCATTTATATCTAAATTTAAGAAGACTGATTGAAGCCAGATGGCGAATGCTGTATAGTTTCACTATTAGATTCTTCTTCTAAGGTCTTTGTGATGGTAATACTGCAATATGTCTTCACACTGGGGTACCGTCACTCATTGGAGGGAAATTTATTCGAATATTTTGTGGATTTCCAAATGGCATTTTTGATACTGCGCTGATGTTGACATATAGACACAAATGCAAAAAATGGGTATGTCCTAGCTTCTTATTTTTTAAATAGAAGCCCTACATTCTTCAATATGTGCGCATGTTCAATGAGGCAGCGGCAGGGCCTTTGCTGGCCAAACTACGTGGAGGCCCCTCTTCTCTTTGACTTCTTCCTACCAGAGTTATATAAAACTTTATCAGGAGCCAGAGGTTCTCCAACAAAAGGAGTAAACAAGCATATACACATTGCAAGAGTAGCAGATTGACTGCATATCCTCTAAAACATCAAATTGTTGTTTTTTGTTAAACAAGAGCCCATTTTAATTGCTAACATGCACACAGAAATGTAACTGATGTTGAATGCTATATCTATTTGGGTTTTTCCTTTAAAAGTAACTTAAGTAGGACACCTCACTGACATTTCACTTTTAGAAATGCTAAGTAGGCTATGAATGGCCTCCGGTGTTTTAACTCTCTATAGGGAGGGTTCTGCACTGTCCTGTTATTATAGGCCTTGTAGATATGTTTTTAGGCAAAATATTTCAATTTTGTCTCCTTATAGTGCTGCACCTCTTATTATGGACTCCATACTATAAGGATCGTGAGTGACAAACTGTGGAAAATACTTTTTGTTTTCCTCCCTTGTTTGTTATATTATGTTATGTGTATTTGTCTAGTGCACAGCTCACAAGGAGTATTTCCTGGCACTGCTCCTAGTAGAGCGGAGGCTGAGAGGTTTGAAGAAGGCGGTTGAGACATTAGTCTTGCCATTTCAAGCCAGGCTGGCTCATTATTTGTTGATTCATGCTATCAGGAATTAATTAATAGTCAGTCTAACCGGGCATAATCTAAAAGAGCTCCTTTACAAACGCATTTCTTAGATTAATTCAATTTAAATACAAACTCTACACATGCCTTTATTTATATGGTTAGAATAAAGACAGCATATGTGGCTAGGTCTTTTGAAAATCGACTTTGCTACTTGGATAAAAGCTATGTCTACATTTTCTCAAATGAAATAAAATTGAGATGGAATAGAGCGGGCATTCAAAATACATCCCTAACAGAGAAATGTGTGGGCCTGCTTCCTCTGCATCCTGACCATAGTTTGAGGACACCCATAGTTTATACAGAAGATTGTAATTGTGACAAGAAATCACCCAGTTAGCTGGGCTACATGTTGCTGTTTGGTTCGAAATTAGGAGCAGCAAAAAATGGTGTACCACCACAATTTGCTCTTGGAACATAGTAAATGGGGCACATGCATCAAGCATTTTTGCCTTAAAAAATGTGCCGATTTGCAAACACAAAAAAGGCTTTTCAGAAGCAGCAAACCCCACATTGCAATTTGGTAACCTGTTACCGAATCACAAAATGGGTTTGCGATTCGGTATTTGTAAGGGGTGTGTTTAGGGCAACCCTTCCAAATACCGAATCCTAACGGTATGCATGAATGTTTTGTGACCGTGAATGCAGTCGCAAAACATTTGCATATTACCACCTACTTCAAGCAGGTGGTAACCCCTACGCAAATGGGAAGGGGTTCCCAAGGGACCCCTTCCCCTTTGTGAATGGTTGTAAAAGCATTTTTAAGAGAAGGCAGTGGTCCAACGGACGACTGCCCGGTCTTAAAAAATAAAAGGAAAACGTTTCATTTTACATTTTGCAAAGCATCTAGTTTTCCTTAAAGGAAAGCGGCTGCTTTACAAAAAAAAAGATTGCTTTATTTAACCCATTCCATGCTGCCCTCGGCTGTTGGATGTCGCGAGCGCTAACTTGCTGGTGCTGCGCACGTCCAACGGCCGACGCAGCCCCGCCCGCTCTTTAGAATGCCCGCACCGCGGCGGAAAAACCGCCGCAGTTAAGGCGTTAAAAGCAGTCACAGACATGGTGGTCTGCTGACCTCAGCAGGCCACCAACCCCGTGATTATTGTGATTCCTAGGGGTCACAAATTGAGATCTACCTCATTAATATTAATGAGGTAGAGCGATTTGCGACCCCATAGGAATTGATATCTGAAACTCTTTGAGTTTCATGCATTGTAAATTGCGATTACTTAATTGAAATTCTCAGGAATTCCTAATTAGGTATCAGCAATTTACAATTTTGATGCATGTAGTTTTAAGTCTTCTACATACATTTCTGAATTGCTTTATGCTTTGGGAGTGTGCATGTTCCAATTGAAATGGACACATATGTCCTGAGTTGAGGTACTTTTGAAATTATGTTGTGACAAAATGTTCTTTTATATTTTTGGAGTGTAAGATATGTAAGTTTTGAATGTATATGGTATTTTCAAATGTTTAGACATTAAGATACATACTAAACTATTCTAACCAGAACTATGCTACACATTCCATTATGTGAGAAGTAGCTCACATCTGTCAAATGTATTTAGGGCCTGATTATGAGTTTCTCTGTCCAATGAGCCGCCAAACCCACGGTGGCGGTGCAGCATTTGGCGGTCGGATCACAATGGGATCACTGCTACTGGTAAGGATCCACAATCCGTGGCAGGGTGGTGAGCCTGCCATCAAAACTGTGGCTGTGAGCAAACTAAGGCGGGCCAACAGGGCCCCATGTTGCCTCAGGGCCATGGGGTGCATGCAGGTTGCCACATGTGCCCCCCATGTGCATCCACACCAGTTCCTGCACTTCATAGACTGCACCAGTTCATGCCGTGCAAGAAGGGGTTTGGCATTCCCATTGTGGTGCCTTGGACCGCCAAACCACCGCCCGCCAGACCGGGATAAAACTTCTAATCTGGCGGGCGGTTGGCAGTGGAGTTTGGTGGTGTGGGAGCGGGGTGCTGGAGTGATGGCCCGCTCCCACACAGCCAAACTCGTAATTAGGCCTTTAGTAATTTTTTATGATCTGATTGAACTTTTTTGTTTAAGTTCAGTAATCAACTTCTTTATTTAAGTACAAACAAGCATCTTCTTGAAAGTTGATTTAGTAGCTCAAAAGACAAAACTGTGACTCACTGAACTACCATTTGATACATTGAATCCTACCTTTAGAATATATTTTTAACTTCAGGATGTATAGGGTCACAAAGAAAAAATAATTTAAATAAGGAGTACACATTATAATTCAACAGGACATCGGCACACTACTGGTTTCATGTTGATACCATCAAATGCAGAATCAAACCTGCAAATAGTGATTAACTGATTGAGAGAGAGTACAAATTGGGTCATCGTTACAAGAGGCTTGCAATTTCCACTGGGGCTGCAAACCCTGCAACCAGAGAGTGACAATTACTCTACATTGAAAAACAGACTTCTTGGAATAAACATGATAGTGAAATGGAACATGGTGTCTGCTCCTACAGGCTGTAGGAACAGTAATGCATTTTTAAAATGTTGCCCTTAGTACTTTTAAACACTCTTATCGAGTATGCTAGATAAGAAAATATATGGTTTGCTCCCATTTTCTAGAGCTGCTTTGTAAAGGCAGTAAAGAAGCATTAAATCTGATATGTTCAACTGAAGATGCAGGTCTGGTGTCTTTCATTTTATCCTATGGGCATGTAAGAGAATACTATGGCCCTGGGACCTCGAAGTAAACTACACTCTTCATTTTATTTTGTTTATATATAGCCGATATTCTTCTGTGCTTTTTAATAGGACAGCTCTGTGATTATATGGTATTGAGATACATGAAAATTGTTCTTTCTGTTTTGTGCCTTACTGATCCCTTCTCTTCTCTTATGCTTCTCTTAGGGTGAATCCTCCTCGGATGTTATGCCTTTGAGATGGTGAAGGTGATCTAATACAGTGGTCTAAGGAATTATTAAGTTAACCTGTTTGCGATGTTACCTGTATTACAGCAAATACCCTTAGCAAACAAGTTTCAATACTTGGCAGCATAAAAACAAAAGAAAGCATTTTTACCTTTAATGCCATGATTCGCTTGCTGAAGAGTTTCTTTCTGCAGTTTGGAATGAGACTAAAAAACAACACAAATATTCTGTAAGTTTTATGAAAAGGGGAGAAGTCATAACTTATCACTGATCAAGAGGGACGAAAGGCTCAGTTCTCCACACATCTCATCTTCTATGTGTAAATCTAGGTAGGTGACACAATTGAGGCAATAGTTAAATTGGGTGGTCTTCATAAAAACCCATTTAAAGAAAAAATCTATGAGAAACTGGTATGAATTAACTTTGTGGAAGGCTGCTTCAGTGTCACTTATCTTGAGAACACAATGATCATTCTGTGTTTATTTTCCTCATTTTTAATATAGCTTGAGGTGCGCTATAATTACTTAAACAATGACAACAGCAGAGCATGGACCAAACCATTAAGACGAATTCTAATCCTCTGACAAATGTATGAATTTGTATTGTGTGGCTCAGCAAAGTGAATGCCTCAAGGTACGTCCTGTAGTATTAGTGTGTTTTCAACCAAAATTTCCCATATCATTTCATCCAATTACGAACAACCTTAACACATAAATACTGCACCTTTAAAAGTTGGCAAAAAGACCACTATAAGGAGAGGATACACCATACATCTCCTCAACAATCTTTTTCTTTGTTCCAAACAATTTACTGGCAAATGAAAGGATATCATATAATCACAATAATTTTACAACTGATCACTTCACCTTTTATAGCACATAATTTTTTACAGCAATTTCTAGATCTCTTCATATGCCCCAATTAATGTTGTATTAATATATCACAGGCATCGTAGTCTTTGGCCTACTCTTATCCCCAGTCTCTGGCCACCCCTTACTTCTGGGAAAAGACCGATTATAAGAGGAATGAATAATGGGGAGAGGTGGATATTCATCCCCAGTTATTCATTCCCCCCGACAGTCTTTTTCTGTCTGACTCTTCTCCCCTCTCTCTCCCTCCTTGACTTTTCTCTCCACTCTAATGCTACCCACCTTCCTTTCAACACTTACCTCTAGCTCCTCCTCAATTTCTCCCCCAAACTCGTTGCTCCCTTCTCCTCTCTTTTGCTCCCTCCCACCTTATTTCACTCGATTATCCTTTCGCTTCTTCGCTAAACAGTCCCGATCTCTCCCTCTCCCCCTTTCCTAATTTAAGATGTGCTGCATGTTAAGGACAATGTATATTTGATTAGCCCTATCCCATTTAACTGCATAAATGAATAGCCTTGTCCCGGGTAAACAACCCTTCTTTAGCTCCCTTGCCTTTTGTGTTTCTGTGTTAATTGTCTGTAATGACATTTGCGTTCTACTCATGGCCATAACTCTTAGTCTATTTGCTTATTTAAGAAGTGCTTCTTGTTAAATGTGTAATGTCTGTATATTTTTTTGATCCCAATGAATCTACTGTACCGACTGGAAACTTAATGCTCATGTAGAGCGCTCTGCTACCCCCAAGTCTTGAAGCGCTATATAAAACTTTTCAAATAAATAAAAAAAAAATATCCAAGTTTCAAAACTCAATCAGAAATATCCGACCTCTGCTGAGCTTAATGGCTACCTCGATTAAAGGTAACAAAGAACAGTACCACTACTGCTCATCAAACATTCAACAAGCTAACTCCCTTTGCAAATCTCCCCTGGTGAGACTCTTTGATTGTGACCTCACTCCACATTCCTAGGCAGCAGAGTTTCTATTTAACATTCAATGTAACCACCTTTGCCTAGTTTGCCAAAAACCAGAGGCATTTTCAAGGGAGCTTTTGTCAGTTTGAAAAACGTCTATGGAAATGTTCCCTTCGATAGAATAGTTTCTCACCTGTAATCCTAGTTCTCCTGAAGGGGAATATCCATTGAATAGTCCTTCCCACATGCATGGATGCTAGAGCACTTTTTTCAAAGTCACATTTTGTGAAGTAATTTAGCCAGGAAATATGCGAGAGACTAAGGTATAATTTGATGGCCTAATAACAGGCGATACTGCCAATCACATTAATTTACTTTAAAAGATTGAAGAAATCAAAATCAAGCCTAAAAAAAAGACCACTAAAAAAAAGAAAAGCAACATTTTTAAAATAGTTTTCACAAACCCTTTTTGTTTCTTTTAAAGTGATTGATAGGGAGGGACAGGGCAATGTAACTGTATGGGCCACATCAATAAAAGAAAAACAATAGAACACTGCACTGGGACAATCACTGTGCAGGAAGCCATCTTGCCCAGGACAGCATCACCATTCTGACTGGCATGCGCAGATATGGTTGAAAAAGTGCCAGTTGGTTCTGGAGATTGAGAACCCTCTGGGCATTGGGGTACGCTTTGGATGTGACAGAATTCAGAACTGCTCCCAGACATGGCTGTAAGTGGGATTTGGTGGCATTGATCGTGCAGCCCAATTTGCGTAACATATTGATGGCGGTCTGAGTTTCCTGTAGATACCTCTGTCTGCTTGGACTCTATCTTTCAATCGTCTAGGTATGGGACAACATTAATGTTGTGTCTTCTTAAATGTGCTATCAGAACTGCCAGATATTTGGTAAATACTTGTGGTGCTGTTGTAACCCTGAATGGCAATACCTTTAACTGGTAATGACATCCCCTCACCACCAAGTTCAGGTAACGGCGATGTACCAGATGAATGGGGATGTGAAAGTAAGGGCCCTTCAGGTTGAGTGACGCCATGAAGTCACCTTCCTGTAGTAGTGGAATCACATCCTGCAGGGTCACCATGTGGAAGTGTTCTGACAAAAAGTAGTAGTTGAGAGCTCGACGAGCTAGTATCGGCCTCAGTGTTCCATCCTTTTCGGGTATGTAAAGGGAAAATAATACTCTGCCTGGTGCTGCTTTAGGACTAGATCTAATGCTCCTTTCAAAACCACATCACTTTTACCTCCTCCTTGCGAAGAAGGAGTGTTGAGGGCTAAGACACTGGCTGCACGGTGGTATTTTGGAGGGTGTGATGTAAGTAATCTTTATTGCTTGATTAATAAAAATCTTAGCAAAACAGCTGCATATTAAAACACATATAACATAAAACATCGCTCGATCCGATAAAATCGCAGTGGTTTCATAAAATACAAAAGTATGAAACTTGCATACAGTACGGAAGATATAATATTAATATGTGTAACGTGTTTAGGCGCATAGTGACTGCTGGGAGACCGTCCTCCTTGAAGTTCTCCTAGGTTCAAGTGTCTGTGTGATTAAGTGTAAAATCCTTGCCAGGTGGAGGGTAAGTCAAAAATCGTCCTTCCCAGTGAGCAGATGAGTTAGCAGCAACCTAGGGGGCTAGCCAATTTATTGGCAGGTTGCCAAGTTTAATTTTGTTTTTACTATTTTCATAAAACATACAAAGCTACAGGCTAACCGGATGTCGCCTCCCTCAAAGCAGGCCTTCACCACCTGTCTGCATGTTCGTATTCGATTTTCATTCAGGCGCAGCTCTAGAAGCTGTCTTCGTTCAAGATCAAAACTCTTACAGGCGCACAATAAATGTAAGACGTTTTCTTCTGGGTTATCGCATAGTCTGCAGTTGGGGGTTGGATGTGTGCGTTTCCACAGCGGTAAGTGTAGTTTTACTGGTAGAATCCCCAACCTCATTGCCAGTAGGCTTTGCTTCATAGTTCTCGGGAAGCTTGTACTTAAATATGGCTGAGGAGCGCTTCTCGAGTAGCTCTGAATCACGAACCAGCTGTGTGCCCTCCTATTTATGTCTGTTTTGTCTTTTTCTAGGGAAATAATCGTCACCGATTTGTTCACCTAGGCTTTAAAACTGTTGTAAGGATTTCCACAAATGTTGTAAAGCAACCAGCCTTATTCCTGACTGAAAATAAACCATAGCGGGCAGTCATTAGGGCTCGCCTAGGCAGCGCTTGCGCTGTCTCGTTGAGACATGCAATATAAACTATAGCAGGGAAGCTTTGTTTAAGCCCCGCCCACTCTCCGCCTATATTTTGGATTGGCTTACTTTCTAAATGCTACATTTTGATTGTTTTTTTGGCTTGTTAGTCCCTCTCCATGTCGGCCATGTTGTCATTTGTGTCCTTCCATGGTTATCGGCCCCTTTACTGCACAGACTACTTTCTTGGCGGCCCCCTCCAGGCACTCTGGGTTGTGCTTGTGCCTTTTCACGCACATGCTTGTTTTTCGTTACAACTGCTAAACATTGAAAGCTGTCCACCTGATTTCCTTGTTTATAATAACTCTATGCCTGATTAAACTTTTGTTTCGGAAACAGTCATCGCTCAGTGAAAGTTCGTTTACGGGAAATGGTACCTCCAATAGGACGTTAACTGAAATATTACGCCACTACAATGATGGCAGCTCGGCGTTTCCCAGTAATGGCGTATGTGCAAGTTTGCGTTGATAGCTCCGCCCCTCCCCTTGCAGCTGCCCACATGTTTTTCTACGCACACTGCTGCCTGTCGAACCAGCAGAAAATTAAGGGTCGCAGATGGCGGCTCGGTGGGGGAGCCCAGGCGAGGAAGCGAAGTATCAGCAGAATGGACCTTTTTACCGCTGGTAGTTCAAGCCAGGTAGGGCCGAAACCCACACCGGGAAGCCGGTGACACATGGATGGGGGCTGCGCCCGCATGCTGCATCACTTAGTTGAAAGGGCACGTGTTGCTACATGCACATCGCCTGCGTCGACGGGAGATGTTGCCCTCCTTAGAGGCCTCCCAGCACAGTCTCCACCTAAACAAGACTCTGTGCCGGCAGACAAGGAAGTCTGAGGCCGGCCCATGGAGATGACACGTGGAGTTTGATGCACATGCAGAAGCTGGGCCGGGAGAAGGAGCGGTGAGGAAGGGTTCTGTTCCTGTGGCATTTGGGACCAGAACCAGCCTGAATTACTTATGCAGAAGGGCCATGCTGGGCGGGGGCTGTAGCTACTGCACTGCCTGCTCTTAGAGTTGTGAAGGAGTTCTCATGTGAATAGTTGAATGCACAATACAAAACCGCGCTTGTTATGCATATGGGTATTAAAGCCTAGTAAATATGATTGGCCCAGTCATATACATGAAGATTTGGAGGCTACTTTATAATGACGATGTACCATTATTTAAGTGGGGGAGGATGGTGGAAGGTTTCAATGTAATGGGCTCTGTTGTTTCTGAGTGACATAACGAAGGACAGTCCGGTTTGAATATTTGTAGGAAAATGAAGTGTCTGATATTTGTAAAAGGAACGATCTGTACTGAAATTATGTAATTTTATAATGGCTTCTTTTTGATTTTTATGCTATTGCAAGGTTTCCCCAAAGGAGGGGAATGAATTGATCGCAATTGTTTTGGGGTATTTTGGATAAGCGTGGTTGTTTGCTTGAGGTAGTAACAAGACACCAGGATTTCCTTGTAAGCAGCTGTCATGGGGAGTTTGACCCCATTGGAGTAGATAAATTGCCGCTTACCACTTAAGACGATTGATCTTAATTTTAAGGGAACACCTATTAGTGTCATATAGTTAGGGCCACTGCAGTTGTGATTCTGCGGTCTGGGCCTTTTCTGTATAATTATGGACTTGCCGCATTTGCCACATAAACTGTTAACTGCTGTATTATTCAACTGCACTCCCGCACCTGGGTTCGAGTGAAGTTAGGGTCCGGCACGCATCTCTCGCGAAAAATCTTTACAACGAGGGGTTAAGCAGAGATGCGTGTTGGCCCCTCTCCTTTTCAACCTGTTCATTGCCGATTTATCCAGTGCCCTGGATGGCGTAAACAGCCACTCGCCAAAGGTAGGAGGTACGGCATTAAGCAATCTTTTATATGCAGATGATCTGACTCTGGTTAGCCTCACAAGGGTGGGGTTGCAAAGGCTGGTTGACACACTGCTGCAATACACGATTAAGAATCAACTAGAAGTTAATCTGAAGAAGACTCAGGTTGTCGCATTTGGGAAGAAGCGACATGCCGGTGGCGGATGGTCTTTTAATAACAACAGCCTCGCCGTAGGTCAGTCGTACAAATACCTGGGGGTCCATTTGGACTCCAGGGGCAACCTTATAAAGCAGCGCAAAGAGATCGCGGTTAAAGCAACGATGCTTGCGGTGTCATTGACTAAGCTTGCAAAAAATATTTCAGGTCCCACTCTGTCTCCCCTCTTGGAAGTCCTTAAAGAGAAAATTGGTCCCACCTTGTCGTATGGCAAAGGGATTTTTAAAGGGAAACTAAACACTGCTTTAAATCGACACACGATAAAAATGTATAAAAAGGTTTTTAGGTTGCCATACTCTGCATCCCCCCCACAGATTAGACTAGAGATGGGGTTACTGAATTACGATGTTTCCTGCATCGGGGTATTTCTTAATCTCTGCCATAAATTACGACAATCCAACCCAGGTTCATTAGAGTCTTTAGTTTGGCAAGAAATAACTGAGAAAAACCCAGGAGGAACTTTCGGTCGACTTTTTAAGGACTATATCCAACAAATTTCAGCAGACGGCCTTTGGGCCCTCAACCCTAGTCAGTCCGCATTTAAGCTTGCAATTAAAAAATGCGTAAGAACGCTATCACTCATTACTGATAAAGCACTGTTTTCAAAACGAAGCCACGCGCGGGCAGTTATTAACTCCTATAATCAGCTAGTCCCTGACACTTACTTTTCCAGTCCTTTCTCACTGTACTTAAAACGCAGCTTCATAACAATTAGAATGGGCGACTGGCGATTTTTTGCAAAACCTACCCCCTGGCGCCGTGCGGAAGAGGATACAACCTGCAGAGGGTGCGGCGAAGCAGCAGAAACGTTACTGCATGTAGTCTGCATCTGCCCCGCCTTCGACCTCCAACGCAGGTTTAAGCTGAGGGGGAAATGGAAGCTGCTGGGGGTTCGGACTTGTAGGAAAGCCATCATTGCTGCACTGAGCCCGGACAATACTGATTTAAATATAAGACTGACCAACCTGATTCAGAATGCTTATCGTAATTTTAAACAAAAATGTTCTGTCACTTCTTTATCCCTACCCGTTTTAAATTAATTAACGTCTTTTAAAATAACTCCAACCCATTAGGCAACCAGTGATGAGAATAGTTTAAATAGTAGGTTGCGAGCAAGGGTTGTTTTATGTATGTACTTACAGCTTAGGGGAGCAGTTTTAACAACTGATTGTTTGCACTGTTTTATTATGTATGAATCATAAATCTGAAATTCTCTTTTAAAGATATTTGTTTTATATCTAAATAAAGACTTTTTTGATCTTGATCTTGCTGTATAAACTGCGGATTTTAACAAAATTATTTGTAGCTCAAACGGTTCTAAAGTTACCAAAATGAAAGAAACCTGTGTTGCCACGCAGTGTAGTTTAAAGCTTTATGCAAACGTTGACTAGTAATCGTTTACTTGCTTATTACTGAATTTGAAGGTTAAACTGGTACTAATGAGATGAAACCTTTGCCCAGACAAAAATTTAAAATAAGACAATTATCAAGTAACACTATCAAAAAAATTTCTGCATTAAAATAAATAACTTGCTTTTGCTTGTCCTCCCCTGCTGCATAAATTCAGCGGCCACATATATAGCTCTTAATGCAGGTGCTAACACTTTTCGGCAGCTTGTTTTATAGGGAGATAATCTCTCTTTAAACATGGAAGACGGGAATGAGGCAGGCCCTCAGCATCTGCACTTTAAACCTGCATTTACTTTAACTTCTCGGTGTTCTATTTCTAACCACATTTGGACGCTGTACTAGCGAGAAACGTACTGTACTGTACCTCGACCTAAACCCCCTGCACGAGACAGGATGGGGAGTTCGGGGAGGCACTAGAAGCCCAAATGAAAACAGGACACAGAGCTGGCCCCATCGCTGCACAAGGCGAGCTTGCTCAAGCCACTTAAAAAACACTTCCAAATGAATGTAAAGTTGCCCATGTTTTATCAGCACTTAGATCGCGCTGCATGTTCTTGCTGGGTGCCTCGGGTCACCAAGAGATGAAAAGGAATATGCAAGGGTGTGAACATACATAATATGAGTTAAAAAAGGTACAGCATATACACCACACGTACCTTCATTTACCGTAGCAGTGCGCACTATGTAAAAGGAAACATAATATTGGTTCCTTGTTTTTTTTCTCCCAAAATATTTGTATTGAAATCTAAACATAAGGAGAGACAGAGGCATCGGGACAGTCAACTTAGATCGGATCACAGCTAACCAGCAGCGTCACCGGCACCACATCTCAAAAGCTGAGTGCAAATCCACCACGCACAAAGTAATGGGCCCAAAAAAAAAAGCACCTTCATTGTGAGTAACCAGCAGGTCTTGCTATTCTTTCTGCATGAATCCTCCTTCCCGCCCACCTGCCTCCTGCGGCTGAACAATCTCCACATACCATGCAGTGCCAGGCAGCCCACAGGTGTTATAGCCCTCCTTACCACGAAAACTCCCTACCGGCAACAAGAAGCTGTTTATTCCTCCTGCCCATTACCCGTTCCACTTATCCTCCTCGCCCGCTGCCCTCACCCTAGGCTTGAATACCTTACCTATCCCTTACTTCTTGTCTGTGGTCTACACTGGCAAATATTCCAGCTTCTAGTTTAGCGCACACAAAATACCACCTTTACTGTGGGTACCTCAAGCGTGCCCTTTACCCCTACATCTGCTTTTTTTCTACTGCTCTCGTGCCTCCCCGCTCTTACCCCTGTAGCAGCCTTTCCTCTGTTGCCCCTATATCAGCCTTTCCTCGTTTGTCCTTATACCAGCCTCCCAATGTCTTCCGTCTGTTGTGCTCCCATATCTGCCTCTCTTTTGATGTGCCCCCATACCTCGCTTTTGTTTCCCTCATATGTCTCTCTTCTGTCATGACCCCATAGCTGCTTTCGCTCTATGGCCCCATATATGCCCCTGCTATAGAGTCATATCTGTCTCCGCTCTCTCTCACTTGCGTCCCTCTGGTGCACTAATATCTGCTTCTCTTCAGCTCCATAGATGCCTCTTCCTACATACACCTACCTGCTTCTCCACTGCTGCCCCTGCCTGAGCCCTATACTCCAGGTGCTTACCCTTCTCACTACCTATGATGCATACAGGCTCGCCCCACGTGCCCTGAAGTGCATTATCCTGGGGAATTAACCTTTCTGAAACCTTTTTAACATCCATATCCCTCTTTTATTATATAGAGATATATAATTGCCATTAGTGTTCTGCACTATATGTCAAGTAGTATGGGCTTCCAGCGCTGTTGGTTGTGTGAGATTCAGGGCACTATTCTGGGGTTCCATCGCAGACTGCATTTAATTAGGTTTCCAGGTGTGTTTATATGGTTGAATGAGGGGCAGAGTTGATATATTGCCCTATTTCAATAGCACTTTACTACTCCTTATTGAAGCCTCAAGGTGCATTCTGGCCCACATAGACACTAAGTTGCAATTTTGTTTTCATACTTAACTGTGTGAATACCAACCTGCGTTTAAGGCGTTCATAGTTGCCAATTTAAATTAAAAAAAATAGCAAGTTCTTGTTTGCATACCTTTATGTAATAAAGAGGAACAGTTTCTGCAACAACATTACCTGGGACAGGCTCCAACTTGCCCTGACTGTCCCTGCAAAAATGGGACAGTTGGCAACTCTGGTATTTTTCATAGGTGATTGGCTATGCTTAGCTTGCAAGTTCTTGCTATCGCTGCTGTGCCATGTGGCTGTTCCTTGGTATTCACTGTGGGGGCATTCCAAGAACATTATTCCCAGCATTTCAGCCCTAATGCAAGCAAGAAAAATGCCCCTCTGACAGGAGTCGGACTGGCTTCTAGGGCAATCGGGCAGTGGCACAGATAACAGTCAAGCCGCTGGGTGACGTCACCGATGCCCTTGTCGATGCCGGAAGTGAATGCAATGGGCTAGAATTCAACTCTCCACATTTCCAAACTACACCACATAATTCAACAACAAACCACATATTTCATATCAACAATACAATTACACAACACACCACATACATCAAAACCACACCACAGAATTCCACATCATGCCACAAAATTCAACAGCACACCACATAATTAAACTCCACAACATACCACTCCACAACACAAAATGCCATTCCACATAATTACACTCGGACACACAATCTTACACCACATAATGCACAGCATGCCACATAATTCCACTACACATATTCACTCCACACCACACAATTCCATCACACACAATTCCACAACTAACCATTCCAATCCAACCCACATAATTCCACTCAACACCACATACACCTACTCCACTCCAAAACACATGGGTAAAATACATTGTCAGTTACAACACCAATACCTCTAACTCTCAAATATGAGACCAATTTGCATTGCAAATGCTTGTTTTTTCTAGTCATCTCTTTGCACAAGTATGAGCTTAAACAACCAGACTTTGCACTCTTTATTTTGTAGCAGCATTTGGCGTACACGCCCTTCCTTGCTATTTGCTGCTTCTGTAGGCCAAGCTCCAGCCTTATTTGTCCTGGAGAAGTGGATTGTATGAGATTGAATAGTATTCTAGCGGCTTTGGAGACCACCTTGTCCAGAGTTATTTCGTATTTCCCTCTCATTGATTCACTGCCATACGTGATTGTAGTTAGAAGCTTTGCCCAGAGTATTTCCAGTAGAGGGATAAGGTTGGGGCCAGTTATGTTGTGCTTGATGTTTTTTTAGCATAACAGCCAGAATGGCTCCTCTTCCTTGAATATCCACTTTTTGTTGGTGGTACGTTCACATGCTGTCAAAGATAATTCCTAAATATTTGTAACTTTTAACCATCTCCAGTTGTCTGCCCCCCAGACGCCATCTGAATTGATTTTTGGTACTTCGTTGGTTAAAGCCCATTACTTTGAACTTCTCATGGTTTATGCTTAATCCGTTCTTTATGGCGAAGTCGCTCGTAACATTTATCAAATGCTGCAGACCAACTGGGTTCGGCTGATCAGTATCAGGTTGTTGGCGTATAGTAAGTTTGAGAGTGACAGGCCACCCAAATTCGGGGCCTGGTAATGACAAATATACAGTTCCCTTGAGAGGTCTGACATGAAAATGTTAAACAGGGTTGGGGCAAGTCACAGCCCTGTTTTAGCCCCTTAGTGGTTGGAATTCTCCTCGGCAGACTGTCGCCGGACCCTAACTTAATTTGGACCCATGTCTTGGAGTGGAGCAGGATTAGCTGGTTCAGAAGGGTTGGAGCCATTTTCCACCCAGCTAGCTTAGCCCACAGCTAAGAGTTTCCCTCTGCTAACGCTATCAAAAGCTGCTTTGTAGTCTATAAAACAAACAAATAGTGGTTTGTTAATTTTAATTGTTTTCTTGGCGTCAATTAAAAGAGAGAGAGCAAGAATGTTTGTTGTTGTCCCCAGGTTTTTCTGAAAACCTGTTTGGTTGATTGGGATTATATTGTTTTACCCTGCCCACTCGATTAGTTCAGCGAGTAGTAGGCCAGCATAATATTGAGCCTCAATGTCGAATTAGCGCTATGAGTCTATAGTTCTTTGGTTCGTTTTTGCTATCTTCCTTGTGTATAGGTGAGATGATCGATCCTTTCCAAGAATCTGGGATTCTTTTGGCTTCCAAAATGTTGTTAAAGACTGGTAGTAATGATCCAGCCCAATAGGTTGGATCCTGTGTGTATACAGTGGCGTAACGAAAGTTGAAGGGGACCCCTGCAAGGTACACAGAGGGGCCCCACTCCGGATTTAATCCAGAGCTCTCCGGTGTGAATAGAGTGCTGAGGGGGTCCTCTACAGCTCGAGGGCCCCCCGCACTGCGGGGAATGCGGGGCCTGTGTTACGCCCCTGCTTGTATACTATTGGTGGGAGCTCGTTAGGGCAGGGCGCTCCTTCGTTTCGGCTTTTCGAAATTCTGTCCACAATCGTTTTAAGTGAAAAGAAGGATATAGACTCCGGGTCGCAGTGCTTTAGGGATTACCACTTGCTCAGACATGCCACTTTTTCATGTGTATTTTTACTGTCTTCTGAGTTAAAGTGACTCTGTATGTATTTTGCCCAGGCGTCCTCCGTTATATGAGAGTTAATTCCTGGTGCTGTTGGGTTCTCTATGCTCTTGACTGTCTGCCAAAACCTGGAGCTGTACTTTGGTTTTTTATCATGTAGCAGTTTTGCCCATGTTGTTTTAGTGGTTTCTTTTATTGCCAGCCAGATGATTTTATTTTTTCGGGCACTGAGCTTCCTTAGAGCCAGCTGTGTTTTATCGGCTTAGCAGTTTTGGCAGAGGTTGTGCATTGCTCTGTTGATTTCGCCCCTTATTTGTCTTAACTCTGCATGGAGGGTTCCCGATAAATGAATTCATTGTTTGCGTGCTCAGTGGTACCTGTTTGATTTTTTGCTAATTTTTTGTCAAGTTCGATTTACGGTTAGATGGGACAAAGCTTTCCGTAAAGCTTTCCCAGGCTGTTAAGATGTTATCTTGTAGTAGTTTGTTGTCCTCCCACCGTTTTTGGAGGGTGTGATGTAGGCTCTAGGCAGTACCCTTGCTGAACGATGGACATCACCCACAAGTCTAATATTATTTGCGTATTTAATCACAAGAGGGGGAGGGAGGGAGTAGCAAAGGTCCATCCAGCTTCAATGTAATGTACAAAGATCAATAGGGAATGGACCACTTGTACATGTGTGACCAGGGTCATAGATGGTTGGTACCTTTCATAAAAACCTTCATACACATACGTAGGTGGACAGGCGGTATATCTTGGTTCTTCATCTATTCGTAACATGACAGAACAGGGTATTTTTGGGGCTATTTTTGGTATGCTGAACTCCACCAGGAGGTAGACCCACTGGTACTACAGTAGTGTCCAGAGACCAAAAAGGAAGAACAAAGTGAAGTGCTCAAAAAATGAAGTGAGGTTAACATTTTTCTACATCTTCATTATCGTGAAGTTGTTTATTGTATGGAGATGTGAAAAGGTTAAAACAAAAAGTGTGCATCTATAGACCATGTTACTAATCTTTACGCACTAGTGTAGTCCATATGTGAGGTCGACATGCTTCTGCCCCATTATGCCCAGCCGAGTCTAAAGGGCTTTCTTCAGGACCAGTAGAAGTGTACTGTCGCTATATCTGCAACAGTGTGAAGTGGGTTTTTGTTTCCCCACTTTTTGTCAGGTCAATAGTACCTGCTATTTCTAAATGGGAAACAAAAGCAAAGAAGAAAACAGACCTTGTATGAATTCTCGGAGTTGTATACTGTCTGTATCATCTATAAGATGCTGTAGGTTAAACATTATGATTTAAACATAAAAGAAGGTCACATTGTTAACCTCATGCTTTTGTGCATTTAAAGAATACATTCATTACTAAGTGAACATTGACAGTTTACAGGAGCACAGGTGGTCAGGGCAGCACATGTTGTCTTTTGTTCACATATTATAAAATCTGAATGTCAGAGAATGAAACATTATTCCGTGGAAGTGTGTTGTAGAGTTTCCTTTCGTTAAAAAGTCACTCTCCTTTAATATCTGCTTGTGAGTCCCATTTGTGAAGTATAGTCATTGTGATAGAATCAGGTAAGTTTTTTATCCTTCAGTGTGAGCGCGTTCATGGTATGAGGTCAAAAAAAGTAAAATACCAAGTGGTTAACACCTTAGGAGCTTCGTAAACATACCTCCCCAGTGCTGCGCTGTCCATTATCCAGTGCTGAACTGGACGTCCAACGGTCGCACGCAGCACTGGGGAGGTAGTGCCCGTGACGACCGTTGGCCGACGGCAGCACTTAAAGGGTTAAATAGATGGCTCGCCGTAAGGTACCGGCGCGTAATTGTAAAAATGAAAAATAAATAATGACAGCTCGGAATGGGCCCACGTCACCGAGGGCACCGATTCCAGAGCGAGCACAAGCAAGCACTCCTGACGCTGCAGGTAATAGACGTGACGGGAGATCCTCACCGTCAAACTCGATGAAGGTAATCTACTAACTCTTTCACTCCTACTCCAGAAGGCTAGGAGAAACTCGCCCTGTCCCTTGTGGAGGCATTACAATAGGGATTCTTCAGGTGAAGATTTATGAGCAGCGATTTAAAAGGACACTTTACTCTGCATGCGCCGGCCGTTTAAGCTGTCATACTGTCGCTAATGGGTCATATACCGGGGACTCCCATCTCGACGACGGGGAATAATTCAAGCATGGGAATCTATGAAAGTTCCAATACTGGAGTAATGTGTGAATATCGGGTTTCAATGAACATTTGTCATTTGTGCATCACCAAATAAAGTGTCTTTATTTGTTTTGATACTATTAAAATCTTTGTTTCCATAAGACTTCAAAATTACAAAATAATGTGCTTCATTTTTGTTTTCCTAACTGCTAAATGTGTAAAGCTTTTTTTCAGGTATTTGCAGTTTCTTGTGTGTTAGAAAAAAAAATACATCCTACAGCCTTTCCTTTTGCACTTCCTGTACCCCAGGAAGATTTTCACTTAATTCACATTACTTTTCTTTCACAGGATGCAAAGTGAGCAGACTTTCCAAACACCAATGGCCATCTAAAAAATTAAGCAGTAGTTTGTCAGAAGAAAATAGCTTGACATTAGACGTCTCTCTTTGAAGTTCGGTAAATGTGACAAGATAAATACAAAATATAACGTCATCTTTATTTACTTCTTGGACTTTGACATTCCACTAAATATTGGTTTGCAACAATGTGTAAGTCACTGTGCAAGATGTCTGAAGTGTACATTTTCTGCTCTCTTACCTTGGTGTGAACATCTCCTTGTGAGTCAAAAAAGAGGTAGACAACGGCAACCTTTTAAGAAACGAAAGGAAAAAAACCACTTTTATTGATTTTTTAATTTTTAAGGTGTCACACTTAGGCACTCACCTATAAAAGAGGACACAGATTTCATATTCCATATGTATATGTTTGTGCATGTAAAATGTAACTTTCCTGTAAGCATCTGTTCGTGCATGTAGTGCTGTAAATTAATATGCTGTGCATACTCCTGCCATTTAGAATTGGGCTGGAAACATGTGCAACTTGTTTTCCTTCAAAGACGTCTTTTCGAGTCACGAGCTACTGTGACTCCACATATTGCTTGTAATGTGCATGGGCATCGGCTCCATTGTTAAATTGTTTTTTCCCCCGCAGTGTAAGGTCTTAGATGAAGCACAGAGATACAGAAATATGACCATGCGCAGGAAAGATCATACATAAAAGTTAAAGAGAAAATGTCTGTAACACTGAAAGGCATCTGGGGAGGAGGGTGGGCATGAGCGAATCTACAGCACGACATGCCACAAACTGATGTTCAGGGATAAGTAACATTTTCCATTAGTGACATCTGTAGCCGTAGCCATACATGCTGTGCATCGCCTGTAAAGCAGTCCTCCCAAAAGTGGTGGCTACTCTGAGGATGTTGCAGAAACCTGGAAAAGTGTGCAAAGGACAACCTGACCTACATGGGCTTTTTGCACGCTAAAAAATCGACACAATAATGTTTTGTGAATGTGTGGGGAGTAGACCAGATAGCTGTTTTGCACATGTCAAGCATAGGAATTTTACCCAAGAAAACCATAGAAGCTCCTTTTCTGCGGGTTGAGTGGGTTTTTAGAAGGGACCGGCGAAGGGCGTTTGGCTTTCACATAACAAATTTGTATTAAGGGCAGGCAATAAGGAAAATGCTACTTCCCAGTATGCATCTGTTCTTGGCATGTAGAGCTGCAGAGTTGTACACTTTTGCATAGATTGCCATCTGGTGTTGGGCTCGGATGTTTGCATGTTGTTTTTGTCTTCGAAGACATCTTGTAGTCACGAGGTTGGTGCCTCCTCCTTCGGTCAACAGAGTGCAGGGGCTTCGGCTCCATTGTTAGATTGTTTTTGCCACTTAGGGATAGATGGAGTAGTGAGAAATAGAAAGATGTCCATGCGTGGTGTATCTAAGTAAGATAATACTGGAACAGATAGAGGTATCGGGGGAGGCGGGTGGGCGTGTACAGCTCTGCAGCTCTACATGCCAAGAACAGATGCATACTGGTAAGTAGCACTTTCTGTTCGAGGCATAGGAGCTGCAGATTGTACACTTTTGCATAGACTATACAGCAGTTACCTCCTTAGCGGTGGCTACCTAAATCTTTTGCAGTAGTTTTAAATAGTGTTTTTAGTATAGCCTGGCCCACACTAGCTTGTTATTTTGCCTGCAGTTCTACACAATCGTGTTTTGTGAAGGTTTGTGGTGTAGCCTAAGTTGCTGCTTTGCATATGTCATCCAGGGGAGTGTTTCCTAAGAATGCCATAGAAGCCCCATGTTTGCGTGTAGAATGAGCTCTAGGGGGAATGGTTAACATAGGTGTGGCTTTGAGTTAGCATATTTATATGCATTTTACAATCCACCTAGCAATTTCTGTTTTGGATATAGGATTACCTTTATGAGGTAGGGAGAAAGCCATAAAAAGTAGTTTGGTTTTCCTAAAGGATTTTGATCTTTCAATGTAGTAGAGTATTGCTCTTTTAAAATCTAAGGTGTGTAGAGCTCTTTCTACCACTGAGTCTGGTTGAGGAAAACATACCGGGAGTTCAACAGACTGGTGCAGATGGAAGACAGATACTACTTCGGGTAAAAAGTTTGGGTTAATTCTAAGAACCACTTTGTTATGATGGATCTGTAAAAATGGTTCTTGTATGGTTAATGCCTGGAGTTCACTTACTCTTCTGCGAGATGTGATAGCAACCATAAAGGCTACTTTCCAAGTGAGAAACATGTAGTTCACATTTGTGGAGAGGTTCAAAAGGAGGACCCAATAGTCTGGTTAGGACCACATTTAGGTTCCACACCGGAGAGGGTGGAGCTCTTGGTGGAATTATTCTTTTAAGTCTTTCCATAAAAGCTTTGATAGCAGGGACTCAAAACAAAGACAAGTGTTGTCTGTTTTGTAGGTAGGCCGCTATGGTGGCTAGATGTAACCTGATAAATGTATACGCTAGGTTACATTGTTGTAGATGCAAGAGGTAACAGATGATGTTCTGAATGGAAGCATCTAGTGGGTTGATCTTGTTGTGTGTGCAATAATTACCTAATCACTTCCATTTTGCAGCATAACATGCCCTTGTAGTAGGGCATCTGGCCTTTTTGATAATGTTCATACAGTCTGGCAGGAGATTGAGGTAGTCACACTCTAAGATTTTAGGAGCCAGATCGCAAGGTTGAGTTGATTTGGATCTGGTTGTCTTATCTCTCCATGGTTCTCTGTAAGAAGTTTGGGTGAGAGGTGTAGCTTTTGATGTGGTACTACTGATAGTTCCAATAGAGTTGTGAACCATGGTTGTCTTGCCCATGTTGGAGCAACTAGGTTCATTGTGAGGGAATGTTTTTTGAGTTTCTTCACCACTAACGGAATGAGTGGGAGAGGCGCAAAAGCGTAAGCAAATTTGCCTGACTAATTCATCCATAGGACATTGCCTTTGGACAATGGGTGTGGATACCTGGATGCGAAGTTTTAGCATTTTGCGTTTTGGTGTGTGGCAAACAGACCTATTTCTGGGTCTCCCCACATGCGAAAGAATGGAAGAAGAACTTGAGGATGAAGTTCCCATTTGTGGATCTGTTGTGCTTAACGGCTGAGCAGATCTGCTATTTGATTGTGTACCCCTGGTAGATGCTCTGCCAGGAGGTATATTTTTTGCGGAATGGCCCATTTCCATATGCTTTGAGCTAGGTGTGATAGCTGTAGGGAGTGTGTCTCCCCTTGCTTCTGTATGTAATACATTGCTGTCATGTTGTCTGTATGAATCAGAACAGCTTTGCCTAGCAGGTGCAGTTGAAAAGATGTCAACGCTAGGAAGACTGCTAACAATTCCAGGTAGTTGATGTGAAATTGTTTTTGTGGGGGGGAGGAGGGGCAGTGGGCGATTCCAGATACCTTGAATGGTATGGGTTTAAAGATGAGCTCCCCAGCCGCTGAGCGATGCGTCTGTTGTTAGCACTATCTGTGAGACTGACTCGAGGAACGACCACCCTATGGAAAGGTTCTGTGTGTTCCACCATTGCAGAGAGCGATGAGTGCAGTTGTCCACCAACACCAGATCTGTTATCTGACCTTGAGCCTGGTTTCACTGATATGTTAGGCACTCTTGTAATGGACGCATTTGAAGTTTTGCATGAGGAACGAGAAAAATACAAGAGGCCATCATCCCTATTAGTTGCATGAACACTCGTGCTGGTAGTGAGTGTTCTGCCTGAAATCTTTGAACTAGTATCTGTATAGCTGTTATCGTGACTGGGTTGGGATATGCTAGGCCTGTGGAAGTATTTAGTGTAGCTCCTAGATATTGTTGTATTATGGACGGTTGGAGATGGGATTTACCCAGATTTACTGTGAATCACAGACTGTGAAGCAGTTGTATTGTACGGAGTGTGTGTTGAACACAGCTGTTGTGGGATTTTGCTTTTATGAGCCAGTCGTCCAGATATGGGAAGACATGAATCTGCTGTCTTCTCAAATGGGCTGCAACCACTGCTAGGTACTTGGTAAGAACCCTGGGCGTCGTGGTGATCCTGAATTGTAGAACTTTGAACTGGTAGTGTTGCCCATGTATCACAAACCTGAGATATTTCCGGTGAGCGGGATGAATGGGAATGTGGAAGTAGGCGTCCCTTAGATCTAGAGTGGGGAAGTAGGCGTCCCTTAGACCTAGAGTGGAGAGAAAGTCGCCTTGCTGAAGTAGCCGAACCACTTGTTGTAAAGTGACCATGTGGAAGTGGTCTGATAGGATGTAGAAGTTAAAGGGTGTGAGGTCCAGTATTGGCCTGAGAGCCGTCCTTTTTTGGAATTAGAAAATAGAAGGAATAGACTTGTGTGCCTTGAGGAGGCAAGGGAACCAGCTCTATTGCATGTTTTTGTAATAGTGCAAGAATCTCTTATTTGAGAAACGTGAGATGTTCTGATGACATTGGACCCTGTGGCGAGGTATGTTGGGAGGGGTAGAAGTGAGTTCCAGGCAATACCCATACTGGATAACTTGTCTTCCCCACTTGTCTGTTGTAATAGAATTCTAGACAGGCAGGAACTGTGAGAGGCATCCCCGACAGGAGTCGGATGATCGGGGGAAGCGCAGGGAAGTCACTGTTTGGTATTAGGGGAGCTGCGGGTGTTATTACCCCTGCCTCAGCCCTTGTTGTTGGGTCCCCCTGTAACATCCTCTGGAAAAGGAGCCCTGGTTGGGACTTTTGTAGGATGAGGACGGGTGTTCTGTTGTATTTGTTTTGCAGTCTGCACTATAGAAGGAACTCAGAAAGGAGCCTCTGTTAGAAGGTCAATGTAGAGCTCCCATAGACTTGGCAGTCTCTGTGTCCTTTTTAGGTTTTGCTTGGCAATGCGTACGAAGTACGCATGCGCTAGCAAAATCTTATGTTTTGCTCTGTGGGGTCGGGTATCCGCCCCCTCCTCGCCCCCTCCTCCCATTGGCTAGCTCCATAAATGGAGGCTAGCCATTGGGAGCCGGATCTGTCCGTCAAGGCCGGACCAGATTCGGGGGCGTTCCTGACATTTTTTCCCTCTCCACCCACTTCGGATCGTCATCGCGGCGGTGGGTGTGTGTTATTTTTTTTTTTCGAGTCGCCATTTTTTCTTCATTTTACATGCGTCTGTTGTTGGAGTTAGTTCAACATTCGAGTTCCCACGAAGCGATCAGGGATCAGGTAAGGAGTATTTTGTTTAAAAATGTGTTTTCACTTTGTAAGTTTAGGTATTTTGTTGTGTCCCTGTTCCCGCCCCCTCCCGCTGTCCTTGTGTCCGTTCCGCCCCCCTCCCCGTGTGTCCGTTCCGCCCCCCTCCCCGTGTGCCCGATCCCGCCCCCCCTCCCCTTTCACTCTCCGTTGCTTGTTTTTTTTTAACTAAAATAGGCTTGCAACACGGACATATTCTCTTTTCAAAAACCGAAATGGTCATGCAGCAGCGATACCCCATGGTCAGACAGGATATAGGAGGTCCTTGTACACTTATGTGAAGCCACGCGGTCACTGCAGTAACTAACTAACTGACTGGTTTCTCCATGTTGCCTCTTGGTATATTCAGCAACTTCTGTGGTGGGCAGAAGCTGAGGGAAAGCGAGGATGACAAAGGCGGGGCACCCCCATGTGGTAATGGCCCTCTGGAAAAGCCACTGTGGCCCCTCAGTTAAGCAACAATACGACTGAAGTCTCAAACTAATGGCTGAAAGCGTATAGCTGGGCTACTTGTCAAGCCGCCTGAGATGTCATTCAAACTTTGGTGCTACGGAGGCAGAACAATGGAAACTCTTCTGGCTGGTTTTCATATAGGCAGTTGTCCTGTGAGGTAGGTAAGTGGAGCAGCTTGTGGCGCACACAGACCGTGTAAAGCGAATAGCACCGTTCCGTGGCGTGAGGTAGAGAAGATAACAAGACAACCTCAAGTGAGGTCAGTGCATGATAAGAGGCAGAGGTGGGAATGGACGAATTACGCAGAAGATAGAGCCGAGAAGCGCAGCAGTAGCACGCTGTGAGGTACAGCGGAAACACGGGTGCGAGTTATATGCAATAGTACTGTGGAGTGGGTAGAGGAAGCCTGTGATACACATGGGGCAGCGCTGAGAAGTAGGGGGGTAACACTGGAAGGATAGCGCTGAGAGGCAGGCAGGAGCAGCACAGTGAACAGAAGGGTCGTGTACAGGCCAGGGGCAGCACTCTGAGGTACCTAGGGAATAGCTGGGTGAGGTACAAGTACACTGTGCAGCGAGGTACACAGTGGTGTGTGACACACAGCCAATAGCATCTCTCTGGGGTCTGTGAGACCCGAGTATATTCCCATCTCTGTGTTCTTGTGTAAACTTCCATATAGCCTGGTCGCATCCCCCTTTGGGGCACTCCTCAGATGAATGAAGGTTGTAATTTTCAATTAATGTTTCAACACATTTTTTAATTTTCAAGCTATCTTTAACTTTGTCTCCAATGCATTTCGAGCACAAATTGCTCACAATTTTTTTTCCTGCAATGTATTCAGAAAGTCAGCGTATATTCTTTGTTATAGGAACTTCTCCCTGATTAAGAGCAATTTGTGCTCGAAATGCATTGGAGACAAAGTTAAAGATATCTTGAAAATTAAAAAATGTGTTGACTTCACTGCTTCGATCAAAATAAAAAATCCACATAAATGAATAAAATTCAAAAGAAAGAATCTAATGCAACTTTTTGTATGAACGTTTATTTCTGAAACATTAATTGAAGATTACAACCTTCATCTGATGAGTGTCCCAAAGGGGGGTGCGACCAGGCTATATGGAAGCACAAAAATATCATTGATTTCATAGACGTTTTAGGACATAAACGTCACCCCAGGGTGCACCCATTTAACTTAATAACATTTTTGGTTAACCATTCAAATTTTGTGAATATTGAGAAACCCAGGCTGTGCGCTAAATCCATCTGCTTTAGATACTTGTGTTAAACTTCCCATACAAACGAGCATGACGTCAAATAAAATGCGTCATGGTTATATGAATGTTACAGGCTTTGAGACAGTAGAGCTTCCGCGCCTTTCCTTCGATGATGCGCAGCATCAATTTAACGCGACAAATGTTTGGGGTTCCATGCCTCAATTCCACAGGAGTATATTTACACAGTAGCGTGTGAACGATGGAATCCCAGTCGAAAACGGCCCATCAATTTGTAGAGGTGGTTCCCAGTGCAGGTTAATTTTCAATTAGCTCAGGTGTTCACTCACCATGCCAACTGAATTATACATATGGAAGGGATATGAATAGATGTACTGGAAGGTCTACTGCATATACTAGTGAATACAGTCATCTCTATATACAGAAAAAAATGAGTTATATTTAGAGGGGTCGGAGTGGGACGCAGTGGGTGGATGGATGCATGATGGATGGATGTATGCATGGTGCATGGATGTATGGGTGGATGCATGGATGGGTTGTTGGTTGGATGGGTTGGTGGATTGCATAAATTGTTGAGGGATTGGCTGTATATATGCATCTATCCATCCACCCATCCATGCATCTATCCATACACCCATCTATACACCCATCCATGCATGCACCCATCCATGCATCCACCAACTCATCCATGCAAGCATTACAACAAGAGCACATAGCTCTCCTTCGTCTCTCCTCGCCCCCCCTTCCCTGAGCCCGCAGCTCTCCTTCGCCTCTCCTTGCCCCCCCCTTCCCTGAGCCCACAGCTCTCCTTCGTATCTCCTCGCCCCCCCTTCCCTGTGCCCTGCCCTGCTATTTTAAATGACAATGCCATTTATTTATGTTAAAAAAAACATAAATAAAAATAATGTCAAGAGCAATGCCAATAGCTCTAACTTTAACAAAGGCAAAACCATTGCATTGTAAATGCTTGTTTATCTTTTCGAAAGATGTGTCCACTGTAGGGCCAAAGAAGTGCTCCTGGTCAAAAGGTTGATTAAGGATGGTATTTTGTACCTCTTGTTTAAAACCAGATACCCTGAGCCATGCATGTCTGCGTAGCAAAACACTGGTATTTACTGCGCGGGACGGGGTGTCTGCTGCGTCGAGCGCCCATTTTATGGATGTAATAGTGATTAGTTTGCCTTCCTGTATAAGGTAATTGGCTTTGTCCTTAAATTGTTGAGGCACATGTTGAATGATCTTTTCTAGCTCATCATAGTGAGCCCTGTCATACCTTGCCAGAAGGGCTTTTGTGTTGGCTATTTTCCATGAGTTTGCAGCTTGAGACGCCATACGTTTGCCTAATGTGTCTATAATTTAGATTCTTTATCAGGAGGTGGTGTGTCACCTGACCCCTGAGAGTTTGCTCTTTTGCGTGCATTGGCTACAACCAGGGAATCTAAAGGACGTTGACCCTTGATGTATATGGGGTCAGTGGGAGCTGCCTTGTATTTCTTAACTATTCTGGGGTTAAGAACCCTAGCTCTAACTGGGTCTTTGAACAACCCAGGGGCGTGTCTAAGAAGACCTTTAAGCATTGGCACGACATGAGCAGATTTTTGTGGCTGGTCAAAGGTTTCTAGAAGAAAATCCTCTTCAACAGGTTCTAAGTGTAGTTTGACTCCATGGTATGTTGCGGCCCTGTTAATTAGTTGGGCAAAATCCACATTGTCGTCTGGCGGAGATGGTTTTGAGGGGTAGAAGTCCGGATCATTATTTAGATCAGGATCCGTATTATACTCAGGCCATGGGTCTGGTTCCTGTGGTGGATCATTAGGATCCTTACCCCCAGATGCATCGAGCATACATTTTGCGATTCCTTATTTGCGAAAAATAAGGAATCGCAAATAAGGAATCGCAAAATGCAATGCATCAAGAAATTGCTAAAAAAAATGGGATTTCTTAAAATTCCTTAATTGCAACTCGCAAATTGCGAGTCACAATTAATGAATACCTCCCCATTCATTCCTATGGGCCTAAAGGCCCATAGGAATGAATGGGAAGACAATCTCAATTTGCAAATTACAAATAGCGATTCACAAATTGAGATTGCGATTTCAAGGGTGCAGGGGTGTCCAAAGCACAGCCTGTTGCACCCCTGAAATTGATCTGTGCACATATGTTGTGCACACACATGCCCTTAGGGCATGTGTGTGCGCAACATGAAACTTTGAAAAATGGACTTTAGTGCATTTTTCAAAGTTTTGGCAAATTACCATGAAGTTGTACTTCATGGTAATTTGCGTGCCCTATTAGCGAAATCGCTGTTTTTTAAACTTTAATGCATTGCATTTAAGGAATCTCAATTTGAGATTCCTTAAATGCAAGTAATCGCAATTTAGCGAATTCTCATTTTGTGATTTTTGCATTTGGGATGATGCATCCCAAATGCAAAAATACCGGTCGCAAAGGGGCAGATTCTGAGCGGATTTTTGTTTGATGCATCTGGGTCTTAGTGTCTAATGGTACTATATCTTCATCTTCTTGCCCATCCCCATGTGCATCATCCCTATCCTCAGGTTGTGGAGAATGTGGTGGGGAAATGAGTAAATTAGGGTTAATTGGTAGAGGAGGTGAAGGTGGTGGTGAAGTACAGTTTTCTTTGGTGTGGAAGATTTCTCCTTGGAAACTGGTTTTGGCTGTTTAGTGACAGTGTCAAGTATGGAAGCTTTGCAAAAAAACGATGGATTTAGGACCAGATCTCTGTACTGGAGTGAATGTATGACATTGTTCTGCATTCTGTCCATCAACTGTTGTTTTTGCATTTGTCACCCCGAGTGGGATGGGTATGCTCAGACGTGAGTCCCATGCTCTCCACACCACTTGAGTCAAGCTATCCTGGCTGAAGACGGCTGATGGCCAGAAACCGGTCCTAGGATGCTTGATTCCGGTCCAGGAAAGACATGGCTTGGCAGTTCGGGCTGGACTGTTCCCATGAGGCACAGGGTCAAGGCTGATTTGCATATGGCCATGTCTGAACTGGGGTAGTGTGGAGTGCAAAAAAACGATGGATTTAGGCCCAGATCTCTGTACTGGGGTGAATGTATGACATTGTTCTGCATTCTGTCCATCAACTGTTGTTTTTGCATTTGTCACCCCAAGTGGGATGGATATGCTCAAACGTGAGTCCCATGCTCTCCATACCACTGGAGTCAAGCTATCCTGGCTGAAGACGGCTGATAGCCAGAAACCGGTCCTAGGATGCTTGATTCCGGTCCAGGAAAGACATGGCTTGGCAGTTTGGGCTGGACTGTTCTCATGTGGCACAGGGTCAAGGCTGATTTGCATATGGCCATGTCTGAACTGGGGTGGTGTGGAGTGCAAAGAAACGATGGATTTAGGCCCAGATCTCTGTACTGGGGTGAATGTATGACATTGTTCTGCATTCTGTCCATCAACTGTTGTTTTTGCATTCGTCACCCTGAGTGGGATGGGTATGCTCAGACGTGAGTCCCATGCTCTCCACACCACTGGAGTCAAGCTATCCTGGCTGAAGATGGCTGATAGCCAGAAACCGGTCCTAGGATGCTTGATTCCGGTCCAGCAGAGACATGGGTTGGCAGTTCGGGCTGGACTGTTGCCATGAGGCACAGGGTCAAGGCTGATTTGCATATGGCCATGTCTGATCTGGGGTGGCGTGGAGTGCAAAAACGATGGATTTAGGCCCAGATCTCTGTACTGGGGTGAATGTATGACATTGTTCTGCATTCTGTCCATCAACTGTTGTTTTTGCATTTGTCACCCCGAGTGGGATGGGTATGCTCAGACGTGAGTCCCATGCTCTCCAAACCACAGGAGTCAAGCTATCCTGGCTGAATTTGGCTGATAGCCAGAAACCGGTCCCAGGATGCTTGATTCCGGTCCAGGAAAGACATGGTGGACTGTTCCCATGAGGCACAGGGTCAAGGCTGATTTGCATATGGCCATGTCTGAACTGGGGTGGTGTGGAGTGAAAAAACGATGGATTTAGGCCCAGATCTCTGTACTGGGGTGAATGTATGACATTGTTCTGCAATTTGTCTGGGGCTACAGGTACCCAGGAATAAAGCTCTAGTGGACCATTGTTTTGACAATATTTGAGGTGTTTTTAACAAGCAGAGGGAGTCATAATACATACATGTGTTATTCTCAGGGTATTTATTGTTTGTAGGTTTCATTTTAAGGAATTACTAGCTACATATCTAAATACAGAGACTTGGTTACATTGAGATAGAAATCAGGTAGATGCAGTCCCAATAGCAGTTTAGTTCTCTATATTACAAGACACTTAAGACGTCTCTTTGCCATGCCAGAATTTATCACATTCCGCAGGCCTTACTGATTAGCCACGTCATGAGGCAGGACTGCTGGAGTCGTGTGGCACTGTTTCCTATCTTATTCCATTCTCCTTTTCCTACCTTTACCACTGACATTCATATTTCCATGAATGTGGTCACAGGTGGAAGAGGTAAGAAGTAGTAAAGAGCATAGCTCCCAGTGGTCGCCTTTGAGTGTAATAGTTTACCTGATGGATTTGATATAGGCTATCTTCATGAAATAACCAGACATGTGCCCATATGCCATGCACTGAGGTGTCAACTAATAGAAGTTCATTAATTCAGCATGTATGGTAGGAGTTGAAAGTAGAGTGCTCTTGAGTAAGCTCGGTAGTGACAAACGGAGTGGCTTGCATGTAACTAAAGTACTGCATAATAGCCAAAGATCCATAAGCTAAGGCATTTGCTCAGTAGGCTTGTGTGGTCAGATAACTAAATGCTTTGTTGGACTTCAGAAGAGATGCTCAATATCAATTTATGTGAGAAATATACCAAGACAATGAAAAATGCTGATGTTATCCAGAAGTTTATCATCACTGATGGATAACAGTCTTTGCGGCTTTTTGTTTGCCTCATGTCAATCATTTTAGTTATTGAACCCTGTAGGAGGCTGGCTCTGTATATTCTATACCAAAATGAGGTATAGTGTGCTCAGAGTCCAGTGGAACCCCAAAAGTAGGAGGTAAAAGTAGATAGCACCTTACTCTCTATTTGTGGGAGTGTGGGCGAGCAGTAAAGCTTTATCAGAGGGTATTATTAAGCATTTGTTGTACACACTCAGGCAAGAAATGATGTCACACACACTGTTTAAAAAATATTATTTAGTTATTTTATATTTAGTCAGTCCTCCCAGGGGTTCTGGAGGTCGCTGGCTGCAGGACAAGGCCAGCAGGCTGGGGCCGAGTTAGTTCTTCTCTGCAGTCTCCTCTGCTAGGCGTCTTCTTTCGTTCTTCTTCTTCTTAGGTTGCCGGAATCTGTCTTCTTGGTTCAGAGCGGCTACCTAAATACTGTATTTAGGGGTAATTTTAGGGGTCTCAAGGTCAGTATCCAATGGGCTTCTCACCTTGGAGTGACTACACCCTTGTTTTACTCACCCACGTGGGGGAGTGGGCACACTACCTAATTCTGATTGGAAAGTGCCTGCCATCTGAAAGATGTTGGGCACTGAAGAGTGGGCTTCACTGTGCCTCCCCCACCTGAGGAGTGGGGTTGGCCGAGGTGGGCACACCTTCTGAGCTGTTCTAATTTTTCCCGCCTGTCTTCCTGCCAAAAAGGAGGGGAGACAGGAAGCTTGGGGGTTGCGTTACAAATGCGGCAAAGCCTTTGAAGCTCCCCTGCCACGGATGGTTCTTCCTGACCTGGGGGGGGGTGTGAACACCTCTGCCCAGGAAAGGCTTTGTTTCTGGGCTCAGGGAGTGAAGGCTTCCACCCCAGGGGTGGCAGGCTGGTGTTTACCAGTCAGGGAACCCATCAGAGGATCGTCGTTTTTCAGGGACCTCTCTAAGATACTCTCTGCATGCATTGTGTAATAAATCCCACACTGTCATCAGTGCAGGTTTATTATGCTGAGAAGTTTGATACCAAACTTCGCAGAATTCAGTAAAGCCATTTTGTTGCTGTGGAGTTCATAATGACAAACTCTCAGACCATATCCTTTTTTATGGCTTTACTGCACTTACAATGTCTAAAAATGGACTTAGACACTGTAAAGGTACAGAGTTAATGCAACTGTACCCTCACCAGGGGTATCCTGCACCCAGCTAGAGGGGTGTCTTATCTATACCATAGGCAGTGGGTTGCATGTGTGCCATGTCGACACTTCCACTTTTCTCTGCACCAAAACACGCAACTTGCAATGGCAGTGTGAGTGTGTTAAGGTACAGGACCTCTAAGGGTGGCACAATATGTGCTGCAGCCTTCAGAGGCCTTCCCTGGTCACAGTGCCCTTGGTCCTTGGTACCCATGGTACCTTTTATAAGGGATTTGCATGTGGCCAGAGAGGTGCCAATTGGGGGTACAACGGTTCACAGGGGGAAAGAACACAGGCCCAGGGAACATGATTGGCAGGGACCAGGGCACACAAGTCAAAGTGCATCAAGAATCTAGCAAAAAGGGGGTGGGGGCACTGCAAAAGAAACCCAGCTACCTACAAACCCCATCTAGCAGTCTGAATAATTATTTTCTAACCTTCCTCTCCAACTATCTTTTCAGATGTCAAAGACGCCATTGCATGACAACAAGCCTTCTTTCTGATCTACAGTGCCCACTATCCACTGTATTCTCTGCCTACCTTTAAAAAAGCTTCAATTCTGGAGTCCAAAAAGGTATCATTGACATGGAAAATCTCCTTTCACTGCAATCCAATTGTATACCACAGTGAACCAAATAAACCTGAAATCTGGGCCAAATACATCTAGGACATCCATATGTAAACCTGAAGAAAAAAAGTCAGGCCTGGGGTAAGGCAAATTTCAGGTACAACTAGGTATCATCAACACAGAGATGAAATACAATGTTATAGTCTAAAGAGGGAGCTGAGTGGTTCCATAAAAAGGTTGACGAGTATTGGGGAGTGAATCAACCTATTTGTACTCCTTGGAGGAGGGAAGGCTTGAGAAGAAGTTTGCCACTTTTATTTGTTTGGAGCAAATGGTCAGATAGAATTCCATCCCCTCAGAATGAGCTTCTTATTTCCACCTATTTTAGCAAAGTCTTTAAAAGTGAGGCACGTTTGATTTTGCCAAATGCTGCTGACTGGTCAAGAAGAATCAAAACACGATTAGCCTTTATCAAGAATGCACAGCATGTCATCCCTGTCTTTTTGCTGTGGCCAGGTGAAATCCAACTGGATTTTTACATTTCCAACAGAGGTGCAATCAAAGGTCATCGACCTTCCTTTCATTGGTCAACATTTGTTTGGAACAGAAAACATGGAGGTGGCAATAAAGATGCAGCACACACGCCCATATGCATGTACTGTGAAAACAAGAGGTGTGCTGTTCCTATAGAGAGTGAAAGAGAGTGGTCCTAACCAAGGGGGCACACGTGGGAAAAACTCCTATAAGGAGAACTAGTCCTCACACATCCCGAGGAATGTCATGATTCACCATCAGGCAGCTCCTCATTGGGCCGGCGCTTCAATGCCCAAGAGGCCCCGCAGGGAGTTCTGTGCTGTGGATCTTTTACCTGTGATCTTGGCCGATGATGAAGCGGGTGTCTGTGGTATGTGAGGTGTATATACAAAAGTGAGTAGAGTGTGGGGAGAACGTGAGTTAAAAATAACTATTAGAACCAGCTAAACTAATTAACTTTAATTAGCGGGTTCCATGTCCTGATTAAAAAAAACTTTTATATTTGCAAGAGCAGGATATAACAATCTTATCAGGATGTGGGTCTAAATGTTTCATGCCCTTTAGCGTCCCTCCGATCGTGGCACTTCTTCCGGACCAATTAACCCTACTATATACTCACTGAGGAGTAGTTCATATCTGTATGCAGAAATAAATAACCACATCTTCTCCAAATTACACCAGCCGAAACGGTGTCTTAGGGGTGTGGACCCGAAAGTAGCTGGAGGAAAATGTTAAACACTACGGGGTCCGGGATGCTCAATGGCGTCGCGCCCGACTTAGTTGTCAGTGTGCTCAAATAGCAACCGACCTACCCTCTGGGCTATTTATTTGGATACAATGTAGACGAATTAAAACTGCTATTGACACAGCCAAAACATTGGCAATTTTACAAAAAAGACAAACATATTTTTATTACAAAAACATCAGTATGGACAGAGGTCATTTCATTAGGGGATTTCAACCACTTTCCATGCCTCGAGGCAGAGATATAACCAGAACACAAACCCAAGTAATGGAAGTAGACAAGTGAGGAGCAAATGTTAAAGGATGAGTAGTGGCCCGTCAAATAACCAGGGCCATGACATAGGTTTACGAGTCTGGCTCGCAGAACAAGACAACCTCCCTCAATGTCAATGTGGGAGAAACAATTTAGTGCATTTTTCCTGCATGACGAAATAAAAGCATTAGATCCAGGGGTATTGAACATTATTTATTTATTTAATGTTTTCTATAGCGCGAACATGACCCAGTGTAGGGTATCAGAGCGCTTTACAGTAGCGTTTCATCAAAATGAGTACATTAGTGGAAAACCCAGAACATAAGAGGACAAAACCAGTCATTACAGTTTCACACTTCAGTATAGCATATCAACATATATACAGTCAATATTTGAATGACCAAGGCAACAATACTCGAAATGGACACACAATAGAATTTACATCTATGGCACCAAGAACGCCTTTAGTCAAGAAGCACCACCACCTGGAGGCACTGACACAGTAAATAAGAAAACTATTGCTCAAATATGCCAGGGAACCAGTACCAGAAAACAAAGACATGTTTTTGATTTTTAATTAAGATTTTTCCGTACCCTCTAAAAGAATGGGGCATTAAAAAAGTTTGAAAAAACGCAAACCTTCAAATTATTATCCTCGCTGGATGTACTGCACTCAATAAACAATTGTATTGTATCAACATAGCTTAAATATTCATATTTCCTTCAACTGATGCTTTAAAAGCACCTGAGATACCGCCGCTTCATGGTAGATGGAACACACTACCAGTTAGAATCAGTCCCATTTGGCCGAAAACCAGTGCGCAGACTTAATGAAAAATGCATGGTTCTAGTAGTGGTTTACTTTTGTTGGCAAGGTATAAGTATATATCCTTACCTCGATAGCTGGCTTATCAAGATACCATCACCACAACAAACAATTACTGTACTATACCATACATAGGAACTAATAAAGGAATTGGGTCTCACAAAAACACTGACAAGTGCATCTTAGTGCCACCTCGGAACATTTAGTTCTTGGGGCAAATAGATCCACAAATCAACCGAAAGAGTAGCCATGACAAGAAAGTATCGGCAAGCTATTCTACGTGATTGAGAATATGAGCTGTAAAAAGGTGGCTACAAGTAAGGAAACAAAGTATTGTCAGGGATACTTCCTTCCTGCATTCCACTCATGCCGCAGTGGGGATAGAGAACGAGACACCTTTCAGGAAGGTTAGGAGCTGCTGAAAAAAGAAATATATGCTGACCAGCACCTATACGACAACAAACCACTCTTTCTTCTAATTACAGATGCCTGGATGGAGGGCTTGCATGCACCCATGATGGATAAGACAGTAAGAAGTATTTGGTCATTACAAGACCAAAACCTACAAATAAACCGCCTGCAATTGAGGGCAGTCTGGCTAGTATTGAAAGTGCTCCTCTCTCTGATAAGACAAAACTATGTCAGAATACAAACCGAAAACATTTTGCTATATAAGGAAGCAAGGAGGCACGAGATCCACACAACTATTCCAGGAAGCTCGCCTACTGTGGCACTAGGTCTTGAAACATCAACCCAACAGTAGAACATGTTTGGATTTACAGAATAAGACAGCAAATGCACTTACTAGAAAATATGGAAATGGGAAATGTTGGAACTGGGGTAGCCTGGCCTAGGGCAAGACATACATTTCAGAGGCACAGTGTTAAGGTTGCAGACCACCCAAGAATAAAACCACGCAATAGCACACAAAAGAAAACACTACACCGAAAATGTAGGAAAATACGTACTGCTTTATAAAAATAATATACTCTTTGTCCTTAAAATATATAGCTTAGAACATTTCAGGTCACTTTAGTATCAGCAATTATATCACTAAAACTGCTAAGCGAATAATCAATTAACTTCGTCAGTACTCTTACACTTATTACTCTAGGAATCACAGTTCAGTACTTTATAATCAATCAGGTGAAATATTAATCCGCTAGAACCTTAAGAGAGAAAACTACAACTCAATATAAGTACATGCAGATTTCCTTTTTGAGATGAAAGTGCAAAACTTCTTAATCAGGAAATTAATACAGTCTTTGACAAGGTGCTAGCTTAAATCATCAACTTTACATTACTAGCGTTTCTAGCATTTAATTAGGCCTAGTTTCTAAATAGTGCCTAAAACTTTACAACTGGTCTCAATAATAGCAATAATACTTTTTAAACTGCTATGCAAGTCATTAATTAATTCCAATAGTTAAACATGCACCATGACCATGGCTGATTGGTAACCCTTCCAATTTCTTAGGCCAGATTAGCTGTACATCGCTCTTTATTTGGCTTCTCAGCAATTCTACTCCACCAGAGGGGGGAAGAAGCAAGCTGTCGCCAACTGTTGAGTACCAGGGGTCTTGAAGACCTTTGTATTCTTTGCACCCCCCAGATGACCAGGCCTTTTGAAGTCAGTTAGTTAGTTTTTAACAGCTAGGCCACTTGTTTCTTAGGCCCTCCTCCCTCAGTTCTGCATCGAGTGGGGGAGGAAACCAAACGACTAGGAGACCTTACCGGAACTCTCTCAGCACTCCCTCGCTCTTCCCGGCTTACTTGTTTAGACGGCCGGCAGGCAGTTCCTCCGCTCACCCCCTCAGCACTCAGTCGCTTTACCTCTGGGGATCGGCCTCCTCGCTCCCACGCAGAAGAGCGGAGGCCCTCTCAGCTACAACTCGGGCCGCAGTAACGGTGATTCCGCCACACAAGCGGCGGCTCCTCACCACGAAGGATCGGTCCCACGGCGCGTCGATCAGTCTGCCATCACTCGACGATCAAGAGACGTTCCACCGGCGCCTCTCCTCAGGGCAGACACTCCCTCGCCGGGCATGCGCGGAAGCGCTCGCTCTTGTCCCGCCTCTCCCGGCGGCCGCTCCCAGGAAGGACACTACTCTCCTGGGCCTGCTCGGTCCTAGGCCCCTCCTGTGGGGATGGTGATCGCAACAGCGGGCATGCGCGAAGGCGCTTCCAAGAAGTGTCTCGCCCTCCCCTTTCTAAGGGAGACAGTACTCTTCAGGCAATGCGCCAGCAACGCGGAAGGCGCTCCGGGGTCCCGTCCACAGAGAGAAGCCTCTCAGGCTCAGTGGATCCCGGGGCAGGCGCTGTCACAGAAAACGATCAGCTCCTCAGGGGTCCCGCTCACAGTGGGGTCGGCGCTGCCTCCAGAAACCGGCCAGCTGCACGAACAACCAGGACTTCCCAGGAAACCAGGGGACAAGCCTTCCTCAGCACCCAGGAAGGTAGGAGATCAGTGCCAGTTCGTTTCCTTTACCTCAGCGCCCACTCTGCCAAGTCCTTTTAGTACTCAAGTTGAGATGGGGGTTGGGGTCCAGGGAAGAGGGCTATTCTTCCTGAGTCTCTTTCTGCTGGGCAGAGGACTGCGCACCGCAGCACTGCAGTCTCCTTCTCCTTGGACTTCCCCTGTATGGTTTGGACAAGGGGCAAGCTAGGCGCCCAGGGTCTCCAGTAACCCTTCACAGCGGGGTCAGGACAAGTAACCAAGAGGGGAGTAGTGGGTTGGACCAATAAGGCAGCTTCCCAGTCCAGGAGGTCAACCCTAAGTCTAACCTCTTCCCACCCTCAGCTACCACCTGTCCTCCAGCTGACTTCCACAGGTAGACAAAATGGCTGCCCCGCATTCCGCCTTTTATAGGCTGCCCTTCAATGGTCCAGCATGGACCAGAAGGTTCTGGAATGCCCTATGTTAGGCTATGGCCAAGTTCTGAGTGTGACAGTTGGGGCAGTTGGTGGCCACCATTTTAGGTGGTGCCAACTTTCCTGTCAGAACAGGCCCCTGGGCCTGAGGTAAAAGATTATGGGGGAAAGAAAGAACACCTATCCCCTTGACCAACACCTAAAAAAAGTAGTAGACACAAAAATATCAAGGGAGTGAGGGGCAAAAAGGGGACAAAATAAATAATAATGAGGAGGGACTGCGCAAAAAATCCAGACAGGTCTAACACGCGTCCCCCCCAGCTGAAAGTGGGGAGAACTACCCAACCCCTTGGGAGTCCTCTTCACTAAGGCGGAAATACCTGGAGAGACCGTCTGCATTGGCGTGGTCCACTCCAGGCCGATGTTCCACCCGGAAGTCCATTCCCTGTAGGGAGATGGACCACCTCAACAGCTTGGGATTTTCCCCCTTCATTTGCATCAGCCAACGAAGGGGGCGGTGGTCAGTCTGAACCAGGAAGTGCGAGCCAAAGAGGTATGGCCGCAGCTTCTTCAGAGCCCACACCACCGCAAAAGCTTCCCTCTCAATTGCACTCCACTTCTGTTCCCGGGGAAGCAGTCTCCTGGATAAGAAGACTACAGGCTGATCCAGGCCCTCTTCATTTAGTTGCGATAACACTGCCCCAATGCCATGTTCGGATGCATCTGTTTGAACAATGAACTCCTTGGAGAAATCGGGAGCCTTCAGGACCGGTGCTTCGCACATTGCCTGCTTCAACTTTTCAAAGGCTTGCTGACAAGCCTTTGTCCAAACTACCCGTCGAGGTTGTTTCCTAGAGGTGAGCTCTGTGAGGGGCGCTACAATAGTGCCATACCCCTTCACAAAGCGACGGTAGTAACCTGTGAGGCCCAGGAAAGCTCGGACCTCGGTCTGTGTCTTGGGGGGTTCCCAGGCCATGATTGCCTCAATCTTCGCCTGCAGGGGCTGCACTGACCCCCTACCCACCAAGTGTCCAAGGTACACAACCGATCCCTGCCCAATCTGGCATTTGCTGGCTTTGATGGTCAATCCAGCTTGTTTCAGCGCCTAGAGAACTGCTTGCAAATGTTGCAAGTGGTCCTCCCAACTGCTACTGAAGACAGCAATGTCATCCAGGTAAGCAGCCGAGAAACCCTCCATTCCAGAGAGGACCTGGTTCACCAGTCGCTGAAATGTGGCAGGAGCGTTCTTGAGACCAAAGGGCATCACACAGAACTGGAAGTGTCCCTCGGGCGTGGAAAAGGCTGACCTTTCCCTTGCTCCATCTGTCAAGGAGATCTGCCAGTACCCTGAAGTGAGGTCAAAGGTACTGAGGTATTGGGCAGCTCCTAGCCGGTCAATTAACTCATCCGCCCTGGGGATGGGATGAGCATCAGTTTTGGTAACTGAGTTCAGTCCTCGGTAATCCACACAGAACCTCAGTTCGGGTGTGGTGCCCAGTGGGGCGGCTTTTGGGACTAGCACCACCGGACTGGACCAAGGGCTGCTGGACGGTTCTATCACTCCTAGCTCCAACATCTTGGCAACTTCGCCATGGATGCTAGCCTTCACCTTGTCCGACAGCCTATAGGTCTTGGATTTCACTGGGGGGCTGTCTCCTGTGTCCACATCATGGGTACACAGGGGGGTTCTTCCTGGGACAAGGGAAAGCAGTGAAGAGTACTGCCCCAATACCTGTCGGCAGTCCTCTCGTTGCTCAGGAGTGAGAGACGGGGAGAGAATCACTCCCTCCACCGACCCATCCTTCTCTTGACATGAAAAGAGGTCTGGGAGAGGCTCGCTTTCTGCTTCCTCAGCACCATCAGTCACCATCATCAGGATGACCTCTGGCCTCTCATGGTGGGGTTTGAGGCGATTGGCATGCAGCACCCGTAGGGGCTGCCGCGGGGTCTTAAGATCCACCAAGTAAGTGGCCTTACCCTTTTTCTCCAACACCTCAAATGGACCTGTCCAACGATCCTGAAGGGCACTTAGCTCTCCAGGTTCCATCACCCAAACTTTCTGGCCAGGCTCCAACTCCACCGGGTGAGCATTTTGGTCGTACCATTCCTTCATGACTGCCTGACTGGCCTCCAAGTTGTCAGCAGCCTGCTTCCACAACTTGGCCATCTGGCTTCTGAAGGCCAACATGTAGCTCACCACATCCTGGGGAGGTCTTCTGGGAGACTTCTCCCATCCTTCCTTCACCAGGCTGAGAGGCCCACGCACAGGGTGCCCATACAACAATTCGAAAGGGCTGAAGCCCACTCCTTTCTGCGGCACCTCTCGGTAGGAGAACAGCAAGCAAGGTAGGAGGACGTCCCACTTCCTCCGTAAGCTCTCTGGCAGACTTCTTATCATGCCCTTCAGGGTCTTATTAAATCTCTCAACCAGTCCATTGGACTGGGGGTGATAAGGAGTGGTGAACCGGTAGGTCACCCCACACTCATTCCACATGGTCCGCATGTAAGCGGACAGGAAGTTAGTCCCCCTGTCAGACACAACCTCCTTCGGGAATCCTACCCTAGTAAAGATTCCCATCAGGGCCCTAGCCACCACAGGTGCAGTAACAGTCCTCAGAGGAATGGCCTCTGGGTACCGTGTGGCATGATCCACCAGAACCAGGATAAACCTGTGACCAGCTGTTGTTGGTGGATCCAATGGCCCTACAATGTCGATGCCCACCCTTTCAAAGGGGGTGCTAACGACAGGAAGTGGTTCCAGGGGAGCCTTTAGCTTCACCCCTGTCTTCCCACTGGCCTGGCAGGATACACATGTCCTACAGTATGTGTTGGACGCCGCTTTCATCTGAGGCCAGTAAAAGTGGAGGACAAGCCGTGCAAAGGTCTTGTCCTGGCCTAAGTGTCCTGCCAGTGGTATCGCATGAGCCAATTCCAGCAGAAAGGCTCGGTATTGCTGCGGGACCACCAAGGCCCTTGATGAGCCAGGTAGAGGTACCTTGGGTTCACTGTAGAGGAGGCCATCCTCCCAGTAAATATGGTGGTGTCCCGTAGCATCACCTGCTGCCTGGGCTTCAGCCTGACGCCTCAGTCCCTCAAGGGTGGGGCACTCCCTCTGCCCCTTACAGAATTCCTCCCTGGTAGGACCTCCCTCCACATGCCATTCAGCAGGGATGGGTAAATCCTCCAGAGAGTCTATTCCCCCCTCCACGGACTCCTGGCCTACCACTGCAGGTGGCTGATCTGTCACATGGGGCGTGGAAGCCGAAGCAGGCTGTCCCTGTCTCCGTTTCTGTCCCTTTTTGGCAGCGGGTTGGGCCATTGTTCCAGGCTCCAACCCAGGCGAACTCCCTCTCCGGGCAGTCGCAGACCGTGTGCTTACACAGGCCCAGTCAGGTGTACCCAGCATCGCAGAATGCGTCCGGTATTCCACCTCTCTCCAAGTGTTGTGCTCCATGTCATTCCCCAACAGACAATCAACTGGCACGGCAGGGCTTACGGCAACTCGAAGTGAACCTGCAACCCCTTCCCACTCAAAGGGAACCTCAGCCACTGGATAGTGGCCCATTCTGCCGTCAGCCATCGCGGCGGGGTGGAGTACATTAGGAACAACCTGCTCTGGAGACACCAGTTGACTCCTCACCATAGTCATACTGGCTCCTGTATCTCTCAGAGCCTCCCCTCTTTGGCCATTGATGGTAACCCATTGCCCATACTTTGTAGTATTTGGGGGCACCTGGATCTTTGGCACCATCTCCCGCTCTCCCAGGGACACTAAGGTGACACCCGCCCACTCACCCCCCTTATCTAAGGGCAACTCCTCCCCGAGCGCTACACTAGCTACTCCCGGTGACTTTCCTCCGGTGGGAGGGGGTGGTCTCTTTGGGCATCTGACATCTCCCTTATAATGTCCAACACCACCGCATTCAAAACAGTGGAGAACCCTTGGCTGCTGGCTTTGGCCAGGATTAGGGTTTCTGGGCGGGTTTGCCCTAGGGGTGAAACCTGCTCCCTTACCTTGGAAATTATTTTGGGGACCTTTGGAGAACTCCTTCTTTTAATCTCCTCCCTCTTTCTTCTGGGGGGCGCCCTGTCCGGCTTTTTGAGAATCCCCTCCAGTCCCCTTGGAGGACACCCGGGTACTTGCCCAAGTGTCCGCCTCCTCTGCAAGCTTCCGGGGATCGGTCAGCTTGCTGTCCACCAGGTGTTGGCGCAACTCGGGAAAACATTTCTCGAGGAGGTGTTCTTTCAAAAATAGATTGTACAGCCCCTCATAGTCTTTTACCTCGCTGCCCTTGACCCAACCCTCCAAAGCTTTCTTGGCGTAGTCTAAAAAGTCTACCCAATTCTGGTTACTCATTTTGTGACTTCCCCTGAATTTCTGTCTGTACTTTTCAGGGGTAAGTCCAAACTTTTTCACCAGTGCCACCTTCATGGCAGGGTAGTGGGTTTGCTCATCCTGCTCCAGAGCCAACAAAGTGTCTCTGCCAGCAGGTGGCATGTATTTGTACAGCCCACCTCCCCAGTGAGTTTCTAGGATCCCGTGAGCCCTTAAAGAAACTTCGTAGGCGGCCAACCATTTGGCAATGTCATCACCTGGGGTGTAACTAGCGATGACATCTTTAGGTAAATAGGGTCTGGATTCTCTGGTGTCCCCTTTCTTTTCGCTGCCACCATTGTCTGGATTGGGAGACCTACGGATGAGAGCTTGTAAGTCCATCTCCTTGATGGTTCGCTCATGAGCTAACCTCCTTTCCTCCCTTTCCATATCCATCCTAGCTAATTCTAGCTTCATCCTCCTCTCCTCCCTCCTATCTTCTAGCTCGGCTTCAGTTAAACCCTTCTCCGAGACGCTGCTGCCCACCCTGGGAGGTGTCCTGGAACCTGTCAGTAGATTTCCCCCCTCCGCTTGGTACAGCATTGCAGTCTCAACGACAGTGTCCCTGTCACTCCCCTCTGATACTGGTACCTCCCCGGAATGAGCCTCCACCCATGCCCGTATGCTTGTCAGCAGCTCGCCTTTCTTGGCACCCTTTTTAAAAAACACACTTTGCTGCTGACACCAGTCCTTTAGTTGGGTCACAGTATAGTTATCCAGCTCTTCCACATTTATCTCCATTTTTACTAGAGTATAAACTTTTCACACAGGAGGCAACCGAGAGTGTCCTAGGGTCAACCTCCACCCACCACCAGAAATAAATTTAGAAAAACAAAATTTAAATTAGGAGGGCCGCAAGGAGAAAACTCCTGGTGTAGGTTAGTGTATTGCGTTGAATTACTAGTGCGTAGCTGCAACCAAGTCAGTCATCCCACCGCTAGGCACCAAATGTTGGAACTGGGGTAGCCTGGCCTAGGGCAAGACATACATTTCAGAGGTACAGTGTTAAGGTTGCAGACCACCCAAGAATAAAACCACGCAATAGCACACAAAAGAAAACACTACACCGAAAATGTAGGAAAATACGTACTGCTTTATAAAAATAATATACTCTTTGTCCTTAAAATATATAGCTTAGAACATTTCAGGTCACTTTAGTATCAGCAATTATATCACTAAAACTGCTAAGCGAATAATCAATTAACTTCGTCAGTACTCTTACACTTATTACTCTAGGAATCACAGTTCAGTACTTTATAATCAATCAGGTGAAATATTAATCCGCTAGAACCTTAAGAGAGAAAACTACAACTCAATATAAGTACATGCAGATTTCCTTTTTGAGATGAAAGTGCAAAACTTCTTAATCAGGAAATTAATACAGTCTTTGACAAGGTGCTAGCTTAAATCATCAACTTTACATTACTAGCGTTTCTAGCATTTAATTAGGCCTAGTTTCTAAATAGTGCCTAAAACTTTACAACTGGTCTCAATAATAGCAATAATACTTTTTAAACTGCTATGCAAGTCATTAATTAATTCCAATAGTTAAACATGCACCATGACCATGGCTGATTGGTAACCCTTCCAATTTCTTAGGCCAGATTAGCTGTACATCGCTCTTTATTTGGCTTCTCAGCAATTCTACTCCACCAGAGGGGGGAAGAAGCAAGCTGTCGCCAACTGTTGAGTACCAGGGGTCTTGAAGACCTTTGTATTCTTTGCACCCCCCAGATGACCAGGCCTTTTGAAGTCAGTTAGTTAGTTTTTAACAGCTAGGCCACTTGTTTCTTAGGCCCTCCTCCCTCAGTTCTGCATCGAGTGGGGGAGGTAACCAAACGACTAGGAGACCTTACCGGAACTCTCTCAGCACTCCCTCGCTCTTCCCGGCTTACTTGTTTAGACGGCCGGCAGGCAGTTCCTCCGCTCACCCCCTCAGCACTCAGTCGCTTTACTTCTGGGGATCGGCCTCCTCGCTCCCACGCAGAAGAGCGGAGGCCCTCTCAGCTACAACTCGGGCCGCAGTAACGGTGATTCCGCCACACAAGCGGCGGCTCCTCACCACGAAGGATCGGTCCCACGGCGCGTCGATCAGTCTGCCATCACTCGACGATCAAGAGACGTTCCACCGGCGCCTCTCCTCAGGGCAGACACTCCCTCGCCGGGCATGCGCGGAAGCGCTCGCTCTTGTCCCGCCTCTCCCGGCGGCCGCTCCCAGGAAGGACACTACTCTCCTGGGCCTGCTCGGTCCTAGGCCCCTCCTGTGGGGATGGTGATCGCAACAGCGGGCATGCGCGAAGGCGCTTCCAAGAAGTGTCTCGCCCTCCCCTTTCTAAGGGAGACAGTACTCTTCAGGCAATGCGCCAGCAACGCGGAAGGCGCTCCGGGGTCCCGTCCACAGAGAGAAGCCTCTCAGGCTCAGTGGATCCCGGGGCAGGCGCTGTCACAGAAAACGATCAGCTCCTCAGGGGTCCCGCTCACAGTGGGGTCGGCGCTGCCTCCAGAAACCGGCCAGCTGCACGAACAACCAGGACTTCCCAGGAAACCAGGGGACAAGCCTTCCTCAGCACCCAGGAAGGTAGGAGATCAGTGCCAGTTCGTTTCCTTTACCTCAGCGCCCACTCTGCCAAGTCCTTTTAGTACTCAAGTTGAGATGGGGGTTGGGGTCCAGGGAAGAGGGCTATTCTTCCTGAGTCTCTTTCTGCTGGGCAGAGGACTGCGCACCGCAGCACTGCAGTCTCCTTCTCCTTGGACTTCCCCTGTATGGTTTGGACAAGGGGCAAGCTAGGCGCCCAGGGTCTCCAGTAACCCTTCACAGCGGGGTCAGGACAAGTAACCAAGAGGGGAGTAGTGGGTTGGACCAATAAGGCAGCTTCCCAGTCCAGGAGGTCAACCCTAAGTCTAACCTCTTCCCACCCTCAGCTACCACCTGTCCTCCAGCTGACTTCCACAGGTAGACAAAATGGCTGCCCCGCATTCCGCCTTTTATAGGCTGCCCTTCAATGGTCCAGCATGGACCAGAAGGTTCTGGAATGCCCTATGTTAGGCTATGGCCAAGTTCTGAGTGTGACAGTTGGGGCAGTTGGTGGCCACCATTTTAGGTTGTGCCAACTTTCCTGTCAGAACAGGCCCCTGGGCCTGAGGTAAAAGATTATGGGGGAAAGAAAGAACACCTATCCCCTTGACCAACACCTAAAAAAAGTAGTAGACACAAAAATATCAAGGGAGTGAGGGGCAAAAAGGGGACAAAATAAATAATAATGAGGAGGGACTGCGCAAAAAAATCCAGACAGGTCTAACAGGAAATAAATAACTACCCATTTGATCTAATAATCTAACAATGGGGCAAGCAGCAACTACTTCTATCTGTGATGCTGCAGAATGTCAAACACCAAAACTACACAAGCAGATGGTGGTGTCCAAACTCTCAGAGGAAGCCTTTTTGACTCCTTCATTAGGGAAATACGCGTATGCTTTTCCCCTAATACCACCTAATTCGAGGATCTTGAGGAAAATTAAGAAGAAATCATGCACCATCATTTTAATCGTCAAGGATTGGACCAAACAATTCAGGTTCACAAATCTATAGAACCTATTGATACAAAGACCAGTTCTATTCATGACAGATCCATTCCTACAATTCAAGGATCAAGTCTCAATCAATCAATCAATCAAGCATTTATATAGCGCACTACTCACCCGGAGGGTCTCAAGGCGCTAGGGGAGGGTGGGGGGTCCGCTACTGCTCGAACAGCCAGGTCTTGAGCTTCTTCCTGAAGGCAAGGTGGTCCTGGGTCCGGCGGAGGTGGGTCGGGAGGGAGTTCCAAGTCTTTGCGGGCAGTTAGGAGAAGGACCTTCCTCCTGTGGTGGCTCTTCGGATGCGGGGGGCGGCGGCGAGGGCGTGGCCGGTCGATCGAAGCTGGCGTGTGGGAGCGTAGAAGTTGAGGCGGCTGTTGAGGTATCCTGGGCCTTGGTTGTGTAGGGCTTTGTGTGCGTGGGTGAGGAGACGGAAGGTGATTCTCTAGTTGACCGGGAGCCAGTGCAGATCTCTCAGGTGTCGGAGGTGTGGCTGCGACGGGGGATGTCCAGGATGAGTCGTGCTGAGGCGTTCTGAATCCGCTGGAGCCTCTTCTGGAGTTTGGCGGTGGTTCCGGCGTAGAGGGAGTTGCCGTAGTCCAGACGAGGTGACGAGGGCCTGGGTGACCGTCTTCCTGGTCTCGGTGGGGATCGGTGGGGATCCACCGGAAGATCTTACGTAGCATGCGCAGGATGTTGAAGCACGACGAGGAGACGGCGTTGACTTGTCTGGTCATGGAGAGGGAGGAGTCCAGGATGAAGCCCAGGTTGCGTGCGTGGTCTGTTGGTTTGGGTGCGCTGCCCAGGGCGGGGGGCCACCAGGAGTCGTCCCAGGCGGAGGGTGAAGATCCCAGGATGAGGACTTCCGTCTTGTCCGAGTTCAGTTTCAGGCGGCTGTTCATCATCCACTTGGCTACGTCAGTCATCCCTTCGTGTAGGTTGGCTCTGGCGGTGGCGGGGTCGTTGGTGAGGGAGAGGATCAGCTGGGTGTCGTCGGCGTAGGAGATGATGTTGAGGTTGTGTTGGCGTGCGATGGCTGCGAGGGGGCTCATGTAGATCTTACATCACTACCCAGCCTACATGCATTGACTACCTAGCTATTGCAAGCCGAGATTTTGGATCACAAACATTCTGTCAAACTGTAAAACGATCTGCAAGCAGCAAGATTTGAATCAATGGTTAAAAAATATTCCAGATGGAAGAGGGTTTGGACCTGAGCATCAGAAAATAAAGACAATCCTTTCTCCATACATCCACATGAAGTACTACCTTATTTGATAACCGTGGCATGTTCAGAACCAAGATATGGCTCTATAAGAGTACAGGATCTTACATCATGACCCAGGCTCCCTGCACCTGACTAATTGGATGTTGCGGACCTAAAGTTTGTATCATTAAACATTCCGGCAAAGTTAAAAAAAGATCTGCAAGCAGCAAGAACGGATTCAATGGTTAAAACATAATCCTTAAAATAAAAGAGGTTCTGTACCTGGGCATCATAAAACAAAACAAAACTGACCTATTCTCCATCCATTCAACTGAAGTACTACCCTCATTTGCTAACCTTGGCACAATCAGTACTAAGCTATGCCTGTATCAGAGTACACCTAGCGCTAATTCTCAATATCCCAGGAGTCTGTCTCCACCTTAATTGTTCTGAAGTAGGATGGTAAAGGAATATATGTGAAATTTATATTGCACCTTCCTACAACTGCGAAAAAAAACTCTAACTTGGGAGATAAACTTAGCTCTAGAACAGCCCATTAGAAAACCATTCAATCTGATTCAAGACATCTTTTCAAATGTTGTCATGGAAATCAGTCTTTCTAATGGCTAACGCTTCAGCAAGAAGATTTGGAGAAATTCAAGCCTTTTCAATTAAGGCAGCATTCATGAAATTCACCAAGAATATAGTGACCTTGCCAACCAATCCAATCTTTATTACAATGGTTGTAACGTCTTACCATCTGAGCAAAAATGTACATCTACCAACCTTTTTTCCTTAACCATCGGCAACTACTCAAAAAGTGCTTCCATCACAAGATGACTTTCGAAAAACTGTCCAGCTATTTGTCTATTTAAAGTGGAGACTTGGTCCTCAACCAACACTTTTACAAAGGATCACTATTTGGATGCCATATCATTAAGTGAAACAGCAGTGGGTTAATCAAGGTAAACCTCATTATCAGCTAATCTAAGATAAGATACTGCTTTAGTAATCATAATTCAAGCATTTGAATCTATAAGAAATGTAATGCTACAGAAGAAAAATGTAACTTACTTGAACCTACATTTCTCCAGCACTGGTATCTTTCATGGATATACACCCTTCCACCCTCCTCCCCGTCGATGTTGCCATAATTTCTTACAAGCTTAAAAAATACTGCTGTACTAAAATGTAATACTTGGGGTTCCCAGTGTAACATTAGGAGATAATACAAGCATGTGAATATAGGGCAGACACAATACTGCAGAAATGTAATTTTACTTTGAGTGCTATGATTTCAAGACCCCAATCTTATATTGTTACTGTTTGATACTTTGACGTTTGTTTTCTCCTGATTAACCGTTTAGTTATGTATGTACTGTGCACCTGTAAAGTGCTCGGCTACCCTGGTGGGTCTGGTTTACACTATACAAAACTACAAATAAATAAACAACACCCTCACCACTAGTTGACATCTCCTATAAAAGTAGAATATATTTGCCCTATTTCCAATGTGATTCACAATAAGAATAAATAATGTGGGGACCAGGGCATATCCCTCTTTAACTCCTCTGGCAACTGTTCATGACTAGCTGCGAGGTTCACATCTGCTTGGCACAAACAGTAATAAATAGCATTATCATAATGAATTAAACACAAACAAAGAATTAGCACAGTGCCCATTCTCTCTTTGCTCATATATTCATGAGGATGTTCTCTACTAATTGAATCGAATGGAGATTTAGGCAAAGAACAGAATATGGAAAAATAAACCATTGTTACATCAGACATACTTTATTATTGTAATGCGTGCTGTGTATCTTTTTTGCTATTCATTTTAGGATTTTGGGTTAATAAAAAGTTTCCACAATACCTTAAAGGTGATATTGACTGAAGATGTAGGCATGGGATTTGCAGGCAAAGATTTGTCTAACCTTTTTAGGTGGATGCATCAAACATAGTCTAATTACAGAAATATTAATTCCCTCATTATATATTATTTTTTGAATTATAAATCTTGTGTAAAAACCAAAAACAATGTAAACACTGCGGAAAAAGAGAAAAAATACATCAACAGTCTTAGCAAATAATACCACCAGTGGAATATACCCCTCATGAATGACAGTGTCACCCGTCACCAGGAAGATCATCCGAGTTTTCAAGCTTATTTACAAACATCCCACCGTTGAGTTAGCCACATATCTTCTGGCCACTCAAATCCACTTATTTCAGGCTTATCTATTGCTCTCATATTATATGCCTCGTTTTAGCTAACTCTAATTGTCCTGAATAAGAAGCCAGAGGATGACCTAATCTGCAGATTGCTCAAATCTCACTTAAGCACTATTGCAAAACGTTGTCTGTTATAATTACATACTTATGCCCTGATGTAACATTAATATGTGATGTACGACATAACAGAGGAACATGTTTAGCATAAGACTGATTATGAACAAAGCTCTTTACAATTCTGGTTCCAATATCCCTTCTTGCTTCACCATACCAACTAACAAGGAATCCAAGACTAGTCAGTACATTAAGCTCATTTAGCCCATACCTGGTAGACTAAAATTTGGTGGAAAGTCATTAATGGTCTGGGGTCCTTCTTTTTTAAATAACCTGCCACCTACATTGAGAAATTAGGAGGACTCTTGCCAACTCAGTAAAGATCTTAAAACGCATGGACGCATTCAGCCTACCTGCCAACTTCAAAGTCACCTGTTGAAGCAGACTACTCCCCTGTACCTCTTACTGTAATACACCAAATAAAGTTGATCTAAGCGCATCTTTCAGCCCTGTGTCCTTTCAAGGAGCAGGCAGAAAACTAAATATTTTAAAAAAAATACCTTACTATGCATAAAGCCAGGTTAGAAAATATATGGAATAATGTTTCAGATTTCTGTAGATATTGTAGGAGCGAAAAGCAAAACCAACACCACACACAACTGGTACCAGATATACTCTTCACACTGAAAGGGCTGATGATGTTAATTTGCGCCATGAAGTATCTCTAGATATCTGAAGCAGGTAGCCTTTACTCTAAGGTATTAATGATTAAAGCAATTAAACCTTGATAATCTGAGTGTGTAAGATCTCTAAAGGAAAATGTTCATTAGGAATACACCTTGACCGTTATGCTTACTAAACAATGTTTGTAGACAGAGTTTCCATGATGGACACTAGAAATACAAAACACAGACCTTTTTTCCATCAAGATCATCAAAGATGTTTCTTCCATCCAAGCTGGGAATATGGTTCACGTGCAGCCTCTGCAGACCGTCAAACTTTCTTGTGTGGCGGGCGTGGGACTGAGAAGAGAGAAACCTCTAAAAAAATGTTGAGTTCTTAATATGCACCGCTTTCTTCAAATTCAAATGATAAATACTGTTTTAAAAACAATCTGCTGTGTCGTACTTGCAAAGAAGTTATCAAGGTACTAACAAGCATTTGTATAGCCAATTAGTCTCACTTTCTGCCTGTTTTTCAATTCTGGTGTTGACTTTGAGAACGTTTTTAGAATTGCAGCACAAACATTGGCAAATAAAACAGCAGCCTGAGGTCATCATGGAATGTTATTTTGTATACATTAAAAGCTGGCTGTTATGTTGCATCGAGACACAAATGACGACTATCTCAGAACCATATATAATACACATGTGGGGGGAGGACCCTAATGAGTCAAGTGTGTTGTGGTGGCAATGGGGAGAGTCATTGAAACGGGGAAAGAAATTGAGTACATAATATGGCATTGCTGTGTAAAACCAGTCTACAGATGGAAAGAATTAGGAGACTTTCAACTTCCATTGTGTGCATAGCTTTGGGGCTTTGCAGCTATGTTATAAATTTCATTGATACAAGGGAGAAGAGTTAGGAGTGAGCTGCAGGGAAAGAGCAGGTGGGCAAATGAGTAACATGTGAAAAGGGAGTAAGCAAGGAGTGAAAAAACAAGAGTAGGGTAGGGTAAAGGAAGATGTGAGTTAGACTGAAGTGTGTGTCGAGTACAAGAGAAATGGTGAATGGAAAGCAAGCAAGTATGAGAAAAGGGGAAAGCATGCATGGAAGAAGAGCGAGAGGAAAGAATGCACAAATTACATAGCACAATTTGAAGAGTTTGGTAACGAAGAGAAGGAAATTATTTCAAGTGGATGTGAACAATTTGCACATGCTTTGGTCAGTCTATCACAGTGATGGGAGTGAATGGGTAAAGTGGGCTGCCTCATGCTGTATGCTGTGAAAATGTTCATGATAATTTTACCGACCAATGGAGGAAGTCCGATGATCAAAAGCCCCTCCGTATGCATATTATGTAGACAGTCTGGTCAGATAGCTAAAGCACTGTCAAAGTCCAGACTTAAAACAATCAGCAAATAGTCCAGGTTTACAAGGCAATCTACATACAATCTGTTTTGCATATGCAACCTAACACTTAAATTCATCTCTCGTTCTGCCCCCTCTCCATGTCTGACAACAAAACGATTCTAAATGACTCCAGCACTATTTTGGAAAACTACGTAAACATCCATGCTCCAACTAAAACATGTACGCACAAAATGAGACCTTCAGCACCTTAATACTCTACATACCTTGCTGACAATAAATGTAGCATCCGCAGAGAGGAGAAAAAACAGAACTCCTGATGACCACGTGATGCCGAAGTCCCTCCATGCAACACACAAACAGCTCATCACATAAGACAAAGCAAGGCACGATCCCCCAGATGCATCAAGCATCCATTTTGCGATTCCTTATTAGCGAAAAATAAGGATACGCTAATAAGGAATAGCAAAATGCTATGCATGAAGAAATCGCTAAAAAAATTGTGATTTCTTAATATTCCTTAATTGCGACTCGCAAATTGCGAGTCGCAATTAAAGAATACCTCCCCAGTCATTCCTATGGGCCGAATGAATGGGAAGACATTCTCAATTTGTGATTAGCAATTAGCGAATCGCAAATTGAGAATGCTATTTCAAGGGTGCAGGGGTGTCCAAAGGACACCCTGTTGCACCCCTGAAATTAATTTGTGCGCATATGTTGCGCACACACATGCCTTAAGGGCATGTGTGTGCGCAACATGAAACTTTGAAAAATGCACAAAAGTGCATTTTTCAAAGTTTTTGCAAATTACCATGAAGTTCAACTTCATGGTAATCTGCTCCCCCTATTAGCGAAATTGCTAATTTTTTTACTTTGTTGCATTGCATTTAAGGAATCTCAATTTGGGATTCCTTAAATGCAATCGCAATTTAAGGAATCTCAATTTAGAGATTCCTTAAATTGCGATTTTAGCATTTGGGATGATGCATCCCAAATGCAAAAATACCGGTCGTAAAGGGGAAGATTCTGAGAATCTGCCCCTTTGCGACCAGATTTTCCTTTCATGCATCTGGGCCTATATAACAATGAAACAATCGACAGAAGCAGAGTGCTCAGCAAAACAAAAAAAACTCTGCCTCACCCTCCTATCGCACACTCCACTGACAAGTGCAATGCCATCAATCTCTTCCTTAGTGAAACAATACAGATATCCAATAGCACAATGGCAACACCAAGCCTAATAATCCTCTTACACCTACCTACATCCCACAAAAGGCATCCTTAAAAACCTTATTGCTTGCATATCATGCCAAGCTATCTAACTCCCTGAAAGCCACTTCCTACGAAGATGTCTTCCCTCGTCCGACATCAAATCTTTCTCTGGGAAAGCTCTCTCACCCTGACTCACCACTATCCTCCCTCACTTAAGCATCTTCCCAGAAGCTCTTAAAATAGACCAGATCCTCCTACTCCTAAAGAAATGTACCCTAGCCACTGATGATCTTATAGCCTCAGCAAGATCCACGAAAAAGCTGTCTGCACGCAAATCCAAAATCATATCAACACTAACCATTTCATGTACAACAATCTGGCTTCAGATCAGGTTGGAGCACAGAGACTGCTACCTCACACATTGTAAACGTCTCCCTCCTGACCACAGATGAAGATGTCCCCAGTCTCCTGAAATTGCTGGATATCTGAGCTGTCTTCAACACAGTAGGGCTTTTACCCCATTACCCGCCCTGGAGTCTCAATAAGATTCACTGGCAATGTCCTTCACTATTCTCCTCCTTTATTTCCCAACAACACCAGTTTGTTCAAAAAAGCACCTCCAGGTCACAAAACATCCCCATCAGAGTCCCTTAGGGTTCCATGCTATCCTCTGTCATCTTTAACCTTTACATGGAGCTCAGGGGCTCTATTCACAGGTAATCTTATTAAGATTCACCAAGATGTCAATGATACCCAAGGATACCTGAAAGTCTCCTTTGCTCCAAACATCTAATGCATCAAACACTGCCTGCATCACATCCAAAAACGAATGTCCTGTACCTACCTGAAAGTCAACCTCACTAAAATAGAATTCCAGTTTTTTGCTACGAACAACAGGCAAGAAATAGTACTGTGTCAGTAGAAGACATGGAGTTAGATCGTCACCCTAGGCAGTGTGTAGAGTACAAATGGGCTCGCCAAAAACGTTGTGATGTTACTGCACTGCATGTCCAAAGGATGCCCTCGGGTTTAGCAGCTGATGCAGCACAACAGTTGTGTTACGGGTGCTTTAGTGCCCAGGATATTTACTGTACTATGACATGCCGTCTGTCAGACACTATCGAAACACAATTATCAAGCCAGCAAGCTAGCATATACATCCTTGAATCAGGAGAAAGTATACCTTTGCCAGCGCATTTAGTCACACTGAGGCACACATTCTAGAAGGAGGCAGAGTCAAATGGAAGCACAATTCTCAAAAAGCAGAAGAACAACAGTTCCTACATTTAGTGGGGTTGTGCAAATCCACCTTTTTGGGGCAGAAAGATTAGAGAAACAGCCAGTCACAGCACACAATAATTCAACATAATTAATACTCCTTAGCACACGTTGAAATTGATTGAAATTGCTTAGTTAGACAATGTACACAGTCAGTACAGATAAGTAAAGCACAATTCTTTTCTCTTTCTCCTTGGTTGTTTTTTTATTTTTCGTTGATCTTCAAAACAGATTCCAACAGGCAACACGTGTTTCGTCGCAAAACCGGGAGGTAATCCCGTGACTTTCTCAAGGCTGTGAGAGTACAACATATAAAACCATTGTATTTACTTGGGAAAACAGTCTCAATAATTAAATAACCCAAAACAAAAAATTTCCAGGAGAAAAACAACATGCACAAGGTGAGATAACGCAAATGTCACAATGCAAAAAACCTTGAAGTCACAGACAATACCAACGCAAAAAATATTCGCAATTGGTCTATGACTCAAGGCAGTTAGAGAGTCAACGCCAAAAACACAGTGACGACAAATGTGCTACATAATATTTAAAATGATGAGTCCAAAGCCTGTGATACTTAAGGAGTGTGTTCGTGTTAACAAAGTAGAGACTACCCAATCTATAACCACAAGAGAATGTTTCATCCAAACTAAACAAAAGTGTGGGTGACGTGCGGTGAGAAATGAAAATGTGTCCACCCTAAAGCCAGAGTGTACTGTGGCGTCATAAATACCTATGTCTCCTGTGTAGAGTTCTCTTTAAATCATGAGAAACACACAGGGCAATGAAGGTGAGTTAAATGACCCACTAAAGCATCCTTACTCCATTTAAGTGTGCATACATATTGTACCTACTCGGTTTGTGGTGATAATTCAAATCCACAAAGGGTTTCAGTTCAGGCGGCGTCACTTTTCCGTAACTCTATGGATATCCCAAGTCTTCAGACCGCTGTAACATGTCATATGTAAAACATTCTAAATCAATATTGAACAGGCCTCACCATTATCTAGCAAGCAGCGTAAACATCAAATCACTGGGTAGCGATCTTAACCCCTTCGACGCTCATGACGAGCTGGGCTCGTCATGCAGTAGCCTCCTGCTACGCTCATGACGAGCCCAGCTCGTCATGAATAATGGTAATCATGATTTTCCAGCACAGGGGAAAAATCCCCATAGCATTCAAAAGGTTAAAAATACTGATTTATCGCTAAGTCTGGTATGCCCTTGTTCAGAACCCTCAAGTCAGCTGCTGTGTTAAGCAGTGGTAAAAAGCATTTTCCTCCCCGCGAATACAAGAGAGATCGGGAGTGCTGCTCTCGTCTTTTTGAATGAAGGTGCACTCGTTACGTGCCCATTACTTGCACTCTCATCTTAATGTCTACACATTATCGTAGCAACTAACCACTGGGCAGTGCCGTGGATATATCCTTGATTTTAAACAAAATGAAAGCACTGACGCCATTCATACTGAATGCACATAAAGCATTCCTAATATATATGAACACATAATTTATGTAAGCTCTCGTTAATATTGCTACCGCTTCAATAAATAATGATATTAAAAATCTCAACTCCCCTTATTCAGATCCCTAAGCCGCCGTATACTGGGAACTTGGGATATCGATAGAGTTACGGAATAGTGACGCCGCCTGAACAGAAACCCTTTGTGGGTTGGAATTATCACCACAAACCGAGTAGGTATGCACACTTAAATGGAGTAAGGATGCTTTAGTGGGTCATTTAACTCACCTTCATGGTGCTGGGTGTTTCTCTTGATTTACAGAGAACTCTACACAGAAGACATAGGTAGACATAGGTATTTATGACGCCACAGTATGGCTATAGGGTGGACACATTTTTATTTCTCACCTCATGTCACTGACACTTTTGTTTAGTTTGGATGAAACATTCTCTTGTGGTTATAGATTGGGTAGTCTCTACTTTGTTAACATAAACTCACTCCTTAAGTATCACAGGCTTTGGACTCATCATTTTAAATATTATGTTACACATTTGTCGACACATTGTTTGTGGCGTTGTCTCTCCATCTGCCTTGGTCATAGACCAATTGCGAATATTTTTTGCGTTGGTGATTGTCTGTGACTTCAAGGTTTTTTGCATTGTGACATTTGAGTCATCTCACCTTGTGCATGTTGTTTTTCACCTGGAACTTTTTGGTTTTGGGTTATTTAATTATTGGGACTCTTTTCCCAAGTAAATACAATGGTTTTATATGTTTGTACTCACACAGCCTTGAGAAAGTCGCGGGATTACCTCCCGGTTTTGCGACGAAACACGTGTTGGCTGTTGGAAGCTGTTTTGAAGATCAATGAAAAAAAAAAACAACCAAGAAGAAAGAGAAAAGAATCGTGCTTTACTTATCTGTACTGACTGTGTACATTGTCTAACTAAGCAATTTCAATCAATTTCAATGTGTTCTAGGGAGTATTGTTTATTCTTGTAGGCCTAGGTTGGTGGTTCTCCTCACCTTTTAGCACTGTTACAGGAACGTGGCTTATCGTAAATACTTTGTGTGATTCTTCTCAAGTGGCGCTGGTTTACCTATACTTAATACCAATGTCCGGGGTTTCAATAATTCAAAATTTTAGAAACTTCAACTCAGTAAATGGTTTACACCATTTCAGGGACAGGAAACTGAACACCTGAATCAAAAAACTTAAATACTAGGCAAAAGGGAACCCAATATCATGGTAGTAAGGTAAGTTCAAAAGGGATGAAAAATAAAATCACCCCTCAATGTTCTGCAAATTTGCCACCTAGGAAGTTATGTGCGCACACACTCAAATAATCACACTATAAAGATATAAAGAGTCCTAATCTCAAGATCTCAGTACTGCCAAAGGGAGAGAATGGCTACCAAGCACTTTCCAAGAGGTAAATTCCCAAAGTCCAACAGAAAAACCTCGAACACTACTTGCAAGGGCAGTTCAAACAACAAAGTCACTATATTGTTCCAAATCTTTTTCATTCAATAGATCATTCCTCTGCTCTAGCCAAAATGTGTGTTGTCTTCTCTGATTTTATCAGGGGTAGAAACCATACCCTAAATTACTCATTTCCTTTTTTTATCATTCAGTAATTTCATCACTATTTTCGCTTGAGGAAGCTGCCGCTCGAGTAGAACTTCTACTCCGGCGGCAGAAAGAAGCAGTGCCCGCTTACACTGTGTGAGATGCCGTTCACCAGCGCAGGACAAACACCTGGCACTAACAATCAGTGCGAGAGGAGCGAGGTAACCCACTCCGTCGCTAGCACAGGTTTTTGTCACATAGGGGAACTCAGCGAGCTCCATTCAGGCTTCATCTTAAAAATACCAGTGTGAACCAATCAGTAACCAAGATTCTCTACTCCAAATAAAATGACTCAACTACATCCCAACCAGGGTATGCAGTTATCAGGCTGCACCCCAAATCTGGTCTGGTAAAAAAGCAGATGTGCCACCAATTACACAATGACACTAAAATGCTAGATACAAAGATTCAAGATGAGTACGGGTCTGTAATACTTGTAAACGTACCCCCATTGTTACCTGAGGTTCCCCGATCCCACCCATAGCACAATGTGTATATGGTGTTCTACATGGGCGCTATCTTGCACGTAGTTTAAATACATGTGATTAAAAAAGGATTTGCCACGTTAAGTCGAGCACTCAGCCCAAATATGAGAGCCACCTAAAAGAGCTTAAATCTTCGGATGCACCGATAAACGTGCATACTAAAAACACTATTTTCTAAGTTGTTCCAACACCTGTTTCTAGGTAGCCTAGAGTTGCATATATATTCTCCTTGTCTCTCAATACACCAATCGTTAATGCTGTATATATACCCCATAACCTATATACTTGGGTTTAACGCAACAAAAGGCGCAGCACCCTCACAGGTGCCATGTCAGAGTATGTAAACATCTTAACACATGTAAAAATAATAAACTGGGTTTTTTTTTGAGCTTGTAAAGCGCACTGCTACCCGTCCATAGGTTCCTGGCGCTGTATAACTCTGGGGAACCCGTCCTGGCTTTCCCTGTGGGATGGTCCCTTGCTGGGAGTCCCCAAGGTGGAGCCAGGCATCCCCGGAATTGGTGGGGCCGTTGTGGAGATTAGGCAAGCTAATGCCCAGAGTTGCCGAGTGGAACCCCTGATTAGAGTAAGCACCAAAGCGAGAATTATCAAGTCCACTGACCAAGGTCCACGACCCTGCCGCGTCGGGAATGGAACCCTGGTCCCGGGCCGACTTCTGCTCTCGGGCCTGCCGCCTCTAACCAGTGAGCCACACTACTCCTGTGTACCCAAACTTACCAATGTATCCCAAAACCTCGGGGTCTAACATACGTGCGCTCGAAGTCCTATTTACAGGTCCCTGTCAATTGAATTGTGCCAATGTATGTAGCCTGTTAATCAAAATGAACTACAGGTACCATCTTGAATTGTGCAAGCATACCAAAATTCCGAAATATTCCATAGGAACACATGGAGTGGGTGCTTACATTTTAAAAAGTATTAATGTCCCTCAAACCATACAAGTCTACCATGCTGTGTACAAAAAACTCCATTTGCGGTTTCATAGTTTTTTGTCTTTAGGTGTGTATTAATTTGAGCGTCTCAAGTAGGGAACCAATATCTCTTAGCCCCTTATCAAACAAATTGTGTTTACCTTACTTCAATGACACATAAAATACAAGAATATCAAAATGCAGGCCCCAAGATCAGGTAAAACCCATCTACTCATGTGAACCTGGTTGTGCGTCACTTACATGACTGGAATATATTCAATCCAGAAAAAAAGACTGTAATTCAAGATCATTGTTAGGAACTCACTCACCCGCTTGAACTTCATAATTCACCAGGCTTCTGTGCAACGTAGATACAGTTCTCTTGTTTTAGTCCTAGAGTTAGCACACACTTCAATACCACAAAAAATTGTAAATTAGCAAGAAGATTCTCAAAATCTCTCTCGTAAGGTTAATATTCTACTACCCATGTAGATCTTTCCACAAACACAAATTAAGATGTAAACCACATAATTCCCGTTTTAGCTGTGGACAATGTACCATGTGCAAACTAGCTGTAGACAGTAAGAAATATTTCAGCTATAATTTGATATGGTCCCCTTGAAAAAAAAACATGGTTACAACCAAAGAGTAGTGGATAACCAAGTCAACAGAGAAACCTGGTTTCCTGGGAGTATTATCTTCCAATACAAAATAAAATAAGCTCAACTGTTAAATGCATTAAGAGCTGGTTTGAACAGTCATCGCAACTTTATGAGTCACTATCATGACTGAAAATACTCCACCCCTTTCCTCTACCCTCAAAAACAAACAGGCTGTACATTTCTGACCAGATACAAACTTTTTTCTGAGGCATTCACCTCACCTTAAATGACTCGGAAATTCAAACTCTCAAGCCTATACAAACAATGATCTAACAAGTAAATGGCTCTATTCAAACCCTCCATCCTTAAAGAGAGGATTTATTTAGAATACAACTGAGGGTACCCAAACTCTTCCAGCAATCTAGAGGCTCTAACATGGCTTTTGGGTAGCCTTACACTCACCTAGTTCACTAGCTACACACAGCTTAGCCTCATTAAATGATTAACTCCACCTCAGCCACATCAATCTTCAATAATGTAAGGTAGGATAGATGACTGATAATGCCTACCAATCCAATCCAAAAATTCTTTATTTCGGCCTCATGGGCCATAAAAGAAGCAATAAAAATACATACAGATAAAAGACAATATATACAATAAAAACCAACTGGACCTGCAGTGTTTAGAGAAGCGTGGTAAAATAGATTAAACAGACATTTTCTTTCTTATTATCCATGCTGCCATTAGGAATTTGGAAACCGCAAACACAATGTGGCCCAGGGTATTAGTTTTCAGCACCCTGTAGGCTTGTAAGTAATTACTGAAGCCCAGATTCCGACAAAGAGGGGCTAACCAGCGCCTCCTCGGGCTCCCATAGGCATGGCAACAAAACATTATGTGCAAGTCATCTTCTTCCTTAACTTTACAGCATGGGCAGAGCTTGTCGCCCCCTAGCGACCACTTATGGGTAAAAACTTTAATAGGGAGCGTACCAAACCTCCATTGCAGGAACAGTTTCCTCGCCAAAAGAGGGTAGATAAAATCCATAAAAGGTTCAAAAACAAAAGAATTTTTGGAAACAATAAAACATCCTGTCAGGGTGCCACTATCATATGCACTGTCCATATCAGCAAGGGTTTTGTTCTTGTAAAGCTGTGCCAGGGTTTTGCGCGGAATCCTTCTACATCCCTGAGCTGGGTCATCCCATAGGTCTGGCAAGTTCAAGCCGGAACATTCCGATTTGATAAGTGCCAGCCAAGGGATCTTACCATTTACATCCAGCCTCAAGACATGTATGAGGTCCTGCCTATAGTGGTGCAACTCCTCAGTGGACCATAGCCGATGCCAATACTTGACCGGTTTCGACCGCAAGTCCTCTGCGATTGACGGGAGACCCAGGTCAAGTCTTAGGGGGAGGAGTGGTGTACCCTGCGGAAGAGCAAGAAGACGTCTAAGGAAACAATTTTCCACCCCTGCCATGACCTTCCCAGCTTTATGGCCCCACAGCTCACTGCCATACAAGGCAGCCGCCTTCGCCTGAGTCCTATACATTTCTAAGGCCGGGCTAACAGGCTTGAAGGTGGACTTGTTAGATACCCTCAGGAGTGCGCCCGAAAGCTGGGAGAGTTTCAGCCTAGATCTCGCCACCTGGGAATCCCAAGTCAGATTTTCTTGAAGTGAGACCCCCAGGTATGTAAAGGTAGAAACCCTTTCCAGACTGGTTCCCTCGAGTTTTGGGTTGGGTCTGGTCTTGGTCGGAGGGTTGAAGATCATGAACTTAGTTTTTTCTGTGTTCACCTCCAACCCGTGTTGTCTGCAAAAGTGACCAAAACCATCCAGAATCCTCTGGATCCCCATGGGGGATTTGGAAAGAAGGAGGGTATCATCGGCAAACATAATTGCCGGGACCCTCCTTCCTGCCAAAACCGGGGCATCATTGTCCCCGACAGCGTCAAGGTGTTGAATGACGCTGTTGATGTACAGACAGAACAGTGTCGGAGCCAGAACACAGCCCTGTCTGACACCTCGGCGGACCGGAAATTTGCCCGAGGGCTTGCCATCCCTCCCACACCTTACTACCGCAAAGTTGTTCTCATGCAGTCTAATGATGATTCTAAGGAGGTGGGGGGGGACTCCTAGCTTCTGCAGAACCTCCCATAACTTCCCCCTCGGGACGAGGTCAAAGGCTGACCTCAGATCCACGAAGACCATGTACAGTCGGCCTCCCTCTAACGTAACCGTCTTCCAGTACAGAAGAAGGAGGCGAAAGATTTGATCCATGGTCGACGTGTTCTTTCTGAAGCCAGCCTGTAAAGGGCTCAGGATGTCATTGGCCTCGACCCAATCTAGGAGATGGTCCAAAATGAGGCGCGCAAAGATCTTTTGGGGCACATCTATAAGGCTTATAGGCCTGTAATTGGAAGGGAGCAGAGTAGAGCCCTTCTTGTGGATGGGCACAATCTCTGCCCCCAACCACGACCCAGGGATCGCCATACCTCCAAGAATGGCATTGAATAGAACAAGAAGGTATGGACCCCAGATATCCGGGTGATGCCTGAATAGATCCCCGGGTAGCCTATCCAGGCCTGGCGCCTTCCCCACTGCTAGACGTTCTATGGCAAGCTCCACTTCCCCCAGGGATAATTCCATTCCGGACTCCTCAGTACCCAGTTGCATCTCCTCGGCCGGGCAGGAACTGGTATCTAGGTAGAGAGCCCCAAAATGGGACTCCCATACCGCAGGGGCTATGTTAGGCTCAACCGCTTTACTAAGATTCCCTGACCCATTATTTATAAGTGCCCAAAACTGCCGGGGATCCCTGGATTTGAGGGCCTCATAGAGGTCCTGCCAGTACTTCCAATCCCACTCGGTCCTTGCAGCCACCAGCACTGATTTATGGTGGTTCCTCAGGTCACGCACTTTGGCCTTATCTGACCCCTCTTTTATGGCTGCAATAAGGTCAGATTTTGCTGACCTGCAGTCTGGAGTATACCAAGTGGGAACAGGAGTCCTTTTCTTTCGAATTGGGACCTCCGGATGAAATACCTCGGCCAAGTCCCTCACTAAAGCCTGGTGAATGTTTCCCAGTTTCTCAGAGTACTCAGCGGTTCTTGGTTCATTCAGGAGGGTCTCAACCTCCATGAGGCTAGGGAGCGCCAGCTCGTAAAGTTTCTTAATTGACTCCTCCGAATTTACAAGCTTCCCCCACTTAACTCGGCGCCTATTTGTGGTCAGGAGCAGATCCCCCGTATCAGCACCTTGGCCAGCTGGGGATGAGTCCGTCAAGGGCGAAGGGCACAGAATATTTAAACAGAGAGCGTTATGGTCGCTGTCTGTCCTCTTGATAACCCTAAAGTCCCGCACTTTGGGCCAGAGTGAAATATCCACCATGATGTAATCTAGCCTCGACTCATGGCCCCTCCTGTTGAATGTACACATCGAGGGGGTATCGGAAGGAGTACGACCGTTACACGCCCTCAGCGCGCCATTCAAAGTAAGGGACATGAGCTGTAAGGCTAGAGGGGACCAGGCTTTAGGGTGAGGGGAAGAAGAGGGTGGAACCCCCCAATGGTCGTCCTCGGCCGTAAGGGCACCATCGAGTAAACCTTCCAGGGGTTCAAAGTGGCAATTGAAGTCCCCTCCAAGTACCACCTTGTATTCACCTGGAAGTTGACCCAGGAAGGAAGCTAGATCATTTAAGGTAGGTGATTCACTTGACGAGGCAACCGGGCGCGAGTAAACGTTGACAATGACCCACGGAGTTTTACCAGGCCAAGTGAGCCGCACACACTGGATGTCCTGCGAACACGTATGTACCCGCTCCGCCTGACACCCAGTGTGACTCGCAATCCAGATTGCCAACCCACCAGATGGCCTCCCCCTCCCAGCCCATGTGGCAGGGATTTCAAAGACCTCAAACCCTCTCCTGCTCTGAGCGACCCTCGCCCAGGTCTCCTGAAGGAGAACAATGTCACATCCACCCACCAGGGAGTCCCATTCAGGAGAGCCCTCCTTGTTCGCTATTCCTGCCACATTCCAGGAGAGGATTCTCAATCCTGGGTCAAGTGGCAGGCTGCCCTTAGCTCCAGCATGAGATTGCAGGATAGCGTTGGATGAACCGACGTCAGAGGCGCCGGTTCCGCCGACAGTAATGACGGCGCGGCCATCCAGCTCTGCTGCCCCTGCTTGATGAATGTGAACTAGCCCGGTGTTAGGTGGGGGACTCAGTTGGCACAGATTATCAATCGTATCAGCCCCTCGCTCATTAGCATCCTGGAACCGGGTTAGTTCCGACATGGGGATCACACCCAAACCCGCGTGGCTTTGCGCCCCATCCACCCCATTTTCATGTCCAGACAAGATTGGCCTAGTTTGTGGTCAATCAACCTGGTCCAGACAGGAAAACCTGTTATGATGGGTGAAGTTTACCTGAGCAGTTGGCAAGGAGGGCCTTGGTCTGTAACGGGAACCATCTACGGCAAAGCCCACCCTGGTCCATCCTTTCTCACTCCCTCCCACCGTATTGCTACCACTAGGATAGAAATAAGAAAGGGGTACAAGATCGATTGTGGACTTATCTGGCCTTACAAGCCAGTTGCAGATGTAATTAGCAACATGCGGGCTCCTGAAACTTAAAACGATACAGTCCCCTGACCTGTTCTTTTTGGTAGGGCCAATCCACGGGATCCTCCTTACCATCAGAACCTCACCCTTCAAATTTGGGGGCAACGGCCTATTGATGCTGAGCCAGCTTATAACCTTATTACGTAGGGAGTCTTGGGACTCCCTAACACCACCAGCTAGCTCAGGAACTCCCAACATGATTGCCGTGTATGGGACAGCCTCTGGGGGCAGATTAACCTCCCTGCGTCTATCTAGGGGAGGGACACAACCATCAGTTCGGGAGTTTGTAGGACCCACTGTCGCCCTTGTCTGCGGCACAGGGGGTGGCTTAGATCTCCTGGGTGCCGGAACAGGGGGCCCAGGCACTGAAGGTAGCAAAGTGCGCGTCTGGGAAGTAGACACACCATTTGCTCCAGGCAATGCCCTGCTTGAAGCCTGTAGTGGTGCAGAAGGAGGTAGACTGTCCCCAGATGGTTTCCCGGTGACTACAGGGACATTTGAAGCTACGTCAGGGCTACTCCTAATAGGAATGTTTCCCCGGGACTGAAGTAAGTTCTCTATAGCCTCTAGTCTAGCTAAAATGGGGGTTAACAGGTTCTTAATAGTGGCTGTGAGGGAATTTATTACTGCATCTGAACTATTAGATGATAGCCCACCAAAGATAAATGGGCCCGCCACCACTGGTGATAACACGGGAGCTGGCGAGGCCCCAAGATCCGACCCAGAACCAGGTGAAATAAGCTCAGGGGAGACCGAAATGTCTGTACTGTCTTCAAGTGTTGATTCAGATGCAACAAATTTTGCCCTTTTTGCCCTCTTTAATTCGACTGGCCTTTTCCTTTTTAAGGGCTGGGTCACCCCACTGTCAACAGGGACTGTTGTCAAAACCACTTGACCCGCTTCCAGCGTGATTAAACCCATACTATCCAGAACAGCAGAGTGGTCGGAAGTCCCCGCTGGCCGTGGGGAGTCACGATCCCTCTGCGTAACCGGAGTTCTTAGCTGCCGGAGTACTGACTCGATAGTCTGGTCGATACTGTCCAGCAGAGACATATGGGTAGCGTCCGTAGTGATGGGTGTGCTAGCATCATTTGAGGCAGATTCCTCAAGGTCCAAGAACACACTTTCGGGACCCGTCTCAAGGTGCGAGTCCGTGGATAAGTGACACTTGCTGATTTGGGAAGTCGCCTTGGGGAAAAAATTTTCCAAAGTGCTTGTGCCATGTTGTACCGACTTGCTCCTTAGAGCTCTGGATGCCATAACGAAGTAATTAGGTAAATGGGGTGCAAATTAGCGGGGGCGTTAGAGGAGTGGCCCGGTCCGGTCTCTCCCGGCCTCTAACGGCCTAAAACGGCCCGCTCTTTGCCCGGTCTTCGCCCCGGTGACCGCCCCGCGCGCGTCCCGCTGCGCGTCTGAGGCGATTCTCCTAAGTATAACAGGGGGGCGTGACACTGGGAGGGGGCGCGAGGCGCGGCGGGAAGAGGAACCAGCTGGCGCTGCCAGATGGACTGCTGGTCCTCGCAGTCCCGCTCGCCTCCGCCTCTCACCTCCGCTGCGGCCGGTCGGTCCAAACAACAGGAATCAACAGGAATCCCCAAGGTATGAGCGCCCAATCACTCCTGGTGCAAGGGAAGCAGGCAGCAGTTCAAACTCCTGGTTTCCTGGGAGTATTATCTTCCAATACAAAATAAAATAAGCTCAACTGTTAAATGCATTAAGAGCTGGTTTGAACAGTCATCGCAACTTTATGAGTCACTATCATGACTGAAAATACTCCACCCCTTTCCTCTACCCTCAGAAACAAACAGGCTGTACATTTCTGACCAGATACAAACTTTTTTCTGAGGCATTCACCTCACCTTAAATGACTCGGAAATTCAAACTCTCAAGCCTATACAAACAATGATCTAACAAGTAAATGGCTCTATTCAAACCCTCCATCCTTAAAGAGAGGATTTATTTAGAATACAACTGAGGGTACCCAAACTCTTCCAGCAATCTAGAGGCTCTAACATGGCTTTTGGGTAGCCTTACACTCACCTAGTTCACTAGCTACACACAGCTTAGCCTCATTAAATGATTAACTCCACCTCAGCCACATCAATCTTCAATAATGTAAGGTAGGATAGATGACTGATAATGCCTACCACCACCCACATCTGAGTCATCAACCTAACATGTCTTTCGATTACATAAGCAGGTGTTGCGACTAACTGCATCCCAACTCTTCTGCATCTACAATGGTCTGTACATTAAACTTACCTAGGTCCCTGTCTATTTTGTGCAGACACTGCTCCGATTCTCAGACTGCCAAGAGATACTGACATAGCTATAACATATGTATGAGGTCTGCCATTTACCTCGGGTCTGGCGCCTTGTGGGAGGGATAAATCTTGTGTACCATTTCCATATGGCCCTAGGGTGCACCAGTTTCAATCTTACATTACTTGATGCTTTTTTTAACCTCTGCCTCTGACGCACCACTTCTCTCACAACTGGGGTTCTCCCATAGGTCAGTATTCCACAGCACCAGCGGGATGTAATAGGCTCTTTGGAGAAATTTGAAATGAATGATATGCAGTCCGCTTCTAGAAGTCATCATGCTGGTCTAGGCTCATTAGAACCTCCAAACGTCCTCTGGCAATTCTAACCCCAATTCCTCTCCTAGCCTAGTCGAGCTGTCTGAGAGGACTCCTCCTGGGCCAATATGTACAGACTCAAGATTAAAAAGCTTAGTGGTGGTTGCCATTAAAAGTGTCTCCAGAGCTGGGACAGGCACCAAGGGAAAATTGTGGAATACCTTCTTGCTAGATTCTGGCAGCCGATAATAAAGAAATACGTCTATAGGGGTTTAGAGTGAGTCTCCCTTAAACTCTGCAAGTGTAATGAGAGAAAATAACTCTTACTATAAAGTTCACACCAGCAACACAAACCTCGATTAGTCAGCTGGGGTATAGCCTTATCTTCATGTATAACTGGCAGTAGAGGATGATAGCATAATGGCAATCAGGGAGGGGGGAGCAGATCATGGCTGCTTCCATCCTCTCACTTAACTTATCTCAGGTGGTAATCGTGGAAGCATTATGGCTCTTGAGCGGGGTGTGGACAGACGACGGTGTGCAAGTTAATGCCTGTAGTGGGACAGGCGCCATTCCATTTTTTTCAATTACATCGTTCATAAATAAAGGGCTGGTTGAAACCAATAAAGTGAGTAAGTGAACAAGCAATATAATTCTGGATCAGTGGCTTTAAACCACCCCCTCCCAACCCCCTGATGAAATGGCAATGTGTGTTTCCCACTTCATTCTGGGTCACCCAAACCTGGGCCACTGCGGAAGAATACAATAAGCTAATCCAGTCCAGCAACTGCTGAGGCATGCCCATTCTGCACAGAGAGAATGCTGAGGTATGCCCATTCTAGGGAGTCAAATGCCTAAGAGGCATCTAGAACAAAACAGCAAATGTGTCATGGTCCGGATCTAAATCTTGCAGCAGTGTGTAGTGTGCACAGATTATGAGTTGTTGGTCAGCCTGGAATAAACTCAGACTGGTCCAGTCTCAACTAGTCAGGAAAAAGGCCTGTTAGACGGTTGGCTATTAATTTGGAGAGGATTTGGGCATCACAGTTCAGGAGTGAAAGGAGTGTCTAGGACTCATGTTTACATGCTGATTTTCCTGGCTTAGAAGCGTGATATGGATAGCCTCTCTCATCAACAGTTGAAGCCTGCGCTGCGTTCTGGCCTCCTCATAGACTGCCAGCAATTCTGGAAAGCAGCATAACACTTGGAAAAGTTCATTGGCGGAATGTCAGAGCCCGGCACCTTACCGGAATGAAGCTCCCTGATAACTTCTCTAATTTTCTCAAGAGTAAAGTATTGTGCAAGAGAAAGGTAATGAGTGACCTCAAGCCAGCCCATAGCAGTGGCATCTAAATCTAAGTATTCTGCAATTTGAGAATGGGTACAAGAGCACATTGACGTGTATAACATCTGATAGCATTGTGAAAAAGTATTCAGTGCACTAGCAGTAGTAGTGGAGCAACTAAGTCATATCCTCTACTCTGCAAACTACGTTTGTGGCCTAGGGGCATTTGATCATGTCAGCTAGTGACTTTCAAAGGCCCTCTCCTTCATCATATGGTCGAGCATGCACATACTCACCAAAGAACTTGCATTCGATCTCCATCACGTCAATAAATTTAGTGAGTTTGTCCCCGAGCTGCTCAAGCACAGGGCCGTTATGACCCTGGGTAGGAGACTGGTCCAACTCCTTGAGATTGCCCTCCAGGCAAGTCAGATGAGCCCAAAGAGACTTCAGGATTCTGTTCTGCTTGCCTACGCACCAAACCCTAATCATATCCTTGAAAGCCTCCCACCCTGTACCAGTGATAGCCACAGTGCCATGATTGAGACTGAAGTATATCTGGATTTCATTCTTCAGCAAAGACAACGTCAAGCACTGCCTCAGTGCCAAATCACCAATGAGCTCTTAACAGGGCCAGGTATGGGATGACATGGTGGAGGAAGACTGATGATATATCTGAGAGGGTGAGAGACAAATGCTGCACCTCGTCAACCTATGCACTGACCACCAGACACACCAGCCAATAATCAAGACATGACTCCATGTGGTGCATAGCTGAGTAAAAGGTGCCCTCCATGGTTCACCGTTTTCTATGCCTCCAAACATCAAGCAGATTGAAGTCACTCATAATATTGTCCAAGTGGCCAGATCTCCCTTCCCCTGTAGTGTGAGACCAATGCAGCAGATCTCAGAGTACAGTTCGCATTTCCACCCATATCAGAGATTGAGACTCAATCCTTGAAATGGGCAAGCAATTTACCCCATAAGTCATCATAGAACCCAGAGTCATCGATGTTTGGCCTATAACAGTTCACGATAGTGAGTTGGGCAGAGCTCATCTTGCCCCATACTACAACATATTTGCCCTGCCCATCTTCAAGAGTGACCAGCATCTTGAACAGTTTTCCCTTCTTTATCAGGATGGAAAATCGTCTGACATAGGAGGAATATACAGAGCTGGTACAATGCAAGATCCATCTACCTGCAAAACTGTGACTGAGGCAAAGTGTGTCTCCTGTACCAGGGCCACTTGTATATGATGCCCATCAAGATATGCTAAAACTTGTTATCTTTTTTTAAAAACTTTATTTACCATTTTAGTACGTTAGAGCGGTACAAACACGAGCGCTCACTGTCATTGTTACATTAACTGAACAATGCAAGGATGTTGATCATATGAAATCCAATATGTCAAGAAACAAAAGGGAAAGAATAGAAAAATTAATGTTTGTGAATACAGTCCCGGTGGCCCACCTATGTCACCAAGAGAAGGACTTTCGCCTCCAAGAGTCCAACATGTAGCCCTCCCGTAAAAAAAGGCAGTTCCAAACATAAACATATAATCAAGAATAATAACCTACGCAACTTACATAGGAACATTTGTAAACAGGAGATTGTGATGCACAAGCCGATCACCCCACTCCGGTCGGGACTATACCTTGTTCGAGCTGAGAGCCAGTAGTTCGGTGTTCAGCCTCTACATAAGCCCTGAATGGCCTCCAGATGTCTTTGAGACGTGAGAAGCGAGGCAATGTGTTTTAATAAACTTCACTGTTAGTGTTACAGAAAGCTAGACTGTTCAGCCAACTTTGTACTGTGGGAACTGTCTTGCGGCCCCAATGCAGAGCGTTTTCCCTTTTGGCTAGCAGCAAACTAAGGGAGAAAAACCTCCAAATTCCTTTGGGGAAGTTTACCACATAACCTAATAATACAATCTCCTGTGTGGGGATGAGGGTCAGCTCTGTAATGTCTTCTAGTGTTTTGTGCACAACCTCCCAATATAACTGTATTTTTTGACAAGTCCATGTCAGACGAGCAAAGTCAGAATATGGAGCATCACACTTACGACAGTTGTGAGGTCTTGACGGATCAAGCCTGTGAGATCTGGCTGGGGTGATGTACATTCTACGCGGAAATTTAAATGGAGTAGTTTATGTCGGCTGTTTAAAGAGACTTCTTTCGTTACTGTACAACATTTGACCCATTGGTCGTCTGTGATGGGGCATCCTAAATCATCTTCCCAGTCCTTGCGAATCTTGTCGTCATTGACCGGAATTATATCAGAACTTGCCTTGTATAGCTTAGATACGAGGTGTATACCTCCCTGGCTCTCGATAACCATGGAGAGTGGGGTAAACGAATTTGGTTCAATGGGAAAACCAATCAGAGAGGCCCGCAGCACCAAACGGATTAGTCCCAGAACGAAGCGATCCATTAAGGTAGCGTTGCGGAAGCGTTCCTCGTCCGCCACTGAGAAGACATGCCCACTAGGGAACAGGTCTTCAGCTTCAGTGATGTCAAAGTTGGCCACGGTGAGCTGCATCAGCCTCTCCCCCGTGATTGGTAGCCAGCGGGCACTGGGGATAGGTAAAGCCGATGAATATAGCGTAGACGTGCCGGTGATCCGATTCCGTTTTTCCCAGGCCCAACTGGTGGTAGAGACCATCTGTATGTTGTTGGGGTCTCTGGGTATGCCCTTGGGTAATACTGTAGACAACTTCTCAGGTAGTACGACATCTGCCTCAGGACGGAGAAATGGGATCCTTGCGTCTGGGTGGAACCAAGTAAAGGCATAGCTGCATTGGGCCACTAAATCGTATAACTGAAGGTCAGGCACTCCAAACCCCCCTCTCTCATACGGAAGGGTCAGCACTTGCCAACACACACGGGCCTGTCTGCCCCCCCAGACCAATCTATAAGATGCAAGCACAATGTCAAAAAGAATCTGTTCAAGTGGGGTATGGGGATGTTATTGAAAAGATATCAAAATTTGGGGAGAACAACCATCTTGATTATTGCTACTCTGCCAGCGATGGATAACGGTACCGCTGCCATCTCTCCACCTGATCCTCGAGGGTGTTGACTGTTTGACCATAATTGAGGCGGTCGAATTGGGATGTGTCCAAATGGAAACGAATGCCCAAATACTTAACGGAATCAGTGCACCATTCAAGGGGGAATTCACACTCTCACTGCAGCGTGCTCAAGGTTAAGGGAAAGAGAACTGACTTGTGCCAATTGATGCCCAGGCCAGAATGATGTCCAAATGTGATTATTTCCCTAATAAGTGGTTCCAAGTTGACATGAGGTTCCCTGACATGAAGAATAGTGTCGTCCGCATAGAGCGAAACCAGTAGAGGGCCAGTGTTGAATTGGAGGCCCCTCTGTAGGTGCTTCTCCTGGAAATGTCTGATTAAGGGGTCCATAGCGAGAATAAACAATAAGGGAGACAGGGGACACCCTTGTCGAGTGCCACGGGATAGAGGGAAGGGTCAGGAAAGCATTCCGTTCAAGCAAAGTCTCGCTGTGGGGCGGCTATACAATAATTCAGTGGTGGCAATAAATCCCTTAGGCATCCCTATGCGGTGCATGACGGACACAAAAAAGGGCCACTCTATGGAGTCGAGTGCTTTTTCAGTGTCCGGCAAGATGGCGGCTGCTGTGACCTCAGGGTTAATCCTATGGAGAATCGAAAAGAGAGTCCTAAGATTCAGTGAAGTGGATCGATGGGGGACAAAGCCGGATTGAGCTGGGGAAATAATGAATTCCATCAGGAGAGACAAGCACATATGACAACCTTGGCCAGAATGTTACAGTCTAAATTGTTTTTTTTTTTTAAATCTCTTTATGAGCAAAATAAGCAATCCACTTTTGCACATAAAAAATCAAATAGGCCTCCAACAGGCCCCATATGTAGCATTGTTCAATAAACCAGCAGTCGCGCAAAGGGATCATGGTAAGTGAGCATATCACATTACATTTTTTCATTTCTGCTTTCAGTGACATCATAAGCATGGCAATATATGAAATAAGATAAAGAAATAAAATAAACGCAATAGACAAATCATAACTGTGAGCACGTGAGAACATAGGAGCAGAACAATTATCACAATAACTTTGTTAAGTTCAGGACAATAATCAAGAGTATGCAAGCATCATTACAGTCCGCTGCAGTTCAGGCCACAGCAGGTAGTACTAAAGGAGGAAGGCGCTACCAGTCGAGTAATAGGCACAAATCAGGTCGATACATTCAGCACACAAGTTATTCCCACTCACCACCATTATCCGCTTCCGGGTGTGCGGTCTTGATGTAACATCCTAAAAAACAGTGGAGCGGATGGACACAGCACCCCCCCACAAACCACCTCAGCCCACACCCTCAGGCACAATGGAGCCAATCACCCGGGTTTGCGCCTCCTGGGTAAGTTTCGCAACATATGAGCGATATGGCCCCCAAATGTCCAATGGTCGGGAAGCAGACGGAAGCTGTTCGGAGTATTCCACACTGTTAACGTTGCAATAGGCCAGGCTGCGGAGCCAAGCCTGTACGGTGGGGGGACGTCTAGCACACCAGAGCAACGCTATCTCCCTTTTTACCAATAGAAAGCAAATGGCAGCCAGTTTACGGAGTGAACGCCGGAAATTGACCACATAGCCAAGCAGCGCTATTTCCGGAGTGGGTACCAATGTCAGGCCCAAAATGTCGCCCAGAATCTTGTGCACCTGGAGCCAATATTCCTGCAAAAGCGGGCACGTCCAGGACAGGTGGGCAAAATCAGCCTGTGGGCTCTGCATTTGGGGCAGGAGTGCGGTTTGTTGGCATCTATCTTATGAGCAACTGCCGGAGTGTGATAAACCCGCCTCAAAAATTTAAAGTGTATAAGCTTATGTCTGCTGTTAATGGACACTTCCCTAGTGGCAGTGCAGCATGCCGCCCATTGGTCATTAAGCCACCAAAGACTTTAATAATGAACTGTGTTTTGAACACTTATTGACATGGAAAAAGAATTTCAAACTTTTGATTTTTTGATTTTGATTAAATACAAAAAACCTACCAACTGTAGTACAAGTTCTAGGATTTTTACTTTGATTTAAAAGACTCAACCATTTCATGGTGTTTTGCGCTGTGCACTGGGGGACAGCTCCTCTGTAGGAGCTGCGACATTGTTGATCTCTTTGCAACACTTAGTGGAACAGAAAGTGAAGCCCCAGCAGAACGCCACACCCAGCTTTAAACTAAGAAAATTAGTTCAATAACGGTAGGGCGTGTCCTCTCCGTATGTTCTCTTCATAAATTCTGTCCTGAGACACGGCACACCATTCCTATACCTTCGGCCATCACAACAGAGATGACATTTTGGCTTATGATGAAATTACCAACCTTACAGACCTCAAAGCAGACACTTTCACCTTTTCTGACACCGATGCTACAAAAATCTATGCACTTATTCAGGAAGACATCACACCACTGTCCAACACAAGAAACAAAGAAAGTAACATCAAACAACTTCTATACCTTTTGAAGAAAGAATCGAACCAAAGGCTACATGTCAGTACGCTCATTAGGTACCATTGTGCCCAACGTATCCCCAGAGGATTGAGAGTACCACTAAAACCACTGCTTTGCAAGAACAACACGCGTTTTATTGAGAAATGGTACGCTATTCTCAACAAATGTTCGCTCGACCTAACTTTGCTGATCATTGAGGAACTGTCTAGAGCTCTGGAGGAACTCACAGCAGAAATCACTCTTATTAAGACAGAGTTGACAAACAAAATGGAAGCTGCCGACTTAAGTACACACAAGAAATACAGGAAGGCAAAGTCTGCAAATTTAAACGCGACACGATTGATTATAATCTTGGGGAGGTATACACTTGGGCAGGAGTTTATGCCCGCCGCCGACAAAACCGACCTTATAATCCCAACTCTGAGACAGAAACATCATCATCAGAGATGGATTCACGCTCACACACACCGCGTGCAAAGAGTACTCTGAGCATTCCCACAGATAACGCAGCAACAACATCTACACCGCAGTGCATTTTTTAGAGGAAAGCCAAGGAGATCAGGACGACCCAGGCGGGGCAAAAAACAGACAAGGGAAAGGAATGAACAGTATTGAAAAACAAAAAGGGCAGGAGGAAATAACAGACTTTAACAATCTAGTCATTAATATCTCCTGGTATGAATTGTCGTCTCACGAAATACGCACATTACAAAAAGGACAATCCTTTGTACCAACTACCACCACCAATACCCTTGAATTGGAAATTAGTTTTTTCAAATTAGTGAGGAATCTGAGATTAAGAAATTACTTTCAGAATGTGATACAAGTCACCGAAAATGAAGATGAGTCCGTATTGAAGGGACTACGTCCTTGCAGTACTTTTTTGGCTCCTGTGAGCCATAAAACATTAGACACCTTTGAGAACCTGGTGAAACACGAGATCACAGCGCTCAAATTCCAACAGACATCTAGGCCCTCCAACCTCACTGTGAAAGACAGGAGCATACTCAAAAGACTGGCTAATAACAAAACCATAGTTTGTCAAAACGCGGATAAGGGCGGAGCCCTGCTCATCATGGACAGTAGTTTGTATCATGAACAAGTGACAGCACACGTTTCCGACATCAACAAATATGCTCTATTGGATCACAAGCCCACTCAACAATTTGCTACCATACTGATATATACCATTCAAAATGTGGTAGACAATGGCACAATAACAGAAAGAATGAAAAGATTTTTAATTCAAGAAAATCCCTAGTCGCCTTATTTTATATGCTTCCCAAAGTACATACAGATTTACAGAAACCACCATTCAGACCAATTGTTTCTGCCAGAGGCAGCATTCATGAGCCGGTAGGGAAATTTATTGACAAACAACTTCAGCCTTTCGTGATCAACACCAACACCTATTTCCGTGACACCACAGATTTCATCACGAAAATTAACCAACTTCAAACATCTACAGAAGAGGAGCTATGGTTGTGTACAGCGGATGTTAAATCACTGTACATCTCAATCCCACATAATTTGGGAATAGAAGCAATTGAACGTGTTACTCGACTCCACACTGGATTTCAACCTTCAAGTATTCATTATGGAACTATTGATGTTCACGCTTTATCAGAGCTATTTCAACTGGTATTTACAGCTAAGTGGTACTTCCATGGGCAACTGTGCAGCTCCATCTTATGGAAATACGTTTATGCATCACTTCAAAGAACAACATATTCTTAACAAACCCACATGGCTAAAACACAAAAAGATTTTTCTTCGCTTCAATGACAACATCTTTATCTTGTGGTCTGGTACACTGAACACTTTAAAAGACTCTCTAGAACAACTAAACGACATTGACGAGCGCATCCAGTTTACATGGGAGATACAAAAACAGCAGATTATTTTTTTAGACGTGCAAATTCACATCAACCAAAGCAAATTAACAACCAGCATATACCGCAAAGGTACAGACCGTAACAGTATACTTCATTACAATAGCTTTCACAGACCAGGTCTGAAAAACAACCTGCCATTCTCACAGCCTCTCCGAGTAAAACGCATAGTATCTGATCCAGCAGAATGCACAAGACAAATCGATAATATGCTCATTAGATTCAAAGAACAAGGATATCCAGATGAGATTTTACATAAAGCTAAAGCCAGATGTGGCACCTTGAACAGACAAGACCTATTGACAGTGAAAGAAAAGAAAGAGACTAACTGTATGGTAGTCGTGTCAAAATATTCTACAGCAAGCAACCACTACCGTGACATCATAATGAAACACTGTCCTATTCTAAGCATGGAACCAGACTTCAAAGGTCTGTTTGAACATAAACCCATCTTTCCGCACACTCGAGGTCCCAACTTGAAAGATTTGCTAAAAAGAACATCAAACACTGCTGAAACCACCATTTACAAAGGCCTACAACCATGCTACAATTGTAGCAATTGTCACAATTTCCTACCAGGCAACATTATAAATCACCCCATGATAGGCACGTAAATTAAGCTCCGCGTGAACGCAACATGCAATAAGCCAAACCTGATTTATTTTTTTCAAATGTCCGTGTGGCCTAGGTTACGTTGGTCACACAGAGAGAAAGATCCGTACTCGGATCTTGGAACACAGGAGCAATATCAGGTCCATGAATCTCAAATCAACAGTGGCAATGCACTTTGTGGAGAAAAAACATAACATCTGCCAACTCAAATTCTTGGTTCTAGAAGTGATAAACAAAACAGACGGCTAGAATAACAAAAACAGATTCTTACAAAGAGATAATCATTGGATACGTTTCTTGTGCACGATGCAGCCCCATGGGCTCAATGACAGCATGGAATTCACCTGTTACCTTTAAACGACGTGTTTGCAGAGAATTACTGTTTCTTAAGTATCATTGATATGATCTCATGTATATTGTACAGTTTGCATATCTCACCATTTCTATTGTTCATGTTCCCGTAAAAACAACAGTTATATATATTCATTCACGGATCTCTTATGCACACATTTTTTCGATTCACACCACTTAAGTTCTCATTGATCTTCCACTATTCTTTTCCATTGTTTTAGTTCATCATACATTTGCGGATAGCCGTTTCAAGATGGCGCCCACATCTTACACTTTTAGTCCCTTGTCGATGTCCCGGACTAGGACATTCCCGGCATCTCACAAGACTAACTTTATTAAACACCGCATTCACATCTCAGGTTCACTAACCATCTCGTACTGGAACATCAGACCTGACTAACAACCTACGCGTTTCTCTTGCTATTATTCCAGTAAGCACCTTTTACGGACTCAGATATTATGTGGCCAACTGCAGCATGCAGCTTTTATTAATACCGCTGGTCTTGGACTCTTTCAGGCTAACAGCGCAACCATTGTGAACGCTTTCATAGTAAGAGCATGTTCTCACTATATCTCTTGGAACACACGCTATCCCAGCGTACTATCTCTTTTCACGCATCGGGCTTTTTGCATTTACTATCGGGTTTTCGGTTTTGTTCGCACAACTTGTTTTTTTTTAATAATAATCTTTATTTAGATATAAAACATATCTTAAAAGAATTTACAAATTCACAACCTGACCAAATATTAAGATAAAAACTTCTAGGAAATAACACAATATAGATATAAAAACACAATCCATTAGCAATCATTATAAAAACTGGCATTTTGTCTCATAATATATTTTAAAATCACAAAATTTGAAACAGGGCACCAGCTTGCATTGGGTATCACCAGGTTATGTCTAACATTACTGAGAATAATGCCAGCTATTACTCATTTCGGTGAGAGAAAAAGAAAAATTAAGCACTTTAACATGGTCTCCTTGAGTTAAAGGTGTAATATGCTCGCTGAACAAATTTTGTAAATTTTATGTTTAGCACTGTGTTTTCCGGGTTTAAAGCTGCCATAATGGCTTGCCTGCAGGTCCGAACCCCCAGCCTGTTCCATTCTAATTTTAGTCCGGACCTGCGTTCTGTATTAAGGGCTGGGCAGAGGCAACTTACATGCAACATGGTTTCCGCTGTTTCCCACACCCTCTACAAGAGAGATCTTCCGATGTACGTCGCCATGATGGTAAGTCCTGCAAGAAACGCCAGTCGCCCAGTCTGATGGCAATGAAGCCGCGTTTCAAGTATAATGGGTATGTGCTGGCCAAATTTCAGACTGGGGCTGGGTGTCTGTAGGAATTTATCATGGCCCAGGCATGGCTACGTTTCAGTAAAAAATGCTTTATCAGTGAGGCAAGAGGTCATTCTCACACATTTTTTTATGGCTTTTTTAAAAGCTATCTGGCCAGGGTTTAGGGCCCACAGATCGCTTGCTGACATTTGCTTAATAGCCTCTGTAAAAAGTAGTCCGTACAAACCCCCCGGATTGATCTGGCTGATTTCTTGCCAGACTAGGGATTCTAAAGTTCCTGGCTCAGCTTGTTTTAACTTGTAACACAGGTTAAGGTATGCCCCAGTGGCTGAGGCCTCGGAGTTTATCAGCCCCATCTCCAACCTAATCTGTGCTGCGGAGGCTGTCTTTGGCAGCCGAAGCACCCTTTTATAAATTTTGGTTGTCTGTTGGTTCAAGGTTGTTTTCATTTTACCACAGAAAATCTCAATGCCGTAGGATAAAGTGGGGCCAACCTTTGCTCTCATTACCTCCAACAGGGGAGCTAAAGTTGGACCGGAAAGATCTTTTGCAAGTTTGCCTAGTGACACCATTAGGGTCACTGCTTTGGCTCCGATCTCTCCACGCTGTTTTTTGTAGCCATATTTTGAGTCCAGGTGGATGCCTAGGTATTTATAGGACTGGCCAATTTCTAAACTGACATTATTGAATGACCAACCGCCCCCTGTGTATCGTTTCTTGCCAAATGTGACTACTTGCGTTTTCTTCAGGTTAACCTCGAGTTGGTTTTTGATCGTGTAATCAAACAATTTGTCGAGGAGTCTTTGTAACCCTACCCTGGTTAAACTGAAGAGAGCCATGTCATCGGCATATAAAAGATTACTTAGAATCGTGCCACCCACCTTCGGAGAGTGACTATTAGTGTCGTCTAGGGCCGCCGACAGATCTGCTACAAATAGATAAAAAAGATGGGGGGCCAGCACACATCCCTGCTTCACTCCGCTGGTTGTCATTATTTTACGTGAGAGATGTGTGCCGGTCCCCAACTTCACCCGCACCCACGTCCTAGTGTGGAGCTGAATTATTCCCTCTAGTAGTTTCTCTGGAATCCCCCATATCTTTAGTTTGGCCCATAGGGCCTCCCTGGGGACTCTGTCGAATGCTGCCTTGAAGTCGACAAAGCAGCAATGAACTAGTCTTGAGGTTACAACTGCCCTGTCGACTACGGTTGATATTGCTAGCAAGTTGGTACGGGTTCCTGAATTTGCCACAAACCCTGTCTGGTTCATTGGCAGTAGCTTATTGTCCTTTACCCATAGCCTTAGGTCCTCTAATAGAAGACCAGCATAGTGCTTTGCTTCTATGTCCAAAAGCGCAATGAGTCTATAATTGCTCGGATGTGCATGAGATCCGGATTTATAAATCGGGTGTATTATGGCTCCCCGCCATGACTCTGGTATTGTGGCTGTTCTTAATGCATAGTTGAAAAGATTGGCCAATGTTCCTGACCAGAGGGCGATATCTGAGTTAAACAAAGTCTGTGGCAGGCCATTTGGGCCTGGCGCCCCGTCCGATCTAGCTTTTGTCAATAATTTAGAGACCCTTTCCTGTGTTATACTCCTCGTGGGACCATGCCCTTGGCTAGTCTCAGTTACGGTGACGTTCCCGGTGGGGCTTGGGTAATCAGGAGACTTAAAGTGATCGAATAGGAAATTTGCCCAGTCTGATTCCAGGATATTAGCCGATCCCGTGCACACTGATCCTAAGCTGGTGTGGTTAATAAGCGCCCAGAATTTCCTTGAGTTTTTTTGCTTACTTTCCCACACCAGTTTGCTCCAGAATTGATTTTCATGTGCCCGTTTATCCTTTTTAGTCGCTTGCTTGAGTGATTTTTGCGAGATTTGATAATTAGATATGCAATCACTGTTCCCCGGGGATTTGGCCAGTGCCCGCAGGGCCTTATTTCTCGCTTTCTTTAGTGGGTGTAGCGTACCCTGTTTTTAGGGACACTTCGATTTCTTTGGGTCTTAATATCCCTTTTTTATCTTTTGTCGTGTCCTTATTTACTGAGGCCGGACCGGGCTCTTTTTTGGCTACTCGCATTGGAGGATCAATTACTTCCTGGGGGCTCCCCATTATAGATTCGTTCTTAATTACTGATGGGTCCTCTTTTGGGTTGGGCGCAGCGGGGTTTCCTAGCAAGGGTGGTGCGTCTGTCGCACTCAGAGCCCGTTTGCTTGATGCCGTTGAAAAAAGCGGGTAGTATCCCGGGTTGGCAGCAGTTGTTAATGCCTTGGCCTTATTTCTTTGTTTGCGTTGGCGTTTACGTTCTCTTTTGCTTAACTGGGGTCCAAACCCTGGCTGTTTGTCCTGGGAGGTAAGAGCCAAACACTGAGGGCTGACCAGTAGGCCATTCGGGGAATTAACCGAACTGGTGGTACCTCTATGTGACGACCCCGTCTTTCCCTGCTCGGCTTCTGCCTGGTCAGGTTGTATTTGACCTGGATTTGGTTGGACCCTTGCCTGGTTTAAGCGGGAGTCTATGCCCTCAGTTGGCTTGGTGCCTTCTTTGGCGTATGGCTGGAAAGTGGCATAATCCTGGGTCCAATATGATGACTTTTGAGTTGAAACTCCCGGTGTGGTGCCTGGGTTGCTGCCCCTCGACATCCTTACCTCCTTTAAAAACACTGGCCAAGGGGGGAGGAGCCAAGCTCGCGTCCGAGATGGCCGCGTTTTAGCTCGGCTCCGATCACTCTCCTGTCTGCAACAAATATCCTGTACTTTATCCTGCCCCGGGAAGTATTCCACGATGTGCAGTGGAACGACGATAACTCACAGGCACTTACCGTTTGCTCCGGTGATTCCTGGGTGTCACGGATCCTGAGTTACGCCCCTGTTGCTTCGGGGCCTCCGGAGTGGCTGGGCCTGGCACTCCTTGGCGGCGCCCGGGCTGGACGGGGCGCGGTGGCCGGCCCTTGGTGGTGGTGTGGAGTCGGTCGGAGGGGCCGATGTGCTAATAGACCGATTGCGGCCTCCCGGGCCTGGTCCGGCGGTCCTGCGGCCTGGTGTTGGGGAGCTGACTTCCATGGACGGGGTTAACCGTACATCTGGCTCGTCTCCCCTTTGTTCTCCGGCCCGGCCATTTTGAGTTCCTCCGCCCGGACTCGGAGAACGGTGCCGGCGGCGTGTGGGGTGCCGGCGCATCGCCTTCTTCTGGTGGCTCCCCTTCCTGCCCTGGTGGCACTTCCGCTGGTGGTTGCCGGTGTCCTGTTTTGCCCCGCTGATATCCGGGCGGGGGTCGGTGTTTGCAGCGGCCCCGCCGGGCTTCTAAGATGGCGGCCGGCCCCATGATTCTCGGCCTTGCGGGGACCGGCGATGCGGGTCCGCCGCGCGGCACGTTTGCTGAATACTGTAAAGGTGAGCCTACGCTTCGCGACATCCTCGCCGCCCTGCGCTCCTGGGGGGCACCCATGACCGCACCTACCGCTATCCTGGAGGGGGGTCCCTTTGTTGGGCCTGCCGGACCCCCCTCGGTTTGTGCGGCTTCATCTCTGTTGTGTGCTGCTGGAACTTTCCTTGGGGTCGTGGACCTGGAGGCTGCTGTTGGTGTGGATGTACGGGGGCCCGCTGCCCTTCTTCGTCCTGTGCCTCCTTCTACTTCGCAGGTTCCCCGGCTGGATCCCGTCTGGACCGACCTCGATGGGTCTCCTTTTCCTCTTTTGCCTCACATGGCCGTACGAAGATCCTGTGACGATGCCGCTGGACCGGCTTTCTCCGTATTCTCATCGGAACTTTGCCTGCTTTGCCTGAAGTGGTTACTGTACTTTCTGGATCATCCGGGTCACGATCGCTACAACTTGAGTGTATTTTTGATTCGAATCCCTGTTATTCACCTCCTGTTACAGGGTTGAGCTGATCTTGCCTCTGTGGACTGTTATTTTGTGGTATGGTTGGGTGCTCCGTTCATTATTGTATGATTATGTTTGATACGTCTTTACGTTCCTGGAGCTTATCCGTGTGTTTATTATCTTCCCGTGGGCTCTGAGTATTTTCGGGCGGGGGGGTGGGAGCTGAAGGGGTTTTGATTCTGTGGCTCCTCTCCCGCTGTTTTTCCCTGTTTTCCCTCCCCCCCCCTTTTTAATCTAAGTGATTCTTTCTTTCTTATATTTCTCTATATTTCGGGTTCTAATTAGGGCGACAGGCACGCTGCTGGGGGGTAGGCCATAGCCTTCTGCAGGGGTGCAGGGTGGGCTGTGCGGGGTGGTGGGGGGGTCTGTTTATTGTATCTTTCCCTGTTCCTCTTTTTGGTTCTATGGCTCTTATGTATCCCCTAATTTCGTGGCGCGGTGTCGGCGCGTAGCCCCCCGGGGTGTTTGTGCTGGCATGGCCCTTTTGGTATGTCTGCTGTCGCGGTTTACTACGCATTCATTTCTCCTGTTGCCACTAGTTCCATGTGCCGAATTAGTATTGGGTGCTTTGTTAGCCGTGGGGGGCGTGCGCTGACGCTGCGCCCTCACTTTCCCCCTCCCCTTTTTTGAAGTCCTCTTCCTCCCCTTTTTTCCCTTTCCCCACCCCATTTTTTTTTTCCTCCCTTGGGTTGTTGTAACGGAGGGCTTTTAGTTTTGTAAGCGTATTTTTCGCTGTTTTATTATTATGTGCCCTGGTAGTGGTGGGTGGGTGCTGAGCAGCGATTTTGATTGTTCTTGATGTGGGACTCACGTTCTGCCTTTGCCAAAATGTATTGTTCTGTTGGTTTTTTCCTGTATTCGAGACTTCGGCTTGCTCACGGCCCACCACGGCCCTCTGGACCTTACAGATTGACATTATCCTGTGACACCCTTTTTTCTATTATAAAATTAACCTACTTTTATCCTGTCTGTGATGGCGACTCAAAGACTTGTTGCCTTTGCCTTTCATATGAGCTATTTAGAAATCCTGTTGTCTCTCCTGTATTGCCTCGTATGTCTCTTTATTGTGGTGGCCGGCCCGGTGGGTTGTAGGCCCGTATCTGTGAGCGCCTTCTGTACAATAAAGGTTTAAAAAAAAAAAATTAAAAAAAAAAAACACTGGCCAAGAAGTCAGGGAGCGATGATAGAGAATCAATTATTGGGGAGCAGCAGCATACCGATTGAATTAGTTTTGTCGACGCTTGAGCACCTATAATTAGATTATTCAGTTGGTCTAATTTATTATCTATCCCTGCCGTAAATACGGCTAGCGTATTTAGGAGATCAACCTGTACATCCAGTTTGTCCGAGTGGTAGTGTAGGGCGTTGACTGTTTGTTGAAATGTCTGCAAAAGTTGAGGCCAAACGCTGGTAGCTGTATGAACATCATGATTAGGGTTTGAGACAGTGGGAGAGTCATTTACGGGGTTTTGGGTATCTTTGAAAAAGTAGGACAGATCTGCTAAAAGCTGGTCACTTGGGCCTATTTTATTAGGAGTCTTTTGGGACGGAGGCATTGTTAATTCATATGGTACAAATGAATGCAGAACAGTGGGCAATGGACTTGGCTCCGTCGGTTGAGCGGTAGGTGTACTAATTAGATGAGGGGTTTGAGCAGTACTATTACTCAGTGCGGTGCTTTGGGCATGGATTTGGGCACAAATTAACTTCCGATGTGGGTCAGGCAAATCTTCTATTACAATGGCAGGTTCTTCTTCCCCATTGGAGGTTGCCAAAGTACATAGTTTCTGGGTTTTTGCTATGGAACCGGTCAGCATTATCAATGGGATCTTTGGTGGAGTTTGCGACAGAGAACCACCCTTGGTGTCTGCCGCCAGAACAGCCGGTTGCTGGCCCAAAGCCTCACCCAAGGATGTGTCCTGTTGGCAATTGACTTTACATGATTCTAGATTAGCACCACCCCGACTTCCAAAACTTCCAAGACTGGGCAGTGGTTTGATTGGAGTGGCGCCAAAGGTAAATACCTCCCTGGCTTGAGCTGACTTATTATTTTCGCCTTCCCAAGGCTGGGCGTTCGACTGTTGTTGAAGAGGGGAAGTTGATTTCCACTCCCAAGGCGGATTCCTGCTCCTGGTTACCTCCTGGAGCTGAGGCTGTTGAAAGATTTTGGGTATAGTTAAAAAATAATTTGACAAATCCGACTGCTTTCCTTCATGTGATTTAGTCTTGGTCGTGGCCTTTTGGAAAGAACCGCGGCACTCTTCTGGCGAGATTCCGTCCGCTGATAGGGTTTCACTGGCTGGAAGGGAGACCGTGGCCGATGTCGGTTGCCTGGTCCCTTTTCGTTTTGGGACCGATGCCGCCTTCCTTACTTTCCCAGACCTCATCTTTGTTATGACTTTTTGTTGCGGCTTCTGCTCTTCACGCCGAGGTTTTAGGTAATCCTCGGCAAAGTTCAATAGCCTGTGAGCGAGGCTGCGTTCGCTAATAGTGGGGTTATATAGGTCTGGTTGTCTACACTCGGCTTATATAGTTGGTTTGAGATTCCCCCTTCTTTTTTTTTTTGCCTACTGTGTGGCTACTTTATGGCACCCCCCTCCCTATTTGCCCCACCTCGGCTAGTCAACCCAGGCCGGCCAACCCAACACCTGCCCCAGCGTGGGCTAAGGGGTTAAGGAGCCTCCCCGGCTCGACCTGACCTGGGTGGGTGCCAGGAGAAGGGTTCCTCTCAGGCCACACACCCCTTTTTGCCCAGCTGGTGGGGCCCGGCCGAATAGGCTGACCCGGGCCGACCAGGACGGGGATATGGGGTAAGGGAGGAGGGAGCAGTCCCAGTTCTAGCGGTGCAGAATGTCACCCTCACCGGCCATCAGGGGAACTGGGCAGCGGATAGAAAATGCGTGGGGGGACGGCACCGGCAGGGCTGCGAGCTGAAGGAGGCAGGAATTGCTGGGATTACTGGGAGCACTAGGACTCGTGGGATAGTAAGGAGCACAGCGCACGGCTGGGAGGGGGAGGGGGAGGTACGACACAGGCCCAGCGCAGGCTCTAGCCGGATAGGCTCAAGCAGGCCTTAGCCTTTTAGTCAGTAGTACCCTAAACCGCTCCACACCCCCCCCCGACTTACCGCCGAGCTTCCCGTCCCTTGTCCCGGCTTCCGACCTCGCTTTGTCCCGCTGCTCCAACAGCTCACCAGGCAGCTCACCGCTCCAGTCGTCTGCCACACCCACTCACCACCGTGCATGCGCAGCGTCTAACGACACGGAACAACGGAAATCGCACATCACAACAACGACGCGACCACCACCGCATATGTATGGCTGAATTGTAACTTGTTTTCAACGAGCGTTTCGGAGCACTGGTCTGTTCTTTAAGACACCGGGTTTAATGCATTTTTAATGCACCATATGAGTTTTTCTTTGCAACACTGCGCACTTAATCACGGCACACCGAATAATCACGTTCTATCACCCTCAGCATAACGTAGACTCTATATACATGTTGATTGCACATGATTCTAAGTATTTGGATTGAAGGTCTTCCTGTAAGGATTGTATATATATATATTTTTTTTTTGCCGCCAAGGGCTCCAAAGCGAGGGCAAACAAGAGAGGAGACAAAGGGCAGCCCTGGCGCGTCCCCCTACCGAGAGCAAAGGAGGCTGAGACACGACCGTTTACCACCACTTGGGCCAAGGGGTCGGTGTATAGCAATTTCACCCAGTCAATGAAGGTAGGGCCAAAGCCGAATTTAGAGAGAACCGCCGAAAGATATGGCCACTCCAGCGTATCAAACGCCATGGTGGCGTCCAGTGACGCCAAGATGGCCGGTTCATGCAGAATTGCCGCCTGCGCAAGGACTCCATGTAAGCGCCGGAGATTCAGTGCCGTGTTGCGATGGGGTATGAATCCGGACTGGTCCGGATGAACGAGATCGCCTATGACAGTGACCAAGCGGTTGGCAAGCACTTTGGCCAGAATCTTCGGTTCAGCGTTAATCAATGATATGGGCCTAAAGGAGGCGCAGCGGTCACGTGGCTTGCCGTCCTTGTGAATCACCACTATGGAAGCCAATCTTTGATCAGGAGGGAGGGAGCTTGCCTCCAGCGATTCCAAAAACATCGACCGTAGATACGGTGCTATCACATCCGGACGGAGCTTGTAAAGCTCTATAGGGAGCCCATTAGGGCCCGAGGCCTTCCCCGAGCGAACCGAGCGGATGGCAGTCGCGACCTCATCAACTGTAGGCGGAGCCTCGGAGAGATCCCTTTCAGGGTCGGACAAACATGGCAGCGAGATATCGCGCAGGTAAACTTCCTGGAAATAGTCAGCGAAACATTCAACAATATCAGCAGGGTCGGTGATACTCACGTCGTTCACATCCACAATCACAGGGACCACTCGACTCGCACATTCCCTCTTATCCAGCCAAGCAAGCAATTTCCCCGCCTTATCCCCCACATCATACAGACGACCCTGCTGGTCTCTGCTCATCTCCTTCGCCGCATCAGTCACCATCGCCCTATACTCGAGTTGTTTTAGACCCAAAAGGTGCAGCCTCTCCGGGGTGACCTCGGACTCCAATTCCCCCTCAAGAACGGTGATGTCATTCTCAAGACGGACAACTCCTCCCGCCGACGTCTCTTAACATTGCCAATCAAGGAGAGGGCCTGGCCCCGAATAACAGTTTTGTACGCTTCCCACAGCGTGACAGAGGAGGACACAGAACCCACATTTTCAGCAAAGTATTGATCAATCGTTTTAATTAGTTCCGCCCTAACCTTGGGATCGCGGAGATACCAGGGGTTTATCGGGGCCACTCTACCCTCCGACCCCAAGTGAGCGTCCACTACCAACCAAAGTGGGGAATGGTCCGAGATGCCCCTAGCTAGATGTTTCACCTCCCTTACGGAGGAGACCTGGGAGGAGGGCATCAGCACATAATCAAGTCTCGAAAGACTGCCGTGGGCCCCAGAGTGCAAGGTATATTGCAATTGCCCAGGATGAAGCAGGCGCCAGCAGTCGGTGAGCCCTAGAGCCTCCAGGAAGTCCCCCAACCAGGATTGTGACTTCGCAATTTACCGGGGGGGGGTAGCGATCACACATCCCCGACACTACAGAGTTGAAATCCCCGCCCACTCCAAGCAGACCCTCGGGGACTCCCAAGATCACTCTTCCCAGATCCGCATAAGTAGTAGTCTGGAGACCCGGCGGTACATATACGGAGAGCAGGTTAATAACCCTCCCCTCCCAGCGCCCCACAATGGCGGCGTACCGTCCCCTATCATCAAGGATGATTTCGTCAACAGCAAGAGGGAGGGAGCTCCGAACCAGAATGCCCACCCCCCTGGAACCAGAAGTGAAACCCGAGTGCGCCAAGAGACGATAGCCACGCCTATTCATGGCATGGCACGTATTGCCAAACAAGTGCGTCTCCTGAAGCAGAACCACATCAGGGGACAAACGTCGCAACAGCTGCAACACCACGCCCCGCTTGATCCTATCCCCCAACCCATTAACGTTCCAACACAGTAAATTAAGTCCCCTACCCCCCATCCCAAAGATCAACCCCATCCCCACCCCACACCGGATGCGACACTATACAGCAGGAGATCATCGATACTATGCCTTGAAGAAAACAATGAAACGTGAACTGCAACCCCCCAAAAGACCCCGTACAACACACCCTCCACCCCGCACCCCTGCGTAAGACTCAAAAGCCACCCCAACTTGCTGTGTGCCTGTCGCCCTATCATACAACTAGTCTACGAAAAGAACCCCAGAGGAGGAAGACTCACCCACCCCCCAGCCCACACCCCAATAAGATAGCATGTTAGCAAGCAATAGTGGTATAGCACCAAACCACAGCCGAAAGTCAATACGATGGACCGGGAGCCGAGTCCGCCCCCTATTCCTGCTCCACTGGGCCTCCCTCTGCTCCACCGGAGTGTCCAGAGTGTTCAGAATGATCTGGTTCCGGGGGCAGCGTGTCCAGCCAGTCATTTGCCGCCCCTGGATGATCAAAGAAAAATGTTCGGTCATTGTACACCACACGTAGCCGGGCCGGGAAAAGCAGAGCATATTTCATGTCTCTTTTCCTCAGTCTCTTTTTCACCCCCTGGAATCCAAGCCGCTGTTTCTGAACCTGCTGGGTGAAGTCCGGGTAGAAGCTGACTGTAGTGTTCTCATAAGCCGTTGGACCAGATAGGCGTGATGCTTGCAGGATCGCATCCCTATCCCGAAAGCTAAAGATCCGAGCAATGATGGGTCGCGGAGTGGCCCCCTGCTTAGGCGGGCCACCCGGGATCCTGTGTACACGTTCCACAGCAAAAAACTTGCTAAGGCCCTTGGGTGCTAGATGTTTCAGGACCAGGTCTTCCACCAGCAGGTCCACCGAGGATGCTTCCGATGTTTCCGGGACACCGACCAGACGGACGTTGTTCCGTCGTGCACGGCCCTCAAAATCGTCCAGGCGTCGAGTGAGATAGTCACGGGCGGCTCGCAGGTTACCGACCTCTGCCTGTAGATCGGAGACGTCAGTAACAAGACTAGATGTCTTTAGATCGAGGGATTTGACCTTTTCATTGGTTTTCGCCAGGTCAGCCCTGATCAGGGTAACATCGATAGCGACCGCATCCAACTTGTGGGCCAGGGCATCATACTGTTGACCCAGTGTGGCCTTCATCCCGGCAATGGCGCCCATGACGTCCCTCAACGATAGATCTTCATCCATCGGGGATTATTCTCCAACATTGGCCAGGGATTTAGTCGACCCGCCCGGAGAGCCCTTGGCGAGGGTGTATCTGTCCATAACATTTGATTGCACAGAGCCACATCGCATTGCCGGTCTGGTCTTGCGTTTCTCTCCCTCAGGCTTGGCGGCCATCTTAGTCCGTGCGCCCCGAAGGGTAGTCTGAGACCTAGTAAAAATGGCTAAACTCGATGCGCCCGCTGCAATTTGGAAAATGAGATGGGAACCTATCACCAGGTGATGAGTAGCAGGAGGCCTGAGTGGCCAGTTGTTGAATCGTGGTTAGGTTGAAAGCAGCAAGCCAGGGCGATCGTGACAAAGTCAAATAGGTCTAAGCGCGAGAAACGAAACTGAAAGTAGACGACCGGGCAAGGGAAGCTCGTATGATCCGTTGTTGTTCAATTACTGTCCGGCTGGCAGAGAAACCGGGCCCGGGGCAGTACCATGGAGCAGGCCGAGAAAAGTGCAAGAGTCCATATCTTCGGCTCCCGAGGTCCGAAAACGGATAAACGATCAGCAGGGTCGTGCCAGTAATAACCCGTCCTCTAAGTCAGTATAAGGTACAGGATAGTCGGTGGAGGTGGCGAAGGTCTGGGAGCCCTGAGCTCACGCGACCATCTTGGGTGCGCGCTAAGCTCCTCCTCCATTGTATTCCCCTGACGAAGGGCACAGATGATGCCCGAAATGCTTTGGGATGGATATGAATATGATTTATCGACGTTTTGGTGGTTAAGCCACCAAAGACTTTAATGATGAACTGTGTTTTGAACACTTATTGACATGGAAAAAGAATTTCAAACTTTTGATTTTTGATGATGATTAAATACAAAAAACCTACAAACTGAAGTACAAGTTCTAGGATTTTTACTTTGATTTAAAAGACTCAACCATTTCATGGTCTTTTGCGCTGTGCACTGGGGGACATCTCCTCTGTATGAGCTGTAACATTGTTGATCTCTTTGCAACACTTAGTGGAACAGAAAGTGAAGCCCCAGCAGCACGCCACACCCAGCTTTAAACTAAGAAAATTAGTTCAATAACGGTAGTGCGTGTCCTCTCCGTATGTTCTCTTCATTTGGCAATAATCCCAACACAAAGGCAGCACCTAAGCTTTGTGGGCTAAATCTGTGGAATGGTCTATGCACAAATATCTTTCAACACACATACTTTAGAAATTATGCCAGAGACTCTCCTACATTCTGCTTACAAACAGAAATCTTTGGTCTGTCTAGAATAGACACACTTTCATTTGTTATGTACCCCAATCTAGGCCTAGCGGGCTACACAACGTTTCACATACATTTGTCCTACCTTGCTCTGCATAATGGTTCTAGCACTGCCTTTTACCCAGTTAGGTGCTGAATAAATATCAATTGGTTTCCTTGAAACTAGCCTAATTTATTATGCATGAGGATTCTTAGCAAAGTCCCTGCATATGACGTTCATAACAGGATTAACATACTCTGTATAAAAGGCATGGTCATCTTCATCCTAGGGCGACAGAACTACTTTGCATATTTGTAGGTATTTATTTAGACTAATTTACATAATCGTACTCACAGCACATCAATTGTGTAAGGAACCTGTGGCTATCTTTATGGTATAAATGAACCATACCAACACTAGATAGGCAGAGGAGAATCTTCCACTTTGACACAAGATGCTGAGGTCCCTGCACACAGAAGCTCAAGCTTGCAGTGGTCTGACATCTCTCGCAGGGAGTCCAACTCGAAACCAAGACAGGGTACTTCATTCTCTCACATCAGGTAATGGGTTTGTCTCTTTCCTAGGACATTCTTGGCTTTACACCCACATACATGCTAGGTACACTTAGGTAGGGTTTGAATCATAGGAGTACATTTGATTACTGTCATGTATCTACATGCCTGCATATATTCACTGTTTTAGCACCATGGTAGAATTCAACCTTTTATTTACTCTGTTGGTGCTTGTAATCTTATATATCTGTTTCTGTCTAATGGTTGTCGCAGCAAACATGTTTTACACTAAAATTACGCTGGTTCAATAAATGCTTATCAAAAACGCCCCCATTGTTTATTCTGTGTATCTCTGAGACTAAATGAGTATGACAGATTGAACGAAAAGTACTGTACTGTTTCCACGTTCCCTGAAGGATCAAGGGGTGTCAAGTTCGATAATTGCCAGAAACTATTCTCTCCTTGATACGGTAAGGGGTTTATGGTGGCACTGTGAGCTAGCTGGTGTAAATACTAATATATCCTTTGGGGGTGTCTGGAATCAGCCTGGACATCAATTCCTTAGTTTATGTTGTCTAAACAAGCAGATCCAATATATTTTTTAGAAACTACACGACATTACAACATTCAGCAACCTTTTCTGGTGCAACTAAAGCATGATTATCTGCAGGAGCTTTTAACGAATACCCACTCTTTTCTATCAATCGATCTCTCTCACTGCTAAGCAACACAATTTGCAACAGCTGATTCACATCTGCCCAATTTGGCTTACACTCTCCAAAATACATTTGTAACTAATTACATAGCAGTATTCTCTGATATGTTGGAGAACTATTTGTTAATATTAAATATATCAGAGGGAGCTAGGAAACATGAACAGTTACACCTCCTCTGAAGCTAGAGTAAACTTACTGAGTAAAGAGGGCACCCCGGTTACCAGGTCCCTCGTCATCGGCCTCATTAGAGGGTGGGGAATGTCTGCAATCATGAATATTTCAATATAGCTCTATGACTATGTGTTCCACTGTGCACCTCAAGACTATCCCTGGCATTGATAGGCCTGTAATCACAGTATGTGTGACCTTTTAAAGGAGCTGAACAAACACAGATTCTGGAGCAGAAGTGCTATTCGAAGGAGATAGTGTCTTGTGAGTACCATTCGCCATCCTCTAGAACCAGAAAAAAAAGTAACCTGCTTCGCTTCACCTGCTTGTGCATCGTGTCCTGTGCCCCTCCTGCTGGGGGCACCACTGGCACTGACGTGTGTTTAGATGTGGCAGCAAGCATGCCCCTGGTCTGTCTTGCTAGCATGGGAAAACTTAGAACATCCAGTATGTCCTCCTCTTTGTTCTCTTTTGCTCGGAAGAAAGATCATGAAACACACACAGTGTCTTTACTCCAGGAACTCCTCCCTCTACCCACTCATCAAGCCTAAACATGTTGTTTCCTACCCAGATGAACAAGCAAAACAACAAAAATATAAGCATGAATAGACTTTGTATTTTAATCTGCAGGTTGGGTGTTGACCTTGCTCCACCTCTGGGGTTGGTCTGTGGAGTTTGGGACAGCTCCTCTCCCACCTCAGTCTTAAAGTAGGCCGTTCTCGGCCTAAGGCAACAGGATCTCTGAAAGAAAACAGTATCTCCAAGCCTAGATAAAGCCTAAAACATGTCAATCATGCAAAACTAGTAATCTGCAAAACAAGAGAGACAAAGCTTAATTCCAGCAACGCATGTGATCATATAATGCTAAATCCTCGCAAAATTTCCCAATTTCCTCACACAAGCAACAGAAAGAAACTCGAAACCCAGACAGTGTGAGTAAGCAGGTGCTCAGCTTTCTCAGGAGAAGTGTGTAAAAAGACCTTGAATCTAAGATACACAAAGGGTGGATCATCAGCTGATCCACTGGCTAGCAGATTTGTGTGTGTGGCCACAATGGCAACAGGATATGAGAAGATTGTTTTTTCACAGGTCTAAAATACTGGGGGGTGGGGGAGAAGAACGTCAGTATTGTGAAATGAACTTACTGTCATTGCTCTGTTGTGTAGCAGTGAGAGGTGTCAGTGAGTGCACATTGGCAATATTAATGCCTGCACAGAATTTGTGGACTTTTTGATTAAATAATTGTAGTTAGGGAGTTGCATAGCGGAGAAGGGGTTTGAGTCAGGTTGTACTCCGAGGATCAAATTAAAAATACCATAAATTACCATCCCATACCATAAATTATAGGCCATTCATAAAAGCTGGGAAAACACTAGGTGACTATTGGGTGGAAATGAATGACATTCTAGACGTGAATTCTACTGCAATTAAGTTTCCTCTTACAACCTGATCATTCAGTGCAAGCAAAGCAATGGCAAAGCAGACGGCCGAATAATATTTTATCCTACTACGAACCATTGTATTTAGTGATTAGAATACAAATTGGTAGATCTATGGCTAAGTGCTTTTTGAAATATCTTAGACAACATGTTCTCCAAAAAGAAAAGTATTAACTATGGAAATAGTCACCTAAAATACACAGGAATATGATTTAAATTCTGAACGAAATGAGATTCACTAAAAATAGAAATCTTGATAGAAATTGCTACTACCGAACCAAACTCATTGTATGCCATTATTACACTTTCATCATGAGTTCCACAGAAACCTGTTAGCTTAGAATGTAAATCTGTAGCTTCATTGTACAATGTAAGTGTGGCCTGATCATTTCGAGGTTCACAATATCTGGACAACATTTACTAGCTATAAACCACGCCAGAAAACAAATGTTCTGCACAAGGTGACATTTTATTTTGAGTTCCTTACATTCTTGGTTCCCAGGTCATGGAGTGCCTTGTGGGTTATGGGTTTCTTGCTTGCTGTTCTCCTATTCGCCTGTGGAGAAAGAACAGAGGGCTCATGTTTAGGAAATCTTTTTCAGGCAAATGTCATCAGGATCACATTTTTCCCAGTGCTCATAATTACTCAAGCCATTGGCAAACCCATCCAAAGTACTTTTTATAAATAATGAAGTTGCAAGTTACAAGCATACGCATGTTATCTTTTGACACCGTTCAGTGTCTACTGATGCTCACAGTGAGCATCACAAAACCTATTGATAGAGATCTTAGTCTCTTTATTCACTGTGCCTAAGGGCACAACCTGTCACATGCATGGGAAGGTTCCTGGTAAAACAGGAGATGCAATAACATCACCTGAAACAGGAAGGTCAGGTAATCTCACTCCTAGTGGAAACCCTGCACAGGTAGGTCGGCTGTTCTGTTTATATTAAATGTGTTGCTCCCAAATGTAACTAACAAACCTACATACTGCTTTGGAAGATATATATATGGTGCACTATACATATAATGCAAGCTCCAGCACTGAAAGACTCAATTCGCTCACCGTGGTCATTCTGCAAGAAATGAAATTTCAAGAGGTAAAAGCCACAAAAGACAGACTCCATCACACACCCAATAAAATGTCTTTATGACCCATACAATACAAAGAGCTATCTGTAGCATTTATTTGCAGTATGCAGGTAACAAAGATTTTCCGATCTAGCCACATGGGAAGTTGTTCATCAGTCATATTTATTGTATAGATGCAACCCTTGGAGACCAATACAAAGTATGACGCAAGTATGTCAAGTGGTATTACCAACAACCGATTTTAGAGTTGCCTTAAAAATATGGTCACTGAACATGCCTTAGAGATTTGCAACCTCAAGAGATTTACATGTGACCACAGAGGTGCCAATTGGGGGTAGAAAGGGACAGTTTTGGTAAAGAACACAGGCCCTGGGAACCTGAATGGCAGGGACCCCAGGCCCATCAAATCAAAGTGCATCAGTAATCTGGCAAAAAGTGTGGGGGCGTTACTGCAACAGACACCTGGCTTCCTACAGGGTACACCCCCTAGTATGCCACACTGGTTGGTTGGGTCTCCCCATCTGCAAGATGGCGGGGACTGAGAGTTGTGCTTCACCTTGCCTCTCCCACCTGAGGGGTGGGTTTCTAGGTAGGCACACCTCTCCTCCTGACTTGGTATTTCCGCCAATTCTTGTGCCCAAAGTGGGGGTCAGAATCAGCGGGTCCAGTTGCTGGGAGCAGCAAATGGCTGTGGTAGCTCGCAAAGGCAGCAAGCCTTTGAAGCTTTCCCTTCATGGACGCTGCCCATCCTGGGGGGGAGGCTTGCCCCCTCGTCCCAGGATATGCATTGTTTCAGGACCCCTAGAGCGGAAGGCTCTCGACCCAGGGGTCCAGAAACATGTCTGGTGGTGGTAGCTGGCGAGCAGCCACTCAGCCAGGACACTAGACATAGGTCATTTTTTAGAGGGCATCTCTAAGATGGCCTCTGAGTGCATTTTTCAGTCAATGACACACTGGCATCAGTGTGGGTTTAATGTGCTGAGAAATATGATAGCAAACTTCCCAGTTTTCAGTAAAGCTATTTTGGTGCTGTGGAGTTCGTAATGACAAACTCCCAGTACGATATACTCTTAGTGGTATTACTGTACTTACATTGTCTAAGAATTGGCTTAGACACTGTAGGGATATAGGGCTCATGCACCTGTACCCTCACCACTGGTATAGTGCACCCAGCTAGAGGGGTGACTTATCTGTGTTAGGGCAGTGGGTGGTAGGCATGGCACACAGGGATGTGTGCCATGTCCACTCTTCACTTTGTTCTGCACCAAAAAAACTCAGGCCTGCAATGGCAGTGTGTGTGTGTAAAGGCACAGGGCCTCTAAGGGTGGCACAATAAGTGCTGCAGCCCTTAGAGACCTTCCCCGCTCACAGTGCCCTTGGTACCTATGGTACCTTCTACAAGGGACTGACATGTGACCAGAGTTGCCAATTGGGTTTTGAACAGTACAATTTGGGCAAAGTACATAGGCCCTGGTTACCTGGTTGGCAGGAACCCAGGGAACACTCAAAGTACATCAATAGTTTGGCAGAAAATGGGGGCAACCATGCAAAAAGGGCACTTTCCTACAGTTGGATCCCTCCCAAATGTGCTATAGGGTGTCTCACATTACTGAAATAGCCCTCTGACTGATATCAATTTAATCCTGGATCAGGAAGGATCAGCTGTCCTGATCCACCTTGATATTTCTGCAGTATTCAAAGTAGCGTATCAAACAAAACTATTTCAGTGATTATACAAATCTGTGATTTGCCTTCATGCTTGAGAATGGCTACGGTCATTTCTGTCGAAGAGGACCAAATCTATTCACATGCCCCCATCACTCATCTTCAGGTTATCTCTCATAAGGCATACCCCAGGACTACACACTGAATCACACCTTTTATTGGGCCCGATTCACAAAGGTAAACTTAGACTTATGTCTATGTTTACTACTTTTTGGTAATAACAAAGGTAAGTTACTACAAGTAACTTTACTAATAGTAATTTTACTAGTAGTAACAGTTTTATATTGGTAACGTTACTAGTAGTAAATAACCTTTGTAAATACCAGAAAGGAGTAAACTAAGACTTAAGTAGTTAACTTAGACTTAAGTCTAAGTTTAATACTTTTTGATATTTACAAGGATGTGCTACTAGTAACTTTACTACTATCAAATCAAATCAGGGACATTTGTACAGTGCACATATCACTCGAAAGTCTCATTGTGCTTGCAGACAGCTCTGAAAGATTACTCATTTAGTTGTCAAACAGCCATGACTTCAGCTTCTTGCGAAATCATTTGTGATCTGTGATAGTACGTAGGTTTAAGGGCAGTCTGTTCCAAGAAGCAGGGGCAAGAAAGGAAAAAGACCTTCCTCCATTTCTCGCTGTGCGAATTCTGAGAGGTGCGAGACATTTTACTACTAGCAACTTTACTACAAATAGTAAAGTTACTAGTAGTAACTTACCTGTGAAATTAATCCACAAAGGCAAGTTGATAAAGGTTGGGGGTCAAATACCCTGGACACTGATCTGAGAGCTATAACCAACCTGCAATAAAAAATACCCTAATAAATGCCTGTGATCAGGAAGAGCAGCCGGTCCTGACATAGCCATACTGGGTCCCACACCCAGTCACAAGGAACAGAACCCTGACTTGAACAGTCCATCACTCTTACCTGGGGCCCATTTCTTTCCTTCACCATGTCTCGGCAAGGTCCCAGGTCACTCTTTCAATAAGGGATAGCAAGGGGGAGAAATCAAACTGAATTTAGAGGGCACAGGCCAATTATCATTTTGTATCTCTTGTGTTCAACCCTTTCTTATGTCATAGAATTGTATAAAGTGCACAGCTACTCAAAGAGTGTCCCTGCGCGAGCCCAGTTTGAAGAGAGAGGAAAAAAGAGGGAAGACAACTTAATTAAAGAGGAAAGCCTTAATGCTCTCCCTAAAATTTTTAGGATCCTGAAGGCAGGATAAGACAAGAGGGAGTTGGTTCCAGGCCACAGCCACTGTGTACACAAAGGAGCTGCCACCTACCCTTTTAAGGCGGAACCTGGAAGTGCAGGCCCTCAGCACAATGGAAGAGCGAAGCTGCCTAGTAGGAGCATAGAACTGAAATAGCTTCCTTAGGTACACCAGGCCGAGCCCATGAAGGGCAGCATGTGTCATTACCAGGGACTTACATTTCACCCTTACTTTCACCGGTAACCAGTGCAGGTTACGAAGGTGCTGCCTGATGCTGATCCGCTTAGGGAGTTTACAAAGAGTTTTGCCGCAGCACTTTGAACTACCTGACGTTTTTCCAGTAGATAGCCAGGCAGACCAGTATACAATGCATTAGCATAGTCAATGCGTGAGGTAATGAGTGCTCGAGTGATCGTTTCCCTTGCGGAAAGAGGGAGTAAAGGCAGAAACTTTTTTAGTGGTTTCAAAATGCCAAAGCACATTCCAGTGAGCTTGTTGATGTGAAGGCCGAAGCTCAGCTTTCTCTCGAACCAAATCCCTAAGTTCTTAACAGGTTGACCCCTTGGTATGGGCCGGGGATAATCATCTGGCCAGAAGGAGTGCCAGTACTGAGGAGGAAAGTTACTGAAGAAAGGAATCTCAGTTTATAACTTCCCTAATAATCTATGCTATTTTCCAGCTTATCTCTTCAGATTTCTAGTGTATATGGTTAATCACTTATTGGGAAAACATTTAAGGCATTAAGCATAATGGATATCTTACCTTCTTTAAAATGAGCACATGTTTTCCTGTTACATTAAGTGCAATCAATTGCATATCTCCAGAATTGTTGAAATCTTCGTAACATATAGTGTACACTAAAGAATAGATGAATCTTTAGTAGTGAACTAATCTCATTACTACTGCCATTTACGAAGTTTCTACTATCTGTATTCCATTGGAAACATCACATTTAATATGTTGGGCATGCCTAAAAGGAAGTCACTGTGCAAATATATTCCTGTTTCTGCTACATGCAATCCTTCTCTGGCATTATCTGGAGGAGAAGTCACACACTTAGCCTCACTGATAACCCTGTGAAGTAAGTGATAGAAATGTCATCACTGTGCTAATACTGAAATAAACTGTGTTGTATTTCACAGTGTCTCCTCAGATTGCTTATTTTGAGGTTACAAAAACTTACTGGAAGTATTCCAATTCCCATTTTTGTAGTGATCTATTTTATTTTGGAATGGACCTGGGGCACTGCATTTCAAATACTTTATTGATACTGAACTAAACATTACCTCTTCAGACCCTTAGAGCTATTTTGCTGTAATGGGTTAGATCTTTTTACTCAGGCCTCTTAACAATGCATTCTTTTATTTTCAGGATCATGATCTAGTGAGAATAAATCTCTCTAAAAGATGGTGACAATATCTGCCTTTCATATTTAGAATGTGCACTGAGGTGCAACAGTGCAACACATCACGCAACAGAAGTACTTTGAGAGAATATACTAAAACACAGAAGAGTATTTTACAACAACTTTTCATATGTCAATAGACCTGAGTACTTGTTCTTCAAAAATCACTTGTAGAACTCACCTGGATCATGATTAGCAGTCAATTGCAGAAGCATAACATTTTCACAGGCCTTCATGCATTCCCTTACAGTTTTAAATATGTCCAGATACAGAAGTGAGTGAGACACGAAAGCCATACTGACAATAATCAGTTATAACCAGTTCTTAAATCTCAAGATTACAGGACTGATGGACGGGGATGGTTGTTCTCGACAGATATCCGTCTATACAGATGTTACCTGCATTTCTTCAGTAAACTCTTCATTGGCTAATTCAAGATGTGCAAAGCAGGAGTTTCTTTCTTTCTTTGTTTTGAAACGCTTCTTTCTGGACTTTCGCTAAGGAAAGGAAAAATGAGGGTTACCTAACCAATTGAATCACGAACCAAGTATAATAAAAGACATTACAATTAACATGGGCCCTGGGATCCTCTGGATAAAGGACTTGTTCAACAGCCATGAGAGCACGGCAGAGTACTCAAAGTTTAGTAATGCAAAATATAAAATAATCACTGAAAAAAAATGTTTATTAAATAACATGTTTGTACTATACTATACTTTAGTATAACATTCTTAGACATTCAAAGATCCAAACAAAAACCAAAAACAGTAAAACTCGGACAGTTATGACTAGCCATGTAGCGAGAACTTGCATCCCCTTGCCTTGACACACACTGCCCCCCTCTCTCTGATAAAAATCAAAATCTCGTGCCTAGAAAAGAAGATCAGATAGGATACTTGTGAACTCAAAGGAAATATCCGTGGTACAGCACAATTTTTCCAGAAGAGTACCTTTTGATCTCCAGCTCTGAATCTCATTTTACAGGGAATGCCATCATTGAATTTGTTCCTTTGAAAAGGTTTGTTATTAGTAAGAGGTGTCTACTAAAAAGTACAATTTTATTATTTACTCTTTATGTGTTGATCTAGCACCATACTGCAAACATTTAATGAACGGAAAAAAGAACTGCCAGTGAAATGGACTGAAAGTCAAGAATGTCTGCTGAACAATGATAGAAAGATGAAATCAGTGTATGATAGGTAGGAAAGAGGGTAGAAAAGTCTGTAGAAAAGCCTTAAAATAGTCAATTATTTCCAACACAATTGCACTTCAAATGGGTATCTTACTTTGGTGCCCAAATGGTGTAATTTGTCATGTTCTCGGACTTCTTGTGCAAAAAATAAAGGGCACATTCTTGAATACTACAAGATTTAGTTACTACGAAACGATTTTAGAGCCTTTTATTCCGATTGGGTCCACAAACTGATACATCTTCATAGAAGGTGAATTGTCCTTACTCTGAGATGGGTGTTTATATGGATCAGTGGCAACACCTTGTCTTTTCACGAATGCATGTGCATTATTTTGCCATTCTAAGTACAACATGTTGTCCATTTTAGTGTAAGCAACAAATAAAGTACAACATACATTCTTAGGTGACATTACACAGCTGAGAGACTCAGCAGAAGGATAGCCACTATGAGCAGTGGACAAAAAAATTATCTAGTATTAATGTCATGTTGGCAGAAGGTACTCTGATGAGAAACACTTTTAACTGATGTAGTAACATGACTACCGAAAGAGGCAAGCAGGTGTAACCATAACTCTGGTATATACATACATATGGAGAAGTAGAAAAAGAACACCGCTGAAAGATATTCCGCCTGTGTATTAGATTAAAGAAAGGATGGAAGGAATATAACACAGGACTACATTTGGAACGTTGTAAAATATAAATAGGCTACATCGGCAAAGGTGGAAACTTATGGAAGTAACATTTGTCATCCAGATCTCATTCTTTTAATGGCACATTTACAAAAAGCTCAGATGTGTTTTATTCATGCGTTGATAGCACAAACAATTAGCACATATGCAGTTAATATTCAAGGAATAGAAAACTTGCAAAAGATAGCTGGGACTTTAGGAAACAGGTATTTTTAGAGAATGTAACCTAATAATTGTAAAGGTACATGACAAATAGAGTTACTTTCTGGGTGGAAGGTGAGATATTAATGTGCTCACTGAGAATAGCTCTACATCTACAATCTTATCAGGTGGGGTTTGAACACCTGAGTCAGTTCTGGTCTTTGTCAGATGATTTGCAGCTGATGTCCAATTGCTTACGTATCTCTACCACGATTCTTTCAAACTGGCCAGTGCCTTTGACGCTGTTGATTAATCACTCTTGATCATTCACCTGAAGGTATATGTTATTCGAGCAGGACCCACGGACATGTACTGGTTCTACTCTTAATCTAGAATGACCTAGTAAATCTACTTTCTCTTTGACTTATGAATGATGGCTCCTGGCTGTCCTCCCAGAGACTATGTTTAGCTTCACTATGGATGAGGGTGACCCTGCGTTATGCTTTTAAACTTATCAGTGACTGATAACCCAGACCACACCACAGTGGTGAATATGGTTTGGAGTCTCATTGAGATGCCAGAAGTAGCTAGTAAGATGCTGGAAATGCAGTTTTATTTCAGGGCTTTAGAGTGGTGAGGAGTCGATGACAGTACGAGTTACGCTGAGGTGCAAATGTTCTCTATTGTTGGTTAGTACATTCAACCACTACACTTGCTTCTAGTAGACAGTGGGGTGATTGCTAAAACTATTCCAAGATAGGATATTTGACTACATGAAATAAAATGTGCCTATTGCTGTTCTACTGAGAGTCTTTAATGCATTTGATAAAATCAATTATTGGGTAGATTGTAATTGGATGAGTATGAATTTACCCCAGACAGAAATCTTAACGATGGGGAATGACTCAAGCATGTGAGTACATGAAAGAACCAAAGTTGGAGAACATAAAATTACTTATTTGTAACTGGTTCTCGAGCACTAGTGTACTCTTCAGATTCATATACTTTTTAATGTGTTCCTCACAATTGCAGAGATATGTAGAATGCTTTATACAACTTGTTTTTACTATTAAATCTTTTTATTGAGGAAATGCAGCACATACGAGCAAGATCGTTGGTTACAGCCATCACATCATTGTACACATAGCTAAGACAAGAATCAATGTGTCCCAGTAAGTCCAACTATGCTGATGCCAATCGGAGCTGCTGCAAAACAGGTTTTACACCCATCTTAACTTGGAATAAAAAATAACTTACCACCCCCCCTACCCTGCCCATCCCCCCCACCCGTGTTCCAAGTCCACCACCTACCATATCTATGCCCCTACAACCTTCAGGCCGTTCACGTGTGTTCAGGATCAGAGAGGCGCAACAGCCTAAGATAGCGGGGGCATGTGACCTCCCAGAATTCTGAGGCCAATAGGGACAGAAAAGGCCGCCACAGCTCTGCATTTCTGGAACCCTCCCCCGCCATCGTCAGTGAGAGTTTTTCCATCCCAAGCACATGCCATAAACGATGTAGCCAACCATTGAATGTGGGAATATGTGTGGTCCTCCATTGTGTGAGAATGTTCTGCCGTTGCAGAACCCAGGGCAATAGGAATCAAGCGGCCTCTGCTGGAGTGTAGGGGATACATCAGGGGATTCGGTAGACCCAGTAGGACATATGCGGGAAGGCGCGGTATCTCTGTCTCTAGATGCGCATCTATCTCATCCAGTATTCGCTTCCAATATGCCTGCAGGTGAACACCGTCCCAAAGCAAGTGGACCAGGGTACCCACCCGACCACAACCCCGCCAACATGTCGCGTCCATGGTGTGATCCATTGCGTGAAGGCGCTCGGGGTATAGTACCAATAGGTCGCGATCTTGGTGAGGGTGTCGGTGAGTCTCATGTGGTACGCTGAATGCCGGGCTCTATAGTAGACTCCCTCCCATTCTTTGTGGCTGAGTGCGGGGCCTACCTCCTTCTCCCAGCGAGCCCTACCAGCACTGTACGTCTGGGCATGCCTAGCCAGCAGCATTTTATATAAGTCCGAAATTAATTTTTTGTCTGTTTTACGTGTAATCAGCCAGTGCTCATAAGGCAAGAGACGCCTAGCAGCCACCGAGTGCACCTGGTCACTCAGTGCCCAATGTCGCACCTGAAGGTATCGCAATCTCTCCGACTCCGGCATCCCATATCTTTGCCGAAACTGAGTAAAGGGAATAATTCCCTTCGGTGTGTACATATGGAAGAGGCAGCGGCAACCAGCAGGCCGCCACCCCGCGTATGCCACCGCGTCCATACCAGGCGTGTAGTCAGGGTTATCCAACAAGGGCGTGAGCGGGGATGGGAAGGTGGTGAGTTCGTGCTTAATGTTGGTGATAGAGCAAGCATCGCATCGCGACTTGCTCGAGTCAAGAACCTCGGCCGTGTGTAATCAATTAATAAATTGTTCGTCTTACTAATCTTTTATTTTCATATTCGAACAAGGTAGAGGAAGCTTGCATACGTGTATTTCTAATACAACTAATCCATGTCTTTAAAAAACATGGCCGCCGCTTGAAAAGTGCTTCTGCGCATGCGTCAGTCACACTCACGTGACCTGACGTAGTTATAAGTTTTGGAGGGAAAGGGTGCGCATGCGTAATACACAGCTTTCGTGAATAACGTGGTAATGCTCTTGTGAGTGTGTATATGTTGCTAACATTTAAACTGCATAGTATATTTTTATAATGATAAGTTTGAAGTACAAGACCAATGATGTGTTTACATACATTTATTTCTATGTATTAATTTGTTCTCGCTTACTTTTCATGTACTGCGGGAAATGGGGGTCCGAACCGGTTGGGAGCCATATTGAGGGTCTCTTCTGCGCAGACTCGTGGTGCACTGAAAGGTGGCAACATTGGACTGTGGAACTCAGCCAGCTGGCAGCCACCGTCAAGATGCTCATGGGAAAGCCACCTCTGCCCTACGAGAACGGAGAAAGTTGTTCCTTATATGATACATTGTGTGTTGCGCTACTATTTGCCGTGCAGTTTCTCATGGGAACCCCAATCTTGCTAGGCGGTACCCAGAGATGTAAATTAGGCCTCCAAATAATCTATTCTGATTGGTGTGTTACCCAAAGCCTACCTTAGGACCAATCCAAATTGAGGGATTCTGACACTTTGCAACATTGGGGGGTGGTACACCGTCCCCAAACAGTATAACTACCCTGGGTTCACCTAGGGAAGTTGTCCGACTTGTCTGGTTTAGCTGACCTGTCACTGACCCAACGCACTCAATAGGTGACTGAAGATACAGAGTACTGCGGAGCACTCTGTCCGAAATTGACCATAGACTAAGGTTTTACTAAACCTTAAAGTGCTGGCGGAGCACTTTGCTGGGAGTTCGCTGACCCAATCGGGGTCTTGATCGATAGCTGCAGTGAGGGTGGAGCGCAGGCGTTGCTTCCGAACTGCGGGTGCTGGTCCTGTCCTGAGGGTCCTGTCCGAGAGGTCCTGTCCTGATTCCTAATCTGAGGGTTTCCTGTCCTGTCCTGGGTGTCCATTCTGCACCTGCTGTCCATTGAGGGGTATCCTTCCTTGAGGGTTTCCTGTCCTTAACTGACCCGTGGCCAGGGTTTGGTTTTCACACCAGTCTAGGTAAATATCACTCTGAATCTTGCACCTTTCTATGTTTCTGTCTTTTTGCTTTAATAAAGACATACCTTTGCATATGTTAAATTTCCATGCTTTTCCCGCAACCATTGAATCATAAAGTCATTTGCATTTTATTTCAAAACGTGTTCCTATGTTGCCTTACCTGTTAGAAATTATATTTTGCATTGCAGTTTGTCATTTCCTGATATGGTCTAGAACCTCCTTACTTAAACTGTCTAAAGAACTTTTGCCTTAAAGCATAGCGTGTCTCTCTTCATAGACTCTCCTATAGATGTAAATGTCCCGAACTCCTGTCTTATTCCCTTGAAATAAATCTAGAATACCAGTCCTAATCAAAGCCTATCCCATCTTTAGTAATTCATCTGAAACGTTCTAATTCCTGATCCTTCATTTAAGTGTGTCCGGATTCCATTAGTCTATAAATGGTTGCTCTGACTTATTTGCTATTCAGCTATGTACTTTCTGTTATTCTGATTATCGATTGCTTAATTACTGTGAATTTGATTATTGCTGAAATTTACTAAATTAGATAAAGACTTTAAAACTTCCAGTTGTCCGTGGTCATTTACAAAAGGTATTGAATATTATTTGTTGGGTTTGTATTTTGCTGCCTTTCCTTTTACAGCTAGCTCCCTGATCCATGGTGGTCATAGGTACCCGTGTCTGTGGATGGTAAGTCGGGTACGCTGAAGAATAACGAAGGGAACTCACTAATATCTGATAGCAGAGCGTGAGGTCATCTGATCAATGTATATGGTGATTTGAAATATATGGGCCCGAAGCCAGAAGTGGCGAAATTATTGGTCGGGTGACCCGCGCGCTCTATCAGTATTTTCTGGTAAGCAGAGGATGGTTAGGGAACAGTTAAAGGTTAGGTAGGACTAGTTAAGCTAAGTCAAGTCGGTAGCTGCTAGTATATTGATGCTGCTATAAGAGCGGCCGTTTCGAGGAACTGATCACTCTCTTGAAATGTGTTGCTTTTGAAATTTATGAATTGTTTTAAAATTGTTATTCTTGTTCTTATATTGTATTATGTATTAATCCAAGCGTATGTAAAACGTATAGTTAAGTGTTGTCAGAACTCCCCGGGGAATTGAATAGGCAAGTGGTGAATAGAATCCATTGCCTTGAGGTCGCAGGCTCAAGGAAAGTTAGGTGCAGGTTAAGTAGAAAACCAGAAGCACTAACTAGCGTTTTTCTGAATACATGTGTGAATAAATGTTAGTAACGAGGTTCATTGGCAAAATTCCAATAGTGGCGTAACCTAGCGAGGGTCACATCGGAAGAGTAGCAGGTTCATCGGAGCTTGAGTGAAAGCAAAGGGGTCCGCTGGGAAACCCTAGACTCGGATATATCCCGGAAAGAGTGGATGGGTCTAGGGAAGTAACAGGTTCACTGATGCTAGAGTGAAGGGTAGGCGGAAGAGATCTACCCGCAGCGTGTGAAAAAGTAAATGGAAGTAGTTTACTTGCAGTAAAAGAAATCTTTCCTGTCTAGACACTTGAGCACTGTGGCGAATGTGTATTCGTTGTTAAATATACCAAGCACTAGCACTTTAGAAAGAAAGAAAGTTTCCGTTACCTTGTGAAGGGAGGGAGTCAGTCGCGAAGCGTCTCTGACGTCACTCTGTGCCGCGCTGGGATTGGTAGAAAACAGCGGGCGGGTAGCGGGGCCGGAATTGTGAAGGAGGGGTGAGCGCCGAAGCGTGAGAACTGTCTCGCGAAAAGGCCGCGCACCCATTGGCCGAAAATATTTGAACGCGTGCACCCATTGGTCGCACGGAATTGCAAGAAGCATTCTGATTAGAGGTAATTTGTAAACAAAGTTAAGCGTATAAATCGTATGTGGCACTCGTATTCTCCAGAAACTAGACCCGATCCAAGAAACCAAGGGTTTGAAAGGGATCAGTGGAAAGCTAATAGATACGATATTATGTACGGAACTAAGAGAAAAATGTCCCTTGTAAAGAAGGTAAAGAATTACTTTAAAAAGGACAAGCCGATTAAAACTAGAGAGGGCATTGTTATTCCACCACCAAATACTCCCGCCTCTTTCATGATGTTTGACAGAGGGTACAATACGTGTGTGTGGTTAGAAAATTGGGTGAAGTACACAGAAGACGACGGAATAATGGCCTTTCCGTTAGAAGGTACCTTTAATGGTAGAATCCTATTCAATTTAAGAACCCGAATGAATGAATTACATCCCAGACCGAGACTAACGCAGTATGAGGCATTAGAGGAATGGGAGATTGAGGCTTTCCAAAGAGAGAAGCCCCGAATGGACAAAGGGCTGACAAAGTATTACCCAAAACTGAGGCAAGAATCCCGAGATAAAAAGATGAAACAATGGAGACAGAGCATGATTGTTGAAGGACTGTTTCCCATGATGCCAGCAGAAGATCCTCCTGGGGGGGGGAAAATAACAGAAAAGACTAAACATTGGGGGCCCCTGGGAGAGTCAGATGACGAATTGTTAGATGACATGTGCATGAGAAGTCCGCCTCCTTATAATGAGGGACACCGACCTTCGAGTGCAGGAGATATTCCCCGGAGACCCCTACAAAGGGAAGAGGTCAGGTCCGCAAGTTTAGGAGGGGATTATATAATTCCTCCTTATACTGAGAATCTAGGACCCATAGAACCCCGAAGTATTTACCCCAGGAGAACCGTAGGTGGAGAGACAGGATATTCACGTGAAGGAGAGTTTTTCCCTCGTCCCCCTTATGGAGGAGAGGTGAGGTCCGTAGGTTCAGGAATGCCGTTATTACAGCCCCAGAATGAGGAAGATCCAAGAATCCTAGGCACAGGAAGTCTGTTTCCGAAGCCTAACTATGGCGGAGGGCCGAGTGAGACTCATCCCACTGCCCCGAGTTATGCTCCCATTCTGACCCCGCAGGTGTTACATGGAAACTCCTTGGACAGGTTATTAGAAGAGAAAGAGCGAGAAGCGCTGGGGAATCAGCGAGCTGAAATAATACGGAAAATGTCACAGCTAAATGCAAGTCCTGAAGCCTTGACGATCCCAGTAACAATCGGACCGGTGGTTCCGCTGTACGGGGACCGTCAAGGGACTCCAAAAACTCCCGTAATTACCCCTGTCATTGCACCGACCAGACCAGAACCCTTAATTATAGATGATCAGACCAGTGAGTGCGAGTCGGAGGTCTCGCTGCTAGATCTGCCCATTAGAAAGACTGGGAAAAGGATCCCGAAGCCGCACACGTTTAGTACGAGGGCAATTCAGATGGAATCGACCTCGGGTACTAGGAGTGTCACATTGGTGACTCCTGAAGAAATCGAAAGATGGAGTCAGGAATTGGAAAAGCAAACGTCCCCAACGAAACCTTTAGATCTTTACAAGCTGAGAATAGAAATAGAGGAATTGATGGCAGGAAACGTAGGATTAGACAGATTAAATACCTACTCCGAAGACGAAATGCTGTTTATCTGCAAAAGTCTCACCCGAAATACCCGAGTACTTCATGAAAAACTGACAGACACTGCTGCTAGCATGGGTATAGATATTTCAAGATCGAAACCGCTGCAAAAACCATATGGAGCAGATTTCTCAGACAAAGATTTGGAAAACTTGAATGCTTCAGGAAAGAAAGCACAGGTCAAGGAACTATTGTCAGTATTGCAAAAATGGGGAGATGTGGAAAGGTGGAAAGCTAGATGGGTCAAGAAAAAGGATGAGGCCAGGTCTAGGCAGGCAACTCCCGAATTTTTGCTAAAATAAGCTGAAAAACCAGAGCAGTTATGCCCTATGCGCGAAGTACCAGGTGGGAAGTATGTGCACGTTCCATGGTCCAGACAGGATATTGTGTCCTTTACTAACGATTTCCCAAAATTGCGCGAAAAACCAGTAGACTGGTACCGGCAGGTGGAAAGGTTCGTAAAGGTACAAAAATGCCTGTGGAAAGACCTGGATGGGTTTTTCGACATTGTGGTCCCGGTAGATCTGTGGACCAAGTGTAAAATAGCCATAGCTTGGTCTAGTGAAGAATACCCGAGAGATGGCAACACAGGGGAACCATCGAAAGAAGTGATGAAAAAATATGAACAAGTAATACAGCATTTGAAAGTAAAAGTGCCAGCAAAGGAAACTGATTGGACCAAGATAGATAGAACAACACAGGAAAGAGACGAGACAGTGCACTCCTTTTATGAAAGGCTGTTGCAGGTGTTCAAAACATACAGCGGTATAGACAACATCGAGATGAAGGATATGACACATTTTATTTACAGGTTTGTAAATGGTTTAAGACCCGAAATTTGTCAGTGGATAAAAGATAACAAAATCTGTTGGCATACTAAAAAGATGGATGAGGTCCTACGGTACGCAAAGTACTGTGAGGACGAGATGGCAGAAAAGAAAAAGGCTCTCAAGGAGAAGGTTATGTGGGCTCAAGTGAAGCTCGCAGAACAGCAGGAAAAACAATTGAATAAAATGGCCAAAACTAATGAGAACAAAAGTCTTGGGGAAGGGGGTGGAGGAAAGCCCCGGCCCAAACTGAGCAGGGAGGAGGCAAAGAAGAAATTTCCCTGCCACCAGTGCGGGGAAATTGGACACTGGCGAAACGAGTGTCCTTATCTGCAGGATGATAACACCCAAACACCTGATTTAACTCCACAGACGCAGAAAGAAAGACCAAGAAAGACTCAACCACAGGTAAAAACGATTCAGTTGCCTCGAGCACCAAAGCAAGTATTTAAGGGAAAATCCACGCAGGGTGATGACGTAGAAGTCTGGGAAAGCAATGAGAACAGAAATACAGCAACTTCGCAGTATTTACTAAACGATACCTTCCTTTGTGATGACCAGTACTGACGGGGCCTGAGAGGCGAGGACGAGGAGTGCGTACTTGGCGCCTCCTTGCCGGTAGACCAGTCCGGACCATACATTGAAGGAAAGGTTGACGGAAATGATGTCACTTTTCTGTTGGACACTGGCGCTACCCGTTCTACTGTGAGAACAGTGGACGTTCCAAACCTACCCCTCTCGGGAGAAGCCATCCAAGTAGTGGGTGTATCTAATCAATTGATTAGTACTCCTGTTACCGAGCCCATGGAGATCTCAATTGGAAACTTTAAAGAAATGCATAGATTTGTCGTTTGTGACACCAGTCCAGTGAACTTACTGGGACGTGATTTGCTGTGCAAAATGAACTGTACCATCTTTTGCACACCAAAGGGTGTTGAAATTCAGACCCCAGATGAAGATGGCATTTATAAATTAATGTTAATCAGACCGGACTCAGAAATTAAACGAATGACTATGCAGGATTTGCCCAAAGAACTCCAAGAAACAGTGAAGACAGAGGTATGGGACTTTACCGGAAAAGATGTAGGATTAATGAAAAACGTAGACCCCATACAGATAGCCATCAAGGACAATGCAGTATATCCTAATACTAAACCCTACAGAATGAATGCAGAAGTGAGAGCAGGGGTTGCCCTGGAAATACAGAAATTGCTAGAGGGAAACATCATACAGAAAGTAATGAGTAGCCCATGCAACTCACCGATTATGGGTATCAAAAAGCCTAGTGGCAAGTACAGAGTAGTGCAGGATCTAAGAAAGGTAAACAAGATAGTGATTCCTTGCTGCCCAATTGTCCCGAACCCAGCAGTGATTCTGTACCAGATCCCCTGGGATGCTGAGTGGTTCACTGTGATAGACCTATGTCATGCATTCTTTTCCATTCCCTTGCATCCAGACAGCAAATTTCTTTTCTCATTTGCCTTCAACAGTCACGTGTATGTCTGGAACAGGGTCCCCCAGGGGTACACAGAGAGCCCCTCTATCTTTAATCAGATCTTGAAAAAATGCTTGGAAACTTTGGTCTTACCTGGAAATTCTGTCTTGGTGCAATACATTGACGACCTCTTGGTGGCGTCCAAAAGTCATAGGGACTGTGTGATTGACACCATTGCCCTACTGAATCACCTGAGTGAAAAGGGACATAAAGTGGCCCCTGAAAAATTACAGTTCTGTGCAAAATCAGTGAAATATCTGGGGCACCAGATAGAGAAAGGCATCAGGAAAGTAACATCAGAAAGAGTGAGGATAATTCAAAAGATGCAGTTACCCCGTACTCAGAAAGAAATCAGAATGTTCCTTGGAGTGATAGGATACTGCAGGCAATGGATTGTGGGATTTGCGGTCCTGGCTAGGCCTTTGATAAAAATGACCAAGAGAGGAACACCGGATATCGTAGAATGGGATGATGAAAGCTTAACAGCCTTCACAAAATTGCGAGATTGTCTGTGTACAGCCCCTGCGTTGGGAATGCCAGACTATTCCAAGGATTTTGCCCTGTTCTGTGACACTCGTGATAATTGCGCATTGGCAGTCCTAACCCAAGAACATGGCACAACCAGAAGGCCTGTGGCATATTTCTCTGCCACCCTGGATCCAGTGGCTGCTGGATTACCAGGATGTCTGAAAGCAGTAGCTGCTACTTGCACAAGTTTAGAGCAGAGTGAATCCATTGTCATGGGACATCCTGTTACTGTGTATGTTCCACATGGAGTGGTAATTTTGTTAACAAGAACGAAAACTCAGTATCTCACCCCTAGTCGGCTGACTAAATACGAGAGGATTCTCGTGGGTGCTGCAAATATAACAATTGTCAGGTGCAACATTCTGAACCCCGCTACTCTGCTTCCCAATTCAATGAATATGGAAGATGGGGAGGAAGATGAGCATAACTGCATTGATTTAACAGAATTTAGCACAAAGCCACGCCCAGACATTAAAGAAACACCTTTGCCTAAACATGACTTGGAATTTTTTGTGGATGGTTCATACCTAAGACATGAACAAGGAGGCCTGAGTGCTGCCTATGCGGTAGTCTCCTTAACCAAAATTGAAGAGGCAGGTTATTTATTTGAAGTAAAGTCTGCACAAATAGCCGAATTGATCGCGATGATAAAGGCTTGCAAATTGGGGAAAAACGTACGCCTAACAGTGTATACTGACAGTCAGTACTGTTTTGGGGTTGTGCATGACTTTGGCCAATTATGGCTACAGAGGGAGTTCCTGACCTCATCAGGTACCCCTATTCGAAATCAAGACCTTTTAGAGACAATCCAGTTACCAAAGGAACTGGCAGTGGTCAAATGTGCTGCCCATAAGAAGGACTTTGACCCTGTATCTTTGGGAAATGATTTCGCGGATCGAGTGGCAAAATTATGCGCCAGAGATCGATATATCATAAATCCAAAACGGGGGGGGGCCCGGAACCAGCTGCCAACTTCGAGTGTTTGAAGAAGTGCCTACATGGGATGAAGTGAGAGAATGGCAGCAGGCGGCACCCTGGCAAGAGAGAGAGAAGTGGAAGGAAGAAGGGTGTAGACCAAGACGAGAGGATGGTGTCATCTTGGGCCCAAATGGTATGCCTGTGTTACCCAGACACTTGCTTGGCGCAATGGCGAGATTGATACATGAGGGATCACACATTGGTAGGGATGCCATGATTCTGGTATTCCAACAGACTTGGTATAGCAGGAAGTTCAGGAAAGTCCCTCTGCCAGAGGTGCCTGTCAGGTGCCTGTCATGTCAAAAAATGAACCCAGGCAAGAGAACAATAGTGGAACTAGGGAAAATTGGGAGGTCAGCGGGTCCCTTTGTGAGAGTACAAGTTGATTTCATCACCATGCCACGTTGTGAAGGGAAGCGTTATGTCCTTGTCATTGTCTGCCTATTTTCAAAGTGGGTGGAAGCTTACCCTACTCCCCAAAGTGACGCACTGACAGTAGCAAAGTGTTTACTGAAAGAACTGATACCTAGGTTCGGGGTTCCAGTCACTATTGAATCAGATAGAGGCCGACATTTTCAGAATGATGTGATCGACCAACTCTGTAAGGCATTTGGGATCTCGCAAAAACTCCACTGTGCATATCATCCAGAGGCTTCTGGAGTGGTGGAACAAATAAACGGGACTATCAAAACAAGACTAGCGAAATTGTGTGATGCATCTGGCATGACCTGGGTAAAGGCCTTGCCTCTGGTTCTGATGGGACTCCGAAGTATTCCAGACCGAAAGACAGGCCTGAGCCCTCATGAAATCTTGATGGGAAGAGTAATGAGACAAGCATGGGTACCAGGAAGCAAACTGTTGAGTATTACTGATGATTTGGTGCTTGAATACTGCAAGAGATTAGGTGACCAAGTGCGTTATATCTCTCGCCAGATCGGAGTAGACGCCGTCGCCAATCCAACGACTCCTCTCCACCAACTGGTTCCCGGAGACTGGGTCAAAATAAAGAAGCATACTCGGTCGAGCTGCCTGGAACCGAGGTGGGGAGAGAAGCGACAAGTGATCCTGGTAACGACCACAGCAGTAAAGTGTGCCGGTGTTCCCCATTGGATCCACGCCAGCCACACTCAGAAGGTACAACCCGACAAAGAGCCTGGAGAAGAAGACGGTCCAGCAGAGGGGCCTGCAGAAGCAAGACCAGAAGTAACTGACGACGTACAGCCCAGTACCAGTCAAGCTGAGGGGTCCGCAGACGTTGGTCCAGGAGTAGTTGATGATGAGCTACCAAGAGTCCAGCCTGCTGAAGGGTTCCCAAAGGTTGGTCCAGAAGTAGCTGATGACGAGCTGTCAAGCATATGGCCAGACGAGTGGATACCATTGATTGACCTTACCGAAGACCCCATCAGAACAAGCGAACGAATTTTGAAAGGTAGAGAGTGGAATAGAGAGGAAAAGCAAGGCACAGGCGAAGAACCTCAGGGTATTGAGATTCACATCAAAACTGAGGAAGGAGAAGGTCAGACAGGGACAGAACAAGTGATCGATACTCCTCCACTAACTCCTGATATCGAAAAGGGACAGATTAGACCTAGTAAAGAGATTCGAGCGGAAGAAAATCAAGAGAACGAAGTGCTCGAACAGGATCAGATAGGATTAGGAGAAAGTGTTCAGGAAACAGAAACAGAGACATTTGAAAAGCAAAACCAAAATTCTCCTGAACAAGGCCAGATTAGTAACCAGGCAGAAGAAAAAGATGCAAGTCCTGGAACTAGTGAGACAGGAAGGGAAATAGAAGAAGCAGAATTGCCACAAACTAATGAAAATAAAAGGGCAAGAGAAGAGAACGAGGTCTCAGTGCCAACTAAAAGACTTAAGAAAAGAAAGCACATTGAGCCTGGATACATAAAGAAATTGAGACTGAGAATAAAAACAGTAGAAGAAAAACGTGCAGAAGAAAGGAGAAGTGCTCGCATACCAGGACAACCAGAAGACACTTCCAAAAGAAGGAGTGATCGAATAAAAAGACAAAACAAAAAGTACAAGTCTCCTGAATGGACGCTCGTTTTGGAGGAATTTGAGGACCTTGATATAACTGACGAGAGCGACGGAGAACCAGTCGCTGAGTACTCTGCCGAAGAAGAAGACGAGCCACCGTGAATTTGCACAAAGTAAGCTACTGGTGTAAAGACACAAAGAGGGGTCGAGAAACTTCTTCTGAGCCAAAATGTCTGATTCAAACGTGAATGGTAGACCTAGTTGCAGTCGTTGCAAAACATGCTGCAAGGTATGTGTATGTAGTATAGTAATAGTGATATTACTCTGGATAGAACTAACAGTGTTCATTCCTTTTGCGGTGAGCAAAAATACTAATGTTGACCCTACTGAGATTGTAAATACTGACAATGAAGAACTGACAACACAGAGTGTAGCAAGACATGAGAGAGCACTCAGACAAACAAAACAAGACCTAGAAGCATCAGATGAGGGAGGACTACATTATCATGGAGTTAAGAGTAAAACGCATTTAAATGTTTTCGCAAACTTGTTAATACACTATGTAGAGACTATGGAAATTGAAGATTGCTATGTCTGCATGAAGCTACCTACCTCTGTGGCTGAAGGCGTGACATACCATCACCTGCCCCTGACCTATGGAATATCCTGTAGCATTTTAGCAAGCTTATTTTACAAAAGAGGACCGTTACAGTACTATTACTCTAACAATGACGTGATCTTTTCTGAACTTCCTATACGTGGGAACTTGAATCCTGTACATACTAAAAGTGACGTTACTCGCTATATGGGCGAATACTTTCTGACTATAGGTAATATAGACATAGGTGACGCACACAGAGATAACTTGACCTGTTCTTTGCGTGAGCAGGAAAAGATGTTCCTGAACATGGCAGAGAAGAGGAGAATAAAAATAAAAAGAAAGGCAGATGACGAAACACAGAAAAGGCCAAAATGGGCTGAGAACATGGAAGGCACCTCAAATGGTGGAGCGGGTCCTGCTCTGTTGCTGGATTTTGAAAAGAAAGGAAAGCTATGTCTTCACCGCGAGAAGACTAGCTACTATAATAAAATTTTCATTGGTTCCAGTGAATGTGAACATAATTATAAGGTAATTGGAGGATGGGGTTTGAAAAATGGGTCAGAGCCTGTGTTTCCTGGAATCTATTTTATATGTGGAGACAAGGCTTATTTCAAATTGCCGGATCACTGGTATGGAAGCTGCTACTTTGGCATTGTCTTCCCGAAAATATACCATGTGAACAAAGTTGCTGGAAGCAGTGAAAATACTAATGGCTTAGTGCGTAGTAAAAGAGAAAGCATAGGTGAAATAATGGGTAGTATTTTCAGTGCACTGATACCTGGAGTGGGAGTGGTTCTGAACACTCACAGAATTTGCAAATTGTCCACTATAGTGGATGTGTTGTCTACTGACACAGCTCATGGATTTCTGCTGGTCAATACCGAAATGGTTGCGATCAGATCGATGGTTTTGCAGAACAGACTTGCTCTTGATACCTTATTAGCAAAAGAGGGCGGAGTCTGCCGGATGTTGAAGGCGCAATATTGTTGCACTTATATTCCGGACAAAAGTGTGCAGCTCAAAAGATACGTGAAAAACATTACTAATTTGGAAAGGGAACTCAAACCACTCGAGGTTGACAGTGCCTGGAAGAGACTGGTAGATGGTCTCTCAAATGTAGGTCATTGGTTTGCTAGCTTAGGTAAAAGCTTATTGTTCAAGGTACTGATGCCAATTGGAATTATAGGTCTTTTCCTATTTTTCATATTTGTCTGTTGCAAGTGTCGTAAACACACCGGAAAGCATCAAGTGAATGCCAGAGGAGTGAAACGAAGTGTGGATGAGCTTGAATTAGAGGAAATGAATAATCAGATATACAAAAAGGTGAAAAATTCTCACCCTACTAAAAATGAAAAAGAGAAGCTGGATCGTTTGTTGGAAGATATAGAGCTGTATAAAGTGTGAAGAAGTTGGCATCTGGTTCCATTATTTTTGTGATGATAGTAAATATCACCAAAGAGGGGATTGATAGAGCAAGCATCGCATCGCGACTTGCTCGAGTCAAGAACCTCGGCCGTGTGTAATCAATTAATAAATTGTTCGTCTTACTAATCTTTTATTTTCATATTCGAACAAGGTAGAGGAAGCTTGCATACGTGTATTTCTAATACAACTAATCCATGTCTTTAAAAAACATGGCCGCCGCTTGAAAAGTGCTTCTGCGCATGCGTCAGTCACACTCACGTGACCTGACGTAGTTATAAGTTTTGGAGGGAAAGGGTGCGCATGCGTAATACACAGCTTTCGTGAATAACGTGGTAATGCTCTTGTGAGTGTGTATATGTTGCTAACATTTAAACTGCATAGTATATTTTTATAATGATAAGTTTGAAGTACAAGACCAATGATGTGTTTACATACATTTATTTCTATGTATTAATTTGTTCTCGCTTACTTTTCATGTACTGCGGGAAATGGGGGTCCGAACCGGTTGGGAGCCATATTGAGGGTCTCTTCTGCGCAGACTCGTGGTGCACTGAAAGGTGGCAACATTGGACAGTGGAACTCAGCCAGCTGGCAGCCACCGTCAAGATGCTCATGGGAAAGCCACCTCTGCCCTACGAGAACGGAGAAAGTTGTTCCTTATATGATACATTGTGTGTTGCGCTACTATTTGCCGTGCAGTTTCTCATGGGAACCCCAATCTTGCTAGGCGGTACCCAGAGATGTAAATTAGGCCTCCAAATAGTCTATTCTGATTGGTGTGTTACCCAAAGCCTACCTTAGGACCAATCCAAATTGAGGGATTCTGACACTTTGCAACATTGGGGGGTGGTACACCGTCCCCAAACAGTATAACTACCCTGGGTTCACCTAGGGAAGTTGTCCGACTTGTCTGGTTTAGCTGACCTGTCACTGACCCAACGCACTCAATAGGTGACTGAAGATACAGAGTACTGCGGAGCACTCTGTCCGAAATTGACCATAGACTAAGGTTTTACTAAACCTTAAAGTGCTGGCGGAGCACTTTGCTGGGAGTTCGCTGACCCAATCGGGGTCTTGATCGATAGCTGCAGTGAGGGTGGAGCGCAGGCGTTGCTTCCGAACTGCGGGTGCTGGTCCTGTCCTGAGGGTCCTGTCCGAGAGGTCCTGTCCTGATTCCTAATCTGAGGGTTTCCTGTCCTGTCCTGGGTGTCCATTCTGCACCTGCTGTCCATTGAGGGGTATCCTTCCTTGAGGGTTTCCTGTCCTTAACTGACCCGTGGCCAGGGTTTGGTTTTCACACCAGTCTAGGTAAATATCACTCTGAATCTTGCACCTTTCTATGTTTCTGTCTTTTTGCTTTAATAAAGACATACCTTTGCATATGTTAAATTTCCATGCTTTTCCCGCAACCATTGAATCATAAAGTCATTTGCATTTTATTTCAAAACGTGTTCCTTTGTTGTCTTACATGTTAGAAATTATATTTTGCATTGCAGTTTGTCATTTCCTGATATGGTCTAGAACCTCCTTACTTAAACTGTCTAAAGAACTTTTGCCTTAAAGCATAGCGTGTCTCTCTTCATAGACTCTCCTATAGATGTAAATGTCCCGAACTCCTGTCTTATTCCCTTGAAATAAATCTAGAATACCAGTCCTAATCAAAGCCTATCCCATCTTTAGTAATTCATCTGAAACGTTCTAATTCCTGATCCTTCATTTAAGTGTGTCCGGATTCCATTAGTCTTTAAATGGTTGCTCTGACTTATTTGCTATTCAGCTATGTACTTTCTGTTATTCTGATTATCGATTGCTTAATTACTGTGAATTTGATTATTTCTGAAATTTACTAAATTAGATAAGGACTTTAAAACTTCCAGTTGTCCGTGGTCATTTACAAAAGGTATTGAATATTATTTGTTGGGTTTGTATTTTGCTGCCTTTCCTTTTACAGCTAGCTCCCTGATCCATGGTGGTCATAGGTACCCGTGTCGGTGGATGGTAAGTCGGGTACGCTGAAGAATAATGAAGGGAACTCACTAATATCTGATAGCAGAGCGTGAGGTCATCTGATCAATGTATATGGTGATTTGAAATATATGGGCCCGAAGCCAGAAGTGGCGAAATTATTGGTCGGGTGACCCGCGCGCTCTATCATTGGTTTGGTCCAAGACCTCCAAGGGGACCCTGGTTATGTAGGAGGCGTATAGGTTAGGGGGCCGATGTTGCTTTCGTAAAAACGGGATTTCCTGTAAGGGTCTGACCGCCACCGCTTGGTCTTGAAATAGCCAATGCTTCTCGGACTCCCATCTACTCCATTCCACCAGAAGCCGTAATTGGGCCGCTTGGAAGTAAAGCATAAGGTCCGGTATTCCTAGTCCCCTTCCTTCCGGCGGGAGCATCACTAGCCGTAGTTTTAGATGTGGCTTGCGCCCATTCCATATAAATTGAGCTAGTTCCGCTTCAGTTTGCTGTATCCAGCCCATTGGTGGCCGGAGAGGAATAGTGCGGAACAGATATAGAATCTGCGGCAGAACGGTCATTTTGACCGGTGCGATCCTACCCAGCCATGATATTGAAGAATGTTTCCAGCTCCCCAATTCCTGCCTCATTTTCCATCGCAACAGGGCATAATTAATGTTGACCATGTCTGTGAGTGAGGCTGCCAGCTGAATCCCCAAATATGGGATAGACCCCTCCGCCCACTGAATGGGGAGGAAGCTCTGCAAATATTCTCTAGTGGACTTCTCGAGCGACAGGTCAAGAGCCATCCATTTGCCCATGTTAACCTTAAAGCCATAGCATTGAGCAAAAAGTTCGAGATCCGCAAGGCACGCAGGTAACGAGTCTCGCGAGTTGGCCAGCGAAATCAAAACGTCATCAGCGTAAAGACTGATTGTATGTACATAGCCCCCGACTTTGATCCCCTGCACCTGCCAGTTACACCGCAGCCTTTGTGCCAACGGCTCCATGTAGAGGGCAAAGAGGAGGGGCGACAAAGGGCACCCCTGCCTAGTGTCTCTTTCAATGGGAAATCGGGGAGATGCGTGCCCGTTAACGTGGACCGTGGTCGTTGGAAACTTGTAAGAGTTCATAACATTAGTGTGGAACTTTGCACCTAGACCCACCCTTTCTAGGGCCTTCTCTAGATATGGCCAATGGACCCTATCGAACGCTTTTTCAGCGTCAATGGCCAGCATCAGGTATTCCCCCTGGGTACGGGTCGCTTTCTCGATAAGGTGGAAGGCCCTCTTGGTATTGTCTGAGGTTTGGCGCTCGGGTATAAATCCCGCTTGGTCTGGGTCGACCAGTCCCCTCATGTATGGCGCAAGCCGCGCCGCCAGTATCCCCGTATATAATTTAAGATCTACGTTGAGGAGCGAAATGGGGCGGTATGCTCCACATTGCGACTTATCTTTCCCCGGTTTAGGGATAACAGCTATGGAAGCTTGCAGGAGGTCATCCGGTATCGCCCCAGACGCCGAGAAAGTGTTAAAAAGTTGCGTGAGAAGGGGGCGACTTGCGCACAAAAAGTCTTATAAAAAACCGCAGGGAACCCGTCTGGGCCCTGGGACTTTGCCACCTTAAGTCGCGAGATGGCTGATATAACCTCCATGCGAATATCTCGCTCAAGGTGGTCAGCCTGCTCCTTCGTAAGTGTAGGTATCTGGATAGAGTCCAGGAAGGCCTCTCCGGCCACATCTTCCAAGAGAGAGGGGGTGTAAAGATCGGTGTAAAAGGCACTAAAAGCACTCGCAATGCCAGGGTCATCCGAAACACTCCTACCGTCCGGCAGGAGAATTTCCTGAACATTCTGTTTCTGTCGTGTTTCGCGTCATTTATGAGCTAGCAGTTTCCCACACCTATCCCCACCTGTGTAGTAGGCGTGTCAAAGTCTCAACGCGGCAAACTCCGCTCTGTCCTGATCGATTGCTGCCAATTGTTGCCTCACTGCCTTCAGTTGCCTCCATATTCGGGGAGTCCCTGGGCGCTGATGCATTTGCTCCAGCTCTCTCATGCGCTGAATGAGTTCTCCCGTTTGCGACCGCACTCAGCATTGTCTGCCGTGGAAATGGCAATAAATTCCCCCTGGAGGACCGCCTACAAAGCCGCCTATTGTGTAGCCAAGGAGGTGTCTGTGTTGTCATTATGGGAAAGGTAATTCGTGATGACGAGCTGTATCTTTAGCACTACTTCTTTGCGATGTAGCAGAGTCTCTCTAAGGCGCAAAGTCCGCTGCGCGCGCTGGAGTGGTGGGAAGGCTAGCACTACAGTCACCGGGGCATGATCAGAGAGAGAGGCCACTCCGATTTCCACCTCGGTCGCAAGCGCATGCATCGCCGTTGTCGCCAGCAAATAGAGGGCGCCAGTTTGCGATGAGCGCTGGCATGACCTGTCCAGGGAATTATCAAATTTTTAGATCCCCACCTAATAGGATATGTTGATCTGGAGTGGCGTAGCATCAGCGAGGGCGGAGTAGAAAAACTTCTCCTGACCCTCATTAGGGGCATAGATGGAGCCCACCGTGTACGTGTGGTACCCCAGCGCAAACCTATACGTCAATAGCCTGCCCTTAATCTCATCCTCTTTCTGTAAAACCCTCCCCTTGAACCTCTGGGCTACCAAAATGGCTACCCCTGCTGATTTAGTAGTACCGGAGGACAAGAATTGACATGGAAACTTCCGAGATCGGAGACGTGGCAATCCCTCTGCAGAAGGTGTGTCTCCTGCAGGAGACAAATGTCAGCCTGTGAGTTCTCAAGGCAGGAGAGAACCGCTTTGTACTTCACGGGGTCATTCAAGCCCCTCACATTTAAATTGAGGACTTTAAGGTCTGTGGTCAGCATCTAAACTATGTTGCAACAGATTGCAGAAGTATCGCCCTAGAGCTGCTGAGGCGGGAATCAGAAGCATCGGTTCCCCCAAGGGGACAAGATACATCATAGCCATCTCAGCCCCAGGCGTAAGGTGGACAAGGAACACTATACCCTCCCTCGAACTCCCTCCCCACAAAAAAATAACCCCCCCTCCCAACATGAAACCAGGCAGTCAAAAACACATTGTCCATCAACCATAGGTGATTGGAGATAGAATACCAGGAGATAGCTCAAACACTTCACAACGGCTCCCCCTCCCGCCAACGGCCCAGCAAGAAACCAAACAAGCAGAGTACAGTGACCCGTCCTCGAGTTCAGCTAGGATGAGGCGAGGTCAAACCAGAGGAGACTGCCTCCACTGCGGCACGTTGACCCTACAGAATCTCGGCTGCGCGGGGCCTCTTGACACGATGTTGTCTGCCTTGCATACAACACCGAGGCTTGGAGTCCTCCGTTTCCCCAACTGTATCCATCGTGTCGCTCTCCCTAGGCGGGGGTCTATACCCAACAAACGGCAAGCTTCTGACAGGGAGCGCAGCTGGTATAGCTTATTGTCCAGTTTGAAAATCAAGCGAAATGGATGGCCTCAGCTGTAGGGAATGTTACGTTGCTGGAGGTGGGATGTGACAGGTTTAAAGGTTCTGCGCTTCTGCAATGTGAGGGCAGACAAGTCCTGAAATGACAGTGGGTGCAGTGGACGGGCTTTTTCGAGGATCTCTTCTTTAGTGCGGTAGTCCTGCACACAGACCAGAATGTCCGGCGGTGGGGCTGAAGCAGGGCGCGAAGGTCCCACCCTATGTACTCTGTCAAGTCGGAGATTTGACTCCAGCGGGTGCCCCTGAATGTGATTGAAGAGTTCCCTTGTAAATTTGAACAAATCCTGGGTACCTTCAGTCAGTGTCACTCCTCGAATTCGTATGTTCTGCCGACGCGAGCGGTTTTCTAGATCCTCCAGATGTGATTGGAGATCAACCTGTTGGGTCATGGATCCTCAAGATTTCCTGATGGAGGGCCTCAAGTTCAGTGTCTTTCCCGTCGCTCTTTTCCTCCAGCGCTGCCACCCGTTTACCTATGCCATCCACATCTCTGCAGATCTCTTTGACTTTGTCTGCAAACTCCTTTTTCATCGTGTGGATGTCATCCCATAGCGTCGTGATTAGCGATTCCAGAAATGCCTTAGTGATGGGCTCCGAACCATCACTCCGGTCTGGAACGGATTGAACAGTCTATCTCAGAAGGTTGCACGGTTGTCTGGGCCTTAGCAAACAGGGCTTTCAGTGTCTTATCTTTCCGCACTCTAGAGGAGGACATAGCGTGAAACGTGCGCTACAAGAGCCCCCTCTCCAGCACCCCCACCTTCCGCCGCCTCTCCAAGTGTGCAGGAGGCCAAACACGCTGCTCACCTCTTCCACCGGCCGGCCCTTTCCAGAGAGAGCCGCACTGCTAGTATTTATCCTGATTGCGTCTCAGCGACCCAAGATCTCAGCCTCTGTTCACCTACAGCCTCCGTCCCTTCCTCGTAGTTGCCGTTTTCGCAGTCAGGTCACCCCACATCGCAGTCTCGGCTCCACTAGGGTCTAAAGTAGCTCCAGGTCACGCCACTAGAGAATCAATTGTGCCACCCCACTCACCGGCCTTCACTCTCGAGCTGTCCTGTACTTCCTGGCTATCTTCCAGCCGGCCAGGCACCAGTTCTAGTGGAGCCGCCCGCTAGACCGCTCGCCCTCGCTGCTTGGGGGTCTCTGTGCTAGAGTCGTCCGCCACCAAAGTCCGTAGCTCACATCCCCAGCCGGCCTCTCACCTCCGGGTCTCCCCAGCTCCAGTCAGTGTACTCCTCTAGCGCACCTCACCGACAAGATCCTTCCTGCCACAATTCTCCCAGGGGTGCAGGCGTCTATGGCGGGGACCAGGTCTTCGGCGCCCTGCATCAACATGCGGTCACCCTACCTCAGCTGGCCACTCCTCCGGCAGGCCTCGTCGGATGCTGCTCGCAGCGGGGCCCGGCTTCGCTCCCCAGGTCTTTCGGCCCTCCTGAGCAATGTCAGCGCTTCACAGGGTGTGCCGTTCTCCCCACCGCCGAGCCACTCCACACCCAGGGCCGGGGACTCTCCTCCAAGGCTCCATGGGGGAACACGGTCCCGCCCAGCTCCCGGAGAAGGTTCGGGGGGTCCTCTTACCGGACTGATCGCTATGCACTCTTCTCCTCCCCCCCCGCAGACAGGTACCTCGATCCAGCACCGCCGGAGGCCAGCACACCGCAGTAGGCCAAGGATGTAGCTCACGCGGGTAAGGTCACCTCCCTCATCCGGCTGCTAGGCCTCCCCGCTGCCATGCTCGAGGCTTGCCATCGTCCAGGCCCTCGGTGTCTGTCGCATTCGCCAGGGGCTACCTGGCACTCCTCCGCTCTGTCGTTGCTTGATTGCCACCCAAGAGGGACCGGGCTCCGCTGGCAGGCCCCAATTGCAGCCGCTCGCTCTGCTGTTCAAAATGGACGCACGGCCTACCACCTCAGCTCTCCTGGGACCCTCTCCAGCGTCGCTTCGGGACTGGGCCACTGCAATAGCCCCTCGGATGCGGCGGAGATCCCATGTCCACCACTGCCTCGAAGGGCCTCCCTTCGCCACAGATTTGTCTCGCGTGGGGCGAGCTCCCCCCTTCTCGGGCCTCACCCTGCGGTTAGGGGGGGATGGGCACACCAACTGCCGCGCCGTCGACACTCTCGATCTTCGTCCCCAGCTCTGGTCACTAAACGGCTCCTGGCCAGCTCTGCGCCCAGGAGCGGTGGAACAACATGTCCGCTCACGCCACCATCTTGGCCACGCCCCCCTACAACTTGTTTTTAAACGTCTTTCAATACATTTTTTTTTAACAGTGACAAGGCAGGAGCCATATGCTTTGTTGAAAGAGAGGTAACTCAAGTGTGCATTAGATCAATGGATTTCACAACTAATTCACCTCTGTGGGATGGTACCTTTTTTCCCAGCACTGCATCATTCCCACATTGAAATTCTGCTAGTATCAGGAAGAAGTTCTTAAAGAAAACCCCTCTTATCTTAGCCTAGTCCTTCTCTAGCTTCAATTCTGCCAGCCAAGTTTCTCATAGTGGGCTTTTATGATTGAGCATGATATTAAAAATGGGCTTTAGGGTATGAATAGTAAATGCCCAAACCAGTGGCTTTAGAACAGCATTGATTTGCACCTTGAAATATACACATTAATTCTATTGTGGAACCTCTCATCCATTCATAATGGTGACAGCTATCTCACCTTAGATGTCAGGTCCAACAGATGTGCTGGGAGGCCATTGGATTCAGAGCTGTCTGAGCCTTCAGTGCTAGACGAAAAAACAATCATTAAATAATTATATAGATAGCAAGCAAATGAAACAGATGGATAATGTCTATCACATTTCATGCTGGAGAAGTAATCAAATGTGCAAGACTGTCACACAGATATTACTGTACATGCATTTTCAATGAACTCACCAGTTTATTTCATTAAATATATTAAAGGCACTCAGTGCTCTACTAGGTAGGTCAAACCCAGGATTTCGAGTTCCCAGGCACTTGAATTCAATTTAGAAGTATTGATTCATTCTTCCTTCCTTCAGCTCTTCAGGTTGTATATAGGAGCTATATTGTCCCTACAGGTCGGTCTGCTACCCGCAGGAATATGTCTTTCGACAAAGACTTCATTTTAAGTGCTCAGAATTGTCACTAATGCATTATCTATTTATCTCTATAAACTGAGGAACCAGGAAAGGGGAGCAGGGGAGAAGAAAAGGCCACCAGAGAAATCAAATCAATAGTTTTTCGGAAAGTGAACAGTTTTTTTATTCCGTTTAAACACGTGTCCTCCTCCCATACAGCTCTCCACCTGTGCTTTTGAATTTCACTTACGGGTTGTGGAGCACATTTGATCAGCTAAACAAAGACAATCCCACAATTCACTGTATGGCTCTTTAAAAGACAGGTCTATACTGAACCTGGTAACCTACTCTTTCTTGGTAACTATGGGCCCGATTCACAGAACTAACTTAAGAGAAAATCCTAAACTTACTACTATTTTGGTATTCACAGAATGCACTTACTACTTTTGGTATTCACAGAAGTTAGGATTTTGTCTTAAGTTTGTTTTAAGACAGACTTAAGACAGACTTAAGACAAACTTAAGACAAAATCCTAACTTCTGTGAATACCAAAAGTAGTAAGTGCATTCTGTGAATACCAAAATAGTAGTAAGTTTAGGATTGAGTCTTAAGTTCATTCTGTGAATCGGGCCCAGAGTTATTTATATGACTTGGCTGTTTTTGGTGCCTTGATTCTCTCGCAATGCTGTAGTTAGAAATCCTGTCTGTGTACAAACCTCTCTAAAGTTATGCAGCATGTGACTCATCAGTGAATCTCTTGTGTATGGAGGTTGTGACAGTGTGGGCAACTGTGCTGGTTGCATGGGAGGCAATCGCTAACAGGTAATTAATGAATCACACATTGGCGGCTCTATAGGCTCGCCAGGCAGTGCTCATTTTAGCTGGTAACACAAAGTCCTCTCTGAATATCATTGTGTTTAGGCACCTGAACCACTAGGAGGTTTGTGCAGAACAGTTACAGCTCTTTTTGATGCACTGCTCAGCAAACAGAGCACCCCACCACCTGCAGTGCCAGTGGTCCACCATAGATCGCTTGCCTTCAAAGCATTCTCAGCTACAGAAGGGTCCATTTATTTTCAAACCTGTTGTCATGTATGGAGGAATTCATGATGGATGCTATTGTACACATACAGGTAAACATTAGCATCACCCCTTCTAAATGGGAATACTAAGGTTGGTACTTGAAGGTATCAAAAGAATCACTGCATCAAATCTGATTTGATGGTTAAATCAAATTTAATGACACTAGTGGACAAAGTGCAACTTTTGAAAGTTGCCACTTTGTTGCCCAAGATTTTCCAGGGCTCATTTATGGTTGCGCACAAAGGACTATCCTCAAGACAGCCTCTTCGGGAAAAGTGTGAACATCTCCAAGTTAAACCTATGAAGGGCCTGCAGAGGGAGGAGAATGTATCTCTTCCTTGCAGGAAAAGCCACACAGGATGTGAGCCCAAAAGGCAAGCTTCAAATGGGAAGTTGCCTTTGAAAGGGAAATGTCAAGACAAAGAGGGGCTGCTTCATTTTTTAGGTAGACAGTGAGGGGAAAACATTGATCAGACTAATCTCCTGTGGCTATGTAGCCCAGCTCCACAAGTTGAGAGAGGGGTTCTGCCATGTTAACAGTGGGTAGAACACAGCATTCTGGGATAGCTAGATGCGACACTCCACAGGAAGATGTCATCAGATTTGATGTTCACAAATGAAGAGAGCAACAATGAAGGACTGCCCTTCTGACTTTGGAACCGGCAAAGTGAGGCTGCGCTGAAGATTGGACTGCACCTACTACTCCTTGGGCTAGCAAAGAGAGGGCTGTGCCTGTAGTGTCTGCCACCAGAAAAAGTCGGCCCGAGCCCCAGACAAAAGAGGTGACTCTACAAGTCAGCTGGCTCACTTCCTGTTGCAGCACCAGGACAACAAAGGCTGAGGAAGCCTGCCCTGGGGAGTTGGTAGCCAAGATCACCAGATCATCACTCCTCACCAAGTGCAGCCTAGGAGACCAAGTCTCCATGTCCAGACATTGCACCTCAGTCGGCCAGTCGGCCGCACCCAGAAGAGTTATTGTAGAGCAGTTTGGACAAGCTATCGCCAGAAGAATGGAACCACTGATTTTGTCACAGCCAGAGAGCTTCAGATTAGTGGCAACTGGGTCTGTGCTGGACTCCATTTGGACTTCGAGGGACTTGGAAAATCAACTACCCCCGTCAACCGGAATATCAACTATAGCATCTTTGAGTATGTTCAGCATCCTGTTTCCCTGACATCAGGACCACTCCGTTGGAACCTATGGAAGGTTGCCATTGACAATGAACTGAACTGGAGGCTTCTTTCTTGTTGAGGTAACTGTCCTGTTGAACCTGGTTGGTCCCTGCAACTGTTGGTGCCCAAAGTGACTTAAAGTGACCTGCCTTCAACTTTGCAATTGCAGGTTTTCTTCAAAAAGTTTCCAAGCGTCAAATTTGTGGTACTTACCAATGCTTACAACAGATCCTTCCAGAGGGGCAGCCTTATTGAGGGCAGATGCTAAAGCCCAGGAGTTCTGGATACCATAGTCATTGTGCCCAGTCACGAGCCACTTGGATGACTTGGAACCAGTATGTACTAGGGGCAACTGGTGTTAATGGGAAAAACACCAGTTGCCCCTCGGGGAAGAACAAAGAACAGGGAAAATAAACACAGAGCAGCTTAAAAGAAATTACTGCTTTCAGGCAGTGTGCTGAATTTCTTGGGTGAACTCTAGTGAACTTTGCAGATTTCCTACTGCGCAAGCCCCAGCCAGGCAAGGTTTTCTTCTACCTGCAGGCACAAGCTACAGCAATGAAATCACATGAGAGGGAGTGCTAAATTAGAATGCCATAGATCCAGTTGGTTTTAGGAAGCATGAACAGTGGCCCTAGGGGGAGTTACAAAACTCCATGCCTTCAATGGCTGGAGGTGAGGAAGGCTGATTAGGACAAGGAGGGAGTGGGTGGCAACAATTTGTTGATTATCACGGAGGGGCAAGCTGTAGGAGGGGTGTGGGGGCTGCTCTCCTGGCAGTCACACATGTTTAGTACAGCCTTTGGTTTAAAGTTGAAAAAAATATTATGGAGGTGAGCGCACAGAATGCTCCTCATCACCACCCAAGAAAAGGAAGCAGCTGTGGGCAACAATTGCCCTAGTGGACTCCCTGTTTTAGCAGCTACAAAGGGAGTAGGGTTCTTGCTAGGCCCCTTCTGTCTGAAGCGTGGCAGATAAAGGCTCATAATGAACTTGGGAGGGTAGGTGAGTGAATGGAAGGATACGTGGATGGATGGAATGGTGGGTGATAGATGCATTGATGAATAAGTGAAAGGATGGATGTAAGAGTGAAAGGGAGAGAGGGTGTTCAAGTGAAAGGTAGGATGGATAGATGAAAGGGTGAATAGATGGAGGAGTGAAAGGACGGATCGATGTATGATGACAGAAAGGATGGATGGGTGGAAGAATCAGTGAAAGGATGTATGGATGAGTGAAAGTATAAAAGGGTGGATGAATGGATGGAGTGAAAATATAGATAAATGAGCAAAAGGATGGATGAGTGAAAGGATGTATGTAAAGATGGATGAGAAAAAATGGATGCATGAGTGAAAGACAGGGTAGGTGGATGTCTGGATGAAAGGATGGATGAATGAAAGGGCAAACTGATGGATTAATAGATGGATAGCTGGATGAGTGAAAGGTTAAATGAAGGGATGTATGAGTGAGTGGATGGACGAGTGGGATGAAGGGTGGATACATGGGTATAAGAATGGATGGCTCAGTGAAAGGGTGATTAGATGGATGAGCCAAAGGGAGGATGATGGGTGGATAGAGTGAAAGGACAGATAGATGGAGCAAAAGGGTGGATGCATAAGCAAAAGGATGGATGAATAATTGAAAGGATTGATGAATGAATGGATGAACGGGGGATAAGTAAAAGGATGGATGAATGTGTGGATGGATTGGTATGATGGATGGGTGTCCACAGACCAGTGGTGACTCTCCTTTATGGGCTCCCCAGCTACACTACACCCGCATTGTTTAGTGGGCCATTTTTATTAAATCAAGAGCAAATAATGATTCACTCTTGGTACAATAAAAATTAAAATGCAGACCTGCTTTGGGTCCAGCAACAAACTGACATTGTTTGATTGATGACACAGGTGCATGAAGGTGCCTGTGTCAATCCAGCACTGTGAGCATGTCTGTGTGACAATGTGTGTGAGTTAAAGTGAGAGAGTGTCAGTGAAGGAGTAAGTCAGAGTGGGTGAGAATGAGTGACAGTAAGGACAAGTATGTTTGAAAATGAATGTAGGTCAGTGAGGAGAATGACAGTGAGTTCAACTGGGTGTTACTGTTTGTGAGGAACAGCAAGACTGAGTAATTTAAAATGCGTGACAATGAGTGGGACTGAGTGAGACAGTGTGTGTGGGTCAGAGTAGAATGAGTGAGACTGTTTGAATTAGTGAGAAAAACTGAGTCAAAGTGAGACAGTAAACTTATGGTTAATTTACATGAGGTCTCCGCGGCCGGAGCATCACTTTAAAAAAATGCTCCGGTGGCACAGGCCTCTCAATCATATGTAGGGGGCGACCAAAAAGCACCCTGTGTGGCTTTGCATGGCCTCTTAGATATGGAGTAAGATAAGGCAGCACACAGTGCAGTATGTCTTACTCTGTGACAAGGAGGCGTTCCATGGGCGTTGAGTGTTCCCATGGATTTTCACGCTGCCCCAGATTTACAAAGTCATGTAAACCTGGGGCAGTCCACAAACCTTACACCTTTCCAGAGCAGTAGTAACAAGGAGAAATGTTTTCATTTCTGCTGTTAATATTGCAGCACACATAGAATGAAGACAATGCCTGCGCTAAGCACCAAATTGTGCACTGGCTGAAACAACAGAAATGCACTGTATCTCATGGATAAGGTTCATTCCTGCCCTGACAATTTGAAGTAGGGCAGTGCAGCAAAAATACTTGTGGCACTTCCCTACGTCAAATCTTTATATATGAGTGCAAACAAAATGTGAGAGAATCCTTCCAGAAGAAGCTCATTGGAATTCGAACCAAGGATTATGCCCGCCACTTTCTAAGGTAACCAGCCTCCTCTGGTGTTTCCTGATCTTCTTGAGAACTCAGGTCAGGAGTGTTATCGGTGAAAAGTTATACAAGAGTCTTAAATTCCACTGAAGTCGGAATGCATCTCTGAGGGAGAGACGCTCCGGAAAAAACAAAGTTCAGAAGTGCTGACATTGAGTGTTCTCGGTGGAACAGGTCACCGCATTTGCGGAAGAGATCTTGCGATACCTCCAGGGTGTACCTGCCAACAGGAATGCTCGGCCAGCAGAAAGCAGAAAATCATAGGTCTCAGCAGCCTCAGATTCGACCTCACTGTAATCCAGGACCGGGATCATAACCTTTTTTCAATGGGAAAGGCACGAAACCGAGCCATGCTCAGAATAGCTCCAATGTGGTAGAGTGTCTAGGAGGCAGTCTGATATGACTTCTGCATGTTGACAGGGAACCCCAAATATGACAGGATGTTCACCGTAGCCAAGAGTGGGTTGATGACAGCCTGGGGCAAAACCGACTTAAACAGCCAGTCATCAAGGTAGGGGAAGGATGGTGTGCTGCCACCACCACAACCATCAATTCTGTGAATATCTGAGGGCACAGCAAACCGAAAATGCTACTTTACCACACAAACCTCAGGTAGTGCTGATGGGCTATAAATAGGCATCCTGCAAGTCAAACGCCAAGGTTGAGGGCAGACAAGACCTGGGACAGGTGAGCATTTTGAATGACTCCTTCAGAGGAAGTGATTGGGAGGGAACAGATCTAAAATAAGCCAAAGACCTCCATCCTTCAGGAGCACCAGAAAGTAGCGAGAATAACAACCACATTATACTTCACGCGCTAGCACCCTCTCGATGGCCCCTTTGGCCAAAAGGGCTTATATTTCCTGTTGCAGAATGGAGAGATGTTCCTCTGTCAGTTGTTGGGTGAATCTCTGCGGGGCAGAGATGAAAGGAAGGGTAAAGCATAGCCCTAGCAAACAATTTGAATGACCCACCTTTCCATTGTGATTGCTTGCCAACCTGGATAGAATTGGTAGATTCTGCTGCCCACCGGGTGGCAGTGACCCTGTAAGGGTACTCTAAAGATGTTTGGCAGGTGAGGTGGTCGGCGGAAATCAGTGGACTGAGGAGCAAATTGATCTTAGTAACCGGGCGATGGGCCTCATGGCCTCTCCAGTGAAACTGCTAGGACAAGCTGGTAGAAAGGAACGACTGTGTGGAGAGGCTCAAAGCATGAGCGGAGGCCCTACTCTCCTTGAAATGTTGAAGGGCAGAATCAGCCTTGTCCCCAAACAAGCGAATCCCATTGAATGGCATGTCCATCAGGGAGGACTGGACGTCACCTGAGAACCCAGTTGATCACAGCAACACATGGAGAGAATGACAACACTGGAGCCCATAGAAGTCAAAGATGTCCAAGCCATAATGAATTGTGAACTTAGACGCATCACACCCATCTTGTATTGTTTGTGAAAGTACAGTACGAAGGTGTTCCAGAACACTGTGGAGGACTTGTGCCTCACAGTCCAAAAGGGCATGAGCATAGCGGCCAAACAAAAGGGAGGCATTGATCGATCACAGCGCCAAACTGGCTGAGGAGAATAAGCGTTTTGCAAAAGTCTTCAATGTCAGGGAAATTGTTGGGGTTGTTCTTACTAGCGATGCTGCGACAAAAAGGCTGGGTCACCTGGAGCAGGCAGTGCCACCTGGCAATTTGCCGGTTAACTGGAGGGTCAGGGCAAGCCTTAGCCCGAGCCACCAGAAGGGTATCTGTTCATGCTTAATTGAAGGGAAGGGGAGGTTCTGAAGTAGTATGGGCAGGCGGCAACACTTCTGTCAATACATTCGATTGCATCGCCATGGTGGGGAGGTTGTGTTAAAGGACTTCAGCCGCCCAACGCATAACCATGGTGTAGGAGGCAGATTCCTCCATGACCAGGCCAGGAGGAGAGAAAAGGGCTGTCTTAAGGGAAATATCTAGCCCACAAGCCCCTTGAAGTCCTGATAACAACTGTCATAGGCATAGGGCTGAGCATACTCATCACCCTGGTCATTGTCATAGTCAGAGTCTGTCCCAAAAAGGGAATGTAAAGAATGCTGCCTGCCTTGTGCTAAAGTGAGTGCAGAAACCTCTGTTGGATTCGGTTGTCACGTCGGTCGAAGTTGGGCTGGCATTGAGTTGGAGAGCACAATCAGGGCCACCTTTGTTCTGGTGGAAAGGTTGTCATCGGCGTTGACAAGCCTGGGCCTGGTGTGCTCGTGGGCGTTGGACGCGGCACTGGAGTTAACAAAAGTGGCCCGGAGGGTCCAGCTGGCACCTAGGGAGAACCTGCTGGTGGTAATCTCCTTGATACGCCTCTCAGCTCCGTTATGCCCGAAGGCATACCAGAGGGAAATAGTAGAAATCCGAAGAGCCAGAGCATAGCTGCGCAGAACTGGCTCATAGTCAATTTGTGCTTGAACCATCTGTAGTACTAAAGTTGGCTGACTTCAGTAGCGGAAAAGGGACTATTGGTGCCGCCCACATACTTCATCAGGTGAGTGGAAATGGTATGTAGGAGTGAAAATCCTCTTTGACTTCTTATGTTTGTTGTGCTTATCGGAGGACTTGCAGCACAATGAAGACTTCCCTCTAGAGCAGCTCCGTCACTGTGGAAGCGGGAGCAGGATTCAGCCTTAGACTTGGAGCAGTCCGGGAGCTGTGTCTTCTTGTGCTTGGCGACAAAGATTTGCCTTGAATTTCCTAATAGTCTTCTGATTCATCGATGGGCAAAGTAAACCGGAACAAATTGCCTTTTTGGACACACTGCCAATACCAAAACTGACACCAGACCGGTCAGCAGTGATGGACATGAAAATCAAGACTGAGGAAATCGTACATGCAATAAAAATTAAGCCTATGGGTAAGGCACCAGGTGAAAATATCTCCCCTATTGACTTTTATAGTATTACGTCTAAATTGACCACCCCACTACTAACTGATTTGTTCTGTGATTGGGAAAAGTCTGCAGTTTGCACCCAGGAAGCTGTTGATTAGATGCGGCTTGGGTGCAAGATTGATTTCTACCTTTGGACTTAGGGCATGATTTAGATCTTGGCAAATCTGGTCCTGCCATCACCTTTTCAACGGTTTTACTATCCGCTCTATTTAGATGTTGGCAGGTCTATGGACAAAAGACTGTCCGAATTCCGCAGACTCTGCCAGGAATTATCACCCACATTGACTGCGTCATAGGCAGAAGCAGCTGTCAGTGGGGGTCCAGCTAACATTACCGCTGAGCCAATCATGATGTATCTTTCCATCAAGGAAACTGTGGCAGGGATACCTCCTACACTGAGCTGGGCAAATCCAAAGAAATGAGGTAGAAATGTACCTTTTTTATGTTTTCCACTTCTGGTTCCGGTTGGAACCCCATTGTCTACGACATTCCTCTGCTGAGTCTACCTGACCATGACAGTAATCAACTCAGCTGTCATCGGGATGTTAGGTAAGCTACTTTTACACTTGTCTTACTATGAATCTTGTGCTGAAAATTGCTTTATTTACAACAAGGGGTGGTGATGGACAGAGTCTCTGAATTAGGCAGAGTACTCTCACCCAGTCAAGAGATCAGGGCTAGATCCAACACCGTTTTTTAGCTCATTGCACCATCCCAGTTTCAGAACCTGGCTGTATGCAAATTAGTCTGTCCCTGGCCCAGTGCATCATGGGAACAGGGCAGACCAGACTACAAAAGCCAATTCTTACACTGGGAAGGAAACAAGCTTCCGGGGACCGGTTTCTGGCATTTCAGCCGTCTTCGGCCCGGCTTGCTTGAATCCTGATGGTGCAATGAGCAAGGGACTCACATCTGAGTATACCCTTCCGCGCTTAGGGTGGACAAAAATATTTACAACAAGGGGTGGTGATGGACAGAGTCTCTTAATTAAGCAGAGTACTCTCACCCAGTCAAGAGATCAGGGCTAGATCCAACACCGTTTTTTAGCTCATTGCACCATCCCAGTTTCAGAACCTGTTCCCATGATGCACTGGGCCAGGGACAGACTAATTTGCATACAGCCAGGTTCTGAAACTGGGATGGTGCAATGAGCTAAAAAACGGTGTTGGATCTAGCCCTGATCTCTTGACTGGGTGAGAGTACTCTGCTTAATTCAGAGACTCTGTCCCTCACCACCCCTTGTTGTAAATATTTTTGTCCACCCTAAGCGTGGAAGGGTATACTCAGACATGAGTCCCTTGCTCATTGCACCATCAGGATTCAAGCAAGCCGGGCCGAAGACGGCTGAAATGCCAGAAACCGGTCCCCGGAAGCTTGTTTCCTTCCCAAAGTAAGAATTGGCTTTTGTAGTTTGGTTTGCCCTGTTCCCATCATGCACTGGGACAGGAACAGACTAATTTGCATACAGCTAGGTTCTGAAACTGGGAGGGTGCAGTGAGCTAAAAAACGGTGTTGGATCTAGCCCTGATCTCTTGACTGGGTGAGAGTATTCTGCTTAATTCAGAGACTCTGTCCCTCACCACCCCTTGTTGAAAATTGCTTTAGCCTCATGTATTTTTACATTGCTCTTACATGCACTTTTTTATGTATAATGCATTAGTGTTCATTTTACTACTCATCATGGTAAAATGAACACGCCTGTATTGACACTTAAAAAAATATATATGTTGTTGGAGTGGCTGTGGGTTTGTGCTTGTGGTGCCTGTGGGTGTGGCACTGACTAGTGTGTGTTTGTTGTTTGTGTGCAATGCCATATGTTAATAGGGGCCACGCCACACTACCTACATATATTTTAGAAGCAAACCCAACATATATGTGTATTGACACATTGATCAGTAGTACTTACCTGTCTCCACTCCACCAGGGACACATTCCATCAAGAATCCACTGTTAGGGCAACACCAGCACAACAGGGTAATCTAAATAGGGTCAGCAAAAAAATGCCGGCTTTACGGCGATGGAGTAATGTCGGCCAGCAGAGGAGTCCGCCACGTTGATGGAGGTGAGCCATTTACGCAACGGTAACTGTAGATGCAGATGGCGGTTCAGCCAGTCCACATCAATTTACAACGGGTGACACTCCGCCAGCTCGAATGAGTACTTGTAGCTACTACCAAGATCTAAATCAGGCCCTTATTCTCATTTATGAAGTCAGATTCCTTGTGCGAGGCAAGGCTGCAGACAGTAGCAAAGGAGGGTTTGATGAAGTCAGATGCCGATCGACATCGGGAAAGCTGAATTGGATTTTCCTACTGTGGGGAACACAGTGGAAGGTTTATTCCGGTCTTCTGTCTGTTCTCCAGCCAAATAACCTTGAGAACGTTTCAAAGTCTTAGGTTCTAGGATTAAGCAAGAGGAGTACAATCTGACACCAGTCAAGAGTTACAGAACTTCAGAAACAGTACTTGGGCATCAGCACTCATACCACAAAATAGACCAGTGAGGTCCAATGAAGGTCAAGTTGTAACTGGCCAGTTGGGCACTCTCATGAAAGTGGGCTTTTTGCAAATTCTGTGTCCTTGTAGCTTAACAGGAGGTCAGTCAACTGTATTTATTTGACCCTAGAAGTCCACATCATATTCCTGGGTACATGGTTCACCTCAGAGGTCACAATAAGTGCATCCTTCTTCTTTCTTCCTAGTCCAGTAGGGTTCTTGAGAGGGTGTCCATGGGTGCCACTATTTTGCCTGGCATTGGCCTGTGGGTGAGGGTGACTCCTAGCCCATCCTTGACCAATAGGGAAAAAATCCCATGGGTAATCCTACCCACGTTTGCAGCAGTTCAAATGTATCCTACAGCAAACAATCACACAGTGTCCCTCTCTACCTAAAACCAAGATGGCAGAACCTTTCCTCTCTTGTGAGGAGCTCCTGTGCCCACCCTAGGGACGTGTCCAGGGAAATGAGCAAACCCTCCCAATAACTCAAAACCATTTCTGGGGGGCAGCTCCTCTCCAACTGGGATTGGTGCCTTGGTGGCTAGCTAGTAAAAAGAAGGGTCTGGCTGAGGTCTGAGATACAGCTGCCTGTTACAGGGAAGGCCCCTTTGAAGATAATTAAGTTCCTGTGAACTGCCAGATGGTCAACATGTCAGGGAAACAAGACACCTTAACACACCAAAGTCTTTTCTCTCATCTCTGGGAGCTGCTCAGACAGATCCTGGGTGGCAGATGGAAGCTCAGGTAAATGGGCTTCTGTGAACTTCTAGAGACTTAAGGTAGGCTAAAGGTAACTTTTTAAACATACCTTATATAAAATATTTGTCACAAATCCGACTTTACTAATGAATTGGATTTTTGATAAATATTATAAAAGATCCAAGAAGTAAATTTAAACACCTGTGGCTACTGGTCGGTAAAGACAAACGACATATGGTACAGGACAATGTGCATTAACTGATTGATGAAATGCAGCGTAACGTTCACAAATGGAAGGGGCTCTAAATCCTCTGCAACAGGATTCAGACAGTCAAAATGACAGTTGCCCATTGCTTCAATTATGCGTTCGGCATGTTTCCACTATGCGTACCATGCAAACTTCTATAGATGTCCAAATCAGATAACATATATGAGGTGACAACGAACCTAGACTGCTTAGCTCAAAGTTTTTGGTGACACCACCGAAGGAGGCCTGTGACTCCTTAAAATTGAACATTGCTATATAGCACACCAATTATCAAAGCTGAAGTACCACTTTGGAGAACTAAAGACCCCAGATTGGGTCATTATAGAACAAAGTCTACAACATGACACCACTGCACCACAGGTTTTAAACAATTCACAAAATCCAAACTCCCTGAAAAACCAATGCAAAAAAGCTCAATACATAACTGGATGCAACATAAGGCCTTCTAACACAACAGATTTTTTCAGCTAAACATCCCAATCAGGCAAAATGCTGAATTACTAATCAATAGGTCTCCATTCTGGTGGGGTGATTGGTCCTCAGCAGGCATAGAAATGGCCTGAGAACTACCTACATGAGGACAAGTTAAAGGTTTTCAAGATCACCAGTAAGAGTTTGGTCTTCCAAATAAGCTAATATGGAGATACATCCACTAGCTTAAAAACATGCTTATTAAAAATATGGACTGCCACACAGGAGTACCTACCTCTTCCATCATATACAAGTACTTAGTTCAATGCGGGGGTGGGGGGCATACAAACCTGATCTCAGTCCTATATCCTGCGATTACAGATTAACCATATTCCAAAACAACAAAGGCAGACTGCACTCCTATTGGTCTGAGCACACCCACAACACTTTGATGATGACTAGAAGTTCAGCTTCATGAAGGTACTGATGTAATAGCATTATACAAACTTACCTAGAGTCCTGATCCCATCCACCATCCACAAGTGAAATATCAGAGTCAGAAAATGCTCCCTCCATGCTATGTTTGGTCCGCAGCTTTTCAATTTCCCCCAGCTCCTTCAGACAGTGTTGATACTGCAGAATGAGATGTGTTTAGAGTGAATTATTTCACATTTATTGTGCCCTGGTGTGTTAGGTTACTTATTTGAGATCATTTAACTTCACTTATGATTCCAGTTGAGAAACACCAGCCGTTTAGTGCAGGGATACATCTAATGTGCACTGCCACATTTTAATGGCTGATAACTTTACCAATGTGTTCACACAGGAGGGGTACCAAAATACATAAGGTAAGGTCAATGGGGCACACAGGAATGAACTCACTAGGCACACAAGAAGGAAAACATTCTGCATTCATTAATAAATTCACACTGTGTCAGAGTTCACAATTCCTAGTGTTTGGTAGTAATTCAGAGCTAAGCCTACAGTGGCACAGGTCTACCCACACTGATAAATCATTAAAATAAGTAGAAACTATCGAGGGTGTGGGGGAAGGAGAGGAATTTAAAATGTCACATTTTCGGTTACTCAACAGCAAATGTAGAAAAGTAATACATGACAGTTATTGGCTATATCTCTTGCTTTTTAATGTGTGTATTCATTTAGAATATTTGTAAAGCACTCATAAACCACTTAAGTGGTTTCTTGGTTTCAAAAACAAGTTTGTCCAGAGGGAAATATAGATGACAGTGTAATTACTGCCTAAACAGACATATCAACAGCATTACAGAAGGCCAGGTGTGATTCAATGTTTTAAACTGTCAGGTGTGGAGTGTGGCATAAGAGCTATAGGGAACACTAACAGTTAAAAATGATGGAACTGTGACCTCAGGTCTTGTGTTGGCACAAACAAAAGTGCAGGTTTTACTTCCTCAGGACATCCCAGAATACAGTTACTAAATAATATTTCAACAATAAAATGTACTTCATAGAGGACAGCGTAGCAATCTATTGCTTGAAAATTTAGCACTCACTGACTTTTTTCAAATCATTACCTATTGAACTTCCATTCCCTCAGCCTCCTCATTTAAGAAAGCCTCCTTCTATGGAGATTTGATCTTCTGTAAGGAGTCTGAATCTGCAGGCTGTGTTTTTAAGACAGAGTGCTTCACTGGCTACTGTCAACCAGGCCGTTGGTCCCATACTTCAAACCATAAGTGGTTCCATTGTTACCAAAACAGAACTCATTAACCATGCATTAAATAAATTAGAAAATATGATGATTCTGGTGATGTCATCTTCATATTTTCTAATTTAGAAATCACAAAATTCCATGTATTCATGTATTACAGTGCATGCTTTCTCCGTGTCAAATACACAGCACATGGTATGGTTTGAAATGTGTTTAATTGTAAATTGATAATTCATCTTGCAGCGTTATATTGCTTAATATGTGTTGGAGAATAATCTGATTGCTTAGTTTGTATACATGTATTATTTGTTTGTTTGTTAGTCTGGCAATTGTTTTTCCAAATATAAACATTTCACAGTGTTTAATATTTATTTCAGAATAAACAAACATATCCTAACTGGTGTTACTGTGGAGACAATTAAACATGTATGCAAAAAGCATTACTTGAACGGAAATAAGGAGACTCAATTCGTTTTAAATCGTGCTCATTTCATCGTATAATTAGAGAAAAGTAGGAAACACAGTTGTAGCAGCACTGTACATAAATGAATAACAAAACAACCCGAATTGGACTTGGTGCTAGGTATGTGCAAGTGACACATAAAGTGGCGACGCAAGTGACAATTGTGGACAGCGTGAACGGCGCAAGGTGTGCAAGTGTAATAATATATACAGTGAGTCAGGCGAACAATGTGGCTCAAGATAAAGTACAATGCAGTGGTTTTTGATTTGGAAGTAATAATTCAGTTGAGCCGCAAAGGGGGCTGCGCCATTTATTACGCTGAGTGGTCGACGACGTTTCGATTCTCATGCCTTGGGATCATCTTCAGGACCGGGTTGCACTTAATGAGCGGTGCTGCTGTTGGACAAGGGGGTGTTCGATAGTTCACGGTCTGGTCCGGCGGTAAATCTTCTGTTAGTGATTTGGTTAGATGGAGGAACCACCTCTGGAAGTATAAATCCTCGAGTGCGGGAACCGCCGTAGACCCGGAGGGTTCGGCGGATGGTTGCAATTGGATTGGAACCTAAGGCTGAATAGATCAGCGTGGACTCGTCACAGATCGGGTCCGTGGTGCTGTGGTTAATTCAGCATGCACCGTTCACTCTGTTCACAATTGTCACTTGCGTCGCCACTTTATGTGTCACTTGCACATACCTAGCACCAAGTCCAATTCGGGTTGTTTAGTTATTCCTTTATGTACAGTGCTGCTACAACTGTGTTTCCTACTTTTCTCTAATTATACGATGACATGAGCATGATTTAAAACGAATTGAGTCTCCTTATTTCCGTTCAAGTAATGCTTTTTGCATACATGTTTAATTGTCTCCACAGTAACACCAGTTGGGATATTGTTCTACCCAGATCCCAACGTGGTTTATGGGTCACACTCCTGTAGTATTTAGCTAATATTTATTTCAAGCACTTCAGTAACCATGGATATATATAATTCAATTATCTTTTCATAGAAGTATAACTGGATTAAAGTGTGTTAAGGCTGATATATTGATCATTGATTTTAATAACATTCAACACACAAAGTAGTATTTTAAAGACAAAGGTTCCTTTTGATGTTAAGTCTTGTTTAGTTAGAGGCCAGGAGGAGGGGCTGTAGAACGAATGACATGAGTATCTAAAATGCTTCTCTAATGTATGTTAGCTGCTATTGTTGCAATTTTTCCCTTTGTGTTTATAGTTATTACAATACAGATTATATGCAATGAATTTAGAATTTGACTTTTATAAAAACCATAAAAGTGAACTCTTAGGGCTCTATTGCGAGTCTGGCAGTCTGGGGACCGCCAGACTCGTACTGGCACGGGTTGGCGGATCCAGCCACTGCTGCACCGGCGGTCTGACCGCCCGATTAAGACTCAGGAAGTTGGACTGCCAGCTCCACAGGGGGTGCCCTGGCATAGGACCAGCGGTCAGAGGCCGCAATATGCTTGGCAGGACAGCCAGTACAGAGGTTAACGTAGATAATACCTTACTCTCTATTTGTGGTAGTGTGCGCAAGCAGTGAGGCTTTATCAGAGGATAGTGTTAAGCATTTATTGTACCCACTCAGGCAAGCAATGATGTCACACACTCAAAGACTGAACTGAGACCAATGGTTTTGTATTAAACTATGTCTTGGTTTTATTTTATTTATAGAACAGAGCAGGACTTGGTACAGGTAAATATGATTGTTCTTTTCTAAACAGATTATTAAAAAGTAAGCTGGAGGAATAATTACTTTTCTTACAGGTTTATAAAATGACAGTTCTAATTACTTTTAATTGCTTTTCAGGATTACTTTTTCGGGACTACTTTTTCTACTCAATGTGATATGCCTAGATATCACACTGGGACATTTCCTGGATGAAAGGTAAATAAAACTGTTTTTCTCAAGACACTTGTTTAGATTTTCATACAATTTTCAACACCAAACTTTTTCCACAGAAAAATAGTCAGTGCAGTCCAATGGGAGAAAATCTGGTTATCTTTTAAAAGCAAGTAATTCGTCTTGGGAGTTGAGTTTCTGTAAGAGCACCCCAGTGTGGCCGGGTGCAGAGTGCTGATGCACAATGTTATCCAATGGGGGCCTCCTGTTGTCGGCTTCTCATGGGCATGCCACTTGGACATGGGAGCAAAGCTCATAGGGTTTAGCTCAGGGCAAAGGGGGATCCGTGTTCGCCCACAAGGTGCACGCACAGCAGCACAGGGGCGGCCGGGTGCAGAGTGCTGATTTGGCATCGGGTGCCCTGTTGTTTTTAATTGGAGTTGCAGGTTTTGGATTTTGGCTGCAGGCTTGGTCCAGGGAGTCTTCCGGGAGGAACCAGCAGCGGGGCAGGTAAGTTGGAGGACGTAGGTGAAAGCCAGGTCCTCTTCTTCAGGGCTCAGGGCGGATGGATGCAGGGGGTCTTTTAAAAAATAAAATCTTTTTATGGATTACAACACACAACGGTACAGATATCACTCAGCACGTTTTTGATTCACATTCATACTCTCAACAATCAAAATGTCCCTTGATTAGATTTCTCCTGTAATTTATGACTCTGGTTCATCAGCTGACAGTTGCAATGGTAAACAGGCCGGTATACATATGTCCCCCCGTGTTCATTCCATTTGCTTCAAATTTGCATCCATTTCTTTGGGCACCCCCTAGATACATATACTGTTTTCTCCCTAAACATGCACCAGTCCATATCTTTTTTCCAGTCCATCACTGTCGGAGCTTCTTGTGCCCCCTATTTCCTTGCTATGTTTTGCTTAGCGACCATCTGACCCAACGACACCCATGTTTTCTTTTTACTACCCAAATCAATCGGTTCCCATATGTTTAGCAGACATCTTTTGGCCTTGATTACCAGTCTCTCTCCCAGTACTTCCCCCATGCACAGGATGACATTACTCCAGAACTTACTAATGTGTGAGCACTCCCATATGATATGTAAGAATCTACCCTCCCGGGCGCACTGTCTTGTGCAACTAGGGTCTTCTCTATATCCCATCTTGACCAGAGCTGGTCCTGTGACAAATACTCAATGCAATATTTTCAGCTGCACCAATTTTAGATTGGAGGAAATTTCTACTTCCTTTGGCGATGCTAGTGCTTCCAGCCAGTCCTCATCCTCCAGCTCCGACAAGTCACTTTCCCGGAGCTGCGGCAGACTATCCGGTGAGTAGTTAATCAGTTTAGCGTAAGTCGGGACAGTTGCTTTTTTCATCAGGAACCCATCAAGAAGCCTATCCTCTAGTGGTGAAGCCCCAGGAGGAGTCTCTCCCCTTGGATTTGCTGTCTGCAGGGCGTGTCATACCTGTAGATACTGGAATCTCTCAGCTTCCGCCACTTCGTAATCTTGCTGTAGAGTCGAGAAGGGCACTACCTTCCCCTTTGTCCAGAGGTCGCCCACCCTCGATATCCCAATGGTATCCCATTTATCGAAACCCCTTGTCTTCCAGAGTGATCCAGTTGGTGCGCATCCCACAGCGGGGTAGCCAGTGTTATTTTCCTTGCCCATCCCAGACTCCTATGAGCCACATGCCACACCTGAGTCAAGTGTTTCGTGGGACCTGTTAGTTGCAATTTCACGGGCAGTGTATAAAGCGCACGGGTGTAATTGCTCCCAGGTAAGAGCCAACTATCCATCGCATATCCTGGATCATTCTCGGGTCAGAATATGCAGTGATTGATGGGAGCCAATTGTGCCGCCCAGAAGTATTTTGTAATATTCGGGAGCCCAGTTCCCCCATCATAACAACCTCTTACTAGTTTTGAAAATATTTGTGGTGGGCTGCTTCCCAGAGCAACGTTCTTTGTGCACCTTCCACCGCCGTAAAGTAGGATGCGGGGATTGAGTTAGGTGAATTATGGAGGACATATAGGAAGTGAGGCAACAACATCATCTTAAAGAGTGCCGCTCTGCCTAATAGTGATAGAGTGAGTCTTCCAGTGCTCCACATCATGCCTTAGCCGCTGTAGCGGCGGCAGTAAATTAGACGTATAGAACAATTTGGGATCTTTGGTGATCAACAGTCCTAGATATTTGAATCCCTCTTTGGCTATCTCCACCTTGCAATCTTTGGGTTGGGCCGGGGAGCTAACTTACTATACAAATATGAGCGATTTTGACCAGTTAATGGCATAGTTAGTATAGGTACCAACATTAGTAAATATATTGAGAACCCTGTGCAGAGATCTCTCCGGTGAGGCCAGATACAAAAAATTATCATCTGCATAGAGTGATATTCAGTCTTTCCGCTCATCTGCCCACCGTAACCCCCGAATAATAGGGTCTTTGCGAATCCAGTATGCTAAGGGCTCTAACGTTAAGGCAAATAAAACCGGGGACAAGGGATAGCCTTGTCACGTTCCGCTTTGAAGTGTGAATATGACTGACTTTTATTGTTGACAACTACTTGTGCAAGTTGGTCAGGATATAGGAGCCTTACCCAGTTGATTAATTTTGAAATAAACCCGAGTTTTCCAAAGATGGCAAAGAGATATGGCCACTCGATAGTGTCAAACGCCATGGTAGCATCCAGGGACACCACCACTGCCTCCTCTCTTATGGTATCCACCCTTCCGATGACTCCATGCAATCTACGAAGGTTTAGCAATGTATTCCTTGATGGCAAGAAGCCCGATTGGTCAGGGTGGACCAATCCAGAATTAACCCAGGCCAGCCGGTTGGCCAGCAATTTGGTCAGTATTTTAACCTCTGCATTCAGGTCGTTAGGGTGAGCCTTTATTTTGGGGTTTCCCTTCTTTATATATAACTACCAGAGTAGCTATTCTCTGTCTTATGGAAGATGTTCTTTCTCAAGGCTTTCCTCATACATTTTCTTAAGGTGAGGGGCTATTCCATCAGGCTTCAATTTGTGGAGCTTGATCGGAAGGCAGTTTGGGCCCATCGCTTTCCCGGACTGGGTTGTTCGTTTGGCCTGTGCTATCTCTTCCTGTGTGAGGTAGTTATCTAGCAGAGTCCTATCCTCTGCCGCTATCACCGGGAGTTTCATTTTCGGACAGTAAAGCTTTGATTTCTCTCTCCTATCTAGTGGTCGGAGATGTGTATTAGTGCTTATAATACTTGGTGACTTCCTCAGCAATTTCTTGTGCATCCGAAAGACTGTCCCCAGATTCTACGAGGAGCTCTGTGACCAGCCAACTTGCCAGTACTCTCCTTCCTAGCCAAGCCAGCAGTTTCCCGGCTTTATCCTCTTGCTCGTATATTCGTCCTAACTTGTGCCTACTTCGTGTTTTTGCCATTTCTCCTATATTCCTCTTTCTTTAAGTTGAGAATGTGGGTTATGCCCTGCTCTTCATATGTAGTGAGTTATGCCTCTAATTTCAAGTCCGATTAGCCCAGCATTTTTTCCCTCTGTGCTCCACCTATCTGGGGCACCGTGTGCCCCTGTATTACCGATTTGAAGGCTTCCCAGAGGATCTGAGCTGATTCCACAGATCCCTCATTTTCACTAAAGTAATGGTCTATTTCCTGAGTGATCTTCAATTTAATCTTCGGATTGCAAAAGTACCAGGGGTTTATAGGTGCTATTCTAGTCCCGCTTCCTTTTCCATCCTCTACATGTCACTACACAGGGAAATGATTGGAAATGCCCCTCGCTAGGTGTCGGATCTCCTTAACATATCTTGCCTGGTCAGCTGGGGTAAGGATATAATCAATTCGTGAGAGACTATTATGGGCCCCTGAGTGAAATGCACAGTGTGTCTCAGTTGGGTGGTGAACCCGCCATGCATCTACTAGCACCATTGCGTCCAGGAAGTGTGGGAGTATCATTTGCGATAGTGCTATGTCTCGGGGAGGGGGCGGGGGGGGTGGTCTAACCTCCCCGACATGAGAGAATTAAAGTCTCCAATTACCAATTTCCCTTTGGGGAACGTTAGCATAACTTTCGCTAGGTCTCCGAGTGCAGCATCCTGCAGGCCCAGTGGAGGGTATATCGATACTATAGTCAGTGCTTCACCCTCCCAATTTCCAGACACCACTGCATATCTACCCAATATGTCGGTACTCGTTTGGTCTATTGTCATTGGGAAGGATCTTCTCTTTATGATCCCCACTCCCCGTGATCCCGTCGTGAACCCCAAGTGTACCACCAGTTGGTAGCCCCATCTAGCCAGGGCATTGCACGTGTTACATATTAAATGTGTCTCTTGGAGTAGAACCACCTCAGGGGTGTGCCGTTTAATAAATTGCAGTATGATTCCTCTTTTAAGTTTGTTCCTCGAACCATTCACGTTCCAGGACAGGAATCGGAATCCTTTATCACCCGATGGGCCCATGGTTCAGTTCATAACTGAACGCCATATCAGGCGTCCCATCCTCCACCCAGTATCAGCTGCGTCCAACCAAGGGGCTGGCTATGATCAGTTAGTCCCACTGAACCTATCCCCCCTCCACAGTCCTTCTCATGCCCAGTGCTGTAACCTGTATATCTGTAACAAACTGAAATAACAAAAATATCCAAACTCCCTTGCCCCCTCCCTGCTCCCCTGCACTCTGGGCTCAGAACTGCCCATGTCCTCAACTATGCAGAGTGCCTGTCACCCTATATGTAACTTAACTGAAGTTAGTGTTAGGGGGGGAGCCTAGGCCAGATTCCCCAGCACCCGCCCTCTGGCTCAATGTACCCTCATGTCTCTATTCATAATTATCACAATATCAATGGAGTCACTTATTCGTTCCCTGCTCAACCCAGCTCTGCAGTGATGCCCAGTCTGACAGTCCTTCAGCTGTGTTCGCCATTCCCCTCATTTGCCTTCGTTGATGGATCATATCTCCCTCCTTGTAGTGACAATTTACTATTTGGGATGAATTATTTCCCTTTTCGGTGATTATGTTCTTCTGTGAATACCAAAAGTAGTAAGTGCATTCTGTGAATACCAAAATAGTAGTAAGTTTAGGATTGAGTCTTAAGTTCATTCTGTGAATCGGGCCCACAGAGCCTCACCGAAGTGCGGCAATCTCGATCAGTGCCTAAGCCATGCCCATGGAGTCTTTTGATGTGAACTTTCATCATACCGGGCCACTGGCGGTTGAGGGGGTGGCCTCTCTGCAGAGGCTGCAGGCAATGTCGGGGAGTCCTGTATATATCAACCCCTGGTGGACCTGGACTCTGTAGCACTGTGGGACCTCGCTGGGACCGTTGGGCCACTCGGACTCGGGCCGTAGGCGAGGACTGCAGTGGAGGTTCCAGGCGTCAGGTTTCTTTGTCTTCAGCAGGCTCTGAGCTTTGCTTTGGAGATTCTTTTGAACAGAGCTGCTCTTCAGAGGAGATACAGTCTTTGTTGAAGGCAGTCCGTCCTCCCAGGGGTTCTGGAGGCCGCTGGCTGCAGGACAAGGTGACTTTTGGCGCAGCATCTCTGGGAACTGCAGACAGCCCAGTAGGGCTAGGGCCAAGTTAGTTCCTCTCTGCACTCTCCTCTGTTGGGCGTATTAACAATTACCATTACCCAGTTGTTCGTAAAAAAGACAGTCACTCTACAACAAAAATCAAATTAGCTAATTAAGGTTCAGGCCTCTTTGATGAGAAAACTAATTGGTCAAAAGCAAAGTTTTTAGCTGATTTATGAAAGACAAATGATACACCATACTTAAAGATACAAGATACTGCACTTATTTGACTTTAAAGAATCAGTGTGGCATCAAGTATAAGATCAAAATATCTTCCAGAGTTGAGACTCCAAAGTACACAACACCACCTCAACTGTATTGATGTTATGGTAAATAAAATGTGTCGAAATTCACCACTCTGGAAAAACATGAACTCAGAGAGGTGCTGATGATTTTCTAGATGATTCCTTAAACTTAATGGATAATATAAGCATGTTTAACAACTTAACCAAAGACTTGTTATAAAGAAATACAAGACATATAACAGGAGGCATCTTCAAGTCATACATTCAGGACCAGAGAAATGTTACTCTGCTTATCAGGCTAGCCATATCACTACTTTCCATTCAGAGTAGAGCTAAACCTGCCTGTCTACAAGGAGCTCATCTATCACTGGTAATAACTTCAGAGTTCCCCTGGCCACTAAACCAACAAAGACCCTCCCTTACATCACCTTCCTCAAACCCATATTTCCACCTCGAGGCATTTCTCAAAAGGCATTAAACTAGCAGGACAATGGAGTGTAGTTTATTTTTTTTGTTAAACAATTTTTTATTGCAGGGTTATGTACAGTATACTGTGCCGTGTTTAGGATCTCATAGTACAGAGTCGCTGTTCTCCCATCGCATTCTAGGTATTTCGTACACAGCCGTTCAGCCCACATCCCGGAGGCAGGGCGGCGTAACTCTGTTATACGTTATGGAGTGTAGTTTATGTGGATCCCAGTATGGCAAAAACTGGAGCCACTGGTAAATGTAAATGTAAATGTACATGTATTTATATAGCGCAAATCACCGACCCGGTATCTAAGCGCTTGCTTAGGGAACCCGTCCTGGTATTCCCCTGTGAGGTACCCCGGCAGGGTATCCACAAGGTGAAAGCCAGGCATCCCGCCGCAAGGGGCCGTAGTGGAGATTAAGCAAGCTATTGCCCAGAGTCGCAGAGTGTGACCCCGTGAGTTGAGTAGGCACCGGAGCGAAAATTGTCGAGTCCGTGGATTTTTTTTTTTTTTTAGCCCAAGACCCGCCGAGGCGGGGAATCGAACCCTGGTCCACGGCCGATCTCAGCTTCCGGGTCTGCCGCCTCTAACCACTGAGCCACGCTTCTCCACTGGTGACACCAGTTACAGCTAAAAACTGGTCATTTTATGGTCAACTTGAGCATGGCTTCAACTGGTTAAATCTCTGGCATTTTAAGGGCAAGAAATGATTTGAACAGCTCTGTAATTAAGGCATCTTGGTCCAAAACTAGCATGGGAAAGGCCAGACACTTCTCGGGTGCTCCCTTATCAATGAATGGAGGCAACTACCAGCTTGACTATGCAAATGAATCTCTTACTTCCTTCTGGTCAGTTGGACTGTGGGAATCTCAAGGTTCCTGTGCAGACTTAATATGAGAGATGTACTCATGTAGGCCCTTAACTCAGCTAGGCTTCTTGTGTGCTTTTAATTCTCAGGCTTTGAAGCTCCACATAGCATACCTTCAAATACTTATTACAATGCACAATTTTAGTGGGTTTTGAATTTTTGGGTGGAATTAAAAAATGTTCATGTTTTCACAAATAATTCTTTTTGTTTATTAAATAGCTTGTATATGAACAAAGAGCGTACATGCCCCAATACTGGGACTCAGAAGTATATTGGTATAAATAATAGTAGAACCAATTTTTATATCGTAACACAATACCCAGCGAAGAAAAAGAAAAAAAGCCCACAGACAACAGCCCTCCCCACCACCCCCTCTAACCGGCACTAAAGATATTCTTCTGGAACCCAAAGCATTTATTGCATTTCGGTGGTGGCATTTACTCTTGTTGTCCGATCACACTCCCAGTCCCTCCTCCATGTACAAACAGCATCAAAGTACAGTGTATCTGTTGCAAGTCAGGGTTTACCTAGTAGATACATAGTGAGTGGTGCCCAGAAGTCCCTCGGGCGAGATGCCTTATGAAGTTCCTCAGCATATATCCCTACCTGATCTTTGCAGTAGATCAAGTCCCGGACCCACCTTTTCAGTGTTGGGACAGATTTTGCTCCCCAAAATTGCGCTACCGCCCACTTGGCAAGTAGAGTGGAGACAGCTATCAGTCTCCTATTGCATGGTTTGAGACTATTCACCCATCCCAACAGACACACATCTGGCACACATACCACCGGGTCCATCACAACATCCGCGAGCACTCTCGTGACCTGTATCCAGAATGTTTTTTTTTTACAGCTGCAGGCAAGATGCAGAAGGTCCGCATTATCTTGCTCACACCTCACACAGCATGCACTCTCCCGCAGTCTAAAACGCTTCAATTGGAGCGGCGTATAGTATAACTGGTGCAAGTACTTGGAGTGTATGATGCGGAGATTACAGTTCGCCGTCAAGCGGCAGCGAGTCACCAATTATAGCATTCCATTTAGTGTATGAGGGCGATTCAGGAGGTTCCCGCTCTCTAAGGGACGCATTATACAATTTGGTTATTAGACCCCTGCGTACTTCTCCTGCTAGCACTGCCTACAGTGCCAGCAGTGGTTTCGATTCTGCTGGGAAGTCAGGATATATTTCTCCAATCGCCTGCCGCACTCGCACATATGTTAATCCCAGCATCATCCACTGGGCACATCCACCCTGCACTTCCATGAGCGATCGAAACCAGCCAAGTGTATACAGGTCACCCAACCTTTTGATACCAACATCCCCCAGCGTTTTCAAGGCGGCCTGCTCCTGTGCCGCGGATATTTCCGGGTGCTCCGCAAGTGGTATTGCCGGGACATAAAGATAGTTTAACTGCACCCTAGTTGCAAGCGTCTTCCATGCCCACGCTGTGCATTGGACAGGGTTGCTTTCAGTTCTTGGCTCTCCACCCCCGCCAGTCAGGGCAGCTGCCGCAAGTGGCACAGGGAGCACCGAATCTGCCTCCACTGCGACATGAAGTCGGAACCGCTGCGGAAAGTACCAAAAATTAGCAAATGGGCACCTGTGCACATAGGTAGTAAAGCCGCAGATCAGGTGTCTTAAAGCCACCTGCTCGAATGGTTGCACTAGCACGTCCCAGCTACATCTCGGCTTCTTGCCCCCCTCCACAAAATTTAGCAGTGCGGACTGGAGCGTATTAAATAATGCCAGAATAAGGCGGATTGGAATGTTGACAAACTAATAAAGCAGTTTTGGCAGTATCAACATCTTATCGACTGCAATGCGATCCGCTAGAGAGAGCGGCAACTTGTACGCAGATTATGTGTCGTGGAGCGAGCAGGGACGAAGCCCGCCTGGTCCGGGAGGACTAATTTAGGGATGAGGGGCTGGAGTCTGCTAGCTATCATTTTGGCCAAAATGTTGGCGTCAATGTTGATGAGAGATAAAGGTCGATAGGAGTCGCACCTATTTGCCTCCTTATCTGGCTTAAGAAGCATGACAATAAGCGCCTCTTTCAGAGAGGGGGGAGTGTTCCAGAGTCATACACCCCCGCAAACACACCCAAAAGTCTAGGTGCAAGTTCCTTAGCGTAGGCCTTATAGAACTTGCCCGCTTCCTTACATGTGGGGAGTGACATTATGGCTAGTTTAACATCCTCTACATCGAAGGGCTGCGTGATATATTCACGCTGGCCGACTGACAGCCACCCAAACGCAATATCATCAAGGTTAACATTTATATCTGTCGCCGAAGCCTGCGTCGATCCTCATACAGTTCGGAGTAGAAGTCCAAAACCACCATGCTAATGTCAGGCGTGTTAAAGTGGGCCACCCCCTCCCTATCTAGCAGCTCAGTGATATATTCCTGGCTCATGGGTGCTGCCAGTTTCTGGGCCAGGGTGCGACTAGGCCTACCACCCTCTTCGTAATAGCGAGCAGTACTCCTTCGAGACCTGTGCGCCATCTCCTGATCAACTGTGTCATTATGCTCTGTCACCAGAGTTCTAATCTATGCAAGCTTTTCTGGGGCAGGGTTGCGTTCATATTCATGCTCCAGCGCAGTGATCTCAATGGCTAGCCTGGTAATTCTGCGGCGGAGATCTTTCAGAACTCCAGCCTGTGCTCCTATACATATCCCCCCGGATTGTAACTTTGAAGGCTTCCCAGAGGACACCAGCACTTTCAACAGTGCCTTCATTCTCTTTGAAATAATTTCGAATACCCTCGCCCACTGTGCACTTAAAGACTTGGTCAGTCAGAGAGGACAGCTGCATACGCCACATGAAGGGAGGACGCTCACACTCAGGCACTCGCATCTCAAGCATTACAGAGGAATGATCAGATAGAGTTTTTGCCAGATGGCTGACATCTACGATCCATGTTCATGCTGCTGCAGATATAAGCCAGTAGTCTAAACGGGACCATGTGCCATGCACAGTAGAGACAAAGGTACTCTCTCGTGTCCCAGGGTGTGGCAGGCACCAAATATCATGAATGTCGCCAGCATCCAACAGCCCCAATAAAGCATCAGTCGACTGTCTGTGTTGCGCGTCCCCGTTGGCCAGCCTATCTATGGTTACATCCAAACAGGTGTTGAAATCACCCCCCACCCCACAATATTTCCGCAGAGGGAAATCTAGAAACACGGCGCCAGACATCTGCAAAGAAAGCATGATCATCAATGTTCGGGCCATAAACATTAACCAGGAGCACTCCCACACCACCAAGCTTGCCATGTATTATTGCCAATCGTCCCTGCTCATCTGTCTCCGAACTAAGCACAGTGAATGGGACCCCTCGTTTGCTAAGAATCATCGCCCCTCTAGAGTAGGAGGAATAGGAGGATGCAACCTTCACCCCAAACCAACGTGTGCCAATTTGTTTCTCGGAATACTGCATGAGGTGCGTCTAATGCAGAAAGGCTACCTGGACCTCTAAGCGGTCCAGATGTGCCAAAACAGATTGGATTTTCTTGGAACGGCTTATACCACGCACGTTCCAAGTGAGGAACTTTATATTACCATTGAGTCATATAAAATAATGGACTAAAGAATAGGTTAGGAGCTAGTACCAGTGTCAGGCAATAAAGGTTCAGCAACAGTACCGTTAAAAAGAGGTGCCCCCCAACCCACTCCCATCCCCCCACCCACTTCAGCATGCCCAAGTTGCTAAAGACATCTATCCCCTGAATAAACAATCCCCAACTTAAACAACATCTTGCAACTTGTGGGGAACTCCCATATGGGGAGCGCAGAGGGCTACTAGCCTCCTACGATGCAGGAGGTGGCTGATCAGGTCTAGTATATGTGCTAAAGAACTATGAGCAAAATCATAACAAATAATGCATCAATGAAACTAGCAGGCAAAGGCCATCCCATTCCATAAGGACAATTGCAGCATCCTCACAGTCGACAACATGAGCTGAAGACATCGTCCCTGTAGAAACAGCAGGTGAACACACATTTTGCTATTGCCCAACCGCCATACTGTTCATCAACCCCAGAATCAACTGATGTCCTATGTCGCCTCTTTTTCAGTTTCTTAGTGTGCTCCATCGCTGCCTTAGTAGTTGTAAAAATCTTACAGTCTCCGTCTTGGCCAATATTTAGGCATGCCGGGTACAGCATAGCGTAGGGAACGCCTTCAGTTTGGAGGAATTGTTTTACCGTGCCAAACTCCCTCCGCGCCGCACCGCCTGAACTGCCAACGTGAAATCAGGGGAAAAGGACAGTGAATTCCCCTGGTAGTCAATGGTGCCCTATTCTAGTGCCAAGGGCAGTATAGTGTCTTGATCACTATAATTTAAAAGCCAAGCAATTATAGGGCTAGGCAGAGCTCCAGGGACCAGCTTCGCTGCAAGGGAACGATGGGCCCGCTCAACAAAAAACATGGTGGACAAGTTCTCTGAGCCAAAGTTATCTTCGAGCAGGGTCTCAATAAACATCTCTATCATAACTGTGTTGGTGGAATCCGGCAGGCCAGTGATTCATATATTGTTGCAGGAAAACCGGGCTTCTAAGTCCTCATTTTTGGATGGATTTTGGATGAGCGCTAACACCTTTTCCATATTGAGCGTTTTGTCTGATACTTCGTCAAGACCATCCTCCGTGGCAGAGACCCGCTGTCTGACCTATCCCACCCTTGTGTTCTGCTTTTCTAGTTGAGCAGACATATGATCTAATATGCGATTTAGGGCCGACATTGTCCCCTCAATAGATTGAAGACTGCACTGCATGGCCAATAGCGTTGTCTCCAGTGTGGATCTACTATGCCCTGGAGCGACCACCTCTGAGTCGGAGGCTGTCTTATTCTGAGGCTGATTTAAGCGCCTCAAACGTGAGGCGAGGCTGTTATTTGTCAGTTTTCCACATTGTGGAAAAGAAGCAAGGCAAGTTTGAAAAGCCATCTGATGGTGTACTGGAAGTAGTGTGCAACAGTCCCACAATGTAGCAGATTCCAAAGAGGTCAAAGGCCTAGGTTATGTGGACGATGGCAGGCCTGCAGGATCAATGCCTGCGCGGGTGTGATGTGGAGATACCACCACTGGAGTCCACCCCAGCATGAGGATTAATGCACAGGTGGGTCCCGCAGTGACCAACGTGGTCTGCAGGCCCAAGACGCCGGGCACACGTCACCCCTATGCTATGCACGTGCTGGGCAGACAGACGTTTATAGGCTCCGAAAGCAGATGTGCACCTAGGTGAAGGCAGCTCCACGCACTCCAGCTGTCACCCCTGTTGTAAGGCAGCTAGGCAAGTTCGCAACAGCCGTCAGATTATATATGAGGAGTAGCGTGCAGCAGGTTCATAGCATAGCAGATTGTGAATGGGCCCAGGCAGACAGCTGTGTCCCTAATAATGGGCCTGTAGCATCTGTGCCTGTGCCAATGCAGTGTGGCTAAACCGCTGTCCGGGCTCACTCCGGCGTCAAGCTGTAGTGCAAAGTGGTTCACTTTAATGGCCCACAGAGTCCGCAGGTTCCAGGCCCCAAGCACCCGCTAGGCCCCCATGGCACCCCTAAATTATACACTTGTCGAGCCGGCAGGGGATACAGGCTCATTTAGTGAAGTGTCTCCCAGGTGGTGGCGTCTCCACACGCTCTGGGCAGTGTATAACATTAGCGTCACAGGGCTGCTTGGGCATCCACTTAGCCCGGGGCCCGATCCAGGCCCACAGCAGTCGTTCGCAGGCCCCAACGATGCCCATGCCGGCCCACCAGCCGCAGCCCCGCACTGAGACCCACACCATCAGTCCGCAGCATTGTGCAGGGCCCGCACCAGGTTCCGGCGCTGTCTCCTGATCGGCTCCGCCAGGTCCCACTCAGTCAGCCGCGGGGTGCCAGGCGCCTCCCACAGCAGCTCAACTTGTAATGCGCTAGCAATCAGCAGCGCAGCTCTCGCTCTCCCACTGCTGGGCAATAGTCACCGTCCGCCTCCTGGTCACATCCGAGCGGCACCACGGCTCAGCTCAGTGATGTGGCGGCCGCCATCTTGCGTCCTTGTCGTCCGGGCCTTACAAAGTGACAATTTCGGCCCGCATTGGCGCCAATCGGTTCAGGGACGACTTACCTGTCTGTCCTGCAGGTTTTGTTAACTTGATGCCACTATTTACAGCAGATATTTGTCGGATAGAGGATCAGCCGGGCAGAGCTGCACTAAAGTGCAGCCATCTAGCCGCATGCCCTCTGGCGCCCCACCATGCTTTCACAAACCTTGATGACATATAGTGAGTCCTCTCTTTAAGTGCGCTGACTTATCACACTGTCATCCAGAACATTTGCATGGAACAACAAGGCATCATCAAGACTGCTTTGTTCGAATAACCATAGTTGCTAGCGCATGTACCAAAGCAAAATATGTGGCGCCATTACTTTCACCATTCTTGGATGTGTCATGTTTCTCTACACATTAGGATTTAATATTGTAGAAGCACCATTTATTAACTCCAATGCCAAATGGGATTCCTAAGTCACCTTTATCATCCACATGTTTGTTCCTCAGGCATTTGCTGGAGTCCTAATTGGCTACAGTGATTGCTTTGGCAAAGCAAGCTCCTCCTGCTTCTTGTGTGGTGTATGGCATAAGCTCAGTCAAACATGAGAAAAGGGATCCGTGAGTGCTACTGGCTCTTGTGTAGCAGTCTGTTGCTACTTCTGCCTTCTTAGATTTGAGATTTTGCACCATGCTCCATAGTCGTATAATTTGACTAAAGTGTATTAATTTAGACTGAATATTGATATAAACATATTCACTAGATTTGGTTTGTTGGGTATTAATTCGGGGGTGTTCTGGTCATTGCATTTTTCTAATTTGAGCATCCCCCACATAGCATACATTCATGTAGTTATTACAATGCCTGATTTTAATATATTATTTTATTTACGTCCATTCACAATGTAGCAATGTTTAGGTGTAGGTGCACCAATAGTTCATATGTTATGTATTCACAGAATGAAATTTAGAAAGAAAAGCAATAGATTTAGACAACAGAAGTCACACCTTTCCCACATGTTACATCAGAAAGCTTATATTTCTCATAGTAATGTTGAGAACTGTAAATAATCCAAGCAAGAGCCTCTTAGCAAGAGTAAAGCTTCATCATTCCTAAGGCTGTGTGAGGCTGCACACTTGTGCTGGCTATCTGCTTCTCAAAAGACGGGAAACATAACATCGAAAGAAATTGACATGGCTTCTATAAGCAAAGAGCTGCTGGAAAACACAGAGTTGTGAACAGATATGTGTGTTGATAGCCAAAGTCAAAGTCAAATCAAGCTTTATTCGGTTGTAAGCAAAACAGCCATAAAAGCACAATATATTTCATATACAAAAATCACAATAAAATCACAGTAAAACTTGTTAAAAGGGGATGGCCAGAAGAATAAAAACAAAACCTAAAAAATAACAAGTTCACAGGTTACACCGTGTATTCGCACTATGTTCCATTTTACCCGTGAAAGAGCAATCAGATGAATTGCTCTAATTCTAATAGGTATCGAGAAAAAATTCAATAGGAATATATAAAATGCTAAAAACAAATAACAGCAACCCTAAAGCTGGGAAAAACTGCCATAGAACACAGCAAATTAGAGTATTAATAGTCACGAGATAGCCATTTGGGACACTTCTACTTAAGGTAGAGTTTATTGCCAATGTAGACATTAGATAGGGATAGCAAAGAATGGACTCCATCTTTGATTCCTCCAAAGATTGTTATCTCAAAATGTTGCCAATGTTCATTGTTTTTACGTGTATTGCATCCATATTATTCACCATAATCTTTATATCTGTAATATAAGAATAATCTCTGCAATGTAATCATATGCTCAGCACTAGAACCAGACTTTAGAAAGGTATTCCAGTAACCCACAAAAGAAAATGTATTGCAGATTTTCCTTGGCAGGATCCGATTTGTTGCCAGAAACGAGGTAAGTTGGTAGGAGATGCACAAGTCATATCCAAGCTGGTCTTCCTACTCAAGATGGCATGTTTGTTCAAACCTGTGCTTGCCTAAGGCCCATGGAATGTCTATTGAGCTGTATTTACGAATGGGGGTGGGAGGAATAAAATAAGTTACTTACCTGCAAATGCGTTCTTCCAGTCTTAGCATCTGTTATAGATTCACATGCTTGAATCATTCCCAGTCTGAACGAAGTAGCTGTTAGCCATCCCAGCCTGCACAGGACAGCAGCTCCTGCCAATTGCCAAAAGGCAGTGGAAGAGATATCCATCGTACAATCAATACTTTCTGAAGAGGCTTGTTTGCCTCCTTGTGCAATCTTTCTTGCCTCTGTCGTTACATCCTCTGGTATCCGATCAATGCAAGGAGTGATATTGGACCACATCTCCAGGTCTTATCTGCCAAGGATCGCCAGAGAATTTTCCGTTCTAAGTGTTATTGCTGACAGTGAGGAAAATCGCTTTCCTATGTTATAAAGCGGTTTACCCTCTTTATCCGGTGGTGTTGATGTAGGCGTAGTGGGATTCTTGGAGTAGTGCTAAACTGTTGTTTGTATTATGATAGAATCTGGTTTAGGATGTCCTATCAAACAGGCTGTTGATTTTTCTGGTGCCTTATATTTTGTATCTAATCTGGGTAGAACAGCAGACACTGTTGCTGGATTCTTCACGCTTTTGACACCGTTCTCCCAGATATAGCCCACAACCGGAATAGTACTACTGGATTTCCTAGCCAGTTCTTTAAAATCATAAAGAAAGCAATCGGATTGTTGAGGAACTGATGAAGAAGGAGCTTGTAACAGGTGATCATCTTATTTATTAGATGCAGAATGGTCATCCGGTACTTTGCCCTCTTACCTGTCCTCCTCATCTGGAGGTGAAACAAGAATGATTTAAATCTGCGTTCATTTTGGCGGGTTGTGTCCTGGAGGTTGTTTTTGAGGGGAGTGAATTGTTTGCAGTGGTGATGTAGCATGAAAATGCTCCAGAAATCTTTTATAATAGTCGTGCAACATGCTCTGCAAGTCGTGAACCAAAGCTCTTTTTACCTGAACCCTCTCCTCCAGAGGCTAATGATGTTCGTAGGGTTGGTAATGCTCAGTATATTAGGTAGACTTATCCGTAAAGTGTGCTCCTGAGAAATACTAATCCCCTTGACATTAGTCCTCACTCTCCTCTTGATGTTTAACATGTAGTTCTGAAGGACTATGTGCTGTTCCAAAAGGTCTGTCATCCTCTGAATCCGATGCATCTAACAAATGAGTAGGTGGAAGAGGTAAAACTTTACTCAGAGATATATACTCAGGCATTATTGAAACAATTTGAGTATGTAATGATTCTCGCTGCAAAGGTATCTTTGCCAATGACATTGACGATTGCCTTGTTGACATTATCGGTGGCTATGATATCAACAGATTTGCCTCTTTTGCATGGAGTTGTTGACGAGTTTCTCATCAACAATGTCCAGTAGGTAGGTAGAGGCGCTAGGGGGCGCACAGCGGTATGGCTGGATAGCTTCGCAGCTCCGCCGGGCAGCCGTTAACTATCAGGGAATCCACCCACCACATGCCCTCAAAATGAACAACGAAGCATGAGAAATCGTGTCGGAAGACGTCGCGGACTGAATGCGACGCCTTGACACTGACAGGACTACTGTTTTTCGCATGATTGCGGTGAAATACTTCTCCCGGAGCCCGCAGTCATTCAAGATGGCACCGCCCGGCCGGGATACGGACTCCTACCACAACAGGCATCAAATGGTATGTGCGCTGTTTTAATTGCTATGCGCTGTACGATTTACCGCGCACCCACAGCACAAATCTCGGAGTCGCATCACTCGCAAGTGCGAAGCCCCGATATATGCAGGTGCAGGCTCGCTCCGGCCCGACCCCACAAAATGGCGGCGCCCGACGTATCGGCAATATCGGAATCACCGAAGATCACCAGCGCCGGCTTCAACCGCGTTTATTAACATGTGCACACTAATCCCTAACGATTCCACCACTGTGTTTGATGCGATAGATTCACCACGCATCTGACCGTCCCCGGGCTGCACAAACAGCATATCTGAGCTCTGCAGGCGCGTAGGCGTGAACATCTACAGCGTTCTTCGACCTGCCATCCCCCACCGGTGGGATTATTGCCAGGAGTAGTCGTCAGGCCTCTCACTCCACGAAACCCGATTCTGGTGGCCCTCTGCACAGATCGTCGCTTCTAGCCGCCTTGCAGTGAACCTGTGACATACCTAGTCGCTAAGCTCAACCTCCCTTAAGGTATAATCATTGAGTGTTCAGGGACAATTTTACAGTCAGTGTGCTTATACAGAACTATACAACGACCGCGACGCTCCCACGCCTGCGGCTTGCTCGCTCAGTGCTCCTGGTCGTGAGACGCCATTCCACACCGCGGATTGCGCCATACACCCACAAGACCTGGGTCACTCTCATACTCCCCGGTCCAACGCCGGCACTTCTGGCAGCGATGGTGCGCCCAGACAGGCAGCAGCCGAAATTTAATTTTGAAAACAAAAAGGCGCCGAAAAACACCGAAGAAATGGCGGACACGGCCGCAGGGGCAGACCACCAGCCTACCAACAACATGGAAAAGATATTACTTGCCATACAATCAAACTTACAGGACATAAACGGCAAACTGGATCATCTAACATGCCGAGTGGATAGCATGGCGGCCAAATTGGAGAAACATGGCGAACGATTGGAAACAGCAGAAACGCGCATCTCTGCAGTGGAGGACGAGTCCCACGCCACTACGTCAAGGTGTACCGGCATGGAGCGTGTACTGGATGTAATCAAAAAGGAAGCGGAGAAGTTGGAAGCGCGCTTCAGGCGCAACAACGTGCGCATCGCAGGCCTGCCAGAGACGACAAACACTGGCCGTATGGAACTGTACGTAGAACAATTGTGTAAAGAAATATTTGGAGCAGAGGCACTGTCGTCCATAATCATCGTGGAAAGAGCCCATCGATCGCTTGCACCCCGACCTCCGTTCGGAGCTCCGCCGCGACCCATAGTCACCAGAATCTTGAATTACCGGGATCGGGACACTCTGCTGCGACTAGCACGTGAAAAAGGCACGATCACCCATCAAGGGAACAACCTTGAGTTCTACCCTGACTACACCGTGGCCGTCAACAAGCACGGAGGGAGTTCTCGGCTGTGAAGGCAAAGCTTCGTGATCTACATGTCAACTATTCCATGTTATACCCAGCTAGACTGCGGGTATGTGGGAAGGAAAAGCGGTCATTTTATCGACGCCGAAAGGTGCGCAAGAGTTTGTCAAAAAAATAACGAAGCAAAACAAAGAAACTGCGCGCTGAGAGCAACAACCTGACTCTGAATAGCCACGAGCAGCCGTTTTGACTGAGCTATTGTCTGCACAGCGGTAAGGTTTTCTTATTTGTATTGTTTGGACATGGTGTCACGACGTGGCCACCGCTTGCGTTGGTGCTACTATGGCTGCACACGCCCGTACTATTGACAGGGAACTTTCATATGTGACTGGAACATCCCCTAGATCTCGTAATGTGGCCCCATGCTGGCTATGGTCACGGGTGCGCTTCACAGCAGCTGTGCTCACTCCTGAACTTTGTGCGACAACGTCATGCCATATCTATGTACCTGCAGGATATGCCTCACGCGCTACGGACCGCAATTTATCCCTAACATGAGTTATACAATGACATATGACATTACAAATGTTGGTATAGTACATATTTACCATGTGCTAACTACATGGCACACCAGAGGCCTGCATCCACGACACATATGGTCCTGCCTTACAGTATCTGTCTGTTCCCATAGCATATTGAACCCTGTTTGACTGCAATGATTCTTTGTTTGTTGGACATTGGTAATGCTAAACGACATTTTGGCTGCATGACCTGGTGATGGCCAAACGAACATGTTTCGAAAAGTGTGTGTCAATTGGATTACCCCTACAATGTTCATTCACTGATGCTAATATTTAGAGCTGCCCACATCCATTCAGTTGGGTGGCGAGATGCGCCCCAAGCGGACCTCCACCAGGGTGATCCCCGACCTAGTTATGTTATTGGGAGTTGTTTTGATGGGTACTGGGCTTCAGCAAGATTGGGTTGCTGGAGTGGGAGGGTACGGGCGGGGGGACGGGTATGTTCAAGTTCATAGACCAGGTAGTATACAATACATGATCCAGCCTCCACAGACGCCTCAGAATGTACTGACTTCACATGTGATACCATGCTACTGTAATTCCTATGGTTATACTCCGGGCGAGCACTACACTAGCCTTTCTCAACTTTTTCCTCTTCCATGACGCACAAGACACGCAACACAGGTAGATCTCATGTAAACCGCCTCACGTGGAATGTCAGAGGCTTCACACAGCCCAGTAAAATAAGACAAGTGTTCTCCCATCTGAACAGATGGGACATAGACATAGCATTCCTACAAGAAACCCATATTGCTCCATGGAACTCATCAGGCCACAGGCACACGCTGGGCAGAATCAACATACACGGCCAACTACTCATCTTATTCTAGGGGGGTGATGACGCTCATTCGAAAGGTTACAAATTTTACTTCACAACAAGTGATAGCAGATCCTAATGGAAGATACGTTTATTTATTTATTAAAGTTTTGTATAGCGCTAGCTGGACCCGAGGGTATCAGAGCGCTTCACAGCAAGTATAAAGGCGTTAGACAGACAATGCGGAGAAAAAACAAGGCAATGAGCACAGGAGTGAGTACAGTCTGTACAATAGCAGCCAGGCGTGAAACAGGGCGGAGAGTCGTAGGCAAGTCAATCAGCTCTGGGGTGAACGAGAACATGGAACTATAAAGTCTAGGTTGAGTTCTAGATGGTTCCGGAACGATCGAGGAAGAGGACTTTGAGTAACTTCTTGAATTTCAGGAAGGATGCGGTCATTCTGATGTGTGGGGGGATGGAGTTCCATATCTTGGGAGCATTGACCGCAAAGGATTTGCTAGATGTTGAAAGTTTCTGGGATTTCAGAGGAATGAGTAGGAGCGTGTTGGAGCTTCTGAGGTTTCTAGACTGACCGGCCCTTTTGAGCTTGTTGGCCAGGTATTCAGGTTTGCCTGTATGCAGGGCTTTATGTGTGAGGCAGGCTGTGCGGAAGCTGGCTCGTTGGTCAATAGGGAGCCACTTCAGATCCTTAAGAGCTGGGGTGATGTGTTCATATTTCTTTGTTCCTGTGATCATTCTTGCAGCGGCATTTAGGGTAGAGGTCAGAGGTCGCAGGTGCGATTTGGCTGTTCCAGTCAGAGTGGCAATGCCGTAGTCAATTCTGGAGAGAACCAGAGCCTGCGTGGCCTGTTTCAAGTCTTTTGTGGGGAGAAATGGTTTTAATTTGTAGAGCAATTTCAGGTTCAGGAAGGCACTTTTGGCAGTTTTTGAGACGTGTTCTTTCATATCCAGTTTGGGGTCAAGGGTGATCCCCAGGGATTTTATGGAGTTTGATGGAACAAGAGGAACATTCAGGGCGTTTAAGGCTTTGAGCCATTCAAGAATTTGGGGGTTTTCTTCTTTGTTTGAGATGAGGAGCACTTCAGTTTTTTCTTCATTGAGTTTGAGGTGGTTGGAAGAGAGCCAGAGCTGAACTTCGGTAAGTGTGTGGTTCAGTCTGTAGATGTCCGAGATCGATGTGGTTTCCAGATAGAGTTGCGTGTCGTCCGCATAAAGGTGGAAGGGGATGTTAGCTTTCCTTAGAATTGAGGTGAGGGGCTCCATGTAGATGTTGAAGAGTTGAGGAGAGAGTACTGACCCTTGAGGGACTCCTCTGCTGATGGGAAGAATGTCTGATTCGCAGCTTTTAATTTTGATTCTTTGTGTGCGGTTGTTGAGAAAGGAGGAGAACCATTTTAGGACAGTCTTTTCGAGGCCTGCTCTCTCCTTTAGGACATTGATTAGTAGGGCATGATCAACTGTGTCAAATGCAGCCGATAGGTCTAAGAGGATGAGAAGGCTGCATTGGTTGGAGTCGAGCGACATGTGTAGATCGTCCAGGACGTTAAGGATTGCGGTTTCAGTACTGCAGCCTTTTCTGAACCCTGATTGATATGGGTCGAGAGGCTTCGTGTTCTCTAAGTGCTGGGATAGTTGCGACAGCACACATCTTTCCAAGATTTTGGATAAGAGTGGAAGGTTCGAGACTGGTCTGAAGTTGTTCATATCCTGTAGGTCAAGGCCAGTTTTTTTTAGTAGAGGCGTGACTTGACCTATTTTAAGGCAGTCTGGGATGGAGCCCTCGCTTAGAGAGCTGTTGATGATCTTGGCCCAGATAGGGGCTAGAGTGAGCTTCAAGTCTTTGGTCAATCTCGGGGGAAGCTGATCTAGGGACTGGGTTGAGGGTTTGGCGGTGGCTATGAGATTGCTTATCAGTTCAACCTGGATAGGTTGGAAGGAGGACCAGCGAGTGGATGTGATTGTTGGTCTTAAATGGGAATTTGTAGAGGGGTGGGAGGAGGGCAACGAGCCGAGTGATCGGTCAATTTTGGCAATTTTTTCGTTGAAGAAGCTGGCAAAGTCGTCACATTGGGATTTGGACGCCACCATGTCTCCTGTTACCGGAATGGAGATTTGGTTCTTGATGATGTTGAAAAGTTCTTTGGGGCGGTTTTTGGCATTATCAAGGGCCGCACAGAAGAAGGACGACTTTTTGTTCTTGATATGGTTATAGTAGCTTTTGCGGGCTGCCTTGAGCTGGTCCCGGTTGAGTGAGGAGGGGTTGGACCTCCAGGATCTTTCCATGGATCTTAGGTGTCTTCTTTCATCGTTAATGTCAGTGGAGAACCAAGATCTGGAGGGGATGTTTCTTTGGTTTTTTAGTTTCCTCGGTGCCAGCTGGTCTAAGACGAGCTCCAAGTTGGAATGGTAGAGCGAGGTGAGTTCTGTGGTTGAAAGGGGTTCTGTCGAGTTCGGGAGGAGTGAGCTGAGGCCCTTTTCTAGCTTGTCATGGGGTACTCTCGATAAGTTTCTGGTCCACTTGGGGGAGGTTTGAGTGGGAGGGACGGAAAGCGCCGGGTGATTGATATGAAAGAGGATGGCGTGATGGTCTGACCAGTCTACTGGGATGATGTGGTCAATTGAAATTGTCTTTCTATCTGCGATGATAGCATCCAGGGTTGCTCCTCTGTGGTGGGTTTCCTCTGTGCAGTGCTGGATCATGTCGTGGTCATGAATAAGGGTGGTGAGGGATTGAATGAGCGGGTTTTTTGATACATTCCATCTTAGGTTGAGGTCGCCCAGAATTATTCTGAAATCACTGTTGAGAGCGGTTTGCGTGATCAGATCTGTCAGCTGAGCGCCAAATTCGGAAGTGTTGCCCGGGGGATGGTAGAGGAGAAGGCATTGGAGTGAAGGGTGGTGAGGAGAATTGATGTTGACCGAAAGGGATTCAAAGGAGTTGTAAATGATAGAAGGAGATTCAGTGATGGTGAGGTCACTTTTATGGATAATAGCTATTCCGCCACCTTTGTGAACGGGCCTGTCTTTGTGTATAATTGAGAAACCGGGCGGCACCAGCGTGTCCAGGATGGGGCTGGATAGAGTGTTTAGCCATGTTTCAGTGATGAAGGCTACGTCCAGGTCATGGGAGAGAATGGTTTCGGCTATTTCTGTTGCATGTTTGACGGCGGATCTGCAATTGATGAGCATACAATTTATTTGGGAGTCATCCTTTGAGATATGGTTGACAGAAGTAGCTCTGGGTAAGGAGGAGAGATAGGGTGGTGGTCTGGCAGCTTTACGGCGGGGCGGGTCCCTTCCCACTCCAGTGATGACTTGAATTGAGGAGAAGGGAGGGTGGTCAGGGGGAATTGTTTGAGCTGGCTGATTAGGAGGGGTTTCATAGGAGGCGATGAGTGAGGTCATATCCTGTGGCGAAAGGGAGGGAGCCGTTCTTCTAGGACTGTCGATTCGAGCATCAGTCCTGGGATTGGAGAGAAGAGGCTGGGAGCCTGTGGGGGGCTTGGACCCAATGTGAGTATGAGAGTCAGTCTTGGCGGGAGGCGGCTGGAGGTGAGGAGGAGGAACGTTCGGGGAGGGAGGCTGGAGTTTCTCTGGGGAGGATAGGGATTCCTTCAGGCCAAAGATCAGAGTCGCGATCTGGGCTTCTAGAAAGTCCAGGCGTTGTGTCAGTTTAGGTGCTTGGGAGTAGGGGGGCGAGGGGGCGAGTGGGTGAAGTTGGGTTTGGCGTGGGAGGGGTCGTGGGCAGGACGTCGAATGGGGGGGTCTGTGACGGGGGGACCGGGTCCAGGTTGGAGTTCGGTTGTGGGAGGACTAGTGAGGGAGAGCGGGTTTGGGGCGAGATACTGTAAAGAAGTAAGTGAGACGGGAGAGGGAGGCACGGAGTTAGCTTTAGAAAACCTTTGGGCAAGGGCAGGGTGGTGGGAGGGGCTGCTGGGCGAGTTACTATTTGGGGGAATAGTCGGGATGGGAGGATCTGATTGGTGTTTCGAGTTCGGATGGGCCGGGGGTAGGGAGGGAGGGGGGTTGCGGTCTCTTTGGGGGAGGTGGATGTCTTCACTAAGGGGGATGGAGTGAGCAGTGGGAGTGAGGGATCGCGCAGGACGATGTGACTCATGGACGGAGGGGGGACTGGGAGCTCTAAGGGAAGGAGACTGAGAACCTGTGGGGGTGAGGGAGACGTGGTGAGGGGGGAGGGAGGTCGGAGGGGTAGGTGTGGGGGAGTTCTGGAAGTTTGGGAGAAGGGGGAGGACGTTTGGGGATGTAGGTGAGAGGGGGGTGAGGGGGTTCTGGATGTTTGGGAGAGGGGGCGGGCGTTTGGGGCTGTGGGAGAGAGGGGGGTGGGGCTGGGAGGGACGGATGGTTGTTGACATGATTAAGAGCGGGGGGAGGGGATTGTTGGGGTGAATGGGGCATGCTCTGCGGGATAGAAGTTTGGCGAGGGTCATAGGGGGTGGTGGGGCGTGGCTGTAATGGGTAGAGAGCCATGGCCGTCTTAAGAGTGTGGAAGAGGGAGTCGAAGAATTCGAGGTTGTCATCTTTCGCCTGGATTAGAATGGTGCCATTCTTGAAGATGGAGATGGAGATGTCTCCGGTCAGGGACTGTTGGTTCAGGGGGGAGATCGTTAATTTCCGGTTGTGTTCTGATAAGGTGGTTTTGGAGACAGGGAGGAGTGAGTTAAAGGTCTGGTCGGGTGGTATGGAAAATGAAGTCGGTTTTTCTCAGCCCTCTCGTTGAGCAGTGGTAGGTGTCCACGATTAGGGTTTCAGGGTGTTGTCTAATTAAATTCTGTTTGAGGCGTTTTTTGGCTTTGAAGGAGATGCTGTGTGGGAAGGTAATGGCATAGGTATTCCGTCCAAGAGGAGATAAATGGTTGAGTGCTGGGCCGGGGTGTATGTCTAGGCGCAAGGACAGAGGCATTGTGGTAGAGCTGGGGGGGGGGGGGGGTGGCCGCTGGGTGACTGAGAGCGGCGTTAACAATGGGGGAGGATTAAGTTTTAGAATCGGAAGAGAGGGAGTTCGGTCTGGGGCCCACAATGCATCTTCCTAGGGGAGGTTCGCTGAGATTGGTCAAAGAAGTTTGTTTAGCAGAGATTTTGAGCTGTCAGGTGTGGCGGCCGAGTTGAAGCCCGGCAGCCCTGGCAGGGGTGGAGAGAGCTGGAGCTTACGTGACTGGCGGAGTCCAGTGCTTCAGTGGATCAGCGTATGTCTCTTCTGTACGTGGCTTCGAGCTAGCATAGCGAGGGCCCAGGTGTGGTAGTAGGTTGGGAGAAGCTCTTTATTTGCCCAGTACCGGAATATGCGAAGACTGAGGAGGCGGCCCTGAAGGGGTCAGGCAGCTCTCGGTAGGGGTGAGGGAGCTGAACTGTTGTGGGGGGCATGGGATGGTGTCCCTGAAGATCTGCGTTTGTCTCCTTGGGTCTAGGCGTCGTGCTTGCGCAATGGAGTAATTAAAGAAAGGAAACTACTTAATTGTCTAGCAGATTTGTAGTTACCCAAAGGTGGGTGATCTACAGCATACTTGAATGATAGATGTTGTATATAGTGGTTTCCAAAGTCCCTTCGGTAGGGGAAATTAGTTCCTTAATTTAATTTGCTGAGTTAATAGGGAGGTAGACGTTGTAAATAGGGGCCTCCTCTGCCCCTTTGCAAGAAGTTGCAGTTGGGGATAGGTTGACTTCAATCGAGTCTGGTTTCCTTTTCTATTTGGTGTCCCGAGTGGCGGCCATATTAGGGTCAGGCGGCCCTTAGCGTGAGCAAAATGGATGTTGCTTGTGTGGAGGGTTGGGTGAGGCGTCCTTGTTGATCGCTGCTTTTATTTTTTATTTTTATTCCCCCGGCTACGATGGCGGGGGGCCTTTATTTGCCGAATGAGTCACTCGATTCTGAAGAAGTCTTTGGTTTGTGGAGCTGGCGGCCATCTTGGGTACAGGCAGCTCCGGGGGAGAGGAGCGTCGAGACCGGCACGGGGCCCCCGGCCCTTCGTGGGCAGGCTAGTCACTCACCGGATAGATCTTCGTGATCAGGCATCCCTTAGCCTCCGTTGCCACCCTGTTCCTCAGGTCGCGCCCGGCACTGCTCCCGATGTTCCGAGCTCCGACGCCCGGCGGAGCCGCCACTGGAAGCCTCGTCACCTTTCACCACTCCAGTAAGTTATAGGGACAACTCACTGCCGGAGGGTTGCTGCTGTGGGTGGGGGAGCGGGGCGAGGTTCCGGGACAGGAACCGAGTGGGGACGAGGGTCTATGGCGCCAGTGAGCCTGGTCCTCATTGACGGGTAGGACGTCCCCGCAGATAGATTCTCTCGATCAGATTCTCTCGTTCAGAATCTCGTTCAGCTGGGCGTTCAGTGCCGGTTAATGTCTAGGACCTGGGCGGGGGGGATTCGGTGGGGTCGCTCCGGACAGGATTTGCACTAAAAGTGATCCTTTGGTCCGGAGCTCGTCCCAATCACTCCCTCCTTGCGGCCATCTTGTTCTTCTTGTTCTTATACGTCATAGTGACGGGCATCCTACGTGGCCAGAGGGTAACCCTGGTTAATGTTTACGGTCCGAATGTGGACACCCCAGAATTTTTTCAGGAGCTGTGGGACCATATGCACACACTACCAGACACACAGATCATATGGGGAGGTGACTGGAATGTTACGTTGGAAGACAATACTGATCGCTCCCATAACTCCACCGAACCACATAGACTCGCTAGGACTACGCTTACACACATACTGAAGGATTTATCTTTGACAGATCTGTGGAGACACACTCACCCGGATGAGCCGGGAGCTACACATGTTAACGTTCTTCACAATAGCTAGTCGCGCATTGATTACTGGCTAGGCACGACTGACATTGCATTATGGCTCCTGGACATAATTACTCTTCCCAGGACGCTATCAGACCACAACCCTGTGCTGCTGCAACTCACAATTCCGAATTAAAAAAAAAAAAAAAAAAAAAATAAAATGTCCAGTAGGTAAGATGCCGTGACAGATGACGAGGGCATCATCAACATCGACGATGCTGATGTCGTTACAGGTCGCCGATAGTGTTGTCATCCATTATAGGGCTAATTTTATTAACAGTGTCGTTGACAACAACGGAGTCACCTTCATCGATGTATCATCATTGATGACAGATTTGCCGATGTTTTTTTCTATAGAATCGATTTCTCCACTGATGACACTGAGGAGGGCTTTTTGAACTGCACTGATAAACTTGAAGAAGGTGTTGCAGGCTCGGATTTTGATATTTTGAGGAAATATCCTCCTTAGAATGCTTATGCAGGCACTCAATAGAAGAATATGCTCATCAGATGACCCATGATTAGTCTTTTTGGGAGCTTTTTAGGTGGTTCATGAGACATATGACCCTCAGCCCTTTCTCTTTTCTGAGACCTTGTTGACTTAAAAGAATCAAAAGAACATAGGCCCTAGGCACCTGGTTGGCAGTAACCCAGATCACTCTCAGACAACATACGTCAACTTAGGCAAAAAAAGTGGAGGCAACAATGCAAAAAAGGGACCCTGTGCTACAGATGGTCATTACGGTTTTCCACAAAGGAAACCACCAGTTTGAGTAGTGAGCAAGCGCACACACACACTCTGTCTCGCTCCCTCTTATCTCTCCTATCAGTCACACACAAAACACTAAAAGAAAAACTCGGAGAAATTGAAAGAGAGATACAGAGATGTAGGGTCCATATCAACGCAACTATTCACCAGTACACTTGTGCACAACCCACTTCACATACACACAACATGTATCATACTTCCACGATGAAGGCAGATGATGAAGGTTAGAGGACATGGATTAACCTTTCATTTTGAGAGCAGGTATGGAAATTCCCTGATTATAAAATGCAGACTGGCCATGAGTATCAATTTTTACCAAGTCGTATTTCAAACCTATCCCTTCATTAGCATTAAATGGGGTATCTAAGCTGTTGAACAAGCAAAATCCTTGCCTTCCGTCCTGTCAAAGAATGTACAATGTACAATGTACTTGCCTAATCTTATGAAAGTGTTCTGTCAAGCTCAAGGAGAAGAAGATTATCCCACCATAATCTTGTTGTGTTATATGATTCATGTTATTATTATTATTATTATTATTATTATTATTATTATTATGCGTTCTTATATAGCGCTCGATTACCCGTAGGCATCTCGGCGCTTGCCTTGGGAACCCGTCCTGGCTTTTCCCTGTGAGATACCCGTACTGGGCATCCCCAAGGTGAAAGCCAGGCATCCCGCCGCCGGAGGGCCGTAGTGGAGATTAAGCAGGCTAATGCCCAGAGCTGCAGAGTGTGAACTCGTGATTCGAGTAGGCACCGAAACGAGAATTATCGAGTCCGTGGATATTTGGGCTCAAGACCCTGCCGCGTCGGGAATTGAACCCTGGTCCCGGGTCTGACCTCTGCTTCAGGGTCTGCCTCCTCTAACCAGTGAGCCACACTTCTCCACTACTACTACTACTGTATCAATGTTATCAAACTGATTTGTATTGTCCCCACCCCTGGTGGACTGTTGGTTTTTGATGAACTGCATATGTAAACAAAGATGATTTATCAATGTTCTTACTTATCATGGTATTCTGTAAGCAGGATCAAGCCTGAGTCACAGTACCTGCTTTCCTCACTCCTTGGAGCAAGGAAAGAGGACAAGATAGCTATGTTATGCAATGTTATGGACTTTTCTGGTATTGTATTACATCACCTGATGCATGTTTTTTTAATCACTAGGTTCATGGTTGCTGTAGTTCTTTTTAACACTTTGACAAGGAACAGCTGAATTAAAGTAATGGAACAAGGAAATATAAACCTTGTTTCCACTTTATAGAATTTAGGGCCCGATGTAGGTAGGAATCATTTACCGATTTTTAATTACCGAATTTTACCGATTCGGTAATTAAGAATCGGTAAATAAGAAGGGGGGGTATGTAGGAACATCCAGATGTTCCATTTACCGAATCGGTAATTATCTGTATTTACCGATTCGGTAAATACCGACCGGTAATGCTCCATTCATTCCTATGGGCTTTGAAGCCCATAGGAATGAATGGGGCATTACCGGTCGGTATTTACCGAATTGGTAAATACCGATTTTGACAAGGGTGCAGGGGGTGTCACTTTGACACCCTCTAGCACCCCCAAAAAAGGTTCGGGGGCCATGTGGCAGGCATACCTGCCCTAAGGGCAGGTCTGCCTGTCATATGGCACAGGTGTGCATGCACACCGGAATCGGTATTTTACCATCAAATATATTTGATGGTAAAATACCGATTCTGTAAGGCTTGTGGGACTCTGAAGAGTCCCACTTACATCTCATTATTACCGAATCGGTAAAAATACCGATTCAGTATTTTACAGATTCTGTAAATTTACCGATCGGTAAATTTACTGAATCTGTAAAATTCTGGGCCCTACATACCAAATCTGATTTACCGGTCGGTAACGGCCGAAAATACCGATTTTCGGCCGTTACCGACCGACCTACATCTGGCCCTAAACCTTTTAAATGCAAAAGCTAAGAAACTTTGTATTTTCACTTTTTCCATGGAAGGCCATAGAGAAAACCCCCATTAAGCTGCTATATAGTACTTGAAGTAATCACTCAACAATTCAAAGCGCAATATCACACATCCTGCTCCTTTGAGGTCTGCTTATGAGGCAGTAAGCACAACTTTTTTTTTAGACTAATTCACATTTTTCATGCTTCCATGACCACTATTTACTGACTTACTGAATTTGTCTGGTTGTTGTTTTACAGATACAACTGCAATACAATTCCATGTGTCTAGGTACACATTCAATCTAATTCAGCCAACTGTGACTAAGAAAATAAGTTTTATCAGTTATGTTTATCAGAAACTTGTCCAAAAACACAAATCTGACTATTTCTCGGAGAAAATAATGAATTCTCAGAATAAATCTAAGGAGTTGTTCAACATTGTAGATGGTCTTAGTAGCAGTGACAGAACTACACCATTGGTCACTCCTACTCAGGATCTCTGCAATACGTTGAACTCCTTCTTTCTCAATAAAATTCGCACTATAAAACAAAGCATTTCTACTGTTTTGCCCCCCTCTCTGTTGGATGATGCGTATTATAACGGTGAGACTTTGGAATCCTTCCCCGTTATTGATGGTGATACCCTTTCTAAACTGTTTGGTAGGGTCAAATCGGGTTCACCTGATGATATCTGCCCCCCGCACATCATGAGAGAGGTCGGCACTGTCATTCCTGTAGGCATACTACCTCTGTTAAATAGTTCTCTTTCACAGGGTAAAGTCCCCAATAACCTTAAAAAGGCCTTACTTATTCCCCTGATTAAGAAAGCAGGAGCCGACCTTCTTGACCCGTTAAATTACAGGCCCATTTCACTGCTGCCGTACTGTGCTAAGCTATTGGAAGCACATGTCTGTGCCAACATGTCCAAATTCATTGAAGAAACAGATTTTTTGGAATTTAATCAAGCCGGCTTCCGTTCTTGTCATTCGACTGAAGCAGTCATTCTGGCGGTACAAAATACCCTGAGGCGGAATGCGGATAACGGGACTCACCAGGCCCTGGTCTTACTGGACCTCTCGGCGGCGTTCGACACGGTTGACTATACCATCTTGGTCAACCGTGTCGAACAGGCCGGCCTTAGGGGACCTGCATTGAGTTGGATCCGCTCATTCATCACGGGCCGCACCCAATCCGTAAGGCTGGGCCCTTTTACTGCTCCCACTATTTCCACCACATGCGGAGTACCTCAGGGCTCATCTCTGTCACCTCTACTTTTTAATTTGTACCTGCGCCCGCTATTGTACTCCCTAAGAAAGGCGAAAGTTACCATCTTTAATTATGCGGACGATCTGCAACTCATCTTCCCTTTGAACACCAAGGATTCGGTGGAGGAATTCCAAAACACCATGGCACACATCCAGGTTTGGATGAGCCGTAACCATCTGAAACTTAACCCAGGCAAGACTGAATTGGTCTTGCCTGGACAGAGTGTGTTAAGTTGGAGCCCATGTTTTTGGCCATCTAGCATGGGGGCCCCGCCGGTCAGATCGTCCTCAGTTAAAAGCTTGGGTGTACTAATTAGTGAAGATCTTTCTTTGAAAAGACAGGTAGGCGCGGTAGTGTCTTCCAGTTTTTTTCAGCTAAAAAAAATAAGAAAAATTGCCTGCTTTCTTTCACAGGCTGCCCTTATTCAAGTCATAATTGCTTTGGTCCTGTCTCGATTGGATTTCTCCAATAGTCTCTACTTGGGGCTTCAAATTGGAGAGTTAAAACGTCTTCAGAGGGTCCAGAATCAGGCCGCCAGATTGATTCTGGGACTCTCAAACAGACAATCCATTAGACCTGGGCTGAAACACCTACATTGGCTGCCTGTTGCGCAGCGTGTGGCATTTAAAACAGGTTGCATCCTTTTTAAATCTTTACAAGACTCTGGCCCTAAATTTATAAAAGACCTGTTTCTCAGATATGTTCCTTTGCGAAACCTACGTTCCGCTCAAAAATCTTTATTGACTGTTCCATCCTATAAAAGGAAGCGTTTAGGTGGTTGCTGTTTTGACCATCTGGCAGCCACCTTTTGGAATTCCCTTCCTCTGCAGTTGAAATTGAGTGGCAACCTTCTTAACTTTAGACACTCCCTTAAAACTTGGTTATTTTCGCAGGTTTATTGCTGAGATCATTATTATTTTCACTTTTAACTGCTGTGTTGTGTTCTCTCCTATAGCGCCATGAAGCCCCTGGGCGTACGAGCGCTTAATAAATGTATATTAACTTAACATAACATTAACATGTATAATGTTTGATCTTGCTCAAGATGAGAAAAGAGACGACTACAGGGAAGTTAGTGGACCTGTTGAGGGATGGAACCCAAAAGGAATTAAAGCCTGGCTTCCCGAATTTGCTTCTTTTGTGTGCTATGAAATAGTGGTCCATCCACCTGCCCTATTTAGAGAAACTAATTACAAAAAGGGGGTGGTGATGGACAGAGTATCTGAGTTAATCAGATCACTCCTACCCAGTCAACAGATCAGGGCTTGATCCATCACCGTTTTTTAGCTCACTGCACCATCCCAGTTCAGAACCTGGCTATATGCAAATTAGTCTGTCCCTGGCCCAGTGCATCATGGGAACAGGGCAGACCAAACTACCAAGCCAATTCTTCACTGGAAAGGAAACAAGCTTCCGGGGACCGGTTTCTGGCATTACAGCCGTCTTCGGCCCGGCTTGCTTGAATCCTGATGGTGCAATGAGCAAGGGACTCATGTCTGAGCATACCCTTCCACACTCATGGTGGCCAAAATAATTACAAAAAGGGGGTGGTGATGGACAGAGTATCTGAGTTAATCAGAACACTCCTACCCAGTCAACAGATCAGGGCTTGATCCATCACCGTTTTTTAGCTCACTGCACCATCCCAGTTCAGAACCTGGCTATATGCAAATTAGTCTGTCCCTGGCCCAGTGCATCATGGGAACAGGGCAGACCAAACTACCAAGCCAATTCTTCACTGGAAAGGAAACAAGCTTCCGGGGACCGGTTTCTGGCATTACAGCCGTCTTCGGCCCGGCTTGCTTGAATCCTGATGGTGCAATGAGCAAGGGACTCATGTCTGAGCATACCCTTCCACACTCATGGTGGCCAAAATAATTACAAAAAGGGGGTGGTGATGGACAGAGTATCTGAGTTAATCAGAACACTCCTACCCAGTCAACAGATCAGGGCTTGATCCATCACCGTTTTTTAGCTCACTGCTCCATCCCAGTTCAGAACTTGGCTATATGCAAATTAGTCTGTCCCTGGCCCAGTGCATCATGGGAACAGGGCAGACCAAACTACCAAGCCAATTCTTCACTGGGAAGGAAACAAGCTTCCGGGGACCGGTTTCTGGCATTACAGCCGTCTTCGGCCCGGCTTGCTTGAATCCCGATGGTGCAATGAGCAAGGGACTCATGTCTGAGCATACCCTTCCACACTCATGGTGGCCAAAATAATTACAAAAAGGGGGTGGTGATGGACAGAGTATCTGAGTTAATCAGAACACTCCTACCCAGTCAACAGATCAGGGCTTGATCCATCACCGTTTTTTAGCTCACTGCACCATCCCAGTTCAGAACCTGGCTATATGCAAATTAGTCTGTCCCTGGCCCAGTGCATCATGGGAACAGGGCAGACCAAACTACCAAGCCAATTCTTCACTGGAAAGGAAACAAGCTTCCGGGGACCGGTTTCTGGCATTACAGCCGTCTTCGGCCCGGCTTGCTTGAATCCTGATGGTGCAATGAGCAAGGGACTCATGTCCCTTGCTCATTGCACCATCAGGATTCAAGCAAGCCGGGCCGAAGACGGCTGAAATGCCAGAAACCGGTCCCCGGAAGCTTGTTTCCTTCCCAGTGTAAGAATTGGCTTTTGTAGTCTGGTCTGCCCTGTTCCCATGATGCACTGGGCCAGGGACAGACTAATTTGCATACAGCCAGGTTCTGAAACTGGGATGGTGCAATGAGCTAAAAAACGGTGTTGGATCTAGCCCTGATCTCTTGACTGGGTGAGAGTACTCTGCTTAATTCAGAGACTCTGTCCATCACCACCCCTTGTTGTAAATAATTTTGTCCACCCTAAGCGTGGAAGGGTATACTCAGATGTGAGTCCCTTGCTCATTGCACCATCAGGATTCAAGCAAGCTGGGCCGAAGACGGCTGAAATGCCAGAAACCGGTCCCCGGAAGCTTGTTTCCTTCCCAGTGTAAGAATTGGCTTTTGTAGTCTGGTCTGCCCTGTTCCCATGATGCACTGGGCCAGGGACAGACTAATTTGCATACAGCCAGGTTCTGAAACTGGGATGGGGCAATGAGCTAAAAAACGGTGTTGGATCTAGCCCTGATCTCTTGACTGGGTGAGAGTACTCTGCTTAATTCAGAGACTCTGTCCATCACCACCCCTTGTTGTAAATAATTTTGTCCACCCTAAGCGTGGAAGGGTATACTCAGAAGTGAGTCCCTTGCTCATTGCACCATCAGGATTCAAGCAAGCCGGGCCGAAGACGGCTGAAATGCCAGAAACCGGTCCCCGGAAGCTTGTTTCCTTCCCAGTGTAAGAATTGGCTTTTGTAGTCTGGTCTGCCCTGTTCCCATGATGCACTGGGCCAGGGACAGACTAATTTGCATACAGCCAGGTTCTGAAACTGGGATGGTGCAATGAGCTAAAAAACGGTGTTGGATCTAGCCCTGATCTCTTGACTGGGTGAGAGTACTCTGCTTAATTCAGAGACTCTGTCCATCACCACCCCTTGTTGTAAATAATTTTGTCCACCCTAAGCGTGGAAGGGTTTACTCAGATGTGAGTCCCTTGCTCATTGCACCATCAGGATTCAAGCAAGCCGGGCCGAAGACGGCTGAAATGCCAGAAACCGGTCCCCGGAAGCTTGTTTCCTTCCCAGTGTAAGAATTGGCTTTTGTAGTCTGGTCTGCCCTGTTCCCATGATGCACTGGGCCAGGGACAGACTAATTTGCATACAGCCAGGTTCTGAAACTGGGATGGTGCAATGAGCTAAAAAACGGTGTTGGATCTAGCCCTGATCTCTTGACTGGGTGAGAGTACTCTGCTTAATTCAGAGACTCTGTCCATCACCACCCCTTGTTGTAAATAATTTTGTCCACCCTAAGCGTGGAAGGGTTTACTCAGATGTGAGTCCCTTGCTCATTGCACCATCAGGATTCAAGCAAGCCGGGCCGAAGACGGCTGAAATGCCAGAAACCGGTCCCCGGAAGCTTGTTTCCTTCCCAGTGTAAGAATTGGCTTTTGTAGTCTGGTCTGCCCTGTTCCCATGATGCACTGGGCCAGGGACAGACTAATTTGCATACAGCCAGGTTCTGAAACTGGGATGGTGCAATGAGCTAAAAAACGATGTTGGATCTAGCCCTGATCTCTTGACTGGGTGAGAGTACTCTGCTTAATTCAGAGACTCTGTCCATCACCACCCCTTGTTGTAAATAATTTTGTCCACCCTAAGCGTGGAAGGGTATACTCAGATGTGAGTCCCTTGCTCATTGCACCCTCAGGATTCAAGCAAGCCGGGCCGAAGACGGCTGAAATGCCAGAAACCGGTCCCCGGAAGCTTGTTTCCTTCCCAGTGTAAGAATTGGCTTTTGTAGTCTGGTCTGCCCTGTTCCCATGATGCACTGGGCCAGGGACATACTAATTTGCATACAGCCAGGTTCTGAAACTGGGATGGTGCAATGAGCTAAAAAACGGTGTTGGATCTAGCCCTGATCTCTTGACTGGGTGAGAGTACTCTGCTTAATTCAGAGACTCTGTCCATCACCACCCCTTGTTGTAAATAATTTTGTCCACCCTAAGTGTGGAAGGGTATACTCAGATGTGAGTCCCTTGCTCATTGCACCATCAGGATTCAAGCAAGCCGGGCCGAAGACGGCTGAAATGCCAGAAACCGGTCCCCGGAAGCTTGTTTCCTTCCCAGTGTAAGAATTGGCTTTTGTAGTTTGGTCTGCCCTGTTCCCATGATGCACTGGGCCAGGGACAGACTAATTTGCATACAGCCAGGTTCTGAAACTGGGATGGTGCAATGAGCTAAAAAACGGTGTTGGATCTAGCCCTGATCTCTTGACTGGGTGAGAGTACTCTGCTTAATTCAGAGACTCTGTCCATCACCACCCCTTGTTGTAAATAATTTTGTCCACCCTAAGCGTGGAAGGGTACACTCAGATGTGAGTCCCTTGCTCATTGCACCATCAGGATTCAAGCAAGCCGGGCCAAAGACGGCTGAAATGCCAGAAACCGGTCCCCGGAAGCTTGTTTCCTTCCCAGTGTAAGAATTGGCTTTTGTAGTCTGGTCTGCCCTGTTCCCATGATGCACTGGGCCAGGGACAGACTAATTTGCATACAGCCAGGTTCTGAAACTGGGATGGTGCAATGAGCAAAAAAACGGTGTTGGATCTAGCCCTGATCTCTTGACTGGGTGAGAGTACTCTGCTTAATTCAGAGACTCTGTCCATCACCACCCCTTGTTGTAAATAATTTTGTCCACCCTAAGCGTGGAAGGGTATACTCAGATGTGAGTCCCTTGCTCATTGAACCATCAGGATTCAAGCAAGCCGGGCCGAAGACGGCTGAAATGCCAGAAACCGGTCCCCGGAAGCTTGTTTCCTTCCCAGTGTAAGAATTGGCTTTTGTAGTCTGGTCTGCCCTGTTCCCATGATGCACTGGGCCAGGGACAGACTAATTTGCATACAGCCAGGTTCTGAAACTGGGATGGTGCAATGAGCTAAAAAACGGTGTTGGATCTAGCCCTGATCTCTTGACTGGGTGAGAGTACTCTGCTTAATTCAGAGACTCTGTCCATCACCACCCCTTGTTGTAAACTATTTAGAGAAACTGTCATGCTGATAGGGAGAAATGGTTGACTAAGAAGCAGAGGAACTACCATTGGTCTTACCTTAGTCTGATCAGGATCACAGTAATCCAGAAGAGCATCACAAAAATGGAATCCCATGGACTCCAGGTCTTTGGTGCTAAAATGAGTGCCCCTCCTTCTACCTACAAAACAAGGAATAATGCTAAGTACACATCAGATGGCATGACATGGAAATTAAACTTAAGCTAATGAGAGGGTTTCTTTTTTTTGCCTGCAGAATCAAACAACCATTGAGCAATGAAAAATCCTCAATATTTGTATAGCCAATATATATTACCAAGCATGAATAATACAAACATCACACATACAATAGGGTTAGCAGCAGTTAAAGGGAACATGTTACTCACTGTCAGAGGAGACTGACAGCCACATTGGGAGAAAACGTCTGTTTCTGCATCCCACAGAGTGGTTGTGTGCCGCTAAGGACAAACTAAAATCGTTTGGTGGCTGTTGCAGCACGGTAGGGGACGGAGTAGAGCATTGCCCATGGTGACCTTTACAATGTCTGCTTCATTCCTGTTCCTGGCCACGAAAGGACTGGGGTGGCTGTTACGGGCTGGCGGGCCTGGAGTTGTGTGTATGCCAGCCCTCTGGAGTATTCTCAGGAGGAGCAACCCTGATAAGGAGGATGACATGCTGAGGTCTAAGGAACACGATATGGCTCTGCTTTCCTAAAGCATTTGTGAAAAGTTTGCTTTCTCTTCAGATAGAAGGGACTTATCTTAGGGCATATCCAGAAGGAATGCCTGCACATTTCCAGAAAAGCCAGTGGATCACATCCACCAATGTCTGTGGGACACAACCCTTGTGCCCACAACTCGTTCCAAGCAATCAGTAGTATGAGGGCCTTCCCTAATCACATATTGGGCTGCATCCTGGGCGTCCTGTTTGGTTTGTTCAATAGAGGCCCGAAATTCCTCTGGGACTGCCGGTGAGATCTCTTTGGACACCTCCCAGAGGATGTCTGGAGGAGTCATGGGGAACACTTTTGGATTGACTTTTCTGGTGGAAGCAACATTTTCTTTCACTTCATCAGAAGGCCCTTGTGGGTCCAGGGCCTCAGCTTCATATCAATCAATCAATCAAGCGTTTGTTAAGCGCGACTACTCACCCGTAAGGGTCTCAAGCTGTGTGGGTGGGGAGGGTGCAGGTTCCGGTCCATCAAGGAGGTGGTCCGTCGAAGAGCCAGGTCTTGAGGTCTCTTACAAAGATGGGAAGCGATGTTGTCTGTCTGAGGTGGAACGGAAGGGCGATCCAGGCCTTGGCCGCGAGGAAGGAGAAGGAGCGGCCTCCCGATTTGGTTTTTCTGGTGCGTGGGACCACGGCATAGGAGAGCTGGGCTGATCTTAGGGTCCTTTGGGTTGCGTGGAATTTGAGTTGGCTTTTAAGGTATGCTGGTCCGGTGTCGTGGAGGGCCGTGTGTGCGTGGGTGAGCATCTTGAAGGAGACTCTTGCCTCGATAGGGAGCCAGTGCGGTGTGCACAGATGCTAGGAGATGTGGCAGTGTTTTAGAAGGTTGAGGGCCAGTCTTGTAGCAGCGTATTTGATGTTCTGTAGCTTGCGGGTAAGGTTTTTGTTTATTCTGGCGTGGAGTGCGTTGCCATAGTCGAGTCTGCTGGTGACCAGGGCGAGAGTGACTGTCTTTCTGTGTTCAAGGGGGATCCATTTGAAGGTCTTACGTAGGAGGTGGAGGGTGTGGAAGCAGGAGGACGAGACTGACCTGGCGGTCCATTTTGTGCTTGGAGTCCAGGAAAATTCCCAGGTTGCGTGCCTGGTATGTGGGGGTGGGCGGGTTTCCGAGGGCCAGGTGTCATTACAGGCATTGCGATTTGGGCCCATGATGAGTACTTCCGTCTTGTTGGTGTTAATTTGTTGGCAGCTGTTTTTCATCCATTTGGCAACGGCTTCCATGCCTTCTCGGAAGTTGTGTCTGGCGGTGTTGGGCTCGTTGGATAGGGAGAGGATGAGTTGGGTGTCATCTGCGTATGACACAATGTTGAGTTCGTAGGTTTTGACGATGGGGGCGAGCGGAGCCATGTAGATGTTGAAGAGCGTCGGGCTGAGGGAGGATCCCTGAGGGACTCCACAGGTGGTTGGCGTAGGGTCCGAGAGAAAAGCGGGGTGGGAGTCTGAGCCGCAGCGTTCTGCCGGAGAGGAAGGAGATGATCCAGTCAAGGGCCTTGTCCTGGATCCCTGCGTTGTGAAGTCTGCGTAATAGGGTGCGGTGGGAGACTGTGTCGAATGTAGCTGAGAGGTCGAGGAGGATGAGGGCTACTGTTTCTCCTTTGAGTTGGCTGTTGATGGCTTTCTCGATAACTTTCGCAGGGAACGGGAGCAGGGAGATGGGTCTGTAGTTTTTGAGGTCGATGGGGTCCGCCGAGGGATTCTTCAGGAGGGGGTTGACCGTTTTTCCAGTCGTCGGGGAACGAGGCGGTCGCCTGGGAGCGGTTGATGGTGTGGCGGAGCATGCCTCCAATGAAGCACTTCCCTGCACTAGTGGTGAAATCAACCCTGTAACAGGGGGAAAATCCCTGTTACAGGCCACTGCCCTCAAGCAAGTCTAAGTATATACTGTCATTATCATGATGTGGAGTAAATCATCTCATCCTCCCCAAACACATTATCAGGTGTAAACAAATTCTAGATAAAATCCGAGGAAAAAAGATGATGGAGCATCCGAGGAAGAAATGCGTTACTTACCTGTAACTGCAGTTATCCAGTATTGGTGTCTTTCAGAGATTCACATGCCTGAATCATTCCCCGTCGTCGAGACGGGAGTCTCCGGTACATAGAAAAGTAATGTCCTATAGACATACATAGAGAATAGTAGGCCTAAAGGCCTCACCTTAGTAACATATCCATGCCCTTTTGTAAAAAGGACCAAACTCTAAACAAGAGCCAATCAGCTATCACCTCCCTCTAGAACCTTCCTGGCAGGAGCCTCAATCCCTCAGATTTTCGTACGCACTAAGCTAAGTAGGCGTGACACTGAGAGAGTTAGGTGAGTCCTTCCAGGGGAGGCGGGAGGGTTGCATGTGAATCTATGATAGACACCAATACTGGATAACTGCAGTTACAGGTAAGTAACGCATTTCTTATCCAGTATTATGGGTGTCTTTCATAGATTCACATACCTGAATCAGAGTAGCAAGCAATGCAGAGTGCACATTTCTGATGGAACAGCATATACAAGTCCTTAGATAATACACATCATGCGAGCATGTACCATCATTAGACATCCACAATATGTATTAGTAAAGAAATGTGCATACCAGAGTAGGATGGAGGGACGGAGGAAGGCTTACCTAACTGAAAAAGATGGCGTAACACTGCTTGTCCCACTGCTGCATCATTCATCAGCTCCGTATCCAGGCAGTAGTGCCTAGTGAAGGTATGCGGCGACTTCCATGTTGCGGCCCTGCAAATGCCAATGACTGGCACCCCTGCAAAGAGAGCCATAGAAGTGGACATAGCTCTCGTGGAGTGCACTCTCACTTTGGAATGCAATGGCTGTCCAGCTTGGTCATGACAGAAAGCAATGGCTGCAGAAATCCATCTGGAGATGCTCTGCTTGGTAAGTGGTAGACCTTTCCTAGGTCTGCTGTAAGCTACGAATAGCTGGTTAGATTTCCTGAATGTTTTCGTTTTGCCAACGTAAAACTTCAAGCATTGTTGAGAACCTTAGAATGCAACGACCTTTCAGTTGCAATGCTTGGGTTTGGAAAGAAGGAACACAGAACCACAGGTTCATTTAGGTGGAAGTCCTACGGGACTTTTGGGATAAACCTAGGATTGGTTCTCAGGATTACTCCGTCGTTTTTAAAACTGTAGAAACGGATCCTGGATTGAAAACGCCTGTAGCTCACTGACCCTCCTTGCAGATGTGAGCACCAGGAGGAGTGCTGTTTTCCACGAGACATACTTCAGGTCCGCTCTGTGTTCTGGTTCGAACGGATGTTTCATGAGCTGGTTAAGAACTGCATTGAGATACCAGGCAGGTGGCAACACACTTACTGGCGGAAAAGATCTGTATAATCCTTTTAGAAATTGCTTAATCGACCTGTTTGACCAGAGAGATTGACTCGTTGAAGTTCTTTTATAACAAGATATTGCTGCTAAGTGTACTTTAAGGGAGGAGTGGGATAGGCCCTACTGTGCCAGATGTAATAGATAAGGTAAGATTTGCTCCGGTGAGGAGGAGAAAAGCTGAATGCTTTGATCTGCACACCAAACACAAAAGCGCTTCTATTTCAGGGAATACGTTTTGGTCGTTCTATCTGTCCTTGCTCTGGCAAGAATGTCTTGTGGAATATTCAGATTGTGGAACTCTCGGAGCTTAGGAGCCCGGTAGCTAACCTGAGAGACTTCAGATCCGGATGTTGTTCATTGTGAGCAGAGATGGATACTGCCGCAGGTAGATCGGCGGCTCCAGGGATAGACGGTGGAGCTCTGAACTAATGTTGCCTTGGCCAAGTTGGGGCTATTAAAATCAGAGTACAAGGCTCCACCGAAATTTTCCTGAGGACTCTGGGAAGCCTCGGGAATGGAGGAAAGGCGTACGCAAAGACGCTTCCGCCATGCGATGGAAAATGCATTCCCTAGAGACCCTGACTGGGGATGCCAACCTATGAAGTGTGGGCATTTGGCGTTCATTCTCGTCGCAAATAGATCGATTTGCGGCGTGTCTCATCTGGAGAAGATCTGGTCGATAATATGTTGATCTAGCTCCCACTTGTGTGACGATGTTTTCTGCCGGACATATTCCGCCCTTAGGGTTACATTGTGGAGTATGAGCCAATTCCAGATTCGTTTGCTACTCGCGAGAGAGTGTCAGCGAGCGTGTCCCTCCCTGTTTGTTGAGGTAGTGCATAGTCGTGGTGTTGTCTGTCCGGACGAGCACCAGGGAATATTTGATTCTTGGCAGGAAAACATGAAGGGCCAGGAAGACCGCCCGCAATTCGAGCAGATTGATATGTAGTTTCTTCTCCATAGGAGACCACTACCCGCTTATCTGTAGCTCTTGCAGAAAAAACTCCCCAGCCTTCCAAGGAGGCGCCTGTTGTGGCAATATGAGGAGCAGCTGGAAGCAGGAATGACAAGCCTTGAGACAGGTTTTGAGATGACATCCACCATTGTAGGGCTCGACCATCTGAGGATTCACTTTTATGTGGCCTTCGAATGACCCTGTGCATTGGACCCACTGTTTTGAGAGCGCCTCCTGTAGATTCCTCATTCGAAGTCTACAGTGAGGAATCAGGAGGATACACGCTGACCTTATCACCAGGAGGGATTTGAAGAGGCGGACTGTCAAGACTTTCTGCGAGGCTACTATAGCAGCTAGTGCAAGGGGCTTGTTCATCCTCTCTCTGGATGGGAAAGCTTTTGCCGACCGTGTGTCCAGGGTTGCCCCTAGGAAACTGATGCACTGAGAAGGTTGTAGGACCGGTTTTTCCTGATTGAGGGTGAGACCCAAGCAATCGAAAAGCTTTAAACAGGCGTTGGAAGACCTGGACGCGTCTTCTAAGGATAAAGCCTTGACCAGCCAGTCATTCAGATATGGAAAGACTTGGTGATGGCACTGTCTGAGATATGCCGCCACCGTGGTACGACATTTCGTGAATATGCGCGGTGCAGACTTGAGCCCGAAGGGCAAAACGCAAAACTGCAAGTGTCTGCCCGCTACTGCAAATCTCAAGTACCTTTTTGTGATTCCTGTGAATTGGGATATGGAAGTAAGCGTCCTGTATGTCTACGGATGCCCTAGATTCCAGAATTGGCGGATTTTCCCTCGTAGATCGCCGCCATACACTATGCCGTCGTAGACGAGCAGTCATAGATGAGGCCGTCGTAGACGACACCATAGACGATCCGTCGTAGACAAGGCCGCCGACGCCGTCGTAGACTAGCCTTTGTAGATGAGGCCGTCGTAGATGAGGCCGTCGTAGACGAGGCCATCATAGACGAGGCATCGTAGACGAGGCCATCGTAGACGAGGCCATCCTATACTAGGCCCTTGTCGACGCCGTAGACAGGCCGTCATAGACGAGCAGTCGTAGACGAGCCTTCGAAGATGAGCCTTCGTAGATGAGGCCATCGTAGACTAGGCCATCGTCGATGCCGTAGACAGGCCGTCGTAGACGAGCAGTCATAGACGAGCAGTCATAGACGAGCAGTCATAGACTAGGCCGTCGTCGTCGTCGACGCTCTCGTCGTCGTCGACGCTCGTCATCGTCGACGCTCTCGTCGACGCTCGTCGTAGTCGACGCTCGTCGTCGTCACCGCTCTCGTCATCGTCGACGAGCCGTCGTAGACGAGGCCATCGTAGACAAGGCCATCGTAGACTAGGCCATCGTAGACGAGGCCATCGTAGATGAGGCCATCGTAGACGAGGCCATCGTAGATGAGGCCATCGTAGATGAGGCCATCGTCGACGCCGTAGACAGGCCGTCGTAGACGAGTAGTCATAGATAAGGCCGTCGTCGACAACGTCGCCGTAGACGAGCCGTCGTAGATGAGCCATCGTAGACGAGGCCATCGTAGACAAAGAGGCTGTAATAGGCAATGATGATGGTTTTTTCCGTCGACGCTCCTGTTGACCTCAGGAGGTATAGAAGACGCCTTTCTGAGGGGTCCCATGACCAGAGAGGTGATTGTGACGGCTCAGAAGTCGTCTTTTTTATATAATTTTTCTCCAAAAGCAAGTCCTTTACTCTCCTTTACCACAGAGTGAGGAGATTTTGAAGGACTGCGCCCAGAAGACCCAGGAGTGGTCTTTTTGAGGGCCTTCTCAGGACGTTCCCCTGAGGAATCAGTCTGAGGAGATTCTCTTCTCTTTTGAGGTCTCCTAGACGTTGAGGGCAACACCTCATCACAGTAACTGGAGAAAATAAAAAACCTCCTTCTGGTCTTAACCATATTAAAAGTTGCCCTTCACGACCTCTCAAAAACTTACTTGAGAAAGTGCGACATACCTTGCAGTCTTTGGCCTGCGGTATAGACAGAAAATGCGGTCAGTGTGAGAAACAGAGCAGAGCAACCTCTTGGAACAAGAAGCACAGGCTCTAAAATAAAATTCTTTCTTCTCCTTACCAGACCTTCTTTAAAGAATGTATTTGAAGATAATCCATAGTAGATAAGCAAAGTTATTTAATGAAGTGAGAGCTCAGAGGAGACTCCCTTAGCACAACGTGCGGTAGAAAATCTGAGGGACTGAGGCTCCTGCCAGGAAGGTTCTAGAGGGAGGTGCTAGCTGATTGGCTCTTGTTTAGAGTTTGGCCCTTTTTACAAAAGGACATGGATATGTTACTAAGGTGAGGGCTTTAGGCCTACTATTCTCTATGTATGTCTATAGGACATTACTTTTCTATGTACCTGAGACTCCCGTCTCGACGACGGGAATGATTCAGGCATGTGAATCTATGAAAGACACCCATAATACTGGATAACACTCTGGTAGAGGAAGCTTTTTGTCAGAAACTACAGGAACTGGGTGCACTGGAGTGGAGTTACCTTGTGACGTTGGCTGGATTGGACATTAGAGTCAATGGCTCAATCTCGGTGACATCGGGACTGGCACTGATGAAAAAGGAACTAGTGCAGATCTTAGAACCTGAATGAACTTCGGCATTAAGGCGGATGCTGAACCCAGCAGGGCTTGAGGGGGCACAGGCAGTGCTGAGTGTGGACCTGCTGAAGGTAACCAAACTGGAGGCCCCTGCGGATCCTTAGGGTCAAAAGGTGCACCTGAGGAAGCCAAGAGAACGACAGAAATATGCAGCATGGCCTCCTTAAGGGTCTCGATTTGTTGCAGCATCACTGATAGCCTGGGAAATTAGGGGTATAGTGGGAATCAGTTGCTCGATTGAGGATGAAAGTGATATCGATTGACACCTTGACACCCCCCCAAACTCTCTTTGGACAGAGTGGCGGGATGGAGTCCAGCCCTACTTTGACTCCTTATACTTCTTCTTCGACTTGGACTTCGACTTACCAGACGACTTCGAGTACGAAGGAGACCTGTTGTGGAAACAACCTCGAGAGTGGAAATGGGTCCATGCCCACAACTCAGACCAGGAGAGGGATTTTGTACGCTGTCTGAAGACTTCTTACAGTGTTCAGAGACATACAGCTTCCCGTCACAGTGCTGGGTCACCTTTGGGTGCATGAGGGAACATTCTTCATACATCTTGGAAGCACCGGTGGCAGACCTCATGCAGGCCTGCCACCAACATCTGTTTCTGACAGTCATGGCATGGTTTGTACTCTGTAGCCTTTGGTGGGTATAACGTTCACTTGCACACTTGAGAAAGGAATTCAAAAGAATTGATCAACTGACAAAAAAATACCCAGAGCTCTAGATTCGCATTCAAAGGCGCAGAAAGAAATGAATGGACGTTGCAGCGCAGTAGTGCTCCATCAATTCTGGAGCAGAAAGAGATCAATGTGGAGCCACATAACTCCACTTAGAGATGCGCAGATGCACTGCTGGGAATATGTTCCGATTGAGTCAAGCTTATTTAGTATTCTAAAGGTGAGGAAACTGTGGTTAGAAATATCCATAAGAAGACAACCTATCATCAGAATAGTGAGATTTAGCCCTCTCTGCAGGGTCACCCCCAAACCTTTTTTCTTCCCTCCTATTTTACTGAATTTGTTTTTGTTGGCCTTAAAACTATGTGTACTTCAGCACTACTAAACAGAGTTGAAATGTTTGTGCTCTCACCTTTAAAAATGGTAATATTGGCATACAACTAATTGGCACATTTAATGTACTTATAAGTCCCTAGTAAAGTGATGCTACATGTACCCAGGGTCTGTAAATTAAATGCTACAAGTAGGAAGGAGCACTTATTGTCCCACACACTTAAGTAGCTGTTTTTACATGTCTCAAAGTAACCCCCTTGCCAAGAGTTAAACTGCCTTATTAATACATATAAGTCACCCTTAGGTTGGGCTCTAAACAGTTCATAGAGCAGGGTGCATTGTGATGAAAATAAGTAAGCTGGACAAGTACTTTTACGTGTCTTCACTTAAATAAGTGTGGACTGCGAGAAAACACTTTGAAATTACAAACCCACCCTTGCTTGATGACTTTGAAATCCCCAAGTGTTCACCAGGAGAGTCACGACATTCAGAATAACAGTGATAGGCACCTCTGGTTTAGAATCATTGGTCTGCTTCTCATTATTTAATTTTGATTTCAATATTCATTTTTGTCAATTCCTTGTTGCAAATGTCTATTGTATATGAATCACTATTTAGGTTCTCTTGTTACACAATATTCAAAGTCTTTTGTTAAAAAAATGTGTTGTTATATATGGTATCATGTTTGAACTGTTCTGTTTTGTGGTATATTTGAAAAATGAAAAAGTTGAGAAGTTTTCCTTTTCAAGATAGATTTAAAGTCCTGTAATTGTTTTTGAATGAATAGTGAAATAAATACACGGGCCATGAAAATTAATTCACTTGACCTGTTTTTCCAATGAAGAAACTTGAACAATTACAGCCATTTATTCTGTTTGTGTCTAAAGTGGCAATAGAAAAAGGGCCCAACCTATTTGTTTGTCACTTTTAGAAAGTTGCCATTTTCTTTTCCCAGCCATTTTGTTCCTGCAGTCCGGTCCTGGGCACATGACAGGGTGTAGTTGGTATTTAGCTTTTGTATCTTCCTCTCAGACTGCAATACAATAGAGGGACTAGGTGTGCCTCGTTGGGAAAACTCAGGCAGCATGGGGGGGTGGAGCTGCGCACAGTCCCATTTGCCCTTCAAAACGCTGCACCCTACTCTCACACAAAGAATTTCACACTAGTCTATTGTACCTGCAGACAGACTAGGACCAGGGCAGGAGTGCAGGAAATTCCAAACACTTCTGAAAAGGGAAACCTCCAGAAACGTCTCCTACTTCAATGGAGGCACCAGGTCTAAAAATAGGACCCTCAGACCCACTCTTCAGTTCACTTTCTGGACCTGCGTAAGAACTCTCAGAGGACTGCCTGCTGCTGTGGACTGCTGTGAACTGCTGTGTACTTCAAAAGACTGCTTTGCTGCACCAAGAAGGACTGCTCTGCTGCCGGATGCCTGCTCTGTGCACCCAGAGGTCTGCCCAGAGGTCTGCCCTGCTGCTTGATCCCTGCACTTCTTCCTCAACCCGGGACTACCAGATTGATTCCAAGGTCTAATTGGCTGACCTACTGATCAGAGTCACAGGGACAGAAAATCCTCCAACCATCTTGAACCTGCACCTGGACACTGCCTGAGTGAGTCCTGGTTCTCAGGTTGGTGCCCCTCTAGTCCTGGATCCTTGGAAGTGGTGCAAAAGGTGGCAAGATAGCCCAAATCCAAATCTTTGGACTTAAAAACGTTCAACCAAAAAGTGCTCAGATAACCGGGAATAGACTGGGAAATACCTGGATAATTATGCCTCCTCCTCGGACACCGCCAGCTGCCTTGCACCACGGAACTTTACCTTCTCAGACATTTTCTTCTGAAATGTCTTCTAAGTCCAAAGGTTAGTTGAGACCAGGCCCAATGCACTGTGTATCCGGCTCGCGGTCCATCGTAGCAGGCAATAACTTTTGACTTTTGCCAGTGTTTCGGGTGACTAATTGTCTGTGGTTGGAGCTTTGATTTTTAGGCACCAGCTTTCACTTAAAACTTTAAAAATTCCTAACTCTAGTTCGACTGAGTTGATTTTTTTGTTTTGGTATCAAATAGCTTTTTACAATTTACTCTATTTTTCTAAGTCTGTGTGGGATTTTTCTTGTGTTGTGTTTTCACTTTATTACTATTTATGTGCTGCATAAATATTTTGCACATTGCCTCTAAATTAAGCTGACTGCTTTTGTGCCAAGCTGCCAGAGGGTTTGTGGTTCACCCTGACAAGGATTGTGGCTGTTGCTTCAGTAAGGTTTTACTTCACTCAACTAACACCCCAACTTATCACAAGTATAACCGGGAAGTACATAACTTCTCCCCTCATAATCATCACTGTCATGAGGAACATTAGCAATGTCCTGAACCACTATTGAATTGGACCCACAGAGACTCTCTAGCCATACAGGTAATACTGGTGTCACGGCAGAAGACTAGTTATGTTATGTTATGTTATGTTATGTTATTTATTTTTTTGTATAGCGCAACGGTTACTCAAAAAGAGTGTCCCGGCGCTTTTAGTTAAGGAGAACCGATTTCAGAATAACACAACACAGCTAAAAGAGGTAAAAAATAAACAGAAAAAAAGCGAAACTACTGGCAAACCTGTTGGGAAAACAGCCAGGTTTTGAGACCTCTTCTAAAATCAAGGAGAGAAGACGCCGCCCGCAAAGGGAGCGGTAATGAATTCCACATCTGTGGGGCCAACAGACTGAAAGAGCGGCCCCCGAGGCGAGCCCTCTTCACACGCGGAACAGCCGCCAAAAGTAGAGATTCTGACCTCAACGAACGAGTCGGATGGTAGAAGGTCAGTCTCTTTTGGAGATGTTTAGCTCCCACAGCATGGAGCGCCTTATAGGCCAAGGTCAGAGCCTTAAAGGCGATCCGTTTGCGGATGGGTAGCCAGTGTAACGTCGCCAACAACCCACAGGCGCTGGTGCGTCTACTTAGGCCGAAGATGGCCCTGGCCGCCGTGTTCTGTACAACTTGAAGCCTTTGCAGCAGATACTCTGGCAGGCCCAGGTAAAGAATGTTGGCATAATCCAACCTGGAGCCTATCAGAGCCTGCACCGTCAGCCTCCTATGCTCCTCGGACAAGAGAGGCAAAAACCTCCGCAACATTTTTAACAGGCCGAAGCAAGTGCCGGTTACCCCCAAGATCTGGGCTTTCATCGTCAGCCCCTTGTCCATCTTAACCCCCAAGTTTTTAGCCATGGGAGAAGAGCCGGGCGGAGGGAACATGTCGATGGGCCACCAGGCCTGCCAGCTAGGCTCCGTATCGCACCCGAAGAAGAGTACCTCCGATTTATCGGAATTGCACTTGAGGCTGTTCAGTTGGAACCATGCGAACACAGCCCCAAGGCAATTCTGGATACTCTCCCCGTCAAAGTCAGCCCCTCTCTCGCAAGAGAAGAGGAGCTGGGTGTCGTCGGCATACGACACGATCCGGGCACCAAATGACTCCGCCACCGCCGCCAAAGGGGTCATAAAGATGTTAAAGAGGGTCGGGCTCAATATAGAGCCCTGAGGGACCCCGACTCCCAGAGGCGGCATTACGGTGGTGTCAGATGATGTCCAGACCGTTTGCCGGTGGCCGGCCAAAAAGGAAGAAAACCATTTGAGCACCGTCCCCCGCAGACCAATCTCAAAGAGTCTTGCGAGCAGGCCCTCATGGGGGACGGTGTCAAAAGCCGCCGACAGGTCCAACAACACCAGCATGACTTTGCCCCCGGTATCCAACACCCCTTTAATGGTTTCAGAAACCTCAAGGAGCGCGGTCTCGGTGCTGCGATTTGAACGGAAGCCCGACTGGGAGTCATGTAAGATCTCATGGGACTCCAGAAAATTGGAGAGCACCGACTGAACGTGCTTCTCCAGAATTTTTACAAGAGCCGGCAGCAACGAAATTGGCCTGTAATTGGCTGGGGCTTTCGGGTCAAGTCCCGGCTTTTTAAGCAATGGGATGACCATTGCCTGCTTCCACACTGGCGGCACCTCTCCCAGACTCAACGAAAGGTTGAGAAGAGGGTGCGCCAGCGGATTAACCACCTCCGCCAGTTTACTCAGGAGCTTAGCAGGGCAGGGGTCAAGCGGAGACCCAGATTTTAAATTGCCCATAAGCGCTAGGGAAGCTGAGACTGGCAGAGATGGAAACTCAGCCAATGTGGCGCCCTGCGTAACTGGGGGAGGCGTGCCCGCCTCGGACATCGGCAATGTAACCGGTCCACTCGATAGAAAGGAGTCCTGGATGAGTTTGATCTTGCCTGTAAAAAAACACGCAAGATCCGCCGCCCAAGATTCTACGGGCCCCTCTTCCAAAGCAGTAGTCCGAGGGGAGATGAATTCCCGAACGATGGTAAAGATCTCCTTACTGGAGTTCGAAGCTGCTTCGATTCTCCCCGCAAGATAGGCTTTCTTTTCGAGGCGGATGTCTCGGTGGTAAGCTTTAACCACAGCCTTGTAGGCAGACCTGTCCTTGCTGTCATAATGTGCCCGCCAGGCCCTTTCGGCTACCTTGCACTGCTGCCGCGTAGCCCACAGAGCAGGGGTAAACCAAGGGGCCGACACCCGCTTAGATGTCGGGCGGGGGGGCAGGACTGGGGCCAGGTCATTCAGCCTCTCCGTCAGCCATTCTTGCAGGGACTCCAGGTCTCTCTCTAGCTCGCCAGACAGAGGGCAAGGGTGAGTCACAGCAGCCTGAGCCAGCATCTCAGGGGTCACCCTGCTAAATGCTCTAGGGGCTCGTCCCCGCTGCTGTGAGACAGGGTTAGACGCCCTGACATTGCCGCTGATTACAAATTTGGCCAGCCAGTGATCCGACCACAAGACCGGGAGAATCTCTTTCACCACAAGGGGACAGGTCGAAAAGACCTGGTCTAGAGTATGCCCCTTGTCATGGGTCGGGCCCTGCAAATGCGGGGTGAGACCCAGCGGAGTCATAGCCTCCAGCAGCTTAATAGCGGCGGGGTCCGACGGATCATCCATCCGGATGTTAAAGTCCCCCGCCACTAAGCAGTGTTCTGCTCTCAGGGCTAGACCTACCAGCACCGAATCAAGATCAGCAAAAAACGTCCCCAGCGGACCAGGGGGGCGGTAGACTAACAGTCCCTTTACTGATTGATGCGGCGCTAGCACAATTGAAAAAGCCAGCGATTCCGAGCCGCGGATGTCCTCAGTGGGCAGGATAGTGCAGGGCGTGCACTATGATTGGTGTCTGGCTAGAAAATGATTGGTTGCACTTTTAATCTAATAGCATAACTGAGATTCTGCCCTATTTATGGCCTTCTTTGTAAACTGCACTGGCTCCCTGTGGAGAAGTGTGTGTACTTCAAGACATTGTGCACCACCCATAAGAAGCAACTTTCCCAGGGGCCCCCTATTCTGTCCAGTTTGCTCTCCCTGGATTGACCTATACGGCCCTTGTGCTCAGCCAACTTTAAGCTGACCACTGTTTCTCGTGTTAAGAGAGTAAGAGCGTGTCACCGCTCGTTTAGTGCAAAAGCCCCAGTTCTCTGGAATCCACTTCCTACCCCGATCAGGAACGTCCACAACTATTTGTCTTTCAGGAAACTTCTAGAGACCTGCTTTTTCTCCACTTGTCCTTCAGTAAACTTATGAAGCCCTGGTTTATTCTTGGTTTAGGATTTTCCTTGCAACATTCTGCCTCCCTGGCCATTGTTGCAGCAGGTTTAGATTCAGGACTAGAACCGGGAAGCCTTGTTGCTGGGGCAGCAACACACATAAGATAACATATAATAGGCCTAAAATGGGAAGATGTCAGTTTGGTGTCAGAGACCAGCTTTGGGATTGGATTTTGAAATGGTGCCAGCGGAATCAACATAAGCATGCAAGGAAAATGGACCGTAGTGCTGGAATTAAAGTCTGCACTTGCATCGGCGGGGCTTTAAGGGGCAGTTGGCATCAGGTGCAGTACTCCTTCCACCCGATAGATACCCTACTAGGGACCCCTGGGGCTTGAAGCTGTGTCAAAGGGAGCCGGATGTCACATGAAATCTTTGAAAAGTGCTATCTGCTGAAGGGTCAATGACGTGGCAAGAATTTCAAGGTATGCTATGACCCCAGGGATTCTTGCAAAAACAGACAAGCAAGATTTTTATCTTGATGCTCTTGTGCTGTCTCACTGGACTTCCGGAGCTGGGATGTGGTGGAGTCCTGCTTGGCCATCTAGCACTTATAGCACATTTTCAACTTCGAATCACCAGAAGACTTCAACCAGTGACTGGACTTTAGGTGGGAATGGTCTTATGACTGGAACCAGAGATGCAAGAGTGACTAGTAGTGGGATATGTGCTTTTTATGTTTAGCGACAAGCTTCACTTCTCATGCCCAGAAAACCTTTGGGTGCATAGGGTGCATTTATAACGTAACTCTGAGTTGTCACCGAAGCCCCCAAGTACCAAAGGTACATGACCGAAATCTGCTGCCTGCAGTCTCAGCATGGTTTGAACCTTGTTGTTTTGGTGGGAATATTTTTCCTAGCATGCTGTAGTCATTCCAATTTAAAGTAGTCAGAAGACCAACATAGTTAGGAGCTGAGCACCAGGTCTGTGACGAAGGATGTGGAAAAAAAGGAACAGACATCAGGATGCAGGGGTGATGCTTTGTAGAAAAAGGTCTGAACCTACCGAGGGGAATGGGCTTGAAATAGAATGGTGGACCGCTGACCCGACCCTCCTCTTTTTGTACCCTTACCAGAACGAGTGGTCAACGAATGCTGACGAGCTGTGGACTAGACATAATGAGTAATTAGAAGACTGGCCCTTTAAACAGAACAGCTTCGAGGAGGAAGACACACCCACGGATGAAGCGGCTCTCCAGGGTTTGGAGAAAAACAAGGAAGAGAAGTTGATGGCGTGTGACATCACCAAGAAGGTCGAGTAGTGTCGAGGAGAGCGTGTGTTCATCGGAGGAGAAGAATAGGAAGCAGGACGGACGACGGAGGCGAGAAGCGGGAGAAGCGAGACGCCAGTCCAGGAGGTTGCTGTGCCTGGAGGCCACCGACACCGCGACTCGCCCAGCCACACTCACCGAGGAGGAGTGTGGCTCAGCCAGGTACGGGAACGTATGGCAGGCTGGATGAGGTGGCGGGGAGTGTCTGAGGGGAAAGCCGAATGAGACGGTCACTGTTTGCGTGCTCTAGAGGAACCGAGTGCGCTGCTCCCCACTCCCCACAAAACACGTGCCCACATCGCTGATAAATACTGTGTGCATTCACTAAAGCAGTCATTAAATACTCGTGCACTCGGTGATCTTCCCCCACAACCCATGTCCCTTGGTGGTGGTGAACCCTTCCCCAGAAAGTGTAGTTCCTGACCTCCGCATTATTTTTGTTTTCACATGTCCCGAGTTGGAGGGTCGGTAGTAAGAAGAAGTCCCAGCAAAGACCAGGAGACCGGAAGACCATCCAGGACAAGAGAAATCACGGATCCTGCCATATTAGCCCGGGAGAGACTAACTTTAAGGAAGAAAAAAACCTTTATAGAAATAAAACCCTATATACCCAGGTCTGCTTTCCGTGCCCTTCCTTCCACCTCGCCTCAGCTGGAACATGCTTATATGCAGCTCCACACCGTCACTTTTGGGGTGGTACACAGTTAATGCAGAGCTACACAACACCATCTGCTGAGGAAAAGGAGCACTGTTAAGAAAAATCTTAGGTTCCAGTGTGGTGCCTGGGGATATTTTAAAGGTGAGATCTGCGGTTAAAAGTATGAATTAGAATTCTCTATAATATTTATTTATTTTATTTATTACATTTATAAAGCGCCTGACTCACCCCAGAAGGGGTATCTCCGCGCTAAGGACATCGCAGAAAACACGTTGGGGAGAGAGGATTTAAAAAAGCTGAGTTTTAAGATTTTTTCTAAAAGCTAAATAGTTGTCTTCCTGTCGTAAATCTGTGAGTAATTGATTCCACAACTTGGGAGCCAAATAAGAGAAGGATTTGCCTCCGAGTCTAGTCTGCTTAATGCGAGGAATAATAAGCAGGCATTTACCTTCAGATCGGAGTGGACGCAAGGGGGTATATTTGACTAACTTTTCTGATAGGTATGTGGGACCCATGCCATTAAGGCCTTTAAACACCAAACAACACACTTTAAAGTGAATCCTCTTGCGAATGGGCAGCCAGTGTAGGTTCCGCAATAGAGGGAGAGAGGGGGGTGCTATAAGGAGCATTGGTTACCAGGTGTGCCGCAGTGTTCTGCACCACCTGTAAACTTTGGAAGTCTGACTCCTTGGCTGATATCAACAAGGTGTTACTATAATCCAAGCGACTGAGAATCAGAGCATGGATTAGTGTTTTATGAGTGTTCATGGGAAGAAAATGGAATATTTTCCGAAGAAGACTCAATGCATAAAAGCATGATTTTTTAACTGCAGCGATGTGGCCTTCTAAGGTAAGGTCTCTGTTAACCAGCACCCCTAGGTTTTTGACCACGATTTTGGGGGTGGGGGCATCGCCCAATTCTGCAGGCCACAACCCGGGAGACCATCTTGATATGGCATCTTTAAATAACAGAATCTCAGTTTTCGCGGTGTTTAACTGCAAAAAGTTGCTCTTCATCCAGGCAGTTATTATGTTCATGCTTTCGGAGAATATTTTCTGAACGTCAAGCGTGTATTTATTATAGGTGAAGATCAACTGTGTATCATCTGCATAGGAAATTGGGAAAAACCCAATTTTCCTAAGCAGCGCAGCCAGTGGGGCAACATACACATTAAACAGAGACGGACTGAGACATGAACCTTGTGGCACTCCTTTTGTGACATGGCTGATCTTGGATTGGAAAGGGCCCAGGTTTACAATTTGGGTCCTATCAGTTAAGAAATCCTTTATCCAGTTTAAGGCAGGATTCTTAATCCCTGATAGGCGAAGCCTGTCAACTAGACTCTGGTGTGATATGGTATCGAACGCCGCGGACAGGTCAAGCAGCACCAAGATTACTGCCTGACCTGCGTACGCCAGCATTGTTATATCATCGGTTACCTTCACCAGAGCCAGCTCAGTACTATAATTTGGCCGAAAGCTTGAATGGGAATCATCCAAACATTTGGCAGATTCCAAAAAGGCCGACAGATGGGTGTTAACGTGTCTCTCCAGTAATTTGCTATAAAGAGGTAGTAGAGATATGGGGCGGAAATTGGTGATGATATCGGATGCTACTGTGGTATTTTTGCGAAATGACATAATTTGGGCTACTTTCCAGGCATTAGTGAGTTTCCCTTCCTCGAGTGATTCGTTTAGGACAGGGCAGAGAGGTGCTGCTAATACTTCTGCCAACATTTTGGCAGGCTTTGCAGGGATTAAGTCGGTTTGAGAGCCCGACTTAACTGATCTTAATAATAGTGCGGTACCTTGGACTGTCAGCCGTGGAAATTCTCTAAGAACACCTGGTCCTACTGGCACAGATGGTAGGTTGATGTCAACAACACCCTTTCCAGTATCTGAGGAGGTTATTTTACTATACATGTCTTCTATTTTTTCAACAAAATAATCGGATATTTTATCGCAAAGCAGTTGGGTGGGTTTTTCCTCTGTGTCAAGACTTTTGGGATTTACAAAGGAATTTAAAATCTGGGAAAGCGTTTTAGGCGAATTGTCTGACTGTTCTAGCTGCCGTATGATTTGATGTTTGCACGCTAATGTTATGTTTTTGTGATAGGTGAGCAGTGCTGTTTTATAGAGCTCTTTACATGACGTGTCGTTAGTACGCCTCCAATTACGCTCCAGTTTCTTACACTTGCTCTTCTCTTCCCTTAATTCCATTGTGTACAATACATGCTGTATGCGGTTAGTCATTGGGTTTGACACTTTCTCTGGAATAAGATTGTCTAGGATGGTTTTTATGTTAGTGTTAAAGGATTCCAGGTGATCATCCACTGTGGCTGGAGGTGATCTCTGCTTAATCCTACTAAGCCTTGCTTTCAGGGACTCTAGGGACAGTTTATGCCAATGTCTGAAGGTCTTTTTAGTCGGGCATATTTTTGCTGTCTCTTTCTTTGTATTAAGAAGATCAAAAGTGACCATGGCATGATCAGACCATATTAGTGGGTCGGTTGAAATGTAGATCAGGTCTGAGGAATTAGATAAGACCTGGTCCAGTATGTGTCCAGCTCTATGAGTAGGAGCGTTGTTCCTGGTTATAAGATTAAGGGCGGACATTTCCCTATGGAGTCCTCTGGGTTATCAATGTGGATGTTAAAATCTCCTAACAGAATAAATTTGCCTGTGGATATAACATGTGGTGCTAATGTGTCCAACAGGCTTGAAATGGAATTCCCAATCGGTCCTGGAGGACGATAGACAAGGGCTCACTTCCAGCTCAGTTGGGGGTGGAAGTCGAGTATTTCAATATTGTCAGAACTAAATGTATCTAAGGTCGTGGCTTTTATCGGTCAAGTTTTAGTACATGATAACCTGCTGGTATCGCAATTGCAATATCTGGTGCCGAGGTCGGTCTAAGCCAGGTCTCCGTTAGAAAGCCTATGTCTGGGGCTCACGTTGAGAGGAGGTCCCAGATATTAATGGCGTGTTTCGGAAGTGATCCATTAAAGAAATGGGGTAACCCAAAGCGGTACTGGACCTGGGTAACGTATTAATATAAAAAGACAATGGTCCGAGACCTATTATTTTAAACGTGGAAAAATCACAATTAAATGAATCAGAAGGCGTATGTTATTTTAACCGCCCGGATCAATTGATGAAGAGAGATAGAGAATAGGCAACAGCAACAAACTCAAAAATGTATGCACAATATTTTAATCTATTGTCAAAAAACACAAATTGCAATATTTCAATCTATTGTCAAAGCAGAATTCACAATGTTAAATACTTTTTTACTTTTTTATGCATTGTCCCGTATTCAGAGCGTGCAGTAGAACACAAAAGGGGTGTAAAAAGCAAGTGAGCGTGATAGAGTGAACGGAAAAGAATCACACAGATTTAAGAAATAATATTCCAAGCAATTCACAAGAAACACCAGCCAGAGAAGGCCGGTACCGTATAACCTGGCCACTTCAATTAATCAGCATAAATTCCTTAATTTTTTAATAGACAACAGATGGCAAAATATGTCTGCACTATATCCACAAGGGTGATGCAGTTAGCGAGCATTGACGTCGAGGCCCTTGAGAGACGCGCTTCCTCCTTAGATGCTCGCGGACCTAACTGCGAGGCCCGAATCAACATACGATTAATCGACCCCACTATCCGGGACTCAGTCCTTTCGGAGGCCCTGATTTTGCAAACTACCCTCCGACCCCTCTGTCTGAGACACTGTTTTTCAGGCTTATTGATTAACTCTTGAGGAGGTGCCTGATTTTAAGAATACCCAATACCTAGGATTGGGACCAGTAATTTAGACATGTAGTGCCACATGTTCATCCATCGGATAGGAAATCCTAACCAGAACACAGAGACCACTTGGACAATTTTCGCCGGACACTTAAGGACTGAGTATATGTGGAGTGGGAACCATGACCATTATCTCCTAGTAGGGGTTACCAAAAGGGATCCCTATTGTCCCGTCCCCACCTGTCCTGAAGAAGACTCGCATGGCCCAGGAGTAAAACGACCGCATGGCCGCTAGTCGAGTCGAAACGTCGACATTTCATTTAACCAACCTGGACCACTAACTGCATCACCCTTGTGGATATAGTGCAGACATATTTTGCCATCTGTTGTCTATTAAAAAATTTAGGAATTTATGCTGATTAATTGAAGTGGCCAGGTTATACGGTACCGGCCTTCTCTGGCTGGTGTTTCTTGTGAATTGCTTGGAATATTATTTCTTAAATCTGTGTGATTCTTTTCCGTTCACTCTATCACGCTCACTTGCTTTTGACACCCCTTTTGTGTTCTACTGCACGCTCTGAATACGGGACAATGCATAAAAAAGTAAAAAAGTATTTAACATTGTGAATTCTGCTTTGACAATAGATTGAAATATTGCAATTTGTGTTTTTTGACAATAGATTAAAATATTGTGCATACATTTTTGAGTTTGTTGCTGTTGCCTATTCTCTATCTCTCTTCATCAATTGATCCGGGCGGTTAAAATAACATACGCCTTCTGATTCATTTAATTGTGGTGTTTCGGAAGTGAGCGAACATTCGCTAAAAAGTAGTGCCATTCGGTTTTATGAGGTGATGGATCAGTGCACTGTATGGTCCGTGATCCTTTCTCTAGAGAGGGGGGTATACTTTCGTATCTGCATTTGACACACGCAAAACTACCCTCGATACATATTACAATCTCTTTGTCAGAAAAATAAAAGTATCTTACCAAGTGTAGATCCACAGAATGTAGCTTCCATTGTGTAGCTGTTACGGATTCCCATCCTCCACATCACTACTCGCCCGGTTCCTTCCTTGCTCTTCTGAACTTTAAATTTGCATGCCAAGATCGAGAACTGAAAAGTGAATGGGTATAACATTACTTCTGACAAGGAAACCGATAAAACTTACAGGGCCCTTTAAAGAGGAACTGATTATAGATTTCGAATTCTCAAAGTTGGAATTAGTTTGAATCCTGTTCCACAAAAGAAATCGATTATTTTGGCGTGGACAGATGATAAACACGGTGGGCTTTTTCACCAGTGAGGACTGAAAGACAGATATTTTGCCTCTGAAATAGGGTCATCAAAGCCTCCTATGGCATGGAATAAGAACAGTGGTCAAGGAGGAGACTGACAAAGGCACACCTTTTGAGGTAACACATGCCATAACCATACTTCAAGTGCCCACCATCTAACCGGCTGACACAGCGACAAGAGATAAACTGACTGCAATGCCCACATAGACTACTGGATGGGAAGACTAAGGCTGTGTCTGTACCCGAGATCTGATTCTGGGCTGACAACTCATACGTCCTTCTCCCCATGCAGTGATTGGGGTCTGTCGCACAAAAGAAAGACATACAAGCACAACCCATAGTGGTCAAGTCAGGTTTATTGTGGCATTTCTGTTTTAGCATCAAAGAAGTCTGGAGCACTACATAGTTAAGGAGTAGTTTCTGTCCTGTAACTCCAGTTCTGTAGTAGGGGTATCTCTGTTATAGTCATAATCTAGTGAATAGTCCCGCCCATGTGCGTGGACCCCGGCAATCAAAAATAATCTCTTAAGTTGTCGGAAAATTGCAGAACTGCAAAGACACTTAAGAGAAAATTTAAAGACAAATAATGCAGCCTATATTCACAGGCTACACTGTCCAGTACTTCAACTAGAAAATTCCACCAAAAATCCACAAACAGCAAAGCCTGTCCAGATTTCCCTTGCTTTAACAGCAAACACCCTCAGAAATGATAGAGAGGAAGGCATGGACAGACAAGCCCCATAGGCTGCCATTATGTGGCTTAAATAGGATACTGCGCCTTTAAGAGAACTTTCCAGAACTTCTCCCAGTATCCCAGAATGCATAGCAGGTCCCTCTCACTTTCAGTTCTTTTTGAAGGCGTAACACGCCAGACCTGTCGCATTCCTCAACTGAACATCTCTCTCCACCGGGGAGGCGGGAGGGCGCTTATGACTATAACAGAGATACCCCTACTACAGAACTGGAGTTACAGGACAGAAACTACTCCTTCTGTAGTAGGGGATCTCTGTGTATAGTCATAATCTAGTGAATAGAATGGCAAGCCCATCCCCACACCAAAGCGGCGGTGGAGAAAGGAGAGTTAATGCCACTATTGTGCGAACAGATTTCGCAGCGAAGCCTGCCCAACCTGAGCGTCTGCCCTGGCATCCGTGTCCAGGCAGTAATGCTTAGCAAAGGTATGAACCGACTTCCAAGTGGCCGCCTTGCAGATTTCTGCAATCGGAACATTACGGAGCAAAGCTGTCGTGGCAGCTTTGCCCCTGGTGGAATGAGCCTTAGGCTTACCTCCTAAGGTCTTATTAGCTTTTTGGTAACACAACTGTATGCAGGACACAATCCACCTAGAGATAGATTGCTTAGAGGTCGCAAGACCCGTCCTGACAGATCCATAATTGATAAACAATTGGTCAGACCTACGAATATCTTTGGTCTTATCCAGATAAAATTTCAAGACCCTCCTAACATCCAGGGAATGTAACGACCTTTCCGCTGGAGATGAAGGATTCTGAAAAAACGTAGGCAAAGTTATGGTCTGGTTGACATGAAAATCAGAAATAACCTTGGGAAGAAATTTAGGGTGAGTACGCATAACAACCTTAGCAGCATGAAATACAGTATAAGGTTCTTGGCAACACAACGCCTGAATTTCTCTCACCCTGCGGGCCGATGTAATGGCCACGAGGAACGCCGCCTTCCAGGACAGGTGCTGCAACGAAGCCTTATGAATAGGTTCAAAAGGCTCCTTCATCAACCTGGACAGCACCACATTCAATTCCCATGAAGGCGAAGGAAGCCTGACAGGAGGGAACACTTTCTTCAAGCCTTCCAAGAAATCTTTGATCACAGGGATCTGGAAGAAGGAAGTCTGCGAAGGGCATTTCCTGTAGGCAGTCAAAGCAGCAAGATGAACCTTAATAGAATGGACATTAAGGCCAGACTGCGCCAACTGTAGAAGATAAGGAAGGATGACATCCTCCTTACAAGTCGTCGGATCATAGTTCTTAGACTGGCACCAGATACAAAATCTCTTCCACTTGTAGGCATAGGAAGTCCTAGTGCAAGGTCTCTTAGACTCCTTCAGTAGGTCCATACAATCTGCAGGGAGATTCAGATGACCATATTGCACTAACTCAGGAGCCATGCTGCCAAACTCAAAGACGAGAGGTTGGGGTGCAACATCAGCCCCCCGAACGTCATGAGAAGGTCCGGCCTGCACGGCAGCTGAATGTGAGGAAGGAGAGACCGGTGAAGCAGGTCCGTGAACCACCACTGTCTGGGCCATTCCGGGGCAATCAGTATCATCCGCGCCCTGGACCGGGACAGCTTGATGAGAACCGTCGGAATCAGGGGAATGGGTGGAAAAGCGTACAGAAAGCTGTTCGACCAGTCGATCCATAACGCGTTCCCCAGCGTCCCCGGCTGGTAGTACCTGGAGGCGAAGCCTCGGCATTTGCTGTTTTCGGCGGTGGCGAACAGATCTACGTCTGGAGTCCCCCATCTTGCGAAGACTTCTCCTAGTACTTCGTCGTTTATGACCCATTCGTGGTTTTCCTGAATCAGTCTGCTCAGTGTGTCTGCCTGAACATTCTGCACACCTGGCAGATGGGTAGCCGTTATCGTCAGTCCTCGAGCCAGAAGCCAGCGCCAGATCGCCTGCGCCTCCTGCGACAGGGTGCGTGACCTCGATCCTCCCTGCTTGTTGAGGTAATACATCGTGGTCGTATTGTCCGTTTGCACAAGTAGAGAGTCGGTCTGAAAGGACGGGTGAAAGGCCTTCAGTGCCAAGTGAACAGCTCTGAGTTCCAGGAAATTGATGTGATACGTGGACTCCATCGGGGACCACGTCCCTTGAATCTGTAGGTCTCCGGAATGCGCTCCCCAGCCCTGGAGAGAAGCATCCGTCACGATAACCTGAGTGGGAATGTCCTTGTGGAAGGGAACCCCTCTGAGGAGATTCTCCGCTGAACACCACCACTTCAGAGACTGAAGAGCATGCAGAGATAGATGTATCTTGTCGTCCCAAGATCCTCTCCTCTGATCCCACTGATCCTCCAAGCACTCTTGCAACGGTCTCATGTGCAGCCGTGCATGTGACGTCAGGAAGATACAGGAGGCCATCGACCCAGCAGGGAAGACACCGTCCTCACTGTTGTGGATGGAGCGGTCATGAGAGCCCGAGCCTTCCGAAGCAGTGATAATCGTCGCTCCTCCGAAGGAGACACGCTTGCTGACAGCGTATCGATGGAGGCTCCCAAGTACTGAATGCACTGGACTGGAGTCGGAACCGACTTGGACATGTTGATGTGTAACCCCAGCTTGTTCAAGAGAACGCACGTCTTCTGGAAGTGTGCTTGCGCTTCCGTGAAGGAGGAGGCCTTGATCAACCAGTCGTCCAGGTACGGGTAGACAAACACCTTGTTCTTCCTCAGGTGTGCTGCTACCACCGCCATGCACTTTGAGAATGTTCTCGGCGCAGACTTCAGTCCGAATGGCAGCACTGTGTATTGATAGTGATTGGCGCCGACTTGGAACCGCAGGAACTTCCTGTGTTTGTGTGCAATGGGCACATGGAAGTAAGCATCCTGGAGGTCGATGGCACACAGCCAGTCTCCCCGTTGCAGCTGAGGATAAATCTGATGCAACGACAGCATGCGAAACTTTTCTCTGCGAATCCACTTGTTTGCTTGTCGCAAATCCAGAATGGGCCTGAACTCGTTCTTGTCCTTTTTTCGAACCAGAAAGAACCGGGAGTGCAGGCCTCTTCCTCTTTGAGACAGAGGTACGACTTCGATCGCCCTTTTCCTTAACAGGATATCGGCCTCCGCCTGGAGCTCGGGCAGCTGATACTGCGAGCCGACCGGAGGGATCGATGGAGGAGGGCTGGTGAACCGAAGACTGTATCCATTGCAAACAATATTCAGCACCCACTTGTCCTGAGTAATTTTACTCCACTCTGCCAGAAAAAATTGAATGCTTCCCCCCACCGGAGCGGGTAACAGTTGTCGGGGAAGTAAGTGCTCAGGGCCTAGACCCGGCCTGGCCCTTAGTCGCTGGTGCCGACTGATGGCCGCCTCTGCCCCTCTGGCGTTTCTGGAATGGTCTTCTGAACTGCTGCTGTTGTTGTTGCTGCTGTTGTCCAGAAGACTGGCCACGCCCTCTGCCTTGACCACCGAACCGGCGTTGGAAAAGACGGTACGTCTTCTTGGTCTCCTTGGGCTTCTCCAAACCCACCGCTGTGAGTGTTTCAGCTTCCGCCTTCATGCGGGCCATTTCGTCATCAGCGTGCTTCCCGAACAGGGTTTCGCCAGAGAATGGCAGATTGGCAACCCTCTGCTGAGCGTCCGGTTTTAGAGACGTAAGGCGGAGCCATGCATGTCGTCGCTGGTTTATTCCGTGGCAGAAACCATGCGCCGCCAGAAGAGAAGAGTCGGCTGCAGCACTGATGACTTGATTCGCCACCAACATTCCTTCGTTAAGCACCTCCTGGAAGTCTTCACGCTTGTCCCGCGGAAGGAGCTCCACAAATTGTTGGAGGGATTCCCAGAGGGCTCTGTCATACCAACCCAACAAGGCAGTGGCCCTGGCTGCCTTCATTGAGGTCGCCGAGGTCCCACAAACTCTTCTCCCAGATGAATCCAACCACCTAGATTCCTTATCTGGCGGAACTGTGGAGGAAGGCGTGGTGGCATGCTGTTTGCGCGCCGCCGTCACAATCACCGAGTCTGGAGGGGGCCCCAGCCTTAGAAAGGCCGGGTCCGAGTCCGGAGCCCGGTACTTCTTCAGCAGTCTGGAAGGTGCCGCCTTAGTCACTGCTGGAGTGAGGAAAAGATCCAGGGCCGGTTCTTCCAGGCCCGGCACCAGTGGTAGTAACGGCCGAGACAGATGCTTCTGATGGAGCGTCTCGGAGATGACCGAAGTCTTTGGAGTGGGCACCGTCAAAGTAATGCCCGATTTCGCCGCACCCCGTAACAGCACGTCCTGGAAGGACACCAGATCGTCGACCGGTGAAACCCTCGTGTCTGGGGAATCTGACAATGTCGGGGAGTAGTCCCTGGTCCCAGACGACCGGGTCCGTGAACGAGACCTGTGTCTCCTGTGGCGCCGTCTAGATCGCGTGGAGGACCTGTGACGCGAACGTTCCCTTCTCCTGAAGCGGGAGCGCGACCTCCCAGCACGTGGGCGCTCCACCGGTTTCCGTGGAGGCGTCTTCCGTGGCCTGTCTTGGGGCTTCGGGGTAGGCGTACCCTTAGGAGGTGTCGGAAGCAGAGGCAGCGACACCGACCTCGGAGGCCTATGAGGAGGGACCGGCGGTGGAGGCTGCCCCGCAGGAGACGGCGGAGGCAGGGAGGGGAGAGGCGGCTTAGCCGGAGGAGCCTCCTTCGGTAGAGGAGGAGGGGTCATAGGCCTTGGCGGCGTATATACCACCGAGTACACCGTGCCCGATGACTTCTTCGAGGGAGGGGCCTGTGAACCAGACCCTCCAGAGCGTGAGCAACGCCTCCTACGTCCTCCACCAGATCCAGCGTGACTTTTGGCGCCAGAATCCCTCCTGCGCCTCTTAGAGGAGGTTGAGATCCTTGGTGACGCTGATCTCTTCCTGCTCGACGTTGAGCGGTCGTTTTTCAGGCGTGGAACGGCGATCCCTTGACTCTGGCGTCGAACGCCGTCTCCTCGACGTCGAGTGTTTCTTCCTCGACGACGAACGTCGCCCCCTCGACGACGAGCGGTCAGACCTCGACGGCGAGCGTCGACTCTTCCTCCTCGACGACCGTTTCCTCACGGTCCTCAACGCCGAGGATCCCCTCGACGTCAAACTGGTCGACGGCGACCGGCGGTGTCGCTTCGACGGCGAGCGCCGGTGTTTTCGTCGACGGCGATGCCTCGACTTCGACGACGCCGTCGGCGGTGACTTCGGCGGCCTAGCCAGGCCTCTCGACGTCTATCTTCCACGCTGTCTCGACCCGGAGCCCCGGGGAGAAGGGGAACATACCGTCGTCATCCCTCTCGACGTCGTCGTCGATGCTATCGACATCGACGGAGACCGGGACCTTTTGCTGGTCTTCCTGCCTCTGGGGAGCCCCCCAGAGGCCTCAGCAGGGGCAGAGGGAGCCTTCCCAGCCTGCCCAGACCCGCCTGCAGTCGCCTCTCTTCCAGGCCTTGGAGCCTAATCTTCTGCCTTTCCCTCAGGGTCCTTGTAGAAAAGGTCTGGCAGATGTCACAATCTTCAGGGACATGATCATCAGGGAGGCAAAGAATGCAGACGTAGTGTGGATCAGTCTTGGCCTTCTTCCTTCCACATGCTGGGCACTTGTCGAATAAAGCAGGCATTTTAGATCCCTAAAAGCCTGAACAAACACACAGAAGTGAAAAGGAAACACCAAGAATCAAATGAGAACACTTTTAAAACCAAAAAGTGTAAAACAAAGTCCAATAAACCCTTGAAAAAAGGAGAGCTCAATGCACAGGGTCCTGTAAGCAGGAGCCGGAAAAAAGAACTGAAAGTGAGAGGGACCTGCTATGCATTCTGGGATACTGGGAGAAGTTCTGGAAAGTTCTCTTAAAGGCGCAGTATCCTATTTAAGCCACATAATGGCAGCCTATGGTGCTTGTCTGTCCATGCCTTCCTCTCTATCATTTCTGAGGGTGTTTGCTGTTAAAGCAAGGGAAATCTGGACAGGCTTTGCTGTTTGTGGATTTTTGGTGGAATTTTCTAGTTGAAGTACTGGACAGTGTAGCCTGTGAATATAGGCTGCATTATTTGTCTTTAAATTTTCTCTTAAGTGTCTTTGCAGTTCTGCAATTTTCCGACAATTTAAGAGATTATTTTTGATTGCCGGGGTCCACGCACATGGGCGGGACTATTCACTAGATTAGGACTATACACAGAGATCCCCTACTACAGAACTAATTGTTTCCAGAGAGTAGGGCAAAAATGTGAATGATGTAGGCGGATACTGAGACAATAGATCTACCAGCATTTGACCATAACTGTGCAACATCAAGGCCAAAATCTCATGAACGAGGGCCAGAATTAACCATCTTTGGGCCTTGAGGAGACTCAGTCCCAGTGGAAACAGCAGCAGGAGGCTGGGGCATTATGTTTCGATTCCTAAAATGTGGCTAAAGGTAAAGCTGACTGTAAGAATGTGATTTTTTTTTGTATGACCGTCTCCTAAATTTCTGGACGAGTGCTGCTGTTTTTTTTACTCTGAAGTGCACTTTCCCTGCTGACTAGGCTCCACTGCATGTGTTCTGACCCCTCAAAGTGCCTGTGCAATTGGCATTTTCCCTAATTGGCATACTTATCTGTAAGTCCCTACTATATAGTACAAATGTTATCCAGGCTAGTAAGTGGACTGCAGCACATATAGTGCCACCACTGTTCCAAGTATGCCACTGCCACAGCAGCCTAGTCGGGCAGCTTTTAAACTGTCAACTCGACGTAGCAAAATAACCTTTTAGCCAAGACCAAGCCTTCTTTTTAATATTTATAAATCAACGCTAAGGAGGGGTTTAGTAGCCCAGAGGGCATGGTGCCAGATATTAAAAAGGACGTAGAATTGAAACTTTACATGCCTTGACGGAAAATTCAACATTATTTTTTCCACTGTAGGAAAACTGGTAGTCCCAATGGGTAAGATGGGGTTTCACTAGCCCATATGCTAAGTATTAACTTCAATTGAGGACCGGCAAATATAGTGCTTCAGGGTATCAGTTTGTTACATTAAATCTGACCTATTGCTGAAGTCTGATTTAAAGAAACTTATAACAGAAAGGTAACTTTAGAAAGTCACCACTTTCTTGGCCCAAACTTGTAGTAGCCACTCCTGATTAACTGCAGCAAGTGTCACCGAGACCTGGGGTGTGAGTATGGACCGGCATCTCATACCGCCCCTCTCCCAAGCAGTAATTAAGATCTGTCACATTGCTGCTAATGAAAGTACCAACAAAACTACTAGCCATCAAAGTCCTACAAGTGGGACAATCCAGACTATTCCAGGCACCCAGAGCAATAGGAAGAGCTTGAGACCCAGGTATGAGTCATTTTAATGTGTTAATAAACAGCTGTGGTGCTCCTCTGTAAATTAGCGCCACTGCATAGCAGATTGTCAAAAAAGCCTTAATGACAATTAAGTGCTGGTGCTGAGCACCGGAAACCACCCTCTCAAATTAAGCACTGGAATTATGTCAGTTTCAGATAGTAACTCTGTTCAGATCAATTATTCAACACTAACAAAGAAACCTATGTAATGGTATTCCTAACATAGGAGGATGACATCATGTAAGTGTCAGTTACAAATAACAGATTCATACCTAGGAGAATCCATTAAAAAATATTAGCTCTAAAAAGTCTCAGATAAATGTATGTCTGTAATTATCTATTCACAGTAGAAATTAACAAGTTACTTAGCTTTGGTAACACATTATCTGGTAGAGACATAGACTATCTGCAAATTCCTTAACTTTTGAATAATTCTTCCCAGGCGCTAGACTGGATCGGGAAATTTTTCAGCAGTACGTGCATGCATCAGGGGACGGCGTTGAATGACTCTGTGATGACGTTGCTCTGGTTGGGACATCAATGAAGTCATAAGTCTCTCCGGCGCACGGACGTCAGTTTCTTCGATGAAACTTCTACGCCACAATGCAGAGCCACTATAGAAACTGGCTGTGGAAAGTGTGACAAAAAGATCAAACTATCTTTGAAACAAGAACTAGAAAACAGAAATGAAAGGTAAACAATACCAAGTCAAGATCTACACAGCAAGACCAAATAGTTCTTGAATCACACAGCGACATGAATGAACGCTCACTGGAGCATAAAACTAGTGCTGAAAAAGGGTAAAACCCTTACACCTCGAGAATGTTCATAAAGATCAAAAGGTTTGATAATACACATAGCTACTTGAAACACTGACCACCGGTGTATAAACCAGAGTTGTAAGAATACCTCATACACTACAAATCGTTCACGGGGAGGATGGGTAAAGCATTAAGGAATCTGCAACTAGGCTATGTCTCTACAAGATAATGTGTTACCAAAGTTAAGTAACTTGTTCATCTGATTGAGACATCTAGCCGCAGATTCCTTAACTTTTGAATTAAATACCGTAGCTATACCCACCCGGAGTTGGGTCTGTGAACTAATCCTACAAAAGTTCTCGGAGAGAACCAGCCTGTCAAAATTAAAAATAGACCAGACGTATGTAGGAATTAGCAGAAAAGTGTGAGCTCCTTATAAAAACTGTAGCAAGGACCACAAAAAAAGGCAAATAAAAACAACCCCTACCGGCATGAAAAAAACAGTGGCCAAAGGGCAGCAGAATAACACTCAGAAGACAACAGTCAACAGTAGGACAGTAGTACATGACCCCTAAAGGGTGAAATGAACTTATGGACCAGAAGGGTCAAAGGCAATAACAAACACCTTGTGAGCTAAAGTTCCCTACACCAGTAAGGAAGTATTCAAAATAATCTGTCCTAAGAAATCCAGAAAAAAATTGTTTTAGAATTAACTCATCCACATTAGAGCTTAGATGTATAAACGTATTCAATGTAAAGTCGGGAAACCAATCCAAGAACAAAATTACCCAAAGATGTTTAGGCACATGAGAAAACCATCCAAGAACACAAGATATGTTAGTGGATCTTAAAGCAGAACTAGTCGAGGAAAAAATATGTTTGCCTCACGAATCGTGTCTCCTAGAATCTCTATCCAATGGAACCTTAGGTAGAGAAACCATATTTTGTGAGGCTGAAGCAGTCCGAACTACCAAAATACGAGTAGGATGTTTTAGGAGGCAAGCTCGATCTCCTGGAGCAGGCAAATGCCTGCGAGATATATCCCGATCTACCGAGACCCCCGTATCAGGCTTGACCCAAGTGCCCAACAGTATGTCATACAGGGTCTCACTATATGGGAGAACAAGCTCCACCCCTGTCTGACCTTGATAAAGGACATCAATCAGGGGATCAGTGGACTTCTCCATCATAGACAGAGATAACTTCAAAACTGTAGTCTCTCTTCTCAACATATCTGCAAAAGTGGAACTCGCCTCAGTAGCAAGATTAGGAGGGGAATCAACCCCAAGGCTGGGAAAGACTCCAACCCACAAGCCTCACCGAGTGCAGAAAGCCAATTCTCCTCTATAAGAGGTAGAATAGTCTCCAAAATAGGCTGCAACAGCCCAAACTTTTCTGTTTCACCCACAACAAGGGGACTGTCAGAAGTCCTACCATGAGAGGAAGGTGGAAAAACGACATTCTCCTCAGTTTGCTTTGCCGACTCCACACCTGATGCCGGTCGACGCCGAGAAGGCAACGCCTTGAAGTCATAAGAAAGAGGAGAAATGACTTTGATCGCCGCCGCCAATGTCAATGCAAGAGTCGGCCTCCTCACCGGCAAGTGGGAGAAGCTGTGGGAGACTGAGTCTTCATGTGGTGAAGTCGAGGGGTGCTGCAACTTCAAACGCCTGCGCTTACCTTGGGACAGCGACATCACTGTGAATGGCTCTGACTCCTGGAACGGCCCAAAAACCACCATCCGAACGAGCACAAGGAGACCAAAGGTGAAGTGAAGTCCCTGTCGACCACAACACCAATGCCGCAGGACGTTTCATACAGCTTCTGGTAGGAGCTGCAGTCTTCGGAGTCGTGGTGTTCCCCTAAACACCACATACAAACCGAATGTGGGTCTGTAACCGACATTTGTCGAGTACAAGACCTACAAGGTTTAAAGCCTGAAGACCTAAGAACGGCACACTGATTCCAGTCGACAAAAACTGTCAAAGTAGGCCCAAAACAGCATGAGAAACCGCTTCTCCGGATCTGTATTGCAGCACAGGAAAGAAGAAAGTGACGTCCGTGCGCTGGAGGGGACTTATATGACTCACTGACGTCACAACCAGAGATGACGTAATCATGGAGTACAACAATGTCGTACCCCGGCACGAGAAGGTACTGCTGAAAAATTTCCGGATCCAGTCTGGCACCTGGTGAGAATTCAAAAGTTAAGGAATCTGCAGCTAGATGTTAGTTTGCAGATAAGCTCACCATCTCTGATTGTTCTCAGCACATCCACAGCAACAAAAACCTTCAGACTGCAGACTAAGAAGTATAAAAAAGAGAAAATAAGGATGCAGGCTCTTTCCATCTATGCACTCAGGATCTGGAACAACATCCCTTATCCATTAGGACCACTCAAATGTTTCTCCAATTTATGAACGAGATGAAAACACACCTCTTTAAAGAACACTACATAATTATGCATTAACTGCCCACAAACAGGCTACCTCTCCTAACACTCATTGGCTTTATGCTTGCAATGTACGCGCTCCATTGTACTTTAGCTAGGCTAGCGCTATGAAACTACTACATACATACATATATGCAGCCAAGGGCCTGCTAACCTTTTCAGGACAGTTTTTATGAAGCATCAAGGGGAAGACACGTTCTCTCAGGCGTGTGGATTCTGTCTGTCCCCGCGTCGCGCACCCATACATGAAGACATTCTGCTTCCTGCTGTGGCCATGAAGGTCACAATATAGCAGCACCTCTCGTTCTTCCATCATGCTGCAAAAGGGAGAAAATATATGTATTAAAGATGTGACAAGAGAGCTGTATAAGTGAATGTAAATTTAGAAATGCTGCTCTCAGAGTGGAGGCAAGTTTTGTAATGTCTGCCATGACTCAATATTTAGTGAAAGCTACTGGACAGGTATGCAATTGTTGGCAGAGGTGGGTAGGGCCAGAGAATACCTGGAATTACTGCAGATATCAGTGAGGTGATTTGTAAATTTTCAACTGGTATAAAAAGGTGTACTTCTAGTCATCCTTATACTTCCGCTCTCAGACTCTGCAATATCCAGACCCAGAGCCTAGGTCACAGAGACTACTTTGTCCAGTACAAAGTAGGTTAATAGTTGAGTCCTAGCAATGTGCATGACCCTTTGTTGGCCAGGCCCCACCTCCCATATGCACCTTCCAGATGCCAGGCATCTCACTGCTTTCAAAGCAGACATAGAATCTTAGGAATTAATCACTCTGGAGGCTAACTTGTGCCAGACTACGTTTTCCCCTTTCCTCAAGACCATGGAAATATTAGGAAGCATGGAACCAATCCAAAAATACACACCGGTACCTGTACAGATAGATAAAACAGTATTGTATATGCAGCACTGTCAATCAAACAGAAATCACTGAATAATTCACTCAACCATTACCCTATCTAGATACATTAAATTTGTGTAACTTTGTATAATTCACTTAACAAATCTACGCCATGGTCCTCCGCACCAGAAAGACCAGATCGGGAGGCCGCTCCTTCTCTTTCCGTGTGGCGAGAGCCTGGAACGACCTTCCGCTCCATCTCAGACAGATAACATCACTCCCAATCTTCGCAAGAAACCTCAAAACCTGACTCTTCGACAGACCCCCTCCTTGATGGACTGGAACCTGCGACCCCCCACCCCCAGCGCCTAGAGACCCTTACGGGTGAGTAGTCGCGCTTAACTAACATCTGATTGATTATTGATTGAAAATACAAAGTTCCTGTTATGAAAGCAATTTTCATGCATTGAAATCTGAATATTATTCAACTAGAGAGTAACAGAGACGAAAATTACAAAATCTAAAAAGGAGGGTGATCAAACATCTGCCTTCCCCTATCAGACCATAAATGCTACAATATAAATATATAGTTTTTTAAATCTTTGTTTTTTTTAAATACAATGATGACAAATTAACATCATAATCAAACGTGGGTGTACAGATCAGTCAATGAACAATTGCTTCCATGTTTCTTTCCAATCGAGTTCCAGCATATCACATAGGGCAGTATACAACATAATAAGGAATCATAGTTAGTCGTTTCAGAAAAAAGTATGGTATTGGAGTGATACGGGGATATAGTTAACAAGCGAGGCAAAAAACATTTGTTAATTCAGATGCAAGCAAATACAGTATTATCCGTCTGTGTCCCCATCTCGGTCAGTTGGGACACTCTCAAGAGCCAGGAATTGATCACACAAGACCACAGAAACACTTCTAAATACCCCTGTAACTTTTCATCAGTTCTGCTATGCTTCATGTGGATCTCCTCTGCCACAGACTATTTAGTAACATCCCCTTTTCCCAGTGTGCCAGCAAGGGTGCCCTCTGTCTCATCCACGTAATAGCCATGTGCTGTCTAGCCAGTACCAAAACATTTTCAGAGACAACCTCATCAGACTCTTCGGGCTCTGACTCCAGAGGCAACAATAAAAAACAAGTTGATCTTTTAGAAAAAGGCCAACAGCCAAAACAAAGGCAAAAAATACCGTGGGAAATGCGGACACGCAAACAATCCTACAAGTCATAGGAGCTCCCTCTTCTGTCGTTAACTTGTCCCAAAAAGTTCTAACACAGGACGAAGAATCTGTGTTGAATCTGGGGCTTAAATTTGTCCCCAGAAAACACACAGATTTTGCAAAAACAAAAATGGAGATCATTGCTTTTTGTCGCAAGATACGACTAAAAGCATTCTTTGCTAACCAACCCCCAAGTATTGAGATGGAAACAACGGGACTCCGGAACAAATCCACCTTTTGCCCGAACCACAATATACCAAAACAGATTCATGTATTTGAACAAGTTTTGCTATCTTCCCTAAATAAACTTGAAAAGAATCAAAAGTATGTCCCCCAGAACATAAGTAAAGGACAACAATTGGCATTGAGGGCACTTAGGGAGGACTCAACTGTGGTCATCAAACCGGCCGATAAGGGCGGGGCAGTAGTGATCTGGCCTAGCGACGAATATCTGAAAGAGGGTTCCACACAAGTAAATAACCAGGTGTGGTATAGACTACTCCACGAAGATCCATCTAAACAAATACAAGGAGCTATAAAAGAACTAGTACAAACAGGGATCGACAGTGGGTTCGTGGGACCCAAGGAGGCGGAATTCTTGGTAAAGAAATGTCCCCGAACACCGATCTTGTATTTTTTGCCCAAGATCCATAAGAGACTCAATGATCCACCAGGACGACCGATCGTCTCCGGGTGCAATTCGTGCCTGGAACCGATCTCCAAATATGTAGATTTTTTCTTGAAGCCGTTTGTGAGTCATGTAAAATCGTACCTCAGGGATACCACCGACTTTTTGGTCAAAGTTGAGGGAATAGAATTTGACAACAAAACTGAGATCATGGTGACCATGGACGTCACGTCATTATATACGCAAATACCACAAGACGAGGCGTTAGAAGTCATGGAAATGTACTTAGACACCAGAGAGAGACCTCATAGGGTCCCCACATCATTCATTCTGCAACTAGCTGAACTGACATTAAAGAAAAACTATTTCCGATTCAATGATCAGTTCTTCATCCAAATCAAGGGTACGGCCATGGGATGTCCCTATGCGCCTGAGATGGCAGTGCTGTACATGGCAGAATATGAGCACGAATTTGTGGATAACAATAATCCATTCAAATCACACATCAAACAGTGGCTGCGATACATCGATGACGTGTGGCTCCTGTGGCAGGGGAGCCACACTGAGTTGATGGCATTCCACCAATGGCTTAACAACAGACACCAGGACATAAAATTCTCTATTGACCAAAGCAAAAGCAAAATGACGTTTCTCGATGTAGAAATTGCTAATGATGAGGGTCACCTAAAAATGTCCCTCTATAAGAAAAAGACTGATAAAAATACAATCCTACACCACAGCAGCGACCACCCCAGAAATCTTAGAGCGAACCTCCCTTACGGGCAGCTCCTTAGGATAAGGAGAAACTGCTCAGAAATTGCGGAATATGAGCAACATGCCAAGACATTCTGTGGCGAAATGACCAACAGAGGTTACCCGAGAAAACTATTGAAGCACTCGCTCAAACGGGCTAGATACACTCCCCGCGAGTGCCTGCTATCACAGGACAAGCAAAAACCAGAGCTTGATAAGATGGTCTGTGTGACCACCTATGGTCCCGATACCCATAAAGTCAGGCAAATGATCCTGAAAAATTGGCATCTCTTAGAGGAACTTGAATGTCCCTTCCCGAGGCCAATATTCGCATATAGAAAGAACCAAAGCATTGGTCAACAACTAGTACGTGCTGACGTGCGAATTCCAAAAACAAAAAGTGATTTGCTCTCTCAGTGGGGCCTCAAACCAATATTGGAACACCATAAGTGTGGCAACTGCGTGTCTTGCGACACCACAATGGAAGGGGTTGAATTTATCCACAAAAACATCAAATGGAAAAATGTGGGATTCTCCAATTGCCGGACAAGAAATGTTGTGTATGCAATTGTTTGTCCGTGCGACAAAATCTACATCGGGAAAACCAACCAACAAGTGAATACTCGCATCACGCAGCACAGATCCAGACTAAAAAATAAGGTAGCAAACGCGCCTATGGTGCAGCATTTTACAGAGAAAAACCATCGAGAAACTGATTTTAAATGGACTGTATTATACAGCATCGACCAGATGAAATGCCCCCCAGACACTGAAAATGTGCTTCTAACAAAAGAAGCATATTTAATTCTGAAATTCAATAGCACCCAAAGTGGGCTCAACACATTGTCAGAAGTCTCTAGGCTTTAATTCCCTCTAAACCTATATGCGCAAATAGTGCTCCGTGTGAGTCAGTGCAACAATGAGTCGTTCCCCTGGAATGATTGCACATCGATCATCCCAAACTACAAGTCCCATAAGCCTCGGACCGCTCAGCTGACAGCTCTTGATGATGCTGGCAGTCGGGTGTTTGACACCATTGATTCCTGTCTGGAACGCGGAAGTATCAGACTAGCCGAGCTCCGGAGACTGTCAGAAGCTCCAAACAGCGTGCTCCACGTTTCATTACCAAAGGTATGTACAAATGGGCTAAAATGAATTATACACTGCGCACAAATGCAAGGGTACACAGAAGGACTAAAACCCCTCCCGTTTTTTCAATAGATTGAAGAAAACGGACGAACAACTCCCTGAGAGCAGATTCACGTTTGCCGAGGGACGCTTCCCTGAAAGGTAGAGTGCCTTTTTGGAAACTCTCCACACACGATAAAACACAAGCACGCCTTGAAAATGTATTCCAAAGTAACTCCGCATTTCCACAAATAGGGAGTTCAAGCCTACAAGCAGAGAAACAGACGACAAACAATCCAAAAGGGGCACACGAAGAAAACTCTTCATGAGCGCGGTGCTAATAACAGGTATGAATCGGTGGCACCCCCCATGCGCTAGGGTCGATCACCCCCCAATCTACAATCTCTCTAAATAGGCAAAACTATTTTCACAGATTTCCCAAAGACAGTCAGAAAGCCAGAAGGCCGTAGAACCCTGTGAATCCGGCCCCAATCAAAGCCACAGGTATGTTTTTGCGCAAAGGCAGAGTGAAAGTGAAGCGAAATGGGTCAGGACAACATAACTAAGACGTTGTTCTCTCTTTTCTCTTTTTGCACATAATACACAGACATTAGAAGTGACAAGGCCCTGATGAGACCCCGTTCAATGAACTAACGGGCTCGAAACGCGTCGGCATAAAAGAAGGCTAAAAAACGAACAGGACTAATTGTGATGTGGATTCATTGATTTGTATCCCATTAGCCTCTTTTCAGACTCTTTGTCCTTCAATGAATTTACGAAAAAGAGTTTTTTCTTGATACTAACATTTTGTTTATGATTTAAGTATTCTGAACAAATGGTGCAATGTCTAAATAATGTGCAATGTATTGTTTCATAATTCGAATTGGATAAGTGTTTTGTCATTTATCGTTTATATATTTGTCTAAATGTTTTATATGTTTCGTGTTTCTCATACATGTAATGATGAATCTTTTTGGATTTGAAATTGAAAAGTAAAGGGTGAAACTAAATAAACCTACATAATCAGAAATAGTCTTGATTTATGTACTTGAAATATCAAGCAACAAAAAAAAGTGTGAGGGGAGCAAATTGTATTCTAGTGGTCTAGCCAGTACCGGCACAAACTGTAGGAAACGTTTCTCCGCTTGGGCGTTGTCTCATTACCCAACAGGCAAAACTGAGGTGTGAGGGACCCCTGTAGTGTCTTGGTGTGTGTAAGTCTATCTATCCACTACCCGGATCCAGTAATCATTCACTAATAGACAGCTGCAAGCCAAATGCAGAAACTCCACCCCAACAAAATTGCAGCGAGGACAGGAAGAGGCCGGGTCAGGATATAAACAGCTCAGTCTCAAGGGGATCATGTATATGCAGTAGAAATTGAAGTGGACCAGCTTAAACAGTGCATTGCCAGAGAATTTACAGGTCAACGCACACACCCTGGACCAACCTTCATCCGTCAGTGGGTTCTACCCAGATCCGGCATCCCAGGCCTCCCGCGTCCGCAGTGTGCCATGAGCCACGCCTGCCCCAATGGATTTATACAAGAGACATATGAGGTGTCTCCCCGCCCCACTGGTCCTATTTTTATTTATTTATAAAGTTTTATATAGCGTGAACTTGATCCCGAAGGATATCCGAGCTAGGTTGCCGGATTCAGGAGGAACCACATGGAAGGTCCTCCAAGTTCCCTTGGCGAAACTGGCCAGTCTCACCTACTGCAAAAAATGGCCAGGTCACACCCGAAGAACAGCTGGGCGTCCACAAATGGGCTAAAGATCTAATCTTGTTACACGCCCCCCATGTGGTGCACCCACCTTTCCACCATGCCTGATATGTCATATTTGCTTGTATGCAGTGAAGCGGGGAAAGTAGCCACACTGGTAGCACGCTATGAAAGGGGGGGGCATACGAAGCACCAAATGCACCACCCAGTGCCACACTCGGGCCGTCTGCCTAACCACATGGGGTTGGTCAGCTGAGAGTCCGGTACCTTCCAATATTACCATCGGAAGGTCCTCCCCAACCACGCATCCCGCCAGTAAGCGTTTCTCTCAATTGTCTCCCTCCGCCAACCATTGCGCAGCATGCTGAAGCATGGCAGCAACATAACAGAATTCCAATTGAGGTGTCTCCAGCCCTCCATCCGCGTAGGTCCGCATCAGTGCCACTGTGCTACACCTCCCGCCCATGCCAAAGAAGTGAGCAGGTTGTCCAGCTTCCTAAAAACCCAGGCTGGGAGAGGACAAAAGGGCTGTTGTTTCTTTCGGAATGGCTTAGTCCTGTCAATGTAATACGTAAGTGCTCTTTTGACATCTAATGTATTACGAGGTTGTTCTGATACTAACTCTGAATGTGGGAAGAATACTGTGTGCTTGATTAAGTTGGAAAATATAGACCACATTAGGAAGGAACTGTGGGTTTGCCCTGAGGACTACTTTATTGTGGTGAATTAGGAAAAAAGTTCTTCCAGTGTAAGAGCTTGAAGCTCACTGGCACGTCTAATGGAAGTGATAGCCACTAGGAAAGCAACCTTCCTTGAAAGGAACTGGAAGGTGCATTAGTGGAGTGGCTCGAAAAGAGGGTCCATAAGCCTTTTTAGAACAATACTGAGGTTCTGGTGGCACACTTGGTGGGGTAACCTTTTTGAGTCCCTCCATAAATGTTTTTTTAACAGGACCACTGAAAAGGGAAATGTGTTCTCTGTTTTGAAGGCAAGCAGCAACAACTGTTAAATGAAGCCTTATGCAAGTGTATGCTAGGCCTGACTTTTGTAAGTGGAGTAGGTAACAGGGAATATCCTGGACTGCTGCTTGAAGAGGGGCACTATGTTTAGGAAGACAGTAGTGTGCTGTGTAAAATGCTCTGGTCGTGGGCCTCCAGGCCTCTTAAAGGACAGCCTTACATTCTGAGGGTAAGTTGAGATATCCAAACTCTATGACTTCAGGATCCAAATCTCAAAATTGAGCTGTTTGGGGTTGGGATGTCTGAGTGTGCCTTGATTTTTTGAAAGAAGATCCACCTGACTGGGCAGCTTCTCATGAAGCACTGAGACAGCCCTAGGAGACTGATTAACTAGGGATGTCTCACCTATATGAGAATGGGGAATGTCTGTCGAAGCCTGCAAACCATGAATGGAAGAAGTGGTTGAAGTGGAAATGCAAAGGCAAATATTCCTGACCTGAAGGGGGATGGGAGCACACTGCCTCACCTCCCAGCACAGTTCGCCCCTTAGCCTTGTGGTAAATGCCGTTCACAGTGATTTCTAACTTGAATTTTAGCTGTAGTGGTTCACCAAAGTTGGTGCAGGTTAGTGCTGTAAATCTCTAGACACATGTGTTTCTGGATATTATCCTTCATCAGTAGAGATTAAAAATGTAAATTCCTTCTGGGGTTGCTGGAAAGGCTGCCACAGTCTCTCAGGTCTCAGTACCTCTCATAATATAATATTCCTGACCTGTTCATCCACAGTGCATTGTCCATGGACTGTGCTTGTGGAAACCTGGAGGCAAAGATTGGGCACTTTGCATTTTCTGCGGTGGCAAACATGTCTATCTGGGGGAATCCCCAAATTAGAAAGTATGAGGTGGCGTTCCCACTCGTGGACTTGTTGCTGCATCCTGCTGAGGAGGTCTGTGAAGTTGATGTTCACTCCTGACATGTGCTCTATCATTAGATGGCTTCCATGGTGTATCGCCCACTGTCGAATACTCTGAGCAAGTGTGGACCACTGCAGAGAGTGTATGCTGCCCTGTTTCTGTAAGCAAAGCATAGCAGTTGTGTTGTCCGGCCGTTGTGTTGTCCATCCGAACTGAGATCTTTTTTGTTGAATGCGAGGGATATTGGTTGACCACACCCCATTGCATGGTTAGCTCCTGAAGATTTGCTTCTGAACTGCTGAGAGAGGCATCTGTTGTGATAGTCATTTGCGGTACTACGTCCAAAAAGGGATGTCCCTGAAACAGGTTGCTGACATTCCACAAATGCAGAAAGAGATAAGTACGGCTCCATATCACACTAGATCCTCACGTTCACCTCCAAATGTGACCATTGTACTGTTAGGCACCCCTTCAACAGACGCATGGGTTATCTTGCATGTGGGACTATGGCAATGCAAGAAGGCCCATGATCCTTCTGATGATTACCTGGTGATCTGGCTGAAAAAGAAGAAGCATCGTTTGGAATGCTTGTACCCTTGCTGGGCTGCGGTATGATTTCCCTACTTAAGAGTGGAGTATGGCCCTGAGAAAGAGCTGCACTTGCAGGGACTGGAGATTGGGCTTTGTGGTATTGGTAGTGAAGTCTAGGCTGTATGGCCACTCAGGTGTGTGCTAGGCACTGCTGTTGCGTTGCACTCATAATCAGCCAAAAGTCCAAGTAAGAGAAGATCTCTCCATCTGAGATGAGCAGCTACCACTGCAAGACACTTTTTTAATCACCCTGGCACCCGTGGTTACTCTGAAGGGCAGGACGTTTTCAACTCATAATGCTGACCACTTTCCACAAACTGGAGGAACAATCAATGTGCATGTTGGATGAGGATGAGGAAGTAGGCATCGTTAAGGTCGAGGGAGGTCATAAAATTGCCTTGCTGTAGTAGAGGAATGACATCCTGGAGTATCGCAATGTGGAAGTGCTCTGACAGGATGTACTTGTTGAGGGGCCTTAGGTCGAGGATTAGCCCAATGGATGTTTTGGGGAAAAAGAAGTATACCCCTTTGACACAGTGTAATGACAGCACAGGTTCTATGGCCCCTATGCTGAGCAGTGCATGCATCTACTCTTGGACCAGACGCTGATGCTCTGGGGTAGGTTTGTGTGTGTGGCAGGGAACATTTGGAGGTGTCTGTGTGTGTTCTGGACAGTACCCCTCTATTATAACATCTTACAAGTCACCGGTCCGAAGTGATCTCTTTTCACTGGGACAGAACCCCATGCAGTCTTTCCCCAAAAGGAGTAAAGTGGTTAGCGGGAAGGGAGATGGAGTCCCTGTTTGTAAGGTGCATCCCTTTTGAGGGATGCACCTTTTCTCCTGAGTCTACTGTTGTTTTTATATCCTCCCTTGTAGTAACCCCGAGAGGGTGTTTGCTGTTGGCTGAAGAAGGAAATGGATGCCTCAAGAGTGGTGGTTTTGGCCCCTCCACAAAATTATGTATTGTGAAAGAAGGCAAGGGCAGATGGAGTCTGTAAGGCATCCATAGCTTTAGCTATCTCCATCGTTCTTTATTTTTCCAACATCTGGTCAATTTGCGGGCCGAACAGATGGTCAACATCAATGGGCAAGTTGACCAGGTGCTCCTGTAACATGCAAACAGGCTTGACTGTGAAGAAGGAATCTGGTATTCACCCTGAGCAGCAGTATTAGCTCTGTCTAGGGCACATCGAATATTTGTATTGGAAATACATTCTTCTTCAGCTACTAGCTCATGGCACCTCTTTGTGTATTGGTCCAGGAGGTGCTACAGCAACTCCTTCATCTCGTCCCAATGGGTGCTTCCATAACAATGGCATGTGACATCCATCAGAGAGCTGCATGAACAATTACCTGGTAATCACCTCAGCACAATGCAAACATGATCATACATGACACTGTTTAGGGATATATAATTTTCAATGTTTAGTATTCCTTGCCTTATTTTGCTTCCTATGGTCTGTAAGCCTGATTTTTTCCAGTCTCATTCTCCTATTCCTCGGGACCACCCTGTAGTCAATAGCTATTCGGAATTGTGGCTGTGCTATTCCTGTGAATGTTCGTCCCATGAGTGACTTATCCTTAAAACCAGGCTTGCAGCACTGAGCAAGACACCTTTTTAGGTCCTGCTTTACCTGTCTGGGAGATTTCATGTTACTGATGCTTTTAAAATGTATGTATGTGAAGTATTACAAGGAAAGTGGGGCTTCGGTCAGCCCAGTGCAGTTATTGGCTGCTGTAGGCTTATCTTGATATGCCATTGCTTGTCTGGGCTGCCCATTAAGGCTGTGGAATTCCGCTAGTTGTCCCATTTGTGTTCTAATTGGTGATGGTGCAGAAGTAGTCCTTTGGTTGGCCTGCAGAAGCAACATTACTTGTAGCTTGTAAATCAGTCACACATTTTAATTGCTGGTTTATGGCTTTATTGTATAGGAAGCACATCCTGTTTTGCCTTTAAGGCACACTATGTCTATTCACTAATCACCTTGTGAAATCATTTGTTTCATTTTGGTGTCTTGATAACATGTGGATGTTGGATTGACAACTTTTTTTGTTCACTGAATAAGCACATGCATTTATATAACACTGTTCTTTGAGGATACAGCTTGCTTCTGGGAACGAAGTCTGTTCAACAAACGGACCCTGCTCCCAACATAGGTTTAAGTTTAAGTTTAAAATATTTGTTGAGCGCAACATACACCTAGACGGTTTCTTGGCGCTAAAGTAGGAGAACGACCCACTGAGCAGGGACAGTCACTGAAGCAATGACTGGAAACTAAACAATAACCTAAGGAGGAGCCTGGGGAAATAAAAAGGTCTTCAAAGCTTTACGGAAGGCGGAATAATCAGTGAGGGACCTAAGGTGAAAAGGAAGCGAATTCCAAAACAGGGGGCAAGAGTGGAAAATTTAGAGCCACCCTGTTTCTTTCTCCGGTAGCGGGGCACCGCTAGGAGAAGTTGGGCTGAGGAACGGAGGTCTCTGCCAGGGACATAAGCCTTGATGGCCGATGATATGAACAGGGGGGCCAGACCAGTCCTGGCCTGGAACACCATGCAGCCTAGTTTAAACAAGGCACGTTCCCGCACCGGGAGCCAGTGAAGAGTTCTTAGGAGGGGGGAGGAGTGATGGAATTTAGGGAGACCAAAGGCAAGACGAGCAGCCTGGTTTTGCACTAATTGCAATTTACGGAGGCTGTACTGAGGGATGCCATTATACAGAATGTTCCCGTAGTCCAGGCGGGACAGGACCAGTGCGGACATAATTAACTTGAGTGCCGGAAAGGAGAAGAAACGGGAGATAGAACGAATGGTGCGAAGGGTGAGAAAGCAGGAAGAAACCACAGAACCAATCTGGGAGTGCATAGTGAGTTGATTATTGAGCTTAATACCAAGAGTCTTGACAGAGGAAACCGGAGTAGGGGAAGAACCAAACGAGGGGGGCCAGAAAAGTGAATTCCAGGGACTGGAACAACCACCCGTCACCACAAGTTCCGTTTTATCGGGATTGAGTTTCAGGTGGTTGAGGTTCATCCAGTCCCTGATGAAGGATAGAGTAGATTGGAAATTGGAAATAGAATCAGGTGTAGAAGAGAGGTTAAAGATGAGCTGGAGGTCGTCGGCATAATTAAATACCGAGACCTCCAGGTGCTGTAGAGAAAAGATAAGCGGAGCAATGTAAAGGTTAAAAAGTAAAGGAGAGAGAGAAGAACCCTGGGGAACACCGCACTGGACCTGGCAGGGGGTAGCTGAAAACTCCCCAAGATGGACTGCCTGGGTCCGGTCCCTCAGAAAGGACGAGAGCCAGATGAGGGCTGATCCTCCTATGCCCGCCGCCCTGACACGGGAAAGCAAGATGGAATGGTCCACCGTGTCAAAGGCGGCGGACAAATCAAGAAGGACCAGCGCCTGAGGTCTACCGGAGTCCATGCCCTCTCTGAGGGTGTCTGATACTGACACCACCACTGACTCAGTCGAGTGCCTTGGCCGAAAACCCGCCTGACAGGGGGCCAACCTCCCATTCTCCTCGGCGAAGGAGCTGAGTGCAGATGTCACATGCCGCTCCTGCACCTTCGCCAAAAAAGGGAGACGGGAGATGGGGCGATAGTTAGCCATCACAGAGGGGTCAGCTCCCGGCTTCTTCAGGATGGGAACAATGGAAGCAGCTTTTAACGATGGGGTAACAACCCCACGGGCTAGCGAATCGTTAAGGAAGCCCAGGGGCGGCGATGGGCAGACCGTGTAAATCTGCCGTAGAATATGAGCCGGACATATATCAGATGGAGAGCCGGACTTGATTTTCGGAAGGAGGGACAGAAAGAGTTCCTCAGAGAGTGGAGGAAAGGAATTGAAGGTGGCTGGGGACAGGTGAAGGATGGGGTCAACAAAAGAGGGAGAAGGGGGAGGGATATTAGATTTAATTATCGAGATTTTGTCGATGAAATAACGGTTCAATGAATCGCAGAGTTTCTGGGAAGGGGGGGGCTTCAGTGTAGTCCGGTCCGAGAACGCCAAATCATGAGTGATGGTAAAAATCTCCTTTGGTTGGTTCTCGGCCGCTAAGATTTTCGCCGAGAAATACGCTTTCTTGGCCTCAATGATTTTTTGTTTATAGGTCCCCAAAAGGTGAACGTAGTGGGTCCTGGTATTCGGGGAGTAATCCAGTCTCCACTTGCGTTCAGCCCTTCGAACGGTGAGCTTCAGTTCCTTCAGCTCGGTGTTAAACCACCGATTGGCGTCTTTAGGGCGCCTAATCGAGGTACGCCGGAGGGGGGCTAACGATCGCTTCCCTCCTTGAGCCACGCGTCAATGGCTGAGGCTTGAGCTGCGGAATCCAGTTCCGATAGGGGGGGAAGAGAGGCCAGGAGTGTGGCCGAGAGATCGGGCAGGTTGACCTTGCCCCAGTTACGGGCCCAAGAGTTTTTAATGTGCACAGGGAACTTAGTTACTAAAAGACTAAGGGAAAACGAAATAATAAAGTGATCAGACCAGGTACAGGGGGCAACAACCAGCGTGGAGAGGGTGCAGTTAAGAGACCAGACCTGGTCGAGGATGTGCCCGTGAATATGAGTAGGGGAGTGGACAAAAGAAGCGAAGTTAAGGGAGAGAAGGGTTTCTGAAAATTCCTTGGATGACACGCACTCCTTAGGGTCCGAAGGCCAGTAATTAAAATCCCCGAGGACTAAAACCGAGGCATAGTTGACCGACAGGGTGCCAAGTAGGTCTTGAAAGGCCGGGAGAAAAGAGGGAGTCAATTGAGGAGGGCGATAAACTAGCACTATAGCTAGGTGGGGGGAAAGGGAGGAAGAGCGGACCACCAAATAGTCGATACCGGCCAGGGGGGGGGAAGGAAGGACTTGAAACAGGAGATCTGAGCGGGCGATAAGAGCAACGCCTCCACCCGTTTTCCCGCCAGGGCGATCGGCGCGGATGGCATAATAGGTCGAAGGGAGGGTAACCAGGAGGGAAGGAAGGGAGGCTTCAGTAAACCAAGTTTCTGTAAGCAGTAAAAGGTCAGGTTTAACAGTATCTAAAAGAGTGAAAAGTTCATGTTGATGTTTGACAGCAGATCTAGTGTTGAGTAGTATGATGGATAAAGGGGATGGATGAGAATCACCGGAAATGAGTGGGGCGGGAGAAGGCGATGACTCATGAGGGGGCGGGCAACCAGATGGACAGGCGTGACAGCGAGAGTTACAGCCCAGCAAAGCAATCTGCTGAATAGAGCAGGGGTCAAGAGACCAGTGACCCCGTAGTCGGAGCAAAGTCGCGGCAGAATACTGAAAGCGAGAGCCAGAGGAAGTGGCCCCTGGCCCCGGTCTGCCGCGGACGGGCGCAGACGGGCTTAACTCTGGCGCAACTCCGGCGCGCCTACGTCGCGCCCGCTGCGCTCGTCCACTGCGCTGACACATAATGGGCGGCTATATAGGCGGTGACGCGGTGGGGGAGGGGTCAGGAGGGCGGGGTGGGCGCCGTGAAGTTTAAAAAAAATACAGGTAGCCGGTCCCCGCTTGCAATCAGCGGGCCGGTGGTAGAAGCACAATGAGGCTGCTAGCAGTCAGCAGCGAGGATAAAATATAATTAAAATCAATACCCAGCGCTCAGCGCGAAGCCCTCAGCCCTCTGCCACAGGGCTTTAGACAACGCGCGAGGGGGAGAAGACAAGCCTAAATGGACGGTGACGCGGTGGGGGAGGGGTCAGGAGGGCGGGGTGGGTGCCGTGAAGTTTAAAAAAAAATACAGGTAGCCGGTCCCCGCTTGCAATCAGCGGGCCGGTAGTAGAAGCACAATGAGGCTGCTAGCAGTCAGCAGCGAGGATAAAATATAATTAAAATCAAAACCCAGCGCTCAGCGCGAAGCCCTCAGCCCTCTGCCACAGGGCTTTAAACATCCATATAGTTGTAGCTCGAGAGATTGCTTCAATATGATAGTTTCATTCTAGAACAGCTAGAAGCAGCAGACAAAAAAAATCACTTAATACCAACAAGAAGCTAGATCTATTAGCTTTGCCATTACACAATTAAGGGAAGCGAGACCTGTCGCTTTGAGAATGATTCTTAATCAATGACAGTCTGAAATAAAATTTGATACACGTAAAATGTTCTTATTTATATTCAACTGGCCTGATTTTGTGAGCAAACTGCAAATTCCTTAAAGGTTTAACTTAAATAAAAAATTCACATTGATTTCTACATTGCTCAAGAGCTAATACCTTTGTTTGTATCCCTTGTGCATCGAGCGCGGATTATTTACTAATCAAACTGCATAAGTGGAGCTCGGACGTTTACTGTGTCAAGGGGACTTGGGCGTCATCAATGTTCTTATCTGCAGCGGAAATGCACTCACATATGAAAGTGGATTTGTGGCGGAGGTGATGAGCCACTCAGCCACCCCTCTGAAAAAGTTTAGCTAGCTCCTGCTGCTCTCCTCTTACCTCACTTGCTCCAGGGTCTCTATGGTAGGCAGGGGTTGGTTCGAACTTCGTTCACTTCTGCTGCACTGCGGCAGCCAGTAAATCGCCCGGCAGCACTGCCACTAACTGCCTCAGGCCGGAATTGACTCCTCACGAGAGCGCGTAGTGGTGAAGCGCGTGAAGCGTCACTGCTACATTCTCATCGCGAGGGCTGGCCAAAATGATGCCAAGGGCCGTCATTGGTAGCACTCGCGCTACAAGATTGACGGCCCTGGAGGCTGGGACGGACGTCGTGGCGGCAATTTTGGCAGCACTGCAGGTCAGGTGCGCACAGCCCGCTGCCTGCACTTTCAAACTGGACCGCGTGAACGGCACTGGTGTCCCGTTGCGGCTGCGGCAGCCTTTATAATTTATTTGGGGACATTCTGTCCCCAAATAAATTATAAAAGCCGCCACGGCCACAACGGGACACCAGTGCCGCGCGGCCGCCCACAAAATAGTGCCGACTGGGGCGGACCGCTCCCCCCCCCTAGCTACGCGACTGATGCAAGGAGGGCCAGACAGCGAAGCCTTATACTCCTCTTTGACCTCCTAAGCATGATGACTCGCACCTTGACCAGCTCCTTGAAGATGTTGAGACGGGTTTGAGTGACTTCCTAAGCACTGGTAAAAACTACATGGACCTCTGCATGTGTCTCCATGATGAAGCTATCCTCCTCCGGTTGTTTATGCATTACCATTTTGTGGAAAGCAGCTGCCCTTTGTAACACCTCAAGGTATACAGTTGCATTTTCCGGTGGGGATAGTTTACCCAGATAGAGGTCCGGGTCAGTGTCAGCCAAGGGCTCCGCATCATAATCATCCCACAGGTTGTTTATGCATTACCATTTTGTGGAAAGCAGCTGCCCTTTGTAACACCTCAAGGTATGCAGTTGCATTTTCCGGTGGGGATAGTTTACCCAGATAGAGGTCCGGGTCAGTGTCAGCCAAGGGCTCCGCATCATAATCATCCCACGGGCTGTCATGAGGTTGTGGCTCATAGGGTGTATAGTATGGGTCACAAGGGTACCCTGGACTATCACACTCAAACCCTGGAGGAAGGGAACCCTAAGGTGACTCTGAATAGGGGGTTTGGCCTTCTGTATAAAGAACAATTGATGGAAAAAATGCAGAACAATGTCATACATACACCCCAGTACAGAGATCTGGGCCTCAATCCATCGTTTTTTTGCTCACCTTGTGTTTGTTTGGCCTTCTGTAGCCACAGAAGGATCCTCCCCTCTTTGCCCTTCAAGGTTTTGGGCAAAAAAGTATGGGACATTTTACACTTCTTTCCATTATTCTGAAGGTAGAGGCAGTAAAGATAATCATTATGTGGGACATCCGCATGCAGCCTTTTCTTTCCGCAGCTTCTGCAGGATCTGAAGAGGCCTTATTTCAATGTTTCAGACATGGTAGAAGTTATTTAGGAATTAATCCAGACTCTACATGAAGAAAAACTGAGCAGAGCTCAGGGAGACTCCCTTCACACTAAGGGGCCAATTACGATGTTGGACGGAAGGCCGCCTCCCGACAGTCGGATTCTCCTTAACCGCGTTGGAGCCCTTCCGACAGACTCAGTCAGTTTACAATCCACCCGACCGATTACGATGTTCGCGGTCGGAAGGTAAACTGTCCGGTCAATCCAAATCAGTTCCGACTGGCTTTCGGAGTATCCGTGTCTGACGGAACCGCATCATACACCCCTATGGAAAGCATTTTTGAACTCAGGATTACAATGCAGATTTCCAACAGCCTCTGTTCGGCTGCCTGGTGACAAGAAAATGCTGTTGGAAAGTGACTTTGGGGGCCCTTAGCAGAGCCTCCTTCATCCTGTGACCTCTGGTTGGGGGCATAGCAGGTACCTAAGGGACACCACTAAAAAACCCTGCACTGTGTGGCAGGCACAGTGGGGTGCCCGCGACAGAGTGCAGGGTTTTACACACACACCCCAATTCCACATAGGAGCTTGTATTATCCTTGACCTTATCATCTCCAAAGAGGACTCTATCCAACTCGAATCTATCCAACCCTGTGACTGGTCAGATCATCATATTGTCACATTCTTCATCAATGAAAAAGTCAAATTCAACCCGGCTCAATCCTTCAAGCCCAAAGTCTGGAAAAGAGACCTGAAAAAACTCAACTCAAATTCTCTATCCCCCAACAGCTGCAACCTTCTACTTCCTCCTACCGGCGCTACGGATGTCCAATCCTTGACGGATCACTATCTCAACGCTATGACCTCTATAGTTAATGAAGCTGCACCCATGCAGCTAAAAAGAGCCTCCACAAAAATGTCCAATCCTTGGTACGACGGGAGTCTCAATGACAATAGACGGACCATGCGAGTGGCAGAGCGCACCTGGAGATCAGCCCCCTCCGCACTGCATTTAAAAACGCTGAAGAAAAAGAGAAATGCCTACTTCAGGAAAATAAAACGCTCAAAATCAGACTTCTTCAGCCGTCAGCTCGACCAAGCCAAAAATCGTCCGAGAAAGCTGTTTGAGCTAATCAGAACACAGTCCAAGGAACAACCTCAACCACTCAGCACTTTGGGCACCCACCTGTGAAGACTTCGCCTCTTTCTTTACTCAAAAAACCGACAACATAAAGAACGATCTCCTCATTGACGTAAGTCTTTACCCCAAACTCCACTGCACAGCTCCCACTGAACCAAAAAACAATGCTACATGGTCATCCTTTGTCACCTATTCGGAAGAAGAAATTGGTAGACTGCTCAGCACTGTGAAACCAGCCGATCACCTCTCGGACCCCCTTCCTGCCAATGCTGTCAAAGACCTTATCCCGTCGCTCCTCCCACTCTGGACATCAACAGTTCACTCCAACAAGGGACCATCCCTGACTCCCTCAAAGTTGGACAAGTCACACCTCTACTAAAGAAACCTTCAGCCGACCCCTCTGATCTAAATAATTACCGTCCCATTACCAATATTCCGACTCTTGCCAAACTGTTGGAAAAATGCGCACAAATACAATTGACTAAACACATCAATCAGTTTGATCTACTCAACCCTCATCAATCAGGCTTTAATGCAGACCACAGTACAGAAACTGCTATGACTCACATAATTGACGACGCCCTCCAAATCCTAGATCAAAACGATACCTGCCTCCTCATCCTTCTTGATCTCTCTTCTGCATTCGACACCGTCAAACATGAGAATCTACTCGATCTATTAAACACAAGAATGGGTCTATCTGGAACTGTGCTCAAGTGGTTCACGTCCTTTCTACACAACAGATCGCAGAAATTCAAGAGTAACAACCTGATGTCTTCGCCAATACCTGTATCGCTAGGCGTCCCACAAGGATCCTCACTATCCCCTACTTTGTTTAACCTAGTTATGGAGCCGCTCACCACCTTGCTACAAGCATCCAATGTTCACTTCCACATGCACGCCGATGACACCCAACTTTATCTCAAACTACAATCACCCAAAGACATTATGCTCTTGAATTCAACGATCAGAAGCACCCAATCATGGCTGGCCGCTAATCATCTCAAACTCAATGCCCTTAAAACAGAGTTCCTCCTGATCTCACCTCACGCAAAAATCACTACCGCTCAAATTTGGCTTAAACACCTAACGGCACTCATTGTTCATCCTACCATCGTGGACTCAGCAAAATCTTTAGGCATAACACTCGACACCAACCTCAACATGCAGTAAAACATCAACAAAGCAACTAAGGGTGCGAACTACCAGATCAATACCTTAAGGAAACTCAAACCCTTCCTCCCAGCCAAAGATTTCCATACTGCGGTACAAGCACTAGTCATCCCTCGAATAGACTACGGCAGCATCGCCCTCTGCGGTCTCCCCCTAACTACTACGGCACCCATAAGAGCTTCTCTAAACGCCGCAGCGAGACTCATCACTGGATCAAAAAAACATTCACACATCTCCCCTGATCTGAAATCCCTGAACTGGCTGCCTTTTGAAGCCAGAATACATCTGAAAATCGCCTGCATGACGCACAAGGCTGTCCACCTGAGCTCACCTGGATACCTCGCTCAGAAGCTGACGATTTCTGGAGGCTCCAGGAACACCAGAGGCACTAACAATCTCTTGCTAAAGCCCCAAAGATTTCGCAAGGAAAAAACCTATAAACGCTCCTTCTCAGGAATGGCACCCAGGATCTGGAACTCACTCCCCCCCGAAACCAGGCTCATCTCCTCCACCATACTTTTTAAGAAAGAAGTAAAAGCTATCCTCATGGCTAAATACACCTGAATTATTATTGGGTATGATATTTACAGTCAATGTACCATTCAGTTCTACTGATCTTTAGCATTTTTGTATGACTCGTATCATTGACCTTCCTGATTGTTTACGCTATTACTTATTTGTACTTGTATCATAATTGATGTATCTGTCTGATCTGACTATGCTGTTGAGTCTGACTATGCTCCCACATGTAACTTATTTGTACTTGTATCATAATTGATGTATCTGTCTGATCTGACTATGCTGTTGAGTCTGACTATGCTCCCACATGTACCTTCCCCACCCCAATTGTTATGTACTCACATGCTATAACCTTCGTTTGTAAAGCGCTCTGATATCTGCAAAGATCTTGTTCGCGCTATATAAAACTTTCAAAATAAAATAAATAAATAAATAAGTATTACGGGCGAAACACATACTCCCATAGGAAACAATGTGAATCCGACCAAACAGTGTTAGGTCGCCTCATAATCGGGCGGACGGAACCACCGACTGTGCATCAGTCGGACCCGATTCCAAGTTTGTGTCGGGCGGAAAGTTAAATGAAATTGATTGCTCATTGCCGTTATAGCCCATGTTAGTGATACAAAAACTGCTTTACTATGGTACCGTGGGACTCCCACTTCGATGACGGGAGATGATTCAAGCATGTGAACCTATGAAAGATTCAATACAGGAAAAATAAATGCTTTAAGAATCTGGAATAGAATGAGATTTGAGGTCAGATGGGTATAATTATGTTTCAGCAACTATCTGCGGAAGCCAGGAGGTAGCTTAGGGAGAACAATCTTGCCTGCTTAATATGCCTCTGTGTTCTGGTGTCTATAAGATAACACTACATGACAAGGAGACCTATATTTAGCTGAAAAACCTGTTCCAATACAAATGTGATGCCAACACAACCCCGGCACCAAGAGAAGAGTCATCAAAATGTTTAAGACTAGAGTTTGAACTGCGGCTTGCATCACACAAACCAAATCAGAGCTTGGACAGCTTAGACACCTGAAGGGAAAACAAAGAAAACCTTTTCCAATAGGAATACCTTGAAATTAACCACACATGCGCAAGGTGCCAACTGCATAAAAACCCTCTAATGACCAGGCTATATCTTCAGTTTTGAGGTGTTGTGAAAAACCTTTTGTGGGCTTACCAAAAATGTACAGTGGGCTGATAGCCAACTCATTCCATACCATTTTAGCTTGATAGTCACTTTCATTTGCTTACTATTTAAAAGCTTGCCCTTTTCTTGTGTTTGTCACTCCCCTGGAGCACAGCCTTTTTTTGCTATCCTTTTGATTGGCTGTTTTGTATCCTGGCACTACTCACTATTAGGAAACTACTTATTTCTTTTCGACTGAGCGCTTGTGCCTGTGCTTTCGAGATCTGCACCTCATCTGCTTCTCCCCCCACCAAATACTCATCCCATGTTGCTCTCTCCCTTGTGTACTTGCTCTCTCTCTCCCTAGTGTGCTTCTCCCCACAGGAAACAAGTACCAGGCACTTTGTTACTCTCCCCTCATGTGCTTATTCTCACACCCCGTGTTGCTCTCTCCTCCTCCATATGCTACTTTTCACCTCCACCCAGATTTATTTTTCCCCCTCCTCCTGTCACTGCTCTATTTTAAATATTATTGTTTTTTTTCGAGCGGGCAACAGCAAATTGTTGCTAGCATCTCTGCCTTACAAAAAGCTCTATTGCTCTACTCAAAAGTATTTTTTTGCACATCCATCTTAGATTGGTCAATAAAAAAAATTATTCTGTAATTTTTGATGGTGCATGCTCGCAGATATGTCATCATTCATGGGCATGTGTAGGAAATGGCACACCTGCATCATTGTGCATTTCTTTTTCTTCCTTTAGCCAATGCCGCACAGCATCCACAAAAGGCACGACAAAATAGCAAGACCTATTGGCTTTGCCAATGCTACTATAATTTAAGAAGGAGTCATCACTGATCTGTGAATTCTTTTATTGAGCACATTCATTTGAAGAAACATAGGGCCAGATGTAGGTAAATGGCATTTACCGATTCGTAAATACCGAATTTTACCGATTCGGTATTTACAAATCGGTAAATACTATGTAGGTATTTTTACCGAATTAATTAACGAATCGGTAAAATTCGGTAATTACCGAATCGGTATTTACCGATTTGGTAATTGCCATTGGTTCCTATGGGCCTTGAGGCCCATAGGAACCAATGGCAATTACCGAATCGGTAAATACCGATTCGGTAAAATTACCGAATAGACAAGGGGGACAGGGTGTCACTTTGACACCCTGTTGCACCCCTGATTGAGGCTTGTGTGCCATGTGACACACATACATGCCCTTAGGGCATGTATGTGTGCCACATGGCACAGGTGTACATGCACAGATGTGCATGTACACAGGAATTTGTTATTTACCATCAAATAGTATTTGATGGTAAATAACAAATTCTTAAGGGCCTGTGACACTGTTTCCAGTGCCACCTACATCTAGATTTACCGATTCGGTAAATTTACCGAATCGGTAAATTTACAGATTCGGTCATTTTAAGGCCCCCTACATCTCAGACACCAAATACTGGTCAGTAACGGCCGAAAACAGCCGTTACCGACCAGTATTTGGTGTAGGTAAATGGCATTTACCGATTCGTAAATACCGAATTTTACCGATTCGGTATATACAAATCAGTAAATGCTATGTAGGTATTTTTACCGAATGAATTAACGAATCGGTAAAATTCGGTAATTACCAAATCGGTAAATTTACCGATTCGGTAATTTTAAGGCCCCCTACATCTCAGACACCAAATACCGGTCGGTAACGGCCGATTCATAAATACCGAATTTTACCGATTCGGTATTTACAAATCGGTAAATGCTATGTAGGTATTTTTACCGAATTAATTAACGAATCGGTAAAATGAGGTAATTACCGAATCGGTATTTACCGATTCGGTAATTGCCATTGATTCCTATGGGCCTTGAATCGGTAAATATCGATTCGGTAAAATTACCGAATTGACAAGGTGGACAGGGTGTCACTTTGACACCCTGTTGCACCCCTGATTCAGGCTTGTGTGCCATGTGATAGCAAAAGGGTTCGCTGGTGAAACTTTGGGCTTAGAATATATCCCGAAAAGAAGTGGATGAGTTTAAGGAAGTAGCAGGTTCCCTAATGCTTGAGAGAAGGGTAGGCAGAAGAGATCTATCCGTAGCGTGTGAAAAGTAGACAGAAGGAGTTTACTTGCAGTGAAACAAATCTTTCCTGTCTAGACACTTGAGTACAGTGGCGAATGTGTATTCGTTGTTAAATAACCAAGCACAAGCACTTTAGAGAGAAATTAAGTTTCCGTTACCTTGTGAAGGAGGGAGTCAGTTGCGGAGCTGCTCTGACGTCACTCTGTGCCGCGCTGGGATTGGTAGACGCAGCGGGTGTGTAACGGAGCTGGAATTGTAAAGAAGGGGTGAGTGCCGAAGCGTGCAAACCTGTCTCGCGAAAGGCCGTGCACCCATTGGTCGAGATTATTTGAATTCGTGCATTTCGTTGGTCGCACGAAAAATAAAAGACGCACTTGGATTGGGAGTGATTTGTAAACATAGTCGCTCGCGGAAATCGTATGTGGCACTCGTATAGACCGCATACTAGACCTGATCCTCGACACTTAGGGTTTGAGAACGATCAGTGGAAAGGGCATAAAACCGACATTATGTACGGAAATAAGAGAAAAATATCCCTTGTAAATAAGGTGAAGAATTATTTCAAAAAAGACAAGCCGATTAAAACCAGAGAAGGTGTTGTCATTCCGCCACCTAATATTCCCGCATCTTTCATGATGTTTGATAAAGGGTACCACTCGTGTGTATGGTTAGAAAACTGGGCGGAGTACACCAAGGATGACGGAATTTTGGCTTTTCCGTTAGAGGGTACATTCAATGGCAGAATTCTATTTAATTTGAGAACCCGAATGAATGACTTACATCCCAGACCTAGATTAACGCAGTACGAAGCACTAGAGGAACGGGAAATCGAGGCTTTTGAAAGGGATAAGCCCCGAATGGATAAAGGATTGACAACATTTTATCCAAAATTGAAGCAGGAGACCCGAGACAAAAAGATGAAACAGTGGAGACAGAATATGATTGTAGAAGGACTGTTTCCAATGATGCCCATGGGTGGTCCTCCTGGGGGGGAGAAGAAAACAGAAAAATGCAAACATTGGGTGCCCATGGGGGAGTCGGATGATGAATTATTAGATGACATATTTTTGAGAAGTCCGCCTCCTTATAATGAAGGACACCGACCCTCTAGTGAAGGGGATAATTCACGGAGACCTCCTCCCCAGGAAGAGGCCAGATCAGTAAGTGTAGGAGAGAGTCGTCAAATACCTCCATATAATGAGGGTTTGGGACCTCTAGGGGCTAGAGATAGCTGTCAAAGAGCACCATTTTGTGGGGAGTCAAGATATTCGAGAGAAAGAGACTTCTGCTCTAGACTTCCCTACGAGGGTGAGGCAAGGCCTTCCACATCAGGACTTCCGTTCTCAAGGCCCCCGTCTGAGGAAGAACCAAGATCCCTAGGTACAGGAAGTCTGTTCCCAAAACCTAATTACGGTGAAGGACCAAGTGAGACACATCCCACTGCCCCGAGTTATGCCCCAACTTTGACCCCGCAGGTATTACATGACAATTCTTTAGACAGGATACTAGAGGACAGAGAACGGGAGGCTTTAGCTAAGCAGAGAGCCGAGATAATTCAGAAGATTTCCCAGTTAAACACAAGTCCTGAAGCATTGACAATCCCGGTAACTATTGGACCAGTGGTTCCGCTGTATGGGGATAGACAGGGAAGTCCGAAGACTCCAGTTATTACTCCAGTTGTAGCACAGCCAAGACAGGAGCCCTTAATTGTGGATGATCAGACCAGTGAATGCGAGTCCGAGGTCTCGCTGATGGATCTGCCCATTAGGGGTGCAGGGAAAAGGTTACAGAAAAGACACAATCCTTTTAACACGAGGGAGATTCAAATGGAATCGACTTCGGGTACCAAGAGTGTCACCCTGGTGACTCCTGAAGAAATTGAAAGGTGGAGTCGAGAATTAGAAAAACAAACTCCTCAGTCGAAACCTTTAGATATTTTCAAACTCAGAATAGAAATGGAAGAGCTAATGGCAGGAAATGTAGGTTTGGAAAGATTAAATACCTATTCTGAAGAAGAGTTGCTGTTTATTGGCAAGAGTTTTACCCGAAACACCAGAGTGCGTCATGAAAAATTAACAGACACTGCAGCTAGTATGGGAATCGATATTTCAAAATCAAAGCCACTTCAGAAACCCTATAGAGCTGATTTTTCAGACAAAGATCTGGAAAATATGAATATATCAGGGAAAAAGGCGCAGGTTAAAGAATTATTGACTGTGTTGCAAAAATGGGGAGACGTAGAAAAATGGAAAGCCAGGTGGGCAAAGAAGAAAGATGAGGCCAGATCTAAACAGACGACTTCTGAGTTCGTTCTAAAAGAAGCTGACAAACCTGAGCAGTTATACCCTATGCGTGAAGTGCCAGGTGGAAAATATGTGCACGTTCCATGGTCCCGACAGGATATTGTGTCCTTTACAAATGATTTTCCAAAATTACGAGAAAAGCCTGTGGATTGGTACAGGCAGGTGGAAAGGTTTGTAAAGGTGCAAAAGTGCTTGTGGAAAGACCTGGATGGGTTTTTCGACATTGTGGTTCCTGTGGATTTATGAACCGAATGCAAGGTTGCCATTGATTGGCCCAACAAGGAGTATGATAGGGACCCTGTAACAGGTGCTCCCTCTGATGAGGTGATGAGAAAATATGACCAGGTCATGTTACATCTGAAATTGAAGGTGCCTGCGAAGGAAACTGATTGGACCAAAATAGATAGAACCACGCAGGAAAGGGATGAGTCTGTGCACTCCTTTTATGAGAGACTGTTGCAGGTGTTCAAAACTTACAGTGGAATAGATAACATCGAGATGAAGGACATGACCCACTTCATTTACAGGTTTGTAAACGGTTTAAGACCCGAAATTTGCCAGTGGATCAAAGATAATAAGATTTGTTGGCAGTCTAAGAAAATGGATGAGGTCCTACGGTATGCAAAGTACTGTGAGGACGAGATGGCAGATAAGAAAAAGGCACTCAAGGAGAAGGTCATATGGGCACAGGTGAAGTTAGCAGAACAACAGGAAAAGCAGTTGAATAAGATGAATAAGAATACCCAAAATCAAGGTTCTGGGGGTGGAGGGAAGCCCAAGGTAAAAATGAGCAGAGAAGAAGCTAAAAAGAAATTTCCCTGCCACCAGTGCGGAGAAATCGGGCACTGGAGAGACGAGTGTCCATATTTACAGCATGATAATACCCAAGCCCCTGATTTAACTCCACAGACGCAGAATGAAAAACCAAGAAAGACTCAGCATCAGGTAAAGGCAAGTCAATTGCCCCGAGCGCCAAAACCGAATTATAAGGGAAAATCACCACAGGGTGATGACATAGAGATCTGGGGAGGCGATGAAAATAGAAATGCAGAAACTTCGCAGTTCTTGTTGAATGATACCTTTTTCTGTGACGACCAATACTGACGAGGCCTGAGAGGGGAGGACAAGGAGTGTGTTCTTGGCGCCTCCTTGCCGGTAGACCAGTCAGGGCCATACATTGAAGGAAAGGTTGATGGAAATGATGTCACCTGTCTATTGGACACTGGTGCTACCCGTTATACTGTGAGAACAGCGGACGTTCCAAACCTACCCCTCTCGGGAGAAGCAATCCAAGTAGTGGGTGTATCTAATCAATTGATTAGTACCCCAGTTACCGAGCCCATGGACATCACAATAGGGAATTTTAAAGAAATGTATAGATTTGTAGTGTGTGATACCAGTCCAGTAAACTTACTGGGACGTGATTTGTTGTGCAAAATGAACTGCACCATCTTTTGCACACCAAAGGGCGTCGAAATTCAAACCCCAGACGAGGATGGCATATATAAATTAATGTTAATCAGACCTGACTCAGAGATTAAATGAATGACTGTACAAGACTTACCCGAAGAACTTCAAAAGACAGTGAAATCAGAAGTATGGGACTTTACTGGAAAAGATGTAGGACTAATGGCCAATGTAGACCCAGTACAAATAGCCATGAAAGAAAATGCAGTTTACCCCAATACCAAGCCATACAAAATGAGTGCCGAAGTGAGAGCAGGAGTTGCGATTGAAATACAAAAGTTGCTAGAAGCAAACATCATACAAGAAGTGATGAGTAGTCCGTGTAACTCACCCATAATTGGAATCAAGAAACCTAGTGGCAAATACAGAGTAGTGCAGGACCTGAGAAAGGTAAACAAAATAGTGGTTCCTTGTTGTCCTATTGTTCCAAACCCAGCAGTGATCCTATATCAGATTCCCTGGGATGCTGAGTGGTTTACCGTGATAGACCTATGTCATGCATTCTTTTCGATCCCATTGCATCCAGATAGCAAATTTCTTTTCTCATTTGCTTTCGACAGTCACGTGTATGCTTGGAATCGGGTCCACCAGGGGTACACAGAAAGCCCCTCTATCTTTAATCAGATCCTGAAAAAGTGCCTTGAATCCTTAGTCTTACCTGGAAAGTCTGTTTTGGTGCAATATATAGACGACCTCTTGGTGGCGTCTAAAAGTCATAGAGATTGTGTGATTGACACCATTGTCTTGCTGAATCACCTAGGTGAAAAGGGACACAAAGTGGCCCCTGAAAAATTGCAGTTCTGTTCAAAACCAGTGAAATATCTGGGGCACCAGATAGAAAAAGGCATCAGAAAAGTCACTTCAGAGAGAGTCAGAATAATTCAAAAGATGCAGTTACCCCGTACTCAGAAAGAGATCAGAATGTTCCTTGGGGTTGTAGGTTATTGTAGGCAATGGATTGTGGGATTCGCAGTCCTGGCAAAGCCTTTGATAAAAATGACAAAGAAAGGAGCAAAGGACCCAGTTGAATGGGATGATGAAGGCTTAAGAGCATTCACTAAATTACGAGACTGCCTGTGTACAGCCCCTGCTTTAGGGATGCCTGACTATTCTAAGGAGTTTGCACTGTTCTGTGACACACGTGACAATTGTGCATTGTCAGTCTTAACACAGGAACATGGTCTGACTAGACGTCCAGTGGCCTATTTTTCTGCCACTTTGGATCCAGTAGCTGCTGGATTACCCGGATGTCTGAAAGCAGTAGCTGCAACTTGCACAAGTTTAGAGCAGAGTGAATCCATTGTAATGGGACATCCTGTCACTGTGGATGTTCCTCATGCAGTTGTAATTTTATTGACCAGAACTAAAACACAGTATCTCACCCCTAGTCGGCTGACTAAATACGAGAGGATTCTCGTGGGTGCTGCAAATGTAGTCATTACTAGGTGTAATATCCTGAATCCAGCCACCCTACTCCCTGACTCAATGGTTGTAGAAGACGAGGGAGAGAACGAGCATGATTGCATTGACCTGATGGAATTCAGTACTAAACCACGCCCAGACATTAAAGAAGTACCTTTGCCTGTTAATGATGAGGAGCTGTTTGTGGATGGTTCATGTATGAGACACGAGCTAGTAGGCCTAAGTGCTGCTTATGCTGTAGTCGCTTTAGACAGCATTAAAGAGGCATCCTGTTTATATGGAGTAAAGTCTGCACAAGTAGCCGAATTGATTGCTTTGGTAAGAGCCTGCAAAATTGGGAAAAACAAAAGAATAACAGTATATACTGACAGTCAGTACTGTTATGGGGTTGTGCATGACTTTGGCCAATTGTGGCTACAGAGGGAGTTTCTGACTTCTTCAGGTACTCCCATCAGGGAAGGTTGTACAAGATTTACTGGAGGCAATCCAATTACCAAAAGAATTGGCAGTGGTCAAATGTGCTGCTCATAAAAAGGGCCTTGACCCTGTATCTTTGGGAAATAATTTTGCTGATGAAGTGGCCAGACATTGTGCCAAAAATCGCATGTCTGTAAATATTAAACTGGGGGGACTTGGAAACAGCTGCCAACTTATGGTGTTTGAAGAGGTGCCTACTTGGGAAGAGGTGAAAGATTGGCAGCATGCTGTGCCATTGGAAGAGAAAGAAAAGTGGAGGAAACTTGGTTGTCGACCAAGAAGTGAGGATGGTGTCATTGTGGGCCCAAATGGTATGCCTGTGTTGCCTAGACATCTGCTTGCTTCTATGGCCAGACTGATACATGGAGATTCACACACTGGTAGAGATGCCATGGTTCTGGTTTTCCAACAAACATGGTACAATCCGAAGTTCAGGAAGGTAGCAGAGTCACTCTGCCAGAGGTGCTTGACATGTCAGCAGTTCAATGCTGGCAAAAGAACAGTAGTTGAACTGGGGAAAATTGGGAAATCAGGGGGTCCCTTTGTGAGAATACAGATTGACTTCATCACCATGCCTCGTTGTGAGGGAAAAAGATATGTCCTTGTCGTTGTCTGCCTGTTTTCAAAATGGGTGGAAGCCTACCCTACTAAACAGAGTGACGCCATAACAGTAGCCAAATTGTTATTACAGGAATTGATACCTAGGTTCGGGGTTCCAGTCACAATTGAATCAGATAGAGGAAAACATTTTCAGAATGAGATAATCGATCAGCTCTGTAAAGCATTCCAGATCACCCAAAAGCTGCACTGTGCATATCGTCCAGAGGCTTCTGGAGTAGTAGAGCAAATAAATGGCACTATAAAATCGAGATTAGCAAAAATGTGTGATTCTACTGGCATGAACTGGATAAATGCATTGCCTCTTGTTCTGATTGGACTCAGAAGTATTCCAGACCGAAAAACAGGCCTGAGCCCTCATGAAATCCTGATGGGAAGAGTGATGAGACAAGCATGGGTACCAGGATACAAATTGTTAAACATTTCTGATGATTTGGTACTTGAGTACTGCAAGCAACTAGGTGACCAAGTGCGTTCTATCTCTCGCCAGATTGGGGAAGACGCCGTCGCCAATCCAACAACCCCAGTCCACAAATTGGTTCCTGGTGACTGGGTTAGAATCAAGAAACATACTCGTTCGAGTTGCCTTGCACCGAGGTGGGGAGAAAAACGCCAAATAATACTGGTGACCACGACAGCGGTGAAGTGTGCCGGCGTTCCAAAGTGGATCCATGCCAGCCATACACAGAAGGTGATTCCAGACGAGAAAAAAGGCGCTGAAGGCTGTCCAGCTGAGGGGTCTGCAGACGTTGGTCCTGAAGTAGCTGATGACGAACAACCGAGCACCAGTCAAGAGGATTGGATACCCATAATCGACCTAACCGAAGACCCAATCAGAACAAGGGAGCGAACCTACGAAGATAGAGAGTGGAATAGAGAGGAAGAGATAGGCACAGGCGAAGAGCCTCAGATTATTGAGATTCACGTCAAATCTGAGGAAGAAGCGGAAGGTCAGACAGGGACAGAGCAAGTGATCGATACACCTCCACAAACTCCTGAAATTGAAAAGGAACAAACAAGAAATAGTGAAAAAGTTCAAGCAGAAGAAAATAAAGGGATCGAAGTGCTTGAACAGGATCAGATAGACATAGAAGAACGTGTTCAGGACACAGAAACAGAGACACTCGAAAGTAAAACCCAGAATACACCTGAACAAGGCCAGCTTAGTATCCAGGCAGAAGAAATAGAGACAAGACCTGGAACTAGTCAGACAGGAAGGGAAGAATCAGAAGTGCCACACACAAACGAAAATAAAAGAACATTAGAAGAAAGCCAAAACACAGTGCCAACTAAAAGACTCAAGAAAAAGAAACATATCGAACCAAGATATATTAAGAGACTGAGACTGAGAATAAAAACAGTAGAGGAGAAACTTGCAGAAAGAAGGAAAAGTCCTCGTATTACAGAGCAAGTTGGAGAAAGTTCACAAAGGAGGAGTGAACGAATAAAAAGACTGAACGAAAAATACCAAGATCCTGAATGGACATATTTAGTGTTAGAAGAATTCGAAGATCTTGATATTACTGATGAAAGTGACGAAGAACAGACAGCTGATTATTCTGCCGAGGAAGACGAACCAACCTGAAGTTGTGCAGGGTAAGCTACCTGTGCAGAGTTACAAAGAGGGGTTGAGAAATCTTCTTCTGAACGAAAAATGTCTGATTCAAATGTGAATGGAAGGCCTAGACGCAGTTGTTGTAAAACATGCTTCAGAGTATGTATATGTAGTATAGCTATAGTGTTAATAATTTGGATAGGACTAACAGTTTTCATTCCTTATATGGTGAGCAAGAATACTAATATTGACCCTACTCAGACTGTGACCACTGACACTGAAGAACTGACAACACGAAGTGTAGAAAGACGTGAAAAAGCACTCAGACAAACAAAACGAGACTTAGAAGCATCAGATGAGGAAGGACTACATTATCATGGAGTTGAAAACCAGACACAGTTAAATGTTTTCGCTAATCTTTTAGTGCACTATGTAGAAACTATGGAAATAGAAGATTGCTATGTCTGCATGAAGCTACCTACTTCTGTAGCTGAAGGCGTGACGTATCATCACCTACCTTTGACCTATGGAATATCCTGTAGCATTTTAGCTAGTTTATTTTACAAAAGAGGACCGTTACAGTACTATTACTCTAACTCTGACGTGATATTTTCTTAACTTCCCATAAGTGGAAATCTGAATCCTGTACATACTAAAAGTGACGTTACACGTTATATGGGAGAATACTTTCTGACTATAGGTACCATAGACTTAAATGAAGCACACAGAGATAACTTGACCTGTTCATTACATGAACAAGAAAAAATGTTTTTAAACATGGCAGAGAAAAGAAGGGAGAGTTTCCAAAGAAAGGCAAATGATAAGAGACAGAAAACTCCTAAATGGGCTGAAAACATGGAAAGCACCTCAAATGGTGGGAGTGGTCCTGCTTTGTTGCTGGATTTCGAAAGAAAAGGGAAACTCTGTCTTCACCGCGAGAAGACTAGTTATTATAATAACATTTTCATTGGTTCTAGTCAATGTGAACACAATTACAAGGTAATTTGAGCTTGGGGTTTCAAAAATGGGTCAGAACCTGTGTTTCCCGGAATTTATTATATATGTGGAAACAAGGCTTATTTCAAATTGCCGGATCACTGGTATGGAAGCTGCTATTTTGGCATTGTCTTCCCGAAAATATACCATGTGAAGGAAATTGCTGGAAGCAATGAAAACACTAATGGCTTAATGCGTAGTAAAAGAGAAAGCGTAGGTGAAATAATGGGTAGTATTTTTAGAGCACTGATACCTGGAGTGGGAGTGGTTCTGAACACACACAGAATTTGCAAATTATGCACAATAGTGAATGTGCTGTCTACGACACAGCTCATGGATTTCTATTGGTCAACACCGAAATGGTTGCGATCAGATCAATGGTTTTGCAGAACAGACTTGCGCTTGACACCTTATTAGCAAAAGAGGGCGGAGTCTGCCGGATGTTGAAGGCGCAACATTGTTGCACTTACATACCGGATAAAAGTGTACAGATCAAAAAATATGTGAAAAAAATTACTAATTTGGAAAAAGAACTCAAACCACTGGAGATTGACAGTGCCTGGAAGAGACTTGTCGATGGTCTCTCCAATGTAGGTCATTGGTTTGCTAATTTAGGTAAGGGTTTATTGCTCAAGGTACTGATGCCAATTGGGTTGATAGGTTTCATCATCTTTCTCATATTTGTCTGTTGCAAATGCCGCAAAGACACGAAGAAATACGCTGTGAATAAGAGAGGTGTGAAACGGAGTGTGGATGAACTTGAATTGGAAGACCTAAATAATAAGATTTACAAAAAGATGAAAAATTCTCACCCTGATAAAGATGTGAAAGAGAAATTGAATCGAATGTTGGAAGAGATCGAAATGCACAAAGTGTGAGAGAAGTTGACATCTGGTTCCATTGTTTGTGATGATAGTAAATATTATCAAAGAGGGGATTGATAGAGCAAGATTTCGCATATTTCGCGACTTGCTTGAGTCAAGAACTTCGAATCATTTATAACTCCGTAATCCAATGTGTATGTCTTACTAATTTCCCTTTATTTTGGATGTACGTGTATCTTAGAGACGCTTGCTTATGTGTTTTACTAAAACGATTAACTCTTGTCCATAAAATGGCCGCCGCTTGGGAATTTTATACTGTGCATGCGTTAGTCACACTCACGTGACGTGACGTAGTTGCAGTTCTGGTGGGAAAATGTGCGCATGCGTAGTTGCCTCTAATATGGCTGTCTGAATACTCACATGGTGAAGCTTGCGCCGATGCTCTCGTGTTATTGTCTGTTGCACTAATTCATAATGGCATAGTATATTTTTATAGTAAGAAGTATAAAGTAACTACTCATGGTATATTGTGAAATCATTTATTTCTATGTTTTAATTTTTTTTCGCTTACTTTTCATGTACCGCGATAATGTGGGGGTCTAAATGAGACGAGAACCATCTTGAAGGTCCCTTCTGCGCATGTCGCGCAGCCAGGGAGAAGTCAGCCTTGAGCAGTGGAACTCAGCCAGCTGGCAGACACAGTCAAGATGCTCCTGAGAAAATGACCTGCGACCCAGCAGGACGGAGTTGTCTGAACCCAAATTGAAACATTTGTTAATATTCCATTGTATTCCAAAGATTTGTCTCATGAGTACCCCAAATTCACTAGGCGGTCCCTGAGTATGTAAATCTAGGCTTGTAGAAAGTTGTTCTGATTGGTGTGTTGACCTATCCTACATGGGGACCAATCGAAATTGGGGATTCTGACACTTTGCAACATTTGGGGGTGGTACACTGACCCGAAAACAGTATATCTAGCCTAGGTTCAGCTAGAGAAATTGTCCGACTTGTCTGAATAGCTGACCTGTCACTGACCCAACGCACTCAATAGGTGACTGAATACAGAGCGCTGCGGAGCACTCTGTCCGAATTTGACCATAGACTCTAAGGTTTTACTAAACCTTAAGTGCTGGCAGAGCACTTTGCTGGGGAGTTCGCTAACCCAATCGGGGTTCTGACTGATAGCTGCAGAGAGGGTGGAGCGCAGGCGTTGCTTCCAAACTGCGGGTGCTGGTCGTGTCCTGGTGGTCCTGTCCTGATCCTAATCTGGTTTTCCTGTCCTGTCCTGGGGTGTCCAATCTGCACCTGCTGTCCCATAGATGACTGTCCTTCCTTGGGGTATGTCCTGTCCTTGACTGATCCGTGGCCAGGGTTGGTCTGCACACCTTTCTAGGTAAATATAGTGCGGAAAAAAACTCTTCACTGCACCTTCTATTTTCCTGTCTTTGCTTTAATAAAGACATTTCTTTGCATATGTTAATTTTCCATGCTTTCCGCCACCTATTATAAAGTATACTTTCCTTAGCATGTTCCTATGTTCCCCTACCTTTTTAGAACACATTCTCTCCATACTGTTTATGAAACGTAACTGTGGTATATAAATTTCTCCTGAAACCTGATTTTGCGTAAAGATACTAGAACTATAGCGTGTTCCATTTTTCCCCTCCTATAGATGTATAGGATTTCCGGTCCATACCTTGCAGTGTTTTTCCCAACCGTAAAGTCTAGTTCGTGATTCAAGTTTCTAAAATCCATTTAGTAGATCGCATGGTTATAACTTTCTTATAGACTCATAAATGGTTGCCCTGACACTGTTCCTCTATGGTTATGTTCTTTTTGTTATCTTGTTTATTGATTGCCTTTTAACTGTAAACTTGATTATTTCCGAATCTGATTTCTAGATAAACTTTTAAAACTTCCCAGTTGTCTGTGATCATTTAATGCGAAATAGAAATAAGTTGGGTTTTGTATTTTGCCTGCCTTTCTTTTACAGCTAGCTCCCTGATCCATTGTGGATCTTAGGTACCTGTAACGGTGGATTGGTAAGTCAGGTACACTAAAAATAAATAGGAAGGAACCAGGGTTACTGGTAGTAGAATTGTTAGGTCACCCGATTAATGTAAGGTGATAAATTGGAAAAATATGGGCCTGGTACGTGTATGGTGAAAGAAAAATTATTGGCCGGGTGACCTGCGATCTCTATCAGTGGTATGAAGAGATACCAAGAAAGCGCAGTCAGGGTTTTTTATTACTGCATCCTCCTTAAATGAGCTACTCGGTTCCTCTTCTTTATTACACCATAATATATATTGACTCAATAACACAGCTTCAACCAAAAATATGCCGGGAGTAACAATGTTTATCCTTTAGTTTCTGCAGTAGAAAGGTTAAAGGTAGTATCAAGATGGCCCAAAAATCTGACAAACGTGCCTGCCGATGTGATGCACTCTAGAAAAAAGGAGGTCTCAATATTAATATTCTAAGAGGACGAGAATTAAATGCCAGTGCGGCCATCTATTTAGAAAAACTACTTCACACAACATAATTAGTTTTGAGAGCTCATTTTACGGTAGGGGAACTACACAACTAGGAGATTAAACATCCTATTTGGTTCCCCTTGCCACTAACAAGACCTCTAATGTTCTAAGAAGGTAAAATGGATACCCTTCATAGAAAACCGCTATGATTTAGGAGCCGCCTAAGAACATGGCTTTTGACAACTTGTAATTCTACCTGTACAATAAACTGCTTCATGATGATGGACAGTCTCTAGATGAAAAATCAAAATTGTGTTTAATTTGATGTTACGGCTTGGCTCAATTGTGTGGTCTGTTCTGAGGTACTGGCTTGCTGACATCCTAGACTCCCATTGACATCACAGCATAGCATGACCTGATGTTTTGGGCTTTGTACATTCTTTGGCTATTGTGGCACCTTTGACAATTAGATGTCATGACATGAAGACCTCTTTGGGTTAAGACAGGGCATTCTGCAACATGTCACGATTACATTGTCACCTCCACTTACTATAACCTTCCAGATGTATGTATGATAATTATATGGCAAGGGGTTATGTCAAAACCCTTGTAAGGCGGCCTTGTTTGATGTTCAGGCCTCTTCCATCACTTCAGGAAAGTGAGCCAAAATCATCTGAGGGACCTTTTGGGGTATCATATGGTAGTTACCCTTACTGTGGAGGTAAACATTTTCTAACTAATTTAAGCAATAAATAAATGGGGAATGTTCCAGTGTTATCTTGTGTTACTCATTATAACAAATCAATTTTAAACAAATTGCACTAGTTTACACCTTGCTTTCAGTGACCTGATTTCTATAGTACAATAATATCACAAGGTAATTCTTTGATTACTATGCAGCGTATCTGTTTCATCACATCATCTGTAATACCTTAGGTTACATAGAACCAGTAAACATGCTGCACAGAGGGAGCAAATGAAAGAAGCAGCACACCCTTGGTTAGTGAAACCAAACAAAGCTAAGTTGGAGCATAATTTGTCTAGCATAAAGTTTGATTTGCGTAAAACCTTTTAAACAGAACTGAGTCTGCATTTAAAGAAAGGCCTCACTTTTTTGACACTAAATACTCTGCACCCCAGACTATCTTCCGGGTAAATATATAAGACTATATGCAACAATCATAAAATGGAACCCCTTGGGACACTACTCAAAGAAATCAAAATTCACCAATAAGATGATACACAACTATATTTGACAGTGTCTTCAACTTCATACAACACTGCTTGAACTTCATCCACACCTAGATACCCAACATCTACTGAAAGCTGAACCCGAACAAAATAGAATTTCAGTTATTCTACAAGAACAGTAAGCAACTAGTCGAGCTTGTATCAATGCATGCGAAACTGGATGGCTTTGAACCTCGAATTTCAATCGTTGCCAAGTCACTTGGATTCACCGCGGACACCAATCTCTCTCTCTCAAGGAACTCATCACCAAAAACTAAACAGGCTGGTACCAGCTGTCCAAGCCCACGCACTCTCGCTTCTGGATGAAGACAATGCCCTTCTCCACAGCTTCCGACACTTTGCACTGGCTGTACCGAAGGGCATGCTATAGCATGCCTCTTCAAGGACCTGAAGGAATATTATATCACCCCCCACCCTGATGGAACTTCACTGGCTCCCTATTCCAGCACACACCATCCTCTAAGTCACGACCGGCATCCATGCAGAATTGTCTGACAAGCTCAACATTCCCAGTGGCTCTTGACACTAACGCAGCTAAGATACCATCAGACTGGAGAAGTGCAAAAAAAAGGCAAACGGGTCTTAAACATCTATGCATCGAGGATCTAGAACAACATCCCTGTATGTTGTACCACAACCCTACTTCAATTTAGAAAAGAACTGAAGCCACACCTCTTTAAAGAACACTAAATCATTACATCATGATGCAGCAACAATCCACTTTTGCTGTTAGAAACCAGCTACCCAGTGCTTAATTTGTAAGAGAATTAGTGCCGGAGCTCAAAGCTCTGCTCTGGCAGAGCTAAGCGCGCAGAATACGAAGGCTGAATTGTCTTACATTTACCTCAGGCCTCTTTAATCTACTATCAAACACTGCTGCGTTTGTGCTGGTTTTTCCATATTTCTCTTTCTCCTTCTTTCCCATTTGTGTGTTTTTAACTCTCTTGCTCACAGTCAACATCTGAAAATAAGTGCCAGTCCCCAAAAATGAGTTCTGGTGGAACCTATGGGCTTAAATAGAGCACTGCAGCTACCACTCCAATGACATGAATGTTATGTCTTTGACTAAGTAAAGTGCTCTTCTGCCTTTCGGCTATGTACATGCTATATTACTACCACATACATACATGTGAAAATACATTTTCAATCCAACACTGAAACCTGTACAGCAAAAGAGATTGTACTTATTTTGACTGGCTAATCAAGTTCTTTCACTTTTGTAGCAGCAATCACTGCTCAGCGAAAGACTGAAGTACACACACAATAAACTAATAAGTAGCAACGAATGTGACTTGCATTGCCTGCAGGAGTTAGAGGCAGAAGTGTGCTACAATGACTGTTCATTGTTACAGTACAATGGATCAGTTGGGAAACAGTAGATGTGCTGTGAAATAGGGTTGTGTACATCTCAGTCTACCTTGTTCTGTGAAAGACTTGCATATTTTTAAAACACAAAAGGTGGCTGATCAGTGTGATTTGTATCATGTTTTAGTGTCACTATTCCTGAATGTACTCCTTGTTTGCTACTCACATACAGACAAGAGTATTCCTGGATAATCATGACTTACCGTTTTATCATGTTGCGTGTGTACCAGACAGAGGGGAAGGAGTCCTTCAAGATAGTTCTGTAGTTACGATTCAGGTCCCGGCCAGAAAGGGAGCAGCGATAGTTGCCCACTATTACACCATCAGGATTAAGCATTGGTACTACTTTGAAGATGAAGTTGTCTCGAAGCAAGCAGGCATCCTTCTTGCTGCTCAGTATGTAATCCAAGAAGCCCTTCATCATCCAAGAGCTGTTTGTCTCTCCTGGGTGGACTCTGGCTGTCAGGATCACAGCCTTTTTGCGCTTGACTTCTTCATCAGATGTTGAGGGATTGGTGATGGTAAGCACATACACCATGTTTCTGGCAAGCGACTGGCAAAGAACACGGATTTTGCAGAACTTTGAGCGTTCAGGGTCACTGGCGATGTCGGCAAGATAGCTTTGCAGATTTGAGTAGGTGTAAGGGTAGCAGTGTGCAAAGTAGCAAGTGTCCTGGTGATGCTGGAACTTAAGCTTCCAGGAAAGCGAGTAATACTGCTGCCGGTCTTGATCAAGGTCATTTCGGTAATATTTGATTTCATTCCCAACTCTGTGCCAGCCAACTTGATGAGTCGCTGCCTGTAGCTCAGAGTACATCAGTGGACGCATACCCACACTGTAAAGGCTAGAGGGCTTTGTCAAATTGACAATTGTGAATCGGTAGGGGATCCCTGTCTGGGTGTTTTGGACTCTGAAGTAGAACCACTGTGTGTGTCGGTCCGTGTAGAGATCAGTGCGCAGGGTTAGTTGGTAGTCATAGTCTCCACTAAGTACAGAAAAAAGAAATTAATTTAGTGTTTTGGAGGGGTGGAATTTCTACAAACCATAGTGATAACTCACAAGAAAATGAAATTAAAGTCGCACCAATACACAGTCCTAGGAACCAAGCTAGCACGTTACAAACAAAAAGCAACTGATAGAATCGAACAAGAAAACTAACATACAATTGCTGAACCTAAAGTACACTTTAAAGACATTGTGGACATGCCAGATCCTAACCAGCTAACTATGTAGGATACACAATCACACTCCTATGAAACACCCCTACCAGTGCTCTGAAATGTGCACAATTGTCTGTGAAAGGTGCCTGACCACACTATAAATAAGGTAAACAGGATGCTGAATAGCTCTAGCTTATTGAAGTGATATAAAATGTTTACGATCAGTACTTTGATTACTTTAAATAATTGTAATTTTTTCACTTTTATCCACTCCTGCATTTATGTTTGTTGTTATGATCTTGAAGACCTCTGATAGAGACTTTATCAAACCACAGATTCCTTACCTTTTGAGTGTTCCTCAGGTGTTACACTGGATGCGGAAACTTTTGAGCAGTGCCCCTGTGCCAGAAGGCGCCTTAAAGCACCGCACGGACACCGTTCTGCTGTGAAAATGACCTGTGGAACCTATATAGGCGCCATTCCGTCATGCTGATGTCAGTCGATTTGGAGCCTGTCCACGCTCGCAGACGCAGAACCTCAACAACAAATTGACTTTGACCAGTGTGCAGATTCCTAGACTTGGAATATTAGTAATGGGTAAAGCCCACTTCACAGAACAGGGAGGATGAGAGGGTTGGTGATGAATATGCAGTTAGATAGTTTCTACTGTTACTCAAGGTAAGTAACTTGTTCTTCTGTTAGAGACTTTTAACTGCAAAATCCTCACTTTTAAACAGATACCAGAGCAGTTTCTATTAGGAGGTGGGTCTGACAATTGGCCCAAACCAATAAGTTTGGAAGGACTGAGTGGTCAACAAGCCCCTTTCAGTGAACCTGACTGCCAAGGCAGCCATGCTTCGTGAACGTATGGAGCCATGTCCATGCAGCCGCCTGGCGGATGTCCAGGACAGGAACTCAGTATGACAACGCTGTGGTAGCGGCTTTCTGGAGGCTGATTTTTGCCCAGTGAGCAGCAGATCTTGATGCAGAGTACGATCCAATGAGAGATGGTCCTCTACTGCAAAACCTTGCATTTTTTCATCCCAGTGAATCACACAAATAGCTGATCTTCCACAGGGAGCTGGTTCCATTGATGTTAAAGCTCACCACTCTCTTGTCAAAGCAATGGAGTTTCACCTCCTCTTTATAGGTGTATGGTGAAGCACCGAACGCAGGCAGGTTGATGGTTTTTGGCAAGAAGGATGTTTGCATCCACTGAATCAGTTTGTGTGACAAGAAGGTGCTGTACGGTGGGTTCAAACAGACAACCTGAAGCTCACTCACTTGCTGCATCGAGGCAATTGCAATGAGGAGCACCGTCTGAAGATCAAGCCCTGATCTTTGGACTGGGTATGAGTGGTCTGCTTAATTCAGACACTCTGTTCATCACCACCCCCTTTTCTGAATCGTTTTTGGCCACTATAGGTGTGGCAGGGTATACTCAGACATGAGTCCCTTGCTCACTGCTCCATCAGGATTCAAGCAAGCCGGGCCGACGACGCCTGAAATGGCAGAAACCGGTCCCCGGAAGCTTGTCTCCTTTCTGGTGAAGAATTGGCTTGGTAGTTTGGTCTGCCCTGTTCCCATGATGCACTGGGCCAGGGACAGACTAATTTGCATATAGCCAGGTTCTGAGCTGGGATGGGGCAGTGAGCTAAATAACGGTGATGGATCAAGCCCTGATCTTTGGACTGGGTATGAGTGGTCTGCTTAATTCAGACACTCTGTTCATCACCACCCCCTTTTCTGAACCGTCTGAAGAGTGAGCAGCCACAAATATATCCCAATGAAAGCATGTATAGTTTTTATCAGGGGCTGCTCAAACACCTCTGAAGGAAGGTCAAAAGTGTTGCCGCTCAATCGCCATGCATGAAGGTGAAGAGTGCAAAAGCCTGGGTGCATAACTTTGCCCTGTTTTTGTGAGAGCAGGATTTCCCAGAGGCGAGGCCTGATCAAATAATAGATGCTTAAGCCCAGGAGTTGTAGATGCCATACTTTTCATGCCCAATCAGAGGGCCACAAAGATGACTTGGGACCGGTCAGTCCTGATCTTCTTCAGAACTTGGGGCAGGAGTGGTATTGGCGGGAAGGCATAAGTCCAAAGTTCCATTCTGGGCTGAATGTGTCACCTAGTGAGAGGCCCCTTGAAAACTCCAATGCGCAGAACTCCTGATATTGCACATTCTCAGCAGTGGTGAACAGATTAAGCTAAAGGTCTCCAAATTTGCTAATGAGACCTTGCACCACCTGTGGGTGTAACTGTTGCTTGTGATCCAGTCTGAGTCAACGTCTCAGGTTGTCTGCTCTGGCATTCAAAGATCCTGTCATGTAGTTCACCACCAGGAAGATCCCTTGATGGTATAGACATTTCTAAAGGCGTAGTGCTTCTTGGTACAGAGTCCAGGACCCCACACCACCCTGCTTGTTAGTTGTGGTGTTGTCCGTATGCATCTGCATTAGTCTCTTTTTGATGGACGGATGGAAGGCTTTCAATGCCAAGTGGTTAGCCCTCAGCTCCAGGAGGTTGATATGGAGCAGGGCCTCCGCAGGAGACCACAGGCCTATGATCTCCACCTCTCTCAAAAGGCTGCCCCAACCAAGAAGGGCCACATCAATAATCCTGTCAACACTGGATAAGTTATAGAGAGGAGCCTGTTGCTGACCCAATCATGGTCCAGTAACCATCACTGCAGATCTTTCGCAGTCTCCTCCAAGATCTGGTCGTGGTCGGAGAGAGTTCCCTTTGATGCTGGGCTCACTGAGACTTCAGATCCCACTGTAGAACCTGCATATGCCACCTGCTGTGCTTCACCAGAAAGATGCAGGAGGCTTTCAGTTCCAGTAGCCCATAGTTGACCTCACTGAAATCCTGGATAGAGGGTAAAAGATTGGGATCATAGCCTGAATGTCTTTGACTCTACTTTCCAAAGGAAAGGCACAAAACCCAACTTGTCCAGAATGGTTCTGATGAAGGGGAGCGTCTGAGAAGGAGTCAGGTGTGACTTTAGCACACTGATAGTGAACTCCAAGGATGACAGGAGGTTTGCCGTAGTCAGAAGGTGGTTGACAACTGCCTGGGGTGAGACCACCTTTATCAGCCAGTCTTCGAGGTAGGAGAAAGACTCAGACCCCCACCTCCAAAGGTATGCTGCTACCACCACCATCACTTTTGTGAACACCTGAAAGGATTGGTGACACCAAATGGAAGCACATTGAACTGAAAATGCTCTAGTCCCACCACAAACCGCAGATGCTGCCAATGGGCCTACAGGATGTGTATATGGATTTGGGCCTCCTGGAGGTCTAATGTCACCATCCATCTCCAGGGTCGAGGACAGGCAAACCACAGTACATCAGAGCACACCCGATCACTATATCTATGATCCAACAAGATAATGAGACAAAAAATGGTGGAGATTCTTCCACAAGATGCATTCCAATTGTTCTTGTCAAGTGTCCTTTCAATAAAGTTTCAAGCACAATCCTGAATCAGGTCTTTTCCGTTTAACATTTATTTCCAATTGCACGAAGAACAATAGCAGCCGACGCGCGTTTCGCCCACTGGGCTTTTTCAAGACTCTGAATCGAATATTTATTGTTTTATTTCTGTTGCCAATCAACGCTGGCCCGGCTTAATGAAGGGAGGCTTCCGTGTTAGATTGTTGCAGAAACAGTAGCAAGTAACGTTTGGCCCGTTTTAGAGCAGCGAGAAATAGTTTCCAACTGTGCTATTGTTTCGGAAGCTACCTCCTGATCCTGAGGATCGCTAACATTCTGGAGATAGCTTCCAAAACAATTGCACAGTTGGAAACTATTTCTCACTGCTCTACTACGGGCCAAACGTTACTTGCTACTTGAAAAAGCCCAGTGGGGAAAACACGCGTCGGCTGCTGTTGTTCCTCGCGTGTTTGGAAAATTGGAAATAAATGTTAAACGGAAAAGACCTGATTCAGGATTGTGCTTGAAACTTTATTGAAAGGACACTTGACAAGAACAATTGGAACGCATCTTGTGGAAGAATCTCCACCATTTTTTGTCTCATTATCTTGTTGGATCATAGATATAGTGATCGGGTGTGCTCTGATGTACTGTGGTTGACCATTGTTCTAGACTTTGTAGTTCTAGAGATAAAAATACCTTGGTGGGTGGGTATTGCAACATCATATGAGCACCCTTTAGCAGTACGATTGAAAATTAACACCTAGACTTAGTATATCAATAGATGTGCAGATCAATAGGCAAACCCACGAAATTCTTTGGATGTGTTGAGGACCGGCAAAACCTGGGCCATTGTGAAAATGTTGAATTTTTACTTCTGGAGAATGTCATTGAGAGGGAGGATGCAGGTCTAAAATAGGATAAAGACCTCTCTGTCCTTCTTTGGCATCAAGATATAGTGGGAATAACAACCACAACTTCTTGCATCCTAAAGATAGTTGCTTTGGCCAAAAGAGCTTGTACTTCCTGCTGTAAGATGAACAGATAGTCCTCTGTCATTCACTCTAGGGACAGTGGAAGGTGCAGCAGAGTGGCAACAAAAGGTAAGGAGTATCCCTTCTGGACTACCTGCAGGACCCACCAGTCTGACATGATGATTTGCCAAGCCAACAAGAACGATGGTTCCTGCCTCCAACCAAGTGAAAGGCTAGACGAAGGGCACACTAAAGGGGTTTAGCAGGTATGACTGTGTGGGGGGTAAATGCAGTGGACTGATTAGCTCACTAGTCCTGGCCGTAGGAACGGACAGCGCCACAGCCAAGAAACTGCTGTGCCCCTTGCTGGGGCTGAATTGGCAGATGGTAGGAGGTACCTCTGCAAAGCCACCAAAGGAAAGGTTGGGCTGATGGGGTGGTGGGATGGGGCTGATAAGCCTAGACAGTGTATGCTGGCCCTGCTCTACTTGAACTGATCCAGAGAGGAATCAGCAAAGTCTGTAAACAGGCAAGTGCCATCAAAAGACATGGGGAGAGGAGTTGGCCTAATGGCTAGGGCGGTCGACCTCAAATCTGGGGAACTGGGTTGCAGTCTCGGCAAGGACGTGCAACATCCTGTGATTCTGGGTAAATAACTTAATCTCCCCGCGCCTAACAAAAAATGAATGTGTCCTCATGTAAAGTAACTGGTGCTTGTGTAAAGCGCTCGGATACCCGATACCTTCGGGTCAAGTTCACGCTATATAAAACTCCGTAAAAATAAACAAAAAAATGTCCATAAGGGACAATTGGACATCACCTGAAAAACTGGTTGACCCCAGCCAGGAGTGATGGCGAATGGTAACACTGGTGCCCATTGCTCACCCGATAGAATCGGTGGAGACCAAGCCAAAACAAAAAACTTGCCCACATCACAACCACCTAGTATGGCTTGGGGTTGGATAGGTCAGAGGAACAACTTTGACTTGAACCACAGAATCCCGAAGAGCGTTTGAATAGGAGTCAAGGGGGCAGCTGTCATTCACAGACCTGAGGACCAAGCTTGTGGAAGAAAATACCCTCTTCCCAAAGGCCTCTCTGGGGGAGTAGTTGGACAGATATTTGGGTTCATCCTACTTGTAGACACCTGTACCACCAAGTTTTCAGGTAAGGGGAGACAAAAATGCAGGTTCACCTGCGGCAGGGCAGTGTGGTCTCATAATCTGGCAAGTGACCAAGGGTCCGAAGCAAGATTTGCTGCAAGCCCCCAAAAGGGCTTCATTGAAGGGCAAGAAGAGATCAGTAGATGTTTGCCTTGGCTGGAGAACCGCTGTTAAGACAATGGTTTCAACCTCTAAGGTGGGAATCAGGAGGGCAAGAACTTTGGCTGCTCGACGCCTGACCATGGCTTTCGAAGAGCTCTCGTCCAGTGAGGTGAGTCCCAACTTAGGGGACGTATCAAGGTCACTGGCTTCACGAAGGCCATTATACCAATTTTCCTTGTGGTATGTTGCCCCATCTCATCACCACATCTTAATCACTGTCTGAATCCAAACCAAATAAGGAATACAACGTATGTGTCCTTCCTTGTGGAGGTGGCAAGTCAAGTGGAGGAGGCGATGCTCTGCTGGAAGCCAGACAGAACCTCAGACGTGGTTGTAGCAGTGCAGTCTTGGAGTCAGAGAGCACAATGGGCACCTTGTCCTCTGGTGTCTATGGAGGTAGCATCGGTGTTGAGGCTCCAAGAACCCACTTGGAGCGTGGCACAAGAAGGTGGGTCGGAATGAGCGCTGGAGGAGGCCCAGTGGTGGATTCGGAGGGCCCAACTGGCACCAAGGTCTAACCCACCGGTGGTACCCTAGATTGAGGGCCTTGCAACCTCTAAGCTCCTTGGGGCCCATAGGCTAGGCATGCCGGAGGGAGTTGGTAAGGATCTGAACAGTAGGAGCATGGTCTTATGGAACCGCTCCATCTGCCTCGGTGTGGCATGGACCAGCGTCACTCAGTATTCTGGTGCTTGGTGCCACAGAATTTTGTCTCATGGTCTCGTATGGCCTTCTGGTTCATCGACGCACAGTCAGTACAGTCCTTAGAGTTGTGGCTCAACCTCTTGTACCACAGGCAAATATGAGGAGAATGTGACAGTCCGTACAGGGTTTAAAACTGTCTTACTATGAGGTGACATTTCATTTGCACATTGTAAGTATTTTGGATTAAGGTTGCTTCGGATCTGAATCTGATGGCGTGGAAAGAAGAACTCCATCAGTGCACTGGAGGGGTGCCCATAAAGACCCTGCATGTCCGTTCCGGAGCAGAAGGTTGTCAGAGCGGAGCTGCACCACCTACTGGCGCACAGAGGGCAATCTACAAAATATTCAGGATATAGTCTTGGGGGTATTCAAAAGGTGAGGAATCTGCAGCTAACCAAAAAGTTAGAAGAATAACATGTGGAGTCCTAGTCACATTTAAATATCAGCAGTGGCAGAAAGTGGTAACATTTATTAAATTTTACTTCTCATCTTCAGGAACCTGGCTTTAAGTTTGCACTTCTAATTTTAATATCAGATTGGGAAAATGAGGCTTTGACATATTATTGCAGCATTACCAAAAGGTCATACAGCTTGTCAATGAACTCTGAGGCTCTCCTATGGGAACGAAGTCTTTTACTACATAAGCAACCCCTGCAATTAGCCACCCCTCACGACAATCCCTTGCCAGGGCACCATACACACTCAGTATGTAATACATCATCATTAAAACAGAGCAGTGTTTTGGCCGTGGCAAGCCTATGGTATGAGCCGTGTGCTTTGCACAGCAGCATTATAAGGGGACTTGGCTACACAACATATTTTGCCTGCGAAACATTTTATGCATGAGTTTTGATCAGCCATTCTTGTACATAACCTAATACCTTAGTAATGTAATGAATTTTTTATAACTAAAAAGTATGTGTAATTATGGACACGAAACATTGACATCACTGACTCCAAGAAACTAGGAAGAAAAATACATCAGGAATAGTATTAGTGGTTGTTTATGTAAATTTAAAATAAACCTTTGTAAACAATAATTATTCCCAAAATCATCTAAAAAGAAACTCTTCAAAATAATCAAAGAACATAGCAACAGACTTACAAACACTTTGCTGCTTAGGAGTCATAAAAATGATAATTAATGTATTCAAATTATAATTCATAAACTCAGGAAGGCAATGTGAAATATTTGCTACATAAACTCTGCATGCATTCAAAGGAGCACGAAAAATGAAACAAGTGTAGACCACATGAACGATATAGGCCCTCCTTACGAGGTTTCTGAATTTGTATGGGGTAATTGACAGTGGCATAGCAAGGGGGAGAGGGGCTCTTACCTGCAGCCTTCGTGGGGCAGCAAACACAGGAATCACAAGCACCCCATTCCCACCTCCCCACTATTACCTGCCCTTACACCGAACATTAATGTTTGACTTCTCCGGTAGTTAATTTGTAACTTATTTTTTGTTGCATAATAGGAAAGAATGGTTAACATTCTTCAAAGCAGTATGGCAATATTATGTACTTGTACCGCTAACTGAGATTTGCAAAGCAGCCACGAGGAGATCAGTACACACATTTTCCAAGCTTTATTGCTTAGATGAGAATTTAAGAGCTGACACTTGGGGGGCGTGGCTAGCGCCCGGCGGTGATGGCGGCGTTTCCGTAGTTCCCCGGAGCTGACGGGAGCGGAGACGGATCAACGCAGCGCCTAATGCTTGTGTGCCGACTCCAAAACCGGAGGATGTGGTGCATGAATCAGCCGTGACATCCATGAGACCTATTTTGAAGACTTGAGACTCGGGACGGGTCGCTACTTATGAGTTTTAGTATTGACGCAGCACTGCTGGCCTCCCGCCCGCCATTTTGAGGAACCTTCGGAGGGTCCGACTTCCCAACAGCGCCTTCCTCTCCTTCAGGTGCTCCCGTTGCTCGACCATCTCACAGGCATTTCAGGACTTTGCAGGTATCTTCTCTTCAGGATCTGCTTTCTTGTTTATTTGTGGCATTTTCCTCACTCTTTTGACGCGTGATAGAGCTCCTCAGAATTTAGCCGTCATTTTACCTACTGCTTCCTCATGCTGCTACCGGAGATGGCATCCTACGCGATAATTTATTGAACTTTAATAGCCAAGAAATAGATATTGCCTGCATTGCTGGGACGCTGGTTCCTTCGCAATTCTTCGCAAATGCCACAATAGATGACTATATTAACTGTTTTGTTGTGCTGTATTGTGAATGTATTCATCAGAGAGGAGGGATGAGGAATTTCTGTCCAATTCAGTTCCCCGGGAACGATACTGTGGCAATCAAAAGGAAAAGGACACTGGTATCTACTATAACCATTGGTTATATTTGACAACCCTCATAGGCGCTTAGGATTATAACGATGCGGTGTATTTGTTTCTCCGCCCCTTATCTAGCGTCATAGCATAGTCATTGGGTCGTCAAAAGTGTAATATGCCTGCCTCCCCGAGGCTACCTCTGGTAAAAGTAGAAGTGTCCAGAAATATTGTGACACTACAGAGGAATGATGTCTGAAGCAAACTAAGAGGGTAGGTTAAAAAGCAGTTTCACACCAAAAAGAATTGTATTATTAAGAGGTGGATACTGTTAGTAAAATAGATCGGTATATTCGATAATCGAGTTACTAGATTATCATATGTAACTTTATAACAAGGTCGACATGTTTCAGCTCATCTGGGCCCAGCCGGGTCTAAAGAGCTTTCGTCAGGACAAACCGCGCCCTCGTCACCAGGGGCAGAGTCAGCACAGGAGCACAGAGACTCCTCCACGTGGTATGAATCTCCACTAGAGCGACTCTTCGCACCCTGACGAGGAGTAATTCTCTCCATGCGAAGGAACACAATATGAGAGTTCCATACCGCATATGAAAACTATACAAGTTGTGTGAGTACCCCCTATTTGTTTTGTCCTGACGAAAGCTCTTTAGACCCGGCTGGGCCCAGATGAGCTGAAACATGTCGACCTTGTTATAAAGTTACATATGATAATCTAGTAACTCGATTATCGAATATACCGATCTATTTTACTAACAGTATCCACCTCTTAATAATAAAATTATTTTTGGTGTGAAACTGCTTTTTAACCCACCCTCTTAGTTTGCTTCAGACATCATTCCTCTGTAGGTGTCACAATATTTCTGGACACTTCTACTTTTACCAGAGGTAGCCTCGGGGAGGCAGGCATATTACACTTTTGACGACCCAATGACTATGCCATGACGCTAGATAAGGGGCGGAGAAACAAATACACCGCATCGTTATAATCCTAAGCGCCTATGAGGGTTGTCAAATATAACCAATGGTTATAGTAGATACCAGTGTCCTTTTCCTTTTGATTGCCACAGTATTGTGAATGTATGCAGTCGCGCTGATTTCACTCTTCTGGAACTTATTCCTCCGTATTTCTCCACTATGTTTCTTGCATTATTTTCTTCAGATGCCTTCATTGTTATTCAGGGTGTGCACAACAAATGCGTTTTTTCTTATATATTTGTGTGACTTACCACTGTTTTTATAGTACATTTTTAGGCATGTTTATTATCCTTTTCTCATGATTGTATGTTACATATTTACTTGCCTATTCATGTATTTACGCTATTGCAGGATTTGTCACTTTCCTGCTTGTTTTCTCTATTGTATTGTGAGGCTCCTTTTCTGAACTTTTTACTTGAAAGAAGTGTCACTAGCAGTTTTTTAGTATTTACATGGGGAAACCATTTAAAGAGTCACTTCAGCCCAAATCTTCATCTCGCAGGTTTCTCCTTCATACTAGTTCACAATACCAGTGCTTAGACATGGATGACCCAACTAATTCTTCACCAAAACCTGCATCACCAGCAGCACCTACCATAGCTTCTAGTGGTACTAAAGCGTCAAATAAAAGACTAAACAGGTCTCTTCAGTCACCATGGACTTATTGCTAGAGGAAATCAGGGCTTTACGCCTATTTGTTGAGAAAACCACCTCTACACTCCAGGAGACTACTTCTACGCTTCAAGAACTTTCTAATAAATGGTCCTGTATAGAAAGTCGCGTCACCACTCTGGAACAAAATGTTGATTCTCTGACTTCTTTCACCTCTAAAATCGACTCCCTCTGCTCTCAGGTATCTACTCTACACAAACAAATAGAAAATTTAGAAAATAGAAATAGAAGAAATAATCTTCGTATTTATGGTCTGCCGGAGGGACAGAAGGGTCAGATTCAATTGCTTTCTTCAAGAATTTTCTTCCCAAACTTCTCAAACTTCCGGAAAGTACCAACTTAAATATCCAAAGAGCTCATCGATTGGGCTCATTATCGCACCTAGCATCTGCTTCCTCAACGAGTAAACCACAAGAAGTGATACTATATTTTCTTGAATACACCGATCTGCTGAAAATTATCTCTGCCGCCAAAGCATTAAATAAAATTACTTGGTCGGGGAGTACGTTATTCTTCACTCAGGATTACGCTCAATCAACAGATGATCGCCGCAAGGAGTTCCTGGCAATGAGACCTCAGTTACGATCGATGGGAGCGAGATATGGTCTCTTCCGCCAATGCCTCTTCAAAGTGACTATTAATAACAAAACTACTACTTACGAGGATCCACTAAAACTTAAGAGCTTCCTTTATTCTTTTCAGGCGGATTCAATGGATACCACTTCTTCGCCACACTCCAAGTAGCTAACTTTGATACTGTTTTACCTTCACTCCTTGCATGAGCCTCACCTTACTTATGGTTTAGCCACAAATATACCCATGGGATCTCTCATGTGCTGGTTTTGTAATTTGTTATAGTTCCACGTTTTCTCATTACTATTCATTTCACTTTTTGTCTAGATTTCAGAATATGGTTATGCCAGCATGGCATTATTTTTTTTCTATTGTTTTTAATTTATGCTTAACCTCTCGTCTTCCTCCCTTTCTCATGTTTTTCTACAGTTCGTTGGTACCATTCTCCTCTCCCATCTCTCCTCGCGGGTCTCGGACGCGTCATTGTTCCGTGTGGCCGCCCACCCCCTAACCCCTCGTATGGTTTGAACTTTATGTGCGTTTTTCCTCCCATTTATCTTCTTTAGCTTCTGTACTATTATCCTCCCCTTACTTTTCTTTTCTACTCTTTCTCCTCTTCTATGTTGTTCACTTACACTGTTCATATCACATTCTTTCTTTCTTCGCACATTCTCTACTTTCAAATATTGTATACTTCTCACTTCTTACTTTTTCTCTCTCTCATCTTCTTTTTTTGAATGCTTTATTATATCTACAGTTGGGTTATTGACAAGAATGCTTTCATGTGTTTAACATTTTGCCTATTTTGGTATTTTTTACATTACTACAGTCTTATTATATGCCTTTAAAAATGGTATCTTGGAATGTCAGAGGTTTGCACTCACCTGTTAAGCGGCAGAGAGTTTTGACTCATTTAGCTAAGCTAGGATCAAATATTGCATGTCTGCAGGAATCTCACTTATCAGCTGATGAATCTGCAAAGTTGAAAAGAGGTTGGGTGGGAGAAGTCCTTTTCTCCCCGGGTGATGGCAAACAAAATGGTAACCTTATTCTTTTTTGAAAGTCCCTTTCTATCAAGATACGCTTACACTGTGCCGATCAAGAGGGCAGATGGGTATTTGTAAAACTTTTGATAGATAATGCTCCACTCTCTCTATTGAATATTTATGCACCTACAGCTGGAGACCCTACCTTCTGGAACACCCTGTCCTAACACATTACACAACAATATGACGATAATTTTATCCTTGCAGGTGACTGCAATGACATTTTTCACCCATTCATTGATCGGAATTCCTCAACCCCTTTTGTCCCTCATAGATCTCACAAATCATTCACACAAATGATAAGACAACACAAACTTATAGACGCCTGGAGATTATGTAATCCCACACTCAGAGAATACTCTTTTTACTCATCAGCACACCACACTCAGACGCGATTAGATTACTTTTTTCTTTTGCACAATCTCACTCAAACTGTAGTGGGTGCAGATATTGGTTCTATCCCAATATCAGATCATGCCCCCGTCTTCATTCATCTTGATGTTTTGCAGCCACTTCCTGCTTCACGTAAGTGGCGCTTTAATAACACTTTGCTTCTAGATCCATTATTTACATCGTCTTTATTTCCTTCTTTAATGAATATTTTCTTTTTAATCAAATGGATGACATACCTTTTTATGTGGTTTGGGATGCCTTCAAAGCCTCAGCTAGGGACTTCATTATCAATTTTGTCTCGAAAAAACGTAAAAAAGCCCAACAGATTAATAATGCCCTGTTGACCAAAATTTAACAGTTGGAACATTCCTATTATTCGTCCAAATCAAGGGAATGTTTGTCTGACCTTATCAATACTAAATTCCAATTTAATCAGGATACGACTAATAGCGCTTCTAACTATCTACTAAAATCTAGCGCAAAGTATTATGGCGGCGAGAATAAAGCCGGAAAACTACGAGCTAATTACTTAAAGGTTAAACAGAATAAGCTTAATATAGAATCTGTCTTTGATCAAAATCATCAACCGAAATTTAAGGATGAAGACATTTTAAATGAATATCTTCTTTTTTACAAATCACTTTATTCCTCTGAAAACTCTGCCTCTGATCAAACTATTTCCCAATTCCTTTCCAAATTCCAGTGTGCTCCAAACGCGCACCCCTCTCACCTCTAGAATCTGACTGGTCACAAAAAGTACTCCTTCACGCCTTAAATACGCTTAAAAAAGACAAAGCACCGGGTCCGGATGGATTTACTGCAGAATTCTTCACTCATTTTGCACACTTACTCATTTCTAAATTGCATACCCTCCTCGCTTTTCTACAAGCAGGTGAATCTCATGGCTCTTTCTCAGATGCACTTATTTGTATTATACCTAAGGAAGGCAAGGATCCCAAACTTTGTAAAAATTATCGTCCCATCTCTTTGGTAAATATTGATTATAAAATTTTCTCCAAGGCTTTGGCTTTACGTTTAGAATCTTGTATGCCCGATTTGTTAGGAACCGAGCAATCTGGTTTTGTTAAAGGACGACTCATCACAGATAACACTCGTTATTTTTTTATATTCTCTCCAAAGTCTCGCATACTAATCACTCATTAGCAGCCATAGCCTTGGACGCAGAAAAAGCTTTCGACAGAGTTGAATGGCCCTACCTTTTCAGTACACTAAAATGGTTTGGCTCTGGCCCAAAAATCACTGCTTTCATTTCTCTTTTATATTCTAATGCAAGAGCAGCTATATCAGCCAATAATACAATTTCTTCGTATTTTCATCTGGGCAGAGGTGTTAGACAGGGCTGCCCTCTCTCCCCTTTTCTCTTTAATCTTGCTCTAGAACCTTTTCTGCTCCGGATTCGCCAAAATGCTAGCATTCATGGTTTCACTTTTAAAGATACTACTGTTAAAATGGCTGCTTACGCTGATGACGTCCTTCTCTTCCTTTCGCAACCTCAGGTTTCCATCCCCGCTTTTTTAGAAGAAGTTGACTCATTTGCATCTGTCTCTGGCTACAAACTAAATAAAGATAAATGTGAAATCTTACCCCTTACCAAATATACTTTCGAAGCTGATTTCGCTGCTTCAAGTTTCATGTGGAATCCTCAATTTATTAAATACTTAGGCTTACACTTTACTTCCTCCATATCAGGAATGGTATCTCGTTGCCTAGACGATTGTATACAAAGGCTCTCGACTTTAACAGCGAGATGGCATCCCTTATATTTGTCTTGGTGGGGCCGCTTAGACACCATAGAAATGATGCTCTCTCCTATAGTTTTATACACAATTTCTAATATTCCAGTATCTATTCCTTCAAAATATTTTAGAAAACTTAATTCTGTCTTATCTTCCTTCCTGTGGAGTAACAAAAAAAACACGTATGTCCTTGGTGGGACAAATTTCCCCAATTTCCCTACTTACCATAAATCTTTCTTATCACATCAAATGTCACACTGGTTTCCTGAACCCTCTGTTAATTGCCCTCTCTGGACTACTCTTCAGCAATCTTTTCTTTCACCTTTTTCGTTCCAGGAATATCTAGTTTTTACGCGTAAACCACAGTCGATATCTTCCCCTATAATAAAATGTACCTCTAAATTGCTTCCGCCTACTCCCCTTCCAGCTTTTCTTGACCTTCCTTTATGGAATAATAAACTTATTATGATTAATAATAAACCTATCTTCTGGAAATCCTGGGGACAACAGGGTTTGATATGGATGCATCAATTATATGACAACGGTCAACCGTTATCCTTTACACAGGTCCGCGTCTTATTCACTTTGCCTTCTAATCTCAGTTCTAAATATTCTCTTTTATTGAAAACTGTTCAAACTGCTTATATTCAGTATATACCCCTGTCTCACCCGCTCCTCATAGTGATAAACTGAGATCACTCATTATTAACAATTCCAAGGCATCTGTCATATATACATTTCTTCATACCTCACCTACATCAAGAGATAAAACCAAAGTAGAAAGGTTATGGGAAAAAGATTTGGAATGTTCCTGGACTGTGGATTTTTGGGACAATATATGGCTTAAACTTAGAAAATCTCCTAGGGCAACAAATACCACACAGACACGTTTCTTCATATATATTCGGCTCTTACTTACTCCATTAGTTTTTAATACACATCACTCTCATCTTCCTGATACTTGTTGGTCATGTTCAACGCCACGAGCTGACCTATGCCATATGCTTTTCCACTGCACATTGGTTAGAGATTTTTGGGAAAAGGTGTGGTCTCAAATCAATGCCATTTTTAGTTCTGCCCATTGCCTGTCTACACCACATATCTTTTTAGAAAGTTTGTCCCCTATTTGGATAGGTTGCACCTCTAATGTTCGGATCATAGATTTGTTATTGGCGGTGGCCTTTCAACAAATCACCAAAAATTGGAAAGATTTTACTAAATTATCTTATCAGGCATGGTGGTATGCTGTTTTTTATAATCACAGATTAGACACGTCTTTTGAGTATCCATTACACTTGGCAACAAAACGTCTGGATTTGTGGTCACCTGTCACGACGTTCATTGACCTGAGTGCCAGAAGCTCTCTGTCACATACTCCTCGTCAACAAGAAGTACCTAAACCTCCATGACTTCCCTTATGTTGTTGTTATGTAATTTATCCTAAATTGTATATTATAATATACATTACTGTAGACTATCTAAGTTTCCTTTATAGACCGATATTCCATTTCCTGTTGTTCTCTTATTTCTATATGTTTTCACTGACAGTATTTTACTTCAATTTCTTCTTTTTATTTACTGTACATTGATATTTTATATGTAACTATTTTATGCTTATTATTATTGTATCTTTTGCATTATTGTATTACTTCAACTTAATACATTTATTTTGAACTTAAGAGCTGACACTTTAATAGGTCGGGCATCATCAATGAATTTATTTGGCTAACATTGCTGTGATAATATATAGCACTTGCTAAATACAGGGACTGATTACTGCTTGTAGTTTATTTATTGACAACTCTGGATTGGGGATATGCTTGCTATTCTATTCTATTTTCATGACAATTGGCAAAGATCTAAAAATGCAAAAGAAACTGTTACCCGTAATCCTAGTTCCACATCGTAAGAATCCTAGATAAAGACTTCAACAACACTTCTGCCTCTATGGTTGTTATTGGTACAGCGAGCATTATTGCTTAGATGAGAATTTAAGAGCTGACACTTTAATAGGTCAGGCAGCATCAAGGAATTTATTTTGCTAACATTGCTGTGAGAATGTATACTACTTGCTAAACACAGGGACTGATTACTGCTTCCAGTTTTTTTATTGACAACTGTGGGTTGGGGATATGCTTGCTATTCTATTCTATTTCCATGACAATCGGCAAAGATCTAAGAATGCAAAAGTAAATGTTACCTGTTATCCTATTTCCACATCGCAAGAATCCCAGATAAAGTCTTCTACAACACTTCTGCCTCTCTGGTTGTTATTGTTACAACAAGCATTTTCAGTTATATCACAATACTTTTTGCAGATGCAAAAGAACTGGGGCTGTGAGGCTACCTGCCAGTACAGCACATGCTGGGAAAGGAATACTGCTTGCTTCTTAAAGGAACAGTGTCTGTTTTCTGTAGTTTCTGCGCTTTTGACCTAACAGGCACCTTTTCCTTAATTTATAGGTCTCACACAGGCAGCACAAGCTGCATCTCCGAGGCATCAAGTAATCAGTATTAGTGGTGAAACTCCACCCATTGTGTTTCTATTTATTTTGTGGCTTGCCATTGGTTAAAAATGGCATTGCTCTTCTTATCTCGTTCATTGATTGGCTGGTGGTCCGATACGTCACTTCCGTTTTGCTTCCCTTTTGCAGGAAAGGAAGCAGCACTGACCAACTACAGTTTAGTTCTGCTGCTCTGCTGCTCTGCTGTTATCTTTTTATTTAGGGACTACTTCCTTGTTTTGTACTGCTGCTCTTGTGCTAATATGCCTGAAAATTGTCAAATGAAACTGCCCTTCCAGGAGACAATAACTCGACTTTGGAATGAAGCAGCCGGGTTTACTCGTTTAAGTAACTGTTCAAGTGAACATTTTCTGAGGACACATTCTACCCAAGATGCCTCGTTTGAATGAATTCGAAAGTGAAATGTTGCACTTACACCACATTCACACACGTACCAATATTGTGAGAAAAGGGAAAGGACGCTTGTTGAATAAGTCAAACCACGAAACTCTCGGGTTTGCTAAAAATGTTTCTAACTTCTTTAATATTTCACCAAACTGTCGAACCAAGAAACTCTCCAACTTTCAATATTACTATAATATTAAAATAATCTTGTTTGTTTCAATGCCATTGACTTGACTGTGACCTGAAGGTGTTGTCGTTTGATGTGTCATAAACCAGGTTTAATGAAACAAGTATCTATATGTGCGGCTGTTTATACCTAATAAGATACTACCAGGTCTCTCTCAGAAGCTGGCAGGAGAATACAGGTGCCATTTCAGCCCATCCTCCCGTCTCTTCCATAAGACAGGCCGCAGAACCACGGTGTGAAGAGCACATGCTGAGACAGCAGGGTGTGCTGTGCTCTTGTGAGAGAAAAGAAATGAGCCTGCGTCCCCAAGAATAGAGCTCCTGAGAGGCAGAAAGGGCCAGAGAGAGGGGCGAGAGACAGATGAGAGACTTGGGGTGGGGGTGGAGGGATCTTCTTTCCCATAAGACCCTTTCCCCACTACTCGCAAGGTGTGCCCATTTCTGCCCTGAACACAGGCGGAACAAGTGAGAATCGTGACACAGGAACAAACTATCATGATAGTGAGGAGGAAACTCCAGTGTAGACTACTCAGAGCAAGTACACAGCACTCACGGACAACCAGAATACAGCGCTGTCAGATAGTACAAGCACAGTGTGCTGACAGATGGTGAGAATGGTGTACACATGATAATGGAGGCGTACTCACGAATGCTGACAGTGCAGCGAACTCACTCATGGTGTACGTGAGGCATGTTTGTAGGTAATGCAAATGCACACAGTCACATGTGCTTGCAGCGTTGTGTTGCAGTCAGTGCTGTGTACTCATGCACAGACACTGCTAGTGCAGATGGAAGGTGAAACTTCAAGACAACAGGATGTATATATACACGTACATTCGTTTATATACACTGAGCACTTTTTTCACACATTGCACGGTTCACACTGATCGTCCTAATTAGATAGGACGGCTCTGTGAGACTATTCATCAGTGGAACGTGATTTGTAAGGCCCTTTGACTCAATTATTGACATACAATCAAGAGAATGGGGAGAGGATGTGGCGTAACAGCCAGAGCTGCCGATTATGGAACTAGGGAACCAGGTTTGAGTCTCCACGTCGGCTCAATATCCTGTGATTCTGGGCAAATCACTTAATCTAACGGGCACAGTTAGAGTGCTGTACTCACAGATAATGCTAGGGCAGTGTACTCACACATAATGTATGTGCAGTGCACTCAGTTACCCACTCACGCCTGCACCACAGCGTGTAGCATTGACTTATAAGGAGGCTTGCCATGACCCAGTATTCTGATACATGACTGTGGTGGCACAAAGGCCTATGCATGACAGAGAAAAACCGTGTGCGTAGCCAAACACCGGCATTCCGAAACGCATTTTTATGAATAAAGAACCCGATAAACATAGCGCTGCTGCATAACGATGAGAATGCAAACAATTCTAATTAGCAAGCGGTCCAATATGTTTACGCAGTCGTATACAATATTTTCCAGGATCCTTTCAAATACAATCGCGATAAAGTTTACATTTTGTATTTTTTCCAAAATTTGATTACATGGAGATGGGAAGGTTGCAGTTATGTGGTTTAAAACAAGAATTCACCAGCTCCAGTTTCTGCTAATCCCATGACACACTGTGTGCTGTGAAGGAAAAAACTCTGTGTTCCTAAATCTGGGCTCCTTTCATTTATGTGGGATCCTTTAGAAGAACATTAGTTACTTACCTGTAAGCTGTGGTTCTCCAGTATTGGTGTCTTTCATAGATTTACATGCTTGAATATTCCCCGTCATCGAAATGGGAGTCCCACGGTACATAAATAGTAGTAATATATATATATATATATATATATATACTAACAGAGATGAAGCCTACCCAGTGGCTAGGCACATCAATGCACATCACAAGGGCGATTTGAACTGTTTAAGTTATTTCGCAATTGATATGGTGTTGCCACTGCGAAGAGGGGGAGACAGAGAGGCACGGCTTAGGTTGTTGGAGACTAGCTACATTCTCAATCTCAATACAAAGACACCCAATGGTCTTAATGCGACCGAAGATCTATATACATGCCTACAATTCTAACTGCATCAACAATCTTTAAGTAAGCGCCCTCAGCATCAGAATGGAATGGTGTGCGTGAAATTTAGTGGGGGGGTAGTGTTAACAGAAAACTGCAGCTGTCATTTATTCAATTTTATAAGTTATATTTGTTCACAGGGGATATCATTTTCATCACTTTTTATTGATTCTTGCGTGGATAGTTGTGTGAGCACGTGGGCAGTATAGACGCAATTTTCCACAATCACAGTGAGCCCACATGGGCGGAATTTTTTGATTTTCTCATGATACTCCCTGTTAAACGATGAATTTCTATTAAAGACTGCATAATGTTTTGCTGCTTCTACTTAGAGGATTGCATTTATAACGGATGAAATGTTAGCCGAAATGTTACATTTGATGTAGATTTAAGGAATTAGGCTGCATTATACATTTACCGTGTATATATTTGTATATTAATTAACCAACTATTTATTTAATGAAATGTACGTAATAGAAATTATTACTTGGTTGTCAAGGGAGGAGTTATCTTGAGACACAAATGTGATTCGATACTGTGTACTTAGTTGGATTAGGCAGAAGTCTGTTTTCCTTGTCTATAGGCCCAAGATCACGTGATCTCACTACGCATTTTAAAATCAATGGTTATTGTTGGCCAAGTCATGTGATCAAGGGCTCCAGGGCCCGAAACGCGTCATGGCGATCATGGGTTGCACAGAATAAAAGAATAAGCAAATTCATCTGTTTGGGTCCGTTTCGTTTATCACATCCAGTGAAGGGTGTGGGATGGAAGTTCTTTGTGATATATATATATATATATATATATATATATATATATATATATATACATACATATAGAAACATATATAATTATACATATAAATATAAAATGTAATACATATAAAATATAGAAATAAAGTTAAAAGTACCATAGAACTAAAAAGGCCCATAGAAGCCTTAAAGGGAGAATTCACTTTAGTAACATATCAGAGTCATTATGATAGTCCACATTCCAGCCAATCATGCAGCAGCACCCTCTAGAACCTTCTCCTCAAAAGCTCAGGCCCTCAGATTTTTGTAGCACCAAAGTGAGCCATAGTGCATGAGGAGAAGAGAGCCTCTGAGGGGAGGAAGGGTGGGTCGCATGTGAATCTATGAAAGACACCAATACTGAAGAACCACAGTTTACAGGTAAGTAACTAATGTTCTTCTCCAGTATTAGGGGTGTCTTTCATAGATTCACATGCTTGAATAAGAATAGAAAGCAGTAAACCAATACATAAGTCATAAAAGGCAGTGAAAATCAAAGTGAGTAAAGTCAGTGCACATATGAACATTGATACATATGATACATTTAGACATATGGCAAAACCTTTTATGACAGGAGGCGGGAAGCAACAGAGGCTCACCTTAGTTGAAAAGATTTCGTAGCACTGCCTGTCCCACAGCAGCATCTGCAGCATCCGCTGAATCCAGACAATAGTGCCTCGTAAACGTGTGTCTGCTCGACCACGTTGCAGCTCTGCAGATCTGGCGCAGAGGCACTCCAGCAAAGAGGGCGGTAGATGATGCCACAGCCCTTGTTGAGTGTGCTCGCACCGGAGCAGAAAGAGGCTTTCCAGCCCGTTGATGGCAGAAGGAGATCGCAGAAGAAATCCATCTAGTAATGGATAGTTTAGTGACTGGTTGTCCTTTGCACATTCGGCCATAGGCCACGAAGAGCTGGTCTGATTTTCGAAAAGGAGCGGTGTGCTGAATGTAGAATTTCAGGCAACGGTTTAAATCCAAGGAATGTAGAGAACGCTCAGCAGGAGACTGAGGATTTGGGAAGAAAGTCTTGAGAATGACAGGCTCATTAAGATGGAAATCCGTAGGAACCTTGGGGATAAATTTTGGATTTGTACGCAAAGTAACAGCGTCCTTGGAGAATTGAAGAAATGGAGGTTGAATTGTGAATGCTTGAATGTCACTTACTCGCCTGGAGGATGTAAGCGCGAGTAGGAGAGCAACTTTCCACGTGAGGAATTTTAAGTCCGCTAAATGGATGGGCTCAAAAGGAGGTAGGAGGAGCTGAGATAAAACCAGATTCAGGCGCCAAGCAGGCGGCGGACGACGTATGGGCAGATACATTCGAAAGAGGCCCCTGAAGAACTGTCGGATGATTCGAGAGGAATACAGTGATGTGGAACCATCATGACGAAAGCGAGAAATCGCTGCCAGAAAGACTTTAAGAGTGGAATGTGAAAGTCTTGACTTCGCTAGAGATAGGAAAAAAGGCAGGATTTGCTCAGGCTTGACGTGCATCGGATCAAGGGCTTCCTTGTGACACCAGACACAAAACCGCTTCCATTTCAATTGATATGTCTTAATGGTGGAAGGAGCACGTGCATGAGCCAGCACTTCCCTGCACTCCAGAGTAATATTCAAACGTGAGAACTCATTGTGCTCAGGTTCCAAGCATGCAGTTGGAGATATGCCGGATCCGGATGGCAAATCCGTCTCTGGTTCATGGTGAGCAGGTGAGGCAGAGGGCGAAGAAGAATCGATCGCAGTGGGAAAATAGGAGGAGATCGGTGAACCATGGGCGACGTGGCCATCTGGGCGCAATCAATATGATGTGAGAGGTTTGAAGCCTCATCCTGTGCAACAGGCGCGGAACTAGAGGGAGCGGAGGAAAAGCGTAAGAGAATTCGTTTGACCAATTGATCGAAAACGCATTCCCGCTCGACTCTCTGTGGGCATACCGACTTGCAAAGCGTAGGCATTTGCGGTAGGTCGGAGTCGCAAACAGATCCATCTGTGGTTGGCCCCACTGACGAAAGACATACTCCAGAGTTGGTTGGTGGAGTTCCCACTCGTGATTGCCTGTAAGGGATCTGCTGAGAGAGTCAGCAAGGGCGTTGGAGACACCCGGCACGTGAACTGCTGACAGGTGGACCTAATGGTGAATCGCTCATTCCCAGATTTCTTGCGCCTGTTTGGAAAGCAGAAGAGACCTCATACCTCCCATGCTGGTGGTGTTGTCTGTCCGCACCAGCAGCGATTGGCCTTGTATCAGCCTCCGGAAAGATTTTAGGGCGAGGAAGATGGCCAAGAGTTCTAGGCGATTTATATGCCATGTGCGTTGAACTGCAGTCCATTTGCCCTTGACCGACATCCCGTCGAGGTGTGCCCCCCAACCCTCCAACCCTCCAAGGATGCGTCCGTTGTGAGGGTAAGCGTAGGAGCTGTATCCTGGAATGCGGCGATGTTTGGAAGGTGAGCCCACCATTCCAATGCTGATTGAATGCGGGAGTTCGGGTAGAGTTTGTCGTTGAACGACCCCAAGACTTGTTTCCATTGTTTGTCCAACTCCTCTTGCATGACTCTAATATGAAGTCTGCAGTGCGGAATCAGATGGATGCAAGAAGAGGCCATGCCCAGAAAGGATTTCAACATCCGGACTGAAACGGATCTTTTTGATCTTAGAAAAGCGACCATCTTGAGTATGCGAACTTGTCGCTCCTGTGAGACAAACACCTGTGCCAGACGAGAATCGATCAAGGCTCCTAGAAAGATTCTCTGTCGTGATGGACGAAGATGAGACTTTTCCTGATTGATAGAAAGGCCCAAGGTGCGAAAAAGTGACAGGCAAGTCTGAGTGTGTTGCCTTGCTGCTGGATATGTCTGAGCCTTTATCAGACAATCGTCCAAATAAGGGTAAAATTGAATGCCCTGCAGGCGAAGGAAAGCTGCGACCGGAGCCATAACCTTTGTAAAAACTCTTGGTGCCGAACGAAGGCCGAATGGCAACACCTTGAACTGGAAGTGCTTCGATCCGACAGTGAAGCGAAGATATTTTCTGTGTTTGTGAAGTATTGGCACATGAAAATATGCATCTTGGAGATCGATTGTGGAGAGTAACTCCCCAGGATTGAGGTACTGTAAAATTTCCAGTAAGGTTAACATCCGAAATGTTTGTGATTTGATAAATTTGTTGAGGGCTAGTAAGTCCAGAATGGGGCGCCACTCTCCCGACTTTTTCTTGATTAAAAAGAAACTGGAATAAAAGCCCTTGCCCTGTTGAACTCGAGGATCCAATTCGACAGCCCCTTTTTGTATCATGATCTTGACTTGAGCCAACAGTTCTTTCAGATGAGCTGGGGGCGGGCCAGAGGGTGGGCGGAAATTTTGTAAATTCGAGAACTTGTCCCTTTAAGATGACATCTAGGACCCAACGATCCGAAGTGATATGTGACCAATTGTAGAGTTTTTGGGAGATTCGACCTCCAATTTTCAGTCGGAGAACACTGTATCCTGGGGAAGTCACTGCTTTTTAGAGGTGGTACCACCTCTGTAGTTGTTTTTTCTCCGATAAGGTCTTGAATCGGATTGGCGATTTTGAGACTGGTAGTTGTATCTCTGCTTGTTGTCGCCATAGGAACGATACAGGGAGAAGCCACGAAAATGTGACGAGTTGCCTCTGCCACGTGCTCCCTGAAAAGGCCGCTTCCTGTATTGGAGGGTTCCTAAGGCACGAGCAGTATCCGTGTCTTTTTTGATGGATTCCAGGGCATCGTCGACATGCTTGCCAATAAGGGAATCACCATCGTATGGCAAGTCAAGAACTCTCGCCTGTACTTTAGGGCGAAAAGCTGTAGATTTGAACCAGCCTTGGCGTCTTAAAACAGCAGCTCCAGCAAGTTGCCTGAATCCTGTTGAAGAAATGTCAACAGCACAATCAATAATCTCCGAAGAGATCTTGTCTCCTTCTTAGACAATTGTCTGGGCCTCGGCTCGGATGGAATCTGGAAGCTGGGTTACCAAAGCTGCAATTTCTGACCACATTTGAAGGTCATATCTTCCAAGGATGGCCAGGGAGTTGGCCGCTCTAACCATCGTGGCAGCCATGGTGGTGAATTTCTTTCCGATAGAGTCTAATCGGCGCTCTACCTGGTCCGGAGGAGTAGTTAGCGGAGCGGCAGGATTACGCAACCGTTTCTGGGCCGCCTGTGATGTCTGAGTCAGCCTTAGGATGTGAAACAAGGCATGCTGGTGAGTCTGCAGGCGCCTTGTATTTCTTGTCAAGACGTGGCAGTACAGCCGGGATGGAATTTGGCCGCTCCATAAGTTTAAGACCTTCTTGTTAAATAAAATCAATAATTGGTATGGTATGGGTCTGCTTTAGAGGCTGGTCCTTGAAATCATAGAGGAAGCAATCTTGTTGTTGCACCTCCAGGGTTAAATAGAAACATTTGGCAGCACGTACCATTAGATTGTGGAAACTTCCGATGTCCACTGGCGGGGAAGCCAAGGGCGATGTCGGTGGCGTAGACGGCGTTTGAGCCCTATAATTGTCCTAATCTGTGAGGACATCATCGTCATCTTGATCTGTGTCCTGATGCACATTATCATCATTATCTGTATCCGGCTGTGGACGAACCGGTGATCTCGGCGTTACAGCAGGTACTGGAGCTGGCGCCGAAGGTTGAGGAGTAGGTGAAGTGGGCGCAGACGGAGGGAATCTGCGATTATAATTGTCCAGCATATGTTGCAGGTTGGACACCAAGGAGAACGGTATTTGAGTCATTGGTTCCTCCTGAGGTGCATCAAACTGATCGACATGGATGGGAAAGAGAGCACTCCCCTCCTCCTCATCATCATCCTCATCTTCTTGGAATTTTAGATTGAGTTCAGAGGGACTGAACGCAGGACGAAAAACGTAATCCACATAAGAACCATCATTGGAGTTCTCTTCTGCAGACTCAAATAGCTGTGCTGGTAGACTAGCACCACTGGTAATAGGACTCAAGTGTAGTGGAGCCGGACGTTTGACCACTGAAGCTGTTACCACTGTAAAAGTAGTTGCAGTAGCAAGTGAATGGTGCGTCGTTGACGATCCCGTTGACGAGGTGATTGTAGATGGTATTGTCAAAGCGGGACCCGTTGACGAAGGTTTTGGATCCATCCACTGTGGCAGTGTTTTCCCCTTATCTTTCGTCGACATAGATTTTCGCGCCGTCGACGAAGAGGATGCCGTCGTCATTGGTTTCGGCGTCGACGAGGCAGTCGTCGACGAAGGAGGTATCGTCGGCGTAGACGGCACCGTCGACGAGGATGTAGCTGTCGACGGGCTGGTCACCGTCGATGATGATGTTGTCGTCGACGAAGATGGGACCGTCGTCAACTTGGAACGCGTCGACGAAGTCTTCGTCGACGATTGCTTTTCAGTCAGAGCCATCGACGAGACAGGTTTGATGGTCGTCGACGAGATTTTAATAATGGAGGAGATCGGTCTCACCTCTTGAAGCGTCGTCGACGAGGTAGATGTCATCGTCGTAGTCTTTGTTAACATTGAACATGTCGTCGTCCTGGTCAGTACAGCGTCGACGGATCTCGTAGTCGAGCCGGCGCCCGTTTTTGATGACGAGAGCACAGCTTGGGACTGCGACGCCAGAGAACCAGGTCCCGTAGGCGTAGAGGCTGGCAGATCCCGTGGGGAGACAGTTTTAGAGACGTCGACGAACTTCTTTTTCTTCAGAAAAGGAGAAGGCATCTCTGTCTCTGACCCACGCTTAAGAGAGGCCTTAGAATGGAATGAAGACACGCTCTCCATATCAGAAGCTGGATTTTCTGAAGTCTTCAACTTTTGTAGCCACAGAAGGAGACAAAAAGTATTTGAAGAGAAAGTCCTGCAGAACTTGCAGTTCCTTACCTCATGATCCGGGAAAAGGCAGTAAATGCACTTACTGTGAGGATCTTCATGAAAAAGGCGATGCTTTCCACAAGAAGAACATGGCCTGAATAAAGATTTTTTTAGTTGAAGACATCTTAAGAGTTGAAGTAGCAATAAAAGTAGAAAAAACTGAGCAGAGCTCAGGGAGACTCCCTTCACACGATGTGCGGTAGAAAATCTGAGGGCCTGTGCTTCTGAGGAGAAGGTTCTAGAGGGTGCTGCTACCTGATTGGCTAGAATGTGGACTATCATAATGACTCTGATATGTTACTAAAGTGAATTCCCCCTTTAAGGCTTCTATGGGCCTTTTTAGTTCTATGGTACTTTTAACTTTATTTCTATATTTTATATGTATTACATTTTATATGTATATGTATAATTATATATTTTTATATATATATATATATATATATTTATTTTTTTTACTACTATTTATGTACCGTGGGACTCCCACTTCGACGACGGGGAATATTCAAGCATGTGAATCTATGAAAGACACCCCTAATACTGGAGAAGTTGGGATTTTTCCACATAAAAAAATACATCACTTTCGGATTCCCTCCATGCAGTGAGGGATCTGAGCAAAACACAATAGCCTCTGAAACAAGCATTTGCAATGCAATAGGTCTCGCAATTACGTGAGTTTGTGCTAGCAATGCCTTTTATTTTTGTTTTTAAAACATAAATAAAATGGATTGTCATTTACAATGCCAATAACTTAAACTCGCCTAAATGCGAGACCTATTGGATTGCTAATGCTTGTTTTACTTTCTCTTAGTCAAGCAGGTTATTTTGGATAGTGCAGCACATTCCCTTACGTTAGGGACTGTGGTCTTACTACTATAAAAAGAAGTTGTTTTCTACATAAGGAAAATGTAGAGAAACCTAGATTCCCATACTAATTAAAGAGGCACCCCCAGACGACGGACATTGGGGTGCTTACCTCCCTCTACCAATTGACTGTTATATTCAAATGAAAGTGTTCCAGGCTCCCTCCCCGGGAACATTCTATCAGTGAGGTTCCTATGATACAGAATGGATGGGGTCACTGTCCAGTTTGTGACCCCATTCGTTTTTGGTGATGGGGCTTATGTTAGACTAAAGCCATTGCGCCCTCGGAATGTCTTTACTTTACTGACACAGTGCATTTTAACTGATACTTTACGATCGAGCCTACAACAACGCATGTCAGGTTTGACCTAAAAGAGAAAGAGATATGACGAAGCCAGTACTGACCACATCATAGCTCTTTTTTATTTTTTAGCGATGTTGCACAACAGGTGCCCAGCTATGCACCATGGCAAAAAAACACATTAACAAACCCAGTAGACCTATAGGTTTTGCTAATGCTTGTTTGTTTAAGAAGTGCTTGGTGTTTGGCTGCATTACTCCTAATCCCTAATTGCCCTATCCCTTCAACTGGTTTACTTTGCTGTCATGGAATGGAAAGGCATTTATAGAGCGCATGGCTACCCGGAAGCATCCCAGCGCTAGTAACTGACACAGGGGCGACAGAAGGGCTTAGGGAAGAGCATGGTCTTTAATTGCTTCCGGAAAGCCAGATGGTTATGGACTGTGCGAAGGTGTACAGGCAAGGAGTTCCAGAGTTTGGAGGCATTATAAGAAAAAACCTACCACCACTTCTAGACCTCTTGATCCTGGGGATCTCTGCTAGAAACAGATCATCTGATCGAAGATTCCTATTGGCTTTATATGGACGTATCATGGTGGAGTTAATGCGTGGGCCACGTCCCTGCATTGACTGATGTACTAAGCACAAGGCCTTGAATCTAATCCGTTCCTGAACCGGTGAAGGGAACGAAGAGCAGGTCTTTTTGATAGTCTATTGGTGGTTCCCGTCAGGAGTCTGGCGGCGCTGTTTTGCACTGATCGGAGTTTCATGACTGCTGAGATGGGAGCGCCCAAATACAGAGCATTCCCATAATCCAATCTCGAAAGTATAAGTGATTGGACCATTACTTTCCTGGATTCAAAGGGGAGAAGTGGCAAGACCTTTCGGGCCATTCTAAGTAGGCGGTAGCAGAGGGCTGCCGTTTTCCTAGCCTGCGTCCTGAGACTCAGGTCCTGGTCCAACCAGATGCCCAGGCTCTTAATGACTGCTTTCGGGACCGGGGCTGGGCCCATGCAAGGGGGCCACATCGAGTTCGGATTGAAACTGAGAGTATTGTCCAAAATCATAATCTCAGTTTTTCCTCCGTTGAGCTTAAACTGGGAGGCGTCCATCCAGCTTGAGATGTCATTTAGACAGGTGTAAAGGGAATGGGGGTTTTGGTCTGCTTGGTTTAGCCCGACCACCAATTGTATGTCATCGGCGTAGGTGATTATCCGGATTCCCGGGGGGGCTAATGTGGCTGCTAGAGGGGACATGTAAACATTGAAAAGAGTCGGGCTGAGTGATGAGCCCTGTGGCACACCACTCAGCAGGTGAGTGGGCTTAGATACAATCATGAGAATATGATGTTGGATTTATATCTCTTGATAAATGAAAAGTAAAGACAAGTACGCATACAGGCTTTCTTAAAGATGCAATGAAAATGTCGGTCCTTTACCTACAGTATCCGCTATGCAATATTTTGCTGTGCATGCCTTTTAAGTTCACCACTTGTAAACTTTATCTGACGACTCATTTTCATAACATTCTTCTTTGAGGACACAGTTTAGTGCTCATATGTAGCCTGTTCAGGAAAGTGCATTATTCAAAGCTTCCATGTTATTGTAGCCGAAGATGTTGCTTATATATGGAATTGTCTTTCTAAGACAGCACAGGAGAACACACTCAAACTGCCTGCCTATTCCCAAACTCTTCCCGTAAACCAATGTAAGAACTATGTTTTTTTTTACCAGGTATGTCAAATGCACATAAACCAAGGTGTATAAGCCATAAGGTTGGTGGTGGTCGAAGTGCTGGAGGCTATGCAGTCTCTTTAGATCAGCTATCTATTCAGTACAGAGGCACCAAACTGCTGAACAAATAAAAATGCTTATGTAAAAGAATGAGTGAGTTAACTTGCAGGCATCAGGCACAGACAGAGAAGGAAACTTACACCTGGACCACCTTCTGTAGATTGCCACTTTCGAATCGGGACTCGAAGATTAGCGTCTTGTTAGATACCGTTTCGTGGACTGGAGTGGTGACATCCCTTAAGTGCCGGTTACCGCCAACCCGGGAGCAGATGAAATAGGATGATTTGTTGGCTGGAGGGAAATAAATAATACAAAAGTTAGACATAAGGTCCTATTCCAAATCAGGTGTTAACAGACAGCAAATGACCTATTTAAGCCTGCTTCTGGTTGGGAATAATACTACTACTTTTTATGATGATGTTATGACCTTCAACATTTAAAGAACTGTCCTTAGTATAAACTACAAATGTTCTTCTCAACTGAAGACGTGTATCCTAGAACACATTTTTGACTTTTGTCTTGTTGTACTGTTGTGTCGTAACCACTGGATTACTTGCAGCCTATATGTGTTACCACACAGTAAGATTTTCAGATGACGGTCCCCCTTATTTGATTCCCAGGTAAATGGCTTAAACCTAAAGACCCTGTGAGGAACAAGTTCCCCTTGGGTCTAGCACCATGTTGTTAAAAAGCATTGGCAAATGCAAAGGGTCTCACCTATCCAACCTACTAGCCTTGCGAATGGCCGTTGCTGTGCTGTGCAGCATTTAAAAAAAAAAAAAAAGAGAAAATAGTGCAAAAATGTGTATCCCATGTAAGACTCTATGGTAGCCTAATATGATAATCTATGTGCACGCATATATCACTACGCATGCGCATATCGTATGAGTTGGCCACCATTTTGTTTTATTTTTATTTGCTGGTTAATATTTAGGAAAAGTTAATTTAACTCAAAACTTCAAAATGCACATTTCACAAATGAAGTGACTAATAAGCACATAGCAGCTACCAAGCCCTCCAAGAATTGTAAATTAGAATTGTGATGTCAGGGGTGGCGAGCAGTAGAAGAGTGGGTGGGGGAGAAGTTAACATGAGCAGCAAGGCCAAGTGACAGGGTAGCAACGGAGGAGACTGAGCCCGAAGATGGGATAGGAATAAAAAAGATACAAATAAGAAGAGACGGGTTGGGGAAAGGAATAGATAAGGTGGGAGTCGGGAAAAGAGGGAGTAACACCGAGCATGGGGAGGGGGAGACAGTGGGGGGGCAGCACACGAGGAAGTGTGCAAGAAAACAAAAGCACTCTCATGGAGTTCTGAAGAAATAAAGAAAAAAGTTTCCCAACTGTGAGTATAGGAAGGATACAAGTCAACCGATCAAAAGGATGGCAAAGAAACTATCCTAAAGGGGAGGGAAAAGCACAAGAAGAGGAAGGAAAGTCATCAAATAAGAAGCAAGCAAATGAGAGAGACACAAAAGATGACCTTTGGGAAACCCGCTGTAAGTTTTTGGTATGGGCCAGAAAAGGTCTTTCGCAACCTGTCTCTACAGGAGACCTACAAACAAACTGTAAGGTTTCATTTTTACCAGTTTACTGTGGGAGTGCAAGTTTTGGAAATATAGCTCCCCCACATATCATTGCCCTCTTTAACCCCTAACATCCCAACACACACCCAAGGAGCACTGAGAATTCTACGATACGCTGCAGCCTTAAGATAAAATAGTTGGTTCACTCATCTTTGCTGTCATGGTTTGCTCCAACCATTTCAACATAGTTCCATCCATGTATGGTGAAATACTAAGAAACAGATGTGTAAGCTAAAAGCTAAACTATGAGTTATGCCTTAAAGCAAATGCAAGAAAAAAAGGATAAGAGAGCAGTATGCACATTATAATTAAAAAAAATAAAAGATACTAAATAAACTTTGCTACAAGTCAGCAAGAAGTTCAAAAGAACAAGTTACTTACTTTTAGTAATCTTCTGTGTGGTGGACACTTTATCAAGCAGATTCCTCACCTTGCGAATTTCCCCAGATGTCAGATTGGATCTAAAAACTAAAAAAGCAGCTGGTAGGTGACGCCAGGAGGTAGGTGGCTGTAGAGTGCTGCTCAGCCGCCTGTGCATGTGGGTATAGAATGTGGAATGCTCGAATGTTGCATGAATATCAGTTGTTGAACGGGCTTGAACGGGTTGAGCAGAGATCATATTGCTCCTGGTGGGGTTCTCTATTTGATTACTTAAACTTGAATAAAATACCATCTAACAACATACAAACCTCAGCTACCTGATCTTCTGTATTTTACATCTGGCGACGATTTAGGAAACGGACCTCTGCGTCAATTTACAAGAAACTTTTTTTTAAAAAACGAAACGGAATGAAAAGAACCTATGTTTAAAAAATAAAGATAAGGAACTGAACGAAAAAGGAAACCTACTACAAAGCAGCTCAAGCGTACTGGCACAGAGACCCCACTAGTGACCTCTCACCGGTCACCCTAGAAGTAAGTGCCAGTTATTTACATAGCAGAGTATAAGTGAACTTTAAAGGTGATATAGTTTGAAGCAGGACTCTCGTTGCTGTCAAAAGAGTTTCTTGAGGGCAGTGAGGAGTATTTTTGAAAGCGGCAATATCAAACTTTAAGGGGCGCAAGAGTGATTTATTTAGTGTCCTAACTGCATGCCAATTCCTGCGAGCCTTGTGAGTGCCCTGGTGAAGAAGGCCTTTTGTTAAATAACCGGTACGAGGACGAGTTCCGGTTGCAGTTCAGATTACAATAGACCCAGTTTGCGGAAGGAAAGGCTAAACCCAATAAGGGGAAGGAAAGGTGAACGGGTGACCCTCAACTGTGACCTGCTTTGTTTTGTGGAGAAGAGTGTTACAGTTTTTTCTGCTGCAGCGTATTACCCGTGAGCATTTTATTATTTATGCTTTATTAATTTTTCAAAAGTTGAGAGCACTCAGTTCTTGCTCGCGCTCTCACCGTTATTGGGCGCATCTTTCAAAGTCAGCGTGAGCCATCACATGCATCAAGTCTTCTTTACTTGGATTCTCACTGTTACGAGTTCTCAACGTCCCTACAGCTGTCCAGTGAATTTTGGAGCATTCTTCAGCCATGAGCCACCCGGCTCAACGTCAAAAACGTACCGCCATTTTGAATATGTGCATTTTCTTCACGTCAGTAGTTGTTCCCTGCAAATCTCTTCGTATGTTTTTAGAAAGTTTTGTGGAGTCATATCAAGAAGCCTTTCACTCGGTCTTCGTTGTGGCTTTTTCCTACGCATTGATTCATTCACATGCAGGTACTGTTTCGACTAAATTCCGGGACCTTGGAGTGCTTTATTTAGTCATCCACAGGTACTGTTTTCTACGTATTTTTAACTATGACTATTTACACTGATTTCCTGTTAGTCTGTTTTCTGTGGGAACTTGGAACATCACTCCGACTCTACTGTCTAACACTGCCATCTAATGGTTTTCTTCCATCATTTCAATAAGAAAATGTTATGTTCCTGCAATTTGGAGACTGTTAATGCTGATTTTTCTACCAATTAATTCTACTGCCTTTTCATTTTAATTCCATCGACACACCTATAGGCACGCTTTAATTTACAATTGCCTAATGCTTTTCTTAATCATTAGTACAACGATAGCCACGATATCTGCTGTGCCTTCTTTCTTCATTTATTTTTAGTCCAGAACATTAGATTGCGCAGGTACTGTTTCATTTTATTTTAATCCTGCATATTTTCTTCAGTGTCTCATCTCGTCAATTATTTTTGTTATGGAGACACAGCCAATTTATGTTACATTTTAATGCGTGGTTTCAAAGTCCATTTACTGTTAGTTTTTATAACGTAGAGGCACTGCCAAATCTACAGTTTAGATTTATTTATTGTGCATCTTGAATTTAAATGTTTACTAATTACTTGCATTTTACATGTATACATATTGTGCAGTGTGGGTACCTCCCACGCCTTTCCCTCCAACATGCTTTGAGGGAGATTGTTTAAAATTTCATGTAGGTTTGTTTTCATGTTGCTGCAGCTTTTTCAATTTTAATGATATTTTACACATATATATGTTGTGCTGTGTGGGTACCTCCCACGCCTTTCTCTCTAACTTGCGTTGAGGGAGTTTGTTCAAAATTTCATGTGTGCCATGTGGGTACCTCCCACGCCTTTCTCTCCAACTTGCTTTGAGGGAGAATGCCAAAGTTTCATGTGGTATGTCCACATATTGCGTGCATGTCTTTCTTCTTTTATGTGGTATGTCCACATTTTGCATGCATGTCTTAACCTTTTATTTGGTATGTCCACATTTTGCATGCATGTCTTACTCCTTTTATGTGGTATGTCCACATTTTACGTGCATGTCTTATTTTATTATGTGGTATGTCCACATCTTATGTGCATGTCTTAATTCTTTTATGTGGTTTGTCTACATCTCATGTGCATGTTTCACTTCTGCTTGTGGTACTTCCATATTTTTGCGCATGTTTCACTTTATGTTTTTATCTGTGCAGTTTTAAGGACAATACTAAGTGTCATTTCCTCTATCCTGCACTTGTTATTCTTTTTCAATATTCAAACTACCTTCACTCTGGTCTGGCCAATCAGTGTGCCCTGGTGGTCTTTAATGTGTCAGCTCCTTGTCTGTCATGTCTTCGCCTTATTTGCAGATTTCACCCTTTATTTCTTCTATTTCTTTAAATATCTTCTGTATCTTGCTCACTTAGCTCAGCTATTGTCTCTGTAAAAGGGTTTGTGTTGCTTGTTCATTGTGTTCGTTGTGTTGCTCTAGTGTTTCTCTTTCTTAGTTCATGCTTTGCTTTCTCGCTTCTACACCCTTCTTTTTGTTTTCAGTAAATGGTTTTACTTTATGTCACATTTTATGAATTTCTCTCCACCTCTTCTCATGTTTTTGAAATCTATTTAATATATATATGCCATTAATAATATTGATATATATTTGCATAATAATTTGTAGTGTAACTTATCGTTATGCTTTTGTGAAGAGACTTCTTTTCATTGTTAAGAAAGGAGAAGATGTAGAGTGCTGCTCAGCCTGTGCGTGTGGGTATTGAATGTGGAATGCTCGAATGTTGCATGAATGTCAGTTGCTGAACGGGCTTGAACGGGCGGAGCAGAGATCATATTGCTCCTGGTGGGGTTCTCTATTTTATTAATTAAACTTGAATAAAATACCATCTAACAACATACAAACCTCGGCTACCTGATCTTCTGTATTTTACAGTGACGCCTCTAGGGGGTGCCGTGTGGTTCCACACCAATTTTGTTCTGCCCCGAAAATGACAATGGAGCTGCATATAAATGCCACCTATCAGTGCTTACTTCAGTTTCTTTTGAAGGCTTGTCCGCATCCTCAGAGCTCATTGGCAAACTGGAAGGACCAGTGCACAGATTTCTAATTTGGAACCTTTATAGATCGAAAAGGCAATCATTCCACAGAATAGGGACATGGGAGGGTGGTGAGTAATCTGCAGTTAGATACAATATCCATCTGAAAGAGCATTACCAGAGGAAAGTAACTTGTTCTTTCAAAAGTTACTTTTAATGGCAGATTCCACACCTTTTGGATGGATACCAATGCAGTACCTCCCAAAGTGGTGGGTTTGTGGGATGGCTCAGGACAAAAGGTCCTGTAGGTCTCAACTAGCAAAATGCTTTTCCTGATGGACTACAGTGTCAAGGCAACAGTGAGAGTGTGCACGTCCATGTAGCAACCTGACAGATATCGAAAACCAAGCATGTCTATGCATTAGAAGCAGCCTTGGCTAGGGTGAATGAGACCTTCTACCTTCTGGAGGCAGTGCCTTAGATAATGAGTAGCAGGCCGTAATACAGAAAAATATCCAGCTTGACAGAGTCTTTTTCTGCACTTCCTTTCCATGTTCAGCTCCAGAAACCCCCACAAAAAGCTGATCATCCACTCAATGGTCTTTGCTGAGATTGATTGATGTAAAAGTTCAAGGCTCTCTTGGGGCCCAGTCGATGGAGTCTTAATACATCTTGAGATGGTCTGTTTCTGTACTGCCTTTGCTACAGAGAATCCCACAACGAGCTGATCGTCCACTCAATGGTTTCTGGTACAATCAGTGTAGAAACTGTGAGCTCTTTTGTTATCCAGACCTTGAAGTACCTCCTCCTCTTTCAAGGGGTAAGGTGGAACAAAGAATGCTGGAAAAGTGATAGTTTGCCTCACATGAAAAGGTATCATGACCTTCGGCAGAAATACAGCTTGAGATCGCAACATCATTTCATCCCCAAAAAGTTGGCATAAGTCAGTTGGGGTACACATTAGGAAAGGGGTGACCAAATATAATTACTACTGAGATTTCAGAAAGGATTCTGGTGGAAACATAACTTGCAAATCTTTAAGAAATCTCATCTCATCACAACAAGTGATTTGGGGCCAGATGTAGGTAGCCCAATACCGGTCGGTAACGGACGAAAATACCGATTTTCGGCCGTTTCTGACCGGTATTGAGCATTTGAGATGTAGGAGAGTGAAAATCGTCAGATTCGGTAAATTGACCGAATCGGTAATGTTACCAAATCGGTAAAGTTACCGAATCGGAAAATTTCCGAATCGGTAAAAATACCGATTCGCAACGGTTTGCGAATCGGTAAATTTACCGAATTGTTAAATTTACCGAATCGGTAAAATACAGAATCGGTAAATAAGAAGTGGTAAAATTGAAGTTTGAGATGTAGGGAAGCTCTTAAATACCAAATTTGCTTGAAATATTTGAGTATTTAAGAGTCGGTATTTACCATGGATTGAAATCAGGTGGTAACAAGGTACAGCCTGTAAAAAAGGACCCAAAATGCATTTTTTTTTCACAATGGCGGCATTCTATGTCATTGCAAGACGGCTAAGGCTACAGGAGGAAGGAGAGAGGGAATGGGAGAGACAGGAGCAGGTCTACAGACAGAGGATCACCTTGTTCATGCTCACAGAGGCAGAGATACTCCAGAGGTACAGGTTGGACCCAGACACCATCTTGGACCTCATCAGGGACCTCCAACCACTGTTGGAGCACACTACCCCAAGGGCACACGCCATTCCACCCCATGTGCAGGTGCTGTTCAGCCTACACCTGCTTGCGTCTGGGAGCTACCAGAGTGTGGTTGGTGGGGTGACCCAGAGCAGCCTGTCACGCTTTTTCCACAAATTCATAGATGCCATGTTACAGAGGATGGACCATTATATATCATTCCCTGCAACCCATGCTGAACTGCTCCAAACAAAATCAGACTTTTATCAGATGGCGCGTTTCCCCAACATCATTGGCTGCATTGATGGCACACACATTCCCATTTGTCCCCCTCCTGCCACAGAATACATATATAGGAATAGAAAGTCCACCCACACCATCAATGTGCAGGTGATTTGCAATGCCAAGTGCACCATCACTGACCTTGTGGCAAAATTTCCTGGGAGTACCCACGACTCCTACATATTTCAAAACAGTGGTATATATGCACGGCTGACAGCAGGGGAATTTGGTGAAGGATACCTGCTAGGTAAGACACAGTGTACGACCCCATTAACACCTATTGCAGAAAGATGTACATGTATGCATGTGAGTAATGTACTCCCATTTCCTTTTAGGAGACAGTGCATATGCCCTCCGCTCCTTCATACTCACCCCCTACCTCAACCCCTCAACACCCAGTCAAAGGAGATATAACAGGGCCCACAAGAGCAGAAGAAATATTGTGGAGCGTACCTTTGGTATATGGAAGAGCAGGTTCAGGTGCCTGCATAAGAGTGGAGGTGCCCGGCAGTATACCCCCATCACCTGCTGTAAAATCATTGCTGCCTGTGCCATGTTGGATAACCTTGCTGTGAAGAAGGGCACAGAGGTGGAGTTGTCAGACTTTGAGGATCATGACGACGAGGTTGCTGTGCCTTAAACACAACCTGCTGGAGTGTCAACACCAAGTGATGGCAGTACAAAAGGACCCAAAATGCATTTTCGGCCGTTTCCGACCGGTATTGAGCAATTGAGATGTAGGAGAGTGAAAATCGTCAGATTCGGTAAATTGACCGAATCGGTAAAGTTACCGAAACGGTAAAGTCACCGAATCGGAAAATTTCCGAATCTGTAAAAATACCGATTCGCAACGGTTTGCGAATCGGTAAATTTACCGAATTGGTAAATTTACCGAATCGGTAAAATACAGAATCGGTAAATCAGAAGTGGTAAAATTGAAGTTTGAGATGTAGGGAAGCTCTTAAATACCGAATTTGCTTGAAATTCGGTATTTAAGAGTCAGTATTTACCATGGATTGAAATCAGGTGGTAACAAGGTACAGCCTGTAAAAAAGGACCCAAAATGCATTTTATTTTTCACAATGGCGGCATTCTATGTCATTGCAAGACGGCTACGGCTACAGGAGGAAGGAGAGAGGGAATGGGAGAGACAGGAGCAGGTCTACAGACAGAGGATCACCTTGTTCATGCTCACAGAGGCAGAGATACTCCAGAGGTACAGGTTGGACCCAGACACCATCTTGGACCTCATCAGGGACCTCCAACCACTGTTGGAGCACACTACCCCAAGGGCACACGCCATTCCACCCCACGTGCAGGTGCTGTGCAGCCTACACCTGCTTGTGTCTGGGAGCTACCAGAGTTTATTTTATTTATTATTTATTTAACGATTTGTAAAGCGCCTGGTGACCCGGAGGAATCCCCGCACTGTAAAGAACTGAAAGGCCGCGGGAGGGGAAAAGCTTATTTGGGAAACAGCAGAGTTTTAAGCTGTTTGCGAAAGCATAAGTGGACAGGTTCCAGCCGCAGACAGCGGGGGAGCGAATTCCAGCATGTGGATGCTTTTACTGAAAAGCGACGGCCTCCAGTGCGTACCCTCCTGAACTTAGGGACATTAGCCAGTCGCTCATTATCCGAGCGCAGGGATCTCGAGGCTTTGTACGGGGTAACCATATCTCCCAGAATGGAGGGGCCTTGTCCATTGAGGAGTTTGTGAGCGATGCACATTGCCTTAAACTTGATCCTCTCTCGCACTGGCAACCAGTGGAGAGCCTTAAGCGCTGGTCTGGCCGAGGTTCTAGAGGGAAGATTCATTAGCATCCGGGCAGCCGCATTTTGGGTTCGTTGTAGCTTGCCCAGAGTAGTTTCGGGGGCTCCTAAATAGACAGCATTGCTGTAGTCCAATCGTGCCAGGATTAGTCCTTGAACCAGGAGTTTCCTTGATTGGGGAGGGAGCAGCGGAAGGATCTTGCGGACTGATCGCATAAGTCCAAAGCAGGTTCCCGCTGTTTTAGTTGCCTGGGTTTTCATAGACAAGTCTGGTTCGAGCCAGACCCCCAGGCTCTTGATTTCCTTCTTAGGGGCGGGCACCTCACTCATAGCATCGGGCCAAACTGATGATGGAATTGCTGACTATTTCTTGCCCATCAGCATGACTTCAGTTTTGGACCCGTTGAGTTTGAGTGAGGACTCGCACATCCAGAGATGGATTTCCTGGAGGCAGTGCAAGAGATTGTCTGGGCATTGGTCAAGATGTGAGAGCGAGACGACCAATTCCGTGTCGTCCGCATAGCTCACAATCTTGATGCCAAAGGGGGCAACTACGTCCTCTAGAGGAGCCATATAGGCGTTAAAAAGAGTGGGACTAAGTGAGGAACCCTGGGGCACCCCACTAGTCAAAGGCAGAGAGTCAGAGCGGGAGTTGCCATCCCAGACCTGGAACGAACGGCCCGACAGAAATGACTCTATCCAGGCCAACGCTGTGCCCCCAAATCCCGCCCTGGCGTGCCGGTGGAGCAAGACACGGTGATTCACCGTGTCAAAGGCTGCACTAAGGTCCAGGAGGATCACTGCCACTGACCCCCCTGAATCTAAGATGCACCTTGCCTCCTCGATGACGGCGAGGAGGGCAGTGTCCGTGCCTTGGCCAGGACGAAACCCGGTTTGGGACTGACGCAGCAGGTTATTAGATTCCAGGAACTGGGACAGCTGGACGTTAACCAGTTTTTCGGCAATTTTGCTGATGCCCGGGAGGAGCGAGATCGGTCTATAGTTGGCCAGATCAGTGGGGTCCATTTGTTTTTTTTTAAGAAGGGCTTTAACTACCGCCCCCTTCCAACTAGGAGGGACGGAGCCTTGGGACAACGAGGTATTGATCAACTCCAGGATTGGGGTCACGATCGCAGGGGCGACTGCTTTCAGAAACCTCATGGGAGCAGGGTCACGCGGAGAGCCACTTTTCATCTTAGCCAGAGTCTTTCCAACCTCGTCCGGAGAAACCGCCCTAAAAGCGGTCAGCTGTGGGCGGGGGGCGCCTCCTGGGCAGATGTCAGGCGCAGCGTTGTCCCAGTAAGGTAGCTGGCTAGGCTGCGGAAGTGAGGCTAGGATGTGGGAGACTTTAGAGTCAAAGTAATTTGCAAGTTCATTGCTCCTTTCCGGTAGGGTCCTGGATAGTGAAGGGGGTTGTGGTATTTTTAGGAGTTCTTTGGCAATGAGATAGGATTCTCTTGCAGAGTTAGTGGCATTTTTTATCCTGTCATCATAATAAGAGGCCTTAGTAAGTTTCAGGGCAGATTTGTATGCTCTAACCGTCCTCCGGTAGGAATCCTTACTAGAGTGGAGCCAGTCCTTTCTCCACAGTCGATTGTTGGTTGGTGGGGTGACCCAGAGCAGCCTGTCACGCTTTTTCCACAAATTCATAGATGCCATGTTACAGAGGATGGACCATTATATATCATTCCCTGCAACCCATGCTGAACTGCTCCAAACAAAATCAGACTTTTATCAGATGGCGCGTTTCCCCAACATCATTGGCTGCATTGATGGCACACACATTCCCATTTGTCCCCCTGCTGCCACAGAATACATATATAGGAATAGAAAGTCCACCTACACCATCAATGTGCAGGTGATTTGCAATGCCAAGTGCACCTTCACTGACCTTGTGGCAAAATTTCCTGGGAGTACCCACGACTCCTACATATTTCAAAACAGCGGTATATTTGCACGGCTGACAGCAGGGGAATTTGGTGAAGGATACCTGCTAGGTAAGACACAGTGTACGACCCCATTAACACCTATTGCAGAAAGATGTACATGTATGCATGTGAGTAATGTACTCCCATTTCCTTTTAGGAGACAGTGCATATGCCCTCCGCTCCTTCATACTCACCCCCTACCTCAACCCCTCAACACCCAGTCAAAGGAGATATAACAGGGCCCACAAGAGCACAAGAAATATTGTGGAGCGTACCTTAACATATGGAAGAGCAGGTTCAGGTGCCTGCATAAGAGTGGAGGTGCCCGGCAGTATACCCCCATCACCTGCTGTAAAATCATTGCTGCCTGTGCCATGTTGCATAACCTTGATGTGAAGAAGGGCACAGAGGTGGAGTTGTCAGACTTTGAGGATCTTGCCGACGAGGTTGCTGTGCCTTAAACACAACCTGCTGGAGTGTCAACACCAAGTGATGGCAGATACAGACGTGAGGATATTACACGCAACTATTTCTGAGTAAGTAATGAGACTGAGACCTAAGTTGAAAGCACGAAAATGTGTTTAATTTTGTATATATCTAGGTATGTTAAAGGACAAAAGTGCACCAGTAAGCATTTCACTGCAATGCTCACAGTGAGTAAACACACACAGACAGGTGTTGAATGCACCCACCGTAGTTGTATATTGTCACTACGCAGGTTTCAAAGGCACAAATGTGCAACACAAACTTTAAAATTTCTAAATTGTATGTCCAATGGCAGTAGCTCATAATATTAACTGTTCATTTGCGTCCGCGCTTCGCACTGCCAGATGTATGTGGCTCACTCTGTTCACTGGGCGTTTGGCCTGTAGCCTCACCTTGTCGCCTGCTGCTCCTCCTTGTCTCTACAACAAGGGGGCTTGCCATGCTGCTCCTACTGGTGCTACCTTCACTCTCAGGCACGTCAATAGCAGCAGTTTGTGCAGTTTGAGCATTAATTAGAGCCTCTAGCGCACTGGTCATTCCGGCTATGCCCCTTGTCAGGTGATTGCTGTTTTGAGTCAAGACCTCCTGACTGTTCATGCTACGCCTGCATAGCAGGGATGTGGCTGTGGCCAGGCCGTGAATTGCTTTGTCAGTTCTCTGTGCACGCTGCTTCTCCCTGCGCCTTGATGATATTTCTGAGTCCAGTTTTGTGCACAGTTGCTGCATGGATTGGGTCATGTCATGTATCCCTGTAGCCATGTTCTTGTTTACTTCCACCAGTTCCCTGATGCCCTTACCAATTTCCTTCATGTTGATATTGAGGTTGCGCATTTGTCGTTGACAGGACATGATGCCCTTACCCTGCATCCTCTGAATCTTGACCATGGATCCCTCCAGGCCTTGGAAGACACTGGACCCCTCCCCACGTGCACCTACACTCCTTCCTTGTACTGTGCGGCGTCTAGTGGTACAAGGGACAGGCTCTGCGCTGGGCTACAGTGTGGCAGAGATGTCAGCTCCAGGCAAGTTGTGTGAGTCTTCACCCACCATTTCTCCAGCAGCTGTCTCCATTTCCATCAGTGGGGGAACGACATGCTTCCTGCTAGGTTGTGCTGCAGGTGTTTCAACATCCAGAGATGCTGGCATTTCTGGTGACGATAATAATAGTGTGGACTGTGAAGGTCTTGGGGATGCCTGCATTTCATCAGTGATGGCAGGTTCTTGGGAAGGTGGCTGCCCACTCGGTACACCTGTGTCCTGTGATGCACTGGGACCTGGCTCATGACTTTCATCTCTATCGGGTGCCGTGCCTTCTGCCTCCTGTGACTGCCTTCTGGATGTGTGACCTGTGGACATATGAGCGCATATCAGCTAGGTGCAAATGTCTCACAGCCACTACAATTAAAACTTTGGAAATTGCACTTATTACATGCTGCCTGCCCTTCATTATGTCTGCAATCATTTGCCTAACTTGGTGGTTACTGTGCTGTATGACATGGTCTTTCATTAACTGGCTACATGTACCATGATGCATTGCTACTGTTTGGCGCAGACACACTGGGACTGGGGTAACTTAGCTTCAAGGGGTGAGGGAAGGATGAGGGTGTGAGGGGGATTGCTGTGCATGCATCTTACCTTTTCTACGTGCAGCTTTGGCCGAGCTGTCCACTTCTCCCAGTCCGCAGACGCTTTCAGGCTCCAAGGTTGTGGCCACCATCTCCTCCAGGTCAGTGAGGGGGGGTGCTGTGTTCTTTCCTCCACCTGTTTGCGAGGCCTGTTTGTGGTGGTCTGGAATTAATTTTTGTGAGGCTCCTCAGGTCATAAAACCTCTTTTTTAAATCTTCTGTGACTCTGGTGGTCACTCCCACAGCATTGACTTTGTCAAGGATATCAAGCCAAACTTCCTTTTTGCAGATTCAGCCACAGAGAGGGACTGCCTTCCAAAAAGTTTGTGGTGCACATTTACCACCTCCTCCACAAGGACTTGGAGCTCCATGCTGCTCAATTTGAGCTTTCTTTTTCTTTCTGTCTGCTCTGTGTCCTTGCTGCTTGCCATGTTTAAGGTTTTAAACTGCACAAACTCTGCCTGCTGCTGCTCCCAGTCTCTCTGCTCCAACTGCCTCTCCAGAACCTTCTAATTAGTTGCAGCTGCCTGTGTAGCCACTTCCTGGTAGGGAGGGGGAGGGTGGTTGCACCTGATTGGCTGTTGTCTTAAGTTTCACTTTTGCTTGCTTTCCGATTCGGTATTTACCGAATCGGTATTTAACTAATCGGTATTTACCGATTCGGTATTTCCCATTCATTCCTATGGGCCTTTTGGCCCATAGGGATGAATGGGAAATACCGATTCGGTAAATACCGATTCGGTAAATACCGATTCGGTCCATAGGGATGAATGGGAAATACCGATTCGGTAAATACCGATTCGGTAATTTCTGAAAGTCCGATACCGAATTTTACCGAATCGGTAAAAAATACCAATTTTTTCCCTACATCTCATTTACCGATTTTTGAATACCGAATCGGTAAAATTCGGTATTTAAGAATCGGTATATGACATTTACCTACATCTGGCCCTTGGACAGCTAATCCGAGAAACGTAAAAAGGCCGATAAGGCTGTCAAGTATCCTTGAACAGTGCTCCCCTGCAAATCCTTGCTGGGCCAAAGATAAAGCGAACAAGACATTTTATAGTTTGGCCTGCAACCAATCCATCTAGTAGGTGCTGCACCAAGCCATAAGCATATCAAAGGTCAAAGATCAAAGGTAGTCAACGGCTGCATCTCACCATTTCTGGAAGGAGCCCTGCGCCACATCTGAGTGTAGCTGCCGTTCATGATTTATTAGCTGCCGGCTCTTTGTGTATTTCTCGTAGGATACCGGCATGATTAATTGTGCCTAATCGGCTTCTTGACATTTGTTGCTATGGAACCACCACGAGGACGGTGATTTTTCGAACCCATCCTCTGTAAGTGTATTTCATTTAATTTGTTTGACCTCAGCCATTGCGCCTTGACAGTTTTGCTGGCATGTTTATACTCACGAGCTGGCGATCCTTGTTTACTTTAATTCCCACTGCAGATACAGTCTCTCTACATTGTTCCCATTGACTACACAGCGTTACTTCAGGACTCATGTGTGATCTTAGGACCCACGTCAGCATTAGTATTAGCCTTTTCCTTTCCACTTTGCTGTTTTTAATATGTATATCCGAATGTACCTCTGTTTGATGAAGTACGATGCTCTGATTTAATGAAATGTGTTATATGGGAAATCAAAAATATGTTTTACAACTGTTGGACAGAGCTAATACATATGCCAAAAGTAGACTCTACCCTTTCTCTAGTGACGATTAATTGAAAGAACCCACCTTCATTCATCAGGTAGACGACTCGACCGAGAGAAGAATCCACGTAAGAGGGCTCCTGCTCCCGGCCTGTTGGGCGGTAAAGTGGCTCAGGAACAGGAGGACTGTACTCTGAAAAGAAAAGAGAATAAACCACGTAACAATAATGGGTCCCTATCTTAAGCCAATCACTTTTACATGGGACACAAGAAAAATATATTAACCCTCGGTCTTCGTAAATTTCATTTACAAGGAAAATCTTAGTCCATGTTCATGAATAATGGAAGCTCTTTACTAAGGGATGGTTCTCTTATACATAACAAACTTATTTATTTTCATAAGTCAATGACAAATCAAAGTGGAAATGGTAAATTAAAGAGGAAGACACGTTTTTGAATATATACAAAAAATAAATGTAAGGATGATAAAAAGTACATTGAGGTTTGATTAGATATGCTAACTAGGAAATCATTTGATTTACATGAATCTCAAAAAGCACTTCGGAGGGGAAAAGAAAAGGTGTTCTAAGAGTAATATTATTCATACGAGAAATACTGTAACACTTATAAGAGATTAAGACCTGACTCTCTCTTGGAAAGGCAGCTTATATTTATACACTGCTCCAAAAGAAGGGCTCATCAATTTAAATAGGGGAGTACTTAGGGCTTGATGTACTATTCCTATTGCAAACAAGGAAATAACAATTTGTTTGAGTCTCATCATATCGTGCATTTGTACCAATCATATCCGTTTCTGAATCTGAATCAAGACTTTTGAGATCCTTCAGCCTGTAGCATCCTGACTAACTCATTAAGCATATCTGTTTAGAAACTAAATCTGCTGCTCTCTAATCCCTTCTAACAGTTCTCATATGTGTCTCTTCAGTCATGGCCTGTTCTATGATGACTTTTTCCCATGCTTTCCTCACGGAACCTCCAGGGTGAAGCCGTAAATGGCTATCCAGTGGGTCAGGAATAACAGTTGCAGTCTCGTAAATACATCCTTATCTCATAATTTTTGGGTTTGGAATTATAATTAATAGACACTGTTTTGGCAGAAGGTTGTGGATGTATGGCTGTTACAAGGTGCACTCTCATCACTATGTTTTCTCAGTAGTTGACCAACACATTGCACAACCATGACACAAGTATAAATGAAACTTCTATTTTATCATTTCTTAGAAAAGATGACCTTTCTGGATATATTTTCTAGCTTTAGAATACCGTTAATTGCAATGTAAAAAGTTAAAATACATTTATAACTTAACTCTACTTTAAATCTAGCATTGCTCAATGCCTCTTACCTACTTACTTGAGAACATGTCCTTTTCCACTCTGGTTCTGTAAGAGCTATTTATGTCAGCCTCCTGTTCCAGCCTTGCCTTTATTGGTACTTTTTTCTGCCTGCTTAAAGTCCCCTGGATTATCAAAATCAGCATGCCCCCTGTCCTAGGCTCAACAGGGCCTTCTGTTTCTGAGAAGCTACAGGAATGTTAGGGTAAACCCATCCATATTTTTCTTGAACTCCCCTTGCTGAAGATGATGAAGGCCTACCCTAGGTATAAATCTCTCCAAGTGTTACAAGCACATTATCTCCATCAAGGCATGGTTATGCCATAGTTTACAGATCTGAAAGGTTGAAGCTACCAAGGCACCAGTTCCCTCGGGAGTCACTGAGCAACCCTCTTAACTGCTTTTTCCTAGGTGATCCCAGTTTGGCATTTCAAATACAGGTAATGAAACTCCAAAGGAGTACTATAAAAAGTTCATCTTCTAAGCACCAATTTAGGAATATTTTCTCCCAGTATTCTCCATCGTACACCATTTAACGGCATGCTTGGGTTGTCTTGCTAGATAGTAGAGCTCTAGGACAAGAAGCCCAAGTAATCTGCCGTCCCAATGCAGCTTCACCGCATAAAATATACTTCTACTCCATTTCCTTGCCCAAACCAGGATTACTAAGAGTTTTTCTAGCTCCCTAATGTCTATGTCAGGATACAAAACAAAGTATTCTGTAACATATACAAACACCAGGCAAAACATAATTTTAGCTAAGGAAATGCGCCCCATTAATGACAGTGGGAGTGAATTCCAGAAACTGTTTGACTCTGCCCACATTAAGAGAACAGAATTTTAGAGGAATGCTTCACTTGTATCACAAAGTATGTACATATTTGAGTATTTCTTCTTTCTGGAGTTGTATTTCTCGCTAAGCTATCTGTTCTTCTGCAATCCTTGGAAGACTTCCCTCAGAATATTCTCAATTGAGGCTTGGTTCTCATGGTCTGGTCATTAATAAAGTTTGACCAGATAGATTCTCAAGGTTTCAACCTGTGTTATCATCCGGTCTCTATTTGGTTATTCAAGGCTAATATAATTAGAGATGGTTTCTCTCTTTTTAATAGCCAGGACAGGTTTTCCCAACTTGTGGAGTCTCTGCATGTATATTGCTTGAGCTCCAAAGTCTCTCTCAACTCTCTTTTTGTTGTCAACAGTTCAATTTTACTTTGGAGACAGGGCTATCACTTTTGAACCAGCTTTACTCTTTCCTCTTGAGTTAAGCGGATGTTCTCAGATGCACATACTAAAAAGACCACAGTCCAGAAATACTGCAACAAGACAAATGCTAATGAGATCTTAGTACTGAATAAATGTGCCCCTTTAACCCCCAACAGATACTTTCAAGCTGCTTACAAAAGTAAAATCAGGTTCCCCAAATGATCCATGCCCTGCAGCTATTGCAAAATTAGCAGCAGATCCAGTTGCTCGCTATTTGACCCCCATCATAAATTCAATGTATGCAGAGGGTTATTTCCCTAGAGACTGGAAACAGGCATCCATTCTGCCCCTGCTAAAAAAAACTATCTTGGATGCAAAAGACCCTAACAACTTTAGGCCCATATCCAGATTACCGCTACCAGCAAAAATCATTGAGAGCAACCTAAACACTCAACTTAAGGTGTTCTTGCAGGAAACACAAGCGCTAGACCCCACTCTGTATGGCTTCAGTGAGGGGCATAGCACAGACACCGCGCTCCTCAAATCCACAGAGGAGATCAGGACGATTTTAGATCAGGGAGGAAAAGCTGCTTCGATAATGCTGGAACTCTCAGCAGCCTTTGCGGCCCATTGTGCTTTGCTGATGGACCGTTTACATGAGATTGGAGTCCAGGGTTCTGCATGGAAACTTCTCCACTCATTTCTGATGGTCTATTTTATGAATATAAGTGAATTAGTGTATCCTTTCATTGAATGAAGTCGGTTTCACCTGCCAATCTAAATAGAACCGTTGCAGGGCCTATAATACAAAATAATTTTCTCTTTTTAAAAAAAAAAAAAAACCTTGTTCCTCACCACTAATTTTCGTCGTCTTGTCGTCAATTCACGTCCATGAGTGAAATGTATTAAATGTTTAAAATCTCTTTTTCTCACATTTTGGCATTCTTGCCCCATTCCTTTCCCCCCAAAAAACCCCACCTAAAGCCCTGATATTTCCCCCATGTTATCCACAATGAATGCATTAGACTAAACCTATAACTTTCCATTGTGTTGTAATAATTTTTTTAAAAAGTTTTTTCCTCCTCTTAAAAGAAAAATCAAATTAAAATAAATTCATTGAACTTTGATAATAAAACTTCGACTGAAAGAGTGGTCTGTGGTAAGAGGCGATTTCTAGCCTGTGACCCTTGTGAAATTTTCAATTACTGCACAGTACTGGCACATTGTTTGTTTATTAATTGCAAAATTAGCAGCAGATCCAATTGCTCGCTATTTGACCCCCATCATAAATTCAATGTATGCAGAGGGTTATTTCCCTAGAGACGGGAAACAGGCATCCATTCTGCCCCTGCTAAAAAAAACTATCTTGGATGCAAAAGACCCTAACAACTTTAGGCCCATATCCAGATTACCGCTACCAGCAAAACTCATTGAGAGCAACCTAAACACTCAACTTAAGGTGTTCTTGCAGGAAACACAAGCGCTAGACCCCACTCTGTATGGCTTCAGTGAGGGGCATAGCACAGACACCGCGCTCCTCAAATCCACAGAGGAGATCAGGACGATTTTAGATCAGGGAGGAAAAGCTGCTTGGATAATGCTGGAACTCTCAGCAGCTTTTGCGGCCCATCGTGCTTTGCTGATGGACCGTTTACATGAGATTGGAGTCCAGGGTTCTGCATGGAAACTTCTCCACTCATTTCTGATGGTCTATTTTATGAATATAAATGAATTAGTGTATCCTTTCATTGAATGAAGTGGGTTTCACCTGCCAATCTAAATAGAACCGTTGCAGGGCCTATAATACAAAATAATTTTCTCTTTTAAAAAAAAAAAAAAAAACCCTTGTTCCTCACCACTAATTTTCGTCGTCTTGTCGTCAATTCACGTCCATGAGTGAAATGTATTAAATGTTTAAAATCTCTTTTTCTCACTTTTTGGCATTCTTGCCCCATTCCTTTCCCCAAAAAAAACCCCACCTAAAGCCCTGATATTTCCCCCATGTTATCCACAATGAATGCATTAGACTAAATCTATAACTTTCCATTGTGTTGTAATAATTTTTTTAAAAAGTTTTTTCCTCCTCTTAAAAGAAAAATCAAATTAAAATAAATTCATTGAACTTTGATAATAAAACTTCAACTGAAAGAGTGGTCTGTGGTAAGAGGCGATTTCTAGCCTGTGACCCGTGTGAAATTTTCAATTACTGCACAGTACGGGCACATTGTTTGTTTATTAATTGCAAAATTAGCAGCAGATCCAGTGGCTCGCTATTTGACCCCCATCATAAATTCAATGTATGCAGAGGGTTATTTCCCTAGAGACTGGAAACAGGCATCCATTCTGCCCGTGCTAAAAAAAACTATCTTGGATGCAAAAGACCCTAACAACTTTAGGCCCATATCCAGATTACCGCTACCAGCAAAAATCATTGAGAGCAACCTAAACACTCAACTTAAGGTGTTCTTGCAGGAAACACAAGCGCTAGACCCCACTCTGTATGGCTTCAGTGAGGGGCATAGCACAGACACCGCGCTCCTCAAATCCACAGAGGAGATGAGGACGATTTTAGATCAGGGAGGAAAAGCTGCTTCGATAATGCTGGAACTCTCAGCAGCCTTTGTGGCCCATCGTGCTTTGCTGATGGACCGTTTACAAGAGATTGGAGTCCAGGGTTCTGCATGGAAACTTCTCCACTCATTTCTCTCCAACAGAACGCAAACAGTTGTTCTGGGTGAATACAAAGCTGATTCATTCTCATTACCCTGTGGAGTGCCGCAAGGGTCATCTTTAAGTCTGTCCCTTTTTAATATATACGTGTCCTCGCTGGCCCCACTCATTAAATCCTTTGGTTTCAATTTGACCTCCTATGCGGATGACACCCACACTGTGGCGTCTATTCGGCTGGAGGGGATTCAGGGTACGGCGACTCGGCTCCAGGACTGTACGAATGCCGTTGGGGTATGGATGAATCAAAACGGCCTAAAGCTCAACTCCGGAAAAACTGAGGTTGTGTCTGTGGTAGCAACCCCAACTTCTGGTCCCCGGAATGTTGGCCGGACACCTTGGGCCCCCTTCCCACTCCCAGTAGGAAAGTGAAAAACCTGGGACTATGGATTGATAACAATCTCAGTTTCAAGGACAAGGTGAACAATGTGGCTTCAAGTACCTCATACATCCTAAGATCCTGTAGGAAAATACAACCACTCCTCCCCAAAGGCTCTTAAAAAACAAACGGTTATAACTGCGTTAACAATGTCCAGGCTGGACTACTGCAACAGTCTCTATCTCAACATTCAGGAAGGCCTGCTTAATAAACTGCAGATCCTGCAGAATGTAGCAGCAAGACTCCTGACCGGTACCCCTACATATGCCTCTATCTCGGCTGAGATAAGGAAACTTCACTGGTTACCGGTCAGGAAGCGCACTCTCCTCAAAACACTATGCTTGGTCTTTAAGGTCCTCCATGGTAATGGGCCAGACTACCTGCAACAACGAATACGCTGGTATACTCCGAACAGAACATTAAGATTATGTGGTGGGAAATTGGCAATAGTACAAAAGGCAAAAAAAGCCAGCTGGGAGGCAGAAGTTTTGTAACCAATGTGGCCAAGGCATGGAATGGCCTTCCAGTCTACCTTAGGAATATGACTAATATACTGGCCTTTAGAAAAGCTTTAAAAACATGGCTCTTCAACAATTAACTGCCAGAGTTAGGTTTCCCACCTACAAACCTTAGCAGGATTTCATACAGCGCCAGGACACCTTCGGATAGCAGTTGCACTCTACAAATAGCCATAACATAACATAACCATATATGTTTTTCTCACAAGCACCTTTTAATCCCACTTTCATGGCTTCACATTCCTTTGCTCTTCTTTGTGTGGGCCATCAGTTATCTTGGATGTATTTAGGGATTGTGGTACATATGTAGGTTAAAGCTAGTAGGCTAATGGGGCCTCTGGATTTAAATTCTTCACATAGAATGAAGTAGGAGCCATGCTGGACTCAAACCTCATTAAGAGAGGCGAGTGTTCAGACAAATATCTGTTTAAATACCAAGTCTCTTTCTAGACCTTTTGAAGAAAAGGTAAATTCGCTTTTTCAGCTTATTTAAAGATAGCCATGGCACAGAATGATTTTTGTGATTATTGTTCTAAGCCTTGCAATGCCATTAACAGCATAGGAAAGGTAATGGCTACTCCAGGCACCTAGCCTGGCATCACTGCCAATTTTCTCAGGAGAAAACATTTCGGTGTTATGATGTAATCTCTGGCCGTACCCTATTTCCTTGCCCAAACTATTTTTCATGACCTCCTCTACCATTTATCACACATCCCTAATGTTCTTTTTTGTAAAAATTGCAATCCGGCCCATAGATTACACTTTATCTGGCCCCAGCCGGAGATTACGGCTCAAGCCGGAGAGTACGGTCCGTGTGCGGAGAGTACGCTCCGGGTGAGGAGAGTACGGTCCGAGTGCGGAAATTCCGGCCCGAGTGCGGGCGTAAAGTTGGGAGTCATAAGTGCATTCTGTGAATACCAAAAATCGTAAGTGTCTTCTGTGAATACCAAAAGTAGTAAGTTTAGGAGTTTATCTCAGATTAGTTCTGTGAATCAGCCCCATAGAGCTGTTGATTCATATGCTTTAGCATAGAACGCCACCTGGTGTTGGGTCCGGATGTTTGCACTTTGTTTTTCTTCAAAGAAGTCTTTTCAGTCACAAGGTAGGCGACTCCTCATTTCAGTGATAGTGTGCATGGGCATCGATATCATCCCCAGATTGTTTTTGCTATAAGGGTGATGATGGAGTTAGTAAGAGTAGTAAAGAGATGTCCATGTACAATGTATAAAAGTAAAATAATACTACAACTGATAAAGGTTCCCGAGGAGGCGGGTGGATGCATATGAATCTACGGCTCTATTCGCCAAGAACAGATGAATACTGTGGTAAGTAGCATTTTCCGTTCGAGGCATATGAGCTGTGGATCATATGCTTTAGCATAGCCTATACAGCAGTTATTTCCCAAGGGGTAGATAACTTGTAGCTGTTGCAGTGGTTTGAAATAGTGTTCTTAAAATTGCCTGGCCCACACTATCTTGTTGTTTTGCTAACATATCTACACAGTAGTGCTTTGTGAATGTGTGTGGTGTAGACCATGTTGCAGCCTTGCAGATGTCATCTAATGGTATATTCCCTAAGAATGCCATAGAAGCCCCCAGTATGTCTGTAGAGTACGTTGTAAGGGGTATTGTTAATGTGCGTTTAGCTTTAATGTAGCATGTTTGAATGCACTATGTACTTAACTATCCACCGTGCAATACCTGCTTTTGAAATGGGATTGCCTTTATGCGGTGGTGCAAAAGCAAGAAAAAGTTGTTTTGTTTTCCTAATGGGGTTTGTTCTCTCAATATAATATAGTATGGCTCTTTTGACATCTAATGTGTGAAGAGCACGCTCTGCCACTGAGTCTGGTTGAGGGAAGAACATGGGTAACTCAACAGATTGGTTGATATGGAAGGCAGAGATTACTTTGGGTAAAAATGTGGCATTAGTTCTAAGAACCACTTTGTTTTGGTGTATTTGCAAAAATTGTTCTTGTATGGTTAGTGCCTGAAGCTCACCAACTCTTCTAAGAGATGTGATGGCGATAAGGAAGGCTACTTTTCAGGTGAGAAAACATAGGTCACATTTGTGTAAAAGGTCAAATGGTGGACCCATTAGTCTTGTAAGAACTATATTAATATTCCACACTGGGGAAGGTGGAAGCCTAGGAGGAATGATTGTTTTGAGTCCTTCCATATAAGCTTTGATAGTGGGCACTTGAAACAAAGACAAATGTTGTCTGTTTTGTGGGTAAGCAGCTGTTACAGCAAGATGTAAGCGTATGGATGTATACGCCAAATTGGAATACTGTAGGTGGAACAGATAACAAATTATGTTTTGGATTGAAGCATCTAGTTAATTGATTTGATTGTTTGTACAGTAAATTGCAAACCATTTCCACTTAGCTGCGTAACATTCTCTTGTGGTAGGATGTCTAGCATCTTTAATGACCTTCATACAGTCTGGTGGAAGTTTGAGGTGGCCAAACTCTAAGATTTCAGATGCCAGATCGCAAGGTTGAGTTGACTGGGATCTAGATGTCTTATCTCCCCATGGTTCTGAGTGAGAAGCTTGGGGGAGAGGTGTAATTGTTGGTGAGGAACTACTGATAGTTCCAACAGGGTTGTGAACCAAGGTTGTCAAGCCCATGTTGGAGCAACTAGAATCATTGTCAGGGACTGTTGTTTAAGCTTGCGAACCACTAATGGAATTAGCGGGAGAGGTGGAAAAGCATAAGCAAATTTTCCTTACCAATTCATCCATAGCGCATTGCCTTCGGACGATGGGTGAGGATACCTGGACGCGAAGCTTGGGCATTTTGTGTTGAGGTGTGGCGAAGAGATCTACTTCTGGGTAGCCCCACATCTGGAAGAATGGGAAGAGAACTTGAGGATGTAGTTCCCATTCGTGAATCTGTTTTTTTTGGCAACTGAGCAAATCTGCAATCTGGTTGTCTACTCCTGAGTGGTGTTCTGCAAGGAGATATATTTTTTGAGGAATGGCGCATCTCCATATGCTTTGAGCTTGTTGTGAAAGCTGTAGAGAGTGTGTCCCCCCTGTTTTTGTATGTAGTACATTGCTGTCATGTTGTCTGTATGAACTAGGACAGCTTTGCCTATTTGATGCAGTTAAAATGCTTTCAAAGCTAGGAAAATTCTTAGTAGCTCCAAGTGGTTTATGTGGAGTTGTTTTTGTTGTAGGGTTCACATGCTCTGAATGGTATGTTTTTGAAGATGAGCTACCCAGCCAGTTAGCACTATTTGTGGAACTGGGTCGACGAATGGCCCCCCTTGGAAAGGTTTTGTGTATTCCACCATTGCAGAGAGCGATGGGTGCGGCCGTCCACCAACACCAGATCTGTTAACTGACTGTTGGAAAACGAGGCAGTATCTGTGAGGCCTGCACAAATAAGTCACATTTGTCCTTCACTGGGAACCAAACACCCTGGTGTAGCGCCTGACTCTCAGAGGGTAGCGTTGCAGAGCAGTCTAAGGCTTAGTCAAGGGGGGTGGTGTGGGCTAGTAATCAGCATTTACAAGTAAGCAGAAATAACACTCAATAGTTGATGGTCTAGTCTGTACTTTGCTTTATAAAAGTAAGAGTACATTTATTAAACACACACTACTTAATACTATACAACAATTTACAAATATACATAAGCTGTTAGAATTACTTTGTGACATTGCATAACATTTCCACCACTCAAGCAGGGGGTGGGGTCTAGTACCACCACTCCCAAGTATGCACATCATCTTGCCCCCTAACGCAGCTAGTTGGACATAACCTGGGGCGAGGTCCCTGCGCACTGGCAGAATCCCAGTAGCGACCCACCCCATTATCTCAACCAGCATTTAAAATTGGCACACCTGCCCTGGTGACACGTAACCCTGACTGAGCATCCCAAGAAGTTTACCCCTCTACATCTTAGGTGCTAACAGTCTGGGTTCTTCTTCACCTAACGCAGCAGCAAGAATACACGTTTAGACATCCCTTTAAAATGAGGTACTTATTAGACTCGATAACATTTATAATGCATTGTAATTATAACCTCTAAAAGGCATCACAGATGAAATCACAGGATTAAGCATATACATCCAGACACCATAGCAGGAATGTCTAGCAACATAACCCCATTTGGCTTATGACATCACCTTACAGAGTTACTTCACATAACACATGTGACTCTCAGTCCCTCTAAAAGAAATACGTTAGTAAATGCATTTCTGGTGCAATTACACCACCCCCAGGGGACGCCCTTCTCAAGACATCCCCAACTCAGCACTTCACACCTTGATGCACTCCTGAATACACCCCCAGCTGTAGAACAAAAGTTCCAGCCCAGGAGGTGAGTAAATGCTGGCTGACCCCTCGAGGGGTTAGTCCCTAGAAACTTAGGGGGGGATTGTTCCTCTTCATGCTGGGGGAGACTGCGTTGCTCCGGCAGCTCCCCCTGCACCTTTACATGCATTTGGCGGCGCTCCGTCCTCCTGGAGCCACCACAAGCTGAATAACGGCCATTTCCATGCAGACCTGTTTAGGCTCTGCAATGCATTATGGGGCACTGCTTCCCGGCTCCATGCATAACATAGCAGTGGCTACCCCGCTGCTTGGGGAGAGCGGCGCTTCAATCTTCGGCACGCTCATGCTGCTGGGAATCTTGTTGGGGGTCTGAACCCACCGGAACCCTCATGGCAGGTGAGGCTGGACGGCTCAGGGAGCCCACCCCCGGCTACTCCTGCTGATTTCCTTTGCGGGGACCGGTCCTACCCAGGCCCCACACATCTCCAGGCTCCCTGGGGGACCCGGTCCCCTAGGTGAGTGAGTCAGCTTGGGGAGCCCACCCTCAGCGGCCTCTTGCTCCTGTTCACGAGGGCCTGCGTCTGGCTAGGAGAGTGCAGCCCGGGAAGCCACCCCCCGGCTACTCCAGCTGGCTCCCGTCCCGGTCCGCACCCTTGTGTGCGGCCGCGGGAGCCAGCGCTGGTCTTTTGGTCTCCCCGCTCCGGCGGGCAGACACTAGCCTTTTCCTCTGCCCGGTGGGTCTTCAGGGGAGTGCGGCAGCACTCCCCCCCACTTTCCCGCTGCTGCGGGGGAGTGCGGCTGCACTCCCCCTGCCTCTGCCACTGCTTCGAGGCCCGGAGATGGGGTCCCGGCCCAGTAACATCTTCACGGGGAGCGCAACGGCGCTCCCCGACTTCTTTTCGCGTCGGGCCCAGAGACGGGGTCCCGGGCCCGAAGGCACTCCTTCCTGGGAGCGTGATGGCGCTCCCCAACCTCTGCTCTTCCTCGGGCCAGGGTGGGCTGCTGGCACCATGCTTGCACATCTTCACAGGGAGCGCAATGGCACACCCTGGCTTGGTTTCTGGACGTCGGAGCCCGGAGTTGGGGTCCCAGGCCCCTTACAGGCTTCCTTGCGGGGGCTCCCCGCCTCCTCCTCACACGGGGTCTGGAGTTGGGATCTCGGGCCCCTCAGCCCTGGAAATCTTCATGGGGAGCGCGACAGCGCTCAACTGCTTCCTTTTCGGCAGGGGCCATGGTGGGCTCCTTGTACCCTGCGGGGGCCTCTTCACGGGGAGAGTGACAGCTCTCCCCTACTTACGTCTTCGTGGGGGCACGACAGCACCCCACCGTCTTTAGCGGGGCCCGGAGTTCGGATCCTGGGACCCTTTTCATCACCTTCACGGGGAGCGCGAAGGCGCTCCCCGACTTGGCCTGACCCACCCCGGGGCATCTTAGAGACTGGCGGCAGAGCCCCACATGCTTCGTCATCGGTCCTGCCGGAGGTCAAAGGTCGCCTACCTTCTAGGGGGCATATCTCAGCCCCTAGGGGTTCGATCTGTACCATTCTGGCCAGCTCTACCCATCTGGAGCAATTTTTGCCAACCTCCTCGCCTCCAAGAGGGTGAACTTCAGCAGGAAGCTGTTTTCACGGGCTCCCTGCGCCAGCCTTTTGTCTGGCTCTCCTCCTGGGCCTCTCTTCTCCCTGGCAGAGGCCCAGGCTTCTGCTCACTGGTCCTGGTCTTCACCTGTGGTGCCAGGCAGGGTCCTGGGCCAGTCTGGAGGTTCTTCCTTCCAGCTGCCCATGGCGCGAGGCTCCAGCACGAATCTTCCTCAGCAGAGCACACCCCAGAAAGAGAGCTCCTCTTCCTGTACAAGATCTTTTAAAGAATTGGGGAGGGGGCTGGCAGGAAGTCTCTGTTTGCCCTATCACATAGCGACACATCACTACTCTGCCTCTGCTCCCTCCTTCCTGCCCAGGCCTCTGAATTTGTTCAAAATGGCGTCGTCCAGGGGTCTCATGTCATATGGTCTCTGAGAGCCCCTTCCCCCCTCGTTGCCTTTTCTCCAGTGCAGCCTGGTGCCTGGCACCAGGTGTCAGCTACTGATGGATGAACCTGTATCTCCACCTATCTTCTCTTCTTGGAGTTGAGGCACTCGTGTTTAGAATTCATGTTGTGCTGGGCTGGGCCTCTAAGGCTACATCTTGGAGAGGTAGGTCATTCATTCAGCCTGGCAGGGTCAGCCCCCAGCCAGGCCCTGGTCATGAGCTGACTCACAGAAATATAACATTTCTGGATGACCCAAAAGCAGTACAAATATGACTTTGGACTCTGCAGAATACTTCTTCTCACACAAGTTACAGTGGACTTTAGTGCGTGTCTGGAGTTTGTAGGCCTTAGGAAAGTGAAACTAGCCCATGGGCTCCACATCCCCATAGGAGAATAATGAAGTGAAAAACAGTAAAACACACTGACTTTCCCTGGCATGTTTCTTCCCACTATATAAAGCATATTCCATGCCACCGCCCAATTCTGATAAGTCCTGCCACACCATTCCCTTTGTATCTGCTCCTGGGCTGCACACACCAGGAATCTCCCCTGTGCAGCCCGTACACATGTGTACACGCATGTAAACATGCGTCTGCATGTAACCACCCCGTGTCCCTTACTCCAGCTGCAGCGCAGCGACCTAGTCAAGCCAGGGGGACACCATTTAAATCCAAATGCAGTCTCTTTCATCATGAGTTCACTGTGGGCGAGTCCCAACTTATGAGGCTCCCCAGTAAAAGCTCAACAATTAGGTGCTCAAAAAACGAAAAATCCAGACGGCTCAGAGTGTCAAAACCACCTTCTAACACTGACCTTGAGCCTGGTTCCACTGAGGTGCTAAGCATTCCTGCAGGGGACGCATTCGAAGTCTTGCATAAAGAAAGATGAGAATGCAAGAGGCCATCATGCCTATTAATTGCATGAACACTTGGGCTGGTAATGAGTGTTGAGGATTAAATTGAGATATCAGATTTTCCAAGTTGCATATCCTGACTGGGTTGGGGTATGCTAGAGCTTAGCAAGTGTCTATGATGGTTCCTAGGTATTGTTGCATGTTGGATGGCTGGAAGTGAGACTTGGTGAGGTTTACAGTGAATCCTAAGTCGTGAAGCAGCTGAACTGTTTTGTGAGTATGATGTATGCAGTTGTTTTGTGATCTGGCTTTTATTAGCCAGTAGTCCAGGTAAGGGAAGACGTGAATGTGTTGTGTTCTTAAATGAACTGCAACTACTGTCAGACACATGGTGAAAACTCTGGGTGCTGTAGTTACCCCGAACGGGAGAACTTTGAATTGGTAATGTTTTCTATCCACCATGAACCGGAGATATTTTCTGTGAGCTGGGTGAATGCGAATATGAAAGTAGGCATCCTTTGAATCCAGAGTGGATAGAAAGTTGCCCTGTTTGAGTAGTGGAAGCACCTGTTGGAGTATGACCATGTGAAAGCAGGCTGATTGAATGTAGAGATTTAGCTGTCTAAGGTCTAATATAGGCCTGAGAGAGTAGTCTTTTTTGGGAATTAGGAAGTACAGGGAGTATACTCCTACCCCTTGATGCTGAAATGGAACTGATTCTATTGCATGTTTCTCCAATAGAGAGAGAACCTCTTGTTTTAGGAGAGTGAGATGTTCTGGTGACAGTGTGCGTGGTTTTGGAAGAATAGTTGGGGCAGTGCTTGTAAGCTCCAGGCAGTAACCATACTGGATAATTTGTAGGACCCACTTGTCTGAGGTGATTAAGTTCCAGACAGGCAGGAATTGTGAGAGAAGTCTCTCGACAGTTGTGGAATGATGGGGGTAGCGGAGGGAAGTCACTGTTTGTTTGCGGGGGAAGTGCGGGTGGAGTTGCCCTTGCCTCTTCCCTTAATATTAGTCCCTCTATAATTTCCTCGAAAATAACCTCTGGGGGAGGTGGACTGATTATTCCCTTTGTAAGAGGAAGAGGGAATCTCTGTGAACGCTGTATTTGAGCCACCCCTGTAAAAGGAGTGGCGAAAGGAACCCCTGTTCTTAGGTAACTGTAAAGCCCACGTAGATTTTGCAACCTCAGTGTCTTTTTTCATTTTTTCGAGCGAGGTATCTACAGCTGGTCTGAAAAGCTGTTCTTTATCAAAGGGTTAATCAAGTATGGAGGATTGTACCTCTTGTCTAAATTAATTCCGAGATCCTAAGCCATGCGTGTCTTCGCTGTAGCACGCTAGTATTTACTGCACGAGCTGCTGTGTCTGCTGCATTTAGTGCACATTTAATGGAAGTGTTAGTGATGAGTTTGCCTTTCTGGATTAGGTCATTAGCCTTTGATTTGTACTGATCAGGTAAGTGTTGCATTAGTTGTCCTAACTCATCGTAATGAGCCCTATCATATCATGCTAGTACAGCCTACGTGTTTGCAATACGGCAGCCTGTGTAGCCACTCTCTTGCCTGAGGCATCAATGAGTTTGTACTCCTTGTCAGGAGGTCGGATGCCTCACCTGTGGTCTGAGAGTTAGCTCTCTTGTGGGTGTTAGAGACGACAAGAGAGTACAAAGGCAACTAACCTTTGATATAAGCAGGATCAGTAGGAGCGGGCTTATATTTCTTGTCTACTCTGGGTGTGAGTATTCTTGCTCTAACTGGGTCTTGGAATACCTCATCTGTGTGCTTTAACATGCCTTTTTAGAATAGGTAAAGTATGAGTAGATTTTTGTGAATAGGTCAGTGTTTTAACAGGGAAGTCCTCATCCAAAGGCTCTTTATGGAGTTCGACCCAGTGATATAGGGCAGCTCTATTAATGAGCTGGACGTAACCAATGTTATCGTCAGGTGGAGAGGGTTTAGAGGGATGCAGGTCAGGGTTGTTATCTGTATCTGGTTCCTTGTCATAATTTTCTCGAGGGTCAGTGTCTTGTGGTATAATATGATCTTGTGGTATGTCCTGTTCTCTATCTGTATCTTCATCCCCATCTCCATAATCATCTTCCTGTGTGGTAGGTGAAAGAGGAGGTGGTGGTGAATTTGCTGGTGAGATAAGCAAGTTAGGATTAGGAGGAGGGAGAAGGAGGTGGAATGTAAGGTGGAGAAGGGTTAGTACCCATGTCCTTCTTCTTGAGAGGTATAGGAGGATCCTCTGAGAGATCAATCTTCCGTTTCTTGGGAAGAGTGGCATGAATATGACCTGTCTGAGGGTTAATGACAAGTCTTTTTTGTTTAGGATCCAAAGGTGGTTCATCGGACCGAGGCTCTTTGGCTGGAGTGTCCTTTTCTTTATGTGTCAATTACGGTGCCGAAGGTTTCAGCTCCGACCCTTTTGGTGTGGAAGGTTTTGGCTGAGAGTCTTTGTGCTTGGTAGTCTTTGGCTCCAAGCCTTTCGGTGTTGCCTATTTCGGCTCCGACTGTTTTGGTGCTGGAATTTTCGGCTCTGAATTTTAAGCATGGGTGCTTTCGGTTCTGAACATGTAGGTGTGGAGGATTTAAGCTCCGACCCTTTAGGTACGGGGGTCTTCAGTTCCAAAGTCTTCGGTGCCAAAGGTGTTGTCTTCGGTGCCGGTGTATGCTTTGACTTTTGTTTCAGTGCCGAAGGTGTTGGTTCGGCACCAGAATGGGGCTGGCTCGAGCCCGAGCTGGAAGGCTTCTCTTTATGTAAGCTGGAGGGCGGGGGGATCTGAAACTTTCTGTCGGGCCGACCTGAGCCCGAAGGCGAAGGAGGTACCGGAGCCTTTGTCTTATGTTCACTGGGCACAGGGGAGTTAGTACTCAGGGTAAGCTGACCGGAGTGCAGCAATACACATCCGAACCCAATGGCGGAAAAAAACTATCTGGGGATGGAGTCGATGCCCATGTGCACTATCACCGAAAGGAGGAGTCACCTATCTCGTGACTGGAAAGACTTCTTCGAAGAAAAACAAAGTGCAAACATCCGGACCCAACACCAGATGGTGATCTATGCTAAAGCATATGATCTACAGCTCATATGCCTTGAACAGAGAGTGGCCTTCAAGCTCCTCACGCACGCCTACAATTCCCTCCACAACATCGGACCCCATACGTCAACTAAAGAATCTCCTTCTACGCACCCAAGAGAGCCTCCGATCTGCCAATCTGGCCGAAATCCCTCGCATCAGCAGAGCAGAGGGACGATCCTTCTCCTACATCGCAGCCAAGACCTGGAACGAATTCCCTCTCAGCATTAGATGATCGCCCACACTGCAAGCATTCAGGAAGAGCATCCAAACCTGGATCTTCGAATGAGACGTAGCTGCGCCAAACCCACCTCCACCCGCTTTGAGACCCTCATGGGTGAGTAGTGCGCTTCACAAATCCCTGATTGATTGATTGAATTACATGCACATTTACTGCAGCAAACAATCGCATAGTTAGTCTTACCTCGGTAATTCATACTCTACTGGTCTCAAGAAATCTACTCGCTCACTCGCTATGGTAATTCAGATTTTATCAGGGCAACTATTTTTAGGGCCAACTAGCCCTGTCTGATGAGAGAGCTCCAGCTGTAAAGAACACATTTCCTGTTCATTCAAAAAGTGAATGAGCAATAAAGATGCCTTTGTGTTCAAAGTTAAGGGTTCATGTCAGCATATGTCTTTTTACAAGGTGCTGCTTATTTTATCCAGGAGATTGCTGCTTCCTTTCCTTTTTCTGACTTCAAAGTTAGAGGATTTTGTAAAGTGAATTATCTGACAATCGTGCCGGACATACAACAATTAAATAACTTGTAAATGAACTGTACAAATATTTCAAAGTATATTTCAGAAGTGAGGAAAGCAGTTTTTCATATTTCTGAAGTGAGATGCAAACATTTTAATCTGATCAAAACAAGTCAGAATACTTTACTTGGTCTTGTGAAAATGATAAATATTTGCTGAAACCTAATTTTCACACATTATTGTTTATATGCTATATAGTTTTATCAGTGAAACTGCATTTCAGTGGGAACGTGTGAGGTTGTCTACCTGTAAATGGCAGTGCACTATCACATCATGCTCTAGAATTATATTTATTAAATGCAAGAGTTTTTAAATATGGACTGAGAATTAATCTTGCCCCCACCCTGATGACAATGATATGAGTGAACTACAAGGCTACTCAGGAATCATGTGTACCCTCTGTACACATATTCTTAAGGTTTTTTATTTTACATGGAGCCATGGTTTAGTCTATTGAATCAAACAAAATATTTATTGCACAGCATGCATGTTGAACTTTCATGTTTTTAAAGCAGACTGTGTCTATAAAAGGATGTTTTGAAAAAAAAGTTCACGTTTCGGCACATATCTTTTAGAGCAAGCAGTGCCTTCTTTCCCACCTAAACGTGAGGCCTTGTCACCATTCCCAAAGGCAAAGTCGCACCACTACGACCACAACAGTTTTAAGTTTGCCAATCAGTTACTACCTCAACTAGGGGGTTGGTAAATGATTAATGGTTTGCGACTGCAACAACCCTCGCAAACCACTGATACATTCAAAAATGTGAATGCCAAATAGGCCAGTGACTTCCATCCTAATTAAAATTTATAAAAGATTGCACAAATATACATCGGAGATTAACTTTTTCTCTCACCCTTAATGGCAGCCAACTTCATTTTTATGGAAGAGAACTTACAATGGTGACTACAGTCTCCTTTATTTGTATGCAAGTATTCACCCGCGTGGTTTCTCGGTCTGATGCCACATGGTGCAAGCTTTGATTTGGGATGTAAATATATGTTTGCTCAATCTATGGATGGGAATTCCCATAGCCATTACTCTACAGTTGTTTTGAGATAGGGTGTAGTTTTAACACTGAGCCAAACACTCTCCTTTGACAACAGCTGCCCACTTTCTTTCAAATTAAGGCTACGTGGACTATGGTTCTATCTTTCTAAGGAGCCACTCCTGCCCTAACCCATGGATTGTTTCTATCTCATGAATATCGCTCTTCTGCTGGTACGGCCTACAAGTAAAGACATTTAGCAAGAAATGTAAAATGTTCCTTCTATCTGTCGGACTATTTTGTATATGTACCTTGGATTAGAACTCACCAATGTGCCATATTCTTTCCTCTATCACCTCACACTCATAAGGCCAGCGGGCAGTGTGAACTGAGTTGATAGAAGACACTCCGTATAGACTGCGTGGCTCTCGAAGTCGTCTAACTTGTCGCCCGGAGTGATATTCAAAGATGACCTGTGTTGTCCGTTGGTTAAATGGATCGCAAATGGCATCTATTATATAAATGACAAAAAGCAAAGAATAAAAAAATATGTTCAGGGAGCAACAGTCTTGAACTTTATTGGTCTAACATAGATTTGTGTTCAATGCTGCATCTAAAATTAATAAGATATGAGAAACTCATTAACTTTTATTTCAAAGGTGTATACGATTATGTTATGTTTCTATTAAACAACAAATGAAGAAACCCATCTCTTTGATTCTTCTCAGGAAAGGAGGCCTAATTCATTGTACTAAGGTAAGCACCTTCCTGACTAGTCCAATATATTTATATTCAGGGATCCTTTACTCACATGCTGTAAAAAAGAACATAGACATAGACATAGGTAAGACATAGGTAGGCAACTACCAGGCAGGTGGATCATTGGAGGTGGACGCTCCAGGCCCCCAGCCGGGGACAGCGATCTATTTTACACACCATTATAATGAAAACCTATCTGGCTACACCTTTTTCTCAATGACAGACAGTTGTTTGCCTGCGTTTACATTTCAAATGCTGCAATGTCGTTTTCAGGAATTATTTTAAAATAATAATGTCCACAATTTGGGAGAAAATGTTGCCTTGGATAGGCTTTTACGAAAGGTGCCGATGCATTTCATCTGGACAATGGCACCTACAGTGTTTAACTATATGGGCAAATATTGGATTTGAAGTGTTCCAGGGTCCATGGACACAGCAGAGAATGATTCTAATATTTATGACTATCAATAAAGATCCGATAATGCAGAAATTAAATTACACAAACTTAGTTCATCTCTCTGATGCCTCTAACACAGCCTCAACTGGATGGTCTCCCCATCTCTGAACATTAAAAAATAAATGGCTAAACGTAAAAAAATATATTCTTAAATTAGATGGGGATAACAGCTTCTTTCATAACTACCATATTATGTAACCTGGAACTGCTCAGCTAATCTCAGTTACTCAGGGATTTTTGGCTCCCTGCTAATATGAATATAATGGATTAATGAAATATCTGTGAGATTTGTACATCACAGGGTTTAATGCCAGGAAGATAAAGTGATTTCCATCTAATAGAGCAATTCTGAGGTGCCCATCACCCCACTAGCTAAAACAGCCTGGTAATTTGAAAACAACTGTTTTCTGTATAAAGTCCCCAGATGCCTATCTTGGCCTAGGGACTAATCTAGAAATTCCAGTGGGTAAACATATAGTTAAGTTAGATTTTTGATAAACACATCACAAATATAATTTTTAGATAAACTGTTCACCTCTGCCACGAGTCACCCCAAAAAGGTTTTGTCCAGGCTTACCTTTCCAGCAGATACTGTAATTACTTCCTCGTCAGACCTACCCATCACAGTCCTTACATATGTGAGTTACAGCTCCCCCAGCAGACATTCTCAATCTAAAAACTCCCCATCTCCCATCCCTACTCTACAGGCCACGCCCAAATCCTGTGGAACATTACCTCCAGTAATCCAGTTTTCTTCTGCAACATGATCAAGCTGTCTCGGAAGGTGGTAGCCGGCTGCTGCTGGTAAGTATTGTGCTGTTAAGGTCTGTTATAGCAAGCTTTCTCGGAAGGGGGTGGCGGCATGGCTTGAGCCCCTGCTGTGACAGCCATCGGCTTCGCTCACGTCAGAGCCTTTTAGAACGAAGGCAGTGGTTTGCCTCTCATTAGGTGAAGGGGCGCTGTTTCAGTTTCCGAGTCAGACCGGCATGCCTGGGGCTCGTGGGTCTCATATCCTTTTGCAGGCCTGCCTTTGGGAAGGATAGGTATCAGGCATTTGTGGTAACTCGCGGTGGGAGTGAACGGCGCAGGAGCGCCATTTTTAGGTTTCGCTGAGCCATTGCGTTTGCAATGCTTGCGAGATATAAAGTAAGGGCTTTGAAAAGTGGTCCTAAAATGGGGATTGGGTACAGTGCATGTGAACACAACCACGCGCATTGTGCACAGCTTCCATTTGCCACCAGACACTTCGTGCGCATGCGCCACGCTCCGCCTCTGCGGCCAGACGCATTCAGCTCACCAGGCTGCACACCCCCTCACCCCCCATATGCTCGGTCGCCAATGTCCATCCCACCCTTCCTTTGATCTCTGTTTTTCTTTGAACTTTCAGAGCGAGTTCTCACAGGCTCCTCTCGGCCCCCTTCCTTTAAGGGTCCTCCCCAAGCACAGAGCGTGCATCGCTTGTTGTTTTCTCCCTGCCTGCTTCTACACAGCCCCTGTTATTGCCTTTCGTCCGCTCAGGTGGTCACCCCTCACCGCTTTTCTATAATACATGTTCTGTTTGGTGAGTGTCAAGCGCTCAGATTCTATAACACTCTGCTTGAACCCGGACCCCTGCTCAGTCCACGGTGTGCTTAAATGCTTGAAGTTTTCCCCGGTTTCTAAATTTCTGTGCTGCTACTTATATCAATAACTTTCCTGTGCTGGACTTCACTAATTGCTTGTTTTCATTTTTTGAACATTATGTAAGCCACTTACTTTATTACATTACCCACACTGCTGGCATTATCCTTTCAATCCACTTTTTGCTGCTGTACTGTCCCTCATATTTTAGCAAATTAAGGCGTTATGTGGGGCTGTTAGGGCAGGACTACGGTAGGTGGTATTGCAAGTTATTTCACCCTTCACCCCCTCTCAACCCATTGTAACCTCCTTCAGCGCTGTGCACCCCTTCACACACTCGCACATAGCTGACCATCGTTGCGTGCTCTCTTCATAGAGGCCAGGTACTGGATGGGCGTACATCAGCTGTGTGATGTGACTAAAGGCCAGGTAATGTCCCCCAAGTAACTTGTGTTCCCAATATCTTTTCGCAGCTTGCGCCTGTTTAGTCCCCCCATACACCCAAATGTGCTGCATTATACCGCATAATTTGGCCTCTTTTTTTTTTATACCCTTTCCTGACGCATACTATAGCCCAAGCCATCGTTGCTGCTTATTTATCATATGTAATTAACAACCATTGACAAAGCCAATAGACCTGACTTATTGTCAGTATGCTGCTACTCGTTGTATCATATATCTGGATGTGATGACAGAAACAGCCAAAATACAAGTGGGGCAGCACACTGAGCTAAGCACAAATTTTTAATTTTTTTTTGCACGTTATTTAAGCCACTCCTTTTATTACATTACCCACGCAGCTGGCGTTATCCTCTCAATCCACTTTTTGCTGCTGTACTGTCCCTCACATTTTAGCAAATTAAGGCGTTATGTGGGGCTGTTAGGGCAGGACGATGGTAGGTGGTATTGCAAGTTATTTCACCCTTCACCCCCTCTCAACTCATTGTAACCTCCTTCAGCGCTGTGCACCCCTTCACACACTCGTACATAGCTGACCATCGCTGCGTGCTCTCTTCAGAGAGGGCAGGTATTGGATGGGCGTGTCTCCTGTTAAGGGGCATCATTCATTCCAGTTACCTTACACAAGGTCACATTCTTTTTTATTGTCCCGGGAATATTAGCTTATTCGTACAGAACTATAGGATGTCGAGCGACTCCGTGACTCAAACCCGATTCCCAGTTCTAAAGTCAGCAGGTCTGGCCATTACACCGCATCCTGGGGTAAGGGGAGAGGGGCAGGCAATGCCACATGGAGGATCAGCTCGTCATGGGCTCGAGGTGCCAACAGGACCTCGGGCTGAGCCAGAGCCAGGCATCTCCCACCCCCTCCAGTATTCAGGGAGCTGAGCCGAGCCTGCAAGGACCTCTCTACAAGCCTATGCTCTGCTAATGTGGATGGCATTAAACGAAGAGTGTACTGTAAGGTGATGCGACGAGTCCTCGCTTCCTTCCTGATGGCTCTGCGCACAAGGCGTCTCTTCTCCTTCTCTAATAAGGTGAAATCTTTGCCCAGATGGTGTTACCATGAGTAAAAAAGACAAAATAGTTAAGTAGTATAACAAAATGTGTTGCATTATGCCGCATAATTTGCCTTTTCTTCCCATATAATTTAGTGGCATACTTTGGTCCATCACTGCCACATAATCCCAGTGGTCCTAGATATAATGTTCTAGTTAGACCACTATTTCTATGTCAGGAGAGTTTAAAAGCTCAGAAATAGACATGTGCATACTTTTATAATCGTCTAGCGTAGGGGCGGCGTGTCTGGGTTTCGCACATGATCTATTTTGCATCTATTTTCTCACATTTCAGTAGTTTTTGTAAATACAGTTGGATAATTTAGGTGGCTCATGGACATGTCACAGCAGCTTCTTTTGGCGTCTCAGGTATAATCACCCTTGGATCTCAAGAGGCTAACTCTCGGGTCTCACCAGAGGGTCACTTTACTATCTCACATGAAGGTCATTTGAGGATATAATGTGAGGGTCACTATAAGAGCTAACATGAGGGTTATTTTATTAAATGCTTTAGATTTCACAGGAGGGTCTCCATCAGCCGGCCAATTAATCAATGTACTGGTACACTGATTTTTCCCTGTGGCGACAGATGCAAAGCGGAAGTGTGCTTGGGATTCATTGAGGCTTAACAGCAGTGCAAGGTATAACTCTGACCGACCGTCAAGGGGGAGCAGGGAGTCTGGAGCCACATGCTTCAGAATATGAACATAAACTGTGTGCTCCTCAGAGCTGACAACATTACGCTTATCTGCCCCCTCACCCGCCCCACACACACACACACACACAACAACACACACCCACACAACCACACGTACAACCACACGCACAACCACACATACAACCACACATACAACCACACACAACCACACACACACAACCACACACACACACAACCACACACAGAACCAACCGTCAGTGCACACTTTCACCAAGCACAAACACCATCAGTCATCAGTGCATGCTTTCACCGGGCAGAAACACCACCAGCCGTCAGTGCACGCTTTCACCGGACACAAACACCGCCAGGCGTTAGTGCAGGCTCCCACCAGGCACACACCACCAGACGTCAGTGCGCGTTTTAACCAGGCACACACACACACCACCAACCGTCAGTGCACGCTTTCACCAGGCACACACACACTACCAGCCGTCAGTGCACGCTTTCACCAGGCACACACACACCACCAGCCATCAGTGCACGCTTTCACCAGGCACATACACACCACCAGCAATCAATACACGCTTTCACCAAGCACAAACACCACCAGCCGCAAACATATTCATTTAAAGCATAGCATGCCACCATTGCTACAAAAATATGCAGCCACTTATACACAAAGTGAGACACTGATACAGATATTTACATATTTAAACATTACTCGCTAATACATGTATTCACTAAGATATACTTAATGAGTCAGTTATACAATCAATTATACAAAAAAACATCCATTTAGACACTGATTTACCCATTTATTCTTCCATAGACCTTTAGATATACATATATAAAAAATATTTATTTTTCAGAAAGACACACATTCACTGGATGATGCCATCAGTGATGTCATGAGTGATGTCACTGACCATGTCATGAGTGATGTAATATGTGACGTCATCAGCAGTGCATTGCGGGCGCGCGAGTTATAGTTAACTGAACTAACTATAACGGGGGAATTTCAATGGTTTTGTATGAGTGAAATGTCCAGCTAACTATAACATGTGTGAAACCTATTGTTTTTTTCAGTGAATTTATAAGGTTTCTTAAATGCTAATTCCTAACTATAACGTGGCTGAAACCTATGGTTTTTTCATTGAATTTCAAAGGTTCTGTAAATGATAATTTTTAAATGTATTAATTGTTATATTTTTTTATACTGATTTACTACATTGTTTTAAACTATTTATTTTCAGAAATTTTATTTTTTAAATTACATTACATATTTTTAATAAAAATTGGATTTTTTTAAAAAAAAATATTAAAATTGTAATATTTGTTTTTTTATTTTATATTTTTTTCATTTATATATATTTTATATAGCAGGCAATGATATCCTATGGAAAGAAATTCAAGTTATAGGTAAGTTTGGTTTTAGAGGAATATTTTAAAGTTCCAAAACTCCACTTAGAAGAATTTCCAAGTGAAACCAGTTAATGTTAGCCCATGGAAGAAAATTCAAGTTACTGTAAGTACAGTTAGAATTACTTTTCAGGCTCAGTAGTGGGCTGAAAGATGCAGCACTGAGGTCTCTCCTGATAACAGGTGAGTTAATCGGAATTCTTAGTTCAGCTGATTTTATAGGAATATTTTAAAATTCCAAAACTCCACACTTACAAGAATTTCTAAGTGAAATCAGTCAATGTTAGCCTATAGAAGGAAACTCAAGTTACTGTAAGTATGGTTAGAATTACTTTTCAGGATCAGTAGTGGGCTGAAAGATGCAGCACTGAGGTCTCTCCTGATAACAGCTGAGTAAATCATAATTTGTTGTTCGGCTGATTTTAGGTGAATATTTTAAAGTTCCAAAACTCCACACTTAGAAGAATTTTCAAGTGAAACCAGTCAATGTTACCCTGCAGAAGGAAATTCAAGTTACTGGTAAGTATGGTTAGAATAACTTTTCAGGATCAGTACTGGGCTCAAAGATGCTGCACTGAGGTCTCTCCTGATAACAAGTGAGGAAATCGGAATTCGTAGTACATCCAGTAAGTGCCACAGAGCTGCGTAGCAGAAAGATGTAAAAAGGGGCACGGCCTGCACCACCTGTCTGCAACGCAGCGCAGTGGCGCTTCCTGGAAGCACCTGGTGGGCTACTTGGCCCCCATGGTCCCTCAGGTTTGAAGTGGAATTTTTTTCCCAACTTAAAGCGCGGCACAGGGCGTGTTTGCACGCATCACGTCAGGCCACTCCCCTCCCTTCACCACTGTGTAAACGCACCCTGTCACCGTTCTAAGTTGAGAGATTAAGTCCCCTTCAATTAGGTCCCTCCAGTATGCGCCAGGAGGCTGCGTTGCAGAGAGGTGTTCAGAGGCCACGCCCCTTTTTACAACACTCGGCAACGCAGCTCCGTGGCGCTTACTCGAGGTACCTGGTGGGCTAGTTGGCCCCCAGGGACCCTCAGTATTGACAAGGAATGAATTCCCCAATTTAAACCGCACCACAGGGCGTGTTTGCACACATGTGAACTCCTCCCTTCACCACTGTGCAAAAGCACCCTGTGGCGCATTTTAAGTTGGGGAATTAAGTCCCTTTGAACCCTGGGGGTCCCTGGGGTCCAACTAGCCCACCAGGTACCTCCAGTAAGCGCCACAAGGCTGCGTTGCAGAGAGGTGTAAAAAGTGGCTTGGGCCTTTTTAAAAATATTTTTCTTAATAGGAGGGGGGCTGCCTTGCCCCCGTCCTGTGGCCACTTTTGGCCCCGGGGACCCCATCCCCGGGGCCAGCCATTTATTTATTTTTTACTTTTTTTGGAGGAGGGCCGTGGGGCCCCCCTCCCGGGCCACTTGTAGCCCCGGGGACCCCATCCCCCGGGGCTGGCTCACTCCATTGGGGACCCCAATCCCCCCACGGTCCCTGACGGCTTCCCGCGTCCTGCGGAAGCCGGCATTGCTTTTCTACATGGGGAGCAGCTAACAAGCTGCTCCCCATGTAGAAAAGCAATCGTCTTTGGTTTTTGGAAGAGAGAGCAGGTTTCCTGCTCTCTCTTCCAAAAACCAAAGCAGTTTGCTATGGTAGGGCGGGAGCCATGAGTCTCCGCCCTACCATAGCAAACTACAGTGTCCGGGAAGTAGGCACCCCAGGACACTGCAGGAACCGGCCCTGTGGGGTGGCGGTCCCCAGGGCCACCACAAGGCTCAAGGAGGGGGCCGCGCGGCCCCCCTCCCAACATTTAAAAGCCCCGAGGGTGGTGGTCCCCGGGGCAGGGGGGTCCGAATGTAGTGCCCCGGGGAGGTGACGTTCCCCGGGGCGTGTGGGGGGGCTTGAGCCCCTCCACGCAGGTTATTTTTTATTTAAAAAACAAAAGAAGCCCCGGGGGGGGTGGCGGTCACCCCCCCATACATAATGTTTAAGGCCCTGGGGTGGCGGTCCCCGGGGCCCCCCTGGGCCCCCAATTGTTATTATTATATATAAAGAAGCCCCTGGGGAGGCGGTCCCCCCGCATACATAATGTTTAAGCCCCGGGGGTGGCGTTCCCCGGGGCCCCTCTGGGCCCCCCAATATTATTAAAAAAAAGAAGCCCCGGGGGGCGGCGGTCCCCGGGGCTGTGGGGGGCCGTGAGCCCCGGGTTGGTGGTCCCCAGGGCTGGGGGGTCCCTCTGGGCCCCCCAGTATAATAAATCACAATGCCCCTGGGACTTGGCCCCCGCAGGGCTAATTACCACTAATGCGGGGTTCAGGTTTTTTTTTTTCTTCACGGATACGCGTATCCTACGCGTAGCCTGCGATTTAAAAACAAAAAACAATGTTGGCCTAGGGGGTCAGGATGTTTCTACCCTGCCCCCTTTACGTCTTTTGCGCACTTGTTTTTCAGTTTTCTTGTGCCTCGGTTCTACCGAGACACAAGATGGCTACCAACACTTCCTGGTTTGGAGTGTTGACAGACAGTTGACAGCCAATTAGCATGCAGCTCGTGCTCGTAAGGGTCCTCGGAGGATACGCGTCCCCTACGTGCCCATAGATATATCTATGATTTTCTCAGGAACTACTGCACGGAGGAACACCATTTAACAAAAAGCGTGATCTGTGAACCAAACTTTACCTTTTCGCCAAATTAGGTGTAATTCCGTTCAGCAGTTCAGGCTGTAGCCGCGCTTAAAGGTCCCTATGGAAAATTGCATGGCGAAAACACGATTTGGGACCCCTCTTTTTTGTCAGCCCTGCTTGACCAAACACCCTGAAACTTTCAAGATAGGAGCATAGCGGAGGTGTTGGGCTGGGACATCCCCCGCTCACCGAAGCTGGGCCTTCTCCATGTTATGGAACAAGTGGGAGGGAATATCTATAAACGTCATCTGCTGCTCCTGGGCAGCTAAAAGAGATATAGCTCGGGCCTGGAAGGACCCCAGGGCTCCCATGGTAGGGGTGTGGAAGAGGGGCTTGGACTTTTACATGGGGCTGGAGCGCCCGGTTTTTGAGGCCAGGGGTTGCCCCCCGAAAAATTTTTAAAATATGGAAGAGATGGGCGAACTACAGAGGACTGTGGCTGGAACTGCCAGCGCCACGGGATGCTGATGCAGAACACTTGCTTGTTGACCCTGGGTGAAACGGTACACACATCAATGGTGTTTTAACTAGGTTCTTTACTTTTGGACCACGTAGACACTGTGCGGGGATGGGTTCCGGGCGGGGGGATACAGGGGAGGGAGTTGGGGGAAGGGAGTTCGGTTGATTGAATAACTGGTATGTGATGGATATCTATTTGCACACTGCTCCTCTGGCTTCTGGAGAGCAGTGCCCTCTTTGTAATCCTTCAACAACAAGAAAATCCAATAAAATTTTGTTCTGAAAAAACAGATAGGAACATAGCCGAGCGCCCCATCTTCTTGGAGAATTTCGTGAAGATTCAACAACCGGCGCCAAAGTTATTCAAAATAGAATATTGCGGATTTCCTATGGAAACTAGGTCCTAACTATAACTACCTACTGGCGACCGCCAGTAGGTAATATATATATATATATGTGCTTCTGCTGGCCTCTGACTCGTCATGGATGGGGGAAAGAGGTCAGAGAAGTGCAATCCTAGGGAGGAGGAGGTGGTTGCTGGGCCTCTGGCTACTCCTTCCTTGGCTGATGTCCAGAGGATGATTGAAGCTGCTGTTTCAGCTACTTTTCAGGCCAGAGAAGCAGTGCAGCCTAAAAGACAGAAGTTGGATGCCCCTTTTCCCACCCAGCAGATACTGTAATTAGATTTCAATATTCCAAGAAAAAAGTATGAATGATCCTCATCAGTGGCTTCATGAACAGCAAAGAACCTTTTGGAGCAGCTCCCCAGCAGGAGGTTCCCGGCAGGATAGATGCAGGAGGAAAAGACCATCCTTAGCAGGTTTTTTCTGTCGGAGAGACGGAGGTATTTTATTTTGCTAGGCAAGCTCATTCGCAGGATTTGGAAGCTGCAGCAGCTGAGCCAGTCATTTGAGATTTTGTAAATGTTCTAGAAGGGCGCTTCATGGGCGGTGTATGTCAGAATACCTATATTATATATCTATATTACGGGTTAAATACTCGAGAATTTGAAAAATCAAATACCCACATACTCTTATCTTTCATATTTTGTTTAACCTTATGTGCCATAAATTAGGATAATTGATTATATTCCTGAATTCCTGCTTATTTGCTATGCATTATTTGTATGTTAATGTTGGTACTCTTTCGTTTTCTCCCACACATTTTTCCTTCCCCTCTTCCTCTGTTTAACCAATATTTATAGTATTAGTGAACTATAATAATATTTAATATTTAAGTGTGTCAATATTTAACTAAGATAATATTTAACAACATGGTGTTAATTTTATATATGATAATACTTAACTGTGATAAATGCTATTTATTTTAATATTTAATATTCTGTTCTTACTACCACTATGTCATGCAAACTTTGATTACTTATAGTATGTATATGAGAAACTCATATTATATGGACTTTCTTCCTTCTCTCCTCCTCTCCTTTTTTCTTTGATCTCCTCCTTTTCTTTAACACTAGATTCTCAAGATGCTTATCTCTTTCTCCCTATCCCTTCAACTTTTAACTCCAATCTTTATACTACAGATCAAATAATCCGATCTTCTGAATACTTAAGTATTCTTATCACCTCAACCTCAATGCTGTTACAATTATTGTACACTTGTCTTTTACTACTGAATTTGTTACCTGATGGGACTCCTTGTGATGTATTCCTATAGGTTCTGAATCGATCCTCCTATTCCTGACCCTATTCTGGTTAAACAAACCAACAAGTTAACTAGCAGTCAGCCCATGAGGCAGAAAACCCCCATGATGCAGATACCGTTATCTGACGCAGTCACACTACGGCACAGGAACGTGTTATCTGATTAGGTCATAACGCTTGCGATCTAATTAGACAAGCGATATTCCTCCAGCCCCTGATAAGGCATACGGAGTTCTCATAACAAATCAAACCTATGACAACCTGGGCAAAACCCTGCGGCCATTGTTTTGATTTCACCGAGAACTTCAGCAAAAGAATGTGCTAACGAGCAAGTCGTATGACATCCTTATTGACGTATCTATGTCCATCCTTACGTCAATCTCGGCACCTTAAAGGTATAAATATTACCGATATTGCCCTATGCAAACACACGCGGTGGTGACGAGACGGAGCAGCCATACTTGCCGAAGCCCAGAGCAGAGCAGACCCCGCTGGCGCAGCCCCGCCTTCCTGACGCGCTGAAATCGAGCAGCTGCCCATTTCTCCTGACGAGAAATCCAGCACCGGCGCTTCCGGGTAGCCCTCGCAGGCAGCCTGGAATATCGAGACCAGAGAGAGAGATACCATCCCTCATTCAACCTAGATTCCAGGTACAGAACTGAACAACCCCTCGCAGAGAATTCTTTAGTTATTCACTTGGCAAAAACAAACTTAACTTAAACTGTAACTTTCTATTCCCGCCCACGTATTAGGCTTAGGTCAGGTACACGGGGTAGGCGTATTTAGAAACACCAGTTGAGTACGTTTAGTCAAATGTATATGTGTATGTAATATATTTTATTCATTTTAAACCTTCATATGGCTTAGAAACCATATCAATGTTTTTACAGTATTATTTTATACTTCTGCTTCTAATGTATGCACTTTACTTAACTATAAGTATTGCAATAATATCGATCCATTTCTCTTGTATGAGAAAAGAGACTGATCAATAAATAACACCTTTTTATTGAACACGCCCGTCTCTTCCTTTTCTCTACATTCTGATGAGACTAAGAATGCACGTACTGACTGAGTAAAATAAATTGCCTTTTGTTCACACGACTCTCGAGATACACTCTTGATTAGGGGAGAGCAAAGTTGTCATGTTCTATGGTTGTCAGAAACTAAATCCCTTCTTGTCTAATCAGGGAAGTTAATTCCTTCCTGAACATTCCTGAAAGTTTCTAGTGAACTCTGAGCTAGCTGGCAAACCCAAAACTTTAAGTCTAACATCGACAGTAGTAGACCTAGTTAACGTCTGGTCTAGGCCTTTACTATTGAAGGTATTATTCCAATGCGCAGAGCCTATTGGGATAATAGGAACTACACTACATGGCGCCCAACGCGTTTGGAAAGGGCGATAAAACTAACGTAAGACATTTAAAGTAACTCAGTCGTGCTTTCTCACTCAGACCCCTTTTTTCCCATTATACTCCAAAGACGTCTGGAGTGGGTAAAAGGTTATATCCGCCAGACCTCGCAGGAGGGAACTCCTATGTATGGTTCTTGGTATAGTCAACGTTGAAGGATACACTGTTCCAAAATATTGTGCATCTAATCTTTGTTTCCATAAGAAACCTGATCTGCAAACAAAAAAAAAAAAAATAACCATCCTGTCAGTAAAATGGGAGACAGTGATGAAGAAAGAGAGGCAGTTAGATTAGCAACTGAACTCGCAGCAGCTGATGCTACAATGCAGGAAGCAGACCCGGATATAATACTCATCCCGGTCATCAAAAGGAAATCTATAACCATAAAACTTATAGAAAATGGACTGACACCTAGAGGTGGTACAGTCATATTCGTAATTGAGGCACACGAATATCGGCAGACAGAGGTATACTATTCATGGATAAACTTTCCAGCAGCAAATCCTGTATTACAAAATAGAGGAACCTCCTGAAACGTACACTCCTTTCGAGGAGGTGGAAGTACCACTCAAATTTCAAGAGCATTTGCTCTTATTTGATGGCGCCCTAAAACATAATAATCACATCACCAGGCTCGGTCCTTTAGGTAGACCAGGAGCAACGTGGCCGGTCCTAGCCGGATACACACCACATCCAGACATCGACGGGATGTCTGCAGCTAACCTGTTAACACAGCTAAAACAATTAATAAAAATACATAGACAATTAGTCCAGTATGTGATGCGGACTTCTACAATTCAGCCAGCAATTAAAATTCCACAGCTGACCCCTCACCAGGGGAACACAAATAAAATTACACCACAGAACATACAATCCTGCCTAGGTAAAGTACCGGCTAAACGGGAACAAATACCATTCTGGTTGGCACAGAAAATCACCCAAATAGAGGCGGTGTTTCCTGACACCACCCCATTAGAAAAACACAGGATTCTGACTATCTGTCTTCCAATGGGAATCGCACCACACATTGAGGACTGTGACACTTGGGGTACAGTCTTTGCTTCCATCTACACAAAAACGCACGGTGTTCCATCCATTTCGGTAATACCAGATGTGCTAAAACAAATTCAAGATGAATATGGTCCAGAACCCGCTTTAACTCTTGGTATGAAATTACTAAAAGACTTCAAGCAGGTCTCGGCTATATTGTTAGCCAACATAAAGGGAGAAGCAGCAAACGTGGAGATCCGCCAGAGGTTAAAGGAGACAGATATAGCAGACCAACCAGCTGAAATTGCCAGAATCATAGAAAAATCCTATGAGGAACTAGGTAGAGATAGTTTAGGTGGAATACCAGTAAAACCACAACTGATTGAAAGTCCTGAAAAAATATTTTTTAATAATAATTCAACATCACAGAAAAAGAGCTGGGATGGAAACAAACAATCCAATCCTAAAGAAAAGAAATTCCAGTCCAGAGGAAGGTCTCCTAGGCGAAGAGAGAAATCTCCGAACCAAAGACACAGGTCACCCCAGAGTGACCCCTCTGGGAAAAGATATAACCTTAGAAACAGGGATAATATAAAAAAGCCTGATAGATATCAAGACATTGATACACGTCCCTCTCAATCTTTTCAGACTTCCTCGCAGAAATCGGAAAGAAGAGGACGATCAGAACAAAGAGAAGAGCACGCCAAGTCCAAAGACAAGGAACCTGCTCAGCTAAAAAAGAAATTACAATTTTCAAAGAAGAAGGTAGCCAGCATTAAAATAGTTAACAATGCCGAGAATTCTGAGGACACAACTGAAAAACGGGGAATGGGCTCAGACAATGCTAGACAGCGCAGCAGAAGTGAGCATAGCTCGCAAAGTCCTTATGAATCATCTGGAGACAGTGGACACGAATGAATATCTTCAAGTGGAAACTGCAGACACCAGAGTTAGCAAACCTCACAAAATATACGAAATAACATTGCGTATAGAGGGGGATAAGACTAGAAAAATAAGGGGACTATTTTGGGATAATCTCTCCAAGGGCTATGATATCCTTCTAGCTGAAAAAGACTGGCCACCAGAGTTTGTCAGGGATTGCCCTCATGGCGAAGAAGTAATTATGCCTGCCTTCTCAAATCATATCCCAATTCATAAAAAATACACACTTGCTAGAAAGTGGGCAGTGGCTCTAGCTCCTGCTTTATATAAAAATCACGTGGGATGGGATGAGGACTCTCCTCACAAAATCCAGTTAAAATCACAACCTACTGCACAAAGGCAGTATCCAATTAAGCAAGAAGCTAAAAAACAGGTAAAAGAAATACTAGATCAGCTAGAATACCAGGGGGTGATTGAAACTTGCACCTCACAAATGAACAACCCTTTGTTTCCGGTCTCCAAACCAGACAATTCATATCGTCTAGTTTTGGATTACCGACACCTTAACACATGTTGCAAAACTTTTGCAGTGCAAAATTCGCATAGTGCTGCACTAATGAATAACATAGTGCGCAAAAAATACAAAACAACCTTAGACATCTCTAATGGATTCTTTTGTCAAAACATAGCACCAGAGAGCAGATATTTGTCTGCGTTCTCAATAAATGGCACTCAAAAACAATTCTGTCGGTTAGCCCAGGGGTACAAGAACAGCCCGGGAGTATTCTCAGCGAGAGTAACAGAATTACTACAAATATATGATGATGAAGCATTATCTTATGTCGACGACATTTATTTAACAGATGATGACTTGGAGACTCACTTGAAGAGAGTGAACACCATAATACTTGGGTTCGCAGCAGAGGGTTACAAATTCAACTTTAAAAAATCCAGAATTGCCCATCTGACAGTCCTGTTCTTAGGATATGAATTATCAAGTGAAGGCAAAAGCCTGGCCGACAATTTCCTAGAGAAATGTGCCGTAATCCAAGCACCTAGAACACTAAAAAACCTACAGTCGATTCTAGGCTTCCTAAATTTCGGAAGAACATACATTGCAAATTACGCAGAAAGGGTCAAACCCCTATATGATCTGATAAAACCAGATTTTAAAAGATCCAATTGGACTCAAATACACACAGAAATTTTGAGATCCTTACAAACAGACATGCTAATTAAAACAAAATTAGAAACACGTGATAACACACGCAATCTTGTGATTCGAGTCATCCCAGGGAGATGCGGATTCACATACCTGACCTCTAATGAGGGAGAAAAGGTACCAATTGCATTCAAATCACACTTGTACACAGAAGCTGAAAAGAAGTTCAGCATTAAAGAAAAAATTGTTCATGCTGTTCAAACCGCAATAGCTAGAGAAAAAGATCAAGCTGACGGTAGACATGTCACAGTCAGAACAGCAGAATCAGCCTTTGAGGCACTAACAACACCGTGTAATTTACCAACAACAACACTGAATCCGGAATGGATACAATGGGTGAACTCAATTACAACGGACAAAGTATACTACTACTTTGATCCAGAACTAGAAGAATTAAAAAATCTAGAATATGAAGAAACATACCCTCTGCCAATCGACATTCTGCCTTTACGACATTACGCCTGTGTAATTTATACAGACGGACATGCTCAACCCCCCGTTTGGGGAGAACAGGCATACAACCCCACATGTGGGATTACAAAAGAAGTGTGGCGCGGAGGTAAACTAAAACCTCTATTAACAAAAACACACTCAGTAGAAACTAATTCAGAACAACAAACTGAAATACTAGCATTGAAAATGGCGCTAGATAATGCGGATCGCGAATTCCCGACACTTATAGTGTCAGATTCATATTACTGCGTCAAATCATATAACAAGGATTTGCAGACATGGAGTCAAAACGGTTACAAAGATGACACAAATGCACCAATAAAGCAGAAACTGCTCTGGGAACAAATAGCTCTTTTACAAAAAGAGCTACCAAAGACTCACGTGACACACTCACTGAGTCATCAGCGTGATGGCGTTCACGTTGCAGGGAATTCATTGGCTGAAACAGCCACAGCGGCAGCCACTAAATAGGCTCCCGTAGTTCGAAAAAAGCGTACATTAAAATACATTGACGGTGAAACAGTGCTGGCGGTGAAAACGTCATCAAAAGGCGACTGCTCAGCGCTACCGATCAACTATCCACTCAATTATACATACATAATCGATGCAAACTCCGTCCCTTTTGCTCGAATCCCTGGAGTGGGGGATAGAGTGATTCCAAACATGGACAGGAGAAACTTGTTAATCGCAGACGCACATATGGGCGAGGGTCTCAGACACCTCAAACTAAAAGATTCTCTGGAAGAATTACAATCACGGTACTGGTGGCCAGGCATGAGCCTGCGTCACACCATGTTTGTAAAAAACTGCCCAAACTGCAACAGAGATCGCAGTGGGGAGAGAAACAGTTTAATACCTCGTCGTTTTACTCCAGAAAAAATCAAGAGTAAAAAGGAAGGCTTGCGATTAACATATACAGGCTAGTTTCCACTTATAATGTAGACCACCAGCACTCGGCTGACGTCTGGACTGTTATACAAAGATTTGCGAGTCTAAATGGCATATACGCTAAGAGCATGCTACGTTTGACCATTGTTTTCACTCTAGCCCTCCAGCCTGATGGGAAACATGGCCAAATGAGCATAGCACAGCGGGAATCTTCTCACTTCCTTCCTGAGGGATACGGGATGGTGTAAAGAAAAAACCAAGGCATAAAGCAATCTATAACGGAAAGGATATTAGGTTCGGGAGCTGGGTGGGTCAAACATCTAATAAGTGTCCAACGTAGTCTAAATAACTTGCCAAGAAATTCTCTGAAGGGATTCAGTGCGTACGAATTATTATTTGGAACTAGGATGTTGATCTCTGACATTGATAGTCAGACTTCAGTGGTGAAAGAAAAAGCTTTGATATCAAAGACCGTTTGGCTATTTTGCAGGACTTAAACAAAACAAGAAAAGACCTGAGCAACATAAAGTTGAAACAACAGCCAACAACCACTGAAGAACCACCACCTGTCCCAGCAAGACCTGTCTGGATTCCAAAGGTCGGGGATCTAGTCAGGGAAAAGATCGCGGTAAAGAAGGAATTTGGGCCTTCTTACAGAAAAGCAGTTCCTGTCTTGTCTATCAACGGGACAAGATCAGTTGTACTACCGCCACTTGCTGGTAAAAAGGAGAACCGAGTTGTATCCATCGACCTGGTAAAACCACAATCATGTGGCCGATAACAAACAGTAGGCCAAGTGGACTCCCAATAAGTAGCCGAACACCAAGGTTTGCTACCAGTACAGAGGTCCTAACGAAGAGGCTCATCACATTCGAAACGCCTACAGAAGAACAACAAGGACTATGCAACAATGCAATAGAACTCAGACCTCTGAAAACCCAAATAAAAACATTTAGCAAAGACACACCAATCTATAATGAAGTACCAAGCGAAAATGCAAGAAACAGTAATCCTGAAGCAATTGGAACAATTGACAGAACTGCATCCGGCTTAAACTTCGATGATTCGTCTGAAGGCTTCAGTGAATCAAAGACACAGCCATCATCAAAAACCTTTAAAGATAAAGCAAAAGAACTTTTGAAACAACTAAAAGAAACATATCTGATTTCTCCATGGATCGAATTTTGGGTGGGTTTTGGTGCATTTATCCTCATACTTTGGCTCATCATGGTACTTACTTTGGGACGCTTCATTGAGGGAAAATATGCTAAAATGGACACAGCAAGTCAGAAAATCAACTTGATCCTCAAACCACACACATCTTCACACGTCGAGAAAAGAGAACTTTCTTCAGCCAACTTCACAGCCAATCCTATACCGGGTGGGGTAGCATGGGATAACACTGACTATGAAATTTATGGTCCGGTCGAAATCCTGAAATATCCACACAAAATTAAGATCTCATTGAGTGACTTTGCAAAACCAAGCTCATTTGCTGATGATTGGGACTTCGAAAGCATTAATAATATGATGTCTGACTTAGTAATGTCTGCTAAATTTACCAAACATGATTATTTGCAGGGTTCTACAAATTATGATAGTATGTACTGTTATAACCACTATGGTAACCATTTTTACATAGATCTGCACAACCTAGAAATGTTTTAAATTATAATCAATGGGAACATTGTGCAACCCCTCCAAAAGGAAGCTCAAGAACCTTCTATGACAAATATTCATACTTTTCAGGTTTTAACACAAGTAATGCTGAAGCATTTTATTTCAAATTGTCAAACAAGACAGGAACTAAGACCATGATAACACACACAAAATTGATATATTCAGACTCATTCTTTGAACAAATGAATACTTTTGGTTTTGATTATTGGGACAAAAATGTTGAATTGAAAAGTGTTTGGGGCACAAAAGAATGGCAAGTACAGGGTATAGAATCTTTGTTTAGAGCCTGCATGATCCCAGAACAAATGATATTTTTAAACGACACTGTTCAACAAACTACCTGTCTTGGCCTAGCCAAAATCAAAGACTTAAATAAACCGTCTATTCCAAAACCAACAATGTACAGCAATACCTCTACAGATGAGGAGACAGACGTAAATTATGTATTAAACCAAAACAGAACACATCCTGATTGGAAACAGTGGTTGATCTGGCCCACAGATACTAATAACTGTCAAGACAGATTCCTGAACAAAACACAGGGGTTCAAAATGACCAGGCCAGACCCTAGATATCCTCAAAGACAACACCCAGGGATAATAACCACCTACAGTGTGGGCAAATTATGCCTTCAATGGCTACAAACTTCCACACTGACAGAAATTAAGCAACACCTACCTTTTCTTACTGATGGTGCTGACTTGCGTGATTTCATTATGGGACCGCGCAAACAGCGTCAAAAACGTTTCATAGCAGCCTCTGTATATGCAGCATACAATGAGGCCTGGAAGGTTACTCAAATTGAAGCAAATCACTTTGCAGATTTGATTTTAAATAGTCACAATCAATCCCGTGACACTTTCAAGATCATCAAAGAGTTATCCCTTCCTGCCTGTGCAGACAGCCAAATTAAGCCCTCGCAAGAACTATGTGATGGCATAGCTCTATTCTTCCAGGAGAAAATTATAAAAATCATTGAGGGACTGAAAGATGCGCCAAGTCCGCCATTGCTAGATAATAACAACAGCTTCTCGGAACATCGGGAGACAAATACAAGATGCTCACAACCTAAGGCCTTCTTAAATACCTTTGAGACCCCCACAGAGGAAGATTTCATAAAACAAGCCCTTAACACGACATCGAGATCCCCTCTGGACCCTCTACCCCACAAAATAGTAAAGGAGTTCAGGGAAGAAATCTTCCCAGTATTGCATCAGCTGTGCAACCAATCCCTCGATACGGGCACCGTACCAAAAGACTGGAAACTGGCGATTGTTACCCCATTATTGAAAAAATCAAACCTAGACCCAAACTGCTATAAAAACTACCGACCTATATCGCTCTTACCTTACCCCATCAAAATCCTAGAGCGATGGGTCAGCAGAGCATTAGCCCTCTTCCTGGAAACCAACAACATCCTGGAAGAGGAGCAGTTTGGATTCAGACCTGCTCACGGGACAGAGACAGCTCTGGTGACAGTTCTGGACGACCTACGAATGCGGACGGACAGGGGAAATTCAGCAACCCTAATTTTGCTGGACCTGTCCGCCGCATTCGATACGGTAAGTCATGACATCCTGCTGACAAGATTGAGGAACATTGGAGTTGGGGGAATCGCGCTGGATTGGCTCCGCTCCTACCTGAGAGACAGGTGGCAAGCGGTAGCCATCCCTCCATTTCAGTCAAAATTTGTCAAAGTCCCACACGGGGTCCCACAGGGGTCAGCCGTTAGCCCTATACTTTTTAATATATATATGCAACCCCTGATAAGCATCATCAAAACCCATGGCGTCAGCGTAACCAATTACGCAGACGACACGCAGTTGATGATCTCCCTTGATGGTGCTCAGGCTGACTCCCTTGAGACCTTTCATGCCTGTATGTTGGAAATGACGCTTTGGCTCAATCAGAATTCACTGCAGTTCAACAGTGACAAAACGGAAATACTACACTGCACGATAGGAGGAATACCCAAGGGCTTACCCATAGACTTCTGGCCTCCTGAGCTGGGGAACTCTCCAGTACCAGTGAACTCAGTTAGGAATCTTGGAGTCACATTTAATAACAGGCTGAGCCTTGAAACCAATGTCAACAAACAGGTCAGTAGCTGCCTTGCCCTTATGCGAGGACTCCGCAAGCTGCTGCCCCTCCTGCCTTTACAGGTTAGAGCCACCATAGTCAGGAGTACCATCCTCAGCCGCCTGGATTACTGTAACGCACTCTTATTGGAATCTCCTATATATCTCATTTCCAGGCTTCAAAGTGTCCAGGCGGCTGCAGCAAAGCTGGCACTGTCTCGAGAACGAAGATCATCTACTACCCTTGCCCTGGCTGACCTACATTGGCTGCCCATTCATCAGAGGATCCTTTTTAAATCCCTTTGCATTGTCTTTAGAGCAGTGCATGGACTAGGCCCCCAACCACTCCAAAACAAACTTAACTGGTATAAACCCACCCGATCTCTTCGATCCTCTTCCTTAAATCTTGCTAATGTACCCAGGATTAAAAAAACAACCCTTGGCGGTAGAGCTTTTAGTAAAGCGGCAGCTCAATTATGGAATAGCCTACCTATTGACATCAGAAAAACAAGTGATCTATTGCCCTTTCGAAAAAAGGTAAAAACATGGCTCTTCCCGAAAAACTCAAATCTTTAGATCTCGAGTCCTTGTCCCCTATCTACCGCACAGTACTTTTCAGCCTAGGTACCCAGCGCCAGGATGCCCGTAGGGTTGCAGAGCGCTTTACAAATGGCAAAATAAATAAATAATAAATAAACAGCAGAGAGAATACGGGAAATTGACCGTATTAATTTGGAAAAATCACTTTCTGTAGTGGACAATGGGTTAATGACTCTGTCCTCCAGAATTTTTTCTTTGGACAGCATTGTGTCTTCAGCAATCGACATATTATCGCAAGACTTACTGTTATTACAACACGGTCAGTCTCAATTGCGTTCTATTGTACAGCTTGGCTGGACGTTACAAAATCTGCGTTCAGGCTATGTGCCTTGGCGTTTAATCAACACAACGTCACTATTCCAAATCTTTAACCTTACTGATAGACAAGTCAGTATGGCACAAAAGGGTGCTGATTATACAATCTTGAGCATTGAAAAACTCGAAAGATTACCAGTGACAATGTCAGAACGACCTGTCAGTGAATGGATAATACATGGGATAATAAATATTCCAATCTCAACCTTCAGGTTTCAATACTGCCAAAAATATATACAGGCTGGCATGTACGAGAAATTGGGAAAGGGGTACATTAAAACAACATGGAACCTGCCCTATTCACATGCATGTGTCAGTAATAAAGGACAGAAAGTGTTTCTTAGTGGCAATAATTGTGCAATGTCACTAAGCGGCACGCTTCTGTGTAACGGAATTAGTTTGCATGGAGCCTGTGAAGGGAATTCATACAACCTTTCATGTCACCAGCAAGGCGCACCTGCAACAGAGATAGAACCATTCTTTCAAAGACTCTACAATGGGAGTTACATTCTAATTGTAAATCGCAGATGTTGTAGTCTTATGCCCGGGACTCCTTATCTCGTAACTACGACTGCGAAGGTCAAGTGCTGTGGACGCTCATTGTTCCCCAGCTCCTTTCCAGACAGGGAGGCAAGGGCATGGCCCAATTTGAAAATTACTTCTATTCGAATAGATACTTTAAGCAGAATGAAAACAGTGCTTCTTCAGACGCCTACAAGGCTCACGTCATCAAAAGAAACTTATGATCTACAAGTCGCAAGGACGACTGCAGAGATACATTCATTGTTATCAACTAATTCCCCCATACATTTCGCAGAAATCCTGATTGAAATCTTAAATATTTCTGATACCAATGGGGTCTCAAAGGTATTTAAGACAGTATTTTCGATGGCATTAACACCATTCAAAGCCAAACTGGGTATTTTTCCAGATTTCGTCCATTCGATTTTTGGCGGACTTCCCCTGATCTTGGGACTAATTGCAGGAATCCTATTCTTAGTCCTTATTTTTCGTTATGGCAACCCATGTCACAGACAAAACTCTTGCGACAAGGGAAGAAACAATCCTAGCCATTGGATACCGGGACCGGATATCAAAAATCCTGGGACTCTCCCGGCTTAGAGACCTGAACATGACTTGGTTTCTATCATTTCGACCAATGTGGCAAAGGTGTGTTTTACCTGTATTAAGGTGTCTGCTATGCGGAGAAGAATGCGTGTTAGACACCTGTCTGACGCTACAATCGGATGCGCCTATGGATGCAGAAACATTGTTGAGCCCGATCAAGGTTCACGCTTTGTGCTGCCCTCAAAGGCTACCAATCCTGATGACGGCATTCGTGGAAGCTTCACCACTACGATTGAGGGGTAGTGAAGTTCAAGATGAAAGCAGCATCGAACAGGTACGACCTTCTGTCAGCAATGCGAATCAGAACGTCAATGGAGACAATCATGCGCACGAATGCATGGTTACACCTTTTTCCGAGTTAGTGGAACTTTCCCAGGAAGCTGTTGACAGCTTTTTCGAAAGCCTAAATGATATGATGTTCTCACCAGAGCAGAAATAGAGACTTTTGAGCAAGCTCGCACACGGCGTTCCCTGAATTCGGCCTTCAACTTTAAAAATAAAGTCACATGAACAATTTCACCTCCAGTTCACGGACAGCAATTTTCAGCAGCCCCAAAATATTTTTGCATATTTTTCGGGACACTATCTTCTGCTTAAAGTAAGAACTATTCTTAGAGAACTAAGGTTTCTAAATTTTAGATAGCTTATAGACATTAGCTGCCCGCTGGTATGTTCATAAATATTTTATTCTGTGATGGAATGGTCTCGAACCTTTTTTTCTGTATTAAGAGCCATTTCATGTGTAAATTATCATATACCAAATAGCAATAATGTATACAAATGCGTGATTACTTTGGCATTATTCTACAGCTTGAGTGCATACAATACATATGATTGCAATTCTTCCGTATATTTGAAAAATTTCAAAATGCATTTATGTATTTTGGGGTGGTAAGGTATACACTATACTCTATAGTATGTTTTACTATGCATAGATTAGTAAATATGTCCATAGTTAGCGTGGAGTGGGTGTGATGTATTCCTATAGGTTCTGAATCGATCCCCCTATTCCTGACCCTATTCTGGTTAAACAAACCAACAAGTTAACTAGCAGTCAGCCCATGAGGCAGAAAACCCCCATGATGCAGATACCGTTATCTGACGCAGTCACACTACGGCACAGGAACGTGTTATCTGATTAGGTCATAACGCTTGCGATCTAATTAGACAAGCGATATTCCTCCAGCCCCTGATAAGGCATACAGAGTTCTCATAACAAATCAAACCTATGACAACCTGGGCAAAACCCTGCGGCCATTGTTTTGATTTCACCGAGAACTTCAGCAAAAGAATGTGCTAACGAGCAAGTCGAATGACATCCTTATTGACGTATCTATGTCCATCCTTACGTCAATCTCGGCACCTTAAAGGTATAAATATTACCGATATTGCCCTATGCAAACACACGCGGTGGTGACGAGACGGAGCAGCCATACTTGCCGAAGCCCAGAGCAGAGCAGACCCCGCTGGCGCAGCCCCGCCTTCCTGACGCGCTGAAATCGAGCAGCTGCCCATTTCTCCTGCCGAGAAATCCAGCACCGGCGCTTCCGGGTAGCCCTCGCAGGCAGCCTGGAATATCGAGACCAGAGAGAGAGATACCATCCCTCATTCAACCTAGGTTCCAGGTACAGAACTGAACAACCCCTCGCAGAGAATTCTTTAGTTATTCACTTGGCAAAAACAAACTTAACTTAAACTGTAACTTTCTATTCCCGCCCACGTATTAGGCTTAGGTCAGGTACACGGGGTAGGCGTATTTAGAAACACCAGTTGAGTACGTTTAGTCAAATGTATATGTGTATGTAATATATTTTATTCATTTTAAACCTTCATATGGCTTAGAAACCATATCAATGTTTTTACAGTATTATTTTATACTTCTGCTTCTAATGTATGCACTTTACTTAGCTATAAGTATTGCAATAATATCGATCCATTTCTTTTGTATGAGAAAAGAGACTGATCAATAAATAACACCTTTTTATTGAACACGCCCGTCTCTTCCTTTTCTCTACATTCTGATGAGACTAAGAATGCACGTACTGACTGAGTAAAATAAATTGCCTTTTGTTCACACGACTCTCGAGATACACTCTTGATTAGGGGAGAGCAAAGTTGTCATGTTCTATGGTTGTCAGAAACTAAATCCCTTCTTGTCTAATCAGGGAAGTTAATTCCTTCCTGAACATTCGAGAAAGTTTCTAGTGAACTCTGAGCTAGCTGGCAAACCCAAAACTTTAAGTCTAATATCGACAGTAGTAGACCTAGTTAACGTCTGGTCTAGGCCTTTACTATTGAAGGTATTATTCCAATGCGCAGAGCCTATTGGGATAATAGGAACTACACTACATCCTATGGGACGCATAGCTCGACGGTTTAGACCTGCAGAGAGTAGTCCCATTCCGCTAGTGCTGTCTTTTCCCCACGTAGCATGTCTACTATTTTTTCCTTTCTTTCTTTCTCTTATCTTTTTTCAGTTTTTCTAGAATTTTACTTCCCCCCTCTTCACTTGTTCTTCCGTGTATTTATAAGCAACTCTCTTATTTTACTTTTCACAATCTTTCAACCTCCTTGGATTTTTAAAGAAGTGTTCTGATTTCATCCTTGACCTTTCTACTTACCTGGAGCCTACTTACATTCCATCTCCCCCTTTTCCTTTTCTTCCCTTCTTCTTTTCTTTTTTTCTTTAATTCCTTTTTTCATCCTCTTTATTTTACATAGTCTTTTCCCTTATTCCCCATCTCCCCTCTTTACCCTGATACCCCCCATAATCTGTACAGCTTTAATTGTTATACTTTATTCCCTTCTTTACTTCACTCCTCCCATAACCTAACACTTCTCATTCCTTACATTAGTATTTTTGTCTTCAAAACTAACCTCTTTTGCATTCTAACGCAATTATGACAGCGAACATTTCTTCTTCCTCTCATTCATTACGTATTATTTTGTAGAATGTTAATTGCCTTACACATATTATTAACCGCATGCGCGCTAGCGGTTTTCCCGCTGCGAGCTGCGTTTTTTCAAAAGCCGCGTTACATGACGAGCTCAGCTCGTCATGAGCGTACGAGCGTCGTAACTCATGACGAGCTAAGCTCGTCATGAGCGCGGAAGGGGTTAAACATATGAAAGCACGCTTTATTTGCAAATGAAAAGAACTGATATGGCTCTTCTGCAAAAGACTCACTTGGATGCTTTAGAATCATCTAAATTACAGCGAGATTGGGTGGGAAAAGTCATTCATTGTAGATTGACAACACAATCTTCTCTTGCGAAGGACCAGCCACGGAAATGTGGAGTGGCTATTCTTTTAAACAAATCCCTACCCGTCACAATTGTCAAGACTTTGGTTGATCCACAAGGCAGATATGTCTTTGCGAAGTTAAAAATAGGAGATAGGATCCTTTGTGTTGGCTCAGTATATGCTCCAACAGCAGCTAAACACTCCTATCTTCTCAACCTGAACCGATTGCTAATTGAAATTGGAGTATCTAGCTACGTCATTGGTGCTGTTTGAAATCTTGCTCGTGGCGTAGTTCTGGACAGAACAGGTCTCTTAGATAGAAGTAATGAAGGAGACAGTACTTTGACGGGGAGGCATAACATAGGATCACAGATTGGCGGTTCATTGGTACCTCTGTCATCTCTCAGATAAGGAATACATCCTACTTTCTTCTTCTCATGGCACACAATCCAGGATTGAATATTTTCTTATTTCCCATTCAGTAGTCCCTAATTTTTTAAGCTGCCCTTTCGGACCAATCTCCAGTTCTTTTTGCTCTAGAAATAGGTCTACCTGCTCCAGGCCGTAAACTATGGCGTATAAATGGGGGCGTGGCCACGGAGGCGACCAAGATGGCCGCTTCTGACTGAAGCTCCGCCGTCCGGGCGGCAGATCTTCTCCATCCTGCCGGATTTAGCTTGACCTGACACCGGCCAGCGGATGTATGACGTTACAACGCATACTTTTACCACGCATACCTTTACAACGCGGTTTTTACATCGCATACCATTACAACACATAGCCCTTTTGGGTGTTGGATAGTGAATAGTTTAATTTACTATTCCAACTCCAGTCCCCGTGGACACTAGGGAAGGTTATTGGATAGTAAATTAACCTATTCCCTATCCTAGAGCGCCCCCCAGAGCAATGCGTTGTAATAGTTTGCGTTGTAAAAGTTGCGTTGTAATGGTAGTTCGTTGTAAAAGTTTCGTTGTAAAGGTTGTATACCCCGGCCAGCATATCCATCCTGCAGCGGTGACGTTTCGCCACCATCCGGCATCTGTTTGGGGTCCAGGAGTGCCCCGGGAGGACTACACGGCGGAGGAGACGGAGCACCACCCCATCGGCGTCCTCTCTAACTGCGCCTGGCCTACCGGTGAGTTCGGCACCGAAGACGCGTCGCTGCTTGCCCTTGACTGGCCTGCGGCGTTGGGGGCCTGGTTGTGCTTCCTTTGGTCTTGCGGGGGGGCCGCCCGGTGGTTTCAGGGCTCCGGGGCGCGCGAAGGCCTTCGGGCCCGGTGCGTGGGTCAGAGCCGGGGACTCGAGTGGCTGCCATCCCCGGCTTGGACTGGGGGCTGTGTTGCCTCGTCCCGGTGTCGCGGGGGAGATCGAGGGTGGGTGGGGGGTCGTCTCTGTGGCTGGGACCGCAGGGGGGCTGGGTGGCCCCGCCTTCTATCGGGGACTTCTCCCTGTACCTGCCTGCTATACGGAAGCGCTACACACAGCGACTCTGAGCGCATTTCCATTACCTGCGCAACAGCTTTGTGCCGCCATTTTCCGAGGGGAAGGCCTGCTATTGCCTGATGCACTTTGGCCTCTGGAAGCAGACCGTGATTTGACTGCTGACCGCGAAGTGGCAGCAGTCGCTGTCCGAGTGCGTGCCCCCCCTGTGCCGACCTGAGGATTGCTTTGGGGTGCCCGGCCTCGGTGGGGCCTCTTTAGGGGACTACGTGCCTGTCGCTGTGCCTCCCCCCTGCCTCATACGAATCGTCAGGTTCCCTACGCTGCCCCTGGATCTCTGCGACGAGGACCTGGCTGACCACCATGGGTAAGAGAGATCCCAACCAAAGGAAACTCAGCTTCGACAAGTCCTCCTTACTTACCACAGAGTCCGCAACGGGGTCCTCGTCAGACGCGATGCCTCCTCCCACACAGGATGCCACCGCCACGCTGGTCACCACCATGATGTCCGAAATGAGGGCCGGCTTCAAATCACTGGACAACAGATTTGACACTTTGGAGCAGAGATTAGCGGACATGGACTCCAAAGTACAGGTAAATGATCGCCGGCTGGACGTGGTCGAGGCCCGGGTGTCGGATCTTGAAGACACGGGCGCGAAAGATCGGAAAAGGCTTGAACGTGTTGAGAAAATCCTGAAAGAAGTGGCCATTAAAAACGAAGATTTGGAGGCACGCGGACGACGCAATAACGTCCGAATTTTGGGTGTGGCGGAATCTACCCAGACGGGCAGGATGGATGTCTTTGTTGAGAACCTGTTAATTGAACTGTTTGGCAGGGATCACTTCACTCCAGGTTTGTGGTGGAGAGGGCCCACCGATCTCTGGGACCCCGTCCGAAGCCTGGTCTACCACCACTCCCCATCATAGCCAGGATCATGAACTTCAGGGACTGCGACGCGACACTTAAAGCGGCTCGAGAGAAGGGAGAGATACGATGGCAGGGCGACTCCCTGTCCTTCTATCTGGACTTCACTCTCATGGTCCAAGAAGCCCGCCGGAAATACACTGGGGTGAAGGCCACGCTCCGCAATCTAGGCCTTAAATACGGGATGCTTTACCCCGCACACCTTAGAGTGGAAGTCGCTGGTAGACCGCGCATCTTTGATACCCCTACGGAGGTCCAAGAATTTTGTGACACATATAAATCTAGGGACACGCAGGCAGCAGACACTTCCAGAACGCCTTCTCCAGCCCAGGAAGACTCGCAGCACAGTGTGGATCTGTTTTCAGGCTCCGGCCATGGCTGACACTTGTGGCGTTGCCACCCCCAATGGCGGTTGCCTTGACTCTCTTGGGGTTTATTGTTTTACTTCTTGCGGTGCACCCAGTCTACATTGCTATTTTTCAACGCATGCTATTCCATTACACCGCTTTATTGGGATGGGTTTTCCTCTTTGGGGTTTATGAGAGGTTGGGCGGGGGGTGGGAGTGGGGTTTTGTTTGGTTTTGTTCTCCTCAAATGTGTCACAACATTGTCACCATTGCCTATTGTGTGCTGAGCTGCTTCTGTCATAGGTCATCATTCTTGGTCCAGCACCCATGGCCAGGATAGGGTTACAGGCCGGCCCCTCCGGCCTTGCACTGATGTCGTGGAATGTCAGGGGGTTGAATAACGCCAAGAAGTGCAGACAGGTTTTCAACTACATCGCCCGACACAAGATAGACGTGGTTTTCCTGCAGTAAACTCACTTGTCAGCTGACGCTGCCTCCCAGGTTGCCAAGAGTTGGGGCCCTCACCGCTTCTTTTCCCACTACAGTAGATACTCCAGGGGGGTCGTTATTTGCATACATAATCGCGTTCCTTTTACACCATCGCACACAGTGATTGACAGCGAGGGTAGATATATCATTGTTGCGGGTACTCTGTTGGACCACAGGATTACGCTTGTTGGGGTTTATGGGCCTAACACTGACACGCCTGCTTTTTACACTGAGCTACAGGTGCACCTGTTGAACTTGGAACCGGGGCTTCTGATACTTGGTGGCAATTTTAACCTGCTGCTTAACCCAGCCAGAGACAGTACGTCTTCGGCCCCAGACACGAAACCCCGTTCTCGACCAGTCCTTCTTGACGTTAGCTCCCATTTTTCCTTCATTGACATCGAGGCTTCCTTACATTCCCGCACACCCACGTACACACACTATTCGGGGTTTCACGACACCTGGACCAGGATCGACTACTGGCTGATTTCCCCAGACGTGGTTGGTTGGGTGGATGACCTCCTTACACTCCCTCGCACTTTGTCAGATCATTCCCCCATTGTGCTACGACTGAAGGTCCCCAGGGCGGGTGGCTATGAGAGGCGGTGGCGCTTCCCCGGGAAAGCTTTATCGGACCCTGTATCCACTGAAGAGGTCAGGGAGGCCATAGATGAATATTTTGAACTCAACACAGGCACGGTAGACACCTGGGCGGTTCTGTGGGAGGGCTTTAAGGCAACTATCAGGGGAGTGTGCATTGCTAAACACACAGGAGCCTTGCGCGATATTCGCACCACCCTGCTCCAGATAGGGCGAGACATAGCGGCGTTAGATTCGGAACAAGTCATAAAACATACGGAGGAACGGGAAACAAGCCGATTGCAGCTGATGATGCGATTCTGTGAGGTAGCGGATAGAGAGCTTCGATTTCTGACTGGGGCACACACGGCTAGGCAATATGGTGAGGGCGACCGACCGGGCAAACTGCTAGCTCATTTACTGCGACCCCCACGCAAGTCTGCTTACATCACCGAACTTGTGCGCCCCGCTGGAGACACTCTACACACTACACCGGCAATATGCGATAATTTCTTGCACTATTACGCATCCCTGTACACTTCCACGTTGACTGATGACGCCGTAGACCGTGGTAACTATCTTAACAAGATAGCGATGGTGTACTTGGAGAAATGGATGGTTGATTTTTTAGCTGATCCCATCACGCCTGACTTAATCATCGAAGCTATCGACTCCATGAAAGGGTCTTCGGCCCCCGGTCTGGATGGCTTCTCGGCGGACTTCTACAAGGCCTATAAAGAACTGCTGGTCCCCCGTTTAGTGGAGGTATACGCTGAGGCCCTGGAGACGGGCTGTTTGCCCCCCACGCTTCGGGGGGCGGTCAGAGTGCTTTTGCCCAAGCCGGGAAGGGATCCCACGTTGTGTAGTTCTTATCGCCCTCTCTCTTTGTTAAACTTAGATTACAAGATCCTGGCAAAAGCCATCGCCATCCGCTTGTCACTACTGATGGAGTCCATTATCTCCCCGGCACAGTCTGGCTTTGTACCGCATCGCTCCACATCGCTTAACCTCCGCACACTCTTCTCCGTCCTGCACCGGGTGGATCCCGCCATCCCAGCGGCGGCGATTCTCTTAGACGCCGAAAAAGAGTTCGACTCTTTAGAATGGCCATTCCTTATGTCGGTGATGCGCCGGATGGGCATTCCCGAGTGCCTGGTGAATACGGTGGAATTGCTTTACACGCGGCCTGTGGCGCGGCTTCGCCTCAATGGCCCTATCATTGCACAATTCTCCCTGTCGCGTGGCACGCGACAGGGCTGCCCCCTCTCGCCGCTTCTGTACATCTAAGCAATGGACCCGTTGGTCCGTCACTTTCAGGAAGGGCACTTATATCGGGGTCTTCAGTTCCGCACTGGACCACTCTTGGTGTCTCTTTATGCGGATGACACCATCCTTTACGTCCGGCAACCGCAGGTCAACCTTGAACCGTTGATCGCGGAAATAACCTGGTTTGGTGGGTTTTCGGGGTTGCGCATAAATTGGCACAAATCTGTTATATTTCCACTCACGCCTAGCACTACGGAATGGCCCTGCCCCTTCCCCCTCACTTGGAGCCGAGGTTCGGTGAAATACTTGGGGATACAAATACACCTGGAAACCGAATCCATCATCAGACTCAATTACGGCACCGCGCTGACTGCTCTGGAAGGTCAGATTGAACGATGGAATCGTCTCCCATTGTCCATGGCTGGGCGTATCGCAATCATTAAAATGATGGTGCTGCCACGTTTTCTATACCTGTTCAACAATATACCTGTACCTCTCACCAAAATTTTCTTCACGCTGTTACGTTCATTGTTGCTACGACTGGTGTGGGGAGATAAAACCCCCTGCGTGTCTTGGCGCATATTGACACTCCCTTATGAGCGCGGTGGTCTGGGTGTTCCCGATTTTTATCTTTACTTTCTCGTGGCACAATGTTCCTACGCATACCCCTGGTACCACCCTGATTGTATACTTGAAGCCTGAGGCTGATTTGGTTCTGCCTGGATCACTGATCACCACTCTGCCGTCGGGCTTCCGTAGGGACCCACGGGACATTCAGACTGTATCATCGACCTGCTGGGCGTGGGGCAGACTGCGCCGCATGATTGGGCTTGCCCAACTATACTCTCCAGCCCTCCCATTGCCCAACCCCTCCTGGCTGGCTATCACTGGGGAAACTGTGGTGAAACAAACACTATCCAAATTCCACATATCCACCATAGGAGACCTATTCCCTGAGGGCCATGCTTTCTCCCTCGCAGAAGATCACCGCTTTACGACACGGACGTTCATGGACTCCTTTGTCCTCAGTAGATTGCGATCATTGATGCATCCCTCGTTTCCCCTCCCCCCTGAGGAGCTGCCTCCCCTCACCTTCCTTATCCAACACACAGCAGGAACTCACTTAGTCTCCAAACTATATCGGATGTGCGCCGACCTTCTCCCTGCCCCAGATCAGAAAGTGTGGGCTGCATGGGAGGCGGATTTTGGGCTACCCCATTACAGATGAGCAGTGGCAGTGGTGCTGCAGGGCGACCAAAGACATCTCACTGAACAGTAGACACAAGCTCCTACACTTTAAGTTCTTGCGCAGGCTATACTTCACCCCAGCACGACTACACAACTGCCCCAAGTGTGGTTGCCCCCAGGCAGACTTTGCACACCTTTCGTGGGCATGCCCGATGCTTCAAGACTACTGGTCCGGAGTACACAGCACACTTAGTGAAATGCTGAGCCTGAATCTAGTCCCCATCCCCGAGATTGCCCTTCTGGGTTACATGGCTGACTTCCCTAAGGGAACGCGTAGGCTGGCCGCACTGGGGTTGCTACTGGCGAAGCACGAGGTGGCGCTTCGTTGGTGCGACCGTCGACCCCCATTACACAATTCCTGGCTCCGAAGTATGGCACACTGTAACGCCAATAGTGAGGAATACTCTACCATGGTCCCCATTACATCCAGACCTACAGATATCTGGGGCCCGTATCTAGCTGGCATCAGGGCTGCGGTCCAACCGGACTCTACCCCTGCTATGGATCTGGAAGGGATCCGTTAATAGGCTTCGCGGGGTCGCTGTATGCTGCTTCTGCTTTGTTTGTAATCTGCCTGATCAACTCCCTGACTGTTTTCCCCTCTCTCGTCAAATAATGTTGATATGTATGTGCCGCCTATACTTCCACGAAGCTGGGGAATGTACCCGACCGCATTAAGGCCCGGAGTTGTACCCATGTATGTTTGACTATTGGTTATTTTGGCCTAATTTAGATCTCGAGTATGCTCTGATTATCATGCAATGTCTGTATGGCACTAAAGTGACGCAATGTGATGCAACTGTAATCTTTCAACACTCATGCATCTCCTTTTTTGTATGTTTCTTTTTGAAAATGACACTCTCAAACAGAACTTATGAAAACCACATAGCAGTGGAGAAGATATAATTTTATTGTCATGAAGAAGAGGGCCTTCATTTGTTTTAATTCACCAAAAAGCGTCAAAGCATTACGCCATTGTGAAATTTGTGTAGTACAGAACGGCACTTCGACAAAGAAATTGTATTTTTGTTGTGTGTTGTCTTTATGCACTCTCACAAATTAACATTCTGATGACAAATGTGATTGTCTTTTAAGATATAATATGATGCATATGTGATGGGATGTTTTTATTAAATTGACTTTACAAGTGAAAAAAACCACAAAAAAAAAACATGGCGTATAAATGTTCAGAGATACAGCTCGCCCCAAGGTAAAACCCAACTTCGTTCTCATCTTTCTGATTACTTAATCAATAATAAATCATCAGTTACCTCTTTTAGAACTATTCGTGAACAACTAATGAGAGACGCAGCCAAGGCCAATAAGTCAGCATCCTTGTGTCATACTGAACTTGAGGCCCAAATTATGTCTTTTACAGATCTATTTTCAACTTGTCCCACTGTACCCAACCGCAAGAACTTAGAGTTAGCTAAAATGGCGCTTAACAATCAATGTACTTCCAAAGCTAAATATGCCCTTCAAAGTCTAAAAGGTAGATAGACATTATGAACAAGGGGAGAAAGCAGGTCGACTGCTTGCAGCACAGCTGAAACAACGTGAATCTGCCATGGCTATACCTGCAATACAGACGGATCAGGTATGATTCATAAAAAAAAATAAAAAAACGTTTTTATTGATTCTTGAAAAAAAAAACAAATACAGGTAATCAAATTAAAACAGATCACATATTCCAGAATCACCATTGTTACAATGCTCATAGGGTAACAGTAGCATAGAACACAGAGAGTTGACCCAATGTGCAGTGACTCTTCATCTTACAGGCAATGACAGGTAAATATGCAGAAAGGCAAATCCATGCAAACGGGAGGCAATGTCGGCATATCTACACTACCCCAGATAAGTATGCTCAGTGAGCAACAGAAGCTGCTCCCACAACGATCTAACCCGCACAGCCGGCCTCCCTTCCGCCCAAATCCCACCCAGAGCGAGCGGCCATCAGTCTTGCTCCTCATTGTTATATTGTCGTGACATTTGATATTGTGTAAATAGACCCCAGAAGCCTTTCGGCCGGTTGCAGGAGGGAAGCAATCCGTTATAAACATTTGATTGGGTATTGCAATACATTATATCTTTTTCCCACTCAGCGACTGGACAGGACACCGTATCCATCTCATTGTGAGTCTACGCTTTGCCAAGAGTAGACACAATTGCAATCAGTTTGCGAACATTTTTCCAGAGGGCTTTCGTATAACCCAACAGCGCCAATAGGGGGCCCGGGGTAGGAGAAAGACCCACAATACCGTTTAACATCTTAAAAATATTTCTCCAGAAATCCTCCACTGGGGGGCACTGCCAAGCTAAATGAAAAAAACGGCGCCTGGCATGTCACACCTTTCACAAGTATCAGTATCACGCAGCCTGTAGGCACTGTGGAGTGTAATGAACCCTGTTTAAGAATTTAAAATGGGCCAACCTTTGGCGGCCATTAAGGGAGACCTTACGTGTAACTTCACAGCAGTAATACCAGATATCGTCAGTGAGTGGAACCCCAATGTCGGCCTGCCAAGCCAGTGGCGCCTTAGTGAAAGGAGTCATTTTAGCAAGTAATGCAGAGGCATAAAGAAGCAAAACTAGCTTAACAGGTGACTGTGAGTGCAATATTATGGACAGAGGTGGGACCTCCATTGGCTCTAAGAGCTCATCCCCCAGTATAGCGCGCAAAGCATGGCGAGTTCTAAAGAATTTAAATTGCGTTAGCGCAGAGGGCTCCGCTATGCCAGCGACCACCTCCTCCCATGTGCCTACCCACCTGTTTTTAAATCGATCACCCGTCTCGTGTATGTGTAAACTATGCAACGAGCGAAGAGTACCTCGTTCAGAGCTGAGAGCGAACCACTGACACCACCCCACCCGCAAACGGGGCGAATAAAAATGAGCACCAGCATGCATTTTAAGGAGTACATGCAAAGCATGGACGGTGGAGTTCACCGAATCCTGTACCCTGCAGCGTCTGATTGGCATCAGGTGTGATTCTTACCAAGCCACAAGAAATAGTAAATAATTTAGCATCTTTTTATGAAAAACTTTACACTCCTAAGACTTCAGCAAATGAAGATCAATTAGCAGCCTACCTTGTGGATATTCATCTTTAATGCCTTACAGATGAACCTAGAGACTGACTTGACGGCGACATCAGCAGAGAGGAAATTGCTGCAGCCATTGCCAAATTACCTGATAACAAATCCCCAGGAGAAAACGTGTTTCCCGCGGAGTATTATAAATGGTCTGGGGGGAGAAACAATTGATACTCTTTATTCTGCCTTTCATGAGGCTGTTCAGACATCCTCACCTGGTCCTATTTCTAATAGGGCGTTAATTGTGGTTATCCCTAAGCCGGGTAGAGATCCGCTTGCTTGTGGTAGTTATCGTCCTATTTCCCTAATAAATGAGGATATTAAAAATCTTGGCAAGTAGGGGGGCGTGGCTAGCGCTCGTTGATGGCGGCCGCGAACTAGAGAGGCTCCCGAGCAGAAGCGGCTTCCCGCACACATCCGAGACACCTATCCTGCTCTGAATTGTGGCAGAAGGGGTGGATTAGCCCCGGAGTCCCGGCGGCGTTCGGCGATGCACTTTTGAGGCGGCTCCGGCACAGCGGCAGGCTCGGAGGACGGACGCGACCTGAGGGAGGGTGGGGCCTGAAGACAGCCGGGAGGCACCGGAGCTGTGGTGATTCCGCTGCCCGGCCGGAAATTACCTCTCGCCGGCCGCGACTAGCCGGAAGTGCCGGCTCGCCGTGAGAGCTGCGGCGACTTACGTGGCCCTCACCCTGGGATCCTAAGACTTGGGACGGAGCCCCGCGACCCCCGGCGCCGACCGAGGGGACGGCAGCGCCGGTCCCACGGCCTCCGCTGAAATAATTGAAACGGGCGCCGCCATTTCATGGCGCTGTTGGTGCATCACGGTCCAGGGACAGCAGCCCCGGCTTGGCAGTAACCGGGCAGGATTCACAGGTACATACACGAGGCTCTGCCACTACAGTTGCTGCACCTGGTCAGCGGGACTACGGCGGTGGACGCGGGCAGCGGGGGTAGAGCAACCCACCCCCCCCTCCCTTCTACTGTGACTCTATTCGGGGCGCTGACTCCGACGGGGGTGCCATCTCCGAGAAGTACACCTCCTGCTGACGACACTCCAGGTCCCTCGCCGACGCCAGTTCAGATCCGCTACGTCCAGCTGGCCACAGGAGCAGTGAATGACCGGGCCTTACCCGGAGGGGAGGACGAACACGCGCCAATCGCAGTTGTAGACGCCCTGCATTGCCCAGGTTGGAGGCGGGGGACGGGGCCGGCAGCCGCGGACAAGCAAAAGAGCACCAGACATCCCCCACCAGACCAGACCACACTACTCGAGGCTTAATCGGGCTGCCCTGCCCAGGATACACCCCAGAAGATGTCGAACAGAGGCCCCCGACAAAATGCCGCTCAGGCCAAACTTGACAAATTCGCATATGAGCGACACTCTCCGCCCCAGGATCAACGCAAGACAGCCGGGAAACAGGCGGAGACGGAAGGGGCCAAGAAAGCCACTATCGAAGACGTCTTGGCAGCTCTGGCACAAGTGCAAGCGACAGTGGGGGCTACTGCTACCGAAGTCACCCTGATCCGGGCGGACCTCCACAAAATGTCCGAAAGAGTCAAGCAGGTGGAAGTTGTGACTAAATCCCTGGTCGAGGACGTGTCGGAACTGCAGACAGCGATGGAACGTCTGCAGACGGACAATAAGTTGCTTCGTGACAAGCTGGACGACCAAGAAGGGCGCTCTCGGCGCAACAACGTCCGAATTTTGGGGGTACCGGAGTCGGAGGACACGGGGGCAGTGGACCTCTATGTGGAGGACTTAATTAAAACCAGGCTCCAACCTAAGGGGCTCTCCCATTTCTTCTCAGTGGAACGGGCACACAGGGTGCCGGGGGGGAAGCCTAAGACTGGAGGGCCACCTCGACCGATATTGGCTAGACTATTCAATTTCAGAGATCGCGATGCCATCCTTCAAGCCGCAAGAGTGGCACCGGCCATCCTGGTCCAGAACTCAAAGATAGCGTTCTTCCCAGACTACACGGCGGAGGTCGCTAGGAGGAGAAAGACATTTTTAGAGGTCAAGAAAACGTTGCGGGACAAGGACTTACAATACTCGATGCAATTTCCAGCCCGATTGCGAGTGGTGGCGGACAAAAAAGTGTGGTTTTTCGACACCCCCGAGGCCGCCCGGGACTGGTTGGAGGGATGGCATACTGTAGGCAAACAGAGGAAACCGCCAAGACAACAGCACGAACGTGGAGGCACCGCCGGATCGGGCTCGCAGTCTTCCAGTCGAGGTGGAGCAGAAGGATCACCCTCACATGGTTTTGCAGGGACTGGCGGTGAGGAATGACCCCGGCCCCGGACAATAGGCACGGGTGAAGATTGCTGATCATCATCGAAGCATCGCTCGGCGGCTGCAATTGGACTCTGGCGGCACTATCCCGGAAGCAAGCGGGGATGCCGCCTGCTCGGGGAGACACTCTCCCCCTTACACGCAAGTACTCTGGTTGTGGGATGGGTAAAGCGCTCTGCTCAGTTGGGGAGGCGGGCAGTTGAAGGTCCGTTAGGCAGGGATGCAGGGAGGGGGATTTGGGGAGGGATGGGTTTTGTTACAGTTAGGAACACACTTTCACGGTCACAAGAGGTACCTAGACTCCCAGATGAATCTGGACTAAGTAAAAGCTACGAACAGAAGGGTACGACTCCCAGCGGGATGTTAGAGAACGGGTCTGCCCAGGGTGAAAAGGAGAATCGGGTGGATGACTTTCTCATATGGCCTTCGGAAACACTTGGGGACAGTTTGATACCCGGCACCCGCACCACACATCCCCATCACTACATTGTTTGCACAGGGATTTCCAATGGCGAATGCTTTGCTGCCGGGAAGGGGTGAGGGGGATGTAGAGACACGCTGCCCTGCTTTGAGTATTATGTCCTGGAACGTGAGAGGGCTAGGGGACAAGGTTAAGCGGGGGTTGGTCCTTACCGCCATTAGGAGACAGAAACCCACGATAGCATTATTACAAGAAACGCATTTAACAGGGGGTACGGTTAAAGCCTTAGACAGACGAGGTTACAAGATGGTAGTCCACTCAGACTTCACGTCGGGATCCAGGGGGACCGGTATCCTAATGCAGAAAAACACAAGCTTTATCCCCCTGCTTATGAAAACTGATGACCAAGGCTGTTTTGCAGCCCTTCAGGGGCAGTGGGAGGGGAAACTACTTAACCTGGTTTCAGTATACATCCCGCCAGCACTACACTCAGTACAACTCCCTAAATTAGGAGATTTTATTCTGGCCCTCCCTGAAGGGGACGTTATTTTGGGAGGGGATTTTAACGCGATTCTGGACGCCCAACTCGACAGGTTCCCAGTACCGACCTCCACGGGAGGAATCCCCCGCCTCCAACAGTTCTTGACAGCCCTAGGCATGACGGATGTCTGGAGGCACCTCCACCCCAGCACCAAACAATACACCTTTCACTCTACGGCACACGGTAGTCTGTCGAGAATTGACCATTTTTTGATTCTGGGGGACGGTCTCCAACAGATTGATACAATGGTGATTCACCCAAGAGGGATCTCAGATCACTCCCCGCTCACACTTACACTCTCCTCACGAACTCGGACACACAGGCGCATGTACCCCATACAGGCCTCCTACCTCAGGGTTCCCCGGGTCCGTAAGGCTCTGAAAAAGGCGACGACGCAGTACTTCGCTGAAAATGTAAAATCAGTAAGCTCAGCCGAGGTACTGTGGGAGGCATACAAGACAGTTCTGCGGGGGGAAGCCATACACACGATCACAGGCCACCGGCGCGAACGTTCTCGAGAACTAGAAGGGATAGACCTGACCCTGCAGAAGTTAACAAAGGTACACGAACAGGGCCCCACTCCTTCCACTCTACATGCACTGACTCTGCAGCAACAGCTTTATAATGACCACCTACGAATGCATGTTAAGGGGAGTCTGGCTGACACACAAAACAAGATCTATGAGGTGGGTGATAAGGCCGGGAAACTATTGGCGTGGCTTGACAAACGGGAAGGAAACTCTAGAGGAATCCCACATCTCAGGGACCAATATGGTACGCTGTATACTGACCCGGACCAAATTGTGGGGCTGCTAGCAGACCACTTCGAACAGGTATATACCCCTGACCGGGTAATCACCCCGGAAATGGCCAGAGAGGTGCTAGCGCCGATCGAGGTCCAAACATTGTCCTCGGAGGTGTCCAGTGAACTAGAGGCCGATATCACCGCGGAAGAAATCCAGTTGGCTATTCGTGCCTTGAACCCGGGTAAAGCTATAGGGCCTAACGGAATACCGATAGAATGGTATCAAGCGCTACCAGAGACTCTCAGTCCATTTCTACTGGAAATGTTTCAGGAATGTCAGGCGAATGGCACGCTCCCGCCAGACCAGAGAATAGCGACCATAGTGACTATCCCCAAACCAGGCAAACCGCCGGATGACTGTTCATCGTACCGGCCCATTTCGCTGCTCAACGCAGAAGCGAAAATACTTGCTAAACTCCTGGCGATGAGACTCCTGCCTCATTTGGCCTCTCTGATACACCCGGACCAATCGGGGTTCATGCCACACCGAAACACCGCGCTGAATTTACGACGCCTACACGGGGTCCTAGCCAGAGCGGATTCGGTCCCGTCCCAGGCCGTGATATTAGCCCTTGATGCCAAAATGGCGTTTGACCTGGTGGAATGGCCGTACCTGTTTGAGGCATTGTCCCGCCTGGGGTTTGGTCCCCGGTTTATTGCTTGGGTCAGGCTGTTGTATGCTGACCCAGTGGCTAGAGTGGTGGCCAATGGCCATACCTCGCGAATATTTCCGCTGGGAAGAGGCACGAGACAGGGATGTCCCCTCTCCCCCTTGCTATTTGCGATCTCACTGGAACCACTCGCCACGCTCATTAGGACCTCCCCTTTGCTTAAGGGCATCTGCTGGAAGGAGGGCTGGGAGGATCGGCTGTCGCTGTACGCAGACGACATGCTGATCTACCTAACTAACCCCGAAGAAGGAGTGCCAGCCCTATTACAGCTTTGCGACGCTCATGGCAGGATCTCGGGATACACCCTGAATTGGACTAAATCGGAACTTTATGTTCTGAAGGGGCAGCCACCGGCCCTCGACCTGACTTGTCCTCTACGGATGGCAGGCTCGTCATTTAAATATTTAGGCATCCACATCACGAGAGACCCCGCAGAATTCGTTGACAAAAATTTGAAACCCCAATTGGATAGGCTCAAGCGTGATGTCAAATTCTGGGCGGAACTTCCACTGACGCTCCTGGGACGAGCTGCACTTTACAAGATGATGGCTCTGCCCAGATTTTTATATGTCCTAGAAAACACGCCTTACCCGGTGGCCCCCAAATTCTTTCAGACGGTCGCGGCATTGGTCTCCAACCTCCTATGGGGGACCCACCCGGCTCGCATCGCCCAATCGAAACTACATAGAGGATGGTTTGAGGGTGGCATTGCTCTGCCCTGCCTAAAGCTATACTACTGGGCAGCGCACCTTAAGCCCATCAACCACTGGCTTCACGCCTCACAAGGCGAGCCAGCCTTTCAGGCCGACAGGGGACAACTGGGCATGGTCAACATGTTGACTCCGCTCTATGACCGCCGTAAAATTCGAGCTTTGGTGGGACCCACCAGATTAACGGTCACAATCTGGCACACAGCGACCGCTGCACTGGGTTGGAAAGGAACAATCACCAAATTAACTCCACTGTGGGACTCTCGGGTCCTCGGGCATCTACGAAACAGCAAAGGATTTTCCCACTGGGACACTATAGGGATCTCCACAGTGGGAGATCTTTGGGAAAAGGGAGGGATACTACCCTTCAACAGGCTGACAGAACTGTATGATCTCAATGAGAGGGAATTGTATAGATACATCCAGGTCAGGCATGCCCTGCTAGCAGTTTTACCCGCAGACACCGACCTGCCCGATGCGTCCCCGCTGGAGGATCGCCTTCTTACAGAATTCATGGTCGAGCGCGCAACATCCCTCACATATCGCAAACTAATAAACAACTTCCCAGACCCTACATTGCCGTTAAAGTTGAAGTGGGAGGACGACACTAGCGAGATGGATGAAAATGAATGGAATGAGGCACTGGCATCGCCTAGAGAGGTAGGCATCTCTGCGAGATTACGCTTAGTGCAATTGAAAATACTGCATAGAGTATACTACACTAGAACACTGCTACACCGCATCCACAGGATAGAACACCCTTACTGCCTGCGCGGGTGTGGGGAAGAGGGCACATTCTTCCATACTATATGGGACTGCCCCAGGATCCAAGAATACTGGAAACAGATACTTCGCACGATCTCACAAACACTAGAAACTACACTATTGCCAGACCCGAAGAGGTGCCTTATTAATGTGTGGGAACCTACAGATGTCTCCAGACCCGGACGGATTTGGGCTACGGTGGGGTTGATGGTGGCAAAGAGAGATATTGCGCAGCGCTGGGGGGTGCCGGAGGTACCAACCATGTCACATTGGTGTGCAAATATGGATAAGGTGATGGTGACAGAAAGGGCGGTATATTCCAACCGTGCATGCCCGGGGAAGTGGAATAAGATCTGGTCTAAATGGAATATGTATAGAGGTGAGATATGTGACTCGTTGCCGGAAACTGATCTGGATGACTCCGACGAAGACGGGGAGGAGTGATGTATGGTGACTAAATCCGGGAGGGCTAGAGGGATGGGATTTGGAGGAAGACGCCCTTCCTGGGTGGCCTTGCCAGGTTTTGAGGCTGGAAACAGACAAGATGTTGATCTCGGAGCACACAGGTCTAGTTATGGACTATACCCTTACAGGGCATAAGGTACAGCCACCGGGTTATAGCATGGGAAACCTAGGAAAGTTAAAGTGTAGCTGATCACTATTCAAATGGAAAAGACCACACTTGTGTTCCACACAGTTCCTTTGTTTGTTTTTTTTTTTTTATTTTGGTTACAAAAATGGGAAATCAAAGACCGCTTATCTCTTGTGAATTGCGATTCATTGCCACGCCCTACCATTGAAACACGTAGACTGTATTCTGCATTGAGGGATAGCCCTTTGATTTCACTGTAATGTTATACTGATGACTCGAATGCACCATAGCGGCCGGCCCATCGGGTTGTAGGCATTCCGCAGTGTACTGTAAATGATGCAATAAAAGTTTTTGCTTCCCCAAAAAAAAAAAAAAAAAAAATCTTGGCAAGTATTTTAGCCGTCCCAACTCTGCAAAGCCACTCCGTCCCTCATACACCATTCTCAGGTTGGCTTTGTCCCAGGTCGTTCCTCCAGAAATCACCTCCGAACGTTAGTTCATACTTTATGGGCTGCAAATGTGATGACGGAAGATGCTGTCGCCTTTCCCTGGACGCAGAAAAAGTATTTGACGGCATTGACTGGATCTACCACTTTGCCGCCATGAAACGCTTTGGTCTAGGGGATCTGTTTATTTCTAAAGTCCCACTACTATATGACAACCCTGTAGCCCAGGTAACTGCAGGTTTTCTTTTGGACCCTTTACAAATTTGAAGGGGCACTTGCCAAGGCTGTCCGCTTTCTCCCCGTTTATTGTTTTTGGCAAAGGAACCCCTTGTCTCACTTATTCGTCACTCGTCGCAGATTCAGGGAATACCTATAGCGGGAGGTGTATCTAAGTTATATTTATATGCTGATGATATACTTCTTACTCTTAAGGATCTCTATCATTCTTTATCAGCTTTGCTTGAGATTTTTAATAGGTCCTCAGCCCTTTCTGGTTATAAGGTGAATTGGGACAAGAGTGAAGATCTTCCACTCTCTTCTGGCACCACAAAAGCAACAATTGATGGATATCCCTTTTGCTGGAAATCATCGCATTTTAAATACTTGGGAATTTTGGTTAATCGCGGATTAGAAGGGATGGGCTTGGTTAATCTCTCAACTCTTATAGTACAAATGGAAACTGATTTTGCCAAATGGTCTCTTTTGTGTTTTCCATGCGGGGAAGAGTACATGCGGTACGACTGGTCACTTCACCTTGTTTTGCTTATGTTCTTGGAATGCTTGTAATTGTAGTTCCCTTGTCCACATTACGTCCTGTGGTTGCCAGTATACAGGCTTTTGTCTGGGGATCTTTACGTCCTTGTCTAGCTGCTGCCAAGCTAATGGCGTGCCGCTCCCACGGTTGTTTGAGTTTAGCATCGCTAGAGCATTACTCTTTAGCCTTACAACTGTCGCAATTCGCTTACCTACTTCCAGGTACGACAGACCCTCCACAATGGGTTACAATAGAACACTCACTACTTAACCGTAATGACGGCCTTGAATTCGTAGTCCACAAATTCTTCTCCGCACCCTGTGATGCAAGCGACATGTCAAGCATGGCATTGAGCACATCGTCTTCTTGGGGTTGCTCATCGTTTGCATTCTAAAGCTCCACTTTGGGGTAACAAGAGCATCCGAATAAACGGTCATGCGCTTCATTGGTCCAGTTGAAGTTCAAGAGGAATCCAGACACTAGATCAGGTCTTACTAATTGGAGAGTTGAAATCCTTTGACCTGCTTTATGAGGAATTTGATCTTTCTTTGCACCTTATTTTCCGGCATTTACAACTGAAACAGTGTCTGAGGCGATGTTTAGGTCCTTCTCCTTGGATTTTAGAAGCATCGCAGATATTAGACTATCTTCTTATCTGGGGACGTCATAAGGGTGTAATTTCGGGATTATATTTTGCTCTAACTAATCACTTATACTCACAACCACTTCTTAAAGCTCTTAGGGAGAAATGGCAGGAACGCTTACACATTATCATAGATGAAGATGTTTGGACGGACATACTGTAAGCCTTGGACAAGGGTTCCCGGGAAGCATGCTTCAAATTTTGTCTTTTCAAAACATTGCATGACTGGTACTGGACGCCTTCGAAATTACAACAAGCAGGATTATTACCACATTCTAAGTGTTGGAGGTGTTCCGGAATTGTGACCTTCTACATATACTTTGCGAATGTCCTTCTATACAGAGTTATTGTGCTCAAATAGGGGATAATCTTAAGGAAACAATTCCCCTCCGACTTACCCTTAAACGCCCCATTATTTTAATGCATGATCTTGAGAGTTTACCTGACATTACACGCCCACAGCGTCGTCTATTACATACTGCACACTCTAAAGCCAAAATGTGTGTCTTAAGACTGTGGCAATCGCCTAGTCCCCCCTCGAAGGAGGGCTGCATGGTAGCAATGATTCAAATGGCATCCCATGAGCGTATATTATATAGACTACAAGATCAGAACGAAATGTTCCAACAAGTATGGGCCTCTTGTCTCTGAGACACCTGAATGCTTTCTTTTCCTAACTTGTGCTCTCGGTTCCCCTATTCATATTTCATCATTCATCTTACTCCTTTCCCTCCCCTCCCCTCTTCTCTCACTCTTTCACTATCTCTTTCTTTCTTTTTTCTTTTGTTTCTCCCCCTCTCTTCTCTCTTTTTCGTTTTTCTTTCTCTTATGCTCTTGTTCTTTCTTTTTCCGGGCAAGGATATGTCATTCCTTCTCCAATCATATATTTATTCATTTTTCTATTTACTCATCCACCTATTTGTAGACACAATCGCAATGGACCGCACACCGCTAGCCCCTCCTCCGGATCGCCCCTAGGGACTCTTGTACATGGAGTTCTTGAGTGGTTCACCCCAGTGGGTGCAAGTAGTTACTTGTTGAACTGATGATCTCTAGACCCGATACATGTCTCGAGTTTTTGGATATCGCCCGAGACATGGCTCAGGTTTCGGGATAACTTCCCTCATCAGTAGAGAAAATATAGTTAGGGGTGGAAGAGAAGGCCGCCAAGCAACCGTCAAAGGCCTCGATGCCCGAACCGACACGCAGGTGCGTCGTCCAGGAGCCCGTCGGCTCAAAGCTCAAGGGAGCCAATTTGTAGACACAATCGCAATGGACCGCACACCGCTAGCCCCTCCTCCGGATCGCCCCTAGGGACTCTGGTACATGGAGTTCTTGAGTGGTTCACCCCAGTGAGTGCAAGTAGGTACTTGTTGAACTGATGATCTTTACACCCGATACATGTCCCAGGTTTTTGGATATTGCATGGTAGCAATGATTCAAATGGCATCCCATGAGCGTATATTATATAGACTGCAAGATCAGAAAGAAATGTTCCAACAAGTATGGGCCTCTTGTCTCCGAGACACCTGAATGCTTTCTTTTCCTAACTTGCGCTCTCGGTTCCCCTATTCATATTTCATCATTCATCTTACTCCTTTCCCTCCCCTCTTCTCTCACTCTTTCACTATCTCTTTCTTTCTTTTTTCTTTTGTTTCTCCCCCCTTTTCTCTCTTTTTACATTCTCTTTTTCGTTTTTCTTTCTCTTATGCTCTTGTTCTTTCTTTTTCCGGGCAAGGATATGTCATTCCTTCTCCAATCATATATTTATTCATTTTTCTATTTACTCATCCACCTATTTGATAATATATTTATGTATTCATCTATTTATTTAAATATTTACCTATTTAGGATTCTTTAGTACCTCCCATCATTGTCAATGTACACCACATTTTACATATTTAATACTTTTGTAAGTCCAATTCTATCCGTTTTATCCGCCCTACCCCTACCCATGATCCATTATGTCTAACCCATCTCATTGTAATGATTAACCGGAGTTATGGATTTTTAAGCCTACCATGTACAATATCCTTCTCTTCCACTATTGTCCTTTTGTCTTTTACTCTATCCCTCCTTCTTCCTTCCCTTCCTCTCTCCTCTTATATGTAGTTTTCTCTCCTTTATAGCCCATTCGTATATGTACTGACAATAGATTCTTGTGAGTCCATTATGTTGTGCTACACTTTATGTATTTAATCTGTCTTTAATTTATCAATAAAGAATTACGACACAAAAAAAAGAATACACGTACCAAAATATCGTCCTACAAAAATATCTCAGGCAGAATATGTGCTACGACGATATTGTGACAGTAATTATATGTAGGTAAGTAAAGATGTACTATAAGTAGTTCCCTATCCACAAACCTTGACAGTATGTATGGGGGTAGAGGAGGGCTTCCACCAACCACTCCTGAGTTACCATTCTATCTTTATGCTCCCACTGTCTGCCGATCAAAATGCCATTGACTCGGGACAGCAAGAAAAAGCATACTGCTTGCTGTCTGAGGGACTGAGGGAGGACGGAGGCCTCGGACCCGGCTCTCTCTTTAAGTCAGGAACTGGAGGTGCTTCTCCAGGGTCAGGCAAATTGGACTCCTGAAATCCACCAAGAGAGATAAAGTCGGACTGGACTGTGGCTCGGCCCTGCCTATAAACAGTGATTAAGCCTGGGTCTCACTTCCATATGTGCCCTGGTATTCTGGAAGATTTTCCTACTAGGTTTGGTGTTTTAGCTGTGACCAGGAGGAAGGTATACAGTTTTCTGTGAAGACAGCTCTGAGCTTTTAGCTATGGTCCCGAAGCACAGGGTTATTGAAGGCTCTCTTTTCGATGAATGTGAGGCCTGGTCCATTAGAAGACTTACTGGCACTTTTGAATATTTACAACACCTGGACTGAAAAACAGAGTTTTTCGCTTTAAGTTCTGAAAGAGCCAGCATTTTAGTTCCATGGCCACTAAAAACACAGACGTTGGTGTGTAAGTGAATGTATGTTTGTATTTAATGCTTGTTAAGCGCGGCTGTCACCCAAAGGGTATCCTGGCGCTGAGATCAATTCAACCATCCGGTGTATGCTTAGACTACTCTTGGAAATAAATGTGTTTTGAGATCCCTTTTAAAAGAGACCAGATCTTGTCTACTCCTCATCGTCAGAGGTAGAGTGTTCCATATTGTGGGGGCTGCAAAGCTGAAGGCGCGGCCACCCATTCTCACTCTGTTTATCCTAGGAATTCTCACTAGGAACGCCGAGGCGGATCTCAAAGGTCTGGCAGCTTGGTACCAAGAGAAAAGATTTTGCAGTGGTATTGGCCCTTGTCCATGCAGAGCTCCAAAAACCAGGCATAAAGCCTTAAAGGTAATCCTCTGCTGGACTGGAAGCCAATGAAGATCAGCCAGAGCTGCAGAAGAAGAGGCCGAGCGCGGGAGAGACAGAGCTAGTTTAGCCGCCATGTTTTGGATCCTCTGTAACTTGAGAATCAGGGTCTTTGGGGCTCCCAGAAGTAGTGTGTTACAGTAGTCTATCCTACTGAGAATAGAACTACGCACTACCTCTGCTCTAGCTTCCCGAGGAAGGAGTGGTAATATCTTACGTAGAGCACGGAGCAGACCCATACAAGTCACTACAGTCCTGTTCACCGAAGCATCAAGTTGTAAATTTGGTTCGAACACAACTTCCAGACTGCGAGCTGATTCTGCGGCCTCCACCGAGCCCGGTATGGAAGTTGGCCAAAAATCTTCCGGCAGTGCACGAGGGAGTCGATCTAGGGAGCAATGCAGTACCTCCGTTTTCGACCCATTGAATTGGAGTGAGTTGGCTTGCAACCACTCTGCTGTGGCCGACATACAATGGTGAAAAGTGTCCCTCGAGACCACCTCGGTACCCTCAAATGAAAAAATCAATTGAGTGTCATCGGCATAATTGATGACTTGTATGCCGAATGACTTTATTAGATGTATCAGGGGTTGGAGGTATAGATTAAAAAGGATCGGACTAATCGCAGATCCTTGGGGGACACCTTGGTTCACCTGTCGTATGGCAGAACGAAAAGGTGGTAACGCCACAGCTTGTTGTCTATTGCCGAGATATGATGTTAGCCAGGTTAAGGCCAGACCAGTTATTCCCGCATTTCGAAGACGGCCCAATAAGACCTCATGGTCCACCGTGTCGAACGCGGCCGACATGTCAAGCAGCACTAAAAATGCTGACTTGCCCCTGTCGACACGCGTTCGCAGATCGTTCAACACGGTGACCAGTGCAGTCTCAGTACCGTGGGCCGGTCTGAAGTCAAATTGGGCTGCATCCAGGCAGGAGTTGGTTTCCAGGAAGTTGGCCAAGGCTCTCGTAACCCACTTCTCAAGGATTTTTATCGCAAATGGTAGGAGCGAAATAGGCCTATAATTGGCTGAGCAGAGAGGGTCCAAGGTAGCCTTTTTTAACAGAGGCGTTACTATTGCCAGCTTCCAACTGTCTGGGACTGATGCTGTAGCCAACGATTGGCAGCAGATTGAATGTAGCAGGGGAAACAACTCGTCTTGAAAGGCCTTCCAGATCTTATGCGGCATTGGATCTAGGGGTGAACCTGAGGATACGCAATTGGCCAGATCGCAAAATTCCTCCAGCGAGGGAGCAGCGAAGCTTAACAACTGGGAGGTCCCATCCTTGTTATTACTCTCTTCGGATTCCGAATGACAGGGGGATACCGAAGGGGGAAGCAAAGATGGTGTATGCTGTCTGGGAACTGCGAGTCCATTCAGAATGTTCCTAATTTACTCCTCAAACGCGAGGGCTAAGGAATCGCAGAGTTCTTGAGACGCAGGAGTAGATGGTGCAGCGCATGAAGGATTGGATAAGCTTTTAACCAGCTTGAACAAGGTCTGCGATTTATTAGGAGCCTTTGCCAAGGTATCTTCCAAAAACCTTGCTTTAGCACTCCTTAGCTGGAGCTTGTATTCCAGCAGAGCAGCTTTATATGCAGCCCTGTCCCGTTCCTTGTACCCTCTCCTCCATGTGCGTTCCGCCTGCTTACAGCGGAGCTTGGACTGACCAAGATCCTCAGTAAACCAGGCGTTTGTCCCTCTAGGTCTATCCCTCACTTTCCGTAGAGGGGCCACCTCATCCAGTGATGTCAAAATTTGCTGACAGAGGGCAGCGTAGCTCTTATCCACACTGTCTTCCATCCTAAAAGTCCCAGCCAGCAATATGGGTCGAATCGGCTCCCTAAGAAGGCGGGTCCATTGTCGATTAAACTTAGTGCTCCCCGGATTGCTTGATTTTATTAAAGCAGGCTGGGCTATGGTCAGAAGGATCAGTGAGTGGTCGGTCCAGCATTGATCTAAAATTTCTTCCACAGTGACTAATTCCCTCTCAGCAAATACCTAGTCCAGTATATGCCCCTTCGCGTGAGTGGATGACAGAACCAGCTGTTCAAGTTGAATATTACCACACGCTTGGCAAAGTTCTCTATAAGCTAGATCTTGAGGGCCGGAGGGCCAAAGGTTAAAGTCGCCCAGTACCAGAAACTTGGAATGAGAATTTGAAAGATCATAGATCAGATCGACCAGTGACTGAAGGGCCGCTGTAGTTGACGAGGGTGGCCTGTAGCATAAGAGGCCGGCGATCAGCGTACCCCCCTGAGCGGTGATAGAAAAGCCCATAAGCTCGAATCCCTGTGCTTCCTTTACCACTAACTGCAGGAGGGAGATTGATTCTTTAAAAATACATCCTACTCCACCCCCTCTCCCGGAACCTCGAGGAATGTGCCTTATGAGGTATCCCGGTGGGCATGTCTGCCTTGATCCAGGTCTCAGTCACGAATAATATATCTAGATGGAAGGATTCTATTACCAGGGCAATTTCGGCATAGTGCTTTACGAGGGAGCGGACATTTAAGAGTCCGCAAGAGAGAGTCTGATGTTGTTCTCCCCCCGTATTACGATCTAGTGATGCATGTAAGTCCGTCTGTGAACCCGGTGGGAGAGAGGTATCCGTAATCGGCGCACCGGGCGCGCCCGGGACGTGAACGGGCGCAAACGGGCTTACCTCTGGCGCACCTCCGGCGCGTCTCCGGCGCGCCCGCTGCGCGTCTGTTTACACATGCCTATTTATATTATTACGCCGCCCGGGCTTCCGGCTACTAGAGCCTCTAGCCCCACCTAATATGGCGCCTGAAGTGGCCCAAGCGTCAGCCCCCACCCAAGATGGCGGTCGGAGTAGCACCACCAGGAACCCAGGAACCCCTCTACCTAAGCCCCGCCAAATGCGGGTGAGAAAACTATTAGAGTGCAGGTAGGTCTCACTATGCCCCCGCGTTGCTGGTCAGATGATTAGCAAGAAAAATACAGTAGCGCGAATACAAGCGGATACAAGCGGCGCAATTAAAAACAAAAGTGCCAAGGTTATACGAGTGCAATTTAAAAATTGTCAGCAGCAGTATTCGGCAATACGCGCGATGGTAAAGGATCTGTGGCGCTTACCAAGGGAGCAGCTTAAATAAGCTCTCCAATGCCCGGGCTTCCGGCTACTAGAGCCTCTAGCCCCACCTAATATGGCGCCTGAAGTGGCCCAAGCGTCAGCCCCCACCCAAGATGGCGGTCGGAGTAGCACCACCAGGAACCCAGGAACCCCTCACCTAAGCCCCGCCAAATGCGGGTGAGAAAACTATTAGAGTGCAGGTAAGCCTCACTATGCCTCCGCGTTGTTGGTCAGATGATTAGCAAGAAAAATACAGTAGCGCGAATACAAGCGGATACAAGCGGTGCAATTAAAAACAAAAGTGCCAAGGTTATACGAGTGCAATTTAAAAATTGTCAGCAACAGTATTCGGCAATATGCGCGATGGTTACGGATCTGTGGCGCTTACCAAGGGAGCAGCTTAAATAAGCTCTCCAATGCCCGGGCTTCCGGCTACTAGAGCCTCTAGCCCCACCTAATATGGCGCCTGAAGTTGCCTAAGCGTCAGCCCCCACCCAAGATGGCGGTCGGAGTAGCACCACCAGGAACCCAGGAACCCCTCTACCTAAGCCCCGCCAAATGCGGGTGAGAAAACTATTAGAGTGCAGGTAAGCCTCATTATGCCCCCCGCGTTGCTGGTCAGATGATTAGCGAGAAAAATACAGTAGCGCGAATACAAGCGGATACAAGCGGCGCAATTAAAAACTAAAGTGCCAAAGTTATACGAGTGCAATTTAAAAATTGTCAGCAGCAGTATTCGGCAATACGCGCGATGGTTACGGATCTGTGGCGCTTACCAAGGGAGCAGCTTAAATAAGCTCTCCAATGCCCGGGCTTCCGGCTACTAGAGCCTCTAGCCCCACCTAATATGGCGCCTGAAGTGGTCCAAGCGTCAGCCCCCACCCAAGATGGCGGTCGGAGTAGCACCACCAGGAACCCAGGAACCCCTCTACCTAAGCCCCGCCAAATGCGGGTGAGAAAACTATTAGAGTGCAGGTAAGCCTCACTATGTCCCCGCGTTGCTGGTCAGATAATTAGCAAGAAAAATACAGTAGCGCGGATACAAGCGGCGCAATTAAAAACAAAAGTGCCAAGGTTATACGAGTGCAATTTAAAAATTGTCAGCAGCAGTATTCGGCAATACGCGCGATGGTAAAGGATAGAATACAACTATGTTTTTTGGAAAAGCAATTACCTAAATATTGCAAAACTTTAAGACTATTCTCTATGGGACCGTATGTGATTCAATACATTAAACAAATACACTACTGCCCTCTGGTGGCCATTTTGAAAACCACGACTTGCGGGATAACAGGATTCCGAGGCTACCATTGTTGTGTGTGGACACTTTTTTGCCTTGCACCGTGTATATATAATCTCAATAAAAATTTACTGAAATTAAAAAAAAATCACCCCGAACTTTTCATGTTATTTTGGTGTCATGCTTCTTATTAAATTGTATCCCCAGTTTCTTAAATTGCTTTGGGGGTTTTATATCTTTATATCCATTACTTTAAAGTTATTTTGGTAATGCCATATTAGTTGTATGCATTTCTCCGAGCAATGCCTTTGATTCACTGATATAGGATTTGCAATTGAAACATACGTTGAACTTCTTGGATAACTGCTCTTCTCCTAGTTAATACTCCAATTTCTCTCACTTATTGCCGAATTTGTCAAAGAGAATATAATATGCCTTGGAATGCTTGCTGAAGAAAACACATCTTTGTACTTTCTATACAAATGAATCACTCTTTCATGGTCAGAAATGCCCTGCAAAAGGGCACTTACTTTTTTTACAGTGCAATTACTAACTTGCCTACCAAGCAATGAATCTCAGAGCAAAGAGAAGTCAAACGATTAGTGTGTTTTAGACAGCATCCATGTTAAAGAAAAACATAAAAATATTTGTTGCTCCTGCCTCTGAGCTCAAAACGTACTTTACCAACTCAGCAAAGATCTGTTCCAATAAAGGAAAAAACAAACGATACTTCTGTTATGCGTATTCATCATATTGCTGCCCCAATGAGATGGCCACATGCCATGCTGCATAATCGACCTCAAATGACAGCTCTAACTGATGACTGAAACCTACAACAACCAATCTCAGAGTAAGGCTTAGCTCAAAGCCCTTCTCTGTGTAGATTGCATGAGCTCTGTGACACAGCAAAAGGGATATCTACCAATGTTAAAAACAAAAGGAGAAGGCAGTGGCGGCTGGCATCTATTAGGGGAGGAGCACAGACGGGTGTGCTCGCATGAGAGCAAATAAAAAAAATAAAAATGAAACACCTCCGCATTGCACCTGACCTCCTCTTTCTTCCACTGCAGCACAGCCACCAGGAAACTCCCTCGACCAATCCTGGGGCTGCTCTGATGCAACATTGAGCGAAGCCCCCTGATTGGAGGTAGCGGCCTCACTCGCACTACACAGCGCTCTTGAGGCCTGTACTTGTTCTAACCCAACTGTCTTAAGACAGCTGAGTTACAGATGCTTAAAGTGCGCATGTGTGCCTGGCCGTCACAAGACGTGTGTTTTGGTTGGCCTGAAACGGCCGGCCAAACACATATGCGTACTTAGGGAGTGCACAAGCACTCCTCCTCCCACCTCCCATGCCCCGCCCCTCCATCCACGAGCTGGCTCAGAGTCGGCAAACGAAAAATAAAAGGATGCAGAGCATTGTTTTAGTTTTCGTTCGCTGGCTCTGCGCCAGGCAGAGAGGCGACGCTCCTCCACCACTGCGGAGGAGCCGCCACTGCTTGTTGCATTTCCTAAGAACTGGTAAATGAGCCTTCTGGTTCTGGGTAAGTGACATGCCCCCATCCCCTGAATTGCTAGAGTGCCATGACTGGCAACCTCCTGGCTTGTGCACATAGCATTGATGTAACGCCCATAAGGTCCAACTCCATTTTATGTAGGCCCGACTCCATCTTGGATAATGAAAGTCATCATCTTCTAAATCTTAACCCCTACCGCGCTACCGCGTTTTCCCGCTGTGCGCTGAAAAAAAAAAGGCTTGTTTGTGACAAAGCCAGCTCGTCATCCGCGCAGCGCAGATAACGCTGATGACGAGCTGGCTTTGTCATCAGCGCCGAAGGGGTTAAACAATGGATTTTGCCCTCTTTCCTGATTAATGCAAAATCATTGTAATGCAAAATCATTGTCATGATTGCCATTTGGCGTAGATTTTGTCTGAGCAAAGACAAAGAGATGATGGACAGAGCAATGAAACTTTTCAGACACTCACCCCCATCACAGATCTGGGTTGAATCCATCATCGTTCCTTAGCTCATTTTGCCACCCCAGTTCAGACCCAGCTATATGCAAATCAGTCTTGACCCTGTGCCTCATGGGAACCGTCCTGCTGGAACTGCCAAGCCAGGTCTACCCTGGACCGGAAACAAGCATCCTGGTACCGGTTCCGGGATAACACCCCTCATTAGCCACGCTAGCTTGAATCCAGTGAAAAAGTGTGCAAAGGACCCACGTCTGGGCATACCCTGCCAACTCTGGGCAGACAAAGCAAACACAAGGAGATGATGGACGGAGCCCTGAAAGTTTTCAGACACTCACCCCCAGGCACAGATCTGGGTTAAATCCACCAACGTTCCTTAGCTCACTTCGCCACCTCAGTTCAGACCCAGCTATATGCAAATCAGTCTTGACCCTGTGCCTAATGGGAACAGCCCAGCCCGAACTGCCAAGCCAGGTCTTCCCTGGACTGGAAACAAACTTCCTGGGACCGGTTTTGGGGTAACGCCCCTCATCAGCCAGGCTAGCTTGAATCCAGTGGCAAAGTGAGCAAGAGACCCACGTCTGGGCATACCCAGCCAACTCAGGGCGATCAAAGCAAAAACAAGGAGATGATGGACGGAGCACTGAAACTTTTCAGATAATCACCCCAAGTCACAGATCTGGGTTGAATCCATTATCGTTCTTTAGCTCACTTCGCCACTCCAGTTCAGACCCAGCTATGTGCAAATCAGTCTTGACCCTGTGCCTCATGGGAACAGTCCAGCCCGAACTACCAAGACAGGTCTTCCCTGGGCTGGAAACAAGCATCCTGGGACCAGTTTCCGAGTAACCCCCCTCATCAGCCAGCCTAGCTTGAATCCAGTGGCAAAATGAGCAAGGGACGCTCGTCTGGGCATACCCTGCCAACTCATGGCGGACAAAGCAAACACAAGGAAATGATGGACGGAGCGCTGAAACTTTTCAGATACTCACCCCCAGTCACAGATCTGGGTTGAATCCATCATCGCTTTAACTCACTTCGCCACCCCAGTTCAGACCCAGCTATATGCAAATCAGTCTTGACCCTGTGCTTTATGTGAACAGTCCAGCCCGAACTGCCAAGCCAGGTCATCCCTGGACCGGAAACAGGCATCCTGGGGCCTGTTTCGGGGTAACACCCCATATCAGCCAGGCTAGCTTTAATCCAGTTGCAAAGTGAGCAAGGGACCCACATCTGGGCATATCTGGCCAACTCAGGACAAACAAACACAAGATGATGGATGATTTTGTCTGACCTTATCTTTCTAAGAACTATCAAAATGTAAAGTAATTTAACTAATGACAGTTGTAAAATCTGATATGATATTCATCTGCGTCAAATGTGTACTCTTCACCATATCATGGTTAAGTAAGAACAAATACAGACATATTGTTGAAATAGTGTAAGTCAGAATTAATGTCCTTTTACCTTATTTGTTCATAAAGAAACGTCTGGGACGCACACCTTGATGAAGATAATCTATGTCAGACATTCCTAAACTTATGTCAGAAATTCTAATCTCGGATAAGATTTAGTATATAAGGACTGCCACTTGACCACTTGTCAGGATGCACATGGACCGTGGGGACATTGTCGTCTTCTCTAACTTAGCATGAGCATGCTCCAGCTTGCCTGCGGCTTTGCGCACGTTACTACACAACTTTATTTTTGCAACAATTTCGATGGCTTTTTTTCACATGAGAACTCATCGCTGTGTTCACACTCTCCAGGTTCCTGGAATTTTGACTGACATTGGGAGCAAGGTCGAGCAACAATGCCACTTGTTATTTTGTTCTGACCAGGCCTTAGCACCTAGACAAAGCATAATGACGCAGCTGTTGTTTGCGACAGCATACTTTTTGTTTTATTGGAATACACTAATAGGTGGTACCACATACTTGGAGAGGGACCTTTCCAGGGAGAAGAGCGAGACAGCACCTATGATGTAGATCTACCATTAATAGGCTAAGGTACAGAATCTGCTGACAAACCCCAGAGATCTTCTAATATATAATAATACTGCTTCTTAGCAAGGGGAGGGAGGTTAGGCTCTATGGTCTTTTTCAAGATGACATTTCCCTTCATGATTTATAGACTAGCTGCTATGCTGACTGTACTTGTACTCTGCATTTTCCTGCTTGTTGTGTCACAAATACTGCATATTAAGGCACGTTAGTTAAAACAAACATTTTAAACTATTTTGTGTCTCTGTCAGATCTTATTGTGGACAAGTACAAGAGTGCGAGCGAAAGGGTGTGTCTTGTTACCGTGATTCCTGAGAGATCTGGGAGTGTTGTCTTTTGGGGAGTCTAATCATGTATTTCTCTGTGAGTGAGTAGGAGAGCAAGTGAGACACTATAGATAGTCGGTCCTGGGCTCATGGGTACTAAAGGTGGTAGGATGAATCAGTCCCTATACACCAAGGTCCAATAATCCTGGGCTTCTATCTGTGTTTTGCCAGAATCCCTGCAACAAGGAGCGGTCCTTTGCCCACATTATCGCATGAGATTCTGCCAGAGACGGTCTCACATACTGCCAGCACACTACACAGAAGCTACACCTTGCCTGAAGCTGATTAAGCTGAGTCCCGAAGGAAGGCCGCAGTGTGTGTTGGCCCTTTGCAAATGCCCCTTTGCAAAGAGCACCGTCTTCACACCTATGCTGATAAAGACAGCCTTTGCTTTAAACAAGGTATGCAGTGCCTCTCTTCTCCCTAAGAAACTCAAGACTGCGCAAGTTGTTCTGCCTTACATTTCTGTAGTGCTGGGCCTAAGGGTCACCTGTGCACTGATCCAGCCAAGGGTACAGATAGAGCGGCTTGTGATCACAAGCCGTTCTATCTTCACGCTTGGCCAGAGGAGTGGGTCCACGGTTTGCTGAGGTTTCCATATTGGACTGCCTCAGTCAGCCTGCCTACTGTGAATCATTTTCAGCTTTAATGGGGAGCTAAGGAAGCATTCTCAAAAGCGTTCCACAGTCCATTCATCACTTAGACAAAAACTACACATATAATAGATCGTCCATCAGTCTGCTCTGGGACGCACATACAGCCACCTTCCATGTGGGGTGAATTCGATGTGGAGGCACTCTAAAGTAGTACGATCGATGTAGTATCCATAATTAGACTAATTAAAAGCAGGCCACATTCCTAAAACTCTGCACTGCCTCAACCCAGTCATCATCTTTAATTGTCCTGCTATTTCTTTCCCACGCTTCTCTCACAGCAGTCAATGGGTCCAAGAAATTATTCATTAGTTTCTTGTATATCAAAGAGATAACCTTGTCTGTCAAGGGGTCTAGTAGGAGATGATCCTCTAGAAGTGCCGTCTCTGGCAGCTGTTCCCTCTATAAAATATGTTGTCGGAGGGAGTGCCCATCTGCAGGTGTCTGAAATGTTCAAACTCTGCCAACTGATATTTTTTTTGCAGGACTCAAAGGTCACCAAGACCTGTCCTCTCCATACGTCGCGGCTGCATAGCACTCTTGATCAGCCAGTCATCAAGGTATGGGAACACGTGGATGCTTCAATTCGAGGGCAGTCATGAAATCGTCTTGCCACAAAAGAAGGATGCCATCCTGAAGTGTGATCATATGAAGATGTTCCAAAAGGATGTACTTGTTGAGGGATCACAGATAGAGTATGGGTCTGAGGGAGCTATCCTTTTTGGGGATGAAAAAGTACAAGGAATACAACTGTTTGCCACGATGTTGCAGAGGTTCTATGGCCACTTTGGAGAGGAGAGGTGTGGCTCACTGGTTAGAGGCGGCAGACCTGTAAGCAGAGAACAGCCCGGGACTAGGGTTCAATTCCCGACGGGGCAGGGTCTTGGACCAGGATCAACGGACTCGATAATTCTCGCCTCAGTGCCTCCTCTAACCAGGGAACACACTCAGTAACTCTGGGCATTAAGCTTGCCTCATCTCTACAACGGTCCCCCACAGACGCCGGGGATGCCTGGTTTCACCCTGGAGATACCCAGAAAGGGACCATCTCACAGGGAAAACCAGGACGGGTTCCCCAGCGGTCTACAGCGCCAGGACACTCGGGTAGAGTAACAGTGCGCTTTACAAGTATCCCACATAACACACTTTGGCAGTACGGAGTGAATCTACTTCTTCTGTGGGCAATTTGTGTGTGTGCTGAAGAATGCTGGGTGGTGTTTGGGTAAGTGCTAAACAGTACCCCTCCCATATGATGTCTAGAACCAACCAGTCAGAGGAAATTGCCTCCCATAGGGGCAGGAAACCTGCAGTCTGCCCCCGACAGGTGTTGGATGGTCAGGACGAAGGAGGACAGAGTCACTGTTTTGGGTCAGTGGCTCCTTTGGGAGCTTACCCCTTGCCTCTAACTATGCCATTGTCCCCTTTATATCCTCCCTTGTAGAAATCCTGTGAATGGGGTTTGTTGCTGTTGTCTTTTGTAGGAGGTGGAAGTCTCTGGGGTGAGGCTGCTTTCGCTGTGCCGCAGAACTGGGGATGACAAAAGAAGCCACGTGCACTAGGTGTAGTGCGCCCATGGCTTTAGCCGTGTCACTATCCTTCTATATTTATTCGAGCATCTCATTGAGCTTTGGGTTGAAGAGATGCTTGCCTTCAAAGGGCACATTAAGGAGGTGTTGTTGCTCCTCCGGTTTAAACCTGGAGACACGTAGCCATGAATGTCGCTGTAAGAGGAGACTAGGGTTAATGCGGTGCGCAGCAATATCTGCAGCCTCCAGAGAGCAGCAAATGTTGGTGTTGGAGATTATCTTCCCTCTGTCACCAATTCATGCCCCAGTTTGCTGTATTGTTCTGGAGATGTTGGATAAGATCCTCCATCTGATCCCAGTGGGCTTAATCATACCAGGAGAGCAAGCTAATGGAATTAGCGATGTACCTCTGAGTGGCAGATTGAGTTGCAACAGGCTTACCAGACACATCTATTTTCTTGCTTTCCCAGTCTGAAGGGGGAGCATTACCTGTACCCTGGGAATTCACTCTCTTCCCGGTAGTGTGAACTACCAGTGAATATGGGGGTGGGGGAAGTAATTGAAGCGATGTGAGGGAGGGGGCAGAGGCAGAAGCTTTAAACTCAATATTAACCTGGGAGCGTGATGACTCTGGCTCTCACAGGCTCCTTGATGATGTCACTGGCAGGTTTTAGCATGTCTTCATGGGTAGGTATCGGAGGGATTTTTGAGTGGAGGAGGGGTTTTCAAGAAGGAAATCATCCTCCTCAACTTTGCAGAGAGCTGCTGCACTGTGTAGTACCTAATGGTATGAGGTCATGTCATCAGGGTAGGTGGTTTGGCCGGGTACAAATCTGGGTCAGAGTCTGCTGGGAGATCTCAGTCAGTCAGTCAAAATACTTTATTTCGGCTTTACAGCCATAAAAGCACAATCAAATATACATACATCAGATGGATCATAAAAGTAAGGGAAGTGCAAAAAGGGCAAGTTAAAATATATCATCAAGAGCCAAAATCGATAATATACAAAAATAGATTACATCAGTGGCAGCCTTTACACAGGATAGGTACCTACCCGAACCCCCAGATTTTTGGGAGCACACGCAGGAGAAACCCAGGGCACAGTTAATATACAATATATGAGGACAACAAAAACAACACTAGTACTTCATATACATATTCAGTTAGACTACATAATAAAACAAGCATTTACAATGCAATGGTTTTGCCTTTGTTAAAGTTAGAGCTATTGGCATTGCTCTTGACATTTTTATTTATGTTTTTTTAACATAAATAAATGGCATTGTCATTTACAATGCCACTAGCTTTATCTCTCGCAAATGACACACGCAGAGCCCCCCCACACACACACCCACACAGAGCCCCCCCCCCACACACACCCACCCAGCCTCCCACACACACAGCCACACAAAGGTTCCCACATACACAGATACTCAGCCTTTCATCCTTACGAAGTTGATAAACCGCACAGCTTTAAGTTAGGAAACAACAAACAGCTTCCAGGTGTCAATAGCGCTAAGAGGCCTAACTGGGGTCAATACAGCGCTCTACAAATACACATTATGCGAAGCAAATACATTTCAAAATGTGTGAATTCACAATTAGAAACTGACCCTTTTGCTGTCCAGTGTTCAGTGCTGGCTGGAAATGAGGCCAAATGCATGGCCACAGTTTCGAATCCGAAGAGCCCACTCAGGATTTTATCCTTAACAGGTCGATAACATGCCTACCCTTGAGGTAGGAAACACTAAACATCTATAATGTGTCAATAGCGCTAGGGGGATACATTGGGGTCAACTTAGCGCTCTACAAATACACGCTTTGTGAAGTAAAAACGTCGAATTTGTGAATGTATCACTAGTGCCTACTGTTTTCCAGTGGTCCATGCTGGATGTGAAGCAGGACATGTGCACCCCCCACCCCCAACTCACACAACATGAGACCGAGACGTGTCACCTCGCTTGTTACAACAATCTTCTCACTGTAGATTAGCACGAAAATGCGCTAAACATGCGGTAATCGTGGTGGTAACGCACGTTATCAATTACCTCATCACGTCGCAAAAATGTCAGCGTTAACAGCAACAGAAAGTGGCGGTAAAATGAAATACTCCACGCATAAATGCGGAAACTTGCATTGTTTGATTCCTGCTTTTCATTCACCAGTCACGTGGGAGAAGGCTAAAGCAGGGTTAATAACGCTAAGCACACATTTCACCTTATGTAGTATCTATAAACGAGGACGCACATATTTAAAACAGTAGTCTATCGTTGAGATAGCGCTACTCGGTCGCTGAGGGTTCAAGGCGCTTTTACAGGCACTTTGAGTGCAGAAGTCAACAGAAAAAATTAACTAAACTGCTGTAAGCAAATCTGAGGGACCCACCAGGTAGCAAGTTGAAATATCCATTAACCCACTAAGCTCTCCAACTAGCGCAAAGATACAATTCAGCTCATACTGGGCACTATAAAAGCACAGCAAATATTACTCGTGTTGTGTCCTACCTTCCAAGCCCAGCAGCAGCAGTAAAATAGTGGGAGGGAGGGGGGGGGGCGGGAAAGGGTAATCAAAAAGCAGAGGGGCGACAAACAAATGCAGTGACGAAAAAAGGCAAAGAACAACAGGGGTCTTGACTCACAACTCAGCAAGGCTGAGCCAAACTATAGTATTTAAACAAAACATATGCCAGTGCTGAGAACTACCGTCAGTAAACTGAACGATTGTGGGGAAAGTGCTGTTATGAATGTAACATCAACAACTCTCTTCAAGATTTGAGAAAAAACAAATTTTAATTACTTGTTAAAGTTTCTTCATTTTTTGAATGCAAATTTTTGTGCATGGAAATACAAACTTCGTATAAATACAATATGAACAAACACAAATAGTACTGTGATTTTTACACTTGCACACTTCATCCATTCGTTGGCCAAACATTTACACACATACACTCACTCAACAGAAAAAATGCTAGGTCTCGGTGTCAAGGATTGAATGTAATAGGTTGAACACTCTAAAAAAATATATTTTTCTTTGTTCGTCAAAATTGTAACATTTATAACTCCGAAAGGGTTTCAAAGTCCTCTTGTTGTTGGCTATTTGTTATTTGAAGTAAAAATATATTGAGTGACACGAGACCACTGTGGTCTACGCGTTTCAAACCCCGTAATTTGGAGGGGTTCTCCTCAGGACCAAGATGGCACTGCAAAACATAAGTAAAAAGAGAGACGGCTTTAAAATGGGCACCTGCGCTAAGAGACAAGTTCCCTGTCTAAGACACTGGCAACACTGTCCTACCTGAATTCCTTTGCTTAGGGCTCAGACTTGTGGTCAAAGCGGAATGTACTTCCAGTCGAAATGCGTGCGAGGGCTGGGGAGAATGAAACAACAGTCACACGCTGACATTGCACATATCATACAACCACTTTCACTGATTGTGTTTCAGCGACCTGTGTGGGGCTTACCTAATTGGGAGGCATTTCTGACGGTGAAGAATTGTGCATGCGTCCTTACTCTGGGTGCGAGTCCCCTGTTGGATTCGTACCGCTGTGTGTGACAAAAAGCTCAAGATAAGCTTGGGTTCTGGGCGCGCGTTTAGCGTTTTAGTCCATATTAGCGATGCGGAACGTACCATTCGGTTTCTGTGTCAGTCTCCAAAAGCGGGAGGGCCGAGTACTTCGCCTTGGCTGGTTCAACTGTGTGTAAGGGCTTGTCAGTTGTATCCTGGGTCGAGTAGCTCCTCCCCCTTGGGGATTCTGGGAGTTGGAGTTCAGTTGGCGAAATGGATGCACTGCTGGGGTTGAAGCAAAACGTGACGAAAAAAGGGGCGGAGGGCGGGCGACAAAAGCCGTGACGAAAAAAGGGGCGGCTGACGAAAGAAGGGGGCGGGACTTAAAAAAAGGCACGGGAACGCCCCCGATTCGCGTCCGGACGGGCAAAGAGTGACGGACAGCAATGTCTGCCAATGGCTAGCCAATGGGAGCAGGGGGAGCAGGGGGCGAGTCCCTGTTCCCCACTGTAAGACATAAGGTTTTCCTAGCGCATGCGTACTTCATACACATTTTGCTAGGCAAAACCTAAAAATAAATTAGAGGAATGAGGCTAAAAACGTACTAAACAATAAAATAGACATAATTATTATCGTCTCATTCACTACAGTGTTACATAGCAGCAAAAGGAGTGTGGAAGTAATGCAAACATCAACATCAACTGTTACCCTGGTCTTTTCCCTTTAGGATTCCTCTACGGGTACACCACATTGAAAAGAGGAATTTTGAGGTCGTGACTACAAAAAGTGGTGAAGTTTCGTATTTAAGTAGCCTAAAAGCCTGATGGTAATTTCTTAGCCCTAGATTTCTACACAACTGATAGACCCACTTCGCTCTAGACCTATGATAAGCAGGACAGAAGAGTATTACATGAAGTTCTGTCTCTTCTTGGATTGGGATGCCTTGGTAGTCATCCCAATGGTTGGAAGGCTGGGTGACCATGGGCTGGCCCCACCTCCTGAATGAGAAGATCCCTTTGGAGGATGTGGGTGAGGGTCCACAGGCAGCAAAAGGGAGGCAGAAATAGGAGGCAATGGAGGAGGAGGAGTAGTAAGAGCAAGATGAGGAGACGCAGGCTCAGAAGGACCAGGCATTAATGGAGAGGTTCCTCTGTCGTGGCACCGAGGCTTTGTGGAAATCGGCTCTGAAGGAGGATTGAGGGCCTCCTTGAAAGTAAGTCTCCTCTTTAGATGGATGGAGTCCTTGTGTTACTGGACAGGCTGTGCCATAACCCATCTTGTGCCTGTCTGTATGTGGATCCTCTGCTGACGGATGTCAAGGCTTTCCGTTGCAGGATGGGATGATCGATCTCCTCTGAAGATGGCCTGGATGGAGCTGAAGAAAGTCGGCGCCCAGAATACCCCGAGATGGATTTTGGCTCTGAAGATTCAAACTCGGAGTGCGCCTCAGAGGCAGTTGACGTCAAGTGGCAAGGTATCAAAGCGGACTTCGGCGCCAAAGGTATAGAGGGCGTTGGGTCTGGTAGTTCAGTGCAGACCATAGCCATGAGGCAGGGGAGGCCCGGAAACATCAAATGAGGTATAGGAGGTCGAGGCTGGTGCCTTCGAAGGATGGGAGATAGCACTACTCACTGCGGTCCTCTGTAATGGGCATTTAGCCAGCGGGGGCATTTCAGCGTCAACTTTGGATTTCAGCGTCAATTTCGGACTTCGAGACAGCATCTTGACGCCAGACTCATTTAGCTGCTGAAGAGCTTCCCCCTCGCCGACAATATCTGGGGCGTCCTCCTCTCCCCAGTACTGCAAGGCAATGCGTAGTGCCATTCGGATCCAAAGCATCTTATTGCTGCTGAACGCGAGACACACCACACAGGATTTCCTCTAGGTGATCTGGGGACAGGCACAAGTTACAGACTTCGTGCAAATCCGTCCTTGAGAACTTGGTGTGGCAGGTTGAGCAGAACCGAAAAAATAAGTCTATTCCATCATGTGGACATTCTCTGGTGCCGCAGTGATGGGAGTCGAGAAGGGCAGAGCCCCGATGTGGAGATTTCGTCAACCGCAAGATGGAGTCAAAGAGACCAATGAACAGCAGGATTGTTTGGACCAATAAGTGACAGTGCAGAAGGCCTGGCAAGAATGTATAGAGTAGAACTGGAGCTTGCATATACATGTCTGAACCTGATAGAGGAGAAAAACAATCTGACTACGGAGCTTATACCGAGGCACATTACCTATGATAGATGGAGTCATCTCACCTCTTGACTTGGAAAGACTTCTTCAAACAAAAACAAGCTGCACACGTACAAGTTCAATACTAGATGGCAAGAGTATGCACAGCATGTGTATCTACAGCACTACATGCCACGTAGAGATGCTTACAGGGTAAGTAACATTTTCCATTTTAATGCCCCAAAGTATCATTTTCCAAAGTCTTTTTCTTTAGTGAGAAACTCCTAGCTATTGCTTTTTGTGCAGCCCATTCAGGTGTGTACATTTCACCAATCCCCTGCCCAGCTGTCAATCCACCTACTCTCCCTCAACCCGTCTTTTCCAACCTAAGCCATATTTTTCACGCTTGGTGAGAAAACATTACAATATTCCTGTTCATGCACAACTGCCCACCCAAGATGAACATAATGTATTGTAGCACTTTGTCTCACAGTCTTAGAACTCATTCTAACCATCGTGCACAGTTACATACACCACGAACATCTTGTTTCCAAGTGTTGGGGGTTTCTTGAGACAACATGCACTATAATGTAAGTTTCAAAACCATATGCCCAATCTCTGACAGCGGCAGCATGGCAAGATTACAAGCAAAGTATTTGACTCAGGATGCTTTAGATTTCCAAAGTCATACCTCAAGCTCTTGATCTCAAAACAGAAATATTTGTGTCCCAACACAGAACCTGGAGTTGTACCTGGCACAAGAGTTGCTCCTCAAACGCATCACACAAACTTTATAGGTCTTCAGAAAAGGCCCATATCCTTGAAAGCGCTCAGCGCTAATACTCACGGAATTCATGGTGCTACAGAAAGGGGTCATATAACTGACCTATGACTTGGACTTGCCACAACCCAGGGGGTCAGGGCCAGTTTGGTTGAGGCTCACTGGTGTTGAAAACAGACTATTTGACTGATCTGGCCATAAGCAATCATGTACTAGAGTCTTCTTTGCCTTCCCTTCAAATTGACAGTATTGTTATTTGGAGGCTTACAGAATACTGTGCCATGGTTTATTTCTGCTTTTTACCTTATGGATCAATGAAACAATCAATGAAACCATGCCTGTGATGCATCCGTCAGGTCCCAATAAATCAGTTAATGATTTTCCAAATGGCCCGAACTATTGGTAAAGATAAGGAAGAACATAGTATTTTTACTTTACAAAGTTGTCTTTTTTGCTTTAAAACTCTCATCTTCAATTTCAGTTTCAAATATAACCTATCCTCTCCAGAAAGATACCACCAGAAGGAAAGCTTTTGTATTCTAAGTTAATGATTCATTTCTTAGGGTGTAATTGTAAAGCTAAGGCAATTGTGCCAACTAAATGGATGCATCACTATGGAATTCCCCGTGCATTTCAGCACATGTAAACCCACACAAAGTTTAGGAAACATACAGGACATAGTTGCAAAAGAGTTACTTCAAACCAACCATAAAATAATAGAAAAAAACAGATCGTTGTCTCACCCCCATAGCATTGTTGCCTACTTTTACATTTCCAACAGTTACATTGTTTTAGTTTAAATTACATTTGTCTAGATTAAATAAATGATTGTTTAAAATTTAATTTAGTAATTGCAGTATGAGGTTGTAGTTCGGTGACCTTATAGTTATGAGGTATTTTCAAAATAATGCTTTTCATGTGGTAATAAAATAAATGTAAAGCATGCAGTCACAATGGTGTGCCATGAGTGGGAATTTAAACAACAATATAGTGGTTGTAGATCTACAAAATATCACTAGCTGCTACTAAGCAGTTTAGTGGAATTAAATGCACCTTATAGAGAGTATCAATACACTTAGTGGACTATATATAATTCAATCTTCTCACCCACCCTCAGAAGTACCATTGCTATTTGGGAACAAATCAGCCTAAAGGAAAAGCAATGAATGTACACCATGGGACAATTTGCTTGACCAGGCAAGAACAACTGTACAGCACTGGCGTAACGAAAAGTGAGGGAGCCTCCCTTCACGGTACTTAGGGGGGCCCTCTCCGGGCTCAATCAGGAGCTCTCCGGCCAGAGTGCAGTGCCGAGGGGGCCCCTTGGAGCTAGGGCCCCCCCCCCCCCCGCACTGCGTGGGCTGCGGGGGCCTGTGTTACGCCCCTTATTTAACTCACCCAACAAGTACAATCTTGTGTAAACTGGGTATGGAGTTCTATTACGACACTTGCACATGAAAAAACGGAGGTGTTTGCTATATCTGAAAGATGTTAACAATAGGTTACAAACAACTGGACCAATAGTTAACTCACAGGGAGAGGAGGAGAATAGTCCAACTGCAGTTCAGATTTATTTACAGTAAGCAATCTCTGAAATGGTATAATAACCGCATGTTGTAATTTGGCAATAAAGGCCACAGTGACTTCAAGGGCTGGATGTCGTCTGAAGCTGCACAACAATCTGTAGAACCGACAACCAACTTTTAAGTTAAAAGGATGACAATGTCCGTATTGGAGCTAAAATAAAACATTTTCTAAAGTCTAGGTATAGGAATTACACCATGTTGCTGCTGATACAAACAAGACAGAAAATAATCTGATATCTACCCGTGGTCTGGAATCAGATTAAGAATTACAGAAAACCTTTAGATGATAAAAATGAAGAGGAGGAACTCCAGGCTAGAATTATGAGACACATTTTCAAAAACCTGTAACCTGGCTAGTTGTGAAACTGTGGAAACAAAAGAAAAACTAACCTGAGAATTCATACTGCTGGAGATCTTCTGGCACAAAAGGGCTAAAGGAATCTTCATCCTTAAAGAGAAACAGAAAGATATTAGTGTGAGAAAGTAGATTATTAGTTGGTGTGGATGGTACTCTGCCATAAGTAATAATGTCCTATTCTTTTAGATCCATTAAAGGTTTCAATTATTTAAAACTGAGCACAACTTCTGGTAGCTATGACACAGAGCAGAAATGCTTAAACTTAAAATGTGCAAAGTATTTAGAATTACAAATACAGTTAAAAAGTTGAAAACACAACACAATAAAAATCGAACTCCAAAACTCTCACTCAACAGATGCTGTGACACGTGGCACGATGTGGCATAAAGCCGGATTGGTCGAGGTGGACAAGCGAACGGATCAGTCAGAGCAGTCAGTTAGCCAGCGCTTTGGCCCATATCTTAACCTCTACATTGGGGAAAGAAAAGGTTTGATATGATGAACAATGTTACGGTGGGTGTCCTCCTTTTAGTATAATCACTATCTCTGCCAGACAGAGTTCTAGGGGCAAAGTTCCTGTGTGTAGGGTCTTGGTCAACAAGTTGTGGAGCTGTGTACTATATGTTTTGAAGAATTCTGCTAGGAACCTGCTGGAGCCCAGTGTTTTCACCAATTGGAGCTGGGTGAGGGCTTCTGCCATCCCATCCAATGTAATGTGTTCCTCCAGTGCCATAGCATTCTCCCTCCTCAGAAAGACCACTGGGAGGTCCCTTAAAAACAAAAGCAGGGCCGTTCAATCAGAATGACCCACGTCTGAAAATATTGTTGTATACTAGAAAGCAAAATGCTAGGCAATGTTCCCATTTCCCGTTACTTTATACGGGATCAACACCTGTGGGTGTGTCAGGGTCATCAGAAGTCCCTAATAATGACTATTCAATGGGGTGTTGCCCATCATGTCTGAGTGTCTGTAAGATAAAACATGAAGAAAACCCTTACATTATCCCCCTCCAAACGCCTCGAAAACTGCATCCGTCATCGAAAAAATGGGTACTGCTACCAAGCGGGTATATAGATGACAACTGTGTCCCCTTGTACCAAACCCTCCCTCCACATCCCCATTACTCAAACCAAACAAGTGTCAATAGCACACGGGACCAGAAATCAGGAAAAGGAAAGAGAGAAGGAGAATGTCCATCGGGGTGGGATGCTTCCGCTACATAGTTCTCGCAATTTAGCAAATCTGGAATGAATACTGCATTTGGATCAATCAGGATACTTAGTCGCAGTCTGGGTCAGGACCATGCAGGGCTGGATCCTGAGGGTCCACCATTCGAAGGTGTTGGAGTTTCTCCATGCAGGATCGAATCCTCTGACAGCTCCTGATGGCCTTCAAGCCCGCCCAAGTCCTGAGGCCTGGGGTTGAGGCATGTCGAAAGGTAGGTCTCTCTTTCGTACACGACTAGGCATCCTGAAGTGTGTCAAATAAGAGAGTTATTGTTGAGAATTACTTTGATGTAAGCTGGAAAGAGCAACATGTATTGGATTTGCAGGGCCATTAGCTGTTTCGCCTCCAGAAATTAACATCTTTGTTGTTGAACCTTCCAGGTATAGTCTGGAAATACCATGACCCATGCTGAATTGCACAAAGAGCCTGTCCATTTTTCAGGAGGCCTCATATCGCTGTCTGTAATGTTGTGCACCTTGGCAACTATAGGGTGCAGAGGGTCCCCTGGCAGGGGTTTCTGGGCCAGTGACTTGTGGGCCCACTCAACTGCATAACAAGCTGTCAGTTCACCTTTGAAGATCAAGGTCTGTATCCAGACTGCTACAAAACATGTTGCAAAGGTGCCTTCTGATCCTTCAGATATCCCCACAATCTGGATGCTGTTATGGCGGGAGCGCACCTCCACATCTTTCCCCCTCGCCTCCAGCTGGTGTGCCTGCCGCTTGCGGTCTGATACTGTACTGTGTAAAGTCTTCAACGTGTCTTCTGTCTCTGATATAATCCCCTACACCGCTATGACCCTTGCTGAAGTGTTGTGCAGATCTTGGTGCAACAAGAAGAGGTCTGTTTCTACAATTTTTGAACAGGAGTCATAGATGGCCTGTATGATGGCTGCTGACTGATCACTGGGTGGTGGGGGGAATGCCCCACCTCCTGCGGCACTTGGGTTTTGTGAATTTGTCAATGCGCCCTTGTGCTGCTGGGGTTCCAGAGGTTTTATCTTTCCCCATGATGGGATGTCTAAGATCCCTCTTATAGTCTGTCTCACCCTTGACCTCTCTGGGCGCTCCGGAACACTGCCACAGGAGCAAATAGTCAGTGGAAAGGAGGCATCCCACCTCCGGGATTTCACAGAGCCGGACCTCACAATCTCAGGCAGTGGTCGACTTGCCGTAAGCCGTGCTCCCCCTCCACCTCCCCTACTTGAGCGGTCTTGCTGAGGGCCCCCCATAGTCCGTTGCATCTATATCTTCTACTGTGTCTGCCAGCTAAATGTGACATGGCCCACGGGCCCCCTTACTCAGGTACCAGGGCCGGTCACTATGTGCCTCTCAGGATGTTGAAAAATTGTAGCTCAGGTGGGTGAGGAGGCACCCTGCACTAGGTACCCCTCAATTGCTGCTGAATGTGTATCTCTATCAGTCAGGAGCCCCCCATTACCACAGCGCAGCAATCACAAGGTCCAGACCTCGTCAGACAGGCAGGTCAACATGTTCTCGCTGCAGAGGCCTCCCCAGTCGTCCAGGCCTGAGGCTGACGCCCTCCACGTGGCCTTACCAACAGTCTCTCTGAAGCCTCAGTCATTCAGCAGCAAGTCCCAGTAAGGCAGGGTATTCTCCAGAGAGGAGGGCTGTAATCTCCAAGCCCAAAGCCCATCCAATGCTTTCAAAAAGCGAGGCCACTCTCCCTCACCCGTCACTGCATCCCCCAGGCAAAAGCAGCCGACCCGTTCCTCATCCACCTCGGGCCAGTCTGCTGCCCTGGGAAGTCACACGGAGAGCTGAGAGATTGTCTCGGGTTCAACAAGGCTGTCACAGTTGGCAGACACAGTGTAACTGTCCTCTGACTTCAGATCTGGTGTGTATTTTTGCAGAGAGACAAAGGAGCTCAGCTCAGTTCAAAAGCAGCTGCCATGTTCAGTGTTGCAGACCCCCCCCCCCGCCCTTCCCACAGGTCAAGACTAGTTCTGACATAAGCCACCCGCAGGGTCCAGGCTAGGTGGGATATCTAAGGCCAGGTCCAGTTCCAGTTAGAAGTGGTCATTTGGGCTGTTTAGGAAAAGGGCGTCCAGCAGCTTCCTGTGTACCCGTAGCTTAACAGAGAGTCATACAAATAACCCAAGCAGTCCACTTTTTTGTCCTAGACACAAGTAGGAGCAGGTCCACCCTTTCAGGTCTCCTCACAGGAATCAACAGCAGGTGCAGTTCTTCTTCTGCCTTCCATAGGTCCAGTAATGTTCTGAGGAGGGTGCCTAGTGGTGGCACATTTAAGCCTGGCACTAGACTGTGGGTGGGGGTGACAAACCAATTGGGAAAAGGTTCTCAGTGATAACCCTAACAACTTTTGCAGCGGTTTCTATGTGCCCTGGTGCAAACAATCCCACAGAAATCCTCTCTACCTAAATCCAACATGGCAGAACCATTCTTTCCCTGTGCAGAACTCCTGTGCCGAGAGGTATGGCCATGGAAATGAGCAACCCCTCCTCTGTGGTTACTTCAAACCAGTTCTGGGGGCAGCTTCTCCCCCACTGGAATTGGTGCCTGGCTGACAAGAGGGACAAATGAGGGTGCAGACCCAGGTATTAGCTAAATATGCCTGTGACAGGGTAGGTCTCTGAAGTTAATTAAAACCTGGGCACAGCCCAGGTGGTCATATTGTCAGCGAAACGGCACACCTCCCCACACACAAGAAGTTTCCTCAGCTCTGAATGCAAGTTCACAACTCAGCAAGGTACTAATTAGCTCTATGGGGACAGTTAGAAGCTCATGCAAATAGGCTTGTATAGGATTTAGGCAGGTAAAAGGTGACTTTTTAAAAGTACCCTTTGTAAAATATTTATTAGAAATCCGACTTTACCAATAAATTGGGCTTGTATTAAATATTTTAAAAAGTCCAAGAATTAACTTTGTAGCTGTTTCCTACATGGGGATAACACCATTTCATTTCAGTATTACCTCCAAATGGTTTCCTATGAACAGCTAACCCTGCTACAATGAAAATAGCTTTTGATGCCTTCTCACTGTGAAGACATGATTAACATTAAACTTTTACATGTCCTACTTTTAAATACCATCCGTCCTTGCCTATGGGCATAAAGGCTTACTTAGGGGTGTCTTTCAATATTTAAAAGGAATGTTTGGCCTGTCAAAAGAAGTTTGTTTTAAAACAGCAAAGACAGGTGACAGTGGTAGCCCTGAAGTCATATTTTGCATGCTAGTGGTGATACAATGTGTGCTGCAGTTCACTAGTGACATTCAACTTACAGGCCTGGGTACACTTTATACCATATACTAGGGACTTATAGGTAAGTAACATATGCCAATTAGTAATGCAGCCAACTTTAACATGCTTTAAGGGGTCAAAGCACATGCACTGGGGCCTGGTTAGCAGAGTCCCAGTGTACAAACAAAATAGCAGCATCAGTCCAAAAATATGGGGAGTGATCATGCAATAAGAAGCATTTTCTACAATTAGTCACTGTCAATCATGGGTAAGAAAATAAGTTACTTACCTGTAACTGCAGTTCTCAAGTATTGGTATCTTTCATAGATTCACATGCTTGAATCATTCCCCGTCATCGAAGTGGGAGTCCCATGGTACTATAATAAGGCAACAGGTTAGAAAGCATAGGCTATAATGGCACTAGGCCATGAATTTAATAGCCTATCTATGTCCTTTCAAAAAAAGGACCAAACCTGACCTATAACAAAATCAGGCGACAGCACCCACTAGAAACACTCCCCACAGAGGCTGGATCCCTCAGATTTCCGAGCACAAGGGGGAATAAATATAACTCCAAAGTTTAAGGAGAAGCCTCTATGGGAAGAGGGTAGGTTGCATAGGAATCTATGAAAGAGACCAATACTGGAGAACTACAGTTATAGGTAAAAATGTACTTATTTTCTTCTCCGGTATTGGATCTTTCATAGATTCACATGCTTGAATCAGATTAAGTTAGCAGTAAAGATGATCAAATAATAGCATACAATAATAATGCAAATATTCTCAATAGTCATAAAAAAAAATAATAATAATAATACCAACATAATAGGTAGCGGATGGTGGGGAAAAGAAACTGATAAAAGGCTAACCTTACTGAAATAGATGGTGCAACACAATTTGTCCCACGGCCATCTCATCTTTGTCTGCAGCATCCAGACAGTAATGCTGGGTAACGGTATGCCTGGTGGACTATGTAGCCGCTCTGCATATTTGCTGAACCGCACACCGGCAAATAGAGCCATGGATGTAGAAACAGCTCTTGTTGAATGAGCCTTAACTTGAGTAGTTAAAGGTCACCCTGCTGCATTATGGCAGAATTGAATGGCTGTTGCAATCCATCTTGCAATGGAAGGTTTAGAGACTGGTAGTCCTTTACGCAAATTGCCATAGGCGATAAATAACTGATCGGATTTACGGAACTGCCTTGTTCTTTGCAAATAAAACTTAATGCACTTTTTAACATCTAAGGTGTGCGGAGACCTTTCAGCAACAGTTTGAGGGTTTGGAAAAAATGTCCTTAAATCAATAGGTTAATTATGGTGGAAATCCAAAGGTATTTTTAGAATGAATTTAGAATAAGTCCTTAACATCACTTTGTCTTTTTTGAATTGCATGAATGGTTGTTTTATAGTGAATGCTTGCAATTCACTAACTCGTCTAGCTGATGTTAATGTTAATAATAATGGCGTCTTCCAAGAAAGATATTTCAATTCTGTTTTGTGGATTGGCTCAAAAAGGCCTTTCATTAATTGACCTAATGTAACATTGAGATGCCAAGAAGGAGGAGGTTCCTTCACAGGTGGAAAAGTTCTAAAGAATCACTTGAGGAACTGCCTAATGATTCTTGCGGACTAGAGAGCAGATGAGTTTCCCGATCTCCTAAAGCAAGAAATCGCTGCTAAGTTTACTTTTATTGATGAATGTGCAAGGCCAGACTTAGCTAGCTGAAGAAGATATGGGAAGATCTGCACTGGTATAGAGAGGAATAGATGTAATTCTTTATCTTAAAACCATACAAACAAGTGACTTACCTTGATGGTAATTCTAAGGTAAGGAATCTATAAAATACGGTCTCTTTTAGATACAGAAACGTTTCCACTTTAGTTTTTATAATTTGTTAGTGGAATCCGCTCGATCTTTAGTGAGGATTTCTCTGCGGTCTTTGGGATATTGAAGGTTTCGAACTCATGGTAGCCAGTACCTGGCCCCTGTTCATGCAGAGTCAACGTTGGAATGGTTGTCAGAGGAATGTAAGGTTGGTCTGAGAGAAGAAGCTCCATGTACCAGAATTGCGGGGCCATTGTGGAGCAATGACGATAAATCTGCATGGATCTCCTTCATTTTTCTGAGTACTCTTGGTATTAAAGGTGATAGAGCAAGCTTCGCATTGCGACTTGCTCGAGTCATGAACCTCGCCTGTGTGTAATCAATTAATAAATTTTGTACGTCTTACTAATCTTTTATTTTATATTCGAACGAAGTAGAGGAAGCTTGCGTATGTGTATTTCTAATACAACTAATCCGTGTTCCTAAACATGGCCGCCGCTTGGAAAATTGCTTCTGCGCATGCGTCAGTCACACTCACGTGACCTGACGTAGTTATAAGTTTGGTGGGAAAGGGTGCGCATGCGTAATACACAGCTCTCGTGAATAACGTGGTGATGCTTTTGTGAATGTGTATATGTTGCTAACATTTAAACTGCATAGTATATTTTTATAATGATAAGTTTAAAGTACACAACCCATGATGTGTTTTTCATACCGTCATTTCTATGTTTTAATTTGTTTTCGCTTACTTTTCATGTATCCTCGACTCGGAGGGGTGCTGGGGCTGGGGAGTCCATCTTGGAGGGTATTTCTGCGCAGAATCACTAGAGGCTGCCACGACATTGAACTCAGGCCAAAGAAGGTTGATGCCAGAGCCACCCTGGGAAAGTGCACCTTCACCCAGCAGAAGCATCATGATTATGTTCTATTGTATCGAAATTTATTCTTTTCATTGTATTCTGTGCGACTTTCTCATGGGAACCCCAATCTCGCTAGGCCGTACCCAGAGATGCAAAGTAGGCCTCCAAATAGTCTGTTCTGATTGGTGTGTTACCCAAACCCTACCTTAGGACCAATCCAAATTGAGGGATTCTGACACTTTGCAACATTGGGGGGTGGTACACCGTCCCAAAACAGTATATCTACCCTGGGTTCACCTAGGGAAATTGTCCGACTTGTCTGGTTTAGCTGACCTGTCACTGACCCAACGCACTCAATAGGTGACTTGATACAGAGGAGCTGCGGAGCTCTCTGTCCGAAATTTGACCATAGACTCTGAAGGTTTTACTGAACCTTAAGTGCTGGCGAAGCACTTTGCTGGGGAATTCGCTGACCCAATCGGGGTCCTGATCGATAGCTGCAGAGAGGGTGGAGCGCAGGCGTTGCTTCCGAACTGCGGGTGCTGGTCGTATCCTGGTGGTCCTGTCCTGATCCTAATCTGAGGGTTTCCTGTCCTGTCTTGGGTGTCCATTCTGCACCTGCTGTCCATTTGAGGGGTATCCTTCCTTGAGGGTTTCCTGTCCTTAACTGACCCGTGGCCAGGGTTTGGTTTTTCACACCAGTCTAGGTAAATATCACTCTGAAACTCTGAATCTTGCACCTTTCTGAATTTCTGTCTTTTGCTTTAATAAAGACATACCTTTGCATATGTTAATTTTCCATGCTTTCTCCCGCAACCATTGATTCATAAAGTTATTTGCATTTATTTCATAACGTGTTCCTATGTGACCCTACCTGTTAGAAATTATATTTTGCATTGCAGTTTGTCATTTCCTGATATGGTCTAGAACATCCTTACTTAAACTGTCTAAAGAACTTTTGCCTTAAAGCGTAGCGTGTCTCTCTTCATAGACTCTCCTATAGTTATATAAATGTCCCGAACTCCTGTCTCATATTTTTGAGATAATTCTAGAATACTAGTCCTAATCAAAGCCTATCCCATCTTTAGTGATTCATCTTAAACGTTCTAATTCCTGATCCTTCATTTTGAAGGTTCCATTAGTTTATAAATGGTTGCACTGACTTATTTGCTATTCAGCTATGTACTTTCTGTTATTCTGATTATTGATTGCTTAATTACTGTGAATTTGATGATTTCTGAATTTTACTAAAATAGATAAAGACTTTAAAACTTCCAGTTGTCCGTGGTCATTTACAAAGAGAATTTGAATGTTATTTGTTGGGTTTGTATTTTGCTGCCTTTCCTTTTACAGCTAGCTCCCTGATCCATTGTGGTCATAGGTACCCGTATCGGTGGATGGTAAGTCGGGTACTCCGAAGAATAACGAAAGGAACTCACAAATATCTGATAGCAGACCGTGAGGTCATCCGATCAATGTATATGGTGATTTGAAATATATGGGCCGGAAGTGGCGAAATTATTGGTCGGGTGACCCGCGCGCTCTATCAGTATTTTCTGGTTGCAGAGTTATGGTTAGGGAATAGTTAACCACTTGGCTGCTAAGGCACCTGATGATCTTCCATTGACTTTCCATTGAAATCAATGGAAAGTCCATGACGAGTTACCCTTGTCATTAGCGCTGAAGTGGTTAAAGGTTAGGTAGGACTAGTTAAGCTAAGTCAAGTCGGTAGCTGCTAGTATATTGATGCTGCTACAAGAGCGGCCGTTTCGAGGAATTGATCACTCTCTTGAAATGGGTTGCTTTTAAATATATGAATTGTTTGAAAATTGTTATTCTTGTTCTTATATTGTTATATGTATTAATCCATGCGTATGTAAAACGTTTTGTTAAATGTTGTCGGAAATCCCCGGGGAATTGAAAAGCGAGTGGTGAATAGAATCCATTTGCTTGAGGTCGCAGGCTCAAGGAAAGTTAGGTGCAGGTTAGGTAGAACCGGAAGCACTAACTAGGGCTTTTTCTGAATACATGTGTGAATAACTGTTAGTAACGAGGTTCATTGGCAAAATTCCCATAGTGGCGTAACCTAATAAGGGTCACATCGGAAGAGTAGCAGGTTCATCGGAGCTTGGGTGAAAGCAAAAGGGTCCGCTGGGAAACCTTAGACTCGGATATATCCCGGAAAGAGTGGATGGGTCTAGGGAAGTAACAGGTTCACTGATGCTAGAGTGAAGGGTAGGCGGAAGAGATCTACCCGTAGTGTGTGAAAAGTAAATGGAAGTAGTTTACTTGCAGTAAAACAACTCTTTCCTGTCTAGACACTTGAGCACTGTGGCGAATGTGTATTCGTCGTAAAATAACCAAGTACTAAGCACTTTAGAAAGAAAGAAAGTTTCCGTTACCTTGTGAAGGGAGGGAGTCAGTCGCGAAGCTTCTCTGACGTCACTCCGTGCCGTGCTGGGATTGGTAGAAACAGCGGGCGGGTAGCGGGGCTGGAATTGTGAAGGAGGGGTGAGCGCCGAAGAGTGAGAACTGTCTCGCGGAAAGGCCGCGCACCCATTGGCCGAAAAATATTTGAACTTGTGCACCCCATTGGTCGCGCGGAATTGCAAGACGCATTCTGATTGGAGGTAATTTTGTAAACAAAGTTAAACGTAGAAATCGTATGTGGCACTCGTATACTCCAGAGACTAGACCCGATCCAAGAAACCTAGGGTTTGAAAGGGATCAGTGGAAGGCTAATAGATACGACATTATGTACGGAAGTAAGCGAAAATTGTCCCTTGTAAATAAGGTAAAGAATTACTTCAAAAAGGATAAGCCGATCAAAACTAGAGAGGGCATTGTTATTCCACCACCAAATACTCCCGCCTCTTTCATGATGTTTGACAGAGGGTACAATACATGTGTATGGTTAGAAAATTGGGTGAAATACACAAAAGATGACGGAATAATGGCCTTTCCGTTAGAAGGTACTTTTAATGGTAGGATCTTATTCAATTTAAGAACCTGAATGAATGAATTACATCCCAGACCGAGACTAACACAGTATGAGGCATTAGAGGAATGGGAGATTGAGGCTTTCCAAAGAGAAAAGCCCCGAATGGACAAAGGGCTGACAAAGTATTACCCAAAACTGAAACAAGAAACCCAAGATAAAAAGATGAAAGAATGGAGACAGAGCATGATTGTTGAGGGACTGTTTCCCATGATGCCAGCAGAAGATCCTCCTGGGGGGGGGAAAAGGACAGAGAAATCCAAGCACTGGGGGCCCCTCGGAGAATCAGATGACGAATTGTTAGTCCGCCTCCTTATAATGAAGGACACCGACCTGCGAGTGCAGGAGATATTCCCCGGAGACCCCTACAAAGGGAAGAGGTCAGGTCCGCAATTGTAGGAGGGGATTATCTAATTCCTCCTTATACTGAGAATCTAGGACCCGTAGAAACCAGAAGGATTTACCCCAGGAGACCTGTAGGTGGGGAAATGGGATATTCACGGGAAGGAGATTTTTGCCCTCGTCCCCCCTACGGAGGTAAAAGTAAAGTAAAGTCCACATTTGTAAAGCGCACAATCACCCGTAAGGGTCCTTAGGCGCTGGGGGGCCGTCGGGAAGATTAAGCGAGCTATTGCCCAGAGTCACATGGTGCTAGGCTAACCAGCGTCAGTCGCCCTGGCCGCGGCGCGAGGTGAGGTGAGGTCCTTAGGTTCAGGAATGCCGTTATTACAGCCCCGGGATGAGGAAGATCCGAGAATCCTAGGCACAGGAAGTTTGTTTCAGAAACCTAATTATGGTGGAGGGCCGAGTGAGACACATCCCACTGCCCCGAGTTATGCTCCTATTCTGACCCCGCAGGTGTTACATGACAAATCTTTGGACAGGTTATTAGAAGAGAAAGAGCGAGAAGCGCTAGGAAATCAGAGAGCTGAAATAATACGGAAAATGTCACAACTAAATGCAAGTCCTGAAGCCTTAACGATCCCAGTAACTATCTGACCGGTGGTTCCGTTGTACGGGGACCGTCAAGGGAGTCCGAAACCTCCAGTAATTACTCCTGTCATTGCACCGACCAGACCAGAACCCTTAATCATAGATGACCAGACAAGTGAGTGCGAGTCGGAGGTCTCGCTGCTAGATCTGCCCGTTAGAAATACAGGAAACAAGATACAGAAAAGACATAATCCTTTTAACGCGAGGGAAATTCAGATGGAATCGACCTCAGGTACGAAGAGTGTCACATTGGTGACTCCTGAAGAAATCGAAAGATGGAGTCAAGAATTTGAAAAACAAGCGTCCCCAACGAAACCTTTAGATCTCTACAAGCTGAGAATAGAAATAGAGGAATTGATGGCAGGAAACGTAGGATTAGACAGATTAAATACCTACTCCGAAGACGAAATGCTGTTTATCTGCAAGAGTCTCACCCGAAATACCCGAGTACTTCATGAAAAACTGACAGACACTGCTGCTAGCATGGGAATAGATATTTCGAGATCGAAACCGCTGCAAAAACCATATAGGGCAGATTTCTCAGACAAGGATTTGGAAAACTTGAATGTTTCAGGGAAGAAAGCACAGGTCAAGGAACTATTGACCTGTGGGGTGTGGGTTTCAGCGGGCCGGAATAACAGGCGGGAAGGCCAGATGTAGTGCGCTATGTTTAGCGAGTTTTATTGTGGACACAGGTAGGTGGTGATCAAAATGTCTCTGAACAAAGGGGGGGCGGATGGAGTCCTTTGGTCAAGTCCGAGGAAGAGAAGACGTCCGGTCCGGGAGGGAAGTGGAAGACGTCCGGCCGCTGGGCTGCTGTCGTCAGGAAGGGGTACGTCTTCCTTCTCTGCAGTGCCGTAGGGTCCTTGACTTCCGTCGGTGGGCCTCGGAGGGTTGGGGCGAGAAAAGAAACAGAGGGCCGTTAGTCTTTTGCTCCTCTCAAGATTGGTAACAACCACCGCCACCGGGAAGTGAGGATACAGAAAAGGGATAGTGAGGGGCGGGGTAAACGGGGAGGTGGAAGAGGCCGACAAACAGGAGGGAAGGAAAGGGGTCGACAGGGTGCTCGTGGTGAGGGGGGGGGTTCTGTCTATATATATATATGGTGCTCTCGTGCTCAACTAGGTGCAGCGCTCTACTATTTACACTAATTACAACTATCTACAAAACGGCACACGGAGAAGGATGACGGGTACTCACGTGGCCCGCCGCAACTCCCTGGTGAGTTGCGGCCGCTCTCCAGCCACCTCCTGAGGACTCCACCAGTCCTCAGACCACACGTCGCCGTCGGCGTCCTCCTCCACTTCTTCCGCTTGGTTCTCCGACTCCCCGTCTCTCTCTCTCAGCTCCGGTTCCTTCCTTGCTGCCTCCTGCCACAAGTCCGCGGGTTGGAACGCCCTTCGTTGTGGTTCGCCGGTTTTTCTATCTTCCGGGAGGTAGTCTGGCGCGGGACTTCCGGGTTCAGGCAGGATTGCTTCCGGTTGTCCGTCTTCCGGGTTCCGACTTCGGCGTACCTGCAGAGGGAGAGAGAGAGAAGAAGTCCTATGGAGAGGGAACAAGTTGTCTTCTGGGTTATACGGACTCATCCCCGCGCGAGGATGTCTCTCTGTTAAGGCAGGTATCGTGGCCTTTCCACATGACCGTATTGCAAAAATGGGGAGATGTGGAAAGGTGGAAAGCCCGATGGGTCAAGAAAAAGGATGAGGCCAGGTCTAGGCAGGCAACTCCCGAATTCGCTCTAAGAGAAGCTGACAAGCCAGAACAGTTATGCCCTATGCGCGAAGTACCAGGTGGAAAGTATGTGCACGTTCCATGGTCCAGACAGGATATTGTGTCCTTTACTAACGATTTCCCGAAATTGCGCGAAAAGCCAGTCGACTGGTACAGGCAGGTGGAAAGGTTCGTAAAGGTGCAAAAATGCCTGTGGAAAGACCTGGATGGGTTCTTTGACATTGTGGTCCCTGTAGATCTATGGACCGAGTGTAAAATAGCCATAGCTTGGCCTAGTGAGGAATACCCGAGAGATGACAAAACAGGGGAACCATCGAAAGAAGTAATGAGAAAATATGAACAAGTAATTCAGCATCTGAAACTAAAGGTGCCAGCAAAGGAAACTGATTGGACCAAGATAGATAGAACCACGCAGGAAAGAGACAAGACAGTGCACTCCTTTTATGAAAGGCTGTTGCAGGTGTTCAAAACATACAGTGGTATAGATAACATCGAGATGAAGGATATGACACATTTTATTTACAGGTTTGTAAATGGTTTAAGACCCGAAATTTGTCAATGGATAAAAGATAACAACATCTGTTGGCATACTAAAAAGATGGATGAGGTCCTACGGTACGCAAAGTACTGTGAGGACGAGATGGCAGAAAAGAAAAAGGCTCTCAAGGAGAAGGTTATGTGGGCTCAAGTGAAGCTCGCAGAACAGCAGGAAAAACAATTGAATAAAATGGCCAAAACTACTCAGAATCCAAGTCCTGGGGGTGGGGGTGGAGGAAAGCCCCGGCCCAAAATGAGCAGGGAGGAGGCTAAGAAGAAATTTCCCTGCCACCAGTGCGGAGAAATTGGACACTGGCGAGACGAGTGTCCCTATTTGCAGGATGATAACTCCCAAACACCTGATTTAACTCCACAGACGCAGAATGAAAGACCAAGAAAGACCCAACAACAGGTAAAAAGGATTCAGTTGCCCCGAGCACCAAAGCAAGTGTTTAAGGGAAAATCCACGCAGGGTGATGACGTAGAAGTCTGGGGGAGCAATGGGAACAGAAATACAGCAACTTCGCAGTATTTACTAAATGATACCTTCCTTTGTGATGACCAGTACTGACGGGGCCTGAGAGGGGAGGACGAGGAGTGCGTACTTGGCGCCTCCTTGCCGGTAGACCAGTCAGGACCATACATTGAAGGAAAGGTTGACGGAAATGATGTCACTTTTCTGTTGGACACTGGCGCTACCCGTTCTACTGTAAGAACAGTGGACGTTCCAAACCTACCCCTCTCGGGAGAAGCAATCCAAGTAGTGGGGGTATCTAATTAACTGATTAGTACTCCTGTTACCGAGCCCATGGAGATCTCAATTGGAAACTTTAAAGAAATGCATAGATTTGTCGTTTGTGACACCAGTCCAGTGAACTTACTGGGACGTGATTTGCTGTGCAAAATGAACTGTCCCATCTTTTGCACACCAAAGGGTGTTGAAATTCAGACCCCAGATGAAGATGGCATTTATAAATTAATGTTAATAAGACCTGACTCAGAAATTAAACGAATGACTATGCAGGATTTGCCCAAAGAACTCCAAGAAACAGTGAAGCCCGAGGTATGGGACTTTACCGGAAAAGATGTAGGATTAATGAAAAACGTAGACCCCATACAGATAGCAATAAAGGACAATGCAGTATACCCTAATACTAAACCCTACAGAATGAATGCAGAAGTGAGGGCAGGTGTTGCCCTAGAAATCCAGAAACTGCTAGAAGGAAACATCATACAGGAAGTAATGAGTAGCCCATGCAACTCACCGATTATGGGCATCAAAAAGCCTAGTGGCAAGTATAGAGTAGTGCAAGACCTAAGAAAGGTAAACAAAATAGTGGTTCCTTGTTGTCCTATTGTGCCGAACCCAGCAGTGATTCTGTACCAGATTCCCTGGGATGCTGAGTGGTTCACTGTGATAGACCTATGTCATGCATTCTTTTCCATTCCCTTGCATCCAGACAGCAAATTTCTTTTCTCATTTGCTTTCAACTGTCACGTGTATGTCTGGAACAGGGTTCCCTAGGGGTACACGGAGAGCCCCTCTATCTTTAATCAGATCTTGAAAAAATGCCTGGAAACTTTGGTCTTACCTGGAAAATCTGTTTTAGTACAATACATCGACGACCTATTGGTGGCGTCTAAAAGCCATAGGGATTGCGTGGTTGACACCATTGCCCTACTGAATCACCTGAGTGAAAAGGGACACAAAGTGGCCCCTGAAAAATTACAGTTTTGTGCAAAATCAGTGAAATATCTGGGGCACCAGATAGAGAAAGGCATCAGGAAAGTAACGTCAGAAAGAGTGAGAATAATTCAAAAGATGCAGTTACCCCGTACTCAGAAAGAAATCAAAATGTTCCTTGGGGTGATAGGATACTGCAGGCAATGGATTGTGGGATTTGCAGTCCTAGCTAGGCCTTTGATAAAAATGACCAAGAGAGGAACACCGGATATTGTAGAATGGGATGATGAAAGCTTAACAGCCTTCACAAAATTGCGAGATTGTCTGTGTACAGCCCCTGCATTGGGAATGCCAGACTATTCCAAGGAATTTGCCCTGTTCTGTGACACTCGCGATAATTGTGCATTGTCAGTCCTAACCCAAGAACACGGCACAACGAGAAGGCCTGTGGCATATTTCTCTGCCACCCTGGATCCAGTGGCTGCTGGATTACCAGGATGTCTGAAAGCAGTAGCTGCTACTTGCACAAGTTTAGAGCAGAGTGAATCCATTGTCATGGGACGTCCTGTAACTGTGTATGTTCCACATGGAGTGGTAATTTTGCTAACAAGAACGAAAACTCAGTATCTCACCCCTAGTCGGCTGACTAAATACGAGAGGATTCTCGTGGGTGCTGCAAATATAACGATTGTCCGGTGCAACATTCTGAATCCCGCCACTCTGCTTCCCAACTCAATGGATATGGAAGATGGGGAGGAAAATGAGCATAACTGCATTGATTTAACAGAATTTTGCACAAAACCACGCCCAGACATTAAAGAAACACCTTTGCCTAAACATGACATGGAATTGTTTGTGGATGGTTCATGCCTAAGACATGAACAAGGAGGCCTGAGTGCTGCCTATGCGGTAGTCTCCTTAACCAAAATTGAAGAAGCAGGTTATTTATTTGAAGTAAAGTCTGCACAAGTAGCCGAATTGATCGCTATGATAAAAGCTTGCAAATTGGGGAAAAACGTACGCCTAACAGTGTATACTGACAGTCAGTACTGTTTTGGAGTTGTGCATGACTTTGGCCAATTATGGCTACAAAGGGAGTTCCTGACTTCATCAGGTACCCCTATTCGAAATGGAAAAGTTGTTCAAGACCTTTTAGAGGCGATCCAATTACCAAAGGAATTGGCAGTGGTCAAGTGTGTTGCCCATAAGAAGGACTTTGACCCTGTATCTTTGGGAAATGATTTCGCTGATCGAGTGGCACAATTATGCGCCAGGGATCGATTGATCATAAATCCAAAACGGGGGGGGCCCGGAACCAGCTGCCAACTTCGAGTGTTTGAAGAAGTGCCTACATGGGATGAAGTGAGAGAATGGCAACAGGCGACACCCTGGCAAGAGAGAGAGAAGTGGAAGGAAGAAGGGTGTAGACCAAGACGTGAGGATGGTGTCATCTTGGGCCCAAATGGTATGCCTGTGTTACCCAGACACTTGCTTGGCACAATGGCTAGACTGATACATGAGGGATCACACATTGGTAGGGACGCCATGATTCTGGTATTCCAACAGACTTGGTACAGCAAAAAGTTCAGGAAAGTAGCAGAGTCCCTCTGCCAGAGGTGCTTGTCATGTCAACAGATGAATGCAGGCAAGAGAACAATGGTGGAACTAGGGAAAATTGTGAGGTCAGGGGGTCCCTTTGTGAGAATACAGGTTGATTTCATCACCATGCCACGTTGTGAGGGGAAGCGTTATGTCCTTGTCAATGTCTGCCTATTTTCAAAGTGGGTGGAAGCTTACCCTACTCCCCAAAGTGACGCACTGACAGTAGCAAAGTGTTTACTGAAAGAACTGATACCTAGATTTGGGGTTCCAGTCACTATTGAATCAGATAGAGGCCGACATTTTCAGAATGATGTGATCGACCAACTCTGTAAGGCATTTGGGATCTCGCAAAAACTCCACTGTGCATATCATCCAGAGGCTTCTGGAGTGGTGGAACAAATAAACGGGACTATCAAAACAAGACTAGCGAAATTGTGTGATGCATCTGGCATGACCTGGGTAAAGGCCCTGCCTCTGGTTCTGATGGGACTCCGAAGTATTCCAGACCGGAAGACAGGCCTGAGCCCACATGAAATCCTGATGGGAAGAGTGATGAGACAAGCGTGGGTACCAGGAAGCAAACTGTTGAGTATTACTGATGATTTGGTGCTTGAATACTGCAAGAGATTAGGTGACCAAGTACGTTATATCTCTCGCCAGATCGGAGAAGACGCCGTCGCCAATCCAACGACTCCTCTCCACAAACTGGTTCCAGGGGACTGGGTCAAAATAAAGAAGCATACTTGGTCGAGCTGCCTGGAACCAAGGTGGGGACAGAAGCGCCAAGTAATCCTGGTAACGACCACAGCAGTGAAGTGTGCAGGTGTTCCCCATTGGATCCACGCCAGCCACACCCAGAAGGTACTACCAGACAAAGAGCCTGGAGAAGAAGGCCATCCAGCAGAGGGGCATGCAGAAGCAAGACCAGAAGTAACTGACGACGTACAGCCCAGTACCAGTCAAGCTGAGGGGTCCGCAGACGTTGGTCCAGGGGTAGTTGATGACGAGCTACCAAGAGTCAAGCCTGCTGAGGGGTTCCCAGAAGTTGGTCCAGAAGTAGCTGATGACGAGCTGCCAAGCATATGGCCAGATGAGTGGATACCCTTGATTGACCTCACAGAAGACCCAATCAGAACAAGAGAGCGAATTTGGGAAGGTAGAGAGTGGAATAGAGAGGAAAAGCAAGGCACAGGCGAAGAACCTCAGACTATTGAGATTCACATCAAAACTGAGGAAGGAGAAGGTAAGACAGGGACTGAACAAATAATTGATACACCTCCCCAAACTCCAGAAGTCGAAAACAAACAGATTAGACCTAGTAAAGAGATTCGAGCGGAAGAAAGTCAAGAGAACGAAGTGCTCGAACAGGAACAGATAGGATTAGAAGAACGTGTTCAGGAAACAGAGGCAGAGACATTTGAAAGGCAAAAACAAAACTCTCCTGAACAAGGCCAGTTTAGTAACCAGGCAGAAGAAATAGATACGAGCCCTGGAACTAGTCAGATAGGAAGGGAAGTAAAGGAAGCAGAATTGCCACAAGCAAATGAAAATAAAAGGGCAATAAAAGAAAACGAAGTCCCAGTACCAACTAAAAGACTTAAGAAAAGAAAGCACATTGAGCCTGGATTCATAAAGAAATTGAGACTGAGGATAAAAACGGTAGAAGAAAAACGTGCAGAAGAAAGGAGAAGTTCTCGCATAGCAGAACAACCAGAAGACACTTCCAAAAGAAGGAGCGATCGAATAAAAAGACAAAACAAAAAGTACAAGTCTCCTGAATGGACGCTCGTTTTGGAAGAATTTGAAGATCTTGATATAACTGACGAAAGCGACGGAGAACCAGTTGCTCAGTATTCTGCCGAAGAAGAAGACGAGCCACCGTGAATTTGCACAAAAGTAAGCTACTCGTGCAGAGACACAAAGAGGGGTCGAGAAACTTCTTCTGAGCCAAAATGTCTGATTCAAACGTGAATGGTAGACCTAGTCGCAGTTGTTGCAAAACATGCTGCAAGGTATGTGTATGTAGTATAATTATAGTGATATTAGTTTGGATAGGACTAACAGTTTTCATTCCTTTTGCGGTGAGCAAAAATACTAATATTGACCCTACTGAAATTGTAAATACTGACAGTGAAGAACTGACAACACAGAGTGTAGTAAGACATGAGAAAGCACTCAAACAAACAAAACGAGACTTAGAAGCATCAGATGAGGGAGGACTACATTATCATGAAGTTAAGAATAAGACACATTTAAATGTTTTCGCAAACTTGTTAATACACTATGTAGAGACTATGGAAATTGAAGATTGCTATGTCTGCATGAAGCTACCTACCTCTGTGGCTGAAGGCGTGACATACCATCACTTGCCCAAGACATATGGAATTTCCTGTAGTATTTTAGCAAGCTTATTTTACAAAAGAGGACCGTTACAGTACTATTACTCTAACAATGACGTGATCTTTTCTGAACTTCCTATACGTGGGAACCTGAATCCTGTACATACCAAAAGTGACGTTACTCGCTATATGGGCGAATACTTTCTGACTATAGGTAATATAGACATAGGTGACGCACACAGAGATAACTTGACCTGCTCTTTGCGTGAGCAGGAAAAGATGTTCCTGAACATGGCAGAGAAGAGGAGAATAAAAATACAAAGAAAGGCAGATGACGAAAGACAGAAAACGCCAAAATGGGCTGAGGACATGGAAGGCACCTCAAATGGCAGGGCGGGACCTGCTCTGTTGCTGGATTTTGAAAGGAAAGGAAAGCTATGTCTTCACCGCGAGAAGACTAGCTATTATAATAACATTTTCATTGGTTCCAGTGAATGTGAACATAATTACAAGGTAATTGGAGGATGGGGTTTCAAAAATGGGTCAGAGCCTGTGTTTCCTGGAATTTATTATATATGTGGAGACAAGGCTTATTTCAAATTGCCGGATCACTGGTATGGAAGCTGCTATTTTGGCATTGTCTTCCCGAAAATATACCATGTGAATGAAGTTGCTGGAAGCAGTGAAAATACTAATGGCTTAGTGCGTAGTAAAAGAGAAAGCGTAGGTGAAATAATGGGTAGTATTTTCAGTGCACTGATACCTGGAGTGGGAGTGGTTCTGAACACTCACAGAATTTGCAAATTATCAACAATAGTGGATGTGTTGTCTACTGACACAGCTCATGGATTTCTGCTGGTCAATACCGAAATGGTTGCAATCAGATCAATGGTTTTGCAGAACAGACTTGCTCTTGACACCTTATTAGCAAAGGAGGGCGGGGTCTGCCGGATGTTGAAGGCGCAACATTGTTGCACTTATATTCCGGACAAAAGTGTGCAGCTCAAAAGATACGTGAAAAACATTACTAATTTGGAAAAGGAACTCAAACCACTCGAGGTTGACAGTGCCTGGAAGAGACTGGTAGATGGTCTCTCAAATGTAGGTCATTGGCTTGCTAGCATAGGTAAAAGCTTATTGTTTAAGGTACTGATGCCAATTGGAATTATAGGTCTTATCCTATTTTTCATATTTGTCTGTTGCAAATGCCGTAAGCACACCAGAAAGCATCAAGTGAATGCCAGAGGAGTGAAACGAAGTGTGGATGAGCTTGAATTAGAAGAAATGAATAATCATATATACAAAAAGGTGAAAAATTCTCACACTACCAAAAATGAGAAAGAGAAGCTGAATCGCTTGCTGGAAGAGATAGAGTTGTATAAAGTGTGAGAAGTTGGCATCTGGTTCCATTATTTTTTTGTGATGATAGTAAATATCATCAAAGAGGGGATTGATAGAGCAAGCTTCGCATTGCGACTTGCTCGAGTCATGAACCTCGCCTGTGTGTAATCAATTAATAAAATTTGTACGTCTTACTAATCTTTTATTTTATATTCGAACGAAGTAGAGGAAGCTTGCGTATGTGTATTTCTAATACAACTAATCCGTGTTCCTAAACATGGCCGCCGCTTGGAAAATTGCTTCTGCGCATGCGTCAGTCACACTCACGTGACCTGACGTAGTTATAAGTTTGGTGGGAAAGGGTGCGCATGCGTAATACACAGCTCTCGTGAATAACGTGGTGATGCTTTTGTGAATGTGTATATGTTGCTAACATTTAAACTGCGTAGTATATTTTTATAATGATAAGTTTAAAGTACACAACCCATGATGTGTTTTTCATACCGTCATTTCTATGTTTTAATTTGTTTTCGCTTACTTTTCATGTATCCTCGACTCGGAGGGGTGCTGGGGCTGGGGAGTCCATCTTGGAGGGTATTTCTGCGCAGAATCACTAGAGGCTGCCACGACATTGAACTCAGGCCAAAGAAGGTTGATGCCAGAGCCACCCTGGGAAAGTGCACCTTCACCCAGCAGAAGCATCATGATTATGTTCTATTGTATCGAAATGTATTCTTTTCATTGTATTCTGTGCGACTTTCTCATGGGAACCCCAATCTCGCTAGGCGGTACCCAGAGATGCAAAGTAGGCCTCCAAATAGTCTGTTCTGATTGGTGTGTTACCCAAACCCTACCTTAGGACCAATCCAAATTGAGGGATTCTGACACTTTGCAACATTGGGGGGTGGTACACCGTCCCAAAACAGTATATCTACCCTGGGTTCACCTAGGGAAATTGTCCGACTTGTCTGGTTTAGCTGACCTGTCACTGACCCAACGCACTCAATAGGTGACTTGATACAGAGGAGCTGCGGAGCTCTCTGTCCGAAATTTGACCATAGACTCTGAAGGTTTTACTGAACCTTAAGTGCTGGCGAAGCACTTTGCTGGGGAATTCGCTGACCCAATCGGGGTCCTGATCGATAGCTGCAGAGAGGGTGGAGCGCAGGCTTTGCTTCCGAACTGCGGGTGCTGGTCGTATCCTGGTGGTCCTGTCCTGATCCTAATCTGAGGGTTTCCTGTCCTGTCTTGGGTGTCCATTCTGCACCTGCTGTCCATTTGAGGGGTATCCTTCCTTGAGGGTTTCCTGTCCTTAACTGACCCGTGGCCAGGGTTTGGTTTTTCACACCAGTCTAGGTAAATATCACTCTGAAACTCTGAATCTTGCACCTTTCTGAATTTCTGTCTTTTGCTTTAATAAAGACATACCTTTGCATATGTTAATTTTCCATGCTTTCTCCCGCAACCATTGAATCATAAAGTTATTTGCATTTATTTCATAACGTGTTCCTATGTTACCCTACCTGTTAGAAATTATATTTTGCATTGCAGTTTGTCATTTCCTGATATGGTCTAGAACATCCTTACTTAAACTGTCTAAAGAACTTTTGCCTTAAAGCATAGCGTGTCTCTCTTCATAGACTCTCCTATAGTTATATAAATGTCCCGAACTCCTGTCTCATATTTTTGAGATAATTCTAGAATACTAGTCCTAATCAAAGCCTATCCCATCTTTAGTGATTCATCTTAAACGTTCTAATTCCTGATCCTTCATTTTGAAGGTGTCCTGGTTCCATTAGTTTATAAATGGTTGCACTGACTTATTTGCTATTCAGCTATGTACTTTCTGTTATTCTGATTATTGATTGCTTAATTACTGTGAATTTGATGATTTCTGAATTTTACTAAAATAGATAAAGACTTTAAAACTTCCAGTTGTCCGTGGTCATTTACAAAGAGAATTTGAATGTTATTTGTTGGGTTTGTATTTTGCTGCCTTTCCTTTTACAGCTAGCTCCCTGATCCATTGTGGTCATAGCTACCCGTATCGGTGGATGGTAAGTCGGGTACTCTGAAGAATAACGAAAGGAACTCACAAATATCTGATAGCAGACCGTGAGGTCATCCGATCAATGTATATGGTGATTTGAAATATATGGGCCCGAAGCCGGAAGTGGCGAAATTATTGGTCGGGTGACCCGCGCGCTCTATCAAAGGAATTTGGGGAAAGCGTAAGCTAATATTTTTAGCATTCGATCAAAAAGGCATTTACCCAGGAACCTTTCTGGGGATGACAGATTGCATAGTATAAGCACTTCTTGTTTCGCTTGGCTGCAAATAGATCAAGATGCTGTGTGCCCCAGCTAAGGAAGATGTCCTGCAGAACCTGGAGATCAAGTTCCCACTCGTGATAACTGGTTGTTAGTCCGCTCAAAGTGTCCGCTAGCACATTGGATACTCCTCGAACATGTTCTGCTTTAAGTGTTACATTATTCTGCAAGGCCCAATTCCAAATTGTTTGTGCCTGATGTGATAGAGCAACTAATCTTGTCCCTCCCTGTTTGTTCAGGTAGTGCTGGTGGTATTGGCCGTACGCAATTCTAGGTTGGAATGAGAACAGAGCCTTCAGCTCTGGTAGATCTATACTAAAGTGAACAATGGTTCTGTCGGGGTGATCAACTGATTTGCACTTGGTACTTAGTACATTAAAGGAAATATGCTTTAGTCATATAACAAAGTAACACACCAAGAAAAAACAACCAATTTATGTCAAAGGGTGAATTTCTTTACTTTATACTTGTATATATGCAAATCAATGAAAAAAATTGAAAAAGGCTGTCTGTGACCGGAAACACACATGGCGAATGAGCCAATGGCTGTGTGGTACAATTAGTGACTGGTAGTGATAAGTGACAAAGTGCTGTACATAGGTGACATAAATAACATATATATTTACACACAAATAATATTTAGAATAAAAGTCCACAACTAATTGCATAAATCCCAATGGAAGATATCATTTTCTTTTCTGGTCAGGGAATTGCGTGGACTAATTAAGACAACAACGTCGGCCTTTTGACCCTTAATAGTAGTGCAGATTAGTAAGTATCAGAGGCGGGTCTTCATCAGGACAAAGGGGATAGGGTGACAGCAGAACAATTTGAAGTTCTATATTCAGCACGTCCAACTTTGCAGCAATATTCAGGGAGGTGTCAGCCGACACCTCCAATCACATCCGTAGATTGTGGTTCTGTTTAAGTCATTAAAAGCTTTTCTTCACCAGCCGGTGGTTATGATTATTTCGGGGCCTCAAAAGCGATCAAGTGACTGTGGAAGTAAAAAGAGTGAGGGGAGATTGGTACAGGAACTGAAACACTCCTAGGATGCCGGGCCCCGGGGGAAGCACAGTCGCAGACTAGTCTTCCCCCGGGGTCATTCGCGCTGATAGGCCAGGTAAGTGAAAGGGAGGAGTTAGGGGGTGGGGTATATAGGCGCAGGGGAGGAAGGGAACTTCCTCTTCCTGCGTCTGGCACCATCGGGAGGGTTTACGAAAGGGAGGTTAGTGTTAGCTAGGGCCTTTTTGTCGGGTAGTGTAGCCGGATGGTCTCTTGGTCGGTCCTATAAGCGCCGGGGGCTGTTCCCACATGGCAGCCGGTTGGTTCCCACGCCGGAAGCGTGCATTTCGGCACGATGTCGGGCGTATCGTCGCAGGAGGTCAGGGAGGCCTTGCTGCTTCTTGCGAGGGCCGGGCGGGAGGACTTGCTTCGCCCAGGGGTCTTAGGCCAGGCGTGGGTGGGGGCCACCAGGGGCACACGTGCTGCTTCGGCCGGGGTTTCGGCCGCGGTGGCCGCTTGTCAGGAGGACGAGCCTGACGCTGCAGAGTCCGGCTGCGAGCGGAGGGGGGGCAGTGCGCCCAGAGACACGGCGAGGGGCGGGAAACGCAAGAGCCTGCCCCCGCGTGCCTTCCCGCCGTAAGAGTTTGTGCCTGGGGCCGCGGGGGCCGCTGTGGAGCCCGCGCCCTCCGCGCTTGCAATCATGGACCCCCTGCAGGTGCCGGCCGGCGCTGGGCAGGGGGTGGGGCGGGAGGTCACTTTTTCTGGTCCTGCCCTGGAGCTGGAGGGGGCTCTGGGTGGGGTTGGGACACCTGGGACCGTCGTGGGGGCTGCTACCATCACCCCTGGGGCCGGCTTGTCAGGGGACATCACCAGGGAGGGCGGAGGCCTGGAGGAGGAGGCTCCCATCGACCTGTCCACTGGCTCCAGGGCTGGCACCCCAGCCCCGGCAGGTCAGGCGGCGGCAGGGACCCAGGGGGGCGGCCCATCTTGTTTCCCATGGCTGGGGGGCCCGGCTGGGTCCCGGGGTTCCCTCAGGGGGGCTTCTTCCCCACGGGGGCTGATTTTTACGGCTACTGCCCGCCCCCGCCCCCTCAGATCTGGGGTGCTGCTTCCTGGGAGGAGAGAGCTAGGGGGGAGAGGATCCTGGAGCAGATCCGGGAGGCCTGGCGGGCTGAACAGTCCGGGGCCGGGGTGAGTGCAGTTTGGCACCGTGATTTTGATGAGTGCCCCTCCCCGACCTCTGATGAGGAACGGGAGGCAGAGAAGGTGGAAGAGCTCAGGAGAGTCAGGGCCAGGAAGTCTGTGGAGGACCCCCCTCCGCAGAGGGTCATGGCAGGTGTAGGGACGGCCAGGACGGCTTTGAGGCCCGATGGTGCCGGGGCCCACTCAGGCTGGAGCGACCTGAGGGGCGGGAGGGGATCCAAGCCGGCGGCTGCTGGCAGAGCCCGGGGGTGCCTGGCGGAGCGCAAGACGGCTCCGAAACGCAGGACTGAAGTAGCAGGGCAGTCTGCGGCGGCTGTCCCTCCACCGAGGGCTCGGGCCCCTGCGGCGCGTGTGGAAGTGGGCGTGCATGGGCAGAAGAGTGTTCTGAAAGGTGTGAAGAGAGCGGTGAAGGAGGTGGAGAATGTGTGTGTGGATCAGGAACCGGTGCTTGAGTTGGATTATGGCACGGAGAGTGATGACCTGGAGGACGGGGAGGTGCGGGATGACTTGGTAGGCTTAGGGGGCGCTGCGGACAACGGCGACCTTGGTGTTTTGCAGGCCCCGGCGTCGACGAAGACTAAGGCGCGGACGACGGTGGTCCAGGCGGCGGTGCCCAGGGGACGGCCCAAGGAACGGACGGAGACACTCACAGGTGAGGGTGCATGGTGGGCTGCCTGGAATGACGGTCCCCGGAGTGGGGAAGGGCGCAAGAGGGCTTGCAGATCTGTGGGAGTTGGTGATGGGTCAGTGAGGGAGGGGGAGAAGCCATCGGGCAGTCCTCCTGAGGATGGTGAACAGGTGGACGGTAAGTTGGTGACGTTGGGGGTGCAGACAGACAAGGTGGGGGGAAAGGAAGAAAAGGGAGTGAAGGTACCGAAGAAGCTGCCATACATGGGGCTGGCTATGCCGCTGGGGTCCCACCTCTCGGAGAAATTGAAGGATCGGATTTGGAGGCATGAGTTTGTGGACGTCTTTAAGTTGCTCCATAGGGAGGTGCAGGCGAAGGAGGGGTCCAAAGAGGAGGAGTGGGAGCTGACTAGGCGCCCTAGGGTGCCGGTGACGATGGAGAATTGGACGTCGGCTTTCTTAATCTTTGCCAGTGTCTACTGCCAGAAGTATTTGGATAGGGCGATTGCGCTGTTCAAATACATGGATATCATTCGTAAGGCCCAGATGCAGTTCGGGGGGTTTGCATGGCTGAGCTACGATGAGGAGTTTCGAGCCAGGGTCAGTGCGAATCCGGAGAAGAGCTGGGGGGAAGTGGATCAAGAACTCTGGGTGCAGTGGATGGCGTTGACGCACTCCACTGCGTCCACGCATACTGCCAGTGGCCTGCCGGTGGTGTATCGGTCGTTTCTGCCGCGTCCCGCCCACGGCGGGGCGGGGGGAGGCTCGGTGCCCAGCACCATCGTCTCTGGGCAACAGTCCAAGCCGGGAGGGGTTTCCACGGGGGTTTGTTGGAGCTACAGCAGGGGGTATTGTTCCCGGTACCCCTGTAAATTCAAACACGAGTGCTCCAAATGCGGTGGGAAGCATTCCCTTACCCAGTGCCTTACCCTCACCACGCCCTCGGAGCAGTGGAGGAACGCTAGGGGGCGGGGACACCCTGGACAGAAGGGCGCCTACATCGGTTAGGGTGGAGGTGATGGCCCCTGGCTCTCTTGTTACCCGGATCAGGAGGCTGCGGCGCGGCTTTTCTGGGGTTTCACGGAGGGGTTTAGAGTGGGCTATCAGGGTCCTAGGGAGCGACGTTGGGCCGACAATTTGAGATCAGCGAAGGAACTACCGAGTGTAGTGGCTGCGAAGCTACAGAAGGAGGTGCTGGAAGGAAGGGTGGCTGGCCCGTTTACGGACTGGCCTTTGAGTGATCTGATCGTCTCTCCATTGGGGGTGGTGCCGAAGAAGGAGGAGGGGGAGTTCAGGTTGATCCACCATCTGTCTTGGCCAGAAGGACAGTCAGTGAATGATTTTATTGCGGAGGAGGATTCTAGGGTGCTCTATGCGTCAGTGGACGATGCGATCCGTCTGGTGAGGGTTTGTGGTCCGGGGGCGGAATTGGCGAAATGCGACATCAAGTCGGCCTTCCGTCTGCTGCCTATTCACCCGGCGGATTTTTCGCTCCTGGGCATGCAGTTTGGGGGGGCCATCTACGTGGACAAAGTTTTGCCCATGGGGTGTGCCATTTCCTGTGCTCCCTTTGAGCTCTTTAGCACTTTTCTGCAGTGGGTCATGGTTCGGGTCAGTGGGTGCCGTGAGGTTACTCACTACTTGGACGACTTCCTCTTCCTGGGGAAGGCGGATTCCGGGGATTGCGGCAGGGCCCTGTCGCATTTCCAGGAGGTGGCCTTTCGCTTTGGGGTGCCTCTGGCGCCGGAGAAGACGGCTGGTCCCAGCTGTTGCCTCACGTTCCTGGGGATTGAATTGGACTCGGTGCAGTGGATGGCGCGCCTCCCTGCGGCCAAGGTGACGGAGATACTGGCATGTCTGGACTGGGCGGTTGGGGAGAAGCGGATTCCTTTGCGGGCGGTTCAGAAACTTCTAGGCTTTCTCAACTCTGCGTGTAGGGTGGTGCGGGCAGGACGGACGTTCTGCAGGCGGCTCGGCATGGCCATGTCGGGGGCAGTGCTTCCACATCACAGAGTCAGGATTTCCATGGGAATGAGGGCTGACTTGAGGACTTGGATTACTTTCTTGCAGGATTTCAATGGTGTGTCCCTGGATTTTGATGAGGAGAGGGCGGTCTGGCAATGCCAAATTTACTCCGATGCGGCTGGGTCGGCGGGGTTTGGTGTTTTCTGGGACGGGAGGTGGTGTGCGGAGGTCTGGCCGGCTCTATGGTTGAGACAGGGGAGGAGCATTGCCTTTTTGGAATTCTTCCCTTTGCTGGTGGCGCTGGAGGTCTGGGGGGAGGAATTTCGGAACAGATCTGTGCTTTTCCATGTGGACAACATGACAGTTGTGGAGTTGGTGAATCATCAGAGGGCTCGGGACCTGAGAGTGCTGCGTTTGTTGCGGAGTTTCATGTTGACGTGTCTGCGGTTGAATGTGGTGTTTCGGGCTAAGCATGTCCCTGGAGCGAATAATGACATTGCGGATGCTTTGTCTCGTTCGCAGTGGCAGCGGTTTCGGCGCCTGGCACCGGGAGCGGATACTTGCAAGACCGAGCTGCCGGCCGGCATCTGGGCCTTGGGGGAGTGAGGATGATTGGACTGGTGGAGGGTTCGCTGGCTGAAACTACGAAGAGGACATATCGTTTGGCATGGTCGGAATTTAGTGCTTTCATGGGCTGGAACGTGGATAGTGTGGTGGGAGCTGAGTCTGATGTGAGGCAAGGGCTGAGATGTTTTGTGTTGGTTTGTGTTGACAGGGGTTTGTCAGCGGCCACGATCTCTGGTAAATTGGCGGGGATATCCTTTTACTGTGTCCTGTTTCTGGGGTTTGATCCGACCAAGGATGTGATCGTGAGCAGGATGTTGAGGGGTTGGGCAGGGAGCGCGGGAGTGGGGGGGGTAGGTTGCGTGAGGCAATCACTTTTGAGTTGCTGGTTCGGCTGGTTGGCGTGTTGCCGGATTGTTGTTACGACCTGGTTGAGGCCGGCCTTTTCCGTTTGTGTATGGTGTGGATGTTTTTCGGGGCTTTCCGGGTATCGGAGTTGTTGGGTTCGAGGAGAATGGCTGGCAGGTTTTTCGGGGAGATTCGGTGGATGGGGGCCGCCTGGGGATTTGGTTGCGGTGCTCGAAGACTGACCAGTTAGGCAGGGGTAAGTGGGTATGGCTGAATGAGACTGAGGGCGGGGGGGTGTGCCCAGTGTTTGAGTGGCGGTCTTTCCTGAGGTCGGTGAGTGTGGTGCGGGAGGAGATTTTTGTTCATGCATCTGGCGCGAGAGTGACGGCGGGCCAGTTGCTGGCAGTGTACCGCAAGGCTGTGCGGAGGCTGGGACTGGATGCATCTGGGTTCGGGACTCATTCGTTCAGGATTGGGGCTGCGACAGCTGAGGCCAGGCTGGGGTGGTCCTGGGACAGGATAAGGAGGATTGGGCGGTGGAAGTCCCGCTGTTGCGAGAAGTATGTGAGGAAGTGAGGGTTGCCTGTCAGGTTGTTGTTGAGCATGTCGTTGTGTTCCTGTTTCTAACATCTTTTTCTTCGTAGGTTGCGTGGGTGGACCGGGCAGAAAGACGGTGACATGGATTGTTGGGCACTCCTTCGTGCATTGGGCATCCAAATATGCGGAGCGACAGGTTTACGGCCGTAACCTGGGACTGAAAGGACACTTGCACGAGGTACAATGGTGGGGCAAAGGTGGCATGCGATGGGGGGCACTACTGCCCTGGCTCGCGAAGATGGTCCCACAGAGGGGATGCCCTGATTTGTTGATCATACATCTGGGGAGAACGACCTGGTGCAGCTGTCCGGTTTGGCACTTTTGCAACTCATGCAACGGGATCTGGATGTGTTGAAGGGCAGGCTTGCAGGGACCTGCATTGCCTGGACGGAGTTGGTCCCCAGAAGAGTGTGGAGAGGGGCTATGAAGCATGGGGCGATCGAGAGGGCACGAAGGAAACTCAACAGGGCCATGAGACTTTACTGTGGTGACAATGACATTAAAGTAATTGCACATGAGGGGATTCGACTTGCGGAGCCGTTAGTTTTTAGGGACGACGGGGTGCACTTGTCACAGTTGGGCAATGCCTATTACATGATGGAGATGAGAGATGTGGTGAGCAAGTTGTGGAATGAGGCTATCTGGTGTCCCAGAGTATGAATGCTGGCGAGTGTAGTGGACCGGGACCCCTTGGAAGGGGGGGTGGGGCAGTGAACCGCCCTACAGGGGGTTCACTGGTTGGCGGTACTTGAAGGGACAAGGGGGTCAAGAGCGGGCACACCCATCCCTTGGGGGGGGAGTTCTTAGGGGGGATAGAAGCGTGAATGGCAGGACGCAATGAGTGGGCTGGATGACAAATGATTGAGGGGCAGGAAGAAAGCATGGTATGGAGCCTCCAGGGCTTTGTGATGAGGTGGAACGAGTGAAACGAGTGAGAGGGGAGTGTGAGTGGGGGTTTTGATGTTATTACCTGTTTTATGTTTACTGTTTTTGTACAGATTACGCAGTTTCTGGTCTAATAAAATGGCCTTTTACGCTGACACTGCGTGGTCTGTTTATTGCGCGATGCCGGGCCCCGGGGGAAGCACAGTCGCAGACTAGTCTTCCCCCGGGGTCATTCGCGCTGATAGGCCAGGTAGGGGAAAGGGAGGAGTTAGGGGGTGGGGTATATAGGCGCAGGGGAGGAAGGGAACTTCCTCTTTCTGCGCCTGGCACCATCGGGAGGGTTTACGAAAGGCCGCCAACCCACCCGGCAGTTGGAGGTGGTTTTTTGGGCTGGTCGATGGCGTTGCCAGTTTAGGCCAGAGCTGCATTAGGCGGTATGTGAAGGGACAAGGGGGTCAAGAGCGGGCACACCCATCCCTTGGGGGGGGAGTTCTTAGGGGGGATAGAAGCGTGAATGGCAGGACGCAATGAGTGGGCTGGATGACAAATGATTGAGGGGCAGGAAGAAAGCATGGTATGGAGCCTCCAGGGCTTTGTGATGAGGTGGAACGAGTGAAACGAGTGAGAGGGGAGTGTGAGTGGGGGTTTTGATGTTATTACCTGTTTTATGTTTACTGTTTTTGTACAGATTACGCAGTTTCTGGTCTAATAAAATGGCCTTTTACGCTGACACTGCGTGGTCTGTTTATTGCGCGAGCCATTTATACTATCACAAACCTGTGTGAACATAGTAATTAAGCCGTCAAGAAAGTGCCCCCGGACCAAAAGCCCTTCCCTTGCACTCGAAGTAGCGGTAATGGAAGCAATAACACAATCGCTGTGTCAGAACATTTTAAGAACTGTTGGCAAGTGCAGTTTGGAGTATTATGCACAAGGTGGCAGTAAAGGCAGATGCGACTAATTAAACATAAATGTGCCCGAAATAGATCTAAATAGATTAAATCGTGGCTGCGCGGTGTAGGATAATAATGTGTATTCCAGATCCAACAAGGCAAGGTGAACACGACTTATGCGCTAAAAGAAAATGCCAGCGTACTTGGGGAGATTTTGGAGAGACGTCCTCGTTCGTCAGTATTTGCTTAGTTGTGCGAACGCGGTCAACATGCAAGTCAGTATATGTTAATTCCCATGTTACCGCGTACGTGCTGGTGTGAACGCGCCGGTTAGTGCAGCAGCTAAATTAGGTGGTGTATCGAAATAGGTACAAAACCCGGCAAGGATTCAACGAGTGTTGAAATGGATGGCTCGAGTAGTATGGCAGATTTGGACATGTAAAATCTTGGATAATTGCGGAAACGTTGTACATGTTGATCAGCCAATAAAATACACATGCTGTGGAAAATACTTTGAACAGCCATAATAATCATTTTAAATTAACCATATATTCAAACTTTAGGTGTAGTGAAAATATCATACATCTTAGCCCAGATACCATAAGCTGCAATCAAAGTACATTTGACAATTTCAATGTGTGACACGTGAATAATGTTGCCGGTTTGCATATGGCCTAGAATGGATGCCAGGACACTCGTTTATGTTATTTGCAGGTGTATTGTTAAACCGCTGCACTTTTAACTGGAATACATCGGGAGCGCCGGAACGGGGTCTCCACACTCATTGAATTCAGCGCGCCGATGTCTTAAAATGGCCGCCGCCGGAAGTCCTGAACGTCATTGCCGGTCCTAGAAAGACTAGACCGCTACATCACATCTCCCCCTTTTACAATTTGTAACATTGAACAGTCTTACTTGCTCTCCATGTTGAACTCCTCAAACCTCCTGGGCAACATGATTCTCCTGCCCCTCCGCGTCTGCAAGTCCTGCTGGGTGTTTACTGGTGACGGTCTCTTAGTCTCTGGGCTGAGCATGGGCTCACAGCTTTCGCCACCATCTTCTTGTTCCTCTCTTATTATGATTCTGCTAGGGGTGCTGGTTCCTTGCCTTTCTTCCTTGTCTTTCTCCCTCTGGGTTTCCCTTTGGCTGATGTTTCCCTTATTTCCCGTGGGGCTCCTAGCGGTTCCTTCTGTTCCTGGCGTGTCTCTCCCCTTCTCTTTCACCACATCCCAGTTCTCCACGCGATTGCATTTGGCCATGCGGTCTTGAGACCATGCTTTGCTATCGCTGAGCAGCGCAGATCTGGAATACGGCTCCACTACTCGAAGGGGAGGGGTGAATTTGCTATCTCCCTTCTTCTTTTGAACAGGTTGTCTGACTCTCACCCATTCTCCTTTCTCTAGGTTGGTTTCCTGGGTGCTGCGCCTCTTGTTATATTGTTCTGTGTATATTGCCCGAGCCTTCTCTAGGTTCCTGCGGACGACCGCCGGTGACCACTGACTCTGGATCGTAAGCCGCTTCCAGGCAAACGTTGTCCTTTGTGAAAGGTTCTCGTCCTCTCAGAATTCTGAACGGGCTGTATCCAGTGGATGTCGGTGTTATGCGGTACGCCCACACCAATCGCTTCAACTCCTTCTCCCAGTCCTTCCCTTGACTGATGGTGGCCTGGATGGAACCCATGATCACCCGGTTAAATCTCTCCACCAAGCCGTTACCGGCCGGGTGATAGACCGGGGTGTGTCTGACTGCGACGCCATTTCTCTCCATGAATTGGGCCCATTTGGTGGAAACAAATTGTGGACCATTGTCACTCAGTATACCTTTTGGTATTCCTTCCCGTATGAAAATGTCTGTGAGGAACACGAGTATTGTCTCTGTTTCCGTGTCCACTTTGAGTACCTGTCCATCAATACCGTGATGTACTTCTGCGTGCCTTGAGAGTCTAGGACAGGTCCGAGAATGTCAATCACTACTTCCTCCCACGGATTTTCTGGTTGTGCATGTACTCCCAAGTGTGGGCGCAACAGCCGTTGCGTTTTGTCCGCATTGTTGCACTGTTCACAGGAGCGGACGTAACTTTCGATCCTCTTGTCCATCCCCGGCCACCAGTAGTCTTCTTTCACCCTCCATTTTGTTTTGACTATCCCTTGATGTCCTTCGTGGCCAATGCACAAGAGTTGTTTGATCAGAGAGTCTGGTGGTACCACTTACCCACTCCTCAACAGGAAACACAGGTTGTCCCCCACCGATAACTCTTCTCTGACTTCCCATAACTGTTTGAGATCTTCTTCTAGCCTTCTCTTATCTGGCTATCCAGTGGCTTCATACGATTTCACTGCTTCCAGCCTTTCGTCTTTGCTGTATGCGTCTTCCCACTCTTGGATGCTTATTGCTTTCTAGGGGTCAGTTGTCCTCTCTATTACGTAATCCTCCCATTCGCTCCTGCCTTGCTCCTCTGCGCCCTCCTTTGCTGCAGTTCGACTCAGAAAATCGGCGACTTTATTCTTATGGCCAGGCAGGTACTCAACGTCGTACACGAAATCTAGCAATCTTAAAGTCATCCTAGCGATCCTTGGAGTCGCTCGCTCATGGCCGCTGGACGTGAGCACCTTGATTAAGGGCTTGTGGTCAGTTCTTACCGTGAATTTTCCTCCCACAGAAACTGCCTGAACCTCTCCATCGCCCACACGGCAGCAAGCATTTCTTTTTCAATGACGCTGAACTTTTGTTCATTCGGAGCCAACGCCCTTGATGCAAAACTGATGGTGGAGACCTTGCCTCCCGCTGACTGTTGTGTGAGTACCGCACCTAATCCTCGGTCACTAGCATCTGTGGTCAGTATTGTGTGTGCTTCTTGGTCGAATCCCTGTATGGGCACCGCTTCACAAATGCTCCGTTTCATTTCCTCAAACTCTCCTTGCCCTTCCTTACCCCATCGGAATGTGGCCTTGTCTTTGAGTACTTGACGCATATGATGGGTTTTTGATGCAAAGTGTGGCATGAACTTCCCGTAGGACTCTGCCATCCCTGGGAATGTTCTTATGTCCTCCTTGCTCTCTGGAGTGGGTGCATCTTTGATGGCACTTACATTCGCTGCTTTTGGTTCATTGCCTCGACTGCTTATCTCGTGCCCCAAGTACGTGACCCGTTTTACTCCAAACTTACATTTGTCCCATTGGGCAGTGATCCCACTGTCTCTTAGGGTGGTCAGGACATTCTTTAGCTTCTTATCGTGGTCCTCTCGCGACGTTCCCATGATCAGGATGTCGTCCTGGAAGTATTGGATGCCTTCCATTTTGTGGAAAAGGCGATGCATCAACTTTTGGAAGACTGCCGCTGCGGATGCCAGCCCGAACGGCATTCCCAAAAACTTGTAACACCCGAAGGGTGTGATGAACGGCGTCAGGTGGTTGCATGACCGGTGCAATTCGATTTGATGGTAGGCTGAAGTGAGGTCAATCGTTGAAAACCATTTCACTCCTTGTGTCTTGGCCAGCATTTCATTTATTTTGGGGAAGGGGAACTTGTCCACTACAATACATTTATTTAGTTCGCGGAGGTCCACACACAACCTCACTTTCCCGTTCGGCTTCTGCGCCACCACCAACGGTGCCAACCACTCTGCGCTGTCAATGGCTTCTATCACCCCGTTGTCCTCTAGCCTCTGCAGTTCTTCTTGCACTGCTGCTCTAATCCTGAATGGGATGTTTTGTACTTTGTGGCTTTTGGGTTTTGCCCCTTCCATCAGGCAAATCTTGTGCGTATACTTTGTTAGGTGACCTATCGTGTCTCTGAACACTTCCGGAAACTCTTCTTTCCAAGACTTCGTTTCATATGTCTCGGCTTCTTCCATTGCCAGCACTTGTGTTCGCCCTCCTGGGTTCAGCTTTATACCTAGGGCTCCTTGATCTTTCCATCCTAGCACGGACGGACCCTTCTCAGCGACATACAACTTGCCTCCTGTTGACCTCCCCTTGAAAGTGGCGGTTAATGGACAATACTCCACCATGGGAATGGGCTCTCCCGTGTATGTCACAGGATGAATATCTGATGGCAAAAGTTGCCGCCCCACTTTGGGCGCGAACTCTCTCTCCCAAATGCTCCTCTGTATGATCGTGTAGGGCGATCCTGAATCTGCTATCATGGTCGTCTGCACTCCACCTATCTCCAGTTCACATTTTGGCTTCCTCTCAGTGGCTCCTTCGATACCCAATATCTGATCACCGATCATCAGGACTTCGTCTTCCTCGCTTCTGTCCGCTTCTTCGTCTCCTTGGCCAGACTCCTGTGCCACATATTTGACTTCGTTCTTAGCCAGCTTCCTTCTGCACACTTTCTCATAATGTCCTATAAGGCCGCAGAACGCGCACTTGGCGCCATAAGCCGGGCACCCTTTGTCGTTGGCCGCGTGTGCTATGCTTCCACACCTATAGCACGCATTCTTGCCCCAGTTCCTTTGTCCTTGGTTCTTGTATGTTTTCTGGCCTTGTCTTTTGTTCATGCATGGTCCTTGGTGCCCCGTTTGTTGCCTGGCCTTCGGACTCTTCCTGTCCGTCACTTTGCATACTGCTGCGCTTTGGTTGGTTTCTTGCCTCGCCGCGTCTTCACACCTTTTTGACATCTCTGCCTTCTTTACAAGCGCCACCACTTCCTTTAGGGGTGCGTCCCCGTTTACCCATAGTTTTTCCTGGACCGACGTGATGACGGTGTGCATAATTATTTGATCGCGGATCAATTCCTCCTGTAAGGTGCCGAACTTGCCCGTGAGAGCCAACTTCTGCAGTGCCGCTACATATTCATCCACCGTTTCACTTTTTGCCTGTTTTCTTTGGAAGAAATTGTACCTATCGATGGCCGTGCAGACCACAGGCCTGTAATGGGCATCCAGGTCTTGAAGTGCATGTTGGAACACCTGCGTGTCCGCGGCTGGTCTATCCAGTTTCACTAAGTTGAGATATACCCTCTGGCCCTAGGTTGTGCAGCAATATTTTCTTGCGTCGAGTCCCTGTGAACTCGTTTTCACCTTCTTTCTCTAGTGCTGAGAGGTAGTTGAGGAAGTATTGCTTCCAGTCTTCCCAGGGCATGTCGGGTTCTCCCATTTTGGGCAGGAATGGTACCGGAATAGTTAACGCCGACGTTTGGGCGCACATGGTTGAGCCTCTCGCAGCGCTGGACGCTTCCCCTTCACTCTCCTCTGGCTCTGAGGTGTGTGGGCGCCTGCTGGCTGGGCTTTTTCCCTTTCCCGTGCTTCTCTGTTGCTTTGGGGCTCCAGCGCCTCTATTTAGGGGTTTGCTGGCTCATGCACGGCCTGCCGGTGCTTACATTTCAATGTTTATGTATATATATAGTCTCTGCGCGCTAGCCTCTTCTCACCGCTCTTCCCAGTAGGGCCTTGCTTGTGTTGCTAGCACTGTTCCAGTAGTCGCCCGTCGCTGCCACGCTCCCTTGCCTCTGTAGGTGTCCGGTGGTATGGACTAGCCTGTCCTGCGCTGGTGGGTCTGTGATGTCACGGTCGGATCCCGTCACTCGTCGACATTATAATGTTGCCGGTTTGCCTATGGCCTATAATGGATGCCAGGACACTCGTTTATGTTATTTGCAGGTTTATTGTTAAACCGCTGCACTTTTAACTGGAATACATTGGGAGCGCCGGAACGGGCTCTCCACACTCATTGAATTCAGCGCGCCGATGTCTTAAAATGGCCGCCGCCGGAAGTCCTGAACGTTATTGCCGGTCCTAGAAAGACTAGACCGCTACACCACAATATGTCGTTTGGGAATAAAATAGTATACATGCTTAAAAAATTAAGCGTTACACTGTTTGGACCATGAAACATTGAAGGTTTCATGCTTGCCAAGGGGCATGAATCTGTATTTATACACTATTTGTACTATTATTTAATGCATAGATCAAATACGGTAACATGGATCAGTCAGCACGTAGAGGGGTATTTGAACTGTAGGTTATGGCCTACCCATCTATCAGCATGTCACACGGGGGCCCCTGCTACGGTGGTTGTGTATTCATAGTTTATAGCCTGACCATCTGTTTACATGTCTCCTCCTGCTCGTTAAGGCCTTGGCTCACAGCATATGAGCTTCTTAAGGAGCTGACTACTAGCTCAGTGTAATTGGACTGGACAACTCCCCTGCCTTCCTCGGGAGTCATAGACCCGAGCAAACCCTCATTTTAAAATTTTACTTCTATCTTCACAGCGCTCGCTCGCGCTCATTTTAACTTTAGCTTACCTGCCCTCAGGGACTCTCCCTGCCTCTGTCTGCGCCGCGCAGCCCAAGGTGACGCTGCAGCGGCCATAGGAACTCCTGCTCGCCGCCTCCAGCGGCCGCTCCCCCCGGCCACGCCCACTGCAACTGGCCACGCCCCCTAGCATTGCCATAAAGCATGTGCTTCTACCGTACGCGCAGCGGACGGGCGCAGCGGACGGGCGCAGCGGGCGCGCCGTTTGCGCGCCGAAGGCGCGCCTAAGGCAAGCCCGTCTGCGCCCGTCCGCGCCCAGGCCCCCGAAATGCTGCCCAATTCATGGTATACACCCCTCTAGCACTTAGAACCCTTCAGCAGCCTCCCTGCACTCTCCTATCCACAACCTGGGACCGCTTAGCATCTCTCGGCATCGCGGCCGACTTGGTCTCTCCCAGACTCACCCGTGCACCTGAGTCGCTCCTTGCGCCGCAGGTAACTTGTATCCGTATATTGTATCTCAACACCCGGTCTCTCCCCCAACACCACACTGATATCTTCCTCTTGCTGACCGCGGAAAATCCAGACATCCTGCTGCTTACTGAGACCTGGCTGTCCGACCTATCCCTCCCTGACATCTTGGCTGCCTTACCCCCTAATTATTACTTGCTGAACGCCAACCGGCCTCACGGCCGTCGTGGCGGAGGGGTTGCAGCAATTATTCGCAAAGACCTATCTCTCATTAAGTCCTTTTCTTTATGCCTCCCTGATGTTGAAAATTTGGTATTCAGCCTGCCTACTGAAGCGGGGGCTTTGACCCTTATCGTCTTATACCGCCCCCCCACCCCGATGCAATCGTTTCCCGCACCCTCTGTGAGCAGCTTGCTGCCCTTATGACTTCCTCAGCTCGTGTTGCCATATATGGCGACTTTAACTACTGGTTCAACCATGCTGATGCTGGTCCCCATGCCACCGAACTGTTTGAGGCACTCTCTAGTCTTAACCTGACGCAGCACGTCACCTCCCCCACCCACACTGGGGGCAACATCTTAGATCACATTTGGACTCAAGGTATATCACTTCTCGGCCCGATTATCTCCCCCTGTGTCTGGTCAGACCATTCACTGATCGAGTCATCCATTCTCATAAAGGGCCTGGTCAGGCCTCCATCCCGGCTTGGAGGGTCCGCTCGGAACTGGAAAACTCTCGACTCGCCTGCCTTTCTTTCCCTACTTGCTAAAACCCAGCCTCTACTCCCCGAGTCCCTGGACATCAATACTATGGATGCCAACATTTCACACTGGTTAACGACGGCCAGCGACATTTTTGCTCCCCTCACCTGCTTCTCCCGCACTCATCCTAATAAATCCCATAAATGGTATAATTCCATCTTAAAGCAACAACACCTGGAGCTGCGCCGATTGGAGCGCAGATGGCGGCGCCATTACCTCGGCCCCGACAGGGAAGCCTATGTGTCTGCGCGCAAAGCCTACAAAGTTGCAATCATCACCACCAAAACCTCCTTCATCTCCAACAGGATCTTAACAGCTCCCAATAGATCTAAGGAGATATTCAAAGTCCTTGGCGAACTGACATCGGACGCCAGGACACTCCCGAATCCACCTCCTTCCTTGGAATACTGCACTGCTTTAAACTCCTTTTTTACCGATAAAATCACTGCCATTAAGAATTCCATTCCCCATTCACCCCCTCCTGCTATATCAGTCCCCTTCCCTGCCAACACACCCACCTTCTCTCAGTTTCCTGCGCTCGACCCGGAATCACTTGCTAGACTGTCCACTCGTGTGAAATCTGGATCCCCCAAGGACTGCTGCCCTCCTTTCGTGCTCCGTGACATTTGCCATACCCTTCCCCACTGTATCCTCCCCTTGCTCAACTCTTCTCTCAATTCAGGCACAGTTCCCAGCTCATTCAAAGAGGCCACACTGGTGCCCCTTTTAAAAAAGCCCGGCGCCGATCCAGCAGCCCTGGCCCATTATCGCCCCATCTCCCTCCTACCTTTCCTCTCCAAAATCCTTGAGGCTCATGTCACGACCTGTCTCTCGCACTTTATCGAGGAATCCAACTACCTGGCACCTAACCAGGCCGGGTTCAGACCAGCTCACTCCACTGAGGCCGTGATCCTCGCTGTGCTGGATAATCTCAGACGCAGCGAGGATAGAGGACAACCCCAGGCATTAGTCTTACTCGATCTTTCGGCGGCTTTCGACACGGTGGACCATAACATCTTAATCCACCGTGTCGAATCCGCCGGAATCTGTGGGGCTGCTCTGTCTTGGATTAAATCCTTCCTCGAGGAGAGGTCCCAGGCAGTAAGCATGGGTCCCTTCTGTGCCACCAGTGTTCCCTCGTCCTGCGGAGTCCCTCAAGGATCATCTTTGTCTCCCCTTCTTTTTAATTTGTACCTTCAACCCCTTCTTCACTCCCTGGGTAAATGGGATATCACCGTGTTTAATTACGCGGATGATTTACAAATTATTTTTCCCCTCACTTCCCCCGATGCTGTCACTAATTTTCAGACTGCCATGACACATATCCAGCTTTGGATGAACCAAAACCAACTCAAGCTCAATCCGGGCAAGACTGAGCTCCTCCTTCCGGGGAGAAGTGCCCATTTTTGGGGCCCTCAGTACTGGCCGATTGAGCTCGGAACACCACCTTCTCCTGCTGGATGTGTCAAGAGCCTCGGAGTCTTGATTGACTCCGGGCTCACCCTCAAGGCACAGGTGAGCGCAGTAACATCTTCCTGCATGTTCCAACTTTACAGGATTCGGAAAGTCGCTCACCTCCTTTCACCTGAAGCCTTGTTGCAAGTCCTAATAGCCCTGGTGATGTCCCGGCTGGACTTCTCGAATTCAATCTACTACGGTCTCCCTAAATATTTGTTATCGAGGCTGCAGATCGTCCAAAACCAGGCCGCCCGGCTGGTCTTTAAAATCCCCAAATGGCAGTCGGCCCAACCTTTACTACGCCATCTTCATTGGTTACCAGTGAATGAAAGAATCACTTTCAAGGTTCACTGTCTGATCTTTAAAGCTCTCACTGGTCCCGCCCCTGCTTTCCTCAAGGCCCTTATCACTCCTTATCGTCCCCCTCGCACCCTGAGGTCTACTCACCTCTCTCTCCTTGCTGTCCCCCGCTTCAAACTCTCAAGATCAGGTGGCCGCAGCTTTTCTTGTTTAGCTCCTAGGCTGTGGAACTCCCTCCCTCTCGCACTTAAGTCATCTTGTTCCCTCCTCTCTCTCAGGAAATCCCTAAAAACAACACTTTTCCCCCACTAAATTCCTTTGTTCCCCTGCTTCCTCCCCTTCTTTCCCAATCCAATTAGCGCCAGGAAACCTCTGGTGACAGAGCGCTTAAGAAATCTGTTATAACATAACATAACATAACATATGAATCCAACAACACTCTTTGTAATTCAAAGAGGTGGTGATACTGCCAAGGTGATTTTTTCCAGAACCCACCATTCAAGATGGTCAGCAGTATGTCCCACACTAGAATAGTGTTCAACCATTGGGGCTCCCTGTACTCTGCATTTGATTCTGCTTGTATGTTGCAAAATACTGTTTTTAATTTTTTGTGTGGTCTATCCTACATAGATCTTTTGGCAGGGGCATCTGATGGCATAAATAACGTTCTGACTGTTGCAATTTGTGAATTGAGTAAGGTCATATGTTTTGCCTTGGTGTGTGAATGTGGATCCTGTAACAGTCAATCGACACACCTTGCATTGGCCGCATCTATGGTGGCCTGTTATTGGCGGTAGGTTTAATTGCTGTCTGATATCAGGTGCAGGTGGCATATCTAAATAAGAAGATACCCCATAGTCTTTCACATTTTTGGCACGTTTAAAGGAGAACATGGGCTCTTCTGTAATGTTGATTTCGCTTCCAACAAGATTCCAATATTTTTTAATAACTTTTTTTATGTTGTGACTTCTGCTATTAAATGTGGTAACACATATTAGTTTGTCCGATTTTTCATTGCAGGTTTGCACTTCCAAAAGAGATTCTCGGGGTCTGTACCACACCCTCTTGCTTGCTCTGTTCAGCAGTGCCTTCGGGTATCCTCTTTCCCTTATTTTGGAGATTAAGTTGTCTGTTTCCTTGAAGAAATCCTCACGTCTAGAGCAATTGCGGCGCAATCATAAAAATTGTCCATAGGGCAAATTGTCTCTAAGATTTCTCGGGTGGTGTGAGTTATATTTTAGGAGGCAATTGCGGTCCGTTGGTTTCTTATACAGATTCAACACAATTTTGTCATCCTCAATTTCCAGCGTGAGGTCCAAGAAGGGTATTGAGTCTCTGTTGTAAGACATAGTAAACTGGATGTCCTGTGAACATGCATACAGCCCAAATACAAACTCAGTCAGTTGATTTTCAGTGCCTGTCAATATGATCTTTATAACACTTCCATATAGTGATATTGTCAAGGAGGGGATTCAGGTCTGCGTAGATGTTATGATCTTCAAAATCGTCCATGAACAGGTTAGCTAAACTAGGATCGAACCCTGCTCCCATGGCTACTCCTTTGCACTGATAAAAATTTTTAACAGCCTATAACTCCGCTTGGGGTGGTCCTCGGAGGATGGTACCACCACCGAATCATTTCAGCATGATGTGCTCTCTGTATTCAAGACATCTGCTTGGTTCTCTCTCTATGTTAGGGACGACCCCAAAATCATCACCTCTCTCACTGCTTGCTATTTTTTCATTTTCACTTTTGTGAGATGCCAATATGCATTCTAGCATGTAAAGACAGTTATTTGTTGTTTTACTAAAAGTATGTGAGATATCTGTTTTATTATTACGCGCATTTAATACGCACATAATGCACAACACAGAGTTGCTGTTTTTGTTTTGTTTATTGACATTTTCAAACAAACAAAATACAATACATTACAACAAGCCAGCATAATATTGATCGATGTAAGAGCTTAAAAACCACAGTCTCAATGATACACAGTTCTTATTAGTGACACACACTTCATCAGCCCACCTCTTACAAAAGGATTAGCGTACATCAGTCAACTAGACAGTTACAGAGAGCAGCAAAATATAACAACAATATAAGAAGACATTATTTAGTACCTTAGAGAGGGCCAAATATACACTTGTAAATTACTCTCCCATCCTCGTTTTGTGGGAGCTACGACATATAGGCAGAGTATAGGGGCATCAGGGGGGTGAAGTTACGTCATGACGGTGCTACATTCGAATGTGTCTCCTATGGCTGGCGCAACAGTCGGCGCCTGCTGTTTTTGGAGCCATGTCAGAAATGGTTCCCATATGTCGCGGGGCCTGGAAGAAGGCGGCATCAGTTCCCAAAATACGCTTAGTTGAGTGTGCCCATATGCGACGTCCCTAACCCAGTCTTTAATGGAGGGCACCCGTCTCCTGCCCCAGTGGAGTGCAACTTGTCTCTTTGCAAAGTGTAGGAGGTGAAGCTTGCGCAGCTAAGGCGGTGTATCTTTAACATATCCCAAGAGCCCAAGGACACGGGGTGGGGCCAGTGATTAGTCCAGGATGGAATTTATTGAATCAAAGACTAGTAACCAGAGCTCGGCTATTTTGGGACAATCCCATGCGACGTGGGTCATCAGATCCTTTAGCTTCCAGCTCACCTCCTACGCCGATGACACACAAATAGTGTTGTCGTTGACTAGGGGAGGTGAGAAAGAAATTGGGGACCGCTTTCATGAATGTATGAGCGCAATATCCTGTTGGACGTCCTCTAATTGCTTAAAGCTCAACTCTAATAAGACTGAGGTCTTAAAGTTTGTGAATAACCCACAGGTGTGGACACCAGACTGGTGGCCAGAAGACCTGGACGTCTGCCCTGTACCCACCAGGAAGGCCAAAAACCTGGGGGTATTAGTGTACAACAAACTCACCATGGGTGATCAAGTAAGCAGGGTGACCTCAGCTTGTTTTATGATTCTTAGAATCATAAGGAAAATCAAGATCTTCCTGACTGAGAGCAATCTCAAGACAGTAGTCAGGGCCCTCATAACGTCGCGTTTGGACTATTGTAACAGCCTATATTTGAACATACAAAAACAACATATGTATAGGCTCCAATTAGTCCAAAACGAAGCGGCCAGGCAGTTGTTCGGAACATCTAAATTTGTCTCTGTGAGAGGAGCGCTCAAGAAACTACACTGGCTTCCGATAAAACAAAGAGCTCGCTTCAAGGCACTCTGTATTGTTTTTAAAGCCATTAATGGAATTGGTCCTGAGTTTCTTAAGCAAAGGTTTCACTGGTATGTTCCTGGTAGAACATTACCATCTATCAGTGCTAAACGAGTTCAAGTCCCCATGTCATAAAAAGTTAACTGGGGGCAGGAGCTTCACTCTCTGTGCGTCGAGAGCTTGGAATGAGCTTCCCTTTTTCCTTAAGACTGCTCCAGATCTTCTCTAATTTCGGAAGGGCCTGAAGACATGGCTCTTCTCGCAGTAGGATTTCTCTCAGCTTCCCCAGGTTACCAGTACTTAGCGCCAGGACACCCAAGGGTAATCGTGTGCTCTACAAGTACCAATAACATAACATAACATGTAAAAATGCGACCGAGGTGTATCCGCAGCGGCAACAACTATCGTTCTCACGTATACTCATGCAATGGAGGCTCACTGGTGTTCGGTAAAATCTATGCAAATATTTAAAATGAATCAATCGCAGCTTGTAGTTCGGTGAGAGTTCGGTCAACTGCCAACAACAAAATCCCCATTGGGCTTCGGTCCAAGGTATCTCAAGGTCTTCATTCCAGTGTTTGCGGGATTTAGGTATCACCAATGGGGCAGTGTCTTGCATGCAGGTATACATGTGTGTAATGAGTTTATGGGGAGACAGTGATTTTAGTAAGTTTTCCAGTGCAGGTAACTGTGGCGGCGCCCCAAGGAATACCTCCCAGAAGGCACGGCTCGCTGCGCGCACTCTGTGGTATGAAAAGATCTCCGTAAATGTCACCGTCTGGCCCTCAGTCGCTTCAGGGGGGGGGTCTAAACTCATCGCCAGAGAATAGGTCAGCAAAAGTGCGAAGGTTCATCTTTTGGGCCAGTGGTCTACTTATAGTGTCCTGTGTACAAGGCAGCCTTGGGTTGTGCAGCAGGGGAATGGAAGGGGCGAATAGTACCGGGACTCCTGCTCTTTTATGCAACTCCTCCCATACCCAACACAGTGTTCCAGAAGAGTCTATGTCTCCACGAGGGCGACGGGCTTTATGGTATAGCACCACTTAACGTGGGACAGGAGCCATTGCATCAGTCTCGACCGCCACATGTGGCTGGAAGGGAGTAGGGTGTGCCCATTAATGCATAAATTGTGCCTGAGCACAGAGCGCATAAAGCTGCCTAACAAAGAGTTAATGCAAAAACTACTTCACCCACAATCCTTTGATAAAACCACTTTACCGTTACATGTTAAAAAGCCTATAACCAATTCACAAAATTGAGCTTTGAAAAACATCAGGTAATGAGAGAGGTGATGATTTTGGGGTCCCCCCTAACCTAGGGAGAGGACCAAGCAGGTGCCATATCATATTATGCTCAATAATTGTGGTGGTCCCATCCTCCTAGGACCACCCCAAGCAAAGTTATGGGCAAAAATACAATGCCAACTAAAGGCCCAGTAAAGTTTGGTCCTTTTTTAGGCCCCACATACGCGCTGCATAGGAGAGAGACCTAATGCCATCGGCACAGCTCTGGGGGCAAAAACGTGCACGCGTTGCATTGCTTGCAATGGCAACGGGTGCACGTCTGGCGATTTCCTTGCGGGAGCGTGGCGCCATATGGCGAATATCTATTCCAACACACCTTTTGTTTTGTGAAGGGTTAGGCGCAGCAGCCATTATGGGGCATGACTGTCATCTAGAGGAATCTGCAAATATTGCTTGGAGTTCAACATTTTCCGATATTTCGGGCCCGTGACTTGCAGAAAATAAATTTCCTTTTTATGCGGGTTTGCATCGTGATTATTCAAGGATTGTGAGGTTTCTTAGGTTTCTGGCTCAAAGCTTTCTAGAAGATTTGGATTTTCACACAACTGCGAAATGTTCAGCTCTTATAGATAGAACCCAACAGGGCAGCTGACGGATAAGCGAATTACTTCAACAGTAAATTGTGAAGTTTATAAAGAGTGACAGATTCACGTGATACCAGTACATATGTTTGTAACTTTAGACGTTTTTATGACTCTCCAACAAATGGTATTCTGGAGTTTCATAGCTGTTTCAGTGTAATGAAGATAGGTGAACGATATGCGTATTTCACTGTAGAATTGTGATGCTTGCGAAACAGAATTGGCAACATATTTTGCAATCAGTTGGTTCCCAATTTTTTTCGCGACCACCCAGCCATTTATAAATTTGCATATTTACGTGGTGTGCAATTAAAGTCATAGTACTACACCACTCCATTTGGGGGTGAAAGCCCTTTGTCGGATATCTCACATAATTATGAACATCTCGCGTTTTAGGCACTGGGAGTTAAACTGGATCTAAACACTTCGTCCAGCGCACTCTACTTTGAGAGGAGGCGTTAACAGGTGGTTATACAATACATGGTCTGATAATGTTAAAAACTATGATTAAAAAGAACATGTGTTGACAATGCCATGACGTGAGTAGTACAGACAGCTCTGCATATTTATTGTACGACCTGTACAGTATATATTTATTCATGAGTGGTCCCGGGGGAGGGGGAGGTGGTGCACTGCCTCACTACGGAGATGCACCGTGCTGTAACTATTTGAAATAAATAGGCGTGCAGGTAGCACCATTTTGAATTTCATGGGCAGCCATAACTGGTTGAACTGCATTTTTTGTCTGGGCGAGCTCTGCACAGCAAAGCCCAGTTCACAGCACAGTACCCAAGATGGTGGCGGGGAGAAAGATTACTTCTAAGCACTGTAAAGCCGGGAACAAGTGATTGGCGGTTACTCCACACCGCACACCGCCCACCGCGATGAGCCATGCCTGCAGGCCACTCCAAGCACAGATGAGTAAAAGGAGGAGCAAATCAGGCGCTCAGATCTAATCCCGCCCCGTTACTGATAAAAGGCTGCTTAAGTCCCACCCACAGGAATTCGAGCACTTATCCTTTCTTGATCAGGGCAAGCTCTCTGGAACGATTTACAAGGAAAAATGTACCAGTTTCTCGCCTCCCCGCCCACCACAAAGAGTGAAAAGTTTTAAGCACCTACACTGCTATGTATGTATATAATACTACAAGCCCCGCATGCTCGCCCTCCGGCACCCCTACCCCCCCAATACCTCTCAGGTGCAATAGACACCGGCCCTGCTGGACAGGGCCCTGTAAACATGTACCCCCCTCGCACACCCCCCCCAGTCTCATCACACGTTGCCGCAGTGGCCCAGGGTCTCACTGTGTCCCTTTTGCTCTGGAGCTGCCCGATCTCCTGCTCCCGGGCCTGCAGTTGTCACATCTTTTCTTTTGCCTATAACGGTTTATCCCAGCCCCTCGAACATCCTTTCTAAGCCATGTCATCTCCTCTACTACAGAAAGGCAAAGGAATAGGCAGCTAATGTGCCTCATTGCTTTGCTTTCCTCAAGAGAGATTTACCCCATAAATAAACATATTTAACAAGCGAGAGAAAGTGGGTGCTAATTCATTTAGGATACTCTACCCACTGCACCATTCCAAAGCATCTGCAAACATTTTTAAACACAGAACCCTAGAAGGGCTGGCTCCCTGACAAACTATCACAGTGGTAATTTGGATTACCTCACCACTGACCTTCTAGAAGACTTCATCATGGCTTTTACAAGTATTGGTAAATACAATAGGTCTCGAATATGTGAGCCATTGCCTTTATCTATGTTTTTAGCTGTGTGATCGAAAGTAAAAAAAATAAGCATTGGCATAGCCAATAGGTCTCACCTTTGGGACCTTGTAAGTAAAACAAAAACTGAAGTGTAAGACTTGGCGTTTACATTTACTGCATCCTAAATACGAAGTTAATGCTAAATGTTAAATTGATGGCCTAGTGCCATTATTTATAGAGAGTGGAAGACCCAATATACCCTTGTAGGCTTGGGCAATGAATAATTCAAGGAAAAAATTGTCTACAAGGGATTTCACTTGTTCCAAATGTATTCTATTAATTCAATTGAATCTGAGTCAGTCATATATAATCAGACTCTCAAGTGTCACAAAAGACAACCCGAATAGGCACACTTTTAAAAGGACAAAGAGCAAAGCGGAGAAACCTGTTCGTATAAAATGAATTTATCTAATTTAAAAATTTCTTGAGTTTGAGAAGGGTACTTTAAGACAAAATGAATATCAGCAAATAAAGTTATGAACAGATATCCAAATCAATTTAAACATACATATCATAACCTACATCAGCTCCTGACAAAAAGATAAGCAAATATTAACTTAATATAGATAAATATTGCTAAAGAGACTGGAGGTTCTCTTGGAGTTGATGGGACTGTCGACGTTTCGGTCTGTGTGGCGTCAGTCCATTAGACCATCCTCACCAATCTATATTTCTGATGAAGCCAACATCTGGCGGCGGGGAAGCGTCCAGGTACATATAACTGGACGCTTCCCCGCCGCCAGACGTTGTTTTTCTCCATACCTGGACGGGTTTCTCGTCAGATTTCAACTGGAACCACACTATTGAATTAAACTTGGTCTTACCTTAGCCGTGAAGAACAAAGTAAGAATCTCCGTTAGCTTCATCAGAAATATAGATTGGTTGCCATATATCATAAGTGATTTGAATGTGATTTTTAATTACCACTCTGTCTCAAGGCTATTCATGACTTCCTTGTGAACATAAAAGAAGGCTCTATATCTTGCAAAAAAACAATCGTCATGAGGATGGTCTAATGGACTGACGCCACACAGACCGAAACGTCGACAGTCCTAATTTGAGAAATCACAATTCCTAATGTGTCTACATGTGGCCCATGATCCCTCCTTGACAGCATCTTGAACCTGAGTGCACACTGGCAAAAGGATAAACAAAAAATGTGTTATGCCTTGCTAACTTTCAAAACCAAGTCAAAATTACACTAAAGATCTACGGGAAAAAACCCAGATGAGAGAGTATCACTCCCTAACAGTACATCAAACTCACAAAAGATCCGGTCTCTAACAACTAGGGGTGTTGGTTAAGGGAAAGTATTCCTTTATAAGGATGAGTACCCTCACTCACCCAAAGGTGATATGTTTCATCATGGGGCTCCCTCCTCGCACTTGGGCCGCAAGGTCCCATGTGTGGGCTTCAACTCGCCACCAAGTGAAATAGGTGGAGAGGAGCTCAGGTGTTTACAATGGGGGAAACAAATGAGATATGTGAGTGAGGGGCAGAGTGAAAAAGAGATCTGTGAAAAGTCAAAACTATCTCACGCGACCCAATAATTTTATTCAATGGTACCCCTGGATAAGGTTAAGGATAAGAATTTTACAAAAAAAAAAAAAAATTTTACAAAAAAAAAGGATAAGGGGGCACTCCCCCCCCCTTAAAATCTTGATCGATATCCCCGGGCAGCTGATGACAGCGCTGCCCTAGGTTGGGAAAGAAATCGCCGCCATCAGACCACAAGCCCAGAGACCACGCCCACTGCCGGGAGGCCACGCCCCCTCTCCCCTACAAATCATGTGCATTCCTCGGACGCACAGCGGACGCGCGCAGCGGGCGCGCCGCCGGCGCGCCAAAGGCAAGCCTGTCTGCGCCCGTCCGCGGCTGTCCGGGGCTAGGGGCCACCTCCCTAATTCCCTACTTTTCATCCATGGAAACAAACAGGCAATACAGCATCGATACTCTCTATCAGTTGAGGCACTCTGTCAAAACCAAATGCTGTCAAACATTCCACCCCCTAGAAATCCCCCATCAGTGCCCTCACTGTGAGATAGAGCTCTTCAGCTCCCCTCAGAAGGGTGAGCTGCGGGAATACCAGATGCTGCTTCTAAACTGCAGATCTCTACCCAAACACAGTCTGGAGATTTCAATGCTGCTGGATGAGCTCATGCCAGACATAGTCTTTTTGACTGAAACTTGGCTCACCCAGGACTTTGAGCCCGACCTGGTTCAAGCACTCACACCAGGCTACCAGATCGCCCGCCTGGACCGTGCCCAAGGAAAAGGTGGGGGGCTCGCTATCATCTATAAAGATGTCTACACCTGCCGATGTACTTTAGAGCCTATCGCGGACTGTGAAAGTTTGCACTTTGCCATTAAATTCTCACATAACAAAAGCTTTACTGGTATCCTAATCTATCGCCCACCCGGAGCGCTCAAGCAGTTCCCCGCTGCGCTGCCTTCCACCGTGGCCGAACTAACCACCTCATCGGCGAATTTCACAGTACTAGGCGACCTTAACATACATTTCGATAATACACAGGATAATGTCGCCACCGAGCTAACGGCCAGTCTAGCGGCAGTCGAATTAGAGCAGCTCGTCCCCGCTCACACTCATATAAAAGGCCACTTACTAGATCCCGTTTTTAGTAACTGCCCACAATGAATAGTTTTCTTACCTGTCGGTGTAGATTTGCAGCTTGAAGATCTTTCTGGATTCACTATGCTGTGCATTATTCCGCGGTCTTGTGGTTGGGTCCGGATTCGTAGTCTTTTCTTTGTTTATTTTTTTTTTCGTAGCCCAGGTGGGCGTCGGCGTCACACCTCCTTGGGTGCATTTCCGGTGACGTCGGCATGCTTCCTGCGGAAGCTCCCACTCTTGGGCGCCATCTTCGGGTTCTTTTTTTTTCCGTGTTTCTTTCGTTTCCGAAGTAATGGCAATGTTCTATTTAGGTGATATTTTACCGCTTTGTACTTTTCAAAGTCCCTTCTTTTCTTTTTATTAACCACCTCTTCTCTCTCCAGCCTCATCTTTCTGGCGGAGGTGGGTGGGTTCGCTAGTGAATCCAGAAAGATCTTCAAGCTGCAAAACTACACCGACAGGTAAGAAAACTATTCGTTTTGCAGCGTGAATCTTTCTGGATTCACTATGCTGTGCATAGATTTTGTAGCGGTTTCTCATCTCTGTGGCGGCTGGGTGGAAGATGAGCGTTGGTTATTGAATATGTGCTGGAGCACCTTCTGTCCGACTTGTGCTTCCTTGTTCATCTGTATATCCACACAGTAGTGCTTTGTGAACGTGTGCACCGAAGCCCATGTTGCCGCCAGGCATATGTCCTCTATGGGTGTGTTAGCCAGGAAAGCTATTGTAGCACCCTTCTTCCTAGTGGAGCGGGCACGTGTCCCCTCTGCTAGCTCTTGTCCTGCACGTTTGTGGAAGAGTTGAATCGTCTGTGCGATCCATCGTGCAATAGTCTTTTTGGTTACTGCCTTTCCCATGAAACTGTTGGCGAATGACACGAAGAACTGTTTTGTTTTCCTGTGTCCCTTCGTCCTCTCAATGTAGTGCATGACTGCCCTTCTGGCGTCCAGGGTGTGCAGAGCTCGCTCTGCGCTAGTTGTTGGTTTTTGGAAAAAACTCGGTATCTGTATAGACTGGTTCATGTGGAATTTGGATACCACCTTCGGCCTGAAGTGTGGGTCAGTCCTCATCACAACCCTATCATTGTGTATTTGTATGTAGGGTTCTTGTAGCTCGCTTACTCTGCGTAAGGACGTTATTGCAACCAGGAAAGCTGTTTTCATAGTTAGCTTCTTTAGGGAGGCCTTGTGAAGTGGTTCAAAGGGCTCTTTCACGAGTTCCGTTAGGACTATGTTCAAGTTCCATGCAGGTGGCGGCACCCGCTTGGGTGGTGCGATCCTTTTCGTTCCTTCCAGGAATCTCTTCACCACCTGTGAGGTGAAGAAACTCCTGCACGTCTCTCCCCTTGTGTAGGCGACTATCGCTGCCAAGTGAACTCTTAACGAGGATGAGCTAAGGTTCTTCTCCAGCAAGTGTGTCAGGTACTTTAGCACTGTGGACTATTCTTCATTTTAGTGTGAAGTCTTTCTTTTCTGCACCACATTGTGAATCTTTTCCATTTCGCAACGTAGCACTTCCGAGTGCTGGGCCTCCGTGCCTCCCGAAAGACCCTCAGGGTGCTTTCTGGCAGTCTCAAATGTGCGAACTCTATGTCCTCAGGAGCCACGCTACTAGGCTCAGGCTCTCTGGCTCTGGGTGTAGTACCTCTCCGTTCTGCATGGAGAGTAGGTCTTTCCTCTTGCCGAATCTGTGGGGTGCACACGGTGTCATCTCCATGATCTGCGAGTACCATGTCTGTCTGGCCCACTGTGGCGCGACCAGTATCAGGGTCATGTTGCTCGCTCTGCACTTGCTCAGCACTCTGTGCATCAGTGGTATCGGGGGAAAGGCGTAAGCAAATGTCCCGGACCAATCTATCCATAGGGCATTCCCCAGTGACCCCTCCTCGGGCTGTCTGGATGGGAAGTTTTGGCATTTTGCATTCCGGCGTGTGGCAAACAGGTCCACTGATGGTGTTCCCCATCTGTCGAACAGCCCCCTCGTCTCTTGAGCATTGAGCTCCCACTCGTGGGATGCCGATGTCTGTCTGCTGAGCCAATCTGCTTGTATGTTGTCCTTCCCTGGTAGGTGTATGGCTAGCAGGTCTATCTTGAGAGGGATGGCCCATCTCCATATCTCCTGTGCCAGCGTTGAAAGCGGGGCTGACTGTGTGCCCCCCTGCTTGTTGATGTAGAACATCGCGGTGGTGTTGTCTGTTTGTAGCAACACCTTGTGCCTGTACAGTCTTGTTTGGAAAGCTTTCAGTGCAAGGAAGATTTTCTTCAATTCTAGGTAATTAATGTGCTTTGTCGCATCTGCTGGTGTCCACAGTCCCCTCACCTTGAGCACCTCCATGTGAGCGCCCCATCCCTTCAGGGATGCGTCTGTGGTGATGGTCACTGTTGGCGTTGGGGGCGTTAGAGGCTTTCCCCTTGTTATGTTCTCCATGGTCCACCATGTAATCTCCTTCTGCACTGCGTGCGTTACAACCACTAGATCCTCCCAACTGCCTGTAGCTTGTGACCATTGCTCCTGTAGCCATTCCTGAATGGGTCTCATGTGGAGACGTACATTCGGTACCAGGTGGATGCATGATGCCATCATCCCCATGATCTTGCTCGCAGTCCTCACTGTCCGAGCTTGTCCCTTCCGGTAGAGGCGAGTTTCCTTCACCAGCGCCCTCGCCCTCTTCTCGCTGGGGAGCACCTTGCCCTGTAAGGTGTTGATCTGTGCTCCCAGGAAGATCTTCACTTGTTCCGGCTCCATTGATGATTTCTTCCAATGGATGGAGAACCCCAGGCTTATGAGCGTGCTCGTCACTGTGTGTGCATGCTGCTTGCATTTCTGGTATGAGTTTGCTTTCACCAGCCAGTCGTCCAGGTAGGGGTATACGTGTATTCCCTGCCTTCGTAGGTGCGCTGCGACTGCCGCGAGGCACTTTGTGAAGACCCTTGGTGCTGATTTTAGCCCGAAGGCTAGTGTCGTGAACTGGTAGTAGCTTTCTCCGATGGTGAACCTGAGCATATGCTTGTGCTTTCTGTTCATTGGGATGTGCAAGTAGGCGTCCTTGAGGTCTATCGTGACCATGAAGTCGCCGATCTGCAATTGCGGGAGCACCTCTTGCAGGGAGGTCATTTTGAATTTTTGCGTTCTTATGAATTTGTTCAGGAACCTTAGGTCCAGAATGGGTCTCATTGTCTCGTCTACTTTTGGTACCAGGAAGTACGTTGAGTATATTCCTTTGTTTCTTTCCTTGAAGGGTACCCGTTCTATGGCCTGCTTCAGCAGGAGTTCCTTTGCTTCTTCCTGAAGACACTCTAGTTGCTTGCCTGCTAGTGGTTTTCTTTTTGGTTTTCTGCTTGTTGGCCTCCCCTCCAACTCTATGCAGTATCCGAATTGGATGATGTTGAGGATCCATTTGTCTGATGTGATTTCTCTCCATTCTTGGAGGTAAAATCTTAATCTTCCTCCCACTGGTGTTATGTGGTCGTAGATGTGTAGCTTGTCTTGACCCCTCTGTACGTGCTGCCCCCTGGGATCTTTTCTGTGGGTGGGCACACAGAGTTTTTTTAAGTCACTTAGAGGCGGGCTGCTGTCCCCCTCTTCTATTCTGTCCACGTCCATTTCCTCTCCCTCGAAAGGACTGGCCTCTTTGTTGGTATTGCCAGGACTGCTTCTGCTGACCCTGCTGAGCCTGCGAGTCTGTCTGGTGGGTTTGTTGGAAAGCCTGGTGTGATGTACCTGGCTGGTTTCCACCTCTCCCACCAGGCCTCTGTGACGGAGTGCCTCTTTTGTTGCCTCTGAACTGTAATGCTCCCATGGACCTTGCTGTTTCGTTATCCTTTTTTAGTTGACTGAGCTTCTCATCAACTGTTGTTCCGAAAAGCGTGTCGCCGTTGAACGGTGTGTTCAGGATGCTGTGTTGCACCTCTGGTTTGAAACCTGAAATCCTGAGCCAGGCGTGTCTTCTTTCAGTGACACCCATCAGCATGAGCCTGCTGGAGGTGTCTGCTCCATCCAGGGCCGTCTTAAGGCAAGAATTTGCCGCGTTCTTCCCTTCTTCAACCAGCTTTTCGGCCTTCTGTCTGGCATCCTGGGGCAAGTCCTGCACCAACTGCCCCAGCTCCTCCATGATCTGGTACATGTGCCTGTTTATCAGGGCGTTGGAATTAGCCATGCGCCAGTGGGTCGCGGCGTTCCGTTCCATCCTTCTGCCCACCCGATCCATCCTCTTGCTCTCCTTATCCGGTGGTGGTCCAGAAGTAGTGGGTACGTTAGCCCTCTTCCTTGCTGTGGCCGTGATAATGGAGTCTGCAGAGACCGTCCCCTAAATGTAGGGTGGGTCTTTTGAGGAATGTTTGTATTTCTTCTCTGTTCTGGGAGTCACTGCCTTGCATGTTGCGGGCTCCCTGAATGCTTCCTTCCCTTGAGCCAAGACGCTGTCGAGCATTGGCAGGTACTGGCTCCTTGTTTATGTGGGGAGCAATGTCTCTAGAAGGAAGTCTGCTTTCTGCTTCTCTTCGTCGAGCTTGAGTTTGAATGCCGCTGCGGCAGACCTTATCACCGAGTTGTAGGCCCCGATGTCGTCTGGCGGCGAGGGCCTCGAGGGATATGTGTCGATCGCCTCCTCCGGGCTGTCGGTGTCGACATCTAGGTAATCCACCTCCTGTAAGTCAGAGGGGGCCGACTCTGCGTCCGTCCTGCTGTACTCTTCATCCCCATAGTTGTAACTATCGTAGGGATTCTCGTCCTCTTCTTGGTCGTCGACCACCTCGACGTCCGGGTCTTGTTCCTCTGCGACCTCGTCTTCTTCCTCGACCACCTCCACCAATGGTGGCTTGGTCTTGTGTGGGATCGTGAAGGTTTTCATCTTTGCGTCGAAATCTTTCTTCCGCTGCAAGATGTTTTCCATTTCGGCCTCGAGGCGCCTTCTCTTTTTCTCCATCTCGGCCTCGTGTTCCGCGTCGGCTGGTTCGGCCGCTCTTTTCGGCGGTTGGCTCGGCGCCGTGCTTTTCGGTGCCGAAGTTTTTGACGTCGACGTCGAACCGGATTTTGGGTCTCTGGTCGGCGTCGGTAGTTTAGGGTCCTTCTCCCTCGGCGTCGATCGATCCTTTTCGGGGACGATTTTCGACGACTTCTGCTGTTCAACAGCTCTCGGCGCCGGGGACTCCTTCTCAGAGGATCCGCTGGGCCTGTGAGTACTCGCGGACGCCAGGTGTTTTGGCGTCGGCGCTTTCGGGGCCTTGCCCTTGTTTTTTCGAGACTCAGAGTCTCTCGGGTTCTTGGGGGCCGGAGAGTCTCCTACCTTATCAGAAGTCTTCGTGTAATCGGTCTCTAGGACCGTGTACCTGTCGTCTTCGGCGGCAGCGTTGTCCTCTTCCTCGGAAGACATCCCCAGATCGTAGAGGGACGGAGTCGGGGCCTTCCCCTGCAGGGTGGCGTGCGCTACCCTCTGTCTCTCTCTCACACGAAGGGTCTTCGGGGTGAAGGCGGAGCAGGCGTTGCAGTCCTCGCTTTCGTGATTTACCGGTAGACAAAGGTTGCATACTGGGTGTTGGTCCTTCTGCGCGTACTTGTGGTGGCAGTTACGGCAGAACTTGAACGGTGTGTTGTCCATCATCGAGCGCTCAGGGCCTCCCTGGTCGCGTGTTCGTCGACGTTCGTCGAATATCTCGATGAATTCTCCTTCTCCTTTGCTGACTCCTCGTCGATGAAGTCTCCTGGAGTCTTCAGATGCCTTTTCTTTGCAATTTCTGTCTTTTTTTTTCTTCTTTCTCCAAAAATGTCTGGAGCCCAAACGGGAACGATCCAGACCCGACCGCGGAAAAAAAGAATCTGAAGATGGCGCCCAAGAGTGGGAGCTTCCGCAGGAAGCATGCCGACGTCACCGGAAACGCACGCAAGGAGGTGTGACGCCGACGCCCACGAATCCGGACCCAACCACAAGACCGCGGAATAATGCACAGCATAGTGAATCCAGAAAGATTCACGCTGCAAAACTTGCAGTTAGCACTCCCACTCGTCTCCCATGGACTGACCACTTCCTTATCCCTTTCACCTGGACCACACGCAAGCGTGCTCCATCCCCCCATATTCCCCTCAGCTCGAGGAACTGGTCCAAACTCTGTCTGGAGAAAAGGGCCAACAATCTTACTAAAACTAGGCCTGTACTCAACGGCGACCCCTCAAAAGGTAACAGCGAGTACGATAATTGGATCATGAGCTCCCTAGATTCCATACTACGCCTTCGTACCACCAGATCAAAAAGATATCATAAATCAGCCCCTTGGTACTCGGAAGAGCTTAGAGAGGAAAAACGCACCTGCAAGAGGCTGGAAAGGAAGTGGCGCCTAAGTTACACTGCCACGGATAAAGCCACGTACAGGGAAGCCATCAGAGCCTATAAGTCAGCAATAAAACTGACCCAATCGGCCTACTACGAAGAAAAAATAATGGCAGCTAAGTGCAAGCCCAAAGAAATGTACCAAACGGTAAAAAAACTCACTACGCTTCCACTCCCCCCAACCGTTAACCCCATTGAACCCCCACGATGTGATGATCTAGCTGACTTCTTTTTCTCCAAGATAAATAACATCTATACATCTTTTCCAAACACTGAAGCAGATCCATCCCTTTTAGTCCCTCCCCCAGCAGCAAAATCAGAGGTATCGCCTCATTACACCCTAGACTACCTCCCACAGCTAGACCCTGTAACACTAGACTCTTTAATGCGCCAAATAAAATCCGGCTCACCCTGTGATCCTGCCCCACCACACACACTGATCTCGGTTGGGCAGATAATCCTTCCTACACTACTGGAACTGCTGAACTCCTCTATAATAACCAGCACAGTCCCATTAATTTGGAAACATGCCAGGGTACGTGCACTTCTGAAAAAACCTAATCTCGACCCTTGCAACCTCAATAACTATCGACCAATTTCACTACTCCCCTGGGCAAGCAAAATCCTCGAAAAACACATAAATACCTCCCTAACTAGGTTTTTCGAGAGCAACCATCTGCTGCATATTACCCAGACTGGCTTCTGTCCCAAGCATGGTACGGAAACGGCCCTGGTGGTGGTCACAGAGGAAGCAAGGCGGATCCTAGATCGGGGGGAGCAGTGGCAGTGATCGTCCTTGATCTGAGCGCTGCTTTTGATACGGTGAACCATGAAATCCTCCTCCACCGCCTACTAAGTCTGGGAATATCAGGAGAAGCCCTAGCCTGGCTTAAGTCCTTCCTAAAAGACCGTACCTTCAGTGTCTTCGAAGGAGCCTCAGTCTCCTCAAAAAAGCCTCTGGGGTGTGGGGTGCCACAGGGCTCCTCACTTAGCCCCGCGCTTTTTAATGCATACATGAGACCACTGGCAGAGGTTGTTCGTCCGCATGGCATTACGATCGTCACCTATGCGGACGACACCCAGCTAGTGGTCTCCCTTATGCACAAGGACAACCAACAACCACAGACCAACCTGATGTCCTGTCTGGAGCAGGTACAGAGCTGGATGACAAGTTCATGCCTAAAGCTTAACGGGGACAAGACCGAGTTGATGCTCCTCGGCCCTCTGGCCCCCTCCACTCTAGAGCTTCTGTGGCCCCCCAGCCTAGGTGCCCCCCCTGCACCCAAAGACAACATAGAGAGCCTCGGAGTATGGCTAGATAAATCCCTGACATTTAACACGCAAGTCACCAAATTGTCAGCAACATGCTTTGGTCTGATTAGACAGCTGAAAAAAATCCTGCCACTCCTCCCTTTTGAGGCGAAACAGGTAGTCATCCAGGGCCTAATCCAGTCTCGTATAGACTACAGTAACGCCTTATATCTGGGGGCCCCGGAATACTGCCTAAACAAACTTCAGCAGATCCAGAACTGCGCTGCATGCACCCTTCTTGGAATTCCCCGCAGAAACCCCATATGGCCTGGTCTGAAAGCTCTGCATTGGCTCCCTGTTAGGGAGAGGATTAAATTCAAGGCCATGTGCATCACCCACCAAGCCTTTAGGAAATCTGGGCCGGCTATCAATTACCCCCTGATCACCCCCTACCATCCCAAAAAAGAACTCCGTTCATCGAAAGCCTTCTTAACCGTTGTACCACAGATACGAAGAGCCAGATCAGGAGGCCGCTGCTTTTCCTATAATGCATCAAGGCTATGGCATTCTCTCCCCCTTCATCTAAGGTCCAACCCCAACCTTCTTACTTTTCGCAAACAACTGAAAACCTTCCTTTTCAACCAATAGGACTACAATAACTCACCCTCACCAGCGATCCACCCCAGCAGAAGTTTCTTCAACTCATTAGCGCCTGGACGCCTCAGGGCAGCTGTTCGCGCTTTATAAAACTCCTTTCATCCTTTCATTCATTCATTCATTCATTCATAAGGTTGAAAGAAAAGAGGACTGGGGGTTCAAAGCATATATATTCCCTTAGTCGTCAACATGTTTCTGCCTTCAATTGACTCCAGCCGGAGTTCCTGTGCATTTTTCAGGACCAATAGACATATCAAGTCACTCTGCATTAAATCATCGAATAAATCTGATGGATATAGTGGCCGTGAATGTGTAGAGCCACGAAAAGGATGGGTGATTAGTACACCATCTCCATCTGATGGAGGAGTTAAGTTTTACCTCTCTTCAGCCATACGGTACCCCACAGCAGTCTCGGTTATTAAAACCGGTCGGTAGTGCAAGTGCGCTTCCATCTGGAGGGGTCCTGGCGAACTTTTAAAACCAACCTTAAGCTCAGCAGTCTCTCTCACTGTCCAACCTCAAGTATGTCTGCACCAAAGAGGAAGTTTCTGATAGGTTAAGGAGTCAAGACAGTGCTCACTGTTTGCTCCTCCTTCGGTCTCCAATTAGCTGCTGAAGGTTTAGCAGTCAAGAGGCGTGAGCTTTTTTTTCTCTTTCGTATCACCAGGACTGCAACTGTTCAAGAGGAAAAGGAGCCCCTTTGTTGAGGACCCCTTTCTCCCTGAAATAGCATTTTCACTGACTACACCTGCCACTCTATGGAGAGGGTATTAGTGCGGCTTTCAGCTTACCCACCGATGGTGAGAGCAAAAACTACATCAACTCTCTTCCCTGACCAGAACAGGTCCCCCACAGGCACTGAACACACAGGCCTTGATGCCTCACATACGATTATTTGGTGTTTGACCTTCATTTCAACCTCAAGAAATTTTGCTCCTACTTGTTGAGTCCTGACTTCAGGACCACCTATTTTATAAGCGTGTGCATAGGATTTGTTTCTCTTCTGTTTGGTATAGGCCTTCCTACACCAGTGCAGGGGTTGTTTGCCGTCAGGTTTGTTTCCCCCTGACCTGTTTGCACCGCGTGATTGTTACACCTACAGACATACTCAGTGATCACACAGCCTTGGGCGCCATATCTTCCTGTCCTCTCAATTCAAACCCAATTTCTTTATTCAAACCCTTGATGCGTGGGGACCCAGGGCATGAATTAATAATTCATCAGTAGTGGGGAACAGTCCTGTGGCTCTGATTTGCCCAATTAGCTACTCATCTTTAGGTCAGCAAGGGTCCCTTGAATACTGATGTTTCCGAAAGCGCTCTTCTCATCTGTGCCGGTACCTTTTGTTGTCCTTGGTAAATAAGTTACTTGCGGTAGCTCTTCAGCACTTGAACATGAGGTATTTAGTCAACTGAGAAATTGTTCCGCCACATTGCATACACTTCAGTCAACACTATGGAAAATCTATTATTTTGCTGAAGCATGAACGTTCCTTTCAGGTATACAGTGCTTAGGCAATGGTGATAGGCGGTCTGATATTCAGCACTGCGTACTGTTTGAATTTGTTTAGTATAACAAATGTTGAATAACCTAGACAACAAACTATGAAACAGACAGTCTAAGAAGCAAAAGATACAACTTAGCCGGTTACAAAGAGCACTAAATACTGGTATGTGTCACGCTGTAGGCATTGGTAAAATGACTATTTACATTGACTAGAAAGATGCTCCACTGGCACTGGAATTGCCCTTGCTTTTTTATGTATGGGATGGGAGTGTCCCCTGCATGGCCTTACAGGCATGCAAACCTTTGAGTGACCAAGGTTTAGGTTATTTGGTATCCTGATATATTGGTATCACAGCACACATGACACAAATTAATGTGTGCTGAGGCCTATCCTTTTCATTATGGTTCTGAGACAAAAAGCCTCACTCTGTGGTCAGTGGTCTGGAGGACTGCACTGAGCATGCTCTCTAGTATGGGTCATATACATTAAGTGTTGGTTGCAGCATACCATTTTTCTGACTGATAGTACTGACATTTTTTTTTCAGGGATAAGTGTGGTACCTACAATTCTCACATGTATAAAGTTCTGCTTGAATATATTGCCCAGATCCTGTACAGACATAACCTGTATGTGGGTGATGTGCATGTTGCATGACTGGCGACTGGCAACATGACTCCATATTGTTTATTAACGTGTGGCTGAAGAGATCAGAAGGGTCCATTCTAAAAACTCACTGTACCATTCAGTACAAGATTGAGATTGAGGTCAAGGTCCAGCCTCCAGTCTGTTTCTATTCAGCCCTCCCTGTCCCAATACACAAAGTCCTGTCTGGGGTGGTGCTCGCACCTCCCAAGGCAGGAAACCTATTGTCCAGGCCTCCCTCGCTGGAAGGACTCCCAGCAGCAGGAGGTCAGACTTGTGTCTGTGGCAACAGCGTCCATCTTGTGACGCTGGGGCTCTGGTTAACTTTAACCAGGATAGTTAGAACTAACATGTCTTCTCCCTCTAGAAGGGTGGAATGCTACCCCCGTCGCCAGAATTGGCGAGGGGATAGTATTACAAAGCGAATGACACCTTACACGACATGTTTAGATAAAGCCAAACCAAAGTTAGCATTTAACCGCGAGGTTCATAATGCACTTAAGAGTATATGGTATGGCAATATCATAGAACAGCTATAAGGACATGGTTCCGAAAGCGGCAGACAGGCTCAGCTCATGCTAGAGCACCATCTCACACATAACCAAGCACTCTGCCTCCAGGATTGTTAAGGCCTGCCATAGGAGTGACTTATAGGTTACTGTGTGTCTATATATAAGGTTAGATATAGGAATACTATACCTAAGCAAGGGGTGATTACACAACCTTGCCCCAGCTGAGTGATCAGCCAGTTGTGTCAGTTTGAGTGGCAACCAGGGGTGGCATAATACATGCTGCAGCCCCTGGTAGGCCTTGGTTCCACCTATGCCCTGAGTACCTAGGGTACACTTCTACAGGGGCTGACAAGGTGAACCAAGTCCCAATTGTGGTTGTACCTAGAGTACAGGGTGTGAATTTAGAGAGAGTGCATCTGGGCTGTGGGTCTGATTAGCAGGCCCACAGCCACATCTAAGTCGAAAACCAGTAAAGCAAAGAAAAAAGTGGGGGTGACCATAGGAAGCAGACCATACTCTCCTACACAACCCCCCCCCAAACTTCGGGACATTAAACTAACCTTGACCAGTTGAGTCTTCATGTTCTAAGTGGAAATATCTGGAGAGTCCATCTGCATTGGCATGGTCAGTCCCAGGTCTATGTTCCACTGTAAAGTCCATCCCCTGTAGGAAAATGGACCACCTAAGAAGTTTGGGATTTTCACCCTTCATCTGATTTAACCATAGGAGGGGCTTGTGGTCTGTCTGAATCTTGAAGTGAGTGCCAAACAAGTATGGCCTCAGCTTCTTCAGGGCCCAAACCACAGCAAAGGCCTCCCTCTCTATAGCTGACCAACGTTTCTCTCTAGGGGTCAGCCTTCTGCTTATGAAAGCAATGGGCTGGTCTTGACAATCTATATTCAGTTGTGAAAGTACAGCTCCCACACCCAACTCAGAAGCATCTGTTTGGACTATGAACTCTTTGGAGTAATCTGGACTTTTCAGAATAGGTGCAGTACACATGGCCTGCTTCAGGTCATCAAATGCCTTTTGACAGCTAACTGTCCACTGAACTTTCTTTGGCATCTTTTTGGAAGTGAGGTCATTCAGTGGTGTCACAATGGACCCATAGTTTTTCACAAACTTCCTGTAGTACACAGACAGGCCCAAGAAAGCTCTGACCTGTGTCTGGGTGATTGGAGGAGTCCAGTCTCTGATGGTCTGGATCTTGCTCTCCAGTGGTTGAACCTGACCCCCACCTACCAGATGGCCCAGGTACACAACCATGCTCTGCCCTATCTGGCACTTTGTAGCCTTGATAGTGAGGCCTGCCTTTTGCAGGGCCTCTAAAACATTCCTCAGGTGGACCAGGTGATCCTCCCAGGTGGAGCTAAAGACAGCAATATCATCTAGATAAGCTGCACAATAGTCATCCAGTCCTGTGAGAACTTGATTCACCAACCTTTGGAAAGTGGCAGGTGCATTCTTCAAACCAAAGGGCATTACCACAAATTGATAATGTCCTCATGGGGTCGAAAATGCTGTCTTGGCTTTTGCATCCTCAGCTAATCTGATTTGCCAGTAGCCTGCTATCGGGGCAAATGTGCTCAAGAACTTGGCAGAAGCCAATCTATCAATGAGCTCATCTGCCCTGGGGATGGGGTGGGCATCTGTCCTAGTGACAGCATTGAAACCTCTGTAGTCCACACAAAACCTCATCTCTCTCTTACCATCTTGGGTGTGAGGTTTTGGCACCAGGACTACGGGACTGGCCCAAGGGCTCAATAACTTCCAGCTCCAACATCTTTTGGACCTCTGTCCTAATGCAGTCCCTGACATGGTCAGGTTGCCTGTAGATTTTACTCTTGACAGGCAGACTGTCACCAGTGTCCACCTCATGGGTGCACCAGCTTGTCTGACTTAGGGTCAGGGAAAACAGATGTCTGAAGGACTGAAGAACTTGTCTGCAGTCCTGTTGCTGATGTTCAGAGAGGCTCTCAGCAAAGACTACACCATCTACTGAACCATCATCAGGGTTCTGAGTAAGCAGGTCTGGGAGAGGGTCACTCTCTTTCTCCTGCCCATCATCTGTAGCCATGAGCAAGCCCATGTCTGCCCTGTCAACAAATGCTTTTAGTCTGTTGACATGAAGCACACTGTGGGGGCTTCTGGGAGTCCCAAGGTCCACCAAATAGGTGACATCTCCCTTCTGTTCAACTATTGTATGGGGTCTAGACCATTTGTCCTGGAGTGGTGCTGGGGCCACTGGCTCCAACACCCACACTTTCTGTCCTGGCTGGTACACAGTCAGCACAGCCTTTTGGTCATGCCAAGCTTTCTGAAGTTCTTGGCGGCCTCAAGGTTTTTGGAAGCCTTCTCCATATATTCAGCCATCCTGGAGAGGAGACCAAGTACATAGTCCACTATGTCAAGTTTAGATTTTTTGAGAGGTAACTCCCATCCTTCCTTCACAAGACATAGGGGTCCTCTTACAGGATGCCCAAACAAAAGCTCAAAAGGGCTGTAGCCAACCCCCTTTTGTGGGACCTCTCTGTAAGAAGGCAGGGTAAAAGGATGTCCCATCTTTGCCTCAGCTTTTCAGGTAACCCTTGTATCATCCTTTTGAGGGTCTTGTTGAATCTCTCCACAAGCCCATTACACTGTGGGTGATAGGGGGTGGTGAACTTATAGTTGACACCACACTCCTTCCACATTGCAGTTAAATATCCTGACATGAAGTTTGCACCTCTGTCAGAGACAACCTCCTTTGGAAACCCCACTCTGGAGAAAACTCCAAGTAGGGCCCTTGCCACAACAGGAGCTGTTGTGGTCCTCAGGGGAATAGCTTCTGGATACCTGGTGGCATGATCCACTACCACCAGTATAATCTGTGCCCAGATGCTGTTTGGGGGTCCATTGGTCCTACAATGTCTATCCCCACTCTCTCAAAGGGTACCCCCACCACAGGCAGTGGTATGAGGGGGGCCTTTATTGTGCCACCTGATTTGCCACTGGCTTGGCAGGTAACACAGGAGCGACAAAACTCCTTGGTATCTTCTGACATATGGGGCCACTGAAAGTGAGGGAAAAGCCTGTCCCAAGTCTTGTTCTGGTCCAGGTGTCCTGCTAAGGGAATATCATGGGCCAAGGTTCGAAGGAAGCCCCTAAATTGCAGAGGTATAACCAACCTCCAGGAAGCACCAGGCTTGGGGTCTCTAGCCTCTGAATAAAGGGGCCCATAATCCCAATACACTTTATGGGTACCTTGAGCATTCCCAGCAGCCTCAGCAGCAACCTGCTGTCTGAGGGGTTCAAGAGAGGAACAATCTAATTGAGCCTGCCCCAGATCTGCCCTTGAGGGTCCCCCTGTCCCAAGAAACTCAACCTGTTTAGGCTCAAGCTCTTCTAGGACAGTTCCCTCTTGGATCTCAGAATCATCCTCCTGGGAGGGCTGATCCTCAACCTGAGGCAGGGGGGAAGGCACAGCCTTAATCCTCTTGTTCTTTCTCTTGGGTAGTGTATGGTCTATTGTTCCAAGATCCAGCACTTGTTCAGGTAAGCACTTTTTGGCCTGTGACCTGGTCACAGCAAGGACATGTGCTGATATTCCCAGCATTATCGCATGGGTCCTATACTCCACCTCAGACCAAACTGAGGTTTCAAGATCATTACCTAACAGACACTCTACTGGAAGGTCTGAACTCACAACAACTCTTTTGAGGCCAGTTACCCCTCCCCAATAGAAGTTAACAACTGCCATACTATGGGAGGTAGTGGCATTGCTAGCGTTGGTCCCTAGGTAGGTCTCACCTAGTATGATCTGTTCAGGGTCCACAAAGTTAGGTGTCACCATGGTGACACTGGCACAAGTGTCCCTGTAGGCCTGAGCCATCTTATAATTAATAAAAGGTGTCTGTCTGTACTTGCTCATATTTCTGGGACTTACAGTAGAGGACATGGCTATGTCCCCATCACAGACAAGAACAGCCTGAGTTGGTACTGTGACTAGGCCAGAGTCCACCTCAGTTCCCAGGGTCAATCCTACTACACCCTTTTGTTGGGAACCACCACTAACAGCTGGACTAGGGGGAACAGTTGCCTTAGGGGGAATGGTGGTTGGTGCTGTGCCCTTCTTGGTGCACTCACTAAACCAGTGAGAGACTGATTTACAGTATCCACACCAGGGCTTCTTTGGACCTTCTTGTTTCTGTTTGTTCTTTTTGGAGCCACCCTCCCCCTGTGCCTTTTGGGGGCCTGGTGAAGACTTCTGGTCTTTTGGTTTCTGCGCATTACCCTTCTAGTCAGCCTTTTTCTGATCACCCCCTTGGTTCTGGTTTTTCTGCTTGATCCTGGTTCTGACCCATTTGTCTGCCTTCTTTCCCAATTCTTGGGGAGAGGTCAGATCAGAGTCAATCAGGAACTGATGCAATAGCTGGTTTTGACAGTTGCTAAGGATTTGCTCTCTCATGATCAAATTATACAATCCTGTTTAGTCCCTAACCTGACTTCCCAATACCCAGCCTTCCAGACCCTTAGTGGCACAATCAACAAAATCAGTCCAGTCATGTGTCTGTGTCTTCTGGGTATCTCTGAACATCAACCTATACTGTTCAGTGGTTAGGCCAAACCCATCAATCATAGCACTCTTCAGGACAGAGTAGTTGTTAGCATCCCCATCACTAACTGTGAGGAGCTTATCTCTACCTTTTTCAGAAAAGGACAGCCATAAGATTGCTGCCCACTGACTTTGGGGTACCTGCTGCACTTTGCAGGCCCTCTCCAAAGCAGTAATCCACTTGTGGATGTCATCCCCTTCTTTATAGGGGGGCACAATCTTGCTTAGGTGTCTATTTTCATAGGACCTATCTTTATCCTTAGAGATATTGCTGCTACCAGTGGGTTCTAACCCACTCTCTCTATGCTCTCTAGCACGAGCAAGCTTCTCTTTGGCCAGGGCAACCTCAAGTTCCTGCCTCTCAATCCTAAGAGCAGCCTCTCTCATTTTAGCCTCATGTTCCCTTCTCTGAGGGAAGGTCATCCCTCTCTGAGCAAGGCCATGAGAGCCATTTGAGGCCTGAGAGTGGAGAGAGTCCCTCGAGTGGGATCTCCCTCTTCTCTGCCTCTGGTTAAGCCCACTTGGAGGTCTGTATGAGGGCTGCCCATACTGACTCCCATGTATGCTTAAGTTAGCCTGGCTAAGTCTTTTGACTGGGACCTGGCTGTTTACCTCAATATCAGAATCAACTTCTTCTACCCCCTCTTCTTCCTCATCTGGCACAATAGTATCAGTGGTATCTTCTGTGGAGGGAAGGACTTCTTCTGCACTACCTGAAGCACCTGAGTCAGGTGTCTTTTGAGCATCATACTCTTCTAAGAGCTTAACTAGGAATTTGAGGGTAGGGTTTGAATCCTGTTTTAGCCTTCTAGAAGTACACAATTGTCTCAATTCTTGGAAGGCTAAGGCTTCATATCTTGAGGCAGTCCCCAAGGGATCTACCTCTGCAGGCAGAGAACCACTGGGGTTCAATGGCTGAGACATGGTTTCTAGTGAGGTGTGGTGTTGCACCTACCTACACTATTTGTTTTCCTACAGAACCTATCTAGGAGTTGTAGTCAGGGTGTCTCTAGGCCCAGGCTCTACAACAGCTAAGTTCAGTAGAACTTAAGTATACTAAGACTTGTTTTTATATGTACCTACAGGTACCTATGTGATCTTTCAAATTATATCTCAAGATTACAAGTGGTAAAACAACAGCAAGCTCTAATCCCAACCACTGCACACCAATGTGAGAAGTTGGCCTGGTATATGATGTTCACTATACTAGTGAACACCTTGCACCAGTCCAAACAACCCTTATGGTGATGGTTGTAAAGTCAACCTTATAGATCAGCTATCCTAGTGGTAGCGTGGACAGAACAGTCTTAGGCTAAAAGACTCTTGAGGGCGTGTAAAGCCAGCTGTTTTACCATATGTAACCCCTTGAATATCAAATGAAAGGACACCACACAGAATATATATAAAATATATATGTATTTATTTACTAACACACTCTTCTGAACTCTTTATGAGGTCAGAGGCAAAAGCACATAACAAGTTACTCTTAGAAACACTTTAAATAGCACAATTTACAGTTAGGCCCTAGGGGCGCGTAAACCCATATACTAAGTAAGTGGTATAAGAACCACGACTTGGGAAAGGAGAAGGCCTAGTGCCAAGGGAATCGCTGGGGCTACACTATCCGACCCTTAGGTTAGGAGTAGGAGGCCCACAGGCGGCGCGTGCAGTGTCAGTACACTCACGCGAGAGTCAATAGAAAGTCAATAGGAACTTAAAAGGTAAGTAATTGAAGATTTAGGACACTTCCGGTCTAACTAGGATTACACAACTAACAAAACTAGACACTAGGATAGTCAATCCCTACAGGAGCACCGAAGTACTCGCGTTACCTCACCCACGGGCTGCGGGTGCATAGGTGTCAAAGTGTGTCGGGTTTTCTCGTTGTTTCCTATGGAGCCTTGGAAGAAGATGCTGCAGGCGACCAGGAGGAAGATGTCCGGGTGGATCCAAGGGTGGATCGGAGTTGAAGAAGACCTGAAAGCAGAGGGGACAGAGTCTAGGTCACTAGCCAGTGACCGGGTGGAACCAGGAAGGAACCAGACGTCGTCGAGGAGCAATCAGGTGCTGTCGTGAAGCTTGTCTTTGCAGCCACTCGGACCAGGAGGCGTCGAGGACGACCAGGTGCTGGAGAGGGGCTGTCCCACGAAGGTTCTCGCAGATGGAGGGGTCGACTTCAAGATTGGAGCCAACAAGCCTAAGCAAAGGCAACCCACGCAGGATACACAAAAGGCTTCTGGTGCAGACCAGGAGGGTCTGAGGTACTTCACCTTTTCAGGGAAGCAAGGGCCAGTCTGGAGCAACCAGACCAGTGATGGATTTTCAAAAGGACTACTAGGTCACAGGGCTACTAGCCAACGGGCCAGCAACCGGACAACGCGTCGAGCAGGAACACAAGCAGAAGGGCCCCACGCAGAACTCGTGGAGTGTGGAGGGCTGGTCTTCGGTGCACGTGGAGCTCGGTGTCGGGGTGTCTCAGTCCCCAGGGCACAGCTTCGAGGATGCCTCAGGAGCTGCGCTGTTAGAAAGTTGAAGACTTTCCAAGTTGCCTGGTTCCACGGGTCCCGACGCCTTCCACGGGGCTCAGCTGTGCTGGAGTCGTGCAGTGGGGTCAGAGAGGTCCGGGAGTCGGGGTCTTGTCAGGCTCTGTGCTCGGGTTCCAGCGGGAATGGGGACAGAGCAAGCCGTCGAGTTGCTGGATGGTGCCTGGTTGCCCAGGGTGGTCACTCCTTGGCTACAAGGGAGATTCTTCAGTCTTCAGCTCAGGTGAATGTCAAAGGGTCCAGAGTTTCGTTTCAAGATGATTCCAGGATTAATCTAAAGTCTCCTGGGTCAGCTCCTACCTTTATACAACTAAAGGGGGCTGGTTTACTCACTAGGTCCCTCCTATGGGTGTGACCAGGAAGGGGGGTGGTTACACCCCCTTTCATTTGTGAAGTGTCGTGCCAGAGCTGGGGCTGGAGTGCCCCAGCAACCGGTTTGAACTGGGGTATGCATGGAGCACCTAGAGTGCCCCAGCCAGTGTCTGTTTCTATTCAGCCATCCCTGTCCCAATACACAAAGTCCTGTCTGGGGTGGTGCTCGCACCTCTCCAGGCAGGAAACCTATTGTCCAGGCCTCCCTCCACGGAAGTACTCCCAGCAGCAGGATGTCAGACTTGTGTCTTTGGCAGCAGCGTCCACCTTGTGACGCTGGGGCTCTGGTTAACTTTAACCGGGATAGTTAGAACTAACATGTCTTCTCCCTCTGGAAGGGTGGAATGCTACCCCCATCGCCAGAATTGGCGAGGGGGTAGTATTCCAAGCGTATGACACCTTACACGACATGTTTAGATAAAGCCAAACCAAAGTTAGCATTTAACCGCGAGGTTCATAATGCACTTAAGAGTATATGGTATGGCAATATCATAGAACAGTTATAAGGACATGGTTCCGAAAGCTGCAGACAGGCTCAGCTCATGCTAGAGCACCATCTCACACATAACCAAGCACTCTGCCTCTAGGATTGTTAAGGCCTGCCATAGGAGTGACTTATAGGTTACTGTGTGTCTATATATAAGGTTAGATATAGGAATACTATACCTAAGCAAGGGGTGATTACACAACCTTGCTCCAGCTGAGTGATCAGCCAGTTGTGTCAGTTTGAGTGGCCAGCCAGGGGTGGCATAATACATCCTGCAGCCCCTGGTAGGCCTTGGTTCCACCTATGCCCCGAGTACCTAGGGTACACTTCTACAGGGGCTGACAAGGTGAACCAAGTCCCAATTGTGGTTGTACCTAGAGTACATGGTGTGAATTTAGAGAGAGTGCATCTGGGCTGTGGGTCTGATTAGCAGGCCCACAGCCACATCTAAGTCGAAAACCAGTAAAGCAAAGCAAAAAGTGGGGGTGACCATAGGAAGCAGACCCTACTCTCCTACAGTGTATTGCTTGCATTCTTGAATTAGAGGGTTCAGCCTGAGGCCATGAAGTGCTGGAGGATGGAGAAAGAGATGCCTTAGTTAATTCCATTTTAACCTGACAGGAAGGCTCAGATGATTGTGTCTTCCTGAGCACTGCCCTTTGGGTTGATAGTGAGGAAGAGCAGGAGGTTGCTAAGGAGAGGAAGTCATCTAGGCACGGCCCTCCCCTTTTGTCTCAACTGATTGATGCTCCGAAGGCTGATGATGGCCTAATGCAGAATCTTAAAACTTCATTGTGCTCGTGCTTTGTCAGATGGAAGCAGCACTTTCACCACCTTCTTTGACAGACATTACCTTTGATTTAAAAAAAAATGTCTGCTAGCAGAAGAAAAATTGACCTATGAAAGGAAAAAGGAGCCACTCCAAATTTCCTTCTGGACACTGACAGCGGAATAAACATCCCCTGTCTGGAAATCATGCATAATAAAATGAAACCTAAACTATTCCACTTGGTTCCAGTTCCACCTTCTTCACTGATCAGGGAGGCAGTGCTCCACTGAGAATTTGAAGGAATGCCGAGATAAGGGCTGGTATCTTTGATTGACAATCTCCCAGGTGAGAGGACATTATGTGAAGTCTGTGCATTTACCGTGAGAGCTGAATGAATGAATGAATATTAAACTTAGCCCAAGGACATCAAGGCGCTACAGATGACTAATGTACAGCCGAATAAAAGATGCTCATATCAAAGTTTGTGTAAAGAGCCAGGTTTTCATGGCACTGCGAAAAAGAGAATGAGACACAAGACCTTAAAAACTAACAGGAAGAGAGTTCCACAGCCTAGAAGCAGTGGTGGAGAAGGCCCTGCTTCCTCATCTAACCTTTTTATACCTGGGAACTACTAGCAAATTCTTGCTGGCAGACCTAAGCTGCTTGGTAGGGACATAGCACTGAAACATTGCTTTAATAGCATCAGGGACTAAACCCTAATAAGCATTATGGGTCAGGCAAAGAGTCTTTATAAGAATTCTACGATCCAAAGGTAACCAGTGCAACGAAATGATGGAGGCCGAGACTGAATGGTACTTAGGTAAGTCCATCACCAGCCTTGCTGCCGCATTCTGGACTAACTGAAGAAGACGCACCAGACCCTTATTCATGCCCAGATAAAGGGCATTGTAGTAATTGAGTCGCGACATTACCAAGGCAATCACTGTTTACTTTCGTGATGTAAATGAAAGAAACTGGGAAATTGTCCTAAGAAGCCAGATTATCCCAAAGCAGGTGGACACAGTTCTGCTAATCTGTAGGTTCATAGACAAAGATGTGCCAAATATAACACCCAGATTTTTCCCATGGGATACAGGGGAAGGGCAGCTGCTCAGAGTATCAGGCCACCATTCATAGACCAAATATCATGTTGGTTACCAAAAATCAAGATCTCATTTTTTTCCCCATTCAGTTTAAGATAGTTTTCAACTATCCAAGCCGAGACTGCCTGCATGCAATTTTTAAAATTTGCGGCAGATTCACTAATGTTGTTGGTAATGGGCACCATAATTTGTGTGTCGTCAGCATAGGACAGCACCTCAAATCCAAAGGATCTCACGGGTAACCAGCGTTTACAACGCAACTTTTACCACGCACTACCTTTACCATGCAACTTTTACAACGCAATTCGTTACAACGAATTGCGCTGGGGGGGGCGCTGTAGGATAGGTAATAGTTTAATTTACTATCCAACACCTTCCATACTATCCACGGGGACTGGAGTTGGAATAGTAAATTAAACTATTCACTATCCAGCGCCCCCCAACACAAGTCGTTGTAACGACTTGCGTTGTAAAACCTGCGTTGTAAAGGCATGCATGGAAAAAGCATGCGTTGTAAAGACATACATCCATCTCACGACCCTAGACAGAGGGGCAACATAGATATTAAAAAGTGTAGGGCTTAGGGAGGAGCCCTGCAGCACTACACATATCAAATGGTTGGAGGTTGAGTAGAAGTGGCCCATTTTCACTATCTGTGCCCTCTCGCTAAGGAAGGAGGAAAGAAGCCCCAGGGCCGTGCCCCAAACCCCTATCTCCTTGAGGCGTCTTACCAGCCTCAAAGGAGACAGGGTGTCAAACGCTGCGGTAGGGTCGAGCAGGATCAGCAGGGTAGTGTACCTTGCATCAACCTGGACCCGGATGTTATCAAAAACTGCCGTTAGCGCTGACTCAGTGCTATGATGGCTTCTAAAGCCGTGCTGTGAGCCACCAAGCAGCTGATGGTCCAATAGATAGGCGCTAAGATGAGAATTCAAATATCTTTCCTTAATCTTAGCTGGAACTGGTAGCAAAGAAATGGGGCGATAATTTTTTTATTCCATAGGATCCAAACATGGCTATTTTTAAAGTGGTTTAACCACAGCGATTTCCAAAGGGTTGGATCCTGCCCCTCAGTAATGGCCATATTAAGTACTGAAGTGAGGTGGGGAACAATAGCCTCCCTGCCAAGTTTTAAAACTTTTAGGTGGCATGCATCCAAAGGTGACCCAGAGGTAACTCCTTCTAGTAAATGATCCGTCATTTCAAGTGAAATGCAAGGGATGGTGAGTAGCTTCGGTTCATCTCCATAGATACTAAAACATTAGAGTCAATTATGGGAGTGACAGACATAGCCTTTCTAGCATTGTAGTCCACCAGAATGGAATATATATCTGTGATATTAGTACGGAAAAAATATGCCATTCTATCATAGAGTTCTTGAGAAAAATCAGTTGAGTCAGCAACAGGAGGAGAAATAAGAGAATTAATAACCTTATAAAGCTCTAGTAGATTTAGTAGATTCAGTAATCTTAGCTGTGGATCTTCCTCTGGCCTGACATGGTAAGAGAGGGGATGGAGTGCCTGACTATGCACGAAGAGACTGCCCCAGGAAGAGTAGAAGCCCTGCTGCTGTACCTTAACTGTGGCATAGCCCAGAAGAAGTGGACTGAACTTTCACCCAGAAGAGGTGGACTGAACTAGAAAGTATGACCAGTGGCCACTCAGGTCTGCAGAGGATATTCTGCTCCCCCCAATGAGTTTCCACAAGTCAAATGAGCTGAATCACTCTATGATAACGGTAAGAATCAGCCAGCAAGAATGCAATGTGCATGTTATCTGCCAGAGGCGAGACAACTTGTTCCCACTCTTTAATGACCTTGAGCCTTGCCATTGCAGACTTGAAACTCCACCTATCGGAGGGTCTGCATAGCTAGGGATCTTGTGGCACAGCTCGACCTGTGCTGCTCCCACATGGAGCCATAATTCTCAAGCCCCAACATCTGGAGTCAGAGGAGGCAGGACCGCAAACCCACACTATTGGGTGCTGCGAGCAGGACCCTAGCCTGTGATCCGGATGTCAGCTGCTGGGCGCTTGTATGTTTGAAGTGCCGGTTACACCTTGTACTTATGCACAATGACCATAAACATTCTTTGTGTCTCCCTCTGCTGAAACACCAGTGATTTATTTGAGTCAGTAGGACTGAATTACACTAAAGAATCTTGGTTGTGAGATATATGGACTGCCATATGGGTCGCAGAACCAAGGTAACTATTTGCAATATACTAAATTGTGTTAACACCTGTGCCAGATTTTTGCCTGTATATTTCTGAATGTTTAATACCCCAGAGCATCCTTCTTCAAATGTTGTAGCTGATTAACATTACCCAAGTATAGTACTATATTTTAGGGTTTGATTAAAGTGTTTCTCTTTTTACAAAGGAAATCACTGGACTGGACGGTGCTTATTGTGCCTGTGTGACTGTCTGTGTTCTTAGTCTATTTCAAATTACACACTTGAGAAGCCATGGAATGCTTGTCCTCACCACGCTGAGAATGAAGTGTGGAAAGGGTATATACCTTGCACACAGTCTGCAGTGCCACAGTAAGTCAGGTCCAGAGACAGCAGCAGTAGACGCTGCCCCCCAAATGATTCTGGCAGACCCTACACGCCTTAGAATAACAAGCTTTCAAGTGGCTTCTGCCTGCCCGGGCTGTGGCGTGATGGCCAGCACTGAAGACTTTTGAACGGGGTAACCAGGTTTGAGGCTCAACATCCTGTGATTCTGGGCAAATCGGGCACTCTCCCCATGTCTACAAATAAAGAATATGACCTTGTGTAATGTAACTGTGGTTTTAAAGGCTCCAATACCTTTGGCTATATAAAAAGTGCAGAGGTAAGCACAAGCATAAAAAAAGAAAAGAGAAATAGATACCCATTTAGTGGCTGATTTCAGCTTTTCCGATGTAATCATTTTCATTACTGCCCCCAGGTTATCAACCGATCTGCACAACAATGCATATTTACGGATTAACTCAGCGTACGTGTCAATCTGTTTTACAGCTAATTAATGGTTGGTCATTTTCGATTATTGTTAAGTAATGTAATTAACAAGTATATGAGTCACTTTTTTTAAACCAGTAAACCTGGATAACTCTGGGTTAACCTGCTTACATTTTTGCAAGATGTTTGTTGTATAACTTACATAGCTAACATTTTCAGTGCTCGGCTCGTACACGGGCGTTAAGAGCCGAGTCAGACCCTTGGCTCGGCTCTGGCTAGGCTCACCCTGTTAATTAGAGCTTGGTTTGGGACAGCAGGGCTGGGAATTTTCCTAGAAGGGGGATGGCATCTATTTCGTGGTGACGCAACTGCGTGGCAGGCGGTGCCTGCATTGTACCTGGAGAGAGACAGTGCTGTGGGGGAGAAGCAGTGTACACCTGCCCAGGTGTAGCCCCCATGATAGGCATGGGATATGTAAGATGTTGTCTCTGTGCTCTCATTCATTCGTCGACTCTGAGGTCAGTCTGCAAAATTTGCGGCTATGTTATGTTATAAGGACTATTAGAGCACCAGCAAAGCCGTGAGGAGACATCACGCCTCCTTTAGGGGCTATGATCGTCTGAGGCTCAACTGCCCCCCCTCACCATCTATAGTAACCACTAGTCAATAAGTCTCAGTATCCACAGTAACAGGAATATTCATTCTAATTATTTACCCTGCATACCATTAGTGCAGTGAAGGCTGCCGCAACCCCCGCAGGGTGCTGGGCTGCTCTGAGTCATACAGACCAACCCTTGAATTGAGGGTTTGTGTTTTTTTTAATGTTTCCCACAACTTATAATGCCCGCAGTCGTCTTGCTGTCTCTGTGATTAGTCTACAAGCTCCTTGAAGCCTGACGTGGAGGCACCCAGTGAAGCTCGTAGTTGAGGAGAGACACACTGAAACAAGAAATACCAGGGCTGCGACTTGTGTTTAGTCAATACATCTGAATGGAGTACGTCACCACGGACGGGGATGCAGTTCAGTGGTAAAGTGCATGCTTTGCATGTATAAGGCCCCGGGTTCAATCCCCGGCATCTCCAGATTACATATCTGTATTTCACAAAAATTGATTTATGTTAAAAACATTGTGCCGCTTAATAATTATTTGCTTATAAATTAATTCAGTAAACAGGAGGAAAACAGTGTTGAAAACGTGAGTAGGCTCGCACAGATTGCGAAAGCTCGCTGCAGTTAACCTATGAAACATTTCATGTGCGTTTGCAATGACTCATAAGACGTGACGAAGAAAAAGCTGACATACCAGCTGAACTAATAAAACCAGACATTGCATGTTTTCAATTTACGCATAGTTTCAGAGGAGGCTAGTTCCACAGAATGAACTAAAGTCTTCATTTATTTCAGTTCCTGCTTGTCTGCCTTCTAGTGTGAGCGCGCGGTGAGGAGACGCCATGTGCGTGCATAGCGCCTGTCCGTGCGCGCACATGGTTGGTCTCCCTTCGCGCACCAAAGCGACAACAATAGAGTCTTGCCAAGCGAAGCACCTGCGCTGGGTTCGCTAGGCGAGACCTAAAAAGTACACCTAATACATAGAGCAGCACACTTTTGTCTAGGGAGAGCAACCGCTTAAACATACCCTCCCAATAAACTCATCATTGAATGAGGTAGAGGGTTATTTGAGGGATTAAACTTCCGGGAAAAAACCTTAGATGGTAAATCAGTTATTTGAATTTTTAAAAGAATTCTGAAAATCTAATGTTTTCATTACTCTCCATTTTCTGGCAAGGTTTTGATAAAGGGATCTTGAAGATATTTTGTGGATATTAATTAGAGTGAATATTTTGATAATTGTTGAGTAATTCACAGCAATTTAATCAACCAAAATCCATAGGTTGCAACCCACGACCCCATGGAGCAAAATGCAAAATTTTAAATATCCAGCAACGGTGCTCTTTAGTGCTCATCTGCGTCCATGTCAACCTGCCACCAGGCACCCCAATGTGTAGTTACAGGATAAATTCAGACAAGTGATGAGAAGTTCCTTGCCTTGCTTGCTTCTCTTGCAATGAACCTCATGAAAAGTAATAACAAAGTCTTGGAGCCGTCAGAAAGGCAGTTCCACCATTTTGCGTAGGGTTTCCCTTTTAAAGTTGTGTGAACAATTTCAAGACTTTGCAACATGCCAGAGGATCCATAAAAGCAAAAATCAATTGAAGGGTTCTGTAGCTACAAAACCGAAAAGCAGGTTCTTTAACAAATGTGCACAGACTGTGGGAAACATATCACTCCTTGAAAGAGGGCAAAGAGAAAGTCTTGACATTTCTCCAACCAAGGGGCTTGTTTACAAGTCCCTCGCGCCGCCGGTGCGTCACTTTTAATATAAGAAAAAGTGACATACAGGCGGCCCAAGGGGCTTGTAAACAACACCCAAAATAGTTAGTAAAATATTATTGAGCCTTACCGATTCTGCTTCTTCGCTGGTGCACTGACCAAAGAGCTGGTCTTCCTTATCCGAGTCCTCGGACATCATCTCTGAGAGGATTTACTGCTGCTCTACCTTCTGGAGCCTCCAGCCTGGAACGAGAATTAAAATAAGGAGGGAATAATATTATAAAAAGGTTTCTTATCTGGAATAATGACTCCACGGTGTAAGTATTGTTCATACACAAGCCTAGTCGAAATGTAAATTAGACTGGAGTCATTTGCATAACGTCAGGTAACGCTGTTTACCTGAAGTTCACAGAATTCCGTAATCACACTGCAGCTTGTGGGAAAATTAATTATAAAGGGCGAGCAAGATGAACAGGCAGAATGCGAGCTGCTGATGTTCACGGCAAATCTTTCTCATGCTAATTTTTAGCGCGAAATCCGTCTTCCCATAAAAATTGTGCTAAAATGTAACGCTAAATGACAGATTTGTATTATGCGTTATTTTTCCTAAAATACTCACTCAATTACGCATAAGCAAATTACGCGAATTTCGGGCACCCTGTTTGTATATTGCAATTCTTGCACTTTATAAGGCCAGAGAGGAGCACCGATTGCTTTATTTTAATCCACTTTCTTATCAATAGCATACTTTTATAATGTAGAAGTGATTTGTTGAAGTGATGATAACATAATAAAAAATGATTTAATTGGAGGATAACTATATTGCCCCATGCCCTGACATTCGACGTTTTATTGGTTTTCAATGCCAACAGGCTGAGCACTGGCGCTCAAGTATGTTATTATCCTTGTAAGACAGAGGACCAGTAGGTTTTGGTGTGTTACTATAAGATTTTAGTTTTAGAAGAGGGCCTATTTCTGTGCATGAGCAAATAAAGGCCTTGGTCTGGTGCATAGGACAAGTATCAAAATGATGGTGGACAGAGAAAACACAGCATGCGATTTCAGAGCAGCATGCAAGTAAAGCCAAGACATAATGCCACTACATATTGAGCCATATACCATAACATGGATATGACCTATATGACACTAGCTTTGGACATCCTAATAGCTAGGCAGCAGGGCACAGAGCGGACAGTGATCTCGCAACACATGACTAGCGTTACATCTTCGCCTTTGAGAGTCCAGTTGGAAAGCTAAGGGAGGAGTAGAGGACAAATTACGTGCCTCTACCCCAGGGGCGCAGGTACTATTGGTGCAGCAGGTGCAGTGCATCGGGGTCTAAAGCCTTTAAGGGTCAATTGAGCCCTGATAATTGCTGTATCTTATTACCCCAACAGCAGCCAAAGGGGCCATTTCCCTTGCTTGGACAAGGGCCCATTGAATCCTTGCTATGCTACCGCACAACCACAACCCTCCCCTCCCCTCCCCCAGAAGTTCCTAAGCTGATGTCAGCAGACAGACATCTTGGGACAGAGAAGTATTATTAACATGAAATTCAGGTGCAAGTAGTGTACCTAGTGCTATTTTCTACTGTTCTAACTGGTATCATTTATAATCAAGAATAAAAACTACAAGTAGCATTTTATTATATTTTTTTTATTTATTTGCAATTCTATATAGTATGAACTAGATCTAATGGTTATCACAGTATTTTACTTAAAAAAACTTGTGTACATAAGAACATTGACGTTTTATTACAAAAGAACAGTTTCATTACGATACTTTCCACATGGGACCAGTTGCAAGTTATATATCATTATGTCTCAATTCACTTAAACTAGAGATAGCCAGAGACAGGTAAAATGGTTAACCTGCTCTGATGCTGTACACTTCCTAAAGAGTAAGGACATTTAAATGTATTGTCTGGCCCTGACTATGCAAAACATTGTGTCTTGGAGCGTCTCTGGACAGCAAAATCAGTGTTCTGTCAAAGCTTTCAGCCTTGTAGTAGGCAGCTGTGGTACAAGAGGATTCCCCACTTTACTTCCGGCTGTAGGTGCACGATTCTCACTGATATCCACAATATCAGTACTATCGGGTAGCCATAAGGGAGTTACCACCAGGAACCACGACCAGGCTTGTGACGTCGAGTCCCCATGCCTGAAGTTCAGTCGGGGTTCTATAATGCTTTATTTAACAGCATTCGTAGTGAATAAAAGTTTGTTTTTGTTGTTTTGTTATCTTCCCTTCACACAAGAACAGAAGATACAACAACTCATGTTATTCGATTTTGCCGAGACATATACATGACACTAGTATTTTCATACACATACACTAAGTAAGGTGAAACTATATAGTTACCCTAAACAATCTTTAGCATGACCTGACTGTGTAGGGAGACACATTACATAGTTGAAAAATAATCTTTAATACGGTCTGTGTGGAGAGAGCATCCGGGCTAATCCGTACTGGCTTGAAGTAGCTATGACGATTTTTTTTACAGTTTTTCTTATGGAAAACAGAGGTTGGCAGTACAGTGCCATTAAAAAAACATGATTTGCATCAAACAATATTGCCACTTCTATTCCCAAGTTGATTTCCGTGGGAAGTGTGCAGGAGTGGCGAACACCCTGCAGTTTGATCTAGCTATATGTTTCAGTGTTACAGCGAAGACTGCCACCCTCATGTAATGGGCCACCCGGAATTATGGTCTCATTGTGGTGGATAACCTTCAACCATAGAACAAGGCACTGGACAACTCCCAAAGTCAAGCGTAGGACTCCGATGAACTTCTCATCGGCATATCACCCCACATCACTCTATAATGCATTAAGTGTCATTGGACTGCAAAGGAGGTACTCTTTAAGTAATGCCCCGAGTGAGCTCCCATACTTGCCGAGCAATCAAAAGCTAAGCTGCCTTAAACAAGCAAAAATGCAGAATCTTACAATGTCCGACACTTCAAATGCCTAATGACTGAATGACTGATACAACACCACCGACAGAACTACCTGCAAGGCTGCACTCAGACTCTATCACCAGCGAATACGCGATACCAAGAAAAAAGCACTAGTGACCTGCATCAAAGGAGGCTTCCACATCTGCAAGGATATCTTCTTGATCGTCAAGGAATTCACCTAGCCCTCAGCCACCGTCAACAACCTCGCCTCCTCCCGACAATTATGCAACAACCTATTCAACTTCTTCCACAGCAAAATCGCAAACATTTACAGCAACTTCACACACCAACACAACTCACTCCAGAGAAATCATTGCTAACCTACCCACCACCAACCAAGATGGCCACCTGACCGAATGGACAACCCTCACCAGAAACAACACAGCGGCAATTATGCAGACCATCCACACGGGCCCCAATGAACCCAGTCCCCCCACATCATCTACAACCTAGGAACATCACAAATCAGCACCACCCTGACCGACACCATCAACACCTCCATCACTTTCGCCACTTTCCTGGAAGAATGGATAATTGCATAAATCAACGCCCTCCTCTAAAAGCCCACAACCGACCTGAATCAACTGAGCAACTTTGACATATCTCCCTGCTCCCCTATCCAGGGAAAGTCATTGAGAAGGCCATCAACAAGCAACTCACAAACCACCTCAAACTTCACCATCTTCTAGATAACACTCAATCAGGATTCAGAGAGAATCACACCACCGAAACAGCACTCATCGCAGCCACCAACGACATCTGAATGATCCTGGAATGTGGCTAAATAGCAGCCCTCATCATGCTCGACCTCTCCACAGCCATCAACGCTGTCTCCCACAACACCCTCATAAGAAGACTCCACAAGATTGGCATATAAGAATTCGGTCTCAGATGGATCTGTTTCTTCCTCACGGGAAGTACCCAAAGAGTCAGACTGACACCCTTCACATCAGACACCAAGCAACAGATATGCGAAGTCCTAAAGGGATCATCCCTCAGCCCCACCCATTTCAACATATACATGGCACAACTCACCAACATCATCCGATCACAAGACATCACCATCATGTCTTACCCCAGTGACACACAACTCATTATCTCCGTGATGAACAAGACAAACATCATCGGAACCAGCTTCAATGCATGACCATAGTAGCAGGCTGGATGTGAACCAACTGCTTGAAGCTCAACTCTGACAAGACGGAAGCAGTGGTCTTCTGCCACAAGACCTTCCAATGGGACTCCACCTGGTGGTCATAGGAACTAGGCCAACATCCATACCCACAGACCATGCAGAAAACTAGGGATCATCCCAGTCAACAAGCTCAACATGATGGCTCCTATCAACAGAGTGCGCACCTTCTTCTTCCACAACCTACGCTTGCTAAAAAGAAATCTTTCAATGGTTGCCTCAGAACACAAGACGGACCATCACACAGGCACTCATCACCAGCAGGCTGGACTATGGCAACACTTTCTATGCCGAAATCTCCAAATAACTTACTAATATTCGAAACAAGCAGCTGAGTTTCAGAGGATTGCACTGCCAATACTATTCACAAGGGTAATGAGATATTGCCCACCTCAGATGGCCAGCTGCCACATGGCCACAAAGTCCAACATTAATTCACAGGGGTTCTTCTTTTGAAAATCTAGTGCATCTTGAATAAAGACAAACTCAAGAACACAAGCAACAACGTGGATCCCCTCATTTTTAGGTCTCGGCCTGCGTAGGCTGCGCTTGCGCAGTCTCGCCGGCGAGATCTTATGTTTTTGAGTGTGGGGCTTGAACCCGCCCCTCTTCTCCATTGGCTGGCTTCCTAAATAGAGGCCAGCCATTGCAGAAGAGGGGCATCTGTCTATTTGAGCCCCGTCATTTTGGGATTCAGGGGCGTGTGTTTTCATGTTCTTTCTCTCCTCTTCCCATTGGCTGGAATTTTATATTCCAGCCAATGGGAAGAGGAGAGAAAGAAAAACACGTCCCCGTATCCGAAAATGACGGTGCGTTTTCCGAGGCATTTTTGCATGACCTTGGAGAAACATGGTGGTGCTGAGGGCTCCTCTCTTGCCTTCCGGAGATAGTGAGCGCTTATTTAGCTTTGAAATTCAGCATTGCAGCGCTTTTCATGAGCGCCAGTTGTATTACACAAGAACACATTCATTTTGGTAGGCATGTGTAGATTGGTTCTGTCTGGTGTGGCGATGTGCACGGATAAGGGCGTAAAATACGCAGCTGTCTCATTGATAGAGATTAACTGCTGTGTTTGACAGTTTGAGTTGTACCTCCAAGTTGATGTGTGTGGCGTTAGCGCGAGTAGAATGACCTCAATGTGACAATTTTTTAACTGGATGTGTGTGTGCGAGGTACACAGCGGCGTGCTGCGGCCCCTGAGTCAGCGGCAGAGCATCCGCTGGGGACACTGCAGCAGCAGCCGCCGCCGCGCTGCCTCGGAAGCCTCCCTCCTCCCCCTGGTTGTGCAAGCCTGCTCCTCACCACTCCTCCTCCTCCTCCCTCCAGATGGCAGCTGCTCGCAGCTCGTTTCTCTCCTCTGTTTTTAATGCAAATTGACTGAGAGCCGAAAGAAAAACCACCCGGAAAGATTGCGCCTGCGGGACACCTGGAATCGGCGCTGTGCCCGAGCTGAGGGACCCCGTGTGCCCGGATCTGCGGCCCAAGGTAGGAGAGGCTCCCTCTGCGCAGCGCGGCTGCGAGGCTCGGCCCCTCCCGAGTTCTCCCTGCAACGGGTGCGGGCTCAGCGCTGCCGCCTGTGCCTGGGACATCCGCCGGGGTGAGAATGGCACCGAGTGCTCGGAGGAGGCAGTGCCCGCGCAGGGGCAGGGGAGAGGCTCCTGCAGGATGGGGGCGGCTGCTGGAGCCCGAGCTGTGCTGGCCGCGAGCTCCGGGGTGCTGTCCCCGGGGCAGGCGCTGCACCTCCGGTCCGGGAGTGTCTTTGCTGGGGCCTGGGGGAGCGCTGAGCACTGCTCCCTGGGAGGATGCCCGCTGCCCTGCCCTGGAGGCGACAGGTTGAAGCCCCATCCCTGGACTGAGGTTGCCCCCGGTTGTGGCACAAGTTTGCCTCCCCCTCGTGCCAGGGCCGGCTGCCCACGCCCCTGGTTGTTTGGGAATGCTTTTTTTATGGTTCTGTTCCCCGGCGGCTCACCCGTATTCACGCGACAACGACAAAGTCTTCAAGGGAGGAGGTCGGGAGCCCACCACGCCTCCTCGAGTGCCGCTAGTAAAAGTCCCAGGTCCCAGAAGTGGGCCCAGGTGAAGGCAGGGAAGCAGCGTGATTGTTCCGGGGGCTCCCATGCACTGGAGGGAGCCCCGAAAGAAGAGAGAGCCCCGTGGCCTATTGCTGCGGAGGGGGCGCGAGGCACACTGCCGGTGCCTGCCCCCGCCGCTTCTGAAGAGGGAGCATACCAGCGAGGAAGGGGGACTGGCCGCGCAATAGAGAGAGACTCCCTCCCTGAGCCGGTAAGTTTTCTTGCCTCTGCTCCCTGGTTGTGCTCGTGTTTTCTTCGTTTTCCTGCCCCCTGTCCCCTCGTTGTGCTTGCTTTTCTGCCCCCTGTTCCCTCGCTGTGCTTGCTTTCCTGACCCCTGTTCCCTCGTTGTGCTTGCTTTCCTGCCCCCTGTTCCCTCGTTGTGCTAGCTTTCCTGCCCCCTGTTCCCTCATTGAGCTTGCTTTCCTGCCCCCTGTTCCCTAGTTGTGCTTGCTTTCCTGCCCCCTGTTCAATCAATCAATCAATCAAACACATTTGGAAAGCGCGCTACTCACCCGCTAGGGTGTCAAGGCGCTGGGAGGAGGGGGGGGGAGCCGCTACTGCTCGAACAGCCAGGTCTTGAGTTGCTTCCTGAATGAGAGATGGTCCTGGGTCAGCCGTAGGTGGGTGGGGAGGGAATTCCATGTCTTGGCCGCCAGGTAGGAGAAGGATCTTCCTCCGGCGGTGGTTTTGCGAATTCGTGGGACGGTGGGGAGGGCGAGGCTGGCGGATCGGAGCTGGCGGGTGGGTGTGTAAAATGTGAGGCGGCTGTTGAGGTATTTGGGGCCCATGTCGTGGAGAGCCTTGTGTGCGTGGGTGAGGAGTCTGAACGTGATCCTCTTGCTGACGGGGAGCCAGTGCAGTTCTTTCAGATCGGCAGAGATGTGGCTGTGACGGGGGATGTCCTGGATGAGTTGTGCCGATGCGTTCTGTATGCGCTGGAGTCTTTTCTGGAGTTTGGCTGTGGTTCCAGCGTAGAGGGTGTTCCAGTGGTCCAGACGGCTGGTGACGAGGGCCTGGGGGACCGTCTTCCTGGTTTCGGTAGGGATCCACTGGAAGATATTTCGGAGCATGCGCAGGGTGATGAAACAGGATGACGAGACGGCGTTGACTTGCTTGGTCATCGTGAGGGAGGAGTCCAGGATGAAGCCCAGGTTGCGAGCATGGTCCGTTGGCTTGGGGGCAGTGCCCAGGGCAGGGGGCCACCAGGAGTCGTCCCAGGCAGAGGGGGATGGTCCTAGGATGAGGACTTCCGTCTTGTCTGAGTTCAGTTTCAGACGGCTGAGCTTCATCCATTCCGCGACGTCTTTCATTCCTTCCTGGAGGCTGGCTCTGGCGGTGGCGGGGTCGTTGGTGAGGGAGAGGATCAGCTGGGTGTCGTCAGCGTAGGAGATGATGTTAAGGTTGTGTTGGCGTGCGATGGCTGCGAGGGGGCTCATGTAGACGTTGAAGAGGGTGGGGCTGAGCGAGGATCCTTGCGGAACGCCGCAGATGACTTCGGTGGCCGCGGATCGGAACGGGGGAGGCGGACTCTCTGGGTTCTTCCGGCGAGGAACGAGATGATCCACTCCAAGGCCGTTCCTTGGATTCCGGTGTTGCTGAGGTGTCGAAGGCTGCTGAGAGGTCCAGGAGGATGAGGGCAGCTGTTTCCCCGTTGTCGAGCAGGGACCCGATGTCGTCGGTAGCTGCGATGAGGGCGGTCTCGGTGCAGTGGTTTGCTCGGAAACCGGACTGCGAGGGGTCGAGGGATCCGTTTGTCTCGAGGAAGGCGGAGAGTTGTTTGTTGACGGTCTTCTCGATGACTTTGGCAGGAAAAGGGAGGAGCGAGATGGAGCGGAAGTTCTTGAGGTCTGTGGGGTCCGCGGTGGGTTTCTTCAGGAGGGTGCTGAGCTCAGCATGTTTCCAGCTCTCCGGGAAGGTGGTGGATGCGAAGGAGCTGTTAATGATGTACCGGAGTTGGGGTGCAATGATGGAGTCGGCTTTGTTAAAGATGTGGTGTGGGCATGGGTCGGTTGGGGAGCCTCGTTGTGCTTGCTTTCCTGCCCCCTCGTTGTGCTTGCTTTCCTGCCCCCTGTTCCCTCGTTGTGCTTGCTTTCCTGCCCCTTGTTTCCTCGTTGTGCTTGCTTTCCTGCCCCCTGTTCCCTCGTTGTGCTTGCTTTCCTGCCCCCTGTTCCCTCGTTGTGCTTGCTTTCCTGCCCCATGTTCCCTCGTTGTGCTTGCTTTCCTGCCCCGTCGTTGTACTTGCTTTCCTGCCCCCTGTTCCCTCTATGTGCTTGCTTTTCTACCCCCTGTTCCCTCGTTGTGCTTGCTTTTCTGCCCCCTGTTCCCTCGTTGTGATCGTTTTTTATGGCCTCTGTTCCCTGTGACTGTGTGTGTGTGTGTGTGTCTGTGTGTGTGTGTGTGGCTCTGTGTGTGTGTGTGTGTGTGTGTGGGTGGCTCTGTGTGTGTGTGGGGCTCTGTGTGTGGGGCTCTGTGTGTGTGTGTGGGGCTCTATTTGTGTGGCTCTGTGTGTGTGGGGGGGCTCTGTGTGTGGGGGGGGGGCTCTGTGTGTGGGGGGCTCTGTGTGTATGTGCCTCTCATACCCCTGTGAATTAATCTCCAAATAACTTCTACACAGACTCTAGACCATCCAGAACACAGCTGCACGATTCATACTCGACCTCCCACCCTGCACCGCCATCACACTGCACCTCTGGAAGATTCACTGGCTACCCATTCACAAGTGCAGCCAATTCGAACTTCTCACGCACACATACAAAGTCTTACACAACACAGGACCAGAATACCTCAACAGCCTCATGAACTTTCACCAACCCACCTGACACCGAAGCTCTGCCTCACTCTCACACACACAGACACACACGCTACCCGAATCCGCAAAAGCAAAAGTGGAGGTCACTCATTCTCCTACATCGCACCCAAGACATGGAACAACCTCTATCAACACATCAAAGGCTCCTCCTCACTTATTGAGTACTGCAAGAAGCTGAAAACCTGGATCTTCGTATAAGCACCTAGGGACCACACACATACACACCTGTCCAAGCGCCTGGATACCCTCTTGGGTGATTAGTGTGCTATACAAATCAACATAATTGCTGGGTGGCCTGATTCCAGTTTTAAATGATAGAGACAACAAAGTCAGTGGCTAAAGGGGGCTCACCCATTGCCCCATTTTATGTATACTCTTCTGATATATATACACCCTTTCAGGCGTAGATGCATAAATTATGCAAAAAAGAAGAAGAGAACTCTGGGTAGTTCTCAAGTTTAGGTGGAAGGCAGATCCTGTATTGAGCACACTGAACACCAAAAACACTCTAGATCTGCTCACCTCAAATGTTTGCTTTTCTATCAAAGTATTTAAGCATAGGATTAGCACAGTGCCATCCACGCAGAAATAGAAAGGGACAAAGTCTTTTGTCATTTCTACAGCAAAGTCTTTAAGCATTGGACTAGCACAGTACTGTCCATGCCGATCTGTAAAATGACAAAAGCCTTTTACCACTCCAGGCACAGTATTACAGCTTTGAATTGGTAAAATAGAAACCAAGCCAACGTGTAATGAATAAATGCAACCCCTGACACATGTTTCACTTGAGAGACATTTGAGGTGAGCGGATCTAGAGTGTCGCTGGTGTTGAGGGTGCTCTATTCAGGAGCTGCCTTCCACCTAAACTTGGGAACTACCCAGGGTTCTCTGCTTCTATTTTTATAATTATTTTATGGGAGTACATAAGGATCACAGCAAAGAATGCAGAAGACAAAATATAGAAAATCCAACAGAACATCGGTGATACCAAGCCTGCTTCATCTCTCACACCCACCCATCCAGTACAATACCGCAATTGTCAGCCTGAAAAGCCCTATCTCTCTCACATTGGGCTGACATACTCAAGTGCTTCAAAGCCACATCTTATGGCGATGATGCCTTACCATCGTCCTTCATCTAAGCTCTCTCCTACCCCAGCTAACCACTAACAATGCAACTGCGGTTCAAGGCAACTTCCCAAAGCTCACAAGACTGGCCAGATCCTCCCACTCCTAAAGAATATTACACTAGACCCCGACGACCTCGCCCACAACGGGCCCATCACTCATTTACCATTCATCAGCAAGATCCTCTAAAAAGCAGTTTATAGTCAACTCTAAGAGCACATCAATGCTAAGTATCTCCTGCATAACTACCAGTCTGGCTCCAGATCACAGACCAACACCTTACATTTCATATGCGATGCCCTCTTAACCACAAATAAGGATGACACATGCCGGCTTATATTGCTGGACCTCTCAGCTGCCTTCAACACAGTTGCCTATCCCACCCTCTTACACTACCTGGAGTCACAAATAGGATTCACTGCCAATGGCCTTCCCTGGTTCTTGTCCTACCTTTCCAACTGACACCAATTTGTTCACATGGGCATCTCCAGGTCACAAAAGATTACATGTGAAGTTCCCCAGGATTCTGTAATGTCTCCTGTCATCTTCAACCTTTACATGGAGCCGCTTGGTGCTCGCCTCACAAATAACAGCATCAAGATTCACTAATATGTTGATGATATACAACTCTCTTTGAAAATCTCCTCTACTTCAGACATCCAGTTCTTCAATCACTGCTTGTCCATCATTCAGACCTGTTTTTCCAGCACCAACTTGAATAACAATCCAACCAAGACAGAATTCCTAATATTTTCCAAGAATGACAATCAAGATATAGAACAAACTCAAACATGAACCTTGATTGCTTCGAACCCCAACTCTCACCAAATACCTGTTCAAGCCCTTGTACTCTTGTATCCTGTTGGTAGTAATGCCCTACTCCATGGCTTCCCAGAATCCACACTGGGACCCCTTAGGGGCATCCTACATGCCACAACACATCTCATCCAGGGCGTAATAAAATATGATCACATAATCTTCACCCTGATGGAACTCCATTGCCCCCCCCCCTTGCCAATCCACACCTTTAAAACCAGCTGCAACATTTACAAAGCCATTAAGACCAGCAGTCCCTCTTTTCTTGCAGACAGGCTCACAATCCCTTGTAATTTTCAGCACACCCGCAGGCAGGACACTATCAGAGTGCAGACTAAGAGGTGTACAATGCAGAAAAACCAAGACAACATGCCTTTTCCATCTATACCCCTAGGATCTGGATTAACATACCTGTATCCATCAAGACTGCCTCAATGCTGCTCCAGTATGAGAATGAGTGGAAGACTCACATTTTTAGAAAACACTACATCACAATGCATTAACCGTCCACAACTCAGCTTCCTCTCCTATTCCTCGCTGACTTTAAGCTGGTCTATGACCATATACACCACTCTGCTCCATTTTGCCTAGAGAAATACCACATGCATACATACATATATAGATACACGAGACTGGAGTACAGCTAAATATGTCTTTTACATCACATCTAAATAATGGACATAGAAAAACTAAGCCCACCCTTGCTGCACAAGGGTAAGACCACATCCAATTCCCCAGATAATCTGGATAAAAAAGGGGGCAGGCAAAGCAGGCGTCTTAAACAGAGAGAAAGGCCAAACAAGTACACAGCTAAAAGGTTAGGAGACGGCACACCACACACACAACAAAACCATATTGACAGGAAGGACAATGGCTCAGGACAGGGAGCCAAAGCCCTAACCCGACAGGCAGGCCCAAGGGTAAGCACTGGCAATCAACACAAAGAAGGCACAAAAATACCCATCAATGCACACAGAACACACAATATGCACATAGAGCAGGTTAGGTATAACATAACGTAGTAAGGACGGAGAATGATCAGTCATATTGCAATTGGGGAGAAAGGAGGAAAGGGACTTCCTGCAGCTGGAGGGAGATGGAGAAGGGGCAGACTTGGGCCAATCAGGGAAATGAACGAAAGCATACACAACAGTTCTGAAGAGAGGAAAATGGGAGGCATGCGGTGGTCAGAGGTGAAAGGATGGATGGCAGAGGACAGCTGGGGAGAGAATGAGAAGGCAAGCTGAGATGAGGGAGAGGGGAGGGACCTGAGGTAAAGCTGGAGGTAGGAGAGGCAGGAATATATAGTGATCAGAGACAGATGATAATAAAATCACAGATTGGATCTGGAACGAGTAGGGCAAGGTGTAGCCATAGACACTCTTGCCTCAGCCAACAAGCTAAGAATGCTAAGGCGGTGTGTTCTCAGCCGTGTGAAGGTAACAGGAATCGCAGGACAAAGCAGTGTGACTAATGCGTCCCAGAGCAGACGGAGAGAGGGGGCCGAAGAGATGCAGTTGGTAGCCTCAATGGTTGGAATGGAGAAGGTGAAAGATGACAGTAGAAAGTGGCTTTTCTTTAGGATATAGGAACAGCCTAATTATATATTGTAGTTTTGAAATGTAAAATAGTCCCTTATTCATGCAATACAGCCCCACAACCCCGAAGAAGTGGAATGATACACCAAATAGCTAATAAGCACAGTCTATGCATGTAGGGAGGCATAGATGCAAGTAGAGTCAGGAACACAAAGGCCGCAAGCCCAGTAGGGACCAAGTAATTAATCAGAAATCAGTAACATCGCAGCAAGCTGTAAAAAAGGGCAAATAGTACACAGGAATACCCTGTCCAGTTACAAAAATCATAAAGTCCTTGTCTCATAAAGAAGACAGACAAAACAAGAGCATGCTACATAGAGATGGTCATTAATAGACAGACTTTAGGATTGAAGAGTTTACATTTTTTTCTTTTAGTTATGGACACACCACGATGTAATAATGACTGAGATGAGGAGGTAATGTTACTTAGTGTCACGTCCTGCGATGTCATTGGAAGTGAAAGGGTGTGTCATGTCATTTAGGCTAGAGAGTCCTAAGATGTGGGCAATTACACTACTAACCCTATAATGACCATCCAGTGCAGGCTAAAAACTGGAAAACAAAGTACGAAGGAAACATTGGAGAATGTTTAAAAAGTGGAAAGATGTAACTTGGCTGAAAAGCAAAAAGGCACGCCGAAACGCGTCATGCCTTCCGTGTTGCAAATAAATGATTCTTCCTGGCTCCCTGCTGTGTCCCTCTGGTTCCTTGCTCCGTGAGGTCGTCTTTGTGTGGATATTTTGCGCGCTAGCCCCTGGCGCGCTTTGGGGGACCCGCCTCAAGTTGTGGCCGGAGCGTCATAGGCAAATGCTTCACTGCTAATTCGTCTCCAAGGTATTGGAAAAGCTCTGGTTCCCGCATCCCAAAGACTGTGATTTACTGCTGTAATATCAGTCCGTGACTTCACGCAGAGGCGAACTCACTGTAGAAACGTCTCCAGTATCACAGAACTTTGGATAATGACGGTGAGGCGTATGGGGGCCAGGGAGAAGAATTCTGCACAACAGGGAAACCGAGACATTTTAACTGCACCCATTCACGCTTTGTCATGATCACCAGCACTCACTTTGGGGATTTAAAAAGTCGATCACAAACGCTTACCTGGCCAGCTGTGATGATGCTTTCTGGGAAACGTAGTCTAAAGATGTAGGCTGCGCTATGCACGTGACTTACAGACTTTGCTGGACTTCCACCAATGCAAGAAGATGGATCAGGTGAAAAGCGGCTGGTGTTGGTTTCCAGTAAAAGGCATATGATTAAGGCACTCCAGCCGAAACGCGTCATGCCTTCCGTGTTGCAAATAAATGATTCTTCCTGGCTCCCTGCTGTGTCCCTCTGGTTCCTTGCTCCGTGAGGTAATCTTTGTGTGGATATTTTGCGCGCTAGCCCCTGGCGCGCTTTGGGGGACCCGCCTCAAGTTGTGGCCGGAGCGTCATGGGCAAATGCTTCACTGCTAATTCGTCTCCAAGGTATTGGAAAAGCTCTGGTCCCCGCATCCCAAACACAGTGATTTACTGCTGTAATATCAGTCCGTGACTTCACGCAGAGGCGAACTCACTGCAGAAACGTCTCCAGTATCACAGAACTTTGGATAATGACGGTGAGGTGTACGGGGGCCAGGGAGAAGAATTCTGCACAACAGGGAAACCGAGACATTTTAACTGCACCCATTCACACTTTGTCATGATCACCAGCACTCACTTTGGGGATTTAAAAAGTCGATCACAAACGCTTACCTGGCCAGCTGTGATGATGCTTTCTGGGAAAAGAGATGAAGGCTGTGCTATGCACGTGACTTATAGACTTTGCTGGACTTCCACCAATGGAAGAAGATGGATCAGGTGAAAAGCGGCTGGTGTTGGTTTCCGGTAAATGGCATATGATTAAGGCACTCCAGCCGAAACGCGTCATGCCTTCCGTGTTGCAAATAAATGATTCTTCCTGGCTCCCTGCTGTGTCCCTCTGGTTTCTTGCTCCGTGAGGTAATCTTTGTGTGGATATATATATATATATATATATATATTTACCAACCAAAGTTGCCTGTTGTAGAAAAGGCCCAACACCAGGTAAGTATCTGCCACAAATCTTTCATGAAGGAAGTGATGCGGCAAGTCAGCCCAGTCCACCAAACAATAGCCAGCCCAACGCGTTTCGTGAGTTCTTCACTTCTTCTGGGGCTCCCGGCTTAACAATGAAGAGAGCGGCAATTTTCTCGGCACTGCATTTGTATGATAACCCCCGCCCAGTGGGCAAGGCAACCCCGGTGGCCTGTGGTAGTTGTAGTGCCTCAATCTCCTCAAGTGAGCTGCTGTTGATGTAATATGTGACGTCATCAGCAGTGCATTGCGGGCGCACGAGTTATAGTTAGCTCAACTAACTATAACTGGTGAATTTCTCAGGTTTTATATGAGTCAAATGTCCAACTGACTATAACGTCCCTGAAACCTATGGTTTTTTTCAGTGAATTTCTAAGGTTTTTTAAATGCTAATTCCTAACTATAACGTCTGTAAAGCCTATGGTTTTTTTCAGTGAATTTCGAAGGTTTCTTAAATGCTAATTCCTAACTATAACATACCTGAAACCTATGGTTTTTTCAGTGAATTTCAAAGGTTTTTTAAATCTTAATTTCATATTTTAATGTTTCTAAAACTTATATATTTTCAAATATTTTGGAACTCTATTATACTTGTTTTTTTAACTTTAAAAATGATGTAATGTTTTATACTTTCCCCAAAAAATATGTATATATATTTTTTGGGGGGGGAGAGAAAACTGCACTCCCATATCGGTAGCGTACCAAGCTCCATCACCACACAAATCCTATCCGCCATATTGCTAAACTCGTAAATGATGCGCATTTCGTATCCGACGACTTTCTGTCACTGCGTCCCGCATAACATCATATATGCATGAAGTGACCCCAGGTGCCACATTGGTATCCGATGAGTACGCTGTACCAAGCCACGCGTTACGTCATGTATGTATGGGGTCGCGCCCTCTGCGCTTTGCCTATGCGACGAGTACACGCTGCCCGGCCCTGTGTTATGTCACAGACGTATAGTATCGCGCCGGGTACGCCATTCCCTTTTTTTTTGTCTCACAAGTATATCTAAATAACTTTAAACAGTATATGAGAGCAAGCGATAATCTAAAATATTTTAAACATTTATATATTTCTAACTGTAATAAACTTATATAATGATAAATATATTTGGTCAAAATCGCGTTGGATGTGGCCTCCTTGCGCGCTCGGTGCGCGATTGCCATGTGATCTTATAAAAGCATTTGATTGGTTCATAACTTTTCCCATTGTAACAGTTGGACGACCCCACCCATTTTACTCATTCTCTCTACAGCGTTTGATGAGAGACACCTCTTCTGCTCAGAAAGCTTTTTTGAAAAGTGTTTTCCTGTATACACATATCTTATACTACACACAACATGCAACGATCATCTTGATCAATATTCATGCTCTGTACATTAGCCTTCCATGTGTGATTGCCATGCATCTCAAACGTTCCATTAAAAAACAAATATGTGTTACACGATGTACATTATTGTGCTCCCTTTTGGCCTCGGTATTCATGGCTCTAAGAAGTATCAGGACCCACGGGCAGAGTGCACATCCTAGATCACATGTGACAAACAGTAAACAGCAATGTATAGATTTCTTTTGCTGTACTCTCTGTTGTCAGGCTTTACCAATATAGTAGTGTGTGATATGTAAGACTTTCAGATTCACATTTGACATGCATTGCTTCAATGTAATGAGTGTTATCTCTGTGTATGACATAGCCTCACTGCTGATCCTCCCTCCATCCGAGCACATTCACATGTGTACGCTTCGCGATAGCAACACTTTCAATAATACCGCACACCAGTAACATGCGTGTCTGCGCATATCCACAACCTTGACAACATGTAATGTTCACCATTCAATCTTTTCAAACACCATCTCATTAACTGTAGTTTCCGCCCTCCCGACACATGCTACACTAATCTAAATTGCACACTCTACAAGGTCAAAACTACAAAAGAAACACATATAAGTACACTTCCTGGCCAGACATGAACTGAACACCACCCAGGTCCCCGGAATAATTATTCACACCCCTACGCTGGCCTGGCATACGCAAGTCCAGCCCACTTTGCGTACGTATAAATAGGATAACCACGACGCCACACGTCCCTCTTCTTCCACACTGCCTCAGGTGATATGCCGCATCCACCTCACATATCATAATGCACAATAAAAAAAAAAGAAATGGATCCATGAGGTGTACACTATCCTGCAATCAACACTCCATCTGAATTGTGAGCACTGCTGCCCGTAGTGTTTGCTCACAATGACAGCAGGTGAGAAGTGGGGCCGGGTGCACAGGGGCTCCAATTGAGCGCGGTGCTGCGGGAGGGGTGGGTTGCATCAGCCTGAGTGCGCAGGTGCGAACAAGCGATGTTGCCGTGCGTAATGATATGATCTCTGACCTCATTCAGTCTCAACTCTGTCTGATTTTAAAGACCTCCTGAACCGTACTGTAGGCCTGAGGCAGCGGGCAGCATTGCCCTACAGACACCTCTTGAGCGTGGTGCTGCGGGAGGGGTGGGATGCATCAGCCAGAGTGCGCACGTGCGAATAAGCGATATTGCTGTGTGTAATGATGTGGTCTCTGACCTCATTCAGTCACATCTCTGTCTCATTTTAAAGACCTGCTGGACCGTACAGTATGCCTGAGCCTACGGGCAACCGCTGCCCTACAGACACCTGTTGAGCGCGATGCTGCGGGAGGGGTGGGGTGCATCACTCTGAGTGCGTATGTGCGAAAAGGCAATGTTGCCGTGCGTAATGATGTGATCTCTAACCTCATTCAGTCACATCTGTCTCATTTTAAGGACCTGCTGGACCGTACTGTAGGCCTGAGCCAGTGGGCAGCGCTGCCCTACAGACACATGGCGTTGGCTTTTAGGACACTGTAGTGAGCTCCTTACTAAGTGTACATGCACACAGGCTTCTGCCACTGCATTACACGTGCACATCATGCTTCTAGCATGAGCTCTGTTCCTTTATATGTGAACCTTGGTATAACATATTATTATTTAACCTTGTGTATTCTCGTGCACGCCAACTCCTCTTCGAACCACGATTACCACTAACAGTTGGTAGATCGTACTTCAAAAACGAAGGATGCGATCAGCTCCTATTTTCTATCAAGCTTGAAATAAACCTTCATTTACCTCCAGACGTTTCCACCATTAAATTATTTCTCCCTTTTTAGACATTCCATTAATTGCATCAAGAAGGGCGGAGCAGGAGCTGACCCCGCAATGATGCCCTGGGCATTCTGACACCTTCCATCGTGGTATCAAGACACCATCCCCGAACGAAGACATGGTCTACCGTACAAACATACCCCGGACTCAGAGAGTTTGCACCAACACATCGTGGGACACACCGGTGGTGGCAGGTGAGCAGTAAAGCCTCGGTGTGCAAGACCTACAATTGAGCATAGTGCGGGGGAAGGGGCTGGGGTGCAGCACCCTGGGTGCACAGGTGCATGCAAGCGATTTTCCCGTAGCTAATAATGTACGACTATATTATCAAAGAACAGCGATAACATTATCACCAGTTTAGCGGCAGGAAACTGCCGCTAAAGCGGCTATAATGGGCTTGATAATATGCCCTTCTGAATTCCCATAGAAGCCCAGGTTCACACCAGAACGTGGGCTTCTATGGAAATTCACAAGGGCATATTATCAACCCCTTATCGCCACTTCAGCGGCAGTTTCCTGCCGCTAAAGCGGCGATAATGTGATCACCGTTCCTTGATAATATGGCCCATAATCTCTAGCCAATGTCCTAGACAAACGGGTGACGGGTGGGTAAACACTAAGGGCTGGGTGCAGTAGGCTGACGCTCTGTCTCCTCCTCCCTCTCTTCTTTTGACTCTCCCTCCCCTTTTTCCTTTTATCCACTCTCCCTCCCTTCCATTCTCACTATCGTCCTTTCATTCGGACTACCTTTCTTTACCTCTTCCACATAGCACACCTACTTATGTTTCATTTTTGTCTTGCAGGTTTCCTACGCTGCTTCCACTGGAGTCCAACCCAGGTTTTTTTTATTATACTGTTTCTTCTATTAAAGTTACGTTTCTATTTATTTGTGTTTTAATAAAGGTTACTTTTTTTTCAAATAAAGAACTGAGTGTATAGGTCTTCTTTTTCTGACAACACTTGTCTTTTATTCATTGTGAAAATCATCTGTTTTTAGGACAAACTTATTTAATATTAGAGTGCACCTACCAAATATAATCTCACTGACTATTAGACAAATGAAGCCTGGGTAATTGTACAACTGCAAGAGTTCTATGAGTGTATCACTTTATAACACCATAAGTACTGCCCGGAGGATTACCGAACAAATAAGACACTGCCTAGGACCACCGAGGCTTCAGGTACTGCCGAGGCCCACCCTGCATATTTAAATAAAGCCCCAGAGTGTGGCGATCCCCAGACTTCAGTTGGCCATGAACCCCCCGAACAAGTAGTAAAAAATACCCGGGAAGGTGGCGGTCCCCTAGGCTGAAAAACGTCTCTGTGCCCTTCCGCGCCTAATTTACATGTGGCATTAAGATCCCCAGTCCTACAAAGACCTCGCAATATAATAATTAGATTGGCCATGGAACATTACCCACCAGGGGCCTCATTTAAAAGAACGGGTGAGACCTCGCTTTATTTTTGTTTTGTTTCTTTTTTTCTCTCCATTTTTACCATCCGCATCCCCTCTATTAAAGCGATACGAGGTTTTCCTCCTCTCGCTTCAAGTAGTCAAACAAGTATCTGCTATCACAGGGTGGAAACCATGCACCAGCCCTCTAATAGCAAACACAAATGTCCCGTGAATGCACACCCTGGGACAGGGCTCGACAAATCCACTCGCCCGCTCGCATTTGTGAGGGAGAATTGATGAGGACGAGCTATTTTTAGTTCCTAGTTGCCCTTTCTGGCGAGTGGGAAGATAAACACACTTTTGCCCACTGTCTTTGAAAACGGAGCAAATGTGACAAGATAACAAGACTCAAATGCATTTTTATTGCTCACAAAGGAAATGAGCAATAAAAATGCCTTTAAATCTTGTTATCTTGTCTCTTTTGCTCCGGTTTCAGAGACTGAGGTCAAGTAGGTTGCAGTTAGGTTGAGGGGATTTTCCAAGGTACTAGACCTGCAGGACTACTACCATTTTTCAGATTGTTCGAGCCCTGCCCCGGGACATTGTATGCCCTGCGCCTGACATATCGCCCACCCTAAGACCATGATGCATTTGTAAGTATAAACGCGTACTAACACTACTTACACACGTGTAGTACAGTGACCAGAATTTAGTGAAGAAGCAGAGGAAGCGCAAAATATTAATCCTACCAGAAGTCGGATGACAGTTCAATGAGCCGACGACCCTGGCATAAGTAGAAACAGCTACACGAAGAAAACGGGTTTTCAGCACAACGCAAGCAACCTCGAAATATTGGTGAGTGCTGCCTTCTTTTTACCTTCTCCCGCTCATCACCAAATTTATGTACTGAAGAGGCAGACAGCAGAGGATCTGATAAGTAGATTTATTGCAGGAAAACAAGACGGCTTAAACAGCCACCAACAGGAGCAGACAGCAAGGCAACCATCTTCTCCAGCACCGTGTACAAACTCTGCAAAGTTCCCCTCATGACAGCCCTACATGCTAACAATAAATACTTAGATTCTAGTAGAATTACATACTAACACTCTACTATGACTTACATTGGAATACTACACAGAGCACATGACTTTACAGCAATGAGCTCATGGTTTCATCCACGAGTCTTGAGACCGGTAGGGATAAGCATTTCGCTTCCCACTCCCTATATTGTATAAACGTAAACTAACACTTCTTCCACAGGTATGCTACAGCGCCCAGAGCACATCATTTTACAGAAATGAGCTCACAATTTAGGCTCACGGTTTGATCCCCGAGTTTTCACACCAGTAGGGGTGAGTAGTTCGCTTCCCACTCCCTATATACTATAAATGCATACTAACACTACTTACACACTTATACTACAGCGGCTAGTATCCTATAGCACCCAGAGCCCATCCCTTTACAACAATCAGCTCGGTTTGATCCCAGAGTTTTCACACCGGTAGACGTGACTTCTTCGCTTCCCACTTCCAGTATAGTATAAACGCACGGTACTGGTCCGTAGTTCGCTTCTACTCCCTGTATGGTATAAATGCCTACTAACACTACTTCCACATGTATACTACAGCACCCAGCGCCCATCCTTTAACAGCAATCACCTCGATTTCATCCCCAAGTATTCACACTGGTAGGCGTAACTACTTTGCTTCCCGCTTCCGGTATACTATCAACACACAGTAGCGGTTAGTAGTTCGCTTCCCACTCCCTGTATGGTATAAACGCCTACTAATACTACTTGCACACGTATGCTAAAAACACCAGACCACATCACCTCACAGCAATGACCTCACGGTTTAGACTCTCGGTTTCATACCCGAGTGTAGCAGTGTAGCAGCATATCATATCACCACCATGCCACTCTGAGCAACACCGCACTTTCAGACCGGTAACAGTGATTACTAGCTACCTCCAGTAGGTTATAAAGAACAAATTAGAATAGTTCCTTGATTCTTTTAGTTTTCAAAACTTCTCTCTATCACTGTCTTTCTAATTTTCCATATAAACAATTTTATTAATATTCAAGTACACATAGAAGTCAGAAATGCAACGTATTCTATCAACACACTCTAAAACATTCTACAATACGTGGAGGTAAAAAGTTCATCAATTTTTCTTAAAACGATATTTTTTTGCAACATTTTCTCAAACATTTAACGGCACATGCAGGCTAAAAGTTCACGATTGTTTTAAGTTTGAACAGTGCCTTCCAAATGCAAGTAGCAGGTGTGGTTGAGTTGAGCACATTTTATCCTATAATATGTACTCCACATGCAAACTGCTTTTTCTTAACCAATCACAAAGATGCTTTTCCACAAAACGAATGTGCACCCTGCTTTTCAAAAATAATGCTTTTCATCTCCCAATCAGGTACCATTTTGTAGGCGAAAATAACCTAGTGCCCCATCTTTAATCATATCTCTTATTCTACGAAGGAACTGCATGAGCTACAGACATCTTTCCATACCTTCCAGCCATACCTTCAAAATGCTAGTATGGATCATAGGACATAGCTATGTTTTCAGGTGCAAGAGGTATTCAGAACAGAGACATAATGACTTAGACCTAGGTTTACAAAATGTGGATAATAAATGGTTTGGACAGAGAGGATTGAAGTGGCACCAATTGTTGCCTTTGGTTAAATCCTGTTTGCATCTCCAACACCCTGACCTCATCATTGTGCACTGTGGTGGAAACGACCTAGGCACATTGACTGGGGTAGGTTTGGAAATGCTTATGAAGGACACCTTTGGACAATTGATGTTACTTTTGCCCCAAACTGTCTTTGTATATTCCAATATATGCCAAAGACAGAAGTGGAAATGGTCCAAACAATTTTGTCCTCAGATTGAAAAATCTCAGAAAAAAGTGAACAAAGCTGTCTCTGCATACCTCAGAGACCACAAAATTGAGTCCATATACAACAACAATATACGTTTTGATATGGCAGATATGTACAGAAGTGATGGAGTACACTTCACAGATCAGGAAATCCACGTTTTCCTGAATAACTTGAAGCTGTGCATCCGCACTTATATGTAGCTCCACCTAATGAACACAAGGGCTCTTTTTAGAGCCACCCTATAACTGACAACTTAGGCCTGCTATTTTAGGGCCAAGATAATGGCAACTCCCGGACCCTCGCCAAATTTTATTCTCCACACAGCTGTGGCGCAGCGGCCAGACCATCTTACTTTGCAGTACAGAGCTCTCGCTTTCACCCTCGGCTCTACTCACCCATAAGGGTCAGTAATTGGCACTTTACAAATACTGTACTGATTTACCTTTGCACTCCCTATACAACACCACCTAAGCACCATATACAAGTTGAACATGTGTGGCACAGCGGACAGAGCACATGACTTCACAGCATACCACACACAGTTTAGGCTCACAGCTCACCCCAGACTCCAGCAGCAGCTCAATTTAACAGCATGACACTCTAGGCAATCCCTCACGTAATTTCCGTACCCCGCACTTTCAGACAGGTAGGGGTCAGTAGTTCAGCAACTTTACCCCGAATTCATCAGCATCTCATCTTACACCCCCAGCGCCATCACACCCGTAGGAGTGAATAGTTAACACTTCACAAATACCGAATTGATTTGATACGTGCAAATTTACCTTCGCACTCCCTCTATAACGCCCCCTAAACACCATACACAAGCTACAATGTTCGAAACAAAAGTTCATCCAAGTAGCTATAACTACATGCTCACACTACTTGGACAGGTATGGCACAGCGGCCAGAGCACATGACTTCACAGCATAGCACACACAGTTTAGGCTCACGGTTTCATCCCAGAGTCCAGCAGCAGCTCAATTTAACAGCATGACACTCTAGGCAATACCTCACATATTTTCTGTACACCAGGATTTTTAGACCAGTACGGGTCAGTAGTTCGTCCTAGTAGTTATAAACACATGCTGACACTACTTCCACAACTGTAGTGCAGCGGCCACGGCACATGAATTCACAGCATAAAATACACACTTTGGGCTCACGCTTTAATCACCGAGTCCCGCACCAGCTCACCTTACCAGCATCAGACTCTAGGCAATACCTCACTTAATTTCTGTAGCCCAGCACTTTCACACCGGTAGGGGTGAATACTTTGCACCCCCTCTATAGCACACCCTAAACACCCCACAGAGATTACAGTGCTCCTACCCTTCTCTTTCCCACTTTTTTCACCCTTTTTTCCACTTACTCGCTTCAACTGAACCACAAAATGGGGGCCAACACTTCCTAGTTGCAACCGCTTGCACCACTCGCAGCCAATCAGCAGCAAGCTCTTGCTCGTAACGCCCCAGCCAATCAGATAGCAGAATTCCCAAATATCAATATCTGTAAATTTCGATATTTCTCAAAAACTACTGAACGGATTTACACCAAATAAACAAAAGCGTGCTTTCTAGACCAAGACCCTTCTCCCTGCTAAATTTGGGGTCATTCCGTTCCCCCGTTCGACCTGTAGCCTTGTCTAAAGTTTCTATGGTATTAACATTGAAAAAACAAGTTTTGGGACCCCCTTTTTTTCTCGGCCCCCCCTTGACGAATCATCCCAAACTTTCAACATAGGAGCTGATCTCAACAAAGAATTAGTTTTGAAAATGTTGCAAAGATTCGTCAATCGGCGCCAAAGTTATAAAGTTATTGGGAATAGAATGTTGCCATTTTCCTATGGTAACTAGGTCCTAACTATAACTATCTACTGGCGACCGCCAGTAGGGTATATATATATATATATATATATATATATATATATATATATATATATATATATATATATATATATATTTTATCTGGTGAGCAAGGAGACAGGATCGCCGAAACGCGTCGGATCGCAGCACCTTTGACACTGCAATAATTTAAAAATAAAAAGAAACTTTGCTGCATAATTTACCGGATTGGTGTCCGTTTCTCTTCCTGGGAGTGCTGTTCGCATGGTGCATCTGGGGAGCGTTAAGCGCATATATATATATATATATATATATATATATATATATATATATGAAACCAAATGCAGTCTCCCACATCACCGCAGCCGCGAATGCAGAAACCACGCAAATCCAACGTATTTCTTTAGGCACAAAGATTTATTAAAAAAAAGCCACTAAATCCGACGCGTTTCGGGCATCCGCCCTTGCTCACAGATCGTCAGTTAATGCATTTGTCACCATTTAAATACATTTTTTTCTCCAACTTTTTTTAAACCATTTTTTTCATATAACCCATGTGATCATGGAAATGAAGGACATACTACAAATTACAGACCTAGCAGTCTCGTTTCATAATGTTTTTACCCTCCTGTTTTTTTAGTCAAGATAATTAAAACTTTATGCATAAGCCTTGCAAAATGTATAAAAGCTTATTTCACATAAATATTAGTTTGATATATCCAAATAAAATGTATCAATACAATTCTTAATAGAGACGAAGTTTCTAACATTCCTGCTTAAATGCAATAACACAAGGAAACTCATTGAAACTATTATCTGTTTCAAATAAAGATATCCATTTGCAGAGATAAATCACATGGTTCGACCTGTCTAAAGTTTCTATGGTATTAACATTGAAAAAACAAGTTTTAGGACCCCCTTTTTTTCTCGGCCCCCCTTGACGAATCATCCCCAAACTTTCAACATAGGAGCTGGTCTCAACAAAGAATTCGTTTTGAAAATGTAGCAAAGATTCGTCAATCGGCGCCAAAGTTATAAAGTTATTGGGAATAGAATGTTGCCATTTTCCTATGGTAACTAGGTCCTAACTATAACTACCTATATATATATATATATATATATATATATATATATATATATATATATATATATATATATATATACGCATAGGAGAAAACACTATCTGAATAAACATCTTACAAGCCAAGAAGAGTGCCGCGTTATTTGTCTTTGTGGAAATAAATATATATATGGTTTGGTTCACGTTCACTTTACTTAAAACCATAACAACATAGTCAACCTGCTCCAGTAGGTGTTTTAAAAAGTGTAGAGTGTGATATATTTAAAATAGTAGCACATTTTTGACAGTCGGAGATAGGTGCAGGGGCCTATAGATCCCTTTAGAAGCTACTGCATAGTTAGACTCAAGTTACCTAAAGCCATGACAACATAGACGATATTTAAGATTCATAACCAAAAACCTTCAGTACATTTTAAATTAATCAATAGCGCAAATGCAGGCAAACTATTCCAAGTGATGTAAAAAACTAAGTGCAGAGTACAATATATGAGATAGCAGCAGACTTTTTGTCGAATAGAATTGGATGCGGGAGCCTATTGCTCCCTTTTGAAAGTAACACCTGGATTGGCTCAGTGTGTCTTCAATAAATACATAAAACTCAAAGTCCACTCAGCGCTTTACACAAAAAGCATTAAAACAGAAATGTCATAAATAAACTCAGCTGTATGAAGAAATCAAGTAAATAACATCAATGCAGGAAGCAAGCAGAACACTTAAACCTTAAATTGAGACATTTGATTGAAGATCTGATGTGGCACTAGCAGGATGTCCAATAGAGGCTTGAGCTTATTGCTGGGGCCGCACCAAATGTTGTTATTACCTCTTTGCTTAGTTTCTTAACCGCCAGGGCCACAAACATATTACCTATTATCACACTGGAGTTGGCAGCGATGACGTCACTCTTTTTTTATCACTATTAAACAGTTCTGTTGTAGCGTTTATATCGTGTGTTGGAACATTTCCCACTTCGAGGATGTGCAGCAAGCAAAGGGAAATGATGTTCCTGCCAGTCCTTTTCAACAGCGATCCAAGCAGGCAACATATTAAGAAGAAAAGGACGTCTGCTACATACATGAGGGCATGTACATTTTTGGTGATCCGACCTCTGGAAACAAATGCACCCGAACCCTCAGCGGCCTGACGACGTGAACAAAAGGAGGTTAGGTAAGACAAACCAAGTCTAGACTCATTGTGCAACAAAACAAAAACCGACAAAATAAACAAAACTTGAGATAAGGCACCATGACAAAAGGAAAGGATACTTTCCGTAACCTGATAGACCCTTCTAGATTACAAGAACGCCGTGATATTACCCTTTTAAAGGTTTTTATCCGACTTTCCACCCACAAAATTACAAATGTTGTAGGATTCATTGTAAAAGTCTTTAACCAAGTTTAGGGCTAAAGATGATGTCACTTGCTGTGTGAGTCTTGTAAATTGTTGTCTTGTTTCTCTAGCTGTCACAGGACATGTGGTGTGTAAGGACGAAAGGCCTACACATATAAAAGCAGACACATAAACTGACAGAGCCAGAACTTTGATCACACGTTTGGCATTTCAAAGTAAAACAGTTCACAAGACCATCTTTCAAAAATGTTATTCTCCATTTGCTGCTTATGTCTACGACGTACGGTAACTTTTTGGTAAAAGACCAATGCACTAAAAGTCATGTCAATAACTTCTATAGCACTAAAAGTCATGTCAATAACTTATTGACATGACTTTTAGTGCATTGGTCTTTTACCAAAACATATTATAAGGCTGTATGGGGATCTTGGAGTACCAGAAAGGTTCATTACAACAGCATGAAAAAGATAATTGGGGTATAGGAGAGACTGGAATTTGAGAGCATATTAGGAGTAGCTCTTAGTTAACTGCCCAAATAAGTTAGTGCGAGCGGTCTTTCAGAAATGCCCAGTTTGTAAGAGCATGTAACAATGAATGAAGAGAAAAAAAGGGCATTGCTATAGATCAGGAAAACTATGAGGTTTACACACTTTGAATGCTACAAAAGTAGCAAAAAGCAACAGCAAGTGTCTTTTGAAACATAAGACTAGAAAATAGCTGGAATATAAACCGATAGTCACCGAAAATGTGGCAGACATACGAACAGAATGTATATCCTAAGGCGTTATCTAGATCCACCCAGCTCAGATGACTACATCTTAAGGAAAGGCCTGGTGGTGACATGTGGCAGCTGCATGCACTCAAGACTGGCTTCTTCTGGAGCTCCCTCCATTGGCGATCCTTCTACAACTTCTCCAGCCCAGAGTTTCAGGAGCATCTGCGACTTGAAATCATGTTGAGCTCATTGTGCAAGAAGTCTATCTGGATCTCCATCGGCTGCAGATATTTTTAAGACTGTGCATAGTGCCAGAGACCCTCCCCCAACTCCCTCTGTGGATATCCTGTTCCAACTGGGAATATATGACGATACAACGAATTCCGTTGCAACGCATGCCTTTACCACGCATGCGTTACAACGGAATTCGTTTACCACGCATAAAGTTTTCCTCGACTATTTGCGTGGTCACGTCATACGTCGTTAAGAGAAAACGGCATTTTTTCCCGATTTCTCTTAAACGACTCTGATGCCGACGTGACTTCTGGTGAGTTGTTTTATTTGGGGGGGAGATCCCCCCAAGCCCCCCCTTTTTTTCTTTTTACCTTTACCACATATGCCTTTACTACAAACATCGTAGTAAAGGCATGCGTGGTAAAGGCATTAGTGGTAACCACGCATGCGTTGTACTGCATGCGTGGTTAAAGATTTAGTGGAAACGGCTTCGTTGTAAAGGCCGTTTCCCGGTCTGATGTGCACAGAGACCTTGCTCTAACTCCCTGAGCCGGTGCTCCTCCTCAGACTCTCTGCCCAAAGACTACACATCAACCACCTGCACCAGAGAGCAAGGACTCAGTGGTTCTAAAATGTGTTAATGACAAGTATCTGATAAAAAAAAGTGTGCTAGCCAAGGGACCTTGTTATAGGACAAACGTAAGATGAAATCAAAGTGTACGCATATCAGGTGCCTCAATAAGAAAAGAAAAAAAGAAAACAACATTATGGAGAGTCTACCAGGCAGGTGTGCTGTTGGGGCATGTCACGTTTGTTTTACATCAAAATCGATCTAAGAAGGAAATGGCAGTACAAAGAAAACAATGCCTGTACGTCACTCTTTCAGCTGTGTGGCATTTTTAGTGTCCTTTGCCAAGTCAGCGGGAGAGAATACCTTGCAAAGAACAACTTAGGCTCCCCTTTTTCATGAAGGATCAAACTCTTTCAAAACACTGGACTGCTTGTGCTCCAGACCTCTTGGCTTCCTTCCTGCAGATCTCCAGCCAAGATTTACAAATGGCTGCAATCACGCTTTGCTTTTTGCTTGCTGTCAAAGTTTGCCCGGTCCTTGTAGCACTGTATTGCACTATATTGTATTGTTCTGTAGCATTTCTATAGCTCCTACCAGTGGTCGAGGGCCCAAAGTGCGTTTCAGTTGGTCGAGTAAGTAAATGGATACTGCGTCTGCAATGCTTGGATGGGCGAAGGGTTTTTGTGGAACTTTGGTCTCACAGGGATGTGTTTTGGTGTCATGCAAGGGACCATGCTATGCAACCTTCTTTCCAGAACGATTACAAAGTGACTGAGGGAAGATGATGACAGGAGAAATCTTTGGCAGGAGTCAGCCTCCTGGCATGTGGTGGGCGATATGAATGGACACTATTTTTGTTGCAGCCATTGGCAGAACAACCGAGATGAATATTTTACTAGCCTATGTTACATGACACTAGCACTCCCTCATTGTGTCGCCGGTACTTTCATTTATGACTTGGGGCCTTTGTGCCCCTTTTGTCTGATCCCATTTATACTGCTTAACAGGCTTAACAGGCCCTTAACAGGTGAATTGCTGCAGACATCAATGCTCATGCACACTCACTTCTGGTTCTCTCTATTTAGGTATTGACACCAAGATAAGACTTGATGCAACCAAGGGAGGCACTCAATGCGTTCCTCTTTCTGTAAAGAACCTTACCATTTTTTCTTCACTCCGGCCAATGTACACTTCAGAGCAGGATAAGACCAAAGTTTGCTAACACAAGGAGATGAAGGAGGGAGCGCTGAAACTTAACACCCCTCATCAGCCAGGCTAGTTTGAATCCAGTGGTAAAGTGATCAAGGGACCCACGTCTGGGCATACCCTGCTAACTTAAGGGCAAACATAGCAAAAACAAGGAGATGATGGACGGAGTGCTGGAACTTTTCAGACACTCACCTCAGTCAATCATTCAATCAATCAATCAGGGGTTGGTGAAGCGCGCTACTCACCCTCGAGGGTCTCAAGGCGCTGGGGGAGGGGTAGGTCTAGCAGCTCCGATCAGCTGAAAAGCCAGGTCTTGAGTGCCTGTCTGAAGGTAAGTAGGGTAGTCGAGCGTCTTATTTCAACTGGGAGAGCGTTCCATGCTGAGGGGGCCATCACAGATCTGGGTTGAATCCATCATCGTTCTTTAGCTCAATTTGCCTCCCTAGTTCAGACCTGCCATATGCAAATCAGTCTTGACCGTGTTCCTAATGGAAACAGTCCAGCAGGTACTGCTAAGCCAGGTCTTCCCTAGACCAGAAACAGGCATCCTGGGTCCAATTTCGGGGTAACACCCCTCATCAGCCATTCTAGCTTGAATCCAGTGGCAAAGTTCACCAGTATCTTTTTAGGCAAAGATTTCTTGAGATGGGCATTGGTCTAGTCATACCTTGCTAGGTTTGACAAAGAATGCTACCTCAACGTGGCCTTACCTTCAATGCCCATAGCAAGTGGATTGCTCTTAGAGCTGTGCGTGTCCTCAGGACTCATAATAGCGATGATTCACTTTTAGGTAAATTAGCACTTTATTCTCCTGAGTGGAAATCAGGAGTGAGAACAAATTCATTTCCTTCCTGACTGGTTATAAGCTCATTTAGAAGTACATCAGGGGCACACAAGACCATCAACACCAGTTATTCCTAGTCACTGGGTGAAACTGAATGATATTTCATGGATGCTCCTCTTATACTTCAAGAGGCAAACAATGTGAGCGCTAGCTTAAAATATAAGGAAATCACCAGAAGCCAAAGGCTGTAAGAAAGATTTTTTATTGACGATTTACAGAGGTACTTCTCGAGTATTGCATACACTGTTTAAAACAATCTTAAAGCGAGGAGCCTACCTAACCAAATAGTGTCCAAGTGACTTTGGTGTTCTCTATTCCAAAACCAGGGAAAGATATAACAAACTGCTAGCTTCACACATATTTATCTTTTGAATGATTGTAAAAAAAGTTAATCTAAGATATTTGCAACCAATATTGGTAATAATAACAACAATGGCGTGTGACAACTTCAGAGAAGTGATAGACATGGCAGATCTAAACAGTGGCAGCCATTACCATTGATATAGAAAAACAGTGACCAAGTTAATTGGTCATTTTTATTAAAAAAAAATGTTGGCAAAAGTTCAGCTTCGATTATGGCTTTGTGACTATAAGATTTTATAAAGTAACACAAGATCAGCTGCTATCAGTCAATGTCAAAAACAATGCAAGAGTTTCAGCTAGCATGGAACTAGGCAAGGATGCTCAACCTTTCTGTGTAATCTTGATTGAGTTTTTTTTTTAATTGAGCGTAAATAGCAGACATGATAATCATACTACATAAAAATGACCAACTTACAAAATATACAATCTCATATTTAAATAGACAATAAAAAGCGCAAATTCATAATCTGTTTTTGGTGTTGCAGGTGTAGGCAATTACACAAAACCTAAATATCTTAGAAATTTCCTGTGCAGATGGAGAAGTAAAGATGAATTCATTGTTGCTGTAGAAAAGCATCTTGTTGTTAGTCTCTAAACCGGCACTTACTTATGAACCCGTTTAATTTAGCTGGTAACTTTAACAAGTTATCAGGTCATGAGAATCACTGAGAAAACCCGAGTGGTTACTAATAACATCTTTCTGTAGTAGAAAACACTTTATGAAATAGAAGCTCGGGCTAAAGACTAACTGAAATATCAGGGGAGTCAGAGTTCCCAGACACATTCCATGATTAATGTTGACTAATCTGGCCATGATATTATCAAGGGAAAAAGTAATTTCTAAAAGAAAGGAGTTGTTAAATCCAACATTCAGGAGAAAAAGTAAATATACCAAAGTTGGCCATTTTGCCCAAACTACAAGATCTGGTAAACGGTTTACCAATTTAGCTTTTGGGACTGGAGGAGCAAAAGTGTCAGCATTTGCACTTTTTAGGGAAGCTTAAACACAGGGGTTTAGTTTTCCAAATCCTGAGAAACATTACGGAAGCCTGACATTGCAGGCCTCTACTCTTTGGCAGCAGTCTGATATATAACAGGCGTAACTACTCTGAAGCACTTTAGAGCTGAATGCTGTCAGCATAGCCCTTCAATGAACACTGTATAAAATGGTAGAGTGGATTAGGTATTTTGTACAGTGAAACATACTGTAGCAACCTAGAAGGAATGTTTAACCAAAATGGGTGCAAAATATTTCTTATGTCTGGATGCCTCGATCTGGGGGAATGGGACTATTTTGGGGAACTGAATTTCGAAATACAGCTGAATGATATCACGTGGGAAATAATTTCTAATGTGTTTGCTTTGAAAAGTAGAAAGTGCTTTGCCTCAAAAGCAGCCAAATATTTTGTTCAGACTTTACTGGACTCTACTCAAAATGGCAAATATTGTTGCTGATTGATTACGATTTATGTTGGGCCAACAGTCAGGGATTAGACACACTATAACTTGCTCTGGGGTTGCTGTAGTGTACAGTAATCAAGTTTTGACAGTGTGTTTCAGTGATTAGAATTTGTTCCTGATAGAAAATGAAAAAGGTCCCTATTCCTAACAACAGCATATGTGTTAGTATTACTCTCACTTATCGGCAAAATATGTGGCACTCACATGCCTTGATAACCGTTTTAAAAAAGTACATTTTATAAAGACGAATGTTGGTGTAAAATGAGTTCCTCCCATTTAGTATGGACAGATTTTTTGCTTTTTGATAACCCAGTTTTGGACTTTTTACTGTGGGTGAATCACACTACTTGTGTCTAATCCACTGTAATCACACAGTAAATGGACTGTGAGTGTTTCCCGCCAGTGTCCGCCTTTTAATATAAGGCTGCAGCAACACGGCTAGTGTGAGGGGCCCTTGGCTGGCACTCATAGGTCAAGTCTATGGTTTACTGTTTCGTCTGCAGTTACACTTTGTTCTACACAATGGGGAAATTCTGCCTCACAGTGTAGTTTCGCTTCCCTTTGGCCTACAAAGTCCAGCAAGATATCAAATGGGGTCAAAAAAGTGCGCCCAGTTCAAATATGCAAGTCCCCAGAAGATATATGTACATCTTATGGGTCGTCCAGAATTTCATATTTCTCTGGCTCAGCTCAGGATTATAGCCCAAGTATTTTGCCACCCTGCTGGGCCAAGTTAATTATATTGCTCACCTGCAGAGTGAACAAAGGCCTCACCACATAACATTTTCAGTGTCTCTACAGCACATTAACAGTGCTTCCCTCAGCACCTAAAGAGGAAGGAGTGGGGAAGAAAATATGTGTCTGTTAATTAGCTGTCAAACTATACCAGAGCTGGGACAGCCCAAGCCTACTGAACAAAAGAGGAAGCCCAGACAACTGGAGCTAACACAGGATGGGGCTCCTCTTGAAGCTTTGGTGGGAATGGCCCTGGCAGTGAAGTCAGTTAGGAGATGGTACCAGTGAATAGATGGATCAATCTTGGACTGTCCCAGCATGCTGTGCAGGAGGGTTGGGACAGGGGTGCCTGCCTTCTAGAACCTACAATCAATCAATCAATCAAGACATTTGTATAGCGCGCTACTCACCCGGAAGGGTCTTAAGGCGCGGGGGGGATACGTTACTGCACGAACAGCCATGTCTTGAGTTGCTTCCTGAAGAAAAGATGGTCCTGGGTCAGTCGAAGGTGGATGGGGAGGGAGTTCCAGGTCTTGGCTGCCAGGTAGGAGAAGGATCTTCCTCCGGTGGTGGTTCTGCGGATGCGTGGTACGGTGGCAAGGGCGAGGCTGGTCGATCGTAGCTGGCGGTGGGCGTGTAGAAGGTCAGGCGGTCATTGACCAACTTGGGGCCCAGGTCGTGGAGAGCCTTGTGTGCGTGGGTGAGGAGCCTGAACGTGATCCTCTTGCTGACGGGGAGCCAGTGCAGGTCTCTCAGGTGGCCGGAGATGTGGCTGTGTCGGGGGATGTCCAGGATGAGTCGTGCAGAGGCGTTCTGGATGAGTTGGAGTCTTTTCTGTAGTTTGGCTGTGGTTCCGGCGTAGAGGGTGTTCCCATAGTCCAGTCGGCTGGTGACGAGTGCCTGGGTGACCGTCTTCCTGGTCTTGGTGGGGATCCAGCAGAAGATCTTGCGGAGCATGCGCAGGGTGCTGAAGCACGACGAGGAGACGGCGTTGACTTGTCTGGTCATCGAGAGGGAGGAGTCCAAGATGAAGCCTAGGTTGCGAACGTGGTCCGTTGGCTTGGGAGTGGAGCCCAGGGCAGGGGGCCACCAGGAATCGTCCCATGCGGAGGGCGATGATCCCAGGATGAGGACTTCCGTCTTGTCTGAGTTCAGTTTCAGGGGGCTGTTCTTCATCCATTCATCGACGTCTTTCATCCCTTCGTGTAGGCTGGTTCTGGCGGTGGCGGGGTCGTTGGTGAGGGAGATGATCAGCTGAGTGTCGTCGGCATAGGAGATGATGTTGAGGTTGTGTTGGCGTGCGATGGCTGCGAGAGGGCTCATGTAGACGTTGAAGAGGGTTGGGCTGAGTGATGATCCTTGTGGTACGCCGCAGATGACTTCGGTGGCTTCGGATCTGAACGTGGGGAGGCGGACTCTCTGGGTTCTTCCGGCGAGGAACAAGATGATCCACTCCAGTGCCTTTTCTTGGATTCCGATGTTGCTGAGGCGCTGTACTAGGGTGCGGTGGCAGACTGTATCGAACCCTGCGGAGAGGTCCAGGAGGATGAGGGCTGCTGTTTCCCCGTTGTCGAGCAGGGATCTGATGTCATCGATGGCTGCGATCAGGGCGGTCTCGGTGCTGTGGTTGGCTTGGAAACCGGACTGCGAGGGGTCGAGGGATCCATTCGTCTCGAGGAAGGCGGCGAGCTGTCTGTTGACGGTCTTCTCGATGACTTTGGCAGGAAAAGGGAGGAACGAGAGGGGGCGGAAGTTCTTGAGGTCGGTGGGGTCCGCTGTTGGTTTCTTCAGGAGGGCGCTGAGCTCGGCGTGCTTCCAGCTCTTCGGGAAGGTGGCGGTGTGGAAGGAGGTGTTGATGATGTCTCGTAGATGGGGTGCGATGATGGAGTCGGCCTTGTTGAAGACGTGGTGGGGGCAAGGGTCGGTTGGTGATCCGGAGTGGATGGTGTTCATCGTGCGGGTGGTGTCTTCGGTGCTGACCGGGGACCAGTTGCAGAGGATGGTGGTGGGGGGCGTTGGTTCGATGGTTGGTTGCGTGGTTGGTGCGCCGAACCTGTTGTGTATGTCGGCGATCTTGCGGTGGAAGAACGAGGCGAGTGAGTCGCAGAGGTCTTGAGAAGGAGTGATGTCGTTGTTTCCGGCGCTAGGGTTGGAGAGCTCTTTGACGATGCTGAAGAGTTCCTTGCTGTCGTGGGCGTTGTTGTCCAGTCGTTCTTTGAATGTTGTCTTCTTGGTGGTGCGGATCAGCTGGTGGTGTTTGCGGGTGGCGTGCTTGAGGGCGGTCATGTTGTCTGTGGTCTGGTCGTGGCGCCAGGCTTTCTCGAGTGTGCGGCAATTCTTCTTGGAGTCCTTGAGTTCGTCGGTGAACCAGGGGGTTTTCTTGCTGCCGGGTCTGTTGGGGGGGTTCTTTAGTGGTGCGAGGTCGTCGGCGCAGGCGGTCAGCCACTGTGTGAGGTTGCTGGCTGCTTCGTTGGGGTCCGTTGTGCTGGCGGGTGGGTTCTGGCTGAGGGAGGTGGTGAGCTGCTTGGCGGTGATCTTGCTCCAGCTCCAGCGAGGTGCCTGTTGTGGGTGGTGGAGGGTCGTGTTTGTCCTGAAGCTGAAGTGGACGCAGCTGTGATCGGTCCAGTGAAGTCCGGTGGAGTGGCTGAAGGAGATGTGCTTGCTGGCGGAGAAGACGGGGTCAAGCGTGTGGCCGGCGTAGTGGGTGGGGGTGTTCACCAGTTGCTTGAGTCCGAGGTTGGCGAGGTTGTCCAGCAGGGCGGCGGTGTTCCTGTCGTTGTTGTTCTCCAGGTGGAAGTTGAGGTCCCCTAGGAGGATGTAGTCCGTGGAGGAGAGGGCGTGTGGGCTGATGAAATCTGTGATGTCTTCGCTGAATTGTGTGTGTGGTCCCGGCGGTCTGTAGATGAGGGTGCCTCTGAGGGTCGGTGTGTATCTGGAAGTGGAGGTGTTCGGCGGTGGTGATGGTGTCGTTGCAGTTGGTCGACATGCGGATGGCGTTCCTGTGTATGATGGCGATGCCTCCTCCGGTCTGGTTGGCGCGGTCTCTCCGGATGATCTTGTAGCCGTCCGGGATGGCTATGGCGATGTCGGGCGCTGAGGAGGCGTTCATCCAGGTTTCCGTGAGGAAGGCGACGTCTGGTGTCGAGCAGGTTCAAAAGTTCAACGGCGTGTCTGTGGACGGAGCGGGTGTTGAGCAGGATGCACTTGAGGTGGTTGTTGCTGGTGCTCGGCTTGTCGGGTGCGGTGCCGGTCCGGTGGCAGGTGAACTTGCAGGCTTGGCAAGTGAAGGGTCCGTGGGTGCCTTTCGGGGTGCCTCGGTAGCAGGCGGGGTCCGGTCGGGTTTGAGTGCGATGAGGGTGGCGGCATCGTAGGTCCGTCGTGAGGTCTGGCGACGCCGGGGGCCAGGGGTCCTGGCGATGGGCACGGTCCAGGCACGGACGGGCGTAGACGGGCTTGCCTTTGGCGCGCCTTCGGCACACAATCGGCGCGCACGCTGCACGTACGCGTGGGCGTCATAAGTTAGGAGCCGGGAGGGAGGAGCAGCTGGGTGGCGGGAGCGGGGCGGCGAATGGGCTGGCGGGGGCGGGGCCGCAGGGAGGCAGCGGCGGGAAGAGTCTGGTGCGGGCGGGCGTATGTGTGGTTCAGGCATATGCATGGTTAAGGAAAGCATTGTTTAGCTTGCAGTGAAACGGAACGAGTGCTTGAAGCAGTGTTGTATAGGTTGTTTCCCATATGATGCTGCCCTTAGCACCAAAATGGAGACTGTGAAAGACTGTGTCAGGCCACCATCCACCCTGCCAATCATAGGAACCGATGGCCCAAGCCCCACTGCATAAATGAAACTCCGTCAACAAGAGGGGCCAAGAAGGAACCAATCAGGAGGAATGTTGCAACAGCATCACCTCTACCTCCAATGTACAGATGAATCAGGCGACGGAGACCACCGCCTCACAAAGTGTCAGAAAGTGATTGAAGTCCAAACTGAACCATAACAAACCACAAAACACCAGTAGCAAACAGAGAACATCACATTAGAATGAAGTAAAAGGAGGCCCCCCACAACACGGCGGAACATAACCAGTCATTTTATGGTGAATTGCATAGCATCCAAATCACTGCAAGTAAGCCCTCCACACCCTTTTTTTTGTGTATGCAAATTTTACCCTAGTCTAAATCAGCGGGAAGCCACGACATCCCAAAAACACGTGCCCTGGCTGGAAAGATACAGAGACATCGCAGATCAGTAGCCTGGAAAACAGTGGAGCACAAAAAAGCCAGTCGCATCACATGCCGATGCCGAGCCAATCGCTGGCCCTGGGAATATCAGCACTAACGTACCGCCATAACCAAAATACCAGTACCCGCACCATTGTGGCTGAATTCATCACTTGGCCTGCAAGAAAACTACACATAGCCCAGACAGGCTGTGTCAACAGACCACCCGGTTCGGCTCAAAACAGAGACCCCGCATGCCGATCAGCTGGGAGCCAAGGAGATCTCGCCACCCTGGAAACCCAGACATGTCCACCTAGGCTGGAGGAAGGCACCACAGGCCTATGGCCAGGCACAAGCAATACAAACCTAAGTGCCAGTGTGAGATCAGAAGACCATTCCTTTATGCCCCAATGAACACACAAACCCCCAACACCAGATCACAGACAAAGGAGTCAAATGGCCAAATGCCAACAGGCATGCCCCGTTCAAAGCCCTAAAAAGGAATGCACAAAACATAATGGAAAATGTCCGGGAAACCTGCCAAACCACCTAATCGTGACACAAAATGAAGAAGTAATGTACCTAACATGAAATGTGAGTTAAACCTGCAAACCAGAATCCACTCCTAATATATGTTTTGGAAATCACGGGCCACAACATCCCATCACACCCAAAGTCCAAAAAAGAAAAATGCTTACAAACAACATCATTATTCTAATTGTATTGTAATTGCATTTATATAGCGCTTACTACCCCTGACGAGGCATCGAAGTGTTTTTTCGGCGAGTAGCAAGCTACTCCGGAACCCATAAAGAATTAGTGTTGAATTAGTATGGTGAAATTTGAAAGTAATTTGAGTGGTGGGTAGGTTAGTCAGTTATTTAGATTCAGAAGGATAACAGAGGGATAGAAGAGGGAAAAAGGTTTGCATTTATATAGCGCTTGTAACCCTGAGGTTTTCCCAAACCCCTTGGCAGGAACCGAACTCCTGCTTTGATTGGAACAAAGAAACCATAACCAAGTGCTGGCACCCACAAGTGTGGCACACGGCTGCAGGCAGGCCTCCATATACAGCCAACCCAATAAGATGATGGACGGAGTGCTGAAACTTTTCAAACATTCACCACCAGTAGAGAGATCTGAGTTAAATCCATTGCTCTTTTGCTCACCATGCCACCCCAGTTTGAACCCAGATATATGCAAATCAGTCTTGACACTGCTTCCCATGGGAACAATCCAGTCTGAACTGCCAGGCCAGTCCTCCCTGGACTGGAAACAAGCATCATGAGACCGGTATTGGGGTATTAATCCTCATCAGCCAGGCTAGCTTGAATCCAGGGGCACAGCAAGCATGGGACGCACATCTGGGCATACCCTTGGCCACTGAAGGCGAACACAGCAAACACAACAAGATGATTGTAGGCAGCTGGCTCTGTATATACTATATTAAAGTGAGGTATAGTGTGCACAGAGTCCAGTGGAACCCAAAACATAGGCAGAGGTGAAGTAGATAGCACCTCACTATCTATTTGTGGTAGTGTGGTCGAGCAGTAAGGCTTTATAAGAGGACAGTGTTAAGCATTTGTTGTATACACTCAGTCAGAAAATTAATTCACACACTTAAAGACTGAACTTCAGACAAATTGTTTTTGCAAAAAATATTATTTTAGTTATTTTAATTTCTAGAACTAAGCAAGCCTAGCACAGGTAAACAATACACACTTTACAGTAGTAATGCAGTTTGTAAACATTGGATTGCAATTGTAAATGTACTTTGATTGGATTACAGTAAGGTTACTGTTAAGGCAATGCTTTTCAGAATACAGTACATATAATTCGCATAGGATTTTTAGTAAAATATCAGGCAAGTTACTTTTCAGATTACTTTTCTTACACAGTGGAATATACCTGGATACTGCACAGGGACTTTTCCTGTAAACGGGTAAGTAAAAGCATTTTGGTTATTTAGTTACAGTTTTAAAAGATTTCCTAGATTTTCCAGCTCAATACTTGAAACTTTTCATAGAAAAACAGTCAATGTTATCCTAAGGAGGAAAATAGTGTTAGTGGTTCAAAGGTAAGTACTTTGTTGTGGAGTTCTGGGGTTAGACTCAGGGGTCCCCCAGGGTCAAGGATGCACTCTTGTTACAACCTCAGCGGTACTAACGGGTGCAGAGTGCTGAGGCCCAATGTTATCCAGTGGGGGTTAGGGTACCTCCGGTTGGTGGCTGCTGACGAGCAGGCCACTGGGCTGTGGGAACAAAGCTCCTGGACTTAAGCTCAGGGCAAATGGGGGTTTAGACCAGCACAAAAGATACACCCTCAGCGACACTGGGGCGGCCGGGTGCAGAGTGCTGTTTTGGCGCCGGGAGCCCTGTAGCTTTCAATGGTAAGAGGGCATAAGCCTTTCCCTGATTGGCTGAGTCTCCCCATCTGCAAGATGGCGGGGACGGAGAGTTGTGCTTCACCTCGCCTCCCCCATCTGAGGGGTGGAGTTGGCAGAGGTGGGCCCACCTCTCTTCCTCACTTGTTTTTAACACCGGTTCTCCCGCCCAAATTGGAGGTCAGAACCAGAGGAGCCTAGTTGCTGAAAGCAGCAAGTGGCCTGGGTAAGCTCACAAAGGCGGCAAGCCTTTGAAACGTCCCCTTCGTGAACCCTACCCATCTTGGGGGAGGAGGCTTAGCACCTCGTCCTAGGATGTGCATGGTTTCAGGCCCCTGAAAGTAGCAGGCTCTTGACCCAGGGGTCCAGAAACATGTCTGGTGGTGGCAGCTGAAAGCAGCCACTCAGCCTGGACACTAGTGGTAGGTCGCTTTTCGGGGGGCATCTCTAGTATGTCCTCTGTGTTAATTTGTCATTAAATCCCACACTGCCATCAGTGTGGGTTTAATGTGATGAGAAGTTTGATACCAAATTTCTCAGTTTTCAGTGTAGCCATTATGGTGCTGTGGAGTTCGTAATGCCCAACTCCCAGCACCATATACTCTTAATGGCAGCACTGCACTTACAATGGCAGTGGTTTGTAGGCATGGCACACAGGGATGTGTGCCACGCCGACTCTTCACTTTGATCTGAACCAAAACACGCAGCCTGCAAAGGCAGTGTGTGAGTGTAGTGGTGCAGGGCCTCTAAGGGTGGCACAATAAATGCTGCAGCTCTTAGGGGTCTTCTCTGGTCACAGTGCCCGGGTACCTGTGGTACCATTTACTAGGGACTGCCCTGTGGCCAGAGATGCCAATTGGGTTTTGTTTTCAATGCAGTTTTAGGGAAAGATCATATGCTCTGGGTACCTGATTGGCAGGAGCCCAGGGTACACTCAGTCAAAGTACATCAGCAGTTCAGCGAAAAGAGGGGGCCACCATGCAGAAAGAGGGCACTTTCTCACACAACATCCCCGTCCCCCAAAGGATGAGACTAACCTTTCCCTAGAGTGTCTTCATTTTGTAAGTGGAAGAACCTGGGAAGCCCATCTTCATTGGCATGGGCAGTCCCATGTCTGTGGTCCATCTCCCTGTATGGAGATGGACCACCTCAACAGTTTAGGATTTTCACCTTTCATTTGCATTAGCCATCTCAGAGGTCTGTGGTCAGTTTGAACTAGGAAGTGAGTACCAAACAAGTATGGTCCAGGCTTCTTCAGGGACCACACCACAGCAAAGACCTCCCTCTCAATGGCACTCTGTTAGACCTGGCACCATTGGCGTGGGTCTCCCTTCCATTTTTCTTCACTGTTGCCTCCTATGTTTTGCTATGTTTTTGCTGGTCTTGATGCTTTGGCCACTTTGCCACTGCTAATCAGTGCCAAAGTGCAAGTGTTCCCTACTGTAAAGTATTGTAATGGATTAGTGACATGGGGCCCGATTCACAGAACTAACTTAAGACAAAATTCTAAACTTACTACCATTTTAGTATTCACAGAAGGCACTTACTCATTTCGGTTTTCACAGAAGTTAGGAGTCCTAATTTGGGACTCCTAAATGCCTTCTGTAAGTTAGGATTGTTCTTAGTTTAGGAGTAGTAAAGTTAGGACTCCTAACTTTACAACTCCTAAACTGAGAAAAATCCTAACTTTAAGACTTTCGGTATACACAGAAGACATTTAGGAGTCCTAAAGTTAGGAGTCCTCACTTTACTACTCCCAAACTGAGAAAAATCCTAACTTTTAGACTTTCGGTATTCACAGAAGGCATTTAGGAGTTCTAAAGTTAGGACTCCTAATTTCTGTGAATACCGAAATGAGTAAGTGCCTTTTGTGAATACCAAAATGTTAGTGAGTTTAGGATTTTGTCTTAAGTCAGTTCTGTGAATCGGGCCCTCCATGATTGGCTATTTGGTTTACTTGTCAGACCCTAGTATAGTGCACTGCATGTGCCCAGGGCCTGTAAATCAAACGCTGCTGTGGGCTTGCAGCACTGATTGTGCCACCCACCGGAGCAGCTTGTAAACTATGGCTCAGGCCTGTTTTCGCAGAGCCTGTGTGCAGTCTGGGACTACCATGTCGACTTGGCCAGTGTACACACTTGCCAGTCCCCAAAACCTTCCCTTTTCTACATGATAGCCACCCCTAAGGTAGGCCCAAGGGCAGGGTGCATTGTATGTGAAAGGTAGGACATGCCCTGATGTGTGTGGCATGTCCTGATAGTGAATTACAGCCAATTTTCTTTTTCACTATTGCAAGGCTACCTACTCCCATAGACCAGAATGGGCTGTTTGATTATAACATCTTATAATCCTAACTGGCTCAGGGAAGTAGGTAGAAATTCGAGTTTAGTATGCCTGAACTCAGAATGTCAAAATACATCTTTTCGTGAAGGTGGTTTTTACATTCTGTGTTTGAAAATACCACTTTTAGAAAGTAGGTATTTTATTGCCTAACCATCCAGCCTGCCTCTGCTAGGTTTGTGTATTTCATGTCTGGTGTGTTAGAGACAGGGGCTGGGGTGGATCCAGGAGTCAGCGTGAGTCAGCACTAGGCTGAATAGACCAATCTGCATTGGGAGTGGTGGGAGGAATAGCACCTGGTCCTGAATGGGGTTGTGTCTGCCTTTCAAAATGCTTGTTCCACCTTCTGTGGTGCGTCTGATGTCCCTGGCCCACACTGACAAAGGAAGAAGTTGTGCACTGGCAGAGGGCACCTAGAACTGGTTTGGGCTGGGCACAGGACCCTCTGCCTTCAGAGGACAGAGGATTTACTGGTATAAATATTGGGGCCCAGACTCCAAAACTTTAGATCACTTCTGGGAATTAAGACACACCTTTGCTGAGGAGAAGAACCAGGAAACTGAAGGAGGAGACTACCTCTAAGCTGTGTGCTGTTTGGGGGTTGGCCTGCAGTGGTTGCTTCATTACCAAAGAAAGGAGAAAAAGGACTGAGTGTGCTTTCATCATCTTGAAGAAGAATCTCCAAGGGCTTGAACTGTGCTTGCCTCCTGCCTGAAGTCTCAGGGATACAATACTTCACCACCAGCTCCTCCCTGAATTCCCCTGCTGGGAATTGAAGTGCCTGCCGTTGTGCTGGGCCTTCTAAGAGACTGTGTGTCACTGGGAGCTAGAAGCGCGACTCTACAAAGAAGCGTGTCGTTGCATCACCGAGTAAGCGTGCCGCCGCTGCCGCCATCGCATCGCCGAGACGCGTAGCATTACCGGAGAAGCGTCCAGCCGCCGCAGAGGTCGTCATCGCATCACTGGAGAAGAGTGTCACAGGGCCTGTCGTGGCTCAGAAGTTCACAGAGACGCAGCACGGCCGTCGGGTGTGCACGTATCGCATCTACGTTGCCGCACCGTAACCAGGATGCCATTTTGTCGCATCCCACCGGAGCGTCATCGCATTGGATCGCAGTAAGAAACCGGTGCGTCAACTCTCCACACAGTAAGGAAGCGATCCTCAACTCCCCTGCGCAGCAGTAAGGATCCGACGCATCCACTCCCCTGAGTGTAAGGAACGGCGCATCACCTTCCCGGTGACCCTTTTGTTTGTTTTTAGGTTACACATCCCAGGTACTTTGAGAGTAAAGTGTTGCATTTACAATCTAAAGTGAACTAAGATATTTCTACCATTTTAAAGTCTTATTTTTATTACAGTATTGTGGATTTTTGTCGTTTGGTCTTGTGTTAAGTCTAGTAAAGATTACTTATTTTTCTAAACTGGTGTGGTGTCCATTTGTGGTGATATTACTGTATGATTGTGTGTGTCCACAAATGCTTTACACATTGCCTCTGAGATAAGCCTGTCTGCTCGTGCCAAGCTACCAAAGGGGTGAGCTGGGGTTATTTTAGAAGTGTAGCCCCTTACCCTGACTAGAAGCAAGGGTCCCTATTTGGACAAAGGTGTATACCATTGCCAACTAGAGACCCCCATTTCTAACATACTTCAACGCTGCTCCATGCGAAGAAACCTTCTGCTTATAAAAGCAACAGGTTGGTCTTGGCCTTCATCATTGGTCTGGGATAGGACCGCTCCTATCCCTAGCTCAGAGGCGTCAGTCCGCACAATGAACTGCTTGGCATAGTCTGGAGCTTTGAGAATTGGTGCTGAGCACATTGCCTCTTCAGGGTGTCAAAAGCCTTTTGACAGCTAACTGTCCAGTTTACCTTTTGGGGCATCTTCTTGGAGGTACGTTCTGTGAGGGGAGCCACAATGGACCCATATCCCTTCACAAACCTTCTGTAGTACCCAGTTAAGCCAAGGGATGCCCTGACTTGGGTTTAGGTTGTTGGAGCTGCCCAGTTCAGGATAGCCTGGATCTTGGGCTGTAAGGGTTGTACTTGGCCTCCACCAACAAGGTGACCCAGGTACACCACAGTTCCCTGCCCTATCTGGCATTTGGATGCCTTGATAGCTAGGCCTGCAGTTTGCAGAGCATTTAAAACCTTCCCAAGGTGGATCAGGTGATCCTGCCAGGTGGAACTAAAGACAGCAATATCATCTAGATAAGCTGCACCAAAGGACTCCACCCAGCAAGGACTTGATTCACCAACCTCTGGAAGTTGGCAGGGGCATTCTTTAAACCAAAGTGTATAATAGTAAACTGATAATGCCCATCAGGTGTGTAGAATGCTGTCTTTTCTTTCGCTCCTGGTACCATGCAAATCTGCCAGTCCCCTGCAGTTAAGTCAAAGGTACTTAGAAATTTGGCTGCGCCTAGTTTGTCTATCAGTTTATCAGCTCTTGGGATAGGGTGAGCATCTGTCTTGGTGACAGAGTTGAGCCCTCTATAGCCCACACAGAACCTCATTTCTCTGTTTCCATCCTGTGGATGAGGTTTGGGGAGTAGAACCACTGGGCTGGCCCAGGGGCACTCAGAGGGTTCAATAACCCCTAACTCCAGCATTTTGCTGACTTCAGCTCTGATGCTTTGCTTGACTTGATCAGACTGGCGATAGATTTTGTGTTTGACAGGTGAACTGTCACCAGTGTCCACATCATTGGTACACCAGTTCATCTGATCAGGGGTCAAGGAAAAGAGCTTTGCATACTGCTGCAAGACTTGCTTGCAATCAGTCTGCTGTTGGGCAGAGAGGGTGTCTGAGAAGTCAACTCCATCCACTGACCCATCTTCTGGGCTGCATGAGAGGAGGTAAGGGAGAGGTTCGTTTTCTGCCTCCTGATCCTCATCAGTCACCATCAGCATGATGATGTCAGCCCTATCATAGAAAAGCTTAAGCAGGTTCACATGGATCACCCTTTTGGGTGTTCTGATTGTGCCCAGTAGGTGACCTTACTTTTCTTTTCTAGGCTAGGGTAAGGGCCACTCTCTGTCCTGGAGAGCCATTGGTGCCACTGGCTCCAGAACCCACACCTTCTGCCCAGGTTGAAATTCTACCAGTACACCTTTTTGGTTATACAAGTGCGTCTGAAGCTACTGGCTGGCCTCAAGATTCTTGGATGCTTGTTCCATGTACTCAGCCATTCTGGACCTTAGGCCAAGCACTTAGTCCACAATATATTGTTTGGATTTTTGGAGAGGCTTCTCCCAACCCTCTGTTACAAGACAGAGTCGTCACCTCACAGGATGGCCAAACAGAAGTTCCAAGGGGGGAAACCCTACTCCCTTCTGTGGCACCTCTCAGTAAGCGATAAAGCAAGCCTGGTAAGAGGACATCCCATCTCCTTTTGAGTTTTTCAGGGAGCACCATAATCATGCCTTTCAATGTCTTGTTGAATCTCTCAACAAGGCCATTGGTTTGTGGGTGATAGGGTATAGTAAACTTATACTGCACTCCACACTCTTTCTACATGTGTTTGAGATAAGCAGACATAAAGTTGAAACCAATGTCTGAAGCCACCTCCTTAGGAAACCCTACCCTGGTAAAGACACCAATGAGGGCCTTGGTTACTGCAGGAGCTGTAGTAGTCCTACAGGGAATCGCCTCAGGATACTGAGCCCCATGATCCACCACCACTAGAATGAATTTGCTTCCCGATGCTGTGGGAGGTTCAAGTGGACCCATACGTCCACACCTACTCTTTTAAAGGGAACCCCAACCACTTGTAGTGGTATCAAGGGGGCCTTTTGGTAGCCCCCTGTCTTACCACTGGCTTGACAGGTGACACAGGAGCGGAATAACACCTTCAACTTCTGAGACATCTGGGGCAAGTAAAAGTGGCTGACTAGTCTTTCCCAGGTTTTGGTTTGGCCTAGATGCCCAGCTAGAGGGATGTCATGCGCTAAATTTAGGAGGAACTCCCTGTACTTCTGAGACACTACCAATCTCCTAGGCTCTAGTGTCGGGGTCTCTGGCCTCAGTGTACAGTAGTCCCTCTTTATAATAAACTTTGTGGGTACCACTGACATCTCCATTTTCCTGCGCAGGAGCTTGCTGCCTCGGGCTTTCAAGAGTTGGACAGTTCTGCTGTCCAAGTCACAGCTCTTCACCAGAAGGCCCCCTGGGTCCAAGAGTTCAACCTGGTAAGCGTCAAGCTCCATGGGCTCAGTTCCCTCTGGGGTGTCGCTGAGGAGAGGGGTCCTGATCCTTTTGCTGTACATAAGCTGGTTCCCCAGTCTTCTTACCTTTCCTCTTGGAAGGTTGAGCCATACTTTCAGGCTCCAACACTTACCCTGTTTTCTGCTCTGTGCTCTTGTTTTTACACACAATCTCAAGGATATCCAGCATTTCTACATTGGTTTTCAGTTCAACCTCAGCCCATGCTGAGGTTTCCAGGACATTGCCCAGCAGACATGCAGCTGGTAGCTTTGGAGAGACCACTACCTGTTTCAGGCCAGTAACCCCCCCCTAACCTCCCCAGTCTAATGTCACCATAGCCATTGCTTGGTTAGTGGTAACACTGTCAGCAATGGTGACTGGGTAATCGAGTATTGCTCAGCGGAAACCAGTGTGTCTCACCACATAGTGACACAGGCCCCTGTACCCCTCAGAGCTTCTATCCTAGTTCCATTAATTCAAGGGTATTGCAAATACTTCTTTAACACCCTGGCTGCGTCCGGAATTCCCCGCCGGTGCTGGGCATTCCGATCGCGGGCGCGGTCATAACGGCTCCAGGCCGTCATCAGCACACGCCCACCGTGACGCATGACGACCGGGAGCCGTCATCAACACCGAAGGGGTTAAGTTGGGTGGCCACACAGCTACAGTGGCAAACTCAACATCCCCTTCTGAAACTAGAACTGCTTCAGTGTCCAACCCAATTTGCTCTTGGCACACTGTTGATCCCACCTGGAGACTGGCTACACCAGGAGTAGCTGTACTAGGACTAGAGGGCTTCTTGTTAGGACAAGTAGCATCTCCAGTTAAGTTGTTACACCAGGCCTTTAAAGGGTAAAAGTTATTTCCACTGTACCTATTATTGGACTGGGAAGAATATTGGGACCCACCCCCCTGTGCAGGTTTTTGGGGCCCTTTTGAAGACTCTGACTTTTTATCTTGGGGCTTCTCATCACCTTTCCCCCGGGGAGGTTTTGTAACCCCTTTCTTGTGGACACCTCCAGTCGTTGTTTTTGTCATCCTTGTCTTGACCCAATGGTCTGCCTTCTTTCCCAATTCTTGAGGAGATATTAAACCTAGGTCTACCAAAGGCTGATGTAGCTTTTCATTAGTGCAATTACTTAAGATGTGTTATTTTATGAACAGATTGTAAAGGTCATTGAAACCATGCACATTGTGTCTAGTTAACCAACCATCTAGTGTTTTAACTGAGTAGTCTACGGAGTCAATCCAAGATTGGTTTTGGGTTTTGTGAGTCCCCTGAATCTAATTCTATATTCCTCAGTTGTGAGTCAAAATCCCTCAATCAGAGTTCTCTTGATGAGGTCATAAGACCCAGCATCTGCCCCATAAAGGGTCAGGAGTCTGTCTCTGAAGTTACCAGAGAACAGTTCCCAAAGGAGTTCCCCAAATGTGACTTCTTCACTTTCAAGCCCTTTGAAAGGCTGTGAACCATTTTGTGATATCATCACTCTCTTCATATTTAGGGACAATCCCTTTGGGGATTTTAGGATCATAAGATTGTTCTTAATCCTTATTAATTAAATTGCTGCCACCATTGATGGGTGTTAGGCCCATCTCTGCCCTCTAACTCTCTCTCTCTTGCTCTCTCTCTCTCTCTCTAGAGCCAACAACATGGTCTCTAGATCCAGTCTTTTGGTCAACCTTGCTTAAAGGCTGTCCTCCTCATTGAGGCAGTCCTCGAAGTCCTTAGTATTGCCTGACCCCACTGTGTAGAATCTAGGTACTGAGAGGTTGATTCTTGGAGTCAGGGCCACAGAGGCCCTTTTCTCCCTATGAAGTGAGGGGGGGTTGATCTAACTGTTCATCCCCTTCCTCGTCTTCCTCTTTCGACTGGTCTTCACCATTTTCAGATGGGCGATCCTTAGCATACACAGCCTACAGCTCCTGGTACTTTTGTTTGGTGAGGTGGGACTCCATGGCTATGTTTTAATTATTGCATAGGGACCTTAACTCCTTGAAAGACAAGTGTAGGTAAGGGGTGAGGTCAAGCTCCATAACCAGGTCCTCTATGACATTTTGGTTATTTTCACTAACAGCTGGGTTCTTGTTTTGAGACATTGTTAAAAAATAATTTCTAACCCTAGCTAAAGTGAGTTTTTATTTTTCTAAAATTCTACAGGGACTTAACCAAGGCTGTAGCGAGACTTTTAGTAATTTTGCAAAATATGCCAATTTGAAAAAATCAGAATTCTAAAGACGATTTAAGAGTTCTGTCATGTGATCAGGTGGTAACAAAGTAGACCAACAAATGCAAAGTTGTATATCCCACCGCTCTTACACCAATGTAGGAAGCTGGCTCTGTATGTATATACTATATCAAAGTGAGGTATAGTGTGCACAGAGTACAGTGGAACCCATAAGGTAGGAACAGGTAAAGTAGATAGCACCTCACTCTCTATTTGTGGTAGTGTGGTTGAGCAGTAAGGCTTTATCAGAGGACAGTGCTAAGCATTTCTTGTAAACAGTCAGAGCCATGTGCAGCTGGAGAACCTTCAATGGACCTCCGGCTGGGTAAAAACAGGCGTGCAGACATCCCACAGAACCCAGAAAACGCACTGCATGAATAATAGCCCGCATCTCACCGGTATCAACACCAACATGCGGCACACTGCTACTGAACAGTGAAAAGGAAGTAGCTGTCACAACCACCATACGCACTACCATGTCTACAGACACAAAGAACAGGAGGTGTAGTAGGCGGTTTTTATATTGGTAGGAGGTGTGTCTACGAGGCTCAGGGGCCTCATTATATAAAGAAGTGAAGCTGGAGGGACTAGCAGGTAAAGCTCTCTGCGTGACATGATAGTATAGGTACCCACAAATTTAAAGGTGTATAAATAACTACTGCTCCTAAACTCAATGTCTTTTATGAATTTCAGAATTACCTAGGTTTTTTTAATACCAATTTTCCACTTTTTTAATATATGAGTTGCTGTGTGCTCAGTACACATTAAAAAAAATCATTGTAAGCTGCAGCTCAGCTACTGGCCTTATGTACCTTGTGTTCACGAAGAACCTACAAACCCTATATATCCCTGCATCCAGAAGGCTCTATCGAACATTAGGTATATTGCTTTCCTAATTCGGCCATCGTTACACGAAATTACTCATGAAAACGTTGTCACAAATGGCTATTTTTTCCTAATCATTTTTATTATTATTTTATTTGAACAGTTTCAGGAAAATCTTGAGGCATCCACACAAATGACCCCTTGCTAAATTTAGACATTAGTCTACTTTTCAGAACTATATAGCTTTCCCACACAATCCTTGGGTTTCACAAGTGTTTCAACCATAAACTGCAAGCACAAAAATGATGAACATGCATTTGCAATGCAATCGGTCTCGCCTTTGGGTCCTTCTATGTATTTAGCTATGCAGCACATTGGCCTGGGTGCTGAAACATCTACTGTTCTTTAACATGGAGGGAAAGTAAGCACCAAACTGTGTGACACGCCAGGTATGGGAACACATTGAGAGAAATATTGCCTTTCAGCGATAAATATTATAGTCCAAAGCTCTGTTTTTAATATAAAATCAGGGCCTTCTGTGGTCATATCACTGAAAATACAAGATTTGACAAAAATATTATTGTCTGTGGGTGCTCGTGGAAGACAATTTCTATGGACTGGAGTCTAGAGAATGCTAAAGTGATTCTGGTATTTTACTGACCTCTCATGGTCTTTTCTATCAAGAAGGTTAAATAGAGGCAGTTGAAAAAAAAAATAGTCCCTAAGCGGAAGCAGACAAGTCCTAGGGATGATCTCCAGAGACCACAAAGTACACACACATAAGTATATACCAAAATATATACAAGAGGTCACGAATGCTCGACCTAAAAATGGGCTGCCTCTTAGAAAAACGCCATAACTATAGTAAAAAAAAGAATCTGTTTTTAATAAGCTTGTTCCTGAAAGCTGGGAAGACTGAGATCTTAGCACAGCAAACCTTTTGTTGATTCTATTTTTAGGGGGGAAAAAACACTTTATTACACAGCACATTTTTCCTACTTTTCAGAAAAAATTAAAATGTTGATACATTTTGGCTATTGTCTCAGTTAACGTTCACGCCATCCGAACCAGGCCCCAATAGCTCACACTCTCAACGATTTGACCGTTTGTGACAGTTGGTTATTTGTCGGTTTAATCTGCATAATGTTAGTCACTTCGTTCATTTAGGCTGTCCTAAACCAATCCTCATACTGTAATCACACCATTTCTGCTTACCGACTCTCTTCATCTCTATATTAGTGTTGCTCTTGAACATATTTGTCGAGCATCACACACAGAGCTACGTTGTCGATATCTCATTTTATACATCCTATGTAAAGCTACTTATCCTATTTCTTCTTTTCCTGTAAAGCAGCCAGATATCTTCGGGTCTAGCTAGAGCTATATCAAACTTAAAAATAAAAAAATTTGCTCTAAGGGAATCTACAAATCCCGGTTACCTTTAGAATCCCAAGGATGTTGGCAAAAAGTACAAACATTTGTTGTTTATACCATATGTGGAGACAAAAATATGGAGGTGCAGTGCTTAATTTGAGCCCATGGTTTCCGGTGCTCGGCACCGGCACTTTATTGTCAACATCGGCACTAATGACAGTCTGCCACATAGTGGCACGGTCTAATTTATAGATGAGCACAACAACAGTTATTTATAATTCAGTAAACATAAAAAAATACTAATAAGTGCCACCCAAGCCAACACTTGCAGGTGTGTGATGATTAGTAGCTGTGGTGGTGCGGTTATTGACAGCAACGGCAGAGGGAATGACATGGTGGGAGCTGCAGTGGCTGCTTATCAAGAGCCCTGGCTCTTCATTTTCTACAAATTAAGCACTGTGACAGGAGACGTAAAGCGCAAAGTACCTCAAATAGCAAAAAATAGGGCTCAGCACTGCAGTGCAAAAGTCTCAGCAGGAAAGCGGTTGATAGATTAAAGATGCCCGCTCTTGGATGCATCCAAGGTGAACCAGAGGTTAATTTAAAGTCTTGGAACAATATTTTAAAAGTTGGGGTGTTTTAAAAATCCATGGCAACGGTCCGCGCTGCTGAAGCCTCGGCGTTGGCTGAACATCCTATGATTCTGGGCAAATCACTTAATCTCCCCGTGCATACCCAAAAAAATTAAAAATGAATGTGTCCTCATGTAACGTAACTGGCGCTCATGCAAAGCGCTCCAATACCTTTGGGTCGAGTTCGCCCTATATATATATACACACACACACACACACACACACACAGGATATATATTAAAGTGCCCACTTTGGGCAAATTAATTACAAGGGGTCACTAAGGTAAATTATTCTGACACATGCGGAATCTAGTTATGGGGAAGGTGGGGTCAAATGGGGAAGGCAGTGAAGAATACTAGGGAACCTAAGAAATGTAATGTTTTGGTCTATACGACGCGCTTGTACTGTAGTTTACAGTATTTAAATCCATATATCCCGAAGCACTTAATATTGTTTCTCTAAAGTAGAGGTGCTCATCGTCGCAACGTGCATTACATTTATTATTTTATATTACTCCTGCCGCTGCCGGTGCAGTGATGAATTCATTACTTGTTCACACGGCAACTTTGGGTATTCCAGTTAACCCGTCGCCAGTGTGCTTCACGCAGTTCATTTCCTTTGCCGCTGAACAGTATTTCCCTTCTTTTTCAAAAACTGTAATGTGAACTTTTCTTGCACTCCTGTCCTAAATGACCCGGACAATAAGATGCCCTGGGCGGTAGCGGAGACACGTGCTCCTTCCTGCCTTGCGCTCTTCCCCAAACCCTACTCCTCTGGGCTCGGCCCTGTCCCTGACGCCGGGCTGGCAGCCCACCTTCCACCGCGACTCGCCGCGCTCACCTGCTCCGCTGTCCCGACTCTCCCAGGTCCGCCCAGTGCCCCGGGGCGGGTGAGGTGGGCCCGGTGCTCTGGGTCCAGAGCACCGCTCCGCCCTCATCTCCTCACCCGGCCGCCGCTGCTGGTTCCTCCGGTCTTCCGGACGGACTCTGTCTCCCAGGCCTTTTGTATGCCGGTTGCCCTGGCAACCACGACCATCTGCCGAGTCGAGTAGGGATCATTCCGACCCTCTACGGCCTGACCAGCTATAAAGCCACGGTGCAGCACAGCATCAACGAGCTCGACGCCCCTTTCCCCCAAACAGTACAAACAGCAGAGAAAAACTAAAGTAAAATAATAACAAATGTCGGGAACAGCACAGGAAACTCGACCAGGCAGTCCGTGTTCTTGAAAACATCTTATTCCTTAAGCAGTCGAGTCAAGGTTTTATAATCCTGGATGAGGTACACTTTTTGAACCCCATGAACTCGGTTTTCACCACCCATTTAGTTTTTGTAGTATAATGTATTCTTTGTTTACGTTATCTTAGGTTCTGACGTCATCAGGAATGTGTGTTCTGTTATGCTCGTACTTCAGTTGAGAGCTGGCTTAGGATTGTAACTGACTTGTCATTTGAAGCTTAGATATCTTCGCGATGGACACATTTTTTGTAGACTACCTTTACCCCTTCCTCCCTCTTGCCTACTGAGGCCCCTGTGCCTCCAATCACACACCTTTCCAACTGAAAAATCCCTCTCCCCTCCATAGCTCCTGTTTCTTTTTTGTGTCCATTACACATCTGTGGGCAAGCGTGGTGCGCATTCTCCAGCGTTTCACTGTGGCTCCATCCTCTCCAGCACAGTTGGGGAGCTCGCAAGGACCAGATTTTGCCTTGCTTGGTTTGGCCACCTTCGGCAGTGTCCCGAGGCAGAGTCAGCGGAGAGGCGTGATGGCGCGCTACAGGTGAGTGCGGATGGTCAGGCTTCCTGCGATGTGGTGGGCGGTGCTCTTGCTGACCTCTCTTTCCTATGGCCGGGCTGGAGGTCTGCAGGCGCTTTCCTCGTTGCTGCGGTGGTGGTGTCTCCTGGGAGTGCTTTTTTCTTGCAGGCCTGCCCCTGGCAGTGCGTGCGGGCTCACAGCTTGTAGGTTTTGGCTCGTTCTTTCTAGGGGCCTGGTGTGCTTGGGATTGGCTAACTAGCTTCAAGAAACTTTTAAAGGGAGGAGGAGCTTCGCGCGCATCCGAGATGGCCGCGTGAGCACAGGGCTCCCGAGACCCTCACCGCCTCCCGCATCTATCCTGAATGATATCCTGATTCCGAAGATGGGTTATTGAAGGCGCAGCCCAGCTGATGTACTAGCTGCTTTCAGGAATCAATTTGGACTTTGGGTTCCTGAGCTATGCCATCCTGCACTTTTGTGGCCTACCCCGTGGAGCTACCTGGGCCTTGAGTCGCGACTGAACCCGGGCAGTAATTCAACAACACCGGCTAAAGGGGTCCAGATCTCGGCCCGAATTAACTTTCGGTTTCATTTTTGCTGCCTGGCGTTCCTCCTTACCGAGACAGACACTGGGCGCAGCTGGCTCCCGTGCTCACTACTTGGGCCTGGGGCCGGCGAGTGCTTGGCTGTGGAATTATATTGGCCTTTATCTGCCTTTGGTGATCCCGTGGGCGAACTCTGAGGAGCCATTTGGACCAGATCTCAAGCGCCCCTCCGGGGTACCCAGCCCGCCATGACAGGCAAACCTGAGGGTGACAAATGGAAAGTGAAGACCACCTTCAGAGGAGGCGCGTCCCAAACGAATGTTATGGACCGTTACACTCATCCTAAAGGATCCCCGGGTGGCACACCGAAGGTCCGTGAAGAAGCGTCTGATGACCCTACTGTTTCGGCGGACCTAACGTTACAGGACGTCATGGGCGCCATTGCTGGCATCAAGACATCTATCGGCCAGCAGTACGAGGCCCTGGCCCTGAAGCTAGACACAGTGGCCATCGACGTTAATCTTATCAGAACGGATTTGGCGAAGACAAATGAGAAGGTCAAATCTCTTGATTTGAAGACCTCCAGCCTCACGACGGACATGTCTGACTTGCAAACGGAAGTACGCAACTTGAGATCCGCCAACGACTTCTTTGCTTGTCGTCTGGAAGAATTTGAGGGCCGTGCAAGGCAAAATAACGTGCGTATTATTGGGGTCCCGGAGAACTCTGGATCACTGTCTACTGATCTTTATGTCGAAGACCTCATCCTCAATCACCTCGCCCCCAAGGGACTGAGTAAATTCTTTGCGGTGGAACGCGCACACAGAGTGCCGGGAGGACAAGTGAAGCCAGGTTTCCCCCTGCGGCCGATCATCGCCAGAATTTTTAACTTCAGAGACCGGGACGCCATTTTGCAGGCTGCGCGGGCGGGTGGTCCTACGCAGTTCGAAAATACCACAGTGAACTTTTATCCGGATTTTTCCCAGTCCGTCCAGAAGCAGAGAATGGGATTTCAGGGGGTGAAACAGCGTCTTAGGGATATGGACTTGAAGTATGCGATGCTGTTCCCGGCCCGGCTGCGTGTGGAATATGAGGATCGGACACTCTTTTCTGATCGCCCGGAGGGAGTGAGTGACTGGCTGGATACGTTGCCTACCCGTCGCGATCGCAAGGAACAAACAGGTGGTGCTGGAGGGGGACTATTGGAACAGGAATGAACATTGGCGCCCGAGTCCCGGACAATGAACACAATGGACAACTGTGGCTTGTTGACTTCTGTGATCGTCTGCCTTTAAGTGCATCCCCGGAGGCGGCGGGGAAAGAGGGACCCTTTCCTCCTCTGGGTTTCTTCGTGTAGATTAGTTTTTTGCTAGGACGACAGGCACACTGCAAGTTGGGGTGGCTTTTGAGGCTATGCAGGGGTGCAGGGTGGGGGGGAGTTGCGCTGGGGTATTGTTGGGGGGAGGGGGGTATGTATGTTGGGAGTGTTTCAGTTTCTTTCTTCTTCAAGGCAATGAACTGTTACGACTTGGACTTTGGTGTGGTGCTCGTTATGAGGTGGGAGATCATCGTGGGTTCGGATGGGGGTAGGGGGCTGAAATTACTGTGTTGGAATGTGAATGGGTTGGGAGACCGGATAAAGAGGGGGGTGGTCTTGCAGATGTTGCGACGCCTTTCCCCTGATGTTGTGCTACTACAAGAGACTCATTTGATTGGAAATGCTTGCTACGCTCTGAACAGGCGGGGATATCGTCTCGCTGCTCATTCTGGGTTCACCTCTAGCTCTAGAGGAGTGGGTACCTTGGTCAGGACTTCTCTTCCCCTGGAAATCGATGACATAGTTCTGGACGCTAGGGGGCGATATGTTGTGCTCACAGGCAGGTGGGAGGGGAAAACTATCTCACTGATATCGGTGTACGTCCCGCCTGGCTTATAAACCACTACATTTGCAGACTTGGGACAAGTTGTTTTGGCTCTCCCGAATGGTGTCTTGATAATGGGTGGTGATTTTAATTCAGTTGTCTCCGGGAGGGAGGATCACTATCCCCCCAGAGACCTCACGAGTGCACAATCTTGGTTGGGTGAATTTTTAGAAGCGTTGGGGCTCGTGGATTGTTGGAGGTTGATGCATCCAGAACAGGCGCAGTACACTTTCCACTCAGACGCACATGGTAGTCTTTCTAGATTGGACTATATCCTGATACCGGCTGCCCAGTCTTCGTCAATTGGGGAGATTAGACATCTAGCTCGAGGCATATCGGACCACTCCCCTCTATGGTTTCAGATAAATATGACTATAGGCGCTGAAGGGAGGGTGGCCCGATCAATCCATGGTATCTTCACAACCACAAAACCCGTACTGAGCTGATCAAGTCACTGGATATGTACTTCGCAGAAAATGTGGGGTCTGTGTCATCGCCTGTCTCCCTGTGGGAAGCGTTTAAGACGGTTATCCGGGGACAAGCATTGTCATTAATTGGGTGTGCTAAGAAAAGCAGAAATGAGGCAGTTGTCCGTCTTGAGACTGAAATTTCTGAGTTGGAGAGTGCCTTAGAGCGGAATGTCACCCGAGACACGCTCCACGTCCTCAGTCTCAAGCAACTCGAATATAAGAATATGGTTACCGATGCGGCCAGGATGATGAGTAGGGAACATCAGGGACGGTTGTATGATGTGGGCGATAAGGCAGGAAAATTGATTGCTTGGTTGGATAGAAAGGAGAGGGCAAGCCGTGTGATTCCAGTGATTGAGAGATCTGATGGTATGCGAGTGACTGACCCGGCTGACATTGTTGAATGCTTCTCTGATTATTTCCGAGAGGTTTATTCTCCGGTATCTGATAGGCCCGAGGAGGATTCTCAATTGTTGCTAAGGGATATAGCGTTGCCTTGTTTGTCTGAGTCCGATAGGGACTGGTTGGATGCTGCACCCTCGATTGACGAGGTAGCTCTCGCGGTGCGCTCTATTCGCTCCGGAAAGGAGTTGGGCCCTAATGGTCTTCCCATCGAACTGTATAAGTTGCCCCCTGATACACTAGCGCCATATCTCCGAGATATGTTTTTAGCGGCGCGGGAAACTGGCTCCCTTCCTCGTGATCAGCGCCTTGCGACCATTGTGATCCACAAGGAGGGGAAGCCACGGGACCGCTGTGCGTCCTACAGGCCTATCTCACTTTTAAATGCTGAGCCTAAGATTCTTGCTAAGCTGCTTGCAAACCGCCTGATAAAAGTAATCAGTGAGCTGATCCATCCGGATCAGTCGGGCTTCATCCCAAATCGTAACACAGCCCTGAATTTGCGGCACTTGCATGGTGTTCTCGCGAGGGCGACGTCACTGCGTGAACCGGCCATTTTGGCGTCCCTGGATGCCACGATGGCCGTTGATACAATCGAATGGCCGTATCTTTGGGCTGCACTTGCAAAATTTGGTTTTGGCGCTGGATTTATTAGTGGGTAAAACTACTGTATGAGACACCACTGGCACAGGTTGTGGTAAATGGCCGGGTCTCCGGGCCCTTTGTTCTTGGGAGAGGCACGCGGCAGGGCTGCCCTCTATCTCCGCTTCTCTTTGCCCTCGCTTTGGAACCTCTCGCTGCCTGGCTGCGGTGGGAGCCCTCGATGGGAGGCATACGCTGGACCCCGGACTTTGAGGACCGCATATCGCTGTATGCGGACGATAGTTTGCTGTACCTCACGTCGCCTAAAAAATCGTTAAATGTATTGTTCGACGTGCTTAACTCGTTCCGGAAAAACTCCGGCCTAGTCATTAACTGGACCAAGTCCCATATATACGTGCTCGCTGGTGGCGTCCCCCTTCTGCCGCGTGGATGTCCTATCCAGGTGTCGCAGTCTGGTTTTAAATATCTGGGAGTTTTTATATCATTGGACCCTGCGGTCCGCTACGAGCGTAATTTACTCCCTCCGCTTCAACGTTTGCGATCGGACGTAGTGAGTTGGTGTAAATTACCGTTGTCTCCACTAGGGCGAGCGGCTCTTTTTAAAATGATGTCCTTACCGCGGTTTTTATACGCACTCCAGAATATATTTGATGTGATTCCGGCGAGATACTTCCGAGAGGTAGAGTCTTTACAGAGGCAATTGATATGGGGCGGGCATTCGCGTATCGCTCTTCCGAAGTTGACGCTTCCCTGGTATGACGGCGGTATAGCACTTCCGGATATCAGGCGGTATTATTGGGCTTCCCAGCTTGCTGCAATTAACCACGGGATGTATGGTCCGGCGCTGAATACAGCGTTTGAAATGGGTAGATGGCTGTTACCGGGGGGAGACTATTACAGGGCGCTCTATTCTGGGTCCTCTCGTGTACAGCTTTCGGGACCCACCGGGATAGCCGTACGAGTGTGGCATAGTGTGACTGCAGCCATGGGCTGGAGGGATCGATTGACCCGCGCGACTCCGCTTTATGCTTCTGCTAGACTGGGTGGCCTGTGGAGAACGAAAGGATTTGAGAAATGGGATATGATTGGCATCAGTAAAGTGCGTGATCTCTGGGGAGGATAAAGACTTTCGCAGAACTACAGATGGAATATACGCTGAGTGATAAGGAATTCTTCCGCTATGCTCAAGTTCGCTACGCGTTGAATTCGGTTTTCCCCGTGGGTAGCGACGTTCCGGACTCCTCCCCCCTCGAAGATCGTATATTAGACAGTCATGTGCCGGATAGCACTATTTCTTTGATCTACAAAAAGATGATTAATGATCGCTCAAGCTTGCTTGAGCACCTCAGGGCGACCTGGATTGCGGATGGTATTGAATTAGACGACGAGGACTGGCAATCTGCGATCTCCTCTCCCAGGGAGGTCGCAATCCCGGCCCGTCTCCGCCTGGTCCAGCTTAAAATCCTTCATCGGATCTATGTTACCGGCCCTCGCCTGATCCGTATGGGCTATTCGACGGATGGCTTGTGTAGGCGTGGTTGTGGTCTGCTTGGTACCTTTCTCCACATACTTTGGGAATGTCCTGAGATGGTGCTTTTCTGGAACCGTATACATGAGGTGATGAATGAAGTAACAGGTGTTGTGATGTCGCCAGAGGCCCGACAATGTTTGCTGAATGTATGGGAGCCAAATGACTATGACGTGTCGCAGCTACGATGGATGACCCTTGGTAATATGATTTCTAAGAGAGACATTGCACAGCTTTGGGGGTCCCAAAGGCCCCCCACAGTGGCGGCCTGGAAAGAGAACATGGACTGGTGCATGTTTAGGGAAAAGACTGTATATGTGGCGAGAGGCAGACCCAGTAAATGGGGGAAAATTTGGAATCAATGGAACTCGTACTGGGGAAATATATGTACGCCCCCTCTCACGGAGATCTCTAGTCCCCCCCAGTCTCCCTGACCCAACATTCCTGATGTAGTATAGCGTATTTTGTTCTTGATTTTGTGTTTCCTGTTTCCGCCCCCCTCATCTGTGTATAACAACTCCGGTATCAAACTACTGTGTGTCTCCCGTCCTCCTTGAGCACTCGCCCGATTGATGTACTACTGTTATATTGCCTTGTCTGTTTTTCTCTGTTTCTTTCTTATAATAATAAAAAGTTACAAAAAAAAAAAAAGAAACTTTTAAAGACATGGCTGTTTTAGATGTGCATGTCCAGAAATTTACCTTCTCCTATAGCGCCGGGAGATCCCCTAGGGGATGATTCGCCTGCGCTCTACAAATCCACAAAGTAAAGTAAAGTGGACGTGTGAGTGGCCAGTACATGCGTGCTGTATTTCTACTGGTTCTCGCCCCTAGGGAGGGACTTCTGGAGTCCTATATCTTCTGTGATTTCTGGAGGTCTGGTTAGTTGGTGAATACCATGGAGAAGCGTGGGACAAGGAATAGAAGGTCTCTTCCCTCGGTTTCGGAGAACAGTGGTTCCCTTTTGGATGTCCCAGAAAGGGGTTCTGGTATTGTCCCATCTGGGGCTTTGGTATCCCTGACAGACCTGGACGTTCAGGCTATGATTGATGCTGCAGTCACCAGGGCCCTGTCTGCCAAACATAAGGCTAGGCTTCCTTCTGCCCAGCATGATGACGATGGGGACTTTACTGACTCTGAGATGTATTCTCCTGACAGACATGTGGTTTCTGGTGGGAAGTTCATCTCCTGGGATGAGCTGTCACACATTCCGGACCATATTAGAGACAATCTTGTTCTGGCGTTGCCTCTGGTGGAGGGGACTGATGAATATCTGTTCCTGCAATTCGCTAAGCCTGTGGCTCTGGGTTTGCATTTGCATCCGAAAATCATGGAAGCGATTTTCAGGTCCTGGGAGTAGCCCGAACATTGCCAAGTTACGTGTTTCCTCCAAAAATCTTACATATTGGAGGACGGGGATACACTGTTACCGCATTCTGTCAAGGTGGAGTCCATCCTGGCTCCTCTCATTGGCCGTTCTTCTTTGAATCCGGATGACTTCCTGCCGTCTGATCATGTGGACTGCAAAGTGAATGGTGGCCATAGGAAATCTTTCTCGGCTTCCAACCTGATGCTTCGGGCTGCATTTTTATGGGGTGTTGGCTGCTTAGTCATTAGTTAATGACTGTGAGGTCTTGGAAGCAGCCATGCAGGAGGGTGCCACTGTGTCTGATGTTATGGTTCATGTTAGACCTGGCACCTTGGCGTGAGTCTCCCTTCCACTTTTTGTTGATGTGCCTCAGATGTTTTGCTGGTAATCGCTGCTCAGGGCACTGCGCCACGGCCAATCCGTGCCGCCGTGCAAGTGCTCCCAATGTAAAGTGTATATGTAATTGATTTCCACGATTGGCTTATTTGGTTTACTATCTCTCTCGATCGCACTCCACTTCTGTTCCCGTGGAAGTAACCTCCGACTGATGAAGGCCACAGGTTGATCCCAGCCCTCCTCAGTCGTCTGTGAAAGGACAGCCCCTATCCCATGCTCTGAAGCGTCTGTCTGCACTAAGAACTCTTTGGAGAAATCAGGAGCCAGGAGCACGGGCGCCGTGCACATGGCCGTCTTCAGGGTGTCGAATGCTACCTGACAGGCGTCAGTCCAGATCACTTTCCGGGGCTGCTTCTTCGAAGTCAGCTCTGTCAAGGGGGCAACGATGGTGCCGTATCCCTTGACGAACCTCCTGTAATACCCGGTGAGTCCGAGGAAGGCCTCACCTCCGTTTGGGTCTTGGGGGCTTCCCAAGCCAGGATGGTCGGAATTTTGGGTTGAAGGGGCGCCACCTGGCCGCTCCCAACTTGGTGTCCCAAATACACCACCGAACCCTGGCACTTGCTTGCCTTGATCGTGAGGCCTGCCTTGCGCAGCGCCGCCAACACTTCCCACAGGTGTCGCAAGTGTTCTTCCCACGTACCGCTGAACACTGCGATGTCGTCCAGGTGGGCGGCACTGAACGCGTCCAGCCCAACCAACACCTGGTTGACCAACCTCTGGAAGGTGGCAGGGGCGTTTTTCATCCCGAATGGCATGACCCGGAATTGGTAGTGCCCATCTGGGGTTGAAAACGCTGACCTCTCTTTGGCCCCATCAGTTAAGGCGATCTGCCAGTACCCAGACGTTAAGTCAAACGTACTGAGGTACCGGGCAGCCCCCAACCGATCGATGAGCTCATCGGCTCTGGGGATGGGGTGCGCGTCAGTCTTTGTGACCGAATTGAGTCCTCGATAGTCCACACAGAACCGGAGTTCGGGTGTGGCTCCTGGCATCGCAGCCTTTGGGACCAAGACCACTGGGATGGCCCAAGGACTGCTGGAGGACTCAATCACCCCACGAGCAAACATCTTCGAGACTTCCTCCTTGATGCAGGCTCATACCCTGTCAGTCACGCGGTAAGCCTTGTGCTTTACCGGCAAACTGTCTTCCGTGTCCACATCATGGACGCACCAATCTGTGACACCCGGAACCAGGGAGAACAAGTCAAAGAATTGCCCCAGCAGCTGGCGGCAATCACTCTGCTGCTCGGGGGTCAGGGAGGGTGAGAGGTTAACTCCCTCCACTGACCCGTCTCGCTCGGAGGCCACCAAGAGGTCTGGAAGAGGCTCGGTCTCCTCCTCCATTCCATCATCGGTTGCCAACAGCATGCCCACTTCGGACCTCTTCAAGTGGGGCTTAAGGTGGTTAACATGTAGGACCCTCAAAGGATTTCTATGAGTTTGCAAGTTCACCAGGTAGGTGACAGGACTCTTGCGCTCCACAACCTCAAATGGACCCGTCCACTTATCCTGAAGTGCACAGGGCTCCACTGGGGCCAAGACCCACACCTTTTGTCCAGGTTGAAGTTCCACCAGAGTGGCATTCTGGTCGTACCACCACTTCATCTCTTCCTGGCTGGCTTCCAGGTTTGCCTCAGAAAGTTGCCTGAATCGCCTGGTCTGGTTTCAGAAGGCCAGCATTTAACTGTATACATTCTGGGGAGGTTTCCTGGGAGATTGGTCCCAGCCTTCCCTAACCAGACTCAGAGGTCCTCGGACCGGGTGACCGTACAGAAGCTCGAAGGGGCTGAACCCGAGCGACTTCTGCGTCACCTCTCGGTACGCAAACAGTAGGCATGGCAAGAGGACGTCCCACTTACGCCTCATCGGTCCTTCTAGGCCCATGATCATGCCTTTCAAGGTTCGGTTAAATCTTTCAACCAACCCGTTTCCTTGGGGGTGGTAAGGGGTGGTGAACGTGTACGTTACACCACACCCTTGCCAAAGGGACTTCATATATTTCGACCACACCTCTAGAAGGAATCCTACTCGTGAGAAAATCCCCATCAGTGCTCGTCCCACCACGGGGCCGTCACTGTCCTCAGAGGGATGGCTTCAGGGTACCGGGTGGCATGGTCCAACAAGACCAGGATGAACCTGTTGCCCATGGCTGTCTTGGGGTCCAGAGGCCCCACAATGTCAATTCCCACTCGCTGGAACGGGGTACTGACGACGGGGAATGGTTGGAGGGGAGCCTTGCTCTTCCCTCCGCACTTACCACTTGACTGGCAAGTTTGGCAGGTTCTACAGTGAGCGTCTGAGATCCTGTGCATTTGGGGCCAATAAAAGTGGGTGAGAAGCCTGTCATAGGTCTTGTCCATCCCCAAATGTCCTGCTAAAGGTACATCGTGAGCTAAACCCAGTAGGAAGGCTCTGAACTTCTGGGGTACCACCAGGTTCAGCAGCCTTAGGCTCTGAATACAGGAGATTGTTCTCCCAGTAAACCAAGTGTTTTCCGGACTGAACACCATTGGCCTGGTCTGCAGCCTGCTGCCGCATACCCATGAGAGAAGGGCACTCTTTCTGCTCTTTGCAGAATTCCTCCCTGGAGGGGCCTCCTTCTTGCTGTCAATGGGGCAGCTCAGGCAGGTCTCCCAGTTTGGCGATCTGTTCCCCGGTAGGCTCCAGGGCATCCCCCTCGAGGTCTGCTTCCTTCTGGGCCGTGGGAACTTCGGGGGCCGGCTGTCCGCGCCTCACGTGCCTTCTCTCTAAGGCCGGTTCCTGGGCCTCTCCTTCAGGCTCCAGGACTTCTTCAACACCCCTACTGGCTGCCATGGACCGCGTGGTCACGCACGCCCAGTCGGGTAGACCCACCATCCGCAGATGAGTCGTTTTCTCCACCTTTCCCCAAGGGGAGTTCTCCAAATTATTCCCTAGCAGACAATCTACAGGCATGGAGGTCCTCACAGCAACTTGCAGAGTACCAGAAACCCCCCCCACTCAAAGGGAACCTGAGCCATTGGACACTGTAGGAGTGCGGTACTACCTGCTCTTGAGACACCAGGTGCTGCCTCACTGCAGTCACACTGGCTCCTGTATCTCGAAGAGCCTCCGCCTTCTTACCGTTGATGGTCACTACCTGTCCATATTTCTTAGTGTTACTGGGTAGGTAGTTCTTGGGGACCATCTCACTGTCTCCTAGCAAGACTAGGGTCATCTGTACGGGATCCCCACCCAATTGGACGGCTACTTCCTCCCCAAAATTAACACTAGCTATTTGCCGGGGTGGAGCACCAGTGGGTGCGGGTTTTGCGAACAAGCAACACTAAGGGTCAGAGGCAATGTGACCCAGGTCGCCACCCCTAAAACAGGTGATGGGCCCTCTTTGAACAGGTTTACCTGTCGGGGCCCCGGTCGGTTTCAGGGGTGGAGGAGGCTGAGAACCTTTCCCTTGGTTCCCTTGGGGATTACTTTGGGGGCCTTTTTGGAACCCTTTCTGTTTTCCCCTGTCCCCCCACTCTTCTGCTGGGGGCCCTGCCCACCTTTGGCTGAGTCTCCCACTGGACCCTTGTGGACCCTGGTGCTGAGCCAGCGGTCCGCTTCCTCAGAAAGCTTCCTCGGGTTGGACAGCTTGCTATCGATCAAGTGCTGGCGTAACTCAGGAAAACAATTAAGCGACAAGTGCTCCCATGCCATTAAATCAAGCAGCCCTTAAAAATCATTTACCTTACTGCCCTTCACCCAACCATCCAGCGCTCTACAGAAAAAGGTCACATACTCCACATACGTACCCCCTTGAATCTTCACACAATTCCTAAACCGCTGTCGGTACATTTCAGGGGTTAACCCAAATCGATTCATCAGGGCATCTTTCATGTGCTGGTAGGAGTTGGACTCTTCAGAGGGAAGATCTAACAGGGTATCCCGCCCCTCGGTCAGGAACCGTCCCCACAACCCTGCTCTCCAATCTCGCTCAGGGACCAGGTGGGAGGACATGGCTACCTCGTAGGCCCGGAACCACTGCCCTATGTCATCCCCCTTAAAATACTCCTTAACCACATCCTTCGGTATGTAGACCCTTGACTCTACCTGGGCTGGCATTGTGCTGCCACCAGGAGCTGCGTCCAAGCTCTTTGCTTTCAGCTCCAATTCTTTGATGCGTATTTTGTGCTCTAGCTGGAGTTTCTTCTCCGCCATTGCCATCTGTCCGTTCAATCTTGCCATCTCTACTTCATGCGCTCTGATTGCGGCCCTGTCCGCCAGCTCTTCTGACGACAGGCCCCGGGGCACCTCGACAAGGCTATCCGATGGGTCCACCACCAGCTTGTTTTCTGGCTCTCTTGACTCCTTCCAGGCTCTCAGTGCCTTGATGGTCTGGGTTTTGTTTTTGCACCCGGCGTGGAAGACTCGGAATTTCAAGCAAAAACCTTTCAATTGCTCGGCTATGTAATTTTCAAGGTCTTCCCAGTTAACATCATCGAATCCAGAGATAACAGAGGGTGCTCTCGCGGGGAGTGAACCAGGCATGGTTTGGAGATTGGAGATCTCTCGGCAAGGAAGTAAATCTGTGGCTTCATTATAGGTCTGCTCTCACTACGTGGTGATCAGTAATTCACTGTACATGAATCATAAATGCAAATCCGAAATCCTTCCGCTGCTGCCAATGTTGGAACCAGAGGTCTCTGGTTGGCACAGGTATGCACTTGTGACAAGCGGGGACCCTCACTTCCAGTCAGGGCAAGGGAACTACTCCTTCGAATAACCCCTGCTCACCCTCTAGGTAGTGTGGCGCGAGCAGACAAGGCTAATCCTCAGGGTGATAGTAAGTTAAGCATTTATGATCACACACAGTCAACCCACTGACCCACCACAAATGGACACCAGTCGTATGGTTGTATCAAAAATACGTATACTTTATATAAAAGATAGACTCAAGCAGGATTATCACAAGACCATATAACGTTTAGCGATTTTGAGGCCACCAGATTACAATAGGCAATTAGTCTTTAAATGTTCGTTGTTCAGCAAGGTACGATGACAGGGAAATAAGAACGTTGCGGACCCTGGATCCGATATGAACTCGAGACAGAGTTCAGGTGTACCTTGCTTGGGGAAGTCCGAGGCGTTTCAGGCGCGGCTACTGGTGAGGGCGGACCCTGGAGAAGGCAGACAGGTTCTCCAGAGGATCTCTCCGGCTCGGTCCCCCTCGAGGAGCGAGGCGGGGGAGCAGGACTGTGGAGGGTTGTGGCGGTCCGAGGTTGATGCAGCTCACGGGGCGAGGCGCCGTTCAGGCCTGCGGGACGTACTACTTCTTAGCACGCCAAGTCGTACTCGTGGATCTGTGAGGGGCATCGCGTTCTCGGGCAGACGGGTACAGCACCAGGCTTCCGGTACCACTGTACGGGGAGGCCTTTCTTGAGGTGCGGCACGAGTCTTGGTATGCAGGAGGCAAAGCGAGACAGTCGGGTACGTTACGAAGTACGGACCGTCCGAGGCTATGGAATGCGCTCCGTGCAGATTCCGGCTAGAGAAGATGAGAGGCGCCCAACGCGCCCTGTTAGCGGTGAGGTGACAGGAGAGCGGGCGGCCCGGCACTGAAGCGGAGAGCGACTCACGGATGAGCGGGGCTCTCTGCGGCGGGTCGACCAGGCTCCGAGCTGTCACGACCTGGGAGGGGCGAAGGCACCCGAGTCACAACTCTGGCGAGGGAATAAGAACTAAGGCCCAACAGCAGACGGGCACAAGCAGAATAGAACCCAATGGTCCTGGGGTTCCGTTCAGGGGGCAAGCTCTCGATCAAGCCCTTGGAGATCGTTTCAGGCACACGTCTACAAAGTCCTCTCTGGTCCTTTCCTCTCCGTCCTCAGCAAGGCACCACTGCAGGCCAGTCTTACAGGATACAGACTGGTCTCCGTCCTTCAGCTTCTCTTGGGCCTTCTAGTCAGGCAGAGGTTCGTCGTGGTCAAAACTGGATCTGATTTGTAAGGAGCGGAGCTCCTATATTTATACTGAGCTTCTTTTGTCTTTGCAGGCCAGGGGGCCTGAGCCTAGTTCAACCCAGTTTTGGAGTACTGTGTTTACAGGAAGCTGCCGTCTTCTTTCAGGGTGAAGGGCATGGACATCAGACGCTCCGCAGGAGGTGGATCCAGCATTGTGGTGGTGGAGCACAACCCTATCCAGAGTCAAGGACTACTCCGCCCACCCATCCTGGTGTAAGCACCCCATTTACCACCTGCCCTGTCACTCACACAAACCCAGACAACAGATACACATCCTGGCAGAGGCGGGCTGAAATAGTTCGGCCAGCAAAGGCTCACTTTCTAAAAGTAGCATTTGCAAACACAGGATATTAAAATAAACCTTACTAGGAAGTATTTTATTATTCTGAGTTCAGGCATACTAAACTCGACGTGCTACCGTGTTCCCTGAGCCTGCCGGGACTATAGCGTGTAATAGTTCCGGCAGCTCATCTTGGCCTAAGAGAACAGGTAGCCCTTCAATAGTGAAGAACAAAAAGGGCGGTAATTCACTACTAGGACATGCCACACTCTAGGCTTGTCCTACCTTACACTTACAATGCACCCTGCCCATAGGCCTACCATAGGGGTGACTGATATGAAGGTTAGGGAAGGTTCAGGGACTGGCGAGTGTGGGCACTTGTGCAGTCAGCGTGACAGTACGAGACTGTACGCGGGGTCTGCAATGGCGGACCCGAGACACGTCTTACGAGGCCGCTTCTGTGGGTGGCGCAACCAGCGCTGCAGGCCCACTAGTGGCGTTTGTGTCTACGCGCCCCGGCACTCCTCGTGCACTTTACTGGGGACTGAGAGTAAACCAAATAAGCCAATCGTGGAAATCAATTACATATACACTTTACATTGGGAGCACTTGCACGGCGGCACGGATTGGCCGTGGCGCAGTGCCCTGAGCAGCGATTACCAGCAAAACATCTGAGGCACATCAACAAAAAGTGGAAGGGAGACTCACGCCAAGGTGCCAGGTCTAACAGTGTCCATTTGTGGTGGGTCAGTGGGTTTACTGTGTGTGATCATAAATGCTTAACTTACTATCGCCCTGAGGATTAGCCTTGTCTGCTCGCGCCACACTACCTAGAGGGTGAGCAGGGGTTATTCGAAGGAGTAGTTCCCTCGCCCTGACTGGAAGTGAGGGTCCCTGCTTGTCACAAGTGCATACCTGTGCCAACCAGAGACCTCCGGTTCCAACATTGGTGGCAGCGGTGGGATTTTGGATTTGCATTTATGATTCATGTACAGTGAATTACTGATCACCACGTAGTGAGAGCAGACCTATAACGAAGCCACAGATTTACTTTCTTGCCGAGAGATCTCCAATCTCCAAACCATGCCTGGTTCACTCCCCACGAGAGCACCCTCTGTTATCTCTGGACTCGATGATGTTAACTGGGAAGACCTTGAAAATTACAAAGCCGAGCAATTGAAAGGTTTTTTCTCGAAATTCCGAGTCTCCCACGCCGGATGCAAAAACAAAACCCAGACCATCAAGGCACTGAGAGCCTGGAAGGAGTCAAGAGAGCCAGAAAACCAGCTGGTGGTGGATCCACCAGATAGCCTTGTCAAGGTGCAGGGAGGCCTGTCGTCAGAATAGCTGGCGGATAGGGCCGCAACCAGAGCGCATGAAGTGGAGATGGCCAGATTGAAAGGACAGATGGCGATGGCGGAGAAGAAACTCCAGCTAGAGCACGAAATACGCATCAAAGAATTGGAGCTGAAAGCAAAGAGCTTGGACGCAGCTCCTGGTGGCAGCATAACGCCAGCCCAGGTAGAGTCAAGGGTCTACGTACCGAAGGATGTGGTTAAGGAGTATTTTAAGGGGGATGACATAGGGCAGTGGTTCCGGGCCTACGAGGTAGCCATGTCCTCCCACCGGTCCCTGAGCGAGATTGGGGAGCGGGGTTGTGGGGACGGTTCCTGACCGAGGGGCGGGATACCCTGTTAGATCTTCCCTCTGAAGAGTCCAACTCCTACCAGTACATGAAAGATGCCCTAATGAATCGATTTGGGTTAACCCCTGAAATGTACCGACAGCGGTTTAGGAATTGTGTGAAGATTCAAGGGGGTACGTATGTGGAGTATGTGACCTTTTTCTGCAGAGCGCTGGATAGTTGGGTGAAGGGTAGTAAGGTAAATGATTTTCAAGGGCTGCTTGATTTAATGGCATGGGAGCACTTGTCGCTTAATTGTTTTCCTGAGTTACGCCAGCACCTGATCGATAGCAAGCTGTCCAACCCGAGGAAGCTTGCTGAGGAGGCGGACCGCTAGCTCAGCACCAGGGTCCACAAGGGTCCAGTGGGAGACTCAGCCAAAGGTGGGCAGGGTCCCCAGCAGAAGAGTGGGGGGGACAGGGGAAAACAGAAAGGGTTCCACAAAGGCCACCAAAGTAATCCCCAAGGGAACCAAGGGAAAGGTTCTCAGCCTCCTCCACCCCCGAAACCGACCGGGGCCCCGACAGGTAAACCTGTTCAAAGAGGGCCCATCACCTGTTTTAGGTGTGGCGACCTGGGTCACGTTGCCTCTGACCCTAAGTGTCGCTTGTTCACAAAACCCGCCCCCACTGGCGCTCCACCCCGGCAAATAGCTAGTGTTAGTTTTCGGGAGGAAGTAGCCGTCGAAATGACTGCAGTGAGGCAGCACCTTGTGTCTCAAGAGCAGGTCGTACCGCATGCCTACTGTAGGGTTGTCAATGCTGACAATTCTGAGAGCCAGTGTCCGATGGCTCAGGTTCCCTTTGAGTGGGGGGAGGTCTCTGGTACTCTGCAAGTTGCTGTGAGGACCTCCATGCCTGTAGATTGTCTGCTAGGGAATGATTTGGAGAATTCCCCTTGGGGAAAGGTAGAGAAAACGACTCATCTGCGGATGGTGGGTATACCCGACTGGGCGTGCGTGACCACGCGGTCCATGGCAGCCAGTAGGGGTGTTGAAGAAGTCCTGGAGCCTGAAGGAGAGGCCCAGGAACCGGCCTTAGAGAGGAGGCACGGGAGGCGCGGACAGGCGGCCCCCGAAGTTCCCACGGCCCAGGAGGAAGCAGACCTCGAGGGGGATGCCCTGGAGCCTACCGGGAAACAGATCGCCGAACTGGGAGACCTGCCTGAGCTGACCCATTGGCAGCAAGAAGGAGGCCCCTCCAGGGAAGAATTTTGCAAGGAGCAGAAAGAGTGCCCTTCTCTCTTGAGTATGCGGCAGCAGGCTGCAGACCAGGCCAATGGTGTTCAGTCCGGAAAACACTTGGTCTACTGGGAGAACGATCTCCTGTATTCAGAGCCTAAGGCTGCTGAACCTGGGTCAGCCCGTGCGCTGGTGGTACCCCAGAAGTTCAGAGCCTTCCTACTGGGTTTGGCTCACGATGTACCTTTAGCAGGACATTTAGGGATGGACAAGACCTATGACAGGCTTCTCACCCACTTTTATTGGCCTCAAATGCACAGGAGCTCAGACGCTCATTGTAGGACCTGCCAAACTTGCCAGGCAAGTGGTAAGTGCGGAGGGAAGAACAAGGGTCTCCTCCAACCATTCCCCGTCATCAGTACCCCTTCCAGCGAGTGGGAATTGGCATTGTGGGGCCTCTGGACCCCAAGACAGCCATGGGCAACAGGTTCATCCTGGTCTTGGTGGACCATGCCACTCGGTACCCTGAAGCCATCCCTCTGAGGACAGTGACGGCCCCCGTGGTGGGACGAGCACTGATGGGAATTTTCTCACGAGTGGGATTCCCTCTAGAGGTGGTGTCTGACAGGGGCACCAATTTCATATCAAAATATATGAAGTCCCTTTGGCAAGAGTGTGGTGTAACGTACAAGTTCACCACCCCTTACCACCCCCAAGGAAACGGGTTGGTTGAAAGATTCAACCGAACCTTGAAAGGCATGATCATGGGCCTAGAAGGACCAATGAGGCGTAAGTGGGACGTCCTCTTACCATGCCTACTGTTTGCATAGCGAGAGGTGCCGCAGAAGTCGCTCGGGTTCAGTCCCTTCAATCTTCTGTACGGTCACCCGGTCCGAGGACCTCTGAGTCTGGTTAGGGAAGGCTGGGAGCAATCTCCCAGGAAACCTCCCCAGAATGTATACAGTTACATGTTGGTCTTCCGAAACCAGACCAGGCGATTCAGGCAACTTGCTGAGGCAAACCTGGAAGCCAGCCTGGAAGAGATGAAGCGGTGGTACGACCAGAATGCCACTCTGGTGGAGCTTCAACCTGGACAAAGGTGTGGGTCTTGGCCCCAGTGGAGCCCTGTGCACTTCAGGATAAGTGGACGGGTCCATTTGAGGTTGTGGAGCGCAAGAGTCCTGTCACCTACCTGGTGAACTTGCAAACTCCCAGGAACCCTTTGAGGGTCCTACATGTTAACCGCCTTAAGCCCCACTTGGAGAGGTCGGAAGTGGGCATGCTGTTGGCAACCGATGATGGAATGGAGGAGGAGACCGAGCCTCTTCCGGACCTCTTGGTGGCCTCCGAGCGAGACGGGTCAGTGGAGGGAGTTAACCTCTCACTCTCCCTGACCCCTGAGCAGCAGAGTGATTGCCGCCAGCTGCTGGGGCAATTCTCTGACTTGTTCTCCCTGGTTCCGGGTGTCACAGATTGGTGCGTCCATGATGTGGACACGGGAGACAGTTTGCCGGTAAAGCACAAGGCTTACCGCGTGACTGACAGGGTATGAGCCTGCATCAAGGAGGAAGTCTTGAAGATGTTTGCTCTTGGGGTGATTGAGTCCTCCAGCAGTCCTTGGGCCAGCCCAGTGGTCTTGGTCCCGAAGGCTGCGACGCCGGGAGCCACACCCGAACTACGGTTCTGTGTGGACTATCGAGGACTCAATTCGGTCACGAAGACTGATGTGCACCCCATCCCCAGAGCTGATGAGCTCATCGATCGGTTGGGGGCTGCCCGGTACCTCAGTACGTTTGACTTAACGTCTGGGTACTGGCAGATTGCCTTAACTGACGGGGCCAAAGAGAGGTCAGCGTTTTCAACCCCCGATGGGCACTACCAATTCCGGGTCATGCCATTCGGGATGAAAAACGCCCCTGCCACCTTCCAGAGGTTGGTCAACCAGGTGTTGGTTGGACTGGACGCGTTCAGTGCCGCCTACCTGGACGACATCGCAGTATTCAGCGGTACGTGGGAAGAACACTTGCGACACCTGTGGGAAGTGTTGGCGGCGCTGCGCAAGGCAGGCCTCACGATCAAGGTAAGCAAGTGCCAGATCGGGCAGGGTTCTGTGGTGTATTTGGGACACCAATTTTTGAGTGGCCAGGTGGCGCCCCTTCAACCCAAAATTCAGACCGTCCTGGCTTGGGAAGCCCCCAAGACCCAAACGGAGGTGAGGGCCTTCCTCGGACTCACCGGGTATTACAGAAGGTTCGTCAAGGGATACGGCACCATCGTTGCCCCCTTGACAGAGCTGACTTCGAAGAAGCAGCCCCGGAATGTGATCTGGACTGATGCCTGTCAGGTAGCATTCGACACCCTGAAGACGGCCATGTGCACGGCGCCCGTGCTCCTGGCTCCTGATTTCTCCAAAGAGTTCGTAGTGCAGACAGACGCTTCAGAGCATGGGATAAGGGCTGTCCTTTCACAGACGACTGAGGAGGGCTGGGATCAACCTGTGGCCTTCATCAGTTGGAGGTTACTTCCACGGGAACAGAAGTGGAGTGCGATCGAGAGTGAAGCTTTTGCTGTGGTCTGGGCCCTGAAGAAGCTAAGACCCTACTTGTTTGGGTCTCACTTCCGAGTTCAGACTGACCACAGGCCCCTCAGATGGTTGATGCAAATGAGGGGTGAGAACCCGAAACTGTTGAGGTGGTCCATTTCTCTACAGAGTATGGACTTCACGGTGGAACACCGCCCTGGCATAGACCACGCCAATGCTGACGGTCTGTCAAGATTTTTCCGCCTTAGTGATGAGGAACTCCCTGGGTAAGGGTAGTTCTCCCCACATTTCAGCTGGAGGGACACGTGTTAGACCTGGCACCTTGGCGTGAGTCTCCCTTCCACTTTTTGCTGATGTGCCTCAGATGTTTTGCTGGTATTCGCTGCTCAGGGCACTGCGCCATGGCCAATCAATGCCGCAGTGCAAGTGCTCCCAATGTAAAGTGTATATGTAATTGATTTCCACGATTGGTTTATTTGGTTTATTATCAGTCCCCAGTAAAGTGCACAAGGAGTGCCGGGGCTTGTAGATACAAATGCCGCTAGTGGGCCTGCAGCGCTGGTTGCCCCACCCATAGAAGCGGCCTCGTAAGATGTGTCTCGGGTCCGCCATTGCAGACCCCGCGTACGGTCTCGTACTGTCACGCTGACTGCGCAAGTGCCCACACTTGCCAGTCCCTGAACCTTCCCTAATCTTCATATCAGTCACCCCTATGGTAGGCCTGCAGGGTGCATTGTAAGCGTAAGGTAGGACAAGCCTAGAGTGTGGCATGTCCTAGTAGTGAATTACCGCCCTTTTTGTTCTTCACTATTGAAGGGCTACCTTTTCTCTTAGGCCAAGATGAGCTGCCGGAACTATTACACGCTATAGTCCCGGCAGGCTCAGGGAACACGGTAGCACGTCGAGTTTAGTATGCCTGAACTCAGAATAATAAAATACTTCCTAGTAAGGTTTATTTTAATATCCTGTGTTTGCAAATGCTACTTTTAGAAAGTTAGCCTTTGCTGGCCGAACTATTTCAGCCCGCCTCTGCCAGGATGTGTATCTGTTGTCTGGGTTTGTGTGAGTGACAGGGCTGGGGAATTCCCGGGGACAGTCGGGGGCTCCAGGTGGTAAATGGGGTGCTTACACCAGGATGGGTGGGCGGAGTAGTCCTTGACTCTGGATAGGGTTGTGCTCCACCACCACAATGCTGGTGGTGGAGCTTACACCAGGATGGGTGGGCGGAGTAGTCCTTGACTCTGGATAGGGTTGTGCTCCACCACCACAATGCTGGCTCCACCTCCTGCGGAGCGTCTGATGTCCATGCCCTGCACCCTGAAAGAAGACGGCAGCTTCCTGTAAACAGAGTACTCCAAAACTGGGTTGAACTAGGCTCAGGCCCCCTGGCCTGCAAAGACAAAAGAAGCTCAGTATAAATATAGGAGCTCCGCTCCTTACAAATCAGATCCAGTTTTGACCACGACGAACCTCTGCCTGACTAGAAGGAACAAGAGAAGCTGAAGGACGGAAACCAGTCTGTATCCTGTAAGACTGGCCTGCAGTGGTGCCTTGCTGAGAATGGAGAGGAAAGGACCAGAGAGGACTTTGTAGACTTGTGCCTGAAACGATCTCCAAGGGCTTGATTGCGAGCTTGCCCCCTGAACGGAACCACAGGACCATTGGGTTATATTCTGCTTGTGCCCGTCTGCTGTTGGGCCTTAGTTCTTATTCCCTCGCCAGAGTTGTGACTCGGGTGCCTTCGACCCTCCCAGGTCGTGACAGCTCGGAGCCTGGTCGACCCGCCGCAGAGAGCCCCGCTCATCCCTGAGTCGCTCTACGCTTCAGTGCCAGGCCGCCCGCTCTCCTGTCACCTCACCGCTAACACGGCGCGTTGGGCGCCTCTCATCTTCTCTAGCCGGAATCTGCACGGAGCGCATTCCATAGCCTCGGACGCTCCGTACGTCGTAACGTACCTGACTGTCTCGCTTTGCCTCCTGCATACCAAGGCTCGTGCCGCACCTCAAGAAAGGCCTCCCCGTACGGTGGTACCGGAAGCCTGGTGCTGCACTCGTCTGCCCGAGAACGTGACGCCCCTCACAGATCCACGAGTACGACCCGGCGTGCTAAGAAGTAGTACGTCCCGCAGGCCTGAACGGCGCCTCGCCCCGTGAGCTGCACCGACCACGGATCGCCGCAACCCTCCACAGTCCTGCTCCCCCGCCTCGCTCCTCGAGGGGGACCGAGCCGGAGAGATCCTCTGAAGAACCGTCGGCCTCGTCCGGGTCTGCCCTCACCAGTAGCCGCGCCTGAAACACCTCGGACTTCCACAAGCAAGGTACACTTGAACTCCGTCTCGAGTTCATATCGGATCCAGGGTCCGCAACGTTCTTATTTCCCTGTCATCGTACCTTGCTGAACAACGAATATTTAAAGACTAATTGGCTATTGTAATCTGGTGGCCTCAAATCGCTAAACGTTATATGATCTTGTGATAATCCTGCTTGAATCTATTTTTTATATAAAGTATACGTATTTTTGATACAACCATACGACTGGTGTCCATTTGTGATGGGTCAGTGGGTTGACTGTGTGTGATCATAAATGCTTAACTTACTATCGCCCTGAGGATTAGCCTTGTCTGCTCGCGCCACACTACCTAAAGGGTGAGTAGGGGTTATTCGAAGGAGTAGTTCCCTCGCCCTGACTGGAAGTGAGGGTCCCTGCTTGTCATAAGTGCATACCTGTGCCAACCAGAGACCTCCGGTTCCAACAGTTCACATGGAGCAACAGGCTAAGTTGCTGGCAGATGTGTCAGCTGATGTCAAGGCGGCTTCCTCTGTGGTTATCATGGCCGGCCTCAACCTGTGGTTGAGAGACTGGAAGATGGATCTGGCAGAGAAGGCTTTATTTCTTAAGCTTCCCTTTAAAGGAGGCAAGCTGTTTGGAGATCTATAGGATGGTCTGATACAAAAATTGTTTAAGGACAAGAAGAACACTTGGTCCTTCAGGTCCTCCTCTGGCAAGAGGCATCTAAGGCTTGGAATCGCTCAGAGGCTCATGAGAGCAGAGACTTCCCTTCCAAGGACAACCGTTTTATGCCTTTTGCAGGAAGAGGTTCCAGCCTCGGGGGGCAAAACATCAGGATGACGCTCTCAAGGCTTAGCATCCAGTCAGCGCTCCTATTATTTATATATAGGTTTTATATAGCACTAGCTAGACCCAGCAGTATCAGAGTGCTTTACATATAATGCAAGATCATTCAATTGAAGTACATACTTCTATATAGACCAAGAGAAGCTTTGTGCAGTCAAGGTAGTTACAATATGAGGACGATTAGCACAGCACATGTTAATGGGGAGAATGACAAAAAGAAGCTTAAGCAATCAAATGACCTCTTCAAGGGTCTGGAAGGATTGGGTGTGACCGTTGGGAACATAACTCAGATTGTTTGAGTATTAAAGAATTTGTTTAGCAGTAGGGTTTTAAGGTCCCATTTGAAGCATGAAAAAGATGGGTTGCAGAGGAGATATCTAGGGAGTGAGTTCCAGATCCTAGGGGCATTTCCAGAGAATGAGCAAGTTTGGGAGGCTTTCTGTTTCAGTTTGGGAGGAATGAGGAGTGAGTTGGAGCTTTTCACAGCCCTGGCTCTTCCTGCTTTGGAAAGTTTGGAACCAAGGTAGTTTGGTTTGTTAGTGTGTAGGGCTTTATGTGTATTTCAAGCAGTTTTGTAGATACATCGTGCTTCAATGGGAAGCCAATGGAGGTTCTTGAGGTCCGTCAAGATGTGCTCAAATCATTTAAAACCTGTTAGTAGCCTGACAGCTGTGTTGACAACGGTTTTAAGGGGGGGCAAGATGGGATTTCAGAGTTCCTGTGAGGAGGCATTGCATAATCCAATTTTGAGAGGACTAGAGACTGCACTACTGTCTTAAAATCATCAGGAAAAATAAAAGGTTTGATTTACATGAGATGTTTAAGAGTGTACAACGCTACAGTGGCAGAGTTGTTGATGTGGTCCTTCAATTACAAGTTTTTGTCCGGAGTGATGCCCAAGGACTTTACGGAGTTGGATAGTGTAAGCGAACAGTTTAGGGCGTCCAGGTTTGTGAGCCAATCTTGTATTGGTAAAGGGTTGTTTTTCGGGGAGAAAAGTAGTAGTTAAATTTTGTTGGGGGTTTAACATTAAGTGCTTGGTGTTATGCCAAGTTTGTATCTTGATTAGTGTTTTATTCAGATGTATGATGTCACTCTGTGACTTATTATTGTAGTAAAGTTGAGTGTCATCGGCATAAAGTTGATATTTGACCCCTGCTTGGTGCAGGGTAACAGTAAGGGGCTCCATGAAGAGATTGAAAAGGGATGGGGAGAGAATTGAGCCTTGGAGCACACCATGTGGAACTAGTATTGGTTTGGATAAACAGTTTTTTATTTGTTGTGAGGGATGTTGCAGGTAATAATAATAATAATAATCCACATTTGTAAAGCGCACAATCACCCGTTAGGGTCTCTAGGCGCTGGGGGCCGTCGGGAAGATTAAGCAAGCTATTGCCCAGAGTCACATGGTGCTGGGCTAATCTGCCGCCGGCGCTGGGGATCGAACCGTGATCCCCAGATTCCAGCGTCAGTCGCCCTGGCCGCGGCGCCACACCCTCTCCCCAGGTACGATGTGAACCAACTAACGACAATGCCATTGATACCACTGCAGTTCTTGAGTATCTTGATTAATGCTGGGTGATTGCTGCCGATAAGTCAACTAGGATTAGGAGGCATGCATCACCTTCATCCATGGATCTGCGAATATCATCCGAGATATTGAGCAAAGCAGTTTCTGTGCTACAGCATTTCCTGAATCCTGGCTAGAAGGTGTCCTGGAGGTGGAATTCCTCTATATGTTGGTTGAGTTGTAGAAGGACGCATTTCTCCTAAGGATTATGGATCCCAATGGCCTCTCTTCAGTGGGTGCTCGGATAGCGGCGTTCCTTCCTGCACGGATGCTGTCCGTCACCGACATGTGGGTGAGGAATATAGTTCGGAAAGGCTATCTTAAAGAGTTCATCTCACTTCCTCCAAGTACGCGGTGCATCCCTACGCCTGTCCTCTGGCCTCCTGCCAAGACAGTGGCACTTTTGGAAGGGATCTGATCCTTGGTGGAGAAACGTGCAATCGGCCTGGTGCCGTTGGATCAGTTTGGCCAGGGGGTGTACTTGATCCTGTTCCTTATCCCAAAGATGCCAGGATATTCAGCCCGTCTTGGGTTTGAAGCTCTTCAATCGGTGGGTGGCGACCATTCAGTTCAAGATGCTGTCTCTCCAGCAGCTCCTTCCCTTGGTGGCTCTGGGGGATTACTTGGCTACCATCGATCTGCTGGATGCGTACTTCCATGTTCCCATGCATCTGAGCCATCATCAGTTTCTGAGGTTTGCATTGGGGGCAGCGTATTACCAATTCCAGGTGTTGCCTTTTGGTCTAAAGTCTGCTCCTCTTGTATTTACCAAGGTGTTGGTTCCTCTGATGGTGATTCTTTATCTCCAGGGGAGTGCAATCTTCCCATATCTCGACGAATGTTTGGTCAAGGGGGCTTCTCTTTCCCTGAATCTTTCACATGTTGAGAAGGTTCTGGATCTCCTGTCGGGCTCATAGGTTCTTGGTGAATTCCAGGAAGTCCCAGCTGGTTCCCTCTCAGGATCACATCTTCATTAGAGCCAGGTTTCGGACGGACCTGGTCATGGTCACCCTGCCGGATGCCTGGTTCAAAAGATTCATTCTCATCTGCTGACCCTGCTTTCTGCTCCAACTCAGCCAGTTTCCCGTTGGATGAGGGTGTGGGGTGATCTGGCTGCCATGGTGTTTTTAGTGCCCTGGGCTCAGTGGCACCTCAATATTTTGATGAGATTCATTCTGGGCTGCTGCGTGCCCAATGTGCAGGATTTGACTTGTCTTCTTACTGTGTGGCAGGTCATCCGTGAAGAACTGAGGTGGTAGCTCATGGCCTTCAACATCCTGAAGGGGCTCTCCTTGAGGGATCAGGAGCCGATTATCAAAACAACAGATGCCATCAAGATGGGCTGGGGGGGCTGGTAGGGTTCCCGTTCTTAAAACTGGAGAAAGTTGGAGGCAATTCGACAGGCTCTCCTTCATTTTTCTCCTCTTCCAGACTGACAATATGATGGCCAAATCATACGTCAATCATCAGGGGGGACGAGGGCTCAGTAATTGTCTGTAATTCGGATTGTCTGTTCCTCTGGGCTCAGTCCAATGTAGGTTCGTTGATGGCTGTGTCTATGCAGGGGGTTCTGAATTGTCAGAAAGATCACTTGAGCAAGCAGATTCCGGCCTCTCAGGGCTTTTGTCTTTCTCATCCGTTGTTTGCCAAAGTGTGTCAGCTGTGGTGTCGGCCCCAGGTGGGCCTGAATGCGAGCCCTGGCAATGCCCTTCTTCCCCGATCTTCTCCCCAGGGAGAGAAATGTGAGCTTCAGGGGTGGATGCCCTGACATGTGTGTGGCCAGTGAGCCTGCTGTTTACTGTCTCCCCGTTTCCTTTGATCCAGAGATTTCTGGTTCGAACGGAGAAGGCTCATGTTACTCTAGTGGCTCCTGCATGGCCCCACTCTGTCTGATTTACTCTGTTGATGGAGATGCAGTTGGGTCTGGTATGGAGGTTTCCGTTGGTTGCGTCTTCCCTGAGGTTTTTGTGGCTCCGGGGTGCCTCCCTGGCGTGGCTCAAGTTGATGGCTTGGTAGTTGATGTGGAGGGTTTATGTTGCAGGTTCTCTCAGCTTCTATTTCCTCTTCTGTGCAGACATCCAGACGGTTGTCTAACCTGTCGTCTTATGCTGGGCACTGGAAGTAATTTCAGGGTTGGTGTGCTACGCTGCAGTTGCTGCCTCTGTCTGTTTCTCTGCCTCAGGTGCTGGATTTTCTCCAGGATGGTTTCCAGCTGTGTCTTAGCCCTGCCACTCCTAAGGTGCAGTGGGCAGTGATTAAGTTTTTTCGGGCTCCATGGCTGGTGGACGATCAAGGTCTTGTTTCCAGGATTTTTGAGGGTCTTTTCAAATCTCCATCCAGTTCCCCAGGAGGTGTACCCGTCTTGGGATTTACATTGTTGTTGCTGGCTCTACATTATCCCCCTTTTGAGCCGCTGGAGCCTGTGGGGTTCTATTTTTTGACTTTGAAGGTGTTTTTTCTGGTAGCAGTCACATCTGGGACAGTTGGGCGCATTGTCTTGTTTGTCTCCTTTCTTTCGTGTGTTCGAAGACGGGCTTGTTCTTCGTTTGGGGCCAGGTTTTGTGCCCAAGGTAAATTCTTTGTTCCATCGTCAACAGGAAGTTATTCTTCCGGTGTTTTTTTATGGACCCTCATCCCCTGAGGAAATTGCTCTTCATTCGCTGGATGTGCGTAGGGCTGTTCTGATTTTCCTGGACCGGGTGAAGGGGTTCCAGGTCTCTTCCTGCTTGTTTGTCAACTTTGATCTTGGCCGGAAAGGGGCCAAGCCTTTGACTCAGACCTTGAGCAGGTGAACCAAGTTTGTGATTTTGTTGGCATACAAGCAGTTTGGTCTGTCTTCTCCTCTGGGGACCCAGGGGAGGTCTACTAGGGGTGTGTCTGCTTTTATGGCTGAGGTGCAGGGTGCTCATTTGCAGGAGATCTGTGCGGTGCCACCAGGGTGGTTCCTTCCACTTTTGCGTCTCATTATAGGGTGGTCCAGGGTCCTGAGGACCCGGATTTGTTGGGTTCCTAGGTGCTTACTTCTGTATTGTAAACAGTTTTTTGCCTTTGGATTAAACTGATGTTTGCATTCTGTGTTGTCCTGGTCCATTTGTTGGCTTGGGTAAATTCAGTGCTTAATTTGAGCCAGTGGTTTCCGGTGCTCGGCACCGGAACTTTATTGCAAACACTGGCACTTGACAGCTGCCATATGCTGGCACTGTTTTTTTGTAATTTAAAGATGAGCGGAACAACAATTGCTTACTAATTCAATATAACTACTAAAACCTGCCACCCAAATCATTCTTATAACATTGGGGGCCTCAAACAGTATAAATTGCCACACTTGTAGCAGTCTGATGGTTAAGATTTGTGTAGGTACTGCTATTGGCAGCGCTAGCAGGGGAGATGGGTAGTGAAAGCTGCGGTGACCTCCTGATGAGAGCCCTGGCCCTTATCTTTTTACAAAGTAGGTACTGGGTAAATTAGCCCGGCGATTACTTACTGGTAATAGCATTACACTGAGTCCGTCTCTCGCAGTGCTGACTCCAGCCCTCCGTCCCGCCCTTTTTCAGCTCAGTCCAACTATGTGGTGTTTGGGCTTGGTATGGAACAGGAGATATGGAGGAGGGAAGGAATTTTAAGAGTTAGAAAGGTGTGATTGGAGGCACAGGGGCCTCATTATGTGAGTCAGCACTGCGATAGACGGACTCAGAGTAATGATTATGTGAGTTAGCATGGCGAGAGACGGACTCAGAGTAATGCTATCACAGGTAAGTAATTGCAGCATTTCTTTGTCAACTGTTTCCTACCTTTTATTTCTTACTTGACATTAGCAACCAGTGGGCTTTATGTTGTATGGAGTTATCTGGAGCTAACTGCAGATGTATATCATTTGCAACAAAGACAGTTTTCTGATGTGCTGTTGACAGCAACTGAAATTGAGCTGCAGGGATTAACCTGAAGAGAGTGTTGGCGGTTTTTGTCATCCACAAGGTACATATTGGCCGACTTGTGTTTAGATTACCTATTGCACAATATGTGTATGAAAGAGACAGTTTTTCACATGCAAACTATTGCAAAGGCTGCTGAGCACAATTTTTGTTCTTCCTTACAAAAGACAGAGATACATACAATAAATTGCAGACAGACCTATATTGTTAGGCAATCATAAACCCTAATTTAATTCAGTTAAATAAAAAAAGAAATCATTTAACTGATGGCCGAATCATCAAATTACTATAAATCTTTAGGCACTGTGCTGACACCTGATGTGAGATGTGCTTACATATACGAATAATAGTTCTAGGAAAGTATTTCTGAAGAGAGTGAACATTATGAACATAGCGTGCTAGGGTGTATCGATAACAATGTGTTGGCCTTGTGATGTCGACATACATTTAGCCTCTAAGAGTATAAATCAGACAAGTTCGTTCTCATGACATAAGAACTAAGTCAAGGAAGCTTGCCATCAACCACAACTGCTCTACTGTATACACAAAAGTAAGGATTTGAAATGTCACTATCACAGGGAGATTCAATTCTGCCAGAGACCTCTATGCAGACAAACATTCATGTAGACAGTGGCTTCTTGGTTTCTGTATGAAATTAGATTATTATTTGTTGTTGGTAACTACGCAATTTAAGGAATATTCCCAACTTCAAAGTCACTAAATTAATCAGAGCTCAAATCCCTGGTAGCTATGGCACAAAGCAGACAGGCTTGACCTAAGGTCAATGTATACAGTATTTATGCATTACCAAAACAGTAGTAAAGTCAAAATGCAAAACAATAAAAATCCCAAACCAATTTAAAAACCTAGAGTAAAATGTAACAAACAAAAATAAACCAAAATGAATTTTTTACGTTTTAGGTAGAAATAGCGGCAAAAAGCACACGGCGCCAATAATAGTTACTGAATGCAGTAGACCAAGAACTAGGCACAGTTTGAGGTTGACCGTGTTGGAGCGCAGGTAAGATACACCAACCTTGTTTGTTCTGGTCAAAGATTATACCTTATAACTAGTCTTTTAAGTCTCAATCCACCATGGAAGTACCCTTCTAAAGGACCCAGGACCTCACGGGAGGCGCTTAGAGACCCACAGGGTGCAGGCAGAGGCCAACAGCAGGGTTATCTAACCTGCGCTCCATGGTCAGGTTGTCACTGGTCAGCTGGGTCCTTCCAGGAAAAGGTCTCTTGTAGCTCATAGTATCTCTGTAGCTCGAACTTTAGGTCAGACGTAGCACTCAAATATAGCATATTGCCGTACTCTAACCTAGAGATTACCAGGACCTAATTGCTTTTTGGTATTCAGGAGGTAAGAGCAATAGAATCTTTCTCAAACATCTTAGCAGGCCGAAACAGCAAGTAACAACCTTAGTGATTTGCTGTTCCATGGTTCGTTTGGAGAACTGTGATTGATTATTCCTTGTTCCAATAATAAATCCAACCTCCATTACCATGAGAGCTTTCAATCTGTCATAAGGCACTGTGGATGTTATATACAAATAACACTAAAAGCAAAAATAAATTAATATATTTAAAGAGGCGGGCAGGCTAGTCAGGTCAGAGGGTGTCAGATGGAGGTGATGGGATTGGAGTACATTCCTTCTCCCTCCTTCCATATACATAAAATATATAGTGTTGGACTATTCAGAACACATTCTTAAATGAGTGAACGAGTAACTGAGCGCATCGCTGGATAAGTAAGTGCATGAACTGATGAATGGGTGATTGAGAGAATGGATAGATGGATGGTGTATCTTGTTGAGTAAATAGGTGAATAAAAGCATGAAGGCCGTATGATTTGTTGAAAGCATGGATGGACGAATGAGTGATGAATAAATGTGCCCATATATGTGCGTGAATGGGTAGCAGCAGAGAGGGACAGAGAACATTATGGATTTTAGGAAACAATCGAGACCCTGGAACTAATCCACTATTTGCTGGAAATTCTGCAAGCAAAGGCAGCATGAACACCCACCGTTCATAGCCAAGAGGCCTATCTAAAAACAGAATAACTATAAAAGCAATGTATTTCAGCTTTCATATTAATATGCATCTAGATTGGGTATCCCTTCTATTTGCCCTGAGCAGCAGAGCACTTTCAAGGGTCAGCTGGACCCTCATAATTTACCAGTACTTTTCACAGATGTGAGAAGGGAGCAGCATGGGCCAAAAGTTCAACATGGCTTCAATGAAAACAAAGGATAAATGACATGTGAAGCAAGTGAGGGAAGGCCCTATATAAGTGAGCTGCACATCACTAGTGAAACAACTGTGTAATGCTGATTGTGATTGTAGGAGGCTGGCTCAGTATATAGTGTCCACCTATGGGGAGGCACTAAGTCCAGGCAACCCTTAGTGATAGTGTTTAGGTCCAGGAAAACCACAGCTCTCAAGGAGTAATTGTAATTGTAGTTGCATTTATATAGCACTTACTACCCAGCTGTGGAGAGCAGCTAAGGCTTATCCAGAAGGGTGTAAATCAATTGCATGTACCACTTTAGTTAGTCAGTAAGCTTTTCACACAAGGAAGAACCACACCATGTGAGTAGAAAAATACTTTACATTATTACACGCAAGGCACTAACTTGGTATGCCTCCTACCCGGAGGTATCAATTACATACAAGAAATACTTAGAAAAGAGGTAAGTAGCGTAGGAAAACACATAGAGCCTTATAGGTACCAAAATGGGACTAGGACCCAAGGTTGGAGGACCCAAGGGAAAACAAGGAATCACCAAAGGTGAGTAGCCAGGGACCCCAAGGCACCAGGGTGCTGAGAGGATAACACAGGTAAGTCGCGGTTTGGATTTTAGGATTCTAGGACCCTTCACAAAGGAACCACTTGGAGGAAGAAAGGTTGGAGAGTCACTCCACTAGTGGATACTCAAAAGAGATAGATACCTGCCCCAGGGAGCGGGTGCATAGGGGTGAAGTGATGTCGGAAACCTCTATAGTCGCTAATAAAGGGTCGTGGAAGTTCTGCAGATACAGCATCTCATGGACCAGGCCGGTAAAACCAGGACAAGGAATCCAGACAAGAAGGACCTGAAAGCAGAGGGGACAGGGTCCAAACCACAAGGAAGTGACCAGGAGGCACAGTAGCACAATTTCCTGCTGAAATGCAGTGAGAAGAAAACAGCAGCTGTAAAGACTAGGCGACATTGTAGAAGACCAGGAGCCTCTCATGAGCTGTTCCATACCAGTAGACTGTAAGTTACAAAAGGGGGGTTGACCCATTAACGTCACTGGGACCTGGGTAACTGATGCACTAAGAAAGAGGGTCCCCAATAAGTACACACAAAATTATTAATAAACCACAACTGGTAATCTGAATATATAAACAGAAAAGTCAATCTGCTCACATTGTTTTATTGCAATCTATAAGTTTCCGTGCCCTGGGAAGGGGGGGAGGTAAATGTGCAGTGAATAGAGTGAGTACCGGGAAGGGTAAGTGACATAAACACAAGGGCCAAAAAGGGCCACACAATACTATATACACAAGTACGTCAATTTGGAAATAAATGACCATAGGTCCAATAGTAGCCTAGAGAACAACAGACTTCATGAGTGTAATAAATAACACAATATTAAAATGAAGCTGGAGAACAGGAAAATAGTCGACGTTTCGACCCCTTTATAGACGCAGGCTTAAATTGATCCCTTGCAGTGGGGTCTTCATCAGGTCTTCATCAGGACAGAAGACAGGGACACAGACCAGGATGCTCGTTTTCAGCAGGCGGAGAAAGAACTGAACCCCTTATCTAGGGCGTAGAGTCTGGACAGATTAATCAACCTCGGGGAACAGGATGATGACAGTACAATAGAAGTATTTGTTCAATTCCAAGTAGGGTCACAGACGATATGGGGACAACCGCGTTTTCGTGGTGAAAATCAGCACATAAATATTTTGTAGTTCAATCGGATATCAACGAGTCTCGGTAACCGAGAGAATCGGAAGCCGAGATGTAAACAGAGACGCTGTCCCAACGTGTTACTCGGACCGGCATCTAATGCGTGGTTCCATGTTGGACAATCCTTGATCAAGGATTGTCCTGCACATTTACCTCCCCCCCTTCCCAGGGCACGGAAACTTATAGATCTTTTCATTTTTGTTATATCAATTATTACCAAAATGTTTGGCTCAGCTTCATTGCAATAAAACAATGTGAGCAGATTGACTTTTCTGTTTATATATTCAGATTACCAGTTGTGGTTTATTAATAATCTTGTGTGTACTTACTGGGGCCCCTCTTTCTTAGTCCATACCAGTAGACAAGTGCAAGATGGTTAGTGGCCGGCAGGATCACCAACAAGTCTTGGCAAATGCAGACAGTGGTTTGAGGGTGAAGATTCACGGATGCAGACCAGCAAGATCTCAGGGACAAACCCAGCAAGTGTAAGTCAGGACCGGCCCTCAGCACACTGGAGAGCCAGAAGGAATTGGTGAAGTTCCCTCAAGTACCCTTTAGCAGCAGGCACAGGAGGTCGCAAGGAAGCCCCAGCAGCACACAGGAGAAGAAGCTGCGGACAGGACGACATGCTTGGCGCTGTGCAGTGATGAAGGCAGAGGTTGCTTGGAGCTTGACGATCATCCATGAAGGGAGCCAAAAAGTCTTGGCAATGGCAAACAGATGCAGTGCACAGGGAGGCGGCACCGTTTTCTGTAGAGGGATTACAGTCTCCCAACTTGCAGGGAAGACTGGTCAGATCTCTTGAGAACCAGCAAACCACCACTTGTGTTGCAGAGCCAGAAGATGTCCATGGGAAAACAGGATCAGCAAACTGGTCATCGATGTTGAGGTGCCTGCGGATGCAGAGAAGTGACTCCTTCCTTCAAAGGAGATTCCTTCAGGCTGGGATACAGGCTGGGTCCTTGGTGGACGGCCATGGAGTCTTTGGAAAAGCACGGGGTCGAAGATGCAGCAGGATTCTTCCTACCGGAAGCAGTCTTGTTGTGGGTCCTGGTTTAAAGACCAGCAGAGTTCTACTGTCCACCAGCAGAACAGTCTTTGAACAAGCTTCAGAAGACAAACAGTCAGTTCCAGAAGTGGTTGACGGAATGAATCTCGGGGCCTACCCTTAGGGGAGCCATAAAGTAACCCCAAAAAGGTTACTTAAGGGCTCTTCTGTGGCAACCCACCTACCGGAGGGGGTTAGAGATACTACTCATATGTCCTAGCTAATCAGATTCTCCCAGTGGCCAAGATTCTACATGGCAGAATCAAGTGGCCACCTGGAGGAGCTCTGGAGCATATCCCCGGTGAGGAGCTGGACAGGGGGGTGGATACTCCCCTGCCCTCTGTGTTGTTTTGCACTAGAGCATGAGCTAGCGGCTCCTGGACTGGGTGAAACTGGTTTATGCAAGGAGGGCACCAAATGTGCCCTTCAATGCAGTCCAGTGGTGCTCGGAAGTGCCCCCACCCTACCTAATTCTAAAGGAGAGGTGGTCACACCTCTCTGTAGCAGGACTTCTTGTGTTCAGCTTCCCCTGCACAAGTTAGACTCATCAGCAGGGGGGCAGAACAGTGTCTGGAGCTGGCAGCAGCACGGGCTGGCAGGTAGACCCTGAAAAGCTACACAGGTAGGTTTTGAGGGGTCCTCCAAGTAGTCCCCGGTACATGGAATCATGCAACTAACTCTGCAGGATTCCAAAATGTTTGATTCCAAACATGACTAGGTTCGGGGTAGCCATTCTGTAGCTGGACATCTCGACATGCCACTGTCCACTACATACTGTAAGATGGCTGCCTCGGTCTTACAAAGCCCAGAGAGTGGAGTCCGGACTTTGTAAAGGGTACCTCTGTTCGTGCAGGAGTACCCACACACTTAGAACTGTGCACCCAGCCCTTGGATTGAAGGACCTACCTTAGGGGTGACATACAGATTTTAAGTGTAGTGACTGGGATACAAGGGAAACCTTATTTTTGATGTGAAGGGTGCATGCACTCTTTCACGCAGACTGCAATGGCAGCTCTGTAGACACAGTTTGCATGGGGTTCTATGGGTGGCACAATACATGCTGTACACCATAAAAGACCACAGGGCTACCAATACCCTGGGTACCCCAATACCCTATGCTAGGGACTTATAATGGTACCTCAGGAGGCCAATTGTAGAGTGTACAAAGTACATACCAGTAAATTTAGAGGCGAGAGCACTGCCACTCAGGTCCTGGTTAGCAGGATCCCAGTGAACTACAGTCAAAATACACTGACACCAGGCAAAACGTGGGGATAACCATGCCAGAAAGATCATATTTTCCTACACAGATCACTTGCAGTAGCAAAAATAGTTTACCAAACTTTTATACAACACAACAAACAAAGTAAATTGGCATCAGAAGTGCAAGCGTACCTTCCCCAGAGAAGAAGTACCTAACCTTTGGAACTTGAAACAGCAATAAAACTAACTAAGTGCAAAATGTTATGCCACATTTATTTCAACACTAAAAGCAAGGATATGAGATGTGCAGGGTGAGAGCAAAGAAATCTCCACAACACTCCACCAACTTACTGGGACTAGTCCAGCAGAAGAGAGTATTTCTACCTAACAGCAGTACTTCTGCCAATATGTGAGGATTCATAAGCACAATAGCAGCTCATCTGTGAATATATTAAAATGGCCCATTTAGATTGGGCAGAAATGGGATAAGCGCCAAATGTTAATGGATATCCAGTCCTTACTACCTTTTATTCTACCACTTAAATGTCAAGTTCTTGATGCTGTGAAAGTCTGTTAAGTTTCCTTCTTCATTGCACGAGGTGAATGTGACTCTTTGCAGTAGCCATTAGTGCAAACGAAAGGTGTCAAGTGTCTCTCTAAGAGTTTTCCTGTTAGGAGAAAGAAGCCACAAAGACAGAAAAACACCTTGGCACTGTTGTGGGTTTTGATTGGAGAACAGGAGTGATGAAGAGGTAGTTAAGCAAAGCACCAGAATTTCCCTGACAAAAGGGCAGAGAACAAGCCAAGCCTAACATCCAATAGATGATGTAAAGGGTATTCTGGCTGTAAGGAGCAAAAAAAGAAAACAACCAGGAAAAAATATTAGCAAGTGGACGAAGAAAGCAGAGAAACATAAGGGAACAAATGCATTGCGAAGCATCAATCAATTGTTAATGCTTCCCTTATTAATGATTAAAAAACATGAAATGACATGGCAGGTAAAAATACCACTTCATTTTATTTTAGATTGGGGAGCTCACACGGTAATCCCTTGCTAGATCGCTATCTTGTTAAGGGAATAGAATAGAATAGAAAATCTTTATTCGATTGTTTGCATATAACAATCATAAAAGAACATTTCATAAAAGTTGATCTATACGATAATGATAAAAATAGGAAGAGTGGTACTACAACAAGACATTCACAAGCATAGACACAATAAAATAGTTAAAAAGGGTAAAAATACAATGGGAATAAAAGTACAATCAGCAGCAAAATTAGTTACCCTTCCATGCTTTTTCTGTATTTAACTGCGAGTTTTAAAAAACTACATACAAACATAATACATTCACTATTTAGCATTTGAAGGTGACAAAGTGCAGGTCTGAGTTGTACAAAATTCAGATGCTTAAGTAAAGGTTTTAAAAACAGATTACGGGGGAGTATATAAAACTGGCAAAAAAATAAAAAGTGTGCCAGATCTTGCGGAGACTTATTGTCGCAGCCGCAAGCTGGCAACACTTGTCCTCTATGTGCTCCGCTTGGTACAGCTAATAAAAAATGGAACATATTAAATCGAAACCTTGTTAATAAAAAACGGTCATAACCGGACATGGGCCAAGACAGGTAGGGTTCCATATGTAAACAGGTTTTGGTTAAAGCATACTGTCTCACACTGCTTTTCTTGTATTCGTTTTCCTCCCGTGTCATGCACCTGGACAGCATAAATGTGTTCCTAACAAAGGTTACGTCAGTCTTGGTTATTGTTTCGGGGGATAGAAATAATTCTGGTCGGCCTAGTTCAAAAAGCCACATTCGCACATATTTTAACCATGGGATCTTGAGTCTACCATCCCACTGTAGTGCCTCTCGAAGAATGTTTCTGGTAAGAGGTATGGCTGTGTTTAGCCAGCTGTTCAGCCAGCATAACAATGGATTCACGGCCAGCTTATCACTTAGATGTGGAATGCCAAGTTCCTCGTGTACTGGGAAGTTGGCTGTACCCCTAGGTAACCTTAAGACCTGTTTTAAGAAGTTATTCTCAGTAACTTCAAGGGCGCCTAGTAATTGTGATCCCCATATTTCACTTCCGTAACGTGCAATTGCGGTGCTTTTGGCTTGGTATAACTTCAGGACAGCAGCCACCGGGCTATTGCCCATTTTTCTAGTGAAGTCCAGTATTGCTGCATTGGCCCGCACTACCTCGCCCTTTTTCTTTTGTATTGCTGGTGCCCAGGTTAATTTATGATCGAAAAGGACCCCAAGGTACGAAAAGGTCTTGGTGGTGGGTATTTTGTCTCCATTTACAAAGTGAGGGTATATTTTTTTTGAAGATACACCTGTCATCATTGTAAAGGATTTCGAGTTATTAATACTCAGGCCACGAGAGTTCATGAAATTATTAAAAGAGTCTAGCAAGGTTTGGAGTCCGAGCGCCGTTCTAGATATTAAAACGGCGTCGTCCGCATATAATAGGACAGGTATGCCCTTCTTGCCAATGTAAGGAAAATCTGTACCGGTTTTTAATAGGTGCTCCTCCAACTCATTAATATAAAGATTAAAAAGAAAAGGGGCAAGGATGCACCCTTGTCTGACACCTCGGGTTATTCTAAAATCTCTTGTTACCTTCATATCATGGGTGTAGCGGACATTTGCTCTTGTGTCCGAGTGGAGGTCAACAAGAAGGTTGACCAGGTTTTGTTCCACCCCCATTTTTAGCAGGACCTCCCAAAGCCTGCCTCTGTCTACACAGTCAAACGCGGACGATAAATCCATAAAGGCCATATGGATCGTCCCTTTTCTTGCTAAGGTGTATTTGCTGTTTATTAAATATAGATTCAGACATTGGGTTATCGTAGAGTGGCCTGGTCTGAACCCATATTGTATTGGTGACAGTATATTATTATCATTGGCCCAAGCTGTTAATCTGTTTAGGATGATACCCCCCACCACCTTTGTAACTGAGTTAATCAGGGATATGGGTCTATAGCAAGTAACACTACCACGATCACCCTTCTTGAAAACAGGGACGATGGTCGAAGACCCCCAGGCTTTCGGGCAACCAGCCAGAACTCCTGCATTTACAACTGCGGTTATAACTGGTGCCCATAAAGAAATGTTTGATTTAAATAAATCGGGTGGTATACCATCGGGGCCAGGTGCTTTGTTGCAGGTTAATCCTTGTATCCCCTTTTCTATCTCCCCCACTGTGAAACACAACACATTTTCATCAAAAGATTTAAAAACAGAATCTGCTTGTGAATTATCACTTTTAAAAATTGTACTGTAATGTGACGTCCACTCTTCCTCAGATATATTAGTCCCAACCATGGAGTTAATAGGGACGTCAAACAAAGGTTTGTTTACAATACTCCAGAACTTGGAGCTATTGCCCAGAATTGCAGGGTCGCATAGCTTCTCCCAAACTCCAGCTTTTACTTCTTTTTTCCGCGCTGCCAGGACTGTCTTATAATTAGTTCGCAATGACTTTATAAGAACAGGGTCTCTTGGGGTAGCCTTAAGTGCTTTTTTTAAGTCTCGTCCAGCCTTTGAACAAGCTTGATCAAACCACCCTGGTTGGTGTTCATGATGACCCTTTATTGGTACTGACAGCAATTGGCCAATTTTGTCAATAACAGCAGCAAAGGCAGTCAAAGTTGCTTCGGGTAAGGTAGATGATGAAACACAAAGATCTAGGTCACTGCCACAGCTAGTGATGATTGAACCATACAAGGAGTCACTGTTAACCTTTGACCACTTCAGGCGACGGTTTCCGTTGATGGGTTTTAGGATACCATGATCAGGTCGCGGCTTCCTATGTTCAAAAAGGTCACCTCCAAGCCTGATCGACAAAGGATTATGGTCGCTGAAGATGCTTGTTTGAATTTCAAAGTCAGTGGCTAAATCAACTAGATCTCTTGAGAGGAACATGTGATCTATGTAGGAGCCTTTACCGTGGCCTTTGTATGTGGGGACATTAAATTTGTAAGAGTCCTCCAGCGTGGACATTGCGACGGTTAGATTCCTACCATCAATTAGATTATTGATACAAGTGCCTCGAGGCGAGTGGTCGAAGTGAAAGCCAGACCTCTTGTTGCAGCCTAAGAGGCCAATAGGTGTCGTTTCAGGGTTACCACAAGGGTAAGCGTTAAAGTCACCGGCGATGATGATATTTCGAGGTAGACTATCCGCTTTTGCTTGTAAAAAGTTTTGTAATTTAAGAATGTTACACTCCTTATTTGATGACACCGCGTTGTAAAAATTAATAAGGGTCAGTGCCTTTTTACCGTTCCTGAGCACCAAGATTTGAATATGTTTATTGTCCAGTGCTCTATTTGAGACCTGGCAGCTAAGTGTAAGGCTTATGTAAGTTACCAGGCCCCCTTTGGATCTTCCACTGTTTGATGGGGCTGCTGGTAAGAAGAAACTTTGAAAGCCCTCGATATGTGCATTTTCCTCTGTTAACCAGGTTTCTTGAAAGCATAAGATTGTATACTTTTTTACATAGGCTAACCACGCTGGATCATTAACCTTAGCAGCTAGTCCGGCTATGTTCCAGGATAGAAGATGTATGGGACGTTGTTCAATAAGGCCCATATCTGCCATCTGGACCTTATCTGTGAAAGGAGAGATTGCTTGAACCCCATGATCCGTAATTAAATGTTCATGCATTACATTACTAGTGGTTAGAGAGTTCTTTGCTCCTTTATGCACTATGCGTTGAATTTGGTTTGAGAGACCTGGATGGCTACGCACACTCACATTCAGTGTATTTTCATGGGATTGTGCTGAGGGGGATGTCATGGACACTTCACTAGCCTCTGGGAAAGAAACACTTATGCCCTCTAAACAAATACTTGGTACTCTGTGGAGGGGAGCTACCTTGGTTGGGGGCTCAGTAGGGATAGAGTGGGAAGATGGAGATACGATTTGTCAATCTATCTCATCTAGATAATCAGTGTTATAAAGAGCACCAAATCTATTAGAGATGGGAACCCCATATTGGGTGTCTGAATATTGGGGGTATGAATAGAGCTGCTGCTGGGGGCGAGTGAAAAACTCACTTCTTTCCTGATATCTACTGGGGTGGTTGCTAGGCCTACTCTGCCATGGCTGTTCAAGCCTATAGTCAGTAAGATTTGATCGGGTATATGGACCAATAGGCAGTATATAGGGCCCAGATTGATTATCAACTGTTGGCTCGAGCATCCCCTCCTGAGCGTAAATTGGCTGTACTTGTGTAGGACGACGACCATGGTCATTTGGGTAAAAGTAACTTAAGGCCATGGTACGGATCAAACTGTTTGTCACGCCACTTTTCCAGCTACTTATGAAACTGGCAGCACGGCTGTCCCCAAGGGTTACCACAATACAGTCACCCTCGGTCGATTTAAATCTATTTCCCACCCAATCTACTCTTCTTACCTGTGCAATATGACCGTTAATATGTTTGGGGATCGGTCTATGAGTTGTAAGCCAATGGCTCACCTTATTTTTTAAGTCCCCATGGGATTCTACCCTGTCCCCCACCAGTTTAGGTACACCTATCATTACAATGGTGTACGGGCTAGATTCAGGCGGGAGGTTAACATGAAGTGGTCTCTTAACTACCACCGGTTTTGTCAGGGTAACACCTGATTGTTTTAAAGGTATGCCCTGTTTGAGATTTTTTGTTGAACTCGTTTGTTTTACCTGGGTAGTTACTATTTTGATTGGAGAGCTTTCGGCGGCCCATTCACAATCTTCTATCTCAGCGTCAGGTAAGGTTTGAGAGCTACTTGGTATGGCAGCCACTGGATGGGATATATTAGTACCTCTGTCTTGAATTGTCGCTGGGATAATTGGAGGAGTCTTTTCCTGGCATGTTAACTGGGTTTGCTTACTGACAGGGGTAGAGATGGCTATGGCTTTTTTTACCCTAGGGTTTTTGTTGCTAATCAAAGCAAGGGAGTTACTAGCTGGTGCGAAGGTAGAAATTGGTTGTGATACCTTCAGTGATTTAAGCTAAATAGATGTTGCATCATTTTGGGGCCTTTCAAACTTCCCTAAGGCGTTCTCGATGTTAAGGACTCTCTCACTGATAGGTAACAGAAGGGACTTAATTAGACTTTCTAGGTCACTCAGAAGTGATTTTGTGTTTATCGTTGTAAGATCGGCCCTAACTGTGGTGTGTGTGGACGTATTTATAGGTACTGCCGTCTCTTTATTCAAAAACAAATCTGAGTCTTGACTGCTTATGAAAGGACATAAGGTCGCTGTTTCTGGGGCAGGTTTGGCCAGTCTAAAAGTAGACCAAACATCTTTAGCCAAGCTCAGATGTTTAGCCTTGAGATGAGATTTTTGTTTTTTTGCTATGGATGACTTAAGTTTGCCTCGTTTGCCGGTAGTCCTAGTTTTGCTCTTTATCAAGCGACTGACTTTAGTGACGGGTTTCGACGTTGTAGAAGAAAAACCACCCAAGGAGGGGGCTACTGGGTGTAAATGTGCTATGGGTGACATATGGGTGCTACTGCCGTTTTCACCAATTAACGCAAGACTGTTATTCCTACTGTTGCCTGTGGATGAGATAGGCAAGAGTGTTTGCGTATTGTCTCTTGTCTGAGGGCTGGGAAGCCCTGTGAATGACAACATTAAGATGGACTCTTCAGAATTTGTGGTGTTGTCCAGAATGTTAATGTTGCCTGTGGTGTGTAAGGAAAGGTCAGGAAAACATAAATCTGGGGTGAGTGAGAGGCGTCTTTCGGAGTCCTGAATTGCATCCGCCACGACATTGATCGTTTTTTGTAGCATTAAGTCTATGGCGGTTATAGTGGGAAGAGGGCTATTGGTGACGTCTTTCAGTCTGGTGGCAGATCGTGTAGTCACGGGAGTATTACGGCATTTATTCATCCTAGCAAGCTATAGGAGATGTTGCAGTTGGAAGAAGTAATAGCTTGGAGGTGCAGAAGGTTGAAATAGCACTGGGCGTTTACCTTAGTAGATGACAGCTATGCAGGATCTCAGGGGGATGGCCCCGTCCCGGACTCCTCGGTCCCCGGAGGGCCACAGAGGGCCCGCCCTTTGCCCGGGCTTCGCTCCGGGCGTCCCGCTCGCGTCCCGCGAGACGGGGTTGATGTGGTTTTAAAGCGCCGCTTGGCGCTCTGTGATGACGCTGGACCCCAGTGAGGGCTGCTGGGTGATGTAGTTTTCAGCCCCTCGCCGGTCTCCTCCAGGCGGCCCCGCTCTTCGTTGGCTCACAGGCGGGCGGCGGCTGGAGACAGGCGGGCGGGTCCAGGCTGCGTGAAACTGTTCCCTCTGTCCCTGGCAATTCCTCGTGGTCAAAGGAGGTGCTGGTTTACTGCTGCAAAACGGGTCGCCCACTCGACCGGGTTGATGTGGTTTTAAAGCGCCGCTTGGCGCTCTGTGATGACGCTGGACCCCAGTGAGGGCTGCTGGGTGATGTAGTTTTCAGCCCCTCGCCGGTCTCCTCCAGGCGGCCCCGCTCTTCGTTGGCTCACAGGCGGGCGGCGGCTGGAGACAGGCGGGCGGGTCCAGGCTGCGTGAAACTGTTCCCTCTGTTCCCTCTGTCCCTGGCAATTCCTCGTGGTCAAAGGAGGTGCTGGTTTACTGCTGCAAAACGGGTCGCCCACTCGACCGGGTTGATGTGGTTTTAAAGCGCCGCTTGGCGCTCTGTGATGACGCTGGACCCCAGTGAGGGCTGCTGGGTGATGTAGTTTTCAGCCCCTCGCCGGTCTCCTCCAGGCGGCCCCGCTCTTCGTTGGCTCACAGGCGGGCGGCGGCTGGAGACAGGCGGGCGGGTCCAGGCTGCGTGAAACTGTTCCCTCTGTTCCCTCTGTCCCTGGCAATTCCTCGTGGTCAAAGGAGGTGCTGGTTTACTGCTGCAAAACGGGTCGCCCACTCGACCGGGTTGATGTGGTTTTAAAGCGCCGCTTGGCGCTCTGTGATGACGCTGGACCCCAGTGAGGGCTGCTGGGTGATGTAGTTTTCAGCCCCTCGCCGGTCTCCTCCAGGCGGCCCCGCTCTTCGTTGGCTCACAGGCGGGCGGCGGCTGGAGACAGGCGGGCGGGTCCAGGCTGCGTGAAACTGTTCCCTCTGTTCCCTCTGTCCCTGGCAATTCCTCGTGGTCAAAGGAGGTGCTGGTTTACTGCTGCAAAACGGGTCGGGTCGGGTCGGGATCTTGTTAAGGGCATTTTATAAGGTTTCGCCAACCCCCTTTTTCCCCATACATGGCGTCAATATTGCAATCCTAGAAGTTTGAAACTTTGCTAGTGCTAAAGTATGCAGTAAACTGTCAAAGTACACCCTATGTAGTATTTTGAATTGGATGAGTCGGAGGCGGGATTTAATCGCCACCTCCCAATCCACTGTGTCTTACAAGCCCGGGTTCTGCTCCCACATTTCCCTCAGTTTCCCCAGTCTGTCTGCTCATGTTATTGTTCAATGTCCTGTACGTTAGAGAGACTGCCTTGTTGGGTATCTGCTCCTGCAATAGGCGACCCGGGGCATATTCTGGCAGGGGAGAGGAAAGCAAGCTCTCTGCTATCCAGGCATTTTGCAATTGCGCGTATTTAAAAATTTGGGTGGGGTGCAGCCCAAACTCTGTTGCCAAAGTCCTGAAGGGTTTGAGTTCCCCCTTTGCCACCACATCACCCATAGTGGAGATTCTGATGTCATCCCAACCTCCAAAGCCCTTAACTTTGTGAAGTTCCCTCAACCAAGTACAGTTCCAGATCGGTGTCTGTTTAGTCGGTTTGCCTGTCCATCCCAGTGCCTTGGTCGCCTTTTCCCAGACCTCTTAAGGTTATTTGCGTGGCCAGAAGTAAGCGTCTCCTACCTGGGCCCCCATATAAAAAATGTAGGCAAGAACGGTGCGCCATGGTGTCCCTATCTAATCTGTAGGTGGGGTGATCAGCCGGGACATGGAGCCATTAGTTTACCGGCGCCAGATGCTCCGCCCAATAGTAAGCCTCAATGTCCGGTAGGGATATCCCGCCATTATATTTGTTTCGCTGCAGCTTGCTCAGGGCGATCCTTGGTTGCTTCCCCAGCCACAGCAGGGAGCGCATCTCTGGGTCTATCACCAGGAACGTCTGTCTGGGAAGGGGGAAGTACTCATTTAGGAGGGCATACAGAAAGCGGGGCAATGTAATCATTTTAAACATCGCAGCTCGGCCAAGGATCATGAGGGGGAGGGCTTTCCACTGCTAAGCGTCAGCCGCAAAATTTGTTATGACTCACTGGATATTGCTTTGGTAGGAGAGATTTCTATCTGTGGTGAGGTAGACCCCCATATACGTGAATCTCGTCTGCGTTACCTGGAGAGCTCCAGGGAGAGGAGGCCATGCCTCCTCAGCCCGCAGGCTATACAAGACCGATTTATGGCAGTTTATAGCATAGCCCGAGAAGGAGCAATACCTGCCCAGAAGCTTGAACAATGCGGGGACGGTGATATCCGGTTGGGTAACATATAACAGGATATTGTCCGCATAGAGTGAGATATTTTCTTCCCCCAAATCGGTCGATGTGATTTGAAACCCCTTTATCTCCCTTGTCTGTCGGACTCACAGGCCACTACTTCGATTGTGAGGGCAAATAGTAGGGGGGACCAAGGGCATCCCTGTCGGGTTACCCTTCTAATGGGGAAGTCCTCAGATAATAGTCCATTCACTTTTACCCCGGCTCTGGGGGTCCGCATATAGGAGTCCAACCCAATGTATAAATTTGGGGCAATGCCAAACTTGACCATAGCCGCCTCTAAGAAGGGCCAGTGGACAGCGTCAAATGCTTGTTCCGCGTCCAGGGAGAGGAACATGTGGGGATCTGAAGATGAATGGCCCTGCACCCCATGAGCCAATTGTGGGCCCGATGTAGGTTCTGTCGGGTCGCCCGGTCTGGTAGGTAGCCCGTCTGATCTCGATGTACCAGACCCGAGATTACTTGGCGTAAACTGAGGGCCAGTACCATCGCCAGGAGCTTAACCTCTATGTTGAGGAGGGAGATTGGGCAATAAGATGCGCAGTCTTCGGGGGGCTTCCCCGGTTTATGGATGGGGATGACTGTGGCCGTTCTAAGATCTGGAGGCAGAATACAATCTTGAGCCACATCTCTAAACAGTGCTAATAGGTGCACCGCCAGGAGTTCCGCCCCTTTCTTATAAAATTCCGCTGGGAGTCCATTCGGGCCTGGGGACTTCCCAGGGCGCAGTTTAGTTATTGCGTCTTTAAGTTTGGTCACCGTTATGTCTGCTTCAAGTCCCTCCCTCTCATCATCCACTAAGCTCGGGGTTTGAATAGTGTCAAGATATGCTAGGATCTCATCCGGGGCACCCAGTTGCCTGGCCTCATAGAAATCCTTAAAATAGGAAGCAAATGTCCGTACTATTTGTGCATCTCCCTTTTGCGTCTGCCCCTGTTGGTCCACTACGCGTTCTATCCATCGGGCTTCCAATTCCTTACGGCTGAGCCAAGCCAGGAGCTTACCAGACTTATCTCCAACGTCGTATAACCTATCAAGGGTTGCCTGTGCCTGCGTTTTAGCCTCTGACGTTGCTAGGGCTCTCTAGCGCTCTAGCGTGTCAGTCAAGTGTCGAAGGACCTGTGAGTCCTTTCCCGCAAGATAGCTTCGTTCTAGCGCCAACATTTGTGTTTCCAAAGTGGTGAGCTCCTCTTGTGCCTTCTGCTTCTCCCAAGCTATTCGGTTTTGGGCCCTATCGCAAAGCACTGTCTTATAGGCTTCCCACACTATAACTCCCGACTGCACCAAGCCTAAATTTTCTGCAAAATACACTGTAGTGTCAGCCCGGAGACCCCGCATCACCTCTGCGTTGTGCAGGTCTCAAGCCGTCAACCAACAGTTTCCATGTCCCGCCCGGGGCCTCCCCCCTGTCCTAACCAGCAAGGGGGAGTGATCAGAGATCCCACGTGCCAGGTACTCTGCCTCGCAACCAGCACTACTGACACATCGCGAAAGACATAGTCCAGTTGAGAGTGCACCTCGTGTGCGCCAGATTAGTATGAATAGCTCCGGATGTCTGGATGGAGTCGCCACCACACATCCATCAGACCCAGGGTGTCCATCAACCTGGCCAGTTGCGTGGTCGGGGGGCGGTCAGTACGATTCCCTGAGGGGTCCATGGGGATGGACATGACGTCATTGAAGTCACCCCTATAATGTGTAGTGTACCCGGGGTATCCAATAAAATATCAGTCACCCCATGGAGAGTCCTGGCCTGTAACCTCGCAGGGGCATAGACCAAAACTATAGTGACCTTCCGTCTATTCCACGTCCCTGTCACTCCCACGTACATACCCTGGGGGTCTGTCCATGTCTGCGTTACCTTGAAAGGGGGGGATTTTTTAAGCAAGAAAGCCGACCCTCAGGAGCCCTCAGTGTGTCCCACATTTTGTACCCTTAAGGTGGGTCTTCGGCAATAGGATCACGTCTGGGTGGACCCGTTTTACGTATGAGGACACCAACCCTAGGGAATTTTGATGAAGCACTTTTACGTATAGAAAATAGATTTAAACCTACAACCAGTATAGCACCTAATAGATACAAATTTTACACAAGATCTCAAGGAGATTCATGACTTCTTAACTGCTCTTAGAACGCTAGTCATTTCTTGTAACTTTGGGGCTACGGTAGATAAGATGATTAGAGATCAAATCATTGTGAATGTTAGAAGTAAGAAAACACAAGAGCAATTGTGGATATTACCGAACCCAAATTTACATGATACTATTGCTACAGCGAAGGCATTTGAACAATCAGATATTTGGATGAAAACCATTGAGGATGTTAGTGCCAAGGGCGACAAATGTAACAAGATTTGGGATAAAGTTTGTGCCATGAACGGTTCCACCAAAAATTCTCAAACAGGGAGGTTTTTCACCAAAAGTGTAATATGTTATAGGTGGGGTAGTAACAACCATGTTGGCACTTTTAAAGTTTGCCCAGCTATTGGAAAAGAATGTAACAAGTGTGGTAGGATTGGACATTTTGGCAAGGCATGTAGAGATGATAGGAAGAAAACTTTTGATTAAAATAGGAATTTTAATAACAAAAGCAGTGAAGTTACCTATGTAGGAAATGATCAATCTTCTCAAATTACGTGAATTAGATGTGATCATTCAGCTAAGAATGATTTCCAAGTCGAGAAAGGCATTGTAGTGTCTTTGTTGAATGTATGTGTTCTTGGTGGAGAAACCTTAAATTCTCCAAAGTGTATTGCTACATTTTTAGATGAGGAACTTGAACTTATGACAGACTCAGGTTTGCCTTGGTCCATTGTGCCAGAATGTTATTTCAATGAAAAATATGGGAGTAAGAAATCTGTAGGAGAGTTGTATCCTCCTGATATAGTTGCTCAAGGTTTTGATGGTTCTACTATAGATTTGACAGGATATGTTGCTTCTCAGATTGAGTTTAAAGGTAGGTCAGCCTTCATCAAGTTGTATGTTGCTAAAAAAGGAGTTAATGTATTAGGTTGGAGAGACCAATGGAAACTAGGAATCATCCTTAATTCCCGCAACAAGGAACCTGTAATGGTTGTAGAGGAACATGTTGAGAGTAACGATATTCAAAAGGAGGAAAATGTAGGGAGTAACGATATTCAAAAAGAATTTCCTACATTTTTTTCTGATAAATTAGGAAAACTTAGGTTTCACACATGTCATCAAGCTCAAACAGGGAGCATCACCTGTTAATCAAAAGTTAAGAAATGTTCCCATCAATGTTAGAGAAGAATTAGGAAATGTTTTGAAAAAAATGTTGTTTGAGGGGGTGATTGAAGAAATAGAATCCTGGAATGGGTTTCACCAATTGTTCTGACACGCAAACCGGACAAGTCTTTGAGGCTATGCATTGACCTGAGGGCTTTTAACGCCGATATGCTTATTGATTGCCACCCTTTACCCAATATTAATGAGGTAGTGAGTATGCTAGGAGGAGCCACTGTTTTTTCTACTCTAGATATTAGGTCTGCATACCATCAGATAGAATTGGCAGAAGAATCGCGGAATATGACAGCTTTCATCACACCTCAAGGCCTGTTTCAGTTTAAAAGGATGCCATTTTGACTGGCGTCAGCGGCGTCTGTATTTCAGAGATCTATGTGCCATCTATTTAAAGACATGCAAGGTTATGTAAAATGTTTTCAAGAGGACATTTTGATTTTTTCTCCAGACAAAAAGTCTCACACGGATCATCTCAAGAATGTTTGTAATACTCTTGAGGAGTATGGTCTTACACTTAAAGGTAAGAAGTGTAAATTGTACCAAGACTCTGTTGAGTATTTTGGACATACTGTGTCCAGGAAAGGAGTAGTTCCCAAGTAGTCTCTTATTGATGCCATCTTGAAAGCATCTTCCCCTGATTATAAGGACAAACGTCTTTCCTTTTCAGGACTTTGTGAGTACTACAGTAAGTTCATTGTAAATTTTTCCACCAAAATGGAACCTTTGAGGGAACTTTTAAGGAAAAATGCAGAGTTTACTTGGGTAGTAAGACAACAAGAAGCTTTCGATAATATAAAAGCTGAAATGATAAGTGCTCCAACGCTTAAACCATTTTGTATGAATAAGTTATGTATTCTCACAGTTGATGCCAGCTTGTATGGTCTGGGTTGTGTTTTATCTCAAAGTGCAGGAGAAGAAGAATAGAATGTTGCGTTTGCTTCACGCACCCTTAACATCACTGAAAGGCGTTACGCTGTCATTGAGAGAGAATTATTGGCGTGTGTCTGTGGAGTAGAGCAGTTTCGTAATTATATTTGGGGTGCAGGGTTTGTTTTAAGAACAGATCATAAACCCTTGGTGTCCATTTTGTCTCCTGGAGGAGGTCTTAATGCTACTGCCTGCATCGCCAGGCTTATGTCCCGCTTGCAGGAATATACCTTTACAGTTGAATATGTTCCAGGCAAAGTCAATGTGACTGCAGATTGTTTGTCAAGACTTCCATGCAGTACTAATGACAAATGTGAAGATGATGAGTGGTTGCAGACATCACAGAAATTGTATCAGAGAAATTTGTTTTTATCTCTGAAGAAATATGGAAAAAAGCTATGAGTGAGGATCATCTTTTAAAAAATTTGATTGATTTCACGAGGGTGGGATGGACTTCCAAGGATGACATTCCTGCTGAAATTTTTCCTTTCTGGAAAATTTCTAACATATTAATCATTGAAGGTGATTTAATCTTCAGACAAGAGAAGTGTATTCCTCCTTTGTCCCTTCGCAACCACATTTTGTCATGAGAGCCATTTGGACATGTCTTCGATGAAAAGATTGATCAGGTCAGTCTTTTGGTGGCCTGATTTAGACAGGTTTGTGGACAAAGTTGTGAGAGAGTGTCATGAATGTATTGGCAATGAAAAGATGTGCAAATGTGACCCTGCTCCTCACATTCCTATTCAATGGCCAGATTATCCTTGGCAGAAATTAGTATTAGATATAGCTTGTCCCTTCAACTTTTTACCACAAGATTGTAGATTTGCCTTGGTGCTTATCGATTATCATTCGAAACGGCCCGCAGTCAAACTTGTACCCGATCCTACTACGGAAAGTGTCATGCTGTTTCTAAAAGAAGTTTTCTCTCGTGAAGGTTATCCTGAAGTTCTGATTTCTGACAATGGGGTGCAATTTAAGTCTCACAAGATGCTTGATTTTCTTAAGTTTTCTAACATTAGACATATGACTACAGCATTATATGAACCTCAGGGAAATGGACAGGTGGAGAGATACAACAGAGTTCTCAAACAAAACATATTGTGGGCACGTAATTTTGGAGTTCAGTGGAAACATATATTGAGAGAAAAACTATGGATGTATCGCATAACTCCTCACCCTACCACTGAGGTTTCACCTTTCCGTTTATTGAGGTAGGGACCCAATTTCAAAATTATGTCCCTGGCGGTTCAAAAAAGCTACGAAGAATCGTAATTCAGAAGTTATTGTGGATGATGTTGCCCAGAGAGTTGAGGTTTAACAGTTCAAAAGCAAGTGCCTTTATGATGTCCACTTGAAAGTCAAAGAACCTTCTTTTTCTGTTGGAGAATGGGTCAGAATACCTAAACCTGGTATTGCACATAAGGGTGAAATTAAATTTGGTAAACCTATTAAAATTGTTAAAGTTAACCACAACAGTGTTGTTACCCAAGACGGCAAGGTATGGAATGTTAGACGTGTTAGCAAATGTATTTTTTGTAATTCTTAACATTTTTCCTAGGAGGGAAATGTGTTACATTTTATATGTTTATTTCTTTTCCTTCCCCTTTAAAACCTTGTATACTTTTGATTATGGCACCTGCCACTCTGTAGTGACTGTTCCAATTACAATTGGAATCCTTGAATGCCTTGGGCACTCTGCCTGTGGATTTTGTACTAGCGGCAGTACTGTGCCTTCTGCATTAAAGTCCTCTTTACTCATTTTGGACTTTGTGACTTATTTTTACATGAATCTTACAGCACCCTGCGTCTATCTCTGGACACGCCACCACAGGTATCCCTCAAGATAAACCTGCGTATAGGCAGTCAGCACCCCACAGCATGCCGTGTCAGGTGATACCTCATGTGGGTCTCCCAAGCCCAAGCTCCAAGCGGGGATCGCCTCCTGCCTCGCTCTCCTCAGTGATCGTCCATCCTCTCCTTACATGGAAAGAGCGGCCTCCCCTGTCGCCCCATACATTAAGGAGCTGCCAACCCCTCTGAAAGCACTCACCACCAGGCCACCGGATCACGCAGGTTTAGGACCGCCAGTCAACTCTCGCTATCCCACCTCACTGCTGGTTGGAGGGGGGGAGAGAAGGGGAGGGAATGGGGGCGAGACCCAAGGCTCCGGTGTCTACTTCCAGGCCTCACAGCACTGCCCGGGGTTTCTGCCCGCCAGCAGCCGCTCCACACTGTCGTATTCCGTTTGGCGGTCCGCGGGGGTCACTCTCTCAGTAGGACCCGCTCACACAGCCTCTGAAATCTTCACCATAACCGCCCGGGGCAGCCGTGCCAGTCCAACGCATAAGGCACCTCCTCCCCAAGGCAGTCCCCTCTGGAGCCTCGCCACCTCTTCTTGACGCGGCTCACCTGGGTAACAGCATTCCTTTCCGTCCGCCGTCCTCTTCAGCGGCACGGCGCCAGAGCCCAGCCACTCGCAGACACATTCCCGGAGGGGGCCCCGCTCATCAACGGTGCCCCGTGCCCTCAGAATCTGTCCTCAGGGAACCCACACTGCTCAGGCGGCCCGGATAGGGATGAGAGGGCAGCACACCTCGCCGAACCCTGTCCCCTGTTGCTTTCATGGCACAGTTGCGCTCCGCCGGGTCCTCCCGATGCCGATTCAATTCCTCCTCGGTGCCATCTTAGGGTTTGATCTTGGTCGGCGAGTCAGGTCGATATTTAGCCCGTAGATAGCTTCCAGGGCTTCTGCCTCCGTTTCTACCGGCTCCTGAGTTCGTCTTAGTCCCCAGATGATGGTGTTCTCCGGATCTGCAGGTCGCCGGAATCTATCGGTTAAGGCTTTCGGCCGGAGCTCAACGAAAACACGTCTTACTCGGCCATGCTGCTGGCCACGCCCCACATACAACACTAATTTAGAGGTGAAGGAACCCCTTTTTTTTAGGTATCGCCTACACAGCGCTCATGCGCTGCATAGGAGGAGACCTTTAGTAATCGATTCACTTTTGCAGTCAAAAACGTGCACGCGTTGCATTGCTTTCAATGGCAACTCGTGCACGTTTGGCGATTCCCTTGCGGGAGCGAGCTTTAAAACCATCTGTTTGTAATTAACAGATGGTTTCTGCTCGCTCCCACAAGGGAAAAGGGCGCAGGCCCCCTCCTCTTGCTGCTTTTTTTTTACATTGAGCACGAGGCGCACGCTGATGTTTTAAATGCATTTGCGGGGTCTGAGGCAGTGAAGACAAGAAAGCTTGATGGACAATGGACAAAAAGGAATTTGTGGACATTTGTACAAGTAATCTGATTGTTAACGCTGCAGTGAGACAATTAGGGAGCTACAATCTTGTTTGCAGTTTTTGGTGCTCCAACAGGGGGGATTTAGAGATTGAAATATAGCATTTTGGAGTAGGTGAGCTATTCCTATTGGTCAGCTACTGCAGTACCGCAAAGCTGCTGCTTTTTACTTTGAACTTGTTTAGGACTTGTGCCATGACCTCCATTGAGCCCTTAGACAAGGAGCTCATAGCGCTTCCATTTTAAAAACCTTCAGGCAAGCAGCTCATAACGCTACCATTGAGCCTTCGAAACTGGCGCACTTCTCGTTATAATGAGCTCTCATAACCTGCACAGTCTGGTTGCAGAGCATGGGTCTGGGCACTCATATTCTGAGTACAGAAGTGTAAGGACAAACCCCAGATAAACAAGCAGAAAGCATGTCAGTACATCTTACCAAAAGAGAGTACGTTGAGGCATTTTCGGAGAAAGTTGCCAAATGTTAAGTATAAGTAGTTTATTCGAACTCTTTAAATTTTTTTTTGCATTCTATTTCCTGTAGGCTTCCTTCTATGAATCCAGGATCACATGTTTCAGGGTGTTAGAAAAAAAGCAATCATGCCTGGATAAGTTCCAAGCCTCTGGCCAAGGGCAGCTTGCGTGCAACATCATTCACCTCGCACGCTACGTCATCCACCGGTGGAAATGCAGTTTTTATAATGGACGAAAGCTCCTCCATTTTGTATTATTCAGTCACCATTTTGTCTTAGCCATTTTCTTAGACTGTCTCCTTAGCACAAATAATGTGTCTGCTCCATTTGTACCCAGAAATGCTGATACATCAAGTGACCGCAGAGCATATGTTTTTGCATACGTGCTATCACGCAAGTAGAGCAGCGACGAACAGTCAAATGATTCATTTTTTTAACTCTCCTATTAACTGATACCATGTTTTACAGTTAGCAAAAGACTGCTGATGATAACAAATTATTGTTGGTACAAAATATGTGACCTTTTGTCTTAGTTTACATGATTCATCGGTAAGAGCCTGACTCTGTAACCACAGGTGTAGCGATGTTTATATTTCTGGCACAAGTTATGCAGAGTTCTGCTTCATTTCTGTAGACCATGAAATTATTGATGACTGAAGTGATTCAGTGAGTAATCTTTATATTTGTGTTCTGCATGCCATGTATACATATTTCCAGAGGTACTGGTCCTGACCAGTATATGATTTTGTCCGGGGATCATTAATCATCCTTGGCAGCTGCTAATTTGTCATATCCATTCCCACCTACAGTTGTTTCAGCACAAGAATATATAAGGCTGTCTATGACTGTGTAAGTTGTCCACTTCTTTTATAGCCACATGGAGCTGTGAGGGGGTGTACTCGCTTGAGCGCAATGAACCTTTTTATATTACAGTTACCTCCGACTGCTGGTCTTCCTTGTTGTGAACGTACCTGTGAGAGGTTGCAAAAGGACTACTTCCACACACCTCACACGCTACGTCCGCCCACCTCAGATGATGGACGTGCCCAGAAGTTCCCTGCACACGAGCCTGAATGCACAATCAACTACCCCAGCGCGCACCAGTTCACTGCACGCTGCAGAGATACACTGGGCACGCCTGCATCCCATGCCGCTACTTCTCCACAGACCACACTTCCAGTGAGTGCCACATCTCCCGGCGCACCTCTATATTGTGCCCCACAGCACTCTCTACCACAGCACTGCGCTGCACGTCATGACCTCCAGCAAGATCGAGATGCCCAGAGCGGTGAAGACGGAACCTGGGGCCCTGATGGCCTTGCGGCACCTGCTGCCCTCCCCACAGCCAACCTGGAGATCTGGCACACCAAGGTAAGAGGTTACGGGGTCCCGCGGGAATGGGGTGGGGGCACTGGCTGCAGTGCCTGACGTCCGTTCACGCGTGGGCAGCTCCGTAGCCCTCACCAGCTCCTGGATTACCATAGTTCTAAAGACTTCACCAGGTCTGAAGTTGCTTTACATGCAGCACGAGCTCCCTGCCTGCCGCACACTGGCCTGCACGAGCTCTGGTCTGTGGTTGCACCGCGGCCTGGACTACCCCCCCCCCCCCCCACCAAAAATAAAACTGGTTTGCACGACAGCCGAGCCAGTGGCCCCCTCCGCAGGTTAGTAATTGCCTCCATCATACACTGGTTTGTAGGAACGTCATACCCCGTAGTTGCCCCAGCCTGCACTGACCCCTCTGACACACAACGGCCTGCACGTACATCATACCCTGCAGATGCTCCATGATCTGTTGGTCGTCACGAACTCCCCGCCCAGCCTGCAGTTAGTTTCATGGGCTGTACTGAGTACTTAGCTTGCACCAGATCCCAGCCTGTCCTAGCTCTCCACCCTTCATTGGCTCCTTAGCCCGCACCAGATCCTAGCCTGCACCAGATCCTCACCCTTCATTGGCTCCTTAGCTTGCACTAGATCCCAGCCTGCCCTAGTTCCCCACCCTTCACTGGCTCCTTAGCTTGCACCAGATCCCAGCATGCCCTAGCTCCAAACCCTTCATTGGCTCCTTAGCCTGCAGTAGATCCCAGCCTTCCCTGCACTAGATCCCACGCGGCACTAGATCCTCGGGTGCATTGTATAACTAGTCAGTTCTACATAACCAGTCAACCCCGGATCACCTGGTCCATCGATTGTACTGCATCCCGTGATGCTCTAGACACTCGGGATCTACATGCGTGTATGTGGGCCTGCCAGGCTGCACAAGATCTCAAGATCCATTTTATCCGTAGCCTCTTGTAGCCCCACTAGGCTTTCAGCATGCCCTGGATTATTTCTGCTGCATATTATTTGCAGTCTGCATGGGATTCTCACATTCTCTTGATCCCCAGCCAGCAGTGGATCCCATCTCGCACCAGGCCCTTACAGCATGTATTGAATGCCCAGACTGGACTACATCTCTGGTCTGCACTTAAATCTGTGGCTGACTCCCCAAAGTCTACTGGATCCAGATCGAGTCTGCCTCAAAACCAAGGCCTTTACTCCTTCCCCTATCTGCCTTTCCTCATTCCTCTATCTGCAATATCTCCAAATCCTGCTCTAGAATAGATTTCAATCCTGCCCTAAGATCCCGCTTGCATCAGATTCATAACCTCTACTAGATCCCCAGCCTGTACTGAATCCCAGACGATCTATGCAGTAGTATCTTCTCACCCTATCCTGGCTCTGCACCATGCAGAGGATCCTAGTGTGGATCACGGCCTGCACCACCATCCGCCATACACTATTTCACACCAATTGCCTGCACTGTTGCAGCCCCCCTTCCTGCTTTAACATCACCAGTCTGCATTGACATCCCCGCCCGGCAGTATGACACATCCCCTGCCTGCAATGTGCTAGCTCCGTCAACTGCATTATTCCTCAGTCTGCACTGACATCCCCGCCCTGCACTACTTCACGTCCTGTGCCTGCACTCTTGTAGCTTCCCTACCTGCATTATCCCTCAGTCTGCACTGACATCCCATTTCCTGTCCCATTTCACGTCCAGTGCCTACACTCTTGTAGCTTCCTTGCCTGCCTTAACAACTCTAGTCTGCACTAACAGCACTACCCTGCACTGTTACGTTTTTAAAGTGGCTCTTATTGCATTTCTTCTTTTTAAAATATATACTAGCAGCCCGTCCCGACGTTGTCCGGGTATACACACGCCCACAACGGAGTCCAGTGAACGGTTGTTTTGCAGGATTTCCGCGCCCCCTTTTTGCCGAATGCCCGTTAAATGCCGCACCGATTGCTGTATGGCCACGCCCCCACATGCCCACAACGGAGCCCTGTAAACGCTTGTTTTACCCGATTTCCTCCCCCCAGATTTCCGCCCCCAGCAGAATGCACACGCTTGTTTTACCTGATTTCTGCCCCCAGCAGAATGCACACACTTGTTTTACCTGATTTCCGCCCCCAGATTTCCGCCCCCAGCACAACGCACATGGCCACAAGGAAGTACTAACACGTAGCATTGGCCATGCCCCACATGCCCACAACGGATCCCTGCAAACGCTTGTTTTACCTGATTTCCGCCCCCAGCACAACGCACATGGCCACAAGGAAGTACTAATATGTAGCGAATGCCGCGCCCATCGCTGTATGGCAACGCCCCCACCACAACGCACACGCCCCCAGCACAACGCCCCGAGCAGAACGCCCACGCCCACATGGGACTACTTTGCCCCTAAGGCCACCAGAGACAAAAAAAAACAAATGTAGCCCAAATATCAGCCAGATGTAGCCCAACTATAGCCCAATGACAGAATGTCACAGAGTGTTCTAAAGAACAACTAGAGCGCTAACAGTCTTACTTATGACAAAAGTATGGCACACCTGAAGTCATCTTGATTGGAATAAAGTGTTAACACTTAAAACATTTAATTTGCAAAGGAACAAAATGAGGGGGTTCATTTTGCCATAGAAATTATGATTAGTGCTGAAGAAAGAAAAATTAGGGCACATTTTGAGTGACTTCTCAAATCCTCTTATATTTCATTAAAAAAATTCTGATATGCAGTCTCCCAAGATGGCCACCAGAGACAAAAGAGCCCAAATGTAGCCCAAATATCAGCCAGATGTAGCCCAACTATAGCCCAATGACAGAATGTCCCAGAGTGTTCTAAAGAACAACTAGAACGCTAACAGTCTTACTTATAACAAAAGTATGGCACACCTGAAGTCATCTTGATTGGAATAAGGTGGTAACACTTAATACATTTAATTTGAAAAGGAACAAAATGAGGGGTTTCATTTTGCCATAGAAATTTTATATTTATATATATTCACTGAAAAAACCATAGGTTACACACCAGTTATAGTTAGGAATTAGCATTTAAAAAACCTTTGAAATTCACTGAAAAAACCATAGGTTTCACACCAGTTATAGTTAGCTGGAAATTTTACTCGCATAAAACCATTGAAATTCCCACGTTATAGTTAGTTGGACTCACTATAACTTGCACGTCTGCAATGCACTGCTGATGACGTCATATATTACATCACTCATGCATATATTTAAATATTTAAACATTACTCGCTAATATATGTATTCACTAAGATACACTTAATAAGCCAGTTAACCAATCAATTTTTTTTTTTTAAACCATAGGTTTCAGGCCTTATATAGTTAGGAATTAGCATTTAAAAAACCTTTGAAATTCACTGAAAAAACCATAGGTTTCAGGCCTTATATAGTTAGGAATCAGCATTTAAAAAACCTTTGAAATTCACAGAAAAAAACCATAGGTTTCAAGCCTTATATAGTTAGGAATTAGCATTTAAAAAAACCTTTGAAATTCACTAAAAAAACTATAAGTTTTAGTGGTGTTATAGTTAGCTGGACATTTTACTCATACAAAACCAATGAAATTGCTCCTATATAGTTAGTTGTACTAACTATATTTCGCGCTCCCGCAATCCACTGCTGATGATGTCACATATTAAATCATTCATGACACGGTCAGTGACATCACTGATGACATCTCAAATGACATCACTGATGACATCATCCACGTGACAATCACATACACCTTTTCATACACTATTACAATTTTTCATCACTGTTTGTAAAATACAGAGTATCATATTTAAATCCATTGTCACAGCAATACAAGTATCTAAAAATCCACTCAGTGATTCATAGATGTATACACACATCTAATCACTTACCTATGGATTCACTCATACATGCTGTCAATGAACAATAGAACACTATCAAAAATACTTATACATCTATATCGACATTAAACAACAGCACGCATCCTATTCACATATGAAGTCATCCTACTCACTTATGCAAACAATAGATCATACTTACATATTTACTTAGCAAAACACTTATACAAACACCACTTCTTCTATTCATTTAGATAGTAAGTCATACTTAGTGAATTATAAAATCATTATTACAAGTATACAGTTATCTATAGTCACTCACACAATCATTGTGTCTTATGTATACTTATTTATATACAACAACTGACACATACACTGCCTTTTATTTTTCTAGTTTGTTGGACCTGTACCTTTGAGAAATATATATGCTCATCACCACACCCATAAAGAGATTCCCTCACCCAAACTGTTAGAACATGTAGTTTTAACTTCATATATCTACTGAATCAACTATTCACACATCTTTGGACAGTCACACCCCCCCCACCGAACCACACACACTTTCACACTCCCATACAAATACTCTGTTAACTAATCAATAACTAATATAGACTTTCACATAGCTAGTAACCAACTGTAGAATCAGTTTACACAACAACTGACAAAGTGATACAGATATTCACACAGTTTAGTCACTATCCACTATATTTAGTGAGACATTATAAATTGGTCAAGTAAACAGTCAATTACACTGCTACTAAATCCTCCATCCAAATATTTATTTATATATATCCACTCATTCTTCAATGTAAAATGCTATATATATAATGCATATTTAAATAACGAAGCAAACCACATTCACTGGATGATGTTGTGATGTCATCAGTGATGTCATTTGAGATGTCATCAGTGATGTCACTGACCATGTCATGAATGATCTAATATGTGACATCATCAGCAGTGGATTGCGGGTGCGCGAAATATAGTTAGTACAACTAACTATATAGGAGCAATTTCATTGGTTTTGTATGAGTAAAATGTCCAGCTAACTATAACACCACTAAAACTTATAGTTTTTTGAGTGAATTTCAAAGGTTTTTTAAAAACTAATTCCTAACTATATAACTCCTGAAACCTATGGTTTTTTCAGTGAATATTAGTATAGATAGATATTTTTACAGATGAGTCACATATGGTAGACTAGTCGCCGGTAAGCTTTCAATAGACTAGTGTGCATTGTTAAACGTTGTCTGCAGAGGCCTGTGTCAAAGCACAGTGGGAGGTTATGTTTTGAGTCAGTTTTTGCTTTTTCTATTTGACTTGGGCATAGCTATTAATAGTGCAGCAGGTGCCGTGGCACCAGAGCCCCTACAGTACACCAAGCGCCTGGCACAGTTAGGCATGCAAGACAGTGTCTGGCACCTCCCGAAAAGGGTATGTTATGCTGTCAGGCGGTGAAACCCAAACTTCACCATAATTCTATGTACTGTTGGATTTTGAAGTCATATATAGGTTCTCGTTGACCGGGATCAAGATGGATTGATGCAGTCTTAAAAACTACACTACAAAATTGCAGAAATCAACGTTATCTTCTGGTGCAGACCCTGCTCACCAAACACACTTTCTAGGGACAGTCAGATACGCTCTACAGACCACGAAGAACTGGAATATTTCGTCAAGCATCTCTTTAGTACTGCCTCGGATCCTATAACCTAATGGTTTTGTCACTTCAGAAATCTGCAAGCACTTCTCCTTTCATTTCTTTTTATTTTTTGTATTATGTAGCGCGAATGAAGGTATCAAAGCACTTTACATAAGTAGTAGTTCCATTACAGAAATCTGCCCTGTGAGTGATAATGTGCTGCATGGCTAAACACTTACAAGGTCCCAAGGCGAGACCTATTGGCTATACCAGGGGTCTCCAACCAGTCGAACGCGAGCTACCGGTAGCTCGCCGACCCCCTGGGTGTAGCTCGCGCTGGCATCTAATAATTAAGTTTTCTTTCGGAGCTTCAGCATTTATTTATTTGCCCTTCACTGTCTTTTTAGGTTTTTTAGCCTTTTTGCCCGCCCTAACTCAAAATAGCTGCTCAGATTGGCTGAGCTGAGCTTAGCTGGGGCAAGCCGAAGAACATGACGTTCTTCATGTCTGGCACAAGCGGAAACCACACTGCCTGCCTTGTCCAGGCTTGCGGCGTCATTTGAAATCTGCCTTTTGATCCTCCTATGCCTAGCAGAGCAGCAGATTGGTAAGTGAACTCCTCGTTTCATAGCCGCATATTTAGTGAATCGGCCCCACGCATGCAAGGTGCTTTGTTTTTAATATCAGCTGGCACCGCAAGTTATATCTGCCTTCCACATTAAAACGCGGTAGCAGCCGACATTAAAATCAAAAAGCCTTGTGTGCACTGAGCTGATTTACATCTCGAGTAACCTGCAGTCAGCGAAAGCATTTCAGTGCACATAAGACCCTTTGATTTTAATGCTAGTTCCCACTGTGCTTTACTAGATTTAAAGCACAGTTTATTTGTAAACCAGCTCCGTTGTTGCAAAGCCCTTTGATTTTAACCCCTTCCATGCTGCCGTCGGCCATTGGCCGACGGCAGCACTACCTCGCTGGTGCTGCCGTCGGCCAATAGCCGTTTTGCGGAAGTGCCGCACTTCCGCAAAATCGGCGGCGCAGCCGAGGGGTTAATGGACTGGCACTGTGTGTATATCTGCCTTTTAATGTAAACAGCAGTGGGGGAAGATGTTAAAATCAAAGGGCCTTGTGTGCCCTGAGCCATTTTCACTGACCACGCTTTGTATCTGCAGTTAGTGAAAGCGGCTCAGTGCTGCAAGGCCCTTTGATTTAAAGTTGGTTGTCACCGTGCTTTACCAGATTTAAAGTGTGGTTACTACAGATTAAAGAGGCTCAGTGCATGTAAGGTGCTTCGATTTTAACATCGGCTGGCACCATGCTTTATATCTGCCTTCTATGTGACAGGCAATGTTAAAGTTAAAGATTCTTACCTGCACTAAACTGCTTTCACTGAATACAGCACGCTTTAAATTTGCCTTTGTATTGTAATCAGTGAAAGCAGCTCAGTGCATGCAAGGCCCTTTGATTTTAACAACGGCTGCCACTGTGCCTTATTATATCTTCTTTCAGTTTTAAAGCGCAGTGGCAGCCGTTGTTGAAATCAAAGCGCTTTACATGTACTGACCCGATCCTCCCAAAACAGGCCCATGCTTATCTGTCCTGTCACTTTCAGTCTCCCTGTCTCCCACGCTCTTCCTTTGTGGCAAGGCAACTCTGCTCGTGTGACATGGAGCTGTGTTTTGCTGCACCACAGCTATGCCAAACAAATTGATTTGTTAAGTACTTTTATTGGCATGCATTTAATACAGGCACTTTACAATTTTAGTGGCTGAGATGATGCAATTTCTTTTAGTGTGGGGTTTTTCTGAACAAGGCTCATTAGTCCTTTCCTGATTTTACCCATGTACTTTGTTCCCATTGATGTTCTGTCTATATAGCTTGGTTCTTGAGGTGCTGCTTAGAAGAATGTTAAATGAAGGAGGCGATTATTACACTGATTCATAAACTCATGGCCTATGCAGGCAGGAAGAAAGCAGACTGGTGAGTGCAGTAGTGATCTGGAGTGTGTGTGTGCGTGCACGAGGTGTGGTCGGATTTGACATTTTGTTTTAAGGAACAGATTCATGGTAACTTGTTTGCAGCGTTTTCAGTATTTGTTGATGTGTAAGAGTTTAAATAAATTAGATCTGTATATTACATTTGTTAATGTATAAGTACGCTTTATTTCTATTATTTCAATAATATGCAAGTTCAATCAATCAAGAGTATTTGTAAAGCACGCTACTCACCCGCTAAGGTCTCAAGGCGCTGGGGGCGGGGGGGGCTGCTACTGCTCGAAAAGCCAGGTCTTGAGTTGCTTCCTGAAGGAGAGATGGTCCTGGGTGAGTCGTAGGTGGGTGGGGAGGGTGTTCCAGGTCTTGGCCGCCCGGTAGGTGAAGGATCTTCCTCCGGTGGTGGTTCTGCGGATCCGTGGGACGGTGGCGAGGGCAAGGCTGGCGGAGCGGATCTGGCGGGTTGGCGTGTAGAACGTGAGGCGGTTGTTGAGGTATTCGGGGCCCAAGTCGTGGAGAGCCTTGTGTGCGTGGGTGAGGAGTCTGAACGTGATACTCTTGCTGACGGGGAGCCAGTGCAGGTCCCTCAGGTGGGCGGAGATGTGGCTGTGTCGGGAGATGTCCAAGACGAGTCGTGCTGAGGCGTTCTGGATGCGCTGGAGTCTTTTCTGTTGTTTGGCGGTGGTCCCAGCGTAGAGGGCGTTCCCGTAGTCCAGACGGCTGGTGACGAGGGCCTGGGTGACCGTTTTCCTGGTTCCAGTGGGGATCCAGCGGAAGATCTTACGGAGCATGCGGAGTGTGTTGAAGTAGGAGGAGGTAACGGCGTTAACTTGCCTGGCCATCGTGAGGGAGGAGTCAAGGATGAAGCCCAGGTTGCGTGCGTGGTCATTGGGCTTGGGTGGGGGGCCCCGAGCACGGGGCCACCAGGAGTCATCCCAGGCAGAGATGGATGGGCCAAGGATGAGGACTTCCGTCTTGTCTGAGTTCAGTTTCAGGCGGCTGAGCTTCATCCAGTCTGCGATGTCTTTCATTCCGTCCTGGAAGCTGGCTCTGGTGGAGGTGGGGTCGTTAGTGAGGGAGAGGATCAGTTGGGTATCGTCGGCGTAGGAGATGATGTTGAGGTTGTGCTTGCGTGCGATGGCTGCGAGGGGGCTCATGTAGATGTTGAAGAGGGTGGGGCTGAGCGAGGAGCCTTGAGGTATGCCACAGGTGATCTTGGTGGCGGGAGACAAACTCTTTGGGTTCTGTCGGAGAGGAAGGAGGTAATCCATTCCAGGGCCTTTCCTTGGATCCCGGCGTGGCGGAGGCGGGTTGTCAGGGTGCAGTGGCATACCGTGTTGAACGCAGCCGAAAGGTCGAGCAGGATGAGGGCGGCGGTTTCTCCGTTGTCCAGCAGGGTCCGGATGTCGTCGGTGGCCGCAATGAGGGTGGTCTCGGTGCTGTGGTTCGCTCGGAATCTGGACTGCGATGGGTCGAGGGAGCCGTTCGTCTCCAGGAAGGCTGTCAGCTGTTTGTTGACGGTTTTCTCGATTACTTTTGCAGGGAAGGGGAGGAGCGAGATGGGGCGGAAGTTCTTGAGGTCTGGGGTCTGCGGTGGGTTTCTTCAGGAGGGCGCTGATCTCTGCGTGCTTCCAGCTCTCCGGGAAGGTGGCGGATATGAAGGAGTTATTGATGATGTCCCGAAGTTTGGGTGCGATGATGGAGTCGGCTTTGTTGAAGATGTGGTGTGGGCAGGGATCGGCTGGGGAGCCCGAGTGGATGGTGTTCATCGTGTGGGTGGTATCTTCCGTGCTGACCTGAGTCCAGGCGCACAGTGTGGTGGTGGGGGGTGTAGGTTCGATGGTGGGGTGCGAGTTCTGAGCGCCAAGTTTAAACGAGGGACCTTCTGCTTCAATAATTACATTTTCAATTAAAGCAAATAGGAGCTATAATGCAGCCCTCTTTATGCATATTCACAGAAATGTGTGTGAAATATCAGTTTTCCCACTGTCTGGCCTGGAGATGAGAGCCCATTTGAAATACCATGAGAATAAAGCTACCAATGTGCTATTTATTTTTCTTTATTTTTTTCCAGGAAGTTATGCTTTATTAAAAAGTAATCCAACAATCAGTTGATGCATGTGTTCGTATTGTTTGTAGGTGAGTCCTACTCAACAGAAGTGTGATAAGGCTGGACTAGATGAATGTATTGTATTGCTTTTTTAATGGATTACAAAGGGTCGTTCCTGGCTAGAACCTGTTATAGATCTGACTATGGAGCTTTCTGTTTATTGAGGTATGCTCTGAAGGACATTGCCCTATGTTTCATGCTACTTTATTATTACTGGAAGTAGAAGAGGACTGTGCAGCGAGTGCAAGGCTTAGCAGACAGTCTGTTGCTGAACAGTGCAGAACTATGCATTTTCTGAAAACTGACTTAGTTTGCATAGTTAAAGCATGTGTTATAGAAGTGAGTGAAGTGCTTTATAATGAAATAAAGGTTGCCACCTTTCCAAATATTGGCCATTTGTTGTTCCAATAATCTGCAAAGGCCCGGACATAAAAGCAAATCATATGTATTCATTTGTACCATAACTTTTCTCCCTTTGTTTTACTTTTTTTGATAATGAAGAAATGGGAATCCTTCTGTTGCAGCATTTTTATAGCGCTTACTAATGTGTGGCTCTGAAGCCCTTACCTACTTGGTTAGCAAGCTATGGCTTGTGTATGGTGAGTAGCTCGAAGTGTTTTCTTTGGTCTTTGATTCTCTGTGGGAAGTGTTTCCTTGTCTTGCTTGATTAACTCCAAGGTGCCGTTATCGTTATCATGTTATGGGACGCAGCACGTAGCAGTGAGGTGAATGAGGTGTGAGACAGATATGAAGTTTATTATGTTATGATTTTCAGTCTGCTGACAGCTTTGAACAGCTCTATAGGTCTATTTATGTGTATTTAGTTCAAACCACAGTATGGGCCACAAAGAAATTAGGCTTAGAGACAATGAAGCAGGGCGTGGGAGGTGTCTCCGAAAAATGCGCGAGTTGCTTGGCCTTTGGTGGCTCACGACGATTTTCACTGATCAGAAGTAGCTCTCACTACAGAAAAGGTTGGAGACCCCTGGGCTATACCAATACTTGTTTGACCCTTATTTGCCACTCGTATGCATGATTTGAGGGCCTGCCGTTCTTCTTTGTAATTGCTGTGGCATGCAGAGCGGCCGTGAGAAGGAATAAAGCAGAAATGTTCCCAAATCGCTAAAAATGTGGGTAATGTATTTTTTGTTTTTAAAAGACAAACCCTTGCTTCTGTTTTTTTTTTTTTTTTTACAAATATTGACCCGTCCAGCATTACATTTTCACTGTCATGGCAAGGATCCCAAAATACAGTAGTCCAGCTTTCAAAAGACTGGTAGAGGCAACAGCACCACGCTACCGTAAGTGATGTCATGAGGCTGCCACAATGACACGTACAGACAAGCTGCCAATGTCCACAGATGACAGGAACTAATCCACTTCACAGGTCATGGCTGTCTTACTCCCATGGTAAGACTTGAAGCAAAGTGCAGTGATGAGAATGTCAAGCTAAAGAGACAGTGGAAAGAGTGCTGTATACTGCTTCTTCCTCTCCACTACCCCTTAGCCCCGGCATTACTTAAAGCCGTCCGCCTTTCCTCTTTGGGATGATTGTGACACTTGCCTGGTCGAAGAACACCACATCTGGTTGACCATGGCATTGCACATAGCAGAGAAGTCTTCAAGCACCATCAGCAAGTTGCTGCCAAGGGACAGGCTGAGGGTTCTGCAATGCAGCTGTCCCAGCTAGACTACCACAACGTGCAAGGGCAGTAAACTTGACTAGATGTGTATCCCAGGCTGCTGCATCCTCTCTAACAGCCACCCGGACACCAAGAGGAAGCTGAAGTTTTCCACTAGTGGCATGATTTGGCTGTGCGTAAACATGCTATATGCCCAGAGATGGAAGAGCATGATACACACCGGCAGCATGATAATGAGTGGTAGCCAAGCCCCAGTAGTGTCAACCACTGAAGAACGGTGCAACAACCAGACAAGAGGATAGGGCGCCATCATGAATTAATTCTACACCACACATGTACAGAATGGAGCCATGTAGTAATGTGTTAAAAAAGTCATGGTGTTTGCAGCTTCCACGCTTATATGGTAACTCTGCAATGTAGTACATAAACTCAGGACCCCATTTCCCTTTAGTGAGCCCATGATACTGCCCTGTGGGTCTTCTAGCAGCATCGTCTCCATGCTGTGAGTTGTCAGTATGCATGTATGGTGAGGGCAGGCAGTAGCAGCAATCAAGCCTAAGTAGGCGAGCAGCACCCAAGTCAGCCAGGCCCCATTTACCTCCGGCCTGCTTCCATGCAACACACTCGTGTAGTGAGGTGAAAGGAAAGAAGATCCTTTAGAATCATCAGCAGTGGACCTACGGTACACCACATGTCATAAACCATGGTTAAAGTAATAATGGTTCCAATGTGGGATGATCAACACGTGAATGACAGGCTATTACTGTAAACTTGCTAGTATGCGCAGAATCTCTATGGGGAATTCAGAAGGGAGCATTTTTTCATGTAACAGACTGATATTTTGATGAGCAAAACTTTTTGAAACATCATTTGTTAGGAATAAGCTTGAAACCCTGCTTGATATTGCCTGCACCTAGGTTCCTCTTTAAATCTTTGTCCACTCTTTATGGCCTACCCCTCCTCTCTCCCTGTTCCCACACCTCACTATCATCCAGACTGGATGAGATTACACAAAACCCACAACAACTCAAGGCAGACCTACATAGCCTTATCCACATCACCATAAAATCTAATAATGGGTGGCCAACTAGGAATTTAAGAACTAATGGTCATATTCATGGCCATCTCACCATCCACAGCTCCATGCCTCCAACACACCTCCCTATCAAACTGATCTCACCTTCTTCAAAGTCCCCGCATTTGAGATGGAGAACCCTACCCTAATTACTCCACTCTGCCCTTTAGACCATTAGATCTACTGTCTGACTAAGTTATCCACTCCCTCTTCCTTTCTTATAACTCCTCACACTTTGATAGCATTGATAACATAGACGATCAGGGTCAAATTGAATCCATTATTGCGAACACAGACAGAGAATCAAAGCCTAACCACACAGTGGGAAACAAATACAACCTTAAGCGTGTTACACTTACTCACACCTCCCCAACCAATGCCAACTCCTATCTGAAATGCATGCTACTCAATGGCAGATTGACTGCAAGTTTCGCTGTGGATATTGCTGACCTTATCCTCGCACATGACCTTAACCTCCTTTTCTTCACAGAAACATGGCTATATGATTCCTCTATACCTGTCCTGGATATACTAGTCCCTCCTAGCTATGACATCACCAGATCCGATAGAACCTGTAGACCAGGTGGAGGCATTACCTGCATTAATCGCAACAGCCTCTCAGTCAAACACTCCCAGTCCCCGGTTCTATCCTCATGCAAATACCTATGTATTGATTATTGCATGCAACAATAGACCACTAGGCAAATTATTCCCAATTTACCACCCGTCTGGAGGTAACCTATCTTTCATAGAAGAAATCAAGGCAATCATGCCACAAACTTGGGCCAACACAGCACCCAAATCTTCCTTGGAGACGTCAACCTCCCCTGGAATGACTTGAAGTACCCTACAGTTAACAGCCTTGGATCTTTTCTTGCTGATCTCAACCTGACAATTCTGGGACAGCCCCACACACAACAAGGGCGCGAACTTAGATCTTATCATAGTGAAAGCTAACTCTATTAAACTGGAATCTATCCTCCACTCTGACCACTAGTGCATCACATTCTTCATTTCGGAATCCATAAGAACAAATACTGCTCAATTAACGGAACCCAAAATATGGAAAAGGAGCATGCATAACATTAACCTTAATGAATTGACGTCCCTCAGTAATAACATCCTTCCACCTCCTGATGACATATCAGATGTCCAAGAATTTACAAACCACTATATCACCTCCATTAAGAGCCCTCTAGAGTTGATCGCACCCTTACAACTCAAAAGATTGTCCTCTAAAAACTGTGTCCATGAGGTTGAACACTGGCCCATGACACATTCGTCCACTGAGCCACCAGACCCGGCATACACACATCTCTCTCTCTCTATCTCTCTTTCCCTCTCTCTGTCTCCATCTCTTTCCCTCTCTCTGTCCCCCTCCCCCTCTCCCTCTCTCTGTCTCCCTCCCTCTCTCTCTGTCTCCCTCCCTCTTTTTCTGTCTCTCTCTCCCTCTCCCTCCCTAATAATAATAATAATCACATTTGTAAAGCGCCTAGTTACACTAGGTTGGTGTGTCTCCGCGCTGCGGTGCAAACTGCCCTTGGCAGCTAAAACGTATCCTAAGAGGAGGGACTATACAGAGGGGAAAAGATACGTTTTCAGTTTTTTACGGATTTGACCTCCGAACCCTCCAACCGGACGCTCTGGGGGAGTTTATTCCATTGCTGTGCGGCCACAAAGCGGCCTCTCTCTCTCTCTCTGCCTCACTCCCTCTGTCTGACTCCCTCTCTCTCTTTCTCCCTCCCTCTCTCTCTTTCTCCCTCCCTCTCTCTGCCTCCCGCCATCTCTCTCCCTGTCTGTCTCCCTCCCTCTGTCTCCCTTCCTCTCTCTCCCTCCCTCTCTCTCCCTCTGTCTGTCTCCCTCCCCCTGTCTCCCTGCCTCTCTCAGTCTCCCTCTCTCTGTCTCCCTTTCGCTCTCTCTGTCTCACTCCCTATGTCTGTCTCCCTCTGTTTGTCTCTGTCTCCCTCCCTCTGTATCCCTATCCATCTCTCTGTCTGTCTCTGCCTCTATCTGTCTCTGCCTCTATCTGTCCGTGCCTTCATCTCGGTCTCTATCTCTGTCTCTCTCTCTCTGTCTGTCTCTGTCTCTACCTCTACCTGTCTCTGCCTCTATCTGTCTCTTCCTCTATGTGGTATTCCATGACTTGATGTCATCTGGAATCTTTCTATGTCATTTGGAATACTCTGTGTAACTTGGAATGTTTTCCCTTGATTTTATACTGTTACTGTATTGCTGATGCTGTGAGGACTTCTCCTGCTACCTGTGGTTGTTAAGCTGTTCTTCACATTAATAAATTCACTTGGACCTACTTCCTGTGTAGTCTGAATTACTACATAATTACTGGCGACGTTGGGAGCAGTGGATTTCTGAAGACAGCGTTCACCTGTTTTTCTTCATTTTAAATGCAAAGGAAATTAAAGGAAAGTTCTTCCTTTTCAGCGCTAAGAAGCGCTAAGAAGCTCCTTCACGCATTCATCAGCTTTATTGGACATTACTTCTCAATCGTAAGTGAGCTTCTTTCAGACTGTTGCTACGCTACGCTTCCTTGATCTCATTAACCGATCTTCCTCTATCTCATCACCCAACCTCTGACTTTCATTAATGATGCTCGACCGCATTTATCGAGCGGTTTTCACTTTTAAAACCTGAAGTTTCTGTCTACTTGCACGCTTTTTCTGCCTTGTTTACTTTCAAAAGTAATACTCAAGAAAAAAAAACTAGTAAGTATAAAAAACTAGTAAGTATAAGTATAAATAACAAAACCTAAAAAAAACAACAAATAAAAACAAAACTCCAGAAACAGGATAATACTACAAGAAGTTAAATTTTAATGTAATCTTTGTACTTTGAAGGAGCACACTTTACGCGCTCACTGCGTCTTAAAGGAATTTCTTCATACTCTATATTTGATTGATTATCAATTTCAACACACGGATCAGGTCGAACATCAGAATTAATCACAACATCAGAATTACTTACAACATTATTCTCTAAATTGTCATAAGCTTCATGCGTACCAGAAAAACCTCCTGAATTATGGTATTTCATAAATTTTCCCGGAACGGAAGTTTTCTGAGTGGAAGGAGCAACAAAAGGAGCAACAGAAGACTTGCATAAGGAGACCCTTCTCAAATTCCATATTTTACCTCCTTCCACTCTGACAGCTTTGCTAAAGATTTCAGTGACCTTGACAGGATCAGACCATCTGGAAACCCTCTTGTGAAATAATCCACCCATTTTTACACGAACTAGATCACCAATCTTTACACTGCAAGTATTATACTTCTTTTTGGCCGAATGTTGAATCATTTTCTCCTGGTACTTTCCGATTTTATCCTTTAATTCTTTAAAATCTAGCTCATAAGGAGAATTACCTTTTAACCACCAGGGTAAAAGTCGAGAACCTGGTTTCCTTCCTCGTAACAACTCAAAAGGAGACAGACCAGTCACTGAATTGGGAGCCAACCGATAGGTTAACAAAGTGGCCTGAAGAGCTTTTTTCCATTTCAAACCACTCCTTACGGCTAATTGACAAGATTCCTTGATAACCCTGTTGAACCTCTCAACTTGGCCGTTGGCCTGTGGAAAATAATTCGAGGTTCTTTTATGCGTAATTCCACAATTCCTAAGAAAATCTTCAAATTCATCACTTATAAACTGTGGACCGTTGTCTGAGATCAGTTCCTCTGGTAAACCTTCCCTAGCAAAAATTTCATCAAGAAAATCAATTACCTGCCCTGAAGAAGTTTTCTCAACAATTTTCAATTCAGGCCATTTTGAGAAGTAGTCAACGAGAACCAATGCATACATTTCTTTACCAGATTGGTAACTGAAAGGTCCGATAATATCAATGGCTAATCTCCGCCATGGGCCATCAGCATACTCAATGGGAGTGATGTCAACAGACAAACCCTTTACAGATTTGTCGCTCAAGGAGCAAGGAGAACAATTCCTGACCCAACTATCCACCATAGCATCAACACCAGGCCACCAGTAGTGTTCCCTGATCCTCCTTTTAGTGGTGGACATGCCCATGTGCCCTTCATGTGCTAATTTGCAAATTGTTTCTCTCAAATTCATAGGAGGGATAATTTTATCAGATCTAACAATGATGTCCTGACATAACATCAAATCGTCTTTGACTTTATAAAATGATGCCAAATCACCGGAAAGTTTCCTTTCCTCAGGCCATCCTTTAATTAAGAACTGTTTGACTTGATTCAAAACAGCATCATTTCCCATAGCTTCAGACCAATCTTTTTCAGAAAGAACCAAAGAGTTCTCTTGATTTGAAATTATATTAACGTCTGCAAACGAGTATGCAACGTCACAATCAACATTGTTCTCTACATCTACACTAGCTGGAAAACGTGACATGCAATCTGCATGGACATTCAAACGTCCTGGAATATATACAACCTCACAACGATATTCCTGTAATTTGGCTGCTAATCTCGCTAAGCGAGCAGTAAGAACTCTTCCACCTCCTGCAGCCAACATAGTGATCAAGGGTTTGTGATCGGTTCTCAAAGAGAATTTTGTCCCCCACAGAAATTGTCTAAAGTGCTGGTAAAGCCCAAGTACAAGCGAGTAATTCTCTCTCAATAGTTGAGTAATTCTTCTCAGCATCACGTAGGGCTCGAGAAGCATATGATACAACAAACTCACCAGATTTGTCCTTTTGCATCAAAACAGCACCTAGGCCAACATTGCTAGCGTCAACATAAACAATACACTCTTTGCCCACTGAGTAAGGTTTCAAAAATGGTGCTTCAACAATTTTGCGTTTCAAAATTTCAAAGGAATCCTGTTGTTCTTTGCCCCACTCAAACTTTGCATTTTTTTTCAATAAAATTCTCAAAGGATGAACAATATCTGAATAATTGTTTACAAATTTACCATAAAATTCAGTCAGTCCTAAAAAGGAAAGTAATTGTTCTTTTGAATTAGGGGAAGATGCATTGACAATATTGTGAACATGGTTAATTTTGGGTTTAATACCATACTTTAAGATTTCATGTCCTAGGTACTCAACCTTCTGTTGTCTGAACCTGCATTTGGTATATTTCAGTGTAAGACCCCTAGATCGAACTTTCTCCAAAACCAAAATTAAGTTCTCATCGTGTTCCATATAGTCTTTCCCAAAAATCAAAATGTCATCCTGGAAAGCTACTGCTCCCTTGCATTCTGTCAGTAACTCTTTCATTAGACGCTGGAAGACAGAGGCTGCACTTGCCAACCCAAAAGGCATGCGCAAATATTGGAACATACCTTCAGGGGTAACAAAAGCAGTTAGTTTCCTCGAGTCTTCATGTAATTCTACTTGGTGGTAGGCACTAGCCAAGTCAATAGAAGAAAACACAGTAGCACCTGATAATGTTGCAATTAACTCGTGTATGTTTGGCAAGGGATGTTTATCTACCCATATTTCCTTATTGAGACTGCGAAGATCCGCACATAAGCGAAGTTCGCCTGAGCTCTTAAGTGATATCACAATGGGCGAAATCCAAGGAGAGGATTCAATTGGCTCAATTATGTTTCTTTTGACTAGATCATCCAGAATTTCTTTTAATTTGGGTCTATACGCTAAAGGAACATTCCTTACCCTGTGCCTGACAGGAACCGCATTATCATTTAGAATGATTTTGTGCTTGAAATCAACATATTTCCCCAACTTGTCATTGAAAATCTCAGGAAACCTTTCAAGCACACTCTTAGTGAAACTAACATCGCTAGATGCATCTAAGGTTAAGTTTACCAATGAATTGGCAATAGGCTTTTCAAGTCGGGGTTCATCAACATAAACTGGTGGATTGGCGTTGGGATCTAATTTGATTCTTAAGTCATGTTGGTGAGGCCAACCAAGAATGGACACACCCTTGGTAGCTACATAAACTTTTGCTCTGATATCCCAGTTCTTAAAAGATAACTTGGCCCAAAAAAAAACCTCTAGGGCAATCTTTTGTCCCGTGTACCCACCAGGATATATGTCAGGACTCAATAATTCCCTCTGATGCCACAATTGTTCGAAGATATTCTTACCAATAATGGTGTACCACGCACAAGAGTCAACAAAAATCTCAATAGGTTTGTCATCCACAAGAATTGTACAAGAAGGAAAACACTTTTGAAAACTCTCATCAACAGAGAGAATGCAATTCAAGCTATTAAGAACTTCTTCTTCAGGTGAAATGTAATTAATTTTTTGAACAGACTTACACACATGTAAATGTAAATGTAAATGTAGTATACTTGTAAAGCGCACAGCTGCCCCAGCAACGGGGCGTCCCGGCGCTGTATAACTCTGGGGAACCCGTCCTGGCTTTCCCTGTGGGATGGTCCCTGCTGGGAGTCCCCAAGGTGGAGCCAGGCATCCCCGGAATTGGTGGGGCCGTTGTGGAGATTAGGCAAGCTAATGCCCAGAGTTGCCGAGTGTGATCCCTGATTAGAGTAAGCACCGAAGTGAGAATTATCGAGTCCGCTGACCAAGGTCCACGACCCTGCCGCGTCGGGAATCGAACCCTGGTCCCAGGCTGACTTCTGCTCTCGGGTCTGCTGCCTCTAACCAGTGAGCCACACTACTCCACATTACCAAAATGCCCTTTTTTCTTGCATTTGATGCACACTTTGTCCCAAGCAGGACAACCCTTGTAATTGCCAACATGGTTGGAACTACCACATCTATAGCATAATATCGTACCTCTCTTAACAAAACTCCTATTATCATTCGCATTTCTTGCATATTCTTTTTTGAAGTTGGGTTTAGTGTTGTAAGCACTCGAAGTGGGATAACTGGTTTGATTTTTAACAATAGCTACTTCAACTTCAGGAACATGTGTTTTCCCTCTAATTTCAGACACAAATATTTCATAATGTTCTATACCTTTGGCTATATTCACTACTGCAGCTAATGTAGTCTCAGTCCCTAACCAGAGTCTTTCCTGGATCTTTTTACTTTTCGTCCTCATCATGATTTGATCCCTGAGAACTTGCTCATATGATATGGTTTCAAAAGAGCAAGTGCAAGCAAGTGAACGTAACGCTGCGACATAATCTTCGATTGTTTCATCAGATTTCTGTTCACGAGAATAGAATTTAAACCTTTCCATTACAGTGTTTATCCTTCTACCAAACCGAATCTTCATCTGTTTAGAAGCTTTATTAAATACATCTAAGTCACCAGCATCCTCCAAAGGTGGTAGATTATCAAATTCCTTTATTCCTGCACCACCAAGACAATGTCTTAAAAGAGCAAGTTTCCTTTTTGCAGAGCAATCCTCTTTTTCTAAGACATCCACATATGCAATGAACATAGGAAACCAAAGGTCCCATTCTATAGGAGGATCACCTGCAACTTGAAGAAAATGGGGTGGTGCTGCAATGTTAGACATCTTAGGCAATAACAATCAATATTAGGATACAATAGAATAAAGCAGTATTAATACTCTATCTGTCAGTCTGTCCCTGTCTCTGCCTCTATCTGTCTTTGTCCCCGTCTCTGTCTCTATCTGTCTCTGTCTCTATCTCTGTCAGTATCTGTCCTGCCTCTATCTGTCTCTGCCTCTATCCGTCTCTCTGCCTCCATCTGTCTCTGTCGCCTCTATCTGTCTCTGTCGCCTCTATCTGTCTCTGTCAAACAGGAAGCTTCCCAAAAGGCCCGTTTAAAAATCAGCTGTGAAAGCGCTTACAGCTGACTTTTAAAGGGCCTTTTGGGAAGCTTTCAGAAGGTGCCCTGACGTCACAGAGGCCGGCAGTAAACACAGAAGATGGCTGCAGGAGCATATGTAGTGAATACCTATTTAATACGTATTCACTACGTATGCTTCTGCAGTCATCTTCTGTGTTTACTGCCGGCCGTGGAAACTGCAAGGCAAGGTCCGCGTGCCGCCAATGAAGGCCTGCCAGTACTATGAGTACCTACAGTCTAAACCATGGTACAATTGACACCTCAATAGTGAAAGACGTAACCCGCGACTAGTGGAACGAAAGTGGAGATCCTAACCTTCCCTTGAACAGCTCAAGCATTTGAGATCACTTTTTCCCCCCACAAACTTTATTGGATTTTTATAGTACATACAATGCATGATGTTATCATAGTACTACACTTCAAATATGACCAATATTCCACTGTTTACATATATCTTGCGTAATGTCAAAATGTAAGTTAGCACAAGACATTTAACCAGTACAGAGTTCAGTGGTCATGCCGTGCAGAGCTTTGTATACATTACATTACTATCCCTAAATATGGTAAACTTCAAACTCCCACCTGCCCCTACTTTCAGCTACCAACATTTGGCGTCGGGACATGGGTGAACTTAGCTGTATTTTCAGTAACTTCCTATTTGATTCAGACATAGGCAGTAAGCTTAATACAGTATGGTATGTGAGAGTATCTGTGGCATTACTAATTGTGTAAGTATATATATATATATATATATATATATATATATATAAAACATCTATTTTGTAATATTTGGTTGTTACGTCATCAGACAGTATCCCACAAGCGTCCGCACAGAGTCATGCCGGACGGGGGTCATTGCATGCAGTGTTCGGTATGTCTAGGGAATTAAAGGATTCTAGCATTTGAGATCACTTAGGAATTCATATTACAAAAGCATTAGAAACTTGACAGCAAATTTTTTCAGAAACCAACTAGATCAAGCTAGAAAACGACCAAAATCAACTATTTCAGCTTGTTAAACTTCAATCAACTGGCCTACCCAACACTCCCTCCAACTGGATCCAGTCCCCTACTAAACGGCAAAGAATTTGCCTACTTCTTCCTTGAAAAGACATGAAATCTGATATATAATTTGCAGAGGGCACTGGAGCACCGTCCTCTCCCACCTCACTCCAGCCCTTCTCCTTCCAGGATTCCTGTACCCTCATACCTGCCGGAGAACATCCTCAAAATAACGCTTTGTGGTGCTCCTTTAAAACCATTGAGGAAAATGGCATTCACAACATTTTAGCAGATCTGAAACCCTCAAACCACTTCAACGACCCGCTACCCCCAAACTTCTTCAATGAGATCAAACTATCAATACTCCCATTTTGGACCAAGATCATTAATGCCTCCCCTAGTTCAATCCCTGATTTCCTAAAGTCTGAGTAGGTTACCCCTATCCTAAAAGAAACAATGGCTGATCACATGAACCTAAATAACTTCTGCTCCAACTCTGGTGAAGCACCTTGAAAAATGTGTACACGTCCAACTCTGTAACCACATTGATCAATTCCGTCTTCTTGACCAGTTCCGATCTGGCTTCCACCCGGGAAATGAGCACCGAATCGGTACTTACGCATATAGTGGACGAGGTGCAAAAAATGTTGGATCAAAACGAATCATGCCTCCTTATCCTCCTTGACCTATCTTCAGCATTCAATATGGTTAAGCATGACTACGTACTAGACCTATTGGAACATAGGATGGGACTCTCAGGGACCGTCCTAAACTGGTTCACCTTGTTTCTCCAAAACAGAACTCAAAAAAATCAGTCTCTGTTTAAATCTGCGCATGTCACCTTAGGGCTCTCAAAGGCTTCCTCCCTCTCACCCACTCTTTTTAACCTGTTCATGGAGCCACTAACGTTCCTTCTGAGCTCATCCACTATCACATATATGCCAATGCCACCCAATCATACCTGAAAGTCTCCTTCCCTAAAGACATCATATCCCTCAACTTAACCCTACAAAAAAAAAAACTGGCTGACATGCAACCACTTCAAACTTAAAAGTCTGAAAACTGATTTCCTCCTAATTGCCCCACCCAAACCGTCACCCGTCATTAAGGAATGGATGAAGCAACTAACAGCATTCAACCTCCTGCCTCAGGTCATTGATTCGGTACATGTATAAGTGGTCGGAGTCTGGTATGTACAATAGGAACAATCTCAAAATGTCACTTATTTATCAGTGAATTGCTTTCATTCAATCAAAACCACAAATGTCACTTGAAAAAAGAGCAGGTCAATATATTCGGTGCACATTTATTTAGCACATGTGGGTCACTGCTGACAGCCGGAGGAGAGACAAGACACGGACCAGCGCTGCGAATAATCAGAGACATACGGTACTCCACCACGGACCGGCCGGTCCAGTGGACCACAGAATCCTACGTAATCGAACGTGATTTTATGAAAAGCTCCCAGCTTATCGCACAACAAAGGAACCTTGGAAGGTCCCAATGCTGTAGGCCCACACGGGCCCCATGCGAAGCGCTCCTGTTACTCCTCACGTCCTGATGAAGACCCCAACCTGAGGTTCTGAATCACCCGTACCTTTCAGGGGTCGAAACGTCGACTACCGTTACTGTTCACTGCTCCAAACATAGGACTCAATAATGGATGACTACGGAACCTATGTTTGAGACTTTTTTGGAACCCTTGGATCTGTATATAGACTGTAAAGGCTTTCACTCCTCACTGTGATTTTAACTCAGTCACACCACCTTTACCCGGTCCCCACCTTTACCCCCACACACCCATCCCTTCTAAATACCTTTTCTCTATGCACCTTGAGCGCGTTGACACACTTTTGAATGCATCTATTGTCTAGAAATGTGCTGCTTCTAAGTTTATATTGCCAATGCATTAATTGCAATATCCTCTACCGTATGGGTTGAAATCTACGCAGTTTACAATACAAGATGTGCTAAATAAATGTGCACCGAATATATTGACCTGCTCTTTTTTCAAGTGACATTTGTGGTTTTGATTGAATGAAAGCAATTCACTGATAAATAAGTGACATTTTGAGATTGTTCCTATTGTACATACCAGACTCCGACCACTTATACATGTACCTGATTAACTGACCTAGGTCAGGGAGTTCTTAGGGTCCACCCCGTTGTAACTCACCACTCAGGTCATTGATTCAGCAAGATCACTAGGAATAACTCTGAACAAGAATCTTAATATGCAAAAGCACATTAGTGCTGCCACCAAAGGAGCGAAACTTCAAAAGAACATCTTAAGAAAATGAACACCCTTCCTAACTCCCAAGGTCTTCAACTCTGCGGTCTAAGCCCTAGTGATTCCCAGGCTGAACCAGAGAAGCACAATCCTAGGTGGCTTGCCCAAATCCAAAAGGCTTCTTAAGGACCTCCCTCAACTCTTATGCGAGGCTCATCACTGGATCGAAAAGAAAGAACCATATCACCCCTGATTGAAACCCCTCAACTGGCTCCCCTACGAAGCAAGAATTCCACTGACAATTGCATGCATGACCCACAAAGCCCCATACTTCAATACCCCAAGTTACCTTTCTCAGAAGCTTGAACTTTCTGGGGGCTTCAGATATTCTAAAAGCTCCAGCACTTTACTGCTGAAACCACAAAGATTCTCTAAAAGAAAAACTACAAGAGAGCCTTCTCTGGCATTGCCCCAAGAAAACTCCCTGCCCCTGAAACCAGAATGAGTCCCTCAATGGCATCTTTCAAGAAAGAAGTTAAACTACTACTCATGAACAAATTTCTACCCTAGACGCTTGGGACTCTTCTCTCGAACTTATCAGGACTTGTCAACTTCACTCATAAGTACGGCCTGTTATGTTATTGTTTTGATCTATCTGTCCTATCATTGTGCTAATTGTATACATCTCTGTTCTTTACATGTGTAAAGAGCTCTGATACCTGCGAGGGTCTTGTTTGCGCTATATAAAACCTTCAAATAAATAAATTCAATATCTAAAATTAAGTCTTTAATATATATTGAGGTGTGAGAAATGTTAGGTGACATGTAATAATCCACATATCTAGTCAAAGTAGCTAAGTGCAACTCTTCTCCTGCCTGGCAGTCCAAGAGGTTCCTGTTGACAGACTCTGTGATGAACACTTTGGCCTGTGTTCTACTTGACCATGTGCCATTCATCCTGTAAAGAAGTCATTCAATGCAATGCAATAAAATAGGTTAAATGCTGTCATATACGCAGAGTTGTCTGTAGCGAGAGTTGGGGCGTAGTGATCTGATCTGGCATTTATGATGGCCTCAGTGTGGATGAAGTCCACCTCTTCAGCTCCTTCAATCTTTACGCAACACTTAGTGTGCATCCAATTTTTCAACACAATTTCCTCATCCTCTGACTCAAGGATTGTAGGGGGTCTCGATTATGATTCCAGACAGACTCTCACTGCTTGGCTACCCGTTCTGCTTGAATTGGGTGCACATGTCCATCGAGCATTACACTTTTACAGAGCAGTTCAAATTTCTGAATGGGTGAGCATCGGCGCCCCTTCACTAGATTTACTGCCTCTTCAGTGACATTGCTTATTCTCTTGAGAATTCGAGAAATCTGGCCAGCTCTAGAGTGTTTCTGAGGTACATGTATGCATTTCTCCCACAGTATTCAGTGTCTCAGTTTAGAGCTTCTGCTATGAAAGTTGAGATTCCACTTCCCCATGTGGGCCGGCTACTGCTTAGATACTTATCGTATTCCACAGTTGGTCATGGAGCTCCTCTAGCATTTTCCTTTCTCTTGATTAAGAACCTTTCTTTTTTTTTTTTTTATTTCTGAAATTCTTTATTGTATATAGAAAAATATAATTTTACATACAGGGAAGAGGCTTATACATGAGTGGAAAAAGAAAAAGAAAAGAAAATAGGCTGAAGAAAAGAAAAGAGGGGGGGGGGGCGGTGGTCCGTGCTCTTGAGATCATTCACCAGTTCGTAGTCTCATAGTCTCATAGTCCATATTGCGTCCATTGGTGTTCATGGCATTTGTACGTCTCTGTGGTCAATCATCTTGTGCCCCGCGCCGCCCCGGGGAGACAGTGGAGAGAGATATAGATAAAGTAGGAGATGCGTTGTTCTGTTAGCACTGACCTATTTCAGCAAGCACCCTCAGATGTATCTCGTTCACGCCTACGGTGGCTTGTGTGATGACAGGTAGTGGTCTAGAGATCCCCACATTGTCGACTGCTTGTGCGTCTTCGGTGTTTGTTTTGCTGTTATGTTGTCCGCCCCCCTCAGGAACGTGACCCAGTTGAGCCACGCCTGTGGAGCCGCCTTTGATGTGTCCTTCCAGTTAGTTAGGACTACTTTGACTGCGGCTGTCAGCAGGAGATCTATGAGGTCCCGGTCCTCTGTCTTTGTGATTGCCTGGGACGTGAACCCTAGGGCCAGGCTTGTGAGGTCTGTTTGTATGTCTATGCCTGTGATCTCGTGGATAAGTGTTCTGATCTTCCCCCAGAAGTCCTTGATTTTTGGGCATTTTAGTAGGAGGTGTTCTAAGTCTCCCCTTTCTTTATCACAGTTCCAGCACACGTCACTGTCTCTAATGCCTACTGTGGCTAATCGGGCTGGTGTCCAGTATGCCTTGTGTATCAGCCAAAATTTTGTCTGGTTCAGCGTGGCCGTCACTTTTTTCCGACTGGTGGACCTCCATAGCTCTGCTTTAGCTTCCTCGCTGAGTGCTTGACCTGCTGCCTCCCCCCAGAAGTTTATGACCTTGTCATTGAGTTTGGTGTGTTTGGGGCCTAGGATCTTGTACAGGTGTGCTACCTGGTGTCCTAGCGTGTTCAGGCTGTTAGCCAGCTGTAGTATCGAGGGTGTCTGGGTGTTGAGGTTCGCCTTCCTTATTGCTACTTTTATCTTCAGGAAGTTGTATAGTTCTACGCTGTTTAGGTTGTACTCTCCTTTCAGGGTGTCGAATGTTACGTCAGTGCCCTTGTTCTTAAGTTCCCTGACTGTGGATATCCCTTGGCTATACCAGTCGCGCATGTCTAGGACCTTACCCCTGTATTTTAGCGATGGGTTGTGCCAGATTGATTCAAAGGGCCCTCCTTTGATGCTCGTGTTTAGAAGTTTGTCAATTTTCAGCAGAGCTCGTTTTGTGTTTCTGAGTACCGGGTTATCTTTTATTGCCGGGTGTTTGGTGGCCGTGAGGAGGGTGATGGGTTTCATACCTTTTAGCAACCCCTGCTCTAGTGTTAGCCATGCCGGTGTGTAGTCCTGTCTTGGGTCTAGCCAGTGCAATCCCTGTCTAGCTAGGCACGCCTCGTGGAATCGTTTGAAGTTTGTTATGTTTAGCCCCCCCTGTTCCTTTGATAGTCTGAGTTTTTGCAAGCTTATTCTGGCCTTCTTCCCTCTCCATAGGAAATCGTTCAGTATCTTGTCTATCTTTTTGTGGAAGTCATCTGTGTTGGTTAGGGGTAGCATGGCTAGCATATAGTTCACCATTGGTGTGAGCATCATTTTTATTGTTTCTACCCTCCCCCACCATGTTGTGAACTTGGGCGACCATCCGTCTACTTTGGCCTTGATTTTCTGGATTATGACCTGTTCGTTATGTTCTAGTGTCGTGCTCAAGTTCCTCTCGAAGAGAATGCCTAGATACTTAATTGGTTTATTTTGCCACGCTAGGCCTGACGTCCCGAGTACTGTACTTGTTGTGTGGATGTTTAGGGGCTTGCATTCTGATTTGTCCTTGTTGAGTTTGTACCCTGAGACCTGGGCGTACCTCTCAATTGTGTCTGTCAGTGCCTTGATAGATCTCTCAGGGTCTTCTGTCATTATTAACACATCATCTGCATACGCCGCTAGCTTAAATTTTTCTCCCCCTATTGGCACCCCAGCTATATCTTCGTTCGTTCGTATCATTGTTAGAAGCGGTTCTATTGCCAATAGGAAGAGGCCGGGTGAGAGTGGGCAACCCTGTCGTGTGCCTCTGCCCAGGTTCAGTATGTTTGAGGTCCCGCTACTACTACTCGTGCTTTGGGGCTGTTGTAGAGCGCCATCACCATCCTCCTGTAGTTGGGTCCCAGCCCGAATTTCCCCATGCAGTGATCCAGATAGGGCCACGAGACTCTGTCAAACGCTTTTTCGGCATCTAGGGCTATCATTACGGCCGCTTTGCTACTTTGGGCCGAGTGGTTGATTATATGGCATAGCAGTCTGGTGTTGTCATGGGACATGCGGTTTTTCAGGTACCCTACCTGGGAGTTGTGTATGAGTTTAGGTAGGTAGGCGTTAAGCCTGTTGGCTAGTATCTTCGCGTATATCTTGCAGTCTACATTTATGAGTGAGATCGGCCTGAAGTTCTTCGCCTCTGTCATGTCCTTCCCTTCCTTTGGTATGACTATTATATTTGCCTCAGCCATTGATGGGGTCATGCGGCCTTTGCGGACACACTCCTCAAAAACCTGTTTCAAAGTGGGTTGGAGTGTGGTCAGGTATTGTTTATAGAACCCTGCTGTGAAGCCATCAGGCCCTGGTGCCTTGTTATCTTTGAGGCCGGCCGTGGCTTTCGTTATCTCATCCTCTGTGATTGTGAGCTCTAGGACGTCTCGTTCCCGGTCAGTTAGTGTGGGTGTAGCTATGCTGTTAAGGAGTTCCTCGCCCCCGTCCTCTTTTAGCGTGTCGTCTGTTGTGTATAGACCCTCATAGAAGTCCCTGAATACCTCCAGGATGTCCTTATTGGCAGTCTGGGCCTTGTTGTGTTTGTCTTTGATTGCCCCAATCGTATGCTGCTTTTGTTTCCCTTTCAGATAGGTTGCTAGGTTTTTCCCCGCTTTGTTGGCCGTGCATAGGTTGATTGATTTGTATTTGTTGATCCAGGTCCCTGCTCTTTCGCTTAATATCCTGTTGAGCTCATACTTCAGTTTGGTTAGCTCTGTGAGTGTGTTGTTGTCTTCTAGGCTGGCTATGTGGCTGTTCTCTAGTGTTTTGATCTCCTTCTCCAGGTCGGCGATCCTTTTGTTCCTTGCTTTGTTCATTTTCCCTTTTATTGTCATTACTATCCCCCGTATTGTCGCCTTAAGGGCGTCCCATAGTACCTCTCTAGGTGTTTCCGGTGTGTCGTTGATTGTCAGATAATCTCGAATTGCTGTGTCTATCTCTGCCTTCGCCGATGTGTGTTGAAGAAGGCCGTCATCGAATCGCCACCTGCGTGTTGGCTTCTCGTTGTGTCTGCCTGATAGGGATAGGCTTATATGTGCGTGATCTGATATTGTTCTGGGTCCTATCTCTGTGTGGTCTATGAGGTGTGTATGTGTTTCTGACATAAGTATATAGTCTATCCGACTATAGGAGTTGTGGGGGTTGGAGTAGAATGTATATTCTCTGGCGTCCGGGTTGCTTAGGCGCCACGGGTCCTTAAGCCTCAGTTTTGTGCACAGATTCCTAAGGATGTTAGGGCTAGTGGTTGGGTAGTGTCTACAGGGGTGCTTGTCTATTGCTGGGTCTAGGACCTGGTTAAAGTCTCCCGCAATGATCAATAGATCTTCCATTGGTAGGTTGTGTAGCTGGGCGCCTACCCCCTCCCAAAATTGTTTATCCTCGCTGTTAGGGCCGTATATGTTTGCGACATGGTAGGTCTCTCCTGCGCGCTTGAGACTGGTCACTAGTGTCCTGCCCTGGGTGTCTGCTTGGTAGCTTGTAAGAGACAAGTTCGAATTTTTGCTGATTAGTGTTATTACCCCATTCTTTTTGTTCTGGGCTGGCGACCCCACCACCTCCCCAATCCAGTTAGCTCTTAGTCGCGGGATGTCTGCCTCTTCTAATCTGGTCTCTTGTAGCACATAAATGTCGCTTTTGAGTTTCCTTAGGTGTTCGAGCACCTTCCTTCTTTTAACCGGGCTATTCAACCCCTTGACATTTAGGGAGACTATTTTGATATCTGACCCTATGCTATTCTGGCCGTTATGTGTCATTGATGCTGCTTTGTGTTCGCTGTGCTGGTGGGCTCCCATTAGGCTCATTTGCTCTCCTCGTCATGTGCCTCATCATGTCCTCATGTTTCCTTTTGCTCCTACTTTGTGCGAGTGTGAAAGAGAAATGAAAGATGCAATAGATGCAGAGAAATGAAAGATAGTCAGTAAGCCCATGTACAAAACCCCCCCCTCCCCTTCTCCCCCCCTCCCCACTCCCCCATTCTCGCTTTCCCGCCCCCCTCCCTCCCTTACTTGCAAAAAGGGTGTGCGACGACAAAGTTCCTCTGCTCGCATCATCCCTGAGGTAGAGTTGGTTTCTTCTTTGGTTGTTGGTGTGCTCTTTACTCGGGTCTCTTTTTTGTCCTACAGTCTCTCTATTGCTGGTGAACTTCCTTGTCTTGCATTCTGAGGTAGATCACTGCTCTGTGTTTCCTGCTGAAGCTTGGTATGTGTCTCTTACTCCGACTGTTCATTCAGCGGCGACGCGCTCCTCTTTGCTGCCCCTGGGCTTTTGTTCTCCTCCATGTCCTCCACTGCAGGACCTTGCAGGTATCGTTTTAGAGCCTCCGGGCATTCAAAAAACATCGTCTTCCATTTGTCTGTTACCTTGAATTTTGTTGGGCTGACGAAGCTGAACGTGGCTCCTCTTCTCCGCAGGATGTCTCTTTGTGCCAGGAAGCCCTTCCTTAGCTCCACTGTCGGCTTTGAATAGTCCTGGGTCAATACTATCTTGCTGCCGGCCCACATTAGATTCTGATTTTTCCTGGCGAAGGCAAATATGGCCTCTGTCTGGTTTAGTCTCAGCGGGTTGCAGATTATCGCTCTTGGGCCTCTGCCTGTGGCTGGCTTCCCCGCTGGTATCCTGTACGCCTTTTGTACCTCGAAGCCTCTTTGGAAGGTGATACCTGTAAGTTGTGGGATCATCTCCTCTAGCATGGCGGCACAGGAGCCTGCCTTATCTTCAGCCCCCTCCGGCACTCCCAGTATTCTTACATTGCCCCTTCTTGCCCTGTCGTCCTTCTCCGCTAGCTGTTTTTGTACAGCATTTGTGGCTGTTCTCAGCTCTGCTATAGCCTTGGTGTGTCTGCTTGTTTCATCTTCTACCGAGCTTATTCGGCTTTCTGCAGCTTCTATTCTTGTGTTTGTTTTGTGGAGGTCCGCTCTAATGGCCGCCATCTCCAGTTGCATGTTCTCCAGCTTGAGTTTTGTCTCTCTTCCCACCTCATTGCCTTCGTTCACTTTCCGCAAGATGGTCTCAGGCTCTCCTCTAGCTTTGGACGGGGACCCTTGATTGTCAAATTTTGGTTTCTTCTGCTGCTCACTTGCTGGTTTTCCATCACTGCCCGCCATCGTCCTGATGCCCCTTCTTGACAGTATGTTGACCAGCCTCCCTCCCGCTTGTGCAACCTTGGGTGTGCTCGTTGATTTTGAAGTAAGACCGTCCGTTAATTAACAAAGCCTCGTTTGCTGTTCACACTCGGTCGCACTCGATCACACTGGTTCCTTGCCCCCTACCGGCACCTTCTGATATTGGGCGCACTTACTGGGCTCCTCTTCATCTCCGTTTCGCCTTTGCTAGTTTCCTGCCTTGCGCTCTCGGCGCGCCTCTCTTCTCCTTCGGCAGTCTCGCCCCTCGCCCCTTCCAGCTCCCAGCACCAGTTGCGCTCCTGTCTTCAGCCTCTGATGGTCGCCGCACGTCTCCGTCTCCTTGTCCGTTGTCGCTTTCTCGCTTCCTTGTGGCTCCCCTTCCGCTTCCGGGTCACTCGGTCGCCTACCTTCCGTCTTCCTCTTAAGATCGGGGAAGACTTCCGGCAATGGCGCCTTGTAGCCACTCACTTCCGGTTCTCTTCGTTTTGGTCCCCCGCCGCTGGAGTCGCCTCGGCTTCGGGGTAGGTAGGAGTCGCTTGCTTCCGCTCCTTTCCTTTTGTGCTCCGACCTATTTAATGTCGCTGTGACGAGACGTCCGCTCCGCTTATCAGACTTCGGGCTTGACCTGCAGGCTTGACTCGCTTATAGCTGCTGGGACCGTTTAACCTGTCCTCCCAGGCCACCAGGCGCGGCTGCCTTGCTTCAGAGGTGGGGGCCTCTTTCCTGCTTCTCGCTCCGTTCCGTTCCTGCGTGGCTGCCCCCTTCTTGCCTCTTCTTGCCTCACATCGCCATCTTGCTCCTTAGCGCTGTCTGTGGGTGCTCGGTGGGTTCAGGCGCTCATTCCTCCTCCTGTGGTTGCGCTCTTCACTTCTTGTTCCTCTATCAGCTGCACCTATCTTTCCCACGCCTCGTGCTGCCTCTTTTGTTCTTCTCTGACCGGTTTGGCTGGTTGTTTACCCCTCAGGGATGTGGAGCTGACGGACCTAGACGACCGTCTCCATTGCCGTCCAAGCCACGCCCCCTTGATTAAGAACCTTTCATAGTCTGTGTTTGACAGCAGAAATGAACATAGAGAGTATCTGCTACCATGCTATATTTGATCTGTAACCCTTGTGTTTGAGAGTATTAAGAGTAACTGCTGCACCTACTCCTGATCAAAGAATCAGCATTAGCCTGTTCATGGCTCCATCACTGACCTTCATTACGTAGAGCTTTCTGATTGTTTGGCGATGATGAAACACGAGGATGGAGTCTGTACAAACTAACTTATGGGATATCAAGCTCTTTTCTAGATTTTAACTAGGCCTGGGTAGTGAATTCCACTCCGTTCGCAGAGTTTGCAAAGCTTTCCGCACTCCGCGGAGCATGCGGAGTTCCGTAGAAGGATTTTTTTCTTCCTTGCCAATGTTAAGTTGGCGAGTGAGGAAAATCCAACGCTAGACGGCCACCCAGCGAGATTTGTCAGTGTGGGCACTTGTGGATGGTCATGACCGCTCACGTTGAGGAACCATCTGTTCATGTGGAGGAAGCGGACTCTCGAGTAGAAAATCTACTTGAGCGGCAGAAAGAAGCAGCGCCCTCTTGCGATGTGCATGGTGCTCTTCGTGCTGATTTTCCAGTGCAGGTCAATCAACCAGTGCTAAAAGTCAGCACGAATGGCGCGACCTAACGCACTCTGCTGCTTGCAGGACTCTGCGTAGCGTGGCAGAGTTTTTGGGTCACTTCTCAGAGTTCCACACAGCGGAACTCTGCAAACTCTGCCCAGGCCAATTTTTTACCTGCCTGTACAGATGATCCCAATTATAGTAGATCTGATGGATCTCATAAAATGTCATAGGGCACAAAAGCATTTTAAGCACAAGTACTTTACACCTATGAATTGTTCCAAGAAAAACGTATCCCTATTACAAAGTTTAAGAACTACCAAATGATATACGACCGGAATATTTTGGGCAAAAATAACCGAAGTACAAAATTATCGTACAAAATATTGAGTACAAGAATATTGTAAAGTTATGTACATATAGGTAAGTATAGATTTACTATACATAACTCCATATCTATGTATCTTGGCAGTATATGTACATCTATGTAGCTCAAAAATTGTGCTTTTATCAACATGGTACAACTTCGAATTTTCAATTTTAAAAAAGCTTTCCACAGGAGCAAAGGGCTAATGATGCGGTTTCCTGTTATGTTATTTGATTGACATCATGGCATGATGTCACTTCTGCTTTTCCTTTGTCTTTACCAAAATAACGCAGCTGGTTTCACAAAAAAGATGAGGTCAGTGAGGCGTTTAGACAACCAACTTTTATCTGTGCTCCCAGTCGGTATGGGCAGCCTTAAATACCGACACAGCTCACATCAGTGAGTGGTATCTTTGCATGTCTCTCCCTTTGTGGGTGTAGCTCTATTCTCTGTGGAATGTGTTCATGTGGGAGTGTGCTGTGTGGCTCAAGTGCTGGGTACTGCAACTGAGCTAAAAGCATCTCCTGCTCCTGGCGCGCTTCGGTTTCATTTGTACTTGACTGCGCCCTGCGCCTTCTTCATACCTCACCCCAGAGGTCACTTCAGGGCACCACACATTCTTTCACAACTGAAACACACACTGTCTGTTTTTCTTGGCATTCGCTAATATCGGCCTGTTTTATTTAATCACGTAAAGAAAATAGCAAAGTAATGAAAGCTTCAATTAGCACGTTATTCTAAACAGTGGTCGAAGTGCATCATAAACAAGTATGGGAACTCTGATGTTGTGCACAAAGTAGTAAGGTGAGTGGGCATAGGGGCAGGGTTTAAGGTGTGCCTTAAAAAACAAAATATTCTATAACTTTTTCTGTTTTACACCTTCAGGTAACTACATATAAATTAAGGAACAGCTAGAAATGAGAAAAAAATGCAAGTTAAATTAATCGTGGGAAATACACTAGTAAGGGAGAGGTGTGGCGCAGCGGCCAGTGCGGCAGACTCCTGAGCGCAGGGCTTATGGTACGAACCCCGTGGCAGCTCTGCACCATGTGACTCAGAGCAATAGCTCACATAATCTCCCTGATGGCACAGCGCCTTGAGACCCTTAGGGGTGATTAGTTCGCACTTTACAAATACCGGATTTATTTATTGTACATTATAAAAACCGATTTTAGTTAATGAACTGCAGAGGTCTGTGTCTGTAACCAGAAGGATAAAGAATTGAATAATTGTTGGTGGAGTGGAGAATAGTGGCTAGTGTACATTTAGAGCTATGAGGTCCTAGCACGTGACAGAAAGCACTGTGAATAGGCAAGTCATTATTTTTAACTTGCATTGCACACAGTATAAGATAGGCTGTTACAAAAGGTGAAAAAAGGTTTGAGATAAAAAAAAGTAGTTCAAAATATAGATTTTAGTAATACCCAGATTGTACATAGTGCACTTCTTTTTTCTAACTGTCCTGTAAAAGCACACACTTCACAACTCGGCTGGTAACTCCCTTGCAATTCCACTTAAAAAGAATAAATCTGTGTCACCAGGAAGTTTCATGTAATTCCATCAATTAAAGCCTATACTGGCTTCCAAGCTCCGTTTACATTTGGAGATTAAGTTGTGAATATTTACATTTCTTTCAGCCAAGCAGGAATCTTGGCAGGAAGGCTTTTTAAGCTGGCAGCCATATCTCTCGGGTTAAAAGCACAGGAAACTCCCTGCCTTACGCTACAGTGAAAACATTTTAACCCTCGGAATTATCCGTCAGGGACTGTTGTCTTTTCACAAAGAGTAGGGGGAACTGTTTTTCTTAAAGTAAAAAATCATGGGCACGTTGTGCTATTCAGATCCCGCCAAATTCGACCACTGTTCCTAAACCATTCACAACTTTACCAGTTAACATCAACTATGATGATGCTGTCCCTGCACCTTGGCTTATACAAAGTCACAAATCCTTAATGAGGAGGCAACACATGCACATCTTACAAAATTCAAAAGCCCAAAGTCTTTAGCCTATTGGGACTATGGCGGCCATCTTTAAGTCAGGCAACTAAGCCAATAGGAGCTAAGAACAGCTCAGCGCGCCATTTTGAAGTCAGGCAGCCATTTAAATAGATAGGAAACAAGGAAATAAAGTGAAAGAGACATAAAAAGAAGAAAGAGACAGTGGAAATAAAAGGAAAAACAGTGGAATAGATAGGAAACAAGGAAATAAAGTGGAAAAGACATAAAAAGAAGAAAGAAACAGTGGAAATAAAGGGAAAAACAGTGGAAACAAAAGCACAAACAAATAATTGAAAGAAAAAAAAAAGAAAATGAGCGACAACGATGAAAAGCAGAGCTCACAAGCAGTATTCCGCAGGCCCCTACCATTTAGCCTATCGGAGCCGCAAACAGGCATCAGGTTGGAAAAATGGTTCAGAAAATGTGAGCGCATCATGAGCGCCACGGATGTCTGGAGAGCAAACAACTGCACCTGCTTCTTAACCTCAGAGGGGATAAAATAGAAGATCTGCTTTTAATGTTCCCTGCGGATCAATCAGCGGATTACAAAGGAGTGATACAGTGTCTCACGCAAAAGTTTGACCCTCAGCGAAATGTTGATTTTGAGAGGTACACATTCAACACTGCCTGCCAACAAGGAGAAGAGAGCCGAGATGACTTCGCAACGAGACTGAGAAAACTGGTCGCATACTGCAAGTTTGACAATGAGCAAGCAATAAGATTGCGTATTATCGAAGGGTGTCAATCAGTGGAGTTCGGAGCACGCGTTCTAAAGCAACCAACGACGCTGGAAAAGATACTAACGATGGCTCGCATGGAAGCACGGGCCACAGCGCATGCCAAGCAGATGGAGATGGGAAAAGAGAAGAGAGTGGCAGCAGCACATCACGTCACTGGCAATTTTAAAAAAAAAGAATTCCAGGCGCAGGCACCACCAAAGAAGAGCGAACAAACATGCCTACCAATGTGGCCTCGAATTCCCACACATCGGTGCCTGCCCAGCAATGGGCCAGAAGTGCAGAAAGTGCAACAGGGACAATCACTTCTTAAGCACATGCGTGACCAGACAATTCAGAAGTGAGAGAGGCAGAACAGCGAGACCACGGATGACCAGCAACAGGTATGCACGATACATGGAAACGGCCAATCGTAGCTCCTCTGATGAAGCAGAAGAGACAGCAGCACCTGTGAGGGAGGCTAGACTATATCTGATGTCAGACGTGCCCAAGGAAGATTAAAGAACAGAGCACATTCATCTTATGGAGAAGCAGCAAATAAAGAAAACTGCCACTGTGGACATTGACGTGGGGAACCCCCAAGCTAAGTTCGTGCTCGACAGTGGAGCAACATGCAACATCATGTGCATGTCAGAATACAAGAAAATCAAAGTGAAACCACAGCCATCACCATCGACCATGGATGTGCCACTTCTACAAGGTTTTCTTGTGGGGGAACGCCCACACTACACTCATTATATCTGACGCAGGTATAATGTAGCGCAGGGATTACGTGGGGCTCTAAAAACCCAGTAGAAAACATAGGAAAATTCACTGAAACGTTAACATACAGAGGCAAGTCCTACCAAGAAGAAATACATGTGCTCAAAGGCGACATCCCAGCACTGTGCCTGCTAAGCAATGTGACGGCGCAGGTGATGGGGCTACTAGCAATGACGTACCACATGTCAGAAACGGAGAACATCCTACAAGAATACCCAGCCATACTAAAGGGTCTAGGTAAGTTGAAGGAGAAACAGATAACATTGCACATCAATGAAGCAATTAAGCCGGTGGCCCAACATCATAGACGAGTACCGATCCACCTACAACCGCAAGTGGAAGAAGAAATAACCAGCGTACTGGCGCAAGACATAATTGAACCGGATGAAGGGCCAACGCCCTGGGTGTCTCCGATTGTGGCAGTTCCGAAGAAGAACACCTCAAAGATCCGCATATGTGTAGATATGAGGATCCCAAACACAGCAATAGCAAGGGAACGTCACCCGGGCCACACCTAAACGACATGATCAGCTGTCTCAGTGGGGCCTGCCGATTCTCGAAGCTGGGCTTGTGCAAAGGGTACCATCATTTAGAACTAGATCACCAGTCCTGGTACATCACGACATTCTCCACACACCTAGGTCTGTCTAGATACAAGCGACTGAGCTTCGGAATTTCATTGGCGGCGGAGATATTCCAGGAGACAATAAGGCAGGGGATAAGGCCGGTACAGAACAGCCTAAACTATAGTGATGACATCCTGGTATTTGAAAAAACAGACAAAGAACATGACATAGCTTTGCGTCAAGTGTGCACGCAACTGGAGCAAGCGGGCCTAACATTGAATGGAGACAAATGCGAGCTGGGGAGAGGGGAATTGGTCTTCTTTGGACACACATTTTCCAAGCAAGAGATGAGGCCAGACTCCAGCAAAGTAGAAAAGCTGAAGAACACAATTCCGCCGCCGGACGTCGCAGAACTGAGATAGTTTCTAGGACTTGCCAGCTACTGTGCTCGAGATAATCTGTGTTGGTATACAAATAACCAATTTTATTTGGTAGTGCTTTGCTGCATCAGAATAAAACGGTACTAGCAAGCAAAGCACCACCACCCACTTTATTTGTTTATGGTGTGGTTTGTTTGGGGTTCGTTACGTGTATGTGGACACTTCTCTTTGTTGATCACTATTTGTGTTCTTTCTTCATATTTTTCTCACTATTCTCAAGTCTGCACTACCTTCCTGTCAAGTGCACGTTTGTTTTTTCACAAATAGAGAGAGTCGCCGATGATGAGAAGTGGGTAAACCGGGAATCACTGACCGGGAACCCCCTTGGGTTGTTCTACCGTGAGGTACTCTCTCTATTCTTCACAACTTTTCTGTTGGTGAATGACTTGGTCCTGTGTGATTTAGTAGTATTTTTAAGTGAAAAGAGTACATCCAGACCCTTTTGTATATGTTATTGGACATATCCAAGGTAGGAGTGATAATTTATATCCCTACCCGGTCCACGGTAAATAAGGATGTCTACATGGGCGAGGCACCAATTGTTTGAGGACTTTTGAGTGGGGGGCTGCCTCGCACATCCCCATCCCCCTGCACCCCTCTTATTTGTGCTCGATATATACAAGACTTCGCCACGGTGAGCACACCGCTAAGAGAGCTGACTAAACAGGGACAGAAGTTCATTTGGTCTCAGGAATGTAACAAGGCCTTCGAGGAAATCAGACAAGCAGTAATGACTGTGGAACATCTTGCTTACTTCGACCCGTAACTCTGCACTGAACTGACTGTCGATGCTAGCCCGGTAGGACATGGGGCAATACTAGCGCAGCATCTGCCAGGGAGAGACTCACCCAGGAAAACTGTGGCGTATGCAAGCAAAAGTTTAACAGACATTGAGAAGGCATACTCGCAACCCAAAAAAAAAGCCTAGCAGTGGTGTGGGCGTGTGTACACTATCACATGTTAATCTATGGGAAGTCATTTACCATCATAACAGACCACCAGGCACTGGTAACGATCTATGGCAGCCCGTCAGGCAAAATGCCACCCAGGATTGAGCGCTGGAGCATAAGGCTGATGGACTATGACTTCACAATTGTGCACAAGCCAGGGAAAGAACACAACCTGGCAGACTACATGTCGAGACACCCGCTGCCACAGGCTCAAGGGACGACGTAGATGGCAGAAGAGTACCTAAATTTCCTACTAAAGCAAAACACCCCTGCTTTGATAACACTAGTGAAGATAGCAAGGGAGACTAAGGAAGATGCAACGCTGCAAATGGCCATCGAGACAATGAGACGGCAGAGATGGAGACACGTCAACAATACCTGCACATGGAAAGAAGGAGTGTGCAAGGAAGAAGTGCTGGCTCTAAAGAAGATACATGAAGAACTGTCGGAGACAGACACAGGAATAATGATGCGTGGGACAAGGATAGTGATACCAAGTTCACTCACGCAGCAACTGGTAAATCTGGCTCACGAGTCACACCGAGGCATAGTAGCAACGAAGAAACTGCTAAGAGAGAAGGTATGGTTCCCTGGCCTAGACCGCATGGTGGAAAACACCATCGCGACATGCCACCTCTGTCAAGTGACAGGATCACCAGCCAAGCAGGAACCACTGGAAATGTCTGAACTTCCAAGAGCGGTTTGGACAACATTAGCGGCTGATTTCTTAGGGCCACTGGACACAGACAATTATCTGTTGGTGGTCATTGATGAGTATTCGCGATTTCCTATAGTGCGCCATGTGTCTTCAACATCAGAAGCAGCAACCTTACCAATACTGGATGACATATTTGCGGCATGGGGCTCACCAGAAACATTAAAAACAGACAATGGGCCTCCATTCTCAGGAGAAGAATTCTGTAGGTTCATGGCCTACCTAGGGATAAATCACAGGAAGATAACTCCTCTGTGGCCTCAAGCAAATGGTATGGTGGAGAGGTTCATAGGGAACATTAAAAAGGTTGTTCAAAGAGCGAAGGTGGTGCAGATATCACTTGGTCAAGCCCTGTGTCAGATGCTACGGGACTACAGACACACGCCCCATGGCTCCACAGGAAGATGCCCGGCGGAGCTAGTACTGGGAAGAACAAGTAGGACGAGACTACCGCAAGTAGAAGCGGTCAGGGCACCAGAACACACCAGCATTGCAGCAAAAGACAGAGAGGCAAAAGAAAAGATTACAAAGTACGCAGACGCCAGGAGACACGCCATCTAGTCACACCTACAGGAAGGGGACACAGTGGTCAACGGCAACAAAGGAAATCAGACAGCATTTTCTCCAAAGACCTGTTAACAGTAACAAAAGTGAAGGGCCCAATGATCTTGGCAGAGTCAGACCACCAGAGGATAACAAAAAATAGCTCACACTTCAAAGGGCTGAAGGAGATGAAGGAAGAAGACCAAGATGAGAAAACAGAGGAACGAGAAGGGTCAGAACACAACATACAGGACACACGAAATTGTGAGGGACCAGCAGAAGAACAACAGATGGAGGCTGGACCAAGAAGAGCATGCAAATGGCCTAAAAGACTAATAGAGGAAATGTAATGGTTGAAAGCATACCGGCATGTGCTGAGACAGACTTGCATTTTCACATGCAGTTCTTTGTGACAAAGGGGGGAGATACAGTGATCTGGGGAAGGGCACTAGGACCCTGGGATGGACGGTGGGGGCAGCAGGGAACCGGACATCACATCCGGTCAAGGGTGTGGGGATGGGCAGTCTGAGGAGAGAGGAAGAAGAGGTTGTATGCATGACCAGCAGTATGCAGAGTCCATAACAAAGAAAGCACAAACCCCATACCTGTGTCCCCCTGTACTCTGTGAGATCCATAGACGTGACAGGTGGTTGGCTTCCACCTTATATCCCTGGCATAGTACATATGTTTTGCATCTTGTTCAATGGCGGCAGTGCGTACGGTACTCACAAGTGGAATCTCACACATTCCCATACCTTCTACTGGTCTTAGATATTCCACATCTAACAGACAAGTGTTACAAACCCATCTTCCACAACGTGCCTGCTATAGTACATGCGCAGTGCCATGAGTTCAAGTGGAGATAAGTAGCTCTGAGGCTATGTCTATCTCTTCCTTACCCTCATCCCCACCCCATTCCCTCTTGCCTTCTTTTTTAGGTTGGTTGTAGTTTTACATGCTTCCTTAGAATAGGATGACTATAGATCAACTAAATTTGTGTTCTTTAACATTCTTTCAGAAAGAAGTGAACTGTCCAAGGTATCACTGGAGGGTGTGCTATAACCTGGAATATTTGAACTTGGACTGCTCTAAAAAACTGATAGGATTATCTGAATTGGAAGAACCCCCCAACACATAATTGTTATAAACTTCCACACTGGACTATGTAATCTGATCTTTTGCTAAAAAGTGTGCAACCCTGTACAAAGTAGGAGTCTTTAGAATTAGACTAAAACTCAATATGGGGTAAAAAAGTAATCATTTAAACTCAGCGGAGTGAAAGTCCTTCCCTCATTCGCCTAATGAAGACTTGGCTGCTCTTATATTTGCAGCATTTTACACAGCAGTCTGGCTCATCATGCATCACGAGTCTCAAACAGTTGAGGGTCTCACTCCAGCAAAGTCAGAAGCTCAGCCACATCAGAGGTTTTTGCGGGACCTGGTCAAGACTGTCTTGCGGGGCTCCACAAAGCAAAGGCACATGCTTGTAAAATAAAACAAAACTCTAGTGAAAGAGAAAGCACAGCAGCGCCAGCCTCTGGCGCCATCTACTGGTGTGGCTATATCAGCGGCCTTGACTTTACCAGCATGGAAAGAAAGCATAAATACTGTGTAACTGTTAACCATCCATTTAGCTTTCTAATTTATTTAGGGAGCTAGATATCCTGCAAACAAATTCAACACTGTGAATTACATTAAACACTTCACAGTTAAATCGTCTTTAAAATGAAATACAACCTTTGGAACCACTGACAAACATTGCCCATTTGACCATGACGAGGCTTGAGTTGCAGACAATGTATTTTGCATTATGAGCGAGGGGACCTGAAAACGCATGGGGTCTGGTAAATAATGCCCCCTCTTCCAAATGCTGTCTCAGTCCCCCCACCGCCACATACTCTTTAACTGTTTCGCTCATTCCTACGTACTTCCATGCAGTCTCACACATCGTCTCATCCCACACCTCAGGAAGTGGAGTCTCACTCACTCCCACGGCAGTGGCCTCATAAATCACCCCCTCCCTCATCGTTTTGTTACCTCAAGCACTCACCCAGTCCTTTAGGGTTTTGAGACTGCCGCTCCTCTCCCATAAGGCAGGCAGCCACTCTCCTTCCACAGGATACAGACAGGAAGAGTGCCTGTCCTGCAGGTGTGCGCGCGGGCGGCCCTCGCGCCCGTCACCTCCCCCTCCCACCCTGCCTCCATGGGCCGAGAGCCGTGACTTTGACACGGATGGCCGTGTTTGTAAGTGACTGGCGGAGCCGGTTTCCATGGCCCCGGCACTTCACACACACAAGCAGAGATGAGTATGTAGATTACAGCCCAGGGTGACATGCTGTAGGGACTCGCTGATGACAAAACCTGCGGGCCTTGTAAACTCCTCCCCCTCCCAGCTCGTTGCTGTCATTAAACCCATTGAACTATATATTTCAGTCAGATTGGAACCACTGACGTGCACGTTATGCGGGGACGTAGCTTCAGGAAGGGTGTTGGGGTGCTACACACCCTTAAAAAAATATGCTGATGTAAATAGTTGGGTACAAGGGCTTTCAGTCGGGTTTGATGAAGTGTTTGTCGAATTTCACTTGGAATTTTCCCATGCTCACTTTGACACAAACACACGGGTATCTCTGTTTTGAAGGACTTAAAAACAGAAAGTTGATTAGTTTGAAAAATGATGTGTTTAAGTGACTCCAACAATTTGCCCTCCTCTCTTTATTTATTTATTTAAAAAAGTTTTATATAGCGCTAGCTTGACCCTGGGTTTCAGAGCGCTTTACATACATACACACAGTAAAGACAGAAGAAAATTGCATTACATCGTTGGAAGGTGGTAAGGAAGCAAAACAGAGATAAAAAATACAACATGAAAAATAGGTAATCAGGGGAGGGAGAGAAAACAAAGAAGGTGGCTAACACAGTCCGGTCACCAACTATCCTTCAATGTCAAGAGAGAGGTGTCAACTCGGATATTGAAGTCTAGGTTCTCTTTCCGCTGCCCATTAAGCCTCCCCCAATGTCCTGCTTCTCATATATTGTGTTTAACACGATGACCCTGCATGATTTTTGGGAAATTTGAAGTTCCCCCACACCAAATGTATTGGCCAAGCTACGCCCTGACATTACGCACACTGTTTCATCACTACGGGCGCTGCTCGAGTTACCGAGTTCAGATCCGCGCGCCAGGTGAACTCGTAACCGTGCACAAGGAAGACTTTAGTCCGCACGATTTGTAATCCACCACAGTGTGTTTTTGTATATGCAGTTTTCTTTCAATCATTGCCATTTTTTCCCATTTTATCTCCCCTATTTTGTTATTAATGCCTCGTATTCACCCTTTTCTCTCGCGGTATAATTGTTCTTATCCAGTGCGCTTCCATCTTTAGTTCTTCGTTCTATTTCTTTTTATCTCCCATTGTTTGTGCCCTTTGTACGTTTTATTTTTGTTTTCTGTTTCTCTTTTTTTGTTCCCCTTTTCTAACTTAGTCCTTTTCTGCCATGCGTACCTGAACCCTGATGGAAAACATCTGTGAAGTACTGCACACTCCTAATTCATGGTCCAGACTCAGACAAACACAACATATTTTTTAACTTTCTTTTGTGCAGCGCTGTTCAACCCGCCCAGATACCAAACTTGCCTCCTCAAACGCTGAAAGCGCAGAGCGAGAAGCGAACAAATGAGGGAATGGACTCATTTGCATAGGCGATGCACAAGATTACCTTTTCACAAGAAGGGATGTCACAGGTCTATCGAATCCTTCGCTTTAACGGGAACTGAAGTATTTTCCAGCCAAAGCTCAGGTCTAAAGAACGCTCTGAAAATAATACATGTTTTTAAAATGAGTAGAAATTGTACATGCTGCTGTGTAAACCACATTTATATCTATGTCTGCAAATCAAGGCGGGTGTTTGAGGCATTATTTGAGGCTATATTGAAAACAATTAGGACAGGAAGATTGCTTTCAGAAGATTTTCGCTCTTTTGCCATACTTCTACTTCTAGCGGAGTTAATATTAGTTCTGGAATTCCATATCAGATACATTTAGGTGAGCTGAGCGTATAAATGATTCATAAATGTAATCTCGGTTGGTACATTTAAACTTTTCAGAGTCAATCAAATGTTCTACATTTTTTTAATAAAGAGTCGAGGCTTTGGCTCATGCTCTCAACAGAGACTGAGAAGACATTAATCGCAGCCATACATTGTGTCCCGATCACTGTTTAGTTTTCTATTTAACATATTTGCCTTTCTTTTAGGAAGCAGGCCTCTTTAGGTGAGAAGAGGAGCGGAGGAAATTAAAGGTTTCCCCGTTTCTATTTGAGAAGGTTTCCCCGTTTCTATTTGAGATGCCATCTTCTCCCCCAAGGCCCCAACTGTATTGTTTGCTCAATTTCTTTTTTCCCCATTTCAGCAATGTGCCTATTATTAAATGCACTAAAGATTTAAAGATTGAATGTTTTGTCCGGTTTGTTGCGCTGTTGAGGACACATCTTGCATGTACATGGCCTTAGTAATTGTAAAGCCAGCGATTGGTCCTTACCTGTCTGGCGCAGAGCGCTAACACTGCAACCCCACCCCCCTCCCCCGCCCCCGTACTCGTTCTCCCCCCACAGGCCCTCAAAGCTAACTATGTGTTGAAGCAGCAGTAAACTGTGAGCGCGCCACCTGCAGTGTTTTGAATTTACAGGAAAATTGGACAAAGAAGGGCGAAGGGATGGAAGTTGAGGTTTAAAAAGGAAAGGATTTAAGAAGGGCGAATGGCGCGGGAAACGCATCTCATTCCCACTCAGCATCAGGCAGGTCAAGGAAAAGAAGAAGAAAAAAAAACACGTTTCTAAACAGTAGAAATATATAAACTGTTTAGAGAAAAAAAAAGCTTGGAAATGCCGTTCCACTAGTTCCCACCCAGTTCGAATTCTGACTAATTCATATTGAAACATAACTTGTGGTCCATTTAGGCCTACCGAGAGCCCTTCCACTTCTGTACGTACAGGTTTGCTCCTCGAATTGATTGTGAAAACCCTAATATACCAGTCTTTAATCCCTTCTTGTCTTTTTGCACCTATCCTACACATTCCACTCACGTCTGTTCCCACACACCAATCCCCCCTCTTCCTTATTCTGCCAGCAACACCTCAAAATCTTTGTTTAGTTCCCAAACATACTGCCTGTCAGGGCTTTAAGTGGGAAAAAAACTGGGGGTGCTCTAAAAGGGGAGTGGTAAATCTCTTAAAGGGGTGGGGCCTATCCGAGTAGGGGCGTGGTCTAAATCAAGATAACTAGCAATGTGTGCTTAAGAAAATCATGAAGTCGCATCCAGCAAAGGATAATAAAATAGGCAAAAAGGTATATTTATTAAGTATACGCCATAAACACACCAAACACTTTAAAAAACATGTAAATGTAAGCATTAAGAAATCTTTTAAGTTCTGAGTTTTTCTGAAGTTTGTACAATGCTAAAACCCCCTTTTACTGCAGAAAAATTCGTGAAATCCCAAAAGTCACGTGTTCCAATGTAGACAAAACACAGGCATTAGTAACTTCATCTCTACAAGTACAAGCACGATCTTAGAAAGATAATGTGCACTACAGCTCGCCACCTGACATGGGTCAGGGAGGACATCAAATTCGAAAAACTACAGGGCAATCCGACTGCCAGTGTAAACACACATTTTTATTTACTTTCACCTGTCAATACTTTGACATCTGTGTACCTCCTTCACGCACAGTTGCAACTGTAATATGTGATCACTGCTCCATGCACTATCAGAGAGGCCAAGGATTGGATGACCATGTATTCTGAACATCATTCTGACAACCTGACAGGCACTGTCAGAAACTGAGACACTTTAGGGCTCTCAATCAGTACTCGTTATGAACTCTTGGAAGCGACTGTTCAAAATGTGTTCTTTACAAGAATTAAAATAATCTACCCAAAGAAAAAACAGAAAAGCAACGTCCTGAAAATAGCTGACACTCTTAAGGAGTGCAAGATTACGCGCAACGTGTAAAAATTGAACAGGAAGTAAATCGGTGACATGGATTACTTTAACATTTTTTTCACACAAATTGTTCAAAACTCCATCAGTGTTATTTGCCAGAACAGTTAAGGAAATTAAACTAGGGCCTGATAGGGACACGATTCATGTCTGTTTTTAATTATTACCAGGTCTGAGACTCACAGGGACCCAACCCACTTAAAGTCCTGGCCACACACCTCCTATGAGGATATTTTCTTATACAATTAACCCCTTCGGGGCTGATGACGAGCTGGGCTCGTCATGGCGTAGCCTCCTCGCACGCTCATGACGAGCCCAGCTCGTCATGAGCCCCACCCTCGGGGGAAGCGCCAGCGCTCCCTCCGAGTCTGCCTGATTTTTTTTGTTTTTGCGGGGATGGCAGGGGAAGACCTTCCCCTACCTCCCCCCGCCCTCCCCGCCCACGTCATCAATGACGTCAGCGCGCGAGGCGCGCTGACGTCACCGGAGGCTTCCTTTGTTTACAGACGCGCAGGGAAGCCATTTGCTTCCTGCGCGTCGTTGCACAAAGAGGTTAGTTTTGCGGCTGGGGCGGGGGGGATTGTGATGCAACTTGCATCGAGGGAAAGGAAAGGCTTTTCCTTTCCCTCGGTGGCATTTTAGAGGTTTCCTGCTGCACGATCGTGCGATGGTGCAGCAGGAATGTTAGGGATTTTTTTTTTTTTTTGGTTTTGTGATCAGTTTCTTAGTTCGGGGAGCGGCCCCTTGGGGAAGGGTCGCTCCCCTTGTTGGGGGAACATTATCTATGAAGTCTTTTCTTGGCTGCAATGTTGTGGAAAGGCCGTTTTTTGTACAAAAATGCTGATGGGGGTCATTTATAAAGTAAAATGATAGTGCTCATTGTAATGAAGGATGCAAGTGCCTCTGTCCTTCATTACTTATACTGATGTGTGTTTCTGAAGTGGCTAAAAAACACACCTGTGCTGCCTAGGCAAAGCTCACTAGTGTTTTTGGCCTGATGAATGTTTTTTTTTGTGTGCTGCTTTTCAAACACATGCTTTGTCTCCAGTGACCATGTGTGTGTTACTATGCCATGTGCGAAGGGGTCCCTTGAGTGAGCTGTCCATCATAGTGGGAAGCTCACAAATGTTTTTGGGCTGTTGATTGTTACCTGAATTTGTGCTGCAACTCTAGCGCCATCTTTGTCTCCATTGACCATGTGTGCGTTACTATGCAACTGCACAAATGTGCGCAGGGGTCCCTTGAGTGAGCTGTCCATCATAGTGGGAAGCTCACAAATGTTTTTGTGTTGATGATTGTTTTCCTGAGTTTGTGCCGCAACTCGAGCGCCATCTCCAGTGTCCATGTGTGCGTTACTATGCAATTGCACAGATGTGCGCAGGGGTCCCTTGTGTGAGCTGTCCATCATAGTGCTTGGTGTATGCACGAAACATGTCGACGATAGGAGTTGATAGGTACATCTGGACACATTACGTTTAGGGCAGCCTATCTTTCCACCCCGTTTATTACCACCTAGAGGCAAGAATAAAGTTTATTGTAAACCTACTGGGCAGGTATTTCACACATCACATAGTCCACTCCTCAAATACACATGCACCACACATAGTCTAATAAAGTGCTCCTACGTAACTTTCGCAAGTCGCAGCACGCCCCAGGCCGTAGAGGACTGGGATGGCCCCAATGATGAAGCATGTCACCGTGGGGCAACCCTGGTGAGTGAGGGGACACCTAAAAGAGGAGCATTTCTCCCCTTTTTTGTACACAATACCATATTTTCACAATCGACCCCAGTGTGTGTTGGTTGTTATCTGAATAAACTAGCAAGGCTCTTAGGTATCTGGAAACAGAGACCATTTGTTCATCATAGTGGGAAGTTCACAAATGTTTTTGGGCTGATGATTGCTTTCCTGAGTTTGTGCTGCAACTCGAGCCCCATCTTTGTCTCCAGTGTCCATGTGTGCGTTACTATGCAATTGCACAGATGTGCGCAGGGGTCCCTTGTGTGAGCTGTGAATCATAGTGGGAAGGTCACAAATGTTTTTGGGCTGATGAATGTTTTCCTGAATTTGTGCTGCAACTCGAGCGCTTGCTTTGTCTCCAGTGTCCGTGTGTGTTACTATGCCATCGCACCAATGTGTGCACAGGTCTCTTGAGTGAGCTGTCCATCATAGTGGGTAAATTTAGGAAAGATGGTGCACTCCGCTAGTTGGTGGGCGTTGCCAATAGGGGATCTTCTGTGTGAGTTCACATGCCTCTTATGTGTATAAATGGTCAGAGACTGTTGAGAGCAGCAGATGGGGAGAAAGAAGCTCCTGGTCATAGGAACTGTTTTAGGATTGCGCTTGTGAAAATCAAGGATGCAAGTGCCTCTGTCCAGCATCGCAGTTAACCACAGTAATTCTGTTGTCCCCCTCCCCATGAGAATCCCTGATGATGTCAGCGCGCACAGCACGCGCCAACATCTTCAGGGATTCCCAGGCGGTCGGGAAGCCATTTGCTTCCTGCGCCTGGAGGTGTTAGGTTGGTTTTGAGATATTTGGGGGGGTTTGCAAAGAGGCTTCAGGGGAGAGGTAAGTGATTTTCCTCTCTTCTGATGTCTCTTTGCAGGGCATTTCTGGCTCACGGTCGCGCACAGCATTGCGATTGTGCGGCGGAAATGCCCTCACTAGCACCAGGGATTTTATTTTAGATTGTAGGAAGTGACCCATTGTGCAAGGGTCGCTTTCAGGTGGGTCGGATTTTAAATTTAGATTTTCTGCCCCCCCCCCCCCGGTGGGCAAATCAACCCGTACTTTTGTCCGTTTTGCCCTTTTTGATGGCCCATCTGTGTGGATGTGATTTTGGGGGTACATTTGTGTATTGTTTATTCATTTGTTATGTTGTTTGTGAAATGTAGTATTAAATTATTTTTTTTCTTCTTTGTTTTTGATCCAGGCTTTTGCTGTTTGTATTGGTGTAGGTTGTGGTTCGGTTAATGCTGGTTTTGCAGCTTGTGTAGTTGCATGTGCTTGGTAAGTAAATGTTTTTTGTACTATTTTTCCTAGATAAATGTGTTGTTATGAAAAGTGAAGTTATTGCTGTTTGTGTGGCTTTGTGTTTCTTGATTGTTAACTTTTTTTTTTGTATTGCTGCTTGATGTGTACTTTGTCTAATCTATACTTGTTTTTTTTTCTTTCCAGTGGGATTTCCTTTCTTTTTGCTGTGTTTCAGCAGAGTAGGTGCTGGTGAGTCTTCTTATATTTGGTTAGATTTGAATTGTTTTTGAGTGTATTGATTTTTGTGTGAAGACTCTACCTTGTTTACTTCTTCCTTTGCACAGTGTAGGTTGTTGTTCACTTGTGTGTGTAGTCTTCTTGATTTGTAAGGATAATGGCTGCTCGCAGGATTACTGCTAAGCAGGTTGTTAGTTTGCTTTTTGAGTCTTCCTCTGACCATGGTCCAGACACTGACTCCGATTCGGAGCTTGAGTTAGGTGCAGAAGATTCAGGCAGTGAGTTTTCTCTTCGCATGGTATCATCGGATGATGATTCTTCTTCTAGTGCTGATGAAGTGCCTGTGGTAGAGAGGGACATTGATGTGCCGGTAGAGAGGGAAGAGCCATGTGAGCGGCAGCCTAGGTCCTCAAGGTTTCCCTTTTTTTCTCGTCAGGAACAGGCAAGTGTGGTAAAGGCTGCGCCCAAAAGGTTTCACATTGCTGTGGTGCGCCAAAGGTTATCTGGTGCTGCTAGTCTTCCTGTTGTTGAGCAGCATGAGGCATCTGGTGCTGCTAGTCTTTCTGTTGTTGTTGAGCAGCAAGTGGCATCTGGGGATGCGAGTTCTTCTGTTGATGTTGAGATGCAAGAGGCAGCTGGGGATGAGAGTTCGTCTGTTGGTGAAGAGATGCAAAATGTATCTGGGGATGCTAGTATTCCTGTTGGTGTAGTGAGGCAAGAGGCATCTGGGGATGCTAGTGTTCCCGTTGATGTAGTGCAGCAAGAGGCATCTGGCCTGCAGGCTAGGGTGGCTTCTTCTCCTCATGTTAGTGATGACGTCTGGGTTGCCCCTGGCATGGTGCAGCCGGAATTGCCAGACTTCACTGGTGTTCCAGGGTGTAGAGTGGATACTGACAATTTTTTGCCAATTCAATATTTTCAATTGTTTTTTGACGATGAGTTTTTGCAGGAGATTGTGGAGCAAACTAATTTGTATGCAGAGCAGTATTTGAGGGACCACAGTGCCAGCCTTAAGCCCCATTCCAGAGCTACCCATTGGTCTCCCACATATGTTGAAGAGATGAAGAAGTTTTTGGGATTAACTTTTTTGATGGGCTTGCTAAGGAAGCCATCAATGTCTTCTTATTGGTCCACTAGTCCCTTGATGGCAACATCTATATTTCCAGCAGTTATGACTCGTGATCGATATATGCTTCTTCTTCGCATGATGCATTTTGTTGATAATGATTTAGCGTTGCCACGCGATCACCCTGATTGTGACCGTCTTTTTAAGATTCGGCCTGTCCTTGATCACTTTGTTGATCGTTTTCCTGAGATGTTTGCACCTGGAAGAGAAATAGCTGTGGACGAGTCTTTGGTGTTGTTCAAGGGCCGCTTGGTTTTTAGGCAATACATTCCTAGTAAGAGGGCACGCTATGGCATCAAACTGTATATGCTGTGTGACAGTGAGACTGGATATGTTTATAATTTCAGGGTGTACACCGGTAAGGATTCCAGCATTAACACTTCTGCTTGTCCGTCCACTTTTGGAGTGACTGAGAAAATTGTGTGGGAACTAGGTAGACGATTATTTAACAAAGGCCACCATTTATATGTAGATAACTTCTACACTAGTGTGCGTTTGTTCAAGGAGTTGGCCAAAGTGGGCACTGTTGCATGTGGCACGATGCGCAGTAACCGGAAAGGTTTTCCAATAGAACTTGTTTGCAAAAGGCTTGTGCGGGGACAGTCTACTGCATTGCGATGTGGGAAGCTTCTAGCTGTGAAGTTTTCAGACAGGAGAGATGTTTACATGCTGACTACTATCCATGACGAAAGCACTGAAGCTCTGCCAGTTCGGGGTGAGACTGCTGAAGTGCGTAAACCTGTGTGCATTTTAGACTATAATAGGCACATGGGTGTTGTTGACAGAGTAGATCAGAGGTTGGAACCTTATGCTGCTCTTCGAAAGGCTTACGTTTGGTACAAGAAGTTGGCTATCCATCTTTTCCACTTGGCATCCTTTAATGCTTTTGTTGTTTTCCAGAAATCTTGTCCTGAGTCAAAGATGCCTTTTGTTAAGTTTCAGGAGACTATAATAGGCAGCCTTGTACTAGTGGAACAGGCAAGTGTGCCAAGATTTGGAGTGGTGGAGGAAGTGGCTAGACTGAAAGATCGCCACTTTCCAGAATACATTCCTCCCACAACTGCAAAAGACAAACCCACTAAAAGATGTAGAGTCTGTTGGCGAAGAGAAGTGCGGAGGGAGTCTCGTATGCACTGTCCTGACTGTCCTTCAAATCCTGGATTGTGTGTGCCAGCTTGTTTTAAATCGTACCACACACAAAAGAAGTTTTGGGAGTTTCATTGAGCTTGTAAGTGTACTGTCTGGTTTGTTTTCTGTAATATTTTTTTGTTTGCTTTTAGGTTTGCATTAGTGCAAAGCATTTAGGTTTTGAATTTGTGTTAGCAGATTTGTAGGTTTCTACATTTGATTTGTGGTATTTCTTTAAAAAATTCTAATTTCGATGGTGGTGTGTGCAGGATTGTGCTTGGATTGTTGGTGTGCGTGGACAGGCGCTTGGCTGGTGGTGTGCGTGGTCTGGTGCTTGGCTGGAATAGTGCATGGATTGGAGTTGTGCTGGGGGGGTTAGTGGATTTTTGCTTGGCTGGCGGAGTGTATGGTTAGGTGCTTGGCTGGCGGTGTGAGTGGAGTGGTGCTTGGCTGGCGGTGTGTGTGGAGTGGTGCTTGGCTGGCGGCGTGTGTGGAGTGGTGCTTGGATGGTGTTGTGTTTGTGGAGTGGCGCTTGGCTGGTGGTGTGCGTGGAGTGATGCTTGGCTGGTGGTGTGTGTGGAGTGGTAGTTGGCTGTCGGTGTGCGCTGAGTGGTGTTTGGCTGGCAGTGTGCATGGTCTGGTGCTTGGATGGTGGTGTGGGTGGACTGGCGCTCGGCAGGCGGTGTGTGAGTAGTTACTTTCTGTTGGTCACTACACACACTGCTAGTTGAGTGACACTCCACACAGTCCATCATTTTGTGTAGTTGCAGTGTCAGAAATGTGGGCGTGTGAAAGTGATGGGCCCTTGAATGGCGCTGTTTGCTGGTGTGAGTGTTGAAATGTGATGGGTCCGCGGCTGGCGGTGTGAATGTTTTGTATGTGTCACGCGTACGAAAGGTGTATGAAGGGCCTGTAAAGAGGTTGGTGCCTTGACGTGGCTTTACAGCTCACGAGCTGCGAGTCAGTGGTTCAGTTTATCATACTTTCAATTATACGCAGTGTATTTCATTTTTGATGAAATTACTTGCGTATCCAATTGTATGTACTGAATCATCACTCACCCTCGTGCCAAATCCAACCAGTATGTGTGTGTGCTTGCAGATTAGATGGGTGTGCAGTAATAATTGGTTTTTTTCTAATTTCTGCAGTAGGGTGTACCTTGCCCCTTATTGTGATTGTTGTTATGTGTTGCTTTTCCATTCGGATGGTGTCAATGGTCTGGTTTGTATCAGGTATGAAAGGTGCGTGAATGGCCTGTAAAACGGTTGGTGCCTTGTCGTGGCTTTACAGCTCACGAGTTGCGAGTCACTGGTTCAGTTTTTATGCATTTATTTATTGACAGAGCATTTCATTTTTTTGAAATATCTTGTTAATAAAATTTTATGTACTGAACCATCACTCGCCCTCGTGCCAAATCCAACCTGTATGTGTGTGTCTTTGAGGAATAGATAGCCGTGCTTGAATGTTTGACTTTTGAGTAACTCTGTTAAGGTGTGGTATCCTTTTACTTGGGAGAACAAGGGGAGCGCAGGGTGGTAGGACTTTTTTGCCGGCACGGCGATCCCACGCCAAAATGTTTGGAAAAGTGCTATTTTTACCTATTTTTAAGGTTTGCAAGGAGTTCTGGGTAGGAAAACATTGGTGGACCCACACATGCCATACCTCCCTGGACTCTCCCGGGTGTCTAGTTTTCAGAACTGTTTGGGTTTGCTACTTTCCAAAGAATACCACCCACCCCGGGCCAAAAACTCAGGTGCCTCCCCCCAAAAAAATCAAAGTTATATTGCTTCAGGGTATTTTATATTCACCACTGTTAGATTTGGACCTTTTCCTGTTGCAGCCACTATGGCTACCCACGCAAGTGAGGTACCGTTTTTATCGGGAGACCTGGGGGAATGCTGGGTGGGAGGTAATTTGTGTGAGCCCAGTGATGCCACGCTTTCCCAGACTACAACGTGTGAAAAAATAGATTTTTTTCTGCTAAAATTGAGGTTTGCAAGGGATTCTGGGTAAAGGAACGTTGGCGGATCCACGCAAGCCATACCTCCTTGGAAGCGCCCGGGTGTCTACTTTTCAGAAATGTGTGGGTTTGGTAGGTTTCCATAGATGGCTGTCTCGCACGGGGCCAGAAACCCAGGTAACCCCTAAGTCCACCAGCTTTTGCAAGAGGGGTTACCTGGGTTTTTGGCCCCGTGCGAGACAGCCATCTAGGGAAACCTACCAATCCCACACATTTCTGAAAAGTAGACAACCGGGGGCTTCCAAGGAGGTATGGCTTGCGTGGATCCTCCAACGTTCCTTTACCCAGAATCCCTTGCAAACCTCATTTTTTGCATGGTAAAAAATCAGTTTTTTCACACGTTTTAGTGTGGGAAAGCGTGGCATCACTGGGCACACACAAATTACCTCCCACCCAGCGTTCCCCAAGGTCTCCCGATAAAAATGGTACCTCACTTGCGTGGGTAGGCATAGCGGCTGCTTTAGGAAAAGGCCCAATTCATACTGTGGAGACAAAAACTTTACCTTTAGCCAAATAATCTTATTTTTTGAGGGGGTCACCTGAGCTTTTGGCCCGGAGCTTGGCAGGCATCTTTGGAAACTACCAAACCCAAACAGTTCTGAGAACTAGACACCCGGGGGAGTCCAGGGTGGTATGGCATGCGTGGGTCCCCCAATGTTTTCCTACCCAGAAACCCCTGCAAACCTGAAATTTTGGTCAAAAAACCCACTTTTCCATACTTTTTTGGGTGGGATCTCGCTGCCGGAACAAATGTCCTACCACCCAGTGTTTCCCTTGTTCTCCCGAGTAAAATGATACCTCACTTGTGTGGGTGGGCCAAAGGCATGTGACTTAGGCTGGGGTGCTTAATTTGTAAAACGTAAATATGAGTAAAAACTACTTTTTTCAAAATTCATTTTTGGCGTATTCTGCTTTGGGGCACCCACACAAGTGAGGTATCCTTTTACTCGGGAGAACAAGGGGAACGCAGGGTGGTATGACTTTTTTGCCGACCCGGCGATCCCACGCCAAAAAGTTTGGAAAAGTGCAATTTTTACTTAATTTTAAGGTTTGCAGAGAGTTCTGGGTAGGAAAACATTGGGGGACCCATGCATGCCATACCTCCCTGGAGTCCCCCGGGTGTCTAGTTTTCAGAACTGTTTGGGTTTGCTACTTTGCAAAGAATACCACCGAGCCCCGGGCCACAAACTCAGATGCCCCCCCCCCAAAATCAAGGTAGTTTTGCAATAAGGTAATGTAAATTCACCACCGTACAATTTGAACCGTTTCCTGTTGCAGCCACTATGTTTACCCACGCAAGTGAGGTACCGTTTTTTTCGGGAGACCTGGGGGCACGCTGGGTGGGTGGAAATTTGTTGATCCACGCAGATTCCAGAACTTTCCACCACAGAAATGTGAGGAAAATGTGTTTTTTTGGTCAAATTTTTATGTTTGCAAGGGATTCTGGGTAACAAAACCTGGGGGTAGGCAGGCGAGTCACCCCATCCTGAATTCCCCTGGGTGTCTAGTTTTCAAAAATGTATAGGTTTGCTAGGTTTCCCTAGGTGCTGGCAGAGCTACGGCGCAAAAACAAAAGGTAGTCTTTTTGTCCGAATCGTGCTAAATTTCACTGGGAAATTGAGGTGCGACCATGCTGCGTTTTGCGCTGTTTCATGTCGCAGCCACTATGCCTACCCACGCAAGTGAGGTACCGTTTTTTTCGGGAGACCTGGGGGCACGCTGGGTGGGTGGAAATTTGTTGATCCACGCAGATTCCAGAACTTTCCACCACAGAAATGTGAGGAAAATGTGTTTTTTTGGTCAAATTTTTATGTTTGCAAGGGATTCTGGGTAACAAAACCTGGGGGTAGGCAGGCGAGTCACCACATCCTGAATTCCCCTGGGTGTCTAGTTTTCAAAAATGTATAGGTTTGCTAGGTTTCCCTAGGTGCTGGCAGAGCTACGGCGCAAAAACAAAAGGTAGTCTTTTTGTCCGAATCGTGCTAAATTTCACTGGGAAATTGAGGTGCGACCATGCTGCGTTTTGCGCTGTTTCATGTTGCAGCCACTATGCCTACCCACGCAAGTGAGGTACCGTTTTTTTCGGGAGACCTGGGGGCACGCTGGGTGGGTGGAAATTTGTTGATCCACGCAGATTCCAGAACTTTCCACCACAGAAATGTGAGGAAAATGTGTTTTTTTGGTCAAATTTTTTTGTTTGCAAGGGATTCTGGGTAACAAAACCTGGGGGTAGGCAGGCGAGTCACCCCATCCTGAATTCCCCTGGGTGTCTAGTTTTCAAAAATGTATAGGTTTGGTAGGTTTCCCTAGGTGCTGGCAGAGCTACGGCGCAAAAACAAAAGGTAGTCTTTTTGTCCGAATCGTGCTAAATTTCACTGGGAAATTGAGGTGCGACCATGCTGCGTTTTGCGCTGTTTCATGTCGCAGCCACTATGCCTACCCACGCAAGTGAGGTACCGTTTTTTTCGGGAGACCTGGGGGCACGCTGGGTGGGTGGAAATTTGTTGATCCACGCAGATTCCAGAACTTTCCACCACAGAAATGTGAGGAAAATGTGTTTTTTTGGTCAAATTTTTATGTTTGCAAGGGATTCTGGGTAACAAAACCTGGGGGTAGGCAGGCGAGTCACCCCATCCTGAATTCCCCTGGGTGTCTAGTTTTCAAAAATGTATAGGTTTGCTAGGTTTCCCTAGGTGCTGGCAGAGCTACGGCGCAAAAACAAAAGGTAGTCTTTTTGTCCGAATCGTGCTAAATTTCACTGGGAAATTGAGGTGCGACCATGCTGCGTTTTGCGCTGTTTCATGTCGCAGCCACTATGCCTACCCACGCAAGTGAGGTACCGTTTTTTTCGGGAGACTTGGGGGCACGCTGGGTGGGTGGAAATTTGTTGATCCACGCAGATTCCAGAACTTTCCACCACAGAAATGTGAGGAAAATGTGTTTTTTTGGTCAAATTTTTATGTTTGCAAGGGATTCTGGGTAACAAAACCTGGGGGTAGGCAGGCGAGTCACCCCATCCTGAATTCCCCTGGGTGTCTAGTTTTCAAAAATGTATAGGTTTGCTAGGTTTCCCTAGGTGCTGGCAGAGCTACGGCGCAAAAACAAAAGGTAGTCTTTTTGTCCGAATCGTGCTAAATTTCACTGGGAAATTGAGGTGCGACCATGCTGCGTTTTGCGCTGTTTCATGTCGCAGCCACTATGCCTACCCACGCAAGTGAGGTACCGTTTTTTTCGGGAGACCTGGGGGCACGCTGGGTGGGTGGAAATTTGTTGATCCACGCAGATTCCAGAACTTTCCACCACAGAAATGTGAGGAAAATGTGTTTTTTTGGTCAAATTTTTATGTTTGCAAGGGATTCTGGGTAACAAAACCTGGGGGTAGGCAGGCGAGTCACCCCATCCTGAATTCCCCTGGGTGTCTAGTTTTCAAAAATGTATAGGTTTGCTAGGTTTCCCTAGGTGCTGGCAGAGCTACGGCGCAAAAACAAAAGGTAGTCTTTTTGTCCGAATCGTGCTAAATTTCACTGGGAAATTGAGGTGCGACCATGCTGCGTTTTGCGCTGTTTCATGTCGCAGCCACTATGCCTACCCACGCAAGTGAGGTACCGTTTTTTTCGGGAGACCTGGGGGCACGCTGGGTGGGTGGAAATTTGTTGATCCACGCAGATTCCAGAACTTTCCACCACAGAAATGTGAGGAAAATGTGTTTTTTTGGTCAAATTTTTATGTTTGCAAGGGATTCTGGGTAACAAAACCTGGGGGTAGGCAGGCGAGTCACCCCATCCTGAATTCCCCTGGGTGTCTAGTTTTCAAAAATGTATAGGTTTGCTAGGTTTCCCTAGGTGCTGGCAGAGCTACGGCGCAAAAACAAAAGGTAGTCTTTTTGTCCGAATCGTGCTAAATTTCACTGGGAAATTGAGGTGCGACCATGCTGCGTTTTGCGCTGTTTCATGTCGCAGCCACTATGCCTACCCACGCAAGTGAGGTACCGTTTTTTTCGGGAGACCTGGGGGCACGCTGGGTGGGTGGAAATTTGTTGATCCACGCAGATTCCAGAACTTTCCACCACAGAAATGTGAGGAAAATGTGTTTTTTTGGTCAAATTTTTATGTTTGCAAGGGATTCTGGGTAACAAAACCTGGGGGTAGGCAGGCGAGTCACCCCATCCTGAATTCCCCTGGGTGTCTAGTTTTCAAAAATGTATAGGTTTGCTAGGTTTCCCTAGGTGCTGGCAGAGCTACGGCGCAAAAACAAAAGGTAGTCTTTTTGTCCGAATCGTGCTAAATTTCACTGGGAAATTGAGGTGCGACCATGCTGCGTTTTGCGCTGTTTCATGTCGCAGCCACTATGCCTACCCACGCAAGTGAGGTACCGTTTTTTTCGGGAGACCTGGGGGCACGCTGGGTGGGTGGAAATTTGTTGATCCACGCAGATTCCAGAACTTTCCACCACAGAAATGTGAGGAAAATGTGTTTTTTTGGTCAAATTTTTATGTTTGCAAGGGATTCTGGGTAACAAAACCTGGGGGTAGGCAGGCGAGTCACCCCATCCTGAATTCCCCTGGGTGTCTAGTTTTCAAAAATGTATAGGTTTGCTAGGTTTCCCTAGGTGCTGGCAGAGCTACGGCGCAAAAACAAAAGGTAGTCTTTTTGTCCGAATCGTGCTAAATTTCACTGGGAAATTGAGGTGCGACCATGCTGCGTTTTGCGCTGTTTCATGTCGCAGCCACTATGCCTACCCACGCAAGTGAGGTACCGTTTTTTTCAGGAGACCTGGGGGCACGCTGGGTGGGTGGAAATTTGTTGATCCACGCAGATTCCAGAACTTTCCACCACAGAAATGTGAGGAAAATGTGTTTTTTTGGTCAAATTTTTATGTTTGCAAGGGATTCTGGGTAACAAAACCTGGGGGTAGGCAGGCGAGTCACCCCATCCTGAATTCCCCTGGGTGTCTACTTTTCAAAAATGTATAGGTTTGCTAGGTTTCCCTAGGTGCTGGCAGAGCTACGGCGCACAAACAAAAGGTAGTCTTTTTGTCCGAATCGTGCTAAATTTCACTGGGAAATTGAGGTGCGACCATGCTGCGTTTTGCGCTGTTTCATGTCGCAGCCACTATGCCTACCCACGCAAGTGAGGTACCGTTTTTTTCGGGAGACCTGGGGGCACGCTGGGTGGGTGGAAATTTGTTGATCCACGCAGATTCCAGAACTTTCCACCACAGAAATGTGAGGAAAATGTGTTTTTTTGGTCAAATTTTTATGTTTGCAAGGGATTCTGGGTAACAAAACCTGGGGGTAGGCAGGCGAGTCACCCCATCCTGAATTCCCCTGGGTGTCTAGTTTTCAAAAATGTATAGGTTTGCTAGGTTTCCCTAGGTGCTGGCAGAGCTACGGCGCAAAAACAAAAGGTAGTCTTTTTGTCCGAATCGTGCTAAATTTCACTGGGAAATTGAGGTGCGACCATGCTGCGTTTTGCGCTGTTTCATGTCGCAGCCACTATGCCTACCCACGCAAGTGAGGTACCGTTTTTTTCGGGAGACCTGGGGGCACGCTGGGTGGGTGGAAATTTGTTGATCCACGCAGATTCCAGAACTTTCCACCACAGAAATGTGAGGAAAATGTGTTTTTTTGGTCAAATTTTTATGTTTGCAAGGGATTCTGGGTAACAAAACCTGGGGGTAGGCAGGCGAGTCACCCCATCCTGAATTTCCCTGGGTGTCTAGTTTTCAAAAATGTATAGGTTTGCTAGGTTTCCCTAGGTGCTGGCAGAGCTACGGCGCAAAAACAAAAGGTAGTCTTTTTGTCCGAATCGTGCTAAATTTCACTGGGAAATTGAGGTGCGACCATGCTGCGTTTTGCGCTGTTTCATGTCGCAGCCACTATGCCTACCCACGCAAGTGAGGTACCGTTTTTTTCGGGAGACCTGGGGGCACGCTGGGTGGGTGGAAATTTGTTGATCCACGCAGATTCCAGAACTTTCCACCACAGAAATGTGAGGAAAATGTGTTTTTTTGGTCAAATTTTTATGTTTGCAAGGGATTCTGGGTAACAAAACCTGGGGGTAGGCAGGCGAGTCACCCCATCCTGAATTGCCCTGGGTGTCTAGTTTTCAAAAATGTATAGGTTTGCTAGGTTTCCCTTGGTGCTGGCAGAGCTACGGCGCAAAAACAAAAGGTAGTCTTTTTGTCCGAATCGTGCTAAATTTCACTGGGAAATTGAGGTGCGACCATGCTGCGTTTTGCGCTGTTTCATGTCGCAGCCACTATGCCTACCCACGCAAGTGAGGTACCGTTTTTTTCGGGAGACCTGGGGGCACGCTGGGTGGGTGGAAATTTGTTGATCCACGCAGATTCCAGAACTTTCCACCACAGAAATGTGAGGAAAATGTGTTTTTTTGGTCAAATTTTTATGTTTGCAAGGGATTCTGGGTAACAAAACCTGGGGGTAGGCAGGCGAGTCACCCCATCCTGAATTCCCCTGGGTGTCTACTTTTCAAAAATGTATAGGTTTGCTAGGTTTCCCTAGGTGCTGGCAGAGCTACGGCGCACAAACAAAAGGTAGTCTTTTTGTCCGAATCGTGCTAAATTTCACTGGGAAATTGAGGTGCGACCATGCTGCGTTTTGCGCTGTTTCATGTCGCAGCCACTATGCCTACCCACGCAAGTGAGGTACCGTTTTTTTCGGGAGACCTGGGGGCACGCTGGGTGGGTGGAAATTTGTTGATCCACGCAGATTCCAGAACTTTCCACCACAGAAATGTGAGGAAAATGTGTTTTTTTGGTCAAATTTTTATGTTTGCAAGGGATTCTGGGTAACAAAACCTGGGGGTGGGCAGGCGAGTCACCCCATCCTGAATTCCCCTGGGTGTCTAGTTTTCAAAAATGTATAGGTTTGCTAGGTTTCCCTAGGTGCTGGCAGAGCTACGGCGCAAAAACAAAAGGTAGTCTTTTTGTCCGAATCGTGCTAAATTTCACTGGGAAATTGAGGTGCGACCATGCTGCGTTTTGCGCTGTTTCATGTCGCAGCCACTATGCCTACCCACGCAAGTGAGGTACCGTTTTTTTCGGGAGACCTGGGGGCACGCTGGGTGGGTGGAAATTTGTTGATCCACGCAGATTCCAGAACTTTCCACCACAGAAATGTGAGGAAAATGTGTTTTTTTGGTCAAATTGTTATGTTTGCAAGGGATTCTGGGTAACAAAACCTGGGGGTAGGCAGGCGAGTCACCCCATCCTGAATTTCCCTGGGTGTCTAGTTTTCAAAAATGTATAGGTTTGCTAGGTTTCCCTAGGTGCTGGCAGAGCTACGGCGCAAAAACAAAAGGTAGTCTTTTTGTCCGAATCGTGCTAAATTTCACTGGGAAATTGAGGTGCGACCATGCTGCGTTTTGCGCTGTTTCATGTCGCAGCCACTATGCCTACCCACGCAAGTGAGGTACCGTTTTTTTCGGGAGACCTGGGGGCACGCTGGGTGGGTGGAAATTTGTTGATCCACGCAGATTCCAGAACTTTCCACCACAGAAATGTGAGGAAAATGTGTTTTTTTGGTCAAATTTTTATGTTTGCAAGGGATTCTGGGTAACAAAACCTGGGGGTAGGCAGGCGAGTCACCCCATCCTGAATTGCCCTGGGTGTCTAGTTTTCAAAAATGTATAGGTTTGCTAGGTTTCCCTTGGTGCTGGCAGAGCTACGGCGCAAAAACAAAAGGTAGTCTTTTTGTCCGAATCGTGCTAAATTTCACTGGGAAATTGAGGTGCGACCATGCTGCGTTTTGCGCTGTTTCATGTCGCAGCCACTATGCCTACCCACGCAAGTGAGGTACCGTTTTTTTCGGGAGACCTGGGGGCACGCTGGGTGGGTGGAAATTTGTTGATCCACGCAGATTCCAGAACTTTCCACCACAGAAATGTGAGGAAAATGTGTTTATTTTGTGAAAAACTTAGCTTTGCAAGGGATTCTGGGTAACAAAACCTGGTGGTAGGCAGTCGAGTCACCCCATCCTGAATTCCCCTGGGTGTCTACTTTTCAAAAATGTATAGGTTTGCAAGGTTTCCCTAGGTGCCGGCAGAGCTAGGGTGCAAAAACTACAGGTAGGCACTTTGCCAAAAAAGGGTCAATTTGTAACTGCTAAATTTAGGTGTGACCACGTTGCATTTTCCGCCGTTTCCTGTCGCAGGCACAAGGCCGACCCACACAAGTGAGGTACCGTTTTTATCGGGACACTTGGGGTAATTCAGATTTGTAAATCAACTGTTATTACCAATTGAGCTTTCATGCATTTCTCCCTTTGAATGAAAGACATTGAGTAAAAAAAAAATCTTTATGAAAAATGACCAATAATTCTCATGCTAGTATGAGTATTCCCAACTTTGAAAATGTGCAATTATATACTGTTTCTGAAGTCTATAATTTGTACCCAATTCAGAAATACATAGGTGTCTTTCATACAGATTATTCCATGTATACATTTTCCAAGACAAAGTGCACTATACCCAGTAAATGAAAAAATACCATTGCAAGTTGCTGCTCAGTTTTTGGATCTGGGTTCGTCGGGTTCTTGGTGAAACTACAAGTCCTATATATCCCCACAACCAGGAAGGTCTAACGGATGTAACGGTATATTGCTTTCCAAGAGCTGTCAAAATTAGAAAAAGTTATAGGTGAAAACGTTGAGACAAAAGGCTGTTTTTTTCAACAAAATTTCAAATATTCCAATATCTAACTGTTAGTTTCTATAACGAAACCTTCATGGATTTAGACAAATGACCCCTTTCTGAATTCAGAATTTTGTCTACTTTTCGAAAATGTAAAGCTTTCCAGGATCCATTATTGCTTTCAAACTCATTTCTACCATTAACTGGAAGGAGGTGGAAAGCTCTAAAAATAGCAAAAATAGGCTATGTCCCAGAAAAATGCCAAAACTGAGTGAAAAATTTCGGTTCTCTGACAAAAGTCTGTCATTCCCTGAAAGCTGAGAAAATGGAGATTTCAGCCCCACAAACCTTTTTGTGATACCATTTTCAGGGAAACACCCAGAGGCTTTCATTTGCAGCCCGTTTTTCCCATTTTTCTGAAAAAAACAAAAAAATCACTATATTTTGCTAAATTTCTGGGCCCCCTCCAAGGGAATCCACAAACCCAGGGCGCCTTTAGAATCCACATGATGTTGGAAGAAAAGGAGGCAAATTTGGCGTGGATACCTTATGTGGTCAAAAAGTTACAAGGGCCTAAGCGCGCACTACTCCAAAACGCCAAAAAAAGCCTCAGCACAGGAGGGGAAAAGGCCTAGCAGCGAAGGGGTTAACACAAGTGTTCTCACTCGCAGGCGTGAGTATGTTTGCTAGCATCTGGAATGTTCAAGATGATAGGCCTTCAAGTTGCTTGTGGGACAAGAGCGTTTTGAAGGCTGATCAATTACTGGAAGCAACGTGAACACGCACAAGAAACTTTGCAACTAATAAATACTTCACACCTTTCAGCGCGATGTAACTCAAACGTTTTTATCAGCATGAACGTTTGAGTGACATCGCAAATGTTCATCTTTCTTTGAAAAATTTCAGCGCGATGTCACTCAAACGTAAAAACATAAATAGCTAAGAAAAAATTTCGGGGGGGGGGGGCGCTGAATCTTAAAGCACTAGGCAGAGTGGAGCTGCAGGGGCTCTTGGAAGGGGTGAAACGACATCAAAGCCTCATTAACATGCACATGGTCTTTTAAAGACCTGTCAAGTGCTTGGGTGCGGCTGTGTGTGTGCCCGGGAATTGTCTGAGCCCGGGCTGCCACACACGATGGGGGGAAGGGGGACTGAAGCCCTTTGATTCCGATGGTGTTGCGCGCCTGCATGAAGTCATGCCGTCGTGGTCATGCCGTGACCTCCACTAATCAGTAAGGAAACTGAGCTCTCACTGTATAGCATAATTCCTTTTCCTTAACTGAGAAAACATCGCAGCAGCAACCTCCAGGGCTTTAAGTGGTCCAGGTCTGAGCACCGGCAGTTTTATTTTGGGACCCGCGAGACGGTTGTAAAAAAAAAAAAAAAAAAAAATGAAGAAAGGGCTACCTTTGCCAGCCGCGAAAATAGAGCCTGATAGAGACCCGTTTCTAGGGTCCCCAAAAAAAACTGCCGGTGCTCAGACCCGGACAGACCCGGCCCACTTAAAGCCCTGCTGCCTGTTCTCCGCTCCCCTGACCTACCGCCCCTCAACTTGTTGGTGACTCCTGGTGTCATGCTAGTCCTCCAAAGCCTAACGGCACACCATGTTCTCAAGCTGACCTGTCCACTAAGTGGTAAAGTCCAGCCCACAAGTACCTTACTAATCACAGTCCAAGGGCGGGGGGGTGGTGGAGGGGGGAGGATTATCCATTCTAGGCCTTGCCTAAGTAGCAGCGAGCACAGAATGCCATTCATCCCGCCCTGCATTTGCAAAATGCAGCACGGTCTGTACACCAGGCCCGGCACCAGGAATTTTTATTTGTGTGGGCCACGAGTGCATTTGGGTGGGTCACTGCGTGCTCGATTTGTCGCATATATGTCTGGGCAGGCCTGCTTCAGGGCCCTCTTTTATCTCTTATAAGTCTAGCAAAGCCCAGTAAACGCACTCTTTTCCAAATTTCTTTCTAAGTTTTATCACTCTCAAAAAGTTTTTTCCATACAATGTTCCTTTGATGGGAAGGGGAGGTCTCTGAGGTGGGAGTATCAGGCAAGTGACACTTCTCTGGCTCCCTCTGTGTGAGCCTTCAGGGAGAATCCCTCTTCATTACTACCTCCACCTGACCCTGGACTCTGCAACGCTCTCCCTTACAGGCTTGATCATCCACTTTTCTACCACCCCTATCCAGTGCACCTTATCTCATAGCTGACCTTGGGCCCCAGCCCCATCGGGCTCCACTTTCATTTTTCCCAGTAAAAACATTAGGAAAATCACCTTCAAACCTAAAACATTGAATATAGCAGTAAATATAATTAGCACACACTTTAAAGTATGTTCCACAGTAGCCCTTATGACCCGATTGCTAATTAAATAAACAAAAACAGAAAGGCCATGACAAGGCCGGCTTCAGCGCTGATACGAAAGTCTTTTTTGGCGCCACACCAATAACCTCTTTCTTCGTAAATACCTTTACTACCACCTTCCAACAGTGCCCCTCATCCCTCCATGGCCCCCCTATTGACCTCTTCCTCGGATTCCCTCACTGCCACACGTCACAAGTGCCCCTCATCTCCCCATATCCTCTGCCCCTTATGCCCTCCTCCTCGGATTCCCTTACTGCCACCCTCCACCAGTGCCCCTCATTTCTCTGTAGCCTCTCCCACTCATGACCTCCTCCTCAGACTCCCTCACTGCCACCCTCCACCAGTGCCCCTCATTTCTTCGTAGCCCCTCCCTCTTATGACCGCCTCCTCGGATTCCCTTACTGCCACCCTCCACCAGTGCCCCTCATCTCTCTGTAGCCCCTCCCCCTCATGACCTCCTCCTTAGACTCCCTCACAAACACCCTCCACCAGTGCCCCTCATCTCTCCCTAGCTCCTCCCTCTACCCCATGACCTCTTCCTCGGATTCCCTCACTGCCACCCTCCACCAATGCCCCTCATCTCTCCCTAGCTCCCCCTCCACCCCTTGACCTCTTCCTCGGATTCCCTCACTGCCACCCTCCAACAGTGCCCCTCATCGTTACGTAGCCCCTCTCTCATATGCATTTCCTTTTTTGTATAGTGCTACTCATATCATTGTAGTGTGTGTCAGTACTTTACACCACACACACCTTATACAGAGACAATCAATCATACAAGTATGTAAAGTAGTCTACAGGGAATGTCATATAAGCCAATGAAGATTACAAGGTGTAGGAATCACGTGTCATCCATACTGGTGGGCAGTATATTTTAAGAGTATTTGGTCTGGGGAAACACAATCTTAGGATTTAAAGAGTATTCCATTGGGGTCAGCTTTACTGATAAAAATGTATATCTGCCCAAACATACTCTTTTTAGCAACATTAGAATAATGAAAGACTGAGGAAGTTCTAACTAAATCACAAAACAAAAAAAGTGAAGTTCTAACTATACCATTCATGTTTGTATGCAGCTCTTTAGTGACAGTTCATTGGTCACTGTCCTATGTTAGGATTGTAACTTCTGAACTGCAAGTAACACAAGGATCTCAGTGACAAAGGCAGTAACCCATTGAGCTGCCACAAAAAATACACTTCATCGGCATTTAAAAACTACTAACATACAAATGATTGCTCTCCAACAGGATCATTAATCATCAGTGTTATTTGGGCATTTTGGGCCAGATGTAGGTAGGCATTTACCGGTCGGTAACGGCCGAATTCGGCCGTTACCGACCGGTAAATGCAATTTGAGATGTAGGGCCCTGTATTTTACAGACCCGGTAAATTTACCGATAGGTAAATTTACCGATTATGTAAAATACCGAGTCGGTATTTTTACGGAATAGGGAAAATTGATATGTAGGTGGGACTCTTCTGAGTCCCACAAGCATTAAAAAATCGGTATTTTACCATCAAATACTATTTGATGGTAAAATACCGATTCTGGTGTGCTTGCACATGTGTGCATGCACACCTATGCCATATGACAGGCAGACCTGCCCTTAGGGCAGGTATGCCTGCCACATGGCACCCGAGCCTCTTTTGGGGGTGCCAGAGGGTGTCAAAGTGACACCCCCTGCACCCTTGTGTCAATCGGTATTTACCGATGCGGTAAATACCGACCGGTAAATGCCCAATCATTCCTATGGGCTTCAAAGCCCATAGGAATGCATGGGCATTTACCGGTCGGTATTTACCGCATCGGTAAATACCGATTGTTTCCGAATCGGTAAATGCACATCTGTATTTACCTACATCTCGGTACTTATATTTTACCACTTCTTAAATACCGAGTCGGTATGATGCGGTATTTAAGAGGTGGTAAAATAAAATTTACCTACATCTGGCCCTTTGTATTGTCTTATTGTTGTCCTGCATCGGCCATGATAATGATAAAAACTGTTTAAATGAAGCACACACGAAGTATGTGTCCTGCTGGGCCTGTGCAGATTTAAAAAAAGAAAACCAAATAGTAACACATTCTCTTACCTACTACTCCCTTAGTCAAACTTTGTGTCACAGGCAGCCTGATGTGATAAGAAGCTGCAGGGGTCAGGAAAGGTGAATAGGAATAAACACACTTATTGTCTCCTGTGCTGCATTGAAAAAGAAATACCCGGGGGCGTGGCTAGCAGCCACCGATGGCGGCAGCACTGTAGAGAGGCTCCCACGGAAAGGCGGCATCCCACTCTAATCCATATGTAAAATCCGCTCAATTTATTATCCAGTCGGGGCGGACGGGGTCTGGAGACCGTGCGACATCACTTTAGGCTGATTTGGAGCGGCGGCGTCCTGGCAGTCGCCGAGGCGGTGAGAGGAGAGGAGGGGCCCGCTGTCCTCGTCGGAGCAGCGGACTGGCCAGCAGACGACACCCGGGTGGAAGTTCAACATCGGCGGACGACGCTCGCCGGAAGTGCCGGTCCCCCGACGGAAACACCAGAAAGCCGTTCCAGGCCTCCAAATTAGAGAACAGGGCTTGCGGAGGGCCGGCGTACCCGGCGCAGCCTCAACCCCAGCGGTCGAACCTTCACAAGAGACGCCGCGGCTCGAGGGCGGGACCGCCATATTGGAGGGCGGATCGGCTCCGTTTGCCGCATCGAGTTCAGATCAGTGCTGGACCCCGGGGCAGACACCCCTGAAGAGCGGCGGCCGAGGGGGGGGTACCGGGAGTGAGGGGAGTTATCTGCCAGCCCCGCGGTGCCTTAGAGACAGAACCTCGGTAAGGCACAGCACACGGCAAATCAGTGGACCGCGGGAGAGCCCCCCCCCCCTTACGTGGGAGGAAACAACGCCGGGCGAGTGAAGGGCTTGCCGGCGGACTTGGCTGGGTGTGCTCTGGACCGGCAAGCTACAATTACGCCGAGGGACCGTAAGGGCAGGCACCGTGTGTGCACAGGGGCACGAATAGTGAACTGCCTACACTAGTGTGGCCTGGAGGATTAGCGCTCCAAGGCTTGACCCAGGTGCATCACGCCTTCCACCAGGAGAGGGGAAGTGGAAATTCCACAGCTGCAAAAGAGCTGCAGAGGACCCTGTCCGAACCCACACCGCCCACGGTGGACCAATCCGTAGATCAGCCCACAAGGGCAACGACCGGTACCGCTCCATACAGTGGGGCTTCAAACCTGGAACGCGGATAGCACCCGGGAAACGCGAGGAGTGCCCTTTTCCCTGAGTTTCCACGCGCTCCTGTTGGTAATTATACTAATCCTGAGGTGTACATCATGGCGAACAGGGGCCCCAGGCATAACTCCACCCAGTCCAAACTGGAGAAATTCGCCTTTGACAAACAGACACCCCCGCAAGACCAACGTAAACCCACGGGGAAGGCGACGGAAGCTGAGGGGTCAAAGAAGGCGACATTGGACGATATTCTGGTGGCATTGGCCCAGGTTCAGGAGACGGTGGGGGACAGCGACCGAAGTTACCCTGATACGCGCAGACCTCCAGAAGATGAACGAAAGAGTGAAACAAGTTGAAGTGGTCACCAAATCCTTAGTTGAAGATGTCTCGGAGTTACAGATCGAAATGGGTAAATTGCAAGCAGACAACAAAACGCTTAGAGAAAAGCTGGATTATCAGGAGGGGCGCTCTCGGAGAAACAACGTCAGAATTTTAGGTGTGCCAGAATCTGAACCAACAGGCGCTATGGACCTCTACGTGGAGGATTTGATCAAGAATCAACTCCAGCCCAAGGGACTTTCGCATTTCTTCTCTGTGGAACGAGCCCATAGGGTGCCAGGGGGGAAGCCGAAGACGGGGGGCCCGCCGAGACCAATACTGGCGAGGCTCTTCAACTTTAGAGACCGGGACGCTATTCTACAGGCGGCTAGAGTGGCGCCAGCCATTCAGATTCAAAACTCTAGGGTGTCATTTTTCCCGGACTACACGGCAGAAGTCTCACGGAAAAGGAGAACCTTTCTTGAGGTAAAAAAGACGTTAAGAGAGAAAGAACTGCCTTACTCAATGCTCTTCCCGGCCCGGCTCCGAGTAGTAGCTGATAAAAAAAGTTTGGTTCTTCGACTCTCCTGATGCAGCTAGGGATTGGCTTGAGGGTTGGCGCAGTACGGGCCGACCATGAAGGACACACAGTACAAACCACGGACACCGAGAAGACAACCGGGCGGGGTCACAGACATCGGGCGGAAGAGGAGCGGGAAGATCCCCGACACTTGAACTCAAGGAGGCTGACGAGGAAGAATGATCCGGAACGGTTGACACAGGAATGAACACTGCCTATTGCGCTTGGAACTAATATTTTGTCGTGGCAGATGGACTCTGGCCTGTTTGACCCCGGCTGTGAGCAGGGATGCCGCCTGCTTGGGGAGACACTCTCCCCCTACACGCAAGTACTCTGGTTTTGGGATGGGTTAAGCACTCTGCTCAGCTGGGGAGGCGGGCAGTTGGAAGTCCGTTACGCAGGGGGGCAGGGAGGGGGGATAAAAGGGGGGACTGTTTTGATTCAGTTCGGAATACACAGGTATGGTCAAGGAATAATGTATTGCTTACAAGCGGTTTACCTATAGTTTGGTACATGTACAACCGGTCTGGCTCCTCTGTTACGACATTACTCAGTCTCATGCACAGGAGGAGAGTTAACAATCTAGATGCGAAGCATGTTAGGCACACCACCATCCTCATAACTGTACATGGCAGCAGGCCCGATGCCAAGAACGGAAGGGGTTGAACCACTTTCGCGGGGCTCTTCCCTGCGCATACTGTCATGGAATGTGAGAGGACTGGGAGATAAGGTTAAACGTGGATTGGTACTGACCGCACTAAAAAGGCTGAAACCCGCCATAGCACTCCTACAGGAGACACATTTAACAAGGGGGGCATCCAAGGCCATGGATAGGAGGGGGTACAAAATGGTAGTACACTCAGGCTTCACGTCAGGTTCTCGGGGGACCGGCATCCTACTCCAGAAATCCTCACACTTTATTCCACTACACACTAAGACTGATGGGCAGGGGTGCTTCGCTGCTCTGCAGGGACAGTGGGAGGGTAGGCTCCTTAACCTGGTCTCTGTATACATCCCCCCGGTGCTACACTCGGTGCAACTCCCAAAACTTGCAGACTTCTTGCTGACCCTTCCCGAAGGGGATGTTATTCTGGGGGGCGACTTCAATGCCATTGTAGATACCCAACTAGATAGGTTCCCGACGACGGCTCCCGTTGGGGGGCCCTCCCGCTTCCAACGTTTTTTGACAGCTATGGGCCTCATAGATATATGGAGGCATATGCACCCTCAAGATAAACAGTACACCTTCCATTCCGCTGTGCACGGCAGCATGTCCAGAATAGACCACTTCTTAGCACTAGGCAATGGTATCCAACACACAGACACCATAGAAATTCACCCAAGGGGAATTTCAGACTACTCCCCGATCACCCTGACGATGTCCACCCAGGAGAAGTCACGCAAGCGACTATACCCTATCCAAGCTACATATCTTAAGATCCTCCAGGTTCGCAAGGCTCTTAAACAGGCGACGACACAGTATTTCGCCGAGATTGTGGGCTCAGTACGCTCCTCAGAGGTTGTCTGGGAGGCGTACAAGACGGTACTTAGGGGTCAAGCCATGAACTCAATTACTGGTTATAAAAGGGAGAAAGCTCAGGAATTGACCAAAATGGAATTGCTATTGCGAGAACTGTCGACAGTGCATGACTTACACCCCACCCCGGACACGGCCCACGCACTTCACCTCCAACAACAGCTTTACACGGACCATGTGCGGACTCAGGTTAAGGGACTGTGGGCTTTGGGTATGGGCGGACCGGAATAACAGGCTTGGAGGCCGTATGTAGTGAGCAATATCTGTAGCTCTGTTTATTAACACTGACAGTTATAGTACGTAGGGGCAGAGGAAACAGAAGAATGGAGAGGGAATCCGGAGGGTAGTCGTCAGGGAGCCGGGATCCGCGGTGAGCAGGTGTGGGGGTCTTCCTCTTCTCCGTCTTCGGTAGTCCGGTGGTCCTCGGAGGTAAAGAGAGACAATGACAGGGCAGTTAGTCCTTGACCACGAGTACTAACCAGTGACACCAACACCCGGGTTGTGAGGGGGTAGAAGAGAGAGTGAGGGGGGTCGGAAGGGTCGAAGATGGAAGGGAACTCAAGCAGGAAGGGAAAGGGTGCAAGTAGTGAGGATTCCGGTGGCGGTATTTACTATCTATGGTGTCTCAGGAAGTGCGCATATATACAGTGCTCCTAGGAGTGCTATACAGTGAGAGGAGTCGATATTTACACTATGATACAAGTCAGCCTGCAATTCAGGAGACAGGGTACTCACATGCCCCGCCGCAACTCTTCTCCGAGTTGCGGCCGCTCTCCAGCCACCTCCACAGGACTCCACCAGTCCTCGCTCCAGATCTCTTCCTCCTCGCCTCCGCTCTCCTCTTCTCCGCGCTCTCCGTCCACCGCCTTCAGTTCTCGGTTTGCTGTCTCCTGCCACGAGTCCGCCTTCAAGAACTCCGCTTCTTCTCCGTGGCGTCCTTTTCCGTGTTCCGGTCCGGGATCGTGGGCGGGACTTCCGGGGTTGGTGACAGGTACTTCCGGTTCGCCGTCCCTCGTACTCGTTTCCTGCATGGAAAGAGAAAGGGGGATATGCCGGGTTGCCAGGGACGCGGTGGGACTATCGTCGGAGCCCAGGGAAACGGTACTGAGCCACCGCCCGAAAGAGGTAGGGGAGGGGTCTGTTCCACATCCCTTTCCCCTAGCCATCTTTCTACTAGAGTTGGTTGGGGGAGGGTAACGAGACAAGTAGTCGGCATTTCCCTGTTCCACACCCTTGCGGTGTAGTGTTGTGAATCGATAGGGCTGAAGAGTCAGGAACCATCGTAGAACACGGTCATTGTGTCCCTTGTTTCTCGCCATCCATTCTAATGGCGCATGGTCCGTATATAGGGTGAATTCGCGACCATCCAAATAATAACGAAGGCTTTCTACAGCCCATTTGATAGCCAAGGCCTCTTTTTCGATGACTGCATAATTCCGTTCCCGGGGAAAGAGCTTTCGACTTAGGTAGAGGATGGGTCTCTCATGTCCGTCCCTGTCTTTCTGCGACAGCACGGCCCCTATACCCTGGTCTGATGCATCCGTTTGCAGGATAAATCCCTTGGTGTAGTCGGGACTAACCAGAACAGGTTCGGAAACCAGGGCCAGCTTCAGTTGGCAGAAGGCCTGGAGCACCTCCGGGTTTGGATGACAGAGGGCCTCCTCGGCTTTTGTGGACTTCTTAAGGAGGTCCGTCAGGGGAGCAGCTGTTTGGGAAAAGCGGGGAATGAACCTCCTGTAGTACCCCAGGAGGCCCAGAAAAGCCCTTAATTCCTTTCGTGTTCGCGGGAAGGGGATGGATTGTATGGCTTCTATTTTTTTGCTTTGTGGTCTGATGACCCCCTCGCCCAGGAGGAACCCCAGATACTTTACGGTTTGAGCGGCCAGCGTGGTCTTGGAGGGGTTGATGGTAAAGCCATGGTTTCCTAGTGAGGAAACGACTTCTTGCAAGTGCTGTAGGTGTTGGGTCCATGTGTCACTATAGATGATGATATCATCTAGGTATGCCCCGGCGTATCGTGAATGAGGTTGAAGGACCTGGTTCATTGCCCTCTGAAAGGTGGCGGGGGCACCGTGAAGGCCAAAGGGCATCACCTTGAATTGGAACAGGCCATCCGGGGTTGAAAAGGCAGTTTTCTTTTTGTCCTCTGCGCGGAGTGGGATTTGCCAATAGCCTTTACAGAGGTCAAGGGTACTGATGAATTTAGCCTTGCCTATGCGTTCCACCATTTCATCAACCCTGGGTAACGGGTATGTATCAAAACAGGAGACTTTGTTGACCTCCCGGAAGTCGATGCAGAAACGTACCGAGCCATCCGGCTTTGGTACTAAAACAATAGGGGAGTTCCAGTGACTGATGGACGGTTCGATGACGCCCATTCGTAGCATCATGTCAGTTTCCTCCTTGATTACCGTCCTTCGAGCCTCTGGGACCCGATAGGGCCGTTGTCTCACGGTTTTCCCTGGTTCAGTCCGAATACAGTGTTCTACCACCGTGGTGTGGCCCGGTAAGGAGGAAAACACATGCTGAAGGGAGGTCAAGGCAGTGCTTAGGTCTACTCTCTGGGTTTCCCGCAAGTCGGGATCAAAACAGACCTCAAAAGGGAGGACAGTTGGAGTCGCAAGACCGGACAGAACAGGTCGGGGTCCTTCCCACCGTTTCAGGAGATTTATATGGTAAATCTGGGAGACCCCTCGTTGGGGATCCATCTCTATTTCGTAGGTCACAGGGGTTACCTGACGTAGGACTGCAAAAGGACCCTGCCACTGACCCAGAAGTTTATGGTCTGAGGATGGCAGAAGGAGTAGTACCAGATCACCTGGGTTAAACGAACGGGCCCTAGTTCCCTTGTCATATTGACGTTTTTGAGAGGCTTGTGCCGCCAACAGGTTCTGACGTACAATTTCTCGTATTTGTCCCAAATGGGTTTTCAGGTTGGCGACATATTCTGGGAGGGGTTTGGTGCGATCAGGTGCGGCCTCCCACGCTTCTCTTGCCATGTCCAACAGGGTTCGGGGAGCCCTTCCATACAACAATTCATATGGGGAGAAACCGGTGCTTCTTTGAACCTTGCAACGGATAGCAAACAATGCTAGGGGTAGCATTTCTTCCCACCTTTTGCTTTCGAGGGCCAGCAGTTTCTTTAATGTGGTCTTTAGGGTGGCATTATAGCGTTCTACCAGGCCGTCGGTCTGCGGGTGATATGCTGAGGTCCTTATCTGTTTGACACCCAGCTGTGTGCAAACCTGTTTCATGAGGGAGGAAACAAAGGGGGTCCCTTGATCCGTCAGGATCTCTCGGGGAAAACCTACTCGTGAAAAGATGGAGATAAGTGCTTTTGCTATGTTCTGGGTGGTGGGTTGTTTTAAGGCCACCGCCTCGGGAAAACGAGTGGCATAATCCACCAGAACCAGAGCATACCGACACCCACTTCTGGATGGAAGCATAGGACCGATAAGATCCATGCCAACCCGACTAAAGGGCACGTCTATGAGGGGCATAGGCAGGAGAGGAACTCGGGGAGGGCGATATCGGCTGTTTTTCTGGCAAACGGGACATTCCTGACAGTAGCGTTTGATCTGCTGATGAACCCCCGGCCAATAGAATCGGTCAAGGATGGATTGTCCCGTTTTTACATCACCAAAATGTCCCCCTAATAGGTGGCTGTGGGCCAGGAACAACACTTTCTCCCGAAAGGGCCCAGGGATTAACAACTGTGATGCTTGCTGAGGGCTGCCCTTCCTGTACAATAGCCCGTTCCGTTTATAGAAGTAGGGACCTACATGAAGAGGGTCTTCGTTATCCAAAGCCTGGTTCCAGGCATTCTGTAGCATGGGGTCTTCTTGCTGAGCCGCTCGGAACTCCCTGTCGGTCTCCCATGGATGGTCGTCCACTTGCACGGGATATGCAGTTGCGTGCTTTCTTTTCTCCTTCTTCTTTTGGCTCTTGGTTTTGTAGGGTTTGTCCGGAAGGCTCGGGTTAGCAGTGGCCTGGGGAAACGGTGCTTCTGCCCACCACTTCTCGAGTGAGTCAGTTGTTTTCTGGAGGAGGTGAGGTAGTCCGCTGTAATCACTGCCCAGTATGATCTGTTCCGGTAAAGTGGGTATCAAGCCTACGTTCAGAAGGCTTCCTTGGTCTGCATGGTGTTGTACCCGCACCCTTGCGGTGGGATATGTCTTGGTGTCGCCGTGCACGCACTGGATGGCGACAGTACCGGTCACGGGTCCTATGCGAGTGGGCAGTTCTTGAGGGCGCAGTACGCTTTGCCGGCAACCGGAATCTGCTAGAGCGCTCAATGGTTGGCCGTCTATCATCACTGGACAGTGAAAACGAGGGGGTTCCATCTCCGGGGTGTCACACACCAGGTTTCTAACCAGCCCCACCTCCATAGGCTCTTCTCTCTGGGGGCAAACCCTGGCGATGTGGCCATAGCCTCCACAATGGTAGCACTGGGGTCCGGGGTTCGGTGGTCGTGGTAGGACAGGGTAAGGAAAAAGGGGAGTTGGTTCTGGTTTTCTTGGCGGTGGAGGTCTTTGGGCTCGGATGTGATTGGGGTGATGACCTCGGGTTAGGTGTTCATCCTTAATCCTTTGTGTCTCCTGGGCACGATTGAAAGCACTGGCGATTTCCACGGCCGTTTCTAGCGTTAGGCGTGCGTGCTGGCGTACCCACTTCTGCGTGGAGGGATGCAAGGAAGCCAAAAACTGCTCCAGATATATTTTGGCTAAAATGTCATCTTTGGAGGAGGTGGCGGGTTTCAGCCACCGATTAGCCAAGTCCTGGATACGGAAGGAAAGAGCCCTGGGGTTTTCTTGTGGCCCTTCCTTTACTTGTCTAAGGCGTATTCTATAGGTGTCCTCGTCGATCCCTAGGCGTTCCAGAATGCATGTCTTTATGTCGGCATACGGGGTCTGTCCTTGAACGTTGGCCTGCTGGTAAGCTGCCTGTAGCTCCCCGGTAAGCAAAGGTCCCAAATAGCGACCCCAGCGGTCGACTGGCCATGCAGCAGCCTGGGCCAAGCGTTCAAAATTAGTAAAGAAAAAGTCAGGGTCTTCGCCTGGAACGTACTTTTGTAGCACTACCGACGGAAGGGATGTCACGGGCCTCTGTTGTCCCAACACGTCGGTCAGTTTTCCTAGAGCTTGGTCCTGGGCCGTGCCTTGACCCTTCAGGACGTCGTGTAATTGCCCGCGGTCCTCTTCGGCCGTCTTTAGGAACTGTTCCATGAGCCTTCCCATCTGCTCCTGGGATTCTGCCAGTTTTTTCACTGCTGCCTCCATGCTTCCGGTGTATCCCACTTCTGACACCACTTGTGGGCTTTGGGTATGGGCGGACCGGAATAACAGGCTTGGAGGCCGTATGTAGTGAGCAATATCTGTAGCTCTGTTTATTAACACTGACAGTTATAGTACGTAGGGGCAGAGGAAACAGAAGAATGGAGAGGGAATCCGGAGGGTAGTCGTCAGGGAGCCGGGATCCGCGGTGAGCAGGTGTGGGGGTCTTCCTCTTCTCCGTCTTCGGTAGTCCGGTGGTCCTCGGAGGTAAAGAGAGACAATGACAGGGCAGTTAGTCCTTGACCACGAGTACTAACCAGTGACACCAACACCCGGGTTGTGAGGGGGTAGAAGAGAGAGTGAGGGGGGTCGGAAGGGTCGAAGATGGAAGGGAACTCAAGCAGGAAGGGAAAGGGTGCAAGTAGTGAGGATTCCGGTGGCGGTATTTACTATCTATGGTGTCTCAGGAAGTGCGCATATATACAGTGCTCCTAGGAGTGCTATACAGTGAGAGGAGTCGATATTTACACTATGATACAAGTCAGCCTGCAATTCAGGAGACAGGGTACTCACATGCCCCGCCGCAACTCTTCTCCGAGTTGCGGCCGCTCTCCAGCCACCTCCACAGGACTCCACCAGTCCTCGCTCCAGATCTCTTCCTCCTCGCCTCCGCTCTCCTCTTCTCCGCGCTCTCCGTCCACCGCCTTCAGTTCTCGGTTTGCTGTCTCCTGCCACGAGTCCGCCTTCAAGAACTCCGCTTCTTCTCCGTGGCGTCCTTTTCCGTGTTCCGGTCCGGGATCGTGGGCGGGACTTCCGGGGTTGGTGACAGGTACTTCCGGTTCGCCGTCCCTCGTACTCGTTTCCTGCATGGAAAGAGAAAGGGGGATATGCCGGGTTGCCAGGGACGCGGTGGGACTATCGTCGGAGCCCAGGGAAACGGTACTGAGCCACCGCCCGAAAGAGGTAGGGGAGGGGTCTGTTCCACAGGGACACATAACGGATACACAGAATAGGATTTACGAAGTGAGAGACAGGGCGGGTAAGATGCTGGCATGGCTCGATAAGAGAGGAGGTAGCTCGAGGGGTATTCAACAGGTGAGGAACAGGTCGGGGGAGATACACACGAACCCGGAGCAAATAGTCGAGACACTCGCTACCCACTTCGAAGAGGTATACACCCCTGAACGAGTTGTGACACCTGAAATGGCCAGAGCAGCACTAGAGCAGATTGAGGTACAGACACTTCCCTCAGAGGCGGCCGCAGAGCTCGAGGCAGACATATCCACAGAGGAGATACAATTGGCAATCAAGGCGCTGCACCCGGGCAAGGCCCTTGGGCCGAACGGCATACCTATAGAATGGTACCAATCAACGCCGGAGAGATTAGGCGAGCACCTACTAGCAATGTTTAAGGACTGTTTCGGGAAGGGAATACTTCCACCAGATCAGAGACTGGCCAGTATAGTAGCAATCCCTAAGCCGGGGAAACCACCGGAGGAATGCTCCTCGTACCGCCCTATATCTCTGCTTCATGCAGAAGTCAAAATCCTCGCCAAACTCCTGGCGACCCGTCTTCTACCCCACCTGCACACATTCATACATCCGGACCAGTCGGGATTCATGCCACATAGAAACACAGCACTCAATCTGCGGAGACTACACGGGGTGTTGGCTCAGGCGGACTCGATCCCCACGCAGGCAGTAATATTAGCCTTGGACGCCAAAATGGCCTTTGACCTTGTGGAGTGGAACTACTTGTTCGAGGTTCTGAATCGGCTGGGTTTCGGCCCCAAATTCACGACATGGATTAAATTGCTATACGCCGAACCTATTGCGCAGGTAGTGGCTAATGGCCATATCTCGCGACAGTTCCCTCTGGGAAGAGGCACTCGTCAGGGGTGCCCACTCTCGCCGTTGCTGTTCGCAATCTCACTAGAGCCACTGGCTACATTAATTAGAACCACACCACTATTGGCGGGAATACGCTGGGCGGAGGGCAGGGAGGACCGGCTTTCCCTTTACGCAGATGATATGCTGGTATATCTAACAGACCCAGAACGCGCGGTACCAGCACTCTTGAATCTATGTGATAGCCACGGTAAAATATCGGGATACACACTAAACTGGAACAAATCTGAGATGTATGTCCTTAAGGGTCCGATCCCGGCTCTAAGTGCAGACTGCCCCCTAAGGACAGCTGGATCTTCTTTTAAATACTTGGGAATACATGTCACAAGGGACCCAACGGACTTTATGGATAAATACCTGGGGCCGCCTATGGCCCGGCTTAAGCAGGATGTCAAGTTCTGGGCGGGACTGCCTCTGACGCTACTGGGGAAGGCAGCATTGTACAAAATGATGTCTTTGCCTCGATTATTATACGTACTTGAAAATACTCCATACCCGGTGGCCCCGAGTTTCTTCAAAAGAGTAGCAGCGCTGGTGTCAAATCTTCTATGGGGGAACCTACCGGCACGCATTGCGCAATCCAAACTACACAGGGGCTGGTATGATGGTGGAATCGCACTGCCAACCCTGAAATTATATTATTGGGCGACACAACTGAAACCCGTCAATCACTGGCTACACACTCCGCACAATGATCCTGCATGCCAAGCAGACAGGGCGCAGCTGGGCACGAACAGCCTATTAGCTCCGTTGTACGATAGACGGAAAGTGCGTAAACTGGAAGGACCCACTAAACTCACTGTGACGTTGTGGCACACAGCGACAACGGCACTGGGATGGAAAGGGAGAATAACCAAACTTACACCATTATGGGACTCAAGAGCCCTAGGTAACATGAGGAACAGCAGAGGCTTCTCGCACTGGGATGCTATAGGGATATCTACAGTGGGGGACCTATGGGAGCGGGGAGGCGTGGTGCCTTTTGACAGGCTTAGAGAACTATATGACTTGGGAGAGAGGGAGCTATATAGATATATTCAGATACGGCATGCATTGCTCGCCGCCATACCCCCTGACACTAATTTGCCGGAATCAACCCCGCTTGAAGACCGCCTTCTTACAGACTTTATGGTAGAACGGGCGACGTCACTCATATACCGTAAACTACTACACAATTTGCCGGACCCAATGGCTCCATTGAAGGAGAAATGGGAGAGCGATAAACGTGAAATGGATGAGCAAGAATGGAACGAGGCGATGGCGTCGCCTAAGGAAGTCGGCATCTCCGCCAGACTAAGGCTCGTCCAATTGAAAATTTTACATAGGGTTTATTACACTAGGACTACACTACACCGCATTAACAGAGCACAACACCCTTACTGCCTACGTGGGTGTGGGGAAGAAGGCACGTTCTTTCACACTATATGGGACTGCCCTCGTATCCAGGAATACTGGAAAAAATTATTACGAACAATATCACAGACACTAGAGATCTCTCTGCTACCTGACCCACAGAGGTGCCTCTTAAATGTGTGGGAAGCTACTGATTTGTCCAGACATAGTCAGCTATGGGTCACACTGGGCATGATAGTTGCCAAACGCGACATCGCGCAGCGTTGGGGAGTGGTGGAAGTCCCAACGAATACACAATGGTGCCAGAACGGGCGGTATACTCTAACCGAGCGTGCCCGGGGAAGTGGAATAAAATATGGACCAAATGGAACATATACAGGGGGGAGATCTGTGAACTCTTGCCAGAAGACGATCAAGATGTGTCGGATGGGGAAGGGGAGGAGGATTAGCAGACTTCACAGGTCCCGCAAGACAAGATAGCCATAACATGAGATAGACCACAGTAGGGGTAGGCCCCGGGGGAGCGCTGGAGGGGCTGTCAGGAGGACCACGACTAGGAGGGCCTGAACACTCACACATCCACGACTTGGTGTACTTAGGTAGGAGCTAGATTGTAGTTACACAGAGGGGATGCGTAGTCACCCAGTCAAGGTGACCTACGGCCAAACTGAACGACCGCACTGTGATTCCTTACACTTTTTGTGTTTTTGTTATGGTTTTGTGGGGGGAAAAAAACAAAAAAAACAAAAATATGACTTAATCTGCGAATTATGACTGACCTGTACCTTTTCTTTGATATAGTAATAAGATTTATGGAATAAATATAAATATAAATATATAAATAAATATCCACATTTGTAAAGCGCACAATCACCCGTTAGGGTCTCTAGGCGCTGGGGGCCGCCGGGAAGATTAAGCAAGCTATTGCCCAGAGTCACATGGTGCTGGGCTAATCTGCCGCCGGTGCCGGGGATCGAACCGTGATCCCCAGATTCCGGAGTCAGTCGCCCTGGCCGCGGCGCCACACCTCTTGACATTTGACTACATCGAGAATGAATGACATTTGACTACATCGAGACACTAATGCGTTGTATTTACCGTATTGTGATGGCGGCCAGCCCCATGGGTTGTAGGCCTGCAGCTGTGTACGTTTAAAGGTGCAATAAAGGTTTTTGGGGAAAAAAAAGAAAGAAAAAGAAATACCCACGCAGCAGAACAGTAGGCAAAGGTTACCCTTGTCAAAGAAAGGATTTGTCGCCTTTGCCATGTGGAGATGAAGGGGAGAAAAAATAAGCAAAGCCTCGTTAACATGTTAATGGTCTTTTAAAGACCTGTGAAGTACTCGGGTGCGGCTGCGATAATCTCTAAAACTGTCTGTGTGCGCCGGGAAGCGGTCCCAGCCCGGGCACACACACACACACAGCCCTTTGAGCCCAATGCCGTTGCGCGCCTGACTTCAGGCCCTCACTGCGAAGACCAAGGCTCCTGTTTGGCTGGGCCAGGCTCATGTTTGGGTGGGCCTGGCCAACCCGACCCACCCGCTAGAACCGGGCCTGCTGTACACCAAGCCACTCTCTGGCCTTACCCAAGAGTGAGAACTGATTTGGGGGGTGGATGGTGAGTGGCACCCTCCCCCCTTCACCTTGCCCACAGATGAGGGATAATACCCCACACCCTCACATTACCAAGTTCAGAATTGGTGTACACTAAATCCCTTTGCTATGTCCCAGTAATGAGAGGAGAAAATCACGGCCTCGCCTTGCCCACGGGCCTCACCAAAGAGATAGCTTAAGAAACAAAATAAGAGGGATTAGGCTGCCCCACGCTCCTGCGTCCTGTACCGGTAACATGGCAGCTGGCAGATGACCCATGTGGAGTTCCACAGGGATCGTCCTTCAGCCCCACTTTTTTCAACAAATACAACGAACATCATTCGATCACAAGACATCACAGTAATTTCCTACGCCAATGATACCTCTCTGACGGACAAAACAACTACCACCTGAACCAACTTCACCTTGTGCATGACCATGGTAGCAGCCTGGATGCGAACCCACTGCCTGAAGCTCAACTTCAACAAGACAGAAGTACTGCTCTTCAGCAACAAGACCTCCCCATGGGACTCCACTTGATGGCCGGCGGAACTAGGACCAACACCCATAACCACATACCATGCAATAAATCAAGAGATCATCCTAGACGACAAGATGAACATGACAACATGACAACTCAAGTCAATGCAGTGTGAACCTCCTGCTTCCATCCAATGCATGCTGCAAAAAATCTTCAAATGGTTACCTCAGAACACCAGACAGACTGTCATGCAAGCACTCATCACCAGCAGGCTGGACTACGGCAACACTCTCTACACCTGAATCTCCAAACAGCTCCTGCACGGACTCCAGACTATCAAGAACAACCCGGTAAGATTCATACTTGACCTCCCACGCCGCACCCACATCACACCCCACCTCAGGAAACTTCACTGGCTCCCCATTCACAAGAGCAGCCAATTTAAACTTCTCACACTTACATTCAAAGCCCTACACAACACTGGGCCAGAATACCTGAATAGCCACATGCACTTTCACCAACCCACCAGACATCCACGCTCTGCCTCACTCACATTAACCACATCCGCAAAAGCTAAACAGGAATGTGGAGCTGCTGAGCCCCCTCCTCTGTGGCCTGCAAAATGTTGTGTTTGCAGACCACGTTCTGCACCAAAACACGCAGCCTTTGCAGGCTGCGTGTTTTGGTGCAGAACAAAATGAAGAGTCGCCATGGCATACATCAGTTAGATCAGTCACCCCTCTAGCTGGGTGCACTATACCAGTAGTGAGTATACAGGCGCATGAGCCCTGTACCCCTACAGTGTCTAAGTCCATTCTTAGACATTGTAAGTGCAGTGCTGCCATTAAGAGTATATGGTGCTGGGAGGTTGTCATTACAAACTCCACAGCACCCTAATGGCTACACTGAAACTGAGAAGTTTGGTATCAAACTTCTTAGCACATTAAAACCACACTGATGCCAGTGTGGGATTTAATGAAAAATGCACACAGAGGGGATCTTAGAGATGCCCCCTGAAAACAAACCGACCACTAGTGTCTAGGCTGAATGGCTGCTTTCAGTTGCCATCACCAGACATGTTTCTGGACCCCTGGGTCGAGAGGCTGCTGCTCTTGGGGGCCTGAAACAATCCACAGCCTGGGACGAGATGCCAAGCCTTCTTCCCTAGGATGGGCAGGGTTGACTAAGGGGAAGCTTTAAAGGCTTGCCGCCGTTATGAGCTTCCCCAGGCCACTTGCTGCTTTCAGCAACTAGTCCACATCTGGTCCTGACCCCACTTTAGGTGGAAGAAGCGGTGGGAAAAACAAGTGAGGAAGAGAGGTGTGCCCACCTCTGCCAACTCCACCCCTCAGGTGGGGGAGGCAAGGTGAAGCACAACTCTCAGTCCCCGCCATCTTGCAGATGGGGGACTCAGCCAACCAGGGAAAGACTTATGTCTCCCACCCACTGGAGGGGGGCATAATAGGGTGTTTACCCACCCCAGGGAAGAGACCCATTGGTCTTAACCTTTTACCTAACTGGAACGCCGTAAATCTAGTATTTAGGGGCACCCCTGAACCATGCTTCCTCAGACAAAAACCAACTGCAAGAAAAGAAGCAGAAGGACCGAACAGCCGTGCCGAAGCTAACAAGTGGAAGATGCCCACTGACTTGGCCTCAGCCATACCGGTCTGCCTCCACCTCGAACCTGCTACTGCAAAATCCTGGTTGTGTCCTGTAGCTAGCAACCCTGAAAACCTCAGAGGACCGGTCTGCCTTCAACCACAAAGATTGTTTCTCCGTGAACTCTGGATCTGTTCAGCAACAACTTCTGGCCCCGGCTGGAAACTGGCGAATCCGCAGCACTCTGCACCCGCCATCCACGGCCCGAGCTCAAGTGATCAAACACCAGGAAGAGGTCTCCTCGGTGATCCTGAAACAAGTTCCGGCGACCCCTGACCTGCCTCAAGCCTGCAGCCGATGCCTGCTGCCTAAATCCGGAAGGTCCCCCCAACTGCGACCAGGAGCTGGTAAGAAGATCCGATCCTAAAAGGCATACCTGCACCCAACGCCCCATGGCCTTGGGTGGCCCAAACGACAGTGCCTAACCAACCCTCAGCATCCCAACTTACCTTTCAAAGTGCTGGTCGCACCCAGAAGACTTTTGTCCCTGAGCCTGCAGTGCCTTTGCAAACCGGAGATTCCCCATTGCAAACGACAGGGCGCCCGACATCGAAACAGCAACCTGCACCCGGCTGCCCTAGTGCCGCTGAGGGTGCACCTTTGGTGCTACTTTGTTTCCACATTTGCCCTGAGCTGAAGCCCAGGCGATTTGCTCCCACAACCAAGTGGCCTGCTCATCAGCAGCCACCAACCGCAGGACCCCTATCCCCATTGGATAACTTTGGGCCTCAGCACTCTGCAACCGGTCACCCTAGTGACGCTGAGGGTGTAACGGGAGTGCGTCCCTGACCCTGGAGGACCCCTGAGTCTACTTCCAGAACCTCAACTCCCACTACCGAATACTTACCCTAAAACTGATAACACTATTTTCCTCCATAGGATAACAGACTGTTTTTCTTAAAAAAGTTTCTAAGTGGTGAGTTTGAAAACCTAAAGAAATTCTTTAAAATTGTACTATCTAACAAAAACGATTTTATATACCTGTTTACAGGAAATGTCCCAGTGTAGTATCCAGGTATACTACACTGTGTAAGAAAAGTAATCTCAAAAGTAAGTTACCTGTAATTTTACTAAAAATCCGATACAAACTATACGTACTGTATTCTGAAAAGCATTGCATTATCAAATTCAAATTCAAAAATACTTTATTGTTTTAGTTAGTTAAAACCATAACAATATACTGTAAATAATTATAATACATTTAAAAGAATTGTACAAAAGAGATTTATTTTCTATTGAAAACATCAGTTGATTCACCATGCATTGGTTACACAACTCATTTAAACGTAAAAAGTGACACAGTGCAAAAAAATCAAGACACAATAATCTGTTTTGCAAAACACAGTCTCCAAGGGGGCCTAATAGGATTATCGGCTCACTCCATAGCGGTTTTTAGCATATTAATGTAAACCCATAAAACCAGGGCAGAACTGGAAGAAGCCCACAGTAAAATATATGTCCTCCACGTTGCTATTCTGTAGCTCCCCTTGGACCAGACTTGACTAATATTTCATACAGGGTAAAAAATGTTACCAAGTTAAAATTAAGCTGTGGATCATTTGGATCAAGGCATTTTTAACCCCTTCGCTGCTAGGCCTTTTCCCCTCCTGTGCTAAGCCTTTTTTGGGCTATTTGGGGTAGTGTGCGCTTAGGCCCCTGTAACTTTTTGACCACATAAGGTATCCATGCCAAGTTTGCGTCCTTTTCTTCCAACATCATGGGGATTCTAAAGGTAAAGGGTTTGTGGATTCCCTTGGAGGGGTCTCAGAAATTAGCCAAAATACATTAACATTTTTTTTTTCAGAAAAATTGGAAAAACGGGCTACAAATGAAAGCCTCTGGGTTTTTCCCTGCAAATGTTATCAAAAAAGGGGTTTTGGGGGGTGAAATCACCATTTTCTCAGCTTTTAGGGAGTGACAGTCTTCTGTCAGAGAACCAACATTTTTTACACTGTTTTGGCATTTTTCTGGGATATAGCCTATTTTTGCTATTTCTAGTGCTTTCAACCTCTTTCCAGTTAATGGTACAAATGAGTATGAAAGCAATAATGGATCCTGGAAAGCTATACATTTTAGAAAAGTAGATACGATTTTGAATTCAGAAAGGGGTCATTTGTGTAGATCCATCAAGGTTTCTTTATATAAACTAACAGTTAAATATTGCAAAAATTGAAAATTAGTTGAAAAAAACAGCCTTTTGTGTCAACGTTTTTACCTGTAACTCCTTGTAATTATGACAGTTCTTTGAAAACAATATACTGTTACATCGCTGGACCTTCCTAGTTGTGGGGATATATAGGACTTGTAGGTTCACCAAGAAGCAGACGAACCCAGAGTCAGAAACTGAGTAGCAATTTGCAATGGCTTTTTATTATGTACCGGGTATATAGCAATTATTGTGCGAAAATGTATACATGGAAACATCGGTATGAAAAACACCTATGTATTTCTGAAATGGGTACAAATTATAGAGTTTAGAAACAGTACATATTTGCACATTTTCAAAATTGGGGATACTCATACTAGCATGAGAATAATTGGTCATTTTTCAAAATGACTTCTTTTTTACACAATGCCTTTCATTCGGAAGGCAGAAATGCATCAAAACTCAACAGATAATAACAGTTGCTTTACAAATGTGAATTAGCCTAAGTCTCCGATAAAAATGGTACCTCACTTGTGTGGGTAGGCATAGTGTCCACGACCGGAAAGGGCTCAAAACCCAATGTGAACACACCACATTTTCACAATGAAAATTTACCCTTTTTTTGCGGTGTATAGCTGTCATTTTTTAACCCTAGCTCTGCCGGCACCTAGGGAAACCTAGAAAACCCATACATTTTTAAAAAATAGGCCCTCAGGGGATTCCAAGATGGGGTGATTTGACTGCCTGCCACCATGTTCTGTTACCCAGAATCCCTTGCAAACCTAAAAAAAAGTCAAGAAAGTCACATTTTCCTCACATTTCTGTGCTGGAAAGTTTTGGAATCTGCGTGGAACCACACATTTCTACCCAGCCTGCGTTTTCCAAAGTCTTACGAGAAAAACAGTACCTCACTTGTGTGGGTTGGCCTAGTGCCCGCGACAGGAAACGGCGCAAAACGCAATGTGGTTACACCTCAATCTTGCAGTGAAAAATGACCCTTTTTTGTCAAAGTACATAGCTGTGGTTTTGGTACCCTAGCTCTGCCGGCACCTAGGGAAACCTAGCAAACCTATACATTTTTGAAAACTAGACACCCAGGGAAATCCAGGATGGGGTGACTTGACTGCCTCCCACCAGGTTCTGTTTCCCAGAATCCCTTGCAAACCTAAAAAATTGTCCAAAAAACCCAGTTTTCCCACATTTCTGTGTTGGAAAGTTTTGGAATCTGCGTGGATCCACAAATTTCCACCCACCCCGCATTCCCCAAAGCCTTCTGAGAAAAATGGTCTCTCACTTGTGTGGATCGGCCTAGTGCCTGCGACAGGAAACGGCGCAAAACGCAACGTGGTCGCACCTCAATTTCGCAGTGAAAAATGACCATTTTTTTTGCGAAGTGCCTAGCTGTAGTTTTTGAACCCTAGCTCTGCTGGCACTAAGGGAAACCTAGCAAACCTATAAATGTTTGAAAACTAGACACCCAGGGAAATCGAGAATTGGGTGACTTGACTGCCTCCCACCAAGTTGTGTTACCCAGAATCCCATGCAAACCGACAAAAAAACACATTTTCCCCACATTTCTGTGGTTGAAAGTTCTGGAATCTGCGTGGATCCATAAATTTCCAGCCACCCCGCGTTCCCCAAAGTCTTCTGAGAAAAATGGTACCTCACTTGTGTGGGTTGACCTAGTGCCTGCGACAGGAAAGGGCGCAAAACGCAACGTGGTCGCACCTCAATTTCGCAGTGAAAAATGACCTTTTTTTTTGCAAAGTGCCTACATGTAGGTTTTTATCCCTAGCTCTGCCAGCACCTAGGGAAACCTAGCAAACCTATACATTTTCAAAAACTAGACACCCAGGGAAATGCAGGATGGGGTGACTTGACTGCCTCCCACCAGGTTCTGTTACCCAGAAACCCTTGCAAACTTAAAAAATTGTCAAAAAAACCACATTTTCTCCTCATTTTTGTGGTGGAAAGTTCAGAAATCTGCGTGTACCAACACATTTCCTTCCATCCCGCATTCCCAAAGTCTTCCAAGAAAAGTAGTACCTCACTTGTGTGGGTCAGCCTACTTCCCGTGACAGGAAACGGTGCAAAACGCAACATGGTCATACCTCAATTTCACAGTGAAAAATGACCCTTTTCTGGCAAAGTGCCTAGCTGTAGTTTGTGAACCCTAGCTCTGCCGGCACCTAGGGAAACCTACCAAACCCACACATTTCTGGAAAGTAGACACCCGGGGGCTTCCAAGGAGGTATGGCTTGCGTGGATCCCCCAATGTTTCCTTACCCAGAATCCCTTGCAAACCTCAATTGTAGCTGAAAAAATCAATTTATTCACACATTTTCGTGTGGGAAAGTTTGGCATCACCGAGTTCACACAAATTTCCTACCACCCAGCATTCCCCCAGGTCTCCCGATAAAAATGGTGCCTCACTTGTGTGAGAGGCGCAAGTACCCGCGACAGGCAAGGTCCCAAAACATAGTAAGGCGACATCAAAATTGCTTATCACAAAACCACCTGCTTTTACAAGGGGGGTGACCTGGGTTTTTGGCCCCGTGCTCGCCAGCCATCTAGGGAAACCTACCAAGCCCACACATTTCTGAAAAGTGTCTACTTTTCAGAAATGTGTGGATTTGTGTGAACCCGGTGATGCCACACTTTCCCACACAAAAATGAGTGAAAAAACATATTTTTGTCAGCTAAAATTGAGGTTTGCAAGAGATTCTGGTTAGGGAAACGCTGGGGGAGCCATGTAAGCCATACCTCCCTGGAAGCCCCCGGGTGTCTAGTTTTCAGAAATGTGTGGGTTTGGTAGGTTTCCCTAGATGGCCACCGAGCACGGGGCCAAAAACCCAGGTGACCCCCCTTGCAAAACCAGGTAGTTTGGAGATAGGCAAATTTGATGTCGCCTCACTACGTTTTGGGCCCTGGGCTGTCGCAGGTACTTGGGCCTCCCACACAAGTAAGGCACAATTTTTATCGGGAGACCTGGGGGAACGCTGGGTGGTAGGAAATTTGTGTGAGCCCGGTGATCCTACACTTTCCCAGACAAAAATGTGTGAGAAAAGTGATTTGTTTAGCAAAAATCGAGGTTTGCAAGGGATTCTGGGTAAGGAAACACTGGGAGATTCACACAAGCCATACCTCCCTGGAAGCCCCTGGGAGTCTAGTTTTCAGAAATGTGTAGGTTTGATAGGTTTCCTTAGATGGCCGCCGAGCACGGGCCCAAAAACCCAGGTGACCCCCTAGCAAAACCAGATAGTTTTGACAAAATTAGTTGTTTAGTTCTGCAGCGTGAGAATTTTGGGACAATATTGCAAGGAAAATATGACAGACATTGTGAGGTTTGCAGGACATTGTGGATAAAATAACTTGTTAGAATTCACCAGAGAGATATCACCATGTACTCCTATGGGTTTTCAACAATATCTACAGTTGGTAGGTTATTCTTAGGTGGAAAGTAAACCTTGGAAGAGAGACTAAAAAGACAAAGATTCCTGCACAGCCATCTATTCGTCAAACACACACACATACTGGTTGGATTTGGCACAAGGGCGAGTGATGGTTCAGTATATACAATTTTATTAATAAGAGATTTCACAAAAATGAAATGCTCTGCCAATTAAATGGACAAAAAAACCAAACCAGTGACTCGCAGCTCGTGAGCTGTAAAGCCACAGCAAGGCACCGACCGCTTTACAGGCCATTCACACACCTTTTTATACTTGGATACACAGAAGACCATTCACACCAACAGGCACGAAAGCAACACATCACAAAATTCACAAAAAGGGACAAGGGGCACCCTGCTTCAAAAATACAAAAAAGACAAACATTACTGCACAGCCATCTATTCCTCAAACACACAGACATACTGGTTGGATTTGGCACGAGGGTGAGTGATGGTTCAGTATATACAATTGTATTAGCAAGTGATTTCACAAAAATGAAATACACTGTTAATAATTGAAAGGATGAGAAACTGAACCATTGACTCACAGCTCGTGAGCTGTAAAGCCACGACAAGGCACCAACCTCTTTACAGGCCATTCATACACCTTTCATATGTGTGACACATACAAAACATTCACACCGCCAGCCCATCACATTACAACACTTCCACTAGCAGACAGTACCATTCAAGAGCCCATCACTTTCACACGCCCACATTCCTGACACAGCAACTACACAAACTGATGGATTGCATGGAGTGGCGCTCAGCATCAAGTCACTACTCACACACCGCCAGCCGAGCGCCAGTCCGCGCTCACCGCCAGCCAAACGCCAGTCCACGCACACCGCCAGCCAAGCGCCAATCCACACACACTGCCAGCCAAGTGCTAGTAGAAACACACTGCCAGCCAAGCACCAGTACAGACACACTGCCAGCCAAGAGTCAGTACAAACACACCACCTGCCAATCGCCAGTCCACGCACACCATCAGCCATGCACCAGTCCAGGCACACCGCCAGCCAAGCACAAATCCAAACACACCGCCAGCCAAGCGCCAGACCACGCACACCGCCAGCCAAGCACCAGTCCACGCACACCGCCAGCCAAACGCCAGTCCACGCACACCGCCAGCCAAACGCCAGTCCACGCACACCGCTAACCAAGCGCCAATCCACACACACTGCCAGCCAAGCGCCAGTACAAACACACTGTCAGCCAAGCGCCAGTACAAACACACTGCCAGCCAAGAGTCAGTACAAACACACAGCCAGCCAAGCGCCAGTCCACACACACCGCCAGCCAAGCACCAGTCCAGGCACACCGCCAACCAAGCACCAATCCAAACACACCGCCAGCCAAGCGCCAGACCACGCACACCGCCAGACAATCGCCACTCTACGCAAACCGCCATCACATTTAGGATTTTTTTATATAAATAAGAAAACACAAACAAATTGCAAATTGATATAAATCTACTAACACACCAACTAAAACTAAACACACTACACAAATCCTTGAAACTGAAGAAAAATTATTAAACAATAGAGGCCAGGCAGTTCACTTTACCACTCACGGAGGGTCCCAAAAATTATTTTGCGTGTGGTACATTCTAAAACAAGCAGGCACACACAGCCCAGGGTTAGAAGGACACTCGGGGCAGTACATAGTAACCTCCTTCCGCATACCTCTTTGCCAACAGACTCTACATCTCCTACTGGGAAAGTCTTTTGAGGATGTAGGAGGAATGTGATCAGGAAAGTGGCGATATTTCAATCTAGCAACATCCTCCACCACTCCAACTCTAGGAACACGAGCATGTTCTACTAAAACAAGGCTGCCTATTACAGAGTCCTGAAACGTTACAAAAGTCATCTTTGACTTAGGACAAGATTCCTGGAACACAATAAAAGCATTAAAGGTTGCCAAGTGGAAAAGATGGATAGCCAACTTCTTGTATCAAATGTAAGCCTTACGAAGAGGAGCATAAGGTTCCAACCTCTGATCTACTCTGTCAACACCACCCATGTGCCTATTATAGTCTAAAATGCACACAGGTTTGAACGCTTCAGCAACTTCACCCCAAACAGTCACAGTTTCAGTGCTTTCATCATGGATGGCAGTCAAAATGTAGACATCTCTCCTGTCTGAAAACTTCACAGCTAGAAGCTCCTCGCAACGCAATGCACTGCACTGTCCCCGGACAAGCTTTTGACAAACAAGTTCTTTTGGGAAACCTTTACGGTTACAGCGGATTGTGCCACAAGCAACAGTGTCCACTTTGGCCAATTCCCTGAACAACCGCACACCACTGTAGAAGTTATCTACATATAAATGGTGGCCTTTGTTAAATAATCCTCTACCAAGTTCCCACACAATTTTCTCAGTCACTCCAAAAGGGGACGGACAACCAGGGGGGGGTTAATCCTAGATTCCTTACCAGTGTACACCCTGAAATTAGAGACATATCCAGTCTCACTGTCACACAGCATATACAGTTTGATTCCATAGCGTGCCCTCTTACTAGGAATGTTTTGCCTAAAAACCAAGCGGCCCTTGAACAACACCAAAGACTCATCCACTGCAATTTCTTTCCCTGGAGCATAGATCTCAAAAAATCGATCAACAAAGTGATCAATGACAGGCCGAATCAGGGTGATCTCGTGGCAAAGCTAAACCATTATCGACAAAATGCATCATCCGAAGCAGAAGCAAATACCTATCACGACTCATGACTGCCGGAAATATAGCAGTTGCCATCAAGGGACTAGTAGACCAATATGAAGCCATTGATGGCTTCCTTAGCAAGCCCATCAAAAAAGTTAAACCCAAGAACTTCATCTCTCCCAGATTTGCGGGAGTCCACCAGGTAGCTCTAGAGTGGGGCTTAAGGCTGGCACTGTTGTCCCTCAAAAACTGTTCGGCATACAAATTAGTCTGCTCAACAATCTCTGCTAAAAACACATCATCCATAAACAACTGAAAAAAATCTATCGGCAAAAAGTTTTCAGTGTTCACCCTACACCCTGGAACACCAGTAAAGTCTGGTAATGCCGGCTGCACCATGCCTGAGGCAACCCAGAGGTGAGCACTTTCAATGCGAAGCTTTGCAGCCTCAGGCTGCCGCCCAGCTGCCTCTTGACTCACTATACCAATGGGAAGTTTTGCAGCCACAGGCTGCAACCCAGATGCCTCTTGTCTCACTATACCAACGGGAAATCTTGCAGCCCCAGGCTGCAGCCCAGATGCCTCTTGTCTCACTATACCAATGGGAAGTCTTGCAGCCCCAGGCTGCAGCCCAGTTGCCGCTTGCCGCACTATTGGCACATCAATGTCCTCCTCTAACACAGGCACTTCATCCGCACCAAGAGTAGCTTCATCTGCACTGAGAGTATCTTCATCATCGGATGATGCCATGTGGAGAGAAAACTCACTGCCTGAATCTTCCCCTCCCACCTCTGCCTCAGAATCAGAGTCAGTCTCTGGACCACGGTCAGAGGAAGAATCAAAAAGCATTCCAACAACCTGCTGAGATGTAATCCGGCGGCCAGCCATTATCCTTACTAAGAAAGGAGACTGCACAAACAAGTCAAATACCAACACTGTGCAAAGTAAGTAAAAAAAGGTGTGCCTTTATCACAACGATCTATATACTCAAAAACTATACAATTCACTTACAAGGGACAGCTACACTCAGCAGCACCTACTCTGCAAAGACACAGCAAATAATCAACGATATCCCAGTAGAAAGAAAAAAAAAACAATTAATCTACAGAAAACAAAATACACATTAAGCACAAATGCAAAACATTTTTTAGACACTCAAAAAACAGAAACTAAACATACTGGTATTATTACAAACTTTGCAAAAAACACATTTACATTGTACAAAAAAGTCTCTTACCAAACACATGCAATTACACAAACATCAGAACCACCAGTAACGAAACCGCAACCTGCAACAGTCTAAACAGCAAAAGCCTTGAACTGGAACAAAAAAGGGGGAAATAAAACATTACAATTCACAAGAAATAAAAACAATACACATTATAACAGGCTATGTCACTACACAAATGGGGGCAGAAAGGCCAAATAAACGGGCTGAATACACATAAACAAATATATGTCCCCTGGAAGCAACCAATTTATTTATTTTTAAATCCCTGGCACTAGTGGGCTTTTCTGCCCCCGCCCCCGGGCCAGCAATGCCAAAAATATAGTTAACCCCTTCGAAGCTCATGAGTTACGCCTCTCGTACACTCATGACGAGCTGAGCTCATCATGAACCGCGGGTTTTTTAAAAACCCAGCGCACAGCGGGAAAACGCTTAGCGCGGATGCGGTTAATTTGTCCCCAAGGGGGGCAGAATAGTCTTACAAAATAATTAGGCCCATAAGGAAGCGACCCTTGCCCAAGGGGTCGCTTCCATTTCCAATTTAAAACACTCCCTGGTGTCTAGTGGGGTTTTCTGCCCCCCCCCCCCCCACGAGGCAGAAAGGCCAAATATCACAAACAAACCGTGGAGGGAGGGTCATAGGGATTTTTAGAGACCCATGCCTGGTTCATATCCCCAGCTACACTGTATGTACAACACAAATGAACACAGGGGGTTCAAACACCAGCTAATCTGGCTGGGCCGCCAAACCAGACTCTCACAAATCTCAAAAGTCTCAGGGTGCCTAAGTCACCAAAGGGCCGCCACTACAACAGGGGTGAACAACTCCCAACATGTACGAAAATAATAGACACTATACCGACATCCAAGCTGTTTAAAAGTTGGTTAACAAAATCCAAACCATTGTGCAATGAGTTACCATCAAAACGACTTAGTGATCAGTCATATCGGGCCCGTTACTAGACAGATATTTGTTGACTGTCTCCTTTGCACTGTTCTGATTTTTAATTAGGAGATGCTGTTCGACATAAGAATAAAATTGATGTATGGAGGAAACATCATCCTATTTTAATTCACCACTGTTTGTTTTGTGTTGCACTATAATTTCTTAACCATCAAAGATTAGCTATCTAATGGCGGCTCACTTGTGTTGGTGGATCAAATCCAAGACCAGCAACCAATGGGGCGGGGCTTGTGTCCCAATGATCAGGGGACTAGCCAATTCACACCTGGGATAGCCAGATGACATGACTGATCACTAAGTCGTTTGATCCCCCTGTGTTCCTTTGTGTTGTACAGAAAGGCCAAATAAACAAACCGATCCGCCCCCGGGGGGGTGGGGGCAGTATATACTTTAAAAAAAATATGGCCCCTGGTAGCGACTGGTCGCTTCCAATAAAAAGAAAGAACAAAAGAACAATTCCCAGGCTCTAGTGGGATTTTCTGCCCCCCACCCTGGGGCCAGAAACGCCCAAAAATCAGGCTATCTGTCCCCGGGGGGGGGGGGGGGGGGAGGGGGCGGGGGCGGGGCAGAATATAATTTTAAAATAAATCGGGCCCCTGGAAGCGACCCTTGCCCTAGGGGTCGCTTCCAATTTTTTTAAAACCAATTCCCTGGCTCTAGTGGCTTTTCTGCGCCCCCCCCCCCCCCCCGGGACCAGAAACGCCCAAAAATCAGGCTATCTGTCCCGGGGGGGGGAGAGAATATAATTTTAAAATAAATTGGGCCCCCTGGAAGCGACCCTTACCCAAGGAGTCGCTTCCATTTAAAAAAAAAAAAATCCCTGGTGTCTAGTGGGGTTTTCTGCCTGGGGGCAGAAAGGCCAAACAAGTAAAACAATCTGCCCTCAGAGGAGGCAGAATCTACTTATTTATATATTAAGGCCCAAGGAAACGACCCTTGCCCAAAGGGTCGTTTCCGATTTTGATAAATGAATAATCCCTGGCTCTAGTGGTCTTTTTTGCCCCCCCCCCCCCGGGTCCAGAATCGGCCAAGAAACGGCCGATCGGCCCCCAGGGGGGGCAGAAAGGTCTGAATTAATATATGCCCCCCAAAAAACATCCCTGGTGTCTAGTAGGGGCATTCCTGGTGCACAATCGCGACACTGTGCGTGATCATGCACCAGGAATGCCCTGCATTGGGACATCAGGGGAGAGGAAACACTGTTTCCTCCCCTCTGATGCCTCAAGGCACAAAGAAATGCCCCCCCCACCCTACCGGAGGCCCAAACCTACCTCCTCTCCCTGGCCGCGCTGGAAAGAAATGGTTTCCAGCGCTTCCTGATGACGTTGGCGCGTGCTGTGCGCGCTGACGTCATTGGGAAGCATGGGGGGGCTCGGGGTTGGCAGCGGAAACGCCTCCACTGCCATCCCTGTTTGTGGGGGCAAGATCGATGCCCTAAGGGGGGAGCTCCCCCCAGGGGCTGTGTTCATGACGGAGCGGTTCCGTCATCAGCACAACCCAACCAATGCTGATGACGGAACCGCTCCGTCATCCGCATCAAAGGGGTTAATATTGCTGCTCTACAGGTGCAAATACCACTTATATTATAATATTTTTTCAATATATATATATTTTTTTTATTTTAACAGAGTTTTATATTGCGCGAACTTGACCCGAATCGGGTATCGGAGCGCTTTACATAGCACCAGTAGCATTACATGAGGACACATTCATTTTTGTTAGGCACGGGGAGATTAAGTGATTTGCCCAGAATCACAGGTTGTTCAGCGCCATTGCCGAGAATCAACCCCAGTTCCCCAGATTCGAGGTCGACCGCCCAAGCCGTTAGGCCAACTTCTCTCCCCATAACCAAGTGCGGTGTGATTTTAGGTTAGGGCAGACGCAGATTAAAGAAATTAAATCCTGCTGCGGTGGTCCGCAAAGACTGAATTATTTTGGGCCTTTATATTGCTAGCTAGGTTGATCTGCATTTGATTGAATTGTGCCAAGACATAATGCCAGGAACTTTGTTTTTAAGTGTCGGGCATATTTCTGACCTAGAAACATTGTGGTTTCAATTTGGTATATGATTGCAGGACCATCCATGCGTGGGATCACTTACTCAGACTTGTTTTGTCCCCCATGAGAGAGTGCTTTTGAAGAACCGGGTCTTTGGGCCTGGCGGCGCAGGGCACGCCTGAAATCTTCGAGTTCACCTGCCTTGTTGCAAAGAGACACGGAATACTCTGTTGGCATAGAAAACCAAGTTTATTAGCTGCAGCTAAGAACAGTTATCCAAGAAGTTCACACAAGTAGGATCTCAGGATACTGCCACTTTACTTCGTGGCTCACAAGCTTTTAATCGACAAACTACATCTGTACAAACATACACCCAATGCACAAAGTTTTAGCTAATCAGAAGAGTTTGAAAACAAGGTGTTGTGCAACCGGTATGCTCTCTGCTTACATGTTGTGTGTTATCCAGCCCCCAAAGTTAATCAATAGTGGTACCCATGGTTCAGGGTTGTAATGGCAGGACATGTCTGTATGCTTCAAAAGGAAGGTTGTGGAATAGGAAAACACAGGGAGAGAATAGCGAAGGCCAAAAGATAAGATACGGCACGAGAAGAATACTAAAGGCTAACAGTTAGTTAATATAGGGATTAGGTAGTCCAGACAAGGATTAGATGGATTTCAAGACAAGGACGGAGGGGGTTTTGACACGTTGCAGTCCAAGGGGCAGAGACACTTCGTGAATCGAGCAGCCTGTGTACAGGCAACACAAAATGGCGGTGAATGTAAAATGGAGTCGAAATTAAAGAACCTCAGACCCTCCTTTTGCCATTACGCAGGCAATACACAAAGACTCACGCTAATCTGAATCGATGTCGATGGTCATGAGGTCGTTAAGCTGTTGCTGCACCATTATCTTCATATTCTCTGTTTTCTGTGACATGGGTTTTGGGACACACATGGTAGCACAAAGACCACAGATTGCGGGGCCACATTGCAAACAAAGGCAACACGAAAAGATGATGGCCAAGACTACTCCAACAAAAGTCAGTACTTTCCATCCCCATGTGGACAGTAGTCCCCAAAACCATCCCATCAGAGACCAATTTCCTTTGTCCTGGTGGATGGACTCAGCAATGTGGTGCAATTTAGAGATGGCCTGGTATACTGTAGGGGCGTTATCAGGTATATAAATGCAACAACTGGATCCAATCAATTTACAGACTCCACCACGATCTGAAAGAATGGTATAGTAGTATAGTATATTTTATTTGTATATGATTAATTAAAATCTTTACAAAAGTATAAAAGCCATTTGACAATAAAAGAAAATGAATCACTTTTTAAAATACAACAATTACTGTGATCAATTCAAGGTTTTCACTATGCCACAATGGGTCTTTCAAGTATGGTTTAGTCTTTCCTTTGTTAGGTCAAAGAACTTCACAACCTGACAGTTCAGTTTGATATTGCTAGTGGTGAAACACAGTTTAACTGCCTGCCTACAAGTGCGAACGGCATGTGATCTAAAAAATGATAGCAGCAGGTTCTGTCTCAGGTCCCTTAGTCTCGGGCATATGCATATCACGTGGACAATGTCCTCTTCACCAGATTTACACAGGCGACACAAGTCCGAGGCATGGGGTCTCTCCCATGGAGGCAGGTGCGGTGATATCGGGATAGCCCCAAGACGCAGTTTTAAAAACTTTTCTTTAATTTTTATTTTCATCCCGATGTTAAGATAGGCTTGTGGCCGTATTTTACCGTAGTCTCCCACTGTTATCCATCCGTGCGCTCTGTTGGCTAGGTCTTTCTTGTGTTCTATTGCTGAGATTATCCGAGCAGACTTTTTGGCCAATTTTTTGAAGGACTGAAGGTCTATAGCTGTTTCCCAAATGTCAGATAAACCTAGCACTTCAAGAGATCCAAATAGGTAATCCCTAGGCAGTGAAGTGCGACATCTGAGTAGCTCTTCCCAGACACTAGCATTTAGAGAGTCAGGATCTGAGTCGCGGATCTTGCGCCAGTTGGCAACATATGCGCTCCGTCTTTCTAGTACTTTTTTAATGAGTCCAAATTCTAAGCGAATTTGGGCCGGAGAAGCATATTTGGGGAGGTTAAAGATAGCCCTATAAGAGTTGGCTATCACTGTATCCAATAGTGCGGCATCCTTCCCGTGCAAAGATTCACTCCCGTAAGTGAGCGTTGGTTGAAGTTTCGCTCGGATGATTTCAAGGAAGGGCTTGAGGGTGAGGTCAGGAAGTTTGGGCTTTAGTGATTTTAATGCAAGGTGGATCATTGTTGCCTTCCCTCGAATGGATTGAAGCTGTGGCCTAGACGTGTTCTTAGAGTCCAGTACGACACCAAGATACTTGTAAGTGGCTACCAGTTCGAGCTTTTCTCCGTTCAGGAACCAACAAGGGGTCCTTTTCTTCCTATAGTTCACCGTCATGACCTTAGATTTGTTAAAATTTATTTGTAGGGCATTCTTTACCGAGAATGATGTCTAACACCATTCTGTTTTGTAATGTCATAAGACGATCCGCCTGAAGCTCAGCAGTGATATTACTCAGTGCTCCAACAGTTTCATTTATTGTTGCCTCAACTACCCGAATGAGATGCCTGATATTTCTACTATTGGCCATAGGGCCTCAAAACGGGAGGAATCCTTTAAGGAAGTCACCTCCTTCTTGTCCTATTGTGTCTTCCAAAGCAATAACCCCTCTACCGTACCTTGTCTTGTGATGTCCCGAAGGAGCTGTATATGTTGGAGGGAGGAGAAAAGCCATATAACAAGTTCCTGAGAAATCGGCTGGTAGCCATGTATAGGCTCTGCATGGCAAACGAAATATGTTCCTTGAGACGCTACCAGTGGTGGAGACGTTCGGGATGTACAGATGTATGTAATGTTACAAGTGCTCTTTCCCAATTGAGCCTTAGGACTTTGACCATTTGCTTGGAGACATAGGTGACCTTGGTGGGGCACAGTATATATAGGTGGGGATCTTTTCCTTTTGGCTCTGTCCGTAAGACTAGTGACGTAATGCGTCACATTCCAGTCAATGTATGCTTGTCGTTCGTCAGTGGGAAATTCATTAAATTTCTTATAATGTTTTGACATAGCCACTATTCCTCTTATCAGTGCGTCGTGACTAACGTCAATTCCATCTCTATATGGACCAACGGGATGTCGATGTTGGTTCTCATGGGCATTGGCAAACATAGAGGTGTAAGCCCAAGCAGATCCTTTTAGAGAGAAGGGTAGAACTAAATATGGCATTCTTCTATCTGTATTATGGGGTAAAAGTCCACAAACCCAGCAATCGGTGGTATTGATCATCAATTGATGCTGGTGTAACAATTGAATGAAGGAATTGTTGAAATACTCCATTCTCCTAATTTGCTCATGCTCTGGTAGCGTATGAAATTGGTGTGGGGAAACAGAAGTGCGAAAAGACATAGGGTGAGAGGTAGGTGTAGGTACAGATGTTGGCCGTAAAGTGTGAGTAACCCAACCCACACAAGCTAATAAAACACATAGCAAAGTTAAAACACATAGTACTACGCCACATCTATTAAATTACAATTTACAATATTTAGCAGAATCCATCTTCTAGGTGTTGCTCGTGCCAGTCTTCCTTCTTCACTTAGCCGCGATTATTAGGCGTCCTATTACACTGCAAATCCCGCAGACCTAGTGTCACGACTCGGGTCACTAACTAAGGCTCTTACCACGACCCTGCAACCTAATTAGATGGTCAATGTTGCTAGAAAAAGAAACCAAAACACACAACAAAAAGTTCCCTAATTGTCCTTAGTTGCTCTAGATCTCAAATTGTATCTAGTTTTGTTCGGTACAGTCTGATCCTGGAAAAGTGTCTCTGGATTAGTTGTGTTCAACCTCAGATGTGGTGGGATAGATCCTTGCAAAACGTCGTCATCTTCTTTCTCAGACTGAGCCCATTCTAGGTGTGCATCACCAAAAGGTACAAACCGAGGAACCCTCTCTCCTTCACTGGACCCACTGATCAAAAGGCAAAGGCAAGGGTACCTTTTTGCAATGCACACCATGGATCCAGTTCTTTTTCCCAACAACTTTCACGGCTGTACGTGTCGTCAGCAGGACCTGCCTCGGCTCCGGCCAGCGAGGTTCCAAATTCCTCTTCCTTTGGAAATTTTTCAGACACACCCAGTCGCCAGGTTGGAGGGTGTGCCCAGGATCCGAGGAAGCCTGCGGCAAGGTGTCTTGTACCTGCTGATGGAGAACACGCAATTTAGTGGTGAGGTCATGCAAATAGTCAATTAACATTGGGTATTCTATGTCAGAGTACTTCTTGGGTCTAGGGACTCCCCAGACATTAGCCGGGCGTCCGAACACGATCCCATATGGGCTAAGTCCCACACGAGAATGAACAGTTGTTCGAGTTGACAAGAGGGCTAAAGGTAAAGCATCGGGCCAGGCAAGACCTGTGCTGGCTTGTATCTTCGCAAGTTTAAGCTTGAGAGTGCCATTATAGCATTCTACCAAACCCGCTGACTGAGGGTGGTTTGCCGCATGGAATTTCTGCTTAATACCAAGCCCTGCACATACTTTCTGCATGATTTGACCCACGAATTCACTTCCATTGTCACTCCAGACAATTCGAGGTAAACCAAACCTCGGGAAGTATTCCTTCAGAAGGACCTTGGCTGTAGACAAGGCAGTATTATCCTTTAGGGTGTAGGCCTCTACCCATCTGGAAAAGGCACACACCACCACAAGGACATACTTTAGGTTATTGCATCTCTCCATATGAATGTAGTCTATCTGCAATACCTCAAAAGGATACGTTGGGGGAACAAAATGGCCTGCTGGAGTTGGTGTCCCTCTTCCTGGGTTGTGCATCAAACAAACAATGCAATGTTTAACAAGATTGTCTGCACATTTAGGAATCCCTGCATTCTGCCATACCGGAGCCAAAAGCTTGCATATTCCTTTCGCACTGGACCATGCGCCATGGTTACTACTGGAAGTACATAGGCGTCTGGTAACAGCCAACGTTGGTGTTCCAACAATTCTGTCCAACACCCCGTCGCATCCAACATTCCCGTACCATCTCTCCACTTACTCAATTCTTTCTCTGTAGCTTCTTCCTGAATCATGTTCACAGTTTCTATTGTGTCCTCACACATTCCTCCTTGACTGACCCATCTAGCAGGTCCAGCAACATACATATGACTCGTCACCATCTCTCGCTGTCTCTTTCGCTATCTGATCCGCAAAAGCATTTCCTTCACCCACATCATCAGTGATCCTCTTATGCGCACTACACTTCACAATTGCTATCTGAGTGGGTAAAGCAAGTAATTCTAAAAGGTCATTCACTAACTGACCATGTTGTATTTTAGTACCATGTGAGGTTAAGAATCCTCTTTCCCTCCAAAGGCCGCAAAAACTGTGGGCCACCCCAAATGCATATTGGCTGTCAGTGAACACATTCTCTCTCTTCCCTTCAGCCAATACACAAGCTCTAGTCAGAGCTATCAATTCAGCTGCTTGGGCTGCATTCTGCCTGATGCGTGCTGTCTCTACAACTGTATGCAAAGTGGTAACAGCATAGGCTGCAGTCGTTTCACCATTGGGGAGCTTAAAACAAGAACCATCCACCCATAGGATCCTATCCGGGTCCAGGAGCGGCGTATCTTTTAAATCAATCCTACCTTTTGTCTCCTCCTCTGTACGGAGAAAACAATCATGTTGCTCTTGAATGTTTTTCTCTACTGGGATCGGTAACAATGTAGCTGGATTTAGGGTATTAGATCGCTTGATGTGCACGTGACTAGCCAAGAGCGTCAGCTCATACCCCGATAAACGGGCGCTCGTAAGATGCTGAGTTTTTGTCCTGTTTAGAAGTGTATCCACTGCATGTGGCACCATGACAATAAGCGTATAGTCTAGCACCAATCCAGCAGATTGGCGAATAGAAACTGCTGCTGCTGCTGTAGCTTTCAGACAACTAGGTAATGCTTTAGCTACAGGATCTAACGTAGCCGAAAAATAAGCACACGGGCGTTGCTTGTCACCAAATTGTTGTGTTAAAACTGACAACGCACAACCTTCTCTCTCGTGCACATAAAGTGTGAAAGGTTTGCTGTAATCCGGAGTACCCAACACAGGAGCAGAACACAAGGAAGTACGCAAATCAGTAAAACTTTTCTGGCATTCCTCTGTCCAAGGGAGAGGTTGGGGTGTATTTTTAAGAGTAAGTGCTAACAAAGGTTTTGCTAACAAAGAAAAATTCGGAATCCATTGTCTACAATAAGAGGTAATGCCCAAAAAGGCACGCACCTCTCTCTGTGTGCATGGTACAGACATTTGTTCAATTGCTTGGATTCTTTCTGGGGTCAATCGCCTTCCCTCCTTCGACAAGAGATGACCTAAATAGGTAACCTCTTGGTGACAATATTGTAATTTAGAGGGTGAAACCTTATGATGAAGGTCAGACAAGTGATGCAATAGTGAAACAGTAACTTGTTTACAGATTTCTTCGGAATCAGCAGCAACCAGCAGATCATCAACGTACTGAATAAGGATGGCACCTGGAGGCAAAGTGAAAGCATCAAGCTGAGTTTTCAATGCCTGACTATAAATGGAGGGACTTTCACAATAGCCTTGAGGTGCACGCTTGAACCGGAAACTTCGGCCTCCCAAAGAGAAACCAAAAATGTCCCTACTTTCCTCAGCAATGGGAATGCTAAAGAAAGCATTCTTAAGGTCAATGACCGAAAACCAGGCAGCCGAAGCAGGTATCATTGTCAATAAGGCAGTGATATCTGGGACGACAGGAAACTGAGGTACAACAATCTTGTTAACCTCCCGGAGATCGATCACAAAGCGATAAACAGGTGGCTGGGAAGAGTCAGTACGTTTAAAAACAGGCAGAACAGGACTATTGCACACATTTCCTCTAGTCTCTTCAACCACACCTTTCTCAACCAAATCATGAAAAATAGCCAGGAGCGCTCTTTTGCCATCACTAGAAATCTTATACTGAGGAATGCGAGGTAACCTAACATTAGATTTGAGGGTAACAGTGTAGGGTGGAATCTGGAAGAGGGCAACATCATTGGGGCCTGTAGCCCAAAGAGTGGCAGGCAGGGAGCGTAATTCAAGAGGGAGTTGGTCTCTAGACAAATATGTCGGGGAAATCAATCGTTTACCTAAAGTAAGGTGTACGCCAGAAGGAGAACAATGCAGTGTCGCACACAGTCTTTTCAACAAATCCAAACCGAACAAATTCTCACCACAACCAGTTGTTAAAATAAGCGGAGCCTCCAAATCATAAGGACTATGGGTGGGCGGCCAGCTACGCTCCGTGCACGGAGTGCCGTCTCCTAAGCATTTTGCGTAGCGGTCGTAGCCAGGCGGCACTACGCGCTCCCCAGACGGTGCGTAGCCGGCCGCCACCCGCCTCCCTCCCGCCCTCCCTAAATACATCAATAAAAGTATGAAAAGCTATTAAAAACACTTACCTTGTCTGCCGCGTCCCCGGGGCTCCCTCTCGCCGCCCCGCGATTCTCGCCGCCATTTCGGGTCCTAATGCGCATGTGCGGGCGGCCGCGCATGCGCATTTCTCATGAGGAATGCGCATGCGCGGCCGCCCGCGCATGCGCATTAGTATCCGGGTCGGTGGCGGCGCGAATCGCGGGACGGCGAGAGGGAGCCCCGGGGACGCGGCAGACAAGGTAAGTGTTTTTAATAGCTTTTTATACTTTTATTGATGTATTTAGGGAGGGCGGGAGGGAGGCGGGCGGCGCGGAGTGGGGCTACGCGGAGTGCGCGGGTGGGCGTAGTTGTGTGCCCACTTCGCGTAGCTCCGCGGAGCCCCACTCCGCACACTACGCCCAGGGTTAATAAGGACCAATGGAGATAGGCAAAGGACAAGAAACTGGGTTACAAACTGGGGCGCCAGAAAATCCTACAGAAACATTTGTTAAGCCAGACAAAGGTGCCCCAGGGAGTTTAGAGTGGATGATAGAACTCTTTGTTGCACCAGTATCTAAGAGAAATGGCTCTGACACACCAAGCGCAACGACATCAACATAAGGCCCATTTTGGTCCACTGGAACTGATATGACTCCCTCACTTTGTCTACGGCTGTCCTAGCTAGAATTAAAATCCAGATTCTCATCCTCCATATAATAATCCTCATTATAATAATGGGCAGACTGAGTATTTTGCTGATCAAAATAGTTCATGAATTTTTGAGGCGAAAAAGAACGTTGATCCTGGGACATTGCACTTCGCCCCCTCCCCCTAGGTGCTGACTGGAAGCCACCTCGGCCTCATGGCCCAGGCGTACCACCAGCACGCTGCAATAAGACTGGGCAACTATTCTTGAAGTGACCTTCTTCCTTACAATAGGCACATTGATTAGGACCCAGTGGGGGCCGTGGAACAAAGGGCTCAGGTTTCTGCAACAACTTCTGAAACCGGGGAGTCGGCTGAAACTGGCGCTGAGCAGGACGAGGAGGATAAGCTTGTTGCAAAAGAACCTTTGTTTTTAGCTCTTTAGTCTTTTTATCCAATTTGTCCTTCTCCTCCTTATCCCTATTTTCATAATATTGGGCAGTAGCCAATATCTGGGCTGAAGAAGAAACAGCCCATGAACTTTCGGAATCTTTTAATTTATTAGAGAGTTCGGGAAGCAAATTAAATATAAATTTATCTACGAACATTCACTGTCCCCCCTCTGTGCTCATATCCTGACCACTGCGATCAAAAAACATTTCCTCAAAACGAGTAAAGAAGTCGGAGACACTCTCATCCTTCTTCTGTTTACAGGCAGCTAACTTATCCCAATTAACTCGCAGAGCGGGCATCATAGTTTTCATTAAGGTGATTATTCTACCAGGAAGTTCTGCAACTAAATTATCAGGTTTAGCACCACCCACTTGGAGTCTATCAGCAGCAACTATAGCATCCCAATCACCTCCTAATTCATTGGCGTGGTCCTCTTTCCGAATCCTAACCCACAATGGTTGTGGGACAATATTTCCCATCAACATATCTATGTCGGCCAAATTCATCATGCAAGCATCAACAGTTTGAGATAATTCTTTGTAGTAACCAGCAGGGTTTTTACGGGGGTCAGGTAAGGACTGTTTAAGGGCCAGCACTTCAGATCTCTTCCAAGGTACATGTACCCATATACGCTGGAAGTGAGCTGGTATAGGCTGATTACCATCCTGGGCTCCAACCGCTTCTCTCCACACTGGGGGAACATCTCGCATAGGGTAGTGTTTCAGTTCGCGCCTAACAGAAGGATCAGGTTCAGACAAAGACCGGGAAAAGAACATTGATCTGAAGGTGACAAGTGTCTGTATAGCATCCTCAACCTGAGGACCCACAATAATTCCTTTATCGAAATCAGCCCTAACATCCAGCAAACCCTTGGGAACTAAACCCAATCCTGTAAGCCTCCCATTCCTGACCTAGGATGTCACACATGGCATTGAAAACAAATCTTTGTACAGGGGCATCCCACTGCTCAAAAGTATCCATGATATCCTGAACAGTATATTCGAGATCATTCAGGATCCACTTGCGAGCAAGACCCATTAACGTATCTCGTTCTTGGGAATCTGGGAGCGAGCTTCGTGTCTGCCTACGGGGAAAAACAGGAGTCAGGCTTCCTGACCCAAAGAAAGGAGACCCGAAACAGTCTCAACCATCCGCTGACGGACAGAAGGGGAAGCTGGCAGAAAAACAGGAGATAAGGCAGGAGGCGGAACAGGAGAAGAGGCAACCGGTAGAATGGAGGTCGAGGGCAAAGGAGGCTGAGGTAGAGGAGTCGGGGGCAGAGGAGCTGGAGGCAAGGGAAATGGCGGGAGTGGTGGTGCCACAAAGGGCTGTGGTGGAGGTGCAGGAGCTGGAGCTGGTGGGAGGATAACAGGTTGCTGGACAGGTAACAAAAGTGGGGGTGCATTAGCACCTTGTACATAGGGCGGGGGCGATCTTAACAAGTGAGACATTAAAGGATCATTCTCAAGATCAACATCAGGATTTGGGGAAGAAGTTGGCAGCACTGGGTAACATTTATCAATCGCCATGCGATGTTGCCTATCTGAGATCTATATCGCATGATCTATTTCATTATCTTTAAACTGTTGGGCAGACTGTATAACAGTCATGCCTCTTTTTTCCTATCTCTTTTTGCCTGTTTAATTTCTTTCTGTTTGGCTTCCTTGTGCCAAAGGCGAAAAGGGTCAAACATAGCCGGCCAGGCTTTTCTTTTAAACAAAGTAGCTTCTAAATTGTCTAAAATATCAGGCTCAAAACTACTATTATGTGGCCACAGTAAAACACCATCTTTCTTAGTATAGCGGACCCATACTTCATTAAAGGTGATGGGGCCCACACCATGTTTAGAATAGAGCTCATAAGTAGGAGTTCCAGCCGGAGGAATTGGACAAGAGTCCTCCAGTCGGGAGTCCACATCGCAACAAAAACAACACCATTTTTTAAACTTACTGAAACCAGGCATCGTTACTTCACCGGCTTCCTACAAACAACAAGGGGCTAATGAAAAATAAAACAGCACAAACGTACTCACCCCTTGGCTTCGGTTATTGCAATAATCGAATCAAAGAATCAAAAACAAAGAAGTGGGAGCGGCCCACTAGTACTTAACCAAATGTCTTCACACGCCAAAAGAGGTCCGTTTAACGTCTCGCAATACCAGTCATCACCAAAAGGGACCAAGGCAGGACGGCAGTCAGGGCAGCAGTCACCAGCAGCCGCTGGAAAGGAAAAGTCACACTTCAAAAGACCATCGGTCCACTTTTTGACATACAGGGGTCGCTGGTGTGGGGCCGCCTCCTCTGGAATTTTCCTGCGGGGCTCTTCACGATCCTTGGGCTCAGCCGCTACCTCTGAATCCACCCCACGTTGGGCTGCCAATTAAAGAACCGGGCCTTTGGGCCTGGCGGCGCAGGGCACGCCTAAAATCTTCGAGTTCACCTGCCTTGTTGCACAGAGACACGGAATACTCTGTTGGCGTAGAAAAACAAGTTTATTAGCTGCAGCTAAGAACAGTTGTCCAAGAAGTACACACAAGTAGGTTCTCAGGAGACTGCCACTTTACTTCATGGCTCACAAGCTTTTTATCGTCAAAATACATCTGTATAAACATACAACCAATGCACAAAGTTTTAGCCAATCAGAAGAGTTTGAAAACAAGGTGTTATGCAACCGGAATGCTCTCTGCTTACATGTGTGTTATCCAGCCCCAAAAGTTCATCAATACTGGTACCCCTGGTTCAGGGTTGTAATGGCAGGACATGTCTGTATGCTTCAAAAGGAAGGTTGTGGAATAGGAAAACACAGGGAGAGAATAGCGAAGGCCAAAAGATAAGATACGGCACAAGAAGAATACTAAAGGCTAACAGATAGTTGATATAGGGATTAGGTAGTCCAGACTAGGATTAGATGGATTTCCAGTCAAGGACGGAGGGGGTTTTGACACATTGCAGTCCAAGGGGCAGAGACACTTCGTGAATCGAGCAGCCTGTGTGAAGGCAACAAAAAATGGCAGTGAATGTAAAATGGAGTAGAAATTAAAGCACCTCACTTTACAGCCGCTTTCTTTAGCGTTAGCTGAAAGGAAGCAAATGGGAGATCCAATTGCCAGAGACTTATAGTATTATTAAGTTTAAATAATGATTGTAAGTACTTAGTGTAGGCGGATTCAGGATCCTCATCTAAGGCCATCCACAGCGTATTATTGATTGGATTTTGTCTGTTGGTCCACATTTTGCACCGTGTTTTTATAGTTATAAATCGCCTTTGCACAGGCTGCTGCAGCAACCCAAACTCTAGACTCACCTGGGCCTGGGAAGCATTGCGGGGTAAAGAGAATGCTTTCTTGTAAGCTTTTGTTTGCGAGGCATCCAGAGTTACAGCATCCTTCTCATGCTGAATTTAACTTGCATATGCCACTGTTGGCAAGAGTTTGGCTTTAATAACTGCTAGCAGCCGTTTAAATGATGATCTTGCCATTGAGCAGAAGGCAAATATTAGCTCATTTCCTTTTTTTGTTGGATCCCTTATTGTTGCATTATCAGTAACTCTACTGTAAGTACATTTACAATTGCATTTCAAACTATTTACAAACTGCAGTACTACTGTAAAGTATTTATTGCTTATCTGTGCCAGGCTTGCTTGGTTCTAGAAAATAAAATAACAAAAACATTTTTTTTTATACAAAAACAATTGGTCTGAAGTTCACTCATTTGCTGATTGAGTGTGTACAACAAATACTTAACACTGTCCTCTGATAAAGCCTTACTGCTTGACCACAGTGCCACAAATAGATAGTAAGGTGCTATCTAACTTTACTTCTGCCTACCTTTGTGGTTCCACTGGACTCTGTGCACACTATACCTCACTTTGGTATAGTATATACATAGCCAGCTTCTTACAGTAATACATCCCATTTCCGCATTTGTTTTTCTGGGAGTCCCATGATCATACTTTTGAGGGTCTTGTTGAACCTTTCAACAAGCCCATTGCACTGTGGATGGTAGGGTGTGGTAAACGTGTAGTGTACACCACACTCTTTCCACATTGCAGTTATGTAACTAGGCATGGAGTTTGTACCTCTGTCTGCCAAGACCTCCTTAGGAAGCCCCACTCTGGAAAAGACTCCCAGAAGGGCCCTAGCCACCACAGGATCTGTAGTGGTCACAAGTGGAATAGCTTCTGGATACATAGTGGCATGGTCCACCACCACTAGGATGTAACTGTGTTCAGATGCTGTTGGAGGGTTTAAAGGTTCAAATATGTCTACCCCTACCCTCTCATCCCCAACCACTGGAAGGGAAATTAAGGAGGCCTTTGTATTGCCACCTGATTTACCACTGGCTTGGAAAGTGACACAGGAGCAACACAACTTGGTATCTTCAGACATGTGGGACCAGTGAAAGTCAGGGACAAACCTGTCCCGAGTCTTGCTTTGCCCAAGATGTCATGCAAGGGGAATGTCATGTGCCAGGGAGAGAAGAAAACCCCTAAATATCTGAGGTATAACCAACTTCCTAGTGGCACCAAGCTTGCGGTCTCTACACTTAGAAAAAAGGGAAGCTCATCTTCCCAATAGATCCTATGGGACCCACTTACATTCCCTGCCTCCTCAGCAGCAGCTTGCTGTCTGAGCTGTTTCGAGAGATAGGCAGGATTTCTGGTCCAGACTCAAGTCTGCCATGGAAGGGCCCCCTGCCCCAAGAACTCTGCTGTGTCAGGCCCAAGTTCCTCTGGGACAGTTCCTTCACAGGGGTAAAGATCTTCTCCCTCGGGAGACTGGTCTTCCCTGGGAGTCTGGAGGAGGATAATTCCTTACTATTCCTGCTCCTTCTCTTAGGAGCTGGCTGGTCCATATTTCCAGGATCCAGAGCTCCCTCAGTGCCTGACTGTTTGGCCTGGGCCCTAGCAACAGCAAATGCCTGGTAGAGATTCCCATCATCTCTGCATGTGTCCTGAACTCCACTTCAGACCAGGCTGAAGTTTCTTAATCATTGCCCAACAGACAGTCCACAGGTAGGTCTGTGCAAACCATAACACTTTTAGGGCCAGTCATCCCTCCCCAGCTGAGATTTTCAACTGCTAAAGAATGGTCAGTCCTGACATTGCTTGCATTGGTCACTTGGTGAAGTTGAGCAAGTATGATCTGATCAGAAGACACACGTTTCTCTGTCGCCATAATGACACTGGCCCCTGTGTCCCTGTATGTCACAGCTTCCTGACCATAAATCAGAGGCTATTGCCTTTACTTGCCCTTGTCAGTGGTACTTACAAGTCAAGTGGCATGTTCTATACTACTGTCACATACAAGGACAGCCTGACTAGGCCACAACCCACTTCAGAACCCAAGGTTAACCCTACTAATCCCTTGGGGGCACTACTACTACTTGTACTGGTGCTGGAGCGCTACTTGCCTTAGGGGCAGTAGTAGTAGGTTGTTTGGTGTTAGCTTTAGAGCCATTGGCATCCCTTGCTCTTTGGCCTTTCTCCTTACACAAGTATCACCAAAGTATCTTGCCAAAGGAAGAGGAGTTATGGGACCCACCCCCAGAGGAAGATTTTCGGGGACCTTGTGAAGACTTATTTTTGTCTTTACGTTTCCCCCCACCCTTCTCTTGGGCCTTTGAATAATGTTGCTTCTTCTGGTCACCTCCACCACCATTGTTTTTCGTCTTCACTCTGGTGTGGACCCGTTTGTCTGTCTTCTTTCCCAATTTTTGTGGAGAGGTCAGATCAGATTCCACCAGGTACTCTGTGCAGCTGCTGATTTGGACAGTTATTAAAGAAGTGCTCCCTCATCAACAAATTGTATGATCCCTCAAAGTCATGCACATTGAATCCGGCCTTCCAGAGCCTTAATAGCACTGTCTACAAAGTCAACCCAGTCTTGGGTGCATGCCTTCTGTGTGTCCCGAAACCTAACCCTGTATTGTTCACTGGTTAAACCAAACCCATCTATGAGGGCACTCTTCAAGACATTGTGGTTGCACAGCATCTTCCTCTTTGACAGTGACAGGTTTGTTTCTACCTTTGTTAGCAAATGTGCCACAGCATTGCTGCCCACTGCCCTGGAGGGACATCTCCAAGGCAGTGATTCATTTATGTATATCAACCCCCTCCTGGTAAGGAAGGGCTATCCAGTTCTGGGCGTAGTGTGCGTAGTGGGGATACGCGAAGCTATGCAAAGTGGGTGAGAAACTACGCCCACATGCGCACTTCGCGTAGCCCCACTACGCGCCGCATGCCCCCCTCCCCTACATACCTAATTTATGAAATGGGCACATAAAAATAAATAAAAGACACTTACCTTGTCCGCGGCGTCCCGGGGCTCCCTCTGTTCGTTCACACCGCCGTCTGCTAACCAATGCGTATGCGCGGGCGGCCGCGCATGCGCATTTCTCGCGTTTTCAAGGTTTCCTTATCACGGGACAGCTGCTCCTGCTTGATCCTGAACTTGGCTCCCTCAAGCTTGAGTAGGTGGTATTGCCTTTCTAAGGAGTCCTCCCTCTGACTAGAGATGGAGTTCCCTATGGAATTGTTAGAGGCACTGGAATTGACAGAGGATCTAGATCTCCCATGTACTCTTTTTACCCTCCCAGGAGAAATAAGGGGGGTTCTACATCTATGGATTCCCTCTGTACTATCTGTACTATTCCCTGGGGGATCATAGTTCAGAGTGTGGAGTCATCAGTCTCTTCCTGATCATGCTCAGAATTAGTGTCACTGGGGTGAGCCACACCTGCCCCCCTTCTAGTGCCACCCCACCCACATTGTTCTGCCCTTCTGAACCATCAGCATTTAGGAGCTCATCCTGCAGAAGCAGCTCTAAGAATTGCTTAATGTCTTTGACTTGCTGGACGTAGCTAGGCTGGACGTAGCTAGGGTCCTAAGTTCCTGGAATTTATGATCACTATATCTAGAAGATTTGGGCTCACTCGCTCCCCCAACTAAAGACATGGTGCACTAGGGGTAGTGTGGTGTTGCACCTACCTGCCCTAGTGAAAAGTAAACCTCCAAAGGATTGTAGAAAGTGTTGTGCTAGACCCTCAACTAACAATCCCAAGAGTTCAGTAGAACCTACTAAGTACAAAAAGTATTTGTATATGTGCCTAATATTAGTGGTGTTCTTTCAACTAACAACACCGAGATTAGCTCGTAAAACAGTGCAGGCTTAAATCCCAACTGCTGCATACCAATGTAGGAGGCTGCATTAGTATATGGTTCATATTTATTTAAGTGAAGTACCTTGCACTAATCCAGACATTATGATGATTTTAGTTGTCTTAGACAACCATGGAACACTCTCAAAGTGGTAGCTGTGGAAAACAACCTTCAGGCTTATCCAGAAGAAGTGTTAAGCAGCTTGTTTTACCTGATCTAATCATGTAGGGGCCTATTACGATGTGAGTCGGAAAGGCTTTCTGACTCACATCGTAGGTTTCAAATTCAACAGCCTTATTATTATAAAGGCTATCGGATTTGACCCCGGCCCGTCGGACCGACTGGCTTCCGACGGGCCCAAGGAGCCATTGGGAGGCTGCTCATAATTCCCTATGTACGGCGTTTATGCCGTGGGGATTATGATGTTGGTTTCCGACATCATAATACCCACAGCATAAACGGCATTTCCGACAGGCTTCTTTCCGTGTCAGGCTTTATGACATGAAAAGCCTAACGGAAAGCGACTTAGGGAGTCCCTAGCAGGGTCCCCATGTCTCCGCAGGCCAGTTTACGGCTGCAACACAAGTTCCCATAGGGAAATGGGAGTATGCGACTGCATCACGTGCGGTTGCATTGTCATGGCTGTGTCGGGACCGCCGACCGGAGGTCAGTCGGTCCGAGACCTTGGCAATGGCGGGTGGCCCGACATTGTAATCAAGCACTTAGTGTTGGTTAAACAAAAAAAGAACCACACAGTGTATACATAAAAATATGTCTATTTATTACACAACACTCACTAACACATTGTTATATCTCCTACCCGGAGACATCAACACAAATACACAATTCTTCAATTGCAAATAGGTAAGTAAGCACAACACACAGTGGTCTGCAAGGGGAGACCAAACCAGATACTAAAAAAGTGGGATGCAAACTGTGACCAAAGTTAGGACTTGGACTAGAAGACTCAGAGGAGCTGGGTACACAAGGACCACCCAAGGTAAGTACCTAGGAACCCGACCTAGGCAGAGTGGAAACATAGCTGCATACTCAATCGAAGTAAACAGGAAAGTCGCGCTTGCAGTTTTGAAGAAGAAGGACCCTTCCCAATGGACCCTGAAGCAGCCCTGTGGAAGACAGAAGTTGGGAGAGTCACCATACTCATGGCTACCCCAGGAATCATGATACCTACCCCAGGGAAGCCGGGTGCAGGGAAACATCCTTTACAACGCAACTTTTACCACGCAGTGCCTTTACGACGCAACTTTTACAATGCAAACCATTACAACGCATTGCGCTGGGGGGCGCTCTAGGATAGGGAATAGATTTAATTTACTATCCAACACCTTCTCTACTATCCACGGGGACTGGAGTTGGAATAGTAAATTAAACTATTCACTATCCAGCGCCCCAAAGCACTATGCGTTGTAAAGGCATGCGTTGTAAAAACTGCGTTGTAAAGGCATGCGTGGTAAAAGCATGAGTTGTAATGTCATACATCCCCGGGTGCATAGTGACGTTGGAAACCGACGTAGACCGTAATGGGAAACTTCAGAAAAGATGCTGCTAGCGATGGCTGTGCAAGAGTCCTGTGGAATCCAAGGGTGGATCTTTGAAAAGAAGAACCTGTAAGCAGAGAGGACAGAGTCTATGCCACTCGGAGGTGACCAGGAGGCACGGAAGAGCAATGCCCACCGATGTAGGACGGTTCAGGTGTGATGACGGTGACCTTGTCGCTGCAGCTGTGAGGATCAGGAGACTCTGAGGAAGACCAGGAGCCATGCGTGAGCTGTCTCACATTGGAAGTAGAGAACCACGGGGGTCGGTGTCCAGCAGGAGCACCAAGAAGCCTGGGCACCTGCAACAAACATGTAAAGTGAAGAAGGAGCAAGGTTGGGAACAGCAAGGTCTAATGGACTCACAACAAGCAGGAGAGTGAGAGCAGGCCCGAGCAAGCAGGGGGACCCACTGGACAACTCCGACAGAAAAAGGGGATCCAGATTGAAAGTAAAAATACCTTAGTGTTCCTAAGACAATACCTGTATTCAACAGGACACTAGGTATAATTAAAACCTAAACTAAATGGGTACATGGAGATCAGTGACTCACACCCATTTCTGAAGGAGTTGTCCAGTAAGTTTATTTAATGAACTCCCTCCTTCCGTTATAATCTTCAAGGAGGTTGAGTCTGCCTCAGAGGCTTTGCCCTACTGGGGGGGGGGGGGTAAGGGGGCAGAGGATTCCGATGATGAAGCATGACACTATTAAGTGTGTGAGGTTTCCTGTTCCATTAAGGATAACCTTCCCTAGCTAAAAAACAAAGGTTTAGTTTTCCTTCCTAAAATAATATGTAGACATGTACTAGATTGAACAAATTGAAGCACAGAGTACACCACGCAGTTTGCTCCTGTTCCAATTTTTGTGTTTATGATAAGCAGATTTCGACATATCCCATTTGATGGAAATTTTTGGCCAGCAAATGGTACGTGGAATATTTATAAAGGACAAACAAACTTTGTCACCTATTTTGTATGCGGGGGCAAGAGGCTTATGTTTATTCCCCTGCTTTCTCTGCATAATGTTTGCCTTATGGAGATTGAGAAGTAGGTTTTCTCTGTCATCATTTAAGGTCTTCAAGCAAGTTAGAACAGCTGGAACTGAGTCAGTGACATGAGAAATGTCTAAGATAGGTTGAAAATTAAACCTGCTCAAGGTAAAAAAGGCTGAGAACCCTGTGGTGGTATGATTGGCATTATTATAAGCAAATTCTGCTGCAGGAAGTAAGGATTTCCAGTTTGTTTGAGAGGAAAAAACATAACATCTCAAGTATTCTTCTAACGTTTGTTTGTGTCTTTCTGTTTGATCATTGGTCTGTGGTGAATTCTGAAGGTAAAGCCTCTGTAAATTCCTAGCTTGTTGCATAAAGACTGCCAGAATTGGGAGATGTATTGCGGACCTCTATCTGAAATAATCTTGGAAGGAAGGGCATAAAGTTTAAATATATCTTGATAAAACACTTTGGCCATGTCTAAGACTGTGGGCAGGGTTGGAAAGGTTGACAAATTACCCATTTTAGTGAAGGAGTCTACTGTTACCATGATAGCTGTAAAACCTTCAGAAAGTTGTAAATCTTCAATGAAATAGTAGAAATGATTTACTAGTGTTGTAATGAAATCTTTGGTGTGAGTAATAATCCTGCCTTCTTTTGTGTTGTAGCTCTGTGTTGAGTACATATATCACAAGTGCTGTTAATTGATGAAGAGTAGGGCATCAGAATTCTTTTTCGACAAGATCTTCTGTAACTCATCGTCCCCTATGACCAGAAATCAATGAATCATGACAAACACATAGTATTGCTTTTTGTGAGTGTTTTGTGGGAACAAAAAGAATTATGTTGACAAAAATAAGACCATTGTTTTGTTTTATTTGATGGCATGGATAGACTTCTTTTAGTTTCAGTAAGTTAAAACTTTGAGTTTCAGTGCAGATTTTTTTCTAGGAAGGTAGAATTTATGGGGGACACAAACGCCTTGGAGTCAATTATCCTTTCAGGCTCCTTCTGATAAAGTGGTTCATGATATTGTCTTGATAGAGCGCCAGCTATTGTATTCTCAGATCCAGGAGTAAATGTATGTGAAAAATCAGATTGGTGGAAAAAATATGGCCAACAAGTTTCTTGACTGTTTAAACATTCTGCTTGTTGAAACACCTGAAGATTCCTATGATCAGTTCAAACACCAGTCTATGTTGTGCCCCAAGTAAAAAATGTGTCCACTCCAAAAAGGCTCCTTTTGTGGCTAATAGTTCTTTCCAACACTGAATAGTTCCTTTCTGCAGGAGTGAATTTCATAGAAAAGAAAGCCATAGGATGTTTTTCGTCTACTTAATTAAGTTGAATCAGAACTCCTCCTATGGCATATTCGGAAAAATGGTTGGTTAATATCTGGTTGTTGCAAGACCAGTGCTTTCACAAATTCAGGTTTCAATCTGGAAAAGACTCCAGAGGTACCATGTGAGTATTGAAAGTTTTGGTTCTTTTTGAATAATTCAGTCATATGTAAAACTAGTTGAGAAAAGTCCCTAATGGATTTTTGATAATAGTTGGTTAACAAAGCCCGAAAACCTCTTGCACGGACCCGGACCCCTAAAATAGCGAGAGCCTACCTCGCCAACGCTGTTCCCCGTGACTCCTGGTGCCTGTTGGTCTCGGTCCCCCTCCCGCCGCCGCAACGGTCATCTTGAAGCGGCCGCCGAGTGGAGGGGGGCACAGGACTACGTTTCCCGCCCTGCTTTGCGGCGGAGGACGGCGCTGTCATCGCGCCAGGCGGCGCATAAAGAGCGCGTCACCCCGGTGGAGCGGGTGACGCTTAACAAAGCCCGAAAACCTCTTGCACGGACCCGGACCCCTAAAATAGCGAGAGCCTACCTCGCCAACGCTGTTCCCCGTGACTCCTGGTGCCTGTTGGTCTCGGTCCCCCTCCCGCCGCCGCAACCGTCATCTTGAGGCGGCCGCCGAGTGGAGGGGGGCACAGGACTACGTTTCCCGCCCTGCTTTGCGGCGGAGGACGGCGCTGTCATCGCGCCAGGCGGCGCATAAAGAGCGCGTCACCCCGGTGGAGCGGGTGACGCTTAACAAAGCCCGAAAACCTCTTGCACGGACCCGGACCCCTAAAATAGCGAGAGCCTACCTCGCCAACGCTGTTCCCCGTGACTCCTGGTGCCCTTTGGTCTCGGTCCCCCTCCCGCCGCCGCAACCGTCATCTTGAAGCGGCCGCCGAGTGGAGGGGGGCACAGGACTACGTTTCCCGCCCTGCTTTGCGGTGGAGGACGGCGCTGTCATCGCGCCAGGCGGCGCATAAAGAGCGCGTCACCCCGGTGGAGCGGGTGACGCTTAACAAAGCCCGAAAACCTCTTGCAGGGACCCGGACCCCTAAAATAGCGAGAGCCTACCTTGCCAACGCTGTTCCCCGTGACTCCTGGTGCCTGTTGGTCTCGGTCCCCCTCCCGCCGCCGCAACCGTCATCTTGAAGCGGCCGCCGAGTGGAGGGGGGCACAGGACTACGTTTCCCGCCCTGCTTTGCGGCGGAGGACGGCGCTGTCATCGCGCCAGGCGGCGCATAAAGAGCGCGTCACCCCGGTGGAGCGGGTGACGCTTAGCAAAGCCCGAAAACCTCTTGCACGGACCCGGACCCCTAAAATAGCGAGAGCCTACCTCGCCAACGCTGTTCCCCGTGACTCCTGGTGCCTGTTGGTCTCGGTCCCCCTCCCGCCGCCGCAACCGTCATCTTGAAGCGGCCGCCGAGTGGAGGGGGGCACAGGACTACGTTTCCCGCCCTGCTTTGCGGCGGAGGACGGCGCTGTCATCGCGCCAGGCGGCGCATAAAGAGCGCGTCACCCCGGTGGAGCGGGTGACGCTTAACAAAGCCCGAAAACCTCTTGCACGGACCCGGACCCCTAAAATAGCGAGAGCCTACCTCGCCAACGCTGTTCCCCGTGACTCCTGGTGCCCTTTGGTCTCGGTCCCCCTCCCGCCGCCGCAACCGTCATCTTGAAGCGGCCGCCGAGTGGAGGGGGGCACAGGACTACGTTTCCCGCCCTGCTTTGCGGCGGAGGACGGCGCTGTCATCGCGCCAGGTGGCGCATAAAGAGCGTGTCACCCCCGCGTCGCGGGAGCGCGCGGGAGCGCCCGGGCAAAGGGCGGGCCCTCTGTGGCCCTCAGGGGACAGAAGGAGACGGGACGGGCCACCCCCTTTTTGTCTTCAGTATTCCGAGGTGATAGCATCACATCAGATCCTATCATTGACAGTGAGTTTTTATTATTAAGTGCTCAGCACATCACCTATCATCTTGGTTATTTTCAACATGATGACTAAAGTTAGAAAGACTCCTGTGGCTACAAGATCGTCTACTAGAAATAAGGCCGTTCCATCTACACCTCTACCGACAATCACAGCTATTGACTTAATGCTACAAAAGACTATAGGTATAGTAGCAGATGCCATACAAAATACGGAGAGGCGTCTTTCTTTGACACCAAATATGTGCTTTCCTAATCTATCATCACATACTACCACCAATGATAATACTGCAAATTCTTCTATTAATTTAGAGGAGTCACTTTTATTGCAATCTTTTACCGGGTTGCCTAGTGGTCAAAGAAGTAGGAAAAAAGCACTACTAACCTCCCCTATACCATTAAACAGCATAGAAAATAGTCCTGCACTAACCTCTAACTTTGGGGAAAACTTGTGCTCGCCCCACTTGGGAGCTATATCACCAAACTCTCCAAGGTCAGGGGTTGAACTCGTAGAGAGCTCACCCATAATAGATACAATAGTAGTAGATAAGCCAGTTTCCCCAAAAAAGTCAAAGAGCCAATATAGGAAAAAAACTAAATCAATAATGAGGAAAACATATCGCCCCCTAGGCAATCACAAACCATCAGCAAAGGATGTCTGGGCAAACTTCAGGTTGGTCAAACCATCCAGTAAAGTTTCTAACTTAATTGAAATGTTTCCCAATCAAGGTGTATTATCACCGCAAACTCAAGTGCACCTAGAGTATATTAAAAACTCTACAGGCCAGTCAACCCAGACAGAAAGGGCAAGTACATCAGATAATTTATACCTCACAGAATTGGAACATTTAGTTAGATCCCTCTTGCAGCCAATAAGTAATAAAATTACCAATTTAGAGCAAACTTTAGTGAAGTTTGAAAAATCCCAAAAAGATGACATTGCGAGCATGTTAAAAACTTTTAATGCACTCACACCAAAGGACAGTCTCTCGCGGGACAATAGTACCTATAAGCAACTTAACAAAAAAAAGACACGAGACAAGAATAACATTCATAATGATGGCTCCAGTTTGTTACCCACTCCCTCCTCAAGTGCCACAGATCACAACATCGCAACCTCAACTGTATGTGCAAACACCCAAATGGTATTAGCCCTGCCCCCGCCTCCCATCTTAGATGATCTTACAATCGGAAATGATGAGAGCGAATGGGCCGCGGAAGGCTCATCCTCCGATCTACCTGATGACTCGGATGATCAGGTTGAGCCTCAAAGGCCAATACCAATACATAATGTAGCCAGAAACACACGGCCGGTGCAAACACCAAAACCGAAGCAATCAAAAAAACTCGCCCACGTTAATCTCCCCCCTGAATCCCACTTATACACCATAGTAATGATTGGTGTACCTCAACTAGAAGAGGGAAAGGCCGAGAGCTATGGGGATTTGAAAAATAAAGTGAGTCATTGGTTAACATCTCATAGACCAATCCCCCCTCATATAAGCGGAAAAATAACAAATGTTAGGAGGGTTGACTGGGTGGGGCATAGATATAAATCTACTGAGGGTGACTGCATTGTCGTCAATTTCAAGGATAACCGTGTGGCAAGGCATATCACCAGTTGGAAGGATGGCCTGATTAACAGCCTGATCCGCACCATGGATCTAGGTTACTTTTATCCCCCAAATGATCATAGTCTAGCTAAAGTGCACCCACACCCCGCTTTAGAGCAGGAGAAACCTTACGGTAATTTTATCCAATACCATGACGGAGTAACCCCAAGAAACCGTGGACACTACCCTGCAGGTGACCAAAGACAGTACGGGAGAGACACATCTTGGGAGCCCAGACAAGTTAACTACCCAGTATCTTATTATGAGAGTCGGGAGGCTTCATATGAGATGTATCACCACCGCAATCACCCACATTCAACACACCCTAACACTCATTATAATGTCCCTACCTTTAATAGGTTTGATGCTTTCTATGATGAGAGTGGCTTGGAGGGGGTTGACTGACTGCAAGCCGCTCCTACCACATCAATACACACTGATCACATGCAAAGCCAATTAGTACATGGGGAAACTAGGGCTACATATGCAGTAAACGCTCCCCCCCCAGCCGTTGAATTAGATACTAACAGACAGATAGAGCTAGACTCAGATTTTTTAACGGATAGCCCCACTTTATATGAACACACCACTATACCGCATGCCTCACTTAAGGCTTTTAGCCTCCTTCCACCTCATGAAGAACCTAGTGCTTCCCTAACAGAAACCCAGGGAGAAACTAACGCAGTACAACTTATTCGAACGTCCCCAGAATTCACCATTATAGAATCTGCCATTGGGACAGAACTGGTTGACGTTTACAATGCGAATCTAGTCTCATGGAACATAGCGGGTCTAGCTGATAAAATATGTGATCCTGCTTGGCTGACATTTATTAAGAAATACGCAGTAATATGCCTTCAAGAGACATGGATGGAAGATAATAACTTTTTATTGAGGGCTATCAAAGCTTTTTGAGGCCAGCGGCTCCTTCAGTTAGTGGAAGAGCAAAGGGGGGCCTGGCCACTTTTATTAGTCTGGCACTTACCTGCCAAGTAAGTAACTGTTATCACGAAAATCAGAACATTCAAGTGCTGGAACTAAAGAAAGGCAAATACGCCCTGACTGTAATTAACTTTTATAATGCCATAAACAGTCAAGGGGAATGTAATATACTGCTTCTAAACAAGTTGTTGAGAGAGGGAGCAGGCATTTTGCCACGAGATTTATTGATTGCAGGTGATTTTAATGTTCACCCGTGTGGTAATCCAGGAATTACCCCCATGGGATCATTGGGTTGTAATAGTGTGAATGGTTTTCACTTTGTTCACTCTAGGCGTGGAACCTGCCTTAATGACCTGATGAATGAAAACAACTTAATTGTAGCTATGTCTATGGTGCCGGAGTCTAAGGTTTTTGATGTCACCACATTCAAAGGTTCAGCTCATGGTTCCTTTATAGATTACATATTGTTATCTGCTGATCTCGCCAATCAGGCCTCTAGATTTACTATTAAAACAAGCATCTATAGTGATCATAACCCCATATCTATTAGACTGGGTGGAAGAGTACTTGAACGGGGACTGAACTGTGAAGGCAAGGTAAACGTCGATTAAAATGGTCAACGGTAAATTGTGAAAACCTGTATACCGAAATTAATAGGGCATGTGGGGAGGAACTTAAGGTTTGTGTATCTTCAGCCACATCCTCAGAGCAAACACTAGCTGTTTTTGAGGTTGTGGTGTCACTGGTGGGATCTATGTTAACAGTCCCAATGAAAGTACAAAGCAGTAGTACCCCCAAATGGTTCGACCACTCTTGCTCTAAGGCAAGCAGGGATTTGAAAAAAGCATTGAAAATCAAACCCAGAAACCCGGGTCAAATCAAAATCCTGCGTTTGATTTACAAGAAATCACTTCTTAAACGGAAAAAAGAAATTAAGGCAGGTATTTGGGAGTCTCTGCTCGACCCATCAGTCCTGGGCAACAGTAGTAAATTTTGGGAAATCATTAACAAACCTCTGTTTGACGATCCCAGTGACATTGCACTTGGCACTAACATCCCAGAGAAGGAGTGGGTCACTCACTTTGGTGCTATTTTTAAAAGCAATGAGCAGCAGGCAGAATATGATCCTCTGTCTCCTAAGGAGAAACTTTTGTGCTTTTCAGTTAATGAAGTAGAGAAGGGCATTCAAGGGTTAACAAGTAACAAGGCCCCGGGCCCGGATGGCTTGCCTCCGGACCTTTTTAAATCTTGTATCCCACTATGGGCCCCTGTCCTTACAGCTGTAGTAAATGCAGCCACGGTCTTTGGATGCCCAAAGTCTTGGGGGGCATCGACTATAGTACCCGTGTTTAAAAAGGGTGACCGCAGAAGCCCGACATGCTATCGTCCAATATCTTTAATTAATTCTGTAGCTAAAGTGGTAGGGGGTGTAATCCTGAATAGACTAACTGCATGGGCAAACGAAAATAATGTCATATCCCCGATACAATATGGCTTCAGACCTGGACACTCGACAATCACCCAATGCCTGAACCTATATTTGATCATAGGAAAATATACTATGGCCCGGCAGGGAACAGTCCACATGGCCTTTATGGACTTATCGTCCGCATTCGACTGCGTGGACAGAGGCAAGTTATGGGTCACTTTGTCAAAGATGGGTGTAGAGCAGAATTTAATTAATTTATTGGCTGACCTGCACTCTGATACTAGAGCTACCGTTCGATACACCCAAGACCTGAAAGTGACGGGGGATTTTAGAATTAATCGCGGTGTGCGACAGGGATGTATCCTAGCCCCATTCCTCTTTAACTTGTATATCAATGAGTTAGAGGAATATTTGTTAAAAACAGGGGCAGATTACCCCTATGTAGGACAGAAAGGCGTCCCAGTCCTGCTCTATGCGGACGACGCTGTCCTCATTTCCAGGACAACAATCGGCCTCCAGACACTTTTAAATTCTTTTTTTAAATTCATGGAGTCCCGAGGCTTAAGTATCAATAATTCTAAGTCTTACGTTATGAAGACAGGCCTGGGGCTGCGAAAAACCAACCTTTTTAACATAAACGGGGAAAAAATTCCAACCACCAAAACGTTCTCATACCTTGGGGTCCTCTTTGATCACCAATTATCCTGGGGCCCCGCTATACTGAGAAAGAAGGGTGAGGTAACGCGTGTGAACGCGGCTATACTTAACTTCGCAAGAAAAATTGGTAATAGCCCGGTTGCTGCCCTGCTTAAATTATACCAGGCAAAGAGCACTGCCGTTGCCTGCTACGGAAGTGAGCTTTGGGGCTATAGTCGGTCGCGAGATCTGGAGGTTGCTGAAAATAATTTCCTGAAGCAGTTACTGAGGCTGCCAAGGGGAACAGGTAACTTCCCTGTACATGAGGAACTAGGGGTGTCCTACCTAAGTGACAGAATAGCAGTTAACCCCCTGATGTGTTGGATGAACTGTTGGCTAAATAGTGATATACCGCTTACCCACGATATACTAAAAGAAGCCCTAACATGGGAGTGTAGGTCCAAGGTTCCGTGGCTGAAGTACATCTGTGATTGTTTTACCGCAATAGGACGGGCTGATTTGTTTCTAATTCCAAACTCTATTACCAAATTGGATGTCACTCTTGTGAAAAATAAATTTCTGACAAATAGGTACTTAGCTCGGGAAGAGGTTGAGTTACAGAAAGACAGTGTTAGGAAACATGCATTACTCAAAACCTGTCTTCAAATGGAACCATATTTATCATGGCCCATGACAGGCTATGAACGCTATTTACTAACAAGGTTCCGTTTTGATTTGTTTCACATTTTACTGGCAGTACCGAGTGGAGCCCATCGAGGCCAAGTGCTGCCAGCTTGCGGCTGCGACGGAAAGTCTCTGCAAGACCTGGCGCACTTTTTATTTATTTGCCCTTTTTATACAGTACCCCGGAAGTTATACTTAAAACCTTGTCTGAAGGAACTGAAATTTGCACAGATTAAACCAGCACTTTATTACCTTCAACTCCTGAATTGTGACTGCACTTTATATGTATGTTGCTTCATGAAGTTAGCTATAAGATTCAGAAAAAGTATGGAGGGATAATAATGTTGCTGCTGTTAGGTATAATGCAAACTTTTTATCTTTGCTATAAGTATTTATATTTTTAATGTGTATATTCTGCCTGTTATTCGTGTTTTATAACGTTTACATAATCTTGTCTCATATATGAATTGGATCATCTGCTTTTTTAACTGTATGTTTATCAACTGTGCTTTTATGATTGTACAACTAACAATCTAATAAAGTTATTTGAACTGAACTGTATGTGAAAAATCAGATTGTTGGAAAAAATATGGCCAACAAGTTTCTTGACTGTTTAAACATTCTGCTTGTTGAAACACCTGAAGATTCCTATGATCAGTTCAAACACCACTCTATGTTGTGCCCCAAGTAAAAAATGTCTCCACTCCAAAAAGGCTCCTTTTGTGGCTAATAGTTCTTTCCAACACTGAATAGTTCCTTTCTGCAGGAGTGAATTTCATAGAAAAGAAAGCCATAGGATGTTTTTCGTCTACTTAATTAAGTTGAATCAGAACTCCTCCTATGGCATATTCGGAAGCATCTGTTTCCAGTATAAATGGTTGGTTAATATCTGGTTGTTGCAAGACCAGTGCTTTCACAAATTCAGGTTTCAATCTGGAAAAGACTCCAGAGGTACCATGTGAGTATTGAAAGTTTTGGTTCTTTTTGAAAAATTCAGTCATATGTAAAACTAGTTGAGAAAAGTCCCTAATGGATTTTTGATAATAGTTGGCTAGCCCCAGAAATCTTTTTTTTTCCTTTAATGTTGCAGGGATGGGCTTAGTATTGCTTGTACTTTTCTGTCAAACATTGCAAGGCCGTTTGATAACACGTACCTAAGGTATTACAAGGATTCCGGGTGAAAAATAATATTTTTACCTAGCTTGGATAGCAGTTTGTTTTCCTGTAATCTTAAGAGTTCTTGTTTTACATGTTGCATATGCTTGACTGGGTCTTTGGAAAAAATGACTATATCATCCAAATATACTACCATAGTCTGTAAAAGGAGTTCAGAAAATACAGCATTCGTAAAGTGTTGGAATATAGCAGGAGTGTTGCACAGATCAAATGGCATCACTTGGTATCCAAAATGTCTGAAGGGAGTTCTGAGTGCAGTTTTCCATTCGTCACCAGGACGGATCTGAATTAAATGATAGGCACCCCACAAGGCTAACTTGGCAAAGAGTTTTGCCCCTTGTACTTCTTCTGGAATATATGGAATTAAAGGCACTGGGTACTGGTCCTTGACAGTCATGTTCACAGAAAAAAAACATAGGTTTCAGGGGCGTTATAGTTAGCTGGACATTTCACGCGCACAAAACCATAGAAATTCCCCCGTTATAGTTAGTTCAGCTAACTATAACTCGCACGCCCGCAATGCACTGCTGATGACGTCACATATTACATCACTCATGACCTGGTCAGTGACATCACTCATGACATCACTGATGACATCATTGATGACATCATCCTTGTGATAGAGTGGCAGACCTCCTCTCACCCTAATATAACCTTTGATACACACACTCAAAAATAGGGCAGGCCCCCAGGGACCCCCAGTATTTTAGGGGAATTCGTTCCCCATCTGCTATCGCACGAGGGGGCATGTTTGCATAGTGCTGAGAGGGGGCATGGCCTCTGGCGAGATGCCTGTCTTTTATTGTCTTTATTTCTTTAAGAAGGGGGCTGTGTGGCCCCCCTTCTTTTTTTCCAATTTATTTGCCCTGGGGACCCCATCCCCCAGGGCCTGCCCCCTAATTTAAAAAAAACAAAAATTTTAAAGGGGGCAGCGTGGCCCCCCCTCCCGTGGCCTTAATTGGCCCCAGGGACCCCATCCCCCGGGGCATGGCTTTTTAAAAAAATGTCATTGTTTTGGAGGGGGGCTGCGTTGCCCCCCTCCTCAGGCCACTTATGGCCCCGGGGACCCGATCCCCCAGGCCGGTCTTTGTTTTATTATAATTTTAATAGATACATTTTTTAATTTTGGGGAGGGGGGCCGTGTGGTCCCCCTCCTGGGCCACTTGTAGCCCCGGCGACTCCATTTCCCGGGGCTGGCCCTCTCCGTTGGGGACAGTGGGGGGGTCCCCAATCCCCCCGTGGTCCCGCCGGATCCCTGCATCCCTCGGGAGCCGGCATTGCTTTTCCACATGGGGAGCTGCTACGATGCAGTTCCCTGTGTGGAAAAGCAATTTGAAAGAGAGAGCAGATTTCCCTGCTCTCTCTTTCAAAATCCAAACCAAGTTTGCTATGGCAGGGCGGGAGCTGCGAGGCTCCAGCCCTGCCATAGCAAACTACAATGTCCCGGGGGTGGGCACCCTGGGACACTGCAGTAGCCAACCCTGGTGGGTGGAGGTCCCCAGGGCCATGACAAGGCTCCAGGAGGGGGGCCGCGGGCCCCCCTCTTACAATTTACAAAGCCCCGGGGGTGGTGGTTCCCGGGGTTGGGGGGTCCGCCACGGACACCCCAAATATACTATTTAGTGCCCGGGGAGGTGGCGGTCATCGGGGCATGTGTGGGGGCTTGAGCCCCCCCACAGTTTGTTTTTTTAATGACACGCAACTCAAGCCCTGGTGGTGGTTCCCAGGGGCTGCGGGGGGCCGTGAACCACCCGCATATATTGTCTTAAAGCCCCGGAAATTGGCAGTTCCTGGGGCTTGGGGGGCCTTTGAGCCCCCCCCACCCATTTAATTACGAAGCCCCGGGGATGGCGGTCCATGGGGCTGGGGTAGGCTGGGAGCCCCCGCACATAATTTTCCAAAGCCCCGGGGGGTGGCTGTCCCTGGGGAGCTCCTCTGGGCCCCCATTACATAACACCATTGGCCTCTGGACTTGGTCCACCCGGGGGCTAAATAGCAACGAAGCACGGGAGCCCGCGCTTCATTTTTTATTCTCAGCAGGATTGAAGCACCCTGCGTGGATTTTGCCGATTTAAAAAAAATATATATTTTTTGGGCCCTGGGGGTCCTAGTTGGACCCCCTAAGAAGGCCTAGGGGGTCAGGGTGTTTCTACCCTGCCCCCTTTTTGCGTTTTGCGCTTTAGTTTGACTGATTTCTTGTGCCTCGGTTCTACCGAGGCACAAGATGGCTGCCAACACTTCCTGGTTTGGAGTGTTGACAGCCAATTAGCATAAATCTCTTTATCGGGAGGGTGCGCGGAGGGTGAGCGGATCCTCCACGGCCATAGATATCACTATCTTTATTCCTTAATTTCTCAAAAACTACTGAACGGATTTACACCAATTGTAAAAAGGTCGCTTTCTGAGCCAAGCAGTACCTTTTTGCCAAATTTGGTGTAATTCCGTTCAGCAGTTTTTGCTATAACAGTGTCTAAAGTTTCCTATGGGAAAATGATTTTTTCACCACTATTTTTTTAATTTCTCAGGAACTACTGAATGGATTTACACCATTTAAAAAAAGGGCGCTTTCTGAACCAAGGGCTACCTTTTTGCAAAATTTGGTGTAATTCCGTTCAGCAGTTCGGGCTGTAGCCGTGTCTAAAATATGGAAAATAACATAGGGAAAATGCGTTTTGGGACCCCCCTTTTTTCTCGGCCCCTGCTTGACGAATCACCCCGAAACGTTCAGGATAGGAGCGGACCGGAGCTGCCGGTACGTTTTGAAAATTTCGCGAAGATTCGTCAACCGGCGCCAAAGTTATTGCAAGTACAATGTTGCGGATTTCCTATGGAAAATAGGTCATAACTATAACTACCTACTGGTGACGGCCGAGCCAACGAAGGACTGCGAGGCTGGAAGCGCAGAGGCAGGAATCAACAAAACACCTGAAACAGTTTACTATCCCAAGCCGATCGCCCTCCAACTCAGCCTCTCACCTTGAGAATAGAAAACACTCCGGCTGTGTGGTGAGCGATCTTCCATGCTGAGAACCAATTGCATGCTGGAACATGCAGTCCTTAACCATGAACTGGGAGGAGCGCTCTGATACGAGATGCGGTGCAGGTGAGCCCCTCACTACTTTAGAGGAGGGGCATAACGAACAAAACAAGTAAAGACAATCTTGGGAGTACAACAACGGAGGCATCTGATGAGGCTACCGCCGAAACGCGACATGCCGTACACTATAGAAGAATTCCGTGAAGCCCAGCCGCGTCCCCTCATCTTTTTCTAACTGGGAAAAGAAGCCTTGGACATAATAGCGTGAGACCAATGACACGCAGAGGGGAGCCTTCCTTATGTGGTCTTCCGGTAGCGTTTAGGGTTCATTGGCATAACCCAGACCACCCCTGCACCCGACGGATGCGAAGGCATTGCTGCCAGCTGTCAGTCCGTGACACACACGGAGAGAACACGTTACTTTAACGATGTCTCCAAGCCGAACCAACGAAGGACTGCGAGGCTGGAAGCGCAGGGGCAGGAATAAACAAAACACCTGAAACAGTTTACTATCCCAAGCCGACCGCCCTCCAACTCAGCCTCTCACCTTGAGAATAGAAAACACTCCGGCTGTGTGGTGAGCGATCTTCCATGCTGAGAACCAATTGCATGCTGGAACATGCAGTCCTTAACCATGAACTGGGAGGAGCACTGATACGAGATGCGGTGCAGGTGAGCCCCTCACTACTTTAGAGGAGGGGCATAAAGAACAAAACAAGTAAAGACAATCTTGGGAGTACAACAACGGAGGCATCTGATGAGGCTACCGCCGAAACGCGTCATGCCGTACACTATAGAAGAATTCCGTGAAGCCCAGCCGCGTCCTCTCATCTTTTTCTAACTGGGAAAAGAAGCCTTGGACATATATATATATATATATATATCCAAACAATTTTCCTGTTTATGAAGAAAGCCACCAAGACAGGTAAATGATGGCCACAGTTCTTTATTGCAAGGAGCATCAGGGACCTTCTGCTTAGTTTCCACAAATTACATTCCAGCTGGTCGACGCGTTTCGTGTTCTTCCACACTTCTTCATAGACACTGGAACAAGGAACAGAGTCATGGCGATTTCAGAGCACTACTTAAATATTCATAGCCAACGCCCCAGTGGGTGTGGCCTCAGCGAGGCCCGATGGTCCATGTAGTGCGCTCTCTTCCTTCAGTGAGGGCCATGACCTTGCTCCGCATTTAAAGAAAATAAAACCGCAGTGGGTGGTGAAAACCGGGCTCAAGTCCCCAATGCCACTCTTTTCTTGCAATAACCGTCTCCCAACAAGGCGGCGTCGTTTGGCAGCGTCTTTGGAGTGCTAACAGCACCGGGGCTCTCAACGCGACTCAGGCAAGCCGCCGAAAATCCAAACAATTTGCCTGTTTATGAAGAAAGCCACCAAGACAGGTAAATGATGGCCACAGTTCTTTATTGCAAGGAGCATCAGGGACCTTCTGCTTAGTTTCCACAAATTACATTCCAGCTGGTTGACGCGTTTCGAGTTCTTCCACACTTCTTCATAGACACTGGAACAAGGAACAGAGTCATGGCGATTTTAGAGCACTACTTAAATATTCATAGCCAACGCCCCAGTGGGTGTGGCCTCAGCGAGGCCCGATGGTCCATGTAGTGCGCTCTCTTCCTTCAGTGAGGGCCATGACCTTGCTCCGCATTTAAAGAAAATAAAACCGCAGTGGGTGGTATATATATATATATATATATATATATATATATACATATATATATATATACATATATATATATACATATATATACATATATATATATATATATATATATATATATATATATATATATATATATATATATATATATATATATATATATATATATGTCCAGCTCCAAACACCAGCTAGCTGCACACATGAGCGGGTGCACGCCAAAACGGGGGTGTGCCCGTTATATAAATCAAAGCTCCAAACATCCACAAACGATAAGTCTGTATAGAAAGCAGCACACGCAGGGGGTGATTCCTCAGAAGATTTTAATGAGGAACCTCACAGCATACGACGCGTTTCGCCAGAGGGCTTCGTCAAGTAATGCAAAGAGCAAAGGCGCTCAACTCATTTTTAAACAAACAATCGTGCATCCACATGGTTGTTGAAAAGCAAAGAAGGACAATAATTGTGGCATCAAATGGATCGGCCATCTTTAGATGGTAAACTCAGACATGTGCGCATATATAAACACACAAAGAAAACCATCATTACTAGATATATATACATTATTTACATGAGATCCAACATAAATATGCTCGGAGTTACATGAAACATCTCGCCCAAGAATGGGCATGAACATTCATTCCATATGCCTTCAATGCACAATGATATTCATGGGAATGCATAGAAGGACTGTAGGTATGGTGACAAATGGGTCAGCCATCAGCAGATGGTAAACCCAAACCTGTGCGCATATATAGACACAAGCCGAAAGCCATCGTTTCTGAATGTATACATATATCTAGCCCACAAATGGGCATGAACATTGGTCCCATAAGCCTTCAATGCATAATACCGCCCTGAATGGGCAAAACACAGGAAAGCAGTGATAAAGGTACCATTGATCAGAGTACCTAACAATGTAAAGGGGCAACATTAACTTCTGCTGGTATACAAATATCCCCCCAATTTAATGCTAGCAGTGTTGAAATGATCGTAAAGCTAATCTTAGAGATATATTCATACTGCAATAACATGCCATCTGGCAGATTCGTGAATATCAGTGCCCACACTGGGCTATGTATCAACTGCTACTCCTGTAGGAAAGAAAATATCAAGTGGATGCACCCACAAATATCAAATCGAATAATATCTATTTACAAATATCTAAAACCAGAATTACTGACATGAAAAGAGACCTAATGAGAAACTATTTACATATAAGAGAATGTCCCGATACAAAAGAATCACAAGCAGAACAGACATGTTTAACCCAAATGAACCGAAAGTTCTTCATGCATATTAAGGCCGTTCGGGTGTTTGCTCTGCAGATCAATAATATATCGGGACTCCAATCTCCGCAGTTTTTGTAAACGATCACCCCCCCTGATGCTAGCTGCTACACTATCGAGACAGATGTAAGTTAACAGATCCCTGTTGCTCTTGTGTTTTTTCTCGAAGTGCCTCGCTACGGGGTAAGTGACATCCTTTTTAGCTATTGCACGCATGTGCTCTAGTATCCTTAGTTTCACAGCATTGGTGGTACTGCCAATGTAGTTTAAACCACAAGGGCAGGTGAGACAGTAGATTACATATGCAGTAGAGCACGTCAGGAACTTCATTATCTTTTTAGGTGTAGAAAGACCTGGCACATTATAAGCAAGCGTCCGCTTGCTATATTTGCAGGCCTTACACCGGCCACATGGATAGAAGCCATTCAAGACAGGGAGTTTCGATTTCTTCTCAGGAGCAATGTAATGACTCGAGACCAACTGGTCTCTGAGAGATCTCGCCTTCCTGAACGTTACAAGGGGATTACTGGGTAACTCAGCTTTGATGATATTGTCTGACATAAGAATACTCCAATTCTTTTTGAGTATCTTTTTAATTTGCCCAGCATTACTGGAAAAAGTGGTGATTAAACGAAATGCACCGTTTTTGGTTTTGACAGTTTTTTTCGTCTCCAACAGTGATTTCCTCTGCATCTTATTGGCTCGATCGAAAGCACTACTAAGCACTTTATCGCTATAACCCCTTACCCTGAATCTCTGAAGACTAGCAGCCGCTGCCTTCTTGAAATCATCAGGATTTGAATTATTACGCCTTAGCCTCAAAAGTTCCCCATACGGTATACTTTCGACCAATTGGCGTGGATGGCTACTGGTGGCAAACAGGGTGGAATTACCTGCCGTCTCTTTTCTGAATAATTTGGTTTGCACCATACCCTTGTCATCAATATACACTGTCAGATCTAAATAGTTGACGGAGCTCCTACTGATATGCCCTGTGAATTTTAAATTCATGTCATTGTTGTTAAGCATATCTATGAACACATTAGCAGATTTCACAGGACTATCAAGAATAATGAATAAGTCGTCAATATAACGATGCCAGCCTATGATTCTGTTATCCCACTCCGGATCAATTACTTTCCAGGTGGCCTGTTCTTCCCATCTCCCTACAAACAGGTTGGCAAAGCTGGGAGCCGAGCAAGCTCCCATGGCGACTCCTGAGATCTGCCTGTAAAGCTGGTTGCTGAAAAGAAAGATGTTATTTTTCAAGCTGAAACTCATAAAGTCAAGCAACATCTTATTGTGTTCATAATAACAAATAGGACGTTTGTCTAGAAAGCTCGCCATAGATCTTAAACCGTCCTCATGTGATATACATGTGTATAAACTGGCAATGTCCAGTACCATCATGCAGTAAGTCTCTTTCCAAACAATAGTATTGATCAGAGTCAAAAAATGTTTAGTATCTCTAAGATACGAAGGCAATGACGTGACCAAGGGGGAGAGAAATGAATCCACAAAAATTGAGAGGTTTTCCGTGAGACTGCCGTTAGAGGCAACTATGGGCCTTCCTGGTGGGTTGCATAAGTCTTTGTGTACCTTGGGCAGGTAGTAAAAGGTGGGGATGACAGGGCTAAGGCAGCGCAGAAACAAATATTCATCTGTGCTGAGCATATTGTTGTTGTACCATTTAGTTATCATATCATGGTACTCACCCACACTTCTGTTGTAGTCAGTCTCACCCACCTTGATGTAGGTATCAATGTCACCAAGAAGTCGTTTGGCCTCTTTCTCATATTGTTCGGCGGTCAAAAGCACAATGTTACCCCCCTTATCAGAGGGTTTACAGACCAAGCCAGAGTCTGAGCACAGTTTGTTGAGGGCGATCTTCTGTTTGTTGGTGAAATTATCGTTTGGCAAAGCATATTGTTTCACCTTACGTAGTCTGGTGAGGTCTCTCAAAACAGCATCTGAGAATATATCAATAGCATCAGTGCTCATGATCGGCATAAAGGTAGATTGGGGTTTGAAATCACTACAACCACCTTCCTGTCGAATGTTGGAGGCCGCCAGTATCTGGGTGTTCGTGATTTCCACTTCCTGATCCAAGTTAATCTCTCGGTCAAGGCTCTCCATAGCCTGCAGACCCCTCAATTCTCGGCAACCAAGACTAACATCCGTATTTTCACTACTACGCACTGTGCTCTCTGTGTGTGGCTTCAATTTGAAAAATTTATATAGTTTTAGCTTGCGCGTGAACTTAAAAAGATCTATCCGCGTCTGAGCAAATTCGAAGTTTCTTTGGGGACAAAAGGATAAACCCAGTTGAAGGATGGAATGTTCTTCAGTGGTGAGTACTTTATTAGTTAGGTTGATGATAGTTAATTTGTCGGATGTATTAGAATCTTCAAAATCCCAACTTAATTCTTTTTCTTTGCATAGATCTTCTTGCTGCGTGTTACTGGTGGTGAACCTGGAGGTTTTCTTCCCGCAGCCGCCCCTCCTCGTCTTCCTCTTGGTCCTTGATTGTCCGGGGGTTTGCCCCTGCTGCCTTCCAGCAAATTGTTGCGCATGACTTGATATTCCACCTGAAAAGAAGAAGCCTCTTCACTCCCTTCTTCACTCATGGCGTCATCCGCATTGGCATCGGATTCAGAGGTTGGAGGTTCCTCAATGCTGGGTCCACTTGCCTTTTTTCTCAGTTGTTTTCTGGTGTGATCGTATTTTTTGGCAAAAGTTAATACTCTTCCCATTTTATAATCATTTTCGTCCCTTTCGAATTTTTCTTCCTTTCGTTGTTTTATTTTTTGTTCATATTTTTTCAGACGTTTTTTAATTTGTTCACGCTTATCTTCCAAGCCGGTCTGATCCTCTTCCTTCAGTAGTTCATCCTCCAACTCCTTGATCTGAGTCAGAGCTTTATCTCTGTCACTCCAGGCAAAGCGAACTAGTATTTGCAAACTACCCCTACAGGATGCTGCGGTGTGTTCTGCCCAAGCATCCAATAATTTGGGGTCCGGATTTTCATATGCTGGGATCGTGTATATTCTCAAACCCCGAGGGACTCGGTCAACATCAATATAGTTTTGCAATGATGTTGCCTCCCACCACTTGCGAATTTCTCTCTCATAAAGCCGTTCTAACGTGGCCAATTTAGAGTTTAAAGTGGTGTTGCCCCCTCCAGCATTACTAGTGCCCGCCTTGTGTGTCCCGTCTGGTTTTTTCTTATTTTTGAACATTCCAAGTTCCGCCTCTCGCCTCTCTGCCTCGCTAAACATGATGAAAGGTAGTGCAGCCGCAACTACCTGTATCAGACAAGCTGCCTCCCCCCCTCGCTCAAAGTTAAATGCCAATGCGCAACAGAAGTCCAATCGTCGATTGCGCAAATTCCGCTTATTCCCCGAATGCAACTGACACGCTGAACTCTTGTGAGTATTACAGTACCTCGCAGCAATGTCTTTAGGATCCGGTAAATGCGGTACACGTAGATGGCAAACTCGGTGCAGCCGGTAAATCAAATGTCCAGCTCCAAACACCAGCTAGCTGCACACATGAGCGGGTGCACGCCAAAACGGGGGTGTGCCCGTTATATAAATCAAAGCTCCAAACATCCACAAACGATAAGTCTGTATAGAAAGCAGCACACGCAGGGGGTGATTCCTCAGAAGATTTTAATGAGGAACCTCACAGCATACGACGCGTTTCGCCAGAGGGCTTCGTCAAGTAATGCAAAGAGCAAAGGCGCTCAACTCATTTTTAAACAAACAATCGTGCATCCACATGGTTGTTGAAAAGCAAAGAAGGACAATAATTGTGGCATCAAATGGATCGGCCATCTTTAGATGGTAAACTCAGACATGTGCGCATATATAAACACACAAAGAAAACCATCATTACTAGATATATATACATTATTTACATGAGATCCAACATAATACCGGTATTATGCATTGAAGGCTTATGGGACCAATGTTCATGCCCATTTGTGGGCTAGATATATGTATACATTCAGAAACGATGGCTTTCGGCTTGTGTCTATATATGCGCACAGGTTTGAGTTTACCATCTGCTGATGGCTGACCCATTTGTCACCATACCTACAGTCCTTCTATGCATTCCCATGAATATCATTGTGCATTGAAGGCATATGGAATGAATGTTCATGCCCATTCTTGGGCGAGATGTTTCATGTAACTCCGAGCATATTTATGTTGGATCTCATGTAAATAATGTATATATATCTAGTAATGATGGTTTTCTTTGTGTGTTTATATATGCGCACATGTCTGAGTTTACCATCTAAAGATGGCCGATCCATTTGATGCCACAATTATTGTCCTTCTTTGCTTTTCAACAACCATGTGGATGCACGATTGTTTGTTTAAAAATGAGTTGAGCGCCTTTGCTCTTTGCATTACTTGACGAAGCCCTCTGGCGAAACGCGTCGTATGCTGTGAGGTTCCTCATTAAAATCTTCTAAGGAATCACCCCCTGCGTGTGCTGCTTTCTATACAGACTTATCGTTTGTGGATGTTTGGAGCTTTGATATATATATATATATATGCCAGCTCCAATTTCCCAAAATACCCAGCCGGGTTTGTAGAAATAACGGCACTCACACAGGCAGCGGCAATCTTTTAGCAGGGCGGTTTATTTACAAAAGGCAAACAAACGCGTTTCGGGACTAGAAATCCCTTCGTCAGTGTTATCGTTTGGGCGCCAAACTTTTTTTCTTTTTAAACACTGTTCATGCCTACTGTTGACATAAACAAAGGACTGATGCATTGCGTCTATAGGGCGCGCCATCTTTGAACGCCTTACATTTCACACATTTCGTCTTAATGACTACATATAAAGCAGTACTTCTTTTGTGTACAAAAAACGTCGACAACGTTATTAGTGTGTTTAACACTTAAAACATATCGTCGTGTATCGGCAAGTTTCAATTCATATTTCGAATCCTTTCATTCCCAAAAGTGGCCAAATGCCTGAGAAACAATGCATTACTAAGAATGCACAATTAAAGCCAAACATCGCTATATTTATAAACAACGCTATTTCAAGCAAATCTTGCCGTGGATCGGCATTTGCAACCTAAAATCAGGTTGCATAATTCTCAGGACACCGGCCATGGGATCAACACAACAGCATAACTCATTAAGACGACAAAAAATTACCTACAATATATACATTTTCAAAAAGATAACCCTGATACATACTTTAAAGCATTCCAAAAACATTACAGACCAATATCATCTGATTTAGACACATTCCTCACGATATTTAGCCCAAGTGAGAGGCAAGTTCCTCCCCCATATTCAATCCCTTCGGAGCCTTGGTCTCAAGGTCGATGATAAATCTAGACTCTAATCGTCTCAAGACCTGCAGCCGGTTACCTCCTCTTGGGATCTCAGCTGCTTGATCTAAGCAGAAATATCTTAGTAAAGTCCTATCACTTTTGTGCTTTATGGCAAAATGCCTTGCTACCGGGTAGCTGAAATCCTTATTGGCAATAGCCCGCATGTGTTCAAGTATCCGAAGTTTAACGGGATTGATGGTACTGCCCACATACCTCAATGAACACGGGCAGATCAGGCAGTAAACTGCGTGATCTGTGTGACAAGACATGAACTTAGTGATTTTTCTAGCTTGACGGCCAGGCACCTCATATGCTAGCGTTCTCTTGCTTGCTGAGCAAGCTTTACATTTCCCGCACGGGAAAAACCCCTTGGCCTCTTTTAGGGTACCCAGTTGTTTCCTTTCAATTGGTAGATAGCTATGAACTAACTCATCTCGCAGAGACCTTGCCCTCCTAAAAGTGATGGCTGGCACAGCTGGAATATCAGAGCCCACAATTGGATCTGATTTCAATATGTGCCAATGTTTGGACAAGATTGATCTCAATCTAAAAGAGTTTGCAGCGTATGGTGTGATCATTCTGAACTGTACCTTTTCAGATTGAGTCAATGCCTTCTTTTTAAACAGTTGGCTGCGAGGGATTTTTCTTACTTTCTTTAAGGTTTCATATAGCTTGTTGGTATTATAGCCTCTGTTTTTGAACCTAGTTATACTGTCACTGGCTGCTCTTTCAAAATCTTCATCATGGGTGCAATTTCGTTTTAATCGTAACATTTCCCCATAGGGGATGTTGGAGATTAATTTGCGGGAATGACTACTTGAAGCGTGTAAAACGCTATTCCCTGCAGTTGGCTTACGATAGAGCTGGGTACTTATTTTTCCATTCCTCACACTTACTTCTAAGTCAAGGTAGTTGACCCTTTCTCTGCTAATATCCCCAGTAAATACCAAATTGCACTCATTGTTATTGAGCACTGCAATGTACTCTACAGCCTCCTCCATAGACCCGTTCCATACCAGGAGCAGGTCATCAATATACCTGCTCCATGCCACTATCTTATCGTTCCATACGGCATTGTTGGGGGACCAGGCTACCTGCTCCTCCCACCAGCCCACGAATAAATTCGCGTAGCTGGGGGCGAAGCAGGAACCCATCGCCGTACCGGAACACTGTTGGTATATAGTCTCCTGAAAAAGAAAGATGTTATTGTAGAGACAAAATCTTATAAGTTCTAACAGCATTTTGTTGTGTAATGCAAATTTTAGTTCTCTTCGATTCAGGAAAAACTCAACAGCTTTCATGCCTTGTTCGTGGTCTATACAAGTGTAGAGGCTTGTTATATCAAGTGTGATCAATATGTAACTTGGTTGCCAAATGATAGACTCCATTTTTTCAATAAAATCTGTAGTCTCTTACATAAGATTTCAAAGATAAAACAAAGCCAAAAAGAAAGTGATCCAAAAATTTTGAAAGGTTCTCAGTTAAACCTCCAATGGAGGAGATAATGGGTCTCCCAGGGGGGTTGTTAATGCTCTTATGGACCTTGGGCAGGTGGTAAAAACAAGGTAGGATTGGATTCGTGGTCTTGAGAAAGAGATATTCGTCCAAGTCGATCATTTGTCGATCGTGCCATTTCTTAAGCAAGTTGTACAGTTCCTCAATGCTGGCAAGATAATCCTTTTTTGTGATGATATTATAACAACTTCGATCATCCAGCTGTCGTTTCGCTTCTGCAACATACTGCAATTTCGACATGATAACTATGTTGCCTCCTTTGTCGGAGGGTTTGCAAATGATCTTAGGGTCCTCCGTCAGGCATCTCAGTGCCTGTTGTTGTTTCCTTGTCATGTTATAGTTCTTTTTCTTGGAGTTTGGTTCTACCCTCATGGCAGCCAGATCCCTGGTTACCACTTCTGCAAAGACGTCAATCGCATCTGCTGCAGTTTGAGGGACAAATCGTGAGGCAGGTTTGAAGCTGGTCTTCAATGCTTCCTGTTCTACGTTGACATAGTCTAATCGCTGTGTTAATGTACTGTTAGTTGCGATAATTTGCATGTCATTCTCACTTCTGAGACTCTCCAAAACTTCGCAAGCTGTGAGGTCATTGACCGTAAGGAGGTCGGTATCTTTGTTACCCCTGAGATGTTTGGATTCTTGTTTAGTAGGTTTTATCTTGAAAAACTTGTGCAGCTTGATCTTACGAGTAAAGTTATAAAGGTCTATGCGTGTCTGTGTGTATTCCATATCTTTGTTTGGACAGAATGTTAGGCCCAACTTCAAAACAGACTCTTCAGATGGTGTTAAGGTCCTTTCAGACAGATTGACAATGGTTAATTGGTCTTGAGTATTCACCACTTGCCCCTCCTTTGGCTCCTGGTCACTCTTGTTGTTGGTCTTGTTTGTCCTCTGCCTTTTGGCTTTCCATCCTCCTCGCCGTGTTTGCCTGCGTTTTCTGGGGGCTTGTTTTTCCCGCCCCTCAGCCAGCTCTCCCGAATAACTTTGAACTCCTGCTGAAAAGGAGTCTTCGTGATTGCTGTCGCCTGCACTGCGGCACCACCTGGCATTTCATCGCCCGAGTGTTCACTCTGGGTAATGTCAGAGTCCGAGGTCTCTACTCTGGTTGCTGTTGAGGTGCCCATCGCCTGATTTTTCTTGGCCAACTCTTTGCGAGGCTGATCATATTTTTTATGGAAAGTCAGAACCCTTCCCATTGCATAGTCCCGCTCGTCCCGGTCGAATTTCTCTTGTTTTCTAAGTTTGATCTTGGTCTCATACTTCTGGAGTCTTTTTTTCATGTTTGCTCTAAGTTCTTCCTGTTCCTCTTTGTTCGCATTCTTTGAGATCTCTTCTTCCAATTCCTCTATTTCTTTTACGACTTTATCACGGTCGCTCCATGCAAACTGGATGAGAATCTCCAGCATACCCTTGCAAGAGTTAGCAATATGTGATGCCCATGTTTCTAATAATTGGGGGTCTGGGTTCTCATATGCGGGTACCGTAAAGATCCGAAGACCTCGAGGCACTCTCTGTACCTCTACGTATCCCTGCAATGACGTACCCTCCCACCACTTGCGGAGTTCCCGTTCATATAATTTCTCGAGTTTCTGGAACTGCGTAGCTAGGGTATTGGAGACAGGAACACTTGTTGCTAATGATGGTTTTGAGACATCAGGATTTTTGTTTTTGAAAATGTCTCCCGCCGCATCGCGGCGCTCCGACATGTTGAACATTTTTCTCTTGTTGCCACAGTTTTCGGTCTCCCGGTCCCGGGAGCCAAACCTTGTTGGCGCCCGCTTATTGCCAGCTACCCTAACGCCCAACCGTCACAATAGAGTTGCGCGGGAGAAGTGCATAAATATACAGGCTTACCGTTTTTCAAAAGTCCGCCTGTTTTCGCACTCCCCGCTTCACTCCGGACTCTTGTTGCTCCCAGAAGTAAGACGACAAAGTTCTCCTATTTTCAAAAAGAAGGGAGAGGGTCCGTGGACGGTGGTGCACTCACTGCGAATTAATGAAAGCTCCAACACACCATAACGTGAGTCACTCACAGGGCGGGTGCCGCGTAGAACGATGGTGTTCGCGTCCCATATGCCAGCTCCAATTTCCCAAAATACCCAGCCGGGTTTGTAGAAATAACGGCACTCACACAGGCAGCGGCAATCTTTTAGCAGGGCGGTTTATTTACTTGCTTGAAATAGCGTTGTTTATAAATATAGCGATGTTTGGCTTTAATTGTGCATTCTTAGTAATGCGTTGTTTCTCAGGCATTTGGCCACTTTTGGGAATGAAAGGATTCGAAATATGAATTGAAACTTGCCGATACACGGCGATATGTTTTAAGTGTTAAACACACTAATAACGTTGTCGACGTTTTTTGTACACAAAAGAAGTACTGCTTTATATGTAGTCATTAAGACGAAATGTGTGAAATGTAAGGCGTTCAAAGATGGCGCGCCCTATAGACGCAATGCATCAGTCCTTTGTTTATGTCAACAGTAGGCATGAACAGTGTTTAAAAAGAAAAAAAGTTTGGCGCCCAAACGATAACACTGACGAAGGGATTTCTAGTCCCGAAACGCGTTTGTTTGCCTTTTGTAAATAAACCGCCCTGCTAAAAGATTGCCGCTGCCTGTGTGAGTGCCGTTATTTCTACAAACCCGGCTGGGTATTTTGGGAAATTGGAGCTGGCATATGGGACGCGAACACCATCGCGCTACGCGGCACCCGCCCTGTGAGTGACTCACGTTATGGTGTGTTGGAGCTTTCATTAATTCGCAGTGAGTGCACCACCGTCCACGGACCCTCTCCCTTCTTTTTGAAAATAGGAGAACTTTGTCGTCTTACTTCTGGGAGCAACAAGAGTCCGGAGTGAAGCGGGGAGTGCGAAAACAGGCGGACTTTTGAAAAACGGTAAGCCTGTATATTTATGCACTTCTCCCGCGCAACTCTATTGTGACGGTTGGGCGTTAGGGTAGCTGGCAATAAGCGGGCGGCAACAAGGTTTGGCTCCCGGGACCGGGAGACCGAAAACTGTGGCAACAAGAGAAAAATGTTCAACATGTCGGAGCGCCGCGATGCGGCGGGAGACATTTTCAAAAACAAAAATCCTGATGTCTCAAAACCATCATTAGCAACAAGTGTTCCTGTCTCCAATACCCTAGCTACGCAGTTCCAGAAACTCGAGAAATTATATGAACGGGAACTGCGCAAGTGGTGGGAGGGTACGTCATTGCAGGGATACGTAGAGGTACAGAGAGTGCCTCGAGGTCTTCGGATCTTTACGGTACCCGCATATGAGAACCCAGACCCCCAATTATTAGAAACATGGGCATCACATATTGCTAACTCTTGCAAGGGTATGCTGGAGATTCTCATCCAGTTTGCATGGAGCGACCGTGATAAAGTCGTAAAAGAAATAGAGGAATTGGAAGAAGAGATCTCAAAGAATGCGAACAAAGAGGAACAGGAAGAACTTAGAGCAAACATGAAAAAAAGACTCCAGAAGTATGAGACCAAGATCAAACTTAGAAAACAAGAGAAATTCGACCGGGACGAGCGGGACTATGCAATGGGAAGGGTTCTGACTTTCCATAAAAAATATGATCAGCCTCGCAAAGAGTTGGCCAAGAAAAATCAGGCGATGGGCACCTCAACAGCAACCAGAGTAGAGACCTCGGACTCTGACATTACCCAGAGTGAACACTCGGGCGATGAAATGCCAGGTGGTGCCGCAGTGCAGGCGACAGCAATCACGAAGACTCCTTTTCAGCAGGAGTTCAAAGTTATTCGGGAGAGCTGGCTGAGGGGCGGGAAAAACAAGCCCCCAGAAAACGCAGGCAAACACGGCGAGGAGGATGGAAAGCCAAAAGGCAGAGGACAAACAAGACCAACAACAAGAGTGACCAGGAGCCAAAGGAGGGGCAAGTGGTGAATACTCAAGACCAATTAACCATTGTCAATCTGTCTGAAAGGACCTTAACACCATCTGAAGAGTCTGTTTTGAAGTTGGGCCTAACATTCTGTCCAAACAAAGATATGGAATACACACAGACACGCATAGACCTTTATAAGTTTACTCGTAAGATCAAGCTGCACAAGTTTTTCAAGATAAAACCTACTAAACAAGAATCCAAACATCTCAGGGGTAACAAAGATACCGACCTCCTTACGGTCAATGACCTCACAGCTTGCGAAGTTTTGGAGAGTCTCAGAAGTGAGAATGACATGCAAATTATCGCAACTAACAGTACATTAACACAGCGATTAGACTATGTCAACGTAGAACAGGAAGCATTGAAGACCAGCTTCAAACCTGCCTCACGATTTGTCCCTCAAACTGCAGCAGATGCGATTGACGTCTTTGCAGAAGTGGTAACCAGGGATCTGGCTGCCATGAGGGTAGAACCAAACTCCAAGAAAAAGAACTATAACATGACAAGGAAACAACAACAGGCACTGAGATGCCTGACGGAGGACCCTAAGATCATTTGCAAACCCTCCGACAAAGGAGGCAACATAGTTATCATGTCGAAATTGCAGTATGTTGCAGAAGCGAAACGACAGCTGGATGATCGAAGTTGTTATAATATCATCACAAAAAAGGATTATCTTGCCAGCATTGAGGAACTGTACAACTTGCTTAAGAAATGGCACGATCGACAAATGATCGACTTGGACGAATATCTCTTTCTCAAGACCACGAATCCAATCCTACCTTGTTTTTACCACCTGCCCAAGGTCCATAAGAGCATTAACAACCCCCCTGGGAGACCCATTATCTCCTCCATTGGAGGTTTAACTGAGAACCTTTCAAAATTTTTGGATCACTTTCTTTTTGGCTTTGTTTTATCTTTGAAATCTTATGTAAGAGACTCTACAGATTTTATTGAAAAAATGGAGTCTATCATTTGGCAACCAAGTTACATATTGATCACACTTGATATAACAAGCCTCTACACTTGTATAGACCACGAACAAGGCATGAAAGCTGTTGAGTTTTTCCTGAATCGAAGAGAACTAAAATTTGCATTACACAACAAAATGCTGTTAGAACTTATAAGATTTTGTCTCTACAATAACATCTTTCTTTTTCAGGAGACTATATACCAACAGTGTTCCGGTACGGCGATGGGTTCCTGCTTCGCCCCCAGCTACGCGAATTTATTCGTGGGCTGGTGGGAGGAGCAGGTAGCCTGGTCCCCCAACAATGCCGTATGGAACGATAAGATAGTGGCATGGAGCAGGTATATTGATGACCTGCTCCTGGTATGGAACGGGTCTATGGAGGAGGCTGTAGAGTACATTGCAGTGCTCAATAACAATGAGTGCAATTTGGTATTTACTGGGGATATTAGCAGAGAAAGGGTCAACTACCTTGACTTAGAAGTAAGTGTGAGGAATGGAAAAATAAGTACCCAGCTCTATCGTAAGCCAACTGCAGGGAATAGCGTTTTACACGCTTCAAGTAGTCATTCCCGCAAATTAATCTCCAACATCCCCTATGGGGAAATGTTACGATTAAAACGAAATTGCACCCATGATGAAGATTTTGAAAGAGCAGCCAGTGACAGTATAACTAGGTTCAAAAACAGAGGCTATAATACCAACAAGCTATATGAAACCTTAAAGAAAGTAAGAAAAATCCCTCGCAGCCAACTGTTTAAAAAGAAGGCATTGACTCAATCTGAAAAGGTACAGTTCAGAATGATCACACCATACGCTGCAAACTCTTTTAGATTGAGATCAATCTTGTCCAAACATTGGCACATATTGAAATCAGATCCAATTGTGGGCTCTGATATTCCAGCTGTGCCAGCCATCACTTTTAGGAGGGCAAGGTCTCTGCGAGATGAGTTAGTTCATAGCTATCTACCAATTGAAAGGAAACAACTGGGTACCCTAAAAGAGGCCAAGGGGTTTTTCCCGTGCGGGAAATGTAAAGCTTGCTCAGCAAGCAAGAGAACGCTAGCATATGAGGTGCCTGGCCGTCAAGCTAGAAAAATCACTAAGTTCATGTCTTGTCACACAGATCACGCAGTTTACTGCCTGATCTGCCCGTGTTCATTGAGGTATGTGGGCAGTACCATCAATCCCGTTAAACTTCGGATACTTGAACACATGCGGGCTATTGCCAATAAGGATTTCAGCTACCCGGTAGCAAGGCATTTTGCCATAAAGCACAAAAGTGATAGGACTTTACTAAGATATTTCTGCTTAGATCAAGCAGCTGAGATCCCAAGAGGAGGTAACCGGCTGCAGGTCTTGAGACGATTAGAGTCTAGATTTATCATCGACCTTGAGACCAAGGCTCCGAAGGGATTGAATATGGGGGAGGAACTTGCCTCTCACTTGGGCTAAATATCGTGAGGAATGTGTCTAAATCAGATGATATTGGTCTGTAATGTTTTTGGAATGCTTTAAAGTATGTATCAGGGTTATCTTTTTGAAAATGTATATATTGTAGGTAATTTTTTGTCGTCTTAATGAGTTATGCTGTTGTGTTGATCCCATGGCCGGTGTCCTGAGAATTATGCAACCTGATTTTAGGTTGCAAATGCCGATCCACGGCAAGATTTGCTTGAAATAGCGTTGTTTATAAATATAGCGATGTTTGGCTTTAATTGTGCATTCTTAGTAATGCGTTGTTTCTCAGGCATTTGGCCACTTTTGGGAATGAAAGGATTCGAAATATGAATTGAAACTTGCCGATACACGGCGATATGTTTTAAGTGTTAAACACACTAATAACGTTGTCGACGTTTTTTGTACACAAAAGAAGTACTGCTTTATATGTAGTCATTAAGACGAAATGTGTGAAATGTAAGGCGTTCAAAGATGGCGCGCCCTATAGACGCAATGCATCAGTCCTTTGTTTATGTCAACAGTAGGCATGAACAGTGTTTAAAAAGAAAAAAAGTTTGGCGCCCAAACGATAACACTGACGAAGGGATTTCTAGTCCCGAAACGCGTTTGTTTGCCTTTTGTAAATAAACCGCCCTGCTAAAAGATTGCCGCTGCCTGTGTGAGTGCCGTTATTTCTACAAACCCGGCTGGGTATTTTGGGAAATTGGAGCTGGCATATGGGACGCGAACACCATCGCGCTACGCGGCACCCGCCCTGTGAGTGACTCACGTTATGGTGTGTTGGAGCTTTCATATATCCTTTTGGAGGAGATTTGTGGACATCAATTTTGCGCGATTTCCAGTGTCGCGCTTGTAAAGGCCCCCGCATTTCCAAGAGGCTTTGGTTTCGCTGGTCTCCACTTCGGTGCTTTCTTGGAATCCTGGGTACAGGATAGACCAAAGCCCACCCCCAAGCCCGGGATGAGAAGGAGCGGTGTTGATGTCACTGCCATCACGCTGGGCGAGGTGACACTGTTAACCTTGCCCCCGCTTATAGGAATCCTGCGGTAAGGTGGTTGATGCGGTTGGGGACGCAAGGAGGCACTCTAATTTCGGGACTTATGGACATTGGGGCTCTATATGGCACTAATTCCGCCCACGCATTTCCTACCGGCATGCAGAAGTGTATGCTGGGACCTGTAGGCGCTATGCAAGAGGCGTCCACATGGAGGTTAAGGCGATAGGATTGAACCTGAAGGGGCGGAGCAGTGCTTTCAGAAGCAGGGCGGGGCAGGACACTTAAGTCTGGGATACTCACCTGCTCTCTGATTGTTACACCCATGGCGCTGAAGAAGGCAGAGGACGCCGAAATGCATTCGCCACAGCGGGTGTTTTGAACCTCTATTTTGCCATCTGTTCTGGAATAAAGGTGTTTCCAACGTTTCCCCTGCTGTGGCCTTTTCTTCCTTTTGGAGGAGATTTGTGGATATATATATATATATATATATATATATATATATATATATATATATATATATATATATATATATATATATATACATATACATATACTCATATATTGCCTGTGGAATATGTCAGCAGCTTGCATGTAAAGTAGTTAAGAAAGACACCTTAACATGCCCAAACCAAGATGGCGATGGTAGAAGAGGCCGTCCCACGTCCCTCCTGCCGCCAAAGAAAAAAGGCTGGGTGGTAAAAGAGACTAGCAGGGCCTTAAGAGCTGCAGTGTGGCAATGTTTGCAATGTAAAATAGAGCACGCTATCTGTGTGCAAAAGCTGTGTAATGTGGATCTGAATATAATGAAGTGTTGTCTTAGATGCTCTTGTTCAAATCACAATGCTTTGTTCCTGTGGAGAAGCAATACTAGTTTCATTGTGGTAACACATCACAATCAATTTCCCGGGCAGACTAATAAACCCGTCTTCATCAAGATTACAATACATTGAGATTGTTGTATTCCAGTCTCAATAAATTTCAGCAGTACCATTAGAGAGTTGTTAACCCCTGTGGCAGCACATTTATGAATCATTGTAAATATGTATAACAAATTACATTGATCACTCTTCACAATGATGATAATTATCAGCCAAGTCAACTTACTAACTACTATATGTACTTCCATTAAAACTCTCATATCTCTTACCTTGGATTACTCTGACCCCGAGAACTTCTTTCATGTCTTCCATTCTAGATATCTTAAGGATGGTCATAATTTTTTCTCCAATGCTTAAGGTAGAGCTGAGATGAAGAACAACCACCAGTGACCATGCTTTAGTGCTTGTGCTTGCCAACTCGCTTAGTTACCTAACATTTAAAGGTTTGGAAACCTGTTTTTAATGTTCTCTACATCATATAGATATGTTCATACTGTACTTATTGTGTCCATTATCTCCTTCGACATGGATAAATGGACATTTATCCTTGAAGCAGTCACCTGCCATGTTACCACTCTGATCTCCTTTAGAAGATTTTCGTTTATGAAGGTTTAGGTTTAGGATGCAGATAACATAATTTTCTCCCCTGAGAATGTCTCTTTCTACGTATCTAGGTACACAAAAATAGTTGTTTTGACTATTGTATTTCGTTCATTTTGCTACAAAGCTAAATTTTGCATGGTTAATTGTTTCCGATGAAGATCAGATTGCCACTTTTGGATAGTCTTCGGCTTGTCAACACTTCATTTTGCTCAAGAAGCCTCCTGCACATTTCATTTTTGCTTACCATTGGAAGATGGATCAGATACTGTGAAAGGAGATTTAAATACTATTGAAGATGTGGACTCAAAGATTATCTCTCCCAGCATCTCTTTAGATTATTTGCTTTTCTCTTGTAGTTGGGCCACCAAGGAAAAAGTTGGAATTTCCAGTTCTTGGAGTTGTTCTCCAAGAACAAACTCCAAGAACTGGATGGGTTAATTTTCAGTTTCCCATTCAGGAAATTGATCTGAATCTGCTTTTTTTCCTCCAAGAACAGGATGGGTTAATTTTCAGTTTCCCATACAGGAAATTGGTCTGAATCTGTTTCTTTTTCTCCGCAAAGAAGCAAAGAAATGGTGTCAGGACTGTATGATATCAGCACTCAGGAATCTCTAGAATGACTAGAATCTCCTTCTAGACTCTGATCCTCCCAACTCGCCATCGCCTCCATCCCCAGGGTCCACAAGACCAGAACCGGAGGAAGTTTGTTCTCCTACCTCGCCACACAGACATGGAACTCCCTAGCCCTGCACCTCAGGAAATCAGCGTCACTTGACCCAATTCAGGAAGGACTTCAAGACTAGACATCAGCGTTACTGACCCAGTTCAGGAAGGACTTCAAGACTAGACTCTTCGAAAGATCCTCCACCCAGTCTGCCCAGCAGCCCCCCTCCACTCCCAGCACATTGAGACACTCACGGGTGAGTAGTTGCGCTTTACAAACCTCTGATTGATTTATTGAATCTATATGTAGTGTCTTAGGGCCTTATTTTGAGTTTGGCGATGCACCTACAGCCGCACTGGCAGTCCGAGCGCCCTATAACAAGTTGGGCGGTAGGACTGTCATGGTACCACTGCTGCTACCAGGGAGACGCGATCCTGGATGGTCTTAGGCCCCTAATATGCTGGTGGTGCCGCTGCGGCAGTGCCAAGCATATTAGGAGTTTCCTCACCGCCGAAGTTTTCATGTTGGTGAGCCTGCCATGAAAATTGTGGTGTTGAGGAATCAAAGGGGGCCCCACAGGGCCCCCTGGAGCCAATGCTCCAGGGGTGTCCTGCAGGGGGGCACATGGTTATGTTATGTTATGTTAATAACAATTTCTTGAGCGCACATACACCCATGGGTTTCTTGGCGCAATAGAATCAAGACAACCGACACAATTCTTAAGCGTAAGCCTGTTGAAAAAGCCACATTTTTAAGGACTTTCGAAATGCCAATAAGTCATTGCTCTGTCTGATAAAGAGTGGAAGAGCATTCCAGAAAGAGGCGGCCAGATGGTAAAAGCAGCTCCCACCCTGGCGTTTTTTCTTGAATGAAGAGACATTTGCAAGATTTAGATGTTTGGAACATAGGTTGCGTGAAGGTGTATAATTAGTGATGGATTGCCTAATGAATATAGGGCCATTATCATGGCGCGCCCTGAAGGTGATGCACCCTGTTTTAAAGGCAATTCGCTGGGCCACTGGCAACCAGTGAAGTTTTTCCAACCCAGCTCTAATTGATTGCCACTTCGGTTGCTTCCAGATCAGCCTTGCCGCCTGGTTTTGAACCATCTGGAGGCGTTTTAATAGGCCAATCGGAAGACCCAAGTAGAGGCTGTTCGAAAAATCTAGCCGGGAGAGAACAAGGGCAATCACTACTTGAATGAGTGCAGGGTGTGTTAGAAGGTGGGAAATTTTCCCGATCTTCCTAAGTTGAAAAAAACTAGAGGAAACCACCATTCCCACCTGTCCTTTAAGGGATAAATCATCATTAAGTGTTATCCCTAAGCTTTTGACCGATTGGGTCTTTATAGGAGGGATTCCCATATCAGTTGGCCAGCACAGTCGCCCCCAGCTCAGTCCACTTTCCCCAGGCAAGATCAGTTCTGTCTTGCCTGGGTTAAGTTTAAGATGGTTTAGAGTCATCCATCTCTGTATATGTGACATTATGGCTGAGCATTCGGCGGCTGAGTTCGGGGAATTCAAGGGAATGATTAGCTGAAGATCATCAGCGTAGTTGTATATGGTTAGTTTGTAGTTTTTTAAAGAATAAATCAGGGGGCGAAGAAAAAGGTTAAATAATAAAGGGGAAAGTGACGAACCTTGGGGAACACCACAAGTAGATGACATCTTGGGGGCTGTAAAAGATCCTAATCGCACTGACTGTGTGCGATTTGTGATAAAAGAGGCAATCCAATTCAGAGCAGGGCCCCTGAGGCCGGCCTGCTCGACACGGTTGATCAAGATGTTATAGTCAACCGTGTCGAACGCGGACGACAAATCAAGGAGCACCAGGGCCTGATGGATGCCTTTATCAGCATTAGATCTTAGCGTGTCTTGAACGGCCAGAATGACAGTTTCCGTTGAGTGAGATGGACGGAATCCCGCTTGGTTTGGTTCTAAATATTCAGAATTTTCAATAAAATTGGATAAACATCTGGATACATGTGCCTCCAGAAGTTTAGAAAAAAAAGGAAGAAGGGAAATAGGTCTATAGTTGGCTAAAATTACGGGATCGTCTCCTGTTTTTTTCAATAGTGGAATCACAGTGGCATTTTTAAACCCATCAGGAACCTTGCCCTGTCCGAGTGATTCATTCAGAAGAGGAAGAATTCCTGATGGGATAGCTAAGCAGACCTCCTTTAGAATATGGGGGGGGGGGGGCAGCTATCAAAAGGCGAGCCCGATTTGACACGCGAAAGAAGTTCTGAAAGTGTCTTCTCATCAATAGGAGGTAAAGTGTCTAGAGTGGCTGGATTAAAGTAAATGTCTTCAATAGGATCCCCACCCGGGAGACTTTGAATGTTCTTTTTTATAATGGCGATTTTCTCTATGAAGAAATCGTTTAGGGAGTCACAGAGCTCCTGCGAGGTCGTCAAAGGAAGCGCAGTTCTTTCGCTATTACACAAGTCATTTACTATGTTAAAAGTGTCTTTAGTTTTATTGTGGGAATTTAAAATTTTCCCAGAAAAGTAATTGATTTTACTTTGTAGAATAAGCTTCAAGTACTTTCTGCGAGCCACAGTGTATTCCTCCTTATCTTGGGACTTATATTTTGCTCTCCATTTTCTCTCTTTTTGACGTACCTCGAGTTTTAGATTCTTAAGATCCGAGGTAAACCACTTGTGCGCGTCTCTAGTGCGTGCACGTGTGAATCTTGTTAAGGGCGCATGAGAGTCAGTAGCCTTTGAGAGCCAATGTGAAATCTCCTCTTCCATAAGATTTACCGCCTTCTTGGATGCTGGTACCGTGGATGCCAGTGTTTCAATGAAGGCAGGTATATTAATGGCTTTCCATTTCCTAGTTTCACCGCCCGCCAGAGGGGGGATTTTAGTATACCCACCAATAGTTAGCGCAAACTGGATAAAAAAATGGTCAGACCAAATGCAAGGCATTATAGATGTTAATGTGCAGGATAGGTTATGTGACCAAATTTGGTCTAACGTGTGACCTTTCTCATGCGTAGCCACATGTATATGCTGAGTTAGGTTGATGTTAGAAAGTAGTTCTGAGACTTCCAGCGCCTGGGGGTCACTGGTAGTGTTATCAAACCAATAATTTAAGTCCCCAACCAAGAGTATTTTTGGGTATTTAGTCACAAGATGTGCAATCTGTTCTGCCAATGACATAGGGAAAGTAGTCATAATTTGGGGAGGTCGATATAGCAAGACGAGTAACAGCGCCCCACCAGTTGTATCCATTTTTATTACAATATTCTCTGTGTCACTCAGAGTAAGAGAGGGCAGTTGTATGAATTTATGCTCTTTACGAATAATAGCTGCCACTCCCCCACCCCTTTTACCCACCGGACGATTCTCAGCTATGATATAATAATCAGATGGAAGTGCTGCGCGAATGTCCGGCAGTGAGTCCTGGGAAAGCCAGGTCTCTGTGACCAGAAGAATGTCCGGTTTTTCAATGGAGAGTAATAAAAAAATGTCAGTTTGGTGCTTAACCATAGATCTAGTATTAAGATATATGCACCGTAGCTTTGTTAGGGAGACATTAGCCAATGAGGTGTTACGAAGTGTGGCACTTGGGTAGGCTACCGAGTCCTGAGAGATACCATACGTGGCCATACGTCTCCGAATATGAGGAGCAATAGGAGGACAGAGGTGGGATAAAGGTCTAAGGGCGATAAGCTCTTCTGCTGAGTAGGTATGTTTTTGAGCATAGCCCGTGGCCCCTGGTCCCGTTCGGGCTCAGACGGGCTTGCCTTAGGCGCGCCATCGGCGCCCCCGCTGCGCTCGTCCGCTGCGCGTAGACGTCATGGTGTTATATAGACGTATGTAAGTGGTTGAGCACTAGAGCGCCACCCTGCCACAATGGCCGCTCTGCGCGGCTCCACCAGGAAGTGAGTGCCTCCCTCCACACAAACAGCACGAGATTGCTGCGGTGGACCGGGGAGAGCACTCGGATCAAGGGCAAGCTGCCACAAATATGCAAGTAGTTTTCACCGGCACACAGTCAATGTTAAAAAGTTCAAATGTACATTTAGCAATTAAAAAAGCATAAGGAGCGTAGTTAGGTTCGTGGGGCTAGCGCGAGAAGTTGTGTTTTAATCTCGAGCGCGTCGGCCCGTCTGAGCCCTTAAGTACACTGCAAGTGGTTGAGCACTAGAGCGCCACCCTGCCACAATGGCCGCTCTGCGCGGCTCCACCAGGAAGTGAGTGCCTCCCTCCACACAAACAGCACAAGATTGCTGCGGTGGACCGGGGAGAGCACTCGGATCAAGGGCAAGCTGCCACAAATATGCAAGTAGTTTTCACCGGCACACAGTCAATGTTAAAAAGTTCAAATGTACATTTAGCAATTAAAAAAGCATAAGGAGCGTAGTTAGGTTCGTGGGGCTAGCGCGAGAAGTTGTGTTTTAATCTCACATGGTGTGCCCCCCTGCAGGACCCCCAGTTCCTACAGGGCATGGACTTGACAGGCCATGCCCTGCAGGAATGGGCAATGGTGTTAAAATTGTGGTACCTTGTTAGAGCTCACGTATGAGCCTTAGCACTGCACCAACATGGGCCAGCTGCTGCAGGACCACCCAACCTGGATTCCTGTCTGAATCTGACGGCAGTCACATAATGGCTTTGGTTGTGTGGAAGCGGGGGATGGCATGGCGGCCTGCTTCCACATCACCAAAGTTATAATAAGGCCCTATAGGAAGCTGGCTCTGTATATACTATGGCAAAGTAAGGTATAGTGTGCACAGGGTTCAGGGAGTCCCTGGAGTAACAGTAGAGGCTAAATTAGGTAAGTACTAACAGCTCTTTATGTGGTAATGTGGGAGAGCAATTATGCTTATCCAGAGGGTATGTTAAGCATTTATTAAATGTACTCACTCAAGATTGATGGCACACACTCATAGACTGAATCCAGACCAATTAGGTAAGTATAAAAAGGAGAATCCGAGTTCTGTTTGGAGGTCTGTGCACCTTAATCCGATAAAATTGACAGAATAAAATTTCCAAGAGTTATATATTGTAGTTCTCAATCTGCAAAGTTCGCTATTTTTAATTGTTGCTTTTCAACATTGATATCACACAAAAACAGCCAACACATGTTTCGCCCGATGGCCAGTTGGCGGAGGGCTTTTTCAAGGCGAAATTTCAGAAGTGTGATCCTATAGTTTTAATCCAGTAGTCTGAGAGACGTGGTCTCTACGGTCCCGGGAAGAAGCAGGGCAGGTCCTCTGGGGGGCAGTTGGCCCCGCCGGGGATTCGCTGTAGTCAGGTCGGAGTTAGGTAAGGCCTGAGGCCAAAGCAGTATAACCTTTCTCCTGGGTCAGCACAGCTTTTCAGTCCTTCTTTCTTCCTCGAATGTGAGGAGGCAAGGTTCAGAGTTGCCCCTAAATACTAAATTTAGGGGTGTTAAAGGGTTGTGCAGGTCGGGACCAATGGGTCCCTTTCTTGGGGTGGCACACCCCCTATTATGCCACCCTCCAGTGGAAGGGGGGCATGAGCCTTTCCCTAACTGGCTGAGTCCCCCGTCTTCAAGATGGAAGGGACTGAGATGTGTGCTTAACCTCGCCTCACCCACCTGAGGGGTGACGCTGGCAAAGATGGGCACACCTCTCCTCCTAGCTTGTTTTCCTGACGTTTCTCCCACCCAAAGTGGGAGTCACAACCAGTCGCTGGGAGCCAGTTGATGGGGGCAGCAAAAGGCAGGGACAGGATACAAACGCACTAGACCTTTGAAGCTTCCCCTTCATGGACTTAGCTCATCATGGGGGAGGAGGCAAGACACCTCTGCCCAGGATGGGCTATTGTTTCTGGTGAGTGGCGGCTCTCTACCCAGGAGTCCAGAAACCTGCCTGGTGGTGGCAAATGGTGGGTAGCCATTCAGGAACCACACCAGGGCTGGTAGTCTCTGAGTGCTTTTTACATTATATCCAACACTGGCAGTGTGTCAGTGTTAAGGAACAGAGTCCCTAAGGGTGGCGCAATCGGCGCTGCAGCCCTTAGAGGCCTTCCCTGGTCACAGTGCACTTGGTACCCATGGTACCTTTTACAAGGGGCTTACCTGTGACCAGAGATGTGCCAATTTGTGGGTACAAAGGTAAAGTTTTGTGAAAGAACACATGCCCCGGGAACCTGATTGGCAGGAACCCAGGGCACATCAAGTTAAGGTGCATCAGATGTCAGGCAAAAGGTGGAGGGTAACCATGCAAAAAGGGGCACTTTCCTACATAACACCCAAACTGAAAGAGCATGAGATTAACCCTTCCCAAGACAGTCTTAATTATCTAAGTGGAAGAATCTAGAAAGGCCATCTGCATTGGCATGGGCAGTCCCAGGTCAATGTTCCACTATGCAGTCCATTCCCTGTAGGGAGATGGACTACCTCAAAAGTTCTGCATTAGCCATCTGAGAGGTATGTGGTCAGTCAGGTATGGTCTCAACTTCTTCAGGGCTCAAACCACAGCAAAGTCCTCCCTCTCAATAGCACTTCAACGCTTTTCCCTGGGGAGTAGCCTTCTGCTTATGAAAGCAACAGGTTGGTCTTGTCCATCATCATTTGTCTGGGATAGGACCGCTCCTATCCCTAGCACAAAGGCAGCAGCCTGAACAATGAACTGCTTGTAGTAATTTGGAGCCTTGAGAATAGGTGCTGAGCACATTGCCTCTTTTAGGGTGTCAAAAGCCTTTTGGCAGCCAACTGTCCAGTTCACATTCTTGGGCATCTTGTTTGAGGTTCGTTCTGTGGGGGAGAGTCACAATGGATCCATATCCCTTCACAAACCTCCTAAGTACCCAGTCAAGCCAAGTAATGCCCTGACTTGGGTATGGGTTGTTGGAGCTTCCCAATCCAGAATGATCTGGATTTTGGGCTGGAGGGGATAGACTTGGTCTTCACCTACAAGTTGGCCCAACTACACAACAGTTGCCTGTCCTATCTGGCACTTGGATGCCTTGATAGTTAGGCCTGCAGCTTGCAGGTCCTGTAAAACCTACCCCAGGTGGACCAGGTGATCTTGACAGGAAGAGCCAAACATAGCAATATTAACAAGATAAGCTGCACTAAAGCCTTCCAACCCAGCAAGGACTTGATTCACCAACCTTTGGAAGGTGGCAGGGGCATTTTTTAGACCAAAGAGCATCACCGTGAACTGGAAATGCCCATTAGGTGTGGAGAATGATTTATTTTCTTTTGCTCCAGGGGCAATGCCAATCTACCCCGCAGTTAAGTCAAAGGTAGTTAGGTATTTGGCACCCCCCAACTTATCTTTCAGTTCATCAGTTCTGGGGAGGAGGTGGGCATCTGTCTTGGTGACAACATTGAGGCCTCTGTAGTTCATCAAAACCTAATTTCTCTCCACCCTGTGGATGAGGTTTGGGGACTAGGGCCACTGGGCTGGCACAGGGACTCTCAGAAGGCTTAATGACCCCCATCTCCAACATCTTGCTGACCTCAGCCTTGAGGCTGTCCTTGACTTGGTCAGACTGGCAAAAGATTTTGTTTTGGACAGGCAAGCTGTCTCCAGTGTCACATCATGGGTACACCAGGGACTTTGACCAGGGGTCAAGGAAAAGAGCTGTGCATACTGTTGTAGACCTTGTCAGCAATTAGCCTGGTGTGGGACAGAGAAGGTGTCTGAATAGACAACTCCAACTACTGACCCATCTTCGGGGCTGTAAGAGATGAGGTCAGGGAGAGGTTAAAATGTAAAAAAGACTCTCTGTCGCCTGATCCTTATCAGTAACCAACAGCATGGTCACATCAACCCTGTCACAATAGAGTTTCAGGCGGTTCACATGTATCACCCTTCTGGGGGACCTGCTACTGCCTAGGTCTACCAAGAAGGTGACCTCACTCTTTTTCTCTAGGATAGCGTAAGTGACACTCCATTTGTCCTGAAGGGCACTTGGTACCCCGGCTCCAAAACCCACAGCTGCTGTCCTGGTTGGAACTCCACCAGGGTACCTTTTGGCCATACCAGATCTTCTGAAGTGCCTGGCTGGCCTCATGCTGTTCGGGTGCTTTCTGCATGTACTCAGTCATCCTGGAATGGAAGCCTACTACATAGTCCACCACATCTTGCTTTGGTACATGATGGGGTTTCTCCCATCCTTCCCTCACAAGAGAAAGTGGTCCCCTTACAGGGTGGCCAAACAGAGGTTCAAAATGTGAGAACTCTACTCCCTTCTGAGGCACCTACTGTAGGCAAAAAGCAGGCAGGGTAAAAGAACATTCCGTCTCCTTTTGAGTTTTTCAGGGAGTCCCATTATCATGCCTTTCAACGTCTTAATGAATCTCTCAACAAGGCCATTGGTTTGAGGGTGGTAAGGTGTTGTAAATGTATAGATCACTCCATACTCATCCCACATATGTTTTAAGTATGCAGAGATGAAGTTCGAACCTCTGTCTGATACTACCTCCTTAGGAAACCCCACCCTGGTGAAGATACCAATGAGGTCTTGATTACCATAGGGGCTGTAGTAGTCCTAAGGGGAATGGCTGCCGGATACCTGGTGGCATGATCCACTACCATCAGTATGAATTTGTTTCCTAAGGCTGTGGGAGGCTCAAGTGTACTCAGTATATCCACACCTAACATCTTAAAGAGAACCCCAAACACTGGTAGTAAAATTAACGGGGCCTTTGGGTGTCCTCCTGTCTTGCCACTGGCTTGACATTTGACACAGGAGCTGACAAACTCCTTCACTTTTTGGGACATCTGGGCCAATAGAAGTGGGTGAAAAGTCTTTCCCAAGTTTTTGTCTGTCCCAGATGTCCAGCTAGGGGGATGTCATGAGCTATTGTGAGTAGAAACTCTCTATACCAGTGAGGCACTACCACTTTCCTAGTGGACCAGTGTTGGGATCTCTGGCCTCGGTGTACAGGAGCCCTTCCTCCCAGTAGTCCTTATGGAAGCCACTGATATCTCCTTGCTCCTGTGCAACAGCTTGCTGCCTCAGGCCTTCAAAAGTGGGGCAGACCTGCTGCCCAAGGCACGGCTTTTCCCCAGAGGTTCCCCCTGGTATCAAGAGCTCAACCTCGTAAAGTTCAAACTCTATGGGCTCATTTTCCTCTGGGGATGACATGTTCTCTCCCTGAGGAGAGGGATCCTGATCTTTTCGCATTGTGGAAGATGTTTCACCAGTCTTTCTACCTGTTCTCTCATTCTTCACCCTGTGTTAGGCACTGTGATCTTTTTTTCACACACATTATGTCAGGGATTTGCAGCATGGCTGCACGTGTCGTTCTTTCTACCTCAGCTCATTCTGAGTTTCCAGATCATTTCCAAGCAGACAGGCTGCTGTGAGTTTTGGAGAGATTAATACCTGTTTCAGGCCAGCCCCGCCCACCCCCTGTCTAATATCACCATAGCATGTTATGGTTAGTGGTGACTGTCAGAATTGGTAACTGGGTAAGTTTTTAGGTCAAGCCTAGCGCAGCACGCATGCGCTGTCCGGCTTTTAGTAAGGGCTTTCAGAAATCACTCCACACGCTCGAGCGTATGCTTTTTGTTTTGTCCCACGCTATTGGCCTTTGCATGAGTCTTTTCAACAAAGAAAGAACGCAATTGGCCAAAGGCGGGCGCATTGCTCCGCCCATGGCCTATTGGTTGCGGTACCCGCAGAGGCCACATGTTTTCAATTTTCGTGCCCAGACCAGGGCGCGATAATTGAAAACAGATCGCTCGCTGTGGTGCATGCATGCGCACCACTCGCATGCCTTTAGAATTCTGCAGCTGCTGGTCTCAATTGGTGTTAAGAAATTTGCACATTACATAATCTGTTTCATTTAGCTGATCATTCTTACTTCCTTTTCTCTATTTGCTAATTTCTTATTTTTATTATTCCTTCACTCTCATTCCTTTTTCTTTCCTATTCCATTAATTGTTCTTTTTTATCTTTTTTCATTTTATCTAATCCTATATCACTTATTTATTTGAAAATCGGTATATTTATGTTTATTAATTTGTATTTATGGCTAATACTTATGAATGATTTTCTTGTAATTTGTTTTTGCATATTTTTTTCATTTTTCAGATCAAAATATATCTTTAACTAACTATTTATAAGGTGACAATGCAGACAGTGCTCCGGGCCTTTGTCCTGGGACTTTCAGACTGTGCCCCCAACCCCCAGGGCTTAGGGTGTCTTCAGATCGACCCTGTGGGTGTCAGACCTGCTATCTGCAGGTGCACAAAGATCTCAGCTGCAGGTGCGACAACCGCCTGAGGTTTCTTGCTGACATTACATGTCATTACATTAGGAAACTGGCTCAGTTGGGGGCGTGGCCATGATGGGGGTGCAAAACGACACAAGTATATGGTGGGGGCGGTGCACGCGTACCGTCTGGTTGCGGAAGGCACCCAGCTTCTGGTGGGCACACTCCAGGTTCGCTCCAGGTTTGCAGCTCCTGGCGAAGTCGCTGCTCCAGTCTCTGGTTTCCCCCGTCTGTACCTGCCGGGGTGGCGCTGCCCTCATAGGTGATATATATATAGGGGGGTTTTACCCAAACATAGTCACTGGGACCTGGGTTCTGTAAGTACTGAGAGTATCACTTGATTACATAATCTAATCGGTTGTACAGTGCCCCAAGGAAAGGAGGAAGTGATGGGGTGAGGATAGTGTGATACAAGGATAGTGACGATAAAATCAACCAAATATCAATAATGCATTGGTAACTGAATTTCTTTACAAAATGGTCCCTTCGTGGGATCCGAGGTATAGGATTTGTTGGCACAAAGTCGAAGAATTAATTTAGTTGAACAGAAAACCTTTCCGTGATTTCCCAAGTCTGCCCGAGATTGCAGACACGCGCGAGCGGAGCTAAAGGCCGGATTCAGTCGCCGCACGATACCACGGATCGAACCTGTGTTATCAATTAATACTCGTGGACTTGGTACTAGCAATCCGTAAACCAGACTTGGGAAATCACGGAAAGCTTTTCTGTTCAACTAAATTAATTCTTCGACTTTGTGCCAACAAATCCTATACCTCGGATCCCACGAAGGGACCATTTTCACTACAACCAGCTTCCCTGGACCCTATGCCAACAAAAAAATTGTAAATCTGACTCTGCCATCGCCACCAGCCCCGGGCCAGATTCGACCTCCACCGCTCGACAAAAACGTCTTCATTGTTGCCTGCCCCGCACCCTGTCCTGATGAAGACCCCGCAGCAAGGGCACCACTAATTCCTGCAAATTACAGAGGGTCGAAACGTCGACAATAGCTTCTTGGTCGTCAACTTCACGCCAGAATTCTGACATTTAATGTATTTTGTGAAGTATGACATATGGTGATTTATGTATTGAACTAATGGTCTTTTGTTTTGTGTAAAGAAATTCAGTTACCAATGCATTATTGATATTTGGTTTATTTTATCGTCACTATCCTTGTATCACACTATCCTCACCCCATCACTTCCTCCTTTCCTTGGGGCACTGTACAACCGATTAGATTATGTAATCAAGTGATACTATATTTAATATACCTACTCCCATGATGTGGTTGCATTCATTGTTTGCATAGACTTTTTTCAAATTGTTTCACTATTATTCACACCTACGCTGGGACCCCTTCCTCTCAGTGCCCTCATAGGTGAGGCTCCAGTACATGAGAAAGACTAGCGCCAAGAGGAGCACCAGACCGCCAGCCCTGAGGATGACAGCCAGTGACACCCTGGTGTTGGACTTCATCCAGCGGTGATGACGGCGTGCTGCGGCCAGCAGAGGGGGACAGTGGTGGGTCTGATGCCAAGCGCGGCCCAGAGTGCCAGTAACAGAGTACTGACCCACACTATCACCCCAGCCTTGCTATATCCATCCTCGGTATAAGAACCACCCCTGACATCACTCCTCCCTCTCCAACGGGCGGATCTCTAAAAATCCCCGATGGGCAGCGTCGCAGGAAATCACATGTCAGGACAGAACTCGGAGCACGTGCAACCTAAATATTATTAACTATCTGAGGTCTGGGCAGCAATATATGAGGTCCACGTTGCAGGTCATGAGCGGCCCTGCCCAGCACTGTGCACAGACTGTGGGTGTTAGGTCCATAAGGTACAGAGTACAGACAGGGGTGTTCAGTACATAAGGTACAGAGATCAGACTGTGGTTGTTCAATACATGAGGTACAGAGTACAGACTATGGGTGTTCAGTACATGAGGTACAGATAATAGACTGCGGGTTTTCAGTATTTGCGTTACAGAGAACAGACTGTGGGTGTTCAGTACATGAGGTACAGAGAACAGACTGGGGGTGTTCATTACATGACGTACAGAGTACAGATGGGGGTTTTCAGAAACATGAGGTACTGTGCACAGACTGGGTGTTCAGTGCATGCGGTGCTGAGTACAGACTGTGGGTGTTCAGTACATCAGGTACAGAGAACAGACTGTGGGTGTTCAGTACATGAGGTACTGTGCACAGACTGTGGGTGACCTCTTTCTACCTCTACATCTCTCTGTACCCCTCTCTCTACCTTTCTCTACCTCTTTCTCTACCTCTCTCTATCTCTTTTCCTGTCTAACTCTCTACCTCTCTCTCTCTACCTCTCCACACCACTCTACCTCTCTCTCTCTCTCTACCTCTCTCTCTCTCTACTTCTCCACCTCCCTCTCTCTCTCTACCACTCCCTACCTCTCTACTTCTCTCTACCTCTAACTACCTCTCTCTCTACCTCTCTCTCTCTCTATCTCTTTTCCTCTCTAACTCACTCTACCTCTCTACCTCTCTTTCTACCTCTACCTCTCTCTACCTCTGTACACCGCTCTACCTCTACCTCTCTATCTCTTTTCCTCTCTAACTCTCTCTACCTCTCTCTCTCTCTACCTCTCTACACTGCTCTACCTCTCTCTCTCTACCTCTCTCCCTACCTCTCTCTCTACCTCTCTCTCTCTCTACTTCTCTGGCTCTCTCTCCCTCTCTCTCTCTCTCTACCTCTCTCCCTACCTCCCCCTACCTCTCTACACCTCTCTACTTCTCTCTACCTCTACCTCTAACTACCTCTCTCTCTACCTCTCTACACCTCTCTACATCTCAAACAGTTGAATTCCGGGAAGCCCAAACCATCAGTATTTCAAATCTGTGCGTGAAACATGGGTAGGATGAGGCGTGTAGCTCAGAAAGGGATGTTCTTTTTACATAATTTGTATTTAATAGAATTGGGAAGCAGGAGAACAGTCTCACAGTTGAAATAGGGATTTACATACACTGGCCACTGCTTTTGAATTGGCTTTAAAACCATTCAAAGATGGCTGCAGCGTCTACGTGGGATGCGGTGGACTAAGTGGCAGCCGGAGCCTGATAGCACTGGTTGTCCTTTAAAAAAAAAGCATTAGCATAGCCAATAGGTCTCCCCTTTGGGACCTTATCAGTGTTTAGTTATCCAGTACAATATCCTTAGTGCAACAACATCAAGTGTTGCATAGCTAAACACTTATAAGCTCCCAAAGGCGAGACCTATTGGTTATGCCAATGCTTGTTCTAGTTAGGTATTGCTCTGGGGAAACCAGTGTATCTCTCTCCATGGTGACACTGGCACCTGTATCCTGCAGGGCTTCTATCCTAGTCCCATTCTCTAAGGGGTACTGCAAGTATTTCTTTAAATTAGGGGGCCAGACAGCCAAAGGGGCTAACCCTCCCTCCTCTTCAGAGACTAAGACAGCCTCAGTGTGGATCCTGATTTGCTCTGGGCACACTATTGATCCTATCTGGAGATTTGCCACACCAGTAGAAAATGGAGGGGGACTAGAGACTAGAGTGTTGGGAAAGACAGGATCTCTAGTTCTGTGTCCCTTCTTGTTACAGTGGAAACACCTGGCCTTAGCAGGTGCAAATGTTCTCCCCTTGCACCCACTTGTAGGCTGGGAAGAGTTCTTGGGCCCACCCCCTGACCAGTATTTTGGGGGACCTTAGAAGCCTCTTATATATTATCTTTGGAATTCTCACCTGCTTTCCTCTGAGAAGGCGTTGTGACTCCTTTCTTTTGGTCACCCCCAGTCGTTGTCTTGGTCACCCTTGTCTTGACCCAGTGGTCCACCTTCTTTCCTAATTCCTGAGCTGGAATTGGAACTAGGCCTACCAGATGCTGCTGCAGCTTTTCATTGATGCAGTTACTTAAAATGTACTCCTTCTTAAACAAATTATAAAGACCTTCATAATCCTGCACTTTACTTCTAGTCAGCCAGCCACCTAGTGTTTTTACTGAGTAGTCTACAAATTTCACCCAGGACCGACTCTGGGATTTCCGAGCTCCCCTCAATTTAATTATGTACTCCTCAGTAGTAAGTCCAAATCCCTCAATCAGGGTGCCTTTTGTGAGTTCATAGGGCTCTGCTTCTGCCCCAGTAAGGGTGAAGATTCTGTCTCTGCACTTAGCAAAGACCAGTTCCTAAAGGAGTGCCCCCCAATGAACCTTCGTCACTTTTCTAGCCTCACAAGCCCTCTCAAACGCTGTGAACCACTTGGTGATATCATCCCCATCCTCGAACTTAGGGACAATCCCTTTGGGGATTTAAGGATCATAGGATCCTTCTTTTTCTCGAGTTTTTAAATTGCTGCCACCTTTGATGGGTCCTAGGCCCATCTTGGCTCTCTTTCTCTTGAGCTAGGAGCCTAGTCTCTAGGTCTAGTCTTTTGGTCATTCTTGCTAAAAGGAGATCCTCCTCAATGAAGTTGTTCTCCCTGTCTGGTATAGAGTTAGCCCTACTCCTGTAGGAGCCAGACCCTGTACCTCTTAGGTGTGGAGGGTAGGACATAAAGTTCACTTCCTCCCTAAGTAGTTGAGGTGATCGGTTTAAGACCTCATCATCCTCACTACTTTCCCCATTCTCCTTAAGATCCTCATCTTCAGCAGTGAGGTGGTCCCATGCAATCCCTGCCAAGAACGCCTGAAGTTGTATTCTGGAAGGGTTGGACCCAGTTCTTATTTGCTTATTTGTTTAGGTTATTTTCTTAGCTTTACAAAGAAGACTTAACTCTCTAACCTCTAGGTTGAAGTAAGGGGTGGGGTCGAGCTCCTTTGCCATCTTCTTTGGGTTGCTCATTGTTTTCTAAAGTGAGGTTAACTTCAGTGACTTTGGCTTTTTAAATAAAATTCACTACAGGGACTTAACACAAGGCCCTAATAAGACTTTTAGAAATTTAAAAAATAGTCAATTCAAAAAATAATTTGAACTACAGTCAATTTTTGGATTCTCGTCATGTGATCAGAGGTTGGGTAAGTTAGTCCAATAAATGCAAAACTTTACACCAACCCACTGCCACCAATGTAGGAAGCTGGCTTTGTATATATTATACCAAAGTAAGGTATAGTGTGCACAGAGTTCACTTTTCTCTATACCAGAACATGCAGCCTGCCATGGCAGTGTGAGGGTGTGAAGGTACAGGGTTTCTAAGGGGTGGAGCGATACGTGCTGTGGCCCTTAGAGGCCTTCCCTGGTCACAGTTCCCTTGGTACCCATGGTATCTTTTACAACTGGCATACCTGTGCCAGAAATGCACCAATTGTGGGTACAAAGGTACCGTTTTGGGAAAGAACACAGGCCCTGGGAACCTGATTGCCAGGTACCCAGGGCACATCAAGTCAAGTTCCATCACATGTCAGGCAAAACGTGTGTGTGTGGGGGTTAACTATGCAACAAGGGGCCCTTTCCTACAGGCCCCTAATGTGTGACTTGGTTCCTTCAATTAAAAAATGTTTTTGGGTTTTTAATGTAGCTGCTAGATGTTTTAGAGTAAAAAATGTTGCCTTTGTGTCTTTAATGTATGTATGTATAGGTATTCTTGTATAGCGCGAAATTCTGTCACCCAACGGGCATCCTGGCGCTTAGACTGTCCTGACACTTACACATACATGATGTTTTACAACAGCAAATACAATTACATTGCCCTGGGAAACAGATGAGTTTTCAAAGTTTTTTTAAAAGAGTTAAAATTTTCCAAACCTCTCAAACCTAAAGGAAGGAAGTTCCACAATCTTGCAGCCGCAAATCTAAAAGACCGACCGCCCGTCCGAGACCTCAAGATCTTAGGTACAACCACCAGGTGGGAAGAGGCTGAGCGTAGTAGTCTAGGCAGGGTGTACCAGGAAAAGAGGTCCCGCAAAGGGGGCGGACCCTGCCCATGTAGGGCCCTGAACACCAGGCATAATGCTTTTAGTCAATCCTCTGGGAGACTGGCAACCAGTGGAGGTCCCTAAGTGCCTTAGTAGAGGAGTCCAGGCGGCGGCGTGAAAGGGCCAGTTTTGCAGCAAAATTCTGCACCCGTTGTAATTTTCCGACTAAATTAGCCGGAGCTCCCAGGAGCAGTGCGTTGCAGTAGTCAATGCGACTTAGGATTATGCTCCGCACTACCTCTGGTCTTACCTGTGGCGGGAGCAGGGGCAGAATCTTACGCAGCGAGCAGAGCAGCGCCATACAGGTGGCCACTGTTCGATTCACTGATGCATCAAGCTGCAGGTTAGTGCTAAACACTACCCCCAAATTACGGACCGACTCTACGGGCGAGCTAGCGCCCTGAAAATCAGGAGGCCAGAAATCTGGCGGAAGTGGTCTGGGGATGCGGTCCAGGGAGCAGTGCAGCACCTCAGTTTTTGCGCTGTTGAACTGCAGGGAGTTATTGGCCAGCCATTCAGCCGTGGTGTTCATACAACGATGAAAGGCCTCCTGGGACACCCCATCCTTACCCTCAAGGGAAAAGATGAGCTGGGTGTCGTCAGCGTAATTGGTGACCGTGATGCCAAAAGATTTAATCAACATGATCAGGGGGCGGAGGTAGAGATTAAAAAGAATGGGGCTGATGGCTGACCCTTGAGGTACGCCCTGACCAACCCTTCTGATGTTTGATTTAAAGGGTGGGATGGCCACTTGCTGGTGTCTATGATCGAGGTATGACATCAGCCATTCAAGGGCCAGCCCAGATACTCCCGCCTCCGCCAATCTCCTGATCAATGTTGTATGGCTGACCGTGTCGAACGCGGCCGACATGTCGAGCAGCACTAAAAAGGCTGCCCGACCTTGGTCGGCCCGCGTTCGCAGGTCGTCAAGAACGGTCACCAAGGCCGCCTCAGTCCCATGCGCTGGTCTGAAGCCAAACTGGGCCACATCCAAGCAGTTGTTAACCTCAAGAAAGTTGGAAAGATGTTTTGTGGCCCATTTCTCAAGAATCTTAATAGGAAATGGCAGCAGAGAGATGGGTCTGTAGTTGGCTGGGCAGGCGGGGTCCAAATTTTCCTTCTTGAGTAATGGAAAGACAACTGCCAATTTCCAGCTGTCTGGGACCCGCGCCGAGCTGAGGGACTGGCAGCAGATGGAGTAAAGAGGTGGAAAAAGTTCTTCCCGGCACAGCTTCCAGAATTTTGGTGGAAGCGGGTCAGATGGTGAGCCCGAAGATATGCCATCGGCCAATGCACAGAAATCTTCATACGATGGTAAGGGCAAGATGTTCATTTCCGCTAGCTTAGCGCCCTCCTCCACCGTCTTGGCACTGTTTGAATGATGCACAGTCTGGCCAGATGGCATAGCAAGATTATTTAAGATGGTGACAATCTTATCCTCGAAGGCCTGTGCCAACGAGTCACAGAGAGCTTGGGAGGCGGGTATATTGTTTTTTGTACAAGCTGGATGGGCCAGATCTTTTACGACCTTAAATAGGGTCTGAGACTTATTTGCCGCGGCCAGCAATAGTTCTTCCAAGTATCTGGCCTTAGCCAGCTTGATCTGGACTTTATAGGTCGCCAGCGCTTGTTTAAAACGGGCTCTGCATGGTTCCAGATACTAATTAATAGAGTTGTCCCTGCTACGGTTGGCCTAGAAAAGAATACAACATTTATTGTACCCAATATATTCCAATGCCACCTTGATCACACTGTATCAGGCGCAATAAATACCACCCAATTATGATTATTGCCCAGAACTGAAGTACAGCATATTGACTTTGGTGCTTATCGCACCAACATCTACATGCCCTGTTATTTATTAGGGTTATTTTTCCCCTGATCAATTTCAGCTGGTTTGCTCTAAATTTCAGGTTTGTTGAAATCTATCTGCAGAAAACTGTGGGAGGCGGGTTGGAAGGGGTGATGTAGTTACTGCACAACTTGTAAGAGCGATATGTGTGGCAACAGGAACTACTGCACATATTGGAATTTATCATGTCTAACTGTTATGGGACCTGAACCAGGCTTTAAGTGGATTGGATCACTCCTAGTCTCAGACCCAGTAGTAATTAAAAATGGACATTGAAACAGGGTTCTATCGGGTTCTTATAGTCATGACCTTTACTTTAAAAGCAAAAGCACCGATTGCTTTTTGAACAATTAATGTAAAGAATACAACAGAATTCTGTATATTTCACATGTTTTACTTAATCATGCATTTCTAAAGAGTGTTAGCTATTTCCAGGATGTTGTGTTTCTGTAAAAAAAAATTGTATAACATATTACTCTTGTATGGTACATACTTTGAATGGGGACACTGCCAGCTGTTTATAATGGGCCACTATTGAGCGCTCTGTAGTTGTGGCTGAATGCAGTGCTAGTTTCTCACAGCATCTATCAGTGGGTCAAACAGGTGTTCAGATTACATGATCATACAATTGTTGGCCTCTCTGCAGAGCGCACATAGAAATGGTCATGTATTGCAGTTGCAATTGTGATTCTGTTTAAATGTGTCAAAGAGATACATACCAGTCAAAATATGGACAGGATGAAAGTAAAAGAAAATTCAGTGCTTACAGGCAAGTGGGCGCATTGTGTGTTTGGGATGTGTTTAAGTGAAGTAGATTTTAGGACATGCATTGAAGAGAAAGTGAAAAGAGGATGCTGAAGAGGAAAATGACGAGGTGTAAGATGTGTGGATAGATGAGATGTGGAGAAAAAGAAGGTGCACCTGTCTACCACAGAGTGAATAGTAAATTGGAGTGGCTGAGACCACTACCCTTTCACATGCTTTAGTAATGTTTAATTAATTCTCATAATTTCCGAATTTGAATATTTTCAACAACTATTGACAAAGCAAATAGCCATGGCTGGTTTCTGGCGCATATCAGTAGTGCCATATATATCTGGGTGTAATAACAGGAAGCTCAGGGAGGAATAAAAAATCAATGGCACACTATGGGAATCACAGAAATTGAGTTTATGTGTTTAAGCCACGCCCTTAATTGCATAGAGAACCCACAATATTTTCATCCCACTTACTGGTGGCTGGCATCTACAGCGCCAGGATGCCCTCTGGGTGACAGGTTTGCGCTCTATAAATACACTAAATAAATAAATAAATACAGAGGGGGAAAGGCGCACGCAAGCATTTTAATTTTTAAAAACTTACCGGAACCAACGCACTTCGCTCCGGACCCCTTCTCAACTGGATGCTACAGTGCGGGCACCAATCCTAGCGCTGATCTCATGCTGTGAGAGCAAATTCTTGATTGGTGGATGTGGCTTCACTCGCCGCTCCCAAGGACACTGGAGCCGTGCACTTACTCTGACCCAGCTGTTTTACTGGGTTAGAAGACGGCTGACAAAAGGGACATGCACACTTTGAAAAGTGCAAACACAGCCCACCCTCCTCCTTACTGCTGTCATTCAGCAGCGGCCCGCTCCCGTCCTGATGCTCGGTTCAGGACAGGAGGATGAAAAATAAAATGGTAATTAATGTATTACCATTTTATTTTTCATCTTTGGGGGGGTGGGAGGGTTACTTAAGCGGGCGCCGCTCATCTGAGACAACAGAGGAGCTTCCCATGCTCAAAGACTTGGCCTAAACCTGTGGCCATCTTGTGGAATGAGCTTCTGACAGAACTACGAGTGAAGACTCCCATCTGATGGAATGGAAAAAAGTGCTAAATGCAAGATAGGAGGTACATTGACAGAGCTGGATGTGCGATTTCCACAACTAGAATAGCAGGGACAACAAAACAACAGAAATTGCATTCCTGCCTGAGAATTGACTGTGACTTCACGTCTGGCTTAATATTCTGCAGCACAGTTTATACAAACTGTCACTTAAGGGGCAATGTCCATTAAAATTACATGTTTCTGTTTTACAGACATTGCAAGACGGTGGTGTATTGGGAGAGCTGACCTTACAAGAAGAGGTGTAGCGCGTTGGCGAGACCAAGCGAAGGACGGAGGTAGGGAGGCATGACAAGGCCGCAGAGATGTTTGACTAACAGTGCATGAAATGAAAACCCGGCTTCGCCTGAATGAAGGCCGGCGTCGCTGCCATTCCCAGGGGTTAACAGGGTGGAAACGACGACAGATATTTATGAGCGAATAGTCGCCCCATTCACAGGGGTGCAAACTACATATACCTGGGTTAGGTAAGGAACGGCACAGATAGGAACAAACGGCATCTCATTAGCCCAAACTTCCCTCGTGTCTTGTACATCCTCTTTTAAACTTATTATTAAGAGAGCTGACACATAGTGGGATTTCCGTTCACCTAATACCAGACAGGGCTTGACGAGGCTTGATCATGGAAGCCCTTGAGGCGCCATGATGCCTCCGGCGGAGCTTTCGCTGGGTCCTTCATGATGGTGTGACAGGCGCGAGAGCGACAGGTTGCTGCGCAACAGCTTGAGAAGCGCCGGTGCGTGCGCACGCAAGGCACGCTGAAGCGCGCTCAGCGGGAAAAACAACAGGAAGAGGGTCCAAGGTAGTTTTCGACGGAATAGCAGTGTAGTGGTTGCATGTTTCTTTAATGAGCAATGGAATCGTAATATGTAATAGAACTTTGTTGGGAAAGTATTCTGAATTGTAGAATGTCAACATTCATATTACTGTTACCTGTATGATCTGCTGCATGCACTTTTACCTCCTGAAGTACTTGATAATAAATACTCAATCTATTATCCAGGAACCAAAGCATATTTAGTGAGTTGATGCAGTATTTGAAGATACTATGCTTGTCTGAACTTATATGCAGATGTTATATGTTATGTACAGTTTCTAACAAATGTCAGGGATGGTATTAAAAGATTAAAAAGAAGAAGAAATATATGTTATAACAAAAAAAAAAAATGGTTAAAAATGTTGAACTTAGTCCCAAAATTTAAGTATTCCAGGAATCTCTTGGACCGATAGAGGTATTAAAACATATTGATATGAGCATAGTTTGACATGTAAGTGTATTTAATGTGATACACTAACCCTGGAGGAGTTCTATGGATGAAAGACTACACTACTACTACTACTACTACAATCTTGTAGGAAATATTTGTAATGTAAAAAAATAAGATATTGCTAATTTGGAAAGAAATTAGATTTCTACACATAATTCTATTTCTTGGGATTACACGGTGAGCAGGGTTGTAAGGATTTTTTTTCAGCGAAGTTAGACAAAGAATAAAGAGTTTTATTTTTATTTTATATATATAGCAAACATAGTACTAAAGCGTAAACATCACAAAGGTTATGAAGAATACTGTTCTTAGCTTAAGTTGTATAGCTAGAGTAGAAGCTAATTTTAATTCAGAAGATGTGGAGTATAGTGGTAGAGAGTTATAATGATTATTTGTTTTTGTTTTCAAATTTTAAGGAAAGGGATGTGTGCAGGGTGTGGCAGTTAGCCTGGTCTATTTATCCCTTCTTTTAGTTCCAAGCATGTTTCAGAAATTCCTGCAAATCAAATTACCCAGGTTCTTTCTGCAGATGACATACACTATGCTGGAGTAACAAACTCAAGCAGTTCAGCGTTTGTAAATATTTATTGTTTATTTGTTTTATCTAGTTTTATAAAGAAAGGGGATGTGTAGTGGGTGCATGTTTCTTTAATGAGCAATGGAATCGTAATATGTAATAGAACTTTGTTGGGAAAGTATTCTGAATTGTAGAATGTCAACATTCATATTACTGTTACCTGTATGATCTGCTGCATGCACTTTTACCTCCTGAAGTACTTGATAATAAATACTCAATCTAACTATCTGGAAGTCATCTTATTGATGAAGAGGTCACAACAAGCAGGTTATCAAGCTAGATAGCAAGGTCGATGGAAACAAGCATTGGCAGTGTAATAGGTCTCGCATTTGCGCATGGCATTGTAAATGAGAATGTCTTATACCTATGTGTTTTGCTCTGGAGTGTAGTGGATGTATGTGGTGAGGAGTGGAATTATGTGGGTTGTATTGGAATTTGTTTGTTGTTTAATTGTGTGGGGTGGAATTGTGTGGTGTCGGAGTGTATTTGTGTAGTGGAATGATGTGGCATGGTGTGCGGTGGAATTAGGGGGATAGTAATTATGTGGTATTGAGTGTACTGGAATTGTGTGGGATAATGTGGAATTTTGTGGTGGCTTCCAGACTGCATCCTTTCACGATGTCCTACACTGCCACCAAGAGGCAGAGAGCAGCGCTGCTGCCAGAACAGCGGTTTGTACTGTGAGACAGCTTTACATCTTTCTGTTTGCATTTGACTGCAGACTAGCTACCTGACAATAGTACACACACATTTTTCATATATACATAGTAGTCTATATATTACAAATGAAGGACATTGGGGCATAAAATGGCCCAAACCTGGCACATAATAATGTGCAATTGTTTTGTGCATTACTGAACAGCATATGCCTTTTGACTGTACTGGCACAGCACATGAGGTACATGCCCAGATGGGAGCCCAGCAGTGCCTCAACTCAGGTATGACCACCCACAATAAAACATATGGTTCAAAGTCTGTTAGACCTACAGAGAGATATATGTTTTGCGTATTAACTTGAAAAAAATCATATAAATTATTTTGTGAAACCTTATTGTGGAATCCACCAAGGAGCAACCTCCACATTAGGTATGTACTTTTTTCTGACTTCCAATTTCTGTTGTATTTTAGTACCCACCAGCATTAAAAAGATGTATTCATTTTGCTAAAGTTCCAAGGAAACAAGCTGAATATTGCTTCCAAACGAAGGACCTTTAAATGAGCTTTTAGCAATCCTTTGACAGTCCACAAGGGAGGAAACGAATCAGCTGGCATTGTGAGGGACAGTTTTACTCTGGTTAAATGTGCACCTAATGCCTTTTAAAGTTATGTTGTAATAAACCCGTTTTTTATGTCTGTTCCATTTTCCCACTGACACTGTAATCATTCTGCATTATGTGTATGTAAAATGTGATTGTTCTGCCAAATGAATTGGCTAGCATCTGTGAATGGACCTCCTTTTTACTGCTGTTGAATTGTTTTTTACCTCACTCTGAAGACACTCCCTGGAGTGAACTGCTGAAGAGGACAAAAAGAATGGACTAATGAAAAAAGGAAAGGAAAAAAGGGCATCTGCATCCAGGGGTGGTGGTGGGTGGAAAGGCCTGTAGGGAGGGGCAAAGGGACTTAACTGCCTTTGTCACATGGGTCTGCACTAAAACAATATTAACCTTACAGAGCTACCAGACGTGCTGCTGACCCCTCTCCACAAGCAACACTTCAAAAAGTTGTCATGTTTTTATTTGACCTTATAAAAGGAAGAAGAAAGAGGCAGAAATATGTAAACTGATGGCATGATTTGGGTTATTTTACATGGGGGGGGGGGCCTGAGGGATGGAGAAAGAGCAAGAAGTGGGAACTGGACAGGAACTAAACAATGCATTATTGTATGCATAGAAATGCCTTAATGAATTTATTTTCTTTAAAGTTCTCTCATCGTTGAAGAAATGATAAAAATATGGTCCCACAGCCTCCTTAACACATTTAAACCCCTTTCAGTGAGTGGATTAATAAAACATTAAAAAATGCAGTTGGGAAATCGTTTGTTTTTAAACTAATGCTGGATCAAATGTGGAAAATATGTTTGGAAAAGTAAAGGCGAGAGCAGCATTTGTTATGTATGCGCCCCGCTGCTGACAGAGAACTGCATTAATGGAAGCTGCTAATTGACTTCCAGTAAAAAGCAAAACGCGAGCAACGCAATCAGCGGGGATCAGTACCCTCGTTGGAGCCTTTCATATCAGATCCCCTTTTAAACACAGAATGGAGGATGGACTGAGCCTAGTCACCAGGATGACTGGAGAAACACCTATGAAACACTGCTACACATGAGAAGTCTCATGCATTTCACTGCCAAAACACACACGCATTCCCAGATGAAACAAAACGTATTAGTCAACAGCAAAATGCTCAAATATGGTGCCTCTAAATAATTCTATGAGGAGTAGTTAAACTTAAAAACAAAGTAAAAACAACAAAGTAAGAAAACGATAATCACGTAAACATCCACATGCTAGGAACCAGCTTCTAGTGTTAGTCCTTAAATAAAGGCACACATGTATCCGCACATTTGCATATGTGAAGCATTGTTTAGTGCACACATGTAACAACTCAAAATACATTCCCATCTTTAAAAAGCTGTTCACAATAAACATGAGCAATGGCAAACAAAACAAGAAGTCTCCAAAGGAGCACATAAACATTTACAGGGACACTGAAGTTGATCGGTGCTGCTGAGAATCGAAAGTGATGTATCAGGAGCACCAACCAATGAGGAGCCAGTAAAAAAGAGCGACTCAGGAGAGAATCAATAGCATTCAGCAGACAGGATTCCACTCTAATAATGATTATTTCAGGTCTTCCAGACAGATTATGCGCTGCCTAGGCTCGACCTAAAAAGCAAACTGGAGACGAGCAGCCGGAACTGATATGCACTAAATTGTGCTGAGACTTAAGCCCTTATTACGAGTTCCCTGCAGGGGCAGTGCTTCAAATGGAACTATAGAAGTGCAGGTACTCCTTGTCCCAGTGTACCTGTTTGCTGCTGAAAAGTGCTGGTACTCTCATTAAGAGCAGTGCAACACTGCTCAGAAGGGCTGGTGCTATACCTTTCAAATTAAACCAGTGGTGGCCGGCATGTCCCAAGGGTGGTGGGGTATGGGGCACATAAAAAAATACAATTACAATGCAATAAAAAAATAAAAGTAACTGACCTTTTCTACCCATGCAACTTCCTCCTCCATCCTTCCCTCCTCGAGGTAGGCAGGCTCCTGACTCCCAAGCCAATCCTGGAGCTGCTCTCATGCAACAGCGCTAGGATTGGTGGGAGCGGCCTCTATCAGCACTTACAAAAGCACTGGAGGCCTTTTAGGGGCATATCAGCAACAAGAAGCGATAATCATCGCTTAGCGCGTTTTAACTTAAGGCCGGCTATCGCTGGATTTTATCGCGCAGATAGCGCGCTATCAGCAACGTGTGCGATTATTGCTGAAAACCCAGCAATAACAGCACAACGATAGTCAGATCCTTGTTGATAGGGCAGGGGAAACTCATCCCTACAATCCACCTCCCATTCGATATAATGGGTAAGTCAGTTTGAAAGCAGGCGTAAACAAAGCAGCGATAAGCGCAGTTAGTGATATAATTAGCATCTATGCAGGTTTGCGGCCAGATTGCTGATAGGAGTAAGTTGTGTTAGCGACATGTCTCACGTTATTTTAGTGCGGAACGCCTACTATGCATCTCATTAGCGTTGAGATGCTGGGCGTTCAGGAAACATGCGCTGAGCCATGGATTCATGCAATAGTGTGACCTTGCTAATCATGCAATCAAATTATCGCTTCTTTTCGCCCAAAAACAGATGCTAAAGTGGCGAAAATTTTATCGTGGCGCCTTGATAATATGCCCCTTGGATTCTCTAACGCAGCTAGGTTAGAGAAGTTTAAAATGCACATACCTAGCTGGCATTCTCCAAAGAGACATGCATATTTTTTAGTTCAATCACACAGCTCCATGCTGCCACTCAGCAGCAATGGCCCACCCTGTCCTGAAGCTCAGTTTGAAACAGGTGGGGTGGTGAAAAATGTAAATGAAAATAAACTTTATTACCATTTTATTTTTCAGCTCTGGCCTGGGGCTTTTGTTTGTGGGGCCACGCTCCTCCGCTCAAATGGAGGAGCCACCACTGTAGTGAATAGCATTTTGTAGTATATCATCATACTACTAAATGTGCTACAAAGTGAAGGTTATGAATAGCCCCACTGTATTCATGTTCAGGGCCACTGGAATTATGCGATTGTGTGACTGCGGCAATTTTCACATAATAATAGATTTGCTGTATTTGCCACATAATGCATCATCTGCTGCGTAATCTACAGATTTTAACAAAAAACACATTTGTTTCTAGCTCAGCTGGTTAAAAAGTTACTACAAATGCAGCGACACATGTTGCCACACATTGGAAGGCCTTTGCAAAGGTTGGCCATTCTGTATATTTGGGTGTTAAACTGGTATTAATGAGATGCAACCAATGCCCAGACAGTGTTAGCAAGTCTGAAAATTGCAAAATAATGGAACTTTACTATCACAAAATTTACCGCATTACGCCACATAATTTGCCTTTTCTTGCCACATAATTTACTTAACCCTGTGGCATAATTTGGCCCTTCCCACTGCATAATTCCAGTGGCACTGTTTATGTTTTTTTAGAGAAAAGTGACAGAGCATCCAATGAGCTTTGTAAGACTGCAGATTCTAGCACAGGGCTTTAAAGAAGTAGCTTGCACAATCAAAAACGTCCTTTTGAGAATACTTCAGAGGATTAAAGATGTGAACATCATACATTAAATACAATGCAATCTATGCAAGTGTTTGACATCGTGATTCACATATTTTGTGTTTTGCTTTTAATAAAGTTAAAAGGCACTTAACTGAAGCAATGGCTATTGAATACAAGAACATTTGAGGAACAAATAGGTCTGTACATCTTTTTGTTGGCAAAGTGTATGTTCAGGAACATATCTACACTGTGACGTAAGCACACAGTTCTAGGCCCTGCTGATCCCCAGATAAATAATGCAGACTTCGAGTCCCTGTTTCCTCTACCTGGCTTGCTGAATTCTGTTGTTGCTTGTGCAGTCAGTTTGTTTATTGTCTCAATGCCATATGAAAGGACAGTAAAGTGAAGGGCTATTCAAAAAGTGGAAATACATACATATAAATAAGTAAATGACTACACCAAACACTGGGTAATTTGTCCATTCCCAGTATTCAGGGACTAAACGAAGGAAGGATTTATCAGACTTCGACCCACTAAGTAGCAAAATGACGAAATAACCTGCTAAATGTACCTGTCCCCTGGCCCGACACAAACATCACAGGAAACAACTTCAGACATGCGATCTAGATCTAAGGAAATATCCATATGCATCATGACAAGTTAAAGAATGACAGAATTGAGCGACTGCAAGCAGTGTGACCACCCTTAAGCTCACTAACACATCTCTTCACCAGCAGTTGCTAATTGCACTCACTGTGGCGTTCAGATGGTTGTCAATGTAGTACATCCACAAGCCAATGCCTCTATGAAAAACTTCAGTGTTTGTAGTAACCACTAGATGGCACAAGAGTCATATGCACGATGAAATGATAATGAATGATTAAAAAAGTCTAAGGAAGAATACCGGCTTTGAAAGCTTTAGTGGACAAAGAATCGTGATTTTCTTTTAAAGACAAGAAGGCTAGCATTATACATTACATTTTATTCACTACTTCCAATCAGCAAACACTTCAAAGTTCTAAAAACAGAGCATTGCATGATTGATGAAAAAATCCAGAACATTCAGACCATAAAACGCCACAATATTCCATCTTCTTCCTCTTTTTGCACACTCCCTTCATCCAGTCCCTTCATCTGTCTCGGGTGTGCCCAGTGCTGATCCTCAAACATCTGCAAATAGTAGACCAAGTAAAATGTCTTTACAAAAACATTTTTAGGCCTAGAAAAACATATAAATAATTCCAAACTTTCATGCCAACTTTACCTTTCTTACATTAATCAAAATTCTTTTGATTTGAAAAATATATCCCCTGTCCTCTCAAACAAAATTCCCCTTTCCTTCCTTCCATTTCCTTCTTCATACATCTGGGAAGGGAGGGAGGGATAATGCTAGCCTCCTTGTCTTTAATAAAATCACGATTTTCTGTCCACTAGAGCTTTGAAAATCTGTACTTTATGGCAAAACAGGAGGTTAGTATTATGCATGTTCAAAGACTCTAAAAGCAAGACTTTAAACATGATTGACAGACTCCTGCATCACTTCCTTCAGCCATTTAGCCATAGCAGCTACAGAAACTACTTTATATGGTTTTACAGATGAAATCAAGAACTGACCCACACCATCATGCCTGAATTCCTGTACTCATGATTCATACTCTTTCAAATAGTCAACCACACAAAATATTGATTGAATCTGAAATCTCGGGTAAAGCATTGACTCTGACATAGTGTTTATCTTTCTCCAAATAAAAAAATAAAAAATACTCCTTCTGGTTGATAAAACCTACTGGTAGTAACTAAAGCTTGAACATTAGAAACCGTCTAAAAGAAATGAGACAAAGCAAAGTAGCTATTTTCAATGTCAGCTCCGTTAACGCTAAGTAACTGTTCATTGGCCAAAACTCAAACATTTTTAAAATCACATTGACATCCCATACACTTTCATAATATGACCTTGGAGGTCTCTTCAGACAAACCCTTTTTGAAAATTCCACAAATGTAACAACTTTTCCCAATAGACAAACCATTTAACAAAGAATGGCCTGCTGCAATAGCCAATGTGAAACAATTAACTGCCCTTTGGGAAAACCCTTTGGTAAACAAATTCGCAAAGAATTAGCGGCATCTACTTCATCAGCCTCCATAGGGTACAACTCTCTTTCCAACCACCAACGTACCCAGACATTCCATGCCCCTTTATGTTTTTACCTAGATCCTGGTGTCCATGACTCATTGAGAAGTTCTGAAGCCTCTCCTAAAAGACCAGCAAATCCTTCTGATTTCCTGATAATATAGTAGGTTTGCAGTGCCCGTCTGCCTCCATTGAACTTTATGGGGCCTTATAGATCCCGTTTGTTAGCTCGAAGGCCAGTGTACCCGAGAATATCTGTAACTGAATGTGCTTCTATGATTTAAATACAACTGTGTTTCTGGTAAAAGAACATATACTCTGGGGATCTGTTTATACAGTTCCTGACAAAAGCACATGACCTATTGGGCAAGTATGATGGAACATGTAGAGCACAAACTTAGTTAGATAAAAGAGATCATTGGTTTATTCCCATTTTTGTATCTCACTTTGCTTTTAATCTCACCCTAACTCTGGTAAAGAATAACCTGATTAACTAATAGCTGGAGGTCATTTACATTTCTTTAACCACAGACCCCATCAACCTTTTGGGGGTTTATTTATTTATTTATTTGGTGTTTTATATAGTGCGAACATGACCCTGAGTAGGGTATCAGAGCGCTTTACATTAACATATCAAGAAACAGTTATGTTACCAAGTCATCAGTAGTTGTACATTGATTTTGAGAAAAACATTAAAGCTCAATATACATATACACGACTACAAAGAGGTTACTCTTTTTTGGTTATAGATTTGCTTTGGGAAGGGGAGTGGATTTGCCCATGTGTACTTCTCTCTCCCTCATTGTATGATAATGAGTGGAATTGTATTTGTCATCTCTAAATCAGGACTGAAGTGTTTGTAAAACTGAGGTTTTCTTTCCATACAAACACACACAACACAAACAAGCACTCTCTTTTTTATTTTTAAAGGTACAGAGACATTAGTTGATTTCTCATAAATCACAGGACGTTGAGTCGATGCCGATACTCAAACCTAGTTCCCAAGTTCCAAAGTCGGCAGCTCTGGCCATTAGCCATATCCTCTAGCATTCATTCCATTGAGATATATGCTAAACTAGCAGGTATTGCACGCTTAGGGTTTTCTTTTATTTTTTTATTTTCATTACAGTCCTGGCGATCCCTTTAAGTGATACTGTAGGCTAGTACAGATATGTGGGTCTCTTAATTGGAAGCAGAAGTACAGCGAGACAGACCAGTGCGTTTTAGGTGTTGTTTATTACATGCTGTTAGAACAGGAGATATTCATTATTCCACACAATAAGTAGACATGTCTTGGGTGTTCTTTATTGCAGGCTGTAAGGTAGATTGTCATTCCACACAATTAGAAATGATGACATGTAGTTGGAGCGTGTTCTTTATTTTATGCAGTGAATCAGACTCTAATCCACTCCACTCTGATCCACTGCTATACACTCCAATGTAATCCACTCCACTCTACTGTACTCCAATCTACTCCACTGTAATTCACTCCATTCCAATGTAATCAATTAACTCCACTGTATTCCACTCTGCTGTAATCCTCCCCAATTCACTGTAATCCACTCCAAACCGCCACTGTAATTCATTGTGACCCACTCTAATCCCAGTATTCTACTCAATCCACTGTAATCCACTCCACTGCAATCCACTCCACTCGAGTCCACTGTAATCCATTCAATCCACTATAATCCATTCCACTCCACTGTAATCCACTCCACTCCACTTGACTTGATTTGACTCCACTCCACTATAATCCACTGTATTCCACTCCCCTGTAATTACCTCCATCGTAATCCACTCCACTTCACTGTAATCCACTCCGTTGTAATCCACTTTAATTTACTGTAATCTACTCCACTGTAATTCACTCCAGTATAATCGACTCCTCTGTAATCTACTCCAATATTACCCACTCCACTGCACTCCAAACCACTGTATTTCACTCCATTGTAATGCACTGTAATCCACCCCACTGTAATCCATTGTAATCCACCCTAATCCACTTTAATCCCTCCAATCAACTGTAATGTACTGTAATCCACCCCACTTTAATCCATTCTAATCCGCTTTAATCCACTTCACCCCACTGTAATTCACTGCGATCTACTCTAACCCACTGTAAAAATCCTCTGTAATTCACTGTAATCTACTCAACTGCAATTTATTGTAATCCACTCCACTGTAAACCATCAAATCCCATCCATTGTAATCCACTCAATCTACTGTAATCCACTCCATTACATTCTGCTGTAATCCACTTTAACCCCATCCAATCCACTGTAATCCAATCCACTCCACTGTAATACACCCCAATCCAGTCCACTGTATCACTCCACTGTAATCCACTGCTATCCGCTCTACTGGATCCACTGTAAGCCACCCCACTTCACTGTAATCTACTCCACCCCACTCCATACCACTCCACTGTAATCAACTCCATTCCAATGTAATCCACACCACTGTAATCCACTCCACTTAAATCCACTCCACTGTAATCCACACCACTCCACTCTAATCCACTAATCTCTAAACCACTGCACTCAAATTCACCCCACTCTGCTACACTTTTCAACACTATATACATCTAACTTTTAGTCTTTCTGAACAGCAGCCACACTAGTATACAACATGGCTATAGCACATTGCCAAAGCTAATAGGTCTTCAATATGCACGATCTAATGGCTTTGCCAGTGCTTGTTCTGACTTTCAGACACTTTCGCCCCCTTTCTCTAACTCCTGTAGGCTCCTTCTTTCTCCCTGTGTGACGTTTTGTCCATCTTTCTCTGTGTTTACGTTCTCCCTTTTTTAGTCTGGAAAAATGTTGATTGAGGGATAATAAGTGGCAGTGTCCAAAAATAAGTGTCCGGGGTCCCCACCGGTCCCAGAAATGAGTGCTGGTGGCCCCCAACGGTCCCACAAATGAGTGCTGGTGGCCCCCACCGTCAGTGGCGTAACAAAACTTAAGGGGCCCCCCCTGCAAAGTACATGGAGGGGGCCCCCTCCCAGCGGCCCACCCACCACCTACCTCTTTTCCCCATCACCCAAAAATCTGTTATATTTTTATTTAAAACTGCCAACATTTAATGAAATGCTTCTCATTTAAAGTTTTAATAAAAAAGTGGGAAACACTCTTAAAATATCAACTACACCATTTGTTACATTACTGTCAAGAGCAGATTATTTAACTGAGACAACAATCAGAAAAATGCCAAGGAGTGGTCCTATTCGCTTAGGAACTGCCTATCGCTGAATAACTAAGAACTATTTAGGGTCTGAATTAGAATTTACATTGGGTTTGAATTAGAATTTACATTGATAGACAATAACTTGAAACTTTTAAAGGCAAACCTAAACCTTTAATTTCACAGACTCGACTGACAATATACATGAGGAGTACACAAGATATAACTCAGGATCCTGCCAGCCCCAGAGAGATAAACTAGTAAATTATCTGCATGCCAAGGGTGTGCATGATAATAGCGTGAACTGAGGAAGCAATTTTAATTTCTACCATCATGTCTTTATTAGTAAGCAGGACAAAAACATCATTAAAATCTAAAATAAATGCGAGTGGAGGACAAAAGCACACACCGTGATTCAGGCTGACCCTCTCTATTTAGAGGGTACCATGAGTGAGGCAGCTCTGAAAACCACAAATCACTGTCAGTCCCCAGCAGCTCCACGGAATTGATTGTCATCATTAATGCCGACTGTTGATAAAAATGCCTGGAGTGTATTTCAAATTCAAGGAAGCCAGGCAGTGTTGTGTTCCATCAATACCACCCGATTGACTTCAGGATTCCAGGCCACTGTGCTAGGGAGACATTATTTACGACCCAGTTCATACAACATATTTTTCATGAGTTTTGTGGTAAATAACATAGGGGACAGGCATTATTACCTGCCATGTGAATGAATAATATGTTTAAAAAATACATGCATTTAATTAAAATGTAGGCTTTGTCACACTGCTCATCTTGTTGTACCATTCTTGATGACATAAAGCAAGAATATTTGCTATTTGACACTAGCCCGTCCACGGAAGAGGAAGTAGGTGCAATCATATGTAGTACTTGTAACTACTACTAATTTCCCCTACAAGTTGGAGTAGTGTAGTTAAAATAAATGCAAGACTATTCAGTATGCATCACACAAACCACAAGCTCGCATTTGTAAAATACTTTGTGGGTTCAACCAGCTCCGAATTCTGTGAATTTCGACCAATTCAGAATTTGCCCATCTTAATTTACACAGAGATGTGTAGATGAAATATATCTGTAGATGTAGTGTTTGTTTCTGCAGCATGATACTCTTTCACTAAGGTAATGTTTCATGTTGAGGGAATGGGATGTGAGCACACAAAGAGAAATGGAAATGTCTTTTCCATGATAGGCCTAGACATGCCTGCACACTTCGTAACTATGACCATCATATTTACAGATGCCCCCAGGGACATGTTAAGGAGTTTGGAGGCCCTGGGCCAAGCATATTTTGGGGGCCTCTGTTAGGGACAGTTTTAAATTTATGATCCAGTTTCAGCTCTTTCCTGTGCTCGTTGGCCATGTCAGAGACAGTGCACAGGCACACTCGTCCAAATTCAAATCATGTGTACATGTAATATTCAGGTATAGGATGTGTGTTTTCAATATGGTATCACAGCAGCAACTCACTAATAATAACTGCAAATAATCTCTGTGACACTGACATTTCTCATATGTGAGGTCCTGATTTGATCTTAAAGAAACCTTTTTTATGGCTGTTGCATGTAACATAAACACAATATTTCGCTACAAAATGTCTGTATTACACAATCACATATCACCTAAATTGAAAATAAAGCAAGTGAGTGGTTGCCGAACATCATCTCTGCAGAACATAATCACTTCAAATATTGCCTAATCTTCACACGATTACATAAAAAACAGAAATGGGGGCATTCACAATTTACTTTGAATGTCTGGATGCAACATGGTTGGGTATTTGTAGCAAAATGAAAAATTAACATTGCCATATTAACAGAACACCACACCACTCCTCTAGATGAAGCCAATTGTCTACTTTCTTTCATAGTTCCCACCAGGGTGTAATGGAATTGCTGCCTATAATCCTTAAGAATGGCTGCAGCAGCTGCAAGTCATTTGCCACATTTTTATTTAGGTATGTGTCCCCTCTCCCCCTTGCAGTGACTGGAGAGTGACCCACCCAACTTCTTCCTTTTTAGAAATAACATGAAGAACATTCATAAAGGGACAGTTTGCACTTTTAAATACTGTTTATACACCTTTAGAATACAACTGCATTAGTTAAAAACAAATATAATCTCCTGGGTTCTTTAGTTTATCGGTGCACAGATAGCCTTACTTATATTCACAAATAAATTAATCAGATATACCTTTATTATAATTCTGAGGATGTCACGACTAGTATGACTTTTTTCTTCTATGTATTTCACTACTTAAATTACATGGGCTTGTCAACCCTTAGTAAAGATTTCAGAAAGAATAGTGCAAGCGTGAGAACAGTAAGACTCACCTCTAGGGGTTCTCAGTATGGGCACATCAGACCAGGAAGAGATGCTTAGCAGCCACTGACGAAGGGATGCCACTGTGCACTGCCATCTAAAATATACCCTGTGGGTTTGCCAGTACTTCCAATGAATTGACTGGACATACATCAGCCCCACCCTACAGCAGACCACAACCAGCCCCGCGGGCAGGACAAGACAGCAGATAGCTGTAGGTGACACCACGTTCGCATTCCACTTTTGAAATATGCTGACTCTATTTTTTAAGCATACCTTTGTTTTACTCACGGCAAGGCCACAAATGCATGGCACTGGGCACAATTATAGTTTATTGCACTGATGGCAAAAGGCAACAGGTGGCAGCACACTCCTCCCTTAAGTTGTCTTTGGGGGCTGAATGGAAGGCCTATGCAGTAGGGCTGGGCATGAATATTTAACTCTCGCTTAGCCAAGCCCAATCAGAACATGGCTCCTATGATGTCATTATTAACTCTTGCTCAAATTAGCAAATTATCGAAGCAGAGGCTGATTGGAACACAAAACAATAAAAACAAGCATTTGCAATGCAATAGGTCTCGCAATTGCGAGTTTGAGCTATTGGCATTGTAAATGACAATGCTTTTTATTTATGTGTTAAAAAAAGCAATAATAAAAGCCATTGTCATTTACTATACCTATAGGTCAAAGTTTCTAAAATGCGAGACCTATTGCATTGCAAATGCTTGTCTTTTCGTTGCAATTGACGTTCACACTTACCACTTTCTCTGATCAGGACCTAGGTGTGAGTGGGGAAGGCGTTGTTGGTCAAGGGCGACGGTGTGGAGGGTAGGAGAGGACATTACATGCATGGAAGGAGGTCATGCAGGCCTGCATTGCAGCCTTCCCACTACTGATAATTTCTACTTTTCATGACCATGGAAGTGCCTTCCCAGTGTATGCCTGTGATTGGAGGGTCTGCCTTTTTGCAGTATTTTCCATGTACTGGTGTTCGGTGCCCTTTTGTAACATGCACACACCACTCTGCCCTTGCAACACACGGCTGCTACCTCTCACATGTTTTTACCTTTGATACTTGCACAAGTGCCACCTTGCCCACGTAACGCTTGTTCCTGTGCCTGAGTGTCTAGCACTTATTGCAGTACTATACCTCAAATTATACTCTGTTTTCTCTTATAACTGCACACTTGTCACCTTCAACTCCTCTTGTGCACTTTTGACTACCTCATGTATTTTTGGTTGCTCACAATTTTTACTCAAGTATTTTGTTTGCTCACGATTGTCACTATTACCTTTACTACCTCATGTATTTTTGGTTGCTCACAGTTTTTATTACCTCATGTATTTTGTTTGCTCACAATTGTCACTATTACCTTATGAAAGTAACATATGTTTTTGCAATCTGTTCTTTTGTAATGTTTCTCATTATGTTTCATCTCTGTTCCTAATGTGAAGCGCTCTGACGCCTTCGGGTAAAGTCCGCGCTATATAAAAATGCATAAATAAATAAAAAGCTGCTACTTTTGTACAATAAGAACAGCAAAACAAAGTTTAAGTTGGTTCCAATTACAGTCCTAATCCAGAGCACTAAAATGCTCCAATCTTTCCAGTTCACGATCTCACGCACCATCACATTTGACATCAAGAGGAGCACTACTGAAATATGATGCGTTGTAATATACAACAGTATTATACAGAGTAAAATACGTTTATATAGGTCATTGTAATTAGGAGTACTACAGACTGCAAATGTGCTCATGACATTTCGATGAGAGGACAGACACAGCAATAGTGTCAGGGTGGCATGGAGGCCATGCCAGAGTCATAGTGAGGAGTCACACTGGGAGGTTCGCCACCGGTTATACACCTTAGTGAAACATGGAAACCGATTGTATAGTTCCTAACTGTTTGGAAGGAAAAGCAGACAAGGGATAATAAAAATGCTCGGCTCCCAGTAACAGTTTGTGACTTCCACATGAAAACAGGAAAGGCGGATAGACTTGGGCAGCATGAGGGGAGCAGCAGATTAAAACTGGTCTATGGAGCATTATCTTATTTTAATTTTGGTGCAACAGCTAACATTGCTTAAAGTTGGCATTTTAAAACACATCGAGATAAAAGACTTCTCCACTGACCAAAATGACATATGCCTGCCTGGAAACACTTCTGCTTTGGCCTGCAATTTAAGATCAAACCTTCTGGGCCTGTTTCACAAAGTTAAAAATACACTTGCGAGTAAGTTTACACTCGTAGTAAATGTACTAGTTTTTGGAATTCACAAAGTACGAGTGTAATTTTACTAATAGCAAAATTACACTTGTAAAATTACTAGTAGTAAAACTGGACTTGAGGTTTGTGAATAGCGAAACAGTGTAAAGTTACTAAAGCTAATATAAACTTACACAAATGATTACGTTTCCCTTTGTGAATCAGACTTCATATGTACCAGCATCTCTATCATCTTGGGAAATACTCATTCAACGTGGTACTTCTCACTTTTGATACTATATCATTCCCGGGTCAATACTAATGCGCGTTTAGCAGCAGCAGATTCTGGCCACGTTCAGATGAACACAGCATTACCACACGAAACAGAAAGCAAAAGATAGTCTGGTTTGAAATGTCATGGCAAAAGAGGAACGGAAGATGCAGACCCCCGGAGAGTCCTACTCACCGCACTCGCAGCAGCCCCAGCGCTCAAGTCTCACGTCCAGCAGCCACTGAACCGGTAGAGCCGGGCCAAGAGCACTGCAGGAAGTGACGCACACATGGCCTGGGTGGCTCTCGGCGCCGGATGCGCTGCACCTGCTCCTGCAGAGCTGGACTCAGCAGACTCTCCCCGTTCCACCCGGCCACCGCCTCTGCCATTACACCCGGTCACCGGGGCCGGGCTCTTCTGCTGACCCCGGCTTCATGCCGCCCGCTGGCAGGATTACAACAGGTGATAGCGAGTTGGAGAGCGAGGCCTGAAACGCCAGAGGGAAAGCGAAAGCACGGAGTCGGGAGGGTGGGTGTGTGTGTGTGTGTTTGTTTTTGTGTGGGTGTGTGAAACGCGGAGGGAAAGCAAAAACACGGGTGTGGGGAGGTGGTGTGTGTGTGTGTGTTTGTTTTTGTGTGTGTGTGCGCGCGCGCACTTACTGCATGCAGATGACTTGCTGGAGGAAGGGGGACAGGAGATGTGCACACGCATGGCTGTACGTGCGCTTACACCTCCTGAAATCGCCGAAAGCTCTGCGCGTGCCCATCTCCTGTCCCACTTCCAAGGCAAGTCCCTAACAATAGAGCTCACTGGCGACAGCGTTTTGTGCTGCTTACGCCAGGCTCGACCTAAAAATTAAAAAAAAAGTAAAGTAGTTATTACAGCCTTACTGTTCTGATCAACTAAGAAAGGCCCCCTTAAAAGATGGGTCCCTAGGCCAAAACCCACGTTGCCCATTCCTAAAAACCTCTCTGTGTTAATGCATATGCAGTGTAAGCAGAGGACTCGGCCGCTCTAAGTGAACTTGTATGAGAGGGGCCTGAAATTAAACATTAAACAGAGAACATAGAAACAAGACTAAAATCGTTAATTTATCAAGGGATTACTCACTTCCTGGTGTGGTACTTGATCAGGAGATTCCTTCACCGCAGCTCTCCTCTGCCCTGCTCCATTTACGAGAGTTTCACTCCAGCTCAGATGATTGCATAACAGTCACTTGTGCTAGGGAGGCTTGACTGCTAGCTCACAGGCATATCAAAAGGCATGCAAAACCTGACAGCAGGTATCCCAAAGGCCTCCAAAGCTCGCTGCACTCAGGAAAGAAGCATGTTAATGCTAATCTGTTTATTCCCGTGTTCACATCACACAGTTCTTCATAAGAACGTAAAGTGTAGTGCGACAATAGTGATCGACTGGACAACTACTGCCAGTCATGCCATCGCCTCAGGGGCGTAACAGAGGCCCCCGCAGCCCCCGCATTGCGGGGGGGCCTCTGCGCTCTAGGGGGCCCCTCACTTCATCATGAAGTAAAGGGTGCGCAGTGTGCACTGCACAAACGGTCCCTGCGGGCCCCGGCCGGGCCTCAGAGGTATTCCTCGCTCTTTATTTAATTCAAACGGTGCGCAAGTGCTGCACATGCGCGGGCTCTGGCCGGGCCTAAGGCTCTGACTGAGCCTCTTCATTAATTAAATACTGCGCAGGCACGGCCGGGCCTCTGAGGCTCGCTGCTTTGCTTTCCCAGTCGTGCGACCGGACTCTCGTCCGTGGCTCAAGTAAGTACCAGCCGCCTGAATATTAAAACTATTACAGCACTTGTCTTGCTCAATCAATAACCTGAGGTGCTGCTGTCAAGTCAGTGAGTGAAATACTGACTGCTGACTCTAAACTATGTTCGAGATCTAAGTTCATCTGTGCCACTGACTGCAATGCCTGCGGGGCTGGGAAGGTAGCGGCGCGCAGATAGTCACTGTAGAGAGCCACCCGGCCTCTCAACAACAATGTATCCGACACACACACACGCACGCCTTCACCCTCGGGACGGGCACGCCCCGAGGTATATAATAAAAGCGCGGTAGACCGCTCGGGGTCTTTCCGGCATACCCTCCAGCTAGCGTGTGTGTCCAGTCATTGTGTTAAGTGTACCCCGTGTGAGGCCCGGACCTCGCACACTACACTGGCGACGAGGCCGGTTCCGCCCCCGCGCGTGCCTGGCTGCCTGTGGAGCTGCTCGCTCCTTACCTACTGTCCGCTGCCTGCTGCAGCTGCCCGGTGTCATCTCCAGCCGCGGAGCTCGTCCGCCGGCCTGCTGCCCTCGCTCGACGTCGGCTCCCGCCCACGCGCCTCCTGGGACGGAGCGTGTTCAGCTGGCGGGAGCTGCCTGGTGAGTGTACACCCACGCGGCCCTGCCTGGCCCCCCCGCGCTACGTGCGCTGCTGCCTGGGAGGCTCGCCCTCCGATCTGCCCGTAGCGCGAGCGCGCTTCTTGAGGCGTGCTGTCCCGGCGGGGGAGGGGCGAAGTGGGGAGACGCTGCACGTCAGCCCCGAGGCCCGACCACGCGGAGCCTCCAACGCCTGCCCTGCCCTCCGCCCTCACACGCTGCATTCTGCGCGACGGAGACAGCCTGCTCAGGGCCTGAAAGAAAAAAAAAAAAAAAAAAAGGATACAATAATAAAGCAAAGGCTAATGCAACAGCTGCCTCGCCCTGGGAATAAGTTCAAGGCAGTTGAACAACCACCGTCCACGCCAACGCCTCCAGAGGACATCTGTGAGAGTCCATCTGCCCTCACGGTGTGCTGGTTGCCCGCGCAGGCACCGACCCCGCCCCACACCAAACAGCGCGGTCTGCGCAGGGGTGGAGTGAACCCAGGGAGAGATCACCAGCATGACCGACAACGCCACGGGTGGTGCACCCGCAACGAATGCCGCAGTGCCAGGGCCCGCAGGCCCACCTCAACGGCGCGGCGCCGACACGCACGTAGTCATTCATGCCCATACCGGGGTGGCCCCCATTCCACCGTTCAGCGAGACTGCGGACCCCGCAACTGCGGCGCCGCGGTGGAAGGCATGGCTGGGGCGTCTCAACCTGTACTTTAGAGGGACCCGAGAAACCGATGACACGGTAAAGAGGTCACTCTTGATCCTCTATGGTGGCCCGGAAATATACGACCTCTTCGAGTCTCTCCCGAACACCGGAGAGGATGATGACTACGACGCGGCGGTGGCCGCGCTGAATACCCACTTTGACCCCCAGGTGAACGCCGACTATGAGAAGTTCAAATTTAAGCGGGCGTGGCAGACCGAGACCGAATCCGTGGACATGTACTACGCGAGGCTGCGCCGGCTGGCCAGCAGCTGCCCGTTCACCGACCCACGAGAGGAAATCAGAGACCAAATCATTGTGGGGTGTAGGTCGAAACTACTCAAAAAGCTCATCCTCAGGAAACCGGGAATCACGTTGGACGCCATTCTTGTCCTCGCTCGCTCTCACGAACTGTCAGATTCAAGAGCGGATGAAATGGAGCTGGCGCTCCGGTCCCCCATGGCCCCGCAGGCCGCACCCAAAATGGCGCCCATCAAGGAGGAAACCGTTGACGCAATACAAAGAAGACCGATGGGAGGAAGAGCAAGACAGTGGCAACCCCGGGACGCTCAATGTGCATACTGCGGCGGGGACCATGCAGCGACCGCCGTGTGCAACGCGAAAGGGAAGACCTGCTCGAAATGTGGTAGGCTCAATCACTTTGCCGCCGTGTGCCAAGGAGGAAGGTACAGGCCCAATGCACAAAGATCACGAGGCGGATATGGGCCTCGGTCGACGACTTCAAGGGTGAGACAGCTTTCACTAGAGCCAGAACACCCACCTCCAGACACGCATGCCCAAGACCGAAGGCCGCATTATGAAGATGAAGAGGATGACGAGGTGTTTGTAATCTCATACGTCAGCCGGATTTCCACCCGGAAGAGGCCACCCCCCATGTGCACGATATCCGTGGAAGGCTCAGAAATCAGGGCACTCATTGACACTGGAGCCTCTGTGAACGTCATGGACTCTGACCAGTATGACCAAATGTCGCCTAGACCCACACTTACCCCGTCGAACGCCCGAATATACACCTACGGGGGCACAGAACCCCTGCCGCTGCGCGGCGTCATCAGCACCACCATCAGCAATGGAGAGTACACTACAGAGGCCCGGTTCCACATAACCGAAGGAAAGAAAGGAACATTGCTCAGCTGCAACACAGCGGAAGATCTAGGATTAGTCTTCTTCGCCAACCAGGTCCATCAATCACACGCCGACAACATGTTAGCAGAATTCCCTGCTCTCTTTAGAGGCCTTGGGAAGCTCAAAGGCAAGAAAGTCAAATTGCACATAGACACCTCCATTCGTCCTGTTGCGCTGCGACACCGAAGAGTACCGTTTAACCTCCGCCCTCAGGTAGAAGAAGAGCTAAAGAGACTCGAAGACCTCGACGTCATCGAGAAGGTATCGGGACCGACTCCATGGGTGTCCCCACTGGTGGTAGCCCCCAAACCCAAACAGCCTGGCGCCATCAGGCTGTGCGTCGACATGAGACTGCCGAATGCCGCCGTGAAGAGGGAGCGTCACATCACGCCCACCATGGATGACATCGTCGCCGACCTCAATGGGGCGAAGTGGTTCTCCAAACTTGACCTCAATGCGGGATATCACCAGTTGGAACTTGAACAAAGCAGCCGCTATATCACGACTTTTTCCACTCATGTCGGGCTCCGGCGGTACAAGAGGTTAAGCTTCGGAGTGTCATCAGCGGCCGAAGTGTTTCAGAACGCGATTAAAGAAGTTCTATCTGGGCTGAGCGGGGTCATCAACTTGAGCGACGACATTCTCATTTACTCAAACACACTGGAGGAACACCACGCCCACCTCAGAGCCACCCTACAGAGGCTACAGGAACACGGGCTAACCCTCCACCGAGCAAAGTGCTCATTCTATCAGGAAGCCGTGGACTTCTTTGGCTACAGGTTCACGCGCGAAGGACTCCGAATCGACCCGAAAAAGGCAGAAGCTATCCAGAATGCCAGCACGCCCAGGAACTCTTCCGAAGTAAGGAGCTTCCTCGGAATGGCCACATACTGTGGCCGATTCATACCCAACTTAGCTGATCTGGACGAGCCCCTCCGCACCCTCACAAGACAGGATCAGGAGTGGGAATGGACATGCGCGGCGAACCAAGCTTTCCAGGAAATCAAGGCGAGCCTCCTAGACAAGGCAACGATGGCCTACTTCCAACCGCGCAGGAAAACTGAACTGGTCGTAGACGCCAGCCCGGTAGGCCTTGGCGCAGTCCTGCTACAGGAATATGGCCGGGACGAGTGGAAGCCCGTGGCGTATGCGAGTAAGGCCCTCACAGACACTGAAACGCGGTACGCTCAAATCGAGCGGGAGGCGTTAGCCATAAAGTGGGCCTGCCACCATTTCCACTTATACCTCTGCGGACAGCCCTTCACCATCGTAACAGACCACAAGCCGCTCTTGCCACTGTTCACCGGGTCCTCCAGGCTCGCTCCCCCGCGAATTGTACGGTGGGCAGTCCAGCTACAAGGCTACAACTTCACCCTGATCTTCCGGCCAGGCGCCCACAATCCAGCGGACTATCTGTCGAGACACCCAGATGTAACCAGAAGAGCAATCCCGCTAGCAGATGGGCAAGTCGTGGAAGAATTTGTCCACATGGTGTCCATGGTTGCTTGCCCAGAGACACTCACCCTGCAAGAGCTAGGGGAGGCCACCGCTGACGATGAGACTCTGACCCGAGTTAAGACAGCCTTAGAGAAAGGAAGCTGGGCTCGGTTTCTGGATGGATCACAAGGACTTCGACCGGAAATAAGCCATGCCCGCCAACAGCTATGGCAGATCCGCTATGAGTTGAGCATCGGAGACGAAGGAATCATACTGCGAGGACATCTCATCGTGGTGCCCGCGAGCCTCCAGCAACACATACTCACGATAGCCCACGCGGGCCACCAAGGGACGGCCAAAACGAAGGCCCGATTACGCAACAAAGTATGGTTTCCGGCCATGGATCGCATGGTGGACGACATGGTGCGGTCCTGTCACGCCTGCACCATTACAGGGGCAGATCCCGCTCCGGCCCCAGTCATCACGGAAGAAGCAGCGACAACGCCCTGGACTCAGCTGAGCATAGACTTCGGAAGCTTCCCGGATGGTCGACACACGTTGGTTGTAGTTGATTCATTTTCAAAATTCCCTGTCGTGGAATTACTTTCCTCCACAGCATTCGGACAAGTCAAGAAAGCACTGGACCATATCTTTGCCACAATGGGACTCCCAGAAGAGGTGAAATCGGACAACGGGCCGCCTTTTCAAGGGAAAGAATTCCAAGCATATCTAGAAGGACTACGGATAAAACACCGGAGAATCACTCCGTTGTGGCCGCAAGCGAACGGCGAAGTGGAGAGACTCATGCGGACTCTCAATAGGGCACTCCGCATCGCCGTCAACGATGGCAAAGACCCAGAAGCCGCGCTAGATCAATTCCTGAGTGCATACCGACAAACTCCACATAGTACCACTCAATGTGCACCCGCACATGTCCTGTTCAAAAGGGCCCCTAGGGGTAACATCCCCACGTCTTCCACTTGGACCCCGGAAGAGAGAGACAACTCTGCAATCCAGTCGAGGAGAACCGTCACAAATCAGAAAGCAAGTGAAGGGAAACATGCCAAACATCCTGGACTACAGGAAGGAGACACTGTGGTGGTACAAGATCGCCACCCAGGATGGAAATTCAGAACCCCGTTTGAACCGGAAAGATGGACCATTGAGAGGATTCGGGGAACGATGGTGACTGCCCGTCTCGGCCAACAGACCGTCACCCGCAACGTGTCCTGCTTCAAAAGGATAGGGAGGCCGGATGGTGGTCCCAGAGATGCTGATGAAACAATCGATGCCGACTCAGGCTGTCAGGACGATGGAAGACCCGGGAACCAAAACTCGGTGCCCTCCCCGAACCATGACAGGCCAAGAGAGGACGGACGTCAACTCGTCAGGCCCCGAAGTGAGACAGTTGAGCTTACACCTTCCGCCCGGGACGACGAAACAACCCCGGCCGGGGTTGTTGGATCTCCTGTCCGGCACAACCACAGATATCACCTGCGGCCCAATCCTGGGCCCAGCCAAAGACTCCGAGACTTTGTGTGGACTTCCCCTTAGTTATGTGTTGGAGCAGTCTATAAAATGAACTAAATTAAAGGAGGGATGTAGAGAGCCACCCGGCCTCTCAACAACAATGTATCCGACACACACACACGCACGCCTTCACCCTCGGGACGGGCACGCCCCGAGGTATATAATAAAAGCGCGGTAGACCGCTCGGGGTCTTTCCGGCATACCCTCCAGCTAGCGTGTGTGTCCAGTCATTGTGTTAAGTGTACCCCGTGTGAGGCCCGGACCTCGCGCACTACAGTCACCACTTCAGTGTAATGGTTTTATTTGGGCTGTGAGTAATATCGTTTTTGAAATAAGTACACTGCAGCGCCCCAGCGCCCATCCCTGGCTACCAGCTCACCTGTGAGCCAACTATGTCACTGTGTGTGCCAAGGCCTTCCCCAGATCCCGACCGGGGACATGTCAGCTGACTGTGTTGTCTCAGGCGCTCTATCTTCTCAGCTGCAGTGCGTAATTAAAATTACGAGTTCCGTGTTGTTGGGGCCTCTTTATATTGTAGTTCTATATTTTTCCTGGTACATTCACAACTGGAAGAACTAAAGAGCAAAAACAAAACAACTGGATGAGCTATACACACATCATGGAATTGGGAAAGTTGAAAACTGTGTTTTAAATAGAAGAGGTGGAACATACATGTTTATGTGCAATCCAAGCTTCCTTGCAAATAGAACAGGTGTGTGGTTTGAGCAGTAGGCGCACAGAAGTATCACAATTTTGCAGTGTGCACTGATAATCCTTGTGCACACAAATCATCTAAAGCATGGGAGCAGCTTGGTGTTGCTCTATCACCTGAGTGCTTCTTTTCCTCTTCTATGCTCCGTGTTGCACTCATTCATTTGAATGCTCCTCCCGATTCCACATTATTCCTCTCCCTTGTCGGCTGCTTTTCATTTCCTCACCCCATCCCATCCCTCCCCCAACTGCACCTCCATTGCCCTTACCCCTGAGTCCAATGTTTTTTAATTTTGTTTTCAATGTTATACTTTAAAAAAGCGTTTCCCCCCGACTTTGATAGAGCCAACAGGCCTCAAAGACAAGACCTATTGGATTTGATTGACTCCCAGAGGGGATCCCGGGGGGCCAGTGAGCAAAATGGATTTATTTTTCTGCCGGCCCACCCGGCAACACTATTGAGGGCTAAGATGAGAATGTTGTTCGGGCCTCGCATCCTGTTAGTGCCGGGTCCCACGTGAGACAGAGAGGCCCTGGAGTCCACACTGTGATGGTCTACAACTGCGCTGGCATCTTTAATAGCCAGGGAGGAGCATGGGGGCCCAGTCGGCAAAGCATGGCTATGGCAATCAGTTGTTAATTGGCTTTTCTGTTGATCCTGCCAGCAACACATCAGTGTGTCCAATCAGGCACTGGCAGCGCATCTCTGATGTTTTCCTACCTCAGCTTGTACCCCTGCCCAACCCGGGTGTGTGTCTACCTTATGTGCACAGAAGTTTAATAAAATACTGCCTCTGAAATACTTGTTTAATGCCATGGTTACACATTCGTTTAACAGTATGATCAGATTACAAAAGCTCTTCAATTTCTGGCCCTTTGTAGAAGTTTATAAACCCTTGTTACTCAAATAGGTGTAATTTCTAATATTTATATGTTTCCCTCATCTTCGCCGCTTAATTTTGCTCACACGAAAGTGTCACTCATAGTCATTGAAATGTCACTCATAATTACACTGAAATCATGAAAATGTCACACACAGCAATCTGAAACCTTGGCAGCTATGCTTTCCATTAAATTGTGAGTCTAAGGTGCCACGCTCCTACACCTTCGCCAGAGACTGAGAAGGTCTGTCCGACGTCCCCGTCCATAATTTAAATGAATTTATCAGTATTCCCTCCCAACCCCCCGCCTGGCTACCCTTGCCATGCCCCTGCCTTATGCTTCTGCTGCCTGCCCGGCCTCGCGCCTTCCTCTGAAGCAGCAGGCCAGGCCCAGCCCTAAGTTCAGGTGAGTCTGTGTCCAACTTTAGTAGCCAGGAGTGGTGTGTGGGTGGTGGCGAAGACGGCAGGCCTCCTAAAACCCGCCAGGAGTAAGTGTGAAAGCTGGGTAGCAGCATTTAACAGGTGGGCATAATCACAGGGCCAGGTTTATCAGGACCAAATTTACTTGTGGAAATGCACGTTTCCACAAAATTGTCACAGGTCGATATCCTGCAATGTGGACAATGCATATGTTTAGTGGAGGAGAAATGTACCCGACAATCCACCGGTGCTGGTGATTAACTGGCATAACAAAGGTGAAATATGTGAAATGCGTAAATACAAAAACATACGCAGTGGAAACTTACTGGTGTTTATTGTCAACTGGTGGGTGCAGGACCCTTTTTTGCACCCCCCAAAAATCTTCATCTAAGCTTTTCCCAAAACGACATATTAAGTTTTTCTGCACCTATATTTTAAGTTATAGTCGATCTAGCCTTGCAATCAATATCAGATTTAACAAACAAGTTGCTATAAAATAAATCAAAACCATGTATCTGTAGTAAAACACCATTTGCTAGAAATACGTTTTCCTAAAGAACAATATGGAGAACATAGATGTACATGGTAGGAAATTACAGGAGTATAAATTAACTATTACCCTGGGCCCCACCACAAAACCGCCAGGAAAACCAGTATTATTTATGACCGTTTTGATTGTGAAAGCGTGACATCAGAGTCAATGTGTTCTTCATAGTGTTATTGTTTGACAAGTCTTAGATGAAATGGATATTGTTAAGAGATTTTTGTGACTGAAATTAGTTTGTACATTTGTACATCTCAAACCCATAAACGCAAAGTTAGCAAAATAGTTACGAAATCAATGTCTGGTATTTTTGCACTGTAATGAAGAAAACCATGTTATCGCCCTTTTTTTCAATTTAGCGAATGGGGGAGGGCCCTAAAATCCCCCATGGCCTATTTCAAACCCCTTGTGCAGCTTGAGAGTGTTCTGGGGCATAGTTGTACTCAGGTTTGCTCCTAGTGAGATCTACCCTGCCCATTTATTATTGTAAGATGCTGATGCCTGTGACCTCGCTGCCCCTTGTAATAGCCATAGCCACTCCTGATTTCCTGCCCCTGTCAACTGCCATTTCCCACTCCTGCCCCTTCTCAGTTTATGCTCTAAATGTATAACTCTTGTAATTTGCCTATTCTGCAGCTTATGAAAGTCTGCTCAGTTTTATATGTTCTGTCAGTTCTATTGCCTGCTCTCATCATGTGCTCTACTCGATCCTGAAAAGTTATGATTGAAATATAACAAGGTTATAAAACAGAAATTTCAGAGTTTTTTTTAGGATTGTTTGTTTTCAGATGCATGGCTGCCCACTTTTCTGCTGTTCTGACTGCTTGGTGAAGAAAGCATTATTTTCAACTTGGCCCTTTGACGATAATCATGCGTGCCTTACCCATTTGTTATTACACGTGTTTAAGATATTTAAGTTGTCTGAAACCCTTATTTGACATATTGGTTTCAACAAGACCAAACTATACTGAAGGCATCAGACTTTAGTCCGGAGAGGACATCAGTGGTGACATTGCATATTACCATTAACTCCAATGAATAGCTCATGAAAACAATTTTTGCTGCATTTATTTGCTGAAGGTGGATGATGCCTAGAGTGTGGTGGGCATGGCTGAATGTGGTGCTCTATGGGGTCCAGTGACAGTAAAAGTAAGTTTGGGATGTGGCTAAATGCCCATACTGCACAAGGGCTGGGCTGATGCCATGGCCTCAAGCTCTGAGGGCACTTGGGAGTGAGTGTAGAAAGTGACCAAAGGCCAGACACTGCATTTAGTAGGCTCTCTGGACAGAGGGACATCATTAGGAGGGGCGTCTATACCCATATTGATAGGGAGCTAGGGAATTGGGTGCAGGGTGTGCCTGAAGATTATATCCTTCAACAATGGCCTTGTGGAGTGGACTCTTGGTGCAAAGAACTTGGGCAAAGGCTGACCCAAAACTAGTGGCTACATTGAAAAATGACCAAAGTAATTAAAACATTAATGAAAAAAACTTTACGGGAAGTTGTAATTGTTTACTCATATCAAAAATGTATTATAAAATAATCATTGTCCTCAAAGATCTTAAGTTAGATAGATGTCACTGCTATGAAATGATATGTATAGAACCTGCAAATCCATAACATTTGCTAGTTCTAGTAGGGCTTACGCATTCTGAGGAGTGTGGTGTTCATTATGTCACCACTGCATCCAGTGTTGATGTTGGGTAGTGAGAGGCCTCTCCTCCTGCATCACATCATGGAGGGAGGGGCGGGTGTAGAGTCCAAGGAAGTAATACTAAGGCCTAAGAATAAGCAGAGATCAGTGGCTGGCTGGCCTGTCTCAAAACTGGGACATTTTCTGAAAAGATCAGTGTCTCTGAAAGCTTGTGAGGGGCGGGACAGAGTCAGTCGTTTCTCAGGCAAACATGCTTAAATTGTGCTGGTGGATGCATGTTGTAGACTCGGGCTTTCAATATTTGGCCATCCAGAATTATTTTTCATTTCCAAAGATTGACCCAGTGCAATAGAGAGAAAGGCAAAAAACAATGGAGAAAGAAGCAGGAAGAGAAGGATATGACAGCAGCAGTGAGTGATAAAAGCAGGAATCGGGATAAAAATAATCCCAGCTGTGAGTTAAGAGTCAGTGTGTAGTGGAAGAATCAGGCATGGGGTGGAATAAAAATTAGGCTGCTCTGAAAATCTCCCAGTTTTCTATTGTGCCTGCGAAAGGCTTATCCTTTGCTCGCAGCTTGTATCTAGAGAGATGGGTGGGTAGATGAGTGAATTAATGGATGATATGGACAGATGGTCTTGATTTGGTATGTGTTTCGATGCAAGAGTTTGGATGGATGGGTGGGGATGGATTAATGATTGGGTTATTGCGTTAGGTTGGCTGAATGGCTGGGTGGGTGAAGATATGGATGAGTTTTGCTAGTTTGATGGATAAAGGGTTTGGATGGATGAATAGATGGGGTTGGATAAGTGGGCGGGTGGTGGATGGGTCATTTGGGTGGTTTAGTTGGATGGGTAAGGATGGATGGGTTATGACTTGTGGATGGCTAAGGGATAAATAAAAATACAAAAGACAAATGTGTAGCATTTGACTCGAAAATGGTCACACAAAAGTGTCAGATATTGGCACAGCAATGACGTTATTAAAAATGTTCCCGCCCTCGCCTGCATAATTGTGAGCATCCTCATAATGCGGCCATATTGCTCTCGTTGGCTGTTGCTCACCCATATTCATTATTGATTGTTGCCTGGGCAATTTTGTCTGCAAGTGTGTGGTTTTTGCAGCAGTTCCTTGGCATTTCCAAAGAAATAGTTTGGGCTGTTCCCCATTAAGCTTCTATTGGCAGCCCTCTATTCGAGTAGCATGTAAGTTGGTAGGATTTAAATGTCCCCCATTGCATTACGCTTCCCTCTTCCCACAAAGGGCGTGCAGATGTTAAGTGTCTTACGGCATCTTCTATGGCATGTGCGAGATATATTAAAAATGTGTGCAGTCACCTCGGTCCTACAAGTTTCCTCAGTGGGTTTCGCTGTTGAATCCAGTCCTGGATTTGCTCTGGTAAGCTCTCGGTCAGCGTAGGCCCTTGAGCATGAGGGATCACCCACCTTGTCCCACCGCTAAGTTTCAGTGGGTGGTGGGGTGGTAATCGGATAATTTGGAATCAGGGATGGCATCATAATGGGGCGGCTGGGGCCCGGCCGGCAATAAAAGCAAAACATAGTGTAGGACAGTACATCCTTCACCCACTCTCCATCTCGTGCCGGTCATACACCTGAAGGAAATTCGCCCGCATATATTATAAAATCAATAGATCAACCTACAAGCAAAATGAAAGCCTTTCCAAACTATATCTAAATGTTAGTATTTCTACTTGTGGTTGTCTAATCTCACATCGGTGCTCTAACGGAGTCAGTATATATTGATGAACATCATGATCCCTGTAATAGGCAATGTTTCCTTAATTTGCTTACCGCTTTAACTTGTTTATCTACTTGAGTTGATCATTGCCGTACTAAATCCTATTTTACATCATCAGTGACATACTAAAGTCTTTACTGTGGCTTTAAGTTTGGCTGATATAATGTTTGCTGTGCTCTAATTTCTCACATATGTCTCAGTCATGTATTAGTTATTCCTGATAAACATTCTGGCAGTTTGGCCATTCACCCCCCCAAATTTTTTTAGAGCTGCCTTTAACAAATGCCTCAGAGCATTCTACGGGGAGCCATGTGTATATATACCTATCTGTGATTAACGCAGTACTTCTACCACTTATAAGTTTAACATGAGGAATTGCTGGTCTGAGATGTCGAGATGATATACTGTAGGTGGTGGGCCGGGGGGGGGGGCCCTCCATGTGCTTTGCAGGGGGGCCCCCTCAAGTTTCTTTACGCCACTGCATCGCCTTACTCTCTCTTACCGACTCTCCTGAGACCTGCAACTTCGGTGGAAGGCACAGGCTGGCGCTGGCGGCAGAAGACCGCAGCTGCCAATTCCATTTTGCTTTGGTCTGACTCGGACACGGACCCATCGGCCCCTGCACGTGTCGTTTACACTGCACATGACAATTCTGTCACACCAGCACAGCTCTGCCCCATCCTGAGCCTGAAGGCAGCTCTTGAGCGCGCGCAGAATGCAGTGAAAAGCGGTGATCATAACTTTAAAACTTTTCCAAACACGGACACTTAGATTAGTGTGCTGTGCACTGCAGGGGGTCCCTGGAGCTCGGGGGCCCCCGCACCACGGGGGCTGCGGGGGCCTTTGTTACGCCCCTACCCACCTTTCCCAAAAATGAGTGCCAGTGGCCCCCACCAGCAACCACCAAGTTAAGCACTGAGTACAGTTGGAAATTTTTATGACAGACTTATATTTCACAATTTTTAAACTTTTTTAAATAAAGTTATGATGTCTATTTATTGCTTATAATGGCTTTGGGATACTGCTGCATTTGTTTGCAGTACACCTAATAACTGCCATGCTGACTTACGGGTTCATGTAGGTACTCTCTCCCATGTGTATCTTATTCTGTCCAATCGAATGTTTTTCTGTGCCCTCTCACGGATATCTTCCCCTTCTAGGTATTACTACAGCCACTTCCCTTGGCCTTTAGTATATGCACGTTTTGTTTTTCACATTAGTTTCAAAAGTTACCAAGAGATGCCAAGTTAAATATAACTTCTTAAGACAATTCTGTGCTGTAACCAATAGCACTTTGTGTTCTGGGAATTCTAGTTTTCTTTTTGCCGTTACAGGTAGCACCTACAAGACCTTATACAAAAAGTGATGTGAAAAAACAGTCAGGGCTAGTTGAAGGTCTTGATTGGTGTGGCTAAGAATACAGGTATTACTGTAGCTTGAGAGTGCATTTGTTTTGGAAGCAATTTATTCATTAAGAAAGAGTTTTTCTACAGGGTCGATCCTGTTATGTTCCTCTGCCCTGACCCATATGGCGAAGAAAACTAGGACAATAGTTCTAAAGATAACTCAGAGGGACCACTACCTGCCCTTAAATTTTTTTTAAAAGTTTCTTTTTTTTTTAATGCATTCCATTTTCCTTTAAGGAAAACGGGCTGCATTTACAAAAAACTGCTTTATTTAAAAGCAGTCCCAGACATGTAAGGTCTGCTGACCCCAGCAGGCCACCATCCCTGGGAGTGCCAGCCATTCCAAACGGGGTCACAAATTGCGACAGCCTCATTAATATGCACGAGGCATGCAATTTGCGACCCCATTGGGAATCGCAAACAATGTCTCAGACACTGTTCTACATTGGCAATTGCGACTCGCAAATTGCGACTCGCAATTTGGCGCAATTTACGAGTCGCAATTGCCAATGGCCGTACATCTGGCCATAATCATTCCATTATACTAGTCTAGTTGTCTAGTGGGTGTTTTTCTCAGTTGGACCGATTGCCCTCTTAGACTGACTCTCTCAGTTTCTCCATAACATTTGGCAACTCCCACACCACCATGGCCCTGGAGACGTGGAGTTACTTTATTCAGCCATGACTTGTTCCTCAACACTCCATTTTCTAGGACAAGAACATTCTTCTTAAATCTGCGGATTTTCATGGGTTCAGTATATGTATGCAACCTCTTGGCCACTTTGAGAGTGTTCTCGCCCTCAGCAGGTCACCAACATTCCATCTTCTTTCCTTCTCACAATTTTTCAAACCATAACTAACTTTGCATTTCTTCTGTGACTCTGGGATTCTCTGTGTATGCTTCATCAATTCACTTACACTTTCAGCATCTACCTTCAACCACACAGGACTTATATTTGATCTAGCCCACCTCTCTTTCAAACACTCAAAAGTGGAAGATTCCAGTGATAACTTTGAGGGATGGTCTCTGAGTCAAAGAATTTCTCTCAAATTATTTTTACAGGCATTCTAGGGTAGGGTGAAGCTTCTTCTGTATGGGTCCCCAGTGAAACCATGGTGATCCATGACAACTCTTTAAATGTTCCCTAACATGCATGGAGAAAACCATCAGTGCATGAGGACACATTTCAAAGCATGTTTTTTATTATGCAGTGTCTGTTTTGCTTCTCACTAACACTGTTCAACAGAACTTAGAAAGGGTTAACATGATGACATAGAGGAGCCATGGCAGCTCTGAGGTGAGAATTTACCTTAAGTAACATGGAGATGTTGTGTGTTGACACATTGTTTCCATTGGTCCCCAACACAGATCTGTCCACTATACGGCTTGAGGGCCTCAATTATTTAATAATAGTCTTGATTGCTTATGCTGCCTAATGATAATAACTGTATAACAACCCATTATTTGCGTTTTACATATTATGACAATGTCCCTTTAGTTCACATGGAAAAATAATGTCTAGTGTTTAGCTTAGGGCTAAATGTTTCCTCTATAGCTATTCATAGGTAGGACTGTAAGACTTTTCATGGTATGCTTAACAAACTGTATCAGTGATAGTTTCTCATGATATCCCGGTGAAATAATACAAATTTAGGGCCTCATTTATAAGGAATTGGCGTAGGGCAGCGCCGCAAGTCTTCTTGCTGCGCTGCCCCATGCCATTGTGAAAGGGGGGCAAGAATGCACCATATTTATGAAATACGATGCATTCCTGTCCTTTCTCCCTGTGCTGGTGCACAATTTGCTGCCCAGCACCAACCTGGGCACCCAAGGCTGCCTCCGTTGCAGGTAGGATTGTTTTGTACAGGAAGGGGAGCCTTCCTGCACAAAAACAATCAAGAGAGGCATATTTCTCTTTTTATGTGTGGAGCAGAATGCAGCACACATGGAAAGAGGAATAAACGAGGAGAAATAAAAATATTTCTCCTCATTACGCCTGCTCTGGGGAGGTGTAAGGTTTTGGCACTGCCCCAGGTTTATGTAATTAAGTAAATCTGGGACAGTGGCAAAATGCATGGGTGCTGCATGGGAAAACCACTGCACAGCTTTGTCTCACTCTATATCTATGAGGCCATGCAAAGCGACGCAGAGTGGCTTTGCGTCACTTCATAGATATGATTGAAAGGCTTGTGCCACCGGAGCATAAGCCTCTCATAAATAAGCCTCATAGTGTCTTCAATCCTCTGAGACAGAGAAGCACATCTTTGAATACAGGGCACTTGTTTTTCCACTACCAAGGACTGGCTGATATCAAGCTAAGCTCTCTCCGCCAGAGCCTGACATAGAGAATAAAGTACAGCCTGACCTTATTAAACAGGTATGACACAATGTACTCCACCTTTATTGATGGCAAATGTTTAGATTCTAATTATGATAAGGAGAGAATCATAGGAAAGCAAATTATAGAAAAGTAACGTGTTTTAATGTAATTTACATACTATTAGTCTGCTATTATTCTGGTTATCCCTTATCGTCACAATAACTGTGATATTTGCTGCCATAATTTTGTATATGTTGCTTATGTTGAGGACAAGTGTAGCTTTTAATAAAAACCTCTAATATTACTAGTCTAGTTGTCTAGTGTGTGCTCACTTTGGAGAAAGGCTGAGGGGAAACCAAGAAAATACCCTTTGTGGATGGAATTTCTGTTCCTAACACGGATTCCTTCCAGGTAGGTTTGGCAGCTGTTCACAGGACATTTACCAATCTTTCCCCACTCCAAACTGTAGGGGCCCGATTCACAGAACTAACTTAAGACAAATTCCTAAACTTACTACTTTTGGTATTCACAGAAGTTAGGATTTTGTCTTAAGACAGACTTAAGACAGACTTAAGACAGAATCCTAACTTAACTCTGTCTTAAGTCTGTCTTAAGTCTGTCTTAAGTCTGTCTTAAGACAAAATCCTAACTTCTGTGAATACCACAAGTAGTAAGTTTAGGATTTTGTCTTAAGTTAGTTCTGTGAATCGGGCCCTTAGATGTTAACCTGCACTGCCTTAGGGCTTAGTGAAATCTACAGACGCTGACTGAGATTAGCTTGAAAGACGCAGGGCCCGATTCACAGAATGAATTTAAGACTCAATCCTAAACTTACTACTATTTTGGTATTCACAGAATGCACTTACTACTTTTGGCATTCCCAGAATGAAGTTACTACTTTTGGAATTCACAGAAGTTGTCTGTCTTAAGTCTGTCTTAAGACAAACTTAAGACAAAATCCTAACTTCTGTGAATACCAAAAGTAGTAAGTTCATTCTGTGAATGCCAAAAGTAGTAAGTGCATTCTGTGAATACCAAAATAGTAGTAAGTTTAGGATTGAGTCTTAAGTTCATTCTGTGAATCGGGCCCGCAGAGTCTGAGGAGAAACATTTGAAACTAGGGGGGTCTTCAGTGAGCTGAGTGTGTTGTGAGCCTTGTTCCTGTCTGACGGAACAACAACACAAGAAACAAAGACTCATTAGCAGATCTGCACTCAACAGGCCCATAGGATGACCTACTGCCGAAGAGAGAGTTTGATGGCGGAGTGATGACCTCTGACAACCCTCCAGATGATAGAGTGGAAAACAGCCTCTAAACCTGACTGAGGACCAGACCATTGGGCAGATAGCTGGCTGGATGAAAGGCATAGAGTAGATAGCTGGTAAGGCCGGAGCCAAGTATTTGTAATTCTACACGTGTCTGGACAAAAGTGCCACAGAGGAGGAGAAAGGGGCCCTTTCCTTATTCCCTCCGATATGATCTTTTTAGGGAGCTTGGAGTTAGGTTTCAATTCAGTTTCACAATTACAACCCATTTGGCTACACAGTGAAGCCCTGTGTCGGAAAGTCAGGTTAAGTATACATTTATTACAAATTCAAAGCCAACATAATATAAATCAGTCTCAAAAACATTGCATAGCAATACACAATTAACAAAGGACTTCCAACTCTACGAATAAAATGTATTCTCAAAAGCAAATAACCAATGAGAACCTCAGTTGCAATAGTACAGATCAAAAGAAATACAGCATGTTGAGAAGATTGAAATATGCGATCTTTCTGTTTCTGATACATGAAGATTTCTAATTCCTTGATTAAGCTACGCTTAAGAAAGCTAGATTAAATCGCAATTAGATACATAAGTAAGAAAAGGTGTCAGCGTGGAAAACTTCAGTAGCAGTTTACTAAAGTAAAGCACTGCATAGCACTAAGCCACACAAAAAGAATAAAGCATGGCGCACAGAGGCCACTAGGCAGAAACATGTTGACCCTTTAACTCCGGTGGGAGGTACATCATATCCTCAAAGCACCGACCACGTTTTTAAGACACCATACAGATGCCAGCAATATTAAAATTAATGTGACGTCTGTAATGGATTTTTAACTCACTTCCCCCTCCTTCTGGGCCCCCACTTAGTTTAGAAGTGCATCCCTGTCGTCAGGTGCATGCCCGCCCTCTATCAAACCTTGGGGCATATTACCAAGCAATAGCGATAATTATCGCTATGCATGGTTAGCGGCTAAAATTATATCGCCGCGCTCTGATGATTTTTACCGCTGAGATACCTTGATATTATCAAGGTTTATCTCAAAAGCGGTAAAAATCCTGCGAAATGCATGAATATCGCCGAAAAATCAGCGATATTCATGGATTATCGTGACAATGCTCTTAGCCATGTTATCCACCTTCCATTGGATAACATGGCTAAGAACTGCTCTGGGCAGGTGTTAGCTTTTGGAGATATTCGCTCTTAGTGTGAATATTTCCAAAAGTAAGGCTTTGTTGATAATTGGAGATAGCGATGTTAGCCGTCTGTTTTCAGTCGCTAACATCTTGGCACGCCCGCTTTGCATGTCATTAGCGATAAATATCGCTGACATGCAAAGTGGGCCCCAAGATGATCGCTATCTCCTACTAGCTGTCGCTAACTGGTGTTAGCGACAGCTAGGTAATAGGGCGATAAAATTATCGCCGCTTTAGCGGGAAAAATTCCCGCTAAAGCGGCGATAAGGCCCTTGGTAATATGCCCCCAAGTTTTTAGAGGGCAAGGACTAGTCAATGATGAAGCATGACACCAGGTGGTGTGTGAGACCAGTCCTTCACATTTTGTGAGATGCCTTCACTCACTAATTATAAATAACTGTACCTAGTCACCTTTACGCCGGGAGCAGCTCTAGTGTGTTATAATAAAAGCACAGAGGTCTAAACCTTTCCTAATCTGAAGGAATCTCAGCGCGAGTCTGCTACTAAATCACAGAACCGTGCCTAGTTACACCCTCAGAGACCATCTCAAATTAATGTCTAAAATCCAATTAAGGAGCACCTTCAAACAATACTCACTTTGGCGAACACACTCGTAATTCTTCTTTCGTTTGATGTACATTTAGAAAAGACACACTGGTAACTCTTCTTCTTTAATGCCTATATTTAGAGATGGCCTTGGATTTATCCCTTCATTCCACACAGACAGTAGGCCTCCCTTTTGGACCTACTTTCACTCGCCCTTGACACAAAGTAAAAATATACTATATTCGGCTTTAGAGTTAAAACCATAAAAATTACACAATTCCGTACAATACAATGAATAACAAAAAAATCAAAGGGAATTAATCCTATAGAAAAAGCAGCAGTATATACATCTTGTGCAAAAGATTAATCAGATGGATAAAACACACAATAAGGGGTGTCACTAGCTCTCCATACAATTCTTAGATTTCAATGAAGATTTCAGAAAGCTTACTATAAAAGACACACATTCTGGTTTCAACAGTTGTAAATAAAAAAGAGATGGACGGACCGGGAAAAAATTCAACTTTTTTAAAAGCGGTGTTAAAAAATATCTGCGAGGTACTTCATAAAATTTACAAAAAAAATAAAGTGTAGCAAATCCTGAGAGACACTCCGTCGCAGCCACAGGATGCTAACACCTGACCTCTGTAGCTTCCTTTTGGGGCGGCAAGCAACAAATGAAAATAATCTAACCGAAACCTGACCAATAAAAACCGTTCATGAGATGAAAGTTGCCACAAAAGATAGGGCTCAATGGATGGAGATGTTTTGAGCACCATATGTTTGCAGACACTCGATTTTCCAATTCCTGTATCATCTCTACCGAACTGTTTTAAGGTAGTGAAAGTATACTTTACAAATTCCACATCCTTCGATGTAATTGAATCAGGCTTTGTAAAAAGGTCCGCCCCACCCAGCTCTTCAAAACAATCCTTAATGTATTTTAACCATGGGATGCGTGTCATATGATCGAGGCTCACAATTTCTCTTAATATCTGATGATTACGAGCTAGACCTTTATTTAACCAGCAATTAAGCCAGAACAACATAGGGCGCATAGCCAGGGTATCCCCTGTAAAGGCCAACAGATTTTTTTTTTAATTTCTTTTATTATAATCAGTATCAACATGGCATAAATCTTCCAGGTGGTATACATACACATTGTAAATCAGCAAAGCACATCCCCAAGACATTATTCCATTGGCAGTCAGTACACATACCCATTAACAGTGTTCCTCATCCGTACTCTTATCAACCTGTTCCCGCGGCGGTTCACAGATATCTCCCCTGAATTTATACCATGCTCCCCAGATCTTGTTCCATTTCCACGGACAGCCGCGATTAATGAACACCGTTCTCTCAGTTACCATGGCCGTGTCCATGTCTTTACACCATGCGGCGAGTGACGGTATTTCTGCTACCCCCATTTTTGTGCAATGTTGCGTTTAGCAATCATTATCCCCAGCGTGGCCCAATCTGGTGCTGGATGAGCAAGGTCATTTGGCTCCCAGACATTTAACAAACATCTCTTGGGCACAGGCAATAACAACACTTCCTCTGTTTGCGATATTGTTCTCAACACCTTTGTCCAATAGTCCATAATCTTCGGGCATTTGCCATATGGTGTGACAAAAAGTACCCTCCTCCCCACAGCGCCTCAGGCAGTATGGGTGTGATGTTTTACCCATCTTATACAGGGTGAGTCTAGTATAGTAGGTTTGATGTAAAATTTTAAGCTGTACCAGTCTAAGTCGTGAGGGTATACCCGCCTCCCGCGGTTTGCCAATGCCGCCTGCCATTCTGTGTCGTCAAGGTCACCTGCATCGCGAGACCATTTTTCCCTAAGTGGTATCGTGGGATCCGGCAGGTTGTTAACTAACTTTCGGTAAGTGATTGATGTAGCCCGTTTATGCATTTGGGGCCAGATGTAGGTAATTCATATTTACCGACTCTTAAATACCGAATTTTACCGATTCGGTATTTAAGAGTCGGTAAATATGAAGGGGGGAGATGTAGGTATTACAGATTCTGTAAATACCGAATCTTTAAGATTCGGTTTTTACCAAATCTGTAAATACCGAATCTGTATTGCCCATTGATTCCTATGGGCCTTGAAGCCCATAGGAATCAATGGGCAATACCGATTCTGTAATTACAGAATCGGTAAATACCGAATTTGGCAAGGGTGCAGGGGGTGTCACTTTGACACCCTCTGGTACCCCAAAAATAGGCATGTGCGCCATGTGGCACACAGACATGCCCTAAGGGCATGTCTGTCTGTCACATGGCTAGGTGTGCCTGCACACATGTGCATGCACACCTGAATTCGGTATTTTAACACCCAATTGGATTGTGTGTTAAAATACCAAATTTGTAGGGCCTTTGGGACTCAAGAGTCCCACCTACATCTGGGAATTACCGAATCGGTAAAAATACCGATTCGGTATTTTACAGAATCGGTAAATTTACCGAATTGGTAAATTTACAGATTCTGTAAAAATATGCCCCTACATACCAATTCTTACATACCGGTCGGTAACGGCCAAAAATACCGATTTTCGGCCGTTACCGACCGACCTACATCTGGCCCTTAGTCTGTCAACAACCTGTCCTCGAGAGGTGAAGCTTCCGGGACCTCGGTACCAGGTGGTAGGGCTGCTGTCAGTGCATGTTTTATTTGCGTGTATCGAAAGATTTCAGAGGGTGCCAACTCATATTGTTGCTGTAGGCACTTAAATGTAATTACTTCCCCCTTATTCTGCATATCACCTACCGTGGATATGCCTATGGCGTCCCACTGATCGAAGCCCTTCGTGTCCCAAAGAGGAGTGTTGGGTTATAACCCTTTGCCAGCCCAATTTAACCTGTGCAGCGTGCCATATGGTGACTGTATGTTTTGTGGGCCCTATTAATGCAGGGGATTGTTTTTTATTATAAAGGGCACACAGCATACGTCCCGTTCCCAATACAAATCTGTCTGCCTTAAATGCATTGTCTGTTTGAGGGGCATGTATCCACTGGTTAACCACCTTTAATTGCGCCACCCAATAATGCCATTGTATGTTCTGGAGCGCTATCCCACCATCATACCATCCTCAAACCTCTTTGGCTTGTGCTATGAGCGCCGGTTTGTTTCCCCACAGCAGGCTGGAAACCTGGGCCGCTATCGCTTTGAAATAGCTTGGTGGCACTGGAAGTGGTGCATTTTCCAGTGCATACAGAAATCGAGGTAGCACCATCATTTTAAAAAGCACTGCTTTTCCCAACAGCGTTAGCGGTAACATTCCCCAGTCTGTTGCATCCCGTTTCAGGCGCACTAGCGGGGGCTGCAGGTTTCTTTTGAAGAATTCATCTGGGTTGGCTGTGATATAAATACCTAAATATTTAAATGAGTCGTCCGTGATCTGGAGCGGGCAATCTCTAGGGATTTGTGGTGGAGGGCCGTGTCGTACATATAAGACAGGTTTGGACGAGTTTATGGTGTATCCCGATGCCCGCCCAAAAAGCTCGCATATATTTAGGAGGACCAGTATGGAGCGTCTGGGAGAGGCCATATATAACAAAACACCATTCACATACAGGGAGATGCAGTCTTCCCACTCTTCCGCCCATTTGATTCCTCGTATCATTGGCTCCCACCTAATCCACGCCGCCAACGGCTCTAGCTCTAGGGCAAAAAGCAGCGTTGACAGGGGACAGCCTTGGCACGTGCCCTGTGCCAGTGGAAAGTCGGCAGAAATGTGCCCATTGGCCGTAACGTGGGCTACTGGCTTAGTGTATAGGAGACGGACCCATGCGCAGAAATTAGGGCCGAGCCGATCTGATTAAGTACTGCGAACAAAAAGGTCCCCTTAACCATATCAAACGCCATTCTCGTGTCCAGGGAGAATAGGACAGTTGGCTCCTGAAGATATGGGATACGAGCCATCACCTCGTGCAGGCATCTCAGGTTCAGAGCCATATTTCAGCCTGGCATAAAACCGGACTGATCTGGGTGTATCAGTGTCACAAGGTGCGGTGTCAGTCTAATCGCCAGTAGCTTTGCAAGGATTTTAGCCTCTGCATTGATCAGCGATATTGGGCGATATGAGGTACACTCTTCAGCCGGCTTTCCCAGCTTAGGTATTGCTGCTATGATGGCCATTCGCTGATCTAGTGGTAGTTCGCATATCTATAAACAGTCGGAGTACATGTGCAGCAGATGTGGGGCAATAGTCCCCGCCACCTTTTTATAGAGTTCAATAGGTATACCGTTAGGCCCTACCGCCTTGCCCTATTGCAATGACCCAATCGCCAGTCGTAACTCCTCTACCGTGAGGTCCGCCTCTAGCGGAAGAGCTGCTTCCGGGGTGAGCCTGGGCATATCAATGTCTTTTATATAAGTCAGCGCCTCCTGCAATGTCATCTTGGAGGACTACTGTCGAAAATGTTGCGCTAGTGTGTGTACTATTGTCTGTGGATCCATTGTCGCTCGCCCCTCCCCCGCCCGAATCCACGATATCTGTTTATTACACCGTTCCCTTTTGTCTAGCCATGCCAGAAGCTTTCCTGCTTTGTTACCGGTTTCATATATCTTGTGTTGTGTAGCCGCTAATCGTGACCTGGTCCTGTCTCCAAGATACCCTCTGTGCAGTTGCTTCCGAAGACGCAAATTCTGGGATGTAGCCGGCGTTGGGTTGGTAGAGTGTTGGGCCTCAGCGTCATGCAATTCTAGATCTATATCATGCAGCTCTTGCTGCTTCTCCCGCTTGTGCCCGCAAAAAGAGACAATGGCCTGCCCTCTGAGGACAGCTCTGTAAGCCTCCCATAGGGTAGTCGGAGAGCTAACCGACATAACATTATCCTGGAAGTAGTGTTTCGTCGCAGTAATGATGGCTTTTTTGATCTTTGGGACTTGTAAATAGCCAGGATAAATGGGATAAGTACGCTGCCGCGTCCTGTGGTGGTATGTGTAAGTCAATAGCACCGGAGAGTGGTCTGAGATACCTCTATGTCTTATCTCTATATTGTCAATGTTTCTCAAACTATCTGCAGAAGCTAGGAAGTAGTCTATCCTGGATAGGCTACTGTGTACCCCAGAGTAGAAGGTGAATTGCCGTGCGGCGGGGTGGTGTCACCTCCACACATCAGTAAGCCTCCAGAAAACCCCCAAGGCGAGATACGCCAGGCACGGGCGTCCTTGCAGGGTACCGGTCCAAGGTGCCATCTATAGTTGCATTAAAGACCCCTCCAAGCAATAGTTCCCCTTCCGGAAGATCAAGTAAGAACTCACTAAGAGCTAGGAGTGTTACTGTGTGTTGTGCAGGGGGGATGTACATGGATACATTATTGATAGACCGCCCCTCCCATTGACCTATTATGGCCGCAAAGCGGCCGTGATAGTCCGTTTTTGTTTTATGCACTATCAGCGGAGATTGTTTTTTAACTAAGATACCCATGCCCCTGGAACCAGAAGAGAATTCCGATTGTACTATCATTTTAAACCCCCATCTGCTCATCGCCTTGCATGTGGTACCAGTAAGGTGCGTTTCCTGCAGCAGGGTCACCGCTGGGGAGCACCACTTTAAACACTGTAGAACCAAGTCCCTCTTTATTTTGTTTTCCAGACCATGTACGTTCTATGTAAGCATGGACAGGGGTGCCACCTGAGTCGTGGGGTACGTCTCTGGATCAGGGATGGTTCGGTCTTGTACTGCCATATCTGGTGAGATGTGTAAGAGAAGTTACGGAGTCATATGTGCACTGTCTCTGCTGGGCAATGTGTAATAATGCTACATGCCTGAAAACCTCACTAGAAACTAAAACAAGAAACAAACATAACCATAGTAACAAACCGATCCCCTCCATCCCCCACCCTGCCTCCCTACCAGACAGAAAATATCAACTCCACCTTTCTCTCCCTCCCACCCACCTCCCTGCCCCCCAACTTGCCCATGTTAAAAAGTGAGCTGCAAATGAATGGTCGTCATGATGTCGTTTTTAGTGTCCACTAATGTAGACAGTTTCCACAGAACTTGTGGCATAATCATTACATCCGCTATAGGACGTAGATAAGTCCCTATCCAATGTACCTGTACTCGCTCAGTCAGCACAATCTGGTTAGCCCTCAGAATGCAGCAAAAACCATAAAAAACTAAGAACGAAAAACAACCCCCCTCTGCCACCCTCCTCCCTGCTTCCCTGCCAGACGGATCCCCAACTATCCGCCACCCCAACATAGCAGAGAGCTTCAATCCCATCAACAGTAATTGCGTGTGCGGGGGAGGAAGTTCGTGGAGTACCGCAGTCTATCCCCTCCTCAAAGACAGTCTGGCAGCCAGGGCGCGCTGCGTGCCATCGATCAGTCCTGATGCTCCGTTCGTTGGCCTACCACCTTGGGAGGATCATGTTATTCGTACCTCGGCCATATATTTGATTCTCCTCTCACATGTGGCCAATCTTTATAGACATCTCTCTGTTCTGGCATGTCTCGATTGTGTAATGTCGCCGTTCTTCAGTCCTCGTTCTCAATCCGTTGCACACCTTCCTCCTCTTGTTTCTGTCTGAGTTCTGTGGAGTCGTCGGCTTCTCTGCGCTGCTGCTGTCATCTCTCCGTCCACCTGGATCCTTCCACTTGTTGCCATCCCTCGAGCCAGTCGTGGGCTTCTTCCGGTGTCTCAAAAAAACAGGTTTGCCCATCCGCCAACAGGCGCAGCTTCGCCGGGAATAGCATAGAATATGGTAGCTCTCTGTGCCTGAGTTCTTTCTTTATCTCAAGGAAGCTCCTGCGATGCTTAGTCACTGCCACCATATAGCCTGGGAAGAAGGACACCACCGAGTTCTGGACGCGCAGCGGTGGAGCCACTCTCGCTGTTTGTAGTATAAGATCTCTGTTGCGGAAATTGAAAATATGGGCCAGGACGGGTCTGGGGGGAGCCCCAGGATTGGGCCTACCCCCCGGCATCCTGTGCGCTCTCTCCACAGAGAAAAAATTAGAAAGGCCTCTGGGTTGAATTCTAGTTTTTATGAGCTCCTCCACATAAAGATCCATGGCCGGATTCCCTTCCCTTTCGGGAATACCCATAATTATTACGTTGTTATGCTGAGAGCGCCCCTCCTGGTAATCCAGCTTCTCCACCATAAATCTATTTTCTGCTTCTAGATGGCTGACCCTATGGAGCAGTGCAGTGGTGTCCTTCGATAGAGATTTCATCACGTGCTCAACCTCAGTGACCCTGGCAGTCATCTTCTGGAAGTGCCGACATGATATCCTCCAGCGTCACTTTCATCGCTCCCTCCAGGTCTGAGTCTTTACCAGAGAAGTCTTTGCGTTCAGGTAGCGCAGGAAAGTCTTTGTTATAGGCGTACTCGTCCAGCTTGACCTGAGAGTTCGTGCGTGGGCCCCAGCCCCCCATCTCTACCCGATGAATGTTGCGCCGGCCGGTAATCGCCGCCGCCTGCCGCGAGACCACAATCCACGCGCGGCCTGTCGGTTTTCCCGCCGTGCCGCCGACTTGAAGTATATGGGGCCGTGGACCGGCGATGCGTAGTCAATAATGTTGCACTGTAGCACCAGGCAGCCGCAGCCCGTGGAGGGAGTTCCGTGGGGCAGAACGAATTTCGTAGCGTGCCCTGCATCGCATTTTGAGATGCACGGCGTGCTACGAAATTCGTTTTATTTAATAAATTGTTTACTTACGTCACATTATCCATATTCCAGTGTTTAGCACCACCCACCCTGCCCCTCCCCCACCCTGCCTTTCTGCCCCACGGAACTCCCTCCACGGGGCGCGGCTGGCACCAGGGACACACTGTCGCTCTGCGTGCCCTCTTTCAGCCTCTCGGGCCGTTGGTTATTGAGCCTGTGTTCAACCGCTGCCACAGCTGTAGGCTACGTCAGTCTTTGAAATAATATAGCTGCAAGTGCCGCAAATACAGTCAATCGGGGCTCTGGGGCAAAATGTGAAACTGCTTGCTCCTTCAAGTTATGCACCCTTCATCCTAACAGGGCCACCCCTAGCGCTGCTCTGTGCCCCAGGCCACTGATTTCAGTGTTGATGCTGCAATCTGTTGCCTTTACAGGATTCGTGTTATAGGGCACTGCAGGTTCCTGGCAGTCAAGTCACTTCACACGGGCTTGGAGAAAAATCGACACCCCAGCCTTCCCCGGGCCGTGCAGGCCTCCTTCTGCCCCGGTGCTCTCCAAGTCACAATTACCGGCTTAAAGTTGGGTTCTGCGTGTCCCACACATCCCAGCCGCCAGCTGCTGTCTCAAGATTAGGTCGCCCCCTCCTCTGTTATCCTTCTAGGCGCACTGCACCAAAACTCGGGGCCCGCACCAGCCCCGCGAGTGCCCTGTGAAGTCCGCCAATTGTATGCGCCTCAGGGGAAAATGAGCAAATTAATGGGTGTGCGCGTTGATAGCAGATGAGGTTCGCTTTCGGCACATGCAGTCCGCCAGAGCGCTCACCGCACTGTCCGCTGCCCTCCAGATCCCACTCACTTCTGGCGGCCTTGACATTACGATAGTCCCCGGCTGCATATGAACGCCCAGGCCATATCCTCTGTTACGCACCCTCCATCGCACTCGCAGCTTCTTCAGGCCAGAAGTTGGTGCGATCGACGCCCCTCGCTTTCCGCTCACAGTTGGTGTCTTTGAGGTATGAAAAGTGTACGGATAATTGCCAGATTATTCGGGGAATCTGCGTCTCCCCGGAGCTCCTCTAAAGTGCGGCCATCTCAATCGGCTGCAGGCCACGCCCCCCTGTGACCCACCAGATTTGATGTTCCACGAGGCACTCCTAAAAGACGTTTAAAAAACATTCTCAGCCACCTGCAAAGCGTCAGATGATATATAGCCTCAAATTTCACTCCCATAGCTGACAATGGCAACACTTTTAGCCTGATATATTTTCACCGTTGCCGCTATTGGGCACTTACCCATATTTGCGGCAAAGTTAAAAATCGCGGCGTTCGCCCTTATTACCTCCCCTTTTTTCCTCTTGATCAGGGGCCCCCAACTTAACCGATCATCTACCAAGACACTCAGGTAAGACAATATCGTGGTCACCGGAACATTCTCATTACCCACTTTAAAAGGGTACTGTTTCTTCGGGCGAATACCGACCTGCATGATATAGGATTTAGAGTTCTTGACTGCAAGGTCACGATCTTCCATAAAGCTCTGGAATGTATCAAGTAGGGTCTGGAGTCCCCTTGCCGTCCTGGTGACTAGGACTGCGTCGTCCGCGTATAGCCGGACGGGCAGACCTCGTTGCCCCACGTAAGGGAAACCGACCCCTGTATTTACCAGAGTTTTTTCCAGGTCATTAATATATAAGTTAAATAGGAAGGGGGCCAGGATACAAACCTGCCTATCCCCCTCTCTATTTTAAAATCCCTGGATATTTGAAGATCCTTGGCGAATCTAATTTTCACCTTAGTGTCCCTATGTAGATCCTCCAAGAAGTAAAAAAAATTAGCCTCCACCCCCATGGCCCTCATGGATTGCCACAATTTCCCCCGATTGACACAATTGAAAGCAGAGGAAAGATCCATGAAGGCCATGTAGATTGAACCTTGGCGGGCAATTGTGTACTTCCCCAGGATCATATACAGGTTAAGGCATTGGGCCAAGGTAGACCGCCCTGGTCGAAACCCGTACTGTATTTCAGAGTTGATCTTATTCTCTGCCGCCCAGGATGATAATCTTCCAGTAGCACCCCACCCACGACCTTAACCACGATTCAAGAAGGGAGATTGGGCGATAACACAAAGTACTCTTACGATCGCCCTTCTTGAAGACCGGCACAATAGTCGAGGTGCCCCAAGAGTTCAGGCAACCAGTCCTGGCGCTGCATTAGGCACCGCCATCAGGCATGGAGCCCACATTTGATTTAAAAAGGTCCGGTGGAATACCGTCCGGGCCTGGGGCCTTGTGGCATGTAAGCCCTGAGATGCCCTTCTCCACCTCTTTCTGTTCGAACATTATTGTAGCGTTGGAGTTAGCCCTACCGAGGGATTGATAGTGAACTGCAGGGCAGGTGAAGATAGCTTGAAAGTAAGACACCCATTCATCCTCAGTTATGTTAGTGCCTACATCTCCAGCCCCCACCCTTTCAAATAGAGGTCGATTAATAATACTCCATAACCTTGCACTATTCCCCAAGGTACTAGCCTCTAGTAGGTCTTTCCACATTTCCTCCTTCAATTCACCCTTACGGGTGGCCAATGCCGTTTGTACTCGAGGCTTCGGGCACAAATCATGGCTTGGTTTCTTCGAGTAACTTTTAGGGCATCTTTTAATTGTCTTGCTGCCTTGGAGCAAAGTGGGTTGAACCATCTAGGATCAGGTGACACCATCTTATGTGAAGGAACACATAGGAGTGTCCCAACCTTGGTGATAATGACATCAATAGCCTTAAGAACATCCCCCGGGTGGGGATCAGTTGACGCACAAAAAGCTATTTCTGTTGTACAAGACTCTTGAACTTTGCCATAAAAAGAGTCTGGAGAAATCTGCGACCATTTTAAACAGCGACTTCCCTCCACGGGTCTCATCATGCCAGGAGCTATCGCCCTGGCTAGTATTGATAACAGCCTACTCTTCAAGTGCATACAAACGGTGTTATGATTGCTAAAATCACTATCCATAATTGTGAACCTGCAAAAGCTACACTGAAGACCAGAGGAGATCAGAATATGGGGGCATATTAGCAAGAACCCCAATAAAAATACCGCCGTTTTAGCGACAGGAAACTGTAGCTAAAATGACAATAATGGGCTTGCTAATATGCGTTATAGAATTCCAATCGAAGCCCAGGTTACATGTGCAGGACATCTAACCTGGGCTTCTATTGGAATTCTGTAACGCATATTAGCAAGCCCATTATCGCCGTTTTAGCGGCAGTTTCCTGCCGCTAAAACGGCGATAATTTTAACGAGGTTCTTGCTAATAGGCCCCAGGGTCTTTATATATACCATTACTGCATCCTTTAAAGAAGGGAACTGGCTTTGTGCTGAGGGGGGCAGATAAAGACATTGAAGATAACAAATCAAATTCATTAAGCAAATTATTCAATACATCCCCCTGGCGAGAGGGCTCAAAATGGAAACCCTGCATCCTGGCACATCCCAGCTCAGCCATACTTTTGGTTTTAGGATCTCCACAGGGATGGCTATTAAAATCCCCCACCACCGTAGGCTTATGTGCAACAGAGTCACAGGACTGTCTTATAAGGCAGCCCAATTGGGCAATCTTGCACTCTCCCTGCGCGCGTGTTGCATTATAAAAAATAATAATGCCCATGCTGTTGTTTCCTCTTCTTAGGACAATTGTTTGAAAATCCTTATTATCGGTAGGGAGTTGCTGTATTCTGCAGGGCACAGCCAACGATATGTAGATCACCAGCCCACCCCTAGCTCTGCCACGTGGAGACAGAGACGCAGGAACAAAGAAGGCTTTATAACCCACCAAGAACGGGTTACAGTTCACTTGCCAGGTCTCCTGGAGACAGATCACAGGATATTGTCTGATTAACTGCATCCATATAGGATCCTGAAATTTTCCCATCAGACCTGCAATATTCCATGACAGGACATTGTACGGGTCTGCGCTTGCAGTCATCCCTTGATGTATAACCGGTAAAGGCACCTGCTGCAGGGTGCTAGACTTCCCAAATGCCTCCATGGCACTGGGCACAGCATTTCCCATTGAGACACGTGGCGACCCCTGTTGATGTAATATATCAACAACAGGCTTGGTGATCTTAATTAGTCAGTCGCACTCGTCCAACCTAGATAAAACGGAGAATCTGTTAGATAACTCTACCCTAGTAACAGGCTGGTACCCAGGCAACCGGGGATAACCCCCTGAGATAATAACTGGCCACCACCCAGGTCCTCACGGGATCTTTGAGACCACCTGTCACATGGGATACTAATATTTGGGCGCCTTGTATGGACAGCCTTATAGAAAAAGCCCAACGGGAGAACCTGGATACCAGAAACATGCTGTGACTAATCATAATAAACATCCTGTAGAATTCTATCCACTAGGGAAGAGCTGCTAAAATTCATGACGTTACAATCACCCCCACCAGGTTTCCTCGAGCTCCCTAGCCAACCCACATAACGCACCATGATAATATTACATTCCACCATTGGGCCCACCTAAGTATTATTCGACAAACAATGAGTAACCTTGTTTTTAAGTTGGGTAAAGTCCTCGTTAGACCCTGGTAGAAGAGGAGGAACATTACCCAAAATTATTACAAGGGGTGTTGATTGGGGTGGAAGATGATAACCAATAGATTCTGGGCGGCGTTTGATAGATAACCCTGCGACTCTTCTGATGCAAAAACTTTATAAGTGTTTAGCCATGCAACAGTTGATGATGTTGCACCAATAATATTGTGCTGCATAACTAAATACTAATAAGGTCCCAAAAGCGAGACATATTGGCTATGCCAATGCTTGTTCTATGTGAAGTTCATGAGTTGCAAAGAGGGAGTGTTTTTGTGGATCCACGCCACAGTAAAGTCATGTTTTGTGGAGCATCACAAATTGAAGGTGTGTGTGTTTTGTGTTGCCTCGCCACTGTGAAGGTGTGATTTTTTGAGCATCACACAGTAAAGGTGCGTGTGTTTTGTGGTGCCGCGCCACAGTGAATGCGTGCATATTTTGTGGTGCCGCACCACAGTGGAGGCGTGTTTTTTGCGGAGCCCATAACCCCATGTGGTTTATTAATAAAGACTGTGTTGATAACCTGAAGTTTATATCTTCACCAAATCTAGTGTTACATGGAAAGGGCCGCTGGGTGGGGCTAGAGCACTGTTAAATGTGAACTTGGTGCAGAAGGAAATGAAGAGAGCTGCTCTCGCTCTGCAGGGTTCCCAATGCCGATCAATCACGGTGTATTTAGTTAGATATGATGGCATTACCACGCAGTAATTAAGTATTTGTGCATGTTATCTGTGAGTAGAAAAACTCTGCCCATCTCTGTACAAATTCTTTATGCCTTTTTCTGCAGTTCAGAATGAAAGAAAGCTATTGTGTTCTTTTTTGTAAACCCGATAAAAATGCATAAAATATATCATATGCCCTGAGCAAGTGAACCCTGTATGTAGAATCCGAGCAAATAGATCTAGAATTAAACAAGGAAGTAGGCGATACATTTTTTAATGAGTGGTGCGCGTGCGCACGACACACCAAAACATCTGTTTCCTATTATCGCGCACGCCTCTGTGCACGATAATTGCACACAGATGTCAGGCCAGCGGGTAACCGACACCAATAGTCCATGGGCAGAGCAATACTCCCGCCTTTGGCCAATTGCATGCTGTCTTTGGTAAAAAGACGCACGCAAAGGCCAATAGCGTGGGCCAAAACAAATAGAACACGCACAAGTGTGTGCGATTCTTAAGCTAGTTTTCAAAAGCCCCCACATGAAGTCTTCGCCAGACCAGCGCATGCGCGCTGTTTCAGGCTCGACCTAAAAACAGCAGAGACTGGAAAACTACAAGTAACCCCTACAACACTACCCGGATCACAGGTCTGAATGTTATCCCCTTCAAGGGGCAGACTTGCTGATAGGAAAGGATTTGCATTAGAATACTTACAGCAAAAGGTAATTGATGGACTGAATATCAATTGTTTTGGTATGCATAGATTTGTTGCTTAAAATGTGAACAGCGTACCTGAGGTTCCTCGTACCCAATCATTACCTGTTCATGTTTACTGCATTTGAATCTCGGCCAGAGATCTGAAGCATCACTTTTTATATTGCTGTACCTGGAATCCACGCCTCATATGCACATTTTGCAGGTTCCAAGAATTACATTTATTTACATCAACATATTGTTGAAGCAGTTTATGTTTCCTTCATGCATTGCTGTGTTGACGTAAACTGCGTCCCACAATTTCACTATACAGTCACTACTTATGTTTTCATGCCTCATTTTGTTTCTGCGGTACAAAAGTGGGTGGTGAAAAAGGGGGTGGTGATGGACGGAGCATCAGAACCAATCGAACACTCACACCCAGTCAAGAGATCTGGGTTTAATCCATCACCGTTCTTTAGCCCTCTCTGCCAACCCAGTTCAGACATGGCCATATGCAAATCAGTCTGACCCTGTGCCTCATGGGAACAATCCAGCCCGAACTGCCAAGCCATGCCTTCCCTGGACCGGATATTTGAAACACCAATTTTCTTAAACTTTCCAAGGATTGCTCTAGGTCCCTGGGTTTCACCAGACTCTCTACACCTCAGTTATAATGATATGGGATTGCTTGACCTATTACTGTCCATCACAGTTAGCATAGTCCTCATGGAATAGAAGTTGTTCAACAACATATGCCATCACACTTGGTGGGCCTGGATCTTTTACCTTAGATGGGTACAAAGCTCTCAAGATGAATCCCAGACTAGCTCCAAGATCTTGCAGATAGTATGGTGGACTCTGGATAGCTTTATGAAATGTAACATCAACCTCTCTACCTCTTAGCTGCAATAGGCGACCGACATGTGAAAAGACCAACTATTTCTCCACTCTAAGCATTGTTCTCACTAACGTTTGGCTAAACATAGTGTATCTATTATTTTACACCTTGATTATGTCTTTTTTGTTTATACTGGAACTACACTTTATATGATTAGTATGCTATTCCACACTTGGCTCAATGATATGTAGATTGATTTGTGTATTCTCATCCATACCTCCATACGAAGATTTTATTCTATGTTGTTTGTATCGCCGCATGATCTGCTACATTGATTTGCCCTTACTGTATGTTATAAAAAACTCAATAAAAGTTACGAAAAAAAAAAAGATTGGTAATCAGATTGGTTAAATTAGATATGTCAGAAAGAGTTCCAAAGACACCTAGAAGGGAATTATTTCAGCGCAAGAAGCTCCGCCTACTGTTACAGCCAAATGATATCCTAGACTAGTTTGTGTCCACTGGCAAGCTTAGAAGAGCAGGCTGTTGGAAGACAAAGATGCTCATTAAACGTTTGGCGTGGCTGGAGAACCACCATAAGCTGGCAGTGCCATGCCCTCATTGAACCTCCTGTGTCACATTTAGAGGTGGGCGAGCTGCAAAGTTCCTAATGATGACAAATCCTTAGCCAGCTCTGCCATCTGAAACCCTTTACCCTTACCGGGCTGCCCAGTTGCAAATGAGACATCAGGATGTCTCGTTTGCCACTGGGCAGCCCGGTAGAGGGATTGTTGCCTCACCACATTAAAGGCAGGGTGATCATCACTCATATTGACTGCCCAGGCTCACCACTCGAGGCATGACAAGCCCAGGCAGGAAAATCACCCAATCACCCCTGTTTGGAGGAAGAAAACATCTTATACATGAGGGTCACTGTTTTTGTTTTAGTAAAACAAATTTCCACTTTGAGAGTTTGTTTTTCTAAAAGATAAAAGTAAGGTGAGCGGGCTAAAAAACATGGCGCCTGCTCTCATACTTAGATCATCTGTTGCACCTGTGGATGCTCTGAATCAGTGGGGTCAGTGCCAGGCAGGTTGCGATGACAGGCGTTCCGTTGCCAGGGGAGGGAAAGGCAATGAGCCAGCTGACCTAGTGGGCTGCCACCAAGGTCTAAATAATTGGTATAAAACTTTGGCACTCTGGGGATGTTTTGTGCACAGCTTCTTTTTAATCGACAAGAAGTTACAATCTTTTTCAATATGTTCAATGTCCGCCAAGGTTTCACTAAATGCAATCAACTGTGTTGCACCTTCACAGCTATAGCCCAGTATTCAGAAAAGCCTCTCTGCACTCCAAACAGGACACAATCTGTCCTATCGCATCATTAAGTTCCTCCTCCTGAACTTTTCATGAACTTGCCTCTTCACCTTCCCTTGCCCTGTCCCACCAGGTTGTAACAGTGAGTTTACAATATAATTACACTTCACTCGATTGAAATTGGAAGCCTTATCTCTAAACTGATTAAACTTAACAAGGTATAAACGCCTTATCTCTCTCTCTCACACACACAAACACACACAGCTAGAGTCCTGAGCCGAGGCTTTAATTGGTTTACAAGTCTGTAAGATTGTAAAAATAAAAAATAAAAAAAAGATTGCAGCTATAGCTGGAGGGTGGATGCGGTGTGCTGTTCAGGTCAAGATTTCGCGCGCGGATCCTGATTCCGGAAAATGTCGTGCCTGACCAGAACATGACAGTGTCTAAAAAAACACCGCATAGGGGAAACGTCTTGATGGCCCCAAATCAATTTTAGCATTGTCAGTCTGCGTAGGATTGCTGCCTGTCCCGGTTGATAGATAGTGTTCCGGTTTTCCCGCAAAAACATGTTGTGCCTCTCAGAAAGGCAAACAAACTCTTTACCTTACCTGGAATCCACGTGCAGAAGCGTTTGGTTGTTTCAGCGGCCTTTTATGTTATTAAACACATTAGAAAGCCAATGACAGTCAAGGCAGTGCATGCAAACTTAAGATTCTCAACATCTGAATATTTAAGGAGACAATGCTCCTAAGTAAGCAGGGCCAGTGGAATTATGCGGAAATAGAGCACTAAATTATTCTGTATGCTTAATAAATTATGCGACAAGAAAAGGCACGTATTTAGCATAATGTGGTATAGCCTGTGATTACATTATTTCGCTATTTTTACATTTTACCCTGTAACAATGTAACTATTCAAAAGCTCACCTCATTAGTACCATTTAAAGCATTTTTTTTAAAATTGATGTTTCATTTTCATTGAACAAAGAGATCAAAATTATACTGCACGGGTCTCATTTTACTGCAGTACAAGAGATATTACAAACTGAAAAAAATGACGAGTTAACCGTTGCAAACAGTTTCCCACTGTTGAAATCAGCAAATTATGCGGCAAAAGGTGGATTTTATGCAAGAAACATAATTTTGCAGAATACCCTGTAGCGGCAGAAGTCCATAAATCTAGTGGCCCCCGTGTCCCTGGACCTGAAACAAGCATCCTGGGACCGGTTTCGGGGTAACACCCCTCATCAGCCATGAAGACCTGGCTTGGCAGTTCGGGCTGGATTGTTCCCATGAGGAACAGGGTCAAGACTGATTTGAATATGGCTGGATCTGAACTGGGGTGGCAAAGTAATCTAAAGAACGATGATGGATTCAACCCAGATCTGTGACTGCGGGTCATTCCCAGTCAATCTCCTTCCCACCACAGCTCTCTTTTTCCCTGTTTTCTCTCTTCCCATTTCCCACTGCTACAAACTATTTGCAGATATTGGCTTTGACATGGATTTAGGATGGTTAATCCAGGTAAAAACAAGCATGGCAAAACTGATATATTTCGCCTGCGCAAGAGCTATTGGCTTTGCCACCAATGTCTTTCAGCCATGTTGTACAGCAGCACGGAGTGGAGTAGAGTAGAATGGGGAGGCTTTGCATAGAGTGGTGTGGAGTGGCCTAGAGTGGAGTGGCGTAGAGTGGAGTGAAGTAGAGCGGCATGCAGTGGCATAGAGTGCAGTGGTGTAGTGTGCAATGGTTCAGTGTGGAGTAGAGTAGAGTGGTGTGAAGTGCAGTGGTGTAGAGTGCCATGGCATACAGTAGAGTGGTGTAGAGTAGAGTAGAGTGGTGTAGAGTGTAGATACTTAGAGTAGGTCTAAACAAAAGGAGAGGCAGGGAGAGTAGAGTGACACTCTTATTCCCCGGTAATAGCCAATAAACAAAAAAAGAGTGTCCAATGGTTGTTTTCGACCACAAAAAGGAGCAAGTAAACGGCTTCACTTAAGACGTTAAAGAAAGCCCTCACTCACCACCTAGTGAGGACATGCTTCATCATCGGGCCCCACCAAAGAGACCGAGTGTCTCTTTGGTGTGCTGCAACGCCAGATTTACTGCGGAGCGGGTTGGTGAGTTCAGGCAGTGTTGTGCAAAGAAAAGAAACTAGTGAGTGGTGGATGGTTAAAAAATAGTCCGTAGTGTATCAAAATTGACTTTATTTTAATGATCACTAAGGACAGGATTATAAAAACGTATGTGTTGGAAATTCGTCCACAATTAGTTGAGTGGTAGTTTCCTAAATATCAGTCGACATGTTTCAGCCACGAAACGGTGTGATTTTACCTGGCATTCATCAGGACTCTGCATGTGCTAAACCCTGGTGGAATGGACGCGCTAAGGCCCACCCTTACCTAGGGACGTGAAAGTGAAAATTAATAAAAAGGTGTAAAGTGCTAAAAAATTAGGAAGAAAAGATTGTCTTCCTAATTACTCCTGGTTTAGGAGGCTTCCAGCTTTCTGCACCTAAAAATAGAAATGTCAAGGACGTACAAATAGGACAAAACATACATTCAGTAATGATGCTGATCACTTATGTAAATCCATAGTGCTCCAGTGCGTGGTTTGTGAGACATTCGTGGTAAAATAACATTATAATTATCACCACCATAGTCCCTGGGCTTTTAGATGCTAAATAGTGGGTAGTGCAGTGTACTACTCGTGCTATGCAATAATAGGGTTGATTAAAAAGGAAGGATATCTCCCTTGTTGCTATCAAAGTAAAATGCAGGCACGATCATGCTAACAGATTAAAATATCTCACTTTCGTGGTGTTGAGGATTCACACCATGGGTCACAGGAGGGGGGTGGGAACGTAATTGGCACACCCTGCGATTTGTCAAGACAAAGGGAGTAAACGCACAGTAAGTCGTATAGCATTAAATAAGTACTTAGCTTAGTGGTGAAATCGAAAACAGATTTCTGCTTCTACTCACGCCCTCGACGCTCGGCACCCGCTGTATACCTGCATCTACCCTCGACCGGACCCCGAAGATGTGGACGTGGGACCAGGAGAGCATTAAATGGATGTTTGCAGTGATCGGCTTCCGGGTGGGCGTGGCCGAGTTCTGTCGATGCCCACGTGTGGGCCAATCAAGGAGTTCTCACGTCATCTGACGTTGAAGTCACATGGTCATGAGGTTATACGGGCCAATCAAAAGGTCCTCACGTGTCCTGATGCGAGAGTGTTGTCTGTTGGTATGGTAACCACAGGTTTTTGCACCGGGCGGTCGCTCACTTCAGTGGAATGGAGGCTTGATTAAGTGCTCCAATCGGAAGCCCGTTGTTGCGGGGCCCGGGAGCTTGTTTACATTCATGAGCAGTTAGGGATGTCAAATACCAGTTCAGCGTGCAATAAGAGCGCAATATTTTCGAGGGTCTAACTTTAATGGTAGTAAAGAGTTATTAAATTTGCCTGATGCTGGTGTTAGACTTACCATGTTGAGGTGCTAGATAGAGCGCTTCCCTGTTTGCCATATATTAGTAGCCAATGGGCCCTCGTAACACAGGTGGTGGGTCTCATATGAATGTTCACCTTCAACGCCTCAAAAATCTGGAACTCCCTTCCCCTCCATCTGAGATCTAACCCCAACCTTGCCTCCTTCCGCAAGCAACTTAAAACACATCTGTTCAAATCCTCGTAATCATTCAGCTCCCTTCCCCTTCTCCCAGTCTCTGTAAGCCTCACTACACCCCCCTCTGGTTTCCTAGCGCTTGGACGCCCCAGGGCAACAATCGCGCTGTATAAATGCATTTTCTTCTTCTTCTTCTTCTTCATATGGCAAATGGGAACAAAAAAAGTGGAGAGTTAAAGGTAACAGTATATGAGAGACGGAGTGAAGCTCATTGTGTTAAGCTGTTCAACAATTACAGGGGTGCCTGCATGACAAGGGTCTCATCGTATTCACTTGATCACAGAGTTCCATGGGATATCGTCGTTTAATCCAAGGAGGTGGGTCCCAAGCCTATAAACCCACCGCTGTTCTTTTTCAAAAAGACGGTGATTGATGTTATTGCCACTACTTAAGCATGGGCGAATTTTGCGAATTCGCGATCCGTGAATTTGCGGATTTGCGAATTTGCGAATTCGCGCGAATTTGTGGATTTTTTTATTTTTGCGAGTTCGCGGGGCGCTTGGCATGTTCGCGGGGCGCTTTGCTTGTTCGCGGGGCGCTTTGCGTGTTCGCGGTTTTTTTTTTGTGCAAGACAGCGAGGCGCCCTCTGGTTCATCACTACCACCCTCTCGTTTTTTGTGCCCTTCTGCCCTCTGCCCCACTTGTTTTTTGTGCCCTTCTGCCCTCTGCCCCACTCGTTGTTGTGCCCTTGTGCCCCTTGCCCCACTCGTTTTTTGTGCCCTTCTGCCCTCTGCCCCACTCGTTGCTGTGCCCTTCTGCCCTCTGCCCCACTCTGTGACCTTCTGCCCTCTGCCCCACTCCTGTTTTATTTTAGAATGGCGCCGGCAAGCTGCCAGCGCCATTCTAAAATAGTTACTAAGTTAGCTTCATCAGGAAGCACTAATAGATCAAATAAAGCAGGTGCTCGAGCACCTGCATTTTATCTATTAGTGCTTCCTGTTGAAGCTAACTTAGTAACTATTTTAGAATGGTGCTGGCAGCCTGCCGGCGCCGTTCTAAAATAGTTACAAGCTTTAAGCTTGAAATTTTGCCCCCCAGATCCATTCTGCTCGCGGATTCGTGGATTTTCGGCAAATTCGCGGGAATTCGCGTATTGCGAATTTGCCGAAAATCCGCAAAATCCGCGAGCGGAACGGATTTTGCGCCCATGCTTACCACTACTCACATGTTCGATAACTGTCCATTGCATGTCATTTGTTGTGTGGTTGAGTTCGAGAAAGTGTCTGCTCATTTTAGTTGTAGATTTCTTGCATCTAATATTTGATCGGTGTTCACAGATTCTCTGTTTGACCCTTCTGATGGTCATGCCTACATAGCGCAATTCGCAGGGGCACGTGATAAGGTATATCACGTTTTGCGTGTTGCAATTAGTGTGATCTTTCTGTATCCATGTTTTGCCAGGCTCGAGTTCTAACGTTTTTGAGTGCACCGTCAGGTGGCAGACGCTACAGTTAGAGCATAGATAGTGGCCGACCACTTGTGGTAGGCCCCAGATGTCCGTGACTGATCTTAGTGTCTCTGTGGTTCTTGGTTTTGGTTGTGTGTGGACCAGGGCATCCTTTAGGCTACGTCCTTTCTTGAAGGAGAAGAGCGGTTTCTCCCAAGTTTTGTTAGTACTGGACAGTATTCTCCAGTTCTTATTTATTGATTTCTTCACAGAATTTGACAATGTGCTGTGTGTAGTTACACATGTCAATGGGATGTCTTTTGTGTTGCTGACCCTGTCCTCAAGGAGCGCTTCCCTCGGCTGGTTACGCGCTCTTTTATAGCCCTTGTTTAGGATTGCATTAGGGTATCCTCTCGCCTTTAGCTTCGATGATAGATCAGCAGATTGGATTTTGAAATCCTGTAATTCAGAACAGTTCCGTCTTAGCCGTAGATACTGGCCGTAGGGGAGGTTTTCTTTAAGAGTGCGAGGGTGAAAACTGGTGTACTCAAGGAGGTTGTTTTTAGCCGTGGGCTTATGATATGTCTTGGTGGTGAACCTTGTTCCGGTGACTTGGATTGTTACATCCAAAAAGGTTGCCTCTGTTTTGCTGGTGGCATATGTAAATTTTAGGTTGGGGTCAAGAGTATTGACCCAGGTAAGGAAAGCCTGTAGCTGTTCGTCGTCACCGGTCCATATGACCAGGACGTCGTCAATATAGCGCCTCCAAACTTGGATGGACGTGGAGAAAGGGCTATCTGGTTGCAAGATGTATTTCTCTTCAAAGTCTGCCACATAAAGGCCTGCCACACTGGGGGCAAATGTGCTGCCCATTTAAGTCCCAGTGCATTGAAGGAAAAGGTTGCCTTTATAGGAAAAAAAGTTCTCTTTGAGCGCCAAAGTTGCACACTCCAAGATGAATTTTTTTGAAGCCTGGTAGTTCCAAATGACAGAATCTAGAGCCGCCCCCAGGACCTTGATGGTATCGTCCTTGGGGATGCTAGTATATAGGCTCTCGATGTCAAGCGTAACTAGTGTCACTGCATTTTCAGTGAAACTAAGGTCCTGGAGTAACTGAAGGAGGCTCTTGGTGTCCTTAAGATAGGTTGGGGTGCTCTGGACTATCAGCTTCAAGTAATCACAGTCACAGAAGCGCGATAATGGCTCCAACAAGGAGCCAATCCCTGACACGATCGGACGTCCAGGTGGGGCATCCGATTTTTGTGAGTTTTAGGCAGTGTGTAAAAGTAGAGTGTTATGCTCTCATTAGTACTGAGAAAATCCGCTTCATTTTTTGAGATTTGCCCGTATTCTTCTGCTCTCTTGACCCGTGCCGAAATTCGTGTTCTCAGATCCTCTGTAGGGTCTATCCTCAGGACACGTGAGGACCTTTTGATTGGCCCGTATAACCTCATGACTATGAGACTTCAATGTCAGATGACGTGAGAACTCCTTGATTGGCCCACACGTGGGCATCGACAGAACTCGGCCACGCCCACCCGGAAGCCGATCACTGCAAACATCCATTTAATGCTCTCCTGGTCCCGCGTCCACATCTTCGGGGTCCGGTCGAGGGTAGATGCAGGTATACAGCGGGTGCCGAGCGTCGAGGGCGTGAGTAGAAGCAGAAATCTGTTTTCGATTTCACCACTAAGCTAAGTACTTATTTAATGCTATACGACTTACTGTGCGTTTACTCCCTTTGTCTTGACAAATCGCAGGGTGTGCCAATTACGTTCCCACCCCCCTCCTGTGAGCCATGGTGTGAATCCTCAACACTACGAAAGTGAGATATTTTAATCTGTTAGCACGATCGTGCCTGCATTTTACTTTGATAGCAACAAGGGAGATATCCTTCCTTTTTAATCAACCCTATTATTACATAGCACGAGTAGTACACAGCACTACCCACTATTTAGCATGTAAAAGCCCAGGGACTATGGTGGTGATAACTATAATGTTATTTTACCACAAATGTCTCTCAAACCACGCACTGGAGCACTATGGATTTACATAAGTGATCAGCATCATTACTGAATGTATGCTTTGTCCTATTTGTCAAACCCCCCAGGATATTGCGGCATGGATTAGGGAATTTAGCGGCACAAATATGGAAATTTAGCGGCACAAATGTGGAAATTTAGCAGCATTTTACGGCACTTTATTTTACTCATAATCATTCATTTTCAGCCTGAAATCAATGGAAACTCTTTTAGCAGAGTGTTCCACTTTGAAATAGGCTTGTAGCTTTAGGATGGACTCATCCCGCAGCACTGGCAGCTTTGCACCATGGTGCAAGGGGGCCTGCTTTGGCAGCACACTGTGCGCCAGCGCAGGTGAAGTACAGGGATGCATCAAATTGTTGCATATATGATGCATTCCTGTGCTTTTAAAATCACGCAACTTGGCACAGCAAAATGGTTTGCGGCGTCGCAGTGTGTCATTTTGTTGTAAACAGATTTTAATATATAAATGCACAGAAGTGTGAGTGGATTATGGCCTATGTCTGAAGTGTTTTGTGGGGTGTGCATGTTACTGAAAACTGCCCAATATGTGTTGTAAACACTTGTGTAGCTGCTCTTGCTCATGAGATTACCTAATGTATTTGAAGTGGTCTTTAAATACAGTTCACGTTATGTATAATATGGGGCGGGAACGTGTCCAGAGATGAATTGTGCTACCCTTGGCAGGTGCAAAGCCAGGGCCACATTTTTGTATACCGGGACCAAATTTTATCGCAATCCGACCCTAGAAATCTGTAGGCAGTGTCAAGTTCAAAGATTCAAATCTCATTGAGGATAACCCAGCTTTTCATCCTTCTCATGTTTTCAAAATGAGTGCCAGTTATGTGGGCAATAACACCTATTATTTAATTTGATAATTACAGCAAGATTGAATTGTTAAAGGATGATAGGGGTACTATATTAACTGCTAAATACGTTTGTGCTCACTGATTTCAGTTAATATCCATTCAAATGAAGGCCCTGTTATCTGGTAATGTCTCCATAGCTCAGTCTACTTAATATGCTTTCACTGCCATGCATTTTTAAAATGTGGGTCGTTTCCTTTGCGGTGTGGAGCCTGTCCCAAACGGCCGATTTTCTGATCTTCGCGTATCTCTATGTCAAAAGGTTTTGAAGATGCCTGCTCGCTTTTTCATGAGACTAACTTATTGAAGCGGACAGATCCTGCAAACATCGTAATTCTAACTAGCAAGAGACTTTAGGAAAGTCTCTAAATATATCGATAGTCTGCAATACGTGACTAAGGAACGGAAGCGGCCGCTGTTCGTGCTAGTTTTTAAAACAAACTACCGAGAAACTGTAGGATATTGCTATATACGTATTTACTACTCTTTTGGTATCTGAATCCCCGAGACCGGGACCGCAAGGCTCTCCCATTTTTCTACACTATTAGTCAGCTATCTACCCAGAGACCCACATTTGTGTGCAAAGTGTTTCCTCCCTGTGACCACCGGTGTCTAGTTGAACTCTGCCTAGCCTTTCGCTATTGATTTGCTGTACCGAGAAGCTGTTTTGCCCAGAAAGCTCTGTAATTGGGATTCCTCTACTTACTTTGAAAGTCTTGAAGGACCTGGATGGCCGTTACAAATTAAATGACTGGCGCCCTGATGAAATAGTTCCCCACTGTGGCATTTCTGAAACACGCGTCGGCGCTTTTTTCTGTCTGACTGATGAGAGTCTGGTTGTTTTTTGTGTAGTTGTCGATATTTACATGAATGTTTTGTTGTATGAGTATGACTGATATGTTTTTTGCATGAATGAATGAGTTTACAGAAATGTTTTTAATGGTTCTTTGAGTTCTGGGCTAACGCTATATCTATTATATATATGTTGTGTGATTTACTGAAATTATGAATTTTTTATAAGCAAAATGAAAATAAAATAATTAAAAAGATTATCAGCTTTTCTGTGGGCAATTGTTAATTTCGGAACCTATTGGTCCGTTCAAATTTTTTTGGGAACCTCCCTTTCATGTTGTTGCTTATGCTGCTCTTGCTCATGACATTACCTAATGTATTTGAAGTGGTCTTTAAATACAGTTCACGTTATGTATAATATGGGGCGGGAACGTGTCCAGAGATGAATTGTGCTACGCTTGGCAGGTGCAAAGCCAGGGCCACATTTTTGTATACCGGGACCAATGTTTATCGCAATCCGACCCTAGAAATCTGTAGGCAGTGTCAAGTTCAAAGATTCAAATCTCATTGAGGATAACCCAGCTTTTCATCCTTCTCATGTTTTCAAAATGAGTGCCAGTTATGTGGGCAATAACACCTATTATTTAATTTGATAATTACAGCAAGATTGAATTGTTAAAGGATGATAGGGGTACTATATTAACTGCTAAATACGTTTGTGCTCACTGATTTCAGTTAATATCCATTCAAATGAAGGCACTGTTATCTGGTAATGTCTCCATAGCTCAGTCTACTTAATATGCTTTCACTGCCATGCATTTTTAAAATGTGGGTAAACGTATATATGCCTTTGCTCATGTAGTCCGTGACTGTGGTTTAATTCCTAAATCCATAGCAAGAAATGTTATTTCAAACATGGCTCAACAGACTCGAGTTTCTCTGCAGAATGATCTGCAGCGTAATTCTTTAAATAACCACTTGATGGCGATATACTGTGTAATGCATTTTAGTTTGTTCGAAGGCTCGTGGAAAAAAAGAAGAAGCATTTAACATTTGTGTAGAAGATTGACAGCCATGCAAATGTATTTTTACTAAGGAAACAATCTATTATAGAAAGAAGATCTACGGATTAACAATCAACATATTTCCTCACATTTAAAATATCTGTGCCATACATCTGGATCACATATTCCAAATTTCGCGGGCAGTTTTGTAAAAATCGCGGCATTTTTACAAAACTGCCGATTTTGCGATTTTTTTGCAAATCGCGAAATCGCTAAATCCTGGAGGGTCTGATTTGTACGTCCTTGTCATTTCTATTTTTAGGTGCAGAAATCCTTAAGCTGGAAGCCTCCTAAACCAGGAGTAATTAGGAAGACAATCTTTTCTTCCTAATTTGTTTGCACTTTACACCTTTTTATTAATTTTCACTTTCACGTCCCTAGGTAAGGGTGGGCCTTAGCGCGTCCATTCCACCAGGGTTTAGCACACGCAGAGTCCTGATGAATGCCAGGTAAAATCACACCGTTTCGTGGCTGAAACATGTCGACTGATATTTAGGAAACTACCACTCAACTAATTGTGGATGAATTTCCAACACATAAGTTTTTATAATCCTGTCCTTAGTGATCATTAAAATAAAGTCAATTTTGATACACTACGGACTATTTTTTAACCATCCACCACTCACTAGTTTCTTTTCTTTGCACAACACTGCCTGAACTCACCAACCCGCTCCGCAGTAAATCTGGCGTTGCAGCACACCAAAGAGACACTCGGTCTCTTTGGTGGGGCCCGATGATGAAGCATGTCATCACTAGGTGGTGAGTAAGGGCTTTCTTTAACGTCTTAAGTGAAGCCGTTTACTTGCTCCTTTTTGGTGGTCTAAAACAACCATTGGACACTCTTTTTTTGTTTATTGGATACTTAGAGTAGTACAGAGAAAAGTGCTGTAGCATAGAGTGCAGTGATGTAGAATAGAGTGGTGCTGAGTAGAGTACACTGGAGAAGAATGCAGTAGTGTAGAGTAAAGTGGTGCAGAGTAGAGTAGGGTGGTGCAGAGTAGAGTGCTGTGGCATTGATTAGAGTGGTATAGCGTGGAGGGGCATAGGGTGCAGTCGCACATAGGAGAGTGGTGTAGTATGCAGTGACACAGAGTAGAGTGCAGTGATGTAGTGTACAGTGGTGTTGAGTAGAGTGGTGTAGAGTGCAGTGCCATAAAGTGCAGGGTCATACAGTGGCAAAGAGTAGAGTGGTGCAGAGTAGATTATATGTACGTAGAGTGCAGTGGCATAGAATGCAGTGGTGCCGATTACAGTGGTGTAAAGGGAAGAATTATAGAGTGAAGTTGTGTAGAGTGGTATAGAGTAGAGTGGTGTAGAGTGCAGTGGCATAGAGTACAGTGGTGCAGAGTAGGGTAGAAGGATGTAGAACGCAGTGGTGAAGGGTAGAGTGTTGCAGAGAAGAGTGCAGTGGCGTAGAGTGCAGTGGCGTTGAGTACGGTGGTTGAGTGTAGTGTAATGTGGCGTAGAGTGCACTGATGTAGACTAGAGTTGGGCAGAGCATTGTTAAGTGGTGTAGAGTGCAGCAGCATAGAGTAGAGTTGTGATGAGTAGAGTGACGTAGAGTAGAGTTGTGCAGAGTAGATGCGGTGGCGTAGGGTGCAGTGGCATAGAGTACATTGGAGTCAAGCTCAGTGGTGCACTGTAGAGTGCAGTGGTATAGAGTAGAGTGGTGCCGAGTAGAGCGACATATAGTGCAGTGGCATAGAGTAGACTGCAGTGGTGTAGAGTGCAATGGCATAGAGTACAGGGTAGGTGGTGGAGGTGGAAAGAAGAAACATGGAAGAAGTGCAGGTGGGATGGAATACAAACTACCTGGATCGTGTTATGGGATATGGACTAAAAACACAAGCACTCGTATAGAGTGGAACAAAAAAAAGTAGCTCTAAAAAAGAAATCATCGGATGGACACAAATACATGGTCCAAGCTACAGGGAGGGCCAAACACAAGAAGAGGACAAAACGCCCACATGCTGTGACAAACGAGAGCGAAGCAAATGCGAATGAGGCTGAAGCTAACAAATGGTAAGCTATGGACGGGCTGGAAGCCCACTGTATGTAAACAGAAGTCCTGCAGAGACATCGCATGCGCTGTCTAGACAAAACCTAAACAAATTGAAGAATTTGAATCCTTTTGCTGAGCCATTCAATGTATATGTATACATGTCAATATATGGATATTCACAGAGACTTTCTGAATTCATAAAATGCTTAATTAGTAACTATGCTCTCTGATAAAGCGTTGAGAAGACAGGAAAAGTATAATAGTAGGTGGCAACCAACAGGCAGCAAACTCAATTGGTTATAGCGCTTAAGACTTTTTGATCTAATGTTGCCCTTTGCTGTTGATTATAACATTGCATTCGGAGTCTATGATGGCCCACAGTTGATAATATTTGGTAGCAGGTACTCTGCTTTCCCCCAAACACACCTCCCTAAAAAGACAAGTATTTTCCTATTTGTGCCTTGTTTGCAACAGCCAGGAGCTTTTCAAGTTCTCTAGGGCATCTAGGGGTTAGTGAGCCTTCACGGTGACAACTGAGATAATTTACCAATTACATCCTTAGTCTCCCATACGATTTTTATCTAACAATGGCAATCCAGCACCCACTTATAAGTAACTGTCTCTCAAGGTTGTGACAGAAGTACAGTCCAAGATTCCCGAAGTAGTTTTACATACACAAAACCAAAGATGTAGAGTCACAAATATATATATATATATATATATATATATATATATATATATATATATATATATATATATATATATAGATATATATATAATTCAACAAATTGCCCTGTAGCATTCTGAGAGCACACAACAGCATTCCACTCTCCAGCATATATTTCCATCTTGCCTTCATGCTCTGCATCTATTTCATTGTGCCGACGCGTTTCAGGGCCACCTTGCCCCTTCTTCATGGGCTGCACAAACTACACTGGATAAGCACACTGGTTAGCATATCCGGTTTATTTAATACAAATCCCTCAGTGGGCGTTCACTATTTACAAGCCTCCTGATGCTTCATGGGATTTGAAGTCCTTAGTCCTATATATATATATATATATATATATCACAAACTGGTTTCTCCTTCCACCTCCACCAAAGCCTCGGCGGCGAAGAAAGAGACACAAACCGCTTCTGTTCTCAGGCAAGATGTTTTATTACAACCTAGCAGCAGTCAACAGATGACGCGTTTCGGGCTCAGGCGCCCTTGTTCACATAAAGGCTGTATGAGCCGTTTTTAAATAATACGCCCTTCCCACCACCAAGGTCACGTGTTCAGGAAAGTAAACGATGGACATAGCAAATAGACTACATGATTTGTACTAAATCAATGTAATTTAGCTAACCCAACAAGCCATAAATTATTTTTGCATGACCTTAATACTGTTTCCAAATACATCATTATATACATCGGAAATTTCTCTTGCTGTATTATAGCGTCATAAAAGCTTTTTATGAAATTACAATTTAATTAATTTCAAAGCGCAAATTTCATTTTCGGCATTTTGTCCAATATTCCTGGATAAATCCACATACACTTAGAGAAGTGCAAAAATTCATAATAGCTGCATAAATGCAAATAGCTATAAACTAATTTGTGACTTCAGTTAAAAAGGGGGATATACAAAAGGATAAGTGCATAGCAAAGCTGCTTCCCAAATTTTCCTACAAAAATATATATACCCTGTGCAAATGATGTGTTACGTGCAGAACATGTTAAAAATGGTGGAAAGATAAAGATGCATCTTTCAACCTAACCTCAACTGAGATAAGACATAATGCAATGTCTCTACCATAGTGTAAAAAAGTGAGGTGAACACTAAACAATCGTCATAATTCGTATGTCTAAGGACTTTCAGCGTCTCTGTATTGACCACGAATTAGACAATCCAAACACAATCAAAAAATCGGATAATAATATCACGATTAAGCAAAAAACAAACTCAAATGTTGTACAGTGTGTATTATCTCATTTAGGGCAGCCATCAGAATACATGATTATAGGCATGTGTACATGTCTTCGGTGTTATTCAGACCATTTGGGCATTTGCTATCGAAGTTAAGGATGAATTTCGTCTCCAATCTTCTAAGCAATGCTTCTCTGTTCCCCCCTCTGCGTGGTTTGGGGACTGCTGATACCACATAATATTTTAAACAAGATAAGTTGTTATCATGAACTTGTTTAAAGTGACGTGCCACCGGATAATTGGGGTCACTATGTAAGATGGCACGTAGATGTTGGAGTATTCTCTCATGTACCTGTAGTTTTGTACTTCCGATGTAATTAAGTCCACAGGTACAGGTGAGGACGTATACTGCAAACTCAGTTTTGCAGTTATAGTTTCCCATTATCTTATGTGGTATAGGACTGAATGGAGTACTGTATTCTGTTGTGCTTACCCCGAACTTGCAGGCCCGGCATGAGGAGCATTTGTAAAAACCATCTTTGGGTTTTAACCAATTGGGTTTAGTTCTAATCTCAGGGCTGGTAAGATCTAACTCAGCTCCCATGTTTCTCCCTCTGCTGAATGTTATAGTGGGGCTAGATGGCAAACTCATTTTCAGAACTGGGTCAGTGAGTACTATTCCCCAGTTCTTGTTAATGATGGATCTGATTTTGCGCTCGTTCTCACTAAAGGCTGTGATCAGTCTTGGACATTGGACTTTTTCAACTGCCCCGTAGACAGTAGATGGATCAGATTGGTTTTGCGGGACAGGCTCTTCCCCAATCGAATCTGGAAGTAAGCTGGCTCTAGATCTAGCCGATGTCTTAGCTAAAGCTGATGTCAGGATTTTATCTGAATAGCCTCTAGCTTTCATGCGACGCATGGATTCTGCAGCACAGATATTGAATTCAGCTTCCGTGCTACATATCCTTTTCAAGCGTAGCAATTCCCCATAGGGGATGCTGGCTATCAAATGCCTGGGATGGGCGCTGGTGGCGTGGAGTGTAACATTACCAGCAGTGGACTTTCTGAATAATGTGCTCTCTATTCTGCCATTTGCTGCATATAGCTTAACATCCAGAAATTCCAGGCTGGTGTTATCTATGTGGTGGGTGAAATGGAGATTTAAACTATTTATGTTGATGTTATTGATAAATTCCAACGCCTTATCCTTGCTACCCTGCCACACAATGAAAATGTCATCAATGAACCTGTAATAGTGTATGATATTTTCTTTATATATGGAAGAATAGTCTTTTTTGAGTACTTGCTCCTCCCACCAGCCAACGTGCAAGCACGCATAGCTGGGGGAGAAGCAAGCTCCCATGGCCACACCCCTTAGTTGATTAAACAACTCCTTTCCAAAGAGAAAGAAGTTGTTATGGAGACACCACTTCATCATGCTCACTAGAGCCTTGTTGTGCTGATAGAATTCGCACGGTCTTTGGTCCAGAAAGAATTTTACAGCTGATAATCCTGCCTGGTGGTCTATACTAGTGTACAAGGATTCAATGTCTAATGAAATTAAATACATCCCATCTGACCATTGAATATTCCTAATTTTACCCAGGAAGTCACCAGTATCTTTGATGTAACTAGGCAGAGTTTTTACATGGTTCTGCAGAAAAAAGTCTATGTATTGGCCCACCTGTTCCGCTGCGCTGCCAATAGCGGAAATGATAGGCCTGCCAGGAGTGGGGAGAACACACTTATGCACTTTTGGTATCAAATAAAATACTGGTACAATTGGAGTTTCATTGTGCATATATTTGAACTCATCATTGGAGATTAGGCCATCGCTGCGCAATTGTGTTAACAGTTTCTTGAGCGAATCTGTAGCCAGTTTGTATTTTTTGATGTTAGATGGCTCATAGCACTCAATATTGTCAAGCTGACGTTTTGCCTCCTTAATATAATCTTCCCGGGGCCAGATTACCAAATTGCCACCCTTGTCCGATTTTTTAATGATGATTTCATTGTTCTCCCCTAATTTCTTTATCAAATTAGCATAGTCCCTTTTCTTTTGCTCAACATGTTTTCTTTGTTTGAATTTCTCAGACTGTATTTGTTTATTCAATCTTTTGATGTCTTCAACCACACAGTCGTGGAACGTGTCTAATGCGTCTCTTGGCATCATGGGGATATATTTGGATTTTTTCTTGAAAGGGCTGATCCCAGCACCTTTCTGTAGCAGATTGATGTTATTCATTCTGATCTGGGTAGATGGATCACATTCAGTCTCGCTGTTTACTGCCTCGCCAGTATTCAAATCATGGAGGTCCAGGTAAGTAGGGATATCTGCAGCCCTAATTCCTAGACTTTCCACATGAGTAGTCATTCCATGTTGTAGCTCTCCGTCTTTGTCTTTGGCATTTTTCAAAAAGAAATGTTTTTTCAATTTAAGTTTTCTAACAAACCTAAAGACGTCAATTCTTGTGGAGCTATAATTAAAAGTTTGGCCGGGACAGAAATTGAGACCCAGAGACAGCAATGTTTTTTCAGCTTCAGACAAAGGTACTTTGGACAAATTAATGATAGTTTTGTCCAAATCTACTTTCTCCTTGTCCAATTGCTCTTTTTTTTGTTTTTTCCTTTTTTGTTTGTTGATTTTTCTTCTTTCTTTTCTTCGTCTGTTTTTTCTTGCATTTTTTGCTGCTGTTTGCTGTCCTTTCTCGGTCTCAAAGACCGCAGTCTCTCTGCCACTAAAAAATCCAATTCCTCTCCTGCATCAAGTACAATCGTAGGTGTAGGCCTTTCTCCGCTTTCTATGCTAGATTCGCTGGAAATGGAAATGGAATCAAAGCTGGTGCCTTCTACTTCTGCTCCTCCTGTTGCAGCAGATTTCTGTACATTTATCTCCACAATACTTTTGCCCTTTTGTTCCCCGAATTTTTTGCGGTTCTCATTGTTGTACTTTCGGGCAAAAGTGAAGATTTGCCCGTTGTTGTAGTCTGCTTCATCCCTAGCAAACTTATGCGCTTTGCGTTGTTTTATTTTTTCTTCGTGTTTGCGCAGCCTTTCATCAATGGCGATTCTCGCAGACTTAATATAATCAACTTTGGCAGATTTCTTTAGCTCCTCTTCAATGCTTTCGATTTTTTTCACTATTTCCACTCGATCAATTACTGCATATTTAATTAGAATGCGGACTGAGGTCATGGAAGCTTCTAAGTTATTCTGTGCCCATTCTTTTAACATTGCAGGGTTGGGGTTATCAAAACTTGGGGCCAAAAGGAAACGAAGACCTCTCGGAACCCGCCCAACCTCTGCATATTTAGTAAGTGAGCAGTGCTCCCACCACTTAGTTATTTCCAAGCGCATGTGCTTCTCAAGGTCTTTCAGTAACTTTTTCTCGTTGTCATCCGCCCCTGCCGATGTGCTTACAGTGGGTACAACGTTAGAATTTGATGTGGGTCTTTTGCAGAACAATTCCGCAGCTGCCGCTACACGCTGGCGGACAGCCTCGTCTGTCATGCTGACTGATAGGTTAATATTACAGATGCAACCCGAATCGTATCTCGAGTCACTTCGTTGTGCCTGATCTCTCCCCACCTCTGCCACAATGCCGTCGTCACTCACCGGGTACTGCTTCCGCTTTTCTTTCGAACCCGTCTGGTTCTACGTGCCGGTCAGTATCCCTTTACTCTCGTGTGACGTGTGGCGGCGCGAGGGGGCTGCTACCAATGTTTCACCACGAACCACTTGCTTCTTCGACTTCAGGGCGGCAGCCGCTTCCGGGTGAGAGGGTTCGTCAAAACGGAAGAAAGTCGGGCTTCCGTGAATTACAAATCACAAACTGGTTTCTCCTTCCACCTCCACCAAAGCCTCGGCGGCGAAGAAAGAGACACGAACCGCTTCTGTTCTCAGGCAAGATGTTTTATTACAACCTAGCAGCAGTCAACAGATGACGCGTTTCGGGCTCAGGCGCCCTTGTTCACATAAAGGCTGTATGAGGTTAAAGCCGTTTTTAAATAATACGCCCTTCCCACCAAGGTCACGTGTTCAGGAAAGTAAACGATGGACATAGCAAATAGACTACATGATTTGTACTAAATCAATGTAATTTAGCTAACCCAACAAGCCATAAATTATTTTTGCATGACCTTAATACTGTTTCCAAATACATCATTATATACATCGGAAATTTCTCTTGCTGTATTATAGCGTCATAAAAGCTTTTTATGAAATTACAATTTAATTAATTTCAAAGCGCAAATTTCATTTTCGGCATTTTGTCCAATATTCCTGGATAAATCCACATACACTTAGAGAAGTGCATATATATATATATATTCACTGAAAAAACCATAGGTTATAGACCATATATAGTTAGGAATTAGCATTTAAAAAACCTTATTTTACTCACACAAAACCATTGAAATTCCATATATAGTTAGTTGCACTAACTATATATCGTGCACCCGCAATCCACTGCTGATCATGTCACATATTACATCATTCATGACATGGTCAGTGACATCACTGATGACATCACTGATGACGTCATCCAGTGACTGTGTGTTTCCGTAAAGTTTAAATATGTTTTACATATTGAAGAATGAGTAGATGTATAAGTGTCTGGACGAAGGATTTAGTAGGTGCATGACTGAATGTATGAGTGAGTGATTAAATGTGTCTCACTGAGTGCATGGGTTAGTGACTAAACTGTCTTAATTTGTGCATCATTATGTCTGTTGTTCTGTAAACTGCTGCATGTGTTGATCAGTAGCTATATGATTAACTATATGGGTTATTGATTGATTGTCCAAGTATTTGTATGGGAGACTGAGTGTGTGTGTGGCTGGCTGGGAGGTGTGTGACTCTGTGCAGATCAATGTGTACTTGTATCAATGTTTGTATAAGAAAGTAAGTATGTGTTAGTATATGTTTGAAAATGTAAGGTGCTCTATGTTTAACTGTATAGACAAGAAAATGGAAGTGTGATTGATTCTTTACAGGACTGACTAGGTGTGTGAGTAACTCCATGGATGAGTGGCAGAGTGTGAGTGTCTGTATAGGTGTATGAGTGCACATGATAGTGTTGTAAAGATGAGTGATTGTATGTATGAATGATTGTATGGGTGAATGAGTGAATGTGTGTGTAGACGTAGGAATCAGTGAGTACGTATGTAGTAACTAGTATTGGTGTGTCAATGGTTTCAAAAATTATACTCTGTATTTAACACTGGGTGAAACAGAGGTTATATTAAAATGTGAGGAGATGCATTGTATTGTCACATGAATGATATCATCAGTGATGTGGTCATTGATGTCAAATGAGATGTCATCAGTGATGTCATCAGTGATGTCATTTGAGATGTCATCAGTGATGTCATCAGTGATGTCACTGACCATGTCATGAATGATGTAATATGTGACATGATCAGCAGTGGATTGCGGGTGCACGATATATAGTTAGTGCAACTAACTATATATGGAATTTCAATGGTTTTGTGTGAGTAAAATAAGGTTTTTTAAATGCTAATTCCTAACTATATATGGTCTATAACCTATGGTTTTTTCAGTGAATTTTCAAGGTTTTGTAAATGCTAATTCCTAACTATATATGGTCTATAACCTATGGTTTTTTCAGTGAATTTCAATGGTTTTTTAATAGCAAATATCATAAGCTGTCGAATGTCAAGTACGTGGTAAGTGAAAACATTTTCGTGTTTATGCACACTGATCTGCTTTGAATGGTCCCCCCCCCCCCTCATTTCTATTAGGAGTACTCTCTCTTTGCAGATAGTGAAAGGTAGTTAACGCAGGCCTTTGCCCCCGTTGTAATCCGTCGTGCCTGCTTCTCTCTCCATTTGATTGATTGTTATCCAAGTATTTACTGTTTTAGAATTAGTTCTCTTTGGTTCATTCTCTATTTACAAACAAACACAGAGTCGCAATACTCTGTTTAGTCTTTGCAGATAACGAAAAATCGTGTAAAAAAAAAGAAAAGGAATCGAGCAAAATCAGTAGGCCACTAATGGGATCTCTTTTTGACCTCGCTAAAATAGAAACATTAGGAACAACCCCTCATGACAAATACAAAACTAGTGAGATGAACTGAACTCCACACAATGATGGCTGCAAAACAGCTCGGCTCCGCCACCCACCCCGCCCAAAATAACGATAAAGAGCGGCTGCCATGATTGGTTGCGGAATGGCCACAATGGAGCTACGAAATGGTGCTGCTCTCATGCTAACCCCAGCTTCGGTCTGAAACATCCAGAAACACTGTAGACTACCAATTCGATCAGTTCCGGTAGCGCCCCAATGTAACCCGGTAGAGAAGAACTAGCCCTCCCCTCTTTGACTGATGGTTCTTGTTGCCTGTCCCTTCTGTTGTCATTTAACAGAACTATTTAGCCTGCTGAAAGGGGTTGTGTTTCGACCGCTGGTTGGTGGAGACATTTTGACTATATTCTGGACCTGCGTTGTCGCGTAATGCGTCATATGACGCGCCGCGTTAGCGCATCCGGAAGTCATCCGGGGCGCGCAGCGCGTAACGTAAGCATAACAAGTCATGTGACTTGTTAATAAAACTTTTCATTGGTTCATTTTACTTTTCTTATTCTAATGATGAAAGCCTTGGTCATATCACCTAAAAATTACGCGTTTAATTACTTCCGAACATTATTTTCTCTTAAATATATGTTATAATGTTCCAGGCTAATGTACTTTCCCGGAAATTTTACAACTGTCCTGCAAGTAAAATATATTCTTTTTTCGAGAAAAAGAGCTTTTCTTCGTCCCATGACGGAGCCGTTGAGCAAAAGAGGGTCGACCTGCTGTCTTAGTCGCCGATACGCCTGAATATGAGATTCTTATCGATCACTTTATGTTGCAGGAATAGAAAACACAACAGCCCTTGACCATTTATCTTTACTGCGTTCCTTCGTATTATACCTTTTACCCTTCATGTAATTGGTCTGCTTTATTTCACTTGCCTTTTAATGATTCTAAAACAGTGACTATTATTAAAAACTTTACCAATGTATACACTACTACCATGTTTTCTTTTAAAAACCTTTATTGTGAAAATTTCATTATACAAATACGAGCCTATAACCACGTGGGCCTGCCACGGAGCAAACTGTAATCGTATATGATGAATAGACATTTACACTGTAGAGGAACGTAACGGGCGGGCCATTAGGTTGCAAAAACTAAGGTGTCTAACAGTTACGGAATCGGTGGACGTACATTTTATAATTAAAATACGACAGGGCCAGTTACAATAAAATTATCTAGATATACATTTGCGGGCAAGTACCATGGGTGACGTTAATTCGAATTTTCAACAGTACAGTAATCAATAACACATCAGAACTTAATATCAATAGGGATGTCGAAATATTCAATCAATTCTCGTCCCCGCCCGCCATGTGCTTCAAAACTGCATACGTATCTCGTGATTTCAAGGTTCTGCAACCAGTACACAACAAGGAGTTACGAGTCCCATTTATTCCGGCGCCATTTTGGGCGAGGACGGGCAGGTCCAGGATATAGTCAAAATGTCTCTACCAACCATCGACTATGATGATGTTCATATGCTGTATTTATTAGAGTAACACTCATCTGCCCACATGAAATTAATTTACCACAATCTAAACATGTCATTTTAATCTTTCCAAAGTTCTTCTAAATATTTGGGACCGTTTCCCTTGCCTCTGAAGCTCTCAGTGCCACTTCTTTGATGAATGTACTAGCAGGTCAGGGGTTCTCCTCCAAATCTCTCTTTTATGCAGCACTATAATTAATTGGTGCCACCTCTCCATATGACGATGCATGGTATAGTTACCACAACTATATTTTTTTTCGGTTCCTCTGGAGAGTTCATCGTGGCAGATGAAGCGTGTAACATACCGGGCATTTACCTTTTTTTGCATGTACAGGAAAGGAAAAAAAAATCGAGCGTCCGAGTTCTAAGGTGTCCCAGGGCCATTTTAGTGGACCAGGCCCAAATCCAAAGAACAGCCATCTCACAGGCTAATGGGGCGACCCACGCCGACTTTCAGCATTGTAGAATGACCACACCAGTACAGCAACTTGCTAGACATCACCTCGGTGCCATCCGGATCTCGGCGCCCCACTGCAGATGAAGTGCCTCTCAACTATGAAACCACCACGGTGACATCCGGATCTTGGCGCGTTGTGCTGCCTTCGGCCTATTCGCACATCGGTCCGCTACTGACGCCATCTCACAGGCTAATGGGGCGACCCACGCCGAGTTTCAGCATTGTAGGATGACCACACCAGTACAGCAACTTGCTAGACATCACCTCGGTGCCATCCGAATCTTGGCATCTCAACGCCTAGTGGTATCTTCCATACAAAAAATATTGTTACGCTGCCTTTGGCCCCATTCGCACATCAGTCCGCAACTTAGACATCACCTCGGTGCCATCCGGATCTTGGCATCTCAGCGCCTTGTGGTGTCTTCTACTCCGAAAATATAGTAGAAAATATTGTTGCGCTGCCTTTGGCCCCATTCACACATCAGTCCGCTACTGACACCATCTCACAGGCCAACAGGGCGCCCCACGCCGACTTTTACCATTGTACGATGGCCACACCAGTGCCACAACTTGCTAGACACCACCTCGGTGCCATCCGGATCTTGGCATCTCAGCGCCTTGTGGTGTCTTCAAATCAGAAAATATTGTTGCGCTGCCTTTGGCCCCATTCGCACATCGGTCCGCTACTGACGCCATCTCACAGGCCAACGGGGCGCCCCACGCCGACTTTCAGCATTGTAGGATGGCCACACCAGTGCGGCAACTTACTAGACACCACCTCGGTGCCATCCGGATCTTGGCGCGTTGTGCTGCCTTCGGCCTATTCGCACATCGGTCCGCTACTGACGCAAACTCACAGGCCAACGGGGCGCCCCACGCCGACTTTCAGCATTGTAGGATGGCCACACCAGTGCGGCAACTTACTAGACACCACCTCGGTGCCATCCGGATCTTGGCGCGTTGTGCTGCCTTCGGCCTATTCGCACATCGGTCCGCTACTGACGCAAACTCACAGGCCAACGGGGCGCCCCACGCCGACTTTCAGCATTGTTGGATGGCCACACCAGTGCGGCAACTTACTAGACACCACCTCGGTGCCATCCGGATCTTGGCGCGTTGTGCTGCCTTCGGCCTATTCGCACATCGGTCCGCTACTGACGCAAACTCACAGGCCAACGGGGCGCCCCACGCCGACTTTCAGCATTGTTGGATAGCCACACCAGTGCGGCAACTTACTAGACACCACCTCGGTGCCATCCGGATCTTGGCGCGTTGTGCTGCCTTCGGCCTATTCGCACATCGGTCCGCTACTGACGCAAACTCACAGGCCAACGGGGCGCCCCACGCCGACTTTCAGCATTGTAGGATGGCCACACCAGTGCTGCAACTTGCTGGACACCACCTCGGTGCCATCCGGATCTTGGCGCGTTGTGTTGCCTTCGGCCTATTCGCACATCGGTCCGCTACTGACGTCGCCTCACGTGCCAACGTATTTTCTCCGCATTTTACACCCTATGCCGCATAACAGGTCATGTGACTTGTTTATAAAACTTTTCATTGGTTCATTTTACTTTTGGTTTCCTAATGATGGAAGGCTTGATCATGTGACCTAAAAACAACACTTTTCATAGGATGAAAACTTTTTTTTTTTCCCAAACGATGAAAGCCCCACCTTGTTTCTGGATGTTTCAGACTGAAGCTGGCGTCAGCATTAGAGCACCACCATCTCGTGGCTCCGTCGTGGTCATTCCGCGAGCAATCATGGCAGCCGCTCCCCACCAGAAGCCTGCAGGAGTCGGAGCCCCCAAAACTTTTGATGAATTCTCAAGGCGGAGGGGACGCTTTCGAGAATGGGGTCCAAGACCTAGCAGACAAGCGTCCGATTTCCAAGGTGTCCCAGGGCCATTTCAATGGACCAGGCCCAAAAAGGAAACAGCCTGCCGCCATTTTGAGAGTCCTGTGACAGCCGCCTATCGCTGCACCGCAAGAGTGGGCGCAACTCAGCTGAATTGCGGCTTTTGACACAGTGGACCAAAAACGGACGGAATGGCAACTGAAACGGTAAAGGGGCGCCCCACTACAACAGATGACACTCCACCTGGAGAGGCCCGTTCACGCCGCCTCCCCCGGGGCGCTCCACGCCGTTATTCGGAGCAGCATTGTAGGATACCAAAACCAGTGCGGCAACTTACTGGACATCACCTTGGTGCCATCGTTCTGCTGCCTTGGAACTATTCGCGCAACAGTTTGCTACTGATGACCCACCCCCCGCGACGCCCCATGCCGTTATTTGCTGGGTGGCAACTTACTAGACATCACTTTCGTGTCATTTAGATTTCGGCGCGTTCTGCTGCCTTGGAACTATTCGCACAACAGTTTGCTACTGATGACCCACCCCCCGCGACGCCCCACGCCGGAAATCTGGACGTTGTGCTGCGTTGGGACTATTCGCACAGCCGACCGCTACTTCGTTGTTTTTCCCTAAAAATGTTTATATGTTATTACTATTTTTGTTTTCTTGTATATATTTATAAATTATTAAAGTTTTATAATCTTACTACTTTGTCGGAGTGCTATATATTTTTAATGTGACACATAATTGTAAAAACTTTGATGTACAAACAGTCATCCCTGGAATCTTCCGCTTCAGGCTCGGTCCCCTCCCCAATCACAATACAGGATGGTTTTCAGATAATAGCAACGCTTCTGCTGTGACGGATCTCATCGAGTGTGGGCCTTGATCTACTATAACTCCTTTGAAGAGGGGTGATTCTTTACAGCTGTGGCCATAAACTACATCTGCAGGGCTAGCTGATACCCTAGGACCAGCCTGGACAATCGGACACAGAGGAAAAGGAGTGTCAGAGGGTGCGGTAGTGAATAGGGCGAAAGGGAGGTGTCGGGCGGGCACAGGGTGTGATTCTCAGGGAACAGCAGCGCAGATGGGGGAGGTTTATTACCCATGCATAAGACAGAGAGCGGGGGTGACCACTGCCTGGGGGAGATGCTTGCGAGGGTGGGGAGCCATGCTAAGGATCGACAGCGTGCACAGAGTGGGTCTGGTCAAGGCATCTAAAATGGCTGCCGTGCACGACAAAAGTGTGGCATTTGAAAAAAGACAAGATGGCGCAGACAATGTTTTTCAACACTTCCTGATTTCCTTCGAATCGAACGTTAACAGACGTTGGGGCATATTACCAAAGTTAAGCGATATTTATCCCTAACGATGCTTAGCAACGATTTTTTTACCGTCAGAAATTATCGCAGATAAACCTTGCTATTATCAAGGTTTATCGGAAATACGATAAAAAACGACCGCAATGCATTAATATCGCTGAAAACTCAGCGATATTCATGCATTACCGAGCTAATGCTCTTAGCCATGTTATCCACCTCCCATTGGATAACATGGCTAAGAACTGCTCAGGGCAGGTGGTAGCTTTTGGAGATATTCGCCCTTATCTCGAATATTTCCAAAAGTTGATAATAGGAGATAGCGATGTTAGCGACTGTTTCCAGTCGCTAACATCTTGGCATGCCCACTTTGCATGTCATTAGTGATAAATATCACTCACATGCAAAGTGGGGCCCAAGATGGTCGCTATCTTCTACTAGCCGTCGCTAACTGGTGTTAGCAACAGCTAGGTAATACACATATAATTTTATCTCCGCGAAGCGGAGCGCTGTTACAGATATATATCTTGTTTCTGAACGTTAATTTCTCAAAATGCACTGAAGCACATATATTGAGACCTAGCAAAGGCACATCGGGCTACCAGTCCCTACAATTTTGCCAAGTTTCGTGCAAATCCATTCAGCTGTTCGATCCTACCGAGAGACAAGATGGCGGCCGCTACGGACTGTTTGGAATGTTTACAGACACCGGAGAGCCAATCAGCTTCGCTTCGCAAAGCTCCGTAACGCGAAAAGTACGCGAAGCGGTGCGCTGTTACAGATATATACCTTTTTTTGAACGTTAATTTCTCAAAATCCACTGGAGCACATATATTGAGATCTAGCAAAGGCACATCGGGCTACCAGTCCCTACAATTTTGCCAAGTTTCGTGCAAATCCATTCAGCTGTTCGATTATTATTATTTTTATTTTTTTTTGCCCCGCGGGGCCCTTTTAAAACCTCCACATCAAACCTAGGGGGTGAGCGACAATGTACTATGCCCCCTTATGGTAATTTGCCCCTTCGCTTTGGCCTCCTCTTGTCTCTCGATCCTACCGAGAGACAAGATGGCGGCCGCTACGGACTGTTTGGAATGTTGACAGACGCCGGAGAACCAATCAGCTTCGCTTCACAAAGCTCCGTTGCGCGAAAAGTACGCGTAGCGGAGCGCTGCCCAGTCCGCTGTTACAGATATATATCTTTTTTTGAACATTAATTTCTCAAAATCCACTGAAGCACATATATTGAGACCTACAAAAGGCACATCGGGCTACCAGTCCCTACAATTTTGCCAAGTTTCGTGCAAATCCATTCAGCCGTTCGGGCTAAAAGTGAGGCCAACCGCCCTATGGAAATTAACATGGGAAAAACGCGTTTTGGGACCCCCCTTTTTTCTCGGCCCCCCCTTGACGAACCCCCCCAAAATTTTCAGGGGCTGCTCAGAAACAAAATGTGCCATTTTCCTGAAAATTTCAGCCAATTCCGTCCACAAACGCCAAAGTTATTAGACATAGAATTTTCAAAAAACCCATAGAGAAAAAATCCTAACTATATATACCTACTGGCGACCGCCAGTAGGTAATATATATATACATACATACATACATATATATAATATATATATATATAATGTGTCCGGTACCCGCCCCTGACATTGGAGGACCCGAGCAGTAGAGGTATTGCACCTCTCTTTGTGGCATTCTGCATTTTTGCGCTTAGCCCCTGCATTCTGGACTTCCTGGGCAGTGGCAGTACGAAGGGGACCCGAGGAGAGACCGGAGGACTTTGGTACAGGCTTATGTATTCCCGCTCTGTGACATTTTAGGTCCGGCAGCAGGTATTTAAAACATCAGGAACTTTTCTCCCCTCATTTTCGCCAACCCGTATTGCTGTAACATAAGGCATTCTGGGAGTTGCAGTTCAGAGAATCATGAACGATCTGCAGCAGGTGAGCCCAATTGCAAGGGGGAGGAGCGGACCTATGCTGAAACATCTAACAGGCAGCAGGGAGGAATTTATCAGGGTTGTCATTCCGGTGCTGGGCGCTGAAGAAGGCATACGCCGAAATGCATTCGCCGCCACTGGAGCTGCTAAGTCATTAACCGCATGCGTGCGGTAGGATTTCCGCCCGTACGCTGGGTTTTAGGGATTCGCACTTTACATGACGAGCTGGGCTCGTCATGAGCGTGCGAGGAGGCTACCTCATGACGAGCCCAGCTCGTCATCAGCGTCGAAGGGGTTAAAGCCTCTCTGAATTGTTCCCCTTTGGGCTTCTGCTTCTTCTTTGGAGGGAGGATTTTGGAGTCATATATATATATATATATATATATATATATATATATATATATATATATATATATATATATATATATATTCACAATAGTTCAAAATCAACTCGGCATCCGCTTTCCGTTGATAAAGAAATTTGAAAAAAGCCACAAACTCGGTGCTCTCGTTTCCAGTGCGTTTATTCTATATATATATATATATATATATATATATATATATATATATATATATATCACAAATAATCCTTTTTTCCAATGATTTCTGGACTGCTGATTCAAAAAATGGAACGGACTCCTCTTTCTTGTGCCTTCAATTTATTTTGTGCGCTGTGCTGCCATGACACATTTCGGCCTTGCAGGGCCTTGATATATATATATATATATATATCCTTGTTTTCTTCTCGGCTGTCTACAGATCATCCATTGCCCATGTTGTCCATACCTGGAAGGAATCCAGCAATCAGAGATATTGGCTCTGGTGCTCAAGTAAGTTCTATCCACTCTGCTAACTGGATCCTGTCATTGGTCCATGAGAATACTAGTAGACTAATCTGAGTTTTTTCCCAGTTTTTATCAGAGTTTTTGTAGACAACAATAGGCATTCCACACCCCTAAGACTGGACGAATGAAGTCACTGACATTTTTTGTATCTCTCCCAGACTGATCAAACCACAGTCTTTGTCCTCTAGTGTCAGGGTGAAGGATGGATAGGGATGGCAGTCCGGCCAGAAAAGTGTACAGACGGAAAGAGGAGAGAAGGAACAATGCCTGGGAAAGGAATTAAATACAAACGTATCAGATTTCACTGGTGCAAGGATGGAAACCCTCGTGCACTGCTTTGTGTTTTCCTTCTTGCATTGGGAATGCTAGTTGCCATGGGACATTTTGTTGCGCATAAATGCAAGCACTATGTACATATGTCGTATTTTAATAGTATCCACCACCTCACTAAAATACACTACGTGAACTCTCCTGTGTCTCTCCTACCATGGAAGGTGTAAGCTGGTTAGACACTGAAAATATTGCTGCTGCAAGCCAAACAACCCTAGAGCAAAGCACACCAATAAATGGCTTTAACCATGCTCCTGCAGCCATTTAACATTTTTTGTGCGCTGTTTCTGAAAGTTTATTGTATAACACAATAGTTTTGGCATCATGGGGCCTCAGAATACGTATTGTCCAGGGCCACAAACATCCTTGAGACAGCACTGTTTGAAGATGGGAGGGGCTGGGTTTCTGTTCAATGGTATAACTGGTGCTTAGTGATGATACTAAACACAGCCAGTTGAGCAGATGATTCGGAAGTCAGTGTGTTGTTCAGGGGTGGTTGGTGGGTGTTCACAGTCTGGCTCCGCAGCACAGTACCTACCTCTTGACACCTAGGCAAAGCCTAGCTCATTCATTTACCAAGGCTGGACCTGAACACAGAAAGATGCTTGAGACCGGTTTGCCTTTGCCAACCCTTGTCTTCTGCCATATCAAGAAAATGTCTAATATGGACACATAAAAGTTCCAGCTTTGCCTTTTCTGGACAGATGTTACTCAGGCAGACCAACAAAAAGCTTTCAAAGCACTCCACAACCCACCGGTAGCATCTCAGAATGATTTTGAGACATGAAAGGTATTAAAGACAAAAATGATGTGGAAGGCAACACTTTTGCGGTGACAAACGTGCATTTAAGTTATTTTCCCTGTCACGTGTTGCTGTTCTGTACCACAGAGTGTGAACAATAACCCAGATTATCAATGTTGGTGAACAGAGTATTATCCTTTACATATCAAGTCCATTAAGCTGATTTCATGGATACCTTACGGACTATTTCTTAACTTAGGGACTTTTTATTAGCACTCTGGTATAGCTTTCTGACTGCTACAGCATTATTTTAAAACAATATATATCGCACATATATATATGTGGAGAGAAATGTAGACACCATTTTGGCTAATTGTTATTCATATATGATTTAAAGGGAAAACAGTTTTAAACAAATATCAATTCACCTTGGCTAACACATTTACAAAGTGCACTTCTCACTGACACTGAGTAAATAACGTGTGCTGCTTGTAGTTTCTCTAAAGGTAATAGTTTGGAGTTAATATTCAGGTAATTGTGTGAAATGGCTGATCACTACAGTATATAGTAGCCTTTACTAATCTAACCACGTCATTAAAACTCTTTTACCTGTTCTTTAGGAAAACAAACACCTGCCCATGACAATAGAACATCCATTCTAATATGAAAGGGTTTACTGGGATGAAAGGCGTTTGGTGTGCTTTAGCCCACACCACCCAGGCAAAGGTCAGGGTGTCCCATGTTGAAAGGTTGCTGACCTAAGTTTAAGACAAGCCTAAATAATATATTCTCTCAAAACTCCCAAGTGATGGGAATGAATGTCACACTTTTCTCCATCTTTTTAAGCAATAATATGCCCTCGTTCAACCTTCTGTGTTCGTCTCCACCTCCATCCTTCTTTTCTTGTTCTGAAGACTTTACCCAACACTTGTGCTGTCAGTTATTATCCAACTTAACTGTGGTATTGGCCCTGCATAGCAGTACACATAACTACATTAACCTAAATATCTTCCTGCCCTTCACTAAATGTTATGTGCACCTCAATGCTGAATTTCATGTTAGCTTTGGGCCCCACAGAGGGAGTGCTACCAAAGGCTGAGGGAATCCAACAACGCTATGTTAAATCCTGTCACTTCAATGGCTCTCCTTCCATGCAATAGTGGCTTGACCCAAAACAATCTGAAACCTTTGGCTATCCAATGCATCTGAAATAAACTGCCCTGAGCATTCTGTAGGACATCCCAGCAGATACACTGATACCACAGTGGGCACTTTGAGAAACTACTAGCACCCATTAAGGCTTGCTATCAGAAATGCCAAAATCCAGAAACCATGAAGTGATTCTCCTGTTCCAGACGCTGACCTCACCATGTGCCTTTAGGAGGTGCTTGTAGGAAATCTGCCTTTTCATGTGCATTCCCTGCATTTATTTAATGTTTATACTCGTTGAGTGCTGGCATTATGCAGCTCTGGCCATTGAGAGGCTGCCAAAGAGCTCTTACTGGCTGAGCCGTTCCCTTAAAACATGTAACCATTTTGGACAACCTAATTGGCATATTTGACTTTTGAGTAGGGCTAATGTAAAACTGCGCAGGTGTCATAACAGTGAGACTGTAAGTGGCCATAATTGCATGAGAGTTAAAGGGGCATATTTACCCAAAAAATGTGATGGTGGAGCTGTGCCAAATTTCGAAGCGCCAAGACATTTTTAAACAGCAGGGATGCACTGTATTCACAAGAATACGGCGCACCTGTGTGTTTCCCCTAGAGCTGGCGCAAAAAATAAATGCCTAGCTCCAGGCCAGGCACCCTGACGCCATGTTGCAAGGGTGCCTGCACTGCAGGGAAGATTGTTTATGTGCAGGAAGGGACACGTTCCTGTACATAAACAATCAAGAATGGCGATTTGCTTTTTCTATGGAAATAGCAAAAAACAAAGGGAAATTAATAATTTCTCCTTGTATCGCCATTCTAACGCCTGGTATTCCATTATCTTTGTTTTTGGCGCTGCTTCAGCCTTGTAAAACTGGGGCAGTGTCAAAAAGCAATGGGTATTACGGTGGAACGTCCACAGCAACACCCACTGCACGCCCTGTTGCTGCAGAGGACTGCGGCGGAAACAGGCATATTTACAAGGTGGTGTTAAGCCATGCTAAGTGGCTTAGCGCCACCTCATAAATATAGTAAAAGGCCCGCCGACACTGGAGCGTCAAAAAAAGTGTCTCAACCGCTGCTGTTTTTTTCAAAATTCTATATTTTTTGCCTCAACACCATCCCTCAATATTTTTAGGTCTCGCCTACGCAGCGCGTATGCGCTGCATAGGAAAAAGACCTTTTGAAATCGCTTCACTTTTCGACCTAAAAACGTGCACGCGTTGCATTGCTTTCAATTGCAACGCGTGCACGTTTGGCGATTCCCTTGTGGGAGCGAGCTTTGGCAACGTGTGTTAGCAATTATCGCTCATGGCGCTGCTCGCTCCCGCAAGGGAAACGCTTTCACTTTTGCCGACCCTTTCACTTTTGTATAGCCCGCTTTATCCATGTGAGCAGCCTACGCGCTAGCACGCTACTGTACATTCTGAGACATGACAACCTTACTTTTACCCGTGTTTCACTTCCACGAGTCGGTAACAATGTCAGAGGCGCACTGAAGCCAAGCTTGATGCTGAAGGGAGGCTCGTGCATTTTGAGACATGACGAACTTACTTTTATCCGTGTTTCACTTCCATGAGTCAGTAACAAGGTCAATCAATCAATCAATCAGTGGGTTTGTAAAGTGCACTAGTTACCCACTAGGGTCTCAAGGCGCTGAGGGGGGGGGAGGCGCTGCTGCTAGTGGTCGAAGAGCCAGGTCTTGAGCAGTCTCCTGAAGGCCGGAAGGTCTGCGGTCTGTCGAAGGTGGAGGGGAAGGGGGAGGGCGTTCCAGGTCTTGGCGGCATGGTAGGAGAAGGATCTGCCCCCGGAAGTGGTTCTGTGGATGCGCGGAACGGCGGCCAGGGACAGGTCGGCGGAGCGGAGTTTCCAATTGGGTACGTAGAAGGAGAGTCTATTGTTGAGATAGGCTGGGCCGGTCTTGTGGAGTGCCTTGTGTGCGTGGATCATGAGTTTGAAAGTGATTCTTTTGTCGACGTGGAGCCAGTGCAGGTCTCTCAGGTGTGGGGTGATGTGGTCTCTGCGTGGGACGTCTAGGACCAGGCGTGCGGAGGTGTTCTGGATTCTTTGGAGTCTACTGATGAGTATGGACGGGGCTCCGGCGTAGAGGGCGTTTCCATAGTCGAGTCGACTGCTGACGAGGGCGAGGGTGACGGTCTTTCGTGTGTCCGATGGGATCCATCTGTAGATCTTGCGGAGCATACAGAGGGTGCGGACGCAGGAGGAGGAGACTGCGTTGACTTGGGTGGTCATGCTGAGCTTTGAGTCGAGGATGACTCCTAGGTTGCGGGCGTGGTTGGTAGATGCCGGGGGGTTCCCAGTGATGCTGGCCACCAGGAATCTCTCCCACGCTGAGGGGTTGGGCCCAAGGATGAGGATCTCCATCTTGTCCGTGTTCAGCTTGAGCGGGTTTGCCTCCATCCAATCGGCGACGGCCTTCATACCCTGGTGAAGGTTGGATTTGGCGGTGAGGGGTTCCTTGGTGAGGGAGAGGATCAGCTGGGTGTCATCGGCGTAGGAGATTATGTTGAGGTCGTGTAGTCTGGTGATGCGAGCGAGTGGAGCCATGTAGACGTTGAACAGCGTCGGGCTGAGGGATGATCCCTGCGGTACACCGCAGACGGTTTTGGTGGTTCCGGATTGGAACGGGGGGAGGCAGACTCTCTGGGTTCTGTCGGAGAGGAAGGAGGTGGTCCAATCCAGGGCCTTGTCTCGGATCCCTGCGTCGTAGAGGCGTGTGCGTAGTGTGTGGTGGCAGACTGTGTCAAAGGCGGCGGGAAGGTCCAGGAGGATGAGGGCCGCTGTCTCGCCGTTGTCGAGTAGGATTCTGATGTCGTCTGTGGTGGCGATGAGGGCGGTCTCGGTGCTGTGGTTGCTGCGGAAGCCTGACTGGGAGGGGTCCAGGATGCTGTTGTCTTCTAGGTAGCGGGTGAGCTGGGTGTTGATGATCTTTTCGAGGACTTTTGCTGGGAACGGAAGCAGGCAAGTTCTTGAGGTCGCTTGGGTCTGCCTTGGGTTTTTTCAGTAGGGCGTTGATCTCGGCGTGCTTCCAGCTCTCAGGGAAGGTTGCGGCCTCGAAGGAGAGGTTGATGACGTTACGCAGGTGGGGTGCAATGAGGCTGTCAGCTTTGTTGACGATGTGGTGGGGAAGAGGATCAGACGGGGAGCCTGAGTGGATGGTGCTCATGGTCTTGAATATGTCTTCGGTGCTCCCGTCGGTCCATGCGGTAAGGAGGTCATGGTCGGTGGGGTTCAGAGTGTTCGTCGTGGCGGGGTCCATAGGGTTCAGCCGGGGGTTGAAGCTGTTGTGGATGTCGGTGATCTTGCGGTGGAAGAAGGCAGCGAGGGTGTCGCACAGGGCTTGCGATGGCGGGATGTCGTTCGTGCAGGAGCTAATATTGGAGAGTTCTTTCATGATGTTGAAGAGCTCTTTTTTGTTGTGGGCGTTGTTGTCGAGGCGGTCTTTGAACGAGGCTCTTTTGATGGTCCTGATGAGGTGATGATGGTTGCGAATGGCGTCTTTGTGGGCTGCGTGGGTGCCGGGCGTTCTGTCGTTGAGCCCGGGGCGAACCAGCTGGCTCTCTGGCTGGTGTCTCTGTTGGTGGGTTGTCTCACTGGGGCTAAGGTGTTGGCGCAGTCTTCCATCCAGAGTCTGAGGGCGTGGGCCCCATCCTCGGGGTCGGTGGGGCTGGTTGGTAGGCTGAGTGCGAGGTGTGTTTCTAGTAGTTCCTTGGTGACTTTGCCCCAGCGTCGGCGGGGGATCTGTAGGGTGCGGTGATGTGTGACGGGTTTCTGGAAGGTGAAGTGGATGCAGTGGTGGTCGGTCCAGGTGAGCTTGGAAGTGTGGCTGAAGGCAACGTGGGGGCTGGAGGAGAAGATGGCATCGAGCGTGTGGCCGGCGATGTGGGTCGGGGAGGTGACGATCTGTTTCAGTCCGTGGGTGGTGAGGTTGTCGACCAGGGTGGAGGAGTTGCTGTCGTTGTTGTTTTCCAGACGGTAGTTCAGGTCGCCGAGCAGGATGTAGTCGGTGGAGGTCAGTGCGTGCGTCAGAGGCACACTGAAGCCAAGCTTCACGCTTGAGGGAGGCTCGTGCATCTTGAGACATGACAACCTTACTTTTACCCGTGTTTCACTTCCACGAGTCAGTAACAAGGTCAGAGGCACACTGAAGCCAAGCTTCATGCTGGAGGGAGGCTGGTGTCAACCTCAGCACTCCAGGCCCACTCCCTGCGCTGTTTCTTCTTGTTTTAAAATGTGTGTGTGTTTTTTAAACTGTATTTATTGTATTTTTTTTGTAACATAGTAGTGGCATTACAGCTCACTGTGGTAAGTCTTGATGCATAAGAAAAAGTATTTCGTCCTCGATGAGAGTAACGGAGATCACCTCAAAAGTAGCAGAGAACATAACCGAGAAAATCTTGTAGCACGAGTGAACTCAAAACAAACAATGAATATGAAATCATATGAAAGAGTCAGCAGTATAGAATGTAGATGTAAAGCCATGCATCTCATTAGTTTGCGTAATAGATTGGCAGGTCTTGCGTGACATGCTACTTAGTTGGTCAGATGGCTCCGGGACTTAAACATTCGCTACTGATATCTGCTGTGACCTGCAGGTCACACATTTGAATACCTGAAAGGCCACCTCAGCCTTCGAACGTAAATCGAGTAATATTATATTGGGTAATACTAACTCCTGATACTTACTCTGTAAACTGTACATGCCCTGGTCGCAGGTTTCACCGTACTGGTGCTCTGTTAAAACGTAATTATGGCCTGGTAAAGTGACCTTAATAGCATGTAATTAGGAGTTGAACTCCATGAAATGCTATATTACTGTGTGGAGTCAGTCCTTATGGTTTTAAAACCACGCTGAATTTGCTCTTATGGGATTTTATCGCCTAGATGTCCCAGCTGCTCTGATCAGGTTGTAAATGTATGTGTGGACTTGTGAGTACAGTGGGGGTGAGGAAGGTGTTTGACTTTCACGGCAAAAAAGTTCACAAATCCATTTCACCAGTGCCAGAACTTTGTGGAGTTGAAATAGTTGCCAATGGCATTGGGTTAAATAAATCTGCGTCTTTGAATATATTTATAAACACTATGCCTTTGGATGCCCTCTTTGATTCAACAAACATATTTTGTGCATCACTGACCCTTGGTACGCAACTTTCAACAATGATGATTTTCGATAAGAATGGATTATACACAAAGGCAAATACTGGTTATTATTAGAGAAACTAAAAAACGAGACCAAGATTTTCATGTATTTGAAAGAGCAGCAAGTGCCTTTAACCGAACATTCTTGGAAAAAGACAGTTATAAGGCAGCACCCTCAAGTTGCAAACATGCGAAAAGTGTAAAAATATATTCGACAGTCACTACATCCAAATTATGTCAGTTAATTGAGTACCCATTGCTACCTAAAACAAGCATTGGCATACCCAATAGGTCTCGCCTTTGGGACCTGCTGCATAACTAAATACTTCTAAGGTCCCTTAGGCGAGACCTATTGGCTATGCCAATGCTTGTTTTTGCAGGGCTGAAGTCACAAATGCATTGGTACTGACTGCAAATATTTATTTAAATATGCGATTTTAAAAAAAAAATTCTGGAATTACAAGCATTTCTATCTCGTCAACCAAGGCCCTAAATGCTCCACGCCATTATTCCCTTTCCTTTTCGCCTTTATTGGATCCCAGAAACAGTCTGAGGAATGAACAACCATACACATGGCCATAGATGAACATTCTGAGAAGCTCCTGAGTCTTCTTAACAGCGAGCACATCCATGAAATGCTTCTTGTCCTGGCCTGTCCATCTGGATCTTTCACTTGCAGCACGCGCTCTGGAGCCTTACATTCTCCCAGTTCAGTGGCTGGAATGCTGGCTCTTGAACCTGGCCATCTGCACCATTCCCACACACCTGATTAGCTCAGTTACTGACCAGTACAAGCTGCTGCACAGACCTCCTGGTAGGCGAAGTTTTAAAAGAATGTACCTTTGCTCGTATGTTGTTCTTTCTGAAATAGAAGCGGACTTTCAATAGGGTCTGTTCTACAACCTCTTGAAAGATTTGGCACTGAACATTTTATGGTTGTCTCACTGTGAATGAACTACAATAGTGTTTGAAATGGGCTTGAACAGTGAAGGTAGGTAGCCCCACCCACTGCCTCTGATTAGTTCCTAGTTGCCCTGAAAGAGGAAGGTAGCTCCACCCACTGCCTTACATTGGTGCCCAGTGGCCCTGAAACAGGAGGGTAGCCCCACCCACTGCCTCTCATTGGTTCCTAGTGGTCCTGATAGCCTTGGGAGGCTGATAACCCTGCTAGGTGTAATAAAGTAGAAGGGGAATACAATTGGCCGGCTTTCTAGTCGCTCCACACTAGCTTCAAGATAAGTCAAGTTAGTAAGGAGGGTGAGGTTATTAAAGACAAAAAGAGGCATCCTCTAACCGAGAACTTTGTCCCTCTAACTTAGACTCTTAAGCAACAACCTTAGATAGTAGGATCTAGAATGTTGTCTGCCTCTCCTCCGCCCCAATAATCACTACTTACCTTTCTGATTACTATAATGTATCTTTGAGTGAAATTTGTCTATCACCCTCTTTAGATAAAAACATTGGCAATGATAATCTACAAATGAAAAGGGCAACATAGGAAGGCAGGAATGAGATGGGCAAGGGAGGTCTGTATCGATACTGGCCCTGTGTACCAGGCACCAATTCCATTTATGAACTAGCCTTTGTCACACAGCACTAACCAACCCTACCACCAACCATGGGATTCAAACAGCTACACGCCTATCTGAATGGTACCACCTTTTCCAGTGCGCATGTGCAACAATACAGGCGCAAAATAATTAACTTTTAGAGCAGTTGGCTAATAACATAACGGAAGCATTCTCAATGCTAAATTGTCGAATGCTATTGCACAGTATTCTTCAGGGAATTTTGGAAACTTTATTATCCATTAGGGATTGTCGGAAGTACAATAATGGAATTGGCATTCCTCTGTGTACATACCTCTTTGGTCCGCGGGCGTTATCACATTAACAGACAAACTTTCCTATAGGGAACTACAGAATAAAGAGTTTTGTAAATAATAGTCAAGCGGGTCACCACAGAATAGAGGTACATAAATCATGGTAAACCAATGTTGTTCTTTTGAAGAAAATCCTCAAAAGGAGTTAGGTGCACAAAAATTAAACACAGCTCTCACAAGCCTACAAACCCTAAAGGAGCCCATTGCTCCCTTGTGCAAGAAACATCGGTTATGAAAGATGTTTTGAAACCGAGCATAACTGCAACAAAAGTGAGTACCGAATCAATGCAATCATGCTGATAAAAACAAAACAGTAGGTCGAACTATCAAGAAGCTACATCCGAATGCAAAGGAAAAAGCACAGGTTGTAAGAAACCTGTCTGTTTTTTAGATACAGCTAGAACTGGAAAATTCTTAGCAAAAATTAAACCCATCAATAGACAGCGGATTTTAACACAGTATGATCATGTTCCAAATGTAAAACATAATGTAATCGAATGATATTAAATGCGATGAATTTGCTTAAATGGGAGAGAATGAAGATGTAAAAAATGAAGAGGGCTTCTCTCACACAGTGTCTCAAAGGAAGGGAGAGATTAGAACTAAGCTTGTGAGTATGGGGCTTGGTCTGGGTAAAGAATATGATGTTGTCTGGCTTGCAGTGCAAAACCCCACTTCACAGGGCATTTTACTTTATAAATCTTCAGATTCTTATCTTGCTCAAGGATGTCAGTTTTTTGACAACTAGAAATCGGATTATAAACCTGGCTAACAATCCTAAAAAATTGATCGCGATTCAATAAATTACATTAGCAAACATGCATTAGCAATGCAATAGGTCTCGCATTAGGAAAGTGTGAGCTATTGGTATTGTAAATGACACATTTTTTTAATATGTGTTGGCTTTGAAAATATATAAATTAATAGCATTGTTATTCACAAAGCCAATTGCTTACACTTTCCTAATGCGAGTCCTATTGGCTATGGCAATGCTTGTTGTTAGCAAGCAAGGACAGTGCTGTTGTGGTGCTGAGTGATGTGGTGGTGTCCCCGAGTGATGTGGTGGTGTTCCTGAGTGATGTGGTGGTGTCCCAGAGTGATGTGGTGGTGTCCCAGAGTGATGTGGTGGTGTCCCCGAGTGATGTGGTTGTGTCCCTGAGTGATGTGGTGGTGTCCCTGAGTGATGTGGTGGTGTCCCTGAGTGATGCGGTGGTGCCCCTGAGTGATGTGGTGGTGTCCCCGAGTGATGTGGTGGTGTTCCTGAGTGATGTGGTGGTGTCCCTGAGTGATGTGGTGGTCTCCCTGAGTGGTGCCCCTGAGTGATGTGGTGGTGTCCCTGAGTGATGTGGTGGTGTCCCTGAGTGATGTGGTGGTGCCCCTGAGTGACGTGGTGGTGTTCCTGAGTGATGTGGTGGTGTTCCTGAGTGATGTGGTGGTTTCCCAGAGTGATGTGGTGGTGTCCACGAGTGATGTGGTGGTGTCCCCGAGTGATATGGTGGTGTTCCCGAGTGATGTGGCGGTGTCCCTGAGTGATGTGGTGGTGCCCTTGAGTGATGTGGTGGTGCCCCTGAGTGATGTGGTGGTGTCCCCGAGTGATGTGGTGGTGCCCCGAGTGATGTGGTGGTGTTTCTGAGTGATGTGGTGGTGTCCCAGAGTGATGTGGTGGTGTCCCCGAGTGATGTGGTGGTGTCCCCGAGTGATGTGGTGGTGTCCCTGACTGATGAGGTGGTGTCCCTGAGTGGTGTGGTGATGTCCCTGAGTGATGTGGTGGTGCCCCTGAGTGGTGCCCCTAAGTGATGTGGTGGTGTCCCTGAGTGATGTGGTGGTGTTCCTGAGTGATGTGGTGGTGTTCCTGAGTGATGTGATGATATCACTGAGTGATGTGGTGGTGTCCCCGAGTGATGTGCTGGTGTCCCTGAGTGATGTGTGCTGTCCCTGAGTCATGTGGTGGTGTTCGTGAGTGATGTGGTGGTGTCAATAAGTGATGTGGTGGTGTCCCTGAGTGATGTGCTGGTGCCCCTGAGTGATGTGGTGGTGTTCCTGAGTGATGTGGTGGTGTCCCAGAGTGATGTGGTGGTGTCACCGAGTGATGTGGTGGTGTCCCCGAGTGATGTGGTGGTGTCCCTGAGTGATGTGGTGGTGTTCCTGAGTGATGTGGTGGTGTTCCTGAGTGATATGGTGGTGTCCCTGAGTGATGTGGTGGTGTCCCTGAGGGATGTGGTGGTGCCCCTGAGTGATGTGGTGGTGTCCCCGAGTGATGTGGTGGTGTCCTCGAGTGATGTGGTGGTGCCCCTGAGTGATGTGGGCCCTTGAGTGATGTGGTGGTGCCCCTGAGTGATGTGGTGGTGTCCCTGAGTGATGTGGTGGTGTTCCTGAGTGATGTGGTGTGTGAGGGTAAGGGTGTGTGTGGGTTAGAGGGGGTGAGGGTGAGTGAGGGTGAGAGGGTTGTGAGGGTGAGGTGTGTGAGGGTCTGAGGATGTGAGGGTGAGTGAGGGCATGTGAGGGTGAGTGAGGGTGTGTGAGGGTGTGTGAGGGTGAGGGGGTGTGAGGGTGAGGGTGACAGGGTGAGGGTGATGAGGGTGAGGGTGTGTGAGGGTGAGGGTGTGTGAGGGTGAGGGTGTGTGAGGGTGAGGAGGTGTGAGGGTGAGGGTCCGAAGTAAATGGTGGCAGGGCAGACATCATAAGACAGAGAGAAAAGACTGCCTGGTGACTGCGTTGGTCAGTTTCAGAATCAGGAGGGGCAGAGTCAGCACAGTCTGCGAGGGATCAACGTGTCTAGAGGCAAAGCATAGCGGATGTAGCATTGCAGCTAGCAAGTCGAGTGTTTTCAAGCTGAGTGTCCCTAGAGAGAGGGCAACACAGCAACAGCATTTGAGGAGCAAGGCTACAGTAAACAAGCACGGTAGGCTTTCACTTTCGTCCAGAAACAAGCTCTCGGCATTGCTGCGGCGGGGGGGCGGGGGAGCGGGAGCGCATTCCTTTGAAGTCTGATCCGGGGGCGGGGGAGCGGCAGCCTTTGAAGTCTGATGCCGAGGCACAGACAAATGGTGGTGTGTTATGTGGCTGGCGATGGTGTGCACGCGCATAGATCACATGAACTGTATGCGATCCGCAGCCGTTTTGGTAGACTTTTCTTTTCCGCTTACTATAATCTCGCCGGAGCAATGCGCAAGGGCTTTGGCTCAGGCAAGACCTAAAAAGGGGTGGGTGGGGAAGTTGGCTATCCGGAGACAATTTTTCCATTGAAATTAATTCTAAACTTTTGAAGTTGGAAATTAGTTGTGATTGGGGCCTATCTCTAATCATTGATTTTTGTGAAGAATAGTCACTCTTGGTGACAATTTTATTTGTTAATTTGCACATCTCACAAGTCAGCACTTTTGTTCTTGAATTGAACAACTTAAGATAGGATTTATTCATATTTAAAGAGAAATGTCCATATGATACCAAAATTATGGGATGGGATTTTAACTTCAAATTAAGTTTAAATGAAATTGATGAAATAATGTTTGGTATCCTGGATACATACCCCATTCACAATACGAATGTTATAGGTCTCAACTGATTTTCTTTGCAGAACTTTTGAACTGATGAACTCACATTTTCATATGTCACTGCCCTGAAATTCTCTACATTTGTGGGTTTATGACTGCTAAAAGGTTTATTACTATGTAATAAACCCATTTTGGAGTCAGAAAGGTTTTACGGAATCGTAAAATGGGTTTAGAAAAGGATTACGAATTTCAATTTGTAAGTTTGCATATTGTGAGCATCCATTAAAATTGTCATTTCTATCTATGTGTATCAATGGTTTACAAAGGTAATAGCAGTGGCAAACCATTCAAGCTAGGGTGCTTACTGATTTGTTAAAGGAAAGGGGTACCCTTTGGCCGCCTCCCCCTTTGCGAATTAGAGTAAAAGTTTCGAGGGGAATTGGGCAGTGTTCCATGGGACCACTGGCAACTCTCACTGAAATTTGCTTTTTAAAAAAGAAGCCTTTTTCTGAAAAGCACCCCTGTGTCCTTTAATAAAAATGTGCTGCTTTGCAAAAAAGTCTTAAGGTATGATTCACAAAGAGACTCCACAGTCATGGCGGCGGTTCCGCACTGGGGCGGCATCAACGCAATGAAAAACTGTAGTGGGGAGATGCCACCCGAGTGCGGAGACTCTGCCACGAGTGTGGAAGCTCTTTGTGATAGGGGCCTTTATTTGTAAGCAATCACTGCCACGGTGATATGTTGACCCCTTCAGGCAACAATCCCTGTAATAATGACCAATCAGAGCGAGTCGCAATTAGCAAATTACCTAATGTATTTTTATTAGGTAGGTGGGACTGCAACCCACAGATTCCTTATTTTGCAAACGGACATATTAGTACATAGGTTGTTTGCAAAATAATTTTCTGTTTGCAAAAAGTAAAGTAAAAAATTGCAAGTGTTTTTTGGAACCAGAAATTTAAGGATAACACATTTACGTTGAAGTGAAAGAATGTATAAAAACAAAAGTTTGGAAAACGAAGCAGTAATAAATTAGGCAAAATTGTATTATAAGTCATTATGGAAAAAGGAACACACGACCATTTGCACAGTTGTTGGATTGCCTTTTTTATGTATATGAGAAACTAGTGGGTGTCTTTGAGACACTGCAATGTGAAAAATCCAGCTGCTTAGCAAGGGAGCATTGGGCCCTAAAGCAAGCAAGGAAAGTGGGTCCTTAATCTATTGGATTGCTAGCAAAAACACAGCTACTAGCAGGGTCAGAGAGGCTTTTCACCTCACCAGACTTTCCCCCCTTTGGAGGCTGGTTTTGGAAAGCCCAGGACCTAAGAGTAATTGCAGCAGGCACAGGGAGGCTGAGAGAGAGAGAAAGAGAGAGAGTGAGGGGGAAGGTAGAGAGAAAGAGAGGGAAAGAGAGAGAGAATGGATGGATGGGAAGAGAGATTGTGAGATTGTGCTAGGATACCAGGGAGAGGGGCTTGTTTGAGCATTTTTGCCAGGGCTGCTTCTGGTTCCCCAGTCCAGCTCTAATTAACTGAGATGAAGTGGGCGACTCAAGCCCGTGGTCCCCGGTGCCACTGTACCTGCTGCTCACTTGATAGCTACACTCCTGGAAAGATCTTGTGAAGAGGGTCGGGTAGAGCACAACGATGGACGAGTCTTGCCTCACGTGTTCAGACTTTTGTCCTTCCCAAGCAGATAAAATGCGAAACTTTCGCAGTTGGATACTTATAATTGTTAATCTGGTTTATCTGTAACGCGTTTAAGAAATCGATTAAAGCAGTAAATTATTATTGGGGGCACCAGATAAATTATAAACTGGAAAATGCCAGTTATCAGTCACGGTGAGATAGACAAGAAAGCAAGATTGTGTCACTGCATGACACATCCCACTTGTGCTCCGAGGAGAAACTAGGGTCAAATATGTGTTAGGAAAAAGAACTGGCATGAAAATTCAACTTCTTTCTATTCATAAAGCATTGTTGGGTTTTGCCAAACAGGAAACAATCTGCTATTTATATATTTTGGTGTGTGCCAAAAGAAAGGTGTAATACATCGTAAGTCACGTAAGCGGAACCCTCTGGAATTGACTACAGGTTGAATCACATTTTGCACCTGCGCTAATAGAAGGCATCGTGACACTTTGGCCCTGATTACGAGTATAGAGGCTTTGGGGCCCATTGGGGAAAGGGAGGGGGGGGGAGAAAAGCACCGACCCGAGGCTCAATGTAGGTGTGATAAAGGCCGCTTTATTGGAAGCAGGTGCATCCTACACAATACCATCCTCGGCCTGTGCCGTTCAATCTAAACCCCATAAATACGTAATTTCCTGACTCACCCCCACCCCCTCCCCTAACTTATTCCCACAATCCACAAACAGTAACAATTAGCATAACATAATAACATAGCGTAATTAGCATAACAATTAGCATAACGTCAATTTGCCTCTCCCCTGGCTAAATACTCTATTGTACTTGACCTACCCCCCGATAATCCCAACAGGTTTTCTACTCTTCTCCCATATAATAGGAATAACCGCCCCTACATGCAGGATGCACCCCACACCTGCTCCAGCGACATGAGAAACCCCCCACCCAATCATAAAACCCCCTTTTTGCACCAGCCTCCAACAAAACACTGCCCAAAATCCTACGGAACCCCCCAAGATACCCCGGAAGGGAAAACCCCCCCGACAAAGGGAGATGCCTGCCCTTGAGGGCCCCCCCCCCTATAACCCGTCCCAGGGTGGGTGGTTTTGGGAAAAATTGTCCCTCTGCCAAACCCCCGCCCGCCGGCCGAGACACCACACTCAAAATGGTGTCTCGCCGCGAGTCCAGCCGGGTAACAACCCCCAGCCCAAAAGAAGCCCAACCAAGTCCCGCCCCAGCCCCAAAACTACTGAAAAACGCCCAACCCGTCCCCGGGAGGCGCCAGCTCCACCCCCCCCTCTCCCCGGCCCCCAAATTCCCCCGGGCGGGGCAGGCTTCCCTTTGGTCGGCCGCCCCCCCCAGGGCCCCCATTGGGGCCCATTGGGGAAAGGGAGGGGGGGGAGAAAAGCACCGACCCGAGGCTCAATGTAGGTGTGATAAAGGCCGCTTTATTGGAAGCAGGTGCATCCTACACAATACCATCCTCGGCCTGTGCCGCACAATCTAAACCCCATAAATACGTAATTTCCTGACTCACCCCCACCCCCTCCCCTAACTTATTCCCACAATCCACAAACAGTAACAATTAGCATAACATAATAACATAGCGTAATTAGCATAACAATTAGCATAACGTCAATTTGCCTCTCCCCTGGCTAAATACTCTATTGTGCTTGACCTACCCCCGATAATCCCAACAGGTTTTCTACTCTTCTCCCATATAATAGGAATAACCGCCACTCGAGGGACGTGCTAACGGTCCTCGACCCCCCCCTAGCACTCCCCAACGCGTAAACACGGACGTGCCGCACGGCCCAGCCGGGAGGACCCCCCCCTAACCATAAGGCACGCCGCGGGCCCCCCTCAACACCGCGCTGCCATGTCCACGCCTTCGTACCGCCGGCAGGTCCACCCCCTAACCATGGGGCCCTGCTCCCTGTCCCAACTTATAGGGCCATGCCCTCCGTCACCATGTATAGTGCCATATCCTCCGTCACCACGCAGGTCCACCCCCTAACCATGGGGCCCTGCTCTCCGTCCCAACGTATAGGGCCATGCCCTCCGTCACCATGTATAGGGCCATGCCCTCCGTCACCACGCAGGTCCACCCCCTAACCATGGGGCCCTGCTCTCCGTCCCAACGTATAGGGCCATGCCCCCCGTCACCAGCGTATAGGGCCATGCCCTCCGTCACCAACTGATAGGGCCATGCCCTCCATCACCAATGCATAGGGCCATGCCCTCCGTCACCAATGTATAGGGCCATGCCCTCCATCACCAACTGTATAGGGCCATGCCCTCCATCACCAACTGTATAGGGCCATGCCCTCCAGCACCAACTGTATAGGGCCATGCCCTCAGTCAACGTCACCCCCCGGGGCGTGCTTCCAGTCCACGGAATCGAGCTCTCTACCAAATGTGACCGCACCGACAACGGGCCGTACCCTCTCTCTGGCGCCCAGGACCCCACCCTGTCACCACAAGGCCTGGGAAGCCGCCCAGCGCCTGCAGGCAGTCCGCCGAAAAAACCGGCCGTCCCACCAGAGAGAAGCCCTCCGGATGATGCGTCCCACACCGGAGCCCGTCCGCCCGGAAAACCCCTGCCGCATCGCCCCCCACCCCCCGTCATCCACCATACCCTGCCGCCCCCGACATGGCCGCGTCACCATTCAGCGTCAAACCCCGCCGTACGTCGCGACCCCCTTGTCTTCCGGCGGGCGTGTTCCCTGACCATGGAGTCGAGCTCACCACGGAGAAATGGCCACACCGACACGGGACCGTGCGTCCCCTCCGGCACCCAGGGAGACGTCCCCCACACAGTGCGTCACCCCCCAGCCTGTCCCCCAGGAAAAAGCCCACTACACAGAACGTACCTCTCACCCACGCACGACCCCCAAACGCCCTGAAATGCCTGCGGCCTAACCAAGCCGCTTACCCTGTTCCCGCCTATACGCCAGCACCGTCCGCTCGAGCCACCCAAAACCTGCACCTAGGCCGACACTCCAAATTGTGTCAGCACCTAAACACGCCCCACGTGCACCCTGACGGCAAGAAAAGGCTCCCGTACGCCCTGGCAAACCCCCCCCCCGACCCTGCGGGACGGCATAAACTCCACCCCTTTCAAAAACCCCCAGGTTACCAACCCAGGTGCCCCGGAGCCCGAAAGAGGCCCGAACGATTCCCCTATCAATGCCCCCCGTGTCCCTGCCTACGACTCCGCCCCCCCCCCAGACCTTCACCCAGGCCGCCCCAAGCCCCGTGTAGTCCTCCAAAACGCCATAGCCCTCCCAAAACGCTCTGTACAAACTACCCCTGCCCTTGCTCCCCCTCATAAATCCCCATATGTGCTAAGATTAACTGGCCTCTCTCGCCGCTTCTGTCATTGCCTCCGCGTATATCCTACAAGTAACCCTACCTACAACCAGCCACGACTATTGGCTTTGTCGAAAGTCTTTGGATGGATAAGATAGATATACTACATGCCTCCATAACACCATGTCCCTGTGGTACGCACTATGGAAAAATGCCGTGGCACCTGTGAGAGTAGTTGTGGCGCAATGGCACGAGAGCTACTAACTTCGGAGCTCAGGAAGCGGGGTCGAGTCTCAGCATCAGCCCACGGCTCAGTGCCTCTGAGCAAATCAATCAATCGCCCGTGCCTACCAAATGTAATGAATATTCCTTTTCTGCTCCGGGAACGCACTTAGCGTGTTACTATATATAACTGCAAACCAATAAATTACGTCCATACAGCGTACTGCTGCAGAGGTAGATTTTCGTCCAGTTAGAGAGCTAGGAGACATCTCAACCCCTCCCTGTGTCCAAACCTCAGCCCGGCCTCCCCCACGCTATCCTATAGGCAGAATGGCCTTTCAGCATTGAAAAACTAATTGGAGTGTTTTTTCACAGTCAGGACATTACACACACCGTAGCACCTGTCCTTCCCCTTACCCACACCCCACCCTGCCCAGTGATTACCCGGGAACAACCCTAGGGGTGCCCAAAGTGTATAAAAGAAGGGGGGGGCAGGCCTGACAGGCGGTTGCACTTGTCCGGAACACGCGCCGAGTTAGCAAACTGTGCGCAGCTCCCACACTGCCGCCTTGAGTTCCCTTCTCCACGCACCCTCGACTTACCAGCCCTGGCCCCCATCCTGCACCACACAAGGGACTTTACTAGTAAGGCAAACCTAGCAAACATGGCCCTCCAATGACCCTTACGCTTCCCATCGGGAACCCTTATACCTTGACACTGATCAGCAGCGGCAAATTACCCACGCATCTAGATTGGCAACTCTAAGCCAGGTAAATGATCCACGGCGAAAGCAAAACATTGAGAGACCTGTCACTAAAAAAGGGGGGCAAGTCCTACAGGGCCCTAAGTGGTTGAAGAATCCTGAATCACCTCAAAGTTATTTCCGTCTAAAGTTGCCTACGCCTGATCATTTCCAGGTTTTTCCCCCAAAAGGACTAGCTACCCATGACAGGAACCCGTCTCGGTACCAGCTTTGGGCTTGCGCGTGATGTAACTGTGCGTGACCGCAGAGAAACGCAGAAATCACAGGAACGCGGCAGAAAAACACGACCCGCTGACAGGCCATTCACCGACATGGCGTGGCCACCCCGCCCCACTGCCAATCCGCAGCCAGCCGTCCGTGTCCAGGTATCCCGCCCACACTTTGCACCCCTGCGGCCCGACCACTGTCCACCAAGGCGGCGTCTGTGACGCCGCCTCGGGGTAAAGTAGGGGCACCCACAGAAAACAGGTGTCTAGAAACGAGTAACTTAATCCGGGGCCCGGCGAGCAGAGCACGGCGACGGCTCGGGCAGCCCAAAAAAGGGGGGATTCACAGAAACCTTGCGGTATTAACGAACGTCACTGAGTCCGCCCAGGTGTGCTGAATGTGGAACCGCGGTTGTGGCGGTGAGACCCGCAATCATTCTGCGGGTCCTGCCGGATAGCCTGGTCAAACCCGTCTCCTATTGTGCAGTCATGCCCCCTAATGTAAGATACGATAACAGCGCCAAAAACACTAGCACCTGGTAATGGGGTATAGCTTCCATATGAACCACCATCGCGGATTCAATACTATAATAAACGCGTCCTCAGAATTTCCAGTTTGTAATTATTCCTTTATTTATGTATGTATCTCTTGATTTTTGATTTCTAATCCCCGCCCTAAACCTTCTGCGTGTCGCCATGGAATATACACCGACCTGAAGCAGTGGCAAGTGTAGATTAGCGATCCGAAAGCCACATGCAGGAAGGAAGCAATAATCCGGCCCCTTCTGCGACTCCACAACTGTTGGTTGTATCCGCCCTTCAAATGTTCGGGCCGTGCTGTAGGAACCTGCACATGCGCTGTAGTAACGCACGTGTCAGCAAAACCCCCCCCCCCCCACGAAGTATCTATTTATGTACTATTTTATTCATGCCTTCCTGGATAGCCCGGACTCCTCCCGAAGGCGCCAGAGCGCCTCACAACAAGAACCGAAATGAAACGTAATGAGAAACATTACCAACGAAAATAGTGCACAGCATACGTCACGTTACATAAGGTAATGGTGACAAATGTGAGCCAACAAAATTACCCGAGGCAGTAAATATCGCGCGCAACCACAAAGCCATGAGGTAGAAAAGATAACAGTGACACTCGGGAGCAAACCAAATACACGAGGTAGTAAAATGTGCGAGCAACCAAATTACACGAGTTAATAAAAGTGCCCAAGCGGAAAAATTGACAAGCATGCCGTTACAAGAGAAAACAAAGTATAATGTTAGGTATAATACTGCAATAGGTGCGAGACCCTCAGGCACATAACCATCGTCTCTCTCCCTCCCAACAGGAACAGAAATGAAACAGAATGTGAAACATTACAAAAGAACATAATACCGCATACAGGTAATAACGACAATTGTGAGCAAACCAAACACATGAGGCAGTAAACATTGTGAGCAACCAAAAGTCCATGAGGCATTAACGAGCACAGCGACAATTTTGAGCAACAAAAACACGAGGTAGTAAAGTCTTTCGAGCAACCAAAATTCCAGGAGGTTGCAAAAAGTGTCCAAGTAGAAAAAGTGACAAGCAAAGTATAATTTTAGGTATAACTGCCCCAAAAAGAACCCCGGCGGCCGTAGGGACCCTTCGGGTATGGGCAGCTGGGACTCACCTAGTCCCACGTGGGAGCCGACCGCCCGCACCAGGCAGAGCTGGCCCATCCGCTCGGCCGCGTGGAGCCGCATGCTGCTCACCCGAGCTTCACCGACATCCAGCGATGAGTCCAGCATGCCCAGCATACCTCCCGCCTCGTCCAACGACACATCGTCTCTCCACACAATCGAAAGTCCATCCTTCCTCAGGTGATTGAAAAATTGTCCCTCTGCCAAACCCCCGCCCGCCGGCCGAGATACCACACTCAAAATGGTGTCTCGCCGCGAGTCCAGCCGGGTAACAACCCCCAGCCCAAAAGAAGCCCAACCAAGTCCCGCCCCAGCCCAAAAACTACTGAAAAACGCCCAACCCGTCCCCGGGCGGCGCCAGCTCCACCCCCCCCCCCTCTCCCCGGCCCCCAAATTCCCCCGGGCGGGGCAGGCCTCCCTTTGGTCGGCCGCACCCCCCAGGGCCCCCAATGTATCGCACCCGATAGATAACAATACCACAAGGCACGTTATTTATTGAGTGCGATAAATAGCACCTACTCTGAGTTTGTGGGGAATAACATGCAGATTTTAATTTTAAACGCGCCACATCCGCATGATACTGTCAATATTGTAAGCTTTTTCCCTCCTAAATTTCAGAGGGTTAGTGATAATTATCGGATGCGTTAAATATAAACAAACTCGTAATTGAATACAGATTTTTTAAGTGAGTAGCACATTCTAAGTATCACTTTGCTCAATGCAAAACTACAAGTTTTTAACCCTTTCTTAAAATACTTGTGGTATTTTTAGCTTTACACAAAATAGTCCAAGACTGGAGTTAGAATAGTAAATAAGTGCTTTGGACTATTTTGGAAACAGCTGCACTTTCCAAATATTCTATGATTGGGGCTGACAAGTAAATTTGATCTCCCAGTGTCAGTTATAATTACTGTTGTTATTTCAGCTAGCATTGGCTTCAGAGTGCACTGGAAGTCAACAGCAACCAAGCTTGAGGGGCATCATTTGTGTTCTGCTACAAATGAGCCCAGAGCACCTTTGTTCGTCTCTCATTTCCACGACAATGGCTATTGCGGTGATACAAGGATGGAGACCCTCACTCATGGCCATGCCACTTGGTTACGGACTTGCATATATGGGTTGGAGTTCAACTGCCTTTACTGATTAGGCTGGCAGCAGAGGCAGAAGCCTGAAAGCCACCGTCACACTGCATTGCCCATTCTGAGCGTTAGTACAGGAAGGGAAGAGAATCAGAATCGATTATTCAATGCAAGCAATACATTTCATTTGGTGGGTCTGTCTCTGAACTCCCATCGGTGGCCGACAGCTAGGCATTAAGGGCCAGATTAGAATGGCAGTCTGACTGAATGCGTACAGACCTCCAACTCCGACAGCCTTCCTTCAACAGCTGAGTTGGCGGTTGGAGTGAAACAGCAGCCATAATGACGTGACCGCCGTCCGGATTACGATGTGAGTTTTCAACAGTCCGACCGTCTGCCTCGAGTCGTTGGAAACATACGAAAAGGGGTGAACACTCAGCCAATACTCCTTTTCCCCGGTGGACTCTGGCATTGAACCCTCACTCCAGGTCCCCCCTTCACCTCAGAAGCATCCCCCCGAGGTAGACGGTCCTGTGGGTGGTGGAATCTACGTAATCCTCATGTGGCTTGTATCTCATTAACTGGACCGTGCATATATCGACAAACTCTACCAAGGGCAACATGGTTCACAAGGCATGTCACCACATGCACCATGCATGTGTGTACAACTGCACGTTTCCTGTACATTTGTACCTACTTGCAACCACATGTCCAGGGAGTGGGGCACCGCCAATGATGAGACCTCCACGGTAGCAGTAGTTGCATGGTAATACGTCGGGCGGAGCTTTCCTGACCTCGGAGGTCGGAATCGGAATGTGGCTGAGGTGGTCAGATGGGTGGTCTAACCGCCATCCTAATCAGGCTGTAAGTCTTTAAACTTCTGTATATCATCATGAATGTGGCATACTTTTCAATACCTAAATGTGTGAGAGAGTGTGAGGTCCGAGCGCACTGCCATTTTATTTTAAAGTTCATATGTTCAAAAAGCCACTTTCGTAAATTTTAGAGCGTGCGAACAGAGTGGCGCCTCTTGTCATGGGCGTCTTAACTTAAAAATCACAATGTCGTGCTTCCCACCAGCCGTGAGAGCATCCCCTGTTGCACAGCTAGTTAATCCTCCTGGCTATCCCAGAGTTCCTCCAAATTTCACTTACAAATACCATATTCAACTTTTTTGCGAATTTATTTCATTCATACATTTTTTCAAAATTTCGTCTTTCAATCACAAATTGTGTTCTATAAGATTATAATCATTTCCAATCCATTAGCAATGCATTTCGGTCATTGTTGACCTTCATCAGGGACAATCAGCTGAAACAAGGTACAATAATGCTAGTGTCAATCAATTGTAAAATAAAATTATCAAATTGTCGTTTACATACATCTTACCGAAACAAACATTGTGTTGAAAAATCATGTTCAAACGTGATTCCCCCAGTGCATAAGTGCTATATAACGTGAATATAAAAAAATAATGCCAACTAGGCACTCACGTGTGCTCATGATCATCAGTTCTTGAATAGCGTGCAACTGAAGAGTAAAACACAACTGAAAAGTAAAATGACATCAAGCAGCTCACTTTACAAGAACTTTTAAAGCAATGTGCTGTTTAAAAGGAATTCTTAAAGCAGTGTGTTGTTTGGAAAGGCCAGACAACGTTAATGCAATAATCTAGAACTTACATCTCAGACGAAAAACGCCTATAGCATTCTTCCTTTACTCATTTCGAATGTTGCCGGCATTAGCAGGGCATCTAACCAATAGCGTGTCCTTTCTTAACAGCAGTGTGACCTCGAATAGAATGATGAGTTCTGATTGGCCCATACTCCGGTCACATGATCGGAAAACCGGCCAATGGGATGCTCTCACGGCTGGTGGGAAGCACGACATTGTGATACTTCTTAATACCCACATGCTCAAATTTCTCTCTCCCGTGTCCCAAGGAAACACATGGCAATTACTGATAATCTCTAGAGGGTTGCCGTTACTGGATAAAACCCACTGAGCTGCATTGTGCACTACTACACCCATACCCTCGCATACTGTCATATTGTCACTCATTTTAGCTCAGAACCTTCGGAACCTTCAGGGTCTACGTTTCTGATGACTCTGAAGGGGCATTGGACTGTTTCTCATGAATATATGATCTTACAACGCTAACAAGTACCACGCATGGCATTACTACGCGAATTTTACTTCGCATGTGTCTTTACCTCGCAGCATTTTACAACGCATGTTTTTACACCGCAATAATAACGTTACGAAACATCTCACGTCCCATTGAAATTTACATAATGATACTGATAGGCTACATAATTATTCAAAACTGCAGTACGAAGGAAAAGATTGATGTTTTAAACAATAAAAAATCAACAGATTCCCTTACATTTAATATTTCTATTTTTCATAATGCGCTTATATAATACCTTTATTAACAAAGTTTAGATTCTTATCTTACCCCTGTACGTCTTTCACCATCAGCCCTTTCTTCCACCTACCACGGAAACAAGTGTCAAAACACGTCTATCAAAACTGATAAAGGACGTCTATTATGTACACGTCTCCTTGTTGGTGAGGCTCTTTCCTTTTTCGTTTTGAGGCATTGTAGAACGTTTTTTTTAAGTTTTCTTCTAATTTATTTTTTAATATCCGCTTGTTTTTTTATGGGGGGGAGACCTCCCCAACCCCCCAAACGCCCGTTTTTTTATTGGACCTTTAACTTACATGACACGCAAGACGAAAGAACGAAATCTGGAAGTAATTAAATTTGCGTGGTAATGACGGTCGTGGAATGCACCCGCGTTGAAAAGACGTTTGCGTGGTAAGTGTGCCGTAGTAAACGTTACGCGTGGTAATGCCTTCGTAGTAAATGATGTTTCCCGTTTCTCATTGGGGTTCTATTGATGGCAGTTAATAACTTGGAGAGAGGCAGTCAACAGTTGCATGGGGGTGCGTGGTAAAGATACACATAATATACTTTACCTGAGTCGTAATGCCTCAAGACCTATGTGGCGCATTACAATTTTTTTGGGGTGATGAGTTGAGTAGAAAGCAAGTCACCATCCAAGAGGTAAAATGAGCCCACTTCCAGTCGACTGTGGAACTAGCAAATATGCCTTGCTGAGGTAAGTAGTGATTGGCAATTCACTAGATAGTGAGAATCCTAGAAGCCATTATGGCTTAGTTTTAGAAAGGCTGCTGATGCCCAGTGGAATGAAGGACACATTTCAAGCTTATTTCTGGCTAGCGTGGGGCCTGAAGCAACACGTTCACACTCCCAAGCCTCATTGTAAAGTGGTTAGGGACATATCCTGAAGATGAGTGTTCTAGCTGTGTGCAGCGGATGGTGGTCTATACTACGACAAGTCTTCTCAGAAAAGGTGGTTGCACACCAAAAGAGTACTTGGCAACATTGTCTACCACAGGAAAACACCAAAATATTAACTGAGAAAATGAATAGTATTAAAAGAGGTTTGGAGTCCACAAATTCTCCTGTTACTCTTATAGGACTGATTGTTGCCTAATACACACATTTCCCACATAATGCTCAGTGGGTTAAAACCCACTGGGTACTTTGTCTCATTATGGTATGTTGACTAAAGCCTGATTATGAGTTTGGCAGTCCAATGGACCACCAAACCCACAGTGGCAGTGCAGCAAGCGTCCCACTGGTTGTCCGATTTACGTATTATGACTTTGCTGCCGAACCATCATTGGACTGGCACAACTGCCTGGGATCCACGATCCCTTCGTGGTGGTGCGGCGGTCTGAGGCCACAAAAAGCCAAGCATATTACGAGGTTCCTCACCATCACAGTTTTCATGGCAGTGAGCCCGCCATGAAAAGTGTGGCAGTGAGGTAACTAAGGGGGCCCTACATTGCCCACTGCTGCCTCTGGGCCATGGAATGCAAGCAGAGAGGCAGATGGTGTACCCCCCTGTCTGCATGCAACCCTAGTTCTTGCATGGAATGAACTTCACAGTCCATGCCCTGCAGGGAAGTGCTTTGGTGCTGCCATTGCAGTGCATTTGTAACAGGCACCGCCTGTGAGACCACCAAAGCACTGCCTGTGAGACCCCAATTGTACTCATAATCTGGCGTGCGGTGTGCGGATGACTTTGATGGTGTGGGAGAGGGGCGCTCATATGGAGACCTGCTCCCACACCGCCAAACATGTAATCAGTCCCTAAGTCTGTGCTGCCAGAGAGTCTTGCGAATCCAAATCTTGGGCTCTATTCTAGAGAGATTCTAGAAAATGTATCAATAGATCTGGTTGTCACTGAAAATGCTGTTACAAAGCGAGAAGCCATAAAATGTATGGATCATTACATTGATTGTGTGGGTGGAAGATAAATGGCTCAATTTGTTGGTACAGTCATGATCAACAATTTTTGATGATAAGCTTCCTGATAGGGCCCCAGTGTCAGATGAAGAGGAAAAATTGAGCCTCTAGGATCTCGATAGTGAGAATCCGAGGGCATCCTCAAATTTAAAGGGTAGAAGATTCAAGGTGATCAAGGGATTACACTTCCTGGATTGTTTCACTAAGGCCTTTTTGGGATGTTTTTATTCCTGTAGCTAGAGATTAGTTATTGGTTTTAAAAGAATTATTGTAGAAGAGTGTGGTATCCTTCTATCTGCTAGCATGCACAATTATCCAGAAACAATAGACATAGCTAAAAGCACTGAATGATCTATTATTACATCGAAAGTACTGTCTAATCATGCAGGGCAATCACAGATGGCTATCAACTCTATTACTAATGGTGGTATTTTCAGTGAGTATCGAGCCTACAATTGATAGGAGGGTCCAAAGATGTGAGCAAGGGCGTGGGCAACAGATATGTAATAGGTGTGAACCCAGGAACCATATAGAAAATAGTCCTTCTTGTCCAGTGGAGATGTAACCGCTGCCACAAAATCGGCCATTTTCAAATAGTGTGTAGGGGAATGACGACAACTGCGGAAAGCAATACCAACAAAATCAAGATTAGCGCAGTGTGAATGTGGAAGACTTTGAGAATGAAGTGCGTGATAGAACCAACAAGGTTTCAAATGTACTCTTAACTGTGGATTTGCCTGCAGTTTCTTCTCCTTCAGAACCGAGATTTAAGGGACCCATTCTGGATGCAGTGAAAGATGGTAAGCAGGTTTCTGTAATGGCAGATTCAGGAGCTCCTGTCACTATCTTGACGGATCACCCGTTTTTCAAGTTTTGGCCAGTTAGGACAGTTTAGTCTGCTCCAAAAATCAATCCTAAGGAATTGGGTGAACAGGACATAGACCTTTTTGTTTTTTTCTGGTCTAGTGTAGTGTGTTTGGGTAGGTCCATCACCATGAAAGTATATGTAGCAGTGAATGGGAGAGATATTGTTTGTTGGAAAGATTTGGCTAATCTTGGCATCATTCTGTGCCCTAGGCAGGATCCTCCCATTGCTTTGGGAGTGTCACATTCAGATTTATGATCTGAAGGTGTTATTAGACAAACTTAAGGAGGAAAACATTATTGCACCTATTGATGCATCAGAATGGGCCTCTCCCATCGTTTTGAACAAGAAAAGGACTGGGGATCTCAGGCTATGTGTGGATTTGAGGTCACTCAACCAGAATATTGTAGTCGATAGTCATCCCCTTCAACACATCCAAGAAATGCTAGCAAATGTTGGGTGGTCTAAGTTTTTTTCAATTCTTGACCTACACTCGGCCTAATACAGGGAAATACAGCTCTCTGAGGAGTCTCAGTCACTCACCGCCTTTGTAACTCCGTTTGGGGCTTTTAAATTATTAAGGCTGCCTTACAGACTCGCATCGACGGCGAGTGTTTTTCAAAAATTGATGGATGGCTTGTTTGGCGATATGCCACATGTGCAGGCATCTCAAGATGATATACTCATTCACACAGATACAGAGGAAGAACATGTACTGGCATTGCATTAGGTGTTGAGTACTCTTCAGTCTAGACTCTAGCGGTATGACTGTGAAACCTAGTAAGTGCAAACTTCTCGTGCGGGAGGTGGAATACTTAGGACATCTAATTTAGTTGAATTGCGTTCTTTCCTAGGGTTGTATGAATATTATGCTAGATTTGTAGCAGGGTATACGCTGACTGTGCAACCATTAGGATCTCTGCTCAAGAATGGTATTAGGTTTGAATGGAACAGTATAGTCAATGCTGTGTTTGAAGAAGTGAGAATTTTGGTGGTGAATGCTCCCACTCTGCTACCATTTGTTTCTACAGGTAAATCCTTCATCATAGTTGACGCTAGCCTCAAAGGGCTTGGGACAGTCTTTGGTCAATCGGTGGATGGGCATGAAAACACCATAGCATTTGCTTCTAGAGTACTGTCGGGTGCTGAAAGCAACTATAGCACCACTGAAAGAGAGGCATTAGCCATAGTGTTGGCAGTGCAAAAATTCAAAACGTACATTTGGGGTAGTTCTTGCTAAAGTTTTACTGACAGCAAGCCACTTGTTTTTCTTTTAGCTGGGAATGGCTTAGGAAGGGCTTCTGCACGTTTAGTTCGGCTACTATCGAAGTTACAGGAGTATGATTTGGTAGTCATATAGTCATATATATTCAAGATGGAAGGAACATTCGTGCAGATTGTTTATCTCCCCTTCCTGTTCTTCTCAACAGTGATTTTCAAGAAAGTTCTGACAAAGAGTGTGCGCTGTGGCTTGTTGATGCTGTGCTTGTTTGTCAGTAGTCTTTCACTCAAGAAGAATGGTGTGCAGCTATGAGTCAAGATAAGGTTTTGCAGAAAGTTGATGGTTATATCAAGAACAAATGGCCACCAATCAAGTGACTGAGGAATTATCCTTTGAGGATGGAATCTGCAATAGGAATGGAGTTTTTTTTTTTACCTCCCACTAGTCTCAGGCAAAAAAGATGTATTTGTATAGCCCATGAGGGACACTTTGGAATTTCAGCTACCAATAAGAAAATTAGGCAAGTTTACTGGTGCCGGGTCTGGATAGCCAGATCAAGAATTTTGTTGAAGCTTGTCCTCAATGTGTGGTCTTTGACAAACATTGGAAAATGTTGAAGAAACCGTTACATCCAGTTCTTTTTCCAGAAAGAGCGTGGGGAAAAATTACATTACATTTTTCTGGGCCTTTCCATCTCCTTCCTGCTGACAAAAAGACTTGCTAGTGGCCATTGACTACTTTTCAAAGTGGATGTATTACTCCTTTGTCTAGATGGCCAACTTTTCTACAGTAATTTGTTTTCTTGAAAGCATTTTTAAGGTGGATGGATCTCCTTGCTGCATTGTTACAGACAATGGTAAGCACTTTGTATCCAAACAGATGGAAATGTTTATGAAGAAGTTTGATGTTAAACAATTTACAGGTGACACTATACAGTCCTTCCTTTAATGGACTAGTTGAGAGGGCAAACCGTTCCCTTAAAGAAGGCATACAAACAGCTCTTGCAGCTAATATTAATGTTGCAGAATTTTTGCAAGAGAAAGTTTGGGCTTATCTCACAAACCCCGTCAATCTGCCAGTGGAGTTACCCCATTCAAAGCACTCATAGGGAGGGAAGCCAGATCTAAACTCATACCAGCCTGGTTTCTGTTGTAATCTTCTATGTTGTTTATGGAGTGTGGAGCACTGTGCTTAGTGGTTTCCACATTCCTATGAGGTTTAATGGTTCTACTCTTTGGCAGTTGCTGATTAACTGGCCAGAGGGAGAGCCACAGATTTCTACTCTGATGAACTTCTCTTAATAAATAAGTTATTCCTATACTATAAGCTTATTCATTGAGGCATTTAATACTTACCACATTTTGGCGACCTTCTGGCCGAGTTATTTATCCAGAGTAGAAGTGTCTGACGAATCCCAGCGTGTGGAAGAAGAAATTATTGCCGCGAGTGAAAAGTAGAGACTGAAAACGAAGCAGGCGTGTCTGTAATATTTGAGAAACTCATCGTGAGTACGTTCATTAAAGAAATGTATTTACTTTGGGCAACTGGAAGTGGAGCTGTTGAGTTTGAACTGAGGCGCGAGCTGGTGGTGATACGCGAGAGCGATCTGGAGCTGACGAAGCAAAATGTCATATGTGCTCGATCGCCTCTGAAAATATTCCCGAAACCACGCTCAGCCCGTAACAGGAAAAAGGCCAACTTCCTACTGAAAAGACGTCCGAATGACGTAGCGGCCATTTTGGATATCGTAAAAATCTCCGGTGAGAAAGTAGATTGTTTTTACAGAAAGTCGGCATTTCTTCAAACTAGCAATTCAACATAAGAAATTTAAAAGGTACTGTTTATTTATTTTACTATTCTTGTGGGAGATTCACGGCTTGGAAAGAAGTATTCTCGTGTGTTATATATTTTTTTTAATTTTATCGTGGAAAGCAGAATCAGCGTTTCCATAGCAACCTGACTGCCCACTTACAAAAGAAGTTTTTAACCTGACTGTTTACTTACAAAAGAAGTCGATTCACTCAATATTTACTTGCAAATTATTACATATTGCGAATTTTTACACATTTACAACTCAGAGCAAACTGGTGAAAAATGTAATTCTTATATTTTTCATCTTTGTTTCATCTTAATTACAGTGGCTAATCAGAGCACTGTAGTCACACCTCCTATTTTTCTAGCCTCCCCCGGACCACTCTCAATAGAGTGGGAGGACTGGCTGCCAATGTTTGAAAACTATGTTGATGCCATGGATGAATCTAAATTTAGTGCTGCAAGGAAAATAGCATTATTATTGAATAACCTTGGTAAAGAAGGGCAACGTATCTTTAAGTACTTACCTGTAGCAACCTTACCAAATGGCAATGCTATTGAAAATGTGTATGAAGAAACTAAGAAACGCTTAGAAACAAGGGGCCCGATTCACAGAACTAACTTAAGACAAAATCCTAAACTTACTACCATTTTGGTATTCACAGAAGGCACTTACTCATTTCGGTATTCACAGAAGTTAGGAGTCCTAACTTTAGGACTCCTAAATGCCTTCTATGAATACCGAAAGTCCTAAAGTTAGGATTTTTCTCAGTTTAGGAGTAGTCCTAAATGCCTTCTGTGAATACTGAAAGTCTTAAAATTAGGATTGTTCTCAGTTTAGGAGTAGTAAAGTTAGGACTCCTAACTTTAGGACTCCTAAATGCCTTCTGTGAATACTGAAAGTCTTAAAATTAGGATTTTTCTCAAATTAGTAGTAGTAAAGTTAGGACTCTTAACTTTAGGACTCCTAAATGCCTTCTGTGAATTCCGAAAGTCTTAAAATTAGGATTTTTCTCTTTAATTAGTAGTAAAGTTGAGAAAAATCCTAATTTTAAGACTTTTGGTATTGACAGAAAGCATTTAGGAGTCTTAAAGTTAGGAGTCCTAACTTTACTACTACTAAATTGAGAAAAATCCTAATTTTAAGACTTTTGGTTTTCACAGAAGGCATTTAGGAGTCCTAAAGTTAGGAGTCCTAACTTTACTACTACTAAATTGAGAAAAATCTGAATTTTAAGACTTTCGGTATGCATGACAAGAAAATCTCTTTTTCATATCTTCCTTATTACCTCTACCTCTACCTTTTTCCTGAATATGAACCTGGACACCACCATTTGTCCTAACACCATTCACATTAGGAATCTGAACATTTTAAAAATTCTAATTCTGCCCTTTTACTTGAAAACGTGCTTAAGAATAATCATCACAATTCCCATCTGTGCTGCTTTCACTTGTGCCCACAACCTTTTCTGTTTCAACTTTCTTGTCCTGGCTTAATATCATTACTACAATATTTTGCATACCACAGTATTTCATCCACTGTTTTGTTTTGCCAGCAAATCAGGTGCTGCTGAATCATGTTACTAATCTCTTGTTTCAAACTGAGGTAACGGGTATTTAGGAACCCGTTGGTGCCAGGGGATAACACCCGAAGACCTCTGAGTTCTCCCTTGTTCCGGACCACAGAAACACTGAGTCTTCTAGTCGCAGTCAGAGACCGAATTTTATTGGTAGCTACCAAGTAACAGGTGTCATAGAAGCACGACAAACACGGGTCATGTGTTCTCAGGAGACTGTTCGTTTTTACAGAACCAGCCTTCTCCTTATATACAAAAATAATAGCTGCAAGCAAGAATTCTTGAGTTTATGATATGGCTATACACATATTTCTACAATAATACAAAAGAGCGAAGTCATGTAGGCAAGCCCGTATTTTAGACGTCCAATTCGTGATAGATTACCCCAGCCAGGCCCGGAACTCCCATCAGATATCGATGAAACCCCAATAAAGGAAGGCACCTCCTAGTCATAAAACTGGTCATAAACAGGAAGCGTGGACAGGTGTGTATGTGTGTAGAAAACATGATCTGGATGTAGTGAATGGTTTGGGGCATGTTATGCATTGATGCTATCGTATTAGGCCACTGGGCGAGGAGCTGCCCAAACAGGTTCGGCTGGAGGCAATGGAGTCAGTTGGGACGGGTCAGGGGGAAGTCAGGGAAGGTGGACGTGTCCTTTTAGATCAAGCTCGACCTTTAATTGACTTATCATGAGGGCAAGACACAAGATGGATACCGTTTACAAAATGGAGTCTGAGGGGTCGGGACGGAAACTACGATTCAGGGGTGTTAGCATACCTCGATCATGACGCAAATGCATAGGAATGATGTCCTAATCATTATCGGTTCGTCAACACCAAATTCGTCATGGTACGTTGATGTTTCGGGACACGGGTATTGGACCTCGATACCGGGACAACAGTAGGGTCCAGAATTTCAGAACCACAGACCCTCCTTTTGCCCTCATATAAGGCAATAATTCATGTTAATCCGAGTCTAAATCTGTATGAAGGAATTCGTGGAGATGCTGCTGTAGCATCATTCTGTTGCTCAGTTCGTCCCTTGACACAGGCTTCCGTACACATGAGGTAGCACAGAGGCCACATAGTGCAGGAGCGCACTGTACACACAGGCAGAACATAAACAGAAGTGCTAAGATCATCCCAATGAAGATCAGTGTTTTCCATCCCCAGGTGGCGATCAGTTCCCAGAACCACCCTAGTAAGGACCAGTCCCCTTTTTCTACGTGAAGGGAACCAGATATCTCGTGTAGCTTAGAGATGGCCTGGTACACTGTCGGTGCGTTATCAGGGATGGAAATGCAACAACTGGATTGGATCACTCTACACACACCACCACGATCGGCGAGTATGATATCTAGGGCAACTCGGTTCTGAAGGGTCATAAGTCGATCCGACTGAAGCTCGGTCGTCAAATTGCCAAGGGCTCCGGCCGTTGTAATCACGGCGGATTCAACTATCCTCGATAACTGGCGAATATTCCTGCTGTTCACCATAGGCCCCCAAAATGGCAGAAAACCCTTTGCGAAGTCAGCGAATTCCTGACCCGCGGTGTTGTGGTTACTCACGACACCCCTAGCTGTCCTTGTCCGATGGTAATCTGCCCTGGCCGTGTAGGTGGGAGGCAGCAGAAATGAGATAAAACATGTACCTGAGAAGTCAGAGGGCAACCAGGTGTAGGCTTGGTCATGGCAGACGAAATACGTGCCTTTGGCTGCTAATAGTATAGGGGAAGTTCGGGAAGCGAACACATATGTTTCCGTGCATATACTCTTTCCTAATTGTGCTTTGGGATCCCTGCCGATACCTTGTAAACATAAGTGACCTCGGTTGGGTACTATCCAAACTGGGCGGGATTTCTTTGCTGTCTGGCTCTTACTCAGGTAAACCCCATGTTTAGTTACGTTCCAACGAGTGTACGGAGTGAGTTCATCTTTGGGAATCGTTAGATATGTGTCGAACTCTCTGCTCATATTTCTTATCCCTGCTACTAGTGCCTTGTTACTGGAATCACTCTCAGTAGAACGGGTCGGGTATGGTTCTAGGGCGAATAGGAACATGGTCTGGAAAGCCCACAGAGAACCATAATAACTGAAAGGCAGGATGAAGTATGGGATACCCTTATCAGTCGTGTGCGGCATGAGTCCGCATACCCAACAGTTCAATGTGTTCATTATGGACTGGTGTTGGTGTAGAAGTTGAATGAATGAGTTATTTACAAATTCGAGTCTTCTGGCAGACTCATGTTCAGGTAGAGGGTGAAAGGAGTGTGTGGAGAGAGTGAGAGGAGGAGTTGGCCGAGTGTCATTTGAGAACAAGGAAACTTGAAAGACGAATAGAGTATAACCAGTCAAGAACATTGCTATGCTACACAACATAAAAATACATATTATCAAAAACCTTCTTTTGGCCAGTATCGTGCATAATTGTCTTTCAAAGTCCGTGAGTCTGGCAGGTCTCTTTACCCTAGGAAACTCCATCCTCTACTTGCTGCCCGCGGTGGTAGGTTGATTCTGCCAGGGAGTGCGCTCTGTTCAGTCCGGGGTAACTCCCTTGGACCAACCAGAACCGTTGACCTAAACGTCCCCAGTTGCACTCCCCAGACTTCAACCGCGACCCTAGCAGCAGAACCGGATGGCGGTTCGAAAATCAAAAAATGAGCAAGTTCCTTGGGCGAGAGAGCTGAAAAATCAAAAATAGTTCTTAGGGGAAAAGAAAATCACATTAGTTTGCTTTTATTAGTCTATTTGTTTAGACCTTAAATTGTACCGTCGTTTTCCTGGTACGGTGTGGTCTTCAAACAATGTCTCAGGTTCGGTAGTGTCCAACTGCATAGACGGTGGCACAAGTCCTTGTAAAATATGATCACTCTCCTTTTCGGTACCAGTTTCTTTCAAACGTTCATTGCTGAAAGGGAGGAAGCGAGGTATGGATTCTGTCTCAGAGTCGGCAAGTCCTTCCTTGACCCACCGGTCGTATGGGAGGGGTAGAGGGACCCGTTTACAATGGGTCCCGTGCACCCAGTTCTTTTTGCCTTCCACCCGAACAGCTGATCTCGTGGAAAGAAGTACCAGGTACGGTCCGGTCCACCTCGGCTGTCCGTTATTTGTGCGCTGGAAATTCCGCACCAAGACCCACGTGCCAGGTTCGATGGAGTGACCTGGATCGTCAGAGGCTGGCGGAGAGGAACTGTGAACCTGTTGGTGTAAAACACGCAATTTAGTTGTTAATTCGCACAAATAGTCAAGCAGTACGGGGTGCTCTATTTCGCTGAGTTTCTTTGGCCTTGGCACGCCCCAGACGTTGGCTGGGCGGCCAAACACTATCTCATGAGGACTAAGTCCTAACCTGGAATGGACGGTCATTCTGGTTGACAAGAGTGCTAGGGGCAAGGCGTCAGGCCACTTAAGACCTGTACAGGCTTGGATCTTGGCTAATTTGAGCTTTAAAGTGCCATTGTAGCACTCTACTAATCCAGCTGATTGGGGGTGATTCGCAGAGTGAAACTTTTGTTGTATGCCTAAACACTCACACACTCTCTTCATCACGCGTCCTACGAATTCACTTCCATTATCACTCCAGACAATTCTAGGCATACCGAATCTAGGGAAGAACTCTTTGACAAGGGCTTTGGCAGTTGACAAGGCAGTATTGTCCTTAAGGGGGTACGCTTCCACCCACCTGGAGAAAGCGCAAACAACAACGAGCACATACTTCAGATTGTTGCACCTCTCCATGTGAATGAAATCGAGCTGCAAAACCTCGAACGGATACGTTGGAGGCGCAAAATTACCAGCTGGAGTTGGGGTTCCCCTACCGGGATTGTACTTCAAACACACCATACAGTTTCTGACCACATTCTCTGCATATTTTTGCCATACTGGGGCCAATAGTTTACAGATTCCTCTCGAACTGATGTGCGCAACTCCATGAGCCATTGTTACTACTGCAAGTACATATGCGTTAGGTAATAGCCATCGCTGGTGTTCTGACAGTTCGACCCAACAACCATTCACGTCTAATCTACCTTTGCTTTCTCTCCATTCATTCACCTCTTTCTCAGTTGCCTCGGCTTGTATAGATTTCACGCTTTCAATGGTGTCCTCACACATTCCTACATCCGTAATCCATCTAGCGGGACCTACAACATACATCCGATTCATCGTGTTCCTTGCAGTCTCTTTCGCAACCTCGTCTGCAAATGCATTCCCGCGGCCAACATCATCCTGAATCTTTCTGTAGGCACTGCATTTCACAATTGCAACTTGTAGTGGCAGGGTCAATGACTCGAGGAGTTCATTAACTAACTGACCATGTTGTATCTTTGCACCATGTGACGTAAGGAACCCACGTTCACGCCATAATCTCCCAAAACTGTGAGCCACGCCAAAGGCGTATTGGCTGTCAGTGTACACATTCACTCGCTTTCCTTTCGCTAACACACATGCTCTGGTAAGTGCAATCAGTTCTGCGGCTTGTGCAGAATTGTGGGAAATACGCGCGGTCTCTACAATGGTGTGTAATGTCGTTACGGCATATGCTGCAGTCGTATCACCATTCGGCAGCTTGAAACATGAACCATCAACCCATAAAGTATCGTTGCATTCAGGAAGGGGAGTGTCCTGTAAGTCTACTCTCCCTTTTGTCTCTTCTTCTGTCCTAAAACAGCAGTCATGGTTATCAATCTTGTCTGTTTCTGTCGGAATGGGTAATAACGTTGCGGGGTTCAGTGTATCACACCTCTTTATGTGGATGTGACTTGCTAGCAGTGTAAGTTCATAACTGGATAGTCGAGCGCTAGTAAGATGTTGTGTCTTCGTCCTGTTTAGTAAAATGTCTACTGCATGCGGGACCATAACGATCAGAGTATTATTCATGACTAATCCAGCGGACTGTCGAATGCAGACAGCTGTTGCGGCGGTGGCTCTCAGACAACTTGGTAGTGCCTTAGCCACAGGGTCTAGAGTTGCCGAAAAATACGCGCATGGGCGCTGTCTGTCCCCAAAATGTTGTGTTAAAACTGATAATGCACAACCTTCCGTCTCATGGACATATAATGTAAAAGGCTTACTGTAGTTGGGGTTTCCCAACACAGGAGCCGAACATAATGCATCACGCAACTTGTGGAAACTCGTTTGGCAATCTTCAGACCAGGGCATAGGATTTGGCGTGTCTTTGCAGAGTAGTGCCATCAAGGGTTTAGCTAGTAGTGAGAAATTCGGTATCCATTGTCTACAGTACGATGTAATGCCCAAGAAGGCCCGAACATCTCTCTGTGTCCTTGGGGCACTCAGTTCTGCAATTGCCTGTATTCTTTCTTGTGTCAGTCTCCTTCCCTCCTTCGACAAGATGTGACCTAGGTAGGTTACTTCTTGTCGGCAAAATTGGAGTTTGGAAAGAGAGACTTTGTGCTTCATGTCACATAAGTCACGTAATAATGATAACGTAGCTTTCTTGCAAATCTCTTCAGTGTCTGCAGCGATCAGCAGATCGTCTACGTACTGAATCAGAGTTGAGCCATTCGGTAGAATAATCGTGTCTAGTTGTGTTTTCAGGGCCTGACTGAATATTGATGGGCTTTCGCAGTAGCCTTGAGGAGCACACTTGAAGCGGAAGCTTCGTCCTCCTAAATTGAAGCTGAAAATGTCTCTACTTTCCTCGGCAATCGGGATGCTGAAGAAAGCGTTCTTCAGGTCAATCACCAAGAACCAAGCTGCTGAAGCTGGAACCATTGTCAATAAAGCAGTAATGTCGGGGGTAACTGGAAACTGTGGGATAACTACCTTATTTACTTCTCTGAGGTCAATCACGAACCTGTACACAGGCGGTTGTAAAGGATCAGTACGCTTTAAGACGGGCAGAACTGAACTGTTACAAACATTACCTGTTGTTTCTTCGATGACATTTTTATCGATCAGATCATAAACGATCGTCAACAATGCATTTTCGCATTCGCTAGATATTTTGTATTGGGGAATACGTGGCAACCTAACGTTGGCTTTCAAAGTTATGACATACGGTGCTATCTCCAAACGACCTACATCATTAGAGCCATTAGCCAAAAGTATATCAGGAAGTGATAACAATTCAGTTGGAATATTGTCCTTTGACAAATACATTGGAGAAATGACTTTCTTACCTAAAGTAAGTTGTACTCCCAAGGGGGAACAGTACAAAGTCGCATATAACCTTTTTAGCAAATCCAAACCTAACAAATTTTCACCGCAACCTGTTGTAAGAATGAGGGGTGCTTCTAATTCGCACGGGCCAATAGAAAGCGATATAGGACTAGAGATCGGGTTTCTAACAGGGGCGCCAGAGAAACCTACTGAAACATTCATTTCGCCAGACAAAGGTGCGCCAGGAAGTTTCGAGTGCATGATAGAACTTTTTGTAGCACCAGTATCCAGCAAAAATGGCTCTGACACTCCTGAGGTAATTACCTCGACATAAGGTCCATTCTGATCTACTGGAACTGAAACAACTCCCTCTCTTCGTCCATGGCTGTCCTAGCAATCGTTACCCTCATTTTCGTGTTCGGTGTAATAGTCGTCAGCATAGTACTGAGCTGACCTAGACGATTCATTATTCTGTTGGTCAAAGCTGTTCATCGAATTCTGAGGCGGAAAAGAAGTTGTATTCTGGGTGAAATTTCCACGGCCCCTACCTCTAGGGGCGTGTTGAACACCTCTTCCCCTTACACCTGAAGCACCGCTCAAACGTTTCGCAAGAGCCGGACAATTACCTTTAAAGTGACCCTCTTCCTTGCAATACGCACATTGATTCGGGCCATAAGCAATACGCTGATGGGAAAACTCGTTTCCTTGCGCGTTTCTCGAATACTGCTGTTGTTGTTGATAATTGGGCTGACTAGCCGTACGAGGCGGATAGGCTTGCTGGAGAAGAACTTTAGTTTTTAAATCTTTTGTCTTTTTGTCTACTTTATCTAGCTCGTCTTTGCGCCTATTTTCATAGTAATGGGCTGTAGCTAAAATTTGCGCTGACGTAGAGACAGCCCAAGCACTCTCTGAATCTTTCAGTTTATTACACAGTTCAGGAATTAAATTATGTACGAATTTGTCTACAAACAATCTTTGACCACCCTCGGTAGCCATATCCTGACCACTATGATCGGTGAAAGTCTCCTCAAATCTTGTGAAAAAGTCAGACACGTTCTCATCTTTCTTCTGCTTGCACGCAGATAGCTTGTCCCAGTTTACGCGTACTTCAGGCATTATTGTTTTCATGTACGCGATAATCCTACCGGGAAGTTCAGCTATTAACGGCTCAGGTTTAAAACCACCTATTTGTCTAGCATCCATAGCGGTAATGTTCGCCCATGAGTCACCTAGTTCTTGGTCATGGTTCGTATGACGTATTTTGCTCCATAAAGGATGTGGAGCAACGTTCCCAAACAACATGTCTACATCCGCTAAATTCATTATACATGAGCTTGCAGTTTGCGATAACTCCTTATAATACCCAGTCGGGTTTTTACGAGGATCAGGCAGTGTCTGCTTGAGCGCTAAGACTTCGGATCGTTTCCAGGGGACATGTACCCATACACGCTGGAAATGAGGCAGAATTGGTGGATTCGCATTCGCATCACCTTCCCTCCAAACCGGAGGAACCTCTCTCATGGGGTACTGTCTCGCTCTTTTCCCACCTGGTGCATCGTCTTCATGACATGATCTAGAGACGTTTCCCTTACTCCTATAAGAGAGCAATAACTCTATCGCTTTCTCAACATCTGCACCTATAATCATACCTTCATAGAACTTGAAGCGTGTACGCCATAGTTCGTTCATTGTGCATTTGGAATCATTTGTCTTCACATCTGCGCACAGATATACACACATTTCTTCGAATACGTATCTCTGGGTGGGTGCATTCCATTGACGGAAAACGTCCATAACAGACTGAACATCGTATCTAACAGTATCCGTAATCCGTTTACGGGCTAGTTCATTTAGCACTCTTCTTTCCTCGTAATCAGGCAGTTGACTACGGGACTGTCTATGTTCTGTTTTAGGCGTTGTTTTAGGCGACCCAAAGAAAGGTGAAAACAGACTAGTGACTGTACCTGTCACTCTTTGTCTAATAGAAGGAGAACCTTGCGGAGGGGTAAGTGCATCGGAAAAAACAGGCTGAGGCAAAGTAGAAGTAGAGGCAATAGCAGAGGAAGTTGAAGTAGTAGCAGACGTAGTATCATAGACAATAGCTGGAGCTGTAGGCAAAGTCGTAGAAGTAGATGGAGTAGGTAGCAGAGACGGCGGCCTTTGAGAAGGCTGCGCCGGAGAAGTAGGAACCAGCTGAACAGTAGCTGGAGTTTGTGCAATAGCTGTGTTCCGTGCGCCGGGGCGCGGTATAGTAAAATGCTTTGGCGGTGTAGTAGCGTCTAACCCATACGGTGGAGGTGAGCTTAATAAGTGGGACATTAATGGATCTTTCTCGGATCTCTCCTCTTGACCTTGTCCCTTATTTGGTAACATCGGGTAGCATTTATCTACTGCTAGTTTCTTGCTCCTAAGCATTTGTTCGTTTTCCTGCTCTTCCTCGTTATCCCTGTATGTTATGGCAGCTTGCACCATCGACATTCCTCTTTTATTCTTTTTTGCTAATTTTATTTCTTTCTGTTTGGCTTCTTTGCGCCATAAGCGGAAAGAGTCAAACATCGCCGGCCGGGCTTTTCTCTTGAATAATTTGACCTCTAGGTTATCTAATATTTCTGAGTCGAAACTACCATATTGGGGCCATTTTAAAACACCATCCTTGCGGGTGTATTTTATCCACACTTCATTATATGTGATGGGACCTACGCCGTGCTTCACATAGAGCTCATATGTTGGAGTTCCAATCGGAGGAACCGGACAGGAATCCTCTAATCGGGAGTCCTTACTATAACCAAGACAAAACAAGTTTCCAAGTCTGCTAAAACCAGGCATCTTTGCTCACTAGTCTAGCTTCAAACTTCAAAGGATTATCTGTTACGATATTTCTCGTGAATACACAAGTCCTTCGGCTTTGGGGCTTGCAAGTACCAAATCAAAGCGTATCTCAAGGATACCAAAAACTAAGGACAAACTAAGGACTGGGAGACGCTCCACTTATACTTAACTGAAGTATTTGAAGATCGGTGACGTCGCTAGAAGACTCGTCTATCGTTTCGCTCTACCAAGGATCACTGGGTCCAAAACAAGGCGATAGTCAGGGCAGCAGTCCTTCGTAGCCGTCGGGACGCGGGAAACCTCGCAGCAAAGACCTTCGGAACCACGTCGACATACAGGGGTCGCTGAAGTGGCTGGCCGTCCTCTGGAATTTTCACACGAAGCTCCTTACGAACATCTGGCTTGGACCGTTGCCGCTTGATACCGCCCCGAGTTGGGCGCCAACTGAGGTAACGGGTATTTAGGAACCCGTTGGTGCCAGGGGATAACACCCGAAGACCTCTGAGTTCTCCCTTGTTCCGGACCACAGAAACATTGAGTCTTCTAGTCGCAGTCAGAGATCGAATTTTATTGGTAGCTACCAAGTAACAGGTGTCCTAGAAGCACGACAAACACGGGTCATGTGTTCTCAGGAGACTGTTCGTTTTTACAGAACCAGCCTTCTCCTTATATACAAAAATAATAGCTGCAAGCAAGAATTCTTGAGTTTATGATATGGCTATACACATATTTCTACAATAATACAAAAGAGCGAAGTCATGTAGGCAAGCCCGTATTTTAGGCGTCCAATTCGTGATAGATTACCCAGCCAGGCCCGGAACTCCCATCAGATATCGATGAAACCCCAATAAAGGAAGGCACCTCCTAGTCATAAAACTGGTCATAAATAGGAAGCGTGGACAGGTGTGTATGTGTGTAGAAAACATGATCTGGATGTAGTGAATGGTTTGGGGCATGTTATGCATTGATGCTATCGTATTAGGCCACTGGGCGAGGAGCTGCCCAAACAGGTTCGGCTGGAGGCAATGGAGTCAGTTGGGACGGGTCAGGGGGAAGTCAGGGAAGGTGGACGTGTCCTTTTAGATCAAGCTCGACCTTTAATTGACTTATCATGAGGGCAAGACACAAGATGGATACCGTTTACAAAATGGAGTCTGAGGGGTCGGGACGGAAACTACGATTCAGGGGTGTTAGCATACCTCGATCATGACGCAAATGCATAGGAATGATGTCCTAATCATTATCGGTTCGTCGACACCAAATTCGTCATGGTACGTTGATGTTTCGGGACACGGGTATTGGACCTCGATACCGGGACAACAGTAGGGTCCAGAATTTCAGAACCACAAATCCAAACACAAACTTATATACAAAATGTCCCATATCTTTATCAGTTATGCTCTCAAAACCACTATACTGTTTAAACACCTGTAAAAGTCTCTCACAAAAGGCATTCACTCATTCTTTTGACTCCTGAGTCGTTTTATCAATGTTAACCCAATCTGTCTCTTTTGGGGAAATCTTACTATTCAAGTAGGTACTTACTTGGTTATATTTCTTCATCACATCTTCTGACGGGGCTCCAGTTTTAACATCTCTAGGATATTCTTCTTTCAGCCAATCTACTGCAATTTTACACTCCATAAATCAGCTGGAACCACAATGTCAAACAAACCATCTAAATCTTTCAACAAAATGTTTTAAACTTTTACAAACCTCTCTACCAATTTATACCATTCAACAGGTTTTACTCTCAATCTAGGAAATTCATTCATAAAAGACAACGGTCCAGATGCATCAAAGGGTTTTACCCATTCTTTGTTTATGGGAAAATGTGTTCATGCATATGGCCCAATATATCCTGCCTTGACCAAGGAATGTGGACATATCCACCACTTGGAACTTCTCTAATCAGATAAATCATTTCAGTTGTCACTGGGGGCAATGAGGGCGGTTTCGGTGCTGTGGTTGCTGCGGAAGCGGGATTGGGAGTAGTCCAGGATGTTGTTCTCCTCCAGGAAGTGGGTCAGTTGTCTGTTGGCAGTCTTCTCAATGACTTTCGCCGGGAACGGGAGCAGGGAGATGGGTCGGAAGTTCTAAAGGTCCTTTGGGTCCGCCTTGGGTTTCTTGAGTAGGGCGGTGATCTCGGCGTGATCCCAGCTCTCCGGGAAGGTGGCGGTCTCGAAGGAGCTGTTGATGATCTTTAGGAGTTGTGGTGCGATTATGGAGCTTGCCTTGTTGAAGATGTGGTAGGGGCAGGGGTCGGTAGGTGAGCAGGAGTGGATGGTGTTCATGATTTTGATGGTGTCTTTGACGTGGTTCCAGAAGAGCAGGAGGTCGGTGTGTTTGGTGGGTGTTGAGACAGGGTGTCGGCATCTGTTGTTGGTGTTTGGGTGTCGAAGTTGTTGTGGATGACTGCGATCCTGCAGTGGAAGAAGGTAGCACGGGATCGCAGAGTTCTTGTGATGGCAGGACGTCATTGTAGCTGGGGGTGGAGAGTTCTTTCACGCTGTTGAAAAGCTCTTTGCTGTTGTGTGCGTTGATGCGTTCCTTGAAGGAGGTTCTTTTGGCGGATCGGATGAGTTGGTGGTGTTTGCATCTGGCGTTCAAGAGGGCTGCGTGTTTGTCTGGTGTCTGGTTATTGAGCCACTGCTTCTCAAGTCTTCGGCAGGTGTGCTTGGAGTTCTGGAGGTCGACGTGGAACCAGATGGCTCTCGTGTTGGTGCACCTGTGGGAGGGTTTCCTGATCGGGGCGAGGGTGTTGGCGCAGTCGTCGATCCATTGTCTGAAGTTGTGGGCTGCTGCGTCGGTCTCGGAGGGCTCGGGTGGAGGGTCTCGGGCGACTGTGGTGATGAGCTAGTCTTCGGTGACTTTTTTCCAGCTGCGGTGTGGGATACGTTTCAGTTGGTTGTGCGCGGTGTGTTTTTCGAAGGAGAAGTGGATACAGTGGTGGTCGGTCCAGTGGAGTACAGTGGTGTGGCTGAAGGTGACGTGGTCGCTGGCGGAGAAGATGGGATCGAGTGTGTGTCCGGCAGAGTGGGTGGGTGTCATGACGAACTGTTTGATTCCAAGGTTGGCGAGGTTGTTGATCAGGGTTGTGGAGTTACTGTTGTTAGAGTTCTCGAGGTAGAAGTTCAGGTCCCCGAGGAGGATGTAGTCTGTGGAGGTAAGGGTGTGCGTGCTGATGAGGTCGGCGATGTATCCGCTGAACCATGGCTGGGGACCCGGGGGTCGGTATTCGAGGGTTCCTCTGAGAGTGGTTGAGATTCTGATGGTGTTCCGTGAACGATGGCGATTCCTCCTCCTGGTTTTTTTTTTGGTCTCTGCAAGTAATCTTGTAGCCGTCCAGGATGGCTATGGCGAAAGTCAGGCACCGAGGAAGTGTTCATCCAGGTCTCCGTCAGGAATGCAACGCCCAGGGTGGAGGAATCGAGCAGGTCGCAGAGTTCGACGGTGTGCCTGTGGACTGAGGGGGTGTGGATAAGTATGCAGCTGAGGTAGTTGTGGTCTGCAGTGTTGGGATGGGCAGGATGTGCGGGTGTGCGCTGGCTGGTGTAGCTGCAGATTCTGCAGGTGAAGGGCTCGTGGGTGAGCTTCATGGTGGCCTGGAAGCAGGTTGTATTTCGGCCGGCGTTGAGTGCGTGGAGGGTGTTGACGTCGTAGCTGCATTGAGTGTTGTGGTGGTCGCGGGGGCCTGGAGGTCTGGCGCTGGGCGCCGTCAAGGCGTAAACGGGCGCAGACAGGCGTGCCAGCGGTGCGACCGCGCTGCGGTCACCAGAAGAAGGGGATGGGGCGGGAGCAGAGTTAGGGGGCAGAAGCGGGCTGGATCCATGGGCGGGGCCACAGGGGCAGCAGCGGCAGGAAAACGGCAACACAAAGCGCAGAACAGTAATCAGAGGACAGAGGAGCAGTAAACTAAAAAGAAAAGAAAACAAATATGAAGTGCTGACTTGCATGGGGGCCTCTGAGCACAGCTAGCAAACAGTAGGGTGGAGCAGCAGCGCTGGGACGGACTGCTGGCTCAAACCCTGAGCAGGGACTCGGAGCTGAGGCAGGATATTGCAGATAGGCGAGGCTGCGGGGGGGAGTGTTGGCCCGGATCCAGTGGTCAGAGTTTCACACACGCTCCCCAGCAGTGGTGGCCATAAGAAGGGGAGGGGGTGGGAGCAGAGGTAGGGGGAGGGAGTTGGCTGTATTGGTGAGTCAGGCCGCAGGAGCAGCAGCGGCGGGAAAACAGCAACACACAGCGCAAAACAGTAATCAGAGGACAGAGGAGCAGTAAACTAAAAAGAAAAAAAAAGAAAACAAATATGAAGTGCTGACACGCAGGGGGGCCTCTGAGCACAGCAGGCGAACAGCAGGGTGGAGCAGCGGCGCCGGGACTGACTGCTGGCTCGAACCCTGAGCGGGGAAACAGAGCTGGGGCAGGAGACTGGCAGACAGGCGAGGCTGCTGGGGAGAGTGCTGGTCCTGATCCAGTGTTCAGGGTAACAATCGGTGACCCAAGGAAAGAAATTTACATATGCGTATTCTACATTAGTTAAAAAGGGTTTTGAGGGTAGGGGTATTTAGGAGGAAGGTTTAAAAAGGAGTTATAGTGTTGTTTGTGGGTTTTTGTTATATTTTGATATCTTGTTGCTAGTGTTTGTTTACTAGTTTGTTGTTTTGGCTTTTTCTACACTGTTTTACACTGTTTTCCTAATGTATTACAAATTTCAAATTTCAAAGCTTTATTCGACTTTTAGTCATAAAAGCAAGCCTCCTAACCATGATACAATAAATACTAAACATAAGAATAATTCATTAAAAACATATTAAACAACAAAAGTCGAATGCTGAGAGATTCTAAAAAATGTATACATGTATAAAAATTCATTAGAAAAGGTTAAAAAAGAAGAACAAAAACGAGCAAGTTTAAACAGGCAGTTGATAATTCATATTAACCAGTAGGCTTTAAAGTACGTGATCTTATTACCCACGCCCAGGCCAAGAACTTTGCTACGCCTATTACCAATGGTGTTGAGGAATCAGATGTTAAAATTCTTAGGGCTTGTGAACAACAGCGGGTGCCCATATTTTTGCAAACTGGTTTTAGCCACTTTCGACGGGGAATGGCATACAAGGGGCAGGAAAAAAGCAGGTGCGCAATGTCCTCTGTTTGGTTTTTACAATAGTCACAGTAAGCGTCCTGCAATGGGGACCAGTGTTGTCTAAAGGCGTTCACTGGGAGTGTTCCCACACGAAATTGGAAATATAGTTTCCTGTGAAATGGACGTTCAATTACATCCCAATATTTTTCATATAATGGAAGTTGTTTGGTGTCCAAAAAGCGTGATGACAGGGTAGATTGCAAACCTTTACGATACAATGATACATATACCGAGTCCCAATAAATATCCTTCAATTGCTTTTTCGAAGGGAATGAGGCAACATCCTTATTACCCCACAGATGGTCCAGGCCCAACTTCACCAATGTACCCCGAAGTTCCTTTAACCATGCAATGGAATGGAAACGGTCAAAATTCACAACATCAAAAAGAGCTGATGCATAATGACTTAACTCTGGGGTTACCATTAGACGCCTCCAATTAACATTAGTTAAAAAGGGTTTTGAGGGTAGGGGTATTTAGGAGGAAGGTTTAAAAGGGAGTTATAGTGTTGTTTGTGGGTTTTTGTTATATTTTGATATCTTGTTGCTAGTGTTTGTTTACTAGTTTGTTGTTTTGGCTTTTTCTACACTGTTTTACACTGTTTTCCTAATGTATTACTATGCTATTACATTATCAGTGAAGTGCTTCACTTCCAGCACAGCTCTGCCGAATTAGCTGTTGCCCCTGAACCTTGCTGGTCACGTCTGAGCATACCCTGCCACACTTAGGGCGAACAAAGCGATACAACAGAGGATGATGGACGGAGCGCTTGAACAAATCAAACACTCACCCCCAGTCAACCGGTCCCAGGATGCTTGTTTCCGGTCCAGGGAAGACATGGCTTGGCAGTTCGGGCTGGACTGTTCCCATAAGGCACAGCGTCAGACTGATTTGCATATAGCCATTTCTGAACTGGGGTGGCTGAGTGAACTAAAGAATGGTGATGGATTAAACCCAGATCAGTTGACTGGGGGTGAGTGTTTGATTTGTTCAAGCGCTCCGTCCATCATCCTCTTTTGTATCGCTTTGTTCGCCCTAAGTGTGGCAGGGTATGCTCAGACGTGAGTCCCTTGTTCACTTGGCCACTGGATTCAAGATAGCCTGGCTGATGAGGATTATGAATCCGAAACCGGTCCCAGGATGCTTGTTTCCGGTCCAGGGAAGACATGGCTTGGCAGTTCGGGCTGGACTGTTCCCATAAGGCACAGGGTCAGACTGATTTGCATATAGCCATGTCTGAACTGGGGTGGCTGAGTGAACTAAAGAATGGTGATGGATTAAACCCAGATCAGTTGACTGGGGGTTAGTGTTTGATTTGTTCAAGCGCTCCGTCCATCATCCTCTTTTGTATCGCTTTGTTCGCCCTAAGTGTTGCATGGTATGCTCAGACGTGAGTCCCTTGTTCACTTGGCCACTGGATTCAAGATAGCCTGGCTGATGAGGATTATGAATCCGAAACCGGTCCCAGGATGCTTGTTTCCGGTCCAGGGAAGACATGGCTTGGCAGTTCGGGATGGACTGTTCCCATAAGGCACAGGGTCAGACTGATTTGCATATAGCCATGTCTGAACTGGGGTGGCTGAGTGAACTAAAGAATGGTGATGGATTAAACCCAGATCAGTTGACTGGGGGTGAGTGTTTGATTTGTTCAAGCGCTCCATCCATCATCCTCTTTTGTATCGCTTTGTTCGCCCTAAGTGTGGCAGGGTATGCTCAGACGTGAGTCCCTTGCTCACTTGGCCACTGGATTCAAGATAGCCTGGCTGATGAGGATTATGAATCCGAAACCGGTCCCAGGATGCTTGTTTCCGGTCCAGGGAAGACATGGCTTGGCAGTTCGGGCTGGACTGTTCCCATAAGGCACAGGGTCAGACTGATTTGCATATAGCCATGTCTGAACTGGGGTGGCTGAGTGAACTAAAGAATGGTGATGGATTAAACCCAGATCAGTTGACTGGGGGTGAGTGTTTGATTTGTTCAAGCGCTACGTCCATCATACTCTTTTGTATCGCTTTGTTCGCCCTAAGTGTGGCAGGGTATGCTCAGACGTGAGTCCCTTGTTCACTTGGCCACTGGATTCAAGATAGCCTGGCTGATGAGGATTATGAATCCGAAACCGGTCCCAGGATGCTTGTTTCCGGTCCAGGGAAGACATGGCTTGGCAGTTCGGGCTGGACTGTTTCCATAAGGCACAGGGTCAGACTGATTTGCATATAGCCATGTCTGAACTGGGGTGGCTGAGTGAACTAAAGAATGGTGATGGATTAAACCCAGATCAGTTGACTGGGGGTGAGTGTTTGATTTGTTCAAGCGCTCCGTCCATCATCCTCTTTTGTATCGCTTTGTTCGCCCTAAATGTGGCAGGGTATGCTCAGACGTGAGAGCCTTGTTCACTTGGCCACTGGATTCAAGATAGCCTGGCTGATGAGGATTATGAATCCGAAACCGGTCCCAGGATGCTTGTTTCCGGTCCAGGGAAGACATGGCTTGGCAGTTCGGGCTGGACTGTTCCCATAAGGCACAGGGTCAGACTGATTTGAATATAGCCATGTCTGAACTGGGGTGGCTGAGTGAACTAAAGAATGGTGATGGATTAAACCCAGATCAGTTGACTGGGGGTGAGTGTTTGATTTGTTCAAGCGCTCCGTCCATCATCCTCTTTTGTATCCCTTCATGAATCTAGGCGTACCTGTAGACGGCTTGAGAAGAGACGGGGGGCAGCAAAACACTGAAAGACCCTTCGGCCTTTAAAACTGCCGTCACTGCACACCACTACCTCATCAGAACATCAAAGTAAGTGGTCCTACAAGAAAGAATGAATGGCAGTGCACACAACAGTAAAGAACTCTTCACCGTGGTCAAAGAATTTGCCAGACCCAGCACAGAGACAGCAGACATCCCTCCCTTCCAAAACCTCCTGCCCAAACCACATCTTTAACAGAGCCTGCAACACCATCGCCCATGAACTTTGCCACACCATCAAGTGTTCCATCACCTCCACCACCTTCCCAGAAGACTGGAAACATGCAGAGATCAACCCCTTGCTGAAGAAACCCATTGCTGACCCGACGGACCTCAAGAACTTCAAGCCCATCTCTCTTCCCCAATTTCCCAGCAAGGTCATTGAGAAGGCAATCAATGCCCAACTCTCTGAGTTAATTGAAGCAAATCATATCCTGGACCTCTCCCAATCCAGATTCCGAAGCAAGCACAGCACCTCAACCTCCCTCCTTGCCGCCACAGATGACGTCCTCACCCTCTTTTACCGAGGCAAATCTGCAGCCCTCATCCTCCTGGACCTCTCGCCCACCTTCGATACCGTCTCTCACCGCACCCTATGAGCAAACTTCCACAACCCTGGCATCTGCGACAAAGCCCTGGAATGGATCCGCTCCCTCCTCACCGGCCAAACACAGATAGTCAGACTACCATAGTTCCTCTCCGAACCCACAGAGATCCGCTGTGGTGTGCCTCAGGGCTCCTCCCTGAGCCCCACTCCTTTCCACATCTACATGGCCCATCGCACTGCCATCATCAGGAACCACACACTCAACATTGTCTCCTGTGCCGACAACACCCAGCTGATTCTCTTCCTCACCAATGAACCCTCAGTTGCCAAGACCAACTACCACGAGGGATGAAGGCTTTCGCCACCTGGATGAAAAACAGCTGCCTTAATCTCAACTCAGAGAAGACCAAAGTCCTCATCATGGGCTCCACCCCCTCCACCTGGGACGACTCCTGGTGGCCCGCAGCAGTTGGAACCCCCCCACACCCATAGACCACGCACAAATCCTAGGCATCATCCTGGACTCCTCGCTCACCATGAACCACCATATCAATGCCGTCTCATCATCCTGCTTCCACACGCTGCGCCTGCTCCGAAAGATTTTCAAGTGGATCCCCAGCGAGTCCAGAAAGACAGTAACCCAAGCACCCATCAGCAGCAGAATCAACTACAGCAACACACTCTATGCCGCCATTACCCAGAAACTTTTCAAGAAACTGCAGAGCATTCACAACGCCTCTGCCAAACTCATTCTCAATATACCCCACCACAGCCACATTTCTGGCCACCTGAGAGACGTCCACTGACTCCCAGTTCAACAAAAGAATCACCTTCAAGCTACTGCCACACGCCTACAAAGCTCTACATGATGCTTGACCTGCGTACCTTAACCATCACACCACATTCCATGCACTTACCAGGGACCTCCGACTCACCCAACTGGCCCTGGCTACCATCCCACATATCCACAAGACCATGGCCTGAGGAAGATCCTTCTTCTACCTCCCAGCAAAGACCTGCAACACCCTGCCTCTCCACCTCAGGCAATCACCATCACTGCCTCAATTCAGGAAGGACCTTAAGACCTGTCTCTTCAACTGACCCACAGCACCTCCTGCGAACCAGCTTTTTCCCCCCAGCCCCTTTGGACCCTTACGTGTAAGTTGTCACACGTTACAGGAAACCTGATTGATTGATATGTTAAACTGTATGATGTTAGTTATATTTTGTTGATTACCTGTTATTTATATGATTTTTTGAGAATGTAATATCTTTTTCAGATGGGTTTTTTACATTTACTTTATAGGTTTTTGTCTATAAACTCATTTTATGGACATTTAGAGTTTATGTTTTTTTTAAAGGAAATCAGATTTGGTTCGTAATAAACCAATGGTTTTCACTATGATTTCTGTTTTGGGGGTTTTCTGGAGTGGTTCTTTTTTAAAACATTTTTCTGAGTTTTTTATGGAATCTAGATACTTTGGATTGCTTCGAGGTATCTAAATTGGATTTGTTATAGTTTTGTATTTTGGGGGGCATTTGTGATTTCATTCAATTAATATTTAGTGAATTACTAATTTGTAATACGTGGAGACAGAGAAAAAGCTGCAGCTACAGAACAACAAATTGTATTTATTTCATTTACTTTGGATGGAAAATTCGATATTATATTGTTTATGTCAAAATTATTGGATTGTTATGTGGAATTGTTTGGATTATGTGTTGAAATTATTTTATGTGATGGATTAAGTTTTATTTTATATGTTTTGGTTGGTGATAGTTACATTTGTTTAAAAAAAATATTGTTTTTTTATTATATTAGTCTTTATTAACATTTAAAAAATAGATTTGTTCTGTTGGTTTGGAGTTTGTTAGATTTTTGGAGGACTTTGGTAGGTTAACATTTATTTTATAATATACTTTTGGCTATCATTTCTAAGTACTCTTCACCTTTGTTATTTATGAAAAGTTTAATGTTAAATTGTAGCATGTCATACATTCTTTTGGTTTGTATGCTAAGTTTAGGGCCTATTTGGCTAACAGATTGCTCCAGACTTGGTAGTTTTGGTTATTTTGTAATGCTACTATAAATATGGCTTTAAATGAGTCCCAGTCTATAAGGGATCCTTCTACTACTAACTCCCCCCATTGTGTTAGACCAGCATCCGTAAGGACCGTTTTTAGCGTTTTAGAGTGTTGTGACGAGAGCCCGGGTAATTCCCAAATCGGTGCATAGTTGGAGAGATACCCTATCCCGGTTTTAGACTTAATTTGAGTCCATTCTTTAATGGGGCCCAATAATGACTTTAGCCTAACTTTTTTGAAGAATTTCTGGTGGCCGAACTTGAATAAGAAGCCATTCAGCGGAAGATCGGAACCCGCTAGCATTGCCTTAAACATGTTGCCATTTGCATCTTAAGTAGCATCCTGGAGTGGGTCAGATGGAACGCCCAGGCATAGTATTCCAGGTCTGGCAAGGCAAGCCCCCCCTTTTCTCTTCTTCTTCTCAGTTTCTTCCACGCCAGTCTGCTTGACTTGTAGCCCCATATAAATGAATTGATGTTTTGTTGGCATTTTGCAAGTTGTTTAGTCTCAAAAATTTGTGGGATGGTGTTAAAGATAAAAGTATATTTTGGGAGGATGCTCATCTTAACTAGACTGGTTCTCCCAAAGATGGTAAGCGGGAGGAAAGACCAGGATTTCATCAAGGCTTTAGTCTCACGGAAAATGCGATTTAGGTTGTTTTGGGCCAGAAGGTTTAAGTCTTTAGGGATTGTGATTCCTAGGTATCTCATTGAGGATTTTACCTGGAGATGGAGATTTGTGATATTCCAGGCCATAATATCGGTCTTCCCGGCGTTTATTTCATATCCGGAGAATTTCCCAAATTCCTCCGCCTTCTTTATGATTGTTGGGAATGCCAGGGCCGGGTCCGTTGTGTAGATGAGAATATCATCGGCATATAGCCCGACTTTCTTCTCCCACCCAGCAAAAGAGAAGTGTGGGATGTTGATGTCCTCTCTTATAGATTGAGCAAATGGTTCTACATACAAATTGAAGAGGAGGGGGGAGAGGGGGCAGCCCTGCCTTGTCCCTCTACTAATTTTGAAAGGGTTTGTTCGTGAACCATTGACTAGTAGACAAGCACTGGGGTTGTTATATAATAGGCCTATCACTCTACAAAATTTGGGACCAAGTTGAAATTTCTCCATTACTATATTAAGATATGACCAGTTGACCCTGTCAAAGGCCTTTGTGGCATCAAGTGTCATAATTGCAAGGGGCAGAGAGAAAGTTGAGGCAATGTCGGCGGCTCCCACTAAATCATACGTTAAATCAGCCAGTTGTCAGCCTCTAATAAACCCCTTTTGATCTTCGTGGATTATTGATCCAATCTCACTACCCAACCGTGCAGCCAAAATTGACGCAAAGATCTTATAGTCGTTGTTGAGTAGCGAGATTGGACGATATGAACCACACTCGACTGGATCTTTCCCTGCTTTTGCTATTAAGGCTATGTTTGCTTCCCCCCAGGAACTGGGTGGTGTCTCGCCTCTAATTAGTATACTATTAAATAGGGACGTTAAGACTGGGGTAAGAGTGGAGTTAAGTACCCGATATAATTCTCCTGGGAGACCGTCTGGCCCTGCGGCCTTTCCCTGTTTTAAATGTTTGATGACATTCTCAACTTCTGTTTCTGTTATTTCCTTGTCGAGGTTTTCCCTTTGGAGCCTTTTTAGCTTTGGGAGTGTTACTTTGTCCAACCATTCGGTACTTTCCTCAGAGTTAGCATCAGTCACTTCGGTGTAGATGTTTTGAAAAAAATCACTGAAGGCTTCGCCAATGGCGAGGTCAGTTGTCCTATTGGTCGTTTCTCCTGTCACTCTCACTGCTTTTATGTAGTTTCTAGTCTGGTCCGTTTTTATTTTCCAGGCTAGAAGTTTCCCGGCAGATTCGCCGTACTCAAAGTGCGAAAGCTTACTTGCCTGCCATTGTTTATTCAATCTCTCTTGAAGTATGTTGCCTAATTTTTCTTTTAGTTCTTTTTTCTCTTGGTTGATTGAGGGGGCTTGGTCTGCCAAGTCCAGTTGAGTCAGTTCTTGCTCTATTTTTAAGATCACATTTCTATATTTCTTTTTCCTATAAGAAGCCCTGTTGGTAATGCAACCCCTTATATAGGCTTTCCAGCCCTCCCATACATTTGCCAAAGAGGCAGAGCCAATATTCCACTCCAAAAAGGAGGCAGTTTCGCATATGAGATACTCTCTTTCCTCTTCCTCTAAGAGTATAGTCCGATCAAAAGACCATGATGTATGGACCGGTCTCTGCTCCAATTTTAATGTGAAGAGGATAGCTGAGTGATCTGACAAGTGCAAAGGTAAGTATGTCAAGTTTTTAATCTGATCTTTAAGAGAGAGGCTAAAGAGGGCATAGTCTATTCGCGATTTGTGCCTGTACTTATAGTTATGAAAGGAAACCCCCATGGTTTTCCCAGCTCTTAGTCTCCAGAGATCATTTAGCCCCAGGTTTGACATGCAGCTTCGGAGCGTATCTCTCATGTTGCTTTGCACTACTGCCCTAGAGCTGGGAGACTTATCCAACTTTGGATCTAACACTAGATTGAAGTCTCCCATCCATATTATAGGGTCTGAACAAGTTATCAGGTGATTCTGTATTGTATTTAAGTATTTAAGTATGAAGGATCGTCTTGATTGGGGCCATAATAGTGAGAGGCCTCGAGTACAGTTGGACATTGATTATCAGCCATCTGCCACTAGCGTCTGTTTTCCAGTCCGTGATATTAGCCCTTACTCCTTTCTTAAGGATAATGGCAGTCCCTCGAATGCTAGCGTTGTGGTCAGTGCTTACGAATTTATCTACCCATTTCAATTTTTTGAAAATGTCCGTGATCTCATGTTTGTTTAAATGTGTCTCCTGGATCGCCATGATCTGCGCGGGTGAATCTCTGAGGTATTGAAATTTTTTTTGTCTTCTGGCCCTTACTCGCAGACCATTGACGTTCCAGGATAAGATTCCTATGTCCGTCATCTAGGTGTATCCCCCCACTGTCCCACTACTTTTTTTTTTTTTTTTGCATATTTCCTGCCCACCAATTCCTGTTTTCGCTGACCATTCATTATTTCGCGCCTTCGAGTCCATGTTTTTTAAAATTTTAGCATTTGGCATATGAGAACTTTTTGCTTTTTGTGATTTCTCTCCCCCCCCCCACCCCTGGAAACCCCCCCACCCCCGATGCTACTATAAATATGTATGGTGTAGGTTGAGTTCTGCCTACTGTGGATTGGAAGAGGCATTATGCAATCCTTTCACTGCTTTGTTTGTTTTGGCTTCCTGGATCAAGGTACTGTCATAGGCATTCCTCCATGGTATTTGGCATTTGTGTCCAGGGCGATGCAGTCTGCCATCCCAAGTGTCTTTGAAACAGTCCATGAGGGGACTAATTTTGTCTTCATGTTGTAGTGGTTGGCTACCTCTGTGCTAATTGTTTTTTATTTCAAAGGTGAACTGGCTGTTTGTGAAGTATTTCACACTTGGAGAAGATTCTTAGTTTGAAGGTCTGACCACCAGACAACCGTTGCAGTGGTCAAGAGAATGCTACCAAGCTGGTGGCATCCCCACCCCCGTGTTATGAGTACACTGCCGGGCTGGCAGTGTTGGGTCGGTGGTGCCACGACGGTGGCATGCTTTGGCTCACAGAAAGAGCCTGATGCATATGCCGCCGCAGTGGCAGCATCGATTGCTTGTTGGTGCACTGTGTACCATGCACCATGCAATGCACTGCACGCACACCAGTGCAAACAGAGGGGGGCATTACATGTGCACCCATGCACAAACTCCCAAGGGCAAATTCACCCTCGTGCCCTGTTTGGGATCCCTTATTTGCCTTTCAGTCGACCTCTTCATGAGGGCCTGAAGAGCAATATCCAAGGAATGAAGAGTCTCATCACCAGCCCGTTCAACAGAAGCCAAAGGCAGCAACTCCAGGAGTCTCAGAAGAGTACCCAGATGCCAGGAAACCTGAAATCTAAGGAGCACATGTCACTGGCGAAAGTGACTTACAAAAGGCAACTTGCAGCAAAGGGAGCAGCATCATAGAACAACACAGCCCATGCAGCCTCAAAGGATGCACCAGCTGATTTATATCTGGAGACTGGGACAGTTGAGTAAAGAGCACCACAGACAGCGAAACACAGGCTGCACTCTCTGAACCACAGGACAGAGACCAGTTCTCGTTCAGTTCTGATAACAGTAACTCCCCAAAATAATGTATCATGCAGTTACAACACATAAGAACACGTAGCAATTCCATTACCATTAGGCATCACCGTAGGACATCCATTGTGTAGCAACAAAAATAGAACCAAAATAGCAAGTAGAAGGAATAACACAATCGTAATGTTTCCAAAAACATTTGAAAACAACAAATGTAAAATAGACAGAAAAACTCTAAGCACAGTCAGAAATGTAGAAATAAATCCAGACCCAATCACTGAAAAACATATGCCACTCCAGCAGTGTGAAGCATTGATAATACTGTGTACAAGCTCACCAAAATGCTGTGGCAATTGAGTGTGTAAAAGTGATTTGACCTCAGACAAGGAACGTGCTACCTGCAGATCAAAGGTTTCCTGGGCAGATGTAAGAGCCGCATCTTTTTGAAACAATAATGGATTTAGTCTGCTTAATCTGTCAAAGTTAATTTGAGCAACAGGGACCTTTGGCCACAAAGTAACTTCTCTGGTAGAATATGTGGGAGGATATAAGATATTCATGCAGCAAGTAACAACCTTGAAAACAGTGATCTGCCTGCCGCTCTGTGCACGCAAATGCAGGGGTTACCATAGGTACCCCCCATGTGCACCCCCCACACCCCCATTCACCCCTGGGGGCCTGCAACGGGCCCCCAAACAAGAATCCGTATGCCTTTGCACGACGGACATGCCGCCGTGTAAAGGCATTGAAATTCAGACATCCTAATATGGCTGGCGGTGTCTGAGAGACACCGCCATCATATTAGGCCTTTTCCGCCGCGGTTGTAAGCCAACCGCGGCGGAAAAGCAGCGGACTTAAACCAGGACCCACCAGCCATCCTAATGTGGTGGTGGGTCTTTGATGGGTCCGCAGAAGATTTTCCGCATCCGGCGGTGGCTTCCGCCCGCCCGGAGGATGCGGAAAATCCTCAATCATAATGTGCCCCATAATTTGCAGAATTCAAACACAAGGCTTCATTTTCAAATATTTTTTATGATTCTAATTCAGATAGCATATTAGCAACAGTCATAACATCCCATTCATCGGAAATGGATCCTATACTAATAACGTAATTCATAGCAATTTTAAAAACATATGGAATTTTCAATGTTTCTGTAGGGCCAAAAATGGCATAGGGGACTTTATCCCAAACAATATCATCATCGACAGGAAATGCAGGAAATGCAGTAATGTTCACAAAGGACAAGTCTCTTAGGACCTTATGTAAAGAACAATGGGGCATAAACACTTCTAGCTTCTAGTTCGGAGAAGTGCGATCAGGTAGATAGTGTCCATTCAATAGTAAAAAGAAGACTGTAACAAATCCAATCCAGAGGAAGAGAAAAAATAATGAAAGAAAAAAAATTAGGACAAAGTAGGAATCAGGTAAGTTTGTTTCAGCCAAAAGAGCAGTTCATGCACACCACGCATGGAGGTATGCGAAGAGTCCAAAGAAAAATCATCAATTATGAGAAAATAATCCGAGGCAGTCAGGGACCTCATCAGACAAAGGAGAGTAGCTAGGCACCTCGGTGGGTGATAGTATATACTTTCATTGCAAGGAGCAGCAGTCGAAAACATCAAACACATTAAAAACACATTATGTGTTTTCATTAATAACTTGTATGATTGAAAGTAAGCCAGGAAGAATCATCATTAGGAATACCTATTTCTTGTAGAAGGAGTTCTTGCAGGGTAGGTAGAGATGATAAGGGACTACCCAGAAGCCCTGTGGCCTACAATGGAGAACTGGCCACATGGTGTAATTTCATCAAATCAATTGAAACTGGTAATTTCTGTTTATAACCAGCAAGCGGTGGTAAAATCACAGTTTGAGTACCTTGGACGGCAAGGACAGGCACTGGTGCACATTATGTATGGGCCAAACTCTTTTTTGTCTTTAATCATCTTTTGGACTAGATCCCCAACTTTAGGAATCCAGCCAGAAGCCGCTTATTGCTCCTTCACTTTGTCAGTGCCAGAATGTTTAGAATTGAAATTTGAGAGCTCATTGTGAAAGTCTTGAGATTCCTATAAGACAGTGAAACGTTCATTGATGTCAAAGGGCGCCTCTGTCACCACAGTGCCACAGTAATCAAGATCTGGAACAAACATTTGAACCTCGAATAATACCTTGTATCGAGTCCAATCACCCAACTGTCATCTAGGAAGATTATGTAAAGCTCTGTGGACCCCTTACAGGTGAAGGACCTAGCTACAATCTGAACCTAATACTCTAGCTGTTAAGGACTGCTTTAAGTCACAGTTCTTCCTTTCCCCTATGAATTTTCTTCAGGATTATAGGGGGCGGAATAATGCAGAGCAACACTCAGGGTGCCCATGGTATCCCAAAAATGCCTTAGAGGCGAAAGTCAGTCCTTGGTCTTGGTCTGAGTGGAATGCTGCCACTGCAAATGTACAGATAAAGACTTGCAAATCTTAAAAAACAGTTTGAGAGTCAGCCCGTCACTGCGGCCACACCCATAGAAATCAAAAACAAGAATCAACAGCCACTAAGATATATTCAAAGGCACCATCTGTATGGAGTGATCCGTAATTATCTAAATAGACACATTGTAATGGCTTATTTGAAACTAAAAGCGGTGTCTGCGGTGGGCACGCAACTGTGGAACCTTTAGTTTGTTGACAAACATTGCAGGAACTTTCAACCTCGGGACAAGACAATTGGTGAAAAGCTTAAAAAAGTCCTGAACACCTCCATCACCTCGGCCTCCTTCCTTGAGGACTGGAACCACGTTAAAGTGAGGCCCCTCCTGAGGATACCTTCCGCCGACCCAGCAGAATCAAAGAACTACAGGCCCACCTCCCTGCTCCCTTTTCCAGTGGAAGTTCTTGAGAAGTAAATCAACCAGCAACTCACCAAACACCCGAAACTCAACATCCTCCTGGACTCCTCTCAATCTAGATTATGAGCCAACCACAGCTCTGCGACAGCCCTAATCACAGCCACCGACGACATCATGGCCCTCCAGGACCACGGCAAAATGGCAGCCCTCACCCTCCTGGACCTGACAGCCACTTTCGACACCGTTTCTCATCCCATCTTGATCAACAGAATTCAGGGAGACACTCCCAAATTGATTGCCTCATACCTCACATTAAGAACCCAGAAAATCAGCCTCCCACTATTCACCTCAGAACCCAAGGAAATCACAGGTAGTGTCTCCCAAGTATCGTCCCTCAGCCCCACCCTCTTCAAATATACATGACCCTCCTGGTCAGCACCATCAGATCGCATGGACTCAACATCATCTTCTACGCCGATAAAACTCAGCCACTCCTCCCAGTATCAGAAGACTCCTCCACCACCAGAGTTAACTTCCACAGATATATGAAGAACGTTGCCGACTGGATGAAGGACAATTGTCTTAAACTCGACACAGACAAGACAGAAGTCCTCATCTTTGGGAACAACACATCACCATGGAACAACGCATGGTGGCCTGCTGAACTCGACCCATCCCCTTCCCGACAGACCATGCCTGCCACCTCTGCATCATCTTAGACCGCAAGCTTTCTATGAAGAAACAGGTTAGTGCAGTCACACCCGACTCCTTCCACACACTACACATGCTCCACAAGATCTTCAGGTGGCTCCCAGTCAAAATCAGAAGGACCTTGTCCCCAGCAGGCTGGACTATAGGAACACAGGAATCATCTCAGCTGCGAGACTTATTCCTGACCTCCCAGGTTGACCAACATCATACCCCACCTCAGGAAGCTACACTGGCTCCCGATCCAGAAGAGATGCTAGTTCAAGATGCTGACCTATGCATGCAATCCCTTGCACAAAGAAGGACCAGCATACATCAGCAAATGCATGATCTTCCACCAACGTGACCAGACACCTAAGATCCGCCTCCCTCTTCCTCACAGACTCCCCCTGGATCGGCCAAAGCAAAAGCAGAGGTAGCTTTTTTCACACCTGATGGACAAAGCTTGGAACAACCTTCTCCTACACCTCAGGGTAACCTGGTCACTCCAGTCATTCAAGAAAAAAATCAAGACCTGACTGTCCAAATGAATGAGACCACCACGAAGTAGTGAGCAAGTGTAGAGCATTGAGCCCCTCAGGTTGTGATTTTTTGTGCTCTATAAATCCATGACTGATTTATTGACAAATTCCCTGCAATGTGTACACCGACACGTTGATGACTCAATGTGTGGATCACATGAGCCCATGGCAAATCATCTTTCAGTGCCGCCACCTTTCTTCAAAGAAGCTGATGCATGATAGCATTACCTTTATAATCTCTTAATCCATTCAAGCGCCAATAACCTAAATTATCTTTAAAGGACTGGACACAGTAATAGGAATCACACACTATAAGTGTGGGGAATTCTGAATCCGTATTCTGCAATGCCAGAACTAAAGCTTTCAATTCAGCCACCTGAGCATCAGTCACCCAAAGTTTTTGTATGTGTATTTAATGCCTAAAACACACCATCTTTCGTGACACCCTTAACTGCAGCACACACATCTGAGTCCTTGAACTTAGTGCCAACCGCAGGCAGGACTGAACCATCAGTATAGATTATGAAAGCATATTCATCTACAGGAAAAATTTCACTAGACACAGGGTATTCTTGTTCAAACTGGATGTATTCCTGTGTTCTCAAACTAGGGTCAAAATGTAATCAACATCAGTAGCTGTAAACCAAGTGGCCCACTGGATCCAGCCTCCTGAATATAAGGCTTTCACGTTGGGAATGCTGGCCTTGGTGATGGCATCTAAGGCTAGAACAGGAGACACCACAGTTATATGTCTCCCTTGTGCCAATGGACGTTCCTTTCAGACAGATGTTTGAAATGCAGTCCAAACACGTAGAGTTAACACGTGTATTCAAGTGTTTAGATTCATGCATGCCTGCCTGTAAGCTTCGGAATACAATAGTGTGTTCAGAAATCCAATACTTGTTAGAAATATCTGGACAAATGAAATCATACAATGATCTAACCCATTGTGCGTAGTCTGGTATGTATGTCCTACCAAAATTTTGAAATCCTAAAAGCCATTGATGCTTTTTTAAGGTATTCGGTGGTTGCAACAAAGCGCATTTCTCTAAGAAATGTGGTGCCAAAAGCTTTGCCTTCATTTTATAAATCGTATACCAAGAACAGGACAGTGGGAAAGGCAATATTATATTTTGGCAAATGTAATTAATAGCCATGTTCAGTGAAAATCCCAAATTATATTATCCATTCTGGCCAAAGGTGCATTTAAATCATTGTCAGTGATGTCAATGCCATCAATGTAAGACAATGCTTCAGAGTGTATTTTTTGTAAAATTGACATTACTCGGGCTGCAAACAGACCTGGACTGTTCTCATACCACTGCGGGAACCTACAGAAACGTTTTGGGGCTCCTGACGCTGAGAATGCGCTCTAATTGCGGCTCTCTGGTGCTATAGCTTGGCAGAAAAAAACATGGGAAATGTCCAATATAGTTTCTTATTTTTTATGCACTATTTTATTTATTAATTAATTAATTAATTATGTGCTTATATAGCGCTGGAATCACTCCCGAAGGGGTACCTCCGCGCTTCGACCGCTGCGAAACCCTTCCTGGCTTCCCTGAGAGATGGTCCCTTAATGGGTATCTCCAGGGTGAGACCAGGCATCCCCGGCGGTCTGGTGGGGCCGTTAGTGAAGATGAGGCAAGCTAGTGCCCAGAGTTGCCGAGTGTGATCGCTGATCAGAGTGGGCACCGAGGCGAGAGAATTATCGAGTCCGCTGACCCTGGTCCAGAAACCTGCCGCGTCGGGAATCGAACCCTGGTCCCGGGCCGTCCTCTGCTCTCGGGTCTGCCGCCTCTAACCAGTGAGCCACACTACTCCACATTAAGCCTGCTCTGTGTGAGTTTTGTATAGCAAACGTCTGTGTATGAGTGGCTTAATGTCGATAGTCTAAGACTACGTTAGGAATGATCTATTTTAATCACAGGAAACAATGGATTATTCATAGGGGAGACACAATGCTCAATCACGCATTGATATTTTAACCTGTGATAACATCTCCCTCACAGGGCGCTTAGCCTAATGTTTAATGGAGTATTGCGCTTGCACCTGCCGGCTGGACCTTATAAGTAGATATGAAAAACTGATTCTTTATCCCAGCCCACCTGATTAAGACTTAATTCTGGGGCCTGCACAAAAGCCCATTCTGCATCATGTGTGCATCATGTGCTGATTTACTTACTGAGGTACTGAGGTATCATAACATCCTCCCCATGTGAGGCTTTTCTAACAAACTCTGGTGGCCCATCAACCTCAGCCAAGAGAATGTCATATTCATCACTTACATTCTGCCAGAATTTTAATAGTACATGCTATATCGCTCTCAATTTGTTTATCCAAAACATAAAGTCTATCAGGAGGGCTTAGCCGCTGATCTGGAATTTCAACCTGTTTATAGTCATTAGTTGGTCTCGCCACCAGAAACTCTTGAAGACTTTGGTGAACTATTGTGACCTCTGCTGTGTTATTGAGAAGAGTTCTCACCCACGTCTTGTTTCAAAGAAGAGTTCTGAGTATTTGTGGTGTGTTTGCCAGAAATTCCTGCCACTTTCTTCTTTTTAAATTGTTCTTTTTGTTGTGGAAGTTTTCTTCCTTTTTTATGGTGACTTGAGGGGAATGCTGCAAATTCATTTTCAGTTTCACATAGTCCTCCTGTCTAGAGTTGCCTCTTCCTCCTCTCCCTGACCGCTTGTCTATAGAGACCTGAAAGGCACGAGAGGGATGCAAATCAGAATACTGATACCTATCAGGTTGTTTAATTGGATCACAGTTACATAGATTGTAACATTTTTTGGAAGACTCTGATTGTGGAGATCCAGTCCATGTTTTAGTTTTATCTGTGCCTTTATTTTTATCCTAGTCAGTCAATCCTAGCACTTTTTAGAAGACTCGGACAGTTGCTTGGCAGTATCGGTATCAGATTTGCCTGTAAATTGTGGCTTGGTAGGCCTGGTTCCCAAACATTCACAACCTATGGATGTGTAGGTTTCAGAAATGATTTTAGGTTGCTTGCATTCCTAATCTACTACAGGAACTAAAGCAAGACATTGGCGTATCGCCAAAGAAGTTGCTTCCCTTTGATAATACTTAAAATATTGAGGATACAGTGGCAAAGTTACCCATGAGTTTCATTCCAAAATCTAGGGCAAGGGCGGCTACATATTCAGCCTGAATGTTTTTTAAGGACTTTAGGTAAAATTGCTGTAGTACCATGAGTAATGGTGTAAATGCCAGCAAATACAGTGCCCCATGTATTACACTCCTCAACAGGGGGAACCATACCAAGTTAAAGACACATCAAAGAATTCAAAATTTATTTTATTTTGGGGTCCCATATGGCGATACACTCCCTCAAGCTGATTTGATATTTGTGCAATCCAAAACACAGTTTCATCACTTTTGATAGGGGTTTTACCCATAATGGCATCTATGGTAACAGGACTAATTGCAGACACGGTTAACTGTGCCTGCCCAGCTTGAAGAGCCCTTCCTGGACTGTAGTTAATGTACGTATAATATACTGCATCAGCCTAACCAAATGGTTCAAGAGAGCAAGCGTCTCTTTCTGGTTTAATGCATTTGCATGTGGAAACGGCATATAGCTTGCTAAGATCAGCCAGGTTGTCCCTTTTTACTGAGAGGGGCCATTCTTACATTTTGAACTGTATGTGAAGGGTACCTTGAACCCAAGTATAATGTTCCCAGTTAGTTAATGGTATCTCTAAATTTTTATAAGGTCTTCATGCAGCTGGAACTGCAGCCTCAGTGTATGTGTGAAATGTCTGTGAATTGGCATTGACAGCGGGAAAGTTAACCCAGGAAAAAAAAAACTTCACATTCATAAGCTTCATGTGCCTCAGCCATAAAGGTAACTTCTCCACTGCTACAGACGAGCCCATATGTAGCCAACTGATTAGTGACATTTTGTCTACATATAACAGCAATAACACTGTGTTAGACTTGGGCCTTAGGGCAGGTTCACCCCTAATCTTTTTGCTTTTGTTTGTGACCCTGGGTAGTGATTTTTGGGTCTCTGCGCACTTTTTCCCTGTGTCCCAGAATAAAGTGCGTGCGTGTAGTATGGCTGGCCTGCCCTCCCATAGGAATACATGGGGAATGTGTGTGTCCATGTTAGTTCCTGATGTGTGGGGAGTGCAGGCTCGAGTTTAGTATGTGTGAACTCGTGAGAATGAATGCTGCGCGATGGTATGTGCGGCTTGTATGTGTCTAGAAGGGAAGTGCTACTTCTGGACATTGATATGTGTGTGCAGTGAGGGTGCTGGAGCGTGATTGGCTGGAGCTGGCTGGCATGCCAGGCTCCAGGAAGTCTGGATGGGTCTGCCTGGTGGTGAGTGTGAGATCAGCATGAGTGATGTGTGGGAGGAGTGCACCTGGGTCCTGGATGGGCTGGGTTTTTCCCCACACAATGCTGGCTCCGCCCCCCTGTGGTGTGTCTAACGACCCTAGCCTCCCCAGTGAATGAAAGGGGTGGTTGGGCCATCAAGGGTGCTCCAAAGCCAGCTGCAACTGGTTTCCCCCCACCCTGCACCCTGAAACAAAGGATTTCACAGTATAAGAAGGGGCTGTGTCCCCTTACAATTTGTTCTGTTCTCTTCCAGGATCCTTGCCAGAGGGGGCTGTTGCTGCTGCTGGGGCCAGGAGGACCGCCACTTGGCTTGTCTCCCTGCCTGGAGACCCAGTGTGCTGGCTCTGGCCCTGCCTTGCCCCCCCCCCTGCCTGCCTCCAGACCCTGCTGGAGCTTTGCTGTTGCCTGGGAGCGCTGTTCCCATGTCCTTTAGCGCTGGGGAGCGCTGTTTATTTTCCTTAGCGCTGAGGAGTGCTTTATTTGAGCCCTTGGCGCTTGAAAGCGCTTCATTTTGGGTGCCTAGCGCTTGGGAGCACTTTTTGTGCAGCCGGTGCCCACCCGGCATCTGCCCGTTTTATTTTGCCGCTTTTCGGCATAGCGAGTGCCTACCTCGCTTTATATTTAATTTGGAAGCCGGTGCCCACCCGGCATTGCCCCGGTTTATTTAATTATTTAAAAGCTGGTGCCCACCCGGCATTGCCCCGAAATCACCGCCGCAGCCCAGATACAGTGAAGCCGTTGCCGGGCCGCTGCCTAGTGCGACCCGGAAGTCCCGCCTCCGTATCCCCAGGGCCGCGCTGCCATTGGCGGCCCCAGAGGAAGTCAGGCGGATTGCCGTGTGACGGGGCCAGGCCGGAGAAGCAGGAAGCCGCCTGCCGCGTCTTTCCGAGGCTCCCGAGTGAGAGGGAGCCCCGGAGTAACAGAGGAGCTGCGAGACCGTCCCTCCAGCCGCCGCGTGACCCGGTAAGTGCCGGTAAAGGGAGAGGGGCGTCGGGACACATTGTCGGTGTCCGCCCCTCCCCCGTAGCGCGATCCCACGCTCGCTGTTGTGTGGAGCCTCGATAGGCTCCTGGGGGCAATTTGGTTATTTAGAGCCCGAGAGGCTCCGGCCCTAACGGTATTTACGAGCCCCGAGGCTCGTGGGGGCACATTGGTTTTCGGGCCCCGAGAGGCTCCACGCCCACATGTTTATTTAGAGCCCTGAGAGAGGCTCTAGGGGCATTTTAATTGTTTAAGAGCGCTGAAGCTCTGTAGTGCCAGCATAATTGTTTTTCGAGCCTGAGTGGCTCTTAGGGGACACAGGCAGCTAATTGGTTAGAGCCCCGAGGCTCCCACACTGTGTTTTGCCCCATTGTGTTCTTGAGCCCACGAGGCTCCCACGTTGGCCAGCAGTATTCACAACTGTCCAGCACTTAGTGGACAGTTGCTACGTTTAGGCTTGTGTTCTGTGCTGCCTGCGCAGCTTCCCTGACATTGAGACTCAGGGCATTTCAGCCCTTGCGAGGCCAGTTGGCCTGGGGGACAATTCTAGTGTGTGCTACATGCACCCTGCGCAATTTATGAGTTACTGCTTATGTGATTCCTGCGCAAATGTTCTACCTGCACCTCTGAATGTGTTTTAATGTTTCATGTGCAATTGTTTGTTATTACCTTTGCTAAAAGTGACCTGCTTAGGTGATTCTTTATGTTTTATCCCCTTTGCTAAAAGTGACCTGCTTAGAGGATTGTTTATGTTATTACCTTTGCTAAAAGTGACCTGCTTAGGTGATTCTTTATGTTTTATCCCCTTTGCTAAAAGTGACCTGCTTAGAGGATTGTTTATGTATTACCTTTGCTAAAAGTGACCTGCTTAGGTGATTCCTTATGCTTTTATTTCCCTTTGCTAAAAGTGACCTGCTTAGAGGAATGTTGATGTTTTATTGCCTTTGCTAAATGTGACTTGCTTAGGTGATTATTTTAGGTTTCCTTCCCTTTGTGCTAAATGTGACTTGCTTAGGTGATAGGTTTTCCTTCCATAGGTCCTGATGATAAGGTCCTAGTTCCCTGCGTGATTTCCCTACAGTGTTTAGGGTGGCGTAGGAGGTATTTTCCCTTTACCAGTAGTTACTGGTTGTATGCTACATTAACTATTTTCTGTGTTACAGTCATTATATGTTTATGTGCTAAGTGTTATACCTACAAGTATTATTTCTAAAAAGTGCATACCCCTGACAGTGGTCCAGGTGGCCCTGTCCTGTACATAATCCCTTGTAAATCTTGCCCGTGCCTGTTGGCACATTGTAAAGTTGTGTGTTATCTAATGTGTTTTTATTATTATAATACAAAGGCTATTTTTGATATAACCTTGTGTGGAGTTTCCTTTGTGGTGGGCCTAGGGTGTTGTCGCTGGGGTGCGCGCGCAAGCGCTTTACAAATCGCCTCTGAGATTGGCCTTGCTGCTCGCGTCGCGTTACCTAGAGGGTGAGCAGGGGTTGTCTTGGTGTGTAACTCCCTTGCCCTGACTTAGAAATGGTGATCCCTGACTGACTTTGGCGTGAGCATTGGCCGGCCGGGGGTCCCGTTTCTAACATTGGTGGCAGCGGTGGGATTGGACTTGTGTTTGCGCTGGGCTTTGGTTGTTGTCGCTGGGGTGCGCGCGCAAACGCTTTACACATCGCCTCTGAGATTAGCCTTGCTGCTCGCGCCACGTTACCTAGAGGGTGAGCGGGGGTTATCTTGGTGTGTGACTCCCTTGCCCTGACCTTGGAAGTGGTGGTCTCTGACTGACCTTGGCGCAAGCCTTGGCCAGCCAGAGGTCCCGTTTCTAACATTGGTGGCTAGCGGTGCGGATTGGACTTGCGTTTGCGCTGTACCACAGTGGCGACAGGCCACACTTCAAAACTCTGCAATTTTAGATAACCACATTTTGGGGATTATTGTTTTTTAGGGAAGTTCAGTTTTGCTTCTCCTGAAAGGTGTCATTTTGTAATTTCTGTCCAGTACATTTGTTCCCCGCCCTGCTCCCAGAGTTTGGTACCTGTGTCGCTAGTGGTCAGGTTGAGATAATCAGGGGTGGTAGAAACTGCCTTACCAGTCCGAGGGGAGGGTTGTGTGTGAATAAGTGTGTGTTACGCTGGACAGAGGAGTGCAAGTTCTGAGATAGGAATCTTGCCGAATTTTGTTGATTGTATACTCCTGTTTAGCTCAGACCCCCAGGTTCTCTGTGTCAAACTCTTCTTGAGAACGTCCGCCAAAATGGAGCCTGTTTTTGATCTCTGTTGTCTTTTTAGGTACAGTAGGTCAGAGCTGGTCAGATTCTGTGAAGAGGGAGGCATGGAGGTGAGTGAGTTGGATACTCAGTCCCAGCTTAGGGACAGCCTGATCCAATGGCAAAAGGGTCAGTGGGATCTTGAGTACAGTGAGAGAGATAGGGCCCGGGCCGCACGTCATGAGGATGGTGAGTCTGTGGAGAGCCCTGAAGATTCTGATGAAGAATGTGAGTTGTATGATGATGACAGTGGATGGATGTCAGCAGATAGTGAGGACCCCATAGATAGGGAGTCCCTTGCTGGGTCCAGTGTCCGCGCCCCATCCCTTTCCCTTTCCCCAGAGGAGTGGTTGGATAGGAAGGAAGAGAGGGCCTTGTTCAGGGAGAGTAGGTTATCCCCTGAGTGCAATTGTAATTGTCTGGATTCCCCAGGGAGGGTGGAGTCCAGTGGTGGCAGCTTTTTAAATATAGGTGTAGACAGTCCCACTCTCAGTTCCCCGAGTATGTTGCCTGCTTCCCCCGCAGAAGAGTTTGGGTTGAAGTTCAGGAGACTTAGGAAACAGCCTCATCAGTCTTGGGAAGACTTTGAGGACGAATGTTGTGGAGCACTGTTTGATTGGGAAGAGGCTCACGTGAACGACAAGTCTGGCAGTTTATTTAGCATGGTTGTCACAGAGCACCTGCTCAGTTATTGTTCACCAGGGTTGCGCCAGCACCTGTTGAAGTTTGGATCGTTTATTGCATGTGAGCTTGCAGCGGAAGCAGATCGCTGGGACAGTGCGAGAGGTTCTTTTGAGTTACTAGTGAGTGATTCCAACAATAGTGGGTCAGGTGTCTTCCAGCCCAGTGTGGTGGAGGAGGGTGAGAGTAGCCCATCTAGGTCCTTGGTTAGTGAGAAGGGTGTAGGGGCTGACTGCCTGTCTCAGTGGAGCGGGAGTGAGTGTGTGACCGAGAGTCCCCAGACGCCCGAAGCCCTGTCACAGAGCCTGGATGGTTTCTTTAGGGAACACCAGGAAGGGAACCTAGACTTGCCTGTTAGTTCACTTGAGGGAGATCCCCTAGTGGGTAGAGGACCTGGAGCATCTGTAAGCGGAGCTTCCATGGTTCTAGAGTCTGGCAGTACCGCTCCAGTAGGGAGAGTACAGAAGTCCAGTGAAAGGAGTGATTTGGGGATAGGATGTGAGTCCCCAGAAGTCCTGGAGTGCCAGGCACAGGTTCCACCGAAGGTTTTAGACCAGATGTTGGATGGCCAGGTTCAGGATCAGCCTGACCTGAAGGGTGGGACTACTGTAATCAGTGTCCTGACCAGTTCTTTTTCCAGAGGTACCGCCCCGGTTGGGAGGGAGCAGGACTCTGGAAGGGGGTGCAGAGGGTGGGAGAGCCCACCTCTGACCCCGGTGCAACCTGAGGGGTTAAACCCTAGGTTGGGAGAATGTTGTTTAGAGGGAACCCCTCGCAGGAGGAGGAGGAACCCTAGAAGAAGAGGTAAGGGGAGGAGAGCCTTCCCTGAGACTCCTGGTCCACCTAAGGTTGTAGATCCTAGGCTGGAGAACCAGTGGCAGTCTAGCCCTGTCTTACAGACAGGAAGAGTGGAGCATGGCTATTATGTGCCAGGGGTTACTACCCCCCACTTTGTGAGTAGGCAGGATCCAGTGGTACCTGGGTGGCCTAGGGCCTGGTCCTGGCCGAGGGCAGCTGGAGAGTATCAGTGGGGTACCCCAGTTAGTCCCTACAGTAGTTTAGAAGGAACCCTAGGGGTTCACCGTGGCGTAAAACAGGAGGGTGTCCCTGCAGTTGTGGGCCCGCGTCCTTGTTTTATCGCCCCAAGCAGGGAAGCCCATCACGGTGGTGATCGGTCTGCCCTGCGTTTTGGCTGGAAGGGGGTCGTGTTAGACTTGGGCCTTAGGGCAGGTTCACCCCTAATCTTTTTGCTTTTGTTTGTGACCCTGGGTAGTGATTTTTGGGTCTCTGCGCACTTTTTCCCTGTGTCCCAGAATAAAGTGCGTGCGTGTAGTATGGCTGGCCTGCCCTCCCATAGGAATGCATGGGGAATGTGTGTGTCCATGTTAGTTCCTGATGTGTGGGGAGTGCAGGCTCGAGTTTAGTATGTGTGAACTCGTGAGAATGAATGCTGCGCGATGGTATGTGCGGCTTGTATGTGTCTAGAAGGGAAGTGCTACTTCTGGACATTGATATGTGTGTGCAGTGAGGGTGCTGGAGCGTGATTGGCTGGAGCTGGCTGGTATGCCAGGCTCCAGGAAGTCTGGATGGGTCTGCCTGGTGGTGAGTGTGAGATCAGCATGAGTGATGTGTGGGAGGAGTGCACCTGGGTCCTGGATGGGCTAGGTTTTTCCCCACACAATGCTGGCTCCGCCCCCCTGTGGTGTGTCTAACGACCCTAGCCTCCCCAGTGAATGAAAGGGGTGGTTGGGCCATCAAGGGTGCTCCAAAGCCAGCTGCAACTGGTTTCCCCCCACCCTGCACCCTGAAACAAAGGATTTCACAGTATAAGAAGGGGCTGTGTCCCCTTACAATTTGTTCTGTTCTCTTCCAGGATCCTTGCCAGAGGGGGCTGTTGCTGCTGCTGGGGCCAGGAGGACCGCCACTTGGCTTGTCTCCCTGCCTGGAGACCCAGTGTGCTGGCTCTGGCCCTGCCTTGCCCCCCCCCTGCCTGCCTCCAGACCCTGCTGGAGCTTTGCTGTTGCCTGGGAGCGCTGTTCCCATGTCCTTTAGCGCTGGGGAGCGCTGTTTATTTTCCTTAGCGCTGAGGAGTGCTTTATTTGAGCCCTTGGCGCTTGAAAGCGCTTCATTTTGGGTGCCTAGCGCTTGGGAGCACTTTTTGTGCAGCCGGTGCCCACCCGGCATCTGCCCGTTTTATTTTGCCGCTTTTCGGCATAGCGAGTGCCTACCTCGCTTTATATTTAATTTGGAAGCCGGTGCCCACCCGGCATTGCCCCGGTTTATTTAATTATTTAAAAGCTGGTGCCCACCCGGCATTGCCCCGAAATCACCGCCGCAGCCCAGATACAGTGAAGCCGTTGCCGGGCCGCTGCCTAGTGCGACCCGGAAGTACCGCCTCCGTATCCCCAGGGCCGCGCTGCCATTGGCGGCCCCAGAGGAAGTCAGGCGGATTGCCGTGTGACGGGGCCAGGCCGGAGAAGCAGGAAGCCGCCTGCCGCGTCTTTCCGAGGCTCCCGAGTGAGAGGGAGCCCCGGAGTAACAGAGGAGCTGCGAGACCGTCCCTCCAGCCGCCGCGTGACCCGGTAAGTGCCGGTAAAGGGAGAGGGGCGTCGGGACACATTGTCGGTGTCCGCCCCTCCCCCGTAGCGCGATCCCACGCTCGCTGTTGTGTGGAGCCTCGATAGGCTCCTGGGGGCAATTTGGTTATTTAGAGCCCGAGAGGCTCCCGCCCTAACGGTATTTACGAGCCCCGAGGCTCGTGGGGGCACATTGGTTTTCGGGCCCCGAGAGGCTCCACGCCCACATGTTTATTTAGAGCCCTGAGAGAGGCTCTAGGGGCATTTTAATTGTTTAAGAGCGCTGAAGCTCTGTAGTGCCAGCATAATTGTTTTTCGAGCCTGAGTGGCTCTTAGGGGACACAGGCAGCTAATTGGTTAGAGCCCCGAGGCTCCCACACTGTGTTTTGCCCCATTGTGTTCTTGAGCCCACGAGGCTCCCACGTTGGCCAGCAGTATTCACAACTGTCCAGCACTTAGTGGACAGTTGCTACGTTTAGGCTTGTGTTCTGTGCTGCCTGCGCAGCTTCCCTGACATTGAGACTCAGGGCATTTCAGCCCTTGCGAGGCCAGTTGGCCTGGGGGACAATTCTAGTGTGTGCTACATGCATCCTGCGCAATTTATGAGTTACTGCTTATGTGATTCCTGCGCAAATGTTCTACCTGCACCTCTGAATGTGTTTTAATGTTTCATGTGCAATTGTTTGTTATTACCTTTGCTAAAAGTGACCTGCTTAGGTGATTCTTTATGTTTTATCCCCTTTGCTAAAAGTGACCTGCTTAGAGGATTGTTTATGTTATTACCTTTGCTAAAAGTGACCTGCTTAGGTGATTCTTTATGTTTTATCCCCTTTGCTAAAAGTGACCTGCTTAGAGGATTGTTTATGTATTACCTTTGCTAAAAGTGACCTGCTTAGGTGATTCCTTATGCTTTTATTTCCCTTTGCTAAAAGTGACCTGCTTAGAGGAATGTTGATGTTTTATTGCCTTTGCTAAATGTGACTTGCTTAGGTGATTATTTTAGGTTTCCTTCCCTTTGCTAAATGTGACTTGCTTAGGTGATAGGTTTTCCTTCCATAGGTCCTGATGATAAGGTCCTAGTTCCCTGCGTGATTTCCCTACAGTGTTTAGGGTGGCGTAGGAGGTATTTTCCCTTTACCAGTAGTTACTGGTTGTATGCTACATTAACTATTTTCTGTGTTACAGTCATTATATGTTTATGTGCTAAGTGTTATACCTACAAGTATTATTTCTAAAAAGTGCATACCCCTGACAGTGGTCCAGGTGGCCCTGTCCTGTACATAATCCCTTGTAAATCTTGCCCTTGCCTGTTGGCACATTGTAAAGTTGTGTGTTATCTAATGTGTTTTTATTATTATAATACAAAGGCTATTTTTGATATAACCTTGTGTGGAGTTTCCTTTGTGGTGGGCCTAGGGTGTTGTCGCTGGGGTGCGCGCGCAAGCGCTTTACAAATCGCCTCTGAGATTGGCCTTGCTGCTCGCGTCGCGTTACCTAGAGGGTGAGCAGGGGTTGTCTTGGTGTGTAACTCCCTTGCCCTGACTTAGAAATGGTGATCCCTGACTGACTTTGGCGTGAGCATTGGCCGGCCGGGGGTCCCGTTTCTAACACACTGGTTTCGCCCTATTTAATGAATGGAATTCAAAGAACGAAAACACTTTGGTGGGTAATCCTTTTAAAAGATCAAGCTTGATCAACATACAGACATAAACAAGCTTCCTATTAAAGCTGAGAAGGATAAACCCAAACAGCTCAAATGTCTCCATGTAAAGGTGATAAAGGAATCTTGGGCACATGCAAGAAAACTATTCTGGAGACCCATTAAATAGGTACCAAACAGAATGTTGGTGGAGCAATGTTATATGGTTCCTACAAATTTAGTAGGACTGTGTATTATGTCAACAAAACTTCACAATATAGAGACCGATTCCACTTAAATCATCAGTAAATATGGATTTGGCTAGCTGACAGTAACACATTAGTGGAAAAAATATAACCCTTTTGTTTGTCAATTTTGCATGCCAAGGATGTCACAAATAAACAAGCATTTACAATGCAATGGTCTCGGCATTATTAAAGGTAGAGCTATTGGCAATGCTCATGACTTTTTTTTATCATAAATAAATGGCATTGTCATTTACAATGCCAATAGTTTAATCGTTAAATAAATGGCATTGTCATTTACAATGTCAATAGCTTAATCGCTCGCAAATGCATGACCTATTGCATTTACACCCACACAGAGCCACACGCACAAAGCCACCCACACATACATAAAGAGCCACCCACACAGAGTCATTCACAGATAGCCACCTACACAGAGCCACCCTCACACAGACAGAGCCACCCAAACATAGAGCCACCTACAAAAAAAGCTATCCACACAGAGCCACACACACACACACACACACACACAGAGCCACACACACACACAGAGCCACACACACACACACACAGAGCCACACACACACAGAGCCACACACACACACAGAGCCACACACACACAGAGCCACACACACACAGAGCCACACACACACACACACACACAAAGCCACACACACACACACAGAGCCACACACACACACACACACAGAGCCACACACACACACAGAGCCACACACACACACAGAGCCACACACAGAACGAGCCACACACAGACAGAGCCACACACAGACAGAGCCACTTATGATCCAAGCTTCTGCTAACTAAAGGCATAATGCCAACACTGATAGATATATGTAATAACCATATGGCTAGGCCCTCCTCATTAAGCCTCGAGTCTCACCCATCAAGTATGAAATCAAGGCAGTGTTCCTGAGTAAAAGTATAGCCCATCTCCCCCTTGGAATTACATACACATGGTAGCCGCTCAGGCAAGAGACATTATACCCGACACAATTCATCAAAGACTAGAAAATCCAGGCATCAAGCAAAACAAAGCAACATGTTCCCTAAGCAGGCTTACTGGTATAAGACTGTCAGCAGGTCTGCAAGAGCCAATACGTCACGGCAGGAAGGATGGGGGATGAATAGCTTTACCGGGACAGTTTAAATACTCCTGGCTGATGACACAGCCAGGGGTCAGGGAGCAAGAACAGGCAGGGGAGCAAGCAAAGCCAGTGGGCAGGGGAGCAAGCACAGCCAGGGGGCAGGGGAGCAAGCACAATCAGGGGGCAGGGGAGTAAGCACAGCCAGGGGGCAGGAGAGCAAGCACAGCCAGGGGGCAGGAGAGCAAGCACAGCCATTACGTTCCTTACACCACTGGTATGTACCCTCACAATTCGTGCCTTTGATATTTGACACCAGTAGCGCTGTACAAACTAGTGTACATTTACTACGTCATTGGTACTCTTGCAATTGTTAACTTGTACCTTGAAAGTATCCACACTGGTAGCGGTAATCCCGGCACGCCTTCCCTCTGGCAGCGCCACTAGAGAAAAGTAGAACCTTTAACTGGAACAATGCATTGACCTTCAATAGGTTTTAAAGCCAACAGAACTAATTTGACTTGCACTTGCAGGCCCACACGATCACTGCAATATGTGGAACTACATTTCCCAGCGTGCCTAGTGTTAGATGTAGAAAATCCGAACTGGTTGAAAATTGCCCTAAAAGACACTGAGTGAGTTAATCGCTATTGGTAAGGAACTTACAGTGTGCCTCTGGAAAAGGTAGCACTGGCAGATCTTAGTCCTGCTACTAATGAGTTTTACTTATCACCAAACGAGTCCTTACCTGTAATTCTGAAGAGCCCATGCAAGTCTGTCAGGAGACTGGTCAGCGCTTCGACCGTCATAGGTGCAGTGACATGTCCCAAGCTCACCTGGCTGCAGCATGGGGTGGCACCACTCGAAATACCGTCTGCGCATGTGCACAGCTTCGTTTACTCACAGTGAAGAGGAAGGAGAGTAAGAGCAATGCGCATGCGCTAGCTGGGTGCATGCAGAGGTTACGGGCCAGGTGTCTACTAGTTGTGAAGAGAGAGACGCACAACACGCGGTGACGTCGTGTGTACTCTGTGCCTGCGCAGAGTATGTTTCTCGTCCATAGGGAGTAAAGCTAGGGTGGTACGTGTTTGAATAGTGTGAAGTTAGTGGGCAGTGTTGGTCTGTGTGTCGCTGCTGACCATGCACGAAGAGAGGAAATGTTTTTCAAGAGTGGTAGTGACCGTGCATGTTAACAGTTGTGAACACGCTATTTTTTGGGATTCGAAATAAGACTAACTTCGTTTGCCGAATAACTTGTATTGGAGTTATACATCGAGTATATGTATCTACAAGAGAGACTTTGTTTGTCGATGGCATTGCCCCCAAAGCAAGGATAATTTGCTAAGAGCTCACCGAAAGAGTGAGCGATCATTAGGCCATGGAGCATATGTACTATTCACGGAGCTGCCACACACACCTAACTATTAACTTTCTGTTATGTAAGGTTTGATAATGCACTTCTGCTGTTTCAAGTTCGTTAAATATGCTTTTGGATTTCCCAATATAACGGTGCCTGGTTTATCGAATTAGGAACGATGGAAAGACGAGTCAGCAGTGTGTATCTCGAAAGAGTGTTTAGCTCACTGAACCATCCTGCTGTTACTTGGCACCTCGATAGCAATCGTCTCCCCAATATTTATTTTGACATTTCAGAGTACCCATGCAAGGTTTGTCTTTCTCAGGACGCTGCTCTCCTGGTTTTACCAAGCAGCAAAATGGCAGCCGCAAAGCTTCGAAAATTTCGGAATCCAGGTCGTGTTTTTGGCGTGCTGAGTGACGGATGACGTCACAGGGCGAAAGAACGCCAAAAACACGCCCCCGAATCCGAAAGAGGCAGGGCTTTAATGGAGTGATGCCCCTCTCCTCCAATGGCCGGCCTCCGTTTAGGAAGCCAGCCAATGGGGGAGAGAGGCGGGTTCAAGCCCCCCTAACTCAAAAACATAAAATCTTCGGACTCCGCCCACTGCTACGCAGTGCGACGGTCTGAGACCTAAAAATCATATGAGAATACATTTTAAAATATTTATTGAAAATATCTAATTCTTGTAAATAAAACATGAATTAGGTTATTAGACAGATGACACCTCATTGTTATAAACATTATTAGAATTTTGAAAAATACAAATAATTCAACCATGTCAATTGTTCCTAATGTTATTCACATCTATCACTGGTATATCTATATTAGAATGAGCAGATCAGGAGTACCATTCTGCCAGACCTGTTGGCAAAGGTGTAACCCCATACCTTAGTATAATGTGTCAGGAAGCCCGCCTCAGTCCATTAACAAATGCAATCTGTCTTAGTGTGCAGGCCTGCACACTTCTCTTAGACTGGCTATCTCTCCTCTTTCCCCAGATGAAGGCTGGGGCCTGCAGAGCTGCATCTCAGCTCACAGCAGCTTACATGACAACTTTGCTGTGAAATTCCTCTCACCAAGTTCAGCATGGCTTCTGTTTAAATAATAAAACATCCGCCTTATTGTACTGTGCCAGAGGTGCAGAACAACATCTTTAGTTAGTCGAGGGAGAAGGAATTGTCTCTTACGAGCACAAAATAAAACAAAGGCATTGCATTCTAATATGCGCAACCCTAGAACTAACTGTGCAGACTACAAGATAGCAATACCTACCAGGAATAAATGCTTTTATGGCACTTCCTCGTGTTAGGGGAAAGCGTGCAAACCACCATCAGAAAAAGATATTATTTTGCAAAAAGGAAAACTAAATAGAGAACAAATGTAAGCTCTACAAAAGTGCAATTAAACATTTAAGGTAGGGATAGGTGGTAGTTGCCCTGTTATGTGCTCGGGGACTAGATAGTATATCTTTCAGGATTTTGTTTGTGGGTTTCTGGGAGCTAGTGCTTTTCCCTCTTATATCTTGCAATATTTATCTTACTTCAATTTCTATTAAGCTCTCTTACTTGAATTACAACATCATCTTTTGCAGTTGTCCTCCTATGGCATGATTTAGAATAATATTTAGTGCATTTAGATGCACCAACTGACATTCCCAACCCATATCAACCCCTCATTCCTTCTTCATCCACAGCCCCTGCCTGCTCCAGGGTTCACCCCCACAAAATAGTGATTTCTAGGTCCAATTCTCGCCCTTGGATGAAATCTCTATACTCAACATGCTCACAACACTGAAACCCTCAAACCACTTCAGTAATCCCTTACCCTCAAGTTTTTTCAGCGAGATGAAGAGGTCCTTAGTCCCACTCTGGACCTAAATAGTAAATGCATCCCTACTGCAAGGTGTGATTCCAGATTGTCTAAAGTCAGGATAGGTTACGCCCATTCTTAAATAAAACACTGTAGATCAAGACAACCTTAATAAATTCCGTCCAATCACTAGCATTCCAACTTTGTCGAAGCTCCTTGAGAAATGTGTTTAGGTCCACGTTGATCAGTTTTAGCTTCAGGATCTGGTTTTCTTAGGGCCATACAACTGAAATGGCCCTTACTCACATAGTAGGCAATGTTCTAAAATTGCTGGATTGGAACAAAGCCTGCCTCCTTATCCTCCTTGACCTCTCATCCGCTTTTGATATGGTTAAACATGACAACCTCCTGGACTTCCTCGAACGAAGGATGGGTTACTCAGTTTCTTCGCAACAGAACACAAAGAATTAAAGTCAAACAAGTCCTCTCCAATTCTACTCGGATCACACTTAGCGTCCCTCAGGGGTCCTCGCTTTCACCCACACTCTTTGACTTGTTGATAAAGCATCTAAAAGAAATTTTCAAATCATCCAACATTCACTATCACATGTATGTGGATGACACCCATCTGTACCTGAAAATCTCCTACCCAGAAGATATCAGGTCACTCAACTAAACCCTACTCAAAACCCAACACTGACTGACTTCCAACCATCTCAAGCTAAACTCCATCGAAACGAAGTTCCTCCTTATCTCTCCACCTAAAAGGCTCCCATTATGGTGGGATACATGAAACACATAACGGTTCTCAACTGTATGCCACACATCATTGATTCCACAACATCTCTTCGAAAAATACTTGACAAGACCTTGAACATGTAGGAGCACATCAGCTCAGCCACCAAAGGAGCCAACTTCCAAATGAGCATCCTATGAAAGATAAAACCTTTCTTCCCCTGGATGACTTCAAGTCTGCTGTTCAAGAGCTAGTCATTTCCAGGTTGGAGTATGGTAGTGCAACTGTCTGTGGTCTGCCTAGCTTCAAGTTGGCACTGCTCAGGGCCTCTCTGAATTCGGCTGTAAGGGTTATCACAGGAACCACAAGAAATAACCAAGTCACACCAGCTCTGAAATACCTAAACTGGCTTCCATTTGAGGCTAGGATACATCTTAAAATTGCTTGCATGACCCACAAAGCCCTTCACTTTAACACTCCTTTGTACCTAGCTCAAAAACTGGAACTCTCTGGTGGTTGCAGGTCTTCTAGGAGCTCCAGCACCTTGTTGCTGAAACCACAAAAATTAAAAAGAAATAAAACTTATTACCGAGCCTTCTCTAGTATTGCCCAGAGAATCTGGAACTCCTTGCTTCCGGAAACCAGACTGAATCCCTCAATGGCGACATTCAAAAAAGAAGTAAAAATCACTACTGATAAATACTTTCTGAACAGAAACTGTACCTATTCTGTCCCTGGTACCATGTTATGATGCTTTCATCACACGTTTGTTTTTCCTCCTTGTATGGACTCCCTCTCCCAGACGGGCACAGCTACATCCTGTTTCATTCCTGATCGTATGGTTGTTGGCAACATCCTTATTTGTTATTGCTTTTATAAGGTCATGTATATTCTCCTTGCAGTGTTGCGGTATATCCTCTATTGTACACCTGTATCTTGCATATGCTTGTTGTTGCTCTGCCACTCTCGATTTTGTCCCTCGCACTATATAAAATTCAATAAATAAATACATTTATTTCCTTTTTATAGTTTTTGATGAGGGACTTTCTTGGATGTAGGTGTAGCCCATGTGATTTAGTAACTGCTTTTCTTTCTGTAAAGTGATACATTTGTCTGCCTCTGTCATTGTGTCTGTACGTAGTGTAATAGTAAGAATAAGAAATATGTTTTAACTTTTACACGTTTGCTATTAATAGGGCATCAGGTTTTTTGCATTTTTTTTATCCATATTTGTTTGTGGGCCATTTTATCTGTATTTATCCTTATTTATTTTGTGTCCTGCAAATCAATGAAGTTGTAAACCTGTACATTTCCATATTTATTTAACTGATAGTAGCGCACTCATACTTTGATGTCTGTCGCATTTTAGCTATTTAAGGTGTCAAATATTATATAACACTTCATCCACTGGCGAATACTAGCATTATACCACAAATGTATATTGACACATGCAGTTATTTAAAGAAATTTCATCTTGTTTCTTAATTTCCCATGCTGTCCATCTGCTCAGCTGGTGAGCTATAATTCATGAAAGGCAGCACGGAGAGTCACTTAAAAGTAGCACAATTTTCTATATTTATCCACTTAAAAAAATGCAGACAGAAAGCACATTGTTTTCTGTCTGTATTTATCTGTAATAATCCGTAAAAACTGAAAACAGGGAGTGTTAGTTATTAATATGTTAAACAATGCAATTACTGCTAGTTTGTATACCTACATGTATGTTCGGTTGAGATGTTTCAAACGGTTTTGCAGCTTTACCATTGGGGGTATTTTAATGTAGGCCGATGTTTTATTTTCTGTTGAATGAAAAAAACATTTGTTACCTTTTAAATGGTATTTTGTTGATAGCCGGTAGAGGTTGAGGTCATTGGGTTTAATTTTGGTCCCTATTTGGGTGCGTTCATAATTTGTTATTTCTTTCTGTATACTTACTTTGTTATATCTTTTTGCTCATTAGTGATAATTGGTATTTTCTGGCAGTTTATCAGTTTTTAAGTTGTAGATTCTTTTCTTTTTGGAAGTTTATGCAAAAAGATAATAGTTAGGGAGTGTTAATATATCTTTTGCTATTTTACATTTTTAAGTTTCATAATAGTTAATTAAGTTTTTGTTTAAATATAAGTATTTCTTACTTGGTTATGTAGTTGTTCAGATGTATATTTTTCTTCTTTAATGGTTTGTTGAGAGAATCAGGTGGAGTTTTCTAGTCTTGCAGTGTTTGCCGTTTTTGAAGTATTTATTTGTTTAAAGTAGTGTGCCTTTTATATTGCTGTTTTAATTGTTTGTGTAATTTCATTGGTTAAAGTTGTATACAGTTTTATTTTATTGGTTGGTTTAGTTTAGTTTGAATTGCTTTTACCAGTTGAGTCCTTCTAAGGTAAATGCTAATTTAGGTTTAGCTTTTATGTATAGTATCTAATTTTGCCGAAACGCGAACGCGTCTGTCTGTTGTTGCAATAAACAACCTTTGAAACCAGCCCCGTGAGTGCGGATATTTCTTTTCCGAGCTGAGAAGAATTTGGAGCATAATATATATATATATTATATTTTGTAATATTTAGGTTGGTCTTTGAATGTTTGTATTAAGGGGCCTATTATGATTGCGGTTTTCCCGCATCCTCCGGGCCGGCGGAAGCCACCGCCGGCCCGGAGGATGCGTGAAAGGCATGCTTTTCCGCGGCGGCTTTTCCGCCGTGGAAAAGCATACAGACTTTCACTTCGGGGGCCCTTTGCAGGCCCCCATGGGTGAAGGTGGGGTGGCGGGGTGCACATGGGGGGTACCTATGGTACCCCCCTGCATTTGCGTGCACAAAGCAGCAGGCACTGCGCGGTGCCTACCGCTTTGTGCATGCAAATGCGATGCATGCATTTTTAACCTTGCGGCGGTCACATCCTAATCTGCACGGAGGGAACGCCGCGGCCCTTGCGGATGTTCCCTCCTGCTCAGGGGTCGCAGACGGACTCAAATCCGTCCGCGATCATAATTGGCCCCTTAGTGCTAGTTTTTTGGGAAGTTTTATTGTATATGTGTTAGATATATAAGCATTTTGGGGTGAATGGCAAATATTTTGTTTTATAGTATATTTTTATTTAATCTAAATAAGTGTATAACAAGTTTAGGGTTTATTTGAAGTAATAGTTTTATGTGACAAGTGTTTTTTTAATCATTTTTGTTAATAATTATTTAAGTTTTTGGCCTATAATATTGTAGTCGATATTGTGTGAATTGATATTTTTGACATATTATATGTTTATTTAAAGGTAATAATATTTTTGTTCTTGTTGTATATAAACATGGATATTCCTAACAACGATGTTTGTGTTCTCAATATTTGTGTTTTTTATAGTTAAATATATAAAGTTGATATTTTTGTTATAAAGATTTAATTTCTAATATTCCTGTGGTTTGAAATTTTATGGATCGACATTATGTCAGTGATCTGCGCATCAGAGTCTACTTCTTAGATAGGGGACACTTCCTTGCTTTAACCTGCTGCCATTGAGGACGCTGACAGACCTGCTTGTTGGCCTTAGGAACTGCTGCCTGTGAGGACGCTGTGAGACCCGTTTTTCTGCGCTACGACTTGCGGAACCCGCTTCGCGGGTCCCGCTGCGCCCTACTCCCGCTTCAGAGTCCTGGAAAGTATTAATTGACAAAGTGTGTTTTGGCAGGGCTGCGAGCGAGTGGGTGCCGGACTTCTAGGACCAGAAGCCCCGGCGACACGTGCCTTGCGTCACCTGGCCGCTCTCCCTGTCAAACACGCCCCTCCTGCACACTAGAAAGGAGGGGAGGAGGATATCGTCGTGGGACACTTCCTTGCTTTAACCTGCTGCCATTGAGGACGCTGACATACCTGCTTGTTGGCCTTAGGAACTGCTGCCTGTGAGGACGCTGTGAGACCCGTTTTTCTGCGCTACGACTTGCGGAACCCGCTTCGCGGGTCCCGCTGCGCCCTACTCCCGCTTCAGAGTCCTGGAAAGTATTAATTGACAAAGTGTGTTTTGGCAGGGCTGCGAGCGAGTGGGTGCCGGACTTCTAGGACCAGAAGCCCCGGCGACCCGTGCCTTGCGTCACCTGGCCGCTCTCCCTGTCAAACACGCCCCTCCTGCACATTAGAAAGACAGGGGAGGAGGATATCGTCGTGGGACACTTCCTTGCTTTAACCTGCTGCCATTGAGGACGCTGACAGACCTGCTTGTTGGCCTTAGGAACTGCTGCCTGTGAGGACGCTGTGAGACCCGTTTTTCTGCGCTACGACTTGCGGAACCCGCTTCGCGGGTCCCGCTGCGCCCTACTCCCGCTTCAGAGTCCTGGAAAGTATTAATTGACAAAGTGTGTTTTGGCAGGGCTGCGAGCGAGTGGGTGCCGGACTTCTAGGACCAGAAGCCCCGGCGACCCGTGCCTTGCGTCACCTGGCCGCTCTCCCTGTCAAACACACCCCTCCTGCACACCATAGGTCCACGTACTTAAGAGGAAGGCTCCCCCCGCTGCGCGGGAGAAGCCCGGGACAAGGACGGGACCGTCTGTGGCCGTCAGGGGCCGACGGAGGCCGGGCTGGGCCACCCCCTTTTTATCATACATGTTCTTGGCGGTTGGATTGTAAACTCTGACTACTTGCATATTTCACTTGGACTTCGTATTTTACTGTGTTGTCACCATTTTGTATTATTCTAAGCTCAAGGGACTTTCCTACCAGTTGCAGTTTACTGACATTGTAATAAAGCAACCATGCCCACCCCAGTCTCTAACATTTTACCTAGCTCTGTAGGGGTATCCATTCTTGGCCCACTTGACAAGTATTTTGCCAGAGCCAAAATAGAGGTGGACAGAGAGATCACCCTTGCGGAAAGGCGTGCTGAACGCAGACTTTCAATTGAATTACTCAAGAAGCGACCACCTGCCTTACCGCTGATCTCTGAGTCCAATATCATCACAGACTCACCTATTCGAAATGAATCAGATGCATATTTATTTGATACGGACAACATTCCCCTTATCTTCCAAGACACCCATGTAGTATTAGACGACACTCTAACTCCTCCCGATTTAAATACATTGGAGAGAACCCAAATATCGAACTCTCTGGTGGACTTAAGTACTCCTCTGCTGAGCGAAGTAGCTCCTTTACATAATATAAATGTGCCATCCCCGTTATTCACTCCCCTGGTTCCTGACGCCCCCCTCACCAACACTTTGGGCAAGAACCAAAAAAAATCTTTATCGACAGGGACCAGTAGTGTTAATCGATCCCCGCCTAGAAAACGGAGAAGAAAAGGATGGGCAAATAAGGGGGGTAGATTTCCACCATTTGTTACCTGTAATATGTATCCATCTCATAAGAGAATTACAGAGGTAGAGAAGGGTGATACAAATTCTGCCCCCAACTATGAAGGGTTGCTCGAGGGCATTGAAAAACTTCTAAAATCATTAGTAATGCCACTTATTAAAAGGATAAAAAGGCTGGGGGAGGCTATGGAACAGATCAGGGAAGGAAAAAACATTACACCTCAGAAGCCACTTAAAAATCTTAACAAACCACAGATCATTAACCAACCAGGTCCACAGTTTAATATCAGCTCAAAGAACAAAACCGTTTTAGCTAATACGCGGAAAACCCAAGAGACTAGTAACGCTATCACAACTGCTGTGATCCCAGATAAAGCTAAGCCACACCTTGGTGATCTGAAATCTGCACTCAAGAGAACTGATCCTCCACCTAGGGCCGCCAGAACATTTAAACCTAAAGTTAATGATGTGGCGGATCTACCCCCTGAGTCAGTAAATTATGTTATCATACTTACCGGTGTTCCGACTCTATCAGGTGGAACTACCGAACATAACACTAGTCTCAGGAATAAAGTGATTCACTGGCTGAGCAAAAATCGACCCCTTCCATCCCATCTCAATGGTGACATCGTCTCCGTGAGACGTTGTAATTGGGTGGGCATTCGACCAAAAGAGACAGACGGGGATGTGATCATAGTTAATTTTAAAGATCACAGGTTGGTAACATATATTAGCGACTGGTTCTCTGGGAAATGCGAGGGAGGCATATCCACACGGAACCTTAGCTATTTTTACCCTGAAACCCTTATGACGCAACCCAGTATACCCTCACAGGGATCTGCGCGCCATCCTCTGATCACTAAAAGATCCAATGTACCACGTACACCTGATACATTTTGGAACCAGCCAGCCTTAAGTTTCCATGACACATATGATATAACTGCGCATCAACAAACTCCCATCAATCATCCACCAACGATGCGTAGTTACGTACTGAGACAACAACCTGCCCCCAACCAGCGTGCCCATTGTTATGACACCCGGTATGACAATCTTTTGCCCCAGTATAGGGGCGTCAACCGACAACAATATGTGGCTTTCAATAAACATCCTAATAATATTAACCCTAGGGACTACTGGGACATACCACTAGCAAACTTCTATTACCCCCTGTGCAGCTTGGATGAAAATGAATGACTTCATGTCTCTCACTCTAATATCAAGGCATATAATTCTGAGCCGAGGAAGGGCAATACCGATTATAGAAGTAGAAATTTGGGATCACTGACATAATATCGACGACACAAATATCGAGATACACAAATATCGAGTCAAAAATATCGATTGACAAAATATCGACTCCCTATCTTCAAACAGGTAAGTACCAAAATATCGACTCCAAAATATCGACTTACAAAAATATAGACTGTCAAAATATCGATTTTTTTAAATGTCTTAAAATTAAGTTAAAACTAATATAGTAATAAATATATTTAATATAAACTTAGAAATAATTAATAAAAAAATGTAATTTTAATAAATAATTTATATAAATAAAAAAAATATATCACCAAAAATTACACACACACACACACATATATATATATATATATATATATATATATATATATATATATATATATATATATATATATATATATAAACATATTATTAAATAAACATATATAATATTTTAGAAAATGTTTAAAATTTATTGTTACAACTATAGTGAGTTCAACATTATCAAAAGTGTTGGATAGCGTAGAGGTCAAATTTACTACTCCCACTCCAGTGGGTGCAACAGTAGGGAAAGCGCTGGATAGCGTAGAGGTTAAAATTACTATTCCCACTCCAGGGATGTATGACGTTACAACGCATACTTTTACAACGCCTACCATTACAACAAAACTTTTACAACGCAAAAACTTTTACAACGCATACATTTACAACGCAAGATTTTACAACGCATATACCTGTACAACGCATACCATTACAACGTAAGTATTGGTAAGTATATAATAATTTTTTGAATATAAATTAATAAAAAATATAATATAATTTAATATAATTTAATTTTATTAAATAAATTTAATTTAAATGTAATTTTACTTTATTTTTACAAAGTACCCCTGTACCCCAAAAACCCAAAACTGACCCTGAACCCTAAAAATACCCCTTTACCCATAAACTGAAAACTGACCCTGAACCCTAAAAATACCCCTTTACCCAAAAACTGAAAACTGACCCTGAACCCTAAAAATACCCCTTTACCCATAAACTGAAAACTGACCCTGAACCCTAAAAATACCCCTTTACCTAAAAACTGAAAACTGACCCTCATCCCTAAAAATACCCCTTTACCCCAAAAACTGAAAACTGACCCTGAACCCTAAAAATACCCCTTGACCCCAAAAACTGAAAACTGACCCTGAACCCTAAAAATACCCCTTTACCCAAAAACTGAAAACTGACCCTGAACCCTAAAAATACCCCTTTACCTAAAAACTGAAAACTGACCCTGAACCCTAAAAATACCCCTTTACCCAAAAACTGAAAACTGACCCTGAACCCTAAAAATACCCCTTTACCCAAAAACTGAAAACTGACCCTGAACCCAAAAAATACCCCTTTACCCAAAAACTGAAAACTGACCCTGAACCCTAAAAATACCCCTTTACCCAAAAACTGAAAACTGACCCTGAACCCTAAAAATACCCCTTTACCCCAAAAACTGAAAACTGACCCTGAACCCTAAAAATACCCCTTTACCCAAAAACTGAAAACTGACCCAGAACCCTAAAAATACCCCTTTACCTAAAAACTGAAAACTGACCCTGAACCCCAAAAATACCCCTTTACCCAAAAACTGAAAACTGACCCTGAACCCTAAAAATACCCCTTTACCTAAAAACTGAAAACTGACCCTGAACCCTAAAAATACCCCTTTACCCAAAAACTGAAAACTGACCCTGAACCCTAAAAATACCCCTTTACCCAAAATCCCAAACATATAACATTTTTAAAATAATTATATACTTACTAATACTTACATTGTAATAGTATGCATTATAACGGTATCTGCGTTTTAAAAACATGCTTTGTAAATGTATGCGTAGTAACATTTTTTGCAATTTAAAAGTTTTGTTGTAATGGTAGTGCATAGTAAAAGTAGCGTTGTAAACGTTGCATACCCACTCCAGTGGGTGCAACAGTAGGGAAAGTGTTGGATAGCGTAGGGGTTAAAATTACTATTCCAACTTCAGAGAGTGCAATAGTAGGGAAAGTAAATACTTCACAAATATATATAAATAACATAAATAGTAATACCAATTACAAATAATTAAAATATTAAAAAAGTGTATAAAAATATTAAATATTTATTTATAAAAACAAAATAAAAATATTTAATTATAAAAATTGCCTACTCATACTAATTAATTACCTATTAACAATAAATTAATTTACAATTTAAAAATTAATAAATTATTTTCAATTACCAATTATATTTTAATTAATTACCAATTAATAATTAATTAACAATTAATTCTAAATAAATATCAATAAATAAATTAACATATTTAATAAATTATAATTAAATTACTTCCCACCCTATTCCCCTATAAACACACAACCCGCAACAGAAAATAAATTACTAAAATTAAAATATTTATCAATTAATCAATTATAATTAATTACCAATTATATTTTAATTAATTTCCAATTAATAATTAATTAACAATTAATTCTAAATAAATATCAATAAATAAATTAACATATTTAATTAATTATAATTAAATTACTTCCCACCCTATTCCCCTATAAACCCACAACCCGCTACAGAAAATAAATTACTAAAATTAAAATATATATCAATTAATCAATTATAATTAATTACCAATTATATTTTAATTAATTACCAATTAATAATTAATTAACAATTAATTCTAAATAAATATCAATACATAAATTAACATATTTAATTAATTATAATTAAATTACTTCCCACCCTATTCCCCTATAAACCCACAACCCGCTACAGAAAATAAATTACTAAAATTAAAATATTTATCAATTAATCAATTATAATTAATTACCAATTATATTTTAATTAATTACCAAATAATAATTAATTAACAATTAATTCTAAATAGATATTAATAAATAAATTAACATATTTAATTAATTAGAATTAAATTACTTCCCACCCTATTCCCCTATAAACCCACAACCCGCTACAGACTTATATTACACAAAAAATAAAAATTATTATTAACTTACCTTAAATTCGATATTTTTGTTGTCTATATTATGTCTAGTCGATATTATGTCCATTCTATATTTTTGATTCGATATTATGTCCATTCTATTCGATATTAATTTTCTCTAGTCGATATTTTTGTTGTCTATATTATGTCTAGTCGATATTATGTCCATTCTATATTTTTTACTCGATATTCTGTCCAGTCGAAATAAATGACTCGATATTATGACTGTACACCAGAAATTTGAATAGGGATAAACACTTGGTAGGGAGGCATGAGCATACTGGGGGTGATATTTGCAACATAATTAAGGACAATTTACTGGAGGCAAATAGCGGTCCTTCACCACCCCCTGACGATCCTATAGGTGGGGAGAATATGGGAACTAGCCTCGAGGCCATTATTTTACATAGTGCCCAGAGCACTATTGGTGGTTCTATTGACAAATCTGATAAACAATGGTCAATTAATTTCTGGAACATAGCTGGTCTTTTGTCAAAACTAGAGAACCCTGACTGGAAGTTATTTATGGACAATAGTGACGTAATTTGCTTACAAGAGACTTGGGTGAAGAAAGATCATCATTTATGTGGTTTTAAAACTGTGTCTACCCCTGCTGTTAGTTCTATGCATGGGCGAGCAAAAGGGGGGATATGTACGTATATTTCGAATCGATTGTCTTGTAAAATACAAATGCTTTTTCAGAATCCTTTTTTCCATATTGTGGGGGTTCACTTTGGTGACACGGTTTCCATATTATTGGTCAATTTTTATAATAATATTCCAACAGCCGATCTAGGGATGGTTCTGAAAACCATGACTTTCGAACTGGATAGTATTTTAAACGCTTCTAACAGACTGTATACGATAATTTGGGGTGGGGATTTTAATTGTACCCTTTGTGATAGATCTGGTACTGGCATTTGTGGTCTTTCTATGGCAAGCAACGACAACTTATCCCACTTTGAACATTCACTGTTGGGGAACGCCCTAAATGAGATCTTGTTTAAATATGATTTAGGGTTTGCTAACGAAGTAAGCCAAAATAAGACCGATTTCTACCCAACCTTTAATGGCAGAGGTTCAATGTCCATTATAGATTTCGTACTTGTTTCATCGTGTTACAGGGATAGTGTAATCAAATGTAATGTTTTGAATTCTCCTCTGAGTGACCATTTTCCAATTAGGTTAATCCTCAGGGATGCAAGGGTAGCTGTGCAGATTAGAGCTGCTGTTTTTTCAACGGACATAGATATTCACAGGCAAAACGGATATGCTCTTAAATGGACCAGGGAGATTCCCGATGTCTTTTTGAATGCTCTTGTTAGTACCTGTGGTTCAAACTTTGACGTTTGTCTGGATCATGACTCTGAGGATGCCAAAATCATAACTAACTTTAAGGTAATAATATCAAACATCAAAAAGGGGCTTTGGGTAAATTTTAAGTCTAATAATAAACAATCCAAAGTTAAAGGATGGTTTTCACCAGCCTGTAGCAAGGCCTATAAAAAACTTAAACTAGCATTACAACAGACAACTAGAAACCAACCACTCATAAAGACCCTTCGTAAAGATTATAAGTTGGCACTTAAAAATCAAAAACTACAGTTAAAAAATAAAGCCTGGTCCGACATTTTGACGGCCGTAGAATCAAAGGATATGACTTCTTTCTGGAAAGCTATCAATGCTCCCTTTTTTAACGATAGCACCAAAGCTCGCATAGAGATTGCCATTGATGAACGGGAATGGGTTAAGCATTTCGAAAAATTATATAACCCTGCACCGCCTAGCATAGACTCTCCTTTACTGTCCCAGGACATGACTAAACACTCAGCAGGAGTACAACTTGACTTCACTCTTGAGGAAGTAACAAAGGGTATTAAGTCGAGCCTAGGGGGTAAGGCACCAGGACCCGACGGGGTTCCAGTAGATATCTATAAAAAGGATATTAGTCTCTGGGCCCCGTTACTTACTAGATCTTTCAATGCTGCCATCTCTCATGGCCTTCTCGACACATGGTTTAAATCAATTATTATCCCTATTTTTAAAAAAGGAGATATATCCAACTGTGCCTGTTACCGGCCTATTTCTTTGCTGGACTCTAATATAAAAATTATTGGTAGAGTTATCCTAGATAGACTCCAGAAATGGGCCGAGGAATCCCATATAATTACCGATCTTCAATATGGGTTCCGAGAAGGGGTCGGCACTATTGAGCAAGCTCTAAATATTTCAATATTAACAGAAAAGTACACTACAGCTAAGAAAGGAAGATTATACCTAACGTTTTTAGACCTTACCTCAGCTTTTGATTTTGTAAATCACAGCAAACTGTGGACTATTCTAACTAACCTGCGAGTAGATCCAAACATTATTTGTTTCTTAAGACAACTATATAGTAAAGCTAGTGCTATGGTCAGATACGGCACGAGGGGCGAATGCACAAGGGAATTTAACATTAGTAGGGGCGTGAGGCAGGGGTGTGTCCTTGCCCCTTTTTTATTTTCTATTTACATTAATGATCTGGAGGACACACTTTTGCAGGAATGCATTGACATGCCAATTGCCTCAGCTCGTCGGCTACCTGCACTCATTTATGCAGACGACACTGTGCTCATGGCAAGAACCCCGTTAGCAATGCAGTCCATGATTTCATCTTTTAGCACTTTCATGGAGAAATTGGATTTACAGATTAATTGCACAAAGACATTTGCAATGAACTGTGGTGGGAACATTCGATTGAAGAAAAAAATAATGTACATCAAAGGTACTCCTATTCAGCATACTCCTAGTTTTCCATACCTAGGTATTTTATTTGACCAAACTGGAAACTGGACAAATGCTATACAGGCAAGAAACTTACTTTTTTCTAAATCAATCATGGCAGCCAAATCTTTTAGTAAAAAACTGGGGAAAAAAACGGTCAAAGAAATTATTTATATATATAAGTCTAGCTGTGTCCCAGTAGCACTCTATGGGGCAGGCTTATGGGGAAACTCAGATGTCCATAAATTACAAGTGACCGAAAATGATTTCCTACATTATTTATTGTCTCTCCCTAGGAGCATGTCCAATTACAATTGCCATACTGAACTGGGAATACCATCCCTAGAAGACCTAATTAGAGTTCAACCCATTCTTTTATGGCATCGTATTTGGTGTAATGAGAAATGTCATCTAAATAGACTCATACTAAGAGATGTGTTAAAACTTGATGGGGCAAAAGGGATAAAATGGTTGTGTTATATCAAACTAGTCTGTAAGAATATTAAACATCCAGAGTTCTTTGATGACCCTGAAACTCTGTTTGGGATCTCCAGAAAAAAATCTAACAATCCTGTGTTTGGATTTCTTCCATGATCAAAGACAAGTAGGTGAGTTAATGAAAAAAACTGTGATTTCTCACCAGTTGGCCACTAATGTTAACTCCATCCAACCCTACCTCAAATTACACATGAAAGAACAGGAAAGATTCTTATTAATAAGATTTAGATTTGGAATTCTTTTCAGATCATTAAGCTTCCCCGTAATGAATGACTGGGCAAGGGTCTTGCCCAAATGTCCCTGTGATTGTATTTCTGATCAATCAGATATACATATATTATTTTTTTGTAGATTCTACTTATTATCCAGAAAGAGGTGGATTGTGCCTATCGTAAAAGCTATGGATGTGAGATTTTGTCGCCCAGCCTTCTTGGCCATTTTGACTCTAGAGGATATTTTTCCTGTTTCTTCTATTGTGACTTATCTCAAAAGTGTATTTTATTTGCGTAGAACTATGCTAACATGATTTCCACTTACGTTTTATATTTATGAAGCATACACTTCTTTTATCTTTGTTATCTATGTTTATAATCGGTTCACATGTGTCTATTTTGTAATGTGATTTTATGTACTTTTATGGCTATGAAATATAGTCGAATAAAGTTTATTGACTTGACTAGATAGTGGCATTAAATGATATAGGGATGAACTTTCAGAGGCCATCAGTGGGTGGGTCCTTGTGACTTCTCTGCGGGATACCTGTGCCATCTAGATCCAGGTGCTAGATCAGCTGGTGTCAACCAGAAGAGTACCAGAAAGGAGAAATCTATGGACTAAGGAAAGTCACCGGGTGTGAATCTTTGCACTATGGCTATAGTTAACCTACGGTAGAGGGGGATACATATTCCATCTCATATTTAGGATGTATCCTGAGCATTGATTTGTGGGGAAAGAAATATAAGGGGGCGAGTATTTCTTTGGAAATACCGATCTTGATGTTAGGGATCTAGGATCCGAGAAAACAGTAAGGGATAGGAAGTGGGTGTCACCCACAGTAGTGATGTCAGTAGCTTAGGAAGTACCCACTCATATGGTGAAGGAGCCCTGTGACCATTACTGAGAGGGCACCTCTGCTGTGGAGGCGGCAGGGAGGTGCTAGCTGTGGTGTGAGAAAAACAGGCAATAGAAAGACCTCAACTGACATTTTTAGACATGGCACAGATGGAGCATGCCACCCTTAACCCTATAAGTGCTGTAGATACTGTCCCACTCTCCACCGTCATCAGTGCTGAGATTTTTGTTTCATGTTTGGGCAGCTTGCACTGAAACTTTCATAATTGTTTCCCACAAAAGATGTCCAAGCCAAATGTCCATCCTTTCCCCCACATGTTGGGAATTTGAATTGCACCCAGGGTTTGCGAAGTCCCCTGGAGAGAACTAAGAAAATGGCCATAATATAGCAAAAAAAATATATATTTTTTAAATGTGGAAGAACATATGCTGTTTTTGGCAGCAACAAATTGTTTGTATGCTACATTTTTCCCAAAAGCACTTGATTCTACATGCACTCAGGTTTTATGGATTCCAGAGGAGGGAACTGAGAAAATAGCCAAAATGTAGTAGATCTTTTTTTTAAGTGTAAACCTGCAAAAATGTATACAGCTTTTGGACTCAACAATAGATTTGCTGTGCTAAGACCACCCTCTACGCAGCTTTCATGAACAGGCAGAGTTGTTAAATCATTTTTTAGCACAGTAACATTTTCCAAGTGGGAGTCTGTTTTTCCTATTTTTATGGTTTCTATCTGCTTGCATTTTGTGGTGAAAGCAGGTATGAAATCCAAGAGTAAACTCTAAAAGCTACACATATGTGTAAAGCAGATAATATTCATAATTCAACAAGGGATCATTTGTGTCGATGACTCGTGGATTTCCCAAAGAAAATAATAATTGAAATAAAACATCAATGAATTTAAGTTGGAAAAAAATAGAAATAGGAGACAATGCCTTGACCAGCAATTTTCTGCTCTAATAAGTGATTTGCAAAAATTACATGCAGTTAGATTAGTGCAACTCTTCTAGTTGTTGTAGTGTTTGTTGGTTGTCTAAAAACATGCGATACCCAGATCCAACAACCGAGCTGCTGCTCATAATTATTTTTCTTTATGTATCAACCGTGCATCAATTGATAAGGTGAAATCTGAGAAAATAAAAATTGGGTATGAAGGAAAACTATGCATTTTTTAAATGTGCCCAAGAATCTAAGTTTAGAAATAGTGGTTATTTGTACAACTCTGAACTTGAAGTTATACATAACATCATCTTGTGTGATTCAGTGAGTGGTTCGCATAATGTGTTCTTTATTCCACACTGATTAAGATTAGGAAGGATTAGAATGGATTGAAATTAAATAGATTTTAATACCTATTCTACCCACACTTCTCTCAGTTGAAGAGATACGCCAATTGTGTGGAAAGGTTCCTTGGAATTTGTCTTTCTGGTGATATATGTAGCTGTGGAAAATAGACACCTGGGGCAGTTAAGTATGGTGTGGCTTACATGGGTCCAATCACTGTCTCTTACCCAGAATCCCCTATAATGATTACACTTTGACTAAAATTACAAATGTATTCACTTTTCTGATAGGCAAAGTTCTGGCAAGAGTGAAGATCTACAAATGTCCTACTGCTCACCATTGTCACACCTCTCCTGTGTTGTCAATGAGACTGTTACATGGGTAAAGTTTGGGTCCATTCCCATGATGTGTTAGGCCCATCCTCACATGGGAGGGGGGCAGTGTTTCAAATGGCAGTGTGATTAAGCAGGGTTGTAATAATTTGGCCAGCTGCCGGAATTGGTCCAGTTTTCAGTAATATAAAATTGGAAAAATTACTTTTTAACCCATACTTTGACATTCACAGGGCATTGTGGTAAGAATATGTGAGAATAAGCTCAAGACACACCGCCTTGATCCCCTTGAGTTGCAAGGTTTCAGAAATGCCCACGCTTGCTACGGTTCGCTGGATGCTAGCTGACCCAGAGCTCAAACCTGCAGTAAATCCCCCTGGCAAGTAAGAAGAAATTTGGATTTCTTTTCTTTGGGTGTAATTGTGACATATGGACTGGCAGAGAGGGGTATACCCCATTCCTTTTCCCATGTTTTTTTCAATGGGTTGAAACTGCAGCTCCATTTCTTACTTAAAGCATACCCGCCTCTCTGTGAAGGAGGGGGACGCCTGGGGACCACTGGACCTCCATGCACCCCCTTCCAAGTTGCACCCTTAGAACATGCAATGATTGTGTGCCATCTCTATGTGTGCCTCACAATAGTCTTTTTAGCTTTGCACCCTCGTCTGTAATGTGGTGTTTGTGCAAACGCAAAATGTCCTCAGGGTACATGGAGCAAGCACAAACACCCATTGTGACATAGCTGCACTTTCTGTAATATGCCCCTGTCTAGTGCACTTTTTGTCCCCCAGAGGGTGGATTAGGAGATAACTCACCCAATTTACCCTCTGAAGGGGGGTCAGAAAGTCTGTTGGGCCTTAGGGATGAGGTGTGCAGCTTGATACCAGGACTGATCGGCTCCCACTTATTCTTTTTTTTGGTTTATATATATATTATATAGGTTATTATAACTAATCAATTAATTTGGATTAATTTGTAATCAATATTTATTTGTGAGACTACACACCCCCAACAGCATTTCTCGCAGGGGTGACATGCCGATCCACGGCTATATATACTGAACTCCAATCAAAGATGGCCCCCACAGACGCGCCAAGTATATGGCCCGTCTTTTATGTCTACTACACAACAAACACAATATGTATGGCTCACCTGCAAAGGACAATTGACACCGAGGAAGGCTTGAAGCCGAAACGCGTCTGTTTCACTCTGTTCTAAATAATAAAAAAACGAGTACGAGCACCAGCCTGGTTTTCGAGTGCTGTTTTACTAGTTGAAAGTTTAGGAATTGGAGCTGCATATTTTTGCGGGAACCCACTACCGCAGACTGCACCCATCCGCGAGTGCCCCGACTGACCAGTGGGACTGGGAGCTTCGAAACTGAAGACGGGCACCACCGCAATCGCAACGCGCCACGAAGTGAAAGGTGAAAGGGGATCGAGAAGTCTGAATCTGACCGACTGGAGGGATCGATCTAACCCATTGAGAAGATCGGAGTCAAGTCTCTCCCCGAGGTGAGCGCGCGCTCGAGAATATATCCGAGCAATTGCGAAATGCGGTAGGGTGACAGTTAACTAGATCTGATGCACACGTACTAACTTAACAGAGTGTATAACGAGTAATCCATTCAGGATATGTATTGTGAAAATACGCGCAGAGATGCAGCCAGGGGCATGTTTAGGAAACAAGATGCAGTAGCTGCAACAACAAATATTCAGCAGCCACAACGACACACAAAGCTAGAAGAGCTCCTGATAAAGTTGGAGAGACTATATGAGCGCGAGGTGCGCAAGTGGTGGGAGGCAACAAGCTTGCAGAGCTACATCGATGATAAAAGGGTACCCAGAGATCTCAGAGTGTACACCATCCCATCATATGAGAACCCTGATCCGCAACTTCTGACAGACTGGGCAGCATATACCGCAAATTATTGTGAGGGGACTCTACGAATTCTAGTCCAATATGATTGGAGCGACCGCGAAAAAGCTTTAGCGGAAATCGCAGCACTAGAAGCTGATCTGTCAAAGGAGGAAGCAGCCGATAAAATCACAGCACTGAAAGACCAAATGAAAATCAGATTAACCAAATATGAAGAAAAAATAAAAACTAGAAAACAAGAAAAATATACCAGAGACGAAAACGACTATCTACAAGGCAGAGTACTAACCTTTGCTAAAAAGTACGACGCCCCCAGAAAGGAGGTGTATCGCAGGAGAGCCTTGGGCATAGTATCACCTGAAGTCACGTCAGAATCAGATGTAACTGACAACGAGTCAGTGGAGGATCGTCAAAAGAAATCCACAGCTGGGAGATCCAAGGGAGAACAATCAGCTCCAACTCCCCATTTTCAGGACGAATTCAAGGTCATACGCCAAGCATGGCTGCGTGGGGGAAAGGTGAAGCCACCGGAAAGCCAAAACGCAGGACACGCAGGGCAGGCGGCGGCAGGAGGAGGGCAAAGCCTACCCAGGAAAAACAGAAAGAAAACAAACAGATATTAGAAGCATCGGAGGATCTAACTATTGTAAATCTGACAAACAAAATACTAACTGAGGCGGAAGAAAAACTGCTGCGTCTGGGGTTAACCTTTTGCCCAAACAATAGATCGGAATATACGCAAACTAGAATTGACCTGCATGGATTTATAAGAAAACTGAAACTGCACAAATATCACAAAATCAGAGCAGTAACAAAAACTCCAAAAGCAATAATGAAAAGAATGACAGCCACTGACTCACTGTCGTGCAATGATCTGAAAGGTGTGGACAATCTCGAAAGATTGAGATTAGAATCTGACACACAAAATTCACAAGATACGTCAATGGTGGAGAGAGCATTGAGGAATGAAATTGAACAAGACAAAGATGAAAGCTCATTCAAACCAGCGTCCGCTTTTTGCCCAATAATGCCCTGGGACGCCATTGATGCATTCTCAGATACAGTACTAAAAGATCTAGTGACAATGAGAGGCAAGCACAAAACATCTAAATGGGTGGATAATATCACAGTCGAGCAAAGAAATGCACTAAAAAATCTACAACAAGATGAAGAAGTAATTATAAAGCCCTCAGATAAGGGCGGAAACGTTGTGCTCCTCACCAGGGACTACTACCATAAAGAAGCCCTAAAACAACTAGCTCATACCAGCTATTATCAGAAAACAAATGGGGAGAGACATAGTGAAAGTGTAAAGCAATACGACAAACTCATAAATAAATGGTATAAAAGGTCGATGCTGGGCAGTGAGGAGAATCTCTTTCTACGCAGCAATAATCCAACGGTACCTACTTTCTACCACTTGCCAAAACTCCATAAGAATGCCACCGAACCACCAGGGAGGCCCATAGTCTCATCGATTAATGGCCTGACGGAGAATATGTCCAGATTTATTGACAATTACCTATTCCCATTGGTCATACAGTTGAAATCCCATATCAGGGACACTAAAGACTTTTTGATGAAAATTGAGGATCTCACATGGGAACCAACATATTTACTGATGGTATTGGACATATCAAGTCTATATACGAACATAAGACACGAATTGGGCATTACAGCTGTTGAACATTACCTGAACAAGAGACCAGCAAGATTTGCTTTACATAACTGTATGTTGTTGGAATTTGTCGAATTTTGCCTGACAAGTAATATCTTCCTGTTCGATGACCAGCACTATATAAAGGTATCTGGGACGGCCATGGGTACCTGCTTCGCTCCCAGCTACGCGAACCTGTTCGCGGGCTGGTGGGAGGAGCGGGTGCCCATGGAATTCTACACAGATGGGCAGGTGACAGGCATGGTAGTGAGGTGGTACCGGTATATCGACGACCTCTTCATCGTGTGGCAAGGGACGATAGAGATGGCTCTGAGATATATCGAGGTCTTGAATGCCAACAATCACAACCTACACTTCTCGGGAACAGTAGATCCAGTGGCAGTGGATTTTCTTGACCTGAGAGTGTTTGTTGAGCAGGATAGACTACACACCTCACTATACCGTAAACCCACGGCAGGCAATTCAATCCTTAGGGCAAACAGTAATCATCCAACAAAGCTGATACACAGCATTCCCTACGGGGAACTCTTAAGTCTAAAGAGAAACAGCAGTAGAGATGAGGACTTTGAATTAGCGGCTCAAGGGAGCATTGAGAGATTCACCAAAAGAGGGTATGATATACACTCCCTAGAAAGAACACTGATGAAGGTTAGGAAAATCCCAAGGGTTCGTTTATTACAAACTAACATTGAAGCAAAGGAGAGAGACACAGGCGGCAAGTTCCGCATGATAACAACGTATAGCTCAGAGTCACATATCCTCAGAGGGATATTGGCCAAAAACTGGCATATCCTCTTAACTGATTCTACAATCAAAGAGGATATTCCTGCAAAACTGCAGATCACTTTCCGCAAAGCGAGATCCCTCAAAGACTCGCTTGTGAGAAGCCATTTTGAACAGAGGAAACCTAAACAACAGACACTGACCGAGATGAAGGGCTTCTACCCTTGCGGTAAGTGCAAAGCCTGTGTTGGGAGCAGAAGGATACTACCCTATTATGTACCAGGGGCAGGTATAACTAAACCAATAAAGAAATTCCTAACATTCAGCACACCATTTGCTGTTTATTGTCTCGTCTGCCCCTGCGGCCTAAGATATGTGGGTAGCACCATCAATCCACTAAAGATGAGGGTCTTGGAACATCAAAGGGCGATTGAGAAGGTAGATCCATCATACCCTGTCGCAAGACACTTCAATGAGGCACACAATAGGGACAGGAGCAAGTTACAATACTTTGGACTTGATAGCATCCCAGCAAGCACTCGGGGAGGTGACAGACTAAAACAATTGAGACGTCTGGAATCCAGATATATAATTGATCTGATGACAAAGGAACCTCGAGGGTTGAACAGCGGGGAAGAACTCGCAGTTCACCTAGGCAAATAGACAATGCACTGTATAAAACATTGATCTGCATTTCGTAGAGTCTGTTGCTACAAAAGATAATCTCTTGAATAAGCGAACCTTGAACCAGGGGAATGAATTGAAGTATGATGGGAAACCAAATTCACTATACCTTGTAAATTTTGTAGGTATAGACAACTGACTAATTAATTTGTTTTGTTTGTTTGTTTGATTGATTTAATCTGATAGTTTATGGGCTCATGAACTCTTCATCCTCTATATGTGGGGCGAATCTAGCTTTGTGATATGATGTAATATGAGGTAACTTAAAGAACTGTATTTTGATTACTGCACTAATTCCAAAGTTCCTACAGAAATACTATACCTTACTTTGGTATAGTATATACAGAGGCAGCTTCCTACAGTAAGAACTTAAGTAAGTTGGTGCAGGAATATGCACCAGTAAAAGCATATCTTTATTTTTAAATCAGTTACTAAGAAGCCTCAGCTACACAGATCTTATTGCTAGTGATACCTGTTGGTGTGTGCATGCTCTGGACCCTGGAGCAAGGTTCCTGCAAACAGGAACTGCTGTAAACTTGGGGTGGATATGCTTCGGGAACTCTGTTATGATTGGGTTAGAATTAGTCTCCAAGCACTTCTTAATGTGGATGGTTAAAATGACAATCCACCACCAGTTCATCAAAATACCACGGGGAAGGCAGTCTGAACCTACTCTGAAGAGTACTGAGAGGTGTGACCTGCGGTCCACTTGTACCCAGGGACAGAAAGCGCCTTTCAAGGGTCATGTGGCTGGCCTTCTGTTTGCCTCAGGGATAGGAAAAACTGAACAAGGGCTCCATTCCATGTGAAACAGCCAGAAACCCAGTTAGAAGTATACTACGTTTGACTCTGTAGGAGCCCTGGTTGGAAAGAGTCCTAGACCTGACAAGCCTTTAATGGATTCCTCAGAAGACAAGAAGTATATTTTCCAGAATCTTAAAGAAAATTAGATGTACTACACTTGTTTAATTCTGGGGGACTGGGAAATACATCAATGGTCACAGAGAAAGATGTAACTTTTGTGTCTATAATTGCTGTTTTTTTCTACACTGAGCTTTTTTTTTTTTTTTGAGTTTTCAAAACCTTTGTTAATATTTGACTTTGAATTACACAGCTTCTCGCCTACAACCAAGCAATGGCCGGCAGCTCCTTAGTAATGAAAATTAACCGTTAGTGATCATTTGCGAAAATATTTCAGGGTAACACAGCATGCCGCCTACAACCACTTCGGGCCGGCTGCGTTTATATGTACTTATCAGTATATCATCTCGAGCTGTGAAAAATTAGGCTATGCAGTTACAGTTCAATGTATTCGTGCCCAAGCAGGCGTATGTAAGGTATGTATACTCTTATAAATAAAATTAACCCAACCAAACGGGAACAACAAAACCAGATCAGCTTAGGTCGCTGCAGTGTGAGTTAACAGAATCGGATGTAATGTCCTACATCCCAGACAGGGGCATCCATCCAATTTATACATTTCGTCCGAACAGTTTCTAATTCTACATCAGTTGGTACAGATAACTGACCAAAGTGCGATCTAGTGGAGGGGAGCTAACCCCGTGAGGACATCAGGCTTATAGATACCTTGAATTGACACCCGTGAAACATAGGTGAGGCCAAGGGGGGGAACGGGTGGGAGGGAAAGGTGAAGGGGGGGAGGGGGCGAACCACATCTGTGGTGTAACTACTGGGGGCTGCCAGTTAAAGTTAACATAGGCCGGTTTTCCTGCCCTATTCGTCTGTAGCAAGTCCCACCCCCTCTGGAGGAGGGGAGGCCGACCTGGCTCTGGCCCACTGGAGAAACGGTTCCCAGATATCTAGGGGCCTAGACGCAGCAGGCATCAGCTCCCAGTATATGCCTAACAGAGTATGTCCGTAAGTAACATCTGTTAACCAAGAGCTGAATGTAGGTAGCCTCTTACGTCCCCACCTAATAGCTATCTGTCGCCTGGCGTACAGCAGTAGTAAAGCATGTAGTTTTCTACTCTGGGGAATAGTATCCGCCACCATACCCAACAGACCCAAGTGTGGGGATGGGTTATCTGACCTGCATACTATTTGGTTCACTGCCTCGAATATTTCTTGCCAGTATCCGGTGAGACTAGGACAGCTCCAGGCCATATGTAAAAAGGTAGCACCGTCACTTCCACATCTCTAACATCTAGCGTCGTCGCGCAAGTGCATGCGATAAAGACTAATCGGAGTACGATAGTACCGATTCAGACATTTGAAATGTATAAGACGCAACTTATATTTCGGGGAAAGCTCCAGAAGCTGTTTACAGCAAAAAGCCCACTGGTCTTCGGTTAAAGGAGGGTCGAGCTCCTCATTCCATAGTATCACAGATTTATGTCTCACAATCGGAGCTTGTTCTTGCATCTTAGTGTACAGGCTTGTCACCAGTTTCTTTGGGGAGGCACGAGCCAGTATATTCTGAAGGGCATTTAACATAGGGGGGCGTCTGGGAATCCCTCCCAGAGGGACTTACATGCCGCTTTTAATTGATGGTAAGCAAAGACCTCCCTAAATGGGATTGCCGTCCCCTCCACCTCCACCTGCGGGCTTCGGAACACTCCTTCTGGATATAGATCAGCGAAGGTACGTATCTGGGTGCCACCCAGTATCACCTGTCCTCCACCGCTCTCCAAGCAGGCCAACATCGGGTTGTTTTTCAAGGGAATGGCAGGCGCGTAAAGGAGTGGGAGTCGTGCTCGTTTCTGTAACTCGCGCCACGCCCAACGTAAAGTATTGGCGGAGTCGACATCCGCTGTGGGGCGAGGGCTCCTCTGATAAAGAGCAACCGCTAGGGCCACAGGTGCCAGTGAGTCTTGGTCGACCGCCACATGTGGTTGGAATGGTGTGGGATACGTCCAGAAATGAAGAAATTGAGCCTGTGCGCATAATGCATATAAATGCATATCAGGAGTGCCCAGCCCGCCCTGGCGCAATGGCAGGGTCAGCAAAGCCCGAGAGACTCGAACCTGCCCGCCTGCCCATACCAGAGTAAGCAAGTGGGATCGACGGCACTGAAAAAAGTGCTTGGTCAGCGGAACTGGAATATTCGCAAATAAATAAAGAAATTTTGGCAGGATCACCATTTTGGCTCAGACCACCTTCCCTGCGATGGACAGAGGCAGTTTAAACCATATCGCCACCTTACTTTCAAGCCAATCCACCGCACGACCAAAGTTCGAAGTCCAGATGTCCTGGAGATTACGGCTAAGCCAAAATCCCAGGTACTTGACCTCGTCAGCCGACCAACGCAGAGGAAACTCCGATCGCACCTCAGGGGTACCGTCCGTCAAGGGGAAAATCACAGATTTGGCCCAATTTATTGTTATACCCGACAACCCGCCGAATTTTACAAATACTCTCAGCAAGGGATCTAAGATAGCCGAGGGGTCCAAGACGTATAGGGTGACATCATCCGCATATATGGATATCAACAAGCTGCGGGAACTAAACCCAATCCCCCTAGCCGTGTGATGTTGCCTTATTCTCGCCGCGAGTGGTTCCATCGCAATAGCGAAAAGAAGGGAGAGAGCGGGCAACCTTGTCTAGTGCCCTGGGTCACCGCGAATGGTTCTGAGATCATGCCGTTTACCCGCACCCGCGCCGTTGGTCTTGTGTAGAGGAGCCGGACTTGGGCTATAAATAACGGGCTGAAGCCCATGCGTTCCATGATCCGGAACATGTTTGGCCATTCAAGTGAGTCAAACACCTTTGGGCGTCTAAAAAAACGGCTGCGGCGTGTACCGAGGGATGGAGGTAATGTAACACTGAGAACAACGTCCTGAGGTTATGGGACATAGACCGACCGGGTATGAATCCCGATTGGTCCGGGAGCGCCACTTTCGGGAGAAGGGGCAGGAGGCGTTCAGCCGCAAGATTAGCATATATCTTTTTTTTTTTTTTTTTAAGTAAATTTTTATTGTTGCTCTGGGCGCATCATCTGAGAATATCGGAGGACACGGGCTGGCGTCAACATTCAGCCAGTATCCGTCAGTACCGCAACTTTTCTTTTGCCCATTAGGATTATTCACATTTCAAAAACGACAGTACAGTTTTAACCAAGGCTGGTGACGAATGCCAATGTAATGAGAAAAAACATCCCCTAAAAAACAGCTCCTACTATGCCCCCCACCCCAAAGACCGTCTTAACCTTTGCTGTCAAAGTTACATCCGCCGGAGAAAAACAGGGTCCCACAGTAAGACATTTAACAGGCCCAATCTCCGTCTCCACCTTTGGGCGTATATCATACATCAAGTATAACAAAGTTCTCCTTCAGGTCCCATGTGCGTTCACTCTAGTCCGTGGTATTGCCTCCACTTAGTCCATACTCTCCGGAACTTTTTGGGGCAGCCCCTGGCTTTATATGTCACTCTCTCGGCCGCCATATAGAGGTCAAGCCCCCTCCTCCATTCCTCTAAGCCTGGCGGTTCGGCCGCTCCCCAGCGCCGAGCAATGTCTCTCTTGGCCACCACCAATGCCAGCACTAGGAATATGATCAAAGGGCGGGCCAAGTCGACTTCAGTCGTCAACCCCAACAGAGCTAGTTTTGGGTCACGTGGTAACGTGGTAGAGTAGTTCCCAGGACCTCATCCAATTCCCCGAATATGTCCTCCCAGTATTCCTGTATGATTGCACAGCCCCAAAGTATGTGGTAGAAGTTACCCTCTGGTTGGTGGCATCTAAGGCATGCAGTGTCCAGGACCTTCCCCATTCTGTACAGTCGCACCCTGTCGTAGTAAGCTCTATGCAACACCTTCAGCTGTATGAGACGGAGTCTGGACTTAATCGCCACCTCACGAGGGTGCATAAGAACCATCTCCCAGTCCAGGTCTTCCATCTCCCCGTGTCTGCCTCCCATTTGTTTCTCAGGTCTTGTAGGGTTCCCAGTATGTTATTGATTAGTGTTCTGTACGTGAGGGACACCGCTCCCCTCCCTATTTGCTCTTGTAATAACCTACCCTCTAAAGGGGCGTATTCTGGGATGTCTGCCAGAACGATGTTCTGTGCCCTCCAGGCGTGCCTTAGCCGTGTGTATCTGTAATACTGAGTGTTATGTAGGCCAAAGTCTCCCTGTAAGGCTCGGAACGTCCTCAGGTCTCCCCTAGCAATCACGTCCCCTATGGTCGAAATGCCAATGTCATCCCACTGCCTAAAGCCTGTCAGTTTGTGAAGTTCACCCAACCACTTACAGTGCCATAGTGGCGTATGTCGGGTGGGCCGTTTGTCCCATCCCATGCGTTTGGTCGCCCTAATCCATGCAGTCAACGTGATTCTGGTAGCAGGCAGAAGGTGCTTCCCCCCTGGACCTCCGTATAAGTAGTACAGCACGTTCTTGTGAGACCATTGTGATCGTTCTAGTGCATAAGTGGGGTGATCCATTGCTGCATGCAACCATTAATTTATCGGGGTAAGGTGTTCCGCCCAATAATACGCCTCCAGGTTGGGAAGGGAGATCCCACCACTGTACTGGTGGCGTTGCAGTGTGGTCAAGGCTATTCTCTGATGTTTCCCCGACCATAAGAATGTTCGTAGATCCGCGTGGATTTTAGGCAAGGTCGTAGGAGGGAGCGGGTAATATTCATTTTGCAGCGCATAGAGGAATTTTGGGAGCAGAACCATTTTATAGAGCGCTGCGCGCCCTAATAAGGTGAGCGGGAGCTGCCTCCACCGGTCCATTTCTAATTTCGCACTTGCCATGATGCGGGTCACGTTATTATTAAGGGAAAGTGTCTCGTCTAGCGTTATGAATACCCCCAGGTACTGGAATCCCTCTGTGGTGTGAATGAGAAGTTCCGGCAGGCAATCCCTTCGTTCTCGGCCCTGTGGGTCATAGAGAATCGATTTATGCCAATTAATGGTATGACCCGCTCTCGCTCCGAAGTCATCCAACTCTTTGAACAGGGCCGGGATCGTGGCATCCGGCTCCGTCACAAACAGCAGGACGTCGTCCGCGTATAGCGAAATTTTTTCCTGGGCAGCTTCCGAGTCACCCCAGGTGAACCCCCTAATACCCTGATTCTGTCGGATCCGGATTGCTAGAATTTCTATCGTCAATGTGAATAGAAGGGGGGACAGTGGGCACCCCTGGCGCGTTCCTCTGTTGATGCGAAATTCGCGGGACAGCCGTCCATTTACCCTCACTCGTGCCTTTGGGGTGGTGTATAGGAGTCTAATCCATTGTAAGAACTTAGGGCCAAAGCCGAACCTCCGTAGCGTCTCAAACAGGAAGGGCCAATGAACTGCATCGAAGGCCTTTTCTGCATCCAATGAGAGGAACCAAGGGGGCTCGCGCCTTTCTCGGACTTCCTGTAGCCAGTTATGTGTGCGGCAGAGGTTTAATTTGGTTGCCCTGTCCGGAAGGAACCCAGACTGGTCCGCATGCACTAACTCAGAGATCACCCTCCGCAGGCGTCTCGCAAGGACCGTGGCCAGAATCTTCGTCTCCATATTGAGGAGAGAGATCGGGCGGTAGGAGGCACACATGTCTCTGGGTTTACCCTCCTTGTGTATAGGGACAATCGTGGCCGTGGCCAGATCAGGTGGCAGGCTTGCCTTTTGGAGTGCCTCAACAAAGAGCTTTTTAATATGGCGTTGCAGCAGGTCCGCCGTACGTTTGAAGAATTCCGCTGGGAAGCCGTTGGGTCCCGGCGTTTTCCCCGGCTTCAGGGACGCAATTGCCTCAGCAATTTCCTCTAGTGTAATCTCCGCTTCCAGGTCCGTAGCGTCCTCCTGGGACAGTGTTGGGACCTCCATGTCGCATAGATAGTGGTTGGCTTCAACCTCACCCCCCAAGTCTCTAGCTCTATAGAAATCTTCATAGTACGTGGCAAAGGCCTCTGCTATGGCCTCGTCCGTACAGGCTGATCCGCTCCCCCGTAACTTCAATCCTGTCTACCCAGCGTGCCGCCCTTTCTCTCCTGCTCAGCCATGCCAAAAGTTTACCGGATTTATCACCCACATCGTATAGGCGGTGGAGTGTCGCCAGTGCCTGTGTGCGTGCTTCCCCAGTGACGAGTTCTCTATAGTGCCTTTGTGTGTCTAGCAATTTCCTAAGAATTTTCCCTTCCTTCCCATGGTGATATTCTGCTTCAAGGGCTAAGATCAAGACCTCCTCATTCGTGACCGCGTGGTGTAACTCTTTCCTGGCCGCCCCCCGTCTGCTGTTTATACGATCCCTAAGAACTGGCTTAAGTGCTTCCCAGAGTGTGATCCCTGACTCCACTGAGCCCTCGTTCTCAGCCACATACACCTTTATGTCTGCTCTAATCCCCTTCAATAGATCCGGTGTTTGCAGGTCCCATGCCGTGAGGTGCCATTCCCTGGTCTGTCCCCCCCTCCCACGTCCCAGGTGTACCGACAGGAGGGAGTGGTCCGAGATTCCCCGTGCTTTATATTCCGCTAAGTCATTGACCGTAATCTCTTGCCTAGAGGTAAATATGTAATCCAGTCTGGAAAAGACCCTGTGGGCCCCGGAGTAAAAGGAGTAGGCCTCCTGTGTGGGGTGGAGCCATCTCCAGACATCTGTGAGGCCCAAAGTGTGCATCTGTCGGGCCAGCGCCGTGTCGTGTCCCGCCGTACGTGGGGTCCCCGATCTGTCCCTTGTGGCACACATTACATCATTGAAGTCCCCCCCCACTATCTGGATCGTATCTGCCGTGTCCAGAAGGATAGCAGTGACTGCAGCGAGGGTGCGCGCCTGGAGCTTTGGGGGGGCATAGACTGAGACTATTGTGTACCTACGCCTCCTCCATGTTCCCTGTACTCCTGCATACGTCCCCTGGGGGTCTAACCATGTACGAGTGATGGCGAACGGTGTGGATTTTGTAACGAGGATTGCAGCCCCCCTGGAGTCCGCCGTGTAACCCGAGTGCGCAAGCACCACATGCCTGCCCCTTGCTATAAAGGCGCACTGGGTGCCTCTTAGGTGGGTTTCCTGGAGCAATATAATGTCTGGTGCCAGCCTTTTTAGATAGGCATTGACTAGGCCCCGTTTGATCTTTGACCCCAGGCCATTCACATTCCAAGATAATATTGTGACGCCTGTGTCACTCATGTGGGTGTGTTCTAGTGTATCTGCCATTGCGTGTTCCCCTCATATATCCAGGTAGGGCTCCCGAGGTGATGTGGTATAAGGTGCGTAGTGGCATGTAGTCGCTGTTTCTCAACTTGCTTCCCCCTCCCTTCCCAACTCCCCTGTTCCCCCAACTCACAATTGCAAAAAACCCATGTATTCCCCCCCTCCCCCACCCCACCTCCCTCCCCTTCCAGTCGCTCCCTTTCCAGGGACCTAACCATCCGCAGGAGAAGGTCTGTCGCCCTCCCACCTTTCCCTCCCATCATATACCAAACAACTGAAAGAACAAGAAAAACAACATAGAAAGGCGTGCCAACTTGCGTGTTCCCGTCACCGGGCTGCTATCTCAATGTCCCCCGGAAGTCCATGCTCATGATTGCGAGTCTTGGGTGACCGCCACGGGATCCAATCCTGATGAGTCCTGTTCCAGTAGCTGTATCTCGGCGACCAGGGGGTGGACCGATTCGGCCCGACTGTTCTCTCCGTCTCCCCCGGAGCCATGCCCCTCCGAATCTTCATCTTCGTCGCCCTCCGATCGGATACCATTTCGTAGGCTGCTGAACCTGGAGCCCGAAGAGTTGTTATTGTTTGGGGACGTTGATCTGCCCCCTCTCCTCCCGCTAGTGCCGCGGGTCTGATAGGGCGTCGCTGGTGGACGTCCCCTGATCTTTCCGGATCGTCGTCTTCGTGGTTTCGGCTGTGCCCATCGCGTTCTTTCCCTCAGCGATCTGTCCATGGCGTCTCTGCCCGCTGTTTCCCTACTGTTCAAGATGGGGCGTTCCTCTAGCCATTGCCAGGCGTCCTCCGGGCACGTGAAGAAGATGGTTTTGTCTTTATAGATGCCTTTAAGTTTCGCCGGGAAAAGGAGCATGTAGTCCAATTTCAAGGCACGTAGTTTCAGCTTCACCAAGTCGAAGGAGCGGCGTTGTTTGGAGACCTCCTGGCTATAGTCCGGGAAGATCATAATCGTGGCATTTTCGAACCGGATCTCCCCCAGCTTCCTGGCTTCTCTGAGGATTAAGTCTCTGTCAGCATAGTTGAGGAATCTCGCTATGACCGGTCTCGGTTTCGCTCCCTCTGGCGGCTTGGCCAGCAGTGCCCTGTGGGCCCTCTCAATAACGAAGCAGGTAGAGAACTGAGCCGCGGGGAAGGTATTCTTTAGCCATGCATGGAGGAAGGAGGCCATATCCCTCCCTTCAAGTCCTTCTCTAAAGCCCACAAAGCGGAGGTTGTTGCGGCGGGACCTATTTTCGGCATCATCCACCTTCCGTTGCAGGTGGCGATGTGAGGCCTGGAGCTCTGCCATGTGTTTCTTTAGCGCTGTGATTGACGACTCATTATCTGTTACCCTGGTCTCGGCCACTGTTACTCTCTCTGTTAAATTGCGAAAGTCCTGACGTAGCAGCGTTATCTCGGATCCCACTTCTCAGATTTTTACCTGCCCGCGATTCCTGGATGTCACTTCTAGATGCCTGGATGGCTGCCAGGAGCATTGCTGTTTCGGTGAGCGGTCCAGGCTTGTCCGGCCGCTGGTCCACGTGTGGTCTCGACGTTGCAAAGTTGTCCATAGGGCCTTGCTTCGTCGGTTTAGGGATCGGATCTCGTTTCCCCATGACTTCCCCCGCTGTAGGATCGGCTGTGATTCTGTCTTGATCCCTATTGCCGCCAGCGACTTGTTGTAGGTGAGCGCCTGTATCCCTGGCGCTGTTCCAAGCACGTTGATACTGTTCCCGGGTGCAGCCGCTAGTTCGGGTGTAGCTCTTGGGGGGGGTGAGTGTCGCATGACCTTTGTTTTGCACCTCAAGTCCCCCGTTGAAGCACCCCGTCCCGTCCCCCCCCCCGCCGCCAGGGAGGCTTCTATGGCAGATTTAGCTCCCCAGGTGCTCCGGGTGGCGGTCCTGCTGTGGTGCTCGGAGTGGTCGAGGCGTACTCTGCCGCCTGTGGAGGACCGCGGTGGGGTGCCTGCTGGGGAGTCGCTCCTCTCGCCGTCTCCCGAATAGCGCTTATCACTCCTCGCGCCGCCCGCTGTGTGGTGTTCTGCGTCCGGTCCGCGGGTCAGAGCGACCCCTGATGACCTGAGTTCTCCCCCGGGCCGGCTCCTCCGCTCTCTTCTCGACAGTAGGCCTGGGCACTGGGCCGCGCCGTAACCAGACGCAGTCCCCCCTCGTGGGCGGCGGCCGTCGGCGTCTGTTGTCCTCCGCCGCTTGTCCCCGCACCCCGGGGGCTTCGCTGTACCGGAGTACCACGCACCAGGTGGGTCGGGCGCAGGGGGGGGTGGGGGGGAGGGGAGGGTGTTGCAATGGCGGATGGCGCAGTCTCGAACCCGGTGAAGATCACCGGCCCCCACCACAGGTTCCTCCCCCGGGCGGCCTCACCTCCAAGACGCCGCACCCCGATCTCCCTCCAGCCTCAAGCCTCGCTCCGCTCCACCTCGCATGGGCGAGGGAGCTTCCCCGCACCGGTTGTTCGTGCTCCTCACCGTCGGGGGGGGAGGGGGGAAAAAGCAGGTCCGGATTTCTCCCGCTCTCGGCCCCAGGCTACTGCACAACGTTGGCATCCACCGGCGCAGTTTGCCCCACTCCTCAGAGTTCGGTCACCGGCTCCATTCGGTGGCGGCCGCCATCTTGGTAAAGGCGGTCGGGGCCCGACCCCGATGTCTCGGCACCGCAAGGGCTTCACTCGTCTGCCCCGGGACGCGGGTCCGTCCCCCAGCCTTTCCGCTCCTCCGCCGGTTCTCCTCCCTCACCCGGTCAGGAGTTCGCGGTCTGCTCTTCTCTCTCGCAGCCGCCTCCTATGTCGTCGCCGCCATCTTGCCTGATGTGAGCGCACCCGATCCGGTGCCGATTACGGCGGAATAACGGGAGATCCACGGCGCTGTCGGTGCCACAAAGCCAGCCCCTGATACAGCGCACTTGCACACACTGCCTGACGAGAAAGTTTTGTCCGGGATAGGGTGGAAACGTCGGATTAGATGGCAGCCCGGCCGGACCTCCGGCTAGACACGTCTCAGCCGGCCATGCTGCTAGCCACGCCCCCGGTTAGCATATATCTTGACGTCGACATTTATTAAGGACAATGGCCTATAAGAGTCAAGTGAGTGTTTGTCTTTGTCCGGCTTAAGCAATGTCGTTATTAAGGCCTCCCGCATGGACGCCGGTAGTACAACCGTCTCAAGTGATTCCGCATACACAGGTTAGGTTAGGGTAGGTTAGGTAATTTTATAAAGCGCGCAGCTGCCCCAGCAAAGGGGCGTCCCGGCGCTAGCGGTAAGGGCAAAGGCACAATTAACAAGGGAATAAAAAGGTTTTAATATCTTTACGGAAAGGGAACAAACCATCCAGATGGCGGATCTGGGCAGGAAGGGAGTTCCATAGCCTCGCGGCCATAAAACAGAAGGACCTCCCCCCGACTCTAGCACGTTTCACGCGGGGAACCACAGCCAGCAACTGCACCGCAGAGCGAAGCTGGCGGTTGGGAATGTAAGGGGTGAACAATTTCGATAGAATCTCAGGGGCGGAAAGTTTGAGAATTTTAAACGCTAGGCAAAGTGCTTTAAATTCAATTCTTTTCTGCACTGGCAGCCAATGGAGTCGCCTGATGGCGCCCGAAGTGGGACAGAATCTAGGGAGCCTAAGCAAAACCCGTGCCGCAGCGTTCTGGACTCTCTGTAAGCGATGCACGTCCGCCTTATTGGCCCCTAACAAAAGGGAGTTCGCATAGTCTAAGCATGACAAGATAGTGGCCTCAACTATCAACTGGCGCGTGGCAGAATCAAAGAAGCCCAAGATCGGCCTAAGGCAACGTAGAAGACCAAAGCAGGTGCCAGCCACCTTTTTAGTATGATCCCGAAACCCCTAGGTGGAATCAAGCCAAATCCCCAGATTTTTTACAACTGGCTTCGGGGTGGGAGCATGACCCATAGATGGTGGCCACCACTGTCCTTGTTTCTACCCACCAACAACACTTCAGATTTACTAGCATTAAGTTGAAGGCAGTTATTGGTCATCCACTCAGAAATCGTCACAAGCCCAGTCCGTAGCTGCGCAGCGTGTAGTCGTGGCACCAGCTCCTCAGAGTAGGCTTTGTAGAATGCCGTCGTCAGGCCATCGGGCCCAGGGGCTTTGCTTAGGGGTAGGCCATTGAACACTTTTCTGATATCTTCCACTGTCACTGGAAGATCCATATATTTACGATGGGTGTCATTGAACCACAACAGTGCTATGGATTCAAGGAAGTCTTCTAAGTGTTCCAGAGCCTCGGGTTGTGTGGCAGTGTAAAGGGTAGAATAGAAGTGCGTAAATTCTCGCAATATCACCTCCTGTCCTGTAACTGGTGGAGAAGTGTGGCTCACTGGTTAGAGGCGGCAGACCCGTAAGCAGAGAACGGCCCGGGACCAGGGTTCGATTCCCGACACGGCAGGGTCATGGACCAGGGTCAGCGGACTCGATAATTCTCTCCTCGGTGCCTACTCTAGTCAGAAACCACACTCGGCAACTCTGGGCATCAGCTTGCCTCATCTTCACAACGGCCCCCCCAGACCGCCGGGGATGCTTGGTTGCACCTTAGAGATACCCATCAGGGACCATCTCTCAGGGTGAGCCAGGACGGGTTCCCCAGCGGTCTAAGCGTGGAGATACTCCTCCGGGAGTCGATTCCTAGCGCTATATAAACCCGCAATTAAATTAAATTAAATTAAACTGCATCGCCATCAGAATTACGGATCATGTGAACAAAGGGGGTAGTCCTCGCTTTCCGAATGAGTCCTGCCAGCGTACGGCTCGGCCTGTCACCCTCCCCATATCTTCTAGCTTCTGCCTGCTTGCCTAAGAATTTAAGCTCGCGTTGCGCCTCCTCCGCAAATTCTAATAATTTCCCTTTGATTTCGGCTGCAGTCTCTGCGCTAGGGGCAATGCAAAAAGTACTCTCGAGCTCTTTTATTCGCCCCTCCAATACGCCCAAAGTGCCTCTGATTGCTTTTAACACGCCCGCCTGTCTCGCTATGCAATTCCCACGAATCACTGCCTTAAACGCCTCCCAGAGCGCCGAATCTGTACAAACCGAGCCAGTGTTTAGAGTGAAGTATTCAATGATATCAGATCGAATCTCCACTTTAAATGTGTCATCCATCGGGGCATGCGGAGGTAGCCACCAGCTGAACGCCCGTTGGATCACGCTTGGGGGCGCCATTTCCAGGAGGCACGGGGCATGATCCGACAGGGATCTGGCAAGGTGCCCGACTTCCGTGGTCCAAGTGGCAATGTCAGGGGACGTCAACCAGAAGTCCAATCGGGACCAGGCCGCGTGTTGACTGGAAATGCATGTACCTTCTCGAGTACCCGGGTGGCGTGTTCTCCAGATATCAATCAGATTCCCTTCCAGCATGATATCCTGTAGTGCAAGGTTGGCATGGGGATGTAGCTGTCTGGAGGCCCCCTGGCGATCAAGCGAGTTGTCTAGTACCACATTAAAGTCACCTCCCCAAACAATTGTGGAACAACTTGCGGCATCAACTCGAGCCCAGACCTCCCGGAAAAAATCTGGAGTGTCTATATTCTGGCCATATACATTGAGTAACACTACAGGTGTACCACACAGCTTTCCTTGCGCTACTATATACCGCCACTCTGGGGCTACATTTTTGTGAAATTCTTTCCAGTCCAGCCCCCCGGCATATAAGAATGGCAACCCCCCTTGCATAGTTGGAATAGATTGCTGAATAGACCACCCCCCCACCTACCATGCCTCAATCTTGCCGACGGTTTCGAATTGAGATGGGTTTCCTGCAGTAGGCAAACATCTATCTTGTGTCTCTGAAGGTAAGCATGCATCACCCTTGCCTTTCTGCCATCATTCACTCCCCTAATGTTCCATGTGAGGATCCTAATCACCTCTCTAGTCGCACCCATGGGTTCAGTATCATCAGCTTTTGTGAACCCCTACGGGGACGTTCAGACGTCTGATTGTGCAGTCTGGACCATACCCTAAGATGCAGCGACCTGTGCCATAACAAACCCCCAACTAACCCCCCCACCCCACTCCCACTCCAACCCCCCAATCAGGTTGTGTGCTATCCCCCCCATAGTCCCGCAGTGCGTGATAACAGCGAAACATTGGGACAAACCCCAGGTGAGCGAGGGTCCCCAGACGTACACCCCTGTTTGCACAGGGTGGCCATGGAATGGAATCTGGCAGACCCATTAGCTCCGGTCAGCGCCCATCAACCTCTCAATTGACACAGAATTTCACCCAGCCCCTACCTCCAGACTGCCAACAAACCCCTACAAGTGTCCCAGCATGTATAATCAATGAGCACAGTGTCTCCCTCTGAGGCATACATTGTCACCATTTCCCTCCCGACCACCTCGGAACAACCCCCCCAGAATTGTAGCAACAGCACAACAACATTTCAATCATTGTAACTTAGCTGATCGTCTTCTTGACCTTGCCGTGCACGTGGAGTTTTCTTCTTAGTGCCGCATATGTGATTAGCAAACTTAAGGGCAGACTTGGCGTCTGTGAAGAAATGTGCCGACCCTTCATGCGTGACCTTGAGCTTGGCGGGGTATAGGAGCGCATAGGGCACCTGTGCTTGTAGTAACAGCCGCTTAGCAGGTACAAACTCTCTCCTCGCAGCTTGCACCATAGGTGTGAAATCGGGGTAGAAGGATACAGTATTTCCTTTATGAGAGATCTGGCCTTTTTCCCGTGCTAGCTTCAGAATGAGGTCCCTATCTTGGTAGTTGAGCAACTTCGCTAGAATAGGTCTCGGTGTGCCACCCACCGGCGGCTTCAGGCCCAGCGCCCTATGCGCCCGCTCCACAACAAACACAGGGGATAGATTTGGGTCAAAAAGTTCGTGGAGCAGTTCAGTTATGTACGCTTCCAACTTCCCTATGTTGGTAATTTCCGGAATTCCTGTGATTCGGAGGTTGTTCCTTCGAGAACGTGCCTCCAAATCATCGTTCTTAGCCTTAATGACCATCAGTAGCTTGTCCATATGTAGGAGTTGTTCCTTCGTGTCTCTCTGAAACTCTACACACTCAGTATGTCGATTTTCTAGTCCATCAAGCCTGGTTTCATGCGTAGATACTTGAGACTGACCTGATCCAGTTGGGTGGTCAGCGTGTATAGTTTCGCATCGATGTTCCGTAAACTGGAGCGCACATCCAACATTAAGGTGCGGAGGTCATCTTCCCGATCAGCCCCGGCTTCCTCACCTCCAGTCGCTCCGGCTGCCCCCGACGATGTATCCTTGGGCTTTGCAGGTCGGGCGTTGACAAACGAGATTTTCGCCTGTTTTGCGTCGTTTCTCCCCATACTGGTCGTTGGGTCTGCCGAGCCACCGGCCGAACCGCAGGATGGGTCTAGTGGTGCCGAAGGCAAGAACCCCAACAACTGCCCAGCATTATTGCAAGGGGTCAAAAGGCTGCGGCGGCCCCCCCGAATGTCCCGGAGGACTATCTCGGTCCCGCAGGTAATATAGGGTGGGGGGTATCCGCCGCAACAGTGGTTCACAGGAGCTATGACCGCCCCCCTAGCGCCAGCTCCCGCCCACTGACAGCGGCCCCAGGAGAGCATAGTGGTCGCAGCTTTCAGCCTGCCCGGGTGGCAATATTAGGCATTTGTTTCAGCGCGCCAAGGCGGGCCCCGCCATCTCCACACCCCCCTGGCACGAGCCCGTCCCTGTGTCGCCACTTGGCCCTCAGTTGCGGCAATAGGGGATCCCCACAGCCCGGGCTGCTCATTCTTGCTGTTTGCGGTGCACCTCAAGCGAGTCTCCGAAGCGCTTCTAGATCAGCCCGCAGCGGGGGAGAGCCACGCCACACCTCCAAACCCGCAGTCCACTCCTTCTCCGCCGGAGCACCTGTGTAGCAGTAGCCGGATCGTGGCCACCACAGGTCCGACCGACACCAGGGCTTCAAGCAGAGTCCAAAATGGCACCACCAGCTTTGTTGCCACCAGCGTCCTGCGTCCTCTCAAGCGCCACTATAATGCCGGGAAGCGGATTCTCTAGGCGGCACACCGCCGGCAAGCCAGGGGAGGCGGGGTCGCAGGCTCCGTTCATGTAGCTCCTTAGGATCAGTGTCCGCTTCCCACCATTACAACAAGCATTCCAACACTGGCTGCAGTAAGAAGATGGCGCTTACCACACACCCCGCAGTCCGGCCGGTAAGATGGCGGCGTCGGTGGTATCTCGCTGACGTGGGGACCAACAGCCTAAGTTTGTAGGTGTGTTCTCTTAATTCTCGCAGCACTGCAGTTCTCCCAGGTCATTAGCGAGGCTTGCGGTCTAAGAATAGAATAGAGCGCCTCTGTCCCACACTGTTCACTTCGCCCGCGGGGGTAGTATGCCTCGCAGTTTCCCTTAGCGCCAACAGAGGAGTTCACATGGAGGAGGGGGGTGAGTCACGACACCCAGCCAGGAGCGCAACGCCGCACCTCTGTACCTCCTACCTGTGACTTTTGGCCCCCGACAGAAGGATCACTGCCCCTCCGCAAGTCCGACCCCTCGCAAGGGTCTCTAGTGTAACAGTAGATATTGCGCCTCCAGACTGTGCGGGCAATCACTGATCTTCGCCCCATCAGCTTCCGGCAACCTCGGTCTGCAGTGTGTCCCACAGATCTCGCTCCCGAGGGACAGTGCACTTTCCCCCACAGCGACCCTGCAGCTTGACTGGGCACCTCTCGGGGAAACACACTCGGGGTCGCTGAAGGCCCGATCGACCACATGCTAAATTTCACGGCCTCTCAGTGGCTGGGAACGCCCAGCGCCGGCCGCCAGCAGGGGCGATGTCCCAGGGCCAGCTGAACAAGTCTCGGACGCCTCAGGATTTCGTCATCCGGGAGCCGCTAAGCATTCGCCCGATGCACCAGGTGAGCAGGATGCCCTGGCACCGACTTTGGAGCCAGAAGTCGCCAAATTAGAGGATTAATTAAGGATTATCTGCCATGGCCGGCGGAGCTCGCTCAAATGGCGGCCATTCAGCAGTCCGGCTAGCCACGCCCCCCTACACTGAGCTTTTCCACATAAAGTCAGCTCTATTGTCAAATAGAAGTTCGCAACCTGGTGGAACCCTTAGCGGCTGCATTATCTTGACTTACACTCAGCGGCGGCTCCTCTGCTAAGGCGGAGGAGCGTCACCCCACTGCTCTACGGGCTGCTTGATAAGTAAAAAATAAAATGATAATAATGCAATGTTATTATCATTTTATTTTTCTGTTCCTGCTTACGTGAGGGCGGGTCTGGGCAGGCCAGAGCAATGGCCAGGGGAGGAGTGGTAAGCACACTCTAAGTGCGCATGACAGTTTGACCAGCCGCCTTGGGCCAGCCAAACGATCATGCGCACTTTGCAAGTTCTCCACTGCCTGTATTGCACAGTCTAGGTGGAGAACATGCACAGCCTCCCAGTCCCTCTCTGAGCACCGAACCATGGGGTTCAGACCAATCACATGCTTCTGTAAGGCAGCATCGTGATCGGCTAGGGCAGACTGAGTGCCTGTGTGCTTCCTGGTTCCTGGAGTCACCGAGGAGCCGAAGAGGACCGAGAGGCGGCGACCGCCTGTAGGTGTTTTTTGAAATTATTTTATTTCATTTATACCCCTCTACCCCTCCTCCGCCACCTGTGACCCCCGTTAAGTAGCAGCCGCAGCTGCTTACACTGTTAGAGAAGTGTGACTGGTGCACCCCACTAGAAATTACTCAACTCAGGTACCAGTCAACTTCAATGATTGACTTAAATTGGTGCTCTGTGTCTTCTTTTGAAAATTCATCTTTCCAGTTTCCTTAACTGAACCTGTGCCATATCTATGCCATTAACCTGATTCAGTTTGTCTCCCTATTGTTACTAAATTGGGCTTGGGAATAATATTGAATTGCTTCAAGACTTTAATGTTCTGTAATACTGTTTGAGGAAAACAGGTATTTCTCTGGTGAAAGCCTGCTGCTTGTGCCGTAAGCTACCAGGGGTTATGCAAGTTGTTTCTCAATGATTTGATCTTGCAAGATATTGCAGTTTTATTTTTGTGCGGTATCTGCATCCAAAACTAATCCCGAAGAGCAGCTAATCAGGAGAAGAGTATTTAAGGAATCATGTACGTCTCTTCCAAAAAATAGCTCTCCTCTTGATACGCTCCCTGGGGGTGCCCACTCCTCGAGTTGCAGGGGCCACATTTCTAACCCTGGCACAAGGACTTAGTCAATGTGCCAGTAGGAATTAGAAATACAGTTGGAATGCAACCCATCCACACCCACTGAGCAATACAGTGTAGGACGAGCTACCTGGTAATGATCAGTTCCACAATATAAGTTCAGGGACACAGTGGAACTCCAAATCCTCTTTCGTTAAGGAGTAACACACTCAAAAACAGCACTAAGAAACAGGACATGTATTTTAAAATAATTATTTTAAACTCCTAATTGTGCATAAAATGTGACTGGTAACTGAACAAAACATCAATAAAAGGCAGCAAAGCATGTCATGAAGAATGAAAACAAGAATAACTCTAACATTGTTAGTGCGTTCTATGGGCCTGATTCACAGAATGAACTTAAGACTCAATCCTAAACTTACTACTATTTTGGTATTCACAGAATGCACTTACTACTTTTGGCATTCACAGAATGAACTTACTACTTTTGGTATTCACAGAAGTTAGAATTTTGTCTTAAGTCTGTCTTAAGTCTGTCTTAAGTCTGTCTTAAGTCTGTCTTAAGTTTGTCTTAAGACAAACTTAAGACAAAATCCTAACTTCTGTGAATACCAAAAGTAGTAAGTTCATTCTGTGAATGCCAAAAGTAGTAAGTGCATTCTGTGAATGCCAAAAGTAGTAAGTGCATTCTGTGAATACCAAAATAGTAGTAAGTTTAGGATTGAGTCTTAAATTCATTCTGTGAATAGGGCCCGATTCACAGAATGAATTTAAGACTCAATCCTAAACTTACTACTATTTTGGTATTCACAGAATGCACTTACTACTTTTGGCATTCACAGAATGAACTTACTACTTTTGGTATTCACAGAAGTTAGGATTTTGTCTTAAGTTTGTCTTAAGACAGACTTAAGACAGACTTAAGACAAAATCCTAACTTCTGTGAATACCAAAAGTAGTAAGTTCATTCTGTGAATGCCAAAAGTAGTAAGTGCATTCTGTGAATACCAAAATAGTAGTAAGTTTAGGATTGAGTCTTAAATTCATTCTGTGAATCGGGCCCTATGTTTCTATCACCCGCATGCTTTTCCTAGACTTTATGCTAACTATTGCCACGGCAGTAAATAGCAAGCCTTTTCTAGAGTATCAGAGAAGGTTCGCACAGAATACCTCAGTTTTTATTATGGAATAGCAAGTTGTCTATTTCCTATCACAGCTTGTACACGACTGGAATATAAATAGCGACTGGATGAAGGCCTCTGTTGTCTCCGAATAAAGCTGATGCTGCAAACTGGCATGACCCTGATACCCCTGGTACAAAGTCCCTCCCTATCTTATGGTCTGATACCTGAGTTTTTATAGAATCTCATTGTCTATATTATCTTATCTTAGCTATTATTTTTAAAACAACGTTAGGACTAGTAGACACTTAATCAATCATGGCGGCAAATTCGTCAACTTGATTATCATGTTGATAGGATATATTTAAAGTTTATAAACAACCCTAGAAAGCTGGTGCATAGGGTTCAGGCATTTCTAGTATTTCTACTCATGTCTAAAACTTCACACTTTCTATGAAAGAGATAGAAGGGTTTGAATAGACAAAAGTCTGAATAGGAACTGTCATAGTGTTCACGGCACCCTCAATAAATCGAAGAAAGATACCTGAATCGCGCCACCTTTCTTCATTTGACTCAAATATTTCTTCCCTCGTTTCCTGCAAACAGATATATAAGGAATGCATGTCCTTCCACCCTCCTCCACTGCTTTAAGGCGTGCTCCACTCATCTTGAGATATGTTTTAATATTAGATTATATCCAATATCACCTGTGGACTTTACTATCCCCGCCACTAAGAATGCTCCTCCCGCTAACTGTCTGTTAGAGCAGGAAGGCGGCACTGTGCTGAGCAGCATTTCTAACAGAGCTGCTGCTAATTGCTGTATTTAGCAGGGGCATGTAGACCAGAGAGTAAAAAACACAGGGCAATAACGGGTTAGTAACAGCCCAGTATCAGCTCAGTCCATGGAGATCATGAAAGGTGAGGGTAGATATGGGAAGTGGCAGATTACTACTTAACGTGCGATGGGTTCGTTCCTGTCTGTGAGGGTTGCAGTGAGTCACCATCAGGCATTCCACTGCTTCTCTTGGGTGAGTGGGAATGGAGAAAGTAAGAGGGAAGTTGTAGGAGATGCCCTCTGGGACATCAAAGCAGCAAATAACCTCTTATGACTTCACAACATCAACATTCTAGCACCAGATATGTGTGATGCAGCTAACCCTTCCAACAGAAACCAATCATAAAGTTACAGTAAGTAGCAGGGAAGCATAACCCATCACCCACCCATTCATATGTCCAAATGAGTGACTTGTGGCCTCTGATAGGCATAAAGACATGACAAAAGTCTCCTAAGACAATTTCCTTATAAAGTAATCTTTGAATTGTAGCATAACAATGCACGGTTGGAACTGCAAAACACGTCCAGGTGGATATCTCATTCACCTGCACCCACACCTACACCAGCACTCTTGGGCACTATATAGCTTACTGAAATATATATCTATCGGTCTTTACAACAACGGTTTAGGCTAACATTGGTGTCAGAGAGACCTCTTAGGACATGGGTGAGATGAATTATGAGACCTCATGAGACAGAGACCAACAATGACCTCTTGTCAGCACTGGGGCTACCATTTATATGTATGTGGGATTTGTAAAGTGCAAAACTAGCTGAAGGGAAGCAGAGCACTGAACATGGCCCAAGACTTAGGGCCTAATTACGAGTTTGATGATCCATTGGACCGGCAAACCCGCGGTGGAGATGAGGTGGTGGTCGGGGACTTCCGCACCACTGGTCCGACCGCCGTATTACGACTATAGCTGTTGGATGGCCACAGATGCCGGGGATCCAAATCCCTGACGGTGGCCCGACGGTCTGAGACTGCAATATGCTTGGCAGTGTTGCTGCTGCACCGTCAAGTATATTATGAGTTTCCTAACCATCCGTCTCATGGAGGTGCTCTCGCCATGGAAATGCTGGCTGTGAGGAAACTAAGGGGGCCCGACAAGGCCCTCTGTGGCATGAAGACATGACAAAAGTCTCCTAAGACAACTTCCTTGTAAAGTAATCTTTGAGTTGAAGCATAACAATGCACGGTTGGAACTGCAAAACAAGCCCATGTGGATATTTTATTCGCCCACACCTACACCATCACTCTTGGGTACTATTTTACTTACTGAAATATATATCTATCGGTCTTTACAACAATGGTTTAGGCTAACATTGGTGTCAGAGAGTCCTCTCAGGATATGGGTGAGATGAACTAGGAGTCTCCATGAGACAGAGACCAACAACGACCTCTTGTCAGGAATGGAGCCACCATTTATTTATGTATGTGGTATTTGTATAGTGCAAACCTATCTGAAGTGCAGCAGAGCACTGAACATGGTGCAAGACTTAGGGCCTAATTCCGAGTTTGGCGGTCCATTGGACCGCCAAACCCACGGTGGATATGCGGTGGCGGTTGGGAACTGCTGCACCGGTGGACCGACCGCTGTATTATTACTACAGCGGTCGGACCGCCACAACCGCCTGGGATCCGCGATCCCTGACAGTGGTGCGATGGTCTGAGACTGCAATATGCTTGCTGGTGCTGCTGCAGCACCGTCAAGCATATTATGAGTTTCCTTACCGTCAGCGGTCTCATGGCGGTGCTCACACCATGGAAATGCTGGCTGTGAGGAAACTAAGGGGGCCCAACAGGGCCCTCTGTTGGTCCTGTGTATACATGCAGGGGGCACATGGTGTGCCCAGTGTGTGCAGGCACCCCTTTCCCTGCATGACATGGACTGCACAGTCCATGCCATGCAGGAACGGGATTTGGCGCTCTAATTGCAGTGCTTTCTAATAGGCTGCACCATGAGACCACAAAAGCACCCCCTGCCTGACCACGAGGAACTTGTAATCCAGTGGGCAGCCAGCGGTCGAGTTTAGTAGTGTGGGATCCGAGCGCTGGGGTGGTGGTCCGCTCCCACGCTGCCAAACTCATAATCAGGCCCTAAGACACTGTCAGCTCCTGATTGGAGAAGCATCCGTTTCTAGGAGCGAGCGTGGACTGTTAGAGCATCATGACATATTGTGCTTTAAAGAGGTCTTTAGCTCTTTCCAAAATTGGAGCAGGGTTGCAGAAGTCCTAATGGATACGGTGATGTTCTTCCAAATCCTGGGAGCATAGCTGGAAAAGGCTTGCTGTATCAATTGTCACTGTTGGGGGACCGATGAATCAGTATTACAAATGGATACTGGGGTTTAAGCACTGTGGCTGTTGGCCCCGATGGTCTTTGAAGACAAAAGAGTTTGTGGAAAAGCTGAGTCTCTTCCACTTATGCCCCCTAGAGGTGCTGTGTTGCTGTCATTGTTTTGAACTCAAGGTCCTTATGCTGGAAGAAATTCAGCGGATGAGCTTTTAAGTGAAGCTGCTCTGATGGTGGCCAGTGAGGGAGCTGCCCATCTATCCATCTGATGCTGACTGGGTGAACTTACATTGGTGCTGCAAAACATGACCACATGCACACACTTTAGCAGAAGCATGGTAAGTTTGTATTGCCTTCTTGCTTTGCTAGCACAAATATTCGCCTATGTTTCTTTCTTTCACTGGCCCATTAGGCCCCAGCTGCAGAGAGGCGCATGGGTGTAGTTCTTTCCAAAGCCTGCACTATCCATCACTTTTATCCCTGAGCATGATAAGGTGCACCGCCTGCCTCGTGACAATCAATCACTGCTTTCACGTGCTGACCGAAGGGCTTTTTCATGGGCAGCCCTCGGTGTTCAGACTTTGAAACTTTCTGAACTCAGCTGCCAGGCTTTTAGTACGAGGCCGATTAAGCTGACCTTCATCTAAAAGACAATGTCTACAGGGCCCTGATCATAATGGTGCATCCCGCGCTGCTGCCCCGGCCAGGAGGGATCTGTGCATTTATTTCTGGCGTGTTCCATCAATACTCTAACTCCAAGGGGCAGATTTACAAGCCCCGTGCGCCACTTTTGCCCTCCCGTTGAGTCACTTCTGCGAGGCAGCAGCGGCGTAAAGCTAGCACCATGCTGCGGGGGATTTACAATGTGACGCATCTAGGGAGATGCGTCACGTTGTAAAGCCCTGTGCCACCTGAAACCTGCGTTAGGTTTCATGTGTGCGTTCCGGTGCATGGGGGGGGCGTTCTGTAGGAGTCACTTTTCCGAAGCCGCTGCGTCAAAACCTTGCGCGTGCTTAAAGCAGGCGTAAGGCGTGATGCACCATGTTGACGATAGGACAGGTTGGAACAGTGCTGGAGTTGCGTTACGCCCGCAACACACCTCCAGCACTGCGCCAACCTTACGCCAGCAGATGCGACACGCATCTGTATATCCTTGCGCCATGATGCGCTGCATTGTAAATGCGGGGCATCTGTGGTGGCCCAAGGGTAAACTTGCGTCACACATCTTTCCTGGTGCATCCCTGCTGATTTGCAGGGATGCGCCAGGAAACGTAAATCTGCCCCCAAATATCTCTAATGCCCTGCGACAGCAGCGTTCAGAAACACAATGCAGTCATTGTATCTTGTGTTTCTGAGTTCTGCAAAACATGCACTAACTCGGAGATACTCTGGTGAATGTATGCCCTGAGGACATGAAAAATATAAGCACAAATCCCTTCTGAGCCCGCGCAGCTTAGAAAACGGGACCGTGATACAGCCGCATGAGTTCTAGGGGAAGATTTATCAAGAAGCAAACTTTGCACTGCCAGAAAGTCATGCAAAGTGATGCAAACCAGTGCAAAGTCTGGAAACAGTGTTTACTTTCCAGTGCAAAAGTTTTTTTTTTTGCAGTGCAGAGGTGCCCTTTTTTTGTCGCACAAATACTTCTTTGAGATTCATTGTGCTACTTAGGAACTGATTACGAGTTTAGGCGTTATTTATCGCCCCTGATAAATATTGATACCACAGGGAATGTTATTTATTGGGTGCGATAAATAACACCTATTAAGAGTTTATGGGGAATAACATGCCGATTTTTCTGTTTAACGCACCAAAATCCACACTTGATACGATAAATGCCATGTTTTCCCCAACTAAATTTCAGAAAAGTTTGTTCTGCTAAAATTTGATGAAGGTTGAGTTATTAAATGCATCCGATAAACATCAGATGCGTTAAATACCTTCAAACTCGTAATTCCGACTCATGCGTTAACAGGGGTAAATGCACGGTTCGGAATTTTTATAAGACACTCATAACCAGTGTCAAGGGGCCATTCCATGGTAGAACTTGTGTTGTATTGTATTGTAATTGCTTTTATATAGTGCTTACTAACCCTGACGAGGCGTCAACGTGCTTTTTCGGCGAGTAGCACGCTACTCCAGAACTCGTAAAGGATTAGTGTTGAATTAGTATAGTGAAATATGAAAGTAACTTGGGTGCTCCAGTTCAAGTATTCATGGTTTTTATGCTATGCCAGATCTACAAAGATTGTCAAACCTGACTGCGTAACAAAATAAGACTTCCTTAAGGCAGGCATGAAGTTGAAGAAATGGGTTAATTTTCTTATGCATATGGCTGCACTATACAGCACACGTCAGGCCGATATCCCAACTGCCCTTCCTGTCCAAGATCCTAGAGCACTGTGCTGAGGTCCCTTTCCTCATTCCTGGAATCACACCATCTTCTCCAGGAGCGTCAGGCGGGATTTCGTGCACACCACAGCACCGAGTTGGTGATGCTCTCGGTGCTGGATGAGCTGAGAGGTATGGCTGACAGTAAGAAACCGAGCGCCCTGATACTTTTAGATCTATCGGCGGCATTCCATACTGTCAGTCATTCCATGTTATTGGACAGATTGGCTGCATTTGGGATAAGGGGTCAGGTCCATCAATGGCTCCAATCTTTCTTGACCGGTAGGACCGAGAGGATCCAACTGGGGGATGCCATTTCTAAAGTGGGTATTCTGGAGTGCGGAGTCCCTCAGGGTTCCGCACTATCCCCACTGCTTTTCAACCTGTACCTCCAGCCGCTGATAGACTCTCTAGCTAACATGGGTTGTCGTGTATTTAACTACGCTGACGACACCCAGCTGTTGCTGAGTATTGATAATACGACCTCGGCACAAACTAGCGCTCAGAGCATTCTCAGACACACGGTTAGCTGGATGACGGACAATTCGTTAAAAATAAATCCGGAAAAAACAGAGGTATTGGTGGTCTCCACCTCAGCCTCGCCCTGGAGTGATCTCTACTGGCCCCAGGAATTAGGGCCCTCACCGATACCGAGTGACAAAGTAAAAAGTCTCGGAATCAAGATTGACAATGAGCTGTCAATGGCCAGTCAGATCTCTTCGGTAGTAGGGATGTGTACTGGCTTGATCAGACAGTTACGAAAGTTGGCCCCTCTCCTTTCCTTTTCCGCACTCCGTATGGTAGTCTCTGCCACCATCGTTTCGAGGCTAGATTATGGAAACGCCCTATATCTAGGCCTACCTAAAATCTTGATTAACAGATTGCAGGTGGTCCTGAATGACACGTCGCGTCTGATCTTCAAGTTACCTAGAAGATCCCATGCCTCTTCGTTAATACTCAAGCTACATTGGCTCCCCATTGAACAGAGGGCGGAGTTTAAGAGCCATCTATGGGCAAGCACCTGCGTACATTAAAGAGCGCTTGGAGCTGTACATCCCCAAGCGAGTCTTGCGGTCTGCTGAATCCCAGCTTCTGGTTTGCCCTCGGTATAAGTTAAAAAGCAAAGGAGGTAGGTCTTTCTCGGTTCTGGTTCCGCAGATCTGGAACAATCTACCAGAATCACTTCGGAAAGAATCGAATCTCCTGCGTTTTAGGAAGTTGTTAAAAACCTTTTTATTTAGGGAGGTACTTGATCCAGCTAAATAAATCTTATTATATGCCCCTGCCTCTCTTCTGTCCTCATGCACGGTTGTTTGTTGTCTGGTTTGAGCGCCTAGAGACCTGTAGGTGAGTTGGCGCTATAAAAGACTAAGTTAACAATAACAATAACAATAACGTCAATGAATGAAATATGAAAATATTGTCTGGGTATAGCATATTGTCTGGGAAGGGTATATTAGGGTGCAAAGGTGTGTCTGGCCCTAGGCACCCTTTTTGAGCTCCAGCTAAACATGGCCTGTTACTAAACATGGCCAGCAACAGCAGGCCATGTTTAATAAATATTTCTCTGAGCTGCATTTTTTCCCCTTCACATAGTGTGGTGGAGCAACCAAAATTGCTGCACTGCATTGTGCTATTATTTAGTAAATCTGCCACTTAGCGTCCTCTACCTAGCGACCAATAAGACTTATGATTGTGACTCCCACCAACTGAGGGTGGCCCAAAGGCATAGCTGATGTCTATAGTAGGAGTGATGGAGTTGTGTTGGATCCCTGATGTAGTTTATTGAACATTATACATTCTGACTAATTTTTAGAACAGAAATTGGAAATGTTGCCAAACCTCTATCCATGAGCTTAGCAGAGTAATTGTTTGCTAATGAGAAAATGCTTTTTTTCCTGGGTGCTAATTTGGGAGGACCTCCTGTAGGCAGTTACCTTGAAAAAATAATACAATGACAGTTATGCAGTTGAAGGCACACTGGGGTAAGCAATGAAAAGGTATGCCTTCCAATAGTAACCTATGTACCTAGGTTGAGCTTGCTATTTACCTAATAGGGCTTAGTAGGCCAGTTGCATCACATCCTCCAGGGCGTGTTCCCTGCTGACTTAGGGCTGCATCATACCTTACGATCACTGCCCCTTCTCTGTGTCAATACGAAACACAAAAAGCTTTGCTAGTATTTCACCTTGTTGATGTTCTTTGAGCAACTCTTTCCCTGATACTAGCCTCAAAGAATTGTGCTGGTGCTTGCTTTGGTATTTCCACAACTGACTAACGTAACAGAATGTGGGATATCTTCCAGCTGAGGCTATTGCCAAACTTCAAAAAGTCCATAAATATGATTGTCTATCTTATACTTGGAGGAGGGAAGCACACTAGTCATATCACCCCTGCACTGATACCTCTTTATTGTCTCATAGTCAAACAAAGTACAGAATACAAGACATTATATCTTGCACTTAAGATACTTTAAAGCCAAGAACATTCCTACTACTTTAACTTGTTGTTGTCATCCTGGTCATCCAGATGCCTAAACTTGCCTGCCCAAAGCTGACTTTATACATATAGCAAAATTCAAATGTTTTGGTGGTAGTGTATTTCCTTGTGAAGCCTTTGCCATCTTGAACATGAAAGACAAGCTTCTAAAATACACAAAGTTCCTGAATGCACATTTATTAGGTCTTGCCTACCAGACAGCACAATCTGTCTGGCTGCAAAAAGGCTTATTTTCAGCTTACAGTGGACTTAGTGCTCATCCTGTGCTTATCATTGGTTGGCTTTATTGTCACTCTTATTTGCTGGCTTTTTATTCGTTAGCTTATGTGGGCTTACCTTCCTCTTTTTTTGTTCATCGCTCCCCTGGAACAAACCTCATTACTTGTGTTCTTTCACTGCTTAACTTTCAGGAACTACTTTTTTCTTTTTAGTTAAGCACTCTGTGAGAATGTTCAAGTTTTCCAGCTGTCTCTCTCCTGTACTTATCCTCCCCTCTCCACTATGCTTTGTATTGCTCTCTCTCATTTGGGTGCTTCTCTCTCTATCCCCTCTGTGTTGCGCTCACCCTCATATACTTCTCCCCTCACATTGTTTTATCACTTATCGCTCATACGCTTCTCCATCGAGTACTTCTTCCAGATCCCCATGGCTGCCCCTTCCCACCACTTGCAGACTTTTATTTAGTTATTCATTTATTTTGGCAGAGGACCAGGCAGCAAGTAGCTGCTGCTCCCTCTGCATTAAAAGAGCTTTTACACTACTTAGCTATATATATATTTCATTTGCCGATTCATCTCAGATCGGTAAATAACAAAAAGTAGCCTAGGTCATTTTGTAGGCGTGAATGTGTAATAGAGCATGCACATACCTACAAAATGACAGTCGCATTGCAGATCACTCTTGAAAAAAAAAAACACTTTTCACCATACTGCACGGCATCTTGGCAGTGACTAAAAGGCATTGGCAAAGTCAATATGTCCCAAAGGTGAGATCTATTGACTTTTTCAACGCTTATTCATTCAGGATTTTAGCCTATTCCCCAGTTGGCATTCAGTCTCCAGAGAACATCCTGAGTTACCATAGTGATTGTGTCAGTTAGCTGTACTGGAAAGATAAAGGTTTTTCTAACCCAAGTTGTAAAGTACACATCTGGCCCCATTACAAGAGGCCTGATACCAATGCACATTATTACAGCACTCATTATTTCCATGCCTTTAACAGGGCATTGTGAGATTCCACATCTAGAATGAGGAATAACTTGCTGAAATGAGAGTTACTGCACTTATTTCCAGGCTTTCTTCAAATTTAGGGCCATTGTCAAGGCACGGGTGCCTAGAATTACCAATCCACTTGTAATGGTTTGCAAAAAACGTCTGCCAAAACTGGGAATATAGGCTGACTTCTAATTTGGCCACTACTGTACTGCAGGTCCTGTTGACCACAATCAAGTAAATAATGGGACTAAAAGACTTTTTATTATCATAGGCCGTATAATCACAGTATTACTTCCAGAAGGGGTCATATCATCAGTCTACAGACTCGGATGCTTCGGCTCAGGTTGGTGAAATATCTGTGCATTCCTTAGGCCATGAGGACTTTTTGGTCCACAATAGCATTCATGTTGTCCCACAAACACTGTAGGACCTGACAAGTGGAGTCATTGTGTTACGCCCCAAGACAATAACTTTCCTTTCTGCGGTGACCACTGAATGGTAAGATATAGCTTCAAGAGAGAGCTCTGACTCTCATTTTTAAGTCTCATCTACAGGCAGCAGTAGCTGGCTATCTGAAAACCAATAAAGTACAGCATACAGTTAAGAGCGTAGGCTTTTCTTCACACTCCTTCAGCCACTGGCTGGTGCATTTTCTTTAATGTGTTGCCATTGGGTGGGTGGGCTATTGTTAAAATAGTGTTCTTTTGTGCAAGGTTACACTGGGCTTTAAGAAGTCTCTTGTGGTCCTTCTCCATTGATGCCCATATCAATCCCACCCCCTGCCACCTTGTTGTCTTTGTACCCACCCAGTGTATGAAGTGGCCCCACTGTCATCTGCCCGCCACCTGCTACCAGGTGCAATCACTGTTCATGCTTTTAGCTTTACATTGTCATTACAAGCACTGGCAAGGTCAATCGTATCGCTTACTCATGTGGAATGAAGAAAAACCGTTGTATGGGCACACTTGCACGATGGTCACCTTTTAATGGAATTTTTAAAGGGTTTTTGAAAATTCCTTCCAAGCTGGCCATCTTTCAAGATTCGATGCACAGCAACCAAATTGGAATGGCTTTTCAAAAAACTTTAAAGATTCTCTACAAGATGGCAGCTGCACATGCAAGTGCATGCATGGTAGCTATCTAGGGCCGGTTTATCTTTGGCTTCATAAAAAGGTCATTGCATGAAGTCCGCTGTGAAGCACAAACATGTACGACAGCCATCGTGTAAATATTTTTCTAAAACCATTTTTAAAAATCCATTGCAAGGTGACCGGCTTGCAGTTGCATCACAAGCAGTCATTTGGGAAAAAAACATGCACAGCGAATAGGTTGGTGCTTGTATCAAATACAAACCCTATTGACTTTGCCAAGACTTTTTTACGCTATTAGGCTGAGGTTATATACGTGAGGTCAGCAGTGAGGAGGACAGTTGAGCAGGAGTCTGCCAGCGACGGTGCTACATTCCCATGGGTTCCCTCGCCATACCTGCATCATAAGCCTTGAAGGCCTCGGGCAGACACAGAGAGAGGGCTTATCTCCTGCAGCAGCAAGCAATAAACGAAATAGATAACGGCCACCGAGTCAGGCAGGGGTGAAAAGGTAGAAAGGTGAAAAGTTTACCTGCTGAGGCAGGAAATGATAACAGGCAGATCTACCAGGTGACGCGGGGAGCACGGTGTCCTTACCAAGATTAATGATCAGCATCTGGCACGTCTCTTGCATTTATCCATGCAGCCCGGATAAGGGTTAACTTAAATCAAAGGGCTGGCGCGCGCTGTTTGCTTCGGTTGCTCCACGAGGTTTTCTCTTCCTCTTTGTGCTTTAGGGCTTGGAGAGGACCTCGGTGGACCTCCCTACACTTGATCCTGCCCCTTGCATCTGATCTTCACTGTGAAAGTTCTCTTAGTTCAGGCTTCATGTGCATCTCATCATCCTCTTCCCTATTCCCCCGCATTGTCCTGATTGCAATCGTGACCCTAAATGCCTCACTCCCAGTGCCTGCTTATTTGGGGTAACATTATACTATGCCAACTAATTACTAAAACAGCAGGGTGCGGTGTTTCCTGGGTGCATTTTTACCTCACCATTGCAAGTTCCACAGGTTAGAATAGAGACAACACAGTCAAGGGAGTAGCCAGAAAATGAAAATACCCTCCACTCAAACCATATATTCCTGGATCTCCTCTCCTTCAGAAAAGGGCTGAAAACATGGCTTTTTCCCCAGTAGCACACATCTTTATGTTCCCCAGCAGGCAGTGCTTAGCACCAGGACACCCCAGGGTAACCGTGCATTCTATAAGTGTGATTAACATAAGATAACATAACATAACATAACATAACATAACATAACATAACACAAGAACACTCAAGGCAAGAAAACCCAACCCTCCCTAGGAGCGTTCCCTTCACCATTTCCTCTTCCTTCCATCCATCCTTTCAACCTTCTATCCATTCCTTCATTCATCTGTAAATCTTTTCACCTTTCCATCCATCAATCTACTCATTCTTTCGTCCTATATACAGCCATCCTCTCCTACATCCACTAATCATATCTTTGTACCCATCCATCTAATATTTAACGGGTTTATCCTTAAATCTTCCCCTTCTGTCCATTCTTCTGCCTTCCATTTGTTCACCCTTTCACCTATTGAACTTTTCACGCCCATCCATCATTTCACCATCCGCCCCTGTCTATTTCATTTTCTCAAGTATTTCCCTCCAAGTTTATTTACTTCTACCCTTTATTTTTCCTCTAGGTATGTCTTTACCGTACTTTGAGTCCTTCTCTCCATTCACTGAGGAATTTCTTCCATCCATCTTTAATACGATTAAGAGTGGCTCCACGCTGGATCCTGCCCCTTTCAAGATTTTGAAATCTACAACACCTATCATCATCTCTCCCATTGTGAATCTAGTCAACGCCTCTTTAGCATCAGGTGCAGACCCCCAGGACTGGAAGATTGCTATGGTGAAAGCATAACTAAAAAAATCCCACCTACATCCCACGGAGTTGGCTAATTATCGCCCCATCTCCTTACATCCTGGTATTTGTAAGGTCGCGGAAAAATAGGTTAACCGCCTACTTTCTGCACATTTTCAAACCTTTAAGTTGCTCCATTTCTCCGAGACGGGCTTCCGTCCTGGCCAGGGCACTGAGACTGCACTAATTGCGGTGGTGGAGGAGTCTAGAAAGATCCTTGGCTCCGGAAGGTCCGTAGCCCTCATCCTCCTGGACCTAAGTGCAGCCTTTGACAGTATTACTTATGAGTCCTTCGTCTGCAGGTCTGCAGCCAACAAAGGCCCAGAAACAACAAATTAATGTTTTAGTAGAACCCCGTTTACCAACATATAAGGCCCAGTGGCAGCTGCTGCTTAACCTGCTTAAGGGGACAGGAGGGGGGCTCCTTACATCACTGAACACAGTAATAGTGCATAAGGAGGGTGGGAGAACACTGCCTCACATCCCAGCACTCAATTTGCCCCAGTGCATCATAGTAAATGCAACGCATGGTAACACTTACTTCAGTAGTAGTCTTTAATTTGTCACAATTGACCATTGTTGGTGCAGCATGTGTTATGTGACTCTAGACACGTGGATTTATTCCTTCATCAGTAAAGACCATCAAGTTGGTTTGGGGAGGGGAGGCAAGAAATGCTGGCCAAAGTCGTCTCAGGTCTCTTTACCACTCACTCAGGTCAGGTGCATCAACACAAGCTCGTCAACTCAGTAGCTCAAGGGAGCCATTTCGAACAGAAGAAGGTGGGTGCACCTGTGCTCAGTAAGTGGTACAGAGACCTGAGAAGACTTTCAGTAGCATTTCCACCACCATCAAAAGACTTGCTGCTCTCTACTGATGAAGGAATAAATCCAGAAAGACATGTCTAGAGATATACAGCACTGGCTGCACCAACAAGGGTGAAACACTAAAGACTACCACTGAGGTTTGTGTTGTTATGGACAGCATTTACCATAATGCATTGTAGCAAACTGAGGGCTGGTGTGTGAGGAAAGCGAACCCACCCTATTTCGAAAAGACTCCCTTGAGCTAATGAGCTCTGATTGATGCACCTGTACCCAGTGAGGTGTATAAAGACCCAAGAAGACTTTAGGCAACCTTTGCAGCACCGTCAAAGGATCTTCTGCTCTCAGTTGGTGAAGGACTAAATCCAGAAAGACTTGTCTAAAGATTTACAGCACTGGCTGTAACAGCAAGGGTGAAAGACTAAAGACTACCACTGAAGTAAGTGGTATTGAGCATTGCATTTACCATAATACATTGAGGCAAACTGAGTGCTGAGATGTGAGGCAGTGGGTGCCCACCCTCCTACAGTTATAGTGTTTGTTTTTGCATTCTAATTTTGTGCTGGGAAAATAATCGACATTTACGGAATTTGCTTGCAGCTTCTTCTTCTGATTTGGGACCAGAGTTATTAAGCCCTTGTGTTGCCAATGCGTCACACAAGGTGACTCAACGCAACACAGGGGCTTAAGTGAGATTTACTAAGCCTCGCAAAGCCACCTTGCGAGGCTCTGTGTGTCTTAATAAATCCAGAGGAACACAGGTAGCATAAATCGCTGCCTTGCATTACTGTGCGGTAGGAAAGTGTTCCACGGGTGAAGCGTGGGCATTCTCTTGCATCCACCCATGAATTTTGACGTAGTCCCACTTTTACTAAGGGTACTATACCTGAAAGTGCATCAAAATGGTACGCCTTCCCAAAAGATGCCTCATGAGGAGAAATATCTTCATTTCTCCTTGTTATTTCCTCTTCCTATGTGTGCTGCAGAGTAGGAAGAGGAAAATGCCTCTAAGAATTATTTTTGTGCAGGAAGATGTCCATTCCTTCACAAAAGCAAGCCTGCGCAAGGGTGCCTATGTTGTCTTACTGCGTTGCGTGAGTTTTTGATAAATCTAGCCCTTGGTTGCTAACTCCTATTTGGCATTACCAGGGCAGTGGGGATTGGCATGATCAGGGCATTCAGAGAGAAGACTTGACCTTTCTTTGCAGCATCCATCTCTAGTCTCCCAGATTGATGGGAAGAGTCCCTCTGCAGTCATACACCATCCTACAGGTATTAGTTCGGTGCTTATTTCAACGCTCCTTACCCAAATAAGTGAGGTAAAGATTTCAGGCTGAGAACCTAGCCTATGCAATAATACCGATGCAGTCACGCAGATAAACCTGCCATGGAAACATACACCACCTGTGGTGTATGCAGAGTTGCTGTGTGTCCCATCCAGGACCGGATTCAGGGCAGTGCGACTGGTGCAGCCGCACTCGGCGCTGACCTGTGGAGGGTGGCACTATGACCTCAATGGGGCGCTGTGTTTAGCAATATCTTATGATAGGAGAGATGAGGGGCACTTTTGTAGTTGGTAGGGAGAGAATCTGAGGAGGTGGTCATGGGACGTGGGTGCACCAAAGGAGATTGTCGCACCGGGCACCACCAGTGCTAAAGCCGGCCCTGGTCCAAACTCCCGCTCCCAAGAGACCCTCTAGGGAGGGGCAAGGAGGATTCCAGCGATACTACCACAGGGATGTAACAACATACTGCACTTAACTCTACAAGCAAACTAAGAAGCAGAAAATCGCATGTCTTTTATTTCATAATTCTAAATACATATTGTAACATGAGGGCAGGCCCCCATAAAATACGGGACCTTGTGCAGAGAGCCCCGGGCGACCGACACTCCTCTTGTATCTGCTCTACAGAGTAAATGAGCACCTATCCAGAAATCAACATCAAAATTACAACTGAACGGTTGCACTTATCACAAGTGCAACATTTAACTGGCATAACCAATTGTGGGAAAAGCACGATAAGATAACCACACATTCAATCTTCAGAGGGTTGGACTTTAGAACAACCTAAGGACACCCACATATAAATTCGCATTTGGGACAGTCAGATCTAATATATCTTTTTTACCAATTACTTTGAGCTACCATTTTTCATCATTGGCATATTGGGGAATGATATAAAGTTCTTTGCCAGGTTGACAAGGTCTGGTGGGTAAGGATTGAACAAGCTGTAAGAGGAAATTGAGTACTTACCAAAGAGGGAGTGGGAGGAAATTAATTACAAGGATTCATGGATTACCCTCTATAAATCTTCATCCAGAATAGAGAAATCACAAACACCGCTATAACAAGTCATTTGGTAGTGACCTTACCCACCCATGAAGTTGGGTTTCTAACAGTCCGGTTCTTAGTGTCTATTACTGAAAATGAAGTGAACCTTTACCCACTCTAGATGACATGCTTCATCCTCCAGTTGCTCCACACCCAGGATGCAACGCAAGTTCCCAGATGGACCATTTGAAGGGTGTTTGTCCCTGTCTCACGCATCAAATACTGGTGCTTCTATCCTTTGTGGTTAAGGACCAAACAGTTGTGGGGAACTACACATTTATTTCTAGCCCCAACACCCACAATAATAGAGTTGACTATGAACCTTTCAATACCTCATCAGTTGTCACTATGTTTCTATCTAAATTCACTGACTCTAAAATGGCTTTTCACCCCCTAACCTTTTCAACCTCTGTTTTCTTACATTCTGTTTCAACGCCGGGACACTTTGTTGAGTAGCTGCACACCTTAGAAATCCTGACATTCATTTATTCACGGGTCAAAGGCATTCTTCAGAACCACTGGCCTTTGCCATTCTTTATTGCTATGTGCTTGAACAGGCATTTGAAGGAGAATAGTGCATTACAGGTCTGACCATGATCAGGTATTTGCTCCCATGAAGACGGCTTGGGATGATAAAAGTGTTTTTGTCTTAGATACCAGCAAAAAGATGTAACTCTGTCAGTAAATTGCAAAAGAAACAGTTAATAGACGGAATACTGGACAATGCAAACATTCACCCCAGTCACAAGGATTCGGGTTTAATCCATCATTCTTCTGCTCCATGCCACTGGAGTCAAGCTATCCTGGATGATGAGGGGTTAAAACCCGAAACCGGTCCTAGGATCCTTGTTTCCAGTCCAGGGAGGACCTGGCCTGGCAGTTTGGGATGGACTGTTCCCATTGGGCGCAGGGTCAAAACTGATTTGCATATGGCTGGGTCTAAACTGGAATGGCATGGTGAGAAAAAAACCGATGGATTTAGGCCCAGATCTCCGTACTGGGGTGAATGTATGACATTATTCTGCAGTCTGTCCATCAAGTGTTCTTTCTGTTTTTGACCCTGTCAGTGAATAAAATAAGAAAACAAATAAATAGCTGTTCATATGTTTTTATGATTTTTCTAAGGTGGATAAGGAGAACATTAAGTCTTTGAGACTCCTTGTGGCAGTGGACCTGTATGAGACAGAACATTCTCTATTTGTATCATCTGCATGTCATCCTTCACAGAAAAAGGGGTTGCCTATCAAAGGACATCAGGCTATCACAGTTATGAAGGATCCTCAGTTCATCACCCATCACCCAAACACTGTTTCCACTCAACTGGTAATCTGGAAGCAAGCAGTTATTTGAGATTATCTTGTTCAATTAAGACGCATAGCTATCTATGTGTTTACACAGGATATATATGCCTATATTGTGAAGGATAGTTTTGATGGTCAAAGGGCCTGCCTTGTGTTTTTTAACTTTAATCTCTTTGACAATACCTCATGTTCCAGAGGAGAATATAAACAAAGGCCCTGCATGAAAAGGAGCTGCAACCACAGCACAGAGGACAAAATATGGTCACAGTTTTGTTCTGGGTGTCAAGCATAGGGGGTTAAGATTCTGCCACCCTGCAGCATGCATTTTGAAAGACAGCCCTGGTTAGACCTGACAGCCTTAGGGTGGTCTTTCTCCAACTTTTTTGCCTGCTTCCTTCCATTTTTGTGTACTTGTTTTTGCTGGCTTTAGGACTCCACACTTTACCACTGCTAACCACTGCTAAAGTGCATGTGCTCTCTCTCCGAAACATAAGCATTGGATCGTACCCAATGGCAAGTTTACCTATAATTCCATAGTAAAGTGCACTACATGTGTTCAGGGTCTGTAAATTAACTGCAATTAGAAGGCCTGCACCACTCCTTGTGCCACCCACCTAAGTAGCCCCCTAATCATGTCTCAGGTCTGCCACTACAGGGCCTCTGTGTGCAGTTTACTGACACTTTAACTTGGAGTTTAAAATTACTTGCCAAGACTTAAACACCTTCAGGAAGAACCTCAAGACCTGGCACTTTGCCTCAACCGGAGCTGCCCCCCATCCCAAAGCACCTTGAGACCCTCACGGGTGAGTAGCGTGCTTTATAAACCCATGATTGATTGATTGATAAACTCCCTGTTAGAAATGGGATTTCTGGTTGGCTAGGGCATGCGCCTAAGCCAGGCAGAAACCACCACTCTAGTCAGGGCAAGGGAGTTACATGCTGAAGATAACCCCTGCTCACCCCCTTGGTAGCTTGGCAAGAGCAGTCAGGCTTATCCCAGAGGCAATGTGTAAAGCGTTTGCGCAACACACACACTCAGCGGCAACACACTAGGCACACTACAAAAGAAACTCCACACAAGGTTATATAAAAATAGCCTTTGTATCATCCAAAACAAATTAGAATTATAATCACACATATACACTGTGCCAACTGGCACTAGGCAATATTTACAGGGGATTATATACACAGGACAGGGCCAATTGGGCCACTGTCAGAACCTTTAGAAAGCACTAGTTACAAATGTAAAACACAACCAGTAACTACTGGCAAAATATTGTACTCAGCATTATGCAGCAGGCATCACATTAGGCATACACAGTGCACCACAGCAACACTGCAAAAGTACACACAGCACCTTAGCCTACACACTGAAAAGACCCCCGGCCAACTGGCCTTTCACTGGGGCTCCAATGCACTATGTCCAGAAAGTCAGGGCGTAGCTGGCAATACAGCGAGAGCACAGTGCATAATGTGCTGGGGGTGTGGGGTGTACCTCACCCCCTCCTGGCATGAACACCAATATGCCCACGTAATTGCAGCTGCCCGCGCTCTTGCAGTGGGGCTGTGAGGAATAAAACACTGGCACCACTGTGCCTGGCGAGCCCCACTCTGGGACTATGACAACACATGTCCCCCACGTTGCAGCTGCCCGCCACGGCGGCGCAGCTGTGATGAATAATGAAGGCACTGGCACTAAATATGCCTTGGGAGCATTATCAATTCTCAGTGTGAGCCCCATTCACCGGGGCTCTTCTGGGACTCCCGACCACAAGGGGGAAGGCACCGACAATGTCCCTCAACCAACACCCCAACAGCTCACTTCTCAGCCCCACTCACCGGGGCTCTCTCGGGACTCCACTGGTCTCCACCGCAGGTCCTCAGGCACCGGCAAGGTGCCTCGATAGGTCCTGCTCTCGGGACCTCGCCTGATTTCGCCAGGTCCCTCTCCTGGGACACGGGACTTCGGCGTGGAGCCCACGAGGCTCCGGATGGCTTCCCCACCGCAGAGGGAGGCGGAAATGGGGCCCGCGAGCTCCGATCAGCTGACGGCAGGCCCTGCCCACAGTCAGGCATGGGCGCCTGCCTTCCGTTCTCGGCGGCTCCTCACCAGCTCAAAAGTGTGGGGTAGGCTTCCGCCAACCACTTAACCACAAAAGCGGGTTGGGCTCCTGCTAACTAAGTGGCGGGAATGCAGGTTGGGCTCCCGCTCTCCCAAAGTGGCATTAAAGCAGGGTGGGCTCCTGCTCTTCCCATAGCAACACAGGGGAGACCCCACACCGGGATTCCCCCTGCAGTCACCACTGTAACACCCATAAGGCTTCTTCCCAGAATGAAGATCGAACGCTCACGAGGCGCTAAGGTCCGGAAAGTTCCAGAGGCACAGCTGGGACCAGGCAGGCCAGCACACAGGACCATCCAGCAGCCAGGCAGTCCCTCATGGTGGTTCCTCCTAGGGGCCCAGTAGCAGCAAGTCCCATGTCGCAAGAACAGCACAGGAACAGCACAACATTTTCATGGGGTCACAGCCCAAATATTTATACACCCTTTCCTTTTGTCTGCCCTTGGCACAGGGCTTGGGGGAACAAGCCTGAGCTGGTTCTGTTTTTTTTGGAGCACTCTGTTTACAGGCCTCCGCGTCCCTATTTTCAGGTGGGGGCTCGTCATCAGACACACCACAGGGGGGCAGAGCCAGCATTCATGCAGGCAGGCACAGACCTATTTAGGGGCAGGGGCTTACTCCTCCCACTACTCCAAATGCAGATCTCCTATTCAGCCTAGCGCTGACTCACCCTACCTCCCTGGAGCCACACACACCTCACCAGCCCCTGTCACTCCAAAGCCAGACATGCAATCCACATCCAGCAGGCAGACACAGATATTTTCTAAAATAGTGACAATAAATCTGCACACACCATTGCCCAGCATTTATTATTACCATTCCAAACATACCAAACTTGACCACGCGGCTCCTCTCATATCAGGAATTACCTCTGAAACACTTATCAAGAAATCCCCAATGCATTCCTATGAGAGGGCAGCCTCACAGCAGTGAGAAACCAAAATGGCAGTTTGTCACTACCAGGCCATGTCACACATGTAGTAAAAGGGGTGTCACAGGCATGGCACACACTTTAGGTGCCATGTCACAGCGGCAGTAACACTGCATGCACAGGCCCTGCAATGGCAGAGGCCTGAGATAGGTTTGAAAGGCTACTTTGGTGGGTGGCACAATCAGCGCTGCAAGCCCACCAGTAGCATTTAATTTTCCAGCCCCCGGTATCTGAGATACCACTTTACAAGGGACTGACAGGTAAATTGAATATGCCAAACAGGTGTAGACCAATCTTTACCATATTTACCACAGAGATCACAAGCACTTTACACTGGTCAGCAGTGCTAAAGTGCCCAGAGTCCTAGAACCACCAACACCGTGTCAGAAAAAAGGCTAGGAGGAAGGCAAAAAGTTCAGGGATGGCCCTGCAAAAAGGGCTAAGTCCAACACATCCCCTTCATTATACCACAGTCACCCCTAAGGCAGGCCTAGGAAGCCCCAAGGGAAGGGTGCTGTGTAACTAAAAGGCAGGACACGTACTTGTGCGTTTTACATGTCCTGGTAGTGACAATAAGCTAAATTTGTTTTTCACTGCTGTGAAGCCTACTCCTCTCATAAGCTAACATTAGGAATTCCATAAAATACCTTTAAGCTGTAATTCCTCATTAGAAAGGAGTAGCTGCATCATGCTTCATATCTTTGGAATGGCAATGATAACCCCTCTTTACTTGTGAAGTCGAATTTAACATTACTATTTTTGAAATGCCACTTTTAGAAAGTTGGCTTTTCTTTGCTCTTACTGCTCTGTGTGCCTTGCAGCCTGTCTCCAAAACATGTTTAGGCTGGGTGACAGTTATCCTTTGTGCATTTCCTGCAGGCAGCTGCAAACATTAGATTTGGTTCTGTCCCTATCTATATACATCTGCATTCTGATGACCATTCATGGGCAGGGAAGGAGGAAGGGGCTTACACATACACTTCAAAGGGCAGAGGCCTGACCTCACACAAAGGACTGATTACCTCTCATAGATAGCCTGGCATACGGGATACTGGAATACGGTGCGCTTCAAAGCCATTCTTTGAAGTCTTGCCCACTTCAAAGGCATATTTGGGAATAAGTATGGGGTCTCTGACCCCAGAAAATTAGACACTTCTGGACCTACACCTGAACCTCTGTCAGAAGAACTGTTGTGCTGCTCAAAGGACTCAACTGGACTGCTGATCTGAAAGGCCTGCTTTTCTGTTTGTTGCCCTGCTACCTGCTGCTCACTGACTCTTTTGAAGGAGAACTCAACTCTACCTTCTTCCAAATTATCTCCAAGGGCTTGTTTGCTTGCCTCCTGTTGCTTGAGACTCAGGCTTATCAACGTCTCTACCCCGCTCCTGTGCCTGGCTCAGTGGAAGTGGCCCAGATACTTGCAAAATGAATGTCAGCGCATCTCCTGTATGCGTGTAGCAGAACCGGCGCATCAACCTGGTAGAAGTAAAATCGACGCTCAGCTTCAGAACCAGCACTTGGCCTCCAGAGATTAAAGCATCGGACTGCGTATCGCAGCTGCTGCAGCATGGTGAGAAAGATGCATCCCCTCGACTGCATGGCAGAAACCGGCGCATCGCTTAACGCCTTTCGACTCCAGACTTGTCTTCGGAACTGACGCAACACACTCGCTGTGTGGAGAAGATCGCTGCTTGGGACCAGGAAATATACTTTGTTTACTTGTGCCTGCGTGGGTCCTGTAGCCAACCGGCGCTCCATCACAGTCGGCCTGGACTTTGACTTTGCCCCGGTCCAGTGTGACCTAAATGAACCTTTTTAGCACTACTTGCTTCTAGGCACTTTATTGCATCTATTTCTTTGAAATTCAATCTCAACTTTTACACATTGGATTTTTGTCATTTTGGTCTTGTTTTATTTATAAACTCATACTTTATTCTTCTAAAATGTTGTGGAGTCTTTTGAGGTGTTTGCAATGTGTTACTGTATGAGTTTTTGCACAAATACTTTACACATTTCCTTCTAAGTTAAGCCTGCCTGCTCTGTGCCAAACTGCCAGAGAGTGAGCACAGAATAGTTTAGGTTGTGTTGTGATTTACCCACACACTAGGATTGTGGTCACAGCTTGGACAGGGTGCATACCTTAGTCAACTAGAGACCAAGGGGCAGATTTACAAGTTTTGATGCAGGGCAGTCCAGTAGGTCACTCTGCTGCGCTGCATCAAAAGGAAAGGGCAGGAATGCATCATATTGGCACCATGGTGCTAGGATGTCTGCATTGTATGAATTATTTTATGCAAAAAGGGACACCTTCCTGCACAAAAACAATACATGGAGATGTTTTACTCGGTCTATATGTGCTACAGAGGGCAACACACATAGAAGGAGGAAGAAAAGAGGAGAAATAAAGGTATTTCTCCTCGTTACCCTGGACTGAGGGGGCGTACGCTTTTGACACATTCCTGAGAATGCGTCAAAATCCATGGGTGCTGTGTGGAAACACACCCTCCGCAATGCCCATGGAATGCCTGCTTGATGCCGAGAGGCAACGCTGTGACTTGTGCTGCTTTGCCTTACTCCAAATCTATAAGGCCATGTAAAGCCATGCAAAGGGGCTTTGCGTAGCCTTGTAGATACGGGTCTGCCCTCTGCGCCGCCGGCGCATCAAAAAAAGTGACTCACAGGTGATGCAATGGGCTTGTCAATAGGTCCCTTAATTTCTTACTGCCCTCATCTCAGGAAACTCTCTGCACTTTTCACTTAATTTGAGTGAAGCATTCCTGTAGGGATGTATGGGATAGCTTTGGGGCTGCATTTATTCAAAAGAGTGGTTCCATAATTGTTCAAGTTGCCTGTTTTCTGCTTTTTTGTAATTTGTAGTTTTTAGGTCTCGCGTGCGAACCAGCGCATGCGCTGCGTCGCTTCTATTGCTGCCACTTTCTGTCCCAAAGGGAGACAGGAGGTGGCACGTGCGGACAGGAGATGTGCACTCAGTACGCGCGCACATCTCCTGTCCCCAGAGGCTGGCAGCGTGCACATTGCGCGATTTCAGTTTCCGTACCCCTGGTTGCTTTCAATTGATTTAAACAAGGAAAGATGATATCCCTTCCTTGTAGTACAAAGCTCTCAACATGAAGCTCCACACAAAGAACACGCAGTTAGGCACCACTTGTTGCTGCTTGAAGGACAAACCAGTCGGTTCAGCCGAATAGCACACAACATTTGTGCAAAAGCAAATCTTGGTTTTTTTCTTAGCGGATGAGGGGCACTGGGGCGTGGGCAATGACAGCGAAGCAGACATGAGGATGAATAACGGGGGCGCAAGGGTCAATCCGACCTGAACCCCGTTTAGCTGGTAAGGGGTTGCTCGATTATCCCCGGCTGCCCTGTTGGCAGAGGAGGTGCGTTGATGGGCCCTTCACACCCCTTCAGCTCCTCAGAAATGGCCACCCAGGTGCGCCTGGCTCCTCGAGCCTGAGTGACGGCTCCTGGTCACTGACAGTCCTAGCAGGGGGTGGCTGCTGCACCCAACATCCCCAAAGAAGGAATGGAATATCCCTCGGTTCCACAAGCGTAGCTAGCTTTGGTGCCACAGGTGTAGTGGCACTGGGGCAGACATCCGTGCTACCCTAATATCTCTCTCACTGTACATTTTATCTATAGCTCTGACATCCTCCGTATAGTTTACCAGGAGTACAAAGTAAAGGCAGGAATGAGTGGGTTAGTGGTGAGGGAGACAGAGTCTAGGGACTGGTGACAAACATGGACCGATGTTTCTTAACTTGGATGATAAGATACACTTGTGGCGGTAAAGAAGCACAACATAAACAGGCAGCTGACCATCTGTCATGAGGGTGATGTTCAACAAGCCCTAGTTTTTCAGGCCACATTGCTAAGCATGCTGGGACTTGTAGTGTAGAATACCATGAGAAGGTACCTTAAAAGGTAGAATCAAGCATCTGAGGCTTGAGGTACGGTCTGGGGTGGCGAGAGAGACCCAGAGTGATGTAAGCAACACACCAAGCCCTTTGTTTGTCTCCTTGCTCGCCGGGGCATCATGTTTCCAATCGCTTACTCTTGTTTGACAGCCCAGTGGTTTATGGCGATTGTAGTTCGAGTTTGCTTGCATTGGCACTGTTGGTCTCACAAGAGCTTTCCTAGCTCCACCCGCAAGAGTATATTTTGTTTCTTTGCATTCTGGGCTTTATAGCTGTGGTGTTGTCATGTTAAAGAACCACAGACCGATTGAGGTACTCTGACAGGCTTGCGAGCTCCGCACTCTCGACGAGGGGAGTGAGCTATTATATTATTTATATAGCGCTTTATACTACATTTTTAGACGACGAAGGGCAAGACAAAGAGACAAATTTCAATACACATGTTGATGCGTTTCATTTGCCAGTTTACTTAGAGGCGGAAGCAGAAGTATAGAAAAGGAAAAAAAAACTTTTTTAATTTTTATCCCAACCCATTTTTCTTCTGTGTGTCTTCAGTGACGGTGCTGTTCTAGCAAGGAATGACGTGCTGATGATGTCATCAGCACGAGATGTCCGGGGAGTATCGGGAGCCACACATATAAGGACATGAAATACCACCCCAGTAATCCACCGCTCGCCCCCATAACCTTCCCCCCCCCTTTTTTCCCTCTCCATCCCCCCCCCCAATTCCTCCGCCCATCCCGCCTTGCCCTAACCCCCCCCCCCACTAGTCAGCGGAGCCCACATACACAGTCGGCCCCACCGCTGCGCCCCCAACCCGAGACCTAGAGCTACCAAACACCACTAGTACCTCCTCCCCGAACACACTCAAGGCCGGCACCCCGCGAGACTACTACACCCGAAACTGCCTAGGCAGAACCAACACTGCAGCACCCCCCCCCCCTTACTCCGAGATCGGATTCTTCACACCCTCACCTACTCTCCTGTTTTTCCCCAGTTTGAATTGGTGGCGTTTACGGCAAAGGACACCCCCCAGTTGTCCACGCTGGATCTGCCTTTCCCACCCACACCTTTCACTTTCGACACACGGCGACTAAACACAGGAGTGCAGCACACATGCAAGCCACTGCCGCAACCTTCTGCCTCACGGAGGCGTTCCACTGAACCTCCTAACCGACCACAGCACATATGCAGGTTGCCTGGAACTGGGCCCGGTTGGTTATTCACACTACTGAGGGACAACTTGCTACATCACTAACCAGTGGGTCGCGAATACCGGGGGTGCGGCTGGCCATCAGGCTACCCGCCCTGACGGGTGAGGTCTGGCACCATAGTAAGGCAGGCAGAGCACATTACACTGTACAGAAGCGGTGAAGCGAATGACTTGGTGAATGCAGGGACCGCCCCAAGATAACGGATGGTACTTTTTACCGGTGAGTGCATTTATTGACTTTCTACCGTCGCCAACATTCGCATTGATGAAGTACGAACTACTCCAATTGTTGTTTCCCCTTTGAATTATGCACACAAGAAATGTAATTGTATGCCACGTGTACCAATAAAACAGATTTAAATAAAAAAAAAATCAGCACGAGATGTCCTTCAGCCAGCACCCACACCTGTCCCAGGTACATCCCACATTGCGTGCCTCTGATTCACCTGCATTGACTCCCAAGGGCTGCGGGGACAGGACACCTGCCCATGTTAATAACTGGAGACTTAGCTCAGTGGGTGGAGCACCTGCTGTTGAAGCATGTGTTAATGCTGCTTATTGCAAGCTTGACTCTGACTGTCATACTTTTGAGGTGGATAAAATAAATATGTTGACGACATTTATGTTATGACATTTCCCAGCATGCTATTACGTCATTCAAGCGTCAAGCATCAATTTAGTTCAGAGTGGTCCTTATTTACACACAGCAGGGGTATATCCTGTAGATCTCACTTCTACAAGGAGACGTTACTCCTCCAGGCCACGGGGTGGATCTGGGCAGTTTTGTCATGGGACATATCAAACAAGCATTTGCAATGCAATAGGTCTCGCATTTACACAAGTTTGAACTATTGGCATTGTAAATGACAATGCCTTTTATTTATGTTTAGGTTTTTAGAACATAAATAAAAGGCATTGTCATTTACAATGCTAATAGCTTAAACTTTCACAAAAGCGAGACCTATTGCATTGCAAATGCTTGTTTAAAAATGAAATTGATTGGGTTTTGCACTTTTTTTTCCAGAGGCTCAGATTACTTGTCTTCTTTTGTTTAGTTCTTGTGAGAATCACAAAGGTATGGATTGCCTTTCTTCCTATTTTGAGCCCATGAAGCCAGTTCACCGATGATGTCTACCCCACGTCTTTGTTAAGAGGACAAGACTCGAGTTTTTGACCCAAAGGTTTATAAATCTATAATGCATGCATGAGATGGTTGTGCATTTCACTTTGTCAAAATAAATAAGAAATTAATCTGCAGGTGGTAGACCAGTTATTTCGAATGGGCTGCAGATTCTGGGGGATTTGGGGCCATATTATCAAGGAAACTGCGGTAGTTTATTCCCGCTTTACCGACAGGAAACTGCCGATAAAGCGGCGATAAAGGGCTTGATAATATGCGATTCGAATTTCAATCGAAGCCCAGGTTAGATGTTCACACATCTAACCTGGGCTTCGATTGAAATTCGAATTGCATATTATCAAGCCCATTATCGCCGCTTTATCGGCAGTTTCCTGCCGGTAAAGCGGCGATAAACTACCGCAGCTTCCTTGATAATATGGCCCTTGGTTACTTGAGAGTATGAGATATGAGGATATCTTTAGTTCCAAGATAGTTTCATGCTTCGTTGCCTTGGATCATATTCACAAAGTAATGAGTGGTGTCCGGCGGGTTTGAGCTTTTAATCCAATGAAGATTAGTGTCTCAGAGATAGATACTGTCAGTGGTTTTAGAAGTATTCTAGAGAACAGTGGCCCCTATTTTGGAGGAAGAAATACTGTGGAAGGATGAACATACGCTGAATAGGTAGTATGTTTTATGTCCAGCCGGACATAAATTTATTTATCAAATGTAAGAGCCTTCATAAAATTGATTGAGAACATTAGATTACAAGTGGGCACAGCCGTGACCAACAGAACATAAGACAAACCAACGAACACAGAAATAGCCAAAGGCAAAGTTCACATATGTCTGTAAGCTAGTACTCAGTAAAACAGACTTAGATATGCATTTTAAGCACCATTACACTTAACAATATTGCTTATTCATATTGCATATGGTGCGTAAGTGTCGACGATGTTTCGATGCCTCCTAATTAGTTACAGGGCATCATCTTGAGGACAATTTTATAAGTCATTGTTGTCTAAAAATTAGATTACACTATGCCTAAATCACATTAGTGTCTGCGGGATTGCAGCCTCAACGGAGAGCCCGGGGACTCTACGTAACAGAACGTTGGGCAGCTGGTGTGGATGAACCACGGGGGCACGGAGGCTCAAAGGCGGGTAATGGTCACCGCGTGTATGGTATAAGGAATCGAGTTCGGGAAGATGTCTTCCGATTTTAAAATGGTTTGCACGGTCGCACAGTTTGAATGACTTATAAAATTGTCCTGAAGATGATGCCCTGTAACTAATTAGGAGGCATCGAAACGTCGTCGACACTTACGCACCATATGCAATATGAATAAGCAAAATTGTTAAGTGTAATGGTGCTTAAAATGCATATCTAAGTCTTTTTTACTGAGTACTAGCTTACAGACATATGTGAACTTTGCCTTTGGCTATTTCTGTGTTCGTTGGTTTGTCTTATGTTCTGTTGGTCACGGCTGTGCCCACTTGTAATCTAATGTTCTCGAACAATTTTATGAAGGCTCTTACATTTGATAAATAAATTTATGTCCGGCTGGACATAAAACATACTACCTATTCAGCATATGTTCATCCTTCCACAGTATTTCTTCCTCCAAAATAGGGACCACTGTTCTCTAGAATACGTCATTGCCCAAGGTCCCTATGGCATACCTTTTGGGTTCCCTTGTTCTTTTGTAACAAGTGGTTTTAGAAGATAATTTTGTGATTTGGTTGCATTGCTCTACCAAAAGGTTATTCTCACTCAGTGGATGGCATATAATATAATTCTTGTGCATTTGAATGAAAGGGATCTTGCTTTTGTGGCCAAACATTACAAAGCAGGAAACAAACTGGTGACAGCAAGGAGACTGTAATTTAGATTTTCATGATGAAGAAAGAGGATTCACTGGATGGGTATTGGATGCATACGGGAGGAAGTACCTTCCCCACCTGTTACATCTGATACAGAAATAAAAGCCTTTTTGAGAGGTGAGGGCTAGGAACCTTGCCAGATGATTCGTTTGAAAAGCGCTTTGAGTCTACACCTAGTCAAGTGCTTCAGTGTAACAACAGAGTGTCTGTAAACCACTGCAAGTATGTCCAGCTTTTTGGTGTGTTCCCCATATTTTGTTTCTGGAAATCTTCTATGTGCTCTTTCTAAATGGACTGGTCGAAAGGTGCCATATCAATTACCTTGAAAATCAGCTGTACAAGTGCAAAGTTTACACATTGGTCAAAGAGCACACATTGGAATGTCAAAATAAAAGTAAAACCTTTGCCACTGGCACTGAAAAGCTCAGCTGCAGCGCTGGACAGAGTGGAATGTTCTCTACTGGTTTGCCTTTTGCCAGTAAGTCCTAATTGTCACAGCAGGGCTGAATGTAACAAAAGCTGTTGTTTCAAACATAGGTCAAAGGCACAGAAAAGAAAGAAAATGAGCTTAGGACATTAATTTCTTAGGCCTGCTAGCAAATTGTTGCTGGGACCAGACCAAAATCACTATGAAAAGCCGCATGGACGCAGGAGCTAACAAGGTCTTGGAAATAGAGATGTCATTGATGCTTGGAAGGAGTAAATAGGCGAGCTTAGAACGAACCATGGTAATTTAGACAGGCCAGCACAAGGAGGACATTCACTATTTCCAGTTCTTGACAATGTGATAGATCTTACCAAAAAGAACATTCCGTAGAATAGGGAATGTTTCACACTACTGCAATACTAGGGTGCAGAAAACCATGGACAATTGGTCTGTTTTCCTTGTAGGTCATTACAAATCACAGATTGGTTATATCCTTCAAATGCCATATCATGCTTCACTGTATGCTAACTTGAGGAGTTACTGTGGAGAGATTCATATACTAGGCTGGCTTGAATTTCTGGGACCAGAAATTTCCTTTCACAACTTGCTTGCCCCCATGGAACAGGTGCCCTGACCCTATTAGGGTAATATTGTTATATAATTGTAGAGAAAGTCAGTTACATCTGGGCAATTTAATTGCCAGCGCCTGTAGGAATTCTTTACTATGGCTTTCTTAGGTGCATTGATCCTCAATGACCTAGATTGTTTTAGAAACGATAGGAGATATTTAAAAAACAATGTTGGCGCACAGCGCTACCAATTTAAAAGTAACACCATGCTCCGACATTATTAAAACACCGGGATGCGCCATATTTACAAAAATATGGCGCACCTCTGTGTTTCCCCTTGCGCTGGCGCTAATACAGCTAGGCACCCTTGCACTATGTTGCACCTTCCTGCACATAAACAATCTTGAAAGGCAATTTGCTTTTTCTATATGTGCTGCATATTGCAGCACACATAGAAAGAACAAAAAACTAGGAGAAATTAATAATTCCTCCTCATATCGCCAGTCTAAGACCAGGTATTCCCTGGTTTTAGTTTTTGGCACTGCCCCAGCCTTCTAAAAATGGGCAGCGTCAAAAAGCAATGGGTGTTGCAGCGGAACGTCCATTGCAACACCCATTGCATACCCCTTTCACGTAAAGAATGAAAAAAGGCCTTATTTACAAGGTGGCGTTGAGCCACGTTAAGTGGCTTAACGCTGCTTTGTAAATAAAGAGAAGGGGATATCGCCACCGGAACGTCACTAAAATTGACGTTCTTCTGGAAATATCCCCTTTAAATATGCAAATATGCCCCATGTGCTTTCACAGACGTTTGAAAGAGTACAATGCATCACAGGTTTGAATATGATCAGGGAGTTTGTTCCCTTGAATGTAGATTAGGGTTATAAAAGTTTTTTTGTCTTCGATGCTAGTTAAAATTTTGGAGTGCAGCAAAAGTCCTGGATGGGTAAAGAAAGCTCTTCAACATTAAACAACTGGATTAGATTTAAGGCATTTGATCATTAGACAATCAAATATTATAGTATTTCAGGTCCTGACAGGTAGCCAATACAAAGATGTTCTTGCTTCAGTGGCATGGTCCTTTTTGTAGACCAACATTTATCTCATGATGATGTTGTGAACTATTGTAAGTTGGTGCACCTGTGCAATAGGCAAGCTTCATACAAAGAATCACAGTAGTCGATGCGCAGCCTCATTCTTTTTTTTGTCGCAGATTTATTTAGCACAAACTCGACCCATAGGTATTGGAGAGCTTTCCATGAGCACCAGTTATGTTACACAAGAATACATTAATTTCTTGGGAGACACGGGGAGATTAAGTGATTTGCCCAGAATTACAGGAAGCTGAGCTGACGCTGAGACTCAAACCTGGTTCCCGAGTACCAAAGTTGGCTGCTCTGGCCGTAAGGCCACAACCTCTCCTCTACTTCTTCAGCAGTTTCTTTGAGACTTGTCGCTAGTGTACAACTACATTTGATCCTTAACAAGCAGGTGCCAAGACATGTGTAGGTGATTTGAGTATATGAACTTTATTCCAGATGTAGGTTACAAGCATGATGAGAGAACACTCCATCAGTAGAAACATCTTTCCTCGGCCTGTCTCTCGCCATTGGTCCAATGGTCAGTCCTCAGAACGTGACTCATCCAAGCAGTGTGTGTACATGTAAGAGTTTAGTAAAGCGAAGACTAAAGGGCAAGGACAGATTGACACAGATTCTTGGGAACATGGATATCAGACCTGGAGTCTGCAGCCATTGGGACAAGGGACACAGAGAGATACAGGACAGGGACACACACACGATGAACAGTTTAGAAATTATAACAGGTCAAGAAGACATTTACACCTGGTTAGTGAACATTACAGCAAGAAAACGCTGACGTTGGGACAGGGATCTACAAGGATAGGGACAGAGGCACTCAAAAATTGGGACAGGGTGAAACGGGGGGCAAGAAGACAAGAATAGTGGAGAAGAACACACAGACACTGGCTCAGAACACCACAAACTCAGGGACAGAGGGACAGTTTGACAGACAGACATGGCTGCAAGGCAGTGCTTAATTTGTAAAAGATAAATTAAAAAAAGTACCTGGGCGCTCGTCAGGAGGCCACTGCAGTTTGCACCACATATTGTCCCTGGCAGGCCAACCAACCCAACTACTGACCTTCAAACTCCTACAATTGTGACACTTCAGACTATTCCAGGCCCGAAAATATATTAATGACTTGAGCGGCAGGTATTAGTCGTTTTAATGTGTATTGAATTAATAAACACCTGCCATTGTGCTGATCTCTAAATAAGACAAACAGTTCCACCATGTGGCAGACTGTCTTAAGTGCCAACGTTGACAATTAAGTGCGGGTGCCGAGCACCGGAAACCGCTGGCTCAAATTAATCACTGATATGAGGACAAAGAAACATGGATACTGAAAGAGGGAGACTGGGATGTTGAATAAGGAAACACAAGACAGAGAAACAGACACAGGGAGAGAGTGGTAGGGCCCGATTCACAGAATGAACTTAAGACTCAATCCTAAACGTACTACTATTTTGGTATTCACAGAATGCACTTACTACTTTTGGCATTCACAGAATGAACGTACTACTTTTGGTATTCACAGAAGTTAGGATTTTATCTTAAGTCTGTCATAAGTCTGTCTTAAGTTTGTTTTAAGACAAATTTAAGACAAAATCCTAACTTCTGTGAATACCAAAAGTAGTAAGTCCATTCTGTGAATGCCAAAAGTAGTAAGTGCATTCTGGGAATACCAAAATAGTAGTAAGTTTAGGATTGAGTCTTAAGTTCATTCTGTGAATCGGGCCCCATGTGTACAGACATTTGGGCAAGGATAAAACACATTCATAGAAACAAGAAGGCGCGGACATAGGACACGGGAGACAGACACCATCACCATGACAACGAAAAGAGGATGCCAAACATGCACACCGACACGTGTAAAGTGTTTCGTGTACTGCGATATGAAACACAGGTTGCTGCCGTGAAATGTAATCCTAGAAGAATTTATAGCTGCGGTTGTAAAGTGAGCAGAGTTGTAAACCGATTGTGCAGAGTTCAGACCCAGGTGAGGCAAGTTCAGGAGTTCATCTGTGGAGTGCAACGTGCGGCTTCTCTTTCCGCCCTTGGCAGCTCCCTGGGCAGTATCTCGACAGCTCTTATTGCAACACAAACACCAGGCCCATGGACTTCCGCCATTTTGTTGAGGCCAGGAGGAGGACACCGAAAATTACATACTGCCCGAGGCTACGGTTTGGTGTTTTTAATATATTCAGATTTCTATAATTATCAATCACATTTGTGAAAAAAAGAATGAAACAGCCACAGATACAAGTTTTTTTTTTTTTTTTTTATAAAAACCTTTATTGCACAATGTCAAGAAACAAATACGGGCCTACAACCATCCGGCCGGCCTCAACAACGTTTTGGAGCACATCAGCAAACAATACGGCATCGCAGCAATATTTCAAACAAATTACAGTCGATTCGAGTCACACCGGAAGATATGTACTACTGGGAAGCAGGAGAAGGGGAAGGTTCATTGTTAAAGGTTTTCCTTTTTTTGCTTGTAAATAAAGAATAGTAAGCTGGAAAGACTAGAAAGGATCAAGGACCAAACATATCAAGCAAAATTGAAGTGGGCAACGCACAGCAAAGAATCCAGCGAGCATGAAGACATCGTCAAAATGGCGGCACCAAAACAGTACATAAGGATTGACAATCGCAGAACGCGTTGTGCGCCAGTTGCTACCCATCCCCTTACAACTAACACCAGTGACCCAAAGAAAAAGGGGAAAGAAAAAGGCATATAAAAATAAAAAAGAAATAAAGGCCCATAGAAACCAAAAAGAACAAAATAGCATCCCCCCACCCTACATTCATGCAAAGTCTACGGTCTACCCCCCCCCCCTTGCAGTGTGTCTGTCGCCCCAAAAAGAGTACCCGAAATGAAGAAGAAAGAAAAGAACAGAAAGAAAAAGAGGCAGATATTACCGGAGGAGGGCCATCCATAAGTACCCAAAACAGCCAGCAAGAATAGTATCGGCCACCCCACCCCCGACCCCTAATGAAACATAGCCAACGTCCAGCTCCCCCGCCTATCCATCATCGGTAAGTAAGAAGGGGAAAAACAGAGTCAACCTTGTCCCTTGCGATCCAGTGTGCCAATGAAGTACTGTAGCGAAGTAGCCCCACGGAACAGTGGAGGCAGCCAGAATGACCACAGCAAGACACGGCACCATCCACCTACGGCCATCCGATTCAGGGCAATGTGATCCAGAAAGGCACAGCACAGGCAAGCCCACAGCAGCAGTCCACCAACGTGAGTCAATCCAAGCGCAGGCAACATACCCAGGATAAGAGTGTCAGTCTCGCAAATAGAACCCAACGGAGGTATCAAACATGGCTTCCAAAGGCAATCTCCCAGCATCTGTACAAGCGCAGGGCGCATATCAACCACCATTGCCGCGATCGGCAGAGTTGCGATGTTGTATGGTTCCCTCACCCTCAGCACCTCCTCGCATCTCTGAAGCGGCAGCTTGTAACAGTCGAGCCCAGGGTGTGGCAAAACGCTCCGCATGCGAGCGCCAGCTCGGCAAGGCGAGGAGAGTGGGGGCAAAATGACATCCAATCGGCCCTCCAGATCACGGGCGTTGTAACACAGGGCATCGCGCAAGTCGGCCAGAGCACACAAAACGTCGCCGATATTCAAGGGCGCCTCGAAAAAGGATGATACTGCAGTCCCCTGCACATGGGGCTCGCAGACGTGTGGCGACCCCCGGCCCCGATCGCCGGAGTCACTTCCAGGCAGTCGGTCGTCAATTCGGCTCCCCGACAAGCACAGCCAGGGCGTGGGGACCATGGCAGCACCCTCCATTTCAGCGCCGCGTGTGATGGCAACACAATGTTAGTCAGAACAGGCGCCCACGGCAAAGAGCAGCTCTCCAATGCAGGCGCTAGTCACTCCGCCCAAAATGGCCCCCACCACTCCGCTCGACAACAAGAAGACTCACGGAATCATCAGGGGAGAGGGATACAAGTATTGCAGCGCCAGCGATGGAACCATGAAAGCGTGGAGATTAAAGGGGATATTGTAGCGCCGTAGCGGAAGACCCAGAACCGCCGCCGCGTCTCGCCAGCCGATGCCGCCCTGCCGTCAAAGGCCGATGTTGTTGGCGTCCGGCCGGGCACAGCCGAGAACAAAGGACCGGTCCCCTTCCTCGAACACCAACAGGATAGCAGGGCGTCCTGTCACTTCCATCGCAGGAAAACCGACGGGGAGCACATCGCTGGAAACAGCGTCGCTTCCCGGACCCGATACCGCAGCATAGTTACAGATTAGCACGCAGGAGAAGAAGCGGTACGGGAGGGAAGCGGAAGGGTCGGCGGAGCTGAGGGCTCAGGCGGCCATCACAGTCGCTGGCTAGGCTCCTCCTCCAGATACAAGTTTATTAATGACTTGTGTTGGATATCACTATATCGTGGTGCGCAATATCGACCAAAACTAATATCAATCAACCAATCAATCAGGGATGTGTAAAGCGCACTACTCACCTGTGAGGGTCTCAAGGTGCTGGAGGGAGGGGTGGGTGTTCTTGACACATGATTGTCACATGATATATCACTAGTGATAGAGTGACTTCCTCGCCGATGTCCACATACTGGTATCTGATATTATAAAGAAAATAGTTATATTTGACTTTGTGGTTCAATTGAAGAAAGCTTCTTCACAGTCATTCAGTAAGCATGCACTTGCATGCTGATGTATACACATGTATGCGAAATGCACCATTTTTTTTTTGTATGTATTTTGTTATTTTACACATCCAAGATGGCGGATGCCACTTGGAGCAGTACATAAAACAAAGACAAATTTAACTGGTGCAAAAACCTTTTTATGAAAGTGGACAAGCCATAAAATTTGCAGCGTTCCTAGAGGTGCAACACATGGCCCTGTAGCCCCTGGTGCGGGGGAGGGGGAATTAACCGGCATGGATTAGCAAATTTAGCGGCACAAAAATGGAAATTTAGCGGCACAAATATGGAAATTTAGCGGCATTTTATTTGGCAGTTTTTCCTACAACAAACACAGATATCTTAGTTTTAGGGCTCGCCTACGTCCCACGAAGTGGGCGTGGCTTAAGAGTCCTTTTCTGAGGACTTCGAAAATCTAACCTACTGAATTCCAGAAAGCTCGGGATTTTTGCTAGTTTGTGTTTGTGGTCTGTGTGTGTTGGTTCCTGGTGTGTCTGTGGTCTGTGTGTGTTGGTCCCTGGTGTGTCTGTGGTCTGTGTGTGTTGGTCCCTGGTGTGTATGTGGTCTGCGTGTGTTGGTCCCTGGTGTGTTTGTGGTCTGTGTGTGTTGGTTCCTGGTGTGTTTGTGGTCTGTGTGTGTTGGTCCCTGGTGTGTCTGTGGTCTGTGTGTGTTGGTCCCTGGTGTGTATGTGGTCTACGTATGTTGGTCCCTGGTTTGTTTGTGGTCTGTGTGTGTTTGTGTAACCGAAGTAGCTATAAGTATTGTCACCTATTACCCTGTTACTCGTCTTAATTTCTCAGGTAATGTTCTTCGCTCTATTGTAAAGCGCTCGGGCACCTCTGGGTAATTATGTCTGGGCTGTACAAAAACGCATAAATAAATAGGATGCACCCTGAAAGTTCTCTTTGTAAGTGAGCAGCCCTACACAAAGTTTTTTTTCAAAACAAATGGCTAATCCTGTGCACCAGACGCCTATACATTCAAAGCCTACTGACTTGAGACACGTAGTACGAGCGTGTGATCCTCGGTGCCCTACAGTCCCTTTGAATTCAAATGATTTAATGACATTATAGCACATCCGCATAACAGGGGTCCGATCCTCGCTATTCTCACCGCCTGGGGTTTGCCCTGCTCAAAACTGTCGTCTCACTGGGGTTTCCCTGCTCTAAAGTGTCTCCTAACTTGGCCCTCCCTTCTACTCATAAACGTGGGAGGAAGCAGCAGCGCCTGCCTAGCTGGATATGGACTAATATCGTTCGGGACAATTTTACGGCGGGGTATGAAAATTACTCTCATTCTAGGCCTCAATGCATACTCTTTCCGAACTACACAGAGTTTACTAAACTGCGTGATAATGTGTTTATTTACAGCAGAGGCACGTGCGGATTTACTAGCTAATGAGCACGCCGATTTTTGTTCAGCGCGCTAGGATTGGCTGAGGATACTCCAATTCTACGCCAGTTTACACATTGAGAGTTCTTCCCACTGCCTGTCTACATCAAACATATGATCGACCCTCCAGGATTCCGCGATTTCGGGCCCCCACCCCTCCGCAGACCTGCCCCACTCCCTTCCCCTTGAAAGGGGTCTGGATGTCTAGATTTCGCGGGCACTTTTGTAAAAAATCACGGCATTTTTACAAAACTGCCAATTTCGCGGCAAACCGCAAAATCGCGAAATCGCGAAATCCTGGAGGATCTGCTTATAGGGAGCCCCATTCAACCCAGGGTCAATGAATATCTGTGAGATATGGGAGATTCGGGGCCCCTCATCACATTCCTCAGAGAAGTCCCTCATTCCGGACACCAAACACCCCTCTAGCTGAATTACTGCATACAACTTTGAATGAAACCGACCTGAAAGGTACCTTATCTGCCTTCTCAAATACAGCTATTATTATGTCTCGCAAAGTGTCAAGTGTCCCCTTGTCAGCAATGTGTGCATGAGAAAGCCCTTTCCGGGAGGTTATGAATGTATACGCGAAGTCAAGGCTGCAAAGTACAGCAGCATTTGCCACGCTGGCAAGCAGGGCTGGACTGGCTGTAGAAGGCATTGGGCATTTCCCCGGGAGGCTGGAATGGTGGGGACCGATTTTGCAGTGGTGGGGGACAATTTTGTAACTAGGGCTGGTTTTGCAGCGGTGCTGCCATATCGGTCCCCGGTAACAAAAGCAGCAGGGGGGCTGGTCCGTCATAACTGCCAGGTCTTCTTTGGGTTCCCAGTCCGGCCCTGGTGGCAAGCAAGGCCATTGTACAGCTAAGGTTCGTTCTGCAATTTTTTTACTTAATTTGTTTTAGTTTTGATTGAATTGCTAAACATTCAGCACTTACTATACATGTGTTTTTATATTTCTGTTTGTTGAACTGGAGTGAAACATAATTTTTTGAACAATGTAGTAGAGATATTCAGAGGTGGTGCGAAGTGGGTTTTCAATAATGATAGTACTGCCAGGGTGCATGGGATATTATTTTAAATAATCTTCATATACCGCTACAGGCAGATTAAATGGCAGTCAGATCAGTGGCGACTGGCATGTAAGGAGGGAGGTGAGGCGGGGGACAAAAATAAAAGTACAACAATAAGTAAATAAAAAATAATTCTACTTACCATCCTGGCGCGACATCCTCCACTCCGGTCTTCTCCAGGCAGACAAGCTGCTCATTCAGCAGGAAACCAGCACCAGGATTGTAGGGAGCGGTCTCCTTTGGCGCTTCAGAGGACACTGGAGCCCTATGCTTTCTCTAACCCAGCTGCCTTAGACAGCTAGGTTAAAGAAGTTTAAAATGTACATGTCTGTCTGGCCGTCGTAAGACGGTCAGCCAAAAAGACATGCGCACTTTAAACTTAAAGTGCCCTGCCAGCACTGCTTTCTGCTGCTGCCTGACTGGCAGCAGCAGAAACCAGAAAGCCCCGCACCCACTCCTGATGCTCGGCTCGGGTGGGGTATCGAAAAATAAAATGGTAATGAATTAACTTTATTACCATTTTATTTTTCTATCTCTCTGGCACTTTTTTAGTGGGGCGATGCTCCTCCGCCTTAACGGCCCTGAGTCAGATGCAGCATCTCATACTTCATTGAGCCTCTGTTGTGGGTGCACGACAGCCTCAGTGCTACCTGCCCTGAGAAGCATTAATTTACACAAATTCACTAAAACAGACTCTGTTATTCTTTATCCCACAAACATTTAAAATACAATATTCCTGCTTGGGACTTTTACTTCCATCATTTTTATGGGTAAATGAAACCATATTTATTTAAGTGTATTTACCCTGTGGGTGATGGAGGTGTGTGTGCACGCTGGGGTTCTCTAGGCGCACAGTGGTATTGTAACACATACACATGTTTCCTTCAACAGTTTTGCATGTTATCTCAGAAAACGTCCACCATTATCCTAAAAACCCTGCATGAAACCAACCTTGATTTAAAATCTGAAATTGCCACTCTTTTGAATGCCTCTCTCCTGCCTTTCCGTCTTCTGCATGACTCTACACTCAAAGCATGTTTGCCTTAACCCTCTTATGGTATCCCTGCACATTGCCCAACCTTATTTCAGAGATTATAACCTCTCCTTTAAAAGTAATTCCCCTGCAAACAAATAATACCTAATCTCATATAGTTCATCTATTAATATCGCCAACCAATGCATAAAATTCCCATATCCCCGGCTCCCACAGAGCGACGCAGAGCCTTGCATCTCAGTATCGCCCTCACACCAAAGACAGAAGGTACATCTCTATAGGACCGAACATCGGGGCATATTATCAGCAACTAGCGATATCTATTGCTAAATAAGCTTAGCGACATTTTTTTATCGCCGTGCATCGCAGGATTTTATCGCAGAGATAATGTGCTATTAGCAAGGTTTATCTCCAAAGCGATAAAATATCTGGCGATAGCAGCGAAATACGTGAATATCGCTGGAAATTCAGCGATATTCAGGCATTATTGCTAATAGGGACTTAACCTGAATATCCACCTCCCATTGGATATACAGCGCGAGCGCTGGCTGGGAACTGCAGGGCGAAGAAGCAAGTATATAGAAACATCCGAACAGTACTCTGGTGTGGCATCGAATAGGGGCCCAGCTACAATCGGTAGCGGTGATAGGACCGTTGGGCATTCGCGATGGGAAACGCGATTAATTGATGCGTAACAGATTTCCTTTACTTACCATGCACAGCTGCAGGTATATGTGATGGACGCAACCGGATGGTTTGATGTGAGTCTACCATGAGATTTTAATCTGGACCCCCAGCAGCCCTGAAGAAGTTGCCTGAAATTCCGTATGGGTAACGAAACGTGTCGGCAGCGCAATTGATTATGGTTTGATTGGAACCATTTTTAGTTTGGGAAGCTAGTAGCACCAATTAAAGGTAGTTTTAGCTAGGTAGCTTCACCAAGTTTTAGTTGTGAGGATTTTCTGTCAATATCCTCATGGGGTCCATTGGGCATACATGCTAGTAACATGTTATGACACTTAGGTTTTGAGTTTTGCCTGATTTCATGGGTTAAGGTTTTTGTTAAATAACACATACACACATGTTTCTTTAAACAGGAAAGGGGGTAACCGATTATGATAAGTGGCTTGCTGACGAGTACCAGCTAGCAGTCCCCTTGGTGGTTCGACTGTGAGGTGCCTCCTTTCCTTCTCCACACTTTTTTGCACATCAGGTGGATAATGATGCTATAAGCGATTTTAGAATTTAGACACACCACAGCGTAGGGATCTAGTGAGGTCCACGAGGGAGTGACAACTCTTTTGGTGACCCCTCCAATGCTGGATATATAGAGTTGGGTGTAATAACTGGAGATTAGGCCAATTGTTGAGTAGTTATACGTTGAGTGGGGGGCGGCCTGATCCCCTTTTCTTCCCCCTGTGGCTTCTATTGTTTGGATGATCATTTAATTTCGCCTACCATGGTAATATGCCCCATCATACTTCACCCAGCCTGCACTCCATGGCCTCAACTTGTGACTTTGCCCTGGTCCTACACGACCAGATACCCACAGTTGACACTTTGCACCTCTGGGTGCTATTTTTACATTTCTGTGTTGTGTTTTCAGTTTATTACTGTTCGGTGAGTGAGAGGATAATTTGACAGACATTTGAACAGACCAAAGGCAAAAGAATGTTGTTAGAGAACCTCTATATATGTATTTGTTATGACAGTTTTAGGAAAACATGAGGTTGGCAAGACAGCGAAAGCTCAGCCCCCCACATGTCCAGTTCCCTGGAATGTAAGTAGACTGAGCTTATGGGTGTCAATCCGATGGGTGACAGGGCAACATTGCATGTTTATATGAATGTGAGTGGGCCTGGTTATAGTATTGATTATGACCATCCAGGATTTTTGTTGAGTACTGAAAATGTAAATCGATTTCCGAAATGGAGATATAATAATAATTTCTTGGCATCAGGCATACATATATTGCAATCAAAGGATTCACCCCTGTAGTTTTACTCAACCCACATCAAATCGAAGTTGTTATATAATAACATTCTATTCCAGGGTTTCAAAAATTACAATATGGCAGATTTTAGAGACACCATAGAAAGTCAGGCGATTACCTTCCTCTCCATCTTCGTATCAAATGGGGATCAAAATGTGTTCTTCATTGATAGCCTCTGATCTCTGAATTAATTATTTACCTGACCCACAAAAAGGGTGAATCCAACACTTCGAACTGGGCATCAGAGGTTTTATCATGACCCTGTTTTCTGAGCTGCGTTGATGAAGATGGGCTCTGTGTCTTTTTTTTTTGCAACTTCAGTGCATACATTAACTCGAACAACCCTTGAGTTAATGCATGCCTTGCTCATAGCAGAGCTGGTAAGCACAAAGAGGCAATTACTAACCTGTGTTTCTGAGAACTGCTGTCAGCAGAACATACATTAACTAGACAATCAATACATGTAAATGTACTCTTACACCTTGCAGTAAATTTACTACTTTTGACTAATCCCCATTTATGAAGGTAAATTTACTACAAAGTGTCTACCACATGTCTCCACCCCCTGCCATCAGGGGGTGAAGCCTAATTAACAAGTGTAAAGTTACTACTTGTAACTTTTCACATGTAGGCGAAGATCTTCTTCACAGAGGTGGAGCTCTCCCTACCATAAAGTATCAGGAAATTGTAAACAGATTTTTAAAAAATACAAACAATATTTTAAGGTCAAATATTAATGTAAAATAATTTTGAATATATTTCGTTTAAAATTTAGACTAAGAAAATGTTACAAAACTATTAACTTAATTTAGATTTGAATACTTAATTATTTTAAATATATGAAATTAATTGAAAAATATTTTCTACAGATTTATTTGATAAATACCTAAAGTAAAAGGTTTTTATATATTTATTATGTAGTAGAAATACTAAAAGGCATGCATAGAATTAATTTAAATTAATTTACTATTTTTGAAAACATGAAAGTTATATTTATTTGTAAATTTAATGAGGTTAAGATATTTTATAATAAAATAATATTTTTTTTATAATTTCATCAAATTTATATATATATATATTTGTAAGAAGATAAACTAAATTATAGTTTTTTTCAATATTATTTTCTATGGGGTGTAATTTTAAATCTTTGCTGCCATTATTTTCTATGGGCGGGTGTTGCACAACCAGTGGTTGGCCATCCATGGTGTGGGACTTACTCCAGGTCTGAGTTGGAGTACATTTTTTTACCGCTGTGGGTCCTTTTTTGGCAGTAGTTATTTTAGAAGTGAAGTTTGTGATCAGGAATGGGCTTACTCTTATGAGGATGGGTGCATGTTCCTATCGAAACCCCTTTATAGCCATCCCTTAAACCCTTCTTACTCCTATCAAAATACCTCACATTTAGTAGGAAGTATTTCCTATTTTCCAGCCTCCGCAATCAGGGCAGAGATCACTGCGCATATTAAATAGAAGAGTGGAGATGGAGAGCTCTGCATGTAGGTTTGTAAATAGCATTTTGTAGTAAATGAGCAGTACTATTGTGATACTACTAAACGTATTACAAAATGCATTTTGCGTAAAGGCCTCTATGCTGTTAAGAGCTACGTGAGACAATTTGTGGGTATTATGGACCTATTGCATTTTTTAAAAAAATTATCAACATTTAGGGGCCGATTCCGATTCGGGTTGGAAGGGCTCCGAACCATGTTCATACCATACATAAATGTATGTATACTTGTAAAGCGCACTATCACCTTTCAGGCATCCTGGCACTGTATACCGCTCTGGAACGCTTCCTGGCTTTCCCTGTGAGATGCCCCCTACTGGACACCCCCAAGGTGAAGCCAGGCATCCCAGTGCTTTCGGAGCCATTGTGGAGATTAAGCAAGCTATTGCCCAGAGTTGCAGAGTGGGACCCATGATTAGAGTAGGCACCTAGGCGAGAATTATCGTGTCCGTGGACATTGAGCCCAAGACCCTGCCCCGTCAGGAATTGAACCCTGGTCCCGGGTCAGACCTCTGCAACAGGGTCTGCCGCTTTTAACCAGTGAGCCACACTTCTCCACCTCCAAATCTTTACTGCTTTGTATGCTCCGCCCCTATCAGTTGTCACGTACTAAATTATATTCACCAGGCAGTCAGTGAGTCATTAAAACTGTATTTGGGTTGTTACAACAATAAAGCTATACACAATACATTTGCAAAACTTTATAAAAACACAGAATATGAAAAATTTATAAAATTGCAATTCAGTCTTTTCCCGGAGGATAACCCCGATAACTTTGTTATTAAACAGTATCCTCCTAGGATGTTAAAATCACAAGGGCAAACATGAGAAAACATATGTGACCAGGCCTTCCAAACACAATACATACATTAAAGTGCAATCTCGTTAACATATGCCTATACATCTGTACTCTGGAGAAACCCCCCTGATTCGGCTAATGTATTTCCCCAAAGCGCAGGCTATATCCAGATTTGCCATCCCCACCAGGAGATGTGCAGCTTGCTTCCTATTCATAATCCTGTAATTTTTGAATAACGGGTCTAAAATCTCCTTATGTATATCCAGGGTCATCCTACAGTCTAATAAAATATGAATAATATCACAGGTGGTACCTAACGTACATGTGCAATTGCCATTACTATTTATCATGAAATTTTTAAGCCTAGTATTTACATAACAGGGATTTATACCCATTCTCAGTTTTAAAACCTCTCTTCTTAAGTGCTGATTCGGCAACCTATACAAGTAAGGGTAGGAATGGTCTTCTGAAATCCATACTTGGATCATATGGGACACTGATATTTTTTGCCGGAGATACTCTTGATCGCATATGTGGGACACATCCGCTCCCAATGACCGTAGTTCTTTTTTGCCTATATTCGTGTGTCCTAACTGGGTATCAAGTTCTATTCCTAACTTCCCATAAGCTTCCTTTAGTGAGAGTCTTGTTTCTTTAGCCCAAGATAACTCGCTGGAGGCAATTTCCTCTCTACACCACTGTGATATTTTTCTGGGAGGCTCCCCTGTCTCCAGACGCTGCCAAAACCGTATTAGTGCCATCCTGGTTGTAATTGCCCAGGAAGTGACTCCCATCTCCAATCTTGCTGCTTGTACCATTGCTGATTTCGGCAACGAGAACAAGCTTTTCAGGATCATACCCTCCTCTTTATCCCAACCTTTTTTCCCACTGAGGAGGAGAACCTCTGATCCATATAGGAATTGCGCGGGGACCACGGAGATGGAAAAGGGCAGTGGTAAAAGCCTTATTGAAAAAACCAGGTTTGGATCCCTCCAACTTGTCCAACTTCAGGCCAATTTCGCTTCTGCCTGGGTTCTCAAAAATTGCCGAGAAGCTGGTTAACCGTCAGCTCTCTTACCATCTAGAGTCCAACCGCCTGTTGGGAGACTCCCAGACTGGTTTCCGCCCTGGCCAGGGAACGGACACAGCCCTGCTGGCGGTAGTGGAGGAAGCAAGGAGCACTCTTGATACAGGAGGATCAGTGGCAGTGATCCTCCTGGACTTGAGTGCTGCCTTCGATACCGTGAGTCATCAGGTGCTCCTCCAACGCCTGTCAGAGGTAGGTGTCTCAGGGACGGCCCTGAAATGGCTGGGATCTTTTCTTTCCAACCGTTTCTACCAAGTCTGGGAAGGAGTAGAGCAGTCTTCCCTATTCCCTCTTCAATGTGGAGTCCCGCAGGGCTCATCGCTGAGCCCTACTTTATTTAATACATATATGACTCCCCCCACTTGAAAGAGTGGTAGCCCCTTCGGGGGTGAAGATCATCAGCTATGCTGATGATACTCAGCTGGTGGTGGGCCTCACTCAGTTGGCGGAACAACCCAAGGTGTTACACGACTGCCTGGCCAATGTTTACCGTTGGATGTCCAACTCTGCTTTAAAGCTTAATGGAGGAAAAACCGAGCTGATGCTCCTGGGTAACTCCAGTCCCTCCATTATTGCTAGCTGTTGGCCCGGGTCTCTTGGTGATCCACCATCTCCCAAGAAGGAGATCAAGTCCTTGGGAGTATGGTTGGAGGAAGATCTGTCCTTCAGGGCCCACGCCAGGAAGACCGCGGGGGTCTGCTTCGGCCTGCTGAAGTCAGCCCGAAAGGTGTTACCACTGCTTCCGGATCCAGCGAAGAAGCTTTTGATACGTGGTTTAATCCTATCGAGGCTTGACTATGGGAATGCCCTGTTTCTCGGCGCTCCCGAAGCGACCTTTAAAACCCTCCAACAGGTGCAAAATGCAGCTGCCAGAGTCTTGATGGAGATTCCCAGAAGGCAGTCTGCCGCCCCGGCCCTCAAAACGCTTCACTGGCTCCCCGTGAAGGAGCGGGTGAAATTTAAGGCCCCCCACATGTCCAGTTCCCTGGAATGTAAGTAGACTGAGCTTATGGGTGTCAATCCGATGGGTGACAGGGCAACATTGCATGTTTATATGAATGTGAGTGGGCCTGGTTATAGTATTGATTATGACCATCCAGGATTTTTGTTGAGTACTGAAAATGTAAATCGATTTCCGAAATGGAGATATAATAATAATTTCTTGGCATCAGGCATACATATATTGCAATCAAAGGATTCACCCCTGTAGTTTTACTCAACCCACATCAAATCGAAGTTGTTATATAATAACATTCTATTCCAGGGTTTCAAAAATTACAATATGGCAGATTTTAGAGACACCATAGAAAGTCAGGCGATTACCTTCCTCTCCATCTTCGTATCAAATGGGGATCAAAATGTGTTCTTCATTGATAGCCTCTGATCTCTGAATTAATTATTTACCTGACCCACAAAAAGGGTGAATCCAACACTTCGAACTGGGCATCAGAGGTTTTATCATGACCCTGTTTTCTGAGCTGCGTTGATGAAGATGGGCTCTGTGTCTTTTTTTTTTGCAACTTCAGTGCATACATTAACTCGAACAACCCTTGAGTTAATGCATGCCTTGCTCATAGCAGAGCTGGTAAGCACAAAGAGGCAATTACTAACCTGTGTTTCTGAGAACTGCTGTCAGCAGAACATACATTAACTAGACAATCAATACATGTAAATGTACTCTTACACCTTGCAGTAAATTTACTACTTTTGACTAATCCCCATTTATGAAGGTAAATTTACTACAAAGTGTCTACCACATGTCTCCACCCCCTGCCATCAGGGGGTGAAGCCTAATTAACAAGTGTAAAGTTACTACTTGTAACTTTTCACATGTAGGCGAAGATCTTCTTCACAGAGGTGGAGCTCTCCCTACCATAAAGTATCAGGAAATTGTAAACAGATTATTAAAAAATACAAACAATATTTTAAGGTCAAATATTAATGTAAAATAATTTTGAATATATTTCGTTTAAAATTTAGACTAAGAAAATGTTACAAAACTATTAACTTAATTTAGATTTGAATACTTAATTATTTTAAATATATGAAATTAATTGAAAAATATTTTCTACAGATTTATTTGATAAATACCTAAAGTAAAAGGTTTTTATATATTTATTATGTAGTAGAAATACTAAAAGGCATGCATAGAATTAATTTAAATTAATTTACTATTTTTGAAAACATGAAAGTTATATTTATTTGTAAATTTAATGAGGTTAAGATATTTTATAATAAAATAATATTTTTTTTATAATTTCATCAAATTTATATATATATATATTTGTAAGAAGATAAACTAAATTATAGTTTTTTTCAATATTATTTTCTATGGGGTGTAATTTTAAATCTTTGCTGCCATTATTTTCTATGGGCGGGTGTTGCACAACCAGTGGTTGGCCATCCATGGTGTGGGACTTACTCCAGGTCTGAGTTGGAGTACATTTTTTTACCGCTGTGGGTCCTTTTTTGGCAGTAGTTATTTTAGAAGTGAAGTTTGTGATCAGGAATGGGCTTACTCTTATGAGGATGGGTGCATGTTCCTATCGAAACCCCTTTATAGCCATCCCTTAAACCCTTCTTACTCCTATCAAAATACCTCACATTTAGTAGGAAGTATTTCCTATTTTCCAGCCTCCGCAATCAGGGCAGAGATCACTGCGCATATTAAATAGAAGAGTGGAGATGGAGAGCTCTGCATGTAGGTTTGTAAATAGCATTTTGTAGTAAATGAGCAGTACTATTGTGATACTACTAAACGTATTACAAAATGCATTTTGCGTAAAGGCCTCTATGCTGTTAAGAGCTACGTGAGACAATTTGTGGGTATTATGGACCTATTGCATTTTTAAAAAAAATTATCAACATTTAGGGGCCGATTCCGATTCGGGTTGGAAGGGCTCCGAACCATGTTCATACCATACATAAATGTATGTATACTTGTAAAGCGCACTATCACCTTTCAGGCATCCTGGCACTGTATACCGCTCTGGAACGCTTCCTGGCTTTCCCTGTGAGATGCCCCCTACTGGACACCCCCAAGGTGAAGCCAGGCATCCCAGTGCTTTCGGAGCCATTGTGGAGATTAAGCAAGCTATTGCCCAGAGTTGCAGAGTGGGACCCATGATTAGAGTAGGCACCTAGGCGAGAATTATCGTGTCCGTGGACATTGAGCCCAAGACCCTGCCCCGTCAGGAATTGAACCCTGGTCCCGGGTCAGACCTCTGCAACAGGGTCTGCCGCTTTTAACCAGTGAGCCACACTTCTCCACCTCCAAATCTTTACTGCTTTGTATGCTCCGCCCCTATCAGTTGTCACGTACTAAATTATATTCACCAGGCAGTCAGTGAGTCATTAAAACTGTATTTGGGTTGTTACAACAATAAAGCTATACACAATACATTTGCAAAACTTTATAAAAACACAGAATATGAAAAATTTATAAAATTGCAATTCAGTCTTTTCCCGGAGGATAACCCCGATAACTTTGTTATTAAACAGTATCCTCCTAGGATGTTAAAATCACAAGGGCAAACATGAGAAAACATATGTGACCAGGCCTTCCAAACACAATACATACATTAAAGTGCAATCTCGTTAACATATGCCTATACATCTGTACTCTGGAGAAACCCCCCTGATTCGGCTAATGTATTTCCCCAAAGCGCAGGCTATATCCAGATTTGCCATCCCCACCAGGAGATGTGCAGCTTGCTTCCTATTCATAATCCTGTAATTTTTGAATAACGGGTCTAAAATCTCCTTATGTATATCCAGGGTCATCCTACAGTCTAATAAAATATGAATAATATCACAGGTGGTACCTAACGTACATGTGCAATTGCCATTACTATTTATCATGAAATTTTTAAGCCTAGTATTTACATAACAGGGATTTATACCCATTCTCAGTTTTAAAACCTCTCTTCTTAAGTGCTGATTCGGCAACCTATACAAGTAAGGTAGGAATGGTCTTCTGAAATCCATACTTGGATCATATGGGACACTGATATTTTTTGCCGGAGATACTCTTGATCGCATATGTGGGACACATCCGCTCCCAATGACCGTAGTTCTTTTTTGCCTATATTCGTGTGTCCTAACTGGGTATCAAGTTCTATTCCTAACTTCCCATAAGCTTCCTTTAGTGAGAGTCTTGTTTCTTTAGCCCAAGATAACTCGCTGGAGGCAATTTCCTCTCTACACCACTGTGATATTTTTCTGGGAGGCTCCCCTGTCTCCAGACGCTGCCAAAACCGTATTAGTGCCATCCTGGTTGTAATTGCCCAGGAAGTGACTCCCATCTCCAATCTTGCTGCTTGTACCATTGCTGATTTCGGCAACGAGAACAAGCTTTTCAGGATCATACCCTCCTCTTTATCCCAACCTTTTTTCCCACTGAGGAGGAGAACCTCTGATCCATATAGGAATTGCGCGGGGACCACGGAGATGGAAAAGGGCAGTGGTAAAAGCCTTATTGAAAAAACCAGGTTTGGATCCCTCCAACTTGTCCAACTTCAGGCCAATTTCGCTTCTGCCTGGGTTCTCAAAAATTGCCGAGAAGCTGGTTAACCGTCAGCTCTCTTACCATCTAGAGTCCAACCGCCTGTTGGGAGACTCCCAGACTGGTTTCCGCCCTGGCCAGGGAACGGACACAGCCCTGCTGGCGGTAGTGGAGGAAGCAAGGAGCACTCTTGATACAGGAGGATCAGTGGCAGTGATCCTCCTGGACTTGAGTGCTGCCTTCGATACCGTGAGTCATCAGGTGCTCCTCCAACGCCTGTCAGAGGTAGGTGTCTCAGGGACGGCCCTGAAATGGCTGGGATCTTTTCTTTCCAACCGTTTCTACCAAGTCTGGGAAGGAGTAGAGCAGTCTTCCCTATTCCCTCTTCAATGTGGAGTCCCGCAGGGCTCATCGCTGAGCCCTACTTTATTTAATACATATATGACTCCCCCCACTTGAAAGAGTGGTAGCCCCTTCGGGGGTGAAGATCATCAGCTATGCTGATGATACTCAGCTGGTGGTGGGCCTCACTCAGTTGGCGGAACAACCCAAGGTGTTACACGACTGCCTGGCCAATGTTTACCGTTGGATGTCCAACTCTGCTTTAAAGCTTAATGGAGGAAAAACCGAGCTGATGCTCCTGGGTAACTCCAGTCCCTCCATTATTGCTAGCTGTTGGCCCGGGTCTCTTGGTGATCCACCATCTCCCAAGAAGGAGATCAAGTCCTTGGGAGTATGGTTGGAGGAAGATCTGTCCTTCAGGGCCCACGCCAGGAAGACCGCGGGGGTCTGCTTCGGCCTGCTGAAGTCAGCCCGAAAGGTGTTACCACTGCTTCCGGATCCAGCGAAGAAGCTTTTGATACGTGGTTTAATCCTATCGAGGCTTGACTATGGGAATGCCCTGTTTCTCGGCGCTCCCGAAGCGACCTTTAAAACCCTCCAACAGGTGCAAAATGCAGCTGCCAGAGTCTTGATGGAGATTCCCAGAAGGCAGTCTGCCGCCCCGGCCCTCAAAACGCTTCACTGGCTCCCCGTGAAGGAGCGGGTGAAATTTAAGGCGCTGTGTACGGCCCATAAAATTCTGCATGGCAAAGGCCCCCCCATCCTTGCTAATATGGCCCGTCCTTATAAGCCCCCACGCCTTTTGCGCTCGGACCAAAAACATCTTCTGCAGTCAGCGAGAGTTAGGAGAGCTCGTACTGGGGGCAGGCGCTTCTCGGTGCAGGTGGCGACTCTGTGGAACTCTCTGCCCCTCAAGATTCGCTCAGAGCCCAAGATCCTACTATTCAGGAAACTTCTTAAAACCTACTTGTTTCCACAGTAGTGATTAATCGAGTCTCTTCTTTTTTGGTCTGTCGCGCCGGGATGCCCCTGGGTAAGCTGAGCGCGTTACAAGTTTCATATAATAATGTATGTATAGGCATTTATATAGCGCACTACTTACACGGAGGGTCCCAAGGCGCTTCGACCGCTGCGAAACCCTTCCTGGCTTCCCTGAGAGATGGTCCCTTAATGGGTATCTCCAGGGTGAGACCAGGCATCCCCGGCGGTCTGGTGGGGCCGTTAGTGAAGATGAGGCAAGCTAATGCCCAGAGTTGCAGAGTGTGATCGCTGATCAGAGTGGGCACCGAGGCGAGAGAATTATCGAGTCCGCTGACCCTGGTCCAGAAACCTGCCGCGCCGGGAATCGAACCCTGGTCCCGGGCCGTCCTCTGCTCTCGGGTCTGCCGCCTCTAACCAGTGAGCCACACTACCTCACTTACTAATAATTGCCAGGTAGGCCTTTAACGATTCAGAAAAGGGGGTGGTGATGAACAGAGTGTCTGAATTAAGCAGACCACTCTTACCCAGTCCAAAGATCAGGGCTTGATCCATCACCGTTATTTAGCTCACTGCCCCATCCCAGCTCAGAACCTGGCTATATGCAAATTAGTCTGTCCCTGGCCCAGTGCATCATGGGAACAGGGCAGACCAAACTACCAAGCCAATTCTTCACCAGAAAGGAGACAAGCTTCCGGGGACCGGTTTCTGCCATTTCAGGCGTCGTCGGCCCGGCTTGCTTGAATCCTGATGGAGCAGTGAGCAAGGGACTCATGTCTGAGTATACCCTGCCACACCTATAGTGGCCAAAAACGATTCAGAAAAGGGGGTGGTGATGAACGGAGTGTCTGAATTAAGCAGACCACTCTTACCCAGTCCAAAGATCAGGGCTTGATCCATCACCGTTATTTAGCTCACTGCCCCATCCCAGCTCAGAACCTGGCTATATGCAAATAAGTCTGTCCCTGGCCCAGTGCATCATGGGAACAGGGCAGACCAAACTACCAAGCCAATTCTTCACCAGAAAGGAGACAAGCTTCCGGGGACCGGTTTCTGTCATTTCAGGCGTCGTCGGCCCGGCTTGCTTGAATCCTGATGGAGCAGTGAGCAAGGGACTCATGTCTGAGTATACCCTGCCACACCTATAGTGGCCAAAAACGATTCAGAAAAGGGGGTGGTGATGAACAGAGTGTCTGAATTAAGCAGACCACTCTTACCCAGTCCAAAGATCAGGGCTTGATCCATCACCGTTATTTAGCTCACTGCCCCATCCCAGCTCAGAACCTGGCTATATGCAAATTAGTCTGTCCCTGGCCCAGTGCATCATGGGAACAGGGCAGACCAAACTACCAAGCCTATTCTTCACCAGAAAGGAGACAAGCTTCCGGGGACCGGTTTCTGCTATTTCAGGCGTCGTCGGCCCGGCTTGCTTGAATCCTGATGGAGCAGTGAGCAAGGGACTCATGTCTGAGTATACCCTGCCACACCTATAGTGGCCAAAAACGATTCAGAAAAGGGGGTGGTGATGAACAGAGTGTCTGAATTAAGCAGACCACTCTTACCCAGTCCAAAGATCAGGGCTTGATCCATCACCGTTATTTAGCTCACTGCCCCATCCCAGCTCAGAACCTGGCTATATGCAAATTAGTCTGTCCCTGGCCCAGTGCATCATGGGAACAGGGCAGACCAAACTACCAAGCCAATTCTTCACCAGAAAGGAGACAAGCTTCCGGGGACCGGTTTCTGCCATTTCAGGCGTCGTCGGCCCGGCTTGCTTGAATCCTGATGGAGCAGTGAGCAAGGGACTCATGTCTGAGTATACCCTGCCACACCTATAGTGGCCAAAAACGATTCAGAAAAGGGGGTGGTGATGAACAGAGTGTCTGAATTAGGCAGACCACTCTTACCCAGTCCAAAGATCAGGGCTTGATCCATCACCGTTATTTAGCTCACTGCCCCATCCCAGCTCAGAACCTGGCTATATGCAAATTAGTCTGTCCCTGGCCCAGTGCATCATGGGAACAGGGCAGACCAAACTACCAAGCCAATTCTTCACCAGAAAGGAGACAAGCTTCCAGGGACCGGTTTCTGCCATTTCAGGCGTCGTCGGCCCGGCTTGCTTGAATCCTGATGGAGCAGTGAGCAAGGGACTCATGTCTGAGTATACCCTGCCACACCTATAGTGGCCAAAAACGATTCAGAAAAAGGGGTGGTGATGAACAGAGTGTCTGAATTAAGCAGACCACTCTTACCCAGTCCAAATATCAGGGCTTGATCCATCACCGTTATTTATCTCACTGCCCCATCCCAGCTCAGAACCTGGCTATATGCAAATTAGTCTGTCCCTGGCCCAGTGCATCATGGGAACAGGGCAGACCAAACTACCAAGCCAATTCTTCACCAGAAAGGAGACAAGCTTCCGGGGACCGGTTTCTGCCATTTCAGGCATCGTCGGCCCGGCTTGCTTGAATCCTGATGGAGCAGTGAGCAAGGGACTCATGTCTGAGTATACCCTGCCACACCTATAGTGGCCAAAAACGATTCAGAAAAGGGGGTGGTGATGAACAGAGTGTCTGAATTAAGCAGACCACTCTTACCCAGTCCAAAGATCAGGGCTTGATCCATCACCGTTATTTAGCTCACTGCCCCATCCCATCTCAGAACCTGGCTATATGCAAATTAGTCTGTCCCTGGCCCAGTGCATCATGGGAACAGGGCAGACCAAACTACCAAGCCAATTCTTCACCAGAAAGGAGACAAGCTTCCGGGGACCGGTTTCTGCCATTTCAGGCGTCGTCGGCCCGGTTTGCTTGAATCCTGATGGAGCAGTGAGCAAGGGACTCATGTCTGAGTATACCCTGCCACACCTATAGTGGCCAAAAACGATTCAGAAAAGGGGGTGGTGATGAACAGAGTGTCTGAATTAAGCAGACCACTCTTACTCAGTCTAAAGATCAGGGCTTGATCCATCACCGTTATTTAGCTCACTGCCCCATCCCAGCTCAGAACCTGGCTATATGCAAATTAGTCTGTCCCTGGCCCAGTGCATCATGGGAACAGGGCAGACCAAACTACCAAGCCTATTCTTCACCAGAAAGGAGACAAGCTTCCGGGGACCGGTTTCTGCCATTTCAGGCGTCGTCGGCCCGGCTTGCTTGAATCCTGATGGAGCAGTGAGCAAGGGACTCATGTCTGCGTATACCCTGCCACACCTATAGTGGCCAAAAACGATTCAGAAAAGGGGGTGGTGATGACCAGAGTGTCTGAATGAAGCAGACCACTCTTACCCAGTCCAAATATCAGGGCTTGATCCATCACCGTTATTTAGCTCACTGCCCCATCCCAGCTCAGAACCTGGCTATATGCAAATTAGTCTGTCCCTGGCCCAGTGCATCATGGGAACAGGGCAGACCAAACTACCAAGCCAATTCTTCACCAGAAAGGAGACAAGCTTCCGGGGACCGGTTTCTGCCATTTCAGGCGTTGTCGGCCCGGCTTGCTTGAATCCTGATGGAGCAGTGAGCAAGGGACTCATGTCTGAGTATACCCTGCCACACCTATAGTGGCCAAAAACGATTCAGAAAAGGGGGTGGTGATGAACAGAGTGTCTGAATTAAGCAGACCACTCTTACCCAGTCCAAAGATCAGGGCTTGATCCATCACCGTTACTTAGCTCACTGCCCCATCCCAGCTCAGAACCTGGCTATATGCAAATTAGTCTGTCCCTGGCCCAGTGCATCATGGGAACAGGGCAGACCAAACTACCAAGCCAATTCTTCACCAGAAAGGAGACAAGCTTCCGGGGACCGGTTTCTGCCATTTCAGGCGTCGTCGGCCCGGCTTGCTTGAATCCTGATGGAGCAGTGAGCAAGGGACTCATGTCTGAGTATACCCTGCCACACCTATAGTGGCCAAAAACGATTCAGAAAAGGGGGTGGTGATGAACAGAGTGTCTGAATTAAGCAGACCACTCTTACCCAGTCCAAAGGTCCGGGCTTGATCCATCACCGTTATTTAGCTCACTGCCCCATCCCAGCTCAGAACCTGGCTATATGCAAATTAGTCTGTCCCTGGCCCAGTGCATCATGGGAACAGGGCAGACCAAACTACCAAGCCAATTCTTCACCAGAAAGGAGACAAGCTTCCGGGGACCGGTTTCTGCCATTTCAGGCGTCATCGGCCCGGCTTGCTTGAATCCTGATGGAGCAGTGAGCAAGGGACTCATGTCTGAGTATACCCTGCCACACCTATAGTGGCCAAAAACGATTCAGAAAAGGGGGTGGTGATGAACGGAGTGTCTGAATTAAGCAGACCACTCTTACCCAGTCCAAAGATCAGGGCTTGATCCATCACCGTTATTTAGCTCACTGCCCCATCCCAGCTCAGAACCTGGCTATATGCAAATAAGTCTGTCCCTGGCCCAGTGCATCATGGGAACAGGGCAGACCAAACTACCAAGCCAATTCTTCACCAGAAAGGAGACAAGCTTCCGGGGACCGGTTTCTGTCATTTCAGGCGTCGTCGGCCCGGCTTGCTTCAATCCTGATGGAGCAGTGAGCAAGGGACTCATGTCTGAGTATACCCTGCCACACCTATAGTGGCCAAAAACGATTCAGAAAAGGGGGTGGTGATGAACAGAGTGTCTGAATTAAGCAGACCACTCTTACCCAGTCCAAAGATCAGGGCTTGATCCATCACCATTATTTAGCTCACTGCCCCATCCCAGCTCAGAACCTGGCTATATGCAAATTAGTCTGTCCCTGGCCCAGTGCATCATGGGAACAGGGCAGACCAAACTACCAAGCCAATTCTTCACCAGAAAGGAGACAAGCTTCCGGGGACCGGTTTCTGCCATTTCAGGCGTCGTCGGCCCGGCTTGCTTGAATCCTGATGGAGCAGTGAGCAAGGGACTCATGTCTGAGTATACCCTGCCACACCTATAGTGGCCAAAAACGATTCAGAAAAGGGGGTGGTGATGAACAGAGTGTCTGAATTAAGCAGACCACTCTTACCCAGTCCAAAGATCAGGGCTTGATCCATCACCGTTATTTAGCTCACTGCCCCATCCCAGCTCAGAACCTGGCTATATGCAAATTAGTCTGTCCCTGGCCCAGTGCATCATGGGAACAGGGCAGACCAAACTACCAAGCCAATTCTTCACCAGAAAGGAGACAAGCTTCCGGGGACCGGTTTCTGCCATTTCAGGCGTCGTCGGCCCGGCTTGCTTGAATCCTGATGGAGCAGTGAGCAAGGGACTCATGTCTGAGTATACCCTGCCACACCTATAGTGGCCAAAAACGATTCAGAAAAAGGGGTGGTGATGAACAGAGTGTCTGAATTAAGCAGACCACTCTTACCCAGTCCAAAGATCAGGGCTTGATCCATCACCGTTATTTAGCTCACTGCCCCATCCCATCTCAGAACCTGGCTATATGCAAATTAGTCTGTCCCTGGCCCAGTGCATCATGGGAACAGGGCAGACCAAACTACCAAGCCAATTCTTCACCAGAAAGGAGACAAGCTTCCGGGGACCGGTTTCTGCCATTTCAGGCGTCGTCGGCCCGGCTTGCTTGAATCCTGATGGAGCAGTGAGCAAGGGACTCATGTCTGAGTATACCCTGCCACACCTATAGTGGCCAAAAACGATTCAGAAAAGGGGGTGGTGATGAACAGAGTGTCTGAATTAAGCAGACCACTCTTACCCAGTCTAAAGATCAGGGCTTGATCCATCACCGTTATTTAGCTCACTGCCCCATCCCAGCTCAGAACCTGGCTATATGCAAATTAGTCTGTCCCTGGCCCAGTGCATCATGGGAACAGGGCAGACCAAACTACCAAGCCTATTCTTCACCAGAAAGGAGACAAGCTTCCGGGGACCGGTTTCTGCCATTTCAGGCGTCGTCGGCCCGGCTTGCTTGAATCCTGATGGAGCAGTGAGCAAGGGACTCATGTCTGAGTATACCCTGCCACACCTATAGTGGCCAAAAACAATTCAGAAAAAGGGGGTGGTGATGACCAGAGTGTCTGAATTAAGCAGACCACTCTTACCCAGTCCAAAGATCAGGGCTTGATCCATCACCGTTATTTAGCTCACTGCCCCATCCCAGCTCAGAACCTGGCTATATGCAAATTAGTCTGTCCCTGGCCCAGTGCATCATGGGAACAGGGCAGACCAAACTACCAAGCCAATTCTTCACCAGAAAGGAGACAAGCTTCCGGGGACCGGTTTCTGCCATTTCAGGCGTCGTCGGCCCGGCTTGCTTGAATCCTGATGGAGCAGTGAGCAAGGGACTCATGTCTGAGTATACCCTGCCACACCTATAGTGGCCAAAAACGATTCAGAAAAGGGGGTGGTGATGAACAGAGTGTCTGAATTAAGCAGACCACTCTTACCCAGTCCAAAGATCAGGGCTTGATCCATCACCGTTACTTAGCTCACTGCCCCATCCCAGCTCAGAACCTGGCTATATGCAAATTAGTCTGTCCCTGGCCCAGTGCATCATGGGAACAGGGCAGACCAAACTACCAAGCCAATTCTTCACCAGAAAGGAGACAAGCTTCCGGGGACCGGTTTCTGCCATTTCAGGCGTCGTCGGCCCGGCTTGCTTGAATCCTGATGGAGCAGTGAGCAAGGGACTTATGTCTGAGTATACCCTGCCACACCTATAGTGGCCAAAAACGATTCAGAAAAGGGGGTGGTGATGAACAGAGTGTCTGAATTAAGCAGACCACTCTTACCCAGTCCAAAGGTCCGGGCTTGATCCATCACCGTTATTTAGCTCACTGCCCCATCCCAGCTCAGAACCTGGCTATATGCAAATTAGTCTGTCCCTGGCCCAGTGCATCATGGGAACAGGGCAGACCAAACTACCAAGCCAATTCTTCACCAGAAAGGAGACAAGCTTCCGGGGACCGGTTTCTGCCATTTCAGGCGTCATCGGCCCGGCTTGCTTGAATCCTGATGGAGCAGTGAGCAAGGGACTCATGTCTGAGTATACCCTGCCACACCTATAGTGGCCAAAAACGATTCAGAAAAGGGGGTCCCTTGCTCATTGCACCATCAGGATTCAAGCAAGCCGGGCCGACGACGGCTGAAATGCCAGAAACCGGTCCCCGGAAGCTTGTTTCCTTCCCAGTATAAGAATTGGCTTGGTAGTTTGGTTTGCCCTGTTCCCATCATGCACTGGGACAGGAACAGACTAATTTGCATGTAGCCAGGTTCTGAGCTGGGATGGTGCAGTGAGCTAAAAAACGGTGATGGATCAAGCCCTGATCTTTGGACTGGGTAAGAGTGGTCTGCTTAATTCAGACACTCTGTTCATTACCACCCCCTTTTCTGAATCAGGTAGGCCTTTAAAGCCGGCCCATCTGACAGGTCTCCGTAGAAGCTATTAAACCTTTTTAAGCCCTTTATAGAAGCTGTTGCCCTAATTTTTAAAGCTTCCAGATGGGTGGTCCAATTCAAGTTAGTCATGAACCATACTCCCAAATATCTATATTCCGTTACCTTCTCAAGTAGTTCCGTACCTAAATACCAAGGGAAACGGGTCTTACTTTTGCCGAAACATAGGATTTTGGTCTTTTCCATATTTACTACCAGTTTTTTATTTAAGCAGTATTTATGGAACATATCTAGTTTCCTCTGCATGCCTACCTCCGTCTGGTCCATGATCACCAGATCATCTGCATAAAGCAGACAGGATATATGGTTACCCCCTATCTTTGGGCTAGCCCCTCTAACCTCTTTTAGATTCCGAGGTAGGTCTGCTATAACCAGAGAAAAGAGCAGCGGGGCTAATACACACCCCTGCCTCAGGCCATTTCCAATCTGGATCCTGCCAGATAATCCACCCTCCTCATCCAGGACTACCTGGGCCCAGTTGTCTGTATGCAAGGCCTGGATAAGGGCTAACAGGTCTACGTGTAACTTATAGCCTTTCAAGGTAGACGATAGCTGTTCCCTGCTTACAACATCGAATGCCGCGCGGAAGTCTAAAAAGCAGCAAAACAGATTACCCCTTTGCTCTATAGACTTCCGCGCTACCGCCCAGAGGGCAAATCAATGATCCACTGTTGAATGACCTTCTTTAAAACCCCCCTGTTCGGGAGGTACTATATCATTATTTTCAGCCCAATATTTTAGCAAACCCAGAATAATTTTAGAGAAGACTTTCTCCCCAATGTCCAAGAGATTTATCAGGCGATAGTTTTTAGGGGAGTTTACATCACCTTTTTTGTGTATGGGTCTAATAATGGCCCCTTTCCAGCTATCTGGTAACGTTCCTGTTTTTAGTATTCTTAAGAACGTCTTTGCGAACAAATGCGCCCACCAATCTATATTTGTTTTTATGATAATGGCGGGTAGATTGTCTGGGCCAGCAGCTCGTGTTAAGTTTAAGTTGGCTATCACGATTTTAATATGACCTTGGGAGAACTGCTCCATTACTTCACCCCTCACTCCTGGCCAACTAGATGGTACTATTGCCTCCCTCCTTGGCCAATTGCCGTAAATCTCCTCAAGGTAGATTACCCACTTATCCTCTGGGACAGAACATTGCATGGACCCTGCTGTTTTCCCCGTACATTCCTGTATCAGTTTCCAGAAGCCTTTGACATTCTTTTCTTCGATTGTCGCTAGTAGGTTCTTCCAGCATTATAGCTACGCCTAAGGCTTCTTTCACTCTTCCTAATAGCAGCCTTTGCTTTACGGCAATCTGCATCAAACCATGGGTTACTAATTGCATGTAGTGGAAGTTTCCTTACCAAGCTATGCTTCCCCCATTTAATGTTTATTCTGAGGCATTCTACGAGTTGTCTTATCATATCCTCATACCAGGGTATCTCTTCCCCCTTTACTAGGTTTCCTAAGTCAGCTCCTATCTGAAAGTCCTTCAGTTTATTTAGATGTTCTTCACTTATCCGGGTTGTAAGTCGCTTGGGATATTCAACCTCTACATGCAACACCTTCTGTCTTGGCGTGACCTTATTTACGTACATTTCTATCAATAGTGGGAAATGATCGCTGCCCTCTACTTGAAGTATTTCGAAATGTTGAACTGAGTGTAAACACCAGCCCACATAGTCTATCGGGCACAATTGCTGTCTTATTTTAAATGTGCGCTTGGCGGGCTGATCTGTTTCTTTCCTACCATTCACACAAACCAGACCCATGGCCCCCAGCAGCCGTCCAAGCTCCACATCCTGATTTGAGAGCTCGGTGCTGATAAACTTTGCGGACTCTATGTTATACACTTTTAGTATGTCGCTATTCCAGGCATCCGTTTTTATGGGATTCAATCTATGATTAAAGTCCCCCAGTATTAAAATCACATCTCCTGGATAGAGTTCATGTAAGTTTTCTAGATCCTTTTTTAAACGATCCCGCTCTACTTTATGTTCATGTTTTTCCCCTTTCTGTATGTACACGTTGATAATACAAACACCTTCACCCCTTGTGTTGTTATTTAGGATCAGCACTCTGCTCCCCAATGCCCAGATACATGTTAAATCGAGATGGAGGATATCTCTCACTAACCTTGTGGAGACCAACGTCATCTGACCACCTAAAGCCCTACCCATTTTATTCTTTCTTGCAGGTTTTATGTGACTGGCAAAACCTTCCGTAACGGGGGTTTCGTCGCACAGCCATGTCTCCTGTAGGCACATGATATCGGTCTTTCCGAGGAGATTTTTGAAAATCTCTTGAGGCCATATTCTTTTATAGCCATTAACATTCCAAGACAAGATGCGCAGGCTGTGCGACGACCCAGTTTCCTAATCGATGTTGCTCAGTTTCCCCTCCTCCTCCTGGTCTAGGTACGCCAGCTCTCTGTACCTGTTCCCGTCTAAGACATCTTCCTCCCCCACCCTAACTTTTTAGGAACAATTGTAATTGCCAGGCCTTCCTTGTTACTCCGTCCAGATGAGATAATTTTTATTTGCCGTTCTCCCAACCCTGCATGGTTTCTAAGGAATTGGTGCCCTTGATTATCCAATTTCAGGTCCTCTCTATTTACTATTCTGATTCCTTCCTTTAACATCTCAGCTTCCCATTGCGACTTTTATCAAAGTTGAGTGGAGGAAGACCTTTGTTATTTCCTCACCTTTAGCATTAACCAAAAACCCCACTTCTTTTAAGTCATCTGTACTGACATATTTTAGGCTGGGGCATTTAGCAAATGAGAATAGTAGCTGCGAGCGGTTATGGGGTTTTAACTTCTTACCCCATTTCCTCCCATTTCCCTGGCCCATTGGTTCTAGGTATAGCCAGGTGTCCACAATCCTGTATGCCTAAAAAAGACTGAGGGCTATTCTCTGGACTTTTATCCCTTCTCTTCAAGTTACTTTCTACTCTGCCACCATTCATCCAATTGTTCACCGGAGATAAGTTACTGGGCCCTGCATCAGTGGACGTTTCAATTTCCCATATTGGTTCTAACCCCTCTTTTCTCCCCCTGGGCATCCTCTTAGGGGCCCTTGCATTCTTGGCCAAGCCTTTAACTTGGTCTCAACATGATTTTTCCTGGGGACCAAGGGTGCTTGCCCCAGTGTCTACTGGGGTTACATTATCCATTTCTACTCTCACTGCCTTGCCCCTGGTCCTTAGGTCACTGAGAGTACTCTCATAAAAATGGTCGAAACATATCATTACCACTGACAACACTTTCCATGTCCTCATTTTTATTTAGATACTAAAGTGTCCAAAAAGGATCAGTAAACATGTTTAATCTTTGACCTAATCTCATTATCTTCAGTGCGAACGATTTCCACTAAATGCAGTGCATGAGAGACTCTGTTTGCTAAATCTGGTCCTTTGAGTCCAGCAGGTGACCTGCATCCTTCACATGTGCAATGCAAAACACACAGAAGGTGCCCTGAGGTCAGCAGTGATTGTTTGTCCACATTGTCATTGCACTATCCAGTTATTTGCTCTCATTCGCTATGCATTCACCCTTTACATAAGAAAATTCCAATAACACAGAAACAAGGGCCTACTGCAAACATGGCTTTTGTCCACAGATGATTTAAGGCCAAGGCAAATGTGCTCTTCCAACCAAGTTCATCCCTATAAACATTTAATACGTTTCATGTTCTTAGTCTCTGATGTTTCAAGAAGCACCATGACAATGCTATTCCCAGGGTTCTGGCACTTTTGTATATGGTTTTGTATATGGTTAGGGCTGTAGTAAGCAATGGTTCATGAGTACAAACCCTTGCTTTGGTAATACCTTGTCATGGATAGCCTTGGTGTTCATCACCACTGTCTTTTAATGTTGATGGGTTTACTAGAACGTCTTGGCTTGGTTCAGAAAAGTATCTCGAAGATTTGACAAACCTCCTACAGGCTAGAGGTAGAAACTGATGCCAGACTGCCCCTCATGTCCTTGGCCCTGGCCACTCTGTCTGTAAACATGGCTACATCTATTGTTTCATGTCTCTCCGTGAATAGTAAGTAGCAATGGTCGGCCACTGGAGCCCAAGTTAACCTTCTGGAAGGTGTAGAATGCTGATACATCCCATCTGAGATCTTGTATAAAATTTAGGAAGAAGACTGTCAATTAGGTTGGGTGGTATAGATGCAGCTCCATTCGTCCTTTGTTGACAATGGCAGGCCATATGATGGAAAACTAAGCCAAATTGGTGTTGTAAAAGGTAACCGCTGCAGCTGTGGTGAATGGGGCAGCATGGTGGGAGCAAGCATGGCTGTTCGATACCCATGGACAGGAACGTAATAGTTTCCAGGAAGTCCGAGCAGGTCAAAATCCAGCTGTAAAAAAACCCAGAAAGAACATTTGTGAGAATAAATCTAAATGTACTGGTATCAATCAAGAAAGGAAAAGCGACAGTTGACAATATATGTGTGTTTGAATATATATATATATATTCACTGAAAAAAACATCGGTTTTAGGGGTGTTATAGTTAACTGGACATTTCACTCGTACAAAACCATTGAAATTCCTACGTTATAGTTAGTTGTACTAACTATAACTCGCGCGCCCGTAATCCACTGCTTGTGATTTCACATATTACATCATTCATGATATTGTCTGTGACATCACTGATGACATCACTGATGACATCTCAAATGACATCACTGATGACATCATCCAGTGAATGTCGTTTAGTTCGATATTTAAATAAGTATTATATATATAGCAATCCCCATTGAAGACTGAGTGGATGTATAAGTGTCTGGATGGAGGATTTAGTAGCACTGTGATTGACCACTGTGATTGACTGTCTAAGTGACTAATTTAAAGTGTCTCACTACATATATGGGATAGTGAATAAACGGTGTAAATATCTGTATCACTCTCTCTCTTGTTGTGTAAACTACGACATACGTTGGTTACTAGCTATGTGAAAGTCTATATTAGTTATTAATTAGTGAAGTGAGTATTTGTATGGGATAGTGAATGTGTGTGTGGTTGGGTGGGAGGTGTGTGACTGCCCAAAGATGTGTAAATAGTTGATTTAGTAGGTATATGAGGTTAAGACTGTATGTGGAAAGTTGCTTGGGTGAGTGAATCTCTTTATGGGTGTGGTGATGAGGAAATATATTTCTCAATGATACATGTCCAACAAAGTAGAAATATAAAAGGCAGTGTATGTGACAGATGTTGTATATAAATAAGTAACACAAGGAATTGTACAAAGTTCCCCTGATAAAAAGTCTATAAAGGAGTCTCGCTCTCAGTGGAGGTAGTGGAGGAAAGGGAAGTATGGGACGCCACAGGGTCCCTTTTCGGAACTAAGAAACCTCATACAACTATAGGGCTGGATGACATGTCTCATTCAGCCCTTTGTGATGTTGTTTGCATCATCGGCTTCCTGCTCCTGCGTCAAGCCGGCGCTGCAATGCTTGACGGGTAACACCGTGTGTTACTCTCTGTCGGAGTTCTTTTGTTCCTTGCCGTAATATTCTGGTGTGTGAGGTACAAAAAACAGGTGAAGTAGTGAGCGGAATGTGAGTTAAAAAAAGTTGGGTAGTCCACTAAGAAAACTTTATTGGTGTGGCTAACCACTTTGTTAAAAAGTGAAAAGAGGGGTATAGAGGCCCAAGGTAACCATTAGTATGGCCTCATTTCAACCCTCCAACATGGTCAACATGTTTCATGCCCACAAGGGGCAATTCTTCAGGACCAAAACAGTGCTCATATACTTAATAAGTGCTCTTGGGGGAACCTCAAGAGTGTGGTTTATACAACCTTGTTGGTCAATGCCCGGAGTTTAGCCAAAAAGTACTGTCACACCGTCAGACCTGGGGATACAAACAGGAAACATCAGTATCGTATGTCATTAGTTGCTCAGAAACTAAGCTTTTTAAGTATCCCAGAAATTCGTAAAAATGCAACACCCAAGCATCAGTGATTCACTCGGTCACGGTACCGTTGGGTATATGCAGGGCGTGTGAGAGAGAGCGAGAGAGAGAGACTCTTTATAACCAAGTGGTCCCAAGCAAAAGTTATTTGGGAACAAGAAGTCTTTGGGGTGTGTGAGCAAAGATAACCCGTTATGAAACTCAAAATATGTTGATATTTGTAAGGGGAACATTACATGATAGTAATTGCGCCTCGTGTATCAAACAAAAATAATAATAAATCGTTAACATTAAACATTGAAGGGCCACTGTCCGCCAGGGGGGGACCAAATATTATATAAATATAATTATAAATGTGTGCTTAACAGATGGTCTATCAGCACTGGTGCTCGGGGCTTACCAATGTCAAGGCTGTCTCGATCTGCGCGGCTGATTCGGGTGGGGCGTGCGCTAGAGGAATTGACCTGGGGAGACAATCAGCAAGGTAAAAGTGGGATCAACCCATATGACCCAACTCATAGATGGGGAGATAATGGGGGCGACGGGGTCACCAGAGGATCGCTAGGGGCAACGTCCCGTCAGGCTGAGCCGATCGGTATGGCTGGGTCCCAGTCCCAGTCCGCGGCTCCGCTCGCCGGAGCCCGTCCGCGCCACCCAAGGGTGCCTCTTAGCGAGAGGGCGGCCGGCTGTCAGGCAGGGCTGTGTGTTTAACGGACAACAACAACCAGGTGGCGGGCCCGGTTCGCGGGACAAGCAGAGCCGCTGGGCCCGACGGGGGCAGTCACCATTGACCGCAGCCGGGGGGAGAAACCTGCCTCGAGCGGTCTCCTAGGGGGTGACGATGCGCCCTGTGAAAACACGGATAATTGAACATAACAGCAACATTCGTTGTGCCAAGACTCACACAAGGCTGTATGAACACTGTAAGGAAGCCGGACACTCAGCAGACAACATGCAATGGGTGGTTCTTGAATGCCACCCATCCATCAGTCAACAATCACTGTTTAGACTGGAACAGAGGTGGGTGCACCGTTTGCAATTAGACACATGCGGATTGAATGACTCCGTCCCTTGGAATCAGCTAGCCAACTACCTTCTGGCCTGCCCTTTATCGCCTCTATCAAGATTGATGTCACTGCCGGACATCGACTGCAGACTTACTGTACCATTCCATACTAGTACTTCTGGTGCACCCCTGCGCCCCTATTGGACTGGATTTTCTTTGTCCACTCAACCCTCGATGGTATCACCGGCAACCACTACTCTTCTAACCAACTACAACCATTACACCAGGGTCCCCCTAGCCTGGCAACCATGGCATCTGCTCCGTGGACTGACTTGCCTGGCCATTTGCCGGCATCCTATGTTCCATTACTCCTCTCTTCTCTCCTCCCCCCCCTCATCACCCCTTCACCTCCACTGGGGCCAAGCTACTCGCGGGGCACCACTCGCCCGGCGTCATTGTTGATTCCTTCAACGAGGGACTGCTCACTATTGCCGCCCCCGTTATCCCCGAGTGCCCCCAGGGCCGCCTGCAAACTCCAATACCGGGCTGTCCTGCCGTGTGACTGTGGCTTCCCATTGACGAGACGTGTGCCTTTCCTTAAACCCTGTACCTCTTCGCACACGATCCCTTACATCTAGCCAAACCTCTGTCTCTTCCTTGAGAAGCCCCTGATTGGCTACCTTGCTCACGCGTCATGGGACACACCCCGCCGCCCGCCCCCCCTACGCTTAGCAACCGGACATTTAACCGGCGTGTGGATGCCAGCGCATTACCGGCTGGTTCGCGTTCTACCACACGCCGATGCGAGTGGGGGTAGGTTCTTAACGGCACCGTTCCGCCGTGGCTAAGGTAAGCTTGCAGGGCCTCCGCCCATGTTTCACCTCTGTGCCCCGCTGACGGCCCCCTAGGAGACGGCTCGAGGCAGGTTTCTCCGCCCGGCTGCGGTCAATGGTGACTGCCCCCGTCGGGCCCAGCGGCTCTGCTTGTCCCGCGAACCGGGCCCGCCACCTGGTTGTTGTTGTCCGTTAAACACACAGCCCTGCCTGACAGCCGGCCGCCCTCTCGCTAAGAGGCACCCTTGGGTGGCGCGGACGGGCTCCGGCGAGCGGAGCCGCGGACTGGGACTGGGACCCAGCCATACCGATCGGCTCAGCCTGACGGGACGTTGCCCCTAGCGATCCTCTGGTGACCCCGTCGCCCCCATTATCTCCCCATCTATGAGTTGGGTCATATGGGTTGATCCCACTTTTACCTTGCTGATTGTCTCCCCAGGTCAATTCCTCTAGCGCACGCCCCACCCGAATCAGCCGCGCAGATCGAGACAGCCTTGACATTGGTAAGCCCCGAGCACCAGTGCTGATAGACCATCTGTTAAGCACACATTTATAATTATATTTATATAATATTTGGTCCCCCCCTGGCGGACAGTGGCCCTTCAATGTTTAATGTTAACGATTTATTATTATTTTTGTTTGATACACGAGGCGCAATTACTATCATGTAATGTTCCCCTTACAAATATCAACATATTTTGAGTTTCATAACGGGTTATCTTTGCTCACACACCCCAAAGACTTCTTGTTCCCAAATAACTTTTGCTTGGGACCACTTGGTTATAAAGAGTCTCTCTCTCTCGCTCTCTCTCACACGCCCTGCATATACCCAACGGTACCGTGACCGAGTGAATCACTGATGCTTGGGTGTTGCATTTTTACGAATTTCTGGGATACTTAAAAAGCTTAGTTTCTGAGCAACTAATGACATACGATACTGATGTTTCCTGTTTGTATCCCCAGGTCTGACGGTGTGACAGTACTTTTCTGGCTAAACTCCGGGCATTGACCAACAAGGTTGTATAAACCACACTCTTGAGGTTCCCCCAAGAGCACTTATTAAGTATATGAGCACTGTTTTGGTCCTGAAGAATTGCCCCTTGTGGGCATGAAACATGTTGACCATGTTGGAGGGTTGAAATGAGGCCATACTAATGGTTACCTTGGGCCTCTATACCCCTCTTTTCACTTTTTAACAAAGTGGTTAGCCACACCAATAAAGTTTTCTTAGTGGACTACCCAACTTTTTTTAACTCACATTCCGCTCACTACTTCACCTGTTTTTTGTACCTCACACACCAGAATATTACGGCAAGGAACAAAAGAACTCCGACAGAGAGTAACACACGGTGTTACCCGTCAAGCATTGCAGCGCCGGCTTGACGCAGGAGCAGGAAGCCGATGATGCAAACAACATCACAAAGGGCTGAATGAGACATGTCATCCAGCCCTATAGTTGTATGAGGTTTCTTAGTTCCGAAAAGGGACCCTGTGGCGTCCCATACTTCCCTTTCCTCCACTACCTCCACTGAGAGCGAGACTCCTTTATAGACTTTTTATCAGGGGAACTTTGTACAATTCCTTGTGTTACATGTTCTCTGGACAGGTACACTGGACCCCTCTAAACACTGTCCCTCTTCATCCCCCCTTTTGTTGAAACAAAAAGTATAAATAAGTATACATAAGACTCAGTGATTGTATGAGTGACTGTATCAAAAACTGTATACTTGTAATAGTGATTTTATAACACACTAATTATAAGTTACTATCTATATGAATAAATAAACTGGTGTTTGTATAAGTGTGTAGCGTACTAAATGTAAGTATGGTCAATTGTTTGTATAAGTGAGTAGGATGACTGCATAAGTGAATAGGATGTGTGCTGGTGTGTAATGTCGATGTAGGTGTATAAGTATATTTAATAGTGTTCTATTGATCTTTGTTAGCATGTATGAGTGAATCTATAGGTAAGTGTTTAGATGTGTGTGGAGATATAGGAATCCCTGAGTGGGTTTTTAGAAACTTGTATTGGTGTGTCAATAGTTTCAAATATGGTACTCCATATTTTATAATGAGTGTTATACTAGTGTATGATGAGCTGTAGCAGATTGTCACGTGGATGATGTCAACACTGATGTCATCAGTGATGTCATCAGTGATGTCACTGACCATGTCATGAATGATGTAATATGTGACATCTACAGCAGTGGACTGCGGGCGTGCGACTTATAGTGTAGTATAACTATAATGGAGGAATTTCAATGGTTTTGTACAAGTGGAATGTCCAGCTAACTATAACATCCCTAAAAACTATGTTTTTTTTCAGTGAATTTCTAAAGTTTTTTAAATGGTAATTCCTAACTATAGCATGTCTGAAACCCATGGTTTTTTCAGTAAATTTCAAAGGTTTTTAAAATGCTAATTACTTACTATAACATGTCTGAAACTTATGTTTTTTTCAGTGAATTTCAAAGGTTTTGTAAATGACAATTTTTAAATGTTTAAATTGTTTTATTTATTTTTTTGATACTGATTTACTAAATTTTTTTAAACTATTTATTTTTAGATATTTTATTTTTTAAATTACGGTACATATTTTTAATATAAATTGAAAAAATTTTTTTGAAACATATTGAAATTCTAATATTTTTTTTTTATTTTATATATTTTAAATATATTTATATATATTTTATATAGCAGGCAATGATGTAATGTGGAAGGAAAATCAAGTTACGGGTAAGTACGGTTAGAATTACTTTACAGGATCAGTACTGGGATCAAAGATGCAGCACTGAGGTCTTTCCTGATAACAGGTGAGTAAATCGGAATTTGGAGTTCGGCTAATTTTAGAGGAATATTTGATAAGTTTAAAAAATCGACACTTGGAAACTTTTTCAGCAAAAAGCAGGCAATGATATCCTATAGAAGGAAATTCAAGTTACTGGTAAGAACGGTTAAAATTACTTTTCAGGATCAGTACTGGGCTCAAAGATGCAGCACTGACGTCTCTCCTAATAACAGGTGAGTAAATCGGAATTTGTAGTTTGGCTGATTTTAGAGGAATATTTGTAAGTTTCAAAAATCGACACTAGAAACTTTTTCAGCAAAAAGCAGGCAATGATATCCTATGGAGTAAGTACGGTTAGAATTTCTTTTCAGGATCAGTATGGGGATCAAAGATGCAGTACTGAGGTCTCTCCTGATAACAGGTGAGTAAAACGGAATTTGCAGTTCGGCTGATTTCAGAGGAATATTTGTAAGTTTCAAAAATTGACACAGAAACATTTTCAGCAAAAAGCAGGCAATGATATCCTATGGAAGGAAATTCAAGTTACTGGTAAGTACGGTTAAAATTACTTTTCAGGATCAGTACTGAGCTCAAAGATGCAGCACTGTGGTCTCCTGATAACAGGTGAGTAAATCGGAATTCGTAGTTCGCCTGATTTTAGAAGGATATTTTAAAGTTCCAAAACTCCACACTTAGAAGAATTTCCAAGTGAAACCAGTCAATGTTAGCCTATGGAGGAAAATTCAAGTTAGTGGTAAGTATGGTTAGAATTACTTTTCAGGATCAGTACTGGGCTCAATAATGCAGCACTGACGTCTCTCCTGATAACAGGTTAGTAAATCGGAATTCGTAGTTCGGCTGATTTTACATTGGTCCAGTATATATAGAGCCATTTTCCTACACCATCTCCTCCCTTCACCACTGTGCAAACACGCCCTGTGGCGTGTTTTAAGTTGGGAAATAATTCCCCTTCAATCCTGAGGGACTCTAGGGCCCAACTAGCCCACTAGGTACATCCAGTAAGCGCAACAGAACTGTGTAGCAGAGAGATGTAAAAAGGAGCATGGCCTGCACCACCTCTCTGCAAAGCAGCGCAGTGGCGCTTCCTGGAAGCACCTGGTCGGCTACTTGGCCCCCAGGGTCCCTCAGGATTGAAGGGGAATTTTTTCACCAACTTAAAATGCGCCACAGGCCGTGTTTGCACACGTCACCTCAGGCCCCGTCCCCTCCATTCACCACTGTGTAAATGCACCCTGTGGCCATTCTAAATTGAGAGATTAAGTCCCCTTGAATCCTAAGGGTCCCTAGGGTCAAACTAGCCCATTAGGTACCTCCAATAAGCGCCACAGAGCTGCATTGAAGAGAGGTGTAAAAAGGGGCGTGGCCTCTGAACACCTGTCTGCAACGCAGCTCCCTGGCGCATACTGGAGAACCCTCAGTATTGAAAGAGAATTAATTCCCTAACTTAAAATGTGCCACAGGGCGCGTTTGCACAGTGATGAAGGAAGGGGGCGTGGCCTGAGGTGAAATGTCTGCAAACACGTCTGTGGCGCGTTTTAAGTTAGAGAATGAATTCCTCCTCAATCCTGTGGGTCACTGGGGGCCAACTACCCCAAAAGGTAACTACAGAATGCACCAGGGTGCAGCTCCGTGGTGCTTACTGGAGGTACCTGGTGGGCTAGTTGGCCCCCACCGACCCTCAGGATTGACAAGGAATGAATTCCCCAACTTAAACCACGCCACAGGGTGTGTTTGCACACATGTGAACTCTGGCCCCGCCCCTCCCTTCACCACTGTGCAAACGCGCCCCATAGTGCGTTTTGAGTTGGGGGATTAACTCCCCTTGAATACAGACGGTCCCTGGGGTGCAACTAGCCCAGCAGCTACCTCAAGTAAGTACCACAGAGCTGCGTTGCAGAGAGGTGTAAAAAAGGGTGTGGCCTCAAAACACCTCTCTGCAACGCAGCCCCCTGGCGCATCCTGGAGTTTTCTGGTGGGCTAGTTGGCCCCCAGGGACCCCCAGTATTCAAGGGGAATTTGTTCCCCCTCTGCAAACGCACCAGGGGGCGCGTTTGCAGAGTGATAAAAGGAGGGGGCGTGGCCTCCGGCTCGATCCCATCCCCCAGGTCCTACCCCTAATTTTTTTTTTTTATTAAAAAAATGTGGAAGGTGCCGCGTGACCCCCCTCCCGAGGCCTTAATCGCCCCAGGGACCGCATCCCCCGGGGCATGGCCTTTTCCTTTTTTTTAAACTGTTGGGGATAGGGGCCATGTGGCCCCCCCTCCCGGGCCACTTATGGCCCCGGGGACCCCATCCCCCGGGGCCTAGCCTTTCTATTTTTTTATTTTTTTTTACTTTTGGGGATGGGGGCGGCCTCCCTCCCGGGTCACTTCTCGCACAGGGACCCCATTCCCGGGGTTGGCCCTCTCTGTTGGGGAGCATGGAGGGTCCCAAATCCCCCCTTGGTCCCAGCCAGCTCCCCCTGTCCTGTGGGAGCCGGCATTGCTTTTCCACATGGGGAGCAGGTAACATGCTGCTCCCCATATAGAAAAGCAATCTGCTTTGCTTCATTGAAGCAAGAGCAGGTTTCCCTGCTCTGGCTTCAATGAAGCAAAGCAGTTTGCAATGACAGTGTGGGAGCCGCAAGGCTCCTGCCCTGTCATTGCAAACTACAGTGTCCAGGGGTGGGCACCCCGGGACACTGCAGGAGCGGGCCCTGGGGGTTGGCGGCCCCCAGGGCCATGCCAAGGATCCAGGAGGGGGGCCGGCAGTCCCCCTCCCATATTTTACGAAGCCCGGGGGGGGGTGTCCTTGGGGCTGGGGAGTCCGCCAGGGACCCCCCAATTTGAATCTTTAGTGCCCCGGGGAGGTGGTAGTCTCCAGGGTGTGTGGGGGGGGGCTTGAGCACCTCCACACAGGGTATTTATTCATAAAAAAAAGCCCTGGGGTGGCGGTCCCCAGGAATGTGGGGGGCTGTATGCCCCCCGCAATGTCAATTAAGTCGGGCCCTTGGGGGTGGCGGTCCCCAGGGTTCGGGGCCCGTGTGCCCCCACAATTATTCATACTTTGCCCCGGGGGTGGCAGTCCCCAGGGCAGTGTGGGGGGATTTATTTATTTTCAAAATGCCCCCGGGACCTGCCCCCGGCATCATTTTTTTATAGGCAGGATACACGCAATCTGTGCGGATTTTGTCGATTTAAACAAAAAAAATGGGGGTCCTTGGGGGTCCTTGTGGGACTCCCTAAGTAGGCCTAGGGCGCAGGGTGTTTCTACCCTGCCCCCTTTTCGCATTTTTTACGTTTTTTTCTTAGGTTTCTTGTGCCTCGGTTCTACCACGGCAAAAGATGGCTGCCAACACTTCCTGGTTTGGAGTGTTGACAGCCAATTAGCATACAGCTCGTGCTCGGCAGGGTGCGCGGATCCTGCGCGGCCATAGTATGTATGTGATTTTAATTTGGATTTTCTCAGGAACTACTGAACGGATTTACACCATTCATCCAAAAGGCACGACTCTGAACCAAGGTCTACCTTTCTGCCAAATTTGGTGTAATTCCGTTCAGCAGTTCAGGCTGTAGCTGCGATGAAAGGTTCCTATGGGAAATTGCATGGGGAAAACACGTTTTTGGACCCCCCTTTTTTCTCGGCCCCCGCTTGACGAATCACCCCGAGACTTTATGGATAGAAGTGGACCTGAGCGCCCCACCAGTTTTGAAAATTTCTCGAAGATTCGTCAACCGGCGCCAAAGTTATTCCAAATAGAATGTTGCGGATTTCCTATGGAAACTAGGTCCTAACTATAACTACCTACTGGCGACCGCCAGTAGGTGATATATATATATACATACATATATATATATATATTCCAACTCGTATTTTCGCTTCAACCCGAGCCTCAAGCAACGGTGGGCCGAAACTCACTCGTGAACAAGAGAACTTGTGTTCTCAAAACGCGTTGAGTGAGCATTTGCTGAAATAAATCAGTTCAAAGCAATTGGGTGCCGTGGATTGTCGTCTTTGGGATTGTGATGACAGATGGTGGAGATATATATATATATATATATATATATATATATATATATATATATAGAGAGAGAGAGAGAGAGAGACAGAGAGAGAGAGAGCACGTGTTGGGGGTGAGATACTCTGTAAAATGATCCAATGTTCCATCAAGCGGTACTGGTGACAACAAAACCTTTGTGGTCGAAGGCATCATGGCTATGAAATGTCCCCAGAATACTTACAATGCAATATAAGGACATATTACAAACGGCACCTGTTATGCAGTTTTAATATTACATGTTTGTTCAAGGGTAGTTAGCTTGAAAAATCGTTTTACTTCCACTTTAACCTTTGTTTTTTTCAGTGAATTTTGAAGTTTTTTTCAACGTGGGTTAAAATCGTACTCATTTCCGTATAACTCCACTTTAACCTTTGCTTTTTTATGTTAATTTGTATGTTTTTTAATCTAAAGTAAGATCTTATTACAATATGTCTGCAGCCAAACCCCTACCTGACACTGTGACCAAAGTACTCCCACAAGATTCCCGTGGAACTATGACAACTGTAAATAGTTTTTTACATTTTGACCACATAGTGTCCCTCTGGGACACCTCACAAGAGCTACAGGGTCAGGGTATTTATTAGGATTCAGGAACGAGTCACTGAGTCCTATAATGGTGGCCGCAACATTTCTCTTCATGTTGAGGCCAGCCATTCAAAGCTGTTGGTTCATGGGACTAGCCCTTGCTCCAGTGGACCTAGCCAAACATACTGCTTTATATTAACTTTTTTTCCTGTGGGAGTCCTGCCGCACTCAATATCGCTATTTTTTAACCATAACGTATCAAAAATAGATGAACAGATTTAGAGCCAATCACAAAAAATAAGCTTTCTGAGAAAAGATGTAGACTTCTCCCAAAATTGGAGCAATCCTGTTCAGCCGTTTTCTCTGCATCGTTGTCTGAAATTCCCTATGGAAATGCATAGAAAAATAGTGCTTGGGGACCTCCCCTTTTGCTCAGCCCGCACGTGATGGATCAGACTGAAACTTTCCCGCTAGAAGCTGAGGTGGATGAACTTAAAATAAAAATTTGCAAAAAGTTATCAAACAGTGCCAACGTTATTAGCATCACAAAAAGTAGTAGTGAGTAGTTTGTGTATGGAAAGTTTTGGGGTGATCCGTCAAGAGGGGGCATAGAGAAAAGAAGGGATGGACCGCCAAAACAGTCGCATGTTGCACACTTCGCATGTTCTCCATGCAGGCTGCATTACAGCCTATGTGGAGTAAATGCCCAGGCCCCCAGTCAGGGTCTGAGCACGAAATAGGACGCTGAGACCAATCACAACACTGCTAAGGCAGCGATGTGATTGGCTGACTGGGAGCCTGGGTGTGCTTCCTGTTGAGGCCTGGAGGGAGGACTACGGAGGAGAGACATGGCAAGGAAGCAGTGAAAAGGTACGTTTTTATTTTATTTTTTCATACCTGCGTCCCCTTCTCCCTCCCCCTCCTGCCCCCTACATCCTGCATCCTCCCCCACTCCTACTCCTACCCCCTACATCTGATCCATGCCAGCCGTAGCCTGGCAAGCGTTAGTATGATTTGGCATCCCTTAGCAAGGTTTTCGGTCGCTAGGAAGGCACCCAGCAATATTTTTGTAATGCAGGCGGTCGCACAGTCAGAAAGCTGCCGCTTGAGCAGCAGTCAAATCAACTCAAGAAGCTGCATACTCTGGCACACCATGATTTCCAGCGCAGTACAAGATTTTGGCGTAAATCACAGTGCACGTGCTGATTTCTGCTCATTTGCAGAATTCCGCAGAATCTCACAGAGTTTTTTTGTAACTCCTCCCAGGACTAGAAAAAAAGACGGGGGGCAAAAAGCAAACTTCCTATGAGTTTCCATAGACTTCTTTAGACTGGGCTACATCAAAAACTGTTGAACTGAATGACACCAAATTTGTAATGAAGCTAGATCTTGGTAGAGAGTACACCTTTTGTGATTTTGTGTAAATCAGTGCAGTAGTTTTTGAGAAATTAAGGTTCAAATAAATATAGATATCTGGATGGTGTGGTCTGCTAGAGCATTTTGATTGGCCCAGGGACTTAGTCCCCTGCTCTGTACTTGTAAAAAAAAAAGATATAAGGGCCAGGGCAGGGATACCCTGCCCACCACAGGTCCCATGAGGGGGACCCGGAGGGACTCCCCTAGGGCAAAATCAAAAAAGAATCATCAATTTCTGCCAAAATCCCATGGGATACCAAGGCAGCGAGAAACAAAATGATGGCCAGGGTTCCACACATTGTGCAATTAAGGGGAAGGAGGCCTCAGCCCACTTCCCAAGCCATATTTGGCCTAAGGGACACCATCCCCTAGCGCCCCATTCATTAATAAGGGTATGGGGCTGCTTTGTCCCTCTCCCTGAGCAGTATTTGGCCCCAAAGACCCCATTGTGCGGGCCGAATCATCAAATATAGGGAGGGGGTGCGTGGTCCCTCTCACCAAGCCAATATAGCCCTTGGGAATCCATCCCTGGGGCTGAAATCCATTTGGAAAAGGAGTGGGGGTCACGCAGACCCTCTCTCTGAGTCATTATAAGCCCTGGGTAACAAATTCACAAAAAAAAGGGTTTGGGCCCCCCTCCCTGATCGATGAAAAGGTCTTGGGGACCCATCCCCCGGGACTGCTAATTTTCTAAAATGGGATGGGGCCATTAATGGCCCCGGGCACCCCGTCTCTTGGGGCCTCACAAGTTACGTCCCAGGGAGCTAACACCCATAACACAGAAGTTTTCCTGCCAATAACGGCATGGCAGGGAAACCTGTGTTTGCTTCCGCCTGGCTGGAGTAAGCACTGAGTCTGCTCCAGCAGGCCGAAGGGTTGCATATGCTCCCGCCAGCAGGGAGCAGACTTTTGATAAGTGGGGGCATGTAAACAGGTCAAGATTTAGCTCCAGCCTGGAGGGAGCAGTATAAATAGCTGTTCCCTCTGGGTGAGAGCAATATGCTCCAAGCTGGCAGGAGTATTTTCAAAGCTGCTGGTCGCTGGGATCAGATTTAGTGTTTGCTCCTGTTTGGTGGGAGTACAAGTTTCCCTCTCCACGTCAGTGTGGACAGGGAAAACACTGTGTCCAAGGGGTGGGCTCCCAATGCAATAGCATGTGAGACGGCCCTAGGGAACGGGGTCCCAGAGTATAAAAAGGCTTAGGGAGGTGATCTGCGCGCCCCCTTCTGTTTCTCTAAAGATAGTGGCCCATGGTCTTTTCCCCTCCCCGATTTTGGTAAATTTCAGCACCAGGGAAAGGCTCGCAGGGGCCTATAATGGGTCGAAGAGTGAGGCCGCATGCCCTCTCCCCTTATTGAATGCGGCACCGGGGAGTGGGCTGCCAGGGGCCATCATGGCCCCCTTAATTCTAATTTAAGCAGAGGCCCTGGGAGATGGGGTCTCCAGGGCCTTTTTATGGCTTGGGGACGGGGACCAGATGGCTCCCCACCACTTTTAAACTACATAAAGCCCAGGAGGTCAGCTCCCTATGATCAAACACAGCTCATGAAGGGGGTGGGGGCCGTGTGCCCCTTCTCCCCATATTACTTATTTTCATTTGGCCCCTGGGATGGAGTCACCGGGGCCAAATATAGCTTGGGGAGGCGGGCAGCATAACCCCTCTCCTAAATAATCAAATTCAGCCACATGGGATGGGAGCCCAAGATGACCCAAGGGAAAAAATGCTCCCTGGGTCAATCAGAAAGGTCTATTTTTAAATTTGGGTTGGAGGGGCTCTTGCGAGAGTCCCTTGAACCCAACTGTCCAGATATACAAATATTTTTTAACCTTAACTTCTCAAAAACGATTGAACAGATTTACACCAAATGACAAATAGCACAGTCTGTGGACCAGGATGTAGCTTACTGCCAAATTTAGTGTAATTCCGTTGAGCTGTTTTTGCAGTGAGGCTTCCTAAAGAAGAATTGGGGAGATAATGTGGCCTAATGTCTAGGGCGGTTGATCTCGGAGCTGGGGAACTAGATTCAAGTCTCGGCAGGGACGCTCAACAATCTGTGATTCTGGAGAAATCACTGTGGTATAGATGCATCAACAATGGCATTTGCGATTCCTTATTAGCGAAAAATAAGGATTCGCTAATAAGGAATAGCAAAAGGCTATGCATACAGAAATTGCAAAACAAATAGCGATTTCTAAACATTCCTTAATTGCGACTCGCAAATTGCGAGTTGCAATTAAGGAATACCTCCCCATTCATTCCTATGGGCCTAGAGGCCCATAGGAATGATGGGATGGCATTCTCAATTTGCGATTCTCAATTAGAGAATCGCAAATTGAGAATGCAATTTCAAGGGTGCCAGGGTGTCAAAAGGACACCCTGTTGCACCCCTGAAATATGCATATGAGAACATCTTGCACACACACATGCCCCAAGGGCATGTGTGTGTGTGTAAAGTGGAACTTTGAAAAATGCACTTTAGTGCATTTTTCAAAGTTTTTGCAAATTACCATGAAGTTCAACTTCATGGTAATTTGCTCCCCCTATTAGCGAAATCGCTAGTTATTTTTCTTTGATGCATTGCATTTAAGGAATCTCAATTTGAGATTCCTTAAATGCAATCACAATTTAAGTAATCGCAATTTTGCGATTTCTTAAATTGCGATTTTTGCATTTGGTATGATGCTTCCCAAATGCAAAAACACTGGTCGCAAAGGGGCAGATTCTGAGAATCTGCCCCTTTGCAACCGGTTTTTCCTTTGATGCACCAATACCTGTATCTCCCCGTCTCTAACAAAAAAAATGAATGTGTCTATCTGTAATGTAACTGGCACTCATGTAAAGTGCTCTGACACCTTCGGGTCGAGTTTGCGCTATTTAAAACTCCACAAAAAAATGCTATAAAAGAGCACTCTTTTTGGAAAGCTTAATGGAGATTCATCAAATGGGTCTACAGTTATTACAAAGACAAAAATATATTTACCTTGGAAACACTAACCTAACTATAACTACCCAGTGGCATCTGCTATTGGGTAATATATATACACACACACACCCATATACACACACACACCAGGTATAAAAAGCATTCATTTTACAATGGCAGTGCTGCTCTCAAAGAATTAATGAACACACCTGACAAGGCCACCCTTGCAGGACCCTCCTTGATGAAGCACCAACCAATGGACCCTGCCCAGTATGTAAAAATAGGAGAGTTTTTTGGTATTTGCTAATAGGTAATAACTTTGCTGCCTTTTATCAAATCTGCACATTTTTAGCATGTTTCAAGTTGGTTTCGGACAGTCAGGTGTGAATAGGTTTCATGCACACCTGTTGGTTGGGGCGAGGGTTTCACAGTTAAAGGAACAGGTAAACAAGTTGAATTTTCAATTTTAAGTCCCAAAATAATTTTTGCTCTTCCTGTTACAGAAATACAGATGAATAACACTAGACCCTATTTAGCATGAAGGTGGAACTTTACTCAGAATACACCATTTTGTATTTTGGTGTTAATCCATTCAGTAGTTCATTTACATATTTACATTTCAAAAAGGTGTATGGAGGATTGCCCAGTTTTAATGACAAGAATATCTTAACCGTTACAATTTAAGAATATTCATAGATTATTTTGATTTGGACGATCTACAGAGCCAAATCAGATCTGAGTGACTTTTTGCTACAGCTGCCATTATATGACACAAGGGAAATGCTAACTTTGTTACATCCAAGAGAGCATGTGGACAGTAATGTGATGTATTCCTATAGGTTCTGTATCGATCCCCCTATTCCTGACCCTATTCTGGTTAACAAGTTAACTAGCAGCCATCCCATGATGCAGAAACCGTTATCTGATTACGCCAGACCTCGGCACAGGAGCGCGTTATCTGATTAGGTCATAACGCTTGCCATCTAATTAGACAAGCAATATTCCTCCAGCCCCTGATAAGGCTTACGGAGTTCTCAAAACAAATCAAACCTATGACAACCTGGGAAAAACCCCGCGGCCATTGTTTTGATTTCACCGAGAACTTCAGCATAAGAATGTGCTAACGACCAGTTCGTATGACATCCTTATTGACGTATCTATGTCCATCCTTACGTCAATCTCGGCACCTTACAGGTATAAATATTACCGATATTGCCTTAAGCAAACACACGCGGTGGTGACGAGATCGGAGCAGCGAGACTTGCCGAAGCCCAGCAGAGAGCGAAGCCCACTAGCTGCCCCGCCTTCCTGACGCGCTGAGAACGAGACGCTGCTTTCTCCTGCCGAGAAATCCAGCTCCGGCGCTTCCGAGCAGCCCTCGCAGGCAGCTTGGAATATCGAGACCTCAGACGAGAGATACTATCCCTCAACCATCCTAGACCTCAGGTACGGAGCTGAATGACCCCTTGCAGAGAATTCTTGAGTCAGTCACTTGGCAAAACAAACTTAACTTAAACTGCTACTTTCTATCCCCGCCCACGTATTAGGCTTAGGTCAGGTACACTGGGGTAGGCGTGGTTAGAAGCACCAGTTGAGTACGATTAGTTAAATGTATATGTGTATGAATATATTCTATCCATATTAAATAACGTATGGCTTAGAAACCATATCAATGTTTTTACAGTATTATTTTATAATTCTGCTTTTATTGTATGCACTTTACTTAACCATAAGTATTGCGATAATATCGATCCATTTCTCTTGTACGAGAAAAGAGACTGATCAATAAATAACATCTTTTATTGAACACGCCCGTCTCTTCCTTTTCTCTACAATCTGGTGAAACTAAGAATGCACGTACTGACTGAGTAAAATAAGTTGTCTTTTGTTTTCACACGACTCTAGAGATACACTCTTTTTTTTTTTTTTTGAAAACCTTTATTGGACAGAGAAAGCTCACAAATACGGGCCTACAACCCACCAGGGCTGGCCACCACATAGTAAACGTATCAGGAGTCATACACCAATCGTCACAGTATACAAAGGCAACGAGTCAGGGGAAAGAACAGGCATCGTAGAGCAGTCTAAGGAGCAAACAAATAGAAAGGTAGTTTTCTTTTAAAAGGAACGGGTATGAGAGGTCAGGAGCATAGCGGGCCGGGAAACAAACCAAAGGGGCGGGGTCGCGGCGGGCAGCCACACAGCGATCTTATAGACACAGGAGAAGCAAGTACGACAGAGGTATACCAATAAGTACCGGGCAAAACCACGAGCATAATGAAAGGCAACTGCGCACACTATCCACTGCCCGCCCACCGCAGCCACCACCCATCCCACCAATCAGCACCATAAAGGACCCAAATACCAAAACAATACGAAACGCACCCCCAGGTAGAAGAAAACCCCACAAAAGGGGAGGGGGAAGGGAAAAGGGGAAAAAGAAAGGAAGGGACCCCAACCCAAGCACCCGCCCCCAGGTGACAAAACAGGAAAAACGAAAGTCCGGTACAAAATCGATCACAAAATAGGAAAACAGACATAGCAAATCCCCACCTTGCAAAACCGGACAAATATACCAGAAAGACACCAGGGGGGTAGACGGCGAGACAGAGCCCAGAAAAAGGGGATACACAAGGGCCATAGAACCAATAAGGGAGAAAAAGAGGAGGAGACAGAAGCTCCCTCCACAAACAACAACAGACCCTCCCACCCACCCCACAAGCCCACCCTACACCCCTGCAGAGGGCTATGGCCTACCCCCCGGCAGCGTGCCTGTCGCCCTAAATAGAACCCGAAATGTAGAAGAAAGAAACAGGCTAGAAACAAAGACAAAAGGGAAGGGACAGGGGAAGGAGAGAACAACGCACACGGGGGGAGGGCGAAAAAACAGGATCAACTGCTCCCATCCCGCCACCTGCCACAAGGGAGGAGTAGAGCCCACGGAAAGTCAATGATATTAGGATAAGTTTCAGGAGTCTCAAGAAAGTACACAACATTACAACAGCACTTGTCAGTCACATATCAAAAGAAACAAGACTACCGCATATAGAAATAGTTTCAGCCCTGTCCGCTTTTGTCCAACGTTGTAACCATCCGAACAAACAAAGAGCAAACAGTGAGGGACACAGGGCACAGGAGTAAGTTCCGCGGCAGTCCTAAGAAGAAACGTGAAAGAAAATACTGAAGGTCCAGGAAAGGCATAGCACAACAGTCGCATCGCAGGCTGAGTTCCAAGGACAGTGCGAACGAGGCAAGCCCAGCCGGGCCGGCACAGGCTTTTAGGCCGGGGTGTAGACGCAATGAGAAACTGGAAAGATCATCGAGGCCAGGCCAGGAGATAGGCGGACCGCAGACCAGGGGCCGAGGCAACCAGACAGGATGACGAGGAGCGCCGGAGACTTTCCGACCCAAGGATGCAGTCCCCGCCGGGAGCATAGAGTCCAGGAGCACACCAGCCGCAACCAGCAACGAGGAGGCCAAACCTGATGACGGGGGCCCACACAGTTCAGAAGGAGGGTCCGCCCTCACAGCGGAAACAGGCGCCGCCACGGAAGTCCGCCAGGAGATCAGTGCATCCAGGACAACTTGAAGCGTAGGAAAATCTGTACAAGATCCGACATCCGGGCCATGCGGCGGGCCCCCAGTGCTCGCCCAGGCCCGGCAGAGACTCCCAGGGCCGGCCGCCATCTTAGGAGCCCAGCAAGTCCTCGGTCTTCGGGGACCCCGGCCGGGGTAAGACCAGAGCAAAGGAAGGTCAGCCGAACTGCGGCAAGGCGCCCCAAGGCAGGAAGGAGAGCCAACAGAAGAAGGATGTCCGTCGGTCCCCCCGTGCCGCCGGCCCCGTTCTCCGGGCCCGGGCGGAAAAATTCAAAATGGCCGGGCCGGGGAACAGAAGGGGGACCCAGCCGAACAATTGAGTAGGCTCTCCCGCGAGGGGCAGCGTTCGTACCTCTGGGCCCAGGCCAGTCGGGTCGCCAACGGGCACAGCCGGCCAATTCGCACATCAGCCCCCTCGTCCAGCTCCACAGCGCCAGCAAGGGCCGAGCATCCTGCTCCGTAACGTCTCGGCGCCGCAGTGAGGTCCGGCCAGTCCGCCCCGGAGGCTCCGAGCGGGATCGCTGCACAGGATCGACAGCACTCAGGATCACCGGAGCAACGGGTAAGTGTCGGCGAAGCGACTTGAATACCACACACAGCAAGTAGGGCTTCCCGGGGCAGGAGTAATACAGGATAAACGAAGAGAAGCAGGCGGTTGAACGGAGCCGAGCTAAAACGCGGCCATCTCGGTCGCGAGCTAGGCTCCTCCCCTAGAGATACACTCTTGATTAGGGGAGAGCAAAGTTGTCATGTTCTATGGTTGTCAGAAACTAAATCCCTTCTTGTCTATCCAGGGAGGTTCAACTCCTCCTTGCCTATTCGAGAAAGTTTCTAGTGAACTCTGAGCTAGCTGGCAAACCCAAAACTTTAAGTCTAATATCGACAGTAGACGACCTAGTTAACGTCTGGTCTAGGTCTATACTATTGGAGGTATTATTCCAATGCGCAGAGCCTATTGGGATAATAGGAACTACACTACATGGCGCCCAACGTGTTTGGATAGGCGATAAAACTAACGCAAGACTTTAGAGTAACTCAGTCGTGCTTTTTCACTCAGACCCTTTTTCCCATAATACTCCAAAGACGTCTGGAGTGGGTGAGAGGTAAAATCCGCCAAACCTTGCAGGAGGGAACTCCTATGTATGGCTCTTGGTTCAATCAACGTTGAAAGATACACTGTTCCAAAATATTGTGCATCTAATCTTTGTTTCCATAAGGAACCTGATCTGCAAACAAACAGAAAAACCTTCCTGTCGGTAAAATGGCAGAAAGTGATGATGAAAGAGAGAGAGCTAAATTAGCAGCTGAAGTAATAGAAGCTGATAATACTATGCAAGGAGCAGACCCGGATATAAAACTCATCCCGGTCAACATAAGAAGATCTATAACGTTAAAACTTATAGACAATGGACTGACACCAAGAGGTGGTACAGTCATATTCGTAATTGAGGCACACGAATATCGGCAGACAGAGGTATTCTATTCATGGATAAACTTTCCAGCAGCAAATGCTATAACAAAGGAGTTCCACTGTTATAAAATAGAGGAACCACCGGATACCTACACTCCTTTCGAGGAAGTGGAAGTACCACTTAAATTCCAAGAGCATCTGCTCTTGTTTAATGGCGCCCTAAAACATAATAATCACATCACCAGGCTCGGTCCACTAGGTAGACCAGGAGCAACGTGGCCGGTCCTAGCCGGATACACACCACATCCAGACATCGAAAGAATGTCTGCAGCAGATGTTTTAGTACAACTAAAACAATTAATTAAAATATATAGACAACTAGTCCAATATGTAATGCGGACTTCAACCATCCAACCTGTAGTTAAAATTCCACAGCTGACCCCACATCAGGGGAACACAAATAAAATTACACCACAGAACATACAGTCCTGCCTAGGTAAAGTACCAGCTAAACGGGAACAAATACCATTCTGGTTAGCACAAAAAATCACCCAAATAGAGGCGGTGTTTCCAGACACCACCCCTGTGGATAAACACAGGATTCTGACTATCTGTCTTCCAATGGGAATCGCACCACACGTGGAGGACTGTGACACTTGGGGTACAGTCTTTGCTTCCATTTACACAAAAACACATGGTGTACCATCCATGTCAGTAATACCAGATGTGCTAAAACAAATTCAAGACGAATACGGTCCAGAACCCGCTTTAACTCTTGGTATGAAATTACTAAAAGACTTCAAGCAGGTCTCGGCAATATTACTAGCCAACATAAAAGGGGAAGCAGCGAATGTGGCGATCCGCCAGAGGTTATAAGAGACAGATATAGCAGACCAACCAGCTGAAATTGCCAGAATTATAGAAAAATCCTATGAAGAACTAGGTAGAGATAGTTTGGGTGGAATACCAGTGAAGCCCCAACTAATTGAAAGTCCTGAAAAAATATTTATTAAAAATAATCTAAACAGTCAAAAGAAGAACTGGGATGGAAACAAACAATCCAATCCAAAAGAAAAGAGATTCCAGTCCAGAGGAAGGTCTCCTCGGCGGAGAGAATGATCTCCGGACCAAGGACCCAAGTCTCCCCAAAGGGAGCCCTCTGTGAAAAAATACAACCTTAGAAATAGGGATAACATAAAGAAACCGGATAGATATCAAGATTTTGATACACGTCCCTCTCAATCTTTTCAGACTTCCTCGCAGAAATCGGAAAGAAGAGGACGATCGGAACCCAGGGAAGGGCACGTCAAGTCCAAAGACAAGGAACCTGCTCATCCAAATAAAAAATTACAGTTTCCAAAGAAGAAGGTAGCCAGTATTAAAGTATTCAACAATGCCGAGAATACTGAGGACACAGCTGAAAAACGGAGAGTGGGCTCAGACAATGCTAGACAGCGCAGCAGAAGTGAGCATAGCACGCAAAGTCCTTATGAATCATCTGGAGACAGTGGACACAAATGAATACATTCAGGTGGAAACTGCAGACACCAGAGTTAGCAAACCTCACAAAATATATGAAATAACTTTACGTATAGAAGGGGATAAGACTAGGAAAATAAGGGGCCTTTTTTGGGATAATCTCTCCAAGGGCTATGACATCCTTCTAGCTGAAAAAGATTGGCCACCAGAGTTTGTCAGGGAGTGCCCACATGGCGAAGAAATAATTATGCCTGCCTTCTCAAATCATATTCCAATTCATAAAAAATATACACTTGCAAGAAAGTGGGCAGTAGCTCAAGCTCCTGCTTTATATAAAAATCATGTAGGATGGGATGAGGACTCTCCTCCTCACAAAATCCAGTTAAAATCACAACCTACTGCACAAAGGCAGTATCCAATCAAGCAAGAAGCTAAAAAACAGGTAAAAGAAATTCTAGATCAACTAGAATACCAGGGGGTGATTGAAACTTGCACCTCACAAATGAACAACCCTTTGTTTCCTGTCTCCAAACCAGACAATTCATATCGTCTAGTTTTGGATTACAGACACCTTAACTCATGTTGCAAAACTTTTGCAGTACAAAACTCGCATAGTGCTACACTAATGAATAACATAGTGCGCAAAAAATATAAAACAACATTAGACATCTCTAATGGATTTTTTTGTCAAAATATAGCACCAGAGAGCAGATACTTGTCAGCGTTCTCAATAAATGGCGCTCAAAAAGAATTCTGTCGGTTACCCCAGGGGTACAAGAACAGCCCAGGAGTATTCTCAGCGAGAGTAACAGAGTTACTACAAACATATGATGACGAAGCATTATCGTATGTCGATGACATATACCTAACGGACGATGACTTGGATACTCACTTCAAGAGAGTGAACACCATAATACTTGGGTTCGCAGCAGAGGGTTACAAATTCAACTTTAAAAAATCTAGAATTGCCCATCTAACAGTCCTGTTCTTAGGATATGAATTATCAAGTGAAGGCAAAAGCCTGGCTGACAATTTCCTAGAGAAATGTGCCGTACTCCAAGCACCTAGAACACTAAAAAACCTACAGTCAATTCTAGGCTTCCTAAATTTCGGAAGAACATACATTGCAAATTACGCAGAAAGGGTCAAACCCCTTTATGATCTAATAAAACCAGATTTTTAAAAAACCAATTGGACTCAAAAACACACAGAAATTCTGAGATCCTTACAAACAGATATGTTAATTAAAACAAAATTAGAAACACGTGATAACACATGCAACCTTGTGATTCGAGTCATCCCAGGAAGATGCGGATTCACATACCAGACCTCTAATGAGGGAGAAAAGGTACCAATTGCATTCAAATCACACTTGTACACAGAAGCTGAAAAGAAATTCAGCATTAAAGAAAACATTGTTCATGCAGTTCAAACCGCAATAGCTAGAGAAAAAGATAAAGCTGACGGTAGACACATCACAGTCAGAACAGCAGAATCAGCCTTTGAGGCATTAACAACCCCGTGTAATTTACCAACAACAGCATTGAATCCGGAATGGATACAATGGGTGAATTCCATTACAATGGACAAAGTAAAATACTACTTTGATCCAGAACTAGAGGAACTAAAATATCTAGAATATGAAAGAATATTCCCTCTGCCAATCGACATTCTGCCATTACGACAGTACGCTTGTGTAATCTATACAGACGGGCATGCTGAACCATCCGTTTGGGGAGAACAAGCATACAACCCCACATGTGAGATTACAAAAGAAGTGTGGCGCGGAGGTATACTAAGACCTCTATTAACAAAAACACACTCAGTAGAAACTAATTCAGAACAACAGACTGAAATAATAGCATTGAAAATGGCGCTAGATAATGCAGATCGCGAATTCCCGACACTCATAGTGTCCGATTCGTATTACTGCGTCAAATCATATAACAGCGATTTACAGAAATGGATTCAAAACGGTTACAAAGATGACACAGATGCAACAATAAAGCAAAAACTGCTTTGGGAACAAATAGTTCTGTTAAAGAAAGAACTACCAAAGACTCACGTGATACACTCACTGAGTCATCAGCGTGATGGCGTTCACGTTGCAGGGAATTCATTGGCTGAGAAAGCCACAGCGGTAGCAACTGAATCGGCTTCCGTAGCTAGAAAAAAGCGTGCAGTAAAATACATTGACGGTGAAACAATGCTGGCGGTGAAAACGTCATCAAAAGGCGACTGCTCAGCGTTACCGATCAGTTACCCACTCAAATATACATAAATAATCGATGCGAACTCCGTTCCTTTTGCTCGAATCCCTGGAGTGGGGGATAGAGTGATTCCAAACATGGACAGGAGAGGCTTGTTAATAGCAGACGCACATATGGGCGAGGGTCTCAGACACCTCAAACTAAAAGATTCTCTGGAAGAATTACAATCAGTGTACTGGTGGCCAGGCATGAGCCTGCATCATACCATTTTTGTAAAAAACTGCCCAAATTGTAACAGAAATCGCAGTGGTGAAAGAAATGGTATATTACCTTGGAGTTTCACACCAGAAAGGATCAACAATAAAAAATAAATCCCAATATGAAAGATGCGTCGTATTAACATACAGAGACTAGTTTTCACTTATAATGTAGACCCCAACTTTCGGCTGACGCCAGAACTATTATATCAAGATTTGCGAGTCTAAATGGCATATACGCTAGGAGCATGCTACGTTTGACCAATGTTTTCACTTTAGCCCTCAAGCTTGTGGGAAAGCACGGCCAAATGAGCATAGCGAAGCGGGACTCTTCTCACTTCCTTCCTGAGGGATACGGGATGGTGTAAAGAAAAAACCAAGGCATAAAGCAATCTATAACAGCAAAGGTATTAGGTTCGGGAGCTGGGTGGGTCAAACATCTAATAAGTGTCCAACGTAGTCTAAATAACTTGCCAAGAAATTCTCTGAGGGGATTCAGTCCGTACGAATTGTTGTTTGGAACTAGGATGTTAGTCTTAGATCTTGACAGTCAGACTTCAGTGGTGAAAGAAAAAGGCTTTGATATCAAAGACCGTTTGGCTATTTTGCAGGACTTAAACGAAACAAGAAAAGACCTGAGCAACATAAAGTTGAAACAGCAGCCAACAACCACTGAAGAACCACCACCTGTCCCAGCAAGACCTGTCTGGATTCCAAAAGTCGGGGATCTAGTCAGAGAAAAGATCGCGGTAAAGAAGGAATTTGGGCCTTCTTACAGAAAAGCAGTTCCTGTCTTGTCCATCAACGGGACAAGATCAGTTGTACTACCGCCGCTTGCTGGTAAAAAGGAGAACCGAGTTGTATCCATCGACCTGGTAAAACCACAATCATGTGGCCGATAACAAACAGTAGGCCAAGTGGACTCCCGATAAGTAGTAGAACACCGAGGTTTGCTACAAATACAGAGGTGCTAACTAAAAGGCTAATCACATTCGAAACGCCTACAGAACAACAACAAGGACTATGCAACAATGCAATGGGCCTCACACCTCTGAAAACCCAAATAAAAACATTTAGTAGAGACACACCAACCTACAATGAAGTAACAAATGAATATGCTGAAGCTGCAAGAAACAGTAATCCTGAAGCAATTGGAACAATAGACAGAACGGCATCCGGCTACTTCATCAACTTTGATGATTCTTCTGAAGATCTAAGTGAATCAAAGACACAGCCATCAACAAAAACGTTTAAAGATAAAGCTAAGGAACTTTTGAAACAGCTGAAAGAAACCTATCTGATTTCTCCGTGGATTGAATTTTGGGTGTCCTTTGGTGTATTTATCCTGATACTTTGGCTCATCATGATACTATGTTTGGGACGCTTCATTGAGGGAAAATATGCTAAAATGGACACAGCAAGCCAGAGAATCAACTTGATCCTCAAGCCACACACGTCTTCACACGTCAAGAAAAGAGAACTTTCTTCAGTCAATTTCACAGCCAATCCTATACCGGGTGGGGTAGCATGGGACAATACTGACTATGAAATTTATGGTCCGGTTGAGATCCTCAAATATCCACACCAAATTAAGATCTCGTTGAGTGACTTTGTAAAACCAAACTCATTTGCTGATGATTGGGACTTTGAAAGTATTAATAACATGATGTCTGATCTAGTGATGTCTGCTAAATTTACCAAACATGATTATTTGCAGGGTTCATCTAATTATGATAGTATGTACTGCTACAACCACTATGGTAACCATTTTCTACATAAATCTGCACAACCTAGAAATGTTTTAAATTATAATCAATGGGAACATTGTGCAACCCCTCCAAAAGGAAGCTCAAGAACCTTTTATGACAAATATTCATACTTTTCAGGGTTCAACACAATTGATGCTGAAACATTTTATTTCAAATTGTCAAATGAGACAGGAACAAAAACCATGCTTACAAACACGAAATTGATATATTCTGACTCATTTTTTGAACAAATGAATACATTTGGTTTTGATTATTGGGACAAAAATGTTGAAGTAAAAAGTGTTTGGGGTACAAAAGAATGGCAAGTACAAGGTATAGAATCATTGTTTAGAGCCTGCATGATCCCAGAACAAATTATATTCTTGAATGAAACTATTCAACAAACTACCTGTCTTGGATTAGCCAAAATCAAAGACTTAAATAAACCGTCTATTCCAAAACCAACAATGAACAGCAATAACTCTGCGGATGAAGAGATAGACGTAAACTATGTATTAAACCAAAACAGAACAAATCCTGATTGGAAACAATGGTTGATCTGGCCCACAGATACTAATAACTGTCAAGACAGATTCCTGAACAAAACACAGGGGTTCACATTGACCAGGCCAGACCCTAGATATTCCCAAAGACAACACCCAGGGATAATCACCACCTACAGTGTGAGACCTCAGACGAGAGATACTATCCCTCAACCATCCTAGACCTCAGGTACGGAGCTGAATGACCCCTTGCAGAGAATTCTTGAGTCAGTCACTTGGCAAAACAAACTTAACTTAAACTGCTACTTTCTATCCCCGCCCACGTATTAGGCTTAGGTCAGGTACACTGGGGTAGGCGTGGTTAGAAGCACCAGTTGAGTACGATTAGTTAAATGTATATGTGTATGTATATATTCTATCCATTTTAAATAACGTATGGCTTAGAAACCATATCAATGTTTTTACAGTATTATTTTATAATTCTGCTTTTATTGTATGCACTTTACTTAACCATAAGTATTGCGATAATATCGATCCATTTCTCTTGTACGAGAAAAGAGACTGATCAATAAATAACATCTTTTATTGAACACGCCCGTCTCTTCCTTTTCTCTACAATCTGGTGAAACTAAGAATGCACGTACTGACTGAGTAAAATAAGTTGTCTTTTGTTTTCACACGACTCTAGAGATACACTCTTGATTAGGGGAGAGCAAAGTTGTCATGTTCTATGGTTGTCAGAAACTAAATCCCTTCTTGTCTATCCAGGGAGGTTCAACTCCTCCTTGCCTATTCGAGAAAGTTTCTAGTGAACTCTGAGCTATCTGGCAAACCCAAAACTTTAAGTCTAATATCGACAGTAGACGACCTAGTTAACGTCTGGTCTAGGTCTATACTATTGGAGGTATTATTCCAATGCGCAGAGCCTATTGGGATAATAGGAACTACACTACAGTAAAAGAGAAACAATTATTGCTCTCAAATATGGGACAAATAATGTTTTTGCCACGGTATCTGCAGATCTGCTACACAGACACACAAACACTATCAGAATACTTTTCTTATTCACTGGATCAATGGGTGCATCTTTGGATACTGTGGTATATGAGAAAAAGGGAGAAGTTGGAATAACGGACTGGGGTAGGGTTCCCTACTCCTTGGGCTGATCTAAGGGATGGGAAAATAAAAAACCTTCACATTTGGTAGTGCTGATATGAGGGAAGGTTTTGTAGCTATCCGGCTGAGCACAATTGCAATGCTTAAGACTTCACAATATTTATCCAAATAAATAACAACACCTCAAAGTACAACTTAATTAAATAACAATAAATACTCAAAACAATACATAATAAAACATTCAAGTTTGTCTCTCTCACAGTTTTAAGGTTAATATAATGTATAATCTCATTTCTTATGTTAATTATGACGTTTGCAAATGCCACATATAGGGCCCGATTAGGATGGCGGACGGACCAGCGTCCGTCCGCCTCCCCCGCGGTGGAGGGACCGTCCGCATGGGCTGCGGTGTTCCCTCCCTCGGAATTAGGATGTGACCGCCACCCTGGTGGTCACATCCCCTATATTTAACATTGCGGCGGATGCTGCTTCAGGCAGCACCCGCCGCAAGGTTAAATGTGCATGTTTTCCTTTGCATGCACGAAGCGGCATGCAAAGGCAGGGGGTACCATAGGTACCCCCCCATGTGCACCACCCACCCCCAACACTCCTGGGGGCCCACAACGGCCCCCATACTCAAACTACACAAGCTTTTCTACGGCGGAAAACCCGCCGTGGAAAAGCATGTCTCCGTCGGCATCCTAATTTGGCTGGCGGTGTCTGATAGACACCGCCACCATATTAGAGCTTTTCCGCCGCGGTCGGAAGGCGACCGCGGCAGAAAAGCGGCGGACGGAAATATGACCCCCCAGCCATCCTAATCTGGCGGGGGGTCTTTTCAGTGTCCGCCGGCCCGGAGGATGCGGATTCACAGCGATCATAATCGGGCACAAAGTGTGAGGTCAAGAGCACATCATCTGCTGTGTAAATTATGATGGTTATGTAGCTATGTGAATTATGGATTGCAGTCCTAACCATAATTTGCGAATTTCACTAGTTTTTGTTGGTTTTGATTTCGAAATCATAACTCAGCTTTATCAGTGTTTTTTGTTTTCTGTGAAATGCTAAGGTTTTTTAAACATATGTTAACGTGCTAAAACTAAAGTTAACCATAACTTTAGTTTATTTGTTGTTTTGTTCAGAGAGGATATGTATGCTTAAAGGGTAACTGGGCAATATGGCTAAAAGCTGAGTAGTTTGTAAATGTTAACAGAATCCCAAGATTCCCGAGATGTCAATATAGTACCATATTATACATGGTGCCTATTATGCATTTTTTGTATTAGATGTTGATTGTTGGGAGGTTAGCTTGAAAAAGATGTCTTTTTTAGAGTCACAGCAAACAACAGGCAATGACTGGAATTAGAATGTTTAGGTTGTGTTTACCTCTCTTGAATAAACTGTCAATAAATTAATGGGCATTGGCGAGAATAGGCAATTCTGTGGCTGCAGCAATTACCACAGAATTATGGATTTACTGCATTTGCATTTCCATTTAGGATATTAGATAAGTTGGCACACACCTTTTCTAGGACAAATCCTTGAGTCAGCAATACCACCTGTAGCCCCTGGCTTGTCAGTCTACAGTGGCAGCAGAAGTTATCTATTACTGAATATTTTGTACCTTCTGATTCTATATATGGCCCGCTGCTGGCCTCTGTGAGAAAATCAATGCACGCATAGAAGGCAAATTACAATTTTCAGCCAACAACCTCTCTGGTCCACAATAGCATGATGCGTCGCTGAGCATTGTATTGCACTCTGTGGCAATTGGCTCTTACCGGGGGATTTGGCTTTGGGGCTGGGATCATGTCAATTTCCATGAGATGTTGCAAGCCTCCAAAATGTCCAACCTTCTCATGTTTCCTCCACTTTGCTCGTCGGTTCTGGAACCATATCTGTTTGGAGGTGGGTACAAAATTAGGGTCAATGCAACAGTTCTCTTTCAATTTCTTAAGACTCTGGGTGCAAACAGCTGTCAAGCATGAAGGTGGAAGGCAAGTCTCTAGCCTGTATGACTTTCTCAAGGGGTAATAGTGAGAAATGATGTGAAGATCATTATGAGCAGTGGGCACAGACGACATTAACAATACAATTCTGGGTACAAGAGGAAATGTCACCCAATGTTATTTTATTGTTTAGTTGTTTTTTTTGTGGGCATGTGGAACACATGCGAAAAGACTGACTCTGAGGTAGGCGCATACACTAGATTAATGTATGCGCTACTTCATAACAACTCCAAAATATACATTCATAGTATCCCAGCCTGCATTAAAAGGATTGGACCATTTTAAATGAGATTCTGAAGCACCTTGCCTGTCCAATAGATAACCCAGCGGGCAGGGTGCAGTGTAATTACAAATTGGCCACATACTTTTAAGTTTTACATGTTCTGGTAATGAAAAATCTGTAAATTAATTTTTCACTAATGCAATACAAACCTCACCCTTATGAACACTGGTGTTACCTTATTACAGTTAATAAGCTGTAACTTGTGAATGGGAACAGGTAACCAGTTCATGTTTGGTGTCTTTGGAATTGTAATGAAACATTCTCTCTTACAATAAAGTCGGGGTTTCAGTTACAATTTTGAAAATGCCACTTTTAGAAAGTGGGCATTTTCCTGCCTTATGCATTTAGTGCCTGCCACCTGTCTCTGGGTCACATGACTGGGTATAGCTGACAGTTGGGTTTTGTGTAATTCTCCTAGACAGCTACACACAATAGAGGGCTTAAGTGGGCCTGATTGGGCCCCCACTGTCAGGTTGTGAGGACGTATCTGGGCACAGCCCTACTTGAATAGGCTTTGTCCTGCTGCCACATATAGGTTTGCACACCCACTGTAGTTAGTGAGGAGTCAGGGCAGAAGAGGCAGAAAACCTTTGCACTTCAAAGGGAAAAAACCTCTAGAAACTTCTCCCATTTCAAAGGAGGCACCTGGTATAAATACTGGACCTCAGACACCAACTCCTCAGTACAATTCTAGACCTGTGGAAACTGCTGTGCTGCTGAAAGGACTGCCACTCTACTGGACTGCTGCCCTGCTGGACTACTGTCTTAATGGACTGCTGCCTTGATGAATTGCTGCCCTGCTGCCTGAGTCAGAGGGATTGGCCCTCCAACCTGAACTCAGTACTCCCAAAATGACTCCAAGGGCTAGTCAGATGGCCTACTGATTAGAGCCACAGGGACATAACAGGCTCCTCACCACCTGAACTAGCACCCAGACACAGCTGGAGTAAGCCTCTGAGCCCTAAGTTGTGACTCTCAGGTCTTGCACCCTTGGTGTGACCTCAGTGGAGGTGAATGAAGTTTTTGGACTCTCGCGAAGGGGAAACGTCGTTTTAAATGCAGTGTTTACACGGCACGACCTTTACCACGCTGTTATTACAACGCAAGTCGTTACTACGACTTGCGCTGGATGGCGCTGTGGGATAAGGAATCTTGTAATTTTATATTCCAACACCTTCCCTACTGTTACGGGGACTGGTGTTGGAATATAAAATTATAAGATTCCTAAATCCTCGCCCTCCAACGCAAGTCGTTGTAACGACTTGCGTTGTAAACTCTGCGATGTAAAGTACCGCGTTGAAAACAACCGTGTTTTACTGTCATACATCCCTCGCGAAGTAGCCCTTTGATGCCAAAACCTTATCTCTCGCACTGCCCGTCATTGCGAAGTTCTGTCAGCCCGACCCTTTGAGCTACATCGACAACCATCAGTAACACTTCCCTGCTCCTCACAGCCCACTCCACCATGAACGTGACTCTTTGCACCAGACTGAGAAGATAGCTTTGCAGCAGGACTAACCTGGTCTAACCTAACCTGGTCCCTGTATCTGACCTGCACTCCATCACGGTCAGCCTGAACTTGTGACTTTCTCCCAGTTTCACATGACCAGATTGCCGCAAGTAGTCCTTTGGGCTTTTTGGCTCTATTTTCACTTAAATCTTAAAAATTGTATATCTCCGGTTCAACTGTTTGTTGTTTTGGTCTTGATTTATTAATAAATTGCTGCTCTATATTTCTAATTTAGTGTGAAGTGCTGCATAATTTACACATTGCCTCTAGGTCAAACCGGACTTCTCTGTGCCACGCTACCAGAGGGTGGACCACAGGTTATTTGGGGTTTGCTTTTGCCACACCCTGACAAGGATTGTGGTTGCTGCTTGAGTAGAGTTTCACCACCCTCAACTAATAACCCACTTTCACACAAAAGTAATTGCTTATTAAATGTAATAAATTAACCCAAGATTATCCTATAGGAGAGGCAGGCCTCACAGTAGTGAAAAATTAATTTAGGAGCTTCTTACTACCAGGACATGTAACACTTAAAAGTATATGTCCACATTTTTAAATACACAACACCCTGCTCTATGGGCTGTTTAGATCCCACCCTATGGCTGACTTATGTATTAAAAAGGGAAGTTTAGGCCTTGGCAAAAGTTTATTTGACCAGTTCAGAATGGCAATCCAAAACTGCACACATAGGTTGCAATTGGACCTAAAGCATGTTTAGGGGGGCTACTTATGTGGTGGATACAATCAGTGCTGCAGGCTCACTAGTGGCATTTAATTTACACGACCTGGGCACAGGTAGTACCAATTTACTAGGGAGTTAAGTAAATTAAATGGGCAATTGGGTTTAAGCCAATTCTACCATGTTCTAAAGTCCCCAAGCACTTTCTCACTGGTTAGCAGTAATAAAGAGTCCTGAAGCCAGCAGGTCGAGTTTTTGTAAGCATCTGGTGAGTAAACTCAGGCTGGAAAGGAACAAATGTTCTGTTCATGCAAAAAGTGAATGAGCAATAAAGATGCCATTAAATCTTGTTTTTATCTTGACACATTTGCTGTTTGTTCAAGGAAAGAGGTCAAATGTCAGTTTGTCTTTTAACTAATTGCTGCTTGGAAAATGTGGTTTATTTTTCTTTCTCTTACTAGAGTTAGAGGTTTTTGTCAAGTGAGCAGTCTGAAGATGTCAGTTATTTTTCTCTAACACAAACCATTTAAGTAAATTGCCTGTAAATTAATATTACAAATATTTCAAAATATATCAGGAATTACAAAAGCAATGTTTTTTGTAATTAAGAAGTGTGAATCAAACAGAGTTAAATAGGAGCAAAACACTTTACTTGCTGATGTGTATGTGACACATATTTGTATAAACTCTATTTCCAAATATTACCGTTTGTACACTATGGGGTCGATTCCGATCCGGTAAAATGCGCTCCGAATCGTCGTACGGAGCGTTTTTTGCCCGTACGAATCGTACCCGTAAACGTCCCGTACGTACGACGAAGTACGATCCGTACCAGGAGGCGAACTCCGTACGAGTCGTACAGGACTCCGTACGAATCAAATCTCCGTACGAGTCTCACTCGGAACCCGCTGTACGCGACATCACTACGGTTCGCGGCTGGTTTTTACGACCCAGCAAGTACGATTCGTGTCGGGTACGCACCGTACGACCCTTTTCCTACGGGAGCTGAAAACAGTCGTACACGCAGAGTTCGTGCCGAAAAAGGTACGGAACGCCCCCCCCGGGTACGGCACGTACCCCCCATGATCGCAGGGGTACGCGCCGTACCCCTGTGAGCATGCGGGGTACGTGCCGTACACCCAGAATACATGGGGTACGCACCGTACCCCATGTACGGTGGGTGTACGGCACGTACCCCATGTACGCTGGGTGTACGGCACGTACCCCGCATGCTCACAGGGGTACGCCGCGTACCCCTGCGATCATGGGGGGTACGCGCCGTACGGTGTGTAGGTGATCGTGCGCTTTTCCGTACGAATCGACGTGTACCGTACGAATCGCGTCCTGGTCGGCCGATCGGAATCGTCCGGTCGTACGGCGTCCGTACGAGTCGTACGGAAACGGCTCCGGATACGATTCGTACGGACGGGGATTTTACCGGATCGGAATCGACACCTATATAGTTTTATCAGGAAAGCTGCATGTCAGTGGAAAGGTTTGTGGCCATTTCAATGTAAAATCTGCTGATTACAAATGACAGTGTGATACCACTTTATGCTTTAGTTATGTATTTATTAAAAGTGATTGTTTTGAAACATGATTTCTGAAACATTCCTGCCCCCGCCCTAATAAAAAAATGTTGTTAAGGAACTAAGGGCCGGATTCACAGAACTAACTTAAGACAAAATCCTAAACTTACTACTTTTGGTATTCACAGAAGTTAGGATTTTGTCTTAAGTTTGTCTTAAGACAGACTTAAGACAGACTTAAGACAAAATCCTAACTTCTGTGAATACCAAAAGTAGTAAGTTTAGGATTTTGTCTTAAGTTAGTTCTGTGAATCGGGCCCTAAGAGGCAAGTCAGGGGTCATGTGCATCCTATATGTAGCTAGTTTTTAATTATATGTGGGAAGAAAGTTTAAGTCTAGTAAATCAAACAAAATAGTTTTTGTACAGCAGACATGCTGAACTCGTACATTTGAAGGTGCTCTCATATGTGATAATTAAGAAAATGGCGACTCAATGAATGAAATAATTTGCCCACAATCACATCATTTGAAACCAGTTTGAGGGTCAAGAGCATTACAAATAGGTTGAGTAGATTATTTAAGTCACTAGACCTGCAGGTCTAGTAACTTTTTTATGATATCCCAAGGCCTGGTCTAAGGAACTGTAATTAAAAACCCTCTTTAATGAAAAAGTTAATAGTAAAGTCACATTCTAAGTCACAAGTTAAAGACTAGAAAGCAGTCGGGCCCGTTCAGGCAAGAGCGGTGGGGCAGGATTTCGACGGGGGATGACAAGGGAAAATTAGATAAATAATTAATTTTCCCTTGTCATCTTCCATCGAAATCCCCCCCACCAGCCACCCACTCTTACCTGCACGGGCCTCAGCTGCAGGAAAGTTAGCATTTTCTTGTCCCAACAATTTGGTGTCTGCAGCCTGTATCCTGTATATCACAAAACCTCTCCCTGAGCTCACTCACAAAGAGTTTGACACTAGTATTTTGTGTCCCCTGACAAGTTGGGGCCAGGGTAGGGTGGCAGTAAATTTCAGACACCTCTTGGGGGAGGAAACCTCCAGAACCTGCCCTTACTGGCACAAGGTTATGGTAACTAGTCATAATATCGACTCCAAAATATCGAATGGACAAAATATCGAGTCAAAAATATCGAGTATAGGAAAATATCGAAAAAAAGAATATCGAAGTAGAAAATATCGTATTATTTAATGTGAAAAAAATATCGAGTACAAAAATATCGAGTTAAAAATATCGAGTAGAATTAATATCGATATGTAGTAATAGTAAAAAATATCGAAAAAGTATAGATAAAATGTTAATAAAATATTATTAATATATATAAAAAATAATATATATATTTATATAAATATATAAATGTATGTTAATGTTTAGGAGCGGGATGTTGGGTTAATAGGGGATAAGGGTGGGGAGTAATTTAAAAATATGTAATAAAAAGTGTAAAAATCTATAAAATATTTGTATATTTAAAAAAAAAAATTTAAAAAAAAATATTTACAGAATAAATGTTTTTTTTATTTAAAATGATAAAAAAATAAAAATCTAATCAAAAATTGGAAAATAACTTAAAAAACTATTAAAATATATGTTTGAAAATTATATATATATTTATATAAATATAGAAATTAATGTTAATGTTGAGGAGCGGGATGTTGGGTTAATAGGGGATAAGGGTGGGGAGTAATTTAAAAATATGTAATAAAAAGTGTAAAAATCTATAAATGTAGTATAAAATTATAAAAATACAAATGTTTATAAATATTATTATTTTATATAAAATAATTTTTAAAAATTAAAAATGTTATATAAATTTTTTTAAAAATAGGAAAATAACTGATAAATATGGGATAATATATGTAAAATACCTAATTAAAAATAAATAAAAATAATTATTAAAAATAATTAATATATATTTTTTTTAATATTTCTAAATAAATATTAACAATTTAATAACATAGTACAATTTTTTTTAAATATTTATACATAATTATTAATACTTTTATCAAATATTAATAAAATAAAATAATATTTTACATTAATTATTAATAATTTTATTGAATATTCATGAAAACTACATTTTGCTAATAAAATCAGAAGAAAAAATATATAAGAATCACAATCATAACATATGTAAGAAATAGTTAAAGCTATTTAATTTTAGAACAATATACAGATACATTAAAAACAGAATTTAAAAAAAAAAAGGATAAAAATACAAATAAAAAATATCAGAAAATAATACAAATATTATTTTATAACACAAATAAATTATTAAATATGTGAAAATAAATTGCAAAAATAGGTCATACAAGATACAAATTTGAACATAAATTTAAAATATTTAGAATAAAAATATTAATTAAATGTAATATTTTAAAAAATAATCATTACCACAAATACGTTTTTATATAAAAAATACTAAATGATCAAATATATTATATATAGTGTAAATCACAAATAATATCTGGGAACATTTATTTAGAATCAGTGTCCAACACCTACCCTGATATATGCCTGACTGGAGTTGGAATAGTAAATTATAATTGGTCAGTGTCCAGCACCTTCCCTGATATTTGTCTGACTGGAGTTGGAATAGTAAATTATAATGGGAAATAACCTTTACTACGCAACTTTTACAACGTACTCCATTACAATGAAACTTTTACAACGCAAAAACCATTACAACGCATGTATTTACAACGCATGTTTTTACTACGTAGGTACCTTTACAACGCATACCATTACAACATAAGTATTGGTAAGTATATAATTATATTTAAAATGTTATATGGGTTTTTTAAGGGGTATTTTTAGGGTTCAGGGTCAGTTTTGGGTTTTTGGGTAAAGGGGTATTTTTAGTGTTCTGGGTCAGTTTTGTGTTTTTGGGTAAAGGGGTATTTTTTAGGGTTCAGGGTCAGTTTTTAGTTTTTGGATAAAGGGGTATTTTTTTGGTTCTGGGTCAGTTTTCTGTTTTTGGGTAAAGGGGTATTTTTAGGGTTCAGGGTCAGTTTTTAGTTTTTGGGTAAAGGGGTATTTTTAGGGTTCAGGGTCAGTTTTTAGTTTTTGGGTAAAGGGGTATTTTTAGGGTTCAGGGTGAGTTTTCAGTTTTTGGGTAAAGGGGTATTTTTAGGGTTCAGGGTCAGTTTTCAGTTTTTGGGTAAAGGGGTATTTTTAGGGTTCAGGGTCAGTTGTTAGTTTTTGGGTAAAGGGGTATTTTTTGGGTTCAGGGTCAGTTTTTAGTTTTTGAGTAAAGGGGTATTTTTAGGGTTCAGGGTCAGTTTTCAGTTTTTGGGTAAAGGGGTATTTTTAGGGTTCAGGGTCAGTTTTCAGTTTTTGGGTAAAGGGGTATTTTTAGCGTTCAGGGTCAGTTTTTAGTTCTTGGGTAAAGGGATATTTTTTGGGTTCAGGGTCAGTTTTCAGTTTTTGGGTAAAGGGGTATTTTTAGGGTTCAGGGTCAGTTTTTAGTTTTTGGGTAAAGGGATATTTTTTGGGTTCAGGGTCAGTTTTCAGTTTTTGGGTAAAGGGGTATTTATAGGGTTCAGGGTCAGTTTTTAGTTTTTGGGTAAAGGGTATTTTTAGCGTTCAGGGTCAGTTTTTAGTTTTTGGGTAAAGGGGTATTTTAAGGGTTCAGGGTCAGTTTTGGGTTTTTGGGTAAAGGGGTATTTTTAGTGTTCAGGCCTGGTCAGTTTTGGGTTTTTGGGGTATGGGTACAGGGTAAAAATTTAAAAAAAATATATATAAATTAAATAAAATAAATTAAATTATATTAAATTATATTATTTTCAATGACATGCGTTGTAATGTTTTTTGCGTTGCAAAAATTTCTTTGTAGAGGTATGCTTTGTAAAAGTATGCGTTGTAACGTCATACATCCATTATAATTGGTCAGTGTCCAGCACCTTCCCTGATATTTGTCTGACTGGAGTTGGAATAGTAAATTATAATTGCTCAGTGTTCAGCACCTTCTCTGATATTTGTCTGACTGGACTAGGAATAGTAAAATATAATTGGTCAGTGTTCAGCACCCTCACAGAAAAATTTACATGACTGTGTTATAATCTTAGGAAAATAAGTACACATGGATGTTTTTAAAAGTTTTATTGTCAATTTGTATTTATAACATGTGCAGTACAATAGTCAAAACAATTTATATTCAATATAAGTAGTTAGGAAAATAGGATGTGTTCATTTACATTTATTGTAATTTATAAATGTAAATTTTCTAAACATATCTTTTGTACTGTATTTATACAAAACATAATAATTTGGAACATATTTATATTTGGGTGACAAATTGTAATACTTAGAACAAATTATAATCAATTTTATTAACAGACTGTTAAATATTTATTTAATAATGTTAATATATTATATATTAATATTATTAAATATACATGTTTGATATATAGATTATTATAAACTCATAAAATAGTAAATACATGTTTTAAAGATATTATACAAAAAAATTATAAAATACTTTGATAGATATTACATACAATGTTATTAATAAACAATAAAAATTTAATAATTCTTCTTATATATATACAAATATTTAGGAGAAAAACATTATTCCTAATACTATATGAAATAGTAAAACAATGACTTAGTTGGATATAATGTTTTAAAATAAATGTTTTAATTTTACATACATTGTTGGGATAATTAATAATAATAATTAATATATTATATTAATTATTAAAATTATTTACAATTTTACAATAATTATAACATTTGTTACAATAAAAAATATACATTCTGAAAATAGTAAATCAATTTTAGAGTTGTCATAGTATTTATTTCCTATTGATGTATTTAAATTATATTAATAATATAAATAAATAAAAATAATTATTTATTTATACTATTAATTTACAAATGAAATACATTTCTACATTTACTTAAATAAAGGAAAAAATATTTATAATAAATATCATTTAACATTAAATATTTAAAAGATATGTATTATAAAGTTTATATATTTAAAGTAATATTAATATTAAATAATATTCTATAAATATTATTTTATATTAATTAAGAACGTATATCTAAGCTAAATAAGTAGTAATTAGTGTTACACATTTTTATTAGAAGTTATAAGTTTGTGTATGTATTTTATTTCTCATTAGAACATTGTATTTATTATGTTTACCTTTCTAATATAGTTTAAGGGGACTACTTTTTGACCGCGTAAGGTTATTTTGCTTCATTCAGGACTGGAGAAGATCGCGGTTGGAAGCTGCTTCGCGTTGAGAAAGGTAAGGGGAATTTTAACTAATATTTCGTAGAGAGTAGTAGTGTTTGAGACTATATTCGACGTTTTTAGAGTTATTGTATGTATGTAGTCGTCGTTTTGGTATGTTTTAGGTGAAAATTCGTATTTACCGAGGCGTCGTGTATGTTAGAGGCCTAGTGTTTTTTTATGCTTAGGATATGTGTTTGAACATGTTTTACATAAATTTTAATGTGTATTTTGGAATCTTTGGGTGTTTGTGTGGGTGGGTTACTTAATGTATGTTTTTTTACAGGTACCGGAACTTCGCAGTATTATTCCATTGAGGGATGCGTTTTTTTTGGAGATAAGCTTGCATTACAAATAAATGTAATATTTTTACATCTATCTCCTTTTTTCGTGATTTCCTGGAGCGATTTTTAATCTTTTTCAAGATTTTTCGGGTTTTTATGGTTGTTGATTTGGAATCGATTACGATAACATAGTGCTTATTTTACTTTTACTAAGTGTGTGTATGTTCATTTTTTAAATGAATTTAACACACTTTGTTTACTCCGCGTTTACAGGAGTGATTTTTGTAATCTTTTACTAATTTTCGGGATATTTGTAGGTTGTCGCATTGCATTGGGAGAAGAATAGGCGTAATTTTTTTTTTACAAGGTGTGTGTATATCACTTTAAATAATAAAGTGTCCACACTTGTATTATCGGGATTTCCTGGAGCGTTTTTTAGAAAAATTATATTATTTTCGTGTTTTTGAGGGTTTCCGAAATAGGATTTGTACTGGATTGTAAGGTATTGTATGGATTATATGTGGCTGGATGACCTCTTCTTCTGCTACATAAATTGTTTTTCACATTTATTTTATTTGGGTGGGAAATGTCGATTTAAATGTCATTGCAATGTTTAATATTATAAATATTGCATATTTGTTAAGTAAATGTTTTTTAAAATTTAACAAATATATTAAACAAATATGTATTATTTATGATTACATGAAAAATGTTATGGATTTCACATTTTCTGTAATTATCAGAAGTTTTTGTTAGTTTTGGTATGATACTTTATAGTAGGCTTTAAGCTATCAGTGATAGGTACTCTAAACCTCTGGTTGAAGGATATAGGGTCACTTGGCTTTGCAGGAGTTTGACCATTTGTTTTGTTTGTTTTGTTAGTTTAGGGCCAATTTGTGTAACAGATTGTTCTATCCTTAGTTCTTGGTAGCTTTGTTCTTTTTTTAAAGATTGTATTAGATTTAGGAAGGTGGGTTTTGCTCTGTTAGTGGTAGCTTGGAATGCATTGTGCCATCCTTCCACACTGTTATTCGTTTTTGCCTCTTGGTTTAATGTACTTAGATATACATTCCACCAAGGTATGTGGAATTTAGGTTGGCGTCGGTGCCCAGATCTATGTAACCTTCCCACCCAAGTATCCTCAAAATAGTCCAGTAGTGGGGCCAGTTTGTCTTCATACTTTTTGTAGTATGTGCTGTCAATAAGTAAGTCATAGTGTTCCGCTACATCAGTAACTGGAACATAGGCTAGTGCTATTAATTTTTTAACTTGATATGCAAAGTTGCTATCAGTTGAGTATTTAATGCTTAAAGTTGATTTTTGGAGATGTCTCCATATACTTTGGTTGAAGTGATAGTAGCAACCTTGGATAGCTGTGTGGGGAAATGTTTTCAAAATGCTATTGATCATAGCAATTTCGAAATCAATAATTATTTTTTGGGGAAAATAATTATTGATTTCATTTTTGATAACATTTAATATTTCTATATATGTATTTTGTTGTTTGTTAGGTAACAAACAGTAAATAAAAGGGATATTGTAGTGATGATATAATCCATGAATGGTATATAGTTGATAAAATGGTTTGTGACATGGTTTAAAAGTCCCATCCATCATCCATTGGTCGCATTGTTGTATTTTTCTTAAATTTGTTGCAGTTGCAAACATGATAATTCTGTTGGTGGGGCTTTCATTGTCAAAAAGTAAAAATTTCTCATTACTGTGTGTTACGCTCATTTCTGGGGAAATTATTATTTCTTCAAAAGATGTAGGGTTAGGTTGAGTAGTAGTAGTTAATCTTTTAGTGCGTGCTATTGTGCGTTTAAGGGAGTCAATTGAGGGTAGCTGACCTGAAGCATGGGCAGGAATTTTTAACAGTTCTTCTTTTAGGATTTGTGTGGTAGGTTTGTCACTCCCTGTGCTAGCTGTTTTTATAGTTTCTAAAGCATCCCTTATCTCTATCTCTGTGACATTGGGGGGGGGGGGGGTGATTATGTTCTCTGGTAGCTAATACATTTGTGTCTTCAGTAGTAGCCCTACCATAGCATTTGTTTGAATAGTATTTGGTACATTTCCAAAATACTTTTCTTCCTGTTTGTCTTTCTTGATTATAAACATACCCCATATAACATAACAACAATTTATTTTTCTGTGGCATAACAAATTCTGCACCTTCAGTCATTTTGTATTACTTGTTCTAGGAAAGATTAGAAAGAAACGTGTTTAAATGTAAAATATTATTGGTAGTGTTTTACAGATTTATATTTCACTGTTTATACTTACAGTTAGTAAATCAGGTGTTGAGAAATGCTGTTATGTTCAATTTATTTCTAGTATGTTCTTTTTGTTTTCCTGTTGGTAGGCAAAGTAAAAAATTATTAGCCATTTTTAAAAAATGTTTAGAATTTTTTTGGGAGAAAGCAGTATTAAATTTAGCATTTTAGGCAATTTTAGGACATTATTAGATATACTTATTTTTTTTAATTGTTCACTGTCTTTGGTGGAGTAGATGAAGGATGTAATGTGATTATCTGTAGAGAAGATATAATACACAAGAAATGATTATTAATACATAGATTTATAACTTTAGGGACTTTGAGGAAGTTAATAAATATACTTACTTGTTGTAATTCTGTAGTGTTAGCTTTATGTAGAGGAGATGTAGGATGTTTTCTGAATATCTGTAGAGAAGATAGAAGAAATAAAAAATGGTGTTTAGAAGATAGCTTTAGCGTTTTAGGGCCTTTCAGGAATTTTACAAATATACTTACTTTTTTAAATTGTGTAGTCTTTGTCTTTAGTCTAGTAGATGTAGGAAGTGTTTAGAATATCTGTAAGGAAGATAGAATAAACAAGAAATGGTGTTTAGAAAATAGTTTTAGTATTTTTGGGCCTTTTAGAACTGTACACATATATTTACTTGTTTAAATTGTGTAGTCTTTACATTTCGTTGAGTAGAATGCGGATGTTATCAGAAATTCTGTTAAGAAGATAGAGTAAATAAAGAAAGGATATTAGAAAATAGTTAATAAGAACAGCAGTTGGTGTATTAGAGAACATTTACATATTATTACAAATAGTATTTAGTGCTAAATAACTAGGAGCACGTATTTTGATGTGTTTAGGAGATGTCTATAAAAGAAATTTTAAAAGAGAAAAATAAATGTAATTTAAACAGTTAGGAGAATACATACAATTTTAGCCTAGTACTTGTGTATTATAATAATAAAGTTTCACTTACTTGATTAATTTTGTAGGAATCTTGAATAGTAATCTCGATTTATCAGGAACTAGTTGATCAAAGAGTTGCCTTCTGTTTTCTATAGCTTGTGCAGCAACAAATGGTAGTAGGCATATACTCCTTTTATAGTGTGTATTTTTTGTGTTCTCTAATGTCATTGGATGTTTTAAGAAAGAGAGCATTTTATTGGCTAATTTGAATTTTTTCACAATTAATTGGTTTGTTTGTTGAAGTGGAAATGGTCATTTGTGAAGAGTTTTGCATTAAAGCAGGTTAGTTAATTAAATATTTTTAAATATATGTAATAATAATGTGATAATATATGTAGAATTATTTAGAAAAATGTATATATTTATTTCAAAGTATTCATGATATGTTGGAAAAATGTTAACACATTTAAATGTGTTTAAAAAATGTATTTTAATATATAATATATAATTAGGATTGTGTAATGTATTTTACAAGACGATTAATGTATTATTTTACATATATAATGTGTATAATCAGAAGTCGATAAATCACAAAAAACGATATTTTTGTAGTCTATATATTGGTAGTCGATATTTTTGTAGTGTTAGGTTTATTTTGCTTACAAACGATATATTTGTAGTCGATATATTGTTTGTCTATATTATTGAAGTCGATATTTTATAGACTCGATATTTTTTACTCGATATTTTTGTAGTTAGTTAAATAAGTATAGAAACTCGATATTTTTGTAGTCGATAATTAGTCAACGATATTTTGGCAACTCGATATTTTGTCTGTCGATAATATTTCAGTTATCCCAAGGTTATATATTGGACCCTCCGACTCAACGCTTCAGTACACCTGTGGGTCTGTGGAAGATTCAGAAGGACTGCTGTGCTGCTCTGCAAGAAGGACTGTGACTCTGCTGCCCAGCCAGCTTAGTGAGAAGGACTGGACCTGCATCCTGCACCCAGGACCACCAGAGTGACTCAGCGCTAGTTGGCTAGCCTCCTGATCAGAGCTTCAAGGACGGATAAGGCTCCAGCCACCAGAAAACTAGAACCCGAACTCTGTCTGCTACGGACCCTACTCCCTCAAGTGGTGCCACCCCAGATCTGGACTCTTGGAAGTGGGTCTGAATGTGCTCTGCCAGCCCAGCTGTGGCCCTGTGACGAGAGCTGATGCAGTGCGATGCATCTTCTTGCAGCTGCATCGTAACCGCCTCAGCACAATGCATCTCCAACACACGACTTTGCATTACAGCACACAGCCTCCTCAGAACCATCACTGCGGGAGATATCCTCGATGCAGGCATTTGCATTGCAAGCCCGTTGTCTATGGCATCCTCGATAACGACGCAGCACTGGCATTGTTCTTTCACCTGTGCTTTTCATTTTGAATATTTTTGGGGTATATTTTATGCCTCTTTTAAGCTGGTACTTGAAAAGTCTAGGGAAAACTGTTGGAAAATTGCGCTCTGTGAAGTGTCCCCCCTCCTCCCTATTTTCGGAACTTTTTATTGACTTTAGGATTCTGGGCACTTTGCCACCGCTAATCAGTGACAAAGTGCATGTGCTCTCTCCCAAAATGTGGTAACAATGGCTTATCCACAAAGGCCACATTTAATTTACCTATAAGTCCAGAGGAAAGTGAACTACATGTACCCATGGACTATGAATTAAGTGCTACTAGTGGGCCTGCAACACTGATTGTGCAACCGGCACAAGTAGCCCTTTAAACAAGTCTTGAGCCTGCCATTGTAGAGCATGTAGGTGTAGTTTTTACTGCCACTTCGACTTGGCATCTAAAAATCTTTGCCAAGCCCTAAACTCCCCTTAAACCACCCCCAAGGTAGGCCCCATGTAGCCCATAGGGAGGGTACTGGGTAAGTAAAAGGTACCTTTTTACAATACTTGCAAGGGACTGCTTGCCCAGTGATGCCATTCGCATTATGGTTGAGTGAATTTTTAAATAGAATTTGAACCTATTCCGTGCTCAGCAGTTTCACTTTTTTACAATATTGCATGGTCCATTTATGCTTCGATTTAAGTGATTTTTTCGACACTGAAATTCATTGGTTTACTATTCCTCTTTTTTCTTTTACTTTCAATCTAGGTGGTTTACATTTGCATACAATTGTAACAGGCAGTATATCATTTAGTCTTGTGCCAGGCAACTGATTAACAGTCCTGATGATGATCCCATATTTTAACATGATTGAAATGCCGTGGACACACACTCTGACCTGCTAGATTATGTCAAAAACTTTGGATTTGTTTGTGTTTAGAGATACTATAATCATTGAGCACTCAAAAGTCCAGTATTAGTGTCATTTATTGGTTTCTTGATTCTTGTCACAATTAAATCTTCATTGGAACAGTCCTCGTATTATTTTCAACAGAATAGCAGCCAACGCACGTTTCGTCTGGTCTGATCAGACCTACGACTTCCTCAGGGCTGCAACCCAAACAAATTATAATAATAATAAGTCAACTAAATAGTGTCAAAATATGACATGTTCACAAACATCTTCATAAAGGTTAAATAACTAATTTTTATAGTTGTGTCTGAAAGAGTTATTTTTAAAGATTAGTTTACTCACCACCAAGTTTAAAAGCTGAAAGCACCACGTGTGTATAATTTTAAACTACTCAATGGAGGGTTCATGCTTTATTAGTTCCAAATTGGGAGTAAAGAAAAAAAGAACATTAGGATTGTAGTAACAATTCCAGTTTGGCGTCATGGCTGGACCGCGAGGCTACATACCTATGCCTTCCCTCATCGGCAGAAGCAATTTATCCACTTCTTAACTGTAGTACAGTCTTTAATATTAACGTATCTGAAAAAATCAGTGCATACGTATTCAGTCTCATGTAATTCAGTACTTTATATCAGCGTATACTCAACTCATGATGATCAGGACTTTCTTACCTTATCCTATAAAAGTAACGTCCAAGATAATGAAACGATATGTTATGTGGCCCAGGTTTCCATATTTAAACTTCGTTGTATGTTTTATAATTCAATTTCCATAATCAGTAACAATATCTGAAAAATAGTTGTTTCCAGACCGTTATTTAGTATTATTGTTAGGGCATTACTTAAAGTTATGTGCTGCGATTGCCTACAATATTATAAAGAAGACAGTCATACCTCAAATATCTAGAGGTGATCCTCAGATTCTCGCCGGAAAGTAACTCTGTACCAGTATCACGAGTATCTGTAAGCGAGTAAATAAATGTATAACGAGTTGTCTAAAATAAGCTCAGTAGAAGTTTTAACTAACAGACATATTCTAAGTTTCCCAGCATTTGTATGCTAGTAGCACACTCACCGATTACAAAGTCAGTGGGCACCTCGGATCGCGTCTCGTCGTGTCAGCGTCCTACTCAGGCGCCATCTTGATTAGTATCCTTTATAGCAAAAAAGTAGTTTTTGGGCGCCATTTTTGTAAAGTTATAGTGCATCTTCTACTGAGCCTTAAAGTACCAATTTTGCCTATTTATGCCGATAACGTTTACTGCATATATCTTAATTCTCTCATATTAGAAATATTACCCTCATTATGAAGTATTAGCGTGAATATTTTTTTTTTTTTCTTCCCCGGAGAGAATTTCGGCGAGAAAATAGCAACTCGTGCCTGAATTTTTAGGCATATTAACGTGTTTTACCTAATGTTACAAATCTTGTAGTATATTACCCTGACTATTCTAAATATTATAAAGCTTCTAGTTCATACTCGAATTTCAAAGGTGATCGCAGTCGCCAATATCGAAAGATCTCAAGTTCATGTAATGAACTTGTCGAGTCAAAATTAATAGTATGTGTAGTTGCCCGTTTTGTAATACATGCTCACTCTATAAACCGAAGCCTAAATTATTCCTCTGATCATAAACTTCACAATCCTACTCCATTTCTCATTAGTATTCTCAGTCGCCATCTTGGAGTGGTCTCAAGTTCTTATGTTTATTATCCTTACTCTAACTACCAGTGAGCGGTGGCACTAGCATTCCACTCCGCAGTCCCACCATAGCGCCAGCCTGGTAATATTGGTCAAAAGAGACCCCAGAAGTATGCATAGGAGGAAGAGGTAAAAGGTTGCGAAAAACAGAACTCGTTTCCAACATGTAAATAGAAGTATATATCGGCTCGGATATGTATACAAATTGTCATTTCACCATACATAACTGGTTTAGGGAAAATAGCATTTACAAATCGATTGTAGTTACTCTTAATCAGTTGTACTGATTATTTACAGCTCACATTGAATTCACAGTAGTACTCATATTCACTTAAAGTCATGCATTTCATGCAGTACATCGTTATTCAGATTCATATCTACAATATTATGCAATATCATAATTACTAAGGTACAAACATCTAGACTACTGCAACGTGTCATATAGATAATAAAACATATGCAAGCCTATCTTGATATACAGAATGACTTGAGTTACCGTGCTTGATCAGGCTATTGTAATTTACTTCCCCAAAAAATATTCATATTCATGATTACACTTTGAAATTCGAGTATGAACTAGAAGCTTTATAATATTTAGAATAGTCAGGGTAATATACTACAAGATTTGTAACATTAGGTAAAACACGTTAATATGCCTAAAAATTCAGGCACGAGTTGCTATTTTCTCGCCGAAATTCTCTCCGGGGAAGAAAAAAAAAAAAAAAAAAAAAAAAAATATTCACGCTAATACTTCATAATGAGGGTAATATTTCTAATATGAGAGAATTAAGATATATGCAGTAAACGTTATCGGCATAAATAGGCAAAATTGGTACTTTAAGGCTCAGTAGAAGATGCACTATAACTTTACAAAAATGGCGCCCAAAAACTACTTTTTTGCTATAAAGGATACTAATCAAGATGGCGCCTGAGTAGGACGCTGACACGACGAGACGCGATCCGAGGTGCCCACTGACTTTGTAATCGGTGAGTGTGCTACTAGCATACAAATGCTGGGAAACTTAGAATATGTCTGTTAGTTAAAACTTCTACTGAGCTTATTTTAGACAACTCGTTATACATTTATTTACTCGCTTACAGATACTCGTGATACTGGTACAGAGTTACTTTCCGGCGAGAATCTGAGGATCACCTCTAGATATTTGAGGTATGACTGTCTTCTTTATAATATTGTAGGCAATCGCAGCACATAACTTTAAGTAATGCCCTAACAATAATACTAAATAACGGTCTGGAAACAACTATTTTTCAGATATTGTTACTGATTATGGAAATTGAATTATAAAACATACAACGAAGTTTAAATATGGAAACCTGGGCCACATAACATATCGTTTCATTATCTTGGACGTTACTTTTATAGGATAAGGTAAGAAAGTCCTGATCATCATGAGTTGAGTATACGCTGATATAAAGTACTGAATTACATGAGACTGAATACGTATGCACTGATTTTTTCAGATACGTTAATATTAAAGACTGTACTACAGTTAAGAAGTGGATAAATTGCTTCTGCCGATGAGGGAAGGCATAGGTATGTAGCCTCGCGGTCCAGCCATGACGCCAAACTGGAATTGTTACTACAATCCTAATGTTCTTTTTTTCTTTACTCCCAATTTGGAACTAATAAAGCATGAACCCTCCATTGAGTAGTTTAAAATTATACACACGTGGTGCTTTCAGCTTTTAAACTTGGTGGTGAGTAAACTAATCTTTAAAAATAACTCTTTCAGACACAACTATAAAAATTAGTTATTTAACCTTTATGAAGATGTTTGTGAACATGTCATATTTTGACACTATTTAGTTGACTTATTATTATTATAATTTGTTTGGGTTGCAGCCCTGAGGAAGTCGTAGGTCTGATCAGACCAGACGAAACGTGCGTTGGCTGCTATTCTGTTGAAAATAATACGAGGACTGTTCCAATGAAGATTTAATTGTGACAAGAATCAAGAAACCAATAAATGACACTAATACTGGACTTTTGAGTGCTCAATGATTATAGTATCTATGTAGAGCCCTTTTGAGCTTATTGATCTAGTCGTGGTAACCGATTAGTTATCATTTTGGAGCACCGTTGTTACTGTGTACATTCACCTCTTTACTTAGCTGTGCGCTCAATGGTAAACAGTTACCCATTAGTCATATTAATCTTGTGTTTAGAGATCCTTGTTCCTGTAATCACCTTTAGGAAGTTGCCTTTTCTCTGCTCTTAAAGCTCTGTGTGCCTGTAGCCTGTCTCCAATACATATCTGGGGTGGGTGACAGCTACACTTTGTGAATTTCCTCTAGACAGCCACAAGCACAGGAAGGTTAGATGTGTCTGAGTACTCATCTGCATTGTGATGGCTCTTCCTGGGCAGGATTTGAGGGAGGGGCTGACATTTACACCGGAACAGGCAGTCTTCTGTCCCCATACAAAGGACTGATTACCTGCCACAGGTAGTCTGGAGCCAGAGCTGGGAAGAAAGGGTTTTTTTGCACCTCAAAGACCCATCTTTGAAGTTACCCTCCACTTCAATAGCACAACTGGGTATACATAGAGGTGCTCTGACCCACCAAATCAGACACTTCTGGACCTACAACTGGACTCTATCAGAGTAACTTCTGTGCTGCATCAAGGACTGACACGCTGCTGGACTGCTGACCTGGAAGGCCTGCTTTTCTCTTGTGCTGCCCTGCTGCTTTATGACTCTGATGAGGAGAGCTGGACTCTGCCTTGCACCAAAGTGATCTCCAAGGGCTTATTGGCTTGCCTCCTGTTATTGAGTCACATGGAAATCAAAGTCTCTACCCCCTGCTCTTGTGCCTGTCTCATTGGAAGTGGATCCAGATACTGACTTCAGAGGCACCAACGCATCCGATGACTGCGTGAGCAGTAATTGACGCATCGTACCAGGGGAAGGAGCAGAACCGAGCGCATCACATTGGAACCACCACAGCACCTGCAGAATCCAATGCACTGAACTGCCAATCGCCTCTGCGCAGTCTACAGAGATCGAAGCATCCTTCGACGGCATGGAGAAACCCGGTGCATCGCTTCGGAACCTCTCGGCTTTGGCACTTCGCCGACAGAATTGACGCATCGCTACCACTGCGTGGAGAAAATGGACGCATCACCCACTGCAGGATCAACCTGTTGCATCACATGACGGATAGTTAATGGCTCCTTTTATCTCTCTGTTGCAACCAGAATGAGGTTATTTATTTATTTATCGATTTATTAAGCGCAGTTGCTGCCCGGGGGCGTCCAAGCGCTGAGTATAGACAGAGACGTGGCAGAGCACGCGAGGAAACTAAAGGGGCTTCATGAATAGTATGGTTTTCAGTTTCCTGCGGAATGTCAGCAGGTCAGGTGTGGATCGAAGAGCAAGGGGAAGGGCATTCCAAAGCTTGGCGGCATTCAGCGAGAACATCCTGCCCCCGGACCTGGCTCTCTTTACTCTGGGTACCGCTGCCAGAAAAGCACCGGTAGACCGGAGGTTCCTATTAGGGTGGTAAGGGGTGACAAGGCTGGCGTTGATTGCTGATCCAGTCTTCCAGAAGGCCCGATGTGTGATGCACAGAGCCTTGAATGCCACTCTCTGTCTCACAGGCAGCCAATGTAGGCTTTTCAGTCCCTGTCTGACGGACTGAGACCGTGGAATTTGGAGTATGGTACGTGCAGCGCAGTTTTGTACCACCTGTAGCTTTCGGAGAGTCATCTCAGGCGCCCCTAGGTATAGGGCGTTGTTTGAGTCCAAACGGGACTGGATGAGGCCTTGTACCGCCACCTTCTTGGCATCCAGAGGTAGAAGTGGCAGGACCTTCCTCAGCGTTCTTAATAGTCCAAAGCAGATGGCAGACAACCTGGTGGCCTGAGTGGAGAAGGAGAGTTTGTGGTCTAACCAGACTCCCAAGCTCTTGACACTGTCCTTAGGGGTAGGAGGTGCCCCTAGGCCAGCGGGCCACAAGGAAGAAAAAGATAGTGGTGAGGCTGGACCCAGGAGCATAAGTTCAGTCTTTCCTCCGTTCAATTTGAGGGAGGAGTTGGTCATCCATTCCCTCACGCTCTCCAAGCAGTTCAGCAGGCCGGCCGAGGCCTGCCTACCGTTCTCTTGGGACAGTGAAACCACTAGCTGGGTGTCGTCGGCGTACGACACGATTTTGATGCCGTACGGTTCTACTACCCCAGCCAGCGGTTTCATGTATGCGTTGAACAGTACAGGGCTCAGCGATGAGCCCTGCGGAACTCCACAGCTAAGAGGCTTGCTGGAAGATGTTGTGTTTCCATCAATGATCTGGAAAGATCTATCAGCCAGGAAGGAACTGAACCACCTTAGTGCGTTACCCGAGACTCCGATGTTCTGGAGACGGTTCAGCAGAGGTACTTTATTCAAAGGGCCTGTGTGGGTCCTGTAGCCTTCTGGCACTCCATTGTGTGCCGCCTGAACTTTTGACTTTGGCTTGGTCTAGCACGATCAGATATCCCCCACAGGCACTTATTGATTCTAAGCGCTAGAAACACTTTTATTCTTTAAAAATTCATAACACAAACTCTACTTATTGGATTTTTGTCATTTAGGTCTTGATGTGTTTATAAAATTATTGTCTATCTTTCTAAACTTAAGTGGAGTCTTTTTGTGGTGTTTTCATTATGTTACTACGTGTGCGTGCTGCACAAATAATTTACACACTGCCTCTTTAGATAAGCCTGACACCTCTGTGCCAAGCTACCAGAAGGTGAGCACATGTCATTTCTAAGCTTGTATTTAGCTTACCCTGACTAGAGTAGTGGTTCCTACTTGGACAGGGTGCATACCTCTGCCAACTGGACACCCCATTTCTAACAAAAACCTAGTCAGGAATGTTGCTATATAAACTTTTGCAATCCAAGTCCAGTACAACTTGGAACGGGCAGAGGTTGAGCACACCAGCTTATTAACTTTGTACACCTGACCCACAACAGAGGTTTGGACATTGTGGGGATGATTTATGATTGTTCTTGGATTTCCAATATTAAATCAGTTGCTTTAGTAAAGTATGGAGCCATATGTTTTGCAGGGTATAATTGCCTAGGGTTTCTTGTATGGGATGGGGTATTTTTCCTAAATATTTAAAGGTGAAACTGCCAATACAAAACCACCTAATCAATGTTTTCGTCCATTGTTACTATGCTCTTGAAGTAGCATTCTACAGTTTTCATCGTGTGCAGTATCCAAATGTTGCCTGTTCCTCAGGATGAATGAGGTGTGAATGGGGGTGATCATACGAAATATTAAATTTCAGCCCAATAGAGTTATTTCATATTTTACTGATACTGCTGGATTTATGCTAAACCACCTGTCTACGATACATCCCTTGACTGGATTTAACAATGGAACTGAAAAATCATTACTTCATTAGAATGAATGATCCTCACGGAGTGATCTAGATCATACTTTGCGTCAGCACTGGATTCTGGGTTTATTGGTTATTACTTTCTACTTTTGTTTAAAAATGTCCTATATTGGCTACCATTCAGAGCAGCCACTGCCTTTAGAGCTACCCAGTTTTTTCTTTAAATGTTTTACTGCTATTAGTTTAATTCCCAATAACTGCAGTTTCCCTAACCTGAATTTACTGATCAAAGCACCCTATTCAGGCATAGAGGCATGCAGTGTAATTCAGTTTAATTAAGTGTATTTTCGAGATTATGAACAGATTTTTAATGGCATCCATAAATGCTACAAAGTTACTACCTTGTCCACATGTTATTTTAACAGCATCTACGACACTCCTCAAAAATGTCTGTATCTTTGACTGCGCTAACTATTCTCATAACAGGATTGTTCCGCCTAAGAATCATTTGTTGCTTTACCACTTAGTAGTTGGCTTTCTTCTTTGTTCTTAGCAGCAGAACTATTGATTCACTATTTTTCCGGCTTATCTTGGTCCAACCCACAATTCTCCACCTCAGTTCCAAAGCAATGTATAATACGTTTTCTGATCCACAAAATGCATAATATGTCTTCCTAAGTGGAGTATGAGAGAGTACACATTAGTTGACAGAGCTAAAGCCGTGCTAGTAAACTGCTTCTACTTTCGATCCAATAGATGTTTTTGTCTCTTTTATTTTTTTTTACTATGGTCTTAATCATTACTCCATTAAAATATGATCTGATTAAAATCATCATTGTTGGAAAGTGGATTATTAGTAGTGTCAGATATGCATTTACCACTGGCAATAATACCACTAAAATGCTATAGGGCTCAGAATAGGTCTTAGAAAATTATTCCCATGCTCAACCCTTGGTAGCTTGGCTTGGAGCAGGCAGGCTTAACTTCAAAGACAGGTATGTAGAGCATTTAAAAACACCAATGAAGTAAATAACACGACACACAATAAAAATCCAACACCAATTTATAAAAAATAGGAAACATTTTTATCTTTACACTGACACTAAAACAAAAAAATCCACTCAGAACAAAGTGATGAGAGGCAATACAAATTTAGTACAAGAATGAGTCAAAAGACAATAATTTCTTCTCAAATTTTCTTTGGTTATGTGTGCCAATTCTTTTATTTTTCACATCCTTTGCACAGTTGTGTTCAGCCAACGCATTTCACCCTAAACAAGGCTTCTACAGGGCGAGAAAAAATGGTAGGCACAGTTCAAATGCTCACAGTTGAAAGCACCAGTGGTGGAATACGTCAACAACGTCCCTTATGTCAGTCAAGTGAGTGCTACTTCCACAATTCTAACTGTCCTTGCCGTAGATAACAAAGACCGTGCACTGCTACCAACTTCGGTTAATTCTGAAGTTTTTCGGTAAATAAATCCATCCTGCTACGACGAATCCTCCATGTACGGTCCAACGTTTGTTTGACTAGACTGGGTAGTGCAGTGTTAATTGACCATTGCTGCCATTCTGTGTTTTGAAACAAAATCCACTGTAGGAACCTGTGGATATGAATGTCTAAAGATTAGTGACTTTCTAGTGCTTAGAAACCAACAGTGCCACTTTGGGATATTTGGTTGCCTCTGACAGGGACAAATTCACACTTAACAAACTGTCTGGAGGATTTCTCACCAGACTTGTGCAGCCTCCTACAGCAGACTTCATTCCATTAGAATTTCTTCCTGAAGTTCTTCTTGCAGGTCCAAAGTGTCCAACACATAATCCAAGAGTCTGGAATCTCCAAGAGGGTCTTTGAAAGTTTGGGACTTCAATTCCCAAAATCCACTTGGACAACACCCTTACAAATCACTGGTAGTACTCCCGGCTGAGGATTCTTTGTGGTGATGGTCCATGTGAGCTCTGTTAACCTATAGCTAGCAGGGAGTTCACTCTTTACTCCTTTTGAAGCAGGTTTGATCCACACAGCTGTAGTTTCAGATGGTGCAAAAGGCACACTCTTCAAACTTCAGGGCCTGGTGAATTCACATCAAACTCTTCAGCATGGGCCCTTCTGTTTCTTAGGTTTCAAAAAGCAGATCTGAGAGGCACTGCCCCTCTCAGATACTAATTCAGTGTTCTCTCGGGTGAAGCAGGAGGGCACTCCTTTCCAATGAGGTGCAGGTACCCCAGGGCATGACCACTTCCTCCAAAGTGTGGCACAATGCTAACCCAGAAAGCACTATTCCTCTAAAATTCAATATGTTAGAATTTTCAGCAGAGGGAGCATAACTAACTAAACCAGCCCATAGGACTACTTCATCTGTATGGGTCCACTCTCCTTACATCTGGGAATTCCTCCAAACCCCCCCCCCCCCCCCACATCCCCCCATCTGGCTGCGGGGCAGAGAGAAGTGGTGTAAATGAAACCTGGTTTCTATAGCTTGCCTTCTCCTTTCCTTGAAGATTATTATTTACTACCCCTCCCCCTGGCTCTGGAATTCCTATGCCCAGCAACCTCTCCTCCCCAAAAGGCTTCCTAACCCAAGGGGTCATTTATCACGTCTTCAAAGCAGCCATGCTAATCCACTTATCTCTGACCAATCAAGGCAGAGTTCTATGGGGTTGAATTTTGACTTACAGACAAGAAAGTCTTATAACTTCTTGTCTGTACATTTTAGAAGAAATTCAACAATATTGTTGGATTTATCATTACCATTCTACTGAGTCCTTTAATCCTAGATTTAGGGCTTTTCTTTCTCCAGTTATTAACTAATAACCTCTTCCAATGTTAACCTATGGGCTGGGGATATGCAATGGAAAAATGAACTGGGCAATTTATCTAATACCAGGGCCTATAAAACAGGTTCTATAAGGACCATGCTTATATCTACAGGACCCCCCTCCCCTGGAACACTTAGGAAAGACTTTAGGGGTTCTGAATATATCAACATATTGCAGATCCTCATTTCACAGTGCTCCTAGCACAAAAGTCGATTTTGGGATGCACTTTACTACAATGTGGGGAGTGAAATGTACAATCTCACTAATCCAGGGCATATAAAAACCTTTTTATAAGGATTCTCCTTGTAAGTATCCGAGTCCCCCCACCCCTGTTATGTTTTGTTATGTTACTAATACTTCTAAAGCACAACTGTTACACAAGGGTGTCCTGGTGCTAAGCACTGTCTAATTGGTTACCAATGATGAAGTGACTATTCAGTGAAGAGCCAGGTTTTTAGCCCCTTCCTGAAGGAAAGGAGCTCGGTTGATGCAGAGGTAGGCTATTCCAAGCTTTTGCGGCACAAGTGATGAAACTCCCGCCACCCAGCTAGTTTTTTTATCTGGGGGGACAATCACTTGTTTTGCTTACGATGAGCGCAGCGTTCTTCCGGGAACGTACCATTGTAGGTGTTGTTTCAAGTAATCGGGGCCAATGCCCTGTAAGGCCTTAAAGACTGTGCTGAGGGCTTTCAATTGTGCCTGTTGTTTTACTGGGAGCCAGTGGAGATGTCGAAGTCCCTTCCTAACCGAGACAAACCTGGGTGTGCCCATCAGAAGCCTAGCTGCAGCATTTTGCACGATCTGAAGTCTGCTCATATGTCTCTTTTGGATGTTCAAGTAGAGACTTTTTTCACTTTGACTGTATATTATAATTATTGCATCACCATTTTGGGTGATTTTTATTTGTTTTTATTATGTTTTAGATTGTAACCCAGTTGGGAGGATCAAAATAAAATTTTGCCATTGAAGTTTACTATTTTTGCGTACCTGCCAGTCACTTGCACTTTAGTTGCTCTTATCCAGTCAGAAATTGTTTTTGATAACTTTCCGCACTACCCACCAACCCCCCCCCCGCCCAAGTTTGTCTCAGCGATCCGAGTCTGCTACATCCTTTACAGGGATCTTAAATCTTTTGTGATCAAGTAGAGACTATTACAGTAGTCCAGTAAAACAAAATGAACGCTGTGACTGCTGTCCGAAGGCTGTCCTTCAGAAGAAGGAATTTTATTTTCCTCAGGATTCTAAGGATGGAGAGGCTTGTAGAGACAACCCCATTTATCTGATCATCACCATTTCTTCTGGCCACCAAACAGGCGTCTAAAGATTTACGTTGTTGCCAAATATAATGACCTCTGTTTTTCCAGCATTAAGTTTCAGGCAGTACGAAGACATCCAGCCGCAATGGCTTTCATGCAGTCGTGGCATCCTGTTCCAGTTTCCGCTTCTTTGCCGCGGTGGAGAGACAACACAATTTGCGTGTCGTTCACATAGGATGTCAATTGGAACCCAAAAGACCTTATCAGGGCTGCCAGCAGGGACACGTACACGTTAAAAAGTGTACCCCCTGGGACACCTAGGGGAGACCCTGGACTCTGGGGGTACCTACCATGCCCAAACATTGCAGTTTATCCATTTTTAAGTGCCTCAAGCACCAAAGTCGAGTTTGGGCACAGTGTGCATTTTAAAAGCAGTCCTGCAACACAGGGCTGCTTTTAAACTGACCTAAGGCTCCAGCAGTGCACACATGCAAGTGTAGAAAAGGCTGCTGGCCTCTAAACTGCCATGCCTTATTCTATACTAGGGATTTAAAGGTAGTTTCAATCCTCCTGCCCTATATGTACAAGGGCCTTATAGGGAAGGTCCTGACAATCACATGGGTCCCCTAACCCATAGTGTACCCTAGTGTATTTAGGGGTTTTCACTGTATTCTATGTGTGTCTTCAGCATAGCACTGGCCCTGGGCCTGGTTAGGCAGAGCCCCGGTTCAGTCAGAGTCAGTTACCACCAGTACCAGTCAGCAAAATGTTGGGGGCTGCCCAGGGCACAGGATGATTTTGCAAGAATCACAACTGGATAGAGTAGCAAATTCTTCAGTCTTGGCCATCTTTTCACATATGTAGATATTAAACCAGTAACATATTCCAAGATTTATGAGTTAACTTGATCATGAAATCCATAAGATATACAAATAAAGGGCCTGATTCACAGAATGAACGTAAGACTCAATCCTAAACTTACTACTATTTTGGTACTCACAGAATGCACTTACTACTTTTGGCATTCACAGAATGAACTTACTACTTTTGGTATTCACAGAAGTTAGGATTTTGTCTTAAGTTTATCTTAAGACAAACTTAAGACAGACTTAAGACAGACTTAAGACAAAATCCTAACTTCTTTGAATACCAAAAGTAGTAAGTTCATTCTGTGAATGCCAAAAGTAGTAAGTGCATTCTGTGAATACCAAAATAGTAGTAAGTTTAGGATTGAGTCTTAAGTTCATTCTGTGAATCGGGCCCAAAGCACCTAAGATTACTCAATCTGTGATATTCTTAGGCACTCCAGACAGTGTCAAAGCTCTTAACAGAAATGAAAAAACAAACATTTAGCACAATATTCGATTAAAATTGTATACCTGCTGTTGAACTTGGCCCTTATGGCAGGTTCACCCCTAAACTTTTTGCTTTTAAATGTGACCTGGTGTTAGTTGTTTTTGGCTTCTGCGCACTTTAACACTGTGTCCCAGTGTAAAGTGCGTGCACTCTCTGAGTGCGTGTGGTGAGATTGGCCTGCCTTCCCATAGGAATGCATGGGGGAAATGTGTGTCCATGGTAGTTCCTGATGTGAGAGGAGTGCAGGGCCGAGTTTGGTATGTGTGAACTCGTGAGATTAAATGCTGCGCGACGGTGCACACAGATTTAATGTGACTAATGGAGAAGTGCCACTTTTAGAAGTTGGCATTTCAGTGTGCAGTGAATGTGAATTGACTGTCTGGCTTGAGATTGACAGGAGCTGGCTGGCGTGCTTGGCTCCAGGAGTCAGGATGGGTCTGCCCGGTGGTGAATAGGGAGATCTGCATGTAGATGGAAGGGAGGAGTTGAACCTGGGACCTGAATAGGGCTAGGCCTTCCCTAACAATGCTGGCTCCACCTCCTGTGGTGCGTCTGATGTCCCTGGCCTGTCCTGTGAATAGGGAGAGGGGCTCAGCAAAACAAAGTGCTCCAGAACCAGTTGTAACTGGTTCTCCCCCTGCCCTACAGCTTTAGACAAAGGAAAATAGTGTATAAGAAGGGGCTGTGACCCCATAAAAAATGTTCGCTCTCTTTGTTCCTAACTTAAGGGGGTGCCTGCTCCTGCTGGGCGCCAGGAATTACCACCACTGGGGACAGCCTCCTTGCTGGAGGGCCCTGTGAGCTGGCCCGTGGACCCAGCCTTTGCCCCCTTTGTTCTGCAGGACTTTCCCTGCTTTGGTGTGGAGGTGCCGCTGGTTCTGACCCTGGACTTGGTACTTCCAGGACCTGAGAGTGCTCTCCTTGGTTCTTGTTCTAGGGAGCACTTTTCCCATCCCAGGAGCTACCTCATCTACAGAGGGAACCCCAGCCTGAGGATTCCCCCGCCATTGCTATCTCCCAGGCAGGTGCCCACCCTGCATTATGGCTGTGTTTTTATGTTTTAATTGAGCGGGTGCCCATCCCGCGTCATGGCCACATTCGACGTAATTTATTATCTCTGACGGGTGTCCCCCGCTTATTTAATTGTTTTTAGTGCACAGGTGCCCACCCCGCGACTTTGCCTGGATTTTGGTATTTGACTTGCACGGGTGCCTACCCCGTGTCTCACCGCCACGGCTCGAGCCACAAGAGGAATCCCCTCCGGGCCGCTGCCTAGCATGACCCGGAAGGCAAGCCTAGTGATGTCTCCCGTGGGCATGGCTTGCAGGAATGAAGGGAAGCCCAGCGAGAGAGGTAACGCCGGCTGGAGCCTCGCAGGCTGCACTTTCGCTTCTTCCGGCCAGGGAGAAGCCACGCAGATCCTCGCGGGCTCTATTTCCCAAAGTCCCGGTCCCGAGACGGGGGACCGGGTGAAGCGGCGTCTGGTGTTGTGCGGCGGGGCTCCCCCGAGTGAGGGGAACCCCGGAGGCCGAGTCCAGCTACAGAGCAGCCTGGGTGAAGCTGGTGGCGATGCCTGGCTATGCAGGGCTCCCGTGAGAAGAGGGAAGACCCGCCAGCGAGCAGCCTAATGAGTAACAAAGGGCTGGGGGGCTCCATGGGGACTATTGGTGCTGCCGGATAAAGGCACGGCACCCTGTGAGGTAGTTCGATCGGCCCCGGCTTACAGCGGGCCGCTCCCACATTCGGGATAAGTTCTTGCACTTTGTGGTTTTCAGTATTTACCGGGCCAGAGGGGCTCGGGTGGCCCCCAGCTTTTGTCCTTAGAGCCTGAGGGCTCCAACGAAGCCCCAGTTCTTTCCAGAGCCCTCGTGTGGCTCCACCACGGAGTACATTTTTCAGAGCCTAGAGGGCTCCAACTAGGCCCCAGTTGATTTCAGAGCCTAGATTGCTGCTATTGGTACATTAGTTATTTACTAAGCCCCGTGTGGCTCCAACACTTGGCATAGTTGAAGTTAGGAGTGAGACGAACTCCTTAGCCCTCTTTATTGCCCAGCTGCCCAGCAAGTAGTGGGCAGCTGCCATGTTTAGGCTGAACTCTTTCGCATCTTTGCTTTGGCTGCCTTGGCAGCGCGCCATGACTATTTTGGACAAAGGGCCTTTTGGCCCCATGGAAGGCCAGTTGGCCTGGGGTCAGTAATTTTTGTGGTTCTTGTGCAAGGTGATTGGTAATTTGTGTTTATGTTGGTAATTCCCTGATGCCTAATGTGATTTTATGCGTAAAGCCTTTATGTCTGTTTTATACATCTAAATGTGTTTTATGACTAGGAGGTTGTTTTGCCCAGTATAGTTTATGCTAGTCAGTTTATGTTTCACTGCGAGACCTATGCCTAAGGTGATTAGTATTGCGTAGTGTGTTCCTACCTTTTACCAGTGGTTACTGGTTGTGTTCTACAATTGTTATGTTGTGCTACAGTGATTCTATGTTCTACATCTACTATTCCTACTAAGTGCTGGTTCTGACAGCGGCCCACGTGGCTCTGTCATGTGTAAATAATCCCCTGTCAATACTGCTCAATGCCAGTTGGCACAGTGTATCTGTGTGATTAGGATCTAATGTGTTTATTATAATACAAAGGCTATTTTTATATATAACCATATGTGGAGTTCCTTTTTGTGGTGTGCCTAGTGTGTTGCTGCTGTGTGTGTGTGTTGCGCAAGCGTTTTACACATTGCCTTCAGGATAAGCCTTACTGCTCGTGCCAATTTACCAAGGGGGTGAGCAGGGGTTATCTTGGCGTGTAACTCCCTTGCCCGGACTAGAGTGGTGGTCTCGGCCTGGCTTTGGCGCAAGCCTTAGCCAACCAGAGATCCCATTTCTAACACCCGCCAAGATTACAATTTTTCAATATTTAGATTGAATCTCTTGTTGCTTTTGATGATGCTTTCTTCCTGGTGTCACAGTATTGCTTACACCCAGATAACACCTAAAGTAATTTAGGTTTCCTGAGTAGGGCAGGTGTGCTGAACATTATACCAAACGGGTCAGTGACATCCAGATTTTCAGGATAACCACTGTTTACTTATTAATCACAGTTTGTAAGTATATCTGAGGTGTAAAGCCAGACAATCTTGGCATTTTCCACCAAAATTGGACAGCTCTGATCTAGAGGAATGAAAAAACTTCAATAAATTAGCTCTCGCATGGTCGCTTAATTCATTTTCACATACTTTTCTCACGGGCTCATTATGTTGAAGGGAAGTAGGTCTGAAAAGGTGTTCGCTTTTTCAGCCTCCTCCTTCGGCTCTTATTTAAAGTTAGAAAGTTCAAATCCTATTTTCATTTTAGTCATACAGATATATAAGTGGTTATAGTTCTCGTAATATGAAATTAAAACAATAGAGTCAAGGAACTACAGAGATATATATTTTGAAATTAACAAGTACCAAAATTATGAGTTTTTTTTTTTTTACAAGGTGCAGTGAATGATAGCAGCAACTCCAGACGAATACAAAGTGGAAACTAAGTACCTCTTCATATTGGATTGGTCAGATCATGTCTTCATTCCTTTAAAAATCTTGACCTCAACGCACCCTCTCAATGCTAAACAGGAAATAAAAAATCTTAGGGCATATTACCAAGCAATAGCGATAATTATCGCTATGCATGGTTAGCGGCTATAATGATATCGCTGCGCTCCGATGATTTTTACCGCTGAGATACCTTGATATTATGAAGGTTTATCACAAAAGCGGTAAAAATCGGCCGAAATGCATGAATATCGCTGTAAAGTCAGCGATATTCATGCATTACCGAGCAAATGCTCTTAGCCATGTTATCCACCTACCATTGGATAACATGGCTAAGAACTGCTCTGGGCAGGCGTGAGCTTTTGAAGATAATCGCGCTTAGCGCGATTATTTCCAAAAGTAGGTAATAGGAGATAGCGATGTTAGCGACTGTTTCCTGTCGCTAACATCTTGGCACACCCACTTTGCATGTCATTAGCGATAAAGATCGCTGACATGCAAAGTGGGTCCCAAGATGATCGCTATCTCCTACTAGCTGTCGCTAACTGAATAGGGCGATAAAGTTATCGCCGCTTTAGCGGGAAAAATTCCCGCTAAAAGCGTCGATAAGGCCCTTGGTAATATGCCCCCTAGAGACCCCCCAGCCAAGAAGTCTAGATTTAGTGTTCTAATGCACAAGATGCTTACTGTTTTTCAATTCCCTAAGCCTGTATTGCTGATGCCATGCAGTGCTGCATGCTTGTGGAACAACAAAATAGGGCTGAGACATAGGGACACAGAAAGAAGCAGGCTGCACAGAGCCACACCACTAATAGTTTGTATGCATTTGTCCATGCCTGTTTTTGCATCTGCTGGCACACTAATGCCAGAATTATTTTCATGCCAATGCTTGTTTAAAATGTCATATTCCAGCAGGGATAAGCAGAAATTAGGACGATCTTGCGTTACCCCTTCCTGGAAATTGTAGGTGGTGGTATTAAGTCTAAGGTCGCTGGCTTGCGAGGGGTCCTGAGAATGGGTATATCTTTACTATATCTTTGCTTTTAGTCTGCCAAATTGGTCATACTAAGCCAGTGAAAAAGAAAGACTCTCCCTATGTTTAAGATAATGGCATGGGAAACTTTGGATTATCCTAGCAATGGAATAGGTTCAAGTAAAGTTAAAAGAGAAAGTAAAAAGATTTGGAAACCATAGCTGGACTATATGTTAGAAAGCTTACTGACTGTAGCATGCCCACTGAGAGTCAGAACATTGCAGCTCCTCACACAACTAAGAACTACTTTGTCATGAGTAATTATCAACATATGTAAACGTGACTCTAAGGTCAATAGAGATTTAGGAAGAGGAGGAAAAACACGTCACTGTGCATCTGGCAAAGCTATTCAAGTAGTCCAGAGGTGAATGTTTTCGTGGACAGTGAGAAGGGTGGAAGGATTTCCTCATTGTTTCCTTTCCTCAGATGCCAACTTTAAAACCCTATATTCTACTAGTAAGCCCCTTGATGGCTGTAGGCATCTCTGTATTTTTATATTGAAATCTCATATAATGAAGTACGTTAAAAATGTGTCATATGTTATGTTCCAATTTTAATTAACACAAAAACAAAGTTCCTGAAGTGCATTAGTCTAACTGGAAACATATTGGTGTCAGGTGTACTTCCATAAAAGCATAAGGAATCCCTGCCTTTATGCTTTTTACCATTCAGAATATGTGTTCCTTCCTCTTTCTTAATCTTGCAATCTTCTATATATAATGTTATCTGCTCACATGGAGTCTGGGTGTGTTATGCCAATGGCCTTATCTTCCAATAATAATGCTTCCCTTCATCATGTCTATGTTTCTGTACTCTAGTTCATAGTTGCCTCATTTATTCATTCTTTTATTACAACTTAGTTCATTCTTCCAGGACTGCAAAGTCTCCCCTATACCAGTCAATTTTATTTTTTTTTAAACTTTATTTTAAGGTTTTGTCAATGAGAAAAACAGGTAGGTGCATTTAGGTATACACAACACAGCTCATAGTCATCAATTCGTACATGTAGCCGGGCACATCAACATGGTAAGAAAAACATACCAATATAACCTCACATTCAGCATAAAAGACCTTACCCCTTAGGTTTCGGACCGTTCAGATATGTGAATGCCGCAAGGCAACAAATCTAAGCAGCAACACAAATGTTCAGTTTAGTCCATTAAGTATTCACACATGCTTAAAGATGCCTTAAGTAAAAAGCGAGTAATCCCATCAGTTCGAGTCCTTCACGCCTATTCATCTTAGCCTGTATTATATCATCGAGCAGCCACTCCCCAATCTTGTACTCCGTTCCTAACTTCGCTGTACCATATCTCTTACGAGGACGTGTTGTGAACTATTACATGGAGGAATTATGCCGTGATTCGTGTGGTTTCTCTGCGTTACCAGGGTCATCACTCTCTAGTAGATAGCACTGCAGTGGAGCCAAGATATCAGCCGGCCTTGAAGAAACCGGCAATAGTTCAGCATAGGTAGCAATCTGTTCCTGACAATATGTAAGATCTTGGAGCGGTGTCTTAAATTTGGGGGCTCTACCTCTTCCCCACCTACACGCCACTCTTCTTTTAGCCACAAGGAACGCTAGTGCAATGAATTTACGGTGTGTTGCCTGTATCGGTTCTACGTATCCCAACAGGGCAAGGACTGGGGAGGGTTCCACTACTGTATTTACCATCTTGGATATCGCTCCAAACACCTGGCGCCAATAGGTCTGCACACCCTCACACTCCCACGCCAAATGCAAGAAGTCGGCCCCTGGAGCGTGACATCTGTCACAGGTGTCATTGTCACACAGGTGAAACCTGTGCATGCAGACTGGAGTGCAATATAGCCTGTGTATACATTTGTAGTGTATTATTCTAAATTTGCTGCTCGACGAGACGCGTTCAGTTTGTTGTAAGCAGAATTCCCATTGCTTATCTGTGAGCTCAGCACCCAATTTGTGTTCCCATTTTGCCTTAGTTGCAAGTGGCTGCCTGTCTTTCAACATGTGTACTGTTCGGTAAATTGTCGACACTAGTTTTTTAGGAGTTTCATTCTGAAGTATACAGTGTAGTGGCGCAAAGACTTCAGGTTCATTAGGAAAATCGGGTGTAATTGAATTCCGTCCTTGACGCAGTCGAATGTAAAGGAAGGTGCCGAGAGGAGACGGGCGTGCGCCAGAGCATAAATGGTCTAACGCACGGAATGTCCTTGCATGATATAAGTCCCCCCATGTTGCGATATGGAAGCGTTTAGCGAGTTTGTGGAAGATTGTCTCCTGTAGCAGGGGCATGTCCAGGTGATAGGTGAGCGGTAATAAAGGTGAATAGATCATAGCCGCGTCTAGCATGGCTCCTAAGCGAGCCCAATCCCCGATACCAGTGAATGATTTGAATATAAAGGAATTCAAGATACCTTTCCAAACCTATGTCAAAACACATAAAAATCATAGTCTGCCTAATCAAAGAAAGAGGCAACAATTCAGTTCAAACATCCCTTTTTGTGTAAGAATGGATGATGGCTAACAATCTCTGCTTTAAAGGCTGACAATTGGAAAAAATGCTCTTTTGCAATCTGAAGTCAGAGAAACTACCATTTCATTGACCACCTTCGATGGGTGGACCACCCAACCCTCGGTCGAACACTTGAAATCTTGAAGTCATCTTTGAGCTAGTTCTTTTGCTTATCCCTCGAGTTAACACAGTGACACACAACACTCATCAACACCTAAATATGCTTAGTAAAGTCACTCTGAGGCTAAGCCTTCTTCACAAAGTGGATTTTGGACGTATGTTGACTATATCGTACCTAAACTGTTGCAACAACATGTGCATTGGTCTTGAGAAGGAAAGCACAAAAGCACAAAATTGGGAAGCAAAATAACCAGTAAGGCTGGAATAAAGTCAGATCATATCACTCCTGCACTTTGACACTCAAACAGAGGGGAACATTTAAGATGATATGCATTATACGCAGAGCATTCTCATTTGTAGACCCCAGATGCCTTCGATCGACTTACAACAACTGGATCACTCTAACAACATTTAACTAGAAGAGTGCTGGTGGTAAACACTAAGCACCTGGGGTCTAGTGTCCTGGAGTAGTATGACTCTAACATGTCTGAACAACAGGACCACCTCAACTGCAGAAAAGATGTAAAAATGTCCCTGTTCCATCTACCACTCCTGGCCCTCACCCTAAAGCACCTGATCACTGGAGTCAACAGTGATATGACCCCCAACTATCTTATCAAGCCTACTACGAATATGGATAAACTTTCTTTCCTGCTGCCTCCAGGCTTAACCTATCTATCTCAAGGTCCCTTTGTTTGTTGCGGAATTGGACTGCTTTCTTTGTTAGCCATGAATACTCCTGCCTTCCCCTTCTTCCTGGCTCCTCTCCTCCTACTTACTTTATGGTGGTCTTAAGCAACTTCTAGTGGCTTGTCTAGCGCCTGAGAATTTAGCAATAAATGAATAAATCAATCAATGTATAAATAACAAATGTTAGCAAACGTCTTTCTTTTCTGATGATGTAGCCCCTAACTAACTCATCCTGGCACTACCTCATCCCACTTGGGTTCTGCAAGCCACAGGAAGACTTGTATGTGTGCAAGGGCAAGCAGCTTCCTCGCCTGCGTTTGTTCTTCTATAGCCACTCATGATCATACTTTTTGCCTTCGTAAATCAGTTTTCCCTGGTTCTCTTTTACACATTTCATGAGCTAATGCTTTCAGATTGCTCACACAGACTACATTTAAAAGGAGTATTTGATGATGTGGACTCCATATTTGCAGCTCTATTCCCAGAGTTTTGTTTGCGTAAATGCATCTTTACTCTGAAAAAGGCATAAAACAAACACGTGGAATGTTCTTACAATCCACAACTTTATATTAATCATATAAAGGTAGAATCCACATAACTTGTATTTGTAAATCTATGCAGGTTTTGCAGGACATATGAAGGAACAGACGGGTATGGGAATAGAAGTGAATTTGTAGGTAATATATGTATGAGATTCAAAAATGTACATAGGGAGCTACCCTTTCTGGCAGAAAAAGGATTGGGTCAATAATCTAATAAAAACAGAGTTCCTTCTCCTGGATTCATTAAATCTAGGTGGTGTTACGATCCCAAATGGGGGATGTTTTACAACAAAGAAAGGGGTTGCAATGTTGCACCGGTTACCAAATTTACAGCTAAGTGTATGTGGGGCCTAAAGATACCATAAAAACCATGAAACATTTCTGTTTGTTAAAACATTTTTCATACATTTATTGGAAAGAATAACATTTTGGTAGTAACATGTACAAGTCATATACACAATTGTTTTCCATAAAATTGAAAAATTGAAAAAAATAAAAAGCATACAATGTACTTAAAACTTGCTAATCTAGCAATATATAACATAACATAAACATTACACCATCATATTCACAAGTCAAGGGATTGTTATACGAACGAAATTGTCGACGCGGCGTTTCGGTGCCTCTTTCTATCTTGCACCTTCTTCAAGGACTCGTTCACAGCTTAATTTTATCTACAAAAATATATCATAATACATATCGTTAGGTCCATACTTTTTTTTTTACAGCACTTGCACTTAGATTTTTATAACATTTTGACTATTGTCCTACTATTTGGTAACCCCGAACATTTTGCAAACCCTTATCTAATTCCTCCTGGTAGTATATTACTACATTCTCACATCTTAGAGGTGAGGTGAGCGAGGGAATAGTACACTTAATGGTTCATCATTAATATTCATATCTTAGTTCTATTTCCTTGATATGACTGGGCTTTTAAACAAATTTGTTATAAAAAATGGACCAATAGATTTTGTTTAGTTCTTTACTATTGTATCCCGCCCGTTGTTTTTCTTTAACTTACCCAGGTATGATCTTTCCTGGTTTTGTTTTATAAGTTTGTCCGAGCACGTTTGCATCTGCTCATGTTTCTTTCATCCTTTTATTCTAAAGGGGGAATACACATTGTTTTAGATTACTCCATTTGTTAAATAATTGTTATAATTTAGATAAGCATTCATGCATATCTTTACCTTGTATATGTATTATGTCGAAACTGTCCTCGGGATTGGAAGAAAATGGACCAACTTCAATCCTGTTAAAAGGATACATTTTTGTTGTAAAGTTGGTCTTCTTGTTAACTAGTTGCAACGTTTTCTATTTGCCCATGTTTGTTTTTTTTCTTTTAGAGATTTTATATCTTCATATGTTTCTGAATTATCATTTTACCTCCACCCCTAATCGGTATTCATAAGTCAAAATCGACATGTTGACAGTGGCCACATCTTATTATTTCAAGGTTCACTTTTAGATTTATTTCTAAATATGTTTTCTTATGCTTATCGTTCCCTTACATCTCTAATTTTTCTTCAAAGTAAGATATTTAATCAGGCTTACCAGTCCTATTTTCTTGATCTTTTTGACAGTTGGAGGAACGCCTCTGGGAGCTACCTTGTGCTATTCCGTAAACCACTTTCTCTGAGGAGCAAGTAGCATTTTTAATTAATTTTTAATTTAATTTACTTTACTCACTAACAAAGCTGAGTATTTGTCCTGGTTTTCTTACCTCTGTGGTAGAAGGGAAACGCTTTGTGATTAATCCTTATATGCTTTCATCATAGATTCAAGGGTCACTTTCTTGGAGCTTTTTTTTAAAATTAGCTGTCCACTCTAAAGGAAATGATAAAGTATAGCGTTTACTGCTCTTGGCATCATTATATATAACTCCTATCTGTTAAGGTGTAGCTTTTGGCAAAAACCATTCTCTTGCTTACTTGTAGCTGGTAGCTGATCTACGGGGCGTCCTCCTCCTCCCAAGGTTGATTCGAAGTGACTTACTATTTCTCTGTGTCTGGTATTTATACTCTCCTTAATTGATTGATTGTTATAACCTGTTTTGTGTAATTGTTGATTAGTGTATATTCAGAGGTGAATTTGAGCGAACAGGTCGCCATCTTGTAGTGTGTTTTCTGTCTCATATATCCTTATTGTAGACTCACTCTTGCCTCTTATGGTGTGCGTCTATGCTCATAAGATATTTATTGTCTTTAGTTGTTGATATTATACTAAGGTTCTTTATTGCAGCCACGATAGTATGTGCAAGCTCTCTTGCCGATTTCCATTAAGGTTAATAAGGAAACCTACTTTACTCTATCGGTATTACTATTAGAAAAATTTCCCAAAAAATAAAAAAAAATATATATATATTTTTGTGCTTCTCATGGCACTACTATATTTTATTTTCCTCGATTTCGGTCGTGATGTGCTTTTACCTAAACTCGATCCATCCCGGCCGGATTATCTATACGGCCTCCATTTTGAAACGGGAACCAAAAACAATTTACCATCGGTCATGGTGATTGTTACTGAAGTATGATGAAGTCGGTGTACGTAAATCGTGTATTCATCCTTGCCCTGGAATGATTATTTCTTGGAATATAAACATGATATGTTTATAAATGATCTCGATCAATTTGGATCGGGTTATTTATACGGACATCATGTAGGACTATATGCCAAAAACTGTGTTCAGTCGCCATCATAGTATAGGGACAGAATCTTCAGTCTTTATTTTATATCGTGTCACATTTGCCCGTTGTGGTTGTATCCTTATGCTGAACGGGAATATATTGTTTTTAAGAGTCCCTTAGTTGATTTATGCCTGTTTGTTTATTGCTTTTTGGCCGCCATCTTAGAGCGGGAAAAGCTCGTATTCAAGTAAAGCTATTGAAACTGCTTATATTGATCATTATTTATTCATTATTTGTTCGTTTCACCCCGAAACTAGTTGGTAGTGTCTAAAGAAATATATTAATAAATATAATCTATTGCGACAAAATCAATGTTTGTAATCTTCACTTATGTCCGAACAGTGTTGTGTCACATATTAATAATAGATCGGCTGGTGGTGAAAAAGTATATATGATTATTCTTACACTTCACTGTGAGTGCATTAGGGATTATGCATTCAAGTATATATTGTTAGCTCTTATTATCCCTATTCAATTTCAACCAGGGACTCATTCTCATTCAGGTACAATTTGACATATTCATTATTTCTACACTTGTAGAAATAATGAATATGTCAAATTGTACCCGAATGAGAATGAGTCCCTGATCATTTATAAACATATCATGTTTATATTCCAAGAAATAATCATTCCAAGGCAAGGATGAATACACGATTTACGTACACCGACTTCATCATACTTCAGTAACAATCACCATGACCGATGGTAAATCGTTTTTGGTTCCGGTTTCAAAATGGCGGCCGTATAGATAATCCGGCCGGGATGGATCGAGTTTAGGTAAAAGCACATCACGACCGAAATCGAGGAAAATAAAGTATAGTAGTGCCATGAGAAGCACAAAAATATATATATATTTTTTTTAATTTTTTGGGAAATTTTTCTAATAGTAATACCAATATAGTAAAGTAGGTTTCCTTATTAACCTTAATGGAAATCGGCAAGAGAGCTTGCACATACTATTGTGGCTACAATAAAGAACCTTAGTATAATATCAACAACTAAAGACAATAAATATCTTATGAGCATAGACGCACACCATAAGAGGCAAGAGTGAGTCTACAATAAGGATATATGAGACAGAAAACACACTACAAGATGGCGACCTGTTCGCTCAAATCCACCTCTGAATATACACTAATCAACAATAACACAAAACAGGTTATAACAATCAATCAATTAAGGAGAGTATAAATACCAGACACAGAGAAATAGTAAGTCACTTCGAATCAACCTTGGGAGGAGGAGGACGCCCGGTAGATCAGCTACCAGCTACAAGTAAGCAAGAGAATGGTTTTTGCCAAAAGCTACACCTTAACAGATAGGAGTTATATATAATGATGCCAAGAGCAGTAAACGCTATACTTTATCATTTCCTTTAGAGTGGACAGCTAATTTTAAAAAAAAGCTCCAAGAAAGTGACCCTTGAATCTATGATGAAAGCATATAAGGATTAATCACAAAGCGTTTCCCTTCTACCACAGAGGTAAGAAAACCAGGACAAATACTCAGCTTTGTTAGTGAGTAAAGTAAATTAAATTAAAAATTAATTAAAAATACTACTTGCTCCTCAGAGAAAGTGGTTTACGGAATAGCACAAGGTAGCTCCCAGAGGCGTTCCTCCAACTGTCAAAAAGATCAAGAAAATAGGACTGGTAAGCCTGATTAAATATCTTACTTTGAAGAAAAATTAGAGATGTAAGGGAAAGATAAGCATAAGAAAACATATTTAGAAATAAATCTAAAAGTGAACCTTGAAATAATAAGATGTGGCCACTGTCAACATGTCGATTTTGACTTATGAATACCGATTAGGGGTGGAGGTAAAATGATAATTCAGAAACATATGAAGATATAAAATCTCCAAAAGAAAAAAAACAATCATGGGCAAATAGAAAATGTTGCAACTAGTTAACAAGAAGACCAACTTTACAACAAAAATGTATCCTTTAAACAGGATTGAAGTTGGTCCATTTTCTTCCAATCCCGAGGACAGTTTCGACATAATACATATACAAGGTAAAGATATGCATGAATGCTTATCTAAATTATAACAATTATTTAACAAATGGAGTAATCTAAAACAAGGTGTATTCCCCCTTTAGAATAAAAGGATGAAAGAAACATGAGCAGATGCAAACGTGCTCGGACAAACTTATAAAACAAAACCAGGAAAGATCATACCTGGGTAAGTTAAAGAAAAACAACGGGCGGGATACAATAGTAAAGAACTAAACAAAATCTATTGGTCCATTTTTTGTAACAAATTTGTTTAAAAGCCCAGTCATATCAAGGAAATAGAACTAAGATATGAATATTAATGATGAACCATTAAGTGTACTATTCCCTCGCTCACCTCACCTCTAAGATGTGAGAATGTAGTAATATACTACCAGGAGGAATTAGATTAGGGTTTGCAAAATGTTCGGGGTTACCAAATAGTAGGACAATAGTCAAAAGGTTATAGAAATCTAAGTGCAAGTACTGTAAAAAAAGTATGGACCTAACGATATGTATTATGATATATTTTTGTAGATAAAATTAAGCTGTGAACGAGTCCTTGAAGAAGGTGCAAGATAGAAAGAGGCACCGAAACGCCGCGTCGACAATTTCGTTCCTATAACAATCCCTTGACTTGTGAATATGATGGTGTAATGTTTATGTTATGTTATATATTGCTAGATTAGCAAGTTTTAAGTACATTGTATGCTTTTTAATTTTACATTTTTTTCAATTTTATGGAAAACAATTGTGTATATGACTTGTACATGTTACTACCAAAATTTTATACTTTCTAATAAATGTATGAAAAATGTTTTAACAAACAGAAATGTTTCATGGTTTTTATGGTATCTTTAGGCCCCACATACACTTAGCTGTAAATTTGGTAACCGGTGCAACATTGCAACCCCTTTCTTTGTTGTAAAACATCCCCCATTTGGGATCGTAACACCACCTAGATTGAATGAATCCAGGAGAAGGAACTCTGTTTTTATTAGGTAATATATGTAAACAGAAAATATTTGGTACATTATGTCTATTTCTGTTAACCAAGGAGTGTGTATACATACCTCCCACGCTACAGATATCTACCTTCCAGAGAATAGGCCTAAACACTTCACGTTGTCTGTGTTCAAGAAATATATGGGGAATTTACGGATCCAGAGAAGTCTGTGAATACCCCCAAACCTGTCAATTATGCATGCTTAGGCCTGGGGATAAAAAAATGGAAAGAGGGAAAATGTACTGGTGCATTTACTCTAATTGTGTACAAGTTATCCCTCATCGCGACCTCAAAATCTCGGAATAGCGCTGTAATATTGCAGCTGGGCAAAAATGCAAAGCGCAGTTTCAATATTTCTGCAGTATTAACGCATGGAAATTCCAAGAAAAGATGAAGGAACTGACTTTAGTGTGTCAGAAGTGTCAGTGTCTCAACCCTACCTGACCAGTAAATCTCTACTCTGAAGGCACCACTTCCAGCGGATGACTGGTCTGATCAGACTTTGTGGTTATTCTTTTATAGGCTGGGGTGCTGAGGCTGCCTGTTGCTTTTTGCATTTAGTGAACATTACTATCTATAATACTGATTCCCTGTCTCCAGCATAACAGACCTCATTATACAAAAAATGGAATCTACAAAGTTAATTAGAGCTGTCAGCTAACTATGTTTATATTTTGAAGCCTATCTCTCTCACAAATTCTCCTCCATCGCATTGCTAGGCTCCACAAACCAAGACAAGATCAGAACATCTTTCTGGTCACACAAGCACCACACCAAAAGCGCGGCCCACGTAGGATCACATCATAAACACCAAAGGGGGTCAACTCTGTCTGTTGTATAACTTTTTTCGTACAGCATGGACATTCCAACTGGCATCAGTGGAATCCCCATCTCTCCAGGACAACAGAAGAACACAGCAGTGATTCCACATTTTTAAATTTTAAAGGAACCACATTACTACAGATCACAACAAATACAACACCCTGCCAATCACACACTTCCCACAGTGTAGTGTGCTACCCGTCCCGCACTGCACTTCAGTGCTCCACTACATAGCTGGCAAAGTTTCAGATTGCTTAAGTGTGACATTTTCAAATTTTTAGTGTCATTATGACTGACATTCAATGACTATGAGTGACACTGTCTCACAAGCAAAAATCAAGGAATGAAGACGCAGGAAACATATAAACATCAGAAATTACAGCCATTCCAGCAACAAGAAACTCAATGAAGATCTTAAAACTACTACAAAGCACCAGAAATGGAAGGACTCTATATGACATGAAACACAGACTGCATTGTTGCCCCATTTTAAGAGTGCTTAGGTGAGCAATTATCAAGTTTTCAGCGTACTTATAAATGACATACTACTACTAATAGTATGATACTAAGAGCAAAATCAAGCAATTAAGTACATTGAAACAGATAAAACAGAAGAAATTACACTCATTTGAGCAAGGACAAACAATAAAAAGAACTGCTGCAAAGCACCTGATCCTACTATAAAATGATTGTATGCCCACAATCTACTCACATTCCACATGATTTTACACTTGTGATCACTACTACTGCTTGCAAAACCACAGACAAATTGCATGCATACATTGACAGGAAACTAGTCGAGTATTCTATATAATTGTTCTGGGCCCTGCCAGCGTACCAGCAATGTCTTCCTGGGGGACCAGCAGGATTTGTTAAAAAACCTGATCCTGTCTGGTGCTAGTCACGCGCTGACCAGTGACAGAGCCGGGCAGGCTGCTGAGACATGAGTACATTAAAAGAGGCCTTGCCCTGCCAATAAACAAGATTTTCTAACCTAACAGTTACTGCATATTTAATTGTGATTTTAGACCGTGTGCGGTGCCTAAGTCTTTTTTTCATAATCATCAATGTTATTGTTCATGTGGAGTTTGCAAATAGAAACAAAACCAGACAATACCTCAGTCCACCTACTCTTTTCTTGCAAAGCAGTCAAGCATGGCAATTCAGAAACAGGCCGCTCGAGGCCGCAGTCAGCAGTACGAGCTGGATTCTTCCGTGGACCGCAGAACACCGGGCCGGCTGCATTCAGGGCGGCTCAGCTATGCACAGACTAAATGGTGGTGTGCTGTTCAGTCAATCTCAGCTACCCGCCGCTAGTGACGGTTTGACGGGTTGGGTGGTCCAGTCACGGGATGATTTCCATTTTGGATTTAGGTAGAGCTGCCTGTGCCACTGCATTGCGAGCAGCCAAGGAGCTTGAATTTATCCATGCTGGGCACACGCTGCGGGAATCAGGAAGTCCCGCGTCCTATCAAAGTATGAGGCTGACTGACAAAACTGTTACATTGTTAGCAGCTAGCTGTGAGCAGCTGCCTTAACCAAACCCCAACCCTCAAGCCTTCCGGTAGCAGCGCGTAGCAAGCTGCAATTCCAGATTCTAGTAATGACCTGCATAAGCAGCACTCTTGCTTGGCAGCTCAGGATGCGCTTATAATGCATGACTTTGCATTTCAGTGCGGTGAAACGGACCACCACACTTGAATGCATTAGTCTAACGCCCGATGCGTGGTACTTGGCAGGGCAGCCACTACGGGGTATGAACCACTACATTATTGCTGCAATCCACATCACTGTGTTCTGGGTAGAGGTTTGAAAACATACACAAAGCACTCAGCTAAGTAAAACAAATTCTTAGGAAACAAGCTCCATTTTGTGATTACCTGGACTCTTGTTTCTGGGAGGCTGATGGCGGCTGCCAGCTGCTCTCGGGTCTGAACGTCTGGGTAGTGCGTCACCCGGAAGATCCGCTCGAGCTCACACACCTGCTCAACAGTGAAGGTCGTCCGGATTCGCCGCTTCCCTTTTATCCTATCTGTGCATGAAGAGCATCACCAAAACAAACTATGAGACGCACTGAAGAGTTGAATGGACAGAAAACCCCAAAAATGTTTTAAACAAACGGTTCTTCGTTTTTTGTTGCCCCTCTCCCCTCCTCCAACTGAATCACTCCTAGAAGTCGGGGGACCTCCGCCTACGCAATTTCTATGATTCGAACCTCAAAGCAATACACAAAAATACAGAAATAAGAATCATAGTCCGTACTAGGTTCTGGTTTCTTTGCCTGGACTGCTAAGGCTACTGGCTTAGCTTTTGGTCCCCTATTTCAAATTCCTTCACCTTTAAAGAACGTTTTAAAACATTTTCAGTTTTATACGTTTGCTATTAAAGTATAGGTGCTTGCTTAATCTGCTGCTATTACTTGCCTCTACAGTTGCTGACCCCCTGAGTAGGCATTAACATAAAGTACCATCAGGAGCCAATGTAACCGAGAGTAAGAACCACTGTTTTAACCAAAGCAGACACCTAGATAACACATGCTTGTAATTTAATTTCTTTAGAATAAAAATGGTAATTTTCTGTTTAAAATTATGCAATGTCTCTACTACATCAAAATAATCTTCATTGCTTTATTTGAGGAGAGTCTACTTCTGTTAGTCATTCTAAGTTCAATGCAATATAAACATTTACAGTATTATTTTACTTCTCCATTTTTTAACATTAATTAAAAGTGCATCTTGACACTGTTGTCATGTTATGAAAACATCTTGCCCCCTTGCACCACCGGTCCAGACAAAGATTCACCATTCATGGATGAGAAAACAACTATCGGATCTAGGGGAATACTATGCCAGGACAGCAATCGGAAAGACCTTTACTTTGAGCAACTGCTGTTATCAGTAAGTATCCTCATATTCCCTTGGCATTGATTGTAATCACACTGATTACCTCTTGGGAAAGCAGTATCATGTTGGCTAGCATGAATCAACAAGAATCACAACAACAGTGTGCTTATGTGCCACCCATGCCTTTTTTCAGACACCAAACAATGCCTTGTGTACTACAGTTCTTCACAAATAAGTATCATATGCCTCACTGAGAGCTATAGTTACCCTGGGCTTGTAATGTGCACACTGGTATGTGGCAAGGTTCAGGTAGCAGCATTGCTGATATCATGTAAGTTCACACCCTAAGGGTGTTTTGACGGCTTACAAATGCTGCAATAACCATGTGTGTTCTGGTGGGTACAGTCTACCTATCCAAATAATCCTGCAATACAGCAACCTAGACCCACCAGTTGATGTTAACCAAGACAGCATTTTTCCCTGCCTTACAGGCCCAAAAGTCATAGACAGAGGTTCTGAAACACTGAACCGAGTCTAAACCATATTCATTGACTACTCAGACACTTCCTTAGCTTAAAACAGCCTGGGTGGAAAAAACCCATAAAGGAGCTCATGGTCATAAAAAGTCCCCAGATCACCCATCCTCCAAACTGAGATGTTCTAGGTGTGGACCTGGAAAGCTTGAATTAAGATTAATAGGGATAATCACAGGATAGCTATGTTGATGGCAGACTGGACGCTCATCAACAATACTCTGCAACTGCCAAGCTACTAGAAGAACAGTCTCTGAGATACCACTATACAGAGACCTGAACCCTTGAACTGCCAAAAGACCAACAAGAACTATTTGAAAAACTCCAGTGTTAACCACAGATTTAAAAAAATTGGGGGTGAACCTAATTTCTCGTGCAACAACAAGTGTAAATGATTGCCAGGGGTGGCGGTGCCTTTTCAGAATCAAATTTCACCTATTTTACTGAAAGCAGACATCATCTCGATAGAACAACCTTCTCTGTTTAACTTACACGTGCTAGTTGTAGCCAAGCCAAGACTAGTCCTGGGCAAAGCAGCCAGAAGGATGAAATAGGAGTCAACTGAGAATCTAGGGTGACTCTACAGCCCCCTACTTAACCAATAATCTACATTATACTATATGTTAATCTTTACTATACATTTTACTCCCTCATTTTGGCTCGTCAATACCACTGAAGGGAATCAGAAGGAAGACAAATAGAAGATAGCCAGGCCATGGAAATGAAAATGCATTGACACATTTCGAGAGAAGGAGTCTCCAAGCAGATAACTGGAAGCATTGCATCTTCTTATCCAAACATATTGACGAATGGTTGCCAATATACAGCATAATGGTGTGAAAGACTAGCGGACATAGGAAAAAGTGCCCTGAACCTGTAAATGCTCAAATCAAACATTGAGCACACCCATACTTGCTCCTTGAATAAAAGTAATACCCAATAATAATAGATGCTGCTCCATTTCGGAGTAACAGACATAGATCCATCAAAAAGCAAGTTTATCCTTGATGGTTTACTTAGCACACAGCAGCCTTGTCCAAATGGATCTGAAGGCTTACTCCACCACTGCAATAGAGAAACAGCAAGGTCTGCTGAATGTCTCACAGTGCTCACCAGGTTGAAGAACATGCTTAATCAGCTGGTGTTCACAACCTATATGTCATACGCTGGGCAAATGTGGTTTCCCCTGTCCTTTGGTTGTTTATGGAATTGCAATAATTGGCATGATTAGAGGGGCAGTACTACAAACTCATCCGATGCTCCCATAATAAATGTGGCAGTTTAAAGAACGGAGCGGAACTGCTTCTCCAGGCTTCCTGCTTGTCCTCTTAATGAGCACACACGCTGGGTTGTGATAAAAAGCGATGCTAACTGAGTGCGCATGCACCACAAAGAGTTGCCTGGAAAAGAGCAATGCCACGCGCTTACCTCTCAGTGGATAATTCTGAGCTACTAAAAGGGGTGTTGTAAAAAAGATGTACCAAGCAAAGTAATGGCTGATAATGCTGTGGCGCCATAGTTATAGATAAGACTGGCCTGTCTTTTAACAACAAAGGACTTGAACAACACTGAGCGTCTGACTCTAAAATGGCTGCCACTGATTTCACATGGACAAGCCCCGTGGCTGAAAACCCCCAGCCTCAGAACCACAGTGATCAACAACCTCGACCTACCCCTGTTCCCCACCCTTTTCCTGCGGAGTCTAAAATGCATGGCCGATCCCCGGTGGAGCTGCTCCGAGAGCTATAGGGGAGATTGGCTCTGGCACACCGCTTTGAGCGTCACCTACCCAGCCGGTTTTCGGACATTTGTCTCGTTTTCTCCTCCGCTGCTGCCCCCTTCCTTTGGACTCCCAACTCTCCCCGATCTATTTTTTTCCCTCCTCTTTGCTCTTTAATTGTTTTCCTGTTGAGACCTAGCTGTTTAGTTGATGCCCGGTGGAGCTACCCGATAGCTAAAGAGGAGATGGGCTGTGGACTTCATCCTCGGTCGTCACCTACCCAGCCGGACTTTGGGCAGACTCTTCTTCGTCTCTCAATCCTATCTACTCCTACCCCGTTACCCTTCTAAGCTCCATTGATATCGTCTTCTACTCTCTTGAAATGTTTTTCTAGTAACTGAAGTAAAGTTTAATTGATGTAATTTTGTAATTCCCGTGGAACCTTATGTAAAGCCCTCTGATACCTCCGGGTCTAGCCAGCGCTATATAAAATTCTCCCTCAAAAAAAAAAAAAAGGATGCAAAGAATAACAACCAAATGGCATCTTAGAGATCGAATCTAGTTGAAGAATAATGGGGGGAAAGCACGGGCGTGAAGATGGTATAATGTCTTGACCCGAGTTCTGATCTGATAGAAAGGTTCATAGCATGAGATCATCACCACATGCTCTGGCAGAAAATGATGCCCTGATGCACAGCTAGTAGTAATGACAGGCTTCACAGACCACATCATAAGAGAAAACACTCTGCAGGACACTTTCAGTATGGAAATGTGTCCTCACTGCTCTCACTCCACTTGTAGAAAACATCTTTATTAACTCAATGTAACAGCTAAACCTCTGAGTATGGACTGATGGAAACAGGCACCCTTTTCCGTATCAGTCTCTGGGACATTGACCTAAATTCTGCTAGCAGGAGCTGGGACCTTTGTACATATTCTTTTAGATTTTCTTGCTTCACCTTTATTTCAGACATTGTTGAGATATTCATGTCATGGTCTCACTGTGCCCTCTACTTAGATAGGATATCCAGTGCTAAAGCTGCATACTCTACTTTATAAGTCAAATTAGCAGCTTTTGCTTGTTTACACACAGGCTGGAATCACCAAGGCTGTCTGCAAAGACCCTTGGTTATAATCCACTTCCCTCCCTTGAGACCATAGAGCATGTAGCCTTCTCCTCTTTTGAAACATTAGAAATCCATACGCCCTCAAGGGACTTGATTTGAATGGTGCAGCAGGTGCAGTGGCTCTGGGGCCAAAAGCTCTAGGGACCCTACTAAATGCAGAATATTGCTACATTTTACTACTAAACAGGCAGTCACAAGTGTTGTTATCTAGCAGGCACAAGGGCCATGTTTTCAATCCTGCTGCAGATAAAGTGACACCAGGCCCAAAGCTCTAAGAACCCCTCTAAACACTGAATATTGCAATATGCTACTACTAAACAGGCAGACACAAGTGCAATTACCTACAGGCCATAGGGTCTTGATTTAAATGATGCAGGAGGTGCAGTGACACGGGGCCAAAAGTTGTCATAACTCCTCTAAACACCATATATTGCTATATTTTACTACTTTGGGCCCGATTCCGATCTGGGTCGGAAAGCTCTCCGACCGAGCCGGATCCGGAGTGTTTTCCGACCGAGCCAGACTCCCATAGAAGTCAACGGGAGCCAGTCGTACGACGCGTACATGGGCTCCCATTGACTGAATGGGTATGTCTCGCAATAAGGTGCCCCCTACAGTGGGTACGCGTCGGTGCAATCCACAACGTACATGCTTGTGTTGGGGAGACCCTTGGGTCTCCCCCTGTGTCCGAGTCGTAAGGCTACTGGTGACAGGAGGTCCGATGTGGACCGCTAAAGTCAACTTCCCAGACGTATTGCGAGCCGGAAACTTCGACTCGAACCGGCTGTCCGACGCGTGCATTGTACTGGGTCGTTCGTAAATCGCATCCATTGCACGGCACGGTTTGCTTACGGACGAGACGTACGGAGCGGTTCGGACCCGGAAACGGTTCGGTCGGAGAATTCGTGTTGCCCACATCGTACTTATTTGCTCGTACATCTGTACGAGTCGGGCGGAAAAAAAGTGTATGGCTTGTACTTTTTCCGTCCGGATTGCATTAGGTGCCCTTCCGAGCTAGATCGGAATCGAGCTCTAAACGGGAAGTCATACATGCAGTTAGCTTGCAGGCACTAGGGGCATAATTTGAATGGTACAGCAGGTGCAGTGGCACCGGGCCCAAAAGTTGTCAGAACTCCTCTAAACACATAATATTGCTATTACATTAATTAATTCTAATATTTCCCTCTTTCATTGTCTAAATGTTGCTACTACTTACCCACTCTATACCACTTAGTAACAGCCCACCTTTTTATACATAAACAATTCATAACACTTTAACAGACTTTGTGTAACTTATATTGTACAACTACTCAGCAAGCTACAACTTACAACAAAAAACAGCTTATTATTTATCACATAGGCGAAACCTAATGCATCTATCAATGCTTTTTGGAATTTACCACCTATATTTGAGCAAGAAAGAAAGTGGTCGCATAATGATCTCTCAGTTTACCACTGATGTCTCAAACATGGAATGCAGAATACTAGGGTTGCTTTCTCTTTCTCTGCTTGTCTAGAGTCTGTGTTACTCCAAATTGCAGTCTCCCAGATGCTATGGGGCACAAGTCTGTACCTTAAACAGGCCACAACTACATTTTGGATTAAACATTCCCATCTCCGTATGGAAGACCGCACGTCCTTTGTCTTTGTTCCCTATCAGGGTTCACCCTGTGTTTAGTTTCAGATTTTTTTAAATTTTGGAAACCTGTAAGAGATTGAGTGTGCTTATATAACATACAAACTGCATTATTATCAAAAATCAGGATTTACGTTCAAAGATAAGACAATATCTTTTTGTCTTTTTCGTTGGTGTGCAAAATCATAATTCCAAATGTGTCATTTGTCAAAATTAATATATTTTTTTCAATTTCTCGAAAATGTACACAAATGTATTTTTTGTTGTTACAACTCTGCAATTCAATCTGCAGGGGGATATCTGTAAAATGTCAGCTTGGAACAGAAGCACATCCCTCCAAAAGACCTGCGCGAATAGACTCTACAAGACGATAAATCAAAAGAGGGAAGGAGGCTATTTACCCGAGAACGAATTTTCATGCAGCTCACACATTTCATCACTTTCCTCTTCCTGGCATGTTTCTTCTAAACTCTTCTCTTGGTCCAGGATGTGAAAGGTGCATGGGTCAGTCTCACTGGACTTCCTGTCCTGTTCTAGTGAAGCCAGACCAATCCTGCCCACCGTAGTCAACCGTGTCTCGGGGGATGAAGGCCGTAAATGTACATCTGTGAAGATATTGTAACATTTACAAATACACTAATGTTTGTAACACATACACAGAGGTACAAAAATAAACATTGGAACAACTCGATCCACATTCTAAATTGATACAATCTGATTCAGTTTTGATACCTTGTAATTTTAGTCTGTAATGATTAGAAAGCGCAGCAAATAATAAATCACTGTAGAACAGGGTCATATTGCCTTACACTCCTCCAAAGAACATTAAGATAAAATAATGTAACCACATGTTGAGGAAGCACTGTTAAATAATAAAAAAGAGAATTTACACAATTATGGCAACTAGAATTCACAATTATTTTCTAGGCTTCTCTGCACTGGGGTATACACCATTCTTGATTCATTGTATAATTTTTTTCTGCTACAGGATTTCCGTACAAGGCCATTTTTGTTTATTTGTTTTTTAAAGTCCAAGTCATTTTTGTCCTGGTTAAGTGAGCTGGTCAATGGAACCCCGAGTGGTCCTGAATCTCACAGTTCTCTTGTTATTGTCGCTAATGATTCTTAGTTTATAGTCTAGGATGTGACTTGTTCTTCGTTGTCCTATCATGCCAAGATCTGTTTTGTTTTTAACCAGTTGTGGCAGATATCAATGATCTCATTCATTGTTCTTTGTGTCCCTTCTTTGATGTATTGGCTTCTTTCTCTGTTTGGATTGCTCTTTGCACCTTGGTATACTTAGTGCTTTAAGTGAATAAATCAGGTTGAGCTGAATAATACCTCTTGTCTTGGGGAAATTTGACAGCAATGCTTGGGCACTGATGGCCAGATTTACAAACAGCATAAAGCAATACTACCTACATACTGCAAAATGCAATTTAAAAACCTATGCGCGGATATCTCCACCTCCACCTCTCCTATCTTTTCTGACCGGCGATCTATGCAGATGGAAGTTTAGTACTTATTAGTAAATGTAGGGGGCAAGAATACTCCCCTACAAAAGAGGCTTAGAAAGCATAACACCTACTGAGAGTGGGAGTGATCAAGTTAGAGTTGGGTGGTGGGATGGTTACTATCTAGTTCTTTGTTTGATAATACTAGGAGAAGAAATGAACGCACGAGAGAGGCTGGAGAAGCATTGGACCAGCGGCGTCCTTGCCCAGCTGTTTCCTGGTCTTGGCTCTGGGAGGATCACAACATCCAGCCTGCTCACTTCCTACTTGCAGCGCATGGCCGCCTAGTTTGGGCAGAGCCTAGTGGCCTTTAGCTACACAAGGGCATTCTCGGCGATTATGGGCAAGCACAAGGATTGCCGTGCACGTCTGGGGGGTGGAATAGCGGGAACGATGGATGCTTTCTTAACCAGGGCTGAGTCGGTTTTGACCCACAAAATCCAGCTAACTGAAAGGCGACGCTCACTGGATTGCCTTGTTTCCGAAAAGAGTTCTTCGACAGGCCATCTACATATGACTAATTCCCCGGCACTCCCCTCTTTTTATGGTCTCTCGCATGGTCTTTCGCATGCCGACGTCAACAACCTGATTGGGGCTGGGTTGTCAGTAGACCAGGCATCTGTGCCTGTTGTTGCTGATTTTGTTGGCTCAGCCGTCCAAGAGGAGCCCACTGGTCATGAGTCTGTACCCATGCACGGAGATGCAATGCTGGTGACATCTCTTTCTTCTACGCCATTGGGTGTGAGCTCAACTTCTTTTCTTAATCCCCCTGAGCTACCAGCTGAGGTTCCGTGAATTCTGAACACGTTTCATAAAGGTCATGGTTTTGTTACGAATTTGATATTAGCGAACCGTAACTAGTTAGTACGACAAGTGAATGAAAATGAAAAATGAATGAAAATACATTTCTACAGCGCGATTGCTGCCCTGGGGCGTCCAAGCGCTAGGGAACCAGAGGGGGATGTAATGAGGCTGACAGAGACCAGGAGGAGGGGGGGGGCTGGCATGATTACGGAGATTTGAATAGATGGGTTTTGAGTTGCTTGCGGAAGGAGGCAAGGTTGGGATTAGATCTCAGATGAAGGGGGAGAGAGTTCCAGATTTTTGAGGCGTTGAAGGTGAACATTCTTCCACCTGCTCTAGACCTTTTGATTCTGGGGACTGTTGCCATAAAAGCCTGACTAGAACGTAGTTCACGGCCTGGGTGGTATTGGCTGACTAGGCTGCGCATGATTTTTGGGCCCGAGTCCCAGAAGGCCTGATGGGCGATGCACATTGTTTTAAAGATGACTCTTTTTCGTACTGGTAGCCAGTGAAGGCTGGTCAGTGCCTTTCTGACTGGAGTTCTTCGTGGAATTTGCAGTAGGGTGCGGGCCGCACAGTTCTGCACCAGTTGTAATCTATTTAATGTGTACTCTGGGGCTCCCAGATAAAGGACGTTATTTGAGTCCAGGCGTGATTGAATTATGCCCTGAATAGCTGTTTGTTTAGCCTCCATTGGGAGCAAGGGGAGGACCTTCTTCAATGTCCGGAGAAGTCCAAAGCAGGTGGCGGAGAGCTTTGTGGCCTGGGTGTTAAAGGTAAGATTCCTGTCCAGCCATACCCCCAGGCTTTTGATGTTATCTTGCGGAGCCGGGGGGGGGCCTAGACAGGTGGGCCATAATGACTTGAAGAGGGTCGGATCAGCCGGGCCTATCAGCATGAGCTCCGTTTTGTCCCCATTCAGCTTTAGTGAGGACAGCGTCATCCAGGACTTCACCTCCTCCAGACATTTGGTTAGGCCCCCCGATGGAGAATGTTGGGCTTCCTGCGCTAGGGAGACCACCAGCTGTGTGTCGTCCGCATAGGAAATGATCTTAACTCCATACGGACGAACTACCTCAGCCAGTGGCCTCATATAGATATTAAAAAGCGCAGGACTTAGAGAGGAGCCCTGGGGGACTCCACACTTCATAGGTATGCTGGAGGAGACGGCTTGTCCGTCAAACACCTGGAACGACCTGTCGCTTAGGAAGGATTTTATCCAGAGCCAGGCCTTGTCCACAATGCCGACGTTTGCTATACGGCTCAGTAAGGTGTTATGACTGACCGTGTCAAACGCCGCGCTGAGATCAAGGAGGACCACTGCCACTGATCCTCCTTGATCGATGATTTTCCTGGACTCCTCGACAACCATAAGGAGGGCAGACTCTGTTCCATGCTTCGGCCTGAATCCTGTCTGGGTAGGGTCTAACAGCTGATTGCTTTCCAAATAGTTGACCAATTGGAGATTGATGTATTTCTCCGCGATTTTGCTTACCCAGGGGAGTAGTGAGATCGGGCGGTAGTTGGCAAAGTCCGATGGATCTAGATAGGGCTTTTTTATTAGTGCTCGGACCATTGCCTTTTTCCAGGCAGGAGGAACAGTGGCAGAGTCAATGGACGCATTCACTAGGTTCTTGATGATGGGTAGAACCGTCTGGGATGCAAGTAGCATTGTCTCTGGGGGGGCCGGATCTGTTGGTGAGCCGGATTTCACTTTCCGAGCTGTGGATTCAGTTGTTTCTAGGTCCATACAGGTGAAGTGGTCGAGCGTGGGTGGAGAGGCTAGCTCAGGGTCTGACCCTCCGTTGATGTTATGAGGTGACGGAGAGGCAGTGCTGGTTGGAAAGGCAGTGTATATTTTGTTCACTTTGGCCGAGAAGAATTCTGCCAGGTCGTTACATTGGGCGGTTGATTTCTCCTCGTGAACACTAGAGGGGGGTGGTTTAATCAGGGTCTGCAGGGTTTGGAAAATTTCCCTGGGTTTGGAAGTTGAGGTTAGGATCTTATTCGAGAAATATTTTGTTTGGGCAGTTTTTATCTCCTCTTTATAGGTTTTTATTTCTTCCCGATATCGGGTTTTGTCCTCCATAGAGTAGTTTGATCGCCATTTCCTTTCTGCTTTTCGGCAGTGTCGCTTTTTGTCTCTAAGGGCTTCCGTATACCATGGGGCTGTTTTGTGGGAACGTTTAGCCGATGATTTCTTGAGGGGGAGAATGGTCTCAAGGGAGTGCAAAATCCAGCTTTCGTATTCCTGGTTTGCCAGACAAGGGTCTTCATTATTTGAGGGGGGGTTTTCCAGTAGTTTGTTTATCCATTCATCTACTTGTATCCGTGCCCACAATCTCGCGTATCTAATCGACGGGGTAGGGGGAATGGGTTTCTCAGTGAGCCAGATGAGGGGCACCAAGGAATGATCAGTCCAGGGGAGGGGGACAGGGGGTTCAGTTGATAGCTCCGCACAGTTGCTAAATACTGGGTCCAAGAGGTGTCCCTTTGTATGGGTAGGAGTGTTCACTCGTTGAATAAGTTGTAGTGCGGCCAGGTCATCAGTCAGGGTAGTGGCCGTTGCGTCTGATGGTGAGTCGAAGTGTAGATTAAGGTCACCTAACACGATGAAGTTGGCAGCAGCGCAGATGCGAAGTGCTACTGTTGCTGGGAGACTACTATGAAATTGTTTCGGAGGGCCGGGTGGGCGGTATATCAAGGTGCCCGAGAGGCAGTGGTTGGGGGAAAACTCCAGCGCGAAAGCTAAGTTTTCACAATCTGGGATGTTTTCCGTGATAAGTCGGCAGCGATATTGGTCTTTTATTATAATTGCTAGTCCTCCCCCTCTGCCATCTAGGCGGTCTTGACGAGTGATTTGATAACCAGCGGGGAGAGCGGCAACCACATCGGGATCAGAGTCGGACGTTAACCATGTTTCCGTAAGAAACAGTGCGTCTGGCTTGCGTTCTTCTAGTAGGAGGGATATTTCCAACCTGTGTTTGGGGAGGGATCTGCAATTTAAAAGAAGCATGCGGTATTCGTGGCGTGGGGGTTTTCTCTGCCTTGTGGGGAGGGAAGCACTGCATTTTGGACAGCTGGCAGGAAGGGGTGTGGTATCAAGAGCGTACCTTCGACAGTCATGTTCCAAGGGTCTCAGGTCGTGAAGGGCGGCCGAACTGTAGGCCAGGGTCTGGTTTGCCTGGGTGGTAAGTGGTATGGCCCCTGGCCCAGACTCGGCGCGGACGAGCGCAGACGAGCTTGCCTTATGCGCGCCTTCGGCGCGCATTCGTCGCGCCCGCTGCGCTTCCTGAAAGGACACATTTTTATAGGCAGTGATCAGGAAGTGCACAAGGGGGCGTTGTCTGTCCGGTGGGCGTGGCCTATGTGGTCCCAATGGCGGCGAAAAATAAACAAACACTCTCCGGTGGCAGCGTGTTGCTCAGCTGGCCTCCCGGGGGTTTGTGCAGTGCGAGGTGCTCAGGAGGGGGGTAAGTGCAGCGGATGCTGGATTAAAACAGAGCAAATACAGTTTTAAAAGATGTCAGCGTTTCCGTTTCTACTCCCGGCTCAAGCCTCAGGAGGTTCCAATTTTAGTAATAGCAGCGCTAGTATTCAGCGCGCTTTTATAGCGAGGAACGAGTGAGGGGGGCGTGGCCTGTCCGGTGGGCGTGGCCTATGTGGTCCCAATGGCGGCGAAAATAAACAAACACTCTCCGGTGGCAGCGTGTTGCTCAGCTGGCCTCCCGGGGGTTTGTGCAGTGCGAGGTGCTCAGGAGGGGGGTAAGTGCAGCGGATGCTGGATTAAAACAGAGCAAATACAGTTTTAAAAGATGTCAGCGTTTCCGTTTCTACTCCCGGCTCAAGCCTCAGGAGGTTCCAATTTTAGTAATAGCAGCGCTAGTATTCAGCGCGCTTTTATAGCGAGGAACGAGTGAGGGGGGCGTGGCCTGTCCGGTGGGCGTGGCCTATGTGGTCCCAATGGCGGCGAAAATAAACAAACACTCTCCGGTGGCAGCGTGTTGCTCAGCTGGCCTCCCGGGGGTTTTGTGCAGTGCGAGGTGCTCAGGAGGGGGGTAAGTGCAGCGGATGCTGGATTAAAACAGAGCAAATACAGTTTTAAAAGATGTCAGCGTTTCCGTTTCTACTCCCGGCTCAAGCCTCAGGAGGTTCCAATTTTAGTAATAGCAGCGCTAGTATTCAGCGCGCTTTTATAGCGAGGAACGAGTGAGGGGGGCGTGGCCTGTCCGGTGGGCGTGGCCTATGTGGTCCCAATGGCGGCGAAAATAAACAAACACTCTCCGGTGGCAGCGTGTTGCTCAGCTGGCCTCCCGGGGGTTTGTGCAGTGCGAGGTGCTCAGGAGGGGGGTAAGTGCAGCGGATGCTGGATTAAAACAGAGCAAATACAGTTTTAAAAGATGTCAGCGTTTCCGTTTCTACTCCCGGCTCAAGCCTCAGGAGGTTCCAACAAGTATGAGTGTTTTCATCACGTTAGACCGATGGATTCACTACGTATTTAGGGGTTTGGTTCTGAACCCTTGGGTTCCATTTTGTGTATGGCAGCCATTTTGTGGTTGCCCTCACATAGGCCGATGACTGTGGCTGAACAAGTCCTTTAAGTACATATACCTCCAGTTCGTGCTGACTCCTGTTTGACCTGAGTGAACTGACCCTGTTGCCTGAAGCTGACCTTGTTAAACCAGTTCCTGCCCTTTAGCTGATCAAGATTAAGGATCAGAGCACAGGACATCGTAAACCTTTATTGCACACAAATATGCCTTATCCTACTCGCACCTGTTTCTGCTCCTTTCTTTATGGTCTGTTTACGATGGGGATTTGCCCTTTTTTATTATGGGTTCATTCGACCTGTCTTAAGAAGAATGTTGGGTTTGACCAATGATTGATCATGGGCCGGGTAACTGAAAAGTGGGTTTTACCGTCATGCGATACTTTGGGTGTGGATACATGTGATTGGACAGTTTGTAAATGTTAGGTATTTGTCTGGAATGTGATTTTTGGCATAAAAAGGGATGACTTGCTTTGTAAAATTGAGCAGTCTCCTGAGAACTCATACCGTGATGACTTCTAGGACTTCTGTTACTGGCTGCAGCCAATAAATTTGATCTTTGACGCCACCGAGAAGAGTCCTGTGTCTCTGTATTCTAAGACAGGTGATACCCAAAGACTTTGGGCGTGCCCCTGGCGCCGCCGGGTCTTAAATAACCCGGTTCTTCAGTTGGCGCTTCCAACGTGGGGCGACTTCAGCGGTACCGGTCCAAGCCTGAAGATCGTGAGGACCTTCGTGAGGAAATTCTGGAGGTCGGCCACCACTTCATCGACCCCGACATGTCGAATGTGGACTGAAGGTCTTTTCTGCGAGGCTTCCCGCTTTCCTGACGGCTACGAGGGACTGCTGCCCTGACTGTCGCCCTGTCTTGGACCCATTTGTGATGCTTTGTACGGCGAGACGATAGACGGGTTTTCTGGTGGCGTGACTGATACCTCAGTTAAGTATAAGTGGGTCGCTCCCAGTCCTTAGTTTTTGGTTCTTTGGTTCTTAGTTGGTTTGGTCCTTAGTTTTGATTTGAAAATTGCAATTTCCAAAGCCGAGGGTCTTGTATATTTACGAGTGTATCGGTAGAGATAATCCTTTGAAGTTTGAAGCTCGATTAGTGAGCGAAGATGCCTAATCGTAGCAAATTTGGTACTTGGTTTGGTTGTGGTTGTAACAGGGATTCCCGATTGGAGGATTCATGTCCAATACCTCCAGTTGGAACTCCGACTTATGAGCTCTACTCTAAACACGGCGTGGGCCACATTATGTTCAATGAAGTATGGGTCCGATACACTAGGAAAGACGGTGTTTTAAAATGGCCACATCATGGTAGCTATGACACAGAGATTCTAGATAATTTGGAAGTTAAATTGTTTAGGAAGAAAGCCCGGCCGGCAATGTTTGACTCCTTTCGCCTTTGGCGTAAAGAAGCCAGACAACGAGAAATTAAACAAGCTAAAAGAGATAAAAGAGAAAAGGATGTATCAATAATGCAAGCTGCTAGGCAGTTTAAAGAAAACGAAGAAGATAAAGCAATTGAGGTGTCAGATAGGCAACATAATATGGCTATTGATAAATGTTATCCAGCATTGCCATCTCTTCTTGAGAGTGCAACGAAGGATCCTGAGAAGGATCCTTTGATGTCACATTTGATGAGAGTGCCACCCCCTTATGCACAGAGTGCTACGGCACCTCCGCAACCTCCAGTTGCACAACCTCTTGTTGCTGTTCCGCCACCGGCTCCTCCTCAGCTGGTTCTTCCTCCTACGGCGCAGCCACCTCTGGGGCCGCCGACTTTGCTATCGGTTTTGTCTGGAACTACTTTGCTTTATTCTCCTGTACCTTCAACTTCTCTTGCTACTAACCCTACGCTTCTATCACCTCAAAATACTTTGTCTCCTGTCCTTATGACAGCTTCTCCTTCTGCTCGACAACGAATGACTGATACTGTTACTGGTCTTTTGTCTCCTTTCTTTGGGTCATTGAGTATGACCCCTGTTTCTGCACGTAAACAAATGCGTAGTCAGCTACCTGGTCCCGAAGAACGGGCAGTGTTAGATCTCTTGGCTTGCAGATGGGTTTCGAATGTTTCGAGGTATAATTTAGAGTCAGTTATGGATGTCTTCCAACAGTGGGAGGCACCGAAACAAAGGTACGTTTTTGATGTTATGTGTACTTTCCTTCGTGAGGAATGGGAAGATAATGATTTGGGTTCAGTTCCTGTAGAATTGCTAAATGTCCAGTCTGAGTTTGCGAAAGGGACAATAGTGGGTCCCGGAATTGAGAATGCAGTTGCGATGGTACTTGCGTTAAGGAGCGATTTCCCTTCTCAGCGACTGTTTGAGCCTGATTCCGCAGTTAGGAGGAAAGTGAGACAGTATCCGATGAGAGAAGTTCCTCCAGTATGGCGCGAAGAGGTAGCTGCTGGTCCGAATAATGTTCCCCCAGCTATACCAGCACATTTTCAAAGAGTATGGGTACATGTGCCATGGAAGAGAGTAGAAGTTTTGGCCCTTAAACAGTCTTTGCCTGATCCCCGTAAAAATCCAGCTGGCTATTACAAAGAATTGTCCCAGACAGTTGCCGCATGCATCATGAATTTAGCCGACATAGATATGCTGTTGGGTAACGTAGTACCTCAACCTCTTTGGGCAAAGATTCGTCATGAGGATCATGCAGTTGAGTTAGGTGACACATGGCTCAATATTGCTGCTGCAGACGCTAGACAGGTTGGTGGTGCTAAACCTGAGGCTTTAGTGGCAGATCTACCTGGCAGAATTATAGATCTTATGAAAACGATGATGCCTGCGTTACGAGTAAATTGGGACAAGTTAGCAGCATGTAAGCAAAAGAAGGACGAAAGTGTATCTGATTTCTTCACTAGGTTTGAAGAGACATTTATAGATCATAGTGGTCAGGATATGAGTACGGAAGGTGAGCAAAGATTGTTCGTAGATAAGTTCGTCTTTAACTTACTGCCTAAACTATGTAATAAGTTGAAAGATTCTGAAAGTTCTTGGGCTGTTTCTTCGTCGGCCCAGATATTGGCAACTGCACAGTACTATGAGAATAGGGATAAGGATGAGAAAGATAGAGTAGAGAAAAAGACTAAGGGGCATATTATCAAGGACAGGCGATACATTATCGCCTCTTTTATCGGCAGGAAACTGCTGATAAAGCGGCGATAATGGCCTTGATAATATGCTCTATGAATTCCAATCGAAGCCCATGTTAGATGTGTTCACATCTAACATGGGCTTCGATTGGAATTCATAGAGCATATTATCAAGGCCATTATCGCCGCTAGAGGCGATAATGTATCGCCTGTCCTTGATAATATGCCCCTAAAGACTTAAAGACGAAGGTTCTTTTACAGCAGGCGTATCCGCCTCGCTCGAATCAGCAAGAATCACAGCAACGCCCACAGTTTCAGCAACCTCCGCCATTCCAGAGCCCGCAACAGAACGTTGGGTATTTTCCTCCGAGACCACCCTTGGGTTTGAATCAGTGTGCGTATTGTAAGGAGGAAGGTCATTATAAAAATGAGTGCCCTGTGTTGCGACAACGTGCGAGTGGTATGCCGGCCCCGAGAGGTCGTGGTGGTTTTCAACAAGTGTCAAGGGGTAGAGGACGTGGTGCGTTTCCTCAGAACGAACGTTCCTTTCCCCCACAACATTCTATGAATTGCTTTGATCAACAGAAAATGACATCTGGTCGGTCGACTCAGTACTATGCTGATGACTATTATGTCAAAAGTGAGAATGCTGACTATAATGATTGCTAGGACAGCCATGGACAAAGAGAGGGAGTAGTGTCGGTTCCAGTAGATCAGAGTGGGCCTTATGTTGCAGTAGCCACATCGGGTGTGGTAGAGCCTTTTCTTTTGGATACTGGTGCAGCGAACAGTTCTATCATGCTCTCTAAACTCCCTGGCGCACCTTTGTCTGGCTTAATGAATGTTTCGGTAGGATTCTCTGGCGCCCCAGTTCGTAATCCAGTTTCTAGTCCTTTGTCTCTTTCTATAGGGCCTTGTGAGTTGGAAGCACCTCTCATTTTAACGACAGGTTGTGGTGAGAATTTGTTGGGTTTGGATTTGTTGAAAAGGTTGCATGCAACATTACGTTGTTCTCCTGCGGGAGTACAGCTTACATTGGGTAAGAAAGTGATCTCTCGGATGTATTTGTCTAAAGATCGGCTTCCACCAGAATTGCGTTCTCTCCCTGATACTCTTTGGGCTACTGGTCCTAATGATGTGGGTCTTTTGGAGATTCCACCTTACGTTGTAACGCTTAAAGCGAATGTCAAATTGCCACGTATCCCCCAGTATAGGATTTCCAGCGATGGTGAAAGAGCGCTTTTAGCTATCATCTATGATTTGATTGAGAAAGATGTGATTGAAGAAATGAGAGGTAATGTGTGTACCAGTCCGGTTTTGCCTGCCCTAAAGCGCACTGACTCTTCTCAGCCACCTGTTTACAGGTTTGTGATCAATCTTAGAGAGGTTAATAAGATTGTCGTGCCACAGTTTCCAGTTGTTCCGGATATTACTGCTTTGTTGACTTTGATTCCTGCTTCAGCTGCTTGGTTTTCGGTTATAGATCTGAAGAATGCTTTCTTCAGCATTCCAATTGCCGAGGAAAGTAGAGATATTTTTGGCTTCTCTTTAGGAGGCCGAAGCTTCCGGTTTAAGAGAGCTCCTCAAGGCTATTGTGAAAGTCCTTCTATTTATAGCCAGGCTTTGAAAACTCAGCTTGATACTCTTACGTTGTCTGCTGGTAGTGCTCCTATTCAGTATGTTGACGATTTGTTAGTGGCTGCTGATGATGAGAAAACTTGTAAAGAAGCTACTCTTTCTTTGTTGCGACATTTGTCGGACTTGCATCATAAAGTGTCATCTTCTAAATTGCAGTATTGTCGCCAAGAAGTGACCTACTTAGGTCATCTCTTGTCGAAGGAGGGAAGAAGGTCGACCCCAGAACGAATTCAAGTGATTGCTCGAATGACTGTGCCAAGTACACAGAGAGAAGTGCGTGCTTTCTTGTGTATCCTGTCGTATTGTAGACAGTGGATTCCAAATTTCTCTCTATTGGCAAAACCTCTGTTGGCTTTGACTTGTAAAGATACACCGAATCCTCTTCCGTGGTCTGACGATTGTCAGAAAAGTTTTTCTGAGTTGCGTGATGCATTGTGTTCTGCTCCTGTGTTGGGTTCTCCAGACTATAACAAGCCTTTCACGTTGTATGTGCACGAGAGAGAGGGATGTGCGTTGTCAGTGTTGACACAACCTTTTGGGGACAAGCAGCGTCCATCCGCGTATTTCTCATCAACTTTAGATCCGGTAGCTATAGCATTGCCAAGTTGCTTGAGAGCTACAGCGGCAGCGGCTATTTCTATCCGACAGTCTGCTGGACTGGTGATGGATAATACGTTGGTTGTGATGGTCCCACATGCAGTGGATACTTTGTTAAATTGAACCAAGACTCAACACCTTACTAGTGCGAGGTTGTCGGGTTATGAATTGACGCTTTTGGCTAGTCATGTGCACATCAAGCGGTGCAATGTGCTGAATCCAGCGACATTATTGCCGATCTCTGTGGATACAGATGGTCAGGAACAGCATGATTGTCTTTTGAGGACGGAAGAGGAAACAAAAGGGAGAGTCGACTTGAAAGACACTCCTCTTTTGGATCCTGATGGTACACTATGGGTTGATGGATCATGCTACAAGCTCCCGAATGGTGATACGACTGCAGCATATGCCGTAACAACATTAAGTACAGTTGTTGAAACTGCACGAGTGAGCCATAATTCAGCACAAGCAGCGGAATTGATTGCATTAACGAGAGCGTGTGTTTTGTCTGAGGGAAAGAGAGTGAATGTGTACACCGATAGTCAGTATGCGTTTTGTGTTGCCCATAGTTTTGGACGCTTGTGGAGAGAGCGTGGATTCCTTACTTCCCATGGAACTAAAATCCAGCATGGACAATTGGTGAATGAGCTTCTAGAGTCACTTACTTTGCCGAAGCAAGTTGCGATTGTGAAGTGTAGTGCTCATCGGAAGGTTACGGATGATGTTGGCCGTGGTAATGCGTTTGCGGATGAAGTTGCGAAAGACACAGCAAGAAATCTGATGAGTCGAATGTATGTGGCAGGCCCTGCGAGATGGATTGGTGATGTTGGAATGTGCGAAGATACGATTGAGAGTGTGAAATCGATACAGGCTGAAGCTACTGAAAGTGAGAAGAATGTTTGGAGAGAAACTACGGGTAGCTTGGATTTGACTGGTTGTTGGGTTGAATTGTCAGAACACCAAAGATGGATGTTGCCAGATGCGTACGTGCTTGCAGTGGTTACTATGGCACATGGTTTGTCTCACATCAGTGTGAAAGGGATTTGTAAGTTGTTGGCTCCAGTATGGCAGAATGCTGGAATTTCCAAATGTGCGGAGTATGTGGCCAAGAAGTGCATGGTGTGTTTGATGTATAATCCTGGCAAGGGAACTCCAACTCCAGCTGGTCACTTTGCGCCTCCGACGTATCCGTTTGAGGTTCTGCAATTGGATTTTATCCACATGGAGAGGTGTAACAACCTGAAATTCGTCCTTGTAGTTGTCTGTGCCTTTTCTAGATGGGTATAGGCATAACCCCTAAAAGACAATACGGCCTTGTCCACAGCTAAAGTCTTGCTCAAATAATATTTCCCTAGGTTTGGGTTGCCAAGGATGGTGTGGAGTGATAATGGGAGTGAATTTGTGGGGAAGGTTATGAAGAGAGTGTGTGAGGGTTTGGGAATCCGACAGAAGTTCCATGCTGCAAATCATCCCCAATCAGCTGGACTAGTGGAATGTTACAATGGCACTTTGAAGCTAAAGTTAGCCAAAATTCAGGCGAGTTCTGGTCTCCAATGGCCAGATGCTTTGCCGTTGGCACTTTTGTCAACTAGAACTATAGTACATTCCCGGATTGGCCTTAGTCCCTATGAAATTGTTTTTGGCCGTCCGGCGAATGTGTGGGGAGTGCCGAGGCCAGTGAAGTTTAGTGACATCGAATATCCTGTGTTGGTGGACTATTTGTATGATTTGACGGCTAAATTGCGTGTCTTGCATCAACAGGTTCATGATAACTTGCCACCAGCATCTGTGGATCTAGGTCACACTATCAATCACGGTGACTGAGTCCTAGTGAGGAATTTTCAGCGGACCAAAAACGAGCAGCCCCGCTAGACCGGCCCCCACCAAGTGCTCCTGTCCACAACAACTTCGGTGAAGGTCTTCGGGAAGAAAAATTGGATTCACGGCGTACATTGTAAAAGGGTGCCTTTACCTCTGCCGTACGACCAGTGGATCCGTGATGGTGTTGGTGATTCAGAGACAGAATGAGTGCCGAAGTTCATGCCGTTTAGCGATGCACATTTAGTAGGGACAAATTCTGAACGAGAGGACGACGACATTCTACAAGCAGCTGTACCTCCACCATTGAGATTGGACACCACTGAGCCTGAACTTTTGTTTCTTGATCACACAGTGCCTGGTAAAGGCCGTTATAATTTACGACCGAGAAACAATTGACAATTAAAGTTGAATTTTGTTTTTCCTCCTTTTGCTTTTGGAGAACTGCACTCTCTCATCCAAGAAACTGTTTTGGCCTATTTTTCTATTTCGAACTGCCATCCGAGCTCAGCTGTAGGGTCGCGGTATAAAGACTTGGGATTGCAGGCCATAGACACAAGGTCGACGGTTCTGGTTGGTTTCAGGGCGTTCCCTGGACTGACAGACGCATTCCTTAGCACGGAAGAACCAACTGCCGCGAACAGCACGGTTAGAGGATGGCGTTTCCTGGGACAGAGAGAGCTGCTGAGAGAAAGAACTCTAAAATTAAACTGTGTAAATTAATGTACAGCAAATGTTTTCTGATAACATGTGTCCTGATGTTTTTAAGCATGACGTTAGCATTGGCGGGTGGGATTGTTTTCGCTACCCAATTGACTTCTGCACCCACCTCCCAGCCTATGTCTTTTTCTACTGCTACTTCTGTGCATTCTTTTCATGTCCTACCTGAACACGAGCAGATTAGGAGGTCAGAATTTGTACATAACACATTCATACAGCTACTACACCAGCATCAGTTGGTAGTGAACATTACTAATTGCTGGGTGTGTGGTCTTATGCCACATACTACAGGTAGAGTTGTTCCTTATCTGATTTTACCGTTTAGTCAGAATGGGTCGATATGGGCTTTTCAGACTATGTTCATTTACGCCCTGGAAATATATCCTCTACATTCCATGAGAGATAACTTAAGTAATCAAGCTTTGGTGAAGGGAGTTATGAATATGAGCAGAGATATCGGCACGTATAGGACTATTCCTAAGGAAGAGTTAGCGGCTTATGTTGGATGGAACACGACTGGTTACAGTGTTAGTCTGAGTGAAAGGCAGAAACGAAAGAGGTTACCTCCGATTTAGGTCGTACCCCACCGAGGTCAATTTTGTATGCAAGGTATTGGCAAAAATCCGAAAGCTCAGCTGGGGAAGAGTGTTTGTACTCAGACGTACGTTTTTACGTCTCAATCTTCCCCGCCGTTTTTGGCAGCGAAGGGCACATATTTTGTTTGTTACAACAGAGCATATGCATGGTTGCCCCCTGATGTTTCGGGAACGTGTTATGTTGGATACTTGTTGCCTCCTACGTATACTGTTGCTTCAGATTACCACAAGACGAGAGTTGTTAGAGGTGTCTTCGATCAGGAAGATACTGCTGGACAAGAAGTGGGAGACTTCTTTAAGGGTTTCCTACCGTTTTGGGGACCTATGGCTAACAGTAGAGGTTTACGACAGTTGACGAGAGTGGCTGAATCCACCATAAACGAAACTGCTGGTGCCCTTAGTAATCTGACAGCTGAGCTTCAAGTGGATCGCCTTATGACGTTACAAAATTGTATGGTTTTAAACGTCATACTCGCAGATCGAGGTGGAGTATGTAAAGTGATCCAATCGAGTTGCTGCGTTTTTATCCCAGATAATGCTCCGACAGTTTACGAGGCCATTTCCAGGACACATAAGATCTCCGAGTCTATACATGTGGACAAAGGAGATTGGTCGTTGATTGGATGGTTTTGGGAACTGTTATCGACCTGGGGATGGAAGATTCTGATGATCATTGGGATGGCTTTAGCGATTCTTTTCCTGTTCTGTCTTTGTGTGCAGTGCGCTCCTGCTATATGTGGCCTCTGTGCTACTACGTGTGCAAGGAGACCTGTCCCAAGAGAGGTGCTAAGTAATAGGATTATGCTTCAGCAACATCTTGATTATCTAATGAATATAGACCTGGACTCAGATTGAAGTGAGTGTAGGTTATTGCCTATGTAAGGGCAAAAGGAGGGTCTGAGGTTCCGTGAATTCTGAACCCGTTTCATAAAGGTCATGGTTTCATTACGAATTTGATATTAGCGAACTGTAACTAGTTAGTACGACAAGTATGAGTGTTTTCATCACGTTAGACCGATGGATTCACTACGTTTTTAGGGATTTGGTTCTGAACCCTTGGGTTCCATTTTGTGTATGGCAGCCATTTTGTGGTTGCCCTCACATAGGCCGATGACTGTGGCTGAACAAGTCCTTTAGGTACATGTACCTCCAGTTCGTGCTGACTCCTGTTTGACCTGAGTGAACTGACCCTGTTGCCTGAAGCTGACCTTGTTAAACCAGTTCCTGCCCTTTAGCTGATCAAGATTAAGGATCAGAGCACAGGACATCGTAAACCTTTATTGCACACAAATATGCCTTATCCTACTCGCACCTGTTTCTGCTCCTTTCTTTATGGTCTGTTTACGATGGACATGTGACCTTTTTTATTATGGGTTCGTTCGACCTGTCTTAGGAAGAATGTTGGGTTTGACCAATGATTGATCATGGGCCGGGTAACTGAAAAGTGGGTTTTACCGTCATGCGATACTTTGGGTGTGGATACATGTGATTGGACAGTTTGTAAATGTTAGGTATTTGTCTGGAATGTGATTTTTGGCATAAAAAGGGATGACTTGCTTTGTAAAATTGAGCAGTCTCCTGAGAACTCATACCGTGATGACTTCTAGGACTTCTGTTACTGGCTGCAGCCAATAAATTTGATCTTTGACGCCACCAAGAAGAGTCCCGTGTCTCTGTATTCTAAGACAGGTGATACCCGAAGACTTTGGGCGTGCCCCTGGCGCCGCCGGGTCTTAAATAACCCGGTTCTTCACAGCATTGTGCGATTCTGGCACTAAAGTGGTTTCCACAAGGTCCAAAACCACCCTGAGGGGAAGTCAAGCAAGGCAAACACCTATTGTTAATAATGCTCCCACGGTGAAGAGGAGGAGGGGTGGAACCGTTCAAAAGTCTAAGTCTAAATCCTCGCAAAAAGTCACCAAGATAAAACATTCAGAAGCTGTGGTTACTAACATTGAATCAGTGCCAAGATCACAACCCGTGGGCACTAGGAGTAATGTTTACCCATTATTCGATCCGGGCAGCAATAATGGCAGCAACGCAGACCAGTGGAAAAGACTTGAAACTCTGGTTACTGTTCTTCTAAACCCTCTAATGGATAAATTATCATTAATAGAAGAAACATTGTTACACATTGATGGGCTACTTGAATCACTGCCTAAACCAGGGGTATGCTCTTGTAAACACTTAGGTTCAGATGTTGATGCAGTTCTTCAGACACCTTGTGCACCTGTAGTTAAAGGCCCCTTGACAACGGTTCATATTAATGAAGGTCCCAGGTCTTCCTCAGACAACTCAACCGGTAGAGCATCTAAGGTACCAAATAAAGATATGGCACCCAATAAAGCTATGGTGGGAAATTCTAACCCAAACCTCCAGCTATGCCCCCTAGATACTGTTAATGGTCACGTTCCTAATATAGGTCCATTGCTTCAAGTGACTGAGAGGGAGGTTGGTGGGGCGCAGTTAGGTGTAGATTCTCGTCGATCCCCTACTGCGTACCAGACACTGCATCTCCCCAAAGCATCTTCTCCACTGGTGTTGATCTTGGGAAATGTTTCCCCCCTGAGAGAAGATCAACATGAAAATACAGCCCAGCTTTTGAGCAAATCATTGCATTGGTTGACATACCATCTAACCAATAGAGGGAAAAGAGGGCCTCCCTTTGCAAATCAAATAATAATGGCCAGAAGAGTATGGTGGTTAGGATCAACTCACAAACTGGGAGGGTGATTGTGTGATTTAAAATTTTAATAATCACTACACGGCAAGTATTCTTGTGGAACAATTAAGCCGGAATCCATGTAGTCATACCCAAATTAGAGTATTACCCTATGAGCACTTTTTAGTCAAAATTCTATGCTGGACATTAGAACCAACTAACTTGGGAGGAGGGAGAATCCACCATGTAGCACACATTATTCTTCAGGAAGTAGGGGACTAATCAACCATAACGCCTCGACAATAGTCGCTAATGTTTATGCTCGGGTTTAACAGGTGGAAGACAGTCTGGCACAGTTGGTACCCTAAAGGATTTTTTGGGTAGATTGAAGGGTAATTCTGGCTTAATAATTACTACTTTTGAGCCCCTTGATAACGATGATTTCAAACTGACTGAGGAGGAAGATGTGTTATGGGACGTTCCCCTCTAGAGCTGTCCCCCATCAAGCGTTGGACCGAGGCAGCTCTACAGCATAAAGCACTATGGAAATGGGGCTTAGGGCAGTAAATGGCCGCACACTTTCAGATAAGCAGGGGGTTTACACTTACAACAATGGTATAAGCTCTAGTCGAATAAACTATATATTCATCAATTTAGAACACTGGTCTTCGGTTAGCGATATGGAGGTTAGGGAGAGGGCCGAAAGTGATCATAACCACTGGTCATTAAAGGTGGTTATTGCAGGTCCAACCCAGTTGCCAGCTCCCTATGTGATATGTTCCACAAACGAAGTCCTGCTCAGTAACAACAATTGGAGGGTTAAATGGAATAGGATAATTAGTAGAGACCACTTATTGATAGAAATTAGGGCTGCAATTCATAACACCGTGAACGTTTTACAAAATGTAGGGCCACAGTCTGCTCTGAACGGAAAAACCACATTGGTACATGAGGACATGTTTGGTAAACTACAAATCTTCTTAAAAGCAGTTATTCCCTTGAACCAGCAGAGGGACAAATAGGCTAATTTGCATAACAAGGACTGTAGGATAGCCTATAAAGCCCCGGCATTTGCTATATAGCAGAATGTTCATGACAATGTTAAGCAGGCCCATCAGAATTATAAATCCACGCTGCATAAAGCAAAAAGGAACTGGGACGAGCAGAGATGGCTGGACCTCTATCAGGCCAGCCAGGGGAGGAACCAACAGTCCTTTTGGAAACAGGTCAAATGGGGGGGGGGGAATTGCAAGCTCCAGTGCCCCACAATCACGTATCTCACTAAATGTGGGTTTCTCACTTTGCAAATCAATTTGCGATGGAGGACGAGGGCTCCAGTGAGGAACCCTATATAATTCCACAAAGTGTTGTTGTGCTGAGTTTTGACATAGGGGAAGTCGAAATCGCGCTGGGCACAGTTGTTAGTCGTCGGGCGCCCAGTCCCGACGGTATCCCGGCTGATTTGTTTCTCAGTGATAGGGCTATATGGCAGGATTACATACTCTTGCTAGCAAATGCTATTGCAAGTGGAGCACCCATCCCCACCACCTGGAAGGGTGCTGAGATTTTGCCAATTTATAAGAAAGGAGATCGCTCACTCCCAGGTAACTATAGACCAATCAGTCTTGTAGATGCCATCCATAAAACAATAGCAAGAATGGCACTAAATAGGAATCAAGACTAGATTGTTGAAATGGACATATTGACTCCATTTTAGGCAGTGTTTCGCACAAACGTGAGCACAATAGATCAGGTTTTTCGGTTTATCATGATATGCTGGCGGGTTGTTGTGCTGGCGGGAGGAACTATCGATGCCACCTTTGTAGATCTAAAATCTGCCTTCAACCTAGTGTCTCGTACGAAACTCTGGAAGGTTCTTGCGGACCTGGGTATGCTAACTTTAGTGGAGCGCTTTCATGCAGAGAATTACGCCCAAGTCTGCTGGAGTACTCCGGGCAATTTAATCAGTAAATTCCCAGTAGAGAAATTGGTATGACAAGGGTGTGTTTTGGCCCCAACTCTGTTTTTGTTGTTTATTAACGGGGTCGTTGATTACTTTTCCTCATTCCCAACAGATGCACCATCACTTGCGGGAGCAAAAATACCTATACTTATCTTTGCAGACGACACTCTCTTAATTTAAAAAACGTTGAGTGGTCTGCAGAGGGCAATAAAGAGATTTGAAGGATTTTGTAATGATCGCGGCCTGGTGATAAACGCCGACAAAAAAAAGTTCATGTTACTTCACAAACACCGGGCCATTAAGGGAAGGGTGGTTCTTAATGATGTAATACAATACCAAACTGATGTTTTCAATTATTTGGGGATAGCGCTCGGGAATAAGCTTAGTTGGAAGCCGCATATCGATACTTTGGTACTTAAACATTGTCATTTGGCTGGAGCATTGCTGAAAGAACATAGGTCTTCATTGACTCAACCCATGATCCCTTTACTTAAGATTTACAATTCCAAGGTAATTGCCTCAGTAACCTTTGGTGCAGAACTCTGGGGATTTGATAATTTAACGCCACTTTAAGCTCAAAATAAATTCTTGAGAAATATCATTGGTGTTCCACAGAGTACCCCATTGAAGCCAGTCTATTATGACTTAGGGTGTAACAGACTGGAAGATATTGTCAGGTTTCGCCCCATAGAGTATAGACGTAGACTGTAGACCACTCCTGAGCTGCAGCATTATGCAATTACCCTGAAAGATGTATGGGTATCCGATACATCTTGCTAAATAAAATGGTTTACAAAACATCAAAGTAACTTTGACAAATACCATGCGGGTGGACGCGTAAGCTCACCTCTCCTGCCGGCCCTTCAGGCATTCTGTTGGAGGGGCAAGGAACACTAAATGCAGCACCCTCAATGCCGTAAAACCCGGTAGATTGTATACTGAGCAGATTGTGCCAAAATATTCACGCCCCAAAATCTTTAGTTGTTTGTGTTTTTTCCAGGCGGATTGAGGACGGCGGAGACGGCGGCCGATGCTGGAGTCATTCTCGGCGTTCGTCAGCAGTTGCATCAGGTGCCGGCGCACTTGGTGGGCGGGATCCTTCGCAGCTGCCGGCTGTGCGTGGAAATCAGGCAGCTCCGCTACTCAGGTGTGCGGAGGTGAGATGAACGTCGGATCTACAATGCCTCCAAAGGGGACCCGCGGAAAACCGCGTGGTCAGGAGGCAGCTAATGGCGAAGCTGACCCAAGGGAGTGGAGAAAACTGCAAAGAGCAAAGCAGGGGCCAAAAAAAAAAACGAATGACACAATGAAAGGTAAAAACATTGTGGGCGATAATAGGACTATACCTGCAATTTTCTCGGCCGCCGAGGAAAAACAGAAGTGGAAAAAAACTCTGGTGGTTTTGGAGGCTAAACAGACTAGTGCCTGTACTGTAGAGGTTGCAGAGTCTGCAGAGTTAGATACGGTCGGGGTGGATGTTACGGAAGACAGCGAGTTGGTGCAAGATATTATTGTATCCTTAGAAAGAACTGAAACTGTTTCTGTTTTCACCCCGGTCTCAGAGAACCATGCCTGTCTGAGTAATGATGCTGTGGGCAGTAATATGAGTGAAATTACACAAGCTGCTAATCCTCAAAAAGTGCAGACTCTGATGGGCGGGCAAGCACAGACACAGACACGGGCACCATCGCAAACACAGGCACAGGCACAGGTAATGGATGGATGGTGAATCAGGGGATTTTTATTCCCTCTCTGAAAACTCCGCTTCGTCTTGTAAGGACTTAGCACTACAGTACTCCAAACAGATGAATATGGCAGATGAAAGTGCCCATAGTGTTATTAATTCGGATTTGGAGGACTCTTGTGATTTTATTGATGATAGCCCTGCAACAGTGCGGTAAAGAGGAGAGCCAGCAATGGTGAAAGGGGCTGTAGGAATGGATCAACTTTATTCCTTTAATAAAGGGGCAAAATACTTAGCTGAAGAGGACATTACCCTAATGATGATTTATCAAACTATCCTGTCCCATATGGATAAAACACAACAGGAGAGTCAACGAATGCAGAACTCTTGTAGGAAACTGCTAAAATTCAATACGGCGATTAGTAAAATCCCAATCAGATTTTACGGCAAGGTTTACAGAAGCAGAAACAAGGATCTCAAACATAGAAGATGAACTTGTTCGACAGAAGGCTGTTACAGAGTCACTGACTAGTAATAAGGAAGACATACAGTGGAAAATGGCGGACTTCGAAAATCGCGCTCGCCGTAATAATCTGAGACTTATGCAGATTCCTGAAGGGAAAGAGGGACAGGACTCTCGTAAATTTATTGTAGAGTAGATTTATTCAAATCTGCTTTTCCTGATCTCTCAAAGTGGGATTGGGATAGGGAAATCGAAAGGGCGCATAGATTTCCGTTCAATATCCGTCTTCGCACAGGGCAAGCGGAGTCTAAGCCTAGGCCTTTTCTTATTTCTTTCAACAGCTTTTTGGCTAGGGAGGATGTTTTTTTGAATGCAAGGCCTAATAAGAGAAGAGCGGGGGTAGGTTTGAGTTTTTTGCTACGCCTGAATTTTGTAAGTACACAATGGAGAGCCACTGGCAACTTCGTCAGTTGATTGCTCAATTTCAGAATAAGGGCGCTCAAGCATATTTAATGAACCCCACCAAATGTTTCTACATTCTATTTAGGCCAAGCATGTTATATTGGAAAAGCTAAAGGGCAAACTTTCAGTTTAAAATGTATTGACAACTTTTTTTAGTTGCTCCTCTTTGATTCTTTATTGGTCACTTCTCTGTGATTAAGGTTCTTTTTTCTTTTTTGATTTTTCAACTGAATCAGTATCCCTGTAAGGGAAGGTAGGGGGTTATGAGAAGCTTTACATCTCTGGACCATAAGTACTAAAGCCTCGGTAAGGGGTGGGGAAGGGTGGGAAGGGCGGGGGTCAGGGAGATTCAGGGGTGGGGGGGCTGGGTGGGCAAGGGCACTGCGGTGGGGTAAAAAGGGGGTAAAAACCACGGTTGGGGCAGGAGAAAAGAATGATGAAACTGACAAATTCTGTAAAATATTTGTAAATTGTCAAAAGGGTCATGTAAAAAGGTCTTTTATATTTACAATGTGCTATCGAATATGATTTATTATGGTGCCACGGGCAATTAAAATTTGTTCAGGTCTTAATAATGTAAACAAGGAGGAGGAGCTACGCGCGGATCCATGATGGTCGCGTGAGCAGAGGGTTCCCGAGACCCCTTCCGCCACCCTTATTTATCCTGACACAAATCCTGATTTGGACGACGGGTATTTCTTGCTGATGCCCTGCTGATATCGAAAGCCTCTTCCAGAATTCGATTTGGCCGCCGGGAACTGGACTTGCTGCACCCCATAATCTGAGGCCTACGGCAGAGGCCATCCAGGGGCTTGAGTTCCCGAGGTGCCCAGGTGGCAATTGAACAACAACGGCTGGAGAGACGCCTCCGCTGCCCCTGTGGTACTTTCGGTTTCGATTTCGGTCATTGTTGGTGCCGACTCATTGCTAGTAGATACTGCTGCCCTGCTCTAGTCGCAGATTCTCCTTCGGCTGTCGTTCCTCGACCTCTCGATTCCTTCAGCTTGCCATAGGGTGAATCATTCTGACTAGATCTCAGAAGACCCTTTGGAGCTCGTCGACCATTATGACGGGCAGGACGGACACTGAGAGGCGCAACACCAGAGGCCCGAATCGAGGGGGAGCCGCTCAGACCCAGACTATAGAACGCTTTACTCGCCCGAAGGGATCCCCGGGTGGATCGAGCAAGTCCCCCGGTGAGGCTGGTGACGGTACCCCTGCGACTGAGGAGCCGACTTTGGCAGATGTTATGGGCGCCATTGCCAATATCCAGACTTCGATGGGGCAGCAATATGAAACTCTGGCTACTAAGTTGGACACGGTTGCGATTGAGGTCAACCTTATCAGGACAGATCTGGGGGAAACCAACGAACGGGTCAAATCTTTGGATGTGAAGACGGCGAGCCTAATTACAGATGTCTCGGATCTTCAGACCGAGGTCCGCGATCTTCGCATGGCCAGGGACTCGTTTGCCCGTCGGCTGGATGATTTCGAGAGCCGGGCCAGACGGAATAATGTCCGCATCGTGGGCGTTCCGGAGACTTCCATGGAAGTACCAACGGATCTTCTGGTTGAAGACCTTATCCAGAACTATTTGTCACCAAAGGGCCTTAGTAGTCTTTTTGCAGTGGAGCGCGCTCATCGGATTCCAGGCGGGAAGCCCAAGCTTGGAAACACTCCGAGGCCTATCATAGCCAGGATCTTTAATTACCGGGACAGAGACGCCATCCTGCAGGCCTCCAGTGTCAATGGTCCCACTAAGTTTGAAAATGTTTCGATTAGCTTCTACCCGGACTTCACCCAGGCAGTGCAAAAGCAACGTATGGCCTTTACGGGAGTGAAACGACGCCTCAGAGACATGGAACTGAAATATGCCATGCTTTTTCTGGCTCGCCTGCGGATTGAGCATAACAAACGTACATTTTTCTTTGATCGCCCTGACGCGGCCAGTGACTGGCTGGACATTTTGCCAACACAGCGTACCAGCTCGGAGAATACGGGGGGTGCCGAGGGTGGCCTGGAAGACCTGGAGTAGTGAGTCGGTGCCGATGAGCTATTATTGAACGCTTTGCAGTGGCTCTGTGATAGCGATGTTTATACGTTGCAGATACCCGGGGGTGGTGGGACTCGGGACTCTTCCTCCTCAGGGGACATTTTTCTCTCTTCTTTTAGGTTAGTTTAATGGGGCGACAGGCACACTGCAAGTTGGGGTGGCTTTCTGGTCTACCGCAGGGGTGCAGGGAGGGAGGTTGTGTATTGAGGGTTCTTTGGGGGGTGGTGGGGAGGCCTTTTCTTGTTTTTTTTCGAGGCTCTGATTCGGTCGCTCTTTTATCCTTTGTGCTTGCTCTGTGGCGGGGGGGACTGTTGGTTTTTGTCTGGGATGGGGGGTAGGGGGCTGAGGGTGCTGAGCTGGAACGTTAATGGTCTCGGGGATCGAATTAAACGGGGGATAGTTTTGCAGTACTTGAAGCGGCACTCCCCGGATATTGTTCTACTACAAGAAACGCATTTGGTGGGAAATACGTGCCGCGCACTGAATAGAAGAGGCTACCGTTTGGTGGCCCACTCTGGATTCACCACTGGGTCGAGGGGGGCGGGTATCTTCATTAGGAACTCCCTCCCCCTCGAGGTAGATGAGGAGGTGCTGGATGATAGGGGTCGTTATGCTGCTGTCGTGGGTCGATGGGAGGGGAAGACAATCTCCATTTTGTCTGTGTATGTTCCCCCTGGTCTACAGTCTACCACATTTTCCGATTTGGGTGGGGTAGTCCTGGGGCTCCCCGATGGTTTGCTAGTAGTGGGTGGAGATTTTAATTCAGTGGTCAGTGGAGAGGAGGATCGACACCCTTGTAGAACCCTCCCCACGTCGCAGTTATGGTTGGGCCGTTTCATAGATACACTAGGATTAGCAGATTGTTGGAGACAACTTCATCCTGGCCAGCTCCAGTACACCTTTTTTTCGGGGGCCCATGGTAGTCTCTCGAGACTCGATTACATTTTTATTCCAGCGGCGCAGATGGTCTCCGTGAGAGAAATTAGACATCTGGCGAGGGGGATCTCAGATCATTCCCCACTATGGCTCATTATTGATGTGCGGCTGGAGTCCGGGGGTCGTGTTGCTCCTATTAATCCGTGGCATCTTCGTAACCCCACCATTAGTAAGGAAGTGGTTAAATGCATGGATTATTATTTTGCTGAGAATGAAGGGTCAGTATCCTCCCCTGTTACTTTGTGGGAGGTGTGTAAAACTGTGATCCGGGGTCAGACACTCTCTTTGATTGCCAGCGAAAGGGGGCACAGAACTAAAGAAGTGGTACGGCTTGAAAATGATATCTCTGAATTGGAAGAATGGATGGCATCTGTGATTACGCCTGATAGCCTACACTCCTTGGCGCTTAAACAGTTTGAATACAGAGCTCTGGTGACTGATGCGGCTAAAGCGATGAATCGTGAACAGCAGGGACGCCTGTATGATTTGGGTGATAAGGTGGGGAAATTGCTTGCTTGGCTTGATAAGCGGGATAGAGTGAATCATGTTGTGCCAGTTATTGAGCGAGTGGATGGCGTGCGAGTTGTGGACCCGGTCGAGATCGTTGAGGTCTTTGCCCAGCATTTTCGGAAGGTGTACTCGCCGGTCTCGGACAGACCTGAGGAGGACTCGCACCTGTTGCTCCGCGATATCACATTGCCTAGTCTCTCGGATTCGGACAGAGAGCTTATGGAGGCGGATTTTTCTACCGATGAAGTAGCGCTCGCTATCCGTGCACTTCGCTCTGGTAAGGCTTCGGGCCCGAATGGTTTGCCAGTCGAGCTGTATAAGTTGTGTCCTGATAAAATGGCGCCGTACCTTCGTCGGACATTTTTGGCATCGCGAGATCTCGGGCTTCTTCCCCGAGATCAGAGACTGGCATCCATTGTGGTCATCCACAAGGACGGAAAGCCCCGGGAACACTGTTCGTCTTATCGGCCGATCTCGCTTCTGAATGTGGAGCCTAAGGTTCTTGCTAAAATTTTGGCGAATCGCATGATCACGGTGATCGGAGAGTTGGTGCACCCTGATCAGTCTGGGTTTATCCCCCACCGTAATACTGCACTCAAACTTCGCCGTCTCCACGGTGTTTTGGCGAGGGCGGGGTCTCTTGCAGAACCGGCCATTTTGGTTTCCCTTGATGCCTCGATGGCCTTCGACACGGTGGAATGGCCTTATTTGTGGGCTGCCCTTGCTAAATTTGGCTTTGGTCCTAAGTTTATTGGATGGGTTAAACTGTTGTATGAACAACCGCTTGCACAGGTGGTGGTTAACGGAAGGGCCTCGGATCCCTTTGTCCTCGGACGTGGCACGAGACAGGGCTGCCCTTTGTCGCCTCTCCTTTTTGCGCTTGCTCTTGAACCCCTTGCCGCGTGGCTCCGTTGGGAGCCCTCACTCAAGGGCATACGGTGGTCTCCTACCTTTGAAGATCGGGTGTCACTTTATGCTGATGATATTCTATTGTACCTCACTTCTCCCCGTAAGTCATTGGGAGTCCTGTTTGATGTCCTGAGCTCTTTCGGGAAGAACTCTGGTTTGGTTATTAACTGGACTAAATCCTGTATTTACCCACTTGCGGGTGGACAACCTTCTCTGCCTCGCTTCTGCCCTATACCTGTCTCCAGTGATGGTTTTAAATACTTGGAGATCTACATCTCTATGGACCCTAAGGTCCGATTTGAGCGTAATCTACTGCCTCCGCTTGCCCGACTTCGGTCGGATGTGGCGGCATGGTGTAGATTGCCTCTCTCCCCCCTGGGGAGGGCGGCCCTGTTTAAAATGATGTCTCTTCCCCGGTTCTTATACGGAATCCAGAACACGCTGGACCTGGTTCCAGCTGGTTATTTCAGTGAAATCGAGGGTCTCCAGAGGAAATTGGTTTGGGGCGGGAGACCGCGTATAGCGCTGGCGAAGTTGACTTTGCCCTGGTATGATGGTGGGATAGCTTTACCGGATGTCAAACGCTATTATTGGGCGTCCCAGTTGAGTGCTATTAATCACGCCATGTATGGCCCTGTCCCTAATCCCGCTTATGATATGGATAGGTGGCATCTCCCGGGGGGCGATTATAATAGAGCGCTTTATTCCAAGAGCGACAGGAGGTGTTTGACAGGCCCCACTGCAGTGGCACTGCGTGTGTGGGCTAGTGCAACGTCGGCCACGGGTTGGACTGATAAACTCACTAGGGCGACTCCTCTCTATGCAGCTGAGAAATTGGGTGGTCTGTGGTCTTCGAAGGGATTCGATAGATGGGACCTTATCGGTATCAGCAAAGTGGGTGATCTTTGGGCCACCAATAGAGTCAAAACTTTTGACGAGTTACAACGGGAATATAAGCTGAGTGATAGGGAATATTTTCGATACCTTCAGATCCGCCATGCGCTCGATTCGGTCTTCCCTGCTGGCACCTTGATCCCTGAGTCTTCTCCCTTGGAGGATATAGTGCTTGATGGACATGTCCCCGACAGCACTATCTCCCTCATATACAAAAAACGTATTAATGCCCGTTCGGACCTTCTTATACAGCTGTGTGAGGCATGGACTGGTGACGGGCTGGAGTTAGACGATGAAGACTGGCAGGCTGCAGTCTCCTCCCCAAAGGAAGTTGCTATTCCGGCGCGTCTCCGACTGGTGCAGCTAAAGATTCTTCACCGCACCTATGTCACGGGTCCACGATTGATACATATGGGTTATTCGGTGGATGGGTTGTGTCGGCGTGGATGTGGTTTGCTTGCTACTTTCCTCCATATTATATGGGAATGCCCGGAGGTATTGGTTTTTTGGACTCGAGTGCATGAGGTGATGAGAGAGGTGACGGGCGTCGGGCTACTTCCTGAGGCCCGGCGCTGTTTGCTGAATATTTGGGAACCGAATGACTGTACCGTTGCCCAGACTCAATGGGTCACACTGGGAAACATTATTGCAAAAAGAGATATTGCTCAAATCTGGGGATCTCATAGGGCACCACTGGTCTCGACCTGGGAGGAGAACATGGACTGGTGCATGTTTAGGGAAAAAATTGTATACGTCTCCCGAGGTAGGCCTAAGAAGTGGGGTAGAATTTGGGGTCAGTGGAATTCGTATCGTGGAGAGATTTGTGACCCTCCTTTTACAGAACCCCATGATGATGCAGGATTTCCTTGATTGTACGTTCCAGTATTTTAATTTTTTGTTCACTGTTAAGTATTGCTCGCTCTTGGTCCCCGCCCCCCCACCTCCATGATTTCCCGATGCTTACTTTTCGTTGTCCCCCTCATATCACACGTAGCAGCCCTTATATTGGTAAATTCGCCTCGTTTCTTTTTCTTGTGGGTTTTCTTTTTTGTTGTTTGTGTGTTATAAAATAGAAACCTTTTATTCATTCTCATTTACCAGATGCTCCTAACCACATCATGCTTCTCCGCTGCCGGACCCTCGGGTTGTCGGCTGATGAGCTGTGTACTGCTTTATTTTTCTTGTTTTGTATTACTGACCGGCCTTGGTGGTTGTAGGTCTGTATATGTCCTTATTTTGCAAATAAAGGTTTTAAAAAATAAATAAAAATAAAAATAAATAATGTAAACAAAAGACAGAGGGTAGCAACGGAACTTCGATATATACAACCAGATATTTTATGTCTCCAGGAGACACATCTGTCATGGAGTAATAGATATCTAGTGGCTGATTTAGGGTATTCATTAATTTCTGCTTCACAACAGACTTCGATGACCCGGGGAGTTATGATATTGATTAAATCACAATTCTGCACAGTCGGTCGAAGCTTAACGGACAAATGGGGGCGGTGGGCTATAACGGAATTCAAGATAGGTGGCTCTCAAATTACTTTATGTTCAATTTATGAATCCAACTTGGATGAGGCAGAGACTTTGGAGGGGTTGAACATAGAATTGGCATCATGGGTGTCACCCCTGATTATATGTGGTGATATCAACATTAATCTAACCACCCAAGAGATATCGGGAGGACCTGGAAATTATATAGGACGTAAACCCTGGGTCTTTATAGCTCTTTATAACCTTTTAGCAGATCACGGGCTAGTTGAGGTTTGGAGTAATCTTTATCCTACAAGTCCAGGGTATACTTTTTACTCTTTCCCTCATAAAAAAATGGCCAGGTTAGATTATTTTTTTATTCCCTCTTCTTTGCTAATGGGAGCAAGTATGCAATTATTTCCTAGAATATCGTCTGATCACGCACCGATCTTAATAGAAATATCTAATCTAAAGATCGATTGCATAAGGAAAGGCTTCACCTTTGATCGAAAATTATGTTTAGATGCTCAATTCAAAAGTCACATGTCAAATTGGATAACAGAATTTTTTAATTTTAATCTACACTCTACCCGTATTGATATTGTATGGGAGTCATTCAAGGTTTGCTTCAGAGGTGAAGTCTTGAGCTATGGAAACTTCCATCAGAGAAAATGAAAGGCAGAAATGCGAGATCTTTAAACTGCACTAAGAACTGCAGAGGAGAATTTAATGAAAGAAATTCAAAAAATTACAAACCAAGGGAATATCTTGGATTTTGAGGATATAGTGGCTCGCTGTCGGGCCAACATTTCTGGGGTCTGGAACACTGAGATGGCAAGGAAATATTTGGTATACAAGAGACAATGTCATGAGTATGGGGAAGCAACAGGGAGATGTCTCGCTCTACGGCTATGAATGCAGGAAACCTCAAGACGTATAGTGGGCTTAACAGATTTGAATGGAAAATTATGTCAGGAATCAGAGAAGATTTTAGCCATTTTCCATCAATTCTATACAGCACTATACACACAGCAAAAAAGGGTTGTGGGGGCAGATTCAATATTACAGGAGGGCAGCTTCAGTCAATTAGAGCCCAGCGCGAAGGAATGGTTGGATAGTTCCCTCACTATGGAAGAGTTAGAGAATGCTGTAAAAAGCTTAGCATCTGGGAAGGCTGCCGGTCCTGACCTCATTCCTGGAGAAATGTACAAACTTTTCTTTGGTCAATTAAAAAATGCAATGTTAGAAACTTCTAGAGCAGCGCAGCTTGGTGGTGCACCCAAATCATGGGATGAAGCCACTATTGTTTTATTTAATAAGAAGGGCAAACCTCCGGAGCTGCCCGGCTCATACCGCCCGATTTCTTTGCTTAACTGTGACAGCAAAATTTACTCTAAAATTTTGGCCAATCGTATATCAAAAGTCATTATCTCCATTAGTTTAAAAAAACCAACATGGATTTATTCCTAATAAAGTAACTGTCACACACATAAATAAAGTCATTACTCTTTTTGATATCGCTCATGTAGAACAACGAAAATTGGGGCTGATATTACTAGACGCTGAGAAAGCGTTTGACCGAGTGGAATGGCATTATCTTTGGGAAGTTATGCACCGGGCAGGGTTTGGGGAAAGTTTTATGAAGGCAATTCAGGTATTATATACTTCACCCAATGCTAGAATTGCTGCTATGGAAATCTGACATGATTAAAAAAACAAGAGGAACAAGGCAGGGGTGCCCATTGCTTTTCGCTTTATATATAAACCCCTTCATAGAAAAAGTATCCAATAGTCAGCAAATAAAACCATTTATTGTACAAAATATTTCACATTCAGTTTTTGCATACACAGACGATATAGCGGTGATAACAGCTGACCCGGTGGGGGCTCTTGTAGAGATCGAGCGTCTGGCGTCTGAGTTTGGCCCGGTTTCGGGGTATAAACTGAATGTCTCAAAAACCCAAGCCCTTTGTACGGATAACATTTTCATTTCAGATCCTAGGGCAGTTTCGGAAGTTACGTATTTGGGCATCAAAATCAAAACATCTATGAAAGAAATAGTAGATGTCAACTGGTTGGCCACAGTACAACATATAAAACAATCTTTGGACAGATGGGGACGTTTCCAATTAACGATAATAGGAAGAAGAAACATTAAAAAGATGAGTATTCTCTCAAAAGTATTATATCTCTTCAGATCTATTCCTCTTGAGATACCCTTAACGTATCTACAACAACTGCAATCTCTATGCTCAAAATTTCTATGGGCCCCGGGGAAACCATGCCGGGCAATGAGATTGATGACACTTCCTGTCGAAAGAGGGAGACGGGCCATTCCAGATTTTACTCTCTATTTTTATGTCTGTTTTTTACAAAGAATGCGTTTACTATTGACCGGGGTACAGACAGACGATATTGCGGAAGCACCATCACTATTTCAGCTACTTCTAGGGATTCAGGCTAATAGGTGCTTATTTAGAGAACGTGAAGGGAACTACTATAAAAGAACTCGATTTAAAGTACTAGAAGAGGCATTTAATGTCTGGAGGAGGTTATGTAGAATGATGGCTCTAGGTAAATTAACACATTATACACCCTTGAATGCTAGTAAAAGACTCCCCTCTATATTTTGGGATAGGGTGGCCAGAGACAGGTCGTATAAGGGTATTGTGCAAATCGGGGATTTCTATGAAGCAGGAGTTTTAATCTCAACCTACGAAAATTTAGTGAGGAAATTTGATCTAACTAATGCTCAGTTCTTTAAAGATCTCCAGGTTCGTGACTTTTTGACCCGGAAACATATTATTTCTGTGCCTAATAATTTGGTTAAGGCGATTCGCCGCCATCATAAAATTGGTGGCTTATATAAAACACTATTAGAATTCAGATCTGACGACATGGAGAAACATAACATATATTGGCAATCTAAGCTGGGGGAACCAGATTTGATAATAGAGAATGCTATTCTGATTTCCAGGGAAGCCCTTTTGTCGGCTAATTTGAAGGCTCAATTTAAAAAAATGTATTTAGATTATACCATACTCCGGATCGTATGCTTAAATGGGGAACCCAATATGACGGCAAATGCTTTCGCTGTGGGAGTGATAATGCAGATAGTGTGCATATATTTTACAGCTGTGTTAAACTGCATCAATTTGTGTCTAGTATTGAAAATATTCTATCAGCTATAATACAGATTATTTTCAAGATTTCTCCAGCACTTATGTTATTGGGAGTTGGGCAAGCCGTGGAAAAAGGGACGCCCCTATTTACACATAGGTATTTATTATTTGTAGCAATGACTGCAGCTTGTTTATGCATTGCATCAGATTGGCTGCAACCGGAACCTCCAGCATTTGAATTCTGGCGGGCCAAAATGTACAACTTGTTTAAATTAGAATGGAGTCTTTACGCTGTAAAAGGGGCAAGAAAGCGCAAACTTGGTATGCTCATTTGGGGGGCAATTTATGAACACATGGAGATGTGACAATTTCATTTGATGTATTTGTGATTTGTTTTCTGATTGTTTTCTTCTTCTCTCTATATGCTCCTACTCTGGAATAAATTATTATTTTTTTTTTAAATGTAACTTTGACAAATATGGGTGTGCGACATTTATAGGAGGACCCAGAGGGCCAGCAGTTTCCATCTAAAAAAAGAAATGAGGGAGCTTTATTGGTCCATGGTGGGAGGATGAACTCACTGTCCCCGGAATCATCATCATTGATGGGGAAATTTGTAGAGTACAAGCCATGCCCCCACTATGAGAGTTATGGGGACGTTTTCGCCAACCCCGGGGATAGACGCCTTTATTTTCAATTTCGAGTGGGTACGCTACTCACAAACGTATTTACACGTAAATGGTGTAACTCTAATGACAATAAATGTAAGTCGTGTATGGAGCACGAGGAGACCTATTCCCATATCTTATTTGTTTGTCAGGCTTATCAGATACCGCAACATAAATGGTTGAAGCCCCTATGTAGGAACATGGGTGTTAGAAGTAGTGCCGCCACACTGAGAATATTGTTGACCGACACAACCACACCGACTGTCATAGCTGTTGCCCGATTCTTGTGTTGGGCATGGCTTATTCGGGGAAAAAATTATAATACCGCTGATCACAGTGAATCTCCGGGCAAGTAAAGGATGAATCAAAGTGTGGAATTGGGTGAGTCTGTATAAAGCTAGCAATGTTATGGTATAACTTGAGTGGCCATAACTTGTATCTTAGGTAGTGCCCCAACAGATTTACATATTTATGGTAAATTGCGGTCGCAAAACGCTTGAATTTTATTGCACAGTAGTATGAAATGTATAGCAGATTGTATATTTTAAAAATCTTTCAGTCCCATAATGTGATTTTAGTTTAAACTTATTTTTATGACACTGTAAACTGTTATGAAATTTGTTCTGTCTAAATCTGTGAATATCTTTATCAAAAGGAGGGAGGGTGATCAATAGATCAACGGACACTAATTACCACTTGTAAGAGTGGAAGGTCCAGTTACAGCATGTGTCCGTGAATAGTCTTCACCAACAAAGCGGGGGGCTGAACTGTTCCTACAAGGAAAGTTAGAGGAAGACTAAGGAGGACTAAGCAAAAACTGGCTTGACCAGAGGTGTAAATATAACACCTGTGGGCATCCCTTTTGTCGGATGTATTTGCCTCACACACCCCGAAGGATGTCATGCTTCATCATCGGCGGTTGCTCCTCGTCGGGGGGGGCGGTGCAATCCCCGACGGGCACACCTCAAAGAGGGGCACTTTGGCGGAGATCTTTTGTATCCAACTGCCCTATGTTGAAGTGTGGGTGTGTGGGCGGGGAGGCAACTGAGCCTGAGGTGATAGTTAAAATGCAGCAAGGGGTGCCGGAAACTATTTTATTCTGGTGGTCCCCCTGTTGCAGTTAAAAACGTGAAAACAAGCTCACTCAGTGTCACCTCGTTAGGTAGAGTGACCTATGTGGAGCTCTGAAAAACAACAAGTGGTCAACATGTTTCTCGCAAGAGGAATACTATCCAGCGATTCATCAGGACCTTAAAAAGTGAAAACTATAAAGAAAATGAACTCAATAACATGCCAGTGTCATGTATATGGTGTGGTGTGGGTATATTTTACCTCAATGGAAAGTCCTATGCCTGGAACATGAGAAAGGAGGAAATACACATTAGTAGTACATTTCTCATTATTACAGCAAGGATTGTCAGCGCCAGAATGTGAACATAATGAGGCATGCTTAGGGCAGTGTGGGGAATAGTCACTACCTCTCCATGCCAGGTGGTTTCAGCGTGCAGTGTGAAGTGCACACACACTCTAAAACTATATCAGTGGGGAAGTACAGGATTAAAAACAAATTGTAAAAACAGTAGTTGCCTGCTGTTTTTACAATTTGTTTTTAATCCTGGAGAGGTGTGGCTCAGGGGTTAGAGGCGGCAGACCCGGAATCTGAGATCGGTCCTGGACCAGGGTTCAATTCCCCGCCCCGGCGGGTCTTGGGCTAAAAATTCCCCAGACTCGATAATTCTCGTCCCGGTGCCTCCTCGACTCACGGGTTCACACTCTGCGACTCTGGGCAACAGCTTGCTTAATCTCCACAACGGCCCCTCGCGGCGGGATGCCTGACTTTCACCTTGTGGATACCCTGCTATCTCACAGGGGAATATCAGGAAGGGTTCCCTAAGCAAGCGCCGGGAAACCCACTGCGGGTAGCTGTGCGCTATATAAGCTCAACTACATTTACACATTTACATTTACACATAGGTCACTCTACCTAACGAGGTGACACTGAGTGAGCTTGTTTTCACGTTTTTAACTGCAACAGGGGGACCACCAGAATAAAATAGTTTCCGGCACCCCTTGCTGCATTTTAACTATCACCTCAGGCTCAGTTGCCTCCCCGCCCACACACCCACACTTCACCATAGGGCAGTTGGATACAAAAGATCTCCGCCAAAGTGCCCCTCTTTGAGGTGTGCCCGTCGGGGATTGCACCGCCCCCCCGACGAGGAGCAACCGCCGATGATGAAGCATGACATCCTTCGGGGTGTGTGAGGCAAATACATCCGACAAAAGGGATGCCCACAGGTGTTATATTTACACCTCTGGTCAAGCCAGTTTTTGCTTAGTCCTCCTTAGTCTTCCTCTAACTTTCCTTGTAGGAACAGTTCAGCCCCCCGCTTTGTTGGTAAATCTGTGAATAGTAATAATTGTTTTTCCTGGGCAAATCTCATAATTTCATAATCTTTCATCTTTTATTGTCTCATTTTTTAAATTAATTGTTGTGTGTGTCTATTGTTACTATTATCATCTCAATTGATCGAAATAAAGACTATAAATTGTTGATACTAATAGGTAAATGTATATATGTATAACTGTGATGCACAGATGGACACAAGTTTGACAGATGTTATCCAAACAACATGCTAAACCTGTGTGAACCAAACGTTAATAAAAAGATAATTTAAAAAAAGGATGACACCTGGACATATATGAGATTCATAATTACCATGGCACAGGATATAAAGGCCTGGCATATGACTTAATGAGAGATGTGGTTATCACTGTGGTCTATCCACTTTGAACCCAAAATCAGTGTAACTTTCAACCACAATTTCTCACTTATCCAGTGATTAATTTGAGCCAGTGGTTTCCGGTGCTGGGCACTGGCCCTTAATTGGTTTCCAGTGCTGGGCACCGGCACTTAATTGTCAGCACCACATTTATGACAGTCTGCTACATAGTGGTGCTACTCATCTAATTTAGAGATGAGCAGAACAACGGTTGGTTATGAATACAATATACGTAAAAACTTACTAATACCTGCCTCCCCAGTCATTCTTTAGCTTTGGGGACCTGGAATAATTTGAAGTGTCACACTTGCAGGCATGAGAGATGGTTAGCAGTTGTTCTGGCAGTGATGACTGTGGCGATGGGTGGTGCAAGCTGCAGAAGTCTCTTGGCAAGGACCTTGGCACTTATTATTTTACAAATTAAGCAGTGTCCAGAACTTAAATCACTCTCTAAATGAATCTTATAATCATGTGACTTTATGGGTACGTTATATCTATTACTTATTGGTGATTTGGCATATCTAAATAGAAAAAGTAGCAGGGTTATAGGCTGCTCAAACTGTGTGTACCTACTTATCTTGTCTATAAGTATCTTAGGTGCTCCAAGAAGGAGAAGTGGCCACAAGCACTTCCAATAATAAAAACAAGCGTCTCCAAATAAACAATCACATAGTCTCCTGAGTACCAATCGAAGTACAGAATTGAAAACTTGGCATTCCTTCTTTTCACTGTATTTCTTTGCCTTCATAATCATCCAGATGTCTTCAGCAGAACATGGGAGCCATCACGTGTTTCGTTACACAGTAGATCAACCTCTGACTTTAACATAGCTCAGAAAAATTGCATAAACAATCAATTCCAAATTCGTCAATTAATGAAAGTTGTTAAAATGTCATAAGTAACCAATTCATATTTTCTGCATGTAAATATCAATGCAATCAAAAGAGAGTTCTCCCCGACATGACACAACGCATGGACTGGTTCCTTTTGAAATTTTAACAACTTGCAATAATTGGCGAATTTGGAAGGGGAGACAATAAATACCCACTCAGTCAACACTTCCAATGTGAACACAGATCTGAGAATGTAACAAAAATATCAGATATTGGCAGAGACCACATTAAGGCACCTCATATAGGAGGAGATAGGACACTTAAATTATGTATGAAGGAGACCTGGTGGACTGAAACTTTGAGGACAGTTGACTTTGGACTGAACATAGATAGGGAACTACACACTATGTTGTAGCTCTCGCCCGAATTGTTATATATGTTCATCTGTCTGGCAATTAGAGGCACAGGGGAGTTTACAATTATGTAATCCTACCATAGACCTTTGGTTGCAGTACAGCAAAAACCCAGTACTGGGAATTGTGAATACTATTCATTACGTTTTGAATAAGTGAGTATGTTAGCCTTGAATATGTGATTATCTGTCCATTTGCAGTAGTTGATGCTATATCGTCAAGTCTTAGATATGGGTACCCCATGCAATAACATCACAAGTTTTAAGGGTTCGAGACAGGTATTTGGTCTGAAAATTTTTAATTCCCTTGAACCTTTCAGTTTTCAGGACTGGATAGGTAGACAATATTCTAAGGGCCTCATTTATGAAACGTGACGCATCGCTGCGTGAAAACAGCGATGCGTCACTTTTCACTGCGCCCTCCTTGCGACACCAATGATGCGTCATATTTACAGTATGACGCAAGGAGTTACAGATACGTCAGTATTTCTGACGTATCTGTATGGCGCAAAAGTGACGCATTGCTGTAGTATGTCACAAAAGTGACGCAACTCCAGCAATGTGCCCTTTCACATGGGGCCAGCCCCATGTGAAAGGGCCTGCGTCAGTCTTACGCCTGCTGTGAGGCAGGCGTAAGATATTGACACATTTGCGTCCTAGAAGTGGCGCAGTGAAATCTTATAGATTTCACTGCTTCACTTCTACGACCCTTACTTGCGTCAATATGCCCCCCTTTCATACATTATACCTGGCGCAGGTATAATGTAGCGCATGGATTTACAAAGTGACGCATCTACCGAGATGCGTCACTTTGTAAATATGGTGCAACAAGGCACATTTTTTATGCTGTTGGTGCGTCACAAAAAGTGACGCACCGGCGGTGTAAAAGTGACGCACGGCCTCATAAATGAGGCCCTAAGTACTTTAGCTTCAAACATCTTTTGGAATTGTGATGGATGCCGCCAGCCCTTATGCTGATCAACCCAGTTCCAATAAACAAAGATGAATACTAATCTGGCCATATGCTGCTGCCAGTCTGATCTACCAACTCATGGTAGGTAAAACTGTTTTTTGAGTGAACCAGATCAAAGGTGGCATTCTACTAAAACTCACCTGAGCTTCTAATTTTAGCAGTGGAGAACATGCTGCTCCATCCTACGGCTCCGTAGAAAAAGACAGGAAGTTCTACATTAGCAACTGCCATGTATGCCACATATGTCCTGGCACACAATGTCAAGTACGTAGCATCAGAGGCTCCCTTCAGGCCCACTTCTGCTTTCTTGGCCATAGAGTAGGATTGGCGGGCATCCACTGCCCTGACCAATGACTGCTATCTGAGATCAGGCCCTAAAATGCCTAAAAGTCGGCACCAAAATCTGTGCGAGGGTACTGCCGCAGAACGATCCACAGGAGATCCCCTTTCTTTGGCAGGTTTAGGAATGACTTATCCATCTAATTCCAAGTGTAAGGCATGCTTCTTTAAGGAAAAATGTTGTACTCACACGTAAGCAGCCTGCCTTTCCACTGGAAATTCCTGAGTAATCACAACAATAGCGGCCAGTGTTGTGGACGAGTGGCGGGGTGGGCCGGTGGGAGGGTGGGGGGTGGGGGGGGGAATGGGTTCACAGGTGGGCAAAATAAAAAAACGTGCCTGCAGCCGGCTGCGTCGCCCTCTTCTGCGCGGCTGCTTGCAGGTACAGGGTCCCCGACTGCTCTGTGGCAAATCCTGAAGCTGCTCTCATGCATGAGAGAACCTTCAGGATTGGCCTGAGCACCCTCGATTTGCACTCAAAGACAGACTTGGAACCTCTGCCAGCTCTCTCCATGCCAGCAATACAGCTGGGTTTGAGAGAGCTTCAATGTGCATGACAGTTTGGCCGGCCTGAGATAGCTTGCCATACTGTGTTGTGCACTGAAGGCAGTGCACTACCACTCCTCCTCTCATCCCCCTGGCCCTGCCCCAAGATTCGTCAGGAAAGGAAAAATAAAAAGATAATAAAACGTGTTTATTATCGTTTATTATTCCTTTCCTGTCGTTTTTTGGGGGCGACGTTCCTCCGCCATAGTGGAGGAGCCGTTGCTGAATCATAAGTAAACAGGGGCGGCTCCTCTATTAGAGCAGAAGAGCGTCGCCCTCCTACAATGCTCTTAGAAATGCCCCAGAGACCAAAAATAGATTGGTAATGAAGTTAATTGATTACCATTTTATTTTTCGTCAACCAGCCTTGAACTGAGTGTCAGGATGGGGCGGGCCTGCTGAGTGGCAGCAGTGGTGGGCTGCCTGTGCACTAATTTAAAAGTGCGCATGTCATTTTGGTCTGCCTTCTTGCGACGGCCAGCCTAACATGCACACTTTTAACCTCTCAATTCAGCTGAGCTGAGAAAAAGCACAGGGCTCTAGTGTCCTCGGGATTGCAGAGAGAGACCACCTCCTCCAACCATGGCGCTTCTCTCATCTGCTTACCAGCATGAAGGCAGCCCTAGGACTGGTTGAGTGAGTTGGCTGGGGCCCTAGACGTGATGTGAGGAGAAGAAGTCGACCGAAGCAAGGAGGACGTGTCTGCAGAACACAGTAAGTAACTCTTCTTTGATTTAACTTTTTTATAGTACTTGTTAATGCACCCACCCACCCACCACCCATTTTCCTGCCCATCCGATCGTTATACTTGCCAGCCGCCCCGCAAGTAAACCTGGAATAAGCCACACCTACTCACAGACCTATAAATGCAGGCGTATGCCATACCTGTGAAAGCAGTAAGACACACCAGCTAATTGAATAAGCATTATGAATTGGGCCTGTAGTTGGAGTGGTCCGGAGCACACGGGCCTGGCATAAGGCCTGGGGAAGGAGTTTGCTTCAAATAAGAGTAGAATGCTGGCCAATGGCTCATCTCCTGTAAGCAGGGTTGCCACACAGAAGGGAGCAGCGTTGTACGAATTCTAATTATGCAGTGTATCTAAATGCAAAATCCACTGTAGCATGGATACAGTAAACCAGCCGGGCATCCAACATCTTCATTAGATAATTAGCAGGATCTTGTAAAAGCAGAGAATCGCCGAGGGTTTTACTGCCTGCACTTGCAATCAGAAGGTCAAGGAGAAAACCTGCGGTCCATGCCAATATCATGAGCATTCTGCTGCTAACATATTTCGATTTATGGAAGGGTAATTGTACTTACCTCATGTAGGACAAATGTGCAAGCAATGATGAATTCAGCACTTTGCCTCCCTAACTAGACTCTCTGCAATACCTTCATTAAACAACAGGCAGAAAGGTCGAGTGGTTAATGCCCCTGCTGCACACATAATTATAGATAAAAGGTTCAAATCCTAGCAAAGCTGATTCATCATATCCTCTTTCAAGGTCATTAAAATGAGTTCCATTGAGTGGGTTAACAGTAACAGCTGTTCAATAGAACTCTATGGAGCTGGTTCAATACGCTCTGAATAAAAATACAAGTTATCATGACACATTATTCCCACTTTTGCACCCTTGAAAGGGGATAATATGCCCATTGGGCATGCTTCCTCCCCCTCTGGTTTTAAACACACAAACTCAAAATGTGAAATATGTGATTTGCACCACGTTTTACCTCACAAAACCCCTCAGGGTGAGCTATTTTCATCCGGGTTGGAATCCCGATTCAGGTATAAAAGGAAGCTTGCATCAGAACCAGGACTGGCAGCTCTCTTGTGATGAGCAGGGCCGGACTGGGACCCAAAACCGGCCCTGGCAAAGTGCTCAGCCGGCCCCCCGGAGGATTTGGGGAGCGGCGGAGCAGTTTGCCAGGACCGGTTTCGGCCGATTTTGTTACAGCGGCCGATATTGCAACTATGCTGCAAAAAGGGTCCTGTAACAAAATTGGCACCCAGGGGCCACAACCCGGCCTCCAACCGTGGTGGCCCGCTGGGGAAATGCTTGGTGCCCGCTATGGCCAGTCCGGCCCTGGTGATGAGGGCCTTGGTCAACAAGGCAAACAGTAAACAGTGTCTTGAAGAGCAACGCTGACATTCTGAAGCTTCCGCTGGGGCCCTGATATTACACTTTAGGTTTTGTAAAATAAATACATTCAGCAGTGCAATGCGCACTCTCCTAATTAAATAAAAAAGACAATAAAAAAGGAACAAATTATTGCAATGTTTCATTATTTTGCAAGAGGATTGCACTGCCGGAGCTTCACTTTTTTTGACCCTCCAGTGGCATAGGCCTCTCAATCATATGTATGCGGCATCGCAAAGCCACCTTGTGTGTCTTTGTATGTACTCATAGATATGGCGTAAGGCAAGGCAGCGCCTTACTCTGCGTCAAGAAGGCATAACATGGGCGTTGCAGTGTGTTTTGATGGGATTTTGATGCTGCTCCAGATTTACAAAATCACTTAAACCTGGACAGCACCAAAACCTTATGCCTCCCCAGACCAGGCGTAATGAGGAGAAATTTTTCATTTCTCCTCGTTTTTTCCTCTTGCCATGTGTGCTGCATTCTGCAGCACACACGGAATGAGGAAAAGGCCTCTCAGGATTATTTTTGTGCAGGAAGGTGCCCTTTCCTGCAAAAAAACAATCCATCCAAGAATGCAGACACCTTTGCACCATGGTGCAAGGGTTGCTACATTGGCGCTCGTCACCAAATCGTGTGCTGGCTAAAAGGACAGGAATCTCATAAATACAGTGCTCAGATGTGAGTCCCGTGCTCTCCACACCACTGGAGTCAAGCTATCCTGGCTGATGACGGCTGATAGCCAGAAACTGGTCCTAGGATGCTTGATTCCTGTCCAGGGAAGGCATGGCTTGGCAGTTCGGGCTGGACTATTCCCATGAGGCACAGGGTCAAGGCTGATTTGCATATGGCCATGCCTGAACTAGGGTGGTGTGGAGTGCAAAAAACGATGGATTTAGGCCCAGATCTCTGTACTGGGATGAATGTATGACATTGTTCTGCATTCTGTCCATTAACTGTTGTTTTTGCATTTGTCACCCCTAGTGGGAAGGGTAAGCTCAGACGTGAGTCCCGTGCTCTCCACACCACTGGAGTCAAGCTATCATTGCTGATGCCGGCTGATAGCCAGAAACCGGTCCTATAATGCTTGATCCCGGTCCAGGGAAGGCATGGCTTGGCAGTTCGGGCTGGACTGTTCCCATGAGGCACAGGGTCAAGGCTGATTTGCATATGGCCATGTCTGAACTAGGGTGGTGTGGAGTGCAAAAAAACAATGGATTTAGGCCATATCTCTGTACTGGGGTGAATGCATGACATTGTTCTGCATTCTGTCCAGCAACTGTTATTTTGCAGTTCCCACGGAGGGGGCATTACTCCTGTGCTCCCAACCCCTTCAATCTGTTTAAACTGGCTATATCATGACCATGTTCCATGTTTGCACTGCAGCAGTCAGAAAATGCTGCTGACACAGCATAGTTTGCTGTGCACACAAAAGCCACACAGTTGGCAAGGGGAAGACAAAAAGAGTAATACATGCACTAACAATTTGATAATAGCGTATTCATACGGGTAGAAAAACCTAAAGGCCTAATTTACAGTTCAGTGGATGGGTCATAAAAGATATCCTGTCTGCAGTATTACATTTGTAATTGGATATAGTGCACTTGTAATATAGAGGACAGGACATTTGTCACCTTTGTGATAGAGTAACCAGTCCTCCAAACCCTAAATCAGGCCCTAAATTTCTGAGGAGGACGCAAACAGTCCCAAACCCAGCGCTCCCTCTGCTGCTGCATCATTCTTGCTCCTGTCTACTACTTGCTTTTCATTCATTTTCACTGCTTTCCCCTTGCTTTTTCCCATGTTTTGAGTGTCTTATCCTTGCTTTTCCCTCAGTATCACTGCTTTCTCAGTGCTTTTCCCCCCGTTTTTTGAGGGACTTCTCCTTGCTGTTCACTCGTTTTCACTGCTTTCTCCTTGCTTTTCCCCCTTTTTCTTGGTGCCTTAACCTTTTTTTTCCCTCGTTTTCACTGCTATCTCCTTGCTTTTCCCGCCTTTTTGAGTGCCTTCTCTTTGCTTTTCCATCATTTTCACTGCTTTCTCCTTGCGTTTCCCCTTGTTTTTAAAGTGCTTTCTCTTTCAAAAAGGCCCTCAAGAGCTGACTGTTCGAATGAGCCTCCAGGACCTGCAAGCACCTGGATACCCTGTCAGGTGATTAGCCGCACTTTATAAATCCTGATTGATTGATTGGGGAGAGCTGACTTAAAGAACCAGAGCAAGAGCTGAGCCATCAAAAGACATAAATCAGGCAAAAAATGTCCTAACAAAATATAAAGAATTAAAAATTAAAAATTACTGTCTAACAACATTTCTCGGTGTCCCAATTAAGGACATACAATTAATTATATGACTGAATTGAGTGACATTTATTGAAAGTGGTTTTAAACATGAAACATTAAAGAATGCCCCCTGCTCTGACAACTTTGCCACAGGTTACCCAATCTGTGCCAGTTTCTCATGTTATCTATTACAACATTCCAGTCAAAAGCTAAGTAAAATTATTTTGCATTAACCGTATATATATGAGGATTTTGTAGAGTGCAGATCCAGAACTGAATTTCTTAAATGCACTCTCAAACTGGATGGTACGAAAAATAATACACAGTGAAATAAAGCGATTGGGTGTAGGATCACCCAATTTGGTCAAGTGGGGGAAGATGGACGATTGCATGTTCTGCAGTTTAGGGTCTGTAAAAATACATACTTTTCTGTTGTATTTAATAACAAAGGTCCATGACTGACGTACAGCCACTCAATTATTGGTACTGAATAAATTTTAATATACAGATTTTAATAAATATACTTAACGCAACACACGCACGCGAACACACATACACCCCCACCACACCAAAACTGACTTTGTTTTTGGAATGTTTCTACAGACACTAATGCTCCAGCAGTGACAGAACATGCCTGTATAAAATGATGCTGCACTATATAAGCACCTGCTTGCTAAATTGTAAATTCTGTGGGGCCTCTGAGAACTTTTTATTTTTTTATTTTATCTTTTTTATTTAAAAAACAACAAAGTAATTACATTCACCACATAACCGATATGTTGTCACTTCTCATGGTTACATCATTGACATTTATGACGATGTTTATAGCACAACTGTATATTGTAGCCCTCTTGTTTTTCCCTTTATTCGTCAATCTCCTTGTGTATTTCTTGCCACCTCCTGAACTCTTAGGGGCATATTATCAAGCACGTGATAATTTTCGTAAATCGCGCATATCGCAATTTCCAATATCGCCGTCTATCGCTGGATTTTAGCGCCAGGTTAGCGACGTATTATTAGCGCTTTTCACCCAGGCGATGTGAAAGCCAGTGATAGAGGGTATAACATGCATTAGCGCGAGAAAAGCAGCGAAAAATGACCTGCGATAATGTAAACCTTGATAATAGGCAGGTGTGGACTTAGCCCTGAGATCCACCTCCCATGTTACAGATGGCTAAGTCGGATTAATAGCAGGAGTTAAAATCCTGCGATAAAGGGGCCTTAGTGCGACTTTGATCATCGATTAGCGGGTCTGGGGCATCCTTGTAAATATCGCGATGCAGTTTTAGTGATGTTTACCCATGTTGTTCTGTGAGTAACGCCCACTTTGTATGTCATTAGCGAAAATAATCGCTGACATGCAAAGTGGAGAAAAGACGGCTGCTGACTCAAGGAAATACGCGTTAACCTGTCCTTGATAATAGAGCGATATTTAAATTGCAGCTTTTTGGCTGAAAAAATGGGCTTGATAATATGCCCCTTCGTTTTTGCAAGGAATTTATTTACAGTTGGTAGTTGTGGTGTTAAGCCTGACCTATAATTAAATCTTCCTCTGACCCAGCAGCCACATTAACATAAAATAGGATTTCCTGACTTTGGTACACTGCTGGTTCCTCTGGCTTAGCAGAACGATTTTCGGAGAGGCTCTACATCTAAACTAACACAGTTACATAATTGACAAAACAAAGATCCTTTACTACCCTTCTCCCCAGAGTTTGCTGCTCAGGTTACATGGCGTCAAGGAGACTCAGGAGTGTGGCCTCAGAGGGACATGCTCTGTCTGTACTGTTTACACACCAGTTTATACTTCAAAATCTTGGGGAGAGGGATATTGTCAAATTCGCTCCCCAACTTAAAAACCTGGAAGGGACCTCTGTCCTCTACGTTTCCTATGGCCATGTACTTGTTAATGCCCTTTCGAATATCTCCACTTTTAACATGTGCAACACGTGCTGTAATATGTGCAATTTGGCCTAATTTTTCTAAAAGCCTTTCTCTGGAGGAAGACCCCTCAAACCCTCTGAGGTGAGGAGGGGCTTGCTTTTCCTTTTTCGCTTGGTTAACCATGGGATATATATTTACGCCCACCATTTTTTAAATTCACCAGCTGACACTGTTTGTAATTAGCAGCACTCAAGGTCTAATGGTAACTGGCCTGTAGCTTAATCTACATTCTGCAGAGCTGTGAGTGTAATTTGCAGGTCACTGATTTAACTCTCCCCACCCTAAAAACCAAAAATATCTGAGAGATCTCAGATATATGTATAATCAGAAGGACATAGGTCTGAATTCCAGCACGACAGCTGAAGGGATCATAAGCGTGATGCAGACATAAGTTTGCTTCCTGACCGGAGTACTCATCCTTTCATCTTTCGAAGGTTGATTAAATGAGTACAGCCTAGCAGAGTAATTGTACCATTTCGTTTTCAAACGCAGCAATAACAATTTAGGAGTAAGGTGCATAATACTAATATGTCCATAATAATGGACATGGATAGGTGAATGTGGGAGGCATTTTTTTGTTCTATGTTTATATAGTAGCTCCTCTCTAATGCACAGTAATCTAAAAAAAAAAAGCCACGTGTTTCCGACTTTTGCCCAATCCATCATCATGTAAACCGAGATATAGCTTCCTAAATAATACCTACCTTTGATAACGTTGATAATTAATTTGCAATTATATGGCGATTAATATGTGAGCCAATCTATCATTAGAAAGTAATTGTTCAATCTTTTTATACTATATTCTGCAGGGAGCCTGTTTTTTGCGTCGGTATTAGCATGCCTAGTGTGTTATGTTGTGTTAGACATGATCTGGAGAGCTAAAAATGTACTTTATAAATATACATAAGTACTAGAATGTCGCTGCTAGGGTGACTCCTGGATATAGGATTTTGGGGGGAATTTCTGATTACCTGGGGCAATGAGATCTGTAAACTAAAAGGGGCCTAATAGGCTCTGAATCTCATAGAGGTTACACTGGGTACTCCAAAGAGTAAGATTTAATGTGAATAAATTCTGTTTGTAGTATTGACACGTTGGTCTATTTTCCTTATTACACCTGAAGAGGTATCATGTGAAGGAAGAAAGTAATCTTAATGAGTTTTGTACCTGTGGTCTAGATTGGATGGGAGTAAAAATTATAATTCAAGACACTGTTTGAAACAGATTCTCATGGGAACTCACGTTATGTGTTAGAAAGTTTCACTGGAAACTAGCTATCCCTAGTAGAGGGCCCTTGTGGTAAACCACCGATGTGCCAGATGAAACATCTTAAACTGGGCAATAGGCAGTCAATGAAGAGCGTAGAGAGGAGCAGGTGAGGACGAAGGCTTCAGCTTGTTGGACAATGTCAGTGCTGCTTCTGATTGAACTCTTTAGGCCACCTAAGGTGGAACATGGGTATGGACCAAGCACTGTATTGCATTGTAATTGCATTGCACGGTTGGAACGTGCTTTTATCAAATGGGATGCATCATACTAATGGCATAGCGTGGGGATGTCCATGGGGCCGTTGCCCCAGACGCTAAATTCTTAGGGATGCAAAATTTTGAAAGAAAGTATTATGCCGTCCTGAGATAACGGTCCACGGGTTAGCGGGGGCAATACTTTCTTTTAAAATTGTGTCCCGGGCGCTGGCAACCCATGCTATGCTGCTGCATGATACACCCCTGAAGAGAGCTTGGCTGGAAGTGTGTATTGTTCCCTGTATTTGGAATCTTTGGTGGTGTGACTGAGGAGGGGTAAGTGGGAGCTAAAGTGCACTCGGGTTACTTTAGCTGGCTCTCATAGTGTATTATGGAGGTCCCATGATGAATTTATGGTGATTTCTGAGGATTTTCAAAACCACCTCCGGTGCCGCGTATGCAGCAATTAAGCCATTCGCACTGCAAGGTTTGAGGGATTTGAGTGTCTAGTTGAAAATGAAAAATGTTGTTTGTACAATCAAGACCAGAACTCACTCAAATTTAAGAGATGAGTCTTGGTGGTGGAAACTCAGAGACTTAAAGAGCAGCTTGAACATTCTGAAGTCAACAAGGGGCTCTAGAATTCTGCAGCAATCTGGTCAAAGCTTGACATTTCAACCGGACACCTATTTTTTTTTTACACGCTTGTGAAGTATTGAAAAATAAACGTAGCGAAATGATATTTTATATGGGTTTGGGTAGTAATTATATGAGTAGTAGAACATCATATAATAAGTGCCATTCAAAATGGGTACTTAATACAGGACAGGATGAAAAATAAGACACCATGGGACTCTTTAAGATTACGAGTGTCCCTTGTAATCTTTATAGGGGCCCTGTTATGCTGATTGGTGGTAGTGAGAGTTTTTACGGGTCCCATAGGACTTCCAAGATGCTGTGTTACAGCTGGAAATCTCATCTGCTGAAAGCACTGGGGAAAGGTGCGAGCATCGATACAGAAATTTTGATTCCCCCAAATCTCAGAATAGGCAGTATAAGTGCTCTCCTGTAGCTGCTACCCCCCCCCTGGTATCAGTAAGTTCGGGTGGGAGGGGGGAGTTACTGGACTGAATGCACCAGATCCGGAATCTTGCCTTAAATGTGTATCTGTATTTTATATGTGGCAAACTAATAAATTTACAAAAAAAAGTGTGTATAACTAATCTAAAATATGAACATTAAAATGGAAATAAAACCCCTCAGAAGAATGCCACATTATTTCCCCAGAGGTTTTGGAAGGAAAACTAAGGGAGTAAGGAAATCAAGAGACCTGAAAAAGGAGGTCAAAAGGTATTTAGGAGAATATGGAGAAAGGCTTAGACAGGAAGGAACAAACTTTAGGAAAAGAGGGAACTGGAGAGGTAGAGTGGTGGAGAAATCGTTTATGGATGGAAGGGTAGAACCCAGAAAGTAAAGCAGACAACAGTCAGAGCCACGAAGAAAAAATATAGGGATATGCACTGAAGTGCGTAGAATATACAATAAGACACCTGTTGAAAACTGGGTCCAGTGTTTGTTCAATGCCATCATATAAACAGAGATATGTGGCTAAATAGTATCTATAAGTTATGATGTTGATGTACAGATGATCTGAAGAGTAATATGTGGCTAAACACATCCTTTGACAACAACTGTTTTATCTTTCAGCATGCTTCCTCTGTATTTTAGTAGGGTAGCTCTCTTGCGTCAATTGCTTCTTCCCTAGTACATGATGTTTTCGTTTCTAGGATTACAAAGTGTAATATTCACCACTAAGAGTATCAGTGAACAAGAGGGCTGTTGTGTTATGGGCATGCAATGTAAGTTCTGCTGATCAATCCGGGAATAAAAACTGTTTTCAGGAATTCCCTGAATTCCAGATTATGTGACCACATGTGGTAATGAGTTCAACAACTGTGTTCCCTATTGGGAGAGGGAGCAACTTCTTAGGCAGACCTTTCCATCCGGAGGTGCTTTTAATAGCACACTCATGGGGGAACTATGGCTTCGAGCCAGAGAGTAGGGATGTTGTGAAAGAGGCTGAAAGGGAGATGTTAAAGATGTAGGGATCAGGGCCTTGCGTGGGAATTTGAATGCCAACTAGGAAGATGTAAAACAAGAGGCATTTCAGTGGCAAGGAATGAGTGGGTGCAGAGTATGGCACAGGCATTCGAAAGCAGGATGAAAGTAGGGAGAAAGGACTGGTTATGATTTGAGCCTAAGATGTGCTAGGGTTATAGAGTGTGGGTGGGTTGGTGAGAGGAGGTCGGGATGTAAAATAAAGAAAGTCCATACATGCAAGATAAAGCCTCAATGGAAAGATGTAGGGAAGTATTCTCAAGGAGAGGAGAGCTCTACTCCAAATAAGATCACTTGAGGTCTAAGTACAAACTAGTGAGAGAAAATGAGACAGGTGTCCTCAAATAATATTCTGCTTTCAATCTTTAAACAAGAATAAGGCAAAAAGACATCAAATCAAAAACACGAAGTGAGACAGAAATGAAAGCCATCCAATCACGAGTGAGGCTGACACAGAGCCCACTTTATTTCTATTATTCACAATAGGTCTTGAACAATGGACAGTTGTTGCCTGTAGGTAGGACCTATTGAGCATCACAGGTCTTGTACTCACTGTTAAGTTTCTTTCTGGGATCAGGGCCCGGCACACCTGCTTCCTTGGCATTCTCCCCAAATGTAGTGGATTTGATGCTGTCAACCAGGTGCATGCGGACCATAGGCTTCTTCAAAATCTCCTCAATAGAAAAGGACAAAATGGGTTTCTTCGAGCGACCACACAGATCCATAACCACAGATTCCCTCAAGTGGCGAATGGATGACGATTCGGCTGGGCTCTTCTACTTGTCTTCAGGAGCCACGGTCTTTTACCAACTTCTCGTAGGTAGCACTGTATACTCTGCCCCGGCTGGAATACTGCTTCTACAACAGGCGGGGTGGAGTCAATGCTGTGCAGAATCCTCGCCCTTTGGAGATACCACACAACTCCTGTTTGGTGTTGCACAAGACAACCCTCAATGGCCAAGGACATGCACTGGTAAATTTCATGTGGCAAATAACCCAAAATAATTTGAGCAATTCTTAGCAATATAAGGTGGTGTAGAAGAAAATCCCAGGTTTTACAGATTCATTAATACTGCATCCTAATGGGCAATTAATAAAAAAGTCATGAGGATTCGAAGGATGTCCACGTTTCTTGCCGTCATTATTTTCTTTTTAAGGGTAGAAAAATCAATGAAACATTCCAGGCAAGTGGGCGGTGTACAGTGCTTGGCTCAACCTGCTGGTTTCTTGGTGCCCTTTTCGTCTTTCTCTATGCACGGCTTCTTCCGTGGACCCTCAGAGGGCGTGAGTACCTTCTTGCTTGTACCTTCACACTGGAGTCGGCGGCCTCCAGCTCGCTTCCTCGGGGGACCACGCGAACAAACCCCTTCCGGTGCCCTCAGGGCGCTGATCCGGGGTCTCTAGACAGACCTGCACGTGCCACCGGCAGCAGGTAAAGAAACAAGCGCTATAGGCACTCCGTGCTTTTCAGAGGAAGAAACCCGACCTTCTGAATAACAATGCAAGGCATTTCTTGTGTTGGCGCTCCTTCTTTTTATTGCCTTTATCTCTTTGCGTTCAGTGTTTTCTTTGCTTTGTAGCGCGGCCTCGCTTGAATCGGTAACCGCCTGTTGTGTCTGATTTGTTCTTGGTTCCTGCTTAGCTTTGACATTTCCTCATTTTATTCACTTTCTCTTTGTCTCTCTTTTAACGCTTATTCATTTTCCTCATGTCCTCTTTCGCATCTCTTGCTTCCTTTTCTTTCTCGTCACCACCCTTCTTTTACTCGATTTGGTAGCTGCCTCATTTTCCTTTCAGACAACCCTCTGCCACTTCACCCCTCTACCCGTCTTCCTTTTCAGCACCCCTTCTTGCTGCCTGTTGTTCCACTTTTCGAGCTGAATAGAATTACCTATTTTCTCCTCTTCTTCAGCTTTCTCCTTTCTTCACTTTCTTTCTTCTCTTCTATGTTTCACAGCCGATCTTTCACCTTTCTGCATCAATGTTGCTTTAATAACGAAAGTTGCTGTTATTGTTGTTTTTACATGGTTCTAAAATCTGGGCGCATTCCTCCTGCCCCCTACTTGCCAATCTTTCTTCCTTGTGTGTGTGCCTCTCTTTCTTTACCTTTCTATCTCCCACTCTCACCTTCACTCAATATGGCCTGTTCTCTCTTATTCCAAAGACAGCCCTCTCTCCTTCAGGAAAGTAATATTGACCGAGCCCTCAGTGTCTGCTCATGAATGGCACCGTCCTGCTCCCACGCTCCCTCATAGTATAATTGAATGATTATTGTGTAACTCGGTGCTATAAAACTGTCTTGATGAGAGGAAAGACTTTCCAGTGATTGGCCAGGAACCTGACCTCCAGAAGAGGAACAGGGTGGTTGTGGAGGGCGGGGCATTGCTTATTTACTACGCCTCATCTTTGTTAAAACTATTTAATGATTTTAATTCAAATGTTGACCACGTGTCCTCGACAGGACGGTGTGGAATCCAATCTCTTTGGTTGTCACTGACTGGAAACAGGAGGGCTGCTGATTTTAATGTTCTGAACCTCCTTCTTGGGCCCAGCTGCAAAAAGCTTGAGCTATTTCGTTGACCTAATCTTTTCAATACTTTAAAGAAATAATTTAAGTACTACAGAGAGCGAACATGGAATCTGGGTCAGCTCCCTTCAGCCATTGGTTTTCATGTATTTTGCAGGCTTTGCCTCTGTTTGGAAGAGCTACCATTAAACCGATGGCATTTTCATGGCTGGTTACATTGTACCATCAACTTTACATTTTAGTTTTGGTGGTGGGAAAAATGTAGTTCCTTATTGGAAGAGATGTTTCACTGCTTGTGATCTTCTAAGTAGGCACATTGTCATCCAGCAACAACCTAGTGGCTGCTTCAGAGCTTCCCCTCCCCCACCTCTCATGTTGTATGATGTTGGGCCATCGCTTTACGTGCAGACATTATGATGCAACAGGCATGCCCCAGCCGGGCGCTGGTCCATATTTATAGTGCCTAACAGCTCCCCTGCAGCTGGCCCCACTAAAGTTCTAGCCAGGAGAAGATCTTCCGATGTCAGGTTCTTGATTGGACTAAAGCTTCTGCCTTAAGTTTGGTGCTGTCTGATGATAGCACAATTCCTTCCTATAGCCACAAAGTCACATAGGAGAGCAACAGTGATTGATAAGCAGTTGTCCTCACGAACGATCATAAGGGAGGAAAAATCCAAAAGTGAATAACTTCCAGAGGTAGATGGAAGAAGACCCTCAGAGAAACTGATCAGGAGTTCATACAAAGATGAGATTTAGGATGCTCAACTACCCAGGACTTAGAGTAAAAAACAGAATCAGGAGACTTGCTGGAGTGACTTGGAGAGGATTCTTGCATCAAAGGAAAGTCCTAAAAAGGAAACAGTGGGACTAAAATCCAGAACAAGGGGGCGAAGAGTTTGACTAAAATGCGAATGGCTGCATTGTGGCACACTAGTATTCCAAAGAGATAGGAAGTGACATGACAGGAGTTACAGGAGCCATCTTGGTTTGGGACCAACCATTAGAATCCACTGTACCCACCATCGTCTTTTCTTTTTAATTTTACCTAGTGCACCCACAGTAATAAAATACATATTTGGATTTACCTTAAGGTCATTTTATAACTCTTGATCAATACATCTATCCAGTATTACTTTATTATGAACTCCCTCGATGAAGATGTTGATTCCATCCTGGTAGTGCTATCTTTCCAGGATGGGGTAAGGTTACCTACGATGAAGCATGCCACAATAAAGTGAGTGAGGTCTCCTTATACAGAAAAATCAGGTTCCATTGGGATTCAAAGAGCCCGTCGCTGATATAGTTTGTCACACTCATTTTGAGATATTAATGTACTATCTTGCATTATTCTCTCCAGAAACAATAAATATATTAAGGGCCTTGTTGGGAAAAGATGGTATGGAAAAGTCAATGTAATCGAAAGATGTCTGTGTTGAATTGTTAAGCCATGATGGTAGTAGATGGTATGTCCTTTAAATGAGAAAAAAGAGCCATCTCAGAGAATACATCAATGGTCACCTTATGACTTGATATCCTTTAGAACTTGGTAACGTGACAATAAAGTTTGTTGCTAATGTATGCCATGATTCAGGAGAGCTCAAAAGACACTGTGGATAACTAAATGTTTCCCTTCGGCACAGCTGGATAAATCAGAACATACTCAGTCAGTCAGTCAGTCAGTCAGTCATAAGCTTTTATTCGATACTCAGAGATATCTTATAAGCACATACATAATACAATCAATACAGTATACAAAAAAGTTTATGCCATAAGAAGTCAGTAAAAAGTATTTAGAATGTTTAAGAGTGATAAAAGGGTATAAATCCGTTAATAAATTAGCTAAAACAAGAATTAAACAGCTACTGACAGTCTCTTACATCGAATATGCCAAAACTGCTTTAAAAATTTAGCTATTCCACAGACTATTGAGGGGGAAGTGTCCGTGCTTAGGATACGCAAGGCTACTAAGTAACTGCGTGTGCCCATGTTACGGCAGAGTGGTTTCAGCCAAAAGCTCCTAGGCCTTGCGTAATCCGGGCACTCAAATAGAACGTGCACAATAGATTCTATCCTAGTATGGCAACATGCACAGTTGGGAGAAGTGCGGTCCGCTGTTGCCCATTTCGACACCAGGGCACCCAACGGGAGTGAACCAACTCTAAATTTAAAATAAAGGGCCCGATCAAAGGGGAGAGTAATCAAGTCCAAATAAGGTTCAAAGGCCACGTTGTCTTTAATTTGTAAAAAGGTGGCGGTGGACTTGCAGTGATTTGGGCTGGCGATTAGGCGCTCAGCAATCCAATTCCAAAAAAGCGCCTTGACAACTTCTTTTGGGGGGGCTGAACGGGATGGCCAACAATCCCCTAGGCCTATGTTCTCCAACAACTTTTTGGTGTCCCTTAACCATTTAATTTTGGCCCAACCCCCTTGGCTCATTATGTCCCTCAGTGCATCAGCATAGGATTTTAGTTCTTCGCACCTCCAGATCCGTGTCCACAACAGGAGCGGGCGAAGCTGGGCCTGGTCTTTAATATTTTTACATCCCGTGTCCATCCTCACAGGTACTGATGGTGTGCTCAGGGGGAGAGCAATGAAGGATTTTAATAGCTTGCTCTCAGCAGTAGCTAGGGCATCCAGGCGGCAATGACCCCACAGTTCTGCCCCATACAAGGCTGAAGTAGCTACTTTGGCCTTGTAAATGTCAAGTACTGGGGTTAGCGATCTCCTAGTTGAGGCCCTATATTCCCTCATGAGAGCTCCTCCTACTCTCCGGTGGTTAAGGACCATTTTTTCAATGTGGTTTGCCCATGTCATCCTGTCCGTAATCCGAATGCCAAGGTAGTCAAATTCGGCTACTTTCTCCAGGGGAATAGAGTTAAGTGTAGGTGAGCAGCCCAGTTTTTTAGGTGGATTGAGAACTAGGTATTTGGTTTTGTCCACATTTATTGTAAGACCTTTTGCAGCACAGAACTCCTGGAATCGTGTTAGAAGTTTCTGTAGTCCTTGTGGGGTCTTAGAGATCAGGAGCGTGTCGTCCGCAAAAAGCAGGGTTGGGATGCGGACACCTCCAAGACAGGGAGCGTCAGCTGGTTCTTGTAGGAGATGTTTTACCACCCCATTCAGATATAACGAGAATAGGGTGGGCGCCAAGACGCAGCCCTGTCTTACGCCCCTAGACACTGGTATTTTTTCCGTTAGTTCTCCGTTATTACCCCAACGGACCTGTGCAAAAGTGTGGGCATGAAGGCTTATAAGAAGGGACAAGATGTAAGGTGGTAACCCCATCTCAAAAAGGACCCTCCAAAGCTCTTCCCGGGGAACTAGATCGAAGGCAGTCTTCAAGTCTATAAAGGCTAAGTAAAGACTGCCCCCGCCCAGTTCCACCACCTTCCACCCCAAGAGGGACAACCTGAACACCTGCTCTATAGTCCCCATACCAGCCCTGAAACCTGCCTGAAAGTCTGATAGGATTTTGTTCTCCTCCACCCAATGGAGGATCCTACCTAGGATAGCTTTACCAGCTATCTTTTGGGTGGAGTCTATCAGACTTATAGGTCGATAGTTTCCCGGGGTTTCCCTGCAACCTTTTTTGTAGATGGGGACTACCATCGCCCCTTTCCAGGATTCTGGTACTACTCCTCCTCTCATAATGTCATTTAGTAGAGCAGCTATAATCCTTCCCCATTCCCTTGGGTAAGCCCTCATCAGATCACCCGGAAGGCCATCCGGGCCCGGTGCCTTGCGTGGTGCCACCCAGCCTATTGCCCCCTCAATCTCTGAAGGAGTGAAAAGGTCATAGGCATGAGGTTCAATAGCTAGCGTGAGATCCGTCCCCACAGACAGTTCCCCGTCTGGTGGGAGGTATAAAGACCCAAAGTGTTTTGCCCAACTTTGAGGTGGAATGCTGCAGGGTCTCATGACTGCATCGGATTTGGTCCGTTTCCTTATGAGGTTCCAGAACACACCGGAATCCCTGATTTTGCTAGCCTGGAGTAGGTCCTCCCAGTATTTTTCTTCCCACTCCCTTCTAGCCGAATTAAGGATCTTTTTATAAGCCTTCCTAGCCTCATGGATCACACTTTGGGATTTAGATTTAACTGCCTCAACTAGCTTTGTCTTATGGGTCCTGCAGGCTTGGGTATACCACCCCTCATAAACTTTCTTTTTAATTCCTGTAGTGCCCGGCTTATTAGAGGACAGGGTAAAGACATTGGTTAGGTCTTCAACCAGAGACAGAAACAACCCACTCACTTTACCAACCCCTTCTAGCGAAGATTCCAAAGATGTTACCGCGCGGTTTAAGTGGGATTGAATTTCCCCAACCTTCGCCTCGGATAGGACCAGTTTCGCCCATTTAATTCTTCTGCCACATGGGGAGACTTCTGATTCATCTAGTGGTACGAGCGCCTCTTTAATGTTGGCCTTCCATTGGGGTTGCCACCAGTGCTCCATTTCTAGGGAGAGAGGGTTGTGATCACTCTCCGTCGAGGGGACCACCTGCATGTCCTTCACATAAGGCCACAAGCACACATCTATTAGGACATAATCCAGCCTAGAGGTGTGCCCTGGTCTGTTGTAGGTATGTGCACCCCCCCTATCCAAGGAAGTCCTCCCATTCGCTGCCCTTAAATTAAATTCGAGAGTAAGGGAGTAAATTTGGAGCGCCACTTCTGTCCACTTTTTGATCGGTACGATGTCCAGAGCCGGTATTCCCCACCTGGCATCCTCCTCATCCTGGTCGAGGGAAACATCCGAGCCCAAAGGCTCGAACGTGCAGTTCAAATCACCAACAACCAGGGTGCGGGTCTTATTGGGGGTGTTATTTAGCAGGGTCTCAAGAAGAGCTATCACTGGAGACTTTCTCCCACCCTTTGTACCCCGGGCATACACATTAAAGATGTTTAAAACAATTCTTCCCCTTCGGTCTATAAGGGTAATATTTTGTATGTCCGGGGAGCCTGTGGGATAGTCCACCACTCTACAGTCTAAAGGTGCCGCGACCCAAATAAGAAGGCCGCCAGCTGGGCGGCCTCTCCCGGATTCTGAGGCCCGCGCAGGAGAGGAGTATGAGGAAAAGCCCACCCTATGGACCGGTATCAAGCTCCAAGTTTCCTGAAATAGACACAAGGAGTGCTTGTCGACCCATGCAGTAAAATCTGGGAGCGCCAATTTTCCAGCAATCCCTGCGATGTTCCAGCTGAAAACCTTAAAGACTAGGTCCGTCACAGGTGGAAAGTCGCAGGACGCTTGAAGGCCCCTATCCCTGGGGCTCCCTCTATATAACCGAGGAGAGCAAGGATCTTGTGGAGTTATTGTAGACCCTCCTATTTCACTTACAGGGTTTGTATGGGCGGATGATACTTCCTCTCGTTCTGCTCTCCTCACTGGTTCCAGTCAACAGGGGCCATTTGCCCGCATATAGTTCTCCCTGTCGCCTCCTACAACCCCGGCCCAGTTTTGGCCCGAATTGAGAGAACTTCCACTTCCTCCAATAGGGCTCACAAGATGCCTAGGGTAGAAATACGTGAGGTCTACCAGTTTCACCCCCGGGGCCCCCATATTTATAATAGGAGTACAAATGGATGGCACCATTCTATAATCTTGGAAATTTATAATAACACAGTCCCCTTCCAGCATTTTTTTCCCTTGCCCCACCCATCCCACTCTACGGACACTTAAGATAATACCGTCCATACCCGGGGGGATTGGTTTATTTGCCTTCAGCCAGTGTATACACTTATTCTTAAGTGATTGATGGTTTTCCAACTGGCCATCCTTTAGAGGAGGCACATTAACCATGACTGCAACAAATGGTTGACAGTCAGGTGGGAGATTAATTGGGGGAATCCGTCGAGGGCGGATACTGGGGGCCTGTGAAAAGATTGTTGGGGCAGGACTTTGTGTTGCAGGCCTGGAAGCTTTCCTAGTCGTTGGGCCACTGGGTTTACTACTAGCTACTAATTTTTGTTGAACCGCCTTTTTGTCCTTAGATGTCTGTTGATTTTTTTGGGAATCTGGTTTTGCCTGATTTTTCTCTGGCTCTTTATTTGTTGGAAGTCCCTTATCGCTTGGCCCTGGATTCAAAATCGGAGGGGGTTTCGGAGCTGGAATTACTCGATTATTAAGAGCAGCTTTATTTTGGGTTATTTGGGGCTCAGGGCCTTTCTGCGCTAACAACTCATTCCCTTTTGCACCCACATCCTTATTTACAGTCACTCTGGTTGCTAGTTTAATTGTTGTCTTGAGTGAATGTAACCCATCCAGAGTTGACTGCTCTAATTTATCGATCCTCTCCCCTAGACCCTTCACTTGAGATATTAATGGTTTCAAGAGGGTATAAACCTTCTCCAGAATATTTTCTACCACTACCAAGTCAGCTCGCTTTGGGACTTTAGTTGAATGAGGGCCCTTTGGAGAGATCAGTATGTCCCCTTCTGTATCAGTTTCGTTCTGGATAGGGGTACCCCTTGTAATACTTGGATTTGGCACAGGAGACTTCCTTACTCTTCGGTAGAGGGCGGCCTGTCTCACTAGCTTACCCTTCTTGCGTTTACGTGATTTTTTACCTACGAGGGGAAACTCCTGCCGAGTATAACAAGACACGCTAATAGAAGATGCCCCAACCAGCTTTCCATCAGATACAGCTGAGGTACATACAAGGGAATTAGGGGACTCTAGGTCTCCAGTAGCATCACTTAACAGAATAAGTGGTAGTGATGCGGAGCAATTACTACGGCCATCATCTTCCAGAGTGTCTATAGAAGGAGGAGCAGCCTGGAATTCCAATCTGTCAATGTTTTGCTCAATACCAGACCGATAAAGGGGTTCCAAGGGAGCACTGTCCATACTGGGGGAGGTACCTCCTTGAACCCGTGTAGTGGATGGTGTGAGCGGCTGGGCGTCTATCCCCAATAATGAGCGACTTGCGGGGAGATATACCTCAGATAGACGCCGCTCAGAGATGGCAATCTCCTTTTCAATCACCGCCGCCACCCTGGTAATGAAGCGGTCCATTGACCCTATCACGGGGCTCGCGGCATTAAGTCCCCTTTCAATCTCACCCCTGAGAGGCTTACCAGATCGTGTAGACATGATTTGGGCAACAGGAGAGCAATAGGCACCAGGCGTGCGTCGTCGTGGAAAGGGACGTGGCCCAGCCCGGCCTCCCTCGGCCCCTGACGGCCACAGACGGCCCGCCCTCTGCCCGGGCTCCGCCCGGCGTCCGCGCGCGTCCGCGACGCGGAGGGGCTGGCCCGCTTTTGAAGCGCCTCCGGGCGCGCTGTCAACGGGGACCGGAAGTGCACGCAAAGCCCGCTGGGAGCTGTAGTCTCCAGCCGCCGAGATGGTGATGGCGGCGAGACCAACAGCGTTCCCGGACCCAGGGGCGTGAGGCTGCGTGTCCAGGTGGCGAGATGGTGCAATGTTCCTCCAGGTGAGCTGCTGCTGCTGCTCTGGCAAAAACAAAAATCAGAACATACTGCTCAACATCTTGTGCACAGAGAGATACCAGGAAGATTGTTGAATGATAGTTTGATTGAAAGTACTTGGAGTCTCAGGATACCTTCTAGACAAGGCATCAGCAAGAGTGTTCTTGGATCCAGGAATATAGATAATGACAAAGCCACACTGAGCAAACAAAAAAGCCTGCCAAGCCTGGCGACTGTTCCTGCATTGTAGACTGTGAAGAAATGATAGATTTCTATTATAAGTTCAGACCTCTAGGGTTCACATGCCCCACTTAAATGACGCCTCCATTCCATGCAAGTGAGCTTCATTGTCAGAATACTGAATAGTTCCATTCAAAGTCATTCAGGACAAAAGGAAGTTAGAGGATGGGATGTTGTAATCCATCATCATCCTAAAACAGCAGCAAAACTGCTTCCATGGCTCAGTCGGGGCGTCGGTCTCCAAAAATAAACTTCTTTGCCAGATTGTGATGTACAAAATGGGTGTTTGAGTAAAGGCTCCCTTGAGTTTGCAGAAGGCTTGCTCTTCTTGAGTGTCCCAATAAAAACATTACGGTAGGTTGTTAGACTTGTCAGCCTTAGGGCGATTATCCCCCACACCTTTTGCCAGTTTCCCTCTGTTTTTTGCAGAAATGTATTTTTGTTTGCCTATGGAGGAGGAATTGCCATCATCCACAAATCCAACCTCCGCCTGAGCACACTCTCCGAATAGCTCACAGACCTGATGGAACACCTTCACATCATGATCCTGGCCAGCCCCACTGCCACCCTCCAAGGAACCCACATCTACATAACCCCTGGACCCCGCAGACCTTTCGCCAACTCCATCTTGGACATCATCTCCCAGCAGGCCATTGCATCCACCAACCACACTACTGGGAGACCTCAACTTTCACCGCGACAACCGACTGGACCCCAACACCGCATCACTCCTGGACAACATTCTCAATGTTGGACTCTGGCAGATCGTGACCAAGACCACGCACTCAGCAGGACACACCCTCAACCCCCTCTTCACTATAGGCAGCTCCATCAATTTCAGCCACACCACCTACCTCCCATGGACAGACTACAATGGATCCACTTCACCTTCAGAACACCCACCATCCTCAGACACCAGCACCTGCCTCCACGAAGAAGCAGAGCAAAATCACCGACGACCAGCTCACCTCCTCACTCAACAATTCCACCCCAACAACCACGGAAAACAACCACCCCAACCCGCAGCCCGCATAACTGGATCTCGAACCGTGCCAACACCATAGCCCCCTCAAGAAAAACAACAACACCCTCGCCAAGAAAGACAGATTTTCAGCAGGGCATGCTGGCCATCAGCAATTAGATGTCAGTAAACTGCCTCAAATTAAACTCCAATAAAACTGAGGTCATGACCTTCGGCAAGCTTACTCCTACTTGGTCCGATGCATGGTGGCCCACGGACCTAGGCCCTCCCCTTCTACCATCTACCAAGGTTAAAAATCTAGGAGTACTCCTAGACAATAAACTTACCTTTTCATCCCATGTTAATTCCACTGTTTCATCATCATTCTTTAAACTGAAAGCTATAAAAAAGATTCTCCCATTTCGCCCTCCCAATTCCGGAAAAACACTGGTCACCTCATTTGTCATGTCCTCAGTGGACTATTGTAATGGACTTTTGGCAAATGCCCAAAACAAGGTCATCAAAAGGCTACAGTCTATACAAAACGCCGCGACCAGACTACTTTCTAGCACCCCTAAATTCAAACCTATTGCTGACACCATAAAAAAATACCATTGGCTCACAGTCAAAAATAGAATAAAGTTTAAGGCGCTCAGTATCGCCTACAAAGCCTCGCACAAACAAGGCCCACGTTTTCTCATCGACCATTTCACATTTCACGCCCCTAATCGATCACTCCGGTCAATGAACAATTTCACCATGACAGTTCCACGTACTAGAACGGTGGCATGGGGTGATCGCAGTTTCCACATCTCAACGGAAAACTCTGGAATTCTCTTGATCCAGATGTTAGGTCCGCTCCCACCCTGACCATTTTCAGAAAAAAAATAAAAACATGGCTTTTCAACCAGTAATCCATTTTTCTTTCCTATTATGCTCTCATTCATAGCGCCGAGACGCCCTTGGGCAATTGTTCGCGCTCAACAAATCGCATAAATAAATAAATAAATAAATGGTTCACCACCGAACTTGGCAAGTCCAGACCTACTTGCTGCCGACTCAAAAAGACCAGGAGGAACACCAAATCCACAGAAGCCCACAACATCTTCAGAACCGCCACAAGTGCCCACCACCAACTCATCCGAGATACGAGGAAAAAAGCAATCAAAGACAGAATCTCCACACACGCACACAACAGCATAGAACTCTTCAACATCATCAAGGAGTTCACCCAACCCACCAGCGAGTCTACTGACATCCCGCCCTCACAAGACCTCTGCGACAAACTCAGCACCTTTTTCCACCTCAAAATCAAGAGCAACTCCGACAACTTTGACGAAGACAACCAACACAATGGACCCTCACCAACCAACCCGATACCGGAAAACCAGCAATCCAAAACTGGACAGCCCTCACCACCGAAGACACACTGAAGACAATGCAGTCAATACACTCAGGGGCCCCCACAGATCCCTACCCTACCACATCTTCAACAGAGCTGCCGACACCATGGCACCCATGCTCCACCACATCATAAACCGCACCCTGGCAACCACATCATTCCCTGATGACTGGAAACACACTAAGGTCAACCCCCTACTTAACAGGTGGAGGCGCAACCACCTACGTCAAAAACTACAGACCTATCTCACTGCTCCTGTTCCCAGTAAAAGTCATCGAGAAAGCCATCAACAGTCAACTCCCCACTTTCATCGAAGAGCACTATCAATCAATCAATCAATCAGGAGTTTGTTAAAGCGCGACTACTCACCCGTAAGGGTCTCAAGGCGCTAGGGGTGGGGGGTGGGGGGGGGGGTTGGGGGGGTGCAGGTTCCATTCCATCAAGGAGGGGGTCTGTCGAAGAGCCAGGTTTTGAGGTTTCTTGCGAAGATGGGGAGCGATGTTGTCTGTCTGAGGTGGAGCGGAAGGGCGTTCCATGCTTTGGCCGCGAGGAAGGAGAAGGAGCGGCCTCCCGATCTGGTCTTTCTGGTGCGGGGGACCACAGCGTAGGAAAGCTGGGCTGATCGTAGGGTCCTTTGGGGTGCGTGGAATTTGAGTCGGCTGTTCAGGTATGCTGGTCCGGTGCCGTGGAGGGCCTTGTGTGCGTGGGTGAGCATCTTAAAGGTGATTCTCGCCTCGACGGGGAGCCAGTGGAGTGTGCGCAGGTGCTGGGAGATGTGGCAGTGTTTTGGCAGGTTGAGGACCAGTCTTGCGGCGGCGTTCTGGATGTTCTGTAGCTTGCGGATGAGGTTTTTGTTTATTCCGGCGTAGAGTGCGTTGCCGTAGTCGAGTCTGCTGGTGACCAGGGCGTGAGTGACTGTCTTTCGGTGTTCGAGGGGGATCCATTTGAAGGTCTTACGAAGGAGGCGGAGGGTGTGGAAGCAGGAAGATGAGACAGAGTTGATCTGGCGGACCATTTTGAGCTCGGAGTCCAGGACCCCTCGCATTCCGGCTTCAGAAAGAACTACAGTACAGAAACCGCCCTCCTCGCCGCAACAGACGACATCCGCACCCTAATGGACAAGGAAAATTAGTAGCCCTCATCCTCCTTAACCTATCAGCGGCGTTCAACACAGTCTCCCACCACACCCTAATACAAAGGCTCCACGACGCAGGCATCCAGAACAAGACCCTCAACTGGATCCGCTCCTTCCTCTCTGACAGAACGCAGCGGGTCAGACTTCCCCCTTTTCTCTCGAACCCTACACCAACCACCTGCGGAGTCCCTCAGGGTTCCTCTCTCAGCCCGACACTCTTCAACCTCTACATGGCCCCTCTCGCCCCCTTCTTCAGGACCTACAGACTGAACATCGTGTCGTACACAGACGACACCCAACTCATCCTCTCTCTCTATCCAACGAACCCAACACCGCCTGACACAACTTTTGAGAAGGCATAGGAGCCGTCGCAGAAAGGATGAAAAACAGCTGCCTATAACTAAACACCAACCAGACGGAAGTACTCATCATGGGCTCAAACCCGACACCTGGAGCAACACCTGGTGGCCCCCCGCCCTCGGAAGCCTCCCAACCCCCACGGACCACGCACGCAAACTAGGAATCATCCTGGACTCTGAACTCAAAATGGACTGCCAGATCAACTCCGTCTCGTCCTCCTGATTCCACACCCTCCACCTCCTACGTAAGACCTTCCAATGGATCCCCCTCGAACACAAAAAGGTTGCCACCCACGCCCTGGTTATGAGCAGACTCGACTATGGCAACACACTCTATGCTGGAATAAACAAGAACCTCACCCGCAAGCTGCAGAACATCCAGAGCGCCGTCACAAGACTGGTCCTCAACCTACCAAAACACTGCCACATCTCCCAGCACCTGCGCACACTCCACTGGCTCCCCGTCGAGGCGAGAATCACCTTCAAGTTACTCACCCACGCACACAAGGCCCTCCACTGCACCGGACCAGCATACCTGAACAGTCAACTCAATTTCCATGCACCCCATAGGACCCTACGATCAGCTTAACTCTCCTATGCCATGGTTCCCCGCACTAGAAAGACCAGATCGGGAGGACGCTCCTTCTCCTTCCTCACAGCAAAAGCCTGGAACGCCCTTCCGCACCTGGCTCTTCGACATACCCCCTCCTTGATGGAACGGATCCTGCAACCCCCCCACCCCTAGCACCTTGAGACCCTCATGGGGGAGTAGTCGTGCTTAACAACCCCCTGATTGATTGATTGATTGCCTTAGGACTCTGAGCACTTTACCACTGCTAATCATTGTTGAAGTGCTTGTGATCACTCCCCTACACATGGTAAAATTGGTTTACACTTGATTGGCATATTTAATTGACGTATAAGTCCCATGTAGAGGGTATACCATACGCCCAGGACCTGTAAATTAAATGCTACTTTTTGTGGAATCCACTCAAGCAGCCCCTTAAAAGATGTTCAAGGTTTGGCATTGCAGCCTAAATACAATTTTTAACTGCCAGTTCCACTTGGCAATATAACCCCCTTGCCAAGCCTTAAACTCCCCTTTTACTACATACAAGTCACTCCTAAGATAGGCCTTGGGTAGAGCATGGTACATTGTGACTAAAAGTTTGGACATGTACTTTTAAGTCTTACATGTCCTGGTAGTGAAAAAACCCTAAATTTGTTTTTCACAACTGTGAGACCTGCCTGCCCCATAGGACAACATTAGGTTGCCTTATTACATTTAATAAGTTATAACTTTTGATTGGGAACTGGTAAGCATTGATATCTATGAAATTGTAATTGAATATTCTCTTCAATGGCAAAGTCGGGTTTTAAATTGCAATTTTGAAAATAGCACTTTTAGAAAGTTAGAGATAATGTGTTTGGGCCTTTTTAATCAGCTAGGTTGGGCCACTTTTTATATACGAACAAAATACACCTTTGCTTATAACTATTTTGTATTGTTGTCTAATGAATATGAATAGAGTGCATGTATAATGTTATATATAGAAAACTAAAAGTTTAAAAATCAAAAAGAAGATCAAGACAATTAAATTAATTGATCATCATGCAAAAATAGAGTTGACTGAATAATTATCAGCAAAGGTGTATTTTGTTCTTACTTTTAGAAAGTTGGCATTTTCTTGCCCTTTGCCATTTGGTGCCTGCAGCCTGTCCTAGGTCACATGACTGGATGTAGTTGCCAATTAAACTTTGTGAATTCCTCCCAGACAGTCACACAATAGAGGGATTAGGTGTACCTGAATGGGCCACCTGCTGGCAAGATGGAGGATAGAGGAGCTGGGAACAGCTCCACTTACAAATGAATAGACTGTGTCCTGCCTTCACACAAAGGGCTTGTCACCACTTCCTTGCCTCTGCAGCCAGCTTGGAGCCAGGACAGGGAAGGCAGGACAGTCCAAGAACTTCAAGGAGAAACTTCTAGAAAATGTTCCTACTTCAAAGAAGGCACCAGGTATAAAGACAGGGTCCCCAGACCCATTCTTCGGTTCACATTCTGGATCTGACGACGGACTCTCAGAGGCCTGCTGTGTACTCCACAAGCCTACCTTGCTACAGCTGAAATGACTGCTTTGCTGCCTAGAGCCTGCCTTGAACCCTCAGAGGGCCTCCCTACTGCATGAGCCCATCTTCATCACTTGAACCCAGGACTACAGGGGCTAGTTTCCTGGCATGCTGTTTAGAGCCATAGGGACATAACAGGCTCCCATCATCTTGAACCCGCACCTGGAACCTGCCACCTTGAGTACTGAACCCCCAAGTGGTGCCCTTATAGTCATGGACCCTTGTATGTGGCGTTAAAGGTGCTCAGATAGGCAAAACCCAAACTAGTTACTTGGAATATTTTAGCTAAAACTGCTCTGAGAACCTAGAGAAGACCAGGACCAATCTGCTCATCTATCCGCCCAAGGTGCATCTCCGGTCGGCCTGACTTTGCTGTAGCTCCTGTGGCATCATTCTCCACAGCAGCAAATCCTGTTGAGCAGTCCTTTGCCAAAGTGGTATTCATCCTCCCGGAACTCTCATCTGCTACAGCCTCCTGCCTCATCCCGCTGAAGATTTTTGACTTCCAAAAAAGAGATTAAGTTAGAACATAGAAATCTTCATAGCGGCTTTGTCCTGTGCCTCCCCAACTAACGCCACCACCTTGGACACTGCCTGCAGCTTTGTCACGTGGAACTTATACCTTCTCTAGAACTTTTTCTCCAGAATTTCTATTAAGTCTGATGGTAAACGCTGACCAGGCTCAATCCATTTCTCGTATCCGACCTGTGTTCCATTTCGTTTGGCCATATTTTTTTACTTTGACCCAGCCTCGCGTGACAAGATATCCGCGGTTGGCGCTTTGATCTTTTACCTTCTAGTATTTACCTTAAACTTTACAATTAATTACTACAGTTCTACTGACTGGATTTTTGTCTGTTTGGTAACAAACAGTTTATTAGATTTTACTTTATTTTTCTGAAATTGGTGTTGGATTTTTCCTGTGTTTTGTTTTCACTTTATTACTGTTTGTGCATAGCATAAATATATTACACATTCCCTCTAAGTGAAGCCTGACTGCTTTTAGTGCCTAGCTACCCAGGGTTAAGCACAGGCTAATTTAGTGACTTTTGCTGTTCACCTTGACAGGGATCGTGGTGGTTGTTTGAACATGGGTCACCCCCCTCTCAACCAACAACCTAGTTTCTCACATAGGTATTCTAACTTTATGGCAACATCTGGAATACACTGGTGTTGGAAATGTGTGAATACTTAAAAGCAGTGAGTTTCTTGAATTCAAGTGGGAGTAGGTCAGTCAAAGATCACAGAGATCATCTTCAGATCCACTCATATACCTTGTGAGCTTTGTAAATAAGCAAGATATTTCACTTCCTGTTTCTTGAACTCACATTTCCTCTTCTGTATAACAACTGATATTGACCTAATTTAGATAGTACACTCAAGAAATATTCCTTCTTTTCTGCTGGTGAACTTGGTCAAATCAGAATGCCACCCAAATATAGGATGATAAATTGGTTGAGAACATCAGCAAAGGTACAATCTATAAATCTCTGAAAGGTCTCAGGTGCAATATAAAGCCCAAATGGCACGACACAATATTCTTAACGAGCAAATTGAGTACAAAAGCCCATCTTCCATACATCACTAGACTTGATTCGTAAAAGATGATAAGCTGCTCAAAGATCTAATATCCTAATTATTGTAGCACCTCTTATCAACTCAACAATGCCCATAAAGAGCATTAGAGGGTAGCAATCCTTAGTGGTAATCTCATTGAGACCTCAGTAGTTCACACATCATGTGAGTACCTGAAATTTATGGGAATAAAAGATAAAGATGCATCAGCAGGAGATGAAGACTTGGTTATCAATCCATTCTCTAGGCTTTCTTGCAAATAATTCTTTAAATTTTGATGCACCCAAAAGTTATAATGGAACCAGTTCAATTGAAATTGTGCAGTGATACCCCGTATGAGGAGGCAGGCCCAATAATTTAGGCTTCCCAAAGGCATCCAGTAAGGCTTTACCGTAGGTTGAAATGTATGTAATACTTGCTACAACTTTGACTGAGTGTTTCTTGATTTCATCTTTTGGAGACCAATAACCATCTGATCAAAAGCAGAGATCATGACAGAAAGAGAGGAGAGTGTTGCGGTTTGAATTCCCAATTAAATGTGGGGATTTTGCATTCTTTTTACCAAGGTCATCTATAAATGATAGCATAGTTAGGTTTAGCAATAATATCAAACAACAATTTCTTATAATCACAAAGGGCGATTGCTATCTCATCAACTGGTCCAGAAGAAAGTGGTATACCATCAATAGTCTGGACATGGTCAGGTTCCTTCTTGGGGTATCTTTGGAACGTAGTTCTTCTCAATTCACTCTGAATCCACATACATTCCATTTACTCCTGAATTCAACAGAGCTTGCATGGTAAACAACCCAATCTTCAATATGTATACTTGGGAAACATCCATTACAACGAAACTTTTACAACGCACTACCATTACGACGCAACTTTTACAACGCAAACCATTACAACGCATAGCGCTGGGGGGCGCTCTAGGATAGGGAATGTATTTAATATACTATCCAACACCTTCCCTACTATCCACGGGGACTGGAGTTGGAATAGTAAATTAAATAAATCACTATCCAGCGCCTAAAAGCATTATGCGTTGTAATGGTATGCGATGTAAAAACAGCGTTGTAAAGGCATGCGATGTAAAAGTATGCGTTGTAACGTCATACATCCGTATACTTACTTGCAGGAGAAGCATATGGAATTCAGAAGTATTCAAGGAAGATGCTACAAAGTTTTTATACGCTTGTCTCTCTTCCCCTAAAAACACTGGTCTTGGTGTCTCCTAACAGCCTTTTTGACTTCACAGGACAAGTCTGACAAGTCTGAATTACATGTCATGCCTTACCAATATAGTACAGATCTTCAGCTGCAGCCTCTCTCTGAATGGGACAAAACACTTCTCGTTGCCCCAATGTGTTTAGTCTCTTTTTAAGAAATTGGAACTTCATTAGGAATATTCGGTTTTTAAGAAGAGAAAGTTTTAAAAGCTGTACCCGGTACAATACCCACAGCACTTCTCTTCTCAGCTCTTTTTAGGTTGAAGCCTTTCAGACAGCTTTGCTGTATGGTTTGCGAAAGACATCTTGGGGACATTCAGAAAGCCTCCCCAGGAATGCATTCCACCCGTTGCTTACCACTGGCTTTGTGATCTGCAGCTCACATTTTGTGATTTGCAGCTCACATTTTCTGATTTTCTATTTGCTGGCTTTATTTGATTTAGGCTGTCCAGAGTGAGTTTGTCCCTCCCAAGGAGCAAAGCCTTTTCACACTAACTCTCCTTTTATTCTTGCAGGTGTGCTCCTTTTTGTAAACAGGCCTGTAAATCTAGTTCTTATCTTGTTACATTTGCTGTGCATTCAAAGACAGAGGTCAACAATCAGGATCTGTCTTCCAAGGGAGCTTGGTGTTTTCTTTTCCTTTTCTGACTTCAAAGTCGGAGGATTTATGTGACAATCTTGCTGGATACTGGGGGTATGAAAGGTTTTTTTTCTAGCACACAACAACATTTAAATGAGCTGTGCAAGTCTTTCAGAATATATCAGAATTAGGATCACACAAATAATGACATTTTTAGGTTAATTCTGAAGTGTGTTGGAAACAAACACTTTAATATGATCAAATCAAATCAATACACTTGGTGATGCCATTCCACAATATTATTGTTTGTGTGCTGTATAGGTTTATTAGTAAAACTGTCTGATTGTGCAAAATGGCAATTTCAATTGAAAATGTGTTGTCTGTAATGGCAATGTACTACCACAGCATACATACTCCACTCAGTGCCACCCCACTTTACTCTGCACCACTCCATGCCACTGAACTCTACTCTTCACCACTCCACTTTACACCACTAAATGCCGCTGCACTCTACAGTACTCTATTCTCCTCTACTCTATGTCAATGCACTCAACACCACTTTACTCTACACCACTGCACTTTGTGCCACTGCAGTCTACACCACCTCAGTCTAGGCCACAACAATCTACTATGTACAACTCCACTCTATGCCACTCTGCAGCACTGCACTCTACAACAATGCCCTCTACGCTAATGCACTTTACTCTGTAACACTCAACTCTACACCCCTGTACTTTATCCGAATCCACTGTATGCCACGTTAATCTACTCTATGCCACTACGCTCTACAGCACTTTAGCCTACGCCATTGCACCTCACTCTACGCAAATGCGCATTACTCTGTAACACTCAACAGTACACCCCTGCGCTTTATGCCAATCCACTGTACGTCATTCTAATCTACTCTGTGCCATTACACTCTGCACTACTCTACTCTGTTGCTACACTCTATCCTGCACCACTCCACTCTATGCCACTTCACTATACTCTGAAACAATCTAGTTTATGCCTCTGCACTCCACTCTACACCAATACACTCTATGCCACTACAGTCTACTCTGCACCACCATACTGTACACAACTCTACACTATGCCACTGCATCCTATGCCAATGCACTCTATGCCACTCCACACCACTGCACTCTACGACACTCTACTCTGCAACACTGTATTCTCCACCACTCTAATCTGCACTACTGCACTCTATACCAATGCACTCTATGCCACTGTACTCTGCATTATTGTACTCAATGCCACTGCACTCTGCATCCTTCCACTCTATGCCACTCCACTCTGCATCACTGTACGCCACTGCGCTCTATGCCACAATACTCTATGCCACTCTACTCTACACCACTGCACTCTACGCCAATACACTCTATGCCACTACAGTCTACTCTGCACCACCGTACTGTGCGTCACTCTACACTATGCCACTGAGTCCTATGCTAATGCATTCTATGTCACTCCACACCTCTGCACTCCACGACACTCTACTCTGCAACACTGCTTTCTCCACCTCTCTACTGCACTATATACCAATGCACTCTACGCCACTGTACTCTGCATTACTGTGCTCTATGTCACTGCACTCTGCATCCTTCCACTCTACACCACTCCAATCTGCATCACTGTACGCCACTGCACTGTATGCCACAACACTTTACACCTCTGCACTCTATGCCACTTCACTCTACAATGCACCACTCTTAGCTCTTCTTATCTTCCTCGTGTTTGACCTCCATTTCTCTATATCCCACTCTACCACTGTACCCTTCCTTGTCTTAATTTATTTGTGTATCTACTCGTTGCCCTTCCTCTTAGCTCTCAGAATAGGGTGACCAGATTTTGAAAACTATAAACCGGTACATTACAGAATCATAGAGGCAGCACTACAATTTAGCATTGGGCTAAGGACACACAATGAATTGTAGCGCTGCTTCTATGATTAATTAGCAGCCCTTATCAGAAAGCAAATCAACATAGTTGATGTTTGAAAGCTGCATTCATTACCTCTAAGTGCCTCATTGTCTATTTTCCCAGGTCAATCACTGGCTCTGCCTCATAGAAAGCAGACAACAAGGCACTTAGAAGTAATTAAAGTAATTAATGCAACTTTCAAACATCAACTATTTTGATTTACTTTCTGATAAGGGCTGCTAATTAATCTTGCACTGGAACTCATGAAAAGTTTCCTCCCTCTATGTTCAATCGACCATCCCTGAAACCCGGGACATGTGCTATATTTACTGAAATCTGTGTGAGACGTGGCAAAAAAACAGGCCTGTCCTGTGAGATCTGGGACGCCTGCTCTCAAAGAGAAACGTATCTAATAATGATGCAGTCAGCGGCGTAACACAAGATGTTGGGGGCCCCCCCTGCAGAACATGTGGCCAAAGCTTTTCCCATGATTCAGAGATCTTTACATGCTTCAGGTTGAGTGGGCGTACCCTGAGAGGCCAGTTTTGGAGGCCGGCACTACAAGGTCTCCCGAGACCTAGCTTATTCCACTAGTTCCAGTGACAATGGGGTCGAATGTTGTGATGGTCTCGCTGTACTGCTCTGGTGGGCTTATTTACAAGACCCTTGCTCCGCCAGTAGGTCACTTTTAGCCGCTTGACCGCAGCGGCAATTCTGCCGCGGTGCGGCGGTTTAGAATAGTGGGCGGGGCCGCGACAGCCATCGGATGTGCGCAGCACTACGGAGGTAGTGCGTGCAACGGCCGTTGGCCGTCAGAAGCAGCGAAGGGGTTAACATGGGACAAGTGACGCACTGGCGGCGTAAGAGGCTTGTAAATAAGCCCCTGGGTTTTCCACATGTTGAAGTGGCACTGGGGCCCGATGTTGTGAGGGACTCCGTGTAACGCTCTGGGTTTTGGGACCCATTTTCATACTTGCATAAGGGCCCCTGACACACTTGCTCTGCAACTGCTTGGGCGTGTGTAGCACCAGCGAGTCCTCTGCCGCCTTCATCTGCCTTTCTCCTCACCACCTCTCTCACCTTTGACCCCGACCCTCGCTTTGGCGCGCTCCTGAGAAGCTCAGTCTCTTGCAAAGCTCCCTCTTGAAGGCGCAGCCGCTTCTCTCACCGGTGCCTCCGCCACTTAAGATTTATGAGAGTTTCTCGCCGCCGTCACCTCCGCGGATTTCCCAATCACTTGAGAAATTACAAATATTAATAACGCGTCATTTGCAGTTTGGTCTCGAAAGCGTTTTCAGGGGCTCTTTTTTATGGCTGTTATTAAAAACTGACATTTCCGGCTGGATCGCCCTGAAAGGGCGAGATTTTGATCGATACCTTATATCTATTGATCCAAACCTCGATCTGGTCGACTGAACCTTTATTGCCTGTCTTGGAAGGAAACAGTACACCTATCTGCAAATTAGTTCACCCAAGAAAGGACTCTACTCTCAAAGATCACGGACAACTTCTAGGTTTCAAAAGTTTATTGTAAAGATATAATGAGCTGCAAATACAAGCATCTCAGAATGAGATTCACGAGATACACAGGTCCAATTACATACATGTGCTCTCGAAAAGCCCTCAGACGAGCAACAGAAATCACTAACACAAGTTCTAAAAATAGCAAAGCTATCAGCATAGACGCATATCTCTCCTTCATTTAGGTTGGAGGAAAACAAACACAGGTTAGGCGTCCCTAGCCTGTTCTAGATGGTATCCCTACTTAACCAAATCCCAACCTAACAAAGGTGTCAGCAATGAATGACCCCCAAGGGAAGTCACCCACTCTAAGTCTCTTGGTGAAAACCTAAAGTTCTCCAGTCATGACCCCTCACTGCCTACCCATCCGCTCTCTAAAGGGTCCTCAGGTCTCTGCTCTAACTCCACCCAGGGGTGCTGTCCCTAATACAAAACAGTCAACAACATTTGAGACGCCCCTTGCGAAACGCCTCTCACGTGGTGCAACTTCAGGCTTTTTCCATGATGCTTTGTATTGGGCCTCAGACGTTAGAGTTGACCTTGCTTCTCAGTCTCTTCTCCGGCCCGCTGATACCCCTTAAACATTCCAGAACCCTCCTCCATGTCTGGGCCGTCTACTGAACAGACCTCTATTCATTCACTTATAATTGGATCCCCCCTTTCCTGTTGCAGACAGATATCTGCCGCCAAGAACCCAACTCTCATAGACTTCTAAAAAGGCTTGCAACATTTCTCAGCCCAGACATGTACGTGTAAATCAATGCTAAAACATTTCAGGCCTACAATATTTCACATTATGATTATAGCATTCAATTTCTTCATTTAATTAAAGCATGTTAAACTCTTATTCTATTATTTAGAAAACATTACTCTAAATCATGGCCCATTAATGCAATGACCAAAACGTTAAACAATCTGTGTCGTGAAAAGAAACACCTTCCCTTTTAGCTCCAGCTCTGGCCCTGAGGCCTACCACGTTCTGCGTTTTATCACAGACCATCTTATATGTTAACAGCTACACGACATAGATTCAAAATAATCACGTCTAATAAAATCATATAATGTCACACATTTCTGTATTAATTCCACTTCTACTTAAATCTCTATATTAGCTATACATTTAGAATATAATTTCAGATACTATTAACACTCATGGCATTTCTCTTCATGAATTATGCTCTCTATAGGTAAGTGTGATGTACTCATATATTTATATCAGTTTGCGCTCTCTCAGTTCCCCCCTTTGATGACCTCTCGGGGTCATCACTAACATTTAAACTGCAGTTATTGCTGGCATTCTCTGCGCTTCCAGAGCTCTCAGGCTCCTGTACTGATTATCTTGTATGGCAGCCAATCTCTGCAACTGTTCTCTTTGGGCCCTTTCTGACCTTCTTGCTCTGTACCATTTGAATACCCTCACCAATCCCCACAATATTATCCCACAGATCAATATTATGATGATAGGCTTTAGGATATACCAAATAAAGCTTTTGCCTAAGGTGGAAAACCACCCTCCAACTGTACTCATTCCGTGGCCCACCTTTTCCCAGACATTTTCTCTACTCAAGTCTTCGATCTCTTTGTGTATATTAGTTATGTTCTTAATAACTTTCTCAAGGGGTTTTGAAAGGTCTGGAATGTAAGTGCAACATTCCTGAACCTTCAAAGCCTTACAGACTCCGCCCTCTTTTGCTAATAAGACATCTAATGCAAGCCGATTTTGAAGAACCATAGCCCTTATCGATTGCATCTCTCCTTCTACCAGCATTAAGGACTGAGCAGTGCTGGCAGACAACCTGTCGACAACTGTTGCCAGTCGTCTAATTTTAACATCATTAAGGATTATTCCCAAAAGAGGGAACATAGCTCCAAAGACATCTCCAACCATTTCTGCATCGCCTAAATCTCTCCTTCCCCTCGATGATGTCTGGCCCTCAATGATCAATAAGTCTTGTGCATGATATATTTTGGGGAAGACAATTGCCAAGTAACATGATCCATACCAGTTGTCAGGTAGTCTCACGTAAGCATTTCTTCCACATACAAAATACACATTTGGAATCACTTGCATTCCCTTCAGGAAATCCTTAGTGTAGTACTCTAAATTAAAAGCATGTTCACAGTCAACTTCACCCACGTATACATTTTCATAATACGTTTTGGCTCGGTGAAGACATAACTTTCCTTTCTGCGCTTTATCTAAAGCTATTGGACCACTACTACCCTTTCTCTTGTGTGACTTCTCTTCCTCGGTCCAATCTAATTTCCCTTGTCCTGATTTTTTCAAAATCTTTTGTCTCCTGTAACGATCATCCACCTGCCCTATGAACTTTTTCTCGACTTCTGACACCTTGCATGTCAGATTATTTCTACGGGCATGTGAAGTATCTAAGGTAATCCAAGGAATGAAGAACTTGGCCAATCTGTCTTCACTCTTCCAGTAATCCCATTTATTCATCTGCTTATAATTCGGGACTTCTGGCAACACAGAATCATAATTGGAGAAATAGTATTCAAAACTATCTCTCTCATAAAATATACTAAGCAATAAGCTACATGTAATGCCATATGTCAGAGGGAGGTGATGATATCGAATTCCTTCATCTACAGACGCAGGCAACTGCATGCAGACGTAGCAATCCTTAACCTCCATGGCATCCACGTATTCATACAAAAGTTTAGCATAAGCATTTGACCTAAAGTCTCCTTGGGACTCGTCTACATGTAACCTGCGGGCTTCTGCAGCCAATAACGCTTTCTCTTGAGTGTTTTCCCTTTTCTCACCTGCAACAGTGGGTGTAAGTGTTACTACCGAATTCGCATCAGTTACCTTTACCTCTTCCTCATGTCCCTTTACATAAGAAATTGTTACCACTAAAGCTATTAATATTATCACTCCTACTATTAGTGTACCTATTATACATTTAGCTCTGCGGTTCGGGGTGCCGGCCTCCATTTCGTCAGACAATCTAGCTTTTCCCTTTCTCTTTGCAAAAAAGTTCTTTTCCTCTCGTTCCTTTACAGTCTCTTTCAATCCTTTTTTTTTTTGTCTTTAGAATCCACACAGCTGGAGGCTGACAGCCTTTTTTGCAAAAAGTCCTTTCACAGTTCAAAAAGACAACCCTAGCCCTTCTCCATCCACTCAAGGGGTTCCCTAAAATTCTCTGCTTCCTGGGCGCTAGGTAATCTTCTTTTCTTCTGCTTGCTTTATTTACAAAGTCCTTTAACAATCGACTATTAGATTTGTGGTTGCAGCTTCAATAGCATAGTTCAATATTTCCATGCGAAGAGTATGCTCTTCATGTGCTGTTATCGTGGTACCAAAGTCGGGGAATTTCAATTCTGTAAGAAACATGGGTTTTAACTTGCTGAGGCGGGGAGGTCTGGGGAGCACGAATGTTAGTGACCCTTCTTGTTCGACACCGGGTACCAACAGTTGTATTTCCACGGTGATAATGGGCTCAGAACTGGACACCACCACCGCTCGGATCCTCCCTGTCTCCGGTTTCACAGACATTTGTCGCCAGATATGTCCACTCAGGTGTGGAGTATCTTCTGTTAGGCACACGCACTCTTCTTGACCTCCTTCGGTTCGGTGCCTCAGCGCCCTGAGCACCTTCTTCTGGGTCTGAGTCTTCTGATATCGGAGGAAGGGTTGCTTCTGGAGTTGACCTCAGGCTAGAACTTCTTCTTTGCGGCCAATTTGCTTCTCCACGTGCCCTTCTACTCCTTCTCCTTCTGGTCTGTTCTCGCTCTCTTTCAGACCTGTCAGGGTCAGACTCGTACTCCCAGCTGTCTTCTCCTTCTGTAGCGTCTTCTGTTTCGCTGTTGTACTGACCGTCCTCAGCTTGGTCAGACTCGTTCCCTGCTTCCACTGGCACCTCTACAGCTTGGCTAGCCCCCTCTATGGCTTCTTGGTCCTCAGCTGGACGTCCATCCGAGAGAGGAGCTGTTTCCAGAGGTGCTGGAACCCTTTTCGTATGCGACGCGTGTATCCAGTTGGGCAGGCCTCCCACCTTTACAGCTGTACTTGTGATCAGGATGACCTGGTAGGGCCCACGCCAACGAATATCCAAGCAGCTTCTTCTCACATGTTTCTTCACCAGGACCCAGTCCCCAGGATACAGGTCATGGCAAGGGCCCTGGCACGCTGGAACCTCTGCAGCCTGCACCTGAAGGGACACAGAACGCATGGCGTCAGACAGCCCCTTACAATAGTCCAGGATCATATCATCTGTGATATTTAACAGTGCAGTAGCTGGAATAGATGGCAGTCTCATTGCTCTCCCCATTAACACCTCATGTGGTGACAACCCTGTTCTTCTGTCTGGGGTACTACGAAGGCTCATGAGTACTAATGGCAGGGCATCAGGCCAACTCAGGGTCGTTGAGGAGCACACTTTCGCTATTCTGGACTTGATCGTGCCATTAATTTGTTCCACAATTCCTGAGGCTTCTGGTCGGTAACTGCAATGGAGCTTTTGGTCTATATTCAGTGCAACACAAATCATCTTCACAAGCTCGCTGTTAAAATGTGTTCCCCTATCTGATTCCAAAAAGGCCGGCACCCCGAACCGAGGGATAAGTTCTCTAAGCAGTAACTTAGCCACTGTGAGGGTGTCGCACCTACGTGTAGGGTATGCCTCAACCCATCTGGAGAACACACAAACAACCACCAGGACATAGCGGAGGCGGTTGCATCTTGGCATTTCAATGAAATCTATCTGCATTCTGTTGAATGGACCTCCAGACCTTCCTATGTGACTTAGTGCAACTGGTGTTCTTTTCCCTACATTCAGCTGCTGGCAGGTCACACAACGCTGGCACACTGCTTCTGCTGCTATTCTAAACTTAGGATTGTACCAAGTCTGTCTAAACACTCTCAGCATAGCATCTCTCCCTAAGTGTACGGGACCATGTATGAGTCTAGCCATTGGACTCACCATCTCATTGGGCAACACTGCTCTGCCGTCTGCTGAGACCCAAAAATGAGTCTCACCCACTACACATCCTGCCTTTACCCATGTTTCCTTTTCTGAATCAGGAGCATTTTCTTGCATGGTTGACAATTCATCCCAAGTATCAACAGTTTCCAGTATCATGGCTAATTCAGTTCTCACATTTATTCCACCCACATCCACCTCTGTGAAAGAGTAACCTTGTTCTGCGCAATACCGCGCAACTTCATCAGCATATCTATTGCCTTTCGAAACAAAGTCCTCATTTTTGGTATGTGCGATGCACTTTACAACTGCGATACTTGCTGGACATTGCAATGCTTCTAACAACAAGCGCACAAACTCTCCATTGCGAATGGGAGAGCCTGAAGAAGTCATGAACCCTCTTTGAGACCATAACTGCCCGTAATCATGAACTACCCCAAACCCGTATTGGCTGTCGGTGTAGATGGTGACTCGAATTTGATTGCCTGCTAAGCAAGCACGTGTTAGGGCAATAATCTCGGCTACCTGAGCGGAGTTTACTCCTTCCAGGCACCCTGCTTCCACAACTCCTTCAATTGTACAAACAGCATAAGCTGCTCTCAACTGCCCAACTTCGTCTCTTACACATGAGCCATCGACAAAGAAAACTTCGTCTGGGTCGGTCAGTGGCTCATCTACGATGTCGGGTCTGGGTTTGGTGCATAGTTCAGTCACATCGAGACAGTCATGGTCTGTATATTCATCATCATCATCAATATCATTTGGAAGTGGCATTAAGGTAGCAGGGTTCAAAACAGAGCATCTCTTGAGGGTCACGTTCTCTGCAGCAAGAATAACTTGCTCATAGCGCGTGAGCCTGCTATTGGTCAGATGCTGTGTTTTGGTCCTGGTCATCAACAGTTCAACAGAATGTGGCACGCACACCTCTAACGGGTGCCCCATGACGATATTTTCACATCTCTCAATGCTGACACCCGTTGCAGCAACGGATTTGAGACATCCGGGCAACGCTGCGGCTACTGGGTCTAAAGTAGCTGAGAAATAAGCAACTGGTCTACGGGCATTCCCATGGATTTGGACCAACACAGACAACGCACAACCTTCTCTCTCACAACAGTAAAGAAAGAATTGTTTATTGTAATCAGGCATTCCCAATGCCGGAGCACGACACAGGTCCTCTCTCAGCTGTAAGAATGCCATCAAACAGTCTTTGTCCCATGGTACCGGATCACTCACCTCTTTGTGCGTCAGTTTTTGCAAGGGCTTTGCTTTCAGTGAAAAGTTCACGATCCACTGTCGGCAATAACCCACCATCCCTAGGAACATCCTGACCTCTCTCTGTGTCTGAGGCGCGTTCATTTTCATGATCGCCTCTATCCTGTCTGGTGACACCTTTCGTTTGCCTTTCTCAATTCTGTGTCCCAAGTACTGTACTTCTGTCAGGCAGTACTGCAATTTTCCCGGGGACACCTTGTGCCCATTAGCAGCTAGGTGATTTAACAAAGCAATGGAATCTTCCCTGCAAGCTTCTTCTGTTTCTGACGCCACAAGGAGGTCGTCTATGTACTGGACCAGAACTGACTTCTGGGGCAGCACTAGACTTTCAAGATTTTTCTTCAGAAGCTGGTTAAAGATCGATGGACTCTCTGTATACCCCTGAGGGATACGACACCATGTTAGGACACGATTTTCCAGCTTAAATGCGAAAAGAAAATGGCTATCTTCGTCCAAAGGGATCGAAAAGAAAGCCTGACAAAGATCTATCACAGTGAACCACTCAGCTTGGAATGGAATCTGAAACAGTATCACTGATGGATTCGGTACCACTGGACAACATGAAACGACTATGTTATTAATCTTTCGAAGGTCCTGCACTATCCGAAATTTCCCATTTGGTTTCTGCAGACCCATAATCGGGGAGTTACATGGACTACCCACGATTTCTTTCAGTATTCCCTGTTTAATCATGGACTCGATCACGGGTTTTATGCCTGCAATCGTTTCTGGAGTCAATTTATACTGGGGTGTTCTTGGGAACTCAGCATGCGGTTTCACTACAATTTTCACTGGGTCCACCCCTTTGACCAATCCAATCTCTTCCCCAGTGAAATCCCATACCTCTGATGCCACTGTCTCTCTCAAATCCCAGGGAAGCTCGTCTACTGTCAAAGTAGGGTACAGCTCCACACATATTCTTGAGTTTGCAACTTTGAAATCTGCATCATCATCATTAGTCAATACCTCCACTCCCTGGGGTGTACAGTATATAGTACAATTCAATTTGCACAACAGGTCTCTTCCTAGCAGACACACAGGGCTTGAATCGCAAACCACAAATTGGTGCTCATCGCTGTACTTCCCTATTTTCACCTGTACCGGTTCTGTCAATTGGCTGGTTATTCTCCTGTTTGCGACCCCTACCACCTGTATGGTCTCTCCAGACATGGGCAGGTCTGGAACTGCAGCTGATCTGATCGTGGATCTAGTGGCTCCTGTGTCCACCAGAAATGTCGTAGGGCACCCTGCTACTTCTGCTTCAACATAGGGTCCCCTCTGATCTACCTCTAAGGCTGCCCCAAGGGTGCAGTCTTCTCTTTCCACTCTCTGTCCGGTTAATGGGTCCACATAATAGCACTCTTCACCTTCCACAAACAGGGGCATTTGTCTATAGGTCTTACCCATACTCCCTACTCGAGGAGGTTGCGGGAACTGGGCTCGGGGAGGAGCCCCCCCCCCTTTGAGCACCTTTCCTTGGTATGGCGTCGCCCCTCTCATAGGTGCGCTCTGGACCTCTTCCTCCTCTATCTCTTGCTCTCCGATCTCTACATTGTAAGGGCACTCGCGTTTCCAATGCCCCAACTCGTTGCACTGGTGGCACCTAGTCGTTTTCTTCAAGGTAGCTATGTCTACTCTGGGTCTGAAGGTAGTACTCTCCTCATTACCCTTGTTCTGACTGTACTGCTTCTTACCTCCTGTACCTGTCCCTTGCTGCTGTTGTTGCGGTCCCCCCTTTCCTGCTGCCTGCAATTGTACCACCATCAGCTTCTCTTTTAGTTTCTTAGCCTTGGAGTCTACCTCATCACAGCAGTACCTGGCATATCTCAGTATTTCATCTAGGGGTCTACTTTGCCAACAAATCGAGTGTTGCTGAATCATTAAACTAATATCCGGTCTCAGTCCCAGGACGAACTTGGACACGAATTGCCCTATGTCCTTTGGATCCATTACATCCAAGCCGCTATACTGTTTAAACGCCTTCAGCAATCTCTCGTAATATTCATGGACTGTCTCTTTGGGTTCCTGTCTCGTTCTGTCTATTCTGACCCAATCTATGTCTTGCATTGGCACCTTCTCTTTCAGCCAAGTCATCACTCTCTCGAATTTTGCCATCACGATCTCGGACGGCCCATTAGTCCTAGCATCTCTCTCTGGCTCCGTTGTGGGCCACTCAGCGCTAACCTTGCATGCTGTCCACAGATCTCCTGGTACTACAATGTCAAACAGCGTGTTCAGATCTATCCATAGGACTTTTGAGATCTTTACAAACCTCTCGACTTGCTTGTACCACTCCACGGGGCTCTCTCGTAACTTGGGGAAAGATGTGGTAAAAGCAGCTAAATCTCCCCTACTCCAAGGGACATGTACATAGCTCCCATTGGCAACTTCACGCAAAGGGTAAGCTTCTATTCCCTGCTGTCCTGGTGTTATACCAATCATGCTTCTTCTGCCGGTCCCTTTCTTGGACCACCTCTCTTCCCATTTATCTAGTGCCCTCCATGTCCTTATTCCAGTAATCAGTTCCCTTATGTGTGTTTTCAGCCCAATCGTTCTCCTCTCATCTAGATCTCGATCTGAGTAATGTAGCCTGTGGTTACCCTGTAATGCTTTGGTTCTTGACAAGTCCACCATATATTTGCCTGCTAGTTCGACTAACTTCTCATGGACTGCTCTCGCCTTTCGTGTGATGTCCTTTGCCATATACAGTATTTCATCCTGTTCATACATTTCCATTCTTTCTAAAGGCAGGGTACCATCTACCATGTCATCCAGATCTGACCTTAAGCTGGAGACATCAAGTCTCTTGGCTTTTATTTCAGCTCGCAATATGTCTTTTGAAGGGGGCTCACTGGTCTCCCTACCATCCCAACTTCGAGCTCTGCGTTTGGGCTCAGGAGAATTAATGGGTGGCCTCCCTTGCTCCCATCTCTCCAGGTCCCATGCTCGGCCATCCAATCTTGGAAGGTGATGGAACACGGGCCTTTTATCCCTACTCTCTCTCTGCCCACTCTCGTCTTCTTCTCTCCTCTCACCGCACATCTCTCTATTATTTTCCCTCTGGTCGCTACACTCCCTTTGCCTCGTATCGCTCAGTATCCGATACGATCCTTCCTGGTTCCCCATATTCCCTGGGCTGCGCTCATTTCTGTTATCACAGGGACTATGGTGCGACCTCTCACAACTCCCATTCTGTTCTCTGGTGCCAGGCACACAGTGTGGACACTTAAAGCTGTTCCTGTACTCTTGCGCTCTCCTCTCCCCTTCACTGAGTATTGGGCACGCCACCCCTTCACTCCCGGGGCCCCCGTTTTCCAGGTCTGTTCTACCTCCATTCCGGGCCCAATGGGTGACTCCCCTACTCCCTCTACAGTCCCACTCCGGGCTACTCTCCCCAGCCCCGCAGTGAGTTCGTGCTCTGCTGTCCTGACTTTCCCTTTCTGCTTCTGCAGCATTGATGCACTTTTGAGCCTTCACTGCCTCATCCCACTGCTTCATGTACTCATTTAGCTCTTGAAAGGATTTTCGTCCAGATCCCCTCAGATCCATTGGCCATCTAGGGCCCCCAGGATCTCCTCCTGGGTCCCCTGCTGTGTGCATCGGGGTGCTCCACTCTCTGGGTATCGGCATCTGACTTGGGGAATTAGTGGTATCGTTCCTCCTTGCCTGCTCTGCTCTTTCTCTGTCTTTCCGTTTCCGTTCTTCCCCTTTTGCTCTCTCTTGGTCATATATCGATATTATAGGACCTATGGTAACAGGTACCTGTAGTGCATCTGGCAATGGGTAGGATGTGGCGCTTTCCGTTTCCGGCGCTCTTTGTACCACAAACCTACCGACCACCTGTTGCACCTGACTAGGCTGGGACAGCTCTTTCTTTGGCTCAGGATCCCACTCTGAACTGGGAAGCGGTCTATGCTCTCCTGCATTGCCCCCCTTTTCTCCTTCAGTATTCTCGACCTCTCCCCCTGCTCTATTATACGGGGGTGGCCTGTCTGTCAGTAATCTGTTTATCAGGCTGTCCTCTGTTTCGCTCTCGTCATCTTCTTCTAGGGGGCTTTTATTTACTGGCGCCTCTAACACTGGGTACAGTTTATTTATTTCCAAATTATGCACTCTCCATCTTTTAGCATCCGCATCCCACCTGGCATCCTGTACTGCCCTTACCGAGCGTTTCACCCTTTCTTGTCGTCTGTTCATATTCCTTTCATGCGCTGCCCTAAGCCATGCCTCAAGGGCTTCAAACTGGGTTGGTCTAGGCAAGGGTCTCTTTGAGGTCATGACTGATTTCAATCGATGTAACACCTCTAATCTGAACGTCCCGTACTTCGGGAACGTCAGTTCCTCATTTCCTTCAGTAATCTTACTCCACTCTGATATCCAAAGGATCGTATGCAACCCAACGTTTACTGCCATATAACGAGCTGGCGTACCCTCCGGCGGGGCTTCTTCCCCTTCATACGATCCTCGCCTCTCTTTCTTAAACAGCGCTTTCAACCATTTAAAGCACTTCATAATTATGCGCACAAAATCCAGCCTCGCTACTCTGTTTACTTCCTGATGACAATCCACCAATCCTGTCGCGGCTTTGCTAGCTTGGCCTATCACAGCGCGGTCTTTCTCCTGTTGGCCAATCACGTCGCGACCCTGTATGACGTGTTCGCTAGCTGGCCTATCACAGCGCGGTCTTTCTCCGGTCAGCCAATCACTGCGCGACACCACCTGACGTCTCTTTTCTCCGCTTCGCAGCAGCACCCCTCCTTTCTCAACTCGTCTCCCGGTTATGCATGCGTCCCATTCATACACTGAAAAATGACTACTTCCGACCAAGCGGTCACTTCTCTCGACTGTACGTCCACAGTCTATCTGTAATTGTCAACACAACTGCTTTCTGATAGGTTACTTACACACACAGTAACTTCCGACCAGCGTCCGTTACTCACGCACTCACTCTTACGTTCCCCCTATCTCGGTCCCTCGGGTGATCAATGGTACCTCATGACCCCCTTCACACTAGTTGACAATTACTCTGGGTGTCCGATACACCCGAACCACTTAAGCTCTCCTTGAACTTAAGATTTCCACCGGTTGCGCGCGCTCACAACCTGTTCCACAGTCACTCTACAGACATTCAACTCCGCCAAACATTACAACATAGATACAATACAAAAACACCGCAATCTAACACGCATAACCCTTTATACTCACTCTCTCTGATACTGCTGCTTTTTCTGTCTCACGTCATCCGGATCTTCATCTGCGGGCTGTTCTTCCGATCATCGATTTCTAGGGGCCTTGGGGTAAGCTAACCTGGCCTAGGTCACCGTCCTCAAGAAGGCAACCATCCTCTATAGCTACCAACTGAAAGGGCGAGATTTTGATCGATACCTTATATCTATTGATCCAAACCTCGATCTGGTCGACTGAACCTTTATTGCCTGTCTTGGAAGGAAACAGTACACCTATCTGCAAATTAGTTCACCCAAGAAAGGACTCTACTCTCAAAGATCACGGACAACTTCTAGGTTTCAAAAGTTTATTGTAAAGATATAATGAGCTGCAAATACAAGCATCTCAGAATGAGATTCACGAGATACACAGGTCCAATTACATACATGTGCTCTCGAAAAGCCCTCAGACGAGCAACAGAAATCACTAACACAAGTTCTAAAAATAGCAAAGCTATCAGCATAGACGCATATCTCTCCTTCATTTAGGTTGGAGGAAAACAAACACAGGTTAGGCGTCCCTAGCCTGTTCTAGATGGTATCCCTACTTAACCAAATCCCAACCTAACAAAGGTGTCAGCAATGAATGACCCCCAAGGGAAGTCACCCACTCTAAGTCTCTTGGTGAAAACCTAAAGTTCTCCAGTCATGACCCCTCACTGCCTACCCATCCGCTCTCTAAAGGGTCCTCAGGTCTCTGCTCTAACTCCACCCAGGGGTGCTGTCCCTAATACAAAACAGTCAACAACATTTGAGACGCCCCTTGCGAAACGCCTCTCACGTGGTGCAACTTCAGGCTTTTTCCATGATGCTTTGTATTGGGCCTCAGACGTTAGAGTTGACCTTGCTTCTCAGTCTCTTCTCCGGCCCGCTGATACCCCTTAAACATTCCAGAACCCTCCTCCATGTCTGGGCCGTCTACTGAACAGACCTCTATTCATTCACTTATAATTGGATCCCCCCTTTCCTGTTGCAGACAGATATCTGCCGCCAAGAACCCAACTCTCATAGACTTCTAAAAAGGCTTGCAACATTTCTCAGCCCAGACATGTACGTGTAAATCAATGCTAAAACATTTCAGGCCTACAATATTTCACATTATGATTATAGCATTCAATTTCTTCATTTAATTAAAGCATGTTAAACTCTTATTCTATTATTTAGAAAACATTACTCTAAATCATGGCCCATTAATGCAATGACCAAAACGTTAAACAATCTGTGTCGTGAAAAGAAACACCTTCCCTTTTAGCTCCAGCTCTGGCCCTGAGGCCTACCACGTTCTGCGTTTTATCACAGACCATCTTATATGTTAACAGCTACACGACATAGATTCAAAATAATCACGTCTAATAAAATCATATAATGTCACACATTTCTGTATTAATTCCACTTCTACTTAAATCTCTATATTAGCTATACATTTAGAATATAATTTCAGATACTATTAACACTCATGGCATTTCTCTTCATGAATTATGCTCTCTATAGGTAAGTGTGATGTACTCATATATTTATATCAGTTTGCGCTCTCTCAGCCCCATCCATCAAACATCCCGCGCGCTTATTGGGAGCAGGAAACCTGATTACATATATGAATGGGGCGTCCTGGGATAAAGAAGGGCCAGAGACGGAGACATGCCTGCCGAGGCCTGCCACTTTTCTCTTGTAACACACTGTTTGCTACCTCTTACATTTTGTTTGCTTTTGATACTTGAACAAGTGCCACCATTGCCTACATAACGTTTGTTCTTGTGTTTGAGTGTCTGCCATTTATTGCAGTATTATACCTCAACTTGTACTTTGTACGCTCGTGTAACCTGCACATATGTCACTTTCTCCTCCTGTAATGCACCATTTGCTACCTCTTGTATTTGTTTGCTCACGATTCTCACTGTTGCCTTTAACGTTCGCTTTTGTGTTCACTTGTAATTTTCTCCTCATGTATCAGTTCTGTTCCTATTGTGAGCTCTGACACCTTCGGGTAAAGTCCGCGCTATATAAAAACGCATACATAAATAAATAAACCGTTCCTGGGCAAATTGTTATTGATCAGAAATTAGCCATGACTCCTTCGAGGCAGGTGGGTCAGCCTCACCGGCCTTCGATCGGAGTCGTCAATAAATCCCCTTTAATCACTAATGAACGCATCTCGAGGCTCTCATCCGGTCCTAGCAGGAGCCAGCAGTAGTAAGGTCGAAGCTCGCCCTCTTGTGGTAGGCACTGTTCACTGCATTTAGGAATAAAGCTATTTCTAAAGTGGCTTTGGATAATCGGGAGGTGAACCACCTTGGGTCACTATTCTTGGAATAGCGTGCACAGGATTAGCAAGGGGCATAGTTTAGGGTGACCACCTGGCATGGAGACAAATTCAGGCCGGAACTGTAAAAAAACTACGGGGCATATTTACAAACCCCTATCCTCACAGGAAGGTCACTTTTTGTGACATTCCGGAGGCGTAAATTCTTTCGCCTTATTTCCAAGGCGCCGTTAAGCCATTTAACGTTAACATGGCTTAAGGCCGCCTTGTAAATAAGGTGCCCTTTCCAGCTACACTTAGTGTGAAAGGGGTGTGCAAAAGGTGTTGCGGTGGGCGTTTTGCCACAACACCCATTGATTTTGATACTGCCTCCTATTTACAAGGGTGGTGTAAATAGGAGGGAACGCCAAAGTTAATACCAAGGAAAACCTGTTCTTAATATGGCAAAAAGAGGAGAACTCTTAAATTTCCCACATTTTTGCTGTTTCAAAAATCTCCAATAATGATTCATGTGCAGAAAGGTGTCCTTTCCTGTATATAAATAATCATTTAAAAAATGACAAATTGCAACTTCTATGTGTGGTGCACAATCCAGCACACATAGAAGTTACAATTTGCCATTCGGGATAGTATATCCCTTGGTGCTAGGTAGCTATATTTAGCGCCAGCGCTAGGGGAAAAGCAGGGGTGCATCGCATTCTTGTGAATACGGTGCATCCCTGCATAATTAGAATGGCAGAGCATGACTGTAGCAACTTGTCTCCACTCCCACCCATGCACCTAGACACACACTCATTCCTGTCTTCAAAGGAGGAAACAGCATCTCCTTCAGCCAAACCACAGAACAGCTCTGAACGGATCACCACTGCATCCATTTCTATTTTAGAAAACCCACCGCTCACAAGTACGTCTGCCGCCCCGACGCAGACTCTGGAACAAAGTCTCAGTGGAAGACCTCACCTCAGCCCTCACCTGCACCCCACCCCCCACTATGACAGATGCCAACACCCTGGTAAGCAACATCCACCAATGGATCGTCAACTGTACCAACATACTTGCCCCCTCCAGAAGACCACAAGATAACACCACAAGAAAGCAAACTGGTTCAACACGGCTCTCCAAGAATCCAAGCGCTCCTGCCGGCGGCTGAAAAAGACATGGAGAATCAGTAAAACTCCTCCAATACAGAATCCTCTCCAACATCAACAACACCAAGGAACTCTTCTCCATCTTACAGGAATTTGCCAAACTCAACAGCGAAACAACAGATGTCCTGCCCTCCCAAGACCTCTGCAACAGACTTAGATTCTTATTTTACCTCAAGATCAAGACACTCTATGATAACTTCGACGACCAAGACCTCTGCACCACCCCAACACCCGCCTCCAGCAACACCACCCAACAGACCCTGATTATGTGGACTTCACTCACTACAGAAGACACCATGAAGACCATGAAGAGCATCCACTCCGGAGCACCTTCAGACCCCTGCCCGCCTCACTTCTTCCACAGGGCTGCGATAGTCATCACACCCGTGCTACGTCGGAGAATGTACTGCTCTCTCGAGACTGACACTTTCCAAGACTGCCCAATGACTAGAAGCATCCCAAAGTCAATCCCCTCCTGAAGAAACCCTCCACAGACCCGACGGACCTCAAGAATTTCATGCCCATCTTGCTGCTTCCTTTCGCAGCCAAGGTCATTGAGAAGGCTGTTAACACCCAGCTAACACACTTCATCAAAGCCAACAACATCCTAGACACCTCCCAATCCGGATCCCGCAACAACCACTGCGCCGAGACCGTCCTCTCTGCGCCACTGACGACATCCGCGCTCTCCTCGACCAAGGCCAAACAGCAGCCCTCATCCTCCTGGACCTTCGACACCATCTTCCACCGCACACTAGCCACCAGCCTCCACAACGCCGGCATCCAAGGAAAGGCCCTAGACTGGATTCACTCATTTCTCACCAGAAGAACACAGAGAATATGACTCCTGCCCTTCCTCTTGGAACCAACAGAGACAAGATGTGGAGTACACCTAGGATCCTCCCTCAGCCCCACAGTCTTCAAAGTCTACATGGCCTCCCTCACAACCATCGCCAGAATCCATGGGCTCAACATTGCCTCCTACATCGCTGATACCCAACTAATCCTCTCCCTCACCAAGGAATCCGACATCACCAGGCACAACTTCCAAGAAGGGATGTAAGCCATCACAACCTGGATGAAGAACAGCTGCCTGAAACTCAACGCAGAGAAAACAGAAGTAACCACCCCCTCAACATGGGACAACACCTGGTGGCCCCCTGCCCTCGGAAACCCACTCACCCCGACAGACCCTGCATTCAACCTCAGCATCATACTGGACTCATTTCTCACAATGAATCGCCAGATCAACGTAGTTTCCTCCTCATGCTTCAACACCCTCCGCATACTACGTAAAACATTCGAAAGGATACATGCCGAATCCAGGAAAACGCTCCTACGCCCTTATCACCAGCAGATTGGACTACGGCTACTCCCTTTATGCTAGAATCAACAGGAAATTCCTCCGCAAACTCCAGACCGTCCAGAACGCCTCAGCCAGACTAATCCTTGACATCCCAGGGCACAACCACATCACCCAACACCTCTGCGACCTCCACTGGCTCCCCGTAGACAGAAGGCTACCTTTCAAGCTGCTCAGGCACAAATACAAGGCCCTTCACAACATCGGACCTCAACAACCGCCTCTCCTTCCACGCACCCAAGAGAAACCTATGATCAGGCGACCTCTCCCTAGCCACCATCCCACGCTTCTGCAGGGACAGAGCGGGTGTAAGGTCCTTCTCCTACCTTGCAGCCAAGACATGGAACGAGCTTCCCTTCCACCTCTGGTGAAGCCCGACAGTGGACCAATTCAGAAAAGACCTCAAGACCTTGCTCTTTGAATGACTCCAATGGAACTGCCCCCTCCCCACAGTGCCATGAGACTCTAACGGGTGAATAGCGTGCTTTACAAAACCCTGAATGATTGATTGATTGGTATTAGCAATGTTTGCTTACCGCCACTCTTCACTATTCACTTGTAAATATGCCTCTCACAGGACAAAGGGTCAAAATTCAGGACAAAAGGAGAAGAGGCCATACCCCACTGGTTTAACAATGCTTTTATTTACTATTTTTATATAGCACTATTTATTCACTGTGCTTTGTATGAGATTGCCCCTAGGTATGGTACATTTAGATGGCACATTATGTCCTTGTTCAATAGTATATTGATGCCCTTGAGCAAAGTGTCCAGGACGTCACTCCTACCCAAATATACCCAATCTTTCTGGGAAAGAAAGCAACAACAACATTTTGCTTATGTTTCTAAATATTTGAATACGCATGGCAAACAGTTTGGAAAACATTAAGTTAAATGTTTTTTTCATGTTCTGCTAGTTTGGACAAGTTAAACAAGCACATCTCGCTCACCTGACCCTCCACTAGACATTAAGTTTGAAAAGGAAGTTTATTTCAATAAAAGATCGCAATAGAAAAAATACACAAAATAGTCATAGTACCAATTAAAACAGCAATCAAGTATAGAAATAATATACTCCAATAGTAGGGAGGAGAAGAAAAAAGGGGGAAGAAGGGAGAAAAAGAAAGAGAAGGGAATGGGGCAGAAAAATAGAAAACATTTCATCATATAAATTGTTTAAAATACATCTAAAAAGATAAACGTTGCCATTTAAAATTTCTCACTTTAAACATTGAAAAAAGTCATAAGGAATATGAATATAAAATTCCATAGAAACAATAGTAATATCATGGAGGTTTGGGGACTTCTTCAGTAGCAGGGGTATGCAATGAACGAGACTGAGCAGAGATATCAAGAAAATTGGTAATTGGTAACCATAAAAGGTCACGTTTAATAGCCAGAGATAGAGGAGAGACATATGCCCTATCCAATCTGTGATTGTAGCAGACACCATACCACCAAGCCTGAAAAGAGACGTTGGATGTATCTTTCCAAGATTTAGTGATCTGCTGAAAAGCCACCGCCAAGAGCAGGTCAATAATAGAAATGGTAAAGGTCATAGAGGACCACACATCAGATAAGCTCCCTAGGAAAATGTGAGTGATTGAAAAAGGAAAATGAGTAGAGAAAATAGAATTCATTTGTTGCCATACTTTAGTCCAAAATAAATGAATAAGGGGACAAGTGAAAAGCATATGTTTGAGATCTGCGCATGGATTAGAGCAGGACCAACATGAGGAGGGAATAGAGGAGTCAATAATGTGTAATCTGGCAGGGGTGATCAAAAGTCTATTGTAAATAAAAAATAAAGTCTGAGTAGTATTAGCTGCTCTAGAAGACTTTCTTATTTTATTCCATATGTCATGCCATAATGAACTAGAAAAAGTATCTTCTAAATCAGATTCCCAATCTTGTTCTGTCTTGGATTTGTCTCGAACGAGAGGAAAATCATGCAGTTTTTTATAGACTTGTGAAGCCGAAGGGGAAGATGAAAGAAAAGAAAAAGTAAGAGAAGAGGTGACAGGAGAAGAGGACGGAGTAAGAAAAGAGTCATATGATGATTGGAGAGCCGTACAAAGCAAATTATATTTACTAAGAAAGGAAAGAGGGAGAGAGAAACGAACTTGAAGAGACGAGAAAGGAAGGCAAAGGCCATCCTGAAAAAATTGATATACCCAAATAAGACCAAGAGAGTGCCAATCCTTCCAGAAGAATGTTCTATTTTTGATTTTAACAAAAGGATTATACCATATGGGAGATTGCAAAAATTGAGCCCGACCATCAAGACCATTAACGAAGTGAGGGAAGAAGAGTTTTCTAGCATTTTTAAGAATAGGAAGAGACATCTTAGTAGGAATATGAGAGAGAGAGATAAATTCTTTAAAAGTAAAAGGATGGAAGAAGGAGGATTCAATGGCAACCCATATCGGAAGTGAGGAGACATCTGCCTCTGAATCCAGTAAAAAAGAAGTTGAGTGGGAAAGGAAGAAAGAGGAATGATAGGACACAAAATCCGGAAAATTAACTCCACCTAGAAGTTTGGGACGTTGAAGTTTAGCAAAAGACATCCTAGCTCTTTTGTGATTCCATAGAAATTTTGAAAGGACAGAGTATATGTTCTTAAAACAGGACTTAGGAAGATTAACAGGAAGGTTAGAAAGAAAAAATAAAATCACCGGAACCAACATCATTTTAATAGAGTCTAATCTACCCCACCAGGATAAAAATAATGGGTGCCATCTAGAAGTGGAGTTTGTGAGAGTGTCAAGAAGGTTCTTAATATTTAAAGCCACTGTATCTTTAATAGAAGGAGTAAATTCAAGACCCAGATATTTGATTTTACTAGGACTCCAATGAAAAGACGAAAGTAAAAAATCAGCATGAAAACAATATTTATTGAGAGGAAGAATCTCACACTTATCAACATTAAGTTTATAACCCGAAACTGAAGCATATGAAGAGACTTCGGACAAAAAAGCCGGAATAGATGTTTGGGGATGAGAGATAAATAAAAGAATATCGTCTGCATAAGCAGAGAGCTTTAACTGCTTATCCGCATAGGGAAAACCGGAGATGTCTTTGTTTAATCTAATTTTTGACAAAAACGGTTCTAAAGCAAGAATAAAAAGTAAAGGAGAAAGAGGACATCCTTGTCGAACCCCACGAAAAAGAGGAAAGGAAGAAGAAACAAGACCATTAGCAAAAATAAAGGACCTAGGAAAAGAATACAAGAGAGATACATAAGATATAAATCTAGGGCCAAAACCAAACCAAGAGAGAGTAGAAAGCATAAAAGACCAGTTAACTCTATCGAAAGCTTCCTCTGCATCTAATGCAATTGCAGCTAAGGAATGATGAAAGGTGGGAGATTTACTGAGAACATTAAACAAAAGGCGAGTATTATCGGAGAGAAGACGTCCCTTGATAAAACCACATTGTTCTCTACCTATTAGACACGGAAGAATTTTGTCCAAACGAAGAGCTAAAATTTTAGCAAAGATTTTGTAATCTAAATTGATTAATGAGATTGGTCTATAGTTTTTACAAAGGGTATGATCTTTATTGTCCTTAGGAAGGAGACAAATCAGAGCTTCTTGGAAAGTACCCTCGGATTTATGGGACGTTATAAAAAAGTTAAATAATTGATGAAGTTTGGGAACAAGGAAGGAGGAAAAGTGAGAGTAGAATTCTATAGAAAAGCCATCTGGACCAGGCGCTTTACCTTTTTTAAGCACATGAATGGCATCTAAAATATCGTTAGGGAGAATATCTTTATCTAAAGAAGAAAAATCAACATCAGTCGATTTTGGGCGAGGAATAGAGGATAGGTACTGGTCAATATCGGAGGGCATGGGAGGAGATTCTGGAGTATAAAGATTTTGATAAAAGGTAGTAAATTCATTTAAAATATCTTCATCTTTATGAAGTATAGTATTAGAAGAGGAAACAATCGAATCAATTTTTGTCCGTTCTTTTTTCACTTTAAGATATTTGGCAAGAATGTTCCCAGCTTTGTTTTGTGCAGAGTAGAATTTAGCGCTAGACTTAAGCAAAAACAAGTTAGCTGAATTAGTGGATAATTTATTAAACGAAAGTTTAGCCTTAATGAGTTGAGTAAGGGTCGACTGAGATTTGGTGGAATGATAAGAGGTTTCCAATTGTTTAATCTGAGAAGTTAAGGAAGATAAAGACTGGTGAGCAAGGCGACGCTTTTTGGCAACATACGAAATAATAAAGTCCCTAGAAGCAGCTTTAAAGGTGTCCCAAATTAATTGAGGAGAGGATTGTGGTGTTTCGTTTTCTGTAAAAAATCGTGGTGCAAAATCAAGGAAAGCAGAAGTAAAAGATGCATCTAAAAGGAGGGCATTATTAAATCGCCATCTCCGTGTACCCTTAACTGGAGGGAGTAGATCAAGATCTAATGAGACAGGGGCATGATCGGATATTAGTATAGAACCAATGTCAGAATGAGTGATATGTTGTGATAGGGCCTTGGAAATAAAGAGGTAGTCAAGTCGTGATTGAGAGGAATGAGTGGGTGAGAAATATGTATATTCTTGTAGAGTTGGATTGGAAAGTCTCCAGGCATCAACAAGAGACCTCTGAGAAATAGTGGATGTAAATTGGGTATGAACCTGAGAGGGAGAAAAACGAGAGTTGGATTTCCTATCTAGAAATGGATCCATAATCATATTACAATCTCCTCCAAGTATGAGATAGTCATCAGTATAAGTCATAGAAGTTTGAAGTATGGAAGGCCAAAACAATTTATCAGGGACAGTAGGGGCATATAAATTGAAAATAGTTAGAGGAATTTTATTAACCAATAACGAAACCACCACCCATCTACCTTCCACATCATTATCTTGGGAAAGGAGCTGGATATTTAAACGTTTATGACACAAAATTGCAACCCCATTACGCTTCCCTGAACCTGGAGAAGCATAAACATGACCCACCCAGTTACGGCATAACTTAGTTATTTCAACATCTTTAACATGGATTTCTTGCAATAAAGCTATATCAGTCTTCAAATGTGCTAAATGTGAAAGAACCCGTTGTCTCTTGATCGGGGACCCCAAACCTCTGACATTCCATGAAATTACATTAATAGACATCGAAGCATATCAGCAAAATTGAATAACACAATACGTAGCAACATTAACAGGAATAAACAGCAAAATATGCGACTAAACCGTAAGGTAGCAATGTTAACAGAAGAGAAATAAGTAGAGATCAGAAATGTGAAGAAAAGTAAAGGAAGAAAAATGGAGTAGAAAAAGAAATGATTGAAACAGGAGAGAAAGGGAAAGGGTGAGAAAGAAAAAAGGAGAAGAGGGAAGACAGAGAAAGAAGAAAGGAAAAGAAAGGGAAAAGTACAGAACAAAAATAGGAGAAGTAGATTATATGAAAAACATACCATAGGGAAACCGAAAAAGTAGGGATGGTGAAGCCACATGAGGGAGATGGAACGAAAGACGGGAAAAACTCCACGACGAGACGGCAGAGAGGGAACCAACCCCAGGACGTAAGGCAGTAAATAGAAAAGACAATTTGGGACCTTACATGAAGCCACCTAGAAGGGGAGGAGAAACGGGAGAAAAAACTTGAATAACAAGGGAAAACTTACAACAAGCCTATAAAGGAAACAAGCAAAACGACAACTTCAATATAGGTGAAAAAGTACATCAAAAAGAAGTATCAGCAGAAGCGAATGCAAACATCACCAAGAAGAAGAGAGACTACAGGATACAAGATACAAAAAGGGAACAAAGAGTAACAAAAATCACGTGAAGGAGGCATCCGACTTCATGGATGAGGAATGTCCATGGAATCCACTCTGCAGCTGTTCAAGAACCGTTGAAGAAGAGCAGGATCTTCGTATGTGGTGGTTTTATTGTTATAAGTCACTTTGAAAAGGCAGGGATGGAATAAACCATATCTCGCATTCAAACTGCGTAATGCCGGCCTCATATCCAGGAATTTCTTACGTCGATCCGCCGTAGCCTTAGCATAGTCCTGAGCAAAAAATAGTGTAGATCCGTTCCAAATGATCTTCACCCGTTGTTTGGCAGCCTGTAACACACGAAGTAACTCAGTATATTCAAGAAAGTACAAAATAACTCCCCTAGGTTTGGGAGAGGATGCTGAAGACGATGGACTTGGACCAAGACGATGAGCACGCTGAATGTTCAAAACTGGAGAATCAGGAAGACCAAGAAGCGTTGGTAAAAAAGTTTGAAAAAAGGAAATCGGTGTGGGACCCTCCAAACCCTCTACTAAGCCATAAATGCGTAAGTTATTGCGCCGATTTCTGTTTTCTAACTGTTCAACCTGCTGTTTAAGGTGTGCAATCTCTTTAGACATGGGTGGGACCTGATCCGCAAGACCTTGGATAAGATCAACACGGTTTCCCAACACTCCAACTTTCTGTTCAGTAACGGACCAGTTGGATTCTAGATTAAGCAGACGCAGATTAGTTTCCTCCATGTGAGGTTTGAGGGCACGTAATTCTTCAAGAATGAGGTCTGAGGAAGTCAAGGTGGACGCTGAAGGAGGGGGGGGATGGGGGATTAACCTTGACTCGTTTGCTTTGTACAGAGGATGAATTCTGCACCGTAAGGGGTGCTTTAGGAGGTTGCTTAGTATTCATGCGTGACACCGAAGGAGCAGACCCCTTAGAGTTAGTAGAGTCCATGAGGGTATCCTCTCGAGAATCTTGCAACACATTTGTTTCTTTTGGTGGAAGAGACCCATTGCGATTCGTACGTGCCTTAGCCATCATAGACGGAAGGGGAAACGACTACTGCGTACTTGATAAAGGCTAGTACACCTGAGAGAACTGACTGGTGTTAGCAAAAAGAAATCCTGCAGTTTCTGCTTTTAAAAGAGCACCCACATAAATTAGCAAGGAAAAACGGCAAAAATCAGGCAAAGAGAAGAAAAAGTCAGATGTATGGCCGAAAAGTAGAGGGTCCGGTTAAATATTGTGAGGGAAAGGCATCAGGAAGAGCGTGCAGGCGGGAAAACGCGGACACGCCGAAAAAACAAAATGGCGGCCGCGACGCTGCTGAGGGGAGCAGGAGCAAAATCAAGGAAAAGAATGGCAAGTCCTTACATAGCGCAGCCGTCGTGGCAGCAAGGCAGGCAGCATCCTTTCCGACTCCGGGAAATGCCAAAAATTCAGGTCCAAAACGAAGAAAGAAGTCCTGGAAGCCGCTCGGTCTCCTACATACCGGCGGAGCTCCCGTGAATCGCGGCCATCTCCAGAGGCTCCTAAGCCACGCCCCCCTCCACTAGACATTAAACCTAAAAAAAATGAATGAACCAGAGCAGGCGGTGTGGGTGACAGTCTCACATCAAATGTCAAGAAGTGAAGAATACGCAACTTGTCTTTAGTCTCACAGCACCAAGTAAGGCTCGACTGCCGCATTAGAGTGTGTGTCAAGGGCTCTATATTTATCTCGGAACTGGGTGTCCGACAACCAGACAGTGAATTAAAGAGCAGGATGAAGTCAAGATCAGATGAGACATCTGGAGCAACTGATTCAAAGGGTCATTGCTAACAACTGTACAAATAGAAAAGAGAAGAACAAGGTGGAACAGTTCCTAAAACCAGATTAGACCCTCCTACGAGTATTGGAAAGTATTGTGTATATATATATATAAATAAGTCTCAGCAGAGAGGCCAGAAAGAAGAGTGTTTGAATAAGCAGCACCCTCATCCTGGCAAACTCTGCTGGTGCGATAATCCATTGATAGTGCTTGGGGAAGGCTGGGTAGGGGTTGGGCCCCTTGTAATGTTGGGCCCTGGGTAATTGCCAATTATTTCCTTAAAATTACTTAGCAGTTGAGTCAAGCCTGAACCAGTGGTCTGGCTCATCTCGAGACACAATAAGATAACATCACTGGCTGTCTCAGTCGTGGAAGGGCATTAAAAAAGGTACGGATACCGTAATCTTCAGTGCGGTAGGGCTGGGGTCAGTGAGCGCGGTAGCAGAATCGAAGGCGTGGCTAAAAAGAACAACATATTCTGTGACTATTTTTGATCTTTCACCATTAGGTAACTGCATTTAAAATAATCCACACCTTAAATGAAAAAGAAATCCACGTTTAAAAAAGTCAGTGGGGAATGCACTAGATTATTTTATAAAACCTCTGTTGGTTAATGTGATCACTGCAGATGTAGGTGTGTGGAACCAGAAGCCCATTCAACTGAATTCTGTTTTGTTCAGCAGGGAATAGTGACTTGTATATTTTTAGTGCTAGGAGGTCCCTGCCTGTCACTGAAAGCACTGTGGATGTGTAAGTCATCATATCACATTTGCATTTCACACAATATAAGATAGGCTGCCACAAAATGGGGACAAACATTTAGGGTAAAGAGAAAAAAAGTTTTCAAACTGTAGATTTTTAGTGATATGCAGATTATATCTAGTGCAAACAGTTTTTGACAATTGTCCATTGAAAGTACGCATTCCACACCTCACCTTGGAACACCCCTATAAAACCTCTCAAAAAGAATGCATCTTTATCTTCTGAAAGCTTAAAGTGTCCCCACCAATTAACTCTACCTATGCTGACTCCCAAGCAGCCTTTACATTTACAGATTAACCAGGTGCACTGCTCCACATTTCTTTTCAGGCAGCTGGAACTATGGCGAGAATGCTTGTTTCTTGTTTATTGTGTCTGCCCCTACCTCGGGATTACATCATAGGAGATCTTCCACTTCAGCTGAGGCATTTAAACTGTAGCGTTGGTCTTTATGCAAAAAGTGCTAAAATTGTGGACAAATGCCATTTGTTGACATTTCCATCACGGACAACAGACATGAGTGTTAATTCACGGACAATCTGTGAAAAATACGGATGGGTGGTCATTCTAGCACAACTTAGTCAGTGAGATCTGGGGGTGCAAATCACAAATTTTCCAAACTAAAAAGCAGTGGGCTGCAGGGTGGAAAGGCGAGTTGACCAAGATTCGGGATCAGGGGCCCGATGTAGGTAACACATTTTTACCGATTCTTAAATACCGATTTTTACCGAATCGGTATTTAAGAAAAGGGAAATGATATGTAGGTAAAAAATCGGTAAAAAATACCGATTCGGTAAAATTCGGAAACCCCGACCCGTTATTTACCGAATCGGTATTTACCGATTCGGCAAATACCGATTCGGAAATACACATTCAAACCTATGGGCCCGGATGCCCATAGGAATGAATTGAACTTACCGAATCGGTATTTACCGAATCGGTAAATACCGATTCGGTAAATACCGAGTCGAGGATACAAAATATCAGGCAGTTGATGTATCAACCAATCAGGTGCCTCCACCACGCCCCTCAGCCAACCAACAGAACAATCTACCAATCCTGTGCATCCACCCCACCCCACAACCAGGAAGTGGCCACACCCATGCAGGTGCAGAGTACCTGATCACACAGGAGAGCAGTTACACAGAGACAGGCTGTTGTGAAGCTGAGCTCTGCAGGACAAACAAATGGATCCCCAAGACTCCCAGAGGGAAGGTGAAGATAGGAAGAGGAAGATGAAGTTTAGCACAGGTGAACTTCAGGTGCTGGTGGAGGAGGTTGTCAAGCACTACCCCAAAATCTTTGGAAAGCAGTCTCTGCAGGTACCAGAGGCTGTGAAAAGGAACACCTGGCTGGGGATCCAACCCAAAGTTAATGCGATAGGAGTGACAACCAGGGAAGTGGACGATCTCAAGAAGAGATGGTATCATAACCATAACCAAGAAGAAATTGGCAGCAAGGAGTAAAGAGGCCAATGCTACAGGTGGAGGGAAGAACAGGGCACCTGCTCTCATGGATCTGGAAGAGCTGGTGGAGTCCACACTGGAGCCAGAGTGCGTTGTGGGGATTGGTGATGCAGACAGCTCAGCCCGAGCTGCATCAAAGAAAGGTAAGGAACATGTCCATCATTCCTCACCCCTTGCCTGTGTCCCTCCCCCAATGTGGCTGTGTGTTGAGGAAATCCAGTACAGACTGCAGTATTCACCTGCAATACATTATGGGAGTGGTAGGCATAGGAATACCCATCAGAGAAGTAAACATGAAATAATGTCAGGTATGCCACACAATACAAATAGAGACATGGGAGGAGCAGGAAATACTGATTTTACAATGTGATTTAATAGTGATCTACACGGTGAAAGCACAACTAAGACACTGTCCATATCTGTCCACAGGAGAGACATCACGCAAGTCTATGCAGGAGAGGGAGAAGACACATCCCCACAGGGATAGGAGTGAGCAAGAAGGCAGGGATGCAGGGCCCAGCACTGCAACACCTACAGCACCCTGCACACAAGCAGCTGCCACACCAGAGGCAGACACCATGCTACTTGAAGCATCTCCTATGCTCCTAGACTCTCCACAAAATGAGTCACTACAACTGCACACACCAGCAGACACAGAGGTGCCAGACATCTGCAGGCCCAGGAGGCATGACGTTCCCCCGCTAAGGATCCTTCAAACATCCTCCGATGAGGAAAGGGAAGGTGAGGAGTCAATTGAGGCAATTGCAGGAAATGCACCAGGTCTGACATCCACTCCTGTCAGTCGATCCGCTGGCACAAGACGTCGTAGGGTCCGGGAGGCAAGCGTGACTGGCCGTGATGAGGGTGTATTCCGTGGTCTTGAGACCACAATGGTCAAGGTGCAGCGCCTGCAAGCAAAAGGTATTAGTGCAGTGTACAGACAAATGCGCCATGTGAACACAAATCTGGACAACATGAACAAGGGAATAACAGCAATGGCGGACAGCATGAGGGACATGGCCGAAGGAGTCAGGGACATGTCACAGTGTGTAATGACACTCTGTGAGGAACTACATGAGGACCGCGTCCAAAGGCGCAGGGCCAGGCATTGCATGCAACAGCAGACAAGGGGCATGCACCGTCTTGAAACTACGACTTCACTGCTGTGTCGCCGTTCAGTTGCGATGCAGGAGGGGCTGGTGCACTGCTGTACTGATCTCACGAGGGGGATGGGGAGAGTCACTACAGCAATGGAGGTGCTGCTGACAAACCAGGCAGCCACCACAGGAGCAGAAGGTCTGGCGGAGACAGATATTTCCAGTAGCAGGAGCAGCACCCCTATCCCAGAAATACGGAGGAGCAGCAGACGCCAGACTACCGGCGCTGCTACAGCAGACTAGGAACAAAGCCAACCTCACGCATCACGCAGTGCGGGTCATGGGCGCAAGCAGTGAGTCATCTAAATTCAGTTGGACGTGGGAGGGTGAGGTAACCCCCGTCCACCCAGTAGTGCTAGGCACACTAGTATGTTACAATTGTGTCTTCAGACATTTAACTTGGTGCCAAATAAACTACGTGCATTGCAGTACAACACGTGCTTTGTCTCTATACTTACTCAGAGGTAGTTGTGTGTGATCTCTGCCCGTCTCTGTCTTCCGTCTGTGGGTGTAGGTACTCCTACTGTGTTGGCTGCTGGTAGTGCCTGCTCATCGTCATGGTCTTCATAGTCCACCAATTCCACCTCTGTGCCCTTCTTAGTTGCGAGGTTGTGCAACATTGCACAGGTTGCAATGATCTTACAGCATGTTACTGGTGAGTACTGCCGTGCCCCACCACTTTTGTGGAGGCAGCGGAACCGGCTCTTCAGGAGCCCAAAGGTGCGCTCCACGATGTTCCGGGGGGATTTATGTGCCACATTGTATCTTCTCTGGCTGGGGGATGTGGGGTTGAGGTAGGGTGTCAGGACAAAGGAACAGAGTGCATATGCACTATCCCCTAATGTGAGAGAGAAAAATCCATTACTCACAGGCACACATTGACATACGTCTGCATCATCTATCAAGGGAGTGTCACACAGTAATTTACCTAGCAGGTATCCTTCCCCGAATTCACCCGCTGTCAGGCGGGTGTAGATCCCACTGTTTTGGAATATATATGAGTCGTGGGTGCTTCCTGGGTACCTGGCCACTATATCTGTGATCATATACTTGGCATCACAGATTACTTGTACATTAATTGTGTGTGATGACTTCCTGTTCCTGTATATGTGCTCAGTGGCAGCTGGGGGGCATATTGGGATGTGGGTCCCATCAATGCAGCCAATCACGTGTGGGAAATTTGCCATGAGGTAAAAGTCAGTCTTGGTCCTAAGCAAGTCCGCATCAGTGTCTGGGAAGTGGATGTAATGCTCCATTCTTTGCATCATGGCATCCAGGAACTTTCTGAATAAACGCGACAGGCAGCTCTGGGACACCCCACCTACCACAGCAACAACACTCTGGTAACTCCCAGATGCAAGCAGGTGTATGCTACAGAGCACCTGCACATGGGGTGGGATGGCGTGGGCCCTTGGTTTTGGGTGGTCCAGGAGTGGGTGCAGGTCCCTGATCAGGTCCATGATGGTTTGGGGGTGCAGTCTGTATCTTTGAAGTATCTCTGGCTCTGTCAATTGGAAGAGTGTAATCCTCTGCCTGTAGACCTGCTCCTCCCTTCTCCATTCCCTCTCACCTGCTGCCTGTAGCCTTAGCCGTCTTGCTATGATGTAGAAAGCCGCCATTCTGGTTCCAGTGTTGCATTTTGGGGCCCTTTTTCATAGGCTGCACCTGATTACCACCTGCTTTCCATCCATGTTAAATACCGCTTCATAAATACCGAATATTCGTGAAAATCGGTAATTTGTGGGTCACCTACATCTCAATGGTGTTTTTTCCATTTCTTATTTTCCGATTCGGTAATTTTACCGATTCGGTACATTTACCGACTCGGTGTAATTTCCGAATCGGTAATTTTACCGAATCGGAACATTTACCGACTCGGTATATTTTCCGAATCCGTAACTTTTCCGAATCGGTAATAAAACCGATTCGGAAATATTTCCGAGGCGGTAATCTACCGATTCGGTATTTTTACCGATTCTGTAATTTTTGGGCGATCTACATTTCAATGTCCAAATACCGGTCGGTAACGGCCGAAATTACCGATTTTCTGCCGTTACCGACCGGTATTAGGCTACCTACATCTGGCCCCTACTGTTTTCATTAGGAATAGGGTCAGTACAGATTCGCAATAGGTGGGCCTCTGTGCAGAGTGGCACAGCAGGTGAAAAACGATGGGTTCGAATGCTACCCCGAGCAATTGCCACTAGTTAGGCTATTTGCAAGCATTCCAAAACCTTTGGGATGTTTGATTGGCAGTAGTATGCTGAGAAAGCTGAGACAGATGCAGCTTTCCAAGCCTACTCCTGGCAATACTTAAATTCCAAAAACTAGTAATTATGAACATATTCAAGGAGTACTTTTGTAGATGCAGATTTGCTACTTTTTTGGCAAACCTGTAACTATATTGGAACTTCAAAACAATACACAACAATATGAAAGCAAGAATATGGCAAACAAATGTTTAAATATTGCATAATTGTGTTTAATTCACAATCAAATATAATAAAATATTTTCAAATGTGTTTCTTTATTTGTAAGTAGTTTGTTATTTTTAATTTAATAATTTAAATATTATTTAATTTTGTAAAACTGCTGTGGACCCTCCCCCCCCACCCCAGGAAGCCTTGTGGCTTCAGGGGTCCTTGGACCACAGGTCTATTAAATCAAACATGAGGTGACTGTACAGCACTGTGTGCTCGAATGTGATAATAAAGTAAAAAGGTGGCTCTGTGAAATAAAATATTTGCCTAGGGTCATACAGTTTGGACAAGCAGTATTGATTCCAGGTTGATTGGTTTTTCATTTTGAAATTCAGTCTCCAGGTGTGTATTTCTATCTATGTCTTCCGTTTACATATTAGTTTAGTGTTTTGCATTTCATTCATGGCTCACAGCGAGCAAAACTGACACAGAGAGCAGACCTAAATCAGGGCCCCAGACCCAATTACCAAGTCAAGGATGAATTTATTTGGGGGGTGTCACTGACTACATTGTCAGGCACCAAACTCAAAACCCTTTTCATTGACAAAACCTTTAATTTCAGAATTGGATCTTGGGAGTTGAGAAGTATGTTGAATTTTCATACTCGCGTGACCACGGAAGGTTGAAGCTTGGCTGTTAATAGGCAATGTCAGTTGCTTGTACATGTACTGTAAATGAGCTGACACTCAGGGCCTCATTATGATGTTGGGGTGGAAAGCCACCCAACAGCTCATTGGGGGCTTTCCGCCCGACATCAGAGGTTTCTGTCCGACCTCTGTATTACAATACTGGCGGTCAGAGGGAAACCCACGGGGGAATTCCGCTCCGCTTCCGAAGGGTTCACAGAGCCCATCAGGGTGGCGGTCGGAAAAGTAATCCGCAAGTGGCAGCAAAGCCAGCCTCGGCACTTCTGTCAGGATTACAATGCTGCTTTCTATTTGCCCTTTCATGGCCATCCAATCGCGATGGAAAGGCAGGTGGAAAGTGACATTGTGGGGTCCCTAGCAAGGGCCACTTCCACCTCACCCTTCACTATGTGGTCTGGGGGCCCTCTTTTCCGGCCGCCGCACAAACTGCAATGGAAAAAATGTATGTTTCCGACCACCCATAGGGCAGTCGCATCCTAATTCGATGGGTGGAACCACCAATTAATAGTTGGGTGGATTCCATCCTGCTATGGTGTCGGACACGGTAATATGCCCCAGAGTCAAAATTTGCTTGCCATTTGGAAACACCTGCGTTAAAATTACAGAACTCCTAGGTTCATATGTATTTATAAAATTACACCTTACAGAACCAGGCATAAGTAGTTAAAATGTGTGGCAAACGTTCTGTGAGCACCCCTGTTTTCCATTACGTGTTAGGGGGTTGGGAAGAATGCACATTAAAAAATGCTTTCCATGTGAAGAAAAAGGGAGAATCGTATGCTTGACATTTTAACTCTTTACTCTTGTTGTGCCTGCGTATGGGGTAAGGGGACAAAGGCGTACTTCAATCACACACATAATGTACCTTTCTAAATCGGGTTGTAAAAGGTAATTACATGCAAGGAGTGGATGTATGCCTAGGCTTTTGGAGATTAATGACTAAATGAATCAGGCCCAAGATAAGTTACCCCTATGAATGCAGTGTGGTGAGTTTCTCTATATGTTCTGTGGTGTATGTGTGTAGTGTATGTGTAGCTTAAGTGTTGTGGTTACTAGGGGCTGTGTACATAAAGTAGTCCAGGAGCGCAACAGGCATTTGTGTTGGGTTTTTGCACCCCCTGTGCACTTTGGTACTACAGACACTTGTGCGGCCCCTTCTGTAATACCAATAGCGCTGGAGCACGTAAAGCGCCAGCTCTATCTTCAAGGGGCAAACAAGCCCTCAGGAGGCGTATTGACAGTGCGATTCCTAAAAGGTAGTGCACTGTCAGTGTGCCTCATGAGAGCAGCCCTCTGCAGGGGGCAAAAGGTGTCCCATGGACCCCCCCAGACATCCCCTTGCTGGTAGGTGCTGTCAGCGACTGTACCCGTCTGCGAGGGGATCTCTCCTGCACAGTGAAACACGATTGGCTGTAAATCAGCCACCCTGTATTTCACGTGAATGTGCTGCCCCCTGCAGCATGAGTTTGTGGCTGTCCTGGGGGCAGGGCATACCCCATAATGCAGTGCACTTTCATTCTTTGCGCCGGGGCGCACCTTTATAAAGTTGCGCCCGGAACAATAAAGGAACCTGCGCCGCATGTGTAATGCAGCCCCAGGTGTGCTAGCTTGCACGTTCTTGATTATAGCTCTGGAAAATGAAATATCCATTACCTCTTCTGAAGGTTAGGGACACCTTCATTGGAGGGCTGGCCGCCAGAATCCAGCCTGCAGCTAATGGCACAGGCGGGCTCCGACATCTCTGTCAAAACACAGACTTCACTCTCAGCACTGACACCAGGGAGATGAGGGACTGCTGGCAGGAGGCAGAAAGAGAGAAGGAGGAGAGGGCAGGATGCATACTGCTGACAGCTCCATCTATTAATGGCACTGTTGACCTTAGCGGAGGTCAATAACGCTCTTGTACCTTTAGCCTCTTAATTGGTCTCGCCTGAGGCTCAGCCCTCCAATCACAGGGAGTGATGATAATAACTAACGTTAATGACCAGTCTATCATTCAATGATACTATACTAAAATCTCCAAGCCCAATAAGGGAGATATATTATTGCCACAAGTAAGCATTATCTGCTTAGCTTATTCCACTTGATACTTTATTTTGGGGGGAGGAGAAGGTTTCATTTCCCTGGGATCGAATCCCTCAGAGTATATGGTTTAATTTAAATTCATCCTGACTAATCAGACATCAGACGAATTAGCCATCACACGCTTCTGTGGCTGCACCTTAGCAGATTATTGATTGATTTACTTGCCATTTTTATAAAGTGTTACTTTAGCAAGAAAGTGTCAGCGTGCTGTGCAGAGGATAACTAGTGGAATGCGTCATCTCTTGGAAAAGAACTAAAGTCAACATCCAATTAACAATATATAACAGGAGCAGAGCCTAAGATATACAGAGGGAGGATGCAGAAAAAGGACATAGAGGTGGATAGGAGAGGTCAGTACCCCCAAAGGGTGAGGAGATGGGAACAGCAACAGAGAAGTTCAGAACAGTCTAGGTCGGAGAGAAAAGGGGGGGGGGGCGTAGGCATTAGTAAAAAGGACGAATGGCAGTCTCAGGCATGGGAAAGTAAATTAGATTGGATGGATATACAGGGAGTGGAATGCCGGGATGGATGGAAGACATGTGCTGAGGAAAGGCATACATGGAGAAAACTGAAGTTGAGATACTTGTCTAAATGTATTTTAAGGAGTTTCATGTTTGCTTTTTCAGAACTGAAGTAAGTCCTTGAGGTATTTCAACTCGCCAGGTATCTAGTTTCCCAGGGAAGTTCCACTCTGGGGAATGACTGCGTTGCAGTTGCATGATGTTTCAATTTTGTCGCCTTAAATCTAAGTTGGAATTTTCCAAGGAGGATCGAAGGGTTTTGGGATGTTTTAGATGGAGGGGTGGTATCCAAACCGTAGAACGGTAGCGTTATTGTGGTTCTGTGGTGATGTAGAATAGAATAGTATGCGACAGGATTCAAAAGATGCTGCGGGAAGAGAGAAGAGATGTCAGGGACCTGGCTGGTTAGAGCGTAGCAAAGAATACCCTTCTTTCACATTTTGGCAAAGACTGAATTCCCTTTATTTTTGGATCATTTCCACAGCAGTGCTTTGAGTGACATCTTTCCTTTCAGTAAAACTGCTTGTGAGAATCTGAAATGACCCTGTGTGATATCAAGAGCTTTATAGGCTGTGGTTGCCAAAGTTGATGAGAGACAAGTGCTTGGACAACAAGGACAAAAGCAGGTGATTCCAGCAGGAGTTTTAATATTTTTAGTGCGCGAAGAATCATTCTAGATGACATCATAGCACGTTTGATATGTGATGACATTGTTAAGTGAAGGTCAGGCCAGGGACGTAGGGTGCCCAATTAATATTTAAAAGGGAGGCTTTCCCCCTGTCAAAATGGTAATTTTGACAGTTTGGGCTGTAGGGCAAAACTGCAGCAGTCAGCCTATATGTGTAGGCCAGAAGCCATGATTTCATTGTCACCCTTGTGGAAGGCATAATAAGTGCTGCAGACCAGAGGTGACTTTTAACTTTCCATGCCAGGGGTGTAGTTTTAACACCATACACTATGGCTTTACCAGAAAGCTAAACATGGCAATCATGGATTAGCCAATTTTTGCATCTTATAGGGGTCAGAGCATATACACATGGCACTTCACTGCTGTGCCTCTGTGTCCAAAGTCTTAAAACCAGCAATAACATATAGCAAACAATAGGGGTTACCACACAAAGCAAGCATTTTCTCACATCAGCCCTCTCTAGCTAAAAAAACGGCAATGAGCAGAAAACATTTGCAGATCTCTGTATTTTAATGGGAAAAGGTGTAGGAACACCCTTTGCATTGACAGGGTCTCTTTCAGCCTTACATCCTTTTACCAAGCCTGCTCCCTGTGTGGGATGTGGACCACCTAACAAGTTTTATGCCCACCCTCAAGTTCTGCTTCGAAAGTACTGTATCTTTGTCAAGCTCAGTCCAAGCCACTAACCTGACCCATGGGGAACCATTTACATCTGCAGGTCCCACCTTGGATAGAGCTAACTCTAACCTAAACACTAGAAGAAGCCCAGCAGGTGAATAATATCACCATGGCCAACAAGGGGATGTGGTTAATCCTGCCCCCTTGGGCAAGCCTCTGACCCTAAGTTAGGGACAGCTCTGCCCAAAAGGCGAGCGTCCAACAGATGCCACCGACAGCTGTCAGTGTTAGCAACCAGTCCCATAGCCCTCCACTGTAAGTGGATGCTCCAATCTTGTTCCTTTAGCATACCTCACTTAGAGCCACTGGGTCAGCAAGGAGTCACACACTTGCTCCTGGGGTCCCTTTGGCCGCCTGTGTTTCTCAGAGTTGTCAGACTAGGTGCATGACTTGCAGTCTAGGATTTCTAGGGTCAACACACAGTCCCCCTGAGGAGTGATACTCAGACAGCGGCTTGCAGAAGTCCGTCTCACCCATGTCCCCCATCTCCTGTCACTATGACAGTGCAGGGCCTCCAGAATTGGCTTCACCAGTTCCAGGTTTGAGGTTTTCTCCTGTCATAGCAGATAACCCCAGGCCCTTTTGTCCAGCCACGTTACAGAGGAACCTCCTCCTACCCCTTGGCCTCCATTCCCTCCGCTTAGCAACATTACCCCCCCGAAATGTGGGTTGGAGGGCATCGTGGGTGGCCAGTGGCAGCTCACATCCAAGGATACATTCAATGGGCATGTTGGTGGAGACATCCTTCGATGTCGGCTCTTCCTATCATTGTGAAGCAGAATTCACCAAGCGTGAAGTAAGTGAGTCCTACCGCCCCCAGAGATCGGTGGCTTACCTTCTAGATCTGCCTCTCAACTACAGGGATACTAGGGCCTCCTTTCGGTAAACCTCCCCAAAGCAACACTAGTCACCCCTGTGGAGTGTGAAGTGTTAGCGCTTCTTCTTGGAGCATAATGAATCTCCTCTTCTGCTCCCTGGCTGCAGTGAGCCAAAGCACCTTTCCTTTCCTCCCGTTCCTTTTTTCCTGCTTTTCATAAGTGGGTTGGGACTCTCTTCACTTGTCACAAGTCTGGGACTGTAAGGAGTTTTTTCTTTTTTTAGACTTGTTGCTCTCTGGTGACCTTCTCCCTTCTTTCTTCCAAATCCACATTGTACTATATTTTTCACTACCTTTCCTTCCCACAAACTTAACGGGATCAATGATGTCGCAATGTTATCTCTTTAGGGCAACCACAGGTAGCATTTACTTGTCAGCAATGAATGCTAAATGCAGCACTTGGTGCGGATTGCAGAACTAAGGCCATCCTTGATCTGAGTGATTTCTAGTGGGCCATTACATAAAAATGAAGGCCCTTTAACGATCCACAAAGTACTTCATAATTTGAGTCACAGTGTTTCTGAAATGCCTTCGTGATCTAACTCTTACCATGCTAGCCAGTCTTAGATTTAGTCACCAGAAATGCTAGCATCTGGTGCGATCTTTATAGTGCCAAGAAACCTTTCAGTATTGTTTGCATTTTATAAATAAATGTATATATACAAAATACATCAAGAGACAAATACATTTTAACAGAGATGTCGAACTATAAAGTTCAATATTGTGAATCACTGAAACCCCTATAAAATCGGGTTACCACGGGTTCCATTATTACTTTCAGGAAATTGTACAGACCCAAATAAAACAAGTATCTGTGTATTACATTTTAACAACAACAAAAAAACTAAATTGAACATAAATGCTTATCCACTGCTGAGATAGGGCACCAAATTAATTTACCAAGTCAAAAAAAACTGCATCCCATTGCTTAAGATTTAAATTTGAAGCTAAAACAATAGATTCGAAGTTTGAGGTTGAAAATTATTCAATGTTTCCAGGTAGTTTAAATCTGATAGTTTTTACATTGGCATCCAATAGGTAAATCATGCTTCAAAGTAATTTCCTCAAACATATTTTAAACCATGTTCTCACCATAGGGCTCATTATGATGGCGTGCGGACATCAGTCCGCCCGGCCATCGTAACGGCAATGGGGCCGCCCGCCAGACGTGCCGTGGTCCCACCAGCCCAATTAGGATGCACGCGCCATACTGGCGGGTGGATCCTGGGCTTTCAACATTGCGGGCAGTGCTGCTGGCTGTAGCGCCATCCACAATGTTGAAAGTGCTTGCACCGCATTTACCTGCACCGCGTGACAGGCACCATGTGGTGCCTGCCACTTGGTGCATGGACATGCAGGGGATACGCACCCCCCCAGTCCAGTGACACCCCCCATACTAGGGGGGCCCGCAACGTGCCCCCAAACCCAATCCCTGCCAGCCTTTCCATGGTGGCATCGCCGCCATGGAAAGGTCTCTCCAATACCCACATCCTAATATCGCGGAAGGTGCCTGCTAGGCACCGCCACCATATTAGTGGCGTTACGTTTGCCACAGGCGGAAAAGCAGCAGACAGACTTTGGGTCCACCGCGATACCCACTGCCATCCTAATATGGCAGTGGGTAAATCTCATTGTGATGGCGGAACGATCACCACTGCCGGCCCAGCGGTGGCGATCATTCCGCCATCATAATGAGCCCCTTTGTTCCTTTGCCTCAACTGATGCACACATCTGTGAACAGAGAAATCTTGATAGATTGATCGCTGGCTACAGACTCATCAGGATTAGTATTTTTCTGAGTAGCTGCAGCAAGTCTTGCAGGATTCAGCACAAAAAGGGGGAGTCGATGGGAATCCGTTCATTGATCAACAAGCAACCTGCTAAAGATGTTGAGGTCACATCCTAAACAATTGACTTCTTCCATCCATATCACCTAACATCTATCAATAATGCATGGGTTTAAAAAAACATTCCTATTTCAATTTAATTGGCAGTTTTATAGAATGCAAGCCAGTCTCCAGAGTCATAAACCTCTACGTGCTATTGGTAGGACAGGGAACATTTAGAAAAGAGAAGATCAATAATATAAATATACATTTATATTTACATGTTTTATAAGCTCTGCATTTCAGAAGTATCATTTCCACATTTCCAATGTAATTGCAAAGGTGTGCTGAGCTGGCTGCAGTGGAGAAACTGCACAGCGTGGGGTGATGTTTGCCAACCCTTTCGAGCTGGCCCATTGAAGGTTATCATAATCATTAGGTCTAAAGGTCTCTGCCTACATGGGAATCAATGTTTAATATTGAAATGGTGGATTTTTCACTTCTTTATATACAGTCGGTATACCTGGTATATTGCATGATACTTCAATGCTTGAAAAATGTTAGAGCAGTTAGTGATTATCTTCAGTAACTTGAAGGATATTAAACCTATCCAGGTGCAGCCATTTAAACTGTTGTGCGAGCGGGCATTATGTTGTCCGACAAGTCTCCCCTGGGTCAGTGGTCTCTCAACCTCGTTCACACAGATGCTTGAACAGAAGATCTTACCTGGGGTCCAAACTACTGTTGAGCTAATAATACTGTACTACTGCTTGGACTTGATTGGTATTCTGTGGCTAGTCCCAGCACCTCTCCCACAAAAATACACATAATTTACAGCCATTTTACGGCTTTGTCCTGCATAAAACGGTCTCACAAGAGCCTCATTGTGCAATGTGTGCAGACAATCTTATCAATAGTTACAAGGTTTCTGGGTGAACTACATGGCTACACTTCTGGAAGGTATGTCACTATTGTGTAGTTACTTGCTTGAGACCTACTTGCAGTATTGTGTCTCGTTACAGATCGAACATCTCCTAATGAAGAATGTAGATCAGAGGTAGTCTGGAGATGGGATGAGTACCATCAGGATCCTGGTCATTTTCAGTAAGGGTGATTTGTCCCTCTGAGGTGTTATGCATATCTTGTGGTGTGTTTTCCTCCAGATAGTCAGTACACATTTTGTATATTACATCTACTGCAGATGCTTCTATGCTGCTGAGGACAAGATGGCGGCCTTGTGTGCTTATATTTGGGGGAGTATGCTGCTCTTTGCACAGACCCTGGGCTGTTGGGTCAGTGTTGTGTACATAGTTTCACTTCTGAGGTCCCAGCGGGAAGCAACAGAACAAGCACAGAAGCATCCCTCTGAGAGTGGCCTGGGGAAGTCACATTATGCCGATGATGACAATGATGAGAATAGGAAAGAAAGGTAACTGTGACAAGAAAAAGTATAGCAGCTGTTCCTGAAGCCGAAAGCACTTGCCCACGTGCCCCTCCGGCTGCCCTGGCCCTGATGCCCACTTGGGGAATTGTTGTTCAAGCCGAGAGGTAAGCTTAGCTCAAGCCAGTAGGGCATTCCTTCTGTCACAGGTCATTAGAGAAGCAGGGAGGCAGAGGAGCGTTGACTTCACTTCTCGGGACAACAAATAGACCTTGAAAGAAGCAGCGCAAGCCAAGTCCTCGGGGAGGGCGGGAAACAAATCACATTTCTTGCCTGAATGATTTGCTGTCTGCTCCACTCTGTCTAACACACCACACCACTCGAGTTCAAGGCAGCGCACAGTTTTGTGGCGTCAGTCTGTAAGAATAAAGGACTATATATTTCAATGGACAACTGCAGCATATATATGTGCAAATCGCCCCAATAGTCACCATTATGTTTTGGGGCAACTGCGGCTGATTTTCGTCCTTACTTTCTTCCCAGACCAGAAGTTGTCACAAAGATGATGGAAGAGCTTGCAAGCTTTTAGGTCAACATCAGAAGTGATTTTAATGGAACGTGGACTAGTGACTAGGAGCTTAATTGTCGTTCTTGTCCATATGACACATGTTGGAAGGTCACTGACTATTTGATTGCCCGAGGGTTGATAGAAGAGAATATTTAATCTATTGTCATCCCAGTGCCATTGATTATGGAACGGGAGCATGAAAGTGGACATTCTGGGCCCGTTTATCCGCACCTTGAGTATTCATCATTAAAACTTTAATTGCAAGTTTGTTAGTGGTGCAGCAGTTGGGGGCCTGTGGCAAACTATCAGTGACTGAACGACTTGACGGTGACAAAATCTAGCAAAATGTGGCAAAAACTCCATGCAGAAAAAAGTTTCGTAGCACAGCCTTACATGTGGTGAGTTGGTTTGACACCTACGCCTGCTTCATTGGGAAGTTTGCTTTTGGGTGAAAATTTGAGCCTAAGGGGACCACAGGTAATAGAGCAAGAGACCTGAATGGACTTATTGACCAAGTCTGAGACTCCTATGACATGACAAGCTAAAGTAGACCTCTCTGTACCCTTCCATGGTTTGACCATGAAACCCGTGTTACAGTGTAAAAGATGATAATTCTGTATAAAACATAAAACATGAGTTTGACAATGAAACTCTAACGTGCACTTTGCATACGTCTAGAAAAACAACATTAAAACTAAGAAAAGCTGAAGTACCAGCACCGTAAAAGTGTTCTTGCATTTGTAGGAATAGAAGAATTTTGAGAATAATTAATTTAACATGCTAATTAACTGATTACCTTATTTCTCAACAAGTTGCACCATAGCACACATTTGGTGCAAATGAGACCTACTACACTTTATGTGAATGAAACTTTCAGCATAAATGCTTTACATTATTGTAGTCTTAGATTTCCTAACAATTTCGTTATAATGATTTTTATGAATAGTTTGCACGTATGTACTTTTAAAATTGTGGTAGTATTTATTTATTTATTTATTTATTTATTTAGTGTATTTTGTATAGCGCGCAGCTACCCCAACGGGGTGTCCCGGTGCTCCTGTGTGATTGTAGACTGGATCTGACTCAGGTGGAACTAACAAAATAGAAATGATTTCAGGGCTTTTCAGAATGGAAGCTCTTCTTGGATCATTCTGATGGAGATAGGGAGCTTGTTCCAGTGGGAGGCAGCACATACGTGGAACGTTTTACCTCCGGAGCGTACTTTTTTGAATCTGGGGGTGATAAGAAGATTTTTTGAACTGGATCGAAGGAGTCTGGCATTGATGTAGGGACGGAGGCAGGAGGAAAGGTATGCAGAGCCCTTTCCCTTAACTGCCCGTTGGCCAGAGTTAGGGCCTTGAAATCTGCTCTTTTTTGAATTGGTAGCCAGTGGAGTCTTCGCCGATGTGGCGAGATGTGCTCACGAAGGGAGATGCCACAGACCAGCCGGACTGCAGCGTTCTGGACCGTCTGAAGTCGATGACAGAGGCCAGAAGCAAGTCCAATGTAGAGGCCGTTAGCATAGTCTAGGTGGGACGTGATCAGTGCCTGGACAATTGTTTTCCTGGTGTTACTAGGTAGGAAATTGATGAATTTTTTTACCATCCTGGTTTTTGAAAAACACGCTGCGGACACAGTCTGGACTTGTTTATGGAACGAGAGGCTGGGGTCCCATCTAACCCCTAGGTTTTTTACTGATTCCTTGGATGAGGGGGGCATGCTCAGGTCTAGGGGCCATCAGAGGTTGGTATCTAATGGAGAGTGCTGGTGGAAGAAGAGGACCTCGGTTTTTCCGGCATTGAGCCGAAGGAAGTTGTCATCCATCCATCGGGCGATGTTACGGAGGCAGTGTTTTAATGGATGAAAGGTGGACTGAGTGGGGTTGTCATAGGAAAACAAAAGCTGAATGTTGTCAGCATACGAGGTAGCCTTTATACCTGATTGAGCAATGATCTCGGCCAGGGGGGAGAAGTAGACAATAAATAGGCGGGGGCTTAGTGACGAACCCTGCGGGACTCCCCACTTAAGCGGGTGGCTATTCGAGGTGTAAGGGGGGTGAACACCGCCTGTGTCCGATTCTTCAAGAAGGAGGCAAGCCATTCCAGTGCCTTACCTTGAATGCCTTTAGACCGGAGACAGTCAAGGAGGACAGGGTGAGAGACGGTGTCGAATGCTGCCGACAAGTCGAGCAGCACCAACACCGCTCTAGACCCCTCATCCAGCTTCCATCTCACGCAGTCGGCCATTTCTATTAGCGCCGACTCGGTACTGTATCCCGGTCTGAACCCATGTTGTGAGTCATGAAAGGCCCCGTGGGTTTCGAGGAAGCCAGCTAGTTGCTGGTGAACTAGCATTTCAAGTACTTTAGCAGGGGCGGGTAATAGCGAAATTGGCCTATAATTGGCTGGTTTGTTAGGGTCGGCATTGGGTTTTTTGAGAATGGGAACCAATCGGGCGTGCTTCCAGGAGTCTGGGAAAATGCCTGTCCGAAGGGAGTCGTTCCATATACCATTCAAAATGGGGTTGAGAAGAGGGGCCAGGGTTTTATATTGTTTGGCCGGCCAGGGGTGAGTGGGTGATCCTGATCTACATTTTAATAATTCTGCCAGAGAGCGTTCCAAGGTAATTTCTTCAAAATTTGTGAAGACAGAGTCGGAGTCTGAGTGGACTGTACATTTGTCGATAGAGCCTGGGCTGTTGTTACATGGGAAGGAGTCATATATAGATGCGATTTTTTCCTCGAAATAGTGCGAGAGACGATTGCAGAGAGATTGAGACACTGGGGATTGTCGTTTGAGAGCCATAGGATCGGTGAAAGATCTGACGGTGTTAAATATTTCCCTAGCAGAGCCTTGTGCTCGGTTAATTTTCTCCTACAGGTAGATACTCTTGTGATTGGTTATCCTCTTCCTGTAGTCTTTAAGGGCTGATTTATATTTAAGTTTACTATCAGGAGAGTATGATTGTCTCCAACATCTCTCCAGGAGATTACATGCTGATTTGCATTTACGCAATTCTTCAGAGTAACAGGGTGCAGTGGGGGCAGCTCAGAAGGTTTTGATAGGCCTAATGGGAGCGAGAATGTCCATGGCGGAAGAGATCTTGTTATTAAAATCGATTAGCCTAGAATCCAAGTCTGTGGCTTCTATGGGGGCGGCCGAAGTGAAATGAGCTGCTAAACTATCTAGAGTAATCTTACTCCAGTTACGGCCTACTGTTTTGGCCGGGAGTCTGGGTCTGTCTTGGTGGTGTAAAAGGAAGGAGAAAGGGATAAAGAAGTGATCCGACCAGATCACTGGGAGTGGTTCACTAATGGAAATGTCTGCCAAGTTAGAGCAGATCAGGTCCAGAGTATATCCGGCCTTGTGGGTTGGGCTAGAAACCAATTGATTTAGACCACCATCAGATAAGGTGGAAAGGAAATTAAAAATGGTGGGGTCAGAAGCATTTTCCACATGGAGGCTAAAATCCCCAAGCAGAGTAAAGTTCGCGTAGAGGGAGCTAGCCTGAAGAACATAGTCTAAGAGGGCAGGGAGATGAGAAGGCTTGGATTTGGGAGGACGGTAAACTAGTAGGCCTGAACATGTTATGTTGGCGGCAAGTTTAATGCAGAATGGTAGTGCTTCGATGAAATCTATTTGAGCATAGGGAAAGGAGGAAATAGTCCATTGTGATCTGTAGATTATGGCTACATCTCCGTCCGGATTGTGACTCTGTCTATTGGCGCACAGGATGTTATATTCAGGAGGAACGGCAAGACAAAGGGCGGGGTTGGTTTCATCCCCCAACCAAGTTTCAGTTAGAAAGAGGAGATCCCACATATTGTCCTCCAAGGTTTGGGCTATGTCTAGAGAGTGTTTAACTAATGAACGGCAGTTAATTAAGCCTGCTTTAATACTAATGTTGTTACTGGAAGGGGGGTGTTGGGCGGGTACCTATAGGAGGGGGTAACACTTCGTGGAGTTACTTACAGTCTTTCCGAGGATGCAGGGAATGTAAGGAAGGGGGTAGGTACTGGGGTCGGGTGATGGAATATGCGTAAGGTTACAATATTTGGGATTAAGATTCATTAAAGACTCCCTACCGTAGGAAATGATTGGAATAGTGCCGAGACCAACTGAGTTGCTAGCCTCCTTGGCTGCGTCATGGTCGCGGACGGGCGCAGACGGGCAGGACTCTGGCACGACTCCGGTGCAGGTCCGGCGCATCCGCTGGTCGCGTCCGCTGCCATATTCACAGTTGCAGCTATAGCGTTCCCTAGGTAGGGTCCGTCCTCCTTAGCACTGCTAAAGTCCCCGATTTCAGGGTTGAGTGAATATTCAAGTGTAGAACATTAATGATTGACCCAGAATTTTTCAATGTATGAACAATGTTTTATTCGTATTCAGTTTTTTTATGGTTAAATTCCATTCATTCCGTAAATTCAGCAACAACAAGTAGATCCATTACATTGGCAAATGCATTTCACACTCCTTTTTTCTCCATCTCCTGGAGAAAAAAGAAGTGTGAATTGCATTTACCAATTGAATGGATCTACTTGTTGTTGCTGAATTTAAGCAATGAATGGAATTCATCCGTAAAAAACTGAATATAAGGCCTTTCACAGAGCATTTACAAGCATAATCACTCAGTGTTCATCGAAAGCCATTAAATTCTACAATAATTAAGGATGCGCCTGGGAGAGGATGTGGCTAATGGCCAGAGCTGTTGACTTTGGAGTTGGGAATCCAGTTTTGAGTCTTGGCGTCGGCTCAACATCCTGTGATTCTGGGCAAATCACTTAATCTCCCTGTGCTTACCAAAAATGAATGTGTCCGTGTGTAACGTAACTGGTGCTCCAATACTTTTGGGTCGAGATTGTGCTGTGTAAAACTGCAGAAAAAGGGGGGGCGTGGCTTAGGCGCCGACGAGAGATGGGGCATCCCGTGTGAGCTACGGGACGCGGTGAGCCTTTGACGAACTTACCGGACCTCGGAGGGTCTTGTGGAGATTCCGGCGCTCATCTACGGCTGCATGATGATGTCGGCAAGCTGGTGCGGTCCCTGAATACAACCCGCTGTGCTTCCGGACTCCGATATCTATGCCGGTAACTTTCACTGATTTTGGACGCGGGTGGCCACCATTTTGTGCCGCCGAGCCCGCGTCCTTGCTTCTCAATGCTTATCATCGTTTCCTGGATTATGCTGCAGTCCCAGTGTGGAAGGGTATGCTCAGACATGAGTCCCTTGCTCATTGCACCATCAGGATTCAAGCAAGCCGGGCCGAAGACGGCTGAAATGCCAGAAACCGGTCCCCGGAAGCTTGTTTCCTTTCCAGTGAAGAATTGGCTTGGTAGTTTGGTCTGCCCTGTCCCCATGATGCACTGGGCCAGGGACAGACTAATTTGCATATAGCCAGGTTCTGAACTGGGATGGTGCAGTGAGCTAAAAAACGGTGATGGATCAAGCCCTGATCTGTTGACTGGGTAGGAGTGTTCTGATTAACTCAGCTACTCTGTCCATCACCACCCCCTTTTTGTAATTATTTTGGCCACCATGAGTGTGGAAGGGTATGCTCAGACATGAGTCCCTTGCTCATTGCACCATCAGGATTCAAGCAAGCCGGGCCGAAGACGGCTGAAATGCCAGAAACCGGTCCCCGGAAGCTTGTTTCCTTTCCAGTGAAGAATTGGCTTGGTAGTTTGGTCTGCCCTGTCCCCATGATGCACTGGGCCAGGGACAGACTAATTTGCATATAGCCAGGTTCTGAACTGGGATGGTGCAGTGAGCTAAAAAACGGTGATGGATCAAGCCCTGATCTGTTGACTGGGTAGGAGTGTTCTGATTAACTCAGATACTCTGTCCATCACCACCCCTTTTTGTAATTATTTTGGCCACCATGAGTGTGGAAGGGTATGCTCAGACATGAGTCCCTTGCTCATTGCACCATCAGGATTCAAGCAAGCCGGGCCGAAGACGGCTGTAATGCCAGAAACCGGTCCCCGGAAGCTTGTTTCCTTTCCAGTGAAGAATTTGGCTTGGTAGTTTGGTCTGCCCTGTTCCCATGATGCACTGGGCCAGGGACAGACTAATTTGCATATAGCCAGGTTCTGAACTGGGATGGTGCAGTGAGCTAAAAAACGGTGATGGATCAAGCCCTGATCTGTTGACTGGGTAGGAGTGTTCTGATTAACTCAGCTACTCTGTCCATCACCACCCCCTTTTTGTAATTATTTTGGCCACCATGAGTGTGGAAGGGTATGCTCAGACATGAGTCCCTTGCTCATTGCACCATCAGGATTCAAGCAAGCCGGGCCGAAGACGGCTGTAATGCCAGAAACTGGTCCCCGGAAGCTTGTTTCCTTTCCAGTGAAGAATTGGCTTGGTAGTTTGTTCTGCCCTGTTCTCATGATGCACTGGGCCAGGGACAGACTAATTTGCATATAGCCAGGTTCTGAACTGGGATGGTGCAGTGAGCTAAAAAACGGTGATGGATCAAGCCCTGATCTGTTGACTGGGTAGGAGTGTTCTGATTAACTCAGATACTCTGTCCATCACCACCGCCTTTTTGTAATTATTTTGGCCACCATGAGTGTGGAAGGGTATGCTCAGACATGAGTCCCTTGCTCATTGCACCATCAGGATTCAAGCAAGCCGGGCCGAAGACGGCTGTAATGCCAGAAACCGGTCCCCGGAAGCTTGTTTCCTTTCCAGTGAAGAATTGGCTTGGTAGTTTGGTCTGCCCTGTTCCCATGATGCACTGGGCCAGGGGCAGACTAATTTGCATATAGCCAGGTTCTGAACGGGGATGGTGCAGTGAGCTAAAAAACGGTGATGGATCAAGCCCTGATCTGTTGACTGGGTAGGAGTGTTCTGATTAACTCAGATACTCTGTCCATCACCCCCCCCTTTTTGTAATTATTTTGGCCACCATGAGTGTGGAAGGGTATGCTCAGACATGAGTCCCTTGCTCATTGCACCATCAGGATTCAAGCAAGCCGGGCCGAAGACGGCTGTAATGCCAGAAACCGGTCCCCGGAAGCTTGTTTCCTTTCCAGTGAAGAATTGGCTTGGTAGTTTGGTCTGCCCTGTTCCCATGATGCACTGGGCCAGGGACAGGCTAATTTGCATATAGCCAGGTTCTGAACTGGGATGGTGCAGTGAGCTAAAAAACGGTGATGGATCAAGCCCTGATCTGTTGACTGGGTAGGAGTGTTCTGATTAACTCAGATACTCTGTCCATCACCACCCCCTTTTTGTAATTATTTTGGCCACCATGAGTGTGGAAGGGTATGCTCAGACATGAGTCCCTTGCTCATTGCACCATCAGGATTCAAGCAAGCCGGGCCGAAGACGGCTGTAATGCCAGAAACCGGTCCCCGGAAGCTTGTTTCCTTTCCAGTGAAGAATTGGCTTGGTAGTTTGGTCTGCCCTGTTCCCATGATGCACTGGGCCAGGGAAAGACTAATTTGCATATAGCCAGGTTCTGAACTGGGATGGTGCAGTGAGCTAAAAAAACGGTGATGGATCAAGCCCTGATCTGTTGACTGGGTAGGAGTGTTCTGATTAACTCAGATACTCTGTCCATCACCACCCCCTTTTTGTAATTATTTTGGCCACCATGAGTGTGGAAGGGTATGCTCAGACATGAGTCCCTTGCTCATTGCACCATCAGGATTCAAGCAAGCCGGGCCGAAGACGGCTGTAATGCCAGAAACCGGTCCCCGGAAGCTTGTTTCCTTTCCAGTGAAGAATTGGCTTGGTAGTTTGGTCTGCCCTGTTCCCATGATGCACTGGGCCAGGGACAGACTAATTTGCATATAGCCAGGTTCTGAACTGGGATGGTGCAGTGAGCTAAAAAACGGTGATGGATCAAGCCCTGATCTGTTGACTGGGTAGGAGTGTTCTGATAAACTCAGATACTCTGTCCATCACCACCCCCTTTTTGTAATTATTGCAGCCCCAGCCTTGTCATATCGCGTGTCCACTTTCTGCCTTCACTATATAGTGGTATAAATCGCGATTTTGATGGCTTTTTTTTTTAATCTTTTCTTCATTTGAGCACTTGCCTATTTTGCTGCCTCTGTCCTTACCTATGTGGTGATAACGGCCGCCATTTTGTGATGTGGTCCTTGAACTCTCCACAAGTTTACTGCGTCTAATTGCTTTTGCTGTATTAATTGTCTCCTAATTCACTCCTCACACCACGGATCCACCTTGTCCTCGTTAACTGTCTTGTGGTGTATTTTATGATGCACAGAAGCTATACTGAAGGATAAATTCTTGTCAACCGCCACTTCTACACCTAAATTGCATTGTCGCCCATCTCAAGCTTGAGTCCTGGCAATAATGTTTGTTTTGTAATGTCCACTGCTCATATTTCTTACAATTTGCTTTTTTGTAACATGCCTGTTTGTTTTTCCTGCTGCTCCAAATCATCCTGGCGGTTATTTGCCTATTAGTGACTTTTCCGTATTCCTTTAAATGGGCAGTCGGAATATGATATAGGGGTTCTCAACTGCCTGCTTCTGCGGTGCCTCCTGCTTTTGCCTGAATAGATCTTATATCTACGCCTACTCTTTTTACTTTTCATTTTTCCAACATCTTTTACACGTGTTTGTTTGTGCCTGTAATTTCAATTGAAGTCTTCAACATGTCTCATGATCCTGGAAGCTCGAAACATGCTGCCACTGGTGCTAAAGTGAAGAGACCAAAAAATGACCCACCGTCTCCCATTTCTTTGCTGAATCCCGTCCTGGATTCTATCATAGAAGAAGTCCGCGGCCTTCAACCATTCATGTCAGCTACTAATGTCAAACTCTCTCAGATTGAAGCAAAGTTGGCGGTTATGGATGGTAAGGTTTTGGAGTTGGAGCAACGTGTAAGCGATATCCAAGATGTCTCCTCCAAGATCCCTTCTCTGGAACAAGAAATCCAGAAATTGAAGTTACACACGGAGGACCTTGAAAATCGTAATCGGAGGAATAACCTACGCCTTTACGGTCTTCTGGAAAATGTTGAGGGGACTGATATGGTGTCTTTCTTACAGAGGTTTGTCGGATCTTCTAGAACTCCAACCTTCGGCACATCCGCTTAATATCCAGAAAGCTCATTGGTTAGGCCGACTTCAACCTAATGCTTCAAAACCCAGTGGTATTATTATGCTTTTGCTTGAATTTACTGAACTTATGTCCGTGTTGAAGGCTGCTAAAGCAAAAAGGCGACTTATATGGTCTGGTCACAACATTTTTATCTCCCAAGATCCTCTCTAATGCTACGAATGCTCGACGCAAAGAATTTTTGAATCTTCGTCCTCAGATGAGACAATTGAATATCCAGTATGGCATCCTTCATCCATGCTTCTGTAAAATCACGCACAATGGGCGTACTCGCTCATTTGATGACCCGCAGAAGCTCCAGTCGTTCTTGCTATCTGTATCTCCTTCTGGCATGGACACTAATGATTAATATTCCTGCTTCTTTCTTGTTTCCTTTTTTGTTCTAGGCAGTTGAGTTCTGTGGTGTATGTTTTCCCTCTACCCTCTTTTCTTCTTATGTGTTCTCTGTTTTATCGAGGTCCTGATTCCCCTTTCATCCTCTGTCCTGCTCATAGTGTTGAAAATAGCAATGTGTATGTACATAAGCGGCGTTCATTTGTGTTCACAGTACCCCTTGTTGTAAGCAGAACGAAGATCGCTAAAACACTGACTGTGTTATCCCGCTAGCATAGACCCATGCACACACGTACACGACAGCCATTTTAGGTATCATGGTCTCCTTGTTCACGATCGATCGTCGGCACACTTCCCTGACCCTGCAAGCTTCCCCCATGCACCCTGACTGCCCCCGCTCTCACATGCACAAGTCATGAGCCCTCCCCTCCCGCATGACTCTGTCTCTGAAAATCGCACCCCGCGCCTGACCAACACCTCCTTTTCCCTCCATGAATACCCCTCCTTTGATGACCTCTTCCTCCGAACCTAATTGTCTACATGAACCGCTGGTCACCCCTTAGCCTGAGGATACAGTTTATTGCCCACTACTGTATGCACTCGCCTCTCTTAAAAAGAGCCACTATTGATCATGACCTCCCCACCCCCTGAGACTCGATCAGGAGCACACATTCCAAAGGAATCAGCAGAACACTCAGCTGCATGACAGCCCCCTCCTATTGTATGGAGGATAAGGGCCCCTACTGTAGCCACGTGTTGGAATATCTGCGTACTGCACAATGTCTTGATTATAATAAAGGATGCCTGTGTGCCACAAACCTGTGTATAAAAGACGAAGCCTCAGAGAAACTTGTTAGAGCACCTCCCGAAGACACTATGCGAGTGTCCCAAATGACAGGCTCTCCTCATGAGAAATAAACCTTTTTCCTTGTCTTCCTGCTTCCAGCGCCCGTCTCTTTATTTGGTAATTATTCAAGATGGGAACTAAGAGGCGTCTTGCGCCAGCAGCCTGGGCATCCGGTGCGTTATGGGCTGACTTTTCTACAATTGGCGCCCACGTGGGGCCATCAGCGACATAAGGTCCGGTAAGAGAGGTCCAGACGATGAGGTGAACATCTAAATGATTGGAGTATACCTGCCTTGAGAGGGCCCTCGTCCGGCTGCCGATTGAATGAACTTCACCGATCCCGAACGGACCTCTCTCAAGTGACCTATTGTCCTGACTGGAATCCCACAGGAATGCTGCGGTAAAAACATGGAGAAAGAGAACGATCGGGCGCTGGAAAAAGGAAGGCGAAGAACTGTCCACATGGTCCGGTCCGGGTAAGGTCGTGACACACGACAAATTGCGAAATTGATTGTTTGATTGTTTGAAAATACTAGTATTACTCACTTTATTGTCTCTGAGAGATTCTCTATTTGCAAACAAGCACAGAGTCGCCATACTCTGTTTAGTCTTTGCAGATAGTGAAGGATAGGTAATGCAGACTTTTGTCCCCATTGTAATCCATCATACCTATTTTTCTCCCCATTGATTGATTGTTTGAATCGAGCATTGAATTGTTCGAAGTTGGTTCTCTTAAGGATCATTCTCTGCCTACAAACGGGGAAGAATAGGAATATTCTCTCTCCCTTTGCAGATAGTGAAGGGTAGGTAACGCAGGCTTTTGCCCCCAATTGTAACCCGTCGTGCCTATTTCATTCCTCATTGATTGATTGTTTGTCCGAACATTGACTGTTTGGAAATTAGTTCTTTTCTTGGAGGTATTCCCTGTTTGCAAATAACGTAGGAAAATCTTTGCAAGTAGTGAAGGGTAGGTAATGCGGACCTTTGTCCCCCGTTGTAATCTGTCATGCCTATCTACTCCCCACTGATTAATACGCCAGTTTCACCCGGACCATTCACTAGAGGTAGGTCATCTGGCCCGACCAGAGAGCACCCCTAGTGAAAAGGACATATGCAATAATAACGAAGTGATCACTGTATCCTGTTAACAGAAACTTTAGCATGAAACAACCTGGAAAGAAAGGAATAGGAAAACGAAATCAGTAGGCCACTGATGAACTTTTTATTAAATAACGAACAAGGAAACGATAACAATACTTAATGATAAAACCTATTATTGTCCTAGAAACAAGAAACGTTAGAAATAAGCCCGTAATAAGAAACCTGAAAATGATAAGAGAAGCCAAGCTTGACATTGCGACGGCCACGAGGCAACGAGGCTTCATCGCCCCTCATTGCTCCAAACATGTCTGTCCCACCGCCTGCCACGCCCAAATAACGGCAACCTGGGAAAGATACAAGTCAGCAGACATCCGCCCCCTTTCTGGAAACTCCCAAAGTACAACAGGTTTGCGGCTACGCCCAGCCGGAAGCAACACATGTAGGGCGGGTCCTGCTGCCAACCGTCGGCCGGAGATCATCACATGGGGTGTAGCCGGAGGAGAGGCCGACGGGACCCGGCCAAGGCGACTGCTCCGACAACCCTGGAGAGTTGCAGGGAGGGAGAATGTCCATGTCCTCGACCCCCCCCCTCTCTCTCTCTCCCAGTCTGGAACGGCTTCCATGGGAGGTCTGGGGGTGGAGAGGCCGCTACGCCAACAGCCCAAAGGCGGCGCCGCACGCCAAGGTCCTGACCCGTTCCTGGGGCCGTGGCAAGGAGCGTCCGGCCACCATCAACCAGAGGCCCGGCCCAAAGACGGACGGGACGTTTCTTCTTTCTTCAATAATGGCTGCGACAACCCTGGGGGGGGGGGTGTCTTGCACATGCCTCCGACCCCCCCCCGTCCTCATCGCCTGGTCCGGCCATAACAAATGTCAAGCGAGACGCCGTAGGGTGCACCGGGAGGGAGAGGCGGCGCGAACGAGCCTCTCCCACCTCCTCAGGTGGAGGCTCCCCAGCTGCGCCCTCAACGCTCCTCGCACCCGGCAAAGGGTTCGTCCACTCTTGCGGTGCAGCGACGCTCCACGCACCCGGAAAAGGGTTCAACCACTGTGGCGATGCTGCAACACCTCGCCCGGCAGGTTGGAGCCCGTCTGCTCATTTGACCCCGCGATCGCCGGTAGCTGCCGAACTCTCAAAATGGCGGTCTACCTTGCAAGAGCGGGCCCAACATGAAGGAATGGCCCGGTTGCTTGTGGATGCCACCATCATAAAAGTTCTCCTCGTCCTTGAAGATTCTAGAGGAGCCGCGGGAGTCCCCGACTCCCGCAGATACCCCCGATGGGGAATGACTGCCATGATTGCCCACGGAACGATGGAAATGTAGCCGCAGGACGTCGGCGCTCCCATGCTGGCGCCAGCCTCAGTTTGAATGACTAGAATCCTGCAGACTACAGTTCGGATCAGTTCCGGTGAAAACACAGTATGACCCGGTAGGAAAATTGTTGCCTCCCTCCCCTTTTTGACTGATGGTTCAGACCACCGATCCTTTCTTTTGCCCTTTAACGGAACTTTTGGACTGCCAAAGGAAGCTCTGGGCCAACCACGGGTTAGTAGAGATTTAGACTATGCCTGGTTCTGCCTGACTGCACCCAAAATGGCGCCGTTGCAAATGAAACTTTCAACTCCTTGTTGTACCCCGATTTTTCAGCCCTGGTGTCATGAGATATGTATGCAGGTTTTTTTAACCACATGGATTGATATAGGATGTGTACTGATTATATGTTCGGACAATTAATTGATTCAGGATGTGTACTGTCAGTTCGGGAAATGAATTGATATGGGATGGGTACTGGTTATATGTTCGGACAATGAATTGATATTGGATGGGTACTGATTATGTGTTCAGACAGTAAATTGACATCAGATGGGTATTGATTGAACATTCGGACAATGAATTGTTGTTAAGTTTGACGCATCATGATTATTGAAAGTTCGAAGCCCAACACTTATGACACTCGCTCACACTGAAGTCTCGACATGATTTTATTACACTTTTCGCACTTTTTATTATGAAATAAACGACCACCGACTCCATTAAAGTTTTTCACTAATAGGTATCCCCACATATACAGTTCCAGCCTGCTCCGTGGCCGGCCCACGGGGTTGTAGGCCCGTATTTGTGCACCGACATTCTTATTAAAGATTTTTGGAGAAAGCAAATATAGTTGTCCCGCGTAAATTGATAAGTCTCGAATGAATGATCACTATTTTCGATATAACTAAAATATAGGTGAAATGACTCAGCTCGATTAGATAAGGGTTAAAGGGTATAGTACGCAGAAATACTGCAAACATGAATGGTCCAGGTTTTTGTTGTATGTACTTTGCAAATTTTTGTACAGCCTAAAGCAACCGCTAAAAGACCCTGGAATTCAGTCTATACTTTATATGCCACCTGTATCAGGAAAATTGTGCTAAAATGCCCCTAAGTCGCTCCGAAGGAGTGCCATCTGGCCTCCCTACATACGATCCGTAATACCACACTTGGGTGACCTATGCTATCCACTGGCCTCCGATAATCGTCTCTCCCACACTAAAAGGTTCATCTGGGCTTAAATGCCGAGTTGGCAAGAACTGCGTTCCGTGGAGATAGACCGAGTATGTAGTAAGTAAAAGCCTTTTCGGGTTTATGCGCGCTGATGTGTTCTTAAATGCTGCCCCCGCCCCCCTTCTTTTTCCCTCTTTCTGCAGGTCACTTTGGAACATCGATTAAGAATACAAAAAAGGAAAATGGTGATCTAACGGACGAAGAAGACGGGAAAAAGGCGTTCGATTATGGTGCCCACGCATTCCGAATAATACAACCAAAAATAATGTGCACACAAGATTAAGCACTCCACACTTAACTAAATAGGGAAAAGTTTAGGGTATATTTCGAGGTAAGGTTTACATAAGTATCCTCCGCCGAGAGGACTAGGAATATTGCCAATAGTTAAAAACCTACTACCCCCCCCTTTTTTTCGCATCCTCATAGACATGTAACTCAAAGCTGCCCCATTGTTCTCCAACTGACACCGACTATTGTCTCAGCCTGGAAACACATTTGCTAAAATGACTCGAAAATACCACCGTGAGCACTAGCCCGACCAGGTTAGTTCATGACCAAGTGGCAGAGACGTAAGGGTGTGCAACCACAACCTCCAGTAAAGGCAGCCGACAATAAAAAGAAAAGAAAAAGTAAAGAGAGCTTAGGATGCTGAGAATGCGCAGCGTACAGGAGGAGATCATTTTGGCCAATAACTGTTCTATGTTTTGTCTTGGATTTTTGTATATAATACATGTACTGTCTCCCCCGTCTGAGTTTGTGTGTACGTGATGCATGAATCTACGTCATCCCTCTGCCTGTGTTTCCGTATTACTTAACCCCTGTTGTTCTGTGTTGTGCGCGCACTGAATGGCCCATTATTGTACACGTCTCTCTCTCTCTCTCTCTCTCTCTCTCTCTCTCTCTCTCTCTCTTTCTCTCTCCATATCATACGTGTACCGAATGGACCATTTAGGGTGCGGTCTCTCTCTCTCTCTCTCTCTCTCTCTCTCTCTCTCTCTCTCTCTCTCTCTCTCTCTCTCTCTCTCTCTCTCTCTCTTTCTCTCTCCAAAAGCCCCCTGTTCCCTCTTTCCTTGTATGGTGACGTTGTGCCCCCCCGGCACAAAACATAATTGGGTTTCCTCGAACGCAAAGGTGTTCAGCAAAATTGACCAAAACCAAAACCAAAACGATTGTGACTTGCCATATTACTACCTCTCCTTTCTGCAAAACAATAGAACCCCAGTTGGTAATGAAGGAAAGGACAGGTAAGACGACGGACGTCCCCTAATCTGGCCTTTTATAAGGGAACTATAACGTCAATGGTCTTCTGTTTCTCAGTTCGTTAGAAATGCGATCCCCAAGCCCCGATTGCCCCACCCCCCTGCACCTAAGTGCGGATGTCCAGAGTACCCCACTTCTCCCGATCGACCCCAGCTCCCTGTCCAAAGCACCCACGCTTCCCACGATTAACCCCAGCCTCATGTCAGCTACCCACGAAACGTAATTGATGACCTTGATTAACGGTCATTCCCCAGGAAAGCCATGTTTAACATCTGCCCCCTTCCCCCTTCTTCATGACGATAACGCCCCTGCTTGCAAGAGTTAGCAGACCCCGAAGGGAAGTGTAAGACTGTCAGTACTTGGGTTACAATGAAAAAGGGCGAGTCTCTACATAGGGGCTCGAGTTTTGAGTGATGAGATAATACACCATGTATAAAAGTCCAATTCCTCTCACCATACATCGCGCATGAACGCCACACAGGTCCATGAAATCAATAACAATGCACTCCTACAGACTCCATAAGTGACGACTTCTGACTGTGATCAATGAACATATCCCCCACCTATGCAGGAGTGGGGACGGAATTGAGATGTATAAATGTCTTCTCCTGCCAGTTTTTCTAAAACTTGTTTTCTACCCATTCAAAGATACAATCACCGGAGGAGAGGAGCTGGACGTGACGCACAGCCTGGCCACAGATCATGGAGCACGTATGACCGCAACCAAAGGTGGAGCCGCAGAGCAACGAGACGCGGGACGAGGCATAACTTTCAAACTCAGCAGATGAAGGAATGAAGGGCTGCCTTGAAGCCCTCGACTCGCTGACCCACTCGTGCCTGAAGTCCCCGTCCCCTTTTTAGTCCGACTGATGGGCCTGCCTGCTCGCTGTCCTTTGCTCCCTTGGTCCCTTGGTGTGTTCAAAGATCTGGCCCCACTCCGCCCTCTCTTCCCTCGATTATCCAACAAACTCACCCTTTTCGCATAAACTTTTGACTATAGAATGAGGTTTTGCCACGGAAAAAGAAAAGACACGCAGGTGCCCAGCTTGAGGCACCCCTAAGAAAATAAGTTAGGAAACAGGACTGTGATCTAACAGCAGAGGACTGATCGCACCCTGCAACGTGTAAGGATGAATCCGAGCTGGACCTATAGCTCCACCGCCGGTGCTCAGCAGCGCCAACAAAAGAAGACGGACTCTGTTAAAAGACATTGCGACAAAGACCCTCCCCCTTTCCAGAACTTTCTACTCACCCCTTGCGAATTGAATCCCTCCCTCAACCATTTTGTATTGCCTTTTAAAATGTTTCATCGGTCACTCATGTAGTTAGTTTTTCAAACGTTTCTTATAGTACTGACAAGACCCGAAGGTATCAGAGCATTTTTTTCCTGTATGTTGATGTCACTGGAGAGAAAATGTGAACTTGATTTTATAATGTGTCGGAACATTTTTCCTTGATTCTACACCGACTAAAGTATTATGCCGATCTCTAGGCTTGTATGAAGAACCCAACAGATGTAAATTAACATGTATTGCATCCTGCCTATAGCATCGACTAGGTAGAAATTGAACTTGCTTATGTAAAAAAGCGGGGACTGTTGAAAATAGCAATGTGTATGTACATAAGCGGCGTTCATTTGTGTTCACAGTACCCCTTGTTGTAAGCAGAACGAAGATCGCTAAAACACTGACTGTGTTATCCCGCTAGCATAGACCCATGCACACACGTACACGACAGCCATTTTAGGTATCATGGTCTCCTTGTTCACGATCGATCGTCGGCACACTTCCCTGACCCTGCAAGCTTCCCCCATGCACCCTGACTGCCCCCGCTCTCACATGCACAAGTCATGAGCCCTCCCCTCCCGCATGACTCTGTCTCTGAAAATCGCACCCCGCGCCTGACCAACACCTCCTTTTCCCTCCATGAATACCCCTCCTTTGATGACCTCTTCCTCCGAACCTAATTGTCTACATGAACCGCTGGTCCCCCCTTAGCCTGAGGATACAGTTTATTGCCCACTACTGTATGCACTCGCCTCTCTTAAAAAGAGCCACTATTGATAATGACCTCCCCACCCCCTGAGACTCGATCAGGAGCACACATTCCAAAGGAATCAGCAGAACACTCAGCTGCATGACAGCCCCCTCCTATTGTATGGAGGATAAGGGCCCCTACTGTAGCCACGTGTTGGAATATCTGTGTACTGCACAATGTCTTGATTGTAATAAAGGATGCCTGTGTGCCACAAACCTGTGTATAAAAGACGAAGCCTCAGAGAAACTTGTTAGAGCACCTCCCGAAGACACTATGCGAGTGTCCCAAATGACAGGCTCTCCTCATGAGAAATAAACCTTTTTCCTTGTCTTCCTGCTTCCAGCGCCCGTCTCTTTATTTGGTAATTATTCAAGATGGGAACTAAGAGGCGCCTTGCGCCAGCAGCCTGGGCATCCGGTGCGTTATGGGCTGACTTTTCTACAATAGGGGATCGCTTCCTCTTCGGCGTTTCCATGCTCCTGCTACTTCGGTTCTCTTCTCCTCAGATCAGGCTTTCTTGCCTTGATCTGTTCACCTTTGTCTTTCTTTCCTTCTACTCTTTCTTCCTTCTTCGTCCTTTCTTTCTCCCCTTCCTCTCTGTCTCCTCTACATTTTCAACTTTCTTTTTGTGCGTGTCTCCTCCTTTGGTGTATCCCTCTTCTGGTTGGGATTGTCGTACGTGTACTTGTTTTTGTTCTGCAATGTCTCACCTTCTTCGTTATTTTTTAAAAGTTTTGGAAGTTCTGGTATTCGTTGTAATATTTTTTGCCTTTTCTCTCCTTACGTGGTTTGTTTTTTCTTTCAGGTGTTATCCCGAAGTGTATCACATCCCTTCGTATACTTCCTCCCCTACCCTCCATTATGTGTAAACTTGTTTCATGGAATGTTCGTGGTATTGGAAACCCGATTAAGCGTCAAAAGGTACTGTCCCATTTATCCAAAATTAATTCCCGTATTGTTTTCCTACAAGAAACGCATTGCACTAATTCTGAATCTCTTAAGTTGAGGAGACATTGGGTTGGTCAGGTTGTTCATTCCTCTACTTCCAACAAAAAAGGTGGTGTTGCTATATTATTTCATAAATCTTTGTCTGTACAAATTTTATCTACTCAAGCTGATGATGATGGTCGATGGGTGATGGCAAAGATTGTTTTTCATAATAAAACCCTTGTTTTATTGAATGATTACGGCCCGGTTAAACCTACCCTCAATTTTGGAATAGTATTAAAATTTTACTTTCATCTCTTGATTGCCCCAATGTGATCATTGCTGGCGATTTCAATCAATGGTTGGACCCCTTTTCTGACAGGTTATCAAAATATAAATTTAACCCTGACAAAACTCACAAAGCTTTTCAGTCTGCCATCACCTCTCGACCTTTTTATGATGTTTGGAAGACATGTAACCCTGATTTGCTTGAATATACCTTTTACTCTAATGTACATCACACGCGGTCTCGGATTGATTATTTTCTTGTTAGTAAATCTTTGTTACCGTCCAACCAGGCCTCTGATATAGGTTCTATTTTTATTTCTGACCATGCCCCTGTCCATGCTGTTTTTGATTTTTCCCTCACTTCCTCTTAATTTAGTCGATGGAAGTTAAACACTTCCTTATTATCTGACCCTGTTTTTATCAAGCAGGCCACTACCCATACTAATGAATTTTTTTACTTTTAACAATCCCATTGACACTAATATTCCCAATAATTGGGATGCCTTCAATGCTTCTTTCCGTGTCTTTGTCATCTCTTTCGTTTCTCGTAAAAAGAAGGCAACGCTGAAAAAATATGAGGCCCAACTTAGCCATATTAAAGAATTGGAGCACACATATTTCTCTTCCAAGTCGTCCTCTGCCCTACGTCAGTTGATCAAAGCGAAGTCGGACCTCAATACATTGGCTACGATTGTAACGTACTTCTTAAAATAAAGTCTAAATACCATGGATGTCAAAACAAGGCCGGACGTATGTTAGCAAACTATTTAAAGATCAAATCAGAACGTAAAATGATCGGTCCTATCCTGAATGAATCTTTTAATAAAATGGTTTCCTCAGATGAAGATATCGCGGATGTTTTTCATAAGTACTACCAGTCTCTTTATTCTGATGATACCTTCCCGTCTTCCCAGAATCTGCATCATTTTTTTTCCGGCCTTCCCTCTCCACCTTCCCTGCCTGATGAAATTAATGCTTTAGAAGCCGATATCTCTTCCCAAGAAATATTCAATGCGATAAAATCACTAAAAAAATCCAAGACTCCGGGGCCCGATGGCCTTACCGCTGAGTTTTACACTACTTTTTCCTCCATTTTTGTTCCACGTCTCCTTACTCTGTTTAATTCTTTTATCTCAGACGCTAAGGCCTCTGGCTCCTTTATGGATGTATTAATTATTATCATCCCCAAGCCGGACAAAGACCATTCCCACTGTAAAAATTACCGTCCCATTTCTTTAATAAATTATGATTGTAAAATTTTTGCAAAAATTCTTGCTACTCGTCTTGAAAATATAATCCCCCTGTTAATTAAAACTGACCAAGTAGGTTTTGTAAAGGGTAGATTGGCATCAGATAATGCAAGAATGTTTACTAATGTTATTTCTTTTACTAAAAAATATAAATCCCCCCTTGCCGCCCTCTCTTTAGATGCCGAGAAGGCCTTTGACCGTATCAATTGGCAATTTATGTTTGCAACTCTTCAGTGGTTTGGTTTTGGGCCCTTCTTTATTTCCTTTGTTAAATTATTATACTCTTGTCCCAGAGCTAGTATTTTTGTTAATAATCATTTTTTCAAATTTTTTCCACTATTGAGGGGTACCAGACAAGGTTGCCCTCTTTCCCCACTGCTTTTCATCCTCTGCCTTGAACCTTTTTTAGAACGTATCCGTGTTAATACACTAATTAAAGGATTTCAGCATCACTCCCATGCTACGAAGCTCTCTGCTTATGCTGATGACGTATTCATTTACATGTCTGATCCCAGTAGCTCCCTTCCACCCTTCCTGGAGGAAGTCCGGCTCTACTCTAGTATATCTGGTTATAAATTGAATTTGTCCAAAACTGAAGTGCTGCCCTTGAACTCCTCCTGTTACCAATACATGTTTGATGATACTGAATTTGCTTGGTGTCCCTCCAAAATTAAATACCTTGGCATTTGGTTTGCCCCCTCCATTCATGATACACTTAAGCTCACTTTTACTGCTCTCCTTTCCAAGCTTAAGTCGCTCTTACTTAATTGGTCCCCTTTGTTTTTATCATGGTGGGGCAGACAGGACACCGTAAAAATGATGATCTCTCCTCATGTTTTGTACACTCTCTCCATGCTTCCTGTCAAAATTCCCCTCTGTTACTTCTCCCAAATCAATTCCATTTGTTCTAAGTTTCTGTGGAACAACAAACACCCACGTATTGCCCTTGCCAAGCTTATTCGCCCTAAGGGAGAAGGTGGGGTACGTTTTCCTAATTTTAAATTATATCATGCTGCTTTTTTGCTAAAACAATCTTTTGCCTTAGCTTTTGATTTTGGGGACATTCCTATTCCGACCTGGGTTAGTTATGAACGCTCCCTCCTTAAAGATTTTTCATTTCAGGATGTAATATTCATGTCCAATAGTACTTTTTGTCTGCTATTCCAACATTAAAATACTCGAAATACCTGTTATATAACACCTGTTCTGATGGTTTCACACCACTACAATGTTTTCTGTGTTCATCTCTCTGGTTTAACAAATTCCTTAAATATAAGGGTAAATCTTTCTACTTCAAATACTGGAGGGAGAAGGGTATTCTTCATGTACATCAACTGGTACATTTTGGATCTGTTATCCCTTTCCCTACCCTTTAAACTACCTACCACTTACCTGCTTCTTTCCTGGCTCAATATACCATTATTTCTGATGCTTTACAATCCCATTTGTCAACCCATGACTTCCCTGTAGATGCACCTTCGCTTACTCCCTCCTCTACTTTATTCTCACTTTTCCCTACTCATAGACCTAAGGCAGCTCATGTTTATAAGTTATTGTTGTCTACTATTCCTGAGCGGCCTAAATCCCCTTCTGAACTTGCCTGGGAAACTGATTTAACTATTTCCCTTTCCATTTCCACCTGGGATAAGCTATGGTCTAAAGTGTTCAAAACTTCTCCTGCTGCACGTATTACACAATCCCTGTATTTGATTTATAATAGAGCTGTTATTACTCCTGTTTGCATTTCTAAATTTTCCCCATCTTCATCTCAGATGTGTTGGTCCTGTTACACTGTTAAAGGTACTTTATTGCATCAATTATACGATTGTGCTAATGTTGCCTCGTTTTGGATATCAGTTTGGGATATTTGTATGAAAGCTTTTCAATGTGCTATCCCGTTGACATTTCAAAATGTTTTCTTAGGCTCCTTATCGCCAGATATTAATGCTACATCCTCTATTTCCTTGTTATTTGACCTCTTTATTGCACTTGCTTTTAAAGCCATTCTGTCTTCTTGGAAAGATACGTCAAATATTTCAATTGCAACATGGTGGAATTTTGTTTGTGATGAACATAGGCTTTCTACTGTTTCTTCTCTTTCTCTCTCTAGCAAAATTAAATCTGACCTTCTTTGGTTACCTTTTACTACTTATCTTTCCAACTCCCCTCTTGCTTCATAGCTGCCTTTCTTTTGCCCTCTTTTAGTCCCCTCCTCTCTTTTCTTTTCTTTTCCTCCTCTCTTTTACTTTTCTTTTTCCCTTCTCTCTATCTTCTTTTCTCTTTCTTTCTTCCTCTTTCTTCTCTTTCCCTTCTTTCTCTCTCTTCCATTTCTTTTCTTCGTTTCTCACTTTCTTGTTTTAATATGAACTTGATTCTCTTTCTGTACTCATTTTTATCATTGAATATATTTTGTATTTTGATTTTTTGTTCTCAAATTAGTACCTGTATTCCATTGTACTATTTCTTGTAAACTTTAATAAAAATCTCTTAAACAAAAAAAAAACTGCAGAAAAAGAAAGACAGCTGGCAGAAAATGCTGCGCACAGTTAGAAAGGAGCATCCTTGGACTGGACTTTTAACTTTTTATCTTGAACAGAGCAAGTGAGAGGCTTAACCAATTTATTCCTATACTACCCTCAAGAGGCTACTTGTCATAAGGCAATCATGAGGTAGCACAGGCCGCAACCAATATTTCCAATTCAGTTTCTCAATTTACTATGAAATACAACATTTTTCAGGTAAACAGACATGTCTCGTGGGGTACCCAGGCCACTTTAATTTGGGCTGCAATTTTATTTGTTGCTTTTTAAACGATTTTCCAATTGCTGTAACCCTTCCATACCTCCCCCGTGAGGAAGGTGGCCATGTACAGGTCTTGTCAGACATTAATGGTCTGTGTTTGCACACTGTGAAATGTTTCAGATAATAATGTTTACTCCTAGGGGGCGAGAATAGCCACACAGCTCAGGAGTCAGGGTAGTAATCGAGCTGAAGCCACCTCCAAGGTCCTTTCCATTATTGCAGACTCTGACTCATGGACAACCATTTTCTCTGTTGTCAGAGTAAGACAGTCTGCCTGGTGTACAATACTGAGTACACATAGGTCTGATAAGTATATGTCTCCAATGCCGGTCCACGGTTCTCTATTGTGTAAGTCTAATTGTACATTCATGCAAACCTCTAATAAAAGATCTCATTTCATTCCTGACCCACAGCACCAACTTATATACAATGTCAATGGAAACATTCATGCGGAACTTTACGAAAATATGTCAGTCCATTCCTGACCCGCAGCACCAACTTATATACAATGTCTATGGAAACATTCATGCGAAACTTTACCAAAACATGTGAGTCCATTCCTGATCCACAGCACCAACTTATATATAATGTCAATGGAAACATTCATGCGGAACTTTACCAAAACATGTCAGTCCATTCCTGACCCGCAGCACCAACTTATATATATTAATGTCTATGGAAATATTCACACTCAACTTTACCAAAACATATCAGTCCATTCATTAACCCACAGCACCAACTTATATATACTGTCTATGGAAACATTCACACACAACTTTAACAAAACATTTCAGTCCATTCCTGACCCGCAGCACCAACTTATATATAATGTCTATGGAAACATTCATGCACAACTTTAACAAAACATCTCAGTTCATTCCTGACCCACAGAAACAACTTATAATGTCTATGTGAACTTTCATGCGGAACTTTATCAAAACATTCCTGACCCACAGCACCAACTTTTATATAATGTCAATGGAAACGTTCATGTGCAACTCTGCCAAAACATTCCTGACCCAGAGCACCAATTTTTATATAACGTCTATGGAAACATTCATGCACACCTTTACCAAAACATCTCAGTCCATTCCTTGCCTAAAGCACCAACCTATAATGTTTGTGGAAGCATTCAAGCAATACTTTACAAAACATTCCTGACCCACATCACCCTTGATATAATGTCCATGGAAACATTCATGTGCAACTTTACCAAAACATTTCAGTCCATTCCTTAACCTACAGCACCAACTTATATATAATGTCTATGGAAACATTAGAAGCAACTTTACCAAAACATGTCAGCCCATTCCTAACCCACAGCACCAACTTATATATAATGTCTATGGAAACATTCAAACGCAACTTTACCAAAATATTTCAATCCATTCCTGACCCGCAGCACCAACTTATATATAATGTCTATGGAAACATTCACACACAACTTTACCAAACCATGTCAGTCCATTCCTGACCCACAGAACCAACTTATAATATCTATGGAAACATTCATGCGCAACTTTACAAAAACATGTCAGTTCATTCCTGACCCACAGTACCAACTTACAATATCTATGGAAACATTCATGCACAACTTTACCAAAACATTCCTGACCCACAGCACCAACTTTTATATAATGTCTATGGCAACATTCATGCACAACTATACCAAAACATTCCTGACCCACAGCACCAACGTTTACATAATGTCTATGCAAACATTCACGCACAGCTTTACCAAAACATCTCAGTCCATTCCTGACCCACAGCACCAACTTTCATATGTCTATGGCAACATTCATGCACAACTCTACCAAAACATTCCTGACCCACAGCGCCAAGTTTTATATAATGTCTATGGAAACATTCACACACAACTTTACCAAAACATCTCAGTTCATTCCTGACCCGCAGCACCAACTTAGAATGTCTGTGGAAACATTCAAGCACAACTTTACCAAAACATTCCTGACCCAGAGCACCCTTAATATAATGTCTATGGAACCATTCACGCACAAATTTACCAAAACATCAGTCCATTCCTGACCCACAGTACCAACTTATAATGTCTATGGAAACATTCATGCGCAACTTTACCAAAACATCTCAGTCCATTCCTGACCCGCAGCACCAACTTATATATAATGTTTATGGAAACATTCACACTCAACTTTACCAAAACATATCAGTCCATTCATTAACCCACAGCACCAACTTATATATACTGTGTATGGAAACATTCACACACAACTTTAACAAAACATTTCAGTCCATTCCTGACCCGCAGCACCAACTTATATATAATGTCTATGGAAACATTCATGCACAACTTTAACAAAACATCTCAGTTCATTCCTGACCCACAGAAACAACTTATAATGTCTATGGAAACTTTCATGCGTAACTCTACCAAAACATTCCTGACCCACAGAACCAACTTTTATATAATGTCAATGGAAACGTTCACGTGCAATCTACCAAAACATTCCTGACCCACAGCACCAATTTTTATATAACGTCTATGGAAACATTCATGCACACCTTTACCAAAACATCTCAGTCCATTCCTTGCCCAAAGAACCAACTTATAATGTTTGTGGAAGCATTCAAGCAATACTTTACAAAACATTCCTGACCCACATCACCCTTAATATAATGTCCATGGAAACATTCATGTGCAACTTTACCAAAACATCTCAGTCCATTCCTGATCCACAGCACCAACTTATAATGTCTATGGAAACATTCACTCACAACTTTCCCAAAACATCTCAGTCCATTCCTTGCCTAAAGCACCAACTTATAATGTTTGTGGAAGCATTCAAGCAATACTTTACAAAACATTCCTGACCCACATCACCCTTAATATAATGTCCGTGGAAACATTCATGTGCAACTTTACCAAAACATTTCAGTACATTCCTTAACCCACAGCACCAACCTATATATAATGTTTATGGAAACATTCACAAGCAACTTTACCAAAACATGTCAGCCCATTCATAACCCACAGCACCAACTTATATATAATGTCTATGGAAACATTCAAACGCAACTTTACCAAAACATTTCAGTCCATTCCTTAACCCACAGCACCAACCTATATATAATGTTTATGGAAACATTCACAAGCAACTTTACCAAAACATGTCAGCCCATTCCTTAACCCACAGCACCAACCTATATATAATGTTTATGGAAACATTCACAAGCAACTTTACCAAAACATGTCAGCCCATTCATAACCCACAGCACCAACTTATATATAATGTCTATGGAAACATTCAAACGCAACTTTACCAAAATATTTCAATCCATTCCTGACCCGCAGCACCAACTTATATATAATGTCTATGGAAACATTCACACGCAACTTTAGCAAACCATGTCAGTCCATTCCTGACCCACAGAACCAACTTATAATATCTATGGAAACATTCATGCGCAACTTTACAAAAACATGTCAGTCCATTCCTGACCCACAGTACCAACTTATAATATCTATGGAAACATTCATGCACAACTTTACCAAACCATTCCTGACCCACAGCACGAACTTTTATATAATGTCTATGGCAACATTCATGCACAACTTTACCAAAACATTCCTGACCCACAGCACCAACGTTTACATAATGTCTATGCAAACATTCACGCACAGCTTTACCAAAACATCTCAGTCCATTCCTGACCCACAGCACCAACTTTCATATGTCTATGGCAACATTCATGCACAACTCTACCAAAACATTCCTGACCCACAGCACTAAGTTTTATATAATGTCTATGGAAACATTCACACACAACTTTACCAAAACATCTCAGTTCATTCCTGACCCGCAGCACCAACTTAGAATGTCTGTGGAAACATTCATGCACAACTTTACCAAAACATTCCTGACCCACAGCACCCTTAATATAATGTCTATGGAACCATTCACGCACAACTTTACCAAAACATCAGTCCATTCCTGACCCACAGTACAAACTTATAATGTCTATGGAAACATTCATGCCAACTTTACCAAAACATCTCAGTTCATTCCTGACTCGCAGCACCAACTTAGAATGTCTGTGGAAACATTCATGCACAACTTTACCAAAACATTCCTGACCCACAGCACCCTTAATATAATGTCTATGGAAACATTCATGCGCAACTTTACCAAAACATCTCAGTCCATTCCTGACCCACAGCACCAACTTACAATGTCTATGGAAACATTCATTCACAACTTTCCCAAAACATCAGTCCATTCCTGACCCACAGCGCCAACTTATAATGTCTATGGAAACATCCATTCACAACTTTCCCAAAACATCAGTCCATTCCTGACCCACAGCGCCAACTTGTCTATGGAAACATTAATGCGCAACTTTCCCAAAACATCTCACTTCCAGCACTTTCAATCCACCACAATATTTATTTGCAAATAGTATAAAATAGCTCTTACAGCACTCTTTTCTATACCACATCTGCAACATTCATGCACGAATCTCCCAGAGTAGCTCACTTCACTCCTGCTCTGCAGCACTCCTTATAAAAGACTAGTGAAATATATACACACCTCTACTGAAACATCTCCCTGTGCTCCTCAGCAGAAGGCATCATTACTGTTCTGTGTCTGAGACCACATACAAGTGCTTTCCCTTAATGCCGAAGTGTAACACTCCACATGGAACTGTGCTACCATAAGTCCACACTATACCTGCTGTGTGCACCTCACTCCACACCTTGTGTACTCTCTGCTACTCACCTCAAGAACCGCACACACATCTGTCAAAGTTCATCTGCATGGGCTTGTAGCACATATCAGTCCAGTCATGACGCTCATCCTATGCATATCTCTGCCGCTGCACGCTCCTACATGTGGTGCATTGCAGAGGTCTACTATAGCCCTCCCTATGTAGTTTGATGTTCTCTTCAGCACCCTCTTCTAGTTCAGTAATAAGGACCCGACATTGATCCTTGCAAAGATCCTTTCAGTGCTGACCTTCAGCACCATGTTTGCCTTTGACACTCTGAATGTGTCCATAAGGACCTCAGATGCCACTATTATGCGAGGGTGAGAAGTAAATGTCTCCGATCATGGAAGCAGCCCTTGGATGACACAGGCTTCTCTGCTGCCCCAGCAAAGCCTAGCTTTCAATATTCATTAATGACCCAGACCAATATCAAAAGAAGGAACAGGGCCAGGTGGCCCATTGCTTCTTCTGGGGAAGACACAACTGCAGTTTTCATGTATTAACACTCCTGTGTTGGAGTAAATAATGTCCAACAGATCCCTCCAAACACAAAACAGGTCAAAGACATTCCTAGCAGCCCCTTTTTCCTAACCTCCAGCTGGTAATCAGTCACAATATCGAATTTTTTATATCAATATGGCAAAATATCGAGTTTAAAATTTAGAATGGACATAATATCGACTTACAAAAATATAGTGGCGCGGAACATCGAAAGGCAGGTGTTATTAACGAAGTTAGTAATATTGACAGTCATAATATAGTTGTTAAAAATATCGATTTTTTTAGAGTGTTTTAAGTGTTAAAAGTATGTATTATTTTTGTAATGTATGTTTGAATTTTCTTTAAAGTAATGAATTTTAATTAAATTAATTTTTGCGTAATTTAAATCCTTAGCGGGTTGTGGGTTTATAGGGGAATAGGGTGGGAAGTAATTTAACCGAAATGAATTAATTATTTTATTAATGAATGATTTAGTATTTAATAATTTATTGTGTTAATTAAGTTAATTAATTTATTATTAATTAATTATATATTGATCAAGAACAATTAATAATTAATTGGTAATTATGTGAATTGTGTTTCTTTTTTATTAATTAGTAATTAATTAGATATTAATTATTAATAATTAATTTGTAAATATTTTAATTGTGTACTTTTTTTAGGAGTGGGGTGAGGGTTGATAGGGGAGTAGGGTAGGAAATGCTTTAGTTTTAATGTAATTTTTATTATTTTTTATATTATATTCATTAAAAATTATTTTATAGTGTTAATTTTGTGAATGAATTTAGATTTGACGGTTATTAAGTTCATTGTTAATTGTAATTAGTTAATTACTTTTTTTAATTAATTATGATAATTTATTAATATTTTACAATATTATAGGGGGAAATGGCGGGAGGTAAATTGATTTTGAAAAAATTATTATTTATTAATTAATGTTAATTATATTTCAGGAGTGGGTATACTACATTATTCCCCTACATTATCCAACACTTTCCCTACTGTTACACTTGGTGGAGTGGGAATATTATTTTTTTACCCTCCTGCTATCCAACACTTTCCCTACTGTTGCAATCACTGGCGTGGGAATAGTAATTTTTACCCTCCCACTGTCCAACACTTTCCCTACTGTTGCACTCACTGGAGTGGGAATAGTTATTTTTACCCACCCACTGTCCAACACTTTCCCTACTGTTGCACTCACTGGAGTGGGAATAGTAATTTTTACCCTCCGCTATCCAACACTTTCTCTACTGTTGAACTCACTGGAGTGGCAATAGTAATTTTTACCCTCCCGCTATCCAACACTTTCCCTACTGTTGCATTTGGTTGAGTGGAAATAGTTATTTTATCCCGTACGGTATGCAATGTTTCCAGTAATGTTATATTTAATGTAGTGTAAAATAATATTTTGTAAAAAAATATTTATTTTAATGTGTTAACTTATTATATATAATTTATTTGTATATTTATGTTATATGTATATATATATATGGTGTTTTTAATATCTGAGTATGTGTATATATATTAATTATGACATTTTAGGTATCATGATGAGGTATTTGTTGTAATTAATTGGTTTTATGAATCTCATCCAATTTTGTAGAGTTTTTTATTAGTTTAACTAGGTTCTTAGTGTTACTAGTATTTCTCTCTGGCAGGGATGTAATGATTTCTCCAATGATAAACCTAATTATTGTGACCTGTATTTTTCATTTATATTTCATATATATCTCATATATTTTTCATATATATTTGTTAATTGCATCTCAGATTCTGAAAATGTTGCTCGAAAACTGCTCAAATATTTCCCACAAATCGCTTAAAACACTTTGACATCGTGATCTGCTACTTTGCTGTATATTCGCATCCGCATAATTGATTTTAATTCAAATTTTTGATGAGTATTTGAATTATTTTCTGTACTTTGTCATCACACTTGGGTGTACCTAAATTTTGGCTCTCCTTCTCCATTGAAAAAATTCAGAAAAAATTCAGAAGTATGAGAAAGGTATTTGATGCTATTATTGTTAAATATGGGCACTAGCCCTGGAGTTTACATTGTATTTAAGAGCGCAAGTAATATTCAATATTGTGTATTATTTTACCTGCACTTTATTTGCAACAGTCTGTTCTCTATGTCTATGAATTATTTGGGAGTGATTTCAATGGTGCCATGTGGTATTTAAGGGTGTGGGCTCTCTAAGCATGTCATGTGATCAAGGCCGGGGCAACCTGGTTGAAACGCGTCATGTTGGAGGAAAATAAAATTGCACTTTAATAATTTACCTTTTGTTGCGGTCCGTTCCTGTTTTTAAGCACTGGGTGGAGTTTTTGCCCTTCTTCGTGCTTCTCAAGGACTTGGTTGTCATATATATATATATATATATATATATGCACATTTCATTTCTACTAAAAGAGGAGCACTCTCAGGCGGGTGCCAGTTGCGGTAGTGGTTGACCAGCTCTATATTAACGCACACATTCCTCAAATTGCAAAGAATTACCACACTCACGGTGGGCGCTTGCACACTTTATTCAATAACACAATAGAAAATTGTTCCTGAAGAAATCGTTCAACGTTATTTTAAATTTTTTAATTCGTCACAATAGTGAACATTAATTTCACAGTACTCAAGAGACTATTTTCAGAGAAAAATATATAATGTATTTATTTTCATTATAGTTTTTTCATAAGATATATAATCATATCCTATTTCGTTTGCATAAATATAAATCAAATGTCCATCCATGTACGGCAACCTAAATATATATTGCTACTCAGTTTTTTTGACATGTGAAGTACATTCTGACACTTTTGTACTAAATATACGGACAATATTTACAAATCTGCCATATATACACTATTCAGCATTTCTATATACAATTCAGATACAATGATTGATGATATTATTTACAAAGAAGTGTCATATCGTCGACGTTTCGGTCTCACATAATGAGATTCATCGAGACCATCATCAGGACAAGCGTTGCACCATGAATCTATCACAAAACAACATACAAATAATCAGAATTATATATAAAGTTGCTCTTGAGAACATGATCTGTATCGTCTGCCCTCACCAAATTCGGTGGTCTAAATTACCGTGAACATGAACTGTGAAAATATGTACAAATGTTCCAACACCTCACCACTGGCGCCAAACGAATAAAACACCTCTATATTTTCACATTTTGTGGTCATGCTCCTGATTAACATGCACCCACTACTTAAGTGAAAAATAGATCCACTAGAATACTCACAACAGCAACAACTTCAAATTGTCTGATCCTACACAAAACAAAACCACAACCATTTTCTAGACATATAGTCAATTATGTCACTACCCATCAAGCATACTTGCTCAATCCGGTTACCATATCTTACCTTCTGCCTCTTTGAAATGCAAGTCACTAAATACAAATGTACAGTGGGATATATTTAGTCTAGTGTCCGTCCGAAATAACATAGCATCAGCTTCTATGCACAGTTATAATGTTGACGCTTGTACTTACAATTGTGAGGCAATCATGAAAGCGCATTAATTCGCCCTCATAGTTTCTATTAAAACAAGACAACAAAGTTTCATTTAGAACCCCATCCAACGTTCAAAAATATCTTTCTCGTTATTTTTGACACTAGTTGTGGGCTTACTTGTTTGGGAATAAGTCACTTCTCCTCAAACTTCACTCGTCAGAAAAAGTCAGAAAAATCAATCAAGCCTCTGCCGGAGTCTTCCTACTGCTCTATGGTCTCTGCTCCGATCACGTGGGCACGCTCACGTCATAACGCGTTGGCCATTTTGGAACCAATACTACAGCCTGACTCTCCATAAACTAATACAACAAGGTCAGGTGGCCAACTCAAAAAGCAATTATTCCTACATCTCATGATCAGAAGCCTCATATCACATCATATAATGCCACAAGCTATCCCTGATTCCACCGTCCAGTATTTATGGGATGTCTGCTCTCATTGCATCTACCTATATTTAGAGCCACATATCCCTATTTCGATTACAAAAGTGTCGGCCATCTTAGCGAATACCTAATTATACAAAACAAAGTATAAAAACAGGGCTTAGACTAATTATCCACATCATGAATTTTAAACAATTCTCTAAAACTCACGTTCAACATGTTATTGGAAAATATATAGCTATCGCCCTATTTATATGTATGTAGTGTAAGTTCTTTCCTAATCTCATATGTGATATTGTGTAATAAGATGGCATATATAACTACATCAACGAAGAGTTGCCAACAGTTGCCATTCCACAAAAGGGTTTAATACTTTGGCAACTGTATTTGCTGAAAACAAACGGATGGGTAAGGGTCTAAGGGCAAGATTAACGACCAATACAGCCACGTGCCCTAATAGTACAAAAAAAAATAAAAATACAAAAATCACAACAAAAGAGTGTTTGAAGGTCAGAAAAATGGGTTAAACAGTGTATAATGTAATAGGCAAAATCTATGGGGACAAAAGAATATTAGTGCAAATGTGCAACAAAAAACAGCACTAAATTCCTTGGGTTGTGAAAAGTGCCCATCAGTAAATTGAACAAAGGATCAGACAACAGCTGAGCAATTGAAATTGTAATGAATTACTTTATTTACAAAACATATTACAACGAGTTTAATAAACAGTGTTGAATAGCATTTGGACTGTGGATCAGGTAAAGCACTTTTTATATATACATCACAATTTTGTATAAAAGAAGTAGCGGGGTTGTACCAAACTCCACCCCCAACGCCGTCCCCTCCCCCATCACCACCACCCTGTAGTAAACATTCCACAGCTCCGAGATGCAACATATGGACCACAAATCACTGCAAATTCAGGCAAAGCATTGTTATAGTGTAGTACATCCCGCAGTCCATGAAAGGCATGGCCCTCTCCCCATACAGTGGGGAGAGGGCCATGGCAAAGGGCACCTTTCTACCTGGGCCCAAGGTACTTCCAACAAGTGGGAGGCAAATACTTTAATACCAGTTTAGGGACGGGGATGGGTGAAGCGCGCCTTCCTGCTACATGCCGTGAGCAGCGTGCTCAGAGAGAGACCGGTGTGTGTACTCAGCTAATATTACTTGTTCTCTGCTCTCGGAGAAGCAGTAATCCACTCGGGAGTGGAGGACACGCCGTAAATGCCCTGCAAGCTTCCAGTCAAGTGCAGAACTTCCAAAAATACACACCATGGCTGCAACTTCTCAAACAAAGGAGGTCTGAAAGGAAACCATGCCTCCCTGCCGGCCTTGTCGCAGCTTCAATCCAATCCATGCAGAGATCAAAAAAATATTTTCAATGCACTTACCTAATTCAGTCCAGTGCACACTCTGGTGATTAAACAACTGAAATGTCCTTTTCACTGATGACTGCGGCATGCACGCACTTATGTTGTTTGTGCATGTGCAACTGTGTCTGAAGTCCTGCAGTTCCCCCGGGGCACAAGCAGGCATCCACTTCTGTCATTACAGCTGATCGTAGAAAAAAGACAGAAGTAGTTGCATGCTTGTTCCCCGGGGGGACTGACATAAAAAAACAAGTGCGCTGTGCCTCGCGCTGGCAGAAGAGGGGAGAGAGAGTGGAGGGGGTCTGCGCATGCTTCGTTTATGGGAACGTGCGTTGACACCATATGTTTGCAAGTTAATTACAAATATATGATGTCACGCTTGAGCCCGCAAGGGAATAGCCACATGTGCAGGCGTTGCCATTGAAGGTAATGGAACGCGTGCACTGTTGTGGCTTAAAAAAGGGACAGATGACTAAAGGTCTCCTTCTAAGCAGCGCATGCGCGCTGCGTAGGCGAGACCTAACAAAGGAATGACTCATGATGTTAAAAAGCAGATAAAACCAGATGAATTACAAAAGCAGTGGTGCACGGTCCACACGAGAAGACAGATAGGAAAGCAGGGGGTGGCGAAGAGGGAAAACACCGAAAGATTAAACTGGGGAAGGAGCCTGACAGGGACAAATATTGATATAGGTAAAGCCACAGACAATGTCAGTACATAGAAAAGGCGAAGGAAATGGAAACAACAGACAGAGAACAAAACACAGCAGGAACAAACATCAAGATTCTGAAAGGAAAAACCATGTTTATGATTTGTAGTATTGTATCACGCAAGCCAGAAATGGAGCCCAGAGCTCTACATGGATAAATGTGGCTACAAATAGATTGCCACTTTTAGAGTAAGTGGTAGCGGTCACATGGTTGCTTATTAAGTTGCCAAGGGTTAAGACAGCAATAGGTGTTGTATTGAAAGCAATATTTAATGCAGAACATAGATGACATGGGTAGAAAAAGAAAGTGATAGGTCAAAGAATGGAAGGAGCAGCTTCAGACAAGAAGGAGCAAAACCTGAAAGAAGTGGCAGGGAAGGGGACAAAATGGGGAAAAAAGTGAAGAAAAACAGCAAAAAAATAAACAAGCATGCTGTCAAAAGTTGATATGGGTTATCAATGATTCAATGAGTAATATATATAGGACTGGCTATAGTTTAGTGGGAAATCTGATGCCTGATGAGGCCTATGTGCAGTTCACTAGTTACGGCCTCTTATCCAAGCTATGAAACTCAGGAACATATTTACAAGGGCTTATCGCTACAGGAACATCACTTTTTGTGAGGTTCCTCTGGCGATAAATCCTTTGCGTTACTTACAAGGTTGCATTAAGCCACTCAACGTGGCTTAACGCTGCCTTGTAAATAAGGCCACCTTTCACGCTGCACTTAGCATGAAAGGGGCGGGCAATAGGTGTTGCGGTGGGCGTTCCGCTGCAACACCCATTGCTTTTGATGCTGCCCCCTATTTACAAGGGTGGCGTAAATATGGGGCAGCCCCAAAATTGAGTCCAAAAATAAACTGGTCTTAACATGGCAAACAAGTAGAAATGATTATCTCCTCGTTTTTGCTGTTTCTATGTGTGTTGCATTGTGCAGCACACATAGAAACAGCAAATCACCATGAATGATAGTTTATGTGCAGGAAGGTGTCCCTTCGTGCACATAAACAATCATTAAAAAATGACGATTTGCACGTGCTGCACAATGCAGCCACATAGGAGTTACAAATCACCATTAGTGATTGTTTATGTGCAGGAAGGGAAACCTTCCTGCACATAAACAATCATTCGCTCAACGCAGGCACCCTTGCACTATAGTACAAGGGTGCATTTGTTAGCGCTAGGAAGCTGAATTTAGCGCCAGTGCTAGGGAAAAGGCAGGGTTGCGCCATATCATTGTAAAAAGGTCCAGCCCTGCATTTTCAAATTGATGGAGCGCGGCGTTAGCAATTTTAGCTTAACGCCACGCTCCACCATTCTATTGTAAATATGCCTCTCAGTATCCCATTGCACCTAACATAGAAATGTAGGTTTATCATGTTTGCCATGTGTTCCAATCATAGTGACAGAGATCAGCATGTTAAAACCATATGGTAATACCACGATACAGACGCTTGTGTTAAACCAGCATCTCAGAAATTCCCATCCCACTGACGTCGCTCGCTCCCAGCAGTACATTACAATGTGGTTTTTAGCCCTGCAGAGTTTTGGTTTAAAAAATTGAAATTGATCAATCTGTGCATTTCAGTAGCACTACGAAAACTTGATAAACATGTGTAATTCGGTGCAATAGGGAAACTAGACTATGTACATCACTATAGCATTCTTAATCAATTGTAGATTAGATGCCCTCACCTCTAATCCAAGGAACATCAATTTTGGTGTCCTACACGGGTCCATCCTTTCACCTACACTATTAAACCTCTAAATGGAGCCACTAGAAGACTCAATACAGGAGATAATTGTCAAATTTCACCAATGTGCTGATGACACTAAGGTCTACCAGGAAACTAACACCCTACTAGACATCTGCCTCCTGAAAACCTTTGTAGTAAAGGTGCCAGAATTGGATGGCCAATGTAATGCAGCCTGCATTGGGAACAGGAAAAGTGCACATGACTGGTTCGGGCCGACCAAACAGTCCTTGAGCACTTTAGGAGTAGGCAAACCACTCCTCCCCTGCCCTGCTCTGGGAGTAGAGCAGCCACGCATCCACCCGCAAAGCAGCTTGAAAGCAGTGGGGCTACGCTCCTCTGCTATAGCGGAGGAGCCACCACAGTTGTTGACTTCCTTTCAGTATTCTGTTCTTGCTCCCCCACTGTTCCACGTTAATATCTTCTTTGACCTTTTATTTCTTCCTGTCCTCTCTTCTCCACCTCAGCCCTCAATCTATTTTCACCCCCTACCCTGTCCAATAACCTTCCCCTCTACCTCACTCGCCCTTCACCTTCTTCCCCCTCACCTCCTCCCCATCCTATCTCCTACATTCTTTCTTCTACCTTACTCGCTTCACCACTTTGCCTTCTTCTTCTTCTTCAACTTCCCTCCTCAGTTATGTTGTCTCTTTGTTAATTTATTATTAGTTAGCTTCCGGTACCACAAATGTTTCAATGTAAGGCAATACCTGTAAGGAGCCAAAGGAATTTCTGCAGGAGTGTCAGGATCCGAAGCCTAGCCCAACCCGTCCCCCCTACACCGATTGCGGCTATCAAACACTACAACGCAATGGTGATCGGGTGGGAAAGGAGGGAACAAAACAAGGTAAGTAGGGGAAAGACACAGGACTTCTTGGATGTCTCTCTCCCTCTGGATGCAGCTGGTGCTGGGAAAAGGAATGGTTAATTAGTACATCCTAAAACATAACACAACACTCATAATACTTTGTATTGTATTACTGGTTACCTGATAAGAAATGGGAGACTACTGGGAAATGAGGAATAGGGTTGTATTCCTAAACGCCCACAGAGCCTAGGTACCACGGAATGCCTGTCAAACAATAGAGTATGTAACTAGGGAATGAGCCACGGAATAGTACACTATATAAGTAGTGCTGATAGTCTTACCCCCACAACAAGGGGCGTAACAAAGTGGTTGATCTCTGGAACTGACTAAGCAAACAGCAATGATATCTGTAGAAGAGCGAAAAACAGTTGGCATGTAATTTATAAGAACTTTATATAAGAATGTTTATGAATAATAAAGGGGCGCTACAAGCGCGTTACCAGGTTGTCTTCTCCCAATCCTGTGACGAATGCCAACCTCCATGAAGTGAGAGCAGGTTCCAAGAAATAGGGACGGGGATAAATAACAAATGAATGAAGGAGAATACCTCCAGGCGAACCACCACTCCCAGGATCCAACAGTGGACACCAACAACTTGCACCCCGCAAGTCCGACCTCCTGACGGAACAGTAGTCCGGCCAGAAAGTGGAACCGCAAGAAATGCAGCCGAAGGAACCCCTTCCAGAACCCCGAGAGGAGACAGCCGGCACTGGGGTAAAAGAACTAGTATCAAAACAGTTGGGAGATATCGGAAAAGAACCGCGAATAATGCTAAGCGGTAATTCCGAAGATTTAACCTCTATCACCGAGGTTCGGTAAAGCGTAAATGGCCACAATAGTACTTTACTCAGCAAAACTAAAGTAGCGGTTGAACAGGGGAATATCCGGAGAACTCGTGCGGGAACGTATGGCCAGAAGAATCCTCAACAACCAAGGAGTGAGGCGGGCAAGGCGGAAGTGACGCGCCACACGGAGCGATGTGGAAACTAGAGCGCGAAGCTCAGAGCAGCGGGGAGATCAAGCTTTAGTATCCGGCCCGATCTCCTCACGCATGTGCAGAACCTCGCGACCATCTAGGATTGGTCTCGCGTGGTCCGCACGGTCTGCGGCTTCAAGGAAGGGTTGGCAGGCGTGACAATACCTTGTTCTTCTTGATGCTTTTATACTCTAAAGTGCACTGACACCCTTGGGTACAGCAAACCTATAGAAAATTGTTTTTAAAAAAAAGTAAATGTTATAGATGTTCCTTAAATGTGTGCATAACTGTGGGGTACACCTCTGTAGTACTGTGGAAACTAGATGATATTGCACAACTTAGACAAAAATGTGCATTAATCCTTTCTCCCTGTCGTTGCCACACTTGTTCCATATGAATATAATACTCCCAAAGATAGCTGCCTACAAAACAATGTAGCCAATAGATCTTGCCTTTGGGACTGTATAAGTGTCTAACCATGCAGAACATTGTCCTGGGTGCTGTGCCGCCAGGGATTGAAGTACTTTACAATTATTACACACTTGGTCATGCAGTCTGATTCAGGAATACATGCTTGCCTCAAGAAACATTTATGGATATATTCGTAGGCTATTTAACACACAGACAGAAAGACAAGAACCTCGATGCAAAAGCAGTGAAGTACTTTCCAATGGCAGAGACATCACATCCCTCCTCCCCAAGGCCTTTTACAGAGTTTTCCATTCAAAACACTGCTTTCACCGTCTGTTTACCAGCAAGTCAGAGGCCCCGCCCTCTGTGCCAGCCCCCTGGGTATAAAAGCACTGGACATAGCAGCAAGGTAGAAGGGAAATAATGAATAAACAAGGACAGCGTCTGTATCACTTAATCTCAGGGCACTTAAAAACAAAATAATTAACCTGACCTTGTGTAATGTAACTGCAACTTTTGTAATGTTAGAACTGGGGCTTCTGGTTGGCTAGGGTATGTTCCTAAGCCAGACAGGGAAAGTAAGTTACACTCCAAAGATAACCTGTGCTCACCCTCTGATAGCTTGGCGCAGAATAGGCAGGGTTATCATCAGAGGCAATGTGTAAAGCAACTCCGTGAAACATCACCAAGAGACTCCACAAAAGAGTACTTTTTTTTGTAAAAAAAAAAAGATTAGACCAAAATGACAAAAATCTAGTAATTAGCTCATCCTTGTGCAATTTTATAAATGACTTCAAAAGTAAAAGTAAGTCAAAGTAACATTAATTCAGATGGATCCGAAAGGCCCCTTCAGAAAGGATGCAATATGGAGGCAGTGCTTCTTACAGTCACAGGCAAATGTTTATTTGAGCCTTTCAAGCATGTGAGCCTTTGCCTCTTGTTTAGATGAAATATGGTGTTTTCAACTTTACAGAGAAAACAATCATTGAGGATGCAATGGGTGCCCATTATACACCTTACTCTTGTTTCAGTGAGCTAGGGGTGTGCTGCCAGAGTCCGTAGCCCTTGATCATGAGGAATGCGGTTCAGGGATAATAATCCGTTCCAACTCAGTCCAGCTGCTTAACCAAAGGTATGAATCATTTGAGCATCTGAGACGCTTCTGACCTGACTATTGAAGCCACAAGTGAGTGACAGTGAATTTCGGCTGCAAGGAGCGCAGTAAATTGATGTTGGGACCACCCAAGTTCAGGTTGGTCCTGGCGGTTAGAGTTAACAAAGTAGGCCCAATTCGCTATGAAAATGGATTTCGGTTGTCCCCGACTGCGAGGGATGCAGGTGAGAATCCTTGGGACTGTGAGGTCTGACTCTATCATAAGTCGGTGTGCTCCTTTTAGGAGAATTAAGTTCCCACACGGATAGTCACAGTAGGAGTGGGCCTATGTAATGCTGCGGGGAACGATACAGGGACTACTCTGTCTGATTAGACAAATACAAGGTACACAAACTCAAGCTAATGGTTGGAAAATTCAAATACCGTCTGAAACAAGAAGCGCTGCGGTTGTGAATGTGGCGCTGTGCTGATACACGAGCTGCCGCAAACCAAAAAAACAAACAGTGCGTCCAAAGGAACATAAATAAAAAAGGAATAAGACCATATGTAACAGGAGCAGTCACTTGGGTGCGTCCAAAACACAAAATGGCGGGTCTAAATAAGCATATTCACCAAGCAAAAGCAGGCATTTACGAAGGGCAATAACAGGAACGAATGGAAAAGATGGGAGGTGCGTGAAGCCCACATTGTAGATACAGCATGTCTTGAAAGAGACAGTGCATGCGCTGTCTAGGTGAGACCTAAAAAAGATTCAGCTCCTCTCTGTCCATTGTGGGCCCTACCCTCTAAGAAAAGCTGCTACAGTTCACTAACCTTTATATTGTATTCCCTTTTTCACTGTCTGGCAGCAGATGATGCTAATGAACCTGCAACCTTAATTTTGTCTATTTTCTTCACTGTAGGTACTTTGCAGTTATGATATGCCACAAATATGATATAAACCTTTGTGGAGGTTTGTGGGTTAGGCAGTTTACTAGGCCATTGACCTTTGACCTCCGTGGGCCCTGCTGGTCATTTGATGTGTTGGGCTGGGGATGATTTTTCAGCGTTGTGTTCACTATGTCCAAAAACAATCACTCCCTAACATTATGGGGTGGTGTGATATACAAAAATACCATCTGAAATTAATATTGGTCCTAAATACCTACTCAAAAATATCTTTCCTTTGGATGTCTATTTTCAGTTATTAAATTCAATTTCTCTTGACGATATTTAGGAGGATGTTTATGGCAGACGATATTCTAACTACGATACTCTGGTACCATACACAACCATCTGTAGACCTCTGATTGCATTCTTGGTTTTTGGACCTGCCACATGCTTCCACTCGACATTGACTTACTTACTGGTCTGAAATAGACGTGATAAATGCTGCCAAGTGGCTTGTGCTTAGACGCCTGATGTTTTGTCGCATATTGTATCTGCTGTTGGGGCATCTCTGGCCCTTCTTGTTGCTGCTACAGGATGACAGGCTTTACCCCATATATTTACAGACTATCTTTATAGTTTGCGCCAACTTTCAAGCCCCTCAGCTTTGCTGGCTTGAGAGAGGTGAGAAACCTTTCACTTGGGCTGATAAAGTGCTTGGGTTGTAGTTGCGGATACCTGTGGATAATGTGTCATTGGAAGGTTCTGGTAGATAACAGATATGGAGGACAATTTAGGGCTACAAGAAATTCCACAATCTTCCACATCTTCTGCTCATGCAGATGCTCCTGATCTGTCCAATTTACCCAGTGTCCTCTCCCTGATCCTCAAGCTCAAGGAGTGGGCATTGCCAGAGAAGATTTTAGGGCCTCCTTTTGCCAAGTCTGGTGAGATCCACATATGTAACCTAGGAAGTGCTATGGTGATGGATTATGGTGATGGATTAAACCCAGATCTGTTGACTGGGTGTGAGTGTTTGATTGGTTCAGATACTCCGTCCATCACCACCCCCTTTTGTACCGCTTTGTCGCCATAAGTTGGCAGGGTATGCTCAGACGTGAGTCCCTTGCTCACTTTGCCACTGGATTCAAGCAAGCCTGGCTGAAGACGGCTGTAATGCCAGAAACCGGTCCTAGGAAGCTTGAATCCGGTCCAGGGAAGGCATGGCTTGGCGGTTCGGGCTGGACTGTTCACATGAGGCACAGGGTCAGACTGATTTGCATATGGCCATGTCTGAACTGGGGTGGCAGAGTGGGCTAAAGAACGGTGATGGATTAAACCCAGATCTGTTGACTGGGTGTGAGTGTTTGATTGGTTCAGATACTCCGTCCATCACCACCCCCTTTTGTACCACTTTGTCACCATAAGTTGGCAGGGTATGCTCAGACGTGAGTCCCTTGCTCACTTTGCCACTGGATTCAAGCAAGACTGGCTGAAGATGGCTGTAATGCCAGAAACCGGCCCTAGGAAGCTTGAATCCGGTCCTGGGAAGGCATGACTTGGCGGTTCGGGCTGGACTGTTCCCATGAGGCACAGGGTTAGACTTATTTGCATATGGCCATGTCTAAACTGGGGTGGCAGAGTGGGCTTAAGAACGTTGATGGATTAAACCCAGATCTGTTGACTGGGTGTGAGTGTTTGTTTGGATCAGATACTCCGTCCATCACCACCCCCTTTTGTCCTAGGCCTCCAGCAACTGCATTGAGGAGTTCCAGCCAAAGGTGCAGCTTGCTTCTCGTTCTCACTACCTTCCCAAGATCCGCAAAAGGGCTGATGATTTATACCAGCCTCTCAGAAGTTGGCCTTCTTTCACACCTAGATAACAGCCCTTATGAACTTCAAGCTTTTCTCAACCTGCTCCTCCTCCAAAGCTTCTTCCGGAGGGGGAGGAGAGTTGTTGGACTTTGAAGCAGCATGACAGCTCTTGGACTTTGAAGCAGTATGACAGCTCTTTGTTCGAGACGCTTGGGAGTTGGCAGTGGTCAAGGAAGGCTATGCCCTTGTCACTGCTTAATTTGTAAAAACATAATTCCAGGGCCCTTGTCAGGTGGCAACTGCAGATTGCAACACCAATTGCAGCTGCCAGCACTGCAAGTGACACTACCAACACAACTACTGACCATCACACTCCTACAAGTATGACAATTCAGACTATTTCAGGACCCAGTGCTATAAGAATGACTTGGGCGACAGGGAATAGTCATTTACACTGTATATTGAATGAATTAACAACTATTGTTGGGCTCATCTCTAAATTAAATATACAGCGCCACCATGTGGCAGACTCTCATAATTCCCGGTGTTGACAAATAAGGACCAATGTAGAGCACCGAAAATTACTGGCTCAAATTAATCACTGCCCTGAATTGTCTATCACCCCATTGGGCTTGGGGTAACATGCATTTGCCCTTTGCCAACCACCGCTCTTATTGCATTGCAGTATATTGATGGGACCTGCTGTCGGGAGTTAGCTCTGAAGTGTATGAGTGAAATCATTTTCTAGTGACTATGAGGATATTGCCCTCTAGAATTGGTTTTGAAACCCATGCTGTTGGCATTTATAGGGCAGATTTACAAGCCCCTTGTGTCACTTTTACGCTGCTGTTGCAACAGCAAATTTACTACTATTCACATCTAGGGAGATGTGGCACGTTGTAAAGCCCTGTGTGACAGTATACCTGCGTCAGGTGTAATGTATGCATGGTAGGTGTTCCCACCCAGGAAAGCCATGTAAAAGTGACACAGTGAAATCTACAAGATTTCACGGCGTGACTTTTAGGATGCCACTGTGTCAAAACCTTACGCCTGCTTGAAGCAGACTTAAGGAGTGACGCAGTGTATTGGAAATAGGCAACAAAACACATTGCTGAAGTTGCGTTGTGCTTGCGACACAACTCCAGCAATATGTGACTTTTCCACCAACAGATGCATCAGAGTTTCTGACACATTTGTCATTTCTCGCGCCATAGTATCCCTCCACCCCTGACCGAGGTGCTACACTGGGTGATTGATGCTGATTATCGCAGCAAGAGTAGCCTCGCACCGGCCCATAAACCACGAGCGGCACCATTGATTCTTACTGCGTCACGAGCCTGGGGCCCGGAAGGCAGATACAGAGAAGCGGAGACGAAGTAGTGCTTTCATAGTAATCGCTGCGCTATTGAATGGAAAGGGGGCTGGAGGCTGTGAGGTGGATGCCCAGGCCTTCTGGAGAATACAGCAGGGTAACAGAGGCAATCTACTTGGAGACACCGCCCCAAGGTAATGAGCAGCAACCGGAGCAGTACACACCTCTGACAATGTGATAGACTGCTGATCAGTTGAGACTAGTGTGATATATAGAGGTGAAGGAGGTAAAGTTAAACACCACGTTCCCTACATTGGTCTGATAGAAAGCCCCCTTCCCTGATCTGGAGGATCTGCCGAGCATAGAAATAGAAAAGGGCCTGCTCCTTTCCAAGGTTTCTGTGATCTTCTGAGCATGGAAATAGAAATGGGCCTGCTCCCTTCACAAACTATGGTGGCCATCTTGGAGTGGTCATTCACTTTACCTATACTCACACTCCTGGTCCCGATCTTCAAAATGGCGCCGGTCAGGTGATTTTAGGTCTACGCCCTGTATGGTCCCCAAAGGTGAGCAGAGGGGCCGACTGGACATCAGACACTGTTTTCTTCCTCATCTTGTTTTTCTATGTTTATTGAATGCACTAGCAATGGATCTAACTGTAATGTAACTGCAATTGATTTAACACTGTAACATGCCTTAATCCCCTTGTAAAGCACTCTGATACCTGCAGGTCTAGCCTGGACTTCCTTGTCTCCTCGCTGTGTCTCCTTCCCCCTCCCCACCTCTTCCCTCCTTCATTCTTTGCTTGCCTCCCTCTCTCCCCTGAATCCCTTTCTCCCTAGTTGCTTTGTTTAACTTGCGCATATGCTCTGCTCAATCTCCCTCTCCATCGCCCTTTTACATTATCCCCTTACCCTTCTACATGCCTTGAACAAATGGATGTAACTCATAATTGATGTACCTTCTATAATAATGTATAATTTGTAACCTATCTAACCTTACCAGCCCGACTCCCTATTTTGGCCTCCTCTAGTATGCCCTTCTCCAAATCTCTCCTACTCCCCTTGTTGGGGATGGATCTAGCATTTTTGCCTTGGAGTCTCAGAGACCCTTCTGAGATAGTCCACAGTGACAAGGGAGTCTTACATAGTGGAGGTCTGGGATTGATCCCCTTACCACTGGAAACCGTCTCCTATCCTGCCGGAAGTCGGACACTGTGCTCACGCTGGGTTTTCTACCCCCTCCACCTCCTCCTCCCTCCTTCATTCTTCTAAGTGTGCCCAAGACCAAAGAACTCCTCTCCCCTGGTTGGGGAGGGATCCAGCATCTATGCCCTGGAGTCTAAGCGACCCCGCTGAGAGAGTCCACTGTGACAAGGGAATCACACTAAATGGAAGACTGGGAATGATCCCTTTACTGCGGGGAGCCATCTATCACCCAGCCGGACATCAGACAAAGTTACTTCCTCTTCTTCTCGCTGTGTCCCCTACCACCCCACCCCTTCCCGCCTTCATTCTTTGCTTGCCTCCCCCATTCTTTTCCTCTCTGCCCTGAATCTCTCTCCCCCTACTTGCTCTGTTTTTCCTTGTGCCAATTCTCTGCTTAATTTCCCTCCCTGCGCCCTTTTACAGTACCCCCTTACCCTCTACACGCCTTGAACCAACGGATATAACTTGTAATTGACGTACCATCTGTAACAATGTGTAACTTGTAACCTATGTAACTCTCCTCATGTAAAGCGCTCTGATGCCTCCGGGTCTAGCCAGCGCTAAATAAAACTCAAGTAAATAAAAAATTAAAAAATAGTGTGCCATATTGTAAATATGGCACATCTATGGTGACGCACAGGTTTTTCACTCAGGCGCAGGGAAACTGACGCATCTATACAGATGTGTCAGTTTCTTGTAAATCTGCCCCGATGTGTTTAGTGTGTTTGTGCGTATACATTTTTTCTTTAACATCAATTTTTACCTCCATAATTAATTGGTGAAGGTGTGCATGTTGCAGTTCTGTTTGAAAACCCATGTTATTAAGTTTTGAAATGGTTTCGAGAGCAACAAAATATTGCAATACCATACAATGTGGTGAACATATAACAACAAAGCACAGTGCTTTCCGCACAACCCCCACCCACCCATTGACAGCCAGGAGGTCTCCTGAACATGCTAAGAGGTAAGTGCCAAAATAACGATAGAGACCGTGCATTGGTTCGGACACCATAAGTCTGAACTTTTGTATCTTGTCCGGATCTACGAGCTTTGGGCCGCACAATGGACATCCCTCTAGTGTTGCAGCTCTGTTTGAAATTACAGCTTTTACTGCCTTTCAGAAGATGTGCTACTTATTCTTAACTATATTCAGGGCCCTTGAAATATGTGATTTTGCGGCCACAGCATTTTCCACATAGTTATGAGTTTGCCACATTTACCACATAATTCATCATATGCCATATAATCGGAAGATTTGTTTTTAGCTCAAACTAATCAAAAGTTACTAAAAACGCAGCAAAACGTGTGGGAGCTGGGTAGGCATCCCTTCACAAAAGTTTACCGGTCACCTTTGTGTTGCACCTTTCTGTATTTGGATGAACAAAGTGGTACTAATGAGGTGAAACCCTGGCCCACAAAGTATTAACACGTGTAAAAATACAAACATAAGGAGGTAATACTAACATAAAATGTGGCACATTATGCAGCATAATTTATCTCTTCTTGCTGAATATTTTAGCCAACCCTGTGGCATAATTTGGTCCTCCCCTGCTGCACAGTTCCAGTGGTCCAGACAGTATGTAGGGGGCCTGTTGTTTTCACCCACATTAATAATACTCTCTTTCCCTGCTTGATTGGAAGTCATGTGTATCCCGTAGCTGTTCACGTTTTCACGCTGGGCATTTGTTTTACAGTTGCGTTTGCCTTCTTATTCTGGATGTGGAACTTGGGGAGAGCTGTGGGCACCATTTGGCCACTAATGGCGTTCTCCTATGTATAGTGACTGCTGATTGCATTTGCCTTCATTGTTTTCAATGCGGTTTTTGAAGAGGCGTGCAGAAAAAACTCATTTTATGAAGTTGTTTTTTGTTTAAATTTGGTACTGCTGTTGATTTACTTTCGTACAAAACTATGTTTATGTTTTTTCTTATTCTCGTTTGCTTTCATTGCTTTTTCTCTGTGTAATGAAAGTTATGTACCATTGGGCTACTGTATCTTCAGGCTTGTCTACAATATAATTTCCTTTAAAATGTTGACTGCAGCTATTATATATAATGTGTTTTTTTCTTCATCCTGCTGCTCTCACTGCTTTTATTTTGGGCAATAAAAGTTGTGTACAATTGTGCTTCTGTATATTCTGACTTCTATGGATGAAATACATCTTGTTTGAATAATTAAAGAGGCATGCTGCGGTATGACTGCACGCAGACTTGTAGAAGAATGTGTTTTTATTTGTTTGTTATAGATGAAATTACTAATTTAGCTTTTAGGAGGGTTAAATTCGATGTTATCATTTGAAACGTCGTCTGTAGGAGTCTGGTCGAGATGCTGATGCTCTCACCATGTTGAATCAAAGACATCTCTATGTTTTAATTTGTTTATGGATTCAAATAAGTGATTTCTAATTAACTGAGGTGATGTATTGGATGGGCACTGGGTGCACTGCTGTTTCTTTTCACTGTGCGCCCAATGTAAGTTATTTACAAATGTGCCATATGTTCCAGCTCCTAATGGAAAAGCATTTTTAATTTATTGCAGCTCTGCGTCTATGAATGTCTTTTGACTTATTTAAGGCATTCCTGCACACAGTTTATCACCATTAGTTAGGGCATTAGTCTCTGCACTGAATAAATATTGTTTTTCTTATTTAAAGTGTGGGTTTATTACCTTTATAAACATTGCAGTATATGTACACGGAAATGTCGGAGTGCAGAGCTACGCCGAATTTGGCAGCTCCGCCAAAACACAAGGTATATCCTGTATTTACAACAATACGGTGCACCCCTGTGTTTTCCTAGCGCTGGCACTAATATTAGCTGCTAGCGCCAAAGCAGGCACCCTTGCACCATAGTGTAAGGGTGCCTGCATTACAGGGAAGGATTGTTTATGTGCAGGCAGGTGTTCCTTCCTGTACATAAACAGTCAATAATGTCAATTTGTTACTTCTAAATGTGCGGTAGAATGCAGCACACATAGAAGTAGCAAATCGTTATTATTAATGATTGTTTATGTGCAGGAAGGGACACATTCCTGCACATAAATAATCATTCATGGCGTTTTGCTTTTTCTATAGGGCATTTTTACAATAAACTGGAAGAACGCAGTGTAGCTCCAAAATTGCTAATGCTGCGCTTTGGCAGTTAAAAAATGTAGGAATGCACCGTATTCACAAGAATGCGGTGCACCCTTGCATTTTCCCCAGCGCTGGCACAAAACCTAGCTGCCTATCGCCAAACCAGGCCCCCTTGCACCATAATGCCATGGTGTCTGGGTTGCAGGGAATGATTTTTTATGTGCAGGAATGTGACCCTTCCTGCACATTATCACTAATGGTGATTTAGAACTTCTACGTGTGCTGCTTTGTGCAACATGTCATTATTTTTATAAATGTTCATGTGCTGGAAGGGACACCTTCCTGCACATGAACAATCACTAGTGGTGATTTATAACTTCTGTTTGTGCTGGTTTGTGCAACTTGTCATTATTTAATGATTGTTTATGTGCAGGAAGGGACAGCTTCTTGCACATGAACAATCACTAGTGGCGTTTTGCTCTTTTTATGTGAGCTGCAGAATGCAGGATACGTAGAAACAGCAAAAACCAGGGAAAATAATAATTTCTCCTCCTTTCACCAGGTTAAGAACAGGTTTTCCCTGGTCTTATTTTTGGCGCTGAACCATATTTATGCCCTCTTTGTAAATGGGGGTAGCGTCACAAGCAATTGATGTTGGAAGGAACGCCCACTGCAACACCCATTGCACGCTTCTTTCATGCTAAGTGCTGCATGAAAAGGGGCCTTATCTACAAGGCGGTGTTCAGCCAAGTGAAGTCGCTTAACACCGCCTTGTAAATAAGGCGAAGGGCTTATCGCCACCAGAATGCCATAAAACGTTGTTACAGGGATTATGCAATAACACAGAACTATGCACAGGATTATGGGACCTTAGTGTATAGGGACTGGGTCTTCCTACCACCGTAGTACCCACGAGCCCAGGACCAACTATTTAAGTGTCTCACTTGCTCTCCTACTCACTCACAGAGAAATAAAATTATTGGACCCCCCCAGAACACAACACTCCCTGATCTCTCAGGAATCACGGTAACAAGATACACCCTTTCACTCGCATTCTTGTACTCGTCCATAATAAGATCTGACAGTCACAAAATAGTTAAAAATATTTATTTTAACTAACGTGCACTAACATGCAGTATACGTGCCACAACAAGCAGGCAAATGCTTAGTACAAATATAGTCACCATAGTAAGCAGTCCATAAATCATGAAGGGAGATGTCATCATGGAAAGACAATAGAGCCTAACCTCCCTCCCCTTGTTACGGAGCAGTATTAATATTTATCAGAAGATCTCAGGGCTATGTCGGGGGACCCTATACCTTTGCCTATAGATGGTAGATCTACATCATAGGTGCTGTCTCGCTCTTCTCCCTGGAAAGGTCCCTTTTCAAGTGTGTCCCACCTAATTTGTGTACCCCACTAAAAAACAAAATATGTTGTCCAAACAACAGCTGCATTGCTATGCTTTGTATAAGGGCTAAGGTATGGCCAGAACAAAATAACAAGGGGCATTGTTGTTTGACCTTGAACATAATTGTTGGAAGTTGAGAAGTACTGAAGAAACAGGACGCAGCTGGATATAGTACAACTCATTTATTGGCCATCCACTCTCCTCACTGGAGAACATTCCCAACATTCTACAACAAGCTTCACAGCGGGCAAACCCAACAGGGGTCAGGGAGCAGGGGTGGGCGGAACGAACCAACAGGTTGTAACACATCTCCCTTCCTTATATTAAGTACCCATGGGGCGTACAAACAGGAAAGGTTCACCCACCTAGATGTGCTCCCAGAAGGAGACAACAAATTGTTCCTGCGAAGAAAAAGTTATGGCTGCATTTTTACAATGTGGTCAAAACTCCACCATTGACCATTTTCAAATTGTACAACATTTTTTAACACTTTGACAATCCTACTGGGGGAGTAGAATTTGCTGATGTCAGTTCCCAATTTGGTGTTCCTTCTGGCTTGCGCCATGTCCCCCACTTCCCACCTTTGAAACTTCGCACCATGTTTCTTATCGTACCACTGTTTGTACTTAGTTTGATGTTGTTTGATCTTCTCTCTTGCCTCCTCCCAATCAACATCCCTGATATCGCCCCCATTTAACCAACAGGGGTTAAACTTGGTACTGGGCTCCCTTCCATGTAAAGACACAAAAGGAGAGACCCCAGTTATTCTATTGGGCGCCGTGTGGTAAGCCCACAGACATTCTCTCAAACAATTCTCAACATCTTGTCCATTAACAGTGGCCAGCTGGATATTCTCCTTGATGACCCTATTTGCTCTCTCCACCATACCATTAGCTTTGGGGCAGTAGAGAGCTGTGGTCTCATGTCTGACGCCTGAAATCTCCAGAAAACTCTGCATTTCCTCGGAGGTGAATTGTACCCCATTGTCGGTAACTAATGTGGAGGGTATACCTTCTTCACAAAACACCTCTTTCAGAAATTGGATTACTGCTCTGGTGTTGATGTTGTGCACAAATTTTTGCTTCACCCAGTGAGAGGTGTAGTCAATCAGAACCAACATGAACTTTTTTTGCACACCTAGCATTTGCATGGGTCTAATGATGTCTAAAGCCAACTTGCTCCATGGCTTGGTTGGAACACCTACTGGAGAAAGTGGAGACTTGTGTATTGTTTTAGACTTGTCACTCTTGGCGCATGCTCCACATTCCTTTACAGCTTCCTCCGTCATGTTGTCCATTTTGGGAAACCAGAAATTCGTTCTCACTCTAGCTTTTGTGGCACTACGCCCAAGATGGCCTTCGTGCGCCAAGTCTATGACTCTTTTCCGTAATTCTCTGGGCGGAATTACTCTGTTATTCCGGTACACTTTCCCTCCGATGGCACTCAATTCATTCCGTACTTCCCAGAACTCTTCTAGCTCTGCATCCACGTCCCTTTTCTTGTTGGGCCATCCTTCCTTGATCTGCTCCATTAGCACCTTGAGTTCTTTGTCTTTCCTCATACTGTCTTCCCACTCTTTCTCTGTGATGGCAGGAAAATTCATCATCATTATTGGGCTGTCTAGAGCCTCCTCAGGTTCTTCCTCCTCTGGTAGCGGTGATCTCGAGAGGAAATCTGCAATTGTATTTTCTTTGCCTGGCACATGTTCAACTTTGAAATTATAATGTTCTAATCCCAGAATCCACCTGCTGATCCGTGGGGTACAATTTTCCAGGCCTTTCACTGAAAATACATATATGAGGGGCTTGTGATCCGTCCGTATCGTGAACCTCACCCCCCATAAAAAAAACTTGAAATGTCTGACCGCCCAAAAACACGCCAGGGCTACTCGTTCAATTACAGAGTAGTTTTTCTCCGGGGGAGAAAGGCTCCTGGACGCATAGGCAATTACCTTTTCTTCACTACCATCCTTCTGGACTAATGTGGCACCCAAGCCGTAGTTTGATGCATCTGTTGCGAGAATGGTTTTTTTGGTTGGATCAAACGTACCAAGCGCTGGGGAGTTGATTAGATCCTCCTTTAGAGTGATAGCTACAGCCTCTTGCTCCTCACTCCACACAAAGTCCTTGTCTTTTTTTAGCATCTCTCTCATTGGCTCACACTTTGTTGCAAAATTGTCCACATATTTAGACATGTACTCCATGAGCCCCAAAAAGTATTTGAGTTCTTCTTTGTTACGTGGACTCGGAGCCTCCTTCACTGCACAAATTAAACTTCCTTTAGGTCTGAAACCTTGTTCTGTGATGGAATGGCCCAGATATTCGACTTGTTTCACCTTAATCCTGCACTTATCCTTTTTGACAGTAAGTCCTGCATCCATGAGTTTTCTGAAAACCTGCCTTAGAACATTATCGTGTTCTTCTGAGTCTTTACCATATACCAAAATGTCATCTTGGAAACACATGGTGTGTTCTACTCCTTCGAGGATCTTCTGCATGACTCTTTGGAAAATGGCTGCCGCTGACGCAAGGCCAACCGGCATTCTTTTAAACATAAAAGCTCCAAACGGTGTAATAAACGCCGTGAGTGGCCTTGAGTCCGGATGCAATTCAATCTGGTGGTACGCCATGGATAAATCTATTACACTGAAATATCTTGCAGGACCCATGGTGCTTAGCATCTCATTCACAGTCATTTAAACTGCGCAAATCCACACAGAGGCGGATTCCTTCCCCATTGGATTTGGCTGCAAGAACAATAGGGGCCAACCACTCAGAACAGCCAACTGGTTGAATAATGTCCAAGTCACACAATTTGCGCAGTTCCTTTTCTAGGGGCTCTTTCAGTTTGAGGGGCACAGTGCGCAGGCCATGCACCACGGGTTTGGCATTTAGCTTTAGCTTAATCCTATGTTGGAAGTTGTGCAGGCATCCTAGCTCCTCTTTGAAAAGTGGGTAGAATTCATCACAGATCTTTTCACTGCCCGGAAAATTTTCAGTAAGCAAAACTTGTTCTGGACTATTGGGGTCCAATATGATTCCCAACTCCTTTTGGTGAACCCATCCCAAAAGGTTTGAACCAGACTTGACTACATATATTGTCCCATATGTTTTCCTATCTTTGAATTGGATCTGCACATCCTTCATTCCCAGCCGGGGTATATTGCCCTTATTATAACCTGAAGGAGAAATATCAGGGTTCTTTAAATCACAAATCTTATTCTCCCCCATGGAAACATAGTCATCCTTATTAATCAAAGTGAAAGGAGAACAGGAATCAGCGAACATTTCAATGTGTTCATCATTAACTAATACAACACATTTAGGATAAATGGAATTCGCAGTGTCATCAATGTCTTTTACCTGCAAAATAAACTTTTCCATTTTTTGTTCAATACATTTTACTTCTCTGTTAGCACCCCTTTCAGTACCTCTTTCGTTTTCTCTTGAGTGTAACTCGCCATCGCGGCACACCCTGGCAAAATGCCCCCTTCTATTACATTTCTTGCAAGTGACATACCTGGCAGGGCATTGGAAATAGGTAGCAAAATGGTTGTTACTGCCACACCGGTAACACTTAGGGCTCTTCTCTCTGTGCTCTACCTTGGTACTGGCATTTTCTTTAAACTTCATTTTGTACACATCTAATCTCTCCTCAGAATCACTTATGGTAGCCACTACCTCCCCTTCTGGCCTCATCTCTTGGCACACCTTGCTGTATGCTCCACTGACTTTGCTATTTCAACAGCTTCCTTGAGCCCTGGATTCTTAGCCAACAACTTCTCCTGGATACGTGGATTATTGGTACATCTCACCAATTGATCTCTTATTAGGGAGTCGGTGATATCCCCAAATTCACATAGTTGAGTCAGTCCCCACAGAACTGCAATATAATTTTGTACTGACTCCTGTTTCCCTTGACTTCTTTTAAAGAATTTATGGCGCTCCAAGACTACATTGATTCTATCCCCAAAATGTTTCTCTAATTTTTCCATGGTCTGCACAAACACATCCACTTCCCCCACTGCATTTGCATCCTGCTCTGGTACAGGTACATTTTCATATACTTTACGCCCTTGCACACCCAGATTGTGGAGTAGTATATGTTGTTTCCTTATAGAGTTGAACCTCTGACCCCCAATTGCTATAAGGTAAGACTCAAAAAGCTTCACCCATTCCTTCCAGCTTATCTCGGGTTCCCCTATGTCATTTAGGAAAGGCGGGGGTTGATTCATGCTTGCTGCTGCCATGGTGGGCTAGTACAGTTAACCACAATACACTAGCACCAAAGATTTAAATACACCCTAGGAAATGCACACAGCCCCCTTATAGATATGACCAAAACATGAACAGTAAGTCACTGGATAAAGGATATAGGAAAGTTATGTGTGGGTCAATCCGCTATAGACCTTCAGCCAGGCGTTTTATTTTAAAATGAGGCGAACACCCACAGTCAGACAAATTTTCCAGCGCTGCGCAGTTCTTACTAATGTCCACTTGCTCGTAACTTCACAATAAACTGGCTTCTGAGGAGATCCTCGTTGTGCTTGAACAGCGCGTCAGTTGAAATTCTTCTCTGAGTTCTCAGGCAGAAACTGGCACCCGGAAGTTCACGCTAACCCAGGGTCGACTTGAGGAAAACCGGCCCTTTGCACCTGGTGCGCCAGCAATGCTTCCCTGACAGAAACAGGGCACCCTGACACAATTTCTTCCTTGGAAGGGAAACTGACGACTACGCAGGCGCCGTCGGAAGACACCGCTAAACCCCGGATGAAGGCGGCCTCCTGACGCCTGACAGGGGTGGGCGGGCTGGAAGCTCCAAGGCGTTGCTATACCCAGACAAAGCTCCTTAGGCACACAAGTTTCCACAACAACGCTTATCCGAAAACGGACTCAGGGAATACGAGTCACTTGATACAGCTTCCGCAGCACCGCTATGCCCAAGCACTGTTCAGTGGAGCAGGGATTTTCTCAGCAGACGCCACAGGATAGACTGCATATGGGACATGGACAACGCAGGTGGACTCCCGCCAACAAACTGAAACGGTCGCAGCCAGAAAACTTCCTCAGCCTGCTATCAATCCGCTCACGCCAGCTGTCTTCAACATCAAGGTAAGGGGTTTGAGAAAGCTTATACGTCAGAAATTCCACACGCTCCACACCTAAAACGGCTTCTCGAGAGACCCACTTCAATGTCTTCCGGCTCACTTCTCTCTCCGTAAGCACATAAAAAGTCAAGTTCATTCACCGCTCCATAACGAACTCAGTACATAAATCTCGTTCTTTCAATGCCAAATCCCTTACTTCAAGGACCTTGTACGCTGCTGTGTGGAGAGAGCACACAAAGGGGAGATGACCACAACTGCCCCCTGCACAGTTCCGTCGCCAGTGTTGGAAGTTGAGAAGTACTGAAGAAACAGGACGCAGCTGGATATAGTACAACTCATTTATTGGCCATCCACTCTCCTCACTGGAGAACATTCCCAACATTCTACAACAAGCTTCACAGCGGGCAAACCCAACAGGGGTCAGGGAGCAGGGGTGGGCGGAACGAACCAACAGGTTGTAACAATAATGTTCATTCAAAATCCAAGGAACATGCAGAGTGTGAATACAGCGATGAGTTCTCATGTGAAAGCAGTCATTGAAATATTGCAAAAATAAAGACTTGTAGTATAGTGCGCAAATGTAGCAGACAAGTTGCAACTTGCTCATGCTAAATTAGTGAAAAAATGTGTGTATTGCAAGATGCAAAAATTTCGCCAATTGGGCACTCAAAACCCCATCCATTCATAGGTAGTCTTCAGAGACTAAAATGCGGCAGGAAAAGTGGAAAGCCATGAACTCCAGAATGTTGTCTGTTCCTTCCATATTAAAAAGGGATGCCATCCAGTTAAGTAGATCAAATGAGGGCACATGCTCCCCTTATCCAGAGGCTGTTAGGAGTATGCCAGGGCAACCTGTGTTGACTTTGATGAAACTTTGATCAATGAGGCACTGCGCAAGGGTACAGGTACTCAAGTCTGCTGTTGGTCCAAGCAAAGATCGCACAACAAATGCCTACACATGGCACAATCCTGGTCATGAGCCTTTAGCAGACCCAAAAACAGATCGTAATCCAGGGCAGCATGTGTGGTATTGAAGAGGCAGACATCCAGGGCCCATTGAAAAGGGGAAAGGAGGCAGTGGAACACAGGTTACACGCAGGTGAAGAAGGCATAACGGAAGGTCAGCCAATAGTCGATTGCAAAGGACGTCACCAGCATAACACCAAAAGGCTGCCACATTCGATCACAGTACAGCTGCAACTGGACCGGGTTTGGCAGCTCCACAAATCGAGCATCCATTGCGCAGCAATAATAGGAGAACAAGCAAGCTGCAAATCAACAGGAGCACCAAGGAAAACCCATCGAAGTTGCTGGAAAAAATAGAATGGATAAAGGCTGGAATTACTCCAAACATAGTCTGAAATAAAGAAACAAGACCGGATCTCACGAGTTTAAAAAAGTAGGAAAGGCCTTCTGTATCAGAAGCATTACTCATTTGGGGCCCGATGTAGGTAATTCTTATTTACCACTTCTTAAATACAGAATTTTACCGATTCGATATTTAAGAAGTGGTAAATATGAAGGGGGGAGATGTAGGTATTTCCAGATGTGTAAATACCGAATCTTTAAGATTCGGTATTTACCGAATCTGGAAAAACCGAATCGGTATTTCCTATTGATTCCTATGGGCTGTGAAGCCCATAGGAATCAATGGGCAATACCGATTCTGTAATTACAGAATCGGTAATTACCGATTTTAGCAAGGGTGCAGGGGGTGTCACTTTGACACCCTCTGGCACCCCAAAAATAGGCATGTGCGCCATGTGGCACACAGACATGCCCTAAGGGCATGTCTGTCTGTCACATGGCTAGGTGTGCATGCACACATGTGCATGCACACCTGAATTCGGTATTTTAACACCCAATTGGATTGGGTGTTAAAATACCGAATTTGTAGGGCCTTTGGGACTCTGAAGAGTCCCACCTACATCTGAGATTTACCGAATCGGTAAAAATACCGATTCGGTATTTTACAGAATCGGTAAATTTACCGAATCGGTAAATTTACCGATTCTGTAAAATTGTGCTCCTACATGCCTAATCTGTAATACCGGTCGGTAATGGCCGAAAATACAAATTTTCGGCCGTTACCGACCGACCTACATCTGGCCCTTGGTGTATTAATTAATTCTCCAAAATAGAGTGGGAGATTTGTGTTTAGCAGCTTGTGTATCTCACTTGCTGTTCTCGCCACCTGAAATTCGAAGGTCTCTCGAGCTGATGTGAGAGCCACTTCTTGTTTAAACAATAGTGCTTTGAGTCTGCTTGGTTTATTGACATTTATTTTCAAAGTTGGAATATAAATCCAATGCGAACTATCTGCAATCCCATGTGAGTGTGGAAACAGGACATTACTGCAAGATGTAACACATTGTGGAACCGTTACTATAAAGGGGATGCTGGCCTGTAAGCCGCAGCAATCTTGTTTATTTAAAATAAGATAACTGCCATTAGAAAGCAAAGTTAGTGCGGGAATAATAGCTGGGACAGGGGTACCTTTTAAAAAACATGCCAGATTACGTGCTGAAACGTTACAGGCTTTGTGCACTTTAACTGGTTTACAGTCTAGGGAATGTCCTACTGTGGAAGCGTAGTCCTCCCCTGGGAGGAAAACCTCCTTATCCGTGCGCTGACATCTGAAGCTAAAAGGTAACGACCACAATTCATGAATAAATGTACTGCAGAGGGGATCAAGCCTACCAACTGGAAAGTGTTTCATGCAGGCCGTAAACTGAAATAGTCAGATGGCAATTAAATAACCCCATGTATTAGCCACACAGCTGAATCAGTCTCTGCTATAGAAAATGGTAACTGTTCTAACAGTTCAACATGTAACAACATGTATGTTGCTTCTTTCATTGACATACATTTTTGATTATCAGTCAAATTAAATGGTAAAAACAGTGCAGAAGCGTTCAAATAATCCCATGGCACTTTTCCATTTTTTAATGTTTGCAATGTCTAGGCAAACTGCATTACAGAACATAACAGATTTTTACCATGATACATAACAGACACTTCGGGGTTGATTCCGATCCTGTAAAAAAACGTCCGTACGATTCGTATCCGGAGCCCTCTCCGTACGAATCGTAAACATGCCGTACGACCCGACGAGTACGATCCGGACCGGGGTATGAGGACGCGATTCGTACGGTCCACGTCAGGTAAGGGCGATTCGTACGGAAAAGCACACAATCACATACACACTGTACGGTCCGTACACCCCATGATCGCAGGGGTAGATCTCATGCAAAAGGAGTACTATGGGAGCCAGAGATTGACTGAAAAATCCATTGGAAATATCCAAGGTGGTTTTGTATTTTTTGCGAACAATGTTTGCACTAACTTATAGGTATGTGTGTTCTGATCCGCAGAGGTACGAACGTGACTCCCTAAATGTCTGTAATCTAAAACTGTGCAATATGAACCATCCGGTTTCAATATTGGAAAAAGAGGATTATTCATGGATGAAACACAAAGTTCAATCATACCTTGATATTCTAATTGAGTCACGATTTCACTTACGGATGCTTTTGCGTCTCGTTTGATTGGATATTGTAGTTGGCGCTGAGGTGCAAAACACGAAGGAATCACGTGAACTGAGGAATCCTCGTCCCAACCTTCCTGATTGCAATATAACACTGGGGCTAAGGCTAAAGCCCATTTGGAGGCTTACGCATTGTTTTGTCAATATCTGGAACATATTTCGTAAAACTAGGAAGAATAAAATCTTTCCCCATGGAGGAAGCTAAGACAAAAGGGGGCGGCCAATCAACCTCCACCAATAAAATGTCATTTAAAGAAGTGAGTTTTTCCCAAAACACTGCTTTAACTGGGCGTTAAATATCACCTTAAATTTGGAGTGTTACTTTATAAAGTCTATCTGGAGGAGCGACTCTAGTATCAGCTGTCTCTACTGTAATAAAATTGTCAGTTGCTTTAGCCTCCAGACACTGGTGGAGTGTCTGTTGCACTATGGTAACCTCTGCCACGCTATTGAGGAGGGTCACCGCCCAACTCCTGTCGAAGACCAGGGTTCTCTCTGTCTGAAGCATACTTTGCAGTCAAAGCAGCAACTTTTTTCTTCTTAAATGGGCCACGATATTGATGTGGTCCCTCCGGTTAGGCTCTTACATCAAACTAGCGCTGCAGGTCGCGCCCGGCTTGGGCAAACTCGCCTTCTCTGCGATATTCACATCCTGCCCCTACCGAACTGTTGTTCCGATGATCGGTGAAAGGAACAAGGAGAACGAGGATCAGGAGCCTAGAACCTCTCTGGCGTCTTAATTTTAGAGTTGTCTCGCAAATCATATCTACGTTCAGACGTTACGGGTGGTGGTGAACCAGCACGAGAACCAGGCTTCTGCTGTTACTGCTGCTGATTTTTATTCCAAGCCTTTTTAGGAAAGACTGGACGACTCTCCTTTTCAGGAGGAGGCTTATTTTGTACCTGAGTAAAAGGCCTTACTCTCAAACTGATGCGACCCAATGATGTGTACACATCCACAATAATAATCAGCAACTGCTGCTGCCTGTCAACGTCTACGACTGCCGATAGGCGTTGACGCACTTGTAAGCTAACTGCCTCACCTTTAACGTTGGCCAGAATAATATCAGAGACGATAGGGAACATGCCCACTAATCTCATCCCCAATTCCAGGGCTGGATCAGCCCTGTGTTCATCTTGAACCTTCTTGAGAATGCTCGGTTGACCGTTCATGGAGGGGGTGCCAAAGCACAGCATATTCACCACAGCAAACACCTTCCCCCAGGTGGTGCTATCAGCTAAAGTGGGAACAATACCACCCGGTAAACTCATCGTAAGGATCCTGTGTTTCTCAACAGGAGTAATATGTGAAAAAACAGCCTCTCCTTGTTCAAATGTGTCTGCCAGCCAACATGGCAAATCATCTCTATTCTGAAGACACTTACCCATCACTGAATGAATCATTATGGGACTAAAGACAAGACCACAACCATGTCCTGGTGGCTGAGGAGCGGCTCCAACCAGAGCCACTTGAATATTACGTGACATAAACTGCATGACACTTCTGTGTATATGAATTAATGAGGTATGTACCTGACATAGCTCTGCAAGTCTAACATCAAGATAATTTGGATGTGGTGTGAAACCAGCCCAAACCGGTCAAGTGGCCCCGTCGACCGATAAGGGGTCTAAATGGCCCACAGAAACAGGGTGAGGAAGGGCGCCATTAAACCAAATGGTCTGTTCCCGGGCTGTCAACGGAACTTCAAGTAATGCATTAGGGCGATAATTTAGCAGAACCACGGCTGCTGTATATTCATGAAAGAAATTATCATTCCCATCCACAGCTGTAAATGTAACACAAGAATAAAGAACTTTGAAGCGGTAAGCCACATCTGCCTTGACAACAAAGATAAAGGATGCCCCCGCATTGGGGACTCCATGTTGAGTCAAATAAGCAGTAACTGAGGCTCGGTTAAGTGCCACAATAGCGACTGGTTGTGCCACATTAGAAATGGGACAAAGAAAATGAGAGAACAGTAACGCAAAAGAAGGTAATCAAAAACCTTTTAAACTTCAAGCTTGAAAAACCTATTAACAAATATAGGAGGCTAAGCCCCCTCACCACAGACGTCTCCGGAAACCGGTGAGAAGGTACTGTGGACAAGCAGAAGCGCTACTCAGGAGTAAGTACCAGACCAAATGCTGGTGGTGCCATATTACAGGGATTCTGCACAAACACAGATGTATGCACAGGATAATGGGACCTTGGTGTATAGGGACTGGGTCTTCCCACCACCTTATGACCCATGAGACCAGGACCCATTAGCTATAGTGTTTCACTTGCTCTCCAACTCACTCACAGACAAACAAATGATTGGACACCCCAGAACACAACACTCCTAGATCTCTCAGAAATTGCGGTAACGAGACACACCTTTTTGCTCGCACTTTTGTACTGGTCCACAATAGGATCTATTAGAATCATGGAATAGTTTAAAGTATTTATTTTCAGTAACGTGTCCTAACATGCAGTGTACGTGCCACAAAAAGCAGGAAAATGCATAGTACAAAGTCAGCATAGCAGCTAGTCCATAAATCATGAAGGGAGATGTGATCATGGAAAAACAATAGAGCCTAACCTCCATCCCCTTGTTATGGAGCAGTATTATTATATATCAGAAGATCTATGGACTGTGTCAACAAACCCCATAAGTTATCCTTTAGATGGCAGATCTACATCATGCTCTTCTCCCTAGAAAGGACCCTCTCTGTTGTGTACCCCACTAAAAACAAAAGTACGTTATCCAAACAACAGCTGCATCAGTATGTTTTGTCTAAGGGCTAAGGTCTGGCCAGAACAAAATAACAAGGGGCATTGTTGTTCGACCTTGCACATAATGTTCAGTCAAAATCCCAGGAACATGCAGAGTGTGAATACAGCGATGAGTTCTCATGTGAAAGCCGTCATTGAAATATTGCAAAAATAAAGATGTGTAGTAGCGTGCGCAAATGCAGCAGACAAGCTGCAACGTGTTCATGCTAAGTTAGTGAAAAACGACAATGTCCCTATGGGCCACGTGACAAGGTGACGTTCTGCAGCACACATAGATAAAGTAAAAACAAGGAGAAATAAAAGTATTTCTCCAATTATCGGCATTCTAACGCCTGCTCTCGCTTGGCGTTAGTTTTGGCGCTCCTCAGATTTACACATCCTTGTAAATCTGGGGCAGCGTCAAAAAGCAATGGGTGCTGCTGTGGAACGCCCCCAGCATCACCCATTGCACGCCCCATTTACGCAGATACCTGCGTGAAAGGGTACAATATTTACAAATAAGTGACACTTTGTAAATATAGAGCAGGCCATTGCGCCACCGGAACGTCGTTAATAGTGATGTTCCTGGGGCATAATGCCCTTGTAAATATGCCCCATTGACTCTCAAGTTTGGTGCTGTCATTGCTATGAGTGCATGAAGGAGTGTAGAAACGTGTTTATATGTAAATGTCTGCTTTTAGATTTCAAATACATAATTTTAAATAATTTTGACTAAAATTGTTATTCTCTGGCTTTACAGGTGCAGGTGTAGTTGCTTGTGTTGGTTCATCATAGTCATAACTATTGACTTTGTGATGCTTGCTTTAAAATGATATTGACTCAGTCTAAAGTTGAATAATTAGCTACGCTTTCATAATTATTCCTTGAAGTAGCTACAGCACATTCTACCCTATAAATTTCATCTAAATCCTGTGTAGTTTTATTTAAGCTTTTGAGTAGAACACACTTCAACAAGCACTATTTGCAAGAACACTTCTATATAAACCATCTCTGGTTACCAGATGACTTTATGTCATTCAAAAAGCAGTGCTCCACTCCCAAAGTTTTATTTAGTTTAACAATCAGATGCATAAAGAGGATGATCTCTAAGGGAGTGGAGATCTAAGTAGTAACAAAACCTCCTCCTGATCCTTCTACCTTTCCTGGTCATTCTCCAGGTTCCCAACATCACCATCCTGATCCTGGTCCTACCGCTGGTCCTTTTCCTGGTCCCAGGCCATGACAAGGGGATTTCAGCCAAAGTTCCAATATGCAGTCTAGTGCTTTCAGGGCATTGCATTCTTGCAAGAAAATACATTTATAGCAGGAAAAAGCATGCCTGACCTGTGCAATAATTATGAAGCAGTACATCATGTGCCCCAATAGTTGTCACCAAAGGCTGTGGCTGGCTGGTATAGTTAAACTCTTTTCCTAGAAAACATTTTTTTATGCCTAAAAAGAGGAGCTTGGTTCTACCCTTCTGAATTTTACTCCTGTGCTTCCCCAGTCCCTCTTTCTCCTGTGCTCCTCCCAACCCTTTTTCTTTCTAGATTCTCCTCATCCTGGAACTCTCTCTCTTTCGGTCCTCCTCTGCGACCTGGTGATGTTCCCCTGGTTCCGATTATCCACTTTCTAGTCAGGTTCTCTTCTTTGTCCTTGTATCCTCTCTCATCTTCCTCCTACTTCTTCTGGTCCTCCTTCTGATTACCCTCTTTCTGGTCTTACACCCAAGCCTGCTCCTTTTCCTCCTGATCCTGAATGGGTCCTCTTTCCCTTGGCATCCAGGTCTTGATCCTACAATTTCTGGTCCTCTGGTCTTCTTGGTACTGATCTTCTCAGCCCTGATCCTTCTGGTTGCCTTTCGGTCCAGGTCATGATCCTGTTCTTGTACCAGTTCCTTCTGAGCCTTTTCATGGTCCTCATCCTCACAGACATTGTCCCTCTTGTCTTTAGCATTCTGGTCCTCCAAGTCTCTTTTATTTTTCTGGTTTTATCCCTACAGCCCTGGCTCTCCTGGTCCTCATGACTCAGTATCTCCTAATGCCTGTCGACCTCCTCACCCTACTGATCGGCTTCTTGTTTCTCCCCCTCCTTGTACTATTCTTCAGCTTCTTGGTACTGGTTCTTCTCCAAGCCCTGGTCATAAACTAGTCCAGAACCTCCTCCTCTCTGGGTCCTCCAACCCTACCCAATTATCACCACCTGATCCTCTAAATCCTATTCATTCTCCTACTTCTTTTGCTTCTCACTCACCTGGACCCCCACCATCAAGCTCTCCTCCTCCTGGTTCAGGTCATACTCTTCCGTGGCCTCCTGGTCTGCCTCTTGGGTCTACTCCTTCTTCCTCAGGTCCTCTTCCTGTTCTGCTTCAAGATGGTTCTGGTGGTGGTCTCTGCTCCAGGTCTTGTTCTTCCTCCCCCTGCTGCTCCTTCCCCTCCTAACATTATCACCCTACTCTTAGCCATTTACCACCTGGCCCTTCTTGTCCTCTTAGTCCCATCCTGTCCTCTACCTTGGATGTATGGTCTTTCTCTTACTTGGCTTCTCTGGTCTGTCCTCAGTCCTCCTTCTCCATCTTTTTCTGAGTTGTTTTCTTCAACTGGTCATTTTGGTTCTCGTCTTCCTGTCCTTCCTGGGCTAATCCTTCAGGTCCTGGCCCTCCTAGTTTTACTACCTTGTCTTGGTCCTCCTGGCCATCCCAGTCCTGTCCTATTAGTCCTCTCTAAATCTTGGCCTTGCTCCTTAGCCCTTGGTATTCCTGGTAACCCTGGCACTTTCTGTGCTTTCTTGTTCCCTGTGATTCCCTTGGCACTAGTCTTCCTGGTAAGCCTGCCCTGGCCTCTTGGCCATCCTTGTCCTGCTGTCCTTGGTATTTGTTTTTACCTGTCTTTGTTGAAATTTCTTCAGACATAAAAAAAGAAAACAAAAGAACAAGTGAGGGCAGTTATGCCCTATAACACATCTGCAACATATCATCAATCAAATCCTGTCCTTGTTCCTCAAAACTGTCCAACTTGATCAGATTCTCTTGTAAGTACTGTTACACCTGGCCTTGGTCCTGGAGCAAGCCCTCCTGGTGTTAGTCCTCACGATTCTGACTACCCTGGTCCTTCTGGTCTTCCTTATCCTGGTCTATCTGAACCTCATCTCCTGGGATTTGTCTTAATGGTACCAGTTATCTTGTTCTTTCTGATCATTGTCTTTCTGTGTTGGTCCTACATTTCCTCTTGGTCCTAATACTACTGTGCCTCCTGGTCCTGCTGGTTATCCAGAAAATCCTGTTGTTTTTGTTCATATCTGTTTCCTGATTTTTATGCTAAGGGTTAGGGAGTAGGAGACAGAATAGAAGAGCCCTCTAGGGACTCCTTTCACTGAATTTAAGGCACCTGCTGCAGTGATCTCTGTGTAGCCAGCACATTTAAGGATATAATTGTTGTAAGTTAACTCTGGTGGTTAATGCTGTAGAGAAATGTGTGCTATCTCTAGTCAGAGGTTTAAAGCATCTTTTAATGTTGTTTAGTTTTATTACCTTACGAAAAGCGCCAGATAATAGTATGGTCAAAACTAGGAGCAATAATGATAGCAACAATCCCCTATTATGGTACAGGGCAGGACAAAATAGCAAAATATGATGTCCAGTAGAAGATAAGCACATAATATATTACTTTTATCATTAATGACAGTTGCAGACAAAAGCCAAATGTTTCCCACAATTCTAAAACCCTATTCTAAAATAAAACTTCATAAAACTATAAGCATCCAAATCTAAATCTGCTCTAAGATAAAGATTCATCACACCCGGCAGGAAAGAACACCACACTGGAATCCATCTTTTAATCTTAATGTGATGAGCCTATCATACTTACTGCTCAGGACTACTGTAAAAAGTTTAACTAGATTTGTAATTGTTCTTTGATAGTCCACCACAAAACATCAGATTAATAAGCCTCAGGGTTTGCAGAGCAGCCTGAAACATTCGGGAAACGTATATGTACCTTTGGGGTTCTGTGGTAGGATTAGACAGGTAATGAACAGGCGCCCCCGCGCCTACGGTAGGGGTGCCCTAAGTCGCACCCCAGGACTGTGCTGCCTCCGGGGCCAGGCAGGGGGCTGGTTGTATGAAGAGGCTAGGTGGCACCGAAAGACCTGGCAAGGATATTTAAGGCGGCGCCCTGGGGTTTTCGGCCTCTTTGTCCAACTTGGACCTCCAACAAGCTGCAGGGGCACATCGTCGACGAGGAGCCAGGTTTCCGGTCTGCAGCGGGCAGCGTGTGGCACAGTAGGTTGGAGGGGGCCTAGGCGTAGTGTGTCACCCGCATATAGGGGCGTTTAGCAATTTGTAGTGGTGGTTAACCATATAGGTAAACGCATATGGGGGGAAGGGCGAGTGCGGCAGGTAGCTTCTCGCTCTGTAGCAGAGCACTGACAGTTAATAACAAAGTGGGATGCGCAACAATGGGGGTGCAGCAACTGGATGGACCCCAGGAGGGGGTAGGATTGACGTGTGCAGAGGGTAGGCGGAAAGGGGGAACTGACCTGCCGGTGGTCCTGGACTCTCCTGCCCTAACCCACAACATATGGACTGAATAGAACCTGGGGGAGGCTGCCTGTGTGCAGGTACCCCAGTGGGCCAGTGCGTTATGCGAGGTCCTGGATTGCAAGTTGTGCAACTGTTTACTGTAGCACGTTGGGGCCTTCTGGCACACTGCGCGCAGCAGAGTGGGGGCTTGGTGGGCAGAGACGGCCAAGTTGAAGTGTACGGTCAAGCTCAAGTTCAAGTGTAATGTCGTGCCTGATTTCCTTACTGCCCTTACATGTTGATGCCGATAAAGTGTACGACCAAGTCCAAATGTAATGTTATGCCTAATTTCCTTACTGCCATTGACATGTTGATGAGTATAAAGCATGATGCTGTGAGTAATTATGTATATCCAAGTAGGATACTCTTACTCTCGTATTGGTTTGTGGTGAATTACCTGGTTGATGTGAATAAAAAGGCTAAGCCTTGGACAACATGCTCTGATTCTGAGTGTTCTTGGGCACAGCGGAGAGGAAAGGTAACGGAAATTACGGAGGAGGGAATGTCACGTTGTGTGCGTACTATGGTTCTTACAGATCACTAAGGAGAGTGATTCAAGGAAAACCATTAGTAAATATTCTGTGCATATCCTTTAAGTTTTATACCTGTCAAACCCAGATCCAGGTGTACACCCTCAATTAAAACACCTTAGCGTAAAACTAGGTAGGTGTACTATGACCTGCCTTCCGCCTTAGCTACAGCCTTTATGTGTTCGACGTGCAAGACCAGATAGTACCATCCAAGGGATCTTAGCTATTAAACACTTTGCTGTTGCTTTAAAAAACTGTAGGAATTCCAAACCAATGGAATTAGCACCAGTCATCTAAGATACTGGGATTTAAATGAAAGTGTGTCTCCCAGAAATTGAGACTCTTTAACACAATTGAGTTTAACTCCATTCAGCCATCACGTCATAATGAGACAATCTCCCATCCTTCGGAAGTCAACATTTTGGTTTTTTATTAATTTTTTTGCAAACTATCATATTTGTCATACCTACTCTGCAAATGTGGTTAGCTGTCTTTCCCACCAATTGTGTTAAATCAAGCAAAACTATATCATCAGCCTGTATGATGATGGAAATAGAACGATCACTCCATGAAGGTAAAAAAAAAAATTACAATCAAGTATGCAAGTATTGCCAAGTGTCTCAGTGGGAAATCCCCACTGTGAAACTGTAAGCCATAGTGTAGTGTGGCGAATATTATCACAGAAAAACTCGTTGAAGCCAGGTGGACGTTTTAGCTTTTTTGTGAAATATACTTCTCTGATATTAATAGAATATAGTAGTGCCAGGATATTCACAGCTGTACTACAACAGGAACGAAATCCGCCTTGGTAGAAATGGATCAGATCTGCTTTCTGTACCCAGGGATTCAAATGATTTAAAATTACGTTTGGAAAAATGTTGTCTGAGGTGTCCAGGTATGCCATCGGACCATTAGTTACAGGGTACAGTACAAAAAACCTTTATATGTATATGTGTTATAAGTAAGGATCCCTGTTTTCCGATTTACTGATTTTAACAGATAAATACAGGCAGAAAGCCATTTATATTCCAGGCTGTTTTTACTTTTAAATGTGGATAAAAACGGAAATTGCATTGTTTTTTGAGTGATTCTGAACACTGTCAGTCATGATGACAGGTAAGTGGGTTAAAAAAAATGAAGGATTTTTATTAAAGAGCCTTAAATAGCAGTGGATATGCACAGCCTTGATACTAAAATGTAAGTGCATATTTTATCATCTGAGTGCGTTTATATCATTTAAACCTGTCAGCGGTTCAGGCATAAGTGCATATTATTTCGGTTAAATAAGCGTAGAAATATACTCATTCCAGTTTCATTTTTTTGCAAAATCCAAAATAAATATGGATAAATACAGACACAATTTGCAAAACAGAAAAATGGATAAATAGAGATGGAAATGCACAAAAAACTAAATACCATAAAACTAGAAGCCCTAGTTATAATGGTGCTTCTCCAAGTGCTGAAGTGCGAGGGATGGTTCCAGTCTTCACGCAGTGGTTAAATATGTTGTCAAGTATTTCAGCCCAGAGTTAAAGAACCTTCATGTAAATCATAATGGGAACCTCTACTGGGCATTGGACTTATCTTGGAAAGTCCTCAGCTAGCGACACTGTAGCCAGGAAATGCATGGGTTCTTCAGAATGTATTGTTGTCTTACAACCAGTGGTACTAACACCATTGAAAGTTCTGTAGAGTGGATCTCTAGGTCCCGATGGGTCTTTCAGTCATCTTTGCTATCTCAAGTAGATTGTTTGGCGGCTGCAGGGTCTTCTTGGTGAGCAACGTTGGTCCAGATTTACTGCAATCAACCACTGTTAAAGTGCTCTTGAATTGAGTGCCAGGATCTTGTCACTTCATTGTCTCGTTCATATCTACACTTCCAAACACCTCAGGACAACTTGATGTCCAGCGCTTAAAGCTTACAAGGCTATGGATTGTGGTGAATCATAACAGGTTGGTGGTGGCTGAGAGAATCTAATAGTTTTAGAATATGTCATTTGTTTATAAAAATGCACTTCATACCACTTAATGTTCAAATCTGTCATACTGATTAGACCATCTTGCAATACTTCAAGCCATTCAGGTACATCCTGGTAAGCAATATATTAATTTAATTAAAATGTTGTCAATCAACATTGCTCAGTGGAACTATTATAAGATGAAACATCTGCTTAGTTCATGTGAGCGTTAACAGTTGGTATATGATCACTTAGAGCAGAATGCAGAACGGTGAGATTTGTAATTAAATCAATCTCAGTTTAACAGTTTTGCCGCCAGAAGTTCTCCCACTTAATAAAGCAACAGTGAATATCCCAGGTCAGTAGATTATGACACCATATGGCTCACGGCCTATTAAAAAGTTCTGGTTAAATTAAATAAGAAACCATATTAATAGCAATAGTGCCATGTTCTGCATAAAATCTAGTAGTAATTGGAACATTCAAATCACAGCCAAAGAAACTTGACTTTGAATGCATAGTTTGCACATCATGTATCTAATCCTGTGTGCACCCTGAATATTGATCCCAGATTATCGATTGGACACAATATCAAGGATAAGATATCAAAAAGAAATATCGACAGGTAAGTTAGTCTAGATTTTCTATAGTTAACTCTACATATATGTGCATATGCAGTACATATATCTTCAAGGTACGTAGATGTGGAGTTAGAAACAGTATGCCCCCTTGAGGAATGCATAGATGAATTATTACTTCATCACTAGTAACATTCTCAACAACTATACGATTTAATCGTGCAGTCATGAAATTATCATTAACAGCAGGAAACACAGAAACATTCCAATTAAAACCAGTCCTTAGCAAAACAGAGGCCGACCTTACTTTGGCCTTTTAAAGATGGCCTCTAATGAATAGAATGGACCACAAAATTAACTAAGTCACATTCCTCATTCACCCAAGTCTCCTGGAGCTAAGCAATGCCATGATTTAAAAACAAGAGCAAACCACCATCAATGATCGTGTCAACTCAGCAGTATTCCAGCACATGACAACAGATTTAGGAAGTGAGGGGTAAATGATCTGAATGCGGCCTGAGTTTAAGATTTGCGGGATCTAGCTCATTTATAAACATGTGATGTTACTTGGAGGTTTGTCTGCCAGAGTATTTTTCAAAAATGTGTTACACAACACCCTCCCTACAGACAATGATCTGAGAAGATGGCCCTTTCATATATTTCATCATAACACATGGTAAAGGGGTTATAACAGTAGGCTTAAACAGATAATAAACATGAAATTATTGACTGGGTATGCATGTCCTTTAACATTGAAACACAGGACTGGTGATGCAGTAATATCTGGAATATGAATACATTCTGCATATGTACTTATTAAGCCACAAACGTCAGGCTTAATAAAGGTCACAGACAAATCACAGATTCCCCCTCTATTTTCAAAAAATGTAACTACCTTCAATGACCTTATCGGTCTTAAAGAAATGATGGGCACTGTAGGAAAGTGTCTCTTGCAGACATTGTTAGACCCCATTTTTTGGAAGTACACAGGACCACTGCCAACCAAGTCCCCTGTGCCAGAAGCTCTTTCCCTAAACTGTATCTTTTGTTTACCAATTGTAAGTCCCTAGTAAATGGTACATCTGGTACCTAGGGCATTGGCACTGAAGAGGGACCCCAAGGGTAGCACCACAAATTGTGCCACTCTAGGGTCCCTTCACCAAGACCATGCACACTGCCATCGCAGACTGTGAGCCTTGGTGCAGACAAAACCAAAGAGTCATCTTTGGCAGACACCCCTGTAAATCACCAAAGAGTCAACATGGCACACACCCCTGTAAGCCACGCCCACAAACTCTGCATGGGATGTAGGTAAGACATCCCACTGGCAGGCATTATAGCCCTAAGACAGGGTGCACTATGTCTCCTGTAAGGACATATTTGCATGAGCAGATATGTCCCTGCAATATCCATGTCAATTCTTGGATATAGTAATTGAACAGGGAAGCCATAAAGCGTACATGGGCTGGACACTTGTCATTACGAGTTCTCCAGCTCCATGATGGCTTCACTGTATTATGGAATGTTTTGTAACAAACATCTCGTCTTAGTAAACCTACACTGATTCCAGTGTCAGATTTATAAAAAATAACGCACAGAGGACCCTTTAGAGGCATTCCCTTAAACCTACCAACCCTTAGTGTGGTCACCAACTGATCTAAGTCAGCCTGTCACTATCAGACAGAGTTCTGATCTCATGGGGTGAGCACCAGTGCACTCAGAGGTCAAGAACAAAGCCAGTCCTGGGCGAAGGTGTTTACACCTTCCCCCGGTCAAGAAGAGCCATCTGTGGCGGGAAGCTTCAAAGGCCTTGCCACCTTTGAAATGCCACCCCAGCCTCTCCTGATTGATGGAGCAGGCCCCCCTCCTGTTCTCAATCTCGTTTGGTGGGAAGACAGGTGCGAAAACCTAGAAAGAATAGGAGATGTGCCCCCCTGCCAACTTCACCCCTGAAGCACATTTTTCAGTGTCCACCATCTTAAAGATGGTGGGACTTCTCCAATCAAGGGTGGGGCTATATCCCCCTCCCACAGGAGGTGGGCATAATAGAGGGTGTAGACACCCTAGGTGAAGGGCCCATTGGCCACTACCTGTAAACCCACCTAACTGTAGTATTTAGGTGGCATCCCCAGACCCTGAACTTAGATTCATTGGACACAAGAAAACGAACAAAGAAACTCTGTTGGACCATGAACTGCATACCTCGTGGTGGACTTTGGGTGCAAAACTACTGCCTGCTACTACAAACTCGACAATCGCTATCCTCCAGCTTATCCTGTCAACGTATGGGCTCCACAAAGTACTTCACAAATTATCAAGGAACTCTTTGAGATAAAGGTACTATCTCCCTGCAGCCGCAAGCACCAAAAGCAGCAAAGCACATTCTAGCATCGTCCAGCCCCCCAGCCTGACCGACGTTTCAGAGTACCTGCTCTGGAGGGTTAGCTTGGCCTCTGCACCACGTCTTTAGGCCCGAGGACCCACCAGAGTTAAAAGGCACCAACACCTGGGGTACTGGACCTCTTGCTACAAAAACCTACAAAACCGAGTTCAGGCGGACTCCTACGTTTCAGCGAGCCAGCACCCAAAGAGAGACTTCAGGACTCTGAAGAACCACCTCTGCAGTGGCCTAGCAGCTCACTGCACCCAGTCGCCCGACCAGGGCACCTTCAAACCAGCTGTGCTCCTGAGGCCCCAGAGCCCTTGCGACCTCTACTGTCCCTTGAGAGCCCTCAGACTTGCCTGCATGTCACCCTATGCTTTTGATTCCTTTGTCACGTTCTAGCTACAAAGTCTCATTGTCTCTTGTTTCCTTAGAAATACGGTAAGCTCCCAAGAACTTGGCTTTGGCACTTTGGACTTTGCGGCTGAACCTTCCGATTTCCAAAAGGAAAACCACACATTGCTTTCCCTAATTACCTTTTTCCTTTCATAGGAAATATTGTGCTTAATTGTGCACAACTGTAGATATTGCATTTACTGTGATTTTCTAGTACTGCGAAAAGTGGATGTATGACGTTACAACGCAGGCTATTACAACGCCTGCCTTTACAACGCGGTTTTTACATCGCATACCATTAAAACGCATAGCGCTTTTGGGTGTTGGATAGTGAATAGTTTAATTTACTATTCCAACTCCAGTCCCCGTGGACACTAGGGAAGGTTATTGGATAGTAAATTAACCTATTCCGTATCCTAGAGCGCCCCCCAGCGCAATGCGTTGTAATAGTTTGCGTTGTAATGACCACGTTGTAATGGTAGTGCGTTGTAAAAGTTTCGTTGTAAGTGATGTTTACCGCGAAAAGTATTTACCTTGAACCCAAAGATCTTGGTCCAAATATTTATATAAAGTGAAGTACTATTTGTCTAATTTGGTCTCAACTTCATTCATTGAGTGTGTGTATCATTTACTGCCTTGGAGTGTATGACAAATGCTTAGCACTACCCTCTGATAAGCCTAACTGCTCGCCCACACTATCACAAAAATAGAGCATTAGTATTATCTACTTTTGCCTCTGCCAGCCAATAAGAGTCTCTTAGACCTTCTTCTGCACAGTGTACCCCATTGTGGTGAACTATATAGAAAGGGGAATTTCTACAGGCTGAAATACATTGAACAAATAAGAGGAATCTAGTGGGGTGTTCCGTATTGTCCTGGAAATAAATCAACAAACAATAGATCAGCGGAAACACAATAATTTGTTTCATTATCACAGGCACAGTCCTTGATAAGAAGTGGATTGGTATTTTAATTCACAGCTTGTAATGATCTAGAGGGACCATACTGTATTTCTATGTGTAAATCCATTGGTGTAAAGGAATTAACCTGATTCCAGGGCACACTACGAGATTCAGCAGTATCATTGGAGTCACTGGCCTCAAGCTGAAAATGGACTTTGGGCCTGATTTTGGCAGAAGAAGTTCTCCTTTACAAAACTAACGGATATCCCTTCCACCGTGTTACGATCCCCATAGGATAGAATGTGACTTTAATACGGATGATGGGCTATCCAAAATGTTTATGACGGGCCATTCCCCTCCGCCGACTTCTACATCAGGCCCTTTGTTAGGCTTGTTTTTAGTTATACTTCTTGTTTTGGAGTTTTTTTCCCCATTCTTTCCAGTTGAGTGACAGTGGCATCTAATCAATTTCTATTAATACTTAATAAAATTAGTTGCATTGATTGAATGGTTTTAGATTTGCCTTGCTAATTTAGAGAACACCGTTTTTTTATGTTGTCAATTTGTGACTAGTTCCTATTATTTCATCTAGTTTAATCTTCACCATTGGGCGCATTGCTTAACATTGTTCTCCATGGATCCAGATTTAACTAGTGAAGTAGAGACGACTGTGGCATTAAATTGGGATTTTATTTTATAGCATTTCTATATTTACGACCCAAAGTACCCATCTTAATCCATTTAAAGACATGTTTTGACCATGAATGCTAACATGGCATTTAAGGTATTAAGAACATGGCCACAAATTGAGCACCAATTTTTTATGAATGAAAAGGAATTTTGTGGACCGACCTACGTACTAATATGTCAGTTAAAAAAAATCCGAATTACAGCGGGTTACAATTTAGCCTACCTTATTAGTATGCATTAGGTAGGTCATGAATTGCAACCCATGGTGACTGGCTAGTGTCACAGACATTGTGGCATGCTGGGTACAGCAGCCCACCATGCCTGTGATTGTTTTTAAATAAAGAAATAGTTTTTTTTTTACTGCAACCCATTTTCCTACAAGAAATAACAGGACGCTTTTTAAAAAAAAGAAAAGTCCCATGGACCACTGCTGACTAAAAAAATATTTTTAGCAAAATACCCCTGTTTGCGAATGCCTTACCTTTAATTTTAAATTGGTGGTAAAATATTAATGTTTTGCACCCGGATTTCTCCTGCAAAACATTGGCCCGATTGCGAGTATGGCGGTCCCAAGACCGCTGTACCCGTGGTGGAGATCCATTAGCCACCTTCTCCGGCAGTCCGACCACCTGATTACAAGGCTGGCGGTCGGACCACGAGAAGCCTGACACAAGACCGCTGGCACCATCAGGATCCTGGATGCTAATGTGGTGGCGGTGGGGAAAGCGGTGACCAATGACTGATCACGGCCTGCCTCTCCGACGACCTGTTCATGGCGGGGACCCCGCCATAAAAGGGTTGTTGGAAATGAAGGGAAGGAGCTCCAAACAGGGCCCAGGGCAATTGGCCCATGGGGGAGGTGCATGGGGGCATACACTCTGCATACACTCTCGTACGTACACTGTGTGCCATGCATGACATGGCACATGATACACAGTGCACCGACATGTAAGCGGCGCTGCCACGGTGCCGGCACAATGTGCGTAGCATGCTGCAGCAGTGGCACCACTGACACAACACTGCCATTCCAGTGGTGTTCTCGTAATATGGCGGTCGGACTGCCGCCAGCTTGGTACGGTTCTCCTGACTCACTGACATAGTGGCAGCTGTACCGCCAAACTCAGAATCAAGCCCGCTATTGGGAAGGGACACCCATAACAGGCCCCTTCTGTATAGCGATTACTTGATGTTTACTTAACCCATTTAACAATTCAGGAAACCTTTTCCGAATTGTTAGGTGTGTTTAGTACATTACAAAAAATGCTTAAGTAATCAAAATCACTCATATTTACCGAACCTGAGGGTTTGCAACCTTCAAACCATTCTGCGCATCCTGTATAAATGTCTCCTTAGCTACTTGTCTAACCATTGTTGTTTGGGTACTTTGTATAGACAACCTCCTTATTCTCCTTATTACCAAAACCAGTGACTTGGTGAGTTTCAACAACAGCTCATTTTTTTTACTCTAAATGAAAACCGACATTTTCAGATTACACCTGCAGCTAAATTTCCAATACAGGTGTATGAGTTATAATTTCTTGGGATGACAATACCCCCTCATTTTGCTAGCACATGAAAACTAGAAATTTGTTTTTTTTAATTAATTTTCCAAAAAATAGAACAAGACAGGAAAGAAAAAATCATAACAACACAGCATCGCATTGTTACATAAACCATGATCAAAGAGTGTGACATATCATCCATGTAGATTCAGCAGGTAAGAGGCTCAGCATTTGGAGATATTAGTTCAGGAGAAGTATCGGAATGGGGAGGGGACCAACCCCCATTGTTTGCAGCAGGTAGAAGCGAAACAGGGCCCAAATGTCCTTAGGGCGAGCAGGAGTGTGTAGAAGGTCTGCCATGATGCAACAATATGGTATGTCTTGTAGCAAAGGTTTGATAGTTGGGACTCTCGTTTGCATCCAAAGTAGGGTGATCTGTCTCTTAGCAACCACCAATGCGATGGGCGCCAATCAACATACACAGAAGGTAGTGCTGACGTATCACCCAGAAGAGCTGTTTGGGGTGAGGGATCAAGACTCAATTCCAACATGTCCGAGAGCATATTAAATGTATCATGCCAAAATTGAAGAATAGGATAACATGACCAGACCTTACCAGTCACTGGTGACCTAGCGCATCCTCCCATCTGTGCTTTGCATCGCGACCATCGTCGCCGATGTGTAAGTGGAGTAAAAGAATGAAATAGCATGGTCCATATCAGCCCTGCCCAAATATGCGTGCGAAGAGTCATTTCTGGAGGAGGGGCTGAGAAAGTTGGGAGGTTGGCACTGAAAGCAGAGCGTAGTCCGTGGTAGCATGAGGGGGGCATTGCCATGACGTCTGCAAATCCCATGCATCTATATGAAGATCCCCTTTAAAAAAGGTCTCCCAGTGTGGTGAACCCCATTTCACGTTACAAGTTTTTTATTAACTTCGCACGAGTAGGAAGGAGTAGGGGGTTGTCTGCCAATGGCAGTAATGGGGAAAGGGTCTTTCAAAAGACATTCCCTTTGCTGATTCACAACAAGCAGGACAGGTCAATGTTACCACGTCAACATTGCTTCGGGCAGTTTGTGAGGGGACACCTAATCCCAGCCGCGGTCGGTAGTGGGATGACCTGCAGGGCGGTGACGTGGGGAGGGGGTGGGGAATCTGCTGGTAATTCATCCCCCCAGGAACTTTCCCACTGGGGAGAGCCATAATAGCTGTTTGACATCTTCGATTAATAGCAGGAAATTTAGCAATTCCCTGGACTCTCTGTCTAGCGAGGCTTGCCCTACCTGATCCAAGCACTCCGGACTGTCCGCCTGGCAAGTGTTGTTTTGATACCAGTAGCGGCGTATGAAGTTTCTAGAAGACTAAGCTCTGTCTCAAGGTTGGTGAGGTGGTGTCTAATTGATTTAAGCGCCACTAAAGCACTCCTGGACAGGCACATACCCCTGATATAGGCCTTGAACACCTCCCAAAGGGTCTCCACTTCAATTATAGATTGTTCATTGAGGCAAAAAAAGTAAAGTATGACCTCTCCAATCTCATTCTGAAACACATCACTGGGAAGCTCTGTGCCTTTTAGATGCCGGCTATCGCATGTGGGAAGTGGGGTAGGAGTATGTAAGGTCAGCGTGACTGGGCAGTAATCAGACAGAGTAGGGGGGAATATATCCGATGTCCTAACCATCAGCAATCTCGAGATGAGCCACATATTAAGATGAGAGGACATGTCGCTTACCTGAGAATAATAGGTATGGCCGGAGGTTTGAAGGTGAAGCTCCCTCCAAACATTTGCCAGGTAACAGATCTCCATTAATGTTCCTAGGGCTATGGAGGGGTAAAAACCCAAAATATAAAACTTTAAATATCGACTGTCCAGAATATCGAATCAAATATATCGAGAGGTCAGAATATCGAATTCCCAAAATATAGTTGTATAGAATATCGAATTTGAGGTAAGAAATATCAATTTCTATAATATCGAATTTTTTGTGTGTGTTATGTATGCTAGTATATGTGTTAAAATGATATATTATTTTTGTAATGTATGTTTAATTTTTTAAAAGTAATGAATTTGATGTTATTTAATTGTTGTGTAATTTGATTCTGTAGCGGTTATGGGTTTATTGGGCAATAGGGTGGGAAGTAATTTAATTATAGTGAATTAAATATGAATTTTTAGGAATTATTAATTATTTTTAATTTAATTTTGTTTTTTAGTTCTGTAGCGGGTTGTGGGTTTATAGGGGAATAGGGTGGGAAGTAATTTAATTGTAATTAAGTAAATATGTATTTCTACTTATATGTATTGATAATTAATTTATTGTTCATTCATTATTAATTGGTAATTATTTTTTCATTAATTGGTAATTAATTTTCATTAATTGATAGTTATGTTAATTGTATTAATTTATTATTTGGAGCGGGTTGTGGGTTTATGGGAGAATAGGGTGGGAAGTAATTTAATTGTAATTAAGTAAATCTTTATTTTTATTTATATGTATTGATAATTAATTTATTGTTAATTAATTATTAATTGCTAATTATTTTTATTAATTGGTAATTCATTTTAATTCATTGTTTAATTGACAATTATGTTAATTGTATTAATTTATTATTTGGAGTGGGTTGAGGGTTATAGAGGAATAGGTTGGGAGGTAATTTAATTGTAATTAAGTAATTATTGAAGAGGGAGGAGCTATGCTTGCGAACAAGATGGCCGCTTAGGCTCCCGGCTCCGCCGACCTCCGTCTCCCGTCGGATTATCCTGTTATTTATCCTGATCTTACTCCCGACCTCCAGGTGCATGAATAGTTGCTGACCCCGTTGGTGCAATCCCGATCATTTTGCGGACTTGATCGACAAAGTTACACCGTGTTGCAATTCTCGGCCTAACCTGGCTGGTGAGCCGGGGCCTCGAGTACTGGCCCGGCCGGGTTACAATTGAACAACATCGGCCGTGGGACCCAGGTTGGGTCCGATCTCTCGCTGCGGAGGCCATTTTGCCTGATTCTGATGGCGGTCGCTTGGTCTGCTTAACACCGAAGAAGAGGTGCCGCGACGCTCCTGTGGCCGCGTACCGGAGTCCCCCGTCCCGGAGACCGGGTACGCCCCCTCCCCGGGTTCGAAGGGCCGGGGTCCCTGCTCGCGGTAGCGGAGAATAGACTGCTGTGCGGTACAAGATCAACCTCCCTCCATGACCGTCCGCTTCGTTCTGGCCTGTTTCCCCGGAGAACTGAGCCCTGGGGACCAAGATCCTGCTAGTAATTAACAGAACGGAGATGGGTCGGACGGAAGGCCATCGGGGCCCTACATTCACAAGTGGAGGTTTTGATCCACAAGATGTCCGCTTGTGCAGCTGGGACTGAGCGCCAGAGACCGGACTATGCTTCATTGCAAGAGCCCGAATGTGCGGGGCTTCCCACGGTAAATGCCTTGCCGGTGGATGATAGCCTCGTGCTGGATGCAGTGTTGGATCCCTTGGTTAGTAACCAAATATCTCAACGCAACCTTTGTATCATGACATATTGCCACATCTACTAGTTCTTCCGACGAAGATGGAACCACTCGTCCCTCCGTTCCTGGAGCCTCTCTTCAACTACTCTCGAACCGCAATAACAACTTCTTCCCCCCCGGCAGCTTCATCGTGTCTTCGGAGGAAACGGTTTTGGGACTTACTGTCGGAGAGGGGGTGCGTATGTGAGACTGGGATCCGTGATGGACTACCACTATTGATTTTATATGGACTGAACATTTTTGCCCCTTTTTTCCATCTCGTTTATCCTGTGGGGAGAGTGGTTCCACCTGAGGGAATTCGTATTGCAGACCGCAAGGGCCAAGGTTGAGATTGACTGAAAGGGGCTTGTAACGTTGCTTCAATAGACATGGGTTTGCTACCACTATTCTTGCGGAGGGTTAGGCGGTGTTTATAACCTCCCCCTGTTAGCTCTGTTTGAATATCCTGATTGTCTTTTGGTTACGCGCTCAGGGGTCGTTGTTTCTGGCGGGGGGGGAGACGGGACTGGGAGCCGTATGTCAAATTCCTCCCCCCACTTTTCTTTTCCACGTTTAGAACACAGTTAGTTGGGGCGACAGGCACACTGCTAGTTGGGGTTGGGCGGAAGCCTTATGCAGGGGTGCAGGGTGGGGGGTATATATATTTGATATTTGTGGGGTATTTCTAGAGCGCGACGTTCGCTCCGGAGGGAGCATCTTGGCGCTTGGGAGCCTAATTGACCCAGTCCAGGAGGGTTTGTTGTAATGTCTTTCTTTTCGTTTTTATGTATAATATCCTGTCCCTTTTCTGTTATTAGATGCCTTCCTGAGGGGTTGGATCGATTGGTGGGTGGACGGGTCCTAGGGGTGGTGATGTGTAAGAGATCCTTTATAATGTATTGCCTTTAAGTGCTGCAAACGGGGAGCGGTCGTTGTTTTGCTATGGTTCACTTCTTTTAAGCCTGCCTGCCACTCGAACTTTATGATTCTTTTTCTCCCTTAAAATCCTGCTTCTAAGGGTGGCGGCCTTACGAAATGTGTCGAACTGGTCGGAATGATATATCCTGTGTTCTAACGATCGCATGCCATGGTAGCTGGATATTTTGCTTTCGCCTTATGGAATTCCGTACATTATCCACTGTTAGATTGTATACATGTTTCTTACTCCGTAATGTAAGGCATCTGCTGATTGTTTTTTGTATTTCTTCAATAAAAAGAAGTTTAAAAAAAAAGTAATTATTGAAATTATTTTTGTGTATTTATAAATAATTTATTGTTAATTAATTATTAATTGGTACATTTTGTATCACTTATTATATTTTTTGTATTGAAAATTAATTGGTTCATTAATTAATAATAGCTAATTAATTTTTGATACATAATATTTATTGGTATTTATAATTAATTAATTATGAAATAGTTTGTGATTGGTAATTAAGTTTAATTATTTTTTATTGGTAGTGATAATTAATTTATTCTTATTTAAATATTAAATCATTACTTTCCCTACTGTTGCACTCTCTGGAGTGGGAATAGTAATTTTTACCCCTACGCAATCCAACGCTTTCCCTACTGTTGCACTCACTGGAGTGGGAATAGTAATTTTTACCCATACGCTATCCAACGCTTTCCCTACTATTGCACTCATTGGAGTTGGAATAGTAATTTTTACCCTCCAGCTATCCAACACTTTCCCTGCTGTTGCATTCACTGGAGTGGGAATAGTAATTTTTACCCACCCGCTATCCAACACTTTCCCTACTGTTGCACTCACTGGAGTGGGAATAGTAATTTTTACCCCTACGCTATCCAACGCTTTCCCTACTGTTGCATTCACTGGAGTGGGAATAGTAATTTTTACCCTCCCACTATCTAACAAATTCTCTACTTTTGCACTTGTTGGAGTGTGAATACTAATTTTATTCCCTTAGGAATGTAATGTTTTTAATTTTGTTATATTAAATGTAGTGTAAATTATTAATTAACATAAAAAGTATTACTTTAATTATTTAAATTATTACATATTATTTATTTTTAATAGTTATATAATAGGTTTATTTATATATGTAAATATATTTTTAATAATGTTTTAAATATTTTATAATTAAGATTAATAATTATTTTATAATATTATTAAGTAAATATATATGTTAAAAAATATGTTTTTACAATACATTTATTATTTTTACATTTTAAGCTTTTTTACATTATTTTAACTATGTTTTATTTAATTGTGTCTATTATTTCATTACTTCTATATTATTTTTAATACATATAAAAAATTCAATATTTTAGTTAACTATATTTTAACTATTGATATTTTGTACTTAATATTTTAGTACTTACCTGTTTGTAGATAGGGATTCCATATTTTGTCCCTCGATATTTTTGAAATGATATTCTGGGCAGTCGATATTCTGTACCTCGATATTTAGTCACTGAACCCTGTGGAGGCCCGAGGTGAGGGCCAAGTCCTGTCTGATGCTCATCTGATAGCTTAGTGGAATAATGCTTCCACTGTAGGGGCCTGTGTTCAACCTCACGGTTACAGGTTCAATTCCTGGTGGGTCCACTTAGCCTTTCATCCTTCTGAGGTCGCTAAAATGAGTACCATTGAGTGTCCTGTATGGGTAAAGTGTCAGGTTCAATTCCCCCCATATCACAAGCCAGTGTATGTATTTAGACACATCCCTAGCACCTCATCAAAAAAAGTTGAGATAATCTAAATTCGGCAGGTATAGGTTGACCAGAAATATGCAGTGGCTGTCTAGAAGTCCCACAATCACAGCCACCCTCCCTATTGCATCTACGACACAGTCAATCAGGGAGAAATTCTAAGTCTTCCAGATAAGGGTCCCCATACCTCTTGAGTATGATGAGTAAGAGGAACAATTCCAATGTGTGCCCCAGGTTCAGGCAAATGTGGGGAGTCCCATGGGAGAGCAGTGGGTCGGCTATAGTATAGCTAGATCGATCTTGTGTCGATCAAGGTAATCAAGTACCTGGCGGGACTTAAGTGGGTTGTTGGGCACACCAGATATTCCAGCTCAGCACATAACCAGAATAATTCACTTAGAAGGCATCCAAGGTGGCCCCAATCATAGACCTTTGATTGGAGAATCAATACAGAAGCCTTCACATAATCAATAGGGGCTTTATGCATTGAGATGGCTGTGCAAACAAAGAAATTAATCATGCATCAAGGCATCATATAACAACCTAGTCATACCCTCCCATCACCTGCGCCAGGCCCAATTCTCAGCAGGATCCCCATAAAGAGAAACAAAATGTAAATCCCACAACAAGAGAAGAACTTCAAGAATATTGTGTGCACTCCACACATGGGGGGAACCAGGGAGCACAAAAAAACCTTGGTGCAGCTCACAAGACCACTGTTATAACTACTAATTTAACACAAGGAGATGATGGACGGAGCGCTGAAACTTTTCCGACACTCAACCCCAGTCACAGATCTGGGTTGAATCCTTCATAATTCTTTAGCTCAATTTGCCTCCTCAGTCCAAACCCAGCTATATTCAAATCAGTCTTGACCTTCATGAGAACAGTCCAGCCCACACTGCCAAGCCAAGTCCTCCCTGAACCGGAAACATGCATCCTGCGACTAGTTTCTGGGTAACACCCTTCATCAGCCAGGCTAGCTTGAATCCAGTCTCAAAGTGAGCAAGGGACCCACATCTGGGCATAGCCTGACTACTTAGGGCGAACAAAGCAAACACAAAGAGATGGTGGATGGAGCGCTGAAACTTTTCAGACACTCACCCCCAGTTACAGATCTGGGTTGAATCCATCATCATTCTTTACCTCACTTCGGCACCTCAGTTCAGACCCAGCTATATGCAAATCAGTCTTGACCCTGTGCCTCATGGGAACAGTCCAGCCCGAATTGCCAAGCCAGGTCTTCCCTGACCTACTAATCTAGCTTGCAAAAAATGGTTTCTATTGCTGGGGGAGGTACATGTCAACGCAAACTTATTCAGTACTGTATCAATTTACGCACCTGCATTGTAGCATGAATTCTGGTATAGAGATCGCCCCACAGTCACAAATGGAAAATAACTAATTTAATTTACATAAAAAGAGAAACAATGTTACCGACTAATGTCCACATACAGACATGATATCCAGGCCACACAGTTATCATCAGAGTTCTAGACATTGTTGCTGAGGGTTGAAGCACCACGTAGACGGCCATTCTTGGAGGAGACTGGGCTGCTCTCACTGGTTGTCTGAGCACTTCCTGGGCAAACAGAATGTTCAATGGTTTTTACACACAGAGTCTGGTTTTAGGAAGAAGTGGGTTTTGTAATTGTGCTCAATGTGGAGCTTTGCCGGATACAACATTGAATACTTAATTCCCTTCCACCTGAGAAGTTTCTTGACTTCCAAGAATGATCTGTGGGCTTCCTGAACTGCAGGAGTGAAGTCAGGATAGAAAGATATCTGGGAACCTTCATATTGCAGGATGGGGTGTCTCTGAAGAGTGGCAATATAAGGTCATGATCTCTAATTTAGCAGTGATTCTATAATGGGAGTCGGATATTGGCCCGTTTTAGGCTTGGCCACAAAAGAGGCCAGATAAATATTTGCTGCAGTCAAATAGGGTATCAAGGGGATTCTCCATAAAATACTCCATGATGCTGGGGGTGACAAACTTGTGAACGCCCAGATGCGGACATTGTTGCATCGGAATCAGCCCTCAAGGTCCTCATTTTTGGCCTTAATAGCCTTCAGTTCTCGCAGAGTAGTGGTCAGTGTATTTTCCATGCGGTGTTGCGTGTCTTCCCAGTTAGAAATTCTAGCTTCTGTGTGCGTTAATCTATTATCATACTGGTGAACACGTTCATGGAATCTATCTAGTATAGAATTAAGGGTGTCTAGCTTAACATCGATCAGCTCTCAAACTAACCTTGAGCTTCTAGAGCATGGCTGCAATATATAAGTCGGACATTTCTGGTGGAGTGGACCCCTGTGAGTCGTGTTGTGCCACAGACTGACACTTCTCAAAATGAAGCTTGGTCTGTTTATTGTCTGTCTTTCCCATGGTGAGTATAAGGCGGGTGATATGCCAAGAGCATTAGAATCATGATAGGTTGTTGATTACAAGTGGAGCATCACCATAGCACAGTGTTAAGGCAAACCTTTGCGTAAGTTCCAGGGAAGAACAATTGATAACTCCTGGAACCTAGAACTGATAAACGGGTAGTAGCCATGGGGGAGGAGAAAGCATCAGCAGGGCTCTCGTGCTGTCTGGGCTCCAACCAATCCAGCAAGGGATCAAGCGTCACAGGCGGCAATGGCAGATATCAGTAGATGACTGGTGGGGGACCGGCTGTGTAAGGGCAGAGGCGTAATGCTATTAATATGGCTTAGCTGCAACAGTTGATCCCCTCCATGGAGGCCCCAATCTAGACCATTGAGGAATGTTATAAGTAATGGGGCAACCCGGTGTCCCTCAGAACCTGGGTATAAGTATTAAAGTGGAAAATGGTTCTGTCTGGGTTTTCAATTGCTTAGAGTGAACACATAGCAACAGCATTCTTTTTACACATATCAATGATTTGAGAACGCAGAGAGAAATAATATGACACACACCAAGATTAGAATTCAATAATGTATTCAGAGAAGAGTATCATGTGGTGATTGGTGATGAAGACAGTACACTATATACAAAACAAATAAACGTGCAGTCAAAGGAGGGGAACAAGAGATTTTTTCATTTGTCCTTGTTATTTTAACACATATGCTTCAGGATTCATTGATAAATTAAACTTTGACCATGATCCAGAGATTGTGGTTGCTGCTTGAGTAGGGTTTCATCCCCCTCAACCAGTAACCCAATTTCCAACATTGGTGTTCAGGGTGGGATTAGAAGTTGTGTTTGTGCAGTGCCATACAGTGATTTTGTGTTACACTCAAATCCCAGATATATAATATGAGACCATTTCAAGCCTTTTTCAAATTCTCCTTTTTTCTCTCATTTGGTAATTTTTTCCAAATTTAATTCCTACCTTACGTTTATACACTTGGGACTTTCTTTTTTGTTGTTGCACCGGTGATACCTTGCCAGAATGATACTGTATCTCAACTACCTGTCTTACCACAATATATGAGGGAGCTGAAGGAATTTTGCATGGAGAGAGGGCTGGTCATGGAGAAAAAAACAACCAATTAGGACCTTCAGGCATGGTGGTGTAGGACCAGATGTTCTACACCACCATGAAAGCAGCCATTATCAAGAAGTTTACTCTCCACCCTAGAGAGATACTGCTTAAGTTTTAGGGACAGTGACAGGGTAGATTTTCTGGACTCCTCTGGTAAGGCACTGAATGGTTGGGTGAAGGACAGTCAAGTGAATAGTTATGAAGGGCTGTATGATCTAATTTTGACCGAGCACAAGCTCAGTAACTGTTACAAAGAGTTGCACCGACACCTGGTTGACTACAAACTTATTGACCCCAAAGAGCTTGCAAAGGAGCCAGACCTCTGGGTTAGTAGTGTCTTTGAAGGTACCTGGGAGTGATCCTAAGGAGGGAAGTTCAGGTTTCTCCCAAGATAGTAGGGGAGGTACGCAGTAACCCAGACAGGTCCCAGAATAGTGTGTTTTGGGAGGATTCCCATGCCCCTCCTAAGAATATGGGGGGAGGTTCTGGTGGGCAGAAGCCCAGGTCCCCCCATTTCTAACCCCAGTGATATGATTGCTCCCAGTTGGTGAACAAGCAAGGGAAGATTGTCTGTACCAAGAGCCCATCCACTGGAGGGAGCTCCACAGTTTCAGGGCACTGGGTGGGGGGCTGCCCAGAGATCCCTGAACGCTCAGTTTTCTGGGGGTACCACTCTAAAGCGGAGGGTGCAGAGGCCCAGATGGTGGGACATGAGGTGGAAATAGTCAGCAATAGGAGGACCAGTGGATCAGGGGTTGACTGCACTGAGAGCAGAGCACCACAAGACTGACCCTGGTAAGCACACTTCGGACCTGGAGGTGCTCCCTCCGCCTGTCACCTTTGGACAGAGTGGTGGTTGCCCCCTGGAAGTCCTGACTCACCAGACACCTGTTCAGCCTCAGGGTAAAGACCCTTGGTTGAGTGGCCAGTCTCAGGCTACTGGACTAGTGGAGAGAAGTGGAGTGGCCAGTCTCAGGCTACTGGACTAGTGGAGAGAAGTGGAGTGGCCAGTCTCAGGCTCCTGGACTAGTGGAGAGAAGAGTAGAAAAATGGTGCCTAAAACCTGATGCTATTGCCCCCACTCAGTGAAACCTCAGAGGTCAGAGAACTGTTGATGACCTGGGGCCTGGCTCTTGACAGTGACAGCTGTCAGTGGCCTCTGGTGGTTGCCAGCCTTAGGGCAGAGCTTTCATTTGGTTGGGGACAAAAGTCTGATCCAAGGGGTGGAATGGGCCACATCACCCAGTTAGGTGTTTCACCGGTGGGATCCACAGATGAGGATAAGATTTCCCCATGAGTCAGTCCAGTGCCTCAGGAGAATGTAGACAGAGAGATCCAATTGAGTTCAGAGAGGTGTAGAACTGATAAGTGCCCCTTTATACAAAGGCCTTCATCCATGTTCTGTCACCTAAGCAAGGAAGCCCATCAAGGGATTGATTTGTCTACCCTAACATTAGGCGGGAGGGGAGTTATGTGGAACGTGGCCAGTTTGGCAGGGTCATCCCCAAACATTTTGCGTTCACCTTCCTGTATTCTGAACACATTTTTGTTGACTTTGAGGACTCTGTGCATTTTACCAAAAATAACTAGTGGAAAAATTGCTTATGCTCTCTCCCTTAACACCTTAGCCACGGTAGGATTTACCGCGGTGCGCTGAGTTTTTTTAAAACCCGTGGTTCATGACGAGCTCAGCTCGTCATGAGTGTACGAGAGGTGTACCTCATGACGAGCTGAGCTCGTCATGAGGGGTTAAACATGGTAAAATTGGCTTACCTCCAATCTCCAATTGGCACATTTAATTTATTTGTAGGTCTCTAGTAAAGTGGTACTATACGTACCCAGGGCATGTAAATGAAATGCTACTAATCGGCCTGCAGCACTCATTGTGCCACCCACTTAAGTAGCTCTTTATAACATGTCTCAGGTTTACCACTGCAGCATGTGTATGCATTTTAACCGGCCATTTCGACCTGGCAAAATAAGCCTTTTGCCACGCCTAAACCTTCCTTTCTAATGCATATACGTAGCCCATAAGGTAGGACCTAAACAGTCCAAATAGCATGGTATAGTGTATTTAAAAAAAGTGGGACATATAATTGTAACTTTTACATGTCCTTGAAGTGAAAAAGACATAGATTTTATTTTTCACTGCTCCAAGGCCTACGTCTCCCATAGGATAACACTGGGTTAACTTATTAAATGTATTAAGTGATAACTTTCAGTTGGGAGCAGGTAGAATTATCGAGTTTGGTGTCTGAAGAGTTGTAATTTAAAGCCCTCTTTAATGATAAAGTTGGATTTTAAGTCACAATTCTGAAAATGCCACTTTTTGAAAGTTGGCATTTTTTTGTCCCAACTACTTGGTGCCTGCAGGACTCTCAGACCCAACTCCACAGCACATATCTGGACCTGAGGAAGACTCAGAAGAAGGAATGCTGTGATGCTTTTCTGCAAGAAGTACTGCCACTCTGTGGCCCTGCTGCCCTTCTGCCTGAGTGAGAAGGACTGTATCTTGAACCTTTGACCACCAGAGTGGCTCCAGGGGCTAGTTGGCTGGCCTCCTGATCAGAGCCTCAGGAACAGAACAGGCACCAACAACCGTGAACTCAGCACCTGGACTCTACCATTTATGAGTACCGTTTCCCTAAGTGGTGCAGCCCCAATCCTAGACCTTCGGAAGTGGGTCTTAAGATGCTCTGCCGTCCCATTTGTGGTCCCAACGGAACCGACACAGCACAACACATCGCCTCGCAAGACTACGCATCATAAACAGGACGCAGGACATTGCATCACCACCACAGCTCCTTGGAACTACAGCTGCACTATGCATCTCCACACAAAGCGCACGCATCGCCTCTGCTGTGTGACACATTCCTCGAAGCAGAACTTCGCATCACTCCGCAACCATGATCTAAGGTACTTTTCTTCAGCAGGCCTAACTTGGTCCCTGAAGCTGGGCTGTGCTCGTTCATGGTCGGTATGAACCTGTCACTTTGTCCAAGTCCGGCACAACCAGATAACCACAGTTGGTGCTTTGTGCTTCTAGGCAAAATAATTTTAGATTGTATATCTCCAGTTCTATTGATCACATTTTTACCATTTGGATAGTACATACTTTTTACATTTTGCTCTATTTTTCTAAACTGGTGTGGGATTTTTCTTGTATTGAGTTTTCACTTTATTGCTGCTTGCAGTGTTGCATAAAATACTTTACACATTGCTTCTAAGTTAAGCCTGGCTTCTTTTGTGACAAGCTACCAGAGAGTTAAGCACAGGCTGAGTTGGGGTTTGCTTGTGTTTTAGCCTGGCAGAAGTTGTGGTTGTTGCATGAGTAACATTTCACCCTCCTCAACCAGTGACCCAGTTTCCAAGAGCACGCTTGGGGAATGGAAGCCAGTTGTTTGGAGATGCCAATGTAGAGTATATTCCTGTAGTCCCTCTTGCTGGTGATGAGAGTGTGTCATGGTTCTATGGGTGTTGAGCGCGACCCATCTGAAGGTTTCTCTGAGGACCTGAGTGTGTCCAAACCGGAGGTGGAAACAGTTGATCTGGTTGGTCATTAAGAGGTGATTGTACACAACTATTCCTAGGTTCCTGGTTTGGTTAGGTGGATTGGTTGCTGGTCCTAGTTCGGCTGGCCACCAGGCTGTGGTCCATAGTGAGGTGTCTGTTCTGAAGAGTATTACCTCTGTCTTCAGACAGATGGTCTTCTCCAGTTGGTGACTCCAGACATGCAAGAAGCAAACTTTGTCCGAAAGTTCAGGGTGTTGTCAGAGAGGTAGAGATAAGCAAGATGTCACTGGAATATGGGATGATGCTCATTTCATGTGCTCAGATGATGTTGGCATGTGGTGCCATGTAGACATTGAACAGAGTGGGGCTGAGCACAGATTCTTGGGGGATTCTGAAGATCAAGTTGGCGGAGGTGTATAGCCTCAAGGTGATCAATTGGGTGCAGCCAGTGAGGAAGGAGCTAAACTATCAGAGAGCAGGTCTGTGTATGCCAGTTTTATGAAGGCGATGGATGAGGATAGAGTAGGAGATTATGTCGAACGTGGCTTAGAGGTAGAGCAGAATGAGTGCTGCTGTGTCTCCTCTGTCTAAAATCATACAGATGTCATCAGTAGCAGCCATTCGCTGATGCTGTTTTTAGATAAAATCAGTGCTCAAATTGAGGATAGACATGGGTAGGTGCCGTATACTCACAATTTTCAGAGGGTTGGCGTCATCTACCCTTCTGCATAACTGGCAATTATCAGCTACGTGCCACATTCCTTTCCTACTTCTCCTGGAATTCACAGAAATATGCTGACCTCATCCTGGTGTAATTCTCTGACACCAGGACACTTTCAGAAGTGCTGCATGTTGTCTGCTTTTGTTCTGAGCAGATCCCATCTCGTCCATAACAAAAGTCAGAGTTAAGGGGCCATTAGGCCTCTATTTGTTGGAGTATCCTGGCAGGGAACTTCTGGAACTTCATGCCTACATGTAATGGAGGGGAAGCCAAGGCTCACAGTTATCACTTCACAGATACATAAGAGAGAAATGCTTTTGACTTTGTTCAGTCCCTGTACGGAAGGGATATGCATAATGTAAATTAAAGGACCCCTGTTACTAATTAACATTCCTAGGACAGGGAAAATTTACGATTAGAAGAGACATGCATGCATTGTAAAAATTTCAGATGTGTTGCTCTGTCCCAGTATTTACACAAAATAACAATTTAAATACCACTATTTTTACAATTTCATTTATAGCGCTTTAGCACTACTCATCCCAATGTAGGGTGTCAGAGTGCTTCCCATCACCTGCACGGATTACACATTGACAATAAATCATATGTGTGTATATCAATATAAAGGATGTGTTACTTAAGACTGTGAGGGTTACAAGTGTGGGAACCGCATGTCATTCATACCTCACTGTGCTATATAAGAAGGATTACAAGTTCTGAACAGCAGGTAACAATAGGAATTCTGTCTTAACAACAGTAACTCACGGGGGCGTGGCTATGCAAGCCACGATGGCGGTCGCGCTTTGCTGAGGCTCCGCTACCGGGCGGCCCTAAGGTTAGCTCAATATTGTCAACCTTGGCGGTAATCGCGGAAACCAGCATCGGACCCGGGACTGCACCTGAAGAGGCTTCTGCAGCCATCCGCACTACAACGCCAACGAAGATAGCGGCGTTTTGGCTGGATCCGGGCCCGGACCTAACATGGCGGCCACCCGATACTAATGCAGCCTGACACGGGAGCTGCTCACCGAGACCATTGAGAGGACTGGGAGACACCAACACGTTTGCAGCAGGGGGATATTCAGGTGTGGGGTGCCCTGACAACGCCGACTGAGGACTGACTGGCAGAGTACCGGGAGAACCGGGAGCAGTGAAAGACTGGCGGCGCGGCCGCGACGCCGGGGAACTCACCCCTGCGATCGGCGCCAGGGTCCACAGCTGAGATACACCCCTTGCAGCGCGGGGGGCGGACTCTGAGGCCATGAACACTGGGGATACCCCCCTGCGACATCCACCCCGGAGCTGCCTTTCGCGCCACTTACAGCCTGATTCCAAGATGGCGCCGGCAATGTGACAATCTCCGTGGCTGCCAGCCGGATCCCCCCCAGGACCTCAGATTCACGCTACTCCAGGAGGTGAGCGAGTTGATCCCTGCCAGCACTCGTCCCTCGCAACCTCCTTCTCCCTTGGTCGCCACAACCAGCCAGGTACGGAGACAGCCAGCACCTGACCCTAACATGGCTCCAGTCGGGAAGGCCCAGGCACTACCACTCGGCCTCCACAGAACTATCACAGCACCCCCAGACCTGAGAGGGCGCACTCTGGTTACTTCTACCCCGGACACCGCAGATTGGGGGGCATCAGAGCACACCTCCCCCCGCAGATACCTGGACTGCAGATACATCAATCGTGGTGTGCCCACCCTCCCTAGTGATACCTGAACGGCGCCGCCCGCAGGGGGCACATGCCTCACGAGTACCCGACTACTCACACGGCTGACGGGGCAACAGAACAGGTCCCGCTGGGGCCTGGGTGATCTACGAGCGCATTACGCCCCCTACTCCATGCGCTCCACAAACAGGGCGACAAACTCCCGGGAGCGCCCTACCCTGACTCATTTGCCGCTACCTCCTTCACAGGACGAGAGACAGATCAAACTACCTGCTAGCATGGGGAAGCCCAGACACCTGCAGCAAACATCGGTCCCAGAAACGGCGTCGGAAAATCAACCTCGCACCAGTTCACTGACCAAAGTGCCCCCGACCCAACCTGACCCAACAATCTCGGATAAACTAGACCAGGCCCTGGCGGCCATTGAACTATCTCGTGTCTCCATAGAGGAACGCCTTGGTACCCTGACCACAGACATCAGCCTTATCCGCGATGACCACCTGAAGCTAGCGGACAGGGTGAGGGACGGGGAAAAATCCCTCGCTGACCTTCAACCCACACTTACTGTGCAAAAACACACGATTCGCACAGTGCTGGAGCGCCTGACCACAGTGGAGGAGCGCATTGCCGATTTGGAGGGACGTTCAAGGCGCTGTAACATCCACGTCCTAGGCCTGCCGGAGGCCATTGAGGGGATGCCCCCCATCGAGTACATGGAGGCATGGGTCAAATCCTTCACCCCTCCCAAGGACCGAACCACTTTCTTCTCCATAGAGCGGGCTCACCGAGTACCGGCCGGCTAACCTCCACCTGGCAACGCACCGCGCCCACTACTAGCTAAATTCCTCCATTTCCAGGATCGTGATGCAGTACTACGGGCCGCCAGACGCACGGGTCCGCTCCAAGTCGAAAATAAACATGTGATGATCTTCCCGGATTACGCGAGGGCGGTGCAGAAGTTAGGATCATCCTTCCTGGAGGTGAAGCGCTGATTGCGAGCAAATAACATTCAGTATTCCCTGCTGTTTCCTGCCCGCCTCAAGGTGCTACACGCGGGTACCGCGCACTTCTTCACAGACGCCGCGGAGGCTTGCGATTGGGCGGACCACCACTGCACTCTCGACCCTACAACGGAAGCACTGCATGGGCGCACCCAACGGCCAGCGCGTAACAGAAACCGCGCCACTGAATCCCCACAAAAGCAGAACCCCCAGAGCTGGAGGGAGCCCACTGGGCGCCACACGCTTGATTTCCCGGATATGGAGCAAATCATGCAGGAACGTCGCAAGACCCTCCAAGCAGCGACTGAATTGGGGACCCCCCCACCCGAAGAGGACGCGGTGGGAATCCCCCGCCTGTTTGCTTCCGGAAGCGAAGATGACAGCAACAAAGCCCGCTCCTCGGCAGACTCTATCACCTTGACACCGGCCCTCCCACGAATGGATGACACCATCTCTTGAGGGACCTAACTCTGCTGCTCTGGCACACCTCTGCCCGGACGGACTGATAGAAACAGCCCCTCCAGATCACTGGTGGCTCCCATCCGACGCCACAAGATGAACGGCCCACCACAATCTCAATAGACGATCAATGATCCTATCAACGCCCCAGCGGACCCAGCCTCACAGATGCGAACCACCACCCCCACACATTGACTGTTTACTCTCAAGTTTCATGAGAGCTCGTTTGGACGTGTCGGACCCGCCGATACGTCCCGGGTATTGGGACGGCTTCCCCACCCAGTTAAATGTTTTGTTTCCCCGATTTCCCTCCACCCTACGTCACAAGGGGGGCACAATATGCAGCGATACCAGCACAACTAGATGGGTGGAGATGTCAGTCATCTGCGCGAACCAAAGGGCTAGGCCGTAGAGGACACACCTGACCACCCCATACAGCGTCACGCCACGAGGCGAAGGCCAGGACTCTCAGATTTCCCAATGCCAAGCGCGAACATTAGCATCTTAACCCTGAACGCAAGGGGTCTTCACACGCCATGCAAGAGGTGCGCCACCTATGCATACATTAAGCGCCAACAGGCACACATTGCACTCCTACAGGAGACACATATCACAACCCCCGAAATAGACATACTGCGGACTCGATGGCGAGGCACCATATGTGCCACGTCTTACTCAGCTTTCGCACGAGGTGCACTAATTTGGATACGCCCAGGCACTCCATTTATGGAAACGCGCAGAGTAGTGGATAGAGAGGGCAGGTACGCCTTCCTAGAGGGGACGCTAGATGGCCAACCCATCCTGTTGGGTAGTATATACGCACCAAATATCGAACAAGACAGGTTTTAGGATTCCCTCACCAGCGTTCTGGCCCAATTTACATTCATCCCTTGGATCCTGGGGGGTGAGTAGGAGATTATGTCGAACGTGGCTTAGAGGTAGAGCAGAATGAGTGCTGCTGTGTCTCCTCTGTCTAAAATCATACAGATGTCATCAGTAGCAGCCATTCGCTGATGCTGTTTTTCGATAAAATCAGTGCTCAAATTGAGGATAGACATGGGTAGGTGCCGTATACTCACAATTTTCAGAGGGTTGGCGTCATCTACCCTTCTGCATAACTGGCAATTATCAGTTGAGTGCCACATTCCTTTCCTACTTCTCCTGGAATTCACAGAAATATGCTGACCTCATCCTGGTGTAATTCTCTGACACCAGGACACTTTCAGAAGTGCTGCATGTTGTCTGCTTTTGTTCTGAGCAGATCCCATCTCGTCCATAACAAAAGTCAGAGTTAAGGGGCCATTAGGCCTCTATTTGTTGGAGTATCCTGGCAGGGAAATTCTGGAACTTCATGCCTACATGCAATGGAGGGGAAGCCAAGGTTCACAGTTATCACTTCACAGATACTTAAGAGAGAAATGCTTTTGACTTTGTTCAGTCCCTGTATGGAAGGGATATGCATAATGTAAATGTAAGGACCCCTGTTACTAATTAACATTCCTAGGACAGGGAAAATTTACGATTAGAAGAGACATGCATGCACTGTAAAATTTCAGATGTGTTGCTCTGTCCCAGTATTTACACAAAATAACAATTTAAATACCACTATTTTTAAAATTTCATTTATAGCGCGTTAGCACTACTCATCCCAATGTAGGGTGTCAGAGTGCTTCCCATCACATGCACGGATTACACATTGACAATAAATCATATGTGTGTATATCAATATAAAGGATGTGTTACTTAAGACTGTGAGGGTTACAAGTGTGGGAACCGCATGTCATTCATACCTCACTGTCCTATATAAGAAGGAATACAAGTTCTGAACAGCAGGTAACAATAGGAATTCTGTCTTAACAGCAGTAACTCACGGGGCGTGGCTACGCAAGCCACGAGGGCGGACACGCTTTGCTGAGGCTCCGCTACTGGGCGGCCCTAACGTCAGCTCAATATCGTCAACCTTGGCGGTAATCGCGGAAACCAGCATCGGACCCGGGGCTGCACCTGAAGAGGCTTCTGCAGCCATCCGCACTACAACGCCAACGAAGATAGCGGCGTTTTGGCTGGATCCGGGCCCGGACCTAACATGGCGGCCACCCGATACTAATGCAGTCTGACACGGGAGCTGCTCACCGAGACCATTGAGAGGACTGGGAGACACCAACACGTTTGCAGCAGGGGGATATTCAGGTGTGGGGTGCCCTGACACCGCCGACTGAGGACTGACTGGCGGAGTACCGGGAGTACCGGGAGCAGTAAAAGACCGGCGGCGCAGCCGCGACGCTGAGGAACTCACTCCTGCGATCGGCGCCAGGGTCCACAGCTGAGATACACCCCATGCAGCGTGGGGGGCGGACTCTGAGGCCACGAACACTGGGGATACCCCCCTGCGACATCCACCCCGGAGCTGCCTTTCGCGCCACTTACTGCCTGATTCCAAGATGGCGCCGGCAATGTGACAATCTCCGTGGCTGCCAGCCGGATCCCCTCCAGGACCTCAGATGCACGCTACTCCAGGAGGTGAGTGAGTTGATCCCTGCCAGCACTCGTCCCTCGCAACCTCCTTCTCCCTTGGTCGCCACAACCACCCGGGTACGGAGACAGCCAGCGCCTGACCCTAACATGGCTCCAGTCGGGACGGCCCAGGCACTACCACTCGGCCTCCACTGAACTATCACAGCACCCCCAGACCTGAGAGGGCGCACTCTGGTTTCTTCTACCCCGGACACTGCAGATTGGGGGGCATCAAAGCACACCTCCCAGCCGCAGATACCTGGACTGTAGATACATCAATCGTGGTGTGCCCACCCTAGTGATACCTGGACGGGGCTGCCCGCAGGGGGCACATGCCTCACGAGGACCTGACTACTCACACGGCTGGCGGGGTAACAGAACAGGCCCCGCTGGGGCGTGGGTGATCTATGAGCGCATTACGCCCCCTACTCCATGCGCTCCACAAACAGGGTGACAAACTCCCGGGGGCGCCCTACCCTGACTCATTCGCCGCTACTTCCTTCACAGGACGAGAGACAGATCAACCTACCTGCTAGCATGGGGAAGCCCAGACACCTGCAGCAAACATCGGTCCCAGAAACGGCGTCGGAAAATCAACCTCGCACCAGTTCACTGACCAAAGTGCCCCCGACCCAACCTGACCCAACAATCTCGGACAAACTAGACCAGGCCCTGGTGGCCATTGAACTATCTCGTGTCTCCATAGAGGAACGCCTTGGTACTCTGACCACAGACATCAGCCTTATCCGCGATGACCACCGGAAGCTAGCGGACAGGGTGAGGGACGGGGAAAAATACCTCGCTGACCTTCAACCCACATTTACTGTGCAAAAACACACGATTCGCACAGTGCTGGAGCGCCTGACCACAGTGGAGGAGCGCATGGACGATTTGGAGGGACGTTCAAGGCGCTGTAACATCCGCATCCTAGGCCTGCCGGAGGCCATTGAGGGGATGCACCCCATCGAGTACATGGAGGCGTGGGTCAAATCCTCCACCCCGCCCAAGGACCGAACCACTTTCTTCTCCATAGAGCGGGCTCACCGAGTACCGGCCGGCTAACCTCCACCTGGCAATGCACCGCGCCCACTACTAGCTAAATTCCTCCATTTCCAGGATCGTGATGCAGTACTACGGGCCGCCAGACGCACGGGTCCGCTTCAAGTTGAAAATAAACATGTGATGATCTTCCCGGATTACGCGAGGGCGGTGCAGAAGTTAAAATCATCCTTCCTGGAGGAGAAGCGCTGATTGCGAGCAAATAACATTCAGTATTCCCTGCTGTTTCCAGCCCGCCTCAGGGTGCTACACGCGGGTACCGCGCACTTCTTCACAGACGCCGCGGAGGCTTGCGATTGGGCTGACCACCACTGCACTCTCGACCCTACAACGGAAGCACTGCGTGGGCGCACCCAACGGCCAGCGCGTAACAGAAACCGCGCCACGAAATCCCCACAAAAGCAGAACCCCCAGAGCTGGAGGGAGCCCACTGGGCGCCACACGCTTGATTCCCCGGATATGGAGCAAATCATGCAGAAACGTCGCAAGGCCCTCCAAGCAGTGACTGAATTGGGGACCCCCCACCCGAAGAGGACGCGGTGGGAATCCCCCGCCTGTTTGCTTCTGGAAGCGAAGATGACAGCAACAAAGCCCGCTCCTCGGCAGACTCTATCACCTTGACACCGGCGCTCCCACGAACGGATGACACCATCTCCTGAGGGACCTAACTCTGCTGCTCTGGCACACCTCTGCCCGGACGGACAGATGGAAACAGCCCCTCCAGATCACTGGTGGCTCCCATCCGACGCCACAAGATGAACGGCCCACCACAATCTCAATAGACGATCAATGATCCTACCAACGCCCCAGCGGACCCAGCCTCACAGATGCGAACCACCACCCTCACACATTGACTGTTTACTCTCAATTTTCATGAGAGCTCGTTTGGCCGTGTCGGACCCGCCAATACGTCCCGGGTATTGGGACGGCTTCCCCACCCAGTTAAATGTTTTGTTTCCCCGATTTCCCTCCACCCTACGTCACAAGGGGGGCACAATAATCAGCGATACCAGCACAACTAGATGGGTGGAGATGTCAGTCATCTGCGCGAACCAAAGGGCTAGGCCGTACAGGACACACCTGACCACCCCATACAGCGTCATGCCACGAGGCGCAGGCCAGGACTCTCAGATTTCCCAATGCCAAGCGCGGACATTAGCATCTTAACCCTGAACGCAAGGGGTCTCCACACGCCATGTAAGAGGTACGCCACCTATGCATACATTAAGCGCCAACAGGCACACATTGCACTCCTACAGGAGACACATATCACAACCCCCGAAATAGACAAACTGCGGGCTCGATGGCGAGGCACCATATGTGCCACGTCTTACTCAGCTTCTCACGAGGTGCACTAATTTGGATACGCCCAGGAACTCCATTTATGGAAACGCGCAGAGTAGTGGATAGAGAGGGCAGGTACGCCTTGCTAGAGGGGACGCTAGATGGCCAACCCATCCTGTTGGGTAGTATATACGCACCAAATATCGAACAGGACAGGTTTTGGGATTCCCTCACCAGTGTTCTGGCCCAATTTACATTCATCCCGTGGATCCTGGGGGGTGATTGCAATTGCGCGCTTGACATCGCTCTTGACAGATCGCACCCACCTCCCGTTCACTCTCCGGCCATCAAGCAGACAGAGCGCTTCCGTCGCTGGGTGACTCACTGGGCGCTAGAAGATGTATGGAGAGCACACCATCCTCAAACACGGCTATACTAATTTCATTCCATTCCCCACAACTTGCGTGTCCGCTTGGATAGATTCCTCTGCACCTCATCACTGCTCCCTAAGGTTCAGCACTCAGATTACTTAGGGCATGTCCTTTCTGATCACGATGCACACATAATGCGCATACAGTGGACACCCCTCCCGCCCCCGGTACCTACGTGGTGCCTCCCCAGGGACTGTCTGACAGACCAGGTATTCCGACATGACCATACACATAGCATCCAGGAATATTTCACTTACAATGCAGTGTCCGCCACCACTAGGTTAGTTGAATGGGATGCGTTTAAGATAGTAGCCAGGGGGGAATGTATTAAACAAATAGTGGGAGTGCGCCACACACTGGAACGCACGCTCATTGACACTGAACGCAAGCTAGCAGCACTCACAAAATGGGAAGACGCCGATACTGCTGCGGCGGCCCAAGTAGCAGAGGCCAAAATGAAATACTCTACTGCACTCGCGGACATGCGCAAATATAACTTCAGGGCCTACGCCACTCGCATGCACAAAGAACGGGACAAGACGGGTACACTCCTTGCGTGGGTGGCAAAGCAAGACACAGACACCAAACCCATCACTGAGATTCTCGCCCCGACCGGGGACCCAGTGCGCTCCCAAATAGACATTTTAACAGCTTTTCAACACCACTACACTGCGGTCTATGCGACCCCACCACGTCTCCGACAAGAATCGATAGCTCACTTCCTAGACCCACTGCAGATCCCGCACATCTCGGACGCAGACAAGGCCACGTTAGATGCAAAAATAACAGCAACTGACATATCGGGCACGATCCGCGCGTTAGCCCGACATAAGGCGCCAGGACTGGACAGTTTCCCCCTCGGGTACTACAGCACGTTCTCTACCATATTAACCCCTCGACTGACAGAAGTGTTCGCGGCCCCATTTGAGCATGGTGAACTCCCAAGTTCCCTACGCAAATCGGTCATAGTATCATTTCTTAAGCCCCTCCGAGACCCACAACAACTGTCATCTTACCGCCCCATAACGCTCCTTTCCGCGGACTGCAAAATCTTGGGGAAAATTCTTGCTAACCGCTACGAACAAATTCTGCGCCCCTTGATCCACCCGGACCAATGTGGGTTCGTCCCCGGCAGGAACACGTCCCAAAACATTATACAGCTATTTCATATCCAGGATCAGGTCGAGGACTATACCCCCATGCGGCCTGTGTAATCCTCGACCTGGAAAAAGCCTTTGACACCTTAACGTGGCCCTACTTCTTTGCCATCATACAACGTGCGGGGAACGGTCCTACCCTCCTCCGCTATATGTGTCTTCTGTACACCAATCTCAAGTCTCGGGTCAGACTCGGTCGCTACATCTCGTCTCCATTCCGAATCGGGAGGGGCACTAGACAGGGTTGCCCCCTGTCCCCTCTAATCTTTGCCCTAGCAGTGGAGCCCCTAGCGATCCGTTTACGTGGCGAGGGAACTGCATGGGGCATACCCATAGCGGACACTATTCACTGCGTGTCCCTCTGCGCGGACGACCTCCTCCTGTACATCCGCGACATTACTATGGACTTAACACCCATATGAAGGACCCTAACGGAGTTCGCAGGGGCATCCGGGTTGCGGGTGAATTGGGAAAAGTCTATGGTGTACCCACTGCACCACTCCCTTGCGCCACGGACGGTCCAGATGGGCACGCAGACCTTGACCTGGGACGCGGGTGCTCCCCGATATCTCGGGGTTTGCCTTTATCACTCCCCTGCTGACATGTATGAAGGCAATCATTGCAAGGTATTAGCAGGAATCAGGGCGTCGGTAGGCTCCTGGTAGAATCTCCCTTTGGCCCCGATCGGGCGGGTAGCAATAGCCAAGATGATAATCGTTCCTCAGCTGCTATACTACTTTACGAACTTACCGGTTATTCCACCCAGGGCGTTCTTTTGTGAACTTGACACACTCCTTAGAACACTCATATGGGGGACGGGTCGTCCCAGAATTGCTCTCACTAAACTACAGTTCCCCACTAAGCAGGGCGGTCTAGGGGCCCCGTCCTTTGAGTCATACTTCCTGGCGGCACAGCTTCAATGGCTGTCATATTGGACGGCGAGCAGACACGTCGGAGAAACTCACACCGCGCAGGGGCCGGTTCCTACCCCTGAACTCTGCCGCTTGCTACAGGCACCAAACCACGACAGACATACCCGCTACAGGTGACGGTGGTGCGCCGCTACATGCACAGAATTCATTGCATAGCGCCCAACGCCCCATGCTACTCCCCTCGGCTGCCCCTGGTCGGCTGGCCCAAGCGAGAGACCTATATTGCGCTGGCCACGCTCCGTGCCTGGACTGACTGCGGACTGACAGAGGCAGAGGGGCTATTCTTGGACGGGCAATTGCGCCCCTACAACCGCGTTTCAAAAACATACAATTCTACATTTTGCTTAGGGCATACCAGACTCCAGCGCGCCTCCAGTGGTTCTATCCTGATACTATATTCCTGTGCCCCAGGTGTCACTCCCCTGATGCGCACTTCAAACATATGTTCTGGGGCTGCCACACCCTGCGAAACTACTGGACCACCATCCTCGACACGGTCCAAACACTTACTGGTCTCACGGAGCTCTGCTCTTGGGGAGCAGTGGCTCTTGGAATATTTCGTAGGCCAAAATCACACAAAGTGCAGATCCGCTTCGCAGCCCTTTCCCTACTCTTGGCCAAAAGGAACATCACCTTGCACTGGGGGGCAGCGACAGGACCTCCTATGGAGGCATGGAAGTGGGCAAGAGCCGAGGAGGCGAGAAGGCAGAGGAAGCATCATATATCGATGGAATGGGCCATGTTACTCCACCAGTTCCACCAAATGCACCCGGGTACGACCCCAGACGTCCCTGACAGCGCTCCTACGTCCCAGACAACACAAGTCGCACAACAGGACGGACATGGGGCAGCTCCCCCTGGGTCCCCCTAGGTCATCCAGAGCAATGTGTACATGCTGAGTTGCGTCATCACCCCCAGTCAGGCCCCGTTGCGCCCCCAAGCAGCTAGCCCACACATATATATCACTACAGGTATATCTCTATAGCAGCATGACTGAACCAGACTGACAGTTCTATGCTGACGCGCTTTGCATACCCTCCACGGGATCCACCCCCGGCCCCAAGCCCCCCACCTCTCCCCTCCCCACGTTACAGTCCTGGTTTTTCCCTCCTGGTTCCCCCCCCTTCACACTCGCTCTACAGTAAGGACAAGTGGACTCATGCTTCATGTACTCCTGCCGGATATAGGCGATATGTTCACTGCTCGACTGCCCACTCACCGGTTATTGGAATGTACATGTAATACTGTAATGTGAGCATTTTCGATTTTTTTTTTTATAAAAATATATATTTTTTAAAACAGCAGTAACTCACTTACCCATTTACCTAAGACAAAAAATCGGTCATCTGCATGTTACATAATGTACTTTGCAGGAGACATATTAACCCTCTATGCTACTTTGATTCAAAACTAGGACTAGGCAAAATATCGACCTCTCCAGCAAATACGTTATACTCCAGAGTTTTCTTACCATTATTATTATTTCCCTGAGATTTAGCTGGCACACAAAGATCTCTGCAGTAGGTGCCTTAACCACATGAGATTTTCTAAAATACAGACATTGCAACCAATTAAACAGAACAGCTATACTGCTTCATTTCTCCTAGTAGACAATTTATTTGTGCTTCAGCAACAAATGATGGACAGAATGCTGTATAAATCAAACATTCACCCCCAGACAAGAGATCTGGTCGTATGTTCACCATGCCACTGGATTCAAGCTAGCCTGTCCCGAAGTCGTCCCACGATGCTAGTTTCCAGCCCAGGGAGGACCTGGCCTAGCAGTTTAGCCTGGGCTGTTCTCTGTACTGGGGGTGAATGTTTGACACTGTTCAGCATTCTGTCCATCAATTGTTCTTTTTGCATTTGCCAATTTCTTTATGGCAGGGTATAAACAAAATAAATGTATAAGTTGAGACCAAGATTTAGTGTCAGGGTTGCGTCTATATCTTGGCACAACCCCAATGCAAAATCTAATTTGTTAATTATTGTATGCGCTCAAATGTACTCATAATAGATCTGCTAATCATATGTAAGATTTTAAGATCTGATCTCATTTCCTGTGAGGTCATGGGTTGTGATGCCACTTCCTATGATACTACATGTGAATTCACAAGCTCGCTGTCACTTCCTGTGTTGTCACTTACTGTGATGTCACATATGGTAATGCCACTTCCTCCGATGTCACATGCAGTGATGTCACACGCGGAGATGTCAAACCCATTCCGCCCAACTTGGTAAGTCCCCTCACTTCTTTTTTTAGGACGTGATCCCTGTATAAAATAAACATAGGTTTTATACACAGCACTTGACCCAGTTTCCTCCCCCAAAAACAACATTTTGGGATATTTTGGCTAGTTTCCTCCAGGTGAATCTACACACCCTAATTACCAGTTGAATCCCCAAGATGTTGGAAAAGGATGCAAATTTTGAGGAAAATATGTTTACAAACGTTTAAGCACAAACTATCCCAAAGATTTTTAAAAAGAGCTTAGCATTGGGGGATGAGGGAAAATTAGGTTAAGCAAACAGGTGGTTAAGGTATTTTGTGCCACTTTGGAAAATGAAAAATTATAGTACTACATCCAGGGGCGTAGGAGACAAAATTTCTGGGGGGGGACAGGGACAACCTTGTGGACTTTCCAGTGACCCTATAGAAATCGTCCATTACATGAGATCGTATGCCCGTTAAACGGATACAACCGGATAGTTTTGAAGTGAAATATTGAGAAAGGTAGGCATGTAGTCACAGTTTGCAAGTATGCATTATTTTTAATTGCATTCACGAAGTAATTAGACCAAATGTGGAAAAATCATGTATACTTTTTTATAGTGCTACTCATAGTTCACTCAGTTCTGTGATCTGCATGGTACACGTTCTTTGCAGCAGGCACATCAACCCTCCGGGCTACTTTATGATGAGCCAAAACTTCCACGAGACAAAATTTCAAACTCTCACTAGTAGGAACATTAATCACCAGTTATCTTGACATTTCTATGGTTTCCTGAAAACTGCCTGATGCACAAGGAAGTTCATGTGCAATTAAACCAAAAATTATTTTTAAACACAGCGCCCCCTTCCAAAGTCAACTCCAAGGGCGGCTGCAACAGCTGCACTGCCCTAAAGCCAGTCCTGCCTGCTCCCAGCAATGGGGCAGGACAGCATTTCCAAAAATGGGGTCAGAGCTAACCTTCTAGCCAATATATGAGGAAAAAGATCAATCTAAGTGGTGGGGTAGTATACTTTCCCCAAATTCCAACAAGCAAAACAATTTAACAGATTTCTTGTACGTGATTTAGGGGAGAGTAGACTTCTCCCCTGATCATTTTTTTTAATGTTTTGGGATCAAATTTCTAAAATGCAGCAGACCCTTATGGGGCATTCATGAAATATTCCAGTTATTTTACGGTGCACCAGGGCAGCCTGGCTTTTCCTAGGAGTAAATCTGTTTTTTTTTAAAAAAATGTCTTAAGTCAGAAATAGCTTTCACTATACTAAGGTCCTCATTTTTCATGGGTGAATCCCTTGTGAACGAGTACATTCAATATGACAGTACCAGAAATTTACCATGGATACTGGAGCCACAGTCATGGGCACCTCTAAAAATTCCCTCTGGTATACAGGGGTTAGAATTTTGCCATTGACACTCCCGATGAAATGATTACAGGAAATTTTATGACAAAAGTTACATCAAATATCAGTTCTAACATTTTGCTATGGATCCACCCCATAAGCTAAGAGTTACATGCATCATGTCAGGGCCTTGGGCCAGGCGTAGTGACGCGTGTTCTGTGTCCCTGCCGCTGGATATGATTGGGTTGGCGGCTTTCTCAGTTAGACTCTTCATAGAAGCATGTCAGGGCCTGCAGATATCCATAGTTAACACCCCCCATGCATAAGCTGCCCTTGTCCATAAGGCAAGATTAACCTTCAGTATGCCAGACCAGCACCTCTCTTGCACTCATTACAAGCATACACACACACACCTTTTCACTATATCTCTTGCACTCTTTCTTACCTTTGTACTCTGTCACACACACACACTCACACACTGACAATCACACTTCCATTAGTAAATTTGCTATTATTGAGTCAGAAAAGCTTGCCCTGATGCTTTACCTGCCTTGCCTTTTAGTGAAACTTAATAATAATAGATTCTCTGTTTTTCAAAATGATATTATATTGCCTTGTCAATGTTTGTTACAAGTATGATGTGAATGAAAAATGCACTTCCCTAAAATAGCTGTGTGGGGCTTATATTTGGGTTCATGTGTAGATCAAGCAGTTACAGTATTGGAAATTAACTAATACACATTCTAACATGTAGTATCACAGCATCCAACTGACCCGATGAACTGCTTGACTTCTTTGGCAACCATGGATTTCATCCAGAACACATTACATTTTGGAGTTTTTGAGAGTCAACTTGCAATGTAAAAGAAAACTACAAGTCTCGCGATGAGGCATTGTGGTGAATGGAAAGCCACGAATGGCTGGATCTGACACACATTCCTCAATCCACCACCATACCCCAAAGCCTCCGCCCTAGTCTCCCTCTTCACACCATCCCACTTTCTCGGCCCACTCTCCCTTCTTGCACCAGCCCCGTTGTTGCAGATGGCATTAAGTATGATTCTAGTACCACGGAAAGAAAAGGTATTTTTATGGGTGCCTTTGTAGAAATATGTAGATTTATGAGAGTTGAGCAATATTTATATGTGCACAGTAATAGGTGTGCTCATGTAAGTGCTGGATGATGGTGAATAGAGTGAGGGAATGCAGCATGAGTGATGCGAGCGTAGGGTGTAAAATGTGCTAATGTGAGTGTCGGATGAGCTGCATGAATGCGACGTGAGAGGAGGGCCCATGTGAGTGCCAAGTGAGAGGAGCGCATGCAGAGTGAGAGGAGCAAGTGCAAGGTGGTGTGAGCTGTGTAAATGCAGGATGAGTGGTGTGCTTGTGTGTGGTGCAGGGTGAATGGCAAGAATGAAGGGTGATCTGTGAGAGTGACTGGTGAGAGGAGATAGCGGCGTGTTCCTATGAGTTCTGACAGACTGTTTTCCCTGTGTGCAGGCAGGATGAACATGGTGTCTGTATGACTGCAGGCTGAAGAGTTTGTCCGTGTGAGTGCAAGGTGAAAGGAGGAAGTGAAGAGTAAATGGTGTGACTCCAGGGTGAGTGATGTGCTTGTTTGTGTGATATGAGTGCAGGGTGAGTGTTGTGCCCATGTGAGTGAAGATGTGTGTGAAGATGTGAGTCAAGTGTGAGCTGTGTGAGTGTCAGGAGTGCCTATTTGAATGCACTGTGAGCGATGTGACAGTGGGAGAGTAGGGTGAGAGAAGTGACTGTAGGGTTAGTGATGTGACTTATGAGTATGGGTGTGGATGAAAGTGCAGAGTGAGAGAAATTAATGCATGGTGAGAAATGTGCTTGCTTGAGTGAGACTGCAAAGTCATCAGTGAGAGGGACAGGTGAGTAAAGTGGCACATGAGTGCAGGGTGAGTGGTGAGCTTGTGTAAGTGCAGGGTGAAAAGCGTGAGTGCATGGTGAGTGGTGTGAGTGTAGTGTGATCACTGTGAATGCAGGGTGAGCCATGTGCTGATTTGACTAGAGGGAGAAAGGCGTGAGTTCATTGCGAGGGACGAGTGCATTGTGGTTTCTGTGAGTTCAAGGAGAGCGGTGTACTTGTGTGAGCGCAGGGTAAGAGGAGGAAGAACGGTGTGAGTGTGCCAGCTCCAGACCCTGTAGACCCTGCACTAGACCACTGCAAAGCTGAAGAGGAGTTCAAGCATCAATTGCAAGATGGTCACCACTATGGTAAACTACAAAAACATGGATTCAGGTTCACATCTGCCCAGCGGCAGCTTAGGAAAATCTTTGGTCTATAAAGTTTTCCACTTTGAACTTACAAAATGCAAGCCTTGCTGGCAACAGATATCATCTACATAAAATGTGCTGCACATAACTGAACCTAATCAAACTCGTTTCAATGAAGAATGTACCATATGTCTATACCTGCTGCACAAAATATTTGCTGGTTTTGTAGAATTTTTTAACAGTGCTCACACATGCTTGTGGTCAAGTCTGAGCAATTACCAACAACAAAGTGTGACTGAAGTTAAAAAATAACTAACCTTAACAGAGTTCAACAACGTGAGAAATTATTCAGATTTTAGCTCATATAATTACAGAAGCTGTCCAGTTTCTCAGCCCGTAGATTTCAAACTTTGAGACCAATGAGTTATCCTACAGCATTTGAAATTATTGGGGTATTGTCAGAGGTTCATTGGCCAGGGTATGAACTCCAAGCTGTAAATCCCACAGAGATTGCCCCACCATCCTTAAACTGGATTGTCTATTAGGCACTGAACATCAAAATAAAGTGTGCAGCAGTTTGCATGTGGAAGAACAGGCCTTTCAACAGCTGAGCACTGATTTTGAGGCTACGCAATAATGGTCACCGTATTCAAGTGCAACAAAAGCTTGTACATTTCTAAAACAGTTAAAATTGCATTCAACGGTTAAAAATGAATGCCCTCATAGAAAAATAGTTGTTCAGGTTTAAAAGATTCCAACAAAGCAGTATGTCATAGCTCTGGATAACCAACATTAACGGCTAAATTACAACAAAAATGAAAATGAAGTAACAATATATTCTTAACAAAATGCTCTACTGCAGTCTCTGTGAACATGGGAAAATGTGTAGTCCCTACTTGTGAGATGTATTTTCACTACATGCATTCCCCCACTGAGGCAGTAAAAATAAAATAAAAAGTGAGAAATATCGAATAGGCAGAGTGGGGACACATGGAATACTGGAATCAGTCAACAAAACAACAAACCCTCAAACCCTCCTTAACCAGTTACAAAGGAACGTGCGCTTTTGAAGACCTGTGAAAAACGTATGTGCGAAGACGCCAGAAACAGCAGCTCGAGCTGGGCCTGGGCTTAGACACAGGCCGGAGGACGGAGGAGAGATGGGAGGGGCAGGGGTGTTAAATTCCTTTTAGCCCCTACAAGCGTGCAGCCTGATCACAGGTATCAGGAGGCAGTCACAGGGTCATCATTATGCATAGCGCTTTGCGCGCTAATGGCCCTGTTAATCACAGAGGAGGAGAATTTCCTTTGTCCCCTTGTCCACCCCACTCTTGTCCCCCGTGTCCCCCGCACTCCAAACTCTGGGGGGATATATCCCCCTCGTCCCTCACACTTCCTACGCCCATGACTACATCACAATGGGGTATATTATCAAGGGGTTTATCTCCGCTTTTTTGGCTTTAAAAGCCAAGAAAGCGGAGATAAAATTATCTCCCTATTACCAAGCTGTCGCTAACACCAGTTAGTGACAGCTAATAGGAGATAGCGACCATCTTGGGCCCCGCTTTGCATGTCAGTGATATTTATCACTAATGACATGCAAAGTGGGCGTGCCAAGATGTTAGCGACTGGAAACAGTCGCTAACATCGCTATCTCCTATTACCAACTTTTGGAGATATTCGCGCTAAGCGCGAATATCTCCAAAAGCTAACACCTGCCCTGAGCAGTTCTTCACCATGTTATCCAATGGGAGGTGGATAACATGGCTAAGAGCATTTGCTCGATAATGCATGAATATCGCTGACTTTTCAGCGATATTCATGCATTGCGGCCGTTTTTTATCGCATTTGCGATAAACCTTGCTAATAGCAAGGTTTATCTGCGATAAAAATCGCCGATGTGCGGCGATAATTTTTGTCTCTAAACAAGTTAGAGACAAAAATTATCGCTAGTTGTTGGTAATATACCCCAATGTTTGGGGAATGCCCAGGTTTTTCACCCTAACGGATGACAGGGTCCCCAGGTTAGATGTGAAGACATCTAACATGGGCTTCGATAGGAATTCTATAGAGCATATTATCAAGCCCATTATCGCCGTTTTATCGGCAGTTTCCTGCCGATAAAAGCGGCGATAATGTATCGCCCGTCCTTGATAATATGCCCCACAGTTAGCTGACCTCTCAGAGCCAGTCAACAATATTTCAGTTTTGTGCGCGTTCTCTCTCACAACCTCACACAGAGAACACCTCTTATTGATCGGCCTTCCCACGTCATTTGTAACAGCTACTGCTATTTATTTATCAGGATCGTCCTTCGCCACTTCACCCGCTCCCCTCCTTTCTGCTAACTGGCTCATTTGCTGCTCACTACGTGATTAATTAAATAGGATTTTAAATTACTGTGTTGGTGGTAATTCACCGCCGTCCTTCCAGTACACACGCATTTTGTGGAGGCAGTGCACTGGCAAATGCAGTAGATGGCGCTGTGGGAACAGTTTCATCTTTGACAGTGCCAACGCTTTTATTCAAGAGCAGCAGCACCTTGAATGGGAACAGTCGAACAGAAGATTGTAGTGAGCCTCTTAATTTGCAATATTTGTATTTTGTTGTTTCTTAACAGCGTCAATCAGTGCTGTTTCTTCCAACTTTTTTTACTTGATCTTCCAGATTACAGCCCACGGTACCAGAGCGTGAGATTTCAGGGCTTTGAATCTTCATACTTGCCAAGATTTCAGATTGCTTATATGTGACAGTGCAATGCTATATGATTGACAAACACTTTATTACGAGATGAACAAGCCTGTCATGCCCATTCAATGAAATACATTTCAGAAGTCACTGCTCCCCACTTGTGCAAAGTAAAGCCTTAGAAACTGCTTTGAAACACCTGTTATGTTGTAGAAATGTTATGAAGTGTGACACACAAAGAAGAGTGGTCCAGCATCGTCCATCCTTACATAAACACAGTACTTTAACGTAGGGGGGTGGGGGGTCCCTCTAGATCCCATTTCTGGCAGCTATTTCTGACCCTGATTGGATTCCAGCTCCCCCAGGGAAAAATGCTGAATTTACCCTGATGTCATTTTCCGCACTGCGACGTAATTCAGCTACGCACGTTTGGATCAGCAACCTGTAGGCAGAGAGGGCCCTTTCTTATTTTCACTTCCATCCGAGCCAAAACAAAGGCCTGATTTAAAGGGCCATCAGCCCTTCTTTTGCTCAAGTATTATGTTGACTGGGAGCCACTTAGCAGCGAATCACTCCACAAGTAATTCAGAGAAACTGTCACTTGGAGGCAGGATTTTTGCTTTGTTCAACTACTTACAAGAAATGGGCATGCACAGTAAGAATGCCAGATTTATCTGCGTGTTTGACAAATCACACATATAAGGATTTAAATAGCACCTACTAAAGGTCTAGGAATCACTTATTCATACTTGGAAACATTATATTCCGATTCGGGAAAAACCGCTCCGAATAGCCGTTCGGAGCGTTTTTCCCGTACGTATCGTACCCTGCAACGTCCCGCGTACGTTCGACGTAGTACGATTCGTACCAGGAGACGGACTCCGTACGAATCGTACAGAGACCGTACGACTCGAATCCCCATATGAGTCTCCGCCGGAACCCGCTGTACGTGACATCTGTACAGCTCGCGGCTGGTTTATACGACCCAGCAAGTACGATACGTGTCGGGTACGCACCATACAACCCTTTTTTTACGGAAGCTGAAAACAGCCGTAAAAGCAGAGTTCGTGCCGAAACAGGTACGGAACGCCCCTCCCCGGGTACGGTGCGTACCCCCCATGATCACAGGGGTACGCCGCGTACACCCGGCGTACATGGGGTACGGTGCATACCCCACCTGATCGCAGGGGTACGCACCGTACCCCATGTATGCTGTGTGTACGGGGCGTACCCCTGCGATCATGGGGGGTACGCACCGTACCCCATGTCCGCTGGGTATACGGGGCATACCCCTGCGATCATGGGGGGTACGCACCATACGGTGAGTATGTGATTGTGTGCTTTTCCGTATGAATCGGCCTTACCTGACGTGGACCGTACGGATCGCGTCCTGATGCCCCGGTCCGGATCGTACGCGTCGGGTCGTACGGCGTGTGTACGAGTGGTACGGAGAGGGCTCCGGATACGATTCGTACGGACGTTTTTTTACCGGATCGGAATCGACCCCCTATATGTAAAGAGTGAATAGTCGGGAGAAACCCAGACAGCTAGAGTGGTCGACCTTGAAGCTGGGGAACCAGGTTCGAGTCTCAGCAGGGATGCTCAACATCCTGTGATTCTAGGCAAATAATTTTTTTTTTTTTAATCAATAGTCCTTTATTCGGTATTTAGAAAATACCATAAAAGTGCAAGTTATACAGTTAAAATACAATAAAATACAGTTCATGACAAAATACATTGGAGACAGTTGACCGAGAATTAATTCAATACAGCCCTCTTGACTTCCTAAGTCTTAAAGCAACCTTGATAAAATTCATAGTACATAGCAGTGTAAGGGGATCGTTGGCCCTTTGCAAAAATAAAAGGGCGACCTTGGCGTGTCTGAACTTCGCCTGTTTTAAAATCCTTACTAAAAAGCTACGCCTGGGTAAAGCAGAAAATGGGCATAATAATACAAAATAAAGGGTGTCCTGCGGAGACCTATTGTCACAACTGCAGGGACCCTTCTGCTCAACAGTTACAGTAAAACCTGGTGGATCAGCCAGTAGGTGATGTAAAAGGTTGAGCCTAAAACGAGTAATTAAGAATCTTTCCTGTACATTATAAATAAGAGTGGGATAGGGTTCCATTCCTTCCCCTGTCTTTACCATTCTATGAGCGCGGACATTGGTCTTCCTTCCTCCCGCAGCATCGCTGCTTGAGGCTACCATGTCCAGAAAGATTCTTTTGATTCTCAGTTTATCTTGAGGGATGATTGCCGTTGGGTTGGTAAAAAGGTCCTTACACCCAATTCCCTCAAGGGTAGTCTTCATGTAGTTTAGCCACGGGATACTCATTCCTTTGTCCCTATCTATGCAGTCTCTGATAATTTGTCTGCTCAGATCTGCCTCTGTATTGGACCAAATCTTTAGCCAGGCTATGAGAGGTCTGACCTTAATCAACTCCTCAACATATACCCTTCCTAATTCCTCATGAATAATATAGGCGGGTATACTTTGTGGGGTTTTGAGCACCTTTCTCAGATACTTGTTCTCCTCTATTTGTACCTGACGGGTGCTTACAAAACCCCAGACTTCAGATCCATATACCACTTTGGAGCAACAGATTCAGCTGTACAAGTTCATGACTTGTTCCGGGGACCACCGACCCAGCCTGCGTCCGTAGTTCATTATGGCCCCGGTCGAGGCCACTAGTTTGGAGCACCGCTCTTCAATTAAAAGTTTAAAATTTTAAAACCCATCAAATAGCATACCAAGGTAGGAAAATGTCTGTACCTGCCCTATTTTATGTATGCCTATCTTGCAGGGTTTGGTTCCAGCCGTAGGACTTAGTTAGGTTAGCCGATAAGTCTAATGTGTCCATAAAACTGACAAACCCATCTATCAGACGCTGAAGACCTTTAGGGGTGCGTGCTAGGAGAACCGCATCATCTGCGTACAGCAGCACTGGGACCGGGCGGGAGCCTACTCTGGGAGAATCTACTTTCAATGTACCTAACGCCTGGTCTAAGTTATTAATGTATCGGGAGAACAGGAACGGGGCCAGGATGCATCCCTGTCTTACCCCACTAGTGCAGGGGAAAGGTGCCGTAGTACCCCCTTCCAGATTAAAACGCACTCAATCTCCCTGTGCCTAACAAAAAAAAATGAATGTGTCTATCTGTAATGCAATTGGTGCTCATGTAAAGCGCTCTGATACCTTCGGGTCAAGTTTGCGCTATATAAAACAAAAAATAAAATAAAACATAATACAGTGATTGTGGTTGTCTGCACTAAGAAGACTTTATTACTTTCTATTAGGAACCCTTCTTTGCAATCTCAGAATAACAGATTGAGAAAAAAAACAATAAGGATCTAACCCTATGACTGACAGTTTGCATGCAGCTCCTTGATGCTGGTGAATAGATCAGTGTGCCTTATTAGAAGGATTGCACCTTATGCAATGGACCTATCAAAATTATTTCAGTGGCCTAAGCAGAAGCCCACTTACCTATATACATACAATACAAATCTGCGATCTACATGTTACACAATGTGCTTTGCAACAGGCACATTAACCATCTATGCTACTTTATGAGTCAAAACAGTGACTTGACAAAACACATAACGCTTCCAGAATTGCAGTAACCATTAGAGGCATCCTACCACTATTACAATCCCTTCAGAATTGCTGGGCACACAGCGATCTCTACAGCAGGTGTCATAACCCTTAAAGATATTTTAAAATGCATCCTCCTTGTAACCAATAAAGCAGGTTAGACCAGCTTTACTGTCACATATGCCTTTATTATACATTTCTTTGCAGTAAATTGTTTTAAAATAAATGTATAAGTTGATTGTCAGACTCTGCTTTTGAAGATTCGATGCTCGTGACACCACTCCCTTTCTTCTGCCACACCTTGACCCCCAATTTATACATTCCAGGAGTAAATTGTTTCCAATTTCAGAACTGCATAATTATCTTACATTGTTTTACCCATGTACGTAGCTACCAAATTACCCAGATCCATGCATGAATAGTGGCTCCAATACCGTTTTTTTTTGCATTCTGGAACATGTAATTGTTTTAAATTAGATAAACAAAATTACGAGTAACAGGATGCAACCTGGATTTGAGAAGTTTCTTATGTATCAACTTGGGAAACTTGCCAGGGCCCAATTCGTCCCTTCAGTGCCCGTGGCTGCTTAATAGCCTCCTATTTGCTTTGAGGGCCTAAGTGAGAGCAAGAAGGTAAACTGGTTTATTTGAGCCAGATTAACATTCTCTTCCTGTTGTATATAGGACCTGGGAAAGGGGTAGGTGATCCCAAGTCAGGAGGGTAGAGAGGTTCTTCCACATTATGGAAGGGCTACATGAGGGATACGTTCTCCCAAATTACTGCAAATAAAACAAAAGAGTGACCAACCTCGTCTTATGTCTAACATACAGGGCACTAATTTCTTAAGGTGGAGCTCTGCCTTACTAAAGGTGGGGAAGGAAAGGGTTCCTTTTCTTTAAATAACCCTCGCACACTCTACTAGAGTCATGCTTCATCATCTGGTTCACCTTGGCTGGAGAAGCGTGGCTCAGTGGTTAGAGGCGGCAGACCCGGAAGCTGAGATTGACCGTGGTCCAGGGTTCAACTCTCCGCCTCGGCGGGTCTCGGGCTCAAAAAAAAAAAAAAAATAATCCACGGACTCAACAATTCTCGCTCTGGTGCCCACTCAACTCACGGGGTTACACTCTGCGACTCTGGGCAATAGCTTGCTTAATCTCCACTACGGCCCCTCGCAGCGGGATGCCTGGCTTTCACCTTGTGGACACCCTGCCGGGGTTTCTCACAGGGGAATACCAGGACGGGTTCCTTAAGCAAGCGCCGGGACGCTTACGGGCAGCTGTGCGCTTTACAAGTCCAACACATTTACATTTACATTTTACTTTTACTCCTAAAGGCCAGGGTGGGCTCGACCATGTTCCAGGGAGCCCTTGAAAGAAAAAGAATAGGGGGTATAAAGATAAAAAATCCTCCAGCTTGCTCCAAGGTATCCCTTTATTGATGGAGTAGTTGGGGATGTTAAAAATTAAAATTAATATGTCAGGTATTACGGATACAATGGTCCTATGACCCTAAACCAACATGTGTCAGATCTTCTCCATGGCCCCAATGGGTCCGGGTCATTCATCAGGATGATTAATGTCATCTCCCTGGTATGTCAGCTCAACGAGCTGTCTAATTCATACAGAACAGATGCAAGTACCTAACTGCATCCAGGGTGGGCGCCAGAGGGCACCAAGCAAAATGGCCACACTTGCGTGAGGGTCTTGCAGCTCGGGCACAATCCTGCCAAGATCCTCCTCATCTGCTGCTCCTAGACGCTCACAAAAACACTGCACTGACAACGGAACTTGACTGCTGCCTGCTGCTGTGAGGGGACATTGGCGAAACTGGCTTATTTGCCCCAATATTCATCTTTGCAGCCGGGGCGCCTGGTTGCCTAAGATGGCAGCCTAACATCGCCACCACTGACGCAAGACCAAGGACCCCCGCGGAGGCCAAGAAGACACCACATCATCGCCTGCAGTTGCCCGTGTCAACCTAAGCTGACCATGCTGTTGCAGTGCTGATGGCCGGGCCGCCACCCAAGGCGACAATGCTCTGATACACCCAACGGACCCCTGCGACATCGAGCCTTCACCCGGCTGCCATGATCCTTGAAGGCCCAAGTTCTGCCTTGCTGCAGTTCATCAATGACTGGCACTTCTATTCCAGCAGCCGCCAGCCACGCGACCAGCCTGTCAAGTGAGTTCGCTCTGGCCAGCAACATCTAACTGCCTGCCCAGTCCTTATCCCTCAAAACACCATAGCTGCTGATCAGTGCACGCACCCACGCTTTGCCAGGATCTGCGTGGCATGCCAACGCTACTCACCCTCCGGACCACCCAGTGCCCCTGCTCACTGCGGAGCCCGCACAGATAACGTGCCTCTCTCCACTGCTGCCTGTGGCCACTTTATTGCCCTGCCATCCTTCAGCCCCCAACTGCACGATACAACAGACGGAGGGCCGGTGTGACTAGTGTGCGCCTCTGCCGAGCTGAGGCTTGACACTGCCTGCCGCCTCCAGCCGCCATCCACAACCGGGGTCCCTGACACCACTAGCCCTTACTAATGGCCACGACTGCGGCGGTGGGCACTGGGCGCACTGATACTCAGCCGGTAAGAGACTGCTACTCTGCGCCATGACGCGGCCCTCCTGCCTCCTGCAGAGATCACTGCCTTTGCCCTCCATGCTGGAGTCTCTCATGGCTGCCTTCCTTGTTTAAATACTGCCTCACCTCTCCCGTGGCGGGTCTCACTACATCGCTGACAACCAGCAGGGTCCATTGTCCTGCGTGCCAACTGGTGGGGCACTGCCCAGCCCTATTCCCACTTTGGACTAGCCCACGTGCCTCATTCCACCTGCTCTGGGCACTTCCCTATCCATCTGCGGGCCTTGCTCCACCTGCAGCTTCGCGACCGCTCAGAAGGGAACAGAGCTCCTGACCTGCGCCATTGCTTCATCACGGTCCCCCAAGGCTTACGGGCACATGCATCATTGGTTTTTGCATTCGCAAACGGTGCGAATCGGTAAAATCGGCCGTTTACGAATGCAAAAACCAATGTGTGGGATGCATCAAACTTGTTTGCACAATTCGCATTTTTTAGCATTTCTAAAAAATGCGAATGCATTTAAGGAATCGCATTTGTGCGATTCCTTAAATGGAATGCATCACTTTTTAAAAAATTGCGAAAATGGAAATTGGAAGTGCAAATTAACACGAGGTTGACCCTCGTGTTAATTTGCGAAAATTTAAAAAAAAACAAAAAAATGATTTTTTTTTACTTGCATGTTACAGACACACATGTCCTTAGGACATGTGTGTGTGAAACATCCACTTAAAAATACATTTCAGGGGTGCAGGGGGGGGTCCTTTGGACCCCCCCCTGCACCCATGGAATGCATCAACATTATGCGAATCCTAATTTGCAAATTCGCAATTCCCATTGATTCCTATGGCCCTTTTGGCCCATAGGAATCAATGGGAAATGCGAATTAGCAAATTAGAATTTGCATAATATTAGCGAATCGGTAAAAAATGCGAATTTTTCCGAATCGCTAATATTATTAGAAAAAATTCATGCATCCCGTTTTGCGAATTCCAAATTGCGATTCGCAATTTTTCGCAATTTGGAATTCGCAAACGGCCGGGATGATGCATGTGGCCGTTAGTGTCCTAGCATCGCCCCGGCCACGCTCAGCCACCTAGCGCAGGATTCCTTTACAACATAATGCTACTGCCGGCCCCCCACTGCGGACCGCGTCCAGATCTTGCATGCCCTACTTATCAGAACTTATCCACCTTGTGGCTTCCTCAAAACGTCTTCAATGCATCCCCTGGGGGGGTTGAAGACGAGAAGCCCTCAATACGATGCACACCTCTCTGCTTTATTAACCCCCCCCCCGATCAGCGCTTTTGACTGAGGTCCCTCTTGGGCAGTGGCGGGGCCGGGTGCCCCAGCGGCCACACGTGAAGGGCATACCTGACTTTCCCCACGTATCACCATCTCCCAGCTAAGCTCCACCCCAGCAAAGCCAACTACGATCCCTCCCTGGTCCCCCACTCGGCCTTCACACCACTCTGACTCTCTTGCGTCCTCTGCAACCACTAAGTGGGAACCTTGGCTCGCAGCTCTCACCATGGGCAAAACTGACGGGAAACAACCGAAGATTACATTCGAGGCCCGCAAATCCGCAAGAACACAGGCTGAGGCGGACGAAGACCACACTGACACTCCAACGACCCAAACATCTGCCTCCATGGAGGACCTGAAAGAACTCCTCCTCGTGATGATATCCAGCCTGACCTCCATTGAGGCCAAGATCGACTCCATGAATACGCGACTGGATAACCTCAACCACAAGGCATGAAGACCGAATCAAAGACACTGAGCGCCGCATCTCAGATATTGAGGACACCTCCACCGCGACCATGGAGAAGACCCTCAATATGGAAAAAATCCTAAAGGTAATAGCCGTTAAGAATGAAGACCTAGACTCCCGCTCAAGAAGAAACAACCTTTGGATCCTAGGCTTGCCGGAATCAACGGCCCCGGGCAGGATGGAGGATTACGTGGAACGATTGCTCACCTCACTCTTTGGCAGAGTGGCGTTTTCAGCAGTACTAAGTGTGGAAATGGCTCACCAGTTGTTGGCCACCCGACCTCCGCCTGGAGCTCCTACGAGGCCAATCATCGCACGGTTACCTAACTATAGGGACCGTGATTTCGCACTACGGCTGGAAAGAGAGTAACTGAAACTGCTGTTTGATGGGGCAGAAATAACCCTACATCCGAACTTCACAATGGCAGTTCAGGAAGCCCGCAGAAAATTCCTGCCAGAGAAGAAAAAGCTTTATCAGGCATACATCGCCTATGCCATGCTTTTCATGGCACGTCTGAAAGTCACATTCTGGAGAAAGCAACACTTTTGCAACAACCCTCAACATGTGTGTGACTTTTTGAAATCATTGCCCAAGACACCCTCTGACCGCGAATCCCCTTCCAACCACACTGCTGACACTGCAGCCCTATCTGATGTGGAATGATGGACATACAGTTTTATGCACACCACTCATTCGGCAATAACGCTTGCGCTGGTTGCCTTGGGACATGTACTTGATCTGATGCGACCACGCAATGGACTGCTACGGAGACTCTGCTGTACCTATTATGCTGTATAAACTCGAGGGGTTTTGTCCTACTGAACCAGGCAGGACAAAGTAATTATAATAAAACACAAGTGCCTGGTCTCGAATTTGATGCTGCTTTTAATTTTCAGAAAATAATGAGCTTTTTATTAATTATGCAGCTCATGTGTCATTTCACTTATTTTTTGTGGTTTTACTTATTTATACAATTCATGTAAGAGGTTCTAACACATCCCAACTACAATTGTAGCATAACAAATCATAAATTCATTCACTTGGAACAATCAATACATTGGTATTATAACATAAACATACAACAACTTTATGTATAGGTACACCAGAAACAGTTGGAATTCAGTCCTGTCTACTCATTCCTTTTTTTTGTGTTTCAGGACTGCTATCACAATAGGCATTTTGTTAAAAAAATAGAGTGTGTCCAGCTACGCGGGACACCATTTGTTTTCTGCCTTTTAGTGAGTTCGAGAGGTGAATCTCGTTGGAAATGCCAACGCGTTTCCAAACCCGGTCCAATTATTCTGTTTTTTCTTCAGGGCAAACCTGGGTACCTGACAAATTAAAAAATCATAATTTTTAGTGCCTGCTCCTTCATTCTTATTATGTTCACTATTCGCTACCTTAATGTTCCAGACAAAGGGTGTCCCGCGTAGCTGGACACACTCTATTTTTTTAACAAAATGCCTATTGTGAAGGTGAAGGGGGAAGGCAGAAGGATTGCATAATCCAGTGTCATGATTCCTTATAAGTGGTTGTACATCGAAAAACGCTTTAAGGTGTATTCTCCAAACAAATTGGTGCAGCTCATAGGCAATACGAAACTTGTCATCTTTGGGGGTGGGGACAAAGCCCAGCCCTTTGTGTAAGACCTCCGTCTTGGCAATAGATAGTGTTCTTGTGGAGAGGTTTTCCTGTTGCTGATCTGACTCCTTGTCTGTTGTTAGGTTTCCATTGATGATCTTGCCACTGCTCTATTTTTTGGAGTTGGGTGCCTCTTCTTCTTCCTCTTCCTCTGCACCAACCTCTGCCTTAAAAAGGTGGGTTGTAGGGTTGTGGAAATGCCTGATGGGGGCCATGAGGGTATATGTGGTAAGGGTGGGGCCACATTGCTGGGGAGCCCTGACATGGGGACATCCCAAACCCAAAGAGGGAGGGAAGTGGGCCCCACTGGGACTCATCACTCCTCCAGTTTTCTGAGCTGGAGTTGCTATTAAACAAAGTATTCCTTCTTCCTGAGGTTTTACTGTCATCAGAGGAAGGGTCTCACCCCTATCAGGTAGTCCTCCCGTAAGTGAGGATAGACTTTCTCCCTGTCAATCTTTTTATTGTCTTTTTGAAGCTTTTTTATTTTTTGCTTCATCAGGTATTCCTTATTCTCATTAATCTCATTATTGATCCTAGCTAATTTGGATTTTTGAGCTGAGATAAAAATTCCCGCCTGTGACGGGGCGGGACATTCCTATGAGGGACAAGACGATACATGAGACTGGTTGTCAGCTGTCCCCTTGTCACCCGTTTGTTTCCCCTCTCAGCAGCATGACTCTCCTTATCTCCATGAAGAATGGCATCCTAAGGACGGACAACTTTGGGAATACGAGGACGGAAAAGAACCGGGCGCCTTTAATTCCACGCTCCTACCCAACGAGACTCCCCCCTCTGGAACGTCATCGAGTCAGCTGAGTCAAAAGGAGGAGAAACCCGGAAAGGAACGGACGGCGTTTCCCCGGAGGACGAAGGTGTTGCTGAGCGGAGAAGGAGTGTACTGACGAGAGACCTTAAAGAAGCAGCGGAAGACGAGGACGCGACGAGCCCAGGCGTTTTTATCCAGCCAGGAGGCCAACGTCTCCACGAGCCGCCCTGCCACGCTCCCGCGGGAGGAGCGTGGCTATCACAGGTACGGGGCAAAGTAGCGGGTTGGGTGGGACGGCGAGTCCAGCCTGCCGAGTAGAATCCTGCCTGTAAACGTGTATATAATTGTACAGTCATCCGATTCCCTTCTCCCTGCACGAGCACTCGAGCACCATAGTTCTACTGTACCAAACACCCGCGCACTTGGTTTCCCTCACTCCTGGCCCCGCTTAAACATAGCCCGGACTTCCCAGTAACTCCCCTTTCTTGCTTTGTTTATTTTCTTTGGGATCACCGGTCGACACGGAGAACCAGACTTGTGCGGCGTATCCAACCTGGAGCCCCCCAAGAACGTAAAAACGGACCCTGCTGAGTTTGCAAGAGAAAGACTGACAAGCAGAAGGAGGAAAGCCTATATAAAAATAAAACCTTCATTGAAATCGTTAATCAAGGTATCTGACTCTGTTACTCCCGCCCACCTGCCCCATTACAACTGGTGTCAGAAGTGAGATTAACACCACAGCCCATCTGCGATAACGAGGTGGACGCCCTGATTCAACACATTATAAAGGGGCAGGAAAAACTGGAGTGGGCAGTCGAGAGACAGCTTTCATCAGCACAAGCAGATCGCGAATTGTTAAAAAATACCATCTCAGCCCAGTTAGAAAGCCTTCAGAAAAACTTGCCGGCTCCAACCGTGCCAGCACCTGTAGAAGGCAGGATTCATGTCCCTAACTCCTCTGGGATTGCTTTACAAAAATATGTGCAGAGAGAGGACACTGACGCGTTTCTACTGAACTTTGAGAGAGCCGCCAGAGCATTGGGGTGGCCAGAGGAGAAATGGCCCTTTTTCTTAGCCCCGTTGCTGACAGGCGAGGCACAGTTCGCTTATCAAGTGGCCAACCCTGTTGGCAATGCTCCATACCACCTGATTAATTGTACAGTCATCCGATTCCCTTTTCCCCGCACGAGCACTCGAGCACCATAGTTCTACTGTACCAAACACCCGCGCACTTGGTTTCCCTCACTCCTGGCCCTGCTTAAACATATTCCGGACTTCCCAGTGAATCCCCTTTCTTGCTTTGTTTATTTTCTTTGGGATCACCGGTCGACACGGAGAACCAGACTTGTCTGGCGTATCCAAACTGGAGCCCCTCAAGAACGTAAAAACGGACCCTGCTGAGTTTGCAAGAGAAAGACTGACAAGCAGAAGGAGGAAAGCTTATATAAAAATAAAGCCTTCATTGAAATCGTTAATCAAGGTAATTGACTCTGTTACTCCCGCCCCACCTGCCCCATTACACCACCTTTAAGGCATTTTCAGCTATGTTGATCCTGATAGTAAGGGCACCAGCAAGGCGTTTAGCCATGCTAATGATCAAGAAAAGCCAGTCCACAGTGCGCGTCCATGCTACTAGGGACCAATCATGTTTAAAAACTAGATCTTCCAAGCTGATTCAAAGAGTGTTGGTGACTATCAGCTCATTAGGGTATATATTAGCCTGAAGGTACTCTGACATGAGTAGCCTGTGAAGTGTCATCTTAACAAATTGTCTCTTAAGGGCCACCAGTGAGGTCCAATCTGTATTCTGACTCCCTAAGGGGTTCGTGCCATTGCCCCCCAAAGGAAGGAGAGATGAGAGATAGCAAGCCAAAGACCTGAAGAATTGCCATGATCACTTTGACAGTAAATAGGCAAGAAACATGTTGACCGTCATTTAAATATCACCTTGTGCTTGATTGGATCATTGTATCCCCCTCTAGCCAGCCATTGTTTTTAACCATGACAAGGGGACCCAGTTATTAAAAATTGGAGTTAATTTAATTTAGTTAGTTAATTTTACTTCACCCCTACACCAGACTACTCACATTATCATACCTACACTACACCTCACTCTTCACATCGGTAAAACAACAAAATAACTCCAGCAAAGAGCCTCCCTGAGGGTCCCGTTGGGCAATGCAGTGATGGCTCAACAAGGAATTGCCAAATAATGAAGCATAACAGCCATTGAGGTGTGTGAGGGCCCTTGCTCCTGAGGTATCAGATCACCCAATCTGACTCTACAGGTAGCCCCCACCCTCTTTCTTTCTTTTCTTTAACCTGCCAGGAACTATATACCATTTGACTTATATTACCTGTATTTAATGTCCATGTGGTTGAGCTTCAAGCAGTTTAGACTAGGGGTGAGTGTAAATCGCATAATTTCGTGTAGCAAAATTACCAAAGAATTTGGTGAGATTATGTAGAACTATCCGCTATATGTATCAACAAACCATTTTGCATTTCCTAAATAGCGAATTTTAAGGAATCGCTATTTAGGAAATGCAAAACGGTATGTATGTACAAAATCGCTTTCCAATAGCGATTCCTTAGCATTCCTTAATTTGAGATTAGCAAATTGTCAATCGCAAATTACCCCTTCATTTCCATGGGCCAGGAGGCCCATAGGAATGAAAGTGCAATTTGCAATTAGCAATTTGCTGATCGCAAATTAGGGATGTTTCCAAGGGTGCAGGGGTGTCTCAAGAACACCCTGCTGCACCCCTGAAAAAGACATTTGGGGGCATATGGCGCACATACATGCCCTAAGGGCATGTATGGGCGTCATATGGCACCTTTGTTTTTTATCAAAAAAGATTTTTGATAAGAATTCGCAAATTACCACCAACTAGAAGTTGGTGGTAATTTGCTAATCCTTAATGGCATTTTTTGCATTTTATTTGTTTGATACATTGCATTTAAGGAATCGCAAAATTTGCAATTCCTTAAGTGCAATCGCAAAATAAGGATTAGCAAATTTTGCTATTCCTTATTTTGCATCAAACTAGTTTGATACATTCCATTTGTCTAATTAGCATTCGCAAAGGCCGAAATTCGCAGAATTTCGGCCTTTGCGAATGCTAAATAGCTTGATACATATAGCGGTATGTGAGAAAAGTAGTTCTGCGTAAAGTGCAATTTCGTAGCACAAAAATGTCCCCTCACCTCCAAATTGGAAACTAGAATGCACTAAATGCAACGGATGATGAAAGCTGGAGCGAGCAGTCACTGGCGATCACTAAATGTGCTCTTGGTAGGATTTCCCCCAATTTCCAGCATTTAGAGCGATTTTGTCAGCCCAAAATGCATTTTGCACTAAGAAATAGGGCTAACTGCAGCAGAATACGAATAAAAAGCTTTTCCCTCAAATTACTATTTATTACGTGAGCAGAAATAATTGCATTATTATTGGTTATTCTTCATCAAAGAGTAACACATTATTGCCGAAATTACTCTGATTACTTCTGCCTTTTAGAAACTCATTGGCCCAAATTTAGAAAAGTTTCTAGACGACAGTAAGATATTAACTTTCTTTGCATAATTTAGACAGTGAACAATGAAGCACTCATTTTTATCAGAGGTAGACGTAATGTGAAACAGGCACTGGCAAAGCTAGTCGTTTTGGCTTTTGAGTAGTGAAAAGGTTTTTCCAAATTCAAAAGACACAGACAAAACAGATACTTCACAGAAATCAGCTGTTCAAGCTTCATTCTCAGTGACAGACTAGATACAGCTCAGTGTAAGATTCTCAGAATCTCAGAAACGAGCAGGTGTAGCAAAGTGAACAGCAGCAGTGTATATACCCACAGACATACACACAACCAGACCTACACACACAGTAGATTATTCATGTTACTTGAAGCGTTGTGTGCATGTGTTTGTGTAATTTCCAGCAGATGAATTCAATTTTGTTGGGCAGCTTTAAAAACAGGTATTTTGTGAAATTAATGAACTAATTACTGACAAAGAGGTTACAATTTTTTTGTAAGCACTTCCCAACAGGAAGTAAAATATACAGGTAGACATGTATTGTATTTGACAGCACATAAATTGTGAAATGGTCCTTCACCAATATTCTTTGTTACAAATGCAGCTAATATGGCCCTCCAATAAGATATATAGCATGCAGATCGTCATATCACACAGAAAGAAATATATAATCTGAAAGGGATTAGCCATTTTGTGTTGCCATCCCTATGTACTACATAGGGGACCATTCACTCGGCACAAAGTCACACAGCTACATGATTCACATATGATGTCATACCCAGCATATATCAGACCTGCTATCTTGGAGGGATAAGACCACACACATTATGGGGAGATACCATAAGGGTTTCTTTTTCTTCCCTTCAATCAATCAATCAATCATATCATTTGTAAAGCGCACTACTCACCTGTGAGGGTCTCAAGGCACTGGGGTGGGGATTGCTACTACGGCTCGAAAAGCCAGGTCTTGAGGAGTTTTCTGAAGGTCAGCAGGTTTTGGGTCTGCCGTAGGTGGATGGAGAGGGTGTTCCAGGGCTTGGTGGCAAGGTGGGAGAACGATCTGCCACTGAAGGTCGCTCTTCAGAAGCGGGGGACTGTGGCGAGGTCGGCGGAGCGGAGCTGGCGGGTGGGGGTGTAGAAGCTGAGTCGTCTGTTGAGGAATGTTGGTCCGTTGTTGTGGAGTGCCTTGTGTGCGTGGGTTAGGAGTTTGAAGGTTATCCTCTTGTGACCGGGAGCCAGTGCAGGTCTCTCAGGTGGGGTGTGATATTGCTGAGGCGAGGCATGTCGAGGATCAGGCGTGCAGAGGCGTTCTGGATGCATTGGAGCTGTCTCAGGAGTTTGGCCGAGGCCCCTGCGTAGAGGGCGTTTCCGTAGTCCAACCTGCTGCTGACGAGGGCCTGGGTGACCGTTCTTCTCGTTTCAGTGGGGATCGACTTGTAGATCCTGCGGAGCATGCGGAGGGTGTTGAAGCAGGAGGAGGAGACGGCGTTGACCTGTTTAGTCATGGAGAGGGTGGAGTTGAGGATGACACCTAGGTTGCTTGCGTGGTCGGTGGGTGTTGGAGTGGTTCTCAGTGTGGTCGGCCACCAGGAGTCCTCCCAGGCTGAAGGGGTGGATCCAAGGTTGAGGACCTCCGTCTTGTCCGAGTTCAGCTTCAGTCGGCTGTTCCTCATCCATTCTGCGACGGCCTTCATTCCTTCGTGAAGGTTGGTTTTGGCGGTTTGGGGGTCCTTGGTGAGGGAGAGGATCAGCTGGGTGTCATCGGCATAGGAGATGATGTTGAGGTCGTGCTGACGGGCGACATGGGCAAGCGGTGCCATGTAGATGTTAAACAGAGTTGGGCTGAGCCCTGGGGTACGCCGCTGATGATCTCGGTGGCTTCAGAGCGGAAAGGGGGAAGGCGGACACTCTGTGTTCTGCCAGAGAGAAAGGAGGTGGTCCAGTCCAGGGCCTTCTCTTGGATCCCGGCGTTCTGGAGGCGTGTTCGTAGTGTGGTGGCAGACCATGTTGAAGGCGGCTGACAGGTCCAGAAGGATGATGGCTGCCGTTTCTCCATTGTCCAGCAGGGACTTGATGTCATCGGTGGCGGCGATGAGGGCAGTCTCGGTGCTGTGGTTGCTGCGGAACCCGGACTGGGAAGGGTCCAGGATGTTGTTCTCCTCGAGGTAGCGGGTCAGTTGTTTGTTGACGATCTTCTCGATGACCTTTGCCGGGAACGGGAGCAGGGAGATGGGCCGGAAATTCTTGAGGTCCTTGGGGTCCGCTTAGAGTTTCTTGAGTAAGGCGTTGATCCCGGCGTGCTTCCAGCTCTCCGGAAAGGTTGCTGTCTCGATGGAGGTGTTCATGATCTTGATGGTGTCATCGTCATTGATGTTGGTCCAGGAGAGCAGGCAGTTGGTGCAGATGGTGGTCGTGGGAGCGGAGGTCTCAGTGGTTTTCGGGGCGGTCGTGGCGTTGAAGCTGTCGTGGATGTCTGCGATCTTGCGGTGGAAGAAGGTGGCCAGCAAGTAGCACAGGTCTTGGGAGGGTGGGACGTCATTGGTGGTGGAGCTGGGGTTGGAGAGTTCCTTCACGATGTTGAAGAGCTCTTTGCTGTTGTGCGCGTTGTTGTCTAGGCGGTTTTTGAAGGAGGCCCTTTTGGTGGATCTGATGAGGTGATGGTGTCTGTGGGTGGCATTCTTGTGGGCTGCGTGGCTGTCCAGTGTTCGTTCACGGAGGCAGATCTTCTCCAGCTTTCGGCAGGTTTGCTTGGAGGCCCGGAGGTCTTCCAGGAACCAGCTGGCTTTCTTGTTGGTGTGACTGTTGGAGGGTTTCTTGATCAGGGCGAGGGTGTTGACGCAGTCGTTGATCCACTGTCTGGGGTTGTGGGCGGCGGTGTTGGGGTCGGTGGGGTCGGCGGGTGGGCTCTGGGCGAGGGTGGTGGTTAGCTGATGTTCGGTGACTTTGCTCCAGCAGCGGCGAGGCATCTGTTGGGTGCGGTGGTGCGTGGTGGGTTTCTTGAAGGTGAAGTGGATGCAGCGATGGCCGATCTAGTGGAGTTTGGTGGTGTGGTTGAAGGAGACGTGGGGGCTTGCGGAGAAGATGGGGTCAAGCATGTGACCAGCAGTGTGGGTGGGTGTTGTGACGAGTTGTCTGAGTCCGAGGTTGGCTAGGTTGTCGATCAGGGTGGTGGAGTTGGTGTCGTTGTTGTTCTCAAGGTGGAAGTTCAGGTCCCCTAGGAGGATGTAGTCCGTGGAGGCGAGGGCGTGTGTGCTGACGAAATCGGTGATGGAGTCGCTGAACTGTGGTCAGGGTCCAGGGGGTCTGTAGATGAGTGTTCCTCTGAGGGTGGTGCTGGGGTCGGTATGGATCTGGAAGTGCAGGTGTTTGGCGGTGCTGAGGGTGTCGTCAGTGTTGGTCGAGACTCTGAGAGTGTTCCTGTGGAAAATGGTGATTCCTCCTCCTGCTCCGTTGGTGCGGTCCCTGCCGGTGATCTTCCCTTCTCTGTTATAATCCAAAAGACCTCAGCCCTTGATGTGAATACACTAACACCATTCTTCCATGGTCCCTACAGCCTGTTATGAGGAGCCTTTGCCACTCCTGACTCAGGCTAGAGTTAACACTTAAGTGCTACCTGAGTTGAAATTTACACTCAAGACTCACCTTCTGAAATTCAGAAAGCCAATAAACCCTGGTTATTCCAGCAGTAACTATGACAACAGTGTTAGAAACTCTAATCCCCAGATACAAGCACTAAAATACTCCTTTGAGGAATCCTAGTTGCGCTGTAATTAAATCCCCAATTAAATAAATAAACAAACATAGAGCACCCCAGTGAACTAATTGGTTCTTAAAAGCGTAGGCCAGAAAAGGTTCTCTCGAAGCACAGTGACAAGTATTTCCAGTCATGCATGGCCTTTTATGCCTAGGCATTCTGGTCAGGGACACCTTGCTTTAATTGCATTTCTTAAAAATGTCATGGCTTAGAAGTGACACTATGGAAGGCACATCAACGGGTTAATTAGCCTAAGGGGTCAGCGCGTTGCTCTTTCATAGATTCATTGCAGAGAGGGAGAGTGGGGAAGTTATTAGCTGGGCCCTGTGAGCATTTTTATAAATTGCAGACTCAAGAGAACAGAAAAGGCAAAAGAAAACAAAACTTTCTTTCCTGGACACTGTAAAGGGAGAAGGTCACTGGTGCAATAACCAGGCTCAGTGCTGATCCTGATTTCATCATTTTAGACGGACCCGTACGTCGTCCTGCGCTGGAGACTGGTGCCGCTAGTCACCGCAGAGGCATTCACAATGATTTAGGATTACATTGCTCACCAAAAGAGCATCAACTCTGCTGGAGATATGACCCTCCCAACTTCCAAGCCAGAATAAGACTGGTTATTGGTGCAAATTGATCCATAGTCATAGGTGTGAAGGACTCTTTGCTCGCTCTTCCCTGTAATTCTATAGGCATTCAAGACAGGGACCCCTCACTTCCTCCCACTTGTGGGTTGTGAATGTGGTTCGCCATGTGTCTATGTAGCCCCAAGTTGTGGCCACCCCATTAGCCTCCACAGGCCTCTAGATACCTGTCTGCCTTTGCCCATCTGCAGGTAAGGGAGCTGTTCCTCTCCCCCCTCTCGTTGCAGATCATTGTCGCCAGGTTGTGGTGTCTGGAATAGACCAACACAACCTCAATTGGAGAAGATGAAGGTGGAAGAGGTGTAGCGCAGTGGGCAGGGTGCCTGACTCTGGACTATGGGGTTCATGGTTCCATCCCCGGTGCCGGCAGCAAGTTAACGCACCACCATGTGACTCTGGGCAATAGCTCGCTTAATCTTCCCGACGGCCCCCAGCGCGGGGACACCTCTTTGGAGGTAGCTGTGCGCTTTACAAATACTGGTAATTCATTTCATTTTCTTTGTGTTCAGCTAACTGGGCTAAGTCAGCTCATAAATGTCAGCCTGTGGCCTGAGAGAAGTAGCACATTGACACAGATGGTTGCCCAGTGGATGGCCCCAGATCTCCACTGTACAAACAGGACATGCTGCCTGCAAACCTCCCTGCGTCATGAGAGGTGGAGCCCCAGCAAACAAACAGAATCCTGCCTGTAACGCAGGCCCCCTTGCACTATAGCACGAAGGAGCCTGCATTGGTGCTCGTCAACCACAAGTGCACCATCACAGAGAGACAGCAAGACTGCGCCATATGTTAGTAATTATGGTGCGTTCCTGCTCCCTCCATTTGAAGCCGCAAGTGTCTTGCTGTGTTGCACTGCATCAAATGTTAGTAAATCTGGGCCTAGGTGTTGGGTTAGACTTTAGATGTTTTGGTCTGTTATGAGGTGGTTAAGATTCTTAGCATTACTTTGACCCCACTGAGCATTTTTCCTCAGAACTAATGATCAGACTTTAGATTCCTTTGACATGAGATGCCTCACCATTGCTAGTACAGTCATTTATGAATGGAGGTGTCTTTTTGTCATTTGCCCTTGGCTTTGGCCTTATAGTGGTCATCTGGTGAATGATGTCACAATATGTCTCAAACTGAAACAGACATCATTAAACGTAGGGACATTCTTGCATGTCTATTCTTGGTGATTGTTAGAAATGCAGGAGTGGGTAAAGAGAACCTTGTTTAAATGTGCCTGCCCGTGTGCCCATGCTTCATACCATGCCCTGCATGTTACCATCTGCAGAACACCTACCGCAGATGTACATTTACCTTCCAAGCTAAAGAGAAACCATAGGGTCCGCAATTGGGCAGACATATTTGAATTCTTGTGCTATTGTATCACTGTACTTGCTGACATACATGTGACTAAAGCACTCCATCTTTTGCAAAACATATAATGATGCTTTTGCACAATTTACAGAATAATAATCCCATGTTAACTGAGTCTGAGCTTCCAAAGAGAAAACCCTTGATTATTTGACTTTGCTACTCCCTGGCAGGCATAGCCTAAATAGGCTTCACTGAGATTGTACCGGTAACTATTTTCCTCCGTCCCCACATGGGAAAACATAATATACAAGTATTGCTCATTTGACCTTGGGATCTGTAGGCCCTCCAGAACAAGTGCTGACAAAGGAGGCCTTTCTTTATGTTTACCTCATCTTGGCCAGAGCCCTTGAGAGAGAAGGCATGGGCAAGTGGTCCACTCCAGATAAGGTGTGATAACAACATCGGGCCCGATTCACAGAATAAACTTAAGACTCAACCCTAAACTTACTACTATTTTGGTATTCACCGAATGCACTTACTACTTTTGGCATTCACAGAATGAACTTACTACTTTTGGTATTCACAGAAGTTAGTATTTTGACAGACTTAATTTGAAATAAGGATTAACTTTGGATTACAACCATAAAAATAAACAACTGGGAAAACATGTAAAGTTTGCGGCATTTTATTATGCATGAAGAATTGAGGCTGTGCTCCCGGATGGGGGCAGAGTTCTGCTCCCAAATTTTCGGGCTTCTAGGACAGACAGGAATGGTACAGTCTAGAGACCAGTCTGTCACCATCCGAATCCGCTAGTACTCCTGATGGTGGAGGAAAGTCTTCAGGGGCAAGGGGGGTAGGTAGGTAAGCATGAGCGCAGAGTGTTAGGAAGTTGTCAGAGTATAAAGTGGTCCATGTAGGAGGTGTTATGAAAACGTGTATCATTGGCATGTGCAAGGATATATCCATCCGTGAAGAAGTCTCCCAAGGTATGGAAGTCATAGTGTTAACCTCCATACAGGCAATGGATCGATGACTTGCCAACACTCTCGCCCCGATCAAGAAACCCTCTAACAGACGCACCTACAGAAAGGCCACATGGTTCACCGCCAAACTCCAGGCATCCAAGCAGGCCAGACGCAGGCTCAAGAAGAAGTGGCACCATGAACAGACACTGGATAGCAATGTAGCCTACAAGAGCGCCATCCGCAGACACTACCAACTCATCCGAACTGCCAAAAGGACTTCCTTCAAAGAACGCATCGACAACAATGCACACAACAGCAAAGAGCTCTTCAACATCAGGAAGGAACTCTCAAACCGCAGCTCGAACTCCAAGGACATACTGCCATCTCAAGAACTCTGTGACTCCCTAGCCACCTTCTTCCACCACAAGATCGCAGATATCCACGACAGCTTCAACCCACGTCAACAACGACGACACCATCAAAATCATGTACACCATCCACTCGGGCACACCATCAGACTCCTGCCCGCACCACTTCTTCAGCAAAGCTAGCTACACCATCGCACCCCATCTCCGCAAGATCATCAACAACTCCTTCGAGACTGCCACCTTCTAGGAGAGCTGGAAGCACGCCGAGATCAACGCCTGACTCAAGAAACCCAAGGTGGACCCCAAGGACCTCAAGAACTTTCGGCCCATCTCCCTACTCCCGTTCCCGGTGAAAGTCATCGAGAAGATTGTCAACTGGCAATGACCTCCTTCCTCGAAGAGAACAACATCCTGGACCAGTCCCAATCCGGATTCCGCAGCAATCACAGCACCGAAACCGCCCTCATCGCTGCCACCGGTGACATCAGGGCCCTGCTGGACAGCGGAGAAACCGCGGCCCTCATCCTCCTGGACCTTTCGGCCGCATTCAACACTGTATGCCATCACACCCTATGCACACGCCTCCACAACGCAGGGATCTGTGACAAAGCATTGGACTGGCCACCTCCCTCCTCACTGGCAGTACCCAGAGTGTCCGGCTCCCTCCTTTCCGATCTAAAGACACCAAGATCATCTGCGGAGTACCCCAAGAATCGTCCCTCAGTACGACACTCTTCAATGTCTACATGGCACCGCTCGCCAACATCGTCCCATCACACGACCGCAACATCATCTTATACGCCGACAACATCCAGCTGATCCTCTCCCTCACCAAGGCCCCCACCACCACCGAAACCAACCTCCATGAAGGAATGAAGGCCATCACTGAATGGATGAAGAACAGCCACCTGAAACTGAACTCGGCCAAGACGGAGGTCCTCTTCATCGGTTCCACCCCCTCCACCTGCGACCACTCATGGTGGCCGGCCACGCTTGGAGCTGCACTGACGCCCACTGATCACACACGCAACCTGGAGGTCATCTTTGACTCATCGCTATCAATAACCCAGGAAGTCAACGCCGTCTCCTCCTCCTGCCTCAACACCCTCTAAGCAAGATCTACAGATGGATCCCCACTGGAACCAGAAGGACGGTCACCCAAACCCTCGTCAGCAGCAGGCTGGACTACGGCAGCGCCCTCTATGTGGGAACCTCAGCCAAACTCCAGAAACTACTACAACGCATACAGAACGCCTCTGCATGCCTCATCCTCCACATTCCCCACCACAGCCCACCTGAAAGACCTGCACTGGCTCCCCGTCAACAAGAGGATCACCTTCATGCGCCTCACCCACGTTCACAAAGCACTCCACAACACCGGACCAGTTTACCTCAACGAACAACTCACCTTCTACACCCGAACGGCCAGCTTCGCTCCTCCGACCTCACCCTCGCCACCGTCCCCCATATCTGACGAGTGACCACCAGCTGCAGATCATTCTCCTACCTCGCTGCCAAGACTTGGAACACCCTCCCCACCCACCTACGACAGACCCAGGACCTGCTGACCTTCAGGAGACTTCTCAAGACCTGGATGTTCGAGCAGTAGCAGCACCCCCGCCTCCCCCCAGCGCTTTGAGACCCTCACGGGTGAGTAGTGCGCTCTAAAAATGGATATTGATTGATTGGTTGAAGGGTGCCCTGGACAATGGTTTCACCCATAAGAGGGAGCCAAGGTTTATTAACCAGCGGTATTGCAGGAGAATAAATGACATCACCGGCCAAGAGTTAACGAAGTCTCCTCCACACACACCATGTTGTAATAAAGGTTTGGATCTCCAAGGAGTCTAGAGGGATGCCCTCAGGGTCGGACTGGTCATAGAGGGCACTGGGCATTTACCCGGTGGGCTGCCAGGGTTTGGAGCTGGTTTTGGGCCCTTGGGGGCCGATCTAGTTACAGGGACGTTTTTGCAGCATAGCTGCAATTTCGACTGCTGTAACAAAATCGTCAGAAACCGGCCCTGGTAAACAGCTCAGCCGCACCCCTAAACCCCTTGGGGCTGGCCTGCACTGTGCCAGAACCGGTTTTGGGTCCCAGTCCGGTCCTGGATGCCCTTTGGCAGTATAGATGAATGTAAGAGACCCCTCAATTGGTCTCTCTCTGGCTTCAGGTAGGGGATACACACATCTGAATGATACTAGTGAAATTAATAGTGAAATTGAGATGCGGTGTAGTAAAGGTGGCGATCTGGAACTTCAAAGCAGCCTCGTTCGTAAGAAAGTATGAGAGTGTCCCAGCATATATGGGGTGTGCGGCCAGCCCAGATATGTTGTGTAAGTAGACTACGGAGGTAATTAAAAAAGTTCTGTGAAAGATGTATAGAAATGTGTAAGAAAAGGTAAAGAAAGCGAGGCAGGACCACCATTTTGAAAATTGCTACACGACCAGACATGGAAAGAGAATTTAATTATTTAAATTGTGAAGTGAAAAAGAAATTCCCACTGTATAAATTAGAAAATTCAGTGCAGAAGGGATGTGCAAATGTAAATGTATGTTCCAACATCGGTGCAGAAAAGCATTAGCTGTGGATGTGACCCGCAGTCTCTCTGAATTGCCTGCTCTTTAGGGATGCAATCATGCTTGCAGACCACCGGCCTGCTTGCAAGCGTGGGTGCTCGTGATACCCAATGGTGCATGTATACGTCACACACAGAGCCATCTGGGCCACTGCATCACATTCGGACACTTTGCCCAATGTATACACTGCAGTCGATTCAGAAAAGCGTTTATGGCACATGAAGTGATGCTACAGTAATACTACTTTATTTACTAATAAACTGCTTAGTAAAATGAACCTGAAATATTTAACTCCCTATAGTAAACGTGCAAAAGGGCAGAATACTTTCTGTGGGTACCAAATTTTAGATATTTTAGGGCAAATTCACAATGATTCACGTATGCACATCTGCTAACAAAGAAGTGCAACTGTGTGCCAGGTTTGGTGTGGCATTACTTTCCATTGCCAGAGCTTTCTTTATTCCATTCTTTATCTTTTTTTGTTCTCCTGATGTGTTTAAACTATGTCTTCAGAATATAATAGTTCACAGCTGATTGTTTCTTTGCTTTGCACCAATAAGAATCCTGAGATGTGCACTGATTGTTTCTTTTCTTTGCACCAATAAAGAAACCTGAGATGTGCACTAACATTAACAAGCATTGGCATAGCCAATAGGTCTCGCCTTTGGGACCTAATAAGTGTTTGGTTATGCAGCACAATATCCTTGGTGCAACAACATCAACTGTTGCATGGCTAAGCACTTGTAAGGTCCCAAAAGCGAGACCTATTGGCTATGCCAATGCTTGTTTATACATAATAGTCACCCCTAGGGTAGGCCCTGGACAGCCAAGAGGGCAGAGTGCAGTGTGTTTGTAGCTAGTAGGACCTTTACCATAAGACTACATTGCGCACACTGTCAGACATTTCTTCTTTATAAAACGAATCTTAGGATGTGTACATGGGATGCACAAAATCACACCCTACAGCAGTTTAAGAACAAACATTTACAATGCAATGGTCTCGGCATTATTAAAGGTAGAGCTATTGGCTTTGCTCCTGACTTTTTTTTTTAAATCATAAATAAATGGCATTGTCATTTACATTGCCAATAGCTTAATCGTTTGCATATGCGAGACCTATTGCATTAGCACCCACACACATAGTAAGTAGTAGAGTGAGTAGTTGATAGTGAGTAGGAGAGAGTTATTAGTAAAGAGAGTATTAGAGAGCGGCTAGTAAAAAGTGAAAGAGTGAGTATTATATAGTGAGAGAGTGAGGCAGGATATAAGTCCCTTGTAGGTTTATATTAAACACAATCGTTTTCTCAAGCACAGTGCAAGTGCTGTACAGGGGAAACCTAAACAGCAGTACCAGGCATTAGCAAACGATCACCTGAATGGAAATGTACAGATTTGTTTAATCCTGCACTTTGGCCCTGACAAATTTGGTGGAAACCGGATACTGTAAAATATTCAAAATATATATGTTCACAAACCTACGCACTTACTGCCCTCAACACTCTGCCCTCTGCCCTCAACACTCTGCCCTCAACACTCTGCCCTCAACACTCTGCCCTCTGCCCTCAACACTCTGCCCTCTGACCTCAACACTCTGATCTCAACACTCTGCCCTCTGCCCTCAACACTCTGCCCTCAACACTCTTCCCTCTGCCCTCAACACTCTGCCCTCAACACTCTGCCCTCTGACCTCAACACTCTGCCCTCAACACTCTGCCCTCAACACTCTGCCCTCAACACTCTGCCCTCAACCTTTTGCTTAGAATTTTGCCGCGTGTCCTGGCTTTTGATAGACACGGTGAGCCTAATGGGTGTTGCGCGCCTGGTTAGTATCATACAACGATCACACAGCGAACTAAGTCATTTAGTTGGCGCCAAGGCACAGTATCACATAGGAGCCGATAATCTAAAGGACATTGTCAGAGACTTTTACTGGGAGGAACAGAGGCCAGCCGTCCTCCATAAAGCGCCAAGTGGCCTCTAGGGCATGGTGTCCTTTGAGCCTCAATGGAAGTGAGTGCCAAGAACTCATGGAACCTTCGAACGCCTCCCGGTTTTTAATTGGTTTCGCGATCTGTAGGAGCCCTTGGGCATGTGACCCCAAACTCCTGGATGGCGTATACATGGTGGACTGCACAGATGGCAATCAAAGCCTTAGTTTACACGGACATGTGCTATTTTTCGCGCTTAGAAACAGTACAGGATGACAATATTAATAATGATTGTCAAGTCTTGTAGATCTATCGAGGTCTTATAAGTAACATTCTTCTTCATGCGCCAAGAGGCTATTATGGTGGTGGGGGGCACAATATAAATAAATAGAGTGCTGTATTATATAGCACAGACAAACCCCAGGGGGTGGTCTATTCTCGCTCCCTGTCTTCGGGCACATATATTTTTCTTTTGGAAGGGGCGGTGGGGAACTAGGCTGTCAGCAGCATCCTGAATCAGCAAAAAACTGAAGGCAGCGCAGCCCTAAAAAATCCAAAGAGCTGAAATCTGCGTGTGTGTGGAGGGGGCAGGGGTTGTGTTTGAAACAATCATGAATTTAATCTTTGTTCCAGACACACACCTCCCTCTCTATAGAGGAACCTGTGGCACCAGCGCAGGACTTACTCATTGCACGGTGGGCTTTGGCCCGTGCAGCCTGTGCGAGGACTCCTCCGGTGAACAACGTCAAGGGCCAAAGGAGGCCTAGGTGGAGGGGGGATGTAAACTATTTATTATCTTGGCACCTCACACACCCCCACAAATGCCACCAGACCTCGGCAAAGCCTTTCATTCACACATTTGTGTTTCAAAGTTACCTCTTCTGCCGGGCGGATTTCTAGATTTCTGCATTCACTGCCCTCGTAAACATCCCTTGCCTCCCGGTGTGAATGTACAAGCCGTTAGCACGTTGGTTTTTTTGTCATTGCATCGAGGCTGTATTAAAATAAATAATAGACGTATCCATACAGATTGAGGAGCGATGTTGCGTCTCCTGTTTAAGTTTTTTAGTAAAGACAACGCACATTTGAATTTAAAAGCGTGGGATCTAATCCCACTTTTTTTTTTTGCAGTTTTATATACCGTGAACTTAGAGCGCTTCACATGAGCACCTGTTATGTTACACAAGGACACATTTATTTCTTGGTAGGCGCAGGGAGATTATGTAATCACAGAATGCTGAGCCAACACTGAGGCTCGAACCCGGTTCCCCAGCTTCAAAGTCGGCAGCTCTTGCCGTAAGGTCACATCCTCTTCCCCAACGCATCGACAACTGACCCATGATGATTCTGGACGAGTCATGTAATTCGACCACGGCGCCAACTTGCCATGCAGTTTTGCCTCCCCAACTCCCCCAAGAAATGATGTTTGCAGCTCTCATGCGTTAGATGCTTTTGCTACATGACTCAAGTTTTCTGTGCAACGCTACAATGCTTCTCGGGGCCATGACGTCCACATATGAAACTTCATTATTCACAGCTACTTACAGGGTGATCTGAAGCAAGGCGAATCCTTACTGTTAACAAATATACCCTGAAAATGCATCAGCCCAACTTTTTATTTGCAACGAAACAGGCAGCCGGACTTCCGTATATTTTGCAGCGAGCTCCGGTTATGTTAACTGTTTTCCCTATAAACAACCAGGCTGACACGGAGTATATCACAGATATAATACCTTCTTTATTGAGAGCCTGCAGTCTCCTAGCCACGATTCCCAGCGGTTATTACGGAGCTCCTCCGAGTAATGGTAGGCAGAGAGGTGGCGGGGGAGGGGCTGGGGGAGAGAGAGCACTGTGTATACCAATGCAGAGGGAAAAGAGGCGGAATGCGGCATGAAGGCAGCGTGATCATCACCTCAGCAGACAAGTCACAGGCACAAACCAAACAAAAAAGCATTGGAAATAAACGGGGGCAGAGGCAGAGGCTCGATGCTCAACGTCACTGCGGTGAAACAAAATGGCGGCCGCAAGCTTCAGATTTTTTCGGCATTGGGGGCGTGGTTTTGCTGTTTTGAGTGACAGACAACGTCACTGTCTAAAGAACAGCAAAACTTACGCCCCCAAATCCGAAAAAGACGGAGCCTATTCGGAGGGACAGCTCTCTCCTCCAATGGCTGGCCTCCGTTTAGGAAGCCAGCCAATGGAGGGAGAGCCAAAAAGAGGGAGGGATAAAGCAGCCCTCTTACTGACAATAAATCTCGGACTTACGGTCTTACCTCGACCTAATAAGTACCAGGAGGAAGCGGCCACAAGAACGTCAGTCAAGACAGCCAGTCACTGCAACGCCAAGTTTCCATAATTCTGTCACAAAGCCGAATACACACTTCAGTGCTTCTGACGTTTTATGCTACTTTAAAAAGATAAATGTGTACCTCCATGCCAGTACAGAAAAGAACAAGACATGTTCAGTGTTCAGTGTTCCAATATTTTTTCCTTAAAATAATGATTTTTCAACCTTTTATTGTCTGAAAAGTAAAGGGTAATATTTGTATATAATATTTGTAAAGCGCATCAATCATCCCTAGGGATATCACGGCACTGGGACGGAACTTAGAGCAAAATTCAGTTTGATTTAAAAAAAGATCATTATCTAGGAAATAAGGTGGTTTTCAGTTTTTTTCTGAACAGCAGATGGTCAGCTGTCAGACAAAGATCCAGTGGTAAGTTGTTCCAAAGAACCGCAGCTACTTTGGAGAATAATCGATCACCCATTCTAACCTTTGACGTGCGTTTGACTGATGCAAGGGCCAAATGACATGATCTCAGGTTTCGTGGGGGAACATGCAATTTCAACTTATCTAGCAAGATGTGAGGTCCATTTTTATGCAAGGTTTTATGCGCAAAACACAGGAGCTTAAAGCTAGCTCTCTGACGTACTGGTGACGTAATGGTACCATTTAGAGTTTAGTAGATGCAAACGAGCCACCAAATATTGATGAAACTCCACCCCCTTAGCCAGTATGCTGTCCATACTTGTTAGAGGTTAGAGGTATGGTGGTCTATGCATCTTATCTTATCTTAATCAAAATGTATAAAGCCCACGGTCACCCGAAGGTTTCATGGCGCTGGTGCATCATGGGTTCTCTACCACTATGTCCACCATATCCAACACCCCATTGCGACCAAATCACTGCAAAATGGCAGACGGAGTGGCTAAACCTTGATGGTCTACCTGCCTTATTAAGAGTCGTTTGTTAAACAGTCAAGCAGTATCACTTTAGCTTTACCACAGAGCAAAACACAACCGAAATCAACTAAATAATGAACGTACCACGGTAAGAAACAAAATCCAAACAAGCAATAATGCCACCTCCACACCCTAGAACACCTTTAAATAGCCATGTGTGTACCAGAAAAAAGACCCGGGCTTGTCAATACCATGATTTTGCAGATGCTTTTTGGCACTGAACATATTCCAAAAATGTGACGTATGAGGAAGACCATAGTAAATAATATCAGTGAAGCTGCCACCCTAATCCCCAACATTGATGTGTCCTGCCGCAGAAAAAAAGGATAAGGGGACCACCTGCCGTGCCAGCAAGGGAGAACCGAAGCAGTGTGCTTCTATGTGTACACCTCACCCCCAAAAGCTGCTGTGTAAGAGGCGGCACTTCACCTGCCTGATGTGAAGCTGCTGACTGTTGGTGCGGCACTCTGCAAGTAGAAGGAATGAGCCTGCACCAAGCCAAACGTCCTGAGGCCGCACCTGTGCCAAATGCCCCCGGCGATCCTTCTGCAAAGACGCCCGCACGTGTTGGAACTCCCGAAACATCGGTTAAACTGCCCTCAGTCTGAAAGAAATGGCAACTGCAGTGCCATCTGTGGTGCGTTGTACGCACGTGCGCAAGGCCGCTGGCGCTGCGCACAGAAACGGACACGGGACACTGGTGTGCTCGTCCGCGTGGTCCGAACTAACCTCGGCCACGCCTCCTTTATTCTTATAGCCTACGCGGTGTGATGTCACACGCCCGCGTATACGCACGGCTACGTGCGTGATAAACTAGACTGCCGATAGACAGTCCCCGGACATTACATTCCTTTTAACCTTTCATTAAACAAAACTAGAGATATCAAATAGGATACATTCTGCACAACGGTTTGCTGATGACATTAAACAAAATGGCCGTGAGGCCTGTTACCAGTCCAGTGGCCAGTCCACAGCAAAGTCAGCCAGTTGCGAAGAGGGGGCCGGATTCCTCCTCAGTCCATAGCCGGCTGCCTCTCCGCGGAACAACGCCCTCCCCGGGGCATCCTGTTGGGGTGTCCCAACCAGTTGGGGCCTCACTGGGAGTCGGGAGCTGGTGGTTGTTGGTGTCCCCATGCTCCGGGGGCTCGCCGGTGGGCTAATCACTGGGGTGCCTTGTTCGCTTCCTGGCATGTCGTGGCGTTCCTCCGGTGAACAGGGCGGCTCTTGACCTGAGTCTTGACATGGGTGATCCTCTGGTTGCAGGGTGGCTTTCTTGAAGAATGCCACATTTCGTGTGACGGTTTCTCCTCCCCTGAGAGCTGTCACCATGGTGCCAGTTCGACGTGTGACTGTCCAGGGTCTTGGTTCGAAGGGGAGCCTGAATTTGCTCCCGGGATATCGGTCCTTCACATAGACTTGATCTCTTTCTCGAATGGAGGGTTCCTTGGCCCTGCGTCGGAAGCTAGCATAGTCATTTGATCGCCTCCTGTTGGTCAGGGTCCGTCGGGGGCTTATTTTGGCTGGAGTCCAGGAGTGATGGTTGGGGAGCGTGTCTCGGACTATCCTCCCCATTGCTGACGGGCCTGGAGCGGCTTCAGTGGTGCGATGAGGTGTGAGCCGGTACTCTCTCAGGAACGTGTAGATCGCTTTCTCCAATGGGGCCTCCTCAGCGTGGGCGATGCGGATGACTTTGTTTAGAGTGCGCATAAACCGCTCGACTTCCCCATTGGCTTGAGGCCACCTGGGGGTCACTTTCCTGTGCTGGATTCCCCACTCTTTGAGGTAATCGGCAAACTCTCGTCCCTGGAAGGGGGGCCCGTTGTCCGTCTTGACTCTCTCGAAGATGCCATGGGTAGCGATGACCTTCTCGAACTTGGCTACAACCTCTTTGGCGGTGAGTGCTGTGATTATTTCCACTTCGGGGTACTTGGTGAAGTCGTCCATCATGACGAGCATGTATCTGCCATCTGGAAGGTGTCCGAAGTCAGCACTGACTTGTTCCCACGGTCTCTGCGGATTGTCCTCGGTGAACACCGGGGGTGGGCAGTCGGGTTGCCCAGCTGCTTGGCACCATTGACATTCTTTGATGGCTTGCTCCACCCGGGTGTCCATGTTCCGAAACCACACTTTTGCTCGGAGTCTGCTCTTGGTCTTTACCACTCCTTGGTGTCCGCGGTGAGCCAGCTCGATCGCTTGTTGGGTCAGGCTCGCTGGCATGACGATCCGAGGTCCTCGTAGTAGGCATCCTTGGCTGTCCACCGACAGTTCGTCTCTCACCTTTAGAATGGTCTCTAGGGCAGTCTTTGCTTGGGGCGTCCTCTTGTTCAATGATGATTGGAGGGTCTTCCATTCATTTGCCTGCACTGCAGGGACTACCAGTTGGAGGATTTCATCTCTGCGGGTGGCTTTGATGATCATGTCCATGCTCATGGGGAGTGGTCTTGATCGTTCCAGTATCACCTGTACGTACTCTTCTGTCTCGTCGACGTCTTCTTTTTCTTTGGAGGTTGCTGCCCTGGGATGCCTAATGAGGTAGTCCGCCGGGTTGGTCGCTCCCAGTTTGAATTCTAGCTGGTAGTCGTACTCCTGGAGTTGTAGGATCCATTTCTCTATTCTGGGTGGTGGTTTGGAGACCGACCCTCGGAACAGGGGGAGAAGGGGCTTGTGGTCTGTCGAGACGGTGAAAGGATGCCCATAGACATACACATGGAAGTGTCTGCACGCCCAGTGTATGACGATCGCCTCTCTCTCGATTTGGAAGTATCTCTGTTCGGTCTCTGTTAACGACCTGCTGGCGTAGGCGATGGGTACCCAGTCGTCGGTCCCTCTGCGTTGGGTCAGCACCGCTCCTAGGCCGTAGGGACTGGCATCCACGGCGATATTTGTAGGCTTGGCTGGGTCGAAATATGACAAAGTCTGTTCGGCCGACAGGGCTGTTTTGGTGTTCTGGAACGCCGCTTCTTGTTCCTCTCCCCATAGCCAGGGGGTGGTGGATTTGGTGAGGTCTCGGAGGGGCCAGGTGAGATTGGACAGGTCCGGGATGAACCGCCCACAGAAGTTCACCATTCCGAGGAAGCTCCGTACTTCCAATATGTTCGTCGGTGCTGGTGTCTCCTGCACGTCCTTCACCTTGTCCGGGTCCGGAGCAATCCCTTGGTCCGAGAACGTGTATCCGAAGTAGCTGATCCTATTCCGGAGGAACTGGCACTTCTCGCGGTGCAACGTGAGACCAGAGTCTTTGATTCTCTGCAGCACGCCCCTCAGTCTTCTGTGATGTTCCTCGACTGTGTTTGAATAGATGAGTAGATCATCGCTGACATTTAGGACTCCCGGGAGCCCGCTCAGGACCTCTCTGATAGTGTTTTGGAAGACTTCCGCGGCGCTCGAGATCCCAAAGTTGAGACGTCGGTATCGCCGGAGCCCCACATGGGTAGAGAAAGTGGTGATGTATCGGGAATCCGGATGCAGGGGCAGCTGGTGGTAGCCTGACCGGAGGTCCATTTTGGAGAACCACTTCGCTCCGTTCAGTTCCCCCAGGATGTCGTCGATGGAGGGCGTCAAATGTCGTTCCCTTTTCACTGCCGCGTTGGGTAGGCGCATGTTGACACAGATGCGGACCTGTCCGGGCTGTTTGGGTTTTCGCGCCACCACGATCGGCGATACCCACGGTGTGGGACCACTGACTTTCTCGATGATCCCTTGGCGTTCAAGAGTTTCCAGTTCTTGTTCCACTTTCTTCCTCAGGTGGAACGCTATTCTCCGGTGTCTGAGGGCTACCGGCTGGATGGATGGGTCTTTGTGAAGGGCTACTTCTTTGCCTTTTAGACATCCTATGCCTTGGAATGTGTCTTCGAATTCTTCAAGGATGGTATCGAGTTCTTCTTCCAGCACCGCCATCGTGAATGAGATCAGGTGGAGGTCTTCGGCTGCCTGCCCACTGAGAAGCATGCCGCTGCCCTCTTTGGTGACGTAGATGGTTGTGGCGACCTTCTGGTCTTGGTGGTGCACTTCCGTTTGGAAGCATCCAGTCAGAGGGATCGGGATCTTTTGCCCATATGCGAAGACGCGGATCTTGGCTGTCTTCAGGGTCGGCTTGTCTCGTAGTTGGTTATAGACGTTTGCTGCCAGAAGTTCAATTGAGGCTCCCGTGTCTATTGTGGCTCTCACCTCTTGGTTGAGGATCCTTATTTGGCATTTTGGGAGGCGCCTCTTTTTCCGCAGGGGTTGGTCGATGGCGAAAACGTAGTGGACTGGGTAGGTGTTGGAGTCGTCGTCCATATCCTCACTGTCTGGGCTGTCTCTGATGGCATGTGCTGCTTCAGGCTTTTGTTTGGACGATCGGCAGACTGACGCGAAGTGGTTCATTCGCCCACACGAGCCACATTTCTTTCTCAGTGCTGGACAGTCTTGGGCACGATGAGGCGCGCCGCCACAGTAACCACACTCTTTTCTGCGCTCTGGTGGTTTTCTTCGTCCGAAATGGCGTTGTTTCGGTCGGACAGCGTGGACCTGTTCGGCTGTGTTTACCTGTTCTATTTTGACTGGTCTGTGGAGCGCCGCTTCCATGTGTGATGCTCTCGCTTGTGACAGTTCCTTGGATCGTCCAAGCTTCAAAATGTCCGCCAACGGTTTTCCATCTTCTTGGAGGATCTTCACCCTTAGATTGGAGGAGTAGCAGCCTTGTATGATCTGGCCTCGTATCTCCTCTTGTTCGTCGCGGAAACCGCAGGTGCTGGCGAGTTCTTTGTGTCTGCCATGGAAGGCGTCGAGTGATTCTTCCGCCTCTTGTCGCGCTTGCCGGAAAATGAACCGTTCATAGTCTTTACTGGCCATAGGCTCGAAGTGAGCGTTGTAGATCCTGTGTATGTCCTTCCCACCGAGATGAAGGAGAAGCGCCCTGCGACGTTCTCTCGCCGTCCCAGCCCCTTCAAAGTAGAACTGTAGGCGTTCGGTCCAGTCCTTCCCTTGTGACGCCAGGGACGCCGGCGCGCCGTCGACCAGAAACGGCTCAATGGGTGGAATCGCCGCCATCTTCCAGCGCTTGGGGTCCTCCCTCGCCGTGCAGGGGCTGATGGAGCAGTGACGCAGACAGCAGCAACAGTCCTGACAACCACGTCGGTGGTCACTCAGAGCGCCCTGGGACTGGAGTGGGTAGGCAGAGGCTGGGTCTCAAGGGGGCCGCCGAGCACCAGGGGCGGGCCGGCCGTGTGATAGGGTGAACCAGGCCAGCTGCGGGCCGCACGTGCACCTACCCGGTGTCTCCAGCGATGGACAGTGACTGCGTCCAGTTTGCCCGTCTCCTGTCCCTCCGCGCTGCAACTCCAGAGTCGGGCGAGCGCGGTACCGGGGGCCGCCGGTGGAGGGCGCTGCCATGCGCTATCGGCGTTGACTGGGGCAGACGGGCCGGATCAGGCATCTCGCACATGGGTCTCCGTCCTGGTTGCCTCACAGCACGCCGCCGTGGGGGGGATCGCAACTGCAGGCAGGGCTGCGCATGGGTACTTAAATTTCCCTCGTCGCCATTGTGGTGCGTTGTACGCACGTGCGCAAGGCCGCTGGTGCTGCGCACAGAAACGGACACGGGACACTGGTGTGCTCGTCTGCGTGGTCCGAACTAACCTCGGCCACGCCTCCTTTATTCTTATAGCCTACGCGGTGTGATGTCACACGCCCGCGTATACGCACGGCTACGTGCGTGATAAACTAGACTGCCGATAGACAGTCCCCGGACATTACACCATCTACTGGCCGTTTCCCTGCACTGTGTTTAAATAAAAGATGAGCAAGGCCCGGCCCTCAGCTGCTCCCCGCTGTATCTCATCTCCTGCGCCTGTTCCTCCAAACTAGCCTATGAGGAGCCTTACAACCGCAGAGTCAGTAAAGCTCTCAGCATCCCTTCATGCGGTTACAACGCCCCTAGCCGTTGCTTGTTACACCGCACATGCCCGGGCGATTACTGGCAAAACAGTGAGGGGAAAAGTAAGTCCAGATGGAGCAGACATTTGTACAAAGACAAGCCTCCCTGCATCACAAGCTCCTATGGTACCTCGCAAACCTGAGTGCAGGAGGCGAGGCCTCGTTCATCCTCCGGGCCGGAGATCTGCCTAAACAAAACAGAGACGCGAGCAGTATCCACAGCACGCCCCCAGGTGGCAGTATACAGCCCCTGAATTGCTGCTACAGCAAAAAAATAACAAGCATTGGCCGCGCGTGAGGTCTGGAGGGGGAGAAGCGGGAGTTGAGTGCGCGCTCGGCCAATGCACACAAAAACAAGCATTGCGCACAGGCGCACATGAGGGGGGATGCGGCCGAGAGCAGGCAGCGTTTCGCTTCGGGAGCGTGCAACCAAATGGTGCTGCGCGCTCTTGCAAGGAAATCGCCAAAACGTGCAAGCGATGCATTGAAAGCAATGCAACATGTGCACGTTTTTGCCTGGAAAGCTGCATCCATCTCAGGAGGTCTCTTTCCTCTGCAACGCATGCGCTTTGCGGACGCGAGATCTAAAAATGTCCCCGTGCTCTAAGTCCACCTGCTTGCTAGGATGCACCAGCACTTCTTTTTAAATGGTAATTTCTTATTGCAAGCATGTGACATGCCACATTTACACTGTGGCGTCCTTTCTCTTCTTCTTTTCACTGTTGTGGGATATGCTTGCTATAAAAAAATATATAACCACTGCACCAGCTTTCCAAGGCCACACCAATCGGTTCTACCAACGCTTGTTTATAGAATGCTATATGAGTACCATGAATTCACAAGACAAAACAAAGGACATTTGTAAGTTACTCCTAGGTGAAGATAAGTGATAAATTGGTTCTCGTCACATTTGTCCTCTCCTGGTTCCAGGGTGGACAATTTGGTGTAACTATTAGATAACATTTTGTACCATGTTCCCAGTGTATAGGCCTCTTTTCCCAGTGTTTAATCCGTCGGCGTTTCTTACAACAAAGTCAGTAGCAATCATGAAATCGGTCCTGGACGATGCCCTCCTGGGCTACCATTGGACACTTCTGTCATATAAGGTCTGCGTTAAGGCAGCAACATGCATTGTGCCTTTGAGAAAGCACTCACTCGTGCCTTGGAAGAAGCAAAATGCCATGGTTTGTGTATGTACAGGAAAGTGTCCCTTCCTGTACATAGACAATCTTTTTTTTTAAAAATCCATTTTGTCACTTTCATGGATTGTTTATGTGCAGGAAGGGACACCTTCCTACACATAAACAATCCTCTTCTGCCTCTCTGGTGCAAGGGTGCCTACGTTGGCGCTAAGTTTCTAACGTAGTGCCATTGTAGGGGGAAACGCAAGGCTGCGCCACATTCTTGTAAATATGTTGAAGCCTTGCGTTTCAGAAGTGGCGGGGAGTGGCGTTAAGCCAGGAAGGCTAACGCCTCTCCACACCTCTTCCTTGTACATAACCCTGAGGGTTTTCTGTCTTAATTCTGGGCCTGCCTTCTTTTTACGTCTCCCTTGTAAATAGGAGGCAGTGTCAATGGGTGTTGCGGTGGAACGCCCACTGCTACACCCATTACCCTCCCGTTCACGCTAAGCATAGCGTGAAAGGGGGCCTTATTTACAAGACAGCATTAAGCCACGTTAAGTGGCTTAGCGCTGCCTTGTAAATAAGGGGAGGTCCCTATCGCCATCACAATGTCATTGAAAGTGACGTTGTGATGGCGATAGGGGCTTGTTTACCACTGCATTTCACACGCCTTGTTAACGCTGCGGCAAAAATAAACGTGAAAAATATTGCGGTCTGCAGTATATTACTGTCTCTCGAGTCTCCCCTCAAATGCACTCCCTGCTTTCACACTACTGGACTATATTTCAGAATTTCTGCAGCCTGCCTGCAATCTCGTGTAATAGCGTAAGTGCTGCAAATAACTCTCTACTGGCTTTTAACATATCAAAAGAATGCCCCATGCGGGTGTAATCTTCCTATAAGTATCCAGACATTGCCTTGTGGCACAGATGAAAGACACAGAGGCGAGGAGGATGCTTTTCCAAGCGGCAACGTCCGTGTTTATTTTAAAGATGGTAAAAACCTGTGTTGATCTGCAAGGAAGAGAAAAAAAACATTCTATTATTTGCTGGTTTAAGGAAGCTGCTTACATCACTTCATTACAGTAAACTGCACTCTGTGCTTCTGAAACGACGGAATCAGCAAATCCCATCCACGGTAGCAATTTGTGAATGTTCCTGTCAATGATACGTCCTTATACCTCTTTACAATGATGTAGTGCCCCCGCTCAGCAAAATGAGAATAAATGACTTATCTGCTTAATCGGGGTGTTGCGGAATGGGGTGTGGGAGAAGTATAGAGGAACCATTACGATAACATTATTTGTAATCCCCTCATAACCTCAAAACTAAAAACCCAAACTTACCCATAGTGCTAAAGAGGGCATGCACGCCTATTCTCAGTCGCAGCTTTTCCATTAAGGTCAGACCAATAACACTGCCGGGCCTAGGGGTATAGATATCATTGTACAAAAGGTACAGTGGCACTGGGACCCAGGGGGCCTCAGGGTTTCACTGAACCCTGACTTTTGTTGCAATTTACTACCCAGCCGGTGGACATGAGGTCCATTTTCCTTGCTTGTTCTAGGGCCCATGGCAATCTTGTTACACCACTACTACACTAACTCCAGTGCTTAATTTGCGCTGGTCTTTGCCAGTGCTCAGCACCAGTATGTATTTCTTAACACCTTCACGTAATTATCACAGTCTACCACATGCTGGCACTGTCAGCCTTGTTACAAGAAAGCACATCAGCATAGTGTTGAACAATGCAATTATCGTTTAAATATTATTAATACCAGAGCGCCCAGGACCTTGTTACAGCTTCGCCTGACCTAGAATAGTCCAAATTGTCACACAATAAGCAGTATTATGGTTAATAGGTAGCATTGGTACAGTCATTTGGCAGTGGGTAATGACGCTGCAGTGGCCTCTTGAGAATTATGTTGGGCCCTGGTATTTATTTGTATTTTACAACTTAAGCACTGACACTCACACATTACCCAAGCACACTGTTGCAGAGACAGCATGACACTGCAGCACTTTTCTACACAGCGAGGAAGTGAATGTACTGATGGGCAATGTATTAGTGAGTGGAAAGTCGGCCAGCTTTAAACATAGAGCACAAAATAAACGGAGGATGAGTAATAGAGAAAAGCAGGAGTGATGATGGAATGAAAGGTAGAAGGGGTCGATGTAGCCAGTGACGACTGGTGACATTTGAAAGTGGTGGGGCGCAAAAGTTCACGATGAGTGCCCGGTGGCAAGCGAGCGTACATAGCCAGCCTGACCATCACAAGGGAGATTCAGGGCAGTTCTACCCCAAGAAAATTTCGAAAAAAGAGTGGGCAAATAGTGCCTTTTCAAGCATATTTGAGAAAGCAAAAAGGTTAATAAAGCAGTTGTGAAACAGCAGCTATGCCATCAATAAAGAGATTTCATATGATAATGATGTAGGTAGCTTCTAATTCAGCATAACCACTGGGCTGTTAGGTTGTCTGACATGGCTGCCCATCTGTCTCTGCCCTGGCTCACCCAGCCCCCGCCTCCATCCTCCGGCCTACCAGACCCTACTGCTTTTGTGCTCTCCCTTCTCTCCACCTAGCATCTAAGCAGGTGCATCACTTTGTAAACCCCTGCGCTACATTATACCTGCGTCAGGTATAATGTATGGAGGGGGGGGGTCTTCCCACGTAAGTAAGCCTCGTAGAAGTGACACAGTGAAATCTACTAGATTTCACTGTGCCACTTCTAGGGTGCAAATGCGTCAATATCTTACGCCTGCGACTGACGCAGGCCCCTTCACATGGCCCCATGTGAAAGGACACATTGATGGAGTTGTGTCACTTCAGTAACACACTCCAGCAATGCATCACTTTTGCGCCTAAAGATACGTCAGAAATACTGATGTATCTGCAACTCCTTGCGACATGATGCATCATACAGTAAATATGACGCATCAATCATGTCGCAAGGAGGGCGCACTGGGAAGTGACGCATCCCTGCTTTCATGCAGCGATGTGTCACTTCTCATAAATGAGGCGCACTGTTCACAACAAACATACACAGAGTCTTGTACATGCAAAGAACTATCCAGAGAACTGTCAATCCGACAAACCTGCAGAACCATTCCTACAGTGCCGTAACTGATCTGTATCATCCGTAAAATTCCCTGCTCACAACTCCCTTACTCCACACAGGCATTCGATTTGAGATTGCAAAAATGGCTTGTACATGAGGACTTCATACACATTTTCCTAGTGGGGCACTCTGGATGCACTGTGGCACAGACTACCTTAGAGCATTCCTAATGTTAGTCTGTATTCTTTCTGTATCCACACAAAGGAAGGAAACAGACTGATAGGCAGCAACAACATCAAAATATAAAGAAGAGGGGAGAGGAGTTGGCCTAATGGCTAGGGCCGTCCAGCTCGAATTTGGGAACTGGGTTCGACTCTCGGCAATGACTCTGAACATACCGTGATTCTGGGCAAAACACTTAATCTCCCCGTGCCTAACAAAAATGAATGTGTGTCCTCAAGTAACGTAACTGGTGCTATGTAAAGCGCTCTGATACCCGATTCGGGTCAAGTTTGCGCTATATAAAACTCTGCAAAAAAAAAGAGTGCAAAATAAGTAGAGACAACATTATTGAGGAAAGGAGGCAGTGAGGACTTTAGCTTTCCATTGCTCATGCCAACATAAACATTCTACTGTGTTACTTCTATTCGGTAAGATAGCTGAGCACAGGCTGCAGTGATTTACATCAGAACCTGCGAAATAGTTCGGACACAGCTGGCACTTCTCAGCTTCTCACTCTTTTGTGAATCATAAAATGACTTTCAGTGGAGTAACATAAGCTATATTACACACAGCTCATGAGACTATTCCGTACGTGGTGTAAGCTATTTAACACCATATCATCAATAAGGTTAACCAAAGCAAATTTTGTTGATCCTATTCATGTAAAGCTCCCACTGTCAAATGTCACCAGCCGCCACTGATTTCCTGTCTCTGTGACTTTGTGTATATTTCCAGGTGGCAGTTCGAATTACCATAACGCCAAACATTTGCTGTAGTCAAAATAGTTTTCAGGAATCTACTTCTCTGATCTAATCAGACATTGAAACACATCACCTACTTTAAATCCTCCATCGAAAAAGTAAAACATATGCCTTACAGACATGGTAAATAGCACATTCATGCGAGACAGCAAAATCCAGAGACCTTATTACTGTTTATTCTGTTGACAATTCAGGGGCATATTATCAAGGGGGTTTATCTCTGCTTTTTTGGCTTTAAAAGCCAAGAAAGCGGAGATAAAATTATCTCCCTATTACCCGGCTGTCGCTAACACCAGTTAGCAACAGCTAGTAGGAGATGGCGACCATCTTGGGCCCCGCTTTGTATGTCAGTGAAATTTATCACTAATGACATGCAAAGTGGGCGTGCCAAGATGTTAGCGACTGGAAACAGTCGCTAACATCGCTATATCCTATTACCAACTTTTGGAGATATTCGCGCTAAGCGCGAATATCTCCAAAAGCTAACACCTGCCCCTGAGCAGTTCTTAGCCATGTTATCCAATGGTAGGTGGATAACATGGCTAAGAGCATTAGCTCGGTAATGCATGAATATCGCTGACTTTTCAGCGATATTCATGCGTTTCGGCCGATTTTTATCGCTTAGGAGATAAACCTTGATAATAGCAAGGTTCCTAAAAGATAAAAATCGGCGCAGCACGGCGGTAAAAATATTGCCGCTAAGCCATCATAGCGATAATTATCGCTAGTTGTTGGTAATATGCCCCTCAGTTCTGTAAAAAAGTAGCTCTTTCAATGAATACATTTAATACTAAACTGTAATAACAACCCACGTGTAAGTAGTGCGCCCTCTGCAGGGCTCTGTTGACCCGCAGGAGACGAGTTCGAATACTGGCAGGCACGCCTAAACTCCCATGCTTCTGATGATGATACATGTAATACAGCGTAGTAGAGAAGTAAAAAATGTTTGTGGTTAAAGCTTTGCAAACGTCCCAATTTTTGCTCCATTCAACGCTGGCAAAGTTTGACGGATTCGCTTTACTTTTCTTAGTGCTATAAATTTCTTTGCATAGGAATATCGGGGCATATTATCAAAGGGACTTTTCGCCGCTAAAGCGGAGATAATGCCATCGCCCTATTAACAAGGCAGCGCAAACATGCATTCGCACATGTTTGCTGCCTTTTCAGTAACACCTCGCTTTGCATCGCTAATGAGATGCAAAGTAGCCGTATCTACAGGAAAGAACAGGGAAATTGATCGCTAACCGCACATCGCAGTATCAAAAAGACGGCCCAGACAATATGCTGCGAGGAAAAAAGCTGCGCTAACCGCTGACATCACCGAAAACTAACGTCTGGAAATGTACAGACTTAGCCATGTGCATAATGGTAGATGGATTGTAAGGTTACATCCACTTCTCCCTATTATCAACAATGCTGACTTCGCTGGTTTTCAGACGATATTGCTTTAAAACGCCCTATATCGAAGGTTTAACATCGCCTTTTAGCAAATCGTTGTAAATACGCCGGTAACACTAACGCCGCTAACACTAACACGGCAATGTGAACTGGCGATCGCTAAGCGTGATTTGCGATGATTACCACAGCCCCTTGTTGATATCCCCCATCATTTTGACCGCAGAGCAAAATAATTTTGACTCTCTTCTTGAACCTTGCCAAATCCGGAAAATGTATGCAGAATTTGACTTTGATAATTTACTTCTGCGTAGCCACTTTCTATGATGTAGGGATGTTTTTTTGGTGTTAAGTAAGAATATAGAAAATGAGACATAAATTGTGACAGAAGTCACAATTTTTATGCACAAAACGCTGTGTTGTGCAAATTTTGTGAAACTAACAAGATTTCAATAGAAAATTATGAAGGTTGCCAAATAAAACACAGTTGCAATTTCGCACACTCCTGAATGTCGGTGTGTGTTGGAGGAGTAAGTGCAGTGTCTTCAATCACAATACTGCATTGCATTGTTGTGATTGGTCAGGAGAGTCTAGGTACGCTTCCTGGCGATTGTTCGGCCAGACTCCCACAGAAGAGAGACAGAGCAGAGACTTGGGTTGCGGCGACAAGGTAAGTGTTTTTTTTGTTTATTTCATACATTCCCCTTAATTCTGCAAACTCCCCCACCCTGCCCACCACACCTGTATCCATGCCTGCTGACACTGACTTTAGCACTGGATATTAGTCGTAAAGTGCGCAGAGTCCTAAAGCCCCCAAAAAAATGAGCAAAAAAGTAGTACCAAGGTAAAAGGTTTGATGGAAGACCACCCTAATGATTTGATGAGGCCCTTTGAGGTCAAGCCTAGGTAGCGCACATGCGCTGTCCGTGACAAGCTGTATCTCCACGGTCAACTTTGGCTTGCCTATTGATTTCCAGTCCTTATTTTGTGTACCGTTCTGACATGTGGGCTTTTTTATTGGTGAATTGGTTGTATTTGCCCTTCCTTTGTGTTCTTGGTTCCCACCCTTGGCGACTGGCCCTACGTCTACTCTTCACTCCTGTCGATTTAGGCTTGTTGCGGCGCACAATTTTTGTTTTTCCTCTTGCTCGTGTTTTAGGAATGTAGGGGCATATTATCAAGGACCGGTGTTAAAATTATCACCATTTTATTGGCAGTTTCCTGCCAATAAAATGGAGATAATGGGCTTGATAATACGCCCTTGTTAATTCCCATAGAAGCCCATGTTCTGATGTTAACATGGGCTTCTATGGGAATTAGCAAGGGCGTATTATCAAGCCCATTATCGCTGTTTTATAGGGAGTTTCCTGCCGATAAAATGGTGATAATTTTAACACCGGTCCTTGATAATATGCCCCGTAGTTTTTTCTGTGTTTGGTGAACGAAACACATAAACACACTCTGCTGGTGGCATTAGGAACTAGGTGAGTAGGGACAAGTTTCTACAATTAAATGTATTTTTAGCCCATATGGCTTTTGTTATGTTAGCACATGTAGCTTAATTCACGAAGATAGTTTAACCATTGCTTCAACAGTAGTTGTATCAGCATTTGTAATTTTGTTTAGGTGCTACTTGTTTTCGATTGCCATTGTTTAAGTTTATTTGTTATGATTGGCATGTTTTTTTTTTTTTAGGGGAGAGCCAACGCCAAGATTCAAACCCGGTTCTCCATTACCAAAGTCGGCAGCTCTGTGTTTTACACCAGATCCTCTCAGACCACCTAACTTGAAAAGCAAACTTGTTTTGATGAAAGCTGAAATTACTGAAGCTTGTTTATTCTGCTCCCTCTGTGTCCCAAAATACCGGACATAATCATCATGATAATGCTAATAATGATAATAAATAAACGAAGACAATTTTAATGTAGGCAGAAGAAATAAAGAAGAATGTCAATATTGGCTTTAGTGTCAAAATAACGTCATTTGGGGGATGGGCTTGTTTCAGGTTATATTCCTGGACTGGGCTTATTGTGGGCTTATTTTTTATGAACACTAGTACTTGTTCTGCGACTCTCGCAATTGTTATATTTTTGTACCACCACCGTTGCAAATGGAGGAAATTGGACCAGCTGGAATGAGGCAAGCACATTTGTGGGCTGTTACACATCGTTTGTGATTCATACAATCGTAAATGGTCCCACCTTTGAGATGTTCACTGTGTGTGTGTGGAGGTTGAGGGTGGGTCCGAGGATGCCGGTCTGTTTTGCACTGCTCTGTAGGTGTATGGGTGTGCTGCACGTCTATTCCGCCATTGACCCACTTCTTCGGATGGTATGGGTGTTACGCCAGGCACTGCTTGCCTCAGAAGAATCACTCTCTGAACACATGTGGGCTGCAGATATTTGACTGTTTTTTTTCTGTGTGCATTATTTCACCCTCCCCCGCCGATTCACCTGCTGGATTAGTTGGTGCACTTGATGGCTTCATTGAGGGTCTGCATGTCCAGGGTTGGTCTTCATTTTTGAGGTGAGAGAAGCAGCTTTGACAGGTGTGAGGGTGATCATGCCTCAGACAACATATCTACACCCCAAAAACCTCGGCGGTAAGAGGTCTTTGCTTGTTTTGGAGAAGGAGCGCTGCTGCATTGCATGCAACTCAGCTGTGGGTTGGAATCGGGGCGGGCATTCGTTCCCTGGCACCCTCGTTCCCTGGCACCCTCCACTGACAGTCAACGTGAGATTTCCCACCACCAAATGTGCTAAAAAATGTATTTAATCACAGGGTGATACTCTGTTACATGGTCACATGATGATGTGTTTGTAGGTGAAACATGGAGGCTGTGCTCTGAGATAATGTGCTATCAGATCATGGGACGTGTGCACACTGTGTCCTATGTGGTATGTTTAATCGGCAGTATTCGATCAAAAATGACTCTAGTTTATGAAACATTTAGTTAATAGTTCACATATCGAAAGGATGCCCAAAAGCTTAGATTTATAGCACATAGTGCTTGCTTTAAGTGGGCTGGTACTGTCCGGATCTGAGTACCAGCATTTCTTAAATTGAATTTGAAAGGGAGAGTACCTGCACTTCTTACCACAGCTGCAAAACGTTGAGGGGGAGAACACCAGCAGTTTTCAGGAGCATACAGGTACTCAGAATGGTCAATACCTGCACTTGAATGTTTCTATTTAAAACACTGAGCACTGTGGATAGTATAATCCGCTTTACAAACGCACTCAACCAAGAAATTGACTCTAATTCTGGCCTTTCCGGGGGTCATGAATGCGACGAGCAGCTAGGTAATTTACTCATTGTTTGCCTTCTGTTTTGAAGGTCAGTCTGGGGTCGGAAGAGAGACTGGCAGGCTCGCCACTCAGCCTTTCTTACTCCATTATCCGTACCATGCATCCATAAGCAGTCGGGTCAGTCGACTGTAGTTGTATATTCTGAGGAACTGCCGGTGTTGGAGCGGAGGCTACTCTCAATGGCAAAGGTCATTGCCCCAAACCTTTGGCTATTGCAAGTTGCATGTCGAGCAAAGTCTGCCACACTACCTCAGCACTGTTTCAGGGGACTTGCGTCTAACTACCAGATCCACAAAAACATTTAACAGCCTTCGAAGAAAGTTTCCCATTCTCTAATGGGACGGTGCATACAGCGGAAGCTCTTCTGATTGGTCACTGGAGTGCTTCATGGTCCTTACAGACCTCCTACTGCCCTACTGCAGAGAAGGGTTGAGACAGGTTGCATCGGTGTCGAGGCAGACACTGTTCCTCTGCTGCTTGCCACTGAGTATGTAGGGGGCCTGTGATGTGGCCTGCTTGACAAAAGCCCTGTATGTTGAGCGCAAGATCTTTCGTTCTGACTCTTTCTTCTTTTAAGAAAAGTTACTTTACGTACTCACATTCACTCACTCTCTCATTCGCTTCTCCTATCGTTCTCTCAACTACAAACACACACAATTTCTTATTCTACCTCTCTCTCTCTCTTTGTTGTTTATGTTTCCCTGTCACCATTTCTCCTTCCTCTGGGTATCAATCTTTCTTTTCCATTTCTCTCCACAAATAATAACTCACTCTGTCTTTCTCACATATACATTTCTTTGCCTCTACACAGACCCTCTTACCTCACTGTTTATTCTCTATCTCTGACCTTAATACTTATATATATATATATATATTACATTATACTAATTTGAACACACTGTCCACACAGTTTATAATATGCCCCATTACCACAAATACAGTTTGACCTGGGAACAGCGCATCTCTTCAGTCTCCCCTACTACCCATTTCCAACTATTATAATAATTCAAATACAATTTCCCAACATCCACCCTCCCATTATTTATATCTCCCCTCAAAAAAATAATATATAACGCTTTTGGAATTGTGACCAGCATCGTTAAGGAATATTGCCCAAAAATATACCCATACGCAGTCCACAGAGGTGGACAAAACGCGTTGGCTGGTTTTTAAAGGATTTTTTGAGAAGATTAAATAATACTCTGGACACAAATTGACTAGATGGATTACATATTTTCGGAAATCACTTTATGGTGGTGCATTTCACAATTGTGAAAAAATAACTTTGGTCAGTTTGATCACTTCTTGGGAACAGCGGGAGAAGTGGAGATGCACATCAAATATTTGAATGCGTTTTGATATGGACTATAAATGGGGAATCTTTCAGGGAGGTGCGGTTGCATTATAGGCTTGCTGTTTCCATTTTTTGGTGTTACATTGGTAAAGCCAATAGCTCTAGCTCAACACCTAATAGGCCCCAAAGGCAAGACCTCTTGACTATGCCAATGCTTGGCTTTCTTGAAGTTTTTTGTAGTTCAGGGTTGAGGTTAAGGATGGCTCCTCTCCCTGTTCCCCCCACAAGAACCATCTCAAACTTCCTGACATATTAGTTCTTGGGTTGCCTGCTCCACCTTATGTGATGTTTTTCCGAAGCATTGCCTTTATCCGGAATAAATCTCTGGGCATGACATAGTAAAATAATTTTTCACCTATGGTGGAGATCTGTAACCCTTTAAATGTCAATGCAGTCCTAACACAAGAAATATTATTAGGAATTTTAATTGCAAAATTGTAACTTTAAATACATCCTTTTGGTATTCCCCTATTTTCTGAAATATGCTGGGAATTGCAATTCTGTTTAAATTAAAACATTGATAATGTAGGTAAGTGCCATTTATATTCAGTAGCATTTTGATTGCCGGAGCCTGTAGTATCACTTTTTCTGTTGGGGAAAGCATCAGGGGTAAAGCATCAGAACTGTTCGAAGGTGTCACACAATACAACACCCAACTCCATGCCACATAAATCCACTACACACAACACATTTCAACATCTCATAATAACATGCCACACAATTCAACTACACACACTTTTGCACCACTCCATGAAACACAATTTACAAACCAATAAAATAAACTACACATAATTAAACTCCGCTCCATACCACAAAATTCCAATTCACATAATACCACTCTGCTACTTAACTCTACTCCACTCCAAACCACATAATTACACTCCACACAACACAATTCAACTCCAGATATTTCGACTACACATAATTACACTTCAACGTACATTTCATGCAACATATTTACACTGCACCTATATTCATTCAATTCCAAAACACATAGTTACACTCTACAATGTCACATAATTCCACACAACACCACACAATTCAATGCCACATAATTCTGCACCACACAACATGATTACACTCCACATAATACCACTCAGTGCCACAAAAGAAAACTCCACATAATTACACTCCACTGCGTGCAACATAAATGCACCCCACATAAATGCAGTCTAAGCCACATGCCAGCTATCCACACTAAGTCACTCCACACCATAACACATGACTCCAATTAGCATAACTTCGCTCAGTGCCACATAGTTCCACGCTACACAGTTCAAATCCACACATTTCCCATACATACCACATATTTCCACACCAAACCACATATTTCAAATACACAACACAATTCTACAACACACCACATACCTGCAATACACACCACAGGTTTACACATCATACCACAACTAATAATTCCAATAGAACCCACATAATTCCACTCCACACCACATACATCCACTACACTCCAAACCAAACACGTAGGCAAAAGACATTGTCATTCACAACGCCAATAGCGCTAACTCTCACAAATGCATGATCTATTGCATTGCAAACGCTTGTTATCTCTGAGATACCTAACACATCTGGACCTGTGGCTGAACCAGTGCTTAATTTGTAAAATAATAAGCCCCAGGGCTCTGACCAGGAGGCCACTGCAGCTTGCATCGCTGCCATAACAACTACTAACCACCTCTCTTGCATGTAAATACGACAGTTCAGATTATTCCAGGTCCCCAAAGCTAAAGGAGTGGCTGGGGAGGCAGATATTAGCAATTTTTATGTATATTGTATTCCTAAACTACTGTTGTTCTGCTCATCTCTAAATTAGATGAGCAGCACCACTATGTGGTGGGCTATTCTAAGTATGGTGTAGACAATGTAGTGCCGGTGCTGAGCACCGAAAAGCACTGGCTCAAATTAAGCACTGGGCTGAACAGTTTATAAAATGTGATGCATTGCCTGGAGCATGGTATGTAGGCTTATCTATCAACTGTTACTCATAGTGTTTGGATATCTGTAGTAAAAAGAAGAGAAAACACAACTGAGTAGCTAAGAATGTAGAATTGTACAAACTAACACACTTTTCTTTGTTTGGAAACAATTTAAAAAGGAGAGATTGTGGAAACGTTTTTCTACAAGGTGCAAGTAACAATGGGCACTGATTGGAATTAGAACGTCCAGCTTGTTATTGACCTTTTCATAAATTGAATGTTATTTCAACAATGGACAGTGTGGTTTGGAGTTGTCGTGGTGAGAGACGAATTATCTGCAGGGAAGGGAGCCTGCAGATAATTATATATGAGGGCGCCCTCTGAGAACAACATTTTGAGCCCTTCCCCCACTCACACAAAAACAGAACATGGCAAAATAGTAAGAAATAATCCAGTGCAATGGCCACAGTGTCCCAGTGGGCAGCGGTGTTGCAGCTGCTCATGTGACCCAGACATCATGGGCCTCATTTATGAGGCCGTGCGTCACTTTTACGCCGCCGGTGCGTCACTTTTTGTGACGCACCAGCAGCGTAAAAAATGTGCCTTGTTGCACCAAATCTAAAAAATTACACATCTAGGTAGATGCGTCACTTTGTAAACCCCTGCGCTACATTATACCTGCGCCAGGTATAATGTATGCAGGAGGGCGTTCTGAGGCAAGAAAAGGTCATAGAAGTGACGCAGTGAAATCTATAAGATTTCACTGCGCCACTTCTAGGACGCAAATGCATCAATTTCTTACGCCTGCCTCACACCAGGCGTAAGACTGATGCAGGCCCTTTCACTTGGGGCGTGCCCCATGTGAAAGGACACATTGCTGGAGTTGCGTCAATTTTGTGACACACTCCAGCAATGCGTCACTTTTGCGCCACGCAGATACATCAGAAATCCTGACGTATCTGTAACTCCTTGCGCAATGATGCGTCATATTGTAAATATGACGCATCATTGGTGTTGCAAGGAGGGCGCAATGAAAAGTGACGCATCGCTGTTTTGACGCAGCGATGCGTCACTTTTCATAAATGAGGCCCCATAAATCTTTGAATTGCGCATGGCACATCTTACACCTGTTTCCATGAGTCTGTCCCCTGGTATAAAATACTCTAATTATCTTTATGAAAAACAAAAAATATATATTATGCAACATAAAGTGGGAGATGAGTGAGTCACCTATCTACAGGACCCCTGCCTGTATGATGCACACCCGCTACCAATTCTCACCTATGGCGGCCAGGCTCTCAAGTAAAAAGGTAAACAGTATGATGCACCGCAGCCGGTCATTCCAGTATTATATTTCGATTGCTCCCAATACCATCACAACCTGTTACTTGAGGCATAGAGTTTGTTCTCCAGGTATTCAGTTTCACAAGACAAGCCAGGATCTAACTTCTGCCTAGAGGAGGAAGAGGAAATCTGATACACCACAAGACCTGAGGACTCAATGTTGTTGCAACACCAGAGGCTCTCAATCACTAATAATAATAATCCACATTTGAAAAGCGCGAAAAATCACCCGTAAGGGTCTCTAGGCGCTGGGGGCCATCGGGAAGATTAAGCACGCTATTGCCCAGAGTCACATGGTGCTGGGCTAATCTGCTGCTGGCGCCGGGGATCGAACCGTGAGCCCCCGGATTGAGTCACCCTGGCCGCTGTGCCACACATCTCACTCCAGTAGCTGTGTCAGCCTGAGAAGTAGAAAGCTGCTGAAATCCTAGCAGACAAAATCCTGAAGAACGAGACTATCGAACCTGGTATAGACTCATTTCAGGTTCATTCTCCCAGCCTACAGGAACCTCATACCACTTACCCCCTTGTAATTACTTGCCAGAAGCACTTTACAGTTCCTGAGAACTGAGGCTCATCTCTGTAGAGGCACTTGTTGAGGTTTATTAAAGATTGCATAGGACTTGTTGGATGGTAACAAGAACTCATGGATCTGCAGAAGGACTGAGCGTAGCCTTTCTTGACGCGTTGTTTCATCAAATTTTCAGTTTCAGTGAAGAGTTTTGAAAGTAGAGTGGCCCAATAACATGGTGACTGTTCAGTGATGTGCCATCTGTGACGTCTACAGGGTCATAGAGATATAATCTCCAAAAAATGTTAAGTCCCAATGGAAGCAAATGCCACAATAGAGAGAGGTCCCAACAAAAGCTCTCCACTTTAATCGATATTCCTTCAGGCGAGGTTGTTTCCAACAAAAACAAGCCCAAAATGTAGGCACCCTTCAAACATGAAACTGCCATATAAATTGCACCTATTTTCCAGTAGAACTAACAATCTCTTGTAGGAGGAAGTGAAGTCCTCCTGTAGAGGCATCCCATGTGAGAAGTTGGCCTGGTAGGGGATGTTTCCAATTCTGGAACCACCTACTACCTGACCAAGCAATCCCTTATGGTGTCTGGTTGTAAGTCAACCTTATTAGACAAGCTATCCTAGGGGTAGCATGGACTAAGCAGCCTAAAGGCTTAACTTAAGAGGTCGTGTTAAGCGAGCTGTTTTACCACATACAATCCTGTAATACCAAATGAAAGGACACCACACAAGTATATATTATAAAAATATATGTGTTTATTACTAAAAACAATCCCCAGTATTCTTTATGAATAAAGGGGCACAAGCGTTAAATCAAAAGCACTGTTTAAACATACAAGTTGCACAATTATGGATGAGGGCGGGTGGCCACTCAAACCATATACTAAACAAGTGGTATAAGAGAGGCCACTCGAACAGTGGTTAGGCCTAGGGCCTAGGGAATCGCTGGGAGCAGTCAGGACAAGCAATGCTGAAGTCGGGAATGGCCCTCGGGATTCGGGAGATGTGCGGAAAGCGCACGCATGCACCAATGTTAACCAATGGTGCGTAAAAGTCATAGAGTTAAAGTTTAAGGACACTTCCGCTGAACCTAGAGGAACAAAACTTAACACACAGACCCTAGAGGTGTGCACCAGTGTGGGAACACCGGCGGAGCAAAGTTACCTCACCCACAGGAAGTGGGTGCACAGGGTCGAAGTGGCGTCGGGTTTTGACACGCAGGCTCTTGGTGCTTGGAGCTGAAAGGGCTGCAGGCAGGGTGAAGACGAAGTGTCCGGTGGAGTCCAAGGGTGGACTCAAGTTGTAGAGTACCTGAAAGCAGAGGGGACAGAGTCTGGGTCACTCAGCAGTGACCAGGGTGGAACCAGGACGGAACCAGGCAATGTCGGGCGCAATCAGGTGGTCGTCGAGGAGCTTCTCTCCGCTGTCACGTGGGCTCTGGGGCATCTGCGACGTCCAGGAGCAGGTCACAATCTGTCCCACGCAGGCTCTCACCGTCGGTGCAGTCGGCTTCAAGTTTGGAGCAAACAAGCCTTGGCAAGAGCAATCCACGCGGGATCGGAAGATTGCTTCTCACTCGGACCAGGAAGGTCAGAGTCGGGGCTTCTTTTCAGGGGAGCTGGTGTGGATCTGGAGCAACCAGATTCACGAGTCTTCTTTGTAGTTTCGTCGGCACAGGGACCACTAGCCAGCTGGCAAGTGACCGGGCCAACGCGTTGAGCCAAATAGAGCCAAACAGCCCCACGCAGCACTCGTCGAGTGTGGAGGGCTGAACTTCGGCTCAGGAGCAGCTCAGGGTGGGGGCTTCTCAAACCCCGGTGCACAGCTTCGAGGGTCACTCGTGGGCTGCACGGTCAGCGTCTCGTGGTCAATTCAAGATGGCGTGCCCCACGCTTCCGGTCGCCTCCACGGGTCTCAGCTTTGCAGGGACTGTGGATCGGGCTGTTGGAAGGCAGGCAAGCTTGATCTCGTTGATCTCAGTCGCTCGAGCTCCGGCGGGAACTGCAACTAAGTAGACGTCGAGGGCTGGATGGTGCCTGCTGCTGCAGGGTGGTCACTCCTTGACCACAAGGGAGATTCTTCGGGCTTCCACGATGAGATGGAGGGCGAAGGGTCCAGAATTGCGTTTCAAATGTTTCTTCCAGGAAATCTGATGTGCATTGGCACTGCTCCCACTCTTATTCCAATCTGGGGGGCGTGATTACCTGCTAGGTCCCCTCCTATGGGTGGGACCCAGGAAGTGGGTGGATACACCCCCTTCCTTTGATCCAGGCCGCCCTGGCACGAGGGCTGGAGTGCCCCAGAACCGGTTTGGCCGGATTATGCAAGGGGCAGCCTTGTGCGCCCCAGGCAGTGTCTGGTTTCTTTCAAACCTCCCTGCTACAATACACTATCTCCTGTCTGGAGGGTGGTGACACCCTCCTGTGACAGGAAACCCTTTGTCCAGGCCCCATCTGCTGAGTTTCGGTCAACTGCAGGGGTCCAGACATTTGTCTGTGGCAGAGGCATCCATTTTGTGGATCTTAAGGTCTTTGGAGAAATTAACCGCATTTAGTAAAGGAACATGTCTTACCCCTCTAGAGGGGTGGAATGCCATCCCCATCGCCAGAACTGGCGAGGGGATGGTATTCCAAATCGTATGACACCTTACACAACATGTTTTGATAAAGCCAAACCAAAGTTGCTAAATAACCGCGAGGATTATAAGGCACTTAATAGTATATGGTATGGCATTATCCTGAAACAGCTTAGGGATTTGTTCCCGACAGCTGCAGACAGGCTCAGCTCATGCTAGAGCTCCATCTCACATAAAACCACGCACTCAGCCTCCAGGATTGATGAGGCCTTCTATAGGAGTGGCTCACAGGTTTACATGTGTCCAGATATAGGGTTAGATATAGATATACTATACCTAAGCAAGGGGTGTTTACACCACCTTACCCCAGCTGAGTGATCAGCCAGTTGTGTCAATTTAAGAACCAGCCAGGGGTGGCAAAAGATATGCTGCAGCCCCTGGTAGGCCTTGGTGGCCCCTATGCCCTGTGCACCTATAGTGCATTCTACAGGGGCTGACAAGGAGTCCATTTCCAATTGGTATGTGCCTATAGCACATGTGTCATTAATTTAGTGAGAGAACAGCAGGCTGGGGGTCTGATCAGCAGGCCCACAGCCTCAGTAGTCGAAAACCAGTGAAGCAAAAAGCAAAAATTTGGGGTGACCATAGGATAGCAGACCCTACTCTCCTACACAACCCCCCCCCAAACGCAGGGACATTAAACTAACCTTGACCAGATAAGTCTTCATGTTCTAAGTGGAAGTACCTGGAGAGACCATCTGCATTACCATGGTCAGTCCCTGGGCGGTGCTCCACTGTAAAGTCCATCCCCTGTAGGGAAATGGACCACCTGAGCAGTTTGGGATTTTCACCCTTCATCTGATTAAGCCATAAGAGGGGCTTATGGTCTGTCTGCACCAGGAAGTGAGTTCCAAACAAGTAGGACCTCAACTTCTTTAATGCCCAAACCACAGCAAAGGCCTCCCTCTCAATGGCTGACCAACGTTTCTCTCTGGGAGTCAGCCTCCTGCTAATGAAAGCAATAGGCTGGTCTTGACCATCTTGATTAAGTTGTGAGAGCACAGCTCCCACCCCCAACTCAGAAGCATCTGTCTGAACAATGAACTGTTTGGAGTAGTCAGGACTCTTTAGGATAGGTGCAGAGCACATGGCCTTCTTCAGGTCATCAAATGCCTTCTGACAGCTAACTGTCCACTGAACCTTTTTTGGCATCTTCTTGGATGTCAAGTCATTTAATGGTGTCACTATAGACCCATAGTTTTTCACAAACTTCCTGTAATACCCAGTCAGGCCCAAGAAGGCTCTGACTTGTGTCTGGGTAACTGGAGGAGCCCAGTCCTGTATGGCCTGGATTTTGCTTTCCAGTGGCTGAACCTGGCCTCCACCTACTAGGTGGCCCAGGTATACAACCTTACTCTGCCCTATCTGGCACTTTGTGGCCTTGATAGTTAGGCCTGCCTTTTGCAGGGCCTCCAAAACTTTCTTCAGGTGGATCAGGTGATCCTCCCAGGTGGAGCTAAAGACAGCAATATCATCTAGATAAGCTGCACAAAAGTCATCCAACCCAGTAAGGACTTGGTTCACCAACCTTTGGAAAGTGGCAGGTGCATTCTTCAAACCAAAGGGCATTACCACAAACTGATAATGTCCACTAGGGGTAGAGAATGCTGTTTTGGCTTTTGACTCCTCAGCTAGTCTGATTTGTCAGTAGCCAGCTGTCAGATCAAAGGTGCTCAGAAACTTGGCAGAAGCCAATCTGTCAATGAGCTCATCTGCTCTTGGAATGGGGTGAGCATCTGTCCTAGTGACAGCATTGAGACCCCTGTAGTCCACGCAAAACCTCATTTCTCTCTTTCCATCTTGGGTATGAGGTTTTGGCACCAGGACTACTGGGCTGGCCCATGGGCTCTCTGATGGCTCAATCACTCCAAGCTCCAACATCTTTTGCACCTCAGCCTTGATGCAATCCCTGACATGATCAGGTTGCCTGTAGATCTTATTCTTGACAGGCAGGCTGTCACCAGTGTCCACAACATGGGTACACCAGTCAGTCTGGCTGGATGTGAGTGAAAACATTTGCCTGTGAGCCTGCAAAACTTGTCTGCAGTCCATCTGTTGCTGGTCAGTGAGGCTGCCTGCCAAGGCTACTCCATCAACTGAACCATCATCAGGGTTCTGAGAAAGCAGGTCTGGGAGAGGGTCACTCTCTTCCTCCTGTTCCCCATCTGTGGCCATGAGCAAGCTCATGTCCTCCCTGTCCACAAATGCTTTCAAGCGATTCACATGGATTACCCTGTGAGGGCTCCTGGGTGTTCCAAAGTCTACCAAGTAGGTGACTTCCCCCTTCTTCTCAATAATAGGATAGGGTCCACTCCATTTGTCTTGGAGTGCTGCTGGAGCCACTGGCTCCAGTACCCATACCTTCTGTCCTGGTTGGAACTCTACCAGCACAGCCTTTTGGTCATGCCAAGCTTTCTGTAATTCTTGGCTGGCCTCCAGGTTTTTGGATGCTCTTTCCATGTACTCAGCCATCCTGGAGCGGAGACCAAGTACATAGTCCACTATGTCTAGTTTGGGCTTTTTGAGAGGTAACTCCCATCCTTCCTTCACCAAACACAATGGACCTCTCACAGGGTGGCCAAACAAAAGTTCAAAAGGGCTGTAGCCAACCCCCTTCTGTGGGACCTCTCTGTAAGCAAAGAGCAGGCAGGGTAAAAGAATGTCCCATTTCCGCCTGAGCTTCTCTGGTAATCCTTTTATCATGCCTTTAAGGGTCTTGTTAAATCTCTCCACAAGCCCATTGCATTGTGGATGATATGGGGTGGTAAACTTATAGTTTACTCCACATTCCTTCCACATTGCTTTCAGATAGCTGGACATAAAATTGGTGCCCCTATCTGATAGTACCTCCTTAGGAAAGCCCACTCTTGAGAAAACTGCAATGAGGGCCTTTGCCACCACAGGTGCTGTGGTGGTCCTTAGGGGAATAGCCTCTGGATACCTGGTGGCATGATCCACTACCACCAGTATGAATCTGTTCCCAGATGCTGTTTGGGGGTCCATTGGACCCACAATATCAATTCCAACTCTCTCAAAGGGGACCCCCACCACAGGTAGTGGTATTAGGGGGGCCTTTGTTGTGCCACCTGACTTACCACTGGCTTGGCAAGTGACACAGGAGCGACAAAACTCCTTGACATCCTCTGACATGTGAGGCCAGTGAAAGTGTGGAACAAGCCTGTCCCACGTCTTGTTCTGGCCTAAGTGTCCTGCAAGGGGAATATCATGGGCCAAGGTAAGAAGGAACCCCCTAAACTGCAGAGGTATGACCAACCTCCTGGTCATGCCAGGCTTGGGGTCTCTAGCCTCTGAGTAAAGGAGTCCATCATCCCAATACACAGTATGGGTACCTTTGGCATCCCCAGCAGCCTCAGCAGCAGCCTGCTGTCTGAGGGGTTCAAGGGAAGGGCAATCTAATTGAGCCTGCCTCAGGTCTGCCCTTGAGGGTCCCCCTGTCCCCAGAAACTCAACCTGGTCAGGTTCAAGCTCCTCAGAGACAGTCTCCTCTTGGACTGCAGAATCAGTTTCCTCTGAAACTTGATCCTCAACCTGGGGCAAGGTGGAAGGCTGGGCCTTTCCTCTCTTGCTCCTTCTCTTGGGTTGTGGCTGGCCTATTGTTTCAAGATCCACCACTGGTTCAGGAAGGCACTTCTTAGCCTGAGCCCTTGTCATGGCAAGGACATGCTCTGAAATCCCTAGCATTTCTGCATGAGTCCTGTACTCCACTTCTGACCATGCTGAACTTTCAAGGTCATTGCCTAACAGACAGTCTACTGGTAGGTCTGCACTCACCACAACTTTCTTTAGGCCATCAACCCCTCCCCAGGAGAAGTTCACAACTGCCACACTATGGGAGGTAGTGGAGTTGCTGGCGTTGGTTACTAGGTAGCTCTCTCCTAGTACAATCTGCCCAGGGTCCACAAAGTCAAGTGTCACCATGGTGACACTGGCACATGTGTCCCTGTATGCTTGAGCCAGTTTCTCATTAATTAAGGGAGTCTGCCTGTATTTGCCCAGGTTAGTGGGGCTTACTGCAGTGGGCAACTCAATGTCCACATCATACAGGAGAACTGCCTGTGTAGGGATTCTGACTAGGCCAGATCCTACTTCAATACCCAGGGTCAACCCAGCTACACCCTTGGACTGTGTTCCACCACTGCTTACTGTACTTGGGGTTGCAGTTGCTTTAGGAGCTGTAGTGGTGGGAACTGGATTTGCCTTGGTGCACTCACTGCCCCAGTGTGAAACTGATTTGCAGGTATTACACCAAGGTGTCTTTGGACCTTTGTTCTTCTTCTTCTTGTTACCATTTTGGGAACCACCCTCCTTACTATTAGTTTGGGGGCCTGAAGACTTCTGGTCTTTTTCTTTATCTTTCTGATTCTGGTTACCACCCTTCTGGTCTGTTTTCTTCTGGTCACCACCTTGGTTCTGGGGTTTCTGCTTAATCCTTGTTCTGACCCATTTGTCTGCCTTCTTTCCCAATTCTTGGGGAGAGGTCAGATCAGAGTCAATAAGGTATTGATGCAACAGCTGGTTTGTACAGTTATTAAGGATCTGTTCTCTCATCATAAGATTGTACAATCCTGTATAGTCTGAAACTTTACTTCCCTGCAACCAACCCTCCAAAGCCTTAGTGGCACACTCCACAAAATCAGTCCAGTCTTGAGTCTGTGCTTTTTGGGTGTCTCTGAACAACAACCTGTATTGCTCAGTGGTTAGGCCATACCCTTCAATAAGAGCACTCTTCAAAACAGAGTAGTTTTTGGCATCCTCAGGTCTAACTGTGAGGAGCCTGTCTCTCCCTTTCTCAGAAAAGGAGTACCACAAAATTGCAGCCCACTGATTCTCAGGAACCTGCTGTACCATGCAGGCTCTCTCAAGAGCAGTCATCCATTTGTGGATGTCATCCCCTTCTTTAAAGGGGGGCACAATTTTGGTCAGGTTTCTATTATCATAGGCCCTGTCTTTTTCTCTTGGAAAATTGCTGCCACCAGTGACATCTAAGCCACTTAATTTCTGCTCTCTTGCCAAGGCAAGTCTAGCTTGAGCCAAGGCTACCTCCTCCCTCTCTATCTGGAGTTTGACAGCCCTCATTCTGGCACTATGCTCTAACTTTTGAGAAGCATTCATGCCTCTCTGTGATTCTCTGGAGGCACTAGAAACATGAGAGTCCCCTGAGGGAGATCTCACTCTTCTGTTGCCTGGGAGAATAACATGTTGGGTTCTGGGGAGGTGCTGGCCCTCTCCATTCCCCAGTAGGTCCAAGTTGGCCTGGCTAAGCCTGGCAACTGGAACCTGGCTACCCTGATCCTGAACTCCTAAGTCCTCAACATCTGAGTCCTCATCTAAGTCATCATCATCCTCCTCCTCCTGAGGGGGATCAGTTTCAGGGGGGTTCCCTCCACTTCCTGTGTCTAGGGAAGCTGCCTTTGCCTTATCTAAGTCATCCTGTTCTAGGATTTCTACCAGGATTAGGCAGGTGGGGCTTCTGCCCCTTTTTAACCCTCTTGCTTTGCACAAGGCAATCAAGTCTCTGCGGGTTAGTTTGTCATATCCAAAAGTTGCCTGGGTAGGGTCAACTGTCACAGGAGTAGACCCTGAGGCTTTTCCTGTGTCAGACATGGTTACTAGTGAGGTGTAAGTGGTGCACTTACCTACACTAAGTGTTTTCCTACTGTACCTTGCTAGTTAGTTGTAGTCAGGGTGTGCTAATCCCTTCAACCTACAACTACTAAGTTCAGTAGAACTTAATATGCTAAGCTTTTGATTTATATGTACCTAGAGGTACTTGATGTGATCTTTCAATTTGATATAAAGATTGCAATGGTAAAACAACAGCAAGCTCAAATCCGCACCGCTGCTCACCAATGTGAGAAGTTGGCCTGGTAGGGGATGTTTCCAATTCTGGAACCACCTACTACCTGACCAAGCAATCCCTTATGGTGTCTGGTTGTAAGTCAACCTTATTAGACAAGCTATCCTAGGGGTAGCAAGGACTAAGCAGCCTAAAGGCTTAACTTAAGAGGTCGTGTTAAGCGAGCTGTTTTACCACATACAATCCTGTAATACCAAATGAAAGGACACCACACAAGTATATATTATAAAAATATATGTGTTTATTACTAAAAACAATCCCCAGTATTCTTTATGAATAAAGGGGCACAAGCGTTAAATCAAAAGCACTGTTTAAACATACAAGTTGCACAATTATGGATGAGGGCGGGTGGCCACTCAAACCATATACTAAACAAGTGGTATAAGAGAGGCCACTCGAACAGTGGTTAGGCCTAGGGCCTAGGGAATCGCTGGGAGCAGTCAGGACAAGCAATGCTGAAGTCGGGAATGGCCCTCGGGATTCGGGAGATGTGCGGAAAGCGCACGCATGCACCAATGTTAACCAATGGTGCGTAAAAGTCATAGAGTTAAAGTTTAAGGACACTTCCACTGAACCTAGAGGAACAAAACTTAACACACAGACCCTAGAGGTGTTCACCAGTGTGGGAACACCGGCGGAGCAAAGTTACCTCACCCACAGGAAGTGGGTGCACAGGGTCGAAGTGGCGTCGGGTTTTGACACGCAGGCTCTTGGTGCTTGGAGCTGAAAGGGCTGCAGGCAGGGTGAAGACGAAGTGTCCGGTGGAGTCCAAGGGTGGACTCAAGTTGTAGAGTACCTGAAAGCAGAGGGGACAGAGTCTGGGTCACTCAGCAGTGACCAGGGTGGAACCAGGACGGAACCAGGCAATGTCGGGCGCAATCAGGTGGTCGTCGAGGAGCTTCTCTCCGCTGTCACGTGGGCTCTGGGGCATCTGCGACGTCCAGGAGCAGGTCACGATCTGTCCCACGCAGGCTCTCACCGTCGGTGCAGTCGGCTTCAAGTTTGGAGCAAACAAGCCTTGGCAAGAGCAATCCACGCGGGATCGGAAGATTGCTTCTCACTCGGACCAGGAAGGTCAGAGTCGGGGCTCCTTTTCAGGGGAGCTGGTGTGGATCTGGAGCAACCAGATTCACGAGTCTTCTTTGTAGTTTCGTCGGCACAGGGACCACTAGCCAGCTGGCAAGTGACCGGGCCAACGCGTTGAGCCAAATAGAGCCAAAGGGCCCCACGCAGCACTCGTCGAGTGTGGAGGGCTGAACTTCGGCTCAGGAGCAGCTCAGGGTGGGGGCTTCTCAAACCCCGGTGCACAGCTTCGAGGGTCACTCGTGGGCTGCACGGTCAGCATCTCGTGGTCAATTCAAGATGGCGTGCCCCACGCTTCCGGTCGCCTCCACGGGTCTCAGCTTTGCAGGGACTGTGGATCGGGCTGTTGGAAGGCAGGCAAGCTTGATCTCGTCAATCTCAGTCGCTCGAGCTCCGGCGGGAACTGCAACTAAGTAGACGTCGAGGGCTGGATGGTGCCTGCTGCTGCAGGGTGGTCACTCCTTGACCACAAGGGAGATTCTTCGGGCTTCCACGATGAGATGGAGGGCGAAGGGTCCAGAATTGCGTTTCAAATGTTTCTTCCAGGAAATCTGATGTGCATTGGCACTGCTCCCACTCTTATTCCAATCTGGGGGGCGTGATTACCTGCTAGGTCCCCTCCTATGGGTGGGACCCAGGAAGTGGGTGGATACACCCCCTTCCTTTGATCCAGGCCGCCCTGACACGAGGGCTGGAGTGCCCCAGAACCGGTTTGGCCGGATTATGCAAGGGGCAGCCTTGTGCGCCCCAGGCAGTGTCTGGTTTCTTTCAAACCTCCCTGCTACAATACACTATCTTCTGTCTGGAGGGTGGTGACACCCTCCTGTGACAGGAAACCCTTTGTCCAGGCCCCATCTGCTGAGTTTCGGTCAACTGCAGGGGTCCAGACATTTGTCTGTGGCAGAGGCATCCATTTTGTGGATCTTAAGGTCTTTGGAGAAATTAACCGCATTTAGTAAAGGAACATGTCTTACCCCTCTAGAGGGGTGGAATGCCATCCCCGTCGCCAGAATTGGCGAGGGGATGGTATTCCAAATCGTATGACACCTTACACGACATGTTTTGATAAAGCCAAACCAAAGTTGCTAAATAACCGCGAGGATTATAAGGCACTTAATAGTATATGGTATGGCATTATCCTGAAACAGCTTAGGGATTTGTTCCCGACAGCTGCAGACAGGCTCAGCTCATGCTAGAGCTCCATCTCACATAAAACCACGCACTCAGCCTCCAGGATTGATGAGGCCTTCTATAGGAGTGGCTCACAGGTTTACATGTGTCCAGATATAGGGTTAGATATAGATATACTATACCTAAGCAAGGGGTGTTTACACCACCTTACCCCAGCTGAGTGATCAGCCAGTTGTGTCAATTTAAGAACCAGCCAGGGGTGGCAAAAGATATGCTGCAGCCCCTGGTAGGCCTTGGTGGCCCCTATGCCCTGTGCACCTATAGTGCATTCTACAGGGGCTGATAAGGAGTCCATTTCTAATTGGTATGTGCCTATAGCACATGTGTCATTAATTTAGTGAGAGAACAGCAGGCTGGGGGTCTGATCAGCAGGCCCACAGCCTCAGTAGTCGAAAACCAGTGAAGCAAAAAGCAAAAATTTGGGGTGACCATAGGATAGCAGACCCTACTCTCCTACACATCCCCAACACAAGCAAGTTCACAAATGACATAGCCCTCCCTCCACTCAATGTAGGGTCACCCCCAGTGCAGACAAACCCACAAAACAACAGGAATACACCAATACCCCAAAAAGGCAAGCATTTTTATTCTCGCTATATGTATATGGAACCGTAACAACAGCGTCCATACTTACGGCACTACAATACAATGAGCGCCCCAGTGCGTTCAGCTCTCTATGCAACTATGGGTAAGGCATCCAGGCATCTTATGCCTGCATCCCAAAGGACCTCTCCATTGGATGTAGCTGCAGCACATGCAGCCACCGACCCTCTCTGGGGCATAGTCTAAGACACAAAAGGGCAGCCCTACCACCCCCCAGCAATACTGGTATAAAGTAGGTGCTCCTAGAGGAGACCGACAACACCCATAGTTAGTTCAGTACAAATCAAATCTAATTGCAAACAGTAAAAAAATATATAGACCAAGGAGACACACATCACACCCCTATGTGTGGTGCCAAGTCAATTTTTTTTCCTACTGAATGACCTGGAACCATAGATATAATTCCAGGTCTGGTGGGTCTGGAATACCTTCTCTAGAGATATTTTAGTGGGTCTAGCCCTCTCTGGGGCTTGAAGCGCTGCATATATAATGCCTATTAGCACTTGCAATGTTCTTGTTACATGAGTGACTTGTTAAGTCAATGTTCTAGACTTTTCATGGCACTCTTGCAGCATGTAGTTTACTAGGTGGTTTACTAATCGGATACTCATGGACAGTCTTCAGAGCACTGGTGCGCTGCCCTAACACTAGACACCACTTGTATCGCGAAAGATTTGGAAGAATCTGGACATTCTTCCAGTACATTTGTGGTTCTTGATCTATGACCAACTTCTCAATGATTAGACTTATTATATTTTGCGAGTTCCCTGCTGTCCCTCCAGTTCCACCCTGGGTATACTTTTCCTGCACCTGGTGCTGTAACTGGAAGCTCACAAGCGCTTTAGGTACGAGTGCACTCCTTGCGTTGCTTTTCCTTGCTGTGCTCGACATTTGCAAGCAGTTGTGGCAACGCCAAAGTAGAGTTGCATGCAAAATCACAAACCTGTGTCCTGGCCCTCTCAGGTAGAGGTCTGCGATTGCTGCAGATTGTTTGTAGTATTTGCAATATGCAATAAAAACTTTCACACACCTATTGCATACTCTAAATACACATACCATCCTTGTTCACACAGCTTTCATAGCCTGGCTTCACTTCTGTGCCTCCCATCATCTTACTCTTTGAGGGCAATCAAAGGGTGGGCTTGAGATGAGTATCGTCCCTTTCCTCATCGCTTGGTACCATTGTACTGTAGTGCACACAAATAATGTACACAATATGAAAAGAATACCTAGGGAACTGACAGCTTCCATGCTGCAGGCCTGGCAGGGACATGTGCATCAGACCTGAGCATGCGCAGCAGGCGTTCAGATTGAGCAGGTGGCATGTGTACAGCACTCCACAACATATGGAATGCCTTGCCAGTTCTCTTAAGAAGAAATACTACTTTGTTAACTTCTAGGAAGGATTTAAAGCACTGGCTGTTTGTTCAATAGGCTACTTATCTGTTTTTGTTTGTTCCTGTTTTCTGCATTGGGTTTTGAAGCGCCGGGACACTCCTCAGAGTAGCTGAGCGCTATATAAAACCAAGTTTAACATAACATAACATAACATAAGAGAAACAGTCTGGGGACATGCATGCAGAAAGTGATAGAAGTCCCGAACATTGAAAGCCCCTGGGCACTGCCCACCACGCCTACAATACAGGTAGCCCCAGAACATACTTGGGAGGCCTGCAGCATGGATAGCAGAGATGCTATGTGGCACTATACAAGTTAAGGAAACAATAGAGCAGACTCAACACATACGCATCATCCATGGTTTACTTGTAGCCACAGACTCTGCAAGCATTGCAGGCCTGGCACAAGGGCTGCCCATTTATGACTAACAGATGTGTCACTTACTCAGAAGCACCGACACACGAAAAGCCCTAAACTAGACATAAAAGTAGCAAGTCCTGTCCTGGTGCAGGAGAAACAGACCTGGCAAATGATCATCAGACCTGCAAGTGGGCAACTCAAGGCAGTCACAAAAATCAAATGGGCTACTTGAAAGAAACAAGCAGCTGGGAAGTCACCTGAAGATTTAAAGACACCTCGAGAAGCGACAACACTCCTAGAGAGTGCAGGATAACCCTGGATAACCCACTGAGACTGAGTTCATCAAGGTGGAACTCAACCTGGGTGCAGGAGGCTGGAAGGCTTGGGCTGTAGGTGAAGCTATGTGAAAGTCTTCCGACTCAGTGCAGGTACCGCTTACACCTGCGGGGCGCGATGCTAGTCCAGGGGACTCAGCTTGGCTGGGATTCCAGTCCGATATGGATGCTCTTGGTAGCTTGATGATCCGAATTCCAGGCATTGTTTGAAAAATACCAGATACAGCTGCAGATTTCTTGAGGGCTATTTTCACTGAAACATGCCCCTCTGCCGTTTCCATGAGCTGCTTCCTCAAGGCACAAGGTCTTTCGACTCTTGGGCACTCAGGCTCCTCATGTCAGTTCCTCCAGGGTGGGTAGCACCTTACAGGAAGCAGGCTCTTCTCAGCTCCATGCAAGTTCCTCCAGCAGCCAGGCTTTTCTCAGGAGATGGACCCAAATGTTCCCAAGGACTATAGGGCAGGAAACGAGCTCTAGAGGCACATCTGGAATAGAAAGTTGGGAACAACTCAGCCCACTACTCAAGCCACCAGGAGTATCCATATCGGACTGGAATTCCAGCCAAGCTGAGTCCCCTGAACTGGCAGGAGCCATGCATGAACTCTTCTCTCTGCAGGCAACAAACGACCTCTTTTGTTCTTCTTCATTTCCAATCAGCTCCTGGCAGTAGCTTAATCAGTGGCTAGTAATAGCTAAATCACTTCTTTTTTGGTGGTGACTCCTAAACTAATCATCCTAGAAAAACACTCATCCTTCCAAATCCCATATCTTCAACAACGGGATGCACATCCTCTTCTCGAAATGTGCCATCTCATTGCTTTCCTAGAGTTCAGTAAGTTGGTACAGCCTTGTTTCATACGGGCAGAGCTCTTATCTGCCTCTTTTTCTCCCAGTTGAGCCTCAGGACTGCAAAGGAACCACCCCCTCCCTATCTGCACTTGGACTAGGCCTCCTACATGCAAAGAATACAGCCACAGTCCCATGGCCTTGTCAATAAAAGGGGAATGGTGTTGCAATATCTATTCACGTGTCTTTACCAGGCCAAATGGCACCTCCTCCATTCCATCCTGTGCCGTGTGTGAGAGCACTTTGGAGCCCTTCTGGCGAGCCAAGTAATTAAAATGTGTGTAGTGTTTTAGGATCGGAATGTGGATTTGACTGGCAATCACCACAATTGATGCCCAGTGCAGGCAGAATGTCTTGTAAGCCTGCAGCACGGATGAAATATAAATTCACCCCTGGTATTTTTCATTTTATTCCAGTTTACTCATATATTCTGAATTTGGTTCTGAGCATATATTCCACCCACAATTACAAATCAAATGTCAAGTTACATTATATATTGCTCTGGATGTTTTCCTGCCGTAGCGGCTGCCAGAATACTTGCAGGCTAAAATAAACTATTTTGATTAAAAAGCAGCTTGGATTCATTAATTCTTCTCTGCTACTTCCCATACCTCCACGATTGCATAGGGTACCCAGCTTTCAAGCAGATGCTCTACAAATCTCATAGCTTTGGTATTCAGCCAATAAACATGGCTATCCTTAAACCAGCGCCTTGAGATATGAATTAATGAGCAGCCACATCAGAGGACAAACTCCAAATATCAGACTCCCAGAGCGGAAAATAAACAAGGAGCAACCAGGAAGATGAATTCCCTTTCAAGGAACATAGCAGTTACCTAAGCAGCAAGTGTCGAACATAAGCAGCAGACCTGGCACATGAGCAAGGGCCAGGGAACATGACCAGCATCCTTGGTGCATAAGAGGCAAAGCTCTCGCAGGACCATGGGTTGTAAACACGAGCTGGAGACCTGGCGCAACATAACATCCCGGGTACATGAGACCAATCATAAGCAGCACCAGACTGGTCACCCGAGAGATCACACTATCTCCTTCAGCATGACTGGAGCGTGACCAGAATACCAGGCCCCGGCAGAGCAACCTTGGCACAGTGAGTCCTGGTCTCCACCACAGAACCAGGGACTATGAGCAGCAAGCCTATCACGCGAGGAGTGGCACATGGCACATGCCACGAGAGCAGCAGGCTTGAAACCTCATGTAAATACTCGGTATATGAGCTCTAGACATAACTCCATAGAAGCAGATCTTACACACTTTGTATCACCCGCGGCACAAGAGTAATGGAGCAGGACCATGAGCAATAGACTCGGCACTAGAGCTACAGGCTTGAAACCTCACGTGAATCCTCGGTATATGAGCTCTAGGCATAACTCCATAGCAGCAGATGTTACACACTTTGTATCACCCGCGGCACAAGAGTAATGGAGCAGGGTCATGAACAATTGACTCGGCACTAGAGCAGAAGGCTTGAAACCTCAAGTAAATACTTAGTATATGAGCTCTAGACCTAACTCCTGAGCAGCAGATCTTGCACACTTTGTAGCACCCATGGCACTAGAGTAAGGTAGCAGGGTCATGAACAATAGACTCAGCACTAGAGCTGCAGGCTTGAAACCTCATGTGAATACTCGGTATATGAGCTCTAGACATAACTCCACAGCAGCAGATCTTACACACTTGGAGCACCCGCGGCACAAGAGTAATGGAGCAGGGTCATGAACAATAGACTCGGCACTAGAGCTGCAGGCTTGAAACCTCACGTGAATCCTCGGTATATGAGCTCTAGGCATAACTCCATAGCAGCAGATCTTACACACTTTGTATCACCCGCGGCACAAGAGTAATGGAGCAGGGTCATGAACAATAGACTCGGCACTAGAGCTGAAGGCTTGAAACCTCAAGTAAATACTTAGTATATGAGCTCTAGACCTAACTCCTGAGCAGAAGATCTTACACACTTTGTATCACCCGCAGCACAAGAGTAATGGAACAGGGTCATGAACAGTAGACTCAGCACTGACTCAGCATTGGAGACGCATATATATCCGACTCCCCACCCCCTTTCTGACTACCCACAGCTGACTCACGCACGACCTATGGGACTTTGGGAAGTTACACTCATGAGGCAAACGCTGGGTGACCATTGTGACACGAATCTTGAGGATAAAATGTAAAACCATGAGATCTACCGTTACCGTCATTAGTGAACAAATGGTTATGCAGGCTGTCATATGGAACTCGCCGCCGGACCCCCGGGTTGTCGGCTGAATGGCTGTGTCATCCTGTTCAGAACCAAGCAAACTACTGTATACTCACACAGCCATTGCGGAGATATGGGCTATACTATGTATGATAACCACATACTGCATAATAAAGATCTTTTAAAAACCAAAAAAAAAATTTAAAAAAATGAACAGTAGACTCGGCACTAGAGCTGCAGGATTGAAACCTTATGTGAATATTCGGTATATAAGCTCTAGACATAGCTCCATAGCAGCAGATCTTGCACACTTTGTATCACCCGTGGCACAAGAGTAATGGAGCAGGGTCATGAACAATAGACTCAGCACGAGAGCTGCAGGCTTGAAACCTCATGTGAATACTCGGTATATGAGCTCTAGACATAACTCCATAGAAGCAGATCTTACACACTTTGTATCACCCACGGCACAAGAGTAATGGAGCAGGACCATGAGCAATAGACTCGGCACTAGAGCTACAGGCTTGAAACCTCACATGAATCCTCGGTATATGAGCTCTAGGCATAACTCCATAGCAGCAGATCTTACACACTTTGTATCACCCGCGGCACAAGAGTAATGGAGCAGGGTCATGAACAATTGACTCGGCACTAGAGCTGAAGGCTTGAAACCTCAAGTAAATACTTAGTATATGAGCTCTAGACCTAACTCCTGAGCAGAAGATCTTACACACTTTGTATCACCCGCGGCACAAGAGTAATGGAGCAGGGTCATGAACAGTAGACTCGGCACTAGAGCTGCAGGATTGAAACCTTATGTGAATATTCGGTATATAAGCTCTAGACATAGCTCCATAGCAGCAGATCTTGCACACTTTGTATCACCCGTGGCACAAGAGTAATGGAGGAGGACCATGAGCAATAGACCCCGCACTAGAGCATCAGGCTTGAAACCCTAGGTGAATCCCTGCTATGAGTTCCCGACCTGTATCATGAGCAGCAGCTCAAGTAAGTGATGATCAGCAGCACTGACAGGTAGACAGATGTGGAGTGGCCCTGGCATGAGCTGTACACATCAGGAGTGAGCAGCACATATAGAACATGAGCAGCACAGAAAGCACAGGAGCAGTTGTCGATGATCGGGAACTGTCAACCTAAGGTTTTACTCTCGCTTAGCTCCTATATTTGTTCACTGGATGATAAACAATGTCTAAGTTCAATTTTTAGGATCTATACTTAGACTGTTCCTGTTGTATCTCTCTAGTTCCTCTGATACAGAAACTTACAAGTTTACTTACACTTGCAATGCAGACCCTTGACTACCATAAAACACAAAAACTGCACCGAGTTAAACATCCTCTCTCCTTGTTAGGTAGAACAACAGAAAAAGACTTGACAATTGAGCACACCACATTTCTAAGTCTAAATACAGATAAAGCTCAAAAGCCAAAGTAAATTATAAACAGGGCTGTTTCTGGGCCTTAAACCACATGTGCAACACTATAGTCAATGCACAGACAATGACAATGTCCTAGCGTGTCTGTAACAGTATCTAAACAATAAAAGCCCTGACACGTCACCAGAATGAAGGAGTGCGTTGTTGGTGGCCTTCTGAATCTGAGACAATCATTTTGGAGTCTTGGATGTGGTGGAATAGTATTACACAGGGAGGTACCTTGATCATGGAGAGCTCTTCCCCTGCATTTCTGTGTTGCCTGCCTTTTGGTGAGTGGATTTTGATTGATTGTCTGGTGCTTGACAGGGAATAACCATCTTGGTAAGATAATTTAGACAGGTACCTTGAAGACCTATATGGAGAAGGAAGTGGGTTTCAAATTGTGATCTTTCTTTTATTGGTAGCCAGTAGAGGGACTTTACTGTCAGGGTGATGGGGTCTTTTCCGTTTCATTAGTCGAGCATATTGAGTAGTTCAAAGAATGTGTTCCATGTGGCTGCCATCATAGTAGTCAAGTGGGACACTGTTATTGTGAGGAATAATGTGGTTTTCTGAAATGGTGACTATTAATTTGGGGTAGGAAGGAGCGCTCACTGGTGAACCTCAATCCAAATTACTAGAGTCCAGGGCCAGATTGGGAACCGAAACCAGCCCTTGCAGACTGCTCGGCCGGCCTCCACTGGGGTGAGGTGCAGCAGAGCAGTTTGCCAGGGCCGGTTTCGGCTGATTCTGTTACAGGGGGCCGATAATGCCGACCCCTTGTAACAAAAATGGCCCCCAGGGGCCTAAAACCGGCCACCACCCTAGCAGTCCACCGGGGAAAAGCCCGGTGCCCGATACGGTCAGTCCAGCCCTGCTAGAGTCTATCTACGGGTGGTAGAGGAGTAACCAATGGATCAGGGCAAGCAATGAGATGAGGAAGGGGGCTTACAGGACATGTAATTAGTATCTCAGACTTGCTCTCATTCAAACAGAGCCAGAGCCTATTCCCGCATCTAGGGTTGTTGAGTGCTCCAGCGTGTGGCCGAAAGAGGGATGATAGCAAAACTTTGTCTTCGATCAAATGCGGTTTCATATGCCACTTCCAGTTGGAGAGAAGAACCACACAGTTTTACCGGCCCCTGCAGGCGGCAGCAACCAGGTGTTCACACAAATATAACATCTTAAAAACTGTATGCTAAAGGCGCTCCAATTCTGTACATAAGGATTGGTCTGGTGTGGTATGGTATGGTTTCCGGTATTATTTAGCACTTGTAGCGTCTTTCCCAGCCATGGAGCATGCAGAATGATCACCCCACACACATGTGCTGCAGTTAAACATATCTTTATTCTCTAACATCCATTCATGCAAGGCTCATTACTCCCAGAACCACACCTTAACATCTCCCGTGCATATCACGTAGTTCTTGTTCAGAGTCCGCCTAGAACTACAAGGGTCCTAGTGCATATGGCATCAATATACTACAGCACTGACGAGGGATTGGAGAAATTCACAGACAGGTAACTCAGGGCTCTGTGTGGTTCTTATATTAGAAATGTCATCATGTATGAGGAATTACAGCCTATCATGATGCTTATCAAACAGTTATCGTATTGTTTGCATACACTCTGCCTGTCAACTGTCACAAATCTGGTGCAGTTCAAAATACACATCACATAGCTATCATGAAATTTGTAACATTCTCTAATGCTAATTAGTTGGGCTTTTTGTACATTAGGCTTTGTTGAATATCACACAGTTGTCATGTAGTTTGTAACAAATATGCACAGTTTTTATGTTGAAATACCTCAGTTATCATGGGGTTTGTAAACACTCCGTTATGCCATTGGTCATACATTCCATTTGACATGATGATCTTGATATGCATACATTCACATATACCTTACCATAATATCACAGTCTGCAAGGCTCTCACAGCTGTGTTGAGGTGAGAACATACCCAATTTGGAGATGCTGCAGTTGATGTGTATCCGCTAGCCAATGTGGTATGTGCTGCTCCCCCAGTAGAATCAGACCATTGGGTGTCACTTTTAAACCCTGTTAGAAAGTCATCCTTTTGCCCTATCCACCCTCATTGTTTGCTGAATGATACTGGTGGTAACTGACTTTGACTGTACCATGGGCTCTGCTTTCCAGGCCCAGGGTCAGAGCTATGTTTAATAAAGTGCATTTAATAGGGTACTGTGGGAATTGGCCCTTTTGGCAGGTTCCCCCTTGAACTTTTTTACCTTAAGCTCTGACTTTGTGGTAGTGATTCTCGGCCTCTGGGCACTTAGGCACTGTGGCCCAGTGTAAAGTGTGTGCGTGCTCTGAGTGCTTGTGGTGAGATTGGCCTGCCCTCCCTTAGGAATGCATGGGGGATATGTGTGTCTATGGTAATTCCTGATATGAGAGGAGTGCAGGGGCGAGTTTAGTATGTATGAACTCATGAGGATAAATGCTGTGCAATGGTGACTGGTGGAGAAATGCCACTTTTAGAAGCTGGCATTTCTGTGTACTGTGTGTCAGCCTGCCTGATGTGAATTACATGTCTGGCTTGTGATTGACAGGAGCTGAGAGGTGTGGGTGGCTCCAGGAGACAGTGGTGAATAGAGAGATCTGCATGCAGATGGGAGGTAGGAGTTGCACCTGGGACCTGAATAGGACTGTGCCTTCCCTCCACAAAGCCGGCTCCGCCCCCTGTGGTGCGTCTGATCCCTGAGCCCCCACCTGACAAAGGAGAGAGGAGCTGAGCAAAAGAAAGTGCTCCAAAGCTCCCCTAAACCAGTCCTAACTGGTATCCCCAAGCCCTGTGCTGTGACACAAAGGGATTTGGTAGTATAAATATAGGGGCTGTGACCCCATGAAAATGTTCAGTTCTGGAGTGCTGGCCCGGCCCGGGAGTGCTGCTGCTGGGGCCCATGGGGGAGCTACCATGAGGGCTTGCCTCCCTGGGCCCTGCATTGCCCTTTTCATCTTTGAGGACCTTTGTACTGGGACCCCTTTGACTTTGAACCATTTTTCTTATCCTTTAGGACTTTAGGAGCGCTATATTTTAAAATTCCCCAAGGACGAGGGGAGTGTGTGGACCTTGCTGCGCTGTAGGACTAAGAGAGTGAATCCCCAGCGTAGGGATTCCCCCCAACTTGCCGCCAAGCGGGTGCCCACCCTGATTATGCTGTTTCTTTTAAAAGTGGGTGCCCACCCCACATGACCACCGTGCTAAAATAATATTGCGGGTGCCCACCCCATTTCTTATGCCTCTGCGGGTGCCCACCCTGCATCTGCGCTGGAACAGAGCTCACCGCTGCGGCCGGGAGGAAGTCAGGCAGCGTAGTGCCTGGTGGCGGGCAGGACTTCCGGTTTCCTGAGGGAAGCCCAGCGCAAGCCCCTGCTGCAGAGAGGAGCCCTGGTGATGAAGGCGGAGGTGGCCTGAGGCACATTATCGGTCCCTGCCCCGCCGCAAGATGAGAAGCGCCGCCGAAGTTCTGGGTCCCAGGAGAGGGCCCAGGTGAAGGGAGGAAGAGAGTCCAGGCGGGAGCCCACCCCATGCTGGACACATGCCGGAATGAGGAATCCTCCCCCTGCCTAGAGCCGGTGAGTTGAGACGGCTAAGGAGGGGAGGCTGGACGCATGGCCGGCAGTTATTTCTTCCCGGAGTGGACCTGCGTTGCGGGCCGCTCCCACGCGATGGGCATAGTATGGTTTTAGAGGCCAGAGGAGCCCGTGTTCTGGAAATGGCCATTCCCAAGCGGGCCGCTCCATCGCTTGGGTGCCAATCCTTTTGGTGCATTTGTTGAAGGGGAGCCCGTGTGCTCCAGGCCATTGTGGCGATACAAAAGGGGATAATGGACGGAGCGCTTGAGCAAATCAAACACTCACCCCCAGTCAACTGATCTGGGTTTAATCCATCACCATTCTTTAGCCCACTCAGCCACCCCATCTCAGACATGGCTATATGCAAATCAGTCTGACCCTGTGCCTCATGGGAACAGACCAGCCCGAACTGCCAAGCCATGTCTTCCATGGACCGGAAACAAGCATCCTGGGACCGGTTTCGGATTCATAATCCTCATCAGCCAGGCTATCTTGAATCCAGTGGCCAAGTGAGCAAGGGACTCACGTCTGAGCATACCCTGCCACACTTAGGGCGAACAAAGCGATACCAAAAGGGGATGTGGGGCCTGATGGCGGCACCAGAGGAGCTCACCCAAGGCACATTGTCGGTGCCTGGAGTTGTTTTTTGAGCCCCAGTGGGACTTAAGATGTATGTGTAGTGCGAGAGCGCAGGCAGCTGCAACATTTGGGAGTCATTTTTTTAGCTATAATGAAAAGAGAAAGGAGTGAGGCACACTCCAGTCCTGCCCCAGCGCTTTGCGCACTGTTGCTCCGCTGCAGTGGCAGCTTTAGCCCTGACTTTATGGACAGAGGGCACAGAGAATGCCCAGGTCCACGATTCCTTCAGCTGCGCAGCACTTAGTGCCAGCTGCACCATTTAGGTTTGCGCAATGGCGCAATTGGATTTTGCTGCATAGGCAGCAGCCCTGACATTCAGGACACAGGGCATTTGAGCCCCTTTTGAGATGGGCAGTTGGCCAGAGGGACTGAGAGATTTATAGGGCGCCAGGCCCTGATGTAATTCATGCCTCTACTATGGTCTTTTTAGGAGACTATGTGCTAAATATGATTTATATGGTGCTAGGAAATGTGATTCATGTAGTATGATTTACGCACCCTGTTTTGATACCTCTAAATGTGTTCTTATGATTATGAGGTTGTTTTGCATATTATGGTTTACGCTAATGAGATTATGTTCCACTGTGATTTATGCCCCTAAGTGAGTTATGCTTAGGAGGTTAGGTTCTAATGGGTTTAGACTTATGAGAAGATTGCATAATGTGTTTATGTTGGTGAGGTTGTGCAGAATGTAATTCGCGCCCAATGTGGTACTGTGCATAATGTAGTTTATGTTACAGGCTGATGCTAAGTACAGTGATTACCAGTGGTTACTGGTTGTATGTTTATGATCTGTCTCACTTTCCTAAGTTCACTTTGTGATGGTTCTGACAGGGGTCCAGTGGGCCCTGCCAGATGCAAATAATCCCTTGTAGATATGACCCAGTGCCAGGTGGTGGCACCATGTATATTATGTGTTTACTATTCTAATGTGTTATGAGAATACAAAGGCTATTTTTGATATAACCTTGTGTGCAGTTCCTTCTATGGTGTGCCTAGGATGTTGTTGCTGTGTGCGTGCACAAATGCTTTACACACTGCCTCCGGGATAAGCCTGACTGCTCGTGCCAAGCTATCAAGGGGGAGAGCAGGGGTTATCTTTGGCGTGTAACTCCCTTGCCCTGACTAGAGTGGTGGTCTCTGCCTGGCTTTGGCGCAAGCCTTAGCCAACCAGAGATCCCATTGCTAACAGGTACACTTATATGGCAATGACACACTCTATAAGTCCCTAGTAGATAATACGACAATGGTGTTTCATCTACCTATAGGTTCCTAGTATATAATATAGCATGGTGGTTTAGAGGCTCAGCAGATTTCCTGCACTTGCATGTGTGCACTGCTGAGTGCCTGCTGTCATGTTAAAGGCAGCCTTGTTTTGCAGACTGTCTTTAAAAGTAAATTGTATGCAAATTCGCCTGTGGTGGTATGGGAACTTTAAAAGTGATAATCTAACTTATTGTCATGTATTAGGCACCCCCACGATCTCCCCTAGGTGTCCCAGGGGTGGGGGCATGTAACTAGTAAGCAGAACCCTTGTAAAATATGCTTTATTTGTCCTGGTGAGGGAAAAACTGCCCATGACATTTTTCCCCATTGTAGATATTTAGCTCCATAGCCTAACATTGCAATTTTATATTTAGATATAACTATTGCTGGGAAAGGAATTGAAATATCATTCAGGGAAATCAAAAAATGTTCCCCTGTTGAATTTATCATAGCTAGTAAAGAAGAAAAGTTCTAGAACTTTGTCTTCTGAAAGCCACAATCTAGCCTTCTAGGAGTCTCTGCTGATTGGTCAGCCTTAGCAGCCTTAGCCAGGCTGCTTTGATTAGGTGATAAGTGGCATGGCCTGAAGCTGAGGAGGGTGGGTCATCCAGATGGGGCTGGGTAACTCAAACTGAGCTCAAAGAGAGAGCAGCTCAGTAAGAAATGTGAGGCATACCTACCCCACATCCTGTGTCCCAGCCAGGTGGAAGGCTTAGGGCAAGAATTTACAGAGGTCAGGGGGAGGAGAGCTAATGGAAATGAGCCACACTGTGGGTTGGTTTAGCCAGCTCTTACTCCTCTGGAGAAAAATCATCCATGTTGGAGTTTGGGAGTGCAGTGCTTTGTGGGAGGATGCCACACTTTGGAGGAAGTTGTCATGCTTTTGGGTGCCACCCAGCATCTCATGGACAGAGGTGCCCCCCTGCTTGTCACCCCAGAACACTGAATAAATATGTGAGAGCTGCATAGTCTCTCAGATCTGCTGCCTGAAACTACAAGGAGAAGGACTGCCCTGTTTGGAATATGGATTTGCACCGAAAGGCCTGCACTCTGACTGACAGTGCCTGCTGCAAAATCTGGTAATACAGCCCGGGGGACTGTGTCTTGCTTCTAGAAGGATTAGGGAGTGGACTCCCTGCAAGCTACATGGTAACAAGGTCCATCTGCATCATCTCTAGCAAGAGTCTCCATCCTGGAGTGCGCCCAGTGGACATTTAAGGACTTGGCCATGTGCATTGTGGGAATTGTGGTTCAGACATTCCAGAGACCATCTAGGAGATTCCAGACCTTTGGATTGGCAATTTGGACACTTAAACCTACAAAGGAGACCTTCAGGAAGCACCTCCTGAAGTTTGGAAAACCTTTGTGAAAAAACTCAATAAAGTGACTGACACGACGTTGAGAGTCAAGCCGACTACCTTCAACCACGTTCCAGCCAAGATTTCAGGTTTGTCCCACTGAAAGCTCTAGAGCTCAAGATTGCCAGGATTTGAGCGGGGCAGCGCAGAAAGTCAAGCAAGCTGTTGAATCCTCTCCGAATCTAGCCTGCTGTGGAAGGTCAAGTGAAGTCAGAAGAAAATGCTCCAGAAAAGTTTCTAAGTGTGAAGGCAACATTTTGACCGGGGCCTCCCTCTTAGTATATCCGGTGTCAGTTCAAAACTTTGACTATATCCTGGTCCAGTACGACCAGATGTCCCAGAGTAGCGCTATATGTTTTTAAACACTTTAAAGTGGTTAATCTTTAAAATTTCACATCTCCAGTTCCCTACATTAGATTTTTGTTGTTTTGATGTAGTTATGTTCATTAAAAATATTTCCTATTTTTATAAATTGATGTGAGAATTTTATTGTGTGTTGTGTCTTAGTTATTTGATGTATTGTTTTCTTTTTCTGCTCGTTGTCACCTACCAAGCGTTGAGCAAGGGGCTAATTTACTGAGACCTTTACTCGACCGTTACTGAAATGAAATGAAATGAAAAGGCGATTTGTAGAGCGCAAAACTTTTACCCGAAGGTGTCAAGGCACTTACTCATTAAGGCTGAAGGTTTGACAGACCTAACATCTGAACAGCCAGGTCTTTAGTGCTTTCCTGAATGCTAACAGATTCTTCTCATGTTTCAGGTGTAATGGGAGAGGCTTCCACAGCCTAGTAGCACCCCACTAAAAACTTCTCCCTCCCCAGGAGCATTTTTTCACCCATGGTACAGCAAGATTGTTGGACGAGGATGAGCGTAGATTGCGAGTTGGAATGCAGAACAACAAATTCCGTCTTATAAAACCTGGTCCAATATCCTGAGTGGTTTTAAACACAATATATAGCGCTTTAAACTCTATATGCTTTTTTTTGGCACCCAATGAAGATCCTTCAATGCCGAAGAAACTGATTTATATCGTGGGATATTCAGTTAGAGCCTGGCCGCAGCATTTTGGACAACCTGAAGTTTGGCTAAACATTTTTTACGAAGGTTGATGAAAAGCCCATTGCATTAGTTGGCTCTTGAGAGGACCAGTGCAGATACCACCAGCTTACGAAGCTCAGCTGGAATAAATGGAAAGGTTTTTCGAAGGATTTTCAATGTGAGGAAAGAGAGGGAGGCAACCTGATTGACATGATGATCAAATGAGAGTTTAGAATCAAATGTGACTTCCAAGTTCTTAACCTTGGTCACTGGCGTGGGTAGTGGTCCCAATTCCAGGGGCCAAAGATCTGGTGACCAAAAACGAGTATGAGCCCCAAAAAGTAGTACCTCCGTCTTACTGGAGTTCAATTTTAGGCAATTGATGGCCGTCCATTCCGCTACCTGGCGAAGGCAGGAGTGGAAACGCATCACAGTATCAGTGGGAGATCCTGACACTGAGACAATGATCTGCGTATCATAAGCATAGGAGACAGCAGAGAACCCCAACAATCTAATCAGTTTCGCCAATGGTGCAACATAAATATTTAAAAGCGTGGGGCTCAGGGATGATCCCTGAGGTACCCCGCAGGGTAACTTAAAATTTGATGACCTAAAATTATCCAGAGCCACAAACTGTTCTCCACCAGAAAGGAAGGACTCCAATAAGGTAAGAGCCTTCCCTTTGACACCGATCCCCCACAGAACATCCAAAAGTTTCTGATGGTTCACGGTGTCAAATGCCGCAGAGAGGTCAAACAGCATCAGTGCTGCACTGCCCCCTGAGTCAACAGTTTGCCTAATCATTTCAGAGGCTGTGATTAGTGCCAATTCGGTGATGTGATGTTTACGAAACCCCAATTGAGTATCATCAAGGAAATCATTCTTTTCAATATATTCTGATAGGATGTATGACATTACAACGCATGCATTTACATCGCATGCCTTTACAACGTAAGTATTACAACGCAGTCCATTACAACGCATAGTGCTTTGGGGTGCTGGATAGTGAATAGTTTAATTTACTATTCCAACTCCAGTCCCCGTGGACACTAGGGAAGGTTATTGGATAGTAAATTAACCTATTCCCTATCCTAGAGCGCCCCCCAGAGCAATGCATTGTAATAGTTTGCGTTGTAAAAGTTGCGTTGTAAAGGTAGTGCGTTGTAAAAGTTTCGTTGTAAAGGCTGTTCACCATTCTGATAGAATATTGTTCATGGCTGTCTCTGTCATTTTAGCAGGGAACGGAAGTCTAAAAATTGGATGATAATTCTTAGGATCAGTGTCATCTAAGTTTGATTTTTTCAATAGTGGATGCACAGGGGCCCACTTCCAACAGGTAGAAAAGATGCCAGATAAAAACATTTTAATGAAAATAGGCGTCAAATGAGATGCGAATATTTCAGTTAAAAGGTGAACGATTTTTGGAGGGCAAAGGTCCAATGGGGAGCTTGATTTAATAGATTTCATAAAATTCATTGTTGCTTCGATTGTCAGCGAAAGTAAGGTTGATAATTCAAGAGTATTGCTTATATTGTTGCCCTCCACACGACTGCCTGACGCCGTACAGGCATTCTCAGATTTTACTAAGTCCACGGGCATGGCCGTTATTCCATGAACCATTTGCTCAGTAAAACTATCATAGACCTCCTTTACTCTCTCTTGAAAGTATGTAGCCACTTTATCACAGAACTCCTGGGTTTTAGGAGAGTCAGTAGCCACAGCACATTTAGCTACTCTTTTTACTGTGGAAAAGAGTTCTTTAGATGAGTTTTTAGCTGTCAATATTGCCGTAGTAAAATAAGCTTTTTCTTTGCTGATAAGGTTTTTAATACTCCAATAAAGCTGATTTATAATCAGCTTTATTTTCCAAGTAGAGAGATAATCTCCACCTCCTTTTCAAACGCCGACATTTCTGTTTTTGTATCCTGAGTTGCTCAGTAAACTATGGCTCAGTAGGTCTGGACCTATGGCTGCAAATACATTTAGCTGGTAGACATTGGTCAATTGATTTCCTTAACCATTCATCAAAAGCCGCTACAGCTTTATTTTGATTCATCTACTGGTGGTAGAGTATTTTGTGCTAGAGTGTTATGAACGGACAGTTTTCTGCTGTCTGATTGTTTGATTCTTTGTGTGGAGGCTAGGGGTAGTGAATGAAAACATAACAGCTTTGTGATCAGACCAGATGACTGGTATTTGCGGAAAACACTTCAGATGGTCATTGCTATAAAAATTCCGTCAAACAAATGCCCTGCCAAGTGTGTGTCACCAGATACCCGCTGGGTAAGACCCATGCTGTTTGTAATATCTAAAAGGTGTACCGCATCGCTATCCCGAGGGTCTTCCAGGTGAAATCGGGCGATTGAGACAGGACATCCAGAGAGGTCCCAATATCCTTAAAAAAACTGGCCAGTGTGCCTGTCGGACGGTAACATAATAGGCCATTGAAGGTATAGTGGTTCCCAATTATTAAATTAAAAAGTAAGGACTCCAAATGTGGGCCATTGTGCTGGCAGGTAAAGATCCCTTTCCAAGTACATGGAAACAAAACAGCCAGTCCTCCTCCTCTTTTACCCAATTGAACTTGCCTATGTAATGAGTACCCCGGAGGGACTGCCAGCGCTAAGTCTGGATCAGCAGAAGTGTCTCCCCAAGTCTCTGTGATAAATGCTACCTTAATACCCAGTGCTTCAATAAATAGGGCAAATTCAGCCACATGTTTGCACAGTGATCGTGCATTTATCAGACACCCTAATATAGACATGGTGTCATTGCTCCGACCAGATAATACTCGACCTGATACCATGTTGGTGGCCTTATTACTTGGTGTAGGTGCATGCTTAACCCGAAAAATAATCCACTTTCGAACAAACCCCAATTGAGTGGTAGAGACAGGGAGGCAACCTACCGAAGGCACTTTCAAGTCCACAGAAGGAGTGCCCTAGGGTGGGCACTTGTGAAATCTAGTTTCTGATACGGACTGATGATTGCCTACATTGGGTGCACAAATGGTCCAAGTAACTAACGGCACCTTTAAGCACCCGGTCAATGCTATAAGAAGCCAACACAAGAGTGCCTTAGACCAAGCCCCTGGGGACAAATTTAAGTAACCCAGGAGTACGTAGTCCATCGAATTAACTGAGGGGCAAGAGAAGAATAATCACTTGAGAGGCCAGTGTCAAGCGAATACTCTATGGAATCTACTGTCCTTAGTGGCACACAAGGACGTTTTAGGCATGGGTAAAGAGGGAAAGTGCCCTGGGCCCCCACTTTCCAAGGGGCCCCTAGGAAATGGACCTTTTTCTTTACCTCATTCCTTTCTATTTCTCCTTTTCAAATGTAAAAAGATGCCAATATTGTTAGACATCATAAGGCTTAAGTTAGTAGAAAATGGGTAAAATAAATCCGAAGTTGTTCCGAATAAGGTCCCCAAAATATTTCTTGCCCAGGGCCCCCAAAATCTTTACGATGGCACTATTAGAACAGAGCAACACATAAGACTAGAAATTATATATTCAGTCATGGTATTAATTCTGGGCATGAGCGGAGCAAACCCAGTCCCTTAGCATGGCTTGCTGAGCTTTCTTTAGAAGGAAACTCTTTATGTTGACCAAAGATGGGGAGAAGAGGGTGAGTGGGTGAAGGGAGGAGGTAAGGAAGTGAAAAGACAGAGCACGAATTATGGCCCCTCCTGGCCTAAACAGAAAGATGCCAGAGGAACATAAATTTAAACTGGTGCCCTTCAACTAGATGGAAGGGCAAAATTCTGTCTGCTCACTAGTATGTGGCCCCTGAAATATTTCTGAGAGTGTGTTTAGCTCTCAGAAAGTTGACTGGGGTAGCTGGAAGGAGGGGGAGGGAAAAGACTATGGCCCATGAGGGGGAAGCAATGGAGTCAGCAACATACAGGAAACAGAAAGCCTGGTATACAATAAACAGCAATCATAAGAGCAGGAGGACTACATTTGAATAAGCTTACGCTAGTTTTGCTGCTCAGGGCCAAATATGTGGATCAAAGCAGCAACTTACATGGTTACAATGCGCGTTCACTTTTGCCTCACAGTGAGGTCCTGGGGCCAGGCAGGGTGTGCAGCATGTCTTCAGAGAACTGTCACAGTAGAGTCCTTGTGATGATCTGGCTGATGATGGTTTAAAAAAGCTCTTGGAACTGAGTCTGCCTGCGGCTGAAGGTCTAAGCTCCCCACCATTCTGAAAAGAGAAATCAATGGGTGTGGGGCCTTGGGAGGAATCAATAAAGCAACTCCAGCTCTAAGAATACTAATTCAGATGCAAATCAATTTATATAGAGACAATTCAGTAACTATGATGACACACACCCATATTGACCAGTAGCCAACTTAGATCTTGAAGAACTGCAAACATATATTGTTATTCGCAAACAGGTGTGAGGCCACACATACCATAGAGGTTGTGCTGTCTAAAGGTTGACAGGTCCTTCTCACAGTTCTTACACATGTCAACAACTGGCCCCCATCCTCTTTGCCCCATCAGCTGACTCTGATAGAAAAGACTCTCTGATTCTGCTCAATGGCAACAATTGTCATGGGTGTGGACATGCTGCCATGGGGCTGCTTTACAGTTGCCAAGGGGCTATATTACTGAGCTCTACTGCCAACTGTTGTACACAAATGAACATTAACACACCTTCAGTTGCACATGGTAACTAACAGCACTGTCTTCATGTATCTCAACAACTTCTGAATAGGAAAAGCTACCATTTGCGGAATGGGATAGAACAACATTAGAGCTTGTAAGAGAGGTGTTGGGTGCTACCCTCCCCTCCCATTCTCCTATCCCCATATTCTGGGATCAGCTCTCAAGTTGCAAAACATTAGAAATCTAAGAGTTGTAGTTGACACATTCATTAGCTAAACAGTAATTTTCCAAGTTTCATACTGATTTGATAAACCCCAAGGTGGGCTACAATACATGCAGATCCATTCGGAAGCCGGGATGTGCAATTTACACACTGTCTGCTTTGCAAATGGATAAGCAAGCCAGCTGTAAACTAATAGGTAGACCTCCTAACTGTATATTTGCATTGGGTTGCCAATCACCCCACGTAAATATAAATCATTTAGACAAGCCACAATTTACGACTCCCTATGAATGGCTGCAGACCACTATCCTTGCATTTGCTTTCCCAAATGGAAATATTTTTTTGTATGCAGCCGTTGTCCAGAGGAGCTGCTTTAAAAAAAAGGGGCTTATTTACAATCCCTAGGCATTACCAGTGTGCCACTTTTAATATGGGGAAAAACTGATATACTGGCATCACAGGGGGTATGTAATTAAGACCTAGTGTTTCCCGGCTGGGAACACAAAGGCGGGATCAGGCTGTAGTGGACAACTTCCCCTTTGCGAATCAGATCGCCATAGGTGTCAATATCTCATCAATGGCCAAACTGGCTAATACAAAATCATATAGAATCTAGACCTGGTGGCCTGATTCTCAGGAACTTTAACTCTCATTGTCCTCCTTGAAGACTTCCAAAAACAGGATTTAATGCAAGATTAAGGGCTTATTAGATGAGGCTCGGAAAGCCTCCGACCGCAGTTGCAGTTTTATCAGTGAAGCAAAGTTTGGTAACTCTTTTATTCTTTTAATATTCCATTTTGTTAGCTTTTTTTGAGCTCTTCGGTGAACCATAGCAGGTACTGGGCATCAAACTTGTTTGCCTCGTAACAATTAAAGCCCAGTGTTTCTTAACCTGGGAACCATTTTATGGAACATTTTACTTTCTTAGCTCCGCACACTTTGTATTTCATTCTTCACGAGCTCTCTGGCGGAACACAGCAGATATCCTCCTCAGGATGCTATGTCTAGCTGATCAGGCCTTCTATAATTTCAAGCCCTCTCTACCTTCAAACTAAGTTGATGCCCAAACATCCTGCTAGAGTTCTTAGGCCAGCCTCTCTTTGTCTGTTTCAGACCCCTTGCTTTTTCTGCAGCAGAATAGGTGGTCGCATCTTCTCCTGTCTTGCCACCAAGCAATGGAAACTTCTTCTAGTCAAGCTCTGACTCCATTTCAATCATCACGCCTTCCCTAGGGTCACCAAAACATGGCTTTTCTCTTCTTAAATCTTTGTGCTCAACTGGTCAATCTTTCATCAGAAGTCTCCTCTAATGGCTAGAGTTGTTGACCTTGAAGCTGGGAAACCGGGTTGGAGTCTAGGCAGTGATGCTCAACATCCTGTGATTCTGGGAAAATAAGTTAATCTACCTGTGCCAAAAGAATGTGGCTGTCTGTAATGCAACTGGTGCTCATGTAAAGCGCCCTCATACCTTCGGATGGAGTTCACGCTATATAAAACTCAGAAAAAATAAAAATAAAATACCTTTTTCGGGTGATCGTCACACTTAATAAATGCCAAGGCTATGCCCCTTGAAAGACACAGCGTTGTTACTCATGAATCATACCCATTGAGCCTAATTTGGCAAAAGTTATTTTCACAAAATACCAAAATCAAATATGAAGTGCATCTGGGGTCAGCATTGTCACTCATGCATTTCAGTCTATTGTGTGTGACTGCTGTCCCAAATTCTCTATACCCACAAAAATGACAGCCAAATGTTGATGATACTCTGACCCATCTCATGGTTGAGGACCACTCTGGAGATCTCCCTAATGTGACCCACTGACTATGACACGTTAAGCACTGGATGCAGGAATAGGCTCTGCTTAAATGAGAGCAAGCCTGAGATACTAATTGCATGTCCTGTAAGCCCCCTTCCGCTTCTCATTGCCTGCCCTGATCCATCGGGTACTCCTCTACTACCCGTAGATAGACTCTACTAATTTGGATTGAGGTTCACCAGCCCCCCTTCCTAACCCAAATAGATACAGTCACCTTTTCAGAAACTCAACTTATTACTCACAATAACAGTGTCCCACTTTACTACTATAATGGCAGCCACATGGAACATATTCTCTGGGCTACCAGGAGACTGAATATGCTTGACTAATGAATGGAAAATACCCCATCATCCTGACAGTAAAGTCCCTCCACTGGTTACAGATAAAAAATCACAATTTGAAACCCACTGTATTCTCCACAAAGGTCTTCAAGATACCTGCCTAAATTATCTCACCAAGATGTTTGTTCCCTGTCAATCACCCGATAGTCAATCAAAATCCACTCACCAAAATGCAGGTGATACAGAAATTTAGGGGAAGATCTCTCCATGATCAAAGTACCATTTTTTGTAATACTATTCCACCACATCCAAGACTCCAAAATAATTTTCTCAGATTCAGGTGACCAAAAACTCACTCTTTAATTCTGGTGACAAGTGCCAGGTCTTTTATTGTTTAGATAATGTTACAGACAGGACAGGGGTTTCTGCATGGTCATTGTGTGTGCATTGACTATATTGATGCGCATGTGGTTTAAGGCCCAAAAGACAGTACTGTTTAGAATTTACTTGGGCTTCTTAGCTTTATCTGTATTTAGACTTAGAAATTAGGTGTGCTCAATTGTCAAGTCTCTTCCCGTTTCTCTGCCTAACAAGCCAGAGAAATGATTTTTAACACTGTGCATTTTTTGTGTTTCATGGTAGTCGAGGGTCTGCTTTGCAAGTGTAAGTAAACTTGTAAGTTTCTGTATCAGAGGAACTGGAGAGATTTAACAGGAACAGTCTACGTATTGATCCTAAAAACTTAGACATTGTTTATCATCCAGTGAACAAATATAGGAGCTGGGCGAAAGTAAAACCTTAGGTTGACGGTCTCTAGAATAGCGGGAAATTAGATGATAGGCGACGGAGTTGCTGTGGGATAAGATGACTGTATCTAATCCTGATGTTAGGTCCTACTCTAGACAGTAACGTAATGTCACATGGAAAGCCTGTTGGAAAGAGAGTTTGGGGACTCATTGCAGGGTCCCCTTCTCCTTGCGGCCTCCGGTTGGGGGCCGAGGGAGCTTGTGTCTGTTATTGAGAACTCTGCCTCCCTCCCAATTGCAGGTGTGATCGAACCAGGAGCAGCCAGTGCAGGTAAGCATGGTGGTGCAGGTTGGAGGGGGAGTTGACAGACAAAGCCGAGGGAAAATAACATAGAAAAAATAAAAACACTTACCTTGCGCTCGCCACATCGCCAACTGTTTGATGCCGCGAGCGCAATGTAAGCGGTTTTCTTTTTTTAATGTTATTTTGTTAGAAGGTTGCATAGAAGTCCTTTTCCTGCCATCCCTGGCTCCAGAGTACCTTTAGTGGGTAATGAGCCCTTTGTGTGGGGACAAGACTCCTCCTATTCAGGTGTAAGTGTCAGCCCCTCCCTACCTTCCTGCCCAGGAAGAGCCATCAAAATGCAGACGAGTGCTCAGACACACCTAACCTTTCTGTGTTTATGGCAGTCTATAGGGAATGCACAAAAGTTAGCTGTCACCCACCCCAGATGTGTATTGGAGACAAGCTGCAGACATACAGAGCTGTAAGAGCAGAGAAATGGCAAACTTTCTAAAAGTGGCATTTCTACAATAGTAATGTTAATACCAACATTTACCAGGAAAGAGGATTTATTATTTCCATTCCAAAGATATAAAACATGACACATCTACTCATTTCTAATCAGGATTAACACCTTAAAAGTAAAATTCCAAATGGTGACCAATGAGAGGAGTAGGCCTCACAATCATGAAAAACGAATTTAGGTGTTTTTCACTACCAGGACATGTAAAACTTAAAAGTATACGTCCTACCTTTCGGTTACACAGCAAGCTTACCTTGGGACTCCGTAGGGCCTACCTTATGTGTAATAAAAGGGGAGTTTCAGGCTTGGCAAGGGGTTTTAAACAGGGCCGGACTGGGAACCACAACCGGCCTAGGCAAAGTGCTCGGCCGCCCCCCCCCCCCACTCGGGGAGTTGGAGGTGCCGCCGAGCTCTTTGCTGGGGACGTTTTTCGGCCGATTTTGGTGCTGGGCCGATTTTACAGCTATGCTGCAAAAACGGCCCAGAAATAAAAATGGCCCCCAGGGGCCCAAAATGGCCCCCCCCACCCCCTGTGCGGCGCACCGGGGGATTGCCAGGTGCCCGCTATGGCCAGTCCGACCCTGGTTTTAAAAGTCAAGTTGAGGTGGCAGTAAAACTGGAATATTCTTTCTGCTGGAAGAGCTGAGGATCTGCCTAGTGCCAGTAGTCTCCCTGATGAGAGAGGTAAGGAGTCCAGGCCCTGCACGGAGAGAGACTGGTCAGGAGGAGAAAGCCAGCATTATCCAATTTGAGGAACACCCAGAGAAAGCAGATTGCCTGAGACAGCAAATCCATGATCAACCCATTCTGTAGTGGATATCCAGGTCCCTCTCTTTGCTTCCTGTTGAGAACAATACCACCCTGAGATAGGCTACATCTACCTTGCCATGTGAATATCTGCACTGTCTTAGAAGGGAAACAACTGCTTGCGAACAGTCTGGATTGGCTTTGACTGCTTTTCAGTGCGATCTGTCTCTCCTGCTCAAGTGGGCCACAACTGCTTTGAGTGAGATGTCTTTGCAACAACCCAAAATTGGTCAACTCCCTGAGATCCGTGCACCAGCACGAGGTGGGCTGTAATTGCCTTACAGTGTGATCTGTCTGTGTTGCAGGGATTCTGCTCAGGAACAGAACTAGGCTTTGGACCATAGAACATCAGCATGCAGGGACTGAGTCACCATACTGCCTCAGTATCCATGAGTGTGAGTCAGACCAGCTATAGTGCCTCACTTGCCCTCCTTACCTTACCAGAGGAACAAGTGAATTGGCACACCAAGAACACAACCCTCTCGATCCTCTCAGGAATTGCGGTACCAGGATACACCCTTTCATTCTTTCACTCGTACTTGTCCACAGATGAGATAACCAGGAGACACAAATAATGTTTAGAACATTTATTCAAACTATCGTCCTCTGACATGTAGTATGTGTGCCACAATCAGCCAACAAATGGATAATAAAAATACTGTTAGCATGTTTAATAATCCATACAGCATGAAAATATTCATGTTATAGAACAGAGTGACTTAACCCACCTCCCCAGCTACTAAAGCTAAATGATTATATGAAAGATTTCTGGGATTATCGGCATACCCCGTACCTTATCATAAATAGGTGGACGCTCTACATCTCAACGGACGTAGTGCTCTTGTCTCAGAACTCTTATTTCATGTATGTGTTTGTGGCTCTTGTACCCATCTTTATGATAGGACATGTGTGCACATAAACAACAGCTGCATTCTTGTGTTATGTCTAGGTGCTTGTGCCTGGTCAGAAAGAATAACAAAGGACACTGTTGTTTGACCTTGTTGGTGGTGCTCAGACTAAATCCCAGGAAAACAACAGAACATGAAAACATACGGAGGTTACGTGTGAAAGTACAATGTGGCACAAAGACAAACATGTTTATATAATAACATGTGTAAAGGAAAATGAGGCCTACAATGTGTAAAGTTAGGCTAACATAGGGAAAACTGCAATGGGACATGCAGAAAACACGACACCCTCCCCTTGGTCAAGATAATAGCACTAACAAGACAATAGGTATTACCAATGTATTCAACAAGTAAACATACTCAACGCTTTGTTGCAGAAATGTGAATGACTAAAAAAATACTAACATTAGATGCAAAAGTCAACTGGTCAGGATAATAGCACTAAAAATATAATTGGTATTACCAATGTACTCAACGCTTCGTTGCAGAAATGTGAATGACTAAAAAAAAAAATACTAACATTAGATGCAAAAGTCAATTTTGAAAAACTGTCAAATTATGGTGATTTGGAGGAATCCATAACATTTCTTGCCATTTCAAAGGCTAAAGACTCCATGAAGGAATCCAACTCTGTGCATAGTAATTGGTCAACAGCCTGAGCTCTAACGAACAAACATGCTCTCTAGTCTCAGCTGGTGCCGAGAGAGTTAGCCGGCAACCTGCTTCTGGGTTAATGAAGCCTGTTTCCTGCGATCCACGTGCCGCTACCCACATTTCCTCATATGTTTAGCAAGCCGAGTGCCCATTCAAAGGGACACAAGATACAGTGAAACATGGGTGGAACACAGGTAAACCAGGCAAGCTGGAATGTCAAAGACCAATCAAGATCCAGATCCTGTAGTAGAAACATTCCAAAAATATGATCCATACACTCACTGTAGTGCTGGAGAAAAGCCAGTTCCAAAGTGCCAACAAAAAGAAGCAGGAACAGGACAAGAATGTCACAAATGAGGAATAACAGTCATGGCAGACCTCCAAATACACTATAGCAAATGGAGTGAATAAAGCAGTTGAGTAATCGAAAGACTGTATGAAAAGAACTAACGAGGCCGGAGTCTACAACCTTAAAAAAGTGTGCAAGGCCGGAGGTACTAGAGGCATTAAAGCTTTGATGCACTAATTCCCAGAAAATTAGGGGAAGGTTAGTGTTTAACAGTTAGTGTATTTCACTAGATGCTCTAGCCACCTACAATTCAGAGGTCTCGCACGCAGATGTAAGAGCTACCTCTTGTTGAAACAATAATTTTGAGTCTGCTCAGCTTGTTAAAGTCTGCCTTCTAAGTCGTAATGGAAGGCCACAGTGATCTATCTACTATCCCATGCAGAGTGGGGGAACAGGACGTTAATGCAACAAGCGACTAACTGGGAAACGGACACAATATACGGGACTCCAGCCCGCATTCCGCAACAGGCTTGATCACTAAGCATTAGATAACTCCTGTTACAGAGTACAGTAATTAAGGGGAGAATTGCAGGAAAGGGAATCCTTTTAAAAAATAAGCCAAATTGGGCGCTGAAGTGCTGCATGCACCGTGAATGCCCGATAGTAGATTTGCATTCTTCACCAGTGATAAAAATGTCCTTGTCACTATGTTCACAATGAAAAGCAAAGGGAAGTGACCATACTTCATTTATGTTACCAAGGAGTTCATATCTACATACGGGAACATTTTCATGCAAGATGTGAATTGAAATGTCAAAATAGGTAGTGAAATAACTCAGTGAATCAACCACACTGCTGAAAGCATTTCAGCTATAATGGTCTGATTTTTCTAAATGCAGCATTATGTAGGTTGCAATCGTCATGGTCGTTGTTGTGTACGTGTTAAATTAAAAGGTGTAAACAAGTCAGGACAATTCAAATAATACCATGGAACGCGCCCAAGTGTTTGAAGTGTCCGTCTAAACTGCATAATAGAGCTAAGCTGACTGCCCATGAGAAAGTGTAGACATATCACTTTGCACAATATTAATAACAGATGATACAATATTGTTAAAGTTATAAATACGAGATGACAACTTATTAATACTATTATCGACAACAGCTAGGACTTTGTCCTAATTATCTTGGTCTATTTGTCAGCTTCCATTTGCGATAATTTCCAGATTTCATCATAAGTAGCATATATAAATCTTATAGAACGTAGAGATATGGGACATAAAAGAAAATCTGATGAATTAATGTCTTCGGACAGGAAAGGAAGATTTTATTTTACTTCAGCCTGTGTGGAATGTTCCAACCATTGTTGACATAACTTTCCCACTGAATAGGTGGTATTAATACTAGAATGTATTGACTGTAAATATCGGGGATCAGGTCTGTTTGATTTAAACCTCGGTGTGGATTTATGAAAATGAGCATGACAACCATTTGTGCCCACTGGCCACAATAACCATCCACCAAGACTTGGAAGTGGAAGAATTAAATGCACCATTCTACATCATGCTATTTATTTGTTCCTCTGTGTAATTTGTCACACTCTGCTAAATATCAAAGTGGGAAACAGAAGGAATAGTACATTCATCTCTTTAATTTTTGCCAATCCCAAACAAGTCGTTTGCTGGATTGTTTCATTCAAGAAAATCATTATGATGGTAACAGAACATATCAGCATAGTTAGTGGAATAACGATACAGATCCTTGGTTTTAAAAACAGTATAATACTCTAATTCAGAAAGCATAGAATTTACAGTGTCAACATCCCAATTATCTGAATGGAATGCAGGTACTCTGGGCCCGATTCACAGAATGAACTTAAGACTCAATCCTAAACTTACTACTATTTTGGTATTCACAGAATGCACTTACTACTTTTGGCATTCCCAGAATGCACTTACTACTTTTGGTATTCACAGAATGAACTTTCTACTTTTGGTATTCACAGAAGTTAGGATTTTGTCTTAAGTCTGTCTTAAAACTAACTTAAGACAAAATCCTAACTTCTGTGAATACCAAAAGTAGTAAGTTCATTCTGTGAATACCAAAAGTAGTAAGTTCATTCTGTGAATGACAAAAGTAGTAAGTGCATTCTGTGAATACCAAAATAGTAGTAAGTTTAGGATTGAGTCTTAAGTTCATTCTGTGAATCGGGCCCTTTAACACATATGGTATCTGCAGGATCTCCGTCAGACCGAATATGTCAAAAATAACTTTACCCCCAAACAATTTCTTCAGCCACTGGAGTGGCTGAAATGTTAATGAGGGACAAGTCTCTTTTCATTGTATGTGATGAAGAATGGGGGCAGACCAGTTCCGTAGTAGAAGGTTCCAGTAGGTAATGTGTTCCAGCAGGTTTATCAGTAGGAAGAAAACAGTCACAAATCCAATCCCCAAGAACAAGAAAACCAAGCAAATTATGATCCAGGCATATATCCAAGGCGGGCTAGATAAGTGCATTTTAACCATGAAATGAAAACACAAATCTATGCTGGAGGAGTGTACACAACAGAAGAACTGTTGGAAGACAAACTATCTTCATCCATATAGGACCCAGAGCTACTGGAAAACAGGAAGGAGGCAAACAACAGTAGGACTTAAAAAGGCCAACTCAGATGGACTCCACGGTGGATCACTATAAATGACATCAACTGTGGAAGACATGATATTAGAAGCTAGTATTGTGTCAGGGAAATTGTCGGCCGATGAATCAGCCACTCCCTCCCTCAGCCGGGGAGTATCAACATCGGTGGTGCCCACAGGCTGCAGAGAAAAGTTTTGCGGAAAAGAACAGCTATTCTGTGGCATACTGTTAAGTATCGGCCACACACAGTGTAGTTTGACTGCTTTAAGTCATGGTTCAGTCTCTCCACAATTAAATTTCCCTCAGGTCTATACAGAGAAGAAACATGCACTTGCTATCTATGGACTTCATTGAATCATGGTACGTCTTAGAGGCGAAAGCCGGACCTTGGTCCAAGTGGAATGCGCAGCAGGCTTACGTCCCGATAAAGACATGCAAGTCTTTAATAACAGTTCGAGCATCAGCCAAGCGCTGCAGCCAAACCCAGAGGAACATAGACCAAGAATCAACTGCTACCAAAATATATTTGAATGCAGTATCAGAAATTAGAGGACCGCAGTGATCTTAATAAATACAGCCAAAACATTTGTTAGAATTAAACAGTTGTGACTGTGGTGGATGAGAGACAGTACAACATTTAATTTGTTGACATAAGCCACAATAAAACATATTTTCTGGTTTGTTAGTATAAAGCTTGCCACCAATATCTTTGCTGTAAAAGTGAAATGGTGGCAGCCACACCGGCATTTGCAGTAGCTATACCTTTTTGTGCAGTCACAATGAAGTCATTTCTGTGGTCTGCATTAGAAATCATGAGATCCCAATGGCAGGAATAGTTACAAAAGGGAACATTCTGGTCATTTAAATGATAAGAAATTTAGAAGGAAAGCCCTTTGGCAAGAGGGTGCCGCTTTTAGTAGCATTTATAGAAACCAAAATATCATTGTCTGTACGGGTCTTAGAGTGAGTATATTGCTGCTATTTTGGCTGTGAGAACTGCAGATTTGGCAGCTTCATCAGCCAAAGAATTCTCTAAGGCTATGCTCCCACACGCTTATGGTTCCAGATATGTATATCATGAGTGTGTAGCAACCTATCCTCAAGATATGCCACTTTAACCCAAAGCAACTTGTGCTTGATTGTGCTATCCTTAGAATCTCTGCAATAATTTTGTTTCCAAAAATGTAATTTATCATTAAAAGATTGTACGCATCGGGCAAACCGGGCGCTATTAGAGACAAACTTACTGGGGCGAAGCGTGATATTGCAGCCCAATGGAAATCTCCCAGGCCCCTATGCTAGCAATATGGATAAGGGGAGTGGATTGGCGTGCCCAACAAGAGAAACCAGTGTATGAGGCCAGGGGCTATCCAGCTAAATATGTCAGGGCGTGGATTAAGTGGTTTGAGGGGGGAAATATGGACTTGATTTAGCAATGCTTCCATAGGGAATGTGATTACATTTTGTATGGGGCTCTTTGTCCTGTCACAGTCATACATTTAATGCGGTTTACCTCCATCGGGGGTTCTGTATTGGTTAAAATTCGACTTGTTTTCCATGTAATGAAAACAATAAAAATATGTTTATCAAGGAAAAAAAGATTGTATGCAGTAAGATGAATCACACACATTCAGTGTGCGGATTTTAGGATCCGCGTTTTCAAGTTCAAGAAGCACATCCTTCAATTAAGCCAACTGCGCAGTGCTTTTTCCAAGAGACTGTGGGCGAGTAATTTGAGGGTAAAAAACGCCATCAGAGATAGTACCAAGAATGATGGTACATGCTGCAGAATATTGCTGCTCAGAACCTATAGCCGGTTGAGCTGAACCATCAGTGTAAATGATGCACTTATATTGGTCAAGAGGCAGAATCGAAGACGGCAAGGAGTAAACATATTCGTATTGCAAAACTTCTTGCGCTTGCAGAGAAAGGTCAAAGACGAAGTCTACATCCATGGCTGTTAAGGATGTAGTCCACTGTATCCAACGAGGGTGGAGGCGTTTACCTTTAGCAGGTGGCTGCTCCTTCAGGATTGCCATCTGCACAGTGGAAGCAAAACGCATTTCTGTAGGTGAATACAAATGAGTTTTATATGCAACAGAGACTGTTTCACATTCGTTAAAGGTGACATAAGTAAATCCAATTGCACCCAGTAAAGCGAGGATGACCAAGTTTGTAGTACTGACATGTGTATGTAAATGGCGTTTCAAGCAACTCAGACTGTAAGGGCATCATTCATGACAAGTGTTACATCGCAGTGGTAAAACAGTGATGCATCACTTTTCAGTGCGCCCTCCTTCCGACACCATGAATGCTGTATGGTATTAATGTCGCAAGGATTGACAGGTACATCAGGAACCCAGACGTATCTGTTGACGCAAAAATGGTGCATCGCTGGAGCATGTCTGGAAACTCTAGCAATATGTCATTTCACATAGGGCTAGCTCCACATGAAAAGGCCTGCGTCACCCCTTACTCCTACTTCAAGCAGCTGTAAGGATTTGATGAAGTGAGGCCATAGAAGTGTAACAATTAAATCTCATGGATTTCACTGCAACACTTCTATGAGCATTTTCTACAGTGGAACGCCCACCCCGCATACATTATACCTGTTGCAGGTATACAGTCGCGCAGGGGTCTACAAGGTGATGCATCTGCCTAGATGGGTCACTTTGTAAATATGGCGCAGTGTGGCACATTTTGTACACCGCTGAGGTCACAAAAAGTGATGCAACAGCGGCATAAGGGCCTCATAAATAAGGCCCTAAAGATCTGATTGTGGGAATGTGTTCCGACGTCCAGCTGGAAACAGAAAAATCAGGATGTGTTAAGGCATAAAGTAGTTTAGTACGTTGGGCATAATCAGGTATATAAGTTCTGCCAAAATGCAAGAATCCCAGCAGAGACTATAATATTCTAAGTGTACTTGGAGGTTGTAATTGTGCACACTTCTCTGGGGAGCAGGACTTTTTCCCTCTTTGCTACGTTTTTATCCCAAGAAAAAGACACTGAAAAAAGCTATGTAAGATGTTTAAAGTTAAACTTCTAACAAGGTTGGCAAAATGCAAAATAATGTGATCCACTCTTGCCAAATTGGCGTTCAGCTCATCATCTGTCAAGTAGAAATTATCTACGTACGACGAGTTTCAAGGTTGACATCATGAAGAATTGACATAATCTGTGCTCCAAAGATTCCGAGCTGTTGTTGTAGCCCATAGGAACGCGGGCGTAGCGCCTCTAAAAACTGAGGGAGCTAGATGCAGACCAGTTGCGGCTCTCTAGAGCTAAATTGTGACTGAAAAAACTATTGGAAATATCCAAGGTAGTTTTATAGTTTTTGTAGACCTCGTTATTAATGAGTACTGTGCTATGCGTATTTTGTACAGCAAATGTCCAAGCATGGCTATTTAAAGTTTTTTAATCTAAAACTATGTGCTAGGAATTATCTGGTTTCAGAACAGGAAAAAGAGGAATAATCATCTGAGATACATTGGGTTCAATCCCTCCCTGGTACTCCAGGTGGAAAATAATTTTTGGGGATATGCGCTTTATAGTTTAATAGGATACTGTGGTTGTACCTGGGGGTAGATCGTATAGGAATAATGCGTTAAAGAGAATCATTATTCCAACCTCTATGATTACGATAAAATGCAGAGGCCAATGCAATGGCCCATTCAGAGGCATGAGCCTGTTTGACTTCATCAGGGACATGGTGTGAGAAAGAAGGTGTAGTGTAGTTCCTATATTCCCAATAGGCTCTGCGCATTGGAATAATATACACTATAGATTTGACATAGGACTGAGGTCAGTATGTCTCTATCGATTATATTAAACTTAATTGTGTGTGCCAGCTAACTCAGAGGTCACTAAAAATTTCTCGAATAAACAAGAAGGGATTAGTCTCTGACACCCGCATAAACATGACAACTTTGTTTCCCCTAGAACTGGAAAAATATCATCAGAGTCGTGGAAACAATAGATAACTATTTCACTCAGTCAATTGTGCATGCTTCGTTTCTACAGAGTTGCAGAGAAATAGAGAGACGAACGTTTCAATAAAAGGGTTTATTGAACAGTCTTATTTCTACTGCAAGAGATATGAACTGCTACAATCGTTAGACAGATTGCGAAGTATAATGCGTACAGCGCAAACAGTAATATAAAATAATACTGTAATAGCATGGTGTGTTGCTATGACATATATAAAAATACATACATACATAAAACCGGCTAAAAATAGTCAACTGGTGCTTCTAAAATACGCCTACCCCAATGTACCTAACCTAGGTCTAGTACCAGGGAAGAAGTAGGAGCTGTTTAGCATAGGTTTTAGTTCTGAAGAATTGCCAAAGGTTTTTCCAGGATCTAATCAGCTCCATACCTTAAAATGAGAGAGGTTGGTATCTCTTTCACGGGACTCGGTTTCCCAACACCCCGCAAGGGGAGTCAGAAACACTGGAGCTGGATTCTCGGCAGGAGGATGTCAGCGTCTTGTCAGTGTGTCAGCTGGAGAGTTAGCTTCCTTCGGCACTTGCTGTAGCGAGCTGCGTCGTGCAAGTAGGTAGTCGAACCTCACCAAACCACACAGTGCTTTGCTATAGCAAGTGAAGGTATATTTATACATTGAAGGTGTTTAGGAATGCCAGTATTGACGTAAAATGTGGGCATATGAACGTCATGAATGAACCCCTAAGAAATAGATGTTCATGCATAATAAATGAGTTCTTGGAGAAATCAATATCCAGGCTAGGGGAAGTTCCTTCAGCTTAAGAGTCTGGTTTTCCAAGAAATCGTTGTGACGTAGATGAATGGATGGATATATAAAGGCAATGTGTATTATACCTATATAAGGGCATGAATCGGGAAATTCATTCGGAATCTATAATCAAACACAACAAAGGGAGAATGACATCCTTCCCCAGTGGCGTAACGAAACTTGAGGGGGCCCCCCTACAAGGTACGTGGAGTGGCCCCCTCCAACTCAATCAGGAGCTCTGGGTGCTGGGCTGAGGGGGCGCTCTGGAGCCTCCCCTCACCGCAGGAGCTGCAGGGCCTATGTTACGCCCATTCAATGAGGTGCAAAATCACATATGGTACAACATAAACAGGAGTAGAGTGACACTAGGGTGACCAGGCATCCCGGATTTGCCTGGATGGTCCCGGGTTTTCAACAGTTGTCCAGGCAGATTGCGGTAAAAGTGCCTCATGTCCCAGTTTTTTGAGAGGGTAAACTGAAAACAGTGTGAGGCTCTTTTTTAGGTGTTCCAAAGCATGGCTAGTAAGCAGCTGTTCTGAGTAAGCAATTTAATTAACAGGTATGATGCTGGTTTTAAAAATTACATTTTATTTATTTTCTTAGTGCCTCTTCCCTTTGGGCCTATGGGGATGAGGGTTGTCATTCTTTGCCACTTTATTGTTGTAAATATGTAGTCCTTCCTCTATTTTTGCTAAATGTCCCAGTTTTTGGGTCACACAATCTGGTTATCATAGTAGTGTGGCAATAGTGTAATATGAAATGAAATTGCAAAATCGCTAAAAAAAGACAGAAATTGCCGTAGAAAGTTGTCACATGAGGGTAATCAGTGTGCATGAACATGATAGGATGGCAGCTCATTCACGTGAAAAAGCACCATTGGTGCAACAATAGCACAGGTTTGCAAAACGTTTATAAACACAAATGTACAGCATCACATTTATGAGTAAATTCACTCTCTGTGTAAATGATGCAGGGTGCACTATCACCTTTTAAATCTAAATCTTATGGGGTCAAAAATACATGGAGTGCAAATTTAGCAGGAGTGTGGAAACACATTTAGGAGTACAAATCCCTTTAAGGAGCAAAAACACATTTCAACAAAATTGAATTTAGTTGCAAAATCAGATTTGGATGAAAAAAGAGCTGGGTCTGATGAGACGCTTCCGGGTGGAAAAATAAAATTAAGACAAAAAATAGTTTTGGGGCAAAAAAACTTTTAGGTGCAAAATTACACTAAGCACAAAGTCAGCAGGGGGTACCATTTTGATGTGCAAAGTCATCGAATACAGAGAGAAAATATGGTTATAAGAAGTTACATTAACTGTACATATGAGATGGTGGAGATAGACTATTTTCCAACCATCACTCCAAAATGTAAAGCAGCGCAATACACATATGGCTTTATACAAATTGGAAATACTCTTCAAGTAAGTAATGCTGAAGGTGGTAGACCCAAACAATTCAGTGGCTGGAGGCAGCTGACCCAATGCCCACTCTGTGGATTTTTGTTTATCGGTGACGTGAACCTTAGCTATCAGCATGGGCACTCTGTAGCAAGGCCTAAAATTAATGGAATGGAGTATGGAGGGTGCCGCAACTGAATGCACCCAGTGTGCTTCCTGCCCGAGCTAGTGATGACTATGAATAGGTTAATGGTTGCCAGTGGGACTGGGAGAAGGAAGGGTGGGGTGAAGGTAAAGAGAGGCATCACAGAGACTGGAAATTAAAGTGCAAAACATGTTTCCACAATTTGTGCTACAAAAGCTTTGTAGGATCCCACCTCCCTTCTACGTAGCTCACCTCCACAAGGACTAAAACAATGTTCCACCTCATGGGCAGTGCTTATGTCTCACAGTGTGACTGACCTCCCTGTTACAGCGGTATCAGATGAGTGTCCCCTACATCTAAATATTTCTGCTACCCATCTGCCTCAGTCACCATAGTCCCCAATGGCACCACCCCCCACTCAACCGCAGCTCCACCCTGTACTTTCATCTTCCTAAAACTCTCTCTCCTGCATTGACCCCTACAACCAATGAAAACATGCACCTGAGCCCAGGCGTGCAACCCCCATTGGGCTGAAAGGGCTTCAAACCTCATCCCCACACACCCCACATCGTGTGAGACGGCTTCCCGGGCACATACACAGCCTCACCCGTGTACTTCACAAGTCTTTAAAAGACCATTTACTTGCTAACAAGGGTTTGTTGTTCTTTCACCCCATCTTAGTGTCCCTGCATCTTCACTCTTGCTATCACTGGAAGAATTAGCCTTCCCCCCCCTAAAATTGCTGGTAGCCTCCCCTCCCCCCCGAAATGTGTCTCTCTCTAGTTGCGCCTCTGCCTGAGCCTGTAAGGTGTTCTCTCGTCTGCGTGGCCCCTGCCGCCATGTTAATGAGCTTGTACCATTCCAGAAATTAGCAGATCCCGCACACTTAATTTTACAAGAACGAGATAGCGGCCCCTCTCGTAATAGGAAATACAATGGAAGCAGTGGTCGAAGTGGGGGGAAAAAGTAGGGGAACTGTGGGCGGAGAATCAGTGGGCCGGAGTAACGCTTAGATTGGGTCAGTAGGCGGAGTCAGAGGTGTGGCAGAAAGAGCATATTTAGTATTTGTTGCCCATTTCACTAACCGGTTACAGCTTATTATGTTGTTTAATTTAACCACTAGATACACGTTTATTTAAGGTTTAATATGAGTTATTGACATTAAAATACACTCACAAAGTGGGATATGTTTTCAATCACAGAATGTTCCAAATAACCTTAAAAGTTGAATCACAAACCATTTCTCTCCCAGCCATGGAGTTTTATCCATCAGCACTTCTCCCTTTTTCCACAAGAGCAGTTCAAACATGAATGGCAAAATATCCTAATTTGCAAATGTTTTCCACATAATTATCGCTCTGCCAAATTTGCTACATAATACATCACCTGCTGCATAATCTGACGATTTAACCCCTTCGCTGCGGGGTGTTTTCCCCCTCTGTGCGGGGGAGAGGGGAGCCGCGTGCGGCGCCGCTGTGCTTGTGACGAGCTCGGCTCGTCATGAGGCACAGTGCAACTACACCCGTTTTTTGAACGTTCAGCACAGCGGGGCAATTATCCCCGCCTGCGAACGTTCCAACGGCTGTGACGAGCTCAGCTCGTCATGAGTGCAGCTCAACCATGCCTCATGACGAGCTGCGCTCGTCATGAGCATGGAAGAGGTTAACTAATAAATTGTTTATAGCTCAAATGGATCAAAGGTTACTAAAAAATGTGACTTGTACTAACGTGAAGTGGAGGCCCTTTTCCAAAGGTTGATCGGTCACCTTTATCACTGCTGCAGTTGTATGTCACAATAAGGAAAAATCTTTGCAGAGACTGTTAGCATGTGTAAAAATATCAAAATAACAAAGTATCAGAAAATGTACAGCTCCACTAATACCAGTGTAGGGTGTCAGAGCACTTTCATCATACATATTACACAGAGACAATCATTCATACATGTGTAAATCACTGTATAGGAAATGTTATAAAAGACAAAAGACTACAAGGTGTAGGAGTCACATGACAACCATACTAGTAGGCAGCATAGTTTAATATTGATTGATCTGGAGAAACACAAACTCAGAATTCAAAACGTAATGTCATGGTTGGGCGTTCCCTTTCATAATCAGAATTCATTTCTACCCAAATGAACCCTTTTTTGCAACATTAGGATAATTAAAGACTGGGGAAAAAACCATAACGCCCTAATTTTTACCTTTGAGTTTGTATGCAGCTCTTACACGACAGCTAATAGCTCACGGTTCTATGTTAGGATTTTTTACTTATTAACTGCAAGAAATAATAGGATCTCTCTGACAAAGCAGTAACCCATTGACCTATTTACATTATGTGCACTTTGTGATCTGCATGGTACATGTTCTTAGCAGCAGGCACATTAACCCTCTGTGCTTCCTTTTTATGAGTCAAAACTTCCACTAGACAAAACACCATCTCTCTCTACTAAGGACATTAATCACTGGAGTTAACATGACATTTTTATTGTTGCCGAAAACCATATTATACTTATAAACACGATGCCCCCACCCAAAGTCAGTGCCCGGTGCGGTCACACTGCCTTAGAGCCACCTGCTCCAGGGTCTTGTGACCTCAGTGACGGAGTCACTGTCACTCTAGGGTGTGCTGCTTCATAGGCCTGCCCCCAAGACTGGAGGTAAACTTCTTGGATCGTGGTGGACAGGCCTAGAAGGTTAACTCACACTTGCCACCGCTAGGGTTCACCTGCTGGTGCTAAGACACCAGGGCTTCTAAGGTCCAGCATGGGAATGTGCTCCATCAGGAGATTGGTCTGGGAGACTGGTATTAAAGGCTGAACATGGTTTCCCAGTTCCAAATTCAGTAGACTGACCATAGTGCCACATCCTCTCCCCCACTGAACACCATACTGCCCCACTGAGAGAAACCTGCACTGCACTGCACTGACCCCCTATAAAAACATGGATGTGACTCAATTAAAATTACGCAATAGACAATATTCTGCCTAAAAAAAATAACAACATCCTGAAAAAGCAAACACTCATAGGGAATGCAAGATTAAGTCAAGCATGTGAAATGTAAGCAGGAACAACATTGTTACCTTTTTGCTTTTACACTCATTATTCAGAAATAAGTGAGTGCTTTTACTTAAAAAGTAAAGGCAATGACTAAAAGGCCTGGAAAGGATCCGTTTCAGTGTCCATGTTATATATCCTTACAAAACATAGGCAGTGTGGTTCAAAAAGACCACATTTGTGAACACACAGCCGCTGTACACATTTTTTTCCAATTCTCACATCAAGCAGGTATTTCAGTACCTGCAGGAAAGGTGCACTTTCCTACCCAGGGAAAACAATGTTGTTGAAAGAGAGGAGAAAACAAAAGTGGCGCTACTCTGGCAAACACTGTAAAGTGGCACTAATGTGTTTAACTGTGAAAAAATCTATGTAGCCACCTTGCAACCACTGTGTCTTGCTTTGGTTAATTAGTTTCTTATTTTTCATATTAGAAATGTTTTATTTCTGTCCACCCCGAGGCTGCACATAGAAATTGAAAGATGTCAGTAAAAGACACAGTTTCCAGCAAAACTGTTTTTTCTTTTTTAGATCCATTTCACGGTGAGCAAATAAACTAAAGGAGGAAGTCTCAGTTTTCACCAAATTTGGAGGAGCAATAAGAAAGAGAGGGATGAGGGGAAACAAACAGAGGGGCGGGCAGCTGGCAGCGGCAGGAGAACAGACACTGTTCTCGTCTTCTCACAGGGCACGAAGGAAAATACAGAGTTCAAAGATGTTGTTAGGGCTGACAGCTGCGGAGGTGTCCCTGGAGCACAGGACCCCCCCCCCCCCAATAGCTGCAGCAGCGAAGGGGTTAAAAGAATCATTTTGGAGAGGACAGGAAAATTCCCTACAAGTTTCATTCTCAAATCAAGGGCAGGACCTGCCCAATGTTCATTCTGTATCTGTTTGAGGATGTTCATAGAATGGCCATCGAGGGAGTGTCATGACAAAGAGTGTAAACTGTGGCAAAAAGTCCCTCAGGTGTTGCAGTCAGCCATAATAGTAACCAGACCATTAGGTAATAATATAATAACAATACTGTGTTTGTCTTGTGGTCCCATAAGGGGGAATATAACTTTGAGTTGATCTACTTTCTGGGCAATCCAAAAGGGGATTTCGTCAAGATTTGTGGGTTGTTTGCCCATTAGTGAATTAACAATTACAGGACTGAATAGGGCCCAGGAGGCTGCAGCACCTGAGCCACACCAGCCAACTAAGTACAAGAAATGAATTGTGTAAGGTGTTTATAGAGACCGACTAAAATAATATAGAAAGCACATGTTTGAACTAAATTGAAGCATTCAAATCCTGATACGGGGTATAGCTCACTAATGTCGCCCATGTAGCCCCACCATTCAAACAGTCCCAAGGACATGGGGTAGGCCACCATTAAATCAAATTTGGTGCTCCCAAACCATAAGAGGAATTTCCACAAGTGCATATGCTTGATATGCAGCAGGTGCCTGACGCACTGTGTATTCATGAGAAGTATTGTCATTAGCGTCAACAGCTGGAAAGGTGACCCATAAAAAAACCTCAAAGAGGAACAGGGCATCCTCCTCAACTACAAAAACTACAGGAGCTCCCACATTAGGGACTCCATGTTGAAGTAAATGTTGAGTAACCGCCAGACAGCAATTAACATTAATAGCTATGGGTTGAACCATAGCCGACTAGAAAAGGATTTAAAGTGTAGCAGGACAGAAACCTTTTTAATATTCAAGCTTGAATAACCAACAGACTAGGTGCTACCTAATACTGTGAAGGAGAAACCCTTAACACCACGGACGTCTCCAGGAAATGGCACAAGGGTATTGTGGGCATGCCCAAGCAGTATTCAGGGTTCCCGCAAATCAGTACCAGACCAAACATTGGCAACACCATGTTGCAGGCATTCTGCTCAGGAACAGAACAATGCTTAGGACCATAGAACATCAGCATGCAGGGACTGAGTCACCGTACTGCCTCAGGATCCCTGAGCCATAGTCCAACTAGCTATAGTGCCTCACTTGCCCTCTTAACCTTACCAGAGTAACAAGTGAATTGGCACCCCCAGAACACAACACTCCCGATCCTCTTAGGAATCATGGTAACAGGACATGGCCTTTCACTCTTTCACTCGTACTTGTCCACAATGAGATAACCAGGAGACACCAAGAACGTTTAGAATATTTGATCAAACTATTGTGCTCTGAATAGCTGTATCTGTGCCACAACTAGAAAATAAATGCATAATAAAAATACTGCTAGCATGGTTAATAATCCATGTATCATGAAAAGCGCAGTCATTTTATAGGACAGAGTGACCTAACCCCCTTCCCCTGCTTCTAAGGATATTTTTCTTTTATCCAAATAAAGATTTTCTTAACCCCCTGCTTCTAAAGCTAAATGATTATATGGAAGATCTCTGGGATTACTGGCAGACACCGTACCTTAGCATAAACAGATGGAGGCTCTGTATCTCAGCGGACACAGTACTTTTGTCTGAGAATTCTCATTCCATGTGTGTGTTTGATGCTCATGCACTCATCTATATGATATGTGTGCACATAAACAACAGCTGCATTCTTGTGTCATGTTTATGTGCTAGTGCCTGGCCGGAAAGAATAACAAGGGACATTGTTGTTTGACCTTGTCGGTGGTGCTCAGACTAAATCCCAGGAAAAGGACAGAGCTCGAAAACATATGCAGGTTACGTGTGAAAGTACAATGTGGCACAAATCAAACACGTTTATATAGTAACATGTGCAAAGAAAAATGAGGCCTACCACGTGTAGAGTTAGGCTGACATAAGGAAAACTACAACGGGCCATGCAGGAAACAGATGATATCTGCACTGGTCCAGAAGCAGGCCATGACAGCCGAAGACTGTCATACCAAGGCCCATCAAAGGCTACACATGAAGGCCCTGCAACCCCTGTAGAATCTGCATGCGGGTACCATGGGCCTCTGCTTAGGGTCGGGACCAAATCACTGCAATGTCGTGAAGTGAGTCGACTGTTTCCTACTCACTACAATAATGGGGATAAGAATGAATGCATTTGACCTTCTGTAGATCATAATCTCTGGCTCATGGTCCTGCCAAAGTTTACTGTCAGTACCAGGGTTGCCCAGTGAAAGAGAATATGGGACTCGTTATTGGGGTATCACCCTGAATTCATAAATTGGATTGTGTAGTGTTGCTGAGCGAGTAAAAGTACTTTCTTTTTCAAAAAGACAAGGACTGGGTTGTACATCAAGTTATTGTGTCCAATGGATAATTGCTGAATTCTGAGTTTCCACCCCATACTACCTCCCAGCGAAGTATGTGACCTTGAGAACCAAGTGAGGAAAGGGTTATACGTGTCCCAGTTTGCAGATCTATGGAAGGAAGGAGCCAAAGTCACCAATAGCAAACAACCTCAATCACAAGGGTTGGGGTTCAGCAGTACTGGTCTGCCCTGTGGTATGCTTAGAAGCATTGACACTATTATTAGTAGATTTGTTAGAATAATTAACAGTCAGTACATGTTGACAGGGGAAGATATGCCTTTATGTTTACTGGAGAGGTAGACACTTGTGCTACAGGAAAGGATGCGAGCCCATCATAATCCCATAAAAAACAATATTACTGTGTTACTTTAATGAGGCAACAAGTGGAGGATAGATCCAAAGTAATCTATAAAACATCCTTTTGTTGCGGCTCACGTGTATATGTTGGGCAGATGTGCTGAAATGTAGATGACATTTTGGGCATAATGAACAATTTACATCAGTGGTGTTTCCGTTTGCTGGCATTTTTGGGTCCAGTTGGTACATTCCCCTGTGTGTGAACTTTACATGTCTTTCTGATGCTCCTGTCGTTGGCTGACGCTGGGACCTGGCTTATAGCCATGGGGGCGGAAGGTGTAGTTGTTCCCCCTGCTAGCTGCATGGCTGTGACTTCATTCGCCTGCTGCTGTTGCTGAATAAGCTCCATTAATCGCTGATTGGTACACTGTGTGTCCTGCTGGCACTGGACTATTTCATGGATAATACCGCGGTTCACCAACGCAAGTCCATTTGTGGAGCGTACTAGGTCTCTGTTGGTGGTGACTAAGGCATTAAGTCCTTGGCGCATCATTCTGAGCTCAATATTGACTCCCTCCAGTTTGCTGCGGCTGTCCGATGAATATGCTTGTAGGAGCTGCTGTATGGACTGTAAGACCTGCACATTTTGCCTGCTGTTGTCAAGCAGCTCCTGCTGTTTTGTCTCCAGGCTCTGCAGGTGGTCTGACATCTCTGGTAAGTGTCCACTGTGTGATGCCACTGGTGGAGGCACATTTGGTGGTGCTTCACTAAATGATGGCACTGTTCTTGGTATGACTTCAATTTCAATCTGGTCTTCCTCACGATGGTGCATCTCCAGAATGACCTGGGCATGTGGCATCGCAAGGATCTCAGGGGGGATGTTGATTGTGGCTTCTAGTCCCGCTTCCGCTGTGCTGACTGTGGCCACTGCAGTTGTGCGGCTGGGTACGCTTCTCAGGTCACCCTCTGAGAAGTTGCCAGTGACTGGAGTGAGGGCATTGACAGTGATCGATCTTGCCACTCTTTTTGGCTGCCACTCTGGTGTCCCTTGCTCGGTGTCTCTACAGATGAGCACAGGTGAGGCTTCTTGCTCCAGGACACCTGCAAAAGGGTGAATTAAATCAATGGGTGTTTTTTGTGATGTGCACACATATACAATGGCATCACTAGGCAGTGGTTGATAGTGGAATGTAAGGGCCCGATTCACAGAATGAACTTAAGACTCAATCCTAAACTTACTACTATTTTGGTATTCACAGAATGCACTTACTACTTTTAGCATTCACAGAATGAACTTACTACTTTTGGTATTCACAGAAGTTAGGATTCTGTCTTAAGTATGTCTTAAGGCTGTCTTAAGACAAACTTAAGACAAAATCCTAACTTCTGTGAATACCAAAAGTAGTAAGTTCATTCTGTGAATGCCAAAAGTAGTAAGTGCATTCTGTGAATACCAAAATAGTAGTAAGTTTAGGATTGAGTCTTAAATTCATTCTGTGAATCGGGCCCTACGTGTGCTGCATTTATGCAACTGTGTGTCAACAAAAAGAAGTGGGTGACAAGTGTTTGACCCTCTATATGCATTGCCAACTGTGAGTGGGCCACAGATATACAGGTATGGCAGTGGCATGCCATGGAGAGAGTACAGTTGTGCATGGTGCACATTCAGAAAGACTTTTGAGTTTGGCATTTGTCTTGAAGCTGTAAATCATTGATTTGTTTTTCTGGTTTAGTTTTGGAGGAAGATTGGCAGTCATGAGAGTTTTGTGCAAACTTGAAAACACATTATATTACACGTAACTGTAAGGTTTAATAGATGATATGGCTCTATGGTCCCAAAAATCAGTCATGGGCTAGATGCTGCAGAGGACCGAGATGTATCCTATGAGGTTAGAATCCAACATTTCAGGAACCTAACACCAATTTCAAGTATGTGACTTTAATGTCATCCTACCTGGACATACCCACTCCTGAACGTATCATTCCAGCTCTTTTATTGCTGGTGCACTTGTATGGCTTTAGAAAATTAACTGAATGATTTTATTTTGACAAAGTCTGTGCCTAGACATTGTCTCCAAAGTGTCACTTGGGGACTGATCTGGAGGAGGCCAAATAATGTCACATGCCATGTGTGTCTGCCCCTCCATGTTCTCCCACTTCATTCCACCAACTAGTCTATGAGGAAGACTTATCAGGTATCTTGCACCCACTAAATCAGGCTTGCCACTGGATCCCTGCCCCACTGCAGTACTTGGTAAGCTCTCCCACATGCCCTGAAGGAGCTAATACAACTGCTAAACTCATCATTGTCGGAGAGCTTGGTCCCAAACCTTCCAAACTGGCCCTGGTTAGCCCTCTATTGAAGAAACACAACCTGGATCCAATTTCCTGGTCAAATGACAGACACATATCTCTTTTACCCATTTTGGCCAAAGTGTTGGAGAAGCACATGAAACAGCAGTTCACAGGGACCTTAACGGCCTACTCCACCTTTCCCATTCTGGGTTTCAAGCAGGCCATAGCAGCGTATCGGTCCTCCTCAGTGTTACCAAGTTCCTGAGGCACCAGTTTGATCAAGGTAGGGCCGCTGCACTGATGCTTTTAGAACTCAGTGCAGCATTTGACACTACAAATCACACCACATGCCGACAAAGATTAGAGATAATGGGAGTTTGTGACTCTGCCCTATCCTGGCTAAAATCCTTCCTGCATGATCCTACCTTTCAGGTTCATACACACCAACACAGATCAAACTCTCACCCCTTAGCCTCAGGTGTGCATCAGGGATCCACTTTGAGACCACTTCTCTTCTACTTATATGTTAGACCATTAGCAGAGATAGTGGAAAAAGGTGGCCTCACAATTTTCTCTTACACAGATGACACTCAAATTGTGTTATCTTTGATCTCTAAGGACAATCAGAATGCATATGGCCTCAACACTTGCCCTTCCCGTCTCGTCATGGATGGGTGTCAACTTCAGGAAATGTAACAAGTTCAAGCCAGATATTCTGATGGAGGGCAATTTCCCTAGCCTCTAGGGACCTCATATGTGGCCTACGACCATAGACAATCTCCCCAGCCCAGCACCAATTGTAAAGAATCTTGGAGTTTGGCTGGATGACAACCTTACCATGAGATCAACAAGGTGGCAGACACTTGCTTTGGCATCTTGAAATGGCTCAGGTAGATTCTCTACTGTCTCCCTACCTCTGCCCGGGGAACCGTAATCCAGGCCCTAGGTATCTCTAGGCTGGATTATGGGAATGTCCTTTATCTACGGGCAGCAAATGCACTACTCAAGCACCTGCAGATTGTATAAAATGCTGCTGCATGTCTTCTATTTCACCCTACCAAGCTCACCTCAATAGCCAGTATGCTATGCAACTTACACTGGTTGCCTATTGGATGCGCGTGCAATTGTAGGCTCTATGCAATATGCATGAAGTGCCAATTAAACACCGGACCACTTTATCTCGGTTTCTTGGTGTCCCTGTACTCACAAGCATGCTCACTGCATTCAAACCATCTTATGCTGGCCGTAACTCCAAGAATTAGATAAAGTGCTGCACTTTCTTGGACAAACCCTCTGGGACACTCTGCTGCAAACTATGAGAGAGTGTCACTCACTCTCCTCTTTTCACAAATTGCTTTAAAAATGGCTTTTTCAACCCCCTGATCTTTCTTAATCTTCCTTCTCCTTAGACACCATTCTAGACTGACCCATTATTCTCGATGAGCCTAGTGCTGGGAAACCTTTTGTAGGTAGCCACGCGCTTTATAAAAACATGCGTCATCGCAGGGAGGTGATTCATCCTAGTGTGTAATATTCTATGATAGACATAGTGGTGCCAGTAGGAAGCAGTTAAGGCTGTGGGGGGGGTCAGTCAGATGTTGGGCCGATCATGGCTGACTTTGCACCAGCCCCACTACGTGGCAGGTTGAGGACTCTGAAAGGATGATGAAGCTGAGGATGGGTAACTCTGGCGTTAGGTATTGCCTGTATGACTATGCCTCAGCCATATTTCATCTCGGGCCGGTGACCCTGAAAGGTTTGCTGGTGCAGAGGTACAGTGAGTAAGGTGTCAAGCATAGCCGGACTAAGGAGCTTATTTACAAGCCCCTTGCGCCGCCGGTGCATCACTTTCAATAAGGGAAAAAGTGACATACTGGGGGAGCTAGTGGCTTGTAAATAACCCCATAAGTTTTATTGAGCCTACTTCACAACAGGCTAGTCCCTTTGAAAAGAGAGTAGACTGAGGCGGATGGCATGCATCAGGCATAGCCCGACTGATGCACCACAGCCCTACTGGTGGTATATTTACTAGGAAATGGTGCAGCCTGGTGAGCAATTTTGCAGGATGTGCCATATTTACAAGAAGATGGTACTCACCTGTGTTTTCCCCTGCACTGGCGCTAACAAAAGCTGCCTAGCACCAACACAAACATCCTTGCACCATAGAGCAAGAGTGTTGTAAGGATGATTCCCTGCAATGCAGGCACCCTTACACCATGGTGCAAGGGTGCTTGCGTTGCAGGGATTCATCCCTGCAACACAGGCCCTCTTGCACTATGGTGCAAGGGTGTCTGTGTTGTTGGGAACGATTATGTGCAGGAAGGGAAACCTTCCTGCACATAAATAATCCTTAAATGCTGATTTGCTCTTTCTATGTGTGCTGCAGAATGCAGCACACAAAGAAAGAGCAAAAACGAGGAGAAATAAAATACTTTTTCCTCGTTAAGTCAATCTAATGCCTATTTTTGTATGGCCTTACTTTATTCACTGCCTCAGATTTAGAGATTCTTGTAAATCTGGGGCAGCGTCAAAAAGGAATGGCTGTTGTGGTGGCATGCATACAGCAACACCCATTGCACACTCCTTTTGTGCAGACAGCTGCATGAAAGGATACCATATTTACAAAGCAGCGTCATGCCTCACAAAGTGGCTTAACACAGCTTTGTAAATATGATGCAGGGCATTGCACCACCAGAACATGGGAAAAAGTGACTTGCTGGTGGAGCAATCCCCTTATAAATATGCCGCCTGGTCATTTATGAGGCTCTGTGAAGAAACCATGCACTTAGAAGTGAGCGAGCCACTGAAAGCTCAAGCCCGGCTTTAATTCAGCTTGAGATATTCTCGAAACCTCGAGCCCAAACAAAGCTGAGCTTTTATTCTCCTTTTGTCTGGCACCAGGCTTCACATGTCTTGAAGTTAAGGCAAAGCATTAACCTTTGATGTAAAAATAGAAGTGAGAGATGTCCAGTGACTAAACTGCAGATAAACCAGAAAATCTTTGCTTCCCCAACTGACCAAATTATGTGATTCTAGGCAAATATTTTTTTCCCTGGGCCAATTTTTGTTTCATCCTCACAAATGAGAGCATCTTCAAATATCCGAGTTCAGGATGTGCATGTAACAAACTATAATGTTGCACCAGGCATATTTGTTTCTAGGCCAAATGAACAACTGACTGACAGCTGGCTTGCCTCTTAGTTCAATAATGGCATTGTAGTCAAGGGAGAGGCAGGAACGTTTCTTAAGCTCATGTTGAAAAACTATAATCTTCAATAAATGCCTATCAATGCAGAGATACAGTCTGATGTACTAAGGTGCAGTCGCAGCAGGCATGACTCGCAGGTCGGAGGGTAAGGGGGGTCGGGTTGGCCGTGCGGGGTGGGGGGGGGGGTCGCACAGGGGTGGGGGCTAGGGGGGTTAATCAATTTTTTTTAAAATATAATTAATCTTACCTTTCCGCCGGCTGGGTCCTGCTTCTTCTCTGCTCTTCTGATCCCCAGGAACAGGAAGCAGAAGCAGGCAACCAGGCTCCTGCCCTCCCCTAAGCCAATCACAACGCTGCATGCAGCATTGTGATTGGTCATGACGCCGCCAAGCCAGGGGCTTATGGGGAGGCCATTTTGTCCATGTGGGCTGCATTGCAGCTTGTATGGAGAAGGGCAGAGGGCCCATGACTGGTTTGGGCGTCCCCAGGGGGCCGACCCAACAGTCTTTGCGCACTTGTGAGTGGGCAGGCACAGCCCCGCCCACCCGCCTGCCCGCAACCAAATATAAAATGGTAAAAACTGAAAGTTAATACCATGTTTTTGCTTCTCGCACTGCGAGAAAGCAGTGAGGCGACACTCCTCCGCCCTAGTGGAGGAGCCACCCATGCTTAGGTGAAACACTTCCCCATGTTAAAGAAATACAATCTTCTGAATTTTTAAGATACTTTATCTTAGTTTTACAATGATGTTTGTTGCATGACTTACATGTCAAATATTTCCATAATTTGCTCCTTTGTTGGCTCACTCACTCGCTTCTACTTGAACTTGCCATCTTCTTGCCGCCTTCATCCGAAAAAAGCAAGAACAGGGTAGCGATCCACATTCTTTCTGTCCAGCTGTAAAACCCACTGCAAAAACAAAAATTACGTTCATTCCGGCAGTCACTGATCAATGATTGCCCACACACTCCTCAAATTAAACCTCATTGGTTTTTGCAGTTGGTTTTAAGCGCAATAGACAGGAAGCACAGCTCGCAGGCAGTGGCTGCCTTGGTATCCAGCACTAGGAGAAGACCCTCACTTTCAGTAGCCAGGGAAACTGCCCAGAGCCCAATAGGACCAGTCCAAGCCTTCCACCAAAGAAGGTGGGAACTGCTTTTTGAAAAAGTACTGCCTCCATTGGTACAAAGTCAAAATGAGGCAGACAGTAAAGCAGATCTGTTTCCTTTACCACACCACTGGTGTAGCAGGATTTCAGCCAAACACTGAATGATCCCTCTACTGTATGAGGTGATTGGTTTGCCTCAAATTTTAAGGGAAAGAATCAGGACTGAGTGTTAAAGTACTCAGATTTTTGGATGAAGTGCTAAATCCAGAGGATACTTCACTGGTGGAGAAGTGTGGCTCAATGGTTAGAGCAGGCAGACCTTGATGTTAGAGCTCTGGCCAGGGACCAGGGTTCGATTCCCGCCTCGGCGGGTCTCCGGCTCATTAATTCCCCTGACTGGATATTCTTGCCTCAGTGCCTGTTCTGATCATGGGTCCCACGCTGCAACTCTGGGCAATAGCTTGCTTAGTCTCCACAACAGCCCCAAAAGCGCTGGGATGCCTGGCTGCACCTGGGGGGTGCCCAGGAGTGGACATTTCCCAGGAAAGCCAGGAAGGGTTCCTAAGCGGTATACGGACAGCGCCAGGACACCTCCGGTGGAGGTAGCTGTGCGCTTTACAAATTCCGATATTTACATTTTACTGGTGCTTTTCCTACATGGCTGGGATTAGGTGGAGGAAATTCTCAAGTATGGATTTCGGAATGCTGAGCATCATCACATAAGTAGCTGCTAAGGAGAACATGTATTGTTTTGAATGATCTATTTAATCCCTTATTGCAACAAGCAGTAGTTCCCAAAGCCTGGAAACATGCTTATGTTGTTTCTTTACTCAAGAAGCCTTCTGCAGACTCGAAAGTCTTAGCAAATTTCAGACCAATTTCCCTTCTACTGGCATTATCGAAAAAGTAATTAGCCCTCACATAATCTATTCCTTAAGGCCAATCATTTTTGCAGAGTACTCAGTCGGGTTTCCAGCCATGACACAGCTGGAAGTAACTGAGTTAATCAACCTAAGCCTAGACATGGATCAAGTAGCGGGTGTTCAATTTACTTGCTCTCTCAGCTGCTTTTGACATTGTGACCCATTGTATTATGTTAGAGGAGTGGCATCTGCGGTTCTGCCTTACTTTGGCTTAAGTCTCTCTTATCTGACTGTTACCAATCATCTACTTTCCACGTCTTCTAACACCATTTAAGCCATGGTGTGTCCCATAAGGATCTGACTTAAGCCCTACTCTATTTAGTGTTTACATGGCCCCTTTTGCAAGCATCATACAGCCTTTTGATCTGAAGGTTACGCCCTATGTGGATGAGACACAACTTATGGTCTCCTTTCTAGAGACATATTGTGAGCTAGGGGGCAGCCTTAAGGCTTGTCCTGTGAAAGCTGTGGAATGGATGAAGAGCAGTAGTTTAAAAATTAATCTGGATAGAACAGAAATACTTCTCTTCAAGGGTTCACATTTCATTTAGTCCAGTGCATGGTAGCCTTTCAAATTTGGGTCCCCTACCATTCCAGTTAATGAGGTGAGAGATCTTGGTGGTAAAGTCTATAAAGATCGTTATTTCCACTAGCAAGCAAGAGCAATTACAGGATCCTGTTTCGCTCTTTTTAAAAGCTTAAAATTATCCTTAACATAATTCCAGGATACACCAGAAAAATTGCCTACACTCTTTGGTCACTTCTCGTCTGGACTATGCAAACCTTTTTACATTTGAGGCTTTCTGACTATTTACATTGTTGCCTTCAATCAGTACAGAATGCAGCTGCTAGGCTTCCACTCTATCTTCCCAGACATGAATCTATCTCTCTGCATCGGAGGAATCTTTATTGGTTTCCAGTGGATCATTGCATCCAGTTCAAATGTTAACCGTTCACCTACAGGTCATTTCATAACAGTGGCCCAACCTATCTGATAGATAGGGTCCATGCATACTGTCCCTCTAGATCCTTGCGATTTTCCAATCAACTATTGTTGCAAGCCTCCAGAAAGTGTTGTGCCCATTCAGGTAGATGCTCCTTTACATTTCAGGTCTGTTAAGTGTGGAACACTCTCCCACTCGCCCATTGAACAGATTTTCAGAAAACTTTTCAAGATTTGGTTATTTCACAGTACTGGAGTAAAGTTTAGAGTGGGTGAAGTTTGTGTCCCGGAAGGCCTTTACATTGATCAGATGCTGCTTGGTGGTGATCCCAATGAAGCTCTCTACATTCTGACGTAGAATATGTTTTGGAAGTCAGATCTCCTTCAGAAGAGCAAACCAGCAAGCTGAGGCCAACCATCGATTTAATGTCAATGACTGTGTTTCAACGGCGATCCCATCACTGTTGGTTCTCCAGGCAAAAAGTTGGCATAAAGTTTCTATCTTCCTCATCTTGCAGTTTGTGAACAGGATAAATATACTTTAAGGGCCCAATGTCTCTGGGGGGCACCACTTCGGGGTTAGGACTCACTCCAGCAGAGGCTAGCAGTAGGGTCCAATAAAAACTGGTCAGCTGGGCAGTTGTAGGGAGAGAGGCCTCTGGAAGCTTGTTGTGTCCCTGCAGCTAACACATAAGGTCAGCCAACGGAATCTCAGAGTCACGTCTGGAGTGCTGTGCTCAAGGCAAGCAGGTCCAGTTTTCCTTCAGGTTCTTAAGACAGCAGGACAGTCCTTCTCCCGACTCCTCACAGTTCCAGGAATGTTGTGAGGAAAGGTGATTGGGATCCACAGTCATGTCCAGTGCCAGCCTGTGGTGGAGGGCAAGCCTTTTTCCACCCCAAAACCAGCTCAGGTTGTTCCTCCCTCTCACTGGGTTAGCCTGACTTATCGAGTAAAAAATGAGGCAAGCCTAGTTTGAGCTTTCTCTGCTAGTGACAAGTTAGGCATCCTTTGAAGCTCAGGAAGGAGTTTGGTACAGCCCACAGGCCTTCCTGACAAGGGAAAATCCCCCTCTCCACACACAGAGCCCGTTGTCAACTGTCTGGGAGCAATTGCCATCTCACCACATGTGAGCCTTCAGTGGTCAAGTGACTGCTAGACATTGGCAGGAAAGCCTTTTAGGCAGGAAAATGATAACTTTCCAAAAGTGACATTCCAATATAGGTATACAATCTGACTTCACCATTATGTTGGATTTTAAATTTCTATTACAGTGATTTGTTGAACCATCTTTTAGCTATTACCAAGCTGAATGTAGCTCTTATTAGAGGTGATGATATAAACCAGTGTTAACCTTGTCACAGTCAAAAACAACTTTGGAGGTTGTTTACGCTAGAACATATGAAAATATATATACATATATATAAATATACATGTCCTACTTTTAAATACCATGCACTCTGCCCTATGGGCTTTTAAGGCATACTGTAGGGGTAACATATAAGTATTAAAAAGGAAGGTTGCAAAAGGTTTATTTTGCCAGGTCAAAATGGCAGTTTAAAACTGCACAATCAGGCTGCAGTGGCAGCCCTGTATACATGCTTTATGGGGCTACTGCAGTGGGTATCACAGTGAGTGCAGAATTCTACTGCTAGCATTTAATTTACAGGCCCTGGATACATGTAGTACCATATATTAGGGACTTATAAGTACATAACATGTACCAATCGAGTGTATGACAAGCTTACCATGTGTAAAGAGGGGAGCACAAACACTTTACCTCTAGTTAGCAGTGGTGGATTGTACAGAGTTCAGCGGCCAACAAACCTGGGGTTTAATAAAAAGGCAAAAAATGTCAGGTGACCTTGCAGGAAGGGCAATTTTTCAACAGTTAAAATTTCAGATCATTCCAGACGTATTAATTTCAATTTGATCTATAGATTGCTTCCATATATCTCAGTATTTTAATTTTGTCCTTTGTCATAGTTCCTGCTGATGTGTAGGGGTCAATGAGTATAATGCAAAAAGGCCTAAGCAATGTAACATCTGATGGAGACAAAAGGAAACTGGGAATCCAAATCATAAATAGGGGTGCTCCTTTCCGGCAAAAAACACAGAGAGTGTATTTAGCTCTTTCTATTCAGAAGACTGGCGCTTGGGGCATGATTCCATAGTGCGAGAAAGCTGTGCCCTTAGGCCTATTTCTTTTCTTTCTGGCAAAGTGTAACCATCCTCATTTTTTTGACAAAAAATACATATTACTATAAATATATATACCCCCCTCACACATACATTTAAGGGGCGCTTTCAATCATCCTTTATCCATTGGTCTGTTCAAAGGCCATTCATATTTTTAATCCGCCCACCACAATCTGCAGCATTTAGAAAAGGGTCAGCTCACTTTAGCCATTGGCTCTCTTCACTGTGATTGATTACATTTTGCTCTTCCATATTTACACATCTATCTAAAACGTAGTTCAGTTAAGTGCCAGGGCAAATAGGGCCATTACTTCTTTCATTTAATGATTTTCTTGCAATATTATTTTGCAAACATGCACTCCGCCTTTAGATAGCAGCATTCCTACTATTTATTACTTTTACACTTCTAGGGGGTGATTATGATGGCGGGCGGATCGCCATTGCCGGCCCAGCAGTGGTGATGCACCCGCCATCCCAACCTGATTTACCCCTGCCATATTACAATGGCGGGGGTATCGCGGTGGATGCAAAGTGCGTCCGCAGATTTTTTTCGCCGATTGGCAATTGTACAGCCGGGCAGACTTGAGCATTAATATGGTGGCGGTGCCTAGCAGGCACCGCCATCCATATTAGGATGCCTGGGAATCAAGGCCATTCCATGGCGGCGATGCCGCCCTGGAAAGGCTGGCGGGGATTCACTTTGGGGACCCGTTGCGGGACCCCGGGGATGTGGGGGGCTGCACTTGGGTACCCCCCTACATTGCTATGCACAAGGTGGCAGGCACCATGTGGTGCCTGCCACGTTGTGCATGGCAATGCACAACATGCCATTTCACCATTGCGGAGGAAGCACCCTCTACAATGTTAGGAATACGAAATGCGACCGCCAGGGTGGGGGTCACATCCTAATTAGCGGTGCGAGAGCGCCGCACGTCTGGCGGCTGGTCCCGGCACCGCTACAGTGGCGGGCAGACTGAAGTCCTCCCTCCATTCTAATATTCCCCTTAGTGTCTATTGAATATGTCTGCAAAGAAAAAGAAAAACAATAAAAATCCACAGGCTTGCTAAGGCCAGATTTATTGGCTTTGTCCAATGCCTATTGCTTTTGTGATAGCTTGTCCCAAAATAGGCTGTGGTTCCAGTGGAGGTGCTCTACATTTTACTGTTGCCCTTCAACCGTGCGCTCAGTTCTGCTATGAAGGATTCTGCCCAAAGTTTGCCCCAAACTGATGATTATGGAGTACTTCAACTTCTGCTATGGTGATCCAACAAATAATCAATATTATGCTTTGGTTAAAATACTCTGCCTTTGTTCTTAATCAGCTATTGGTTGAACCTTTTAATAGGATAAGTCACTATTTAAACCCTCTTTTTGTCCCTAGTAAGTTGTTTAATAATGTGTCCACTTTCTCTGTTGACTACTTCTTTATCGGTTTCTCCTTGCCACTGAACAATGCGTTCTATGACAACATGGATGTGTTACTCTCAGGGACCATCCCTAAATCACGCCTACTCCCTTACATAATCATCTGTTTACCTCTAACTTCGAGATGGTTCTGATTCAGGTCAAGGTTATGTATTTTTCTCCTGATGGATCTAGGATGATGGGTCCCACTCTGATCTAAAAAATACATTTCACTCTAAATCTGTCCCAGAGTACAACGTTTCATTAGTCAAGCTAAAGATGGAAGTGTGCCATGCTAAACAGTGGGGAGACTGGACTCTTGTTCATACAGAAAATAACTAAAGAGGACTCGTACGAGTTATCACAATAATTTCTTAAGCCAAAAGTCCTCTAAGTTCATTAAAGAAATGAATTGGTAGATCAACCTACTGCTAACTTATTTGTTACTCATTTACACAAACTGGGTTTCTCCACAGTGTTATTTTTCAGAAAAGTTATTACCATCTGTGCTGAACAAAGAGAGGGCACTTTTCCACTTTGGCATATACCTGCTGCCTGGTCACCACTTTGTTGACTTTCCTTCACTTTCACCAAAAATCTTTAATTGGGAGCCCGTTATAAACTGAAGTTGAACTCTCCACTGCAACATTATCCGCTTCTGCATCTCAAGCAGGCCAGTTTTGTTGTCGCTGAACTACTAGAAGATATTCCTATCTACTCTTTTGTGAGTAGAAGGGTTCCAGTAGCCTTTAAAGTAGCTGTGGTTATCTTGATATCCAATCCAATTATTGGCATGCTATGCTCCTGCCTTCAGCTGGTTAACTACTGGAAGGTCACAACGCAAGTCAAGATCCCTCCATTTTGTAAATTGATGGGTTCCTTGAAGATGCTCTGGAAGGCTTTCGCTTCTTCTGCAGCACTGAGTCTATCTTTATTGCATAAAGAGATATAATTCAGCAATCTGTGGTTGAAGTGGCACCAGATCCCTAATATTATCTGACAGATCTGCTACTTTAGCGTCTCTTTGCGTTCTCACCGTGTCTCTTTAACATTGACTTCTTTTGTTCTTCCAATACGTCATGAACACGGTGACACCCCTTATTCCTTGGGTTGGGAATTGAAGCAAGATTGGCTGAGGCTTCAGAACTATGAATGAGGGAGGTTAGGAAGGGGATAGGCAGCCAGAGGGTCCAACTCAAAACCAATAAAATAGAAGTAATGATAATGAGGTGACCACTGACCACTGATAGGAAGGGTTTAATTAAAAATGAACAAGACACCACTAAAGAGAATATTTATTTTTAAGTAAAAGGAAAAACGCCATATTCTGCCTCGGTTTTGCATCTTTAGTGGCCTTTGGCATTAAAGCAGTACGAACACACCCCATACCCATACACATTTTTTTGTGATACATGCTTCTACCATGACCCATTCATGCAAGGGTAGGAAGACACATTATATGCACTAATGACCACCCAAAAGGTCCCTGGCCCAAAGACCTGATTCTGCTCTTTTTTTGGGAGCATGGTTCATCTCATATGGCTTTAGCTCACTGATCACTGCACTGGTGCCCATCTGGGTAGCAGCTGAACTCTGAGCAGAGTTTCCGATCAGAGTATGCCCCAGCACCAAGATGTCATCTTATTTCAGTGAGATCTGGGCAGAGCTTTGCTTTCTGAAAGTTCAGGTATCAGGATCGTAGCCACAAAGATCACTGTCCATGGGATGCCTTCAGAATCAATATTTTCCAACGAAGGGCTGCAACCAACATTCCTTCTTATTTTTACATTGTGATGATGGTCTATAAAGCAGGGCTATTTAAGCCACATCTCCCCATACATTAGGATCAGGGCTACATCTTGAACACATTCTGCACCGACGTGCAGGTTTGCTGAAAATCTGCAGTCTATATTGCATGTATTAACTCAACAAATTGTTAGTATATGAGCTGTTTGCTGTACCATTTAGAAACATAACAAGTCAGCCACTGTAATTCTTAAGTTTTGTTTAAAGCAGAACAATTTCAGCAATAACAGTTGAATGAATGTGTTGTGACCCAGTACACACCCCAGGCAATAAACTCCGCTCCGCTAGCAGAAGTCGCAGAGAATTGGTACCTATGCATTTCATTGAATAGATGGTATTCATGCAAGAATTCCCCCTTCACTATTCAATGGAGTTACCTACAACCCTTTAGTAAATCAACTTTACCTTTAAATGCAAAAAAACCCCATATAATTCACAAAAGTGAACTTTGAAAAACATCAGGCAATGAGAGAGGTGATGATTTTTGGGTCGCCCATTACCTAGGGTTAGGGCAAGCAGATACATTGAACACAAAGAGCATATCATGCTGAACGATTCGGTGGTGGTCCCATCCTCCTAGGACCACCCCAAGTAAAGTTATGGGCAAAAATACAATACCAACCAAAGGCCCAGCAAAGCATTATGGGGCGAGATTCTAGAGTTCAGTGAATATTATAGTATTAGCTCTTAGCTGAACCCGAGATCCTGCCCCTTGAGGAATGTTTTGATATTGGATACTATAATATTCACTGCACCCTAGAATATTGTCCCATAAAGTATTGCAGGGCTTTTGGTTGGGATTGTATTTCTTGCCCATAACTGTGTTTGGGGTGGTCCTAGGAGGATGGAACCACCACCAATCGTTCAGCAGGTTGTGCTCTTTGTGTTCAAGGCATCTGCTTGGTTCTCTCCCTAGGTTAGTGAGGACATCAAAATCATCACCTCTCTCACAGCTTGCTGTATTTTCCTTTTCACCTTTGTGAGATGTTTATATGCATTTTAGCATGTAATAATAAATAGAGTTACTTGTTGCTTTACCAAGGGAATGTGAGGTTTCTGTTTTATTAATTGTGATGAGATAGAAGGGAGTTGTGGAGCGGAATTCACTGAGTTTTTGATCAGTTTTGCAGAATTGCGTGTAGTGGTACTCCGCCAACTACACCCACCCATACCCAGTACACTAGCATAGTAAATGTTCATGATGCAGCCTCAGGATCAACAAGTTCAGCAGTCATTCCTTCTGCCTCATGTCAAAATGAAGCTTGGAACTTATGATGCTGAAATAAGCCTTGACACTTAGTAAAATTAACCAAATACACACGAAATCACACAGGCACAGCCTAACCAGATAGAAGAAATGTAATTCACAGTATGAACTGCACAGCAAACGATCCAAAGCATGCTGCGTGTTATGAAGTTTCTACACTATCTTAGCTTGTCATGTAGTTCTCACTAAACCGTGGGATCTGCGCATTTGTTGAACAACAAGAACTTTGGTGAGGTGCCTAGACTGATTCCAAGCAACCCCGCAGGATATGTTGGCCTAGAGACCAGCTAGCTCACAGTGCCACAATAAGCCCCCCTAACCCTACTAGGGACCGACTGGCTTCTGGCAACCACTAAACATGACAACCCTTGGTGTTACCAGAGGGGTGACTCATTGCCCCAGGAGACACTGAGAACAGAGGAGGCAGCCACACCCCCAGTCACGCTACAAAGTACATCGCGGGCTCCAGAGGGTGGGAAAGTCAGTGTTACCGGAGGGGTATCAAAAGATACTGCTATCAGATTTACAAGTAGCTCTACATTGGACTCCAGAGTTATTGCTACTGAGATTGACTTGGCTGAACGCAGATTATCTCTAGATGTGGGGGAAGGCTCTACTACTCTGTTAGGGACTATATCAGCATAATGTTCACAGACTGCATCTCAAGTTCAGCCATTTGTGGAGGAAAATTATAGCTCCTCTAATGTTTCTCTAGTGGCCCAGGACCATCTCCATGAGAGATTTCTGCTGCAAACTCCAATTATGCAAGAGGAAGTGACAACCAAAGCATACTGGACCAGCCAAGGACCCATCTCAACTATCAATGAACCGGGACAGTTCAAAGCATGCCCAAGGTAGCTCCATAGGCAGGGTGAAGTCTATATGAAAGGTAGGACGTGTATTGAGGATGTTTGACATGTCCTGGTAGTAAAATACAGTGTATTTTGTTTTTCACTATTGAAAGGCTATCTGTCCCATAGGATAGAATGGGAGTTCATTTATAACATCTTATAAATATAACTTCCCTTTGGGACAAGACAGAACGATGGAGTTTAGTATGCCTAAACTCAGAGTTGAAAAATGCATCTTTTAGGAAAGATGACTTTTATATTGTGTGATTGAAAATACCACTTATAGAAAGTGTATTTTGCTTAGCCAACCTGTGTGCCTCTGCTGGTTTGTCGATTGACTGTCTGGCTGTGGAGTGACAGGGGCTAGTGATGTGCATTCTGTTCAGACAGCCACTTGGGGGAGAGGTGTGTCCTGATTTTCCAGGGTGAGTCAGGGCTCCTCTGAATAGACCTGGGCTACATTCAGAGTAGGGGGAGGAGATTTCTTTCACACCTGAATGGGCCTGGTCTGTTTTACACAATGCCGTCTCCACCGCTCATAATCCCTTAAGGACGGCGTTCCTGCCATCAGGATTATGATGTCAGTCTCCGACAACCAATCCATGTTGGCCTTCTGACATGGATTGGCTGTCGAAAACTGACTTTGGGGGCCCCTAGCAGTGCCCCCTTTTCCCTGGCCATTTGCCTTTTGGCCTCTGGCACCTATGGTGCTCCCCTGAACATCCCTGCATGGTGCAGGGATGTTTACAAACTTGCATTTTTCAATGGGAGCTTGCGCTGCGGGCGGTTTCACCCTGCACACAAGCTCCCATTGAAAAATGGAAGTTTGCAACCGCACAATGTGCAGTGGCATCCAAATGGGGTTGTCGGAACCGCCGACCTATGGACAGGCGGTTCTTTCCCCGAAACGATGTCAGTAAAGGCAACTCCAACCAACATCGTAATTAGGCCCCAAATATTAAATTTACATGCATGAGAATATTCCCATAGAAAAGGTGGACGAGAGGGAGGATGTGATTTTCTCTCATAGGTTTGTGAATTGCAAATTGTAGTAAGCAGGTAATGAGTCAGAGGAAGCTGGCAATATTAACATAGTAATAGAGTGTCTTTATTTACCATACATTTAAATTTGTACTTTGTGACGATTATAAAAACACTGTACTCATTTTGTGTCTTAGGGAATTAAAAACAAAGGGCCTGATTTTCCAGTGCCTCAAGAACTTCACTGGTGATTTACAGCACTTAAAAAATGTTCATTGGTTTATTTTCAAACTGCGTTTTGTATTGCATACAGTACTACTACAGTAGTACTACTTAGTACAAAATACAATCCATAAATCTACAGGTGGGAATCCTCAACTTCTCCTCTCACATTTATTCTACAGGGAAATGCAAATGTAGCTTTACTACTTAGTAGCAAATATGGGAGGGGCTACAGGAGTGGTAGGGAAATGAGAAACATCTATTACTAAATGGGAGGGATTTAAGGATTAATAAGGCAGGTTTTAAGGAGGGTTAAGGAGACGTTTTGGGAGAGATATTCTAATATAAACATCCTCTCACAAAAGAGTTGGACCATTGTTATTCACAAGCTACACTTCTAAAGTTATTACTGCCCAAATGGTACAAAACCATAGTAGATGTATTCCAGTTCCTTATTGGAGTAAGTCTAACACCACAGAAGAGACCTCACATATACTTCAACATACTCCCATAGAAATCACTGGGGGTATGGACTTAATATAACAGTCTATAGAAAATAATGTTAAAATAATTGCATTTTTCAAGTTGTAAATTGTGTGTGTGTGTATAGCTGTGCCTATGCACATATGAATATATATGTATGCAAAATTAATAATTGAATATTTTATTGGTTTAAAAAGCAATACTTAACAGATTAGAAATACATTAAATTGTTAAACTTTCATTAAAATGTCAATCTAATTTACCTTAATGAAACACAACTTTTTATAAAATTGACTAAATATTAATTACAAATAAAATTGCTAGGTAGGGTGTACTTATACTACTGTATTTAAAAAAATAATATTCATTTTTCTTCCTGGCCTGTGTCATGTTTCATCTATGAACATTTAATAAAAGTTTACATAAAATAAAATAAGCTAATATATTTACATTTGTGATTATTTAGTAAACATCTATTTAATTAGTTCCACAGTAATAATAATAATTTTCCTTTTTTTTACTTTCATAATTTGCAATAAAATAAATGCAAAATGTGAAATATAAGAATAAGCTTCGAATCATCAATCAAGGTGGTAGAGATCTTCTCTCCACATCCGTGTGAAAAGTAACAAATAGTAACTTTACACTTATCAATTTGGCTCCACCCCCTAGTTCAGGCAGTGGACACATGTAAGTCTATGGTGAATGGTGAATAGCCAGTAAATGTACTCCAAAGTGTAAGAGTAAATTTACAGCTATAGATTTACTCATATGTTTTAAGAGAAAATGATGTTGCTCCATACAATGTAACAAAACTGGACTTGCAAACAATGCGCATGAGAACCTGACTTGTGATAAGATATATATAGGGTATCAAGAATATTTCAAAATTCATGTTTACATACTTTTTTTAAATGTCACTTAATGGCAAGATATAATATACTTCACTAAACTGGAACACTTCCCAAACATTTTTGAAAATATTTTTTGTTTAAATGTAAACATCACCTACATTTTAGATGACATTTCTTTTGGGATTTACATGTCAAATATTACAGTGTCTTGTTTCTTAGAGCTCTGCTCTCCATGTTAATTTGCTGGTTTGCTCAGCTCTAATCACAAACCCGCAACCCTCCAAGCATCTGCATTCAATGTGCAGATAGAGATCCCAATAAGGTTCTACCTAGAGCAACCCCCTTTGTTTCAAGCAAAATATAGGCCTGGGCGATGAGCTCTGCTCCATTTGCAGAGTTTGTGGAATTTTCCACGCTCGGTAGAGCATGCACAATTGCAAAAAACTCCGCTCCGCGAAGTGCAGCAGAGTTTCTACTCACTCGCGCCCGTCAGCATTAAGTTGGCGAGCGCGAGCAAGGAAAATCCAAAAGTAGACCTCATTCCAGCATGATTTCTTAACGCGGGCGGTTGCAGATGGTCTTGACCTCTCGCATTGGAAAATAATCTGTTAGTGATGAGGAAGCTGCTGCTCAAGTAGAAAATGTAATCGAGCGGCAGAAAGAAGCAGCACCCTCTTGCATGGTGCTATTCACGCTGATATTCCAGCGCGGGACAGACACCGGCGCTAAAAATTACTGCGACCGGTTCTGTCTAACGCACTCCACCGCTTACGGAACTCTGCGTAGCATGGCAGAGTTTTTCGGTGCAGAACTCTGCAAACTCCACCAAGACCTAGCAAAATACTGACATTCAGCCCTGCCATGCGATTTTCAAACATCCCTTTGCAGGAACATTTAATCATACACAATACATACTTTTGTGTGCTAACACCCACATATTTGTTTAGTTTTTTTTATATATGGCATGTTTACCGTCTTGCAGTACTGTCAGTGCAGTGCTAGGACTGGCCTCTTCAATGTGTTGCTGGGGTCCAACCAATGGAGCCTCTCCTCCACTTGGGAGAGGGGGAGCACAAATGCTGGCAGAGTGATGGATTGGCCAATGAGAAAAGGAGTATGATGGCTTGCAAGTGCCTGTAGTTCACTCACGCAATGAGGTGAAGTAATTACAATGAGAAAGACGGTGTTCAAAGTCAGGAGACTCAGCAAGCAGCTATACATCAGCTCAAAGGGCATGCCAAGTAAAGGTTCCGCTGTAGCATAACAAATGCCATGGAAGGAAACGTGTGTGTGTCAAACCTTTAATAATCCTTCTCAAAGCAGGTGATTTGAACAAGGAGCAACGGGGAAAAGCAGAAGTAGCAAATACATAACCTTTTAGAGTGCACACTGCAAGGTGTTGCAGGGCTAAAGGCAAAACAAACTGACGGATGTCTGACAGGTTCAAGAGGTCAGGGTTGCAAACATCACACCAGGTTACAAATTTGTCTGAGTGCCTGGCACATACGGATTTTGTGGAAGGGTGTGCTTCATCAAGGATGACATCACAAGCAGTCAATTGCCGCTTCACAGTCTCCATGCGAATAAAATTAAGCTGTGCAGATTTTGGGTGGAGGACACTGCCCTGTTACTGAGACTGGAATTCCTTGTGAGTAAGATTGGTGAACAGATGCCTATGCCCACGAGTTTCAGGTACCACATTCTCCTGACCCAAACCATGGCCACCAGGATGATGTGGGCCCAGTCGTTTCTGATCTTCTTCAGAACTTGAAGCAGGAGAGCTAGCGGCAAGAAGGCCTTCAAGAGTCCTTTGTTCCATTCCAGCCACAATACATCTCCAAATGAGTGTTCTTGCAGAAACTCTAAAGCACAAAATTATTGACACTTCTCTTTTTTGATAGTGACAGAAGATCTTGTTAGTTTTGCCTCCACTTTCGGAACACAACCCTCTGCCACCTCGACATGCAGATGTCACTCAGAATCTGCGAGACAATGTTTCTTCAGCTTTGGCATTCAAGGACTCTGCTAAGTGATTAGCAATCAGGAAAATGCCCTGGTTCTCCAGCCAACTCAAGAGATGCAAAGGCTCCGGGCACAGGACCCAATCCACTATGTTTGTTGCAGTACCACATGGGGGTGGTGCTGCCCACTTAATGGACAGCAGGAAGGCCTTTGGAGCCAGATGAATGGCCCACAGCTTCAGTAGACTGATGTGGAACTGGCCCTCCACCAGAGACCGGAGTCCTCTGATCTCCTCCACAATCAGGAAGGGAGAGTGGATAGTGGCTGGACCAATTGTGTTTGACCAGCCAGTACTGAAGATCTCAAGCTGTCTCATCCGAAATCTGGATGGTATCAGAGAGGCTATCTTGATACTGGGCCCCCCGAAACTTCAATTTCTATTGAAGAGCTTGCATGTGCCCACTGGCATAGCTGGCAAGGAGGAAGATTGTGGCCAAGAAGCCTCAGAGCCACTCTCACCACGATTCAGAACTGAGCTTGGAACATTGGGATCATAGCCTTAATGCCTTGAGCTTTCAGCTGCAGAGGAAAAACACTGGACTTCACAGTGTCCCTGATTGCCCCAATGAATGGATGACACTTCAAAGGAATCAGGTGGGGCGTTTGCACTTTTATAATGCACCCTAATGACACCAAGAGTTCCTCTGTCATGTGGAGGCAGTCCGGGAATGACTGCAGAGAGCCTGCCTTTCTCAGCAGCCACTCACTGAGGTATTGGAATACAGGGACTCCTGACATTCAGAGATTGAAGCATCCAGCAACATCACTTCTGTTAATACCTGAGGGGCACTGGTGTGGTCAAAGGTGAGCCCGGCAAACTGAAAATGCTTGTGGCCCACTTTGAACTGCAGATATCGCCTGCGCAAATGCAGGACGGGTTTATGAAAAGATCCGTACTGCAAATCCACATATACTATCCTGTTGCCCATGTCTAGAGAAGAAAAAACTTAGGCCCACACGATCATTTTGAATTTGTCATTCTGCAGGAAGGCATTCAGGAGTATAGGGTCCATGAGAGGCCTGTCGCCCAATCCTTTTTTGGGATGAGGAAATCGTGATTGGTACTGAAGCAAGATGGACAGATACTCTTCTGAAATTAGGTCTGGAGTGGGAGGGATAGTGGGCAAGGAGGACAAAAAGTCAGGGTACTGCCGTATTAACAATCCGTAAGACCCATATGTCGAATGCGATGGACTGACAACCCAAGAGAAAATATTGAACCTTTCCCCCTAAAGGTTGTGCAAACTAAAGTGGTTTGTTGGCCATTGTACATCGGAGGGATTGGAAGACTCATACCGCTGTTGTCCTGGCCACTCACTGCCAGATCCACACTCGCTACATGTAAAGCTAGGCACGCCTGCTGTATCACGAGCTGGGATGGCTGACTCTGTCAATGTGCCAGCCCTCCAGAATAACCTTTGAACTTCTGAAATTGAAGCAGAAATTGTCTTGCAAGGGTCAACAACTCCAAGAAATTTGCTGTAGCCCTGTTATCTATAAAACGTTCTAAAGCAGAGTCAGCTTTCACTCCAAAGAGACAAGACCCATCAAAGGGCATGTCCATATGGTGCTGGAGAATCCAGTGGATCTCATACAAGAGTGTCTTTGATGTACAACACTGGTACTGACTGGGGCCTCTGGCAAGATCTCGTTGGCCATGTCCCAGCAGACAGATTGACTACATTCATAGACTGTACTGCCAGACTGGCAGAAGAAAACACACACTTGCCAAAAGCATCAATCCTCTTGGATTACCCATCTAGAGGAGTGGTTGTAAAATGAGTTTGCATTCACTTTACTGGTAGAAGTCTGCATAAAAAGACTCTCTGGAGTAGGGTGCTCAGTGAGAAAATCCAGGTCACCAGGCACTGGTATAAGACTCCTGGTCATCTGCCTATTCACAGTGGGAAAAATACATAGTTTCTACCAAGTAGAACACCACAGATCTGTGAAGGAATCATTAAAAAGAAGGAGAGACTCAGATGTTGCTTGCCCAGGCTGTATAATTCCCTTCAAAATATTTGTTTTGGTGTAAATGAAGGGCAACTGTAATTCTAGTACCTCTGTTGCCCTCAGAAACACAACTGCAAATGATGCCCATGTGACGAGTCAAGGAGAGGTATCAAGTTCACTGATGTTCTGTAAATTAATGTACAAGGCATCATCAGTATGATGAGTGGGGAGCAAGATGTCCCCTTCACATCATCATCATTAACATCCTAGGGTGCACCTTACTCCGGCACATGATCAGAATCAGAACCAAAAAGATAAGAGAGTCTCTGGTGGGGTTGCAATGTGGTAGAGACGTTGTGTTACAGTTAGTGCATGACCTGTTTGTAATTATGTAGCATGACATTGGTTGAGCTCAGACAGGCATTAGTTTGGGAATCTGACATTGGTGTCGCCATTCATTACCCTCCAGTGATGGTGGTATTAGGGGCAGGCGTGGACTGTGGGGCTGGAGTGAAAGTCTGTACTGGGGTCAGTAGAAGCCCAGTAATAGGTCTCAAGAGGGCAGACGGTGCTGAAGTGGAACCTACTGACAGTAACCCGACTAGAGGTCCCCGTGGAGGGATCAGCGTTTATAAAACTGTCATTACCACGCGGGTAGGTAACAATGGGGACGTTACATCATCTGCGTTGTTACCACGCATGGCACTACATCGCAAGTCGTTTCTACGACTTGTGCTAGATGGCGGGCAACACCAATGAATGTGTTGGATTTTAAATCCAACACATTCCCTACTGTTGCGCTAACTGTAGTAGGAATAGTAATTTATATTACTATTCTTAAGTCCAGCGCACCATCTAGTGCAAGTCATAGAAACGACTTGCGATGTAAAGCCATGTGTGGTAACAACACGGACGATGTAACGTCCGCGTTGTAACCTACTGCGTGGTAATGTATGTTGTAGTAACGTCATACCTTCTCCTGTAGATCCGTAGGGCCCAAAGGTAAGCCAAAGGTAGCCGGAAGTATATTTAAGATTTGCAGCACAGTCTCTTTAAAGACCTCCATCTGCTGCGGGGTTGATGATGACCAAGAAAATTCAGGGTAGGTCAGGGCCAACTGAGGAATTGGGTACATGGGTGTAGACTTTAAAGCAGTGCTACTTCTTTTTTTCTGGGTTCAGCGTAGTAGGATGGGGTCGAGTCCCGCTTCACTTGGATTTGGACTTACCGGATGACTTTGAGTGCAAAGCTGACCGGTTGCAGGAGTGGCCCCAGAACTGGGACTGAGTGTGACCTGCAGTGTAAATTATGAGAGGGGCATCACTTCGTCGACATACAACTTCGCCTCACAGTTCTGAATTACCTTCTGGAACAAGGGCACATTTATCACATGAGTCATGTCCCAATCTCAAACACCAATAACACACCTCATATGAGTCTGTGACTGACATCTGTTTCCTGTAGTTGTGGCATGGCTTGAAACTTGTCTTTTTCAGTGGGGACATTGTTCCCTTGCACACTTTGTAACTTATGTGGAAGTTGTCAGAAAACCAACAAAATCAGTAGCAGAGTTCCAGATCCACGTCGGAAGGTGCAGAAAGAAAGGAACTGACATCAATGTGTAGGGGTGGCGTTTATATATTGCTCCATTCCACTTGGAAAAAACTCCAGATCAAGTCTGGCACCATGGGAATATGCTAACGAGAAGTACAGAAGAATTTACAATATGTGCAATCATGCATTCAAGAATGCATTTACTTGTCCATACACAACATTTCCATTCCCAGGCAAAATTATATAAAGCTCACAACGTTTGTACTTTCTGAAGATGCAAGACTGTGAACTTTGCTGGCAGGCCATGTTTGATGTTAATTGTTTTGTGGGAGAATGTTTCTCCTTAAGCAGGTGGTGCCCCTTCTCCACCCCCTGAGTTTGCAATGTTCCCTCTATTGGTAAGTCTAGGTGTTGGAGTCACCTGGCTGGATACAAGAGACCACATAATGAGGGCTTTTATGGAAAATCTAATTACTACCTACCATTTAGCTACCGTAATAATACGGTCAATGCAATCTCCTCATTTACAATTATAACTCACATTTCTGACACTATGGAATTGGACCACACAAGTCTAAACATCCCTAGATTTGCTTCCCATTTGAGACCATATCAGTTTCAATATGTTATTCATCAGACACAAATGTTTGTATCACTCAAATTATCAGTTTATTCAACCTTGTTTGTTAATTTTGATACTTCTCTTATGCCGGAACACCTCTGGTCTTTCACCACCCATGAAATCTGTTCCTGTTTTCCCTTATATTCTTCAATAAACGTTTCTTCTTCCTCATAGTGCAGTGCATAACTACCAACTGTCCCGTTTTTGCTGGGACAGTCCCGGCAAGTTGAAGATTGTCCTGGGTAATTCACTATCCCAGGACCGCGCCAGCAATTGCATTTCCAGCCCTTCCAAGTGTGACACTTCTCACATTAGTAACGCATTTTCAGTCACTGTACCGCATTACCGCAAGTACATGGATTGGCACGCAGATTAGCTTCTTAAAATAGCTGAGGGGATTACCTCTTTTGATTGTAGAATCTGCAGTTTTTTGTGAAGCTACAGTGACACAAGGCAGGAGATGCACAGCAGCCAATGGATGTTCAGTTAACCCGTTCCGTGCTAGTGACGGAACCACTCCGTCACGAGCCACGGGCGCGCTGTGCTCATCACGGAGTGGTTCCGTCACGCCGCGGCCGCTCCGCCCACATTGCATTAATTCCGCGCCTGAATTAATGAGCGGGCGAGGCCATGACGAAACCACTCCGTCATGAGCACAGCACGCCTGTGGCTAGTGACGGAGTGGTTCCGTCGCAAGCATGGCGGCGCTGCGCGACCCCTTTCTCCCCCCCCAGCGCCGCGGTGGAATTAGTGCTGCGGCCAAGGGGTTAAGCTTCTATAAGGGCTGAACGTTACTCTGATTGGACTGTATTTGGTTGCATTACGCAGCACAGGCTACCTGCCTACCTTCCCTGGCACTATGCTCAGTATTAGTAGTACACACGTGCGTGCGGCCGTAACACCTGCTGCGCACCAAAGAGGTTGCTGCTGCACTGTTAGGGCCCGATTCACAGAATGAACTTAAGACTCAATCCTAAACTTACTACTATTTTGGTATTCACAAAATGCACTTACTACTTTTGGCCTTCACAGAATGAACTTACTACTTTTGGTATTCACAGAAGTTAGGATTTTGTCTTAAGTCTGTCTTAAGTCTGTCTTAAATTTGTCTTAAGACAAACTTAAGACAAAATCCTAACTTCTGTGAATACCGAAAGTAGTAAGTTCATTCTGTGAATGCCAAAAGTAGTAAGTGCATTCTATGAATACCAAAATAGTAGTAAGTTTAGGATTGAGTCTTAAGTTCATTCTGTGAATCGGGCCCTTAGTGCTCATGAACTAAGTTCAGCAGTCACCTCTTTTTGAAGTGACAGTGACTAAAAGGCTCCAGTCAGCGCAGGCAGGATCATATTTTTTATTTCAAATTCATGCCGCAGCCAGCGCAGGCCACCTGGAATTGCTGCAGCCGGAACTAATTGAAAGGACAAGGAATGTCATCTGGGACCTACACAGCACGTGCTGCCTTGCCGTGCTCTTGGGGGTTCACCAGGGGCTCGGCTGTGTCAAGTGTCAAAAAGCACAGGGTATGGTGCTGAGGACAGCGTGCCCCCGACCCCGCCATGCCTTCGTCACCCTGACTTCAGTCTACAGCTCAAATGCAGAATAGATGCAACGCAGTAGTGACTCCACAGACTGCACCTGAGCTATAGGGACCAGGTTGAGCAAGAGGAGTTATTGTCCCAGCCCTGTCAGTGACTCCGTTGGTAACCCAAAGAGAACACGTTGTTTACTGTTCTTGCTGGAGAAAGATCGGAGTTTTGTCTAGGGCAAGTTTTGACTCACCAGTAGCACAGAGGGTTAATTATGCCTGGTGCAAAGAACATGCATATCACAGAACCTAATGTTGCTTAAAGGAGTAAAAATGTCAAATGTAAATGTAACTCCAGTATTTGTAAAGCGCGCAGCTACCCGGAGGCATCCCGGCGCTGGGGGCGGGAAGATTAAGCAGCTATTGCCCAGAGTCACATGGTGATGGGCTGACCTGCCGCCAGTGTCAGGGATCGATCCGTGAGCCCCAGTGGCCGTTGTCAGTAGCCCTGGCTGCCGCGCCACACCTCTTCCCTTCGTTTGGGTACAAATGCATTCTTATTAGTAAAGCTAACCCAACCACTGTGGTACGTTTTAAACCTGAGTTTCTTCTTCTCCATACCAAACACCCTTAAAATATTCTGCCTCCTAGTATCTATGACATGTGACTCCTACACCTTGTAATCCTCATTGTTCTATTTAACATTTCCTAGACTGATTTACAAAGGTATGTTTCATTGTCTCTGTGTAATGTGCGTGTGATGTTAAGTTCTCTGACACCCTGTAGTGGTATGTGCAGCGCTATAAAACAAATTAAATATTTGTGACAGAGGGACTATGGAGAGATTAGGGGCATTGTTAGCCAGTGGTCGTGAGGAAACCCGTGGAGAATGAGTTCATGGGGCACAAAAAAGATTGATGCACTGGACGCCATCTGCTTGCTCTGAAAGAGTGCAAAAAAAAAGCAAAAAAAAAACAATTGATGAACAGAATGCAGACCAATGTCATACATTCACCCCAGTACAGAGATATGGGTCTAAATCCATCGTTTTTTTGCTCACCATGCCATTCCAGTTTGGCTCCAGCCATATGAAAATCAGTCTTGACCCTGCTCCCAATGGGAACAGTCCAGCCCGAACTGCCAGGCCAGGTCCTCCCTTGACTGGAAACAAGCATCCTAGGACCTGTTTCGTCTTTCAGCCCTCATCAGCATATGGTGGGTCCAAACTGGAATGGCATGGTGAGCAAAACAACAATGGATTTAGGGCCAGATCTCTGTACTGGGGTGAATGTATGACATTGTTCTGCATTCTGTCCATCAATTGTTTTTCTTGCATTTGTCATCCCGAGTGGGAAGGGAATGCGCAGACGTGGGTCCCAGTGGCAAGGAGAGCACGGGAACAATTGATGGACAGAATGCAGAACAATGTCATTGCAAATCAGTCTTGACCCTGCGCCCAATAGGAACAGTCCAGCCCAAACTGCCAGGCCTGATAGAGTGAGTAAGTAATGTCTGTCACTGTGCTGTTTGAGATTGATAGTTTTATCCAGTTGGAAAGGTGTTGTTATCGGTCTTGCCTGTATGTCTGTATGAACTTTAATAGCACATTGCATATTTTAAAATGCAAGTGTCAAACTGTGATAATATTTTATGTAGGCGGAGTTAAATTATGCTAATTATGTGGGTTGGGTGGAGTGGGCGGGACTTTTGGGCAGTGGGTGTGGTACATTTTCAAGTAAATTATTGGCAGCTGTGATGAAAAATGTCCCTGGAATTATTTTTAATGTTAGCAACTATGGCACTGCGTCGTTATTGTACACCTTTTGTAGAGACTAAGATTTACAGAGTAGGAAAAAAGGTTTCAGTCATAATATGAGCTGTGACCCTGATTGGTGACAGAACGACTCTCATTGAGGAACCATTTTTATTACTAGTAACCATGACTAACCTTGTTAGCATGCACAATAAATGTGTGAGTTGTTGTTTGTACCAAATCAACCAGACAACCCTACAGTTAACCCCTTGCATGCTTATGACAGCTCCGCACAGTGGAGTTATGACGAGCTGAGCTCGTCATAACGGCTGCGGCCCTCCCACGCGCGGCTAATTCCCCGCCTGTGCGGGGGGTTCTATTGGAGTGGGCGGAATCGTGACGAGCCCAACTCGTCACGAGCACAGCTCCACTGTGCAGAATGACGAGCTGGGCTCGTCATGAGCACCGCGGCGCCGCACATGGCCCCTCCCCCCACGCACCACGGGGTAATTAGCCCCGCATGGAAGGGGTTAAAGGAATAAAAAAAAAAACTAAGGTTCAAATCCAACTTAAGTAAAAAGAAGAAAGATTAGTAAGAAAAATAAAACACAAAGGGAGAAAATCGGACAAGGCATCTCTCTAAAGGCAAGCAGAAGAATAAGCGCACCATTGAAAAATATTTTGGGATAGTATTTTTTAATCTTTAAGTAAACTATAAAATATAATTTAAAGTACAATAACAAATAATAACGTGTTCATACTGGTAGCTGCTAATTATAATGTTCTTAAAACTTCAATGTTGCCTAAAAGTTGCAAACAACAGGTGATTCTATTAACCAGTTTCAACATATCCAATTTATTAATCAATCAATCAAGTAAGCATTTGTAAAGTGCACACTGTCACCCCCGGGGGTATCTGGGCACTATGCCTGTATCCAAGTGCCAGGTCTTGATTCTCTTGCTGAAATCTACCGGTGGGGGAGGTACGGAGTTGGAGGGGAAGGTCGTTCCAGGTCTTGGCAGCGCGGGTTGGAAAAAAACGGCCACCGCTGAGATGGATTTGGGGGGGGGGGGGGCGAGTGAGGAGGAGCACAGGTGTCTGGAGGGTTGTTGAAAGTTGATGTATGCAGGTCCTAGGTTGTGAAGGCCTTTGTAGGCATGTGAGTATCTTGAACTGGCATCTCTTTAGGAAGAGGAGCCAGTGTAGGTCTTTCAGGTGGGGGATGGAGTGGGTTAGTTAGGGAAGGTCCAGGATGAGTCTGGCTGTGGCGTTCTGTATGGTCTGGAGTCTTCTGAGGATCTGGGTGGGCATACCAGCATAGTGGGTGTTCTAGTAGTCGAGGCAGCTACTGATGAGTGCCTGAGTTATGGTCTTTCTGGTGTTGGTTGGAATTTATCAGCTTTCGAACAATAAAAAGCCAAGTTGGCCTCGCACAATTAAAACTTGGGGTCTGCTGATCATATTAGACTCTAGCAGTGAATGTCCAACTCATTCAGGCTCTGTAAAAAGTGTTACATTAAAGATCAGTTGAAAATTGAAAAAGAGAAAAAATATTGTCAGTGTCCCCAAAATTCTGACCTGGAACGAGCTACTTCATGAAGCAGTTTTAAAGTACACATAGTTGGACTGAAGCATGCGGAACATGCTGGTTAAATGTTAAAATGTCCCAACTGAACAAATGAAGGGGCAGATAAATGCAAATTGGCTCCAGGAAGCCATATGCAGCGCGGAGGAGCTATGGGTGAACAACCGCTATTACCAAGTTTCAAACCTGACCAAAGGACCAGCAGGGCTTTAAAGCAAGTGCTCATAAATTAATCTTCATAAGATGCACTGGCTTTGTGGAAAACCTCAATGAACAACTTTCTCAGGCTTACCAGCTACACGCAGGAAGAGGTGATGTAGCTTTCCAATAAGGTTGTGTCTTAGTTGGGAGGATGCTCTTGGGGTTACCTGTCATCTGCTATCTTCAAATAGAGATTCTTCAAAAGGATTTCAAGGTGTATTGGTGCTGCTTTTTTCTGGATTTGAACTCTATAGTCATAGGACACCCCACAGTCGGTGCCAGTGTTTACAATCCTTTCAGTAGCACAGCAGTTAACTTGAATCTTCTGGCATTATTATTTGTTGGGTTGTGTATAGCATGAACTTGACCTGAAGGTATTGGTGCGCTTTACATAGATGGGAACGTAAACGGTGCACAAGTTACATATGTGTAGATGCAAATAAATAGGATAGGGGCGAATACAAAGCAACAACATACAGTTAACCAGCGATAGATTATAAATAACACTTTTAAAATGGACCGGTTACAAGGGATAAACACGTAACAAAGAGTAGTGGGTGATAGGGAATTGAGTCTTCGTTCACTGGATTAATTCAGGTCCCACAGACCGGTACCAATAGGGTAACACCAGGTGTCAGTCACGCCAACTGGGCCAGAACAAAGGCAGTCCCTTTCAAGTCAAGCGACAAACCCTTAATCGGGCTGGGGTTGTGGTATGGCAGCACCAGGGGCCGGTTTCGCTCTCCAAGCTGTAGTGAGCTGGCCGCGGAGAGGGCCAGTAGATGGGGACAAAATGCCTGCCTCACACTTACCATCCCCACCAATAAGATGCAGGAATGCAGGGGAAGTTTCCGATAACGGAGCATGAGTGGGCCCCTGCAGTCCGTCATGAGACGTAGATCAGGCTGCCGATCCTTCTATTTCTATTTTTATCATTTATAGAGCGCGACAGCTGCCCCAGCCAAGGGGCGTCCCGGCGCTGATGAAGACAGTCTGCATGTGGAGTTCCTGCTTAAGATTTTTATCGCCAAGATGGAGGATTCTGTCCACGGTCCCCAGTCCCATGGACGTCTATCATTCAATAGTGGAGTTCAGATCCTGTAGACCCCAACCACTTATCAATGGAGGCAGCCTACTTCTGGCTGTTGGATTTCATGAGGGCAATCACGGGGATGAGAGGGTGGCAGACTTGTTGCTCTTTCCTTTTCAGTTGGGAATCGCTCAGGGATGAGAGGGCGGCAGGCAGGATCCCAGTCCTCTCTCCCTGCTTTGTCTTGGGAAAATATCTCGGGCACCAAGGCAGCTGCTACGTGAAGCTTGCAAGGGTCACGGCTTGTAAAGTAATCCAAGTTTCATGCATTTTAAAAAAAAATTTGCCAGTGAGAGGCAGTTGTAGCGAGAGTCAGAGTAACAGTGGCAGGATTTACACCGGAACGGTGAATCCCAAGACAGCCTCCTCTCAGATGCTTATAGAAGCTCAACCGTGCATTCGGCCACCTTGCTAGGTTTCCTCTGGCGGCAGTCTTTTTTTACTTTGCTTGCTACTGTAGTAGGCTTCATCTCTGTTGGGGACAGCATCGGAGTGGCCCTGGAGGATCGCGGGATCGTAGCCTTCAGATCCCCGGGGGTGGTGGTGTCTCAATGGGGGCTAGCCTCAGGGATTTCCCCGTAAGGTGTTCCCTAGTGTGGGAGCTCCCGGTGGAAGCGCCGTTACCCGTCAGCCATCTTACTTCTTCCATGACTCTTCAGGCACATGACGTTCTCTGCCCTGTAACATCTCCAACTCTCAGGAGTCAAATATTCCATTAGGCAAGCAGCGGTCACCAGGAGACCAAGATCAAAAAGATTCTATGAACCAAGTCAGCACAAGGATGCACAAGCTATCTCACCTGGTTATTACTGAATAGAACAGTCTGTCTTTGTTTCAACAGCAGGCAGGAAATTAATCTTTTCTTCTCTATCATAGGACTGTTTAGGGCTTTGGGTGAAGCTAGAGTTGCTTAGGTTAAACTAGTTTTTCATCTGTAGATAAGCATAAACCAAACCCAAAATCACTCTCACACTGCCCACTCCAATTTCCGCAACAGTGCGAGTGCCAGTAGAAGAAAACTCTCAATATCTCAGAATCGCTGAACAGTGAATCACAACATAGCAAGGGCTTCTCAAGGTAGAAAGAGCTCTTCCTACATTCTGAACTCCCTCTCCAATACATAAACCGGAAATTGTCATTGATAAAGAGATTCAAGCACCTTCCGGTAATACTCCTCACATGGTACACCCAGAGAATGGAGCAGTGGCGAGTCCTCCGCTAAGATGGACGAGCTCGCCCCACTGTTTCAGCTGCAACCTGAATACAGAAAATAAAATTATAATAATATTTGTTATTATCATTTTGATTTTTGTAGTCAGCTTGCAGCTGAAGCCAGGTGGGTGGGGCTGGGCTCCTCTCATCACAGGGGGAGGAGTGGTGGCAGCACCTAAAGTGCGCATGATGTGTTGGCTGGCCGTCTCGTCATGTGCACTCTGCATGTTCTCCACCCAGGGAGTGCTCGAGGGTTATCTGTCATGGTTAGACTCTGTTACAGTTGAGGTTTTTTGTGGTGACATCCTGTCTCCCTTTTAGCACCTGTCTATTTGAATACACTTGCTTGATGTGAGACATCAAAGTACCCAAGCACTCCCAAAAACACTCAACATAGAGTGTTTCCACCCTTCATATTATTTCATAATTCCCCAAGTTAGACGACAAGAGCCAGATGTTTGTTGAACGAAGCTTGTATTTGAGTCAGGAAAAACAGATGACAAGTGTTTCGTCACACAGGTAAATTTTCCACGGCTGTAATTACAGATGTTCAAATATATCAGTTGAAAGCATATTTTGTGCATATACATTACTTAAAATGTATACATTTGTTATGCATATAGCTTTGTTTAGTGGCAGGACTCCAGGAAGGAAAAGAGCCATGCCATGTCCCCATGCGAAGAAAGAGTGTATATTAATTCACGCTATCTATTTTAGATAATATGCCAACTATGTATAGAGAAATAGAAAAGCAGCCGCAAGCAGGGTTCTTGTGGTGCACACACCTGGTGAGGGTGGAAAGAGCGAACAGTGTCCTTGTCCATGTTCCCTCTTAGGTGCACGCTTGTGCGCCCGGGCACATGCTGCCTTCCTGACGCACACAAAGAGCCTGAAAGCGCGCATTTAAGTCAAACTGAACACAAAGCAATTATCACTCTCAAATCGCCAACTAATTCCTCTAAACTAAGGCGCTCAAACACTGCATTCAACATTACATGTCATGAACAGTTCTGTCTTCCATTTGTGTTTCTCTCAGCTCTCTCTACCATCGGGCTTATGAACAAGGTAAAATCAGGCGTTATTTCTAAATGGGGTAATTTTATATTTTATAGATGTAAAAATGTTATGCCATTTCATTAACAGTCTTAACACAAACCCCTAGCAGAAATGCTGATTGACTCAGAAAACAATAAGAACATTATTTTAAAAAGACAAGAAAACCCAAAAGTCTAATAGTTCTGGCCTTGGCGAGCTGCTGCAATGGTCAGTTTAAATATATATGTATATATTACATGCAAATGCAAATGTATGTGCTACAAAAAGAAGCAGAACAAAGGAGACACCACCCAAGTGTAGCAGCCATATGATTGCAATTCAAATTTTAAAATTAAAAAAATGATCAATGCACATAATTTTAACTAAACAGTAGCAGTATTTCCTAGTTGGTATACATATTACAGGTTCGGAGACCCTTTTTAGTTATGTACATAATGGGAAAATATGATTCTTATTTGCACAACGAAAGGGACTATTGGGTTTGAATTACAGCAACCCAAATGCATATTTTAAACACACAGGATTTAAAAAATCAAGATAATTAATGGAAAATAGAAAGATTTGGCAAAAGAAAATATATTGGTGCACCAGCCCGGTCAATGTAACACCATTCTTGTGAAGTAGATGTGCACATGTGAGCAGGCGGAATTATGTCAGTCACATTGCAGGAGAGCTAGTGGTTGCAATGGGCTGATGCATTTCCCTTTTCTGAATGCTGTGAAGAATGAAAATAACATAAATGAGAGTCAAACAGACCAAATGATTAAGAGGTATGACTCAAAGTCAAATTATGTTATGCTATGTAAAGCTTACTTATACAGCACCAGTACACCAATGTTTCTTGGTACTATAATAACCTCACCGTAGTGACAGTAGCAGAGTTAAATTAAGAAACAAGTATGTTTCAAGTGTAATAAGTGATGATTTCAAATTAACGGATAAAGGCAGAGAAGTATTATTACTACTGTCTGCAATTGAGAAGGCGCTATTGCCCAAGGTGACAGTTCTAGGGATCGTAAGAAGAAGCTTATCATTCGACCTTCAACTCAGGGGGTGCCTGTCCCAGCAGAATTTAAATGAAATAAAATGAGGAAAGTGTTGGAAAACAGCTCTATGCACTATGAACTTGATAACAATTCTTTAATGGACCAGAAACCTATGTCATTGTTTTAAGAAAGGTGAAATATTTTGGTATTTTGGAACCCTGCAAATCAAACGGGCAGCCGCATTGTTTCAGTGATTTGTCACCATCTGATAAGAGTCGCCTTGACATATTCGAGGCAAGACTGAACATATGCGTTGATCAAAGATACATGGAAACTATTATGTGTGACTGGCAGATTATTTCATGTCGTTTTCAAATGGAACAAGCATTTACAATGCAATAGGTCTCCCAGCTTTAAAGTTTGAGCTATTGGCATTGTACATTACAATGTGTTACATTAATTTGTTATCAAACTCTGAATTGTTGTATAAAGATGAGTTGCAAACTGTCAAATGTTGCTGAATAGTAAGCAATGTTGTGAATAATATTGTTTGCTAGTCATCCTTGGGTACCAGAGTACTTCACTTGAGGCAGCTCACTACTCTGCACTCACTACTCTGCACTCACTACTCACTACTCTGCACTCACTACTCTGCACTCACTACTCTGCACTCACTACTCCGCACTCACTACTCCGCACTCACTCTCCGCACTCACTACTCCGCACTCACTACTCTGCACTCACTACTTTGCTCTCACTATTCACTACTTTGCACTCACTACTCACTACTTTGCACTCACTACTCACTACTCTGCACTCACTACTCACTACGCTGCACTCACTACTCACTACTTTGCACTCACTACTCTGCACTCACTACTCTGCACTCACTACTCTGCACTCACTACTCACTACTCTGCACTCACTACTCTGCACTCACTACTCACTACTCTGCACTCACTACTCACTACTCACTACTCTGCACTCACTACTCTGCATTCACTACTCTGCACTCACTACTCTGCACTCACTACTTTGCTCTCACTACTTCGCACTCACTACTCACTACTCTGCACTCACTACTCTGCACTCACTACTCACTACTCTGCACTCACTACTCACTACTCACTACTCTGCACTCACTACTCTGCATTCACTACTCTGCACTCACTACTCTGCACTCACTACTTTGCTCTCACTATTCACTACTTTGCACTCACTACTCACTACTTTGCACTCACTACTCACTACTCTGCACTCACTACTCACTACGCTGCACTCACTACTCACTACGCTGCACTCACTACTCACTACTTTGCACTCACTACTCTGCACTCACTACTCTGCACTCACTACTCTGCACTCACTACTCTGCACTCACTACTCTGCACTCACTACTCTGCATCACTACTCACTACTCTGCACTCACTACTCACTACTCTGCACTCACTACTCTGCATTCACTACTCTGCACTCACTACTCACTACTCTGCACTCACTACTCAATACTCTGCACTCACTACTCTGCACTCACTACCATAATAACAGAGCATTGGATGAAGAGGGCTGGCCGGAATAAATATATATAATATATCTCGAGGTAGTAAAGTCAGCTGCACTTGGCTATCGCCAGACCTAAAATGTATAGTAGTAAGTCAGTACGCAGCGCCTTTGCAACAAACAGCTGGACATCTCAAACTGCACTGACATGTATCACATTTTTTTGCATAACAATTGCTGATTCCCAATCCAAAAATAAATATCACATGCTTTATATAGCTCGGTGCAATAGGGAAAAACAGGAGCCTTTGTGTGACAAAGTACTTTAAAAGAATCAATGCAACCCTATGAAAGGAAAGAAAAATTGACTTTCATTTAGAGACTGTTAAGAGATGAAAGCTTTGCTCCCAATTTCGGAGAGCTCTCTTGTTGCACAGTTTAAGTACAAAAAGGCGCCAGAAATGTAACACCTATTTTAACATCTACTGATAATTGAAGTGCAGACAGTACTTGACCCTTTCCGGGTGTGTATGGTTCCTTGTCAGATCTTGGTCCTGCCCGTCCCACCCAAAGGCAGGGTCATGCCAGTTCGCAGGAGACCGGCTGGGTGCCAAGCTCTGACAACCACCCAGTACAATAGTATTTGCCAGATCCTTGATCCGGATACACAGCCTGCTTGAGCTATATAAAAAACGCAGAGGGCGTTTCAAGCAAACGAAAATACGAACAGTTAACAGGAAAACATCTTCAGTACTATGCAGCAGTCAAATTCCTAGACGAAGTGCAGAAAGCCCAGTTGTATGCAGCCTGACAATTAATTGAAAACCGGGTCCCTCCAGTCCGTCCTTTTGCTCCTTCACATCTTTAGCGACAAGGCCACTATGCTTGCCACACTCTACAGACATGCGCTTGGGCATTTATTGTACAAAAGAATACACTCCTCACAAATGGGGATTCGGACTGACCGAAAGGCCTATCCAGTCAGCCAATTTAATCCAGTCTGTCGATGCCATACAAACGAGCGATCTGTACATTTGCCACAGAGGCATTCAAAAAGTGTACCATGATTGGTACGTTAAAGTCACTCTCATAGTACATGCGACTGAAAAAACAAAACGGGAGGATTACCTATGGTCAAATAAAGTTTCAGCAGCCTAACTAATGTGCTCTTCAGAACCTCCTGAAAGCCGTTAAACTAAAGTCAATACTGAAAGTGAATGGAAAGGTATTCAAAAGTTTGCCACCTTTAAAACTAGAGTCGACGAGAACCCAACAACCAGGGGGTATAAACATGGACAACACTTGACACCGACTTGAATTCTCTAAACGACGTTTTTTTTAATCATATGTCAGTAAAAAGCACATACCTTTGATTACTCAAAACAGCACAGTCGGCCTGATAACACAGATCATATCTGGACAAAATGGAACATGGCATGGGGTGCGCAGAAGGAAGCACAGAGAGAAGCGGGGAGTGGGAAGAATGGGGGTTAAAACTAAGTAAGAAGCGAGGATGTTAGATGAGGCAAGAGTAGGTAGAATAAGAAAGCTACACATTAAGGTAAATAAATGTGGGCTATACATGTAGGTCACGGAAAAAGTAAAGGAAATTAGGGTGATGAGAAGAGTGAATTGGTGGGAGACGAGGCAGGAAGAGACCCAGTGGGACGAGGATCAATAAAATGAGCAACACCGAAGAGAGCATGGAGTGGGGAAGCCCACCAGAAGGTAGTAGTAATGACCATATATATAAAACGGGAAAACTGCGATCCAGTCTGAGTTCAGAGATGGCAGGGGGAGAGGATAGACACCTAGCAAGATCGGAGGAAGTGGGAGGGGAAAGGGAGGTGCCGTGCAGAGAGAGGAAGAGGAGGTGCAAGAAGAGGCAACGATAGGCAGAGGTAGGCAATAAATGAAAAAAAACACTCACTGAAAGTCTGCTTTCGATTCTGCGACTGTCCGCAAACCCAAAACAACGACCTCCTCCTCCCCCGAGGGCACGTCACCACGCACGAGTACAAAAACAAGACGTGCGCGCAAAACGAAACCTATGGTGGGGCGGGACTTCCGTTTTGTGAAGCCCGCGCCCACGGAGTGCCTGGAGGAGCAGTGGTGACGCGGGGCATGGGAGAGCCCCGCGGTCGGTCGGTCGGAGGCTGCAACAGAACGTAGTGCCGGTGAGCGGGGAAGGGGGGGATGCCTGTATGTGTGCGTGTATGTGTGCGTGTGTGTGTGTCTGTGTGTGCAACGGCGGAGGGGGGGGGATGTCTCTCCGTGTGTGTATGTGTGAGTGTTTGCGCATGCGTGCAGGGGGAGGTGTGCCTGGGTATACTTGCGCTCCCCAGGAGACAGCCACGGCGAGCGCGTTCGCGCGCGCGTGGCCTGCGCCGATCGCCTTTTGCGAAATGCGCGCGGCAGGTGCTGTCTCCTGGGGAGCAGAGTCAGCAGCAATAGATCTCCTGGCGGACACAGCGCTGACGCGCTGTTAAACGCCAGGAGACCTAAAAAGCAGATGCTTGAAATCTTGGAAGCATGAGGGTCAAATATAAGTTAGCATCAGGAAAGGTTCCTAAATAATGGATTGATGTGTAGGAAGACAGGGTCCATTATTGAAAGCCAGGTCAGACAAATCCAGGGCACCTGTGCCCTCAGGAAGAATTGGCAGCTCAGTCTTCGCTGAATTTAATTTCAAGCAGTTCTGTGATAGCCATGAGCATACCAGAAGACTCTGCACTAGGAAAGAAGTATTAGATTGATCCTTCACAACCCCAAAGATCAATTGCGTGTCTTCTGTGTACATGCAAAAGTTCACTTCCCCTTTCTTCAACAATTGAGCCAGAGGGAGCCTGTAGATACTGAATAAAAGAGGAGAAAGTATACAGCCATAAGGGACACCTTAATTGAGAACATTGGGTTTTTACACATTCCAAATTGCCATGATTTGAAAACTATTTGTTTTTATGTATGATTTTTCGTTTACATAAGGCTTGCGAGGCAGCGAAAGCAGCCCTGGGGCAGACCTAAAATGTACTTGATGCATATATTGACATGTGTTGACATGTACAGCCTCAAAGATCAATTGTGTGTCGTCTGTGTACATACAAAAGTTCACATCCCCTTTCTACAACAATTGGGCCCGAGGCAGCATGTAGATACTGAATAAATGAGGAGAAAGTATACAGCCATAAGGACATTGGGTTTCTACAGATTCCAAATTGCCATGATTTGATAACTATTTATTTATGATTTTTTTTTTACATAAGGCTTGTGAGGCAGCGAAAGCAGGCCCTGGGCCAGACCTAAAATGTACTTGATGCATGCATTGACATGTATAAACCTTATATTAGCACCTACATGCCTTATTCATTTTTCAACCACTGCTTAGCCTCTTTTGCAGACCAATGTTATAACTGTGTGTGGTGTCTTTCAACATTATATTTCTAGGAGTTGTTGCTAGGTTCTCTAGGTACATGATTTGTCAATGTGCAGGGGCCTCCTCTGATTTTGAATGAGAAAAGAAAACAAATACAATGACCCGGTGCACTCTCACTTATCAGTAGGGTTGGTTTTACACAGTAGTAGGAATATATTTACACAGTGATAAGCAGGGCTATTGGAATTATGCGATTGTGCGGCTTCTGCGATTTTCGGAAAGTTAAAGATTTTCCGCATTTACCACATAATCCATCATCTGCCTCATAATCTTCAGATTTAAAAAAAAAATGTTTGGTTCTAACTCAAATGGGTCAACAGTTACGAAATATGCAGCAACACGTGATGCAGCACACTGGAAGGCTCTTTCCAAAGCAGGTCAGGTCACCTATAAGATGCTTATTGCTATATTTGGGTATTGCAATGGTACTAATGAGGTGCAACCAATGCCCAGACAGTGTTATCAAGTTTAAAACTTACAAAAGAATGACGTAATACTTTAAAAAATGCGCTGCATTGTGCAGCATAATTTGCCTTTTCTTGACGCAAAATGTACTCATCCGCCGCACAATTTGGCCCTCTCTAGCCACATGATTCGAGTGGCCCCGGTAATAAGTCAAGACTTCTCTTCCAGACCTAACCCTGTCACACACCATGCTATTTCATTTGAGTGTAGCTTTACAATGATAACTTGTCAAGTTACTCTATAACAAATGTACGGATATCCTGTCCACCATATTACAAGTACCATAGGTTAAGATGCACTTGTTATATGACAGAAAGGATATCCATAATATTCCATCTGCTGAGCTCTAATCTGGCCCTAAATCAGCCTACCTAGGCTCAAGCACTGCTGATCAGTATTTAGGTCAGAGGCAACCATTTAACTCATTGAGACATCCGCTCAGTTATTTAAAACTAGTGTGCTTCTGCAGCAGTCTTTATCATAATTGCAAGTAAATGGTGTTACTATTGTTTTTTGACAGTGCAAAGTGTTCTTTTGCCTTTTGTGTGGCCTTGTACTGCTGTAACTTCCAATAGGCATATTAGAGCACTGCCTATGATCACTCCACAGTGGTTCATTACAACTGTCAATTGCGCACACAGTCAGGAAACATGTGCACACAAACATGCTATTACCGCACACAGAGAAAAATAATTAGAGGGAACATTGGTTCTTGCAGTGCACACCCCTGTAGAGGGTGGAAGGAGAAAATACAGAAAGTTGCCAAGATGATGGCGTATGTGATCCTCCAAGTGCAAAACATAGAACCTGCGCCAAAGAATAAAGTGAGATAGATCAAGACCTGCACCAAAGAATAAAGTGAGATAGATCAGGGCCAAGGGTTTATTGCTCTTTGACTGACCTAAAATAGTGGTCGAATAGTTATGATCCTGTAGGGTGTATAAGTCGAGATGTGTCATAAATTGATAATGAGAGGAAAAGTAAATGATTAATCATCTGTCAATTACTGTAAGGGAGAGTGAGACATATTTCTCATGTGTATCTCTGATATTGAACTTACAGTTAATGTTATAGTTCAAAGGTGTCTTCTGAATTAAGCAGAAAATGTCCAGCTGTCCAGAATGTACATCCTTAGTATTGGGGAGTGAATCTAAGATGGTGAATTAACCAGCAAGAAAGTTATCCTAAGGAGAAGTGATGGTGTTATATGACATCCTTATATTAAATCGAAGTTAGTCAATTCCAGTGTTTTGGAAGCAAAATATTGATAATCTGTGTCATTGACAAATGACTTACAGTCATAGTTATTGTTCGATTGTATATTCTAATTCAAGGAAAGCCTCCAGCTGTCCAAATAGTATATCCTTAGTACAAAATAGTGGATCCCGGGTGGTCTATCCACCAGCGAGAAAAATATCCTCAAGGGAAATGATGATATTCAATGTAGTTAATCTCTTAAATGTTTGTTTGGTAGCGGTTCGTAAACCGTAGGACCCCCCTAGGACGAAGCCACATGTTGTCAACGATTAAAACGTGACACATTGAGACTGGCAAACTACAAAACCTGGAAAAGAAGCGCAGCCTGCCCTTGTACGACCTATCATATTGGCAGACAAAACAACAGGTCGACTGACAGGAAATACTTTTAAATAACAGACCCCTAGACGGAACGGATGGTTCTTTAAAAGCCGATATATGCAAGATCTACTTTGGAATCAGTTTAATCCGAATGAACTGAGCCCCTCATCACATTAAATAGTAGGAGACTGGTCCACACCGCTACCTCTAGCGTTATAGAAATTCAAGAACCCCCTGGTTTTAACATCATTTGTATGTAGTTGTATGTAGTGTTTAGTCTGTTGTGGCCCTGAAGAAGGTGAACTAAATATCAGCAATCACCGAAACGTACGTTGGCCGTACGCTTATGAGACCCCCATATAGAAAATTACTTTATACATAATTTTAAAAAAAGGAAGCAAAAATTTGCAGAAAATGTACAAGCTGTAAAGTATGTAGAATTCAAAACTGTCTCTTGCAGCAACTCACAGGGGATTCTCAAAAAGGATTTATTGTACGTTTAATGTTTTTTGCATGATATGTCCACATAGTGTTTTTAAGATTGGGTAGTGAATGCAATGGTATGTATGTTGGAACGAAAGGTATGAATGTATGAAACGTCTCTTGGGGTTCTTTTTCTTTTTTCTAAATTATTGTTTGGAATGACTCACAGATAATGTTAATTCTGTATGAACACAAATTGTTATGTATTTACTACAAGAAAAACAAAATAAATGAAAAATAATGAAAAATAAAAATAATATTTTTGAATAAAGTGAATGTCTTTGTAAGATATCTAGCATCCTCTTCTAAATAAATTGTGAAGATTATCATTGGGAAAACGTATAGGTCTGATCAGAGGTATTTCTTTGCTTTGTGTTTTTTTCCTCCCTCCTCTGGACCTCAAAATATAATTGGGAGAACTCTTCTCTTTAACTCTTGTTAATCTCTTAAATGTAAAATGTATAACATAAGTAGTCTCTTGGATTAATGAAGGAAAAGCATGTATAAAATTCACACATTTGGGAAGCCGATGTTGTCCCTCTTTTGTAGCTAGCTACCGGTTAATGAAAAATAGCAAGAGCCGTGATAACCCCACTGCATATGGAAAGAACTGTATATCAGAGAAAGAGAGTTGGTAATATATATCATTTTTGTTAAGCTTAAAGTAAAATGATATTGACATATTCTTATTTTTTTCAAAAGACAGTGGTCCTCAGACAAAAAATAGTTGAAAGACAGTAAATATAGACCCAATCAGTACTATATTGTAGAAATTTGTCCAGCCGGACGGATATTTAATGTACAATCATTCAATATTTACAAAGAATAAACAAAAAGCAGTTTTAAGTGGGACACAAGCCTGTATCCAACTTTAGCAAGAAAGATGTACAACATAAAGTGAGGGGTTCAGGCAAGGGAAATTGTTTGTTTTCAGCACATTTCTTATAGAACAAACAGAATATACAGTAGACACCATTACACAAAAACAAGGACATTTTAAACAAGCGTATATGGTGTACAAGGCGTCAACAGTGTTTCGATCCCTTAAGAAAATACTGGGATCATCTTCAGGATATTTTAATAAGCATGCCTGTTTACATATGACTTTAATGCGAGAACCATGGGAGAAATTGAAGGAAGAAAAAGAAAGGAAATTTGGAGTTAATGTTCATACAGGGAGAATTCGGCATATGTCAAGGTGCTCGTGAGATTGCCTATAGGGAGATTTCTGGTTTAGATGCATGAGGCTCCTCTATTTAGAAACAAGCACGTGAAAATAAACGTGCTGTGAAAAGTTCTAGAGAGGGTGATGCGAGGACACAGATAAAAGGAAAAAAGAATGCAGACGATCAGGATGGAAGCAAGATCTGGCAAGTGTGTTTTCAAGGGGTGAGGGGAAAATAACCTTATTTGTAGGCGTGTGGTATGTGGCAGTTACACAGAAATGACAGAATTTCCAAAAGTTAGAGAAGTGCATTAATGCTATTGCATGGGTGACCTGAGAGGTAAGATGAGATTGGCTTACCCTGCGTCAATGGCTAGGCTGCCTTTGGAGGCAAGATAAAGAGTGACCGCCGTGAGACAATATAAGTAAAGCTCTGGGTGCAGGTACAAGGGCTGATGTACCAGAAGGCTGAGACTTACAATTGGTAGAATTTATGTTAATAAAGGGAGGTACATAGGTTGGAAGTAACCGCCGCATGCAGGGCGAGCGCGCATACCGGGTAGCAGGGTTCCAAGGTGACGATATTTCATGAAGGAGTAAGCCACATGTGCGGACTGCAAGTTAGATTCTTGCATCAGTGCTCAAGGGAAGGAGTAGTGGGGTGGTTAGGGATGAGAGACCAACAAGTGGGAAGAACCACAGAGTGTTTGGTGACCAGGCTTACCGGTTGGGGAAGATCGAGAATGTAAATTTAGCAATGTAAACCAAGCTGGGGATGCAGTCTCAAGTAGAGTTCCGGAACCATGCTGTGGGAAGGAAGTGGAGGGATAGGTAAGGATTGGAAGCGTAGCCTGTGATATGAGGGAAAGTAAAAAAGGCAAGCATGCTTACCGTCTCCAGTCTGAAGTCTGTCACGACATGAGTGTTGAGCCGAATGACTGAGCCGAGACGAGGCCATATTTAAGGCACTTGCTATTGGAAGAACTAGGTCAGGCGATCAGGGATATGGAAATGGAGGAAAGACTGCTGGTTGTCAAAACAGTGGCCATCTTGGAGTGTGAGATATACTTAAACAATCTATGTATGCAAGTAAATCAGAAAAGACGTCACCGAGAAGTCATTTATGTCCAGTATACAAGTAACATAGTCTCCCTCCAATTCTTTAGATGTGTACCTCCCGCATCTTCCATAATGTCCGTCAGTAAAAGAATAATGCAAGACAAATCATGACCTGATCGACATTTGCAATCAGCCCCTCTCCAGTTCGAAAGACAACTGTATACTCATTAACTTTCAATGGTGCATAGAGTCAAGTGCGTAAGTATTCGTAGTCCTAGCGTTTAAAATTATGAGAAGAGATCCTGGCTGTATTTATAATGCAACCCTAATTAGGTAATGATATATTGCATCCACATAAGTTCGTAAAGAAGTCCAGAATCTACCCTTACTGTTCCACAGCAGTTATCATGACATGACATAGCATTTGTGATCCAACCCGTAACAAGTCAAGAGAGACAACTGTAAGATATTCACTGTCACTGGTGCTTGAAGTCCAGTGCATAAGTATTCATAGAAGCTGCATTTAAAATATGTAAAATACATCCTGACTATACTAATAATGTGTTGCGGTACGTTTCATCCAAATAAGTTCGCAAAAAAAGACCAGAATCTATCCATACTAACCCACAGCAGTTATCCTTTGCCTGTGCCCTGTATATATTAGTCTCGAGGTACCGGAAGTGTTCAAACCGGTTGTCCGGAAGGTCCACAACTTTTTAGTTAAATAATGATGACCAAAATAACGAACCTGCTATTGGTAGGTTGCGGGTTAACAGTCAAGAGGGGCTGCCATATTTAAATGTGCGTTTGTAAAGAAGCCCGGAACCTATCCGTACTACCCCACAGTAGTTGTCATGACCTCATCAGCATTTGCAATACTCCCAACCCAGTCTAGTTAACCAACTGTAAGATATTCACTATCAGTGGTGCCTCAAGTCCAGTGCCCAAGTATTCCTATTAGTGGCATTTAAAACTATGTGAGGAAATCATGGCTATATTTGTAATGCGTCCCGATTTGGTAGTGATATTTTGCGTCCAAATAAGTTTGTAAAAAATCCCAGAATGTATCCAGACTAACCCACAACAGTTATCCTTTACCTGTGCCTTGTGTATTGCTTCCGCTCTTAGTCTCCTGGTACGGGAAGTGTTCTAACCGGTTGTCTGGAATGTCCACAACTTTTAAGGTAAAAAGATGATCATAGAGAACGGAATACATGCAAATTGCGGTAGACGGTCAAGAGCGGCCACAATATTTGAACGAGCGTGCCGCAGTAAGTGAGAAAGGAGGTGGAAAAAGTATTTGAATAGTTAGCAGATAAACAAACTCCTATTCTCATCACTGAAATCAGTTTCAGAGGGGTGGGAGAGTGACAAACATCCTAAACATATTGTGTATGACTTCAGAAATCAGCAAAGGGAGTATCGATAAAGAGTTAACAGTTCCAAAAATCTAATATTGATGTACATGAGAAAGAAGCATAGTCAGGTGGTATCTTTGGAATTCAGCATTGGGAGTATTGATTCATAGTTAACAGTTCCCAAGTATACATAAAGACAAGTCGACTGGGCGGAGAAGGGATCAATATGGTGGCGGACACCGCCAGCCATATTAAGATGTGGGTGGGAACATGCCTTTCCGTGGCGGCAGTGACCAAACACTCGGTCACTGACAACCTTGCAGTGCTGCAAACAATAATCAACAAATTTGTAATCTTAAAATCTCATGTAGTGTATGCTGCTTTCGTCGATTTCACTACCGCATTCGACTGTGTGGATAGAGGAACGCTCTGGAGAAAACTTCGTAAAATGAGTATCCCGGACAACCTACTCCAAGTAATAATATCACTATACTCCGGAACTTGGTGTCAAGTCCAAATAGGGAGGGAGAAGGTCTCACGAACCCAATACCTACACCAAACGGCCTCAGACAAGGATGTCTTCTTGCTCCCTTACTGTTTTCTTTATACCTTAGCGATCTCCCTGAAAGCTTCGAACAAGTCTGCAATTTTCCACCTAAAAGTGCATGTCATAAAATCCACACAATTATGTATGCAGACGATGTAGTCATTCTAGATTTAACACCATTTGGGCTGCAAAGGATCCTAGAAGCACTTTATGACTACACTGAAGAAAACTACTTATTACCGAACACTGCAAAACCAAAAATAATTACATTTTCGGGAAGGAAACGGTATGCTTACTACAAATGGACTCTCGGGGGTAACCGTTGGACATGGCAAGCGAATACACCTACTTAGGGAGAATCTTTTCTAAATCACTGCAAAACTTGCCTAATGTACAGAATTTGAACCGGAAAGTCGACATACATGTAGGGGCACTCTTACGATTATATGCATCGACTGGTCAAAGGCATTTTTCCTCTCTTCTTCAGGTATATAGTGCTAAGATTCCTCCAATGCTATCATAGGCTCTTGAATATATCCCACTAAGTCAATGGAAATATTTGGACTTAAAAGAATGGAAAGTCCTCCGTAAACTTACAAAGATGTCTCAAGCAGTTCCGGTACAAGCTCTCCGCCTTGAACTTTTACTAGTTAGCTATGCTAGAGGAATTAGCAATATTATTAGATGGGCATATAACCTCATCCATGAGAAACAAGGAACGCTACGATCTCTATTAAAAATAGAGACATTCGAACATGGTTGGTTGAAATATGTATTTTGTAAGAATGCCTCAATTGCTTTTAAAATATCAAATGTTAACATTAGTATGTTGCAATCTTGGACTCCTGCCCAATTGAAGCTCTTTTTTAAAACATCTGACACCGTGGTTAAGTTTTGAACTTGACACTCAGCATTGCTCCAAATTGGCATTATATAAAATATCATGCTGAAACAATTGTATATAGGAAAATACAGCAGTATATCTTTTTTAACCTAAAGCACGGTGTCAGGCAATCGATTATATTACTCTGACTTGGGATACTCCCTTTAAAATCTTTTACTTACAACTGGCCCTCAAAGACGAAACTAGCACTTACTGTAACCTATGTAATAGCGGGGAGCAAGATCAGGTACACATGTTATTTGTTTGCCCTAACGTAATAGTTGTAGAAGCACGAGAAAAGTTTATACAGCCCATTCTTAGAAAATGTAAAATTAATTCTGTTCAGACCGCGATTTTGCTTTGTAAAGTACCACCAGATGAATTTGTATGCTACAATTTATTCACATTTTAAAAATCTTTTCTAACTTTGTACTAGAATGACGACTTTTATCATCTTATTGTTACATTTTTAAGGTACATTTTATGTATTAAATATTTGTTGTTCTCAGCCGAGAACTAAATCAAATAAACTAACTTGACCTTGAACTACCTATAGTCCATTCTTTATTTCGGTCATAATTTTTTTACTTAAAAGTTGTGGATCTTCTGGACAACTGTTCGAACACGTCCGGTACCTCGAGACTAAGATACACAGGTAAAGGATAACTACTGTGGGTTAGTACGGATAGATTCTGGGATTCTTTACAAACTTATTTGGCTGAAATATATCACTACCTAATTAGAATTGCATTATAAATACAGCCAGGATCTCTTTACATAATTTTAAACGCTGCGAGTACGAATACTTATGCACTTGACTCTATGCCCCATTGAAAGTGAATGAGTATACAGTTGGCTGTTGGACTGGGTTTGGGCTGATTGTAAATGCCAATCAGGTCAAAATTTGTCTTAAATCATTCTGTTACTGACGAACATTATGGATGATATGGGAGATACTCATCTAAAGAATTGGAGGGAGACTATGTTACTTGTATACCGTACACAAATTACTTCTTTTTGGATTTACCAGCACACATAGACAATGTTTAAGAATATGTCAAAGTCATTTTACTTTAAGCTTAACAATAATGATATATATTATTCTGTTACTGACGGACATTATGGATGATATGGGAGATACTCTTCTAAAGAATTGGAGGGAGACTATGTTACTTGTATACCGCACACAAATTACTTCTTTTTGAATGTACCAGCACACATAGACAATGTTTAAGAATATGCCATTGTCATTTTACTTTAACCTTAACAATAATGATATATATTACTGACTCTCTTTCTCTGATATACGGTTCTTTTCATATGCAGGGAGCTTATCATGGCTCTTCCTATTTTCCATTAACCGGTTGCGATCTACAACAGAAGGACAAAATCGGCTTCCGAGGGGTGTGAATTTTATATTTGCATTTCCTTCATTAATTCAAGGCACTACTTACGTTACACATTTTACATTTAAGAGATGAATTACATTGAATGTCATCATTTCCCTTTAGGATACTTTTCTCGCTGGTGGATAGAACACCCCGGATCCACTATTTTGTACTAAGGATATACAACTTGGACAGCTGGGTGCTTTCCTTAACTTAGAATATACAATAGAACATTATATATGACTGTAGATTGTTTGTCAATGACACATATTATCAATATTATTCTTCCAATATACTGGAATCGACTAATTATGATTTAATATAAGGATGTCATATAACACTATCAATTCTCCTTAGGCTAACTATCTCGCTGGTTAATTCACCATCTTAAATTCACCTCCCAATACTAAGGATGTACATTCTGGACAGCTGAACGTTTTTTGCTCAATTCAGAAGATGCATTTGAACTATAACATTAAATGTAAGTCCAATATCAGAGATACACATGAGAAATGTGTCTCACTCTCTCTTACGGTAATTGACAGATGATTAATGATTTACTCTTCCTCTCATTATCAGTTTACAACACATCTCAACTTATACTACTCGTCCTACTCGACCACTACTTTAGGTCAGGCAAAGGACAATGAACCCTTGGTCCTGATCTATCTCATGTTATTTTTTGCTGCAGGTCCTAATCTATCTCACTTTATTCTTTGGTGCAGGTTCTATGTTTACCACTCGGAGGATCACATTCACCATCATCTTAGTAACTTTCTGCATTTTCTCTTTTTACACTCTACAGGAGTATGCACTACAAAGCAACTGTTCCCTCTTTCCATTCTCAGCAGGGGTGTGCACCACAAGAACACTGCTCGCAGCTGCTTTTCTATTGCTTTATACTTAGTCGGCATGTTATCTAAAATAGAGAGCATGAAATAATATAAACTCTTTCTTCACATGGGTCCTGGCTAGGTCTCTCTTTTCCTTCCTGGAGTCTTTCCACTAAACAATGCTATATGCATAACAAATGTATAAAATTTAAGTAATGTATATACACAAAATATGGTGCACAGACATAATATCGACTCCAAAATATCGTTAGGACAGAATATCGAGTTTTAAATATCGTTTGGAGAAAATATCGACAGGACAGAATATCGACAGCCAAAATATCGTTTTTAAGGTAAGTGAAGTAATATCGACTGTAAATAATATCGAAAGTAAAAAATATCGTTTTTTATATAATATGTAATTATTTATAGTGTTTTTATGTTATAATATGTGTGAACAGTGTCATTTTATGTTATAATTATTTTTAATTAATGATTTTTTTTAAATTATTGTGTAATTTTATTCTGTAGCGGGTTGTGGGTTTATAGGGGAATAGGGTGGGAAGTAATTTAATTATAATTAATTAAATATGTAAATGTATTAATTGGTAGTAATAATTAATTAATTGGTAATTAAATATTATATGTTAATTATTTAACATTTAATTGGTAATTAATTTAATTTAATTGATTAATTGCTAATTATGTAAATTAAAATAATGTATTTCCTGTAGCGGGTTGTGGGTTTATAGGGGAATAGGGTGGGAAGTAATTTAATTATTATTTATTAAATATGTAAATGTATTAATTGGTAGTAATATTTAATTAATTGGTAATTAAATAATATTTGTTAATTAATTAAAATGTAATTGGTAATTAATTTAATTTAATTGATTAATTGCTAATTATGTTAAATTAAAGGGGTATTTTTAGGGTTCAGGGTCAGTTTTTTGTTTTTGGGTAAAGGGGTATTTTTAGGGTTCAGGGTCAGTTTTTATTTTTTGGGTAAAGGGGTATTTTTAGGGTTCAGGGTCAGTTTTTAGTTTTTGGGTAAAGGGGTATTTTTAGGGTTCAGGGTCAGTTTTTAGTTTTTGGGTAAAGGGGTATTTTAAGGGTTCAGGGTCAGTTTTTAGTTTTTGGGTAAAGGGGTATTTTTAGGGTTCAGGGTCAGTTTTTAGTTTTTGGGTAAAGGGGTATTTTAAGGGTTCAGGGTCAGTTTTTAGTTTTTGGGTAAAGGGGTATTTTTAGGGTTCAGGGTCAGTTTTTAGTTTTTGGGTAAAGGGGTATTTTAAGGGTTCAGGGTCAGTTTTTAGTTTTTGGGTAAAGGGGTATTTTTAGGGTTCAGGGTCAGTTTTTAGTTTTTGGGTAAAGGGGTATTTTTAGGGTTCAGGGTCAGTTTTGGGTTTTTGGGTAAAGGGGTATTTTTAGGGTTCAGGGTCAGTTTTTAGTTTTTGGGTAAAGGGGTATTTTTAGGGTTCAGGGTCAGTTTTTAGTTTTTGGGTAAAGGGGTATTTTTAGGGTTCAGGGTCAGTTTTGGGTTTTTGGGTAAAGGTTTTTTTTAGGGTTCAGGGTCAGTTTTGGGGTACAGGGGTACAGGGGTTCAGTGTAAAAATAAAGTAAAATTAAATTTACATTAATTTAATTTAATGAAATGAAATGAAATTAAATTATATTTAAATAATTTTAAATAATTTAAATTAAAACAAAATATTATATACTTACCAATACTTACGTTGTAATGGTAGTGCGTTGTAAAAGTTGCGTTGTAACGTCATATATCCACTGTTGCACTCTTTGCAGTGGGAATAGTAATTTTTACTCTTTTGTATTTGTACGTTAATAATATTGGCTATTATTTAATTAAATTTTGTTACTATATATATATATGTTTTCAGAAATATGATTAAAAAAATATTATTTTTTTACTTTCATTAATTATTTAATTATTAAAAGTTATTTTAAGTATTGTTAATTATATTTTAGTAATTAATTTTTATATTAATGTAATTAAACATTGTTTTTATTAAAGTCGATATTTTTTACAACGATATTTTTTACAACGATATTTTGTACTCGATATTTTTGTACTTACCTGTTTGTACATACAAACTCGATATTTTGGTTGTAGATATTTTCTCGTCGATATTTTGGGTAGTCGATATTTTGGTAGTCGATATTATTTCAGTGATCCACAAAATATGTTATCGATTGATATATTTATACATATATAATTACAGCCTTCATCTGTGTGATGAAACACGTGTCTCCTGACTCAAATACAAGCTTCTTTCAACAAACATCTGGCTCTTGTCGTCTAACTTGGGGAATTATGAAAAAATATGAAGGGTGGAAACACTCTATGTTGATTGTTTTTGGGAGTGCTTGGGTACTTTGACTTCTCATATTAGCACAGAGACTTTTGCCACAGAGTAGTATGCATTTAGGGTAGTATGATGCATTTGTACCATATAGCACCACATTAAAAAAATTCCTTGGGGTCCTATTTAAAAATACTGTGGCATATGACAAAAGAGGTGCAATCGATAAAAACACCACTACCTGTTCTAGTTGTTTGACCCTTGCTTGACATAGATAATAACTTTGGATACCAGTGATAAAGAATCTAGTCAAACTCAGGTTGTGGAGGTGAGCTCCTATCACACATCTTCAGATTGTTGAACTATCCTCCGATGCTTCAGCTGAAACAAATTAGTGCCTAATTTGAGCTGTGGTTTCCGGTGCTCGGCACCAGCATTTTATTGTTCACACTATCTGCAACATGGTGGTGCTGTTTGTCTAATTAAATATTAGCACAATTATAGTAGCATACTTTAACAATGACTAATACCTGCCGCCCAAGCCATTCTTATAGTTTGGGGGCCTGAATAGTTTGAACTTGTAGGAATGTGATGGTTAGTAGCTGTGTTGGTACTGTGACTGGCAGTGCTGTCTGGAGCAGTGCATGGAGCAAGATGCAGTGACCCCTGATGAGGGCCCTTGCACTTATTTCTTTACTAATTATGCACTGAGGCAAATGATCCATATATCCAGTCTGCGTGTACTAATTTCATTTCTTTTCAGCCCAGAACGTATAATTCCTCAGCCTGGCCATATAAGCCACAATAAATTCAATCTCTAATAACATGAAAACTAAAAAGATAATGTCTTCAGATTTGATCTTTTCTGGGCAGCTTACGTAAAGCGTGATGATGTTGAAATAAATACCCTACACCACACCATAAAGGTGATTTTATGGTGAAATTATACAATTCTGTGTGAGACATAATGCTGGCTAAATTAAAGTACTTCATGAACATTTGCCCTACAGGAAATTTAACTGATATGAGTTGTCTAGAACTCTATAGTTAACTGGTAATGTTTCACTTATTAATATTGAACACCTCTCCTCGCTTCAGACTGGTGCCCTGAATATGAGGCCAGCAGTGCAGTGTCTCTACTAGAGGGGAAGGATGTACATTCTATCAGAGCACATATGGTACTGATGCTGGCCCAAAGCAAAACCAATCTCAGTGGGGACACATGAGGCAAATGGAATTACCTACATTTGCTCCAGATCTAAATCCAATGCCCTTTTTAATAAGCAAAATAACATAGGGTTCCCCCTTACAAGTCATACAGTTAACCTGCACTGACATGGGAATTGGGATCATCAGTCTTTTTGGGAATTGTCCCAGAGAAATGTCAATGACAAATCCCTCATTTGGAGAGCAGTTTTCTACCACACATACCACCTGCTTTGAGGTGCAGACATTCTGGGGCCAATTACGAGTTTTGGGTGAGCGGGAGAAGGTAGTACGCTACCGCCGCCTCACTCACCCCTGAAACTCGCCGCCGACTACCCAAATATGACCTAAAAGTGGTTTGATGAAGGCACTGCAATGGGACCGCACAACAATGTTCCTGCACAGCATGGTCTCAGATGTCCATGCCGTGCAGGAATTGTTGGGCATGCACACAGGGGGGCCCATGTTATGGCTCCCTGTGCGAAACTGCATGCAGAGGAGGAACGGGGGGACCCGTAGGGCCCCTTTTTTTGCTCTGTGCCATGGTGTACATGGAGGAGGAACCTCCATGACACCGCCGGCGGAGATAAACTCGTAATATGTTTGGTGGGACCACAGTGGTCCTGCCAAGCATATTGCAGATTCTGTCCGCCACAACACAGCCAGGGAATGGCGGTTCCCTGGCGGCACTGGCGGCTCCAGGGCCATCCGACCGCCCAACTCGTACGGTTGTACTGCCAGTGCAGCGGTGGCTGGACCACCAGACTCATAATCAGGCCTTCTGATTGAAACACTTTGGATGCGCAGTGTTCATGCCGATTGTGCAATTTGCTATGTGGCAAAATTGGGAAAAACACGCCATTTTAAAAAGAGCACAAAAGTCCGATTTCCCTAGTGAAGAATCTATTTTATTACAAACGGTTTCTTTTGAATCCAGTTGTTGGAACATGGTGGTTTTGGAAATCAGCGGAACGTTCCAATTGTTTTTTGTGTCTTGGTATGGGTTTTATTTACTACTGATTTTCTGTGCCATTTGTATTTACTCTGAATAATTTCTCTTGATTTCTTCGGCATATATTGTCCAATGTCCAATAATCAATAAGGTAAATGGATGCTTCAGAAGCTATTTGTAGCTGGACAAGCCAGCCTCAATCGAATCAAACAATCCATGGATGAGTGCAGTAGTCTGCCTGTGAAACCTTACACGATTCCTAATGTACATTACAAATATAAAAACATTGTTAGAAATGGGAGATAAATACCGATTGTTACCTGGGATCCTCTCTTGACAAATTAAGGTCGAGAAGTCTTTGAAGTACTGAGGGAAACGTTCAAAACTTTCTCCATATGTTGTTAACTTCACACCAAGGAGGAGCAAGTCTTTCTGAAGCTTAAAAAATGAGTCGTCATCTGTCTTGCGAACCACCATGTAATGTTCTAATTCACGCTTTTTGGACGACATCTTGAAAAATAGGGAGCGGAAGATGCGGTCGTGAAGTATTCTTTGGCAGCCAAGAAACAAGAAAGTTTTAGTGCAGTATAAACGATGGAGAGCATCCTGTAAAGAACAAAAAACGACTATCACACGAGGGAAACTTGGGAGCAACTTTGCTAACATCATTACTTCCATGCAGGCACTGCTATTAATGGGTGACTTCTCCATGTTCCCTTAGCAATCATACCGAGTGGTCTGTCTCTTTTACAGCAGTAAACATTATTTGAATGTATACTAAATTCATCTATTACGAGTTTATCTTCATTTGTATGTAGTAACTAGCCACTATTTCCTGTCCAGACATGAATTTATCACGAGGATCTTAACATAGGTCACAATTATCTTAAAATATCACGTAAATCATGGAATTTTAGCATGCATGGTTGCTCAATATTTTGAATAATTGTACATGGTTACACTATAATACTTTTAGAAGTGGCCAGTATCAATAAGGAAGAAAATACACCAATTACATGCAGTATATTTTAATTACACTTAATATTAAACGTTTTTAGATTTTTATATTTACACAATTAGCAATTTGCGAATAATGAAACTCATTTTGGGAGTTCCTTGAACTAGTCTCGTGATTGCTTTAATATCTGTTCTAAATAAAATATTTAAAAAAGCAGACAAGTGGACCATTTCGTATCTTAATAATAGAGTTATGACTCATAATTGATCAATATTAATTGCATGGGGAAAGTATCTAATAATATTGAGTAAATAAATGAGAGAAAAGGTGTGGAAAATTATTTTGACAGTTAGTTGTATACAAATGAATCAGTCTTTTACTTATAAACAAGAAACACAACACATAACAAGTATCAGAGGGGTAAACAAATGTACAGGAACCCTGTGGTCCGCGTCCGGCTGGGGCCGTACATCTTGGAGGAAGTGGCGGTGGGTAGAGGCACTCGGCAGGGGTGCCCCCTGTCACCCCAGCTCTTCGCGCTAGCCATGGAACCCTTAGCTGCGGCAATGAGACAACTTCTGGCGGATGGTATCCCACTAGGTGACGGCGTCCACCAAGTATCTCTATACGCCTATTGGTCTTTGTCAGAGATGTGAGCCGCATGCCGGAGCAACTGGCCCCACTGTTGAGTCGCTTTGCTGGACTCTCGGGGCTCCGAGTCAATGCAGGCAAGTCCTGCCTCTATGCCTTTAACAGTGAGGTTGCCGATCCAGAGTACAGCCTCCAAGGCACGCAAGTCCAGTGGCAGGCGGACACGTTTAAATACCTGGGGATCCAGATCTACCGCCGGCCGGCGGACCTGATGGACGGGAACCTGGGAAGAGCGGTGACAGCACTCAAAGCCCAGATAGGCTTCTGGTCCACGCTCCCCTGACGCCCACAGGCAGAGTGGCCCTGGCCAAAATGGTGATGCTCCCTGGCCTTCTCTATTATTTTGCGAATCTGCCTTTGTTCGTGCCTGCGTCCTTCTTTTCCAACCTTAACAGGATCCTATGCGACTTTATCTGGGGCGCATCTCGACACCGCCTGGCTCTCGGGAAATTGTTCCTCCCTACAGACAAAAGTGGATTAGCCGCTCCCCCTGCACTACTACCTGGCAGCACAGCTCCAGTGGATTGCCCGCTGGTTAGCAGACAAGGGGAGAGAGGACACTGCCACAAGCGAGCCGCCCTACACCTTGGAGAGGATCACTGCGCTGTTCCACCCGTTAGCGGCCAGGGCACGCCCCACCCCACTACTGCTAGGGGTGGCGTGCAAATGTTTCCGCAGGGCACTGTACCTCACGAGGAAGGTGCTCTCATACGCACCGGCGGTGCCACTGGAAGGCTCGCCAGGAGGTGAGGGTGTCCTCACATGCCGCATGCTAGAGCAGTGGCAGGAGGCGGATGTTCAGATGCTAGGTGACTTGTACCAGGATGGAGCTTTAATCCCATTTGAGACGCTAATCGCAGAGGCTGGGCTCCCCCATGGGGGGTTTCTAATGTACAGATCTCTCACGGCCCGAATGGCGGCCGCATGGGGCAAAATTGCGGAGGAGCCAGCGCAGCACCTAACGTTGCAATACCTACATGTCATGGGCAGGGGCAGGCATCTAATTAAATGGTTTGCCGCTTCCTTACAGATACACACGGAGCTAGATCTGACTCCTCTCCGCGGAAAGTGTGGGCGGGATATGAGACGTACGTTGGCAGACAAAGAGTGGGAGAAAATTCTAAAAAGTCCAGTGCGCATCCCCAGAAACGTGAGCTTTCGCCAGATCCAAGTATATATAGTTCACAGGGCCTATCTCACCCCCGATTTAATAAATAAATACTTTCACAGGGCGGACGCGTCTTGCCCTCGGTGTGGCGAGCTGAATGCCACATTCTGTGGCACTGCCTGGGACTCGGCACCTACTGGAGGGACATCAGTGTCCTGCTCATGCAATGCACTGTCCGCACAATCCCTTGTAACTGGCCTGAATTTGGCTTTCATCATTTCAAGAGGCCGCCCAAGGACAAGGCATCGTCCTGCTGTCTGGATCTGGGGATGGTAACAGCGGTGCGGCTCCTTACAAGGAGGTGGAAGGCAAGCGACCCGCCCAGATTGAAGGCATGGACCCTGTCCCTCCTGTGGTGGGCCCGAGCAGAGTGGACTGCCATTCGAAGGGAGAAAACAGTGGGGCTCTGTAGAGAGCCCATGGCGGAGTGCTGGGAGGGCATGCTCGACGCCCTGCAGGCAGCAGGGGCAGGCACGGCTGAGGAGGCGGAGGGGGACTCAGTAACCATGGTGGGTAGTAGAAGGGAGGGGTGCGCAGCGAACGACACCACAAACGCACAGACTGGTGCACACCATGGGACTCTGACGAGGGTGTAATAGAAATGGAGACATGCACACATAATTAAGGGGTGAGGAGAGTCGGCAAGACCGAGAAATGGGGACAAACAACATAAAGAAAGGGAGGGGGGGGGCGGGCCTCGGGAATGGGAACGGGGAGTGCTTTATACTGTGACATGATGACAATGCCGTCTTTTACTGTTCTTGTTTTCTTGCAAATGTTTTGATTGCAATTGGGTTACGAATGTAAGAGACTTGTCTCTCTACGCAGAAATGGGATGCAATGACTCTTGTACGCTGCGGGCATGCCTGGGCGCCCAGGACCTAACCGCATGCCACACAGGTGTGAATGTAGCAGCGCCCTATTTACTTGGGGCAATACTAGTGCACGGGCAACTAGACACGATTGTAGAACTATCTGGATGTTAATGGTGCACCCAATGTAATGTTAAAAATAAAAATGCCAATAAACAGAGTTGACAAAAAAAAAATCAGAGGTGCTAGCATTCAGCACTTCAGTGACCTATAGAAGTCCCAAGATTTGTAGACCATAATCAAGGTCAAAGACAACGTTGACCTACCCTGGTACTGAACCAATCCGTGAATGATGAAATTCTTAAATGGCTTGAATATGCAGAAACAACGTTTAATCAACGTTTCGATCTCTTGAACAATAAATATGTAAGCCCATCTGCAGGGTATTTTCAGGGTAATTTCAGCTTTTCCAAAACTAGCAAAGTGAGCTGTTCATGCCAGTATTCTGCAACTAATGCCCCAGAACCGTGCCCTGCACTCTGATTGGAGGAGCCTTTTCTGAAATATTGAACTTGAAATGTATCTCAAACAACACAATTAGGAGTTTTACTAGTTTTGGAAAAGTTAAACTTACTCTGCAGCTTTTCAAATACAGGTTTTGGGAACATTGAAACTATGAGGTATTGTGTTGTTGCTAAGCATTGCCCTGAAGAGGGTCGCGCATATTAATTATTTAAGAAATTTGGCCCCTTCCTGACCTAGGGGGTGCATGCTGAGGCATGGGTCACATGTGTGTGAGTCATGATCGAACCACAAGCACCACAGGGAAATGGAATGGGGGTCTGTGATGGACAGTTGTCCATCACAATCCTGGAAGGGCTGAAAGCCAGAACACTTACTGACTGAACTGCAGATTCCCCCCCCCCCCATTCCACCCCAGTGCCTTGACACCCTTATGGGTGAGTAGTCGTGCTGTATAAGAAGCCTGATTGGCTGCCTTAGGGGGAGAATTCCCTAGCACTGCACCAAATTGTTTTGTGAACCTTTGATGGGTTGATGGGGGGGTATAGGCTAGGTAGTTCCTTGGTGGTGGTTGTTGATAGGCTTACCCAATTAGTGAGTGTGGGGTCTGAGGTAAGATTAAGATGGGGACTACCTGATGTTAGTGGCTGTTTGTATTGCTGGGATTGTCTAATCAAAAGCTGCTGAATGATTATGTGGTGGATGACAAGGAGTTCTTCCTAAAGTTAGGTTGTTTGGTTTCTTCTGTATTGTGTGGGTAGAAGCCTGATTGAAAATCAATCAGCAGGTTTGACGACAGTGTGCAGTCGCTACTGGTTTTAGTGTCTGTAGGATATGGAATGCCTGATATAGGAGTGAGCCGATGAATCGCTTTATTGGCCCTTTTGCCTGAGGATATTTGTTTATTGATAAGAATGTTGATGATTGTGGGGAGTGCTGGGAAAGCACAAATGAGTTGCAATTCGCAGATGTCTGAAACGGAAAATATAGTTTTGAAGGATTCTTTGATCTTTGTGATTAGCGACATGTGGATGAGAGCAAACTTGGAGAAGGATGATTAAATCCAGGGCCCAGTAAGTTTCAGTGGGTGGTCTAACGTCACACTGTTTCCTCTAACTCCAGTGTGCCCTTGATTTGCGCGCTTTAGGGACACTCTTGCAACTCTTGTACGCCTTCTGCTTCTGAAAGCAATGCCATTGACTGATACATGGTGCCAATGGCGCATCAGCAGTCATGCAAAGGCTTGGAAAGCACAAGCATTTCATTAAGACCATTAGTTAGTTGTGGCACAGACACTATTGGGTGGACCATGCTGGTTCTTCTACATAAGATATATATTGTGTCCCATCTCCTCTCAGCAATATGATGAACACCAGATTAAAAAGCGAGGGTATTATACGAGTGACTCATGATCCTACACCTTATAATTCCCTCAGACATAGGTAATGCTTTTATTACACAGTATATACAAACCAGTAAAGCCAAATTTATCATACTTTCATGCAGTGCAATTCAGCAAGCCACCTTGCTGCCTGAAAGGGAAAGTGCAGGTATGTACCATATTTAACATTATATGCTGCATTCCTGTCCTTTTCTTGTGCTGGTGTACTTTTTGTGCAGAAGGAAAACCTTCCTGCCCAAAAACAATACGGCCCCTTTAACACTAAACTTAGCGTAAAAGGGGGCGTGCAGTGGGTGTTGAGGTGGGCGTACCACCGCAACCCCCATTAAGTTTGATGCTACCGCCTATTATCAAGGGCGGCGATAACAGGAGGTAGCGCCAAACTTAAGACCGGGTCATTTCCCTTCTTACGGTGGCTGAACGAGGAGAAATCCTTTATTTCTCCTCGTTATTGCTTTGTCCATGTGTGATGCATGTAGCAGCACACATGGAAAAAGCAAACTGGCATTTTTTGTTTGTTAATGTACAGGAAGAGACACCTTCCTGTGCATTAACAAATCCCCCTGCTCCGAGACACCCTTGCGCTCTGGTGCAAGGGTGCCTGTTTTGGCGATAAATCATGAGATTTATTGCCATCGATGTGGGTAATGCCAGTCTTCACCACATTCTTGTGAATAGGGTGCAGACTGGTGTTTATGAAGTGGGGGTGAGAGGCGTTAATCCAAGGAGGATAACGCCTCTCACCGCCACTTCTTTGAGAATATCCCCCATTGTTTCTTTTTAAGTCTCGCAACAAAGCAGTTTTAGTTGTGTGCATGAAGTCATGTAATCAGTTCTTCAAACAATGGCTGCAAGTCTTCATAAACGTGTACAGAAATATAATCTTAAATAAATATAGAGTCTTAAACATTGTTTACAAAAATATTCTCCCATTTGTTGTAGAGCTGCTTTTTAAAAATATTCTCCCATTTATCATAGAGCTGCTTTTATTAACTATAAGGGGACAATTTATTTTTTGTAAATGAAAGAGAGTGAAAAATATTTATGTCAGATGATAATCTTACCATGATATTCCAGTACCTCAACTCAAAAAACTACAATATGTAGTACAGAAAGAGTGGGCATTGGGCCAACTTCCTTCAATCACTGACATTTAGGGGGTTGTCATGGTTTGCCATTTCCTGGATGGACTTTTCATCAAATCTATGGCATTTCGAAGATGTTTACTGTTAGAAATGGGGGTCTCTAGTTGGCAATGACTGGCGCCAATGTCCAAATAGGGACCCTTCTTTCTAAGTCAGGGCAAGTGTGCTACACCCTTTGATAACCCCTGCTCAACCCTGTGGTAATGTTGCACGAGCAGTTACGCCTATCTCAGAGGCAGTGTGTGAAGCATTTATGACCATGCACAACAAGGCAGTAACGACACCACAAAAGGACACAACTCAAGTAGGTATAGAAAAATAGTATCTTTATCTAAGGTTTAACACAAGACTCTCAAAGCGTTTTTGCAAGCTACAATGCACGTAAATCACTACGGACTTAAAAATGCAATAATGTAATCACCAGAACGTGGCACTGACTGAATTCAAGGCCTGGACCTACGCGACCTGTTGCGCACCAGGTACCTGCCGTTGAAAGGGGACACGGCACGCGGCTTCCCGAAGAAGCGGAGACGGTGACAGGCGGACTCCCAGCGACCACAACTCTTGGCTGTAGTGGTCCGCAGCGTGCACTCACAATGATTTGGGCACTCGGGAACAGGCGGGCTCTCAGCGGCAGCAGCACGCCACTGCGGCGGCCCGGGCTGGTGGTGGCGATGACTCTCGTCGTGCAGCTCCATGGTGGGCTCACAGCGGCAGCAACTCTCTCTTAGCTGCGGCGGCCCACAAGACGATAAGGACAATCCTGGACAATGGTGGACAAGGTGTGGGCACACAGCTGCGGCTGCGACGGCCCACAGGACAAATCACAATGAAGCAAAGTTGGCCAAGGTGCGGGCACTCTGTGGCAGCAGCTCTCTCTTAGCTGCGGCGGCCCACAGGACAAATCACGATGATGCGAAGTTGGCAAATGTGCGGGCACTCAACGGCAGCAGCTTTCTCTTAGCTGCGGCGACCCACAGGACAAGTCACAACGATGCGAAGTAGGCAAAGGTGTGGGCACACAGCGGCAGCAGCTCTCTCTTAGCTGTGGTGGCCCACAGGACAAGTCACGATGATGCGAAGTTGGCAAAGGTGAGGGCACTCAGCGGCAGCAGCTTTCTCTTATCTGTGGCAGTCCACAGGACAAATCACGATGATGCAAAGTCAGCAAAAGTGTGGGCTCTCAGCGGCAGCAGCTCTCTCTTAGCTGCGGCGGCCCACAGGACAAAGGATGATCTCAACCAGGCTGGCACAACGGCAGGCACTCAGGGCCCGATTCACAGAATGAACTTAAGACTAAATCCTAAACTTACTACTATTTAGTATTCACAGAATGCACTTACTACTTTCGGGCTTCACAGAGTGAACTTACTACCTTCGGTATTCACAGAATGAACTTACTACTTTCGGTATTCACAGAATAGATTTAAGACTACTAACTTTACGTCCACACTCGGGCCGGAGTTTCCAGCCCGGAGGCGGAGCTTGTGGCCCTGAGGTGGAGATTTCAGCCATGGCTAAATCCCCACCTCTGAGCCGGAAGCTCTGCCTTCAAGCCGCAAGCTCCGCCTCCGGGCCGCAATCTCCGCCCCAAGCCGGAAGCTCCGCCTCCGGGGCGGAATTTCCGGCCCGAGTGCGGACGTAAAGTTAGTAGTCTTAAATCTATTCTGTGAATACCGAAAGTAGTACGTTCATTCTGTGAATCCCGAAAGTAATAAGTTCACTCTGTGAATCCCGAAAGTAGTAAGTGCATTCTGTGAATACCAAATAGTAGTAAGTTTAGGATTTAGTCTTAAGTTCATTCTGTGAATCGGGCCCTCAGCAGCTACAGCTCTCTCTTAACTGCGGCAGCCCACACAGATTCAGCGAAGTTTCAGAAGGTTCAAATTAAGGCGGGCTCTCAGCGGCGGCAGCTCTCTCTTAGCTGCGGCAGCCCACACAGAGTTAACAAGGGTTGCCAGTCCCCTTTCCTCACAGTAGAACTAGAGGCTCCAGATTACTCGACGGAGGCCTCACCTGCAAGTAGAATTCCTCGCACAGGAATTCAGACGGCTGACGGGGTGAAGTCTAATGTCCCTGAAACTTCAGCAGGAGGCGGTCTCAATTCAGGCCCTCGAGTAGTTTCTTCAGCAAGCTTGGTGAAAGTTTCAAAGTCATTTCCTCAGTTCACTTGGACAGAGTTTCGTCTTGACATCCAGAAGGAACACACTTGAAAAGGTTTCAGTGCAGCGTTTTATATCTAAAAAGTCTTTGTTCTCTAAAGTCACAAATTCCTAAATCCAGCCAGAACCAGTTCGGTGGGGTCGGGGAGCACTTGGTTTACGAGGCGACATCCTGCCCTTTGAAAATGAGGGGGTCTGCTATCAGACACCCAGTGGGAGGTGGAGCCACCATTCACCTTGCCAGGCGCGGCCCTGCTCAGATCAAAGAGCCAGTCTCCCCATGCTCTGAATGCCGATCTCTCTCTCCAGCCAGGTCTGACCCAGCTGGCCCTGCTGCTCCAAAACCAGACGGCCAATACACATACTAGCAAAGCCTTCAGGAAAGCTTAGGCAAAAAATATCTCGTTTCTAGAAGAGGCATTTTCGAACACGGGATATAAAAATGATCCTCACTAAAAGATGTATCTCAATGTCCTGAGCTTAAACATATCAAATTCGAATTTCCTATCAGGTTCCTGGGGTGTGGTAAGATTATGGAAGGTAATACTCAGCCTGCCCATTCGGGCCTATGAGAACAAATAGCCTCACAATAGTTAACAGTGAAATGGAGGGTAACCCGCTGTTAGAACATGTTACCCAGATCTAGGCATGTTCTTCCTGTCACACACAACACACACTGCCATAGAGGCATCTTATATGGTGCGAAGGGAACTGCCTATAGACTCTGCAATGGCAGGTCTCAAACATACTTTAAAAGCTGCTTCCGTGGTTAGCGCAAATCAGCGCTGCAGGCCCACCAACAGTATTTGGTCTTCCAGCCCTGGGCACACACAGTGCACTTATACTAGGGACTGACAGGTAAACCAAACAAGCCAATTATGATTATCCCAATTCATACAGACATCTTTACACAGGGAGCATTCGCGCTGTGGCACTGATTAGCAGTGGCACAGCACCCAGAGCACCTAAATCCAGCCAACATAAAAGATAAGAAGCGAAGAGAGGAAGGGAGACCCAGGCCAATGATGCCAGGTCTAACAGTTACATTATCTCATTTGTGATGCCCTTAAGTTTTGGTGAAAGGAGCATCAACTAGTCCTTTTTGTCAGAATACAGATAGGACAAGTAGCTTTTAATTATGACAGCTCAACTCTGATGATGCTGCTTGTTCAGTTAAGTGTTCCTGCCCTTGTCTTCCACACTGGTATAGCCACAGATGTTGCTTCATTAAGGGTTATTCTTTGTAGGACCACAGAACGAAATACACATTAAGTCACCCAGCTATTTCCAAACCCTTCTCCTAACAAAAAGGCAGACTTTTGGCTTTGCCAATGTTTGTTATAATAATTTCCTTTCGGGTCAAAAGCTAATTGGTTATGCCATTTATGTTGGGCTCTCGCCATCAATGTATGTATACACTACTATTTCTAATTCTAGACAAAGCAGCATAATATGTTCAAAACCAGCTGTGCCAGAACCCCCTTTGAGTCAGTGTTCATCCCCCTATTTCCATTTTTCTCCATTTTGGTTATTGCTTTTCTCACTCCCCTTTGAATGTTCACACTAATTTGGGTCCTACTTGAGCGCAGTCTGTTGAAAAGTTGGTGTGCAATGAACCTCTAAGGAGGTTTAGCTCTTAGGTTGGTATGAAGGCAAATAATCAAAATAATGCCTCATCCAGCTTCACTTTCAACCTGACTGTAAATGTATTCATGGCTGAAGACTCTGGTAACCATCATGACTTTGACTCACCGGCACCCATGTGGCTCCTGAGAGAATGTTCCCACTCAGCTGCAGAGGCTACACTCCAAGAATAGATCCAAGGTTATCTCGGGTGGATCGTAATGTACATCAAAAGTTGGTGCCCTACGTCCATTGAAACCTGTAATACCTAGGTTCAATTTGAATAATATTGTTGTCACTTTCTTCTCACCTAAATATGTTTCTGAGGATGCTGGCGATATTTGAAATAGGTGAAATATATTAAGGTTCCGTCAAAAGGCAGATTATTTGTCTCACATTGATGACATAGGGTGATATCACCATCATTGAGTTCATCGATCAATTTTTTGGCTCAGAGACATAAAAGTGAAGTGGTTCTAATTAAAATTAGGGGCATCATTTTAAACTAAGATGATTTTTTGGCTCTTGGTGTTTTATGAAGCTACATTCAAGTGTATCTTACACACACACCTGTTGCTAAGAGGTACTTTAAGATTGAGCCAAAATCTTTCTTACATTTAAGGCCGAACATCTCTTTATTGGTACTTAGACATTCTTGGGGGGGGGGGGGGTGGGGGGGGGCGGATGTCACTACTGGGGGGGGGTTAGGCCGTACATCGATCACAGTCCAAACGGGATCCCTATGTCCTTCTTCAAAATGTATCCAATGTTTTACTTCTTCTTACTTACTTCTCTTTTCAAGCATACGTGGGCTACATTAACTATACCAGACTCATGGCACAGTCCTATTCTCGTCCGGCAGTTAACAAAAGGAGAGCCTAGTCACCCAAATATCTATTGAATGATCACCCTCTTGGACACCACAGCAAATATTTTTTTGCTAAAATCCTTTTAAGCGAATTACAACCCTTGGTCGAGGCCAAGGAAATTCACCACCTTTATCAAAAAGGTTTTCGTGCTGTTATAGAAAAACAAATAATGGCTTTGTTCCATTGCTGATGACCAGAAGGGCAATTTAATGTTCATAATCCTTATGCAATTGCTGGTTTTATTGATTTTTCCCTCAGCATTCTTTGTAACAAATTGTCCCTTACTGCCGAAGAAGCTCTCAAAATATTTTAGCTACATTTTCTTAATGGATATAGTTGCTTTTGACATATTCTGGTCAGAATATATGTTATCAGTAAGAATACCTCTCGGACACTGGAAATTGGGCATGGATCTATTTCTTATCTCATGTACATAATTTGAGATTTATTATTTTTTGAGATTTATATAGTGCTAGCTAGACCCAAAGGTATCAGAGCGCTTTATAAGTTATGTGAATTAGCTTACTCGAACTACATATGAGGATGTGGTGGTCAAAACAGTCAACAAAAGAAAATAGAACAATACATCATTAAGGAATTCAAATCAGTCACAAGAGTATATAACAATGCCGCAATCAGGTAACGGTCTTAGTGACAGATAAGAGACCAAGCAAGTCTATCGCAATGAGGGATCCTGACAATGAGGGTTGTATATTTGGGATGTATTAACTCAGAAAGTGAGCTTGTTGAAGTAGTTGTTAAGTAGTGCCGATTTGAAGTCTTGCTTGAAGCAGAAAAAAGAGGGGTTGCAGCGGAGATTTTTAGGTAGTGAGTTCCAGATCTTAGGAGTATTTAATGAGAAAGAGCAAGCCTGGGGTGATTTCTTCTTCATCTTTGGAGGTATGAGTAGGAGTGAGTAGGAGCTTCTGTTCTCGATAGTTTAGCATCTAGGTATTTGGGTTTTCTCAGTATGAATGGCTTTGTGAGTGATACAAGCCGTCTTGAAGATGCATCTTCCTTCAATGGGAAGCCATTTGAGACTTGAGGCCTAGTGAGATGTGATCAAATTGCTTTATTTCTGTGAGGAGTCTGGCAGCCGTATTGAGGGTTGCATTTAGGGGCGCAAGGTGACTAGGACTAGTGATTGATCTACTATCTCAAGGGCACTGGGGAAATAAACAGTTTGATTTTCTTTAGATGTTTTAGTGTGTAAAGTGCTACTTTGACTGAGTAGTTAATGTGGTGATACCCAGGCACTTTACAGGGTCCGAAAGTGAGAGAGAACAATTTAGTGCATCTAAATTCTTGATCCAATCTTGGATAGGTAGACTGACACATAATGATTGGAGATATGAATTTAACAAAAATGGGCTGCATGTTTATAAGGTGGTGTGAATACATGTAGAAACAGAGAAATGTATTGAAAATAGATACTGTGTTTGTTTGGGTTGGGTGGCTACCAGAAGGTATTCACTACCCAGATATTGTGCTTAATGACTCAGTTGTTGAAAATATATTGTTGCTTAAGGTATGATTAGTAAATAAGAATGTGTATTTATGGAGCTTTAATTAATTGCATGGCAGACCTGGTCCTTTAGACCGCATTTTGACCATATTCCTGCCTACGTTAGGACCGTGCAATTGCCATAGTTCCCCGACCTTCAAATGAATCTGAGGAACCACGAGATGTACTGATGGAACATGTGATGTCCTATTACCATCAACCTCCAAATGAGGCCAATGTTCAAGCATTTGTATTTTTTTCAAATATTATTTTCGTTTGAACTATTCACATTTTAGAAATCCAGAAAATATTTTTTCACCGCTGTTTACATTTTTTTGTTTTAGTGGTACTTTACTTAGGGTCTAATTTAATGTATGGCTTCCCAGCCACCAAATGGTGGTGCTCTAGCTGTCAAGATGGGATCACTTAATGCCAATCAGCCACCTTGTCAGATGGTAGCCCTTGGTATAAGCCTAGCACTGAATAGGATGAGACCTTCCAACACTGTGCAGCTGGCAGCATTATGCAGCTGGCATCATTGTGGCGCTTGAAGGCCGTCAAAGAGTTTTTATGTCAGCAGCCAACTGACGCATGTAGGTACGCTTGACTCTGAATGAAGTGGGTGTATTGCAAGTGGCGGGATGGGAGATGTGCTTATTTTTGGCAGGTTTGCTGTTACAGACCCTCTCTAAGGGCCTCCTTTACAAGCCCATTGTGCAACTGGTGAATACTTTTTTTGACGCACCGGCAGCACTATAGGCTTGCCCGTATTTATAAGGCGAACTAAAGTCACCCTGCATGACTTTTCATGGCCTTGTAAATATGGGCCCCATTCACGCATTACTCTGCATAAAAAGGGCGTTCCTGTGGGTGTTCCCACGCAACATCCATTGAACTTGATGCATTTGTAAAGATGGGAATGTGTAAGAATCCTATGCCTCCCCAGGGGAGACGCAGAAATGGCATGCGTGCTGCATCATGCAAATGACATTGTTTATTGTTTCTGTGCAGGAGGATGTCCCGTCCTGCACAAAAACAACCAACGCCCAACGTAAGCACCCTTGCAACATGAAGCAAGGGTGTCTGCTTTGAAGCACGGCTGCTATTTGTGCACTGGCGAACGGTAGGACAGTTATGTGCCGGATCTTGTAGATACGGCGCATTCATGTCCTTTTATTTTGACGCAGGGCAGTGCAGCAGGACGGCTTGCTGCGCCTCCATGCATCAAAATATAGTAAATGAGGACCTCAATGAGGCCCTTAAAATAATCCTTTAACATGAAGTTAGGGAACTTGATGAGTCTACGACTGGACAAGGTATATTAACCTGCTCACTGTTCTTTCCAGCTGGAGAATTATGCATAGGTCTATGAAGGAACCTGATGAGAAGCAGAGATGTACATCGGAAATAGTTCCAAAATAAATTTTGATGGGAAAATAATAAGAATGAATAGTTGTCTATACATACTTTTGTAGGTGAGCTATTGTTCCAATTACTTACCATCACTTCGCTGCTCTTAGTTAAAGCTTCATATCCGCTGGGGTCCAATCCGATTCTAGCCGGGTCTGTACAAATGCCATGGAGGTGAAAAACTCCATATTGTGTGCGGCCTTTTGCCCACTGAAGAACCTACAAAACACACTGATATGAATATTGCACATTTGATCCAAGAATTATAGCAATGTCAAGTATAATCACAGTGAAACGCATGGTGTCAAAACACAAGGGGGCATATTATCAAGGACCGGTGTAAAAATTATCACCGTTTTATCGGCAGGAAACTGCCGATAAAACGGCGATAATGGGTTTGATAATACGCCCTTGGTAATTCCCATAGAAGCCCATGTTAACATCAGAACATGGGCTTCTATGGGAATTAACAAGGGCGTATTATCAAGCCCATTATCGCCGTTTTATCGGCAGTTTCCTGCCGATAAAACGGTGATAATTTTTACACCGGTCCTTGATAATATGCCCCACGATGCTTAAAAGTACGAACCTCACTTATGAGGTTTTGGTGCTGGGCAGTGCCACAATGAATCTTACTGCACTGCCCTGCATCAAAAGAAAAGGGCAGGACTTTGCCATATCTATGAGATAGGGGTCCTGCATTGTAGAGGTGATGGTGTTTGTGCAAGAAGGGACACCTTCCTGCACAAAAGCAATCACACTGCATTTTTCCCTCTTTCTAGGTGTGCAGCGGCATGAAGCACACATAGAAAGAGGAAAAAACGAGGAAAAATAAGGATATTTCTCCTCGCTGTGCCTTCCTAACAAAACACCTAGGGTGGCGTTAGAATCTGTCGTATTCCCAGGTTTACAATTCCTCGTGAATCCGGGAATGCCTCAGATTTCATGGGTGTTGCGTGGGAACTCCCACAGCAACACCTTTGGAACGCCTCTTTCCCGCATTGTTTATGTGAAAGGGGAACATATTTACAAGGCCATGAAAAGGCACGCAAAGTGGCTTTGTGTGGCCTTGTAAATATGCTGTCGCACATTGAGCCACCGGAGCGTCAAAAAAGTGATGCTCCGGTGGCGCAAAAGTGCCACTGGTGGCCTTGTAAATGAGGCCCTCTATATTTTGTTGAGCAAGAGAAGGAAGTCTGCGAGCATGGTCTATGTAACTACTTTAATGAAAGTGATTATAGTACAGTTCAGATAATTAGGCCCTTGTGTAATGCTCTGATGCATTGATATACGCTGCATTCATTACTGCTCCCTGACTGCCCTTTTATAGCATAAAGAAGCAGGCAGACAGAAGATCCTTTGAACGCATTTAAAGTGTCTGGAGTACAGAAGGGCAGGCACAGAAATTCAGTCTTCACCAAAATCATTTGGTTCAGAGGATGTCTCACCTTTTGCATATCTAATAACAATTATTTATCGCATGTGACCCTTTGTGTGAAGAGTGAAATGTCAATATCTGGCCAGAAAATATTTCATAGTGGATTGGTGTATGAATATGCATAACAATGCTGGAACTTATCTCGGCGTGGGACATCCTATTGTCCAGAAAATAAGTGACTCGCACATGACCTGTGGTACATCGAAATGTTCTCCCTTAAGGTGCATCACAATTTGCTATCATTGTGTATCTCCCTGTCAACACTGCTGCACATTGCCCAGTCAGGAGTGGCCCGTGCAGGTAAGAGCTGTATGGCGGGGTGGGGGAGGACTCCACAGACAACAAGGGGGGAAATAATATATTTATTTAATATTCCAGCATCATCGTCTGTCGAGCCCCCCCACCCTGCTCCCACCGCTCTCACCTGCACCGGCCGCTCCTGTGCCCAGTGGCCCCTCTGCCGCTGACATGTACTCCCAACACCGTTCCTCTGATTCTCACTGCTCCGGGGCCAGACTGGCTACACCGGGCTTCAGGTGTTTCACCGGGAGGCTGGAAGGGCGGGGGCAGTTATGCAGCTGTGGGGGCCTGTTTGTTTGTTAATGGGGGCCTGTTTGGCTTTGGTGTTACAATATCGGCCCCTAGTAACAAAAGCAGCAGTGTTTCACACTAGCTCTTAACCCCCCCACTCCTCCTCCCCTGGAGGGGGAGAGATAGGGCTGGTCCTACAAAAGTGCCAGGGATGCTGCGGGTTTCCAGTCTGGCCCTGCACTGCTCCCCCGCGTCACACCGCCCAGTGCTCTCCTAAGGGACATCACCTAGTACGCACCTCTTCCTAATGATGATGCAGACGATGGAATCTGTGGATTAAAATCAGTATCCGGAGAAGCAGTAAGCGACATTTGTAGGCAATGGGAGATGGGTGAGGCAATATTCCCTAGTGGCGGTAAGTGTCTTCATTAGGACACACAATTGTGTAGCACAGACAATGGCATGGCTGGTGAAAGAATATTTGTATGTGCGCAACATATTTGGCTGGGATAAGTTGGTCCCTCTTTTAGTGAAGTGAACACATAATAACTGTTAACTTTGTTTCATCAGTTAAAAACTACTCTCTTCGCCAATGCCCCTCAATGACAACGGGTCTATGGTGGCCTTTTCAAAATCCACCACAGCAAAATGGTTAACAAAGCTAAACAGGAGAAAGTTCTCACAGAGCCCATGAACTGAAAGTGGGCTTCAACCAGGTGCATTTAGCTCTGAAGTATAGCAATGCTGACAGTCTGAGCTGTTATAATAAATGGGTGACCCAAAGAAAAGTCCTTGGACCTGGGTGTCAAATGGTACAGAAAACATTGGTCCTGGACCTTTCTTCACACATAAATTCCTTTTGTAGATGATTATCATTCAATAAAGACTTAAGAGCCTACAAAAAGTCAGCTCACAGTTACATGGAGCCAAATTAGTTAAGGTACTCAGATGTGCCTGGCCAGTAATAATTCAATATACAGATAATTTATTTAGCACAATTCACAAAAAATAAAGTGATAGATCATCTTTAACAGGATAGGGGGAAAGGACATGTGGCCCCACATAGGTTGGTTAGACAAGCATATTCACATTTAAATGTGTCCAGCACCATTAGGCAATTTAGTAATTTACCCCCCTTTTATTCTTTAGGGTTGCTTCCCTTCCCCATGTCCTGAAGAACACCCTCAGGCTGAGGTTACAATTACACGCATTTGCTCACAAGTTGGGTCGAAACGTCGATGCCTAAACCCAGCAGGCCTGGACCAAATGTCCTTTTTCCTTTCTCCTCACTCCCTTCACACTAGAGCACCCCCTTTTCCACGTACCATTGGAGCAAACACATTTTCTCTCTAAAAACTATAGTTAAGTAAAATATTTACCGTCTGTTGATTTAATTTTGTGATTAAAAAATACATGCCTTTTTGGAAACCAATGGTGGTTGCACATCTGAGTACCTTAATTAATTTGGTTCTATGTAACCGTGAGCTGACTTTTTGTATACTCTGAGTCTTTCTGAATGATAATCGTCTACAAAAGAAATGTATGTGTAAAGAAAGGTCCATGACCACTGTTTTCTGTACCATTTGACAGTCTGAGCTGGGTATTTGCAAGAATACATTCTGAAGTCTAGCTGACAGGCAGTGAATGTCAGGGTCGGACTTCTCCTTAAAAAGAGAGGCCGCAGTCTTTTCTTCCAGCATAGTTGCAAAAAGGTAGGAGAAGTTCAATCAATGATTCAATCGATCAGCATTTGCCTAGTGCAACACTGTCAACTCTAGGGGTATCTGGGCACTGTGGAGGTGATATCTCAATCGAAAAGCTGTGTCTTGAGTTTCTTTCTGAAGTCCGCCAGGTAGAGTGCTGTTCGGAGATGGAGGGGTAGGTCGTTCCAGGTCTTGGCGGAAATGTAGGAGATGGAGAGGCCTCCGCCGTAGCAGCAACGGATTCGGGGTGTGGGCACGTGCTAGTGAAGAGGAACATAGGTGTTTTGTGGGTGGATGGAAGTTCAGTCAGAGATTGATGTAGGCAGGTCCTTATTTGTATAGGGCTGTGTAGGTGTGCATGAGGATCTTGAACTGGCATCTCTTCTGGATGGGGAGCCAGTGGAGGGTTCTGGGGTAGGGGGTGATGTGGGTCCGTTTGGGGAGGCCAAAGATGAGTCTGGCTGCAGCATTCTGTATGGTCTGGAGTCTTCTGAGGAACTTGATTGAGATGCCAGCATATAGGGCATTGCCATAGTCAGGGCAGCTGGTGATGAGGGCCTGTGTGACAGTCTTTCTGGTGTTGCCTGGGGTCCATCTGAAGATTCTACAGAGCACACGAAGGGTGTGTAAGCAAGAGGATGAAAATGCATTGAATTGTTGTTTCATGGTCAGTTCGCTGTCGAGGACGGTGATAGGTTGCGCTCATGGTCTGGCAGAGTGGGTGTTGGTCCCAGTTCCGCTGGTCCCTAGCTGTGGTCCCATATGGAAGTGTTCTTCCTGAAGATCAGTACTTCTGTATTGTTGGAGTTGAGTTTAAAGCAGTTGTCTCTTATTAAGTTGGGTATGTTGGACATGGTGTTGCAGAAGTTGGTTCTGCTGGTAGAATAGTCTTCGGTGAGCAAGAGGATGAGTTAAGTTGAGTGTCGTCTACGTAGGAAATTATGTTAAGGCCGTGGGATCTGACGATGTCAGTGAGAGGTGGTCATGTTGATGTTGAACAATGTGGGGCTGAGGGATGATCCTTGGGTGACACTGCATATGATGGCCTTGGGTTCGGAGGTCAAGGCAGGCAGTTGGATGCTCTGTTTGCGTCCAGTAATGAAGGATGCAATTCACTTGAGGGCGTTTTGCTGTTTGATAATGTTGTAGAGTCTGTTGATGTGAATGTGGTAGGATACAGTGTAGAACATTGGAGGATCAGGGCCACAGTTTCTCAAGGAGGGTTCTGTTGTCATCTGTGGCAGTGATCAGCACAGTTTCAGTACTGTGGTTGGTATGGAATCCTGATTATGAAGCCTCAAGTAGGTGGTTTTCTTCCAGGTATTAGGTGAGCTGTTGGTTGATGGTCTTCTGTAGTACTTCGGCAGTGTAAGGGAGCAAGGAGATGAGTCGATAATTTTTGAGTTTGCTGAGGTCAGGAGGGGGTTTCTTTAGGAGGGGTTTCACCTCTGCATTGTTCAACCTGTCCGAGAAGGCTGCTGTGGTGATTGAGGTGTTGATGATGCTGGTAAGTTCTGTGCTGATTGGGTTGGTTCTGAGGTTGAAAAGTCAGTGGGGACAGGGGTCGGTGGATGCCCCAAAGTGGATGGATGACAAGATGGCCTTGGTGGTCCACATGGTGAGCAGAGACCAAATGGTTATCGATTGGCTAATGTGTACTGGTTGGTCAAGGCTGTGGAAGTTGAGGGCCATGGTTGGGGGTCGAAGTTGTTGTAGATGTGGCAATATTGCCATAGAAGTAGTCCGAGAGGGTGTCGCGGAGTTGTTGGAAGGGGTGGATTTCTTGCCTATTTTTGAAGAGTTCTTTCATACGCTTGGCCGCTGTGTCGATGCGGGCATCCTTGATGCGCAGGTGGCAGTTGCTGAGGGGTGCTTTGTGGGCCGCTCTTTCAGAGGATTTCCTTGTAGCATGCTATCGTTTCTCTTGTTGGTTGTAATTGAGCTTGGTGCAGCTGGAGCAGGAATATCCTTCTCTCTACTCTGTGAATTCCCTTTGTGCCATGTAACCCAAATATTTGTGCTATAAACACCCAGAAAATCAGTAAAGAAGGAAAGCACCGTACCAAACTTTTGTGAACCAACCCCTGGTGTTCTTGTGTTCCACTTTACGTTCCTTTACCTCACATCCAACAAGAGACATGGAGACCTTGAGTCCCATGTCCACTCATCATAGGCCCAAAATGAGGTCTCTCAATATCCTTTTATAACCTACAAAGCAAGCCACTTTGGCAGGAAGGTAATCAGAGTTTTAATATACTCCCCCTTAGACCACACCGGAATGCCTACCTTAGAAGTCACAGGGCCTCATTCCTTAGACCTCACAGAACCTCTTTACACAGTTCACAGCATCTTCTACATTAGACCTCACAAAAACACTTGCCTTACACCTCGAAAGATCTTCTGACCTCAAATTACCTTTTGCCTCAGACCTTACTGGATGTCTGGCAAGCCCACTAGAGCTTCAAATTGTGGCACTCTACAAATGACACTCTTTAATCTTCAAGCTAGGTACCTTCTGAATTTCTTGGGCAATTACGCTGAGAAGAAGAGTCTGGCAAGGAAGAAAACACAAGTACGGTCTCGTCTTCTGTTGTCATCAGCCTTCCCTTGGCAATTATTTTCACCTCTCTTCCTGTTAAAAAGGAACTATGCCTATACAATGGAAAGTCAACTTCATTAGCATCAATCATTAACCAATGTACCTTACCTTCGAGTTTGCTTGTTAAACCAATTGCACAAATAATGCAGAGGCCTCTGTGGAACAATGATGAACAGAAAACAGATCTGTAGAACTACTCCTCTACAAAGGCTACTAGTTAAGATGTGAGACGTGGAATCAAAAAGTGTGCACTTAAGTACATCCTGTAATAGTCCAACAATTGATCACAAAAATAATGCTGATGAAATTAAATGGAGCGGGTTCAACTCTTGTGGAGTTGTCTGCAAGCTCTTCAGGCACATTAATTTTACGGCCATACAGAACAGCTACTATAATAGATAATGTGTCTGCAAATTGCCACCCTTTCATCTTAAACCTGAAAAGCAGAAGGCAATTTCAAGTTGGTCTTTAATGGCTTTAACCTTCAATATTAAAATGCAAAGTCTAACATATAGTCTCCTGGGGAAAGAGTTTATGGAAAGGCACTAGGAAGTTGAGAGAGCGCAAACTGATTTACATGTATGAGTACATCACACTTACCTGTAGAGAGCATAATTCATGAAGAGAAATGCCATGAGTGCTAATAGTATTTGCGAATATATCCTAAATGTATGGCTAATGTAGGGATTTAAGTAGAAGTGGAACTGATACCGAAATGTGTGATATTATATGATTTTAGTAGACGTGATTATTCTTATTCTATGTCGTGTAGCTGTTAACGTGTAAGATGGACTGTGGTTAAACGCAGAAAGTGGTAGGCCTCAGGGCCAGAGCTGGAGCTAAAAGGAAAGGTGGTTCTTTTCACGACAAAGATTGTTTTAACGTTTTTGGTCCTTGCATTAATAGGCCATGATTTATAGAAATGTGTACTTATAAATAGAATAAGAGTATTAACATGCTTTAATTAAATGAAGAAGTTGAATATTATAATCGTTATGGGAATTATTGTAGGCCTGAAATGTTTTAGCATTGATTTATACGTACATGTCTGGGTTGAGAAATGTTGCAAGCCTTTTAAGAAGTCTATGAGAGTTGGGTTCTTGGCGGCAGATATCTGTCTGCAACAGGAAAGGGGGGATCCAATTATAAATGAATGAATAGAGGTCTGTTCAAGTAGACGGCCCAGACATGGAGGAGGGTTCTGGAATGTTTAAGGGGTATCAGCGGGCCGGAGAAGAATCTGAGAAGCAAGGTCAACTCTAACGTCTGAGGCCCAATACAAAGCATCATGGAAAAAGCCTGAAGTTGCACCACGTGAGAGGCGTTTCGCAAGGGGCGTCTCAAATGTTGTTGACTGTTTTGTATTAGGGACAGCACCCCTGGGTGGAGTTAGAGCAGAGACCTGAGGACCCTTTAGAGAGCGGATGGGTAGGCAGTGAGGGGTCATGACTGGAGAACTATAGGTTTTCACCAAGAGACTTAGAGTGGGTGACTTCCCTTGGGGGTCATTCATTGCTGACACCTTTGTTAGGTTGGGATTTGGTTAAGTAGGGATACCATCTAGAACAGGGTAGGGACGCCTAACCTGTGTTTGTTTCCTCCAACCTAAATGAAGGAGCGATATGCGTCTATGCTGATAGCTTTATTGTTCTTAGAACTTGTGTTAGTGATTTCTGTTGCTCGTCTGAGGGCTTTTCGAGAGCACATGTATGTAATTGGACCTGTGTATCTCGTGAATCTCATTCTGAGATGCCTGTATTTGCAGCTCATTATATCTTTACAATAAACTTTTGAAACCTAGAAGTTGTCCGTGATCTTTGAGAGTAGAGTCCTTTCTTGGGTGAACTAACTTGCAGATGAGTATACTGTTTTCCTCCAAGACAGGCAATAAAGGTTCAGTCGACCAGATCGAGGTTTGGATCAATAGATATAAGATATCGATCAAAATCTCGCCCTTTCAGTTGGTAGCTATAGAGGATGGTTGCCTTCTTGAGGACGGTGACCTAGGCCAGGTTAGCTTACCCCAAGGCCCCTAGAAATCGATGATCGGAAGAACAGCCCGCAGATGAAGATCCGGATGACGTGAGACAGAAAAAGCAGCAGTATCGGTCGAGAGTGAGTATAAAGGGTTATGCGTGTTAGATTGCGGTGTTTTTGTATTGTATCTATGTTGTAATGTCTGGCGGAGTTGAATGTCTGTAGAGTGACTGTGGAACAGGTTGTGAGCGCGCGCAACCGGTGGAAATCTTAAGTTCAAGGAGAGCTTAAGTGGTTCGGGTGTATCGGACACCCAGAGTAATTGTCAACTAGCGTGAAGGGGGTCATGAGGTACCATTGACCACCCGAGAGACCGAGATAGGGGGAACGTAAGAGTGAGTGCGTGAGTAACGGACGCTGGTCGGAAGTTACTGTGTGTGTAAGCAACCTATCAAAGAGACGATAGACATCTCGTCAGTTGTGTTGACAATTACAGATAGACTGTGGACGTACAGTCGAGAGAAGTGACCGCTTGGTCGGAAGTAGTCATTTTTCGGTGTATGAATGGGACGCATGCATAACCGGGAGACGAGTTGAGAAAGGAGGGGTGCTGCTGCGAAGCGGAGAAAAGAGACGTCAGGTGGTGTCGCGCAGTGATTGGCTGACCGGAGAAAGACCGCGCTGTGATAGGCCAGCTAGCGAACACGTCACACAGGGTCGCGACGTGATTGGCCGACAGGAGAAAAACCGCGCTGTGATAGGCCAAGCAAAAAAAAAGCCGCGACAGGATTGGTGGATTGTCATCAGGAAGTAAACAGAGTAGCGAGGCTGGATTTTGTGCGCATAATTATGAAGTGTTTTAAATGGTTGAAAGCGCTGTTTAAGAAAGAGAAGCGAGGATCGTATGAAGGGGAAGAAGCCCCGCCGGAGGGTACGCCAGCTCGTTATATGGCAGTAAATGTTGGGTTGCATACGATCCTTTGGATATCAGAGTGGAGTAAGATTACTGAAGGAAATGAGGAACTGACGTTCCCGAAGTACGGGACGTTCAGATTAGAGGTGTTACATCGATTGAAATCAGTCATGACCTCAAAGAGACCCTTGCCTAGACCAACCCAGTTTGAAGCTCTTGATGCATGGCTTAGGGCAGCGCATGAAAGGAATATGAACAGAAGACAAGAAAGGGTGAAACGATCGGTAAGGGCAGTGCAGGATGCCAGGTGGGATGCGGATGCTAAAAGATGGAGAGTGCATAATTTGGAAATAAATAAACTGTACCCAGTGTTAGAGGCGCCAGTAAATAAAAGTCCCCTAGAAGAAGATGATGAGAGCGAAACAGAGGATAGCTTGATAAACAGATTACTGACAGACAGGCCACCCCCGTATAATAGAGCAGGGGGAGAGGTCGAGAATACTGAAGGAGCAAAGGGGGGCAATGCAGGAGAGCATAGACCGCTTCCCAGTTCAGAGTGGGATCCTGAGCCAAAGAAAGAGTTGCTCCAGCCTAGTCAGGTGCAACAGGTAGTCGGTAGGTTTGTGGTACAAAGAGCGCCGGAAACGGAAAGCGCCACATCCTACCCATTACCAGATGCACTACAGGTACCTGTTACTATAGGTCCTATAATATCGATATATGACCAAGAGAGAGCAAGAGGGGAAGAACGGAAACGGAAAGATAGAGAAAGAGCAGAAGAGGCAAGGAGGAACGATACCACTAATTCCCCAAGTCAGATGCCTATACCCAGAGAGTGGAGCACCCCGAAGCACACAGCAGGGGACCCAGGGGGAGATCCTGGGGGCCCCAGATGGCCAATGGATCTGAGGGGATCTGGACGAAAATCCTTTCAAGAGCTAAATGAGTACATGAAGCAGTGGGATGAGGCAGTGAAGGCTCAAAAGTGCATCAATGCTGCGGAAGCAGAAAGGGAAAGTCAGGACAGCCGAGCTCGGACTCACTGCGGGGCTGGAGAGAGTAGCCCGGAGTGGGACTGTAGAGGGAGTAGGGGAGTCACCCATTGGGCCCGGAGTGGAGGTAGAACAGACCTGGAAAACGGGGGCCCCGGGAATGGAGGGGTGGCGTGCCCAATACTCAGTGAAGGGGAGAGGAGAGCGCAAGAGTACAGGAACAGCTTTAAGTGTCCACACTGTGTGCCTGACACCAGAGAACAGAATAGGAGTTGTGAGAGGTCGCACCATAGTCCCTGTGATGACAGAAATGAGCGCAGCCCAGGGAATATGGGGAACCAGGAAGGATCGTATCGGATACTGAGCGATACGAGGCAAAGGGAGTGTACCGACCAGAGGGAAAATAACAGAGAGATGTGCGGTGAGAGGAGAGAAGAAGAAGAGAGTGGGCAGAGAGAGAGTAGGGATAACAGGCCCGTGTTCCATCACCTTCCAAGATCGGATGGCCGAGCATGGGACCTGGAGAGATGGGAGCAAGGGAGGCCACCCATTAACTCTCCTGAGCCCAAACGCAGAGCTCGAAGTTGGGATGGTAGGGAGACCAGTGAGCCCCCTTCAAAAGACATATTGCGAGCTGAGATAAAAGCCAAGAGACTTGATGTCTCCAGCTTAAGGTCAGATCTGGATGACATGGTAGATGGTACCCTGCCTTTAGAAAGAATGGAAATGTATGAACAGGATGAAATACTGTATATGGCAAAGGACATCACACGAAAGGCGAGAGCAGTCCATGAGAAGTTAGTCGAACTAGCAGGCAAATATATGGTGGACTTGTCAAGAACCAAAGCATTACAGGGTAACCACAGGCTACATTACTCAGATCGGGACCTAGATGAGAGGAGAACGATTGGGCTGAAAACACACATAAGGGAACTGATTACTGGAATAAGGACATGGAGGGCACTAGATAAGTGGGAAGAGAGGTGGTCCAAGAAAGGGACCGGCAGGAGAAGCATGATTGGTATGACACCAGGACAGCAGGGAATAGAAGCTTACCCTTTGCGTGAAGTTGCAAATGGGAACTATGTACATGTCCCTTGGAGTAGGGGAGATTTAGCTGCTTTTACCACCTCTTTCCCCAAGTTACGAGAGAATCCTGTGGAGTGGTACAAGCAAGTGGAGAGATTTGTAAAAATCTCCAAGGTCCTTTGGATAGATCTGAACACGCTGTTCGACATTGTAGTACCTGGAGACCTGTGGACAGCATGTAAGGTTAGCGCTGAGTGGCCCACAACGGAGCCAGAGAGAGATGCCAAGACTAATGGGCCGTCTGAGATTGTGATGGCAAAATTCGAGAGAGTGATGACTTGGCTGAAAGAGAAGGTGCCAATGCAAGACATAGATTGGGTCAGAATAGATCGAACAAGACAGGAACCCAAAGAGACAGTTCATGAATATTACGAGAGATTGCTGAAGGCATTTAAACAGTATAGCGGGTTGGATGTAATGGATCCAAAAGACATAGGGCAATTCGTGTCCAAGTTCGTCCTGGGACTGAGACCGGATATTAGTTTAATGATTCAGCAACACTCGATTTGTTGGCAAAGTAAACCCCTAGATGAAATACTGAGATATGCCAGGTACTGCTGTGATGAGGTAGACTCCAAGGCTAAGAAACTAAAAGAAAAGCTGATGGTGGTACAATTGCAGACAGCAGGAAAGGGGGGACCGCAACAACAGCAGCAAGGGACAGGTACAGGAGGTAAGAAGCAGTACAGTCAGAACAAGGGTAATGAGGAGAGTACTACCTTTAGACCCAGAGTAGACATAGCTACCTTGAAGAAAACGACTAGGTGCCACCAGTGCAACGAGCTGGGGCATTGGAAACGCGAGTGCCCTTACAATGTAGAGATAGGAGAGCAAGAGATAGAGGAGGAAGAGGTCCAGAGCGCACCTATGAGAGGGGCGACGCAATACCAAGGAAAGGTGCTCAAAGGGGGGGGGGCTCCTCCCCGAGCCCAGTTCCCGCAACCTCCTCGAGTAGGGAGTATGGGTAAGACCTATAGACAAATGCCCCTGTTTGTGGAAGGGGAAGAGTGCTATTATGTGGACCCATTAACCGGACAGAGAGTGGAAAGAGAAGACTGCACCCTCGGGGCAGCCTTAGAGGTAGATCAGAGGGGACCCTATGTTGAAGCAGAAGTAGCAGGGTGCCCTACGACATTTCTGGTGGACACAGGAGCCACTAGATCCACGATCAGATCAGCTGCAGTTCCAGACCTGCCCATGTCTGGAGAGACCATACAGGTGGTAGGGGTCGCAAACAGGAGGATAACCAGCCAATTGACAGAACCGGTACAGGTGAAAATAGGGAAGTACAGCGATGAGCACCAGTTTGTGGTTTGCGATTCAAGCCCTGTGTGTCTGCTAGGAAGAGACCTGTTGTGCAAATTGAATTGTACTATATACTGTACACCTCAGGGAGTGGAGGTATTGACCAACGATGATGATGCAGACTTTAAAGTTGCAAACTCAAGAATATGCGTGGAGCTGTACCCTACTTTGACAGTAGACGAGCTTCCCTGGGATTTGAGAGAGACAGTGGCATCAGAAGTATGGGATTTCACTGGGGAAGAGATTGGATTGGTCAAAGGGGTGGACCCAGTGAAAATTGTAGTGAAGCCGCATGCTGAGTTCCCAAGAACACCCCAATATAAATTGACTCCAGAAACGATTGCGGGCATAAAACCCGTGATCGAGTCCATGATTAAACAGGGAATACTGAAAGAAATCGTGGGTAGTCCATGCAACTCCCCGATTATGGGTCTGCAGAAACCAAATGGGAAATTTCGGATAGTGCAGGACCTTCGAAAGATTAATAACATAGTCGTTTCATGTTGTCCAGTGGTACCGAATCCATCAGTGATACTGTTTCAGATTCCCTTCCAAGCAGAGTGGTTCACAGTGATCGATCTTTGTCAGGCTTTCTTTTCGATCCCTTTGGACGAAGATAGCCATTTTCTTTTCGCATTTAAGCTGGAAAATCGCGTCCTAACATGGTGTCGTATCCCTCAGGGGTATACAGAGAGTCCCTCGATCTTTAACCAGCTTTTGAAGAAAAATCTTGAAAGTCTAGTGCTGCCCCAGAAGTCAGTTCTGGTCCAGTACATAGACGACCTCCTTGTGGCGTCAGAAACAGAAGAAGCTTGCAGGGAAGACTCCATTGCGTTGTTAAATCACCTAGCTGCCAATGGGCACAAGGTGTCCCCGGGAAAATTGCAGTACTGCCTGACAGAAGTACAGTACTTGGGACACAGAATTGAGAAAGGCAAACGAAAAGTGTCACCAGACAGGATAGAGGCGATCATGAAAATGAATGCGCCTCAGACACAGAGAGAGGTCAGGATGTTCCTAGGGATGGTGGGTTATTGCCGACAGTGGATCGTGAACTTTTCACTGAAAGCAAAGCCCTTGCAAAAACTGACGCACAAAGAGGTGAGTGATCCGGTACCATGGGACAAAGACTGTTTGATGGCATTCTTACAGCTGAGAGAGGACCTGTGTCGTGCTCCGGCATTGGGAATGCCTGATTACAATAAACAATTCTTTCTTTACTGTTGTGAGAGAGAAGGTTGTGCGTTGTCTGTGTTGGTCCAAATCCATGGGAATGCCCGTAGACCAGTTGCTTATTTTTCGGCTACCTTAGATCCAGTAGCCGCAGCGTTGCCCGGATGTCTCAAATCCGTTGCCGCAACGGGTGTCAGCATTGAAAGATGTGAAAATATCGTTATGGGGCACCCGTTAGAGGTGTGCGTGCCACATTCTGTTGAACTGTTGATGACCAGGACCAAAACACAGCATCTGACCAATAGCAGGCTCACGCGCTATGAGCAGGTTATTCTTGCTGCAGAGAACGTGACCCTCAAGAGATGCTCTGTTTTGAACCCTGCTACCTTAATGCCACTTCCAAATGATATTGATGATGATGATGAATATACAGACCATGACTGTCTCGATGTGACTGAACTATGCACCAAACCCAGACCCGACATCGTAGATGAGCCACTGACAAACCCAGACGAAGTTTTCTTTGTCGATGGCTCATGTGTAAGAGACGCAGTTGGGCAGTTGAGAGCAGCGTATGCTGTTTGTACAATTGAAGGAGTTGTGGAAGCAGGGTGCCTGGAAGGAGTAAACTCCGCTCAGGTAGCCGAGATTATTGCCCTGACACGTGCTTGCTTAGCAGGCAATCAAATTCGAGTCACCATATACACCGACAGCCAATACGGGTTTGGGGTAGTTCATGATTACGGGCAGTTATGGTCTCAAAGAGGGTTCATGACTTCTTCAGGCTCTCCCATTCTCAATGGAGAGTTTGTGCGCTTGTTGTTAGAAGCATTGCAATGTCCAGCAAGTATCGCAGTTGTAAAGTGCATCGCACATACCAGAAATGAGGACTTTGTTTCGAAAGGCAATAGATATGCTGATGAAGTTGCGCGGTATTGCGCGGAACAAGGTTACTCTTTCACAGAGGTGGATGTGGGTGGAATAAATGTAAGAACTGAATTAGCTATGATACTGGAAACTGTTGATACTTGGGATGAACTGTCAACCATGCAAGAAAATGCTCCAGATTCTGAAAAGGAAACATGGGAAAAGGCAGGATGTGTAATGGGTGAGACTCATTTTTGGGTCTCAGCAGACGGCAGAGCAGTGTTGCCCAATGAGATGGTGAGTCCAATGGCTAGACTCATACATGGTCCCGTACACTTAGGGAGAGATGCTATGCTGAGAGTGTTTAGACAGACTTGGTACAATCCTAAGTTTAGAATAGCAGCAGAAGCAGTGTGCCAGCGTTGTGTGACCTGCCAGCAGCTGAATGTAGGAAAAAGAACACCAGTTGCACTAAGTCACATAGGAAGGTCTGGAGGTCCATTCAACAGAATGCAGATAGATTTCATTGAAATGCCAAGATGCAACCGCCTCCGCTATGTCCTGGTGGTTGTTTGTGTGTTCTCCAGATGGGTTGAGGCATACCCTACACGTAGGTGCGACACCCTCACAGTGGCTAAGTTACTGCTTAGAGAACTTATCCCTCGTTTCGGGGTGCCGGCCTTTTTGGAATCAGATAGGGGAACACATTTTAACAGCGAGCTTGTGAAGATGATTTGTGTTGCGCTAAATATTGACCAGAAGCTCCATTGCAGTTACCGACCAGAAGCCTCAGGAATTGTGGAACAAATTAATGGCACGATCAAGTCCAGAATAGCTAAAGTTTGCTCCTCAACGACCCTGAGTTGGCCTGATGCCCTGCCATTAGTTCTCATGAGCCTTCGTAGTACCCCAGACAGAAGAACAGGGTTGTCACCACATGAGGTGTTAATGGGGAGAGCAATGAGGCTGCCATCTATTCCAGCTACTGCACTGTTAAATATCACAGATGATATGATCCTGGACTATTGTAAGGGGCTGTCTGACGCCATGCGTTCTGTGTCCCTTCAGGTGCAGGCTGCAGAGGTTCCAGCGTGCCAGGGCCCGTGCCATGACCTGTATCCTGGGGACTGGGTCCTGGTGAAGAAACATGTGAGAAGAAGCTGCTTGGATGTTCGTTGGCGTGGGCCCTACCAGGTCATCCTGATCACAAGTACAGCTGTAAAGGTGGGAGGCCTGCCCAACTGGATCCACGCGTCACATACGAAAAGGGTTCCAGCACCTCTGGAAACAGCTCCTCTCTCAGATGGACGTCCAGCTGAGGACCAAGAAGCCATAGAGGGGGCTAGTCAAGCTGTAGAGGTGCCCGCGGAAGCAGGGAACGAGTCTGACCAAGCTGAGGACGGTCAGTACAACAGCGAAACTGAAGACGCTACAGAAGGAGAAAGTAGCTGGGAGTACGAGTCTGACCCTGACAGGTCTGAAAGAGAGCGAGAACAGACCAGAAGGAGAAGGAGTAGAAGGGCACGTGGAGAAGCAAATTGGCCGCAAAGAAGAAGTTCTAGCCTGAGGTCAACTCCAGAAGCAACCCTTCCTCCGATATCAGAAGACTCAGACCCAGAAGAAGGTGCTCAGGGCGCTGAAGCACCGGACCGAAGAAGGTCAAGAAGAGTGCGTGTGCCTAACAGAAGATACTCCACACCTGAGTGGACATATCTGGCGACAAATGTCTGTGAAACCGGAGACAGGGAGGATCCGAGCGGTGGTGGTGTCCAGTTCTGAGCCCATTATCACCGTGGAAATACGACTGTTGGTACCCGGAGTCGAACAAGAAGGGTCACTAACATTCGTGCTCCCCAGACCTCCCCGCCTCAGCAAGTTAAAACACATGTTTCTTACAGAATTGCAATTCCCCGACTTTGGTACAACGATAACAGCACATGAAGAGCACACTCTTCGCTTGGAAATATTGAACTATGCTATTGAAGCTGCAACCACAAATCTGATAGTTGACTGTTAAAGGATTTTGTAAATAAAGCAAGCAGAAAAAGAAGATTACCTAGCGCCCAGGAAGCAGAGAATTTTAGGGAATCCCTTGAGTTGATGGAGAAGGGCTAGGGTTGTCTTTTTGAACTGTTAAAGGACTTTTGCGAAAAAGGCTGTCAGCCTCCAGCTGTGTGGATTCTAAAGACAAAAAGGATTGAAAAAAGACTGTAAAGGAACGAGAGGAAAAGAACTTTTTGCAAAGAGAAAGGGAAAGCTAGATTGTCTGACGAAATGGAGGCCGGCACCCCGAACCGCAGAGCTAAATGTATAATAGGTACACTAATAGTAGGAGTGATAATATTAATAGCTTTAGTGGTAACAATTTCTTATGTAAAGGGACATGAAGAAGAGGTAAAGGTAACTGATGTGAGTTCTGTAGTAACGCTTACACCTATGGTTGCTGGTGAGAAAAGGGAAAACACTCAAGAGAAAGCGTTATTGGCTGCAGAAGCCCGCAGGTTACATGTGGACGAGTCCCAAGGAGACTTTAGGTCAAATGCTTATGCTAAACTTTTGTATGAATACGTGGATGCCATGGAGGTTAAGGATTGCTACGTCTGCATGCAGTTGCCTGCGTCTGTAGATGAAGGAATTCGCTATCATCACCTCCCTCTGACATATGGCATTACATGTAGCTTATTGCTTAGTATATTTTATGAGAGAGATAGTTTTGAATACTATTTCTCAAATTATGATTCAGTGTTGCCAGAAGTCCCAAATTATAAGCAGATGAACAAATGGGATTACTGGAAGAGTGAAGACAGATTGGCCAAATTCTTCATTCCTTGGATTACCTTAGATACTTCACATGCCCGTAGAAATAATCTGACATGCAAGGTGTCAGAAGTCGAGAAAAAGTTCATAGGGCAGGTGGATGATCGTTACAGGAGACAAAAGATTTTGAAAAAATCAGGACAAGGGAAATTAGATTGGACCGAGGAAGAGAAGTCACATAAGAGAAAGGGTAGTAGTGGTCCAATAGCTTTAGATAAAGCGCAGAGAGGAAAGCTATGTCTTCACCGAGCCAAAACGTATTATGAAAATGTATACGTGGGTGAAGTTGACTGTGAACATGCTTTTAATTTAGAGTACTACACTAAGGATTTCCTGAAGGGAATGCAAGTGATTCCAAATGTGTATTTTGTATGTGGAAGAAATGCTTACGTGAGACTACCTGACAACTGGTATGGATCATGTTACTTGGCAATTGTCTTCCCCAAAATATATCATGCACAAGACTTAGTGATCATTGAGGGTCAGACATCATCGAGGGGAAGGAGAGATGTAGGTGATGCCGAAATGGTTGGAGATGTCTTTGGAGCTATGTTCCCTCTTTTGGGAATAATCCTTAATGATGTTAAAATTAGACGACTGGCAACAGTTGTCGACAGGTTGTCTGCCAGCACTGCTCAGTCCTTAATGCTGGTAGAAGGAGAGATGCAATCGATAAGGGCTATGGTTCTTCAAAATCGGCTTGCATTAGATGTCTTATTAGCAAAAGAGGGCGGAGTCTGTAAGGCTTTGAAGGTCCAGGAATGTTGCACTTACATTCCAGACCTTTCGAAGCCCCTTGAGAAGGTTATTAAGAACATAACTAATATACACAAGGAGATCGAAGACTTGAGTAGAGAAAATGTCTGGGAAAAGGTGGGCCACGGAATGAGTACAGTTGGAGGGTGGTTTTCCACCTTAGGAAAAAGCTTTATTTGGTATATCCTAAAGCCTATCATCATAATATTGATCTGTGGGATAATATTGTGGGGATTGGTGAGGGTATTCAAATGGTACAGAGCAAGAAGGTCAGAAAGGGCCCAAAGAGAGCAGCTGCAGAGATTGGCTGCCATACAGGATAATCAGTACAGGAGCCTGAGAGCTCTGGAAGCGCAGAGAATGCTACCCATAACTTCAGTTTAAATGTTAGTGATGACCCCGAGAGGTCATCAAAGGGGGGAACTGAGAGAGCGCAAACTGATTTACATGTATGAGTACATCACACTTACCTGTAGAGAGCATAATTCATGAAGAGAAATGCCATGAGTGCTAATAGTATTTGCGAATATATCCTAAATGTATGGCTAATGTAGGGATTTAAGTAGAAGTGGAACTGATACCGAAATGTGTGATATTATATGATTTTAGTAGACGTGATTATTCTTATTCTATGTCGTGTAGCTGTTAACGTGTAAGATGGACTGTGGTTAAACGCAGAAAGTGGTAGGCCTCAGGGCCAGAGCTGGAGCTAAAAGGAAAGGTGGTTCTTTTCACGACAAAGATTGTTTTAACGTTTTTGGTCCTTGCATTAATAGGCCATGATTTATAGAAATGTGTACTTATAAATAGAATAAGAGTATTAACATGCTTTAATTAAATGAAGAAGTTGAATATTATAATCGTTATGGGAATTATTGTAGGCCTGAAATGTTTTAGCATTGATTTATACGTACATGTCTGGGTTGAGAAATGTTGCAAGCCTTTTAAGAAGTCTATGAGAGTTGGGTTCTTGGCGGCAGATATCTGTCTGCAACAGGAAAGGGGGGATCCAATTATAAATGAATGAATAGAGGTCTGTTCAAGTAGACGGCCCAGACATGGAGGAGGGTTCTGGAATGTTTAAGGGGTATCAGCGGGCCGGAGAAGAATCTGAGAAGCAAGGTCAACTCTAACGTCTGAGGCCCAATACAAAGCATCATGGAAAAAGCCTGAAGTTGCACCACGTGAGAGGCGTTTCGCAAGGGGCGTCTCAAATGTTGTTGACTGTTTTGTATTAGGGACAGCACCCCTGGGTGGAGTTAGAGCAGAGACCTGAGGACCCTTTAGAGAGCGGATGGGTAGGCAGTGAGGGGTCATGACTGGAGAACTATAGGTTTTCACCAAGAGACTTAGAGTGGGTGACTTCCCTTGGGGGTCATTCATTGCTGACACCTTTGTTAGGTTGGGATTTGGTTAAGTAGGGATACCATCTAGAACAGGGTAGGGACGCCTAACCTGTGTTTGTTTCCTCCAACCTAAATGAAGGAGCGATATGCGTCTATGCTGATAGCTTTATTGTTCTTAGAACTTGTGTTAGTGATTTCTGTTGCTCGTCTGAGGGCTTTTCGAGAGCACATGTATGTAATTGGACCTGTGTATCTCGTGAATCTCATTCTGAGATGCCTGTATTTGCAGCTCATTATATCTTTACAATAAACTTTTGAAACCTAGAAGTTGTCCGTGATCTTTGAGAGTAGAGTCCTTTCTTGGGTGAACTAACTTGCAGATGAGTATACTGTTTTCCTCCAAGACAGGCAATAAAGGTTCAGTCGACCAGATCGAGGTTTGGATCAATAGATATAAGATATCGATCAAAATCTCGCCCTTTCAAAGTCAAGCAAACTAAGAAAAAGTGTTGTTATTGCAGGTAAATACGTACCAGATCCAAAGAACATGTGACCCTGTGTCTAGGGACACAGAATCTAAGACTATATTAAATGACAGCTTTAAAACTGGGATTGAGGATACACTTTGAAAGGATTCCGTCATCATGGAATACTTACAGAACAGCACATTGACTGCCCTACACATTTCAGGTAACAGTTTGAGAAGAAAATAACGCATAAGTTTATGTGCATGAACCCATTTGAGAAGCTTGCTTATACCGAATACATGCAACTTACTATTGGGAGTTTAAGTCAAGAGAAAGTCATACCTGCTTACAGTTACAGAAATGCTTGTGTAATCCTCCCCCAGTGTCCTGCTGGAAGTGCATGCCCACTGAGTACTTTGTACATGGGCACTCTGTGGCAATGAAGGCCATTGGTGAGGGCTGGGAGTTAGAACCCTTGATGGACTGGACTCCCTAGCCATTGGTACAGGATAGAGGTGGGTGTATAGGTATCTAATACGTTCACTCACAGCTGAGTTAATGTACTACAGTGACATTTCTTGAATCTCTTTGACGGTTTATGAGTCCTGTACAGGAGATGGCTAAACATTAAGATGAAAAAAGGACTTCTGGTAAAGACCCAACACAAGGTATAGCAGGAACAAACTACTGAATGTGATAATAGCGCAAACACTCAGGGCAATGCATCTTGAATTATTTATGCATGCAGACATCTTTTTCATAAACGCATCTGGCAGGAAAAGTCATTATCCCCGGCTAAGCTGCTTTTCTTTCTTCCTTTTGCAAATGAGAAGTTATAACTGCAAATATTCAGCACAGCTGCAAATACAATTTTCTTACTCAGTGGTGCAGTGACCCACTACCAGCTAAATTGGTCTGCAATTAGCTATCTCTGTGTGTCCTTCTCTTTCAAGGTCTGTGGGTAATAAGCTCTTCCTGGTTTTTTAACTCTAATTTCTTTTGTTAAAACAAATTAAATCTAGCTGGCTAAATGGAATAAAGTTTCCTGTTGTCCCACTGATGGAGCTTCTCTTACTTGGGGCTGGACACCAGCAGGATGGAGATGCAGATGGAGATATAAGGGCTTGTGCGGTGCCTCTAAGCTATGAATGTGAAGAGCATGGAATATGGCTATTAAGGGCTTGGTTGGTTCTAATGACTTTGGCTGTGGGAGCAACAGTGGATTAAATTACATATGAGAGCTTTGGAGGAATTCTGCTTGCTGAAGATCAGCTCCTAAGATCAGTCGGACAGTCGTGGAGATAACAGTGGCCATTACCAAATGAAGGTTGCTGTCACAGGGTCAATAGGACCCTAGTCTGGGATGTCAGTGTGCAAGCCAATTTGTTGCAGAGGTAAGATGGGGGTGTTTGGCTATGCAAGGGCCACCCATTGGACACTTACACTGAATTTCGGTGAGTAGAGAAGCTGTCTATTAATATTTGCTTCTGCCTAAGTTCTAAAAGCAACCAAATTCACTCGAGGATTTTCTGTTATCACAAACTTTTCAGAAGGTAACTCACAAGTGTGCTATATTTTAAACCTATTTGTTGTGTACTTCATAGCATCAGAAAATGCTGTGTGTTCAAAGCAAATGTTGCCATGCTGTGCAGCTACAAATCCGTCGAGTTGTCCTGCTTGGTCAATTTTTGGAATACTCGAGATTTTTAATTATAACAAATGTGTATCTTTCTTATCTGAAACAAATGTTCAGCATGCAACTGGTTATAACCTAATAACTAGCTGGACATTCTTGCATTTATTGGCTGATCTTTCAACATCTCCTCTATCTACGGAAATGGAGAACAAGTTAGTCTTACAGTGACTTCTCCACCCTGTTGCTAAGACCAGAGTTCGAATCCAGAGTCTTACAAAGATGCGGCAAGTAATCGCAGAATAATACCAGCTCACCTCAATTTGTTCCCTTATCTTTTTTTAAAAGTAAAGGATACCATCAGCTACATTACTCAACAAATCATTAGCCACAGTGCCACAAAATACCTTTATACAAATTTCGGTTTCAGGTACTATGAAAATTGAAGACATCAATTTTATTTCATACTTTATTTCCTCAACAATAGGAGTTTTTTGCTAACAATGCTAATATCTTACTAACTCTGTAAATTGTGATATATACTTGTCCAAGCCGAATCGCTGGTAAAATGGAATCCTGAGAAAATCTACTATGTTTGTATATATATGCATATAGAGATAACTCTAACCACTAGTATATGTAGTATACCTTTGTACTCACTACCATTCCTATGTGATTCTTAGAGTTTAACTATTTGTATCTCTTCCTTGAGTAACTTTACAACTTGTACATTTGCATTTTTTTCTATTTGTATCTCTTCCCTGTGTGACTTTACAACCTGTACATTTGTTGTACCCTGATCTCGGGTCAGGTCGCTCCCCACACCGCATGGCTCCTCCTGTACACCCCTGATTCTGCCCCACTGCTGCCCCTGCCAGGACCTCGCCGCTGGTGTGCTCCCGCGGTCTGGTGACGTTGTAGTTTTTTCTTTTTTTCTGTACTTCTGAATTGCACCTGTATTGCATTTGCATCCCTGTATTTCTGTTTTTTTTCTGTATTTCTGTTTTTTATTTCATTTGAGTCCCTTTTGCGTCCCTTGCCCTCTGTGCCCTTCCCGCTCCCCGCTTCCCGCCGCTGCTCCCCTGCGGCCCACCCCTTCGCTTCTGTGTCCTGTCCCCATTGCCCGCTCCGCTCCCGCCTCCCAGCTGCTCCTCCCTCCCACTTGGCCTTTTATGGAGGACGCCGCGCGGCGGTGAGTGCGACCCTTGACCCTGATCTCGGGTCAGGTCGCTCCCCAAGCCGCACGGCTCCTCCTGTGCACCCATGACTCTGCCCCACTGCTGCCGCTGCCAGGAGCTCGCCGCTGGTGTGCTCCCGCGGACTGGTGACGTTGTAGTTTTTTCTTTTTCTGTACTTCTGAATTGCACCTGTATTGCATTTGTATCCCTGTATTTATGTTTTTTTCTGTATTTCTGTTTTTTATTTAATTTTAGTCCCTTTTGCATCCCTTGCCCTCTGTGCCCTCCCCGTCGCTGCTCCCCTGCGGCCTCGCCCCTTCGCTTCTGTGTCCCGTCCCCATTGGTCACCCCGCTCCCGCCTCCCAGCTGCTCCTCCCTCCCACTTCGCCTCTTATGGAGGACGCCGTGCGGAAGCGCAGCGGACGGGCGCAGCGGGCACGCAGCTGGCGCACCGAAGGCAAGCCCGTCTGCGCCTGGACCGCGCCCAGCACCAGAACCTCTGGACCCCGATGCCGCCACAACACCAGACTGAACTACGACTTCATCACCCTCCACGCACTCAAATACGGACGAGACCACCCCTGCTACCAGGCCATCCCGACACACACCCAAGGGCCCTTCAACTGCCGGAACTGCAGCTTCACCAGCATCCAGCCCGCAAAACCGCCAACCAAAGAACCCAACCTCCTCCGTTGTATCCTCCTCAACACCCACTCCGCTCGCAAGCACGCCATTGAACTTTGGGACCTCCTCGACTCCACCGCCCCCGACGTCGCCTTCCTGATGGAAACCTGGCTGAACGCCACCTCAGCACCAGACATCGCCATAGCCATCCCACAGGGATCTCCCGCAAAGACCGCACCAACGGAGTCGGAGGGGGAATCGCCATCATCCACAAAGACACCCTCAGAGTCTCGACCAACACCAACAAAACCCTCACCACCGCCGAGCACATGCACTTCCAGATCCACACCGACCCCAACACGACCCTCAGTGTAACACTCGTCTACAGACCAGCCGGACCCCGACCACAATTCAGCTACACCAATGCCGACCTAGTCAGCAACCACGCCCTCGCCTCCACAGACTACATCCTCCTCGGGGACCTGAACTTCCACCTCGAGAACAACAACAACGCCAACTCCACCGGCCTGATCGCCAACCTCGCCAACCTCGGACTCAAACAGCTCGTGACGACACCCACCCACGCCGCTGGACACACACTTGACCCCATCTTCTCCGCAAGCCCCCACGTCTCCTTCAACCACACCACCGAACCCCAATGGACGGACCACAGATGTGTCCACTTTGCCTTCAGGAAACCCACCACACACCACCGCACCCAACGCACCCGCTGCTGGGGCAATGTCACCAAGGAGCAACTGTCCACCACACTCGCCCTGAGACCACCCGCCGACCCCATGGACCCCGACACCGCCGCTAACAACCTCAAACAGTGGATAAACGACTGCCCCAACACCCTCGCCCCTCTCAAGACCTCCACCACCGACCACACAAACAAGAGAGCCGCCTGGTTCACCGAAGACCTTCGAACCTCCAAGCACACCTGTCGAAAACTTGAGAAGAAATGGCTCCGCGACCAAACACCAGAAAGCCACACAGCCCACAAGAACGCCACCCGCAGGCACCACCAACTCATCAGGATCACCAAGAGGACTGCCTTCAAGGACCGCCTCGACAACAACGCACACAACATCAAAGAGCTCTTCAGCATCGTAAAAGAACTCTCCAACCCCAGCTCCAACACCAACGACATTCCACCATCACAAGACCTGTGTGACTCACTGGCCACCTTCTTTCACGGCAAGATCACCGACATCCACGACAGCTTCAACTCCGACACCCCCGTACCCACCGCCGAGACCACCACCCCTGCGACCTCCATCCGCACCAGCCGCCTGACCACCTGGTCCAACGTCAGCGACGAAGACACCATCAAAACCATGAACTCCATCCACTCCGGATCCCCATCCGACCCCTGCCCTCACCACCTGTTCAACAAAGCCCGCCCAACCATCGCGCCCCACCTCCAGAAAACAATCAACATCTCCTTCGAGACAGCAACCTTCCCGGAAAGCTGGAAGCACGCCGAGATCAACGCCCTACTAAAGAAACCCAAGGCAGATCCCAAGGACCTCAAGAACTTCCGGCCCATCTCCCTGCTCCCGTTCCCGGCGAAAGGAACGGAGAAGATTGTCAACAAACAGCTAACCCGCTACCTCGAAGACAACAACATCCTGGACCCCTCCCAATCCGGCTTCCGCAGCAACCACAGCACCGAGACCGCCCTCATCGCCGCCACCGATGACATCAGGATCCTCATAGACAAAGGAGAAACAGCCGCCCTCCTCCTCCTGGACCTATCATCAGCCTTCGACACGGTCTGCCACCGCATCCTATCAGCACGCCTCCATGACGCCGGAATCCAAGGAATGGCCCTGGCCTGGACTACATCCTTCCTCTCCGGCAGTACCCAGAGCGTCCGCCTCCCACCCTTCCGCTCTAAAACCACAAAGATCATCTGCGGCGCCCCACAGGGATCCTCCCTCAGCCCGACGCTGTTCAATATCTACATGGCACCCCTCGCTCCCGTCGCACGACAACATAACCTCAACATCATCTCCTACACCGACGACACCCAGCTGAACATATCCCTCACCAAAGACCCCCACACCGCCAAAGCCAACCTCCACAGAGGAATGAAGGCCGTCGCCGAATGGATGAAGGACAGCAGACTGAAGCTAAACTCAGACAAGACGAAGGTCCTCATCCTCGGGCCCACCCCATCAGCCTGGGACGACTCCTGGTGGCCCACATCGCTAGGCACAGCCCCGGAACCCACTGACCACGCATGCAACCTGGGGGGTCACCCTTGACTCTACCCTCTCCATGACAAAGCAAGTCAACGCCGTCTCCGCGTCCTGCTACAACACCCTCCGAATGCTCCGCAGGATCTTCAAATGGATCCCCCCTGACACGAGAAAAAGCGTCACCCAGGCCCTCGTCACCAGCAGACTCGACTATGGGAACGCCATCTACTCAGGAACAACAACCAAGCTCCTGACACGACTACAACGAATCCAGAACGCCTCGGCACAACTGATCCTCGACATCCCCCGATGCAGCCACATCACACCCTACCTGAGAGGCCTGCACTGGCTCCCAGTCAACAAGAGGATCACCTTCAAACTCCTCATCCACGCACACAAAACCCTTCACAATGCCGGACCAGCATATCTCAACGACCGACTCAGCTTCTACACCCCCACCCGCTGCCTCTGCTCTGCCAACCTCGCCCTCGGCACAGTTCCCCGCATCTGGAAAGCCACCGCCGGCGGCAAATCCTTCTCCTAACTCGCCGCCAAGACATGGAACACCCTCCCTACCAACCTACGACAGACCCAAGACCTGCTGGCCTTCAGAAGACTCCTCAAGACCTGGCTCTTCGACCAGTAGCAGCTCCCCCACTCCCCCCCAAGAGCCTTGAGACCCTCACGGGTATGTAGCGCGCTTTATAAATGCACTGATTGATTGATTGATTGATTGCATTATTTTTCCTGTTTGTATCTTTTATATAACTCTTGTAATCCTAAATCCTTATGTATCGCAAACAGTTTTTTTGTAAAGCGCTCTGACAGCTTCGGGTAATGTTCGTGCTATTGACAATCACATTACATAAATAAATAAATAAATTGACAACCAAAAATGCAGTATGGTAGTCCATCTTGGCCAAGGTGAATGCAGTAGGAGTGAAGAGAAGGGAAGTGGACAACTGCAAGAAGCGCTGGAATGATGTGAAGAGCAAAACCAAGCTGAAACTCGCTAACAACGGGAAAGCCGCAATGCAGACTGAAGATGGGAGTCCAGTGCCACAGCAGGAGCTGGATGAGATGGAGGAAATGGTGTCCACAGTCATCAGTGGGGAGACGGTGGTTGGAGTTGGGGGACCGGACACTGCTCAACATGACCTGACCCAACAGCAACAGGATGCGCAACGACCGGAGACTGTGGGGACATGGGGGAGATGGCACACATGCACAATTAAGTATAGCACAGTGCACACCCACAATGACTCTGGATCATGTCCCTAATCTCCTTGGGATACTGCAGCACACATAGAAACAACAAGTAGACCCCCATCGACAATGTGCCCAGAGGGGGCCCTCCCCACACATCACCAATCTCACCACAAACTCATGCACATGTGCTGAACCCAGAAAAGCTGCGGGTCCATGAGCCACACTGACAATTCAAGTGACACTGTATGACGATTAGCATGGCTGCAGTCCAATCATCATGACGTGGTGCACGCCACAACACTGACACTGAGGTGGCTGAGTGTGGACCACATCTGTAAAGGAGCAGGTCACACTCTGACACATCCATGTGCACAAAAAACCCCTGACGTCAAAAAGACATCTGTGGACTAACCATGCCCAAAAGTCGCAACTCCAACCAGGAGCCCAATTTACCCAAGCCTGCAACATCTCAGGACTGTATGAGCACATAAGTGAAAGGCACACCGCCTGAAAGGGATAAGGGCCAGAAAACTCAGAGCTGCAGGGGCGACTCTCCCACAATGCAGCACACACAAATAAAAATCAGATCACATCAAAATTGACAACAATGTGGTACAAACTGCAACACTTTCACAACAGAACAGAGGACACAACTGCTGCCACTTGTGTGTAGAAACTTGTCAATCACATTTGGCATAGCAGGAAACTGTGAGATGATAATGTACAAATACAACCTCACATCCCTGTTTGTGTTGAAATGTCCACTGTCCCGCACCAAATAGGCACCTCCTCCCAGACAGTCACAATGTACATTGTCATGCAGTCTGTTTGTAAACTTGTCCAATGTGTGAACATACATGGAAGACACTGTTAAACTGCATCTCCCCTTTATATTGCAGTGGGAGAATCAACACCTCCTGCAGAGAAGACCGCACAGCTCTTCACTGATGATGAAGAGGACCTCCACACCATTGACACCAACGCCCTCCAACAGCTCATGGACACCCTCAGTACCCCACCCACAGGAGCAGGGCAACCCAGCTGCATCGAGGAAACTCCCCCTCCTGCACAGACCACACAGCAGGAAGACCAATTAAGACAAGGGTTTTTAGAGTGAGGGAAATACTAGGTGCACTGCTCACTGTAGTGGAAGTAGTGGTATTAAGAATGGGTGCATGCAGGTGAGGGGACAAAGGGTCCTAACCCCCTCAAAGAGTGTGTGCCAAGACACACACCGTACACAATATACAAAACACCTGTTGCACACCAATAAAAGAAAGTACAGAAATAGATGTCTCAATGGACATGTAATAGTTCAAGTGTCCACATTTGAAGAAAAAGGAGGACGAAGGGTAGTACGGCTCCTCTTTTATTGTTATGGATGGCCAGCCGACACGTGTTTCGTCGCAAAGTAATTACAGTACTTTAGCGACTCCTCAGGGCTGTAGTTGAAGTGTGATGAACCACAGGTCGCTTTGCCGGTGATAATTCCGACCCGGCCCCGCTCGAGACCAGGTAAAGTGGTATCAAATCGACGTAGTGTGTTGTCCAGTATCAGTATATATTCAATGCGATTAGAAAGCTTAAAATTTGGAATTTGGTGCTCTGAGTCGACTTCTGTGACAAAATGGATTGGAATGGTAAAGGCATCCGCTTGTTCAATTGCGCAAAGAATGGAGGTTCATCAGCAAGATCCCCGAATCGAGGAAAAAAGCCGGCAGGACGAGTGCTCCTGCAGAATGGTTCCGGGTGCGGCAGGAAGAATCCACCACCACGGCTGTCTCCCAGGATCCCTGCGACCAACACATAGCATTCCAATTCTGTGTGTTAGAGGGACAGAAGGAGATGGCTGATCAGGTGCGGGTAGGGTTCGACCTCATGGCAGCCAAACTAGATGCCATACGTGGGTGTCTATGTCCCAGCAGGGCCCACTTACAGTCCCTAACGGACACCCACAGTCCGCTCCATGCTCTCCAACAAGCCATGGCTGACATAGCTGGAGTCATGACTCTGAGACAAGAACAACTGTCTAATCTGAGTGGCTCCAGCGATGTCACCCTGGAGTTGGGACACATGCGGAGGACAATGGAGAACATGGAGCGGATGCAGGCGGAAAGAATGGCTGCCACGGCTGCACACCAGCGAGATATAGCTGGGAACTTCCATGCCCTGCACATCTTCATCATGGAGCTGCTGCCACAAGGTCTGGCACAGATGAAGGCAGCTGCTACTACTCCATCCACATCTCCGCCCTCTGATGTGTCAGTGTCTCACAGTGCAGCAGGAAAAACACCACCACCCACATGTGAGGCACATCCCTCATCACAGGACGATGATGTGGATGATTCCGTCTTTGTGGTAAGAAGGAAGCGGTAGCATTCATCTCCGCCATATGGCCTGTATCAGCCTGGTTCTGCCCTCTGCATCATGCATTGAAATGACACCTTCCACTGTCCCCGATACATTCTGCGACACTCACCTTGGCCCTCCGACACTACAACCGAGAAACACGCCATAGTTACGTTTGTGGCCAGCCTGGAATTGAACCACGCCCAGAGCCCAGAACTGAACCACACCCAGAGCCCAAGGCCATTTCTTCACACTCATCAAACGCCTACGTGTGGACCACGGCACTGGGATGTCGTGCGCTTCGGAGTATGTCTCCAGACATTCCACCCAGGCTTTCCAGAGGCCTGCTGGTACAGGGGTTGCCCCGTGACTGTGAAGGGCTCCAATGGCCTTACCAAGGACATGCTGTTGGCTGCTGAAGGTGGAATTGTGGGGTAGCTCCACAGGACTATGACTTGCGGTGCACTGAGTTAGGCCCACCGGAAGAGCTGAGCGGGTTGCAGCCTGTGATGATGCAGTAGGCCTGGAGGCTGGACTGTGACTTGTGGTGCACAGAGGTAGTGGCACCTGAGTCACTGCGTCTGGCACGGGCCTACCGTCATGTGGTGATGACTTGCAGTGCACTGTGGTAGGCCCACCGGAAGAGTTGAGCAGGTGTGCTGGAGGCTGGACGGTGACTTGTGGTGCACAGAGGTAGTGGCATCTGAGGTACTGCGTCCGGCACAGGCCTACCGCCACGTGGCGATGACTTGCGGTGCACTGAGGTAGGCCCACCGGAAGAGCTGAGTGGGTGTGCAGCCTGCGATGATGCAGTAGGCCTGGAGGCTGGATGGTCACTTGTGGTGCACAGATGTAGTGGCACCTGAGGCACTGCGTCTGGCACGGGCCTACCACCACATAGCAATGACTTGCGGTGGACTGAAGTAGTCCCACCTGAAGAGCTGAGCGGGTGTGCAGTCTGCGATGATGCAGTAGGCCTGGAGGTTGGGACTGGATTTGATTTGTGTGAGACCTGCTGGACCACAGTGTAGGTGGGAGTGAGCAGTCAGCACACACAGAACTCTGCAGTGCGGTGCCGTAGGGTGCGCTGGGAGCCTGCTGCGTGGAAGCCAGCCAGAGTAGTGGGGGGCAGGCGGGCCAGAGACTGGGTTCCTTAGAGGAGCACTAGGGTGGAGGCCTAGCGCCTACTTGCCAGCTGTGCGAGGGAGAACACCTAGCACCAGGAGGGAGTGGGGAGTCTGTCACCAGAGCTCCCGCTGTACTGATGTTTGTGGGTGCCATTCCTAAATGGCAGGCACAGAAATCTAAATGGAAGGTTAAGGGAGGAAGGTGTCCCCCGTGGGAAAACCTGTGGGACCATGTCTAGCCAGTAGGGCTAGATCCCCTAGGAGTGACCAGGATATACTCACTTCTAACCTGGAGAACAGGATAACGGGAACAGTGTCCTGGCTGATGGGTCTTCCAGGGACGCCGCTCTAGGTGGGGGATGGCAAGGGACCAGCACCCCTAGAGAGGCCCCAACTGCCTAGAAGTACCAATGGAGCGGAATAGTACGCCCAGGGAGTAGTGACCAAGAGAATCTCCTGGGGTCAGGAAGGCATAGAACAGGAGGGTGTTCCTGCGTTAGCAGGCCTGCGTCCTGGTTCTATCGCCCCAAGCAGGGAAGTCCATCAAGGTAGTTGATTGGTCTACCCTGGCTTTTGGCTGGGAGGGGGTTGTGTAAGACTTGGCCCTTTTTGGCTAAAGTTCCCTAAACTTTTTGCGTACCCCCTAGACCTTTTTTCTGCCATGGTGTTGCCAACTTAGACACTGTGGGTACTTTGCCATTGCTGATCAGTGTCAAAGTGCAAGTGCTCCCTGTATAAAGTATAATGGTAATTGGTTGGCCATGATTGGTAAGTTTGCCTTTCTAGTAAAGTCCCTAGTAAAGTGTGCTATGTGGGTCAGGGCTGGTAATGCAAATGCTACTAGTGAGCCTGCAGCACTACTTGTGCCACCCACACCAGTAGCCTTAAAGAGGGAACTCAGGCCTGCCATTGCTGTGCCTGCGGGCAGTTTGTTAAACTGCCATGTTGTTCTGACAAGTGCACCCAATTGCCAGACCTTACGCTTCCCTTTCTATGCACATCAGACACCCCCTATGTTAGGTCCAAGGTACCCCCTGGGCAGGGTGCAATGCATGTGAAAGGTAGAACATGTACTACGGTGTGTACCATGTCCTGACAGTGAAATAATCTCCATTTCGTTTTTCACTGTAGAAAGGCCATCTTGCACCTAGGACAGAATGGGGAGGCTGTGTAATATGTTTTCCAGGAGAGGTCAAGTTTAGTATGCCTGAACTCCCCATATAATAACACATCTTTCTATCAAGGTGGTTTTTGCATTGTGTGTTTATAAGCCACTCTTTTAGAAGTGGCTGGGTTTTTGTGCTATAACATTTCTGTGTGTCTCTGCCTGGTTGTGGATTGACTTTCTGGATTTGAAAGCGATAACTATGAGAGCCGAAGCCCCTGAACTTTGGAGAATGGCTTGATCAAGATTGAAACTACTTCGTGGCCAAGGAAGAAATAACTGAAGAGACTGAGGGAAAGGAGTGACCCTTGCTGTGTGTTCTGGGGCTGGCCTGCAGTTTGCTGTTTTAACCAAGGAAAGGCTAAAGGGACTTTGCTATGTGCTGTGTCCCCTTGCTTGAAAGGACTTTGCTGTGCTGTGTCCTGAAGTAACTTATCGCCACGGGCCCAAGGTGAGCCGGCTCCCTGTTGCGGAAACTCAGGAACACAAATGTTTCCAGGAGAGTCTCAGCGATCGCTGTGTGCGTGTGCTTTTTTCAACCTGAGACTCTCATAAGGTGTGCTCTGTGATTGTGGGCACCTGGAGTCCAAGTGAGGCTCAGCAACGCTGTGTGCATCTACTTTTTGCAGCCTGAACCCTTTGTGAGGATGGTTCCTTTATCGAATGCACTGGAATCCAAGTGAGTCTCAGTAACGCTGTGTGTGTGTGCTTTGTGCAGCCTGAGACCTTCATGAGGTTTGCTTCATGAGGATTGCCTGGTTATCGTGCACCCGGAATCCAAGTGAGTCTCAGCGACACTGTGTGCGTGTGCGTACTGCAGCCTGAGACCTTCAAGAGGTTTGCCTTGTTAACGTGCACCTGGAGTTAAAGTGAGTCTCAGTGACGCTGTGTGCGTGTTCTTCTTGCAGTTGTGAGGAGTGCCCGGTGATCGTGCTCTCGAAGCTCAAGTGAGTCTCAGCGACACTGTGTTTTTCAAAACTGATCCAGCACACAAAATAGTATAATGAGAATATATATAATAACAATCTTAGTTCATAAATCAAGGAAACTGGAAAATTAATTCAGTAGCAGAGTCTTTAGAAGTTTTTTTGGAGTTCAATATTTATTTGATTCTTCACACGTGTAGCCAACGCGTTTCGTCCTCCACGGACTTCTTCAGGGCAAATAATATGAACTCATCTTCATGCTGAAAAAGATATATTCTTCCATCCAGTTCAGAGACAATGTTAAAGAATTATTCTTGTCTGTAGTAAACGGCAAATACTTCAATATCATCAAGTTTAGGAAAGTTTAGGTCAGATAGCCCAATATAGCACGAATTTGAAATAGTGGGTCCAGCCGGCTCAATCGCGTGGCGTCTTTTCTTGTGTGTGTGTGCCCTGTGGCAGCCTGAGATCTTCGTAGCAGTAGCAGCTCGGACCGGCAGTCCCAGAGGAGCTGAGCGCCGGCCTGAGCCCGCCATTGCCAGTTCAAAAAGATTGCAATGGAGGCCCAAGCTGCTGGAAGAGAGAGGAGAGTGAGGTCGCACCCCCAGGTAACATGTGTCAACGCCTGGGCTGGGATGCGGCGGGCGGGCTCGGAGGGAGACGCTCTCGGCCTCTCTCTCATTCCCGCAGTGCGAGCCTCTGCTTCGGCTCGTATCGCGGCCTGTACTTGCCAAGGGAGTGGCAGTGCCGGGCCGGAGTGCAGAGCTGCACTTTTTGTCATACCATACCCATGTTGGGAGCAACTGTTGACAGAGGCTAACTGCTAGTCAGCACGAGTGGCAGAGAGCGGGGTCAATCTGAGAAGTTGTCCTTCCTTTCCCCGACCTGGAAACAAGGGTCCCTATTTGGTCTAAGGTACCTACCTCAGCCAACCAGGGATCGTGGGTCTAACAGGGACTAATGGAGGGGAGCACACAAGCAATATTTCTCCATGCCCTCCAAATGTCTGATTGGTACATGATGCCCACTTTACATCATTTATGAAATAGATGGACAACAAGTGGTGATCAATTTGTCCGCCAAACTTTCTGTACAGAATTTGCTGGTCAATTACACCTGAAAAGACATGTATAGCCTATTGAGGATGATGAAGCATTCATTTAAAAATAATAAATGAAAAATATGGAGTCAACTTGCACCTGCCACTTTCCACCAGAGAAGTGGAAACAGAACTCACTCTTGATCCACAAAATGGTAATTTTGGATAAATCTATAGAGAGCATTTTCTTAAGTTTCCTAATTATACATTTATAACTCTCGGAAACGTTTTGCTAAATTTACCTAAAATGTGCTGCATTGGTCTTTTAGAAATGATTGTAATTCAACATACCCTAAACTTTATCCTTTCTGGCTTAAGCTTTTTGATAGAATCATAGAACTGTCAATTCTAGCGTGGGATACAACATTAGCTGATTTCGATTGGCAACAAAGGTTCTTGGATAATTAAATGGCCATGCGGTTTGAGGGAAAAGTTAGGAATGCACCAGGATAATAGACAAAAATGATTGTGTATTCCTAGGAATGCATGTAATCCCTTTTCTCAAATTTGATAAAGTATGTTTAACATGCAGACTATAAGGACTTTGTTATAGGTTTCTATTTCTCTTGCTGCTTTTTCTTTTTTTATCCTTTTAGTTTTTTGTTTCATTATAAGCATGCTAAATTGTAACTATAGCGTCCCTGAAAACTATTGTTTTTTCAGTGAATTTCGATGTTTTTTTAAATTCTAATTTCTAAATATGCCTAAAAAGGTAGGACATGTGAAGAAAGAGGAACATAAGCGCGGAAAGAAGCAAGACAAATGCTGAAAGAGTCAACAGAAGACCAGAAAAACGAACAAAAGTGCAGGAAGAAGCAAGAGATGTACAGAAAGAACCAACAGAGGAGGAGAAAGTCCTCCTGTGCCTCCAACTTTTTACTGACGGGTACTGGTGGTAACTGACTCTGACTAACCAGTACCGGAGCCAGTGCTATACTAAAAGACACTTAGAATACAGTGAAAAAACCTACATACCCTAGGGAACACTATGCATTGGGGTACCCCTGTGATTAGCATGACCTCCTCTGTATTTGCCACGAGTTAGTGCCTGGGTCATTGCATGAGTACATGGGTACTGAGTGGATAATTGAGTACTGCAAGGAAAGTGCATGGTGAATTTATAAGAGCTAGGGTTTTGGTGGACTGATTGCATAAGTACACACATGATATATCAGACCCCGCTTCCTCTCTTCACCACTGTGCAAACGCGCCCCCTTGAGTCCTGATGGTCCCTGGGGGCCAACTAGCCCACCAGCTACTTCGAGTAAGCGCCACAGAGCTGCATTGCAGAGAGGTGTAAAAAGGGGCATGATGCCTCAACACCTCTCTGCAACTCAGCTCCCTGGAGCATACTGGAAGTACCTGGTGGGCTAGTTTGCCCCCAGGGACCATCAGGATTGAAGGGGACTAAATCCCCCAATTACAATGTGCCAGGGGGTGCATTTGCACACTTGCTATGTCTGGCCTTGCCCCCTCCCTTAATCCCACAACCTAAAATGCACACTTGGCACATCAGGCAACGCCCCCTCCCTGCACCACTGTGCAAACGCGCCCCCTGGAGCGCTGTAAATTGAGGGATTACATCCCCTTGAGTTCTGACGGTCCCTAGGGGCCAACTAGCCCAGCAGCTACCTCCAGTAAGGGCCACAGAGCTGAGATGCAGAGGTGTAAAAAGGGGCGGGGCCTCTCAACACCTCTCTGCAAGGCAGTTCCCTGGCGCATACTGGAAGTACCTGGTGGGCTAGTTTGTCCATTTGCTATGTCAGGCCCCTCCCCCTCCCTTCACCACAGTGCAAATGCGACCCCTGGCGTGTTTTAAATTGGGGGATTAATTCCCCTTGAGTCCTTATGGTCCCTGGGTGCCAACTAGCTCACCAGGTACGTCCAGTTAGCGCCACAGCGCTGCGTTGCAGGGAGGTGTAAAAAGGGGCATAGCCTCTGTACACTTCTCTGCAACGCAGCTCCCTGGCGCGTACTGGAGGTACCTGGTGGGCTAGTTGGCCCCCAGGGACCTAAGGATTGAAGGGGACTTAATCCCCAATTTACAATGTGCCAGGGGGTGCATTTACACACTTGCTATGTCAGGCCCGCCCCCTCCCTGCACCACTGTGCAAACGTGCCGAAATAAAAAAAATACATAAATGTTTTGTAGGCCATGGGGGTCCTTCAGGGAGCCCCTGAGCGGGGCTAGAGGGTCAGGGTCTTTATACTCTGCCCCCTTCTCTTGTTTTATACCTTTGTTTATCTGTTTTCTAGCGACTCGCTTCTACCGAGCCACAAGATGGCTGCCAACACCTCCTGGTTTGGAGTGTTGGCAGCCAATCACAGTGAAGCTCGTGCACTGGACTTAGGCTCCGCCCAGATATCAAAACTTTTATTTTTCTAACTTCTCAGCAACTATTGAACGTTTTTACATCATTTAAAACAAAGGTCGCTTTCTGACCCACGCACTACCTTTGTGCTAAATTTGTGGTAATTCCGTTAAGTAGTTTCGGCTGTAGCCTTGCAAAAAGTTTCCTATGGGAAATTGATTTTTTGACTTCATTGATTTAATTCCGTTCAGCAGTTCGGGCTGTAGCTCGTCGCAAAATTTCCTATTGAAATTAACATGGGGAAAACTTTGGGACCCCCCCTTTTTTCTCAGCCCCCGCTTGACGAATCACCCCCAAACTTTCAGGATAGGAGGTGACCTGGATAGACTTTATTTTGGGAGAATTTCAGGAAGATTTGTCATACGATGCCAAAGTTATTAGCAAATCCTATGGAAACTAGTCTGTAACTATAACTACCTACTGGCGAGAGCCAGTAGGAAAAAAAAAATATATATATATATATATATATATTTAACATATATATATATACATATATATATATTTAACAGGCTCCAGAGATAGACAGAATATCGAAATCGGAAATATCGTGGGACAAACTATTGTGTCAAGAATATCAAGGAAAAAAATATTTTGAAGGTAATTTTCTATAGGTAAGCAAAGTATAGCTCCACATACATGTATATGTATCTTGATGATATATATATCTCCAAGTTGCTTAGATGGGGAGTTAAGATAGTAAATCTATGTTTACCTATTTGTACTTACCTTCTCAATATTTTGGTCCTCGATGTTTTTGACATGCTGTTTCTGTTTCCGATATTCAGTCAGTGAGCCGGTCCCACATATGAGTTGTTTCTCAGTTAATCTGTCATTCAAATGTATGTATGTATACATTTTGTATAGCACCCACAAATCACGTAGGCTATTTAGTGGTGCTGTGACAGGAAGATTTGGGGTTCTGAATACTTACTTCAAGGGGTTGTGGAGATGATATGTCAAGATCATCCACTTGCAAGGATTTTGCACCTTAATGCACAGCACATGCAGAAAAATCAGAACAATATAGACGGTTCATTAAAAGATAAATACCCCATGAAAGACAACTGAGATGATCAGCAAACTAAAACGTGATAAACAAGTCAAAAGACATCCTTACTAAATTCTAGTATGCCGCCAGACAACTGTTCATTAGTCTAACTCTGTAAAATACTTTTCTAACTGATATTTCTCCTCTCGTTCTTCCAAGAATCCAATCACAACTTCTTTGTGCTAACCGAGGGGCATATTATCAAGGATGGGCGATACATTATCGCCGCTTTTATCGGCAGGAAATTGCCGTCAAAACGGCGATAATGGCCTTGATAATATGCTCTATAGAATTCCTATCGAAGCCCATGTTAGATGCCTTCACATCTAACATGAACTTCGATAGGAATTCTATAGAGCATATTATCAAGCCCATTATCGCCGTTTTATCGGCAGTTTCCTGCCGATAAAAGCGGCGATAATGTATCACCCGTCCTTGATAATATGCGCCCAAGTTATTTTATCCTGGGTTACCAATCTGCAGTGGAGACACAGAGGGAACCTTTGTGTTGACCAATTATTTCTCTAATAGTAGGAAAATTCAGGGAACCCATCAAAGAGCCTCTGGTTTCCCAATCCCACCTGAACCATGTCTAGCATGGGCTCATTTAAAAGACATAACGCACCAAGTGATGTTTAAGGATAGTCACCCGAAAAGGTAGCCAAAATATTCATATATTTTTAAGAAGGTTGCTGCTAGGAGGCAGTCGTTGCTTTTTGCAAAATCACTTGCTATAAAATGGATTTAGGTCTCCATTGGCTTATTTCTGAAGTGATGGTGAGGAATGTTTTAGTTTGATTAAGAGGATATTCCCAGCAGCACTGATTTGGTATCTAACTACTCCAAGTATGAAAAGGTAGAGATTGTAACAGAGCATATTACTTGACTTTTTAATTTTCTGAAATGTTCAGTGGTCAGATTAGATATCCATTCGGCTAATGCTGTTTTTCATAGCTGGACCAGGTAGTTCGTTACCACATGGGTTGGCATGACTCTTGAGGGCATTATTCGTTTTAAATTATTGGGGACTGGTTGGTGGGTCTGTTGGCATTTGGATTGAAGTTCTGGCATGGTGACTCAAATTTTCTTCATTCAAAATACAGCAATTATATAAACATTTGAGCTGGGCAAGAATGCAAAGTATCATAAAAGAAAAAGTGTTCAAGTCCTTAAAAAAGAGATATGCTGATGAGTTTTACTTCCCATAGAGAAAAGTTAAAATATGTCCAACATACGTGTTATTCTCATACCTTTGACTTATCGTTCATGTCAATAGTCGTCACAGGCTTTCCTTTAAATTGTCCCATTGATTCTAAAAAGTTGTAAAAGTTGGTGGTGATGACCATGGTGCCCCTTTCCATGAGACCTAGGATCGCATCGACAACATTTGGGCTGGTCACGTGGCGCTCCAGGCATTCGGCAAATTGTTTGAAACATTCCCGTAATGAGGATGGCTTTGGGTCATCTGAATGCTGAAAATAAAAAGAAATTATTTGAGCTCTTAGATCATAACCTCTGCATGAACAAACAGTGTTGAAAGTAATGTCACATTCCCCTAGGACAATCAGTTACCAGGTGACAGGCAATAGTTACAAGAATGGTTTCTTATTGCTGCCTTCTTATTGGCCGTGACAAATCCTTGACCAAGTGAGTAAAAAGTTATCATTTGACCAATGCGAAAGAAAACATAAGCACTGCTCTGTTATCATATTACATAGTGAAAACAAATCATAGAGTCCATGTTAGAAGAGGCAGAGAACAAACGGAGGGCACTACAATTAATAAGGGTGTAGGACAGAGTTGTGATCCGACAATCACTTGTGTGCAAAATTAAAATTACAGTTACAAAGTGAAGAGAAGCTTTCCACTTATTAAATATAGCACAGTTTGTCATCTTGACCAATCTTCAGCTGAATGCACAAATTCTGACAAAAGTACAGGTTTTGTAAAAACGTTTGTCAACACACTTTTTTGCATGACAATTCTCATTCACAATGAAGGTTTTTGCTGGGATATTGTCTCACACATGAAAGTTGTCCCAGGTGAGCATATTTCTAATCCTAAACTTTTTACTTTGATATTCTAAGATGTGCTCTCCAGAAGGTAAACTCTGATGTGAGTGAGAGGCCATATTGTGTTTGTCTTGCTCTGATCAGACCATGGCTTTATTCTAGCAAGGAAAAATCTATATTTTACGTTGATCTACTTCAATGCTCTAAAATAAAGAGGTTTGGCACTCACTTTGAAGGGAATTCACTTGTGACACCTTGAATGACAGTGAGTTTGTGAAATATCACTGCTGGGCATTGATCAAGTGCAACTCAGTGAGATGTACTAGCAATGTTTTTATGTCATCACCCATTAACAATATGGCTTTTATAATACACAGCAATACCAAAACATTACAAAGGAAAACTACATGTTGAATTACAGACTCTGGGACACAAAATGGAAATCCATAGTCAAAAAGTGCATCAAATCAGAGAATTATCAGACTGCACTCAAAGGCAGTCATGTTGTGGGGGTAGCGGGTAGCATTAGGTTTGGGGCAATCCAGAGCAATAGATAACTAATGCACAGGGTGCCTCCAAAGAACTGTTCTAGATCTACAATATCCTGCAGTTCCCCAGCAGAGGACTCTGTGAAAAAGGAAATTTCTTCTTCTATAGCAACATTGATAATCCCAGGACAAACATCACAACAACTGTCTGACCTCTGACGTCTGACAATCAAGCACATCAATTCTCTGAAATCTCTACATGGACCAGGAAGAGAGTATCACAGAGCTACTATCATCCTCCAAAATCCTTTCATCCCACTGAGAAGTGTAATGCTAGTCAATCAACACATCATAATTCCTAAACATGGGTGACATCCTATATCATTCCAAACATCACTCTTGATAAAACTGATTGCTAATCCCACAATCTAGACTAACTACAGACCCATTGTGGACCGACCCTGCATTCTGAAGAAAAATAAATTGCTGATTACTAATGTTCAAACCTCGTTATTAAAGAGAGCCGGTGCTAATCAGCCTGAGGGATGACCCATAATGCTGGACGTCTCAGGAACAGGTGGCCTCAGCTACAGCCGATGCTTGAACATTGAGGGGTCTGCTCTTCAACAAGTCATCATCCTTTCTTAATAGCTGCATATAGAAAATCATACTAGGATCAACTCTTTAAGAAATATCCACATCAACTCACTATACTGAAAGGCCAGCTTATTGGTAATCACAGGGAGGGTGATGACATCAAGACCTACCTTTAACTAGAAGAAAGACCCGGGACACACCACCAAGGGGCAGAAAAGGAAGAAAGTGGAGCAATGGATGTAGAAAGTTTGGCTTTGTCGCTGAAGACAGAACAATCTTATATTCCTAATAATATCCAGAACAAGAGGCCCAGATCATGGGTCACTTGGAGCTCTCATCATTTTTGTTTGCCTGGGGGCCGTCGGGAAGATTAAACAAGCTATTGCCCAGAGTCACATGGTGCTGGGCTAAGCTGCCGCTGGCACCGGGGATCGAACCATGAAACGCATGGTCGGGAGTCAGGCACCCTGCCGCTGCGCCACATCTCTTATAATGCAATCTTCTGTCTTCACCACTGATGTATCTACTGCTTCTGTGACACCCTTCATCCCAAAATTGCTATGGGATGTACTCTTCGGGGTACAAAGAGTTTATAGACATGCTGCTCGGTTAGTTTTTGGTCTGCAACACCATGACCACATTTAAAGCCACATACCATCTTTTCCTCATGACAAAATGCATAAAAAACTCTGCACTCTATCTACAATGCACGACAAGATCACACTTTAGAATCTTTTCTAATGTCTTTAGTTGAAATCAGATAAGGACGCAAATCCTTGTAAGGCAGCTCCTAAACTGTAAAATATTCTCTTCCATCATCCCAAAATTCCTTGGATGTTATTTTTAATTGTCCCGGGCCCCTCGTTGGTGAAAGTTGTTTTAGGAAAGTGCCAATGAATATGTTTGCCCAGCAACCATTGAACACGTGGTTGATGATAATAAATTGTCAGCAGCAAGGTTTAGAGGATATCTTGATGGTGTTAGCCAGTGATTGCTGGCAAAACGGTTTGAACAAAATGTCAAAATACTAACTATATGTTGCTTGAGGATGGGTGAGGAGGATTAGACATCAGATTTCTGGCCTTCTTCTATCAACCCTTGGTCTTGTCAACAGTTCTTTGGTCAGGTATTATCTCCTAGTTGTTTTTTTTAGTAGACATGAAATAATAGAAATGAACCTCATTGAGAGGCCAAGGTATGACATTAAAATGTTCTGCACAAATAGGTTGCTTTACTTTAGAGTCTATGCCCATCTTACCCATTATAGTGTTCTGGCTTTTGTGCCCTAGGACACAACAGCACAGATGTTATTGATCTTGGAGCGTTTGCAATATTGCCACTAACTCAACCAACCACACAACCAAAATTTAGTAGTTGGCACCATTCTACACTGAAATTCATGCACAAGTGTTTTTGCTTTTCTGATATTTGGTATGAAACTTGTTCAATGAGTGAGGGCTCAGAAGACCCGACTTTATAGTGGAGGAGTTATTTCTCCATTCTCTTCTTTCAAGATCTTTCCTCATTGATTACACTTGAAAGACCAAGTCAATTTGGAGGTAAATCTTTCAAATAACTGTCTTTAAAATGATACACACATATACAGCCACCCAGTAATTCTTAATGGGAAACTGGGTTCTACCTAATTCATTAGACTCAACGGTTACTTAGGATCTATTTCTAATATAGTGAGGGAAAAAATGTCTCAGATGTAAGAAAAATATCCAAACAATCTAATCTTGTTTGTAGCTGTGTATACCATCAGCTACAAAAGAGGGCCAATCTGTGTCCTAAGGCAGTCAACCGTGTTAGTATTGTAGAGGAAAAATCATAGACATACTGAGTGTGCGTTCAGTCAAGACGAACCGTGGCTGTTTGTTAATGCCTTATTTCTCCTATTTGGATGAAGGTGCCAAATGTATGCTTCTTTGCCCTAAAGATGATTAGCAGACAGTTACTAAAGGGTTTAAATGTCAAATAAAATCCCCATGGACTCACTACTCTCCATCACTTAAATATGCCACTTGGACTGAGATTGTTGTTAATTGTTATTGCTGTTTTTACAAAGGTTTACACAGACTTTTATAATCACCCATATCAGTGAGTACTGCACCAGCACTGCATTTTGGGTTGAATCACTTTTTGATCTCAGGTATAACATGGCTTGGTTAGGGTATAAGATATTAACTTCAAACACAGTTGAGTCATTTGAATGTTTCTTCAGAAACCATCATATCAGCAACAAATCGTACGGAACGACTTTGTCTAGTTAATTTACTTAAATGATTCACCTCAGAATGACTTATTTCACATTCACCTCACACATTTTGCCAGTTTTAGTGTTTTTAATATTCAAGCATTTTAATAATCGGTAAAACACTTGCAGTCAATAGAGAACAAGTTTGGTGTTTGCTGTGTGCTGAATACAGCTTCTACTAAGAATTACATGCCAGACAGATAAATGTGAACAGATGCCAATGTGTGCAATGATGTACTGAATAATAGTGAATTAAAGTGATGTGATGTAACACCACCATGAGACAAGAGAGTGTAATAGAGCAACTTGGAGAGCAGACAGTAGTGATTCAATGCACCACACTTTGACGGAGGGGGGCAAGTGGCTAAGTCATCCAAGATGGTGGACACATACAAGTGAGGCTCCGTACCGTAGGCCTCGACTCTCATATTAATCTGCACCTTCCTGGCCCTACTGATGGCCGTCTACCACTGGGATGGAAGGGACATTCATTGAAGCTTGCACCCAGGTGGACTGTGCCGTAATCCAGTTGGTGGAGGTGCCCTGTGGAGCTGAAGGGCCTGCTTCACATTGCAGCCGGGGACTTGAGTGATGCTGTGCCTCTGGACGTTCTGGTGATGCGGGTGCCTCGTCTCCCTACCTTTACCCCGCGGACATTCAGTTGATCCTCCACAGTTGGCACTAACTGCCCCAGGCTCTCCATGCAGAGCCTGTCGATGGAGCTGGGAAGTTGTGCCAGCATAGGAGGATATCCTCAGAAGGCACCAGAGCCCCTGCGCCATGCCGTCACTAGGGTCTGATAGGGCACAGCACCCACCACCCCATCTCAACACTGCGCTCCACTTTTTTTCAACCTGATTGGACCTGACTGCCCTGCAAGACAATTGTGCTCCCTACGCTGTTGTTCCAGGACATCCATGTGTGGCCTGTCGGAGGTGCCAGGAGGCTGTGGTGACTTAGGAAGGTGAAACCCTGCACTGCTGGCTGCCATTGTTGGAGCTAACGGAGGTGCTACCCAACTGTTATGATTCTCAAGGGGACACCGAGGTCCTGTGCCACACAGCCGCTGAGGACCGGCAGAACTATACACCTGCCACCCCTTCTCTACTCTACGCTCCATTCTTTGTTGGCCCTGCTAGCCCTTGCTTCTTCTGGTGGTGCTTAGTGATGTGTCTGGGAGAGTAGAGTTATGTTGAACTGTGGGAGCTCTGCAATGTCTGGAACCTCCACTAGCAGTAGTAAGTTAGATTTTGCCATTGCTCTTACCGCAGGGTGGCAGGTCACAGATTTCGTATGGCCCCTGCTGCTGCCCTAGAGCGGCCAATGCTGGGCTTTCCTCGCTGACTAGCGGGTGTGGGGACATGCCTTCACAACTTTCAACCTCAATATAATTTCGACTTCATGATGGGTTGCAACAAGTCCATCAAGACCCCATAGTGCTTGTCCATCTCCCCATCTTCCATTGATGCTGCCGGTAGGGCGATATGGTCTCCCTCTCTGAGACTAGCAGTCTTTGGGGACAAATGCAAAAAGAACAACTAATGGACAGAATGCAGAACAATGTCATACATTCACCCCAGTACAGAGATATGGGCCTCAGTCCATCGTTTTTTTGCTCACCATGCCATTCCAGTTTGGACACAGCCATATGCAAATCTGCCTTGACCCTGTGCCCAATGGGAACAGTCCTGCCCAAACTGCCAGGTCAGGTCCTCCCTGGACTGGAAATATGCATCCTAGGACCGGTTTCTGGGTTTCACCCCTCTTCAGCCAGGATAGCTTGACTCCAGTGGCATGGAGAGCACGGGACCCACGTCTGGGCATACCCGTCCCACTCGCGGGGTGACAAATGCAAAAAGAACAATTGATGGACAGAATGCAGAACAATGTCATACATTAACCCCAGTACAGAGATCTGGGCCTAAATCCATCGTTTTTTTTATCTCACCCTGCCATTCCGGTTTGGACCCAGCCATATGGAAATCAGTCTTGACCCTGCGCCCAATGGGAACGGTCCAGCTCGAACTGCCAGGCCAGGTCCTCCCTGGACCGGGAACAAGCATCCTAGGACAGGTTTCGGGACAAACTGGATGCAATTATGTTGGCCATTGAAACTTCCTGAGCCCCTTGGATAGACTCAGTAGTAGAGTTGCTGAGCTGGCCACAGGTGGCACAAGACCAGACACAATTTAATGAGATTCAGGATCTGCTGCATGTCTTGAAGAGCAGAGCTAAGGACACCAAACGGCCATTTCCTCCCAAACAATATCTGGGTAGTGGCCTGCCAGAGAGCAGGGAGCGGTCCGACATGGCCGCGTTCTGGAGATCTGGCTAAAAAGCGTTCACCCTGGAGTACTTACTATTGCAGTTCTTCTCCTTAGAGGGTGCACATTGGGTGACTGCCAGAAGGCCCCCACTGGGCTCTCTGCCACTGCCAGTGGTGGCCAGAGTACTCCGCTACAGTGATGCTAATCTCTGGGCGGCTTCACAAGCGACTCCCCTAGAAATGGATTACCAACGTTTGCTGGTGTTCCTGGGCTACACTGCTGCTGTTCAACAACAACGATGCTCCTTTGTGGGTGTCAAGCATCGACTCCGCAAACTAAGTCTTAAACATTCATTGCTGTTTCTTGCAAAACTTAACATTATCCACAACCAAAAAATTTAATTCTTCTCGGACCCATCATCAGCTTGGGATTGGATTGAAAACCAATATGGCTTGGACAGCAGCAGTCACCCTGAGCCGATGTTCCAGGGCTCTTGTTGTCGCCTTTGCCAGTGACTTGGCCTACTACCACACTCAGGCACAAGGCCATCAGAGAGCCAGACACACACCGAACGCCGTGTCTCACTGGGAATTGCTGCCTCGTTCCATGACATCGCACCCCACACTGGTTCAGAGCAGCGCAGCACCTCCACTGAAGACGATGCAGCCTCTCAATGGTCATCACAGTCGTGTTCTAAATTGCACCCACTTGTGACATTACAGACTGAAAATGAACTTCTCTGACTAGGTTGGCCAGGCTTCACCTCCTGTGGGCCATGAACAATGTATTATAAACTGTTGGGTCCTCGGACCACTGCTTGCCACTCTGCCGCTTTCACTTGTACCTCTTCCCCCTTCTGATGCTGTTAACTAGTTATTGTTTTGGCATTCAGTCATTTTATGCAGGTCCATAGGTTCTTTATGCTTGTCTTTACCCCATTGACATGTTGAGAAACACACGCCTCAGCATGAACCGACTTCGGATGTTGCGGGACTGATGGGTGGCGGTGGAGGCTACCTCGCTCTGCTGGTGGATTTCTCTCCACAACTGGCAGCCATCCATATCTCCCAATAGTAATGGCCAATGCTCCTAACTTGAGTTTCATCTCCTGGAATGTTAGACAGATGCATGCAGTGTGCAGACACTATTCTATTTGCTTCTACATAATACGTCAGGGTGCGTAAATTATCTTCCTCCAAGAAAGGCACACAATTACAGAGGAAACTGCTAAACTGCAGAAGCCCTGGCACAGTTCCTTTTTCTCCACTTTTTTTCTGTTTATGCCACGGGTGTTCTGGTCTGGGTGAGGGCAGGAGACCCCTTTTAAGCACTGAACACAGCTATTGATAGAGTAGGTTGGTATGTTTTTGTGAAGGGATGTCTGGACGGCACCTTAGTCCTTCTGGGCAGCATATATGCCCCCAACTCTGACAAATCCACCTTTCTAACCCACCTCACAGACACAATTATCACATTAGACAGATATACCGTGGATCATAGGAAGAAACTTCAACTACATCCTCATCAAACATCTTAATAGGACACTACCTCCCCCCTTGTTGCAAGCCCCAACTACCCACATAGCTCGGCATTTTGCAAGATGGCTTTCACACAGGTCCCTTACTGACGTCTGGAGGCAACAAAACCTGGTCGCTCTGGTTTACTCACACTACTCAGTCCCTCATGACCTATAAAAGATGGTAATGCTTCTACAGCTATTATTTTGCTAATATCCCTGTAGACCCTTTGGGAAAATTATTTTGCAAACTTGATGGCATGCTTTGTGGCCTAATTTGTGGTTCTGGCTAAGGGTGGGCGTAGTTCGCGAAGTAGCGCTACGCGAAGCTACGCGAAGCTACGCGAAGTGCACTTCGCACTACGCGAACTTCACGTAGCACTACGCGAGCTGCGTAGTAGCATGTTCGCACTGTGCAAGATGCATTTTCAATGATTGCACAGTGCGGACAAGCATCCGGCACTGTGCAAGCATTGAAAACGGCATCTTGCACAGTGCGAGCTGTAGTTTTCTGCTGCTCGAGTAGAATATTACTCGAGCGGCAGCTTTCTCAACACGAACAGGTAGTTTCTCATTGAGAGCGGTCGCGAGCATGCACAACCACTCACAATGAGAAACTTGACCTCCTCGCGTTGAGAATCTCGCCGGGATGTCATTTTGCTTGCTCGCGGTCGCGAACATGACGTTCAGGACCGCGAACAAGCAAAAAATGACCGCTGCATTACGCTACGCTGCACTACGCATGTTCACACTGTGCTACGTGCAGCTCGCGTAGTGCGAAGTTGCAAAAACTTCGCAAACTTCGCGAGCGTAGCGTAGTTCTTTGCCCAGGATTAGTTCTGGCTGCGGCGTGTAGCGCTTAGCAAACACCAGTTACCAGGCAGGGAGGTTTGGGTGCCCCCTCCTTTGAACAATATTAACTAGCGGCTCTAACCTGGTATCTGGCCTGCAGGCTTGCTACCCGTTCTACAGAAGATACTGGCTCAGGGAGCACTGTACCCTGGTGGAATTCTTCAACTTCTACCCAACACCAAAGTGAGCCCTCCATCGCCCAGATCGGTGGCACTGATTAGACGCTGTGTTAATTGGGTACTCCATCTCACACATATATTGCATCCCTATGCTCCTGAAATACCCCTTCAGGGAATACCCTGTGGCAATGGCCTTTTAACACTCACAGATTTGTGGCACTGGCATGACAAAAATCACTCTACCCTGGGAGACTTATGGCCAGTTTCTTATGTTTGGTGGTCAGCACATTACACAGCATGGTATCCAGCCAGGGAAATTTGTATCATGTACACAACTCAAGTGGGTTTGCAACACGTTGTGGGGAATTACCCAGGATGAACTACAAATACATGCAGTGTTACAGACATCATTAGTGATGGGCACAGGTCGACATTTAATTACCTGGCTTTACAAAGCCCTGGGAAAGCACACTCTCGCCTCACTCTCACAACTTCAAGAGTCCTGGGAGACAAAGCTCAGGAGGGGGCTGCCCAACTGAGAATGGCTATTAGCTTTAGAATATGGAAAAAAGTGACATACGGGCGGCACAAGGGGCTTGTAAATAACCCCCCTATTGTCCAGAAAAGCCCATTTAAAAAACATTCAATTTTCTATGGTCAACAGAGCATGTTTCGTCTCGGCAGTGCTGAAACAGATATATCCGGATGCCCATCACTCTTATTCCCTCTGCCATTCAGACACTGCTGACCATTACCGGCTTGCCATACTGTCTACTATAAACAAGCACTGCCAAAGCCAATAGGTCTTGCCTATGCGAGAGCTATTGGCTTTATCAATGTGTCTTAACCATGTTGTACAGCTTCTTGACTGCTGTGCATCATTGCTAAAGTTAGGAAAAGAAGCGCCATGATCCGGCCAGTGCTGGCAGTGTCATAGTGATTTTTTGTGGCAGGAGTGGAAGGGGCAAGCAACAACGGGGAGGGGGTTAGCGGTGGTGTTAGTGTGCTGTATATTTGCACACAATACATCATGGTTGTTTGATATGTTAGTGCATGCACAGGGACCCATTATAGATGTGTGCTGCTGTGCTTTGTTGCTTTACACAGCTCCATCTCTGTCTTGTAAACACTGGTTTGTTGCTGAGTTCTGTTGCTCATGAAGCTATGACTGTACTGATTTCAGTTTTGTTTCTTTGCATGGCATAGAGGCTAATGGTCAAACCAGAGGTTGAAATATTGCCATGTGAGTGAGATCTTGAAACCAGGATGTAGGATTTATATACCCACAAAATCACAGTTCACCTCAGACGTACAGCGTGTTCCTAACTCATCAGCGCTCGCCTCTTTGAAAGGAAAAGTGGAGGTTAGTCCATCTGATTGAAATATATCTAATCAGAAAGAAAGCAACGTTTTTGCCCATTAATCATCCTCACAGAAACGTTAGTCCAATTGTTGCGGACCTGCCTGGTGGCTGAATGTTGACATTCTCAAATGTGCATACCTGCCAACTCACACAGTGCCACCATTTGACAAACTATATCCTATTCCATCACACAGTCTTCCGGGGAGGAGCCAATATCACACGGTGGCAGGGGAAACAAGCTGAAAACAACTGTAAATAGTGGTTTTCCAGTTCATTTTCTGAGACTTTGAATTGCAGACATCCATTAAGGGGTGTGAAAATACCCCAAGACATCGGCAGCAGCCTCAGCATTTTATTTTTTGGAGAGGAGGTGGTTTGGGGGCAGGGTGGGATTGAAAAGTGCCTCATTGGTACTTCTCGGCACGAGGCCCCACCTGTTTCAAGGCTCCGCCCCCCTTCTCACACTGTGAGATTGTTCTTTGAGTTGACAGGTATGAATGTGACAGCGAGCCCCAATGATGTTTTTGACCCTCTTCTATGGTTACGCTGGGGAAACAGGAGAGGATGTGGCATTACGACCAGATTTGCCAACTTCGATTACACTGGGTTGCTCTGGTATTACTACCATCGGAAGTCGAAAAAAAGCAGGTGGAGGTGTGTAATGGGGATGGGTTAACGGGAGGGGGCATGGGGGAAATGGGAACATTAAAAAAAGTGCTATGAAGTGGACAGTGCTGACAACTTCATAGTGTTTTCTTTACTTCTGTCAGTGGTAGGGAGAGAAAAAACAGGGATGGCAGGGGGTTGGAGAAGAAACAAGGTGGGGGGTAAAAATAAGGGCTATGATGCAGCTAACGTTGACTGCGTCATAGCGTTTAAAAAATAAATAGCACCTGGAGTAACAGTGTGAGCGCGGATGGTCAGAGGAGGTACACTAATGAGAATTAATTAATCTGTGCTTGGTCCATGTGCTACCAAAAGAAAAAGGAAGTGATGCATGGCAAGCACTGCCCAATTAGAAAAGAATGGTAAGCAATGGGTTGGTTCCAAGCCCATTATAGAACACAAGAGTCTCACAACCAAGAGTGCATGCAGGCGAGACCTAATGCCATCACTACTGTGATGGACTGGATTCCTAGGAAGCTATCGGCCCCAGAATTTACAGATGCACTAAACATAACAGAGTGGAGGACCTTTTTTCTGATATCATTCATCTCCCCGTCGGTGGAAGCTGAAGGTATAGTGATTCGCAGAGAAGAGTTGAGGGGCCTCCGTAAGCACCTCATTTCGATGGAATGGGATGCCATGCTGGTAAAGCTTCAGGCTGCCATGAGAGAAGATTATGTCCCACCCTAGAACAAATGCTTCATGCCACACTCTAGGGTGCCCTACGCCAGTACGCTTGCACCCTTCCATCCTATCTAAAAAAGCTCTAATCCATAAGACTGTGACTGACGCTGTACGCACCATATCAATTAATATGACTTGACACCCCGCACTAACGCTCCTCTATCCTGAGCCATATACCCTGAAGTACTGGGTTTTTAAGAACCCAGCGGTGCCAGGGAACACACCCTAAGACTTCGAGTCCTTCCTGTCCCAGACTACAGAAACACAGAGTCTTCTTGGTGAAATCAAAGATCGAATTTATTGGCTGCAGCCAGTAACAGGTATCCTAGACGTACAACACGGTGTATATTCTCAGGAGACTGCTCAACTTACAAAGCCAGCCATCCCTTTTTATACAAAATATTATGCTTTAGGCAAACATTCCTTATTTTACAGTTGACCATTCACATATTTTCACAACAAAGAAAAAGCAGAATCATGATGACAAGCCCATTTTTCAGTTCGCCCAGCCCATAATCAATTTCCCGGCAAGGCCCAATACTTTCATCAGATATCGAACGGACCCCTAATAAAATCGGGCACCTCCTCCTCGTAAAGCAGGCCATAAAGCAAGAAACAGAGACAGGTGTGTGTAAGATTAGGCATAGTTGTGTGCGATGAAAGGTTTATGGCATGCGGCACCTTGATCCTAATCTCGGTCGGCCACTGGGAAAGGAACTGGCCGAACAGGTTTGGCTTCGGGTAGTGGAGTCAGCTTGCCCAGGTCACATAGAAGTCAGCTAAAGGTGTACGTGTCCCAAAAGACTTATTCGGCCTTAGTCATCGGCCTATGTGAGGGCAACCACAAAATGGCTCCTATATGCAAAATGGAACCCGAGGGTTCAGAACGGAATCCTGATTTCAGGGCGATCTCGCCACTCGAATACGCCGAAAATGCTTGTATATAGTATACTCGTCATTCTCGGTCTGCTGATACCAAAATCGTCATGATACGACGAGGTTTATGACACGGGTCCAGAATTTTCAGTACTACAGACCCTCCTTTTGCCCTTACATAGGCAATCAACCTACACTCACGCTAATCTGAGTCCAGGTCTATATTCCTAAAATCATTGAGATGTTGCTGTAGCATCATTCTATTACTTAGCTCGTCCCTCGATACAGGTTTCCTTACACATAATGCAGCACAGAGGCCACATAAAGCAGGAGCACACTGTACGCACAGACAGAACAGGAAAAGAATGGCTAAGATCATCCCAATGACCATCAGAATCTTCCATCCCCAGGCCGATAACAGTTCCCAGGACCACCCCATCACCGACCAATCTCCGTTATCCACATGAATTGATTCAGAGATTTTATGTAGTTTGGAAATGGCCTGGTATACTGTTGGAGCGTTATCTGGAATGAAAACGCAGCAACTTGATTGGATCACTTTACATACCCCACCTCGGTCTGCAAGTATGACATCTAGCGCAACTCTGTTCTGAAGAGTCATAAGACGATCCGACTGGAGCTCAGCAGTCAAGTTACTAAGGGCACCGGCAGTTTCAACTACGGTGGACTCGACCACCCTTGTCAATTGCCTTATGTTCCTGCTGTTAACCATGGGTCCCCAAAACGGCAGAAAACCCTTCAAGAAGTCTCCTAATTCTTGTCCTGCAGTGTCTTCTTTACTGAAGACACCTCTAACTATCCTTGTCTTGTGGTAATCTGCCGCAGCGGTGTAGGTGGGTGGCAACAGGAACGAAACAAAACATGTGCCCGAGGAGTCAGGGGGCAACCATGTGTAGGCTCTATCATGACAGATGAAATAGGTACCCTTAGCTGCTAGGAACGAAGGGGAAGTCTGGGACGCAAAGACATATGTCTCTGTGCAGATACTCTTTCCTAACTGAGCTCTTGGATTCTTGCCATTACCTTGCAGACATAAGTGACCTTGATGGGGTACAATCCAAATCGGGGAGGATCTCTTTGCTCGCTGGTTCTCACTCAGAGTAACTCCATATCCGGTCACGTTCCATCCAATATATGCTAGTGTCTCATCTCTCGGGATAGTCTCATAGGAAGTAGCTTCTCTAATCATATCTACTATACCCTTAACTAGAGCACTATTCTTCGGGTTATCTTTTACAGAACGTAGGGGGTGGACTTCATGAGCATAGATGAACATTGTTCTGTATGCCCACACAGAACCATTATAGCTGAATGGCAGGACCAGATAAGGGATACCTTTATCAGTAGTATGAGGCATAAGACCACACACCCAACAGTTAGTTGTGTTTACTACTAATTGGTGTTGGTGCATAAGCTGAACGAAGGAGTTATTGATAAACTCTAATCTCCTAAAGGACTCATGTTGAAGTAAAGGGTGAAAAGAATGTGAGGAAACAGTGGAAGGAAACATGGGCTGTGCAGTGGGCGCAAATGTTACTCGAAAAGAGAATAAAACATATCCTATTAAAAACATCATTACACTAAATAACATGAAAATGCATATTATCAAAAAACGTTTCTTGGTCATCATTATACACATTTTGGCTTTAAAGTTCGTCTCTTTGGCAGGTCTCTCCATCTCGAAAAACTCCATCCTCTAACCTTGCTGCTCGCGGAGGTAGGGTGTTCCGTGCTAAGGAATGCGCCTGTCAGTCCAAGGGAAACGCCCAAGAACCAACCACAACCGTCGACCTTGTGTCTTCGGCTTGCACTCCAAAGACTTGTCGCCGCGACCCTACAGCTGAACCCGGATGGTGGTTCGAAAAACAAAAATAAAAAAGTTTCTCAGATGGGAGAGCTGCGCTTTCAAAAAATAGCAAAGTGTTTATTTGTCCATAGTTCTCGGCCTCAGATTATAACGGCTTTTTCCAGGTAATGTCTGGTCTCGGAACAAGAGTTCAGGCTCGGTAGTGTCCAATCGATTTGACGGTGGCACAGCTTCTTGCAAAAGATTGTCACTTTCACGTTCAGAATTTGTTCCTTTTACACGTGCATCACTGAAAGGCAGAAAAGGAGGCACAGTCTCAGTCTCGGAGACAGCAATACCCTCCTGGACCCACCGGTCGTACGGCAGAGGCAAAGGGACCCTCTTACAATGTACGCCGTGGATCCAGTTTTTCTTTCCTTCCACTCGAACGGCTGATCTCGTCGACAAGAGGACTAGGTGTGGGCCGGTCCAACGGGGCTGATCATTCTTTGTCCGCTGGAAGTTTTTAACCAAGACCCACAAACCAGGATTGATAGTGTGTCCTGGATCTTCAGACACCTGAGGCAGAGTATCGTGAACCTGTTGGTGTAAAACACGCAATTTAGCCGTCAAATCATACAAGTAATCAAGCAGTACAGGGTGTTCAATTTCACTGAATTTTGTCGGCCTAGGCACTCACCATATGTTGGCTGGGCGGCCGAACACGATTTCGTAAGGACTAAGTCCCACTCGTGAATGCACAGTCATTCTTGTTGATAAAAGTGCTAATGGTAAGGCATCGGGCCATTTGAGGCCAGAGCTTGCTTGTATCTTGGCCAGTTTCAGTTTTAACGTGCCATTGTAGCACTCTACTAGTCCAGCTGATTGGGGGTGATTTGCAGCGTGAAATTTTTGCTGGATTCCTAGCCCTTCACATACTTTCTTCATCACTCGACCCACAAATTCACTCCCATTATCACTCCAGACCATTCTCGGCAAGCCGAATCTAGGGAAGAACTCTTTGAGGGCTTTAGCTGTGGATAGGGCAGTGTTGTCTTTCAGGGGATATGCTTGTACCCATCTCGAAAAGGCACAAACAACAACGAGTACGTATTTCAAATTGTTGCACCTTTCCATGTGGATGAAATCTAGCTGCAAATCCTCGAACGGGTACGTTGGAAGCGCAAAATGACCAGCTGGAGTTGTGGTTTCCCTACCAGGATTGTATTTCAGACACACCATGCAATTCTTGACCACATTCTCTGCACACTTAGGGATTCCAGCATTTTGCCATACTGGAGCCAGCAACTTACAAATCCCTTTCACACTGATGTGAGCCATTCCATGGGCCATTGTAACTACTGCAAGCACATACGCATCGGGTAACAACCATCGCTGATGCTCTGACAATTCAACCCAACAACCATTTGCATCCAATTTACCCGTACTCTCTCTCCACACACTCAACTCTTTCTCTGTAGCCTCAGCTTGAATAGACTTCACACTCTCTATCGTATCTTCACACATTCCAAGGTCACCAACCCATCTCGCAGGGCCTGCAACATACATTCGACTCATCACATCCCTTGCTGTTTCTTTCGCGACTTCATCAGCAAATGCATTACCACGACCAACATCATCAGTAACCTACTTATGTGTACTGCATTTCACAATCGCGACTTGCAACGGCAAGGTAAGTGACTCAAGGAGCTCATTCACCAACTGACCATGCTGTATCTTGGCTCCATGCGAAGTCAGAAACCCACGTTCTTTCCACAATCGTCCAAAACTATGAGCCACACCAAATGCATACTGGCTGTCAGTATATATGGTCACTTTCATTCCTTTTGATAACACACACGCTCTTGTAAGTGCAATCAACTCTGCTGCTTGAGCTGAATTATGTGGGATACGTGCAGCTTCAACAATCGTATGCAAAGTCGTAACAGCATATGCCGCAGTCGTATCACCATTCGGAAGCTTGAAGCATGAACCATCCACCCATAAGGTACCATCACACTTCGCAAGAGGAGTGTCTTTGAGATCTATTCTCCCTTTCGTTTCTTCCTCTGTTTTAAGAAAGCAATCATGCTGTTCAGAAACATCTGTTTCTGCTACAATCGGCAACAACGTGGCTGGATTCAACGTGTTGCATCTTTTTATGTGCACATGACTCGCTAAAAGTGTCAACTCGTAACCTGACAATCGAGCACTAGTTAAGTGCTGTGTCTTGGTCCTGTTTAACAAAGTGTCCACTGCATGTGGAACCATTACAATCAATGTATTATTCATCACTAAACCAGCAGACTGCCAAATAGAAACTGCTGCTGCCGCTGTGGCTCTCAAGCAACTCGGCAACGCTCTAGCTACTGGATCCAAAGTCGACGAAAAATACGCGCATGGACGTTGCTTGTCCCCAAAAGACTGTGTCAACACTGACAATGCACAACCTTCTTTCTCAAGGACATACAGTGTAAAAGGCTTACTGTAGTCGGGGGTACCCAACACAGGAGCCAAACACAATGCATCACGCAATTCGGAAAAACTTTTCTGACAATCTTCAGACCATCTCAAAGAAATGAGGAGCTCGCACAGCAAAGTATAATCTGGTGTAAAGAGGTTTTTCAGAGTTGAAGCGTGCAGCTGGGGATGATCACCGTCTGGCCAGAGCGGTGGATTCGAACATGAAAAGAAGCAGCTCCCCCATCTAGGGAGAGAACACCCCTGCGCACAACTGTAAGCAGGACCCAATGGTCTTATTCCATAGTCATAGGGTAATAATGATGTTGAAACGTGGATGGAAAATAACCATCTTTCACAATTTATTTTGGCTTGTAAATATGGTCGATATCATGATGTACTTCACGGTATATTGATACACATGTTTAACACATATCCCGATGCATTTCGGGCAAGGCCCTTCGTCAGGGGATCAATCTACAGAAAAAATCAAAAAACTACATTATAATCGCTTGTAGATCAGTGCTACATGAAACAGTCCGAAAAACGGCAAAAATATTCTAAATAAACGTGGTACATGCAACAAAAATAACGCGGGTGACCGCCTTGTCCGTAATCCATAGAAAGTATAGAGTGTTTGTGATCACCGAAAAAGTGCAGGCAGGGTCAAAGAAACGGCGTGCTGAGTCGGGTAATGACCCCTTGCGTAAAAACCCATAGAGAGCAAACCAAGAAACATACGTGAAAATGGCTCGTGAAACTAAAAGAGTCTATCAAGCATAATAAAGCCCCGGTGAGGGTACTTACATGTGTACCGCTACGTTTGGACTCAGCCGAGTTCCAAAAAAACGATCAACCACCGTGTCTAAAAGCATAGACATAAAGGAAGGTACCGGGTGACTAAACACAAAGAAAGGACATGCATAAAAGAAATAGAGAAATGTGTGTGGATTTTAGACGCCATGATGGAACGTGTAAGAGTCAAAGAGTGAATGTGTGAAACCCAAGTGGTGGTAGACTAAAACAGGATCCAATAAGGTTAGAAATGCAAACAATATGATTATAAATAACAAAGAAATTCAATGCGATCATTAAGTCCATTAGGGACCATCGTGGATAAATAACGGATCCAATAGTTCTCACGCTTGAGAAGCGTGTTCTTGTTGTTTGGTGTCTGCTGGACTTGTTCCAAAATTTGGAACTTAAGTTGTGCCACTGTATGTCTGTTCTCCATGAAGTGGGTGGCGATGGTGGATTTGAGATTCTTTGTGCGAATGTTACTTTTATGTTCCAGGATCCTTATGCGGATCTTTCTTTCGGTGTGACCTACATAACACTTGCCACACGGGCATTTCAGGACGTATATAACATTCATACTGTTGCAGGTGGCATTAACTTTTAGACTTATGGAATGACCCTTCATGGGATGGTTGATGGTGTTACCAAGGATGCAGTTGTTGCAGTTACTGCAATTATAACATGGTTTGAGACCAGTGTAAGTGATGTTGGTAGTAGTTTCACGTGGTTGACTCAGGATTTCCTTTAAGTTTTTTCCACGGGTGAAAGCAAATATGGGAGGTTGGTCAAACAGTCCCTTAAAGTCAGGTTCTAGAGTAAGGATGGCCCAGTGTTTACGGATTATTTGTTGGAAGCGGTTAGATGCTTTTGAATATTTTGAGACCACCACCATGCGGTGTGAGGGGATCTTGGTTTTGGGTTGTAATAGTGATGCCCGCGGGCATTTCTCACTTCTTAGTGTAGCTAAATCCAAGATAGGGGTGGGGTATCCACGTGCTTTCAATCTTTCCAACAAGGATTTGATTTGTGTTTTGCATTCATCTTGTTTGGAAACAATCCTTTTGACTCTAAGGATCTGAGCATAAGGTAAATTGTTCTTAAGGCCCATACGATGAAAACTCTGGTAGTGTAAGGTAGAGTTTCTATCTGTAGGTTTTCTGTAAATGGTGGTAGACCATTCTCCGATTTCTCTCAGAATTTTAACGTCCAAGTAATGGACGCATTGTTCACTGTGTTCCCAGGTGAATTGTATCCGTTGGTTGATGGTATTCCAAGAGGATAAAAAGGCAGTAAGACTTTCAGTTGTACCTTCCCACAATATGAATATATCGTCAATATAACGTAAGTATAATCTACCATGGTCATGCCAGGTGTTCTGATGTAAGATGTTGGATGTTTCAAAGATTCTCATGTAGATATTGGCGTAGCAAGGAGCTGCCGAATTTCCCATGGCCGTCCCGTTGAGTTGTAAGACCCATTTGTCAAAGATTGTGAAGTAACTATGATACAGGGTAAATACAGTCAATTCCATCAAAAAGATTTTCAGGTCGTGATCCAAATTAGATTGAGCCAGTACCTGTTCTATGGCTTCAATACCCCCATCATGAGGGATGGAGGTGTACAGGGAGCACACATCCACTGTACACATGATGAGACGGGTGTCTTTGAGTTCATTCATGATAGGTTCCAATTTGAGTAAAAAATCCGTTGTGTCTTTAACGTATGATTCCGCAGTTAAGACAAAGGGTTGGAGGTATTTGTCCAAAAATTTACCTACATTCTCATGGATACTCCCTATCGTCGACACAATGGGGCGAAAAGGTGGATTCGTGGGATGCTTATGCATTTTGGGTAACATGTACAGTTTTGGTGGTCGTGGGTTATTAGGTATCAGGTATCTCCTGGTTTTTTCGGTGATGGTTCCATTCTCAAATGCTTTGTTGATGATCAAAGTAAGCTCATTGGTATATTCCAGGGTGGGGTCCCCTGGTAAAAGATCATAAGTGTTCAAGTCTCCGATGTGCGCTGTGACCTGTTGTTGGTAGAAGGTGGTGTCCATTATTACAAGGGCGCCGCCTTTGTCTGCATTTTGGCAGGTAATGTCCGGATTATCTGCTAGTTTGTGTAGAATGTTTCTCTCTCGTCGGGAAAGATTCCCATGTCTCTCCGATTGTAAGAACGGTAAGTTCAAGATTTCTTGTTTAACCAAGTTCTCAAAGGCGTCAATTATCTTATGGCTTTGAGGTGCCAGAAAGGTGCTGTGTGGTCGCAATCCTCGCAACATGTCTTCCTCCTGTGTCAAGATAGGGCAAATGTTTTGAAAGTAGTGTCTCAAGCGCATATTGCGTACAAGTTTAAATATGCTGACTTCAAGTTCCAATGTGTTGGTACGGGTAGTAGGAACAAATGATTGGCCCTTCTGTAGGGTGTTTAATTCTGCAGTAGACAAGGTAGTAGAGGAGATGTTGATCACAAGATTATAAATAGGATTCAACGTCGTGTCTTCGTTTTTTTGTTCTTTGCTGTCGGTGGAGTTTTTTCGATTTCCTCGGCGGGTTTTGCCCGTCCGGGATCTTTTGGTTGGTCCGGGCCTCCTTCTAAAAAATGTACCGCAGGGTCTGTAGAGGTGCTAGGTAACTGTGATTCAACATCGGTGCTGGCTGGCGTTGGTCTCTGTCTTTGTCTTTGATCATCTTCAGAGGATGAGGTTTCGGTGGCAGAGAAAGGATTGTAGGGTTTGTTTGGGCGTCGGCGGGCATACACCTCTGCCCAGGTGTATACCTCGCCGAGCTTGTAATCTATAGTGTCCCTCTTAAATTTACGCAACTTTCTCTCCTGTGTGTCTCGTGTGTGTTTGTCAAGTTGAATGTGAATGTCATCCAACATTTTCTTGAGATCTTCAGCCGATAGGGCATCGTCCAGTTCTTTTTGTACGCCAGTGATTTCATGGGATAGTTCCTCAAGTGTCTTTGATAATTCCTCCACGATCAACAGAATCAGATCGAGGGAGCACTTGTTTAAAATGGAGTACCAGCGTTCAACAAACTTTGCATTATTTTTGCATAGTAAAGGTTTTAAAGGGACCCGTAGTCCTCGGGGGATCCGTTGGACGCGATGGTACCTGATCAAGGTACTGGCGTGTAGTTTTTGGTTTGACTGTTTTTTGAGTAGATAGAGTAATTGGCGAAGGTTACTCTCAACACTGCGTGTGTTACCAGAGGTGGTAACCTCATCTTGTATCAATCCATAAATTTTATCAGCATCCTCCGGCGTATACGCGAAAGTGCTGGCTTTTTGATCGGTCATTCCTGAGACCGAGTCGAAATTCATAATGGCTGCGTGCAGAGATCCGTGGACAGAAACAAGATACTCTCAAAGAAATGAGGAGCTCGCACAGCAAAGTATAATCTGGTGTAAAGAGGTTTTTCAGAGTTGAAGCGTGCAGCTGGGGATGATCACCGTCTGGCCAGAGCGGTGGATTCGAACATGAAAAGAAGCAGCTCCCCCATCTAGGGAGAGAACACCCCTGCGCACAACTGTAAGCAGGACCCAATGGTCTTATTCCATAGTCATAGGGTAATAATGATGTTGAAACGTGGATGGAAAATAACCATCTTTCACAATTTATTTTGGCTTGTAAATATGGTCGATATCATGATGTACTTCACGGTATATTGATACACATGTTTAACACATATCCCGATGCATTTCGGGCAAGGCCCTTCGTCAGGGGATCAATCTACAGAAAAAATCAAAAAACTACATTATAATCGCTTGTAGATCAGTGCTACATGAAACAGTCCGAAAAACGGCAAAAATATTCTAAATAAACGTGGTACATGCAACAAAAATAACGCGGGTGACCGCCTTGTCCGTAATCCATAGAAAGTATAGAGTGTTTGTGATCACCGAAAAAGTGCAGGCAGGGTCAAAGAAACGGCGTGCTGAGTCGGGTAATGACCCCTTGCGTAAAAACCCATAGAGAGCAAACCAAGAAACATACGTGAAAATGGCTCGTGAAACTAAAAGAGTCTATCAAGCATAATAAAGCCCCGGTGAGGGTACTTACATGTGTACCGCTACGTTTGGACTCAGCCGAGTTCCAAAAAAACGATCAACCACCGTGTCTAAAAGCATAGACATAAAGGAAGGTACCGGGTGACTAAACACAAAGAAAGGACATGCATAAAAGAAATAGAGAAATGTGTGTGGATTTTAGACGCCATGATGGAACGTGTAAGAGTCAAAGAGTGAATGTGTGAAACCCAAGTGGTGGTAGACTAAAACAGGATCCAATAAGGTTAGAAATGCAAACAATATGATTATAAATAACAAAGAAATTCAATGCGATCATTAAGTCCATTAGGGACCATCGTGGATAAATAACGGATCCAATAGTTCTCACGCTTGAGAAGCGTGTTCTTGTTGTTTGGTGTCTGCTGGACTTGTTCCAAAATTTGGAACTTGAGTTGTGCCACTGTATGTCTGTTCTCCATGAAGTGGGTGGCGATGGTGGATTTCACCGTGAGAACTATTGGATCCGTTATTTATCCACGATGGTCCCTAATGGACTTAATGATCGCATTGAATTTCTTTGTTATTTATAATCATATTGTTTGCATTTCTAACCTTATTGGATCCTGTTTTAGTCTACCACCACTTGGGTTTCACACATTCACTCTTTGACTCTTACACGTTCCATCATGGCGTCTAAAATCCACACACATTTCTCTATTTCTTTTATGCATGTCCTTTCTTTGTGTTTAGTCACCCGGTACCTTCCTTTATGTCTATGCTTTTAGACACGGTGGTTGATCGTTTTTTTGGAACTCGGCTGAGTCCAAACGTAGCGGTACACATGTAAGTACCCTCACCGGGGCTTTATTATGCTTGATAGACTCTTTTAGTTTCACGAGCCATTTTCACGTATGTTTCTTGGTTTGCTCTCTATGGGTTTTTACGCAAGGGGTCATTACCCGACTCAGCACGCCGTTTCTTTGACCCTGCCTGCACTTTTTCGGTGATCACAAACACTCTATACTTTCTATGGATTACGGACAAGGCGGTCACCCGCGTTATTTTTGTTGCATGTACCACGTTTATTTAGAATATTTTTGCCGTTTTTCGGACTGTTTCATGTAGCACTGATCTACAAGCGATTATAATGTAGTTTTTTGATTTTTTCTGTAGATTGATCCCCTGACGAAGGGCCTTGCCCGAAATGCATCGGGATATGTGTTAAACATGTGTATCAATATACCGTGAAGTACATCATGATATCGACCATATTTACAAGCCAAAATAAATTGTGAAAGATGGTTATTTTCCATCCACGTTTCAACATCATTATTACCCTATGACTATGGAATAAGACCATTGGGTCCTGCTTACAGTTGTGCGCAGGGGTGTTCTCTCCCTAGATGGGGGAGCTGCTTCTTTTAATCTTCAGACCATGGAAGGGGATTCGGTGTATCTTTACAAGTCAATGCTACCAAAGGTTTGGCCAGCAAAGAAAAATTCGGTATCCATTGTCTGCAGTAGGATGTAATACCCAAGAAAGCACGCACTTCTCTCTGTGTCCTTGGCACACTAAATTTTGCAATTGCCTGAATTCTTTCTGGGGTCAGTTTCCTTCCCTCCTTCGATAAGAGATGACCTAAGTAGGTCACTTCTTGTCGACAATATTGCAATTTCGAAAGGGACACTTTGTGATGCAAATCGGACAAATGACGCAACAACGACAATGTTGCTTCTCTACAAATCTCCTCAGTATCTGCAGCAACTAGCAAATCGTCAACGTACTGAATAAGGGTAGCGCCATCAGGTAAAACAATCGTATCAAGCTGTGTTTTTAAAGCCTGACTATATATCGATGGACTTTCACAGTAGCCTTGGGGAGCGCGTTTGAACCGGAAGCTTCGGCCTCCTAAACTGAAGCCGAAAATATCCCTACTCTCCTCTGCAATCGGGATGCTGAAGAAAGCATTCTTCAAGTCAATCACCGAGAACCAAGTCGCGGAAGCTGGAATCATAGTCAATAGGGCAGTGATATCAGGAACGACTGGAAATTGCGGCACAATGATTTTGTTCACCTCTCTAAGATCAATCACAAACCTGTAAACAGGTGACTGAGAAGGGTCAGTACGCTTCAAAACAGGCAAAACAGGACTATTGCAAACGTTGCCTCTTGTCTCCTCAATTACATCTTTTTCAATCAAATCATAAATGATCGCTAGTAACGCTTTCTCACCTTCACTAGAGATCTTATATTGGGGAATGCGTGTCATTTTAACATTGGCTTTCAATGTCACAACATATGGCTGTATTTCCAAAAGACCCACATCATTAGGACCAGTAGCCCAAAGAATATCAGGAAGAAGCGACAATTCTGTTGGGATTTTATCCTTCGACAAATACATTGGGGAAACCACTTTCTTGCCCAGTGTAAGTTGTACTCCCGAAGGAGAACAATACAATGTTGCATACAATCTTTTCAACAGATCCAATCCTAACAAGTTCTCACCACAACCTGTCATCAGAATAAGGGGTGCTTCAAATTCACAAGGTCCAACAGAAAGGGACATAGGACTAGAAATCGGGTTCCTAACCGGGGCGCCAGAAAAACCTACTGAAACATTCATTTCGCCAGACAAAGGTGCGCCAGGGAGTTTAGAGTGCATAATAGAACTCTTTGTAGCACCAGTATCCAACAGAAAAGGCTCTGACACACCTGATGTAATCACCTCAACATATGGTCCACTCTGATCTACTGGAACTGAAACAACTCCCTCTCTTTGTCTATGGCTGTCCTAGAAATCATTACTTCCCATATTCTCATCTTCTGCATAGTAGTCATCAGCATAGTACTGAGGCGTCCTATCAGACGCGTTATTCTGCTGATCAAAACTATTCATCGAATTCTGTGGCGGAAAAGAACGCACGTTCTGGGGGAAATTTCCACGTCCTCTACCTCTAGGCGCTTGTGGAGTACCTCAACCTCGTGCGCTAGAAACACCATTCATACGCTGTAACAAAGCAGGGCAGCTACTTGTAAAATGGCCCTCCTCTTTACAATATGCTCATTGATTAGGGCCTACAGGAAAACGTGGTTGAGAAAACTCGGACCTTTGCGAGTTTCTCTGAAACTGCTGAGGCTGCTGATAATCACGCTCGTTACTACGAGGCGGATACGCCTGTTGTAAAAGAACCTTCGTCTTCAATTCTTTAGTTTTCTTGTCTGCTCTATCCTTTTCATCCTTGTCTCTGTTTTCATAATACTGTGCCGTAGCTAATATTTGTGCTAAAGAGGAAACGGCCTAAGAACTCTCTGAATCTTTCAATTTCTTACACAACTCGGGAAGCAAATTATGTACGAACTTGTCAACGAACAGCCGTTGACCACCTTCTGTACTCATATCTTGACCGCTGTGGTCAATAAATGTCTCTTCAAACCTAGTGAAGAAATCGGACACGGTTTCCTCTTTCTTCTGCTTACATGCAGACAATTTATCCCAATTTACACGCATCGCAGGCATTAAAGTCTTCATATAAGTAACGATCTTGCCAGGAAGTTCTGCAACTAAAGGCTCAGGTTTAGCACCACCAACTTGTCAGCCATCTGCAGCAGCAATATTAACCCAGGTATCACCTAACTCTTGCGCATGATCAGTATGACGAATCAATCCCCATAAAGGCTGTGGGACCACATTTCCAAATAACATGTCTATATCAGCTAGATTCATAACACATGAGTCTGCAGTCTGAGATAGTTCCTTATAATACCCTGCTGGGTTTTTACGAGGGTCCGGTAAAGTCTGCTTAAGAGCCAGAACTTCAGCTCGCTTCCAAGGAACATGTACAAAAACACGCTGAAAGTGTGCTGGCACAGCATCGACGTGATTAGCGACATCAGCTGCAACGGCATCCTTCCATACCGGAGGAACCTCTCTCATTGGATATTGTCTCGCTTTCCTCCTAACAGAGGAATCATGTTCAAACAATGACCGAGAAACACCCTCACTCCTAAACGACAACAATGTCGCAACTGCTTTTTCAACATCGGAACACACAATCGTGCCTTTTGCAAACTCGTACCGTGCACGACACAGCTCAGGTGGATTGCATTCTAAATCATTTTCCTCCAATTCCTCACAGAGAAAAACACACATTTTCTCGAAAACGTATCTCTGCTTCGGTGCTTCCCACTGATGGAAGACATCCATAACAGAATCTAGCTCATATCTTGTGGGGTCTGTAACCCATTTGTGTGCCAAATAATTCAATGTTTACCGCTCTCTAGAGTCGGGCATTTGACTACGCAGCTGTTTGTGTGTTGAAACAGGGGTCATACTTGTTGCCCCAAAAAGAGGATACAGAAGACTAGCAACTGTATCAGTCATTCTCTGCCGAACGGAAGGAGAAGTCGACGAAAGAACAGGAGGAAAAGCAGAGTGAGGCAAGGCAGATGCAGATGCAGACGCAGTAACAGGAGGAATATCAGAAGAGGTAGTAGATGCAGTAGGCAAAGTCGTAGGAAGTACAGGGGGAGCAGGTAGCAAAGTCGGCGGCCCCTGAGGAGGCTGCGCCGTAGCAGTAGGAGCCAACTGAAGAGGAGCTGGCGGTTGTGGAAGAACCTGAGGCAAAACAACCGGAGGTTGCACAACTAAAGGTTGCGGAGGTGCAGTAGCACTCTGCGCATAGGGGGGTGGCGAATTCAATAAGTGAGACATTAAAGGGTCTTTCTCAAGTTCTTTTGCTGCATCTTGCTGAAGAGGTGGCAAAACTGGGTAGCATTTATTGATCGCCATTTTACGTTGCCTGTGCAACTGCTCACTCACTTGCTCTTCTTCGTTATCTTTATACTGCATAGCAGCTTGCATTATCGAGATACCCTTTTCTCTTTTATTTTTCTTTGCTAATTTAATTTCTTTCTGTTTGGCTTCCTTTCGCCATAGGCGGAAAGAGTCAAACATCGCCGGCCGGGCTTTCTTCTTAAAAAGTCTAACCTCTATATTATCTAATATCTCTGTGTCAAAACTACCATATTGGGGCCATTTTAAAACACCATCCTTCCTGGTGTATCGGATCCATACTTCATTATATGTGATGGGGCCCACGCCATGCTTCACATAGAGCTCATAGGTTGGAGTTCCAATCGGAGGAACCAGACACGAGTCCTCCAATCGGGAATCCCTATTACAACCAAGACAAAACAAGTTTCCAAGTCTGCTAAGACCAAGCATCTTCGCTCTCTAGTCTAGCTTCAAACTTCAAAGGATTATCGAAATACGATAGTCTCGTAAATACACGAGTCCCTCGGCTTTGGTACTTGCAAATTCCAAATCAAAGATCCAAAGGGGATACCCAAACTAAGAACCAAACTAAGGACTGGGAGACACTCCACTCATACTTAACTGAGGTATCGATGACGTCACCAGAAGACTCGTCTATCGTTTCGCTCTACAAATCATCAAAGGGTCCAAGACAGGGCGATAGTCAGGGCAGCAGTCCTTCGTAGCCGTCGGAAAGCGGGGAACCTCGCAGTAAAGACTTTCGGACCACGACGACATACAGGGGTCGATGAAGTGGTTGGCCTTCCTCCAGAATTTTCACACGAAGCTCCTCACGAACCTCTGGCTTGGACCGGTACCGCTGAAATCGCCCCACGTTGGGCGCCAACTGAAGTACTAGGTTTTTAAGAACCCAGCGGTACCAGGGAACACACCCTAAGATTTCGAGTCCTTCCTGTCCCAGACTACAGAAACACAGAGTCTTCTTGGTGAAGTCAAAGATCGAATTTATTGGCTGCAGCCAGTAACAGGTATCCTAGAAGTACAACACGGTGTATATTCTCAGGAGACTGCTCAACTTACAAAGCCAGCCATCCCTTTTTATACAAAATATTATGCTTTAGGCAAACATTCCTTATTTTACAGTTGACCATTCACATATTTTCACAACAAAGAAAAAGCAGAATCATGATGACAAGCCCATTTTTCAGTTCGCCCAGCCCATAATCAATTTCCCGGCAAGGCCCAATACTTTCATCAGATATCGAACGGACCCCTAATAAAATCGGGCACCTCCTCCTCGTAAAGCAGGCCATAAAGCAAGAAACAGAGACAGGTGTGTGTAAGATTAGGCATAGTTGTGTGCGATGAAAGGTTTATGGCATGCGGCACCTTGATCCTAATCTCGGTCAGCCACTGGGAAAGGAACTGGCCGAACAGGTTTGGCTTCGGGCAGTGGAGTCAGCTTGCCCAGGTCACATAGAAGTCAACTAAGGGTGTACGTGTCCCAAAAGACTTATTCGGCCTTAATCATCGCCTATGTGAGGGCAACCAAAAAATGGCTCCTATATGCAAAATGGAACCCGAGGGTTCAGAACGGAATCCTGATTTCAGGACGATCTCGCCACTCGAATACGCCGAAAATGCTTGTATATAGTATACTCGTCATTCTCGGTCTGCTGATACCAAAATCGTCATGATACGACGAGGTTTATGACACGGGTCCAGAATTTTCAGTACTACAACCCGTCTTACAGCTCTCACCAAATTCTCCCACTTACATCGCCCATGTGCCCCCACACCACTGTGCATGTTCTGTTTGTTCCTTCGTTCACATTGGCTAGAATCTTCAGTATTTTAGCTAAAATAGCAGATGCATGAATATGCCAAAAATGCCCTAATCTACCTTTGGATTTCTGCTCAACTAAAATAACATTGTCTTTCTTGCCAACCAATTTCTGAATGCTTTATACAACTGTATTTCAAAAAAAAAAAAATTTTAAATCACACTTTTGACAGAAAAGTATTTTCAAGAGCTTGAGACTAAACAAGTATTTCACATGATGTTGTTTCCTTTAGTTCCTTTTACTACACTTACCTTTCCTGCTTCCAAAAATGAGTGAGCCTCTTTCAGAATACACTAAGAGCAGGGCCTCTGGAATCATAGAATACTACAGCTGTAACGTTTTCTGCGTACATTTGGATTTGCTGCATTTGCCATACAACACATCATCTGCGGCATAATTTGAAGATATAGATTAAAGTGGCATAGAGTAAAGTGGCATAAAGTAAGGCGGCATAGAGTAAAATGGTATAGAGAAGAGTGACATAGAGTAGAGTAGCACACAGTGGAGTGACTTAGAGTGGAGTGACATAGAGTGGCATTGTGTAGAGTGGAGTGGCATAGTGTGGCGTAGAGTAGAGAAGATTGGTATAGAGTGGAGTGGCATGGAATGGCGTAGTATGGCATAAAGCAGAGTGAAAAAGAGTTGGATGGTGTAGAGTAGAATGGCATAGAGTGGGATGGAGTACAATGACATGGAGTAGAGTGGCATGGAGGAGAGTAAAGTGACAGACTAGAGTGGTGTAAAATTGTGTAGAGTGGAGTGGTGTAGAGTACAGTGGTGTAGAGTACGGTGGAGTGGCATAGAGTGGAATTGTGTAGAGTACAGTGGTATAGAGTAGAGTGGTGTACAGTGGAGAAAAGTGACGTGGTATGGCTTAGAGGTGTGTACAGTGTAGAGTGGTGCAGAGTGGTAGAGAATGGAGTAGGGTGGTGTACAGTGGAGTGGCATACAGTGGAATGGAGTGGCAGAGAGTGGAGTACTGCAGAGTAGAACGGCATCGAATAGAGTGGGGTAGAGTAGTGGGGTGTAGAATAGAGTAGCATAGAGTACAGTGGCATTGAGTGGGGTGGCTTAGGGTGGAGTGGAGCACAGTGACGTTGAACAGAGTGGCATAGAGTGGAGGACATGGAGTGGTGTGGAGTGAGATTGAGTAGAGTGGCATGGCATAGGTGGAGTGGTGTAAAGTGCTGTAGAGTTGAGAGGCGTGGAGTGGCATGGAGTGAAGTGGTGCTGAATCGAGTGGCATAGAGTAGAGGGAGTGGCATTGAGTGGAGTGGAGTGGCATAGAGTGGAGTGGTGTAGAATGGAGTGGAATGGCATAGTGGCATAGAATATAGTGGAGGGGAGTAGAGTGGCATGGATTACAGTGGAGTAGAGTAGAGTGGCACAGAGTGGAGTGGCGTAGAGTACAGTGGCATAGAATGGAGGGGGTAGCGTGGAGTGGCATAGAGTGATGTAGAGTGGCATTGTGTGAAGTGGAGTAGTGTGGAATGGCTTAGATTAGAGTGGCATAGAGTAGATCAGCATAGAGTAGAGTGGCACAGAGTAGGGTGGCATGGAGTGGGGTATAGAGAAGTAGAGTGAAGAAAAGTGGCGCAGAATCGAGTGAATAGAAGAGTGGCACAGAGTCGGATTGTGTAGCGTAGAGAGGCATAGAGTATAGTGGCATGGATTAGAGTGGAGTGAAGCAGAGTTGAGTGAAGCCGTGGAGAGTGTAGTGGCATCAATTAGAGCGGCATAAAGTAGGGGACATAGAATAGAGTGTAGAGTAAAGTGACGTTGAGTGGGGTGGCATAGAGTGGTGTGGAGTGGAGCAGAAAAGTGTAGAGTGGAAGGGCATAGAGTACAAGAGCGTAGAGTGGCACAAAGCATAGTGGCATGGTGTACAATAGAGTGGTGTAAAGTAGAGTGGCATAGAGTAGAGTGCCACTGAGTGGCGCAGAGCAGCCTAGAGAGGTGCAGGGTGGAGTAGAGTGAAGTAGAGTGAAGAAGAGTGGCGTAAGTCAGATTTGAATGGCGTTTAGTGGAGTGCCATAGAATGGAGAGGGCTAAAGTAAAGTGGCATGGAGTGGCGCAGAGTGGAATAATGAAGAGTGGAGTAGCGAACTGTAGAGTGGCATAGAATAGAGTGGGGTAGCTTAGAGGGGAGTAGAACAGAGTGGCAGAAAGTAGAGTGGCATTGAATGGGATGGCACAGTGGGGTAGAGTAGGGTGGAGGGGCACAGAGTGGTATGGAGCGGCATACAAGGGGGGCACAAAGTGGCATAGAGTATTGTGGCATAGAGTAGAGTGACATAAAGTGCTCTAGAGTGGCACTGCGTGGAGTGAATTGGGGTGGCATAGAGCAGATTGGAGTGGAATGTTTTGGCCTAGAGTAGAGTGGCAAAGAATGGAGTGGAGTGGCATATAGTAGAGTGGCATAGAATGAGTGGAGTGGAATAGAGTGGTATAGAGTAGAGTACAGTGGCATAGAGTAGCATAGATTAGAGTGGCACAGAGTAGAGTGGCATAAAGTGGAGTTGGATAGAGTGGAGTAGGGTAGCGTGCAGTGGCATAGAGTGCTATTGTGTGGAATGGTGGGGAGTGGCTGGCATAAAATGGAGTAGCTTAGAGTAGAGCAGCATAGAGTTGAGTGGCATAGAGAGATGTAGAGTGGAGTACAGTGAAGTAGAGTGGTATGGAGTATATTTGTGTGGCATAAAGTGACACTGTGCAGAGTAAATTGATGCAGATTATAGTGGCTTGGAGTGGAGTAGAGTGGAATGGCAGAGAGTGGAGAGTGGAATGGCGTAGAATAGAGTGGTGTAGAATAGAGGGGCACAGAATAGCATGGGGCAGATTGGCACTGAGTATGTTAGGGTGGAGTAGAATGGCATGGCAAGGCATGGAGTGGAATGGCATGTAGTAGAGTGGCATATAGTGCAGAGGTGTAGAATGGCATGGAGTGGCACAGAGTAGAGTGGCAATGGTGTAAAGTAAAGTGGCATAGAGTAGAGTGCTACAGAGTGGTAATATGTGGAGTGGAGTGCTGAAGAATGGAGTGCTATAGAGTGGCACTGTATGGAGTGGTGTGGTGTGGCATCGAGTACCTTAGAGTAGGGTGATATAGGGTAGAGTGGCATAAAGTGGAGTGGTGTAGACTGGCATCGAGTAGAGTGGCATAGAGTCGTGAAAAGTGGAGTAGAGTAAAGTAGATTTAAGAGTGGCTTGGAGTGGAATGGATTGGCATGTAGTGGAGTGCTGCAGTGTTGGAAGGAGTAGAGTAGCATTGAGTAGAGGCATTGAGTAGAGTGGAGTGGCATAGACTGAAGCAGTTTAAAGTGTTGTGTAGTGGAATAAAGTGGAGTGGTGTAGAGTAGCGGAGAGTGGAGTGCTGTAGATTTGCACAGAGTATGGTGGCTTAGAGTAGAGTGGCGTAAAGAGGAGTGACATTGTGTGCAGTGACGTGGTGTACAGTAGAGTGGAGTATGGTGGAGTGGAGTGACGTAGAGTTGAGTAGACTGGAATAGAGTGCAGTGGAGTAGAGTAGAGTGGCATACAGTAGAGTAGCGTAGAGTAGAGTGGCATAGAGTGGAGTAGCATTGAATGGGGTGGCACAGATGACGTGGGTAGAGTGGCATGGAATACAGTAGAGTGGAGGGGCATAGAGTGGTATGGAGTGGGATAGAGCAGAGTGGCACTGAGTGGGGTGGGGTGGAGTATAGTGGTGTGGCAAGACATGAAGTGGAATGGCAGTGAGTAGAGTGGCATGGTGTAAAGTAGAGTGGCATAGAGTAGAATGGAGTAGAGTGCCATAGAGTGATATTGAGTGGAGTGCTGTAGAGTGGCACTGTGTCTTAGAGTACTGTGACAAATGGTAGAGTGGCATAGAGTGGAGTGGTATAGACTGACATCTAGTAGAGTGGCACAGTGGAGTAGAGTTAAGAGTGGCCTAGAGGGGAGTGGAGTGGCATATAGTGGGATGCCATAGAGTGGGGAGGAGTGGAGTAGAGTGACATTGAGAAGAATGGCATGAGGTAGAATGGAGTGTCATAGAGGGGAGTGGTGTAAAGTGTCCTGGAATGGTGAGGAGTAGAGTGGTGTAGAGTTGAGTGGTGTAGAGTGGCACAGAATAGGGCACAGCGTAGGGTGGCGTACACTAGAGTGGAGTAGCATAGAGTGGAGTTGTGTAGAGTACAGCGGAGTGGCTTAAAGTACAGTTACATAGAGTGGAGTAGCATAGAGTACAGTGGGGTAGAGTAATACGGCTGTGGGTGTAGCATCAATTGAGATGACAGATAAGGTGAAAGCAACATAAATAAGAAGCTGTAGGCCTGAGTTAAAAGTAAACAAGAATTGGCAAATGCGATAGGTCACACCTACTTGAGGTATTGGCTTTGTCAATGTTTTTGCCATGTTGTAAAACAGCACGGCAGCTGTGAAGCATGGCTGCATGCTTAAAAAAAAGCGATACAATGTGGCTGGTGCTGGCTGCATCATAACGCTTTTTATTGCGAGTGGCGATACGGAAGTAGAGCAGAAAATAAGGTAGGTGGGGAACAAAACGTGCTATGACGTAGACAGCAGTGTCCATGTCATAGCTCCTTTTTATGGCGAGTGGGGTAGGGGGCAGATGGGAGGGGAATGCAACTCGAAAAAAAGAAGGGATGAGAACAAGCAACAATTGAAGAAGGGAGTGCAGCTGTGTAGTGCTGCAAGCAAGCAAGGTTGGCAAGCATGCTAATGTGGGGAAAGCACACAAAATAAAATACAATCATTTCTGAAATATATTTAATTCTACAGTGGTAGAGTTGCACTGTATGTCCATAATCCCCCACAAGTAAGTGACTGGAGGTCCAGCAACAAAAAAAACAGTTAAACTGTAAATGCTGCTCTCCCCTTTAGTAGAGACTGGTGAAGAGTTTATACCAAGTGATGCATCAGCTTGCCAATGAAGCCCTGTGAAAGGAGCCCGTTCGTACTATGTATATTAAAAACAGGTTCGCCATGGAGCACTATGTCACAGGAAGTCAATGGGCACTAATTCACCAGAAGGCCAACAGTGGTGGAAGTTACATCACACAACCTTTAGGCTCTTGTGGGATCACAGACTGACCCCCAAATGCCACCATCATTCACACCACAGATACTTGTTTGCTGCCGAGTTGCTATGGAGCGGCAAGAAACAGAAATTGTATAAAGTAAACTGGGTCCATTTATTTTCAGCTCACTGCCTTCAAAGTTCAGTTTTGAAGTGCACAGATTAACAAGTGGCACTTTAACTGACTAGATATATGTTTGACTGACAGCACATCAGAGACCTCTCCCTCTCTGATTCCAATAATTGTTACTGATGCATAGGAAGACCCTGGCATAGCCAAGGGCCATTGAAGAAGTGAGTCTATCTGGTTAGCTTACTCGTACCCAGTTTTTAGCAGGTTTATCTCCTGGTGTTTAAAGGGATAGAAGATTAACTGGAGTAGTGGAAGTCGTGTGTCCAGGATGGCCACTGCAATCTATGCTCAGAATATTAAACAAACCACTTTAATAGAAAAGGTCTGGAAACTGTACCATAAACCCAACCTAGGCAACAATGCCTGTCAAATGTAATTAGCCTCACTAATTCATGGTGAACTCCCAAAAGAAAACACCCACTCCATCTAAAAAACTCTTACCGCTTTCAACTCTCCCTTCCCACCCACCTTTGTGACATTATTCCTGGCCATCAGATGTTATCGCAACCTTCTATTGTTACCATGATCCCTGCCATCCCTTTGGTCCTTGGCGATATCACGGACCTCTCTGATCTTGGCTCACAACCTCTTCTTGACCCCCTCCCATCCAACAAATGTCTTCTTGTCATGCCAACCAGGAAAACTCAGGGGTGTTTTCCTGCCCCTCCTATAGGAGAAACACCGCTCGCAAACCCACCTGCTATTAATTGCACAACCTCTATCCCAACAGCTCTGCAATCCTCAAATAGAGTTCCAAGATATAAAATTCATTACCCAAGATGGACAAATGTACACCATCTTGCCTGAAAAAGGAAATATCCTCTTGGAATATCTCTGAGTGTTTCAAGACTGAAATCCCCATAGAGCCACAAAAACCTCTCGTCCTCTGTTTCTCAATAGCACCTCTCCAAACTCTGTGGAATCAATGCCGTCCTTTAAATATGTGTGTCAGCCCAACATTTTGTTATCCTTTCCAAATCTAATTTCATTGCCTTCAACAAACCAATACCCAAAAGGCTACAAGATCATTTCCCCTAGAAAAATTACCAATAGTCCAGGGCAATGTCTCCCTGCCATCTGTCTAGAGAACATCCTGAATAGCTCACCCCATTTCATCCCACTTTTCCCACTCCACCAGAGAATAACCATCGCCCTGTCTAAACCAAGCTGTCTGCTGAAAAACCGGGACTCCGTTTGCTTTGCCGCCCAACAAACCAAGGAATGTCCCACAATCCAAACCATAGATATGCCAGTGTGTGGCCCAGCTACGTAACTTAGAAAAGAACAGATAGTTAACACACCCTCAACTGAATAAATGATTCAATCCAACCCAACTAAACGACGCATGCAACACTTGTAGAAATTAGATTTCCATCTTCCCAAACTCTTTACCATATCCTCTGGAAGGCCCAGCTGTTTGGCTGCAGTAGTGTCTCCAATACAAAAGGAATGTGTCCCAAAATCTATGGGGCGTATACACAACCGACCCAATGCATGCCTTCAAATGCCCAGGACTTGAAATGCTGTCAGCCGAGTCCTGCCCTAAAAAAACACACTACAATTGTTCAAAAGTAAACCAGCAATCTACCGGGCAAGAAGGAGGAGCACTCTTCTTTTAAATTCCCTCTTGACCTCTACGAAAATGATCTGATTTACAATGAGTCATCCAAATCCTAATCTCACCATCTCCAATGGCCACTTTGGAACGCAGCATCCCAGGTCTCCCTTTCATCCCCAACAGTTCTGAACTTTGAAATGCTCCATGGAAAAGCCAACCATACATAAAGAAAAGAATGCCACCTCCTATGCAGAAAAACAAATTGCATCCAATTATTTGATAATGTCACAGAGCAACTTACCGTAGATCGGACTCCTCCTGTCCAATGAGCCCCACTCTCCCTAGTCCAACCAGATAATATCCTTCTACAAACCTCACTCTCCATCAGGTAATAACCCTAGAAACACTTACTGTAGAATGACACAACTGCCATCTTACCAGATATTGTTACATCTGAAAGACCCCACTCAATCTGCCCCATGATAAACTGCACCGCATCTTTGCTCCGAAGCAGAATAGCCGAAGGGCCTACCTCCATTCAGCAGGCCCCTGAATGTATACTTTCAATTCAAGCTTTTTTGTCAGTCCGTTGAGTAGAAATAGCTAATGAAATCTCAATCAAGTCCAAAATTCTCAGTTGCCCAGCCTTCACAAAACCCAAGGCATCCTGGTGTTCACCTGGTTTGCTCCTGGCACCCAACACGGAACCTCTGCCACTGTGACCGAGATAGCGCATCCGCTATATTATTATTCCCAACTGGGATATATTTCTCCTTAAACAAAATGTTGAATTTTAAATAACCCAGAAGGAAGATCCTTAACAAGTTCAAAACCTTCTCATCTTTCACCTTCTGTGAATTTATGAGATTCACAACTGTTTGGTTGTCGACATGAAACATCACCCTTCTGTTGGCCAAAGACTTACCTCCTAAAAACATGGCCACCACCAAAGGGAAAACCTTCAAAAAAGTGATGCTTTGTTTTTGTGGCAACTATGATGTCGGCAATTTTTCCGACATCTAATGGCCATCCCATAACCAGCCAAAAATATGGGCACCTGCAGCATCAGAAACATATTTGCACTTGCCACAACCAAATCTTGTATCGTAGCCTGACACACTTGTAACGCCTGGAAACACTCCCCAGACCACCTTTCCCTACCAACAAAAAATCATCCAAATAGTGCATCACATGCCACACCCCATGCCACACCCCACTCCTGAACTGGAAAAACCACTGCAAAAAAGTATTAAACATCTCAAATAATTATTGTTACTACAAAAATAGCAGGACTGCGTATTGGACGAATACGCACTTCACAATATAGGCACTTTAGTCCCCATATACCATCAGTAAGTGTTGGCAAGTTTCGGCTGGCTAGCTTGCAGTACCACATACAACCCCTAAACTGACCAGGGTAACAGATATTGTCTGCAACCTTGAACCCGGCACTTTGATTCCCAAGGAATCATGGAAACAGATCTAACCCTTTCATTAGACACCCTTGCATGCCCAAGGTAAACACAAGAAAGATCAGTGGCAGCTACTCCGCTTCAGCTGCAAGCTGAATACAAAAAATAAAATGATAATAACGTTTGTTATTATCATTTTCTTTTTTTGTATTCAGCTTGCAGCTGAAGTCAGGTGGGCGGGGCTGGGCTCTCCGTGTCACAGGGGGAGGAGTGGTGGCAGAACCTAAAGTAAGTATGACCCTTTGGCCAGCCGTCTTGGGCCGGACAAAGCGTCCTGCGCACTCTGCAGGTTCTCTACCCAGGCTGCTTTCCAGCCTGGGTGGAGAACATGCACAGCCTGCCAACCCCTGTCCAAGTGCCAAACCACGGTGCTCAGATCAATCAGAACATTGCTAAGGCAGCGTTGTGATTGGTCAGGGGATTCTGGGAGGCTCTGTGCTTCCTGCCAAGAGGAGGGCAGAGAAAGGAGAGGCGGTAAAGAGGTAAGTGCTATTTTCTCTTAGTATTACCCCCTCCCTCTTTCCTCCTCCCCCCGCCCCACCACCCTTGGTACTGAGAAAGATACAAAAAAGCATTTTCAAACATTTATTGAAATTATTGCATTCTTGCAAAGAAAGCTTGAGCTGCGATTATTAGAAAGATGAGACATGCTCCTGTATTCAACATTATTAGAATGGTAAACAATATGAACAATTCAAGTTAATTGTTGCTAATATTTGACTTTGTATCTGTATCTAATACTATACTAAAATGAGCACAGCAGGAGTACCCTCTGCCAGATCAATTGGGTTAGCCTAACCCCCATACCCTAGTCTAAGGCATCAGGAAGCTGGGTAAGTATATAGTTTACCCTTCCTTAGAAGGATGGAGGTCGGTGTCAGCAGGGCTTATCTCAGTCACAGAGATTCTGTGATAATTCCAGTGTGTAAATGCTCCTCTAAATAAGTATAGCACTGGTGCTGTTAATATAATAAAACTCTCTTAATTTCACACTGTGACAGAGGTGCAGAACAGCCACATTGATTTGTCTAGCAAAAGCAGAATGTCTCCTAACAAACAAAAAACTACTATAACAAGGACACAGCGTTCTGATTGTTCGTCCCTGAACAGAATGTGTAGATTACAGGGCGACACTGACTACCAGGAAAAAGGCATAAACAGAGTATTCTTGTGTTACATGAAGGGTCAGCGTTAGAAAAACATGCCAAATTAAAAATGTGGATCTGAAATGGAAACTAGGCTTCAGGCCTCACTACACCCTCCAAAAAGAAAATACGAGCATTGAAAGCAATATAAAGAGTCCTAAAATACATATTAAAATACTTTAATAATTCTAGCTGAAACTAAAAGTCATTAAAAATGTGTCAATCAAAAAAATGAGTGAAAGCAATAAAAAAACAAATAACACCAATTTAAAAATCAAAAAGCCAAATTAAAAGAGACTAGGAGGCATCGGAAGTGCAGGGCTGTATCTCTAAAACTTGTACCATGTCCATACTGTCATTGGGGTCTAGGAAGGAACCTGCATCTGCAGGCAACAGATCCACAAAGGCCTAAAGAGCAAGTTCTAAAGAACTAGTATGGCCAATACCAGCCCAATCAAAAGACATCGGTGCTGGTAGTGCAGCCTCAAAAAAAGTAGAACCAGTCACCAAAGAACCTGGAGCAGAAGAATCCATTCAAGATGGCAGCTCAGAGAAAGCAGCTTGCAGCAACTGTAATAACATGGGGCAGCACTGGACATGTACCCTCAACAGATACAACAGCGGATTCAGGTCCATAATTTGTGCCAATTGCGTAGCAAGGCATAAGTCTAGTGCATACTCAAAAGAGCACTACAAGCAGTGAAACATGGGCTGTATATTCCGAAACCACATGGGTCAGAAAGACAAAGCCCAATTCTCATTCAATTTTTGTAACAAGGACACTTACACAAAGTACTGGACTATACATTCACTACACTGGAGAACGTGTGGCAGTTCCATCTTCATTTAACCTTGTTGAGAAACCTCCATTGCGGAGCAACAAACAAAGAACCAAAATAGCAACAATCAGGAAAAGCACAAGCAGGATGCCTCCAAAAGTTCTTGACAATAGAGAATGTATAAAAGACTGAATCACTCCAAGTACAGTCTGAAATGCAGAAACGAATCCAGATCCAATTGTTCTAAAAAAAGTGTACCACTCCAGAAGCATTCAAAATGGGTTGAATAAGTTCATCGAAATACAGCAGCAAGTGAGCACGCAAGAGCGATTGTACTTCTGTGGAATACCGAGCTAGGCTTTTGCGTTAGGAACACTTGCCTTGGTGAAAACGTTAAACCCCATTTACGCGTTTCCACTGAGCAAGTGGATGCTCCTTGTGGACAACTGTCAGAATTATTTCTGACAATTCGAAACTCATTTCTGCTTTAGAATATAAATGGGATTTATATGCAATCTGTACAGTTTCACCTTCATTAAAGGTGAGGCATGTATAGCCAGTTGAACCTGCAATTATGCTGATCACTAGATTATTGGTCGTAACACGAGTGTGTAAGTGTTTGAACGCAAGCATGCCTGTTTGTAATGTTCTGAGGATATTTGTATGTTACAGAGTCCAAACTTTGTCTGACAGGATCTGGACAAATTAAATCGTATAATGGTTTGACTCATTGCACATAGTCTGGTATGTATATTGTACCAATATTTAGAAAGCCTAAAGTGATTGTAGCATTTTTTATGTATTTTGTGGGTGTAGAAGAGCACACATTTCTAAGAAGTGTGGCGCATAGCTTTTGTCTTCATTTGAAACTTCATATCCTAAAAAGGATGCTAAGAAAATCAATTTTTTATTTTTTTTAATTAAATTTGTAGCCATGATTGGCAAATATCACAATTAGGCGATCCACTGTATCCAAATTTGGGTTTAAATCATCATCTGTAAGCTAAATGTCATCAGCGTAAGATAACGATCAGAGTGAATTTCGTGCTAAATTGATATTACATGGGCAGGGAACAACCCTGGATTGTTCCTATACCCATGTGGGAGGCGGCAGAATTTTCTCCGGGTCCCTAAAGTGATAAATTACGTCAGATCTCTGCTTTGAGGTGCTGTATTTTGACAGAAAAAAAACGCTTGAAATGTCCAATGTAGGTTTTTATTTTTTAGGAACAATATTGTTGATCAAAGCTATGCTGTGTTAATTTTGTATTGCAAAGTTGCGGGTATGTCTGGTTAAATGTCTATAGTCTAAGACTATGCAATAAGAATGGTTTAGTACAAAAAATATAAACATGGGAGAGATGCAAGAATCAAGCACTCCTTGATATTCTGATTGTGATAGAATTTTCCTAACAGGTCATTTAACTTTATGTTTAATAGGGTTTTGTGGTTGTACTTGTGTGCTGGATCTTAGAGGTATAATGTGATAAGGTAAATCCTTATCCAAGCCTGCTTGACTGTGATATAATACTGGGGCTTGTGCACTAGCCCATTCTGCAACATACGCTTGTTTTATGTCCTCAGGAACAAGAGCAGAAAAAGATGGTGATATTATATCCTCCCCCGTGGGACTTTTGTAACAAACTTAGGCTGCCAATCTATCTCAGCCAAGATAATGCCATAAGTAGTTGTCAAATAAATTCTGACTGAATAGTACTTTCATAGTATGCGATATATCACCCTCATTTGAATGTCAAAAACATAAAGACTATCTGGAGGGCTTAGCCACTGATCTGGAGTTTCAACTTGAATATAGTCATTAGCCGGTCTTGCCACCAGAAACTACCTGAAGTGTCTGGCGAACTATCGTGCCCTCTGCTGTGCTATTGAGCAGGGTTTTCATCCACATCTTGTTCAGAAAAAGTGTCCTGAGTATTTGTGGCATACTTAGTGGGGTTTTTGTTGTGGAAGTTTCTCTTCTTTTTTTTAATGATGATGTCAGAGGAGCGTTGTGAGTCCTTTTTCGGTTTCACGTATTCTTCCTGTCTGTTTTCGCCTTGTACCACTTTCTAGCTTTATGCCTGAAGAGTCCTGAAAGGAACAAGAATGGGGTGTTTCAGAATATTGCTACCTATCAGGCTTTTTATTTGTACCATGGTTATAATAAATTATAAAAAATGTCAGTGGACTTCTATTGAGGAGATCCACTCTGTGTCTTCTGTTTTTCTTTTTCTTTTTTATAATTTTTATCCCAGCATTTTTTAGAAGACTCAGGTGTCTGCTATGGTAGGTGTATCAGATTTAGGGTCATATTTACAAGGAGCTAACACTGATGCAGCGTCATTTGTTTTGCAATCTGTGCTTAACACTGCACCATATTTACAAACTGACACATTGGACCCAAGGCGTCAATTTGTAGAAGCTTGTGTCACACTATGCTTGTGCGAGGTGACTTACCAGGCCTGGTTCCCGAACTAAAAATGCATAGGTCTCCGAAATAATGTTAGGTAGCTTGAGTTCCTAAATCACAGCAGGAACTGTCACAAGACATGGCCATATTGCCAAAGAGGATGCCTCCCATTTTATGTTACTTAACCCCTTCGATGCTCATGACGGAACGGTTCCGTCATGAGCCTCGGTTGGCCTGTGCTCATGACGGAACCGTTCCGTCATGAGCCGGTTGGCTCATTAGAACCTTCAGCACAGCGCGAGAATTCGCGCCGCGCTGAAGGTGTTAAAATCATTGCGTATACCATGGCAAAGTTGCCAATTAATTTGATTCCAAGATCCAGGGCAGGGGCTGCCCCATGTTCATATGGAATTTGTTTAGCACTTCAAGCAAAACTGCAAATGATGGGGTGTCATGTGCTATGGTATATATGGCAGCAAAGATGGTGCCCCAATTGGCACAATCTTCAGATCGGGGAGTCACACCAAACTGAAGAAACATAGTTAGAATTCTACAATTTTCTTGGGGCCCCTAATGGGGAAAGACTGCATCAAGCTGATTTGCTTTTTGTGCTAGCCAAAGTCGGATTTCCTTCCATTTGCTGGGTACTTTACCCATATTGACATTAATAATAATTGGACTGGCACAGCTTGAACAGCCATTGTTGGGACAGTAGTTACTGTACGCATAACAATCTGTATTTGGCATTGATGCAGTCTAATAGAGAGCAAACAGTTGTCGAGAATTTAGTGAGCCTGCATTTGGAAATGTCCAAAACACTCACCGCTCTCCACACCTGGGCACTACCCCTTGCTCTCTGAATCCAATAATGAAATTGGAGCCTCTGCAGCCGTGCGCGGTGCCATCTTGGCAGGCTTTGCTAATGACTTTTCCTCTGCACATATATGCGTGCCTCCCAAGAGAGGACCTTCCCCCTGGTGGCAACCGCATGTCACCGTGGGCACACCCAACCTTGCCTGGCCTTTCCCACCCATCCACTCCTGTATAGATGCCCCTCTACGCCACAAAAGGTGCTGGGTAACCCTACGCAGGCTGAAAGAAGACTCACCCGTCTGCTATGCACCAAAATTCGATTCATGTGGAACCTTGCATTTTCCGCCTTCATCAGGTATGTGACAAAACTTTCCTTCCGCATTTTTTGCTAGATTTACGTAATGGCTGGTACTCCCTTGCTGATACCCTCTTCAGATGTTTTAGCCCACCCAGACTTGTTCGAGAATGCCCTTTTTTATCAGATGTTACCTGACATCACCTTCTAAAAGCCTCAACTACTCTACTAACACCTGCCATGCTCAACCAACTGTAACCACTTATGCAATAGTACTCCAGAAAACGATCCTGGCCGAACTTCGCCCTGCACCTGGGTGTGACGATGGCTAAAATAGCCACCCCCAGCACATCACACAATAAAATTTGCCCACATATACCCCACCCACCCACCAGCTAACCAGTAAAAACCCTGAACGTCGTTGGAGCTCACCACATGCCTGAGAAGCCTGGGGGGAGACCAGGTAAGTCTCCTCCCCCCAAGCCCTCATTGACTTGATGATGTCATATCACATCAAATCTGCACAAATACACATCAGAGTCAGGCCGATATAATTTGACCTGAGCCTCCTTTAGTCGAGCATCCTTTATGTGTGAGGGCGTCTTTATAAGTATAAACTGTGGGGCAGATTCACAGAACTAATCTGAGACAAAATCCTAAACTTACTACTTTTGGTGTTCACAGAAGGCATTTAGTAGTAGTACAGTTAGGACTACTATATTTACTACTACTAAATGCCTTCTGTGAATACCAAAAGTAGTAAGTTTAGGATTTTGTCTCAAGATAGCAGTAGTAAAGTTAGTAGTCCTAACTTTACTACTACTAAATCCCTTCTGTGAATACCAAAAGTAGTAAATTCAGGATTTTGTCCCAGATTAGTTCTGTGAATCGGCCCCTCAGGGCCCGATTCACAGAACTAACTTAAGACAAAATCCTAAATTTACTACCATTTTCGTTTTCACAGAAGGCACTTACTCATTTTGGTATTCACAGAAGACACTTACTCATTTTGGTATTCACAGTAGTTAGGAGTCCTAACTTTAGGACTCCTAAATGCCTTCTGTGAATACCGAAAGTCCTAAAGTTAAGATTTTTCTCAGTTTAGGAGTCCTAAAGTTAGGACTCCTAACTTTACTACCACTAAATTGAGAAAAATCGTAACTTTAAGACTTTCGGTATTCACAGAAGGTATTTAGGAGTCCTAAAGTTAGGACTCCTAACTTCTGTGAATACCGAAATGAGTAAGTACCTTCTGTGAATACCAAAATGAGTAAGTGCCTTCTGTGAATACCAAAATGGTAGTAAGTTTAGGATTTTGTCTTAAGTTAGTTCTGTGAATCGGGCCCTGTGTCATTAACCAAAAATACTCTCCTTTGCACGATTTCTTCTGTAATTGAACTATGTTGTTTACTTGGGAGCCATTCCAGAACATTACATATTTATTAAGGAATGTATTTCATACAATGCATATCTAGTTCCATGGGAATTATCATTGTAACAGGAGCTTCATAAATCAAAGGGTGGCTTGTTTGTTTTGAGTGGGTGGGTGGTGAGGAGTGGAATCTCCGAGAAAATGCGTTACAGGGAAATATGCTAGAGAACAGTGCCCGATTTATTGGTTTTATGATACAGTAGGCACGGCTGCACTATTGGCGCATGTGAATTATAAATTTACAAGCATTATGCCTATACCTGGTATATCCACAATCACACGGTTTCTCGATTACATCGCAGAGCGGCCGGGATTTTGGATCATAACCTAATTCTCTTAATTCCAGATTTAGCAACTCTACCTTAAATTAAATGGGCTGAGACCCGTTTTCGTAGAAAATGTGTCTATTTAGATAATAACTGATGGGCATTGAACGTAAATGTGGCATTGCAGTGCGTGTTCCCAGCAGATATAATCTTAAACAATTGCCAAGGTTTAGCATCTTCTAGTATGCAAAGAACACAAGCGGGATTTCTTATTCTTATTTCTACCTTTACTGAAGAAAAAAGCTTATTATCGGGATCAACTTTAAGCTAAAACATGCACATACGGGGGAGTCCCACGCGCTGGGATTGGTTCTGTTTTACACATTTGTGAAAGGGGAGGAGGGGCGGATTATTTATCAGTTTCACTGCATTTAGAGGGTGAGATTCGATAACGTTGTTTTTTTTCTCTTAAAACTATTTTTTATTACCACCTCATCTCTCTTCCTTGTCCTAGTATTTAAAACAAGCATTTGCAATGCAATAGGCATTTACGAATGGTAGTCATCACGGACAACGGGAGGGAGGGGGTGGCGGGAGGGGGGTTGAGAAGGCATGGGCAAGAGGCGGGCAGGGGCAAGAAGGCACAGACAACAGGATTGCGGGTAAAGGGAGGGGTGAGAAGGCACGGACAAGGGGAGGGAGGGGGGTAGTAAACAAGACAGTAGGAGAATCTCATTGAAGAAAATAATGCTCAGAGTCTAAATAACACGTACAGTGTAACACTCGAAGTAAAGGCGCCAGTCGCCATGGGAGGTGACAAATGAAGAGAAAGCGGTACTAATGAGGGACTAACAACCCTACTGATGAATCAAAAGCCAGCATTTAGGACAGACAACATGGGCATAGGCAAACATTGGCGGAGAGTGGGCGGGGCTTCTATTTGCTACTCGTCTACAGTAAGCCTCACAAAGCAGCGAATGCTCACTGGCTCAGGCTCGACCTAAAAATGGCTAGGTTTACCTAGTACACAGAGATTTCCCACAATCTACCAAGCCTTTTCCTCTATCCACTAAAAGTACTGAACCACTTCCCTGAAAAATATCTCTTGTGTGCAAAAATAATGAGCCGAAGGATCAACAGGTGAGGGAACAGCTTTTAGTGCGCCTCTTCGTTGGTTGCCATCTCACCGAAAATACATCAACCGCTTCTCTTGGAATCTCTAAAACCAATTGTTTTAGGGGGAACCGAGAAAGCACAGGAAAAAGAGGAAAAGGGACAGAAGAGAGAAAACAAGCACTAATGCATCATAAACATATCCTATGATAAAATACAACATATCTCCTCCCTTTATGACACAAAATAACATTAGAAACCCTGAAAAACATTCCAAGAGGGTTAGATCTTATGTTTTCTGCTACTGTGGCAGAATTTGTTTGGGATTTAGTAGCCTCTGAAGCTCCCAAAAGCTGTTCACCCATAACTACACAATCCAGGGGAAGCACTTGTTTGGTTGAATTAGGTTCAGTGTCCCTTGATGTACATTGAGGGATTTGGAAATTAAGTGATTCATCCCCATTATTTGCTGTTATTCGCATTTTCTTCCAGAGTCGAAGGGCATACTCTTCTCTTATTCCAGCATTTATCATCCTGGCTTATAAGACATTTCTCATTGACCTGACTATTCTTATAGCCCTAAAGTAATTACTCTTACCGTTCACTTGTCTCTTGGGAATACAAATCCTGACTAGATCTCCCACACAGAAGACCACAGTAGTGGACTTATGTAAAATGCTATATCTGAACCTGTTTTTCTTTTGTTATTTGGCAATGCTACATTGAATAGCAGTTAATTTTTGATTGATGCAGGAATTACTACTACTCTGGAATCCAGCTTTTAGCTACCATAGAACAAGGTTGAAAGAAAGGTGGATTCCCTCCAACAACCAGAATGGGGATACTCTGGTAAGAGAGATGGGTGTTATTCAGTGAGTCCACAATCTTTTACAGATGGACAAGACATATGATTTTCTGCCTATAAGTGCTAATTGAACCTTCCTTGAGGTACCTATTGAAATGTTAAACCTGCCCATTGCATTGGAGATCACATAGGGCTGTTCGGGTGTGTCTTAAGAGAAGGTGTTGTAAGAATTCCTTTATTTCTCTGGAACAAAACTTGACCCCATTGTCAGTAACTAGAGTTTCTGAGAACCCTTCACTACTGAACACTTCCATTAGAAACTCCAGCACATCAGTTGATGTAACCCTGTTCGTGAATTTGGTCTTAGGCCATTTGGAGTGATAGTCTACAAGTACCAATGCAGATTGTATGTTGAATGGTAGATTTTTTAAATCTACTTGTGTAAATTTGGGTCTGGCACGCCCATGAGAACAAAGGGACCATACAAATTGTAAAACAGAGAACACAGTATATATGATCACGTGCCCCTGCAAGGCCAAATACATTGACATGACCACTAGGAAGGTGAAGGTACGAATAAGTGAGCATAGGAGCACAATCAGACAAGCAATCACGGCTACCAAACCTGCTGCCATTTTAATGAGAAGGGGCACACAAACAACCATCTGGAATGGACCATCATTGAGAAGGTAAAAGTTGGTATTAACGTATCAAAAAAACTACTAGAGAAGGAACAGCGGTGGGTCTATAGGTTGCACACATCCAGGGACTTAACGACTCCATCCCTTAGAATCAGCTGAACCAACCCAGATTGAGGGGCACTAACAACTCAGGCTCCCCATAACACTAGAAAGATGATAGTTGAGAATCAACTGAATAAATCCAGATAGCGGGGCATGAACATCCTGGGTAGCGCTTTGAGGCCATGAGAACGCTTCAGGCATGAGAGCGCTTCGAGGCCAACGAGAGCGTGCCGATGCTAAGGAGAGCGCTTCGAGGCCAACGAGAGCGCTGGCCATTTACCAAGTCACAAAATGTGAAGGAAAATGGCCGTGACTGAGAAAAATTCTGATGGACTAGCCACGGTGGTCGCCAGTGACACAAGTCGGCAGCCGTGTGTGGGGAAAGTCAGAGTCTTGGTCGGAAAGAGACGGAACAAGATGTCCGGAGCCGATATTGAGCGCACGCGGCTTTGGGCGTTCTTAACAGAGAACCAGTGGTATTTAGCGGGTGTGTTTAAGAGTAAGTGGAATGGATCATAGCCGCAAAGACCGTGCATTTATTATCGCGGCTCGAAAATATGAATGGAAGCTAATTATGTGCCAAAGCCGCGTTTCCTCAGTGCATTTTATGCGGATAAGTGCCATGTCTGTCTGGGTATCCTTGTCCTACTGCTGTGTTGCCTAAATGTTAGGGTGACCAGATCTTGAGAAACAAGAAAAAAAGCACTCGCGCGGCAGCAGAGGGGAGGAATTCACTCGCGGGAGAGATAAGTGCGACCAGATGGGCCGCGCGCTCACGCGAGTGAAACTCCTGACGTGAATACGTTTCCCTTGGAAGGCAATGTTACGTGTGCACGTGCTTGGCTGAAAAGCCTAAGCGCTCGGAAAAGGTTGTTTTCCTTTGCAGCGCATGCGCACTGCGAAGTCTCGACCTAAAAAGGAATTGCTTCTTTCCCCGCGCTTGAGTGGTTGAGGCCATGAGAGTATTGTGCCGAGCTTTCATTACACTGGATGGGATACCTTTGGTGATTAGTATTTGATTCAGGAGGAGGTATTCACACCTCTCTACCCTTCCGGCTAGGGAAAGGGATCTTCTACCTTAGGCTAGTATAATATAGACTTTTAAAAGGACCTGAAATGTCCAGACCTATTTTACGCCAAGCTGTGGAAGACCAGGTCAAACTTTTCAAGGGAGGTACCTGGGTTCTGCAATATTTATCTGATGTAGCACAGGCCTTCCATGTTCTTATCATGGGGTGATGAGGGTTCGCCTTGGGAGGTTGAAGATGAGTCTGGCCGCTGAATTCTGTATGGTTTGCAGTCTCTTCAGCAGGTGCAAGGTGATTCCCACATAGAGTGCGTTTCTGTGTTCCAGCTGGCTGGTGACTAGGACTTGAGTGACAGTTTGTCTGGTGTTGATGGGGAGTCATTTGAAGATCTTAGGAAGCATGCGTAGAGTGAGGAAGCATGTGGAGGAGACTGTGTTGATCTGGTTTTTCATGATGAGCTGGCTGTCCAGGATGATGCCATGGTTACGGGCATGGTCTATCGGAGTGGGTGAGGGTCCTAGTTTGGAAGGCCACCAGGGGTCACTCCACGGGGAGCTGTTGTTCTTAAATATGAGCACTTCCATTTTGTCTGTGTTGAGTTTTAGGCAGTTGCCTTTCATCCAGTCAACAATGCTTCTCATGCACCGACAAAAGATGGCCATTGTGGTGCAGGGGTCTTCTGATAGCAAGAGGATGAGCTGGGTTATGACGATGTTGGCAAAGCTGGTCATCTAGGTGTGGATCCGTGTAGTGCTGAGGGACGTGCTTTTAGGGATGCCACAGATTATGTTTTTAGGTTCCCAGGTGAGAGGTGGTAGGCGGATTCTCTGGGTTCTTCCAGTGAGTAAGGAGGCAATCCATTTGAAGGCATCTACTTGGATTCCAATGTGGTGAAGCCGCTTGATAAGTGTGTGTTGTAGGATACAGTGTTGAAAGCTACTGAGAGGTCAAGGAGGATCAGGACTGCCATTTCTCTGTGAGCAAGGAGGGTTCTGATGTCATCAGTGGCAGCAATCAGGGCGGTTTCGGTGCTGTGGTTGGTGCAGAATCCCTGGTAGAAGCTGTCCAGAAAAGTGTGGTTCTCCAGGTGTTCCGTAATTTGGCGGTTGATGGCCTTTTGTAGGACTTTGGCTGGAAAGTGGAAAAGAGAGATGGGACAGCAGTACTTGAGTTTGCTGTGGTGGGCGGATGGTTTCTTGGGAAGGAATTTTCATTCTTACATTCTTCGGGGAAGGTGGCTGTGGTAATGGATGCATTGAAGATGGCGGTGACCTCATTGCTGATCGTCTTGCTCCCGAGGTTGAAGATGCGGTAGGGACAAGGGTCTTGAGTGGATGGAGTTCATGATGGCTGGGGTGTGGTGCGCTGGTCCAATATGGGTGAGCAGGTGGCCGGAGTTTGCATCTGGGAGAGCGAGGAGGCTGAGGATGTCAGTGGCGGTCGGTCAGGGTTCGAAGTTTTGTAGATGGTGGAGATCTTATTGTGGAAGAGATCTGCCAAGGTGTCATAGAGTTCCTGGGAAGGGGTGAATATGTTTTCGGTTTCTGAGCTGTTGTAGAACTCTCTGATGATGTTGAAGACTTCTTTGCAGTGGTTAGAACTGTCTTTGATGCCGTCAGCAAGGCAGCTTCTTTTCATCTCTTTCAGGAGTTGGTGGTATTGAGTGAGGGCAGACTTGAATGTGGCTGGGTCTGTGGTTCCTTTTCATTTCTTTTCCAGTCGCTTGCAGTTGCGTTTTTCTGGTTCTCAGTTCCATGGAATACTAAATGGACTGTTTGGAGGATCTCTTGCATTTGGTGGGCTTGACAGGGGGTGACTCTTTCGGTACATACAGTGATCAAGGCAGAGAAGTTCTTAATAGCCTGTTTTATGTTGGTTGCAGTGTTAGGGCTGAGGACAGTGGGCCACTGGCTCTCTGATACTTTCTTTCAGCTGCGGTGTGAGGTGCTGGGTTGGCTTGGTGGTGGTGCTGGGGATCCTGTGATGGTTGTACTTGACTCTGTAGCTGGCCATGTAGATGGGGGTCAAGTGGGTGGCCTGCGATGTGTGTGGGGTTAGTGACAAGTTGGATGAGGCCGATGTTGTTCATGCTTTTGAGGAGGTTGGTGGTGTTAGTGTTAGTGTTGCAAAGGTTTTCGAGGTGAAAACTGAGGTCTATCAGGAAGATGTAGTGGTTGACGTCAATGGCAAGCAGAGCGAGCAATGAAATCAGGGATGGTGTTGCATAAGCCGGGGCGAGGTCCTGGATGCCAGTAGGCGAGGATGCCTCTGATGGTGGTTTTGCAGTTGGTTTGGAGTTGAAAGTTTAGGTGTTCCATGATCGGGGTGGTGTCATCTACAGTGGTGGTGCAGTGGATGGTTTTCTTTGTGGATGATGGAAATTCACCCTCCTGTTTGTTAATGTGGTCTTGGTGGGCTATCTTGTAGCCATCAGTGTTGCTTAGGCAGTGTAGGGCACGTATGTTATGGGGTTGAGCCAGGTCTCAGTGAGTAAATGACGTCAGGGGTAAGTGATGTGATTGTCTCCCCGATCTTGGTGGCATGCTTGCAGAGTGATTTTGTATTGAGCAGGAGGCAGTGGAGTGGTTCTGATGTGGTTGTGGTTGGCGTGGTGCTGTTTGGTGTGCGTGTGGGTGTTCTGGTGTTGCAGAAGAAGAGGCAGTGCAGGCAGGAGAAAGTTCCTACCATTGATCGTGGAAAGGTATGGCAGGAGTTGTTGTTGGGGAGTGTGGGGTTCAGGACTTGGCGGAGGTGTAGTTGTGAGTAGAGGGAGAGCAAGGGTTCCTGGAGCTGGGCACAGTCCAGGTGCGGACGGGCACATATGGGCTTGCCTGTGACGTGCTTTTGGTGAGCCAGCATCGTGGGCACACTGTGGCCTCCATTAAGTAGGTCCTGGCAGGTAGGAGGCGGTAAGCAGGAGGGGGTTGTGGTGGGAATAAACATCGGGAAAGCAGGCAGCTGGAAAATCAATCAGAAATAAAAACAAAGGTAGTACAAAACTAAGCAAGTTGAACAAAACTGAACACAAATGAGTTAAACAAGGTTGAGCACAATAACAAGTAAACAATAAAAAAAACAGGGAGGCAGCAAAGAAGCAAGGGGGGAGTTGTCACGAAGCTGTCATAAAGGACCTGCTCCTCAGTACTTTCTTGTGTTCCTTTTTTTATGGAGATTTGCATGTCCTTGAACAAATGGTACATCATTCTTTGGAACACTAATGTTGGTGATGATAAGCTGAATGGTATTCTTTTGTACTGGTATACCTCAAATGGGGTAACAAATGCTGTAAGGTGTTGTGACTGTTTTGTTAGTTCAATCTGGTGGTATGCATTATGTAAATCGAAAGTAGTGAATATTGCTGAACCATTCAGCATTGACAAGAGATCATTGACTTTATGGCAAGACAGGAGGCTAGCATTATGCATTAACTTTTATTTACTACTTTCAAGCAGCAAACACTTCAAAGATCCAATTTGGAACATGGTATGACAGTTCTCACAAACTGATGCAATATGGCTATGCACAGTGGATGTGTCAGCTTTGTACACGTCCATCCCTCATGATGAGGGGCTGGAAGCAGCAGAATGGATGCTTTTGAAACATAATTATGATGAGGGCCACAACATATTTTTGTTAGAGTTGTTGCACTTTTGTTTATATCGGATACTTTCGTTGGAAGGACAGTTTTTACCTCCAAAAGACAGGGACCTCTATGGGTTTTACGGGGGCGCCCACATACGCCAATATGTTCGTGGCCAGGTTTGAGGAGACACACATTTTTAGCAATGCCAACTGGACACAGGGTCTTCAGTTATATATGAGGTATATGAATGACATTCTGATACTGTGGAAAGGACCGAAAGAGGGGTTACAGAATGCTCTAGGAACATTGAATAATTGTCATGCCACAATTAAGTTCACATATACCATGAGCACAGAACAGATCAACTACCTGGACATTTGCATAGAGAAGAAAGGGAACAAATTAACAACCAGATTACACAAAAAAGCAACTGATAGGAACAATGCACTACATTATGATAGTTTTCATGCACAATCTCTTAAAAATCACCTTCCGTTGTCTCAGTTCATTAGAGCACGTAGAAATTGTTCTGATGAATCGCAAGGACAGTCTGAAATTATGATGATGAGTCAGGGTTATGAGCAGAGGGGTTACCCTGAAGCAGTGTTAGAGAAAGCAAGACTCAAAGCCTGTTCCATACCTCGAAGTAAACTGTTGGAGAAGACCGTCAAGTCTCCCTTGAGGAGAGAGGTCTTTGTGCTAAAACATTCTACAATAGCTACATCTATCAAGAAATGTATATTGAGGAGATGGGAAATTATAGACCAAGATCCTGATTTTAAACAAGTATTTGTAGACAAACCACTATTTGCGTTTTCTAGATCCAAAAATATGAAGGAGATTCTTAAACAGGAGAAAGGTACCATAGATGCTCGAGGTCTGAAAGGCATGATGAAATGTCAGAATTGTGGGCACTGTGGCAATGTAATGGTTGGTAATAAATTTGCTCATCCCCATACAGGAAAATAAATATTGTTGCGACATACGTCTGACTGTAATTCTAACATGGTAATATATGCAATCAAATGCCCGTGTGGGCTAGTATATACTGGACGAACATCAAGAAAAGTGAAAATACGAATGACAGAGCATAAAAGTTTGATACGCACTGCTAATATCAAATCATGTTTGGCTATGCATTGGAAAGACAAGAATCATACAATTCCCCAGTTGAGATTTACAGTGCTGGAGAGGGTGCTCGAGTCCCAACATGTGGATGCCACTCGCTTTTTAGCACAAAGAGAGACTTACTGGATACGCTTTTTGAAAACTTTGGTACCCGATGGACTGAATGACAAAATCGAAATGATGTGTTTTCTATGAATTCATTGTAATGCAGCTTAAATACATATGTAGTATGTATATTATTGTCTCTTCATAGCTGCCAAGGTTTCAAATTGCTATGTGTGACAATTTCATAATTTCAGTGAAATTATGAGTGACATTTAACGACTATGAGTGACACTTTCTCGGGTACAAAATCAAGCAATGAAGACAAGGGAAACATATAAATATCAGAAATTACACCCATTTGAGCAAAAAAGAAACTCTAAGAAGATCTTTAAATTGCAGTAATCACCTGAAATGGAAGGGTATCGTGGGACCCCGGAGATCCAGCTACTGCTTACTGAGGATACAAATCTTCAAAAAGGAGCACAAAGTGGTTGGGAGGGCTGAGGCTTACTGAGGAGGCCAGTTACAGTGTAACTGTGTACAGTACAGGAGGCTCGGGGTTTGCAAGTCACAGTGTACAAAGGAGGCCCAGAGGTTAGCGATGGCTTGGGGTTTATATAGGAGAGCAGTGTGCAGAGAGAAGGAACGGAGGTTACATTTAAAACGGTTATACAGGATGTCAATATAGACTAAGTATTGAAGGTTAAGGTGTTTACATGGGGCTCATGGCTTTCCTGTGGGTTCTGTAGAAAATACCGGGGAGGCCTGGGCCTGCTTGGTGTACAAAAGACGTCCACGGACTCCACAGCCAGTGCACTCAGAATGGATAGGGGTTACAGAATGACACTGTAAGGTGTATACTGGAGACCCAGGGGGCTGTCTATTGTTCACCCTCTGGACTGCCTTTTGCTGTTTGGCCTTCCCTGCCTGTGCTCCTCTACCTCCCAGGAATTCTCCTTACCAGCAGGGTCTAGGGTAGCTTGCAGCCTTGCTCCTCTGTGCCCATCCTACGCCTCCTGCTGTGACCCTCAGCTCCACTCACTTTGGAACAGCTGATCGCACTGACCTTACTTCGAGGCTCTGTGCACAGGAAAGTGTTTTGATTCACATCGAGGGCCTTTCTGGGGCTTGTAGCTCTTCCAGTGTCATTCACCAAAGGAATCTAGGAAAGCTTGGACTTAATGTCCCAGCAAGCAACGAGAAAAGATTCGCGCCCAAAACATGTAGATAAAAAAGCAGGCAGAAATGACAAGCCGGTTATAATCTATTGTACGATGTAATAAGCTGCACTCGGTGCTCATTCATGCACAGCGCTATAATTAATAGCAAACAGAGGTTTTGTCGTCTCTCTTCCCACAAATCATGTGCCACCCAAATGCATCCATAACTCAGCCTAACCTGGGCGCGCGTGTGTGTGTGTGTGTGTTTGTGGGGGGGGGGGATTGGAGCAGGTTGAAGGTCTCGTATGTTGTGAAGCACCTGCAGTAGAGTGTGAGAGCGAGCACGTGGGTGTCCGTACCGTGAATTAAAAGCAATTTTAAAATGTGTATGTTATGCATTTTGGGCCATTAATTGTGTGGAAAATATGTGGCATTAGCAGAAGACGTATCAGAGTGCGTTTAGGCCAGCTACAGTGCAGTCAAATGTACATCTACCACCAGAGGCGAAACGAGAGCCAAATTTCAGGGTAGGGGGGCGCTAAGAAAAAAATTCAGGGGGGGGGGCCTGAGTCGAGCTGCAGGGGCTCTAAGAATGGGGTGAAAAACATTAAAGCCTCATTAACAAGGAAAAGGTCTTTTAAAGACCTGCGAAGTACTCGGGTGCAGCTGTGTGTGCCCGGGAAGCTGTCTCAGCCCGGGCTGACACACACAAGGGGGTGAGGGGGAGGATGAAGCCCTTTCAGTCCGCCTCAATTTTCAGTCGTGGTGCCAGAAGTGAAATATGTGGCGGCACGTGCAGGTGCAATACGTGCGTGGAAGGAGAAAAGCAAGAAAATACCCGCAATTTTAATTTAGTATTTTTAATGTACGCCTCTGCTTACTTGAAGATGATTTGGAGTGACGACCAACTGCAGCCAGCGAGAGCTGCATTTCCCGGACGGGGCCGGCCGCTGGATTTACCGCAGCGCAGCGAGCTCATCACAGCAGCCTGTGCTGGCCTTTACAACACTGGTCACTCGCCTTGGCAAACTTGCACGGTGTCCGGGCAGGTGCCACTGCTGAACAGTGGGCTCCACGCGCAGCGGTCCCGTGGTGTTGGGTTCGGTGGTCGCGAAGGTCATGATGACTGATTTTAGTTTGCCACCATGATGCAGCTGCTATGATTTGCCATAGCCTAGGCCTTAGGGCAGCCTCCCACAGACTTAACTGCAGCCCGGGAGTATGCAGTTGGACGTAACGTCGCGCCGGCCGGCGCCTATGACGTCAGTCATATTGCAATGTGCGCCGTGCGGGAAAGTCTCTATTGATACGTTTTAGCAGTAGCAGCTTCTAGGTACGTCATCCCCTAAGAAGCCCCGTTTTGTGAGCTGCGAGCACACCACGATGTGATACGCTGCCAGCCACTCGACTCCAGCTTAGTCTAATCAGTATGACAGCCAAGGCGCTATCAGCTTATTATGCGTGACAAAGCATTTCAGTGCGGTGATGCGGATCACCACACTGAAATGCGTTAGTATCACGCCTGATGCGTGATACTTGACAGGACTGTCTCTTAATGATCGTTTATCAAGCTCATGAAAAATGTATTGTTGCCTGACAACACAATCCTTCCCTTTGTGGGAATTATTTTCACATTGGCATGCACTTATTTATTTATTTTCATGTATTTTCATCATTTCACACGCATTTAATGAGGGTTGATCTTTAGTGACAAGTTCTCAATTCAGTTTTGTAGCTTTTGTCATATATGCTAGGTTGTTTTTCGTTTGCATCCGTTTCACGAGGACTTTTTGAAATAATAAAGCGCTTCGAATATATACACAGATCATACACAGCACTTTTTACCAATCGGACTCTCGACATTGTTAATAAAGCTTGATATGTCTGTATGGATGGAGCCATTTTGGATGTATTTCCGCAGTACATTCTGGTGGAGTATAGTCCGTTTTCTACTTTGGTGACAGTAAAGAGGAGAATATAGATGGGAGCATGATGTTGATTGGCTGGATTTCAGTTGACGTCAGAAATGGGCGTGTTTTCAAATTTGGAGTAGTCGGGGAAGACTCTGCGACTCGGAACGCCGAGGAGAAGTAGTTTACATCGTAAACAGGTATTGTTTGAGTCAAGCGGGCACATGTTGATTACTTACACGAGCAGGAAAGTATGTGCAGGCTATTTAGTGTATCATTATTTCTCCATATTACAGACAGGACATTAAGATACTGTGATGTATTCCTATAGGTTCTGAATCGATCCCCCTATTCCTGACCCTATTCTGGTTAAACAAACCAACAAGTTAACTAGCAGTCAGCCCATGAGGCAGAAAACCCCCATGATGCAGATACCGTTATCTGACGCAGTCACACTACGGCACAGGAACGTGTTATCTGATTAGGTCATAACGCTTGCGATCTAATTAGACAAGCGATATTCCTCCAGCCCCTGATAAGGCATACGGAGTTCTCATAACAAATCAAACCTATGACAACCTGGGCAAAACCCTGCGGCCATTGTTTTGATTTCACCGAGAACTTCAGCAAAAGAATGTGCTAACGAGCAAGTCGTATGACATCCTTATTGACGTATCTATGTCCATCCTTACGTCAATCTCGGCACCTTAAAGGTATAAATATTACTGATATTGCCCTATGCAAACACACGCGCTGGTGACGAGACGGAGCAGCCATACTTGCCGAAGCGAAGAGCAGAGCAGACCCCGCTGGCGCAGAACCCGCCTTCCTGACGCGCTGAGAACGAGCAGCTGCCCATTTCTCCTGCCGAGAAATCCAGCACCGGCGCTTCCGGGTAGCCCTCGCAGGCAGCCTGGAATATCGAGACCAGAGAGAGAGATACCATCCCTCATTCAACCTAGATTCCAGGTACAGAACTGAATAACCCCTCGCAGAGAATTCTTTAGTTATTCACCTGGCAAAAACAAACTTAACTTAAACTGTAACTTTCTATTCCCGCCCACGTATTAGGCTTAGGTCAGGTACACGGGGTAGGCGTATTTAGAAACACCAGTTGAGTACGTTTAGTCAAATGTATATGTGTATGCAATATATTTTATTCATTTTAAAACATCTTATGGCTTAGAAACCATATCAATGTTTTTACAGTATTATTTCATACTATTGCTTTTAATGTATGCACTTTACTTAACTATAAGTATTGCAATAATATCGATCCATTTCTCTTGTATGAGAAAAGAGACTGATCAATAAATAACACCTTTTTATTGAACACGCCCGTCTCTTCCTTTTCTCTACATTCTGATGAGACTAAGAATGCACGTACTGACTGAGTAAAATAAATTGCCTTTTGTTCACACGACTCTCGAGATACACTCTTGATTAGGGGAGAGCAAAGTTGTCATGTTCTATGGTTGTCAGAAACTAAATCCCTTCTTGTCTAATCAGGGAAGTTAATTCCTTCCTGAACATTCGAGAAAGTTTCTAGTGAACTCTGAGCTAGCTGGCAAACCCAAAACTTTAAGTCTAATATTGACAGTAGTAGACCTAGTTAACATCTGGTCTAGGCCTTTACTATTGAAGGTATTATTCCAATGCGCAGAGCCTATTGGGATAATAGGAACTACACTACATGGCGCCCAACGCGTTTGGAAAGGGCGATAAAACTAACGTAAGACATTTAGAGTAACTCAGTCGTGCTTTCTCACTCAGACCCCTTTTTTCCCATTATACTCCAAAGACGTCTGGAGTGGGTGAAAGGTTATATCCGCCAGACCTCGCAGGAGGGAACTCCTATGTATGGTTCTTGGTATAGTCAACGTTGAAGGATACACTGTTCCAAAATATTGTGCATCTAATCTTTGTTTCCATAAGAAACCTGATCTGCAAACAAAAGAAATAACCATCCTGTCGGTAAAATGGTAGACAGTGATGAAGAAAGAGAGGCAGTTAGATTAGCAACTGAACTCGCAGCAGCTGATGCTACCATGCAAGACGCAGACCCGGATATAATACTCATCCCGGTCATTAAAAGGAAATCTATAACTTTAAAACTTATAGAAAACGGACTGACACCTAGAGGTGGCACAGTCATATTCGTAATTGAGGCACACGAATATCGGCAGACAGAGGTATACTATTCATGGATAAATTTTCCAGCAGCAAATCCTGTAACAAAGTACTTCCACTATTACAAAATAGAGGAACCTCCTGAAACGTACACTCCTTTCGAGGAGGTGGAAGTACCACTCAAATTTCAAGAGCATTTGCTCTTATTTGATGGCGCCCTAAAACATAATAATCACATCACCAGGCTCGGTCCTTTAGGTAGACCAGGAGCAACGTGGCCGGTCCTAGCCGGATACACACCACATCCAGACATCGACGGGATGTCTGCAGCTAACCTGTTAACACAGCTAAAACAATTAATAAAAATACATAGACAATTAGTCCAGTATGTGATGCGGACTTCAACAATTCAGCCAGCGATTAAACTCCCACAGCTGACCCCTCACCAGGGGAACACAAAATAAATTACACCACAGAACATCCAGTCCTGCCTAGGTAAAGTACCGGCTAAACGGGAACAAATACCATTCTGGTTGGCACAGAAAATCACGCAAATAGAGGCGGTGTTTCCAGACACCACCCCGTTAGAAAAACATAGGATTCTGACTATCTGTCTTCCAATGGGAATCGCACCACACATTGAGGACTGTGACACTTGGGGTACAGTCTTTGCTTCCATTTACACAAAAACGCACGGTGTTCCATCCATTTCGGTAATACCAGATGTGCTAAAACAAATTCAAGACGAATATGGTCCAGAACCCGCTTTAACTCTTGGTATGAAATTACTAAAAGACTTCAAGCAGGTCTCGGCTATATTATTAGCCAACATAAAGGGTGAAGCAGCAAACGTGGCGATCCGCCAGAGGTTAAAGGAAACAGATATAGCAGACCAACCAGCTGAAATTGCCAGAATCATAGAAAAATCCTATGAGGAACTAGGTAGAGATAGTTTAGGTGGAATACCAGTAAAACCACAACTGATTGAAAGTCCTGAAAAAATATTTTTTAATAATAATTCAACATCACAGAAAAAGAGCTGGGATGGAAACAAACAATCCAATCCCAAAGAAAAGAAATTCCAGTCCAGAGGAAGGTCTCCTAGGCGAAGAGAGAAATCTCCGAACCAAAGACACAGGTCACCCCAGAGTGACCCCTCTGGGAAAAGATATAACCTTAGAAACAGGGATAATATAAAAAAGCCTGATAGATATCAAGACATTGATACACGTCCCTCTCAATCTTTTCAGACTTCCTCGCAGAAATCGGAAAGAAGAGGACGATCAGAACAAAGAGAAGAGCACGCCAAGTCCAAAGACAAGGAACCTGCTCAGCTAAAAAAGAAATTACAATTTCCAAAGAAGAAGGTAGCCAGCATTAAAATAGTTAACAATGCCGAGAATTCTGAGGACACAACTGAAAAACGGGGAATGGGCTCAGACAATGCTAGACAGCGCAGCAGAAGTGAGCATAGCTCGCAAAGTCCTTATGAATCATCTGGAGACAGTGGACACGAATGAATATCTTCAAGTGGAAACTGCAGACACCAGAGTTAGCAAACCTCACAAAATATACGAAATAACATTGCGTATAGAGGGGGATAAGACTAGAAAAATAAGGGGACTATTTTGGGATAATCTCTCCAAGGGCTATGATATCCTTCTAGCTGAAAAAGACTGGCCACCAGAGTTTGTCAGGGATTGCCCTCATGGCGAAGAAGTAATTATGCCTGCCTTCTCAAATCATATCCCAATTCATAAAAAATACACACTTGCTAGAAAGTGGGCAGTGGCTCTAGCTCCTGCTTTATATAAAAATCACGTGGGATGGGATGAGGACTCTCCTCCTCACAAAATCCAGTTAAAATCACAACCTACTGCACAAAGGCAGTACCCAATTAAGCAAGAAGCAAAAAAACAGGTAAAAGAAATACTAGATCAGCTAGAATACCAGGGGGTGATTGAAACTTGCACCTCACAAATGAACAACCCTTTGTTTCCGGTCTCCAAACCAGACAATTCATATCGTCTAGTTTTGGATTACCGACACCTTAACACATGTTGCAAAACTTTTGCAGTGCAAAATTCGCATAATGCTGCACTAATAAATAACATAGTGCGCAAAAAATACAAAACAACCTTAGACATCTCTAATGGATTCTTTTGTCAAAACATAGCACCAGAGAGCAGATATTTGTCTGCGTTCTCAATAAATGGCACTCAAAAACAATTCTGTCGGTTAGCCCAGGGGTACAAGAACAGCCCGGGAGTATTCTCAGCGCGAGTAACAGAATTACTACAAATATATGATGATGAAGCATTATCTTATGTTGACGACATTTACTTAACAGATGATGACTTGGAGACTCACTTGAAGAGAGTGAACACCATAATACTTGGGTTCGCAGCAGAGGGTTACAAATTCAACTTTAAAAAATCCAGAATTGCCCATCTGACAGTCCTGTTCTTAGGATATGAATTATCAAGTGAAGGCAAAAGCCTGGCTGACAATTTCCTAGAGAAATGTGCCGTAATCCAAGCACCTAGAACACTAAAAAACCTACAGTCGATTCTAGGCTTCCTAAATTTCGGAAGAACATACATTGCAAATTACGCAGAAAGGGTCAAACCCCTATATGATCTGATAAAACCAGATTTTAAAAGATCCAATTGGACTCAAATACACACAGAAATTTTGAGATCCTTACAAACAGACATGCTAATTAAAACAAAGTTAGAAACACGTGATAACACACGCAATCTTGTGATTCGAGTCATCCCAGGGAGATGCGGATTCACATACCTGACCTCTAATGAGGGAGAAAGGGTACCAATTGCATTCAAATCACACTTGTACACAGAAGCTGAAAAGAAGTTCAGCATTAAAGAAAAAATGGTTCATGCTGTTCAAACCGCAATAGCTAGAGAAAAAGATCAAGCTGACGGTAGACATGTCACAGTCAGAACAGCAGAATCAGCCTTTGAGGCACTAACAACACCGTGTAATTTACCAACAACAACACTGAATCCGGAATGGATACAATGGGTGAATTCAATTACAACGGACAAAGTATCCTACTACTTTGATCCAGAACTAGAAGAATTAAAAAATCTAGAATATGAAGAAACATACCCTCTGCCAATCGACATTCTGCCTTTACGACATTACGCCTGTGTAATTTATACAGACGGACATGCTCAACCCCCCGTTTGGGGAGAACAGGCATACAACCCCACATGTGGGATTACAAAAGAAGTGTGGCGCGGAGGTAAACTAAAACCTCTATTAACAAAAACACACTCAGTAGAAACTAATTCAGAACAACAAACTGAAATACTAACATTGAAAATGGCGCTAGATAATGCGGATCGCGAATTCCCGACACTTATAGTGTCAGATTCATATTACTGCGTCAAATCATATAACAAGGATTTGCAGACATGGATTCAAAACGGTTACAAAGATGACACAGATGCACCAATAAAGCAGAAACTGCTCTGGGAACAAGTAGTTATTTTACAAAAAGAACTAACAAAGACTCACGTGATACACACACTGAGTCATCAACGTGATGGCGTTCACGTTGCAGGGAATTCATTGGCTGATGAGGCCGCGAAGGCAGCTGTGCAAACGGCTTCCGTAGCTGCCATCACCCGGTCAAAAACAAAAATAGACAGCGAAATATTACAAGCTGTCAGCGCTTCAGAAAAGGATTCGATAGAAACACTCCCGAAAGGCTTTCCAGTAAAATACTCATACATAACTGATGCAAACAATGTTCCTTTTGCTCGAATCCCTGGAGTGGGGGATAGGGCAATTCCAAACATGGAACATAGGTTAGGACTAATAATAGCGGCACACGAAGGGCTTGCTTCTATCCATGCTGGCGTCTCAGCCACAGTATCATTATTAAAACAGAGATACTGGTGGCCACAAATGAGAAGACAAACAAGGAACTATGTTCTAGAATGTGAAATTTGTCAAAAAATGAAAGTATCAACGGTGAGACGTCCAGCTCAGACGCCCCTTCTAATCTCGGATAAACCATTAGCCTGTGTTTATCTAGATCACTGCGGTCCCTTACAAAGGGACGGTAACTATAAATATATCTTGGTCGCAGTGGATTCATGCACGAGATTCATATGGATGTGGCCCCAGCGAACGGCTGACGCCAGAACTGTTATAAAAGATTTGCGAGTCTTTATCGGCACATACGCAATTGGCATGCTGCATTCGGACCACGGTCCTGCTTTTAGCTCTAGAGCTTATAAGGAGGCCATGGTCAGCATGGGCGTGGCATTGCGGTACTCTTGTCCATTTCACCCTGAGGGGAACGGAATTGTTGAAAGAAAAAACCGTGACATAAAGCAGTCTATAACGGCAAAGGTATTAGGTTCGGGAGCTGGGTGGGTCAAACATCTAATAAGTGTCCAACGTAGTCTAAATAACTTGCCAAGAAATTCTCTGAAGGGATTCAGTGCGTACGAATTATTATTTGGAACTAGGATGTTGATCTCTGACATTGATAGTCAGACTTCAGTGGTGAAAGAAAAAAGCTTTGATATCAAAGCCCGTTTGGCTATTTTGCAGGACTTAAACAAAACAAGAAAAGACCTGAGCAACATAAAGTTGAAACAACAGCCAACAACCACTGAAGAACCACCACCTGTCCCAGCAAGACCTGTCTGGATTCCAAAAGTCGGGGATCTAGTCAGGGAAAAGATTGCGGTAAAGAAGGAATTTGGGCCTTCTTACAGAAAAGCAGTTCCTGTCTTGTCTATCAACGGGACAAGATCAGTTGTACTACCGCCACTTGCTGGTAAAAAGGAGAACCGAGTTGTATCCATCGACCTGGTACAACCACAATCATGTGGCCGATAACAAACAGTAGGCCAAGTGGACTCCCAATAAGTAGCCGAACACCAAGGTTTGCTACCAGTACAGAGGTCCTAACGAAGAGGCTCATCACATTCGAAACGCCTACAGAAGAACAACAAGGACTATGCAACAATGCAATAGAACTCAGACCTCTGAAAACCCAAATAAAAACATTTAGCAGAGACACACCAATCTATAATGAAGTACCAAGCGAAAATGCAGGAAACAGTAATCCTGAAGCAATTGGAACAATTGACAGAACTGCATCCGGCTACTTCATAAACTTCGATGATTCCTCTGAAGGCTTCAGTGAATCAAAGACACAGCCATCATCAAGAACCTTTAAAGATAAAGCAAAAGAACTTTTGAAACAACTAAAAGAAACATATCTGATTTCTCCATGGATTGAATTTTGGGTGGGTTTTGGTGCATTTATCCTCATACTTTGGCTCATCATGGTACTTACTTTGGGACGCTTCATTGAGGGAAAATATGCTAAAATGGACACAGCAAGTCAGAAAATCAACTTGATCCTCAAACCACACACATCTTCACACGTCGAGAAAAGAGAACTTTCTTCAGTCAACTTCACAGCCAATCCGATACCGGGTGGGGTAGCCTGGGACAACACTGACTATGAAATTTATGGTCCGGTCGAAATCCTGAAATATCCACACCAAATTAAGATCTCATTGAGTGACTTTGCAAAACCGAGCTCATTTGCTGATGATTGGGACTTCGAAAGCATTAATAATATGATGTCTGACTTAGTAATGTCTGCTAAATTTACCAAACATGATTATTTGCAGGGTTCTACAAATTATGATAGTATGTACTGTTATAACCACTATGGTAACCATTTTTTACATAGATCTGCACAACCTAGAAATGTTTTAAATTATAATCAATGGGAACATTGTGCAACCCCTCCAAAAGGAAGCTCAAGAACCTCCTATGACAAATATTCGTACTTTTCAGGTTTTAACACAAGTAATGCTGAAGCATTTTATTTCAAATTGTCAAACAAGACAGGAACTAAGACCATGATAACAAACACAAAATTGATATATTCAGACTCATTCTTTGAACAAATGAATACTTTTGGTTTTGATTATTGGGACAAAAATGTTGAATTGAAAAGTGTTTGGGGCACAAAAGAATGGCAAGTACAGGGTATAGAATCTTTGTTTAGAGCCTACATGATCCCAGAACAAATTATATTTTTAAATGACACTGTTCAACAAACCACCTGTCTTGGCCTAGCCAAAATCAAAGACTTAAATAAACCGTCTATTCCAAAACCAACAATGTACAGCAATACCTCTACAGATGAGGAGATAGACGTAAATTATGTATTAAACCAAAACAGAACACATCCTGATTGGAAACAGTGGTTGATCTGGCCCACAGATACTAATAACTGTCAAGACAGATTCCTGAACAAAACACAGGGGTTCAAAATGACCAGGCCAGACCCTAGATATCCTCAAAGACATCACCCAGGGATAATAACCACCTACAGTGTGGGCAAATTATGCCTTCAATGGCTACAAACATCCACACTGACAGAAATTAAGCAACACCTAACTTTACTTACTGATGGTGCTGACTTGCGTGATTTCATTATGGGACCGCGCAAACAGCGTCAAAAACGTTTCATAGCAGCCTCTGTATATGCAGCATACAATGAGGCCTGGAAGGTTACTCAAATTGAAACAGCAGAGAGAATACGGGAAATTGACCGTATTAATTTGGAAAAATCATTTTCTGTAGTGGACAATGGGTTAATGACTCTGTCCTCCAGAATTTTTTCTTTGGACAGCATTGTGTCTTCAGCAATCGACATATTATCGCAAGACTTACTGTTATTACAACACGGTCAGTCCCAATTGTGTTCTATTGTACAGCTTGGCTGGACGTTACAAAATCTGCGTTCAGGCTATGTGCCTTGGCGTTTAATCAACACAACGTCACTATTCCAAATCTTTAACCTTACTGATAGACAAGTCAGTATGGCACAAAAGGGTGCTGATTATACAATCTTGAGCATTGAAAAACTCGAAAGATTACCAGTGACAATGTCAGAACGACCTGTCAGTGAATGGATAATACATGGGATAATAAATATTCCAATCTCAACCTTCAGGTTTCAATACTGCCAAAAATATATACAGGCTGGCATGTACGAGAAATTGGGAAAGGGGTACATTAAAACAACATGGGACCTGCCCTATTCACATGCATGTGTCAGTAATAAAGGACAGAAAGTGTTTCTTAGTGGCAATAATTGTGCGATGTCACTAAGCGGCACGCTTCTGTGTAACGGAATTAGTTTGCATGGAGCCTGTGAAGGGAATTCATACAACCTTTCATGTCACCAGCAAGGCGCACCTGCAACAGAGATAGAACCATTCTTTCAAAGACTCTACAATGGGAGTTACATTCTAATTGTAGATCGCAGATGTTGTAGTCTTATGCCCGGGACTCCTTATCTCGTAACTACGACTGCGAAGGTCAAGTGCTGTGGACGCTCATTGTTCCCCAGCTCCTTTCCAGACAGGGAGGCAAGGGCATGGCCCAATTTGAAAATTACTTCTATTCGAATAGATACTTTAAGCAGAATGAAAACAGTGCTTCTTCAGACGCCTACAAGGCTCACGTCATCAAAAGAAACGTATGATCTACAAGTCGCAAGGACGACTGCAGAGATACATTCATTGTTATCAACTAATTCCCCCATACATTTCGCAGAAATCCTGAATGAAATCTTAAATATTTCTGATACCAATGGGGTCTCAAAGGTATTTAAGACAGTATTTTCGATGGCATTAACACCATTCAAAGCCAAACTGGGTATTTTTCCAGATTTCGTCCATTCGATTTTTGGCGGACTTCCCCTGATCTTGGGACTAATTGCAGGAATCCTATTCTTAGTCCTTATTTTTCGTTATGGCAACCCATGTCACAGACAAAACTCTTGCGACAAGGGAAGAAACAATCCTAGCCATTGGATACCGGGACCGGATATCAAAAATCCTGGGACTCTCCCGGCTTAGAGACCTGAACATGACTTGGTTTCTATCATTTCGACCAATGTGGCAAAGGTGTGTTTTACCTGTATTAAGATGTCTGCTATGCGGAGACGAATGCGTGTTAGACACCTGTCTGACGCTACAATCGGATGCGCCAATGGATGCAGAAACATTGTTGAGCCCGATCAAGGTTCACGCTTTGTGCTGCCCTCAAAGGCTACCAATCCTGATGACGGCATTCGTGGAAGCTTCACCACTACGATTGAGGGGTAGTGAAGTTCAAGATGAAAGCAACATCGAACAGGTACGACCTTCTGTCAGCAATGCGAATCAGAATGTCAATGGAGACAATCATGCGCACAAATGCATGGTTACACCTTTTTCCGAGTTAGTGGAACTTTCCCAGGAAGCTGTTGACAGCTTTTTCGAAAGCCTAAATGATATGATGTTCTCACCAGAGCAGAAATAGAGACTTTTGAGCAAGCTCGCACACGGCGTTCCCTGAATTCGGCCTTCAACTTTAAAAATAAAGTCACATGAACAATTTTACCTCCAGTTCACGGACAGCAATTTTTCAGCAGCCCCAAAATATTTTTGCATATTTTTCGGGACACTATCTTCTGCTTAAAGTAAGAACTATTCTTAGAGAACTAAGGTTTCTAAATTTTAGATAGCTTATAGACATTAGCTGCCCGCTGGTATGTTCATAAATATTTTATTCTGTGATGGAATGGTCTCGAACTTTTTTTCTGTATTAAGAGCCATTTCATGTGTAAATTCTCATATACCAAATAGCAATAATGTATACAAATGCGTGATTACTTTGACATTATTCTACAGCTTGAGTGCATACAATACATATGATTGCAATTCTTCCGTATATTTGAAAAATTTCAAAATGCATTTATGTATTTTGGGGTGGTAAGGTATACACTATACTCTATAGTATGTTTTACTATGCATAGATTAGTAAATATGTCCATAGTTAGCATGGAGTGGGTGTGATGTATTCCTATAGGTTCTGAATCGATCCCCCTATTCCTGACCCTATTCTGGTTAAACAAACCAACAAGTTAACTAGCAGTCAGCCCATGAGGCAGAAAACCCCCATGATGCAGATACCGTTATCTGACGCAGTCACACTACGGCACAGGAACGTGTTATCTGATTAGGTCATAACGCTTGCGATCTAATTAGACAAGCGATATTCCTCCAGCCCCTGATAAGGCATACAGAGTTCTCATAACAAATCAAACCTATGACAACCTGGGCAAAACCCTGCGGCCATTGTTTTGATTTCACCGAGAACTTCAGCAAAAGAATGTGCTAACGAGCAAGTCGTATGACATCCTTATTGACGTATCTATGTCCATCCTTACGTCAATCTCGGCACCTTAAAGGTATAAATATTACCGATATTGCCCTATGCAAACACACGCGGTGGTGACGAGACGGAGCAGCCATACTTGCCGAAGCGAAGAGCAGAGCAGACCCCGCTGGCGCAGAACCCGCCTTCCAGACGCACTGAGAACGAGCAGCTGCCCATTTCTCCTGCCGAGAAATCCAGCACCGGCGCTTCCGGGTAGCCCTCGCAGGCAGCCTGGAATATCGAGACCAGAGAGAGAGATACCATCCCTCATTCAACCTAGATTCCAGGTACAGAACTGAATAACCCCTCGCAGAGAATTCTTTAGGTATTCACTTGGCAAAAACAAACTTAACTTAAACTGTAACTTTCTATTCCCGCCCACGTATTAGGCTTAGGTCAGGTACACGGGGTAGGCGTATTTAGAAACACCAGTTGAGTACGTTTAGTCAAATGTATATGTGTATGTAATATATTTTATTCATTTTAAAACATCTTATGGCTTAGAAACCATATCAATGTTTTTACAGTATTATTTCATACTATTGCTTTTAATGTATGCACTTTACTTAACTATAAGTATTGCAATAATATCGATCCATTTCTCTTGTATGAGAAAAGAGACTGATCAATAAATAACACCTTTTTATTGAACACGCCCGTCTCTTCCTTTTCTCTACATTCTGATGAGACTAAGAATGCACGTACTGACTGAGTAAAATAAATTGCCTTTTGTTCACACGACTCTCGAGATACACTCTTGATTAGGGGAGAGCAAAGTTGTCATGTTCTATGGTTGTCAGAAACTAAATCCCTTCTTGTCTAATCAGGGAAGTTAATTCCTTGCTGAACATTCGAGAAAGTTTCTAGTGAACTCTGAGCTAGCTGGCAAACCCAAAACTTTAAGTCTAATATCGACAGTAGTAGACCTAGTTAACGTCTGGTCTAGGCCTTTACTATTGAAGGTATTATTCCAATGCGCAGAGCCTATTGGGATAATAGGAACTACACTACAATACTACGTCATCAAAGCTTTCTTCGACACTGGAGGGGCGCAATTAGACTACTGGAAACCACTTTGACTTCGATAGGTATGTTCAGATTTAAAGAGTAGAGGTAAAAAAAAAGCTGGTACAGATTATAGAGGCGTGTTGACTTACGTAGGTTTATTTTCTGTTTTTATCCAGTTGTGACCATTTTGGGCGTATCAGGTTCTTCATTTATCAGCATAGTGAGGTTTTGTTGTTGGTTAACAGGTATGCGGTAGATTTGGTATTCACTTAGGTGACATCCCTCACATATTTTCCCACACTGTTCACTGGTAATGAGTGCACTTTGTAGAGACATGGGTACACTGGTGGAAGTAGGTCTGAACTTACATTTATCATGAGCATGAAAAATTATTTTGATAAGATGCCTGCTGGGACTGGCTGTGTCTCTCCCTTTTACATTTTTATAAGCACTTTGTTTTTTTTTATTTACAGTAATTCCCCTGATGAAGGTTTTTCAAACCGAAATGCATTGGGTATTGTTTAAACCCGAGATTCATGCACGGAAGATGATGTGAATTGAATTGCAAGATTTATTGAACCACAGTGAACTTTTAAGGAGCAACCGCAATTAAAAGAACACAATGATGTTATAGTGTGGATCATCATTTATGCATCTCAACATCTTCTTATCATTTGGAAAAACATTTTTTTGATTGTATATTGTTTTGAATGTATATATGTATGACTGTTGTCAAAATGTATTTACAATTGTATTGAGAAGTATTTCTAGGAAATAATGCAAGGCCCCATCTAGGACCAGTGAATAGTGCGTCTCATACGACGCGTTTCCTGTCTTTTTTGTGATTTATTTAGGACCTGGGAGGGGTCAACCAGGATTTGAGACGGCACCCATATATAATTTAGCGGATTACTTGACTAAGGGGTAAAGCAGAGACACATTGGGGAGTGCAGGTTGTCGTATTTGTTTGGTAATCTACCTGTAGATACTATGGTATGCCTTATAATGGGTTGCTCTGGAGGAGAAACTACCCAAGACAGGCATTAAAACAAATATCAGTAGAGGAAATAGATGTGCAGATGGGATTGCCCTCTTTGGGTAGCACTTAACCACCCATTTTTGAGTATGGTGTCTGTGAAACTCGGCTCGGCAGTCTCCAGGACTCCTGCCAGGCCGTGCACTCATACCTGACCCTCTCCCATTGGCCCATCTTGCTATGAAAACTAGGCAATACATGGCAAACATGTCAAGAATAAGGATGCAGAAGGCAGGGCAGCAAGCCGAAGGGGACAGGAGAGAGTAACCCACACAGTGGGAGCGAGACAGACTGCAACCACAGGCCCTCTCTTATGGAGTGCAACATAAAAAAAAACGAAATACCTCTGGAAGAGCACAACCAGTGGAAAGATACTGGCCACAGACATAAAGGTCGAATTGGTCCATGCTCTACAGATCAGCTAAGCACAGGAGGACCTGAAAGCAGGAGACGCCCCCCAAAGGGCTCCAAGGAAATAACAGTGACATCACAGCCAACCAATGATAAGTAAATGGCTAACTGAGCCCTTTTTAAAGTTTTGTTTATTTACAAGAGCTCTCAAGGGAGAGCGCACGTGCTGCCAAATGAGACTTTAAAATAGAACATTGCAAAAAGACGAGGAAGAACAAAGAAGAGGAAGAACACATGTACTTGGTCAATGCTCCAGGGAGGAGCTAACAAAAAACAGAAATGGAAGTCTGTAGGAGCTAAACAATTGAAAGATTGCAAATGGGAGTGACAACGAAAATAACTAATGGTATGCTGTAGACGAGTTGTAAGCCCACTCAATTGTATTCAATAAGTCTTGTAGCACAGTGCATGTGCTCTGTAGGCAAGACCTAAAAACGCAGTAAAGTGTAGCTGGTCACCTTTTAATTTCCTATTGCTGTATTTGAGCGTTAAATTGTTACTGGTGAGGTAGAACCATTGCTCAGAAAGCATTAACATGTGTAAAATGAAAAGTCAAAATAATTGCAAATGTGCTGCATTATTTAGTCATCCCTGTTGCATAATGTAATCGTCCCCTGTTGCATACTTCCAGTTGATGAGTACGAGTGTTCCTATGGGAGCAATTCCTACTGATAGCAACCCTTGTTTTCCACTTCTCTGCTCTAAGACATGAATTTATCAGTGATGACTTTGAGGGGAGTTTGTTTCACATAAATCGTTTTGAAGCACCATAGTGTTGTAGGGCCAGATGTATCAAGATACACTTTTGCGATTCTCAAATAGTGATTTTTAAGGAATCGCTATTTGAGAATTGCAAAATGGTATGTATGTAGAAATTCGCTATTTTTTAGCGATTTCTTAAAATTCCTTAATTGCGATTAGCAAATTGCTAATCGCAATTAAGGAATAATTTCCCATTCATTTCTATGGGCCAGGAGGCCCATAGGAATGAATGTGAAATTATTCTCAATTTGCGATTCGCAATTTGCTAATCGCAAATTGAGAATAATTTCAAGGGTGCAGGGGTGTCCAAAGGTCCTAAGGGCATGTATGTGCATCACATGGCACTTAGAAAAATGCAAAAATGGGCATTTTTCAAGAAATTCGCATATTACCACCAACTTGAAGTTGGTGGTAAATTGCGATTCCTTAGGGACAATTAGCAATTTTTTTTTGCATCATACATTGCATTTAAGGAATCGCAAATTTTGCAACTCCTTAAATGCAATCGCAAAATAAGGAATTGCAAATTTACGATTCCTTATTTTGCACTGAAATTTGCTACATACATACCATTTTGCTCAAATGAGTTTGCAAACACCGAAATTCTGCGAATCTTGGCATTGCGAACCCATTTGAGCTTCATACATCTGGCCCTTAGTCTGTATATGAGCTATTTTGGGGGGATTAAATGATGAGGATAGAGTCATCTAACCTCAAGGCTGAGCGCAAAATCAACTTTGAAACCACCAGGTTTCTAATCCAAGTTCCATGAATTTTATTTGCAGCTTTCAAATGCTTCAAATGTAAATTTACGACATCATATGTCAACAAAATTTCTTTGCGTACATAATTACATTCTTATGTAGCGATGTTGGTAATAGCATATCAATTTTCAATTCACCCAATGCATTTCGGGTCATATATGTTGCCCAAGATCCACAAGGATCCCACCAACCTTCCATTTAGACCCATTGTTTCGGCGTGTGGGTCCATCTCGGAACCTATTGGCAAATTCATTGACAAATTTTTACAACCCCTGGTGCAAAACAGTGAGACATACATTAAGGACACCACAGCTTTTTTGAACATGTTGAAAACTGTTGATTTACAAGAAGGGGGTACATACTGGCTTTGTACCATCGACGTTATTGCGTTGTATACTTCCATCCCACATAAGGAGGGCATTGAAGCACTGGAATGGTGTCTATTGAACAGTGATCTTGAAGAGTATCAAAAAGTTTTGATCTTGGAACTAATGCAATTCGCATTATATCACAGTTATTTTGAATGGAGAGGTCAGTTCTTCAATCAATCGAATGGGACTTCAATGGGCTTTGGGGGGGCCCCCTCATATGCGAACATTTTCATGCATAAATTTGAGACGGACCACATTCTAAGCAATCACACTTGGATTGAAGGATTAATCATGTTTAAACGTTACATCGATGACATCTTTCTAATTTGGCGAGGGTCTAAAGAACAATTGGAAAGGAACATAAAGACACTAAACTCGCATAATGAAAGGATCAAGTTCACTCATACCATTTCTCAAGAATCAATAGCATGTTTGGACGTACAAGTAATGCTTGACAACAATGACATCAGAACTAAAGTTTTCCAAAAACCTACCGACAGAAATGCAAGCCTTTTATTTCAAAGTTTCCATCCTGATGCATTAAAAAAACACCTTCCCACTTCTCAATATATCAGACTCAAGAGGATCACGTCAAGTGAAGATGATTTACAACCCTCGCTTAAGCAACAAACTGTGAAGTATGAACATAGAGGTTATCCTTCGGACATCTTGCAAACTGCTTTGGAAAAAGTGCGAAACATCAGCAGAGATATCCTATTAGAACCCAAAGTCAAAAGTGTGGAGCAAAAAACAGTCTGTGTGATGAAACACTCTACAGATTCTAGCAAAATCAAGCGCATTGTCAACAAACATTAATACAAACTGAACCTGATTTGAACAATTTATACTGCGATAAAGTCACATTTGCATTCCAAAGATCTAAAAACCTAAGAGAGCTACTCAATACGCCAAAAAAGGAGAAACAAATATGGAAGGGCATGTCAAAATGCCTAAATTGCATACACTGCAACAACGTGATCACTGGTAAAAACCCTTAGGCATCCTACCAAAGGTTATCCCATTGAACTATACCACTCTAGCACTTGTGATACTTCTAATTGCATTTATTCTATCAAATGCCCATGTGGTAAAATATATGTGGGACAAACCGAACGCAAAATTAAAGTCCGCATCACGGAACATAAAAGTAACATCAGACTTGCGAATATGAAATCTTCCTTAGCTTGTCATTGGAAAGAAGCTGGTCACCAAATTTCCCAATTAAAATTCATGGTTCTCGAGACCATCTCGCAACGCCAAGACTTGGATCCAGTCAAACAAAGATTAAGAGCGGAATTTTACTGGATCAAAAAATTGAATTCCAACTATCCGATTGGTTTGAATGATCGGGTTGAACATTCGTGCTTTTTATGATTCAGCATCTATGCAGCATTGACTTCTGAACTACACTGATCCCCATGATATACCAAATCTGACATGTCTTTTTATTTTTTTCAGTTTTCATTTTTAAAATGCAATCTAATGGGGTTTATCATGTTTATTTGTTCTCTTATGTATGCTTTATCATATGTGTTTTATTGTGTATGCCTCTATTGTTTTTGCAGTACATTATGGTTCCACAACTGATAGCATTCTGGCGAGACCCGTATTTCCTTGTTGTGAAGTTTCGAAACTCTGGTCACATGATGAGGGTTGGTTCGGGTACCTATCCCGCTATTGGTTCACATTGCGATCACATGATGTTCAACTAGCCTATGATATGCATGGTTGTATGAATGTCGGTATCCGGCTGAAATCCTCGAGTCGCGTTAGCGTCCGCTTTCTCGTAAGTTATGGAATAATGTTGCTCGCTTATCTTGCACTTTCTATCTATTTTGTCATATCGTTGCTCGCTTATCTTGCACTTTCTATCTATTTCTTTATATCATTGCACGCTGGTGCGGTTATTTCGGGTCTTTCTGGCATAGTCGTATCGAATTTGGTTGAGCAATGGTGCACTGGGTGCACGATGGGTTGTTTATTTGGTGGCATATATCATTCTTTCACCTTCAGCACGTCTTTTTATTTATCATTCTTTCAAATTTCCGTTTTATCTCGGCAACCACTTGGCAGTAGTAGATTGCATGTCACTACACAGCATGTTTATCATGTTCATATTGTTATCATTTATATACGTATTTGGAGTGCTTAATCTGGTCCTGTCTGTCCCTTGTTTCAGACCCCTGACAAAGGGTCACGGTTGTATGACCCGAAATGCATTGGGTGAATTGAAAATTGATATGCTATTACCAACATCGCTACATAAGAATGTAATTATGTACGCAAAGAAATTTTGTTGACATATGATGTCGTAAATTTACATTTGAAGCATTTGAAAGCTGCAAATAAAATTCATGTAACTTGGATTAGAAACCTGGTGGTTTCAAAGTTGATTTTGCGCTCAGCCTTGAGGTTAGATGACTCTATCCTCATCATTTAATTATATTGCAAGGCACGACTTGACTACGTGCGACGACCAGAGCGCATTCTCTATACACGGAAAACATTCAGCATCAATAATCGTTCAATTGGAGTGCACAGGGACAACATACTTTCTCTATTTTGGGGTGAAACACTGTCCTATTACCATTTACATTTTCTTCAATTAATGCCTCTCTTGATCCCTGCTGGAAATGTTAAATGTAAAAAACAGAAAATCAATCAGTGAGTCACAGAATAAAATATCTTCAAGTTCAGGGCATCTCCATTTTTCGTGAGCATGGCACCAGACACTTAGAATTCGCTGCTCTGCAAACACGAGGACTCACCGGCAACATTTCATGCAGGAGATCATGTGCAACGGAGAGCATATCACTCTCGCTCGTCAGGTGGGCACGATATTTGCCAACATCGGTAGGGGGGAGCACCTGATGTTGTTCCGCAGCATCGATGACAGCCGCGAGATAGTGCCGGCAAGACCGAAGTGCATCACTGGATGGTGCCAGGACTGTGCTCACGCCAGTACCAATCACCAGAACGATGTCTTTGGGTTCCTTCGTTGTTAAAGTATTCAAAATATTCCTATGGTCAAAAACACACATCATTAGCAATGTTTTTAAGTTAGGAAACACAAGCCAAAAAATATACATTGAAATGGTATAATGGCATGAGTAGGTACACAGGGAACCATTACTTGGACCAACTCCCTTAGGCACCCTTACATTAGCAAATTGGGGAACTCATGTATCATGTCGTGACATGGCTGGGACCGGTGACTTATCAAGTCTAAAAACAAGTGTATTGCCCTCAAATTCTTTATTTATGTACAACCCGCACCTCAGTTCCAGGTATATGAAACCATTTGAAAGTATTACTATTCGGAGTAGAGAAGGTTACTCCAGCCAAAAATGATGATGACGCCAGTGTCACTTTTATAGCACTGAACCAGAGCATAGATTTTTAAATTTAGTTCAACGAAGGATATTGGTTTAAGAGGGAACCGACCACCTGGGAGCAGTGTTGTCTGCAAGGAAGCTTCCCGCCAATAGGCCAGAGGCCCAGTCACAAGGGACATACTAAGTTATGCAGGGAGACTTTTACAGATCTGAGAACAATATAGGCTCAAATTCCCGCTAACAAACAATAATATTTGATGTGTTAATTTTTTTAACTCTCATTTTGTTTGCCTTGCTAATGCTTTTATTGTAATCATAATGATTCTAATCCATATTTTCTACAGTACTACATTCACACAAATATAGTTTTCTTTTGTACATAGTGGTTTTGGGAAATTCGAAATGGGGTAAACTCTTTCTATTCCCTGAAGTTCAAATATGTATAGCCCACCATTTGCACTTTTTCCTCAGAAACGCCGAAGTACAGAGACATTTAGCCAAATGTGCCCCAAAAGAGTGAGTATAGAATACCTTCAGTTAGGTCCCTATTTGACCTGCTGCATGCAGCCAACATGTGCTGAGCAATGAACAACTTAGTAGGAAGAAAGAAAAGAGCAATGCCCTTCAGCATAAACATTAATACACATAATATTCCACACCTAGTTAAGTAAACGTTTCAAACATCACTTGTTGCATTGCATTTAAAGTAGGGCACGACATTGTAAACATCCCTGAGATACACTGAGCTAGCAAAGCACATGGACCAACTCTCTAACCTCCTATCAAACACATCATAGTCACCGGCAGCACCAGGCGCTTGGTCACTTAAAAGACTAGGGGCTATATGTATGAATGTTTGGTTTTGCGATTCTCAAATAGCGAATTTTAGAGAATCGCTATTTGAGAATTGCAAACAAGATGTATGTAGGATTTGCAAAAAAATGTGCGCATCCTACATATTCCTTAATTGCAAATTGCAAAGTGCGATTTCCAATTAAGGAAACCCTCTCCATTTATTCCTATGGGCCTAAAGCCCCATAGGAATGAATGGGAAGACATTCTCAATTTGCGATTAGCAATTAGAGAATCGCAAATTGAGAATGCAATTTCAAGGTTGCAAGGGTGTCAAAAGGACACCCTGTTGCACCCCTGAAATAAGCATGGGTGCACATGTGGCACACATACATGCCCTAAGGGCATGTATGTGCGCCACATTGCACTTTGAAAAATGCAAAAAAATTCATTTTTCTAAGAAATCGCAAATTACCACCAACTTGAAGTTGGTGGTAATTTGCGATTACTTAAGGCCAAATTGCACTTTTTCTGTGCTTCTTACATTGCATTTAAGGAGTCACAATTTGCGGTTCCTTAAATGCAATTGCACAATAGAGAATTGCAAATTTTGCGATTCCTTATTTCGCGAGGCAGTTTTTTATTAATACATACCACTAAGCCCAATTGCGATCGCAATTTGGAATGATACATATGGTCCTAGGTCTTTGGAACACAACTCCATTTCTCCATGCCTTAAAATGTCACTGGACAAGCCACTGGTGGAATTTCCTCCTACATATTATGACCTTGGCTGCGAAAATGCCCATCAGAGAATTCTGATCCAAATGTATCCCTTCCTCCAGAATCAGAGCATTTCTCGTTGCAGTGTTAGCCTAAATTAGGCATTTGAACTCGGAGCAATGTTGGATCTCTTTAATTTGAAAATTTCAGAAGCATGAGTTTCTGAGAAACTTCCGCCATCATTTCTCACATTCCAGGCCTCTCCTATCAGGAGAGGAGCTGGTGTTTTTTTCTACAATCACCGGCCAAGACTATGGAACTAAATATAAATGTACCGATTGCCTTCCATAATCATGCATTTAGGGGCCTATTACGATTGCGGATTTCCCGCATCCACCGGGCCGGCGGAAGCCACCGCCGGCCCGGAGGATGCGGGAAATCCGCCGCGGAGCCTTGAAAGACCCACCGCCATATTAGGATGGCTGGTGGGTCTTACTATCTGTCCTCCGCTTTTCCGCCGCAGGCGGATTCCGCCCGCGGCGTAAAAGCATTAACATGGCTGGCGGTGTCTATCAGACACCGCCAGCCATATTAGGATGTCTGCAGCAAGATGCCTTTACACGGCGGCATTTCCGCCGGGTAAAGGCATACGGATTTGTGTTTGGGGGCCCGTTGCGGGCCCCCAGGGGTGAAGGGGGTGTGGGGGGTGCACATGGGGGGTACCTATGGTACCCCCTTGCATTTGCCTGCACAAAGCGGCAGGCACCGCGAGGTGCCTGCCGCTTTGTGCATGCAAATGCACAACTGACATTTTTATCATTGCGGCGGGTGCTGCTTCAAGCAGCACCCGCCGCAATGATAAAAATACAGGATGTGACCGCCAGGGTGGCGGTCACATCCTAATTAGCATGGAGGGACCGCCGCTGCCCCTGCGGACGGTCCCTCCTTCTCTATGGTGGCGGACGGACTCAGGTCCGTCCGCCATCATAATCGGCCCCTTAATTTGTTACATTTACTGATTCACACTTTACAAGAAATATTTGTAATAGAGTTCACCAGGATCAAATTCATGGTTCTAGGACTTTTAACCACAGGAAGTCCACCGCTGCATGAAACAAGATGCTGTCATTTGTGTGATAAATTCAATGTTTTGCTTTATCAAAGTGTCACTCAGGAATCCATGTTTTAACTTTTTTGCTTACGGGGGTGCTGCTGCTTATACACCACCATCTCTCATCTGATGTTTTTTCTTATTTCCCTGTCTGCATCTAGCAAATAATCAACACAAACTGTTCTCTGTGCTAAATGTATACTTGGGTACGAGTCAAGAGGTAAAGCAGTCTTGAATTCATGTGCATCTGTCCGAGGTGGGACAGCTATAAAATGCTTAATCTCTGTTATCAATGGGCTGGCATGCTTTCCTCTCAGTCAAGATTAACATCAGCAGGGCAGACCCTATAGGGGCTCGGTAAGGTGTTCTGGCTTAGTGGGCATCCTTACGTTTAACATGCTGGATACGCCAACAGCATATGGTTTATGCATGTCCCTATCAAAACCTTGTGCAGTGAGCAGCACAGCAGCTGCAGTTCATACTACAAAAGTCAGGCAGTTGGGCAGATGCCACCATCCAATCAATATCCATTGTATCTAAAGATTTCAAGGGGTCTGATAATCATACTAGGTCTGGGTTTCTATCCCAGAGAGGAGTCACAGACAGTCCCAAGAATGCAATGCAGGGGATTCTGACTACCTATAGATGCCATAGTACGCCTTATAGGGGACTTTTCTGGATGGTAAACAATTGGCACTACCCTGAGACAGGCCTTAAAACAAATATCAGTAGAGGAAGAAGATGTGGGGATGGGATTGTCCATTCTGAGTAGCACTTAACCACCTACCTTCAAATGCCATTCTTACAATAGAGAAATGATTGCAATAAGTTGTGGTAATTCTAACGACATAGGTAGCATCAGTGTTTGCAAAGCATTTCACATATGCATTTGTTCTAATGTTTGCACTGGTTTACAACATCACTACTGTATACAATGTTTTTGAATGCAAAGAGGTTCCCTGCTGCTTCTAGGCTTCAATGTTGTAAGTAGTTCTTGCCCGTTTCCTGGGATAACTGATCTTAACAGTAGAACTGGGAGTCTCGCTTTCACTTTAACTGGAGTTTCCACAGTTTCATTCTTTTTTTTTTTTTTTTTTTTTAAAAACCTTTATTGAACAAAAGTATGGAAATACAGATTCTCGCCTACAACCCTGGGGGCCGGCCAGGAAAACATCACAAGGTATAGCATAATACACAGCTCATCAGCCGACAACCAGGGGTCCGGCAGCCATGGTAAGAAGATCGTTAAGTTCCAAACGACAGGATACGAGCGGTTTCATTTTATAACATTCAAACAACAAAAGAAACAAGGCTGCACTCCGATCAGCATGGTCGTTGCATGCGTGGCAGGAAGAAGCGGTCAGGAAACAATATGGTAGACAGGAGATGGATCAGGACAGGAAAAAGAAAGGGAGGGAGGGACAGATCGGGAGCCCAGAGCCAGTGAAAATATCGATAAATCCGTACAGGTTAGAGCCGAAGTGTACAGTCAAGGGGAACAAGGAGTATCAGGGGGATCTACGAGGGGGGGTTCACAAATGTCCCCACGGAATGCATTCCACTGGTTCCATATCCTACCCCATTTTCGGGGCCTGCCACGGGAAATGTAGACAATTTTCTCTCTGTACATGCACCAGTCCATGTTATCTTCCCACCCGGAGACCAAGGGAGCCCTTGGAGACCCCCATAACTGCGCAATGTCCCTCTTTGCGATCATGTAGCCTAGAGTAACCCATTGAGTCTGTGCAACATTACAGTCGGCCGGTTCCCACACATTCAATAGACAGCGCCTAGGTTCAGGTATCAGCCGAACACTCGTGACTTCATTCATCACGTCATGCACTCCCCTCCAGAAGGACTCAACCACCGGGCACTCCCATACAATATGGAGGAAAGTAGCAAGCATTCCACAACCCCGCCGACACAGTCCATCATCAGAAAAACCCATACGCATCAGCCGGGGACCAGTGACATAGACTCGGTGCAGGACTTTCAGCTGAACAAGTCGCAAGCGCGCCGGAATCGCGACCTCTTTAGGAGAGGACACCGCAGCCTGCCAATCCTCATCGTCTAGCTCAAGCCCATCGGCAGTCCAGGCGCCACGCACCTGGACAAGCAAGTCAGACCGAACATTAATAAGTTTTTTGTAAATAAGAGAAATAGTGCTGTCTGGAACATGACCGTCCAGTACCCTATCCTCCAAGGGGGAACTCTCCGGAATATCAGAACCGGTCGGAAAAACCGACCCAACAGCATGGCGAACCTGAAGATAACGAAAAAAATCCGAATCATGTAGACCATATTCTAGCTGTAGTTCCGCAAAGGTCTTCACTCTATCCTGAACCCAAAGATCGCCCAATTTACTAATCCCAATGAGGTCCCATCTGTCGAACCCCTTCGACGTCCATAGTTCACCCAGCCTCTCCGCAGCATATAAAGGGGTCGCCCTGGTAAGCCTATCTGTCCACCCGGTAGCCGCGGTCGTGCTGCTCCAAACCCGCACCGCCACTGCCGTGGGGCCCGTCAAATTCCTCCTAGCACTCCTAGAATAAAATGCCCTGTAGTAATCCCCCCCAGGTAAGAGCCATCGGTCCATTTCAAAAGCCGGGTTCGGGACAGGACCATACATAGCATGGTTCACGGCACTCAACTGGGATGCCCAATAATATCGTCGTACGTCAGGTAAAGCAATGCCCCCGTCGTACCAGGGTAGCGTGAGTTTAACCAATGCTATACGGGGCCGACCAGCCCACACCAGCTTTCTCTGTAGGCACTCTATTTCACGAAAATAGGTAGCCGGCACCAAATCTAACATGTTTTGTATGGCATACAAGAACCGGGGGAGGGACATCATTTTGAACAGTGCCGCACGTCCCAAGGGGGAGAGGGGCAAAGCGCACCACGCCGCAACGTCAGACCGGAGCCGAGCGAGCGGAGGCAGCAAGTTCCGATCATAACGCAGCACAGGGTCAAGTGAGATATAAATCCCCAAATATTTAAAAACATCAGCGCAAACCGGGATCGGACATATTCGGGGCAGAGAAAGAGGGTCACTAGTAAGCGGAAAGATACAGGATTTAGACCAATTGATAACCAACCCGGAGTTGCGGCCAAAAGAGCGCAGTACGTCAATGAGAACTCCCAGCAATTTGCGGGGGGACGTCAGATATAACAGGATGTCATCAGCATATAGAGAGACGCGGTCTTCAAAATCTGGAGCCCAGCGTATACCTTTCAGAGAGGGTTCCCACCGAAGCCAGGCGGCCAGCGGTTCAAGCGCAAGCGCAAACAACAATGGCGACAAAGGACAACCCTGCCTCGTGCCACGCCCGAGGGCGAAGGGCGCCGAGGCTCTGCCATTAACCACCACCTGCGCAAGCGGCTGTTCATACAGGAGTTTAACCCAAGCGATGAACTTAGGGCCAAAACCGAACTTGGCAAGGGCGGCCCACAAATACGGCCACTCAACCGTGTCAAAGGCCATCGAAGCATCGAGAGAAACCAAGATGGCCGGCTCACGAAGAGATCCCGCCCTCGCGACGACACCATGTAGACGGCGAAGATTGAGAGCAGTATTGCGCTGGGGGATAAAACCGGACTGATCCGGGTGAACCAGTCCGCTGATCACCGTGACCAGTCAATTCGCCAGTAATTTCGCCAATATCTTAGGTTCAGCGTTCAGAAGGGAGATCGGACGATATGATGAACAACGCTCGCGGGGCTTACCATCTTTATGAATGACCACAATGGAAGCCAGCCGCTGGTCCCCGGGAAGAGAGCCAAGATCTCGCGAGGCCGCAAACATACGCAGCAAATACGGCGCCATTTTGTCCGGACACAGTTTATACAACTCAACCGGTATACCATTAGGGCCCGAAGCCTTCCCCGAACGAAGGGAGCGAATGGCAAGCGCAACCTCATCAGCGGAAAAATCAGCCTCCATGAACACCCCGTCCGACTCCGAGAGACTAGGCAGCGCAAGGTCGCGAAGTAGCAAGCACGAGTCCTCCTCCGGGAGGCCCGAAACCGGGGCATATACGACCCGAAAATGCTGAGCAAACACCTCAACTATCTCCACTGGGTCCACGACTCGCACTCCATCATCTCTCTCAATCACCGGCACCACACGATTCAATCTGTCTCTCCTGTCCAACCACGCAATCAATTTCCCGGCCTTATCACCCACATCATAAAGTCGCCCTTGCTGCATGCGATGCATCGCCTCGGCAGCGGCAGTCACAAGTGCCCTGTATTCAGTTTGCTTAAGAGCCAGAACATGCAGAATCTCAGGCGTCACTCCAGCCTCCAATCGCCCCTCAAGCACCGCAATCTCAGATTCCAAACTCACCACCTGCTCTTGGTTTCGCCGTTTCTCATCGGCCACAAGGGACAAGATCTGACCTCGGATCACCGTCTTATAAGCCTCCCACAACGAAACCGGGGAGGAGACAGATCCCTCATTTTCTGCAAAGTAATAGTCCACACATTTGACCACCTCGGATCTGAGTCTAGGGTTCTGGAAATGCCACGGATTGATCGGGGCGATACGGCCCCCCGTCCCCAAACAAACGTCCAGGTGAAACCATATCGGGGAATGGTCCGAGATCCCCCTAGCCAAATGTCTAATTTCACGCACCGAGGTCAACTGCACCATAGGCACGACAATATAATCAAGTCTCGAGAGACTCCCGTGAGCCCCGGAATGAAAGGTATACTGAAGTTGGCCAGGGTGCAGCTGCCTCCAACAATCGGCCAACCCAAAGGCATCAAGAAAGTTCCCCAACCACAACTGCGATGCAGGGAGGAGCCGGGGGGGGCTACGATCACTTTCACCATTCGCCACCGAATTGAAATCGCCACCCAGCACAAGCAAGCCTTCGGGCAGGCCCAGAATGACCTCGCCCAGGTCAGCGAATGTGGTAGACTGCAGCCCAGGCGGAACATAAATAGACAATATGGAGATCAATTTCCCCTCCCACCTCCCAGTAATGCCAGCATAGCGGCCCCTATCATCCAACAGTGTGGTGTCCACCTCCAAGGGAAGGGAAGTCCTGACCAGGATACCAGCCCCCCTCGATCCCGAGGTGAAGCCGGAGTGCGCAACCAAACGGTAGCCTCTCCTGTGCAGAGCGTGGCATGTGTTGCCCACCAAATGGGTCTCCTGAAGCAGGACCACATCCGGGGAGCACCTCTTCAAGTATTGCAGCACAATCCCACGTTTTATCCTGTCCCCAAGACCATTAACATTCCAGCTCAAAACCCTAAGCCCCCTACCCCCCATCCCTGAAGCAAACCGACCGCACTCCCCACCTCGAAACAGGTAAGCAAAAGCAAGTGAGAAACAGAGCACAGCCTCGAAACAAACAAGAAGAAAAAAGACACCCCCCACCCCCAAGGAACCCAACAGTGTCGAACCCCCCACCCTGCACCCCTGCGGTAGACCCAAAAGCCACCCCAACTTGCAGTGTGCCTGTCGCCCCATTAAACTAACCTACAGAAAGAGAGAAAGAAATCCCCAGAGGAGGAAGACCCCTCAGACCCCCCCCACACCCCCGGTCAGACACATAATACTCAAAACACAGTCCGGCAGCCCCTGCGATGTAATCCGGCTCGCTAACGTAGACTCACTGCTCCTGGTCCTCCACGCCTCCCTCGGCCCCTCTCGAGTCTTCCGGGTCCTCGGTACGCTCCGGTAAAGTGTCCAACCAGTCACTCACCACCTCAGGGCGGTCGAAGAAAAAGGCACGCTCAGCATGTTCGATCCTCAAGCGGGCCGGGAAAAGCATGGCATATTTCAGTCCCAGGTCCCTGAGGCGCCTCTTCACGCCCGTAAAGCCCATCCTCTGTTTCTGGACAGCTTGCGTGAAGTCTGGATAGAAACTTATGGAAGCGTTCTCAAATTTAATGGGCCCAGTGGTTCGCGATGCTTGCAGGATAGCGTCTCTATCGCGAAAGTTAAACAGTCTAGCTATAACAGGCCGTGGAGCAGCACCCAGCTTCGGCATGCCTCCCGGAACACGATGGGCCCTTTCGACCGCAAAAAATTTACTTAGGCCCTTCGCCGCCAGATGCTTCAAAACAAGGTCCTCCACCAGGACATCAACAGGCATATCGGCAGAAGTCTCCGGGACACCAACGATGCGGACGTTGTTGCGCCTGGCCCGGCCCTCAAAATCCTCCAACCGATTGGCAAACTGGTCACAAGTGGTCCGGAGATTACGGACTGTGGTCTGGAGGTCCGAGACATCCGTGGTCAGACTAGCGGTCTTAAGATCAAGAGATTTGACACGCTCGTTCGTTTTCCCAAGGTCCGCTCTGATGAGAGAAACATCAACCGCCACCGTGTCTATTTTAGCAGCCAGGGTTTCATACTGCTGGCCCATGCTGGATTGAATACTCGCAATGGCGCCCATCACGTCCTTCAGAGTAGGCTCCACATCATCAGGAGCACCTTCACCAGTTTCCTCCAGGGCACCACTCGATCCGCCCGGGGAGCCCTTAGGTCGAGTAAAGCGATCAATGGTCTGAGATTGGGTGGCCCCCCCTCGGGACGAACCTCTGGCGCCGCGTCTCTCGACCACTGTCCTGCCCGTCATGGCCGGGGAGAAACTCCAACTGGAATTGCAGAACTCGGACAAAACAAACTCCGTCGTGGCAGGCGCCGAATTGCGAGTGAACAGGGGCACAGCACAAGCACCAGGCTGGCAATAGCAGAGTAAGAACTCCAATCGGGAAGTGGGCTGGCACGAGGAGCAGAAACGAAACCGAAAGTACACCAGGGGCAGCGGGCGTGGCCCACCAGCCGTTGTTGTTCGATCGCCACCTGGGTACCTCGGGGACTTGAGCCCCCGGTTGGCATACGTGGTAGGCCTCAAAGTTCAGGGCGCAGTAAGTTCAGCGTGCGACGGCCAAAACAAGTCACGAAAAGAGCACTGGCATCAGCAGGGCGTCAATAAAAAATATCCGTCGTCTGAATCAGGATAGATGACAGGATAGTCGCCGGAGGTGGAAGGGGTCCCGGGAGCTCTTAGCTCACGCGTCCATCTTGGAATCGCGCGAAGCTCCTCCTGGCACAGTTTCATTCTTGATTTTACTTAGGATATTGCTGCAGCAAGCTCAGTTGACTTCACTACAAACCTGTGTGAAAATTGGATCAGCTGGCACCCCTTATGAAACCAGCTACAGAGTAGAAGGAGCTGCATGCTCTCACTAACTCCTTCAGCAGTGACAGTGACATTGCTTGTGATGTTACAATGGCAATTTGAAAATTAAAGTTGTGCTGTTCCTGAATGATCTAGAATTGAGCAATATACAAAGGACAGTAGGCTACAGAGTCAAAGACATGGGAATCCATTTCTTTGGCATGTAAAGCCCTCACACACCAAGTTGGGTGTTATGCTTCCTCATCGGGCTGCTCCTAGTCTGGCCGGGTGCTGCAACGCCTGAGGGGCTCCAGATGAGGGGCACTTTGGCGGAGATCTTTCCCCAAATAGCCGTTTGATGCCGTGGGGGTGAGAGATTTAGTGAGTGTAGAAGAATAAGTGGTGTGTGAAGTTTATGTGAGTTAAAACAGGATTGGGAGTACCAGCAAAAATAACTTTAATTGTGGGTCTCCTACCATGAATAAAGGGGAAAGGCGCAATGCCAAGTTAATGTCTTAAGTATGGCGCTCTTCCGTGTGGTTGGTTAACATGTTTTTTCCAATTCTGCAAGTCTGCAGGTGATTCGTCAGGACCTAAAGTTAAAAAACGATCTACTCTAAGGTGGACTGGAAAACAATAATGAATTAATGTTTGTGATTTAGGCCACCATGACTTACTCTGTCTAACGGCTGGTAGTACTGGTTCTACCCTAATTGGGATATACACTGCTTCATCAATCCCGGCAGGTCAAGTATGAGGAACTTCCCCATAGAGTTTGCGTAGTACACAATGTGTCCAAGGACCTACCCACTGCTGCTGGGGCCGGGAGTTGTTACAATGGCCACACCTGCCTGAGTGGTGTCCACTTGTGCTACAAAATCTCTTTAACAGAGCAGTACATGGAACCTCCGCGCTGACTTTTGACTGTCAAGGACATCAATAATCACCAGTGTGTAAATGGCACAGAGGTCTACTTGATGAATTCACCTGGAAGCAATATTCACCTGCCTCACTGCCATCCAAGTCTTGATGTCAAAACCCTATTTGAAGTTGAACCCCCAGAGAAGACAGCTTTCCTTGGGTGCTGATAACAATCGAGCTTTGTTGATGAATCGCTCACGCAGCTGTATGGCGTCTGACCTAGAGATTGTGTATTAAATATCTTTTACAAAAATATTATCTTACTGGGCATAGATTTTACTTTAAGAACTCCAGTAGGGTGATATTCCTGTGAATAATAATGTGGTCACAATGTTATTGTTAGAGGATAGTTAATCCATAATATTCTGGGATCGTAACACTCACTGCAATGAAGCTTGATGGAGTTACACCTCTGCTTGCCAAGGGGGGCATATTATCAATAGATGGCGATAAATATCGCAAAGTGCGCTTAGCGCTTTTATATTTATTGCCGTCTATCGCTGGAACTTATCACCCGGTTAGCGCGTCATTAACAACGCGTATCACGGAGGGGATAACAATTCCAGCAATAGCGGGGATATTGCCGTTTTCCATGAAACAACGCTGGTTTTCCAGTGATGTTCCATGGAAAATGTCGATATGCCTGATGATAGGGCCCTGTGGCCTTAGCCCCACAATCCACCTCCCATGTTAGGTTTGCCTTAGTCAGGAATTTAACAGACGTTAAATTCCTGTATTAAGGCAGAGTTAGCACGAAAAAGATCAGCGCCTTATTGTAAATATCGCGAAGCCCCGTTAGCGATATTTTACAATGTAGTTTTACAAGGCACCTTGCATCTCATTATCATTGTGAAGCGAGGCGGAAAGAACCCGTGCGCTAAGGCAAGGAAACACGCGCTAGCGTGTCCTTGTTAATAGAGCGTTAAAATTATCGCCGCTTTTCGCCTGAAAACGGACGCTAAAGCGGACATCATTTTTTTCCTGCCCCTTGATAATATGCCCCCAAGTCCTTTGAATTCCATATAGTCTGCTGCATCTGCTTTATAACACAGATTTCTGTGACCAGATCTCACTTTTCCACTAAGATAAAGATAAAGCATAACTCCTACAGCATGACTTCAGAGCTGCTGCCTGAGCTCTGATCTTGCCATACCTGGACGATGACAACCCCCTTGCTAAGCAAAATTCTAACAACCCACCCAATGCCACTAGAGAGTCCCCAATGCAAAAGAAAGGTTAATGAAGGGGTGTGAAAGTATACTTGGATCACCCCGACACTCCAGGAACCAGTGTGATGCCCTGAAACCGGTCCCAGTATGCTTGTTTCCGGTCTAGTGAGGACCTGGCTTAGCAGTTCGGTCTGGACTGTTCCCATGAGGCACAGGTTCAAGACTGATTTGCATATGACTGGGTCTAAACTGGGGTGGCATGGTGAGCAAAAGAACGATGGATTTAACCTGGATGTCTTGACTGGGGGTGAATGTATGATTTATTCAGCATTTTGTCCATCATTTGTTTACGTAGCACTTTTCACCCTAAGTGGGATGGGCATGCCCAGACGTGGATCCCTTGCTCACTGTGCCACTGGATTCAAGCTAGCCTGGCTGATGAAGCGTAATACCCAGAAACCGGTCCAAGGATGCTTGTTTCTGGTCCAGTGAGGACCTGGCTTGGCAGTTCGGTCTGGACTGTTCCCATGAGGCACAGGGATAAGACTGATTTGCACATGGCTGGGTCTAAACTGGGGTGGTGTGGTGAGCAAAAGAACGATGGATTTAACCCAGATCTCTTGACTGGGGTTGAATGTATGATTTATTCAGCATTCCGTCCATCATTTGTTTGCGTAGCAACTTTCTAATAGTGATATTTTCAGAATTGTAATTTAAAATCCAACTGCACCATAAGTTGGGATTTTTCATGACAATTCCAGCGACACCTAACATGAACTTTTCCCATTTGTAATGTACACTTATAAAATGTGATAAGGTAACTCCAATGTTACCCCATGGTCAAGGTATGCCTTGCAGTAGTGAAAACGAATTTAAGAGTTTTTCACTATCAGGACATGTAAATGTACATGTCCTACTTTTTAAATACATTGCACCCTGCCCTCTTAGCAGGCCAGGGCCTAACCAAAGGGTGATTTATATGTATTATAAAGGGAGGTTTGGGCCTGGCAAACGGTTTACTTTGACAGGTAGAAATGGCAGATTAAAAGTGCACACACACAGGTTGCAATGGCAAGCCTGAGACATGTTTAAAGTGCTGCTTAAATGGGTGGCACAATCAGTGCGGCAGAGCCACTAGTAGCATTACATTTACAGGCCCTGGGCACTGATAGTACCTCTTTACTAGGGACTAACAAGTAAATTAAATATGTCATTTGGGTATAAGCCAATCTTACCATGTTTTAAGGAGAGAGCACAAGCACTTCAGGGTTAGCAGTAATAAAGTGAGCAGAGTCCTAAGGCCAACAAAAAACAAAGTGAGTAAAAACAGTAAGTCTGAATGCAAAAAGCTAGGGAGAACCCACACCAAATATGCCAGGTCTAACACTGACCTTCTTGCCTGAATTCTGACTTGTTCTCTGGATTAACATTTGGTATTGTTTGCTTATCAGTTGCCTGAACTTTGACTTTGGATTACGATTGGTTGTGTCTGCTGAATGGTTTCCAGCGCCCTGACTGACCTCTGGATTATGTTTTGGTATTGCTTTTTGTGCTCGTTCTCCCACTTCGTATCTGAATTTCAGGTTTGCTATCAACACTACTGCTGTTACCGACTTCTTTCGTTTGACTTGTATTCCCTGCAGCATAGCCATTATGAATCTGGTAAGCATAATCACTAATACCAACTTGTATTTTTATAGCTATAGTATATGTTTTACATTAACCTTTGAAAATGCTCTTGTGATTTACCTGAAGTACGAGAGATGTGTGGCTGATGAGATGTACCCCCTCCCCCTTCACAGAGTTTAGCTCTGCTACTTACTCTCACTCACACATTGGTGGAGATTCGTTCTGAGGAGTGGGGTAGATTGTCTTCAGGCTCTGTTGATAAAGACCTACTTATCCTTACAACTTCCCCTTATCTGATTGTGATCGTTTTGGTATTGTTTTGTTCATTGAATGTTCATCTATTTTCCTAAATAGGTACTTTATTGTGTTGTTTTCTTGTCTTTAAAATTGCTGATACTTCTTGAAGTCAACTCAAATTTTTCTGGAAAACTACATGGAGAACTACAAGTCGAGTTCTTGGAAATTAAAATACCGACTGATGCGGCGAAGTTGGGCAATTTCTTGGCGACAAAAAGTCTATTCTGTCTAAATGGAAGGGTAGCCCAGGACTGTCCGGCCAAGAAAACTTTTAAATATGGGACTCAAAATTGCCCTATAGATTACATTTTTATGTTAGCATGGAATTTTGAGTTGGTAAAAGATTTTAGGATTGACCCTGCGGAATGTAGTGATCATAAAATATTAGAATTAGAGCTCGTAATAGCCCAACATTTAGCATGTGATAGAGTTACTTCCCAAGAGATGGACTATCCAAAGCGGATAACCACCCGGTTAACTGAAAAATATATCGAGAGGCTAACTAATTTGCAACAAAAGGTGCAATTACGCTGCTTGTGCGGTCAAAACTTATCTTGGTATTTGGAGAAAATAACTCAAGTAGTGGAAAGTATAAGTGTAGAATTAAGGGGTGATGTAAGAGTCCATGTGAATAATGGAAGGTCACAAGTAAAGCAAGGAACTTGGTTTAACCAGGTCTGCTTATTAAAGAAAAGAGAAGTTAGGCGAGAAGAACGCAGCCTACGGAAAAAATGTGTGCAAGCCAGGGCGGATAACCTAGTAAAAATAAAGAGGGAATATATCGCTCTAATCCGCAATGCTAAAAGGACCTATAAAGAAATGTGTTGGGGCAAATTATTGGATGCAATCGAATCCAAGAATACACGTCAGTTCTGGAAGCTAGTTCAGTCAGCTTCGGAACCTTCGGTTGCTCCTATGATTTGCGTTGTGGAAGAGGGGGCGTGGGTAGAGTATATACAGCAATTATACGCCCCTGGGAGTGGGATTGGTAATGAGGCATCAAGGGACTGGAGAGGCCTAGTAGAGGATTTAAAACAAGAATGCTCAATAACAAATGTCCTTAGGACAATAAGGACATTGAATTTAACTAGAGCTGCAGGCCCAGATAACTTACCAGCCCTGATACTAAATTCAAATCAGCCCTGGTGGGCGGAATTCTACTAAAAAATGTTTGTATTAATTTTAGACCAGGGGATTATGCCCCCAAACTGGAAGGGTGCCATAATAAGACCGCTACATAAGAAAGGGGATGTATGTGACCCGAAGAATTATAGGCTAATTAACCTATTAGACATAGGAGAAACCTTTTTTTCTAAAATAATCCTTAGCAAATTAAAAGCTTGGGTTGAACATAGGTCTATCGTGCCGGTTGAACAGGGTGGGTTCAAAGAAGGCCACTCCACAATAGACCACTGTTTTGCACTGTGGGCAATGGCCAGGAAATCGATGGAACAAAACGGCAAGTTATTTTGCTGTTTCGTCGATTTCCGGGCAGCATTCGACACGGTGGACCGAAATAGCCTTTGGGAAGTATTAGAAAACTATGGAATGCCAAAGGGTATATTGAATATCTTAAAAGAATTACATAGAGGCAATTGGGCCCAGGTCATTAGACACAAAGGGCTCATTAACCCAGAAAATTCCAGTAAAAAACGGTTTGAGACAAGGGTGTGTTCTGGCACCCTTTCTTTTTTCAATTTTCCTAGCAGACCTCCCAGCGGTCCTGGAAGTTGAAAAAAGTGCGAGCCCGCGAATGAATAGTAATAAAGTGTCATGTCTCTTATATGCCGATGATCTAGTGATCCTGGACCAAACGGAAATGGGGCTCCAAAGGAAGTTAAATGTGTTCAAAAAGTATTGTGATAAAAAGCTTTTAACTGTGAATATGGAGAAAACAAAGATCCTATGTTTTGGAAAGAGGGTAAACAATTTTAATTGGTTTTTAGGACAGGAAAAGTTAGACATAGTAGGTGAATATAAATATTTAGGTCTTTGGTTTGACAGCGCATTAAAGTGGAATACCCACCGGGAGGCACAAACCGCAAAGGCGTATTCATCGGTTTGTGGTTTGAAAAAATTAATAAAGATTACGGTGATATGTCACACAGACCGATTCTAAAGGCTTTTGAAGTTATGATCCCCCACAAGTACTTTATGGAGCAGAAGTGCTGTACCTGAGTGGTAAAAGGGAGTGGGACCGGGAAGATTATGAAAATGCTGCTGTCCCTACCAAATAGCTCCATGATCCAAGCCATTAGAATGGAAGTGGGACTGACAGCATGGGAGGTAAAGTCTCAAATGTCCTTAATAAGATTTTGGAACCGACAGGAGCCTGGTGGTGACCAGAAGGTCTCAATTTGGTGTAGAGAGGAAATTCAAGTGAGCAGCTTACGCTGGGCGCGAGATGTGAGGAAAGTCCTCCAGTCTGTAGCTGTTCACTTGAAATTGAGCCTCCGTTCACCTTCATTGAATATAGTTTGTACTAAAAATCCTCACAGACCAAGGGTTTGAATACTCTAGATCACAGGACTTGGACTACCTGAGGCTAAAAAAATCAGTTAACTGGGTAAAGAATGAATGGGTAAAGGAGACCCGGTTTCCTTACTTGGATTTGCTGCCCAAAAGATGGCTAAGACATGAAATTTTGAAGGTTCGGGTGGGCCTAAATCCGTGGAAGATTGAAAGAAAAATAAGACTGGCCCTGATCTAACCAGATGGTACTTGTAAATGTGGTCTAGGAGTAAGAAATGATATTTTACACATACTGCTTGACTGTACATGGATTTTAGCAGTTCGGAAAGTATTCTTACGTCAAATTTTTTTAAAATATGAGGTGAACTCACGTGCTGATGCCATTGATCTCCTTACAGAAATGTCATTTTTGGATATTACAATTGCATTGGGGAAATTTCTGAAAGCGACAAGAGATTGTGTAACGGAGATAACAAAGGAGGGTGGGAGAGTCCAAAATTTATAGAGTATCCCAATTTTATGTCCTATGGTTTTATAAGTTTTAAAGATATGTAAAATGAATTGTGGTTTTAATGATTTTATCACTATGTGGATCCATTGTATTATGTATGGTTTATAGACTATTGTCTAAATAAACTTTGTTATAATCATCATCATCAAACTACCTGCTTCCTGTGCCACAGCTACAAGCAGCCAAGCAGAATTTCACTGTGAACAATGTTGAGATATAACCAGTGCATTTATTTAGTTGGTGGGTATACTCCTTTACAAATTAGTAACCTACTCTCTGATAAGTAACGTAAATAAAATATAGATATGTCCATAAGGATGCTTGCAGTTACAGAATCATAATTACCGATACACAGTAAAAAGAAGACCAGAAATAATGGATACTACACACATTAGAGGAGAGATGCATGTATAGGTTTTTGAATAAACTACACTGAAACAATTCCATATCAAGTGCAGCACATAGTAGCACACAAGAAGCACTCAAGATGCGGATGCAGCTGTAACAGAATGTTCTATTTGGTTAAGTTCTGCCATGTATGTGGTAGCCCCAGTTAAATTCTGCAGGTGTTTTAGAAGGAAACCTTCTGCTCATTGGTTCTCCGACAAACGTAAAGTGGTAAGGCATAAATGTTGCAGGCAGGAACGCAAATTAAATTTGACACTTGAGCAGGCAGAAAAGGGAAACAGGTTACTGTTGCACGAGTACATTCACGCCATTTTTAAGGCTAAAGCAGAATTTTTTACTATGAAAATTTAGTCTGCTGCTAACTACTGGAAGGAGCTCTTAAATATACATTCCTTGTCCAAGCACTCTCTTAACTGAATTTAGATTTTTCTCAATCTTTCTGCGAAGATTTAGTGACATATTTTTCAAGAGAAGATTCTAAATATCTACTCTGGGTTCTCCGAACCTCTGGTGACCGAGACCAGGAAGACTGTCACCCAGGCACTCGTCACCAGCCGACTGGACTACGGAAACGCCCTCTACGCCGGAACCACAGGCAAGCTACAGAAAAGACTCCAGCGCATCCAGAACGCCTCCGCCCGACTCATCCTGGATGTCCCCCGACGCAGCCACATCTCCAGCCACCTGAGGAACCTGCACTGGCTCCCCGTCGACAAGAGGATCACGTTCCGGCTCCTCACCCACGCACACAAGTCTCTCCACGACCTGGGCCCCAAGTAACTCAATGACCGCCTGACCTTCTACACGCCCACCCGCCAGCTACGGTCCACCAGCCTCGCCCTCGCAGCCGTACCACGCATCCGAAGAGCCACCGCCGGAGGAAGATCCTTCTCTTACCTGGCTGCCAAGACTTGGAACTCCCTCCCCATCCACCTTCGGCTGACCCAGGACCATCTCGCCTTCAGGAAACAACTCAAGACCTGGCTGTTCTAGCAGTAGCATACCCCTCCCCCCAAGCGCCTTGAGACCCTCCCGGGTGAGTAGTGCGCTATACAAATGGCATGATTGATTGATTGATTGATTGACCAGAGGCATTTGGTCACTGCGTTTATTGACCCTCTTCCTGTTAGCACTGGTGCTGCTTCATCTTTTTTTCAGATTTCGGTGTCACAAGCTAAGAATGTTTTGTGAGGGATTACATTAGAATCTCCACTGGATGTGTGTCCCCTCAAAATTCTTCAATTATCCTGGGGCGACTGGTATTTATGGTCAATGGTGGTGGTGACCTGCCACCCTCCGGGGAGAGGCAAGAATAGGGAAATAGACACAAAGCAACTGCCAATAAATCACTGGTCTGAAACAGTGTGATAAAACTCTTTGGTGAACTGTATTGAACTTTTCACATTTCCTACTGTGCAAGTGCCAGCCACCCACTTTAGCAGCTACAGTGGGGCGGGGTTCTTGATGGGCCTCATTTGTCAGCAACTCGGCAGACAAAGTCTTATCATTAACTTAGGAGGGTGAGTGAAAGGAAGGGTGGATGGAATGGTGGATGGATAGATGCATGGATGAAGGATGGACGTATGAATGGAATAGTGAAAGGCAGGGAGGGTGTATGAGTGAATGGGAGTGTGGATGGATGGGTTGATGGATACTGAGAGAAATGATGGATGGATGGTAGAATGAGTGAATGGATGGATGAGTGGCAGGATAAGCGGACGGATGGAGTGAAGGTATGGCTGGATGAGCGAACGGATGGATAAGTGAAAGGACATATGTAAAGATGGATGAGTAAAACAGCAATGGATGGATGAGGGAAATGCAGGGTAGATGGGTGTCGGGATGAAAGGATCGATGGATGATTGAAAGTTTGAATTGATGGATGGATGTGATGGTGTTCTGAAAATTGTAGGGGGGCTTCATAATTACTGATAGTCCGCATCCGCATATATTCCTATGTTGTATTAACATTTGATCATTAGAAGTGTTCAACAATAGCACATGAACGTGTAACTCGTAGGGAAAGTGTTGTGTTATGTAGAAGAAACAATGTATTCTTCATGTTATAATATTGTAATCCATTGTATTTGATGTCACTTGCCTATAAGATTGCTTACATGTGATAATGTGTACGTCTAAATGTGCACCATATTAAATGTGCACGTAGACGTGACAATGTTGCATTTAATGTGTAGGACTATATAAGATGTTTGCAGCTAACATGCATTGATGTGCTTTGTAATGTAATGATGTATAAAGGCCTAACTGAAATGTTCACCTATGTGTATTTGAATGCCCTATGTCTTTCACTCTTATGTTGGCCGATTTCTGTAGGCCTGCAATGTATTTTCCCTGGGGGCTCAGTAGCAAGGGTTTTAGAGAAACTTCATGTGCATGTTGAATTTGTTTTGTTCTCACGTTTCTGTTGCAGGTGGAGAAAGTCGTCTTTGTTAGTTAGAATATTGTCTTTTCCTTAGGAGAGTTAGGCTCAGGAGGATGCGATACATTTTGCTGAAGAGAGCTGATAATTAAGAGCCGGTGTTCTTTCTCCTTGGGGGAGGCTTGGGAATCAAAGTCATCAGGGCAGGAGCTGGAAGTACTGACACTGAATGGAAAATCACCTATGATAAGTGTCCAGTGAGATAAGGTGATCTGTGGGTGAGTTTTGCATTTTCATGTTTTGTATTAGGGATAGTGTACTGGGGAGGAGACAGGAGAGAATAGGTGAGGAGATCGAGGGAGACAGAAGGAGCATCGTAGAATGGGCTCTGTAGCTTTGGCTACTTGACCCGTTCAATGTGAGTGTACTTCTTAGGAAGTCTTCATGCGCTGGCACCTTTTTCCTGATCTTGCCTGGGAAATGCTAAGTAGGGATGTCACGATACTGGTAGTGTAGTGACAGACTAATGCTTTTTATTTATCTACACCGGATGATGACCGAACTTGACGTGGGGGCAATCATTGCCTGTGTTCTGCTTCTGGAGATTGCCATTCTGTTTATGAACCTTTGCATTAAGATGGCCCATTTTTGGATTTGTATTAGTTCTTATGTACTTCTATACCTCTTAATGAGGGGAAAACCGCGTTTACATCGTATGTGCTACAACGCATGCAATTACAACGTGCTTGTTACAACGATAGCATTGTTACAACGCGAGCCATTACATCACAAGTCGTTTCTACAACTTGCTGTAGGGGGTACACTAAACTAAGGAATAGTATCATTTACTATTCCAACACCTTCCCTACTGTTGCACACGCTGGAGTTGGAATAGTAAATTATACTGTTCCTAAATCCAGCACGCCTCCTACAGCAAGTCGTAGAAACAGCTTGCGATGTAATGGTTTGCATTGTAATCCCATGCGTTGTAGCGTATGCGATGTAAGATCGCATATTCGTAATGAGGTGCTTGTACATTCAGTTATTTTTGGCTTTGTAATAAACCCACTAAATTGGAATTTGGAGTCTGTAGTTCTTGGGAGTCATAGTCTTTGTAGATTGAAATCTTGATTAATGATTTAGTTCTCCCCTCTACATTTCTCAGCAGGCAACAAAGATTCATTGACCCTCAGTTCCATAGTAAATTTTGTAGAGGAACTCAACCCTTTTTCAGATGAATAGATGGATAGATGGATGAGCGAGTGAGTGCAAGGGTGGATGGAGAGGTGTGGCTCACTGGTTAGAGGCGGCAGACCTGTAAGCAGAGAACGGCCCGGGACCAGGGTTCAATTCCCGACGCGGCAGGGTCTTGGACCAGGGTCAACGGACTCGATAATTCTCGCCTCAGTGCCTACTCTAACCAGGGAACACACTCGGTAACTCTGGGCATTAAGCTTGCCTCATCTCTACAACGGCCCCCCACAGACGCCGGGGATGCCTGGTTTCACCCTGGAGATACCCAGAAAGGGACCATCTCACAGGGAAAACCAGGACGGGTTCCCCAGCGGTCTACAGCGCCAGGACACTCGGGTAGAGTAACAGTGCGCTTTACAAGTATCCCACATTTACATTTACATTTACATGGCTGAGTGTAAGGGTAAATGGAGGGATGGATGAATGGATGGATGGATGGATGGGACGAAGGGTGGATTGATGGGTGTAAGGATGGATGGCTGAGTGAAAGGGTGGATAGATTGATGAGCCTAAGGAAGTACGATGGATGGATGAAGTGAAAGGATGGACAGATGGAGCGAAATGGTGGATGGATGAGCTAAAGAATGGATGGATGATTGAATGGTTGAAAGGGGGATGGAAAAGTGAAAAGACTGATGATTGAGTGGATATCATATAAAGTCAAAACTCTCAATGAATTATCATCTGTATTTTATTAGAAATATAAATTGTAAATATGTATTTTAAATGCCAATTTTCAAATGTACTTGTATGTTTTTTTCAGATATTTAAAAAACCGAATAAAGAGTTTTTGACTTTGACTTTGAGTGGATGATTGGTTTGATGGACAGGTGTTCTCTCACAGAAAGGAGCATAAGAGGGAGAAAGAACCAAGACAACCACCGGACGTAGCCACCATCGTGAGAAAACACACACCACGACCAGTGGCAACTCTCTTTTATGGGCTCCACAGCTACACTACACCCTCCTTGTTTTGTGGTCCAATTTTATGGTATCAAGGATGAATAATTATTCATTCTTGACATAATAATAATAAAATGCAGACCCGCTTCAGGTCCAGCAACAAACTGAGGCAACTAGTGACATTGTTTGATTTCTGACACTGGTGCATGAAGGTGCCAGCCCCATTCCAGTACTGTGATCATGTCTGTGTGACTATGTATGTAAATTTAAGTTAGAGAGAGTCAGTGAAGGAATGCGTCACAGTGAGTGAGAAAGAGTGATAGTAAGAACCAGTATGTCTGAGAATGAATATGAGCGAGTGAGGATGAATGATAGTGAGTGCAACTGTGTGTTACTGTGCGTGAGACTGAGTCTCAGTAAGATTGAGTAATTAAGAATGAGTGAGAATGGCTGGGACTGAATGAGACAGAGTGGGCAAGAGTAGAATGAGTGAGACTGTGTGAATTAGTGAGCCCGAGTGAGACTGAGTGAGTCAGAGTGAGACAGTAAACTTAATGCAAGAAAGTGTCAGAGAACCTTTCAAGAAAAAGCATTTTTTGAATTTGAGCCAAGGATTACACACCACCACTTTTAAAGGTCACCAACCGCCACTGCAATTAGCCTCCGATATAGTGGCTGAGCGTCTTACCCAGACAATCAACTATTTTATAGAGGCAGGGTGTTTTCCCAGTGCTTGGAAAGAAGCAATGGTCTTCCTACTTCTAAAGAAATATAACCTAAATTCTAAAGAATTAAAAACTACAGGCATATTTCTTTGGTACTGACTCCAGATAAGATCCTGGAAAAACACCTTAACCAGCAACCTATGGAGTATATTGATAATCATGAATTCTTGGATCCGTTTCAGGCAGGCTATAGAAGTAAGCACAGCACTGAATCCACTTTGGTGGCGGCAGTAGACAGTATCAGGTGTGTGGTGGAGAGGCTGTGGGTTTGGTCATGCTTGATCTTTTCACACTAACTTAAGACACAATCCTAAACTTACTTCCAATTACTCATTATGGTATTCACAGAAGGCACTTACTCATTTTGGTATTCACAGAAGGCACTTACTCATCAATGGTAGTAAGTTTAGGATTTTGTCTTAAGTTAGTTCTGTGAATGGGGCCCACAGTCTAACCACACTTTTGGCATTCACATTTCTCAGCTGGGAACTGAAGGTAAAGTGCTCAGTCCATTGAAGTCTTTTATAGCTGGTAGACTGGAGATAGTGAGATATGGACACTTTTTAGCCAAAGCTTTGTGTCTTCTGTGTGGAGTGCATCATGGGTGCTCATTGAGTCCAACTTTGTTTAATCTGTACATTTCCTCTGTAGTCAAATTGATTCAGTTATTTGGTTTCTGGGTTTTGTCGTACACGGACGACACCCAGATTATTGTAACTATCACTGATAATGTGACCAGTGGCAGCTAACTTTAATAGATGCATGTTAGGAATGAGCTGTTCGATGAAGAAAAACTGTTTAAAGCTTAATACCAACAAACAGCAGTGTTGGTATTTGGCGCACAAAATTCTATGTGGTCTTCTACCTAGTGGCCTGAGACCTTTGGCCACACTCCAACCCCAGTGAAATCTGCCAAAAATCTTGGGGTCATCTTTGATGATACTATCTTTTGGTAAGCAAGTGAGTCAAACTACTACCTCTTGTAGTGCTTCCTTTCATCCCTACTGAATTACACGAAACAGTGGTTCTGGCATTGGTGTCTTCCCGATTGGATTACTGCAATGCGCTATCTCAACATCAATCAGGTCACTCTTACTAAGTTACAGGTAACTCAGACCGCCATTGCTTGACTCATCTTGGACAACCTGAAGCATCAGTCAGTTTGGGAGGGTCTGATGAGCTTTCACTGGCTTCCTGTGTGGAAACGAATTACATTTAAAGTCCTGTGAATTGATCTGAGGGCCTTATATAACGTTGGTCTGTGGTTCTTCAGAACCCTACTCCAGCTGTAGGAGTTTAGAAGTCTGCTGCGTCCAGCTCATGTCAGAAGTGTGGTAGTACCTGGAATTCATAGAGTTAGATGGGGCGGCAGATCTTTTCTGTATGCCGTGGCTAAACTCTGGAACAAGTTGCCCATACATATTTTGGCAACTGCAAGTGTGTAAATACATGGGTCTTAAGTCTTAAGGTCTAGTAGCATTTTAGTGCTTTCTCTGGCTGTGTTGTGTTCCGGTCCATTTGTACTGTGAGCTCTTTGGGTATATGTTGCGCTTTGCAAATATATTTTCACAATGGGTCAAATAAAAAAAATGATAGCTATCAATGTATTACCAAAGAACATAGGCATAGATTTTTCAACCGAAATTGCGATCGCAATAGCTGCGAAACAGCAATTGCGATCGCAATTTCAGCTTCCGCAATTCCTGAAGCAAAAACCCACCAATTTGCGAATTCGCAAACATAAATTCGCAGAATCAATGTGGACCCTCCTTAGCGAATCTGTAATAGCGATTTTCCACTAATTCTGCGAATTAATTTGCGAAATCGCAAATAAATCGCTAATACAATTCATCAAACATTGCAAATTGCGAAAAAAAACAAAATCGCTAAATGCGAGTCGCAATTTAAGGAGAAGTCAAACCAGGTGGTAACCATGAAGTTCAATTGGAAAAAAAATACAAAAATTTAAACAGGAACAATGAGCGGAGCAAAACAAACACACTTAAGGAGACACAGTAGTAGCATAAGTACATTCACAATGCCAGGTCTATACATCGTGGCAAGGCGGCTGAGGCTCCAGCGCACAGCTTGGAACCAACGCAGGATTCACGAGCGCATCTTCCGGCTGCGGATAACACTCCTGGGCCAGACTGAAGAGGAGATATACTCCAAATACAGGCTAAATGGGGCAATTTTTCACAAGCTCATCAGAGACCTTGACCCCCTGATGCAGCACCCAACAAGGAGGACCAATGCCGTGCCCACCCATGTCCAGGTCCTGTGCTGCCTGCACCTCCTGGCCTCCGGAAGCTTCCAGGGGATAGTTGCATATGCAGGGGGGATCTCCCAGAGCACACTGTCACGCTACCTACGGTGTTTCCTGGACGCCATGCTGACCCGGATACACCACTACATAACCTTCCCAACCACCCAACAGGACTTAAATCAAACAAAGCTTGCCTTCTACAACATTGCGCAATTTCCCCATGTAATTGGATGCATTGACTGTACCCACATCCACATATGCCCACCCGCTGAGACAGAGTACATGTACCAGAACCGCAAGTTCTACCACTCATTGAACATCTAGATTGTCTGCAATGCAAAGACAATCATCACTGACATAGTGGCCCAATACCCGGGAAGCACGCATGATTCCTTCATCTTCCGGCACAGTGGCATACACACCCGCTTGGCCAGGGGTGACTATGGGGAAGGACACCTCCTAGGTAAGTACACATGCCCATATAGAGTACGTCAAGACCATGCAGCTGCGCATAACAGGCACTGACCCTCAGCGCCTTTCATTCAGGTGACAGCACCTATGGCCTCCGTGAGTACCTCCTCACACCATACCTCAACCCTGCCACACCACAGGAACGGCGTTACAATGCTGCACACATTCGCACTAGAAATTGCATTGAACGGACATTTGGGCTGTTAAAGAGCCGATTCCCCATCCTACATAAGACTGGTGGGGCCCTCAAATACCAGCCTGAGGTCTGCTGCCGCATCGTGGCCGTGTGTGCCATACTCCATAATATTGCTACCAAGCGGAGGATACCTGTGGAGATCTCTGGCAGTGAGTCGGAGGGGGACAACCGCCCACCTGCACATGTGCATCATGCACGCGGGCAGAATCCTGCAGAAGGACACAGGCGCCGCAACCAAATCACAATGAACTATTTCTAGTGCACCCATACCCCTCACACAAAACTGCACTCATGCATGCCAAATGAAATAATGACATGAGTCGGATTTACGTTTGAAATAAATTCTTATTGTTTTTTGCACAATAATATTTCTTTAAATTCTTTTTTCACAATACATGACAACTGTATTTCCTCATACAGCCCCATGATAGCGAAGCAGGCATGCTTGTCATATCAGCATGGCACTGCTGCTAGAGTACATACAATCACTGGCTCCTACAGCCGGACGCACCCAGTCGCCTCTCCACATCCTCCTCGCCAGTATTGGCCCGTGATGCTGCACTGGGCCTGGTGCTGCAGCGGCGTTCGGTTACCATCGGCACGGACAGGCTGCTGAGACTTGATGTGCCCTCACTGGCATCATCCCCCCCATTGCATGGCCATGGCCACACGGCTGCTGATTCTGGACAGCGGTAGTGACCTGTTCCAATGCCCTGGCGACGTCCTAGCAGCATTGCACCATCTGAATTTGCATCGCCAGGGACCGGCGTGAAAGTTGGGAGGTCGCATTACCAATCAGTTGGTTGGATCTGGTGTATGCTGACAGCCGGGTCAGCAGCTGGGGGTGGCGGCGGCGGGTGATGTCCTGCTGTGACACCATGATTTGGCAGTTCTCCCTGACAGCAGCCGTCAGCACCTGCACGCTTTCCGTGAGCTGGCTCACGTTGCGCGCTGTCTTATAAAGCTGCAGCTGCATGGCTGCCATGTGCCGTGCCTGCTTTTGGTGGACAGCTAGCATCCGGCGTTCTATGCCGAGCCCTGGATCTTGGACATGTTGCCCCCTGCCAGCGCGCGTGTTGCCACGTTGCGCTGCTGCCTCATCAGTCTGCTGGACTGCGAACGCACAGTGGCTGTGCGCCGTGTCTGCCTCCTGGGTGGTGGTGTGGCCTGTACCACTGCCATGGGTGTCACATGGGGTGGTTGCTGTCCTCCTGTGGCTGCAGGGGTGGCCCTGTCCACATGGGGAGCTGGTGGTACTGGTGCTGGTGGTTGTGATGGTCCAGGTCGTGGGTCAGGATGGCCCTCTCCCTCGGTGTCCTCAGGGTTCTCCTCAATCTGGAGTGCCTGGCTGTCTGTGCTGGGTTGTTCTGCAGCACAGACACCCATGTAAATGGGTGCATGATTAATGATATGTATCTTGCACATGGGATGTTGCAACATGCATGCAGGCTTGCATTCCCTGACTGGCTTTAGGGATATGTTTCACTTGACAGGTCTGGCTGTGTGTGACTATCCGGGAACTATTGTCACACTACAGGTCCCACAATGCAATATGGCATTTCAGATGTGCATGGCCTGTATTACTGGGGTTATCAAATGGCTAGTTCTGGAGGCACGGGCATTGTGAGGGGACGGGGTCGCAGTTGCATGGCACTTACCTTGGGATTGTTGGGTGGGTCGGTAGGTGTCCAGCCGGGTGACCCCCACGCAGGCTGCAGGGTTGATTGTGTCCTCCACCAGGTCTTAGAGAGGAGTGTTGGGCGCAACTGTGGGGTCTCCTCCTCCCGTGGCATGTTGCTCCCCCAGCCTCTCTGCAATGCGCTCTTTGGCACGACCTCTGAGGTCGTACCACCTCTTCTTCAGCTCATCAAGGGAGCGCTGGGTCACTCCAACAGAGTTCACCTTGGACTGGATGCGCTGCCAAATGCTCCTCTTGTCGGCTTCAGGCACCTTCCGGGATTCCTTGCCAAACAGCCTGTCATGGTCCTTGCTTACACCCTCGATGAGGAACTCCAACTCCTGCTCAGTAAATTTGATTTTGCCTTTTCTGCCAGGTGCACTGGTTCCTGCTGCTTCCTGGGACATTCTGGTTTAGTGAGTGTGTCCTGTTGTGGTGCTGCAGGGTGTCTCTGGTGGAGCTCTGTGCTGTGCTTCTTCCACTCTCAGGCTCTGTGTTCAGAATGAGTGAGTGAACTGCCTATTTCCTGGTTGTGATGTCATCATTGTGCTCGAAATGCGACTTTCCGTTTTTGCGATCTTGCAAATAGCGAGATCGCAATTTGCGAGTGCGGTAATTGCGAAATCGCAATTTCAACATGGGAAACAGGCGATTCTGCGAATTTTGTACGATTTAGCGAAAATCGCAATCGGCAATTGCGGCTGACTGCGATTCGCTTTTTTAATCGCTTTTCTTGATGCATCCCATTCTGCGAATTCTAAATTGCGATTCGGTATTTTTCGCAATTTAGAATTCGCAGAATCTGGGCTTGATGCATCTGGGGGATATCACCTACATGGAAAGAATGTAGTAAAATGAACTGAAAACACTCGAGGAGGTAAAGACCTGGCATCTTTGGCGTGGTTTCCCCTGACTTTTTGCTTCTGCCTCCTGTATTTTTTTTGATGCTGTGCTGGATTTCGTTTTTGCTGGTTTAGATGCTTTGGGGACTTTTGATCAGTATCAAAGTGCAAGTCCTCCCTGGGTAAATTGTTATTATGATTGGTTATCCATGATTAGCAGATTTGTTTCATCAGTAGGTCCCTAGTAAAGTGCACTGAGTGTGCCAGGGCAAGTGATTCAAATGCTATTAGTGGGCCTGATTGTGCCACCCACATGAGTAGCCCTAAATGGTGTCTCAGGCCTGCCACCGCAGTGCCTGTGTGCAGTTGCTAACTGCCTAACTGACCTGGCCCGTGTCCCCACTGGCCAGGCCTAACCCTTCCCTTTCTGTACACATTAGACACCCCTCTGGAAGGCCCAAGGTACCCCCATGGGCAGGTTGCAGTGCATGTGAAAGGTAGAACATGTACTAGTGTGGGTGACGTGCTCTGATAGTGAAATACTGCCAATTTTGTTTTTCAGTATTGAAAGGCCACCTTGCCCATAGGCTAGAATGGGAATGATGTGTGTAATGTTTACCTGCATATCTTCCCCTAGAGACCAAGATGGAAAATTGAAGTCTGGTATCCCTGAACTCAGAATTTAATAACCCATCGTTTAGGAAGGATGTTTTTTAAATCCTGTGTTTGAGAATAGCACTTTTAAAAAGGGGCTGTTCTATTGTCTAACCTTTCTGTGTGCCTCTGCCTGTTTGTGAATTGACTGTCTAGTTTGTGAGTGACAGGGGCTGGGGTGGCTCCAGGAGGCTGGGTGAGTCCGCACTCGGCTGAATAGCTTCATCTGCAACTTGAGTGGTGGGAGGGGATAGCACTTGGGCCTGAATAGAGCTGTGCCAGCCTTCCACAATGCTGGCTCCACCCCCTGCTGGGCGGCTGATGAGCCTGCCCCTCTCTCTGAAAGGAAGAATGTGTCCACTGGCAGGAGACACCCAGAACTGGTTTAGACCGGGCTCAGAGCCCTCCTGCACAAAAGGATAACCTACTGTTTTGGGGTATAACTACAGGATCCCAAACCCCTGAACTTTAGATCTTTCTGGAAGCAAGAAGGAACCTCTGCCAAGGAGAAAAGCTGGAAGACTGAAGAGGAAGGACTGACCTGCTGTAAGGCTGACCTGCAGTTTCTATCCTGCCAAGGAGAGGGGAAGGACTTTGATGTTGCTGTGTCCCCTGCTTAAAGAGATCTCCAAGGGCCTGAGGAGAGCTGGCCTCCTGTTAAGAAGTCCCAGGAACAACAGGAATTAACCCCCAGCTCCCCCCTGGACTCTGCTGTGTAAGTTCTGACCTGCCTAGAGTGCTTGAGCCAGTTGAGGGGGCTCTGGAGGATGTTCCCTGCGTTTGGGGAGCTGGAAAAGAAGAAAAGAAGAAGATCAACAATTTTACATCCATCGCTCGCTTGTGGAGCGCATCGTCGACAGTGCGAGAAGATTCCTGTCGCCGCGAAGATCGTAGCAGCGCCTGTTGCCACTGCAAGACCCGACGTGCTGCACGCTTGCGGAGTGCATCGCCCCGGTGCAGGAAGATTCCTGTTGCTGCGAAAATCATTGCAGAGCCTGTGGCCGCTGTGAGACCCGTCGCACCGCTTGCCTGCGGACCGCATCCATTCGCTGCGAAAATCGTCGCAGAGTCCAGCACCATCGCATCGAGGGGCCGCGACAGAAGAGGATCAACGCTGCGTCGTGCATCACCGCTGCACCGAAGATCGACGCCGCCTCGAAGATCGTCGCATCGTGCCTGTGCGAGACGCTTCCTACCGGAGAACCTGCAAACCAGAATCCATATAAGGTATTGCATCGCTCCACATACAGACCGGATTTGACGCAACCCACCCTCTGCATGCAGCGGGGTTGTCGCATCGCCTCCCCAGGGTCTCAGAAGTGACGCATCACTTGTTTTCCCGACACTGCAGCTGCCGCTTGGAACTTTTGTCGCTAAAAGTGACGCAACTGTGGATTATTTTGGTGCAAATCTCTAAACTCTTTTTAAAGACTTATTTTGGAACAGTATATGTTGGATTTTTGTCGTTTTGGTCTTGTGTCGTTTAGATAAAGATACTTTCTTTTTCTAAAATTGTGTGGAGTCCATTTGTGGTGTTTTCATGGTGTTACTGTAAATACTTTACACACTGCCTTTGATAAGCCTGTCTGCTCGTGCCAAGCTATCAAGGGGGTGAGCAGGGGTTATCCAAAGAGTGTATCCCCCTTACCCTGACTAGAAACAAGGGTCCCTATTTAGACATTGGTACCTACCTCTGCCAACTAGAGACCCCCAGATCTAACAGGAGGGAACAAAATAGTCATCACAATTAGGAGGAGAAGACAAAAGGTCAAGAAAATCAAGGGAGGGCAATGAAGAGGCAAGTGCAAGGATCAAGTCATGAAGAAAATAATGGCAAGAGCAAAAGAAGATGAAAGTAATCAAAAGGATATAACTGATGGCTTACATTTCCCAAACACAAACAACATTCACAGTGAACATTTAAAAGAAGCTGTAAAAACCTTGCAACAACCTAGGTAACATTTGCACCATCAATATAGCCACCTACACTCCACCAACTCTACAGCTCCAGCAAATTAATTGGAGCATGCTTCCACTGGTCTCCACGCCAGTGAATCATCGATGGTACAAAACAGTCATCAACGCAAAGTCTCTAAGATTGAAAGTCTAATTCTAGACCTGCACCTTATCGTGAAACAGATTGAATATCTCTTCTTTGCCCCCACATTTCTGGAGGTCACTGTGCCCATCAGAAGGTCTGCAAGAAACCTAGGCAACCTCTTGGACACCAACCTCAGCCTTGACTCCTAATTTCGAGCAGAAGTTTAGTCCATCTTGCACCATTTTAAACTGCTCCAAAAGACTCATTTTATTCCCAAATGTCCTCATGGAACTGTGGTAGTCTTACTTGTGAACGTCAGCCTGTACTTCTGCAACCCTCTTATCATAGCTTACTAGCCTACAAATAAATAGATCCCAAAAAGCTCAGACTCAGACCTCGTTTTACCCCAGAAATCTCCCCTGGCTCTCAGTTGAAGACAAAATCATCTTCGAATACAAACAAATTGCAGCCTCTATTAGCTCCCAAATCAAAGACCAAAATATGACCAAGCCAGACCCCTCTTTCTAACCTTAGCGCTAATTCACAAAGAGCCTCCGCACTCGTGGCTGAGGCCCCGCAGTCTTGGGGGAGTCTCTCCACTCGGGGCGGGATCTCTGCAATGAGAAGTCTCCATAAAGAGAGTCTGCCCCAGAGACTCCCTCCACGACTGCAGGGCCTCCGACATGAGTGCAAAGGCCCCTAGTGAATTAGGCCTTAGTCGCTGCAACACTCTCAGATCCAACTGCAAATCCAGGGGCACAGACGTTTTGCAGTGGCATGGCTCTGCATGTGGAACCGTTTCTGCAGAACTCAAACAGTCTCCTGTCCTTGTTCTAAATAGTAATCATCCGTCTCCTGCTTGCCTGGCTCATATCTCTCATGCGCCGAGAATCAATTCAGCTATGCAATGTGCGTGGTACAAATATGGTTAAATAAAAATATGAAATAAAAAAAGGCTGATAGAAAGAGTCAGTAAAGAATTGTCTTTTGGAAAAAAGAACTTAAGATCCTTCTTGCATATTATGCGAGAAGTAGAGCACGTTGAAGTGAATTTTAAATTGTGCTGCCATGGAATGACTGTGCCTTAGGACACTGTTTTGTAATGTCTTTGGGCCCGATTAACAGAACTAATTTAAGACAAAATCCTAAACTTACTACCATTTTGGTATTCACAGAAGGCACTTACTCATTTTGGTATTCACAGAAGGCATTTACTCATTTCGGTATTCACAGAAGTTAGGAGTCCTATAGGCTCAGAAGCCAGCAAGTAATCTCAAGGGCGGGTCTATCCGCCCGTGAGATTACGATCATGGTTTCCAACATGGTTTCCATGCCATTTTGTCCGACATGGAAACCATGTCAGAAAGAGTATTTGGGGGCTCCCAGCAGGGCCCACTTTTGGAGGCCGAGGGGCCACCTGTGTGCACCCCTGTTGATCCCTGCACCCTTGAGGTGCCTGCCACAGGGTGCAGGGATGAATGCACCTCCCTTTTTCTCGATGGGAGCTTGTGTTACAGGCAGTTTACGTCCGTAACACGAGTTCCCATTGAGAAAAGGTGACCGAACAGTGGTCGCATCATAATAGGCCAGTCCGAACCGCCAACCGAGTGTCAGTCAGCCCCAGGACCGGGTTGTTGTCGGGTGGACTTCTTTCTGCCCGACATCAAAATAACCCCCCTTGTGTGGAGAGTCTCCCATGACTGTGGGGCCTCCCCCCTTTGTGAATCAGGCCCTCAGTGCAGGGAATTGTGATCCACGACTGTGGGCCATCCTCCCTTGGTGAATAAGGCCCTCAATGCAGTGCATTGTAATCCACGACTGTGGGGCCTCCGCCCTTTATGAATCAGGCCCTAAGTGCAGTGCATTGTAATCCACGACTGTGGGGCCTCGCCCTTTGTGAATCAGGCTCTAAGTGCAGTGCATTGTAATCCACGGCTGTGGGGCCTTCGCCCTTTGTGAATCAGGCCCACAATGCAGTGCATTGTAATCCACGGCTGTGGGGCCTTCGCCCTTTGTGAATCAGGCCCTCAGTGCAGTGCATTGTAATGTTTTGTGAGGTCATCTCGGTCATTTCCGCTGCAATCCATTACCTTATTTCTCTTGTGTCTGATTCTTTGTGGTTGTTCTTAATTTCTGTTACTAGCCTGTTTTTTTATCTTGTGTTTATGTCCATTGTTTTTCTTCCTTTGAGGAGGGTTTTTCTGGCATTATGTCCTTTTTTGCTCTCTTTCAGTCATTTGCAGGGTTTTCCCTCTTTTTCTGTAATCTAACTTTTAGTTAGCCTGTGATTTATATCTGGTACTGAAAGTGTGAAGAGATGGCACATTGGGAAGGCCGCCTTCATCCTTATTCTGAGCACCGGGACACAAATCATGGGCAATCAGAGGACCGCATCTATAAAAGGCATTCAGTAAAACGTTCTTATTGCTCAGTGTCCCATGTTGGTCGAGAAATTGCCTTTTTTTAAAAAAAGAGAAATTAATTACCTTGCCATACCAATTATATTCTTCAAAGGCCATTAATCCTCTGCTCTTAAACTAACATGCAATCTGGAGAACTGCTGGTAACGCACTGTTCTATTTATTTCTTTTAATTGGCACTTAAATAGCCTTTTTCATAGATTGCCTGCACCTCTGAACATAATGTAAAATCTGGAGCCAAACCAAGGTCTTCTGTTTATTGCCTCCAGACCTCTCTGCCTCTCACACCGACAAACTCTTCCCTTTACTATGTTCCAACCTACTTCACAAATGGGTTTCCCAGTTCAACCCCTCCCTTCCCATGCACAGACTGTGCAATGATACATGCAGCTGCCCTGTGTTATAATCTGGGAAAACGTGGCATATAATACAGGAAAACTGGGAATTCAGAGTGTAATAAGATCATATCACTCATCAGGTTGCTCTGGCAAGTCACAATTTCATATATTTTGATCTTTTCTGGTGAAATGTCCTGAGGGGAGGATCTGCATGAAATTACCGATTTGGCTGGAAACTTCAAGGTTGGGAAACTTGCAAAGATTTTCAGTGTATTTTAAAAAAAATATTATAATGGAAATCACTGTAGAATGCTACACAAACCAAGCCCATCTCCCAAAAATCCCCATGTGTCCCAGGATGCACAACAGTAAACTCTGAGATTTAAAAATTTAGACCGGCCAATCTTTCTATTGGCCCGTCATCAAAATACATTTTGCAAACAAATATTTTGCGAACTATGTGTCAATTACTGTGTGTTATTGAATTACTGTTGGATCTTAGTTGGATCTTAATACAACGGTGTTTATCAAATAGATAGATAAAAGAACGAACTTGCAGGACAATCTAACCAATGTATATATATATAAATGCAAGTATGGTATTATATTTACCTGGGTGTATCTTTGCATTCTGAATCCATCTGTCTGCCCTATGAAAAGAAGAGGAAAAGTAATAAAGTTAATTTGCTCTGTATTGCAAATGCGTTTCACCTTATGCCCACTTCTGAGTGCTTTATGGACTATGAAATGGGAATAAAGATAGAAAAAAGTGATGACTCCTAACCCATAGTCTTAAATCCACCTCATGCCTCTTTAATCCAGTACCAGACACTTCCTGCCGCTTTTGGCTTATGCTTGCAGCTGCCGGCTTTCTCCCTTTTTGATAGTTTTTCTATCTATCTCCATCTTTGCATTTTCCATGTTTTTCCTTCTCTTGCTAAATGTCTGATACAGAAAAATAATTGCTGGTACCCAAAAATGAGTGCAGGTGGTCACCACCATCAACCACTGGCTCAAATTAAGCGCTGCATATATGCATGAATCATAAGAACAGTGCAGGAATAGGAAACAATATCTATACAGACAATTGTGCCCTCAATTAAAGCACTGGTATGTGATAAAAAAAGAAGGTATGAATTAGGAGTAAAAAGGCAAAGTGATAGACTAGACTCTTGCACATCGCTTCCCCATTTTGAAATAAAATAACTTTTTGAAAAACTTCAACCTTCCAATTAAAATTAAAAAAAAAAATTCAATTTTTTTTAGAATTCAATAAAATATTTCATAATATGAGTATTTGTTTGATGTATGCTTGTTTTGAGGTTCAAATTGTTGAAATTGCATAGACTGGGTCAGAAGTGTTTCAAAGGAGGTCCGCAGAAGTCAAAAGGTTAAAAACCGCTGGAATAAGACAATTAAGGCATAGCAATGAGGATTATATGACATACAAAATATGATGGCAGGTATGATATTCAGGCTCCCCTTTCTTCATCCACAGTATTATTTCAAATACAATTTAACATCATACCTTCACAGTGATGCAGTATGCTTTGGCTTCTGGATCTAACCTACTATTATAGTAGCTAATTATGAACATATTTTTTTTTCACTCAATTAGCAAGATGATATTAATCCAAGGGAACTTTACAAAAGAAAATTGCAACTGCAGCACTGTTGAAAAGTTTCAGATTTGTGTTTGGGGAGGGGTCCTCTGTTGATAGACTTGCTCCATTATTTTATTCCTAATCCAGCATAAACCATTGCAGCAATTTGAGATCATGGTTTGGCTGTTCTTATTTTCTAGTGAAATTAGACCCCGGCCCTTTTCGGAAACAGTGTGGCAACTTTGGGAGAGTAGGAAATAGTTTGGTGGACCACTACCAATTTATTTTACCATGAGTAAAATAAAGAACCACTAGACTAAATACTATGCAGTAATTTACAAATATGCATATAGGCGATGGATAATACCATAAATGAGATCGCATATCACCTTTGACCCTCTAAGGGGATCACACAAACATATAAAGTAAGTCTATTTGCTCGAGCAATGGTTCAAGAGAAACAAACCACATGTTAAAGAAATCAAACTTGCCTGTGTATTTTTTATAGACTTCCTAACCAGGAAATTGAAATCATATAAATAGCTCCAAGAGGGCATCATATTTTGAGTAAATTAACATGGAGCCATAGTGAAAGTGAAATTCTTTATTGTTTAAGTTAATTAAAACCATAACAATTTCGATAAAATTAAACAATCCCTAGAGAAAAATATAATATACATATTAAAATCATTAATTGCCATTAATAAGGTTTACGGCTTTTGATAAAATCATATCAAGACGATATTGTCACCAATGTTAAATACATGTTAGATTTGCTAATGGTCCGCCAGAGAATCACTTTCAAGTACATAAGACAATATTAAACAGTGCATCAAGAATATTCCTCTCTTTGATAAAATGCCATTTAAAATACCAATTCAAGTACATTTCTCATATAAAAGTAAACCTTTTACCAATTTGCAGTTAAGTTGCGGGTCATTTAGATCAAGACACCTTAGTATAGAAAATCTACAAGTGCATATGCCCCTAGCATATAAAGGATTTTTTTGCAATAAAAGACGATTTAATTTTAAAACGGGACATATACAGATCAGATTAGCAAAATCCTACCCGGAGCACCACATATAGTGTATGATGTTGGGCCACTATATTTCCAGAGAGGTTGCTCAGCATTAGTCAGTAGTGACCCAAGACGTATTGCTAGCAGTTTCCTTTTTAAATATATAGCGTACGTTATGTTCAAGTAAGCCGCCGGTTGTAAGATCGTATAAGATTGTAGTACCATCCAGGCATGAAAGCACTTGCTGAATTTAATTTTATCCTCCGTTAACGGGTGTCTTTTTGCTGCTTCGTTTATTAGTTGTCAAAATGTTGTGAATGGTAAGTTCAGACTCCATAAATCCGGCACCTTCGTTAACTTTATTGATAGCTGCAAATACTTATAAGCTGATCATAGATTATTCTGGCAGTTGAACCGGATTTTGTACCATAGTTTGATTGTCGCATACATTCTTGCTAGACGTTGCTGCAGTAAACCAAATTCTAGGCAAATATGCGCAGGGGAGGAATTTCTCGGTAACCCAAAAACTGTTTAATATGTCTTAATTTGCATTCTTTCAAAGACTGCTGTTTTCTAGCCATATTGCACTTCAGTAGCATAAGCTAGAGTCTGCAAATCTTCGCTTTATCAACGGCCAATAGTAGTTTAAACGATGGACCACTTAAGGTCTTTGCTATTACGCAGAAAGCACGTATCAATCCATTTCCTTTCTTGATCCAACCATCATTATGTGTTCTAAAACTAAATCGGCTGTCGATATTTAAACCAAGATATTTATAATTTGAGACTCCCTCCAAATTTACACTGCTTAGTGTAAATTGTTGTCGTACCTGCAAACGGTGGCTAATTGTCATGACCATTGTTTTCGCTATATTTATTTCTAATAAATTGTCCTTCGCGAAATCGCTCAATCATGCAACCAGAGACTCAGCCCCTAGAGAGCGCCTCAGCATAAGTATCTCCTTAATACACTTTCAGGCCACAATAACTACACACATAAAATAAGCCCCTCTAAGGCATAGCACACCCAGCTGTGGAGCAGAAGCTCCAACATGGGTAGTACTTTTAAAAACATTGATAAAATCCTGGATGGTCCAAGATTCCTGATGCTTGTAGACATAGGGTCAGCCCTTGTAGGAAAAACTTCTTGGGAAGAGTCGCTGTGCTCCTGCAGCCTCCCCAGGCCTCCTTTTTTATATTGGTGCTGCCTCTACCATCCTGGGCCCACCATGAGTGAAGAGGAAGTAGGCAAATGGAAAGGCCCTGCAGGGCATTATTGTGAGCCCGCCTGGGAGCAGTGAATTACTCAATGAGTGGCTCACCCGTCCGCAATATGCTGGACAAAGCAACTGCCTTGTCTTTGATGAGCAGCTTTTCCTCCTTTTGTTTTATATTTTTCTGGGGGGCTTGGTCCCATGCCTCATTTGCTGGGGGCAGCCCAGGGAGCCCACCTATGGCTGCCATGGGTCAGCTCCCTATCTGGGCAGCGCTCCTCTGAGGTGCCATGGGAGCCAGAAGTTTTCTGACTCTGCCCACTCCTGTGGGCAGATGCTCCTTCCAGTGGTGGCCGCGTGCTCCCCTGGACACGGGCATGGGGAGCGAGGCAAGGCGACCAACTGTGCTCCCCAATCCTTTGGTGCTCAGAGATGGGGGGTCCCACCCCCCTCCATTACAAATACGGCCCAGGGGATGGGGTCCCTGGGGCCGAGGTAGACCAGGAACTTCAGAGAACTGAGCTACCATGGGGGAGGAAAAGAAAAGAGAGAAGGCAATGCTGAGAAGAGAGCAGCCTGGGAGAAGGAGGGGATAGGGATAAGGCAATACTGAGAAGAGAGCGGTCAGGTGGGGTGAGAGCGCAGGGCCTGCTGAGGTGAGAGGGGTTATGGAGACGAAAAGGGATGACATCAGGTGGTTGGCAAGTCAGAGGAGTGGGAGAAACATGTCTGCAGAGGAGAGAATATCCAGGCAAGAAAGTGAATGGAGGACGAGCAAGCAGTGCTGAGAAGAGGGGGACTAGAGTGAGCAAGGGAGAGAAAGCAGGCATTGCTGGGGAGAGACTGGAACTTGGCCGAGGATTGACTCTCACACCGGGACATTCACTGCACCACCTGCATCTGACCTTCTCATTCTGGGATATCCAAGGAGAGAGCCGTATCTGCTCAAGGAGCTCATCCTGGGAGATCCAAAGAGAGAGCCGTATCTGCTCCAGGAGCTCAACTGGGATATCCAAGGAGAGAGCCATATCTGCTCCAAGAGCTCATCCTGGGATATGCCAAAAGAGAGCCATGTCTGCTCTAGGAGCTCATCCTGGGATATCCAAGGCTCTCCTTGGATATCCCATATCTGCTCTAGGAGTTCATCATGGGAGATCCAAGGAGAGAGCCATATCTGCTCTAGGAGCTCACCCTGGGAGATCCAAGGAGAGAGCCATATCTGCTCCAAGAGCTCATCCTGGTATACCCAAGGAGAGAGCCATATCTGCTCCATGAGCTCATCCTGGGATATCCAAGGAAAGAGCCGTATCTGCTCTAGGAGCTCTTCCTGGGAGAGCCAAGGAGAGAGCCATATCTGCTCCAGGAGCTCAACCTGGGATATCCAAGGAGAGAGACGTATCTGCTCCAGGAGCTCATCCCGGGAGATCCAAGGAGAAAACCACATCTGCTCCAGGAGCGGATCCTGAGATATTCAAGGAGAGAGCCATATCTGCTCCAAGCGCTCATCCTGGGATATCCAAGGAGAGAGCCATATCTGCTCCAGGAGCTCATCCTGGGACATATAAGGAGAGAGCCATATCTGCTCCATGAGCTCATCCTGGGATATTCAACGAGGGAGCAGTATCTGCTCCAGGAACTCCTCCTGGGAGATCCAAGGAGAGAGCCATATCTGCTCCAGGAGCTCATCCTGGAATATTCAAGGAGAGAGCCGTATCTGCTCCAGAAACTCGTCCTGGGAGATCCAAGGAGAGAACCATATCTGCTCCAGGAGCTCATCCTGGGATATTCAATGAGAGAGCCGTATCTGCTCCAGGATCTCATCCTGGGAGATCCAAGGAGAGAACCACATCTGCTCCAGGAGCTCATCCTGGGATATTCAAGGAGAGAGCCGTATCTGCTCCAGGATCTCATCCTGGGAGATCCAAGGAGAGAACCACATCTGCTCCAGGAGCTCATCCTGGGATATCCAAGGAGAGAGCCATATCTGCTCCAGGAGCTCATCCTGGGATATCCAAGGAGAGAGCCATATCTGCTCCAGGAGCTCATCCTGGGATATCCAAGGAGAGAGTCATATCTGCTCCAGGAGCTACTGAGTGAAGTATCTTTCTGACAAATGCCAAAAACGTACCACAAGCTGCAGCCCCTTCCAGCATGCATCATGACGCTCAACCTTTGCAAGGTGGTAACAAGAGATGTCTAACTTTTCAGTGCACACCCTCGCTGCTTAACTCGAACGTTTCATTTAATGCACCGTCACCTTTTCAGAGGATGGGGAGAGAAGTTAGTTCCTTCTCATCCAGAGCGCTCATGTTTTTATTGTACAGGCACTCATGCAGTCCTTTTTCTAGACCATCTGTTACTTGTACTGTTGTTTTCATAATAGAAATCAACAAGACTACAAACTCCATAATCCCAAATCATCTGAAACTATCGGACAGGGACACTTCTAGATTATTGATCCCCACTGCAAACCCACCTTCTGATCTCAGGCTTTTTAGAGAGGATAGTTCGGTCAGTGTTGAATTAGGCCTTGATCAGTCTCTGACTGTCATTCAGGTGAAGCTTTAATTTGTTCTTCAAGTGCCCTCACTGAATAGTTTATTCTGCGCTTTCCCAGCCTTCCTCGCACCAGCTCAGCCAGGCACCAGCCATCAGCTACATTTTCCCAATTGAAGGCTCAGGCAGAGTTCAGGCAGACGTGATGACATCACTAACGTGATGATGCACATTGATCATGCCTGGACCAGAGTGGGCCAGCCTGAGGACATACCTGGCCACTGCAGCGAAAGATAAGATGCATTTATTTTTTAACAATTATCAGGCCAACCTCCCACAAGAAGAACATTCTATATTCCCGGCCCTGTGAAAGAAGTGCTTGTGTTGAGCACTGAAATCCAACGGCACACATTAAGAACCGTTGACCCCTAATCAGAGGTGCAGAATTTGGATTGATGCAGTAATCCCGCAGACTATGTTTACGTGGTAAAATAATCAAAATAATAGCCCAACTGCAATGCCAAAATATCACTCCGACAAACTATGAATAGAAATCCGAAATCATAGGTTCTTTTAAGGGAAATGCAAAATGGCATTGTTGGAAGCATTACTTTAAAATCGTAGAAAACTATTATGCGGAATAAAAAACTTTCAAGAGCTATGCGGCAATCGCTGCGGGTAAAAAACACTGAGGGTGGGTGGAGGCGGACGGAACTTTTCCATAAACAATCCTCTTAACTTTTTGTTGACAGTTAAAGCAACCTTGATTGATGAGATACACAGAAGGCATTAGTGGGATTGACAGTAAAAGCACTAATGGAAATGTCAAAATTGAGTGCATCCAATATGACTGTTCATCTTCAACAAATAAATGGAATGCAGCTTAAAGGTATTGCTGTTTGAGAAAAATAAGGCACACGGTCCAAATAAACTGACATTTGTAGCATCAAACCCTGGCTGCACCCATGGGAGTCACTGGGTGAAAGTATGGAGCTCAAAACATGCAGATGAGAAGGGCATTGGTCTTAAGAAGGGACCTCTGCTCAGATTTACAAAAGCCAGACAGTGCAGCTTTGCATGAAAATCTGCACTGCTGCTTTGTATTAAAGGTAAACAGTTGCAATGCATAATTTTTATAAAGAGTTGAGCACTGATAAAGTCATCAGATACAATCACACAAAAAATGACACTTTAGCTTGGCACTAAGGTTTCCACCATAGTGCAAAGTTGAGACACGGGGTCTTGCTTGAAATGTGTACTCAAGGTACACCAGCCTATACATGTAGCTTCAGTTGTTGCAAATTACACTTCATAAGCTTGGGATTATTGAGTGAAATTCTGCTTACATTTGGTTTTATTGAGTTTTAGGATTTCCTGAAAAGTTTAGGCTTGGGGAAATCCAAACAGGTTTAGCTCCTTGCTGGGGCACAGGCAAGCAGGTCAAGGAGCCAGATGTTTATTGCTTCTTTTCTTTTTTAATAGGCTAAGGAAAAACATGTAACCGGACACAAACATATTTGTGCCCCAGCAAGGAATCCAGATGTTATTTAACATTTTTCTTAGATCCAGAAAAAATCCAAACACACAAATATCTGTGTCCCAGCAAGGAGCCATAGTTTCATTGAATGTTTTTTTAACCCAAGAAAAAACCCAAACAGCATCTGTTGGCTGGATCAGAGGCGTTCAGGTGTCTACTGTGTCAAGGAGCAAGATACTGTTTGGATGTTTTTTTAGCGTAAAAAAAAATCCAAACAACCTGTTGCTTATTTCTGAAGCAGATACGCACATGTCTTCCACAGCAAGCAGCTAGACACTGTTTGGTTTCTTTCTTCGTCTAAGAAAAAATCTAAATAGCGTCTGACTTCTTTCTGGAGATCAGATACACTTCTGTCCGTCAGCAAGGAGCCAGATACAGTTTGGATTTTTTCTTAGGTTAATTGGATTACTAGTTGACTGGGGTGTGAACCCTAGTCAAGCAGCAACCACAAACCTAGTCAGGGTAAGGCACAAGCTAACCCCAAATTAACCTTTGTTCATCCTCCTGGTAGTTTGGCATGGAGCAGTTAGGCTTAACTTAGAGGCAATGTGTAAAGTATTTGTGCAACACTTCAAACAGTAAACATGGGGAAAATCGCACAAAAGTATCAAGCACCAGGTTTCACAAATAGAGCTGAATTTGAAAAATAAAACCGACAAAATGACAAAAACTAAAACAACAAAATCCAATCAGTAGAACGGGAATAATGAACTTTCAAAGAGTACATTGCAATTTAATGCCTAAAAGCTTCAAGCACCAACCACAACTATCTGGTCAAGCTAGACCGAGTCTATGTGAAAAGTTCAGGCTGATCACGAAGGAACACTGGTTGGATACTGTCCCCGATTAGTCCCGCTGAAGTTTTACCTTCTCAAATTGGCCAAGGGTCCCGTTGCGTTGGAGAGGATCACAGGAAGAGAAAGAAGAGCATCGTCGGCAGTGGTTCATGTGATGCGAAGAGTAGGCCGAGTGTTGTGGACGTGAGGGCTGGAGCTTCACGTTGGTGATCCTTTGCCGGCGATCTATGCTTGCTGTGCACAGAGATGGGCTGGCAGCTGCTCACACTAATTTTCGGTGTGCTTTGCTATGTATGTGAGACTACAGTGTGGGAATTCAATGAAATAATTATTAAATAAAAAAAGTCTTATATTAATTATTAATATATGGTCAATAGAATAACGTGCTTCTGGCTGTGGGGATCTCAGGATTTCTGCCACAAAACTCTGAGGTGATTGTGGGGTCTTTAAAAATTATTTCAGGGGGTTCTTTAGTCTGTACAATTGGAAAATGGCACAGTCAGTAAATGCTTCTAAGTTCAAATAAATATTGCAATATTTGGGAAGGATGTCTTCTGTCTGTTTTTGGCTAGAGCAGAAGTGTGAAAGTTATTGTGAAACACAGTTATCCATACTCAGGGTGTGAGATGAATAGCACGTTTTTTCATCTGACTGGGAAGAGCTTTAGTTCTTTCAATGAAGCGTATCGGGGAGATTTCCATTAGTCTGTCTTTGCATTATGGATGTCCGTTTGGTGGGATTCAACAATTCTCTGTGCATGCATCCAAATGCCAGGAGTTAATGAATAGTGCATTAGCTATACTGCCCTCAAGCGATGATCTGTAAACGTAGTATAGCAGTCATTTTTGGGGTTCCATGGATCCATGACCACAAAATAGCAGTTTTTTTTGGAAGGACACTGAGACACAATAGCCTTAATTTACTCAGCAGAAGAGTCCTTAAACAAGAGACAAGTGGCTCACAATTAGCCATACTGCCGAGCTGCTTGCACTAGCCCTTCGCCCAACCTACATTATATTTACATTACATATTACTCAAATCAACTAGCCAGGACACACAAGACCTGAACCCTAAATGCACACAACCATTTTCAGATGTAAATGCAACCATCATTCAATTCCATCTACTGGTGATGCCCCTAGCATTGGCATTTCCATGTATATGCTTTGCACACTTGGAACGCTTTGTGTTGACCACCTTCTAGATAGTGCCTACATTGTGCTTCTTCTGGGTGGAAAGCTCCCCTGATTTGGTGAGCATAGCTGGCAACAGCACCTAGTGAAACACTGCACTACACATGCTCAGCTCTTTCAATGCATTGGGGAGCTGGACAGTCCCAATAATGGTCCCATCTTAGGGAGATTAGAGAGAGACTCTATCCATGTCTCTGCCTCCTGCTTCCACACACTCAATACGTTCAGGAAGAGTTTGATGTGGCTACCCTTAAACACTCGCAAAACTGTCACTGTTGCCCTCATCACTAGCAAGCTGGACTATGGCAACATACTCTATGGAATCAGAGCACAACCTGAAGACTCCAAACCATACGAAAACTCAGCTGTCAGACTCACATTCAGACTCCTCCCTGCATCTACATCGCCATGCACCTCAAACATATCCACTGGCTCCTCATCCACAGAGCATCATTACCACCTACCTGAAGAATTGCATTACCTACCACAAAGCTAAAAGACACTTCCACTTAGCTTGTCTCCTACTCACACGCATCCCCCACATGTGCAGAACCAAATATTAGCTATACTGCTATGACGTCTCCTTCCTGGCTCCAAAAGCCTGCCAAGACCTATCTGTGCACATCAGAACCACCTCCTCAATTCTTGAATTTCATAAGAACTGAAGCAATGGCTCTTCACCTAGTCTTGGCACAGGCTTAGTCCAGGCAGCACCAGCTTTCAGTGGCATCTGGGTGAGTCGCATGATCTAAAATACATATAACATCCAGTGTTTGACTCTGAGCAAGTAAGGGAAACATTGGAGGAGGGCAGACCCATCTGAGCTGACTGATGAAGACAAAGAAACAATACATGTACCTGTCACCTTTGGAGGCTACTATAATCTTTTTAAACAATAAAAGGGAGCAGGAATCTGGAGAGAAATGGATGGCCAGAAGAATTTAGTAAAGCATACAAAGACCATAGAGTGCTTCAGATGCTGTACCTGCACTAGAAGGCAAAGGAAGCAGGTAATCTACCAATACTGCTCATTAGTACGTAAGCCAAATAAGGACTACATAGGCATCTTTCTAAGCTCATTTTAGGTGTAAAGGTGCTTAACAAAGTAATTGCTTTTTGATTACAGAGACGGTTCACACTACAATAGTGTAATATAGCATAAAGAAGGATGCAGTTCCTTATGGAGGAGTAAAACAAGGGAAAAGGAGCCCTTGTAGGTGGATCAGACGAAATGACCAGAGGGAACCAGGGGGGATCCAAGTGATCAGATCTGAATGCCCTCACACACCCGAGAAGAAGTCATGCTTCACCATAGGGCTCTCCTTGTCAGGATAGCGCTGCAATGCCCGATGGGCCCCTCCGTGAGGGCTCTTTAGCAGAGCTCTTTTGATCTTAGCTATCTTCTATCCTGATTCGACTTGTTTTTTTTCTACATTTCCACTCTAGATGTTGAACCTCTGCTGTTGGATCAGGTCCAGGTGTTCGGCAAAACAACAATTTGTTATTGACTCTGGCAGGGAGGGGATTCTTCTTAAATAATATTTTATGCCCTGCTTATGCAACTTGATGTGCTTTACAGTGTATTGAAGACTCATAAGTAATTGGCCTGGTACATGTTTTAGAATTGAGGTGTCCTTATTTATTTTCAATCAATTAATATATTTGTTTGACTTGACTTGTGGTTGGATATGAGCTTCTTGTGACAGTTGACTATGAGATGTATCATTCAGGGCACTTTACAGCTGTACACCTGTATCTGGATATTAAGTTCCTGTTCAAACACCTTGTCAGTCTTCCTGGACAACTTTGCCTAAGTGTCAAAAGGAACCCACACAACCAGGAAGAAGAGAAGGGAGATGAACTGAAAGCATATTGTAGCCATTTGTGACTGAGCAGGGCAAGTAGTGGTTGGTTCTTTTAATTAGAAGCCCCACTGCACGAAATGACTACCAGAGCTATTTTGGCAGATAGCACTGGACCCCACCTGAGGTGGAGTGGGCTTGTCTGGCTGGCTTTGGGTGTTACTTAAGGAGGCTGGAGAGTTCTGTACAACCATTGTTGTTCCTTGTCTTCTAGGCACAGTAGAAATTTGATGCCACTGGGCACAGGGATTGTTTAAGAATTTTGCATGGCGAAATGACTCGAAATATTCATGACACTTGTTCAACAGGAAATCATAATCCTCATCGGTGTCATCTTCTGAGATTGTAATCAAATACACCCTTTCTGGTGAAGCATATTTCCGATTTGGAACTCTTTTTCTGGTAGCTATTGACTAGTCAATATTTTACTGTCTTCCGACACGAGAGGAGGTGGCGTTGCCATGGCAGTAAAATCTTGCTTTCCTGCTGAATGGAAATCTCTTGAGCTGCCTGCTTGTGAAAGTGCCCTCTTTAAAGTAGCCTTCAGCCATCATTTTACGTTTAGTGGCATTCTCATCTACCGCCCACCAGGCAATGATACAGTCTTCAAGTCCGCTCTTGCCGATATGGTAAGCTCTTTAGCGCCCGGGTGTGCGAACTTTAACATCATGGGTGACCTCAACATTCATTTTGACAACAGGTCGTCCATAGCCATTAACACCTTACTCGCGGATCTTGAAGCACTTCAACTCGTCCAGCTAGTTACACTTCCCACCCATACTGGAGGACATATTCTCGATCCCTTTTTTTCCACGCTTGAGAGGGTGAAGGTGTCTGACCCGCTGTCGGTGGGATGGACTGATCATTTGCTGGTGGAAGTCTTTTGTCTTATTCACGACAAGCCATTTAAACCTGTGGATAGATTAATCCTTAAAAGACACTGGCATAAGCTTAAACTTGAGGAGTTTTACAAGCTACTGGAGCAGAAACCCCTGAGCCCTTTTTTGAATGTGGATCATGGCTACCAACTGTTTTGCACATGGATTTCAGACGCTCTTGATTCCCTTATACCCATGCGCTGGTCGAAAGGTCATTCTAAGATACCGAGCCCGTGGTATAATGACTCCCTTGCCGAGCTTAAAAAAACCTGCCGGAAAGCGGAGAGGGACTGGAGAAGATCCTACGATCCCGTCCTGAAAACCTTGTACTTTGCCAAACTCAAGACCTATCATAGGGCAATCTGCAGAACTCGGGCCGCATTCTATGCTCAGGAATTTCAAGCCAGCACCAATCCCTCCAAATTAATATTCAAGGTCTTAAAAGACCTTATGAATAAGAGAGCCACTTCGGTAGAGATCTGCACGGACTCCCACTGCGAGAACCTGGCAGCCTTTTTCCTGGAGAAAGTGCAGAATATATACCGGGGGTTTGACCTGTGTCGGCTGGATCCAGAGTTAGTTGACCCTAATTCTTTGGGTTACGAGACTTTGACCTTTTTACCTGACCTGTCTACGGAGGCTTTTAACAAACTTAGCCTCAGCGTTAAATCAGGCTCTCCTCTGGACCCGCTGAAGCCAGCCCTTATCAGCACGCTTTCCCCGTTGTGTCGAGTTCCAATACTCACTTTAATTAACCTGTCGCTGTCAACTGGGACGGTCCCCTCCTCATGGAAGCAGGCGGTAGTTACCCCAGTCTTGAAAAAGGCAAATTCAGACCCTCTCTTGCCTGAGAACTACCGCCCTATATCTCTTCTGCCTTGGACTGCGAAAGTCACCGAAGCCCACGTAATTCTATCTTGTCTGATCACCTTGCCCGTAATCTGATATTGGACTCTAGCCAAAATGGCTTCCGGCCAGGACACAGTACCGAGACCGCTTTGCTCCATATTATCGAGCATTTACGCATGGTGCTTGACTCCGGACATACAGCAGCGCTCCTATTATTAGATCTGAGCGCTGCTTTCGATACTGTGTCCCACCGTATACTGATTCAGCGCCTTGAGGAAGCCGGAGTAGTTGGAACCGCTCTCCAGTGGTTTCGATCTTTCCTCTCAGATCGAACCTTTAAAGTGGCTATACCACCCTGCCAATCCACCATTCATCCCTTGGATCTGGGGGTCCCACAGGGCTCCTCGTTGAGCCCTACTCTGTTCAACCTATATGTGAAACCGCTAGCAGCAGTCGTCAAACAGTAGGGTTTGACGATGACCTCATATGCTGACGACACGCAGCTGGCGGTGACACTGAGTGGAGACCTGGAAGTGGAGGCCCCCAGATTCCGAGCTGGACTTGTGGCAGTAGCTAGTTGGCTACGTACCAATTGTTTACAATTGAATGCCACTAAAACTGAAGTGTTGGTTTTAGGGAAACATGCTGAGCTATGGGGAGGCCAGTGGTGGCCTCCAGAGCTGGGCATGACTCCCATTCCAGCGTCCGAAGTGAAAAACTTAGGGATCTGGCTGGATCCTGCGCTCACTTTTACAGGTCATACGAAGAAGGTTGCAGCCACTTGTTACGGTATTTTGCGAGGCATAAGGCCGGTTCTTAAATACTTCGACCCTCCCAGCCGGCAGCTCGTGGTCCAAGCCTCGGTTTTATCTCGGCTGGATTACGGAAGTGCGTTGATGTTAGGGGTAATCAGGCTGAGGCATCCAGGCTTCAGAGGGTACAAAACGCCGCGGCGCGGGCCATTGTTGGACTTCCCAGACATTGCTCTGTTTCCGGCACTATCTCTGCCCTTCACTGGTTACCGGTCAGACAGAGGATTAAGTTTAAAGCGCTCTGTCTGGCTTTTAAAATTATGAAATTTTCTTCGCCGCCGGCTCTTGTTAACCTGCTCATTCCCTACATTCCTCCGAGATCTTTAACCCCTTCGACGCTCATGACGAGCTGGGCTCGTCATGAGGTAGCCTCCTCGCACGCTCATGACGAGCCCAGCTCGTCATGAAACATGGGAATGAGTAAATCCCAGCGTACGGGCAGAATTCCGCCCGCACGCATGCGGTTAAGATCGGAGGCTCTGCATCTGGCGGTCTGCCCCCGTTTCAAACTCAGCAGAATGGGTGGCCGCTCTTACCGGGTGCTTGCCGCGGGACTGTGGAACTCGCTCCCGGTGTACATCCGAGCTTTGAATGACCTGTCCACCTTCAGGCGTGCTATTAAAACTTTTTTGTTTCCTGTCTCCCACTGAGTAGCCGCTCCCCCCTGCGTGTTATGTTATAGTACCTGTCTGAGCGCCTGGACGCCCCTTTGCTGGGGCAGCAGTGCGCTATAAAAATATAATTAACATAACATAACATAACAAAATGACTCCCTCCTTGTCTTCAATTCTGGCTCACAACGCTTCAGATTACAGGTTCTCTTTCTGGAGATTTATTCATCCCTAACTTTAGTGACAGTTTCCAGTTCTTGGCATCTTAGAACCTTGGGCCAGATGTAGGAAGCCTAATACCGGTCGGTAACTGCCGAAATTACCGAATTTCGGTTGTTACCGACCGATATTAGGCATTTGAGATGCAGGGGCCTAATTTAAGGATTCGGTAATTTACCGAATCGGTAATTTAAGATATCGGTAAATTACCGAATTCTGAAATACCGATTCGGTAAATTACCGAATCCTTAATGTAGGAAGCACTCAAGTGAGTGCTTTTCACTGGTAAGGATTCGTTATTTACCACCAACTACAAGTTGGTGGTAAATAACGAAAACCGTTAAAAAAGCAATTTTGTGCTTTTTTTTCAGTGCCATGTGGCAGACATAAATGCCCTTAATGCATGTATGTGTGCCACATGTGCACCCATGCACTATTCAGGGGTGCAACAGGGTGTCAATGTGACACCCTGCCACCCTTGTAGGTCTTACCGATTCGGTATTTCCCATTCATTCCTATTGGCCTTCAGGCGGATAGGAATGAATGGGGAATACCGAATCGGTAAATACCGAATCGGTATTTACCAAATTTTACCGATTCAGTAAAAATGAATACCTACATACCATTTACCCATTCTAAAATACCGAATCGGTAAAATTCGGTATTTTAGAATCGGTAAATGGTATTTACCTACATCTGGCCCCTTGTCTCCCAGTTGACCCTGAATATTGTTCAGGCTTTTGTTTGTCAATTCTCCCCACCGTGAATTTCCTTTGTTAAATGGAGGTCTTTTTAACTTTGATTTTTAATTGAAACTGGTGAGTTTTATTATTTTGATCAGAGCCTTCTTCTTTTTGCTCCCACCTATGCTTTGCTCTTTTGCTTGGCAATAGCCCTTCCCTCTGATCATTTTGTACATGGACCTCTGGAATCTCGAACTTTTCATCTGAACCCTCACTCACTCACTTGGAGTTGTCTTTTAAAATTTTTTTTTTAATTTTGAACTAGACTTTAAACTTGATTTTCACCAGTTACAAAAGAATTTTCAAACGTATCTTCACTCCCCTCTGGATACTCATTGCAAACCTGATCAAGATGGTGCCTTGAACTTTCACTTTATTAATCAGTCCGTGTAACCTGAGCATCAGCTTCTTCCTCATCAGCTTCTGTCTCTTCCACTGTTCAACTGCTCCAACTTTCTTTGTGTTAGAAGCATAGATCCATTAAGGCCTATCTGCACATTTGAATGCACTATTTGTCATTAAAATAACTTGAAAAGGGTCCCTCCAACATTTATCCAAGCATCCTTTAAGGACTTACTTGTGAACAAGTATCTGATCCCCATTATTTAAGCTGCAACAGTAGCATTTCTGTAGCTGCATTCACATGGTGAGAGACAGATTTCACCACATCTTCTAGACCTTTACAATAGCCCAGGACAGTGGGGCATATTACCAAGCAATAGCGATAATTATCGCTATTGCTTGGTTAGAAACAAAAATTTACCGCTGAGCTGCGGCGATTTTTTGAAAAGCCAGCGATATTCATGCATTACCGAGCTAATGCTCTTAGCCATGTTATCCACCTCCCATTGGATAACATGGCTAAGAACTGCTCAGGGCAGGTGTTAGCTTTTGGAGATATTCGCGCTTAGCGCGAATATCTGCAAAAGTTGGTAATAGGAGATAGCGATGTTAGCGACTGTTTCCAGTCGCTAACATCTTGGCACGCCCACTTTGCATGTCATTAGTGATAAATATCACTGACATGCAAAGCGGGGCCCAAGATGGTCGCTATCTCCTACTAGCTGTCACTAACTGGTGTTAGCGACAGCTAGGTAATAGGGAGATAATTTAATCTCTGCTTTCTTGGCTTATAAAGTCAAAAAAGCAGAGATAAACCCCCTTGATAATATGCCCCAATATCTTTAGTTACTGAAATTAATGCAGCTGAAGGGACATGTGTAAGTCTTATTGTTCTTCCCATGAAGATCTCGTGGGGTGATAATCCTGTTTTTCTGTTTGGAGTACTTCTCATATTCATCAGTACCAAGCGAAGTGCTTCCAGACATTTTGAACCTGCTGCGGCACACACTTTTGCTAGGTTACTTTTGAGGGTGCCATTCATCCTCTCAACAATGCCAGAAGGTAGTGGTCGATAGATATAATGAAACTTTTGCCTAGTCTCAAAAGCTGTACAAATTATTTGTAGAACATCATTCTTAAAAAATGAGTGCCAAAATCAGTTTCAATAGAAGGTGTGAGGCTGGATTTTAGAATTAATTGCCTCAGCAACAATTTGCCTATTGTAAGGCTATCTGATCTCCTTCTGGGAAATACTTTGACCCATTTTGAGAACAAACAGACGAGTACCAACATATATTTAAGGCCACTGCAGAGTGGGATCTAACTAAAGTCTGTGTACAACCTCGTAAATGGGACTTCTGATTTGCCAATGTGATTCATGATAGTAATAGTCCTTTTTCCTTGCTTGATCAATTGATAAGCCATACATCTTTTACATATGTTTTCAACAACATGCGGAAACCCTGAGGTTTCCCAATATTTTTGGAACACCCTGACCAGACTATCTCTTCCGGCATGAGTTTGATTATGAAAATAGTTATACATGGTTTGCAACAATGAGTCTGGCAGTATATATGTTTGATCTTAGTTCACATACAATTCCTTATTCTTCTTGCAACCCAATCTATTCCATTTTTATTTTTTATTTTCAGGAGCATCATCCTATAGGTCCCTCAACTCAGTTAATGAAGTTTGTAAAGAATTCATAAAATAGCAATTCACATTGTTTGAACTCTGTGTATCACCATCATTTATAAATCCTTCATTTTCTAGATCAATAGTCCCATACTGCAAGGCAAAATACCTCGCCATGTGGTCAGAATATTTGTTCCCTATTTTTTTTATTTTTTTTTTAAACGTGTTTTTATTGCAGAATTAAAGCAAAGCATCCAATTATGTCAACCATTACACCTTTGTCACCTTAGCGCCTTATAGTAACAACAAAGTTGCACACAGCCATTTCGCCCATATCCCGGAGGCTGGGTGGCGTATCGGTATTCCGGCATAGTGACACGGTGACCTTCTCACTCAGCTACCTGGTCAACAACCAAATGTAGTATCTGCATTTTTCAAACCAACAAAACCCCTGTCTCGAAGCCTCGCCTAGTGTAATTAGCTAGTCTACCTAGCTACAGCAGTATCAACTGTGCCCTCCTCTGCAGCTCCTCGTCAGTACCCCCCCTCGGTGACTGTCTTAAGCCCCCTCGGTGACCACTACGCCTATCCCCAAGATTTCACAATCCTTGGTTCAGCTCTGTCTGGTATTTACTACGGGTTCCACTTACAGGCATCCCTCCTAGAGCTACAGCGGGACTCCAAAACCTGCCCTTCCCCCCCCTCCCTCTAACTGCAGTTGATGTGGGTATTATGCATGGGATTAGGCTCTAGGGTTCTCTACTTATCTAGGTCAGCCGATCGTACTTCCAGGTTTCACAGCACCTCACTCTCTGAGTGTTCTCGCCCTTCATCCAACGTCAGGTAGTCACGCAACGCCTGCACAATCGTCTCCCAAGCTTTCGCTGCCTCCAAGCCCTTCTCATTACCCGTCTTGGCGGCCTGCCGCATTCTAACCACACTCTCGCATCTGGACCACTGCAACAACTCATTCATCCATCTCCTGAGTGACGGGCCCTCCCTGGATTTCCAATGCCAGGTAATTTCTCTTTGGGCCAATATGAGTCCTAGGTCTATGAATTTACTCGTAATTTTTGTTCGTTTTGTATGGGGGAACCAGAGCAGGAGGCACGTCGCCATGTCGAATTCCACCTCTCTATCAGTTACCATGTTCAAAAGCTCTCCCACCTCAGGCCAATACGTTCCTAGATTCGGGCAATCCCACAAGAGGTGCTCCAGCTCTACCTCCGGCACTAAACATCTTGGGCATGCCGCGTCCTGCACTCGAAAGTAACGTCTAATATTCCCCGGGGTTAGGTAAGCCCTATGCAGCACGAAGAAATGCACCTGCTGGAAGCGGGCATTTCTGCTACCTTTCCATATCCTCTCCAACACTTGGCTCCAAACCGTGTCCGGTATCGGTTTACCCAGACTCCCTTCCCACTTTTCTTTGAGGGCAGTCAGCGGTTCCAACCCGTCACGTAGCATTCTAGAGTGAAGGCACGTTACCGCCTTAATCGTCCCCGCCGCCATCACCACGTATTGGCAAGCCAAGGTGGTATCCGGTTCCGTGAGACCCCCTTTCCAATACGTTTGCATCGCAGCTACCACCGCTGCATGCAACAGGTAGTGTCCATCTTGGAGGCCATACTGGTCCTGCAGGACCCGGAAGGGGACCAATATCCCGTCAACAAATAAGTCCCCCACCATTAGCAAACCCTGCTCCTCCCAATCTAACAACGGGGACCAGTCGCCCCCATGTGGGAGCGCAGTCAACATCCCCAGCGGGATCTCCGGCGCGTATGGACGAGTCGCCTTCGCCCTCCGCAGACTCCTATTCCAGCTCAGCCGGAGAGTCTTCTCTTCCACGGACAGGCCTTTCAAATCTAATTTCTGCCACAGTATTATGTACGAGAGGACATGCCGTGGTATCCCGGCCCCACGTTCCCGTTCCGGGCCTCTAAATTCTTTAGCCACATTTAACGTCAACACCTGCAACTGAGCCGCCAGGTAGTACAATTCAAAATCGGGGACCGCCAACCCTCCATCAAGTTTGGGTCTCATCAGAGTGCTCAATGCTACCCTACGCCTTCCGCGCCCCCAGATAAATTCGATGGTCATTGTCCTAAGATCTTTGAACAGCCGCTGCGGGATCCAAATTGGTAGGGTACGAAAGTAATATAACAATCTCGGGAGAGCCACCATCTTTAGCAGAGCCACTCGGCCCTGCACCGACAGTGGGAGGGAGGCCCAAAAAGCCATACATCCTCTCAAAGCCCTTATACAACGACCGACATTTCCCTCCAATAGATCCACGGGTTCGTGGTAAATGCGGACCCCCAGGTATGTAAAGCATGTATCCTCCCAAACCACATCCGCGGTGGTAAGGGGATACCGTGTATGCGCCCGCAATGGGAAAACACACGTCTTATTCCAATTGACTCTAAGGCCCGAGTGTTTGCCAAAGTCAGACAACATCTCCACCGCTCCCTCCAATGCCCTCCCTGTGTCCTCCAAGTACAGCAGCAGATCGTCCGCGTATAGCGAGATATGGTGAGTCTCCATCCCGCAGACAATCCCTTTGTACCAAGTTCCTGATCTCGCCCGCGCCGCCAGCGGTTCCATTGCCAAAGCGAACAGCAGGGGGGAAAGCGAGCTCCCCTGCCTTGTTCCTCTACCCACCTGGTAGTCCGATGATATGACAGGTCCCAACCGTACTCTGGCTGTAGAGGACGAGTAAAGCACCCTCGTCCACCGCCCAAATCCATCCCCTAGGCCGAACTTCTCCAGCACTCCATCTAAATACCTCCATTCTAGGCTATCGAAAGCTTTTTCTATATCGATCGACAAGACTGCTGACAAGTGGTCCGAGTTCGAGGCATCGTCCAGTATGCGTATCAAGCGGCGGACATTCAGAGAGGTGCTTCTGGTCGGAATAAATCCGGCCTGATCCCGGTGTACCAGTGTAGTCATGTACGGAAGTAACCTAGTGGCAAGGATGCGGCTTAAAATTTTATAATCCACTGTCAGCATAGACAAAGGTCTATACGACGTCACATCAGAAGCTTCTTTGCCAGGCTTCAGGAGCGACACCACCAACGCCTCCCTCATCGACTGGGGTAAACGTCCCAGCGTCAATGCCTCAGAATATACCGTTAACAGTTTAGGTGCCAGAACATCTATAAATTTTGCATAGAACTCAATCGGCAGGCCATCCACCCCCGGTGTTTTATTCCTCGCCATCTGTTTGATGGCCACCCGTATTTCTGACAGTGTAATAGGGCCCCCTAACTCCTTCGCTATCTCTGCCTCCAGTACCGGCAGACAAACCGTCCCTAGGTAGTCCCCTATCTCCGGGGCTTCCACTTCCAGCCGGCTCCTATAGAGAGTCGTATAATACGTTTGGAAGCGCCGCACCACTGCTGCTTGTGAGTAAACTACTTCCCCCGACTCCGTTCTAATGTTCATGATCGGGGAGCCTCTAGGATCCGGATTAGCGAGTTTAGCAAGTAGTGTGCCCACTTTATCCCCCTCTGCATGTATTTTGGTGGCGTATAACTTAAAATCAAAACATCGCAGACGCTCCGTTTCTGTTGCAACAGCTTCTTTCGCCTCCAGCAATCGTCCCTGCAACTCCGGTCGCTCCGGTCTACGCTGCTCTAGATCCCTCAGCACTCCCTCTGCCTTCTCCAGATCAGCCACAACCGTTGCCCTTTCATTCGGAAACCTACCCATGCATACACCCCTCACCACCACTTTCAGTGCATCCCATTCAACTGATCTCGTGGTGGCAGAACCTTCATTCTCATCAAAGTAATGCTCGATTTCCCGGAGGACCGTGTCACTAAACACTGGATCCTCTAATGCAGCTGGTTGCAGTCTCCATGATGGAACCGCTGACCTCGCCTGTTGCCACTGCACCGTCACCAGTAGGGGGTTATGGTCTGAAATGGTCCTAGCCAGGTATTCCGAATGTGCTGCCATGGCCGCCAAAGGGCCGCCACACAAGATGGAATCTAGCCTAACGTGCAGTGCATGTAGCGCAGAGAAAAAGGAGTAATCCCTAACTTAAGGATGCTGTTCCCTCCAGACATCGATAAGGCCCCAACTCTCCTGCCAATTTTTCCTATGGGCTGCTAACCTGCGCACTGGGGAGTCAGACAGTGGGGGATGCGATCTGTCTAATGTAACATCAGTAATTGAATTGAAGTCACCACCAAGGATAATGGGGCCCACCAGAAAGTGCGCTAGCGAGCCTGACAAGCCGTCAAAAAACCGGGCCTGGTCTGAGTTGGGGGCGTACACACTACACAATACTACATCTCGGCCATACAATCCCCCTTCTACCACCACAAATCGTCCCTCAGGGTCGACCAACTGATTCGTAGCCTGGAACGGGATCCCCGCCCTCACCCATATCAACACCCCCCTGGCAAACGCTGAATACACAGTGCCAAACACCTGGCCGTGCCACCTCCTCTGCAGTGCAGCACATTCGGGCTTGGTCAGGTGAGTTTCCTGTAATAGTGCAATCTGGACGCCTCGCCTCACCAAATGGGCGTGCACCTTATACCGTCTAGACATAGTTCGAAGTCCGCGAACATTCCATGTGAGGCATTTCAACCTAGGTAACGTCCCCATTGCAGCCATCTCCCAACCACTGTCTCATAGTCCCCCCGCTACCCACATCAATGCAGTTGAACCCCCCACACAAAACACCCCAAAAACCCCCCTCAACCCCACTCCCCAGAACAGGACCTAACAACACTGCATCAGACCCCATCCAAACCTGTAACATAACACCCATTCCCTTATTCTGTAGTCGCCACCACAGAAGGCCTTAAGGGCCACAGAAGGGGTAGTCAGAGCCGACCCGGAGCAGTCGAGGCCCTCTCCCCGAGCACCCGACCCCAGTCATCAGTTCCGGACAGTACCTGCCAATGTTCAGAGCACCAGGGCAGCACGCTCCAGCAGGAGGCCAGAACTCAGGGTCCGTAGGCAGTGTTATTCATTAAATAGACCATCCGCCATCTGTGGGGTGACCGCTGGCCCCCCGGAGCTATCCACATCCGAAGCGTCCCCTTTAGATTTGCCATCGTCGTCGCCAGAGTCCGATTCCAGCAGCGTTCTCTCCTGTTGCGAGCTCGTGATAATTGCCGTCGCGGCAAGTGCTCCCTTTTCTATCCGCCGCCATCTGGTCCGCCTGCTGCGCTCTCTTAAGTTTATCCTTTTTGCGGAGGCGCTGCGATTTCCTCACCTTGACCAACGGCTGCCTCTCTCTACCTTTACGATCTGTACCGGCGCGGTACAACTCGAGCCACGACCATACTTCATCAGGAGTTTGAAAGAAGTGGGTCGTACCATCTAGGATCATGCGCAGCTTCGCCGGAAAGAGCAGTGAGTACTGTATGCCCTCATTCCTCAGTTCCTTCTTCACGGCCAGATAGGAGGCCCTACTTCTCTGGACCTCCTGTGTATAGTCAGGAAAGACCGTGACCGGGCTATTGTCCACTTGGAAGGGGCCTACAGAGAGAGCCCTTTGTATCAATAGGTCACGGTCCTTGAAGTGCAGCAGGCGGACCACCATCGGTCTGGGTGGGCGGCCCTGCATAGGCGGACGGGCCGGGACCCTATGTGCCCGCTCCAGAGAGAAGAAGGGGGAGAGTCCCTCCGGGGCCACGACCGTCTTAAACCAGGTCTCCATGTACGCCACCGCGTCATCCCCCTCCACTTTCTCCGGCAGGCCTACCACCCGTCCGTTGTTCCTCCTATTGCGGCCTTCCGAATTTCTGCGCGACTCTCGAGCGTCGCTAGGCGACTGAGGATATCAGATAGTTTATGTTCTGCGGTCACCACCGCCGGCTTCAGCTCCTGCAGCAGCAGTTCGTTTTCTTTCACCCTATCCTTGAGTTTAGCGTGGTCCGCCTTCAGGAGGCCGAGCCCCGTGGCCACCTGCGCTATATCCTGATGCAGGAACTCCTTGGTCGCTGTTATCGCCTCCAGTATTCCATCCAGCCTCGCCGTCAGCCTCCTTTCCTGCGCCGAGCTTTCCTGGTCCTCATGGGCTCCGCCACCGACATCCGGAATATTCGCCCGTTCCCGTTCTCGGTGCAGCGTCAGTTCGCCGCCCTCGGCGGCCATCTTACCCTCAGCGGAAATCGGGCCAAGGCCGTCTCCGGGAGTTATCCCAGACCCTACGTTCATTCGACCAGCGATGTAGGCCCCTTGAACTCCCCGTCCACACAGTGATTCGGCGTTCCCTCCAAAGGAGGCGGTCCCCACCAAGAGTCAGTCTCAGTGTACCCCCGGCTCTCCCCCACTATCAAAGACGGCAGCTCGTTGTCCGGTACTCTCTGTGCAGGGAGGTCGCTATCACCCCAAATCAGCCTGTCGCGCCCCCATGCTGTCCCAGCGCTCTGCTCCACTCCGCTCAACGTGATTCTCAGCGCCGACACCCCCACTTCCAGGCAAGTAAGGCAGGGCGCCACTCAGGTGGGCACCAGGTGCCCAGCGGTCCACACCCGGCCACCCAAATCAGCGCTACTCCGTACCGGTCCAGTTCTGGGGCGTTATTTCACAACAGCTTTATCTCTCTGTTCATTCAGCAGGTCAGGTCCCCGACTCACCGCAGTGTCCAAGCCCAGCCGCCAGTCAATGGGCGCCCGGTCCCGCGGCCTCTCCTCGGGTGCACTTTCCTCGCTGTTCGGTAGACGCCTCTCAGGAGCCCTGGTGCGGGGTCAACAATCTGCTCCGAGGCCGTGCACCGCGCCCGGCCCCCAGTTCTCCAGCCTCAGCTCCTCCGCAGGCAGCCGCGTAGAGCCGCCGCCGGCCAGCTCCCCCAGTTCCCAGGCAGGGGCTCAGCACGCCGCCATTCAGTTGCCAGTGAGTCCTGCCGGGCAACAACCTTTGCAGCACACAGCCTGCACTTCAGGTGCTGGGGGAGGGGCGCCCCGGTCCAACACCTCCGGTACAGCGGTGGCCGTTCCCCGCCGCCCCCACAACCAGTGAGCCCTCCACGGCAGGGACCACCGTCCGCTCACCTCACCGCTCAGTCTCCGCCGCTGTGTCCCGGCTGCAGCGCCCCCCGCCCCAGCGGTGAGCTCTCTTAGCCCCGGGCCGCCGCCATCTTAGGTCCAGCTCGCAGCTCACCCAAGGACCGAAATCGGGTCCAGGCACCGCCGGCAGGCCCACGCTGGTCCACCACACAGGTCGCCTGTTCCCCCGGTGCTCCGTGCAGGGCTCCCGTGCCGCAAGCAGCCCAGGAGCGGTCGTTCGCAGGATATGTGACGGGATCAGGCTCGGAGCTTCAGGCTCACGCCGCCATCCCGATCGGCGTCCAAGCCACGCCCCTTTGTTCCCTAATGTGACCAATTCCTTGCCAGCCTTATGAGCTTGCTACTTCACCACTACACTTCCTATGGTTTCTGAATTGCATCCACAAGGAGATGATGGACGGAGCGCTGAAGCTTATCAGACACTCATCCCCAGTCACAGATCTGGTTTGAATCGATCATTATTCTTTACCTCACTTTGCCACTACTAGTTCAGACACAGCTATATGCAAATCAGTCTTGACCGTGTGCCTCATGGGAATAGTCCAGCTGAAATGCCAAGCCATGTCTTCCCTGGAGAGGAAAAAAACATCCTTGGACCAGTTTCAGGATAACACCCCTCATCTGCCAGGCTAACTTCAATCCAGTTGCAAAGTGAGCATAGGACCCACGTCTGGGCATACTCTGCCAAGTTAGGGTGGACAAAGCAAACCCAAAGAGATGATGGACGGGGCGCTGAAACTTTTCAGACACTCACCCCAGTCACAGATCTGGGTTGAATCCATCATCATTCTGTAGCTCACTTCGCCACCCGAGTTCAGACACAGCTATATGCAAATCAGTCTTGACCCTGTGCCTCATTGGAACAGTCCTGCCCAAACTGCTAAGCCATTTCTTCCCTGGACCGGAAACAAACATCCTAGGACCGGTTTCGGGGTAACACCCCTCATCCGCCAGGCTAGCTTGAATCCAATGTCAAATTGAGCAAGGGACCCACGTCTGGGCATACCCCGCCATCTTAGGATGAATAACGCAAACACAACGAGATGATGGACGGAGCGCTGAAACTTTTCAGACGTTCACCCCCAGTCAAAGATCTGGGTTGAATCCATCATCATTCTTTAGCTCAATTGCCCACCTTGTTTAGACACAGTTATGCAAATCAGTCTTGACCCTGTGCCTCATGTGAACAGTCTAGCCCCAACTGCCAAGCCATAGCTTCCTTGGACCTGAAACAAACAACCTGGGACTGGTTTTGGGGTAACACCCCTCATCAGCCAGGCTAGCTTGAATCCAGTGGCAAAGTGAGCAAGGGACCCACGTCTGGGCATACCCTGCCAACTTAGGGTGAACAAAGCAAACACAAGGAGTTGATGGACAGAGCGCTGAAACTTTTCAGACATTCACCCCAGTCACAGATCTGGGTTGAATCCGACATCAGTCTTTAGCTCACTTCGCCACCCCAGTTCAGACACAGCTATATGCAAATCAGTCTTGACCCTGTGCCTCAAGGGAGCAGTCCAGCCCGTAATGACAAGCCATTTCTTCCCTCGACCGGAAACAAACATCCTAGGACCGGTTTTGGGGTAACACCCCTCATCATCCAGGCTAGCTTGAATCCAGTGGCAAATTGACCAAGGTACCCACGTCTGGGCATACCCTGCCAACTTAGGGCGAACAAAGCAAACACAAGGAGATGATGGACGGAGCGCTGAAACTTTTCAGACACTCACCCCAGTCACAGATCTGGATTGAATCCATCATCATTCTTTAGCTCACTTCACCACCTAGTTCAGACACAGATATATGCAAATCAGTCTTGACCCTGTATCTCATGGGAACAGTCCAGCATGAACTGCCAAGCCATGTGTTCCCTGGACTGGAAACAGACATCCTGGGACTGGTTTCGGGGTAACACCCCTCATCAGCCAGGCTAGCTTGAATCCAGTGGCAAAGTGAGCAAGGGACCAACATCTGGGCATCCCCCTTAGGACGAACAAAGCAAACACATGGAGATGATGGACGGAGCGCTGCAACTTTTCAGAGACTCAACCTCAGTCACAGGTCTGGGTTGAATTCATCATCATAATTTAGATCACTTTGCCACCCCAGTTCAGACACAGCTATTTGCAAATCAATCTTGACCCTGTGCCTCATGGGAACAGTCCAGCCCGAATGCCAAGCCATGTCATCCCTGGACCGGAAACAAACATCCTGGGACCGGTTTCAAGATAACAGCCCTCATCTGCCAGGCTAACTTGAATCCAGAGGCAAAGTGAGCAAGGGACCCACGTCTGGGCATACCCTGCCAACTTAGGGCAAACAAAGCAAACACAAGGAGATGAAGGATGGAGCACTGAAACATTTCAGACACTCACCCCAGTCACGGATCTGGGTTGAATCCGTCATCATTCTTTAGCTCACTTCCCCACCCCAGTTTAGACATAGCTATATCCAAATAAGTCTTGACCATGTGCCTCATGGGAGCAGTCCAGCCCAAAATGACAAGCCATTTCTTCCATGGACCAGAAACAAACATCCTACGACCTGTTTCGGGGTAACATCCCTCATCAGCCAGGCTAGCTTGAATCCAGAGGCAAATTGAGAAAGGTACCCACGTCTGGGCATACCCTGCCAACTTAGGGCGAACAAAGCGAACACAAGGAGATGATGGACAGAGCGCCGATACTTTTCAGACACTCATCCCCAGTCACAGATCTGGATTGAATCCGTCATCATTCTTTAGCTCACTTCACCACCTAGTACAGACACAGCTATATGCAAATCAGTCTTGACCCTATGCCTCATGGGAACAGTCCAGCCCGAACTGCCAAGCCATGTCTTTCCTGGACTGGAAACAAACATCCTGGGACTGGTTTCGGGGTAGCACCGCTCATCAGCCAGGCTAGCTTGAATCCAGTGGCAAAGTGAGCAAGGGACCAACATCTGGGCATACCCTGCCAACTTAGAGCGAACAAAGCAAACACAAAGGAGATGATGGACGGAGCGCTGAAACTTTTCAGACACTCACCGATCTGGGTTGAATCCATCATCATTCTTTAGCTCACTTCGCCACCCCAGTTCAGACACAGCTATATGGAAATCAGTCTTGACCCTGTGCCTCATGGGAACGGCCAGCCCGAACTGCCAAGCCATGCCTTCCCCGGACCGGGAAAAAAACCATCCTGGGACCGTTTTCGGGGCAACACCCTTCATCAGCCAGGAAAGCTTGAATCCAGTGGCAAATTGAGCAAGGGACCCACGTCTGGGCATACCCTGCCAATTTAGGGTGAACAAAGCAAACACAAGGAGATGATGGATGGAGCGCTGAAACTTATTAGACACTCACCCCCAGTCATAGATTTGGGTTGAAACCAGATGCAGGATGCTTGTTTGCTGGACCAGGGAGGACCTGGCCTGGCAGTTCGGGCTGAACTGTTCCTATTGGGTACAGGTTCAAGGCTTATTTGCATACGGCTGGGTCCAAACTGGAATTGCATGGTGAGCAAAATAACAATGGATTAAACCCAGATCTGTGACTGGGGGTGAATGTTTGACAATGTTCAACATTCCGTCCATCATCTTTTTGTGTTGCATTTTCAACCTAATTGGGAAGGGTATGCCCAGACGTGGGTCCCATTCTCGCTACGCAACCGGTTTGAAGCTAGCCTGGCTGATGAGGGGTGATGCCTCAAAACTGGTACCAGGATGCTTGTTTTCTGGTCCAGGGAGGACCTGGACTTGCGGTTCGGCCTTGACTGTTCCCATGGGGCTCAGGCTCAAGGCTGATTTGCATATGGCTGGGTCCAAACTGGAATGGGAGGTGAGCAAAATAGTGATGGATTAAACCCAGATCTGTGCCTGGGGTGAATGTTTGACAATGTTCAACATTCCATCCATCATCTTTTTGTGCTGCATTTTCACCCTAAGTGGGAAGGGTATGCCCAGACGTGGGTCCCGTGCTCGCTACGCCACCGGTTTCAAGCTAGCCTGGCTGATGAGGGGTGATGCCCCAAAACCGGTCCAAGGATGCTTGTTTTACAGTCCAGGGAGGAACTGGCCTGGCAATTCAGGCTGGACTGTTACCATGGGGCACAGGGTCAAGGCTAATTTGCATATGGCTGGGTCCAAACTGGAATGGCGTGGTGTGGGTTTAACGATGGATTAAACACAGATCTGTGACTGGGGGTGAATATTTGACAATGTTCAACATTCTGTCCATCATCTTTTTGATCTGAATATCATCCAACAAATCTAATATGTACATACTGTCTTTTACTGGAGCACCTATGGATCTCATTAACCGTCTTTATAACCAGAGCTGACCAGAGTCATGCACAAAACCAAATCCATATTGACTATCTGCAGCCGCGTTCCATGCAGGTAACAGCGTGGGGGCGGTGGGGTTGCGTGGGGCGATTTCAAGGGACGATGCAGAAGGAAAATGTATTAAATAATTTCCCCTGTGCATCGTCCCTCAAAATGGATCCCGGCTGACTATCTGTATTGTAGTGTAATTCCTATTTCCCCGATAGGTTCTGCCCATTGGAATAACATACACGATAGGCTTGGCATAGGACTGTGATCAGTATGTCCCTATTGTGTATATTAAACTTAATTACTGTTTACCAGCTAGCTCAGAGGTCACTAGAAACTTCTTGAAGACAAGAAGGGAATAGCTTCTGGCAACCACATAACATAAAACCCTGATCCCTCAGGATCGTGGAAACAATATACTACTTTTCATTCAGTCACTCATCTTAGAGAAGTACATAGAAGAAACAGTTGGGTGTGTTTACAATAAAATGTATTGCAGAGTTGTTATTCTAGTACTGGTTATAAGTGCTGCGACAACTGTTGGACAGCAGCAGAGAAATATGGCCAGCAGTGCAGTTAAATAAAAAGGCATTGTATAATTCTACCATTTTGCAATAGTAATGAACACATACATGAAATACAGAATGCATTAAGATAAAGCCTATACCCCTATGATGCCTAACTAGATGTACCTAAGTGTACCTAGCATGTGTGTAGGTCTTAGAGAGCCAAGAATCCCCCCAGGATTTAGTCTAACCCCATTACCTTAGTGGGACTTCATCCTGATCTCGAGCTGGGCACTCCAGGATGGGTGGATGGACCTCTGCCAGCTGGAGCTGTGGCATGACGCAGGTTGCAGCGTCTCAGGTCAGAGTGTCGGCATGGAAGTCTCGGTCTCCTCTGGTTTACTTGGACAAAGGGAAGTATATTTATACCTGATAGGTGCCTTGGAATGTTAGTATTGATGTAAAGTCGGTCAGAGAAAGATGTCAGGAATGAACCATTAGGGAATAGTGGTTCATGAATATTTAATGAGTTCTTGGAGAAATCAGTAATCCTGTGCAAGGGAAAATCCAAAGAGCTTAAGGATCTATGTCGAAGAATTTGTTGTGACGTAGGTTAGTCACTGTTGGACATGGAGGTGACGTTTTTAGGATGGACCGTCTTCCCCGCCCAGGGCACACGTCAGATAAGGGACAGCCTCTGTTGCTCTTTATTGTGAAGGGAGGGCTAATGTAGGTGACAGGGCCTTAAATGGGTGAAAGGGCCTGCCTGTCTTTGTGGCATGAAGGATTTGTGCCTCTGAAACAGCGCACCTATGTTAGGGCCTCAATCCAGCACATAACAGTATAAATAGTCACATTCAAATTCTTTGACAAGCAGCAGGTTCCCCTTAAAGCAACAAATTCTGCTACTTGTGATGAAGATGCCTCCAATGTTTCTGAAAAAGATCAAACGGCATAAGCAGCTCTCAATCCTCCATATGGATACCTCAGACAGGAACCATCAACAAACAGTGTCAAATCTCTTAAGGAACGTTTTAACTATATGGTCTCGTTTTGTGCATAACTCAGACACCTCAATACAAATGTGCTTCTATTTGTCATCAACTATGTTTTCTCTCCTTTCACTTTTATCTGAAATTAGAAACAGTGCTGCTGGATTTAGGACCTTACATCTTCTAATTGAAATGTTCTCCACTCCAAGTATTACCTGTTCATGTCAAGTTAATCTGCTGTTTGTAATATGCTGTGTTTTGTCATCATCAACACGATTTCAACCAAATGTGGAACATATACAATCAAGGTATGACCCATCACAATCTCTACACGTTGCTCTATCGCCAAACTGCTGCAACTAATTTTAGACATCCAGGAAGACTTACAGCAACTGGGTCCAATGCTCCTCACAAATAGGCTAATGGACGCATTACACCTACATGTTTCTCAACACGATTTAAAAGTGCACATCCATCCTTCTCATGACAAAATAGGTAAAAAATCTTACTGTAATCAGGCATATCGTGCGGGGGCGCATAAGACAAACACTCTGTCAATTTCTTAAATGATTCAAAACACTCATTATCAAATGGTACTGAACGTTGTGTAGCATTACATGGCAACTTACTAAAGGTTTTCCTATCTGGAAAAAAATTTGAATCCATTTTCTACAATAACCAACTATTCCAAGGACCATTCAAACCTCAGAAATTCTGATGTATCTGTTGGCACAAAAGTGACGCATTACTGGAGTTGCTTATGAAAGTGACGCAACTCCAGCACTCTGCCAAAACAGAGAGGTGAGTCCCATTCAAAAAGTCCTGCGTCATTCCTTATGCCTGGTCTTAGCAGGCGTAGGGATATTAACGCAGTGAAGGCGTAGAGAGAAGCAGTGAAATGTAAACTTCACTGCCTAAGTTTTACATTGCTTTTTGCATGGGAACGCCCACCCTGCATACATTATATAGGACGCAGTTATAATGTGACGCAGGGCTTTACAACGTGATGCATCTCCGTAGTTGTAAATAGGCAGCAACGTGACGCATTGTTTACGCTGCCGCTGCATCACAAAAAGTGTTGCAACGGCGGCGCAAAAGTGTCACAAGGGGCTTGTAAATCTGCCCCTGACTGTGTACCATTCTTCCTCTGCTGGAATTTGGAATAAGATCACTAGTGAATTTGGCACTACAGGGCAACAAGGAACCACCATTTTATTACTCTTTTTAAAATCTTGCACAATTCTCAATGTTCCTGTTGGTTTCTTAATTTGCATAACAGTATATTTGTATGGACTGCCAAGAACATCTCAAAGATTTGCTGCTCAATCATTTTCTTAATCACTGGTTTCATTCCCTCTTCTGCCTCTTTTGACAATCTAGTTCTCTGAAATATTGCATGTAGTTTAACCTTTAACTTTACTGATTCTGCTATTTTTATTAAACTATTTTATTTCCCTTGAAATCCACATACGTCTTTTCTTTTATGGAAACTGGGTACATTTCAATTCAGGAATCTTCTGTGCTAATTTAAAAAAGTGAATCTTCATCCTATGTTTTCACTGCAACACCATCTGGTGTACAGTAAATAACACACTTCATCTTGCAAATAAGATCCCTTCCAAGCACGTTAACTGGACTCAAATCAAATAGAATAAACTGATGTTTATTTTGCATCTGTTCTATTTTGACGGGCCTATTTGCTGTCACTTGATTTACAATTTGTCTATAACGAATCCCTACACATTGCACTTCTTTTCCCCAAGAGGGGTAGGTAAAGAACTTCCACAGAATGAACTGTGGAACGAGTAGCCCCTGTATCAATTAAAAATGAAACGCAATGACCATTGACTTCTCTGTCATTAAATGGGGCATTTTGATTTACCTCTGACACTGCCCCAAGTAAGCAATTTTCCTCCCTGCTCAGGCACAATCATTTTGAACTAGTGCCCACTATCTCATCATTGATGATAATGGTGTTCTGTGAATAACTCGGATTATATAGCACTTTATTTCTCTTATTCTGCTGTATTACTGGGGCTGATGGTACTGGCATTTGGAATGTGATCTGATTTTGCATAGTTTTCCCAAACTCTGCTTGATTGACATTAAATGATCTCTTTGCACTACTTAAGGTACATCTTGAATTCTATCTAAATTCTGTCTACTTTCCTTCTTCCAATGCCCATTCCACCCACATGAATGACAAGCTGTGGTCATTTTCAACATCGCAATGTTTTTAATTAAGCATTTACCTCATTGTTCTGCACTATCTGATTCATGCCATTAATATCATTCATTTCACTCCCATTTCTCACAAAATTCATATTTGGACCCATTTGTCCCATTTCATACTGCTTCATCTGGGCAATCATTAGTTGTTCCTGCAATTTCTTTTGTTTCTTTTCTAAATAATCACTACTATTCTTTGCCAATTTCAACATTTCATCAGTACTCTACATTGACCAACATAATTCACTCTTTTGAATGTGATTGCTAACCTCTGACTTTAACTTGTTCACAAATGCAAAAACGAAACCCCCAACAGCATCTCTCTCTGGATGTTTGACTTCGCTATGTTTCTTGAATATCTGCATCAACCTCTCATAATAGGAATGTAATGACTCTTTAGGTGCCTATATCATTAAAAAAATGTTTTCCCAATTAATATCCCTTCCCGGAATTAATTTCTTCAAATGCTCAATCGCATATATTTCTGAGCCACATCTGGTTAAGTTGAGTTGTTAGATTCCACTCTAGGTGGTTCCTGTGTTGGCCATTCTGCAGCCACCTTACATTCCAACCACAAGTCTCCTGGGACATCAATTTCGAACAAAAAATTCAACATTTTCCACAACATTGGAGAAAGTTGTGTCAATGTAGGCACCTCGTCATACCATTTTACTGGGTATTCTCAAAATTTTGAAAAGCTATGCATAAAAGCAAACAAATCTACTCTTGTCCAAGTAACATGCACCAGATTTCCTTCCTGTACTTGTTTCAGAGCAAAATCAGCTACTGTATCTGTTCCCACTCCCAAATCACGTGTTATGCTTTTTCCAGTTTCACCTCACTGTTCTTCATCTTTTTCTTATTTACAGTTTCCCTTTTCCATTTTTCTCGATAGGTCTTTAAATTGCTTCAGTCCTGTGTTTTTTCAATCAAATCTAGAATGTAATGAATTTAATCTTTTAAGCTTCATCTTGTGTTAAATCTATTTAATAATTTCATTTGACATTTTTCTCCCAATAAATGTCTACATCTAATTCATCTGCAAATACTTCCAATTTGCTATATTTTTCAATAGCAGATCTGGCTTCTTCTTTGATCAAATATCTTATTTCATCAGTATTGTACGCCAGATTTCTGTTGGTGGTTGTATTACCACTGTCTCTGTAACTTGCTCCATGCAACTAGTGCTGGGCATCGGTAAAATAACTGAAGTCTCTATGATGGGGGACTTGGTGCAACTCCTGTAGGAGCCTGCCCTGCCACCGTATTTCCCCCTCCACCAAGCCCAACAGTAGTCTACATTCGGGTTACCTGTTCAGCAGTGCATGGAGGAGGTCATGAAATCAACAATTCACTGAGGGCCAGATGTAGGTGGCTAAATACCGGTCGGTAATGCTGAAATTTGGTAAATTTCAGCATTACCGACCGGTATTTAGCCATTCCTAATGTAGGTAAGGAATCGGTAAATAAGGAATCGGTAAATAACGATTCCTTAATACCGATTCCTTATTGCTCTTGCATTTAAGGAATCGGTAATACCGATTCCTTAAATGCAATGTAGGAAGCACATTAAAGAGTGCTTTTGAGCCTTAAGAAATCGGTAATTACCACCAACTTCAAGTTGATGATAATTACCGATTTCCCTTAAAAAACACTTTTTTGCTTTTTTTAAAGTGCCATGTGGCACACATCTATGCCCTTAGGGCATGTATGTGCGCCACATGTGCACACATGCACATTTCAGGGGTGCAACAGGGTGTCCTTTGGACACCCTGGCACCCTTGAAATACCTCCCGGTATTACCGAATCGGTAATACCGATTCGCTAATACTGAATGTCTTCACATTTATTCCTATGGGCCTCCAAGCCATAGGAATTGGTAAAATTCGCTATTAAGAAATTGGTATTTCTCATTTACCTATATCTGGCCCTAAAACATTTATGAGCATCATCATATGTCTCGTCTCCATGTTTCTTATCTTTTGCCTTTACTGTTTTGACCTGCTCTGTTTCCGTAAATATAGCAGGCAACGTCTTAACCCTAAACGTTTTATTCATTCTACACGCCTTCGCTTCACTGTGCGTCTTACAGTCTAACCACCCCTAAAGTATTTCTTAATAGATCTATGTTTCTTTTCTCACTCTCCCCTTTTCAGTACCCGTCCCACTGCGGCTTGCAGATTCAAATGCAAGCCTTTTTGGCGTAGCAGGAACAGTTTTGTCCCGCATTGGCTGTTTCTACAAGTAGTGATTATACAAGTTGGACAGGACGTACACATTTGTAACAATTTGGATTGAGGCAACCCGTGCTAGCGGGACCCATGTCTGTCCCACTTGGGGTGACAAATGCAAAAAGAACATCTGATGGACGGAATACTTAACAGTGTCAATCACTCACCCACAGTCAGAGATCTGGGCCGAAATCCATCGTATTTTAATCACCACGCCATTCAAGTTTGGATCCAGCCATGGCAAAAGAACAAAACTTCTTTCCTCTCTGATTTGGGCATTAAAATTCTGAAAATTCTTCAAATATCTTTTGGGAACCCCATAAGGAGGAGGGGCTCTAATGCTAACTATCCTCTGCTACCAACGTTGGGGGAGCTGAGCCCCAAACATTATCTGTAAGCCAATTATTTATCACCTCAATATTTACCAAATTATTTCCCCTCCAGAATTTTTCAATGATCTTGCAGTTAGAGACTACACTCCTCATCAAAAATATAATACCTTAATAGAGTTAAATGTCATAAAATATTAAACAAAGAAAGGACTGAGTTCAAGATAGAAACAGATAAAAGAGATTTTTATTACTAAAATTTTAAAGGCTTCTACTATAAAGAATAAGCAAAATATCACCATTGACTGGACAGAGCAGAGTTTCTGGGAAATACCACAAAATCATAAAATGTAGTTAGCTATTATTTTAAACACAATTCTAATTGTTTAACTGATGAAGAGTGCTAACAGCAAAATAGAATGCCTAAAAGTGACAAAGTATCCCCACCCATGACAAAAAGAGAATGAAGCTCACAAAAAGGTCACGGGCCAAAATAATGATTTTCTCCCACAAATACAAGAACTCCGAAGATTTTATAGCAAAACCGCACATTCTAAAACAGATTCTGCAAATTCAGCATACCATGATCATGGTTAGGATCACATTTAACAAATCAGAAATACCAACATAATAATTAAAAACTATGCAAATATTTAAACACTAATCCATTTCCTAAGGTAAGAGAAATCTTCCATTGCTTCCTCATCAACTGCACTCTGGGGTGTATAACAAAAAGCAAGCATTTTTTTAACAATAGCTCATAGAACTAACATGCCTTCCACAGAACCTCTAGTGAAATTCCTTGGAAATTATATATTTTGAGTACATCATGGTAGCCTCATTCATAATACACACTTTCTAACATAATATTGTACAATACTGATTCATTTAATTCATCTGCTTGAGACTCTGTGGAACAAGAGGGGAGATTAACTGGGAATGAGCAGGAGCAAGTTAAGTAGAATCACAAAAAACAGCATCCATTAGGTTTTGGCTGGGAAAGCTGGTTTTTATTCAGGTAATAGTGCATAGAAGCTCTACCCTGAAAATATGTTTGGTCTTTAAAAATCTATTTTTTCATTTCATTCAAAAGGTTTGGCCAGGACAGAACTGCAATGATGAAGAAGCTGTTAAGGTGTAATATACACCTTGTGACCGATTACTAGCATGAACAACTATACAATCAAGAAGGCTTTTCTGTGAGTGATAATCCAACTCTCAAGTCAGAGAGGCCCTGTCATCACCTTTTGGTATCTTTATTTTAAAGGATATTGAAGCCCCAAGGGTTAATGACAAAGATGAGGGAAAAGCCATCTTCTATGTTATGTTCAGGTCAACTACATACCAATCACCATTTGAATTAAGGCTGCAAGCATGGTCTGTGGTTCTAGTTGACTAATAGTAAACAAGACCCGGTGTGAAGGAATAGAGCTGTTTCACACAACTGGTTGAGTTCAACCACAGTGGGCATTTAAGATGGTTGCACCAGTCAGGTGTTCGAAGAGGCACGGTAGGACAAAAGTGGGTGCGCTACCTTGATGATAGTGTGACAACAGGCAGGGCCGGACTGGCCATAGCGGGCACGGGCAATCCCCCAGTGCGCCGCACGGGTGGGGGCCGGTTTTGGGCCCCTTGGGGCCGTTTTTGTTACAGGACCGTTCTTGCAGCATAGCTGCAAAATCGGCCCTGTAACAAAATCGGCCGAAAACCAGCCCTGGCAAAGAGCTTGGCGGCACCTCCAATGCCTTAGACTGCTTGGCTTAGTATAGGCAGAAATATGTCGACATGAGAATTTTATCCAATCAGTGATGTATATATGTCATTACACCGTTATATGCCTCCTGAAAATACTCTATGGTATTTTTAAATAAATAAGCCTAGGATACCACCTTAATAAAGGAGCTTTTGTGGTTTACTCTCAGGCTTTTTTACCAGAAAACTAAATTCTAGTATTTTATCCAGAAAAAAGAAGTAATTTCTAAGAACTCGCTCAGGCTACCACCCCTCCCCACCCCACCTAGGTCGAATCCGCCCTAGTAGTACCATCTTACCAGGATGGGACGAGGTGACAAAAGTCACATTACATGAGTAAACCTATCGCATCCAATTCTTGTCATTGCCCTTACTCATGATTTTGCATTTAGTAGGTAGATAATAGACATTTAGGGTGTTTCTTTCTGCTCATGACCAAACACCCAGGGTGTCATGCCATTTCCTAGTGTTGTGATTTTGCATTTAAGTTGGTTAACATAACATAACGCAACCAAACAGAGTAACGTAACATAACGGTAGGAAAGTGGATTATAAATTGGGGTTTACTGGCACGACCTCAAAGAATAAGGTCACCAGCTGCTACGTCACATAAATTAAATTAAATAAACCTATGCTTAATCCTTACTAACTTGACACAAAGCAGTCATGCTCAAAAGAAAGGTGAAGCATAAAGTATTTAAGCATTACACACACAGTAGCCAAAGGCACACAAAACATAATAAAATTCAACAACCAATCTTAATATAAGACATCAATTTAATGAGTTAAATAAGACAGAGACAACAAAAATCTAATAAATTAAGCAGGAAAAGTGATTTTTGAACCGATGTTAGTGAAAATAGTTCAAAAAGCTAAAAGAGCCAATGATAATCTATGGAAGTGGTAGACCAGGACTTAGGCACTTTTTTAGGCCAACCACAATGAAGCTCTGGTTGAAATCAACAAGTGGATTGGTCCAGGTAAATGTCTGGAAGTGAGAAAAGTTTGAACACGTTTTTAAGTCCAAACACAGAAAGAGACACTGCTAGTGTTTAAGAATTAAATTCTGACGAGAAGGCCACTGCTGAAATTGAAGCCTACACTGTGGAACCAAGGGTCAAATGCTTGAAACAGGTTGGTTTTGCTGGGGCTATCGAGTTTTAGTGATTTCTTGCTGAGAATGTTTTTAGTCCCCATACAAAATGTTTTTCGAGCAGCTTGGAGTCTTGGACAAAGCTGAAATCCAATCAGAACCTGTGAAACTGTTGGTCAGGTACTTTTCCTGCAGCTCCCCAAGAAGCTCTAGAGGAAAAGTTTTTCAAAGTTTCCAAGCTTCCTTTTTGTGTCCAAACGTCCACAGGATTACACTTCTAAGGCCAAGGACCTCAGGGGATTCCACTCTCAGGGTGTCAGGCAGAGGCCCACAGTAAAGTCCAGTAAAGGTCCAGTTTCCACTAGTCAGTTGGGTACTTCCAGGAAAAGGCCTCTTGCAGCTTGTTGTTTCCCTCTAGAAACGCAGGAGATCCAATCGGTAAACAGCAGACCCAGTCCTTCAGGGGTCCTTTCAGGTCACAGACAGCAGGTCCAGTCGTCTTCTTATCTTTCACACATGCAGAAAGTGTTCTGTGGAAGGCCGGGTGAGGATCCAGCTTTGTAAAGTTCATCAGCCTGTGGGTGGGGAACACTCTAAGATGCTCCTAGACCCTCTCACCAATTGAGTAATTGTTCCCAGACTATGGCCTACCCACTTTTTCAGTAGGTTCTGGTTATCCAACTGCAAAACAAGATGACAGTGCACCCTATTCCCAAATCCCATGATGGGCACACTCTTCTCCCCATGTGCAGAACATGTATGTCCACCCAGAGGTGTGGCCAGGATAATGAGCAAAATCCTTCCTCTGTGGCCACTCATAACATTCTGGAGGTAGCTTTCCTTCAACAGGGTTTGGTGCCAGCCTGACTGTGGGATACAAGCTGGGACCTTTGGTCTGATTTAACATTTACTTGAGACAGGGAAGGTACTTTTGAAGTAAATTAAGTTCCTGGGCTCATCCTAACTGGTCTTTCCGCCAGGGGAAGAAAACACCTCACTAACCCCAAGCCATTGTTTCTGCTCAGGGAGCCGTTTTCCCACCTCTTTCGCATCTCAATCAGACCAAGCACAGGCTGGGAAGTTGTTGAAGAGCTATTGCAATTAGTCTCCAGGAGCTTTAAGCAGAGTGAAAGTACATTTTTAAAAGTTACATTTCCCATATCTTAAATACAAATGTTTTACATTTGATTGGATAGTTATTAAATATAAAAGTATAATATTGAAAGGAATCTGTAGCTGGTACAGATCAAATATTATAGACTAAACTATGTAATCTACCCTCTGACCTTTTCTATCTACAAGCAACAACCTGACCAGTGACAATGTTGTTTTGGACATAGTTACTGGAGGAACATGCCATTTCTAATGTCATACGTGTTCCACTTGTACATATTACACTCCCTACTTTGTGGGTAGGAAGGTGTGCTTAGGGGTGATTTGTTTAATATTTAACATCAGGTTTTTCTACCTGTTAAAAGGGGCTTTTGACAGGTCTGTACATATTGGTTCAAACTGCGGCTGTCTGGCTACACATGGAGGCCTCATGCCATGGTTTCACTGCTACTATAGTGGATGGCCATGTTTGTATTTCTTTCCCATATACTAAAGCCTCATGGTAATGTTAAATGTGCCAATCACGGTTTAAGCCCATTTCAACATGGTTTAAAGGTTACAGCACATACAGTAGGCACTGGTTCATGATTACCAGAAGGTGAGTCCCAAAAAGATGAAAAACTAGGTGTGTCCACAGTAAAAAAGGGCTCACTTTGCAACAATAGTATAACGCATCGTGGTACAATATCATATTTTATTATATTGATATAATTGTACAGCTGTGAAGGTATTGAACAATGATTAAAATGTGAGTATGCCCAATGTTTATTATTTGCTACTCCTGGTTTGATCTCTGCTATCTCTGGCACTACCATTCCGATACCTAGATTGAGTGGTCATGAACGTAGTGGCAGAAACATATGGAAAACAAGCACTGGCAAAGCCAATAGTTCTCACTTTGGGGACATATTGACCTAGTCAATGACTTTTGGTAATGCTCGACAGTGTCTGACTTTATCCTGACACTGTGCAGAACAGTCAACAAAATACATACATTTAAAAAGGCATGATGACATGACTGCCAACAGCGATTGCAACATTCCACTGGTAGGCACCAGTATGATGATGTATGCCATGCATGCGTCAGACTATATACGCACTCATGTGTCAGAAGGCATGCATGAATTAATGGGATTATACACTGCATTTTTTATTTACTGATTCAAGATGATGTAAAATAGAGGAGCAAATGAGTGGAGTGGGTGGAGGTGCGGAGGATGCAATGCTAGAAGGCAGGGGAGAAAAGATCATGGAGAGCAGGGGGCACTGGGGAAATCACATGAGAGAGTTGGGGAGAGTTGGGGTTGGCCTGACGGCTAAGGCGCTCGACCTCGGACCTGGAGATCTGGGTTCGAGTCTCGGTAACGACGCCAAAAAAACCCCTGTGATTCTGGGCAAATCACTTAGGGCCAGATGTAGGTAGCCAAATACCGGTCGGTAACGGCCGAATTCGGCCGTTACCGACCGGTATTTGGCTTTTGAGATGTAGGTGGTTCTGAATTTACAGAATCGGTATATTTACCGATTCGGTAAATTTACCTCTTCGGTATTTTACCGAATCAGTAAATATACCGATTCTATAAATCCATATGTAGGTGGGACTCTTCAGAGTCCCAAAGGCCCTACAAATTCGGTATTTTAACACCCAATCCAATTGGGTGTTAAAATACCGAATTCAGGTGTGCATGCATGTCTGTCTGTCACATGGCGCACATGCCTATTTTTGGGGTGCCAGAGGGTGTCAAAGTGACACCCCCTGCACCATTGCTAAAATCGGTATTTACCGATTCTGTAATTACAGAATCGGTATTGCCCATTGATTCCTATGGGCTTCACAGCCCATAGGAATCAATAGGAAATACCGATTCGGTATTTCCAGATTCGGTAAATACCGAATCTTAACGACTCGGTATTTCCACATCTGGAAATACCTACATCTCCCCCCTTCATATTTACCACTTCTTAAATACCGAATCGGTATGATTCGGTATTTAAGAAGTGGTAAATATGAATTACCTACATCGGGCCCCAAATCTCCCCGTGCCTAAAAAAAAAATGAAAGAGTGTCCTCATGTAACGTAACTGGTGCTATGTAAAGCGCTCTGATAACTGATTCGGTTCGGTTCTAGTTCGCGCTATATAAAACTCAAAAAAAAAAAAAGTGAGAAGCACATGAAAGTGACAGCACAGGGAATGGGGGCGAAACACACAAGGACAAGAACAACACAGATCTGGGTGGGAGATGTACACAAGAAACATGGAGTGCATGATGTTTGGGGGAGTACACAGGAGGAGAAGGACAGAGCTGGGAAAACAAATGCACTGTCATGGAATGCTTAAACAAAAATAAAAAAGTTCTTAAAATAGAGCAGTGGAAGAATAGAAGCCAACTAATAAGAGAGATGGTAAAGAAGCTACGCTCTGGGAGAGAAATAAACATAAGAGGGAAAAGCTGGGACAAAAAAGTCGATTGAATACGTAGCAAACAAATAAGAGAACAATATGGACAAAGGGCGGTCTGTAAGCTGCTGTAAATTCTTAGTGAGTCCCACAAAAGGACTTTTGCAAACAACCGCTTGCACTGCCTGGTAGGTTTGAGTTTGAACTAAAAATGGCTTTGAGGGCCATGTTTAATTTCCAAGTTACACTTGCACTCTAGGTTACACTTCTTGCCCTTATCCTAGCCACACAGTAACAAAGAAGAGGCTGTCCAGTGGCTAAGAGCTGGATGAAGGGGTTAACCCTGCAATGCTATCAAGCATAGGACAATGAGTCACATTTGCTATCCCTGGCATTATAGGATATCATCTTCTTTGCTGCCAGACCAATATGCGAGGCACAGTATTGCCGAAAACGACTAACACGAACTGAGATGAACACGCTAAAGACAGTGGAGGTCTGCAACAGAAAACTAAAAATAAGGACCTCGGTTCCAATATGGCCTTGCCAAAGACAACTGAAATGGGCCAATCGTGAGTTATGACTGGAAAGTATGACATGGCTGGCAGCCTAGTAAGTGGCGTGTGTGGTAAAGCTTGTAAATGTTTTTTTTTTTTATCGATTTTTATTAACTTTTCGTCAATCATCCTACAAACATTCAGCATAATAGGACCACCAGCACAATGGGTCCGTTTTTCAGGATGCAAATCAACAGTATTCCGTATCCCACGTCCCTATCCGAATCCCCCTCCCACCTCCCCCTCTACCCCCACCCCCCCATGTCAGTGTGCCTTCCACTATACCTCTCATGGAGTGGCATAAACCCCTCGTGCTTCAGCACCCAACTCCTTCCGAGGATATACACAGCTACATCCATTCAGGAGTCCGGCAACCCCAGGTAAGTGTGCAAGGCATTCCGTGTTTCCCTATCGGGTTCTTTGTTCTCTCCGGCCCAAAACGCGGAAACCAGCACGTGCGGTGAGGTTCTATGTTCTAGTTGGCCCCATCTCCTGTGTGTTCCCCCGTGTTCCCCACCTCAATCTCCAGTGCCTGACTCGCTGGCGCATCCGCCCCATCCCCCTCATCCGCCTCTACTGTTAACTGAAGGTCCACTACCAGCGTGCCCCACGCCCTGGCCGCATCTAGCGCTTTGTCATTAGAAGTGCGTCTGGCTAATTGTAGTCTAAAAGTCCCTTCGCTTCTCGCCCATTGTTGGAAGCTCCCTCCCCATCTCAGAAAGCTGGGTCCCCCCATGGACTTCCAGTGCATGGTGAGCTCTCTTTTGGCCATAATCAGCCAGGTCGAAGAATTTGCTTGTGACTTTTGTGGCAGGTGTGTGTGGAAACCAAAGTAAAAGTCCCCATGCTTACTTCAATCTGACGCCCTGTTACCCCATTCAGACACGTCATAACATCGGTCCAGTATGCACCCAGCCCTGCGCAAGACCAAAACATATGACCAAAGTCTGCTCCTTACACGTTACATCGAGGACACATTGAATGAGCTCCCCCAAAGACCTGTTGAATTTTGACCGGCGTCAAATAAGCCCTGTGCAGCGTAAAATATTGGACCAGCTGAAACCGGACGTTGCGTGTGCCCTTCCAGACCTGGCCGCACGAGCTGCGGCCAGGTCGCCTCCGGTATCGACTGGCCGAGGTCCTCTTCCCAGCGCGCCTTCAACCTATCCAGGAGTGGGAGTCCCTCCGGTGCCAATCTCCTGTATAAACAGGTGATAGCCTTGAAAGTGCCAGCGGCCATCGTGACGTATTGGCAGCCTAATGACGTGGGGAGTTCCGCCAGGCCCATCTTCCAATGTTTCTGGATTCTCGACACTAAAGCAGTATGCAATAAAATGTCACCCCATGGCAAATCAAAGGCGCTCTGCAGCTCGTGGAATAGCAGCAAAACACCATCTCTAAATGGGTCCCCTATCATGTGGACTCCACGCTCCTCCCAGCCCGCCAGTGCCGACCAATCCCCGCCATGTGGGATGGCAGTGCACATGCCCAGAGGGATCTCCGGAGCATAGGGTTGTAAATGTATTTATAACGTTGTTTGCAATTCAGTCCTGTATGTATAACAGTGCATGTAAGTTCAGGTACAATGTGAGAGGTGTAAGAGAAAGGTATAGATAGTGGGTGTGTTCATTTACACAGCTGATAAGTGGGTGCTGAGGTTTCCATGATTTTTCTTAACTCATGCCAACAGTACGGAGAAGAAGCATTTCCATTCCCTGGTGCATGCATTGTTTGTAAAAGTTGTAGCTGAAAGATAGCTTCAACGGAAGATGACCTTGTGTGGTCCGTCCCATAGAGGACGGGGATGTGGCAGTAAGTGGCTGCATACCTTTATGAGCAAAGGTATTGTTCAAAATCTTGTATAATGATACATGAGCCTAGCCTAAGCCAACACCTCCTTTCTCTAATGGACACTTAAGAAAGGCTTATCAGGTATTGGTGCAGGGGTGGAGTTACACACACAAACGTTTGTTGGACAGGATGTTGAACGGTGGAGTTACAATTTCAGGCGTAAAGGCAAATAAGGTACGTAGGGAGGCATTATATGGCTTGATACATTTTATAGCACTTGCCTAACCATGGAATTTGATGGCTGATTATAACTTAGGTAAAACTAATAGAACCTGGATGTATGATGAAATATGATTGGGGCATATTTGACCTTTGCCCTATTCTGTGTAATTACTGCTGAGCTGTTTATATTATAATCATTCTAATGCACAAGATTTGTAGGTGAATAGTGTATAATACATGATCATATAGCAAACAAACAATTACTGTGTTGGCCTAATGTTATTGGGATATCTGGCAGGGGCTCTATGTGTAATATCTTTGTAAGGGAGATTCTCTGACTGGATTGTCTGACTCTCAGCACTCTCTTTTACTGGAGCTTTATGTCACTAGGGGTGACGTGAGAGGCACCTCCCAGTTCTCCTTTTCTTTATAAAGGGTGTATCTACCTAGTGGAGCTTTATGGATCTACTGGGTGTGCCAAAATAAATTGGGGCTAACACGACAGAAGGGTCCGGAATCAAATGTCATGCATGAGAAGAGATTATTGCTAAAAGGGGCAGCATCGAATGTCATCCATGATGACCAGTTTACTTCCATAAGGAGCCACATCAAATGTGAAACATGTGGGTCTCTCAATTACCAGTGGTCGACACTAAACAGCAAATATGAGGGGCACAGAGTAGGATTGATACCAGCATCAAAATAATCACACACTAAGGCACATTGCACAACACCGTATTATATGTAGAAACTCTCTACCTCATTTGAGTGGCAACAAATGGCAAGGACAACCACCTTCAGCTTTTCTCTACAACACTGTCAAGTGGCTTTGAAGGGCGCGCATAATCCAATATACCAGTAGCTAACTACTAGCAATACCTTCAGAACCAACCACTACTCCCCTCTCGCACAGCTACAGACATCACCTAACCCCGGAATAACTTATAACACCATTCACTCAATGGCCCGATTTAATTCTTGGGTGGTAAGAATACTTAATCGCAACAGCGACAAAGTATCCTTACTGCTAAGAATGCAGTCTGTCCACTGAATTTAATTGCGGGCAGACACGAGGGTAAATCAGAGCTGAGACTACTCCATCTCTGTCGTGATTAATCCCTTCCGACGACCCTGTGGAGTAAGAGCCACCGGAGCCTGACCTGTCATTCCGCCTGCCTACTTTATATGGGAGGAATTACAGATCAGTTTTGACCTCCCGTCTGAGCCAGGAAAACCCATTGAAAACTCTTAAATGCTCCCCTAGCCATAGGGGATAGCTCCCATGGTGCGGAGAACACTGCATTTTTTATCTTTAAAAATAAAATCCTGTATTGGTATTTTTTTTTTACAATAAAAAATGTATCTGTTTGGTACAGGGCTCCATCCTGCTGAAGGAGCCTTGCTCCAAACAAAAAAATGCATTGACAGCGTATCCTGTCCGCCAGCTTGGGGGTCATTTATAAATTTGGTGGGTGGTCCCTCCACTAGGGCAACAGATTTGTTTACACCAGTCACACAGTGCAACAGGTACTTCCTCTGCTGTTCTTCCTCAAGGTCCATTTGCAATATAGGATGCTGCTGGTGGGCAGCTTTGCCTACAGGGGTCAACCGCCATAAATTGATAGCAACTCCTAATCCAGTACTAAAAATGATCCTTAAATTTAAATCAAATTTCAATTGCAGCAATTCCTGGCTTTTGTTTGGAATCAATTCCAGAAACCCTTCCAAATGGAAGGAACTCTGTGTCTATGTGTGGCACTCTTACTTCCCAGCCAAAGGGTATTTTATTCAAAAGAATGAATTTTTATTGAAAACCAACACCGATTGGTTCTGCAGCCAGATCTCCTACTGCTAAGATTTAAAAAAAAAAAAAATTATGAACATATGACAAAGAAAAACACCAGGTGACAGTTAGCAGTTCTTACAGTTCCATAAATACATCTCCTTACGTTCAAATAAAAGGAGTTCTGTGTAAAATAGGTAATGGATCAAGGGGACACATGCGCCTCCACCTCTTCTGAACACACCGGGAGTACACATAAATCTCCTCGGTAGTGATTCCACGCCCCCCAAACCTTCCCCCACTTCCCTGGCCATCCCCTTGCCGTGTATCCCGATCTCTCCCTAAACATGCACCAATCCAAGTCTTCAACCCACTTCTCGAGTCTGGGCGGCTGGCTGGCTCCCCACAACTGTGCGATATTACGTTTGGCAATCATACACGCTACAGTGACCCATTGCTTCCTATAGGCATTTAGGTCCGTGGGTTCCCAAATGTTCAGCATGCACCTGCGTGCCTCTGGCTGCACCACCATCCCCAAGGCATCTCACAGTGTGCCGTGGATCTTCCCCCAATACTCCTGTACCCATACGCAATGCCACAGTATGTACATAAACGTACCAAGCTCCCCACATCCCCTCCTACTCTCCCCGTCCTCCGAACGACCCATATGGACCAGTTGGGGCCCCGTAATGTACGACCTATGGAGAAAGGAGAACCTTTAATTGTACTAGCCTAAGCCTCATCTGTACCGCAACCACCTGTGGGGAAGAGACCGCCCCCGCCAATCTTCATCATCCAGTTCAATCCCATCCTCAACCCATTGCCCTCTAAGAGATAGCAGTGGGTCCCCTGTATGGATAATAAGCTTCTTGTATATTAGGGAAATGGTCTTCTCAGGGAGATGGCCGTCTAGTACCCGATCTTCAAGAGAGGAGGCATCAGGAGGTGTTGTGTCCTTGGGGATGTTTGCAAGCAGGGCATGTCTAATCTGGAGGTAACGGAAGTATTCACGGTCTTGAAGGTGAAACTGCTGCTTGAGTGAGCTGAATGTATGTACCGTGCCTTTCCCCCAGACATCTTTGATCTGTGTAATCCCAATTAGGTCCCACTTGTCAAACCCCTTAGACTTCCATAGACTCCCCAGTTCCTCCAAACTCCATAGTGGGGGTTGCAAGCGTGAGGCTTCCCTCCCACTTGTGATACCTATTGGCTGCGTGCCACACCTGGACGGCATGCGCCATTGGCCCCGCGAGGGGAAACCGGCGAGGCCTGGCGTAGAGCGCCCTGGTAAAATCCCCGCCTGGTACCGGCCAACGGTCCATAGCATACCCCGGATTCCCGGGAGTCCGTATATAGCATGGGTTACCCCTGCTAGTTGGGAGGCCCAATAGTATTTCCTTAAGTCTGGCAGTCCTATCCCCCCATCATACCAGAGGAGGGTGAGTTTAGAGAATGCTATACAAGGTTTATCATCCCAGAGAAGCTGCCGCTGAAGTGTCTCCATTTCCGGAAAGTAAGATGCAGGCACGGGGTCCATAGCATTCTGGAGTGCGTACAAGAACCGGGGGAAGGCCAACAATAAAAAGTAATAGCATCGCCCTGCCCAGGAGGGAGAGCGGAAGTGCCCTCCAGCGCGCCACGTCTCCTCTAAATCGAGTAGGGGGGGGGGTCTGAGGTTTTTGGCGAACCGAAGTTTCGGGTCAAGCGTGACATAAATGCCAAGGTACCTAAACCCTATCGGCTCAATTTGTAGCGGACAGTTCCGCAGAACGAGCGGTGGGTCACCCGTAAGGACGAAAAGCACTGATTTCGACCAGTTTATTGCGAAACCTGAATACCTACCAAAGATAGCAAGCACATCAAGAAAACAGATCAGGGATCCCCGCTGATTAGTGAGGTAGAGCAATATCTCGTCAGCGTATAACGAGATTTTGTCTTCCCATTCCAACGTCCATCGTATCCCACAGATCTCGCGATCCCATCGGACCCACGCCGGCAAGGGCTCCAAGGCCAAGGCAAATAGGAGCGGGGACAGGGGACATCCTTGTCTTGTGCCCCTACCAATGGGAACGTCAGCAGACTTTCGATTGTTCACCACTACTCTGGCCAGGGGCTGCGCATATAGGAGGCACACCCAGTTCACAAATTCCGGATCGAAACCCAGCTTCTCCAATACTACGAACAGATAAGACCACTCAACCCTATCAAATACCATAGTGGCATCTAAAGATACCAGTACCACTGGTTCCTGGATCGTCGGGGTCCTACCCAGCACCCCATGCAACCGACGCAGATTAAGAGCCGTATTTCGGCGCGGCATGAAGCCAGACTGATCCGGATGAATCAAGGTGGTGATGACCTTATCCAATCTCATCGCCAGCAGCTTAGCAAGAACTTTGGGCTCCGCATTCAGCAACGAGATGGGTCTGTATGATGAACAGAGAGTCTTGGACTTACCCCCCTTATGGATAACCACTATATTTGCCACCCGCTGGTCGTATGGAAGCGGTCTCTCTTCTCTGCACTCCACCAACATGGATCGGAGGAATGGGGCAAGCCTGTTGGCGCTCAGTTTATACAGTTCTATGGGAATCCCGTTTGGGCCCGTGGCCTTCCCAGAATATACTCTTCTGATGGCCTGTGCCACCTCGTAATCTGTAAGAGGGGACTCCAAATATTCCCGATGTTCGTCCGATAACGTGGGCATTTGAATGTCTTTTATCATTGCGCTGTTATATCCCTCTGTATACACCCCAGCCGATGTATATATTGTATTGTAGTACTCCGCAAACCTATCCACTACCGCTTGCGGCTCAGTGAGCGTATCGGAGTTCTCACCCTGTATATCTGGTACTAGCCGCGATGCCCACTCACCCTTTTCAAGCCACGCTATCAGCTTCCCTGCTTTATCGCCGTGCTCATACACTCAACTCTGAGTTTCCTCTGTCTGCGCTCTAGCTTTATATCTAGCAAGGCCTCTATACTCATCCTGCATTAACTTAAGCTGGTGCAAGCCCTCCGGGTCACCGCCCCAGACACCTCAGCCTCCAGCCCCGTCACTTCCGCCTCTACTCTCTCCATTTCCGTTCCTTTTTTTCCCCGTGATCAGGGATAAAGCCTCACACCGAACAACAGTCTTGTATGCCACCCACAATATCTGCGCCGATTCCACCGTGCCTGCATTCTCCTGGAAGTATCTGTCGGAAATCTTAACGATTTTCTTCTTGATAGTGGGGTCTCTCTGGCGCCATGCACCAATAGGGGCAATCCTTCCTACATGAAACTGGTCGAGCTCCAACAGAAGCCAGACTGGGGAGTGGTCCGAGATGCCCCTCCCCAAGTGTCTAGCCTCCCTAACCACGCTTGCCCGCGCCGCTGGCACAAGCACACAGTCCATCCTAGACAGACTGTGGTGTGCGGCGTACACATGTGTATAGTGCACCTCCTGCGGACTACGCACCTTCCAACTATCCACGAGCCCCGTTGTTTCTAGAAATTCAGGAAGTCACCTCTGTGTCGGTCTCAAGGCCCAAGCCGGGCGTCAGTCAATCTCCCCATCCACCACCGCATTGAAGTCTCCCCCATCACAAGTAGACCCAGTGGCAGGGTCAGGAAAATAGAACCCAGGTCACGGAAAGTATCAGATTGGAGTCCGGGCGGAACATAGACGGACACAAATGTGACCATACTCCCCTCCCACTGCCCTGATATGCCGATGTACCGACCGCACTGAATAGACCAAGTGGCCTGAATCGTTAAGGGAAAGGATTTTTTCACCAAGACCCTGACTCCTCTGGACCCTGAAGTAAATCCCGCGTGTGCTGCCAGTGTGTAACCCCATCTATGTAGTGCCATGCAACGATTCCCAATGAGATGTGTCTCCTGTAGCAGAACCACGTCCGGGGCGTGTCTCCTGATCAGCTGACTGACCATTCCCCTCTTGATTTTTTCCCCCAAGCCTTTCCCATTCCAACTAAGCACACTAATCCCCAATCCCCGTATAACATTCCACATCGAATCGGTATGGAAACAATACAGTAACAGCATTTGCACCTGATCTCAAAAAAGAAAAAAAAAAGGAAAAAGAGAAAAAAACACATTGCAAACTTTCCTTCAAACAGTAGAATCACCAAAACCAAAGACCCCATGGATCCCAAACACGGCCTCCCTCCCTGCACCCCTGCCCATCCCTAACTAGCCATTCAAATACAATGGTCTCTAACTGTTATTTACACCAAAGACGAATCAGTACATATTCAATATTCTCTTAAGTTTGGGGGTATGTCTCACAGATCAACCCGATACGCTAAATGTGTTTGCAATTTTTGAAACAAAAAATATATAACAGCGAGAATTCAACATTCAGAGCAATTTTTAATTCATTGCAAATTAACTGTCTCCATATAAGAAAAATGTTTTGGTTGCCCAAAAGGGGGCGTGCAGAAAATGAAGGAAAAGTCAAGTGCTTAGTAAAAAAGGAAGAAAAGAGCATAGAAGATATATATACAATTTAATATTTACAATCCATCAGTTAATACAATGTACCATACTTTGATAACCTGGCAGGTAGTGTAAATTTTTATACACAATTTCCATAAGTTGGAGACTTTGCTTCTAAGGTTGTTGCACCAGAAAATGTGTCACACCATCCAGGAGTTAAGGGGAAGGGCGTCGACGTTTCGACTCGTCTTAAGGCCTTCAGGTAATTTAGACCGTGGCCATGCGAGTCTTCATCAGGACTAAAAAGTTGGGCAACCTGAAGAGCAGTATGGGCCCTGAAAGGAAGTAAATATATACGTCACGCTGTTATATAAAAATTGCGATCATATTTACTATCGCAATACACTAAGGAAGGTTGCTTACCCAATAGTATTGATGGACCGAGTGGCAGTTTCTTCACTCTTTTTGTCCCATGGTTATTCAATAAAACCTAAAAGATATATATACAACAATTGGGCAATCATTTGACCCAATCCCAATTGATCCACAATTGATAAGCCAGAAACGGACGTCTCGTTACCTTGTCCGCTGGAAGTGACTGCAGTATTAGGCTAAATTGATGTTGCAGGTTATTAATCTCTGCAAACCAGATTTCAATTCAACATCATCCTATAATCAAAATAAGATGTGTTTTAAGGAGTAAACCTCAAAGTGAGTGCTAGTTCATTAGTTACACAATCCCCCATACTTTACATAAACGTGCATCTTACCCGTCAAGGGATGACACAGCGAGTAAAAATACACGCAGGGAGGAGTCCGCTAAAAACATAATGAATTACGAGTCAATGTGAGTTATAACCGCGGGACTGCAAACCAGTTCAAATGGGACATCCCCTTTACCGGGATGTATCTTACCCGTTAATGAAGTTAATTCCAGGTTTAAACGGCTCGACCCAAATTGAACAGCAGGAAAGAATCCCCTGGAAAAATTACAAAAAGCGGGTCAGTACCGGAACTCTAGGGCTTGCTTTGCTGAAGAAACCAGGAAACATTTCCTAGGGACTCACCAGAGAATCAATCTGGCTCAGTTCTGAAACATACAGCGTTCAATGCCAGCCGACACGGGTTACGCCGGTCTAATGGCATGCATGAATATAGAGAGAGGACTTCTACCGAGGAGTCCTTCAAGCGTACACTATCAGAAATTCTTGTGGTACCAACGTTCTTAATGAATGAGAACGTATTTTTAATATCGGGTCACCTATATATTTATCACACAGTTTTAGAATTAATATACGAGCGCAATGATTTTTGGTTCCGCCATTTTGGATTGGGTATTAGGCAATAGGAATCTCAATCCCTCATTGGTTGTCCTGTTTAAACAACATAATGGCTTCAATACCATGGCATATTATTCAGACAAATAGCAAATGCATTTCAACCATGTTACAGAGTAAGCAACCGATTTAAATTATGTAAAAACAATCGATCCAACATGATTGATCACAGAGATTGCAGAAAGTCAAATAACCATAGTTACAAAAACCGGTGCATTAGTAAATTCATTATAACCCTTTGTTTATGTACTCCACGTGTATGAAGCAGCAATTAGTTCCCCATTGGTTGTCCAGTGTAAGAAACAAAATTGGCTGCAATCCCCTAGTATGTTAAAAGAAAATAACGTAGTACATTGCAACCTTGTTGGAACATGAGTACAAAAATGTAAATAGTGTTGAATCAATCCATACCACATGATTAATTACAGAAATTACAAAAAGTTATCAATAAAAGTGGTTCCGTGATCAATTCATGGTTTGATATGTTGATAATAGGATTATCAGGTTTGTATGTTACCACCTGTAATGCTGGCGCCTTGTTTGAATCTCACCATGGGAGTCCTGTTGGAACTGTACTTGCTTGTTCCCTCTCCCCGTACCTCGATTCCAGGAGGTAGAGCGGGTTCCCCTGGGTCGCCCCCAGGGGCGTCCCCTGCCTCGAGTCCCCCACCATTGATCCTCTGCTAAAAAAGGTTGTTGGCCCGGGGGATTCTGATCTTGATTGTTAGTGGCACCACCTGTACTCGTACTTGGTCGTTCGGAGTCACTATCCGAACTGCTAGTGTAAGATGAACCCGAGAAGGTGTTGAATCTCTTATATCCACCCCTCCCTCTACTAATTATACCACCCCGTTGATCTCTAGTGTAGTATCCTTCTTGAAGGTAGGGGTATGTAGCTTTCTTATCATATGTTTTTATATCTTTAGCTACTTTGTCCAACTTAGTGCCCTGGGTGTATAAATCAAATTCCCTTATAGTTTTTTCCAGTCTTTCCAACTCCTCCTTAGCGTTGGACAAGGCTTTATCCTCAATAATCTCTTTCCTGAGATCAGCGATTTCCCTTGTCAATCGTTCGACCTCTTCCACCGCAGTTTCAATACCCAACACCATCCAGTGTCTTGAACATGTGTTGGATACGAAACTGAAGTTCTCCTTAAATTTAGGATTTTCGAGGAAAATGGCAGGTTCGTTTCGCACCTGTAATCCAACAGGTATCACGTTTGACCTCAAGTATTTCGCTAATGTATGGCCATGGAGCCTAGTTCTTATTAGCTTCTTCTCCAGGCGTTCCTATTTAGATACCTTCTCATTCAAAGACAAATTACCAGTCGAAATTTTTTCGGCCAGGAAGGTGCCACCTCCTTCCTCTTGTAAAAGTTTATCTATATAATCTTCACTGTAAGAGAGGGTCTTCTTCTCAGACATTCCTGGCGTTTACATTCATTAAACATACGTTAGACAATAAGTACAACAATTATCAACAGTACAAAACAGTTAACAAACAAAACCCTCACAGAATTACTGCGCTAAGGTAACCATTATCAAAATGGGGTGACCCAACGAAAGTCAAAGACCTGGGTATTAATGCTATTCAAATACAATGGTCTCAAAAAAGGAAAGTGAAGACCGGCTGGTGTGTGTTACTACTTTCAACACCAAAAGTAGTGCGATCAAGAAATCGATTAATCACCACTGGCATTTAATCAGTGAGGAATTAGGAGGCTTACCGCCTCCCCTACATGCCTTCCGTAAAGGAATGAATGTCAGGGACCATTTGGTTCGATCATTGTTACCCATGACCCTAAGTGTGAGCCAGACCACCCTTTGGAATCTTCCTCCGATTTTGGGACACACTAAATGTGGTACCTGCAGGGCTTGTCCCTTGACGAATGAAGGTACCACATTTAATCACAACAATAAATCATACACTCTGACCCAACACAGTAACTGCAATACCGCAGGGGTCATTTATGCCATCCAATGCCCCTGCGGTTTCCTGTATGTAGGACAAACTACACAAAAAGTTAAATGTAGAATTTTGCAGCAGTGCAGTCGTATTCGATGCAAAACACCAGGAGCACCCTTGGTGGAACATTTTACCACCTTCGGACATGACTGTAATAGCTTCAGATGGTGGGTTATAGAGAAGGTGGCTACTCATCCACGAGGAGGTGATTTTGGGAATGCGCTTAATCTGAGGGAGTGTAAATGGATATATTCCTTGAATACAGTGAACCAAGGTCTAAATGAACAGGAGGAAATCAACAGACAGGTGACTCTCTTGAGGATTTAGTAATCTGTCAATCTTGGTATTCATGTAACTTGACCTTGAATCTATGAATTAATTGCTGTTTCATGTATTTACACGTGGCTCCTGTGTATTAACAACCAAGGGTTATAATGAATTTATTATTGTATCTGCTCCTGGAACCACTGTTATTGATAACTTTTTGTAATTTCTGTAATTAATCATGTGGTATGGATTGATTCAACACTATTTACATTTTGTACTCATGTTCCAACAAGGTTGCAATGTACTACGTTATTTTCTTTTAACATACTAGGGGATTGCAGCCAATTTTGTTTCTTACACTGGACAACCAATGGGGAACTAATTGCTGCTTCATACACGTGGAGTACATAAACAAAGGGTTATAATGAATTTACTAATGCACCGGTTTTTGTAACTATGGTTATTTGACTTTCTGCAATCTCTGTGATCAATCATGTTGGATCGATTGTTTTTACATAATTTAAATCAGTTGCTTACTCTGTAACATGGTTGAAATGCATTTGCTATTTGTCTGAATAATATGCCACGGTATTGAAGCCATTATGTTGTTTAAACAGGACAACCAATGAGGGATTGAGATTCCTATTGCCTAATACCCAATCCAAAATGGCGGAACCAAAAATCATTGCGCTCGTATATTAATTCTAAAACTGCGTGATAAATATATAGGTGACCCGATATTAAAAATACGTTCTCATTCATAAAGAACGTTGGTACCACAAGAATTTCTGATAGTGTACGCTTGAAGGACTCCTCGGTAGAAGTCCTCTCTCTATATTCATGCATGCCATTAGACCGGCGTAACCCGTGTCGGCCGGCATTGAACGCTGTATGTTTCAGAACTGAGCCAGATTGATTCTCTGGTGAGTCCCTAGGGAATGTTTCCTGGTTTCTTCAGCAAAGCAAGCCCTAGAGTTCCGGTACTGACCCGCTTTTTGTAATTTTTCCAGGGGATTCTTTCCTGCTGTTCAATTTGGGTCGAGCCGTTTAAACCTGGAATTAACTTCATTAACGGGTAAGATACATCCCGGTAAAGGGGATGTCCCATTTGAACTGGTTTGCAGTCCCGCGGTTATAACTCACATTGACTCGTAATTCATTATGTTTTTAGCGGACTCCTCCCTGCGTGTATTTTTACTCGCTGTGTCATCCCTTGACGGGTAAGATGCACGTTTATGTAAAGTATGGGGGATTGTGTAACTAATGAACTAGCCCTCACTTTGAGGTTTACTCCTTAAAACACATCTTATTTTGATTATAGGATGATGTCGAATTGAAATCTGGTGTGCAGAGATTAATAACCTGCAACATCAATTTAGCCTAATACTGCAGTCACTTCCAGCGGACAAGGTAACGAGACGTCCGTTTCTGGCTTATCAATTGTGGATCAATTGGGATTGGGTCAAATGATTGCCCAAATGTTGCATATATATATTTTAGGTTTTATTGAATAACCATGGGACAAAAAGAGTGAAGAAACTGCCACTCGGTCCATCAATACTATTGGGTAAGCAACCTTCCTTAGTGTATTGCGATAGTAAATATGATCGCAATTTTTATATAACAGCGTGACGTATATATTTACTTCCTTTCAGGGCCCATACTGCTCTTCAGGTTGCCCAACTTTTTAGTCCTGATGAAGACTCGCATGGCCACGGTCTAAATTACCTGAAGGCCTTAAGACGAGTCGAAACGTCGACGCCCTTCCCCTTAACTCCTGGATGGTGTGACACATTTTCTGGTGCAACAACCTTAGAAGCAAAGTCTCTAACTTATGGAAATTGTATATAAAAATGTACACTAACTGCCCGGTTATCAAAGTATGGTACATTGTATTAACTAATGGATTGTAAATATTAAATTGTATATATATCTTCTATGCTCTTTTCTTCCTTTTTTACTAAGCACTTGACTTTTCCTTCATTTTCTGCACGCCCCCTTTTGGGCAACCGAAACAATTTTCTCATATGGAGACAGTTAATTTGCAATGAATTAAAAATTGCTCTGAATGTTGAATTCTCGCTGTTATATATTTTTTGTTTCAAAAATTGCAAACACATTTAGTGTATTGGGTTGATCTGTGAGACATACCCCCAAACTTAGTAGAATATTGAATATGTACTGATTCGTCTTTGGTGGAAATAACAGTTAGAGACCATTGTATTTGAATAGCATTAATACCCAGGTCTTTGACTTTCGTTGGGTCACCCCATTTTGATAATGGTCATCCCTAACTAGCAGTGTGCCTGTCGCCCAACATTCCAGCTACAAACTAACTAAATGTAGTAATGAGGAGGAGGCCCGAGCCCCGCCCCGCCCTCCAGCCCCGAAAACATATCCCCAGAACCGGGGGTCACCCACAGCTGTCTTATAGTCAAGGATTATAGCAACTCTGGCTGTGGATCTGCCATGCTACCTGACATATCCACACAAGTCCCTTGTCCCTGAGTTTCTTCTTTACCGGGAGAAGTCGGGAAAAAGGAGAGCGTAGCATTCTCATAGCGCAGGGGGGTCCCTGCACGTGCCGCCTGTAGGATCCCATCCCTGTCTCAGAAATTCAGCACCCTCGCAATCATCGGGCAGGGCGGGGCCCCAGGCTTAGGTCTTCCACCTGGCACCCTGTGGGCGCGCTCAATTGTAAATAAGTTGCCCAGTCCCTTGGGCTTCAGATGGTTGAGGATACGATCTTCAATGAACAAGTCCGGGGCCGGCCCCTTTGATTTCTCAGGCACCCCAAGGATGCCTATGTTGTTACGCCTGGCCCTCCCTTCATAGTCGTCGAGTTTCCGGTTCATTAGTTCCCGAGAGGTCTTGAGGTCACGCACTTCCTGCTGCAGCAGTGCAACGTCATTAATTAGGCTGGTGGTTTTAATATCCAGCGACTTAACTTATTCGTTTGCTTTTGTGAGGTCCGCCCGTATCAAATTACCCTCTAGAGTGACGGCGTCAAGCTTGTTGTCCAATGCCTCCATCTTCTGACCCAGGGAAGACTGGACCCCACCGATGGCCGCCAAAAGGGAGAGTCTGGCCAGAACTGAATACATTATTGTCAAGGATTTCAAGCGGGAAAAGTAAGTTGTAATAGATCATGTATGCATAATATTTAACAAAAAATCTTTCTTTACCATTGAATTTAATTTCATGTTTATTAAATATTGGAATTGTGTGGAAATGATTTATCTAGCTATTTCCTAATCTGACCTATAGAAAATATGAATTTTATTCACATGCCATAGCCTACCTCAGTGATAGAGAGCTTTGGTAACATGTCAATGCAAAGACATACCAATCAAAATATCACAGAATATCCCATGTGTTTAAACATCATACACCTAGGCCTTGAAGCTTCAAAGAACTACTATAGGTGACTTAGCTAATTTCCTTTGACATAAGCTTGCTGACGTTTTGCTCACAACAGCTCAAGACTGCACTGGCAGACTTGAATCACACTTATAAAATCACTTATATGAGTGGTGTAACTCTAGATTGCACCCCATGCTACTTTCTGCTGTGGGTCATATGACTGTGACCTTATTTAAAAAGTAAATATGCCAATTCAGGTGAACTAATATTTTGCATGTTGTCTTATTTCTTCCTATTACCCTCTAGGCCAGCTAGCAAGCAGTGTTTTTATGTGCGCATATGGGTGGGGCGTGCTGACTGTGTTTATGTGTTTGTATGTGTATATCTAGTAAAGTCTTTCGGTCATGTACAAATAACGTGCTCTGTACCACCACTCACCAGTGACCACGAGCTCAGAACTCTGAATTGAAAATATGGAGTTGGTTGAGGAGACACGCGAGCATGCGATTCAACCTGCCGGCTCACCACCGAGCTCCATGCTTATACTAACAACAGGTTCTTTCCGCCAATATGACAGGGCAATTTTGCTACTCTAAAGACTTTCTCCTACCTTCTTATGGTAAAGAACTTGATGGTTGGGTCTGGTGGCTCTGGCTGCTTTTGGGTTTCTCAGGTCCTCGTTTCCTTATGTACTGAGGCTTCTCACATCTCCGCCCCTGCAGTTCCTGTCAGGAGGGAGGGGCTCTCTTCAGGAAAGGGAGCAACTTCGACCTGGAAATCTTCCCACTGTTGGTTTTAGCTGCCATACTTGGATCTTTATTTCATTTTTACACTGGTTTGGTATATTTATGTACATTTTACTTTTTTCTGCTATTTCTCATATATATATTTTAACAATTTTATTACCATGGAAAGCAAAGCTTGGATTTTATCAGCGCATAAACATAACCAAACAGACTATCCTCAGCCTCTTAAATCTAAAATGGTAGATACTTCAGAACCGTCATTGACTAATATTCTGGAGGAACTGCAAGCTGTTGGGTCCAATAAAGACAATATTGCTATGAAAATTAAAAACATATGCCAATCCTCAGAATTCTCACTCGGGTTTAGACTATTTGTTAGAGTCTAGAGATTTGATAAAATCTATAACTCAACTCTCTATTGGAAACATTGAAGATTCTGACCATGTAATTATTTCACTTTATACTACAAGTTACTAATTTTCTGTTTCTCATTCCCGTTGGTGCATAAATGCAGACATTGTCCTCCAAGATATTCATAAGGACACAATTTCAGCAATTATTCAAGAGTATTTGTCCCTCAATCCCGATGGTGTAACCTCACCTTTCATAAAATGGGATCTTTTTTAATTATATTTACACTGGGTGATCATTTCTATGATGGCCCATGAAAATAAGACCTTTAAAACCAAATTATTACATTTAGAGAAGCAAATTGCAAAATTTGAAAGATTATTTATTTCTTCCTAGAATTTTTTAAAACCACGTTGCAAAAACTTAGATATGAATATCATTTAATGTTTAGCAAAAGAGATTTAATTCAACTTGCTAATCAGAAAGCTAAGCTTGTTTTTAATGCCAATAGGTCGGGAAAACCCTTAGCTAATTATATTCACATCAAAAAAGATAGAAATCTAATTCATGCTATCCATAGGTAAGGTAAGGTAAAATGTATTGTGCAGTTAATTAAAACCATTACAAACAATCTCCGTGTTTACACAGTTTCAAGCTAAAAAAGAAAAGACAACAAATTACAATAATAGTTCAACACTAAAAGGCTATTTGTTCAGAATACAGGGTAAAAACTATAAAACATGCGGTTAATAATTTGTAAGCCTCAAATAAACATAAAGGCTAGCCCAGAAATTCCCCTATCAGAACCCTTTCTACTACAGGGGATGTTGGGAAGGGAATAAAGTACCATTCGTTCGGATTTTTAAGAGCCTTAATAAGGCGACCAAAGGGCTGTTGTAACGATTTCATTACTCAGTGCCCATATGGGGCCATTCTGGTCTTAAGAGGAGTTAGCCAGATCTATATATGCGAGGTTGCCTTGCAGATATATTAGACAAAAAAAGCCAGGGCATGATTTAAGTTCATGCTTAGATGCTTGATTTACATATATTTCTGAGGTTAGTCGTCTTGACAGTCACGGCCCTGCCTGGGCTAAGAGATAGAGGGCACTTAATTCCCAAATTATCCTTAAAGGGGGATGCAGTGCCTCAAAAATTGGCATTTGGGGCTTAGCTTGGAATGTGAAATATACTTAAGTTGTGGATATTTATAGAAACAGAGCTACTTGCCAGAATAGGCCTGGCAAGGGACTAAGAAGTGAGGAGGACTTATTAAAAGAAAGGGCATTGACAGTTGTTGTAGTGGAGCTAGGGTTTGATCCCCTCCACCCCCCCGGAGTAAATTATGCTTGCTCGATCTCCCATTCCGCCCGGCTAATTATTAGAACCTTTGGTACAAGAGGGCGGCATGAGATAACCCACTGCATGATCTTAAGCTATCATAGTTTTGAGCCATCAAAAGTTTAAAACATGCAATACCCAAAAAAATCATTAACAGAGTGATTTTAAAATCGCGACTGTCGCCCCTTCAGATGTATGGCTCGGATCAAAAAAGCTCCAAATGCCAATGCTGTTCTTCCTGTTTCTTCACTGGGGCATTCAGGAGCTTTTCTTGGAATGAGTCATGAAAGTGTGTTCTCCTCTGCATCCGTACTCCTGTCTCCATGAGGTTCTGTTTGTTTTTTGAGTCGAGTTTCGGTAGCTGCTAAGAATTTTACCATCCGGCAGCTCAATTGGATATCATCGCCGCTAAAGCATGCCAGCTGCTTGCCTGCAGGACCTTATCCGTTTTCTATTAAAGAGCGATCTCAGGAGGTCCCGTCGATCTTGTAGTAGTTCCCTGCAAATGGTTATCAGACGCACTATGTTTTCTTCACCTACGCCACAAAGACGACACTTTACTGGTGTCTGGGCCCGTAACCAAGGGGGTAGATGATTTGCCGAGGGTAGCAGCCCTAGGCGCAATTTCAAAAATTTCTCTTTAGTTTTCTTTGAGAAGTAAGTCTAGAGGTATCCTTGAGGCCAGGGTTTATTGTAGGATTGTATCGTAAACCAGCCGTGTGTACGCTCTACCAGGGACGCTTTATCCTGCAAGAGTTATTTTTTCCTGATAGTCTTGTTTACTACTTTTGTAAGCCTGCCGGGGCCCCTGGAAGTTCCCAAAGCTGTTGTAGCCCCAGCTGGTTGATGGCAACCTCCAAATAAAGCCTTGCCGGGCAAGTTTCTTTGGTTTGTAGCTCCTTCCACAGGAGAGTGTTTAGCGTTTTTGATTCTCCCCTGCTTATTTTGTGCCTGCTTTTTATATATGATCCTTTGCGTGCCAACTCTTCTCTTTGCGGAAGATGTGTAGCTTGGCAAGCTGAAGATCATATGCGGTGCTCTTGCTACAGTGCCATCAACTGTAGCAGCGTCCCTCCCTCTTATAGTCTCAATTGATCGGGAGAGCTCTTAGCTAATTATCTTCGCATCAAAAAAGATAGAAATCTAATTCATGCTATTCATAGGGACAGTGGTTCAACTGCTGCGTCTGCCCTGTATAGTCTAGATTAATTCTTTCAATTTTATTCATCATTATATGACAAACCCACTCTCCAGGATCCTCACGGTTTTTGTTTCTGATAATTTGCCACAAATTTCTCAATCGGATAAATCCAAATTAGATAGTCCTATCTTTGAAGAAGAACTTTTATTAGCTATACACTCACTCAAACCCCAAAAGTCCCCTGAACATGACAGCATCCCTGCAGAGTTTTATAAAACATTTGCTAATATTCTTACCCCTCATTCATGTAATTTATTTACTATGTTTGGCCAATCTGGTCTCCTTGAAGGCTCCTTTACGGGTGCTTTAATTATAGTTTTGCCTAAACTAGATAAATATCAGACTAAGGTTTCCAATTATCGCCCATTTCCCTTATAAATCAGGATTGTAAAAATTTAGCAAAAATGTTAGCTACTAAGTTAGCTCGTGTTTTATCGTCCCTTATTCACATAGATCAATTTGGCTTTATGAAAATAAGATTCTCTGTCAATAATACTCAACTACTTTTTTATGTCATTGATAAAATTACATTTCTACCTACACTTCACACATTGGCCTTCTCTCTTTAGATGATGAGAAATTTCTATTTCAAATGCTCTCCTAATTTAATTTTGGAAATCATTTTATAAAAATTGTGGTTTTCTAACTCTTTTTTCTTTATAGAAATCGAGCCTTTTCTCTCGCATATTTGTAACTCTAACGATATCACAGGAATAGATTTAGCTAGCATTACACCTAAAACATCTGCTTATGCAGATGATGTTCTACTATATCTCAGTAATCCAACTACTTCTGTACCTACAGTTTTATATAATTATGAATATTCTATTGTTTTTGGCTATACCATGAATACCCAGAAAACAGATTTTTCCCCCTAAATGTCCAATCCACACTTACAATACTGGGTAATACTGGTATTATTTTGCTAAAGGAGAAGTTTAAATATATAGGAATATTATTTTCACATTCTTTAAAACATTCTATGACACTCAATCGGGATATTTTAATTACTAAAATCACAGAAAAGATTCACTAATGGTGCATCACTACACTTAAAATGGTGGGGGTAAACTTGAGGCAGTCAAAATGGTACTTTTCCCTATTATATTTGACACTTTATCTATGATCCCATTACAGTTACCTCTCTTCTTTTATAAAAAAAAAGATTAACTTATTTCCAAATTTCTTTGGAATCATATACCACCTCAGATTTGTTATAATGTCAAACTTAATGGAGGATTTGGTTTACTTGATTTTTTTCAAATATTACAATACTTTTATTTTAAAACAAGATCCCTTTGGTTTACTTGTATTGATCCTAGTTATTACCCTAAATGGCTATTGATAGGACAAAATGTAGTTTTTGCCATTCCCTCTTTCATCACTATTGACTATGTCAAATTCAAATACACTTCTTAAGTCCTCCTCCATTATAGCCTCTACAAAACTGACTATTGCTGACTTTGATGCTTCACTTTCTTCACATATCTCAGCTTCTACTATGAAATCTCTTTCGCACAATCCTAAATTAAAGTTCAATCGTACTGTCAAATTTTAGAAATGGATAAATGCTGGTATTTTCCTCCTTCAGGATGTTATGTTATGTTATGTGATTTATAAAGCGCACAGCTGCCCCAGCAAAGGGGCGTCCCGGCGCTAATCCTGAGTAAAACGAAACTGAGAACAGAAAGGACACAAAAATTATTTTAAGGAAATAGATGAGTTTTGATGGCTTTCCTGAATTGATACAGCTCCTTTATTTCCCGAATATGGACTGGTAGAGTATTCCATAATTTTGCTGCTAAGAAACGGAAGGAATGTCCACCGGCTCTGCAGCGCTTAAACCGGGGGATCTCACCAGATTCTGGCCAGCTGAGCATAGGGCCCGCATAGGCGTATACATCTTCAGCAATGGCCTCAGCATTTTAGGGGTCGACTGTTTTAAGATTTTAAATGAGATACATAAGACCTTAAACTGTATCCGCTGGGCTACAGGAAGCCAGTGGAGTTTCCGAATAGTTCTGGAAGTAGAACTGAAGCGAGGCAGGCCTATTAAGGCTCTAGCAGCCGCATTTTGAATGCGTTGCAGACGGGCGATTTCCACTTTATTAGCACCCAGAAGCAGAGAGGAGGCATGGTCCAATCTGGACAACACCGTAGATTGAATATTTGTGATAAAGAGGTTTTGTTACCATTTTCTGACTTACAAACTAAATACAAGTTACAGTATACTGAAGCCTCTAAGTATGAACCTCTTTGTAATGTCTTACTTAATTATTTCCCAAATGTGTTACCCCAGATTACTACCCCTGATTCGGTGCTTTGTGTGAGGGTCTTCTCAGCGTCCCAGCATACTGTCTCCAAATTTACAAACAGATAAACTGTACGAGTGCAATTAACGTAACTTTTCAGCCACACTTTGGAATCCAGAACTCTCTACGACAGTTTCCTTAAATGATTGAAGATGAATATGGTCAATTAATATTTCTGGGAGGTGTCCTGTGGATGTATGTCATCACAACGCATGCTTTTACTACGCATGCCTTTACAACGCAGGTTTTACAATGCAAGTTGTTACAACGACTTGCGTTGGGGGGCGCTGGATAGTGGAATAGTTTAATTTACTATTCCAACTCCAGTCCCCGTGGATAGTAGGGAAGGTTTTGGATAGTAAATTAAACTATTCCCTATCCTACAGCGCCCTCCAGCACAAGTCGTCGTAATGACTTGCGTTGTAAATCTTGCGTTGTAATGGTAGTGCGTCGTAAAAGTTGCGTTGTGATGGATGTTTCCCTGTCCTGTATCATTGTCACCATCTAATGCTTTTATTTTATTTTATTGTTTTAGGACTCCATATAAAGAATATAAGGCTAAACTTTTTGATTCACCTCTTTGCTGGCACTGCAAACGTTATGAGTGATCCTTAAATCATGTTCTTTTTGAGTGTGCAACAATATTTCAGTTTCAAAGAAATGTTTTTGGGATATTATTGTTAAAATACCTCCTATTAGCGATGACCTCACAAATAGCATGCTTTTTTGTAAATCTCATGTAATATCTTCTGCCTTATCAGAACCTTATTCTAAACTTTTTGATCTTCTTATTTCTATCACTATCAAAACAATTACCTGTAATTGAAAGTCAGCTGATACAGTGTCAGTCCAGGCTTGGTGATCCTGTTACTTCTGTTACATCTGGTGCCCAATTATCCTTTAAGGGAACATGTAAAAATACATTTTCATTTCAACAGTTATGGAGACCACTTGATGATTATCTAAAGACATACATGTAGAGTATTTAGTAATTTGTATTTATCATTTTATAGATGTCATTGTATACCTCATGCATTGGGAAGTATCCTATGTTTGTTCCGTATTTACACCTTCTTTTCTATTGTATTACGACAATTGCAAATTTTGGGTATATTTTTAATACAAGAGTATTTTAAAATTATGTATTTAATTGTTCTATATACCAACATTGTATCATTCTTTGTATTGTCTTTTGTTTGCAAAAACCAATAAAACATCTTGAATGTGAAAATGTGGAGTTGGTAAGCAAAGCTTTCTGGTTGTTGGATCTATAGCCACTGGAGGGTTGGACACTCCCTTCTTGGGGGGAGCACAACAAACACCATACCTAAAGGACAACATGAAAGCCCCCTTCACTCAACAGTAACATTAGTGCTTGCTGCTACTTCAGAAATGTAGGCAGAAGTGATGTTATATTATGCAGAATTGTAGAGAGTATCCCAGGAGGGTATCCTGGTGCTGTGCTGTTGTGAACCTAGGCTGCACATAAGACCTAGTGAGACTACTTGAAGAGTCAGGTCTTCAGTTTCTTGCAGAATTCAAGAAGTGAGGAGGCTCTTATGTATAGAGGCAGGTCATTCCATGCGTTAGGAACAATGTAGGCGAAATCTTGACTGCCAGATCTGGTTTCCTATACGTGTGGATTTTGTGCACATAGGAGTCTGAACAAGTGGAGGCATCTGGAAGGTTTGTGAAAGCAGATGCGATTGTTGAGGTGTGCAGGGCCAGTGTTATGTAGTGCCTTGAAAATGCGGTTGAGGAGCCAGTGGAGCTCCTTCAGGTGTAGTGTGATGTGAGTGCGGCATAAGAGGTTGAGAGTGATTCTGTCTGCTGAATTCTGAAAGGTCTGTAGCATTCTGGTGAGTTTTTTGTTGATCTCGACATAGAGATTGTTACCAAGGTTCAGCTTGCTTGTGACCAGGCTGTGCGTGATAGTTTTGTGGGTGTTGATTGGAAGCCTTTTGAAAATCTTCCTCAGTATCTTCAGGGTATAGTAGCAAGAGGAGGTGATGGCATTGACTTGGGCAGCATTTCCTGTAAATAATTATACTGAGGTTCTTGGTGTTGGTGGTGGGTGTTGGTCCTAGCTCTGTTGGACACCAGATGGCGACCCATACTGATGTGCCATTCCGGAAAATCATAATTTTGCTCTTGTCGGTGTTCAGCTTTAGAGAGTTGGTCTTCATCCAGTGGGCAATTTCAGTCATGCAGTCTCTGAACTTGATCTGGGTACTGGGAATCTTGTCAATGAGGGATAGAATGAGTTGCATGTCATTGGCGAAAAACAAGACGTTGATATTGTGAGAGTGGATGATGCTGGCTAGAGGGATCATGTATGCATTGAAAAGTGTTGGGCTCAGGGAGGATCTTTGTAGAACTGAGCAGATGAGGCTGTGTGTGTCTGAGGTGTACAGTGCCAGGCTGACTGACTGAGTTCTTCCAGTTGATTGAACTTGATTTAAGATCTTTATTTGGTTTGAAATAAAAAATTACAGTTCAAAAACCACAGAAGATGGGACATTGTTATGTCAGTGTTACATCTGACATAGAAAGTTTAAAATATGGCACATTACATTGAGAATAGTTTAAAACTCGAGTAAAATATGTCAATATATAATACAAAATGTAAAGTGCAGAATATAAGCTAGGGTAGCAACTTGCAAACAGTAAAAACAAAATGAATACACAATATCATACGGGCTCTAGCATATTCCTATGCTTAACGCTATAGCAAAACCACAGCATAGACCAGCATTTGTATGGTGTTTGGTGGACTTTTGAGAGAAAGGTCAGATTATTGCAAGGGCACAGGCACCAAGTATCCTCTATACAATGCTAAAGGCCAGATGTGCTTTAATGATCCTATAAGAGAAAGGCTGTGTCACAGAAACCCAAGCATGACTTGCTGACTTGCGTGACCGCGCTGTTTTATTCTTTTATTCTCGATTGTGTCTGTATGGTTTTTAAAATAATTTCACCTTAATGTAACTCTGCTGGATACTTCGCCCTACTGCGCTGCGCTGCGTGTACTTTGAATGCAGACGCTTGTAGCTATACCGCCTGATTAGAAATACGGGGCATCCTTGATAGTGCTTACCCGCATTATAATTGTTATTTCACCCGCATTTGCGGGACAGAGGGTCTTTGTGGGTGGGCTGGGGCTGCTCAACGCCGTATTTTCGCCGCCATATTGGGTGGGGGCTTCAGGAAGCGACACACTTTAGCCGCCATCTTGGTGGAGGGGCCAGTGGCTTGCCCTCGCGGGACCTCCGCGATCGTAGGTGGAGGTTACTTAAGGTTGGACCGGCCGCATGAAAGGTTAGACTTGCTGACTTGCGCGACCGCGCTGTTTTATTCTTTTATTCTCGATTGTATCTGTATGTTTTTTAAAATAATTTCACCTTAGTGTAACTCTGCTGGATACTTCGCCCTACTGCGCTGCACTGCGCTGCGCTGCGTGTACTTTGAATGCAGACGCTTGTAGCTATACCGCCTGATTAGAAATACGGGGCATCCATGATAGTGCTTACCCGCATTATAATTGTTATTTCACCCGCATTTGCGGGACAGAGGGACTTTGTGGGTGGGCTGGGGCTGCTCAACGCCGTATTTTCGCCGCCATATTGGGTGGGTGTTGGACCCGGCCTCGTGGCGTGGTCCTACCCCTCCCGCATGGCGGGCCCGGGACGACATCGGCCTCCGTCGACCCACCATCGATCCCCCTGCACACGAACCATTGACGAGAGCAGTCCCCCTGGCAACCCACAGCTCTCCCCCCCTGGGACCCCAGCGGACCCTGCTCGCCAACCCTGCCGGTCTGGCGGCCATGCCAGGCCACCATTTCCTGCCCGACTCCATCTTGGGCCCATCACGTCCCGAGCACGTGGCCGTAGCAACCCCTGGCCCCGGCCCCAGCGAAACCCCGACATCGAGGCACCAAGATCCTCCCAGGTGGTAGAGTGGCCACTTGGCGGATCCCGGAGGAGGGGAGTTTCGATGGGCCTCCAGCCATCCCCGGACGCCTGGTGTCGATCGCCCTCCAGCCTCCCTGGGCCCTGGCTCCACCCCCCTGCTGGGTGTCTGGACACCTTCATCCCGGCCCCTCGGACCCCCAGGCGGGAGGGTCTGGACATAAAAGGACTCCAGTCCTATATCTGGGCCAGCCCTGGATTAGGACTCCAGTTGTATCTTGGAGTCGAAGCCCTGCTGACCCTGTCGCGGCTGATCCTGATCCGAACTCGTGCACCGGAACCATCGTCGAGGCCCTGCTGACGCTGTCGCGGCCTGACCGAGCTGAACCATCTTCGAGGCCCTGCTGACGCTGTCGCGGCCTGACCGAGCTGAACCATTTTCGAGGCCCTGCTGACGCTGTCGCGGCCTGACCGAGCTGAACCATCTTCGAGGCCCTGCTGACGCTGTCGCGGCCTGACCGAGCTGAACCATCTTCGAGGCCCTGCTGACGCTGTCGCGGCCTGACCGAGCTGAACCATCTTCAAGGCCCTGCTGACGCTGTCGCGGCCTGACCGAGCTGAACCATCTTCGAGGCCCTGCTGACGCTGTCGCGGCCTGACCGAGCTGAACCACCTTCGAGGCCCTGCTGACGCTGTCGCGGCCTGACCACGCTGAACCACCTTCGCGGCCCTGCTGACGCTGTCGCGGCCTGACCAAGCTGAACCACCTTCGAGGCCCTGCTGACGCTGTCGCGGCCTGACCAAGCTGAACCACCTTCGAGGCCCTGCTGACGCTGTCGCGGCCTGACCAAGCTGAACCACCTTCGAGGCCCTGCGGACGCTGTCGCGGCCTGACCCCTTGAACTATCCACGCACTAGTTGGTGCCAAGACTGTCCCGCTACCCCACTAGTCCCGAAACCACGACTTTATAAATCCCTCGATCCCTGCCTGCTAACCTGCTAAGAACGTGCCTTCATTTCTTATATAAAGATACTTGTGAATATCCCGTCGTGTGGTGTCCGTCTGTAGTAGTGTGATTGCTCAGCTGGTACGATTGTAGGAGAGGAGCCTCGCCAAGGAGGCCTCCCTACGGCGCTCGGCCTATTCCCTAGAGAGAGGTGAGTCTCGGGGCGGGCAGTCAGACATCTTCTGTCTCCCCTGGGATCGCCTTTCCAACATTGGTGGCAAGCGACGGGATCCGAGCCCGCGCAAATTGTACAGCGAGTAATTCGCCACTACTAACAGAGACCCACAACCACGATGACTACTAAGGAAACCGGAACGACCACAGAATTCCAGAAGGAACGATTAGAGGAGTACACCCATAAAGAACTCAAACAATTTTGCAAAGACCTGGGTATCGCTACCACCGGAATAAACACAAAAGACGATTTCAAAGACGCGCTGCAAACGTGGGTGGAGACCAGAGCGGCCCCACCCCAGGCTAACGATGACATTATCCTAGAAGTACCCCTGAGTACGGTCATAGCCCCCGTGGAAGAAAGAACCGCCAACAGAGAACCGGGCCTCTCCCACGAAGACGCCCGGGAGCGAGAGAGGAGTCGGCTCCATGAACTAGAGCTCGCCCGACTCTGGCTGGATGGAGAACTTCAATTAGCAGAAAAGAAAATGGCCATTGAGCAACTACGATTAGAAGGAGATCTGGAAGAGAGGCGGAGGCAAAGGGAATTGGAAGAAAAAAAGCTCACGTACGAACACGAGCGTGGCCTCAAAGAAATAGAGATCAAGTCCAAGACCGAAGAGGCTGGCACCGCGATAACCTGGGACCCTCCACCTCCTGCCGACCCGAAGGTCCACATTCCCAAAGATATCGTCAAGGACTACTACAAGAATGACGATATCCAGCAATGGTTCAAGGCGTATGAAGTTTCCATGACCGCGCACCGCATCCCGCGAAAAGATTGGGGTGCCGGCTTATGGGGGAGATTTGTCAGCGAAGGGAGGGACACCCTGCTCGAACTGGCCGAGGAAGTGATGTCCTCCTATGACCACATGAAGGACGCCCTGCTCACCCGGTATGGCCTCACCCCCGAGATGTACCGACAGAGGTTCAGAGACTGCAAAAAAATCCCCGGTACCACATGGGTGGAATACGTAAACTTTTATAGCCGGGCCCTGGAAGGATGGATAAAGGGCAGCAAAGTGTCCACCTACGAGCAGCTGTTCAACCTCATCGTTTGGGAGCACCTCTCTAACAACTGCTTTGTCGAGCTCAGACAGCATCTCCTCGACAGCAAGCTGACCGAGCCCCGAAAATTCGCCGTCGAGGCTGATCGATGGGTGAGCACCCGGGTCCCCCGGACCCCGATAGGAGAAACGGGGCGGAACGGCCAGGGGCACCCCCGCCAGCGTGGCGGCGGAGGAGGCCAGAACAGGAGCCGAGACTTCCCGGCGGCCCCGGGCCGGAGCCCGCCTCGGGGGTCCCCCCAGAATAAACATTCGCCAACCCTGACCAGAAGAGGACCCCCTCCAGCACGGCCGGGGCCCCGCCCGAACATTATTTGCCACAGATGCCAGCGGCCCGGTCACTATGCCAGTGACCCCCTCTGCCCCATGAACCAGCGTCCCGGCACCACCGGGCCTCCGACTCGCCGGTTCGCTGCTGCAGCCCTGGGGGAAGGGGGAGAAGAAGGCCAAGAGGTCTACGATGAAGATCAGACCGAGTATGAACCGGCCGCCATGGCCCTAGCCTGCCTGGGCGAAAGAGGCATGGTCCCCCAAGCCCCTCTACTGAGCAACACTCAAAAATACCGTCAGTGGGTCCACATCAATGGACGACGGACCGAAGCCCTCCGAGACACGGGAGCCAGTGTGACGGCGTCCGCTGCCACTTGGTGACCCCCGAACAGATCATACCCAACGCGCGATGCCCCGTGAGGGCCGCCGACAACTCCGAGACTCTGTGTCAGATGGCCCGAATCCCCTTCGAGTGGGGGGGAGGGGGTGTCGGGCACCCTCAAGGTGACCGTCCGGGACGACGCCCCCGTGGACTGCCTCCTCGGAAACGACCTCGAGAGCTCTCCCTGGGCCCAAGTCGAGCGGAGAGAACATCTAGGAATGATGGGACTACCAGAGTGGGTCTGCGCTACGACCCGATCTATGACTGCCCGGGCCCCGGCGGCACCCGAGGCCACCTCGACTGAAGAGCCGGAGTGGCCCGCGCCACCACCGCCCGCAGTCAATGAAGAATCCGAGCCCGAGCCATCAGAGCATGACCGAGAAGGCAGCGCCGAACTCAGCGACATACCCGAACTAGCCCAATGGCGCCAGGAGGGTGGTCCCACCCGAGAACAATTCCGGCAGGAACAGAAGGCCTGCCCCTCCCTCGAGGGGACCCGACAGCAAGCCATGGCCCAAGCTGCCGGGGACACCTCGGGGTCCCACTGGATATACTGGGACCACGGCCTCCTATACAGTGAACAGAAAATTGCAGAGCTGGGGGCCAGCCGAGTGTTGGTGGTCCCCCTACGATTCAGAGACTTTCTCTTGAACCTGGCACACGATGTGCCCCTCGCCGGGCACCTGGGGCAGGACAAAACTTACAGCCGCCTGGTGACCCATTTCTACTGGCCGAAAATGCGCAACGATGTGCATAACCACTGCCGCACCTGCCCGACATGCCAAGCCAGCGGAAAGAGCGGGGGGAAGGTGAAGGCCCCGCTCCAACCCTTTCCCGTGGTGACCACTCCCTTCGAGCGAGTGGGGATCGACATCGTGGGGCCCCTGGACCCCCGAACCTCTCAAGGGCATCGCTTCATCCTCGTCCTGGTGGACCATGCCACCCGCTATCCCAAAGCCATCCCCCTACGCACCATCACGGCTCTGTGGTGGGCCGAGCACTGATGGGGATCTTCTCCAGAGTGGGGTTCCCCCGAGAAGTCATGAGTGATCGGGGCACAAACTTTATATCGAAGTATATGCGGTCCCTGTGGCAACAGTGCGGGGTCACATATAAGTTCACCACCCCGTATCACCCCCAAGGGAATGGACTTGTGGAGCGGTTTAACCGAACACTCAAGGGGATGATCCAGGGCCTAGAAGAACCCCTCCGCCGCAAATGGGACGTCCTGCTGCCCTGCCTCCTGTTTGCCTATCGGGAGGTACCACAGAAATCCCTGGGGTTTAGCCCCTTCGAACTCTTGTACGGGCACCCTGTCCGAGGTCCCCTCAGCCTGGTCAAAGAAGGCTGGGAAACTACAGTCCAAGACGCCCCGCCGGATGTCTACCGGTATCTCCTGACCCTCCGAAGCCAGACTCGGAAGTTCCGGGCCCTTGCCGAGGCCAACCTTGAGGCCAGTCAGGAAGACATGAAACGCTGGTATGACCAGAATGCTTCATCCATCGAGTTCGAGCCCGGCCAGCAGGTCTGGGTCATGTCCCCGGTCGAACCTTGTGCCCTCCAGGACAAATGGTCGGGCCCCTTCAAAGTGATCGAGCGCAAGAGCCCCGTCACCTATCTCGTGGACATGGAGTCACTCCCGAAACCCCCTCCGGTTTCTGCATGCCAACCGGCTCAAACCTCATTTTGCCCGCACAGAACTGAGCCTGCTGCTAGCTACCGATGATGGGGCCGAAGACGACTCCGAGCCCCTGCCCGACCTCCTACGGTGCGCTGAGAAAGACGGCTCCGTCGAGGGAATCTCTCTCTCCTCCGACCTGACCCCGCCCAGCGCCGAGACTGCCAGGAGCTGTTGGAACAATTTACGGACCTGTTCTCCCTCACCCCCGGGGTTACCCAGTGGTGTGTCCACGATGTCGACACCGGGGACAGCCAGCCAGTGCGACACCGGGCCTACCGAGTTCGGGCCTGCATCCAGACAGAAGTTACCAAAATGCTGGCCATGGGGGTGGTCGAACCCTTCGACAGTCCCTGGGCCAGCCCAGTTGTCCTGGTCCCCAAAGCCGCCGCACCTGGCACACCTCCAGAACTCAGGTTTTGTGTCGACTACCGGGGACTAAATGCTGTTACCAGAACCGACGCACATCCCATCCCCCGGGCCGATGAACTAATAGACCGCCTGGGAGCCGCCAAGTACCTCAGTACTTTCGACCTCACAGCAGGGTACTGGCAGATCGGCCTCACCCCTGGCGCCCAGGAGCGATCGGCCTTCTCCACACCCGATGGCCACTTCCAATTCAAGGTGATGCCCTTCGGCATGAAAAACGCCCCAGCAACTTTCCAGAGACTGGTGAACAAAGTGCTGGCGGGGCTAGAAGAATTCAGCGCCGCCTATCTAGACGACATTGCAGTGTACAGCCTCCACTGGGCCGAGCACCTGAAGCACCTCTGGGAGGTCCTGACGGCCCTCCGACGGGCCGGACTAACAATAAAGGCCAGCAAGTGCCAAATAGGTCAAGGGTCCTTGACCTACCTGGGACACCAAGTGGGGAGCGGCCACGTGGCTCCCCTCCAACCCAAGATTGACGCCATCGTGGCCTGGGAGCCCCCGGTCAACCAGACAGCCGTCCGAGCCTTCCTGGGGCTCACTGGATATTATCGGCGCTTCATAAAGAACTATGGGAGCATTGTGGGTCCCCTCACGGAACTGACCTCGAAGAACCGGCCCCAGAAAGTACCATGGACACCCGAGTGTTAGGTGGCCTTCGAGACTTTGAAAACAGCCATGTGTACCGCCCCTGTGCTCCAAGCCCCTGACTACAGCCGGGAGTTCATAGTCCAGACCGACGCCTCGGAGCACGGCATTGGGGCGGTCCTATCTCAGATTGACCCCGAGGGGATTGACCATCCTGTGGCCTTCATCAGCCGGCGGCTGCTGGCCAGAGAGCAGCGATGGAGCACCATCGAGAGAGAGGCCTTCGCCGTCGTGTGGGCCCTCAAAAAACTCAGGCCCTACCTCTTCGGCACCCACTTCCGGGTCCAGACTGACCACCGGCCCCTGCGGTGGCTGATGCAGATGCGTGGCGAAAACCCAAAGCTGCTGCGATGGTCCATCTCCCTCCAAGGGATGGACTTCACTGTGGAGCATCGCCCTGGCAATGACCACGCCAACGCTGACGGCCTGTCCCGCTTCTTCCGCCTCGACGAGGAGAATACCCAGGAAAATGGGTGACTCTCCCCGCCTTCAGCTGGAGGGGACGTGTGTTGGACTCGGCCTCGTGGCGTGGTCCTACCCCTCCCGCATGGCGGGCCCGGGACGACATCGGCCTCCGTCGACCCACCATCGATCCCCCTGCACACGAACCATTGACGAGAGCAGCCCCCCTGGCAACCCACAGCTCTCCCCCCCTGTGACCCCAGCGGACCCTGCTCGCCAACCCTGCCAGTCTGGCGACCATGCCAGGCCACCATTTCCGGCCCGACTCCATCTTGGGCCCATCACATCCCGAGCACGTGGCCGCAGCCACCCCTGGCCCCGGCCCCAGCGAAGCCCCGACATCGAGGCACCAAGATCCTCCCAGGTGGTAGAGTGGCCACTTGGCGGATCCCGGAGGAGGGGAGTTTCGATGGGCCTCCAGCCATCCCCGGACGCCTGGTGTCGATCGCCCTCCAGCCTCCCTGGGCCCTGGCTCCACCCCCCTGCTGTGTGTCTGGACACCTTCATCCCGGCCCCTCGGACCCCCAGGCGCGAGGGTCCGGACATCAAAGGACTCCAGTCCTATATCTGGGCCAGCCCTGGATTAGGACTCCAGTTGTATCTTGGAGTCGAAGCCCTGCTGACCTTGTCGCGGCTGATCCTGATCCGAACTCGTGCACCGGAACCATCTTCGAGGCCCTGCTGACGCTGTCGCGGCCTGACCGAGCTGAACCATCTTCGAGGCCCTGCTGACGCTGTCGCGGCCTGACCGAGCTGAACCATCTTCGAGGCCCTGCTGACGCTGTCGCGGCCTGACCGAGGTGATCCACCTTCGAGGCCCTGCTGACGCTGTCGCGGCCTGACCACGCTGAACCACCTTCGCGGCCCTGCTGACGCTGTCGCGGCCTGACCAAGCTGAACCACCTTCGAGGCCCTGCTGACGCTGTCGCGGCCTGACCAAGCTGAACCACCTTCGAGGCCCTGTTGACGCTGTCGCGGCCTGACCAAGCTGAACCACCGTCGAGGCCCTGCTGACGCTGTCGTGGCCTGACCCCTTGAACTATCCACGCACTAGTTGGTGCCAAGACTGTCCCGCTACCCCACTAGTCCCAAAACCACGACTTTATGGATCCCTCGATCCCTGCCTGCTAACCTGCTAAGAACGTGCCTTCATTTCTTATATAAAGATACTTGTGAATATCCCGTTGTGTGGTGTCCGTCTGTAGTAGTGTGATTGCTCAGCTGGTACGATTGTAGGAGAGGAGCCTCGCCAAGGAGGCCTCCCTACGGCGCTCGGCCTATTCCCTAGAGAGAGGTGAGTCTCGGGGCGGGCAGTCAGACATCTTCTGTCTCCCCTGGGATCACCTTTCCAACAGTGGGGGCTTCAGGAAGCGACACACTTTAGCCGCCATCTTGGTGGAGGGGCCAGTGGCTTGCCCTCACGGGACTTCCGCGATCGTAGGTGGAGGTTACTTAAGGTTGGACCGGCCGCGTGAAAGGTTAGACTTGCACGACCGCGCTGTTTTATTCTTTTATTCTCGATTGTATCGGTATGTTTTTTAAAATAATTTCACCTTAGTGTAACTCTGCTGGATACTTCGCCCTACTGCGCTGCGCTGCGTGTACTTTGAATGCAGACGCTTGTAGCTATACCGCCTGATTAGAAATACGGGGCATCCTTGATAGTGCTTACCCGCATTATAATTGTTATTTCACCCGCATTTGCGGGACAGAGGGACTTTGTGGGTGGGCTGGGGCTGCTCAACGCCGTATTTTCACCGCCATATTGGGTGGGGGCTTCAGGAGGCGACACACTTTAGCCGCCATCTTGGTGGAGGGGCCAGTGGCTTGCCCTCACGGGACTTCCGCGTTCTACGGTATAAAGGATGGACACCCTTCAAGCGCGCAGCGATGGGTGCGCCAGAGGTAAGCCCGTTCGCGCCCAGGTTGCGCCGGGTGCTGGGAACGCTGCTCCTCTGTCTCTAACCCCCATTATGTATTCTAGGGACGAACTTCTAAGCATGGATCCTTTTTCCATACCGAGTTGTCAGTCTCAAACTATCGTCACAAGTCCCGAGAATCTGTCCTGCGGGCTGCTTAACGTCAGATCCCTTAGTAAACATTATGTTGAAATTGGATCACTGTTAGAGTCGTATGACTTAGATATGCTCTGCATGACAGAGACTTGGACCACACCAGGTAGTATGGTAGAATTGGGTCTGGCCTGTCCTTCGGGCTATAAAATTAGACACAAACACCAAGTAAAGAATAGGGGGGGGCCTAGGCCTTATTTACAAAGAAGGCTTAGATATTTCGCAGCTAGAGACAAGAGAAATATCAGGATGTGCAACAATGGGTTTCTCTCTAAAGGGACAAGGAGGTGTCCTCTACTCTGGGTTGCTATGTTACAGACCCCCTGCCCACGCCTTATCGGCCATACCTGAGTTGGTAGACCTGATTTACGAGCTCGCCAACTCTCACACTAGATTGCTGGTCCTGGGAGATTTCAATCTGTGGCCAGGAGGATCGACGGGCTCAGCTTATAAAGAGCTGGCTCAGTTATGCTGCAATATTCATCTGCATCAGTTGATCCTTTCCGCGACTCACTTAAAGGGCCACGTTTTGGATCTGATCCTAGCAGATGCTAATCGGTGTCGATACGGGACATTGTCCCCCAATGCTGGACGGATCATTCACTTATTTTGTTTTCTCTGTTAGTACCAGCTAATTCGTCGAAATGCGGTAGGACAGACGCTGCCTCAAAGCTGGGTGGACAATGGTCACGACTCCTAAAACAGCCGAGCCTGCCAACTCTGTTGCCTGATGGTTTTTCCCTGGGCAACAGTGTGGAGGATAGCTATGTAATCCTTAGTCAGAACATCTCCAAATCGAATTGATTCCGGTGCGGAATATTAGAGACAGGGCTAGACCGGCTATGCCTTGGTTCACTAAAGAGCTCTTTCAGTTGAAACTCCAGTGTAAACTAGCAGAACGCACTTGGAGGAGACAATATCTTGAATCTGATAAAGCTCTTTATAAGCAGGTATTACAGAACTATAAAACTCAGATTAAACGCGTCAAAGCCACTTTCCTGGAGGAAACCCTACTGACAGCGGCAAATAAAACTCAGGCCCTGTTTAAGATTGTTAGGGAATTATCGCATCCTGCATGTGCCTCCAAGGACATACCAGCCTCCCAACTGCTTTGTAACTCTCTGGCAAAGGCCTTTGAGGATAAGATCACTCTTATCCTGAGTAATCTAGGGTCTTCGCCTGCGATGTCCACCCATGCTATGTTTAACCTGGCAGGAGGGACTACCTTGGACATTCAGTTGGAGTTGGATGCTGGGAATACCCGACTGACTAGCTTTCCTCTCCCGTCCTTTGAGGATTTTTGCATGGTGGTGAATGGGATTTCGTCGGGTTCCCCCCTCGACCCACTCCCATCCAAATACTGGTAGCTTTTTCAAGAAGAGCTTTTTCCCCCTCTTCATGCCATCTGTTGCCAATCTTTCCGTACGGCTCAAGTTCCGGACTGTTGGAAGTTGGCTGTGGTTTCGCCTCTCCCAAAAAATGACACACTGGACCCGACCTGTCCAGCAAATTATAGGCCTATCTCCTTGCTTCCTCTACCAATCAAGATCTTGGAAAAACTGGCGACAAAACACCTGTCCAGTTTTTTAGAGACTAACACCTGCTTGGACGAGACTCAGTTTGGCTTCAGACCAGCCCATGGCACTGAGTCTGCACTGGTGACCGCTTTGGATGACCTTAGCTCGCGTGTCGACTCTGGTCGAGCAGCCTTTTTGGTGCTGCTCGACATGTCAGCCGCGTTCGATACGGTCAACCATGCCATCCTGATCAGGAGACTTGAGGAGAGTGGGGTAGCTGGCCGAGCCCTTGACTGGTTGGTCTCTTACCTTAGTAACAGACACCAAGTGGTAGCCTTACCGCCCTACCGTTCGGACATCAGGCGGGTAGGGCAGGGCGTACCGCAAGGGTCGGCCATCAGCCCTATTCTATTCAATCTATACCTCCGCCCCCTAGTCAGTTTAATTAAGACCTTTGGCATCGCGGTCATCAACTACGCGGACGACACGCAACTTATCTTCTCGTTTGAGGGTAGGGATGCGGTGTCTCAGGAGACCTATCATCGCTGTATGTCAGCTACGGCAGAATGGCTGAGTCTGAACTCATTACAATTTAATAGCTCAAAAACCGAGGTATTGCACTGCTCCTCGGACTGCATCCCTCGTCCTCTGCCACCGGAATTTTGGCCCCCTGCCGTCCAGGGTACAGGGACAGCAGCAGTCATCACTCGAAATCTGGGGGTGCTGTTTGAATCCAATCTGCAGCTTGACGCGTTCGTCAATAAAACCGTGGCAACGTGCATGCTGCTGCTCCGAACACTGCGGAAGATTTTACCTTTCATTCCGGCTCATGCCCGACCAGAGGTAGTGCGCATTATCATCTTAAGCAGGCTTGACTACTGCAACGCGCTACTTCTGGGTGCACCGGCTGCCCTAGTGGGTAAGCTGCAGCGAGTGCAGAATATGGCGGCTAAGTTGGCTCTCTCCAGGCGGCGTCTTGATTCATCTTCCTTAGCGCTCCCGGACCTCCACTGGCTGCCTATTTCCCGGCGCATTGATTTTAAGGCATTATGTATCGTTTTCAGGGCCCTTCATGGCCAGGGACCTTCCTCCTTGCAGAGGATGTTCTCCTGGTATGTTCCCACTAGATCTCTCCGTTCCTCCTTGGCATGCCTGGTGGTAATTCCCAAAATCCTAAGGACGCGGATGGGCGGACGCTCCTTTAGGTTTACTGCTGCCAAGCTATTGAATGGTCTACCCCTGTCCTTGAGAAGCAATGAAGATCTTCCTTCCTTCAAAAAAAGTTTAAAAACTCACCTTTTTCCCAGGTCGGTGTAAAGTTATAAGGCAGTACAAAGTTGAGTATGGCAGACCAAGTCAAGCGCCAGGATACCCTAAGGGTGACAGTATAGCGCTATATAAATACTCCATACAATACAATACAATACAATTATTCTGGGTACAGATGGAAAAGGCAGAAAAAAGCCTTTCAAGCCTCATGGACTTGACACCTCACTTCCCCCGTGGCAACTGAGAACCGGCCTTGCCTAGGCACGACACCTCACTTCCACAATGCCATGCATTATCTACTGATTTTGTTTCCAAGGTCCTGTTGTTTGGGGGTCTGTGTGACTCTGTGCCCGACTCCGCGCAGCTCGCGGTTGGCGCTGTGCTTTGGATGGATTTATGCCTGTCACAACGTCGTAATAGCCCCAGGTGGACCTGTTTGTTTCTACAAGTGTTATTTTTGAAGTAACAAATTTTAAGGTAATATCTGGACACATGTATGTTGGATTTTTTCGTTGGTCTTCTTTGGTTTAGATAAAGATACTTTATTTTTCTTAACTGGTATGGTGTCCATTCCTGGTGTTTGACTGTGTTACTGTGTGTTTGGGTACACATACTTTACACATTCCCTTTGGGATAAGCCTGTTTGCTCGTGCCAGGTTACCAAGGGGTAAGCTGGGGTTATCGGAAGTGTGTAATCCCCTTATCCTGACTAGAAGTAAGGGTCCCTACTAGGGCAAAAGTGCATACCTCTGCCAATTAGAGACCCCCATTTCTAACATTGGTGGGCAACTGTGAGAATTTGAGCTTGTATTTGTACTTGACCCACAGTAATTGGTGTACATCACTAGTCTAGTGCAGACCATTATGCAACCACATACTTTTTGTCACTGTTTCCCTTCTGAATTTTGTTGTTGATACCCGGAACTCTTGTTAGTTTTTGCACCTGTGAAGTCTTGTCAAAAAAGGAAATCAACTTTTGGCACCTGCTCGTCTATACGTTGAGGGAACTAAAAGTCTTTTGCAAGGAGAGGGGGCTACCTGTGAAGAGGACATCCACAAGGCAGGATCTTGAGGCACAGCAAACACAAGGAGAAGATGGACGAAGCACTGAAAATTTTCAGGCATTCACCCCCAGTCACAGTCAAAATCACAATTTTCCTCTTGTCGGTGTTCATCTTTATAGACAGTTGATCTTCATCCAGTGGGTAATTTCAGTCATGCAGCCATTGAACTTGATCCGGGTACTGGGAATCATGTCAATGAGGGATAGAATGAGTTGCATGTCATTGCATACGACAAGATGTTGGTATCGTGAGAGTGGATGTTGCTGACTAGAGGGATCACATATGCATAGAAAAGTATCGGGCTCAGGGAAGATCTTTGCGAAACTCCGCAGAAGAGGCAGTGGGTGTCCGAGGTGTACATGCCAGGCTGACTTACTGGGTTATTCCTGTCGATTTAATTTGATTTAAGATCTTTATTTGGTTTGAAATAAAACCCATAAAAGTGCAAATTACAGTTCACAAGTCACAGAAGATGGGACATTGTCATGTTGGTGTTACATCTGACAGAGTGTAAAATATGACAGTGCATAAAGAAGAATTTAAAACTCTTGAGCGAAAGATGTCAATATATAATACAAAATGTAAAGTGCAGAATATAAGCTAAGGTAGCAAACTGCAAAGAGTAAAAACAAAATGAATACAGAATATAATACCCGTCCTAACATACTCCTATGCTTATCGCGATAGCAAAACCACAGCATAGGCTTGCATTTGCAATACGTGGAACCAGACAATTTATTATAAAGTACAAATATAATTAAGTGCGATTAGATCAAACCTCTAGAGGATTACAAATTGCTTCTGCAACTTAGTGAGTTAGTGGACGGCTGATTAAAGGTTGCCGTATTGAGGCGACTCCTGCTTTGCTACTAGACTCTATGAAAACAAAAACCGCTCACTAGGAACCGCTATGTTAATATAAAAGAGAGTTGAGAACCATCTGTACATCATTCTCAGACCAACACGGTGGCACTATGAGCCTTGAGTCCCACTAGATCATGCTGGTGCTTTCTTGGGATTAGAGCAATATGGCTAGTTTATCAAACTGTTGTCCCCCAATAGGTCACTAATCCCTCAGTAGAAGCAGATAAAGGTTTGGACCATCAGGAAGTCACATACAAATATCAAAAGAGTGGTTGGTGTGTTTAATTAAGGTGTTTTCTAATGGATATGGCTTTCCAAATAAAGGAAAAACTAAGAAAAGGGTCCTCCAGAAAACATAGGTATAGCAAAGCATCTTTATGATTCCTGCTACTCGTAGCTAAAAACAAAGGTTTGAAATAGAGTTTCCCGATTCCAGTATAAAAACAAGCATTGGCATAGCCAATAGGTCTTGCCTTTGGGGCGGGCGAGCAACATAAGCATGTGTGAGCTTGAGCAAGTGCAAAATACAGGGCATGAGGTTGAGAGGGCTCCGCAGGCAGCAAGCAGTTTCTGGGGGTGAGGGTCCCGCAGGCAGCAGGCTCTGAGCATTATGACATCTTAGGCTCCGGGCTAGAGGGTTACGCAGGCAGCAGGCTCTAGAAGAGGGGCAGATACAGGAGGGTTGTTCGGTTAGCACTGCTAGTAATGGACCAATCTGAGAAGACAGGCCTTAATCTGATTCAGTCTCTACCCTGAACCGCCCCCATGAGAGGCAAGCAGACATCGATTGCAGTGTTCAGTCTCAGTCTCAGTGCACAAGTTTAGGGTACTTTGTCTGACAGGTGAAATTCCGCATGAGTATTAACTGTTCGGAACTCTTTCCAGCACCCCGGGGGCACTCGTAAAAGCTAAAGACATGGGGTCGAAAATGAGTTGGAAAGCTACTCTTTCATGTTCAAGGAGACTTCCCTTTCCACCCGCCTAAACTCCGCTCGCTCTTGCACACTGATATTAATATGGAGGTGAGTGATGAGTATTGTAACTGCATGAGTAAGTTGAGATCTTTTTTCTGCTGTGTTTTGTTCCAGTAGGAGGGAAAACAGGAAGATCCAAAATGGCCCAGTAAAACGTGTTGAGTTTCAGCCTTGCGTGATCTTATTTATTTATTCATGCGTTTTTAAATAGTGCATATTTTACCCAAAGAATTAGTAAGATGGGCAGTCAAAGTGAAGGTATCTCCTGCAAGAACCAGGCAAGACGGGCGGGCACAGGGTGCCGAATAGCAAGGAAGGCGGGTGCAGGGATGCCGGGGGAAGGAATTAGAAAGTTAAACGCAGGTAATGGATTATGTGGTAGATGCTGCAAATCCATAATTATCAGGAAAATGCTGTGATCACAGAATCACATAATTCTAAATAGCCATGACTGGTGGGTCACTCTGTCACACAGGCACTCTTTTTCCCGCACTCTCTTTGCTAATCATTTCATACTTTGAAAGGCATCGGTGTCTGAACAAAAACTATGGCAGGAAGGAGGCGCACAATGTGTGTGCATTTCTTTAATAGTTGATCTGACCTGCCTTTCGAACAGTATAGTACCCAATATAACTAAGTACCGGGAAAGGGCTCCATATACTGGCACTATGTGGTAGCCATTGCAGAGGTGCTATCTCAAGCACTGTATGTACACTTCTGTAGCTGCTGTTCCACTATTGTGATATTTGTAAGAGTTTTGAAACAGACTTCAACTACGTTGTGAAATAAATAAAATACCTTAGTAAAAGCAATACAATCCCAATCCTGCTTTATTACTGGAGCATAGTTGCTGACAGTGCACGAATTGTGAAAATATTTCATGTTCTGAAACTAACTGCATAATGCAGATGCTGCACATCACCAAACAGCTTAAATGAATAAACAAGGCATCCTACGCTAAATGGAGCAGGAAGAGGGTAATATTTGATGACTTAGGGTTCTTGAGGGTAGGGAGGAGAGAGTGGGAGGTAGAGAGGGGAAGAGTGAAGGGGCGGGTAAGGAGCCAGCGAAGGGAGACAGATTGTAGGGATAAGAACTTGCTAATTAAAACAAGGAATGCAGGTGCCACAATGCGCGCTGCTGCTCGCTCCCGACAACAAAAAGCTATGGGAGTGAACATTTAGAGAAAAGGTGGGACATAAACCCGCCTTTGACCATTTGCATGCTTTCATTATTGAAAGCCACAGGTAAAGGCCAATGGAATGTGTGGGAGTTGCCAGACCAACACGGACAAGTCTCGGGGAAGTTGGGAGTGCTCACAAGAAGCCTCCCATAGAGCAGCGCATGCGTGCTACGCTAGGCTTGACCTAATGACAAAAAATTATAAAATGCAGTGTTGTTTGGGTGGATCTACCATCACAAGGACATTCGACAGCTACCTCGGCCACTGTTTCATTTTTAGGAAAGCTACCAAAACATGAACTATACCCATTCTTAGTTGTGTCAAGACAAATCGATGTTGGGTGTTAGATGAAAATATTAGGTACCTCTGGAGGCCCTCAGTTTGTGCCACAGCAAGGTTTCTGACCATTAACGGTTTGATACTGTCATTAATAATTTTTTTGTGTAACGAAAATTTTAATTCCCTTTTACCACAGGATGCTATGCTATTAGGTTCATTCAATGATAGAAGTCAGTTCAGTTGGGCTACACGTCTGGCGATACACGAGAGCCACGGAATTCTCTGTGCATTGTCAGGGCCTAGACAATCCCTTATAATAACTCCAAATAGAATGCCACAGCTGAACAGGCCTAATTGCTAAGATATCTTGCAGTCAGGAAGCAGCAGATCCATCTCAGTGCATGTCCTTGAATTCGGATGTTGTGTAGGCATTGGATGAGGATGGGTAGAATAAGATGCCAGTCTGACAGATTGTGTACTATCGGTTAAGAAGGAGCAGATCCAGTGGAGAGTGGCCCCTTGGATGCTAATCTTGTGATGAGGGTGGGATATCATACTGTGTCAAATACTGCAGAGAAGTCCAGGAGGATGGGGGCCAATGTGTCACCTCTGTCCAGATCATGCAGATGTCATCTGTGGCAGCAATGAAGGCAGTTTTCATGCCGTGGTTAGGTCTGAAACCAGACTGTGTGGTGTTGAGGAGTTGGTGATTGTTGAGGTATTCGGTGAGGTGTATGTTAATGATTTTCTCTAAGATATTGGCTGGGATTGGTAGCAGGGACATTGATTAGTAGTTGGCGAGCAGTGAAGGGTCCGAAGAGGGTTTTTTCAAAAAAGGTAGAACAGTTGCATGTTTTAAAGCATCTGGGAAGGCCGCAGAAGAGGCAAAGGCATTCAGAATGGGTGTGAGCATTGCACTGATGGCCTGCAGTCCTTTGGAGGAAGTGTGTTGGGGGTGGAGGTCCGATGGGACCCCTGAGTGGATGAACTTCGTGGTGGGGGCATTTTGTTCTGGGGTGATGATGGGCCATGCAGCTAGCACTGGTTCTTTGGCTAAGTTCAGCAGGTGTTTGGCGAGGTCTGTTGGGTCTGGTTGCAGGCTGAAGCTGCGTAAATGGCAGTGATTTTGTTGCTGAAGAATTGAGAGATTGTTGCAGAGGTCCTGTGAGAGAGTGATTGAGTTGGAGGCGGGCAATAGTCAGGTAAAATCTATCACAGTGGTGAAGATTTCTTTGCTTCTGTAGGTGCTGGCATCTAAGTGGTCCACCACAGCAGTGCATTTGGTGGCATGGATCATTAGATGGTAGCATCTTAGGGCAGATTTTAACATGCTACTGTCTGCAGTGTCCTGTCTCATTCTCCATTTGTGCTCCAGTTGCCCGCCGTGGCGTTTCATTAGTCTTCATTCCTTCGGGGTCTAAATCTTGTTTAACTACTGTGTTTCAGGGGTGGCAGGGAGTCAGAGCAGTGAGGTAGGAAGGCTGAAGAATGGATCAGCTGCCTGTCTTTTTTCTTTATGCACTTCCTTCCTCCAAAAAAACCCATAACAGTCTGTAACTCAAAGATCTTGAATAGCCATGAAATGTATCACTTAATGCATACTCTAGTGCCAAAAGGTGCTGGCAATCAAATTCTGACATAAGCAATATGTTCTGCTAAAAGGGACTGACATCAAATTCTAACCTACCGATCTCTGGTGTAAGTGGAAGCCAACAGAAACTTACTATGAATGTGGATGCCTGCTATGAGGAACACTTTACTGTAAACTGGACCAGCACAAAGTTGCTGATGGGGAATGCATAATACTGTTAATACAGTTGACCAATGACTCTCTCAATACACTTAACTTGAAGTTGAGGATGTGATGTACAGAACCCTGTTCACTGAGTTTAATATTTACTGCCTCAAAGGAGGTGCTCCATTATTCATAGAAACCTGCATGAAATTCCTGATGTGAGATACTCAACTGAGACCAAGGGTTAAACCTCAATGTCTGCCATGACGGACACTCTACTGTCAAATGGACCGGCAAAGGGGTACTTTTGGTAGATGCACAGTGCTGTGTAAGAGGTTTTTCATTGACTGTTTCAAATTAGGAACATTGCTCATAGGGACCAGCATGCAAATATTGATGTCAGACACTCCCCTGATGACGGGGTTACCGCTGAATGCCTGCCATGGGGGCACTGTAATGTCAACAGGGAACAGGCTGTAAAGATGCTCTCCTGTCGATGTCTAATGTTATGAGTCAGCACGAGATCACCAATATGAGAGAGCCACTCTGCCCAAATAAGGAGCAGCCAATGAATGTCTAACAGAATACCCCACTGCCTATAGGACTTGCCAAACAAATCTGACATAAGGGAATCTGTGCTGGCAAGAAGCACCCACAAAAGAAAGACTAAAACAGGGACTCCAGGGGTCATATTTACAATGTCCCTGCAGCACTTTTTTTTTTACACCGGAGCATCACTTTTGTGACGCTCCGGAGGTGCAGTGTGCTGGCCCATATTTACAAGGCCGGGCAAAGCTACCCGGAGTGACTTTTCATGGCCTTATAAATATGGAGTAAAGCAATGCTTACTCTGCGTGTAAGGGCCATTCCATGGGTATTGCTGTGGGTGTTCCCAATGCAACACCCATGGTTTTGGACACTGCCCCAGATTTACAACATAGCGTAAATATGGAGCAGCGCCAAACTAACACTTTCCCAAAGCAGGCATTACGCGCAGAAATATTTACATTTCTACTCGTTTTTTCCTCTTTCCACGTCTGCAGCACACATAGAATGAACAAAACGCCTCCTTTGATTGTTTTTGTGCAGGAAGTGTCTCTTCCTGCACAAAAACAATCATGCCACAAACACAGACACAACTGCACCTAAGGGCAGGGGGGTCTATGTTGGCACTCAGCTGCAGTTTGTGCGCTAGCGCTTTCAGAAAGGACAGGAATGCGCTATATCTTATAAATACAGTGCATTCCTGCCCTTTTGTTTTCACAAAGGAAAGCACAGCTAGAAGGCTTGCAGCGCTACCATATGCCAAAATATTGTAAATATTCCCCTCTGTGTCAATAAGAATAGATTTAGGTAACTGATGTCCATGGAGGCAGCACTACATGCCTGAGAAGAGGGTCTAGCACGGCTGTTTTATTTTAACTTCTGCCCTGCATTGTACAGGTCGCATGACAGAGGGTTCGAGACTGCCTCATGGTGCACAGAAACTGCAGCTCTCATCTGCTGCATCATTGCCCCTTCGACTGATTTCACAAGGGATGGGGCAGAACACAGAGCAGGGAGCGAACAAGGAGGTATGGAAACACAAAGGAACGCAGCAGTGAAGTATAACAAATTGGAGGTAGTGAGGCACTAAGTACTGGATAAAGAAGAACTGGCATGGGAGTATGGGTGTGTTCGCGTGGCAGTCTATAAGATGGGGACAGTGGCGGCTCCTCTGTTATGGCGGAGGAGCGTCATCCCACTGCAAATTCAAGCCTGAAAAATACCAAATAAAATGATAATAAACAATTTTATGCTGAGCGTCTGAGCTAGTAGAGAGGGGCCATCCTGATGGACAGGACAAGAGCTGCAGCAGTTAGAGGAGGAGTGGTGGGCACTGAAAGCGCGCATGTACGTTTGGCCGGCTGTCTTAGCACGGCCTAACGTACATACGCGCATAGCAGCCTCCAACCTGAGCAGTTTAGCACAGTTGGATTGAAAACTGACACAGGCTCCGAGTCCCTCTGTGAGCGTAAAACTAGACCAGTCACACCAATCCTGGTTCTTCTCTCATGCTGGTAATAGCAATGGGGTGGTGTGGTGAGCAAAAAAACTATGGATTTAGGCCCAGATCTCTGTACTGGGGTGAATGTATGACATTGTTCTGCATTCTGTCCATCAACTGTTGTTTTTGCATTGGTAAAAGCATTACCAGCATGAAAGCAGCATCAGGATTGGCCTAAGGAGGCTGGGAGCATGTGTGCAGTGCACCCCCATGGACTTCAGGGAGTCGGGAATTGAGACAGGAGAATAGCCCAGAGGCAGCGCCTTAGTTGTACTGCAATACCAACAGTCATGGTACCAGCTGCCTCATTTTTCACACACAACTGTCTGGGATACGAGAAGTATAGTATTCTGTTGTAACCACCAGCTTCACTTCGGAGGAGGGAAAACATGTCAAGGGCCCCTACCGTGCACACACGTGCTTTAAAGAAACAAGGTCCTGGTGTGACGTATGCATGTTGCACTCCAGCAGTCAAGAGTGTGCCTGACTCTCATGTAGACCTGCGAAAGGGGACCCTATGCTGATATACAATGCTCTTGGCCTCTGGTGGCACAGAGTGCTCCTGGCAGTTACAAAATACTTCCGTCCTGTCTGGCATAGAGTATACTAAGGTTTTTAAACTGTGTACCTGGCTGGTATCATCACCCCAGCTGGCAGAGAATACAAAGGGGGCTGGTACAAACTGCTTCCAGATTTCATAGGGGCAACCCTGGTTGTCAGAGGGCACCTCGGTGCTCCGCCATGAAGCCGGCCCGGGAACCCAGAGGGAGAGAGCAACCCGAGAGAGAGGGCAGGAACCCTGGGACCATGCCCACCAGCCGCACCAGCGTAAGGGGCAGAAGTATCCTGCCTGCTCCAGCACACTGGTACCAGCAGGAAGGGCCACCACCCTGTCCTCTCACCACCAGCTCCTGCACAAGTAAGAGACTGTGTACAGTGTGTTCACTGTCCAATATGATATTTTTCAATGTGCACTGGGGAGTGTATTTAGAGATTGGGGTACAGACAATATTATCAAATATGCAAGACGTATACGATTGCATTTTTTAAGATCCGTCCTGTGTCATTATTTTAATAAAATTTATAGAAACTAGCCGTCATTTTACATTTTGGACTGGACGTCATTTTGTACTGGATCCCAAAATGGCTGACTGTTAAGGAGCTCCCACCACGAGCTCCCGGGCTAGGGATTGTCCTATGGTGTATATCTCCAGCCATCAGCCATCTGGATCCTTGCAGTGGCGGCTCCTCCGCTATGGCGAGGAGCGTTGCCTAATGCTTTTTCGCAGTGCGAGAAGCAAAAACATAAAATGGTAACAACTTTTAGTTATTACCATTTTATGTTTCTTTTGCTGTTTGGCAGGCTGTTCTGCTCTGCCTACAGAGCAGGGCAGGGGAGGAGTTGTTTGACCACTCCTGAGTGCGCAATGAGTGTTTGGTCGGCCCTCCTGGGCCACCCAAACCAGTCATGCATACTTTCCCCTCCGCCATGCAGGCTGCATTGCAGCATGTATGTAGAACATGCCCAACCCTCAAGCCGCTGGCTGAGTGCCGAGTCACAGCGCTCAGACTAAACACAACCTTGCACTGCAGCGTTGTTATTGGCTATGGGGAGGGAGCCTGACTGCCTGCTTCCTGTTCCTGTCAGACCCAGGCAGCAGGAGGAGAGATGACGCGGACCCGGTCTAAAGGTAAGTGTTTTGGTTTTCCTATTATGCCCTCGCAACCCTCCTCCCTCCCGCGACCCCCCGCACCTGCCCCCCCAACCCGCGAGGCATGCCGTCCACAACTGGATCTTTGGGAAGGATCCCGTAATCCTGCATCGTCGCGCCTATGTAAAGTCTGTGCACCATACGAGCAGTAACAAGAAGGATCACTGCCACCAGAAATCTAGCAACATGGCCAATCGCACGGCTGAGATGTGAGAAGACCCAGATCCGGGATCACCTTTGTGGTGTAAATCCACACCCGCAACCTAACATCTGCGGGCTGTCACCGCAACTTGTCGGTACAACAGCATTTCACCGACTTTGGGAGACTGGGAGTGCTGCCTTTGCATTGGCGATCTAAGTGCACTCACCGCGACAGCTGCTGTGGTGCCCGAGTCAGATCCCAAAGGTGCGAGAGAGGCCGAGGACCGTCTGCCACCATTGCATCTCTTGACACCGCCCCTCTTACGAATGCAGCCGCTGGATTTACTGTGCCCTGATATTCAGCTAGCACCAAAACATCACTCTCCAGCTAAGTGGTCGGGGGCCCTGGGCCTGCACTCAGAAAGCTGGGAGCCACAATGCTCAGAACCCCTGGGAGCCACAATGCTCCTGGTGCCTAGGGTTAGGCCCTGCCACCCCGGTGCAGACCGTCTTCTCACGGATGAACAGCAGCCTGTACCACTACCCCCTCATCAATGCTCACCCACCCCACCCCTGCACGCTGGCAAATCGCCTGAGGAGATGGGCAGAGCGAGGCGGCCATGCTGTTCCCGCCGCCTCTCCTCTTTGCTGCCAGCCTCCTTTGGCCCGCGGCCCCTGGTGTTGGGTCAGAGCGAGAGCTAGTGAGGAGGATTTCTAGCCCCTTAAATGTGCCCGGATCTGCAAATGTAATTTTTTTTAAAGTAAAGATAGAAAAGTGAACAGGAAGAAGAAGGGGGGAGCCATGAAAAAGAGAATAGGGCAGCCATGATGTGCCCACCCGTGCACTCCTCAGCTATCAGCCTCCTGCAGTGCTGAGGTGACCCCGGCGCCGTAAACTGTTCTCAAGGTCCCTCGAGCATTGATGCAACCAGTTTAACAAGTGTGAAAGACATCTGGCCACCACCTGCTCAGGGATCCCTCCAGGCCCTAGATCATTGCCCCTGAGTGCAACAACACCCTGAAGGCCTGGCTGAACGAGCACCGCAAGAACCCCAGCAACGGCAGGAAGATAATGCTCTGTAAAGATGTGATATACATTTGTCCAACCATAATCGCTTCAACTTTTCTTAAAATGTAATCTTGAGTGAATTTGCAACTTGTACATATGTAATTCTAACCACTAGTATCTGTAGTAGACATATGTACTTACTACCATTCTTTGAGTTTAGAGTTGATCTGTTTTGTATCTTTTATGTAATTCATGTACTCGGAAGTCCTTATGTAATGCAACTTGTGTTATTGTAACGCTGTTGGACAGGCCGCATGGTCGGGCTGCCCCCCCTCCCCGCAGTAGGACCTGGACCCTGGCTCTCCCTGCATCCCCAGCCAGAGTCCCTAAACGACCACCCGAAGTACCCTGCAATCCCTCCACTACAAGACACCAGCCCCGGACCCAGCTGGCCCGGGTCACCATCCACACCACGACATCGAACCGGCCGCCATCTTGGGGCACTGCAGCACGAGGCCGCGTGGCCTCAACTCGACCCTAACCCTGGGCCCGGCCGGCCCCGACATCGGGGCACCAACCTCCCCCCAGGAGGCAGAGTGACCACTTGGCAAATCAATGGGAGAAGGAATCGTCAACGGCTCCCCTCCGCCAGGTGTCGATCACCCCCGGCCGCCCTGGGCGCTGGCTCCACCCCCCTGCTGGGTGTCTGGACTCCCTCATCCCGGACCTCCCGGCCCCCAGGCGCGAGGGTCCGGACATCAAAGGGGACCAGACCTATAACTGGGGCAGTGCCAGACCAGGAAGGGAGTTGTATCCTGGAGTCGAGAGACCCGAGAAGAACTCATCCGTGACTGGCCTGCTGGCGCTGCCGCGGCCCTCTGCCTCGTGAACCCATCTTGGCCTGCTGGCGCTGCCGCGGCCCTCTGCCTCGTGAAACCATCGTCTTGGCCTGCTGGCGCTGCCGCGGCCCTCTGCCTCGTGAAACCATCGTCTTGGCCTGCTGGCGCTGCCGCGGCCCTCTGCCTAGTGAAACCATCTTGGCCTGCTGGCGCTGCCGCGGCCCTCTGCCTCGTGAAACCATCGACTTGGCCTGCTGGCGCTGCCGCGGCCCTCTGCCTTGTGAGACTACCATCTTGGCCTGCTGGCGCTGCCGCGGCCCGATCCACAGACCCTCCAGCTCGAGGATTGTGAGCTCGCCCCTTACCACTACCTGTACCGATCCGGTACCAAGACTGTCCCGCTACCCCCTTTCCCTACAGAGACTAGAAGTGAGAGGACCCCCGGGTCCGAGATATCCTGTATCGCTGATATCCTTGCCTTAAGAACCTTATATAAAGCATTGAACTCGACTTGGTGTGGTGCCTGTTTGTGGGGAGGGAGGTAACTTGTCTGTACGATCACCGGAGACGGTCCCCCTCGGGGATCTCTCCCTCAGTATCCGGCCGACCCTCAGGGTCCCCGTCTAACATTGGTGGCCAGCGACGGGATCCGAACCTACGCATAATCGTACAGAAAGTCACCCGACCCACGACACACGACCACCATGACAACAGAGAGCGGAACAACGGAGAAATTCCAGATGGAAAAATTGGAAGACTACAACCACCGAGAACTGAAGCAATATTGCATGGAACTTGGTCTCCCAACCACGGGTCTGAGTACGAAGGAAGACTTCAAACGAGCCCTAGAAGCCTGGGCGGAAACGGGTACGGCCGTACCCCGAACACAAACGACCGAAACGAGCCCCGCACCAACTAAAGAAAGAGCGGGTCTCTCCCTGGAAGAGATCCGAGAAAGAGAAAAAACCAGACTCCACGAATTAGAACTAGCCCGACTTCGCTTGGATGGAGAACTCAAGCTGGCCGAACAAAAAATAACCCTGGAACACTTACGGCTCAAGGAAGAGCGAGAAGACAAGCAAAGACAGAGAGAGCTAGAGGAAAAGAAACTAGAGTACGAACATGAGCGCGATCTCAAAGCACTGGAGATCCAGAAACAGAATAAAGACCTCGGGCTCCCCGAACGACCGACCCCGTCTGCCTCGACCGAACCCAAGGTTCACATCCCCAAAGATGTCATCCGGGAATACCACAAGAACGATGATATACAGCAGTGGTTTAAAGCCTATGAGGTGGCAATGACCTCCCACCGGATTCCCCGAAGCGATTGGGGAGCCGGATTATGGGGGAGGTTTGTCAACGAAGGGCGGGACGCCCTGCTGCAACTCCCGGACCAGCTGATGACCTCCTACGACCACATGAAGGCCGCCCTCCTCACTCGATACGGGCTCACACCTGAGATGTACCGCCAACGGTTCCGCGACTGCAAACGGATTCCGGGTACAACTTGGGTGGAGTACGTGAACTTTTTTAGCCGAGCCTTCGAGGGGTGGATCAAGGGCAACAAAGTAACCACCTACGAACAACTCTTTGACCTTATCGTATGGGAACACCTGTCGAACAACTGCTTCGTGGAGCTCCGGCAACACCTCCTGGACAGTAAGCTAACCGACCCTCGACAACTCGCCGTCGAAGCCGACCGGTGGGAAAGCACCCGAGTTGGCCGGAACGCACCCAGCGAATTATCCAGACCGTATCGCCCCCGAGGGGGAGGAGGGAGTCAGGGTCGGGGGAGAGACCCCGGCCCCTCGTCACCCCCCAGAAACCCCTCGACCCCGGTTGGCCGAGGAAGCCCTGCCGTCCGGGCCGGTTTCCGGGCCAACATTACGTGCCACAGGTGCCAGCGACCCGGCCACTACGCCAGTGATCCCAACTGCCCAAAGAATCCGAACACTACCCCCCGCCAAGTTGCAGCGGCGGCCCTAGGGGAAGAACTAATCCCGGAAGACCAAGAAGAGTACGAGACCGATCCCTCTGAATGGGCGCCCGCCGCCATGGCACTGGTCTGCTTAGGGGAGAGAGACATGATTCCGCGGGCCCCCCTTCCCGCCAACACCCAGAAGTACGGTCAATGGGTCAACATTAATGGCCGCCGGGCGGAAGCCCTCCGCGACACCGGGGCCAGTGTAACGGCGGTCCGACGCCACCTCGTCACTCCCGACCAAATCTTGCCGAACATTCTTTGCCCTGTCCGATCAGCCGACAACTCCGAAAGCCTATGCCACATGGCCTGCGTCCCCTTCGAGTGGGGAGGAGTAACAGGGATGTTAAAAGTAACTGTCCGCGATGATGCCCCCGTGGACTGCCTCCTAGGAAACGACCTTGAAAGCTCTCCATGGGCAGCTGTCGAACGGAGGGAGCACCTGGGGATGCTTGGCCTCCCCGAATGGGTCTGCGTCACGACCCGGTCCATGACCGCCCGCGCGGTCCCCAGCCCAGAAGAGCCCGAGTGGCCAGAACCTCCTCCCGCGCTCATCCCAGAGGAGGCCGCCCCAGGAGCCAGTCCATTGACCCAAACCGAAGAAGGATCCGACCAGCTTCGGGACGTCCCTGACCTGGCACAATGGCGGCAGGAGGGAGGCCCCACGCAGGAACAATTCCGGGCCGAACAGAAAACCTGTCCCTCTCTCGAAGGACTCCGGCAGCAAGCCCTGGCCCAGAGCACCGGGGATACCTCGGGGGCCCACTGGATCTACTGGGACCAAGACCTGCTCTACAGCGAGCAGAAAGTGGCGGAACTAGGGGCCAGTCGGGTGCTGGTGGTGCCCCTTCGCTTCCGAGACTTCCTCCTGAACTTAGCCCACGATGTCCCCCTTGCCGGACACCTGGGGCAGGATAAAACCTAGGACCGCCTGGTGACCCATTTTTTCTGGCCCCACATGCGAAAGGATGTCACCAACCACTGCAAGGCCTGCCCCACCTGCCAGGCCAGCGGAAAAAGTGGCCGAAAAATCAAAGCACCATTGCAACCCTTTCCTGTCGTCACCACCCCGTTTGAACGAGTGGGAATAGACATTGTGGGGCCCCTCGACCCTCGAACAGCCCAAGGACACCGGTTCATCCTGGTCCTCGTAGACCACGCCACTCGCTATCCCGAGGCCATCCCTCTTCGGACGGTGATGGCCCCCGTGGTGGGCCGGGCCCTGATGGGGATCTTCTCCCGGGTGGGGTTCCCCCGGGAGGTCGTCAGTGACAGGGGCACGAACTTTATCTCCAGATATATGAAGTCTCTTTGGCAACAATGCGGGGTCACCTACAAATTCACGACCCCCTATCACCCGCAAGGAAACGGACTGGTCGAGAGGTTCAACCGCACCCTCAAGGGGATGATTATGGGCCTAGAAGAACCCCTTCGACGCCAGTGGGACGTGCTACTTCCCTGCCTCCTGTTTGCCTATCGGGAGGTCCCGCAGAAGTCCCTCGGCTTCAGCCCATTTGAACTCCTGTACGGGCACCCCGTCCGGGGCCCCCTCAGCCTAGTCAAGGAAGGTTGGGAGCAGCCTCCCCAGAAAACTCCCCCGGACATCTACAGGTACCTCCTGGCTCTCCGCAACCAGACCCGGCAGTTCCGAGACACCGCCAAAGCCAATCTCGAGGCCAGTCAGGAGGACATGAAGAGGTGGTACGATCAGCACGCGTCCTCCATTGAGTTCGAACCGGGACAACAGGTCTGGGTGATGTCCCCGGTTGAACCCTGTGCACTCCAAGACCGATGGTCCGGGCCCTTCAAGGTAATCGAACGCAAAGGGCCCGTCACCTATTTAATCGACATGGAGACTGCCCGGAACCCCCTACGGGTCCTCCATGCCAACAGGCTAAAACCCCATTTTGTGCGATCCGAGCTCAGCCTCCTGATGGCTACCGATAATGGGACAGAAGAAGACTCCGAACCCCTTCCGGACTTACTGAGGGCCTTCGAGCAGGATGGCTCAGTGGAAGGGGTCCAGCTCTCCGAGGCCCTGTCCCCGGAGCAACGCCAAGACTGCCAAACGCTCCTGAGGCGGTTCGCCTCCCTGTTCTCCCTCACCCCCGGAGTCACCCCCTGGTGCCTCCACGATGTGGACACCGGGGACAGCCCTCCTATCCGACACCGGGCATACCGCGTACCAGACCGGGTACGAGCCTGCATCCAGACCGAGGTGTCCAAAATGCTGACCCTGGGAGTGATCGAACCCTCAGACAGCCCCTGGGCAAGCCCAGTCGTCCTGGTTCCCAAGACGGCCGCCCCGGGCGTTGCCCCTGAGCTCCGGTTCTGCGTGGACTATCGGGGGCTGAATGCAGTTACCAGGACCGACGCTCATCCCATCCCCCGGGCCGACGAGCTAATTGACCGGATGGGGGCCGCCCGCTACCTGAGCATCTTCGACCTAACAGCGGGCTACTGGCAGATCGGCCTCACCCCTCGGGCCCAAGAACGATCCGCCTTCTCTACCCCAGACGGGCACTACCACTTTAAAGTCATGCCCTTCGGCATGAAAAACGCCCCGGCCACGTTCCAACGGCTGGTAAACCAGGTACTGGCGGGCCTGGAAGACTTCAGCGCCGCCTACCTGGACGACATTGCTGTGTACAGCCACCAGTGGACCGACCACCTCCGCCACCTGCGGGAGGTTCTACACGCCCTCCAGCAAGCCGGGCTCACCATCAAGGCCAGCAAGTGCCAGGTTGGCCAAGGGTCCGTGACCTACCTGGGACACCAAGTGGGAAGCGGGCTAGTGGCTCCTCTCCAACTCAAGATTGCTGCCATCCAGGCCTGGCAACCCCCTACGACCCAAACGGAGGTCCGGGCCTTCCTGGGGCTCACCGGATACTACCGGCGGTTCGTGAAGGACTATGGCAGCATCGTGGGGCCCCTCACAGAGCTCACCTCCAAAAAGGGCCCCAAAACCGTCAACTGGACCCTGGACTGCCAATCGGCCTTCGAGAAACTAAAGACCGCCATGTGCACGGCCCCCGTGCTCCAGGCTCCCGACTACAGCCGGGAATTCATTGTGCAGACGGACGCCTCCGATCATGGTGTGGGGGCCGTCCTCTCCCAACTCAACGCCGAAGGGGTCGACCATCCGGTGGTCTTCATCAGCAGACGCCTCTTGCCCCGAGAACAGCGCTGGAGCACCATTGAGAGAGAGGCCTTCGCCGTAGTCTGGGCACTCAAGAAGCTCCGGCCATACCTCTTCGGCACCCACTTCCGGGTGCAAACAGACCACCGACCCCTGCAATGGCTGATGCAAATGCGGGGGGAAAACCCGAAGCTGTTGCGCTGGTCCATCTCCCTGCAGGGGATGGACTTCACGGTGGAACATCGTCCAGGCCAGGACCACGCCAACGCCGACGGCCTGTCACGCTTTTTCCGCCTCAGCGAGGAGAGTCCCCAGGAAGATGGCTGACTCTCCCCGCCTTCAGCTGGGGGGGACGCATGTTGGACAGGCCGCATGGTCGGGCTGCCCCCCCTCCCCGCAGTAGGACCTGGACCCTGGCTCTCCCTGCATCCCCAGCCAGAGTCCCTAAACGACCACCCGAAGTACCCTGCAATCCCTCCACTACAAGACACCAGCCCCGGACCCAGCTGGCCCGGGTCACCATCCACACCACGACATCGAACCGGCCGCCATCTTGGGGCACTGCAGCACGAGGCCGCGTGGCCTCAACTCGACCCTAACCCTGGGCCCGGCCGGCCCCGACATCGGGGCACCAACCTCCCCCCAGGAGGCAGAGTGACCACTTGGCAAATCAATGGGAGAAGGAATCGTCAACGGCTCCCCTCCGCCAGGTGTCGATCACCCCCGGCCGCCCTGGGCGCTGGCTCCACCCCCCTGCTGGGTGTCTGGACTCCCTCATCCCGGACCTCCCGGCCCCCAGGCGCGAGGGTCCGGACATCAAAGGGGACCAGACCTATAACTGGGGCAGTGCCAGACCAGGAAGGGAGTTGTATCCTGGAGTCGAGAGACCCGAGAAGAACTCATCCGTGACTGGCCTGCTGGCGCTGCCGCGGCCCTCTGCCTCGTGAACCCATCTTGGCCTGCTGGCGCTGCCGCGGCCCTCTGCCTCGTGAAACCATCGTCTTGGCCTGCTGGCGCTGCCGCGGCCCTCTGCCTCGTGAAACCATCGTCTTGGCCTGCTGGCGCTGCCGCGGCCCTCTGCCTAGTGAAACCATCTTGGCCTGCTGGCGCTGCCGCGGCCCTCTGCCTCGTGAAACCATCGACTTGGCCTGCTGGCGCTGCCGCGGCCCTCTGCCTTGTGAGACTACCATCTTGGCCTGCTGGCGCTGCCGCGGCCCGATCCACAGACCCTCCAGCTCGAGGATTGTGAGCTCGCCCCTTACCACTACCTGTACCGATCCGGTACCAAGACTGTCCCGCTACCCCCTTTCCCTACAGAGACTAGAAGTGAGAGGACCCCCGGGTCCGAGATATCCTGTATCGCTGATATCCTTGCCTTAAGAACCTTATATAAAGCATTGAACTCGACTTGGTGTGGTGCCTGTTTGTGGGGAGGGAGGTAACTTGTCTGTACGATCACCGGAGACGGTCCCCCTCGGGGATCTCTCCCTCAGTATCCGGCCGACCCTCAGGGTCCCCGTCTAACAAACGCGCTCCGACACCTTCACGTAAAGTTTGCGCTATAAAAAACGCATAAATTAAAAAAAAAATTAAATCAAACGTTGTGTGACAGTCTCTATAAAACACTGGCATGATTATTGCACAGTTGTCCATCATCATCTTCAAAGGAATTGGGTCAATATAAAAAAACAAATATAAAAATGTTCCAAACTCTTCTGTCAAATAGGTTGCTGAAAGCAGCAGTAGGCTCTCTGATGTAATAAATGTCTCTTTCTTCAACGGGTGTTAAAAGTCGCCCTTCGCATCCAATATTGATTACGTTGGGCGTGAGATCTGGTATTAGCGTATTAAAGCGTTAGTCCCTGCAAACGAAGAGCAGACTTCACTGCGGACTGACATCGGAATAGAATGAAACCTTCCGCTACCTGTCTAGGCTCTCATCTAGTTGAACCGTAACACCCCCAGAATGTAAATCTCCTCACCCCAGCATGAGTAGTACTTTTCACAACGTGTGAATATTTCCACACTCGCGTAGGGAGTATATTCAGTGCTTAATTTGAGCAGGAGCTTTCAGGTGCTCAGCACCTGCATTCTTTCACAGGGCCGGGGCTACAATTTCTGACCCTGCAGGTGGTGGTCTCAATATTAATTGTTCAAATTCAAAATAAAAAGAATAACATACATTGCATGGTTTCTGGCTGGTAAATGTTCATAGACAGGCCAGCATATGCCTGTTCAGGCAGTCATGATTGTGTATCACCAAGTTAATGATGATGTAATCTCGCCGATCACAAATCCAAGAAGTCATCGACAAACTATGTCTAGCATTCTATTCCCAAAGTCTGCTGCACCATGCCACTGCCTGAGCCTAAGCCTCCCATTGGATAATTGTAGCTGGGGGCTGGCTCAAGACGGAGTTGAAACAAGGAAGTTGCGAGAGCGCATTTGGAACTTGGGAATGAGGGCTCTTGAGGAAGAATAAACAAAAGTAAGTGTGGACATTCCACTTGCTGTGTAGCCAGAGTAGCATATCCTGCATCCCTGCATTGCTGCTATCCTCAACGCGCTCGATGCGGCTGTGGCCCAACACAACTTTTGTGCGCCATGGCGTCACCTGTGAAATCTGTGCGCTGCACCCCAGCATGGTAATTGCTGAGCGTGCGAGAGTGTAGTAGGCACCACAGCCATACTTACCGGCATTGGCAGCATTACGGCTTGGGACAATGCCTGTGCTGTAGGAGGCAGGGTCACAGCAAGCTGAGCAGTGGATGCCAATGCCGTCACCATCCCTGGACCTACTAATTACAGGCAGCACTAGTAGTGACCTCACCTGCTGTTCTTGAGCAGCTACCTGTTCTGCAAATAACCCAGTTATACTGCACTGATTAATATATGCAAAAAAAGAATTTTCATTTGGTGTACATTCCTCTTCTTTAGGAAAGACAACAGGAAAACACAGAGTTCAAAATAGCAGGGACATGTACAGACTGACGACAGGGGTCACAGGCAGCAGCAGTGTTATAGATGAGAGAGAGAGCAGGAGTAAAGAGGAGAAAGAAAAAACAGGATAGGAGAGAGATAAGACGGAGCTAAGTAGAAGAAGAGGCGAGCAAGTCAGATACAAAGAGAAAGCAGCCATTACGTGAAGAAGAGAGCATTAAGAAGAGAGAAGATAGAATGAAAGAATGTAGAGGACAGGACAGAGGAAAAAAAGCAGACAAATGATCAAATGGAGACACAGCTAATCACTGCTAGAAGAGTGATCGTAAAGAGCCAAGATCGAGGGGAGAGAGAGCAGAGCATGGATAAAAGGAAAAAGGGCAGGGGTAGAATGAATAGAGGGCAAATTAGAAATGTAGGGAATAAGGTAACACACCAGGTGTGACAAAGATGATAGAAAACAATTAGAGAGGTGAGAAGATAGACTCTTAGAGCAAAGACGTAGGGGACAGACAACAGATCAAGGTTAGAAGATAGAGACTGAGGCAGTGAGACTGTTGAAAGTGGGGCTCACCGGAGGAAGAAGTGAGCTGTGGCCTCCTTGGCAACATTTTCAGTACCTGCACTTCTTTTTTTACAAATTAAGCACTGAGTATATTCCCCCACTGTGGACATTCCTGAGTGCGGCAATGCACTCGAGCAGTATGTTCAGTATCATGTCAAGTTAAAGATTGTGCTTCATCATGTGTACGAGGGGGGGGGGGGGTCAATGCAAAGCCGGGGTAGGGGCTTAACTCCAGCAAGTCAGTTCTTATGCAAAATGCCTGTTTCTGTGCAAAAGGCTATTTGTTCTTCCCAAACATTGGTTATCCCCTGAAGAACGCCCTAATTTCTGCTCAAAATGATATACTCTCTGTCCACATTATGAATCTATCTCGCCTCATGTATAAATCATGTTTTCTGTCCCCCAAATGTTATTCCCTGTCATCATATTACTCCTTCTCCTTGGAATACAGTAATTTCTTGTCAAAATATTTTCTTTTTCACCAGAATTTTTTTTCTCTGCAATGAAATTCGTCTTCTAAAAAAAAAAACAATTTTAAGATCCGCGAAAAAACTTTCCTACGAAAATTGTACTCCTTTGTCTTCACAAAGTTCTGCCTTCTTCTTCCCACCATGATGTGCCCTCCCACTTCTTCCACACAAGTCCTTCATATATCAAAAATCCATTGTGTACATCAGTAGTGGCTCGCACAGGTAAGAGTGGTGAGGCACGGGGCGGAGTGGTGGAATTTGACATATGACGGGATAAGTAATATTAAATAAATAAATAAAACCACTTTCTTTGCAATTGCCGCATCTCCTTCAATGATGCGGCGAGGGCATAATTTGTAGTTTTATTTATTTAATATTACTTATCCCATCGTCTTTCGACTTCCCCAACCCCGCCCTGCACCACCGCCCGACAGCTCTTACCTGTGCGAGCCACCACTGGAGTACATTTTGATCAAGTGCTAAATAATTTATTTGTAGAAGTAAGGACACTGTTCGGGACGGGTGGACCAGAGGAGAAAAGGAGTATGGTGTAGAGTTGAAGGCACCGTTATGACACCGAAGTGCAATAGATCGAAATGAAAAGCCTTTACTGTCAAGGATACATGAAATGTACTTGACAGAAGCAGGAACACACTTCATGAAGTCCATTTTCACGCAAGATAAGTGTGTGGGCTTATGCGTAAGCATGTGTGCATACATGCGTGTGCATACATGCGCAAGCACGCAGTGTACATGCCCGTGTGTTTCAGGAGAAAAACATTCTAAATTGAATTAAGTCCGGTTACTAAAGGAAGAGGAGACATCTTGTAGGAAAGAAGGAAAGTCATTTTGTGGTTTCTCTGTAATTTGGCCCTGCAAAGATACTGGTTTGCCATATACAATACATTAAATATAAGATATTAAAATGTAAACATGAACAAGTATTTTTATTCTGCTTTCAGGGCCTTCTGTAACCGTTAAGTAAACTGTACAGTCACTTTACAGCAGAAAATATCCCAGGGAAAAAAGAGAATAAGAATTTCATATACTTAATGCTGCCACTTTAGGACACTATCATGCTTTTCATGGGGACAGTGTTGTTACTCCAAGCAGGACCCACTCCGTTGCAGACAGAAAGAAACAACTCCTAAATGTCCAACACTTTCAGTAGAAACAGAGCGTGCTCCACTTTTGTGGATTTTTATGTGGCCCCAAAGGAAAATCTACCTCTAGCCAGGGTCTCAAAAGAGGTAGCCATATCTTAAAATACAATTTAATAAACATTCCTCAGAAATCAGCCAATAAAAATATAATATATAGCTACATAAAACAGCATTTTAATGTGCATGACCTTTAAAACAAGGTATGCATTACTAAACCCATACCCATGTTACGTATAAGGAACACAGTAATGTCCTGGTGCTGTAATATGCAAGGTGATGCTGGGCAGTGATGTGATAGATCTGCAGAGTGCCTACGCACGTTCATACTAACAGATATTTGGCTGTATTTTATGTGAGCAGAAAAGGGCACACGCTAACATGTAAAGCTGCCTGTGAAATCTCTTTATTAATGCCATAACTACACTTTCACAATTACCTTATTAACCTTCTTGAATTCTCAAATTTGCTTGAAAATGCACCATTTGCCCACTCTTTTTTCAAATTTCTCTAGGTGGGGCTTGCTCGCTCGCCACAGGGCACTCATCAAGAACGTTTACGCTTCCCAATTTCAAATGTCACTAGCCGCCACTTCATGTTCATGTTTTAATTTTAATATCTAATGTATCATTTTTTAGGTCTCGGCAGCGAGACCTATTGTTGTTAAAATGCCTCCCAAGGGAGGCAGACAGGTGCACGAGCCGCTTAGGGTATGTGGACGCGCTTTGCTCGCATGCACACACACACACAGCGTTACTGAAGGCCAAAGGCACTTACAAATGCACATACACACACAGGCGCACACACACACACACACACACACCGCCGCAGCCCCCCACGCACACACATTCACACACATACACAGCGCCGTCCCCCCACAATTAAGCCCCACTTACCGCCACTCCTGACATCTGCTGCCACCGCGGGGGCTTCTCGCATAAGAATGCAGAACTGGATGAGATCCCTCGACTCTGGGCGTACCCTGCAGATCCGAAGCGTCCGCCATCCATGAGGTCGCTGTAACTGCGGCCTGCATCGGGCCTCTGGCCGGTCCACACCGCGGGGGCTCCTCGTCCTCTCAGGCAGGGGCTGCGCACTGCTGTGCACGTGTGCACGCCCCTGGCGACGTACGTGCCCCTGGCGACCCTCACGCCCGACCCCAGGTCTGCCCAGTAGAACGGCGCTCACTTCATCCCTCTGTGAGGCAGAAGGTGAGTGTGAGTGTAGAGTGTGCGGAGTTTAGAGTGTGAAGTAGTGAGTGCAGAGTGAGTGTGCAGAGTGTGAGTGCAGAGTGCAGAGTTGTGAGTGCAGAGCGTGAGTGCAGAGTGAGTGTGCAGAGTGCAGAGTAGTGAGTGCAGACTGTGAGTGCAGAGTGAGTGTGCAGAGTGCAGAGTGAGTGTGCAGAGTGCAGAGTAGTGAGTGCAGAGTAGTGAGTGTGCAGAGTAGTGAATGTGCAGAGTAGTGAGTGCAGAGTAGTGAGTGCAGAGTGTGAGTGCAGAGTGTGAGTGCAGAGTGTGAGTGTGCAGAGTAGTGAGTGTGCAGACTAGTGAGTGCAGAGTGTGAGTGCAGAGTGTGAGTGCAGAGTAGTGAGTTTGCAGAGTAGTGAGTGTGCAGAGTGAGTGTGCAGAGTAGTGAGTGCACAGTAGTGTGTGCAGAGTAGTGAGTGCAGAGTAGTGAGTGCAGAGTAGGGAGTGCAGACTGAGTGTGCAGAGCAGTGAGTGCAGAGTGAGTGTGCAGAGTGAGTGTGCAGAGTAGTGAGTGCAGAGTGCAGAGTAGTGAGTGCAGAGTTGTGAGTGCAGAGTAGTGAGTGCAGAGTTGTGAGTGCAGAGTTGTGAGTGCAGAGTAGTGAGTGCAGAGTAGTGAGTGCAGAGTAGTGAGTGCAGATAGTGAGTGCAGAGTGCAGAGTAGTGAGTGCAGAGTAGTGAGTGCAGAGTAGTGAGTGCAGAGTGTGAGTGCAGAGTAGTGAGTGCAGAGTGCAGAATAGTGAGTGCAGAGTTGTAAGTGCAGAGTAGTGAGTGCAGACTGAGTGTGCAGAGCAGTGGGTGCAGAGTGAGTGTGCAGAGTGAGTGTGCAGAGTAGTGAGTGCAGAGTAGTGAGTGCAGAGTAGTGAGTGCAGAGGAGTGAGTGCAGAGTTGTGAGTGCAGAGTTGTGAGTGCAGAGTAGTTAGTGCAGAGTAGTGAGTGCAGAGTAGTGAGTGCAGAGTGCAGAGTAGTGAGTGTAGAGTAGTGAGTGTAGAGTAGTGAGTGCAGAGTAGTGAGTGCAGAGTAGTGAGTGCAGAGTGTGAGTGCAGAGTGTGAGTGCAGAGTGCAGAGTAGTGAGTGCAGAGTGCAGAGTAGTGAGTGCAGAGTAGTGAGTGCAGAGTGCAGAGTAGTGAGTGCAGAGTAGTGAGTGCAGAGTGCAGAGTAGTGAGTGCAGAGTTGTGAGTGCAGAGCTGTGAGTGCAGAGTAGTGAGTGCAGAGTAGTGAGTGCAGAGTAGTGAGTGCAGAGTGTGAGTGCAGAGTGTGAGTGCAGAGTAGTGAGTGCAGAGTAGTGAGTGCAGAGTGCAGAGTAGTGAGTGCAGAGTAGTGAGTACAGAGTGCAGAGTAGTGAGTGTAGAGTGCAGAGTAGTGAGTGCAGAGTGCAGAGTGCAGAGTAGTGAGTGCAGAGTAGTGAGTGCAGAGTAGTGAGGGCAGAGTAATGAATGCAGAGTAGTGAGTGCAGAGTGCAGAGTAGTGAGTGCAGAGTGACGAGTAGTGAGTGCAGATTGCAGAATAGTGAGTGCAGAGTAGTGAGTGCAGAGTGCAGAGTAGTGAGTGCAGAGTAGTGAGTGCAGAGTGCAGAGTAGTGAGTGCAGAGTGCAGAGTAGTGAGTGCAGAATGCAGAGTAGTGAGTGCAGAGTGCAGAGTAGTGAGTGCAGAGTGCAGAGTAGTGAGTGCAGAATGCAGACTAGTGAGTGCAGAGTGCAGAGTAGTGAGTGCAGAGTGCAGAGTAGTGAGTGCAGAGTAGTGAGTGCAGAGTAGTGAGTGCAGAGTAGTGAGTGCAGAGTGCAGAGTAGTGAGTGCAGAGTAGTGAGTGCAGAGTGCAGAGCAGTGAGTGCAGAGTAGTGAGTGCAGATTAGTGAGTGCAGAGTAGTGAGTGCAGAGTGCAGAGTAGTGAGTGCAGAGTGTAGCGTAGTGAGTGCAGAGTAGTGAGTGCAGAGTGCAGAGTAGTGAGTGCAGAGTAGTGAGTGCAGAGTCGTGAGTGCAGAGTAGTGAGTGCAGAGTAGTGAGTGCAGAGTGTGAGTGCAGAGTGTGAGTGCAGAGTAGTGAGTGCAGAGTGCTGAGTAGTGAGTGCAGAGTAGTGAGTGCAGAGTAGTGAGTGCAGAGTAGTGAGTGTGTAGAGTAGTGAGTACAGAGTAGTGAGTGCAGAGTAGTGAGTGCAGAGTAGTGAGTGCAGAGTAGTGAGTGCAGAGTAGTGAGTGCAGAGTTGTGAGTGCAGAGTTGTGAGTGCAGAGTAGTGAGTGCAGAGTCAGAGTAGTGAGTGCAGAGTTGTGAGTGCAGAGTGCAGAGTTGTGAGTGCAGAGTGCAGTGTAGTGAGTGCAGAGTAGTGAGTGCAGAGTAGTGAGTGCAGAGTAGTGAGTGCAGAGTAGTGAGTGCAGAGTTGTGAGTGCAGAGTTGTGAGTGCAGAGTGCAGAGAAGTGAGTGCAGAGTTGTGAGTGTAGAGTGCAGAGTTGTGAGTGCAGAGTGCAGAATAGTGAGTGCAGAGTAGTGAGTGCAGAGTAGTGAGTGCAGAGTAGTGAGTGCAGAGTAGTGAGTGTACAGAGTTGTGAGTGCAGAGTTGTGAGTGCAGAGTTGTGAGTGCAGAGTTGTGAGTGCAGAGTAGTGAGTGCAGAGTAGTGAGTGCAGAGTAGTGAGTGCAGAGTGTGAGTGCAGAGTGTGAGTGCAGAGTGTGAGTGCAGAGTGTGAGTGCAGAGTAGTGAGTGCAGAGTAGTGAGTGCAGAGTGCAGAGTAGTGAGATAAGAGTAGTGAGTGCAGAGTAGTGAGTGCAGAATGCAGACTAGTGAGTGCAGAGTGCAGAGTAGTGAGTGCAGAGTGCAGAGTAGTGAGTGCAGAGTAGTGAGTGCAGAGTGCAGAGTAGTGAGTGCAGAGTAGTGAGTGCAGAGTGCAGAGTAGTGAGTGCAGAGTGCAGCGTATTGAGTGCAGAATGCAGACTAGTGAGTGCAGAGTGCAGAGTAGTGAGTGCAGAGTAGTGAGTGCAGAGTGCAGAGTAGTGAGTGCAGAGTAGTGAGTGCAGAGTAGTGAGTGCAGAGTGCAGAGTAGTGAGTGCAGAGTGCAGAGTAGTGAGTGCAGAGTAGTGAGTGCAGAGTAGTGAGTGCAGAGTAGTGAGTGCAGAGTGTGAGTGCAGAGTGTGAGTGCAGAGTAGTGAGTGCAGAGTGCTGAGTAGTGAGTGCAGAGTAGTGAGTGCAGAGTAGTGAGTGCAGAGTAGTGAGTGTGTAGAGTAGTGAGTGCAGAGTAGTGAGTGCAGAGTAGTGAGTGCAGAGTAGTGAGTGCAGAGTAGTGAGTGCAGAGTTGTGAGTGCAGAGTTGTGAGTGCAGAGTAGTGAGTGCAGAGTAGTGAGTGCAGAGTCAGAGTTGTGAGTGCAGAGTGCAGAGTTGTGAGTGCAGAGTGCAGTGTAGTGAGTGCAGAGTATTGAGTGCAGAGTGCAGAGTAGGGAGTGCAGAGTAGTGAGTGCAGAGTAGTGAGTGCAGAGTAGTGAGTGCAGAGTTGTGAGTGCAGAGTGCAGAGAAGTGAGTGCAGAGTGCAGAGTTGTGAGTGCAGAGTACAGAGTTGTGAGTGCAGAGTGCAGAATAGTGAGTGCAGAGTAGTGAGTGCAGAGTAGTGAGTGCAGAGTAGTGAGTGCAGAGTAGTGAGTGTGCAGAGTAGTGAGTGCAGAGTAGTGAGTGCAGAGTGCAGAGTAGTGAGTGCAGAGTAGTGAGTGCAGAGTAGTGAGTGCAGAGTAGTGAGTGCAGAATGCAGAGTAGTGAGTGCAGAGTAGTGAGTGCAGAGTACTGAGTGCAGAGTTGTGAGTGCAGAGTTGTGAGTGCAGAGTAGTGAGTGCAGAGTAGTGAGTGCAGAGTGTGAGTGCAGAGTGTGAGTGCAGAGTAGTGAGTGCAGAGTACTGAGTGCAGAGTGCAGAGTAGTGAGTGTAGAGTAGTGAGTGCAGAGTGCAGAGTAGTGAGTGCAGAATGCAGACTAGTGAGTGCAGAGTGCAGAGTAGTGAGTGCAGAGTAGTGAGTGCAGAGTGCAGAGTAGTGAGTGCAGAGTAGTGAGTGCAGAGGGCAGAGTAGTGAGTGCAGAGTGCAGCGTAGTGAGTGCAGAGTAGTGAGTGCAGAGTGCAGAGTAGTGAGTGCAGAGTAGTGAGTGCAGAGTCGTGAGTGCAAAGTAGTGAGTGCAGAGTAGTGAGTGCAGAGTGTGAGTGCAGAGTGTGAGTGCAGAGTAGTGAGTGCAGAGTGCTGAGTAGTGAGTGCAGAGTAGTGAGTGCAGAGTAGTGAGTGCAGAGTAGTGAGTGTGTAGAGTAGTGAGTGCAGAGTAGTGAGTGCAGAGTAGTGAGTGCAGAGTAGTGAGTGCAGAGTTGTGAGTGCAGAGTTGTGAGTGCAGAGTAGTGAGTGCAGAGTAGTGAGTGCAGAGTCAGAGTAGTGAGTGCAGAGTTGTGAGTGCAGAGTGCAGAGTTGTGAGTGCAGAGTCCAGTGTAGACAGTGCAGAGTAGTGAGTGCAGAGTAGTGAGTGCAGAGTGCAGAGTAGTGAGTGCAGAGTAGTGAGTGCAGAGTAGTGAGTGCAGAGTAGTGAGTGCAGAGTTGTGAGTGCAGAGTTGTGAGTGCAGAGTGCAGAGAAGTGAGTGCAGAGTGCAGAGTTGTGAGTGCAGAGTACAGAGTTGTGAGTGCAGAGTGCAGAATAGTGAGTGCAGAGTAGTGAGTGCAGAGTAGTGAGTGCAGAGTAGTGAGTGCAGAGTAGTGAGTGTGCAGAGTAGTGAGTGCAGAGTAGTGAGTGCAGAGTAGTGAATGCAAAGTGCAGAGTAGTGAGTGCAGAGTAGTGAGTGCAGAGTAGTGAGTGCAGAGTGCAGAGTAGTGAGTGCAGAGTAGTGAGTGCAGAGTAGTGAGTGCAGAGTAGTGAGTGCAGAGTAGTGAGTGCAGAGTAGTGAGTGCAGAGTGTGAGTGCAGAGTGTGAGTGCTGAGTAGTAAGTTCAGAGTGTGAGTGCTGAGTAGTGAGTGCAGAGTAGTAAGTGCAGAGTGCAGAGTAGTGAGTGCAGAGTAGTGAGTGCAGAGTGCAGAGTAGTGAGTGCAGAGTGCCGAGTAGTGAGTGCAGAGTAGTGAGTGCAGAGTAGTGAGGGCAGAGTAGTGAGTGCAGAGTAGTGAGTGCAGAGTAGTGAGTGCAGAGTGCAGAAAAGTGAGTGCAGAGTGCCGAGTAGTGAGTGCAGAGTGCAGAATAGTGAGTGCAGAGTGCAGAGTAGTGAGTGCAGAGTGCAGAGTAGTGAGTGCAGAGTAGTGAGTGCAGAGTGCAGAGTAGTGAGTGCAGAATGCAGAGTAGTGAGTGCAGAGTGCAGAGTAGTGAGTGCAGAGTGCAGAGTAGTGAGTGCAGAATGCAGAGTAGTGTGTGCAGAGTGCAAAGTAGTGTGTGCAGAGTGCAGAGTAGTGAGTGCAGAGTGCAGAGTAGTGAGTGCAGAGTGCAGAGTAGTGAGTGCAGAGTAGTGAGTGCAGAGTAGTGAGTGCAGAGTGCAGAGTAGTGAGTGCAGAGTAGTGAGTGCAGAGTGCAGAGTAGTGAGTGCAGAGTAGTGAGTGCAGAGTGCAGAGTAGTGAGTGCAGAGTGCAGAGTAGTGAGTGCAGAGTGCAGAGTAGTGAGTGCAGAGTAGTGAGTGCAGAGTAGTGAGTGCAGAGTAGTGAGTGCAGAGTACTGAGTGCAGAGTGTGAGTGCAGAGTGTGAGTGCAGAGTGTGAGTGCAGAGTGTGAGTGCAGAGTAGTGAGTGCAGAGTGCAGAGTAGTGAGTGCAGAGTAGTGAGTGCAGAGTAGTGAGTGCAGAGTAGTGAGTGTGTAGAGTAGTGAGTGCAGAGTAGTGAGTGCAGAGTAGTGAGTGCAGAGTTGTGAGTGCAGAGTTGTGAGTGCAGAGTTGTGAGTGCAGAGTTGTGAGTGCAGAGTAGTGAGTGCAGAGTCAGAGTAGTGAGTGCAGAGTTGTGAGTGCAGAGTGCAGAGTAGTGAGTGCAGAGTAATGAGTGCAGAGTAGTGAGTGCAGAGTAGTGAGTGCAGAGTGCAGAGTAGTGAGTGCAGAGTGCAGAGTAGTGAGTGCAGAATGCAGAGTAGTGAGTGCAGAGTGCAGAGTAGTGAGTGCAGAGTGCAGAGTAGTGAATGCAGAATGCAGACTAGTGAGTGCAGAGTAGTGAGTGCAGAGTGCAGAGTAGTGAGTGCAGAGTGCAGAGTAGTGAGTGCAGAGTAGTGAGTGCAGAGTTGTGAGTGCAGAGTAGTGAGTGCAGAGTGTGAGTGCAGAGTGTGAGTGCAGAGTAGTGAGTGCAGAGTGCTGAGTAGTGAGTGCAGAGTAGTGAGTGCAGAGTAGTGAGTGCAGAGTAGTGAGTGCAGAGTAGTGAGTGCAGAGTAGTGAGTGCAGAGTAGTGAGTGCAGAGTAGTGAGTGTGTAGAGTAGTGAGTGCAGAGTAGTGAGTGCAGAGTAGTGAGTGCAGAGTAGTGAGTGCAGAGTAGTGAGTGCAGAGTTGTGAGTGCAGAGCTGTGAGTGCAGAGTAGTGAGTGCAGAGTGAGAGTAGTGATTGCAGAGTTGTGAGTGCAGAGTGCAGAGTTGTGAGTGCAGAGTGCAGTGTAGTGAGTGCAGAGTAGTGAGTGTAGAGTGCAGAGTAGTGAGTGCAGAGTAGTGAGTGCAGAGTAGTGAGTGCAGAGTAGTGAGTGCAGAGTTGTGAGTGCAGAGTTGTGAGTGCAGAGTGCAGAGAAGTGAGTGCAGAGTGCAGAGTTGTGAGTGCAGAGTACAGAGTTGTGAGTGCAGAGTGCAGAATAGTGAGTGCAGAGTAGTGAGTGCAGAGTAGTGAGTGCGGAGTAGTGAGTGCAAAGTAGTGAGTGTGCAGAGTAGTGAGTGCAGAGTAGTGAGTGCAGAGTAGTGAGTGCAGAGTGCAGAGTAGTGAGTGCAGAGTAGTGAGTGCAGAGTAGTGAGTGCAGAGTGCAGAGTAGTGAGTGCAGAGTAGTGAGTGCAGAGTAGTGAGTGCAGAGTTGTGAGTGCAGAGTTGTGAGTGCAGAGTAGTGAGTGCAGAGTAGTGAGTGCAGAGTGTGAGTGCAGAGTGTGAGTGCAGAGTAGTGAGTGCAGAGTAGTGAGTGCAGAGTGCAGAGTAGTGAGTGTAGAGTAGTGAGTGCAGAGTGCAGAGTAGTGAGTGCAGAATGCAGACTAGTGAGTGCAGAGTGCAGAGTAGTGAGTGCAGAGTAGTGAGTGCAGAGTGCAGAGTAGTGAGTGCAGAGTAGTGAGTGCAGAGTAGTGAGTGCAGAGTGCAGAGTAGTGAGTGCAGAGTGCAGCGTAGTGAGTGCAGAGTAGTGAGTGCAGAGTGCAGAGTAGTGAGTGCAGAGTAGTGAGTGCAGAGTCGTGAGTGCAGAGTAGTGAGTGCAGAGTAGTGAGTGCAGAGTGTGAGTGCAGAGTGTGAGTGCAGAGTAGTGAGTGCAGAGTGCTGAGTAGTGAGTGCAGAGTAGTGAGTGCAGAGTAGTGAGTGCAGAGTAGTGAGTGTGTAGAGTAGTGAGTGCAGAGTAGTGAGTGCAGAGTAGTGAGTGCAGAGTAGTGAGTGCAGAGTAGTGAGTGCAGAGTAGTGAGTGCAGAGTTGTGAGTGCAGAGTTGTGAGTGCAGAGTAGTGAGTGCAGAGTAGTGAGTGCAGAGTCAGAGTAGTGAGTGCAGAGTTGTGAGTGCAGAGTGCCAGAGTTGTGAGTGCAGAGTGCAGTGTAGTGAGTGCAGAGTAGTGAGTGCAGAGTAGTGAGTGCAGAGTGCAGAGTAGTGAGTGCAGAGTAGTGAGTGCAGAGTAGTGAGTGCAGAGCAGTGAGTGCAGAGTTGTGAGTGCAGAGTTGTGAGTGCAGAGTGCAGAGAAGTGAGTGCAGAGTGCAGAGTTGTGAGTGCAGAGTACAGAGTTGTGAGTGCAGAGTAGTGAGTGCAGAGTCAGAGTAGTGAGTGCAGAGTTGTGAGTGCAGAGTGCAGAGTTGTGAGTGCAGAGTGCAGTGTAGTGAGTGCAGAGTAGTGAGTGCAGAGTAGTGAGTGCAGAGTGCAGAGTAGTGAGTGCAGAGTAGTGAGTGCAGAGTAGTGAGTGCAGAGCAGTGAGTGCAGAGTAGTGAGTGCAGAGTAGTGAGTGCAGAGTAGTGAGTGCAGAGCAGTGAGTGCAGAGTTGTGAGTGCAGAGTTGTGAGTGCAGAGTGCAGAGAAGTGAGTGCAGAGTGCAGAGTTGTGAGTGCAGAGTACAGAGTTGTGAGTGCAGAGTGCAGAATAGTGAGTGCAGAGTAGTGAGTGCAGAGTAGTGAGTGCAGAGTAGTGAGTGCAGAGTAGTGAGTGTGCAGAGTAGTGAGTGCAGAGTAGTGAGTGCAGAGTGCAGAGTAGTGAGTGCAGAGTAGTGAGTGCAGAGTAGTGAGTGCAGAGTGCAGAGTAGTGAGTGCAGAGTAGTGAGTGCAGAGTTGTGAGTGCAGAGTTGTGAGTGCAGAGTAGTGAGTGCAGAGTAGTGAGTGCAGAGTGTGAGTGCAGAGTGTGAGTGCTGAGTAGTAAGTGCAGAGTGTGAGTGCTGAGTAGTGAGTGCAGAGTAGTAAGTGCAGAGTGCAGAGTAGTGAGTGCAGAGTAGTGAGTGCAGAGTGCAGAGTAGTGAGTGCAGAGTGCCGAGTAGTGAGTGCAGAGTAGTGAGTGCAGAGTAGTGAGGGCAGAGTAGTGAGTGCAGAGTAGTGAGTGCAGAGTAGTGAGTGCAGAGTGCAGAAAAGTGAGTGCAGAGTGCCGAGTAGTGAGTGCAGAGTGCAGAATAGTGAGTGCAGATTGCAGAGTAGTGAGTGCAGAGTGCAGAGTAGTGAGTGCAGAGTAGTGAGTGCAGAGTGCAGAGTAGTGAGTGCAGAATGCAGAGTAGTGAGTGCAGAGTGCAGAGTAGTGAGTGCAGAGTGCAGAGTAGTGAGTGCAGAATGCAGAGTAGTGTGTGCAGAGTGCAGAGTAGTGTGTGCAGAGTGCAGAGTAGTGAGTGCAGAGTAGTGAGTGCAGAGTGCAGAGTAGTGAGTGCAGAGTGCAGAGTAGTGAGTGCAGAGTAGTGAGTGCAGAGTAGTGAGTGCAGAGTGCAGAGTAGTGAGTGCAGAGTAGTGAGTGCAGAGTGCAGAGTAATGAGTGCAGAGTAGTGAGTGCAGAGTAGTGAGTGCAGAGTAGTGAGTGCAGAGTACTGAGTGCAGAGTGTGAGTGCAGAGTGTGAGTGCAGAGTGTGAGTGCAGAGTAGTGAGTGCAGAGTGCAGAGTAGTGAGTGCAGAGTAGTGAGTGCAGAGTAGTGAGTGCAGAGTAGTGAGTGCAGAGTAGTGAGTGTGTAGAGTAGTGAGTGCAGAGTAGTGAGTGCAGAGTTGTGAGTGCAGAGTTGTGAGTGCAGAGTTGTGAGTGCAGAGTTGTGAGTGCAGAGTTGTGAGTGCAGAGTAGTGAGTGCAGAGTAGTGAGTGCAGAGTCAGAGTAGTGAGTGCAGAGTTGTGAGTGCAGAGTAGTGAGTGCAGAGTAATGAGTGCAGAGTAGTAAGTGCAGAGTAGTGAGTGCAGAGTGCAGAGTAGTGAGTGCAGAGTGCAGAGTAGTGAGTGCAGAATGCAGAGTAGTGAGTGCAGAGTGCAGAGTAGTGAGTGCAGAGTGCAGAGTAGTGAGTGCAGAATGCAGACTAGTGAGTGCAGAGTGCAGAGTAGTGAGTGCAGAGTGCAGAGTAGTGAGTGCAGAGTAGTGAGTGCAGAGTAGTGAGTGCAGAGCAGTGAGTGCAGAGTGCAGAGTAGTGAGTGCAGAGTAGTGAGTGCAGAGTAGTAAGTGCAGAGTAGTGAGTGCAGAGTAGTGAGTGCAGAGTGCAGAGTAGTGAGTTCAGAGTGCAGAGTAGTGAGTGCAGAGTAGTGAGTGCAGAGTCAGAGTAGTGAGTGCAGAGTTGTGAGTGCAGAGTGCAGAGTAGTGAGTGCAGAGTAATGAGTGCAGAGTAGTAAGTGCAGAGTAGTGAGTGCAGAGTGCAGAGTAGTGAGTGCAGAGTGCAGAGTAGTGAGTGCAGAATGCAGAGTAGTGAGTGCAGAGTGCAGAGTAGTGAGTGCAGAGTGCAGAGTAGTGAGTGCAGAGTAGTGAGTGCAGAGTAGTGAGTGCAGAGCAGTGAGTGCAGAGTGCAGAGTAGTGAGTGCAGAGTCGTGAGTGCAGAGTAGTGAGTGCAGAGTGTGAGTGCAGAGTGTGAGTGCAGAGTAGTGAGTGCAGAGTGCTGAGTATTGAGTGCAGAGTAGTGAGTGCAGAGTAGTGAGTGCAGAGTAGTGAGTGTGTAGAGTAGTGAGTGCAGAGTAGTGAGTGCAGAGTAGTGAGTGCAGAGTAGTGAGTGCAGAGTAGTGAGTGCAGAGTTGTGAGTGCAGAGTTGTGAGTGCAGAGTAGTGAGTGCAGAGTAGTGAGTGCAGAGTCAGAGTAGTGAGTGCAGAGTTGTGAGTGCAGTGTGCAGAGTTGTGAGTGCAGAGTGCAGTGTAGTGAGTGCAGAGTAGTGAGTGCAGAGTGCAGAGTAGTGAGTGCAGAGTAATGAGTGCAGAGTAGTGAGTGCAGAGTAGTGTGTGCAGAGTTGTGAGTGCAGAGTTGTGAGTGCAGAGTGCAGAGAAGTGAGTGCAGAGTGCAGAGTTGTGAGTGCAGAGTGCAGAGTTGTGAGTGCAGAGTGCAGAATAGTGAGTGCAGAGTAGTGAGTGCAGAGTAGTGAGTGCAGAGTAGTGAGTGTGCAGAGTAGTGAGTGCAGAGTAGTGAGTGCAGAGTAGTGAGTGCAGAGTGCAGAGTAGTGAGTGCAGAGTGTTAAAAAGTAGGGCCGAATTCGACCAAGAACCCTTCAGTATTTGCCCGGCGTTAGCCGCCTCTCATACCATTCGAGATTACCAAACAAAGAGGCAGGCGCTGGAGACAGAAGGCAGGAAACAGGAGTTTATTCCGACGGAGCAGAACACGTCAAATCAGACAACAGGGTATCTTCTCGAGGTGCTCTAACCGCATCTCTGAGGCCTGGCCTCTTATACACAGGTTTATGGCTTTATTACATACACTGCATCCGTAATGTTTCTTTGAAGGACAGAAAAGACATCCTCGGAATCCCCGGTCCAGGCCCGTTCCCACACACATCTACAGTAGAGTTCCCACCCCGATCTCAGCATGTGGTGGTTATCGCGCAGCTGGACATTCCGCTGGGAACGGGGATGTGTGTGATCAGTCGGATCTTCGGGGTGCGAAAGCGTGGATTAATCCCCGCTCCTTTGATGGGGTGAGTTCCTACTGTAGGGGGCAATAAACTACATCTGCGGGGCCTGGCGGTGGCCTGGAAACAGCTTGGACAATCGGGCAGGGAGGAAGAGGTTATCAATAGGGCCTGTTCTTTGAATGAGATGAAACAGCGAGGGGGTTCAGCACGGGATGTGGCTCGGAGACAGGGTCGCATTAGAGGTGCGTTTATGGCCCAAGCAGGAGAGACCGGGGGCTGTCGGGGCGCGGGGGAATGCTTGCGAGGCCAGGTAGTGAGGGGGAGAGATGCGCAGGCTATTGGCAGCGGGCAGAAAGGCCATGACACACAAAATGGCTGCCACTTACGTGCATGATGGGGCCTAAAGGGGACAAGATGGCGTGGCCACTGTTTCACGATTTTCACTTTACTTTCAACAGTGGCTGTGGTGAACATAAATGAACGCCGCTTATGTATACCTAATTTTAGTCATTTTCCACAGTAGTAGTGAGTGCAGAGTAGTGAGTGCAGAGTGCAGAGTAGTGAGTGCAGAGTAGTGAGTGCAGAGTTGTGAGTGCAGAGTAGTGAGTGCAGAGTGTGAGTGCAGAGTGTGAGTGCAGAGTAGTGAGTGCAAAGTGCTGAGTAGTGAGTGCAGAGTAGTGAGTGCAGAGTAGTGAGTGCAGAGTAGTGAGTGCAGAGTTGTGAGTGCAGAGTTGTGAGTGCAGAGTAGTGAGTGCAGAGTAGTGAGTGCAGAGTCAGAGTAGTGAGTGCAGAGTTGTGAGAGCAGAGTGCAGAGTTGTGAGTGCAGAGTGCAGTGTAGTGAGTGCAGAGTAGTGAGTGCAGAGTAGTGAGTGCAGAGTGCAGAGTAGTGAGTGCAGAGTAGTGAGTGCAGAGTAGTGAGTGCAGAGTAGTGAGTGCAGAGTTGTGAGTGCAGAGTTGTGAGTGCAGAGTGCAGAGTAGTGAGTGCAGAATGCAGACTAGTGAGTGCAGAGTGCAGAGTAGTGAGTCCAGAGTAGTGAGTGCAGAGCAGTGAGTGCAGAGTGCAGAGTAGTGAGTGCAGAGTAGTGAGTGCAGAGTAGTGAGTGCAGAGTAGTGAGTGCAGAGTGCAGAGTACAGAGTAGTGAGTGCAGAGTGCAGCGTAGTGAGTGCAGAGTAGTGAGTGCAGAGTGCAGATTAGTGAGTGCAGAGTAGTGAGTGCAGAGTAGTGAGTGCAGAATCGTGAGTGCAGAGTAGTGAGTGCAGAGTGTGAGTGCAGAGTAGTGAGTGCAGAGTGCTGAGTAGTGAGTGCAGAGTAGTGAGTGCAGAGTAGTGAGTGCAGAGTAGTGAGTGCAGAGTTGTGAGTGCAGAGTTGTGAGTGCAGAGTAGTGAGTGCAGAGTAGTGAGTGCAGAGTCAGAGTAGTGAGTGCAGAGTTGTGAGTGCAGTGTGCAGAGTTGTGAGTGCAGAGTGAAGTGTAGTGAGTGCAGAGTAGTGAGTGCAGAGTGCAGAGTAGTGAGTGCAGAGTAATGAGTGCAGAGTAGTGAGTGCAGAGTAGTGAGTGCAGAGTAATGAGTGCAGAGTAGTGAGTGCAGAGTAGTGAGTGCAGAGTTGTGAGTGCAGAGTTGTGAGTGCAGAGTGCAGAGTTGTGAGTGCAGAGTGCAGAGAAGTGAGTGCAGAGTGCAGAGTTGTGAGTGCAGAGTGCAGCGTTGTGAGTGCAGAGTGCAGAATAGTGAGTGCAGAGTAGTGAGTGCAGAGTAGTGAGTGCAGAGTAGTGAGTGCAGAGTAGTGAGTGTGCAGAGTAGTGAGTGCAGAGTAGTGAGTGCAGAGTAGTGAGTGCAGAGTGCAGAGTAGTGAGTGCAGAGTGTGAAAAGGTAGGGCCGAATTCGACCAAGAACCCTTCAGTATTTGCCCGGCGTTAGCCGCCTCTCATACCATTCGAGATTACCAAACAAAGAGGCAGGCGCTGGAGACAGAAGGCAGGAAACAGGAGTTTATTCCGACGGAGCAGAACACGTCAAATCAGACAACAGGGTATCTTCTCGAGGTGCTCTAACCGCATCTCTGAGGCCTGGCCTCTTATACACAGGTTTATGGCTTTATTACATACACTGCATCCGTAATGTTTCTTTGAAGGACAGTGTTAGACGGGGACCTGGAGGGTCGGCCGAGCACAGTGATCGCACAGACAGGTAACTTCCCCCCCACAGATGGACACCACACAAAGATTAGGGTAACACCTTTTATAGGCACTTCTGGTAGTAGAGTGGTACGATACAAGGCGATCAGGACACGATGATCCTCTCAATTCTAGTCTCTAGTAAGGGAAGGGGGTAGCGGGACAGTCTTGGTACCCACGGGTACGGGTGTGTAACGGTGATAGCTCACAATCCTCGAGCTCGGTGTTCGGATGGGTCAGACCGCGGCAGCGCCGGCAGGTCCCGAAGAGGTCGTAGGTGGCAACGGGCCGCGGCAGCGCCAGCAGGTCCCAACGAGGATGAAGGTTACAACGGGCCGCGGCAGCGCCAGCAGGTCCCACGAGAATGCAGGGTGCAACGGGCCGCGGCAGCGCCAGCAGGTCCCACGAGGATGAAGGTTACTACGGGCCGCGGCAGCGCCAGCAGGTCCCACGAGAAGGCAGGTTGCAGAGGGCCGCGGCAGCGCCAGCAGGTCCCACGAGGATGAAGGTTGCAGAGGGCCGCGGCAGCGCCAGCAGGTCCCACGAGGATGAAGGTTGCAGAGGGCCGCGGCAGCGCCAGCAGGTCCCACGAGGATGAAGGTTGCAGAGGGCCGCGGCAGCGCCAGCAGGCAGGACAAGAGTTCACAAGGCAGGGCTGTGGCAGCGCCAACAGTCCGTCAAGGATGAGTTCGTCGCGGTGTCTCTCGACTCCAGGATACAACTGCCTTCCTGTCCTGGGGTTGCCTCAGTTATAGGTCTGGCGCCCTTTGATGTCCGGACCCTCGCTCTTGGAGGTCGGGAGGTCTGGGATGAGGGAGTCCAGACACCCAGCAGGGGGGTGGAGCCAGCGCCCGTGGAGGCTGGGGGTGCTCGGCACCTGGCGGGGGAGAGCCATCGACACTTCGTACTCCCATTGACCTGCCAAGTGGGCCGTTCACCTCCTGGGTGGAGGGTGGTGCCGGGATGTCGGGGCCTGGCCAGGCCCAGGGTTGGGGTCGGGCTGAGGCCGCGCGGCCGCGTGGTGCCGTGTCCAAGATGGCGGCTGGGCCGGGCAATGGTGCTGACGGTGGCCCGGGCCCTGTCCTGCGGGGAGGGAGCGAGCCCTTCATGTGGCCTGTCCAACATGCGTCCCCCCAGCTGAAGGCGGGGAGAGTCACCCATCTCCTTGGGGACTTTCCTCGTCGAGGCGGAAAAAGCGGGACAGGCCATCCGCGTTGGCGTGGTCTTGGCCAGGGCGATGTTCCACAGTGAAGTCCATCCCCTGCAGGGAGATGGACCATCGCAATAGTTTGGGGTTCTCCCCCCGCATCTGCATGAGCCATTGCAGGGGCCGATGGTCCGTCTGTACCCGAAAATGGGTTCCGAAGAGGTACGGCCGGAGCTTCTTGAGGGCCCATACCACCGCGAAGGCCTCTCGCTCAATGGTGCTCCAGCGCTGTTCTCGGGGCAGTAGGCGTCTGCTGATGAAGGCCACTGGTTGGTCCACTCCTTCGGCGTTCAGTTGGGAGAGGACGGCCCCAATATCATGGTCGGAGGCATCGGTCTGCACGATGAACTCGCGGCTGTAGTCGGGGGCCTGGAGCACCGGAGCGGTGCACATGGCGGCCTTCAGCGTCTCGAAGGCTGCTTGACAGTCGGGAGTCCAGTTGACTCTTTTTGGGTGGTTCTTAGACGTGAGCTCCGTGAGGGGCCCCACAATGCTGCCATAGTCCCTTACAAACCGCCGGTAGTATCCGGTGAGCCCCAGGAAGGCTCGGACCTCGGTTTGTGTCTCGGGGGGTTGCCAGGACTGAATGGCAGCTACCTTGATTTGGAGGGGGGCCACCAGACCGCTCCCCACTTGGTGTCCGAGGTAGGTCACGGACCCCTGGCCGATTTGGCACTTGCTGGCCTTTATGGTGAGGCCGGCCTGTTGGAGGGCCTGCAGGACCTCTCTGAGGTGGTGGAGGTGATCCGTCCAGTGGCGGCTGTATACCGCGATGTCGTCCAGGTAGGCGGCGTTGAATTCTTCGAGGCCCGCCAATACCTGGTTCACCAGTCTTTGAAAAGTGGCTGGAGCGTTCTTCATGCCGAAGGGCATCACTCTGAAATGGTAGTGCCCATCCGGGGTGGAGAAAGCGGAACGTTCTTGAGCTCTGGGGGTGAGGCCGATCTGCCAGTAGCCCGCTGTCAGGTCGAAGATGCTTAGGTAGCGGGCTGCCCCCATGCGGTCGACTAGTTCATCTGCTCGGGGGATAGGGTGAGCGTCGGTTCGGGTGACCGCGTTCAGACCCCGATAGTCAATGCAGAACCGGAGTTCAGGGGTGGTGCCCGGGGCCGCGGCCTTGGGGACCAGGACGACCGGGCTGGCCCAGGGACTGTCCGAAGGTTCGATGACTCCGAGGGCGAGCATCTTGGAGACTTCTTCTTGGATGCATGTACGTACCCGATCCGGTACTCGGTACGGCCGGTGTCGGACAGGAGGACTGTCCCCCGTGTCCACGTCGTGCAGGCACCAGGAGGTGACTCCGGGTGCGAGAGAGAACAGGTTTGCGAACGGCAGCAGGAGGGCCCGGCAATCTTGACGCTGCTCTGGGGTCAGGGCCTCGGAGAGTCGGACCCCGTCCACCGAACCATCTCTTTCCCGGGTCCTCAGTAGGTCAGGGAGGGGCTCGGAGTCTCCTTCTGCGCCACTGTCGGTAGCCATCAGCAGGCTGAGCTCTGATCGCACGAAGTGGGGTTTGAGTCGGTTGGCGTGGAGGACCCGGAGGGGGTTCCGGGGGGACTCCAGGTCGACGAGATAAGTGACGGGGCTCCTGCGCTCGATCACCTTGAAGGGCCCCGTCCATTTGTCCTGCAAGGCACACGGTTCGATGGGGGACATCACCCATACCTGCTGACCCGGTTCAAACTCGATGGAGGAGACATGTTGGTCGTACCACTTCTTCATGTCCTCTTGACTGGCCTCCAGATTGGCTTTAGCGATCTCCCTGAATTTCCGGGTCTGATTACGGAGGGTCAGGAGGTATTTGTAGACGTCCGGAAGGGTCTTTAGGGGGGCCATTTCCCATTCCTCCTTCACTAGGCTGAGAGGCCCGCGAACGGGGTGTCCGTACAGGAGTTCGAAGGGGCTGAAGCCGAGGGACTTCTGGGGGACTTCTCGGTAGGCGAAGAGGAGGCACGGTAGTAGCACGTCCCACTGGCGGCGTAGGGGTTCTTCCAGCCCCATGATCATCCCCTTGAGGGTGCGGTTGAACCGCTCGACCAGTCCGTTCCCCTGGGGGTGATAGGGGGTGGTGAATCGGTAAGTGACTCCGCACTGCTGCCAGAGGGATTTCATATACTTTGAAATAAAGTTCGTACCCCTGTCGCTGACGACTTCCCGGGGGAAGCCCACTCGAGAGAAGATCCCCATCAAGGCTCGACCCACTACTGGGGCTGTTATCGTACGAAGGGGGACCGCCTCAGGATAGCGGGTAGCGTGATCCACCAGGACCAGGATGAAGCGATGTCCCTGTGCTGTTCGGGGGTCCAGGGGCCCCACAATGTCTATTCCCACCCTTTCGAACGGGGTGGTCACCACGGGGAATGGTTGTAGGGGTGCCTTGAGTTTGCGGCCGCTCTTCCCACTGGCCTGGCAGGTCGGGCAGGACCGGCAATGGTTGGATACGTCATTTCTCATTTTGGGCCAAAAAAAGTGAGTCACCAGGCGGTGGTAGGTCTTGTCTTGGCCCAGGTGCCCGGCCAGGGGGACATCATGGGCTAGGTTCAACAGGAAGTCTCTGAAGTGGAGGGGCACCACCAGCACTCGCCCGGCCCCCAGTTCTGCGATTTTCTGTTCGCTGTACAAGAGATCATTGTCCCAATAAACCCAGTGGGCCCCGGTGGTGTCTCCTTGGCCCTGGGCGAGCGCTTGCTGTCGCAATCCCTCGAGGGAGGGGCAGGTCTTTTGCTCCTGCCGGAATTGTTCCTGGGTGGGCCCCCCTTCTTGACGCCACTGAGCCAGGTCGGGAAGCTCGGGGGGCTGTGTGGACCCCTCTGGGGTGGGGTCCGGGTGGTCGGTCTGGAGGAAGTCTTCTTCTGGAGTGATCGAGGGCGGAGGTGCTGCCCATTCTGGTCCTTCTGGTCTAGGGATGGTGCGGGTGGCCATGGACCGGGTGGTTACGCACGCCCAGTCCGGGAGACCCAACATCCCCAGATGCTCTCTTCTTTCCACAGCGGCCCACGGGGAGCTCTCGAGATCGTTCCCCAGGAGGCAGTCTACGGGGGCATCGTCACGGACAGTTACTTTCAGCATGCCGGACACTCCTCCCCATTCGAAGGGGACGCAGGCCATCCGACACAGGCTCTCCGAGTTATCTGCCGATCGGACGGGGCAAAGTACGTTTGGTAGGATTTGTTCTGGGGTCACCAGGTGACAGCGGACGGCCGTCACACTGGCCCCGGTGTCACGCAGGGCCTCGGCCTTGCGCCCATTGATGCTCACCCATTGGCTGTACTTCCGAGTGTTGGCGGGCAGGGGAGTCCGCGGGACCATGTCTCTTCCTCCTAGGCATGCCAGGGTCATGGCGGCGGGTTCCCACTCGAACTGCTCCGACTCATAGGTCTCCGTGTCTTCGGAGACTTGTTCTTCTCCCAGGGCGGCGGCCGCCATCTGGCGGGGCCCGGGGGCCTGGTTCTTCGGGCAGGTCGGGTCACTGGCATAGTGGCCGACTCGCTGGCATCGATGACACGTCACGTTAGCTCGGAACCCCGGGCGCATCGGGGGGTTTCCCCGGCCTGCTGGGGCCGGGGTGGCGTTAGTGGGTGCGGCCGGGGCGGCGTCTCTGCCCCGGCCCGGGCCTCCTCCTCCTCCTCGGGGACGATGGTGACCTTGGTTGGTTCTGTTCTGCTCATTTGGCCCACTCCGGGCCACTCAGGTGCTCTCCCACCGGTCAGCCTCGGTGGCGAGCTGCCGGGGTTCAGTCAATTTACTGTCGAGGAGGTGCTGCCTGAGCTCGACAAAGCAGTTGTTGGAGAGGTGCTCCCACACAATGAGATTGAAGAGTTGTTCGTAAGTGGTTACGTTGTTACCCTTGATCCACCCCTCGAAGGCTCGGCTGAAATAGTTCACGTATTCCAACCACGTCGTACCTGGGATCCGGGTGCAGTTGCGGAACCTCTGGCGGTACATTTCGGGTGTAAGTCCATATCGACTGAGGAGGGCGGCCTTCATGTGGTCATAGGACGTCATTTGATGGTCCGGAAGCTGCAGCAGGGCATCACGACCCTCGTTGACGAATCTCCCCCATAGACCGGCTCCCCAGTCACTTCGAGCGACCCGGTGGGCGGTCATGGCAATCTCATAGGCCTTGAACCACTGCTGTATGTCGTCGTTCCGGTGATATTCTCGGACCACATCCCTGGGGATGTGGACCTTCTGCTCGGTAGGACCCGGGGAGTGCGGTTGCTCGGGCACCCCTAGGTTTTTGTTCAGTTTGCGTATTTCTATCTCCGCTAGTTTGCACTCGTGCTCGTATGCCAGTCTTTTTTCTTCGAGGTCTCTCTGTCTCTGTTTTTCCTCTCGCTCTTCTCTGAGCCGTAAGTGTTCTAAGTTTATTTTTTGTTCCGCCAGTTTCAATTCTCCGTCTAATCTGAGTCGTGCCAAGTCTAACTCGTGTAATCTATTTTTTTCCCGCTCTTGGATCTCTTCATGGGAGGGGCCTGTTCTCCGTTCCTCCGTCCGGGTGGTGTTGACTTCCGGGGCTGCGGGGTCCCGGGGGGTTGCGGTATTTGTCTCTGTCCAGGCCTCTAGGGCGTTTTTGAAGTCTTCTTTTGTGCTTAGCCCGGTGGTAGCAATGCCTAAGTCCATGCAAAATTGTTTGAGCTCTCGGTGGTTGTATTCTTCCAGCTTTTCCATCTGGAACTTCTCCGCCGATCCGCTCTCTTTGGTCGTCATTGTGGTTTTAGTCGTAGGGTGAGTTACTGTCTGTACGGTACGCGTTGGTTCGGATCGCGCCGCTAGCCACCAATGTTAGACGGGGACCTGGAGGGTCGGCCGAGCACAGTGATCGCACAGACAGGTAACTTCCCCCCCACAGATGGACACCACACAAAGATTAGGGTAACACCTTTTATAGGCACTTCTGGTAGTAGAGTGGTACGATACAAGGCGATCAGGACACGATGATCCTCTCAATTCTAGTCTCTAGTAAGGGAAGGGGGTAGCGGGACAGTCTTGGTACCCACGGGTACGGGTGTGTAACGGTGATAGCTCACAATCCTCGAGCTCGGTGTTCGGATGGGTCAGACCGCGGCAGCGCCGGCAGGTCCCGAAGAGGTCGTAGGTGGCAACGGGCCGCGGCAGCGCCAGCAGGTCCCAACGAGGATGAAGGTTACAACGGGCCGCGGCAGCGCCAGCAGGTCCCACGAGAATGCAGGGTGCAACGGGCCGCGGCAGCGCCAGCAGGTCCCACGAGGATGAAGGTTACTACGGGCCGCGGCAGCGCCAGCAGGTCCCACGAGAAGGCAGGTTGCAGAGGGCCGCGGCAGCGCCAGCAGGTCCCACGAGGATGAAGGTTGCAGAGGGCCGCGGCAGCGCCAGCAGGTCCCACGAGGATGAAGGTTGCAGAGGGCCGCGGCAGCGCCAGCAGGTCCCACGAGGATGAAGGTTGCAGAGGGCCGCGGCAGCGCCAGCAGGCAGGACAAGAGTTCACAAGGCAGGGCTGTGGCAGCGCCAACAGTCCGTCAAGGATGAGTTTGTCGCGGTGTCTCTCGACTCCAGGATACAACTGCCTTCCTGTCCTGGGGTTGCCTCAGTTATAGGTCTGGCGCCCTTTGATGTCCGGACCCTCGCTCTTGGAGGTCGGGAGGTCTGGGATGAGGGAGTCCAGACACCCAGCAGGGGGGTGGAGCCAGCGCCCGGGGAGGCTGGGGGTGCTCGGCACCTGGCGGGGGAGAGCCATCGACACTTCGTACTCCCATTGACCTGCCAAGTGGGCCGTTCACCTCCTGGGTGGAGGGTGGTGCCGGGATGTCGGGGCCTGGCCAGGCCCAGGGTTGGGGTCGGGCTGAGGCCGCGCGGCCGCGTGGTGCCGTGTCCAAGATGGCGGCTGGGCCGGGCAATGGTGCTGACGGTGGCCCGGGCCCTGTCCTGCGGGGAGGGAGCGAGCCCTTCATGTGGCCTGTCCAACAGACAGAAAAGACATCCTCGGAATCCCCGGTCCAGGCCCGTTCCCACACACATCTACAGTAGAGTTCCCACCCCGATCTCAGCATGTGGTGGTTATCGTGCAGCTGGACATTCCGCTGGGAACGGGGATGTGTGTGATCAGTCGGATCTTCGGGGTGCGAAAGCGTTGATTAATCCCCGCTCCTTTGATGGGGTGAGTTCCTACTGTAGGGGGCAATAAACTACATATGCGGGGCCTGGCGGTGGCCTGGGAACAGCTTGGACAATCGGGCAGGGAGGAAGAGGTTATCAATAGGGCCTGTTCTTTGAATGAGATGAAACAGCGAGGGGGTTCAGCACGGGATGTGGCTCGGAGACAGGGTCGCATTAGAGGTGCGTTTATGGCCCAAGCAGGAGAGACCGGGGGCTGTCGGGGCGCGGGGGAATGCTTGCGAGGCCAGGTAGTGAGGGGGAGAGACGCGCAGGCTATTGGCAGCGGGCAGAGAGGCCATGACACACAAAATGGCTGCCACTTACGTGCATGATGGGGCCTAAAGGGGACAAGATGGCGTGGCCACTGTTTCACGATTTTCACTTTACTTTCAACAGTGGCTGTGGTGAACATAAATGAACGCCGCTTATGTATACCTAATTTTAGTCATTTTCCACAGTAGTAGTGAGTGCAGAGTAGTGAGTGCAGAGTGCAGAGTAGTGAGTGCAGAGTAGTGAGTGCAGAGTTGTGAGTGCAGAGTAGTGAGTGCAGAGTGTGAGTGCAGAGTGTGAGTGCAGAGTAGTGAGTGCAGAGTGCTGAGTAGTGAGTGCAGAGTAGTGAGTGCAGAGTAGTGAGTGCAGAGTAGTGAGTGTGTAGAGTAGTGAGTGCAGAGTAGTGAGTGCAGAGTAGTGAGTGCAGAGTTGTGAGTGCAGAGTTGTGAGTGCAGAGTAGTGAGTGCAGAGTAGTGAGTGCAGAGTCAGAGTAGTGAGTGCAGAGTTGTGAGAGCAGAGTGCAGAGTTGTGAGTGCAGAGTGCAGTGTAGTGAGTGCAGAGTAGTGAGTGCAGAGTAGTGAGTGCAGAGTGCAGAGTAGTGAGTGCAGAGTAGTGAGTGCAGAGTAGTGAGTGCAGAGTAGTGAGTGCAGAGTAGTGAGTGTGCAGAGTAGTGAGTGCAGAGTAGTGAGTGCAGAGTAGTGAGTGCAGAGTGCAGAGTAGTGAGTGCAGAGTGTGAAAAGGTAGGGCCGAATTCGACCAAGAACCCTTCAGTATTTGCCCGGCGTTAGCCGCCTCTCATACCATTCGAGATTACCAAACAAAGAGGCAGGCGCTGGAGACAGAAGGCAGGAAACAGGAGTTTATTCCGACGGAGCAGAACACGTCAAATCAGACAACAGGGTATCTTCTCGAGGTGCTCTAACCGCATCTCTGAGGCCTGGCCTCTTTTACACAGGTTTATGGCTTTATTACATACACTGCATCCGTAATGTTTCTTTGAAGGACAGAAAAGACATCCTCGGAATCCCCGGTCCAGGCCCGTTCCCACACACATCTACAGTAGAGTTCCCACCCCGATCTCAGCATGTGGTGGTTATCGCGCAGCTGGACATTCCGCTGGGAACGGGGATGTGTGTGATCAGTCGGATCTTCGGGGTGCGAAAGCGTTGATTAATCCCCGCTCCTTTGATGGGGTGAGTTCCTACTGTAGGGGGCAATAAACTACATCTGCGGGGCCTGGCGGTGGCCTGGGAACAGCTTGGACAATCGGGCAGGGAGGAAGAGGTTATCAATAGGGCCTGTTCTTTGAATGAGATGAAACAGCGAGGGGGTTCAGCACGGGATGTGGCTCGGAGACAGGGTCGCATTAGAGGTGCGTTTATGGCCCAAGCAGGAGAGACCGGGGGCTGTCGGGGCGCGGGGGAATGCTTGCGAGGCCAGGTAGTGAGGGGGAGAGACGCGCAGGCTATTGGCAGCGGGCAGAGAGGCCATGACACACAAAATGGCTGCCACTTACGTGCATGATGGGGCCTAAAGGGGACAAGATGGCGTGGCCACTGTTTCACGATTTTCTCTTTACTTTCAACAGTGGCTGTGGTGAACATAAATGAACGCCCCTTATGTATACCTAATTTTAGTCATTTTCCACAGTAGTAGTGAGTGCAGAGTAGTGAGTGCAGAGTGCAGAGTAGTGAGTGCAGAGTAGTGAGTGCAGAGTTGTGAGTGCAGAGTAGTGAGTGCAGTGTGAGTGCAGAGTGTGAGTGCAGAGTAGTGAGTGCAGAGTGCAGAGTAGTGAGTGCAGAGTAGTGAGTGCAGAGTAGTGAGTGTGTAGAGTAGTGAGTGCAGAGTAGTGAGTGCAGAGTAGTGAGTGCAGAGTTGTGAGTGCAGAGTTGTGAGTGCAGAGTAGTGAGTGCAGAGTAGTGAGTGCAGAGTCAGAGTAGTGAGTGCAGAGTTGTGAGTGCAGAGTAGTGAGTGCAGAGTGTGAGTGCAGAGTGTGAGTGCTGAGTAGTAAGTGCAGAGTGTGAGTGCTGAGTAGTGAGTGCAGAGTAGTAAGTGCAGAGTGCAGAGTAGTGAGTGCAGAGTAGTGAGTGCAGAGTGCAGAGTAGTGAGTGCAGAGTGCCGAGTAGTGAGTGCAGAGTAGTGAGTGCAGAGTAGTGAGGGCAGAGTAGTGAGTGCAGAGTAGTGAGTGCAGAGTAGTGAGTGCAGAGTGCAGAAAAGTGAGTGCAGAGTGCCGAGTAGTGAGTGCAGAGTGCAGAATAGTGAGTGCAGAGTGCAGAGTAGTGAGTGCAGAGTGCAGAGTAGTGAGTGCAGAGTAGTGAGTGCAGAGTGCAGAGTAGTGAGTGCAGAATGCAGAGTAGTGAGTGCAGAGTGCAGAGTAGTGAGTGCAGAGTGCAGAGTAGTGAGTGCAGAATGCAGAGTAGTGTGTGCAGAGTGCAGAGTAGTGTGTGCAGAGTGCAGAGTAGTGAGTGCAGAGTAGTGAGTGCAGAGTGCAGAGTAGTGAGTGCAGAGTGCAGAGTAGTGAGTGCAGAGTAGTGAGTGCAGAGTGCAGAGTAGTGAGTGCAGAGTAGTGAGTGCAGAGTGCAGAGTAGTGAGTGCAGAGTAGTGAGTGCAGAGTAGTGAGTGCAGAGTAGTGAGTGCAGAGTACTGAGTGCAGAGTACTGAGTGCAGAGTGTGAGTGCAGAGTGTGAGTGCAGAGTGTGAGTGCAGAGTAGTGAGTGCAGAGTGCAGAGTAGTGAGTGCAGAGTAGTGAGTGCAGAGTAGTGAGTGCAGAGTAGTGAGTGCAGAGTAGTGAGTGTGTAGAGTAGTGAGTGCAGAGTAGTGAGTGCAGAGTAGTGAGTGCAGAGTAGTGAGTGTGTAGAGTAGTGAGTGCAGAGTAGTGAGTGCAGAGTAGTGAGTGCAGAGTTGTGAGTGCAGAGTTGTGAGTGCAGAGTTGTGAGTGCAGAGTTGTGAGTGCAGAGTTGTGAGTGCAGAGTAGTGAGTGCAGAGTAGTGAGTGCAGAGTCAGAGTAGTGAGTGCAGAGTTGTGAGTGCAGAGTGCAGAGTAGTGAGTGCAGAGTAATGAGTGCAGAGTAGTGAGTGCAGAGTAGTGAGTGCAGAGTGCAGAGTAGTGAGTGCAGAGTGCAGAGTAGTGAGTGCAGAATGCAGAGTAGTGAGTGCAGAGTGCAGAGTAGTGAGTGCAGAGTGCAGAGTAGTGAGTGCAGAATGCAGACTAGTGAGTGCAGAGTGCAGAGTAGTGAGTGCAGAGTAGTGAGTGCAGAGTAGTGAGTGCAGAGCAGTGAGTGCAGAGTAGTGAGTGCAGAGTAGTGAGTGCAGAGTAGTAAGTGCAGAGTAGTGAGTGCAGAGTAGTGAGTGCAGAGTGCAGAGTAGTGAGTTCAGAGTGCAGCGTAGTGAGTGCAGAGTAGTGAGTGCAGAGTGCAGATTAGTGAGTGCACATTAGTGAGTGCAGAGTAGTGAGTGCAGAGTCGTGAGTGCAGAGTAGTGAGTGCAGAGTGTGAGTGCAGAGTGTGAGTGCAGAGTAGTGAGTGCAGAGTGCTGAGTATTGAGTGCAGAGTAGTGAGTGCAGAGTAGTGAGTGCAGAGTAGTGAGTGTGTAGAGTAGTGAGTGCAGAGTAGTGAGTGCAGAGTAGTGAGTGCAGAGTAGTGAGTGCAGAGTAGTGAGTGCAGAGTTGTGAGTGCAGAGTTGTGAGTGCAGAGTAGTGAGTGCAGAGTAGTGAGTGCAGAGTCAGAGTAGTGAGTGCAGAGTTGTGAGTGCAGTGTGCAGAGTAGTGAGTGCAGAGTGCATTGTAGTGAGTGCAGAGTAGTGAGTGCAGAGTGCAGAGTAGTGAGTGCAGAGTAATGAGTGCAGAGTAGTGAGTGCAGAGTAGTGAGTGCAGAGTTGTGAGTGCAGAGTTGTGAGTGCAGAGTGCAGAGAAGTGAGTGCAGAGTGCAGAGTTGTGAGTGCAGAGTGCAGAGTTGTGAGTGCAGAGTGCAGAATAGTGAGTGCAGAGTAATGAGTGCAGAGTAGTGAGTGCAGAGTAGTGAGTGTGCAGAGTAGTGAGTGCAGAGTAGTGAGTGCAGAGTAGTGAGTGCAGAGTGCAGAGTAGTGAGTGCAGAGTGTTAAAAAGTAGGGCCGAATTCGACCAAGAACCCTTCAGTATTTGCCCGGCGTTAGCCGCCTCTCATACCATTCGAGATTACCAAACAAAGAGGCAGGCGCTGGAGACAGAAGGCAGGAAACAGGAGTTTATTCCGACGGAGCAGAACACGTCAAATCAGACAACAGGGTATCTTCTCGAGGTGCTCTAACCGCATCTCTGAGGCCTGGCCTCTTATACACAGGTTTATGGCTTTATTACATACACTGCATCCGTAATGTTTCTTTGAAGGACAGAAAAGACATCCTCGGAATCCCCGGTCCAGGCCCGTTCCCACACACATCTACAGTAGAGTTCCCACCCCGATCTCAGCATGTGGTGGTTATCGCGCAGCTGGACATTCCGCTGGGAACGGGGATGTGTGTGATCAGTCGGATCTTCGGGGTGCGAAAGCGTGGATTAATCCCCGCTCCTTTGATGGGGTGAGTTCCTACTGTAGGGGGCAATAAACTACATCTGCGGGGCCTGGCGGTGGCCTGGAAACAGCTTGGACAATCGGGCAGGGAGGAAGAGGTTATCAATAGGGCCTGTTCTTTGAATGAGATGAAACAGCGAGGGGGTTCAGCACGGGATGTGGCTCGGAGACAGGGTCGCATTAGAGGTGCGTTTATGGCCCAAGCAGGAGAGACCGGGGGCTGTCGGGGCGCGGGGGAATGCTTGCGAGGCCAGGTAGTGAGGGGGAGAGACGTGCAGGCTATTGGCAGCGGGCAGAGAGGCCATGACACACAAAATGGCTGCCACTTACGTGCATGATGGGGCCTAAAGGGGACAAGATGGCGTGGCCACTGTTTCACGATTTTCACTTTACTTTCAACAGTGGCTGTGGTGAACATAAATGAACGCCGCTTATGTATACCTAATTTTAGTCATTTTCCACAGTAGTAGTGAGTGCAGAGTAGTGAGTGCAGAGTGCAGAGTAGTGAGTGCAGAGTAGTGAGTGCAGAGTTGTGAGTGCAGAGTAGTGAGTGCAGAGTGTGAGTGCAGAGTGTGAGTGCAGAGTAGTGAGTGCAAAGTGCTGAGTAGTGAGTGCAGAGTAGTGAGTGCAGAGTAGTGAGTGCAGAGTAGTGAGTGCAGAGTAGTGAGTGCAGAGTTGTGAGTGCAGAGTTGTGAGTGCAGAGTAGTGAGTGCAGAGTAGTGAGTGCAGAGTCAGAGTAGTGAGTGCAGAGTTGTGAGAGCAGAGTGCAGAGTTGTGAGTGCAGAGTGCAGTGTAGTGAGTGCAGAGTAGTGAGTGCAGAGTAGTGAGTGCAGAGTGCAGAGTAGTGAGTGCAGAGTAGTGAGTGCAGAGTAGTGAGTGCAGAGTTGTGAGTGCAGAGTTGTGAGTGCAGAGTGCAGAGTAGTGAGTGCAGAATGCAGACTAGTGAGTGCAGAGTGCAGAGTAGTGAGTGCAGAGTAGTGAGTGCAGAGCAGTGAGTGCAGAGTGCAGAGTAGTGAGTGCAGAGTAGTGAGTGCAGAGTAGTGAGTGCAGAGTAGTGAGTGCAGAGTGCAGAGTGCAGAGTAGTGAGTGCAGAGTGCAGCGTAGTGAGTGCAGAGTAGTGAGTGCAGAGTGCAGATTAGTGAGTGCAGAGTAGTGAGTGCAGAGTAGTGAGTGCAGAATCGTGAGTGCAGAGTAGTGAGTGCAGAGTGTGAGTGCAGAGTAGTGAGTGCAGAGTGCTGAGTAGTGAGTGCAGAGTAGTGAGTGCAGAGTAGTGAGTGCAGAGTAGTGAGTGTGTAGAGTAGTGAGTGCAGAGTAGTGAGTGCAGAGTAGTGAGTGCAGAGTAGTGAGTGCAGAGTAGTGAGTGCAGAGTTGTGAGTGCAGAGTTGTGAGTGCAGAGTAGTGAGTGCAGAGTAGTGAGTGCAGAGTCAGAGTAGTGAGTGCAGAGTTGTGAGTGCAGTGTGCAGAGTTGTGAGTGCAGAGTGAAGTGTAGTGAGTGCAGAGTAGTGAGTGCAGAGTGCAGAGTAGTGAGTGCAGAGTAATGAGTGCAGAGTAGTGAGTGCAGAGTAGTGAGTGCAGAGTAATGAGTGCAGAGTAGTGAGTGCAGAGTAGTGAGTGCAGAGTTGTGAGTGCAGAGTTGTGAGTGCAGAGTGCAGAGAAGTGAGTGCAGAGTGCAGAGTTGTGAGTGCAGAGTGCAGCGTTGTGAGTGCAGAGTGCAGAATAGTGAGTGCAGAGTAGTGAGTGCAGAGTAGTGAGTGCAGAGTAGTGAGTGCAGAGTAGTGAGTGCAGAGTAGTGAGTGCAGAGTAGTGAGTGTGCAGAGTAGTGAGTGTGCAGAGTAGTGAGTGCAGAGTAGTGAGTGCAGAGTGGTGAGTGCAGAGTGCAGAGTAGTGAGTGCAGAGTGTGAAAAGGTAGGGCCGAATTCGACCAAGAACCCTTCAGTATTTGCCCGGCGTTAGCCGCCTCTCATACCATTCGAGATTACCAAACAAAGAGGCAGGCGCTGGAGACAGAAGGCAGGAAACAGGAGTTTATTCCGACGGAGCAGAACACGTCAAATCAGACAACAGGGTATCTTCTCGAGGTGCTCTAACCGCATCTCTGAGGCCTGGCCTCTTATACACAGGTTTATGGCTTTATTACATACACTGCATCCGTAATGTTTCTTTGAAGGACAGAAAAGACATCCTCGGAATCCCCGGTCCAGGCCCGTTCCCACACACATCTACAGTAGAGTTCCCACCCCGATCTCAACATGTGGTGGTTATCGTGCAGCTGGACATTCCGCTGGGAACGGGGATGTGTGTGATCAGTCGGATCTTCGGGGTGCGAAAGCGTTGATTAATCCCCGCTCCTTTGATGGGGTGAGTTCCTACTGTAGGGGGCAATAAACTACATCTGCGGGGCCTGGCGGTGGCCTGGGAACAGCTTGGACAATCGGGCAGGGAGGAAGAGGTTATCAATAGGGCCTGTTCTTTGAATGAGATGAAACAGCGAGGGGGTTCAGCACGGGATGTGGCTCGGAGACAGGGTCGCATTAGAGGTGCGTTTATGGCCCAAGCAGGAGAGACCGGGGGCTGTCGGGGCGCGGGGGAATGCTTGCGAGGCCAGGTAGTGAGGGGGAGAGACGCGCAGGCTATTGGCAGCGGGCAGAGAGGCCATGACACACAAAATGGCTGCCACTTACGTGCCTGATGGGGCCTAAAGGGGACAAGATGGCGTGGCCACTGTTTCACGATTTTCATTTTACTTTCAACAGTGGCTGTGGTGAACATAAATGAACGCCGCTTATGTATACCTAATTTTAGTCATTTTCCACAGTAGTAGTGAGTGCAGAGTAGTGAGTGCAGAGTGCAGAGTAGTGAGTGCAGAGTAGTGAGTGCAGAGTTGTGAGTGCAGAGTAGTGAGTGCAGAGTGTGAGTGCAGAGTGTGAGTGCAGAGTAGTGAGTGCAGAGTGCTGAGTAGTGAGTGCAGAGTAGTGAGTGCAGAGTAGTGAGTGCAGAGTAGTGAGTGTGTAGAGTAGTGAGTGCAGAGTAGTGAGTGCAGAGTAGTGAGTGCAGAGTTGTGAGTGCAGAGTTGTGAGTGCAGAGTAGTGAGTGCAGAGTAGTGAGTGCAGAGTCAGAGTAGTGAGTGCAGAGTTGTGAGAGCAGAGTGCAGAGTTGTGAGTGCAGAGTGCAGTGTAGTGAGTGCAGAGTAGTGAGTGCAGAGTAGTGAGTGCAGAGTGCAGAGTAGTGAGTGCAGAGTAGTGAGTGCAGAGTAGTGAGTGCAGAGTAGTGAGTGCAGAGTAGTGAGTGTGCAGAGTAGTGAGTGCAGAGTAGTGAGTGCAGAGTAGTGAGTGCAGAGTGCAGAGTAGTGAGTGCAGAGTGTGAAAAGGTAGGGCCGAATTCGACCAAGAACCCTTCAGTATTTGCCCGGCGTTAGCCGCCTCTCATACCATTCGAGATTACCAAACAAAGAGGCAGGCGCTGGAGACAGAAGGCAGGAAACAGGAGTTTATTCCGACGGAGCAGAACACGTCAAATCAGACAACAGGGTATCTTCTCGAGGTGCTCTAACCGCATCTCTGAGGCCTGGCCTCTTTTACACAGGTTTATGGCTTTATTACATACACTGCATCCGTAATGTTTCTTTGAAGGACAGAAAAGACATCCTCGGAATCCCCGGTCCAGGCCCGTTCCCACACACATCTACAGTAGAGTTCCCACCCCGATCTCAGCATGTGGTGGTTATCGCGCAGCTGGACATTCCGCTGGGAACGGGGATGTGTGTGATCAGTCGGATCTTCGGGGTGCGAAAGCGTTGATTAATCCCCGCTCCTTTGAAGGGGTGAGTTCCTACTGTAGGGGGCAATAAACTACATCTGCGGGGCCTGGCGGTGGCCTGGGAACAGCTTGGACAATCGGGCAGGGAGGAAGAGGTTATCAATAGGGCCTGTTCTTTGAATGAGATGAAACAGCAAGGGGGTTCAGCACGGGATGTGGCTCGGAGGCAGGGTCGCATTAGAGGTGCGTTTATGGCCCAAGCAGGAGAGACCGGGGGCTGTCGGGGCGCGGGGGAATGCTTGCGAGGCCAGGTAGTGAGGGGGAGAGACGCGCAGGCTATTGGCAGCGGGCAGAGAGGCCATGACACACAAAATGGCTGCCACTTACGTGCATGATGGGGCCTAAAGGGGACAAGATGGCGTGGCCACTGTTTCACGATTTTCACTTTACTTTCAACAGTGGCTGTGGTGAACATAAATGAACGCCGCTTATGTATACCTAATTTTAGTCATTTTCCACAGTAGTAGTGAGTGCAGAGTAGTGAGTGCAGAGTGCAGAGTAGTGAGTGCAGAGTAGTGAGTGCAGAGTTGTGAGTGCAGAGTAGTGAGTGCAGAGTGTGAGTGCAGAGTGTGAGTGCAGAGTAGTGAGTGCAGAGTGCTGAGTAGTGAGTGCAGAGTAGTGAGTGCAGAGTAGTGAGTGCAGAGTAGTGAGTGTGTAGAGTAGTGAGTGCAGAGTAGTGAGTGCAGAGTAGTGAGTGCAGAGTTGTGAGTGCAGAGTTGTGAGTGCAGAGTAGTGAGTGCAGAGTAGTGAGTGCAGAGTCAGAGTAGTGAGTGCAGAGTTGTGAGAGCAGAGTGCAGAGTTGTGAGTGCAGAGTGCAGTGTAGTGAGTGCAGAGTAGTGAGTGCAGAGTAGTGAGTGCAGAGTGCAGAGTAGTGAGTGCAGAGTAGTGAGTGCAGAGTAGTGAGTGCAGAGTAGTGAGTGCAGAGTAGTGAGTGTGCAGAGTAGTGAGTGCAGAGTAGTGAGTGCAGAGTAGTGAGTGCAGAGTGCAGAGTAGTGAGTGCAGAGTGTGAAAAGGTAGGGCCGAATTCGACCAAGAACCCTTCAGTATTTGCCCGGCGTTAGCCGCCTCTCATACCATTCGAGATTACCAAACAAAGAGGCAGGCGCTGGAGACAGAAGGCAGGAAACAGGAGTTTATTCCGACGGAGCAGAACACGTCAAATCAGACAACAGGGTATCTTCTCGAGGTGCTCTAACCGCATCTCTGAGGCCTGGCCTCTTTTACACAGGTTTATGGCTTTATTACATACACTGCATCCGTAATGTTTCTTTGAAGGACAGAAAAGACATCCTCGGAATCCCCGGTCCAGGCCCGTTCCCACACACATCTACAGTAGAGTTCCCACCCCGATCTCAGCATGTGGTGGTTATCGCGCAGCTGGACATTCCGCTGGGAACGGGGATGTGTGTGATCAGTCGGATCTTCGGGGTGCGAAAGCGTTGATTAATCCCCGCTCCTTTGATGGGGTGAGTTCCTACTGTAGGGGGCAATAAACTACATCTGCGGGGCCTGGCGGTGGCCTGGGAACAGCTTGGACAATCGGGCAGGGAGGAAGAGGTTATCAATAGGGCCTGTTCTTTGAATGAGATGAAACAGCGAGGGGGTTCAGCACGGGATGTGGCTCGGAGACAGGGTCGCATTAGAGGTGCGTTTATGGCCCAAGCAGGAGAGACCGGGGGCTGTCGGGGCGCGGGGGAATGCTTGCGAGGCCAGGTAGTGAGGGGGAGAGACGCGCAGGCTATTGGCAGCGGGCAGAGAGGCCATGACACACAAAATGGCTGCCACTTACGTGCATGATGGGGCCTAAAGGGGACAAGATGGCGTGGCCACTGTTTCACGATTTTCTCTTTACTTTCAACAGTGGCTGTGGTGAACATAAATGAACGCCCCTTATGTATACCTAATTTTAGTCATTTTCCACAGTAGTAGTGAGTGCAGAGTAGTGAGTGCAGAGTGCAGAGTAGTGAGTGCAGAGTAGTGAGTGCAGAGTTGTGAGTGCAGAGTAGTGAGTGCAGTGTGAGTGCAGAGTGTGAGTGCAGAGTAGTGAGTGCAGAGTGCAGAGTAGTGAGTGCAGAGTAGTGAGTGCAGAGTAGTGAGTGTGTAGAGTAGTGAGTGCAGAGTAGTGAGTGCAGAGTAGTGAGTGCAGAGTTGTGAGTGCAGAGTTGTGAGTGCAGAGTAGTGAGTGCAGAGTAGTGAGTGCAGAGTCAGAGTAGTGAGTGCAGAGTTGTGAGTGCAGAGTAGTGAGTGCAGAGTGTGAGTGCAGAGTGTGAGTGCTGAGTAGTAAGTGCAGAGTGTGAGTGCTGAGTAGTGAGTGCAGAGTAGTAAGTGCAGAGTGCAGAGTAGTGAGTGCAGAGTAGTGAGTGCAGAGTGCAGAGTAGTGAGTGCAGAGTGCCGAGTAGTGAGTGCAGAGTAGTGAGTGCAGAGTAGTGAGGGCAGAGTAGTGAGTGCAGAGTAGTGAGTGCAGAGTAGTGAGTGCAGAGTGCAGAAAAGTGAGTGCAGAGTGCCGAGTAGTGAGTGCAGAGTGCAGAATAGTGAGTGCAGAGTGCAGAGTAGTGAGTGCAGAGTGCAGAGTAGTGAGTGCAGAGTAGTGAGTGCAGAGTGCAGAGTAGTGAGTGCAGAATGCAGAGTAGTGAGTGCAGAGTGCAGAGTAGTGAGTGCAGAGTGCAGAGTAGTGAGTGCAGAATGCAGAGTAGTGTGTGCAGAGTGCAGAGTAGTGTGTGCAGAGTGCAGAGTAGTGAGTGCAGAGTAGTGAGTGCAGAGTGCAGAGTAGTGAGTGCAGAGTGCAGAGTAGTGAGTGCAGAGTAGTGAGTGCAGAGTGCAGAGTAGTGAGTGCAGAGTAGTGAGTGCAGAGTGCAGAGTAGTGAGTGCAGAGTAGTGAGTGCAGAGTAGTGAGTGCAGAGTAGTGAGTGCAGAGTACTGAGTGCAGAGTACTGAGTGCAGAGTGTGAGTGCAGAGTGTGAGTGCAGAGTGTGAGTGCAGAGTAGTGAGTGCAGAGTGCAGAGTAGTGAGTGCAGAGTAGTGAGTGCAGAGTAGTGAGTGCAGAGTAGTGAGTGCAGAGTAGTGAGTGTGTAGAGTAGTGAGTGCAGAGTAGTGAGTGCAGAGTAGTGAGTGCAGAGTAGTGAGTGTGTAGAGTAGTGAGTGCAGAGTAGTGAGTGCAGAGTAGTGAGTGCAGAGTTGTGAGTGCAGAGTTGTGAGTGCAGAGTTGTGAGTGCAGAGTTGTGAGTGCAGAGTTGTGAGTGCAGAGTAGTGAGTGCAGAGTAGTGAGTGCAGAGTCAGAGTAGTGAGTGCAGAGTTGTGAGTGCAGAGTGCAGAGTAGTGAGTGCAGAGTAATGAGTGCAGAGTAGTGAGTGCAGAGTAGTGAGTGCAGAGTGCAGAGTAGTGAGTGCAGAGTGCAGAGTAGTGAGTGCAGAATGCAGAGTAGTGAGTGCAGAGTGCAGAGTAGTGAGTGCAGAGTGCAGAGTAGTGAGTGCAGAATGCAGACTAGTGAGTGCAGAGTGCAGAGTAGTGAGTGCAGAGTAGTGAGTGCAGAGTAGTGAGTGCAGAGCAGTGAGTGCAGAGTAGTGAGTGCAGAGTAGTGAGTGCAGAGTAGTAAGTGCAGAGTAGTGAGTGCAGAGTAGTGAGTGCAGAGTGCAGAGTAGTGAGTTCAGAGTGCAGCGTAGTGAGTGCAGAGTAGTGAGTGCAGAGTGCAGATTAGTGAGTGCACATTAGTGAGTGCAGAGTAGTGAGTGCAGAGTCGTGAGTGCAGAGTAGTGAGTGCAGAGTGTGAGTGCAGAGTGTGAGTGCAGAGTAGTGAGTGCAGAGTGCTGAGTATTGAGTGCAGAGTAGTGAGTGCAGAGTAGTGAGTGCAGAGTAGTGAGTGTGTAGAGTAGTGAGTGCAGAGTAGTGAGTGCAGAGTAGTGAGTGCAGAGTAGTGAGTGCAGAGTAGTGAGTGCAGAGTTGTGAGTGCAGAGTTGTGAGTGCAGAGTAGTGAGTGCAGAGTAGTGAGTGCAGAGTCAGAGTAGTGAGTGCAGAGTTGTGAGTGCAGTGTGCAGAGTAGTGAGTGCAGAGTGCATTGTAGTGAGTGCAGAGTAGTGAGTGCAGAGTGCAGAGTAGTGAGTGCAGAGTAATGAGTGCAGAGTAGTGAGTGCAGAGTAGTGAGTGCAGAGTTGTGAGTGCAGAGTTGTGAGTGCAGAGTGCAGAGAAGTGAGTGCAGAGTGCAGAGTTGTGAGTGCAGAGTGCAGAGTTGTGAGTGCAGAGTGCAGAATAGTGAGTGCAGAGTAATGAGTGCAGAGTAGTGAGTGCAGAGTAGTGAGTGTGCAGAGTAGTGAGTGCAGAGTAGTGAGTGCAGAGTAGTGAGTGCAGAGTGCAGAGTAGTGAGTGCAGAGTGTTAAAAAGTAGGGCCGAATTCGACCAAGAACCCTTCAGTATTTGCCCGGCGTTAGCCGCCTCTCATACCATTCGAGATTACCAAACAAAGAGGCAGGCGCTGGAGACAGAAGGCAGGAAACAGGAGTTTATTCCGACGGAGCAGAACACGTCAAATCAGACAACAGGGTATCTTCTCGAGGTGCTCTAACCGCATCTCTGAGGCCTGGCCTCTTATACACAGGTTTATGGCTTTATTACATACACTGCATCCGTAATGTTTCTTTGAAGGACAGAAAAGACATCCTCGGAATCCCCGGTCCAGGCCCGTTCCCACACACATCTACAGTAGAGTTCCCACCCCGATCTCAGCATGTGGTGGTTATCGCGCAGCTGGACATTCCGCTGGGAACGGGGATGTGTGTGATCAGTCGGATCTTCGGGGTGCGAAAGCGTGGATTAATCCCCGCTCCTTTGATGGGGTGAGTTCCTACTGTAGGGGGCAATAAACTACATCTGCGGGGCCTGGCGGTGGCCTGGAAACAGCTTGGACAATCGGGCAGGGAGGAAGAGGTTATCAATAGGGCCTGTTCTTTGAATGAGATGAAACAGCGAGGGGGTTCAGCACGGGATGTGGCTCGGAGACAGGGTCGCATTAGAGGTGCGTTTATGGCCCAAGCAGGAGAGACCGGGGGCTGTCGGGGCGCGGGGGAATGCTTGCGAGGCCAGGTAGTGAGGGGGAGAGACGTGCAGGCTATTGGCAGCGGGCAGAGAGGCCATGACACACAAAATGGCTGCCACTTACGTGCATGATGGGGCCTAAAGGGGACAAGATGGCGTGGCCACTGTTTCACGATTTTCACTTTACTTTCAACAGTGGCTGTGGTGAACATAAATGAACGCCGCTTATGTATACCTAATTTTAGTCATTTTCCACAGTAGTAGTGAGTGCAGAGTAGTGAGTGCAGAGTGCAGAGTAGTGAGTGCAGAGTAGTGAGTGCAGAGTTGTGAGTGCAGAGTAGTGAGTGCAGAGTGTGAGTGCAGAGTGTGAGTGCAGAGTAGTGAGTGCAAAGTGCTGAGTAGTGAGTGCAGAGTAGTGAGTGCAGAGTAGTGAGTGCAGAGTAGTGAGTGCAGAGTAGTGAGTGCAGAGTTGTGAGTGCAGAGTTGTGAGTGCAGAGTAGTGAGTGCAGAGTAGTGAGTGCAGAGTCAGAGTAGTGAGTGCAGAGTTGTGAGAGCAGAGTGCAGAGTTGTGAGTGCAGAGTGCAGTGTAGTGAGTGCAGAGTAGTGAGTGCAGAGTAGTGAGTGCAGAGTGCAGAGTAGTGAGTGCAGAGTAGTGAGTGCAGAGTAGTGAGTGCAGAGTTGTGAGTGCAGAGTTGTGAGTGCAGAGTGCAGAGTAGTGAGTGCAGAATGCAGACTAGTGAGTGCAGAGTGCAGAGTAGTGAGTGCAGAGTAGTGAGTGCAGAGCAGTGAGTGCAGAGTGCAGAGTAGTGAGTGCAGAGTAGTGAGTGCAGAGTAGTGAGTGCAGAGTAGTGAGTGCAGAGTGCAGAGTGCAGAGTAGTGAGTGCAGAGTGCAGCGTAGTGAGTGCAGAGTAGTGAGTGCAGAGTGCAGATTAGTGAGTGCAGAGTAGTGAGTGCAGAGTAGTGAGTGCAGAATCGTGAGTGCAGAGTAGTGAGTGCAGAGTGTGAGTGCAGAGTAGTGAGTGCAGAGTGCTGAGTAGTGAGTGCAGAGTAGTGAGTGCAGAGTAGTGAGTGCAGAGTAGTGAGTGTGTAGAGTAGTGAGTGCAGAGTAGTGAGTGCAGAGTAGTGAGTGCAGAGTAGTGAGTGCAGAGTAGTGAGTGCAGAGTTGTGAGTGCAGAGTTGTGAGTGCAGAGTAGTGAGTGCAGAGTAGTGAGTGCAGAGTCAGAGTAGTGAGTGCAGAGTTGTGAGTGCAGTGTGCAGAGTTGTGAGTGCAGAGTGAAGTGTAGTGAGTGCAGAGTAGTGAGTGCAGAGTGCAGAGTAGTGAGTGCAGAGTAATGAGTGCAGAGTAGTGAGTGCAGAGTAGTGAGTGCAGAGTAATGAGTGCAGAGTAGTGAGTGCAGAGTAGTGAGTGCAGAGTTGTGAGTGCAGAGTTGTGAGTGCAGAGTGCAGAGAAGTGAGTGCAGAGTGCAGAGTTGTGAGTGCAGAGTGCAGCGTTGTGAGTGCAGAGTGCAGAATAGTGAGTGCAGAGTAGTGAGTGCAGAGTAGTGAGTGCAGAGTAGTGAGTGCAGAGTAGTGAGTGCAGAGTAGTGAGTGCAGAGTAGTGAGTGTGCAGAGTAGTGAGTGTGCAGAGTAGTGAGTGCAGAGTAGTGAGTGCAGAGTGGTGAGTGCAGAGTGCAGAGTAGTGAGTGCAGAGTGTGAAAAGGTAGGGCCGAATTCGACCAAGAACCCTTCAGTATTTGCCCGGCGTTAGCCGCCTCTCATACCATTCGAGATTACCAAACAAAGAGGCAGGCGCTGGAGACAGAAGGCAGGAAACAGGAGTTTATTCCGACGGAGCAGAACACGTCAAATCAGACAACAGGGTATCTTCTCGAGGTGCTCTAACCGCATCTCTGAGGCCTGGCCTCTTATACACAGGTTTATGGCTTTATTACATACACTGCATCCGTAATGTTTCTTTGAAGGACAGAAAAGACATCCTCGGAATCCCCGGTCCAGGCCCGTTCCCACACACATCTACAGTAGAGTTCCCACCCCGATCTCAACATGTGGTGGTTATCGTGCAGCTGGACATTCCGCTGGGAACGGGGATGTGTGTGATCAGTCGGATCTTCGGGGTGCGAAAGCGTTGATTAATCCCCGCTCCTTTGATGGGGTGAGTTCCTACTGTAGGGGGCAATAAACTACATCTGCGGGGCCTGGCGGTGGCCTGGGAACAGCTTGGACAATCGGGCAGGGAGGAAGAGGTTATCAATAGGGCCTGTTCTTTGAATGAGATGAAACAGCGAGGGGGTTCAGCACGGGATGTGGCTCGGAGACAGGGTCGCATTAGAGGTGCGTTTATGGCCCAAGCAGGAGAGACCGGGGGCTGTCGGGGCGCGGGGGAATGCTTGCGAGGCCAGGTAGTGAGGGGGAGAGACGCGCAGGCTATTGGCAGCGGGCAGAGAGGCCATGACACACAAAATGGCTGCCACTTACGTGCCTGATGGGGCCTAAAGGGGACAAGATGGCGTGGCCACTGTTTCACGATTTTCATTTTACTTTCAACAGTGGCTGTGGTGAACATAAATGAACGCCGCTTATGTATACCTAATTTTAGTCATTTTCCACAGTAGTAGTGAGTGCAGAGTAGTGAGTGCAGAGTGCAGAGTAGTGAGTGCAGAGTAGTGAGTGCAGAGTTGTGAGTGCAGAGTAGTGAGTGCAGAGTGTGAGTGCAGAGTGTGAGTGCAGAGTAGTGAGTGCAGAGTGCTGAGTAGTGAGTGCAGAGTAGTGAGTGCAGAGTAGTGAGTGCAGAGTAGTGAGTGTGTAGAGTAGTGAGTGCAGAGTAGTGAGTGCAGAGTAGTGAGTGCAGAGTTGTGAGTGCAGAGTTGTGAGTGCAGAGTAGTGAGTGCAGAGTAGTGAGTGCAGAGTCAGAGTAGTGAGTGCAGAGTTGTGAGAGCAGAGTGCAGAGTTGTGAGTGCAGAGTGCAGTGTAGTGAGTGCAGAGTAGTGAGTGCAGAGTAGTGAGTGCAGAGTGCAGAGTAGTGAGTGCAGAGTAGTGAGTGCAGAGTAGTGAGTGCAGAGTAGTGAGTGCAGAGTAGTGAGTGTGCAGAGTAGTGAGTGCAGAGTAGTGAGTGCAGAGTAGTGAGTGCAGAGTGCAGAGTAGTGAGTGCAGAGTGTGAAAAGGTAGGGCCGAATTCGACCAAGAACCCTTCAGTATTTGCCCGGCGTTAGCCGCCTCTCATACCATTCGAGATTACCAAACAAAGAGGCAGGCGCTGGAGACAGAAGGCAGGAAACAGGAGTTTATTCCGACGGAGCAGAACACGTCAAATCAGACAACAGGGTATCTTCTCGAGGTGCTCTAACCGCATCTCTGAGGCCTGGCCTCTTTTACACAGGTTTATGGCTTTATTACATACACTGCATCCGTAATGTTTCTTTGAAGGACAGAAAAGACATCCTCGGAATCCCCGGTCCAGGCCCGTTCCCACACACATCTACAGTAGAGTTCCCACCCCGATCTCAGCATGTGGTGGTTATCGCGCAGCTGGACATTCCGCTGGGAACGGGGATGTGTGTGATCAGTCGGATCTTCGGGGTGCGAAAGCGTTGATTAATCCCCGCTCCTTTGAAGGGGTGAGTTCCTACTGTAGGGGGCAATAAACTACATCTGCGGGGCCTGGCGGTGGCCTGGGAACAGCTTGGACAATCGGGCAGGGAGGAAGAGGTTATCAATAGGGCCTGTTCTTTGAATGAGATGAAACAGCAAGGGGGTTCAGCACGGGATGTGGCTCGGAGGCAGGGTCGCATTAGAGGTGCGTTTATGGCCCAAGCAGGAGAGACCGGGGGCTGTCGGGGCGCGGGGGAATGCTTGCGAGGCCAGGTAGTGAGGGGGAGAGACGCGCAGGCTATTGGCAGCGGGCAGAGAGGCCATGACACACAAAATGGCTGCCACTTACGTGCATGATGGGGCCTAAAGGGGACAAGATGGCGTGGCCACTGTTTCACGATTTTCTCTTTACTTTCAACAGTGGCTGTGGTGAACATAAATGAACGCCGCTTATGTATACCTAATTTTAGTCATTTTCCACAGTAGTAGTGAGTGCAGAGTAGTGAGTGCAGAGTGCAGAGTAGTGAGTGCAGAGTAGTGAGTGCAGAGTTGTGAGTGCAGAGTAGTGAGTGCAGAGTGTGAGTGCAGAGTGTGAGTGCAGAGTAGTGAGTGCAGAGTGCTGAGTAGTGAGTGCAGAGTAGTGAGTGCAGAGTAGTGAGTGCAGAGTAGTGAGTGTGTAGAGTAGTGAGTGCAGAGTAGTGAGTGCAGAGTAGTGAGTGCAGAGTTGTGAGTGCAGAGTTGTGAGTGCAGAGTAGTGAGTGCAGAGTAGTGAGTGCAGAGTCAGAGTAGTGAGTGCAGAGTTGTGAGAGCAGAGTGCAGAGTTGTGAGTGCAGAGTGCAGTGTAGTGAGTGCAGAGTAGTGAGTGCAGAGTAGTGAGTGCAGAGTGCAGAGTAGTGAGTGCAGAGTAGTGAGTGCAGAGTAGTGAGTGCAGAGTTGTGAGTGCAGAGTTGTGAGTGCAGAGTTGTGAGTGCAGAGTGCAGAGAAGTGAGTGCAGAGTGCAGAGTTGTGAGTGCAGAGTTGTGAGTGCAGAGTGCAGAATAGGGAGTGCAGAGTAGTGAGTGCAGAGTAGTGAGTGCAGAGTAGTGAGTGCAGAGTAGTGAGTGCAGAGTAGTGAGTGTGCAGAGTAGTGAGTGCAGAGTGCAGAGTAGTGAGTGCAGAGTAGTGAGTGCAGAGTGCAGAGTAGTGAGTGCAGAGTAGTGAGTACAGAGTTGTGAGTGCAGAGTTGTGAGTGCAGAGTTGTGAGTGCAGAGTTGTGAGTGCGGAGTAGTGAGTGCAGAGTAGTGAATGCAGAGTGTGAGTGCAGAGTGTGAGTGCAGAGTGTGAGTGCAGACTAGTGAGGGCAGAGTAGTGAGTGCAGAGTGCAGAGTAGTGAGTGCAGAGTAGTGAGTGCAGAGTGCAGAGTAGTGAGTGCAGAGTGCCGAGTAGTGAGTGCAGAGTAGTGAGTGCAGAGTAGTGAGTGCAGAGTAGTGAGTGCAGAGTAGTGAGTGCAGAGTGCAGAGTAGTGAGTGCAGAGTGCCGAGTAGTGAGTGCAGAGTGCAGAATAGTGAGTGCAGAGTGCAGAGTAGTGAGTGCAGAGTAGTGAGTGCAGAGTGCAGAGTAGTGAGTGCAGAATGCAGAGTAGTGAGTGCAGAGTGCAGAGTAGTGAGTGCGGAGTGCAGAGTAGTGAGTGCAGAATGCAGAGTAGTGTGTGCAGAGTGCAGAGTAGTGAGTGCAGAGTGCAGAGTAGTGAGTGCAGAGTGCAGAGTAGTGAGTGCAGAGTAGTGAGTGCAGAGTGCAGAGTAGTGAGTGCAGAGTAGTGAGTGCAGAGTAGTGAGTGCAGAGTGCAGAGTAGTGAGTGCAGAGTAGTGAGTGCAGAGTAGTGAGTGCAGAGTAGTGAGTGCAGAGTGCAGAGTAGTGAGTGCAGAGTGCAGAGTAGTGAGTGCAGAGTGCAGAGTAGTGAGTGCAGAGTAGAGAGTGCAGAGTCATGAGTGCAGAGTACTAAGTGCAGAGTAGTGAGTGCAGAGTGTGAGTGCAGAGTGTGAGTGCAGAGTAGTGAGTGCAGAGTGCTGAGTAGTGAGTGCAGAGTAGTGAGTGCAGAGTAGTGAGTGCAGAGTAGTGAGTGTGTAGAGTAGTGAGTGCAGAGTAGTGAGTGCAGAGTAGTGAGTGCAGAGTAGTGAGTGCAGAGTTGTGAGTGCAGAGTTGTGAGTGCAGAGTAGTTAGTGCAGAGTCAGAGTAGTGAGTGCAGAGTTGTGAGTGCAGAGTGCAGAGTTGTGAGTTCAGAGTGCAGTGTAGTGAGTGCAGAGTAGTGAGTGCAGAGTGCAGAGTAGTGAGTGCAGAGTAGTGAGTGCAGAGTAGTGAGTGCAGAGTAGTGAGTGCAGAGTTGTGAGTGCAGAGTTGTGAGGGCAGAGTGCAGAGAAGTGAGTGCAGAGTGTAGAGTTGTGAGTGCAGAGTGCAGAGTTGTGAGTGCAGAGTGCAGAATAGTGAGTGCAGAGTAGTGAGTGCAGAGTAGTGAGTGTGCAGAGTAGTGAGTGCAGAGTAGTGAGTGCAGAGTAGTAAGTGCAGAGTGCAGAGTAGTGAGTGCAGAGTAGTGAGTGCAGAGTAGTGAGTGCAGAGTGCAGAGTAGTGAGTGCAGAGTGCAGAGTAGTGAGTGCAGAGTAGTGAGTGCAGTGTAGTGAGTGCAGAGTAGTGAGTGCAGAGTGCAGAGTAGTGAGTGCAGAGTAGTGAGTGCAGAGTGCAGAGTAGTGAGTGTAGAGTAGTGAGTGCAGAGTAGTGAGTGCAGAGTAGTGAGTGCAGAGTAGTGAGTCTGTAGAGTAGTGAGTGTGTAGAGTAGTGAGTGCAGAGTTGTGAGTACAGAGTAGTGAGTGTGTAGAGTAGTGAGTGCAGAGTAGTGAGTGCAGAGTAGTGAGTGCAGAGTAGTGAGTGCAGAGTCATTAGTGCAGAGTACTGAATGCAGAGTAGTGAGTGCAGAGTTGTGAGTGCAGAGTGTGAGTGCAGAGTGTGAGTGCAGAGTAGTGAGTGCAGAGTGCTGAGTAGTGAGTGCAGAGTAGTGAGTGCAGAGTAGTGAGTGCAGAGTAGTGAGTGCAGAGTAGTGAGTGCAGAGTAGTGAGTGCAGAGTTGTGAGTTGTTGGACAGGCCCCACGAAGGGCTCGCTCCCTCCCCGCACGACAGGGCCCAGACACCGGCTCTCCGGGGGCTACCCGCAGAAGCAACCCGCAACCCGTCCCCTCCGGGACGCCTGCTCCCGGATATCTCTGTGCCACGGGCCCGGGCCCCCGTCAGCCCCATTGCCCGGCCCAGCCGCCATCTTGGACACTGCACCACGCGGCCGCGTGGCCTCAGCTCGACCCCAACCCTGGGCCCGGCCAGGCCCCGCCATCCCGGCACCACCATCCATCCAGGAGGTGAACGGACCACTTGGCAGGCTAATGGGAGAAAGAAGTGTCGATGGCTCTCCCCCGCCAGGTGCCGATCGCCCCCAGCCTCCCCGGGTGCTGGCTCCACCCCCCTGCTGGGTGTCTGGACTCCCTCATCCCGGACCTCCCGACCTCCCAGTGCGAGGGTCCGGACATCAAAGGGCGCCAGACCTATAACCGAGGCAGCCCCAGAGCAGGAAGGCAGTTGTATCCTGGAGTCGAGAGACACCGAGAAGAACTCATCCTTGACGGACTGCTGGCGCTGCCGCAGCCCTGCCTTGTGAACTATCGTCCTGCCTGCTGGCGCTGCCGCGGCCTTCTGCAACCTTCATCCTCGTGGGACCTGCTGGCGCTGCCGCGGCCCGTTGTACCTTCCATCCTCGGTGGGACCTGCTGGCGCTGCCGCGGCCCGTTGTACCTTCCATCCTCGTTGGGACCTGCTGGCGCTGCCGCGGCCCGTTGCCACCTACGATCTCTTCGGGACCTGCTGGCGCTGCCGCGGTCCGACCCGTCCGACCACCGAGCTCGAGGATTGTGAGCTACCGCCGTTTCACCTCAGTACCCGTAGGTACCAAGACTGTCCCGCTACCCCCTTCCCCTACTAGAGACTAGAATTGAGAGGATCATCGTGTCCTGATCTCCTTGTATCGTACTACCTTACTTCAAGAACTGCCTATAAAAGGTGTTACTCTGATCTTCGTGTGGTGTCCATCTGTGGGGGGGGAAGTTACTTGTCTGTACGATCGCTGGAGACGGCCCTCACCGGAGGCCTCTCCCCTTGTGCTCGGCCGACCCTCCAGGTCCCCGTCTAACATGAGTGCAGAGTTGTGAGTGCAGAGTAGTGAGTGCAGAGTAGTGAGTGCAGAGTGAGAGTAGTGAGTGCAGAGTTGTGAGTGCAGAGTGCAGAGTTGTGAGTTCAGAGTGCAGTGTAGTGAGTGCAGAGTGCAGAGTAGTGAGTGCAGAGTAGTGAGTGCAGAGTTGTGAGTGCAGAGTTGTGAGTGCAGAGTGCAGAGAAATGAGTGCAGAGTGTAGAGTTGTGAGTGCAGAGTGCAGAGTTGTGAGTGCAGAGTGCAGAATAGTGAGTGCAGAGTAGTGAGTGCAGAGTAGTGAGTGCAGAGTAGTGAGTGCAGAGTAGTGAGTGTGCAGAGTAGTGAGTCCAGAGTAGTGAGTGCAGAGTAGTGAGTGCAGAGTGCAGAGTAGTGAGTGCAGAGTAGTGAGTGCAGAGTAGTGAGTGCAGAGTGCAGAGTAGTGAGTGCAGAGTGCAGAGTAGTGAGTGCAGAGTAGTGAGTGCAGAGTAGTGAGTGCAGAGTAGTGAGTGCAGAGTGCAGAGTAGTGAGTGCAGAGTAGTGAGTGCAGAGTGCAGAGTAGTGAATGTAGAGTAGTGAGTGCAGAGTAGTGAGTGCAGAGTAGTGAGTCTGTAGAGTAGTGAGTGTGTAGAGTAGTGAGTGCAGAGTTGTGAGTACAGAGTAGTGAGTGTGTAGAGTAGTGAGTGCAGAGTAGTGAGTGCAGAGTAGTGAGTGCAGAGTAGTGATTGCACTCACAACTCTGCACTCACAACTCTGCAGTCACTACTCTGCACTCACAACTCTGCTATCACAACTATGCACTCACAACTATGCACTCACTACTCTGCACTCACTACTCTGCACTCACTACTCTGCACTCACAACTCTGCACTCACAACTTTGCAGAGTGCAAAGTAGTGAGTGCAGAGTAGTGAGTGCAGAGTTGTGAGAGCAGAGTTGTGAGTGCAGAGTAGTGACTGCAGAGTTGTGAGTGCAGAGTTGTGAGTGCAGAGTAGTGAGTGCAGAGTAGTGAGTGCAGAGTAGTGAGTACAGAGTAGTGAGTGCAGAGTAGTGAGTGCAGAGCAGTGAGTGCAGGTGCAGTGAGTGCAGGTGCAGAGTGGTGTGTGCTGTTGAGTGCAAAGTGGTCTGTGCTGTTGAGTGCAGAGTGCTATGTATTGGCAATGTAACTGACAATGCCATTTATTTATGATTTAAAGAAAAAAAAAAAGAAATGTCATGAGCAATGCCAATAGCTCTACCTTTAATGATGCCGAGACCATTGCATTGTAAATGCTTGTTGTATATGGCAAACCAGTGTCTTTGCAGGGGCAATTTACAGCAAAACCACAAAATGACTTTCCTTCTTTCCTACAAGATTCCTCATCTCCCTTTAGGAAGTGGAATTATTTCAATTCAGAATGTTTTCCTCCTGAAACATATGGGCACGCACACCGTATGCACGCACATGTAAGCATATACAGTCCTTGCCGGCATGACTCGTGGGCGGGGAAAGGGAGGTCACGCGAGTAAGGGGGGTTAATTTAAAAAAGAAAAAAATTAAAACTTACCGTCCCTGAGCACACATGCATACGCATGAGTGAGTGAGTGATGGTATTTATAAAGCGCACTAATGCCGAGGCGTCTTGGCGCTGTGCAAGGCAACAAGCTGAGAGGGATGACCACGATCCTATCTAGTGAAAAGCCAAGTTTTGATTTCCCTCCTGAACTGCAAGTGGTTGGAGATTTGCCTTAGCTGTTAAGGCAAAACGTTCCAAAGCCTTGCAGCCAGATGGGTGAAACTCTTCCCTTCCCTCACCAGAGCCAGCCCGTGAGAGGCAGACCTTAACGGGCGGGTTGGCATGTACCTTGAAAATAGATGTTGAAGATCAAGGGCCCCCATTCCCGCCAGTGCTTTGTGAACTAGGCACAGCGCCTTGAAGTCAATACGCCTCTGGACTGGGAGCCAATGCAGCTTCCTGATGGCCTGTGAGGTGGAGTGGTATTTAGGCAGAACAAGTAGCAATCTAGCAGACGCATTCTGAATAGACTGCAGTTTGGCCAGTTGTGCACACCCCGCTCCCAGGTAAAGGGCATTGCCATAGTCTATTCTAGAAAAAACAGTGGCAATTATGACCGTTTTCTTGAGATGGTAAGGAATAAACGGCCAGATCTTTCTCAGCCCCTTAAGCACAAAGAAGCATGCAGACACTACCTGGTTTACCTGAGGCTTCCAAGCCAGATCCTTATCAAAAAAGAACCCAAGGTTCCTTGCTTTCACCACTGGAACCGGACAGGCTCCCGCAGACGAAGGCCACCAGGTATGGTTCCAGAGGGATGCTTTCTGTCCAAACTCGAGAACTTCTGTCTTTTCGGTGTTCAATTTCAGAAAGTTCGATTTCATCCACTGCATAACTGCCGACATACAGTCGGCGAAATCAGCTGAGTTTGAGTCTGCAGAATGGGGCATAGAGACAATCAGCCGAGTGTCATCAATGTATGACACCAGTTTAAAACCCAGGTTCTTTATTATCTTAGCCAAAGGGGAGACATAGATATTAAACAGGGTAGGCGATAACGCCGAACCCTGAGGAACTCCTCCTGGAAGGGTAAAGTTATCTGACTGATGGCCATTCCATGAGATGGCTTTTTCTCTATCTGACAGAAAGGAGGAGAGGAGATCTAATGCTAGGCCCCTGACACCGCTATCCTGCAGCCGTTGGATAAGTGCCTCGTGGTTTACGGTGTCAAAGGCCGCCGTAAGATCCAGTAGAATCAATGTGACCCTACCTCCCTCATCCATCCCCTTCCGGATTTCCTCGGATGCCATCAACAGGGTAGTTTCAGTTGAATGATTAGCCTGAAAGCCGTGCTGAGTGCTGTCTAGAAAGTGCCATGTCTCAAGATAAGAGGATAATTTCACATTCATGGCTTTTTCCACTAGCTTAGCTGGCAACGGCAGGCAGGAGATAGGGCGATAGCTCTTCTCGTCAGAAGGGTCTAGCTTGGGCTTCTTTAACAGGGGCCGAATGCAGGCCTTCTTCCATATTAGTGGAAAGACTCCCGAGCTCAGCACCTGATTCAAAACCGGCAATAGTAGGGCACTGATTTCAGTTGGTGCCAAATGAAGCACAAAAGGTGGACAGGGATCTATTGGAGAGCCTGACTTAGTGCTCAGCAGTAAGTCAGCCAGCCTGTTCACATCTAGCAAGGGAAACGATGAGAGTACACCTTGTGCATTACATATATCGTTGCTCCCGCTATGCACTATGGGTGTCCTGTCTGCTGTTGTAGACAGATCGTTGTAAACAGCTAGCACCTTGCTCTGGAAGTAGGTCGCCATTTTATCAGTGAATGCCTTATCTGGTTGGAAGCTGTTGTTCCGAGGACAGCTCAGTAAGGTGTTAACTGTGGAGAACAATTCTCTACTAGAATGGGCAGCATCCTGGATCTTCCTGGAGTAGTATGAGGATTTAGCCTGAATGATTAAGTTCTTATACTCCTCCAGTGCAGCACAGTAGTTTATCCTCTGTGCTGAGTCATAGTTAGTTCTCCAGATCCGTTCTTTCTGCCTACATTTAATTTTAGCGGTTTTCAGCTCTGGATACCAAGGGGCAGAGGCCCGTTTTTGACGCACTCTTAGTGTTTTCTCCGGTGCTACCAAGTTGGCAGTCTTCAAAAGGCTAGCTTGGAGAGCCATGGCCCCCTGGTTGGCATCTGGGCAGGCCAGTAATCTTTCCTCTAGAGAGCCTAGTAAGTCAGACCTTGTAACTGACTTCCAAGCCCGGTATTTCCTGGTGGAAGACCTAAATTGCCTTCTGTGGGGGGCGATGGGGAGCAGGGTAGTAAAAAATACGGCAGAGTGGTCAGACCATTCCATTGGAGTTATGTTTTTTATGACGACATGAGGCATACTGGTACAAATGCCATCCAAGATATGACCTGCCTTAAGGGTAGGTCTGTTGACCAACTGATGGATATTGTGGCAGGCGAGTATATCAAGGAGATTGGTCGTTTCTATATTATTAGTGTCCTCCAGGTAAAAGTTCAAATCTCCCAGAATGGTGTAGTTATCATGCTCGAGGGAGTTTTCTAAATGGGCTTGAATGGCTGCTAGGAACCGGGTTCTCGGGCCAGGGGGCCTATAAATGAGCAGGCCAGAGAACGCAGAGGTGTTATCGAGCTTCAATGAGAAGCTCATGGCTTCAGCACCCTCCAGTCTTTCAGGCGTGACCTGCAACTTGAGAAAGGTTTTTATAAATAATGGCTAAGCCACCCCCCCTTCCCTTCACTCTATTGACATTGGCAACTGCATAATCCAGTGGCACAGCAATGTTCCAGTCAGGATCGCTACTGTCATTGCCCCAGGTCTCGGTAAGAAACAATACATCAGGATCTTCAGTCTGTATAAGACACTCAAGTTGGTACTTGTGTCTAGCCATCGACCTTACATTCAATTACAGGCATCTGATTGCCCTGTTATTCTCATTTGCAAACTTGACAGCAGCCATCTGATCAAAGTGAGAGGAAGAGCCCGTGCAAACCCGGCGCACTGTATTCCAACCCTGCGGGCAATCCACCCTCCTGGCAGTGCCGCCATCCAGCCCTAACGCCTTGTCCCTGGTTTGGTCTTGGCTCATCCCGGACTCTGACCTGAGTTCGACAAGACGTTCTTTCCTATATGTTGTTCTCACAGACAGACCAGGGGGTCTGGCACCAGGCGCCACCTGGGCGCTGATGGGCGCAGACGGGCTTGCCTTTGGCGCGCCGCTGGCGCGCCCGCTGCACGGTTGGTGCATCCCTGTTAATATGCAGGCTGGGGGAGGAGCTGCCAATCAAAACCGGAACTGGAACGCTACTCTTCAGGCGGGTCGGTGAAAGAAGCCGATCCCCGCGGTAGCGATTCCAGTCCGGTGCAAGTCAGGGAAGGTGATCAGCCCACACACTTACCTTTGCATGAAAAAGGACTTCCTAAAGCGTTTCCTTGCTTCTGTCGAGTACATTTCTGCACTCTTGACAGTAAAGGCGTTTCATTTCCACCTGTGTGTCATAACGGTGCAATCAACTCGCCACCATACTCCATTTCCCCACGCGTCCACCCGTCACCTAACAGTGCCCTTACTTCCACTAATAAATGATTTAGGTAGCACTTGATCAAAATGTACGGTGGGGAGCAGGTTGAAAGTGAGCAGGAAGTGCTAGAAACCGAGGGAATTTCTTAGGGTCTCGCAAGTGTTTTTGTGCACCGTAGCAATACGTAGGTGGCCAGGCCGATGATGGAAAATGCGGTGTAGTTGATACAAAAAAGATGTGTCTGGACGCAGTGGACTTCAGACACCTAGACCCACCCCCTTAGCAATGATGTACAAATACATACAGTTGTATACAGCTCACAGCATAATCCAATAAAACAAAACAAAGTTTGTCAGAAATAAAATGGGAACATTAGCAGATGCAATGCAGGCATAACTCCAAAACGAGCAAGGGAAGAGGGCGGCGTACCCCTGATATTATACTCAGACTAGTACTATCGCCCCATACTATTAACACGAAGAACATAATTGAATATACATCTTGTTTGCATTCCAGATTCCCCTTACCTGTGTGTTTTTTCTGGTGAGAGAGGAGAAAGGAATTGGTTTTGACCTTCATGTGCAAGGAACTGAGACGCATATGTAAATATGACGGTGGATGACTTAATATTTAAAACGTTGCTTCTTCGAGAGGATCTTTCGTTGTGTTCCTGTAATGCTGCTTCTGAATAGTTCGTTTTCTTCACTCTCGAAGCCCCTGCTGCTTCCTCCTTGATGTTAATAGCAGGCTGGCGGTGATGGCAAAGAGCAGCCGAGAGAGCGAGGCTTGTTGACTTTGGGCTGATGACGTCATAGTGGGTAGCAGGAGACAGGCCATTGGTCACGCGTTTCACACCAACACTGTCTTCATTGGTCACCGCAACACGATGACTTCATGCCATTGCCTAGAATGCTTGGTTGTCATGGATATCACTGTCAACATTCTAGAAGAAAGCAGAGTTGATTTGATTTTAAAGTCTGTGCAATCTTTCAACACTCCATACATAATCGAGAAATGTTTTAGAAGTACACTTAATAGTAATTTTGATTCCGTAGGCCAAGCAATATGGTCATATTTAAGAATATATAAAAATGCTACTCACCCTTCACCGCTGAAGCACGAATCAACTTTACCTCTTCCAATATGAGACAGGAAGCAATTTTAAACCTGCCAGTTAGTGGAGAGTGTCTTCAAGTTATTTTGACAATAGGTCGACCGACATGAAAAATGTGAGTAAGAGATGTCAGAGACAAGAGGAAATAGACAGGTTTTATTACCAAAGCTCTCAAGTGATGCTCTGGAATGTAAGTGGACATTTCTAAAAGTTTATACAAACAATTTTACTAAGTAAGAGTACTGAAGTATAGAACGTGAATGCAGATACATGGGCCATCTGTGCTATTTATTGATCGCAAAATACTAGTCACAATTTGTCCCCAATATTTTTGTGACCTGTAAAAAAAATTAAGAACCGACCAATGTACTAAAAGTTTGCTGCTCATAGTTCCAAATTGTAGTGGGTCGGAATCTACCTACTTCATACACGCATATTAAATGAGGTAGGTGGCAAATTCCAACTGACTACAATTGAAGGCCATCACTGAGATGGTGGGGCCAGCAGACAACCATGTCCCTAATTGCTTTTTAGCTAAGCAAACTTATTCTTTAAATGCAGGCTATCTTTTTTAAACGAAACAACTGTGTAAAACATTTTTTACTTTTCTTTTAAAAGTTTAAGAGGAAGTACTGGTCTCATAATACAGCTGCACAGCAACTGGATTTCTCATCATTCATCTGCACAGGAAGTGACATCATTGGTTTCCTGCTAAAACTGTCTTTTTAGAGAGGAAAACAAGCAAAGGAGCAGGTGACATTACTGAATTTCCCATCCTCCATCTGTACAGAAAGTGACATTACTGCATTTCTCATCATTCATCTGCACAGGAAATGGCATCACTGAATTTTACATCATCCATCTGCACAGGAAGTGACATCACACGTTTCACACCAAAGTTTTCTTCACTTAATGCAGGCTGCAGCATCAATACCCAGCTGATGTGCACAAAGAATGTGCCAAAAGTGCACCAAATGCAAGCCCATCTGAGCCCAGTGCCAGGACTCCTGGTCCTCTTCCTAACAATATCCCCTTATGCTACTCCACCGCTTGCTTCCATGCCCTGAACCCCGCTTGCTTCTCCCAGTGCTGCTGCTGTGTCAAACCCTGCACTGAAGTTGTGTTCTCCTGTGCCAACTGCCATTTCACACGCACCCTCCCTCACTCGAATCACTCCCCCGAGTACCTCACACACCAAACACACTCAATACATGACCACACACACCTTATCCCCACTACACCATACCCTCTTCCTGTCCTGTATTCTCCTCACTAAACAGGGCATTACAATTTGGGATCTGCTGCATGACCGCTCACTGGATCTACTCTTTCTTATGGAAACCTGAATGACACTCCTGTCATCACCAGTCACTGCCACTGCATTTCTCCTTGGATACAAGACTGCAAGACAGGACAGGACAAATAGGCTCAGAAGTGGAATCGCTATTATCTTCAAAGAATCCATTCAATGCTCTACCACCTCGAAAAGCCCACCATCAACATTGAGCACTTGATCTTCAAACTCCTCATCTCTGACAACAACACCTTGAGAGGCACCTGCATCTACTGCCCTCCCAGACCACATGCCAACTTTGGCAGCATCCTCGCAGACTTCATCAATCTCTGTTTCAGCACCTACATCCTCCTCGGAAACCTTAACTACCATTAGTAGGACTGAACCGATCCCAACACAACAAACCTCCTTGAGAACTTGTAACCTCGGGCTCCTCCAGTGAATGGAAGGCCCCACACATTCTGCCAACCAACTACTAGACCCTATCTTTATCAGCTTCAGTAATCGCAGTAGACAAGCCCACATGATCAATTGATCCAACTAAACCCTCATCAGCTTCAGCATACCCATTCCATACCACCACAGGAACACAATGTCCAAGTCTTTGCAATGGGACTAGAATATGAACTCAGAAGCATTCTGTTTTTCCAAACTCCTACACCACCACTCTTGACACAACAACCTGCTTGAATCCATCTCCAACTTCAAAGTCTGGATCATCCCCTACGTAGGTACCCTGGCTCCTCTCAAAGTCAACAAAGTCACAAGAAGCAGACTAGAAGTACATGATAGATCTCCTCACCAAATGCCACTTAAAGCACCTCGAACACAGATGTACACAAAGTCAGAATGACACCGACCAAGGCGCCTTCAAATCTGCCCTCGGATGATACCATAACCAAATCATAGCCACCAAACATGCCACACTCAACTACCACATCGAAAGCAGCACCAACAGTGGCAAGGAAAACTTTGCCAGAGTTAAAAACTCCTCCTTTCTGGCAGCAAGCTCCTCCAGCGTAACCCCGCTCTCAGGACCTATTCTTCTAGCTGTCCCTATATTCAGCAAGAAGAGCACTAGTATCTATGAAAACTTCAAGCCACAACTGAACCCTTCCACCCTCACAGCCCTCCTGCCCTTCTGTACTGACACCCAGAGGATTACCTTCACCACCTGGCCCACCATCACCACTCAAAAAACACAACAACCATGCAGTCCATACATTACAGAGTAGCCTTGTTCCCCTGCCTTCACCACGTCTTCAAGGGACAGAGCAGTCCTTACTTGATCCTTAATGACTCAATTATCACAGGCACCTACCTGGCAGCTGGGAAACATGCGACCATACTCCCCCCTTCAAAAAACCCGCAGCAGACCCGAATACACTAGCCAACTACAGGCCCAACTCCTTGGCACCCTACCCGGCAAAAGTCATTGAAAAGAAGATGAAGAAATACTCAGCCAGTTACCCACCACACTGACAACCACCTTCTTGACACTACTCAATCTGGGTTCAGGCCCAACCACATTAAAGAGATGTAGTTCTAAATGCACTCATATGTATAATGAGACTATGTGACCTTTGACAAAGTGATTTAATTGACTCTATGTGTTTTAACTGACTTCACTTGAAATGTACAACATCATTTTTGTGCTCTTGCATTTTGACTTGTGATTTCATTTCATGTCTCCTTGCAGATTCAGAGTAGGATTGTTTACTCTCTTCTCAGCACAGAACAATAGAGCGTTACTTGGAACAGAACATGAGGGATGTGCATTTGAAAGCATGAGAGAGAAATGTGAGGAATGTACTTCTCTGCCTCTGAGTCAAAAAACAGATGTTCGGCTGGTTTCCGTCCTGACCTTGGAACAGACTGGTATGGTAGCCTTGGTTTTGCAATAGATGAAGGGAGAGGTAATTTCTTGAAGGCTCTCAATGTGTTAGTAAAAGGTATCAAAGAAAGGATCTCTTGGCGTTAAATTAAAAGCTCACTTGTGAGATGGATTCATCGTCACAAGAAAGTCTTGCTGTCCCATTGAGACTTCTGCTGACCGTCAAGGGCTTCCCGGTTGAGCTGATCAGAATGATGTGCTCTCAAAAGTGTGACGTATGAGTTTCATTCCTCTGTGATGTTTTCATGTTGCGCTCTTCATAACTGATTCTCTCATGTAACAGTTTTTGTTCCTAGCATTTGACAGTGCTTGTTTCTTGCATTGGATGTCCATTATTATCCGCTTATGTTTTGCTCCCTTGTATCTTACTTGTGAATGTTCCAGTAATATTATTATTTGATTGTGTTCTATATCCTTGCATTTTACTTGTGAATGTTTTGTTATTATTATTATTTGCGTGTGTTTTACCATTATTGTCTGCTTGTGTTTTATCTCATGCATTTTAACTTGTGGGTCTATTATTATTATGTGTGTGCACATATACATACATTTGCACGCTGTTTTACCTGATTCATTTGATATCTGGGAAAGTCTTTCTGTTAGATAGTGATGCATTAATAACACCCCATGCTTTATTTTGAAACTGCCTCTTGATTTGCCTAATTTGGTGATTGTAGAGCCTCCTTTCCAGGTGCTTTTTCTTGTTTTACCGAGTGCCTCTCCTAGGGAGTGCTGAATTTCTTTTATTTGAGAGTGTAAAGCAAGACAAAATATAGTTCTCACTGCCGCCTCAGGCGACATCCATGTGAACATGGATGTAGGAGACACAGCAACCTCCATCCTATTGGATCATTCCACAGCCTTCAACACTGGTGCACAGACATAATATCGACTCCAAAATATCGTTTGGACAGAATATCGAGTTTTAAATATCGTTTGGAGAAAATATCGACAGGACAGAATATCGACAGCCAAAATATCGTTTTTAAGGTAAGTGAAGTAATATCGACTGTAAATAATATAGAAAGTGAAAATATCCAAGTATATAATCTAGATAGTAAAAAATATCGTTTTTTAAATAATATGTAATTATTTATAGTGTTTTTATGTTATAATATGTGTGAAAAGTGTCATTTTATGTTATAATTATTTTTAATTAATGATTTTTTTTAAATTATTGTGTAATTTTATTCTGTAGCGGGTTGTGGGTTTATAGGGGAATAGGGTGGGAAGTAATTTAATTATAATTAATTAAATATGTAAATGTATTAATTGGTAGTAATAATTAATTAATTGGTAATTAAATAATATATGTTAATTATTTAAAATTTAATTGGTAATTAATTTTATTTAATTTATTGATTGCTAATTATGTAAATTAAAATAATGTATTTCCTGTAGCGGGTTGTGGGTTTATAGGGGAATAGGGTGGGAAGTAATTTAATTATTATTTATTAAATATGTAAATGTATTAATTGGTAGTAATATTTAATTAATTGGTAACTAAATAATATGTGTTAATTAATTAAAATGTAATTGGTAATTAATTTAATTTAATTGATTAATTGCTAATTATGTTAAATTAAAGGGGTATTTTTAGGGTTCAGGGTCAGTTTTTAGTTTTTGGGTTAAGGGGTATTTTTAGGGTTCAGGGTCAGTTTTTAGTTTTTGGGTAAAGGGGTATTTTTAGGGTTCAGGGTCAGTTTTTAATTTTTGGGTAAAGGGGTATTTTTAGGGTTCAGGTTCAGTTTTTAGTTTTTGGGTAAAGGGGTATTTTTAGGGTTCAGGGTCAGTTTTTAGTTTTTGGGTAAAGGGGTATTTTTAGGGTTCAGTGTCAGTTTTTAGTTTTTGGGTAAAGGGGTATTTTTAGGGTTCAGGGTCAGTTTTGGGTTTTTGGGTAAAGGGGTATTTTTAGGGTTCAGGGTCAGTTTTTAGTTTTTGGGTAAAGGGGTATTTTTAGGGTTCAGGGTCAGTTTTTAGTTTTTGGGTAAAGGGGTATTTTTAGGGTTCAGGGTCAGTTTTGGGTTTTTGGGTAAAGGGTTTTTTTAGGGTTCAGGGTCAGTTTTGGGTTTTTGGGGTACAGGGGTACAGTGTAAAAATAAAGTAAAATTAAATTTACATTAATTTAATTTAATGAAATGAAATTAAATTAAATTATATTTAAATAATTTTAAATAATTTAAATTAAAAAAATTATTATATACTTACCAATACTTACGTTGTAATGGTAGTGCGTTGTAAAAGTTGCGTTGTAACGTCATATATCCACTGTTGCACTCTTTGCAGTGGGAATAGTAATTTTTACTTTTTTGTATTTGTACGTTAATAATATTGGCTATTATTTAATTACATTTTGTTACTATATATATATATGTTTTAAGAAATATGATTAAAAAAATATTATTTTTTACTTTCATCAATTATTTAATTATTAAATGTTATTTTAAGTATTGTTAATTATATTTTAGTAATTAATTTTTTATATTAATGTAATTAAACATTGTTTTTATTAAAGTCGATATTTTTTACAACTATATTTTTGTAAACAATATTTTGTACTCGATATTTTTGTACTTACCTGTTTGTACATACAAACTCGATATTTTGGTTATAGATATTTTTTCCTCGATATTTTGGGTAGTCGATATTTTGGTAGTCGATATTATTTCAGTGATCCTTCAACACTGTCTCCTACCCCATCCTTATCCAACAACTGCAGAAATATGGCATCCAAGGGCCTGCACTTTGCTGGATTTGCTCTTTCCTGACGCCTGGCTCCCTTCTCGTCAGATGGCGTCAACTTCATCTGAAGAGTTCCACAAGAATCCTCACTCAGCCCCACTCTGTTCAATGCCTACATGACCCCACTTATCAACATCATCCGTGCCCATGGAATCAAAATCATATTTTATGCTGATGATACTCTGTCCGAGAGGACGCTAAACACCTGGACCAGTTTCTCCCCCTGCATGACTAAGTTACCAGAAGGATGAAAACCTCCTCAAGCTCAACACAACAAGACAAAAGTCCTAATCTCTGGCAAAGACATCTCCGTCTTGGACCCCACCTGGTGGTATGCCAAATTCGGACCTACACCCCTCCAAGCAACCCATGCAAAGAACCTGAGAATAATGTTCAACAGCCAACTTGCCATTTGAACCAAGTCTTCGTCTCCTGCTTCCACACACTCAATATATGAATAAAGATATTTAAATGGCTCCACCACACACAGAACTGTTACCCAAACCCGTATCATCAGCAAGCTGGATTATGGCAACACATTATATGCTGGAATCAACATTCAAATGACCAGAAGACCCTAGACCATCCAAACCTCAGTGGCCAGCCACACTCTCAACCTCCCATCTTTGTACCCAGATCACCTGGCATCAGTAAGAGCTACACTAGCTCCCAATCCACAAACAAGCACTCTTTGAACTCCTCATTCATACATATAAACTCTTACACACGATCAACCCCATGTACCGCAAACACAAACCTTCCAGACAACTCAGCTCATCCAGAATCCTACTCACCTGCAACCCTGCACACACAGAACCAGATCATAAAGCTGGGAAGGACCTGCCCCTGCACAGTGGAGCATCCTCCTCAGTTCTTGAGTTCTGCAAGAAACTGAAGACCAGGCTCTTCACCTAGCCCTGGCTCCTGCCTCAGTGCCAGGATACCCTCTCGGGTGAGCTGTGCACTACACACATATACATAATACAACATATGTTTATGGATTCAGTATTTGGAATAGATGCCTACAATACCCTCCATTCAAGTACCAAGTCAGTATCCATTCTAAACTTTTCTGACTCCTAAAAAGAGATTTGTAAATTAGAAAAGTCATTTCGACAATCACAAACACTAAATCAGAGCGTTATGACCATTAAAATGAAATGCTTAGTTAGTATATTTAGGTCAATAATTATGATAGCCCTCACATTCCCCACGAGTTCTGCCTTGAGCTTAGAACCTCTTGTCTGGAAAATAGAACCTAATCCTAAAATCACGAGTCTACAAGTAGGAACTTGGATGACATTTTATGTTTTGTCACCAATCCTGAAACTTTGCTTCCAGCTTTGATCGATGAATTCAATTCCTTCTCTCGAATTTTGGTATTTAATATTAACTATTCCAAATCTGTTGCTCTTGAAGTCCCAGGGCCCTCGACCTGGGTGCAACCCTCCCAGCTAAGCTTGATATAACTAGATCTCTCTCATCTCTTGCTTACCTAGGCATCACCATTACAACCTGAATAGAAGATGTGTTCTCATTCCTGCCCTTCTAGACACTCTCTATAAAGATTTTTATAGGAGCGGAAAGTTGGAACTCTCATGGTTTGGTAAATTACTCACTAATAAAATGAATTTCCTGCTCCGATTACTCTACATTGTCCAGATGCTCGGCTTATTGTTCTCATGGGATACATTACATCTTGGTAATACCAAACTCTTGCCTTTCATGTGATGAGGGAAAGCCGGAGGGTATCTTATACAATGATGTGCACACATAAATCGAAGGGTGGTCTCAGGTTCCCCCACATAGATCATTATATTCGGGCTGCACAGCTTCCTCCCTTATTTAATCTGACTAACCCTACCCCTGGAAAGCTCTGGGAATGGGTTGAGGCACACTACTCAGTTAACCCCATACATGTATAGCCTTGGCTGCCATATCGCCATCGCAATTATTCTGTGCTATTGCCTTTCACATGTATAACTTTGAAATGCTTGTCGGCCAGCGTTTGCAATTCTGAGTTGACTACCTATCCTTCTCTGATATTCCTGGTTCTGAATAACCTCGATTTTCCACCAGGTCTGAAGGATGAAGGCTTTCATATATGGTTCACTGAGCAGACAGCAACGGCAGTTCATCTCTACATTAAAAGTGCATCTATGTCCTCCAGTGCCCTTAATCGAGGCTGACCACTCACTTTACAGGCTACAATTATTACACTAGGCGTCCTCACCCTCTAACTGCTCTTGTGCCTGGCAGATGCTGACGTCTACTGAAGCCTGAGAGACCACCTGACTAGGAAAGGCAATACTAATTTTTATTGTCTCCTTAAGCCTTCGCCTCAGGTGGGTAAACCTTGGTATGCCCTTAAATGGGAGGGGGAACAGAGTGTTATGCTGGAAGACACCTCATGGTCACACATTGGACACAGGCTATGACCACTTCCATTGGCTACACCTATAAAGAAAATAGCTGCAAAATTCTCTTGCGATGGTACCTCACACCAGTCTGGTGGGTGGCTATTTATGGCTCAAACCCGGAGTGTTGGCACTGCAAGACTAATTGAGGCATGATGACACATGTCCAGTCATTCTGAAAAGAGGTGGTACATCAGATTAAGGCCTTTACAAATATCCCACTACCCAAAGACCCTATAGTTTTGCTGTTGGGTGATACGGGTGAACATGTAGACTACCCATTAACAACTTGTGGTATCCTAGGTTGTAGAACCACCTGGACAGCTGGTTCTGTAACCTAGGAGTGATGCCTAGGGTGGCAACCAAGCAAGAGGCGTGGGAGTAATGGAGGGCTTGGCTGAGAGCATTTGCAAAGACCTGTGCTCCATCTGTGGATGGGGTCTCTGTTATTGATATATCTCAATAAAGATATTCTAAAGCCTTTGGATGGACGGACTTTCATTTCCACACTGGCGACGATCGATCTTCGCATAACCTGCGTCAACAAATTTTAAACAACTGAAATGATGAAACTCGCCGACTAAAGACACAAAGCTGAAGACTAAAAGACTACAGCTCATTGGATCCACAGAGACCCCAACACAGCAAGTACTCTAAAAGTTATTTTATATAATAAAGAAATAAATTATTACCTGACTTGTTGGGAGGGCGGTTAGTCTCGAGCGCCATTGTCTGTGCTCGTGAAGCATGACCCGCTGAGCGTGTCCCAAGGACAACAATCGAGTGCTTCACGTGCTTCCATGATGAGGATCTTCTGCTACTGACGTGTAACTGGAATGCAGCTGCAGTTACATTGCGTTAAGATGCACAGCGGCCATCTTTGAACATGATCTGTCTTTGCGTGTCTCGGTGATACGCACACCAATCTCTAATACATTTTGGTTAAACGGCTCAATTAAATGTTTGCCTTTGCGTGTCTCGATGAAACGCACTCCCATCCTCTTGTGAAGCTTTACTGTCACATCGTAGGTGGCATCAGCAAGACCTGTCACAGTGACACGCACACCACATCTACAGTTGTACGAGAAACAAGCTTCTCCATAGAGCATTGGTGACACCTACACCATTTTTGATAAGGCTTTCAGATAGAGCTTTGTCAGAAGCGGGTGTACGCAGAGATCTATGTACTGAACAACATCAGGTTACACACGCACTATTTCCCTATCTGCACAAGCCCAGTGTTACTTTTATTGCACATGTCAGGGATACTTTTAATATTTGGGTTATAGATAGTCATTCTAGGCTGTTAGCTGTACACAAAGCCTTCTTTATTATATAATCCTCTACTGCTTAGAAATCTAAACTGGAATAACTCAGAGCAAAACAAAATTTGAAGGGTTTTGTGTTGACAAGACCTGATTTAGTTTTTATCAAATTAATCTGTAACAAGGACAAACCAACATGCAAAATGTTCCTACACCATCTTTTTTTTTAACTTTCCAGGGGAATCGCCTATAAGGTAGTCAAAATGGAAGGCTTTTGTACATTACGCAAAGGTGTGTGGTGCCTTTCTAAGTGCAGAAAGGAAGACCTCTTAGCTGTTACATTGTATTGGGTCAGAGGGGCAAGAAGTGTTTGAACATCTTCCAGAACTGTCTGGAGATGATGTAGCGGATATAAATGAATATGAGATTGCTATAAAAAAACTCCATTTGCATTATCTACCTAAATTGAGTACCATGCTTGAACAATACCATTTTGGAAAGAGAATGCAGCGCCAAAATGAGACTGTGTAGCAGTATATAACTGTGTTGCGTAAATTGGGGTCAAAATGTAACTTTGGTGGCTCGATCGAGGAACGTCTAAGGGATCAGTTCATGTTGGGATGTAATTTGGGAAAGACTAAAGAAACAATGTGGGAGAGTAACGATCCTTCTTTGAATGAGGTCTTGATGATAGCAAAGACACTGGAACACTCAAAAGCATGTGTAGAGCTCATTCGCAAAGACGCCTTATTAGCAAACAAGTGTGATGACACACACATTAAGGTTGTTGGAGAAAAAGATATGGATTACAAACCAACTTAAAGTAAGAGTGATATAAAGAGTAAATCGAACAAATTATTTGCGTGGAAATGTTATCGGTGTGGAGACGCAGGCCACATGGCTAATAGTCATGGTATGTCTGGGCTGTAAAGCTATATGTAAAAATGGTAGTAAAAGCGGCCATGTGTCTAAATGCTGTAGGTCCACAGCCAAAAAAGAGTCAGGGAAGATGATAAGGTAGAAGAAGTAGTTGTTGTTCAAAACCGTTATGAGAGATGGACCTCTAGAAAAAGTGCAGGTCAATGGTCAAAACAATGAGATGTTGTTTGACTAGGGCCAAAATTACTTTAATACCTCTAGTCTTTCATGAAGACTTAAACATAAAGTGAAGCTCTTGAAACCAGACATAAAACCTAAAGGTTATGGTAAGGAACCAACAAAATTGGCTGGATATTTTTGGGGCTCAATAGAATTTAAAGATCAGATCATTCTAGGGAAAATCTATCTCTGTGAAAGGGGATTCTCTAATAAGTTGGTTTCACCAACGTGATCTATACGTATTTATTGATCCAAATGCCAACCCTGTGGTTTGCTTGAAGGAAAAACCGACTGTCAGCAGTGTAAAGGATGGATGTAATAATCTGCTGGGGGAGTTTTCAGAGGTTTTTAAGGATGAGCTTGGGTGAAAAGTTACGTTCACGAGATTAGGCTAAAAGAAGGCAGCCGAAGTTAGAAATGTTCCCATGGGAATTAGAAATGGCAAAAACGGGAATTAGATAAACTGATTACAAATGGCATTATTGAAGAAGCAGAGACCTCAGAATGGGTTGCCTCTGTTGTAATGGCTCGCAAAGCCAATGGTGAAGCTCGCTTGTGTGTAGATTTGAGGCTGCGGTGGTGGATCACTATCATCTGCCCAACATTAGTGAGATGCTCAGCATGTTGAATGCCAAACATTTTTTTATCTCTAGACCTCAGTTCCACGTATCAACAAAGAAAGCTCACTGATAAATCACAAGCGTTGACCACCATTACCACTTCCTTTGGGTTGTATGCCGTTACAACGCAAGCTTTTACCCGGCATGCCATTACAACGCAAGTCGTTACAACGACTTGCTGTTGGGGTGCGCTGAAGTTTGGAACAGTATATATTATTATTCCAACTCCAGTCTGTGCAACAGTAGGGAAGGTGTTGGAGTTAAATCCAACGCCTTTTACCCACCTACAGCAAGCCATTCTGTTGTAATGGCACGCGGGTAAAAGCATACTTTATAATTCATGCATTGAACGGTTGTTTCGCCTCCCTTTGGTACTTTTAAATGTCTAAGAATGCCGTTTGGGCTTATTTCAGCTGCCTCTGTGTTTCAGAGGGCAATGGAGAAAATATTAAAGGGAGTGGTAGGAGTGAAAATATGTCAAGACGATCTACTGGTGGCGGGGTCAAATGTCCAAGGGCACAAAAAGAGGTTACATGATGTATTGGAGAAACTGTTAAGGTGTGGTCTGACTCTCAAAGGAGGAAAAAGCTAAATCTGTGCTCATGAGATAGAATATTTAGGACATCTCATCACAGGTTCTGGAATCAGACCCAACAAAGCATTAGTTGATACGATAAAAAATCTGGCGTCTCCAAAGTGCAATGATGAACTAGTCAAATTTTTAGGCATGGCTGAATTCTATAATAAATTTGTGCCCACATTTGCAGAAAGGACGTGACCTTAAGATCACTGTTGAAAAAGAGTAGATAGTTTGTATAGTGTGATGTATGTGAAGCAGAATTTAGAGATGTGAAGTCTGGCTTGGAGAAAGCCTAAAATCTTGGGAGTTTTGATGTAGGAGATGATACTATTATCATGATGGATGTGAGCTCTAAAGATTTGGGGTGGTTTTGTCGCAGAGAGTGTGTAGTGAATGATTGCTTTCATCTCACGTGGCCTGAGAGGTGCAGAGGTCTATTACTCAGCCATTTAGAAGGAGGCCCTGGGGGTCTATTGGGCTGTGAAAAAGCTACGAAAATGTCTGTGGATGCAAAAGTTTGAAATAAAAAAGGATCATAAATAACTTTAGGAGGTCTTTGCAAAGAAAGGTGTTCATCAGATTTCGAGTTGTATTTGCATATGAGTCATTGCGCTTCAGGAGTTTGAGCTGACATATATACTGGGTGCTAGTAACCTGCAAGCAGATTGCGTTTCGGGGTTATATGTTGATTTAGAGGATGATGAATCGTTACTAGAAGAGAGCCTTGCTGGTGAATATTATGATGAAAATATAAACGTCTGTATTGTGACTGAAGGTGTCATATGGGAAGAGGATGTTTGAGAATGATGTGTGCTTACAAAATGTGGTAAAGATGGTATTAGGAGGTTGGTTGGTCAAAGGCAAGTGTGGAAAAGACGTACAAGGTTTTTCGGGAAGTTTGTAATGAGCTTTCTGTGGTGGATGGTGTACTTCTAAGAGGAAAGAAATGTGTCCCTTCCGTGGATTTAAGGGATGTTTTAGTAAAAAATGCCCATGCCAGTCATATGGGTATATCAGAAAACCAAGGAGAGGGTGAGAAAATGCTATTGGAGGCCCTCTATGAACTTGATGATAGAAAGGGAACTTGGAGAATGCATGGAGTTTCCGAGTAGTGACAAGGTATTAAAGTGCAGAACACATCTGATAGTTGTTAGAGAACGTGCCACTGGACCATGGGTGGACATTGAGTTAAATATACTTGGACTGGTGAAAGTTAATTCTCAAGATAGGTATGTATTGGTATGTTTGAATGTATTGTTGTGGTGCCCTGAGATAAAAGTTGTCAGTTCTATTGAATCTAAAGATGTGATTGGTTTCTTAGAGGAACTGTTTGGGAAGGAGGGTTTTTCCTCCAGTGTTCTCACTGATAATGGACTTCAATTTACTTCAGCAGTGGTATGAGAATGTTTAAGGCTAAAGGGTATTTGAAATAGGGGTCTCTAGTTGGCAATAGTTGGTACCGTTGTCCAAATAGGGACCCTTGCTTTTTTTTTTTGCAGACAGCTTTAAGTTGTGGCACAGTGTAGGTATCAACCCTCTCCTCTTCAAATTCGATCTCCACAGATGCAATTGATGCAGGTTTGCTTATGGTGAACATTGACAGTTCTCAAGAGGAAAAAAATTCAAAGGAAAAAAAAACTCTACCAAATGTTCGTGGTTGCGTAATGGTCTGCACTATACTAGTAGTGTACACCGATCACTGTATGTAAGACACAAATGCAAGTCCAGAGGCTCATCCCGAGACCACCAATGTTAGAAATGGGGGTCTCTAGTTGGCAATGGTTGTTACCTTTGTCCAAATAGGGACCCTTGCTTCCAGTCAGGGAAAAGGGCATACACATCTAAAATAACCCCTGCTCATCCCCTTGATAGCTTGGCAGGAGCAGACATGCTTATCTCAGAGGCAGTGTGTAAAGCATTTGTTAACACATACAGAAATACAGTGAACACACTACAAATTAACACCACGCCAGTTTAGAAAAATAAGTAATCTTTATCTAAACCAAACAAGACCAAAACCACAAAAATCCACAATAAAGTTATCAAGATATCCTTAAAAATAGGTTATTTACTCAAATAAAGTTTGTAGCAAAAAATAACTCCCCCTGGAGTTATTACGACGTTGTGACAGTTGAAAACCCCCAAAGTATGGAGCCGACCGCCAAGTCCGTGGTGTCAGGCGTGAAGTTAAGCAGACCCCCTAAGAACAGAAACTTGGAAACGATGAAAGCAAAGACGGTGCACGGCATCGGGGAGGTAACGCTTCATTGGGGCCGGGTGGCGCCGGTTCCTTACGACCCTGGGGGAGGTGAAGCTTCGGTTCCTTACTGCGATGCAGGGGAGGTGAGACATTGTTCCTTACTGTTTCAGGGAGGTGATGTGACGGTGGGGGCGGAGCGGCGGTTCTTTATGGCAATGTCGATGGATTCAGGAGTCACCCACGTCGAGTATTGTCCCTGCTTTGATGAAGCACTGGCGTCAGTGAAGTCGGGGCTGTGGTGCGTGTCAGGACAGTGCGTCGTGGACGTCATGAGCGGTGTCGACGGCTCCGATGCAGACAGCAGCCTCAGTGACGACTTTGGAGTCAATGCGGCACGGCGTCAGCAGGCGTTGGGCATACGGTGCAATTCGGGACTGTGTGTCATGCTCTTCACAAGCCCACAGCTGTGGTGCAGGTCTCTCCCTCTGTGATGTCAGTCCAAGCCTGTAGCATTTGCCTATTCACTGTGAAGCTGGGCCAAAAGCCTCTATCTCACTGTTGTGAGACTCAGGATTTCCTTCTCTTTGAAATCAGAGTCTCTCTACTGATTCGTGGCCTGTGGTGTCTGCCTCATACTTTGTAACGTACTACACCAGACTCTTAGGTCTGAGATTGTCTGCCATATATATAACTTATTAACAAACAACAGGGGCTGTCCAACAACCCTGAACCAGGGACAGACAATCGATATACCTAACAAAAGGTTCAGGAAGAGAGGTCAAATGGATTATCCAACTTCATACATACAATTAAAATCAAAAGGAAAAAAAAGAGAAAAAGTCTATACAAAAATTCAAAAAAACAACTGTACAAAGGAAATATTAAAATTGTAAACTCCTACCACACCAGTTGTGATACCATCAACCAATAAAGTAATACGTTAAAATCACCTTGCTAAAAAGAAGACAGACCAATCATAAATTGATGGCTCTCAAAACAATTCCAGCTCTGTGATAAAACAAAAATCACAAACAATCACCCTGCGCCAATGGAATGCGACGGGACAGCATAATCATACCACCAGTAATATGTAGATAACTTACTGAGAAAAGTGATTTTAACGTATTACTTGGTTGATGGTATCACGACTGGTGTGGTAAGAGTTTCCCTTCTCTTCCCTCCCCCTCCCCCCCCCTTTTTTTAATAATTCATTTTATTTTCTCTTGTTCTTTGTTCATCACTGGGTGATTTTCTTGACTTCTCTTAGTCTTTTCCTTTGAAGAGGCCTACACCATTCAATGGATGATCTATACAATTTTAATATTTCCTTTGTACAGTTGTGTAATGCTCAAGCGACTTCAAGTCCTGATGATGACCGTGCAGTAACTCAGCGGTCGAAACGCAGTCGACGCTTTTTGTGGCCATATATCTTTAAGGACACATTTACTTCTGTTTGTGTTGTTCCTTTATTAATGTAATGTTTTTTTGTTAAGCCATGTGTTTGGTTTGTGATATATGTTTTTTGTTTACCAACATTTTTGTCTTGAGCGCAATTGTTCTTTTTAATCCTTAAAATATGTAATAAATTGTACTGTTTTCTGAAATTTGAAACAATTCTTTTTTTGAATTTTTGTATGGGCTTTTTCTCTTTTTTTTCCTTTTGATTTTAATTGTATGAATGAAGTTGAATAATCCATTTGACCTCTCCTCCTGAACCTTTTGTTAGGTATATCGAATATATATTACTTAGTCGGAGGCAGCAAACTGTCACACCTGGTCTGCCCTGTGCAGATAGACACTGTGACACCATGCTCAATCAGTGCCTGACGGCAAGGCTCATTTGTCCTTGAAATGGGCAAAACACATTTGTGTATAGTTATTGATGATCATTCATCTGGACAGGGAGGGACATTACTGGTTTTCCCACCACAATTGTCTTTCGAAGAAGCCAAGCAAGAGGACTTAATTTCCTAAGACCCATTAGCACAGAAAATGACATCATGGAACCCTGCACTCCCCCCCAGGACATACTTAATGGCAGCTGCAACAGGGATGTGTAGTGGACGAGGATGAGCAGATAGCATGATGCTGGCTCGCAGATGCACCAAAGGCAAGCCCATCTGTCCCGTCTGCAACTGGACTACGATCACCGCCCAGTGATACTCTTCAGCACTCCTTAGGTCGCTAAACCCCTGATGCTGCTCCCCAAACTGCTGCCCCACCTTTCCCCATACCACAGTAGGAGCGACCTTTGACCCTGTCACCAGGTAGGTCGCCCCCTCAGCTGCCACATGGTCCTCCTGTGCCACCACTGCCCCGCTGCCCGCTGTGCCACCTGCGTTGCCCAGTCTGGTCTCAGTTCTATTTCTGAGCCTCACTGCCGTCTTTGCTTTGTCTTTTTAGTTTTTCCTGTAGGCTTGTCCCCGTCGCCCCAGTGCCCGTGCCCGACCCCCCCTACCGCTCCCCTCCCTCGCTCTTCCCGCTGCTGCCACCCTGCGGCCCGCCCCCTAGTACCCTATTGGCCACCGCTCCCGCCTCCCAGCTGCTCCTCCCTCCCTTAGCCCTTCTTATGGACCGCACCCAGGACCAGTACCCCTGGCCCCCACCCAAACAAAACAATCCGACAGAGATACGACACCCCAACCCTCCACGCACTCAACACCGGCCGACCAGCCGCCTGCTACCAAGCCACTCCAAAGCGCACCCACGGACCCTTCTCCTGCCAAGTCTGCAAATTCACCTGCGTCCGAGCCAGCACCCCACCGCCCGGACAAGGCAACAACAACAACCACCTCAAGTGCATCCTGCTCAACACCCGCTCTGTCCACAAGCATGCTGTCGAACTCTAGGACCTCCACGACACAACAGCACCAGACGTCGCCTTCCTCACAGAAACCTGGATGAACGCCTCCTCAGCCCCCGACATCGCCATAGCCATCCTGGACGGCTACAAGATCACCCAAAAGGACCGCATCAACGAAACCGGAGGAGGAATCGCCATTGTCTACAGGAACACCATCGACATCACGATCAACTCCGAAGATGCCTTCACCACCGCCGAACACCTACACTTCCAGATCCACACCGACCCCAAGACCACCCTCAGAGGAACCCTCGTCTACAGACCCCCGGGCTTGTGCACACAATTCAGTGAAGCCATCGCCAACTTCATCAGCCCACACGCCCTCCCCTCATCAGACTACATCTTCCTAGGGGACCTGAACATCCACCTGGAGAACCACAATGACAACAACACCACCACCCTGCTCGAAAACCTCACTAACCTCGGACTCAAGCAATTGGTGAACACCCCTACCCACTACGCCGGCCACACGCTCGACCCCGTCTTCTCTGCCACCAGCCACGTTGCCGTCAGCCACTCCACCGGACTACACTGGACCGACAACAGCTGCATCCACTTCACCTTTGAGAAGACCACATCCCACCACCGCCCGCAACAGATCCCCCACAGATGCTGGAGCAAAATCACCGCAGACCAGCTAACCACATCACTGAGCCAGAAACCACCCATCACCACCATGAACACCGACGACGCAGCCCGCAACCTCACACAGTGGATAGTCAACTGCGCCGACGCCCTTGCACCACTGAAGAACCCTCCAGGCAAACCCAGCAACAGGAAAACAACATGGTTCACAGACGACCTCAAAGAATCAAAGAAATCCTGCAGATCTCTCGAGAAAACCTGGCGCAGCGAACAGACAACAGAAAACATGACAGCCCTCAAGAACGCCACCCGCAAACACCACCAGCTGATCCGCACCACCAAAAAGACATCTTTCAAAGAATGACTGGACAACAACACACACAACAGCAAGGAACTCTTCAACATCGTAAAAGAGCTCTCCAATCCCAACGCCAATAGCAACGACATCACACCGTCACAAGACCTCTGCAACTCCCTCGCCACGTTCTTCCACCGCAAGAGCGCCGATATACACAACAGCTTCGGTGCCCAGACCCCACCCCAGCCACCGAACCAATGCCCCCTACAATCATCCTCAGCGCTTGGACTCCCATCAGCACCGAAGACACCGCCCACCCTATGAACACCATCCACTCTCTCCCTCCGACCCATGCCCTCACCACATCTTCAACAAAGCCGACACCGGAGGAGGAGCTACGTCAGCAAACGTGATGGCTGCTTAGGCTCCCGGCTCCGCCGACCTCCGTATCCCGCCGCAATATCCTGTACATTATCCTGATTTCACGCCTAGCCTCTGTGTACGTGAACTGTTCCGCACTCCGATGGTGAAATCCGGGAACTTTTATCGGCTGGTTTGATGAAGTTACATCGAGTTGAAGATTGTGGCCTACTCCAGCGGTGAAGCCGGGGCCTCGAGTACTTTCACAGCCGGGCTGCAGTGCAACAATATCGGCCGGGAGACCCAGGCTGGGTCCGGTCAATCGGAGTGGAGGCTTTGTTTAAGCCCGAATTTGGCGGCGATTGTTTCTATTGCTCAGCATCGATGGAGGAGTGACTCTGCTTGCTGTTGGCTGCGGGTGGGGGTCCCCGTCCCGCGGACCCGGTATTGGGCCCGCCGGGGTTCGGTGGGTCGGGGTCTCTGGCCTGCGGCGTTCACCGGGTTGACCGTGGCTGCGAATAAAGATTGGTCACCCTCCGCATCTGCATGTTCGTGATCCTGTTTGTCCCCCCTGAGGATGCCAGATTCACCCCGGGAGGTGATTGTGATTGGTGTCGGGTGTGAGATTATGGATCGAATGGTGCTTGAGCCATCGCTGAGGTCAATATTGGCAGAAATTAGGGCATTTCATTCACATGTGGATGTCTTATTGTGCAAATTGGACACGCGCCTATCTGAGATGCTCCTGGTGGAACCGGACCCAGCCTTACTGTTGGAACAGCAATCTGCAGCCATTCAAACCGCGGCCATTTTGACTCCGTGCGAGAACCCCGTGAGGAAGCAAGTATTGAAACCATCGGATGGTGCCCTGGAGGAAGGTGTTCCCGAGGTCGTCAGTGTATTGCCGAACCTTCCACCACTATCGACTTTGGAGGTATCGAAAGGCGTTCCCCTCCCGGAGACTTTGGTTCTTGACTTTCCATTCATTTTGTGGTCGTCTTCTCCTTTCTTGGTGACTTTACGACTCCTGGGCAAGATACATTGGGACTGTCCATCTAGGAGGGAGAGTTCTTCTGCGTCTGAAGTTCTTGTGGACTCACTGCCTACGAGTCGCCATAGCTTGATTCTTGATTACTCCCTTCTCCTCTGTTACTCCTTTGTGTGCCTTTGGGTCTCGCTGGGGGGGGGGTTCGTGTGCTGATTCGGAAGGGCCAAGGTTAAGATCAACTAGGTCGGGACGGGTTGGAGTGGCTTTTACGGATGTTCGACCTGCAACTGTTTGATCTAAAAGGCTGGGCGGTGTATTACGGTGCCCCCTAATTTCTTCTATAAGGGTTGTCATACGTTGGTCTTTTAGTGATAGGGGGGGTCTGTTTCTGGCGGGGGGACTAAAGGGGCTGGGAGCCCAAACGGATAAGCCCTCCTCCATTCTTTTTCCTACTTTTAGGGTTTTTAGTTATTAGGGGCGACAGGTACGCTGCTAGTGGGGTTAGGCTGTAGCCATTTGCAGGGGTGCAGGGTGGTGGGTTGGAAAGGTTTTTGTTTTTATTTTGCCTTTTTTTATTTCTATGGCCTTTTTCTTTCCTTCCCTTTCTCTTCCTTAAAGGATCAGTATAGCTTGTGAATCATTTGGATTCTTATCGTGTACTTGTTTTTAGTGCTTATGCTTTTTATGATATCCTGATTCCCGGGTGGGCAGGACTGAGAACTGGCGCTCAACATTGAATGTATATTGTATTGTCGTTTGCATCGATCCATATGCTTTGGCGCCAATGTTCCATTATAGCGGTTCTTACGTGCATATCCTGTCTCTTGCCGGATCACTGAAATAATATCGACTGCCAAAATATCGACTACCCAAAATATCGAGGAAAAAATATCTACAACCAAAATATCGAGTTTGTATGTACAAACAGCTAAGTACAAAAATATCGAGTACAAAATATCGTTTACAAAAATATAGTTGTAAAAAATATCGACTTTAATAAAAACAATGTTTAATTACATTAATATAAAAAATTAATTACTAAAATATAATTAACAATACTTAAAATAACTTTTAATAATTAAATAATTAATGAAAGTAAAAAAATAATATTTTTTTAATCATATTTCTTAAAACATATATATATATAGTAACAAAATTTAATTAAATAATAGCCAATATTATTAACGTACAAATACAAAAGAGTAAAAATTACTATTCCCACTGCAAAGAGTGCAACAGTGGATATATGACGTTACAACGCAACTTTTACAACGCACTACCATTACAACGTAACTATTGGTAAGTATATAATAATTTTTTTAATTTAAATTATTTAAAATTATTGAAATATAATTTAATTTAATTTCATTAAATTAAATTAATGTAAATTTAATTTTACTTTATTTTTACACTGTACCCCTGTACCCCAAAAACCCAAAACTGACCCTGAACCCTAAAAAAACCCTTTACCCAAAAACCCAAAACTGACCCTGAACCCTAAAAATACCCCTTTACCCAAAAACTAAAAACTGACCCTGAACCCTAAAAATACCCCTTTACCCAAAAACTAAAAACTGACACTGAACCCTAAAAATACCCCTTTACCCAAAAACCCAAAACTGACCCTGAACCCTAAAAGTACCCCTTTACCCAAAAACTAAAAACTGACCCTGAACCCTAAAAATACCCCTTTACCCAAAAACCCAAAACTGACCCTGAACCCTAAAAATACCCCTTTACCCAAAAAACTAAAAACTGAACCTGAACCCTAAAAATACCCCTTTACCCAAAAACTAAAAACTGACCCTGAACCCTAAAAATACCCCTTTAATTTAACATAATTAGCAATTAATCAATTAAATTAAATTAATTACCAATTACATTTTAATTAATTAACAAATATTATTTAATTACCAATTAATTAAATATTACTACCAATTAATACATTTACATATTTAATAAATAATAATTAAATTACTTCCCACCCTATTCCCCTATAAACCCACAACCCGCTACAGGAAATACATTATTTTAATTTACATAATTAGCAATTAATAAATTAAATTAAATTAATTACCAATTAAATTTTAAATAATTAACATATATTATTTTATTACCAATTAATTAATTATTACTACCAAATAATAAATTTACATATTTAATTAATTATAATTAAATTACTTCCCACCCTATTCCCCTATAAACCCACAACCCGCTACAGAATAAAATTACACAATAATTTTAAAAAAATCATTAATTAAAAATTATTATAACATAAAATGACACTTTTCACACATATTATAACATAAAAACACTATAAATAATTACATATTATTTAAAAAACGATATTTTTTACTATCTAGATTATATACTTGGATATTTTCACTTTCTATATTATTTACAGTCGATATTACTTCACTTACCTTAAAAACGATATTTTGGCTGTCGATATTCTGTCCTGTCGATATTTTCTCCAAACGATATTTAAAACTCGATATTCTATCCAAACGATATTTTGGAGTCGATATTATGTCTGTGCACCCTCTTGCCCTGTCCCCCGTATTCTTCTGTTTGATTGTATGGCACCGGATCCTTTCTTAAATAATATAAAATGGAACCTCTGTCCTCCTGCTTGCAAAAAACGATCTTGTGCATTGCCTTGTAATTAATTGCCTTGTTATTCGATAAGTAAAGTACCCCCCTCCCTCAAGCGCCTTGAGACCCTACGGGTGAGTAGCGCGCTATACAAATTTTGGAACTTGAACTTGAACTTGAACTCCTGGGACTCAGCTGTGCATTCTAATACAAGTTCTATCCTGAGTCGCTGCCGGACCTCAGGGTTGTCGGCTGATGAGCTGTGTCGTACTGTGATATAGGGGGTCTTAATTTTGTTTAGCGGCCGGCTCCTGCGGTTGTAGGCCCATGCTTGTATTTTTATTGAATGCTACAATAAAGGTTTATAAAAAAAACAAAAACAAAGCCGACACCATCATCGCTCCCCACCTAGGGAACGTCATAAACAACTCTCTCACGTCGGCCACCTTCCCAGAGAGCTGGAAGCACGCAGAGATCAACGCCCTACCGAAGAAACCCACAGCGGACCCCAAAGACCTCAAAAACGGCTGCCCCATCTCCCTTCTTCCCTTCCCGGCGAAAGTGCTCGAGAAGATCGTCAATAAGCAGCTGACCGCATTCCTTGAAGCCAACGGGTCCCTCGACCCATCCCAGTCTGGATTCCGAGCGACCCACAGCACCGAGACTGCCCTCATCGCAGCCACCGATGACATCAGGACCCTACTCGACAACGGGGAAACCACCGTCCTCATTCTCCTAGACCTCTCAGCCGCCTTTGATACAGTTTGCCATCGCACCCTAATAACCCGCCTCCACAACAGCAGGATCCAAGACAAAGCCCTGGACAAGATCACCTCTTTCCTCTCCGACAGAACCCAACGAGTCCGCCTCCCTCCCTTCCGCTCCGCAGCCACCGAGATCATCTGCGGCGTACCCCAAGGCTCATCACTCAGCCCAACCCTCTTCAATTTCTACATGAGCCCCCTCGCCACCATCGCGCGCAAACACAACCTCAACATCATCTCATACGCCGACGACACCCAGCTGATACTCTCCCTCACCAAAGACCCTGCCGCCGCCAAACTCAACCTCCAGGAAGGAATGAAGAACGTCGCAGAATGGATGAAACTCAGCCATCTGAAACTGAACTCAGACGTTATGTTATGTTATGTTATGTTATGTTAGGGCTATTTGTATTGCGCACGGCTGCTCCAGCGAAGGAGCGTCCCGGCGCACCGACAAGGTGGCGAACACAACACAACAGAAAACAGAAAATATTATTTAAAAATGGGGGTATGGATTTTAACATAACTCAGAGAACAGAAGGGTTTTAGCGGCCCTGCGGAAGGAAAGCAAGTCGCCAAGACAAGACGGAGGTCCTCATCCTCGGACCATCCCCATCCCCTGGGACGACTCCTGGTGGCCAGCAGAACTAGGCACTGCACCGACACCCACTGACCACGCACACAACCTGGTATTCATCCTGGACTCCTCTCTCACGATGACCAAGCAAGTCAACGCCATCTCATCCTCATGCTTCAACACCCTGCGCATGCTCCGTAAGATCTTCCACTGGATCCCGACCGGAACTAGAAAGACGGTCACCCAGGCCCTCGTCACCAGCCGACTTGACTACGGGATCGCCCTATACGCAGGGACCACAATCAAACTTCAGAAAAGACTCCAACGCATACAGAATGCATCTGCATGACTCATTCTCGCCCCCCGCCACAGTCACATATCAGCCCACCTGGGAGACCTGCACTGACTCACCGTCAGCAAAAAATCACGTTCAGGCTCCTCACCCAAGTACACAAAGCGCTCCACGACATAGGCACCGAATACCTCAAGAACCGCCTCACGTTCTTCACTCCAACACGCAAACTCCGCTCTGCCAGCCTCGCCCTTGCTACCGTCCCACGGATCCGCAGAACCACCCCCGGAGGAAGGTCATTCTCCTACCTGGTGGCCAAGACATGGAACTCCTTCCCCGCCAACCTACGTCTGACCCAGGACCACCTCACATTCAGGAAACACCTCAAGACCTGGCTTTTCGAGCAGTAGCGGCACTTCCCCCCCAAGCGCCTTGAGACCCTCATGGGTGAGTAGCGCGCTTTACAAGTGTATTGATTGATTGATTGATTGACCTGCACCCACTGCTGGTTCTCCAGCAGCCACCTACCCACACCACCCTTGTAAATACTAACAACTCCCAACACACATGCCACACAAATATCAACAACCCCTACACTCTAACCTACACCACACAACTCAGCAAACCCAACCCACTCCCTCAACACCAACTTGCTTGCATGTTTCTCAACACAAGATCACTCAGAAAACACACAACCAAAATCTGGAGCCTGCTGATCAGTGACACACCTGACATCCTCTTCATCACAGAGACTTGGCTAAGCCACATCAATCAGCGGGGGCTAAAAGATTGCTCAATAGGACCACCTTCACAAGCCAGGAGGAAGTCTCGCAATCATTTACAAGGAATCCCTCAAATACACCACATCCATAGAGAATTGCACCCCATTCATAAAATACCTGCACTTCAAACAGTTTATCTCTAAAAATGTCATCCTGAACCAAACTCTTGCCTACAGACCACCCAGACCACGAGCAACATTTATCAATCTCATCACCTACTTCATTGCTCCGCTCACCATCGACTCCAGAGACTACATAATACCCAGTGATCCCAAGTTTCACCTGGAAGCCCGAAACGACTCATGCTCCACAGCACTTGTCAAAAGCTTGAGCAACATTGGACTCACCCAGTTCATCTAAGAGCCAACACACACCTCAGGGCACACACTGGAGACCATCTTCACGACAAGCGGCACCATCAAATACAACTCCACCACACCACTCCCATGCATCATCCACTTCCAAACCAACATAACTTAAGTCAACACCTCTACCAGGTTCAACATTCCAATTCGCAGCTGGGGCAAAATCACAGAAGCAGACTGGCTCTGTTCCCTTAGCACGGAGCAACCTAGCCCCAAAGACAACCTTGACAAGGACATCAACAACTTCAACAACAGGATCAAGAACTGCATGGACTCCCTCACACCCATCAAATCCAACAAGCATAGTATATCAAACAAGCAGGCCAGCTGGTACACTGAAGACTTCCAAGTAACCAACCAACACTGTAAACAGCTGGATACGAAATAGAGTGCCAGCCATGACACCATGACAAAAAATACCTACAAGGCTGTAGTTCGAAGCTATTAACAGAAAATGAGCGACACCAAGAAAAGCACTGGTGGATTGCATTGAAGGAAGCCCTGAAAGCTTCAAGAAGATCTTCTTGATCATCACTGATTTTACCTCACCGTCAGACACTGTCAACAGGTTAGCTGCCACCCAACAACTCTGCGACAACCTATCCCATTTCTTCCACAGCAAAATTGCAAATATCTGCAGCAACTTCACACACCAACCCAACCCTCAAGAACTCATCACTAACCTACCCACCCCCAACCAAGACGGCCTCCTCACCAAATGGACAACCCTGACCAGAAATGACACAGCGACAATCCTGAGGTTCATCCACTCAGGGACCTCAATTTATCCATGTCCCACCACATCTACAACCTGGCTACATCACCAATCAGAACCACCCTAACCCACATCACCAATACCACAATTACGTCTGCCATTTTCCCGGATTAATGGAAACTTGCAAAAATCAACACCCTCCTCAAGAAGCCCACAGCCAACCCAAATCAACTGAGCAACTTCTGACCCACCTTCCTAATCACTTTGCCTGGATAGGGTACCACATCCCTGCTACCCTATCCAGGCAAAGTGATTAGGAAGATCATCACCAAGCAACTCACAACCCTTCTTGAATGTCACCATCTTCTAGACAACACTCAATCATGATTTCGCTGAAACACCACTCATTGCGGCCTATAACGACATTCTAATTATCCTGGACTGAAGAGAAACTGCAGTCTTCATCCTGGTTGACCTCTCTGCAGCATTCAACACTGTCTCCCACAACACCCTCATTAGACTACACCACAAGGTTGGCATTCAAGGCGCCACTCTCAAATAGATCTGTTCCTTCATCACAGGAAGAATTCAAAGGGTCAGGATCTGGAACTCGCTTCCCAGGAGGTTAAAATACAAAACACAATTGGTGGCTTTCAGGAAAGCGTTAACAACATGGCTGTTTATTCTCTGATTCTTAATTAAGATCTTACGGCATATTTAACTTGATGAGTTAGCGCCTTGACACCTTCGGTAATTGTATTGCGCTATATAAATCTTTTTTTCATTTCATTTCAGGCTGCCACTCTTCACATCAGAGACCAAGAATCTGATATGTGGAGTCCCACAGGGATCATCCCTCATCCCCACCCTTTTCAGCATATACATGACACCACTGGCCAACATCATCTGATCACAAGACATCATCGTCTTCTCCTATACCAATGATATCCAACTCATTCTCTCCCTGATAGACAAAACAACCACCAACAGAACCAGCTTCACCAACTGCATGACCATGGTAGCAGACTAGATGTGAACCAACTGCCTGAAGCTCAACTCTGGCAAGACAGAAGTACTGGTCTTCGGCAACAAGACCTCCCCAAGGGACTCCACATGGTGGCCGTCTGAGCTAGGACCAACACCGACACTCACAGTCCACACATAAAAATCTAGGGATCATCCTATATGACAAGCTCAACATGGTGACTCAAGTCAATATAGTGTGCACCTCCTTCTTCCACATCCTATGCATGCTGCGAAAGATCTTCGAATGGGTGCCTCAGAACACTGGACGGACTGTCACGCACGCACTCATCACCAGCAGACGGAACTACGGCAACATTCACAATGCCGGAATCTCCAAACAACTCCTACACAGACTCCAGAACACCACCACAAAGCTCATACTTGACCTCCCACGCCACACATATATCACACTGCACCTCAGGAAGCTTCACAGGCTCCCCATTCACAAGTGCAATCAATTCAAACTTATCATACACACATACAAAGCCCTACACAACACAGGCCAGAATACTTGAAGAGCCGCATACACTTTCACCAACTCACCAGTCACTTTCATTCACATACACTTCCTGCATCCACAAAATCAAAACTGGCGGTCTCTCATTCTCCTATATCACACCCAGGACATGTAACAACCTCCCCCAACACACTAGAGCCTCCTCTTTCACCCTTATTATGTTCTTCAAGAAGCTGAACGCCTGGCTCTTCGTATAAGTAACTTGGGGATCACTAACCTGTTCAAGCGCCTGGATACCCTCTAGGGTCATTAGTGGGCTATACAAATCAACATAACATAACATCACACTTGTGCTATGCGGCTTATTTAGCATATTTGTAATGCACGTTGTGACAGCAGGTGAAGTACTTCCAGTGACTCTCATTTAATTAATTTGCATCTCCAGAATTACACAAGGACTCTAGCTCTCTGTCTGGTGTAACTCCACACCCCAGCATCACTGTTCAATATAGACAATTCTGACTGTGACCCAGCCGTGTTGCCCCTCTCAGAGATGTCTGCCTCTGCGGGAGGGCTAGACCCCAGCAGGTAGACGTCTATAAATAAACCTTGCTAAATACTAGTCGTGCGTCCTTGGGTTTCTTGCAGCGTCACTTTGTATTTACCTCCATCAAACGTTGTCATGTTCTCGGATCTGTGACGCCTATCGTTGCCAAACACAGTGCTACGACGCCAGGAGGATCCTGCGGGGCTCGGTTGCCATGAGAACTCGCAGGCTCTTTGCCCACAGCAGGGGGGGGTCGCAGCACCAACCTCCGCGTCGGATGCGGTATCACGCGGATAATTGAACTTGGAATTGAAGTCCGTGACGGCGCGAGGCGAGGGCAGAGCACAAGGGCGCGAGGGCGGATGGTTTGCAGGCCTCCGGCTCGAGCCCAAGACACAGATATCTTTTCATTCACACGGAAGTAGTACTAAAGATCCACCTAAGGCTGCACCCTGGGTGGGAGGTCAGGATTAGGAACTGAGGCGTTGATTCTCCAGACTCCAAGTAAAACAGGATTCAATATGGCCGACTCATTCAATGAGTAGGATCATGTGAGGGCTGGCTTAATAAATGCTCATGTGAAGAAGGTTTGCGGATGCCGGGGTCTCTTTTTTTTCTTGTGTTGTTTGTTAAATAACTCTCAGTATGAAATACTGTCCAACGTGGTTTTATGCAGGGCTTTAAGTGAGATGGAAAAATTGTAAGGAGGGAGGGATCTCTAAAAGGGACGTGGCCCACGAAATTAAGCGTGTGGCCTAAACACACAAACAATTGTTGTGATTTCCATAGTGTGCCACAGTATGGGTGCTTTGGTTCCTCTGACATTTCTGTTATTGCATCCAGATAACACAATAACTGACATACACCGAAATCAGCCAGGACTTTTGGCTTTATCAATGGTTGTTAGCCGGTTAAAAAAAACGATTATTTACAATGATTTTGTTGTATATTATACTGAAAATTTTTCAATTCTGAAATTGTGAACCTGAGAATTAAACATTACGTGGGCAGTGGAAGGGGTTGTGGTCTTCAGAATGTGTCAATCACTCTTGTTATGTTCACTTTGTTAGACATGTGCACCCTTTTTCTATCCACATCTCATTCATCTGCATATCTTACACCTCATATCTTTCCTCTTCAGCAGGGTGCTGAAGAGGGTGCTTTTCACTCTCCTCTGAATGCACTTCCTCGCCCCTCCTTCGTTTCACCACCCCCAAGCGCACAACACGTACACTCACCTGTAAGAACTCTCTTTTACTTTTGCCTTGACTATTTTTTGATAACTGTGTACCTCCTTCACACACACATGCACAGAATCACAAGTGTAACTGGAATACAAGACCCCTGTGTGCTCTGCAGAGAGGCCAAGGATTGAATGATCATGTATTCTTTCTGAACCCCTTTTTGTCCTCCTTGCATGCACTTTGAGAGGCATTGATCCAGCCTCGACTCCAGTGCTCTCAACCATGACCCTTTATAAACACCAGGAGGCCTCTCAGTTCAAAGTAGGCACGACTCAAACAACAATACGCTACAGTAAACAAATACAGAAACACAATATCCTGGAAACAGCTAACGCTCTCACTGAAGGCAAAAAAAACAAAAAAAAACACATGAGATATAAGCAGGAACTAGTCGTTGACATGGATCACTTTAAATATACTACATTCATTGCGCGGAAATCGACCAGTGGGCTTTGCCTGTAAACTTGAGGTCATGCATATAGGGCCCGATAGGGATCCGTTTCAATGTCTGTCTGTAATTACGCATGGGTCTGAGACCCGGACCGACCCGGCCCACTTACGGCCCTGATTATTTGGATGAGGTTCAAAAATCAGAGTTAACTGGGCACCTTCCTTCGGATTCTTTGGCCCCAGGGATGATCAACGGTCCAGAGATTTTCAGTGATGAGTGCAAAATAGAATTTTGCCTGCTGGAGTGCTCCCCAAACACTAAGTGCTCGGGGCCTTACTTATGAAAAGTGACGCATCGCTGCGTGAAAAATGCGATGCGTCACTTTTCACTGCGCTCTCCCTGCGACATGATTGATGCGTCATATTTATAATATGACGCATCATGTCGCAAGGAGTTACAGATACGTCAGTATTTCTGACGTATCTGTAAGCGCAAAAGTGACGCATTGCTGGGGTGTGTCACAAAAGTGACGCAACTCCAGCAATGCGTCCTTTCACATGGGGAAAGCCCCATGTGAAAGGGCTTGCGTCAGTCTTACGCCTGCTGTGAGGCAGGCGCAAGATTTTGACGCACCAGCGTCCTAAAAGTGATGCAGTGAAATCTCATAGATTTCACTGCGTCACTATTACGGGGCTTTTTGCGTGTGAACTCCCCCTTTGCATACATTATACCTGACGCACGTAAAATGTAGCGCAGGGGTTAGATGCGTCACTTTGTAAATAGTGCGCAACACGACGCATGTTTTACACCGCCGATGCGTCACAAAAAGTGACGCATCGGAAGTGCAAAACTCACGCACGGCCTCATAAATGAGGCCCTCGGTGTTTTGGTATTCCTTATATATGAGGTTGGGTTAAAGCATGAAGTGCCATTTTATACAAATTTTGCTCTGGTGAATGGAGAAAACGCAACTTGGAGCAAAGCTCCAATCCAGATTATCTACAGGCTTCTGTTCCAGGCAAACATTGAGCACATACAATATCCTCTGTTTTTCTGTTTGCATAACAAGGACACAAACTAAACCGGTTTCTCCATTTCCTGTAGTATAAATAGCCTGGTCATTTATTTTATTAAAAATCCAACCATGCATCTGGTTGATTTCTTTGCTAAAAATGTTGTTACCCTACTAAAACGATGTATAAAAAAAGATGTAGCCATGTATTTTTTGCACTAGTTTAGGATCGGTTGCCCCCAATTTTATTCTGGTACAAAATGTGTATCTATATAATTTATATATCTATCTATATATAGATAGATATCTCTCTCTCTCTCTCTCTCTCTCTCTCTCTCTCTCTCTTTCTCTCTCTATCTCTCTCTCTCTCTCTCTATATATATATATATATATATATATATATATTGCGTTGAGTCCGGAACAACAGGGCACAGTATAGCCACACCAAGCCCAGTAGTCGACGGATATTGAATAAAGCCACAAACTCCGTGCTCTTCTGTCAGTGAGTTTTAATCATGAAGAATTAACAGCCCACCAGTCGCCATGACGCGTTTCACCTCAGCCGAGGCTTGATCACATGTCACGGTAAGAAAAAAGGGAGTAACTTAAATAACTAGGTTGATCACATGGTTAGTCAACGATCCCATTCAAATCTTAAAGGGATATACATCACATTGTTACTATGTCGGGCATAGTGCCCTTTTAAGGTTCCAAAGTCACATCCCCAAGTAAAAACAAAATCATCATACCACAATAGTTGAAATCTACACAAGAATCAAAATAGATCATTTCAGTAATTTCTTGTAAAAAAATATACGAACAGAAAGATCTGATTCAAAGTATTGTAGAACTGAAATATTCCTAAAATTCAATGCCTTTAGAAAATATATATATATATACCTATATTTAAAAATATATATAAAAAAGAGAAAATACCTCAAATTACATTTGTATACAAAAATATATAGGATTACTCTAAATTCATATATTTACATAATGTACAATAAATATATAAACAAATCACCTATTATTTACATCTCACATAATTCAGTTCATACATTGGTATCAAAATTACTTTGGGGAAAATGTGATTTATACTGATATATAACAAATAGAACCTCAGTGGGTTTTCCAAGTTACTCAGTAGGAGCCATCAAATATCGTGACGTATGTAATATAATTAGTTACTTCCCTAAGGGTTGTTTATAAAAGTTCCATTTCAAGTGAATGTGCATATATACTGTGAAATGTGAAATTGTTAAAAACATTTTTGAACTACTCAGGCTGCCAAACATATTAAGATTTTAGAGTATTATACAAAACGTTCAAACATCAGTAAAAAGTCATCAAAAAATAGTATAGCAGTTCATAAACAAGTGTACAGATCCTCCGTGCTGTTCAGCCCACCAGGCTGTTTACTATTGCACTCAAGAATGTATCGAGTTTCTAGCAGGCGCAGCTTACTGTCTCTATCCCCTCCCCTTCTCAATGGCAAGACAGAGTCTACCAGATAATATTTTAATAATTCTGGATTGCTTTGGTGACATTTCTCAAAGTGTCTTGCCACAGGATAGGATGGATCCTTTCCAGTGATTGCCCTTAGATGTTGCAGGATGCGTTTATGTGCTGGAAGGCGTGTACTGCCTATATACAGAAGATCACATGGGCATACTAAAACGTATACCACATATTCTGTCTTGCATCCTAACTTCTGTTTAATGGCTATTGGTTTCTCATGGAAAGGACTTGTGTAGTGGGTTTTATTAATAGCATGTTTACAGGCCTTGCAAACTTGACATTTTTTAAAACCTGTAATTCGTTCCCACCACTTTTTTGGGAGTTCTAGGGTATTGCTTACAATGGCATTACTTAAGGAAGATGATTTTCTAAATGTGATCTCTGGTTTGTTGCAGATTAGATCACCTATTATCTGATCTCCTTGTACGAGATTCCAGTTTCTTGAAAAGATCCTGCGAATCTCAGCATGTTGCTGACTATAAGTGACAATGGCCCTACACTGTATTTTCTCAGGAGGTGAGACCGCTGTCTCAATAACAGTAGTAGGAATTGTACAGGATTCTATTAGTTGTTCCCTTTTAAATTTCATTGTTTTAATCATTGCTTCGTCTAACATTTTAAGGCTGTAGCCTCTTTCCAAAAAACGTTTCCTGCACTGAAGTTGAGCAATGTTACATTCTTCCTCAGTGCTGCAGATTCGTTTTATTCGCAGCATCTCCCCATAGGGGATGCTGCGAATTAGGTGGTGAGGATGGTTGCTAGAGGCATGTAATACCGTATTGCCAGCAGTAGATTTCCTGTGCAACTTCGTTTCTATTTTATTGTTCTTAATATAGATTTCTACATCCAGAAAATTAACAGAAAGTTCACTAATCGTTGAGGTAAATTGCAGATTCAAATTATTCACATTCAGCCCATCTACAAATTCAATGGCACTTTCCTTTGAACCCCTCCAGATAAAAAATAAATCATCAATGTATCTGAGGTACAAAATAGCATGTTGTTCCATTGTTGTTCTGTGCTGGCCCATCAGGGTCTGCTCCTCCCACAGCCCCATGTGCAAGCACGCAAAGCTGGGGGAGAAGCAAGACCCCATGGCGACCCCTCTCAATTGCTGATAGGCTTGACCTCCAAACGTAAAAAAGTTCTGTTGCAGACATATATTAAGCATTCCCATAAGCATTTTGTTATGCTGCACATTGTGAATGGGACGTTTATCCAAAAAGAATTGTGTTGCCTTCAGTCCATCTATATGCCTTATAGACGTATACAGGGAACAAATATCCAATGTCATAAGTAGGTAGTCTTCAGACCACATCTGTTTCGATATTTTACACAAGAAGTCAGTTGTATCTCGTATGTACGAGTTCAATCCTTTGACCCATTCTTGTAGGAAAAAGTCTATGTATCTTGATAAGTTCTCTGTTGCGCTATTAATTGCCGATATTATCGGTCTCCCTGGTGGAGATAGTGGATCTTTATGGATCTTCGGCAACAAGTAGAAAACCGGAATTACAGGGAACTCCTTTTTGATAAATTTGAATTCATCCATAGAAATCAAACCACAACTGCGCCAACCCATGAGTTTAGCGCTGAGCTCATTCCAAGCTGTTTTGATAAATGCAATGTTGGTCTTTCGATAACAGGCAGTGTCCCCTAATTGTTTCTCTGCTTCCGCTATATATTTATCCCGTGCCCACAGCACAATGTTGCCTCCCTTGTCGGCTTGTTTTACGACTAGGTTTTCATTTGTTCTCAACTTTTTTATCAGTAGATTGTAATTCTGATTTTGTCGTGCAATCGCTTGGCTTTTTTTATTCGTCATTATATATAGCTTTTTGAGATCTTCCACCAATAACTCCTGATAGATATCCAAATTATCATGTGTGAAAATCGGATTGAAGGTGGATTTAGGCTTGAATGGTGTGATTGCCTTATTGATGGACACATTTCCTGGCGCTATGCATGGAATTGTTATGTTCTGTGCAGTTTGTTCAATCTGTAAATCCCAGATTTCTTCAAATGAAGGAGCATCTTCAACTGTTAATATATTCGGGCTCATATATATATGCAAACATACACATACATTTACAAGCCTATTAGGTGTGTGTGTATATGTACATTGGAACACATATTTACAAGGCCATGCAACAAAAAAGAACATGACAGGCCATATATAAGGAGTAAGACTAAAGGCTTTAGTCCTACTTTTATGTCTGGCCTGTCCCGGTTTTTGCTTCTCAAAATCTGGTCACCCCACATAATGAGGGTGTATTCTCTTCAAAGCAGTGGACGGTTCTTGTGTTACAGCCAACCTAAAAGCAAAACTAGCTGTTACTTACGGAAGAAAAAGTGATGCAGGGGCAGGAAGCCCTCCCCTATCACCCTTTCATGCCAGACTCAGCATTTGATTAGATTATTCCAGGGCAATGGAGGCGGGCAGAGAGGTCACCCGCATCGGAAGAGGTGCTCGCCAGCGAGCCAAGATGGCCGGCTCTGAAAGGCCATCCTTCTCGAGCATTTAATACTTTGTAATAAGAAGCTCTAATTGTAATTCACCCCATGCAGTAAAGTAGTGCTGCAAAGAATGACTAAATCAATGGTCAACTTTAAATGCTTTTTGCTTCACGCTGATTGTTCGAGGCCAGGCCAACCTTAGATGACTTGTGGGCCTCTCTTCCTCATGAGCTGTGCATGAAGTACTGGCCTCATTACTTAATGGTAATCTTCATTACTCTGAGTCCTCGGCTTCCTCGTCAAGCTCCTTAGCTGATGGTGTGCACCGACCCAGAAAATGTTCTCCGATAAAAGTCTAAAAACATTCTTTTAATACAGCTTATGTTGCCCGATATAATAATGTTTCTGTTTCCTTTTTCTTGCCTCCACTCCTCACCACAAACATCAAGTATCCCTTATACACAGAGTAGTTCTATCAGTTTCAGCATCATTGCAAGCTTCCCTCACACCGAATAGTTCTGTCATAGGCAGCAGCAGTGCAAACCTCCCTCACACAGAGTAGGTCTGTCAGGGGCAGCAGCAGTGCAAACTTCCCTCACACCGAATAGTTCTGTCATAGGCAGCAGCAGTGCAAACCTCCCTCACACAGAGTAGGTCTGTCAGGGGCAGCAGCAGTGAAAACTTACCTCACACAGAGTAGGTCTGTCAGGGGTAGGAGCAGTGCAAACTTCCCTCACACAGAGTAGGTCTGTCAGGGGCAGCAGCAGTGCAAACTTCCCTCACACAGAGTAGGTCTGTCAGGGGTAGGAGCAGTGCAAACTTCCCTCACACAGAGTAGGTCTGTCAGGCTTAGCAGCAGTGCAAACTTCCCTCACACAGAGTAGGTCTGTCAGGGACAGCAGCAGTGCAAACTTCCCTCACACAGGGTGGGTCTGTCAGGAGTAGCAGCAGTGCAAACTTCCCTCACACAGAGTAGATCTGTCAGGCTTTGCAGCAGTGCAAACTTCCCTCACACAGAGTAGGTCTGTCAGGGTTAGCAGCAGTGCAAAATTCCCTCACACAGAGTAGGTCTGTCAGGCTTAGCAGCAGTGCAAACTTCCCTCACACAGAGTGGGTATGTCAGGGGTAGCAGCAGTGGAAACTTCCCTCACACAGAGTAGGTCTGTCAGGGGTAGCAGCAGTGCAAACTTCCCTCACACAGAGTAGGTCTGTCAGGGGCAGCAGCAGTGCACACTTCCCTCACACAGAGTAGGTCTGTCAGGGGTAGTAGCAGTGCAAACTTCCCTCACACAGAGTAGGTCTGTCAGGGTTAGCAGCCGTGCACTTCCCTCACACACAGAATAGTTCTATCTGGGGCGGCAGCAACAGTGCAAGTTTCCCTCACACAAAATAGTTATGTCAGAGGCAGTAGCAGTGCAAGCTTCCCTCACAGAGAATAGTTATCTTAGGGGCAGCAGAAGTGCAAGCTTCCCTCACACGTTACAGGCATGTCAGAGGCAGCAGCAGTGCAAGCTTCCCCTACACAGAGAATAGTTCTATAGTTCTATCAGGGGTGGCAGCACCAGTGCAAGCTTCCCTCACAGAGAATAGTTATCCTAGGGGCAGCAGAAGTGCAAGCTTCACTCACACCGAATAGTTCTGTCCTCGGCAGCAGCCGTGCAAACTTCCCTCACACATAGTAGGTCTGTCAGGGGTAGCAGCAGTGCAAGCTTCCCTCACACACAGAATAGTTCTATCTGGGGCGGCAGCAACAGTGCAAGCTTCCCTCACACACAGAATAGTTCTGTCAGTGACAGTAGCAGTACAAGCTTCCCTCACACAGAATAGGTATGTCAGAGGCAGCAGCAGTGCACGCTTCCCCCACACACAGAATAGTTCTGTCATGGGCAGCAGCAGTACAAACTTCCCTCACACAGAATATGTATGTCAGAGGCAGAGGTGCAAGCCTCCCTCACACACAGAATGGTTCTGTCAGGGGCAGCAGCAGTACAAGCTTCCCTCACACAGAATATGTATGTCAGAGGCAGAGGTGCAAGCCTCCCTCACACACAGAATGGTTCTATCAGGGGCAGCAGCAGTACAAGCTTCCCTCACACAGAATATGTATGTCAGAGGCAGCAGCAGTGCAAGCTTCCCCCACACACAGAATAGTTCTGTCATGGGCAGCAGCAGTACAAGCTTCCTTCACACAGAATAGGTATGTCAGAGGCAGCAGCAGTACAAGCTTCCTTCACACAGAATAGGTATGACAGAGGCAGCAGCAGTGCAAGCTTCCCTCACACACAGAAAAGTTCTGTCAGGGGCTGCAGCAGTACAGGTTTCCCTCACACAGAATTGTTATCTTAGGGGCAGCAGAAGTGCAAGCTTCCCTAACACAGAATATGTATGTTGAAGACAGCAGCAGTGCAAGCTTCCCTCACACAGAACAGTTCTGGCAGGGGTAGCTGAAGTGCAAGCTTCCCTTACACATAATAGGCATGTCACAGGCAGCACCAGTGCAAGCTTCCGTCATGCAGAATAGTTCTGTCAGGGGCAGCAGCAGTACAAGCTTCCCTCACACAGAATATGTATGTCAGAGGCAGCACCAGTGCAAGCTTCCCTCATACAGATTAGTTCTGTCAGGAGCAGCAGCACTGCAAGCTTCGCTCACACAGAATATGTATGTCAGAGGCAGCAGCAGTACAAGCTTCCCTCACACACAGAATAGTTCTATCAGGGGTGGCAGCACCAGTGCAAGCTTCCCTCACACAGAATATGTATGTCAGAGGAAGCAGCAGTACAAGCTTCCCTCACAGAGAATAGTTATCTTAGGGGCAGCAGCAGTACAAGCTTCCCTCACACAGAATATATATTTCAGAGGCAGCAGCAGTGCAAGCTTCCCTCACACACAGAATAGTTCAGTCAGTGGGAGCAGCAGTGCAAGCTTCATTCACACAGAATAGGTGTGTCAGAGGCAGCAGTAGTGCAAGCCTCCCTCACACACACAGAATAGTTCTGTCAGTGGCAGCAGCAGTACAAGCTTCCCTCACACAGAATATGTATGTCAGAGGCAGAGGTGCAAGCCTCCCTCACACACAGAATGGTTCTGTCAGGGGCAGCAGCAGTACAAGCTTCCCTCACACAGAATAGGTATTTCAGAGGCAGCAGCAGTGCACGCTTCCCCCACACACAGAATAGTTCTGTCATGGGCAGCAGCAGTACAAGCTTCCTTCACACAGAATAGGTATGTCAGAGGCAGCAGCAGTGCAAGCCTCCCTCACACACAGAAAAGTTCTGTCAGGGGCAGCAGCAGTACAGGTTTCCCTCACACAGAATTATTATCTTAGGGGCAGCAGAAGTGCAAGCTTCCCTAACACAGAATATGTATGTCGAAGGCAGCAGCAGTGCAAGCTTCCCTCACACAGAACAGTTCTGGCAGGGGTAGCAGAATTGCAAGCTTCCCTTACCCATAATAGGCATGTCAGGGGCAGCAACAGTACAAACTTCCCTCAAAGAGAATAGTTATCTTAGGGGCAGCTGCAGCGCCAGCTTCCCTCACACACAGAATAGTTCTGTCAGGGGCAGCAGCAGTACAAGCTTCCCTCACACAGAATTGTTATCTTAGGGGCAGCAGAAGTGCCAGCTTCCCTAAAACAGAATATGTATGTCAGAGGAAGCAGCAGTGCAGGCTTCCCGAACATTCAGAATAGGTCTGTCAGGGGTGGCAGCAGCAGTGCAAGCTTCCCTCATACAGAATAGTTCTGTCAGGGGCAGCAGCAGCAGTGCAAGCTTCCCTCATACAGAATAGTTCTGTCAGGGGCAGCAGCAGCAGTGCAAGCTTCCCTCATACAGAATAGTTCTGTCAGGGGCAGCAGCAGTGCAAGCTTCCCTCACACAGAACAGTTCTGGCAGGGACGGCAGCAGTGCAAGCTTCCCTTACACAGAATAGGCCTCTCAGGGGAGTAGCAAATCAACTTCCCTCACACACAGAATAGTTCTACGGGAGCAGCAGCAGTGCAGGCTTCCCTTGCACACAGAATAGGTATACCAGGGGTAGCAGCAGTGCAAACATACCTCACACACACAGAACAAGTGTATCTCAATCAGCAGGTCTGCGAGCTTCTCTCACACACAGACTAGGCTCAGCACTCACAGTGCAGCACTTTAGACAGCAGCACTGGCCTCCTTCCCACCTGAAACGGAAAGCAGCACAGTCTAAACAGAGTTTAAATATGAATTAGTCAAACATTGAGGTCAGTTACTATATGCAGCAGTGCAATGTTCCCTAAATAAACAAAGAAAATAAAGTGAAGACATATGCACTACAATCTTGAGTCTCGTGGAAATGGACATCAAACCCAAAACCAATCCATCCTCGCATCATACAGATGAGCTAATAGTTGTCAGTAAATCAATATAATGATGTAATGTGCCAATAGGAACGAGATGGCAGGAAAGCATCATGTGGCCTATATCCCAGGTAGCTCTCCGATAAATAAATTCTGTAACCTAAATGTGCAACCTATGTGCCTTCCGGCCATGATACCCTCAGTAATGCATCTAATAATAAGTAAATCTGTCGGTGTGATTAAATGATTTCAGTCAGTAACCTCATCAGCAGCTGGGAGGTATGTATTTCACTATACTACATGGCTTTTAGAGTGTTGTTCTAATACTCGTTTTGCAAATGGAGTTTGGTATCTCCTCTTAACAAGTTCAATCAGCAGCACCCTGCAAAGACTGAAAATGCCCAAATTTGTTGGGGGGAGCAAAGGCGCTTGCCCAAGGGGCCGCTGCCCCCCCTACCCCTGGTGTCTAGTGGTGGTTCCCTGCTTGGGGATCGCCCTCCTGTGGCAATACCCAAGCAGGAATCCACTAGGGAAAGGTTCCACTGGAAAGGAGAGCTTCTCCCCTTTACAACGATACCGCTCCCGTGTCTTTCGTTGCTTTGGGGGCTCAGATAGCCCTGTGAGCACCCAAGCAGTGAAACTGAAAGAAGCCGATCTGTTAATTTCAGTTTCAGTTTCAATGTAATGATGTCAGCGTGCCATACGTGCGATCATCATTAAATTGAAAACAAGATAAATGCCTCAGGAGGTTGGGGAAGCTCTTCCTCACCTCCTGAAGCTAAAAAAATGAAAAAGAAATCAAACTGCTGTTTACAGCAGAGGGATTTCCTGCTGGTGTGCCTTGGATGTAACATTTACGTCCATGGCACAGGAGCACCAAGAACGAGGACGTAAGCATTATGTCCAAGGCACAGAACGGGTTAAGAGGGCCCAGCAAGGATATCAGAGTGCAAATCCTCTACCGCAAGGGTTTGTCAGAGGGGGTAGAAGAACCACACCCTTACTTTACAAGTGTAAAAACAATCCATCCGTGCACGCCTATTAGCTGAAATATGATTTTCATAACAAATATGTCAGTCCTATTGTCATTCTTATCACATACAAGCAACCGCTGTTGAGAATTTTCCTCTGGAATTCTGTTTTTCTTTTACTCTGTCAGGATGTGGTAAACTCTCTCTGCCTTATCATGGGGGATAAGGGTATCCAAAGTTATTGGAGTAGACGCCTCACTCACTTATCGTGAAATACTTCATCATTTGCGCCTATTCACACCCAGGTAAGATGATACTACCTGGACTGACTCAACCATAGATGGAATGGGAGTTCTTCGATAAAGCACTGCTGGATATGTAGGGATCCAGATGAGTGATGTTTAAAAATACCTCTAGGTATACCCAAAAGCTATGTTTTATTCAAAGGGTTCCTGGGGTATGGATAAAAACGTTAGTTAGTTGGGTTACTGAATATAATTGTTCAGTTGTACCCCTTTCTCTGTGCCAACATGTTTTGGCCCTTGCCTGGAGTCCACCTGGGTCTGGGGGCTTCGATAGGGCTAATTTTGTGTTCTATTGTCCCTGCTTCTATATTGTGCACACATTCCATGCACTAAAGTGAGGCCTAATGCGCTCACCTGTCTTCTTTTTTGTTGACAGTCTATTGTCTAAGGAGAGAGAAGAAATCATTATTACTTTATTTACTTGTCCTGCCTCTTTCTTGGTGTTATATCCACACCTATATATTGGACCCTGATTCTCCTATGTTCCATGCATATGCTAATTTGGTGCATGACACTGTGTCACATAATTTCCCTATGGCTCTGGATAGGTGTCAATGATGAAGCGTGTCACAATAAGTGGAGAAGTGTGGCTCAATGGTTAGAGCGGCAGACCCTGATGCAGAGGTCTAGCCCGGGACCAGGGTTCGATTCCCCGCCTCGGCGGGTCTTGGGCTCAAAAATTCCACGGACCTGATAATTCTCGCCTCGGTGCCTATTCCAATCATGGAGTCCCACTCTGCAACTCTGGGCAATAGCTTGCTTAATCTCCACAACGACCCCCACAACGCTAAGGATGCCTGGCCTCCACCTTGGGGGTGCCCAGGAGTGGACACCTCACAGGGAAAGCCAGGATGGGTTCCACAGCGGTATTCGTACAAGCGCCTTGAGACCCTTGCGGGTGAGTAGTGCACTATACAAGTATCAATTTACAATAAGTGAGTGAGGCGTCTACTCCAATATCTTTGGATACCCTTATCCCCAGGATAAGGCAGAGGGAGTTTACCACATCCTGATAGAGTAAAAAGAAAACAGAACTCGCGAGGAGAGTTCTCAACAGCAGCGGTTGCTTTTATGTGATAAAATTGTAAAACAGGAGATTGCAACTGATCTGATTTTCTCTCGCTCTCAATTTTATGAAAAAGGCCAATTGTCATAACTGTTTTGCATAAACATATCAGGCAAATGGCCTTGGTCATTCACTTGCCACCATAGCCAACTCAGCTCTGCTGACCTGCTCCCTGATAACCTTTACTACATGAAAGTGCCATACCAGCACTCTTATTCGGCAGTATCATACAGCTTCCAACCAATTTGTACTAAAAAAAATCAACAAAGTAGTGGACCCAAGCCGCTTCTTTCAGTAGTGCTTTTCTAAGCTCTTTTTTGTTAATCAAATAAGGCAGGTGATAACTGTGCTGCCAAGCAAGATTACAATGTGTGAAAATGCAAAATGTTATATTGTGAAATTTCACAAAATTATTTTAAAATTTGCAAAGTCCCCTTTGTGGTATCTCACATTCAAAAAGCTTGCAAAAAAGCGGAAATCAGAAAGGCAGCTGATCTGAGGAGAATATTTCTCCTGTGAGAAAGTTTCTGCGTGAAGCACTCAAACTTTCTGACTGACCTGGTCTCCCAGGGAAATAAAATGCTAAATTTCATGAATCCGCTAGTGTAATAAAAATTCAGTTGGACTTCATAAAAAGGCCTTTGCATCTGACTTGAGAGTCAGCTGCCACAAACCATCATTCTCCATTTAGCATGATGGGGGGTTAATTGTAGGCACCATGCAGTGGGTGGAGGTTAACAGTATGTGCACTTCCAGGTCCAGCAGAGCTTTGTGCACAGCCTGGGAGCAAACAAAAACATATAAAGCGCCTTCAATGACCTCAAGACATCAGATCCACTCAACGCCAAATATAGGGGCAACCAGTAACACCTATAATCTAACGGCAGCAGTAACCTGTAGACAAACATATCCAATACAGTTAACAAGAATGTGCACACAGCAGTCAAATAACCGAATTCGGGGTGTGGTTCTCACCACAGGAACTGACGTCACGCTACAACTTTTACTCTTTCCGCGAATGATCGACCAGGAGCGGTGTAATCCCCATACGAATATTTGTGCTCCCCGCTGAGTCAGTGTCTTACTTAGAACATTTTAAATGACACTTGTAAAGATGAATAGACAAAACCCATCTGGTTCTACCAAAATGGTAGACAGAAAAGGTTTAGGGCCTGATTCACAAAGGGCCTTCACATTCGTGGCGGAGGCCCCGCAGTCGTGGTGGAGCTTGAGCTCGTTCATGAAAAGTTTATTTTCAGAATTTAGTCATACAGAAACTGCTTGGAAAGGTCAAAATGAATAAATCAATGAATTAGAGTGCAAAGCTCAGCTAAAGCGCAGGAATCAATCAAAGAACTCAGTAAAGTCCAGGTCCGCAAAATATCAAGTCTAAAATGGGTGAGGAATCTGGCATGGATTCACCTCCAAGGGTCTGTGGGGAATGGCAAAAGAACACAGTTTTATAGGGCTCTGAAAAAAGGATATCGCACATTTACGACAGTTGTACATGTTTGTCAGGGTGTAAAGCCAATCAGATATAAGCAGAGAGAAACAGTTGCAGATGAGTACATTTAGAAAATCTCTATCTACAACATGGAGTTTCTCACAAACAAATATTGTTACATTGTGGGGCCAATTACGATGCGGTGTGTAAAGGCTCCGACATACTGTCAGAGCCTTTTAACCGCATCGTAATGGGCCGTTCGGTTTCCTTTCAAACCGGCTCATTACGTTGGAGGTGGTCGGGAAAGGAAGTGGCAGGGCTTCTGATGGGCTTGGAGAGCCCGTCAGTCAGTCGGGATGCGGCCAGTAATCTCAAGGGCAGCTCTTTCCGCCCTTGAGATTACGATGCCCGCTTTCGGACATAGTTTCCATGTTGGTCTGTCCGAAAGCGTGTTAGGGAGCCCTGAGCAGGGACCCTTTTGGTGCATGGCCTCTGGTTGGAGGCCGAGGTGCCTGCCACAGGGTGAAGGGATGAATTGCACCTCCCATTTAACTATAGGAGCATGCATTACGGCCAAAAGCTCTGATAGTAAAATATAGGAATGTGACCGAACAGTGTTGGGTCTCATCCTAATTGGTCAGATCCGCCGATTGAGTGTCAATCCGTCCCATGACCGATGCGGTGCCGGCAGAAGGAATTCCACCCGACATTGTAATGACCCCCTAAGTGTGATTCTGCCAAGATATGCCCAACCTTCAGTTAGTGCAAATGTTTTGTAGCAGAGGTTGAGATGGTCCTGACACTGCCCATGAAGGTATTTCAACCTTATTCTACTGAAACATGAAAATATAAGTTTACCACATGGTGCGGTGAAACAACACAACAAGATGGATTCTGAGGCCTAAAATCGCTATGTTAGCCAAAGTTTGCATTTTCCTTTTGTGCAAGGCAGTTTATTTAAGAAAAACAGCTTTCGCGGAGCATAAATAAATAAATGCATTAACAAATAAACACAACTCAAATGAATGAATGAATCTGTACGTGCATGAAACGCCTGCACGCTTTGTGCCAGGAGCAGAGTGGCTGTGACAGTAATAATCATGGTGTGATTAATGTTGTGGGTTATGTGAGCCCCCTGGGGTACCATGCAGGAGGCCCCAGGGGCTTCAGTGGGTGGATGAGTGGGCAGCACAATGAACGTGGGTTTATTCTCAGCAGGCTGTGGGCATGGCCCCTGTGGAGGGCGGGAGGACGGGGGTCTGTCTGCGTTGACCTTTACTGTGGAATAAACAATTATATCTGAAGGAGGGGTAGTCGGAAGGATCATTAATTTAGTTGGAACGAGTGTTGGGAACAACAATTACCAGAAGATCTAGGAGCCCATGTGTGACTCAGAGGGCTGGAGACAGACAGTAATCACACACAAAACACCGCGCCCGGTGCAATTACAGCCCACTCTGCCTACCCACACACACACCGGCCGAAGCGAGCAGCGCGTAATAACACTGCAGGAGCGAGCGCGGGAAGCGCCGAGTGACAGGCCGGGAAATTACTTCAGTCAGGGAGGAAGCCGGGGTCGGTTATGAGAAAGAAAGGAAAGACCGAGAAGGCAAAAGAGGGAGGAAGGAGCGGCAAGATACAAGAGAAACGCACGTTAAACTAAAGAGCACTGGCAAAGCCATTAGGGTATGGACTTCCAGCCTTTTGGCTTTGTCAATGCTTTTGTTTTTTTGTAATAGTTTTGCAAAACTCTAGCGTTAGGGATTATGGAAGCTCCTGCGCTCTCCTCAATCTAAACAAAAACAGCTGCTTAAAGCAAACATATTTTTAGGGGTCTTTAAAAGCACACAAAGTATTTATTTATCATAGCAGTCCCTAGCACTGAAGGGAAATGATTTGTGCAGGAAAGTGCTCGTGTGAACTCTGCTCGTATAATTATGAGTTGTTTGGGGGGGGGGGGGAAATCCTACAGCGAGAAAACATTTAGTGAGTGCGTGTGGATGCTCGTGCTTCTGTTTATGTTCTGTTGCATTTGGCGCTATTTTCTTAGTGCAAAATGCATCCTAGCATCCATTGTGGACACAAAGGTGCATTTTGTGCTAAGAAACTCCTGGTAAATGCCGAGAGTAAGTCGGGGGAAATTCCTACCCCAACTGAAAATATAGCGACCATGGGCAGCTGCTCGTACTGCTATCCATGTGCTGCTGACTTTAGCTGTATTGCTTAGTGCAATATGCATCCCTGCGTCCATTTTGGATGGAAGGGGGCATTTATGCAATAAGAAAATAGCACTAAATGCAGAATTAATCTTCTCGCGTAATTCCGCACAATCTCTTTGAGTTTTTAGGTAGCTCTGCTTGATTAGGCTACACTGAATTGCATGGGTTATGCGCAAGCCTAGGTTTGACCAATGCCACTCACCAAACATAGCGCTGTTTTTTTTTGTTTGTTTCTCTCTTTGTTCTTTTTTTTAAGTTCAAAAAGACTTTATTAGTGAAGAATGCAAGGTATCAATTAACAATACATGAAAAATTGAAAAATTGAAGGGGGGTTGAGGGGGAAAACAAAAGTAATCTGGAAAAGTAATACAATAAATTCAAGAACATGAGCAATCATGGGTGGTGGATACAGCAAAAGCAATACAATAGTTATACATGTAATCGGGCAGAAATATATAAATAACATACGATGATGAAAAAAAAAAGGAAATGCAAAGGGTATTCAAGGTGGCTTGAAAACTTCTTGTCGGGTTGGCAAAGGGCGAGATGAGCGAAGAGCACATTTATCTAAATACAATGTAACAGGAAGCCATAATTCTGCATGTTTCGTAGCCATACAAATGGGAAAAACAAGAGCAGTGTCCAACCTATGATTGTGGCAAACATTATACCACCATGCTTTGAAGGAGATGTTGGAGGAAGCTTTCCAATTAATAGTAATTTGTTGGAATGCGACAGCCAACAATAAGTCAACAATACGGACATCGAGATCAACACCTTCCCAACAAGGCGAAAGGCTGCCAAGGAAAATATGGACGGGGAAAAGGTGATGTGTGTGCTGAAAATTACATTATTTTGAGCCCAAACCTGTATCCAAAAATCGTGCACTGGCTTGCAAAGAAACAACATATGAAAAAGGGTAGCATTCGATGAGGTACAGGACCAACAGGCATCTAGAGTAGTGGAAAACCTCTTATTGAGGGTGAGGGGAGTGAGAAGTAGCCTGTTGTAAATGAAGAATAAAGACTGTGTGAGGGACGCCGCTCTAGATGACTTATGAATCTTAGTCCATAACTTGTCCCAAGTGGATATAGGCCAAGAAGTGTCAATGTCATGCTCTCACTGCTCCTCTACCTTGGACTTTGCCCGAACAGACTCTTGAGTGTGAAGGTATTTGTACACAGAGGAGGCTTTGGGAGTAGTGCGAAGGAGTGAATGAAGTCGTGTAGTAGGAGAGGGAGAAGAAAAGGAAGGTGTCTGTGCCTGCATGAACTGGGCACATGTAGACATCACTGCTTCCTTAAGTAAGAGATACTTAGGAGCAAAAGATGGAGGCAAGTCGAAAGAGGAGCAAAGAGTCGAGAATGGCAAAAAGGTGGAGCCTGAAAATAATTGTGAAATCCAAATTAACCCTTTATGCCTCCAGGACCTCCAAAAAAAGGGTTTGTGGCGAATGAGGAGATGATTGTTGTGCCAAATGGTAGACGAAAGAAAGTCAGCAATAGTGACGGGGGAGGAGGATTAGAGGAAAGGAGGAGTTTAGTGGTATATTTATGAATGTGGAAAGAGAAGGTGGCTTGCGGGAAAAAGAGAGATATTCAGCAAAAGAGAAGGGAGACAGGAAAAGGCGTTCAACCTTAGCCCATAAGGGACATGGAGAGGCGGGATCCAGCAACCAAAAAGAAGCTTGACGGAGCAAAAAGGCTTTCTGGTAGGCTGGAAAGTCGGGAAAGTTCACTCCGCCTTCAGAAGCAGGGCGAATAAGTCTAGCCAGGGACATCCTAGATTTTTTGTTATTCCACAAAAAGGAAGACAAATTTGTTCAAATTTTTTTTAAGAATCTGGAGGGGATAGGGACAGGAATGTTAGAAATTGTATAAAGGATTACAGGAGACAGCATCATTTTAATGGTGTCAAGGCGCTCCACCAAGATAAATAGAGAGGGTGCCACCTAGTTGCTAGATCTGAAACTTTTTGAATACATTTGTTAAGGCAAAGGGAGACAGTATCGGAGATGGAAGGGGTTATGTGTAGCCCTAAATACTTAATATGCGAAGGACTCCAGGCAAAATTGGAAGCACTAAAGTCAGATTTGAAAGTAAATTATGTGAGGGGAAGGATCTCGCATTTATCGTTGTTAAGTTTATACCCCGAAATTAGAGAATAGCTCCGTACTTCCTCCAAGAAAGCAGGAATGGAAACCGTGGGATTAGAAAGAAAGAGTAAAATATCATCTGCGTATGCAGCAAGTTTAATGTGAGAGGTCGCTGTTTGAAATCCATGAACGGCAGGGTTTTGGCGGAGTTTGGACAAAAAGGGTTCCAATGCTAAATTAAAAAGAAAAGGGGAAAGGGGGCATCCCTGACGAACCCCCCTACCTAAATTAAAGAAGGGGGAAACCTGACCATTAGCACAGACCACCGCTCATGGGTTGAAATATAAGAGAGAAACCAAGGAAATGAATTTTGGACCAAAGCCAAACCATCCTAAAGTGTGGAAAAGATAGGGCCACTCAACCCTATCAAACGCCTTGTCGGCATTTAGGGCGATCGCTGCGAGAGGGTGTTGTAAACGGGAAGACTTGGATAAAATACTAAACATTAGTCTGGTATTGTCGGTTATATAACGACCTTTAACGAAACCAGACTGTTCCTCACCAAGGAGATCCGGGAGTAAGAGGTCAAGTCGAGCAGCCAAAGACTTGGCAAAAATTTTGTAATCAATATTCACCAAGGATATGGGTCTGTAATTCTTACAGTATTTGGCGTCTTTACTTCTTTGGGTATCAGGCAAATGTGGGCATCAGAAAAGGACCCGGAGGAATTCCCAAGCGCAGAAAATAAGCCTAAGAGAGAATGTAGTTTTGGGATGAGTAACTTGGAGAAATGGAGGTAAAATTCCACAGTAAAACCATCCGGTCCAGGGGCTTTGATCAATTTGAGATGTTGAAGGGCAGTAAGCAGTTCCTTTTGAGAAATGTCAGATTCTAAGTGAGCCAAATCGAGGGGAAAGTGGTCGGGTTTTTGGATGGTGGAGAAAAAGTGCGTAAGAGATTGAAGAGAAGGTTGGGTCTCGGAGGAGTACAAGGTCTTGTAGAAAAGGGAAAACTCAGTGAGAATGTCAGCGTCTTTGTAGTGGAGAACAGAATTAACATCATAGATGGACTCGATGTTCAGCTTATTGTGCTTAACCTTAAGATAGTTGGCAAGAATTTTCCCAGCTTTATTTCTTCCTCCATAGAACTTGGCGCTAGATTTTAACAAATACAGAGAGGCATCTTCTGCAGACTTTTGATTAAACTTCATTTTAGCGGCCACAAGAGCAGTCAAACTGTCCTGCGAATACGAGGTAAAATAGGCATGCTCCAGTCTCTAATGTCACTAAGGAGATTCCCAGTAAATTTGCGAGCAGCTTTACGTTTCTTTACCACAAAAGTGATAATGAAATCTCGTGCTGCAGCCTTAAATGCATCCCAAATAGTGTGAGCAGAGAGAGAGGGAGTATCATTAAATTTGAAAAATTCATCTGAGAAAGCCAAAAAAGAAGCAGTAAACTTAGGGTCTAAGAGGAGACTGTTGTTAAAGCGCCACCTCCTAGGGCCAACAGATTTAGGGAGTACATCTATGCCTATCAAAACCGGAGCATGATCCGAGAGTAAAATCCGACCAATTTCAGCTGTATTTAGGGTTTGAGCAATATGATGAGAAACATAAACATAGTCAATGCGCGACTGAGAATGATGTAAAGGAGAGTAAAATGTGAACTCCTTTTATGTCGGGTTGCAAAGACGCCATGCATCAATAAGCTTATGTTGATAAATGGTCTGGGTAAAGAGTTTGTGGGATTTGTTGGGGATGTAATGGGCAGCGGAATTCCTGTCAACAAAGGGGTCAAAAGGGTGATTACAATCACTGGCAAAGATAAAGTTATCGTCCATGAAACGTGTAATATGCTGGGATAGCTCGGCCCAAAAAAGAGGCTCGCCACCAGTTGGGGAATATACATTGAGAAAAGAGACTGGAACACCCCAGGGATAACTTGACTAATGCCCATCTACCATTTGCATCCGATTCTTGAGAAATAAGCGTGAGGGGGAAAGGATTTACGACAAAGAATTGCGACACCATTACGTTTACCATCAGCCTGCGGATAAAATACCTCACCTACCCATCCTCTTTTAAGTTTTGCAGATTCAGTGTCAGAAAGGTGAGTTTCCTGCAAAAAAGCAACATCAACATTCAACTTGGCTAAGTGGGATAAAATACGCTGACGCTTGATTGGAGAATTAATACCCTTAACATTCCATGAAATTAAATTGAGGGACATAGCATACAGATTAAAACATGGTTAACAACGTAACTAAATTGGAAGGAAAAGCCAGTGAAAAGGTAGTAGAAATACAGGAGAGAAACGCTCAACAAAATTAAAAGAGAGAAAAGGAAAAAGAGGGAAAAAAGGCAGTAAGGTAAAAAAACAGTGGCAACAATAAGAGTAAAACGGATAAAAACAAGGATTGAAACCGAGAACAAATAAGGGGAAAGGACCATAGGAAGAGAGATGCAGAACAACACGAGGCATGGAAGGGAAAAACAAGGAAGGAAACAAAAAGGGAACATACCTACAAAAGGAGAGAATGAGAAGGAACGGAGGGGGATGAAGCCAGACGGGTGAGGGGACACATCCGAGGTCGGCTAGGCAGGGAACCAGGGAGACATCAGCAAATAAGGAAGGGTTCCTGTGGGAGTAAAAAGGAGAAACAGGGAGTTAGGTTAGAAAAGGGAAGTCAAACCGGTAACACGAACAACCATGAGTAACATCACTGCGCAACAGATAACAATGAAAACCACGAAATTGAATCCTCTTGACAAACAAAGAAGAGAATAACAAAAAGAAAGAGACAAATTGCAGCAACTGTATTGGAAAACCTCTGAGAAAGTAAGCAAACAAAATGCAATAACAGTAAGAAAAGCAGCAGAACCACTATTCAGCCGGGGGCGGATGATGAAGAACCAGAGGAGTCCATGGCAGAAGTCTTATGCGCATTGATGAAACTCCGTAGGCGCACTGGATCTTCATACGTGGTAGTGTTGTTGTTGTAGGTGACCTTGAACAAACAAGGATGATACAGGCCATATCTCGCTCCCATCGCACGAAGGTACTCCCTCAAAGCCAAAAAAGCCTTTCGTCGAGTGGCAGTAGCCTTTGCGTAATCCTGGGCAAAAAACAGGGGAGAGCCAGACCACGCTAATTTTGGAATAGATTTGGCAGCTGACAATACTTTCAGGAGGTCAATGTACTCCAGAAAATAGAGAATGACACCTCTAGGCCTCTGTGAGAGGGACGCTGAAGTAGATGGACGCCCCAATCGATGTGCCCGTTGAATGTTGAGAATTGTGCCCTCTGGTAAACGTAACAGCTTGGGAAGGAACGATTTAAAGAAAGTGATGGAGTCCGACCCCTCAAGGCCCTCTGCCAGACCATAAATGCGGAGGTTGTTCCGCCTGTAACTAAGATCCTGGTCGACCGTGTCGGAAAGATGGGCATTTACCATACTGCAAGAGATTTGCTCGCATCTTTTCTGGCAGATAGAACACAGGCCGTCACCCTGGGACCTTACCAATCTGCAAAGCTCTCGCTGCCGTGTGGGGTTCCTCAAGGCTCATCCCTTAGTCCGACACTATTTAATATCTACGTGTCAGACCTTGCTAATGTTATCAAAGCACATGGGATGAGCCTAACCTCCTACGCGGACGATACGCAATTGGTATTGGCCATCAAAGGTGACGGAGGTGAGGTGGCGCAACGCTTCCAAAATGGAATGCTGGAAATTGGAGAGTGGATGGCAACAAACTGCCTTAAGCTTAACTCCGAAAAAACTGAGGTAGTTATTTTCGGACCCCTCTCACCAGGTTGGTCAGCATCCTGGTGGCCACCAGCCTTTGGAGCACTCCCAAGCCCGGCATCTAAGGTCAGGAACCTGGGATTTACTTTTGATGAGGGCCTCAACTTTATGGATCACGCGAACAAAGTAGCAACCACAGCCCACCACAAATTAAGAATGATCAGGAAAATTAGCCCGTTTCTGCCAGAGGCATCCACTAAAACATTGGTCAGCTCTTTAGTCTTATCGTCCCTCGACTACTGTAATGGCCTATTCCTAAATACTCAGGTTAGGGTCACGACGAAGCTACAGGCGATACAGAATGCCGCAGCACGTTTGCTCTCAGGAACACACAAATTCGCGGCCATATCAGATACCATTAAAAAATATCACTGGTTGACGATCCGGAACAGGATCAAGGTCAAATCACTCTGTATAGTGTACAATGCACTTAACGATCAAGGACCGCACTTTCTTAAGGACCAGCTGATACCTTACAAACCTTCCAGACAGCTTCGCTCCACTACTCTTAATCAGCTAGTGAGCCCACGTTCTAAAACAGTGTCCTGGGGTGATCGCCGCTTTTTAGTCGCTGCACCCAAATGATGGTGATAGGTTTCAGTTTTCCATGCCCCGCCCATTACATATATTATGCTTATGAGTTAGCAGAATGTGTCTAACTAATGATATATTCATATATGCATTTATGTTCATGTTCTTTTATATCATTCATGCGTGTGACGTTATTTCAGTTTTCTTAGCTTTGCCTGTGTGCCACCATTTTGAAGCATTTCTCCCTGTGCGTGAGTTGCACTCGCTCATTCCCCCTCCCGTAGGAAATAGGAATATTCCACATGTCAGCGGTTTTTGCTTCTGGGCTTACTGTGACTGAAACTGCTAGCGAAACCCCTTATCACACTGTTCTCATGTGCTGGAGATGCTAAGGCCTGGCTCCGTGTCCTTGAGACGAGATAACAAAATGTTGCTATTACAGGTGCAGATGCCTATTGTATGAGGCCATTGTTTTCCCTCTCCGGGGTCCAGTACTTTTCCACTATGGGTGTGTTTTACTCTGCTTTTCGTGTTATAATGTGTTACTGTGATGGTATGAGTCAGTCCTCTCGGCGCAGTCTTAGGGGTGAGGTCGGACAGGGCCCTCTCATATGGGAGTTTGTGGCCTAATAAAATTGCTTGTTTATTCTTCTCCACTGTCCGGCTGACTTATTATTGGGTAATCATAGGTGAGTGCGGTAAGTCACTCGGGGGGATTTGTGCCACGTTTATCAGATGGCGCCCGAACAGGTACTCCGCGATTAGGACCTTTCTCACCCGTAAGTGGGTAGCAGAAGGCCGGGGACCCTCTGGTCGGCACGGTGGGCCCGGGTACCCATTTTGATGCCAAGCTTGGTTCTCGCAGTGCTGCCCCGCCCTGCTGATCGGGAGAGGTCCCGGTCCATGATCCTACGCCGGAGTCCGGAAGGCGGAACTTTGGAGCTGACCGTGTTGGTCCTGGCAGCCGGAGGTGGAGAATGGTAGAGGTCGGTACCGCGTACAGAATGTGAGTGGTCCTACTGTTGCTTGAGGGAGCCGGAGTGCTCCGAGAGACCGGTGTGTCCCTGGTGAGCGGAGGAGCCGGTGTGCTCCTGGGGCTAGTGTGCTCCGGGGAACTCAGAGTGCGAGTGGCGCTCTGACAGACTTGGCGGAGATTGGGTGAACGTTGGTTTGTAGTCATCCGACTGGGTGATACTGCAGTCGATGTGTGGCTTGCTGTGAAGGGATTCCGGGACTCACCCGAACCCCTAGGGTGGTGGTTCGTGGGGAATGAGTGCTGGATCCCATGCGGTGTAGTGCACGCCGATTTGTAGTGTTGCCCAGGAGGCAGGTGTGTTCTCCAATCTGGGAACAGCGGGTGTGCTGTTCGGTCTGCGGTAGGGTCCAGGTTCCCCAGGACTTGGTCGACGGGCCTTGTCCCATTTTTGTAACACGTGTTTTGGCAGGGATCTGATGTTGTGTATATAAAGTAGTGATTGTGTGGTTTATTGGGGGTGAGTGTGAGAGTGTGCCTTTTGTGTTGGTGTGTGATTGCGTGAGTAGAAATGCCGTCTTTCAGTAAATTACGGTGTCTAGGGTGCTGCGGTGGTGTCTCGGACACTAGATTGGCCGAGAGCCAACCTGCCCCGGTGGAGGGCTCTCCAAATTTTGAAATGTATGTTAAGCACGGCTTACCTCCGATTTTGTTTTCTACTTTGGGGCATAAATATACAAAGGATAATGTGGATTTACAGTGGCCTTCGCTTGGCTCTTTCGATGTAGCCAAATTAGATTACTTACAAGATAGACTGTTTGCTAGGCGCAGTCGCCAGAGCATGTTCAATTCTTTACGTATGTGGCAGAAGGAGGTGAGGGAGCGACAGATGAGGGAGGAGAAGGTGGCTCAGAAAAGGGCGGGGCAAACTATGGCGCAGAAGGCCAGGGAACATGCTAAGAAAGAGAATGAGCTGCGGATTGACCGCGCAGATAGACGTTTCAGGCTATTAGATAATAAAAGCTATGTAGTGAGAGAAGATGACCAAGACGAGATGGAGGAAATTTTGAACACTCGACCCCCTCCCCCGTATGTAGTAGCCACTGTACCCCGTGTTGACGGATTCCGCCTCCCCGGCGGTGGTTTCGGTTCCCCAAATGAGTGCCCCTCCCTCGTCCGGTACCCCTGCTTCCTCTGTGGTCGAACAAACTCCCTCCTCTGTCACCGCACCCTTGCTCTCTCGCTTTGCGACAAGCCCTGCTGCCCCTTCTGTGCTCTCTCCGACGTTCCCCACCGGCCCTGCTATTCCCACTGTCTCTGCCAGTACAACCCCTCAGAGCGCGTTGCTGACCCCGACTCAAGGAGCGGGGGGCGGACTGTTTACTCAGGTACGGAAGTTACTTACGCGTTCTGCTGTTGGGTTGGATGAGAAGATAATGGTAGCTAATCAAGCCTGTCAATGGGCCAGGAATAATATTTATTCACTGGAAGACATTTGGTCTACGATGAAAGATTATGAGCCTTTGATGCAGCAGCATGCTTTATGGCATATGTCGATGACATTGATAGCATTGTGGGAACAGGGATATGGTGGAGAGGCACCGGCGATTCTCCATGACATTAAGAATAAAGCCTATAGAGCCAACACGGGGATGAAGGATGTGTTACGCAGTCTGAGATCCCTGTTAGAGTATAGAAATGAGTTACCATCAGCAGGGAACCCCCATTTTCCTGGGATACATCCAATGCGGGAAGTACACCCTATTTTTCATCCTGAGGTACCCGAAGTGTTAGATCCGACATCAAACACTGTTACCCGAGCTCGTGTCGATGCTCAATTCCAGGAACAATGGGTATATACACCCTGGAAACGGATCGAGGTACTTGCCTTGAAGGCTCAGTTACCCGACTCAAGGAAAAATCCGACAGCTTATTACAAAGAGTTAACAGAAGCAGCTTCCTCGACGGTCATGCCTCTAGCAGATATAGAATTGTTTTTTGGTTTGTTGGTTCCGGTGGATGTATGGAGACAGGTGAAGGGTTCAGATCATGCAGAGGAGCTAGGTGGTACCTGGGAGGCATTCAAGGATTGGGACCAGGAGCGGAAGCCAGGGGAAAAGCCAAAGGCTGAGATTTTAGTGTTACCAGGGCGTATAATAAAATATATGCACTCACTTATTCCCCCTAAGAAAGTAGATTGGGATAAGTTGACAGCTTGCAGACAGAAAAAGGATGAGGCAGTTTCAGATTTCTTTACTCGTTTTGAAGAAACGTTTATGGATTTCAGCGGTCAGGATATTTCCCAAGATGGAGGGCTGTGACTTTTCGTTAACAGATTCGTAACGAATTTGGTGCCAGAAATATCAGCCCGATTGCAGGCATCGGAGAGTACGTGGACGACATCCACTCCCTCTAGAATTCTGAGCATGGCCCAGTATTACGAGCATAGAGAGAATGAGAATGAGGACAGACAGGAAAAGAAGGCAAAGGATTTAAAAACGAGAGTGTTACTGCAGCAGGTGGCGAAGGGTCGGGGATGTGGAGCCCCGCCCATGGTAGCTGGTCGAGGAGGAAGTAGTCACGGAAGGGGAGAGAAAAAAGAGCGTTTGGGACAGAACCAGTGCGCCAACTGCAAACAGGAGGGGCACTGGTGGAGAGACTGTCCGGAGCTTCGGTCCGCTGCCGGGCCAGGCAGAGGACGAGGTTGGGGTAAAAATGGCAGGGATGGTAGGCAGTTCGAGGAAGGCAGGAGACCGGGAGGGAATTACTTTGACGGAGGAAGAGATAGACAACACTTTCAGAAGGAGGGTGACAATTGCAGAGATAGACAGTACTACAACGATGCATATGCTATGGATGACCTGACCGGATTTTCTTATAACTAGGACAGCGTAGGACAGAGCATGGGACCGGTTTCTGTGGATGTTGATCAACATGGGCCTTACGTAACGGCAGACTTGTCGGGATCCCCTAAGACATTTTTAGTGGATACGGGTGCTACGAAAAGTTCAGTGGCACGTTCTAAAGTCCCAGGGGCGGCTCTGTCTGGCAAGAATAATATCTCCGTCGGGTTTTCAGGTACTCCGGTGGTTAGCCCCATTTCTAAACCTCTTGCACTCACGATTGGCCCTTTCACTGTTGACTCTCCTTTCCTTTTAACTTCAAATTGTGGTGAGAATCTGCTGGGTTTGGACTTGCTGAAAAGATTGAATGATACAATTTACTGTTCCCCAGACGGTGTGTACCTCACGTTGGGTCCTTCTGTCGCGCGTGCGCAGCAGTGCTTTTCGAAAGATGAGCCCCTCCCGGCTGAGTTGGAGGGGATTCCCGGGAGTTTGTGGGCTAGCAGTGATACTGATGTGGGAAAAATGGACATTGCCCCAGTGTCAATAAAGGTTAAGGTGGGAGCTAAATTACCTCGGATACCCCAGTACAAAATATCTAGAGATGGAGAGAAGGCTCTGTTGCAAACTATACAGGATTTGATCCGGTCAGGGGTAGTGGAGGAGATGGATTCTAACAGTTGTAATAGTCCTATTCTTCCGATCCTTAAGAGGCCCCCCTCTGATGCAAGGGGGGGGAACCCCTGATGTCTATCGATTTGTGATTGATTTACGCCACATTAACAAGGTGGTTGAGCCTCAGTATCCGGTGGTCTCTGATATTACCACGATTTTGACCATGATACCTCCCTCGGCTAAGTATTTTTCTATACTGGACCTTAAGAACGCCTTCTTTAGTATCCCTGTGCATCCAGATAGCCGCTATCTCTTCGGATTCTCATTAGCTGGCCGAAGTTTTAGATTTTGTAGAATTCCCCAAGGTTATACGGAAAGTCCGAGCATTTATAATCAAGCTTTGAAGGCACAGTTAGATGATTTAGAGCTCTCACAGGGTAATGTCTTATTGCAATATGTGGACGATATCCTCATTGCCTCAGACACTGAGGACGGGTGCCGAGAGTCTACTGTTAAATTGTTACACCATTTGGCTCACAAAGGACACAAGGTGTCCCTTCCTAAATTCCAATACTGCCGACAGGAGGTTACCTACCTAGGTCATCTCCTATTGAAGGAGGGGAGGAGGCTGACACCGGAGCGCATTAAGGCGATAACTAACATGGCTGTACCTAATACGCAGCGGGAGGTGCGCGCATTCTTGGGCATAACTTCGTATTGTCGCCAGTGGATACCTAATTACGCCTTACTAACAAAACCCCTTCTGTATCTGACTACTAAAGAAGTGCGGGAACCCCTACCTTGGACTCCAGCATGTCAAGAAGCGTTTGAGTTACTAAAAACTGCTTTGTGTTCTGCACCTGTTTTGGGAACACCTGATTACCAGAAGCCTTTTGTTCTTTATGTGCACGAGGCGGAAGGTTGCGCGTTGTCTGTCCTAACCCAGTGTTTCGGAGGGAAACAGAGACCTTGCGCTTACTTCTCTGCTATGCTTGACAACGTGGCGAGAGCATTGCCGAGCTGTCTAAGGGCTACAGCGGCTGCTGCGGTCTCAATTAGACAATCGGCGGGGCTCGTACTGGGTTCAGCACTTACAGTAATGGTACCACATGCTGTGGACATTTTATTAAACAGGACACAGATGCAGCATTTAACTAGTGCTCGTCTAACTGGTTATGAGATGACATTATTTGCACCCCATGTAACGATCAAAAGATGTGCCACTTTGAACCCAGCTACGCTATTACCGATCCCTTCAGATGAAAAGGACAATGAGGTCCATGATTGTTTGTTTCGGACAGAAGAGGAAACGAAGGGAAGAATAGACTTGACGGACAACCCCCTTGATGATCCCGATGGGGAACTGTATGTTGATGGTTCCTGTTTTAAATTAGCAGACGGTACCACAACGGCAGCATACGCAGTCACGACATTGAAAACAGTGGTGGAGACTTCTAGGGTCCCGTACATCTCAGCTCAAGCTGCAGAGATAATAGCATTGATGCGAGTGTGTGAATTGAGTGAAGGACTGGATGTGAACATTTACACTGACAGCCAATATGCCTTTGGCGTGGCTCATAGTTATGGGAGACTGTGGGCAGAGAGGGAATTTTGACATCACACGGACAGAAGATTCAGAATGGCCCACTGATATTACGACTGTTGACAGCCTTGACACTTCCTAAACGATTAGCTGTGATTAAGTGTAAGCGGTGGTGGATGACGTGGGGCGGGGAAATGCATTTGCAGACCAAACAGCTAAAGAAACGGCTAGGACAAAACTCCCACGAATGTTTGTGGCAGGACCAGCCAGGTGGGTACCGGATGTCGACATGTTTGCAAACACTGTACAGAGTGTGCGGAACATACAAGAAAAAGCGACTGAGGAGGAGTTGAAGCAATGGAAGGATGAGGGGGGCGGTTGGACCCGGATGAGTGTTGGACGGATGTGTCAGACAAAAGACGATGGTTACTCCCGAATGCATATGTCCTCCCAGTAGTGACCATGGCTCACGGACCAGCTCACATTAGTGCAAAGGGGATATGCAAATTATTGGATCCAGTGTGGAGCAATAAGAACATCCCCAAGGTGGCAACACATTTGGTGCAGCAGTGGATTGTACAGCCATCTCGACAGCTAAGATGCTGATTAAGGAGTATTTCTCGAGGTACGGCTTGCCTCGGGTGATCTGGAGCGACAATGGCACATCTTTTAATGCCGAGCTGATGAAGCAGATCTGTAAAGGATTGCAAATCTCTCAAAAATTCCACGCAGCCCAACATCCCCAGGCTGCAGGTTTGGTTGAAAGATTTAATGGTACGTTAAAACTCAAGATGGCCAAGATACAAGAGAGTACAGGGTTACGCTGGCCAGATGCACTTCCCCTTGCTTTACTTTCTACTAGAGTGACAGTAAACTCCAAGACAGGTGTTTCCCCCCACGAAGTTATATTTGGCAGGCCCGCCAACGTGTGGGGCGTTCCTAGACCTAAATGTTTCTCAGAAATTGAATACCCTTTGTTGATAGATTATCTGTATGCTTTGACTAAAGATCTTCGTTCTATTCATCAGCAGGTAGCAGACACCCTGAAGCCGTTGCCTGAGGGGCCCGGACACAGCCGTAACCCAGGGGACTGGGTCGTCATCAAAAGATACCAGCGGAAGTCCTGTTTGGAGCCTAGGTGGTCGGAGCCGAGACAGGTGCTCCTCACCACCCGCACCGCACTTCGAGTGGAGGGTCGGAAGGCGTGGACCCATGCCTCGCATGTAAAAAAAGTACCCCTCCCACTGCCTTATGATGAATGGGTGAGAGGTGGTGTTGCAGATCACGAGACCGAAACAGTTCCTCGTTATATTCCTTTCTCGGATGCTTTACTGACGGGTGAGGAACAAAGTGAGAGCAAACGGAGGCCAGCCCTGAGTGCAAGTAGCGAGGCCTCTCCTGGTCACAGTGAACAAACACCGGAAGCTACCTCCATTGCTATTGATTCCCCCATTCTGTTCACAGATCCTGAAGTGCGAGGGAGCACTCGTTATAACTTGCGGCCCAGGAAAGGGAGGCGAAAGAACTGAGCACCGGAAGAAGGGCTGAGGTAGGGACTAGAGGTGGACTATGTTGAACAGGTTAGCCTAGTGATAGGGATGGACTGCTGGAAGAGCCCTGGTGCACTATTGAGACCTTGTTGAATGGGACACTAGGGTTGCGTTTGGGCCCAGGTTTCAGTGCTCCTGAGTTGCTGCAGTTGTGCGACTCCATTGAGGGATTAGGGATTACGAGACTGAAAGCCTACCTGTGAGGCTTTAACGGACACAGGGAGAAGATCCCTTTTGAGGGTGAAGAACCCCTCCGGCCGGTTTTGGAGTGTCTGGAACTTTTTAGAGTACCCCCTTAGTTTACTTTTGGACCTTTTGATTAGGTGAAATGTACCCTTTTGGTCGTCCTATTCCAGAGGAGGAGCAGCCCTTTGCTGCCCCTCGCAGATCAGAACCAGATTCACCATGGCATGCCCTGCCCCGGAAAGGAAAAATAGTGGTTATTGTAGTATTCATCATTATATTTTTGATAATTCGTGGAATACTGTTCTTCCTAGATGAAGCCTATCCTGTCCACAAGCTTGTCCCTTCTCCTTCTCCCTTGCCAGAACATAATATGATTACTGTTGATTATGGTGAACAATGCATGAGGAAAGGCTATCGTGATAATGTTTTCATTAAGACTTTACATCATGCCCATGCTGTATATAATGTGACAGATTGCTGGGTCTGTGGGTTGCTTCCTTCTGCTGCATATAAGAAGGACAGGTTACTGGCACTTCCCTTGACACCTGTGAATAGCTGCGTGGGCTGGTACACTTTGATTGGTATGGTGAAGTTCTTTCAACAGCCTAATTTCCTGACTCCCCGACTCCCTGGTACTGGGTCAACACTGACAATGCGAGTACGCCCTCTGCACCCTTCATCCCTTGGGCGGCTGTTTACCGACGGACGTTTTGATCAAACATTCTTAGAAACTTTCTCGAAGAAGGTAGAACGATTTGTGACACCCAATGACACTGACAAAGTGAGGGAGAGTTTTCTGCAATTGAATTCTTCCTTAGCTTATAGACACCCTCCTGCAGCAAACAGTAGTGGTCGTTCTCTGATACCCCTAGCGACTGTTGGGCCTTCACCTTATTTTTGTATTCAGGGACGAGGTCCTGTTAAAGTGGGTGACAGCCTCTGCAATGTGACTGCCTCAATTCGCCTGCCTCTTAGTCCTTCACTAGTTACTCCCCCGAATATCTATTTTGTATGTGGGGGTAATGGGTATTTGTGGTTACCTGAGGGTTGGAGTGGGACATGTTACTTAGCATATTTGCTCCCACCTGTTTATGTGGCACCTTCAGATTATCATAAAACTCACTGGAGGTTTGCCATTATGCCAGGACAGCGTAAAAGGAGGGACCTCCAGGTTGAGGACGTTGATCAGACTGACACCTCGGGGCAGCAATTCACAGATTTTTGTAAGGGCTTACTACCTTTCTGGGGTCCTATCTTTAACAGTAGAGCCATCAGACGTCTCTCGAGGGTTATGGAGAAGGTAGTGAATACGGAGGCTGATATTGCAGCCAATATGTCCCTTGAGATGCAGGCTATGAGATTATTTACGATCCAGAACAGGATGGTGCTTGACGTCATCCTTGCAGATAGGGGTGGGGCCTGTCGCATCATCGGAACGTCTTGTTGTGTGTACATCCCTGACTCCGCCCCAACAGTTAATTTAGCTGTCCAGAAACTCCATAGATTGGCGACTGAACTCCATCAGGACACTGGCACCTGGTCTCTACGAACATGGTTGTGGGGCATCTTCTCTTCCTGGGGTTGGAAAGTTCTGATGGGTGTTGTAGGGATCATTGGGGTACTACTAACTTGCTGCCTCTGTATTTACTGCCTTCCCCCTTGCTGTTCTATGTGTGTCAGCAATATGCGAGTTTCCAAAAGACCAACAAGACAATATCCTGTTTCCAATGACGTTGAGCTTCATGATATTCACTGGTTAATGCTTATTGATGATGATATTTTTGATTAGTGTAGCGCCCTGGCCCCTAGATTTTGATGTACGGCCCTCCTTTTGGTTAATAAAGGTATCGCACATGTTAGCCACACTCTGCTAAAAGGAGGGTCTGATAGGTTTCAGTTTTCCATGCCCCGCCCATTACATATATTATGCTTATGAGTTAGCAGAATGTGTCTAACTAATGATATATTCATATATGCATTTATGTTCATGTTCTTTTATATCATTCATGCGTGTGACGTTATTTCAGTTTTCTTAGCTTAGCCTGTGTGCCACCATTTTGAAGCATTTCTCCCTGTGCGTGAGTTGCACTCGCTCATTCCTCCTCCCGTAGGAAATAGGAATATTCCACATGTCAGCGTTTTTTGCTTCTTGGCTTACTGTGACTGAAACTGCTAGCGAAACCCCTTATCACACTGTTCTCATGTGCTGGAGATGCTAAGGCCTGGCTCCGTGTCCTTGAGACGAGATAACAAAATGTTGCTATTACAGGTGCAGATGCCTCTTGTATGAGGCCATTGTTCACCCTCTCCGGGGTCCAGTACTTTTCCACTATGGGTGTGTTTTACTCTGCTTTTCGTGTTATAATGTGTTACTGTGATGGTATGAGTCAGTCCTCTCGGCGCACTCTTAGGGGTGAGGTCGGACAGGGCCCTCTCATATGGGAGTTTGTGGCCTAATAAAATTGCTTGTTTATTCTTCTCCACTGTCCGGCTGACTTATTATTGGCTAATCATAGGTGAGTGCGGTAAGTCACTCGGGTGGATTTGAGCCACGTTTATCAATGAAACACCTTGCCTCAACACATCAGGCTAAGCCCTTCACTTCTCCAGTTCCGCAAGCGATTAAAGACATGGCTTTTTAATCAGTAACATCCAATAAAAATCCTTTGGAGCTATTAACATCGAGCTGAAGTTATGCGAATTGTCTAGCACCGAGACGCCTGCGGGTATTCGTTCGCGCTTTATAAATAGCAAAAATAAATAAATAAATATTTTCTAACTCCTCTACCTGTCGTTGAAGAACAGACATCTGAGAGTTCAGGTGAGGAACTGTAGAACTAGTTTCTTGAAGGGACACAACAGAGTGTTCAACAGAAACCACCCTAGCTTCCATTTGAGACCAAGTGTCCGAAAGATTTTGAAGTTTGACATTGGAGTCTTCCATGAAAGGGCGAAGAGATCTAATTTCCTCCAGAAAAGGGCGGAATGGCCTGATTTAATCTAATAGTAACTCCATAGAGACGGGCGAAGGCTGCGTAAGGGGCAGGGAAGGGTCCTTCTTTAGTCTCTTAATGGTGGGTTTCCTCGATGGAGGCTGAGAGGGGTGCATTGTAGTTTCAGATCCAGAGGAGGTAAGAGAGTCTTCTATCTTAGAAAGTGCAGAAAAAACTTTAGAGTTCTTAATGAAGGCCGGCTTAGTAGAGCGGGGTGGATGTACCATGGATTTAAGCCTTCCCATATGGCAAGGACTGAAGTATGACAGTTAAGTAGTACACACAAAATGCACAAAAAAATGCACAAAAAAGCGGGCAAAACATTTAACTGGTTGCGAGAGTGGAGAAGAAAGCCAAGCAAGTGCAGCGTTGAAGTAAAGTCCACAAGCACATAGCAAATAGGGCAGCTCGTTGTAGGTAGAGTTATCCCCCAGAGGAGAGATGAGGCAATATGTGTCACAGTAACCGCCAAAGAGAATCGTTGCGAAGCATGAGAAAACAAAGTCACAATGAAATTGCAGATATCGGCGAGTCCATAAGAGGAGAGCTACCAACGCCAAAGTGCTTCAGAGGCAACCAGGAATGAGCACAAAGGAGTTAGTTAAGTCAGACAAAATGGAATGCACAGTCACAATGAAGCAGCAAGAAATCTGCTGCAACCAGAGGGCAGGAGCGGAGATATAATGCCATAAAAGAACATGAGAGTCTTGCCTCGTGGAGGGGTGGAAAGGCCATGTAGGAAGCAAGCTGCAATATATAGAGAGTCTTTGACGCAGTTATGAGGGGGGCAAGCTCGATGAGGCACAAAATGGCGGCTGCGCTGAAAACAAACTCACCACAGTAGCCAGGTAGCAGGATAATTCAGCCATGGGTCAAAGAAAGAGCTTCTGCGTCCCATTAAGTCATTTGGTTACCCTCCAGCGATCCGAGGACTCTGGGTGTCAGTGTGACGAGAAGAATGCGCATTCAGCAGCAGCACCTAAAATGGCGGCCGCGCCGCCGGGGATTCGCTCCCTGCTCATAAAGGCAAAATACCGTTCCAAAACTGCGAAATGAGGGACGTTATTCAGCTCGGAAGCATCAGGGCTCGTTCCGGTGCATGAATTTCACTCCCCAGCAGGAAAAGATGGTACGGGGTTAGAGTGTCTCCCGTATCCACACGGAGCCTCACTCAGGCGCCTCCATCACCAACGGGCGCCAAGCCACGCCCCCTCTTTGTTCTTTTTTTAATCTGAAACAATAGCTTTGGTTGCGCATGGCACGCGCACAACCACGACCCTCCCTGACAGAATAAATACCTTACACACACACACACGTATGTGCACTTGGTTCTTCAGCATTGTTTCATTCAGAGGCAGGATCTAACACCGCAAGATGAAGCCACAGTGCAATAGACGCAAGGCACCAGACTACGGGGCATATCATCAAGGCGGCGCAATAAAATTATCGCCGCTTTTGCGGCTGTTTTTGGCCGAAAAGCGGCGATAATTTTATCGCTTAATCAGCAGGGTCATCGCGTGAATCCTTGCTTTAGCACCCTTTCCCTTAACGCCCAGCTTTGCATCTCTAATGGGAGGCAAAGTGGGCGTTCCTTCCCAAAAGAATGTGAGAAATGTCGCTAACCGACATTTCTCCTATTATCTAGCCTCACTCTAACCTGCAGAGTGATAAGAAAAGTCGCGCTAACTGCATTATCGCTACTTTCCTTACGCCTGCTTTTCATCTGACTTGATGGTGGATATCAGGGCTGAGTCTGCCCTGTCCCTATCAACAAGCTATCGGCAAACGTTGTGCGATTATCGCTGGATTTCCAGAGATAATCGCACATTTGGGAGCTTGCGTCTGTAATGTTATCGCTGTTGAGATAAGCGTTGCTGATAGCACGCTATCTCACCGATAACATTCAGCTCTAGTCGGCGATAAATATCCTCGCGCTAAGCACGCTGAGCGATAATTATCGCCAGCCCTTGCTGATATGCTCCTAAGTCACTAAAGGGCATTCTAAAGAGCGATTCATAATATGGAATCAATCTGGTGCATGTGGTAGAGAGCATGCACCGCTGTTGATGTTTTTGTGGTTTTCAACGAACAAAAGACTTTTGGGCTTGACATAGTTTCATCTTCTAATGTCAATGAAGGTGAATTGTAGGCCATGTCTTTACAATACGAAGGGTGAGCCTATGAGGCCAAGTGTCCAAGAATCAGCGAGGCTAGCCCAAGACATTGCAACCAGCCAAAAGTGGTAAGGAGTGGTCTGGTCCTTTCCTACAATGGACCTATATAGCTCAAGACCAGAGTTCTTGGATGAAGATGGCAGGCAAGGCTTTGCCCTTCCAGCACAGGCTCGATCTGGGGATACAGGTTCCCATGACAGAAAGATAGTTTGATGATTAATGCCCCTTCAGCAAGATTCTAATGAACAAAAACAGCTGAGGTTTTCACCACTGCCGTAGATGGTTTGAAGCGGTTGGTTTAAAAATATCTTGGTCCAGAGTCACGTCTTTGTGCAACTTTATTTTGACGCAAACCCACCCACAACCGGGAGGCATTTGGACCTTGTATTGCAGAATCCATCGCATCATTCTGGAATTGAGTGATGTTCAGAGCTGTGCTTTTTGAGTCGGCATTTATTTGTGGAATGAGGCTTTCAGTTGTGAGATACATAAGTTTGGATTCTAAAATGGTTGACAAATGACATATGTTGGTTTACACCAGAAAGCTGAACACTTGAATGATGCACAAGAAACACATGTTACTGGCGATACACCTGGAAACATGGGCAGAAAACATCTGAAGATGCTCTTCTGCCCACATTTCCTGTGATGGTCCCCATCGCGTTAGTGTGGTCTGGTCACCAAACACCATGCATACAGTCCAAATTAGCTAAAAGCACAGATGCTTCAGTGGTGCAGGGGAGCAGTGAAAGATACTGCCAATCAGTTCCCACACAAGAATGGCCTGTGGTAATAAACTTTACTGCCTGTTCTGACACTCACCCTTGCCTTATCAGGTAGAAGTTGAGAGCATTCAGCAGATGAGTTAACTTTGAGTAGGCCAATTAATTGATTGAAAGAGTCTGCCATTATTCCCATTTTCAGATGGAAAACTGCTAGGGGCAGATTTACAAGCCCCGTACGCCACATTTGTGCCGTTGTTGCGTCACTTTTGTGACTCAGCGGCGGCGCAAAGCCAGCGCCATGCTGCTGGGTATTTACAACATGACGCATCTGGGAGATGCGTCACGTTGTAAAGCCCTGCGCCACATGTGGGCGTTCCGGCACGGGGGGTGGGGGGACGTTCTTGCACAGGAATGCCTCCGAAAAGTGACTGAGTGAAATCTACAAGATTTCACTCAGTCCCGTTTATGGCCATGCTGCGTCAAAACCCTGCGCCTGCTTAAAGCAAGCGTAAGGATTGATGCAGCATGTTAGGCATAGGGACACTCCGAACCTTGCTGGAGCTGCGTCACGCTTGCAACAGGACTCCAGCAATGCACCGCCTTTCCGCCGGGGGATGCGACACGCATCTGCCCATCCATACACCACGGTGCGCCATATCAGTGGTGGCGCACAAGTGGTTTGGCGTGTCGCAACTGTTCTGGCGCATTCCTGCTAATCATCAGAGATGCGCCAGAAGTTGTAAATTTGCCCCTTAGTTGCCAAGTTTGGGGTCTATTGTATTGGTAAAAGAAATAGAAGACAACCAAAATTTACACCAGCTAAACCCATCTTCCTCTGACCAACTGATAGTCACAAAGTGCCGACATGTTCCTGTCCCCATTAAAACTACACGAGTCCAGAAGCAAGAATTGCATTACTAAAACAGCTGTTTTAAGTTATTTTAGGTTCACACGCCCAGTACTTGAGTGCCTCCCGGCTCCTTGAGTAAGGATTGTGGAGGACAAAATACTTTTGACTCTATTAATCTTTATCTAAGAATAGCTTTAGTGTGTGGAAAGTAGGAAAACAAATTTGAGAGAAGGCGTCCTAGTAGATAAACAATTTCTCAGATACCATGCTGCTTAAACCGTATGTGAATGGTCAGATATGTGTGGCTGCTGAGTAAATCTTGAAACACAATTCAATGGCCAAGAGCCCCATTGTGTGGAATGGTTTACAGTAACGTGGTGGGAGATGCCACTGAGGACAAAGTGAAGATTGTAGTGAAGGAGCCTTCATTTCAAGAGAGTAGATTGACTCAGAACTGGTCTCGAGTGGGTGCAAAAGGAGACCAGAGAAGTGTGTTAAATGTTGTTCAATCTGTCCTACATTTTAAGAGTGTTCTTTTCTTTGGCTCGCTTCTGTAGTGATCTAAGGGTGGTTTTACAATGTTTGGATGAGCTTTTTGATTAGCCAAAATATTGAGTTCTGTTTGCATTGCCGGGTTACTGAGAAAGTCATTTGACAGGGACATTTTGGAGCAGCAAGACCAGCATTTCATTCTCTCGTTGGGGGGTATTACTGTGAGATTGGCATGGACCTTCTTTCAGTCACTTGCAGTTTCTGTTGATTTTATGAGGTTGTTGGTCTTACGTGGTAGTGTGAGGGATATTCTGTAAGAAAGGTTTGGAAAATGGTTTGTCTAAAATACTTTCTTAGGAAGCATGGGCCTTTATTAAGTTGTTCCATTCTCATATATGTTCACAGTGAAAAGGATCGGACAGCATATAGCAAAGGAAATGCTTGTTATTTGAAATGTGGTCATTACACAGCCAAAATGTGTGTACCCCAAGGGATGTAATATACCAGACTGCTCATCCCCAGCTCTAAACTGTTCTAAGTGGACGATCTTTCAATGTCACCTAGTGACATACCATTCTTTTCTGCGTAACAGTTTCAGTGTGTACAGTGAAACACAGGGACATAAGGGACACAATGCACTTAACATACTTTCCTCATATACAGCAAACATTAGCAGTGAAATTCCAATGAATACAGAATGAGATAGACGGATTCAACAGCCCCAAAGGAAGAAGAAAATCACCAAGTGAAACAAGAATTGGCAATGCCTATAGGTCTGACTTATGAATGAATGTGCCATTTGTGTCAATAATGGGTATGGACACTCAATACATCATTACACATGCACTCTGTTATTCATCTTTCCACTCATGTATTCATTCATCGACCCACTGACGTATTCATGCATTCACCCTCTGACACAACCGCAATAAAGCACACCAAAGTAAACAACATTTCCAAGATAAATTGAAAGAAAACAAGTAGAAAAAAAGAAGACATGCTGCTGTATAAACATGGCAGGCATATGCTTGCAATAACAAGTCTAAATATTGCAGCAGGTGTCTGACTTGAAGAGATATTGAATAAAGTCTACTGTTGTTGTAAAGTTCAGTATGGCTGCCACATTTAAAGCTGTGTTGGCCATCTTGGATGATAAACCAACAATACGTTATGGACAGCAGTTTTCCATATGGTGTTCTGGCTTGCAGAAAGTGGCCATGTGGGATGTAGAGCACTGCAGATGAAATTAAACAAAAAACACAAGCGACCCTTTAACACTGCCTGGAGAGATGTAGTGTCCTTTTAACAAAAATGTAAATAATAAGAGGAGATGCAAAGAAATGACAGGGTATCTAGAAAAGCTAGAACTAAAGGACTGGACAACCAACCCTAACACTGAATCTCACTTATTGGTAGGTAGATGGGCACTCGTTCTCTGAAAATGCCGTCATTAATAGGGCAAAAAAATCCATGAAAGATGTATACTTAACCATTACCCAATACACTAGCCTGTAATTGATGGAGCAAATGCAAGGAGATGCTGGACAGAGCACTGACACTTTTCAGACACTGAACCGCAGTCACACATCTGGGTTGAATCCATCATCGTTCTTTAGCTCACTTCGTCACCTCAGTTCAGACCCAGCTATATGCAAATCATTCTTGACCCTGTGCCTCATAGGAACAGCCCAGCCCGAACTGCCAAGCCGGGTCTTCCCTGGACCGGAAGCAAGCATCCTCTGTTACAACGTGTCATTACAACGTATTTTTAACAACGCAAAATACAATACAACGCATGTTGTTACAAAGCATATCGTTACAACGCATAATCCATTACAACACAATTACTATTCTAACTCCACTGGGTGTTACTTTGGGGAATGCGTTGTAATGGATAATGCATAATGACATGCTTTGTAATGTGTTTTACGATGTAAAAAATGCATTGAAATGACACGCTTTGTAACGCATGCGTTGTAAACGATGTTTCCCCAGAATGACATCATAGAATTTCACTCTGCCTAATTATACCCGGGTTTTTCCGAGTGTGGGAGAATCAGATCCAATTTTACCATGCAGTAATACCACACAGTACAATAATATTAGGATATGGATTCAGCAGCAGCCAAGCCTAATTCAGAGCTATTTTTTCTGACAGGTGTAACATATGGTTCTCCTCACTGCCAGAAAACACCTCCCCTTCCCTACCCCCCTCATATCCCGTGTTTACTGCCTAAACCATTAAGAAGTCTCTGCATGCATTAACCACCTGCACAGAGTGGGTAATAGCGTATGCATCAAACACCACCGAATTGGGAATTCCACGTGCATTTACAACTGGAAAATCTGGTCCCTCACAGTAACAGTGATTTAGCCCATAACAGCAGAGTTCTGGAGCAGATATACTTCATTGTAACAGTTGATTTGCTTACAAATTGACTGTGCCCCCAGTACCATGCAACTCATAATGAGAGCCTGCTTAGGTTGCTCGGAGGAAGGCTGATTTATGATTGGTATATCTGCAGAGCTTCTTCTCACTCCCATGCCATACAGTGCTTTGTATAAGCACTTAGAATATCTACAAGAAATAGCATCTGTATACCACATTTAATGTGCACCTTGGGACACTTCATCATGGATACTGTTATTATGATGCTCAGTGGTACACCATTTATCATCTTTGGAAAAAGAAAATGTGGGTTGGGCCCTCTAGGATTTGCCACTGTGAATCTTCAGATCTCTGCAGCAGATGTATTGCCTCCATGAACTAACGCAGCAGACAGAGGCAAGCTCTGCACCATGCCCAGTAATGTGGTTCTGGAGAGCTGTGGACGTGTCACTCCTGGGATAGCAGTGCACTCCGCAAATCAAAGTAAACGTGCATTGTTAGATCTCTGTGGATGTCTCAGTACAGATATACTAGTGAATGATGCAGAGCTAATAAATTACTGTCACATTGTTGTAAATGGCTTAGAAATGTTATTCTTGTGGGCACAGGCGAGAGGATGTGGCGCAGCGACCAGAGCTGCCGACTCCGGACCTGGGAATCTGGGTTCGAGTTTAGCGTCTGCACAACTTCCTGTGATTCTGGGCCAATCACTAAGGGGCATATTAGCAAGAACCTCGTTAAAATCATCGCCTTTTAGCGGTAGGAAAATGCCGCTAAAATGGCGATAATTGGCTTGCTAATATGCGCTATAGAATTTCAATAGAAGCCCAGGTTAGATGTGCAGGACAACTAACCTGGGCTTCTATTGGAATTCTATAACGCATATTAGCAAGCCCATTATCGCCGTTTTAGTGGAATTTTCCTGCTGCTAAAACTGCGAAAATTTTAACGAGGTTTTTGCTAATATGCCCCTAAATCTTCTGGTGCCGTTGAACAGCACCTGGATAGCCACACGGGTGATAAGCAGCGCTATATGAATCTACAAACAAACAACAGCAAATATGAGTAAAGGCAGCGTGAGAGAGCTTTTGGAATGTCTTAGAACTCTGATCCAAATGTACACTGCAGGTTAGATTTTCGGTTTTTTTGGGCTTGAGGGTTAGAGAAGGAGTGCATCTACATTTCTCATTTTTCTGAACTGACTATAGGTTTGCCCGGTGCTTAACTTCAAAAAGTTTGAGTACCGGTGCCTGAAGCTTAGATTGGAAGACCACTGCCTGTGTTATTAAAAGTCAATGCGCTGAATACTAAGGCTGGTAGTCTTACATGATTCCCCTGGCCTCCTTGCTTCAGGCTATCAGGTTCCTGATTTCTCCCTTTGTGTTGGGTTTTCCATCGTTCTCTTCCTCTGTCTTTCCACTTTGTTTTTCCCTCTCTTGGTCTCCGTAAATATCTGATGTGGAAAAATAAGTGTCAGTCCCCAAAAATGAGTGCTGGTGGCCCCCACTTGCAACCACTGGCTCAAATTAAGCACTGGTCTGCCCACCCCCTCATTCCAACAAAAGCAAGCATAAAGCAGCCTTCTGAAACCAGAGATGAGATCAGGAAGCCCTTTTGATGCATCTCTACGTTCAGGGTCACCCACCTCAGTTCAGACATGCACAGGCAGATTGGTGTGCTTGTGGGAAAGGTGACAGAAGGGAGCGCCCCCCCCCCCCCCACCTCCCACCCCAAGGCTCATTGGGTGGAACGTGAGCAGCAGGTGGGATTGAAGGAGGGAGTATTGGCAGGGCTTGGGGTTTAGCCTTAAGTGAAAGTCGAGGTCTCTGGCTCCTTTTCCAGGGTAGGTAGCAGGCGTTGTTGTCAAATGTCACATCAGGAGCAGGGTTTGTTGGGCATTCATTTTTGGGTAGGTGATTTGGGCTATTGTGTGGTGGAAAATGAGATGTGGGCATGAGGACTAACTGGTCCCAGGAGGCCATGGATAAGTGTGGACACTCAAAAGAGGAAGCCCTGCTCGTAGGTCAGCGGAGATAGTCGCTGCAGCCATTCTGGCTTACTCTCTTTAACAAACAAAACAAGCATTTGCACTGCAATAGGTCTGACATTTGCAAGAGTTAGAGCAATTGGCGCTGTAAATGACTGTAAGACCTGACATCATTGGCGTGAGTCTCCCTTCCATTTTTGACGGATTGCCTCCTCTGTTTTGATATGTTTTTGCTGGAATTATGCTTTGGGCACTGTGCCACTGCTAATCAGTGTCACAGTGCAAGTGCTCCCTATGTTAAATTGATATACTGATTGGTTATTCCATGATTGGGTTATTTGATTTATCTGTCAGCCCCTAGTACAGTGCACCATGTGTGCCCAGGGCTTGTGAATCAAATGCTGCTGGTGGGCTTGCAGCACTGGTTGTGCCACCCACAGAAGCAGCTTGTAAAATGTGTCTCAGGCCTGCCATTTCAAGGCCAGTGTGCAGTCTAGTACTGTCATGTCGATTTGGCCAAGTGCACCCACTTGCCAGTCCCTAAACCTTCCCTTTGCTTCATATTAGAAACCCCTGTGGTAGGCCCAAGGACAGGGTGCATTGTAAGCATAAGGTAGGACATGCTCTGATGTGTGTCGCATGTTCTAATAGTGAATTACAGCCAGTTTAGTTTTTCACTATTGAAGGCTACCTGTTCTCAATAGATTAGAATGGGAAGTTTGATTATTACATTCTTATAATCCTAACTGACTCAGGGAACACAGTAGAAATTCGAATTTAGTATGCCTGAACTCAGAATAATAAAATACATCTTTTAGTAAAGTTTATTTAAATATTCAGTGTTTGCAAATACCACTTTTGGAAAACAGGTATTTGCTTGCCTAACCATTTGAGCCTGCCTCTACTGGGTTGTGTATTTCTTGTCTGGGTTTGTGTGTGACAGGGCTGTGGAATTCCAGGAGATAGGCTGGGACAGCCCAGTGGTGAATAGAGAGATTTACATCCAGGTGGGAGGGAGGAGTGCACCTGGAACCTGAATAGGGCTGGGCCTTCCCTCTACAATGCTGGCTCCACCCCCTGTAGCTTGTCTGATGTCTCTGCCCTGCACTGTGAAAGGAGAGGAGGAATCATGTCAACAGAGTGCTCCAGAGCTGAATCTTCCCTCCCCTGAGCTGGCTCCACCTCCTGAGGGGCGGCTGATGTCTCTGCCCTGCACAGTGAAAGGAAGGGGAGAGTCATGTAAACAAAGTGCTCAGGAACTGGTTTGAACTAGGCAGAGGCCTCTCAGCCTTCAGAGAACAAAGGATTTTGGGGTATAAATATTGGGACCCTGATGCCAAGAAATTAGATCACTTCTGGAACAAGAAAGCTTTCTGCCAAGGAGAAGAACCAAGGAAGCTGTAGGAGTTTGGACTGCCCCTCTGCCAGTGTGCTGTTTGCTGGGTTGGCCTGCAGTGGTTGCTTCATTGCCAAGGGAAAGGAGAAGGAACTTTGTAAGGACTTTCATCTACAGAATATTCTCCAAGGGCTTGAACTGTGCTTGCCTCCTGCTGAAGTCTCAGGGACAAAAGACTTCACCTCCAGCTCCCTCCTGAATTTCCTTGCTGGGAATTCTGACTCCAGTCACTTGCGTGCCGCTGGGAGCTGGAAGCGCAACGCATCGAGAAGAAGCGTGTCGCCGCCGCAGCTGAAATCGTCTCAACGCCGGAGAAGCGAGCCTTCACCGCATCTCCCTGGAAGCGTATGTTCATCGAAGCTGTCTGCTGTTGCATCATCGGAGAAGCGTGACACCATCGTGAGAGTCGCCATCGCATCACCAGAGAAGCGCGTCGCAGGGCCTGTCGCAGCTCCAAAGTACAGAGTTGTCGTAAGGCTGCCAGGGAGTCATCGCATCATCATCGCATCCCCGCATCAAGAGCGCCATCTTCTCGCAATGCAACTGGATCATCGCATCGCATCAAGGTGCCATATTACGCACTGCAACGGGCCCACAAGCCAAGAATCTACACCGCACCTCCGCCGGTAAGGCTCACGACGAGTCCCCTACTCTGCACAAGCATAGGTAGGACGCAACCGTTCCCCCGGATCAAGGAACTGACGCATCTCCCCTTTAGCGAGCCTTTTGTTCACTTTGCCTTACACATCCAGGTTTGTTGAGAACTTTGTCGCATTTAACAGCAACTTGATCTAAGAGACTTTAATCATCTTTTAAGTAATCTTAAATGTAGTATAGGGGATTTTTGTCGTTTGTGGTCTTGTGTTTAAGTCTATATAAAGAATACTTATTTTGATAAAACCTGTGTTGTGTCCAGTTTTAGTGTTTTCACTGTATTACTGTGTATATTCACAAATGCTTAACACACTGCCTCTGAGATAAGCCTGTCTGCTCGTGCCAAGCTACCAAGGGGGTGAGCAGGGATTATTAAGGAGTGTAATCCCCTTATCCTGACTTAGAAGTAAGGGTCCCTATTTGGACAAAGGTGATAACCATTGCCAACTAGAGACCCCCAGATCTAACCTATGTGTTTTGGTTTGGAGTGTACTGGATGTATGTGGTGTGGAGTGGAATGGAATTATGTGGGTTCTATTGGAATTCTTAGTTGTGGAATTGTGTGGTGTGGAGTGTATTTGTGCAAATTTGAGCACAGAGCTCATGTTACAGATGCAGCCGGTACTGGGCAGATGTGTCTGGCAGAGGTAGGGTACCAGAAGTGCCAGAATGCAAGGTAGTTGCTCATGTGGGCATGAATTTTGTGGGTTCTATTGGAATTCTTAGTTGTGGAATTGTGTGGTATGGAGTGTATTTGTGCAAATTTGAGCACAGAGCTCATGTTACAGATGCAGCCGGTGCTGGGCAGATGTGTCTGGCAGAGGTAGGGTACCAAAAGTGCCAGAATTCAAGGTAGTTGCTCATGTGGGCATGGGACAGCTTGAGCCGGAGTAGGGCATGGAGAGTGAAAGAAAAAGACAAGTAAGAACTATGCAGTTGGGGGGTGGGAAGAATAGGGCAAGCAATCACTCTGCCAGAGTGGGTAGGAGGGGCAGGAGCAAACTGCAAACACATGCACTCTTATGGAGTGCTAGCCTAATAATAACCAGAAGGAAAGTGCATTCGCATTACACTGCCTTAACCCTTAGGGTAGAAGTAACTTACTAGTACCCCCCCCCCCCCACACACAGAGTTGCAAAGGCAGTTGCCAAGGCAATATCAACTATCTATAATATATATATAAACACATTTTCTAGAACCAAAAATGTGGTAAAGTGGGTATGGTATGTCAGTTATGGTTTGCCTGGATGATTACAAATAAAAGAAAAAAATAATAATACAAAAATAATATATATATATGTCCCTACTCCTAGCAGGGGTGGGGACCATGAGAAACTACTCAGGCAGAAAGAGACACAATTCATTTTACTATTAGACACTAGAGTCCCTAATGGATTGAACATCAATGCAGGTCTCAGTAATTTCTTATAAGTTGTTTGGAATATGTTGGATGCTCCTAATGATAATTTCCGTGATAATTGCTGAATAAGTTGGATTTAATTTGAAGTTCATAAGTCTTCTTCAAAGTAGAATGTTAACAAATCAGCAGCTGCTGTATTGTTTATGAATTAAGCAACATAAATATGTTGTGTACTTTATGGAACTATGTATTAGGTTATCTACAGAGGGCCACTGCCAAACTGTTCAAGTGCCCTGTTTTAATAACCATTTAAAAAAACTTTTTTTGGTTTTTGATTTTTCACTTTATGATGCCATATGCAGATGATCATCTAAGAACTATTGTGTATGTTTACATCGCTTTAATTATATGCTGAAGGTAGTTAGGATGATGATTTTTTCCACTTGGAGAAACTTGACTTAAAATCCTAAATTGGAGTTTTGGACACATTTTAAAATCTGAACATCATGGTCATTTACTTTGTGGTTGCTGTGATTTACCTATTTACATTGAAATTGTGATCTATTAATTGGAACTCATTAATCAGATAGGGATTTTTGGTACTTGCCATAATTTCCTCTTTTAACATGATTGGTGGAGTATTCTTAAAACTGTTTATTCTATATGTTTTAGGTAAACAACGCCACTCTTACTGTTTTTGTGTCACTCCTGAAACTGCATAGATATCTGCATATGATTTATTTATTATTTGCACTTCAAAACTTAACCTTTCAGTCTTTTTTCTTAAGCTGATAGGCTTTTATTTCACATATAAGGCACAACCTACAGTGGCGCGTCATGTGATCAAGCTCTGCTTGTCAGAGCGAAACGTGTCAGGGAGGGCAGCTGCCCGTAATTGCACTGAATAAAATAATGACTGCTTGCACTTTACGGTGTTGGATGGCCTGTTATTGAGCATTTTCACTTTTGGGGAAGAGGTCGTTACCTGCTTGGTGCCGCCTATGATTCAGCGGTTCAGGATTTCTCTTCGATATATATATATATATGAACTCTTAAAGTTTGCACCGAAGAATGCCGCTCTCTTGCCGGGTGGGTGCTGCCATGAAGCGGCAGTGAACCGCAACAATTTCTCCCAAATACTCTGTTTCCACAAAGTCCGTGGCGAACACACGAGTAGGTTCAATTCAATAATATTTTATTGTTCCACCGTGGCTGACAAACGCGTTTCGGCCATGACAGCCTTCATCTATCTATCGATATATATATATATATATATATATATATATATATATATATATATACACAGACCCATAAATATAGATCACAAAGGGCATTTAGGAGTAGTAAGGTTTGGATTCCTAACTTTACTACTCCTAAATGCCCTTTGTGAATACCGAAAGTCATAATGTTAGGATCTTGTCTCAGATTACTTTTGTGAATCGGGCCCTGTGATATTGAGATCTGTTTATTTATTTATATTTAATTTATTGTAATCATCCGGGCCAACAATAACTGACATACCATTCCCCTTTCACCACATTTCTGCTGCTAGAAAATTTGTGTTTTTTAACAAATTAGTAACAAGGAGAGTCACCTATGTTACTTAATGAACTATGCAGTCAATTGAAACTAAATTTGCACCTTTAAAGTCGCTTGTCAGTGCAGTCTAATGATGTCCTGGCTTCAGGTGTGCCAAGAACTACCAAATATGGTGAGGTTGTCTGTAAGATATGTGAGGGAGCTGGTTGTGATTGCTTTGTAAATGATGCAGCTAGTTTTGAAGATGGTGCAGGCTGGCTAGAGGTGCCAATGGAGTCCCATCAGGGTGGGGGTAATATAATCAAGGACCTGTATGAGACGTGCTACGGCATGTAAAATACCCCTAAAGTGTGCCAGTGTGGAATTTCGAGAAATTTACTTAATTTTGGTGGACTTGCTACGTCGGCTGTTAGACAGCGTTTCCTACAGTACTCCACAGAGCCAATCCTTTCTCAAGAATGGATGGCTTTCATGTCAATATCCATTACCTTGCTCTTATTCTGTTGCTTTTCTCCTTGTTTATGTCTGGTCTGCTCACAGTTTGTTGGTTTCGCCAATGGTAGATTTTGAATTTTCCCTGTACTGAAAGCAGCATTGCATTTATAAAAACACAGCCATGTTTAAACAACACCAATTTGTTGCATTTCTGTGCCACTTAATAGATACCAGAAAAACTGCAGTAGAAAAGGTGAGCTATAACTGGAGTGTGAATCAGTTACATTCAGAACCCTTTTCACTGCTTTGTGGGGTTCCTCAGGGCTCTTCTCTGAGCCGTACACAGTTTAATCTGTATATTTCCTCACTTGCCAAACTCGTTCATTCTTTTGGATTGAAGGCTGTGTCCTATGCTGATTACACACAGATTATTGTGTCCTACTCTAAAGGTTCTGAGGAGTTCGCAGCTAATTTCAATCTCTGTATGATGGCTATAGCTGCATGGATGTGCAAGAACTACCTGAAACTTAATGTAGAAGTCTTACTCTTTCACGGTCAATCTTCGGTCTGGAATAGCATGTGGTGGCCAAAGACACCAGGCACCCTACCAAGGCCAGCTGAAACAGTGAAGAACCTGGACATAGTCCCAGATGGCGAGCTGTCATTAAACAGCCAGGCCAATTGCACAGTGTCAACTTAGTTTTGGAAAATAAAATTGTTGAGGAAATGTTTTATTATTGGAATTATTAATGGTCTTACTATGTAAATATGTATTATCTCGTACAACTGTTATTGCAATGGTTTTAAGTAACCTCGCAATTGTTTAAATAAACTTAAACTTCATGACCCGTCCAGTTCGGAAATGGGTTGTATGTAGTAGACCCTTGTACTCACTACCATTCCTATGTGATTCTTGGAGTTTATCCATTTGTATCTCTTCCTTGAGTGACTTTACAACGTGTACATTTGCAATTTTTTCTGTTTGTATCTCTTCCCTGAGTGACTTTACAACTTGTACATTTACAATTTTTTCCCTGTTTGTATCTTTTATGTAACTCATGTAATCCTAAGTCCTTATGTATCGCAACTGGTTCTTTTGTAAAGCGCTCTGACACCTTCGGGTAATGTTCGCACTATAGAAAATCGCATTAAATAAAATAAATAAAAATAAAATAAATAAATTGATAAGCCCTTTACTGCCAGGCCAGCAAGACAACTATTGCAAAGTTGCAATTGGTGCAGAATGCTGTAGCTAGAATCACGCTGGATATACCTAAGGGGCAGTCGGCATCAAAAGGTCATGGTGATATGCACTAGCTCTCGGCAGAAAAGTGCATTTCATTTAAGACAATCTGCATTGCTCATAAAGCCCTCTACTCGGCAAATCCAGCGGATATTTAAGCCATGTTCCAATGGTATGTACCAGCCAGAAATCGCGGCTCTGCAGTTTGCCATCAGTTGATCGTTGCCAGAGTCTGCAGGAAGAAATGGGGAGGTAGGGCCTTTTTTGGTCATGTCTGTGAGGCTGTGAAACAGCCTACCCCTCTATGTCACCTGCGTAAAGACACATCTTCCTTTTAGAAAGGCGTTAAAAACTAGGCTCATCACACTTTAGTAAGACACATGAGATTCTGGGAACCTTTTCTCACCTCTTTTCTACTTTCAGCTAGCAGCCTAATAAGACTACAGTTCCTTGATGCCCATGGGCATTTGTTGCGCTCTAGAAATTTTCAGTCAAATCCAATCAAATCAATTCCATTTGTGTTCTCACCCCTGTGATTTGTGAAATGCACTCCTCTCTAAGTGCTACATTATAAGCCGCCCATTACAGTGCTCTGCTCCCAGCCATTTCTTGATAATGTAAGAAAAACTGATTAGTGTATTCCTTTATGTGTAAGACAAAAGCTTAGTCAGAGAGTTCTTGCAACTTTTGTTTCTTTTCTGGAGCTTTATAGAGCACAAACTTGACCCGAAGGTATCAGAGCACTTTACATAGCACCAGTTGCGTTACAGACAGACCCATTCATTTTTTTGTTAGGCACAGGGAGATTAAGTGATTCGCCCAGAATCACAGTATGTTGAGAGTCACTGCTAAGATTTGAACCCAGTTCCCCAGCAGGGAGGTTGACCACTCTTGCCGTATGGCGACATCCTCTCTACAAATTCATCAATTGACTCCCAAGGTCTTTGAAGGTGAGTGTAAAATGTGTATCTCATCATCACTATGTTAACCTCTTTAGCAAACCTACACTCCAGTCATAGTTTAGCTTCCATATAATATCATTGATGATTTTTTTTAAAGTCTTTGTTTATTGAAAGAATCAACATAAAAGCAATACAAACCAAAGCAAGTGCAGTGTGGTGCAGTCATCAACACCTTTCGGTAATCGCAATATATTAGTACTGTAAAAGACAAATCGTCGCACAGGGTCTACAATGTAATCACAAGTTTCATAGTTCCCATTATATTCAAAACATTACATAGCCTCATTATCAATTGCCAATGGGGGAGGATCGCTGAAAGGGGTACATATAAAACCTCTACTCTCATTCCAGGGGCTCCAGATTTTTGCCCATTTACACGGGCATCCCCTGCTCTCGTAGACACCCTTCTCAGCTTGCATACACCAGTCCATGTCTGACTCCCAGTCACTGTATCTTGGCTTGACCACTCCCTTTTATGTTCTGGCTATCAATCAATCAATCAATCAATCAATCAGAGTACTTGTAAAGCGCGCTACTTACCCGTGAGGGTCTCAAGGCGCTGACGGGAGGGCGTGGGGGTTGCCCCTACTGCTGAAAGAGCCAGGTCTTGAGGAGTCTTCTGAAGGTGAGTAGGTCTTGGGTCTGCCGTAGGTGGGTAGGGAGGGATTTTTGCCCATTTACACGGACATCCCCTGCTCTCGTAGATAACCTTCTCAGCTTGCATACACCAGTCCATGTCTGACTCCCAGTCACTGTATCTTGGCTTGACCACTCCCTTTTATGTTCTGGCTATCAATCAATCAATCAATCAATCAGAGTACTTGTAAAGCGCGCTACTTACCCATGAGGGTCTCAAGGCGCTGACGGGAGGGAGTGGGGGTTGCCCCTACTGCTGAAAGAGCCAGGTCTTGAGGAGTCTTCTGAAGGTGAGTAGGTCTTGGGTCTGCCGTAGGTGGGTAGGGAGGGAGTTCCAGGTCTTGGCAGCGAGGTAGGAGAAGGATCTGCCACCGGAGGTCGTTCGTTGGAGGCGGGGGACAGCGGCGAGGGCGAGGCTGGCGGAGCGGAGCTGGCGGATGGGGGTGTAAAAGCTGAGTCTGCTGTTCAGGTAGGCTGGTCCGTCGTTGTGGAGTGCTTTGTGTGCGTGGGTGAGGAGCTTGAAGGTGATCCTCTTGTCAACGGGGAGCCAGTGAAGGTCTCTCAGGTGGGGGTGATGTGGCTGTGGCGGGGGACGTTGACGATCAGTCGGGCGGAGGCGTTTTGGATGTGTTGTAGTCGTCGTAGGTGTTTGGCTGGGATTCCTGCATAGAGTGTGTTGCCATAGTCCAGTCTGCTGCTGACGAGGGCCTGTGTCACCGTTCTTCTTGTTTCGGTATGTTGCAGTTTGCCACCATGCAGCTCAAAGAGATTTGAATTTGAATTTAAAATTATTTATACAGCGCGCGTACACCAAGCGGTTTCATGGCGCTAAACAGTGCTACAAACCCAGAGGACGGAATGGTGCGGGAGACGGGGAGCATTAAGATGGGAAGGCCTGAGTGAATAGAAGGGTTTTAAGGGCTTTGCGGAAGAGGGAATACTGGGGGCAGGATCGCAAGTGAATCGGGAGAGAGTTCCAAAAGGCAGGACCCAAGGTCGAGAACTTGGAGCCACCCAATTTTTTGCATTTATAACGGGGGATCACAAGAAGTTGGTGAGTAGATGAGCGCAGTTCTCTGGATGGGGTGTAATCCTGGATGGCTGAGCTGATGAAGGCCGGGGCCAGCCCAGCCCGAACTTTGAACATGATACAGCCCAGTTTGAACAGTGCACGTTGCTGTACAGGGAGCCAGTGTAGAAATTTAAGAAGGGGAGTGACGTGGTGGAATTTGGGAAGATTAAAGACTAGCCGGGCCGCCTGGTTCTGAACCATCTGGAGGCGCCTCACGAGGTACTGTGGCATGCCACAGTAAATGGCATTACCGTAGTCCAAGCGGGACGTCACCATCGCCAAGAGGATGAGTTTGAGAGCGGAAGGGGAAAAGAACCGGGAAACTTTCCGAATGGTTCGGAGGGAAAGAAAGGCTGAGGATACCACCGTGCTGACTTGGGAATGGAGGGAAAGTTGATCATTGATTTTGAAGCCAAGAGTTTTAACAGAGGGAGGGGGGGTAGGGGGGGAACCTAAGGAGGGGGGCCAAAAGAGAGGAGACCAAGGACTGGAGCAACCACCTGTCAACACCAGTTCCGTTTTATCGGGATTGAGTTTCAGGTGGTTGTGATTCATCCAGTCCTGAATGAAGGTCATAACTGAATGAAAATTAGATATTGAGGCAGGGGAAGATGATAATGAAAAAATGAGCTGGAGGTCATCCGCATAGTTGAACACGGAGACCTCACGCTGCTGTAAAGCAAAAATAAGAGGGGCAATGTATAAATTAAATAACAATGGAGAAAGGGAGGATCCTTGAGGGACCCCATACTGTACTGACCGGAAGTCGGCAGAATAATCCCCCAATCGAACAGCTTGGAAACGACCGCTCAGGAAGGAGGACAGCCAGACCAGGGCCGCACCCCCGATGCCCGCCGCTCCGACACGGGAAAGTAAGATGGTATGATCCACCGTGTCGAAGGCGGCGGAAAGATCGAGGAGGACCAGGGCCTGGGGCTGACTAGTGTCTATTCCTTCCCTGAGGTTATCCAAGACTGATAGCACCACGGACTCCGTGGAATGGGCGGGTCGGAAGCCGGCCTGCCTGGGGGCCAAGACACAATTCGTTTCCACAAAGGAGCTCAAAGTTTTTACTACGTGACGTTCCAGTATCTTGGCCAAGAAAGGGAGGAGTGAGATGGGGCGATAATTAGCTGAAACCGAAGGATCAGCGCCGGATTTTTTTAGAATGGGTAGGATCACCGCTGATTTAAGTGAGGGGGTGACAATGCCCTGGGACAGTGAACTATTTAGAAACGTGAGAGGGGGTAAGGGACAGGAAGAGTAGATCTGTTTGAGGATGTGAGCAGGACAGGGATCCAAGGGGGAGCCAGACTTAACCAAGGGAAGGAGGGAAAGAAAAGTGTCCCTGGTAAGAGGCGAAATAACGTCCAAGCGCGATGTTGCTGGATGGCAGTGAGGATTGATAAAAGAGGGGGACGGGCTGGGAATGTTAGTTCTGATAATGCTAATTTTATCCAGAAAAAAAGAACTGAGGGAGTCACAGAGAAGCTGTGAGGGAGAGGGTTTGAGCGTGGACCTGTCCGAGTATACAAGCTTCTGAACTATGGAAAAAATTTCTCTGGGCTCATTTTCGGCAGACTGAATTTTTGAAGAGAAATATACCTTCTTAGTTTCCAAAATTGAATTCTTATAACGGGCCGCAAGAGTGATATAGTGAATTCTCGAATTTGGGCAGTAGTCCCTCCGCCAGATGCGCTCCGCTCGACGAAGATTACGTTTTTGCGTCTTCAAGTCGTCATTAAACCAACGGTTTGCATCCTTTGCGCGCTTAGATGATATGCGCTTTAGGGGGGCGACTTGGTCACAGCCGGCTCGCAACCATTCATTGATGGTTGCCGCTTGATCAAGGGATGACAGTCCTGCGAGGACCGGGCTGGACGCGGAGAGCGAGGCAGACAAGGAAGCTACATCAACACGATTCCAGGATCGCGCCCAAGTGTTTTTGACTGGCGGGGGCTTGGGGACAAAAAATAAGGAAAGGGAAAATGAAATAAGGAAATGATCGGACCAGGTGCAGGGGGATATGGAAACTGAGGAGACTGGGCACTCTCGGTGCCAGATTTGGTCGAGGGTATGGCCCTGACTGTGAGTGGGAACCTGAACCGCGGAGGTGAAATTAAGAGAGCTGAGCGACTCTGAGAACTCCTTGGAGACGGTACACTCCGCGGGATCGGAGGGCCAGAAATTAAAGTCCCCAAGAACGACAATGGACGAATGGTTAACTGCCAAGGTAGCCAACAAGTCTTGGAAACTGGGAAGAAATGATTGTGGGGGGGATGGTGGACGATGGATAAGAACACAGGTAAGAGGGGGGGTGAAGGTAAGTGAGCGGGCCACTAGGCAGTCTGAAGAGCCTAGGGGGAGTGAAACTAGAGGTTGGAACGTGATTTCTTTCCGAGCAATCAGGGCAACCCCCCCTCCTTGCTTTCCGGGAGGGCGATCAGCTCGAAGAGCGTAATAAGAAGGGGGAAGCATCGCCAATAAGGAAGGGAGGGAACTGTCAGTATACCAGGTCTCGGTAAGGAATAGGAGGTCAGGTTTGTGCGAGTCTAGTAACGTGAAAAGTTTGTGCTGATGCTGCACAGCCGATCTAGTATTAAGATACATTGCGGAGACAGACACGCAAGAAGAACTAGTAGGTAAAGATGTGGTAGGGGCGCTGGGCGGAGGCAGAGATGAGGGCCGGGAGTCGGAAAGAACATGAGAAGTGGAAAGGCCAAGCCTAGTGACTCGAGATAATACCGAGTCATCTAGAGGCCAGGGGCCTTGAAGTCCGGTCAACTGCACAGAGGAATATTGAAGGGGTGAGGCAGAGTGGCCGGCCCCTGGTCCCGGTCGGTCGCGGACGGGCGCAGACGGGCGCAGACGGGCTGTCCTTTGGTGCGCCTTCGGCGCGCAAACGTCGCGCCCGCTGCGCTCGTCCGCTGCGCTTCCTAGGAAAGCACATGATATGAAGCCGAGAGGACCAGGGGAGGTGGGCGTGGCCTCCAAAGGGGGCGTGGCCTGCGGGCGAGGCGAAGCGCTGGGGGAAGCTTCCTGCGCCAGGTCACCAACAGCGCTAAATCCGCTGTGAAATGCAATCAAGTTTCAGGGTAAGTGAAGTTAAAAACACAGATTAAGTGAACAACAAATTTTAAAAAAAAGCGAGCAATCTCCCGGCTGTTTTGCCTCAGGAGTGTAACACCATAATGGCGGCGCTTGCGATCATCGTCCCTATATGATGTGGGGTGGGCGTGGCCTCCAAAGGGGGCGTGGCCTGCGGGCGAGGCGAAGCGCTGGGGGAAGCTTCCTGCGCCAGGTCACCAACAGCGCTAAATCCGCTGTGAAATGCAATCAAGTTTCAGGGTAAGTGAAGTTAAAGATGCACAACTAAGATGCACAACCTCTTAGTTCTTGACAAATCCGTAGCTGCCCAGATATTTAGAAGACAAAGCCGGGGGTTGACGTCAATGGGTGTACTACATATTTGGGACAAAGCAGATATAACCTTTCCCCAGTACTCCTGGAGGATCGGGCATTCCCACCATTGGTGTAGGTAGGTACAGGTGAGACCACATCTTCAGGGACAGGTCGGGGAGTCTAGAACCCCCATCTTAACAAGCGCTGAGCTAGAATAATAGGCTCTGTGGAGTAGTTTAAGTTGGATGAGTTTGAAACGAGAGCAGATCGCCACCTCACAGGGCGAAGCCAAGGCTTCCCACCAGTTTATGTCCCCTATGTTGTCTACCCATTTTGCATGAGTTCTATCCTGGGCATCAGGTGTGTTATTAAGGATTTAGCGGCAAGTCAATGAAATGGCTTTGTCTTGGAGGTAGTCGTCCAATAGCCTGTCTTCTAAGGGCGGGGAGACCGGCAGATCTGTTCCTTTAGGGATTGCCTTACTTAACACGCTACAGGCCTGGAGGTAGCGAAAAGTTTCCCCCCTTGTAATTGGTAGTCTCTCTGCAGGTCGCTAAACGGGATCATCCTACCCTCTAGCCATATGTCCCGACCCTCGAGAGTCCAATCGGGTCCCACTAATCGAACCCTGGCTGCTTTGACAGCATACCGAGTTGACAAGCTTCAAGCAGAGGAGTGACTTGCATAATTCTGTCTTTCCAACCAAGACCAACTGTTGCCTTGTGCCATAAAGAACCTGTGGTGGAAGTTGGGGTGTGTCTGGGTGCATGTTTCGTCCCCACCATAGAGTGACCTTAAGTAATTACCAGAAATCATGTTATGCCTGCACATCCTATAGGCAGGATCTGTAACGGGTCGATGCACAGAGTGATTACGGACCACTAACTGTGAAGCCCAATAGTAGGATCTAATGGCGGGCATGGCGATGCCACCGTCATACCAACTTTTGATGAGCTTAGCGAGGGCAATCCGGGGAGTACCATTATTCCAAAGCAAGGCACGTACCTCAAAGTCAATTGACTGAAAGTAATGAGGTGGAACCAAATGGGGCGTGCTCTGGGCAAAGATGATATGATACAATGCTTCAGGAATTAAGTTATTCCTCGTAAACCCTGACATCAGCCCTAATAAGGTACAAGCCACAGACAGGGAAACTATTCTGTTTTGTACATCAACAACAAAGGAAAAGAATGAACAACCAATCAGCATGATAACCACATACAATGAACAGGTGGGAACCATTAGAAATATCATGCAACCCCATTGACATCTAGTGAGAGGGGATGCCATGTTGGGGCCGCTGATGCCAAAGTCACCCCAACTTACATTCAGAAGAGTGTTTTCTATGAAAGAGGCTCTGGTGTGTAGCAGCTCCAAAGTAGACACACCAGGAACATGGCTACAACAGAGCCATGGTTTTCAAAAATGCCATTGATGCAAAGCATGCCTGTATGGAAAAAACAATCAATCAATCAATCAATCAGGGGTTTGTTAAAGCGCGACTACTCACCAGTAAGGGTCTCAAGGCGCTAGGGGTATCGGGGTGCAGGTTCCATTCCATCAAGGAGGGGGTCTGTCGAAGAGCCAGGTTTTGATCTTTCTTGCGAAGATGGGGAGCAATGTTGTCTGAGGTGGAGCGGAAGGGCGTTTCATGCTTTGGCCGAGAGGAAGGAGAAGGAGCGGCCTCCCGATCTAGTCTTCCTGGTGCAGGGGACCACGGCGTAGGAGAGCTGGGCTGATCGTAGGGTCCTTTGGGGTGCATGGAATTCGAGTCGGCTGTTCAGGTATGTTGGTCCGGTGCTGTGGAGGGCCTTGTGTGTATGGGTGAGTATCTTGAAGGTGATTCTCACCTCAACGGGGAGCCAGTGGAGTGTGCGCATGTGCTGGGAGATGTTGCAGTGTTCTGGCGGGTTGAGGACCCATCTTGCAGCCACATTCTGGATGTTCTGTAGCTTGCAGTGAGATTTTTGTTTATTCCTGCATAGAGTGCGTTGCTGTAGTCGAGTCTGCTGGTGACCAGGGCATGAGTGACAGTCTTTCTGTGTTCGAGGGGGATCCATTTGAGGATCTTACGAAGGAGGCAGAGGGTGTGGAAGCAGGAAGACGAGACGGAGTTGATCTGGCAGTCCATTTTGAGCTCGGAGTCCATGATGATTCCCAGGTTGCGTGCGTGGTCCGTGGGGGTTGGCGGGTTTCCGAGGGTGGGGGGCCACCAGGTGTCGCTCCAGGCATCGGGGTTTGGGCCAATGATGAGTAATTCTGTTTTGTTGGTGTTTAGTTGTAGGCCGCTGTTTTTCATCCATTTGGCGACGACTTCCATGACTTCTTGAAAGTTGTGTCTGGCGGTGTTGGGTTCATTGGATAGAGAGAGGATGAGTTGGGTGTAGTCTGCGTATGTCACAATGTTGAGTCCGTCGTTTCTGGGGATGGGGGTGAGTGGAGCCATGTAGACGTTGAAGAGCGTCGGGATGAGGGAGGAACCCTGGGGGAGTCCACAGGTGGTAGGTGTAGGATCCAAGAGGAAAGGGGAGAGTCTGACCTGCTGCGCTCTGCCAGAGAGGTAAGAGCGGATCCAGTCGAGGGCCTTGTCCTGGATTCCTACGTCGTAGAGTCTGCATATTAGGGTGCGGTGAGAGACTGTCTTGAACACCGCTGAGAGGTCGAGGAGGATGAGGGCTACTGTTTCTCCTTTGTCCAGTAGGGTGCGGATGTCGTCTGTTACGGCGACGTGGGAGGTTTTTGTACTGTGTTTTTTTCTGAAGCCAAATAGGGAGTAGTCGAGGATGTTGTGTTCTTCGATGAATGTGGCGAGTTGGCTGTTGATGGCTTTCTCGATGACTTTCGCAGGGAGATGGGTCTGTAGTTTTTGAGGTCAGTGGGGTCCGCTGGGGGTTTCTCTAGGAGGGGGTTGACCTCGGCATGTTTCCAGTCATCGGGGAACAAGGTTAGTCGCCAGGGATCGGTTGATGGTGTGGCGGAGCTTGGGTGCGATGGTGTCGGTGGCTCTATTGAAGATGTGGTGGGGGCAGGGGTCCGTGGGGGGCCCTGAGTGGATTGACTTCATTGTCTTCAATGTGTCTTTGGTGGTGAGGGCTGTCCAATTGTCAATCGCTTGTTTCTGGGTGTCGGGGGTGGTTGGTGAGGGTTCAGTGTATTGGCTGCCTTGGTCAAAGTTGTTGTATAAGCTCTTGATTTTGTGGTGGAAAAAGGTGCTGAGTTTGTCGCAGAGGTCTTGTGAGGGAGGGATGTCAGTAGACTTGCTGGTGGGTTGAGCGAACTCCTTGATGATGCTGTAAAGTTACTTGCAGTTGTGCGCGTGGGTGGAGATTCTGTCTTCAATCACTTTTTTCCTCGTTTCTCTGATAAGTTTGTGGTGGGCGTTGGTGGCGGCTCTGAAGTTGTGGGCTTCTGTGGATTTGGTGTCCCTCCAGTTCTTTTTGAGGCGGCGGCAAGTGCATCTGGACAAAGTTTGGTGGTAAACCATCTGGCTTTCTTGGCACGGGTATTGTTGTTTTTCTTGATGAGGGCTATGGTGTTGGCGCTGTCCAAGACCCATCTTTGTAGGGTTCGGGCTGCGGTATTGGGGTCATCCTTTTCCGCGATGGTTGGGTTGGAATTGTTGGGTGAGGAGGTGAGCTGGTCATCAGTGATTTTGCACCAGTTTCTTCGTGGGAGCAGGTGCTGGTGTCTGTGGATGGTGGGTGTTCTGAAGGTGAAGTGGACACAACAATGGTTGGTCCATGGGAGTTTGGTGGTGTGAAGGTGATAGAGTTTCCTGTAGTGAAGAGGGGGTCGAGGGTGTGTCCTGCTGAGTGCCTAGGCTCGGTCACGATCTGGCGGAGTACAATGTTGTGGAGGTTTTCCATGAGGGATGTGGTGTTAGGGTCCAGTTGGTTGTCGAGTTGGAAGTTTAGGTCTCTCAGCAGGGTGTAGTTGGTGGTTCCAATGGCCTGCGGGGCGATGATGTCTGTGATGGAGTTGACAAAGGGTCTGCGGGTCCAGGGGGTCAGTAGATGACCGTCCTGAAGCCTTCAGAAGCGGTCGCTCCCCACGCAGCTCCCCGCACTGCTGTGGTATCGTAGCGCTTTACACTGCCAGATTGCCTTAGTCGCATTGCTCCTACTCCCATTGTTGCCTGTTTGCTATTAAATCTTTTATCGTAGCGCTATATTTGTAAAACGGGCATTATATCCTGTCTGCTGTTCTCTTTAAATATTTATAGTAGCGCTATATTTCGAAAGCGCGCATTCAGTAGCATTGTATTGTGCTTGGCTGCCTTAAGCTGAACAATTTCATTTGTGCATAGCGTTAATTTAAGGTGTATTTTGATTTGTGCATAGCGTTTATTTAAGGTTGTGCCCCAATCCAGTTTCGCTTTTGGCCTGCAGCCATTTTGTTGTTTGTTGTTGTGACTCCCTGCCCGGACCTCCACCCCGCTACCGCCTCCCAGCTGCTCCTCCCTCCCACTGATACTGTAGGCTTTACTTTCCTGCATTTACGCTGTGACCGTCCTGAAGCCTTCAGAAGCGGTTGCTCCCCACGCAGCTCCCCGCACTGCTGTGGTATCATAGCGCTTTACACTGCCAGACTGCCTTAGTCGCATTGCTCCTACTCCCATTGTTGCCTGTTTGCTAATAATTCTTTTATCGTAGCGCTATATTTGTAAAACGCGCATTATTGCCTGTCTGCTGTTCTCTTTAAATATTTATAGTAGCGCTATATTTCGAAAGCGCGCATCCAGTAGCATTGTATTGTGCTTGGCTGCCTTAAGCTGAACAATTTCATTTGTGCATAGCGTTAATTTAAGGTTGTATTTTGATTTGTGCATAGCGTTTATTTAAGGTTGTGCCCCAATCCAGTTTCGCTTTTGGCCTGCAGCCATTTTGTTGTTTGTTGTTGTGACTCCCTGCCCGGACCTCCACCCCGCTACCGCCTCCCAGCTGCTCCTCCCTCCCACTGATACTGTAGGCTTTACTTTCCTGCATTTATGCTGTGACCGTCCTGAAGCCTTCAGAAGCGGTCGCTCCCCATGCAGCACCCCGCACTGCTGTGGTATCGTAGCGCTTTACACTGCCAGATTGCCTTAGTCGCATTGCACCTACTCCCATTGTTGCCTGTTTGCTAATAAATCTTTTATCGTAGCGCTATATTTGTAAAACGCGCATTATTGCCTGTCTGCTGTTCTCTTTAAATATTTATAGTAGCGCTATATTTCGAAAGCGCGCATCCAGTAGCATTGTATTGTGCTTGGCTGCCTTAAGCTGAACAATTTCATTTGTGCATAGCGTTAATTTAAGGTGTATTTTGATTTGTGCATAGCGTTTATTTAAGGTTGTGCCCCAATCCAGTTTTGCTTTTGGCCTGCAGCCATTTTGTTGTTTGTTGTTGTGACTCCCTGCCCGGACCTCCACCCCGCTACCGCCTCCCAGCTGTTCCTCCCTCGCCCCTCCCCCCTCCACTACCCTCTTATGACAGATGCCTCTGCGCGCAGCGTTCAGGCGCAACGGTCACGCCCTATGCGCGCCGAAGGTGTGCCAAAGGTAAGTCCGTCTACGCCCGTCCGCGCCTGGACCGCGCCCAGCGCCAGACCCCCTGGCCCCGCAAAATCCTCCCCGCTCGCATAACATACGACGCTGCAACCCTTTCTGCCCTTAACCCCGCCCGCCCACCTACCTGCTACCAAGCCGCCCCAGGACACACCCATGGACCCTTCACCTGCCACTCCTGCAAGTTTGACTGCATCAAAACCCACACCAAATCCACAAACTCCAAACAAAGCTCCGACACTAACCAACTAAAGTGCATCCTGCTCAACACCCGCTCGGTCCACAGACACGCCATTGAACTCTGGAACCTACTCGACACTACATCACCGGATGTCGCCTTCCTTACAGAAACCTGGATGAACGCATCATCAGCTCCCGACATCGCCATAGCCATCCCGGACAGCTACAAAATCATCCGAAAGGACCGCACCAACCAAACTGGAGGAGGCATCGCCATCGTCCATAAGAACACCATCCGCATCACGACCAGTTCAGACGGCAACCTCACAACCGCCGAACACCTTCACTTCCAGATCCTCACCGACCCCAAAACCACACTCAGAGGCACCCTCATCTACAGACCTCCAGGACCCCGCACACAATTCAGCGAAGACATCTCTGACTTCATCAGCCCACATGCCCTCCTTTCAGAGAACTACATTCTACTGGGAGACCTCAACTTCCACCTGGAAAAGAAAAACGACAGCAACACCACCACCCTTCTGGACAACATGGCCAATCTCGGACTCAAACAACTTGTTGACACCCCCACTCATTTAGCCGGACACACGCTCGACCCTATCTTCACCTCCAGCAAGCACATCTCCTTCGATCACACCACAGCGCTCCATTGGACGGACCACAGCTGCGTGCATTTCAACTACAAACAGACCACGACTCACAACCCCCCACAACCTATTCCTCGAAGAAATTGGAACAAAATCACCACCGACCAGCTCTTCACATCGCTCCACCAAAACCCCCCTGCCAAATCATTGGACCCAAACCAAGCAGCCACTAACCTCACACAATGGATCACCCACAGCGCCGACGAATTAGCCCCCTTGAAAAACCATCTAACCAAGCAAGGTAGCAAAAAAGCCCCCTGGTTCAACGATGACCTTAAGAAATCCAAGAAGTTCTGTCGTACTCTCGAGAAAACCTGGAGAAAAAACCCAACCACTGACAACCTAGCCACCTTCAAGAACGCCACCCGCAAACACCACCAACTAATCCGATCCACCAAGAAATCAGCAATCAAGGATCGACTTGACAACAATGCCCAAAACAGCAAGGAACTATTCAACATCGTCAAAGAATTTACTAACCCCACCGCCGGCACCAACGACATCACCCCCTCCCAAGACCTCTGCGACTCTCTATCTTCATTCTTCCACAACAAAATCGCCGAAATACATAATAGCTTTGAAAACCTGTCCGAAAACCAGTCCACTCTATCCACCTCCGAACCAAAACCACACTCTAACAACCTTTGCGCCTGGAACCCAATCACCACCGAAGACACCATCCGCCTAATGAACTCCATCCACTCAGGATCGCCAACCGACCCATGTCCCCACCACATTTTCAACAAAGCAGACTCCATCATCGTGCCCCATCTCCGCGGTGTCATCAACTGTTCCTTCAACTCCGCTACCTTCCCAGAAAACTGGAAACATGCCGAACTCAGCGCCCTTCTGAAGAAACCCACAGCAGACCCCACCGAGCTTAAGAACTACCGCCCCATCTCGCTCCTCCCATTCCCTGCCAAAGTCATCGAGAAGGCCGTCAACAGTCAGCTCGCCGCCTTCCTCGAATACAACAAATCCCTTGACCCTTCGCAATCCGGCTTCCGAGCCAAACACAGCACCGAAACCGCCCTCATCGCAGCAACAGACGATATCCGAACACTACTGGACAACGGAGAAACAGTTGCCCTCATCTTACTTGACCTCTCCGCAGCATTCAACACAGTCTGTCACAGCACCCTTATACAACGCCTCAGCAACGTAGGAATACAAAGAAAAGCACTGGACTGGATCATCTCGTTCCTCGCCGGAAGAACCCAGAGAGTCCGCCTTCTCCCTTTCAAATCAGAGGCCACCGAAGTCATCTGCGGCGTACCACAAGGATCATCACTCAGTCCCACCCTCTTCAATGTATACATGAGTCCCCTCGCATCCATCGCACGACAACACATTCTCAACATCATCTCATACGCAGACGACACCCAGCTGATCCTCTCCCTCACCAAAGACCCAAACTCCGCCAAAACCAACCTACACAAAGGAATGAAAGAAGTAGCCGAGTGGATGAAAAACAGCCGTCTAAAGCTAAACTCGGACAAAACGGAAGTCCTCATCTTAGGGTCATCCCCCTCTGCCTGGGATGACTCATGGTGGCCACCGGCCCTGGGAACCGCACCCATACCCACGGACCACGCACGGAACCTGGGCTTCATCCTTGACTCCACCCTGTCGATGACCAGACAAGTCAATGCCGTCTCATCATCATGCTTCAACATCCTACGCATGCTCAAAAAAATCTCCCGTTGGATCCCTACCGAAACAAGAAAGACGGTCACCCACGCACTGGTCACAAGTCGCCTGGATTACGGAAACACCCTTTACGCCGGAACCACAGACAAACTACAGAAAAAACTCCAACGCATCCAAAACGCCTCAGCCAGACTCATATTGGACATCCCTCGGCAAGCTCACATTTCCGGCCACCTGAAAGACCTCCATTGGCTCCCTGTCAACAAGAGAATCATGTTCCGTCTCCTCACCCACGCACACAAAGCCCTCTACGACCTAGGACCCGAATGCCTCAACACGCGACTATCCTTCTACACCCCCTCCCGCCAACTACGATCGTCCAATCAAGCCCTCGCCGCAATTCCGCACATCCACAGATCCACCATGGGGGGAAGATCTTTCTCCTACTTAGCGGCCAAAACCTGGAGTTCTCTCCCCACCCACCTCCGCCTTACACAGAACCACCTCTCTTTCAGAAAGCAACTTAAAACTTGGATATTCGACAAGTAAAGCACACCCGCCCCCTCAAGCGCCTTGAGACCCTCTGGGTGAGTAGCGCGCTATACAAATTGATGAACTTGAAATTGAACTTGAACTTCTTCAGAGGGTGGCGGTGGGGCTGGCCAGTATCTTGAAGTGAATGTGTTTCATCAATTATGTGGGCTAGTCGGGAGTGTGTGCAGGGGGAGGGTGGATACATGGATGATGGTGAGTCCTCCTCCCGGGCGGGTGGGCCTGTCCTTCCTGGAGATCTTGTATCCTTGGGGTATGATGATGGCAATGTCTATTCCCGAGGTGCTGTTGGTCCAGGTTTCGGTAAAGAACGCTACGTCCGGGGTGGTGCTGTCGAGGAGGTCCCAGATATCTGTGGCGTGGTAGTGGAGGGATCAGACGTTGAGGAGGATAGATTGCAAGGTCTTCGGTTTGGTTGTGTACTTGTGGGAGGGTTGTGCTGGATCCGTGTTCTTGGCGGTGCTGCAGGTGTGCCGGCAGTAATGACAGCTGAAGGGTCTGTGGGTGTCGGCTGGTTATGCTAGCTTGCAGTTGTTGTTGCGGCCTGGGTTGAGTGCGTGGAGTTCTGCTGGGTCATAACATTGGCAGGGCGGAGGTCCAGGACACGCTTGCCTTTGGCACGCCTTTGGCGTGCCAGCAGCCCACTCACTGCACGTATCCGCTACATGGCTGCGCAGCGGCCGCCCTTAAGTAGGGGTCGGGGAAAGCTGGACGCTGGGAGGCAGGAGCGGTGAGGGGAGCTGGATTGGTTGCGCTGGTCATGCTGGGGGGAGGGGCCGCAGGGCAGCAGCGACGGGGGAAAAACGGGAAAGGAGGAAAAGCATGAATAAAGGGAAAAAGAGAAAACAAGCAGAAAGCAGAAAAGTGCAGAAAAATAGATTAGGAAAGAGGGTGAAAACAAGTGAAAAAAGAGCGAAAAAGGAGCGGAAAGTGGGAGACAGAGGTCCACTGGACCACCAGGGATGGGGCGCAGATGAACCTGCGGGTGGAGGAGGGACTTGAACACTCACACCAGAGAGTGCAGGGGCTGGGGTAGGCCTCACTCAATGGTGGAGCTGCGAGGGTAGGAGAGCAATTTCACTGACACTGCCTACTTATTTTTCGGAAGGGTTGAAAAGTAGTTATTTTGTTTAAAATCAGTTATTTTGAATAGCAAAAAGTGCTGCCTGAGGGTGCAGTTTAGGGTGAAAAAAAATTGGAATGCTAATGAGCGGGTACTCCGGCATGTGAAGAGAAATACAATTTGTCGCAAAATGTGTTTGGTAATCCGCAGAACGCCCACCTAGAGACTCCGTGTTCTGAAGACGGAGTGAGTACAGAATACCTTTCAGCTCAAAATCTTTCACCATAAAATGCATGTTTCATTGCAAGACTTAATTTGCAGTCTATGTTCTTATATGTGTAGGTGGCCTTGCATACGTAGGTAGCACTGTGTTACAAGTGCATTGTTGCATCCTTCAGCATCTTAGAGCAGTCAAAAAAAACACTGGTCATATCAAGTAGCCAGACACATAGATGGTATGCACAACAATGATGCAACACCCATTACATACTTTGTAATTGATGTGACTCCGATATCCCTAAAAAAGAGGGGACCGAAAAAAGCAATTGAGACAACTGGAATGCAGATATATAGTCAGACTCGAAACCAAATTCCCAAATGGCTTGAATGTAGATGACTTATTAAATGCATTCCTTTAAACTATGGTATAATTTGAATATAATTTCCCTGTCAAAGCTGCTCAACCCTTTATTAACATTCAAGCAGAGAGAATATGACTCATTTATATGAAGCATACATGAAGGCATCACCTGAAGTTCATAGTATATATTGAACAAACTAAGTCAATACACGCTGGCTATGGTGATTACATAATGCATTTATGCTTTTATTCTTTTGAGTGTACCCAACATGTGTAACTATGCCAAGCTTCAAATTGTTTTAGTACATTTGAATATATGACTTTTTAGTGATACACCCTTTATTGTAAATTAAAGACTACGAGTTATATCATGAACAACTAAGGGTGTATGCATATTCCAAACACATCAATGATCTCTGAAATTCAATGTATTTAAATTAATTCACTCATCTGAAATTGAACAGTAATGATTGGACATTTAAGGGCCAGATGTAGGTCGCCCAATACCGGTCGGTAAATTACCGAATTTCGTCTGTTACCGACCGGTATTTGGCATTTGGAATGTAGGTGACATGATTGTAGGATTCGGTATTTTACCGAATCGGTAACTTAAGGAATTGGTAAATTACCGAATTCTTAACATACCGATTCGGTAAATTACCGAATACGTAATGTAGGGAGCACTCAAGTTAGTGCTTTTCTGAGTTAAGGATTTGTTATTTACCACCAACTACAAGTTGGTGGTAAATATCGAAAACCTTATAAAAAGTAAATTTGTTGCTTTTACAACAGTGCGATGTGGCACACATACATGCCCTCAGGGCATGTATGTGTGCCACATGTGCACACATGCACGATTCATGGGTGCAACAGGGTGTCAATGTGACACCCTGCCACACTTGAATATGTGCCCCCTATTACCGATTCGGCATTTACCGAATCGGTAATAGTGAATGGCTTCCCATTCATTTCTATGGGGCTCCAGGCCCATAGGAATGAAAGGGAATTACCGAATCGGTAAATACTGATTCTTAATTACCTAATCCTACCGATTTGGTAAAATCTACAGAATAATTATCTACATCCCATTACCTATTCTTAAATACCGAATTGGTAAAATTCGGTATTTAAGAATAGGTAAATAGAGCTTACCTACATATGACCCCAAATGTTGTTATTGAGTAGCTTGACTATTATTTAGCAGTATTATTTTAAGTATTTAAATCACAAACATTGTTTTTGTTTTTCAAGCTCAGTCATGAGCATCTCGGATGTGTAATCTGAGAAGCAGAGTCTTTTTTTTGGGTATTGACACATAGAGGCAGTTAAACTGCACTGTTACGGTAGAGTGGTGAAATAAAACATTTGAAAAATTGAAGAGCTGTGGAGTGTGTGCCTGCTTGATTTGGACACAGCAAATACGGGAGGTGGGATACATATATATTTATTCCCTGAACAAAAACAAAGGTTACAGGGATGTGGTAATTAGGCTCAGGTTTCTCTCGTACAAAGCCAGTGAAATTCAGAAGTTATAGTTAGCTGAGCTAACTTTTAACTTGCGCCCCCGCAATGCACTGCTTATGACCTCACATATTACATCACTCATGACATAGTCAGTGACATCCCTGATAATATCACTGATGACATCTCAAATCTCAATCAGTGTAACAACATCTACCTTTTTGCCAAATTTGGTGTAATTTGTCCAGCAGTCCAGGCAGTAGGTTCGATACACATCTTACGGGAATTAACATGGGAAACACACTATTTTTTTGAGTCACCTTTTTTTCAGGTTCTCTAAAAGTTGCTGTGAGCCCTGCCATGCCGGTTGATTCTTTGCTAGGCAATGACGTTAGGCACACTGCCTAGAGGGAGGTAGAGCTCAGGTCTCGCTTGGAGATGATAGGAATGTCTGAGTGGGTCTATATGACCACGCAAGGCATGGCTGCCCAGAAAGGGAGACAAGGATGTTTGGAGCCTTGAACAATGGCCCAGACATCTGCTAAGCAGATGGGCAAGGGGAGCAAGAAACCGGTCCATGAAGTTCCTTGCATGTAGGTTAATTAGGTCCCTACTGGGGAAGACATTGCCCCTCTAGCTGAGCTTGCCAGTTGGCAGGTTAAGGGTGGGCTCACCAGGGAGAAGTTCTGCCAAGCTCAGAAAGAGTGCCCCACTCTTGAGGGCTTGAGGCGCCAGGCCTCAGCCCATGCAGCAGGTGAAGCCTTTGGGGATCACAAGATCTACTGGGATAACAATCTCCTTTATTGCAAGCCTAAAGTTCCCGGTGCTGGGGCAGCCTCTGTGCTGGAGGTCCCCCAGTGTTACTGGACCTTCCTACTCAGTTTGGCTCTCAATATACCCATGGCAGGACATGTGGGACAAAACAAGACCTTTGCCAGCCTTATCTCCTACTTCTATCGGCCGCAAACGAAGACATATAGATGCATTCTGCAGGATCTGTCTTACCTGCCAGGCCAGTAAGAAATCATGGAAAAAGCACAAAGCTCTCCTGATCCTACTACCAGTCATTGGCAGCCCCTTAGAAAGGGTGGGCATCAACATCATTGGACCTTTGGACCCCAAGACAGTCCTATTCAACAGGTTTGTCCTGGTCATGGTGGACCATATCACCCTCTACCCAGAGGCCTTCCCTGAGAGGTGAGTGACTGGCAGGACTGCCCATCAAGGCCAGCAAGTGCCAGATTAGGCAGAGTTTCAGGTGGAGGCAAGGTGCAGTCCATCCAGGCCGTGATTGAAACCATCATGCCCTGGAAACCACCTAAAACCCAAACAGATGTGAGACCATTCCTAGGTCTCACTGATTTTCACAGAAGGTTTGTTAGGGGCTATGGTACCATTGTTGCCCCCTTAACTGAGTTGCCTTCCAAGAAGCAGCCCGGATTGCTGATCTGGACAGAGGCTTGTTAGAAAGACTTTGACTTTCTCAAGGAAGCCATGAGCACAGCCCAGTGCTCAGGGCCCCTGGCTTCTCCAAGGAATTCATCCTGCAAATTAACGCTTCAGAGCTTGGCATAGGGACAGTCTTAGCACAGCTGAATAAGGCGGCCCATTGATCAACTGGTAGCCTTAATTAGTAGGCGGTTACTTCCACAGGAACAAAGGTGGAGTGCCATTGAAAGAGTAGCTTTTGCTTTGGTCTGGGCACTGAAAAAAGTTGAGACCATACCTGTTTGCGACTCACTTCTGGGTTCAGATAAACCAGAGGCCTCTCGGATGGCTCATGCACATGAGGGATGAGAATCCCAAACTGTTGAGGTGGTCAATCTCCCTACAGGGAATGGACTTTATGGTGCAGCATCGCCTATGGACAGATAACACCAATGCTGATGGTCTCACCAGATTTGTCTGCCTTAGTGAACTCCCAAGGGGTTGGGTACCATTCCCCACTTTTAGCTGGCGGGGTACATGTTAGACCTAACAACCTTAGGGTGGTCTTTCTCCAAATTTTTGTCTACCTCCCTCCATTTTCTGACCTCTATTTTGTTAGCTTTAAGACTCTGCACTTTACCACTGCTGACCAAGCTAAAAAACTTCTGATGTCTCCTCTAAACATGGTAATATTGGTCTAACCCAAATTGGCATATTTAAAGTCCCTAGTAAAGTGCACTGTATGCACCCAAGGCGCCCAAGGCCAGTATATTAAATGCTACCAGTGGGCCTGCAGCACTTAGTGTGCCACCCTTTTGAGTAGCCCTCTAACCATGGCTCAGGTCTGTAATTGCAGAGCCTGTATGTTGAATTTTACACTGTCACTTTGATCTGGCAAGAGAAACCTCTTGCCAGGCCTAAACGTTCCCTTTTTAGAGCTATAGGTCACCCCTAAGGTAGGCCTTTTATGACCCACAGGGCAAGGTGCAATGTATTTAAAAGGCAGGACACATACTTTTAGGTTTTACTTGTCTTGGTAGTGAAGCACTTCCATTTTCGTTTTTCACTACTTCAAAGCCTATCTCTCTTGTAGGATAACATTGAGATTACCTTATCACATCTTTTCAGTGTAATTTACAATTGTAAAGAGATCAACTTTTCAAGTTTACTGTTACTGGACCCACAATTTATAATCACAATTTATGGTGAAATTGGATTCAAAGTTACAGTTTAGAATTGCCACTTTTAGAAAGTTAGAAACAAATAGTAAGAATGCACTCCTTCTCTTCCTTAAGTCGTTTTTCAAAATCCAAGTAATCTGTCAGTGCGTGCGATTGGATGCTGTGCGCCCCCCGGCACACAGCTCTTTTAAAAGTATATCTTCAGGCACATTCTTGCGCCCTCCGTTGCACTATGATGTGGGAAAAACATCCCTCTCACTCAGCCATTTTAATCAGTTTTCACCAGAATATACCAATAATTTGTCAAATTTCTTTTTCATTCTTCAAAATAAATTCATTCACTGTGTAGACAGCGAATTTCCACTTCTTGTCTATTATTATAAACTTCTTCATATGCATACTGCGTGCCCATCCAGGCTTTTCACAGCAAGATGTGCAGTCAATAAATGGAACATGCATCAAAGTAGGTTCATTGTACCCAATGCATTTTGAGCCACAAGGCTCTTCTTCAGGGGTTTCTGCAATAAATAAAATAACAACTCAACCGATGCGTCACTGTAACCCTTCCCAATTGCGCATTAAACAACTACCAATGTAAAACACCATTTCCGCACTCCCGATTATATCAACCCAAGGAAAACCCAAACACCCAATCACTCTTCAAATCCCCAACCCCACAAGTATTTCAACCCCTTCATCCACCCACCCAAACAATCTACAGCAAACCAAACCGAAACCACGTCTCCCAATCTAACAAATTTAGACCCATCCTCCAGTAATCCATCCTCCCCATCCTACCCTATAAAGTATCCAAACAATCCCTGATTCCCTGTAAACCATCCAATCAAAATTGTGGCCGCATACCTTGCTTGAGCCGTAACCCGGCAAACTGCTATCCTTCTTCACCTTTCTCTCATTGAAACTCCTTCGTACTCGCTGCCGATCACTCCATTAATTTAAACCTGATACTCACGTCCTCTCCCCAACCCAAAATGCTAAAATGTACACCAATGAAATGACATGCATAATTCTAACACCTACATCAAATAATAATCCTTAACTGTAATCAATGTCACCTCGAGGATGGGCCTAAATTTGTAAGATTGGGAGACACGTGGTTTCGGTTTGGTTTGCTGTAGATTGTTTGGGTGGGCGGATGAAACGGTTTAGATACGTGTGGCGTTGGGGATTTTATGAGTGATTGGGTGTTTGGGTTTTTGCCTTCCTGACTGGTAGGGTTTCACATACATTCCAACAAGTTTGGGGTGTACTAATGTCTAGGAGTTGATGACCAGTGTGAAGCAGTAGCAGATCTGTAGGCTGTACCCCATCAACCTACTCCTTCCGGGACAATGCCGTTTCCTGCTTGTGAATTGGAAGCTTGTCTCAGTGTTGTCACATAAGCCCTAGGAGGGCCCCAAATGTCTTCAGGATGTGACGAGCTGGGCACAATGCTGCCCTAAACCTCACTGTTTACGCTGCAATACGCCAAGCTATATAACCATTTCTGTAGTGTGGGGCCATGCTCACTGCCCCACAGTAAGGCTATCTCCCTTTTGGCCAGCAATAACCCAAGTGATGCAAATCTTCTCACTTTTTTGGGAAAAATAACCGTGTAGCCTAGTAGAGCCACTTCCAGAGTGGGAATCCGTGTTAAATCAATCATGTTAACCAGTGTTGTGTGTATCTGCACCTAGTATGGTTGTAATTTGGGGCAGGTCCATGTGAGGTGTGCAAAGTCTGCATCTGGTGCAGAGCATTTCTGACATGTGTGGGGTCTGGAAGGATCTATTCTATGGGTGCAGTAAATACGGCGTAAAAATTTGAAACTTGACAGCGTATGCCTACTATTAAGGGAGACTTCCATTGCTACTGCGCAGCATTTTGCCCATTGTTCGTCCGTTATGGTGTAGCCCGGATCGTATTCCCATGCGTTTTGAACCTCTTCATCCCTAACCTGTCGGGCCTCTGCATACACTTTGTATAGTTTGGAGATGAGATGTGTACCTGTCTCATTTTCAATGATTAATGTTAGTGGGGCGAAGGAGTTGGGCTCAACTGGATAAGTGGGCAGTGTGGCGAGCAGAGCAGAGTGCATGCGCCCTAACAAAAAGGCATCCATAAAGGTGTGTGGTTGGAATCGATGTGCCCAGCCTGGTAGAGGTCTCCCATTTTTGTGATGTTGAATTTGTCTAATGTGCGTTGCACCAGTTTTTCCCTTGTGATTGGCAGCCAATTAGGGTTGGGGAGGGATAAGGCAGAAGAATATGATGTGGTAGCACCGACTAATCTCCCTAATTTATTCCATGCCCAGCTGGTGGTGGAGACTGTCTGTATGTCGTGTGGGTCCCTAGGAACGACATTTGGCAGTACGGTGGCCAATTTTTCAGGCAATACAAAATCCGCCTCAGGCTGCAGAAATGGTATTCTTGCATCAGGGTGGAACCATGCATATGTGTAGCAGCATTGGGCTACCAGATAGTACAGGTGTGCGTCAGGAACACCATATCCCCCTCTTTCGTATGGCAGGGTAAGTACCTGCCAGCGAACAAGCGCCCTCTTGCCCCCCCATACCAATCTTATAAGAAGTGTTCATAATGTAAAAAAAAACTGTTAGTGAGGGGTATGGGGATATTATTAAAAAGATACAAGAAGTTAGGAAGAACCACCATTTTAAAAATAGGGACCCTGGCGGCTATCGTTAGTGGCAGATGGAGCCAGTGTTCTATCCAGGCATCTAAAGCGCTGATTGCCCGTCCATAATTCAAGCTAAGGATTTGTGCAGTTTCTAGGTGAATGTATATGCCCGAATATTTTACCGATTCCGTGCACCATTCCAGAGGGAAACCACAATCCCATTGCACAGTGCTCATCGTCAATGGGAAAATCCCGGACTTGTGGCCATTAATGCCGAATCCAGAAAAATGGGTAAATCTGAGTATTTCTCAGATGAGTGGCTCTAGGTTGACCTGGGGATCCCGCACATAAAGGATAGTGTCGTCCACATATAGTGAGACCAGTAAAGGGCCAGTGTTAAATTGTAAGCCTCTGTGTAAATGGCATTCTTGAAAATGGCGAATCAACAGGTCCATGGCTAAAATAAACAAAAGAGGGGATAGGGGACAGCCCTGCTGGGTGCCTCAGGATAGAGAGAAGGGCCAGAAAAGAGTGCCATTTAATCGTAGTCTGGCAAGTGGTCGGCAGTATAACAGTTCTGTTGTGGCTATGAAGCCCATAGGCATGCCCATGCGACGCATGATCGTGAGAAAGAACGGCCATTCTAGGGAACCGAAGGCTTTTTCCGCATCTAAGAGGATAGTGCAGCTGGTACGGTCGGGTCAAATCTATGTATAACAGCAAATAGTGTCCTGAGATTTAAGAAACTGGATCGATGAGGAACGAAGCCCGATTGGGCCTGGGATATGATGAATTCCATTAATTGGGACAGACAATTAGCGATAATCTTAGCCAGTATTTTATAGTCTAAGTTTAACAGTGAAAGAGGCCAGTAAGAGCTACAAAGGGATGCATCTTTGCCAGGTTTGGGGAGAGGAATAATGACTGCCTCTCATAGGGTAGGGGGCAACACCTCTCTCTCAGTGTTCAGACCATAAACGCATACCAAAGCCGTGTAATGCCCCATGAGTGTGCCCCTTACAATTATGTATCGACCCTCCATGTCCCCAACCACTGAGCCGAGGCTGAAGGGAACCCTCTTGTGTATAAGGCTAGCTACCCCCCTGGCATAATTTCTGTAATTCGCAAAGTATCTATGCGCTCCCCAATTGGCCGCAAAGCTGGCGGTGTTTCAAGTAGGTAAATGTGTTTCCTGTAAATAAGCGATGTCTACGGCATGGCGGATCATATAATTCACAACCTGTCGTTTTTTACGGTTATCATTTAGGCCCCTGACATTCCAGCACTTTTGATATTACCTAACCGTGCCATAAAAACCGCTCAGTAAGTGTGACATAAAGAAATTGTAGTGAAAACAGAATAACAGTGACAGTGACCATTGCAGTACATTACTGAAAACTGTTACATGCGATGTGAATCTAGCCCCCTCCTCCCACCTCCCTGCCTCTCCCCAGCCCAAGCAAGGCAGTATCCCAATAGAACGCATAACCTAAGGTACCACTTAACTTTACGTTTAAGTGTAGAAACCCAAAAAGGGTACATTTGCAGAGATACGATCAAACCTAAGGTGTACACCTTGAGGGGTGGCAACGCCACCTCAGACAGCCAACAATTTGAAACAACTTACCTTATTAATGTGCATTATCCCAGGATCATTATGTAATTTTGGGAAAAGAGTCAACGCCGCAAAGTCAACCAGTTCCGGAACTGAAGAACATTTCAGCACGTGTGTCAGAGCCACTGTGTGGAGGAGAGGGCCTCCCACCCCTTGACCCAGACCCTGTGGGCCCGATTCATAGAATGAACTTAAGACTCAATCCTAAACTTACTACTATTTTGGTATTCACAGAATGCACTTACTACTTTTGGCATTCACAGAATGAACTTACTACTTTTGGTATTCACAGAAGTTAGGATTTTGTCTTAAGTCTGTCTTAAGTCTGTCTTAAGTTTGTCTTAAGACAAACTTAAGACAAAATCCTAACTTCTGTGAATACCAAAAGTAGTAAGTTCATTCTGTGAATGCCAAAAGTAGTAAGTGCATTCTGTGAATACCAAAATAGTAGTAAGTTTAGGATTGAGTCTTAAGTTCATTCTGTGAATCGGGCCCATTGTTATTTTGCTTATGTGTGTGTCAGAATTCTTGCGCCTCTGTTGGGGTATCGAAGATGCAAGCACGGCCACGATGCCCACTTTCAGTCTGGCATGATACAGCATACCATATTTTTTTTTTTAACTCTTTTTATTCAGAAAATAGGCTCTCGTGAAAATGGCATTATACATAGTAGGCAATGGCAGGAGTACATGCATATAACAGACAGATACAAATCAAGCAATATGAACATCACGGTTCTGCAGAAACCGTGCGAAAGTCATACAAAAGCCCTAGGACTGTAGTGAGGCAGTCTGGGTCTAAACCTCCTCCACGTCCCCCATATCTTTTCCCATTTCCAAGGACACCCCCTGCTCTTATAAATCACTCTTTCCGCCCTTTGGCACCAGTCCAGGTCATGTTCCCACTCTTCCACTGTCGGTAGGAGGTCGCTACCTCACAGATGGGCTATGTTTCTCTTGGCCACCATGCTTGCCAGCGCCAGCCAGATCTTATCCCATTTTGGCCAGGTGATGTCATTCGTAACTCCTAAAATATGCCATTTAGCCTCCAACGGGACCTCCGCCCCAATCACCTCGGACATTATGGTAGCTAGGTTAGACCAGTATGCCCGGATCCTGACGCAGTCCCATAGGATGTGGAAAAAGGAGCCCTCCTCCCCACAGCCACGCAGACAGAACCTGGAATCAGCATATCCAATACGATGTAGTGTTGTGCGGGGAGTGTAAGAGCGGTGCAGGATGCGCAGTTTGACCAATCTAAAACGTGCTCGGATTGCTTCTTCTCTAGGGCTCTGTTACGCATCCCGCCAGTCATCCTCCTCTAACAACCCAACATCAGATTCCCATTGTTCCCGGATCGGTTCCAGGGGATCAGGGATGTTGTTAATGAGCTTCTTGTAAGTGAGGGAGATGGCCTTATCTATCATCGGGTCCAGCAGCAGTCCGTCTACCAGCGGGGCATATTCTGGAAGCTGACTGCCCCTCTGGATATGCTGCAGGACCGCGTGGCGGACTTGCTGATAGTGTAGGAACTCCCCTCCCCCATCTGGAATTCCTCCTGTAGAGCAGTGAACTCTAGCATATCTCCTCTTTTCCAGCATACCATATTTTAAACCCAAATTCCTAAGTGTGTCTTCAACTCCATTACATTTTCGGCGGTCCTCCTGTACCATTATAGTGAAGTCTGGATAGAAGGATATTTTAGAGCCCTGCCATACGATGGCCCTCGTTCTCTGGCCAGGCATAACACTGAATCCCGGTCTCGGAAGTTCATGACTTTGGTGATAATGGGTCGAGGGGGACAACCAGGATTAGGTCTGGGACCTAGGGATCTGTGTGCTCGCTCTATCACAAATCCCCGTGTGAAGGACTCTTTTCCAAAAATGTCAGACAGCCATGATTCTACAAACAGATCCATCTGACCCACAGTCACAGGCTCAGGAACCCCTAAAATATGAATGTTATTGCGCCTACTTCGCGCCTCAAGGTCTTCATTCTTTATAGCTACTTCCTTAAGGATGCGCTCGGTACGCTCTGGGCCTTTTAGGGACTGCGCCGTGCCGTCCTCGATGTCGGAAATGCGGGCTTCGACAATGTCCAAGCTTCTGTCATGTGCTTGAAGTTTGGCCCCATGTCTGCCAAGCTCTTATCCAACGTATCAAATCGCCCGTCCAAGGCCCTGAAGTCTGCCCTAATTTCCTGAAGCATTGACGCGGACAGTGTAGGGAGGTCATCCTCTCACTCCGCTCTCTGTGCACTCTCCGCCATTGTGGAGGCTTCTTCTGTGAATTTATCTACGCGTTTTTCGAAGGGCAGAGTATTCTGTTTGGGGTCTTTGCGGCCCATACCACGGCATCACGTCGTGGTGGAAGTGCAGCTCAGTGATGAGACTTATGCCGTTTGAAGCAATACCCAGCTGGACTTTAGGCCCGGTGTAGCAGTTGGCCACGTCCAGCCTTGTGGAGAAGCCCGGCTGATAAATGTGCTGTGCGCTACTGCTCCGAGGCTGTCTAGTGCTTACTGTCAAGAAGGTTGCGAATCGTTGAGCCCGCGGCAGGGGAGTTCTCAGATGAGCTATTGAGTGATCAAAGCTTCTGATCAGGCCCGATACCTCGCGTGTCCTGCACTTGTGTCAGACGAGTAGTGATAATCAAGGCACTAGGGAGCAAGGCATGTCTGTATCAACGGGTGCCAGCAGCTGCGGCGTCTTGTCTTGTGGGGCTATTCTGGAGCAAGGACAAGTCACCGATGCTGGTCAGTCACACGCGCCCCTGGGTCCAGACAATGGGGCAGGCGCCTGCAGTGAAACAGCCTGTGAGCGGGGGAGAAGGGACCACGCTACAAAGCAGCTGGCCGCCATGCACCAGGAGTCATCCCCCCTACCTTCCTCCACACTTTACACTCAGCGGATCACATGGGGAGTACCTCGCTGGGCCCTGCCCCCGCGCGGTTCACGCTCATGGCGGGTGCAGACGTTTTCAACTGGGCGCGGTCTACCATTACTGCGGCCTAACCCAGTTCTCCGTGCCGTATGGGGGGAGTCACCACCACCAATCTGCGCCTGGCACCAGTGCCGCAGCAACAGGCCCCTACTCACCGCTTGTAGTTCCTGGCACCCGGATCCCGGGCGACGAGCTCCCCCCTCCACGTCTCGGAACAGCTTTAAACGTATCTTAATGATGGTGGCTCCCCCAGAGATCAGAGTCCGTAAGTTTGAAGCAGGATCGTGTTGCATAGTCAATGGTGATCAATGTAGGAGCATATTATATCTATTCATGCTGGATAAAGCAGGATGTAGTTGGCTGGCCGACGGAGCTTCGACTGCAAGCGGCCATTTTGGACGCTTGCGTGGCCACGCCCCCACTACACATAATGTAATAACCATCTACATCAAAGCTTCCTTTCCTATCGTTGATTTTATGCTAGTCTTTGACCATGAACAGCACTCTGCTGTCTCTTAGCGTGGCTTGTGCTACAGAAATGCTATGTACACACATACATATTTACATACATACTACATGCCAAAGCTTTCTAAAAATAGAATTTGGACAATTATAGTTTATTAGTTGACGTTCTTACTGAAATGGACAGGCAATGTAAATAGACTAACTTGTAACTGCATTGACTAAAAAATAAGTGTGTTAAGTCACATACTTTTGCTCTGTCATTATATCTCCAAAAATGTAAAATAATTTAAAGCAGTTGTTCAGTGAGGAAGTCAGCAGCTTAAGATTTGTTTTTTAGTTGGGAACCCTTTAGAGAGTGTAGCTGGTGGACCTTTTTTCATCGAAGCCTGCATTATACAAAAATATTTTTAGCTATAGATGGATAATGTTATGATGTCTATGTTTATATGGGCATTTGTTTCTTAATAAAGCTATTTTACTACTAACAAATATCTGTAGTTCATATACTTTACATACACTACCAAGGCTAGAAGGTTTCATATTAGACAGGTGTGGGCTTAGCAGAAACATTATCTTGCAAACAACGTGTGACAGAAAAAACATTTTAAAAAAATTATATTTTAATGTTTGCAGTAAGCTCTTAAGTAGCCATAATGCTCCGTGCCTTTATATACAGCTTCCCGCCAATGTCGTGCAACTTTACAATTCAGTAAATGCAGTTCTAATTGCAGGCTTATGATTGGTGGGGAAATGAGTTGGCCACATCAAAAAACTCTAACCAGCGAAGTTTGCACACACATTTCTGCAACAGGTGCATGCACCAACTGAGATGGATCACCGCCTGATGCTCGAGAACTATCTGTACTATACAATACGTTTTATTTGCAAATGTCTCTATAGGATGATGCTGCCAGCAGTGGTTAAATACTTTACTTGACCAATAGATGGCACTGCTGCACAGGCCTTCAGCAGCAGTGCTTACAGCTACCATTTATGATACAGACACATCTCTTCCACCTCAGCTACCAAGCATGCATTATGTGGAATCCTTACAAGGTATGGCACCGGTTGATATTAGTTTTTTGGATGGAGGCCAGGCACATGTCGTGGGTAGACGGCGTTCATCCACTATTTTGACAATGTGGGTGCCGTCCCCCACCATAAAGTTAGGCCCCACTAAGACATTCTGAACTCATCCTGTGTGATTTCTGGACATTGGGGCACATTCAGTAGCCTGCATGTTATCAGCTTTCCTTCTGAGCTGCAACATACAGGCTGGGAGGGGGCTTTGTTATTTAGAATTACAGCTGGGCCCAAGCCAAAGGCTGACATTATGTGGCCTTCAGGCCCCCTTTTGTCGAATATCCTGGCTGGGAGATATCTGAAGCCTCAAATCTAGATACAAATGCAATGTATGGGAAACTAAGGCACACTGCGTCTTACTTCACAAGTACTTAAAAGAGGAATGGCTTTGACTTAGTTCAGTCCCTGTGTATAAGATAGATGCATGCCCTGTAAGAATGTCAGATGTGTTGGTCTGTTCCAGTATTTACGCAAATAATTTAAATATCACTGTTTTGTTTTATTTCTTTTATAGCTCTACTCATTCCAATACAGGATGTGAGAGCGCTTTACATCACACATACACATTATACATTGACAAATCATGTAGGTTGATAAATCAATGTATAGGATGTGTACATAAGACAGTGAGGGTTACAAGGTTTAGGGGGTCACATGTTCTTCATAGCTCACTGTGCTACATTAGGAGGAATACAATTTATGAACTGCAAGTGACAAAAGGATCTTTGTGTTAAAAGCATTAACCCACAAACCTATCCACATAAAAATAAAAAAATGTAATCTGCATGTAACATGATGTGCTTTGCAGGAGACACCATTAACCCTCAATGCTACTTTGATTTAAAGCTGGGACTAGACAAAACACACAGATCTCTCCAGCAAATGTGTTAACCTCCGAGTTATCTTAGCATTATTATTTTCCCCTGAGATTTACTGGGCACACAAAGCTGTCTGCAAGAGGTGTCTTATCTCCATAACATATTTTAAAATGCATCCTTCTGCAGCTAATAAAACAGAACAAATGTGCGGCCACGTTTCTGCTTGTTGCCAATTTCTTTGTGGCAGTGTTTAAAAAAATGTATGTATAAGGTGCAGCACAGATTTTGTGTTGGGGTTGCGTCACTTTCTTGACACACATCCCAACTCAAATTTCATTTTTTAAATCTCATATAAAATGCTCAAATGTATTTATGATAGACCTGCTAAATATATGTGTGAGGTATTAAGATCTGATGTCACTTCTTGTGATGTCACTTCCAGGGAGGTCATGGCTTGTGATGTAACTTCCTGTGATGCAACGTACGTTGTCATGTGCCATGCATGTCATGCGCCATGATGTCACTTGCATACTGCCTAACGTGGTTAGTCCGCCCACCTCTTTTTTTAGGGCTTGCGCCCTTGAAGGAGCTGGATTAAATATTATACCCGGAAGAGCATCACACCCATCCTGCCAATTTAATTTGTGGCTCTTGGTCCAGGGAAGACATGGCTTGGCAGTTAGGCCTGGACTGATCCCATGAGGCACAGGGTCAAGACTGATTTGCATATTGCTGTGTCTGAAATGGGGTGGCGAAGTGAGCTAAAGAACGGTGATGGATTCAACCCAGATCTGTGACTGGGGGTGACTGAAAAGTTTCAGCGCCGTGCATCATCTCCTTGTGTTTGCTTTCTTGGTCCTTACCTCATTCCTCCTTGTACCTACAACCCAGAAGTCCCCAGGAATGACCCTCTAGCGTGCACAGCACGTCCTGTCCTGCTTCAGGAGCAGCAGCGCTCTCCATCATTCGGTGACAGCCTCCCCAGGTTCCTGTGCTCTCTGCCGTGATTAGGCGGGGTCAGGAGCAGCACTACCCTGGCTGCTGGAATTACTCAAGACTTTAATTAGCACTTCTAATAGTGTCTGCTGCGTCTCCTCTTCGTTGGAGCCGTAGCAGCACAGAGGCAATAATGGCGGTTCTTGGTAATTAAGAACGCATGTGAATGCCCCCTACTCCGTCAGAGAGATCTGTGGGACGCCGCGGGAGCTCAGAGGCCGTAGAGGCCGTAGAGGAACGTAGTCCAATCACTCCCGGCTTGGTGAGACATTTTATTTTGAGCGATTATTAGCAGCCTCTCAGAGGGCACCAACTGCATTGATGGCGCAAAGGCAGCCTTAGCTAAAGAATTATGAAAAGGGCTCCCAGTTTTTCTTTTTTACTGATTTTTACAGATAAATACAGACACTGGCGTAACGAAAACTGAGGGGGCCTCCCTACACGGTACTTAGAGGGGCCCCCTCTAGGCTCAATCAGGAGCTCTTCGGCCAGAGTGCAGTGCCGAGGGGGCCCCTTTGAGCTAGAGGACCCCCGCACCGCAGGGGCTGCGGGGGCCTATGTTACGCCCCGGAATACAGACAGAAAACTATTTCTTTTCCTGTCTGTATTTATTTTTAAATTCAGTAATGTACAGCAATAAGGCCTTGTTTTGATGATTTTTTTCTGCTGTCAATCATGAGTGCCAGGTCAGTAGGTGTACAGATGGAGAGGTGGGGAGATTAAAAAAAGGCAATAGATTTCCTAATTGAGCTTAACTAAGGCCAGATCTACAGGTATTTATGCTATTTTACAATGCAAGTGTTTTTAGATAATGCTATTGCACTGTATACTGCCGAAACTAGTACGACATTCAAATGTAAGTATACATATATAAGTAAATAAAGGTCGAACAATGCCCATTGCAGCTTCATTTATTCAGACAATTCAAAATAAAAATGGATAAATCCAGAAAAATTAGCAAAAAATAAATATGGATAAATACAGGCGGAAATGTAGAAAAAATAAGTACCATAAAACCGCGAGCCCTAATTATGAACTAGTTTGCCAAAACTCATCGAAAGGTGGAGTGGATTACAAATTAAGGTTAAACAACGAGCCCATGCACACCTGAGGATGCAATGCTGCAGTCTTCGGCTTTCTTTTCTTTTACCAAACATTTTTTTCAGATGTTTGTTTTATTGGCCTGGCCAGCAAAATTGATGCTGCTTCCAACTCTTGTAAAGAAATCTTTAAAATAGTTAAAGACTTCATCTCCCCTCCCTGGGCCACTCCCAAACTCACTCATTTTGAGCCCTGGATCATTGAATTGGCAAACTTTTTCACTACTAAAATTAGAACTATCCAGGTCTCTTTCGGAACATCTACTCAGGATCCCTCTCCCTCTCGTATTTTCCCTGACCCTTCACAGATACCGACTACTCCCTCCCTCTGGAACTTCCCTCCATTATCCCTTCAGTCCTCCCTGGACCTGCTTTCCAAATTAAAATCTGGTTCCCCTCTAGATCCTTGTCCTGCTAAATTTCTTGCACTTATGGCCCCTATCCTTAATCATTTTATTAATCCTATTCTTAATCTCTCGTTCAGCACTGGGGTAGTACCCCTAGCTTGGAAGCAGGCCCTCATTTTGCCCCTCCTGAAGAAAGCTAATTTGAACCCGGATCTTCATCTTAACTATAGACCCATCTCCCTCTTGCAAGTTCTGGCGAAAGTGGCTGAAAAACATGTCCACTCCACCCTGTCCAACTTTTTGGAGTCTCATGACATCCTGCATAGATCTCAGTCTGGCTTCCGCTCAAATTTGAGCACAGAAACAGCTTTGCTCGAGGTCACGGAGGTGATCAGAGAGACCCTGGACAGGGGAGGAAAAGCCATGCTGGTGATGCTTGACCTATCGGCGGCCTTCGACACCGTCCCCCATGACCGCCTCCTATTTAGACTCTGGGAGATAGGTCTAAGGGGGACGGTGTTCAGATGGTTCAGGTCTTTCCTCACTGGCCGTCAGCAAGCAAACGATCTGGGCTCCATCTTTTTCTGCCGCGATGCCGCCTCTGGAGGTCGGAGTGCCTCAGGGCTCAATTCTGAGCCCCTCACACTTTAACATCTACATGACCCCTCTGGGGGCACTTGCAGAGAACTTTGGGGCTCAGATTTTGTCATACGCTGACGACACTCAACTCCTGTTCTCTTGTGACAAGGGACAGGACTCCATCCGGAGTTGCCTTGGGGCTGTGTTTGACTGGTTTAGTCGGCACAATCTCAAGTGCAACTCCGATAAATCCGAGGTTCTTTTCTTCGGCTGCCCCGCCGACCCCAAATGGAAAGATTGGTGGCCGGCAGCCATGTTTCCTCCTACTGGCGACTCAGGGGCTGCAAAAAACCTGGGTATTCAGCTTGACAACCGTCTCTCCTTTGGGGCCCAAGTGTCGGGATTAGTTGGCAAATGCTTTGCCACTTTAAAGATGCTGAGGAAGTTCCTACCGTTTCTGTCCCTGGAACACAGGAAGATCACCGTTCAGGCCCTGATCGGCTCCAGGCTGGATTATTCTAATGTTCTCTATCTTGGTCTCCCTGACTACCTCCTATCGCGTCTTCAGGTGGTACAGAACTCTGCGTCTCGTACTATTTTTGGCCTCCCCAGGAGAGCAAGGGCCAGTGAGCTTCTCAAGACTCTTCACTGGCTCCCCATGAAGAAGCGTATCATCTTTAAGGCCCTAACCATCGCATTTAAAGCTTTGCATGGTACGGGTGCCCGCTATCTTCAAAAATGGGTCTGCTTCTACTCTCCTGCCAGATCCTTGCGCTCTTCCTCTCAAGCCAAAGCAGTTACTCCCATGATCCGCCGTGCCCGCTGTGGTGGGCGCTCCTTTAAATTTCTCGCCCCGCAGCTATGGAATGATCTCCCTTTCTCTCTGAGATCCAGCCCTAATCTTCTGGCCTTCAGGAAAGACCTGAATACCTTCCTCTTTCTGCAATAACACCGCAAGCGGAGCTATGCTTCTGTCACTCATCCGTCTGTCTTTCTTTTTGGACTTGCTGAGGCTCTCACAGCGCCGGGACACTCCTCGGAGTAGCCGTGCGCTATAGAAGCACCCCCTTAACATAACATAACATAACATTGGGTCAACCTAATTCAGGAATTCAACTCCCAGAATCCATTAGCTGCTAAGCAAAATCTCAGGACTGGAGCCCTTTGTCCTTGGTAATATGAAGGCATCCTAAGTTTAGCTAATAGCAGCCACGAGAGAGGACCACAGAGGGAACCAAAACCAGCTATGGCATCAATGTTCAAATCCGCTGCTCGCTTGACGTGTGACGAAGCCCCTCCTACAGACCCCCGCCCCACCCCCGAACCCCAAACACATTGTATGCACAGCTGCCAAGATTCCCAGATCAATGAGTGAGTGATTACTTAGTCCATGCCCAGTTTTTACTGCTTGGACTTGTAGACCTGGCTATATAATGGGTTTAAACAGGACTTCAACTCCTAGAATTTTACACCAAAAACAAAAAAACTTACCTAGATAATTACAGAAGAGAAAAAAAAGCATCTTAACCAAGCATGTTACAAACATTTTTCAAATATAGGGCATAAGTACTTTTAAGGCTCGGTGACAGAATCCCCAGGTATAAAAGTAGCCCACTAACTTGCAACCCACCGGGAAAATGCCAGAATGCCTATGGCCAGTTCGGCCCTGGTTACGTTACCTGGTGACTCTGTCTTCGGGTGCACTATCTTCCACTCCAGGTTTTTCTTCTATCAAATATTGTGACCTTAAATTTTTTTCCCTCATTTGAGGTGAACGAACTATGACAGTAATTCCCAGAATGCAATGGGCTGTTTAATGCAAGCCAAAGAACAGCATATATTATCTTTAATTTCGCAACTTTAGCCCAAAGCTCCTCATTTTATCTGTAATACATTTAAACAGTTCTGGCATTGCATTCAGCAGGGTTTACATGCTGGGCCTTTTTCAACATATCCTTACAGTGTGAAGCAAAGCCAGAAGGCACAGCATGAACGAGTTGTTTTTAAAAAGCCAAGAGGCGTTTTACACGAGGTAAAAGGCCACTTGGAAGCTGTGTGGTTTCAAATCTACTGACACCATTTAAGTGCAGAAAGTTTAGATTTAACGACCTACAGAGCATTCTGTGTCCCATGATTCACTGCAGTTTACCCTTTTAGACGAAAGAACCGTATGGCAAAGCCCTGAAATGGCAAACACAACATCCGCAGTAGATCTATTTGTGAGAAGCCCTCGAGACCACGCTTGTCTCTCAGCATTCTGGTATTTGTAACCCTGGTGTTAAAACTGGGTGCACAGGTCATCAGGCCCCAGAATGCCTAGGAAAAAACACCTCTGGGGTGGACGAGTTACTCACAAATGGGCTTAGAAAGCTTGAAAGTTTGGACAATGACGTGAAGGCAGGGGATCGATACACATGAATTCAACTACAGAGCTTTTAAAATCAGCTCTCAAAACTCTTTGGCACTCTTTTCCCCATGCTATGTATGTGTGGTTCGTTCACCCATTACTGGCTTTTTACCCAGGAGCACTATGGGCTAGATGTAGGTAATTCGTATTTACCGATTCATAAATACCGAATTTTACCGATTCGGTATTTATGAATCGGTAAATATGAAGGGGGGAGATGTAGGTATTTATAGAAATTGAAATACCGAATCATTAATATTGGGTATTTATCGATTCGGTAAATACCGAATCGGTATTTCCTATTGATTCCTATGGGCTGTGAAGCCCATAGGAATCAACGGGAAATACCGATTCGGTAATTACCGAATCAGTAAATACCGATTTCAGCAAGGGTGCAGGGGGTGTCACTTTGACACCCTCTAGCACCCCGAATACAGGCATGTGTGCCATGTGGCACACAGACATGCCCTAAGGGCATGTCTGTCTGTCACATGGCATAGGTGTGCATGCACACATGTGCATGCACACCTGGATTTGGTATTTTACCACCCAATTGGATTGGGTGGTAAAATACCGAGGGCCAGATGTAGGTAGCCAAATACCGGTCGGTAACGGCCGAATTCGGCCATTACCGACCGGTATTTGGCTTTTGAGATGTAGGTGGGTCTGAATTTACAGAATCTGTATATTTACCGATTCGGTAAATTTACCACTTCGGTATTTTACCGAATCGGTAAATATACCGATTCTGTAAATCCATATGTAGGTGGGACTCTTCAGAGTCCCAAAGGCCCTACAAATTCGGTATTTTAACACCCAATCCAATTGGGTGTTAAAATACCGAATTCAGGTGTGCATGCACATGTGTGCATGCACACCTAGCCATGTGACAGACAGACATGCCCTTAGGGCATGTCTGTGTGCCACATGGCACACATGCCTATTTTTGGGGTGCCAGAGGGTGTCAAAGTGACACCCCCTGCACCCTTGCTAAAATCGGTATTTACCGATTCTATAGTTACAGAATCGGTATTGCCCATTGATTCCTATGGGCTTCACAGCCCATAGGAATCAATAGGAAATACCGATTCGGTATTTCCAGATTCGGTAAATACCGAATCTTAACGATTCGGTATTTCCACATCTGGAAATACCTACATCTCCCCCCTTCATATTTACCACTTCTTAAATACCGAAACGGTAAAATTCGTTTTTTAAGAAGTGGTAAATCAATCCTACCTACATCTGGCCCCGAATCTATAAGGCCTGTGGGACTCAGAAGAGTCCCACCTACATCTTGAAGTTACCGAATCGGTAAAAATACCGATTTGGTATTTTACCGATTCGGTAAATTTACAGATTCGGTAAATTTACAGAATCGGTAAAATAGGGCCCCTACATGCCAATTCTTAAATACCGGTCGGTAACGGCCGAAATCGGCTGTTACCGACCGGTATTTTGCCTCCTACATCTGGCCCTTAATGTCTTAACATTTTACATTGATTTTCCCTTTTTAACATTGGCCCACGACTCACAGTATGCAATGATTGTTGGCTAAAAAGCCATAGTGGCCTATGTTGTCAAACATAACATGGGGATGCTTGGCTGGTTTATAAGAGTGCTCAGGTTTCCAAAGTCCATGCCTAAGTAGTTTGCTTAGTCCAGCGTTTCTCTTGTTGTTCTGGTCTATGTAGTTTTGGTGATTCCATTACAAATTGCAAAGAAAAATCCTGGATTAAATGAGCAGCTCGCGCACGCGTGTGGGAAACTTAAGCATCCGCTATATTACTGGTGTGTGTCCATCAAACTGAAAGTAAAGAGGTCAGGTTTCCTGGGTCCTTGAGGTAGTTACTCATTCAGTGCAGGTTTTGTATTTACATTCTGAGATTTATAGTTTTTGTTATGTCATTACAAACACAGGGCTGCAAGTCCAAAAATGCAAAGAAAAGGCCTGCACTGTTTGAGTTACTCATGCATGGACCTGGGAATCTAGAGAGCCCTTTGTAGCTCACGTCAGTTTCCATCACCATTAGCCCTTTCACTGGCAGTCTCAGCAGAAGAATATAGGGGTGCTTGGGGCATGGAATCTCAACTCCCTCTTTTTTCTGCAGAACCAATCTTTTCCAGAGTTATGTTAGTCTAAATGTCTGTTATTACTAGGGGCCTGTTTTTTTTTATCCCAGCATACACTGGTTCCTGCTCTGGCAGGGAGTTCCCATTCTGGAGATGGGTCATCCTGCTGCACTGAAGGCTGTGTTTCGAGACTGACATTCAGATCCTGAGTCTGCTCATCCGTATTGCCCTCGTCATCGGGCTCCTCTGTGGATGTTAGCGACTGCTGGACCTCTCACCAGGCCCTCAGAGCTTTCTGCAGCTCCAATTATTTGGTATAGTTCTTGGCTGGGAGCTCCCTCTCCTTGCAGAACTGTTTGAGCTCTGCCACAGTGGCCAGCTCGTATTCCATTGTTGTAGGTATGGCCACAAACAGTCAGGTAATAGTGATGAGAGTAAGTTTAAACAAATCCAATTGAGGAGAATTTAAGAACTCGAAATGGTCTCATTTCATTTGTGATAGTATAACCAAAACTTAATGTATGGCACTGCACAAACACAAGTCCAAACCTCACCACTGAGTACCAGTGTAAGAACTTGAGTTACTGGTCGAAAGGGGGTGAAACCCTACTCAAACAGCAACCACAATCCTTGTCAGGGTGAAGTCGCAAGCAAATCCTAAATTTACCTGTGTTCAACCCTCAAGTAGCTAGGCACAGAGCAGTCAGGCTAAGCTCAGAGGCAATGTGTAAAGTATTTGTAAAACACTTCAAAAAGTAACACAGTGAAAACACACCACAAAGGATCACTCAACAGTTAAGAACACTAGAGTAATTTTTAGTAAATAAAATGAGACGAAAACGACAAAAAAGTAGAACTGGCAAAATGCAGGTTTCAAGATTTCAGTGAAAATAGTACCAAATGGCACAAAGCGCCAACCGTGGTTATCTGGTCATGCCGGACCATGACAAAGTCACAAGTTCAGGCCAAAGGTCACAGAGTGTGGCTACAGGAACACAATTAGGCCAGCTAAACAAGAATCCTGGCTTGCGGAGATTTGCAAGGTCCCATGCCAAAGATGCCCGGGTTCACATATGGGCTGGCAGAGGCCCTTCAGGCCTACTTCCAAGGGTCCAGGACTGGGGTGGCACCACCTTTCAGGGTTGAACTCACAGTTGCAAAGTCCAGGTACTGGTTACCAGAGACTAGCCCTTGGAGTAACTCTGGTGGTCCTGGGTTCAGGTTGCAGGTCCAGTTTTTCTCACCCAGACACGAGGACAGCAGGCAGCAGTCCTTCAGAGCAGCTGTCCAGCAGAGTGACAGTCCTTTCTGCAGCACAGAAAGCCTTCCTGGCAGAGTCTTCATGGGTCCAAAAGTGTAGTGAAGAGTTGGTGCCTGAGGTTCAATATTTATACTCAGCTCTGCCTTTGAAGTGGGAGAAGCTTGTAGAGGATTCCCTTTGATGTCCACAGGCTTCCTGCCTTTCCTGCCCTGGCTCCAGATTAACTAGAGAGGGTGTGCCGCCGTTTGTGTGGAGGCAGGACACAGCCTATTCAAGTGTTAGTAGGTGTGAGAAATCAGGACCTGTCTGCAGTGTACGCCCTCTTTTTGCCCTCATTTTAACCACTAATTGCTGGTTTTCGGACTCTGACTGTGCACTGGGCTCTGCTTACCAGACCTAGGGCCTGTGCTCTGACTAAAAAGTACATGTAATTAGGTCTAATTACAATTGGTACTGACAGACCCTGTAAGTCCCTAGTAGATAATAGGGTTGGGGGATTCAGTCCCTAGTATATATTAGGGTATGGAAGTTTAGATGCCCAGTAGATTTCCTGCACTTATGTATGTCCTGTGGTGATGCCTGATGTCATTTGGAAAGGCAGACCTGCTTTTCAGGCTCCCTTTAACTTAAAAGTATATGCAAATTCGACTTTGGATTCAAACGTACTTCCAGAGTCTCCAGAGCCAGAGATAGGGTGCCTTGTAACTATAAGCAGGGGCATTATAAAAGATATTTTATAAGCTTTTGTAAGGAGAAAAATGCCAATTTCGTTTTGCCCGATTGTAGTGAATGGCACCAGCCTTTCAGCTGCTCTCTCCTGATTGGCCAGGCTGCTCTAATGAGGTGTGAAAAGCCCTGCAGGAGAGACAATGGTTTTTCTACAGGCGGAGAAGTGCAGCTGCAGAGCAGATGGTAGGAAGAGGGGTAGTGTGATCAAACCGGTCTTCAGAGGAAGAATGACTCTTTAGGACAACACAGGCCCACCCCACATCTTGCAAGTTCAGACACACAGTATCCCCAGTTATGTTATGTTATGTTAATATAAGTTTTGTGTAGCGCTAAGCTACTCCGAAGAGTGTCCCGGCGCTAAAAACCCAAGGAGGTGCAGAGCAGGAGAGATTCACAAATTTACTGTACAAAAAGCCACGATTTGAGTTCTTTCCTGAAGGCTAAGAGATTAACATTCTTCCTTAAGGACAAAGGCAAGGCATTCCATAGTTGTGGCACCAGGCGTTTGAAGGAACGACCTCCAATCCGGGCTCGTCTAATTGCCGGGACAACAGCCAAGGCCAAAGAGGACGACCTAAGCGACCGAGATGGCAAATTGGAATCGAGTCTTTTCCTAATGTATTTGGCACCTGTGCCATGGAGTGCCCTAAAGGCCAAAGTAAGAGCTTTGAAGATAATACGTTTGCGTATTGGAAGCCAGTGGAGGGCTTTCAGAAGATCTCTTGCACTAGATCTCTGATAAAGACCGAAGATTGCTCGAGCAGCAGAGTTTTGCACCGTTTGCAAACGCGATAACAGAAATTCAGGAAGGCCAAGATATAATACATTGGTATAGTCCAAGCGAGAGGCTATCAGTGCTTGAACAGTGATTCTTCTGTGAGCAAAAGATAACAGTGGCAAGAACTTTCTGAGCATTTTTAGGATACCGAAACATTTTCCCACTAGACCGAGGATCTGGGGCTTTAAGGTAAGACCATTGTCTTGTTCACTCCCAGATTCTTGGCCGCAGAAGTAGTGGCAGTGGGTGGAAACATGGCTGCTGGCCACCAGGACTTCCATCCCACGTCGGGAGGGCAAACGAAAAAAAGCACCTCCGATTTGTCTGAGTTGCATTTGAGGCTGTTGAGCTGGAACCAGCTGAAAACAGCCTCAAGACAACTTCTGATACTCTCTCCATTGAAGTCTAAGTTCTTATCACAGGAAAAGAGGAGCTGGGTATCATCCGCATATGAAACGATCGGGGCACCGTAGGACTCAGCCAGCGCCGCCAGAGGGGCCATATAGATGTTAAAAAGAGTAGGGCTCAAAATTGAGCCCTGAGGAACTCCTACCTCCAATGGCAGTACTAAGGCTGAGTGCGGGGGGCCCAGACCGTTTGTTGACGATCCGACAGAAAGGACTCAGACCAGCTATACACCATCCGCCTCAGACCGATCTCACGGAGTCTTGAGAGGAGACGGCTGTGGGGGACGGTGTGAAAAGCCACCAAGAGATCTAGCATCACCAGCATCACCTTTCCCCCAGAGTCCAAAACCTCCTTGATTGCCTCCGTCACTTCCAGCAGTGCAGTCTCCGTGCTCATATTTGCACGGAAACCAGACTGGGTGTAGTGCAAGATGTCATTAGCCTCCAGGAAATCGGAGAGAAGAGTGAACGTGCTTCTCTACAACCTTAGCAAAGGCTGGAAGAAGAGAAATGGGCCTGTAATTGGCGTGAACCATAGGATCCAGGTTGGGCTTTTTTAATAGTGGTAGAATAAGGGCCTGCTTCCAAGACTGAGGAACCACTCCACTGCTGAGAGATAGATTAAGCACTGGGTTGATTAAAGGATTAATCTTTTGCGCTGTTTTTGCAAAGAATTTGGCCGGGCAGGGGTCCAGAGGGGAGCCTGACTTTAATTTAGTGAGAAGATCCAAAGAAACTGAGAAAGAGAGATAAGGAAAACTCGAAAGAGTGGGGCCTTTAACAGCCAATAGGAGTACAGGGGGGGAGACCCAAGAAACCGTGACAGCCCCAGAAGGTAGAAAAGATGCCTGTATCTTTTTAATTTTGCTAGCAAAGAAATCAGCTAGTTGAGTGACCCATAATTCAGAGTGGGGCGATTTGGGAGTACTTGATGAGGGAGAGGTGAATTCCCTTACTATTGAGAAAATGTATTTGCTGGTGTTATTAGCTGCCTCAATTCTTCTAGCAAAGTAAGACTTTTTTTCTAGGGTGATATCTCTGTGATACATCTTAATGGATTCCCTATAAGCCTCTTTGAATAATGAATCATAATGACGGCGCCATAACCTTTCAGCTTTCTTACATTGCTGTCGCTTCTCGGTCAAAGCTGGAGTAAACCAAGGGGCTGAAGCCCGGAGAGAATTTTTTCGGGCAGCCAAGGGAGGGGCTAATTCGTCCAGGCGCTGGCCAAACCATATTTGCAGGAGGTCCAAATTGGCCTCAAGATTGCCCGACAACTGGCAAGGGTAGGATATCAAGGCCTGGGCCAGCATGTCAGAGGATACTCGGTGGAAGGCTCATGGAGTCAGAGATAGACGGCCGTGCGCACTCGATGATATTCTGTCCAGACAAGTGATCTGGAATTTCACCAGATAGTGATCCGACCACAAAACTGGTACTGGAATAGCTACATCGATAGGAATGGTAGAGAAGACCTGATCTAATATGTGGCCTTTGTTGTGAGTGGGTTCAGAAAGATAAGGAATAAGTCCCAAAGGAATGGTGGTGTCAATAATCCTAATAGTATCGACCGCGTCCGCCGCATCCATGTGGATGTTAAAATCACCCAGAAGCAAACAGTGCTTAGATCTTAGGCATAAGGATGAAACAACGAGTGGAGATCCTCGTGGAAAGAGCCTATGGGACCGGGAGGCCTGTAAATCAATAGTCCCGTGCACGATTGATGTGGTGACAATGACAGGGAGAATCCTAGGGCCTCAGACCCATGATTATCATCCGTCGGGATGATAGAACAAGCAAAGTGCTTGTCCACCACCATTGCAACACCTCCGCCCCTGCCATTGGCCCTATCTTTCCTGAAAATAACATAATTGGGAGGGAGCGCGGTGGCAATGTCAGGACCCGAGCAATCGCCCAGCCATGTCTCCGTGAGAAACAGACAGATGGGATTAACAACAGAGAGTAAATTATATAAATCTAATGCATGCTTGCTGAGGGACCTGGTGTTGAGAAGTAAACAAGTACTCTTATTAGGCGTATTCTTTGGAAATGAAATGGAACCCTTGCCTGGTAGCAAGCCGCAACTAGGGCAGTGCCTGTTGCCCTTGGGTCTACTGGGAAATACCATACAGCAATTGACAGCCTTTCCCCTAAAAGTAGTGAGCTCGGCCGATATGTACTTGAACATCTTAACCTAACAATAGTAGGCTAACTGCCCTGCCCGACCGCACCCGATCGCATCCGGGTCGCTGACGGGCGCAGACGGGCTTTCCTTAGGAGCTCCTTCGGCGCGTAAGAGGCGCGTCCGTTGCTCGCGTCCGCTGCGCGGAGGTGCGAGTGTCCTTATTTATAGCGTCGCCGGCGAAAGGCAGCAACACTAGTCCAGCGACCAGTGAGCCTGCCTCCCCCCAAGATGGCCGCTAAGGAAAGTGAAACAGCCTACTGGTCCCAGAGTACCCTTCAGCTCCTAATCGGATGAGCGGGTAGAGGACGGTAGGAGCGGCGCGATGATCAGAAGGCGGAGGGGTAAGTGAGGAAATTACAGTAATAGTAACAGATAGAAGGCCTAAACGTCACCCGGCTTTCCGCCTAGGGCAACAGAGAGAGAGCAAATACGACACAATTTAAAATAGTACCAGTTATTCGATTAGGGAGACGGTTGGAAAGGAAGTGTTTAGGGAAATTAGCCATGCCAGTAGGTTGGGTTAGACTAATACAGCTCTTCTGGAGAGACTTTCTCCATGTTGGAGTTTGAGAAAAGTGTGCTTTATGGGACAAGAATATGCCACACTTTTGTGGAAGTAGTCATACACCTGGGTGGCACCCTGCATCCCATTGGTCAGGAGTTAACATGCAGGAACTGAATAAATATGGGAGAGCTGCATAGCTCCTCAGATCTGTGGCCTGAAGAAACAAGAAGAATAAGAACTGCCCTGCTGACTCTCTGGGCCAAGATGACTGCACTCGCCAGGACTGCACCTGATGCACACTGTGGTACTCAGCTCCAGAAGGACTTTGCCTGAATATGAAAGACTCCTTGCAAGCTACAAGTTAACAGACCCCATCTCTGGCTGTACAAGAAAGAAACATTGTCTTTGGAGATGTAAATTAGCGCAATGTGTCCAATAATGCTCACAATGCAATCACAGGCTTAATCTTCAGAGTAAACCTAATGTGAGAACTCAAAAGATTATTTGCATAGTATAAAGCACTCCCGTGCTTTCTCTACATGTCCGTGTTGTTGCCATGAACAAAGTTAAATGTATGGATTTCCCTGTCTCAACATATTATTATTTCCCAAGAAACCTGCACTTGATTAGATTCAATACTTGGAAATATAGCCAAGCCTCAATGCAGTTTTAAATTCAATTTACAAACATCTGAAAGGACACTCAGGAAACCAGTAGCTGCCAAGTCAGGCTGTATAGCTGCAGAGAGCCGGCAGTGAGAGGAGCTGCTGCTGATTGGCTAAGACGTAGGGCTGATTTAGATCTTGGCGGACGGGTTACTCCGCCACAACGGAGACGGATATCCCGTCCGCCAAAATATAATTCCCATTATATCCTTTGGCTTTATATTTTGGCGGACCAGATATCTATCACTGTTGTGACAGCAATCCATTCACCACGATCTGAATCAGGTCCTTGGAGGTGGGCGAGCCAACAAATTTACAAGGAGAGCCAAGCCATCTGGCAGGGCTCTCAAAACCCATGCATGAGCCGACCCTCGAAAATAGTTGCCCTGTAAATCAAGCCACAAACATCATGTGAAATGATGATAGTCTCTTTAAAATAAAATGTTATTTCTTCAGCAAGCGTTTCACCTTAATATATCAGATTATTTATGTGCAGTGCACACACTGAACTCACTTATTGCAAAACATGTGTGATAAAAAAGAAAATGGAAGCTCATAATTTAAAATATTTGCCCAGGACCACACATTTTGGTCAAGCAGGGAAGCCAGGATTGGTCCTAGGCTTTCTGGTTTCATATTATGTAACTAACTCAGCAAACAGCAACTTAAAATCTGCTCCTTGGTTATAGCCGTGGAGCGTCGCCTCACTAAAAATGCCCCCAAAAAAGCCCCAGAGAGGAAAATAAAATGGTAATGAAGTTAATTTATTACCATTTTATTTTTCACCAACCTGTCTCAAACCGAGTGTCAGGACAGGGCGGGCCATTGCTGCTAGGTGGCGAGCTATGCTCTTAAGTTTAAAGTGCGCATGTCTCTTTGGCCGGATGTCTTGTGACAGCCAGCCAGACATGCACATTTTAAACCTCTCAAACCCAGCTGTCTCAGAGAGCTGGGTTAGGGAAAGCACAGGCCTCCAGTGCTCTTGAGAGCGCTGAGAGAGGCCACTCCCTCAAATCCTAGTGCTTTCCTTGTGCAGGTTAACAGCATGAAAGTAGAGCCAGGGTTGGTTAGGGGAGTGGTTGAGGGTCCCGCGCTGGAAGCAGAGCTGAGAAAAAACCCAGAGCGATGGGGACGTTTGTGCAGTAAGGTAAGTGCCTGTTTCTTTTCTTTGTTAAGTGTAAATATTTATGCATGCAGTCAACCACTCACCACTCATTTGCCCACCACACCACACTTTAGTGCTGCCAGCCACAACTATGGCTACCTATTTATCTTTTTTTTTAAACACCGACGTTTATGCTTTGGTTTTAATTCTTGGTGTGTAATGGTGGAGCGTGGCTGCCAGGCAGAAACCACATTCAAGCTTGGCTCGTTTTGGGCCCAAAAGTCCAAGAGGACCTCGAGCTAAAGCTAACCCAGAGCCAGGCCTGTGGCTCGTGCCTGACTTCAGCCTTAAGTGCCTTGACCACCCCTACTAACACTGTTCTTAGTCACTGACTCATGGCACCAAGCACCACTTCCTTGCGGTCCTTTCTCCTGTGCATGGTAAGCACCCGTTGCACCTTGCCTTGTCGCGCTTTGGTGTTTTTAGTCCCAAACAGTCCAAATCAATGGAAAAACAGCTGCTGAAACAATTCCCTCAGTCACTACATCTTGCAAACTGAGCCAGAGATGTCATCAAACCTTTAACAAGAGCCACTTGGTTCACCCCGCCCTGCCCTCGACGTGAAGTCAGCCCAGCCGTACCCAATAGCTGTTCAGCTGACAGTAGAGGGAGTTGGTTCATGATGGCTGCTGCTTCACACCTGAACAAATACAGCCCGCGGAGCCGGGAACTGAGCAAAGAGGACCCAGGCATGAAATTACATGCTTATATCACAGACCACTCATAGCACCCATGGGAGGCCTACCACAGCTCCATAGGAGTTCCACCACAGACACAACGTGCCCACCAAGAGCCACTTGGATACACTTCACAGCAACTTAGGGAGAGAAAAGGAACCCATAGGAGGATAGTTCCTTTCCTGTCTGACACACCAGGAACAGGCTAAAAAGATGGGGCTGCAGCACTGAATCTCTCTGGCAAACAGCTGGACATCAGCAGTGTTTGAAGTGTCACCGCATAGAGTCAGGCACTGAGATGGTGAAAGAAAGCCATTCTGAAAGACAAGTCAAACCCATAAAGGGCAGATTACAGGTAAAGGGACCAATTTTGGTGGCTTGAAATGGCTCCTGAATCAGAAACAGATTCACTTGATTGATAAAGACAGTTAATTCTTATCCACTATATGATTTTAAAAGAAAAAGCCCCTATGAAATGTTAATTTGGACCCAAAAGTCCATTCCAATTTGTTTTCTCCTAACAATTGTCTTTCCACTGGTGATAACCCAAGAAAACCCCTCTTCAGTTCAGTTCTAACACGCTTCATCTGGATGTTTTCTACAAGTTGACTATCTGTTCTTTAGATATGGGCTAGCGCCTGTTGTACCAAAGGCAACAGCTTAAACTTGAATGCCGCACTATAGCAATCAAAGGCCATGTACAAGTAGCCGAATTACATACATGCCAACATTTTAGAGAAGGCAAGTGGGGGATTAAAAAAAAAATGTTGGGAGAATGTATTTAACTCACTGACTTACATTGAAGCAGAGGCAACCTGTCTGAATTGGGTCTATTGGTATGCATGATGACAGACAATCACCATTTCATTTTTATGAGTTTAATAACATAGTGCAAATAAAAACAGAGTTCCGAACTAGACTTTTGTTTGCGCTGTTTAAAATTGCCTAAAATAAAATGTTGAGGCCTGTCGTATGCTCTAATCTCTCCTTCAAAAACTGAGGCAAAACGTTAACCTTTGATGTAAGAGGTATTCTTGGAGGAAGAGATTGGAGTGTGTGAGGTCAGTTTTCATCATTTTATTGTTGGAAGTTTCACAAAACTCCGAATCGGGTTTCTGCAGGAATCGGGAGGTGGGTGACTAGCCTTGAAATCAGAAGACTACCGCCTGATTCGGGAGGGTTGGCATATATGGAGTTACCAAAGTTACTCCGATATTAAGCTGTTACATGGAATATTTTCCTTGCTGAAAGAAAGAGCCACCAGACTAAGGTGATAAATTAATGAGCAGAGCAACAAGGCCCTGGTTACGAGTCTGGCAGAGCAGGATCAGCGGGTGGGATACCTACGGTGGCCAGATTTAAAAAAACATATACTGGGATATTCCTCAAAAATAGAAGGTCTATGGGGCATAATAGCAAGGGCGATATCGCTGCTTTAGCGGGACTTTTTCCTGCTAAAGCGGTGATCATTTTTATCATTAGCAAGCTGTCGCTAACAGCAGTTAGCGACAACTTTTAGGCGATAGCTACAGGTTTGGGGCCCGCTTAGCATGTCAGCGATATTTATCGCTATTGACATGCAAAGTGGGCGTACCCAACCTGTTAGCGACTGAAAACAGTCGCTAATACAGCTATTGCCTATTAGCAAGGCAGGCGAAGCTATTTAAAAAATCGTGCTAAACGCGATTATCGCTAGAATCTAATGCCTGCTAAAAAGTTGACTTACCTGTATAGCCAATGGGGGTGGATTATCAGATTAAGCCCCCATTGGCATTAATGCGAGAATATCGCTGGATTCCAGCGATAATCTCACATTGAGCTGCTATTGCCGGATATTTTATCGCATTGGAGATAAACGTTGTGAATAGCATGTTATCTCTGCGATAATATCCAGCGATAGGCAGCGATAAAATGTGCTAAGCTTATTTAGTGATAATTATTGCTATTTGTTGCTAATATGCCCCTATAATTTTACATCTACCAGGAGACATAGAATGACAGCGCTCATCATCATAGAAACAGAGAATAGGAACTAAGAAAATAGATAAAATGCTATTTTTAAACCCAGTATCATATCCGTCAATTACATTTCTTTCTTATAATATCTGCTAACTAACCCTCCATTGGAACATTCAGTTGACCCTCTCGTAAAACAAGGACCGGGGCCAAACAAGCTGATGAAAAACTGGGATTGGACCCGGCAAACCCATGACGCCTGGTCCCCCTAAGGATACAAATGGGCCCAGAGTTACACACCTGGATTTCCTAGCTAGTAAAACCGCTTTAGCCTTGGGATGGAGCCCAGTTCTGACTACTGCGCAATCCACTCCTGGGGCACGGAGGAGAATGCAAGGCTCCCAAAGCCCGGCTACATCTTCTTCCCGCCACTGCCACAGACAACATCCCCTGTCCCCGCCCCATATCAGTCCAGCACTACAACGGTCGCTGCATTCCATTTGGGTAATCAGAACTGAAAAGAGCTCCCCGTTTAACTTAGGCTCTAATGCAATGACTTAGGAATTGGTATTCAGCATTTTCACTTTACTCCTTCATACCTGCATGAGAAGCACATATTACCCTTTTAAAGCCTTGCCTCAAGTGTGGGCAAATCCAATTCCTATGGGGCAGGGCCAATCCCCACTTGCCTGCCTGGGGCCAAAGAGTATCAAATGTCCTGTTCCCAGTCGGTCTGGGTGTTAAATTCTGCTCTGCTTGCGAAGCTTTTCCCACACTGTGATCCGTTTAGCACATGGAGTTCCAAAAAAACTCTGTGGGAGGAGTTTTTTCCCCACTCGCGCTTGCCAACCTTAAGTTGGTGAACACGAGTGAGGAAAATCTTACTACAGACCACCTGCCGACGAGATTTCTCAATACAGACGGTCGCGGATGGTTGCTAGCACTCGCTTTAAGAAACCTTCCGTTTGCATTGAGGAAGCTGCCGCTCGCGTAGAACATCTACTCAAGCAGCTGAAAGAAGCAGTGCCCTCTTGCGCTGCCCATCGTGCCATTCATGCTGATTTTACAAAGTAGGACAAACACCTGCCGCTAAAAATAAGTGGCGCGACGTAAAGCACTCCATATCGTGGCAGAGTTTTTGGTCACTTCGCGGAGTTCCGCGTATTTCACCCATACTTAGTTCCCGGCTCATAACAGGGGTTACGGAATGTCTGCAGCCATGCCATGCCATGTCTTGTGACTGGCTTCAGAAGCTCAGACCTACAGGTTCCTGCACCACCCTCCACAAGTGGGTGAAAACAGCATAGATGTAGCTGGCAGGTTTGTCCTTGTGTGGCTGTTATTAATAGCACTATCTTGAGTTTGCCTTCACCCCATCTTGGTTGTCTCCTCTGATTGGGATGAAGGAGGACCCCTAGCACAAGTCACGAGATATACTGGTGACCCCAGAAACAGTACAAGCAGACTAAAGGGAAATAGGGGAGCATCTTGCCATATGGAAGCCCTTACTGCAACCCCGCCATTAATAAAAAATGGAGAAAAAAACAAACATGTTAAAAAGAAATGCTTGAACTCCAGCTGCAGATATATGAAGAAGCAATTGAGAAGGCATTTTGAAACTACTCAAATGTGCATCCTAGCACTTGAAGGCAGTAGAGACCAAGATAATGAAGGTAAGAAACAGGGGGCCAACAGCTCACCACTGCTCTCATTTTATTAGCAGACTAAAACATGCTTCAATTCAAAGGTGATAGGCAGGCACAATTAAGGAAGCTATATAAATGTATCACATTAAAGAAATACATTAAACACTGTCTGTACGATAAAAATAAGAATTTAATTAAGGAAAAGAGAGAACATTAAAAAATCCCACCATGGAGTCATTAATGTCTTACTAGCCCAATAAAAAATAATTTCCCCATAGAAATAATAAAGTGGAACAATTAGATTGTGGCGAGTGAAATAGAATACAGCAATGGGTGGACCCATGAGAAAACTGTTGGATAAATGAGTGAGTTCGAAGGTAAATGAAAAATCGCAGCATCCTGTGAAGTTCGTGGGTTATTGGACAATGTGGTTGATGGGTGGAGAGACTCACCTTTTAGAAGACATTCCTGTTTACAGGACTCAGGACTGCATAGGATCCAGGAGGACCGGGAGTTTGGTCTGGAGGAGTTCAGGTTCTCCTGCCCCACAAGCGGTGGATCCATGACTACTCTGCCAGGCAGTGATCGGGGTTCCCACTAGGAACCCCATCACGAGTTGCCAGCAGTGGCATAACTGGGAGGGATACACTCTGTGCAGCCATAAGTGGTCTGGTGTTTCGGGACCCACCATCACCCTGTTTTACTCCATGAAGATAGCTGAGAAGAGCAAGGGCTGCAGGCAGAACCACAGCCCAGACTCTGCCATCCCTCCTTGCACCACAGGGGAGAAGACAATGCCCCCCCCCACCAGAGGGCACAGTCTTTCCACCCCAGCCGACCCAACATCCTGCGAACCTTACCGACCGCTCGCAGATAGTTCCCACCTGTTTAGCACAGGTGAATCATGTCAACATAAAGCTACTTGTAATTGGATAAAAGCCTGTGTTAAAGGACCCGGTAATTTCAAGTTTGGCAGGATATGCCCTATTTGAGGGGGTCCACATTGACTTACAGAGAGTCCAGCTGGGCTCATTAACGGGGCCCCAAGACTTACTGCCTTACTCTGACTTGCTTCACGAGTCGGCGATGCGGCAAGCGCATGGTCAGTTGTTTTATTTACTTATTTATTTTACATTCCCTATCCCGTCGTTTGTCACTTTCTCACCCCCACCCCCGCCTCGTCACACCGCGCTTATCTGCATGGGCCGCTACTGGCTGAGGTGCAGCTCAGCTCACCACTTCCCTGCAAAAGTAAGCACCAAACACCACCATTCATCTATGCCCTGCTCTGTTGTTTCCTCCTCTGCCCCCACACCCATGCCTGCACCCTGGCCAGTGACCTGTAGCACTCCCCTATTGCCATCTACCACCTGCTTGAAGCAGGTAATACATGTTGTAAAAAACGTCCTGTTTATTAGACCTGGAATGGAGAATAACATGTGAAAAAAGACACAGTATTCCTTGGACTCTATATTGTTCCCCCATTCTGGGTGGATGAACTTGTGAAGACCAATACTTGGTGAAGGGATACTGACCACAGTTGGAGATTCTGGGTCACTGACCTTCCTGCACCAAACTATGGGCAATTCATTTGAAGCCCTAAATGTGGAAAAATGTGGCTCTCAAAATGTGGTCTTTAATGGGAAAATGTGGCTCTCAAAATGTGGTCTTTAATGGGAAAATGTGGCACTCAAAATGTGGTCTTTCATGGGAAAATGTGGCACCCAAAATGTGGTCCTTCATGGGAAAATGTGGCACCCAAAATGTGGTCTTTCATGGGAAGATGTGGCACTCAAAACGTGGTCCTTCGTGGGAAATTGTGGCACTCAAAATGTGGTCTTTCATGGGAAGATGTGGCATTCAAAATGTGTCCCTTCATGGGAAAATGTGGCATTCAAAATATGGTCTTTCATAAGAAAATGTGCACTCAACATGTGATCTGTCATGTGAAAATGTAAGCTCAGATGTGTATATGCTGCATTTTTGGTTCTTGTGATTCCTTTCTATGTAGATAAGATAATTTTCTGAAACATTGCCATTTCACCATGCCTCTACACAGTTAGACACTGGTAGATAATTTTACTTCTGAGTACCTCTTTGTTAAACTTTGTGAGTGGAAATACACCATATGTAATGGGAGGGATGTTTTCAAGTAGTCTAACCACTGAGAATCTCTGGGGGTAGCATTCCAAGCCATAATTCTTTTGCCCACCGTGTCATCTCAGATTAGACATATGCAAAAGAGTTGTGGTCCTACTCCAATGGGAACAGTCCAGCCCAATCTACCATGCCAGGTCCTCTTTGAACCAGAACACAAGCAACCCAAGACTGGTTTCAGCCTAGTTGGGCCTCTTCTTTTGGGTGCAGCTTGTTTTCAGTGACTCAATGGTCATGAGACCCACATCTGGGCATACCCATGCCCACTTAGGGCTTTACATCGAGCATGCAAAAAGGGACAGGATTAATGCTTGCAAATAATCTAACTCCGGGATTTCGAACTGGGCGATCGCAAGCCACAGGTAGCTCGCTGACACCCTGTGAGTAGCTCACAACCTGGTATTTCCTTTTACCATTGTGTAATCAGTCTTTATTATTTTGTTTAATGTCAGGCCTCTGCACCTTTTGGCCATCATCAACAAAGACAAGTTGCTCTGATTGGCTCAATTGAGCTTAGCTTGGGTGGGAAAGCTAGAAGCAGGTGACATCATTGTCAAAAGTGGGACTCCGGCATAAGCAGTATTAGGCTCCGCCTAACCTCGGCAGCCGGGCACCACAATTCCATCCTGCACACCCTGTGTGGACAGTGGGCAGAAGCAGCACCCTTGACACCAGGTACTCAGTATAATTCCCGTATTTTCTGGTTTGCATACTGTGCAGGTTGAGCGAATCACAAAGCAAGAGTGCAATCAGCGAAAGGCCCAAGTCTGCTATAATTTCCAACTTGAGAGGTACCCTGTCAGAAAAATGAAAGGTACTTTGGCTTTCAAAAATGCAAAACTGTGAATTAATCTAATCATTGTTACCAGGCCCATTTGAAAAGCACAATTACATTGTATTGATCAGGCTGACATTTATGTCTCGATTCAGCTTTTTCCCCACGCTGAATGTGTAAATGGAGATGTGCTTAACTCTGACGTGTGTTAATTCTTGCCCTTTAAACGGAGAGAGGAGTGAGTTTGCAATAAAAGTATTCCTGTTTGTCATTCACTGAAAGCTGCCACTACATTCTTTTCTGCTGTTCATGTTTAAGAGTGAACTCGCTGTTGAAGTTCAGATCTGATTTAATATAGCTTTGTAGCCTGCTGTAGCAGGGTATACTGGCCATTGAAGGCCCACTCCAGCTTTGAAGGCCGAAGCCGAAGGCGAGGGCCTTTAACAAGGGACTGGGCCTTTAATGGCCGTTACAGCCCAGCTATGGCGGGCTATAAAGCTATTAGAACATTCCGCCCCATCAGGGCAGAATATTCTGATTAGTAAAACAAAGGTCTCATGGTGCCTGAGAGGGTTGAAATCCCCTTGGACTTCCTGAGGCCTTTGCTCACAGCGGCTGCTGTGAGTGTACTACAGTTAAAAGCCGCGAACAAGGCCATGACTGTTAGCTTTTGAACATTCACAGCAAGAGGTGTAAAAAGGGGCTGAAGTCAGCCCCTGGTTCTCCCTGGTTTGTCTAAACTGCATTTGTAGTTTAACCAACCCAGGGAGACCCAGGACCTTTGCAGCATTTCCCCTCCCTCCTTCTGAAGCTCAAGTGAATCTAAGCTAGGGAGATCTGACTCCGGTGTCCTCTGCAGCACAGACTCTGCTTTTCACTTTCCCCTTCCCACTCCATGCATTTTAGAGAGGCAGGGGAAAGAGAAAGGCAGAGGCTGTTTATTAGAACCTTGAAATGTTGAGAGCAGCAGGCCTACACTATAGCCTTAGAGCTCTCTGTAGCGGGCTGTACCAGCCATTAAAGGCCCACTCCAGTGTTAAAAGCCCGAGAAAAAGGCGAGTGCCTTTAACAAGGGAGCAGGCCTTTATTGGCCAGTAGAGCCCGCTACAGAGGGTTCTTAGGCTATTAAAACATTCTGCCCCGAGAAGGCAGAATGTTCGAATCTGTGAAACAAAGACCTCACAGAACCCAAGGAGATTTAAGTCCCCTTGGACTCCGTGAGGCCTTTCACATCAACAGCTGTGAACAAACATTGGAATGTTGGAGCTCTAGGCTTCTACCGCCAATTAGAAGCCAGGAGCACTCCATTGTTTTCAATGGAGTACCCAACATTCCAATGTTCTAATATTATATAATTCACAGTTGCATTGTCATTGCTTTGAAATGGCTACCTTTACCTTCTTGATTCACCTTTGTTTTGACGCTGGAAGTATAAGCTGAATCAATAAAGAAAAATCAGACCGTTCAAGGCAGCCTTGATGCAAATGTGAAATATATAATAACAAATAAGCTCTGAAGTTGAACAAGGACTTTACTCTTAAACATGCACAGCAGAGAAGAACTGAGTTTCACGTTGGAATTTCAATAAATAAAAACTTTCCATCTCATCAGCTTCTATTGCAAACTCACTCCTCTCTCTCCATACTATTAAGTATAGTGATAACACAAATCCAAACCATTCATATCAGTATTTTTAGGGCACTCCTAACACAACTAGTGGTGCACCACAAATATTATTTTCACGAAAATGAGTCCCAAACACAATTTTCCAATTGTTCTGCCTATTTTTGTTTGTATAAAACATCCAATGGTTGAAGCCTAAAACAGTGAACGGGTTTTGTATGGAGACTGGACTTCTTCAGGGCATAGTTATGTTGCTTGTAATCATCAAAGGGCCAATGGCCATACAACATCCGGCACAAACATTATTTCTATGACCAGGGATGGGAAGTGTCCAGATTGGAACTTGTAATGATAAGAGCATTTGGACCTTTCCACCCCCAAGGTCGGTGCTGTATTAGGTACCAGGCAGCTACAAAGGTCCTCCTCTCACATTGCGTTTGATGCTGTGATAAGATGTTTCTAGGCCACTCTATATATTTTGTTGTATTGGCTCTGTAGAAATTAGGTTTAAAGTCAGTGAAGCTGGACGTGAGGCATCTCTAGGAACAATGCATAACTTGCTTGGTCTTTAGTAGCTCACAATGATTGTCATCGATCAGAAGTAGCGTTCACTACCGAAAAGGTTGGAGACCCCTTGTCAAACCACTATCAGTCACGTCTGGTAGGTTGGGATTGATTGTACCTATTAGGAGAAAGTTCAGTAATGGTATGCATTAGGTGGGTCTCTGTCTAGAGTGACACAGTAGGTGAAAACTGATTGGTTGAAATGCTACCCAAAGCGATTGCAGGTGGGTTAAACCTTATTCCCATCACCTTTTGTGAACTTTTTGACTGACCAAGCACACCCAGTAGTTCAAGGATGCATCTAGATCCATTGGGCAAAGCTCCTAAGGGCATGAGTCTAGTTTATTACATTTTGAGCCTATAAATCAGGAAGTCACAAAGTCAGGAAGAGTCTTCTCAGCAATATCCACACTTCAGATCTGATGGGAGGCCTCAATGGCTGTTTGAGGTCTTATTAGTGCACTTTTTTGCTACGAGTGCTGAGAAAGCCGTGATTATCAGGAATTTTTTTTTACCTCTTGGTTCCTTGTGCTTATGGTACCATAACACTACAATTGGATACCCAAACTGTGAATACATTCCCCTTCCAGGTTGATAGAAATGGTGGGCATCCAAGTCTCATTCCAGGGGATGGTAGGAGGTCTGGAACTCATTTTTGTTACACATGTTGCTGCTTTTTGTAGTAACCTTTGAACAGTTTGAGCTAGAAACAAAATTTGATTTTTGTTAAAATCTGCAGATTCTGCATCGGAGGATGAATTATGTGGCAAATGCAGCAAATCCGTAACTATGTGTGTTGGACTTGGCCCTTTTGGCAGGTTCACCCCAAACGTTTTTGCATTTGCCTAGCCTGTTTCTGTAACCTGGTGTTGGTGATTTTAGGCCTCTGCGCACTTTTTCACTGTGGTCTAGTGTAAAGTGCGTGCGCTCTCTGTGTATGTGTGGTGAGTGGCCTGCCCTCCCATAGGAATGCATGGGGAAAATGTGTAACCATGGTAGTTCCTGATGTGTGGGGATTGCAGGGTCGAGTTTGGTATGTGCGAACTCCTGTGATTAAATGCTGCGTGATGATGTGCGCGGTTTTATTGTGTCTAGTGTGGAAGTGCCACTTCTAGAAGTTGGCATGTCTGTGCAGTGAATGTGAATTGACTGTCTGGCTTGTGATTGGCTGGAGCTGGCTGGTGTGCCTGGCTCCAGGAGTTAGGATGGGTCTGCCCCGGTGGTGAATGGAGAGATCTGCATGTTGATGGCAGGGAGGAGTGCCCCTGGGACCTGAATAGGGCTGGGCCTTCCCTCCTCAGTGCCTGCTCCACCCCCTGTGGTCTGATATCCCTGACCCACCCTGTGGATAGGCAGAGGGGTTGAGCAAAACAAAGGGGTCAGGAACCAGTTGCATCTGGTTCGCCCCTTGCCTGCACCTTTGGAAACAAAGGATTTAGGTGTATAAAAGAGGGACGGTGACCCCATGAAAATGTTATTGTGCTTAACTTGAAACAACCAGGGGCGTGCTGCTGTTGGGGCCCAGGTGAAGGCATGCCTCCCTGGGCCCTACCCCGCCCCTGGATGCTGGAAGACTTCTTGGATCCTTTTTTTTTATGTGTTCCCCTTCTTCTAGCCTTATGGATTTAGGCTGCCCTAGCACCCTGGGAGCGCTGTGCCTTCTTCCTGTGATTTGGATTCCCCCAGAGGGCGAGAACCCGGTGGCTGTGCAGCACTGATGCTGCAGGCCCTGGTGAAGGAACCCCTCTCATGGGGATTCCCCCGTGATGGCAGCCCTGCGGGTGCCATCCCGCTTATTTAATTACTTTGGTGCGCAGGTGCCCACCCTGCGTCTTTTGTTTTTAATTTAAAATGAACACGGGTGCCCACCCCGCTGTTTATTTTTACAATGACGGGAGCCTATCCCGTATTGTCGCCAAACCAAGGAGATCACCGGCGCGGCCCTCGCCCAAAACCGGAAGCCAGGCCCGTGCCGCCTGACTGTGGGCGGGGCCTGGAGTGTGCCAGTTCCGCTTCCCCCTTGCCAGGAGGAAGCTATCGCACTCCGCGTTGGGTGCGAGGAGAAGAAGTTGGCCAATGGTAGCGCGGGGCTCCCAGAGGTGAAGGGAAGCCCCGCGCCACAGAAGAGGTGCTGCTGCGTCGCCCGAGGGAAGCTGACCTGAAGGCGGGAGCCTACCCCGCCGGCGAGAATACTTCTTGGGGCTCCTCTTAGGATGAGGGAGCCCCGCAACCGCAAATCCTCTCCAGCGAGGGAAGACTGCCCGGAGTCCGATGGGAGGAGAGTCTCCCCCACATAGTCGGTGAGTCGGGAGGCCGCAGGGCGTGTTGTGGCTGGTGCCTCAGGGCACCCGGGCAGTGTTAAATGAGACTCGTTGGGGGCGAGTTCTTGGTCTTATGGGCCTCCCCAGTTCATTGGGGACAAGTTCCGAGTTGGCCATCAGTTATTTAAGATCCCCGTGAGGGGCTTGGGGCTTAGTTACTTTCTAGGGCCCGTTCTTCTCCGCTTTTGGGTGCTAGCTATCTAAGGAGCCAGAGTGCTCCAGTGGTCATGTGTGTATTCCAGAGCCCAGGTGGCTCCAACGTTTAGCCCCTTATTGTCAGAGGCTTGATGGCTCCAATGGTGGCCTAAGTTGTTTCCAGAGCCAGAGGGCTCCAGCATGTGGCACAGTTTTTGTTCCCAAGGGCCAGTGAGGGCCCATGCCCCAGTTTATTTCCCAGCTGCCCAGCAAGTAGAGGGCAGCTGCACCGTTTAGGCATTTATTTCAGGGGACATGCGCTTTTGGACTCAGGAATGGGACGCACTCCTTCGCCCCTACCTTGGCCGTTCACAGCTGCGCAGCACTTAGTGCCAGCTGCAGCGTTTAGGCCCTGTGCTTGTCCTCAGCTGCCCAGCAAATAGTGGGCAGCTGCAACGTTTAGGTTTGCGCCGGTGGCGCACCCCTGACTGGCGCTGCGTTGGCAGTGCGCCCTGACATTCTGGCCACAGGGCATTTGAGCCCCTTCTTGAGATGGCCAGTTAGCCAGGGGGGCTGGGAGATGTATAGGGCGCAAGGCACTAATGTGATTTATGTGCTAAAAGTGATATGTGCTTTAAATGTGGTGCTAGGAAATGTAATGCATCTAGTATGTTTTACGCACCCTGTGTTGATACCTCTAGAGATGGTTTTACCTATGGAGGTTGGTGTTAGTGAGATTGTACTTCACTGTGATTTACGCCCCTAAATGTGAGTTATACTTAGGAGGTAGGGTCTAATATGTTTAGACTAGAGAGGAGATTGCCTACTGTATTTATACTGGTTAGGCCTAATGTGATTTATGCGTAATATGCAAGGCCGTTATGCCTGTGATACCTCTAAATGTGTTTTCATGCTTAGGAGATTGTTTTGCCTATTATAGTTTATACTAGTGAGTTTATGTGTCCCTAAGTGATCGATGCCTATGGTGATTAGTATTGCGTAGTGTGTACCTACCTTTTACCAGTGGTTACTGGTTATGGTCTATAATTGTTATTTGGTGTTACAGTTACTCTAAGTGCTATTTCTACTAAGTGTTGATCCTGACAGTGGCCCACGTGGCCCTGCCCTGTGTAAGTAATCCCTTGTGAATATTGCCCGTGCCAGTTGGCACAATGTATATATTGTGTGATTACTATCTGATGTGTTTTGAGAATACAAAAGTTATTTTTATATAACCTTGTGTGGAGTTCCTTTTGTCGTGTGCCTGGGATGTTGTTGCTGTGTGCGTGCGCAAATGCTTTACACATTGCCTCCGGGATAACCCTGTCTGCTCATGCCAAGCTACCAAGGGGGTGAGCAGGGGTTATCTTTGGCGTGTAACTCCCTTGCCCTGACTAGAGTGGTGGTTTCTGCCTGGCTTTGGCGCAAGCCTTAGGCAACCAGAAATCCCAGTTCTAACAATGTGAAAATGCTGCAGCAGAACAGTTGTATAAGATCAGTTGTTCTGTATCTGATACCTGCCCTGCATGCATGGCTGGACAAACTTTGAGGGGTTGCGCCAAGCTTCCTGAGATTTCATCAAAGACAGTCAAAGAACCAAAGTAACCCATAAAACCTACCTACTAACTAGCAACAGAGAAATTTGGTTGTAGCAGAGGATATGCTGGAGCTCAAACCGGTTGTAAAGGCACAGTGTGATGTAGCATCGTACTGGTGCTGGGGCTGGGCTAGCACCCATAGTATATTTCTAAGGGTACCAAGGTACCAAGGTTCAAGGTCTCATACCTCAAAACTGTCCGGTCCATGTCAATATTTTGGTTGGCGGAACACCACTGATAACGGGGGCTACCCACTGGACCTAGGCCACCACATCACCAGTTGGGATTAGGGGAAAGGCATTTAGTTTCCACCACAAGTTCAAAATAAGATAGCTCTAGAGCCATAATGACTAGAAGGAAAATACCATGCTTTTGGAATCACAACCCGGGGTGGCTGTCTTTGGCTGAAACTGAGTAGATACTAGCTCCCAAAAAGATAGGTATGGTACAGAAAGAAAGTGTCTGAGATGTTCCAAACTACAGGGTATGTTGTACCCTAAAATGCTTTTTGATGGCCCTTTTCCTCTGGATAGTCCAACATATTCTTGTGTTGGTTCTGGCAAGCTGGCCTTCAAGGTCATGATGTCTCAAGGGCGATTCACTCACTCTTGACCTTGTCAAGTGCATGCTCCATTCAACTTCTTCCATTGCAACATTGCAAATTGCATCAGCAATGCTTCCTCCAAATCCTTGACCTAGTCTTGGCACTGATAGGGAACAAAAGCAAGCAATCCTGTTGTTGGTAAACTAGTGCATAGCAACACCTTCTGCTGTTCAGGTCTTGAACCAGTTTTTGGAGTACAGACTTGTTGGTCCATGGCAGTTGTACAGCACAGCATGGCCAGGAAGTTCCCACTGGGAGTCCTGCAATGAAAGAATCCCTGAACCTTGAAAGACTGGATGGCATTAGCCGTATGGTACTCAGGTATCCCATCAAATGGAAGGTTGATGACTTTACCTGGGTTTCCAAGTTCAGGCCCGGAACTTAAAGCACAATGGCTGACACATGACCGGTACTGGTAGTCAATCTTGGTGGCTGTAATAAATGATAAGGTCTCTGCACTTTGTGTTCCACTGCTTTCATTCCCAGGTTGAACAAGAACTTGTACTCTTTCTGAGCAAAGTCCTGGATCAACCTGGTACAGTTTGAACTTTTGTCGGTCTCTGGCCATAACAGTGATGGTATTTGAGTGTCTCAGGAGACCACCTGTTAGCTTCTTAATCACAAAACTGTAAAAGAAATGGTGGATAGCAATCCCCCCTCTAAAACTGAGTTACTTTTTCATGGTTATGAGGCTAAAACAAAGTGGCAGTCGAAGAACAATGCAACAACAGTCTGCAAAGGAATTGAGAAGCATCTTGGAGCTCAGGATATTGAGTAACAGTTTAGAGTTAAGTGGTGGCTTAAAGTTCAGATCTCTCATGATCCTTGAGTCCAAAAGGCGCGGGGAAAGTGGCACCTCACTCTGTGGGTATCAGCTGTGATGACTGCAGTCTAACTCACTGGCAACAGTGCCAAAGCTCACAGATACAAGGTACTCATGCTGCACATTGCAGACCATTCTTAATGCTACCAATTACATTGAATGAAGGGAATCTGCACGAAGACCAGGGTCAACAAAGAAGGCAACAATAAAAGTCAGTGCTGGGAGACAGCGTGTTTTCCATGTGCAATCACTACTCATTTACTTGCACTTGTTGCAGAACCTTTCTGAGACAGATGGTAGAAAGAGGTTGAAGGCACTGGGCCCTATTCACAGAATGAACTTCAGACTCAATCCTAAACTTACTACTACTTTGGTATTCACAGAATGCACTTACTACTTTTGGCATTGGCAGAACTAACTTACTTCTTTTGGTATTCACAGAAGTTAGGATTTTGTCTTAAGACAGACTTAAGACAAAATCCTAACTTAAGTCTTTCTTAAGTTTGTCTTAAGACAAACTTAAGCCAAAATCCTAACTTCTGTGAATGCCAAAAGTAGTAAGTTCATTCTGTGAATACCAAAGGTAGTAAGTGCATTCTGTGAATGCCGAAAGTAGTAAGTTCATTCTGTGAATGCCAAAAGTAGTAAGCGCATTCTGTGAATACCAAAATAGTATTAGCGGGGCCTACACTAGTATCTTATGGGGATAGGCTTACTTTTTGTACCTCAGACACCGAACATGCCTTGGGTTCTATTCGGTCTGGAAGGGCCCCAGGTATAGATGCTGTACCAGCGTACCTTTTTAAATCGAACTTAGACCTGTGGGTCCCTTATATAACAACTCTAGCAAATTCTATTGTAGCAGGGGCAAGGGTACCACAATCCTGGAAAGGGGCTGAGATACTTCCAGTTTATAAGAAAGGGGATCGATCTTTACCGAAAAACTATCGCCCCATTAGTCTGATTGATACTATACAAAAAGTGGTATCAAGAATGGCACTGGCTAGAATACAGGGGTGGATTGAGCAGAATAACATACTCTCCCCCATGCAGGCAGGGTTTAGATCAGGCACCAGCACCCTAGATCAGGTGTTTCGTCTTACCATGCTGTATTGGAAGGTGGTTTTCTTGGGCGGTGGTGTCATCTACGCCGCCTTTGTTGATCTCAGGTCGGCATTCGACCTGGTTCCCAGGGCAAAACTATGGGAAGCCCTTAGACTCATGGGCCTTCCACCTGAACTTTTAGAGCTGGTCAGACGTTTACATGAGGACAACTTTGCCCGAGTGAGATGGGGGAAACAGGGTCAGGTGACCGCTAGCTTCCCTGTCGAACGTGGGGTGAGGCAGGGTTGCGTGCTGGCCCCTACCCTGTTTCTCCTGTTTATCAACCGGGTGGTTGAATTCTTTAACGAAACACAAACTGATGCTCCCACCCTGGGAGGATCAAAATACCCCATGTTAATATTCGCCAACGACACCCTGCTCCTTTCTAAGACTCGGAGCGGCTTACAAGCAGCTCTAAACAGATTTGCTGAATTTTGCACAAAAAATGACCTTCAGATTAATGCCGATAAAACTAAATTTATGATTTTTAACAGAAATAAACCAATCAAAAGCTGGTTTTTATTAGATGGTGTCCCAATCGAACAGGTCAAAGTCATGACGTATTTGGGCGTGACCCTTGACCACCAACTTACTTGGAACCCCCAGTTGGAGGTTTTAATTCTTAAATTTGTCCGCCTGGCAGGATGCTTGCTAAAGGAACAGAAAAAAACCTTGACCAAACGCATTACACCAGCGCTAAAAATTTATGAGGCCAAGGTCAATGCAGCTACCCTATATGGTGCAGACATATGGGGTTATAAAGGCCTGTCAGAACTAACCACTGCTCAGAACAGGTTTTTTCGGAACTTAGTGGGGCTCCCACAATCGTCACCCACAAAACCATTGCTTTTGGACTTAGGCTGCAGACCGCTGAATGAGATGGCACAGTATCGTCTCGCAGCTCTTTGGCGTCGCCTTTGGACGACCCAAGAGCTTAGTCTTTTCGCTCACGAATTGGGCGAGGTTAGATCATTGTGGGGTGCTCACAAAATCCCATGGTTGCAGGAGGTCAAACAAATATTGTATTCTATGGGCCTCCCTGAATTATGGTTACATCCTGAATGTTCTAGGTTCCCATCTAAAGTGGAATTTAAAGAGCAATTTTGGGCTGCTAAGAAATCTGTACTGGTCTCTCTTTCGTCAGAAAATAGCCTAACGGGACTGTTTTTAACACACAAGATAACACCGTCCCTTGAGCCCTATTGGGATTTGATATGCAAAACTTTCGACCGTAAGCTGTATCATCAGTTTAGGGTGGGTACCTTGCCGATCAACTCCTTTACTGCAAAGTGGGCGAAGAATTCAAATAACAAATGCCCTTTTTGTCCGGACCAGGTCGAAAGTATTGGTCATCTGTTTTTTGCATGCCCAGCGTATCGATTGCCCAGACAAAAATGGTTGAAACCTATCTGCAAAACCTTAAATTGTGGGGGGCATCGTGCAGCCCTGTTGAAATTATGTGACTTACGTATCGAAAAATCTGTGATTTGTGTTGCTAAATTTTTGGGGTGGTTGTGGCTAATTCGCGCAAAGAAACTGCAACCCCATTTAAATTAACCAAACATTTTTTTTTCTTTTCTTTTAAAATAATGTCTGTATATTGTCTGAAAGTAAATTTTCTTATATCTCTAGGGTTCCATTTTAAAATGTTGAAATTGTTGAAAATGTTTTTATCTTTGCTGTCTTTTATGAATTTTATTCGAAATAAAGACAAAATGAACTGAACTAGTAAGTTCATTCTGTGAATGCCAAAAGTAGTAAGCGCATTCTGTGAATACCAAAATAGTAGTAAGTTTAGGATTGAGTCTTAAGTTCATTCTGTGAATCGGGCCCACTGTGTCTAGATCTCTCGGCTCAGCAGCAGGGCAGGCCAACCCAGGTGCAGCACATCCTTCAGGCGTGTTCCCAGCCTAGGGAAATGAGCAGCATGCAGCTCCATGCTCCGGAAGCACAACACCAGTAAGAATTTCACTTGTCTGTGCCTAAAGAGGTGTTCACTAAGCTGGAAGGAAGTTCCAGGTTACAATTCTAAGTACCCATGGATGCAGCTACTACACCCCAAAAAACCTGTGATTGCCCCCACAAGCCAGGGGTCCAAGAGAATTACCCACTTGAGGCAACAGGATGGGGATACAAAGCTGTTGCAGTCTAAAGGACCTTTCAGGATCAGTAGCCCTCGGATATCTGATGAAAACAACATGACAACTTGAGGGAGCAAAGATAAAATGTTGGCGGCCATGGAACCGCTGCTCTGGGTTTTTCATCTTTAACTTTAATTACATTTATACAGCGCGCAGCTTCCCGGAGGTTTCCCGGCGCTTGAGAACATGGAAGGTCAGGATGAAAGGAAGAGCCCAAAAGGAGTAGAAGGACTACTGATTAAAAAGCCAGGTTTTTAAGACTTTGCAAAATTTAAGTCTTTACACTGCTGGACTTTTACATTTTCTTGCCACAATTCCAGGCATTTGGCATCGTTTTTCACTTAGGATCGCGCTGGTTTCTTCTTCTGGGTAGCCACCTGAGCAGGTGGATTACTGGGCAAAAAACTAGACTGTCCGTGGAACCAAAGCTTGTTATTCATTGGCTTTAAAATGGCAGACTCAGAGGAAGGCTTCCTCCAACTCTCCTTGGACTTTCTAATAACCTGACCCTGGTGGCGGAGATTTCTCTCAGCATGAAGGGGACATTTGTACATTATCCTAAGACTAACATAGGGCATGTGGTGGTTTGGGCGGAACTTGTGGAGTTTGACTCTGCGGAATCCCGGACTACTACCATTGTGTGGGACATATGCATGTTGTGCTGCTTTCGCTGCAATTTCAGGCCATTAACGTAAGCAACATTGAAAAATCAGGGTGAACGGCACATTGCAGTGCACAAGAGTGCACAACCATTCCAGCTGATTTTGCTGCCACTCGAGTAGAAAGTCTACTCGAGCGGCAGCAAATCTACTCAAGAAGCAGCCCTATCACAATGACCATTCACAACTGCCCATGTTAGGAAACAGCACTAGGGGACGCAAAATCTTGCTCACACTCGCATTAATGGATCCTCATGCAGTGATTGTTGAAATTTGTCTGGAGTGCTGCTTTAGAAGGGTAATGCGGAGTTGCCAAATTCCACCAATTCCGGTGCACCTTAGTTTGGACATGAGAAAAGTTAATGGTAATGATGCTAAAGGAGGGCACCATAAAGAGGGCGGCCCATTTATTGCCATTCAGATTTCAAAGAAGGATGGAAGGTTTCTCAGACAGCAAAGGTAGCTGCTGTCAGGAGCACAGCAGGCCCTTGACTCTAAATAAGGTGGGAGTGGCTGAAAGCTAATGAATCTAGAGACATCTGCCAATTCTTGATGAATGTTTCATGACCATCCATACCTAACTGAAGCCTTTCTATCTTCTCATCATACCTATGTTGCACCGTTCATCTCTGCACCTAACAGTTTGCTATGGTACTGGAAATGCTTTCTTTCACAGAAGGGGAAGTTCCACAGAAAAACTGTTTTTCCAGCGCTTTTCTCACGCCATTGAAGGATGCAAACTGCTACCCCTAAAAGGGCGTTCTGGCACTTTGTGTGACTCTCTAAGAGACTGTGGTAGTGTACGATTACTGTGTGAAAAGTAAAACTTTCAGATGATTCCTGAAATGCAAATAATGTGACATAGCGAAGAGAAGTTTGCAGGTTATTCCAGAGAGTGGGGTTAATAAATTGAAGAGATCTGCTTCTGTTACTGGTCTTCCTTATTCGTGGAGTGATAGAAAGGTTACCTTTTGCTTTTGTGTGCAAATTGTATGTCTTGTGTTGCCATTCATCATGGACAATCGCTATGGGTTGTCAATTCTCAGCACGAAGAGGTCATTTTGTGGTTGCGAGGAGTCTAAAATATCAGGATTTTCATTCTTTTCTTGATGAGCAGTTCTCACTGATGCCAGCCATAGGTCCAGGACTTGGCAGGGCACCTCTTGGGGCACAGGACTCACTCCAGCTGAGGCTAGCGGCAGGGCTCGGACAGGTCTAGGCAGGTCTAGTGAGTGCTGATCAGCTGGGCAGTTGCATGGAGGCCCCTGGGAGATTGTTGTGTCCTGTAGCTCGCACAGGAGGTCAGCCTGTTGTAATCACTCTGGGGAGCATGGGATCAAGGCAAGCTGGTCCAACCTTTCTTTTTCAGACAGCAGGCCTTCTTCTTAATCTTCCACAGGTCCAGGAATGTGCTGTGGTTCTGATGGTCCTATTTTTATACCAACCTTTGTGAAGAGGAATTCCTTAACCTAACCCCAAAACTGTTTCTGGTCAGTTCTTCCACTTCCCTGGTCCTGGCTCCGAACTGTCTAGGGCAACAAAAGGCAGGGCAGGCCTGATGGCACAGTATTATCTTTGTGCTGCAGGTAGAGCCCTTTGACACGTAATTTGGGAACGGGACAGCCATCCTGTCAGGAAAACCCACTCCCCTCATACCTAGGCCTTCTTTTTCCCATATATGGAAGCAATGCACAAACCTCAACAGCAGAGCCATTCAGGGGTATGCGACCCAGGACACTGGCAGGAAGGCACAGTTGATTTGGGAAGAAAAATGCCAACTTTCTAAAAGTTATACCAAAAGAAAGGGACTGGGCTCTTTTAGTCAGTCAGGCTGAGCCGACTAAAATCTGCACAAACACACAATGCAAAAACTGACTGATCATTTTTTATGACCACTATGCACAATAAAAGTGATCACGATTTATTTTTCGAACATCATAAAAATTATTTTATTTTCCTGTCTCTCACAGAAGACCAATGCAAAAGAAATCATGAATGTTCTTTTCTCCCACCTACATAAATTGATACACAACAATGGATGCAAACAACAAAATGCACCAACAAATATATGCAACAATACACAACAAAAAGATAATTTACAACAAGAGCTGAAAATAAGTACGATACACATGACACTACAATTAATTCATAAGCTCTTTTCCCATGGATGGTGCACCCCAAACAAAATGAGACTACTGTGACCAGGGAACGTTTTGACCATCACTTACAATCGTTAGTTCCCTGGTTCTCAGTGTCACTCTTTTTTGCATTTTGGTTGCACAGATGCTTGTCAACGCGTTTCGAACCCGCTCGGTAACTTTAGGGCTCTCCTCGGGATACAGAACTGTTCTCAACTCTCATGAAACTTGATGCATTGGCACAAACATGATGATCATATTCTTTTATTACAAAAGTACTGACACCCCTCCTTCATATCATGGTCCCCGATTGTATTCTGACTCCACGTTTTGGAAAGAAGATTTAATATTTTACATCTGTAATTGCACTCTTCCCAGGGTAGCTCTTTGGGAATTACTCACTGTCCAGGGGCCGTTAGAACTTTCTAAAAGTGCCGTTTTCAAAATTATAACTTAAAATCTCACTTACCATTCAAGAGGATTGTTAGATCTGGGGGTCTCTAGTTGGCAATGGTATTCACCTTTGTCCAAATAGGGACCCTTACTTCTAAGTTAGGATAAGGGGATTACACTCCTAAATAACCCCTGCTCACCCCCTTGGTAGCTTGGCACGAATAGACAGGCTTATCTCAGAGGCAGTATGTTAAGCATTTGTGAATATACACAGTAATACAGTGAAAACACTGCAGATGGACACAAGACAGGTTTTATAAAAAATAAATATTCTTTATATAGACTTAAACACAAGACCTCAAACAGAAAAAAAATCCACAATACTACACTTAAGATTGCTTTAAAGATGATCAAAGTTACTTAGTTAAAGTTGTTGATAAATGGGACAAAGTTCTCAACAAAGTACCTGGATGCGTAACACAAAGTAAACAAAAGGCTCGCAAAAGGGGAGATGTGTTGGTTCCGTGATCCGGGGGAGATGATGCGTTGTGCCTCAATGCTTGCGCAGAATAGGGAATGCGTCGTGATTCTTACAGGTGTGGAGATGATGCCTAGATTCTCGGCCTGTGGGCCCCTTGCGGTGCGCAAGATGGTGCCTTGATGCGATGCGATGATCCGGTTGTGATGCGAGAAGATGGCGGCCTTGATGCGACAATGCGATGACACTGCGATGATGATGCGTAGGCGCCCTGGCAGCCTTGCAACGACTCTGTACTTTGGAGCTGCAACAGGCCCTGCGACACGCTTCTTCGGTGATTTATTTATTTATTTATTTATTTAATTGCTTGTATCGCGCAGGAATCGACCAGAAGGTATCTCCGCGCTTTGCTCGCAAAAGTTCTAAAGTATGTTGTCTCTGTGGAAGCCACATGAAGAATTATGCCATCTGAAACAGGAGAGTTTTTAGGGTCTTCCTAAAACACAGGTGGTTGTCATTGTGTCTTAGGTCAGAAGGAAGTTTATTCCACATGGTAGGGCCAATAAATGATAGGGCACGTCCACCTTGTCTGACTTTTTTTACATTGGGAGTTTCCAGTAGGCGTTGGTTGCTCGAACGTAATAAACGTTCAGGTTTATATATCTGAAATTTTTGTGCCAGATATTTGGGGCCTTGCCCATAGAGACATTTGTGCACTAAGCAACAGATTTTAAATGTGACACGTTGTCGTATGGGCAACCAATGAAGATGACTTAACAAAGGTTTGGACGGGGTCCTTGCGGGAGCATTCAGAATTAATCTGGCTGCCGTATTTTGGACCACCTGCAAACGATTTAACGCCTCCTCGTTTGCTGATATGAGGAGGCCGTTGCAGTAGTCTAGGCGACTTATCACCAGTGCCTGTACAAGGGTCTTCTTATGATTGTCAGGCAGCATGGGGAAGATTCGCCTTAACTGGCCAATTGTTCTAAAACAGGCTCCTGTAACAAAGTTAGCATGTTCCTTCAAACTCAAAGTCTGATCTAGTTTTACCCCCAAGTTCTTAACAATTGGCTTTGGGCATGGGACGGGGCCAAGATCTAAAGGCCACCAGTCGGGAGACCAGAGCATGCTAGCTTTCCCAAATAGCATTACCTCCGTCTTCCCGACATTACACTGGAGGCAGTTGGTAGCCATCCAGTGGGACACCGCTCTCATGCCCTCGGCAAATTTGTTCTTCACATCGGGCGTCAGAGAGTTAAAAGGAAAAAGCAGCTGTGTGTCATCAGCATATGACACTGGTGTGAACCCAAACCTTCTCACAATCGCTGCAAGGGGGGCCACATACACATTAAATAATGTGGGGCTTAGACATGAGCCCTGTGGTACCCCCTTAGTGAGTACCCTCGAGGTGGAACGATAGGGTCCCATGCTAACAGATTGTGAGCGGCCGGAGAGAAAGCTCTCCAACCAGGACAGTGCCAATCCTCCAATACCCACTCTCTGCAATCGGCCGAGAAGAATCTCATGAGACACAGTATCAAAAGCCGCCGACAGGTCTAGCAGCACCAGAATCATCGATCCTCCTCTATCCTGTGACATCTTGATGTTATCAGTCACGGAGAGGAGCGCTGACTCTGTGCTGTAGTTGGGCCTGAACCCAGATTGTGATGGGTCCAGGCCCCCTGTCGCCTCTATGAACCTGGAAACATGGATGTTTACGTGCTTCTCGGCCAATTTACCTAAAAAAGGTAAGAGAGAGATGGGACGGAGGTTGGAGAGTTCTGTCCATGGTATGGCCGTGTTCTTCCGTATTGGGTTCACAACTGCCTCCTTCCACTGCCGAGGGAGCTGGCCTTCTTTAAAAGAAAGATTTAGAATCTTTTGAATTGTGGGGCAAACAATTTTATTCAAGGTGGCAATAATTTTAGCTGGTATCAAGTCAAGAGGGGATCCTGTTTTCATATTATTAATTAGTGTTTGGGTTTCACTATAGCTAATCTCAGGGAGGGTGAGAAGAACACCTCTAGATGTAACAGGGGAATGATTTATACTGGAGTACTCCGAATCACTGGGGTATTGGGCAGTGATAATTTTTTTATAAATTATCTCAATTTTGTCCTCAAAAAATTGGGAGATGTTATTACACAAGAGTTGTGAGAATTTGTCTGGACTTTCACATACAGTTGGTTTAGTGAAAGTGTCTAAGATTTTATACAACTCTCTGGAGGAATTACCAGCCCCCTCTAACTGTGCATTAATGCTATTCTTCCTTGCCTGCTTAATGTTTTTGTAATAGGCAGACATTGCTTTTTGATAATTGATCTTATTTTCACTGGTGTGAGTTTTCCTCCAGAGTTTTTCCAGCCTCCTACATCTTTGCTTTTCCAATTTTAAGGATTCAGTATACCATATATCCCTCTTGGCCACAAACGGTTGTTTAACTGTTCTTAAAGGGGCCAAATGGTTCACCATGTCAGATAAGATGGAATCAAATTTAGACACAGCTGATCCAATCTTATCGGAGTCCAGTATTACGGGCTCAATCCAGACTTCCTTTACTGTTTCTGCCGTGATTTTATACCAAGGCCGACGTTTAACAGTCAGTATACTAGAGGGCTTGTTTAGTTTATTTATACCTTTAAGAGTAAAATCTAGCATACTGTGATCTGACCAAGTAACTGCTTTAAGATGATGACAGTATACCGAAGTGCAATTGGTGAATATTAGGTCCAGTGTATGGCCACCCCTGTGGGTAGGCCCGCTATTCTGTAACTCGAGACCCAATAAGGCCAGGTCAGATATTAGGGTTTTCGTCTCTGGATGGTCCACTTTGTCCACATGAAAGTTGAAGTCTCCCAATAAGATAAACTTTTCTCCAACCTTCATGTGTTGGGCCAGTAATTCCACTAATGCTAAGGTAAAACCAGCATTAGGTCCAGGGGGGCGGTAAACTAAGGCTCCCTTCCAACACTCCTGCGATGGGGACTCTCCCGATGTCGTCACGCTTTTTCCGGTGATACAACAGCAGGCAGCTTCGATGAACACACGCTTCCAGGGAGATGCAGCGAAGGCTCGTTTCTCCGGCGATGCAATGATTTCAGCTGCAGCGGCGACATGCTTCCTCTCGATGCGTCGTGCTTCCAGCTCCCAGCGACACGCAAATGTCTGGAGTTGAGAATTCCCAGCAAGGAAATTCAGAGGGGAGCTGGAAGTGTAGTCTTTTGTCCCTGAGACTTCAGCAGGAGGCAAGCACAGTTCAAGCCCTTGGAGAATATTCTGAAGATGAAAGTCCTTAAAAAGTTCCTTCTCCTTTCCTTGGCAATGACGCAACCACTGCAGCCCAACCCAGCAAACAGCGCACTGGCAGAGGGGCAGTAAAACTCCTGTAGCTTCCTTGGTTCTTCTACTTGGCAAAAGGTTTCTTGTTCCAGAAGTGATCTAATTTCTTGGGATCAGGGTCCCAATATTTATATCCCAAAATCGTTGTTCTCTGAAGGCTGAGAGGTCTCTGCCTAGTCCAAACCAGTTCCTGAGCACTCTTTTTTTTTTTCAGTTTAAGAAAGTTTTATTTTGTTTAAGAAAGAGTACAGCATAATATCACAGTATACAAAAAATCAGAACCAATGTGAAAAGACAAGGAGAAGGAGATGAAAAGGAGAGTTGGTTCGGAGAATGTGAGAAAAGGAAGAGAGGGGAAGAAGAAAGTAGGAGGAGAAAAGAAAAGAAAAAGAAAGAGAGAGAAAGAAAAAGAAGGAAAGGTTAGGAAGGGGAGGGGGAAGATAAGAAGTTAGAAAAAGGAAGCCAGGTAAGATCGGATTTAATTTTTAAAGAGACAGAGGAAGAAGAAGCAATTGCAATTCTATGCTCATCACATATGAAATTCCACTATGTATGAACAGACAGGTTAGTATTATCCTTCCAACAAGACAAAATTACTTTAAAAGCAGTTGCAATGAAAAGATCAAATAGTTTAGCATTATATGAATGTAAGTCTAAAATATCAGATTGGGAGCATAAAAAAACGTTTAGAAATGAAAATGGGACAGAGAAATGAAAAATACGCATGCAAAAATCCCAAACTGAGTTCCAAAAAGCAAGAACAGAGGAGCAATCAAACAGTAGGTGTTTGAGCGTGCCGGGGTGAGAGGAGCAGGACCAACAGAGGGGGGAGGATGAGGAGGAGAATTTTGTTATGCTAACAGGGGTGATAAGAGCTCTATGGTATATAAAAAAAAGTGACTGAGTAAGGCGAGCTGAAATCGATGTCTTAAACAATTTGCACCATAAGTGATCCCAAACATCAACGGATAATGAGATAGAAAGATCAGTTTCCCAGGCAGTTTCAGTAACAGTTTTAGGTCTAAGCGCAATATTAGCTAACAAAAGCTTATAAACTAGAGCAGCTTAGGGGGTTTGTTGGGAAAACAAAGGGTATAGAGGAGTGGAAGGAGTAAGGGAAGGGAGGGAATCAAAAGTAGGAAGGGTAGACAAATGAGATATAATAGCGGAAGTGATAATGTCATATTCTTTGCTCAAATGAACAGGTAGGTCAAACATGGTTTGCATTACAGGAAATGAAATAATGGACGAATTAGAAAAAAATTGGTATACAAATACAATGTCCTTTTCTTTCCAATACTTGAAATAAAAAGATTTACCCTTATACTTAAGATATTTGTTGTACCACACACTTGATGAGAGAAAACATTGCAAGGGGGATAAATCTTTCGAGAATACAGTGTGCAGCAGAGTATGTGAATATTTCAGTACAGGGTGGTTAGTCAGAAATGAACAATTTTACATAAAAAGAGATTGTTGGAAAGTAAAATCTTTTAACAAGGACCGTTCAATGGCGATCCATTTGGGCAGAGGGGTATCATTGAAATTAAAAGCCAAAGAAAAAGATTGCTTTATTAGAAAGGCAGAGTGGTATGATTTAAAATCAGGAAAGCGAACTCCACCTTCAGATTTAGGGCGTATAAGCTTATGTAAAGCAATACGGGGTCTTTTATTATTCCACAAAAATTTTGAGCAAATGGAGTTCAGCCTGTTAAAATATAAAATAGGGACCTTCAGGGGGAGCATTGAAACAGTGTACAAAATATGAGGGGAAATCATCATTTTAATGGTATCTAATCGACCCCACCAGGAGAGGAAAAGGGGGGGACCAGGATTGAAGGAGGGATTGAATTTTTTGAGTAAGGGAGGCAAAGGTCAATTTAAGGGTTTCACCCAACGAGGAGGAAAACCAAATACCCAAGTATTTGATCTTGAAAGGACACCAGGCAAAATCAGTTGATGCAAACATATATTGGTAACAAGTTGAATTTAAGGGTAAAACCTCCGTTTTGGAGAGATTAAGCTTATAGCCAGAGACAGAGGAGTACAAGCGGACTTCTTCCAAAAAGGGAGGGAGGGAAGAGACAGGATTGGCCATTTAAACCAGGATGTCATCAGCGTAGGCTGAAATTTTCATCTCAATCGACGACAATTGGAACCCATTAATTAGGGGGTTTGAGCGGATTCTAATCAGGAAGGGTTCAAGGCAAAGAATAAATAGTAAAGGGGAAAGAGGGCATCCTTGTCTCGTTCCTCTAGATAAGGGGAAAAATTTTGAAAACTGATTATTGACAAAAACGCTGGCACGTGGAGCTGAGTACAGGAGTTTAACTAAAGAGATAAAAGAGGGGCCAAAACCAAACCATTGTAATGATTTAAACATAAAATTCCAATTAATGCGATCGAAAGCTTTCTCAGCATCCAAGGAGAGGGCGGCTAGGGGGGCCTTAAAGTGTTTACTGTGTGAAATAACATTGGCAAAAACACGGGCATTATCAGCAGCAAGTCTACCCTTCACAAAACCGACTTGATCCGTGCTGATTAAAAGAGGGATAAGGGATTCGAGACGGGCAGCTAGAATTTTGGCAAAGATCTTACAATCGTAATTAATCAGGGAAATGGGGCGAAAGTTTTTACATAGAGAATGATCTTTGTCAGGCTTGGGGATTATGATTATCAGGGCGTCCAAAAAGGAGCCAGAAGCCTTAGCGTTCACAATAAAGGAGTTAAAGGTGGGGGATAAAAATAGAATGCATGGCGGAATAAAATTCAATAGGGAGACTATCTGGGCCAGGAGCTTTCGACTTTTTTAGAGAAGTAATTGCCTTGAGGATTTCCTGAGGTGTAATATCAGTTTCTAATTGGTGGAACTCGGTAGGGAGAGATGGGGGAGGGGGGAGATCTTTGAAAAAATGGGAGAGGTCGTCGTCATCAGGATGAGTGTCATCAGTATAGAGGAGTTTGTAGTAGTTATGAAAGACTTCTGCAATATCCTCATCTGAAGTAACTAGTGTGTTGGATGCGTCATTGAGAATGGGTCCAATTGATTTTCGTTCAGACTTAATTTTGAGGTAATTTGCCAACATTTTGCCAGCTTTATTCTGACCCCCGTGAAATTTAGATTTAATATTCAACAGGGTGTTACAGGCTTCAACTGTGGCAATTTGATTGAGTTCAGATTTGGCTTTGATAAGTTGGAGGAGAGCGTCAGGATTTTTGGAGGAAAAGTAAGAGTGTTCCAGTGTCTTGATAGTGGTGAGTTGGGCAGTGTATTTAGAGCGATTGAGTTTCTTCTTTTTAGATACATAGGAAATTACATAGGAAATTGTGAAGCCGCGTAGGGCAGCTTTAAAGGCATCCCAATTGTTCGAAATCGATGTGTCATGAGGTAAGTTAAGGGAGAAGTATTCAGAGATAAAATCCTTGACTTCAGACATAAAAACAGAGTCTGAGAGGAGGAAAGTGTTAAATTTCCATCGGCTAAAACATGAGGAAGTTTGGGCAAGGTCAAAAGTGGCATAGACAGGGGCATGATCCGAAAGAAAAATAGAACCAATTTCGGACTTCTGAATCGCTGGAAGAAGGGACTTGCTGACTAGAATATAGTCGATTCTGGACCGGGTGTGGTGAACATTCGAGTAAAAGGTATATTCCAGGGAGTCCGGATTGCATGTTTTCCAAACATCGAAAAGGGGACGGGAGGCAATGGCTGACTGAAAACATTTGTGCGTCTTATCAGGTTGGAATTTGCTGGATGATAACCTGTCTGAAAAGGGATCTAACCATTGGTTGAGGTCACCAGCTATGACAATGTTGGGGCAATCAATGGAGGAGATGAGGATTTTGATGGCAGACCAAAATTTGGGGTCAGGACGAACAGGGCCATTTATATTCAGGAGCACCATAGTTTTGTTTTGTATGATAACCTTAGACATAACCCAGCGACCCACATCATCAGCTTGAGAAGAAAGAATTTGAACATTCAAACCTTTACGAAACAATATAGCAACACCACCCTTTTTATCAACAGCAGGAGAAAATACAACTTGACCTACCCAGGCCCTCTTAAGTTTCAACGATTCAACATCTGTACAATGAGTCTCTTGAAGAAAAACAATCTGAGAATTCAACTTGGATAAATGGGACAGTACCTTTTGATGTTTAACAGGGTTGTCGAGACCACGAACATTCCAGGTTACAAAATTACACATGACGGAAGGCAGGAGAAGGGGGTAACATCTGGGTCCAACACACTGCAGGGAAACAACTACGAGGAAAGACAATGCAAACAAATACATTACAAATGAAAACCGAATATAATATACAGACAAAAGCAGGGAAAATCAGGTAAACAGAGAGAAACAGTGAACGGGTGAACATACCGAGCATAAAGAGAAGAAAAGGGGAGCAAGGAAAAATACGATGAGCAACAATAAGCAAGGATGAGGGGCAAACAGGAAAGAGGAGGAAAAACAGAGGAATAGGGGAAGAACACGCATGGCCTGTGAAAGGAAGGACAAGAAAAGAAAGATAGAGAAGAAGAGAAGAAACAAACAGATCAGGGCAAAGAAGCCAGATCTGAGAGAAAAGAGAATACCAAGACATTAGGAGCATGGAAACGCCGGCAAAGGTGCCAACCGCACAGAGCGAGGGAAACGTGGGAAAAGCAGAAATAGGAGAAAAAAGAAAAGAAAAGTCTTAGGAAAGAATTACATAAGAGAGACCAGGACAAGGCCACAACAGTCGTCAAGACATAAGTTAAGTAAATGTAGGGAGTAAAGAAGAATCATTTTCAGTCATTGGTGTCCATAGTGGAAGCAGAGACACTTTGAAGATACGCTCGAAGTTTCAGAGGATCATCAAATGCACGGGAACGACCGTTGTGAGTTATTTTGCAGAGACATGGCTGCAGAATTCCATATTGAATGTTCAAGTCCCTCATATGAGGGCAAAGATTCAGAAACTCCTTGCGACGTGCATTCGTAGCGTTTGATAAGTCTTGGGCAATAAAGATGTTATGACCCGACCATGTGAGGCAACGTTTTAGTCTTGCAGCTTTAAGAACAGTCATCAATTCAGTGAACTCAAGAAATAGCAGGATAATGCCCCTAGGTTTGGTCGGGTTGGAGGTGAGACAACCCAGACGGTGAGCACGTTGGATGTTTAGAGGATTGGAGTCTGGTTGGAGTTCCAAAAGATCATAAAGGAATTTGCGAATGAAGGACACCATGTCAGCCCCCTCAAGGGACTCCGGAATGCCATAAATACTTAGGTTATTCGTCCTGTTGCGATTTTCAAGGTTCTCTGTGTGTAGTTTCAACTGCTGAATTTCCTTTTCAAGAAGGGGAATTTTGGTAGACAAATCCTGGATGTCACTGATGCGTTGCTCTAGGTCCAAGACCTTGCCCTCCATGACAACCCACCTATCTTCTATCTGCTTGAGCTTCTCATTGGTTGCAGACATAAATGGTTGTAGACCACGAACCTCTTCTAGGATGGAATCCAACACAGGGTTCGAGGAGGAACGAATTGGAGACGGAGGGTCATTCTTGAGGCGTTTAGGTTTGGTACCAGTGACGGAGGATTTCGCGTGGCCCACGTCCAAAGACATTGTGCCAACAGAGGGGCACTCTAGGAGGGACGCAGGGATGGAAGCCACACCACAAGAACCAAAAAGCTGAGACCCTATATGTAGAGCTAGGAAAGGCAATAGCAGGAAGAGGTTACATATGAGGTAAAAAGGAGCAATGGAGAAGCAATACCTCAAACCCACAGGGCAGGCGTCAAAATTGAGTGAAAATCAGTTCAATACGCAGGCAAAAAACCATCCAGTAATAGGGCAGTAGAGAAACAGCAAAGCGCCCATAATATATGAGACCCAGGGGGGTCAATTGATATTCCACTGAGGGTCGTAGGCAGGTGAGAGAAAGATGTTGAGCATTGCGCAGGAAAAACACCACAAAATGGCGGCCGTTATGAAGTAATGATGTAGTCACAAGCTAGGAAGGGAGTTGTGGCGCAAAAAGTCATGAAGGTAGAGTAGAGTAGCATGCTGTGTTTACCCTACAACATACCTTGTAAAAATGTGCCCACACGGTGAAGCAGGAGGAGTACGGGCTGCTGAGGAGGCAGAGACGTGAGAAAAACGGGACGCGAGCTCAGCGGCACAAAATGGCGGCCGCCCGCGTCCCGTAACAGCTGAGGAAGATAAAGCGGCAAAAACTGACAAAAGCGGCAATTAAAATAGCCGCTGCATCGCGCAACACACGGGGACCATGTTCCGCCGTGCGGGGATGCGTGTAGCTGGTCTCCGGATCCGGGGAAATAATCGGGAAAACTTCGAAGAGTCCCGCGTCGCCTCGGAGCTCAAGGAGGCAGCGCCATCACCCGCCGGCGCGTAAGCCACGCCCCCGTTCCTGAGCACTCTGTTTACATGAGTCTCTTCTTCCTTTCACGTTGTAGGGCAGAGACATCAGCCCCCCCACAGGAGGTGGAGCCAGCACAGGGGAGGGAAGATACAGCTCGGGAGCACTTTGTTGACAAGATTCCTTCTCTCCTTTCACAGTGCAGGCCAGAGACATCAGACAAGCCACGGGAGGTGGAGCCAGCATTGTAGAGGGAAAGCACAGCCCTATTCAGGTCCCAGGTGCAACTCCTCCCTCCCATCTAGATGCAGATCTCTCTATTCACCACTGGGCTGTCCCAGCCTGTCTCCTGGAATCCCCCAGCCCTGTCACTCACAAACCCAGACAAGGAATACACAACCTAGCAGAGGCAGGCCGGGACAGTTAGGCAAGAAAATATCTACTTTCTAGAAGTGGTAGTTTCAAACACAGAATATTAAAAACAACTTTACTAAAATATGTAATTTATTATTCTGAGGTCAGGCATACTAAATTCGATTTTCTACCATGTTCCCTGAGTCAGTTAGGATTATTAGTATGTAATAATCTAACTGCCCATTCTAGCCTATGGAGAACAGGTAGCCTTCAATAGTGAAAAACGAAAATGGCTGTAATTCACTACTAGGACATGCTACACACATCAGAGCCTGTCCTACCTTATACTTACAATGTACCCTGCCCTTGGGCCTACCATAGGGGTGTCTAATATGAAGCAAAGGGAAGGTGCCAAGTCGACATGGCAGTACTAGACTGCACACAGGCCTTGCAATGGCAGGCCTGAGACACACTTTTACAAGCTGATCCTGTGGGTGACACAACCAGTGCTGCAAGCCCACCAGCAGCATTTGATTTACAAGCCCTGGGCACACATGGTGCACTGTACTAGGGAGTGACAGGTAAATCAAATAACCCAATCATGGAATCACCAATTAGTACATCAATTTAACATAGGGAGCACTTGCACGGTGGCACTCAATAGCAGTGGCACTGTGCCCAAAGCATATAACCAGCAAAAACATATCAAAACAGAGGAGGCAATCCATCAAAAATGGAAGGTAGACTCACGCCAATGATGCCAGGTCTAACAAGGATTTTTAATTTAAATGTATTTGAGTGTAAATATCATTCCTGGCCTGGTAGCAGAAGGAAAGACCTTCGAAGATACATCTTTTCTCCACTGGAAGCCAGGGAAAGAGAGCACAGATGAAGATAGAAAGAGCTGAATTTCTCAAGTCCTAGCAGTAATCAGGCCGCTGCGTTTTGTATAGCCGTTAGATGTAGTGTTGCTTTTTTGAAAGACCGAGATAGATTGTAATATGGTCTAGAGAGAATGGGGCTCAGACAAGGGTTATCCAACAATCTTTGATCATAGGGTTTCGATTTTTTTTAGAAAGAAAAATTTGTGGAAGCAGGTTTCAAGATTTGTTCTTAAAAAGTGAGGTGAGTGTCAAAAATGACGACTACATTTCTGGCAGAGAAAGTACGTGTAGGAGAGCCAAGAACAGACTGGCACAAGTTGGCATTCCATGTTGAATTATCACCAAGAACTAGAACCTCAGTATTCGAAGAGTTAAGACTAACGAGCTACCCACAGATGAACTGTAAACAGTTGAAATTCCTGACACTACACAGGAAACTACTTAAATGCTGTTTAATCTCTTCGGGCACAGCCAGTGCTTTAAGTGGGATGAAAAAACTGAGGGGGGTCTCATAAAGAGGCGTGGCCAGTGTAATTAAAGGCGTGGCTTAAAACACATGAGCTCGAAATCTGTGCTTAGCATAGTGTGCGCCCGACTGGTATTTTGCTGTTTCTGTCATTGCATCCAGATATATGATACAACAAGTAACATTACACCTACAACAAGCCAGGACTATTGGCTATGTCAATGGTTGTTTGTTGCATAAGAAAAATAAGTAGCAACTATTGCTTGTTATATATAATATTGAAAAAAGCTTCCACTTAAAGCCCTGGTGACATCACGACAATGTTGCTGCTCCTGCATTTCGAAAAAGAGAAGGGAAATCCAGAGAGAAAATGACTCTGAAAGGATTTCCCCTACAAGCTCACCTGGCATGACGTCATGCCGTAAATTCTTTACTAGTGAGAAGAGAGCAGTGTGAGCAGTGCAAATCGATGTGCGTTTTTTTCCGGACTGCAGTAACAGCAGGCCCAAAAGAGCCCCGTTTCGAGGCCCTCTTTACAAAACTTCCGGTGCTCAGATCCTGTGAGACCCGGCCCACTTAAATCCCTGTGTACAGCATAAATCACTAGATACCCTGGATGGTTTTAGCAGCACTGTGGCACTTTAATGACCAAAGAATCAGATGATCAAAATACCTTAGCACTTAAATAATTTTAAGTGGTTTTCAACGCTGGTATGTTAATATACAGTATTTTCTGCATGTATTCCGGCAATTTAGGTACTCTAGTGGTGCAAGAGTCGATAATTTAATGTCCAGCAATTTCATACCACTAGAAGCAAGGAATGCGAATTTACTTTTATGTACCTCACATTTTTATACTGCTGACGTCGACTGCAGTTTTAGAACCTATTGTCGATCACTTAACATGTATTCTATTAATATTGGGGAAAACTGTAATTTTCAGGATAACCGGCAGTAATGTATTATCAACTAAGATTTTATAAAAATGTAAGTGTATGGTAATATTGTGATGGGTTTTATTAACTTAAAGCAATACAAGATTGATTGATTGACTAACGAGCTAGTGTGAGTCCATTCCTCAATTTTGAGCGTAGCTGTTTGAACCTGAGTTTGAGGAAATGCATGTCCCCCTTCCATCGTTCCATCAGACAATAAATTGTGTCGTCAGCATATGAACAATGGATAAAACTGAATGAGCCAATAATTATTCTTCGTTTATATCTATTTTCACATACTAACACACGCAGCAGCTTATTGGCAGATTCAAGGGAGACGTGCCCTCACTAATGATCTATGCTGTTTTTGTGTTAGCACTTGTGGTGACGTCAGGCTCACAAGGAACCCTCTCTCAATCTGTTCATGGTAAGCAAAAGCGAAATGTTAAACTTTCACGAAAATTATATTCCTAAAAAAAGACATAATTTTCCGCCGAATTCCTAAGCCAGCCAAATGGTGGCGAAAGGAGACCCCACTTTTCAGTGAATTCCCTACACTGCACAAAATATAAATATTTGGGGGCTTATTTACAAGCCCCTTGCGCCACCCTTACGTCAATGTTCCCATGTTAAAATTGACGCAAATGTGGCACAAGGGGCTTGTAAATCTGCCCCTTGGTTGGATTTGGATATGTTGCCTTCTGGATGTTTGGTTGGTATCGCTCAGCATAATAGATTTGGCCCAAACTGACTGCTTTATGAGAGTCTGTTTTCTATTTTTGCACCTTCGCCAACGGAGAGCCATTGACCCCTTGCCATTACCAAACAGTAGGTACCCGGGGTCAGAGTCCTCACTTACAAATTCCTGTGTGAGAGGGTCAGGCGCGAAGTTTCAGTGTCTGGAAATGTCATACAAAAACAATACAATTGTTCAATGAGGAGATGTATGCCTCACACAAAAATAGTTGAGGAATTCGAGAATCTAAAAATATATGCCTATGGTTTTCCTGTATACTTTGAGGTTTGAATAAATGTCATTGAAGGAAAAGTGAAAGTGCACGGTACCCAAAGATTTTGCTATAATTAAATGACGCATGCAAATTACACCTAAGAGTCACATCTGCTTCGAAAGCTATATGTATTTGATATTTTCAAGGTCTTGAGAGTTCGGACTATATTACTCTCTTGATCTTATAGGACGTACACGTGTCCGTTTGGGAAACAGTAGAAGTTAGGGCAAAATACTTGCACAATAAAGGAAACAAGATCTTGAGAGTTCGTACTATATTACTCTCTTGATCTTATAGGACGTACACGTGTCCCTTTGGGAAACAGTAGAAGTTAGGGCAAAATTCTTGCACAAAAAAGGAAAAAAATGCATTTTCCTTTATGACTTGTCTCAACAAATCAATATCTACACAGGCTCCCAAGAATATACAACCTTGGCTATTTATACCAAAACCGCATTGGGGCTTATTTATGAAAACTGTCGCATAGCTCCATGAAAACAGCGAAGGACAGTTTTCACTGCGCCCTTCTTTTGACATGATGGATGTGTCATATTTACTGTATGAAGCATCATGTCGCAAGGAGTTACAGATAAGTCAGTATTTCTGACGTATCTGTAGGCGCAAAAGTAACGCATTGCTGGGGTGTGTCTGAAAACAGACTCAACTCCAGCAATATGTTTTTCACATGGGGCAAACCCCATGTGAAAGGGCCTGCTTCAGTCTTAATATAGAGCAACATGAGAGGGGTGTCCCCAATAGTTAAGAAGGACAAAAAAGTTCCAGCAATAGGACCAGCCAAAGAACATACACCCACAGAACAGCTATTTGCTTTTAATTATTTATTTTTCATAATAGTTCCAACTAGTAGTCATATTTTAATATTCATAGAAAAAATTCATTTTAGTCATATAATTACATGTAGACTTTCAGATTCTTTAAATTTTATACAAGAAGAGAAAAACACCAGCCCCAACTCACATTAAACAATCTAAAAACATTACACGCTATTCAATCACTCCATCAGTCAACTCATAACTCACTTACACACACCACATGCATTCAAATTCAAGCAAAACAGTATTCCTTCAAACATGAAAGGGAAAGCGCCTGCTTCAGTCTTACGCCGGCTATGAGGCAGGTGTAAGATATTGAAGCAATGGCGTCCTAGAAGTGGCGCACTGAAATCTCATAGATTTCAATGCGCCACTTCTACAAGGCTTTTTGCGGGGAAACGCCACCTTGCATACATTATACCTGGCACAGGTATAATGTGGTGTAGGGGTTAACAAAGTGACACATCTGCCTAGATGCGTCACTTTGTAAATAAGACGCAACATGGAGCATTTACGCTGCATCACAAAAAGTGATGCACGTGTGGCGTAAAAGTGACGCATGGGCTCATAAATAAGCCCCATAGTTTGTACATATATTTACTGCAAGACAGAGATGGGTAACCTATTCCAATACATCATAGCAACATTTGAAACAAGCTTTAGCAAAGACAATCAGTCTTGGTTTGCCAATGATGCGTGCACTACATTAATGGCTTTGCCAACGTCGTAGGACTTATGAAAGTGATGGCATTTCTATTTCTATTTATTGGCATAAATAAAGCACTTGGTTACCCATCAGGGCTTGCCAGCGCTAAAAGGCAGGAAGAAAATCCAGATTCAGACACACAAACTCTCTCAAACAGCCAGGTCTTGAGGGTCTTCCTAAAGCTGAGGTCGTCTGGGGAGGTTTTAGAAGGAGGAAGTTACAAATGTAGCTGCCTGAAAGACCGCCCCTACTTCTGCTTTTATGAAATTTAGGGGTCATTGCTAGAAGGGAATTTGAATATATTTGGGCCCTATATTGCAAATAAGGCGGCGTAAAAAGCATAATGCTTTGAATTACGACCTTTAATTTTTGTCGATCAAGAGCTGGTGATGTTTGGCCAATAAATTTGAGGCAGAATGATGCTTTGACATCCTCATCAACAGATTGGCTGCCATAGTTTGGACGATCTCCTGAGCAGAAGTGGGAAGTTCCTAAGTAAAGTATGTTTCCGTAGTGAAGACTCGGAGTTACTGAGACTCGAACCATGGTTCTTTAGGAAGTGATTGGCAAATTCCCCATTAGCTTTCTGATGGTTCTACAAATGCTAAAATAGCCTGCCGCTAGTTTCCTGATCTGGACTTTAAAAGACAACTTGTCATCCACCCAGATCCCTAAGTTCAGAACAGAGGATTTAGAATGTGGCTGTGGTCCAAAACTATCATCCAAAATGACGGCATCCAGAGGTTAGGGTTATTGCTTATAATCATAACCTCTATTTTCCCTCCTTTAAGTCTTAGATAACAATTGGCCATCCAATTTTCCACTGCCGAAAGACATGACCTAAGGCACGCCACTTTAGAATGTTGTTCAGGGACTAGCAAGATGACCAACTGGGTGTCATCAGCATATTGATCTGAAACAGCTCCAAATAGTGCCCAATACTGCAGGAGCGAAGAAAATCCCAGTCCTCTACCTTAGGCCTGGCCGGAACCACCCTTAAGATATATAGGTGAGGGTGGACAAGGGCACCGGAGAAGGTAGGGGGGAAGGGGACAAAACAAGGAGACCAGCATGGACTGCCCCGGAGACTGGAAGGTTCCACTTTACTGTACCACACAGGAAGAGGTCAAGCCACCCTGAAGAATTAACAACAGACATAAGAAAAGGTTAGACCAAATAAACATGACGAATACACACACACACATGACTGGGTATTGTAACACAGAAACTTTCTTACCCTTCCCACTGGGTTTGAAGATGGTCCAATAACGGGATAGAAAGTGCTGAATATGTTGCCAATAAAACAGGGTAATTCCAAGGTATCAGTAGTCCCGGGCACTTAATCCAATCCCAAGGTCGGGTAAAAGTAAAACACCAAGGGGAAAAAGCCAGTACATGGCAAAAAAAACCAAAAAGTAAACTGACAAACCAGAGAGTCCAAATATGTCCGTATAGGACCTCTCTTTATGGTGCTCCAAAAAATAGGACTCTAACAAAACAAAATCGCTGGTTACTTAACCCCTTCCCTGTGGGGCTAATTCCTCCGCTGTACTGGGGGGCGGGGGGGCACCCACAACGCTCCGGTGCTCGTGACGAGCTCAGCTCATCACGCAGCATGGAGGCGCTGTGCTCATGACAAGCTCAGCTCGTCACGGCCACACCCGTTTCTTTAGAACGCTCAGCACAGTGGGGGAATTAGCCCCACGTGCGAGCCTTGCGGCCGTTATGACCAGCTCAGCTCGTGATGAGCATACGGCCACCGTGGCTCATGATGAGCTGAGCTTAAAAGACCTGACAAGAGGACTTTACTAAACACGGGAAAACGAGGATGCAGCCGCGTCCTAATTCCGTGTTCCACACTAATCCCCAGAAACTCGCTACGAACTATGACTCCACAGGTAGCAGGGAATAAGGGCAAGGTTAGGGAAGGAGGGGGATCTATCTGGTCAAGTCCTTTGTAAACGCTCCACGATCCCGTTGAAAGCAACAAAGTCCCGGTAATTCAGAAATGCTCGCAAATCCAGCACGAGCTATCAGCGTCCAAGCAAACAGGAAGGCAAGGCAAACAGGAAGTCCTAGATGGTCGGCGAACAGCTTCCGGATGACAGAACCGGAAACGAAACCAACCGCTGTTCATAACAGGTAAGGGAGTTAAATACTCTCATTTACCACTCCCAATGGTATTCCCAGTTATGCGAATGGGGCAGGGAAGGAAAGATAAGGAAAACGAAAAACCGTGTCAGTTCCCAACACATATGACACAAATGAAAGTCCAGAGGACTGAACTAAGTCTGCAAGGGGGCAAACATAGACATTGAACAGTGTAGGTCTCAAATATGAGCCCAGAGGAACTCGACGTTTGAGAAAATGTCATTGTGTCATTTTGATAGCGTTGTCAAACAGTGGCAACTGGTCACATTACATGTATAGACAACATTGTTCACTATGCCTTGAAGATGGTCGCTGTATTGTGTGATGCAAGGAGATGATGCAATGTGGCAGCCATCTTGAAGGTTTTGAAAACATTGCTTCCTATACTTTCAAGATGACCACACCATGATGCAAAATCAAGATGCAATAAAAGGTGTTTTTCTTGAAAGTATAGAAAATAATGTTACATAATTTGAACATGACCTGTGCTTTCTGTTGGCTCTGCAAATTCCACCACATTTTTCTAAGCCGATTGCAGGCACCAACATGGAGCAGATATTGGCTGAAGTAGAGTGAAAGAAGACTAAAAATGGGAGGCATCCCAATGGTATCACCAAGACTGTCATCAGTTGCACCGTAAAAAGAGCCATGATGATGTAAGATAGGAGGGGAAAGACAGCATGAGTGAATGGAAGGCAAGGTATAAAATACGAGCACACTCTAAAGAAAAGGAGCAAGATATGCACATGGAGTGTGAACAATTGAAAGTAAAAAGAAAGTTGTTCTGTGTCAGCAGTGGCAGGATACGTCTTAACCAATCAAAAGCAAGGGTGAACAGGCTAAGCACCAGGGCCTGTCAAACCCAGAATCCAATATAGGGCAATGAACTGAGACAGTCAAGAAAGCCATCTAATTATGGGCAAGGGCTAACACAAAATTCTATGTAGCATTGTATACACTGTAGTCTATGACAGAAAACTAAGTCTGTCACAAATGAGACCTCAAAAAGACTTTCAACCATGGGTTCACAAGCACTCTGGGAAGGAAGTGGTATCTTGCGTAGGTTTTGTTTTCAGGATTCAGGCCAGCCAAACCGTCATGCGCATTGATGCTCTCTCCAACCCAGCTGTATTGCTGGGTTGGAAACAGCAAAGCACAGGCTCCCAATGTCCCTGGGAGTACAATCATCGGCGCTCAGGCCAATCCTGAAGCTGCTCTCATGCTTGAGAGCAGTGTCAGGATTGGGCGAAGGGGAGTCTGGGCGTCTCTGCCTGCAGTAGAGCCACAAGAGGAGCAGAAGATGGCGCGGGCATTAGGTAAATTTGTTTTTTTAATCCTTGTTTTCGTTGTACGTCTCCGTTCCCCCACCTGCCTTTCCCACCTTTCCCTTCTCCTCTGACACCGGCCGCTACTGTCAAGATGTGCCGACTCTTTGCGGCTCAAAGGCAGCCCTGTGATGTGTTCTCGCCATTGCTTATTTGCCTCTCGCAATTAATTGCATGCAGGTGGTCGATACGCAAAAGCAGACTAATGCAAAGGAAAAAAGTTGCAAGTGAATTGGTTACTGTTTGTATTTGGTGAACATATGCAATGAATAAATACAGAGATGCTGTTCAGAGGAAGAGAAGATGTGCAAATTATATACTATTATGTGGTGCTTGCATTAAATTCCCTTGCTGGTTGATAATTGTTTCCTATTACATGGAATGTCTCTGTGATCAATTAGCATCATTGAGCAGAAATGAGCGCTGCTTTAATTAATAAAGCTTTTGTAAACTACATTGAGTTCTGGACCACTGCCATGCATACTTTGATAACAACGACAATACATATAATGCTTTGCCTTTTTTCTAGCGGTGTGCGCAACCATTTTTTTCCCAGTGAATCCTATGGGACGCCCGGAACTAAACTGGGGGGGGGGGGGGGGGGGGGGGAGGGACCATTATCTTGGCGGTAAGCATACTCCAAATAAATTGGGCCCACAGTCTGTAATGCTGTTTTACATTCACTGCTCCTTCCTTTCATATGTATCTCGGAAGTGTCAGCAAATGGAGAGTTGTCATCTACATTGCAGATTCCTGGCATATGTTCTGGGATTCTCTTTTGTACAGAAAATACTGTATTTCCAACATTTTTTTGAGGCAGTAGCACATCAATATGTGTACTTTCTGGCCTGGTCCGTTTTACAGATTACATTCTTCATAATTTTCTTTGGGGAATTTTCGACTGGGATTACATATGTCGCAGGGGTGTGGTCAAATAAAGTCTTAGGTCTAAGGTGCTTAGTGTAAGCCACTAAGGTCTGGCATGCCAAAATTTGTGTACAACCTTTCCAGGGGGAATAAAATAGGGAGTAAAAAAAAGTGTTTTTCTATTTTAGAACCCATAAGAAATGTTGCTTGCATCTATTTCTAAAAACACCGAATAGATTTATGATGAACTTGGATTAAAAGCAGGATTTTACTCAGAAAGCATCCTTTTATTAGTTGTGTTGTAAATGTGAGTATTTTTTTAATACCAGCTTTTTTTTTAAGTTGCCAAGAAGGCATCAAAGGGTTGCCACGTTTGTATATCTTGGATAACATAATATTAATTGGCAAAACCAGTTAAAAATTAAGGGCCTGATTTAGAGTTTGGTGAAAGGAACACAACTATTATGAATATGATACCATCAGGAAGTACCAGAACTATTTGTAAACAGTAGGTTTAAAACCACGTGAACCTTTGTAACCAGCCAGAAACGTAGGTGCACTCGTGGACTGCACTCACGCCCTTGGGGTTGCCATTTGCATAGTTTGTCCCCCTACCTCTGTGTGAGTCCATTGTCTGGCCCATCCCAGGCTAATGGAGTTTACAGTGAAAGCCTAAAACTCTCAAAAAAGGCTTAGCATTTCTGTGAGTGAGATGTATAAACCAGCAACCAGACCCTCTAAGATTTGGGATTTGGAGATTTGAAGAAAAATGCAAAATCGTTCCTTTTGTAAAATTAAACGACTTTACAAATACCTCCGTATTTTTATTTATTTTTTTATTAATTTTCACACACAAGGAAACCCGACTTTCCTTTAATTGGGCCCTGAGGCGCTGGATAAAAGGAAGGTAAGCAGGGGAGATGTTTGCACATTAAGGAAAGACTGCCGTAGTCTGGGACTTGGCGGGCATGTAAATGTCCTTTTCTCTTTTGGCAGCTTCTCTCTCTCTTTGAAGGGTGGTCTGGCATCCCTGGGCAGCGTACAGGCTCTCCTGTACCTCCTGGGAAGGGAGGGATCTCGGGTCTTGGGTTCACTCAGGGGCTCTGGACTCCTCTGCCCTCGGGGGCGGTAACTCAGCTCCTCTGCACTGGTCCCCCTTTTCTCACCGTCCCCTATCATCTCTGGCCCTCTGTAGCCTCATCTAGCTTCTGAGCTCTCCCCACCCAGGACTGGCCTTTTTTATGCATTTTGTGTGTCATTTCAGGCCTCCATGCCTGTTTATTTGCACAATAAATCTTCCAAGTCTCTTCCTTTCTCTCCCCGCCTTTCTCTTTCTGTCCTCACCCTTTTCTTCTTCCTCTCCCTCTCGCCTCCCCCCACAGCATCTCACCACTAATTTAGCATCTGATTAGGAGACATAAGTGATGAGGAGGAGGGGAAATGTATGCTCACGGTCTGGTCACTGCTAAGGTGATCAGCCAGGACCTGACTGACCTGTGAACTCTAAAGGCCTTTCATTAAGACCATCTGCAGTAGCAAGGGAGAGACCAGACCAGGAGCAGCAGTGAAGGTGGCAGGGCCTGGGCTGACCGCAGGCTCACAAAATCCACTAGTAGGAGTCTTCTGACGAAGGTAGTGATTACAATTACAATAGCAGCAATGAATATTTTATTCATGAGTTAATGACTGAATGATATTTATAAAACACAAAGTTACCCTGATGAGGGTGCCCTGGCACTCTGCAAACATAATGGGTACAACATAAAACGGTGTCAGACAATAGTACCAGCTATTTTCATTCCCACACAAAGCACAGCACAAAAGGAGCTCTATTAAGTTGTTTCATAAAAACGGATATTATATACAGTGCTTAGAAAAGGTAGAAGTGTAAAGACATGGGAAAAGGAAAATTGATATGAAGAATTAGAAGGGGCGCCAAATTAAGTTTTGCCTGCGGCACTGTGCGGGAAAAGGCCGGCCCTGCTCTCACCCACCCCCCCCAAGTAGCACTGCCTCCATTGGCCCCCTACTCTTCCCACGGTGTCCCCCTTCCCGCCCTGTCTCATCCGTGGCCCCCTTAGCTGCAAGAAAATGGGACGTCTGGCGTCAGAGAGAGCGTAGCTTTCAATGTGAAATCTGCCCTCTCTGTGGTACCAGATACACCACTTTCCAGGTCTGTTTCAGGAAGCTGGGAGCACTGGGAGCAATGTGAGCTACCAATCTCCAGCAGTCATATATACTGCAGATATTGTTTTTATTGCCCACAATGTCCTGTTTGGGGTGAGGAGTTCGAGAACCAAACAACAGCTTAAGGACCCACTTCTTGGGTCTGCTCAGAGTCTTAGCTCAGCCCTCACATAAGACCAGGAGTAGTGAGCTGGTCATGGATGTCATTTAGGGGTCACAGCTGTGACCCCTGGCTTTAGAGGTGGCAAAAACCATTGCCAAGACCACAGGAGCGAATTCACATTCCTTACTTTCTGCACATTTTTCATTATACTAATAGTGAATAATAGGATATTGTTCACTATTACAATAATAAAAAATGGAGCACACTTACCTGGAGCTGGACTGTTGGTGGCAGCTGGCAGCAAGTAAAAATAGTTTTAAGTATATGCTAGGTGTGTGCTTACGGGGGAGAGCTTGTTCAGGTGAGAGTGAGTGTATGTGTGTGTAAGCGTTAGTGTGTGAGTGAAAGTGAGTGGGAGTCAGTGACAGGTAGTGAGTTTGATCGTGTGAGATTGGGGCCCAGCTGTACTATTCTTTGACACTAAGGAAAACGGTGCACCAAAGTTGCTGCGCTGCCTTGCGTCAAAGGGAGACAGAAGAAATGCACCATACTTGTGAAGAAATGCACCGGATCTGTGAAGAAATGCACCAGATCTGTGAAGAAATGCACCATATCTGTGAAGAAATGCACCAGATCTGTGAAGAAATGCACCAGATCTGTGAAGAAATGTACCAGTTGTAAGATTTTTGCACGCATTCCTTTCTATCAATGTTTGCAGATAGGCATTTGCATCAAAACCCGTGGGTGGTGACATAGAAACGTCCATGCACCACCCATGGATTGCCCACTTGAAGCAAACAAAAAAAACAACAAAGCAGCGCATAGCACAATGTTGCATTCAGTTGGGATATTATCGGATGCAAATCAAGAATTGAGCTGGATAGTGAATCCCACTGTAACATTTTGCACCAGGTTTGCATCACATAAGTGACACAGACGCAGTGCAAAGCGTTAGTAAACCTGGGACTGTAAATGTAAGTGAGTATGAGTAAGATTAAGATTGAAAGCAAGTAACCGAGTGTGAATTAATAAGAATGAGTGTAAGTGGATCTGAGAGAGTGTGAGTGTGATGTTAGGGTCAGGTGACATGCCTTACTGGGAAAAAACAGGGTGAAGGCTTCCATTAAGTTCAAAGGGCATGTGATGTCACTTCCTCTACCTCTGGCTTTTTGTTGAATTGACATCATGTAGCTGGTGGTTGGATCAAATACAGCCCCTAGATAGGTCAAGACACAGGGCTGTTGGAATTCTGTAGGACTCGCTCTGTGTGGAGCAACCGAGGGCGTCAATCATTCACATAGAGGCCACTGCCAAGCCTAAACTGAGCTGTATGTCGTATTTTTTGCTCTGCAAAGCACAGCATCCAGCCCACATTTTTTCCTCACAAAAGCCTGCAGGGATTCACAGCCGGCGCAGAGCTCCAGGGAGCCTGAGCTGGAGTTCACCGCGTCTGGGGGGCGTGAGGCACCTGCCCCGCCGTTAGCCGCGGCTCTCAGGCGTCTTTCAGCTTTTCGGATTCATGTTTTATAAAAAGAAGCCTTTGATGTGTGTCCCCCGCTGGGCCCGTGTCTGAAAGCTGTTTAGTGCTGCATTTTTCAGTGAAGAGCCGGCAGAGGCTTCGCTGCTGGAGAGCGCGCGTGGAGAGCTGACGCTGCAGCCAGGAGCAGCGGCCGCACTGCCCGTCTCTGAGGCTGACGCTGCACGTCAGGGCACGAGGAGGTGAAGGCCTCTCGCGCTCACCGACGTCACAGGGTAACAAGAGGGGAGACCTAGTGCACTGCTTGCTTCAACGGCGGTCCTGCTATTAACCTCTCAGCAACCTCTCATGTGCAGCTCAAGGACTAGTGACTGACATGATGGCTTCAGGTAAAGTGATGCCACCCTTTGCAGAATGTGGCGAGGGAACCCTAAGGCTACCGTCAGGGTTTTAAGTGGGATGAAAAACAGGGAGGTCTTTCAAAGGGGCATGGCTAATGTAATTGAGGGCGTGGATTAAGACCACCTAAACTAAAAATCTGTGATTAGCATAGTCAGGGCACAAGTCCTAAAAAAATGAAGTGGGGGGACGCTGACATCACGACAGGAAGTGACGTCACGAAAGGTGGCTTGCACCATCAGACTCATTGCCTCCCCTCGCTCACCCCTTAGATGTGATTGCATCAGAGAAGCCAGCGCCTGAGCCGCATTCTGAATGGGCTCCGATTTCTCCCCAGAGAGGCCAAAGAGTGGATGTGTGGCTCCATTTGCTCCAGTTATCGAGCTCCTGGTAAAATAAGTGGGTGGACACCGTCTACCCGCTTGGTACCCACTCGAGCCCTGAGCATAGATATGATGCAAACATTAACAGCATACCTACAATAAGTCAGAACTATTGGCTTTGTCAGTGGTTGTTAGTTGCATAAGATAAATAAGCAGCAACTTTGGCTTGTATATAAGATTCAAAAAGCTTCCACTTAAAGCCCTGGTGACCCCACGACAATGTTGCTGCTCCTGAGTTTCAAAAAGAAGGGAAATCCAGAGAGAAAATAACTCTCTTTTGCGGATTTCCCTTCCCCTACAACGCTCACCTGCAGTAACTTCTGCACTAGTGAGAAGTGAGCAGTGTGAGCAGGCGCACATCGATGTGCCTGCTGTCACTGCAGTCCCGGACCGCCTGGGCCAGGGCACAAACCAGAGCCCGATAGAGACCCGTTTCGAGACCCCTTTAAAAATCTGTTAGTGCTCCGCACCAGTGAGTCCCGGCCCACTTAAAAGCCCTGGCTCCCTTACCTCACAGAAATGCAACAGTTTTTAAAATCTGACTGACTTTGTAACTTCAAAGAGACTTGTTCAGTTTTATACAGCGCACACTTGGAGCGCTTTACATTAACACCAGTTACATTACACAAGGGCATATTAATTTTTTCATTCATTCTTTTTTTTAATCACAAGACTTCAGGCTCAAAGCTGCTTCCTCCACTCTAAGGTCACCTGCTCTAGCCATACATCACAAATCCGCCCACAAGAGTGAGTAGAATTTTCAATATTATAAACAACGAAGTTATAGTTGTTGCTTATTTATCTTATGCAACTTATAACCACTGACAAAGTCAATAGTCCTGGCTTGTTGTGGGTGTAATGTTACCTCTTGTGTTATAGATCTGGATGAATGGACAGAAGCGGCAAAATACCAGTGGGCCAGCACACTATGCTAAGCACAGATATTTAGCTTAAGTGTTTTAAGCCAACCCCTTAATTACAGCGGCCATGCCCCTATGAGAGCCCGCCCATTTTTTTCATCCCACTTAAAGCTCTGCATACACCGTAAGATAAATGAGAGCCAATTGGAAGGTAGGGGCCCCCTACACTGCTATTTAGGGCTATCCTAACAGCATTATAGGCCCCTGGGCAAAGCAGTAAACTGAGTCCTGCCTACACAACCACTCACAGGATTAAAAATGTTTAATGGAAAATTTGTGTTACATTCTGGCCTGCATGAGACCCCTATGCATGTGGGACCCACATGCAACTGCCCAGTGTGCCCATGTGTTAAGAAGGCACTGCCTGCATTACATCCCTGGCGAAGGGCAAGGAGGGCGAACCACAGAAATTAAACAGGGCTCTCAAAGCTGTTCACTACTTTTTTTGGCACTGCCTTTGTGACACCTGAGACCAGGGATAGTCGGGACAGTGAAAGGGTTAACAAAGGACAAGATAGGGACAGGAGAAGCGTACCTGACCTAATTGTTCCATGCACATGCTACAGGGTAAGACTGCAGCAGTAAGTGTGTGAGGTGCTTTAGAAGATGAGGAACCTTGTTCTACAGGGGCCTGGAGGGTCCCGTGCTTCACTGGGACCCTCTATGCATGGTTAGCTCTCTAGGGCCTGCAAAGATCAATGCCCATCCAAAGTTATGTCTTATAAAAGCAAGCAGTCTTTGCCAAGACATAGGAAAGGATGGGCAGTTAAAGCAAAAGTCTTTGTGCGAATCCAGAAATTCCTACAACCTGGCCTAAGCAACTGCCCTAAATATTATAATAGCCGTGTGTCAACTACCAAACAGGCTATATGTCTAGTCTTACCCCTAATTGCTCTTCGGCCTGGAGTTCAACAACAGGAGCTCAGTGGGACTGAGCCAATTTAGGAGCACCCAAACCAAAAGTCAATAAACTACTAATCACATAATAAGGCGGACGAGATATCCATCAGAGTAACCCATCCGCCAGACGCTAAATCAGGCCAAAGTCTCTATCAAATGTGTTGTTTTGGTGTCTACAGTGCAGATAAGGAGTGTGGGAGAGGATAATTGAAATAGGTCAGTGGACCAGTAAGAATGCCATACTGGTCCTGTGGCACTTCAGGACATGAAAGTGTGTCATAAAATTGGCCGGCATCTCAAGGTTTTCACTCAGGGTTGGTAGAGTATTCAGGGTTCTATGGGCCAGATGTACGAAATTCCAATTTTGCATTTCCTAAAAAGCATTCCTACCTAAGGGCATAAGGCCCTCCTAAATCAAAGGAGAAAAAAGAATGGTTCTCGTATAGAGTGCTCAATTGCCCTTGGTGCAAGTGGGCACTCTATCGCACAGGAAAAAATGCATTTTAGGTACAGTTTCACAATTTCACATAGTTGACTTGGGGTTGATGGTAATGCATTTCCTAAATGCTCATTTGTCACTTAGGAAAGGCTCTCTGCATATGTTTAGGAAACCACAAATAGTAATCCCTATTTGCGATTTCCTTTTTAGGGAATCCCAAACTGTGATTTCTATTGGGTAGAAATCGCATTTTGAAACCGCCTTTAGGCCTTTGTGCAAGCTAAAAGGCTATTTAGCATATCTTAACTGCCCAAACTAGCAATTCTGTTTGTTAAGAAAAGCAAAATAGCTTCGTACATCTGCCCCTATATCTCAGGTTGCCTCCTCGGTAGACCAATGCTGAGTGCAGCCATAGGTCTCCCCTTTTGGCTACCACTGGAGACCTTTTGACTTAGCTAATGCTTTTTGCCAGTGCTGTACACTTAGTTATAACAAATGCCTTTTCCCCTGCCCTGGGGTATGATGATTGATTGTAAAAGACAATGTACTAATGTTGGAACTGGCAATTTGTGGTTGGCTGAGGCGATGCCCTAGGTAGGCAGAACCTACCACTCCTGTCAGGCGTATATGATTACACTCACTGTATTACCTGTGTTCACCCTTAGTAGTGAGGAGTCAGGCTTATCACAGCACCAATGTGTAAAGCATTGGTACAGCACTCACTCACAATAAATACACCGAGCATCACAAAAGAGACTTCCCACATGGTGTATGTATATAAAGTCTGTATGCAACACACACATTAATGAACACAACATGAGCATCATACGCAAGCGCAATCTAACCCTGACCTCGGATATTGCTGCAGAAGAGGTTAAACTAATAGAGGCGCTAAGAGGAAATCAGCCAACTCTGGCTATTAATACAAACCTTAGTCGGCTAAAATGCGGGACCAAAGAAAACCTGCTAAGAAAAAGGAGTGTACAGATCCACAAATATAAACTCACACAATATGAAGGAGGTGACAAAATTGGCAAAATTTTAGCATTTAAGGTAGCGGAAGATAGAGCGGAATCTATGGTCTCACAAATCATAGGAGTTGACAATAAGAGATATAACCAGACAGACAATATAATACAACAATTTGTCAAATACTATGAAACTTTATATACGCCGGAAAACACACCTAATGGCAATACAATTGATAATTACCTAAAAGAGAATCCTACGAACAAAATAACCATCTCTGAAGCAGAAACCTTGGCTTTAGAAATTACTAGAGAAGAACTGAACGAAGCTATAAAAACGCTACCACTAGGTAAAGCGGCCGGGGAAGACACCATCCCTTTGGAACTGTATAAATCATGTATGGAAGAATTAACACCCCTTCTTTTAGAAGTAGTAAATCATATAAGTAAAACAGGGTCCGCTCCGCACTCTTGGAACAAGGCGAAAATTGTATTCTTTCACAAAAAGGGTAAACCCAAAGAGGAGATGGGCTCATATAGACCTATCTCCCTAATCAATGCCGACGCTAAGATATTTGCAAAATGCTTAGCCAGAAGACTCGCACCGTTATTGCCTAAAATAGTAAGTACACAACAACACGGGTTTGTGGTGGGGAGGGACACATCTGCCCATGTAAATACCGCAATAACAGCTTTTGACATAGCTGAGGTAGAGTCTACTCCCTTAGCAATGATAATGCTTGATGCTGAAAAAGCATTCGATCGGGTGGGATGGGACTATCTATGGCACATAATGGGACATATGGGGTTCAGCGGAAACTTTCTAAATGGAATCCGCGCCCTCTATGACAATCCAACCGCATACATTAGTTATTGCGGTCTTACGTCAAACTATTTTTCAATCAGGAGAGGCACACGTCAAGGGTGCCCCTTATCCCCTTTATTATTCGCCTTATCATTAGAACCGTTTTTAAAGGCATTGGATAATCAATCAGAAATAACTCCCTTTAAAACCAGTGGGCAGAGCCTAAAAATAACTGCATACGCGGATGACATTGCCATTTATGCGACTGAGGCTACCGACTCCCTGAAAGTAATTATCTTAGAGGCATCCAAATTTGGCAATGTATCTGGTTATAAATTAAACACTCACAAAACCCAAATAATAGCTAACTTTGTCCCTCCCCAACCAATGTCTGAAATTTGTAAGACTGCGACTTATTTAGGAGTACAAATTACCTCAAATATTAAAGAGCTCAACAAGATCAACTACAATAAACTTATGAAAACCACCATTGCGAATCTAAAAAAATGGCACCGACTTCCATTAAACTTAATTGGCAGAATAAATTTAATAAAAATGAAAATCATACCCAAATATTTATATTTATTTAGATCAATCCCGTTGGCACAAAATAAGCTTTTTTTCAAACAACTAGATAGCACTTTCTGTAACTTTGTTTGGGGATATAAGAAAGCCAGGAGATCATTAAAGATGTTAAAAAACCAAATCGGATCAGGCGGTCTCAATTTCCCTGATTTGAAACTCTACTTCTGGGCCTCATTTATAAGGCGTATTAGATCTGTATTAGACTCAGAGAATCTGCTGTTTTACCACCATTTACTCCTAAAAGGAGATTCCAAACAATTCTTACTTCGTATCACCGACCCCAACTTCTATAAAAGAGTTAAATTTAAGACTGCACGGGATTTAGTAAAGATCTGGAAAGAGATACTTATTTACTGTAAAAGTAACATATATCATACCCAATTAACTTTATGGGATAATCCTGGACTACCTAACATTTATAGCGATGGGGAATACCGAAGGTGGCAATCGAAAGGTATCAAGGTACTAGGCGACTTATATACTTCTCAAGGTATAATGGACTTCCGTACTTTAAAACAAATATATGGACTGTCCGACACACACGAGTTTAAATATAGGCAAATATACGACTTTTTAGTACGGAAGAACGGCATTAAAGTCTTATCGAGCGGGGGCATCTGGGATATCTTAAATTCAAAAAAGGAGAAATCATTAATTAGCTTGACATACAAGATCTTTACAGACTTAAGAACGGACGATAATGAAATAATAGCTAATAAATGGAATGTAAAACTGGGAATCAACGTAACAGGAAAACAAATAAGCAACTCGTACACTAACATTCATTATCATGTAAGATCTTCTAGTTTACGTTTACAGCAATATAGAACCGTATATATGCTATACTACACACCAGAAAGGATCTCTAAATGGGCCCCCAATAACAATCTGGGAGAGAAAACCAAATGCCCAAAATGCGATGCGTATGCAGCAGATCTTATACATATGCTGTTCACATGCCCAAAACTTGGGAAGTTCTGGGAAGAAGTGGGGAAAATATTAGTTATAAAAAAGGTTTCCAGCACTCCAATAACAGCCCCTATGGTAATATTAGGCCTATATACTACTAATCAACCACACTCTGTATTGCTATCTATTTTACTTTCCTGTGCCAAATTGACTCTAGCTAGAGCTTGGGTCAGCCCAAACCCACCCAACGCCTTGGAATGGTGGTATCTGGTTAACGAAATTAAAACTATGGAATGTGCGTTAGCAGAACTCAGAGGGGTCAAATCATTGCAGAAATATGAGAAAATCTGGGGGAAATTAGAATTGAATTGTACTGGCACTTAGTTTCGATTTATGTTGGGTACTGTTATTTTATGAGATGAGAACAAACTATGTATGTATATCATGAATCTGCTTACTTTGAAATAATATCGAATGTTCTTGTAACTTTATACCAGGTGAAAATAAATAAAAATAATAAAAAAAAAAAAAGAAAAGCAAAATAGCTTCGTACATCTGCCCCTATATCTCAGGTTGCCTCCTCGGTAGACCAATGCTGAGTGCAGCCATAGGTCTCCCCTTTTGGCTACCACTGGAGACCTTTTGACTTAGCTAATGCTTTTTGCCAGTGCTGTACACTTAGTTATAACAAATGCCTTTTCCCCTGCCCTGGGGTATGATGATTGATTGTAAAAGACAATGTACTAATGTTGGAACTGGCAATTTGTGGTTGGCTGAGGCGATGCCCTAGGTAGGCAGAACCTACCACTCCTGTCAGGCGTATATGATTACACTCACTGTATTACCTGTGTTCACCCTTAGTAGTGAGGAGTCAGGCTTATCACAGCGCCAATGTGTAAAGCATTGGTACAGCACTCACTCACAATAAATACACCGAGCATCACAAAAGAGACTTCCCACATGGTGTATGTATATAAAGTCTGTATGCAACACACACATTAATGAACACAACATGAGCATCATACATTTCTGGGCATAAATCACATTCAGAAATATTACCAGCAGTACTAGGCCCGATCATGTTAAAATGACATCAGTAGTATGCACAGGTGGGAAAGATCCTACTTTACCCCCCAGTACCCTAATGCGGTGTGAAGCGTTGTCATAACTAGGCCCACCCTGGCAATTATTACAATTCAATATCACACAGTTACAGGGTGCACCCCAGATCACAACAATAGCAGAAATGTGCACACACAGAGAATTACAACACTTTTAGACAGCACCGTGGGCCAAGGACGCAGGGCTAAAACCAATGTCAAACATAGTATTCTTTTGGCAAGTAATCAATGTGTAAAGCAGCACCCCTGAGTGGTGTAATGAATAACAGGAGATCCTTATTCAGTCACTCCCACACACTCACTCAGCATCGCAACGTTGTGCAATGAATATCAGGCAGGTCCGTATAGAGCGCACTCACACACACACATGCAGACAGCACCATAATGTGGTCCAACTGATATCCGGCAGGACAGTTGATAATATAAATGCGGACCCCTGGCCCAAGTCTTCCACAACCTTTCAGCTAACCCTGACTACCCTACGCTCATGGATTTGAGATAAAAAAAAAACTACCCCTGATACTAGGCCAATTGTGACTGAAGTCACACTTACTCAGGTTCCCAAAGAAGAATTTGGGGGTAGGTATCAGGGCTAATTAGGCGGCAGTCAACAAACTGGGGTTTGGCCAACCCTCAAAAGTTCACTCAAGGTGTTCGGAGCAGAAGCAGGCTGAGGGCATTAGTCATTCAATCAAAGGGTTCCACAATGGGCTTTCTGGCACCAGCCCTGTTCTGCGAAGTACAAGGCGTGGGAGGGGAGGGGGGGGCAATTTAGTCTCTTGACCCGCTTCCAATCACTCTTGGAAGCGTTCAGGAGCCCCGTCAATTACTCTCACCACCCAGGCCAGATCCGGACAGTACTACCTGGCAATAGGAAGTCATCGGTCCAGGTGAGGAAAAGACAGTTAATTCGCTGCAATGAGGGCACAATTGGAACAATGGATTAATGGGGTGTGAAGCAGGGGAGCCTCTCGAAGAAGGAGGCACCCCATCAGACCCCGTCAGACACACCTCGATCAAAGTAGCACCCAGGCAATCGCAGCCAATCCGATCTCTTGCACATCCCTTGAAATGAGACACAACGTCTGGTGTGCGTCGATATGAATCGCACCAGAGAGTTCCGGTTACACACAATGAAGAGTCGCAAACTCAGTGCCTCCCTGGAAATGAGGCACAGCATCTGGTGTGAAGAGTCGCAAACTCAGTGCCTCCCTGGAAATGAGGCACAGCGTCTGGTCTGCATTGATCCGAGTCGCACCAGACCATTCCAGTCACACACCACGATGAGTTGCAAATTCCGTACATCCCTGGAAATGAGGCAGAACTCCTGGTGCTCGTTGATACAGGTCACACCAGACAATTTTGGTCACATACACAGTGCTGCACAAGGTAGAATGAGGCACGACTACAGGTACACGCGCCATTCGAGTGTCACAACATGTGAATTGGACACTGCATGCAATGAGCATGCAGTCAGCGTGTCACACAAGAGAGATGCAGCACTCCAGATGAAGCAGGCCATGCTGGGTCCTGCAACCAGTGTATCCAATCACCACCGACAAGATGCTTATGTGTGTTGAGGCCTCCACGATGCAGGGGACACACTCCTTAGATGTGGGCAGTAATTTTGGGGCTCTGCACAAGACAATCCGGACCCCAGGCACAATACTTATGCCGCGCTGCCAGTTGGGATCCAATAGACGATGTGGGCATTTAAGAGGGCACCATCCACTATTCAGGTAAGCTGCGTGGTCCCTTCTAATAGCAGTAATCCTCCTTGGGTACAACAGATTCCTCTGATAGTGGGCACCGCGCAGTTCCAGGATGTCTGATCCTACATCCCCACAAGTGTGTCTCGACCCTGTTCAAGTATGGTGCCAGTAGTTATACTATAGTGTGCCTTTGAAGTAGGGGGGGGTTCAGAGGGCTCCCTGTGAACCACAAGCCTCCCCTAGATTTCAGTCCTGTCTGCCATGAGGCCTTGGAATGCAGATAATAATCTTTAGTGGGGCCCTGATCTGGCTTCCCAGAGGCCAAGTGTCAAAAACCGCTCCCTCCAATCTATTCAGCCAGGTCCTCAAATGTCAGAGTTCTGTAATTCCAGTTGCATGCCCACTGTTTATGGCTGTCACTGGGGAATGCACAGATGTGCACCCCTAGCCTCTAGTGTGGACCAGAGTCAAACTAAAAGGCACACAAAGAGGTTTAGTGCAGAGAAATGCCCACTTTCTAGAAGTGGCTTTTCTAAGCTAATAATGACAAATCCACGTTTACCACAGGATCAGGTTTGTCATTGTCAATGCAATGATAGGAAATATTATGAGGCTGCTCCACTGTAAGCCACTATTGCAGCTTAAAATAGTTTCAACCATTCCCCCTAAATTAATTTATGGTTTGAGGAAACATCATAGATAGTGAAAATACACATGGGTATTCTTCACTACCTGCCCTGCCTTTAACCTATCACTTGCATCACTCCTCAAGATTTACCCTACGGGTGCTCTAGTTGTAGTGAAAGGTTCCATCAGGATTGGCTAGAGGTTTAGAAAGGCCAACATGAGCATAAGTGCAAGTGGTCACACACAGACCTGAAATGGCGGGCTTGAGACATGTTTAAAGCACCACTTCCTAACATGTGAAGGGTGGTCGTAGGCCCTTTCACATGCAGGGAGGGTGCCCAGAGCTCTAAGGCCACTAAAAGAGAATCAGCAGAACCCTGGTGGTATCCCATTGGAAGAGCTAATCTGCTAGGTAGGAAAACCCCCACATGGGGGTTCTTCGCTACCTGGGCCTGGAACACCCATTGTGTACTTGCCCTTCCTTTTACCTACCACTTGCTCCACCCCCTCAGGGCTCACCTTAAGGGGGCTCCAGTGGTAGTGGAAGACCCACTCACGTTTGACTAATAAGTTAGAAACACCAACCTGAGCATAAGTGCAACTGCACATCCACAGGCCTGCAATTGCAGACTTGCTACATGTTTTGGAGGCTATTCTGTTGCTTTTTCCCACTATTAGCCAGTGCAGTACCTGCCTTGGGTCTGTGATGTACCTTTTTACAGGGCAATCAAGTAAGTACCACTGCTTAGTAAGTACCACTTCCTAGCATAGGTAGGAAGGGCGAGTGCACTATCACACTATATTACAGTGGGAAAGTGCCCAGAGTCCTAAGGCCATGAAAAGAGAATCAGGAAAAACCAGGAGGAAAGAAAGCAAAATGTTTTAGGGAAATCTCCTAAGAAGTGCCATGTCCAGCAACTAAACATAGTAGCTCCTTTCAAAGTGAAATGTTGTCACACTTTTCCTGTATCTGCTGCCTGTACTAACACATCTACTGCTTCAACATTAAAGGAAGTCTATTCTGAGGTAAGTAAGTGATCCGAGGGGCATTCCTGCACCAGCAGATGAGAACTCAGTTTTAAATGTGGGAAGATAATGTTAGAAAAGTAGCGCCTTCCATGATTAGCTACTTTCCCACTCTAAAGATAACATAATAAAAGTGATGTATTTTTAACAACCACCTCGTGGGAAAAACACTTTCAAACTTTCAGTGAAAAATAGACAGTATAACATTTTAATATTGTTCATTTCAAGTACCTGCAGTAGCAGGCAGGATCATTACTTTTACTAATAAGCATTTTAATTTTCATTTCACATTCCAAAGCAGGTTCAGATGGGACTTCCTAAATCTTCCAATTTGTCTCCTCCACAATACAAAACTCTGTGAACAGTTGGAGCTTGTGTTGAACTGGACTGTGAACACAACCTAGCACTGCCATCCATCCAAGCATTCAGATATTAAGCAGTGCCCAGCTGTATATTGTACTAGGCGCATCTCTGCTTCCCATCCCAGCAGCCAGGATTCACATGTGCACAGCTGGATCATACACAGGGTGGCAGTGCTTCCCAGCCCTGCGTTGTACCTGTATGCATAACAAAGCTGGATAGCGTCTCCTGGCAGCACTGAGAAGTTAAATGTCAATCCAAGGTACCCCATATAAGTTGCTTTCAGATCTGGTAGAAAGGGGGAAGCAAAAATAAATCTACACAAAGAAATCCCTCTAGACCTACATTCCTTGTATGTAGGCTAATTACAGCTCTATGGGACTATCCACAATTACAACATGAAAACACAGTTTTTATATCTTTTGGTTTTTTCAATTTAGTTATTCAGAATCACTTTTTCATCATATATATCAACATAGAAAAAATGGAAAACTTTTCTAAAAAGAAATTTTTCTTATATCTGTATATTTTATTAATATAAAAAATATATCCAACAATTTCATCTATTGCACAAATGTCAGCATGCAGATTATTTTTTACATGGACTGTCGTTTCTGTATCATTTCAGTACAATTGCACATCCTCTAGTTATTGACCACACTAGCGTACTTGCCTATCACGCCAACATACATTCCCATTCACTCATCAAAACATACCATACCCTACCAAGATCACGTACACTACAAGAGTCACAGTATAGACAGATGCACAACAGTCTCCGTGATGGTGTTGTGGGTTGTGTATCAAACATCCAGGTCAACGCACGTTTCGGTGGTTGTTATCACTTTGGGACTACCTTCTTCAGGACCACTAATACAGAAAATAAAGGCCAGTGGTGGGGGGATAACATAAGAATGTGAAATTGATTTCTTTTTCACATCAAGAAGATCCACGACTGCAGTTTCAAATGAATGTATTACCCATATCATTCTCAAAGCCAGGAAGTTTACGCGCATTCAATTAATTCTGGCAGTGTGTTTCTCATTTGATGCCCAGCCATACTGTCAATATTTTCTTGTAAAAACGGCCTGGTGAAAGGTCCTTGGTCATGAATAAACAAATTATTCAATGCGTCCTTCAAGCCTGCGATCACCAAATACTCCAGAGTTCCTTGTTTCTTAAGATCCAAGAATTGAATGACATACTCTTTTTGGTATCAATGTCTCCAGTTGATATCAATGAGGGAAAGGCTTCACAGTACCTCTTAATCAGCGCTGGGATGGACATGTGATGCAATGTGAATTCTGTTTTGGTTTACAATATCTTCTCTGCCTCGTACTCCTGAGTGTTCGATCGCTGTTTCTATGCATTTAAGTACATCATGGATCCATACCACTGGAGCCTTCGGGCAGCATTTTAGGAAAACTCACAGAGCTAAACTGTTGCGCAGTCTTCAATGAACCATGTTTGGACTCAAGCACTGGAGGTTTGACACATCCATAATGGAACATGTATGCGGCCAGCACTGCTCTCTTTCCTGTGCCAGATGTTTGGAGCAGCGCATTAATGGATCCAGCCCAGGGTGAACGTGCTTTGCAGCCCTGCGTTGGACCTGTATGCATTAAAAAGCTGGACCGTGTTTCTGGGCAGCATTGATAAGTACTCTAGCACTGGAGGTTTGAGCTATCTGCAGCTGGACCATGCACTCGGCCAGCACTGCTCTCTTTCCTTCACCAGTTGTTTCCAGCAGTGCATAACTGGATCATGCACAGGGTGGCAATGCCTGACAGCCCAGTGTTAGATAAGTATGCATTACAAAGCTGGACCATGTCTTTGGGCGGCACTGATAAGTACTCCAGCACTGGAGGTTTCAGGTATCCGCAATGGATCATTTACAAGACCAGCACTGCTATTTTTTCCTGTGCCAGATGTTTCCAGCAGTGAATAGCTGGATCATGCACAGGGCGGCAGTGCTTGCTAGCCCTACATTGGACCTGTATGCATTACAAAGCTGAATAGGGTCTCTGGCCAGTACTGGTAAGTACTCCAGCACTGGAGGCAGTGCTTGCTAGCCCTTCATTGGACCTGTATGTATTATAAAGCTGAATAGGGTCTCTGTCCAGCACTGGAGTTTGGAGACGTCCACAAAAGATCATATTCATGACCAGCACTGCTATCTTTCCTGTGCCAGATGTTTCCAGCAGTGCATAACTGGATCATGCACAGGGTGGAAGTGCTTGCTAGCCCTTCATTGGACCTGTATGTATTATAAAGCTGAATAGGGTCTCTGTCCAGCACTGGAGTTTGGAGACATCCACAAAAGATCATATTCATGACCAGCACTGCTATCTTTCCTGTGCCAGATGTTTCCAGCAGTGCATAACTGGATCATGCACAGGGTGGAAGTGCTTGCTAGCCCTTCATTGGACCTGTATGTATTATAAAGCTGAATAGGGTCTCTGTCCAGCACTGGAGTTTGGAGACATCCACAAAAGATCATATTCATGACCAGCACTGCTATCTTTCCTGTGCCAGATGTTTCCAGCAGTACATAACTGGATCATGCACAGGGTGGCAGTGCTTACCATACCAGTGTTGGACCTGTATGCATTACAAAGCTGAATAACGTCTCTTGGGAGCGGTGATAAGTACTTTAGCACTGGAAGTCTAAGATAGCCACAACTGGGCCATGTACACCCCGGGCACTGCTGCTGCCTTTTCCAGGGCACTACACACCTGGATCATATCAGCATCCAAGCGGGGCTATATACCCAGGTTCTCAGCACTAGAAGTATACACATTGTACAGATCAATCTTACACACTTCCAGAAACTCAACCCTCTGTATCCCAACAGGAGAAGAGTGCACATTTTACGCATGGGCCATGCTCAAGACTAGCACTGCAAAGCCTTTGTCTCAGCTGGGGGCATATGCAGCGCACAGTTGGATGCACACTGGACACATCAGTATTTATCCCAGGACAAGATGTTTCCTGCAGTGCACAATTGCATCATATATACACAAAATGCTTTGCTATCTACACCACTGCTGTACTTATCCTAGCATTAGAGGCGAACACAGTGGGCACACTTCCTGAAACACAACCCTATCCATCCCAGCAAGGGAAGAGCACCCATTATACAAACTGGTTGTGTCCCAGATTATTATGGCTTTGGAGTTGTATACTGTGCTCAGTTGCATCATTCAACCGTGATGCATTGATATCTACTGCAGCACTGGAAGTTGCAGCAGTTCATCTTTGCATCATACAAAGCCATGCAAAGCACACTGGTATTCTATGCAAACACTTGTCCGTGATACACATTGTGTTATGTTATGTGATGTTGTTATGCAGATTTGTAGTGGGAACTATGACCCACCAGGATATCCTGGTGTGTAGGGCCTAGTGGACTACTCGAAAAGCCCGGTCTTCTGCTTCTTGCCAAATTCCAGAAGTGAGGAGGAGGCTCTTATGCAGAGTGGCAGGTCGTTCCATGCTTTAGGAGTGATATATTAGAATGCTCTTCATTGGATCTACTTTTCTGTATGCGTGGGATGTGTGCAAATAGGAGTCAGGATGAGCAGAGGTGACTCGAAGGTTTGTGAAAGCAGATGTGATTGTTGAGGTATGCTGGGTAAATGTTAGTTCCTAGAATGTGTGGGTGATTTGTGCTCAATAGGTCGAACCTGCGAGAGCATGCACTCTTGCCTGCACGACTCTTGTCTGCAATAATGGGCTTGGAACCCACCCACAGCCTACCATTCGGTGTCATCATTGTCATTCCTCTTTACTGCCTTCTCATTGGGCAGTGACTTGCCATGCATCACTTCCTTTTCAGTCCTTGGCTCGAGTACAGATTAAATAGCTTTAAATAGTGCTCCTTCACTGCCATTTACTGCTCCCTCTGTGATTCAGCTCCTATTTGCGTTATGACGCGGTCAGTGCTACCTACGTCATGGCTCTTTTTATTTGTTTTAAACCAACCTTCCTATTTCTTCTCCTCTATGTCTCAGCAGGATGCACGGTGAGCACTCATATCCCAGCTGCAAAAGGTGCTGAGTAGCTGCAGGACACCCACTTCATGTTTTAAACTTATCCCCACCTCCCTGTTTCTTCTCCCCAATGTTTTAGAAGGACTCATTGTGAACGCTCCGAACCCAGCTGCAAAAAGGTGCCAAATAGCAGCGGGACACACAATTGATGGAGCTAGATTTCCAGCAGTTGGGTATGGAAGTCCGATGTCCTGTTGCTACAGACATTGCTGACCTGCAAGCAAGAAGCAAAAACTGCTGTTTCCTCCATGTTAAACAGAATGCTTTTTGCATTTAAAATGCTTTTTTGATCGTGTATAATGGACTGTGTTTTAAAATTTTGTTTTAAAAATTAATACTTTTCTTAGACTTTGGTTGTATACATATATAAGGCTGTCAGTTTGGGGATTGTGATGGAATAAAAATGCTTACATCGCCCACAGAAGGGTAAGAATACACACCCCAACGAACCACATTAACCAGAATGCCTCAACCCTTAAAACCACTAAGGAGCCCACCTTGGGGCACTATAACATAAAATTATACCGGAAGCATTCTGTGGTTGCGCTTTGGGGTTCTGCGACGTGAAGAAGGTCTGTGAAGACCAAAATATATAAGGAAAATGCTGTGAAAATAAAGTTTTTAACTACCACAATGATTGCGGCTCATGCTTGTTGTTCTTCTGGAGCAAAACTGTGAAAATATTTTAGGCATGGTCCCGCCTAGAGCCGCACCGCCGATAAGAGCGTCATCATCCTGCCCGCCATCTGACCCCACCAGATACTGCGAAAGCTTACAGGGCAGTGGGCTGCCACCAAGGACTGGACCTTGGCTCGTTCCCCAGCGACATGAAAGGCTGTCAGTTTGGGGATTGTGATGGAATAAAAATGCTTACTTCTCCCACAGAAGGGTAAGAATACACACAACAAAGAATCACATTAACCAGCAGACCTCAAACTTAAAACCACTAAGGAGCCCACCTTGGGGCACTATAACATAAAATTATACCGGAAGCATTCTGTGGTTGCGTTTTGGGGTTCTGCGACGTGACGGCTGCCCTCTGAAGAAGGTCTGGGAAGATCGAAATATATAAGGAAAACGCCGTGAAAATAAAGTTTTTAACTACCACAATGAGTGCGGCTCATGCTTGTTGTTCTTCTGGAGCAAAACTGTGAAAATATTTTAGGCATGGTCCCGCCTAGAGCAGCACCGCCGATAAGAGCGCCATCATACTGCCCGCCATCGGACCGCACCAGATACTGCGAAAGCTTACAGGGCAGTGGGCTCCCACCAAGGACTGGACATTGGCTCGTTCCCCAGTGACATGAAAGGCTGTCAGTTTGGGGATTGTGATGGAATAAAAACGCTTACATTGCCCACAGAAGGGTAAGAATACACACCCCAATGAACCACATTAACCAGCATGCCTCTACCTTAAAACCACTAAGGGCCCACCTGCGAGCACTATCACATAAAATTATACCAGAAGCATTCTGTGGTTGCATTTTGGGGTTCTGCGACGTGACGGCTGTCCTCTGAAGAAGGTCTGGGAAGACCGAAATATATAAGGAAAACGCCGTGAAAATAACGTTTTTAACTACCACAATGAGTGTGGCTCATGCTTATTGTTCTTCTGGAGCAAAACTGTGAAAATATATAACGAAGAAGACCGCCTGGTCGAAACGCGTCGCCAATAAATGCTTTTTTCTAACACGGACCCTGGAGTGCGAGTCTTCTGTGTTTCCTGTGATTACATCGTGTGGGGAACCCTTTCTGACATATATATACATATATATATATATATATATATCTATATATATGTGCGCTCGCGTGTAAAGACACAGCCACACTCGCGGGGAGAAACTTGAACTCGCCTTTCTTGCCACAGCGTGCTTGAATAGCTGAGGAGCTCAAGAGAAAGTGATTCAATCCCATTTCGCCGTGGAATTCCTGACGCGTTTCGAAGGCTCCCGCCTTCTCTTCAGAGGATTTGGCGAACTGATGATGGGAATGCAGGTACCAGCCCTGATAATGATCATGGCACGCCCCTGATGGGCAGTCCAAATGTCCCAGTGCCTGATGGGACTGGTAGTCCTGTTTAGTCTTGGCGCCCCATGTGTGGATCAAGGCGGACGAGTGGTCTCCCCTCACCAACCAGGCGACCTCACGATAGCGGAGTAGCAGACGGATATATGCCCGTCAAACTAGCAAGCTGGATGCTTGCCCTGGTCGGCTCCTACCCTGAGGCTGCTTGGCGGTGCTCAGCGTGTATGCAGGGTCTCTGCTCGCTCGTTTCCATGGCGCTGCTGCACTCTTCTGGCGGGTGCGGTAAAAGGATGGTGATGGTTCCATCCACATATGTGCGCTCGCGTGTAAAGACACAGCCACACTCGCGGGGAGAAACTTGAACTCGCCTTTCTTGCCACAGCGTGCTTGAATATATATATATATCTATATATATATATATATATATATATATATATATATATAGATATATATATCCAACTCTCCGTCACTCGTTACCACGCTCTGGAGTCACACCAGCCAGGATACAGAGCACACGGACACGGACCAGTTAGGTGATTTCCTTATTTATTTTACTAGTGCAGGTAGTCTCATGACGTTTCGCTCCAAGAGCCTTGTTCACATGACAATGTTCTCGTATATGGTTGGTCCTTATAAAGTGTCAGTGATAGGTTCATTGTCGTCACATGAGAGGGCTGTGCATGGACATAAACAAAATACTGGGTTTACAGGGTGATTACAATGTGTGACAAAGTTGTTTCAATACTATTTGCAAATTACAGTAGAATACCGAATTTTAACAACACTTGACACTGTAAATCATACTTCGAAATGGACTTACAACATTGATGGTTTTATGGTTTAAAACAAGATGTCACAGTCAAATACCTTCTATTTTAAAGACTATAGAAATTAGAAATTTCAGTATCTCTGGGTACAGCATAATTGATTATAGTGCCAAATAAATGTTAATTATTATGTTTAAGATCAAGACATTTAAAAAGTGCAAGTGCAAGAATCTCAATGTGCAAAAATCGCCTTTAGTGCAATTGTTTGTGCAAAACTATGCATTAGTGCAAATTGAATCAAATTGGATGTACTCGCAACCTTCTATCTGTTTTCATTATGATAAGGAATTGGCACTAATAAGATAAAAGATAAATAACTGTAGGTTATATACAAATCTTCAATCCATGCCTATCTTAAAATGGTTGCACACAGTTGGGTTGATCAAATAAAAGGACACCATACAATATTGAATCAAGATTTGGTGACACCAGAGAAAGTAGTCTTGGTTAACTACCATTGTTTAAAAACAACCTAAAATATTTTCAACCACAATGTTGTTAAAACCCTTTAAAAACCTGGTAAACAATTCCATATTATGTACATGCATTGTGATACAAGTGGTTTAAGTGTCTTTTAAAAGGTAAACTGAATTGACTGATCGTGAATTAAGACCCGTACAGTCAAACCAGTTCCTGAAGTGCCCTGAAGTGATAATAATCAATATACCTAAAAAGTAGCAGTACAATCAGTTTTTCGTATCAGGGTTCCCTAGGTAACTCTCACTCCCTCATCCTCATATGATCCCTCCCAGCCGGGTGGTATCTATTGATGAGGCGTATAGTTGGGAAATCTAATATTATTCTTCATCATTCAAAAAGACTCTTACGGTAAACACGTATATAAATCCTCAGTTACATTAAGGCCCCCAGGACTCTTGGTGTTAAGCAACAAGATATATTTCGTTTCCAGTTTCCTCAATTTGGCCTCTCTGTCCCCTCCTCTTCTACTGGCATTTACCGAATCAATCACCCAATATTTCAGGGTAGCATTGTTACTTTGATGGTATTCCCTGAAATGCCGAGCCACTGGATAAGTGTTATCGCCATTGGTGATTGCACGTAAATGCTGAAGGATACGTTTGTGGACAGCATGTTTGGTGCTGCCCACATATCTTAATAGACAGGGGCATTGTAGGATGTACACCGCAAATTCGGTCTTGCAGGTCAATACCTGCATGATGGGATGTTGTACGTCAGTAAACCCATCCCTGTAGATTTTAGTGTTTACTCCATGGAGGCAGGCTTTACAGGTTTTACACCGATAAAAGCCTTTGTGTTCCTGCCACCAAGAAGATTTGACATAGGGTTCTGGATTGGTTTCCACCAAATGATCTCGTAAGGAGGGAGCCCTACTAAACGTTATGGACATTTTTTTAGGGAGAGTAGTACCTATGATGGTATCATTAGTTACCAGGGACCAATGTTTATTCATATATATATATAGATAGCTTGTCTGCGCAGGTTACCCATGCCATGCTCCATATGCTGTTTCTATTTAATCAGGGGCATTGTTAGCAGCAATTCTGAGTTACGGACAAAATAAAGATTACTGTGTTGTACATTATGGGAACGAATTCTTTACAGTGCGTATGCATTTACTCTTAAAGCTGCTTCATAGTGCTTTTTTAACCATCCTGTTATCCACCTACATCTGCCCTCCCATTCACCGCCCACACCCACCCTCCCATTCATCCCCCACATCCACCCTCCTGTTCACCACTCACACCCACATCTGATTGCCAAAGCCAGGGCCAGATATATTGGCTTTGTCACTGCTTGTTTGTATATGAGTTTTTGTATATCCCTGTGTTAAAATTGATCTTGATGTGTGCAATGGTACAAGTGTGCATAAAAACAAAATTGAATCACTGTAGTCTAAATCACTAGAGATTACCTCTCCGTCAACCCACAGTCAGAAATACGTGGTCAAGCAGGCCCTGCAACCTAGGCCTGAGGCAACAGATTGCCAGATCACAGGTGGGGTGGCACGTAACCAGGAAAACAAATGTGTGAACAAGAAAAAAAATCAGATTAGTCCAACTGATAGGCAGCAACACCACAATGATCTGGGGAGATTGCCCATAATAAAACGCACATGGCCAGAAGAGTGTGAGTTCCCGAAACATCATAAAGTTAGATGCCATATAAAGTTTTTTTTTTTTAACACATTTTTATTGATATTATGCACACGTCATACAAACACGCTTCATATGTATCTCAATCCGCAGGATGTACATCAAGGCAGCGCCAAGAACAGTCCCAAGCAACAAAGCCCTATCCACCGTTTCCCACCTCCCCCTCTACCCCCACCCCCCCCTTGTCAGTGCGCCTCTATCGCTCTTTCTACGGCATGTCATAAACGATCTAGGTGCAGCAGGTGACCTCCACCACCCATTTCCATTCCCAGTTCTACAACCAAATGGAAGTCCAGGGGCAGTCCAGAGCAGTGTATGTTACCCACCCCGCCCAAGATCACACATGACACCTGTAACCCGTCGTCGCTCACTGCTGTACGCGCTGTCTAGCGCCCCTCCTCCTCAGCCATAGTTCCCACAGTCCCTGCCCCCGCAATCCCCTCCTGGCACGCCAGTGCGCCATCCTCTCCACCCTCATCAGCCTCTGAAAGTGATTGTAGGTCCGTCACTAGCGCGCTCCACGCCCTGGCCGTATCTAGCGCCTTATCACTGGCGGTGCGCCTAGCTAATTGCAATCTAAGAGACCCTTCACTTGCAGCCCATTGCAGAAAGCACCCCCGCCACCTCAGGAAGTTAGGCCCCCCTCTAGACTTCCAATGCAAGGTAAGTTCCCTCTTAGCCATAATTAACCCCAAGTCGAAAAATTTGCTGGTAACCTTCGTGGCTGGTGTATGGGGAAACCAGAGCAGGAGGCAAGTCCCCGCGTCCGTGTCGATCTGGCGTCCCGTAACCGCGTTCAGGCAGGACAGAACTTCAGTCCAGTAGGTGCCAAGCCCTGTGCACGACCAGAACATGTGCTCAAAGTCAGCATCCTCCGCAGCGCAGCGGGGACATACCGATTGCGCTCCACCGAAGATCCGCCGGATTTTGGCCGGCGTCCAGTACACCCTATGTAAAGTGAAGTACTGAACCAGTTGGAACCTAACATTGCGCGTGCCCTTCCAGGCCCTACGTACAAGCTGAGGCCAGGTCGTCTCCGGTATCTGCCGACCGAGGTCAGCCTCCCAGCGCTCCCGCAGCTTGTCCAGGGGGGGAGGTTCAGCTAGCGCCAGTCTCCGGTATAGGCAGGTGATGGCCTTATATGTGCCAGCTGCCATCACGACGTACTGGCAGCCCAGCGACGTGGGCGGTTCTACCAGCCCCATCTTCCAGCGCTTTTGAATCCCAGTCACCAGATCTGCATGGAGCAAGAAGTCACCCCTCGGGAGATCGAAGGCTTCCTGCAGGTCACAGAACGACAGCAGGGTACCATCTCTATACAAATCCCCTATCATGTGGATCCCGCAGTCCTCCCAGGTGGCTAGTGCCGACCAATCCCCACCATGCGGGAGGGCCGTGTACATGCCTAAGGGGATCTCCGGCGCGTATGGAACGTGACATCCCGCCCGCCTATGGCCACGTAACCAGCACCGGCGAAGGGTGCGCTCCTCAAGAGTCAGCTGCTCCAACCGAAGCCCCTGCTGGAGCACGATGAAGGACAGGACATGGCGGTGCATAATCCGACCCTGCGGGCCGTCCGGGCCTCTAAACTCCCGTGCTACTGCTTGCGTAAGCCACTGTAGCTGCGCTGCCAGATAATACCATTCAAAATCCGGCACCGCCAGGCCACCGTCTTCCCGGGACCTAAGCAAGGTATTCAAAGCTACACGTCTCCTGCCTGGGCCCCAGATAAACCCTATCACCATCGATCGCGGAAAGCGGAACCCACACCGGCAGAGTGCGAAAAAAATAAAGCAGGCGCGGAAGGACCACCATCTTCAGCAACGCTATTCGTCCTGCCACAGACAGTGGAAGAGTGCGCCAAAACCCCATGCTGCCTCTAATGCCCCTCAGGGCCCTGCCCACGTTCCCCTCATATAGGAGCGAGTGGGTGTGATAAATGTGTACTCCGAGGTACGACAGACAATCTGGTTCCCAGCGCAGTCCATCAAGCACCTCAGGCTGGACTCAGCGGCAGGTCAAGGGGAACAGGCAAGTCTTAGACCAGTTAACACGGAGCCCCGATAGAGTCCCGAACTCCTGGAGCAAGGCCAGTGCACCCGTCACCGACGTCTCCACATCAGCCAAGTACAGTAAGAGGTCGTCGGCATACAAGGAAATATACTGCGATTTGCCGCGCAGTGAAACACCCTCATAGTACCGGCCCTGTCGGGCCCCTGCCGCTAGTGGTTCAATCGCCAAGGCGAAGAGGAGCGGGGATAAAGAGCAACCCTGTCGGGTGCCTCTTTCCACCGAGCATGCCGCAGAAATCGAGCGGCCCGTATGAACCCTAGCAGTAGCGGACTCATACAACAACCGCGTCCAGCGGACGTAGCCGTCTCCTAGCCCGAGCCGAAGGAGCACGCAAAACAAATACGGCCATTCCACACTATCGAACGCCTTTTTGATATCTACCGAGAGCACGGCCGCACCCGTGGGGCCCTTCCCCTCAACGTCCATGACCCGGATCAGACGCCGTATACATGCCAAAGTGTTCCGGGTGGGGATGAAGCCCGACTGGTCCGGGTGCACCAGAGAGCACATATGGACAGACAACCGCGTCGCCAGGATCCTGCTCAGCACCTTATAGTCCACAGTGAGCATCAAGAGCGGGCGATATGCCGTTCTAGCCGTGGGAATCCCGCCCTTCTTCAGCAGCGGCACTATGATCGCCTCCCTGGTCGACCCCGGCAGCCTGCCTTGCTCCCAGGCCTCCCCATACACCTGGTGTAGTCGGGGGGCCAGGAGATCAACATACGCAGTGTAGAACTCCACCGGAAGGCCGTCACCTCCCGGCGTCTTCTTCCTAGCCATGTGCTTAATCGCCGCTCTGATCTCCCCCAATGTGATAGCCGCACCCAACGCAGTGCCCTGCTCCGGGTCCAGTCGCTGCAACTGAGCCCCTTCCAGAAAGGCATCCAGTCCCGCCGGTTGCACCGTCATTCTGCTCCGATAGAGTTCCGCGTAATAATCCCGGAACTGATCATTGATTTCATGCTGTGAATGGACCAGATCCCCGGTCGTGGTAGCTAGCGACAGTATTGGCGTACCCCTAGTTTGAGGATTGGCCAGCCACGCCAGAAGCGAACCGACCCGATCTCGCTCCGCATGCGCTCTGACCATGTATTCCCGATAATCATGGCAGCGGAGCCTCTCCACCTGGGTAGCAACCCGCTCTCGAGCCGCCAGCACTTCCTCCCTATTGCCCCCTGCCACGTGACCGTCCCTCTCCGCCTGCCGTAGGGCGGCCTCCTCCCGTTCTACATCGTCCAGCAGCGTCCGGCGCACCCCCGACGAGGACGAGAGGCACGCGCCTCGTATCACCACCTTGAAGGCGTCCCACTCAGTCGCTCGAGTGGTCGCCGTACCCGAGTTCTCCTGGAAGTAGCGTTCAATGCATTCCTGCACCTCAGTGCGAAAGACCGGATCCTCCAACGCCAGCGGATTCAACCGCCACGTGAGGACCGGTTGCCGCTGTCTGGACCAGAGGACCGTAAGCAGGCAAGGGTTATGGTCCGATATGGTCCTCGCCAGGTACTCGCAGTTGCGTGTAAGTTCCTGGGCCCCAGCCGAACAAAGGATGGTGTCGAGGCGTACGTGTAGATCATGAGGTGCAGAATAAAACAAATAGTCCCTATCGGCGGGGTGATACGTCCGCCATGCGTCCACGAGCCCCCACCGCTCTTGCCAGTCCCTGCGAGCCTTGGCCACCCTGCGCACCACCGACTGCGCCAGTGGGGGGTGGGAACGGTCCGTCTCCACGTCCGCCACTGAGTTAAAATCCCCCCCCATAAACACCGTACCCACTAACATAGGTGCCAACCTCCTCGATAACGCAGAAAAGAACGCAGCCTGATCAAAGTTCGGGGCATAAACGCAGCAAAGCGTAACATCCCGGCCATCCAACCGCCCCAACACTGCCACAAACCTCCCGTCCGAATCCACCCTCGTCGTCATGGGCTGAAAGGGGGTACCAGCCCGCACCCAAATCAACGCCCCTCTAGCATGCGCAGAATAGGTAGTATAGAAGAGTTGCCGCTGCAGCGCTTGTCCCTCTGTCAACGTTAAATGCGTCTCCTGCAAAAAGGCCACCTGGACCCCCCTACGGACTAGGTATGCATGCACTTTGTGTCTCTTTCTCATGGAATTAAGCCCCCGCACATTCCAGGTGATGCACTTCAATTCTAATCTAGCCGCCATCAATGGGCACATATCGAAGTCCAGTCCCTGACATCCCCATTGGCACACTGACAATCCCCAAAAACCTGTAACAACCCCAACCAACCCCGTCCCCGCCCACCCCCAGAACAGGCACCAAACAGTTGTCACCCATCCAAACCCTGCCCCCGTATACGAGGGAAACTCTGGGAGTTACCAGAGACTCACAAGTTATGTGAGATCGAGGGGGTGACTCCCCACCGGCCGGCCGGACAGCCAAAGACCCGCCACACCAGGTGAGGTCGATCCCGACTAAGAGTAGGCCACCCCCGATCCCCCTCCCAGCAGCACCACCGCCCCATCAAAGAAGCCAGGGACCTTGCGTACTCCGGCACCAACTCCAGTAAGCAGATGACAACTCCAGTCCCAGCATCCCAGACTGCAGGACCCCAACAACCCAGGCAGTACCATCCCCACAAGCCAAGCACACCCCCTTACTGTCCTTCGCTCAGCTTCTCGGAAATCATTCGTCCATTAGTCCATCGGCAGTCTGTGGGGTGACCTGAGGCAACTCCCCAGGATCCTTGTCCGAACCCCCATCTGAGCCTCCTGGTTCCGCCTCATCAGAGCCCAACCGGGAACCCGAGTCCACCACCGGAGTCTCCGGTACTGCTCCAGAGATGTTCGACAGCGCTTGTAGGGCAGCCTTCCTCTCCAGGTCCGTCTGTGATGCCGATGGAGACCTCCTGTTCTGCTCTCGCCTCCGATTACGCCTGCTCCTGCGCGGTTTCGGCCGGTCATCCGCGGCCTCCGTCCAAGTACCTGTGCCATCCTTGCCTGCTCGATACCGCTCCAACCACTGCCAAGCGTCCGGTGTGTCGCAGAATGTCGTCACTCAAATCCACCAGTATCCTCAGGCGTGTCGGGAACAGCAAAGAGTACTGCACCCCCTCATCGCGGAGAGCTCTCTTGACAGCGACGAAGGAGAAGCGGCAGCGCTGGACCTCCTGGGAGTAGTCGGGAAATATAGACACCGAGGCATTGTCCACCTTGTATGGGCCAGCCAGCCTGGCCTGCCGCAGAATAATGTCCCGATCCCTGAAATGTAGCAACCGGGCTATCACTGGCCAAGGGAGGCGGCCCGGGGCCGGGGGGCAAGCCGGGACCCTATGGGCCCTTTCCAGGGTATAGAAGTGCGTCAGTCCTTCAGGGACCACCACATCCCGCAGCCAGGTCTCCAGATACGAAACCATGTCGTCCCCTTCGATATTTTCGGGTAGGCCCACCACACGGACATTATTGCGTCTGTTGCGCCCTTCCGCGTCAGCCGCTCTCCTTTCCAGTTGCTGCACCCTGCGTGTTAAATCCTCCAACGCGGTGTCCGACGCTTTCTGGGCCGGTTCTAATGTCTCTAGTACCAGTTCTGCAGCCTTGACGCGGTCAGCGAGCTGGTTATGATCCGCCTTCAAGAGGCCAAGGCCCGTGGAGACCTGAGCAATGTCCTGGCGCAGCGCCTCTCTTGTGTCCCCTATGGCCTTAAGGATCTGGTCCATCTGTTGCTGTTGCAACCCCGTCGCCTGGCCATCCGCCGGCCGTAGATCATGGGCCTCCAGGGAGTCATCGGCCTGGTCCGGCGGCGCCGCACCCGCCCCTTTCCGCGGTTTCCCCATGGAGAGTCACCGGTATGCGCACAGGCGCCAAGCGCCGCGGGTCCGTCCCAACGGATGCTCCAAATGATGATGGGAGCTGTCGTCCCGCAGTCCAGTCAGGCAGGAGGTCGGGGTTGCACACACAAAAGACAAGACTTCCAGCAGATGCAGCCGGGCCCAAATCACTTGGTGCTCCTATGGGGCCTCTTCCACACCCGGCCCCCACTGTCATCAGCAAGGGCCACCAGTGACGCTGCGCCGCCCCGGACCTCCTGCGACCGCCTGGATGTCAAAACGGCAGTCCCAGGGAGGGCATCAGCGCGTTCCCAAGCCCCCACTTAATGCTAGAGGCCGCTCCGGGGGGTCAGCAGCGCCCCTAGGGCCTGGTGTCCAGTGGCGTAGGCACCAAAAACGCCACTGCTGGTGTCCACACTGTGCCAATGAAGGGGCCCCCTCCGGCCGAATCTGGGCACTCCGCCAACACAGCGGCCTCCGGCCACCCAGCACCGCGTCCGCTTCCCGGCAGGTCCCCCGTAGTTCAGGCGCCCTCCCAGTTCCTGAGGCGGCTCCACTCCTCGAGTGAATCAGCAGAGCCGGTGTGCCAGTCGTCAGTTGCAGTGCTGACCGCCGAGAGGAGCCACCAAGGGGCAATCCCAATGGGACCGTCGTGTCCAGGGCCCCTCCCTCGGGACTGCGCCGCTCCCCGGGTCCGTGGTGGTGACGTCGCCGCCCCCGGCACTCTAGTGCCTCCGCCCATCGTCACCGGCCTGTCGGGATTCCAGCTCGCGGTCCTCGGCGCCATGCACCAGCGTCCGTCCCAGCACCGTCCTCCGGTCTTGCACGAGGGTCCGGCCGCCGGGCAGCCCCCCAGTAATCGAGGCCGGGGATCGGCCGTGCGTGGTAGGCCTCAGCAAGATGGCCGGCAGTCGCTGCCCCAGAGCCCTCCGGCGAGCCGATTTTTGAGCAGCCGCAGGTCCCCACTTACATCCGACCGGCGCCGGGACGCCCCGCGTCGGTCAGGTACAAAGCCAGGTCAGTGGTGCCGCCGAGGGGGTCCTCGGTCAGGATAATTGCCGAGATCGACCCGGAGCTCGGGGCTCAGGCGACCATGCTCGGCAGCGTCGTAGCCATGCCCCCAGATGCCATATAAAGTTAGGAACACTCAGCCAATCAGGAAACAGCACACAAGGTACATGCAGTAATCACATGCTCCCCATGCTGGACATCTGGATATGCTACCCACTGGCTGACATTGTGTCCACACAAGGTCGAGACCCACCTGCATTTGTCATCAAGGTGGGAGTAATTTATGGCTATAACGAGGCCCACATTCATCTCCATAAACAGGTACTATGAAACATTTTATGATGCTCCGAGAAATGTATATAAAGGAGCTCAAAACAATTGTACTTTGAGTCAGTCCTCAGATCCGTTGCTGTATGCTGTACTCCCCGGCTGCAGTTTTTAATTAAACCAACTGTTCCTGTTTTGCCAAGGTAACTTCAACATATCTTTGTTTTTTCAAGGTAACTTCATATTGGAGCAGCACCTGCACTGCCAATTTCAGCAATGTATAGTTAGTCTGTCAACATGGCCTATCAATGCAGTGTACGTCAGTATCCTGCATGCTTCCTGACACTGCTTAGCTTTTTGGAACTGTATGATTCCATAAGAAAAGCTGTATCATGCAGAGGGCACACATTGCTATATATTCTAGCGCCAAGCAACTTTTGTGGTGCACAGCTGCATCTTGCCATCAATACCATCGTCAGCATTGGTGACTTGATAAACCCTTCATGCACTGCTAGTACATTCCCAAGCAGAGGCTTGTTCCAGAATCCATTGGGAAGCTACAACACACACATTCCAGTGCTGAGCAGTCTGTTGGTGGTACGGGTCTGGCAGGAATTCCAACACCCTTCTTCCATGTTTGAGAAGTCTAGTTACACACAGTGTACACATACCAGCTGCCACAGGGGGTGAAATGAGAGAGCTCACAACACACAATTAGTGTGGACAGAGTGCTTCCGCAATGGGGTAGTAATCAGTCATTACACATAGCAAACAGCATTGTCTATCAGTTTCAGATCCTACTGTAGCCTGTACAGGCTGTAGAGGAGTAAAATAAAACTGAGCGATGACCCACGCTCACAATAAGAAGTCTAAACAAGCCTGGGCTTGATGGCCGTGGGTTGTAGTTGAGTACACACAACCCTCTACTGGGGACAGCATGGACTGCTTGAAGAAATAATTACTCACCCGTCAGTCTCTGGGAATCAGAGAGCTGCGCAGCTCCTGAATCTAACAATATCATCACAACTGTCTCTGAGAATTAGAAATGTTGGAAATGGTCCTTCTGCAAGGTCATCCCCAAACATTTTTCCTTCCCCTTCCCCTTTTTGCTGAATTAGTTTTTGTTGACTTTAGGACTTCGTGCACTTTACCACAGCTAACCAGTGCAAAAGTGCTTGTGCTCTTTTCCTACAACGTGGTATCTTTGGCTTATCCACAATTGTGATATTTAATTGACTTATAAGTCCCTAGTTATGTTCCCTGTGGTGTGGGCACGTGCACTCATGTGCACCCCACTATTTGCCAGAGCACCAGGCCTCTGCTGGAGCTCGCTTCAAGAGAAAGACTTCCTGAGCTTTTTAAATCATTAATGCTAGAGGAAGCCTTCTCTTGGTTCACACTGTTATAGGAGCAGTACACCTGCTTTTCCAAAACTGTTCTGATAGCGGCCTCTGGAAGGCGAAAACATTTACTTTGGGCACAGGTAGCTTTTACCAATGCCGTCTGCTGTCCTGCTGGTGTGAAGTGCATTCTTATGTAGATGCATTTAGAACATTTAGAAGCTCTTTCAAACCCGATGTCTTGTCACCAAACTTCCATATGGCTTCTGCTGAGTTATGGCCAGAGCTGCTGACTTTGGAGCTGATGAACCAAGTTTAATTCTCGGCATCGCTTAACATCCTGTGATTCTGGTCAGATCACCTAATCTCCCCATGTTTACAAAAGTAAGGTAACTTGTGCTCATGTAAAATGTTCCAATGCCTTGCCATAAATAAAAACAGCAGAAAAATGCAGAAGGTGGTAAAATCAAAGCACCGAAGAGTCAAGACAAATAGATGCACATTTAGTGACTGACTTGTACAAATTAAAACCTGGTAAAATCATAGCTTCCCTGCTTAACTTGTGCGATCTTAGGCAAATATTTTTTTTTTACCAATACTCATTTTTCTTCATTATTGTATATCAAAGCACTTTCAAATATGTGAGTTGAGAAAAATAGTTGTACAAAAACCTATTGTGTGTGATTTAACAGATTATAATGTTGCTCTTTAACAATCTGGACCATCTACAGGGTTTATATCACAACTGTGTTGCCTATTAGTTCACTAGTGGTTCATGTTTAAATACTATGGGCCTCATTTACAATTTTTTGACGCACAGTAGCGCAGCTAGCCTTCCGGTTGCACTCCAGTGAGTCAATAGAAAAGGGCAGGAATGCACCTTATCTAGAAGGTACAGAGCTTTCCTGTATTTTTCCCTGGCGCGGGCACACAATGGGCTGCCATACGCCAACACAGACACCCTTGCGCCATGGTGCTAGGGTGTCAGTGCTCTAGGGGCACCTTCATGCACAAAAACACTCATGAAACTGCAGTTAAAGGATTCGAAATACGACGCGTGTAAAGAGAGCCGTGCACGGGGACACAGAGAGCCATACACGCGCTTTCCCCCCCTTCACCCCAACTATGGGTTTGAATTATCGCTGAATTTAGACCGAATATTGGTTTTATTGAAGTGGAGATCTCGGCCGGGACGGAAGTAGAACCGGCAGAGAGGTTTCTTGATATTTTTGCCAGTTGTCCTATAGCCCTGAAGAAGTCGTGGGATATTCCCAGACGAAACACGTGTTGGCTAGGCACTTGAAAAATAAATGAACCTGAAAAAGGAGAAAAAGAACTTCGTGGAAATGATATATTGCAGGATTGTGTGACTTATGGGATACATCCAGTAGTAAAACTGTTAATAATTGCGTGTGCACAAGTTGCTTGTTTCATGTATTAGGACTACGGTCCGCTTTGGAGGTTGTGGGTTATCCTCTCACTTGTTGCACCGTGGATAATATTCAGTTGTTCAGATTTACGTGAACCCTAGAGGCGCCAATACTTGCCACACTACTGCTAACCCGGTGACTAGTATCATACACTCATGAAAGGGGATATCCTATTTCTATGTGTTCTCCAGAACAGCACACACAGAAAAATGAGGAGAAATAAAAGTATTTCTCCTCGTTGTGCCTGGAATCTCACATATCTCCAGGTTTACGAAACCTTCTAAATCTGGAAATGCCCTTTCAAGCAGAGTAACGTGGGAAGGGGGCCTTATTTACAAGGCCTGAAAAGCCATGTGGCTTGACGTGGGCTTGTTAATATGTCCAGGCACACTGCACCACCGGTGTGTCCAAAAAAGTGACCTACTGGTGGCGCAGTGGGCTTGTAAATAAGCCTCTATCATTTTTAATAAGCACTTCTCAGTGCATTGCTATAATGTGACATATTCATGTCAAAGCTTCTACATGTTAAAGATTTTTGTTGTAATATTTACATAACAAACATGTTCAGGGCTGGGCTCGTGCACGGACTTTAAGAACCAAGCTAGCCCCTTGGCTAGGTTCTGGTTTGACTCTCCCACTTAATATGTTGGCTCACCCACCTTTAACTTAAATAGTCGAAAGAGAAGGGTCTGTGTTGCCTGACGTTAGAGTTTCTGGCATTAACATTTACTAATACGAGTTATCTTCTCATTATTTTATTATAATTTTACACTATTCCTTCCTAAGAATATAAAGACACACCATGTTTGTGTTGTGAGAGGGAACTTTATTACCGCTAGTCTGCAAATAGATCGATGTCTGTGCTTTACTGATATGAAGGCTGCCTAAACTTTGGTTTATTACACTGAAGGGTGATACATTTCTTGGGACCTAATGCCTCTGTGAAGCTTCTCCTCTGTTATATTATGATAAATTGTAAAGCAAGCAGATGCTGGTTGGATTTTTTAAAACCTTAGGAGCTTCGTAAATATACCTCCCCAGTGCTGCGCTGTCCATTATCTAGTGCTGAATGGACGTCCAACGGTCGCACGCAGCACTGGGGAGGTAGTGCCCGTGACGACCGTTGGCCGACGGCAGCACTTAAAGGGTTAAACATTTACTTGCTGATTTGTATACATATATACCATGTTGAAAAAAAACATCTAGCTGGTGTCATTCTTAAAATGTTGTAATCTGTAAAGCTGTTGAAGTTTGTTTCTCCACATGCAAGTGGTGTGCAGCTCTGACAATACTCACCTTATGCTCAAGTTAAAACAGAATGGGCCCGATTCACAGAATGAACTTAAGACTCAATCCTAAACGTACTACTATTTTGGTATTCACAGAATGCCCTTACTACTTTTGGCATTCACAGAATGAACTTACTACTTTTGGTATTCACAGAAGTTAGGATTTTGTCTTAAGTCTGTCTTAAGTCTGTCTTAAGTCTGTCTTAAGTTTGTCTTAAGACAAACTTAAGACAAAATCCTAACTTCTGTGAATACCAAAAGTAGTAAGTTCATTCTGTGAATGCCAAAAGTAGTAAATGCATTCTGTGAATGCCAAAAGTAGTAAGTTCATTCTGTGAATGCCAAAAGTAGTAAGTTCATTCTGTGAATGCCAAAAGTAGTAAGTGCATTCTGTGAATACCAAAATAGTAGTAAGTTTAGGATTGAGTCTTAAGTTCATTCTGTGAATCGGACCCTATGTTCCAAAGAGCTCAATTGGTTGTAACTTGCCCACTGTTGTTTTGCAGACTACTGATCTGGAGTTACTTAAGAAATGTCTTCTCTTCACAGAGTTGGTAACACTTAAAGTCTTTGCTTCTCCACTCACAGTGCACGGGTACCACACCTGTATGGGCCTGGGTAAATGATTTCACTCCAAGCAGTTGAAATGAAATCTCACCAAATCACATGCCTTGTCCTCTCCATGCAATGCTGTTTCCCTACATGAGATTTGTGCTAGATTGGTACTTCTAATATCTTACCCGGGATGCCCTCGAGAAACATCCTCTGTCCAAATCAGTGTTTCTCGCAGCAGTAAACACTGGAGCTGTCTCTAAGCTTGACAAAGAATATACCTGACCTAGAAACTTCCTCACCTTGAAAAACAAACTACAACCAAATCTCTTCCTGCCATTCACTGGATGGCAATGCTCAAGTAGACTAATCTCCATCTCCTTGTTAAATGAAGTGTCACTGATTTTTTTAAGGTAGCTCAGCCTCTCCATCCTCAATTCAGTGTCTTGGTTTCCTGCCCCAGCTACAGGAATGGAGGCAATGCACTTCCACTGTCTGGAAAGCTGTTCTCACCTCCATCCTATGCAATGCCAAACCAGGGGCATCCAAATGCTTTCCTTTCATACTTAGGCAAAGCATTTATTAGGCAAATTCTAAGAGTAAACATCAGAAGACATGGCTCCCGCATTTATAGATTCTCCTTTCTATGGTTGCATTATTCACCCTGTATATTCACTCATGTTGCTTTGACATTGAGGATATTGCATCATTCTACGGTAACCTAAAGTGCTCAATAGTTCCTTATAAATGCTTCCAGCTATTACTTTACGCTTCCAAGTCCTCATGTGATCAGCTGTCCAGGCTGAAGCAGCGGTCAAGCAATAGCCTAGAAGTGGACATACTGTTCGCCTGATTCTAGGGCCTGGCCAAGGTTCCCAATATAGAACCATATCACATGCAAATAATGATGTTTTGTTTTACCATTTGGTATGGTCAGAGTGCATATTATGTAAAACATCTACTCTGTGTGCCTAAAACCCTCCCTGAAAATGTTGACCTTGATTTACAACTTAAAACTTCCAATTGTCACATCTCTTCTTTTTTCTTTGAATGACCATGGCATTCCTGTCCATCCCCTGCATGTCTTCCCTCTGAATCATGTACATGTTTGCCTCAATCACTTACTGTATTTGTGCAAATTGCCCAACCTCATCTCAAAGCTTGAAACCAGTCATTCTTTGTAAATCAGACCGTGCAAACTAGCAATACCTAATGTGCTCTAGCTCATCTACTGTGCGCATTGACCATCTGCATGAACTCATATACCCCCCTTACTAAAGATAATACCTAACTGATACTAATTTTAATCCACCTCAAAGACACTAGAGTGGACATGGAGACATGGATTGGTCTCCTTGAGAAAATGAGACTAAACCCATTATAAAAATAACCATTGGATTAATGACTTACCTTGGTTCCTGAGCAAAGTACTGATTGGCATAAGTCACTTCAACACCTTGTTAGGGCTAATAAGCACAATATAGATTTAATTGCAATACAGTACTCAATAAATAATCCGTTAACTTTCCGTAGTGTCCACTCCTGATTCTTCTATCCCCTATCAGCATATCAATAGATGTCAGCTGAAGAGCCAAGAGTCAGACAAGGGGTCATCCCGGAGGTGTCCTCTTGGTTTAAAGGGTGAGTGATCTCACGTCTGGCAAATTCCACTGATTTTGGTAGCACACTTACTATGCTAGTGAGTTGTCACATGTCTTTGACGCACATGGCCTTGACTGCAGTGCACAGAGACTATTCACTGTCGCACACAGGGAAAAAGAATTAGAGGGAACATTGGCCCCTACTACCAGGGCCTGTAAATTAAATGCTACTTGTGGGTCTGTAGCACTAATTGTGCAGCGCATTTAAGTAGCCCTTTAGGCATGTCTCAGATCTACCATTGCAGAGCCTGTGTGTGCAGTTTTAAACTGCCATTTTGACGTGGCAAGTTAAACCTCTTGCCAGGCCTAAACCTTCCTGTTTATTACATTCACGTCACCCCTAAGGCACGCCGTAGACAGCCAGGGGAGCAGAGTGCAGTGTATTTAAAATGCAGGACATATAGTTTTAGGTTCAGCATGTACTGGTAGTGAAAAACTATTTAAATTCATTATTCACTACTGCAAGGCCTATATCTCCCATGGGATAACATTGGGATTACCTTATTACATTTTATAAGCATAATCTCCAAATGGGAAGTTTTCAATTGTTCATGTTTGGTGTTCCTGGATACCTAATGTATTGTGAAGTCAAATTTTAAATTAAAATTGGGAAATTCCACTTTTAGAAAGTTGACTTTTTCTTACCTTTGTCGTTTGGTGCCTGTAGCCTGTAGATGTTTATCCCTACTTCAAAGGCCCAATTGTGTATAAAAGAGGGACATCAGACACCACCACTTCAGTACACTGCTGACCCTGAGGATACTGTCCCAGGAAGAAGGCCTGTTGTAGCTGCTGAAGGACTACCACACTGCTGGAGTGCTGTTCTGCAAGAATTGTTGGCCTGCTATGTTGACCCCTGCCCTCCTTGCCTCGCTGAGAAGGACTGGACCTTCGTTACTTGAACCCAGAACCCAGAGTGACTGCAACGGCTAGCTAGCTGGCCTCTTGATATGAAGCCTAAGGGACATTACAGGCTACCATCTGTGAGTCTACCCTGCCAAGTGGTGCAATCCCAGTCCTGGACCCTTGGAAGTGGGCTAAGGCTTCTCACAGCTCATCAGATCTGACGCCTCGCCTCTGCTGTGCGCCACATCCTTGATGCTCGGACTTCACCTTCCATGATCCGTTGAGGTGTTCCTCGACAAGGACACAACAGGACCTCGAACTACAGCCTCACTGCATCTCAGAACTGATGAATCGTTTGGACTATGCTACGCTTCTTTGCCTCAAATTCATGCAACGCTCTGCAACTAGGATTTAAGGTACTTTGTTCAGCGGTCTTAACCTGGTCCCTGTAATCGTCCCGTGCTCCATCGTGGTTGGCCTGAACTTGTAACTTTGTCCCTGACAGGTGAGACTAGATTTCCCTTGTTGCCTCTGTGTGCTTTTTTGGCACTATTTTACCCTAAAACTTTAAAATCAATATCTCCATTTTACCTGGCTAGATTTTTGTCATTTTGGTCTTGGTTTTATTTCCCATTAAAATCTGCTCTATTTTTCTAACCTGGTGGAGGGTCTTTTGTGTGGTGTTTCCACTGTTTTTACTGTTTGAAGTGTTGCACAAATACTTTACACATTTCCTCTAAGTTTAGAGGGGTTGCTATGTGCCAAGCTAGCAGAGAGTGAGCACTGATTAATTTAAGGTTTGCATGCCTCTTACCCTGACCAGGACTGTGGTTGCTGCTTGACCAGTCAAGTAGTAACCCAGTTTCTAACAAGAGAGGTCTGCAGCTCTTGAACCTAACAACATAACCAATGTCTGTCTCTGGAAAACAGAGAAATTCCCACTCCTGATCTTAAATATATAACCGCAGTCTTTCTCCGGCAATCAGAGAACTCTGCAGCTCTTGAACCTAACAATATCCGCTCAGTCTGTCTACAGGACTCAGAGAGCTCTGCAGCCTGTCTCTGGGAATCAGAGCTCTTGAACCTAACAATATCGCTGCAGTCGGTGTCTGGGATCCATAAAACACCTCCCTATGATTCTGAGATACACTGTGATCTGATTATGAGGCATTACACAGCCTGTAGTCGGTCTTTGAAAGACAGATAACTCCGAAGTCTGCCTGTGGGCTGTAGCCCTGCAGTCGGTCTCTGCAACACAGATCACACTTTAATCTGACCATGGAATGCAGAACAGGTCTGTATCTAGGGAATACAGCATGACAAACTGCAAACTGTTCAACATGCAGTCTTTCTCTTGGTAGGATGACCAGGCATCTCGGATTTGCATAGACATTTATGCTTTTTCACTAGCTGTCCCAGTAGATTTTGGCAATCTCAGGCCCCAGTCACAGGTCCCGGTTTTCAGTGAGGGTCTACTGCAAACACTGCAGGCACGTTTTATATGTTACAAAGCAGTACTAGTTAGCAACTGTTTAAATAACATGTTTGATACTGGGTTTTAAAACTGACTTTTTATGTATTTCCTCAGTGTCTCCTTTGTCTTTCTATATTGATGTGCGCTGTCATTCTGTGCCCCTCGGGTGATGTTGAATTAGTCTTTCTTTTTTGTGGGAAATGTCCCAGTTATTAGCTTTCAAATTCTACCAACAGTTGACCAAAATCCACAAGCAAAGTTGACTGGCAATGACACCAACCAATGGTAAGCAATGGAAAGTCTCTAAGCCCACTGATAGATAACAAAATGTCTCGCAAGAGACAGCTGCCTTAGGTGAGACCTAAAACAGCTGTCAGCAGCTGCTTCTCTGCATTGAGCGCAGCCGCTTAATATATTGGCTGCTCTATAGATACTTGGCCGCTTCAATTCATGCTTTTGGCTAAGTGATGCAGTGACGTAACATAGGTCCCTGCAGCCCCTGTGATTGAGGGGGGGAGGGGGGTGGGTGGACTCTATGGGACCCTTACAGCACAGCAGCTTGGCCTGAGAGTTCCGGACTGACTCCATAGGGGGCCCTTCCATGTTCTATACAGGCCCCCCTCCAAGTTTCCCTTCCATGTTCTATACAGGCCCCCCTCCAAGTTTTGTTATGCCACTGAAATGAGGGGGAGCTTCCGGTGGCCGACCATTGCCTCCTCCTAGCCCCGCCCATCATTCAACTCTTCGTGCTCAATCAATTGATGCTTTTGAGCCTGTTTCTGAAGCGCGCGTCTCCACCGCACGGGTCACTCGTCTGCTTGTGCCTGTCAGAATCTATTTGTCGTACAACAATCAATGCATTTTCTGTTTGTCTTCTCAGATGTGATGAAGCAGCCGAAGAAGGGATTTCGGTTACTAGGAAACACCGGCTTCAAAGATCAGCAATGGAGGACTTTCTGTGACGGAGACTTGCAGTCCAGCGCATAAACGCAAATGAAGGTAGAGGTGGGCGAGCCTAAACATCTACAGTGAGAGACAAGCCAGGGCCAGCCCATGGCCTGGCTCCAATCTTAGAGCCCTTGCACGAGCCGAGCCCTAATAATGTTTACTATGTGAATCACCCAAGAAATTATAAAGTCGCTTTAAAATTAAAAAAAAGTATATTTCTTTAGCATGTGAAGCTTTGACATTAATACATCACATCATGGCCCTGCACTGAGAAGTACTTATTAGAAGTAATGAACAAAAAAGGGTTTTGATACAATAAAATATTTGCCTAAGATCACACAATTTAAGTAGTGAAGCCACGATTTATCCAGGGATTTCTGGCCTCAATGTGCACAAATCCGCCGGGAAATTGGTATCTTGTTTTCTCTCCGTATGTTAAAGCTTTGTTTTTTGGTCTTTGTTCATTTTTTAAGTAACATGTACTCAACCCAAAGGCTAAATTGGAGCGCTTTAGATGAGCACCATTTACATTGCACATAGTCACAGTCATTGCTTATAGGCATAGGGCATTTAAGCAATTTGCGCAGAAATTCAGGATTTTGAGCGGCCGCTGAGACTCAAACCTGGGTCCTCAGTTCCAAAGTTGGCACCACTGGCCGTAATGCCACATCGTGGGTAGAGGGAAGGTGGCAGGCAGAAGCAACATGAAGACTCCAGTTTTTTATGGGTTCAAAGTTCCAACAGTTCTAAAGTTCTTAAGCTGAGCCAGAGCGAGGCTTCCTGCTCGAGCTTGGCTTGAGCTTTCAGTGGCTCGCCCACCTCCAAAGGAAAGTGTAGTCAAGGGAGCAGAACTTGTTACTTGCGCGCAGGTGACTGAAAAAAAATTATTGTCACAGCCATCTAGTCTGTCTGATTGGCTGATTTTTGAAGATCATACATAGCCTGTGGCTTTAAGTGTGGTGATCCCTTAACTCTTACTGTTTGTTTGTCTTAAGTTTTTGGAAATTTTCTTTCTTTACTCTCCACCACTATTACATATGTCTCATTTGCACCTTAAAAATACAAAAAAATGGTATGGTCTTAAAATGTACATTTTTAAGACCATACCATTTCAAAATGGCAATTTCTGGCCAACGTGCACTCTGTAAATAATGAATAGATTAAATACAATCAAGATTGGTTATTGTGGGTGCCTTCTTGTGTTTTGAAGAACTGTGGCATCATTATTATTCAAGGGCTTAAGTGAGGATCTCTGGAAATATATTTGAGAAGAAATGTTGATGTGTAAGTGTGATGGGTATGCCAAGGCGTTGGTCCTATGCTCACTGTGCACCAGCAGTATTTCACTGACGAGACCATAATACGCTGCAACCAAGTACTTAATTTGAGCTGTTGTTTCCTGGTGGGGGCCACCAGCACTTATTTTTATGCATCAGATATTTAGCGAGTGCAAAAGAAAGAAAAACACACAGATGAGAAAGGAGGAGGATGAGAAAGACGGCAAAACTGTCACAAAGGGAAAAGCAGGAAACCGTAAATGCGAGAAAAGGGGTCAGGGAGTGTATGGTAGTGGATTAAAGACTATCAGCCTTACTATTCGACACACCAACATTTGATTGTACCTAACTCCCGCTCTGAGCAGAGCTCCGGGCACCGGCACTCTTTCTTTCACATATTAAGCACTGCTTCAACCAGACTGTCTTCCTGTTCACAGGGGACAAGGCCTGGAAGTTCAGGCTGGAATGTTCCTATTGGAGAAGGACCAAGGCTAAATTGCATGGAGCTGGTTTCTTTCTAAGGTGGCATGGTGGACGAAAAAAATGAAGGACTAAAATACGAACCGGGGTAATTACCAGTCTTTGAGAGTGATTCAAGCATTCCACCCATCACTTTGCTGTAATCATCATTGAATTCCTGGCAACTCAACAGCGATAAGCAACAGGGATGAATTAAAGTGCTGCGCCAGAAAGTGTTTTGGACTTCTCGGACAGTAGGTTTAAAGCCAACAAAAGGTCATACTCAGTTTTGAATTTCTAACTGATTTGCTACTATTCTCTTCCCCATTCTTTCCCTCTTTTCTGGTTTTCTTTCATGTTCGGGGTCAAAGTCTGATGATCAAAAATAAGTCCCAGGCCCAAAAAATGAATGCGGATGTCTACCACCGTCAAGTACAAGCACAAATATAGCAGTGCTCATGGTGTCATGAATGAATGAATGAATGAAAGAGTTTATATAGCGCTCAGTTACTCCAAAAGGAGTGTCCCCGCGCTGCAGAATCACATAGCTGGTAGCCCCAAGATGGTTTTACTTCCAAAGAGCCAGGTTTTCAACAATTTTTTAAAACTCAGCAGATCTCTCACATGTCTCATGGGCAGCAGAAGTTTGTTCCATGCCTGTGCCCCCAAGAGGTTGAAGGATTTGCCACTCTTGGTGCCAGGCGAACCTTCGGGACACAGGCAAGCGCCCCGCTGTTGATTTAAGTGCTTTAGTCGGAGTGTACTTACCAGCACGTCTTGTAAGGTAGTTGGGCCCTTTGCCATGAAGAGCCTTACAGTACTTTTTTAAGGTCTTAAACTGTATCTGCTCCCTAACTGGGAGCCAATGTAATGCTTTAAGATGCAGCGTCATATGGGCACTCGGTTTTATGTGAAGAATCGCCCTGGCTGCAGCAATCTGCACCACCTGAAGACGTTGCAGGAGGGAGTCTGACACACCACATAAAGGGCATTCCCATAATCCAGTCTTGATGTAATCAATGCCTGGATCACGGTTCTCCTACAGTCTAGCGGGAGAAGTGGAAGAAACTTTCTCACCATCCGTAACAATCCAATACAGGTCCCAAGTAGAGCCTGAACTTGGGAACGCATAGTAAGAGCATCATCAATACGAATTCCCAAGTTTCTGACTATAGCTTGAGCCACACTGGGAGGAGAAATTCCTCCGGCCACCATTGACTCCAGTCCTGTACTGTAGGTAGGCCGAAGAAAACTATTTCGGACTTGTCAGAATTGCACTTCAGCTGGTTTTCCTCCAACCATCTGAAGACGACGGTGAGGAAAGATCTAATCATGCCCCCATCAAATTCATTACCTCTGTTGCAAGAGAAAACCAGCTGAGTATCATCAGCATATGAGGCTTAACGCCTTTTAATGCCATAATCATACACTCTAGGTGTGTCCAAGCCTATGCCTTTGTTGACTGACGGCATGCTATATTACCAGGATAATTACTCATAAGCTTAATTAGTTCCATTTGGATTTAATATTAATAAATGTATCATGTATCATGAAACTTAGCTGTGCATCTGGGTTCCTTTACCTACCTTGACAAGCTCTGGTTAAATTCACTCCCTGGTGTTCTTGAAAGCACACATCAACATAGCTATGTGTTTCCCTGGCACGAACATAAAATCTCACTTGTGCTGTTTCTGACAGTGCCCTATCTAGGGCTGTGGTGTTCTGTGTTTGAGGTAAGACTGCCCTGCTGCCTGCCCATCACTGCTGCTGTGAAATTCTGTCCTCTCCTTGAGGGAAGCTTGCTCTGGTGCTGTTAGTGCTTTTCCAGTTCTATGTTTGAGGGAAGGTTTGACAGTAGCTGCCATGGCTATGGCTCTTCTTTGTGTGTAAGGGAGCCCTGCACTCCTCCTCTCCAGTGCTGTATCTCTTGTGGGTGTGAGAGAAGTTGCCTCCCAATGCTGCATCTTTTTTGTGGACGAGGAGAGCTTATATTCCTGGTGCACATCTCTGTTCTGTGCGAGCAATGCCTGCATTGCTGCTGCCGAGGCAGAACATATCCAGTGGACATGAATGATGTTTTCCTTCTCATTGCCCTTGATTTACATGTCCTGGTCATGTGAGTATATGTGCAAGTCCTGTCTATATGTTTGATCTTACTCTTTTATGTAACTTACAAGCGGACATATTTTTTTGCCCAGTGGATATAAGAACTGTGGTATGCTGGAGGAGCTTCATGTATTTTTGCTTTGCCACCCAGTTAGAACACATGGCCATGCTCGCCAGAGGGTTTACACAAAATATATCCGCAAACTTAGGGCCTGATTGGTTCCTATTCAACAAATGTTTTTTACTAGTAGTATATTTATGACTGTGGAGTCTCTGTACACAGAAAGATAGCCAGACCTATCTTTTTATGTGCGGAGTCTCTGCAGTTGTAAATATACTACTCGTAAAATACCTTTGTGAAAAGCAAAAAATCCTAAACTTACACAAAGGTATAAATTCACCTTTGTGAATTAGGCCCAGAGTGAGAATATCTTCTGTTCCTTCAGACTATGGACAAACTTACTTGTTTCCTTACTGAGGATGCAACGATTACACACAAGACAGAGTTTCATCTCCATGTTGCATTTGGGGACATGCCCTTCTCTTTGTAGCTTGCCCTTAAGGAGGCATGTGGCCCGTCTTGGAAGGTTTAGAACAATCAAAGTAAGCTTCTTCTGGAGAACAGTGGACAGCCCAATACTGGTTTTCCTGCTTTGAGATCATTGCCTAAAGATCTGTCCAAAGAAAGATGATCCCTGCTTGGGATGTTGTTATGGTGATGCTGTATTATTACCACAACAGATGACTTGCCCATTACTCTCCTAATGTCCACAAGAACAACTTAGACAAATGTCAGTCCAAGACATGCTGTGTTGCTGTTCTTTCCTTCTCCTATGACTTGGGCCAAACAAGGGCGTCTGGAAGAGTGCTGCTTGAGTGCCTGCTCCAAAGAGTATGAGCTTTACAAGCTGGAGAGGAAAGGTACTGCATACCCTAAACCCATAACCAAGATTGAGCTGTCTGGCTCTACACGGGGGTGACACAAGGAACCAAGGCTACCATGGAGCTAGGAGCGTCAACAGGTACATACATACCTATGACTGACTTGAGAAATCTCCTTTATCTGAGTGTTAAGAATGGGACAATCAGGGCACTACACCTGGCGCTGAGCCTGCATTGCTGTCTACCACCCATTATTTAATTGGCCTCCATATTCTCCTATTAGAAGCCTGGGAAGGTATCACAGGTTATCCCCTTCACTATAGTTCTTAGAATAATGCCCTGGTGTCCCGTTACGGTTGAGGACACATTATTGTAAGGGCTCATCGCTCCTTGTATGAATATTGACTTTCAGAACACTTAGAGGTGCATCAATCCATTTTAAACTATACAAGCAAAGGTATTACCACAGGTGTGCCAATGCCTAATTTACAAATGTAAACTACATGTTTAATTCAGAAAACATGAACTTACACATATAACTGGATTTACTCAAACCTGGAATTACACCAGTATAGTGCAATATTGTAATATGATGTGACTACATTTCTCAAATGGCAATCAATCATCAGAGGTGGGGATGGCTCCCTATGTAGTTGAACACTATCAAACTAATGGTTTTGTGTGACATCTCTACACATTGAGCTACAGATAAAAGTGATGGGGTCAGCCATCTGCAAAGTACAGTGTTGTGTGTTTGCTTGTGTGTTTGATTGCTCAAATGTTTAAACCTCCCTCTCTCTCTCTCTCTCTCTCTCTCTCTCTCTCTCTCTCTCTCTCTCTCTCTCTATATATATATATATATATATATATATATATATATATATATATATTGTTATATTATAATTACCTACTGGCGGTCGCCAGTAGGTAGTTATAGTTAGGATCTATTTTCCATAGAAAATCCGCAACATTCTATTTGGAATAACTTTGGCGCCGGTTGATGAATCTTTGCGAAATTTCCCAAACTAATTATCAGCTCTGGTCCGCTCTTCTCCTGCAAGTTTTGGGATGATTCGTGTAGCAGGGGCAAAGAAAAAAGGGGGGTCCCAAAACATGTTTTCCCCATGCAATTTTTTATAGGACATTTCAACGTAGCTACGGCCCGAACTGCTGAACGGAATTGCACCAAATTTGGCAGAGAGGTAGCCCTTGGTTCAGACTCCTGCCTTTTGCTTAAACGGTGTAAATCTGTTCAGTAGTTCCTGAGAAAATTACAATTAAAAGTACATATATATCTATGGCCTCGGTGGATGCGCGGATTATAAGCGCACCGTCCCGATCACGCGCAGAATGGCTATCAAGTGGTTGTCAACATTCGAAACCAGGAAGTGTTGGTAGCCATTTTGTGCATCTGTAGAAGCGAGGTTGAAGAAGTCAGTGGAAAATATAATAAAAATAATAGCGGGGGCTCGCTGGGGCCTCCACAGTCCTGGGGCATCTGTTATGTTGAGAGAGGGGTACAGTAGGCTGTGAAAATAGGTCCTGGGGGTATTTGTTAAAAAAATATTAGCGGGGGTTCACTGGGTTCCCCACAGTCCCGGGGCTTCACTCCTGTTGGGAGGGGAGTGCAGTAGGCTGTGGAAATTATATCGGGAAAACAACAATGCAGCATATTGCGGCTTTTCTTTAATATAATGTAGAATAATGTTTATCTTTTAGGCAGTGATCACTTGTGTTACGGATAGAGTCACTTTGTTACAGGAAATGTATTAATATGTGGGAGGGCATGTTCTGTATGTGTGCGTGGAACAAAATTAACGTTTAATTGGCTGAGGTGTTCCAACAACAAGCTTAATGTTCATTGGGTGCGAACCATTGAAAGTAGAAGGGTTTCCTGCAATTCACTTCTGCTCCGGAGAGTAGCAAGGACATCTACATGTTGTAAGGAGGACCTTCCTGAGCTTTATGTTGGTTGGTTGCGAACTATTGAAAGTAGAAGTGTTGCCAGCCATTCACTTCCTCTCCGCGGGGTAGGAGGGACATCTGATTAGCTGACGTGCTCTAAGGAGGAGCTTCTACAGCTTAATGTTGATTGATTGCAAACTATTGAAAGTAGAAGTGTTGGCAGACATTCACTTCCGCTCTGCAGAGTAGGAGGGACATCTGTTTTGCTGACGTGTTCCAAGGAGGACTTTCCCAAGCTTAATGTTTGTTAATATTTATTTACTTTATTCGCATACTTTAAACCAATACATTTCTTTAAATTAAACATTTATTTTTAATTGTTTGGATTGTATTTACATTTTATTTATAATTCAACAATTTTCATATGAAAACATAATTTTTTTTGTTTTTAAATTCTTCTTATTATTAATAAAGAACAAACAGACAAGGCAATCAAAAGCAGTACAGTTGGATATGTGTTCAAGGAGGAAGGAAAGTGCATTACAGTATAATACAAAGAATCATTAGTGCAGGGGGGGGGAGGGGAGAAACCAGAGTAAAAAAACATAGAGGCTAAACAACACTAGGAATGTCGGGTCACTGGGAAAGAGAAACATCCGGAATATCTGCAAGGGGAGGTGTGCATATATCTCCACGGTAGGAGTTCCATTGACCCCAGATTTTACCCCACTTCTTAGGTCTGCCCCGCGCCACATACACCGTCTTCTCTCTAAACATACACCAGCCCATGTTCTCCTTCCATGCCGAGACCGTGGGCGGTCTCTGGGAACCCCACAACTGCGCAATGTCTCTCTTGGCAACCATATTCCCAAGGGTCGCTCACTGCGTCTGCGCGACATCATAGTCATTCGGTTCCCATACATTCAACAGACAACGCCTGGCTTCAGGCGACAGCGCGACACCCGTGACTTCCTCCATTACAGCAGGCACTCGATTCCAAAACACAACCACTTCCGGACACTCCCAAATTATATGGAGGAAAGTACCAATTAAACCACAACCACGCTTACACAACCCATCCACAGAATAACCCATACGAATCAGGCAAGAGCCAGTCACATAAATCCGATGCAGGATCTTAAGCTGGACGAGTCGGAGACGGGCCGGAATCGCGACCTCCTTAGGTGAGGATATCGCCGATTGCCAGTCCTCGTCATCCTACTCTAAACCGTCACTGGTCCAGACCTCCATGAGTTGCGCCAACAGGTCCGCTCGATCGTTGATCAATTTCTTATATATCAAAGAAATAGTGCTGTCGGACACATAGCCATCAAGCACCCGATCTTCAAGTGGGGATGATTCCGGGATGTCAATACCTTCAGGAAAAACCGAACTCAACGCGTGGTGAATCTGCGCATAACGGAAGAATTCCCTGTCACTCAGCTTATATTCTACCTTCAACGCCTCAAAAGTCTTAATCCTGCCCTTGACCCAGAGATCACTCACCCTACATATACCAATCATATCCCACTTCTCAAATCCTTTCGTCTTCCACAGGCTACCCAATCTTTCAGACGCATAGAGCGGAGTCGCCCGGGTCAGTCGATCCCTCCATCCCATTGCCGCATTCGCACAGTGCCACACTCGTACCGCTATCTTAGTGGGTCCCGAAAGTTTCCCTCCAGCAGATTTGGAGTAAAGCGCCCTGTTATAATCCCCACCCGGTAGCAACCACGTATCCATCTCGAACGCAGGATTTAACGCTGGACCATACATTCCATGATTGATCGCTCCCAGCTGAGAGGCTCAATAATATCGCCTGATATCCGGAAGTGCGATACCGCCGTCATACCAGGGAAGCGTCAGCTTGGCGAGGGCAATACGCGAAAGCCCATCCCATATCAACCGCCTCTGCAAACTCTCCACCTCCCGAAAATAGCTCACCGGAATTACATCAAACGTGTTCTGGAGCGCGTATAAAAACTGCGGCAAGGACATCATTTTGAAAAGAGCTGCACGCCCGGGGGGTGGGGGGGGATAGCGGCAACCTGCGCCAGCCCACAACATCAGATTTTAACCGTTGGAGCGGAGGAAGCAGATTACGATCGTAGCGAACCCCGGGGTCTAATGTTATAAAGACCCCCAGATACTTAAATCCCATATGCGTCACCTGGATGGGACACCCACGTGGTAAAGTAGGGATGTCACCCAAGAGCACATACATGCAGGACTTGGTCCAATTAATCACAAGGCCGGAGTTTCTTCCGAACGAGTTTAGCACATCAAACAATACAATCAACGACCTTCGAGGCGACGTGAGGTACAACAAAATGTCGTCTGCATAGAGCGATATGCGATCCTCAAATTCCGGGGTCCACTGAATACCCTTCATCGATGGCTCCCATCGCAGCCAGGCAGCTAGAGGTTCCAAGGCAAGGGCAAAAAGAAGCAGAGACAACGAGACATCCCTGCCGCGTACCCCTCCCAAGAACAAAGGACTTAGAAACCCGACCATTCACCACAATCTGCGCCAATGGTTCCTCATACAAAAGTTTCACCCAGCCAATGAAACCAGGACCAAAACCAAACTTCGTAAGAGCAGCCCAAAGGTACGGCCATTCCACTGTATCAAAGGCCATCGTAGCGTCCAAGGAAGCCAAGATGGCCGGCTCACTCAGTTACGCTGCTCTCACGAGAACGCCATGCAAGCGCCTCAAGTTCAGTGTTGTATTGCGATGTGGAATGAAACCGGATTGATCCGGATGAATCAAGTCACTGATTACCTTTATCAAGCGGTTTGCCAGCAAGTTTGCGAGGATCTTAGGTTCCGCATTCAGAAGCGAAATGGGCCTATAGGAGCACAGCGATCCCGCGGCTTCCCTTCCTTATGAATCACCACAATGGTCGCAAGATGCTGATCACGAGGAAGGGAGCAAATGTTTCACGATTCTAGGAACATATCACGAAGATACGGCCCCATTTTGTCAGGACGCAGCTTGTAAAGCTCGATGGGAAGACCATTAGGGCCCATAGCTTTTCCCGAACGGACAGAACGAATAGCGAGAGCCACCTCGTCAACTGAAAGTGCTGCTTCCATCAAGTCTCTATCTGAATCTGACAGACAAGGCAACGCAATGTCTCGCAACAGCAAATGGGAGTCTTACTCAGGTCTATCGGAGACTGGGGAATACACATCTCGAAAATGTTTAGCGAAACACTTGACAATCTCAACAGGGTCAGTCACTCGCACTCCATCAGTTCTCTCAATCACAGGAACCACACGACTCGCCCTCTCCTTTCTATCTAACCACGCAATCAGTTTCCCAGCCTTGTCCCCCACATCATACAGCCGTCCCTGCTGCTCTCTACGCATAACTTTAGCGGCGTCTGTTACCAACGCCCTATAATCAAGTTGTTTGAGACTGAGGACATGAACCTTGTCACGAGTAATACCCAGCTCCAAATCCCCTTCCAGCTCAGCTATTTCGGTCTCGAGGCGGACCACCGCCTCATTTTTGCTTTTCTTGGCACCAGCAATTAACGATAGTGCCTGTCCACTGATAACCATCTTAAATGCCTCCCACAGTGAAACAGAAGAGGACACCGACCCCTCATTACCAGGGATTAATCGGGGCCACTCGTCCCTCAGCACCCATCCTCGTGTCCATCAGGAGCCACAGTGGGAAGTGATCTGATATACCCCGAGCCAGAAGTCTAACTTCCCTAACTGACGAGGCCTGTGCTGCAGGCATCAAGACATAGTCTAGTCTGGAGTGACTACTGTGGGCACCTGAGTGGTGGTGTATTGTGCCTGTCCCGGATGCATCAACCTCCAACAGTCTACCAGTCCCAGCGTCTCCAGAAAGCCACTCAGCCAAGACTGTGATCTCGTGAGGTCCCTGGGGGGATACCGACTTCCCTACCGGAGACGACAGAATTGAAATCTCCACCCATCACCAGGATGCCATCCGGAAGCCCCAGACCTACCGGCCCCAAATCAGCAAAAGTCGTGGTTTGCAGACCAGGTGGGACATATACAGAAAGCAGTGAGACAGTCTTCCCCTCCCACCTACCAGTGAGAGCAGCATAGCGCCCCCTGTCGTCAAGGATTATGTCGTCTACCTCCAGGGGGAGAGAGTTCTTAACTAGAATACCCACCCTCCTAGAACCAGTAGTGAACCCAGAATTTACAGCAAGACGATATCCTCGCCGATTCATAGCGTAACAAGTGTTTCCGATCAAGTGTGTCTCTTGCAATAACACTACATCAGGGGAGAGGCGACTCAACAGTTGCAACACTACCCCACGTTTTATCCTATCCCCCAACCCGTTAACATTCCAACACAGTAGTTTCAACCCCCTACCCCCATCCCAGAAGTGGATGCAGAACCCACCCCATAGTGAACACAACACCCAGATCCAGAAGTAAAACAATACGTTGCCTTGAGAGAAAATGAAACACACCCAACCCCCCACCCCCACCCCACAACAGAAGCACGATACAACCCCGCCACCCTGCACCCGTGCGTTAGACTCAAAAGCCACCCCAACTTGCAGTGTGCCTGTCGCCCTAACATTAAACTAATCTACAAAAAGAAACCCGGAGGAGGAAAGAGTCCCACTTCCCCCGCCACCCCTGGGTGTCCCACCATAAGTCACGCAAATATAAAAGTCATCGATCCCCAGCTGTATGTTATGCACAATGTTTGGAAACCGGAAACCACTTCTCATTCTTGCTCCGACGGGCCGCCTTCAGCTCCACCAGATTGTTCCGTGCAATCACGCCGCGTAGGCAATGTATCAAGCCAGTCACTCACTCTCTCAGGGCGGTCAAAGAAAAACGTCCGATCCTCATATTCAACACGCAGCCGGGTTGGGAAAAGCATCGCGTATTTCAAATCCATGTCCCTCAGTCGTCGCTTCACCCCCTGAAACCCCATCCTTTGCTACTGAACGAACTGGGTGAAGTCCGGGTAGAAGCTCACCGTAGTGTTCTCGAACTTCATGGGGCCGCCCACCCGCGATGCCTGCAGGATAGCGTCTCTATCTCTGAAGTTGAAAATTCTGGCGATGATTGGCCGCGGAGGGGCACCCGGCTTCGGCTTCCCACCCGGCACTCTGTGCGCACGTTCCACCGCAAAGAATTTACTCAGGCCTCTGGGGGCGAGGTGATTTAGGATGAGGTCCTCCACAAGGAGATCTGCAGCGGGTTCTTCCGATTTTTCAGAGACCCCAATAATACGTACATTATTGCGTCTGGCCTGACTCTCAAAATCCTCCAGCCGACGAGCAAAGAGATCGTTGGAGGATCGTAAGTTGCGAACCTCCGTCTGTAGGTCGGACACATCAGTTGTGAGGATGTAGGTCTTCAAATCTAAGGATTTGACCTTCTCGTTAGTCTTTGATAAGTCCACTCTAATTAAATTGACGTCGATGGCCACAGTGTCAAGCTTAAGGGCAAGAGCCTCATATTGCTGGCCAATGGAAGTCTTCATACCAGCAATGGCGCCCATGACATCCTGTAGAGTTAAATTGGCCAACGCGGTAGGGCCTTCACTTGCCTCTTCCAGAGTCCTACTCGCGCCACCGGGGGACCCCTTGGGTTGGGCATAACGATCCATAACATTCGTTTGAATAGTACCCCCCCCCCCCCCGGTGAGTGGGTTGTTTTTTCGTTTCTCGCTATCGGGTCTGCCCGCCATATTGGGCATTGTGCCCCCGAGGGGCCTTTGAGACCTGGTAAAAATGGCTCCTCACGATTCACCCACCGGAATCTCTAAAAGCGAATTTCAGCAGTTATATCGCAGCAACCATAAACATGCAACCGTTGGCACACGATGAATTCACGGGGTCCGGCTGCACCTCAGGCTACCAGATCGGTCTTGAGATAGGATGAGGCCAAAGACCCAAAAACGAAACGGAAAGTCAACTCCAAGGCTGTGATCAGATCCCCGCAGGCCGTTGTTGTTCAACTACTGCCTGGGCACTTTAACAACTCGAGCCCCGGGTAACTCCATGGGGCGGGCCACAAAAGTTCAAAGTGTCGTAGTTGCGGTTCCCGGAGTCCAAATCAATTTCTGAAAGCAGCTATTATATCAGCTGGGTTGCGTCTTCAATAACCCGTCTTCGTAATCAGGATATGATTCAGGATAGATGCGGGAGGTGGCGAGGGTCTCGGGAGCCCTGTGCTCATGCGGCAATCTCGGGTGCGCGCGAAGCTTCTCCCCCCCCAGGCTTAATGTTGATTGGCTGTAAACCGTTGAAAGTAGAAGTATTGTCAGCAATTCCTTCCCTCTTCGTGGAGTATTAGGGACATTTCATTGGGTAACTTGTTCCAAGCTGGACCTTACGAAGCTTAATGTTCATTGGCTGTGAAGCATTAAAAGTAGAAGTGGTGGCAGTCATTCCTTCCTCCTGTGCGGAACAACATGGACATTTTATTGGCTAAAGGGTTCCGCGCACAAGTTTGCTCCTTATTGGGTGGGAGCAGTTCAGTGTTGTCAGTCATTTTGTGACACACTTCCAAAGGAGTATGGGAAAAGAAAGTAGTAGAGGGGAGGGTAGGAACACTATTAACTCTGTACAGTGGTCACAAGGTGGTGGACAGCGATTGTGTAGGTAAAACTTGTTTTTTTAATGTTTTAAGGGCTATTTATATAATTGCTGTGGGGTGTACAAATCATGGCAGAAAAATGACAGTGTCTTGCGGTGTTTTATTCATCAAGTTTGCGGATGGGATACTTCCCAGGAGCACTATTTACTGATAATGTGGTGTTTACTTTTCTGATGGGGAGGTGTGGTTGCACAGCAAAAATGTCAGTCTAGGTTTGAAACAGTTTTTATTTAGCAATAACAAATAAACTTTCTTCAGAAACTGACGCTGTATATATGAAAGGGGTGACAAATAGAAATGGAATTTCATAAAATATCAGTTAAGCGTGGCCATACCCTCCTTTTTTCTGCTATAGTTTGTAAAAGTGTTGCCCCATATTCTTGATAATGTAAGAGGGCATCAGTTACTTTTAGATTAAGTAGAATAGAAGTGCTACAACAAACACTCCCGCACTACATTATCTGAGGTCCGGAGAACAAGTAAAAAACAGTTAAATACAAGTGACTTCATATTACATAGAAATGTATGCATTATTATTTTTCAAATTTGTATTTTGTAGAATTCAGGAACATTCTGTAGTAGTGCTTAGAGGTCGCACACTATTCTGCTAACAAATCACATACTCACTTAAGAATATGTAGGATAGTACTATTATAATATACAGTACTGGTCCTATATATTCTATAGGGAGAAGGTGAAGAGGAACCGCAACTGAGAAGAATAGAAATTTGAATATAACATTCAGAAATGTAGGGGTTTATCAAATATTTAAAGTAACAAAGTATGTATGAAAGCTATATTTTTCTATTCTGCAATTTTGTAAAATATGCTCACTGAAAAAAATATCTGATCAAGTACGTTCTAATGTTTCGTAAGCTGTATTACAGATGGCGCCGAAAAATCTCCTTTTTCTCTTCTGTACCAATAGGACAATCTATTACAATATAACAAATGACACCATTGTTACAGTAAAAAGAAAAGGAAAATAAAGTTATCTATAGAGCAGAAAATCCATAACGAAATACTTTCGAGCAGTAATTATTTTCTGAGCTTCTTTTGTCCGGGACGTCGAAAAGTTTGATCTTTGTGGCAACGGGTCATAAACTCCTCTGAGATCATTATGACTGTGAAAATTATAATATACATTTTCACAGTATATGATCAAAAGGGGGGAACAGACTAAAAACCAGAAGCTGGTGACGTTGCTTATATATCTTTACTCTTTGTGCCGATGGGTCATGAACTCCACTGAGATCAGTATAACTGTTAATAATACATATTAACAGTATATGATTGCTAGGGGAAAACACACTAACAACTGGAAGGTGGTGACGTTGATTGTAAATGTTTAGGGTTTGCGCCAACAGGTCACCAACACCTCTGAAGAGAAGTACAGTGTCAATATTACGATCTAGAAAGTCACAATATATAATGTCATAAGTGATGTCATTTGAGATGTCATCAGTGATGTCATCAGTGATGTCACTGACCATGTCATGAATGATGTAATATGTGACATCTTCACCACTGGATTGCGGGGGCGAGAGTTAAAGTTAATACAACGAACTATAACGGAGACATTTCAATGGTTTTGTATGAGTGAAATGTCCAGCTAACTATAACACCCCTGAAACCTATGGTTTTTTCAATGAATATAATATATATATACACATATAACTCTGTACTTTGCAGATCTGTTGCCCCATAAGTAAAGATGCCACACACAAAATAATAACTTTGTTAGGGTTCTCCTACATAGAGAGGCACTCCTATCAATATATGTATGTATAGATGTATACATGCATACATACACAGTCATTTAAACATTTTAAGCGAACAACACTGCTGTGCAATGAAAAAGCATATGGACAATTTAACATGTGTAGCAAGGTGCAGTCTGTTTTCAGCTGTGGTGGTGGGTCTCTGGGGGGTCCAGCACAAGTAGATCTAGGGAGTGTCCCCCTTCTGGAAGCCCTATGGACATGTCTGTATGTGGGTTGTAAACGTCACGTCCGTAAGAGGAGGGAAGGAAGAGCGGGCCGACTGCAGGGCAGCTCGACCTTGTGCGTGAGAGACAGAAGGACCGCTCCTATTCTGAGCCTTGATCGGTGACAGCTGCAAACTGTGGAACAGATGCCGCCATTATACAGAGTGCCTTCGATGGCACTTCACTCTGTAATAGGCGCTTTCCCGCAGCTCCTTTCCCTAAACGCTCCGAAGAATGTAAATAAAGCGATGGGCGGAAGGACCTCGTCTTCCCTCCATTGCACGCAGGATGCCGCGTGAAGCCCAGGCGCAGTCCTGATTGGCCCTTTGCTAGAGAGACGCTCCTGGCTGATCTATGAAGGGAAAGTGTTATTAGTTGACTACATTTAGGCGAGATCAACTGTTTCAGGACAGTGGGGAACAAAGCAGGCTTGCCCTGGCTCAAGGCATCAAGGTCCGGAGGGTTAATCTGGCCAGGTGCCCGTGTGCCCAAATTACGAACAGAACGGTGTGTGGGAAAACAGAACATGGCACGAAGAGCCACCACTACAAAGAAAGAGCTTCTTCGCCTGCTGGACCTCCAGGCAGGAACATTACAGAGCTGGCCAGTGGAGCAGCGCAGGTTTGAACAATGCTCAGGAATCCCAGAGGTTGATGATTGACCCTCCACTCTTAAATTAACGAACTGGGGCCTTCCAGGAGATCATTAAGAAGAGGTCCCCTGGGGATGGGAGCTACAGTAGTGGCAGGAACCAGGAAGTGTACGGTGGTGGAAGAAAGACGCACCACTTGAGACCAAGACTAGGCAAACTTGGTATTCCTCAGCCTTGGCACACACTGATGCAGACTCTTTGTTTTGTTTTACAAATTAACCTCTGAACTGTCCAGAAGACCATTCCACTTTGGTTTGCTTTAGATGTAGGATATCGTCCCTGGAAAGGTCGCCAATGGAGAACCATGGACGCCAATTCACCGAAATGCCAGGGGTAGCAAGTTACATCATATGCCATTTGACTTTTACTTTCACGCACACGCAATAACATATACACACACTTTCTCTCACATAAACACACTCACTGCAAGAAAGCACACATCATACATTTAAAAGCATTTTTCACTGACCTCTGAAACCCATTAGGGTCATATTCCAGCTAATTGACATCCATTTTGTATGAAAGTAATAGTGAATGATATATTATTCACCATTAGTATCATAAACAAGCATTTGCAATGCAATAGGTCTCGCATTTGCGGGAGTTTAGGCTATTGGCATTGTAAATGACAATGCCTTTTATTTATTTATTTTGATAATTAACACATACATAAAAGGCATTGTCATGTACAATGCCAATAGCTCAACTCTTGTAAATGCGAGACCTATGCAAAGAAGTGACCATCATTGCCCCGGGCTGCTTAGAATGTGAAAGCGCGCATGGCGTGCTGAATGCTGCAGGAAAGCATGTCTGTGTGCAGTAGGAGAAACTCATTAAAGAAAATAGTGCTTACAGGCTAAATAAGACATACCGTGTTACAACAGAAGTAAAAGGGACAGTCCTCATGGGAGGTTACAAATGAAGACAAGGCGGTACTAAGGAGAGACTTACAAGCCTGTTAACAAATCAGAAGCCAGCATTTACGAACCACAATGACACAAGCCTATGACAAATATGGTCGGAGAGTGGGCGGGGGTTCTATTCCATACTCCATTACAGCATGCTGCAGAGCAGCGCATGCGCTGCCCAGACTAGACTTAAAAATGTCGTAAAAAAAACCAGGAAAGTGCAGCCCCTCCTATTACTGTTGTACTGTATGTTAACCAATTGATTACCTTGTAGAGCGCTATGCACAGTTTGATAGGGAGTGTCAAGAGTCAGATAACCTGTCAAAGGCATCTCTTATCTGCAGGTGATAGTAAATACATTCCTAACCTTGTATCTCTAAATCAGTGCACACATGCAATGGTTGGTATATTGCTATGTAATATAAAATAATATAATATAATATAATATAATATAATATAATATAATATAATATAATATAATATAATATACTTTGCAACATTTGTCTACAAATCATTGGTATCAGAATGATCAAAACTATTATAAACAATTCAGCAGATAATATGCATTTGAGGGTGAATTGTAAATAGGCCTGACTTTTTCATCACACATCTCTAACCTGTCAGTCCTTTCCCTACACTGAGTGCCCTAACATTGCCAACTATTCATCTTTTGTGGCTATATTGCTTTGTTAAAGCTAAAATATGCTCACTCATCTACAGTTTCCGTATATACTATATGGTATTATACGGTCAGTGGCTGGGAATCAGCCTTTCAGTATATTCCCTCAGCAACTGTCCCGTTTGTCTCACCCTGCACCGGTACCTTATATAACAGGGTAGAATTACTGATTGTTCATGCTCTGTGGTGCAGCAACAAAAAGTTCAGCGCTGCATTGCCCAAGGGGGAAACCACATTGCAGAGCCATATGAAGCCATATGAAGTAAGATTGGCCTATTAATTCTAGCTTTCCCAGCACAAGTGCTCCGGCAGACAGCCTTATGTGATGCACCGCCTTGCAGAGGTGAGTGTGCACCATTAGGAACAGGCTTTGTACTGGAAGCATTTCTTTCTAATGCAAGCTCTCATGTCCAGAGAAACATAGAACGAATCCACACACTGCACACTGGATTTGAACAGTGCATTTCAGCACACATGCAGGTCGCTTCAAGGGTTAGTGCCAGAAACAACTGCTGCAATGTGTGCTTTTGCGCACACTGCACCAGTTGTCCCGGGCACTGAACATGCAAATGCATTGCATATGTGCTGCAATGCAGAGCACAAATCCAGTGCGTGGATACATATAGTTTCTGGCACTGAAGGACCCTGCTTGTTGTGCGGATGTGTACATTGTGCAAGAACAGAATGGCTTCAGAGTCAGGGAAGCTAATGGCTGAATTGAGTTGACTCTGTCCATGCTGTTGGCTGAAGTGGTAGGTGGAAGTAACATCTGAATGACATTGCAGCAGGCCAATGGATGAAGAAGATGTGCCCCTTTAAGTATGTATATATATTTTGGGAAACATCCTTTACAACGCAACTTTTACCACGCAGTGCCTTTACGACGCAACTTTTACAACGCAAACCATTACAACGTATTGCGCTGGGGTGCGCTCTAGGATAGGGAATAGGTTTAATTTACTATCCAACACCTTCCCTACTATCCACGGGGACTGGAGTTGGAATAGCAAATTAAACTATTCACTATCCAGCGCCCCAAAGCACTATGCGTTGTAAAGGCATGCGTTGTAAAAACAGCGTTGTAAAGGCATGCGATGTAAAAGCATGCGTTGTAATGTCATACATCCATATATTTTTATTAAAAACAAAAAGTGCTTGGGTAACACAAGTCCTAAAAATATTTAATGGGAAGGTTCACTTGCTTTCCATTCCATTTTACACCGTCCTGGATTGATCCTGCCCTATCCCGAGCAAAAATGTGATACCCTTGAAGTAAAGCCCTGTAACTGTTATCTGTTGTCTTGTTATCAGCTACCCGACCACCCAAACAGGCAGACCCACAAATGCAGGCAAACATACGTCTTCTGTATGGTGTCCTTGACTAATCTGTGGAAACGTGGCTTGATCGTTCTCAAGTGTCCCTGGTGCATGTCACAATTCACAATACCAACACAGTCAAAAGAAATAAGAACTTGTTAATAATTGTGTGTTAATAATTTTATAAAGTGCTGCGTTCACCTAACGGGCACCTTGGTGCTTTTAAAACCATCATAGCCTCTCATAAATATTTCGACTTGAAGGCCAAAACCAATTGTAGATAATAAGAGAAACCTTTAGTAGGGTGAAAATGCAATCAAAATGTGATCAGTGGATCAAGTATTAATAACCCCCATAAAGCAGACCAGTGAAAATGTAGGGCAGGCCTAGCTGAATATTGTTTAAACAGATCATATGATAAATGGATACAAATATAAGTTTCACTTCAAGCCAGGTAATGAAGGATTAAATCTCTGGTGGTTGAGAATGTTGGAAGCAAATGCTCAGTGTAAGAGGGAAATTGTGGTAGAAGGCATAAAGGCACATCAAACTGGTTTGAAGTTGTAGATGTGCATGGGGTTCACTTTGTTGTTAGGGATGGGCGTAACTGGAGTGATTCTCTCTAGTGTAATTACTCGTAATTACTGCAAAATAACTTGTAATTATGTGTAATTGTGTGAGAAATGTAATCCAGCATTTAGTGCAATATTGTTAGTGGAAAATACACCCTCACGTCCCATATGGGCCCAAGGATGCCTTTGAGCTAAACGTATTAAACGCTACAGGACATGAACAGCAGTAGCCAGCAGATGCTCACTCTATCTCTCTCTTAGTTCATTGTTTCTGTGCTCCTGCTGTAGATCTTTTGCCCCAAATTACTCTTAATTATTCAAAGTGGTGTGATAACGTACATTTGCATCACAAGAGTAATGTGTAATTACTGAAATTGCTTTGATTACTCCGACGTAATTAAAATTTCACCCAGGCCCCGTTGTTGTGGGCAACTTGAGTCTGCCTCCTTACCCAGTTATCTGTTTTAAATTGTGGTGCCTGTAGTTTGAGCTACAGAGAAGTCCTCTGGTTCTCTGTTTGGTGAGGATGGTTTGACCTTGATAATTCTAGTCGGATACTGAAGGTTGAGTCCCCCTGAAGTATGTGCTAGTCTTTGAGCTGGTATGCATGCTGTTGTGGAGCCATTGAGCTAATTTCAAAGGTCCAAATTATCAACTCAACTCTGAAGCACCCCTCTGCAAGATGGTGTTAAGCTCAGGTGCAGTAGCTTGCCAAAAATATTTATATGTTCTTTCTGTTCTTTAGGTCATCCTTCACGGACATCTTCCCTCCATCTGTCTCCCCGCCGCAGACAAGCAGCTAGGCTTTCTCCTATGCTAAAAGGCCAGCAGAAAAAGAGACCTAAATGAGAGGCAGGGCTGGGCCAGTTAAGTCCAAATCCCCCATTTACTTCATGCAGTCAGTGGCAACATCTAATAAAATGTAGTGCATCCAGCAAGGTGCTGATTCCTGGGTCCCAGAGGGTTAAAGTCGGGGGGTTTGTTGTGCACAACCTTGACAAACAGTTCTTGAGGACAGAGAATCTCTCTCCTCTTTACTCTTCTAAGTCCCAAAATAATTTTCTATAAGTGTGAGTCTAGCTGAGTTATTCGAAATGTTCAAACGTCTACCATTTAAACTAGGCTACTCTGAAACCAATTAAAAAAATCCAACCCAAACCTCACTTTCGTTTACTGCAAAACTATATGTACAGCACATGTCCAACATGATTGGCAAAGGTTCCTTAGATCAGAGCTCTTTGCAGGTCCCACCTTCCTCCATCCTTGACCCATGGAGAACAGGGAATCTGCATTCTTCCTGCCAATACCTGTCCGGCTTAAGCATGAATCTAATGCCTCCCTAAGGCCCTTCCTGAACTCCATGTGCAATGACTGCAAACTCTTTCATGTTTCTCTTGAGAATTGATCCTATAAATCAACATTATTCTACCAGATACCTCACATAACTATTGACTTTCATTTTCTATCATTAAAGTCATTTGATATTAACATTTCAGCATGAATGTGTTGAGATATTCAGAGCTGTGAGATGAATTACTAAGATGTCAGCATGGAACTTTAGGCTGTCTCCTGCACATAAAGGCTGCATTAGCACTAGCTTGATGTTAGTAGTGGTGGTCTACTTGGAGGAACCTTACAGATATTTTTCTCGTGTAAAAGTGCTTCATGTAATTTGATCACCAATAAGGGATTACATTTATGCACAACTGAGAGGATGGTATTCATGGAGGAGTTTGAGGAAGCACACAGTAATTATATACATGGAAACGCAATGGGAATGGAATTGTAGAAAGGATACACAGGCTTGTTAAAGATGCGAATGAAAGGTCAACGGAGATAGTCCATTGAGTGTAAGCTGGCAGAGATAGCTGTATATGGACATTTTAAACTAGAGGATGGGGACAAACAGTATGGACACAGAGATGGTTCTCGATTAAGGGGCTTATTACAATGTCATGAATGCGGGTCAGAACGAACTTCGGTCGGCAGTCCTGACCACTTCATTTTGATGCGACTGCACATGATGGGGTGGCAAGTTCCCTTTTCTGTATGGGAGCTTGTGCTGTTGTCAGAAACCAGCCGCAGCACAAGATCCTATACAGAAAAGGGAGTTTGTGTGTTCATCCCTGCACCACATGGCAGGCACCCCACGGTGCCTGCCACACTGTGCTGGGATCAACAGGGGGCACCACAGGTGCCTCTTTAGCCCCTAACTGGAGGCCGATGACTAGGGCCCCCCAAAGTCGCTTTCCGACAGGGTTTCCATGTCAGAAAACCCTGAATGGAAACCCTGCCAGAAACCAACATCGTAATCCAGACGGCATAAAACGATGTCCATATGGACTATGTGCCGGTTCCAACTGGCAGACGAGTTCCTTGAGCTCATCGGAAGCCAGCCGGAATGTCCGTCCGGTTTCAAAACTAACAGCCTCCATTGTAATGAGGCTGTTGGAATTGAAACCGACGATCTCGGTCGGAAAGCCTCTGACCTAAGGTCGAAGGCTTTCCAACCAAGATCGTAATAGGCCCCTAGGTTAGTATATTTGGAGTTAGAGGAGATTCGGAGGATAACAGCGTTGAGAAATGTGTGCATGGGGAGAAGGATCCAGTGGGAATGGAAACAATATCATTTCAGTGAAGGTGGAGGAGGAAAGAAGATCACCTGTGTAATCAATATGCCTGTGTTGTACAAGTCATGTAATAACCTTAGTGACAGTATTTAATTCATATTTATATTTACAAGGGGACAAGCCTATTTAAGATGTTTTATCTGGTTGAAATTCATTGGTGTTGTAGTGGGTAGGTCATGTTGGTATCATAGTGGGCGGATCATTGTAAAATGGGTGGAGGCAGTTATGACCTTGAGCATGGACGGCTCCTCCATAATGGCAGAGGAGCGTCGCCCCACTGAGTCAGTCAGGGGAAAATAAAATGATAATATAACAATATAATCATTTTGTTTCCAATGACAGATTGAGCCAGGGAGTCTTGGACTGGGTGGGGCAGGGCTAGGCATGGCAGGGATGAGGGGGTAGTGTAGACTGTACATTGCGTACATCGGTTTTCCTGGCTGTCTTAGGCCGGCCAAACAGACATGTGCACTTAGCTTTCTCCAACCTGGCTGTGTTGCACAGCCGGGTTGTGGAAATGCCACAGGCACTATGGCACTGTTCTGAGTGGAAAACAAGGCCACTCAGACCAATCCTGGCACTGCTCAGATTCTATGAGAGCAGCATCTGGATTGGGTGGGGAGCCTGTGCTGGTGTCCCAGAGGCTGCTGGGACACCATCAGGAGTGAAGAGGAGCACCGATGTGTGGACAACAGGACAGGTAAGTTAAAAAAAAAAAGTATATCTCCCTTATCTCCCCCCCCCTCCCTCCACTGGAGTTTTGTGGCGGCACCCACTGACCTCGAGAAGGTTACATTGAGTTTGCCAAGGTACTTCTTAAAGTGTTTTATTTTCTACACCTGGCTCATCTTGTCTTTCCACCACTTTCCTGGCCGACAGGTTCCCATCAATTTATAGATGGGTTTTCATCACCACACTACAGTCACAGAAGGGTGCATTTAGATTACTTTATAAAAATAAATAATCTAAAACATAGTCACAAAAATAGTAAAAAGTATACTCAAAGCAAAGATCAGGCTTTGAATTTAGAGGCAATATCGGTTTTATTTGTAACCACAAGGCTATAGTCAAGCAACAGACCTCAGAGATGGGCCCCTCAATTGACAGATGTTGCTCTACACAGTGTGAAAAGAGATACTAAAAATAGAAGATCTGGTGTGGAATATGATCCACGATAAAATTTTACTTGACACATGTTTACATATATGTATTATGTATGGTAAAAGCACCTATGTCATATATTGTAACATAAAGGGATATTGTTGATATTGTTGAAGGTAAAGCTCCATATTAAATGTTTAGTTCCTCACTTCTCCTGATAAAAGACCGCTTCCAGTTGCAGGTATGTGGAATAGTTTTAGAATGTGTACTATAACAATAAACACATCAACATGTACCTGGTTATTTGTGTGCATATATCTTCATACTGTTAATGTAAGTCACTATCAAAGCCGAGTTCCTGGTTTCATACATGCAGGTAGCTAGGTACCTATTCTCCAGGAGGGAACTTCAGCAGATCACTACAAAATACCATAACTGGCTCTTAATTAGGTAACACTTTGGATATTAATATAGCAGGAACATATTCCCCAATGACAGTGGGACACTGTACATAGGTCTGATCTATTAAGATCACTGCATGAGCTTTACAGAGTCCCGCGTGTAGACTCACATAAAGATGGGCATTTGCATGAAGCATTGGTGGTGGCACAGAGATGCTGATAACAGCAGAGGGGGGACAGCAGCATCAACGCATTCTGTTGCAATGAGTTAAAATGGGTACAGCACATTTATGTTTAGAGTGCCAGAGGTGAGGGAGCCAATCTAAGGTGGGGTGAAGTCAATGGTGAAGTCAAGGGTAAAGGCAATGGAGGCTTGTTTCCTTGTTTTTTTGTTGCTAATTTGCCTTTGGTACTTCTAGGATTAGTTGATTGGAACTGTCTGTGGTGCAAAGGACAACTTTCCTGCTAGGTAGCCATGTTTGCAATCTGAAACAGTCTAGACGACTAAGCATGAGAGTGATGTGATCCTGTTTTTGAGGTGTGGCGTGACAACCAACTGTCTGCAAGATCTACTGTTACCAGTTCTTTATAATATGTATAGAGCAGGCTTTGGCTCTGCTCATAGGAGGATTTCTCTCTCACTTCATGTATTGGCTGTTTGGTATATCATTCCGCCTCTTTTGAAGTCTTTGCAATGCAATGTATGAGGGACTGTTTAACATCTCAAAAGTACATTGAATCTTCACATATTATTGTGTACAGAAAGCGATATTTTTGTTTTGTGTTTTTTTCACTGCCTCAGGCTTTCACTTTAATAACTTAGTCAGGACTCAAAGTGCCAGCCAGTTGTATTGACTTTGCCAGTGCTTGTCTTCCTCAGTGACAGAGTAATCAGCCGCTTCGAAGATGGCTTTGAATGGCATGACTGGGGTATCTAGGACACAGTTAAGCAGGGTGTTGCCTGCCCCAGTCTGGACAGGTGCTTGCACAGTAGCGCAAACGGTAATGGGTGGGGTAAACTCTTTGATATGGACATTTATGTTGATAGAGTCAGTCAGTCAAATCACGTTATTCAATACTTAACTTATTAACCTCTTTCGCGCTGATGACGGAACCGCTCTGTCATCAGCCGCGGTAGCGCTGTGCTGATGACGTACCGGTTCCGTCATGGCCCGCTCGACGTGCCTGCACGGGGCTGATTTCACGCCTGCGTGGCGCGTTCTTTTGAGCGGGCGGGGCCATGACGGAACCGCTCCGTCATGAGCACAGCTCAACCGAGGCTGGTGACGGAGCGGTTCCGTCACCAGCATGGGTGCGCCGCCCGCCCCCCCTGCCCCCTTAGCGGATTAGCCGCTGCATCGAAGGTGTTAAGATCATAAAAGTACAAAAAGCACAATATAAAATATACATTCCAAAGAATACAAAATTTTTGATTCAAATGGTAACAGTGGTTTGTTTAAAACAATGGATTTAAAAACAAGATTAAGTTCGTAATTCATAGGATGAAGTGGTCCAGCCCCCTAGTCCTCCATGAGAGGAGAAGATTTGATGCCACAGTAAAACATACTAATTCATTAGATAATAATTGCAAACATTACAGGGCCGGGTGGCGCTGATTAAAATGGTATTTGCGCATAAGCGGCCATATAAGTCTTTTGCGGTGCATATTATATAATTTACAGAAAAATAGAATATGTAAATTTGATTGCGGGGAGGAGCCATCGCACGGACAGCGTGGAAGATCCGTTACAGAGTAAATACAAGCTGGAAAAAAAAGCATACAAGGAACGAGGTTCAAACTAAACCTTACTAGGATAAATCAATGGCGTAAGTTGGTCACAAAAGATAGGTATCGCGGGGTGCCTTCCTGTTCAATTGGGCTCTCTAAATATCATTTTACGAGCGCTTTCGGACAATTCTATTTAGATCGCTCCAGCGCCCTTTGATTAAAAAATGATCTGTCAATTTCTTTTTTTTATACTGTGATACAGGTAGAAGGAGATGTAAATAATCGGCCTAGACTGAGAGAGGTGTGTTTTTAATACATAGTAACCATGGAATCTTTAGCATGTGTTCCAAAGTGAGGCAATCTTCTATTTGTCTCTGAATAAGGTTTACTGTTGTTCTTCTCCAGATGGAATGATACAGCAATATGGGTGCCAGCCTAATTTTGTCATCGATATAAGGGACATCCAGCTCAGTGTGGCATAAAAAGTTGGAACAACTCGCTGGGAGGCCAATGAGTCTTTTCCAAAAATAATTTTCAATAGTCTGGAGAGAATGGGCATTGGTGTAACCCCAAATTCCTGCCCCTTAAGTTGCCACTGATACTGCTTTAGCAGAATAAACCTTTTTGATCGTCTCAAGGGGCTTTGCACCCAATTTCTTTGTGAAGGAATTAAGTGCTATAATACTTTTTTCCAGTGCTAGGCCTCTTGTTATGATCATGTTGGACCAGGATAGTTGTATCTCAAAGGTTATTCCGAGTTACGCAAAGGTGTCAGTGTGGACCAGTTCACGTCCTTCTATATAAAAATGTAGAGGCCTCTTCTCTCTACGTCCAGTTATAAGAACCAGGTATTTTGCCTCATTTGTTTTTACATCTAATCTTCTCATGTAGTTTACATAAATCCCTTATAATTGTTGTAGCGCTCGGTCAGTACGAGCAATTAAGACAGCATCGTCTGATTATGGGAGAATTGGGGTGCGTACATTCTTAATCAATGCGACGTCCGGGGTGGAGTTCAGCAGGGTGCTTCTACCCCATTCGTGTGGATAGAAAAAAGCAATGGGGCCAGAACACTCACCTGACGGACTCCCCTCAAGACTGGGACTGACCTGGAGCACTCGACCTGATTTCCATAACGCACAATTGCCGATGCTGAAGAATAAAGCTGTCTATAAAGGTGGTTATTGCATAATCAATACCCATTTCTGCCATTATTTCCTAAAGATGGCGATGGGTTACGCAGTCGAATGCTGCTGAGAGGTCCATGAATGCCAAATATAATTTCTCCCACTTTGCTTTAGTGTACTTAGCCAATTGTAGGGTCAGGTTGAGGCTTTGATCCTGGGTGCCACTCCCCTTTTTGAACCCGTATTGTAGCGGGATCAAGATGTTATTGCCAGTGGCCCATTCCTCTTATCTATTAAGTAAGACACAACCCATCAATTTGGCCTTGCTATCTAGTAAGGAGATAGGACAATAGTTTTAAGCTGGGCTTTGTCTCCTTTTTTATGAATTGGGATTATGATAGAGCTTTTCCACAAAAAAAGGTGGACCCACTGCGGCTATTACGTTAAAACATTAGTGAGCACCGGCTCCCACAGGACAGGATGTTCCAGAAAGAGGTCTACTGGAGTGCCATCTGGCCCAGGTGCTCTATTAGTAGAGGACTGTGAGTGGGCCAGTCTGATTTCCTTCAAGTTGAAACACAAGGGCAGATTTGCGGGAGAGCTATTTGGTAACAACTGGCTGACCCCCTTTTCTCTATGGGAGGTAAAAATAGAGGAAAAATGTGCGATCCAAGAATCCTCGTCCATTTGGCACGCGGTGCTCGGATCTTCCACAGGTTTCAGGAATGGGGAATTAATGAATCTTCAAAAATCCAGTTAGTTTTTTGAGAGAGCCGCTTGATAAAGTTTCTCCCAAGCGTCTTCCTTGAGAGTGTTGGTTCTTTGCTACCTAGCCTCTGAGTAACGAAGCCGTAGGGTCTTAACCAGTGATGTGTCCCTTGGGGTAGATCTAAGTGCTAGATACAAGTTAGAAAGGATCTATTTTAAAATGATTCAATTTTTCTTTGTTATCACAGGATTAATATGTCTTATCTGTCCCGGTGGAGTACCTCCCCATACCAGGTTAGCAGTTATGGTGTGATGGTCAATGAAGGCGTAATTGCAATGTTAGGAATAGATTTACACAAAGACGTGGACACCAGTAGATAATCCAAGGTTGAACCCTGGCTGGTCAATCCAAAGGTGTATATTAATAGACCAGAGCCGGGGTCAATTGGATTAATAATTTCCAAGTTATTAATAAAAAAATAGTCTATTCAGATCATCGCCATAGGCATTGTGTTCACAATGGGGAATGGGATCACCTGAATTGTTAGACAAGCCACATGCTGTTTTATTTGGTAAAGTACAGCAATGTGCTTTAAAATCACCCACCCATAGGATTTTTGAAGGCTGCTTGAGACTCTTGAAAAAGGTATTAACATCTCTATCCAGCATATCCGCAATCTCTTTTATATTCGCATTAAAATTGTTATTATAATAGTTAATTAAAATAATAATGCCACCATTTGGTTCTTTTAGATGAGGAAAGTGATAACAGGAAGAAGCATTAGAAAATGATATGACTGCTAAATTTAAGGTGTTTTTAGCAGCGTTAAAATGCCTCCCTTTGCACAACCAGAAACAGAAGGACAGGCTGGAATATAGAAGGAGTGATAGCCATCTAAATAAATTGGTCCTGTTTCCCATGTTTCCTGGAGGCAGATCAGGTCATGTTTATTAATAATTGCTAACCAATCTGAGTTAGACACTTTGGACTTTAGTCCAGCAATATTCCAGGAGACTAGTTTGACATGGTCACTGGGAGTAGGTGTATAGTTAGCAAGTGCCACCTGAATATTAGATGAATCAAGCCCCAGGTCCCTAGAACTTTGAGATAAATTATTAGAAGACCCGTCCCCCCCCCTGTCAATCACACCCATCAAGGTCTGTTAGAGCGCTAAAACGGTTGTTAACGGAGAGGTGTGTAATACGGCTACCCGAGGCTTGGTAGGAAGGCTCCTGATAGTTTTTGGTAGGTACGTTTAAAAGGCTTTGGGCCCTACTGTAGAAAAAGCCATGGAGTAGTGCAAACATCTGAGTTTGCTGTGTAGCTGTGCCATGTAAGCGGCAAAACAATTTCTGAACCAGATGGTATGAATTAAAGTTAACAACCACACCGTCACCCTGGAAAGTTTTCTTAGAATTCCCTACCCATAGAGTCTTTGAATGAGAGGCTTGAGTGAATGTTGAGTCCAGGAAATGGTGTTGGAAGAGTGAAGGAGAGAATCTGACAAGTTGCACTGTGTAGGCCAGTTATTGATGAATGACTTAATTGTTTAAGAAACAACTGCTCTTGACACTCTGCTACATTGCTGATGTATTAGGTTTTGCCTGCACATCGCTTGCGCTTTGCTTGATAAATCTATTGTTTTTAATATAAACTTAAAAGGGGCTTACCTCCTGCTCCCTCTTTTTCCTGGCTTGTCATTGGCTCCTGTGTGTGCCAGATACTTTCCCTCCATTTCTATTGGCTGTAGCATGTTTTCCTGCATTTACCAGTACTTGTTTCTCATCTAGTTCTGTTTTCAGTTTCCCATAGTCAAAATACTGTTATCATCAGCTCTGGGGGAACTATTTTTTCATAAAGTTTTCACTCTTTTGCTATTTTGTCTTGCAGCAGATTGATATAGCAACTGAGAGATTAAGTGATTTGTCCAGATTAAGAGAATCACAGTCTGAGACTTGAACCGGGATTGCCAGCTCTCGAGACAGCAGCTCTGGCCGCGGTGTCACATCCTCTCCACTCCCCTGCTCTTACCAGGGAGCTCTTTCCTTAATCCCAGACGATGATTGATAAAACCAGCTTTTTATTCACCACATAGGCGAAACTGATGCATTACCAATGCTTGTTTTATACACTTTTCTCCCTATGCAAGCCAATGGAAAAGTGGGCGTGTGATAGAAACTTGTTTATTTTAATGAAACTAGCTAATGAGCGAGAGGCAGGATTTCCTCATGATGGAATGCAAGAAGGTCTTGATACATAGGCAAAAAGAACTATTGAATGACAGAATGCAGAACAATGTCATGCATTCACCCCAGTACAGAGATCTGGGCCTAAATGCATCTTTTTTTGCTCACCATGCCATTCCAGTTTGGACCCAGCCATATGCAAATCAGTCTTGACCCTGCTCCCAATGGGAACAGTCCAGCCCGAACTGCCAGGCCAGGTCCTCCCTGGACTGGAAACAAGCATCCTAGGACGGGTTTCGGGGTTTTACCCCACTTCAGCCAGGATAGCTTGATACATAAACAGAACGATGAGCTTATTGAAATTCATGCTCATTATTGCGAAGGTTCAAAGACACTCCATCCTTAGCACAAGATGCAGGGAAAAAGAGCAATTGTAGTTTTAAATACAATTCTCTAAGGCCTTAGCAAAAAAAAATGCCTCTTAACCAACATTTTAAGGCTAAAGTGTGCTACAAGTTAATACACGATTTAAATTACGATGCAGTGGTGCAATATATTAGTGCACTTTAAGGCACGCCTATGTAACAAAGCACTCATGATAATACATTGGTATTAAGGGATAAAATACATGATTTTGTTTTCTCAGTGGAATCCCAATTTAGCTAATTCGAGCAGAGTGATTATTCAATGTTGTTATTGCAACTGATTATTGCTGTCGCAGCTATACAACCAAAAGGAAACAAGAAACGGGGTTATGCTGAGTGATTTAAAGCTTACCTGTATAATGTGGGGGATGAACTCCATTAAGTTGTTTGACATCAGGTTTGATCAAGTTCAGTGCCATCATAGAGTATGGGCCAACTTATGGTACAGCTACCTGTAACTTTTCATATGTGACTGCAGGTGCACAAGCAAACACTCACGCACATGAATACACGTCCAAACACGCATTTTACACATTATTTTCATGATAAACTCTTGGGCTTGATTAACAAAGGCAAATCTAAAATGTAGATTTACCCACATATAGATTTTCTACTGCACCTAGTAGTAACTTTAGCATTGTTCACTGTCCACCATTTCTGAAAAACTTTATATGTCTGCACCCCTTTAAGTCAGGGTGTGCAGCCTAATACCTCATAAATGACAGCTGTAAAGTTACTGCTAGAAACTTTATGACTGTATTTTATGTTAGAGAACATCTCCACCACTGCGGTGGTGCTTCATCAGTGACTCTGGGGGACCTCTATTCTGACCCTTTGGACATGTTGCGCATTGCTAAAGTCAAAGGAATAGATGGATGTAGGAGGATGGTGTTGTGCCAAAATAATGACTCTGAACGACAATAACATGGCTAATTTCCGGTTTCTGTGTGCATTTCCTGTGTGTTGGGGTAGGTGGAGATGTCTGCGGACTAGAGGTTTCCACCCTGCATGCGGAAGGTGAAGAGACTGCATGCAGAGGAGAGCCTGCTACACATTCAAACAACTGAAAACAATATAGCTATAATAATTAATACAAACGCAAGGAGATGATGGACGGAGCGTTGAACCTTTTCAGACACTCACTCCAGTCACAGATCAGGGTTGAATCCATTTTAGGAGCATAATTATCGCTGGCCGTTGATAATATGCCCCCAAGTTCTTTAGCTCACTTCCCCACCCCAGTTCAGAACCAGGCATATGCAAACCAGTCTTGACCCTGTGCCTCATGGGAATAATCCAGCCCGAACTGCCAAGCCAGGTCTTCCCTGGACTGGAAACAAGCATTCTGGGACCAGTTTCGGGGTAACACCCCTCATCAGCCAGGCTTTCTTGAATCCAGTGGCAAAGTGAGCAAGAGACCCACGTCTGGGCATACCCTACCAACTTAGGACGATCAAAGTAAACACCAGGAGATGATGGACAGAGTGCTCAACCGTTTCAGACACTCACCCGCAGTGACCATAATTAATATACTGGAAGACATTTGGGACATTAAAATATACACTACATAATATTGTAAAACGTTTTTAATATATATTGAGGCATACAATGCCAGTGATTTAACTTGAGTGTTTAAAATGAAAATTGGAAGATTGACTGTGAAAGTCAAGTGCCCTATGAAATAGAGCACAGCATGTTTGATTGTGTTACTTTATTAGTAAAGCCGTGTTGTCTCACGATGGAATGTATGGATGCAGTATTATTTCATCATTCATCATTGGCTAGACCCTGTCCATCCATAACAATTCAGCAACCAAACTATCAGCTCAAGTAACAAATGTGTTTACTAGTCAATTCTGCACCCATGTGCCCCCATCTCCATACTGTGCCCCACCCTGAGGACCTGGAAGCTGCTGTAGGTCATGAGAAATGACTATTTGTAAAAATCATTGCATGTACATGGTTATGTTGCTCAAAACACAACAGGCTACTGCAATCTTGCACACAACATTTGAGGAGTGCCACAGCACCCCCGTACTGTCAAGACATTTGAATTGAGACTGAAAGATACAAAACATGCATTGATTGAAGGCTTCAGTATGTGTCTTTGCCCTATTCTACCTCTGTTTATGTTGTGTGGTTCGACCCCTGAAGGGTGTGAGGGGGAGAGCGTGCATTGCCTCAATAAGTGACATGCTTTTAAATGTGTTTCTATTTCCCATGTACTGCATCATGCTTACATACATGCACTGACTGTAATAGCAACGTGTATCTATGGCGCTATAGTGTGTACAAAGTATATTTGCAACCCCGTCTCCCTGAAGCACTTGTTACCCCAGTGTGAGATGTTATTACTTACCTATGAGCTACATGTCATCAAAATCCCCAGCAACCAACAGATGTTTAAAAGGTGATTGACAGAAGATGTAGCTGTCATTTGTGCTTCCAGAAAGGCAATGAACACATCAGTGAAGCATCTTCTTGTATTTATTACCCACCAGAGCATCTAGTTAAACAGAGAAGTGTGTATGGTTTCTATAACCTGCTTAGAAGCTGCGGGCCCGATTCACAGAATTAATTTAAGACTCAATCCTAAACTTACTACTAGTTTGGTATTCACAGAATGCACTTACTACTTTTGGTATTCACAGAGTGAACTTACTACTTTTGGTATTCACAGAAGTTAGGAATTTGTCTTAATTCTGTCTTAAGTCTGTCTTAAGTTTCTCTTAAGTCTGTCTTAAGTCTGTCTTAAGACTAATTTAAGACAAAATCCTAACTTCCGTGAATACCAAAAGTAGTAAGTGTATTCTGTGAATACCAAAATAGTAGTAAGTTTAGGATTGAGTCTTAAGTTCATTCTGTGAATCGGGCCCTGCGTTTCTTAAAAGCTGGAAACACTGAGTGCCAGCTCTATCATTACTTATATAAAGGGCACCGAAAAAGGCTGCATGGGTAAGAACATTGCACTGCCAGAGCATTATGTTACAAGGCCAACTCAGCCTCCATCCTTTTGAGGTCCATACAATGAGGTACAATTAAATTGGGTCACAGTGGCTGCTCTTGTTTCCTGGACATAGAAACAGCCAAGTGCAGTATGACATGCTCTGTTAAACAAGCTTTACCAATATAATACATGTGAGCCTTCAATCTCAGTATAAAAACATGTCTCTAGTTTTTATTTTCACAGTCGAGTTATGACATCTCAAATAAGAAATTTACATAGCTGCTCAAATGTAGTAAGTTATTACAGTTGAGTCGTGTTGTCATAATGTCTCCGGCCACAGCCAGAACAATGGTGAAAGGCCAACTAAATAGTATGATCTATTTTGTTTTATCTAAAATGAGTCATGATCAGTACAAGGAAAACTTATGGCAACATGTTTATTTTTTGCACATTGTAGTTCATTACATGAAAGAATCTCTGCATGTCATGATTCATTTAAACCTACAGCCTTTTTTAATCTGAAGTCCAGTAAACTCATTCTAATATGTTTTTGTAACAAATTACTAACTGTTTTGGTGTTGTTAGATATTGGGGTCTCTAATTGACAGCAGTATGCACATTTGTCTAAGTATGGACCCTTCCTTCTAGTCAGGGTACAGGAGTTGCACACTTAGCTAACCCCTGCTCTCCATCTTGTTAGCTTGGCACGAGAAGACAGGCTTATCCCAAAGGCAATGTGTAACGTATTTGTACCCAAACACACAGTAAGACAGTGAAAACACTATAAATGGACACTACTCTAGTTTAGAAAAATAAAGTATCTTTATCAAAAGTAAACAAGACCAAAACAACAAAAATCCAACATACATTTATTAAGATATCACTTTAAAACAGTTACTTCAAAAATAGCACTTGTAGAAACAAATAGCTCCACCTGGGGCTATAAGTATGGTGCCGACCACGAGGTGCGCGGAGTGAAGCACAGAGTCACATTGACCACCAAACAACAGAACCTTAGAAAGTCAACAGAAGATGCACAGCAATGTGGAGGTGAGGCGTCGGTGCTGAGGCAAAGCCTGCTCCTTTATGCCACGGGTGAGGCGAGGTGTTGAGTCTGTGAGGAGGTGAGGTGTCAAGTCCAGGATAGGAAAGTTAGGCAGCATCGGCGGTGAGGCGTCGGTTTGTGAGGTGATGCGGCGTTGAAGAGTTTGTGATGTCATTCTTGTAGGTTATCGGTTCCGCGATTATGTGGTGTTGGCACTGACAGTGTCAGTGTGAGCGCTGGTGTCGGGAAGGCTGATAACTGCAGGCATCGGAGTTGTAGTGCAGGCTGCGTAGTGCCTCGTGCACTTCACAAGGGCGGCCACCAGCCTCGGTGCAGGTCGCGGTGTCACTGGTGGCATCAGAGTTGTTTGTCTTGCTTTGCAGCACCAACCACAAGATTGTCAGGGCCCTAGGACTAGAATTAGTGCCCTTTTGAATACAGGTGTCCACACAGGAGGCCAGGTGCTGGTCTGTGGGTGCAGGTGAGGACTCTGTGTCTCTGAGACTTCAGAACAGGACGCAAGCATACACAGGCCCTTGGAGATTCTTCTTCAAGCAGGTTCACATCAAAGTTCCAGTCTTTGTCCTCTCTTTGGCAGAAGTAGCAACTGCTGGCAAATCCAACAAAGCAATACCGCAAAGGAGCAGTCCTCCTCCTTACAACTCTACAGCTCTACTCCTCGGCAGAGGTTCCTCTTGAGTCCAGAAATTATCTAATTCTCTGAGGTTTAAGTGCCAGTACTTCTACTCCATTTTCTCCTTGTTCTCTTTGTGGCAAGGGTCTCTGAGCCCAGTCCAAACCAGTGATTTCCTCTCTGATGCAGCATGAACACAGGAGGTGAAGACAGCATTGTGCAAAGGAGACAGTCTATTCATGTGTAGGTGAAACTCCTCCCACCAATCTAAATACACCACTCTAAATGCAGCCAAGGTATATTCAGCCAAGCTATGGGTCACACAGGAAAGGCAGGACACACCTCAACCACCCTTTGCGGCTTTCGACAGTGAATGCACATCTTCAGCTCCTGTCCCTCCAAACCCAGACAGTCAATAGACAAACATCAGGGGCACACAGGATGGTTAAAGAAGAAAGTGCCTGCTTTTAAAAGTGGCCTTTTCAACACAAAATTTAAAAACCAACTCCCTAAAAAGATGTGTTATTAAATTCGAAGTTCAGAAAGCATAAACTCCATTTCTCCATCTTCTCCCAATGCAAAGTTATACTTGTAAGATGTTACAAAGTGATTCCCATGTTAGCCTAGAGGACAGATAGCTTTTCAAAAGTGAAAAACTAAATTGGCAGTATTTCACTATCAGGACATGTAAAACACACCAATATGTGTCCTACCTTTCACATACACTGCACCCTGCCCACTGGATGCCTTGGGACTACCTGAGGGGTGCTTTACATGTAAGAAAAGAGATGGTTGGGTCTTGCAAGTGGTTGCACTTGCCAGGGCAACATTGCAGTTGACAACTGCATGCACAAACATTTCAGTGGTAGGGCTGAGACACATTTACAGGGCTACTCTTGTGGGTGGCACAATCAGTGCTGCAAGCCCACTAGTAGCATTTAATTTACAGACCCTAGCTCACATTGTGGCCTTTACTAGGGACTTACCCGTAAATCAAATATGCCAATCATGGGTATCCAATCATAATAACAATTTATAGAGGGAGCACTTGACTGATCATTAATGGCAAAGTGCCCAAAGCATCTAAGTCAGCAAATACATAATCCAGCATACCACCAAAAATATTGGAGGTAGAGGCAAAAAGTCAGGGAAAACCACTTCACGGATGCCAAGCCTAACAGGTGTTTATAATTTTGCACTACAGATTATACTTTTCTTCATCATGTCTTCTCCCTTACTGTCTCTTTCCTTTGCAGGACCAAGACACCAAGGATTTAAGCAGTTTATTGGATGAGTGATAATGTGACTACATATTATAAGGAATAAATTACCCTCTGACTTACTTTAAAAGGATGAGTTGATAAAGGAACTCTACGCAGTCACAGAATTCCTCAGTGACTTGCAATATCCTTATAAGGTGTAGCAGGGGATGCTTTATTCTATAATTTGATTGTTATTATTATCATTAGTAAGGTTATTATTATAATTAGAATTGTAATTAATATTATGACCATTATTATTATTATAAGAAATGGTGCTATAGGTTGACTGGAGTGTGAGAGTCAGGCAGCAACTACAATCCTTGTCAGGGTGAGGCACAAGCCAACCTTAAATTAACCTGTGCTCAACCCTCCGGAAGCTTGGCACAGATCTTTCAGGCTTAACTTAGAGGAGATGCGAAAGTATTTTTGCAAGTGAAAAATGCCAAACAAAAAGGATCCCGCACCAGATTTGGAAAAATAGAGCATATTTTAATCAATAAAACAAGACCAAAACATCAGAAATGTAATCAGTAGAACTGTAGATATGTGAGTTAAATGATTTCAGTGAAAATAGCGTCAAAAGCACAAAGCGCCAACTCTGGATATCTGGTCGTACCGGACTGGGACAAAGTTACAAGCTCAGGTCGACCGTGATGGAGGGCGGACCAGCTACAGGGACTCAGTTAGGCCTGCTGAACAAAGTACCTTTAAATCCTTATTTGTGGAGCACAGCGAGGGTTCACGTCAAAGATCTGTCATGCATTCGAGGTGATGCGTCAGTACAGAGATGCAGCAAGGCTGCAATGTGAGGGTCTGCGCCATCGCTGAGGATCCCGTCGACAAAGGTTATGATGTGAAGTCCACTGTTGAGAATGCGTCATGCGTCAGGGCACTGCATTGGTTCTGAGGAGCTGCGAGGCTGCGATGCAGAGTCCGGCATCACCTTCAAGACAGCTATTGATGAAGCATGTGAGGGCCTGTTCTGAGGATGTGTTGTACAGTGGCAGATCTGAATAGGCTGTGAAGGCGATGTGGATCTTTACGACGGTAAAGACCCTCGCAGCAGCAACAATGCATTGTTTCTGCTCAGGGTTGCGCCATGTAGCAAAGGAGGTATGTTGGTTCCGCTGGGTCCACGGAGGCTGGCATTGCACCTTAGGCCCATTTCCAAAGGTCGAGGACTGAGATGGGACTACTTTGCACAAATGACAGAGTCCAGGTGCTGGGGTCGAGGTTGTTAGAGCCTTCTGTCCCTGAGGCTGTAGTCAGGCAGTCCGCCTACTAGCCCTTGGAATCACTCTGGTGGTCCTGGAATCAACAGAGGTAGGGCCAGTCAATGTTACCCAGGCAAAAGGGCAGCAGGTCAGCATAGTGGGCAGCAGTCCTTCATAGCAGCATTTCAGCCGAGCAGCAGTGCTTCTTCCTTGCAGGATATCCACAGGTCTAGAAGTGCACTGAAGAGATTGTGTCTGAAGTCCAATATTTATAACTGTGCATTCCTTTGTAGTGGGGAAAGCTTCTAGAGGTTTCCCTTTAAAGTCTCGAGGCATCCTTTCTTCCCTATCCTGGCTCCTGAATAACTACAGAGGGTATGCAACCCTTTGTGTGGAGTCAGGACACAACCTATTTAAGTGTAAGTAGGACTGTACACAGCTCCACCCTCTCACCCTTCTAGTGATGGCCCATTCAGGCACACCTAAGCTCTCTATTGTGTGTGACTGCCTAGGAGGAATACACATAGCCCAACTGTCCACTACACTCAGTCATGTGACCCCGAGAAAAGGCAACAGGCACTAAATGGCTAAAGCATGAAAATGCAAACTTTCTAAAAGGGGCATTTTCAGAATTGTAAATAAAAATCGGAATTATGGCTTATTAAATGCAATAAGGTAACTCCGATATTATCTTATGGGAGAGGTAGGCTTTGCTGTAGTGAAAAACGAATGTAAGGGTTTTTCACTACCAGTACATGTAAAACTTACATTTATATGTCCTACTTTTTAAACATTATACCCTGCCCTCTGGGCTAGCCAGGGTCTACCCTATGGGTGACATATGTATTAACAAGCATTGGCATAATCAATAGGGCTCGCTTTTGGGACCTTATAAGTATTTAGTTATGTAGCACAATTTAGTGATTAACCATGCAACAACATTAACTGTTGCATGGTTAAACACTTATAAGGCCCCAAAGGCGAGACCTCTTGGCTATGCCAATGCTTGTTCAATATGATATACAAGCCATGGTTGCAGGTTATTTATCTTATGCAACTAACAACCATTGACACAGCCAATAGTCCTGACTTGTAGGTATGATGTGACTTCGTGTATCATATATCTGGATGCAATGACTGAAACAACAAAATACAAGTCGGGCAGCACACTGTGCTTAACAGAGATTTTTTGCTTACGTGTTTTTAAGCCACGCTCTTAATTACATTGACCACGCCCCTTTGAGAGACCCCCCAGTTTTTTCATCCCACTTAAAGCTTGGTGTAGAGGATGAAGAGGGCAGGGCGAGGTGGGCAGAGGCCGATAAATGAACACAAGGCAACAGAAGAACAGAAAGAAAGGCAAATGTGGAAAGTGAAATGGACAGAGAGACACAGAGGGAAGGGAGGAACATTAAGAAAGACAAGGGTAGAGAAAGATGGACGGGTGGGTAAGATGGAGCGGGGATAGGTATGTAAATGGGAGCACAATGGAGAAGAAGAAAGGAGAACTTGAGGTGCTGATTCGCAAAGAAAGGTCATACATTTGCATCCACCGACCTACTGCTAGGGTGCAAGTCATTATATGACTTTTGAGAGCTAACAAGCAGTTACTGTAGAACATCTGGTAACCGTGCCCATTGCAGCTTTCCACTCCTACCACTGGGAACACCATGTAAGTATCATCTGCTCTGTCCCCTCTGCACGGCTATAAGAAGGATAAACATCTGCTTTGAAGCCTGGTTTTCAAATGCATTTTTTTTTCAATGGGAAAATGTTTTTTTTAACATTGGCAAATTCCTTCTGAAACACCCACACAAAACCTGGGAGTGTTCCATTCCCCTTCTCACCCTAGAAGGGAACTCACTTCAGCTCTTTTATGGAGTAAATCCCTGTATGGGGAAGATTGGAGGCGATTATATGAAACGTTCACAAACTCTCAAAACAAACCACACCTTGATGCGCCCACTACTTGCATGGGTTTACTACTGCATACGTGTACGCACGCCACTCTGACACACACGTGTAGAAGTAAAGCAAATTACTCCCGTCCGGTATCCTTTGTGCATTCCTGGCAGGTATAAACGGAGCCAGACGTGGAATGGAGAAGGGGATACAAGGAGTGGAAATTAGGTAAAGATCGGGCAAAAGAAAAGAAGAGAGAGAGAGGGGGGGAGGGAGGGAGGGAAAGTGAGTGAGAGAGAAAGAGAAAGAGAGAGCGAGAGAGAAAGTGAGAGTGAGAGAGAAAGAGAAAGTGAGAGATAGAGATAAAAAGAGAGAAATAGAGAGATAAAAGAGAGAGAGAGAGCGAGAGCGAGAGAAAGAGGGAAAAGGAGAGAGAGAAAAAGAGAGAGAGTGAGAGAGAGATAAAAAGAGAGCGAGAAAGAGAGAGCTAAAAGAGAGCGAGCGAGAGAAAGAAAAAGAAAGAGAGAAAGATATATATATAGAGAGAGCGAGAGAGAGAGAGAGAGAGAGAGAGAGAGAAAGGGAGAGAGAGAGAGAAAGAGAGAGGTAAATGGGCATAGTGAGAGAACTGAGCATGGAGGACGAGGGGGCAGAGAGCTGATTATTGGTCAGGAGTGTATGCATACAGAGATGTGCTTAGACAGAGGGCACGGTGAGAGATGACAGGAAGAGGACAGAGAGACAGACATGCAGAGATAGAGTGACAACTGCTTCAAAAGACAGAAATAGAAAACCTGACAGAACGGGAGGCAAGGTCTGGAGAGAAACAGAATGAGAATGACAGGACATAGAAAGCAATCGAAAGAGAGAGAGAAAGAGAACAAGAAGCGAGACAAGGAGAGACAGGAAGAGCTTTACATGGACTGATGGACAGTGAGACAGATGAGGAGACGGGAGAGGAAAGCACGAGGAGCGCATGGAGACAGAGTGTGAGAAAGAGAGAGTGACAAAACAGAGAGAGGCTGAGAACGGGAGAGGCATGGAGGGTGGGAACGAAATGGTGAACACTATGGGGGGCAGGGAGAGACAGAGAGAGAGGGAGAGAGGACGGAGAGAAAAAGGGAGAGAGAGAGAGAAAGAGAGAGAGAGAAAGAGGAAGAGGGAGAGAGAGAGAGAAAGAGAGAGCGTTGAAAGAGGAAGAGAGGGAGAGAGAGAGAAAGAGAGAGAGAGAGAAAGAGGAAGAGGGAGGGGGAGAGAGAGAGAGGGCGTGAAAGAGGAAGAGAGGGAGAGGGAGAGAGAGAAAGAGGAAGAGGGAGGGGGAGAGAGAGAGGGCGTGAAAGAGGAAGAGAGGGAGAGAGAGAGAGAGAGAGAGAGAGAAAGAGAGAGAGAGAGGGGGTTGAAAGAGGGAGAGAAAAAGAGAGAGAGAGAGAGAAAGAGAATGACAAAGAGAAAGAGAGAGAGGAAGAGAAAGAGGAGAAGAGAGAGGGAGAGGTAAATACGGAGAAAAGAATAATGAGAGAGGGCTGAGAAGAAATGGTCGAGAAAGAAGAAATAAACAGAGGGGTTCAAAGAGGTGGGAGCTTGGGCTAGGAAAAGATGAACAGCTCGGGGAGAGTTGATGTCCAGGGGAAGGTGAGCGGACCAAGAGAGCCAGGGATACTCTGAGAGAAATTAAGCTGGGAGGTAGATGGACAGACAGCGCGTGAATAGGAAAATGAACAGATCTTAAAGGGGCAGGAAGCTGGACAGGCAGTAAGTGAGAAGGATGGTGGACGGAGAGTAAGTGGACAGGTTGTAAGTGGACTCCAAGAAGGTGAGCAGACGGGAGGTTGGGCAGGTGGTACACGGACAGGGAGATGGGTGAACTGAGAGGGGGGCAGAAGCTGGACAGGCAGGATGTGGAGGGGATGTGGGACAGACAGTAAATGGGCAGGTCGTAAGTAGACGAGAAGATGGACAGTGAGCAGATAGGAAGATGGACAGACAATAAGTGGACATGCAGACAGAGGGTAGACATGCAGAGACAGGGCAGGCACTCGTGGACAGTGCGGTGTGCGGTACAGTGAGTGGACAGGGAGACGGGCAGTCACACGTGGACAGTGTGAAGTACGGTAGAGTGATTGGACTGGGAGATGGGCATTCACATGTGGGCAGTGTGAAGTGCGGTAGAGTGAGTGGACAGGGAGACGGGCAGTAATCATGGACAGTGTGACGTGCAGTAGAGTGAGTGAACAGGGAGACGGGCAGTCACACATTGGCAGTGCGATGTGTGGTAAAGTGAGTGGACAGGGAGATGGGCAGTAATCGTGGACAGTGTGAAGTGCGGTAGCGTGAGTTGTCAGGGAGACGGGCAGTCACACGTAAGCAGCAGGCAGGTGGGTAGTCAGCAACTGGGCAGGGAGGCTGCCGGGCAAATGGGCAGTCAACACCTGGGGATGAAGGCTGCCAGGCAGGTAGTGCGTACAGAGTGGTCAGGCGTCCCTCACCCCCTGCACCGCGCTCACCTGATGTCTGGCAACCCCTGTCTTCCGGCAGTACGTGTCGCAGAAACACAGCATTTGGTGCCCGGTAAAAGGTTGACAGTCATTGTTTCTGCCCGGACAGCACTTGGGGTCCTGGTGGAGGGTGAAGCCCTGGCCGCGCCTGTCGGGTACCCAGCCGCCCACAGCAGCCCCCCGCATGAGAGGAGGGAAGATACTGTCCTGGCAGGCCCAGCATCGTACGATCTCACGAGCCCGGCTGCTGAAGAGCATGTGAAACCGGTCCTCTGTGCCAATGCACCCGGAGCCTGCAGTGCCACCGAAGCCCTGCGTGCCAATGCTGGTCACCTCCACCTGCCGCGGAGCCCTGCGTGCCACCGCTGGTCACCACCACGTGCTACCTGAGCCCATGCGTTCCACCGATGTTCACCTCCACCTGCCACCGGAGACTTGTGTGCCACCACTGTTGGAAGCCCTCTCCACGACCACTACCCTCCACGTGCTACTGCTGGTCACCTCCATGTGCCACCGGAACCCTACGTGCCTCATCTGTTGGAAGCCCTGTCCACGACCACTTCCCTCCATGCTAGTATCTCCTGTGCCAACAGAACCGGACACCGTTGCGGTGCCACCGCTGGTGACCTCCACCGCTGTTGGACCGCCTGTGCCACAGTCGCTAACCCCCACATGCCACGGTAGTGTTGCGTGCCACCGCTGCGGCCTCGATGTTCGGATCTCCTGTGCCAACACAGCCGGACACGCGTTGCCACCACCAGTACTCGCCACTTGCCACCGAAAGCCTGGGTTCAACGCTGCTCATCTCCTCTGTACCACTGCGCTGTCTGACTTTTAGTGCCAGAAAACAGGACCCATTTTGCCACCTCTGATGTCCCCCCTCAAGCCACCTCTACTGGACACCGTGTGCCACTGCCCGACCTCCCTTTGTCCCCGCTGCCGGGCCGCTAGGGTGCTACGTTTTTGCACACTTGTATAGCGCTTGCTGCCGGTGCGCTCTGATCTTTAGCGCATACTGTCTGGGCGCTCCGATCCTCAGCGCTTACCGCCTGCGTTCGCCGATGCTTATTCCTGCTTCACAAACATTAGCAAACTCCACGAGTAAGAATGCAAGCTTGCTTGGGTGGGAATAGCGATCTATAGGTAATAAGTACCTATGGCTGGTGTAAAAGCAAACAGGAGTATTCGCTTACACGAGAAAGTTAAAGCGCGTCGCTTGTGGAATGGGCACTGCGCTGATAGGTAAAATGCTTATAGGGTGGTGGGAGGGGGCTGCGGGCCAGAGCAGGAACCATGTAAAGGAGACCATGGGGGGAGTGCAACAGGAAGGGCGCTCTGAGCGACCACAGCTATCCCGCTAGAAGCAGCCCTCTGTGATGTATAATTGTCAGCCTCAAAAGAGCGGTCTTTCTTTGAATAATGGCAGACATCGTGCCGCAGTTTATCATTGAAATTCCAACTGCGTTTTAGTGACTACAGAGGACATTAGCATACACAAGAAAGTAAAACACAGCGTGGTGCTCGTGGAACGAGCACTGCACTGATAGTTGACATGTTTAGAGCACGCCAGGAGGGAGCTGAGGACGGCGGGCGCTATTGTTGACTGTGCACCTGTGTTAATGTAAAAACAGGCGCCGTGCTGAAACCTAAAGCACGTAGACAAGAGGCGGCGGGCACCATTATTGACTGTGCGCCCCTGCTTTTAATTTAAAAGGGTGAATTTGCAGAGGTTTGCAGGTAATTTAAATAAAGAAAAATGTTTGTCTGCAGAGTGCACAGCAATTGAAAGGCGCTAGTAAACCATGTTAAAGATAAAGCTCGTTCTGGAAGAAGAAAAACAAGCATTGGCCGCGCGGGAGGTGGGGAAGGGAAGAAGCGGGAGTTGTGTGCGCGCTCGGCCAGTGCTTACAAAAACAAGCATTGCACGCAGGCACGTGCGAGGGGGGGTGCGGCCGAGAGCAGGCAGCATTTCCCTTGTGGGAGCGTGCGACCAAATGGTGCTGCGCGCTCCCGCAAGGGAAACGCCAAATGTGCACGCCTTACCATTGAAGGCAATGCAACGCGTGCATGTTTTTGCCCGAAAAAGCTCATCAATTCCAAGAGGTCTCTTCCTACAGCAACTCATGCGCGTTGCATAGGCGAGACTTAAAAAGTAAGGTTTGGGCCTGGCAAAATGTTTATTTTGCCAGGTCGAAGTAGCAGTTTAAAACTGCATACACAGCCTGTAATGGCAGGGCTGACACATGTTTAAAGTGCTACTTAAGTTGGTGGCATAATCAGTGCTGCAGGCCCAATACTAGCATTTGATTTATAGGCTTTGGGCATAGGTAGTGCCACTTTATTCGGATCTTACAAGTAACCAAAATATATCAAATGAGTATATGCCAATTCTACCATGTTTTACGGAGAGATCACAAAAACTTTAGCACTGTTTGGCGAAGTGTGCAGAGTCCTAAAGCCAACCAAAAGGAAGTCACCAAACAGGAGGGAGGATGGCAATAAGTGAGGGGGAATACCACGCAAGGGTGCCAGGTCTAAGAGGAGTTCAGAGGTGCTAACAGTGACTAGAGTGCAGCTGATATTTTTTATTGTATTGTATATTTATCTTCCATTTCATAGTCTCAATGAGAGGCCGAAGTGCATGGTACAAAAGACATATAAATGCTTCTAACATATAATTGTATTTCACTGTTATCAGTTTGTCAGCTGCAACTATATAAATAATTACCAGTTTTCTAATATTATAATTAAATTATCATGAGAAAATATATTGATATAATAGTACAAGACCTAAAACTAAATAGGGCAGGAGGGTAAACATCAGCACTCAGCAGCCTCAGGCTTGAATTAAGATTAGTCAGCTTTCTTAAGGCATTGATACTTGACTGCCCAATCCAGTATTCGCGGTAGCCACTCTGTGAACCACATCCTATAGACCAAGTGTTATTTGACAGTCTTTGAAATAGTTACATGCTTAGTTGATGGCAGGCTTCATAGAAAAGACTCCGAACAACCAAACAACCACATCTCTGTAAGTGGCCTGCACAGATTCTCTCCTAAGGGCCGGAACACAGACATCTGCAGTGCAGAGACCCTCAACTCTTTAGGGGACCATTAACTCTTCAGGGGCCCCCATTCAGCTCAACGCCAATGAATTCTGGTGCAATATGGGAGGTACAGGGCCTCTCTTCACGTTTTGCAAGGGGCCCCATACATTTGAGTTAGGCCACTGTGTCCATTGTATGCTGTGATGAGGCTTAGAGGTTCTTCTCGCTTTGGCTGTCTAAAAACCAGGGGTTGCTCCTCTGCTGGGGTTTAGGGCATTGCCCTACCCAGTGTGAGCCACCAGTGCATTATCTGTGCCAGTGAATTAATTTAAAAATGAAGACCTCTCCAAGGACTGGGCCCTGACTGCTCTGTAGTGTGTGCCCAAAACCAGATGTTTGGCAATGCTGGCAGCATCAGCTGAATTGCACTTGTTGGGTGGCCAGGTCTCTGACTGGCCAACCCGACATCAGCACTTCCGGCTCAAACCAGCGCTATGTTAGGGAGGCAGGAGGAACATAGCACAACCCCCGATCTCCATTGGGGTGCTGCGTTCACCTGACTCAACCTCTCCTTGCTTTGCTCTCATGCAACTTTAGCAGAGAGCAAAGCCTTGATTGGTTCTGGGCAGGCTCGCCTGTCCTCACAGCCTGTGGTTCCAAGGCAGCATGGGGGCAGGAAGATTAAGGACATGACCAATCACTCTGTGGCTTTCTTTTAAAGCCACAGAGTGATTGGTCATGTGACGCTATGGTACTCCTTTTTCCCTTCATGCACAGCGCCCAAGACAGCACTGTGCACAAGGAGAGTGGAGAGAATAGCAGTTGCCTTGATCACGTCCTGCAGGCCCGCACTCCAAGAATGGTTTTTCACTCTGGTACAGGCCTGTACTGCAGTTTTTGGACTCTGTCATTACTGCATCAAGTCAAGCAGAGGCCTGAGGCTGAAATTTTCACCCTATGCTGTGATGTATTCCTATAGGTTCTGTATCGATCCCCCTATTCCTGACCCTATTCTGGTTAGCAAACTAACAAGTTAACTAGCAGCCATCCCATGAGGCAGAAAACCCCCATGATGCAGGAACCGTTATCTGATAAAGCCACACTACGGCACAGGAACGTGTTATCTGATTAGGTCATAACGCTTGCCATCTAATTAGACAAGCGATATTCCTCCAGCCCCTGATAAGGCATACGGAGTTCTCATAACAAATCAAACCTATGACAACCTGGGAAAAACCCTGCGGCCATTGTTTTGATTTAACCGAGAGCTTCAGCAAAAGAATGTGCTAACGACCTGGTCGTATGACATCCTTATTGACGTATCTATGTCCATCCTTACGTCAATCTCGGCACCTTAAAGGTATAAATATTACCGATATTGCCCTATGCAAACACACGCGGTGGTGACGAGGACGGAGCAGCCAGACTTGCCGAAGCCCAGAGCAGAGCAGACCCCGCTGGCGCAGCCCCGCCTTCTTGACGCGCTGAGATCGAGCAGCTGCCTATTTCTCCTGCCGAGAAATCCAGCTCCGGCGTTTCCGGGTAGCCCTCGCAGGCAGCCTGGAATATCGAGACCAGAGACGAGAGATACCATCCCTCATTCATCCTAACTTCCAGGTACAGAACTGAATAACTCCTCGCAGAGAATTCTTTAGTCAGTCACTTGGCAAAAACAAACTTAACTTAAACTGTAACTTTCTATTCCCGTCCACGTATTAGGCTTAGGTCAGGTACACGGGGTAGGCGTATTTAGAAACACCAGTTGAGTACGTTTAGTCAAATGTATATGTGTATGTAATATATTTTATTCATTTTAAAACCTTCATATGGCTTAGAAACCATATCAATGTTTTTACAGTATTATTTTATACTTCTGCTTTTAATGTATGCACTTTACTTAACTATAAGTATTGCAATAATATCGATCCATTTCTCTTGTAAGAGAAAAGAGACTGATCAATAAATAACATCTTTTATTGAACACGCCCGTCTCTTCCTTTTCTCTACAATCTGATGAGACTAAGAATGCACGTACTGACTGAGTAAAATAAATTGCCTTTTGTTCACACGACTCTCGAGATACACTCTTGATTAGGGGAGAGCAAAGTTGTCATGTTCTATGGTTGTCAGAAACTAAATCCCTTCTTGTCTATCCAGGGAGGTTCAACTCCTCCTTGCCTATTCGAGAAAGTTTCTAGTGAACTCTGAGCTAGCTGGCAAACCCAAAACTTTAAGTCTAATATCGACAGTAGTAGACCTAGTTAACGTCTGGTCTAGGCCTATACTATTGAAGGTATTATTCCAATGCGCAGAGCCTATTGGGATAATAGGAACTACACTACATGGCGCCCAACTCGTTTGGAAGGGCAATAAAACTAACGTAAGACATTTAGAGTAACTCAGTCGTGCTTTCTCACTCAGACCCCTTTTCCCCATAATACTCCAAAGACGTCTGGAGTGGGTGAAAGGTAATATCCTCCAAAACCTCGCAGGAGGAAACTCCTATGTATGGTTCTTGGTTTAGTCAACGTTGAAGGATAAACAGTTCCAAAATATTGTGCATCTAATCTTTGTTTCCATAAGAAACCTGATCTGCAAACAAACAAAATAAGCTTCCTGTCGGTAAAATGGTAGACAGTGAGGATGAAAGAGAGGCAGTTAGATTAGCAGCTGAAATAGCAGAAGCTGATACTGCACTACAAGAAGCTGACCAGGATATAATACTCATCCCGGTCATCAAAAGGAAATCTATAACCTTAAAACTTATAGAAAATGGACTGACACCTAGAGGTGGCACAGTCATATTCGTAATTGAGGCACACGAATATCGGCAGACAGAGGTATACTATTCATGGATAAATTTTCCAGCAGCAAATGCTGTAACAAAATACTTCCACTATTACAAAATAGAGGAACCTCCTGAAATGTACACTCCTTTCGAGGAGGTGGAAGTACCACTTAAATTTCAAGAGCATTTGCTCTTATTTAATGGCGCCCTAAAACACAATAATCACATCACCAGGCTCGGTCCTTTAGGTAGACCAGGAGCAACGTGGCCGGTCCTAGCCGGATACACACCACATCCAGACATCAATGGGATGTCTGTAGCAGAGCTGTTAACACAGCTAAAACAATTAATAAAAATACATAGACAATTAGTCCAATATGTGATGCGGACTTCAACAATTCAGCCAGCGATTAAAATTCCACAGCTGACCCCTCACCAGGGGAACACAAATAAAATTACACCACAGAACATACAATCCTGCCTAGGTAAAGTACCGGCTAAACGGGAACAAATACCATTCTGGCTAGCACAGAAAATCACCCAAATAGAGGCTGTGTTTCCAGACACCACCCCGTTAGAAAAACACAGGATTCTGACTATCTGTCTTCCAATGGGAATCGCACCACACATTGAGGACTGTGACACTTGGGGTACAGTCTTTGCTTCCATCTACACAAAAACGCACGGTGTTCCATCCATTTCTGTAATACCAGATGTGCTAAAACAAATTCAAGATGAATATGGTCCAGAACCCGCTTTAACTCTTGGTATGAAATTACTAAAAGACTTCAAACAGGTCTCGGCTATATTATTAACCAACATAAAGGGAGAAGCAGCAAACGTGGCGATCCGCCAGAGGTTAAAGGAGACAGATATAGCAGACCAACCAGCTGAAATTGCCAGAATCATAGAAAAATCCTATGAGGAACTAGGTAGAGATAGTTTAGGTGGAATACCAGTAAAACCACAACTAATTGAAAGTCCTGACAAAATATTTTTTAATAATAATTCAACATCACAGAAAAAGAGCTGGGATGGAAACAAACAATCCAATCCTAAAGAAAAGAAATTCCAGTCCAGAGGAAGGTCTCCTAGGCGAAGAGAAAAATCTCCGAACCAAAGACACAGGTCACTCCAGAGTGACCCCTCTGGGAAAAGATATAACCTTAGAAATAGGGATAATATAAAAAAGCCTGATAGATATCAAGACATTGATATACGTCCCTCTCAATCTTTTCAGACTTCCTCGCAGAAATCAGAAAGAAGAGGACGATCAGAACAAAGAGAAGAGCACGCCAAGTCCAAAGACAAGGAACCTGCTCAGCTAAAAAAGAAATTACAATTTCCAAAAAAGAAGGCAGCCAGTATCAAGGTAGTTAACAATGCCGAGAATACTGAGGACACAACTGAAAAACGGAGAATGGGCTCAGACAATGCTAGACAGCGCAGCAGAAGTGAGCATAGCTCACAAAGTCCTTATGAATCATCTGGAGACAGTGGACACGAATGAATATCTTCAAGTGGAAACTGCAGACACCAGAGTTAGCAAACCTCACAAAATATATGAAATAACATTACGTATAGAGGGGGATAAGACTAGGAAAATAAGGGGACTATTTTGGGATAATCTCTCCAAGGGCTATGACATCCTTCTAGCTGAAAAAGACTGGCCACCAGAGTTTGTCAGGGAGTGCCCTCATGGCGAAGAAATAATTATGCCTGCCTTCTCAAATCACATCCCAATTCATAAAAAATACACACTTGCTAGAAAGTGGGCAGTAGCTCTAGCTCCTGCTTTATATAAAAATCACGTAGGATGGGATGAGGACTCTCCTCCTCACAAAATCCACTTAAAATCACAACCTACTGCACAGAGGCAGTACCCAATTAAGCAAGAAGCTAAAAAACAGGTAAAAGAAATCCTAGATCAGCTAGAATACCAGGGGGTGATTGAAACTTGCACCTCACAAATGAACAACCCTTTGTTTCCGGTCTCCAAACCAGACAATTCATATCGTCTAGTTTTGGATTACCGACACCTTAACTCATGTTGCAAAACTTTTGCAGTGCAAAATTCGCATAGTGCTGCACTAATGAATAACATAGTGCGCAAAAAATACAAAACAACATTAGACATCTCTAATGGATTCTTTTGTCAAAACATAGCACCAGAGAGCAGATATTTGTCTGCATTCTCAATAAATGGCACTCAAAAACAATTCTGTCGGTTAGCCCAGGGGTACAAGAACAGCCCGGGAGTATTCTCAGCGAGAGTAACAGAATTACTACAAACATATGATGACGAAGCATTATCGTATGTCGACGACATATACTTAACAGATGATGACTTGGAGACTCACTTGAAGAGAGTGAACACCATAATACTTGGGTTCGCAGCAGAGGGTTACAAATTCAACTTTAAAAAATCCAGAATTGCCCATCTGACAGTCCTGTTCTTAGGATATGAATTATCAAGTGAAGGCAAAAGCCTGGCTGACAATTTTCTAGAGAAATGTGCCGTACTCCAAGCACCTAGAACACTAAAAAACCTACAGTCAATTCTAGGCTTCCTAAATTTCAGAAGAACATACATTGCAAATTACGCAGAAAGGGTGAAACCCCTTTATGATCTAATAAAACCAGATTTTAAAAGAACCAACTGGACTCAAATACACACAGAGATTTTGAGATCCTTACAAACAGACATGCTAATTAAAACAAAATTAGAAACACGTGATAACACACGCAATCTTGTGATTCGAGTCATCCCAGGGAGATGCGGATTCACATACCTGACCTCTAATGAGGGAGACAAGGTACCAATTGCATTCAAATCACACTTGTACACAGAAGCTGAACAGAGACTCAGCATTAAAGAAAATTTTTTTCAAGCAGTTCAAACCGCAATAGCTAGAGAAAAAGATCAAGCTGACGGTAGACATATCACAGTCAGAACAGCAGAACCAGCCTTTGAGGCATTAACAACACCATGTAATTTACCGACAACAACATTGAATCCGGAATGGATACAATGGGTGAATTCAATTACAACGGACAAAGTATACTACTACTTTGATCCAGAACTAGAGGAATTACAAAATCTAGAATATGAAAGAACATTCCCTCTGCCGATCGACATTCTGCCCTTACGACACTACGCTTGTGTAATCTATACAGACGGACATGCTCAACCCTCCGTTTGGGGAGAACAAGCATACAACCCCACATGTGAGATTACAAAAGAAGTGTGGCGCGGAGGTAAACTAAGACCTCTATTAACAAAAACACACTCAGTAGAAACTAATTCAGAACAACAGACTGAAATAATAGCATTGAAAATGGCGCTAGATAATGCGGATCGCGAATTCCCGACACTTATAGTGTCCGATTCATATTACTGCGTCAAATCATATAACAACGATTTGCAGACATGGATTCAAAACGGTTACAAAGATGACACAGATGCAACAATAAAGCAGAAACTGCTCTGGGAACAAATAGCTCTTTTACAAAAAGAACTACCAAAGACTCACGTGACACACTCACTGAGTCATCAGCGTGATGGCGTTCACGTTGCAGGGAATTCATTGGCTGAAACAGCCACAGCGGTAGCAACTAAATCGGCTCCCATAGTTCGAAAAAAGCGTACATTAAAATACATTGACGGTGAAACAGTACTGGCGGTGAAAACGTCATTAAAAGGCGACTGCTCAGCGCTACCGATCAACTATCCACTCAATTATACATACATAATCGATGCAAACTCCGTCCCTTTTGCTCGAATCCCTGGAGTGGGGGATAGAGTGATTCCAAACATGGACAGGAGAAACTTGTTAATCGCAGACGCGCATATGGGTGAGGGTCTCAGACACCTCAAACTAAAAGATTCTCTGGAAGAATTACAATCAAGGTACTGGTGGCCAGGCATGAGCCTGCATCACACCATGTTTGTAAAGATTCTCTGGAAGAATTACAATCAAGGTACTGGTGGCCAGGCATGAGCCTGCATCACACCATGTTTGTAAAAAACTGCCCAAACTGCAACAGAAATCGCAGTGGGGAGAGAAACAGTGTAATACCTCGTCGTTTCACTCCAGAAAAAATCAAGAGTAAAAAGCAAGGCTTGCGATTAACATATACAGGCTAGTTTCCACTTATAATGTAGATCACCAGCACTCGGCTGACGTCTGGACTGTTATACAAAGATTTGCGAGTCTAAATGGCATATACGCTAAGAGCATGCTACGTTTGACCATTGTTTTCACTCTAGCCCTCCAGCCTGATGGGAAACATGGCCAAATGAGCATAGCACAGCGGGAATCTTCTCACTTCCTTCCTGAGGGATACGGGATGGTGTAAAGAAAAAACCAAGGCATAAAGCAATCTATAACGGAAAGGATATTAGGTTCGGGAGCTGGGTGGGTCAAACATCTAATAAGTGTCCAACGTAGTCTAAATAACTTGCCAAGAAATTCTCTGAGGGGATTCAGTCCGTACGAATTATTATTTGGAACTAGGATGTTAATCTCTGACCTTGACAGTCAAACTTCAGTGGTGAAGGAAAAAAGCTTTGATATCAAAGACCGTTTGGCTATTTTGCAGGACTTAAATGAAACAAGAAAAGACCTGAGCAACATAAAATTGAAACAACAGCCAACAACCACTGAAGAACCACCACCTGTCCCAGCAAGACCTGTCTGGATTCCAAAAGTCGGGGATCTAGTCAGAGAAAAGATCGCGGTAAAGAAGGAATTTGGGCCTTCTTACAGAAAAGCAGTTCCTGTCTTGTCTGTCAACGGGACAAGATCAGTTGTACTACCGCCACTTGCTGGTAAAAAGGAGAACCGAGTTGTATCCATCGACCTGGTAAAACCACAAACATGTGGCCGATAACAAATAGTAGGCCAAGTGGACTCCCAATAAGTAGCAGAACACCAAGGTTTGCTACCAGTACAGAGGTCCTAACAAAGAGGCTAATCACATTCGAAACGCCTACAGAATAACAACAAGGACTATGCAACAATGCAATGGAACTTAGACCTCTGAAAACCCAAATAAAAACATTTAGCAGAGACACACCAATCTACAATGAAGTACCAAATGATAATGCAAGAAACATTAATCCTGAAGCAATTGGAACTATTGACAGAACTGCATCCGGCTACTTCATAAACTTCGATGATTCCTCTGAAGGTTTCAGTGAATCAAAGACACAGCCATCATCAAAAACCTTTAAAGATAAAGTTAAAGTACTTTTGAAACAACTGAAAGAAACATATCTGATTTCTCCATGGATCGAATTTTGGGTGGGTTTTGGTGCATTTATCCTCATACTTTGGCTCATCATGATACTAACATTGGGACGCTTCATTGAGGGAAAATATGCTAAAATGGACACAGCAAGTCAGAAAATCAACTTGATCCTCAAACCACACACATCTTCACACGTCGAGAAAAGAGAACTTTCTTCAGTCAACTTCACAGCCAATCCTATACCGGGTGGGGTAGCATGGGACAACACTGACTACGAAATCTATGGTCCGGTTGAAATCCTGAAATATCCACACCAAATTAAGATCTCATTGAGTGACTTTGTAAAACCAAGCTCATTTGCTGATGATTGGGACTTCAAAAGCATTAATAATATGATGTCTGACTTAGTAATGTCTGCTAAATTTACCAAACATGATTATTTGCAGGGTTCTACAAATTATAATAGTATGTATTGCTACAACCACTATGGTAACCATTTTTTACATAGATCTGCACAACCTAGAAATGTTTTAAATTATAATCAATGGGAACATTGTGCAACCCCTCCAAAAGGAAGCTCAAGAACCGTTTACGACAAATATTCATACTTTTCAGGTTTTAACATAAGTAATGCTGAAACATTTTATTTCAAATTGTCAAATAAGACAGGGATGAAGACCATGATAACAAACACAAAATTGATATATTCAGACTCATTCTTTGAACAAATGAATACTTTTGGTTTTGATTATTGGGACAAAAATGTTGAATTGAAAAGTGTTTGGGGCACAAAAGAATGGCAAGTACAGGGTATAGAATCTTTGTTTAGAGACTGCATGATCCCAGAACAAATTATATTTTTAAATGACACTGTTCAACAAACCACCTGTCTTGGCCTAGCCAAAATCAAAGACTTAAATAAACCGTCTATTCCAAAACCAACAATGAACAGCAATAGCTCTACAGATGAAGAGATAGACGTAAATTATGTATTAAACCAAAACAGAACACATCCAGATTGGAAACAGTGGTTGATCTGGCCCACAGATACTAATAACTGTCAAGACAGATTCCTGAACAAAACACAGGGGTTCAAAATGACCAGGCCAGACCCTAGATATCCTCAAAGACAACACCCAGGGATAATAACCACCTACAGTGTGGGCAAATTATGCCTTCAATGGCTACAAACTTCCACACTGGCAGAAATTATGCAACACCTAACTTTACTTACTGATGGTGCTGACTTGCGTGATTTCACTATGGGACCACGCAAACAGCGTCAAAAGCGTTTCATAGCAGCCTCTGTATATGCAGCATACAATGAGGCCTGGAAGGTTACTCAAATTGAGACAGCAGAAAGGATACGGGAAATTGACCGTATTCATTTGGAAAAATCACTTTCTGTAGTGGACAATGGGTTAATGACTCTGTCCTCCAGAATTTTTTCTTTGGACAGCATTGTGTCTTCAGCAATCGACATATTATCGCAAGACTTACTGTTATTACAACACGGTCAGTCTCAATTGCGTTCTATTGTACAGCTTGGCTGGACGTTACAAAATCTGCGTTCAGGCTATGTGCCTTGGCGTTTAATCAACACAACGTCACTATTCTATATCTTTAACCTTACTGATAGACAAATCAGTATGGCACAGAAGGGGGCTGATTATACAATCCTGAGCATTGAGAAACTTGAGAGATTACCAGTGACAATGTCAGAACGACCTGTCAGTGAATGGATAATACATGGGATAATTAATATTCCAATATCAACCTGCAGGTTTCAATACTGCCAAAAATATATACAGGCTGGCATGTACGAAAAATTGGGAAAAGGGTACATAAAAACAACATGGAACCTGCCCTATTCACATGCATGTGTCAGTAATAAAGGAGAGAAAGTGTTTCTTAGTGGCAATAATTGTGCAATGTCACTAAGCGGTACACTTCTGTGTAACGGAATTAGTTTGCATGGAGCCTGTGAAGGGAACTCAAATAACCTTTCATGTCACCAGCAAGGCGCACCTGCAACAGAGATTGAACCATTCTTTCAAAGACTCTATAATGGGAGTTACATTCTAATTGTAGATCGCAGATGTTGTAGTCTTATGCCCGGGACTCCTTATCTCGTAACTACGACTGCGAAGGTCAAGTGCTGTGGACACTCATTGTTCCCCAGCTCCTTTCCAGACAGGGAGGCAAGGGCATGGCCCAACTTGAAAATTACTTCTATTCGAATAGATACTTTAAGCAGAATGAAAACAGTGCTTCTTCAGATGCCGACAAGGCTCACGTCATCAAAAGAAACGTATGATCTCCAAGTCGCAAGGACGACTGCAGAGATACATTCATTGTTATCAACTAATTCCCCCATACATTTCACAGAAATCCTGAATGAAATCTTAAATATTTCTGATGCCAGTGGAGTCTCAAAAGTATTTAAGACAGTATTTTCGATGGCATTAACACCATTCAAAGCCATACTGGGTATTTTTCCAGATTTCGTCCATTCGATTTTTGGCGGACTTCCCCTCATTTTAGGACTGATTGCAGGAATCCTATTCCTAGTCCTTATATTTCGTTATGGCAAACCATGTCACAGACAAAACACCTGCGACAAGGGAAGAAACAATCCTAGCCATTGGATACCGGTACCGGATATCAAAAATCCTGGGACTATCCCGGCTTAGAGACCTGAACATGACTTGGTTTCTATCATTTCGACCAATGTGGCAACGATGTGTTTTACCTGTATTAACGTGCCTGCTATGCGGAGAAGAATGCGTGTTAGACACCTGTCTGACGCTACAATCGGATGCGCCAATGGATGCAGAAACATTGTTGAGTCCAATAAAGGCTCATGCTTTGTGCTGCCCTCAACGGCTACCAATCCTGACGGCATTCGTGGAAGCTTCACCACTACGATTAAGGGGTAGTGAAGTTCAAGATGAAAGCAGCATCGATCAGGTACGACCTTCTGTCAGCAATCCAAATCAGAATGTCAATGGAGACAATCATGCGCACGAATGCATGGTTACACCTATTTCCGAGTTAGTGGAACTCTCCCAGGAAGCTGTTGACAACTTTTTCGAAAGCCTAAATGATATGATGTTCTCACCAGAGCAGAAATAGAGACTTTTGAGCAAGCTCGTACACGGCGTTCCCTGAATTTGGCCTTCAACTTTAATAATAAAGTCACATGAACAATTTTCCCTCCAGTTCACGGACAGCAATTTTTTCAGCAGCCCCAAAATATTTTTGTATATTTTTCGGGACACTATCTTCTGCTTAAAGTAAGAACTATTCTTAGAGAACTAAAATTTCTAATTTTAGATAGCTTATAGACATTAGCTGCCCGCTGGTATGTTCATAAATATTTTATTCTGTGATGAAATGGTCTCGAACCTTTTTTCTGTATTAAGAGCCATTTCATGTGTAAATTTTCATATACAAAATAGCAATAATGTATACAAATGCGTGATTACTTTACCATTATTATACAGCTTGAGTGCATACAATACATATGACTGCTTTTTTTCCGTATATTTGATAATTTCAAAATGCATTTATGTATTTTGGGGTGGTAAGGTATACACAATACTCTATAGTATGTTTTACTATGCATAGATTAGTAAATATGTCCATAGTTAGCGTGGAGTGGGTGTGATGTATTCCTATAGGTTCTGTATCGATCCCCCTATTCCTGACCCTATTCTGGTTAGCAAACTAACAAGTTAACTAGCAGCCATCCCATGAGGCAGAAAACCCCCATGATGCAGGAACCGTTATCTGATAAAGCCACACTACGGCACAGGAACGTGTTATCTGATTAGGTCATAACGCTTGCCATCTAATTAGACAAGCGATATTCCTCCAGCCCCTGATAAGGCATACGGAGTTCTCATAACAAATCAAACCTATGACAACCTGGGAAAAACCCTGCGGCCATTGTTTTGATTTCACCGAGAGCTTCAGCAAAAGGATGTGCTAACGACCTGGTCGTATGACATCCTTATTGACGGATTGGTGTCACTACAACGCGGTTTTTTACAACGCATTCCATTACATCGGAATTTTTACAACGCAGGATCCATTACATCGGATGGCATTACAACGCATGGCATTACATCGCAGATGCTATTACAACGCATGGCATTACATCGTAAGTATAGGTAAGTATACCTTTTAAAAAAAATGTAATTAAGTTAATTTAATTAATTTAATTAATTTAAATAAAATACATTTTAAAATAGTAATTAATTTAATTTAATAGATTTAAATCTAATATAATGAAATTAATTTAATTTAAATATTTTTAAAATTGTAATTAAATTAAATTAATTAAAAAAAATTATTTAATTTAATTAAATTAATTAAAAAATGTAATTAATATAATATAATTAATTTTATTTAATAAATATATTTTAATTAATTTATAAATGGTAAATATAATTTAATTAGCCCTAAGCACAAACCCAACCCTGAACCCTAAAACACCCCTGTACCCCAAAACCCAAACCCTACCCTGAAACCTAAAAACACCCCTGTACCCCAAAACCCAAACCCTACCCTGAAACCTAAAAACACCCCTGTACCCCAAAACCCAAACCCTACCCTTAAACCTAAAAACACCCCTGTACCCCAAAACCCAAACCCTACCCTGAAACCTAAAAACACCCCTGTACCCCAAAACCCAAACCCTACCCTGAAACCTAAAAACACCCCTGTACCCCAAAACCCAAACCCTACCCTGAAACCTAAAAACACCCCTGTATCCCAAAACCCAAACCCTACCCTGAAACCTAAAAACACCCCTGTACCCCAAAACCCAAACCCTACCCTAAAACCTAAAAACACCCCTGTACCCCAAAACCCAAACCCTACCCTGAAACCTAAAAACACCCCTGTACCCCAATACCCAAACCCTACCCTGAAACCTAAAAACACCCCTGTATCCCAAAACCCAAACCCTACCCTGAAACCTAAAAACAACCCTGTACACCTGTACTTATTTTAAAAATTACTTTAATTAATATAATAAATAATAAATTAATAATATTAAAAAACATAAATAAATATATTTAATTATAATTAATATTAATAAAATTTAAAAAAATTAAATACTTACCTATACTTACGATGTAATGCCATGCGTTGTAATAGCATCTGCGATGTAATGCCATGCGTTGTAATGGCATCCGATGTAATGGATCCTGCGTTGTAAAAGTTCCGTTGTAAAAGCCTCCCGTTGTAAAAGTTGCGATGTAATGGTGCATCACCTTATTGACGTATCTATGTCCATCCTTACGTCAATCTCGGCACCTTAAAGGTATAAATATTACCGATATTGCCCTATGCAAACACACGCGGTGGTGACGAGGACGGAGCAGCCAGACTTGCCGAAGCCCAGAGCAGAGCAGACCCCGCTGGCGCAGCCCCGCCTTCTTGACGCGCTGAGATCGAGCAGCTGCCTATTTCTCCTGCCGAGAAATCCAGCTCCGGCGTTTCCGGGTAGCCCTCGCAGGCAGCCTGGAATATCGAGACCAGAGACGAGAGATACCATCCCTCATTCATCCTAACTTCCAGGTACAGAACTGAATAACTCCTCGCAGAGAATTCTTTAGTCAGTCACTTGGCAAAAACAAACTTAACTTAAACTGTAACTTTCTATTCCCGCCCACGTATTAGGCTTAGGTCAGGTACACGGGGTAGGCGTATTTAGAAACACCAGTTGAGTACGTTTAGTCAAATGTATATGTGTATGTAATATATTTTATTCATTTTAAAACCTTCATATGGCTTAGAAACCATATCAATGTTTTTACAGTATTATTTTATACTTCTGCTTTTAATGTATGCACTTTACTTAACTATAAGTATTGCAATAATATCGATCCATTTCTCTTGTACGAGAAAAGAGACTGATCAATAAATAACATCTTTTATTGAACACGCCCGTCTCTTCCTTTTCTCTACAATCTGATGAGACTAAGAATGCACGTACTGACTGAGTAAAATAAATTGCCTTTTGTTCACACGACTCTCGAGATACACTCTTGATTAGGGGAGAGCAAAGTTGTCATGTTCTATGGTTGTCAGAAACTAAATCCCTTCTTGTCTATCCAGGGAGGTTCAACTCCTCCTTGCCTATTCGAGAAAGTTTCTAGTGAACTCTGAGCTAGCTGGCAAACCCAAAACTTTAAGTCTAATATCGACAGTAGTAGACCTAGTTAACGTCTGGTCTAGGCCTATACTATTGAAGGTATTATTCCAATGCGCAGAGCCTATTGGGATAATAGGAACTACACTACAATGCAATTGTAATTGTGCTACTGTAAGATCTTTGTAGCACTTTAGATGTGTGGAAAATTATCTGTCTCAACCTTTTTCAGAGACCCATGGGCGAAATCAGTAGGCCTTTTACTCCGGATATCCTGGGGCCCGACTTACTAGGGGGCCTGATCCACTGGGCCAAGTACCACTTCAACACTTGACTCGCAGTAGTAGCTTGGGTAGAGTAGTCCAAGACTTCTCTGGGGGAAGGTAGACGCAAGGTGGTGAGCACAGGCTCACAAATCAAAGTACATTAAATCACAGCAATAAATGATTGTCCAGTCAAATACTGACTTTTATGGAAAAAAGAGTATTTTTCTATATGAACACAAAGTAAAATACAGCATACACAAACAATATTCACAGTCCTCTGAGGTTGGGGCATTAGTTTTCAATAGCTAGGTCCCTGAGTCCCACTTCCTCTCACTAACTCCACTGGTTACTCACCAATCACTATAGGCAACATTCAGGTCAAGCCCCACTGGTAGTCAGAGTCTCAAAACCCTCACTCCAAGTCTTCCAACATGAAAAGTGTTCCTGTGCCCAAAGCCCTATGCAGCAGAACAAGTTACCCCATGGCCTTCAAGCCCTGAGATCAGTTTTACCCGCTCCTTAAGGGGATGAGCTACCAGAGTCTCCAGAAGCCTTTGACTCTTCGATGTAGCAGAGGACTGCAGCGACTGCTGTTGGTGAGCAGCAATCATGTCTCTGTAAGGGCAGAGGATGGGTGTCCATGAAGCTTCCTCTGGTAAGACAGTTAGTTGATTTGCTCATTACCACTGGTGGGTGGGGACAATCGCTCAGGGTCTGCTCCTCAGTCGGGGCTCGGTCATGCACAGGTCACCGAGGCATCATCTTGTTTCAACAAAAGTGGAACCAGGCAATGCTCCTTGCACAGCAGCAATGTCATCTTCACAGTAGCTCCTTCTGGCATACAAGGTTGCCGACCTCACTCTGTACACAGGCTACTGCCCAATTGGCACTGCAGTTCTGCAGTCTTCCCTGTGGACCCCTCCGGCATACTGGGTTGCTGATTTTACTCTGCACAAGGGCTACAGCCCGATCAGCATGGCAGTCATGCAATCTTCAAGGCGGCCCCCTCTGGCTTGTAGGATTGCCAACTTCACTCTGCACACTTGCGATGGCCTGATCGGTGCAACCATGGCTAACTTCACAGCGGCCAACTATGGCGTACGGAGTCACTGACTTGAATCTGATCACGGGCAACAAAACGATCTTTGCAGCAGCCATCTTCTCACACTTTGCTAAAGGGATCCACTTGCCTGCATCCCCTACTGGGCCTCGCTTCCTCCCTAGCTCTCTCCTCTTCCTCACAGTGCACACTGGTCTTAGCAAGCAAGCAGGCACTGGAACTCCATGCTCCAGGGGCAGATGGTCTTGGACTTCCTTCTGTAATGTCTCCTCATCCAGCTGAGAGACTGGAAGACCTCAGGCCCTAGTATTGGTCACAGGCAGATGTCTTGAAGAGCTTCTCCTCTTTGACATACAGCCCATATTGCTGCTTGACAATTGACAAATTTGGGGACTTTGAGAACCTCTTCTTATAGTTCATTTCCACCCACCTAATGTGATGTAGGGTCTGAGTCTCTGAAGTTTGTGCTGGGGGTCTGTTTTCTTTTGAAGTACCCACTCCTCTGTTCTCCAGAAAAGCAGTCTATCAGAGCAGGAGCAACTTCAAAACTGATAGTCCCACAGCACAGGCCATGAGAGTGACTGGAGGTGCCCACCTGGATGTCAGCCACAGTGATATGGGCATCAAAAAGGTTACTCCAGGCCCCGAGCCCTACTCTTTATGATTCTCTTATGAATTCCATTGCATCCTGATATGTGCCCAATTCCCTTTCCAGTGACCTCTTCCTGAGTCAAAGAGCACCCTTTGAAGTTTATTGAAGAGCCTCTCTTTCATCCACTGTGTTTCCCACCCATCTCACAGGAATTCAGCAATCCCCAAATCTCCTGGGGGCTTATTATCGCCCCTTGATCCTCAAGTAAGCCCTGAGTCTTGCAAAATGGAGCCCAGAGTCTTCCATGTATTGTACCATTCACAGGCACACATCCAAACAGCACTCACATGCAACTACACATGCGCTGAACAGTGCTACATTCTATCCTGATGTCGGCCAAATGCCTGATCTGTAAACAGCAGTGGAACTTTATATGAGTGATCCTGTAGGCCTCACTTCAGTGACAAAGTAAACAAGGCTTGCTTACTTTCACTAATCACTTCATGGTATGCTGCCACCAATCTGCTTGTACTACCTAACTCCTGATAAAGGCAGTAGCCTTTCACAACTATAGGGTTAGCGCTTTGGGCACCCCTCCCTATCTAACAAGCTCACAATCCGTGAGACAGGGATATGTCAGGCTACACATGCTCGATCCATGTTCGCCGATGACAACAAAAATTAGCACCAGGTATCCAAACATGTTGCACCTGGGGCACTCAGGTCAGGGGTGAACGCCCCTCACCAAGCAAGGGACTTTTCCGTCCCAACAGGATCCATGACAAATGTCTTTCTTTAATGGAACACTCTTTCGAACTCCTTTATGAAACTCCATCTCCTTGCTGTTTGTTTTAATGCACCTTGAGTGCCTCTGAGGCAAAAAAAAACACAAAATCCAAGTTTTCTTGTTGGTTCGATGTCAGAAACCTGCAGCACCGCACCACATAACCCCTCCTGCCCTGTTTTTCTATAAAATATTTTAACTAGTGTGATTGTTGGGAAAACTGAAGCTCACACCCCCCTATCCAATCTTACTTACCAAGCTGCGCCCCTTGAACCATAGATCCGAAGTAAAGCACTGTGGCAATTGCATATTACCACAGCACCTTAGCACTGTTTAAGAGCACTGAAGTAGCACAGCATAATACCACTGCACCATGGATAGGACTGCAAGTCCACATAGCATTGCACCACAGTAATGTAGAATTGTGCAACAGAGCAGCAGGGCACAATAGTGCTTTACAATAGCACTGCCTCATCGTGGAATTGTAACATTGCGTGGTACTGTGGCACTAGAACAAAGCTGTGGAGCACGGCAGTGCATTATTGTAGTGCAAGCTAAGAATGCAGTGCCGTTCGTCTCTATTTGGCTAACATTCCCTTGCAGGCGGGCACAGTCACTCACTGCACCCACCTGTAAGGGGATCTCTAATGCCTTTTAAAAGTGCAGGTGAGTTGCCGCCTGTACAGAGAAACTTAGAGCAGCTTTTAAACAGCTTTTCCGTGTTTCTCTTGAATGTGCTGCCCTGCGCAACTTCGTGGCTGCCCGAATGGCATCACACAGTGTCGTCGATCCACTGAGCAGGCCAACAAGGAAAGAATAAAATGATAATAACTCAATGTTATTACCACTTTATTTTCCGTCCTTACTTAGCTGGGATGGGGTGGGGCTAGGCTGCTGTGCTCACAGAGCGGGGCAGGAGTGGTTTTCCCACTCAAGTACGCTAGATGCTTTGGCCGGCCGTTTCTGGCCGGCAAACCATCATGCGTACTCTGCATGTTCTGCTCCAGGTTGCATTACTCCTGGGTGCAGAAGATGCCCAGCCTCCCATTCCCTGGCTGACAGCCTGAACTACGGTGCTCACACCAATCACAAAGCTGCATTGCAGCATTGTGATTGGCTATAGGGAGCCTGTGAACCTGGTGCTTCTTGCTTCTTGCCCTGGAAGTGAGCGAAGAGGAACGAGAGGCGGCGGCAACAGGTAAGTCTTTTGAATGGTTTTTTCATTCCCTCATCCGCCATCCCCCGCGACCCGCCTCTCATCCGTCATTAAATGCCAGCCGCCACTGGCAACACTTTCTTCCTGATAGGGGGCACTTTCCAGCCACCACACCTGCTTTAAGGTGCACTGGGGTGCAAACATGGAAAGTGCGCCCTATCTGTAATACAGGGCCAGCTCTCCACACCGCTCTGGTGATGCTACTTAATTTCTGTAGAAATAATACCTAATAATTCAGTTTTAGGTGCTGTGAATACACTCCCCGGAAGCTGTGCTCGACCCTGCTCATGGCGCGCTGCCTCTCAGTGGCTCGTGGGCTTTGTTTCTCTGAGGCGCGCATTAGGAGATGCATTTGGGGGGCTCACTCTCCCATTACATACCCCTCCAGCTGATTCTCGTGCCTCTCTGAGCTTCATTCTAGCAGGAGCACTGGAAGTAAGGGTGTTGCAGGCAGGGTCGGCGCTAGGCATGGGCAGCATGAGCAGCTGCCCAGCGCCTCGCGCTTAGGCGAAAGGCAGGGGGCCTCCCTGCTTCACTGTGAAATGAAACACTTTCACAGATTTCCCACCTGCTCCAACAGGGCCAACTCCCCACACAATTACAATACACATGCGAGATGTCTGGAGTATACCGCATGGTGGCAATCCTGGGGGTGCAGGGGTGGGGGGAGAGATAAACAGAGTGCGGAAGGCACAGCAGCCAGGCCAGCAATTATGGCTCACAGTGTCAGGGGCGGGCAGCACCTCTGTTAAGTACCGCCCATTCCCGCATTTTGTTGCTAGGTGAAAGATGGCCCCTTTGTTTAGAGGCCCAGCCAGACACAGGTAAGTAGAGGTGGGTGAGGGGAGGAGGGAGCAGCCAGATCAACTGGTGCTAAGGCAGTGTTTTAAGAAATGCCTTGTTACTGCTTCGAAGGCCCAGGGGAGGGGGCCCCCTTTCGCTAGGCCTGGAAGTATTAGAGCAAGCTGCAAGGTCAGGGTGTAGGGGCCCCCTTCCCTGGGCCTTGTAGCCATTAAACCCTCTTTCTTTTCCTTTTCTTTATTTGTTCCCCTGTGAAATGAATCCAAAAAAGAAAAACTTTTTGCTGGAAAGGTCATCTTTTTTGTGACATTTTTCACTTCCAAAGTGCAGCCTTGGGATGGAGAGAAATAAAAGGTTCAAAATGTAAAAAAATAACTAAAGCAAGACAGAGTGGGTAGAAAAGGGGTCAGATTGATTTTATCCACACCCAAAACACATTAGTACCACTCCACAGAGTTTGCCAGTGAAGCACTACTTTTGTTTTCTTGTCTTTCTCTGAACAGCATTGTTTTCTTGTCTTTCTCTGAACAGCATTGTTTTCCCTGGGTGGGGAAGTGCACCATTTCTGGATGTACTGCAATACCTGCTTGATGGGCGGACTGGAAAATAAAATGCATACCGCTGCTCCGTGTTCACGAATGTGGTCTTTTTAAACCATATAGCTTTCGTTTTCGTAAGGATATAAGCAATGGACAGTGAAGCAGGTCTGTTCCGGCTCTGTAGTCATGGCCTTAACTTTTCATGCAAAAGCACTCATTGATTTCTGAATAATAAGTGCAAATGAGTTAAGGTAACCATGTTGTTCCTGCTTACATTTCACATGCTTTAATTAATCTTAAATTCCTTATGAGTGTTTGCTTTTTCCAAAATGTTGTCACTTTTTCTTTAGGCAGCATATTGCTCTTGTCTAGTGCATAATTTTAATTGAGTCGCCTCCAGGTGTTTGTAGTGGGGCGCCATTGGGTTGTAGTTGAAGGTAGTGCGAGTTTCTCTCACTGGGGTAGTATGGTGTTCTGTGGGGGAGAAGAGGTGGTACTATGGTCAGAGCTGCCGAATTTCAAACTGGGGAATCAGGTTCAGCCTTCATGACCAGTCCACCAGACCACTCTACTGAGAGAGCACATTTCCATGCTAGAACTTGGAAGGACCCGCAAGACCTTAGAAGGCCTGATGTCTTAGCACCAGCAGGTGAACCCTAGCAGTGGCAAGTGTGGGTTACCCTTGAAGGCCTGTCTACCACAACCCCTATTGAAACTCACCACAAGTCTTTTGGGCAGGCCTACGAAGCAGCACACCCTAGACCAACAGTCACTCTGTCATTGAGGTCACAGGACCCTTGAGCAGGGAGGCTCTAGGGTGGCGCAAATGGTGCGATCGCACTGAGCGCTGACTTTGGGTCATGTTTGCGAGTATATTATGTTTCTAAAAGCACTTGCTGCCTCCTTCCTGTCTCCAGCAAATTTCGGCAACAATAAAAATGTCACGAAACTCCGTTGATTAATGTTCTTCCTAGAGAGAGATGGAGGTTTGTCAAGTGGAAGTTTTGACTTGTAGAAAGGTAGCACAGAGGGTTAATGTGCTTGCTGCAAAGAACATGTACCATGCAGATCACTAAGTCCACATAATGTAAATAAGCCAGTGGGTTACTACTTTTGCCAGAGAGATCCTATTGTTACTTTCAGTTTATAAGTCAAAATCCTAAAATAGAACAATGAGCTATTAACCATCATCTAAGAGCTGCATGCCAACTGGAAGGTATAAATTGCTTCGTTATGGTTTTTTCCCCCAGTCTTTGATTAACATAATGTTGCAAAAAGGGTTCATTTGAACAGAAATCAATTCTGGTTATTAAAGAGAACCCCCAACCATGGTATTATGTTCTAAATTCAGAGTTTGTGTTTCTCTAGACCAATCACTATTAAACTATACTGCCTACTTGTATGATTGTCATGTGACTCCTAGCCCTTTGTCTTATGTAACATTACCTATTGTGATTTACTCAGGTATGATTGATTGTCTCTGTGTAATGTGTGATATAAAGTTCTCTGACACTCTAAACTGGTATCAGTGGTGCTGTTAATCAAATTAAATGCATCTGAGAGAGAGTGTAGTTATGGAGACTTGAGGGGCACTGTTAATGGTGGTAGTGAGGTAATCCGTGGCAGAGCAAGTCATTGGGGGCACCAACATTGTTGCACAGAACTCCACCAGTGCTAAAGTTGGCCACTTCTACTTCCTACAGTTCTAACGCTAAATCAAAAACGTTGATTTCACAACCCCTTAAATCTGTAGCATACCTTCAAGTCAATGAATGATTTAGCAGTGGTCTCGGTTGTTCTAAGTCTTTTTTTGTCTATGTACAATCTTTGTTTGTAATGGTGTCTTGTAATGTTGTACTATATGTGTTGTGTTTTTGCACTTAAAATACTTCTGGCTATTAAAGAGCACACACACAAAAAAGATTGTCCTAAGTCTCTTAGCATGGGAGTGTGGGATTCTGGTGAGAGGACTTACATTAAAACAAATTATAAAGTATTAATGCCATCCTAAGGTAGCACAATAATGGCACAGAAAGATAAGGGAGCCTTTTGAAATGTGCAATTATATCCATGGTGTGAGAGGTTTTCTCTTGTGTAATGTTATATTTTGAATGATCCCGCCCCTCATTACCTCAACAGAATCTCCCCACTTTATGAGGCAGAACTGGAAAGTGTATCATGCACGCATCTGGAAACAATCAGTTAAGGAGGAGTAAATAATATACATCTTTGTGAAACCTGCACCTAGCTTTTCCATCTGATGAGACAAATGTAATCCATTTAACAGTTTTAAAATATATGGACTTATTTCATTTGTATATTTATCTTTTTGTCCATGTTACTAATATCCACGTTAGGTCTCTTCAGTGATGCCAAATAAGATCAATAGTCCTGCGATGTCACTTTCTGTGATGTCACTTCTTGTGATGTTACCAAGGGCGGGACCTCCAATAGGGCGGAGGAGCGTCGCCCCACTACTTTCTTGCAAAAGCAGAAACACAAAATGCTAAAACAAACGTTTTATGTTTCTACTTCTAGCACTGCGAGAAAGTGGAAGTGTTTGGTTGGGGGCAGGCGGGTCAGCTTTAGGGCAGGGGAGGAGTGTCTTGCCAACTGCTAAGGGCGCTGACTGTTCATCCAAACCAGTCATGCACACTCTGGCCTTTCTCTATGTAGGCTGCAGCCTACATGGAGAACAGGGCCTCCCCAAAGGGGCCTGGCTGGTCGACGTACTGATCAATCACAATGCTGCCATTGCAGCATTTTGATAAGCTTAGGGGAGGGAGCCTGCCTGCTTCCTGTTCCCCTCCTCCTGAACTCCCGCAAGACCCTCCACCAGCGAGTCATGCCAGCTGCGACTGGAAGTTACATGCAAATTAGAGGGGCCTCACATCTTCCCTTTCGCCCGGGGCCCCAGGAGTTCTAGAACTGGCCCTGGCTGCAGGCTGGCTGCAGGTGCCAAACATAATAATCCATCAGCAATTCAGGAAAATGAGCGGTAAAGAGGCCTTTAGAGGTTGAATTATCACTCTGGATTTGATGTTTAAAGACAGAGGTCAAATGTCAGGCAAAGTCTCCTGACAAGCTGCCTCTTTTCGTTTTAACTTTGAGATTGCTGTTTGCTTTTCCTTTCATTAACTGCCAGGTGAAAGAAATCTATAATGCGATTCAAGTGAGTTGTTTGCTGGGGGGAGGGGTACATGGAGCGTGAACAGAAAAGCTGTAGGTTTCAAATGTTTCCTAATACACAACAAAGGTCACATACTTGCAAATCACCTATATAAATATGTCACAATATATTTCAGCACAAGGGAATGTAGGAATGAGACACTTTCCGTTTTATTAATTCTTAAGTGGGATGGAAACAAAGATTTAAATAGGATCAGGCTAATCAGGACACTTTATTTGTCTAATGCACGAATGATAAATGTTTTGGAAGTCCTTTCAGCAGGAAGTCAATCCTTGAAAACTGCCCAAAGCGTAGAAGAAGGAGCTTGATTTTATTGAAGCTTTTGAGTAAAACTGTTAAATAAGACTGTGGGCGCTGCTGTTTATAGGAGTTGATAGACATCCATGCATGGCCCCTTTTGCTGAGTTTTTCTTTTTCCCTATTCCATGAGATCTTCTTTATTTGTTAATTTAAGTCTAATTTTAAAGAATTGTGAGGGAGGGCCTGTTCCCATAGCTGAGTTGCCTTCAGGGCCAGCTCAAAGACCTCCGCCCTGCTCTTTGTTTATGTCAGAACGCCTGTTTTTGTTTCTTTCCAAAGGAGGGAGCGCTACATTGTCTGATCTGAGGGGCATATTATCAAGGGCAATATCGCAGCTTTAGCCGCTAAAGCAGCGATAATTTTATTGCCCCATTAGCAAGCTGTCACTAACAACAGTTAGCGACAACTTTTAGGCGATAGCGACCGGTTTGGGGCCCGCTTTGCATGTCAGCGATATTTATTGCTAATGACATGCAAAGTGGACGTACCCAACCTGTTAGCGACTGAAAGCAGTCGCTAACATCGCTATCGCCTATTATCAACGCAGGCGAAGCGATAAAAAAATTCACGCTAAGCATGAATATCGCCAAAACCCAATGCCTGCTCAGACCACTTCTTAACCTGTATATCCAATGGGAGGTGGATATTCAGGTTAAGACCCTATTGGCGATGATGCATGAATATCACTGGATTTCCAGCAATATTCACCCGTTGAGCCGCTATCGGCGGATTTTTTATCGCATTTGAGATAAATGTTGCTAATAGCAAGTTATCTCTGCGATAAAATCCGGCGATGCGCGGCGATAAAAAAATAATCGCTAAGCTCATTTAGCGATAATTATCGCTATTTGTTGCTAATATGCCCTTGAGACATGTACTTCAGATTAGAGCCTTATTATTATACATGGTAAGGGAAAAGTGCCCCAAGTTCAATGTGCATAAACATTCTCAGAGGTGGCCCAATGTAGAAATAAAGGCTGTAAGGGGAGAATCCTGTACCGGGAGCAACGGCGCACCGAGGGGCACGAGAAAATTGTGTCTCCCGTACAGGCTATATTTCTATATTTGACCACTTCGGGTCTCTTCTTTTTACCTCAAGTAGAATGCATGGTTACCTAGCGAATATATGCATGAGTACTCATTTTTGCAGCAATCCTTCTTCATTTGGGTGCTCCCTTAATCAGTTTGTCCAGATGATGACCTGTTAAATCATGAAAGGTCAAAACGTCATCTACATTATACCGGCTGAAAAAGAAGTGAACAACTATATACACATAGGAGCAATTGAATTATCTATCATTCCATGCACATATATGAAATTATTTTTTCTTGCCCCTTGGTTTTTTTGTTTAATATCTTGCACCCCTGCACAATTCTGTGCACTTTTATGCACATTGCACTTGGGGCACTTTTCACTTATCATGTATTTTTAATGCTGCTTGAACCTTAACTGCCATTTAATATATAAATATCTTTTTGACATGCCTTGGCCATATCTCTTTCTCTTGTTTTCCCAGATTATATTATATACTTTCTGAAATACGGTATTAAATGTATTATTCGTTATTTAAATGTAACATGGATGACACATCCTCCACTCTGACCATTATTCCAACACCCCTGGTCTGGCAAATTTCATTTGCATTTTCCAGGTGTCTTTCTTCCTGATTAAACACAGGCACATGTTTATACCTGTCAGGTTTGATTCACTCATCGGCTATGGCTGTATCTGTGGGTGTCGGATGTGGGGTACGCAAAGACTGTACTACTGAAGATCGACATGACGAATATTGTGGTACAAGAATATTGAGGACAGATTATTGAGGAGCCAAATATCAAAAGATGAGTGCATATAGGGAATAATAGATTTACTATTCCTAACTCCACAGCTATGTACGTTGAAGATATATGTACCACTGTTAGAAAGGCGATCCCAGGGGAGACAGAAGATGTCTGACTGCCCACCCCGAGACCCCCCTCTCTGTATGGGATAGGCCGAGCGCCGTAGGGAGGCCTCCTTGGCGAGGCTCCTCTCCTACAACCGAACCAACGTAGCAATCACACTACCACAGACGGACACCACACGAAGGGATATTCTCAAGAATCTTTATATAAGCAATGAAAGCACGTTCTCGTAGTAATATAACACTGGTATCGAGGGATCTGTAAAGTCTTAGTTTCGGGAATAAGGGGGTAGCGGGACAGTCTTAGTACCAACTGGTGCGTGGATAGTTCCAGGGGTCGGGCCACGACAGCGTCAGCAGGGCCTTGAGATAGTTCAGATTGATCAGGCCGCGACAGCGTCAGCAGGGCCTCGAAGGTGTGTCAGCTCAGTCAGGCCGTGACAGCGTCAGCAGGGCCTCGAAGGGGTTTCAGCTTGGTCAGGCCGCGACAGCGTCAGCAGGGCCTCGAAGGTGTTTCAGCTCAGTCAGGCCGCGACAGCGTCAGCAGGGCCTCGAAGGGGTTTCAGCTTGGTCAGGCCGCGACAGCGTCAGCAGGGCCTCGAAGGGGTTTCAGCTTGGTCAGGCTGCGACAGCGTCAGCAGGGCCTCGAAGGTTCCAGGTGCAAGAGTTCGGATCAGGATCAGCCGCGACGAGGTCAGCAGGGCTTCGACTCCAAGATACAACTAGAGTCCTAATCCAGGGCTGGCCCAGATATAGGACTGGAGGCCTTTCATGTCCGGACCCTCGCGCCTGGGGGTCAGAGGGGCCGGGATGAAGGTGTCCAGACACCCAGCAGGGGGGTGGAGCCCGCGCCCAGGGAGGCTGGAGAGCGATCGATACCAGGCGTTCGGGGACGGCAGGAGGGCCATCGAAACTCCCCTCCTCCGGGACCCGCCAAGTGGCTACTCTACCACCTGGGAGGATCTTGGTGCCTCGATGTCGGGGCTGCGCTGAGGCCGGGGCCAGGGGCGGCTGCGGCCACGTGCTCGGGACGTGAGAGGCCCAAGATGGAGTTGGGCTGGAAATGGCGGCCTGGCATGGTCGCCGGACCGGCGGGGTTGGCGAGAGCAGGGTCCGCCGGGGTCCCAGGAGGGAGAGCCGTAGGTTGCCAGGGGGGCGGCTCTCGTCGAGGGTTCGTTGAGGGTGGTGTCCGGAGGGGCGACAGCATGTCGATGGAGGGCCGATGTCGTCCTGAGTCCGCCATGCGGGAGGGGTAGGACCACGCCACGAGGCCGGGTCCAACAACCACGTAGGTACATATATGTGGAATTAGGTATAGAAAATCTAGACTTACCTGTCAATATTTTCTTTTGGTATTTTGTCCTCGATATTTAGTACCCTAAATATTCTGACTTCATTATATATTATGCAAACCTACACAAGGCGTAGACTGGGCTAGGATTTCTAGTGAAGGATTTTAGCTCAGCGGCGACTACTCTGTTTTGGTGGAGGAGCGTCACCCCACCTGCTATCAGCGCAGCAGGAACCCACATTCATAAAATGGTAATAAATGCAATTTTATTATGTGTAACAGGCTCACGCTGCTACAGCGCGAGGGAAGGGGGAAGGCGCTGATTAGTGCTATTGCACAATTACTTCAGCCCGCTGCCAGTGCGCATATCAGATTGGCCAGCTGCTTACAGCTGGCCAATCTGATGAGCGCACCTCAGTCCCTGCAGTCCCAGGGCAGAGAAACACTTGAGGGATTGCAGCCGCAGGCCCCCAGCCTCCGAATGAGTGCTGGGTTAGCCTGCTCCAACCAATTCTGGAGCTGTTCTGCAGCTCCAGGATTGGTTAAATTCACGTGGCACAAGGCGATCAACATGGCTAAGGCGGACTATTTTTCCTCCTTGATACTTAAGGCCCCCAACAGTTCGAGAAGTATTTTTAAGATCCTGAACAGCTTGACCAGCCCCAAATGTTCTAGAAATGTGATACCTTCCTCCCAAGAGCTCTGTGAGGACCTGGCAAGGTTCTTCCATGATAAAATTAAAATCATTATTGAGGATCTGGGAGGTGGTCAACAACTTCTGGGGGCGGCAAACACTGTGACTATCGGCTGTTACAATAGGGCAGACATGGATTCTGAGGCTTTTGTTGATAGTGTAGAAGGAGGGGCCGTCAATCGCCTTTCTGAGGTTGTGCCTCTAGGAGTGGATGATGTTAATAGGGTGGCCTGTGGCGTCCCCTCCGGGTCTACTCTTTATCCTGTGCCCCATAAAATATGGATTGAATTTAAGGCAGAGCTGTTCTCCACTCTTCGGTTAATTTGCAACCAGTCTCTGTCTAGTGGTGTGGCCCCGGCCCGGTGGAAACAAGCATTGGTGACACCCCTGCTAAAGAAGCCCTCGCTTGACCCGGAGTGTCCTAAGAACTTTAGGCCTATCTCTCTCCTGCCTTTTCCAGCTAAAATCATGGAGCGAGTGGTGAGTAGCACTCTGTCTACGTTTTTGGAACAACATAACTTGCTGGAGGAAGTGCAGTTTGGCTTTCGGCCGGCCCATGGAACTGAAACGACTCTAGTGACCGTGATGGATGAACTTCGGATGCGGGCAGACAGGGGGCAGGCAGCTGTTTTGGTTTTGCTTGACCTGTCTGCCGCCTTCGACACGGTCAATCATGGGATCCTGCTGAATAGACTGGGAGAGGTTGGGGTGACGGGAGCTGTCCTGAGGTGGTTCCAGTCATTTTTACGGGATAGACAGCAAGCGGTATCCCTCTCCCTTTTCAATCCACCTACTCATGTATGTCGCATGGCGTACCACAGGGCTCGGCTATCAGCACTATATTATTCAACATTTACATGAAACCTCTGATTGCTGTCATCAAAAGCATAACATTAACATTGTTAATTATGCGGATGACACGCAGTTGATTTTCTTCCTCGAGGGAGACCAGTCAACCCCGTTAGAGGTGCTTCATAATTGCCTGCGTTATACGGCCATCTTGCTGAAGGAGAACTCGCTGCAATTCAATGCAGATAAGACAGAGGTGCTTTATTGTCCTAGGGATAGAATTCCCTCTGTCTTGCCTAGTAGTTTCTGGCCCGCCACTACCTCGTCCATGGTTCAACCAGTGAAGAAGGTCCGTAATCTGGGCGTCAAGTTTGATTATAAACTCACCCTGGAATCTCAGGTAATGAAAACTGAGACCTGCTGTCTGGCTATTATTAGGTCTCTGCGGAAGATCCTTCCTCTGCTTCCATCTCATGCCCGGCGGCTATGGCAGAACTACATTGGCTTTCGCTTAGACAAAGAGCCCAGTTCAAGTCTTGCTGCATAGTGTTTAAAGCCTTGCATAGGTTGGGGCCTGTGTCTATGCAGAGAAAGTTTGAGTGGTACGCTCCTGCGAGATGCCTTCGCTCTTCTTTAGCAAGACTTGTAAAAATTCCTAGATTTAGGAGAGTCAGGGCAGGTGGTCGATCCTTCGGGTAAGCTGCTGTCAAACTTTGGAATCAGTTCCCTTTGGAGCTAAGACAAGTTAGTGATCTCCGTGTCTTTAGAAGGAGACTCAAAACCTGGTTGTTTTCTAAAACCTAGTTGGATGCTGGCTTCGGTGCATCTTTTTGTCCTTCCTTATCTTGAGCCAACAGCGCCAGGATGCCTTTTTGGTGACAGTGCGCTTTATAAGTTAAATAAATAAATAAATAAATAAACAAGGGAGGACATCCCTCCCTTTCCGCCTCAGACGCCGAGAAGAGCACCAGAAGAGAGAGAGATGGCGACCAGACCCTGTGGCCATCAAACACAACATATATATGGTGAGTTTTCTGGGCATTGCGCCCCACCATATTTTAATATTGCTGGCTGCTACTGTTTTAGCCGTGGGTAACTACATCCTACATCCTGTCATTCACCTCAATATATAGGTGAGTTAATCAGAGGACACTGCCAACGCGATTACTGCAAACTCCAGTTAACACACACTTGGGAATTCTTGCCTAAAGGCCAGACTGGGCTTGAAATCCTAAATATCTAATGTAACATTTGCCCTCTTTGATGGAAGTGCTCCTGGCGGCACCTCTTCCAGAGAAGTTTAGAACCTTATTTGGAGATGGGTGGATACTGCTTACCGCTCTGTGTCTGTACGCTCCGCCTCCCTTAACACGCCTGCACAGCTCTTGTTTCAAGCTTCACTTTATATGGGAGTTGGTCTTTAGCATGCAACAAATATATGTGTAGCTTTAGTTATCTAATGATTAAATAATAATTTGTAAAGCACAAACATATCAGCCCCTTAAGGGTTTCTAGGCACTGGGGTCCAGCTGAGAGGATACGTGAGCTATTGTCCAGAGTCTCATGATGCTGAGCTGCCGCTGGGCATTGAACTGTGAGCCCCGCGCTCCGAAGTCAGCTGCTCTGGCCGTTGCGCCACACCTCTCTATCTGGACTCGGACAATCATTCCTCTGCCAAGACTCTCATTCATCAACAACATGCATGCATCTCCTGGCTCTACCAGCCAGAAGGAACATTGTTTGTGTTTGATCTTCACTTGTTGACAAACTCCCCTTTGAGAGGCTCTGATGTGTCTGAAAAAGCAATTTCTGAACTCAGTGATCCACGTTTGATCGCATGCTGTGCTGGTCTGACTCATAAAAATAAACAAATCTTGTCTTTTACGCCTTCCTTGAGCCCAAACTGAGCACAGCAATCATGCGAGGCGATGTGGCCTCACGGCGGCAGCTGCTGACCAGGTATCACAGGGAGCCGGGTTCAAATCCCAGCCTCTGCTCATCATCAGGTGAACCTCTTGATGCCAGCAGGCGATCTCTGAAGGACCCCCAGTCATATCAAGGCCAATGTATGTCTTGCCTCCTTTCCTTCTTTCCTTCCTTTATACTTTACATCTTTTAGTTCATCTTTTATTATTTCCATCTTCGTTTACTTCTTTCTCTTCCTTTCTTTCCTTCCCCTGTTTCCATCACATCATCTTTATTTTATTCCATCTCCATTCCTTTTTTGCTTCGTTCTTTCTTCCTCCTCATTATTTCGATCACCTTCTCTTTCCTTCTCTCATCCTTCTTTTTTCTCATTTCCTTTCTCCTCTATATCCATATTTCCGTCTTTTCCATGTTCCTTCCTTCTTTCTTTCTTCCATGTGTCTCTTCTTCTAGTCTTCCTCTCGCCTTTCCTTTTGTGTCTTTTGCCATCATTTGCTTTTCTTTGTCATCATCCCCCCTTCCATCCATCCATCCTTCTCTTCACCCCTCCCTTCCTGCTGTGTGCTCTCGTGTTTCTTTTGTTTCTTTGCCTCACAGCTCCACCATATGAGAGCGTCTCTCATAAAAGCTAAACAAGCAAAAACATTTCAAGGTTTTATGTTACACACAAGAACTCTGGCACCTCTCTGCCCGGCTCAAGATGCTAAAGTGTGGGGGAGGCGGTGATTACGGCCCTCCATCAGCCCCCTTCACCAGATACAAAGCGCCCCCCAAGGCTCTGAGAGGATCCGTGGTGGGGTGTATCTTTATTCATCCACAGATCCATGTCATTCGAACATTTTCTCTTTACCTTCACTGCAGTTAGAGCAGCTCTGTCTAGCTTGTACTTGAAACAATCACAAGGAAATGAAACAAGACAATGGATTCCATTTAAATGTGGCCTTGCAGTTATTATTCAGAAGAAAACAATGCCTTCGTCCCTGCGTCTTCCCACATTTTCTACCAACTTTACTTTCTGATCGTGACAGCGCTCTCTGTGCTAGTCTAATTCTTCCCTCCCTACATTCATAATACCGCTCCACAGCTCTCTCTTGTCATTCCTCACAGGCCCTCCATTCTTCCAGTTTGTATCCCTCCTCAGCAGCTTTGTGCACCCTTACGTCTTACATTAAATTCCTTCTTTCTTTCTCTCTCCCTTCTTTATCTGCCCCTTCATCTACTTCGTGTCGTTGCTTTTTCTTCCCTCATTTTCATCTTTCATTTCTTCTGTTTGTCACCTCTTGCTTTCTTCTTTCTTTCCTTACATTATAGTGCCTTTCCTTCGTCCCTTAGCCCCTGGTACCTTTCTTTATTCAGAGCCGAGGAAAGAAAAACAATTATAACCCTAGAGCTCACCGTAGCAGGATCTCCAGGACATTAAAGGCCAGCTCCTGCGTTAACAAAGGAACGGGCCTTTAATGGCTGGTAAAGCCCTAAGGCTATTAGAACATTCCACCCCAGAGGGAAGAATGTTCTAATTTGTAAAACAAAGACCTCACAGAGCCCGAGGGGGTTGAAATCCCCTCAGCTCTGTGAGGCCTTTGTTCCCAGCTGATGATGTGAACAAACGTTGGAATGTTGGAGCTCGGGGCTTCCACTGCTGTTAGAAGCCCGGAGCACTTCATTGTCTTCAATGCTGCTCTCAACATTCCAATGCTCTAATGTGCATTAGATGCCACACTTTCCTCAGCTTAGCATTCACCTGCTTGCCAATGGAGGGGGGGGGGGTAGTTTTACAGCCAGCTTTACTACACTATTGGTCACAAAAAGTGTTCACATATTGCAAAACCGACTTTTTGAGACCAGTCATTTATTTTGTGAATGGACCTATGTACTAATAGGTCTACTTTCAAATTACAAAGTTGGAGGGGGCTGCAGAAAGACCTGCTTAATTGGATGGAAAATGTGACTTTCTCCTATTGGCTACATTCACAGGGATGGTGGATTGTAAGAGACAGCAGCCAACCATCCCTGTGAATGTTATTAATTTTTTTTAAGCATCCTGAGTTTGTGCAAGAGAACAGGGCTGTTTAAAAAATGTTTTTCCGTTTGTAAAAACTTCAGTGAGAGTTACTCTCTTAAAAGATGACACCCCACTTCCCGAAGGAAAGTGGTTCAAGAATCGGTTACATTCCAATTTGGAAGTCAATCCCTTATCAATGATTTGTAACTGGAAATATGGGTGCAAACCATTGCTACATAGGGTTCCGATTTGATACTGCTGAGGAAGGCCCAAAAACATGCCCCTTGCAAATACCAAATAAAAAACCACCTATAAACACATTTCATGATTTGGAAAAGAAATTCTGAATCACTACATGAGTTTTGTACTTATACAAAGCTTCTTACTGATCGCAAACCTCTGATTTAACAAATCTGAGGGTTGGCGACCAAAAGCTTACTACTTGGCCCATAGTCAGCAGTGGAACAGTGATACCAGAATTCTATTTCTGGTTCAACCGTTTCGCCAACTTGTGTGACCTTGGGCAAACCACTTATCCCACAGTGCATCCCCTCTTACAGTTGTCACATTTGAGATCAGTTAGAAAGAGTCTGCTGGCAGTCAGTGTATTCCAATCAAAATCGAACAGTTAGAAAAGAAGCAAGATCGGCACTTTTGTAGACAGTTGTTGTATCCTGCCCCTACGCCCCCTCCCTGTCACGCCATCCCCCTCAGACCTATGAAAGGCGTTTGCCATTTCACGCGGGCGGTTGGCTTGTTCCGTTTTCCCTTGTTGACACGCGGCTCACCAGAAATGCTTTGCAGTTAAAGTCAATTTTCTTCTGAATGAACAGTTAAATTAAATTTCTTCTTCTCCCTGTCTGGGATCGGAGCCCGCCTCCGCTGCCGGTTAATGGAGCGCGAGGTGTTACCGGAGCCCAGACAGGTCGGGCGCGTGCTCTTAGCAAATAAATAAATAAATCAGCCTGACAGGAAGACTCAGGCGTGGAGACGCCACGTGCCCTAGGCGCGAGGCGAGCCGCCAAAACCGAGCTGACCTATAGGGAAATCTGTCGATTCTCCGCCTGGCTGGTGCCTCTGAAAGGGCAGGAGGGCCAGGCCAGAGTCACTCGAGGGGCGTCACGCTGACCCCGTGGCGCGGAGGGGGAGGGTGGGGGCGAATGGGTGGGAGTGGGGCAGAGGGGGCAAATCTTGAAGGGCCCCCAGTCAAATCAAGGCCAATGTATGTCTGTGAGATATGGGAGACCTAGGGGCCCCTCATCACATTCTGCAAGGGGGACCCATCAAGTGTGTTGCGTCACTGACGTGCATGCCAATGACACCTGAAAATCAGGCCATATTTTCACAGACCTGCAGCTATAGTGTTTATTTATAAAGCGCTTTTCAAAGAAAGGGAGGGACCCTGCTAATTGTGATAGGGACTGGGTCAGAACTAAGCAACTTCTGTTTTCTGTAATGAATTGTATTTTAATTGCTCAAGATTTTTATGTTTTTTAATAATAAATGGTTTTTAAATATGTATGTACAAATAAACGACCTCTAAATCTTGTTACATCAAACTTTTGAATACGTGTGTATTATTCTAGTGTTGGCTGACACAATGCAAGTAGAGTTTTTTTGTTGTTTTAGTTGGTATATTGTGGTTGCATATATATGCTTATTGCTAAACTGTACTCACATAACTGTATGTGAAATCTTGGGACAACTTTTGTTGCTTATTTATAAAGCGCTCCTTAACCTCATTGGGGTTCGTTGTTTCCCAACTTAATGGCACTCATTTTATTGACCTCAGACGGATGAAAGCGTGAGTGAATATGTGGGGATTCATATTTGAGGCCATGAGGACAAACACAGATCTGGAGTGGATGGCTCAGTCCACTGGGCCAACATCCTGGTATAGTAGTACCGGAGGAGGGCTGTAGGGGCCCAAGAAAAGCTGAAGCAAAGTCATTTTTATGTTAAGTTTAGGATGGGAGGTATTAAGACACAAAGTGGACAGTTGCATATTGCACCCCCTCCCTCCTTTGCAAGGGTCCCATTAGTCAAGCTATCAGTAATCTACTGCCTCTCTTTCTCTGTTTCAAACTCACTCCCTGACACTGTCGATGTCTACATCTGACTCAGTCTCCCTCTGCCTATTCATAACTACCCCTACATCACCACTGTTAGAAATGGGGTTTCTGGTCAGCTAAGGTATGCACCTAAGCCAGGCAGAACCCACCACTCTAGTCAGAGTAAGTAAGATACATACCAAAGGTAACCTGTGCTCACCCTCTGGTAGCATGGTGCAGAGCAGTTAGGCTTAACTAAAGATACAATGTGTAAAGTATTTGCGCGATATGATGACTACAGTAACACAGTGAAAACACCACAAAACGACCCCACACTAGATTAGAAAAATAGATAATCTTTTTCTGATTGACATATGATCAAAACGACAAATATCGAATTAAGGTTGTTCAAGTTATGTGCCCTTCTTAAATGGCAGGAAAACTACCCACATTTATTCTTTCGGCCTTATGGTAATGTTCTCAGTTTGAATATGGTCCCGTCAGGAATCGCAAAAGGGACGGTTTAAGGGTCGGAGTGGAATAGTAGTGCTCCAAACGTTTTGAGGGTAAGATACTGGAGTGAAGGGCAAGGTCACGGAGCCCCAGGAGTCGCTGGTGCAGGAGTCTTATTCTTCACCCGGACTAGATACTGGGAGTTCAGCCACCTGCGAGCGCAGTGCAGCTGGGGGGAACATGCAGGCCCTGGCGCCCGCAGTACTTTACCTTACCCGAGGCAGAACAGAGCAGATGGGCTGCCGGGGTCGTGATCTCCTCACTGGAGCCATGGCGAGTCGGGTCCGTGTGACGCTGATCTATGGCAAGCAGGCGCAGAAGCCTGCTGCAGTTGCAGTTGGAGTCAGGGCTTTTGCACTCGCGCTAGACCAGTCCCTGTCTGCAGATCAGCAAACACGCAGGCCCTTTAGGTGCCCACGATGTGCTTATGGGTTTGTAGATTGATGCGGTGTTTGACTTGGGAACGGGCGGGTTTGCACGGTCAGGGTGCACAAGGCTGACTTTGGATATGGCACATAGTGAAGATACAGCGATCTCCCCCAGGCAGCGCAGATTCAGTGATCTTTGTTGGCCACAGATAGCACCCTGCAGAAAACATGATAATCTTCATTACTACACAGCACAGGCATTTGCATGGGCAAAAAACAGCAACAGCACCCTGCTTAAAGGGCCAGGAGTGGTTTTAACAGTTCAAGCAAGACAGGACTCCGGGTCGACCGAGTCCAGCAATAGCTGTCATGGAAATTAAGTCTTTGATGACCGTGAGACTTCTGGAACAGGGGGAAAGCCAACAAGCCCTTGGTTAGGTTTGGTGAGGTTGCAGAGGATAATTTTAATTCTCCCTCACCCCAGAGGTAGCAGATAGCAGGTTAACACAGCAGAGCAAGTTATTAAGGTGCAGTCCCTCCTGGCAACTCAGCAATCAGCAGACAGCAGGCCAACACAGTAAATCAAGTGGCAAAGTAGCAGTGTATCCTGGCAGTGCAGCTCCTCTTTTTGGCAGAGTGTCTTCAGGACACAAACGTGAACTAAATTGGGGGTGTCTGGGGTCCAGTACTGGTCCAGTACTTATACAAAAATATGTCTTTGAAGTGGGGGAGACATCAGAGAGGCCTTTGAACATTCCTTCCCTAGCTCCAGATGCACTACAGTGGGAGTATGCAGCTCTTTATGTGGGGACAGTCACAGCCCTATTCAGGGGCATATGTCAGCTTCTCCGTCCCAAGCGACCTCAGGAAGGCCCATCAACCTAGTGATGGGTCATCAGGATGCAAATGTCACCCCAGGCTGCCTTTGTGTGACTGTCTAGAGGGAATACACAAAACCCAGCTGTCACCCTGACCCAGATGTGTTTTCAGAGACCGGCAGAAACACAGGATGGTTTAAGTAAGAACATGTCAACTTTCTAATGGGCAAAGCACTTCCTAGTGCCGCACGCAATTTGTTAAGTAGGTTGATAGCAATGGATAACTCTTGAGAAACATGGTGTGCATACCACCCCTCTCACGTTATAAACTTTCTAAAGGTGGCATATTCAGACCTGCAATTAAAAACAAAACTTTACTAAAAGATGTGTTTTTAAATTGTGAGTCCATAGATATCAAACTCCAATTTCCCATCTACTCCCAATGGGAAATTACACTTAAAATCTGTTTTAAGGCAACTCCCATGTTAACCTATGGGAGAAATAGGCCTTGCAGCAGTGAAAAACTAATTTAGCAGTTTTTTTTACTACTAGGAGATGTAAAACTCAAAAGTGCATGTTCTACCTTTTAAATACACTGCACCTTGCCCTTGGGGCTGCCTAGGGCCTACCTTATGGGTAACTTATATGTAATAAAAAGGAAGGTTTGGGCCTGGCAAGTAGGTTAACTTGCCAGGTTGAAATGGCAGTTTAAAACTGCACACACAAGCTCTGCAATGGCAAGCCAGAGCCATGTTTAGAGGGCTACTGAGTGGGTGGCACAAACATTGCTGCAGACCCACTATTAAGATTTAATTTACAGGTCCTGGGCTTATACAATGCACTGTACTAGGAACTTACAAGTAAATTAAATAAGCCAATTGTGGATAAGACAATGTTACCAGATTTAGACTACAGAGCATATGCACTTTAGCACTGGTTAGCAGTGGCAAATGGCCAGGATTCTAAAGCCAGCAAAAATAAAGTAAGCAAAAATGGAGGTCATGAGACAATGTTTAGAGAAACCAAGCCAGAGATGCCAGGTCTAAGAACTACTATAAAAAGTTTCACTTTTTTGCTGTCCTATCGATCTCTTACTCCCTCACCTCACTCGCTCTATTTTGCTTGCCCCTCTTTATTACTTTTCCATCTACCTCTCTCATACTTACTATGACCTCCATCAATATACCTTTTCTTCTCTAGCGTTACATTTCTCTTTTTCTACATTAACTTTCTCTACTTTGTCTCTCTTTCTGCCTCTGTATTGTATGTCTTCAATCTGTCTCAATCACTAAATACCTGTCATTCTCTTTACCTCACGTTTCTACTGACCCCTTTCTGTGACTTTCTCTGACTTTTTCTACTCCTGTTTCCTTACCTGATCTCTTTTAATCTCTTATGCTTCTCTTTTCACTTCACCTCTTCAGCGTCACCCTGTCTCTTTGCTAACCTCTACATCTCTATGAACCTACCATCATCTCTGTCACTATTGCCAACCTCGGAGGGCCCCTTTCCATTTGCGAAGGATTGCCACCACCCTTGAGGTGTTGGTAACAAATGAATGTTTTGCTACCGTTATTTGGTTGCAAAACATTCATACATTTCATTGTAATACAGTATTAGGAAGGAATGCCCCTACACGTCCCTTCCAAATACCGAATCGCTAAACACAAATTGCGATTCAGTAACTTGTTACCGAATCGCAATTTGTGCTCTGTACATATGGGATCACTGAAAGAATATCGACTGAAAGAATATCGACTACCCAAAATATCGTTGAGAAAATATCGAGTACAAAATATCGAGTTTCTATCTACAAACAGGTAAGTACAAAAATATCGAGTACAAAATACCGTTTACAAAAATATCGTTGTTAAAAATATCGACTTTACTAAAAACAATGTTTAATTACATTAATATAAAAAATTAATTACTAAAATATAATTAACAATACTTAAAATAACTTTTAATAATTAAATAATTAATGAAAGTAAAAAAATATTTTTTTTTCATCATATTTCTTAAAACATATATATATAGTAACAAAATTTAATTAAATAATAGGCAATATTGTATATGTACCCCAAAAACCCCAAACTGACCCTGAACCCTAAAAATACCCCTTTACCCAAAAACTGAAAACTGACCCTGATCCCTAAAAATACCCCTTTACCCAAAAACTGAAAACTGACCCTGAACCCTAAAAATACCCCTTTACCCAAAAACTGAAAACTGACCCTGAACCCTAAAAATACCCCTTTGCCCAAAAACTGAAAACTGACCCTGAACCCTAAAAATACCCCTTTACCCAAAAACTGAAAACTGACCCTGAACCCTAAAAATACCCCTTTACCCAAAAACTGAAAACTGACCCTGAACCCTAAAAATACCCCTTTACCCAAAAACTGAAAACTGACCCTGAACCCTAAAAAAACCCCTTTACCCAAAAACTGAAAACTGACCCTGAACCCTAAAAATACCCCTTTGCCCAAAAACTGAAAACTGACCCTGAACTCTAAAAATACCCCTTTACCCAAAAACTGAAAACTGACCCTGAACCCTAAAAATACCCCTTTGCACAAAAACTGAAAACTGACCCTGAACCCTAAAAATACCCCTTTACCCAAAAACTGAAAACTGACCCTGAACCCTAAAAATACCCCTTTGCCCAAAAACTGAAAACTGACCCTGAACCCTAAAAATACCCCTTTGCCCAAAAACTGAAAACTGACCCTGAACCCTAAAAATACCCCTTTACCCAAAAACTGAAAACTGACCCTGAACCCTAAAAATACCCCTTTGCCCAAAAACTGAAAACTGACCCTGAACCCTAAAAATACCCCTTTAATTTAACATAATTAGCAATTAATCAATTAAATTAAATTAATTACCAATTAAATTGTAAATAATTAACATATATTATTTAATTACCAATTAATTAATTATTACTACCAATTAATAAATTTACATATTTAATTTATTATAATTAAATTACTTCCCACCCTATTCCCCTTAAACCCACAACCCGCTACAGAAAATACATTATTTTAATTTACATAATTAGCAATTAATCAATTAAATTAAATTAATTACCAATTAAATTGTAAATAATTAACATATATTATTTAATTACCAAATAATTAATTATTACTACCAATTAATAAATTTACATATTTAATTTATTATAATTAAATTACTTCCCACCCTATTCCCCTATAAACCCACAACCCGCTACAGAATAAAATTACACAATAATTAAAAAAAATTATTAATTAAAAATAATTATTAAAAAAAATGACACTTTTCACATATATTATAACATAAAAACACTATAAATAATTAAATATTATTGAAAAAACTATATTTTTTACTATCTAGATTATATACTTGGATATTTTCACTGTCTATATTATTTACAGTCGATATTACTTCACTTACCTTAAAAACGATATTTTGACTGTCGATATTCTGTCTAGTCGATATTTTCTCCAAACGATATTTAAAACTCGATATTCTTTCCAGTCGATATTTTGGAGTCGATATTATGTCTGTGCACCGTACATATGTATAAGCATTTTTAAGGTCGGTTGTTTCCAATCACAAAAATTATTTTGTACATATGGCCCTTAATTCCATTTAATTGCTTATAGAATTCAATATTGTGTGGCATCATAAGCATCCATGGGTGTAGTCTGATGGCTCCATATTTTTTTTTAACTACGGGTAGCTAGGTAAGATGCTTGATTATGCTAGGTGTATTTATTTATCTTTACACTTTTAATAGATGAGCACAAAGCGTAGCTAGAGTATATGTTATCTCTGTGCACTCATGTGTTCACTTTTTCTTGGAGAATTTCGTTTTGGCGCTATTCTTGTCGCACTGTGTCGAGCAGTGCCTTTAGTAAATAGCTGATAGTGTGATTTGTGGATCACAGAAGAATGCGCACATTTCAACTTGAAACAAAGAGGTTTCTTCTCATGATTTAAACTTTTTTTCAAAAAACATACATAGTCTTTAGTGGCTTTGATTGTCTTCTTTAATTCTCAAAAGGCAATCTTCTTCGCATTTAGTAGCTTTATATAAATTTTCTCATATTGAGTACAATAGTTCACCATGCCCAATGCATTTCGGGTCTTGCAAGGCGACCCTTCATCAGGGGTCTGTAGGATAAGAACAACATACAGGACCTTAGCATTCTACTGTAATGTGAAATGTTTATTATGAAAATTGTGAATTTAAGAAAATGGTGGAAGGTGCGGCAAACTCGAAAGTAAGTAGTGAAACGTGGCTCTAGTCATATTTCGGTGAATGGTTATAAACGAACGTAATAAATCCCAAGTGTTCGATATTCTAGACAGTGTGACAGTATGGTGGTTTTAGCGTGCTAGCAGACGGTTCCGAATAGCCAGACTGAACAAGCTTGTCAACCGGGTGGGTTCAACTAAAGAGAAAACGAAAAGCCGCAACGATCATAACGTGCTCAAACCCTGTAAAATACCGAGCCTTAAGGGTGAATTTACTTACTTTTAGGGAACGCGATAAGTGGCGTGCTCGTTGGGTTCTGGGTCGGAGTGAAGACGCTAGTTTGTCTAATGGTGTGTGTGTTAGGTATGTGAATACTGTGGTCACGTGATTGGAGTGTAATGCCTTCAAGATGGCGTTTGGGCAACAAACTGTGCGGCAACAATGTATAAAGTTCATTCAAAAAGAAACATTATGGTCTCAGTTAAATAATAATGATCGAAATAGAACCACATAACTATCTAAGTAGCTGCATCGTCAATTATTGATATATATGTATCGATGAAACGCTATAACATATCCATATCAGAAAGCATTTACGTGTTGATAAAATAACAATTAAGGCATAATTATAACAAAATTGATACACAGTGCATAGTAAAATAAATGCGGTTAAATGGGGTGATTGGGGGTTCGGATAGACCATAGTTCAATGCTATGCTAGTTCATAGAAAACACAAAAGTTCTATTCGATCATTCATCCCTATGGGATGCAGGGAGTTCAGCTTTATTATCCCAAAGAATTCGGCTTTGGGTCGCTGCTTGACTGGATCCATGTTGCAGCATTGTGGTAGTACCTCCAAAATAGTGAATTTAAGTTGAGAGATTTGGTATTTTGCTTCTAGCCAATGTGCGGCTACCATTGATTTCATGTTATTTAAGCGTATATTGCTTTTGTGTTCTGTCATTCGAATCTTGATTTTCCTCTCGGTTTGTCCTACATAAATTTTGCCGCAAGGGCATTTTATGGCGTACACTACATTTTTAGTGTCACAGGTACCGGAGTATTGTAGATTAATTTTATAGCCTTTGGTGGAGTGCATGAATGTGTTTCCAATTATAGCATTATTGCAATGTACGCAATTTTGGCATTTAGTCATGCCTTTGTATTTCTTAGCTGCGACGTAAGACGTGGTAAAGATTTCTTTCACATTTTTAGATCTTTGAAAAGCAAAAGTGATTTGGTCACTGTATAAATCTCGTAGATTTGGTTCTGTTGAGATTAGTGCCCAATGTCGATTGATGATACTTTTAATGGTTTTAGACTCTGTAGAAAATTTTAGTACACAAACTGTTTTCTTTTCTGCTGTTTGAGTAGATGGTTTTAATAATTTATCTCTCTGTAATTTATTCACTTTTCGAATAGATTCCTCCAAAATTTCTTGTGGATAACCTCTTTGAGAGTATTTCTCCATTTGATTATTGAAAGACTCATGAGAGTTTGTGGGTCTGAGGTTATTCTTTTTAATCTGATGAATTGAGATGTTGGGAGGTGCTTTTTCAATGACTCCGGGTGGAAACTTTGAAAGAGAAGAGATGAGTTTCTATCCGTGGTTTTTCTATACACCTCAGTGTGTAGTTGATGATTTTCAATTCTGATTAAAACATCCAGGAAAGATATTGAAACCTTATTGATGGTATGGGTGAATTTAATTCTCTCATTATGGGTGTTGATCTTGGTGATGTTCTTTTCCAACTGTTCTTTATTGCCTTTCCAGATGAGGAATATATCATCAATAAAACGTTTAAACATGATCAGGTTGTCTGTCCATTCTTGATTGTGTAGAATATGCTCAGTTTCAAATTTGGACATGAATAGATTGGCATACGAGGGTGCCCCCCCGAAGCCCATTGATGTGCCATTACATTGGTTGTAGAATTTGTTCTGCCATTCGAAATAACTGTGGTACATTGAGAATTGCATTAACTCTATCAGAAATGCCTTGTTGGCTCCTAATTCTTCCTCTTTCAGTAGACTCAATTCGAGGGCTTCCAGCCCTTCATTATGTGGAATTGAGGTATATAAGGCTACAACATCTACCGTACATTCAATATTCGGTGTCTTTATCCAATTTGATATTGTTCAGTAAGTTCAAAAAAGCCGTAGTGTCTTTAATGTAGGTATTGCATTTTTGCACTATGGGTTGAAGGTACCAATCGACATACTCTCCTATTGATTCTGAGATGTTGTGGGGGACCTTCTAGACGCCATAACTGACCGACACCTAGACTACGACATGGCTACCTGCTTACTACACTGGTTTCCGCACACGGCCAAAACAAAAGTAACCAGCAAATTTATTGATTTAGGCTTATTGTTGGCCAAACAAGAGATAACCTGGCACTGGAAGTCAAAGGCGGGACCCTCGAGCAGGCGCTGGCGTATGGAGTTCTGCAAATGGGCAGAGTGTGAGAGTGTGGTCCGGCTACGGCAGGCTAGACGCGTTGATAATGATAAGGCTTTGGAGATGGCGAGTGCTTGGGAGGCCCTGACTCAGGCATTGCGGGATGCCCAGATAGTGGATGAAGATGACTGAATGCTCATCACACATGTGATCATCAAACTTTGAAACTGATATGTAACGCTTTATGTGCAGCTGGTACTATGTTGTGATACAAACTTCTGGATATGCCCACACCACTGAACATAAGGGGGAGGGGGTTTGGGGGGGAATTGATGTTAAATTGGGGGACGTGTTTAACGGATATGGATGCTGTGGTCATTGTCATATATTATATGTCGATATAAAATCCAATAAACTATGTTTAAAAAAAAAAAAAAATGATACATATTGCCCTTATATCCCAGCTCTACAAAATAGGTCCACTCTCCCTTATTGATTGTTCAACCAGTAGGATGGAGTATTTTGTCCAGGTTGTCCTCTATCAGGACAGTCTTGGTATTCTTACGCAGAACCCGATGCCAGTTCCCCAAACCCACTAGCTGACCTTTGTGTAAAAGGTGCATCACCACATATGTTTCTGGGCATAAAACATAGGTTGCAGAAAGTAGGCTAAGTATCAGCCAGTCACTAAACGTACACCTCTGGCTTCATCCCCAATTGCAGGGTCATTGCATCCCACGTTAGGCACCTTTCACCAATAAAACAAGCATTGGCATAGCCAATAGGTCTCACTTTTGAGAGCTTATAAGTGTTTTGCCGTGCAACACTTGATGTTGTTGCACCAAGGATATTGTGCTGCATAACTAAACACTTATAAGGTCCCAAAGGCGAAACCTATTGGCTATGCCTAAGACGGGGAGTGGGAGGGAGAGATAAGGGGGGAGTGGGAGGGAGAGATGGGGAAGTGGGAGGGAGAGGGGTAGTGTGAGTGTGAGGCAGAGATAAGAGGGGTAGTGGGAGGGAGAGATGGGGGATTGGGAGGGAGAGATGAGAGGGGTATTGGGAGTGTGAAGGAGAGATGATTGGGTTGGTGGAGGTAGAATATTCTAAATACGATATTTAGTTATATTTGTATATCATTAATTAGAGCTCAGTATCTGTGCTACATCAACTCCTAACCTCTATTCTAAGACTGAACTAGTATCTCTTGAAAAGCCCTAAACCTTCCTTTCTAGAACTTCTGCCCTTATCCTTCTAAATTACATCACAGTCTCATTACATCATTACACATTTAATTTCTTTCTTTATGTGATTTTCTTTTGACGTTTTCTTTTTTTTTTATCTCTTGACTGCACCATTAACTGTTGTCTACAGCTGTCTCCCTTGCTTCTCTGTTCAGCCTCCTCCGATTTCTGGTTCAGTGTAAAATTGTTGCTTCCTTTCTTCAATATCAAGTGCACAGCTGTCAGTATCGTGAACTTGTGAATTGCACCTGTAGGTTTGTGAGGCGATTTTTTTGTTTATATTCAGTCTACTTTTCATATGGTTTACGTGACAGCTGTTGTTGTTCACCATGGCCTCCCATTCCCTTGTTTCCTCAGCACACTCCCCTCCCTGTTTTCCGGTTTGTTGGTAGGAGGAGATAACAGCTTTGCTTCTGATGGAACGCTTTCCTGGAGTTTGGATGCTTTAATGTTATGTTACTAATACAGTGCTTTAACAGAATTATAGGTAGGTTTGAACGTTATGCAGTATGGAAATCAGAAAATTTGCTTTCTCTTTGCTTTATTGTACTAAATTCTTTACTGCGGCATTTCCGGCTTGTCTTTATCTATTCTTTAGGAAAGGGGGGGCCGCTCGACCCCCACGCACACATGGCTGGGCCCGGCCCCCCCTTTGGCCAGTCCTGGTTGGTTCGCGCGTCCCTCCCCTGCCCCGGAAGCAGTTTTGCGCTTCCGGGTCAAGGGGGCGGGACCGCGGCATAGGAGGGGTTAAGAGCCTGGGGAGTGTGGGAAGCAGTCTCTTTGTGCCTGCGCTTCCCAGGCTCGCTCCTCGCTCCGCTGTGGGGCGTTTAATTTTCGTGTTCTTTATTTTTCAGGTTCGTGGCGGAATTGGAGCGGCGGTCAGCATCTGCATCCGAGGGAGCAGGAGTTTTTTCCCTTATATTCTGCAGGTATCGGAAGTTAGAGCAGCGGCCAGCATCCGCAGCGAACTGGGAGAACAGGAGACGCTTGGGAACGGCATCCGAGGTCCGAGAACAGCAGTCCGGCGTATTGCAGACGGCCGTGGTCGGGCGCGAGGGGTTTACAGGCACAGCGTGAATCGGGGTTCGCAAAGCCTATTAGGGCGCGAGGTAGGTGACGGGCTCGTTGGTACGGCACCGGATCGAGGATCTGCCCAACGGAGCGAGCGGGGTCGATAGCTCGACGTTACGTGCAGGAGCCTTGATTTGTTTGATATTTGAATCACGAAGCGAAGCAGGGTCGGCTTTGGCAGGAACTGAATGGGAGAACACAGGTTTTGCTGAGATAAACTGAGCACTTGTAGTATTTGGTGGCAGACTCTGTTATATTATGTGGGGATTTGTTAACAGGCATTTTATGAAGCAGGGCAGCCCTGAATACGTCAGGATAGCTCGTTTTTTGTAATTTTGTAAACAACACGCTTTTACATTTAGCAGTTGGGGCGGATGCAAATAGGGTTATGAACAATCGTTTTTCTTCCTGATTGAGTGAGCACTGCACCTAACTGTTTTGGAGGGTGTTGCTGGCAACAAGAATCGATTATGCTTTTGAATCCTGTGTGATATTATTTAAGGTACTCCATAGCAGTATTCTGTAGGCTCATTTAAATAGAATAGGCATCGTTCTCGTTGTCTCTGTGGTACGATTCTGGGCAAATCACTTAATATCACTGTGCACGTCGGATTCAGGCAAAAAGTTTTATGTGCACTTTTTTGTTTGTGTTTTAGTAATTGCTGCAACAGCTCGATTGGCAGGAGCCACAGACAAGGAACGCTGCGGACCGGGTAGCTGTGGAGCTCACGGTGGACGGTGGATCCTGAGGACGCGGGCAGGCCTGCATTTCACTGCTTCTGGCGGGCCGCTGGTCTAGAGTTCGCTCTCCCAATCACTCCAGGCTAGCTGGGGTGTGCGGTCACAGTTGCGTGGTGCCAACGGCCAGCTCGTGAGCCTCCGACTGGGACAGGTACAGAGCACGGTGTGCTCATAAATAACCTATTGTGTAGTGTAGGTTAAGAGCAGCATGTCTGCCAGACGGGGTGCAGGGAGTGCGAGTGTGGAATTAATGTTTCAAACAATGATGCGCAGGATAGCAGCAATGGATAAACGATTGGGGAAGGTGGACAAGTTGGGCAAGACTGTGGCTGAATTGGGAGCGGGGGTGGATGCCCAGGCAGGTCCGTCAGGAAGGCCGAAGCGGACCATAGTGCCCCCCAAACCAAGGGGGGAGTTTGAAACACCACCTAAACATGCCAGAACTAAGAAAGTGGGTGGTCACCCCCCCAGGTCCGGTGAGGGCGGGGGTTCGCTGAGTCCAACTCCTAATGTACAGCCTGTCACACCTACCTCACCAACTCCTACCCCGCTGGTCCCTGCGAGCGTTCCGGTCCCGGCCCCCCAACCTCCAGTGAGTGTGCCAGTAGCGCCTGTCATGCCACCCACTGACCCGGTTCCCCCTGGTATCCCACAGCCAGTCGCGCCAGCGACTGGCCCTGTCCCGACTATTGTCCCGCCGGTCATTCCAGTTCCGGGACCTGTGCCGCCGGAACTGGCGGCTCAGATAGCGGCGGTACTTCCTTGGTTGGGGATTGGGGGAGTGTTACCTGCCGCAACAGACCCCTCGGCAGAGGCCCAAAAAATGATTGTCAAATATTGTTGGCTAGGGGCGGGGATAGCACGCCGGGTGCACCAATTTCTCCCCAAACAGGTCCAGCAAGCAATGGGGGCGCAGCCAAGACCGTGGACACAACACAACCCACCGAAAGTGGTAAGGAGGTTGCCCTGCCGGTGCTGGGCGAGAGTGCGATTCCCTCCAGGGGGGAGTGTTTAGCGCAGCATGTATCTGAGAGTGTGAAGGAGTTAATTTGGGCAGACAAATATGTTAATATTTTTTCATTGCTGATTGACAACAGGGAGTGGGACTATGCAAAATCCCAGAAGGATATGATGTTGCCTAGTGAATGGCGATCGCAACTGTACAAATTTAGGGTGGAAGAGACACACATCAATTGGATCAGGGCCTTTTCTGTGTATAGTGCAGTGATTGGAGAACGCTTCCCAGGTATGCAAGCTGTGATGGCCTGCTATCAGAGCAGGATTACAATGTACCATGAGAATCATGGGGGGGACGCATGGAAGGAATACGACATAGCTTTCAGGAAATCGAGGGAGTTCAACAGGTCATTAGCCTGGGACAAGGTCGATTCCATTTCCTGGCATTGTCAGTTTGAGAAGGGTCAGGCCGCAAGTACTAGCGCTACCTGCAATAAAGGTTATTCCCCCAAGCCCCAGCAGCCCTTTCAGCAGCCCTTTTGACCAGCGCAAGGCGGGGAGTTGGGCAACAAGACCAGGGGTAGTGCAGGCGGGAAAGGGGTGTGCTGGGATTTCAATAGGCGGACGTGCAACAGGGCACCGGGCACATGCAAATTCAGGCACGCGTGTAACTTATGCGGCCATCCTTCCCACCCAGAGACGACATGCCGGTCAAAGGGCAATGGGTCAGGTAACAGAGGGAGGAGGAAACCAGAATAGCAGGATTCATCCCCTTATGGCGCATTCCCCTATTCTTGTGACGGCTATGATCCCCATGCTCAATAGATACCCGAACCACACTTCCGCAAGGATGTTACAAGAGGGTTTCACACATGGTTTCCGGATTCCAGCTGGGGGTTATATCGGGACACCGCAGTGTAGGAACCAGTTGTCAGTTCAGAACAACCCCAAGGTAGTAGCTAACAAAATAGAGAAGGAGCTGCGCCTAGGTAGGGTAGCGGGACCTTTTCCAGACATCCCTGTACAGAATTTTTTTTGCTCGCCTTTAGGAGTAGTACCAAAGAAGGAAAAGGGCGAGTATAGACTCATACACAATTTGTCGGTACCAAAAGGCTTATCATTGAATGATGCAATTGATGAGTCAATTTGTAGTGTGAAATATGCGTCTTTTGACCAGGCGGTTGATATGTTAAGGATTTTGGGCCCTGGGGCACTGATGGCCAAATCAGATATTGAGTCAGCTTTTAGACTTCTCCCAGTGCATCCGGCAGATCAGCACCTGTTGGGTTTCTCCTTCGAAGGTAAATACTACATGGATATGTGCATGCCCATGGGCTGCTCTATTTCATGTGCCTACTTTGAACAATTCAGCTCTTTCCTCGAGTGGGTCCTGAGACAATCCACGGGCCACCAGTCTGTCATGCATTACCTAGATGATTTTCTTTTCCTGGGTCCGGCGGGCTCTCAGGAGTGCACGCGGGCATTGCAGGAGTTTTGCGTACTCATGCGTACTTGTGGGGTCCCGCTGGTGCAGGGGAAAACGGTTGGGCCACTGACGTGTCTAGAATTTTGGGGAATTGAGTTGGATTCCGTGGAAGGCTGTTTCAGGTTACCCACAGACAAAATCAAAAAGTTCAGGTCAACCCTGGAACTATGCTTGCAGACAAAGAAAGTCACTTTACAACTGTTGCAGCAGACAGTGGGTCAACTAAACTTTGCATTGAGAATGATCCCCATGGCACGCCCGTTTTCCCAGCTCAATTGCACAAGCCATGAAGGGTCTGCGGGAAAAGCATCATCGTACACGGCTGTCTGTTGAGGTTCACCAGGACATGCGGATATGGATTGCATTCCTGGAGGACTTCAATGGCAAAGTGCTGTGGGGTGCCCCCACGCTGTCCTCAGCAGAGTTAGGTTTATGGACTGACGCGGCAGGCAGTGTGGGGTTTGGCGCTATTCTTGGCAACAAGTGGGTGGCGAAGCAATGGCCCGGCTGGTGGGTAGAGAGCGGGCTGACTGCAAACATTGGGTTTCTAGAGCTCTTCCCAATCTGGGTGGCGTTGAAGGTGTGGCCCGAGCAATTGGCCAATCGCTCGGTGATTTTCTGGTCGGATAACATGACCGTGGTTGAATGCATCAATCAGCAGGCAGCAAGGTGTCGGTTCATACTGCGCCTGTTGAAGGAAATTGTGCTAAGCTGCATGAGATTGAATATACATTTCAGGGCCAAGCATGTCCCAGGGGTCTTAAATAACGCAGCTGATGCCCTTTCTCGCTTTAAGATGCAGGTATTCAGGGAACACCTACCGGCTGCAGATGCATCCCCAACTCACTTCCCATCGACTCTCTGGCAGATTGGTGCCCCCAACTACACGACCTCGTGGCAGCCAGCCTAGCGCCAAGGACAAGGACAGCTTACGAAGGGGCGTTCAGGTCTTACTGTAACTTTCTGGGTCATGATTGGGAGAGCAAGTGGGATCAGGAGGCTAGTTTCAACGGGTACATGAGCACATTACACAAGGAGGGGCGCTCGGTGGCGACGGCTAGCAGACACAAAACAGCAGTTTCCTTTTTCGCACGCGCCTGGGGAGTCAGGGATCCGACGAACAGTTTCCTAGTGCAAAAAGCATTTGAAAGGATGGCGGCGCTTGCAGGCACCCACTGCTGATGGTAGGAAACCGATAGGTTTAGAACGTTTGTCAGCAGTGCTCCTCGCCCTGCCGGACACATGCAGTTCTACGGCCGAGGTGGGATTATTCAGTGCTGCTTTTGCTCTAGCATTCTACGGGGCTTTTAGGGTAGGCAAATTGGTGGCAGTCAACAAGCTAGATAGGGAAGGTGGCCTTCAGCTGCGTGATGTCAGCATAAGGGACGACACGATGCGGGTTACCATTCGGAAATCCAAGACTGATCAGGAGGCCAGGGGTCAAAGTTTGGTGTTATTCCGGGCGCCGAATAACCCGTGCTGCCCGGTGTCACATGTGGAAGCATTAATTAAGCAGCGCGCAGGGGAGCCTAGTGAAGCATTGCTAATGCATAAGGATGGTACCCCTTTGACCAGGTTTCAGTTCCAGAGAGTCTTGGCCATGAGTATTGCCAAAGCAGGTTTGAATCACAAAGAATTTGGGACACATTCTTTCCGGATAGGGGCAGCCACGGAAGCCACGGCAAGGGGGTTGAATGCAAATAGTGTTAAGAGGATTGGGAGGTGGTCCTCCAATGCTTATAAGCGTTATGTGCGGTTGCACATGTTGTAAGGGTCAGTCGCCGCCTTTCTGACGACTGCTGTTTTGTCTTGTCATTTCAGTTTCTCGGGCCTGTGACGCAGGACGGAAACTACTCGAAGATCATCACAACGATCCATCAACAACACGGAACCGGCAGGAAGGCACAAAGAAGACTTTGGTAGTGTGGGTAGTTGGCCATTCTTATGTGAAACGTGCTAACTATAATTTTCTTGCAGGAGCGGCTAGACGGAGGGCGGAGTGTGGGGGTTGCAAGGTCTCCTTTCATGGCAGAGGGGGGCTTCGCCTCAGTCAGCTTAGGGGTTACATGTTAGATCTACTCGAGAGACACACCTCACCACCCTCAGCGGTCATCTTGCATCTGGGAGGGAATGATTTAGTAGATCTGGGTAGAAGGGTCTTGTTGGAAGAAATCATATCAGCAGCAGGGTGGCTGGGGAAACTGTTACCGGATTGCACTATTGTATGGTCACAGTTGATACCAAGACTGCAGTGGAGGGGGGGGAATCAGTCAATGCGTTGAATCGCTCCGTAAAGAGGGTCAACAATAAACTAGACAAGCTATTCCGAACTCCTGTCTTACAGACCATACCTCATGGTTGCATTTGGGGAGAACAGTTGTATGTGTGGGATGGGGTCCATTTGGCAGAGTCAGGGAATGCCCTATTCATAAGAAACATCTTAGCATGGGTAGAAGGTTTTGCGAGGAGAGTATGACCTTTCAGTGTAGGTTTGGGGGGGGCAGATAGTCGGTCAACTATGCTGGCCTGTGGCGGTAAGGTCATAATTGGTGAGCAGCAATTTAAGGTCCTTAGGGGGGGGAGGGCGGTCCCATTCACGAAAGGGGCCGCCCAGGGGGAGGGGCCACTGGTCTCTCCCAGAACTTCAGGGGCAGGATATCCATCGCTTAGAAGGGTGCGGGGGAGGGAGTCACGCTTTCCTCAGGCTGGTAGCCACCCCTCACATACACTATGATGTCATCAAGGGGCGCGAGTGTAAGGGCCCTCCTGTTAAGGTTAAATGGAGTTCACGGAGCACACGAGAGTAAACGGGCCCTTGTTGCGCATGCGCATCTCGGACGTGAGAGCGTAGCTGGTAAAAGGATCTGACACCGGTTAGCGACCTTGCCGTAGGACCAGAGATTATTAGAATGCAAATTTAATATCAGGATGTTAGATTCGGTTAGGAACCACGCTGTAGTAGACATTTGTTAAGGTTAGTCCATCATACCTGTCTAAAATGGATGTAAATCTAATGTTCTGAAGTTTGCATTTAATAATTATGTAAATGTTAATTTTACCAAAATTTTTAATTTTGTTTCATATTTTAATAAATATGGCGGGGGGGTCTCGGGCTCGAGACTCCCTGCCTTCCAAAGAAATTCTGTTGTTGGTCTGTTAAATGTGTAACTGTAGTCTGCATGTGAAGGCGGGGGGTGGCTGGCAGTCACAGACCATGTAATGCCACGTTCTTGTCTTTTCAGTAGCTGCCGTAATTGCCGGCAGGCAAGTGAATAGTGGTTGTTAGCTTGTGAAATGAGAATAGTATTTCCGATTTGAAATGAGTTTCTGGTTGCTGCAGAGAGGACTTCATTTTATTATATGTTCTCCTTATTTGTTGCGGGGTAGAAAAACACAGAGCATCACAGAGTAGGAGTGAGTGAATGAGACCGACCAAAGCAGCAAATGTACATGTGTAAACTAACTTTTCTGCTGTATTAGGAGACAGAATGCTGAAAGATCAAATACAAAATGCTTTTACATTTTATAGTAGCTGTTTTGAAATGTTTAAAGAAGTGTGTGCGCACATAGTTTTGTGTACTACCTGCACTTTCATCAGTTCTGCCTGAGTGTTAGTATGCAGAGCCGCTTTGCCATGGCTTTGGTCTCATTTACTGTTGTATGTTAAGTCAATCCTAACTTCCTTCTTTTCCTCAGTGCTAGTCTGTAAACACGCAGGCCAGCACCATAGAGAAGTAAATGAGGCCGACTCTGTGCCCGCTGCTCTGTAGAACAAGCACGCGCCTCACTGAAGTAGGGGTGGGGGTGTGTGGCTGAGAGCAGGAAGCGTTTCCCTTGCGGGAGCGAGCCCAATGATTGCTAACATATGGTGCTGCTCGCACCTGCAAGGGAATCGCCAAACGTGCATGATTTGCATAGGAAGCAATGCAACGCGTGTACGTTTTTGCTTACACAGCTGAATCAATTTCGAGAGGTCTCTATCCTGTGTGTAGCGCATGCTTGTTGCATATGCGAGACCTAAAAATCGCCTAACCTAATGAATACCTTCTGCTTCCTACTTTCCGATAGGACGTTAGGAAGGACTATGCCAAAGAGTCTGCGGTCTTGTAGCGAAGTAAAGGCATGGCATTTTGGGACCACGAGCTTTGAAAAATGTCTTCATTAGATGGTCTAGGGCATGAAGTGACTTATATCTTGTTTTATTTGGAAATATTGCTACTTTTAAAAAAGATAGTAGATCGATTGCTGACTCGCTGACCATACGTGTCAAAATAAAATCGTCAAACGTATCTACATTGATCATTGTTCAGGCGTTACTAACCAAAAGAGCAGCTTGATTGTACATTTGGCAATGAGGTAGAGAAGTCTCCCATGCGATTTATCTAGTTGCAGTACTGCTATTCTAGTCATGGGCTGCTCATTATTCTTGATGAATTTTTCATATAGTTGGTCAAATTCCTTAAAATACGATCTATTATAATAGGGAGCGTGGAAAATAAAAATGGCACCAGCCGAGGAATCTATATCTTTGTCAAAGAATCCATGCCAATTAAGGATAGGGGAAGAGAGCTCCATCGGTCCAAAAGCGTTTTGATCTTAGGAAACGTCGCTTTGTCGTTTAAATGAAACACTTGGGAATTATTGTTGCACAGTCTCATCAGACTACACAAAAGGGTCACTGCAGTTCCTGATCAATGCTTTCGCTTCCAGCTAGATGGGGCAGGAGAATGGCCCCACATCTTTTTTACATGTTCGGCTCTCCATGATTTTTGGAAGAAAGTATTTCAGGTGCTCACAGATATTACGCACTTGCTTATATCCTTAGAAACTACACTGGCATTATTTGGCTGCTCTCACGCTGTTCGGAAAGCAAACAAAAGCGTTCATTGTCTGGTGTTCATTGGCATTGCAGTGGCTCGCAGCCTAATACCGCAGAAGTTGAGAACGGTAGAGATTTCTTCCCTAGACGACTGCCAGGCTAAAATGCAAAGAACCAAAGTATTTGAGGAAGCTTTTGCCAGACGGGTGGGGTGTGCTATGAGGTTCTCTACAATTTGGGTAAGGCAGGGGTGCATAATCCACAGTCTGGGCACGCTTGACATTCGATAAAGGGGGGAAGGGGCGAAATGTCAGTATCGCTGGTCGACCATCCAGCGGTTAGGGTGTGCCGCTTGCTTTAGCAGTAGACTGGACTGCCACCCAGGGAGCTCAGTATTGCGAGGGCTCCCCTTTCTATGCTCTATACGGTGCCAATGGACTTCACTACCTGCACTAGACACTTTTTCTGTTAGCCTTATACGCAAAAATCTGAAAATTGCAAGAAATTGTCCGATGTGTAATTTTTCATTTGGCTTGTATGTGACAGAACTGGTTCTTTTCTTTCTAATTATATAATGGTTGTGAACTACTCAATAGAAAACTTTTTTTTAAAGCATTGGCAAAGCCAATAGGTCTTGCCTATACAAAAGCTATTGGCTTTGGCAAGGAGATTTTGCCATGTTGTACACCAGTGTGGCTGCTGTTCAGCATGGTTACAAGTTAGTGGTTCGGAGTGTCCTGGAGGGGAGTGGGGGAGTAGTGTGGAGTAGATTGTCATACAGTGGAGTAGGGGAAGTAGAGTGTCATACACTTAAGTAGAGGAGAGTAGAGTTCAGTCGCAAAGAGTGCCGTAAAGTGCAGTGTCATTGAGTGCAATGTTGTAGAGTGGATTGACATAGAGTGGAGTGACGTAGAGTGGAGTAGAGTGGGGTGGAATAGGGTGGAGTAGGTTGCTGCGGATTAAGGTAGTGGGTGGATTGGACTGGAGTAGATTGGGGTGGATATGATTGGGGTAGAGTGTGCAGGATTGGGTGGAGTGGGGTAGATTGGAGTGGTTGGACTGGTTTCGTTTAGAGTGCATTGAAATGGGGTGAGATGGATTGGATTGGAGTGGATTAGTCTGGTTTCGGGTGGGGTAGGATGGAATGGATTAGAGTAGGGTGGTTTAGGGTGGGGTGAATTAGATTGCTGTGGAGGGGGTTGATTGGACAGGACTGGAGGGGGTAGATTAGATTGGTTTGGAGTGGGGTGAATTGTATTGGGGTGGGGTGGATTGCATTGGAGTGGGGTAGATTGAAGTGTGATGGGCTGAATGGATTATATTGAGTGGTGTGGTCTGAACTGAGGTGAGGTGGGGTGGAGTGGAGTGGGGTAGAGTGGGTGGATTGGATTAGAATGGGGTGGATTGGACTGCAGTGGAGTGGGGTAGATTGGAGTACAGTGAACTGGATTAAACTGGAGTGGGGTGGATTGAGTGGATTGGGGTTGGGTGGACTGGAGAGGGGTGGGGTGGATTGGAGTGGGGTGGAGTTGAGTGGGATGGATTGGAATGGGGTGGATTGGAATAGAGTGGGGTGGAATGTGTTGGTGTGTGTAGGAGTTGGTGAATTGGAATGAGATGGATGGAGTAGAGCACATCCGATTGTAGTAGGGTGGATTGGATTGGATTAAGGTGGATTGGATTGGGGTGGGGTGAACTTGATTGGATGGAGTAGAGCACATCTGATTGCAGTGGGGTGGATTTGATTGGATTGTGGTGGATTGTGTTGGGGTGGGGTGAACTGCATTGGATTGAGGTGGGGTGGAATTGGTTGAAGTGGATTGGGGTGGGGTAGGTTAGGGTGGAGTCGGGTAGATTGGTTTTGGCTGGATTGGGGTTGATTGGATGTGTGTGGGGTGGACTGAATTGGAATGAGGTGGATTGTATTGTATTGTATTGGAGTGTGGGGGAATGTATTGGATTGGGGTGAGGTGGATTGCACTGGGGCGAGGTGAATTGTATTGGAGAGGAGTGGAGTGAGGCAGATTGTTTTGCATTGGGGTGGGGCTGAATGGAGTAGTGCAGAGTGTTTTTAGAATGGATTGGGGTAGATTGTTTTTAGATTGGAATGGGGCAGATTGTTTTGGGCTGGAGTTGGGCAGATTGGTGTGGGACAGATTGTTTTGGATTGGAGTTGAGCAGATTATTTTGGAGTGTGGAAGATTGTTTTGGATTCGAGTGGGACAGATTGTTTTGGATTAGAGTGGGGTAGATTGTTTTGAATTGGAGTGGGATGGATTGTGGTGGATTGCACTGGAGTAGTGTGGATTGGGGAGGACATGGGGTTGATTGGATTGCTGTAAGGTGGATATGATTGGAGTGAGTTGGATTGGAGTGGGGTAGATTGTATTGGGCTGGATTGGATTGGTGTAGGGAGGATTGGATTGGAGTGCGGTGTATTGGATTGAAGTGAGCAAATTTTAGTGGGGCAAATTGGAGTGGGGTGGATTGGAGTGGGGCAGATTAGAGTGGGAGAGACTGTTTCGATTGGAGGGGGTGGATTGGATTGAAGTGGGGTAGATTGGATTTGTGTGGGGAGACTGGATTGGAGTAGGTTGGATTGTGGTGGAGTGGGTGGATTGGATTAGAGTGGGGGATTGATGTGTGGCAAATTGGAATGTGTGGATTGGAGTGGCAGATTGTTTTGGATTGGATTGGGGCAGATTGTTTTGGATTGGAGTGGGGCTGATTGGGGTAGGGCAGAGTGTTTTGGAATGGATTGTTTTCGATTCAGATGAGGCATATCTTTTGAACTGCAGTGGGGCAGATTACTGTGGGGCGGATTGTTTTGGATTACAGTGGGGTAAACTTGGAGTAGGGCAGATTATTTTAAAGTCGGGAAGATTGTTTTGGATTGTAGTGGGGCAGATTGGAGTGGGGGATTAGTGTTGGGCAGACTGTTTTGAACTGGAGTGGGGCAGATTGGGGTGGGGTAGACAAGAGTGGGACAGATTGTAACGGGCAGATTGTTTGGATTGGAGTGGGGCAGATTGTAGTGGGGCAGATTACTTTAGCCTGGAGTGGGGCAGTTTGGAGTGGGGCAGACTATTTGGCAATGGAGTGGGGCAGCTTGTTTTGGATTGGATTGGGGACGGTTGTTTTGGATTGGAGGGGCACTGATTGATTTGGAGTGGGTCACATTGTTTTGGATTGGAGTGAACAGATTTTTTTAGATTGGAGTGGGGCAGATTGGAGTGGGGCAGATTGTTTTGGACTGAAGTGGGGCACATTGTTTTGAATTGGAGTGGGGCGAATTGGAGTGTGGCAGATTGGAGTGGGGTGGGTTGGGAGGATTGGAGTGTGGTGAATTGGAGTGGATTGAATTTGGGTGAGGGGTTTGAATTGGAGTGGCATGGATTGGATTGAGTGAGCTGGACTGAACTGAAGTGGGGTGTGGTGTGGGGAAGTAGATTGGGGTAGAGTGGGGTGGATTTTTTTAGATTGAAGTGGGGCAGATTGTTTTGGATTGAAGTGGGGCAGATTGTTTTGAAGTGGGACGAATTGGAATGTGGCAGATTGGAGTGGGGTGGGAGGATTGGAGTGTGGTGAATTGGGGTGGATTGAATTTGGGTGAGGGGTTTGAATTGGAGTGGCATGGATTGGATTGAGTGGGCTGGACTGAACTGAAGTGGGGTGTGGTGCGGGGAAGTAGATTGGGGTAGAGTGGGGTGGATTGGAGTAGAGTGGGGTAGATTGGGCTGCAGTGAACAGGATTAAACTGGAGTGGAGTGGACTGAATGAGTGGGGTTGGGTGGACTGGAGTGTGGTGAATTGGAGTGGGGTAGAATTGAGTGGGATGGATTGAAATGGGGTGGATCTGATTGAAAAGGGGTGGACTGGATTAGGGTGGATTGGAGTGGTGTGGCGTGGGGTGGATTGGAGGAGAGTACATTCGATTGTAGTGGGGTGGATTGTATTGGAATGGATTGGATTAGGGTGAGGTGGGTGGGGTTAACTGGATTGGATTGAGATGGGGTGGATGGGCATGAGGTGGAGTAGGGTAGACTGGAGTGGAGTGGGGTAGATTTGATTTGGCTGGATTGGGGTTGATTAGATTTGTGTGGAGTGGACTGAATTAGAGTGGATTTGATTGGATTGGAGTGGGTTGGATTTTATTGGATTGACGTGAGGTGGATTGTACTAGAGTGGTTTGGAATGGGCCAGATTGTTTTGGATTGGAGTGGAGCTGATTGGAGTGGGGCAGAGTGTTTTTGAATGGAATAGGCTAGGCTGTTTTGGATTGGAATGGGCCAGATTGTTTTGGAATGGAGTGGGGCAGATTGTTTTGAATTGGAGTGGTGCAGATTGTTTTGGATTGAAGTGGGACAGATTGGAGTGGGGCAGATTGTTTTTGATTGGAGTGGGTGGATTATGGTGGAGTGGACTGGAGTAGGGTGGATTGGGGAGAAAGTGGGGTGGATTGGATTGGAGTGAGGTGGATTGGTTTGGAGTGGGGTCGATTGGATTGGATTGATTGGATTGGAGTGTGGCAAATTGGATTGGGTGGATCGGAGTCGGGCAGATTGTTTTGGATTGGAGTGGGGATGATTGTTTTGGATTGGAATGGGGCTTATTGGAGTAGGGCAGGGTGTTTTGGAATGGAGTGGGTCAGATTAATGTGGGCAGATTGTTTTAGATTGGAGTGGACTGATTGGAGTGGGGCAGATTATTTTGGAATGTGGAAGATTGTTTTGGATTGTGTTGTGCAGATTGGAGTGGGTGATTAGAGTTGGGCAGACTGTTTTGGATTGGAGTGGGGCAGATTAGAGTGGGACAAAGTTGAGTGGTGCAGAACATTTTGGATTGGCATGGGGCAGATTATTTTAGACGGGAGTGGAGTAGTTTGGAGTGGAGCAGGTTGTTTTGGATTGGATTGGGGGCGATTGTTTTGGATTGGAGTGGAGGAGATTGATTTGGAGTGGGACAGATCGTTTTGGATTGGAGTGGGGCAGATTTTTTTAGATTGGAGTGGGGCAGATTGTTTTGGATTGCAGTGGGGAAGATTGATGTGGAGTGTGAAAGATTGTTTTGGATTGGAGTGGGGCAGATTTTTTTAGATTGAAGTGGGGCAGATTGTTTTGGATTGAAGTGGGGCAGATTGTTTTGGAGTGGGACGAATTGGAATGTGGCAGATTGGAGAGGGGTGGGAGGATTGGAGTGTGGTGAATTGGGGTGGATTGGATTTGTATAAGTGGTTTGGATTAGAGTGGCATGGATTGGATCGAGTGGGGGGGTCGTGTGAGGTGAGGTGGGATGAATTGGAGTGTGTTGGAGTGGGCTGGATTGGGGTGTACTGCATGATTATGGGTTTAAGCATCAGTTTAGAAATGGTTGAGAATAGCACCCATGATCAAAAGCAAAAGAAAATAAGAGTGCAAAGTGATAAAAAAAGACTTGCCAAAATAAAAGAAAATAAATCTTTCAAATTTTGCTTGCCCTTCTCAACACGTTGTTGCCAGTCACATGCTTTCTCTTTGCAGGGCACTAAAAGTTGAAAAGAACAAAATATTACCTCAATCATGCCACGAGCAGCAGTTGTATTCTGATACAGTTGACTCAATCAGTGCTTAGTCCATGCTCCACAGAGAGGAACAAAAATTATGTTAAGCCTGCCTTGACGAATTACAAGGCTATAAAGAAGAGTGCCATGCAAGCCAACAGATGCTAAGCAATGGGCAAGCTCCAAGCACTTTTCTGTATACAAGAGTGTCTTACAAGCGAGCTGCATGCATTAGCGCATGCTCTCGCAGGCTCGACCCTTAAAATGGCGGGCCACTGTCCTATTGCACTAGCAGGAAACACTTTCAGTTGCTACAAGTGGGCACTCAGGGTACTGGAAGTACTGGTCCTGCTCAACAGCTGCCCTCTCTGCCCTCTGTAATGAGCCACCCAAAAACCCACTGCAGAAAGCTATCCTACCCACTCAGAAAAAGTGCTCCATAGCTGGCTGGGCTCAGTCCGTCTACACCCTTCCTGCGCACACCTTTCCTGGTGCTGCACCAGCTCCTCTGTACTGTCCAGGCAGCGATCCTCAAGGTAAATGTAAAACACTTTTCCCTACATTAGAGCGGGGCCCAAAGCATCCCAGTTCTTTCTGCAAACTGGTTAAACCGAAAAAATGTCAGGTTTAAATCATACGAGTGAGACCCCTTGGGACAGCATCCAGAGCTGAAGGACAGTGTCAGGTAAAGTTATTTCACTCAATAGCGACTCATCACTGGAGTCAACAGCTCATTTTAAGAGGTGTCACAAATTCAGATTATCTCCATAGCCATTCAGTCACTGGCCTCTCTGCGGAGACCTCCAGTTGAGGCAACCTAATTTAAAATCAGTTGTGTCGTTGGCCATTCCGAAAGGATCCACTTCATGCGTGAGACGAATTTATCCACCTTGTTCATACAGGTACGGGGAAGGCAGTTTTGGATGCATGTAATTTTGCACCCAATTCAACACTACCTTGAGTTACAAGTTGAGGGTTTTTGTCACTATCTACTTAGAAAAAGGATTGTCTGGTACAAATATTGGGGCATATTACCAAGGAATAGCGATATTTATCGCAAAATGTGCTTAGTGCATTTTTTTTTATCGCTGCCTATCGCTGGATATGTTAGCAGAGAAAACATGCTATTAGCAACGCTTTTCTCCATTGTGCTAAAATATCCAGCGATGGCGGCGAAATGCGTGAATATCTCTGAGAATACAGCGATATTCACGCATTAGAGACGAAATGCTCTTAGCCATGTTATCCACCTCCCATTGGATAACATGGCTAAGAACTGGTCTGGGCAGGTGTTAGTATTTGGAGATATTTGCGCTTAGCGCGAATATTTTCATCGCTACGCCTGCCTTGCTAATAGACGATAGCGACTGCTTTCAGTCGCTAACTGGTTGGGTACGCCCACTTTGCATGTCATTAGCGATAAACATCGCTGACATGCAAAGCGGGCCCCAAACCGCTCGCTATCGCCTAAAAGCTGTCGCTAACATCAGGTAGCGACAGCTTGCTAATAGGGTGATAGAATTATCGCCGCTTAGCGGCTGAAAACGGCCTCTAAAGCGGCGATAATTGCCTATCGCCCTGCTTGATAATATGCCCCATTGTGTCTTAAATATTCTTTGCAAAATATCACCGAATTTCGATTTTCTTGTATTATCTCCAAAGAAGAGATATGTTTGTAAACATTTGGGAAATATGAATTCTTTCAAACAATATTTTGGGCATGATATGCCGCCAACTATCTACTTATGGTAAAATGGAATAATGAAAGTGCTAAATGTGACAACGATGAACACGGATGTTGCTATGTGCTGTTATCCGCATTTTACAAATGATTGCAACTTTCTTACCGTAGGCCCTTATTTTGTATGGCTCCAGGATGTCCTGTGATCGGTTGCTTGTTTGTATATGTGAAGAATAGGTTTGACAAATGTCTATTTCCCTAGTGCTTTGTGTTGGTTAATGAGTTTGATACTGCTAAAGATCTTGTAGTCTGTTCCTCTTAAGGACTTTTCCTTTTTTTGATGTACTAAGTAGTTAGGTAGCCAAAGTCTGGCCTCTGTAGTTTATTTTCTAGATCATGTGGCTAGACAAGTAAATAAATTGGATGCCGGAAAAACACTACATAGGCAAACAACGCTGTAAGCACATGTTGTAAAAATGACTTACTCCAGTGAGACTTTGAGCCTCGTCTACTACAAAATTATGCAGCGTGTCACCACAAGCCATTTTGCTGCTTCGAGCTTCATCAGTTTAAAAGCACAAGGATGCATTGTATTAACAGCAATATGATGCATCCATGTGCCTTCCCCTGTGTTGGCGCACAATTGGCTGCAATGCCCCAGAGCAGGGCCCCTTGCGTCATGTTGCAAGGGTGCCTGTGTTTTGGGGTTGATTGTTGAATACCTTCCTGTACATAAACAATCATTAAAAGCATTTTTCTAATTCTATGCATGCTGCATTGGAAAGAGGAAAAAAAACAAGGAGAAAAGAAAGTATTTCTCCTCGTTGAGCCTCTCTTATGCCTTCCCAGGCATTAGGAGGGTGAGAAGTCAATATTTCACACAGCACAGCAAGCCACTTTAGTGCGCTGTGTGAAAGGGCAGGAATGAGCCATATTTAACGTGTTACAGTGAATTCCTGTCCTTTTCTTGCGCTGGCGCACAATGTGCAGCCTAGTGACAATGCAGGTACGCTCGCGCTGTGGTGCGATGGGGCCTGCGTTGCAGACAGGATTGTTTTTTTGCTGGAAGAGGCACCTTCTTGCACAGATCCATTCCCCTGAGGCATTTTCCAGCACACCTAGAAATAGGAAAATACAAGAAGAAAAAAAGATATTTCTCCTTGTTACGCCTCACCTGGGGAGAAACCTGGAAATGTCACCAAAATCCATGGGTGGATGCGTGGGAACCCCCATACCCCACACATTGAACGGCACCATGGGGAGGGTAATGCAATGCAGCGATTTATGCTGCATTGCGTTACTCTAGATTTATGTTGTCACTCAGTGCCACGCAACGTAGTCTTCTGTGGCTTGATAAATCTGGTGCAAGGGCAACGCAACTCTATGATAAATTAGGTTTCTATTCATAGTCAGTCCTTAGGCCCATCACTGGCACGATTCCTGGAGGGTGCTGGGAAATTCGGCCTAAAATGGAGTTCAACCTACATACCTGATAAAAGGTATCTCTTTAAAGGTTCATTTGGATTCTTGAGTTAAAATCAAATGCTCTGTGAGGTTGGAATCCCCAGCAGTATATATACAGCTCCTTGTACATGCAGACTACATTTGGACACTGAGGTGGGGCCCTGTGAAACTGAAAATGGCCGCATAATCTAGACAGAAAGGCTAAACTTTCCTGCAACCCCTGGGTACCTCATTACTATCCCATAAGTTTCAAGGGTGCCAATAATAGGAGTTACCAGCACCACAAGGAAAACTCTGCAGAAAGACAGCGGGTCTGGAGCTTTTTGTTAGGCCTGGGTGGTGAACTTCGCTCCGTTCGCGCAGTTTGTGAAGTTTTCTGCACTCCGCACTTCGCGCGATCGCGGAGTACAAAAAATTTGCTTCGTGAGGTGCAGCAGAGTGTTTTCCCCGCTTGCGATCGCACTGCACTCTGCCACTCTTGGAACTTCGCAGAGGTTTTTTTGTAACTTAGCAGGGTTCTGCGTAGCACAACTCTGCGAACTACGCCCAGGCCTGCTTTTTGTACCGCGACATTTCAATTGCTGCAGTCAAAATGCCCTAGTGAAACCTCGGTTGAAAATGGAGCTCTTAGGGTGCCCAGGTAAATGGGAAAAGATTTGGGGTTGCTGGGTGAAGTTCAGAGGTCCTTGAGGCCCACGTGACTGCATGTAACCAATGTGCGGGGCGCTCCTTTAGGTTCAAGAACTGAAGATATACTGTGGCTGGTACTGAAATTGTTCATGTATGATCGTAATGCAAAATGTACTGAGAGTGAACGCAATCCCTGTACATGCTTGGAGGCCGCATCTTGTAGTAGTTTAACTAATTGGAATGTCGAGCTTGTTTAATAAAAACAGAATTTCAAAAAAATTAAAGAAAATGGCGATCTCTCTAATACAGAGGTTCCTAGATCTGAGCCTTCACTATGTTATGAAGTGCTGAGGGATTCCTTCCAACAGGACGAAAGGCACCCACCGGTTAATTTGATCCAGGTGGGAACAGCAATCTTGAATAGGGAGCTCTGGACACGTTTTCAATATTGCCTGGAAAATAAAGGTGTCTATATAATAGGAAGCCTCCCTGGTGATGTGGGGGCTTGATGTGCGAAGAGTCGTGTACAGATATTCTAAAACTATCTTGCTGATGAAGGATAAGTAAAACTTTAAAGTTCCCCGGTTGGTGGGGTTCAAAAGGATGGGAATTAATTTGAGACATTTTCTCATGTCGACATGTTTCTGCCCTACATTACCCTATGAGAATTGTATGGGCTGTAGTCCCGCGTTACATGAAAATATAGAAGACGACCAAAAATAAAAGACATTTTTTACTATCCGTCAGCTGCAGTGGGTTATATGTCGTTACTACGAATTCCGTTGCAACGCATGCCTTTTCCACGCATGCGTTACCACGGAATTCGTTTCCCCCGCATCACCGTTACCACGTCGCTCTTACGTCGTAAAGAGGAAGCGGACGTTTATTCCGCTTCCTCTCTAACGACGCTGATTTCTAAGGCACGGCGGGTTCGTTTTTTTATGGGGGGGAAACCCCCCAACCCCCCTTTTTTAATCCTACGGGGTTTTTTTTATGCGTGGTAAGAAAGATCGTTGAAGGCATATGCGACGCGTTGAAAAGACGTTTACGTGGTAAGTGCTTCGTTGTAAACGTTACGCGTAGTAATGCCTTCGTTGTTAATGATGTTTTCCGCTGCAGTGTGACTTTGGTCTGACTCTGTGCGACAAGTAATGATTTTGATATTCCTTGCAAATGAGGAAGAAATGCCTCAACTTGCTTTTGAGGGGAAGAAGCCTGGCTTAGGCTAGTGCTGCTCATCCCAGGCCAAAGTGCATCCCTTCAAAGTAGCGAGGAGAGTTCCTCCTCTGACCCTTCTCGTGTGTATCGAAAAAGGAGGTCAACATGTGGGAATCAATGCGGGACCACCGACTCCTGTACTTTATTTTCTATGAACTTGAAATTAGTGGCAATTCTCTCCCATCTCCAATCACTGATGAACGTGGTATCAGTAGATCTGGGGGGATCACCAGACTGATTACAGGCCCACTCATAATAAGTGCCTATGTGGGTGCTATGTGCAACCTAAACATTCTTGCAGCACCTGGACAGCTCCCTGTGTGTACACGCCTAGACGGTGCTCTGTGTAGCTGAAAACCCCAGCAGCACCTGGACAGCTCCCTCTAGTGCGGACGTCATGCAGACCAGAACAGGTGCTCTGTGTAGTTGCAAACCCCAGCTGCACCTGGACAGCTCACTGTGCATGAAGACGTTGTGCACACCGGAATAGGTGCTCTGTGAAGTTGAAAAACCCATCGGCACTTGGACAGCTCCCTCTGCTTGCAGACTTCATGCACACCAGAGCAGGCGCTCTGTGAAGCTGAAAACCTCTGTGGCACCTGGACAGCTCCCTGTGGTGAAGACGTCATGCACATGCTTAGCTGACGTACTGTGAAGCTGAAAGCCCCAGCAGCACTTGGACAGCTCCCTGTGGGTGCAGGCTTCATGCACGCTGGATCAAGCGCTCTGGGAAGATGAAAACCACAGCAGCGCCTGGACAGCTCCCTGTGCCTGCAGATCTCATGCACACGCCTAGCTGGCGCTGCTTGAAGCTGAAAACCCCAGCAGGGGCCCACAATGCGAAGAGCTGCGCTGGCTAACACAGAGCCGTGCGCCTGCGCGGGGTCTAAGTTCATACACAGGGGCAGATTTATGAAGGCCTTGCGCCGCCGGTGCGTCACTTTTTCCCATGTTAAAAATGACGCACCGGCGGCGCAAGGCCTTCATAAATCTGCCCCATAGTACTTGGACCCTCTACGAGTTGATCCGTGACATAACACGTTCGAAACAGAGAGGCAATCCATGCCTACTGGTTCCGCCTTGTGCTGTTTGCATTTCATGAATGAATTCGAAGAAAATCCAAAGTATATGCATTAACGTCAAACGCAAACGCCATAAAGCCAGTGCAACTGCTCACGATACGGCACGGAAAGTGACGTTAAACACCCGGCCCTCGTTTACACCTGATCACATATGGCAACTTTTTTTTGCTCAATGACCCGGGATGCGATTGCGCATGAGCACTCACGGCAGTGTGCCAAATGTACTTAAAAAAACGGATCCTTAGAAACAGATGCAGTTTTCTGACGTGTTTATTCGCCGCACCTACCACGCGCTGTGTCGGTGGACATTTTCCGCGTGGAACACACCAGGCAGCTGAAAACACTTGCGGCACCCGGCCAGCTGCACACTTCTACACGCACACAGCTGTCACTGCGTGGAGCGGAAGCAGAATATTATATGACTAATTTCATTGACTTTGATTTTCAAGCAAAGCACACCGAGAACTCCTCAGCAGGCGACGAACCCACTAAGCTAGTCTAGCATGCGCCTAAATCCTCGGAGGGGGTGTAAGTATTTGGGATGTGCTTGGCTAATCTTTAGCAGCATTAGCTGCTGCCGCCGCTATCTGTGACTCACAGCCTCGGCTCTGTGCATGCAAACGTGTGATTGTGTGTTTTGGGGAGACAGTGGCGATGGCTGCGGGTGGCATTTTAGATTTCCTGGTACTGAGCGATTTAGCTCAAATAAATGCAACGTGTTTGGTTTGTGGGTCAATTTATGGTACTGGAGGCTTAAGAGCTTCAATAATTCGCACTAGATCAAATTAATTTTAAAGCCAAATTAATTAAAGGCGTGGAAGCTGCGTTCATCCATTATTTATGATCTTGTTTAAAAGAAACATAGCGAAATAAAAAGGCAGAACAGTGGAGACAGAAAGGGAGTGAGGCGGAGAGTGTGTGAAATAGAAGTGAGACGAAGGAAAATGTAAAAGAAGGAAAGAAAAAAGAAAAGAACATAGAAATAATGTGATACAATGGCATTGCAGAGGAGACAGAAAGGAACAGAGGCGGAGAGTGTGTGTAATGGAGGTGAGAGGAAGGAAGGAGTACAAGAAGGAAAACATGGAAAGAGAAGAACTTGTGAGATAATGAGAAGAAGGAACGAAAGACAGTAGTGAGTAGGCGAGTCAGGAAGAAGATGAATGAAGGAATCGAAGAGAGGGAGAGAAGAAGATGGACAAGAAGGAGAGAAAAAGATGACAGAGAAATACAAAAAGTGATGCAGTAAGACTGTGCAAGGGTGAGGCAATGTAAATGTGAGGCAGGTAAAGAGAGATGGGGAGAAAGGAGTAGGAAGAAGTTGAATCAACAGCAATGGAAAAAAGAAAGAACAAAAAGACTCAAAGCACTAAAGCAAGAGACAGCGAAAGGGTGAGGCACAAGGCTGAATTCAGAACAGTATTTAAGATGTCAGAGAGACCAGAGAAGCAAAAATAGAAAGAAAATAGAAGATATGTCGATAAGAGAATGAGAAAGAGGGTGCTAGATTGCAAGTGATGTATGTGAGAAACGTAAGGACAGAGAGGTGAGCTAAAGGCAAAGAGAAGTGGGAGGAACATAGGTAATGGAAGAGACATAGAAAGCAGCTGCAGACAAAGAAAACAGCAAGAGCCAAAAATAAACTAAGACAGGCAAGGAAGCTGTAGACAGGAGGTACAGGCAAAGAGAGGAGATATCGCAAAAGGGAAAAGCACAAGGCACATACAATAACTAGATGCAAACACAAGAGCAAGTGGAAAACTAAAAATCTAGAGGGAAAGAAAATAAAAAAAATAGAGGGAAGCTAAAAGGAAAGCGGGAGGTGATTTGTAAATAGACTAGCTTGCTGCAATTTAAGGATATAGAGTCAAATTGAAGGGACAGAGCAAAATAGGGGAGCTAGAGGCAAATAGAGGAGCCTCTGACAAATATTAGAACTAGAGACACTGTGAGAAACAGCACTCAAAGTGAGCAGCTGTCACCAAAAAGACAGGTGTGACACAAAGAGCGGAAATAAGAAGGGCGCCAGAGGAAAGCTAGAGGCCGGGGATCTAGATAAAACGAGAGAATTTAGAGAAAAGGAGAGACATAAGACAGAAAAAGAGGCACTGCATGCAAAGAGAGGAGTTTACAATAAAGAGCTCAAAGAAAAGAGATACGGAGCTGAAGAGCTAAAGGCAAAGAGAGGAGAGCAAGGAAAAATAGGAGAGCTACATTCATCTTGTGATGGAGTTTTTATGCTATTTAAAACTCCATTACAAGGTGGCCGTTGTGCATGTGAGCGCATGTACATGTGGGGAACTGTACCTGCATAGAGCAGAGATTATCACAGGGAACTGTTTAAAGCACCATGTGACTTACCAAGAAATGACGGGGCATATTACCAAGCAATAGCGATAATTATCGCTATTGCTTGGTTAGAGACAAAAATTTATCGCCGACCTGCGGCGATTTTTATCGCAGATAATCCTTGGTATTACCAAGGTTTATCGCAAATTCGATAAAATTCGGCCGCAATGCATGAATATTGCTGAAAAGTCAGCGATATTCATGCATTACCGAGCTAATGCTCTTAGCCATGTTATCCACCTCCCATTGGATAACATGGCTAAGAACTGCTCAGGGCAGGTGTTAGCTTTTGGAGATATTCGCGCTTAGCGCGAATATCTCCAAAAGTTGGTAATAGGAGATAGCGATGTTAGCGACTGTTTCCAGTCGCTAACATCTTGGTACGCCCACTTTGCATGTCATTAGGGATAAATTTCTCTGACATGCAAAGTGGGGCCCAAGATGGTCGCTATCTCCTACTAGCTGTCGCTAACTGGTGTTAGCGACAGCTAGGTAATAGGGAGATCATTTTATCTCATCTTTCTTGGCTATTAAACCAAAAAAGCGGAGATAAACCCCCTTGATAATATGCCCCGTGATGCTTTAAATATGACCCAAACTGCCGATGGCATATTTTCAGAAATAGTAACAACCAGTGGCTGAAAGGGCCTGACCTAAAACCTACCAATTTGTACTGTATGCATGTATGTTTGTGTATTGGTAGCAAGAAGCCTTTGATAGACTGTTAGACCCCTATTCAGAGGGTTGTGGGGCAACCTGGAGCTAATAGGCCTAACTGTGGGGTTTGAGATGTTCTACTCATGATGCCCCGGTGCTCAACCTACTATAGGCCCATAGCAACTTGATCAAGCATCCCATCAGCGCTTGGCTCTCAGTGGCAGCATGGGAAGAGCAGTCCAATGCTTCTCTATGGGGTGGTAGACACAGAACATAGGCTCACAGCTCAAAATACGGTATGCAGTGCCAATAAATGATTGTCCAGTCAAATACTAACTTTTATGTAAAAAGGAATATTTAGATATGAACACAAATGAAAATATTTACACGCTCGGACTAGAAGCCGGAACCTGAAGAGTCCACACGGGCGCGCTCAAGGATTGATACCCGCGTCCATTTGAAGGCAAAAAGAGAAAGCACAAAAATCGAAGGAAGCAGAATCTCAGGAAGCTCATAGAACTGTGTACCAAAAACTGCAATCACGTTTCTGCTGGTACATCGAGAAACCTACATTTGGAAACACTTGTCCTACTTGAACTCTGTCCTGAAGAAGACCTTCTTTGAATATGTCGTGCCCTGGACATAGGGCACTAGGTCCCTGAACAATGAGTAGTGGGAGGGGGTGGGAAACCGGACACCAATTCTGGTCAGCACACACACACACACACAGGCAGACACACAGGAACTGACCAGGAACAGGACGTGAATGAGCGAGCTGTAACAAAAGGAAATAAAGATACCTGAATGCACCCTTGGTCTCTGTCGTGATTGTGGCGTGCCGACACGACAACTGGCGACGAAGGTGCCAAGAGAAGCACACATGTGTCCGGTGCCCGGGACAGACGAAAAAAACGAAGCCAGGAGCCCACCCTGGTTCGAGTGAGTGGAAAGAAGTGACGGCGCGGGAGCCCACCCCGGTCGCAACAGGACCACGAAGCGACGATCGACTGGCAGCACTGGAAAGCCGGTAAGAAGCCCCGACATCCCTCAATGAAAACCTCGAGCGCGAGAAATTAAAAGAAATCTCGTGCGATGTCTCGCGAGAGTAGGAGCGGCCATTTTGAAGTCAGGCTGGTTGGCCAATCATTTCCACGAAAGACCGGGCGGCCATTTTAAGGTCAGGCAAAGTTCGGATTGGCCCCGAAATCACGCGAGATCTCGGCGGCAATTTTGAAGTCCGGCAACTAGCGCACAAACATTATCCAAAAAAATTGCAACTGAAAACGGCCTAAAACAAGGCTGTGTACTTGCCCCGCTACTATTCAACCTCTACACCGCTGATCTACCAAAGGAACTGGCAGACGCAGCACTGGCTGCCCCAAAACTGGGCGGGCTGCGCCTACAGACAATGCAATATGCCGACGACATCATCATCATGGACCATACGAAAATAGGATTGCAAAGATCGCTCACTGCTCTCAATAAATATAATACAAAGAACCATCTTGTGATGAATTAATCAAAAACCAAAATTTTGATCTATGGGAGCTATAAAAAGAAAAATCTTACTTGGAGAGCAGGGGGATCACAAATAGCGACCTGTACCAGCTACAACTACCTAGGAGTTTGGTTCAACGCTAGGGCAAACCAAGCAGCACACCTTAGACACTTAAGGCCTAAGGGTATGGGGATCATTCATAGCCTGAGGCGTCTGAATCGTCATCTGCACAGCCCTTCAGCTGAACCAATCCTAAGGGTGCTACGGGCCAAACTACTACCTGCAGTGACCTACGGCCACTTGGCCTTTCCCGGGAAAATGGACGTATTTCTGGGAAACCTACAAATAAAAGCTTATAAGAAAATCTTCTCCGTTCCGCAGCACGTGAGGAGGTCGAGGATGAGACTCGAGCTGGGCCTGACAAGTGCAAACCTCTACTGCCTGGGAGACCTAATCAAATACTATATACACACCTTACGAGCACCAGGACAATCTTTGAAAGAGCAACTACAAGCTGTGTTTAAGGAAAAACACTCCCCTTGGCATAAACAGTTGCACCTTGCCATCTCTACATTAAAGATTGAACCAACCTCTCTCACTAACCCAACTATCCCTCTGCTAGCGTGGAAAAAAACAATAACAAAACAAATCATCTCAGTTTCATTTCAGACTGACGTTGCCGGACTATCTAAAAATGAACTTTTCACCGCTTTGAATTAATCATATATCAAGGGGAAACCTCAATTATACTTTAACTACTACCTCAACCCCCAGACTCGCAACAAAATATTATACATGAGGATGCTAGCCCTACCAATCTTTGACTTTAACCCACAGTGGGCTTGGTGGAATGAGCAGCCCATTTGCAGGTTTTGCAATTACATACATGAGTCCTGGCTCCACCTGCTTTGCTGTTGCCCATTCTTTGCTACCGATCAACGTCGCCTACTCATCCCCGTCTTTCGGGAACAATCGCTGAGACACTGTAGTGAAGCATCGACTTTGTGTTTTAGTAACAACTCAGCCCAGGCCTTAGCAAGAGCTGGGAAGTTCGTTAATATCATTTTAACTCCACTGCATAAACGCTTAGCTTTAAGAACCTGATCATGATTTTATACATTTTAAAATTTTAATCTAACATGCATTGCTCCGTTTGTACATTACGGTTTTTATTAACTGTATAATAATAAAGAAAAGAAAGTCAGGCAATTGTGACCAATAGGGAGCGGGAGAGGCCCAGCGGACATTTTAAGGCCAGGAAATAAAGAGAAAAACAAGTACTAGTGCAAATGAGAGCACAGAAAAAGTAAAAAAGCACAAGCAAATGCAAAAGCAAGCAAGAAGAAAATAGAGAAAGAAAGGAAAGAGAAAACAAAGTTGCAAAATATCTAAGAAGGCACCAAAAGAGAACTAAAAAGAAGCAAAACAATAGAGAAGAAAAGGGCAACAAGCAAGTAATATCTGAGGAAGTGTGAAAGAGGCGCTACAGGCCTAAAGATGGCTGAACAAATGAGTGAGAAACAGAGCGCCCAATACCGCAGACCTCTCCCATTCAATTTATCAGAGCCGCAAGTAGGGATCAGATGGGAGCGATGTTTTTGAAAATTCAAGCGGTACATGCGCGCCACGGATGTAACAGACGCCAAACAAATGGATCTGTTTCTAAATTTGGTAGGCGATGAAGTAGACGACCTGCTAGTAACACTCCCAGAAGAAGAGACGTCGACATACAAAGGGCTAATAAAGTGTCTCTCAAGCAAATTTGATCCACAAAGAAACGTTGACTTTTAGAGGTACACTTTCGCAATAGCATTCCAGCACACGGATAATTTGTGCAAGCTGGTGACACACTGTGAATTTGACAATGAACAAGCGATTCGCCTGCGCATCATTGAAGGATGTCGTGACACGGAATTCGGCGTGTGGATTCTAAAGGAGGCAATCTCGTTGGAGAAAATCTTGTCGTTGGCAAGGGCCGAGGCAAGGGAAACAGTGCAAGCGAAACAGATGGAGCGGGGCAAGGAATGGCGAATAGAACAAGCACACCGCATGGCGGAGAACAACCGCACAAACACCTGGAAGAAAGGGTACAATGAACAGGTGGCAAGGAAGCAACCAGAAATGACCTGCTACAGATGCGGACTTGAATTCCCACACAAAGGCGCATGTCCGGCAATGGGCCAGACATGCAGGAAGTGCAACAGGAGCAATCACTTTGCCAGTGCATGTCTGGGACTGCAGTTCAGAAGCGAGAGAGGAAGACCGGGAAGACCACGGACGACGACCAGCAGGCATGCCAGGCACATGGAAATGACAAACAGAAGCTCATCGGCTGAATCAGGGAAAGAAGAGGAAGAAGAAAAGGTAGAACGATTATACCTCATGTCCGATGCTGTTGCCGTATCCACCGAAGAAGACACGGGTCGAGAAAGCATCCACCTGATGGGGAAAAATGAAGTAAAGAAAACAGAGACCGTGACCATAGACGTGGGGCCACACAAAACACGGTTCGTGCTAGACAGCGGAACCAGATGCAACATCATGTGTGTATCTGAGTATGAGAAGATGGAAGTAAAGCCGGTACTAATGCCATCCAGAGTTGATGTCTTCACGTGGGGATCAAGAAAACCAGTGATGAACATGGGAAAGTTTACAGAGAACTTGACGTATAAAGGCCAAACAATCAAGGAAGACATTCATGTACTAAAGGGTGACATTCTGGCACCATGCCTACTGAGCAATGTCGTGGGCCTCACGGCGCAGGTAATGGGCCTCCTCGCAATGACCAACCACATGTCATAGAAGAAAGGCATCCTGCGAGAATATCCCGGACTCCTACAGGGACTAGGGAAGCTAAAAGGACGACAAATAACACTGCACATCAATGAAGCAGTAAAACCAGTGGCTCAACACCATAGGCAAGTACCGATACATTTACAACCACAAGTAGAGGAAGACATTGAAGCTTTGCTAAGTCAGGATATCATAGAGCCTGCAGAGGGACCAACACCATGGGTGTCGCCAATAGTGGCAGTGCCCAAGAAGAACACATCCAAAATTCGCATCTGTGTTGGCATGAGAATACAGAACACAGCAATTGAATGTGAAAGACACCTTGGACCACACCTCAACGACATGATCAGCTGCCTGACAGGTACACGATGATTCTCAAAGCTGGACCTATGCAAAGGATATAATCAGCTAGAACTTGACCCTCAGTCCAGATACATCACAACATTTCCCACGCACATTGATCTCTTCCGATATAAGCGCTTGAGTTTTGGAATCTCATCGACGGCTGAAATATTCCAAGAGACAATACGGCAAGTACTAAGGCTGGTAAAAAACAGTCTGAACTACAGTGACGACATTCTGGTGTCCGGCAAATCAGATGATGAACATGACAAAGCACTGCGGGATGTATGCTCACAGCTAGAACAAGCAGGGCTGATGCTAAACGAGGACAAGTGTGAAATTGGGCGAGACAAATTGGTGTTCTTTGGACACATTTTCTCCAAAAAAGGGATGCGACCAGATCGCAGCAAAGTGGACAAGCTAGAAAAAGCAAAACATCCAAGCGACGTTGCAGAAGTAAGGTCATTCCTCGGGCTTGCTAGCTACTGTGCAGGATACATAGAAGACTTTGCCACGGTGAGCACGCCACTGAGAGAACTGACCAAACAAGGCCAGACTTTCATGTGGACAGAAGACTGCAACAAAGCATTTGAAGCCATTAGACAAGCAGTGATAGCCGTAGACCACCTTGCATACTTTGATCCACTGCTATGCACAGAATTGACGGTGGATGCCAGCCTGGTGGGGTTGGGAGCGATACTGGCACAATACAGGCCAGGCAAAGACTCACCAAGGTGCATAGTAGCCTACGGAAGCAAGAGCCTCTGACATCGAGAGGACATACTCTCAGCCAGAAAAAGAGAGTCTGCCAGTAGTATGGGCATGTGAGCACTATCAAATGTTCATATATTGGAAACCATTCACCATCATAACGGATCACCAGGCACTGGTAATGATCTATGGAAACCCTAATGTGAAAATACCACCCCGAATAGAGAGCTGGGGAATAAGACTCATGGACTACAACTTCAGGTTAATACATAAACCAGGAAAAGAGCATAACCCGGCAGACTACATGTCAAGGCACCCTCAACCGCACGCACTGGAGGCAACATCAATGGCAGAGGAGTACCTGAACTTTGTACTAAAACATAATACTCCAGCATCGATAAAGATGGAAGAACTGGAACAAGAAACAGAGAAGGATCCAACAATGCAAGCGTTCAAAACAGTGACAAGACAACAGAGGTGGAGGCATGTCAACAACAACAGCATCATGGAAAAAGGGGTGATCAAAGAAGAAATGTTGGCATTCAAAAAGATCCATGAAGAGCTCTCAGAGACCAAGAATGGAATAATGATCAGAGGAAAGAGAATAGTAATGCCGGGAGCGCTGAGGAGACAGACGGTGGACTTAGCGCACAAATCACATAGAGGTATGGTAGCAACAAAGAAGATGCTAAGGGAAAAGGTGTGGTTCCCAGGATTAGACAACATGGTAGAAGCCGCAGTCGCACACTGCCATATCTGTCAAGTTACAGGACAGGCGACAAAACAGGAACCACTACAGATGTCAGAGCTCCTGAAGGAAGTGTGGACCGAGTTGGCAGCCGATTTCTATGGGCCCCTGGAGACAGGAAACTACCTGCTTGTGATAATTGATGAATTCTCCAGGTTTCCCATTGTGCGGCAAGTGGCGTCAACATCAGCAAGCGCGATGCTGCCGGCTATGGATGACGTCTTCGCGGCATGGGGCTCCCCACACACTCTAAAGACTGACAACGGTCCGCCCTTCTCAGGGGAGGAGTTCTGAAAATTCATGGACTACCTAGGGATCTGCCACCGGAAAATAACACAGTTGTGGCCACAGGCAAATTGCACGACAGAAAGGTTCATGGGAACGATAAAGAAGACTGTACAATGAGCTAAGCTGACACAGATATCGATAGGGCAGACCCTGTGCCAAATACCAAGGGACTATAGAAACCCTCCTCACAGCTCCACAGGACGATGCCCCGCTGAGCTAGTGCTGGGCCATTTGAGCAGGACGAGGATACCGCAGTTAGAGGCGGTAGCAAAGCAGGAGCGAGGCAGCATTGCCACCAAAGATCAAGAAGCAAAACCAAAAATGAAGACATATGCAGACGCAAGGAGGCAACTAAAGCAAGGAGACAAAGTGGTAGTGCGGCAAAAACAGCTGAGGAAGTCAGACAGCCCGTTCGCGAAGGGGCCGCTGACGGTGACTGAAGTGAAAGGGCCCATGATAACAGCATCATCAGAAATAGCTCACACTTCAAGGAATTGAAGATCGAGGAAGAAGACAGACAGACAGGCAACTGCTCCGGAGGACACCAGACAGGATGAAGGCGCGCAGATGGACAAAGGAGAGACACAGCAGAGAAGAGAATGCAAAAGGCCAAAGAGACTGATTGAAAGATGTGATGTGAAGAGTTTCATCTCTCTCTTTCTCTCTCTCTCTCTCTCTCTCTCTCTCCCTATCACTCTCTCTCTCTCTCTCTCTCTGTTAGTGGCAACAGATAGTGTCACAACTATGTTTGTTTTGTAACAAGGTGGGAGATGTTGTGCCCTGGACAAAGGGCATGACAATATGAAGGTGGAAACTCGTTGGCTTTTCTCCTCATGAGGCCAAGTGCAACCAAAAAGAAGAACTTAAATTGACACGACAGGGTTGCTGAGCGTGATTGAACGAGCTCAGCAATCGAGTTTTAGAACAGCACTCTGACCTCTCCAGGACCTCTAGAATAGCGAGTATTGAGGACATAAACATAATAGGTCCCGATACCAGACACATGTCTGTAGGACATTAGGTCTTTGTGGAAATGTTTTCATGATTCAAAACAGAACTAAATGTATAGTAATGCTTGCTGTTGTCTTCATGTTTGTACAAAGAGTCTTAGTTATTGACTAAATGTATGTGATTCATGTAAATATTTCTTTTCTAGACATTGTTTTTCAGAATTTTGCAAAAGATTTAGAGGTGTATGTTTGAATTTATAATATGGGGAAAAAAACCTTTGCGTTAAAAACACCAAAATAGAGGACAAATGAATGAAGCCCAGAGTTAATAAAAAGGACTACTGAGGCACTAGTAATGTTGTATTTATGGTTACAGAGGTATTTTTTGTATTGTTAGCACAAATTAAAATATGGCATTCACAAACCATACACTCAGTCCCTTGAGGTTAGGTCTCTAGTGTTTTAACACAGAGGTCTGTGAGTCCCACTCCTAATCAACACTAGAGGCTATTCCTCATTTACCATAGGTGACATTCAGTGACAGGATGCAGCGGCTGGGTCTAGTAAGTTCTTCACAATTGGCCAAGAAGGGAATACGGTCGGGGGTACTGGAGGTACTCAGATGTAGTCCTGCAGAGGCAGTGGCCGGGGAGTGCTAGATGGTCTTAGATGCTGGTAAGTTTCACGTGATCCTCCACACAGGTGGGGTGGGAGATGGGATGCCCCTAGTCCTGGCCCTCATTAAGGGCCAGGACCCACTTGGGCTACTATGGCAGCCTCTTCATCCTGACACCGGTCTTGACCAGACCACATTCTTTGCCTTGTAGTGGTCCCTCCTCCCCCCGGCATACAAGATCACCAACATTGCTCAGCACATATGCTAAGACCCGACCGGCACATCATTTATCTTCAAGCTGGTCCCAGCTAGAATATAGGGTTGACGACTTACAACCTGCTTACAAGTGATGACCCGATCAGTGCAGCAAAGTTCACAACTCATTTCATGATGGCCCTCCTCTGGCATATGGGGGTCACTGAATTTTCCCTGCCTGCAACGACTCGATCTTTGTAGCAGCTGTTTCCTGAAACTTCACCATAGGGATCCGATTGTCAGGGTCACCGAATGGACCTCGCTACTTCCAGCCCTCCTCTTTCTCACAGGGGCCACTGGTTTTAGCAAGGAGGCAGGCACTGGTGCTCCAGGCTCCAGGGGCAAGAGTTCTTGGATTCCCTCAGCGACATACCTTCACCAGGTAGGAGACTGGGTGTACGGCCTTGGATCCCAGTCCTGGTCACAGGCAGAAGTCTTGCAGAGCTTCTCCTCATGATTCAGAAAAGGGGGTGGTGATGAACAGAGTGTCTGAATTAAGCAGACCACTCTTACCCAGTCCAAAGATCAGGGCTTGATCCATCACCGTTATTTAGCTCACTGCCCCATCCCAGCTCAGAACCTGGCTATATGCAAATTAGTCTGTCCCTGGCCCAGTGCATCATGGGAACAGGGCAGACCAAACTACCAAGCCAATTCTTCACCAGAAAGGAGACAAGCTTCCGGGGACCGGTTTCTGCCATTTCAGGCGTCGTCGGCCCGGCTTGCTTGAATCCTGATGGAGCAGTGAGCAAGGGACTCATGTCTGAGTATACCCTTCCACGCTTATGGTGGACAAAATGATTCAGAAAAGGGGGTGGTGATGAGCAGAGTGTCTGAATTAAGCAGACCACTCTTACCCAGTCCAAAGATCAGGGCTTGATCCATCACTGTTATTTAGCTCACTGCCCCATCCCAGCTCAGAACCTGGCTATATGCAAATTAGTCTGTCCCTGGCCCAGTGCATCATGGGAACAGGGCAGACCAAACTACCAATCCAATTCTTCACCAGAAAGGAGACAAGCTTCCGGGGACCGGTTTCTGCCATTTCAGGCATCGTCGGCCCGGCTTGCTTGAATCCTGATGGAGCAGTAAGCAAGGGACTCATGTCTGAGTATACCCTTCCACGCTTATGGTGGACAAAATGATTCAGAAAAGGGGGTGGTGATGAACAGAGTGTCTGAATTAAGCAGACCACTCTTAACCAGTCCAAAGATCAGGGCTTGATCCATCACCGTTATTTAGCTCACTGCCCCATCCCAGCTCAGAACCTGGCTATATGCAAATTAGTCTGTCCCTGGCCCAGTGCATCATGGGAACAGGGCAGACCAAACTACCAAGCCAATTCTTCACCAGAAAGGAGACAAGCTTCCGGGGACCGGTTTCTGCCATTTCAGGCGTCGTCGGCCCGGCTTGCTTGAATCCTGATGGAGCAGTGAGCAAGGGACTCATGTCTGAGTATACCCTTCCACGCTTATGGTGGACAAAATGATTCAGAAAAGGGGGTGGTGATGAACAGAGTGTCTGAATTAAGCAGACCACTCTTACCCAGTCCAAAGATCAGGGCTTGATCCATCACCGTTATTTAGCTCACTGCCCCATCCCAGCTCAGAACCTGGCTATATGCAAATTAGTCTGTCCCTGGCCCAGTGCATCATGGGAACAGGGCAGACCAAACTACCAAGCCAATTCTTCACCAGAAAGGAGACAAGCTTCCGGGGACCGGTTTCTGCCATTTCAGGCGTCGTCGGCCCGGCTTGCTTGAATCCTGATGGAGCAGTGAGCAAGGGACTCATGTCTGAGTATACCCTTTCACGCTTATGGTGGACAAAATGATTCAGAAAAGGGGGTGGTGATGAACAGAGTGTCTGAATTAAGCAGACCACTCTTACCCAGTCCAAAGATCAGGGCTTGATCCATCACCGTTATTTAGCTCACTGCCCCATCCCAGCTCAGAACCTGGCTATATGCAAATTAGTCTGTCCCTGGCCCAGTGCATCATGGGAACAGGGCAGACCAAACTACCAAGCCAATTCTTCACCAGAAAGGAGACAAGCTTCCGGGGACCGGTTTCTGCCATTTCAGGCGTCGTCGGCCCGGCTTGCTTGAATCCTGATGGAGCAGTGAGCAAGGGACTCATTTCTGAGTATACCCTTCCACGCTTATGGTGGACAAAATGATTCAGAAAAGGGGGTGGTGATGAACAGAGTGTCTGAATTAAGCAGACCACTCTTACCCAGTCCAAAGATCAGGGCTTGATCCATCACCGTTATTTAGCTCACTGCCCCATCCCAGCTCAGAACCTGGCTATATGCAAATTAGTCTGTCCCTGGCCCAGTGCATCATGGGAACAGGGCAGACCAAACTACCAAGCCAATTCTTCACCAGAAAGGAGACAAGCTTCCGGGGACCGGTTTCTGCCATTTCAGGCGTTGTCGGCCCGGCTTGCTTGAATCCTGATGGAGCAGTGAGCAAGGGACTCATGTCTGAGTATACCCTTCCACGCTTATGGTGGACAAAATGATTCAGAAAAGGGGGTGGTGATGAACAGAGTGTCTGAATTAAGCAGACCACTCTTACCCAGTCCAAAGATCAGGGCTTGATCCATCACCGGTATTTAGCTCACTGCCCCATCCCAGCTCAGAACCTGGCTATATGCAAATTAGTCTGTCCCTGGCCCAGTGCATCATGGGAACAGGGCAGACCAAACTACCAAGCCAATTCTTCACCAGAAAGGAGACAAGCTTCTGGGGACCGGTTTCTGCCATTTCAGGCGTCGTCGGCCCGGCTTGCTTGAATCCTGATGGAGCAGTGAGCATCATGCACTGGGACATGAACAGACTAATTTGCATATAGCCAAGTTCTGAGCTGGGATGGTGCAGTGAGCTAAAAAACGGTGATGGATCAAGCCCTGATCTTTGGACTGGGTAAGAGTGGTCTGCTTAATTCAGGCACTCTGTTCATCACCACCCCCTTTTCTGAATCATTTTGTCCACCATATGCGTGGAAGGGTATACTCAGATGTGAGTCCCTTGCTCATTGCACCATCAGGATTCAAGCAAGCCGGGCCGACGACGCCTGAAATGGCAGAAACCGGTCCCCGGAAGCTTGTTTCCTTCCCAGTATAAGAATTAGCTTGGTAGTTTGGTTTGCCCTGTTCCCATCATGCACTGGGACAGGAACAGACTCATTTGCATATAGCCAAGTTCTGAGCTGGGATGGTGCAGTGAGCTAAAAAACGGTGATGGATCAAGCCCTGATCTTTGGACTGGGTAAGAGTGGTCTACTTAATTCAGGCACTCTGTTCCTCACCACCCCCTTTTCTGAACCACCCCCTTTTCTGAATCGAGCTTCTCCTCATGGCACAGCCCAACTGGCTGCTTGACAGATGAAGATTTTAGGGTCCTCGAGCTTCCCTTTTTGTAGTCCATTTCCAGATACCAAATGCGATTTAGAGTCTGAGTCTTTGAAGTTTATGTTGGGGACCTGCTTCCTTTTGAAGTACCCTCTCCTTTGCTTTGTACGACCTGCAGAAGACTGTCTGTCACAGCAGGAGCAACTCTAAATCTGATTGCCCCACAACACAGGCCATGGAAGCAACTAGAGTTTCACTCCTGGATGTCACCAACAGTGATGTGTGTAACAAAAGGTTACTCCAGGACCTCAGTCCTACTCATTATGATTCTCTTATCAGCCCCATCTTGTTCGTAAGACGTGTGCAGCTGCCGTCCTGGTGACCTCTCTGAATCAAAGAGCACCCGTATACAGAAGAGCCTGGCTCCCCCTTCCTCCAGTGTGTGTCCCACCCAGCTCACAGAAATGCAGCAATCCACAAACCTGTCTGGGGGATTCCTCTACCTCCTCATGGTCCTCCAGTTAGTGTTGGATCTGAAAATGGAACCCAGACTCTTCCATGTACCGTAGCATTCAAATGCACACAGAGGCCCAGCACATGCATATAACATACACGCACTGCACAGCACTGCATCTTTCATGTATTGTACCCTTCACAGGCAGACATACACCCAGCACAAGTATGTAATACACACACACTGCACAGCTTTGCATCATACCTGTATTATACCGTTCACAGGCGCAGATACACTCAGCACATACATAACACACATGCACTGCGCAGCACTACACACTAATCCGGTGTAGGCTAAGGGTGAGTTAAGCACACACCACCAGAGCTTTACATGTGTGAGCCTGTTGTCCTCTCTACAGTAACACAAGAAAAAAGGCCTGTTTGCTCCTACTGCTCAGTACACAGTATGCTGTCACCACCACGCTAATGCTTCTTAACTCCTGGCTAAAATCAGTAGCCTTTCATCATATGAAGGTGCACTTTAGGTGCCCCTCCCTGTACAATAAGTCCTCAATCCATGAGACAGGACAATGGCCTGGTGCACACACAGGATCTGTGTTCACCCATGACCACGAAAATCAGCATCATGGTTCCAGGCATCATTACAGTTTGGGCACTCAGGCCAGGGGTGCACGTCCATCTCCATGCGAGGGACTTTCAGTCTCAACACAGACAACTACAGCTATCTGTAGGTGAGACCTAATAGACCCCCCAGCAAACCATATAGAAGTGAGCTTGATAAGCAAAGGCAAGGTACAAATGTAAATACGTCTGTATACAGGCTTCCAATAAGGGTCACATGACCTCATAAATCAAAGAGAGTCCTCAGAAGCCTAGGTCTGAGAACATAGAAAAAAGGAATAAGACGGCCCTCAGTTGTAATACGAAAATAAACAATTTCAGATGAACAAGGTAAGCAACACTTTCTGGACTCCGGAACAAAGATGTGAAGGAGAAGCTCACCACGTCAGAGAAAGACACTTCCTTTAGGCATGGTAAGCATGAGGAAGAGTACATGGCTGCAGCAGTAAAAGTTATACTAAGGCACATTTTACACTGAGCAATGGGATCAGAAAGCAGTGTACTCACTTTTGTGCATACTTAAAAAGTATGGCTATAAATAACTTTACTATTTGTGGGACTGGACTATACAGCAAAGATATAAAGAATTGTTTTCGAAAACTACTGTGAATTTATACATTGTAAATGATTTATAGCTTTCTACTTCCAGCTCAAAAGAATAAAACAGTGTAAGCACTGTACACCATTTCCACTTCCACTTGTAATTTGTGACTACACCTGGGAAGATTAAAAAAATCTAATGACCGAAGGTCCCGCTTTATTATGCAAGTAACTTATAGGGGTGGGTTGTACACCTTCTCCAAAACAAAGAGTGTGAGATGGCAGTGAATTTGAAGTGGGGCTAAGATGCCCTTTATGCCATAAAAACAAACTAAAGGTCCTGGTTTACCCACAATTTATGGATTGGTAGGAACCAAAACAGAACATGTATTTGTACAGCACATCCCCACCTTTTGGGACCACTTGGCACTGCATTACAGAAGTTTATTGTTATCCCACTTAATGTTGCACAATTTAAAATTTTGTTGACTTCAGGGGCCGTATTACATAAGTGCCTTGAGGACGCAACAGGCGTTTGCGCTCGCTTTGCGCACCCCTGGGGCACTTTGGCACTGCAGAACGGGCCGCAGATGCTTGTGCTGACTCTTCTGTAATACTGATAGTGCTGGCACACTTAAAGCACCAGCGCTATTTTCAGGAGGCGTTCCCTCATTTGCATCAAACATATGATCCATTTATCAATGTGAGATCTGAAACTGAATGGAAAGGTCTTTAAAATCCAAAGAAGTGACTGTTGTTATAAGTGGGCAACAGATGATGATGGTAATGGTGAAGCATATTTCTAAAGCCCAACTCCTACTACAGGGTTTCTTGGTGCTACACAACTGAAACACAAGACTATTTACTGAAACCACAAAGTCTTCAAGCCTTTTCAGAACCTCAGATGATTGAGTTCATCTATTAAATGTAAGGTGAGGTCACTCCAGAACTTAGAAGAGAGAAAGGAAAAGGATCTCCCACTCCGCAAACAAATGTAATTGGGGGACTGTATAGAGAAGCGCATCCTAAAGAACTTTGTGGCTGATAAATAAGGAGTTTTCAGATCGAGTCTCAGGGAATTGTTAATAGAAAGCTTAGTGTGCCATTCATGTCATTACTGGTGTCTAATGCAAGGCTTTAACCCCTTGGATGATAGAAATAAACGGCGGCCGGATTCGGAGGGCTCCCCGTCGTCGTGCGCACACGCCCACTGTAACGCATGACGGCCGGGAGTGTCGCAGGGTTTCTGTTCTCACACAGAACTGTGCACAGAGGAGTGGAACCTCGGCAAATTAGGGTGTCCCAAAACTCACCTTAGCAACCAACTCACCCCTTACCGAGCTAGCTACAGTGTCTCATTGGACATATCAAACTCCCAATGTTTAGACAAACCAGAACATGAACTTACAGTACCTCAGGGTACGTGGGACTCATGAACACTCTTTCGTTATATTATCATTACAAACCAGAACATGGAGTAAAGAAGACACATGTGCATTTGAAATGTTTATTTACTAATGCCGTCTTCTCAGGCGCAGTATCTTAGATAATACAAGTATACTTATTATCAGTAGCAAAATTATCAGCATAGTTACTAAGACATAAAAAGCGAATGGTGACAGCATGTTAACATACTGTAATGAATAAGAGTTAACAACACTTATATCTCACCCTCCCTAACACATATATTATATTATTAGCTAAGAAGGTCTCTTTGGGTTGTTTCAGGGCGGGCCCATACCTTAGTGTCCTAGCATGAAGGAATCACATCAGCATACACCAGCTCTCTCTGCATGTGCACCGCATCAAGTGTGTTCTATGTGCCTCGTGCAAAGCAATATCAATCCCGCCTGAAGCCAGAGTTGGCAAAGGCTGCACTTGTGTTATGACTATGAAGGCGTGGAGATCAGACCTCATAACAATTCCATATCGTGTTGTTCCTGAAACTTCAGCACTCTTCGTGCAGACATAGTTTATTAAGCAAAGCTGATATCAGAGCAATAACATATTATTCTCACATACACCACGGCAAACTACTAGGTTGAAAGCTAAGTCAACAATTAAGTGTCGTGTGCAGAAGTTGCAAGAAAGAAAAATGGCGTTTAAACCTCAAATGTACCTATGCTAACTTAAACACGATATAAGGATATACAGGAGCTATATGACACCCCCCCATGATCCGAGAACGGACTAAATATGATAACAGAAGTGCCATCTCATGAGAGCAGAACTCAACAGTAAACGAGCATGAATTGAAACTAAAGATCAAAAAGGTAATGCTAAAAAATAGCCCAAAAATATAATGTGGCTCAAGCCAATAGGCAAGAAAAATTAAAAATTCATGACAAATAAGTCAACGAAATGCTATAAATCAGCAAGTCAATGCGAAGCAGTGTCTATGACAAAACTGTATATGAAAAATAAGTAGCAACAGCCTCCAATATGAAGTCACTGTCCTCATCCGAAAACAGTTCATCCATCCAATTTAAAAGATGAAAGGAACATACGTGTTCCTCCAGCACCGGATCCTCTATAACCATCAGAGGACAGCTCGGTGGGTTTTCAAATAAACTCAGTTCCAAGAAATTCCGTGCTGCCGACAACACATCCCAGGGACCAATTAGTCCATGCGCCACTGCTAAGGCCATAATCCTCTCGTCAGAACAAACCAACTCGTGAGCAATGATAGGACTCATCAGTTGATTAAAATCGATGTCAGGAGAAACCGGTCCGCAGAGACACAAATCAATGGCCCACTGGAAATCAAAGGTCAGGCAGTGAAATACAGGCTGGACACAGGTGAAGTAGGAGAATCGAAAAGATAATCCATATGCCGTGCTCAATGTCGCCAACGGCAGTGTGCCATAATATTCAAGCATGCGGTTGCGAAACCGCGTCAGTAGCTGTTGCGCGGGGTCTTGCACAGGATGGACATCCATATTTAAAGAGACAAAAAACCACTAGCGCGCCAGCTGCTAATGCAAGTAAAAAAGGGAACCCTCCAAACAAGGAAGAAAGCAGGGATGACTCCAAAAATCTTTTCAAAGGAAGTCACGAGACCACTGCTAACAACTTTAAAAAAATGTGCAAGGCCTTTTGTGGAGGATGCGTTAAAGATAGTTCGAACCATCGCTCCGAAATGCAAAGGCAAATCAGTATTCAAAAGAGCCTGAACCTCTGTACGGGTGTTTGCAATGTGAAGCACGAAAGTTTCACGGGCCGAGCTCAAGGCCACCTCTTTCTGGGACAAAAGAGCCCTTATTCTTGCCATGCCGCTGAATTCTGCTCCCAAGGTCGGTATCTGTGGCCAGATGGAAGACTCCTTATGTTCACGTGTGGGAGGATAAAGCACATTTCTGCAGCAAAAAACCCGCTCACTTACTGTTACTATGAAAGGAATACCTTTAATTAACCCACAACAGTCCTCATTATTGAGCATTAAATAACTACCATTCTCTAATAATTTAAACGTGGGGATGATAGCAGGAACTGGCGTGCCCTGTAAAATGCAAGCCATATTGGGTCGGTCCTTGTTGCATGAACCGTGTAACTGTATATGTCTACACATTAAAGAATGATCTGGCGTCTCAGTGCACTCCTCCCCTGTCAGATAAACTTCCTGGTCATCCTTAAAACATCTGTATGTGTATGGGAGTGACCAGACTTCATGAAGGAAACCGCTACCTAAAGGTTCATAACGACCTATGGGTACATATTTCATGCAATTTGAAAACTTATATAAAGCAAAAGGCAGCGTTATTAAACCGTGGATAAGCCACGTTGCAGCAGTGGCTTCAGCCACGGAAAAAGGTAAAGATTCTAACTTTTCAATATGTAACATAGAAAAGGAAGCATCACGCATTGAAAGTAAGCGTTGTTTGTCAGTCAAATTAAACGGTGCAAATAAAGAAGAAACGTTCATGTACCCCCAGGGAACTTTACCCATTTTCAGTGTTTGAAGGGTCCATGCAAACTGCATGATTGATCGTAATTGATTTTGACCATGGTATAATACTGACACTTCATCATGTATAATATCGACGACTGACGACACAATATTATCCAATGTGTAAATTCTAGAGGAAAGCACATTAATGCTATTGTCAACAACTGCAAGCACTTTCTCAAGATTTGCTTGATCAATGGCCCTAAGGCGTGTAGCAGCCTCAATCTGTGATAGCTTCCAAATTTCATTGTAAACCCCATATAACCACCTTTTCGACCTGCCACTAGCCGGGCCTTTAATGAAATCATTCAAGTCCACGTCTGCATTTAGTTTAGAAAGGTGATTCTTAACCGCAGGTAAAGTTGAATGTTTCAGCCTGTTTTGACACAATTTGCCTACAGAATACGATGTGACAGTATGACCTAAGTCAAAACGGGGATCAGATCTAACAGTTTTAAAACCGTCAGTTAAATTCAAAAATCTATGTTGGAAAGAATCAGCACTACGGTGCCAAAGCAGCCAACCCTTAGGATTCACACTGGAAATGTTAAAGGAGGAATTAAGAAGTAGAGTCTGTAATTCTCTAATGGATAACTGAGTAAAATTACTCCAACCATCATATTCCTCTAACTCCGGGAAAGAAGGAGCGTTTAATTTTTTAGAAGTAGCCAATCCAAAGCATGTGGTCTGGGAAATTGTTTCATTCAGAAACAGCATATGATTCGGGATGAGACATGCACGGTGCAAAGCCTCAGTGCCTTGTACCTGCCAGGCCTTTGAACCCCAAACTGATTTAAGGTCTATCGTATCCTTCCATAACTCATAGCCTCCAGTAACTAATTGATCAAGGAAGGACTTGGAATACAACAATTTAGTATCGGTAAGTCTAACCTTGGACATTGGCATTTTTCGAAACTTAAAATAAAAGGACTCGGGATTGGACTGATTAAAGTCAGTGAAGTAAGTATACTTTCTCAGAAATGTTTCAGAACTCCCCTGATGAGGCGCTGGGCAATGTTCCCACTGAGTAAAGTTAACAGCATCCCTTCTGGATGATGTTTTGTGTAAGAAGTGATTGCCATAATGTTGGTAACAGAATAATTCACCATAATTAGCAGATTCTAAATATAAATCCTCAGCATCAAATGCAGCATAGTATTGCAAATCAGAAAATAAACTTTCTACAGCTTTGACATCCCAGTCATCAGAACGAATGTTTTGTTTCACCACATCCCCCATATTCACTCTAAGTACATTAGGGACATTAACGACTTCCGTTGGGCCATGAATCTGAAACCGAACTGCATCCCACACGATTCCATCAAGGACAGTCCATGCTGTGATGTTAACCAAAGTCAAGTCTCTTTTTAATCTGTGTGTAGAATGTGAAGAGGAAAGTGGGGCCAAAGTTCCATTTAAATGAGTAATGCAAGTTCTCTCCTCGACATAGTGTCCATTCATAATTCGAAAAAAATAAAACACAAAACCAATTGACATAAAAAGGTAAACTGAAAAAAGGACCAGCCAAATGTAAGTCCAAGGGGGTATCAAAAAATGTTTTTTACACAGGCTAGCATAAACTGCAATTTGAGAGGGTTTCTTCGAGGCAAGGGAAGCAGAGTCAAATGAAAATCTGGATTCCGTGGCTAAACGAGCTTGCAGGTCAGGCATGGACAAATCAGTGGGGTAGGTATAGTCTATCTCATCAATGTTAGTTCCGGGTAAATTATTTAATAACGGACTGGAAACAGCAGGTAATTCGATGGCCACTTCAGGTTCAATATTAGAAGCAGTGGGCATAACTGAATTCCTCACAATGGAAGGACAGGAAACAGCCGGTGTCATGCTAAGAAGAATCGGCCACTCTGTGTATCTTGACATTGTCAATTGAAATAAACCTGTTTTCCTTACGTCCAGGAAGTGGTGGTAAAATGACAGTTCTTTTGCCTTTCACTCCAAGGACTGGAACCGGAGCTCGATAGGAAGGACCAAATTCTTTCTTGTTATCGATCTTCTCCCGAACCAGTTCTCCAACTTGGGGTAGCCAGCCAACTACCGGGATCTGCAACGCATCATCCAACGTGGAGGGCAAATGTTCCTTTGCAAGACTGTCTCTGGTCTTTTGTAGATTCTGTAAAACATTGCAATGTTCATCTGCGTCAAAGGAAGTGGCGCGAACCACATAGTCTAGACCGTCAAGGTCAGGGACGTACATCTTGATGCCAAAGAGCATTTCGTATGGGGTCCGCCCACCCAGAGACCTTCTAGGGAGATTATTAAGAGCACGCTGCACGCCATAGAGGTGAGCCAGCCAGTTTCTGCCAGTGCCTATAACTCGGGCTGTCAAAGATTGCTTTAAATCACGGTTCATTCGCTCAACTACACTGTTACCCTCAGGTCTGTAGGGAGACGAAAACTTGACTTGGACCCCCAACGAAGTCATGGCATCCTTATACGCCTTAGAGGCGAAAGCCGGACCCTGATCCGAATGGAAGGTACCACAGGCAAAAATCCCTATAAAGATACGCAAATCTCTAATGACAGTCCGTGAATCAGCGCTGCGATGTGGCCATACCCACACAAAGCGTGTGCATGAGTCAACTGCTACTAAGATGTACTTATACGCAGTATCAGATGAAAAAGGACCGCAGTGATCCAAATAAACACAACCTAGTGGTTTATTAGAAATGTACAACTGAGTCTGTGGCGGACGCGTAGCAGTTGAAGGTTTAATCTGCTGGCATATGTCACAAAGAAGGACATAATCACGCGTCTGTTTGTACAGTCCCCGCCACCAGAAACGTTGTTGTAATTGAGTTACAGTGGCCGAGACGCCCGCATGCGCAGACGCCACACCTTCATGTGCCGCTGTAATCAAGTCTACTCTGCGATCCGAGTTGGGAATCAGCCGTTCCCCAACGTCAGGAATTGTCACAAAAGGAACCTTTTCGGGACTTAAGTGGTATTTGTACTTCGAAGGGAATCCCGCAGGATGCTTACTTCCCTTCTCAGAGGCAGCAACTGCTGCCAAGATGTCGCTATCAATCTTGGTTTTTGACCTAGTAACCGCTGCAACTAAGTATGTAGATACTGCTGATTTCGCTGCTTCATCAGCAAGCGAGTTGCCAACAGCGTGAACTCCTACGCGCTGATGACCGAGAGTATGAATCACATAAACGAGTGGCAACATAGCCTTAAGCTCTGCCACTCGAACCCAGATCATTTTATGTTTTATTGTGCTACCTTTGGAATCATGAAATTCATTTTGAATCCAAAAGAACAAGTTCTCATTGTAAGACTGGACACAGTAGAAAGAATCACTTACAATCAGAGTAGTAACACTTGGATCTGCGTACTCCAACGCTAGTAAAAGAGCACGAAGCTCAGCTAATTGTGCAGTGCAATCGCCCAGGGGCAACGTGTGTACCTCCCTGGAAATGAATTCATCGTTCAACATAGCACCAACCACAATAGCGCATGCGGAAACGTAGGCATGTTTAGAGCCATGCGCAACCTGCGCCGACCCATCAGTGTAAATGATGCAATGGAAGTCCTCCAAAGGTCGCATAGCCAGAGGAGCAGGATGAACGAACTCATACTGCAAGTACTCTTGCGACCGTAAAGAGGCGTCAAAAATAAACGTGACATCCGTGGACGTCAATGACGCTGCCCATTGAATCCACCGTGGGTGCAAAGCCTTCGAATTTGGTACACTGGCTTTCGTGACTGCCTCCAAATGAGGACAGGGTGTTACCACTAACATGCGCTTCCCCTGTGACAGAGCTCGTTCTTTAAGAATCGCCATCTGTACAGCAGTTAAAACCTTTTCCACAGTGGGAAATCGCAATTCAGCCTAAGTGTACAAGTGTGACTTGTAAGCAATAGGTACTGTGTCTCCTTCATTAAAAGTGAGGTACGTGAAACCCACTGTCCCAGGATTTATTCTTATTACCAGGTTGGTGTGGTTATCACGAGTCAGTAAGTATTTAGAAGCGAGCAGATCGGCCTGCAAAGATTGCAAAATGGCCGAATGCTCAGGCAGCCAGCATGATTTTGAAAAAGTTGGTTGTATCAAAGCATACAAAGGCTTGATACGCTGGGCATATTCCGGAACATAAGTTCTGCCGAAATTCAAGAAGCCCAGTAAAGACTGTAATTTCTTCAGTGTTGTAGGAGCGCGCAACCGTGCGCATTTCTCCAGGAAGTGGGGAGCCAATCCTCGACCTTCATTGTTCAGCTCATAGCCGAGGAACAACACTGTGTGTTCTGCAATGTGCGATTTTGCAAAATTAAACTTGTAACCCATATCAGCAAAGTTACAAATTATTGAATTCACCCGACACAGATGCATCCAAATTTCGTCGTCTGTGAGATAAATGTCATCCACATAAGAACATGCATCTGGATCGATACTCTCCAATATAGTGACTATTCTTGAGGTGAAGACTCCAGGACTATTTTTGTAGCCCATTGGAAGTCGCCGGAAGCTTTTTTGCACACCAGCGGACGTAAAACTTGTCCATTGGGAGCTGAAGCTATCCAGTCTGTGTGCATAAAAACCGTTAGATATGTCAAGCGTTGTCTTGAAACGCTTACGCACTAGACTATCCACTAGCGCAGAGCCGTGAGTATTCTGTACCGCACAGTTACGGCAATGCGAGTTCAAATGACGGTAATCCAATACCAAACGATATGATCCGTCAGGTTTGGTCACAGTAAAAAGGGGATTATTCATCGGTGACACACACGTTTCAATAACTCCCTGATATTCCAATTGTTCAAGGATTTCTGCGACGGCAGCTTTAGCTTCACGCCGTATGGGATATTGAGGCTGAGGCTGAGGCTGAGGCTCAGACCGCAAAGGAATTTCGTGGGAAGGAGACAATTTATCCCAACCACATTGGTTGCGGTACAGAGCCGGTGCAAGAGCCCGAGCCCACTCTTCTGCAAAATGCTGCGCATGCTCAGTCGAGACAGTGTGCGCGAAACTGGGAAGGATTACCTCCTCCCCTCGCGGCGCTGCGAGCACAAAAGGTGGGGGCCAGTCAGCCTCAGAAAGCAAAATGTCGTACGTAGACGAAAGGTTCTCCCAAAATACCCCTCTGACAGTACGCTGTATGTCACCTTCAATTAACAGGACAATTTCAAAAAGACTTTCAGGGGGAGCCAGTCTTGTATCGGCTGTTTCAATTACAACGAACACTTCAGTCGCTGTCACCCTCAGTAGTGGACGCAGCGCCTCTCTGACTATGGTTATCTCCGCCGCGCTGTCCAGCAAGGTCAGAGCCCACGTCAGATTCCGAAGCCGCGTTCTCACTATCTGTGGCATATCGATGCGCTGTTAAGGCTGCGACTTTCTTTTTCGCAAACTGCGGTCTTTTAGGCGTAGAATCCTCCTGCTTCACTGCGCCGTCAGCTTGGCGGGACTGACCACGTCCCTGTTGGCCACCACGTCCACGTCCACCCCCTCCTCCACCGGTCTTCGGGGCCGATGTTTCCTGTAAGGAACGAGGAGAGCGTTGATCAGAACCCTGAAAACGATCAGGTGATTTAATCATCACGCGATCGCGCAAATCATATACTTTCTCTGTCGGCGCAGGAGCCTGAAGCGCAGGAAAAGAATCCTGAGTCTGCTTATATTGCTTCCCCTGTGTCTGTTTTTTAGGCCAATTCTGTTTTTTGGACTTGGGCGGGACATCTGCAACTGCAGATTGTCCCTGAGGTTGTTTTTTCTCCTTTACTGCAAAATATTTCAGACCTCTACTTGTGCGGCCAATTGTCTTATAAGCGGCCACTACAATTTTTGCCAACTGACGGGGTTTGTCGGCATCGGGCAGAGCAGCCAAAGCATTCGACACCTGAAAGTTAACTGCATCTCCTTTAACATTGGAGAGAATGAGATCACATACAATCTCAAAAGAACCACACAGGCGCATACCCAATTCAACCGCTGCCTCTGGACCGTGATCATTCTGAACACATCTAATGATGTCAGGCAGGGCAGTCATAGACGGGGTGCCGAAGCACCTTGTATAAACTGCCGCAAATGTTTTTCCCCAGCTTTCACAGTCAACAAGTTCAGGAGTTAAATCCTTCGGTAAAGTAATCGTCAACATTCTATGCTTATCAGCAGGAGTAGAATTCGGAAAAACCGCCTCCAGTTGATCAAACTTCTCTGCTAGCCAGAATGGGAAGTCATCGTTGTCAACTGGACGAGCACCAAAAACCGAATTAACCATCACTGGATTGAGACGCATTCCGCCTCGATCCATGGGAACGGCCGCACCCCCCTGGGGACCACCAGGCAGGTGGCGACCGATGTATTGCACTAATGCACGAATCACGGAAATGGAAACAACATGCAGCCTACGAATTTCCTGTAGGGTACAAGCGCCGTGATTCGGGTGCGGGGTAAAGCCACCCAACGCAGGCCAATTTGTACCTGGAATTGAGAGTGGACCTAACCTCGCAGCGGACAAAGAGTGGGGGAGGGCGCCATCAAACCAAACTCGATGCTGCCAATGATCAATAGGTATTTCCAATGCCCTGTACGGTGTATACTCAGCCGGGACAACCGAGGCGGTGTAGGAGTGGAACAAACCAGAATTAGCGTCCACAGCCGGAAACGTAACCCAAGAGTAAAACAACTCGTAAGGGAACGCCGGATCTGCACATACCACGAAAATCACAGCCATCCCATCCACCGGGACCTGGTACGTCTGAAGATGGTTGCGTACCGCTACGCGACTATGCTGCGCAATGGCCACCGCCGCCATGACAACACTGGAAACAAGAAAACACAAAGAATACTTTGTAGCACAACTGGGTAGTAATTCAAAGAAACCGTTTAAGAAAGAATCAAGCTTGAATAATACCTATCTCAAAAAATAGGTAGGTTTCACCGACACCCCGCTTTCCGGAAACAGAGGTGAAGGGGTTAAGGTATGAACGATAAACTACTCGAGTGTCATGATATAAGACCACCGAAACCGTTGGGCGCCATGTCGCAGGGTTTCTGTTCTCACACAGAACTGTGCACAGAGGAGTGGAACCTCGGCAAATTAGGGTGTCCCAAAACTCACCTTAGCAACCAACTCACCCCTTACCGAGCTAGCTACAGTGTCTCATTGGACATATCAAACTCCCAATGTTTAGACAAACCAGAACATGAACTTACAGTACCTCAGGGTACGTGGGACTCATGAACACTCTTTCGTTATATTATCATTACAAACCAGAACATGGAGTAAAGAAGACACATGTGCATTTGAAATGTTTATTTACTAATGCCGTCTTCTCAGGCGCAGTATCTTAGATAATACAAGTATACTTATTATCAGTAGCAAAATTATCAGCATAGTTACTAAGACATAAAAAGCGAATGGTGACAGCATGTTAACATACTGTAATGAATAAGAGTTAACAACACTTATATCTCACCCTCCCTAACACATATATTATATTATTAGCTAAGAAGGTCTCTTTGGGTTGTTTCAGGGCGGGCCCATACCTTAGTGTCCTAGCATGAAGGAATCACATCAGCATACACCAGCTCTCTCTGCATGTGCACCGCATCAAGTGTGTTCTATGTGCCTCGTGCAAAGCAATATCAATCCCGCCTGAAGCCAGAGTTGGCAAAGGCTGCACTTGTGTTATGACTATGAAGGCGTGGAGATCAGACCTCATAACAATTCCATATGGTGTTGTTCCTGAAACTTCAGCACTCTTCGTGCAGACATAGTTTATTAAGCAAAGCTGATATCAGAGCAATAACATATTATTCTCACATACACCACGGCAAACTACTAGGTTGAAAGCTAAGTCAACAATTAAGTGTCGTGTGCAGAAGTTGCAAGAAAGAAAAATGGCGTTTAAACCTCAAATGTACCTATGCTAACTTAAACACGATATAAGGATATACAGGAGCTATATGACAGGAGCTGTTATGAACATACAAGGGGTTAAAGGCACAGAAGACTAAGTCAATAAGCTTAATTCAAGTCAAAAGTCTTGCTACCCATTGTTCAACTCTTTGCAGCCTGACTGTAGTTTTAGCTGATAGCTATAAATACAATGAGCCATAGTGGTCCAAATATCATTCATGGGTTTGTTGAGCACGACTACTCACCCTTCTGGCTCTCAAGGTGCTGGGGAGGGTGCAGGTTCCAGTCCATCAAGGAGGAGGTCTGTCGAAGAGCCATGTTTTGAGGTTTTTCGTGAAGATGGCGAGTGATGTTGTCTGTCTGAGGTGGAGCGGTAGGGCGTTCTAGGCTCTGGCCGGGAGGAAGGATACAGAGCGGCCTCCGGATCTGGACTTTCTGGTGTGGGGGACCACGGCGTAGGAGAGCTGGGCTGATCGTAGGGTACTTCGAAGTGCGTAGAATTCGAGTCAGCTGTTCAGGTATGCAGGTCAGGTGTTGTGGAGGGCTTTATGTGCGTGGGTGAGAATCTTGAAGGGGATTCTAGCCTCCATGGGGTGCCAATGTAGTGTGCGCAGGTGCTGGGAGATGTGGAAGTATCTTGGCAGGTTGAGGACCAGTCTCACTGTGGCATTCTAGATAGCTTGTAGCTACAGAAGTGCAGGGGCTCAAGAGGGCCTCACTTAATGGTGGAGTTGCGAGGGTGGGAGAGCAGTTTCACTGACAGCGAGTCAGTGAAACTGACTCTGGCTGAAAACATAGCCTGAACAACCATTTTATGTATCTGCGTGGATAACATAACGAGCACTTTGCTCAACATCCTCATGTATAAGAAACAGGAGGCTGAAGCCATATTTATTAGCTTGCCCATGGCAATACCTTTGTCTACAATGAAACCAAGATTCTTCAATGTGGTACAAGATGATCTTCCAGATCAGCAGGCCACCAATTTGGTTAAATAGGATTGATAGAGAGCCAAAGCTCAGAAACTCTGGGCCGTATTACGATGTTAGTCAGACGGAAAAGGAACTGCCCGACCTTAGGTCGGGGATTCTGACTACACTATTACAAGGCAACTGCACATAGGGTGGTTGCAAGCCTCAATTTGTCAATGGAAGCTTGTGCATCTGGCAGAAAAGCCCACAGCACAAACTTCCATTGACAAATGAAGGATTTGAAACATCCCTGCACCGTGTGGCAGGCACCGCATGGTGCCTGCACAGTCCCCGGAGTGGAGGACGCAAGAGGATGGGGGCCCTGCTAGGGGCCCACAAAGACACTTTCTGACAGCAGTTCCATGTCGAAAAGGCCGATATGGAACTGTTGTCGGAAAGTGCCAACATAATCCTGACGGCGGAGCCGAGGGTGGCTACACTGTCATTGTTTATGTTTATGTTTTAGTGATTTGTATTGCGCGCAACTACCCGAAGGTGTCTCGGCGCATGTGTTTCTCAGGACAGATCACGCTACAAGAATCATTGATCGAATAACCAGGTCTTGAGCTGTTTGCGGAAGCTGGTGAGAGTGGGACAGCATCTAATGGACAAAGGGAGCGAGTTCCAAAGCTTGGGGGCTGCCACTTGAAAGCGTCTATCTCCCCATGTAGATGTTCTAGTACGTGGGACTGAAAGGAGACAGGAGGCGGAGGAGCGCAGCGGTCTGTTAGGGACATAGATGTGAAAAGCGTTCCTCAGGAACCGTGGTCCTACGTTGTGAACTGCCTTGTAGGCAATGCACAGCGCCTTGAATTTGATCCTATTTCTGACCCGTAGCCAGTGCAATTGACGTATGGCCGCTGAAGTTGGATGACGTTTGGGATGCCAAGCAGAACTCTGGCTGCCGCGTTCTGGATTAATTGCAGTTTGTTAAGGACCTGTTCTTGTGCGTTAAGGAAAGGGCGTTGCCATAATCCAATTTGGAGAAAACGAGGGTGTAAATCAACGTTTTTCCTGCAGATGGGGGAAGATATGGGAGTAGTTTCTTAATTTTCCTTAACATGTGAAAGGAGGCAGACACCACCGGGTTCACATGATGTCTAAGTTGAAGTTTGTCATCGAATATGACCCCGAGGTTTCTGGCCTTGGCCACTGGAACTGGTGGATGGCTGATTTCGCTTGGCCACCAGGTGAAAGACCATCTCGGCAGGAGGTTTCCAAGGGTCATAACCTCGGTCCTGTCTGAGTTTAACTTCAAGCAGTTCCTCGACATCCAGGAACCTGTGGATTGTAGATTATGGATCCCTTTCAACGCACCGACGGGCTCCTTGAGCCCGTCGTAAGCATTGAAAAAGGTCCCTTCACCCGATGCCTCTGCTCGCCACATCATAATGCGGTGGGTGGACTGCTGTGTGAGATGTCGGTGGGTCCAATACCAACATGGCATCCGTATCAGACCCACCAACAACATAATTAGGCATCTCTGTCTTTTCCCCATTCAGTTTCAGTGCGTTTGTGCACATCCACTGATTCACATGCACCATACAATCATGAAAGTTGGTAGCCACCTCGGTTTCATCGACCACTGATACTTCAATTTAGGTGTTGTCTGCATAGGACATGAAGGACAATGCATTTTTTTGGTCCAAGGGGGAGATGTACATATTGAACAAAGTGGGCGTAAGATGAAGTACTGAGGAACCTCACAAGGTAATAATGTATTCTTTGAATAAAAGGAAGGCATCCTGTTTGGGTGGGGTTGGTTACAAGTGAGTAGAGTCAATCCAATCCCATGCCCTCCCAGTGTTCCTACTCTGTACCAGGATAGAGTGTGAGACTCTATCAAACGCTACCTAGCGAAGGTAGGGAATTAAAGAATTAAAATGGTTGAGATGTGATTGAAGTCATGAAAGGAAATTTAGTTGTGTGAAATTTAGATTTCAAAGTAGTTGTTATCCAATCATTGATACTAGTAAGTCGGTCCCGGAGACTCACACATCAGCCAGCAGTGATACCCTGGATACGTCTTGCAGTTCAGTGTGTAAGATTGGCATCTGTCTCCACTGCCTCTCTCACCAAAAAGTGGCCAATTGTATCACTTAGAAGCCAACTACATGCGCTTGGAGAGTAGGGACAGTGGTGCCAATGCTTAGCCATATGAAAGACCCCAGAGACATTGGCAAACAGCGCCTCCTGCCGCACAACTTCCTCAATACATCATCATCACATGCAGGTTAGCTGTATCATTGCTGCAATGAGGGATACAACTAGACTGATGGGAACAAAGCATTCTGTGGTGACAGGATTTAGAAGTTATAACCACCACAGGATCTACGGTGCTCAGTGGTGTAGCAAGGGGGGTACCGCGGGGGTTGGTCTGTCCCCGGCGGCACCAGGTTTGTGGGTGACGACCTCCTCCCGCTCTTACCTGCCATCTCGGGTCAGTAATCCCACCTCTCTTCAATCGGCTGCCAAGGGGCGGCAAAGGGCTAGCTACGCCACTAGAGATGCTCGCCCAGGAGTAGTAATGTGTTAAAGGATCGAACACAGTGCTTAATTTGTGTCAGTTGTTTCAGGTTATGCCTCCCCACAAGCACTTATTTTTGAGGACCAGTGTTAAAAAGGAGAAATAGAAAGATGAAAAACAGTGACAATGGGAGAGGGCAGGGTTAAAAAGAGCCTTTAAGAATAAGCTGAAGAGGGAAGGAGTGACTGGTGCTGGATTAATGAGGCATGAAGTGAAATAAAAACTAAACAGCCTTGGCATTCGGCCTCCTGGCACTCGCTGGCTGAGGGCTTCTGAATAAGACTATGGCACTTATCCTTTTTTACAAATTAAGGACTGGTCAAAGGTCCATCAGCAAGGTCCTACCGAACCCAGGTCACTTTTTAAGCACTGGTAGGATTTAGCCAGGCCTCCACAGAATCAGATAAAACACTATGGAAGTAAAAAGCATTTTTAAGCATAAAACTAAAAACGAAGAAATGAGTCACAGAATTCTGCTTTAAAAGGCTTGAATTAATTCGCGCTAGCTTGCTGCTGGCTTCATGGAATTTTAAACAGATGAAACACTCTCAAAGATCAAGGGTACAAAATATTCCTTTTTTTGCAAAGACACAGGGTAAGAAGAAGACAGATAATTAGAGAGGTAGGTTTTGGTTTGCAAAAAGTTGCTATATATTGTATAGAACATATTCCCATAGAAAGTATTGATTGGACAACCTTTGGGCACCAGAGGTTGGAAAAAGCAAAAAATGGCAGCGGGTTTAAGCAATATTTGACTCTTTTGAACCTTAGCACTTGGTATTTGAATAAAAATATATGACAGGATGGAGGTGCTTCTTACAGACACATCAATTATTAATGAGGTCGAGGTGACGTTGAACACATTTATAGCAGTAGGCAAGTACTCCGTGAAATTGCATGATGGGAACACCCCATACTCAATATTGGGCTTAAAAGTGGCACAAACACACGGTCCCAGTGCTCACCTTAGAAATACATGCAACAACTATGCATGAGACTTTCCTGCATGTGATTTCTGAAAATCTCCATTGGAATACAGCACAGAAGATACAAGATACAAATTGATGACAGCGAGAACTCCGGTTTGTTGAGCAAGAACACCAAGGGCTAGATGTAGGTAAATCAGATATACCGCTTCATAAATACCGAATTTTACCGATTCGGTATTCATGAATCGGTAAACCTGATGTAGGTATTCATTCGGTAAAAAATACCGAATCGGTATGATTCGGTATTTACCGATTCTGTAATTACAGATTCGGTATTTGCCATTGATTCCTATGGGCTACAAGGCCCATAGGAATCACTGGCAAATACCGATTCTGTAATTACAGAATCGGTAAAAATATCGAATTGCCAAGGGGGACAGGGTGTCACTTTGACACCCTGTAGCACCCCAGTTTTTGCCTTGTGTGCAATGTGGCACACATACATGCCCTAAGGGCATGTATGTGTGCCACATTGCACAGGTGTACATGCACAGATGTGCATGTACACAGAAATTCGTAATTTACCATGCAACAGTATTACATGGTAAATAACGAATTTCTAAGGGCCTGTGGCACTGTAAACTGTGCCACCTACATTTGGAATTACAGAATCGGTATATTTACCGATTCGGTAATTTACAGAATCGGTAATTTTACCGAATCGGTAAATATACCGATTCTGTAATTTTCAGCCCCCTACATAGCAAAACCCAAATACCAGTCGGTAACGGCCAAAATCGGCTGTTACCGACCGGTAATTGGCGACCTACATCGGGCCCCAGGTCCTGCCCTGGGATGTTGTGAAGGAGAAGGCATGTGTGTTTGCAGCTCCTCCTGTCAAACACTAGGGAGCTCATTTATGGGATTTTGCCATTGGACAGTGCAGCAAAGCACCTTGCTGTGCTGCCCTACTCCAGAATGAGAGGGCAGGAATGCACCGTATTTTAGCAATACAGGGTATTCCTGTCGTTTCTCCCTGCTCTTGCGCTGTTTCAGCAGCCTTTCGCCAACGTGATCACCCTTGCACCATGGTGCAAGGGTGCCACCATTGTATGCAGGATTGTTTTTGTGCAGGAAGGTTCCTGCAGCAAAACAATCCTGCATGTAACGGAAGCACCGTAGTAGCACCATGGTACCTACGTTGGTGCTAGGCTGCCTTCCTGCATGAAAACAACCCTAAGAAGCGTTTCCCTCTTTCATGTGTGCTGCAGAATGCAGTACAAATAGAAAGAAGAAAAAACAAGGAGAAATAAACACATTTTTCCTCGTTACGCCTTACTTTGGGAGTCATAAGGATTTGACGCTTCCCCAGGTTTACATGATTTTGTAAATTTGGGGCACCGTCAAATTCCATGTGTGCTGCGTGGGAAACCCAGCACAAGGCCCGTAGAATGCCTCCTGGGCTCAGAGTAAGGTGACGCAGTGATTTGCACTGCGTTGCCTTACTCATGAGTTCATGAGGCCACTCAAAGCCATGCAGGGTGGCTTTGTGTAGCTTCATAATTAAATTGAGAGCCGTGTGTCATGCATGTACCACTGTACATGGTGCAAAAGTGACACAGGGCTCACATAAATAAGTCCCTAATTCTAGGACACATGCTCTGCTGCAGGAACTCATCAGCACCAGGCAAAAAGCTCTTGTCACCTACATCCACAGCCTGGAGGACGTTAGGAATTGGTAGATTGGCATCAAGGGATGGGCACCTCACAATTGAAGCAGACCTGTTTTCTACTTTGCAGGCAAGGCAGGACTGGCAGGGCTGGAGCCTGGCAGCACCACACCGCACCTGCTGCTAGTAATTCATACTATGCTGTGCTGCTAGTCCTGTGTCCATGAGACTCACCTCAAACAATGTTTGCAAGTACGCACGTGCTGGAAATAAGCTGTCCAGCCCATGGAAGGGAAGGGATTAGCCCATCCAACCATCACATGTAGAAGTGCCAACTACCATAAAACCACAGCACCAACAGTAGGACAGATCACCCAAGGGCCAGCCACATGCCACCACCGGTGCACTGTTGAAGTGAGAGCAGATGATTTTACGTTAGCTGGGGAACATAATTTTGATGCGCTGTGTGGATGATATAATAGCATTCTTATAGGTTGTGATGGGGCTTTTGATGGGTTTGTTGTGTTTAGTATGTAGGTCAATCCTTCAGTGTTGCTGAGTGTTCCTGTTTGGAACAGAGATGGTCAGCAACTCTGGCACCAGGACAAATGTGGAAGCTCCTGCCGTGGCGAGTGGTGGGCAAGCTACATTATTTGCTAGATCTATGTGTGACCTCAATGACCCCGAGATGACACCTGTGGCATCATCAACACACTTCCAGATTGGTGGATTTCAGAGTGAGTGGGCCATGACATCTGGTCAGCATTTATTGTCTCTGTGATTATAATCCCAGGTATCTATGCCTTGAGTACATCTGTGCAATCAGTGGGAGACGTCACACGGATATAAAAACATTTTGGCCGATTGATGATATAGCTCACTTAAAAAGTCATACCCTTGCTAGATAAGTTTAACATAAAGTTACAGTTTAGATGGAAACATTTTTAAAGGGGCACGTTTCCCAATACTTTCATCACAAATATTTTATAGCGCCCAGAGGGGACCCACCCTCTGACATTGGGGAGGGACAAATACAATGAGAGCTGCCGAGGGACTATAACTCATGCTGTAAAATGGGTTTAGAACAACGGGGCATATTACCAACAACTAGCGATAATTATCGCTATGTTGGCTTAGCGGCAATATTTTTACGCCGAGCTGCGGCGATTTTTATCGCTTAGGAACCTTGCTATTATCAAGGTTTATCTCCTAAGCGATAAAAATCGGCCGAAATGCATGAATATCACTGAAAAGTCAGCGATATTCATGCATTACCGAGCTAATGCTCTTAGCCATGTTATCCACCTCCCATTGGATAACATGGCTAAAAACAGCTCAGGGGCAGGTGTTAGCTTTTGGAGATATTCGCGCTTAGCGCTAATATCTCCTAAAGTTGGTAATAGGAGATAGCGATGTTAGCGACTGTTTCCAGTCGCTAACATCTTGGCACGCCCACTTTGCATGTCATTAGTGATAAATTTCACTAACATGCAAAGCGGGGCCCAAGATGGTCGCTATCTTCTACTAGCTGTCGTTAATTGGTGTTAGCGACAGCTAGGTAATAGGGAGATAATTTTATCTCCGCTTTCTTGGCTTTTAAAGCCAAAAAAGCGGAGATAAACCCCCTTGATAATATGCCCCAACGTTTCTACAACAACAACCTTTTAAATTATACATCTTTACCATCAGACAAAATGGGGCCGAGCGCTCAAACACGTGCTCCTCCCTAAAGAAAAACGTAAAGTAAAAGCTGCACAACCTCATGCAGTAAAAATCTGTGAGCTCTGCATAACTTCATTGAAAACTGTCTGCACACCTCTAGCTTTAGGTCACAACCAGCTCTGCCTAGTTTTTTGTACTTTCTCACCTTCGGCTTCCCCAAGAATCCAGAGAAATGTAAAGGACTCTTCCCAGGCTGGGCTCCTGCTTTTAAGTAGTTTTGTTCGCCCTGAGTTGGCAGGGTAAGCCCAGACGCGGGTCCCCTGCTCACTCTACCAATGGATTCAAGATAGCCTGGCTGATGAGGATTATGAATCCGAAACCGGTCCCAGGAAGCTTGTTTCCGGTCCAGGGAAGACATGGCTTGGCAGTTCTGGCTGGACTGTTCCCATGAGGCACAGGGTCAGGCTGATTTGCATATGGCCATGTCTGAACTGGGGTGGTGGAGTGAGCTAAAGAATGATGATGGATTAAACCCAGAACAGTTGACTGGGGGTGAGTGCTTGATTTGCTCAAACGTCCCGTCCATCATCCCCTTTGGTAACAGGTTAAGTAGTTTGGGAGTCTACTCTTTCCACTGATTAACAGCAACGCATAGTGTGATGACAATTCTTTCTCCCTCAAACGTGGCGGGACTTCCTTACTGCAGATTCCCATCGTAGAGGTCCCGCCATGAGTGCAGAGGCCCTTTATGAATCAGACCCTTAATTTGTAGGAACCCGCTAAATGGTTTAGCAATATAATCACTGCAATCAGAAAGCCATGAATTCGGATATTGACTGGACCTTTTCTGCCTTGGAAACTGCCAAGGTTAAACATTCCAGTATGTTAAACCTGAACTCTTCAGGTAGCGTTTCCCCAAACATTTTGCTTTCACCTCCCGGGTTTTGCTTATTCTCTTCTTAGGCCCTTAGGGCCTGGGAAAGTGCACACACCCTTCCTACACACATTAGAAAATGGTGTTTACCTGGGGTTGCAAGCATGTGTCCAGCCTGACATTGCAGGCTAGTGTGCACTTTGCACCGATGGTGCTCCTATTTTATTTTCCATTTTCTTTATTGAGACTTAAAATGTACAATAATACATGTAAGCGTCTATTAAGACACATATTCTCAAATCTTTCAGAGTTGGTCATTAATAACAAACAGAGTAACCCAACAATAAAACAGGGTAAAAAATAATCACGATCGCTTCCACAAGATGGTTAGTTCAAACTCATTCAATTTAACAGTTCCTCTCATACTCAAAGTTTGCAGTTAGTCTAATAACTATTGACAAAGGAGGACATCCCACTATAGCTCAGTTTCTCTATTTAACATACGTGTCAGGGTGCGTACCCCGTTAACTCTGTGGGAGTGTCACTCACCTTCCAAGGGGTATGCCTGTAAATAATTTTTTAATGGCTGCTGCATGTCTTGTGGATGCGGAGTTGGTGGACGTAATGTGGCATATACTTTGCTCGTAGTGTCGCAAAAAACACAGGTCTCGGAACCAGGGCCCTCATTTACGAGAAGTTTATGAAAAGTGACGCATCCTTGCGCAGGCGCAGGGATGCGTCACGATTCTGTACGACGCATTGCGTCACAATTTTGCGACGCAGATGCGTCAGATTAATGCAATGGCGCATCGTGGCGCAAGTGATGCCGAAAGTCGGAAAAAAGTGGCGCAGACGCCGCCGTCCTGATGCACCGGAAAGACACGCAACTGCTGAAAAAGTGCCGTAAGTCGCAATCGCGGTACTGGCGCAAGTCTACGTCACGCTGCGCCACTTACACGTTGCGTCAGGATCCGGAAAACGCCAAAAATACACACATCCATCTCCTAATTCTCACGCAAAGCTAAAAATAGCTACCATGGAGCGTGAAGGAGACAGCAGCACTCAAGGGAACCTTCCACATGGCAGCCAGGATGCCCAGCCACATGGCAGCCAGGATGCCCAGCCTGAAACACAGAAGGAAGAAACACATGGAAAGAGGAAAAGGAAAATAAATTTCAGTGCTGAGGAGAACGAAATACTAATCAATGAGGTGACAGACCACCAGCACCAGCTTTTTGCAAGTTCCAAGTTGCCATTATCAAAAAAAGAGGCCATTTGGCAGTCCATATTGACAAAGGTCAACTGTGTGGCCCAATCAAAGAGGACAGTCATTGACCTTAAGAAATGCTGGAATGATATAAAGCGCAGGACAAAAGAAAAAATGGTAAAAAACCGCAAAGAAGCAGCGGGGACAGGAGGAGGCAGCCCATCACAACAGGAAGAGCTGGATGACCTTGAGGAGCGGGTTGCGGCGGTCATCCCAGACGAGTTGGTGGTAGGAATTGCAGGACAGGACAGTGCACAGCATGAGGAACTGCAAGACACACAGGGTAAGTCCCTACAAGGGGAAATGTGCTGGGGGTGTACCCCGAAACATCCATGTCCAATTGACAATGTCCAATAGCAAAGTCAAACTGTAACTATTACGCTGCGCCACAAACATATGCATCCACAGGGTCTGTGTAAGGCATGCACAACCTGATTAAATACTAACTGTTCCCTCTCTGATATACCCAACATATAGCTGTTGCATTCCAAGTGGAGACATAGAAAGAGGAAAAATCCCTTGATGACTGCATCATGCAGGAATGTGTCCCTTCTATGCACACAAACAATGATCCCCTGCACCGCTGGACCCCCTGCAACATGGTGCAAGTTTGCCTGGGTTGGCGCATGCCAAGCATTGTGCACCTATGTCGCTGTGAAGGACAGGTGACACCAATAAAGAGCCCCTACTGGTAGTCACCCCATGCAGGCCCAAAATCTGTAATCGTACTACTTTGTGCATGATGGTTTCAGCCTCATCATCTGCATATGTAAGGGAAAGTACTCAGGAATGTTACTCAGCATGTGAAGCCCTGTGCCACATTACACAAGCATCATGCATAACGTATGCATGGTGGGTCTGCACAACCAAACAAAAATATCAGTAGTGGTGCTGTGCAATCCATCCAAAGTTTGGAAATAAATTAGCATCTGGCAATTGTGTCAGTACCTCATACCTGCATCATGGTAGGTATAGGGATGAGGCAGTGCCACCGGGAGAGGCTTGCAGCAAGGTTTGCTGTACTTGAATGATGCTCCTCACATGAATGCATGACTTAAGCACTGACCATCTACGTCTGGATGAATGACGTATATAACATGAATAACAACATGTAGTGACACACAGTGAATACAGCACATCTATGTTGTCACCACCATGGGAAAAACATAAGTGTACCAATGGTGTTCTTGCAGTGAAAGAACATCCAACATCAATAGTTTGCAGGAATGCGCACCATCTCACCAAAGGCCTCCATTCATGGTCTGTACCTATGCATGCACTGCAGCACACCAATATTGCAAGTGGCGCAGTCCAGCTGCTAAACATCCAGCAAATATGCACCATAGTTAATTATACAAATTGATCATCAGCGAGTTAGCAGCACTGTTTGTGTATCTTAAGTGCCAAGAATGTTCAATCACATTAGCAAGCTGTAGCATACAGATGAGAGCAAATGCTCAGGAGTGATAGCAACTTGTATGTCAATGGCATTGCATGTCCCAACAAAACTATGGCAATCACATGCAAAGTATGCGTTACGTATCCAAATAATGCTAACAAGTTAACTAACTGCACCTTGCAAGATTAGCAAGGCTGTCACAGACATGAAAGAAACAAGCAAACTCACGCAAATGCACAATAGCTCCCGGAATGTAAAGCCACAACATACATGTCCCTAAGGAAGGTGACAATTTGTGGCACAACATATATGCATGGGACTGGTACTGGACAGCGCTGCGAACAAGGTTACAGGGTTGCCCTCTGACAAAGATACACTCGACAAATGTGCAACAACAGCAATATTGTGTGCATTCCTATGGCACAACCATGAAAATTGTAGCTGCAAGAAGACAGTGAGGCAACAATTCTCACCATGTCCCCCCTTGCAATAGCATGGATGTACAGTACCCACTGGACATTGCTCCATGATTCAAGTAATGACTGATCCATTACAAATCATAATGTCAGTGTATGCACAACCATGCCGCAACTTCAGCAATGCATAGTGGCAGACGATGCCAATGGCACTGCCCACATACATGGTTGCCATAAGGCAGGGGGAAAGTAGGGATGCAAGTACATTCATGAGGGGTGCAGAAATGATGGTGTCATTAGAGATCATAACAGTGCTATTTGTGTGCTGTAGTGTCACAAGTATTTAAGCATTGGTGTACTGTCTTTGCACAAGGAGTGGATGAGATGTCATGCAGTGTCCTTGCTCCAGCTGCAAGAGGGTGCAAGGATCGCGGTGGTGATTGCTGGTCAAGTCACATATGTCATGCATTCAATGATGGTAGTGCCAGTAGAGTATGAAGTCAGGCCTGAATCTGAAGTACCTGCAGCCGTAGTACAGGTACTTAACCGTGTCCTGTTCAGTGGTATCTTGAGGTCCCTTGATGCTTGTGTCTGATGTCAGTGAAGTTAGCCTGGAGGTGTTGTTGGTCAGGTAACTTAACCAGCTGAGGTGGAACTGGAGGTCATCGAGAGGGATGCTGTCTGTGGATGTCACACACTGGGGTGCAATGAGGTCAACAATGGTGTTGGAGAATGGGGCACATGGCCTGGGTGTCCTGCACATGAGTGTGCTGCAGAGTATGGCCATGGGCCTGGTCACGATAATGTAGTTGTCGCAGTACATGGTCAACCATGGCACATCAGAGTGCCTGCTCATTCTGAGTGTACCAGTGTATGGGTTTACAATGCCTCTTCCATGATTGTCGTGCTGCCACATGCAGGTGACACAGAAGTTGTCAGTGACAGTGATAATGATGTCTGTAGCAGAGTTACGTCCTGGCAGGTGAGGTGGTGTACAGGGTTGATGGTGAGGAGGTTGCTGACATTGTATTGTTGCAGTGTCCAAGAGGAATAAACCTTGGTTCACAGTGTGAACCTGAGCCAGTCATATGCAAACAGCGTACATTATGGTTGCCGTAGTGTTTTGCGATGATCATTACAATGTATGCTGCACAATGTCAACAATGCAATGCATGTGTACCAAAATATCATCTCAAAATACCTCATTGTGACCACAATTATGTTGTGATGTAAGTACTTCATGTGGTAATGTGAATCAGTATTATAAAATAATAATTTGTGACAAATCTGACAAATATCTACAATGTTGTGCATTTATGTGTCAAATAATAACATTTGATTGTGTCATGGGGTGAAATATGGCAGAACTATTATTTGTATAGATGTACATCATGAGAAATAGGGGGTGAAATGTTGAGAATATTAAGAAATGCTGAGTATACTTTTTTTGCCAATGAAAAATGGTGTGTGCATTACTCACTAATCTGACTCCATTGTGTGTGTCGTGGTTGTTCATAAAGGATTATCATGCTTCAGGTCTGGGTGTGTGGTGACAAGGATAGTTTGTCATGTACTCACTGAACTTTGAACAGTGTAATTAAAGTCTCCGCTGTGCAACACCTACTCTACAGTTGCAACATGGCTAGTATCAAAAATACTAGTATTACATGTGATGACATGGCATGTTTTGGTAATATGTATGTGCCTTTTGGCACTAGAGTGTTACACCTGCTCTGCATGGGGGCACAGTGGCAAACATTGCCAATTGGGTGGGGGTGACAGCTGTCAGTTACCAAATGCAGGAAATAACAATTAATGTCTTATGGATGCAGGGATGTGTGTGTGAGTGGGTGCTGCAAAACATATAGTGCCCGATTCACAGAATGAACTTAAGACTCAATGCTAAACTTACTACTATGTTGGTATTCACAGAAAGCACTTACTAATTTTGGCATTCACAGAAAGAACTTACTACTTTTGTTATTCACAGAACTTAGGATTTTGTCTTAAGTTTCTCGTAAGACAGACTTAAGACAGACGTAAGACAAAATCCTAACTTCTGTGAATACCAAAAGTACTAAGTTCATTCGGTGAATGCCAAAAGTAGTAAGTGCATTCTGTGAATACCAAAATAGTAGTAAGTTTAGGATTGAGTCTTAAGTTCATTCTGTGAATCCGGCACATATTGAGGGAAGTCTGACCTCAAAGCTGTGTCCCATTTCTCTGGAGCCTATGCAACCCTGCCTTTGTGTCACGTAAAAGGAATTAGGCAGCCAGCCTCACTCCTCTGAGTCAATCACAACGCTGTGAAGTGCTGGTGTGACTGGTAATAGGAAATGGGATAAGTCATGCAGCCACATGCTGGAGTGTTGGCCATGTTTGCCATGGAGGCTGAAATGCAGCTTGCATACCAAACATGGAAGTGGGTATTACTGCTTTGGTCATCATGGGTGGCACCTGAGTCATCTTGCCAATATGCACATGACCCACCTCATCTTAGATGTGCCCTAACCACCCTCCCATGCCATGATGACACATAGCATGATCACATCAGTCACTCATCCCTTGTGTCTTCATTAGAAGTCAGTTCAGTGCTCTCATCTGAGCCCACACTCCACATATGGTCTATTAACTACCACTAAGGCCCCCACCCCTGTCTCCATGTGTTCCGTCATCACTGAATATTGTACCTCACACTTACCCTACTCAATGTCAGCCGCTGTGCAAGCCCACTGCAGACGCATGAACATGGTGTGCTGAAGGCACGCCTAAGGCAAGTCTGAATGCGCACATCTGTGTCCCAAACGCAATCATTTCCAGCAACAACTGATCTACAGTCACTCACTGATGCAGCTCAGACAGCCTCCATGCACTCACACATGGAAAACATTGGAGAATGACAACAGGCCTTTGCAAACATGACCCGCAGACATTTCACATGCCTACACTGCTGACAAAGCTCAACCACCACCCTGGTCTCAAACACAGCCAACCCCAGCATTTCTGCAAGTGAAAGTCACACCTGGATACACAACTGCGCATACCAGACCTCCACCCTCTGCAAGCCTAACAAACAGCACTACAGGGACACGGCATGGTAGAGCACTGGGGCCTCATTTATGAAGGCCTTGCACCGCCGGTGCGTCACTTTTTCCCATTTTAAAAGTGGCGCACCGGCGGTGCAAGGCCTTCATAAATAAGGCCCCTGATCTCTAAGAAGCAAGAGGCACCAGCAGATACCTTGGTAAGAACTGTATAAACACCAAGACACCTGAAATGTAAAAAAAATACATGGACGCAATGAGGGAGTACCACAAAAAAATAGTCTAAGATAATGGAAAGTCCTGCAAACTGGTCAAGGTCCTGTATGAATAAAACAACCTATGCAGCAAAGCTATACACATCACCCTGGCACTACAGCCCTGTGATAAGTGTCCAACAAAGTTCACCATAAAGTAACAAATTACACTACAACAACTTTGCGGTACACATGAGATGCCACAGGCAGCACCACGCAAACCTCTCCCAACACAACAGCCATACTACCATCCCCACTGTGACACCAGTCACAGCTCAATGCACCCCCTCTAACATGAGATACAGCCACCTGTGGGATCACTACAGCCCTGTCCTCATCACATCAACAACAGCACCAAGATCACCCTATTCACAGCCACAGGTGACATCCGTACCCTCCGGGACCAAGAGCCGTGAGTGTGCTCCGACACAGACTAACACCACACAGATTTGCAACACTACATGAAGCAGGATTCCAAGGAACAACGCTTAACTGGGTCACTCATCCCAGCAAGAGGTCCAAGGATCAGACTGACAACATTCGTCTGTAAATTCACGTAATTCCAATGCTGAATGCAAGAGGGACCATCTATGTGTCTGACCCTTGTCAACATCAACAGGGCTGCATCAGCGCCATTTGAAACCAAACACAGCCTCAACATTGTATCCATTGCTGATGACAGACAGCTCATACTCTCTCACACCTAAGACTACACCAACCAAAGACTTGAAATACATTGAGGAAAGCATTACGTTGCAGTCTGCATGAACCACAGCTGCATGAAAACAAAATCAGAGAATACAGAAGTCCGTGTCCTTGGAACAACTCCTTCAGCATGTAAAAACACCTGTTGGATCTCCATCTCTGATGGGAAGGGGCTGCCGCTACACCTCAAAGAGACAGGTCTTGATGAGTCTTCTGAATGCGAGTAGGTCCTGGGTCTGCCGTAGGTGTTACCGGGAGGGTGTGCAAGGTCTTGGCGGCGAGGTAGGACAAGGATCTGTTGCTGGAGGTTGGTCATAGGATGCGGTGGACAGGGGTGAGGGGGAGGCTGGTGGAGTGGACATGGCGTGTGGGGGTGTAGAAGCTGAGTCTGCTGTACAGGTAGGCTGGTCCGGCCTACTGGAGTGCATTGTGTGTCTGGGTTTGGAGCTTGAAGCTGATCCACTTGCTGATGGGGAACCAGTGTAGGTCTCACATTTGGGGGATGATGTTGCTTGGGGGGGGGGGACGTTGACAATCAATGAGCCGTATGTGTATTGGATCCTGCATAGCATGCGGAGGCTGTTGTAGCAGGAAGAGGAGATGGCGTTGACCTGATCAGACATGGAGAGGGAGGAGTACTGGATGTATTGTAAGTTGCGTGCATGGTCAGTGGGTGTTGTTGCTGTTCCCAGTGTGGTTGCCCACCAGGAGTCCTCCCAGGCTCAGGGTGTGGGTCCGAGGATGAGGACCTGTGTCATGTCCAAGTACAGTTTCAGACTGCAGCTCCTCATCCAGTTGGTGAGGGACTTCATTCCCTCGTGGATGTTTGTTCAGGGTGTGTGTGGGTCCCTGGTGATGGAGAGGATGAGCTGGGTGTTGTTGGTGTAGGAGATGATGTAGAGGTTGTGATGGCGGCCCACTTGTGCAAGGGGGACATGTACATGTTGAACAGTGTTGGGCTGAGGGATGACCCCTTGGGTACGCCGCAGATTATGTTGATGGCATCCAATTTGATGGATGGGATTCAGACACTCTGGACGCTCTGGGTTCTGCCGGAGAGTAAGGACGTGGTCCAGTCTAGGGCCGTCAATTGGAATCATGAATTTCGGAGGTGTGTTTTCAGAGTGTGATGGCATACCGTGTCAAAGGCGGTTCACCGGTCCAGGAGGAAGAGGGCTGCTGTCTTGGTGCTGGCTAGTTGGCGCATGATGTTGTCTGTGCCGGACATGTGGACTGTCTTGCTGCTGTATGTACGTATGAATCCGGACTGGGACGGGTCAAACATGTTGGGGTCTACCAGCTTGCGGCCCAATTGCATGTTGATGATTACCCAGATGACCTTCGTTGGGAACGTGAGCAGGGAGATGTGCCGTGAGTCCTCGAGGGCCTTGGGGTGTGCCTTGTGCCTCTTGAGGAGGGCATTGCTTGTGGCGTGCTTCCATATTTCATGGATTGTTGTTGCATTGAAGAAGATGTAGATGAACTTGTGTAGTTGTGGTATGATCGCTTCCTCTGCTTCGTACAATAAGTGGTGTGGTGATGGTACTGCTGGTGATCCAGAGTGTATGGAGTTAATGACCTTGTGTGTTGCGTCCTTGTAGACGTAGTACCAGGAGGTGCTGCGGTTGGCGCTGGTGGTCCTCGCCTGGGGAGGTGGAGTCTGGCATAGTTGGTGTGGATGTGGTGTTGAAGCTGTCGTCGATGTCACCAAACGTGTGCTGTGAGAAGATGGATAGTGAGTCGCACACTTCTTGTGAGGGTGGGATGTTGTTAACGTTTGCGCATGGGTTCAATAACAATGCTGAAGACCTCATTGCTGTCGTGTGCAATGGTATCCAGCCAGGCTCGGAAGGAGGAGCTCTTTGACAATCTGTTGAGGTGGTGATGTATACACTTGGCGTCCTTGTGGACTGTGTGGTTGTGCGGTGTGTGTCCGTGGAGCCATGTTCACTCCATCTGCCGGCATGCGCGTTGGTAGGTCTGGAGGTAGTCTGTGAACCGGGTGGCTCTGTTGCAGGCGTGGCTGTTGGAGGGTAACGTGAGTGGGGCAGAGGTGTTGGTGCAGTCCTACATACACTGTCAGAGTTTTTGGGCACTGGCGAGTGGGTTGGTGGGGTTGTAGTTTGGGCTCTGGCTGAGGGGTGTGACCAGCTGGTCTACGTTTACTTTTACCCAGCATTGGTGAGGCAGCAGTTGTCTGCGGTGGTGTGTGGTGGATTAATTGAAGGTCAAATTGATGCAGAGGTGTTCGGTCGAGTGCAGTTCAGTGGTGTGGTTAGAGGTGACGTGGGTGCCTGTTGAGAAGACGGGGTCCAGCTTGTGGCTGGCGGCGTGGGTTCGGTCCGGAGTTGTCTGCGGCGTAGTCTGGTGAGGTTGTTGATCAGTATGGTGGAGTTGTCGTCGTTGTTGTCCTTGAGGTGTAAGGTCAGGTCCCACAGGATGATGTAGTGCGTGGAGGCGAGTGCGTGGGTGCTGGCGAGGTCATCGATGGAGCTGCAGAACTGAGCACAGGGTCGGGGTGCTGTAGACGAGGGTCCTCTGAGGGTGGTGTTGTGTGTCGGTGTGGATGTTAAAGTGCAGGTGGTTGGCGGTGTTGATGGTGTTGTCTGCATGGGTGCCGACCTTGAGGGTGGACTTGTGGTCGATGGTGATTCATCCACCAAATCAGTCAGCGCAATCCCTGCGGTTGCACTTGTAGCTGTCTGGGATGTCTATGGTGATGTTGGTCGCAGAGGAGTAGTTCCACCAGGTCACGTTTAATAATCACACATCTGGGGCGGAGGTGTCAAGCAGATCCCAGAGCCACATGGGCTGTTGTCGTGTGGAGTGGGTGTTGTGGATAATGCATTGGAGGTGGCTGGGTCCACTCCATGGGGTTTTGGTGGCTCAGTTGCATGTGAAGCTGCATGTGCGGCAGGAGAAGGGTCCCGTGTGTATGTTATTGTGGTGGCCTGGAAGCAACTGTTGTATTGGCCGGCATTGAGTGCATGGAGGGTACAGGCATAGTACTGGAGTGTGGTGTAGTGGCGTTAGTGGCCACAAGGGGTCATGGTGCTGGGCATGGTCCAGGCGCAGATGGCTGCAGACTGGCTTGCTTAAGGTGTGCCTCTAGTGTGCAAGTTGCACAGTCGAGCAAAGTATGGCACATATGGGGATATGGGAGGGAGGAGCAGCTGGTAGGCGGGAGCAGCAAGTGTGCATGGGGTGGTGGAACAGTGGCACTGAAAGCAAAATGGTGTGCAAACAGGGTGAAAAATAGTTGCACAGAGGCCACTAACGGGACACTAATATGGTGGTTCTGCACACCTGCCAGTGTGTACTCAGCAGCTGCAGCAGGGGCACACAGGGGGAGCTGGGTGTAGGTTGACCAACATACCAGGAGCAATCTGTATTATCCAAATATAACGTCATTAGCATGTAGACACAGGAAATGGGTCACACACAAACAACACAGCCGTGATGGCTATGACAGGTGGGATGATGTGAGATGGTAAGAAATCCATGTCCCAAATCCTCAGTAATTGTGGCCTGATACCTGTTGCACACATATAGAGTGCATAATGCCACTTGGACTTGCTACTGTGCTGGAATGTGTCCTCAATATACACAAACAAAACAGACATCAGGACATGCACTCAAGTTGAATGTTGCAAGTGTGCAAGCACTGTCTGGCCATGTGCCATTTGATTGGAAAAACTGTTTGAATCCATCAAATGAATCATGCCATGTCATTTTAGGTAACATGAGTGATGATGTGTAGCTGTAACTTTGACATGTTGACACACATCAAAGTTAAAAAGGGTAGATGACTCAAAATTGTGCATCTGTAGACCATATGTCAGACATGATCATAAACCTACATCTTTTTTAATTTCAGGGCATGGTACACCTACTCATGAGCAGGAACCTATGTTTGAATCCGATGATGAGGGCGGTGACAGTGTACCAAGTGTGGACACAGGCCTCCTCCAGGACCTGTTAGTATCAATACAAACTCCCTCTCCCCGCACAAGAAGGCAAAGCAGCACAGTGGGATCTCCGCTTGCCCAACATGGAAGCACTCCTACGCCACCTCCCACAACATCTCAGCCTCACCACTCGCCAAACACGCTAAATTCTTTTGAACAACGTGTTGTTGATGTACAGGGTCAGTTGGCACAGGAGGTGCGTAAAGGGATTGAGAGCATGGCAGGCACCCTAGAGGGAGTGCTCCATTGCCTAACATCCAATAGTGGCAGTGCGGAAAGTGGTAGCAGCAACGATGCACCACCACGTACTTTGTTTCACGCCATGAATGACATATCAGAAGTCATGCAGCAGAGGCACAGACAAATGCCAAGCACAAGTGTCAGCCTTGAAGTTGCCAACAGGCTGAGGGACATTCAGGACATTCTTAAAGAAATGAATGCAAAACAGGATGCATACCTAACCAACTTGGCTGCCTACCAACGGGATGTTACAGCAGTGCTGGAAAACCACCAAGTCATGCTTAGTGCATTTATGCGTTTCCTGATGGGCATGGAACATGATGCAGGTACAATCCCATCAACATCTGCAGTCCCTGATGTGTCGATGCCTCCTATGTCGACTGCACTACTGATTACACCATCAGCTGTGACAACAAATACATCTGATGAAGAAGATACAGAAGATTGTCCAGTCCTCCGCAAAACTAAGCGTTAACATCACCTATTGTACCAGGACACTAAATATACACTGTCTGGGGCTCATACTACTGACATTGTACCCCAGTAATGATGAAAAACAAATTACTGGTAGTCAATGGATGTACAATAAATTTTCAGTGGCCTCCCTCCATGAGGTGAATGTATGATGTTAACACTCCCTTATCACACAATAAAAACCTACTCACTCATGCATGTCACAAATGTCATGTTGATGTATGGACTGTGCATGTACATCCTCAACCCTGCTGTATGTGTCCCTTGATTATTAGAGTCCTCTCATACCTTGCTACTTGCTAAGTTGTGTCACTTACATTAATTTGCAACCACAACATGCAATGTCCAACTGGCAACATTCATAAAGTGACTAGTAACGTGTGTACTACAGCATTGCTAATGTGCAACATAACGAATGATGTCATAAGTTTGAATGACTAACACTACAAGTTTGTACAAGGAGGGGGTGACTGGTAAAATCGGATCTGCTTGCACGCTACCATAAATGTGGGTCAGTACAAGGTGTATGTATGTGATGATGAAATATCTGACATACCACATATATGTAGAAATGGAAAACATCTGCACGTGGCTGGCATCAAAGGCACATCCTAAGGTAAGATAAGTAGCAGACAATTCAATTAACTTAAGCATAGGAATAGGGACATGCATCACACCAGTGATTGCAACAACATCACTCAACACTCAAATGGTGTCTCATGTATGGAGTCCTACAAACACTTCAGTGCTGCTGCAAGGACTGTGGCCCTCATGCCTTAATGCCTTGTGGCACCGAAGCGTCACGATTTTAGCTTTTTAAAAAGTGATTCAAGGCTGTCATTGATGAGGCTCAGTGTGCCAGATGTATGTTGACACACTGACGGACAAAATTGGCAGCCGAATTAGCCATGGCAAGATGACTTACATGACATGCCAGATTTGAGATGTCCTAACACATATGTGAATCTGAGCGAATGGCAAAGCCTCGCAACACTACTGATCCTTGATCACGGTTACACCTTACATTTGGAGAAGTGACAACGTGACCGATTTCAAGCTTGGAGTCTGTTAGAAAATCCACTAAATCGCTATGTGAAACTGAGTCAGCTACCATACTTCCACAATAAGTACTTTTGTACGGGCCTGTCACACAGATTATTGTGCTACTACAGACAAGAAATGTCATTTCCAAATTTAAATGCCCCAATACACTTGTGGTACAATCCGTACCACTAGTACAATGTAGATTGCCAATGAGGCCATTTCCCAGTGGCACCATGGTCTGTCTGGGCCTTGTTCACTGTACTATGCCCTTGGTGTGTGTCTCTGCTGTTCCTGATAGGGCTAATTTGGCCTGTCTGTTGTGTATCCCCTGTATTTTCTCTGTATTCACACTGACTTTTACCTGCCACTGCAGTTACCTGTCCATCCAGCACCCACACACGTCCATGCTCCAGCTACAAGCTGCTCACCCTACACACGACCCCAGCTGAATGGTGGATTATGTATATAGGTACCATTGGTGTGCAGAGTTCAAGCACATCAGTGAACATACACAACATGCGCAAGACAAGCTCAAGTTAGCCTGGTCGTTAAAACCACCCCCACTACTAATGCAGCACTCCATGTATGCAACCTTGTGAGATAATACAACTGACAGCTCAGGACACCGTGCAAATAACAAGCAACAGTCTCATGTTGACACTGCTGAAGCACCTTACCCCGTCTACAGACAATTACAGCTATGAACAGCCAGCTGTATGCCAATGCACAGTGGTGCCTGAGCTGCATCCTCCTACACACATGTCCTGTGCACAGATATGGCATATAAATGTGTGAGGCCAAATACAGCCTCTGGCACTAGTTACGTTGCCTGGGTCACATCTGCAACTGGCATTGCATACGCAATCCACAACTTGTACAAGATCATGCAGAAATACGGCCACAAACACCATGGAGGGATGCCTTGCCATCATCTCCAGGAACTGCCTCCAACAGACTAATGCCATTATGATCAAGTGATTGCACAGTCCTGAACATGTCCACTCCTGTATCAAAGTCAACTACAGGACAACTCCATGTTGTACCCTTGCATACAGACATCCTTGATGTGCCACAACAATTGCCAACTACAATGCAGATCACAGACCGCACAACAACCTACAATACGTGGACTATGTACAGCTCAGACACCAGTATGACTCATTTACAAACTCTGCAAATTCAACCTCACCGCACTCCTAGACAACATCCCCGACATCAGATATACCCAGGTTGTCATCAACACAACTCACAAGGTGGGACACACCCGGGCACACATTGTCATCCAAGGTAACTACATTTTCCTTGGCCATCCCTCACATCCTCCCTGATCCAAGCCCCAATACATCCTCTCATCATTCAGAAAACACACCATACACATATCAAGGGCACAGTCCCTGTGCAGACACTGGTGCAAGATCAACACAGAGCCCCTTGCCTCAGAACTGATACACACCCCTCCATCCACCATGTACCACACAAACTCAGATCATTACTAATTACAGATGTTGTACTACATATGCACATACATGCCTGCACACTTCCTTGAAGCACAACATACAACACACCACCAATGTCACCTGTGTACCCACGGACATACAACAAACAATGCTCATGTGCAGGCTGCTGGATTTAGCTTTGATGGTCAACCAAACCCCAGGAATTACACTCCGCCTACAGGGACAACATCACAGCAAAATGTCAAACTCATCTGATCCACACAAAAGCAAAATCATCAAGGGCACAATCCTCTACACATCATGCCAATCCATGGCAAGCATCAACTCCATACCAACTTTAACAATATGACCCAGCTCAGCCCTCACTCACTTCACGGGAATTTTCTAGACACTTGGTACAGTCTCCTACCACTAGATCGGCAAACTGAATGTCTACTTAGATGAACATAAGCAAGGAATACCACACAACACCTTAGCCCAAGTAGGCCACACTACACACCATCCTCTGGTGGGCACATGTCTACATGTTTCACACCACAAACACCGTGATGGACATACTTTAAGGAGCACCCACACACCCCTACCCACAGCACATCTTCCACAGGGCTGCATCCCCCATTGCACACGAACAGTGACAGTACATGGCCTCCACCATTGGAACATGCACCTCCACAGTAATTGCAAATGGTGTGAGCTAAATGACATTACCAGTAACACCCCTGCTAACCAAACAGACGTCAAGACCCACAGGCACATCTTTATACACACATTTGCAGACAAAGTCTTAAAGCAGAGGGTCATCATGCACCGAGTGATGTTCATAGGAACATACAACATCCCCAATCCTGCTCCATGACAAACTACTGCATCAAGAGGTCCCTCCTACACGCCACAGCAACATCCACACAATCCTCAAAGTAGGTCACACTGCCACTCCATATACACAATACATCGCATCATTGCAAGAAACAATGTTCCACAACACACTAGCAGTTAGACTCCACTATGGCATGAGGCAAGGTAATACACCACACTGGATTGTCTCCTCCCTTGCAGACCGGAGCAGATGATTCAGCCTAATACATTTCACAGCACAACACACAGAGTACAGATGCTTTGTTCCTCAGGGACTGTCCCTCAGTACCTTTGTCTACTATGTCTACATGGCCCCACTTGCTGAGAACATCAGTGATCATGGCCTCTGCATAGTACCCTACGCCTAATACACCCAGCTCTGCCTCTCCCTCACCAAGGTACCCAACATCACAGGACACAACTAACCACAATGGATGCAAGATGTGCCAACAAGTATGTGCCTCAGCTGGACAAATATCCATTTTTTGTCAAAACAGGTCATCATCCTCACAACAACCCCTACCACATGGGACTATACCGGGGGGTTCCCTGGGCTGGATGAACAGTTCACCACTCATATGTGCCACACAAACTATACTTTGTACATAACACATCCCTCACCCTGTCATTATGGATAATAGCAGTATCCTCACCATACTTCTTCACCCTCTGAAAACTCTGCAAGAGCATCAACATAATTGCCAACAAATGCATTGATTAGATCAGCCACACATCCATCATCATCAGCCTGTTCAATGTGAAAGCCCTGAATATCAGTATCATAAATTCCCTAAGGACAAAAATGATGAATGTCCAGACAACCGTAGATAGACGTTCCCTGTGGCTCCCATGATAATACCACTTCCGCCAGCACATACAGGAGCTCTACTGCATCCACACCCTTACAGATATACTGACACTCAAGGAGCTCACACACGCCTATACAGTCACCCACAACCCTGGCCCAGCAAACCTCTACCAATGAATCTGCTTCTAGGCCCACAAGACATACCTCTGCAATACAGACCTAGCCATGGTCACATTTCCCTGCATCTACATAGCCAGCCTGTGAACCAGCTTTATTTTCCACTTGCAGGAAAGACGTGGGTCATACTGGCCCTCAGCATTGGGACAACACTGCAAACATTGAGCTACAGTCTCAATACCAGGTGGGCCAATTAATGACGGCCCTTGTGCCATCTGACCCTCACTTGTTGTGACGTTGTGTGACGCCTAACCCTGCCTAATAGTCATCATCCATCACCAAGGCACATAGTCATGGGATAATGCAGCATGCAACAAATCCGACCCTTGAACGCATTGATCTGCGTTACAGGCACGTGCAATTGGTGTTGCTGGGTGCCTTCCCAGCAACATCCATTGGCTTTTGACACTGCCCCAGATGTCATAGGAACATGAAATGTGAGGCACTGTCCAGAAATGACACAGACCCAGGGCAGGCGTGAGAAAGGCACAATGTTGACAAATATGATGAATTCTCCTTGTCTTCCCTTTTTCTCACAATGCAGTACATATATTAAGAGGAAGAGGCCGTTGTGATGATTGATTAACTGACAGGTGTCCGTTCCTGTACAAGTATGATGTTCCCCGCAAGGCAGACACACTTTCCCCATTGTGCAAAGGTGACTGCGTTAGCGCTGAACAAGACATTGTGCTACAGTGCTGGTGAGAACAATAGGACAGCGCAGTATCTTGCAGATACGGCACGGTCCTGCTCTTCATCCTGCAAAAGGGTAGCGCAACAGGAAGGCCTGCTGTGCTTCCCTACGGCAAAACGTCATGCAAGAGGTCCCACAATCTTTACACATGATTGTTGATCACATGGGCTCACCTGAGACGCAATACCTAAAGTCCCTCAAGGGTGAGTATTGGCCTGTATGAATAAGTGATAGTGTAATGAACATTTGGCTTACAATACCTAACATGTAACGGTAATCTCAGATATGAGATCATTGTTGACATTCCTTGGCCAGCAAGTGTAAGGCTCACCCTAAGCTGATTTCACAACTTCATATGCCTACAAGTCGGACTCATTGTAAAAGAAAAACATATTTTATTTACAAATAAAAAGCTATGCTAAACTACACTACACTTATTAAAATTGGAATTAAAATCCTACACTAAGCTAATCTAAGGCACTAACATCTACACTTATCTTGTCTAACTGTTCCTATACCTACCTCACACATACTACACAACACACAGATGAGCCCCCACCCCCTATGCAACAATCACACATCTGGCATACATACACTTAATCTAAACACATACTAATTAACCTACCTAACTAAACAATGATATCTTTTTTGGTATTAATTTTTTTTATACATCTTAAAATACATTTAACATACACTATACATCAACCCCCACCCACTCCTAATAACTTAACACTTATCCTAACACTATTCCTAAGTACTACAACTATCCTAAAAGCTAACTAACAATAAAAAAGGTAAACAATAACAAGGTCCGTAACTTGACATGTGACATTCCATGTCATGGACAACGACGACAGTACTGATGGCGTTGTTCACTCAGTGTTTATTGCTGCTCGTCCATTTGTTGAATGGTGGCTTTCATGTCAGCAACCATGGACAACAGGGTGGCCAGCTGCAGTTGCATGCCCGCAACCTTCAAAGTCATTTCCTTTTGGGCCTTTTCAATATTGTCCATTTTGCCCTCAATATTGCCAATTTTGGCCATCAGGAGCACATCGTCGATCTCTGGGGGAGCTGCTGCATGCCCTGTTGCTGTTTGTCCGACTTGCGCACAAGCCAGGTCAGGTGGCGCAACTGCAGCTCCATCTGTCTTAGTTGCAAGGGGCTGTGCAGTGGTGGCTCCAGATGTTGGAGCAGTGGTTGTCACAGGGGTCTGATCAGAGGGATGTCCAGAAGTGGAATCACTTGAAGATCCAGAAGCAAGACTAGCAGTGGGTGCGACCAAACCAGATGTTGATGGTGCTGAGGTCTGTATGCCTGAGGGTCCACTCTGTGTTGGAGATGCAGTTTCCATTTGGGGATCTTGATCTTGATCTTGACATGATCCAGTTGCTGCTCCGGAGTCCATGTGTGATGTTTTTGGCTTTTGCTTCCTGCTCCGCATGTTGCATGGGGGAGTGGGAGTTGGTGATGTCCAGGCTCCAGCAGCACGGAAGTGGTCATGTCGGCGTCCCATCTGCCTGAATGAACGACCAACATTCCGTATGTGGCGGTATCTTTCGAGACGGATGCGATACTGCCTCTCCTCATCTTGTGACATGTTTTCTGTAATGGAGCAATGACATCCACATCAGTCTGCACTTACACATTGACACCTGTACACATGCACATTAATGCAATATTCGGCACTTTTTGTCAAGGGCCTATCGTTAACAGAGCATCAATTTCAAAGCATGGTGGCATCATCATCGATGGTCATACACAGGGATGTTAAGTGATGTTGCGTAATACCTAACATGATAAATAACGTAGATGACATGTAAGGCCTCAATACATATGAGATGGTGCATTCCAATGAATTTGTCCTAGCCATGAACCCAATGTTTGGCATTCACATATGCAGGCCCCTTCTCAACATGATGCCAGTGCATCTGTGTGCAGGCAAGGTTTGTATAGGCATTGTAAGTTGACACTTCATACGCAGATACAAAGCAAGGTATATGGACCATCATCCCTGTATGATGCACAAGGCAACACACATGTAAAATGCACCATGGAAACAAAACATGGGCAAATTAGGATTGTGTTGGAAGGAAAAACACAGGTGTGCAATGCTATTGATTTGGGCAGCGCCTCCTATCATTTTACACTTGTACATGGGGTGCTGCTTGGGAGTAAATACGTGCTGCGTTCTCACACAACGCAACACACACTGCACAACACTTTCATGGTAGACGCATCTTGACAGGGGACGTCATATCATGCCCAGCATTAAGGCCTGGTATGTGGATTGACTATGCATGATAAATGATGCAATGACCATTTAAACACATGTACATCATTGCATATTTACTACTGATGTCAATAGGGAATTCTGCCGGTGACCCTTTTAGTTGCATAGGTAATAGCATGAATGTTGTGCTAATTAATGATGGACTTGCAGCACTGTTGCATCCCTCTAACAATGGCAAGTACTGACACACGTGGGGCACAAGGAAATCCTACATGTAGGAGGTATATCTATGTTATACTACAATTAGCATGTGTCATGTAGCCATGGTATAAATACACTGACTGTCACGTAGCCCAAGGCTCCTTGCTCAGCACAACACTCTTCGACATCTCCATGAGCACCCTTGGCGCCATTGCATGCACACACCACCACAACATAATCTCCTATGCCAATGACACCCATCTGGTACTGTCCCTCACCCAAGACCCTGCCCTAACCAAAAACAACCTCCATGAAGGAAAGCAAGACGCTGCAGAATGGAAGAAGCTCAGTCAGCAGAAACTGTAGACACACAATACAGAGGTTATCATCCTTGGCAAATCAACATCCGCCAGGGACGACGCCTATTGGTCCACAACAATGGTCACTGCAGGGGAGGAGCCAAGATGCCGATCGGGACGGTTGCATAAACGCTTGGCTTTGTGGGCCCTATCTCCCCGCACGTATATCCTGGCGATAATCCTGAGCAAGGTTGGCTGATCTAAGTTGCTGAAGGGAAGCAATCACTTACCGTCTGTTTTTGAGGCTCCACCATGCCGTAGATCCGAAGAACCGCCCCGTCTGCTTGCCGGCCTTCGTGGCGCTGAAACCGGGGCCTCGAATACACAGGGTGCCCGGCCGTAATCGTAGCGTTGGCGGCCCTGGTCGAGATGAGAAGCCGGTCAGTGGGAACCTGAGAACCGCGAGCCGGGAGTGTTGGTACTAACCCACTCCCAATAGTGGGTTGCCCCGTGAAAGCGGAGATATTGCTGGGCCGGAGAGAGTCCATGTTGCCCAGTTCCCCTTGGGTGAGACACCCGGCCATGTTAATAGACCCGTCCGGGAACCAGCGGGTGGCTCCCGGCGAGCTGCGGGGAGCTCGTTCGGCCTTTTGGTGACTCTCCTTTCTGCAGCAAGTGCCGACTTTCGAGATCCAGCCGTGGGGCCTGCTGACTCCAGTGGTCGGACGGGACTCTGGAGTGGAGGGGAAGAGAAGGAGAACGAGATGGCTAAAATGGCAGATGGTGCCTCAGAATACACCCCTCCTTTGGACGGAGAAACCGCTGAACTTGAGAATCCCGGAGTTTGGCTATGTGGGGAAACACCCACGCGTAGCCATGTACTGGCTGCACTGACAACCTTGCGGACTGCCCTGCTCCGGGAGGCCCGGGAATTGGGAGGATGGATCGCCGCCATTGCTGACCCGCCATCTTGTAACGGTATGGTTTGCTTTCAAGGCGGTGTCGATACGTCTCCCTCTGCTACAGTGTCATATTCCCCGGATGAGTCTACAATCTTGGAGTCGGTACTAACCCACTCCCAATAGTGGGTTGCCCCGTGAAAGCGGAGATATTGCTGGGCCGGAGAGAGTCCATGTTGCCCAGTTCCCCTTGGGTGAGACACCCGGCCATGTTAATAGACCCGTCCGGGAACCAGCGGGTGGCTCCCGGCGAGCTGCGGGGAGCTCGTTCGGCCTTTTGGTGACTCTCCTTTCTGCAGCAAGCGCCGACTTTCGAGATCCAGCCGTGGGGCCTGCTGACTCCAGTGGTCGGACGGGACTCTGGAGTGGAGGGGAAGAGAAGGAGAACGATATGGCTAAAATGGCAGATGGTGCCTCAGAATACACCCCTCCTTTGGACGGAGAAACCGCTGAACTTGAGAATCCCGGAGTTTGGCTATGTGGGGAAACACCCACGCGTAGCCATGTACTGGCTGCACTGACAACCTTGCGGACTGCCCTGCTCCGGGAGGCCCGGGAATTGGGAGGATGGATCGCCGCCATTGCTGACCCGCCATCTTGTAACGGTATGGTTTGCTTTCAAGGCGGTGTCGATACGTCTCCCTCTGCTACAGTGTCATATTCCCCGGATGTGTCTACAATCTTGGAGTCGCGAATAGATTTGGTTTCTGAGCTTACTGTTGTTACGCCTGTTCCACAAGTGGTTGTCTCATCGGGGCCTTTTTCTGACCAGCGAGTGGAGATGCTACACCGATCCATGGTACGGGAGGCCCGGGCTGTGCTGCGGTGCTTCCCACATCCTGTGCTTCCTTTTCTGTGCTTGGCGGCCCTGTTTTTGGACTTGAGACTGTTGGCGGTCTGGATATTGTCGCATTCCGACCTCCGCCATGCATTTATTTATTTATTTATTTATTTTTATTTATTTCCATTTATATAGCGCATTATCACCCCAAGGTCTCTAAGCATCGTCAGATGTCTCTCGGTGGCTAGGACCATGTAGGGCGGCGGCGCTGCTTGATCTGCTTGGAACGATTGGACCTTTTGTACCGAATTGTATCCTGTCTGCAGGACTGTTCAACATTGATACTATTGACAGAAGTGGCCAGGGGTGAGCTGGCTTGGGACTTGGAGGGACTTCTTGCTGGTTAATGGTGATTCAAGGGCACGTTTAGTGGGGTTGTAATTGATTGCGTTTTATGTGCTTGCTGATACTTGTACTTTTTTATTGCTCCTGTTTATACGATTTAAGTATGCGGGGTTGGGAGGGAACGGGTACCCGGATTGCCGGCCCTTCTCCTCAAATTTTTCTTCTTCTTTTTCTCTTTTATTTTCTGTATTTCGGGTCTCTCATTTAGGGCGACACGCACGCTGCTGGGGGGGTAGGCCGTAGCCTTTTGCAGGGGTGCAGGGTTGGGGGTTGGGGGATGGGTTTGTTTTCTGCTCTTTCTTGTTTCTATGGCCCTTTGCCCTTTTCCTTCTTCGATGTCGTCGTCTTTCATGTCTCCCATAGTACGTTCCCTTTTGGGGGTGGGGGGTAGCATGCCGTGCTTGGTACGTGTTTATTGCATTTATCCTGACTCGTGTACTCCTTCTCCTTTCCCATTCGATCTATGTTCACCACCAGAGTGACAATGTGTTTTTAGTCGACTGTGTTGGGAGCGTGAGTGACTATGCGAAGTCGATTTTCGACTTAATTTTTGGTTATTTAAAAATGAGCCGTTTCACGTCCTCGTTATCACGTGTTATCTTGATAATGTGCTGTATCCGGACTGTGGCTTTGTTTTTGATTGCCGGACTGATGTGACACTTCCTACTTAATTTTTACTTGACTTGAATAGCGGCCGGCCGCACTGGTTGTAGGCCCATGTTTGTAATTTCATGCTAACAGAAATAAAGGTTCTTTAAAAAAAACAACAAAAAAAAAACAAATGGTCACTGCAACAACACCCACGGAGCATACACCCCACTTGGGATTCATCCAGGTCTACTCACACACAACGAACAAACAAGTGGACGTCATCTCATCCTTATGATTCTACACCCTGCGCATGCTCCAATAGATATTCTGGTGGATCACCACCGGGACGTGTGAGACGGTCACCCAGGCCCTCATCAACAGCCAACTGTACAACGGGAATGACCTATACACAGGATCCACTGCCAGACTTCACTTAGAACTACTACCCATAGTAAATGCATCGGCACAACTCATCCTTGACAGCCCTCACCACAGCAGCATTTCTACAGGCCATATTGACCAACACTGGGTCACCGTCAACACAAGAATCACGTTCAGGCTCCTCACCCACACACACACACAGACACATGACATGGGCCCAGAATGACTCCTCAACCGCCTCTCGTTCTCAGATCCTACCGGCCACCTCCGCTCCACCAGCCTCCCACTAGCCACCATCCCAAGCATTCACTGATCCACCACTGCAGGTAGATCATCCTCCTACCTGGCCACCAAGACATGAAACTCCCTTGCCGCACAACTACGACTGACCAGGACCATCTTACTTTCATTAAAGAACTGAAGACCTGCCTATTTCATCAGTAGCAGCACACCCCCTCCCTTCAGTGCCTTGAGACCCTCACACCTGAGTATGGTGCTCTATGAAGGTATAGATGTATTGTTTGATTGTTGTCTCATTTTATGTGATAGATACTTTCAGCAGCACAAGAAGTGTTACTGTGTCCCTTGCACACTGTAACACCTCATACATGTGACCCTTATCTTTGAGTTTATGCATTTCCACATAGTGCCATTCAGTCCTTGACACTTCCATGCACATGTGATGTGTAAACATGATGCATGCAAAAATGATGCTTTTGGACTGTCTGCATACAAGGCATGCATGAGGAGACATTGTAAGCATACAGACAAAGATAGTAATGATTTCACACTCACCAATGGCCTTAGGATTCTTGAAGGACTCCACCTCATCCCTTGTGTATGGTGGTGGACCACCTACAAGGGAAAGACAATAGACCAGATTCTCAGCGTATGTTGCATATTTCATTACAGTACAGAGATTACATGAGAGTCAGTGGTATCTTCAACATTGGCTTACGTTGCGTCCCATGAGGCTACCTGATTCATACAACAATCTCTGGCTAAGTGCTTTACATGTGAAGCAGACTCTTCCACTGCATGTATAACACACATGTGATCCCTTGTTTGTAGTGTCACATTGAGATGGCATTTGCAAACTACATGCACACTTGTCCCATATTGCAAATATGTTTGCATTGTGTAGATGTATGTGATACTGCTTTTATGGAGGACTTTGGTACAATGGTGAATGTGAGCATTTGAGTATTCACAGATGTGCCAGCAGAATAATGCGTCTCACACAAAAAAAGCAAATATCCGCCATATGTATTCAAACAATTGTGGAATTTACGTGGCCTTTTAGAGAAGTTTGTCCTCCCTAATACACACATGGCTTGTCATTTGTTTATTCATCATTCACAGATGTACTGGCACCCTTACATGTGTCAGTGTGTCAGCTTCTATGATATGTGCATTGTGACAACAACTGCTAGCAACATGCAATTACACACATACACATTGATCTGTGTACATGGTATTAACATTACATACACTTTTCCAGGCCTTGTAGATGTGTGCCTATTTGCCACGTGACTAAGCACAATAGTGGCCTAAAATTGTGATTGATGTTGTTGTTTCAGCACAACAAACATGTGACCGGACGTAATCCCAGCTGTATGATGAATCCTATGTTTGGGTATGCTAACAAAACTTACTCAGGCCATGGTATACCATCATGTATGCACATTGTTGCATACGTGTATTGTTATTATCATGTTGTTATCCATTCTGCACTGCATTTAACATCACAAGTAGTTACTGTACATCCAGTCATTGAGTAGAATCCAAGTTATTAAATGTGATACTTCCTGCACACAGTCATGATGAAGGAGTGAATGCATTGCATGGTTTGCACTCAGTTGACACTTGTGCATCTTCGCTGCATACAGATGGTAATGTAGCACATTGTGTATAGTGAAATACACATACAAACACGTTTGTGGAGAGATTTAGAACCACTACAAGGTTACTGGTGATGCGGGCAGACATATGCTCCTCTGAGGTGATGTCCCTGTAGATCCTTACTGTATGTACAGGGCCTACAATGTGTGATGGAGGGGGGAGCATGAAGTTTGCATCCAAGTTGCTGTTGATGTTATGCACTACTTAGGATGTTTAGGCCCATTGTTAATAGGATATTGTCACTGCGTGAAATATTGTATCAAAAATCCATCATGCATACATATGATATACCAGGATGGAACATGTTGTTCCCTTAAGGTAGCATATTTGTGCCTTTCCCTGGCCTTGCCCACAAAGTGCTGTCATGCAGTAGGACAATACCTTTTGCACCATGATGCAAGGGTGGCTGTGTTGCTTGGAAGAAGTTTTTTGTACCGTATGGGATACCTTCCTGTACATCAATGGTCAGACACTGCATAGACTTTTTTCATTGTGTGCTGCACAATGCAGCTGCACACAGGGAAATATGAAATACATGAATACATGAAAACTTCACTCCCCGTTGCGCATCACTTACACCTCCCCAGGGCAGGCATGTGCTTTTAGCGCTGCCTCAGACTCCTACATCTCTGGCCTTCTTTTCATAGGCCTTGCGCCACCAGAGCCTCACTTTACCACATGTTAATGAGTGATGCTGCGGCGGCACAAGGCCTTCATTACAAAGGCCCCTGGAGCAGTGACTAAAGGCCATGGATGTTGGTGTAGACATGCCAAACAACACCCATTGCACGCCCCTTTGACACAGAACAATGCATTGAAAGGGCGGACATTTATCATGCATGATTATGCCTCAATGAGCGGCATAGTCCAGCATGATGTAGATCACTCTGGCTTGTGCATTACCAGAACGTCACTAGGGGCCATATGTATCAAGCCTTTTGTGAATTGCTAAGTCTGAAAATAGCAGATTTTTAGCGTTGGCAAATTGCAAACGGCCTATTTCCATGTCTTAGGAGCAAATTAAGGAATAGCAACGTTTTGCAAATCCTTATTTTGCCATAGCATTTAGGGAATTTCAATTTTGCAATTCCTTAAATGCCAAGGGGCAGATTTATGAAGGCCTTGCGCCGCCGGTGCGTCACTTTTTCCCATGTTAAAAATGACGCACCGGTGGCGCAAGGCCTTCATAAATCTGCCCCTATGTATGTAGCATTTTTGTGTAGCAAATTATGTTTGAGATTTAGCAAATTAACACCAACGTGTAGTTGATGGTAACTTGCGTTTTTTCTAAAAATGCACATTTTAGCATTTTTGAAGCTGGCATGTGATGCACACACATGCCCATAGGGCATGTATGTGCACCATATGCACACACATATACTTTTGAGGGGTGCAGCAGGGTGTCTTTGAGACACCCCTGCACCCTTGTATTAATTCACAAATAGCGATTAGCAAATTGCTAATTTGCAATTAGAGAATTTTTTTCAAAACATTCCTATGGGCCTCCTGGCCCATGGGAATGCATTGAGAATTATTCCTTTATTGCAAATTTGAAAAATGCAAAGTCGCAAATAAGGAAGATTAAGGAATTCCTACAAAATAGGGGATTTTCTTCATACATACCATTTTGCAATTCATAAATAGCAATTCCTTACAAATCACTATTTATGATTAGCAAAAGGGTTTGTTGATAGATATGGCCCTATATCTGATGTTACAGTGGCGCAAGGGGATCATCTGTGAGGCCCCTGTAGTTTCACAATGGAATAGCTTAACCTTAGAATACAGCTGTTAATACATGTTATAAATGTAATTTGACTTACCAACTGTTCCATCAACCTCAATTCCGAGGTGGTCCAGGAGATCCTGCTCACGGTTGATGAGATCAGCCCACCGATGCTTGTACTGTCGGAGGGTCCGGTCCACTCCAAAGATTCGCAACATCTGGTACCGCACCCTCTCCCACCTCAGCTTCCTTTCTTGGGTTGGGTACCCCTGCAGTACCCTGCCTCCACTCCCAATCATATTTGGGAGGTAGTGGACTATCAGCCACAGTAGCCCCCCATACCCCTGCTCAGTAAGGTTCCTAGACCTGGGTGGCATTGTGACAAAGCACAAGCCACGCTGTGTGAATGCTACAAAACAAATTGTGCTTTCACACGAATCCCCCTATTACTATATGTACCCCAAAACAGAACACAAATACCCCTATTACTAAGTATTAAATCCACTAAACAGAACACTAATCCCCCTATTAGTAACTATGAAAACCCCTAAACAGAACACTAATCCCCCTATTACTAACTATGAAAACCCCTAAACAGAACACTATTCCCCCTATTAATGACTATTAAAACCCCTAAACAGACAGACACCCCTTTACACACAACACACAGGTAGACAATACACTACAGTACAGAGACTATTTGGACACAGTAAGCAAGACACACACTGTAAAACAACTGCAGGACAGGACACAACTCTCAATCTCTTGGCAAACACCTTCCTAGACCTCTCAGAGACTACAAAGGAGAGAAAGAGAAAGTGAAAGTATGATTGGACTTCCTGTTTGTGAGCAGGGCAGGCTGGTTACATCATTTCCTGTTGCGATGCGACTCGTTTCCGACGATGCGTCATTATTGGCATGCGACTAAAAACGAATTATGTCGCATCATTGATTTGAAGCATGGTAAACTGATAAAATATTTCCCCTTACGGTGCGACCAGTTTCCGTCGAAGCGTCATTGTTGTCATGCGACCAAATCATTAATGTGTCGCATCGTTAATTTGAAGCATGGCTGACTGATGACACATTTTCCCCTTACGGTGCGACCAGTTTTAGTAGAAGCGTCATTGTTGTCATGCGACCATATCATTATTGTGTTGCATCGTTAATTTGAAGCATGGCTGACTGATGACACATTTTCCCCTTACGGTGCGACAAGTTGTAGTAGAAGCGTCATTGTTGTCATGCGACCATATCATTATTGTGTCGCATCGTTAATTTGAAGCATGGCTGACTGATGACACATTTTCCCCTCAAGGTGCGACCAGTTGTAGTAGAAGCGTCATTGTTGTCATGCGACCATATCATTATTGTGTCGCATCGTTAATTTGAAGCATGGCTGACTGATGACACATTTTCCCCTCAAGGTGCGACCAGTTGTAGTAGAAGCGTAATTGTTGTCATGCGACCATATCATTATTGTGTCGCATCATTAATTTGAAGCATGGCTGACTGATGACACATTTTCCCCTCAAGGTGCGACCAGTTGTAGTAGAAGCGTCATTGTTGTCATGCGACCATATCATTATTGTGTTGCATCGTTAATTTGAAGCATGGCTGACTGATGACACATTTTCCCCTCAAGGTGCGATCAGTTGTAGTAGAAGCGTCATTGTTGTCATGCGACCGAATCATTATTATGTCGCATCGTAAATTTGATGCATGGCTGACTGATGACATATTTTCCCCTCAAGGTGCGATCAGTTTTACTAGATGCGACATTATTGGCATGCGTCACAATCTTCATTAATGGCGCATTGCTGTTTTTATCTGACAATGTTGTTGCATATATTTACAGATGTATTTTTGACGCTGGGCAAAAGATGCATGTTTACGCTTAGCATGAAAGTGTCTCAACAGGAACACTAAATGTTTGCCTGTAAATTTGTGGTGTTTGTATATTCAGCTGAGTCAAACTATGACATATGTTGACCAAAGTCACTTTTGGGCCTTGTGTAAAGTCACTTTTGTGCCTAGAGTCAGCAAAGCATGGGTCAGATTCTGACTTATGCAGACCTAACGTCTCCCATCTCCCTCCTCCCGTATTTCTCAAAATTAATGGAGGCCCATGTCACCCGATGTCTGTCAAACTACATTGAATCATCCTGTCACCTCGAGCCCAATCAAGCCGGCTTCAGACCTTCCCACTCAACAGAGGCAGTTATCTTGGCAGTCTTGGACACACTCAGGAGCAACGCGGACGCGGGGTCCCCCCAAGCCCTCGTACTCCTGGACCTGTCATCCGCGTTCGACACGGTGGACCATCCCATCCTTCTCCACCTTGTCAAACAGGCAGGCATCCAGGGCACCGCTCTTGAGTGGGTCAAGTCCTTCCTAACTGGAAGAACTCAAGCGGTCTGCCTAGGACACTATACTGCAACAAAAACCCCCACGTCCTGTGGAGTCACACAGGGCTCCTCCCTTTCACCGCTCCTGTTCAATCTATACCTCCGGCCGCTGATCCATTCTCTTCAGAAATGGGACATTATTGTCTATAACTACGCTGACGACTTACAGATCATCCTCCCACTCAATTCACCTCATGCCATCAACACGTTCCACGCTGTCATGATCCACATCCAATTATGGATGAACCAGAACCAATTGAAGCTTCACCCCGGGAAAACCAAGCTCCTCCTCCCTGGACTCAGTCATGCCCACTGGGGCCCTCAGTTCTGGCCCTCGGAGCTAGGTTCCCCCCCCCAGCCCCGGTAAACTCAGTAATGAGTCTGGGAGTGATCATTGACGCTGAACTCTCCCTCAGAGCATCAAGTGGGTGCGGTACTTTCTTCCTGTATGTACCAGCTCCGGAAGATCCGTAAAGTCCGTCACTTACTCCCTCCCACCGCACTTACCCAAGTGGTCATCTCACTCGTGCTCTCCCGCCTGGACTTCTCTAATTCCATCTACTACAGTCTCCCACAATCCCTGGCACACCGCCTCCAAGTTGTCCAGAATCAAGCGGCCCGTCTAATTCACAAAACCCCCACATGGCAATCGGCCAAACCTCTACTCCACAGTCTGCACTGGCTCCCAATAGACCAGAGGGCATATTTTAAGGTGGCCTGTCTCACATTCTAAGCCCTCCACTGCTCCGGCCCCGCGTTTCTGAAATCTCTTATCTGCCCTCACCGCCCAACACGAACCCTACGATCAGCCCACCGTCATCTGGTAGTCACTCCCAATACTAATACCAAGAAATTTGGCGGTCGCCGTTTTTCTCATCTGGCTCCTGGGCTTTGGGATCTCCTTCCTCTCTCCATCAAAGACTCCCCTTCCCTTCTGAACTTCTGGAAATAGCTTAAAACCCACCTTTTCCCTTCCTTGGGCAAAATTTCCGCCACTCACGCTTCCTTCCTCACTCACTCTGTCTTATAGCGCCAGGAAGCCTATGGTGTCAGTGCGCTCTATAAATGTCACCTAAGATAAGATACGATCAGACAACGTCACTTTTGTACGTGGAGTCAGGAATGCATGGGTCAGATTCTGACGTAGGCAGACCCAACGTCACTTTTGTGCGTGGAGTCAGGAATGCATGGGTCAGATACTGACGTAGGCAGACCCAACGTCACTTTTGAGCGTGGAGTCAGGAATGCATGGGTCAGATACTGACGTAGGCAGACCCAACGTCTCTTTTGTGTGTAGAGTCATGAATGCATGGATAAGATTATGAAGTATGATACACCAACTTCATTTATGTGCCTGCCACATTTGTTCTATTATGCAAACTTGTGTGAGCACTGAGGGCTACTTTTTCATGGATGGTCATATTTTGCCTCACATCCACTGTGTAAGATATTAATGAATGTAATGTTTGTCCTATTATTTATTTACTTTCAACATGACTTTGCCACATACAAGTACTTTTGAATAATTTTTCCTGCTGTGTGATTTCATTATGTGGGCTCATCTTCACCTGTGCTTTTTTCATTTTCTGCACCCCAAAATCTGGATGGTAAATGTTGCTTTTGGACAATTCTGAATTTAGAACCTAATTTATGATGTTTTTGCGTGGAATATTACAGCATGCATTTCTGCGGCACTTCCCTACAGCAAGCAAATAGGGCTGGAAGGTGCTGTGTCTATGACATACGTGAGATTCCTGTACTTTTCATGTGCGCTGACGCACAATGGCCGGCCTGCCTACCTGCCCTATGTATGCTGTGTTGCATGGAGGAATATTTTTGTACAGAAAGGGTCACCTTCGTACACATGTGCATTCATACCCTGCACACAGACACACATGCACTATGGTGCCAGGGTACCTGTGTTGGCCAGACACTGGTGAGTGTGGCCATTGCAGGTGAAATTGCAAGGCAGTACAATGTAAATGGATGTGTGGCCTGATGTATGTCTGATGTCAGCCTCCAGACATGAGAGTAAATGTCATGTATAAACTCCACATATGAGATTGTCATGCAACTTGCAGTGTAAAATTTTGAAAAATAATCATGCACAAGGTACAAAAGGTTGTATGATGTATTTTTATTAGTGCAAACAAAAATTCAAGAGGCATAATGATGCTGTTATTGTTCACATTTTTAAAAACAATTACGCACTATGTCGGCACGTCTGCGGATGCCTGCTGCTGTGCTTTGGTTTACTGGAGCATGGCCATCCTCCTGGTCATCCTCCGGCATTTGCGGATTTAAATCAGGTTCTTCATCCCAGGGGACTTTTGTGAGCACACATATGTTGTGCAGTATTGCACATGCCAAAATTATTTTGCACACTGTCTGTGGTGAATACAGCATACGTCCACCAGACTTGTCCAGGCGCCTAAACCTGGCCTTCAGCAGACCAACTGTTCGTTCGACAATGTTCTTTGTCCTGCAATGTGCTTGGTTGTAGGCTACTTCCTGTGGCGACTGCGGGTTTCCATAAGGTGTCATCACCCACGGCTGAATGCCATATCCCTGGTCAGCTGTAATGGAATAAATGAGAAGGTACAATGAAATGTTTGAAATGGTTCTGGTAAACTACAGGCCATATGTTGTGGGCAATATTTCATATGGCAGTGTCCATTGGGCATGGATGTTGCAGAGAACACACCCAGTGACTCACATGCAAGACACCTTTGGCACATAGTTATGCTGGGAAATGGACACATATTTGGAAGGACAGGCATTGACTCCCTATATGCCTCTACATGACCTTGGGCCTCATTTATGAAGGACTTGCGCCACTGGTGCGTGACTTTTTCCAATTTTTGAAGTTACGCACCGGCGGCGCATGACCTTCATTAATAAGACCCCTTCTATTTATGTATATGTATATACTAGTACAACATTATTCCATCCATGACCTCATTAAAGCATCATTGAAGCAATATTACCAGTATGGTAGCATGGATGGTGCATTGTATCATACTCTTTTGCTTACCTACAAGTAGGCCATTGCCATACTGGCCATTCTTGAAGCGGTCATTTATGATGCAGTTCCGGAATATGAAGGCATCATGTACACTGCCAGGGTATTTTGCAAGCACATTTGTAAATAGTCCACGGTGATCCACAATGGCCTGTACATTGATTGAATATGTATGTTTGCGATTTATGTACAAATGTGCAGTTGCTGCCGGAGGTACTAATTGCACATGTGTACAGTCAATGGCACCCAGCACATGGGGTAAGCCTGCTATGTCATAGAATCCTTGCTTGATCTCCATCTGCTGTTGTGGATTGTTGGGGAAACGGAGGTAGCGGGGTGTCAGATGGATGATGGCATCCAGGACAGTTGGTAGGAATGATGAGAAAGCTGGCTGGGATATTCCTGCCACTTTGGCAACTGTTGTCTGGAAGGAGCCCGACGCTAGCATATGCAACACAGCCAGAAGCTTTGCCTGTGGCGGAATGTTGGTAGGCCTGTTGGTTGTTACCTCTAGCCTTGGTCCAATGAGTCGTAGTAGATGTTGTATGGTCTGCTTCTTGAGGCGAAATAGACTTATGACCTCCTCATCCCTGAGGCCTCTCAGGACGCTCCTTGGACGGAATGATCGCTCCTTTCTCCGGCGTTGCCTTGGGGGGGGGGGTGGATTTTGTGGGGCAGGGGGGTGTGGTGGGATTCCTGCTAGTCGTCTCCGTCTGGCAGCTACTCGCAGCATTACCACCTCCATGGTGTGGGGATAGTTGCAGCAATGTCCACTCTGGCCTCTCCTCTTGATATGTGCCGATGCGTCATTTCCTGCGCGTCCGTTTTGTAGGCGCATCAATTCTGACGTAACCGCGACGCTGCGCTATTTCAGCTGCGGATGCGTCAAAAGTGGGAAAAGTCATAAATGTGTATGCGTCACTTTTGCGCGTGTTTTTCCGGAGTAACGCCCACCTTGCATACATTAATACTTACGTGTCGCAGGGCATTTTGACGCAGTAGTTTTTCCCGCGCAGTGGGCTCAAAGTGGCGCATCGTCGGAGATGCGCCACTTCATTAATATGGCGCATGCGTTGCGCCGAAGATGCGTCAATATTTTTGACGCATTTACGGCGCAAGCTCTTCATAAATAAGGGCCCAGGCCTTCACTGTTTGTGTTCTGCCCCAATGTAGGGAAACTTGCCGCTTCGCAATCAATAGGGCGATTGTGGCAAACCGCCTCACACTTTTCTTCAGAAGCTGAACGTATCCCAGCAGCGCCATCAAGAGTGCAGGGTGTAATATATGTTCAATCATTAGTGATAAGTTTTGAAAAACCTCCCCCCAGTATGCCTGGATGGGACCACAAATTCCAGGTGAGATGTGAGAAATCAACGTCAGCAGCAGTACACCTAGCAACACACGTGAAGCATTAGGATCCATTTTAGCTAACAGGTATGGGGTTATGTATGCTGGATGTAGATATTTAAAGTGCAAAAGCTTATGGTGATTCTTTGATACGTAATGCATTTGCGCACAGTAATATTACCACATCTTGTCAATTAGAGGTAGACCTAAATCCTGCTCCCAGGCTTTACGTGCTTTTGCCGGGACTGCAGGGCAGAGGGATGGTGCTCTTAAATACATGCACTATGTAAAATAACAGGAGCCCCCTGGTGCGAATAGCAATCCTGGGTCAGGGTAGAGAATATACGTGAACAAAAATTCCCAGGCATGCACGAACGTAACTAGCAAGGACACATGTAGATGGAATTATCTACAGCAACATAAGACAACTGCTTTCTCCAATAAAATTGGTTTTAATTTCTTTCGAATATTCATAAGAAGTTCATATGATAAAAATACATTACAATGTTCAGAGTCAATGCAAACTTCATTGTAACTATACATGATTTGTCATGGTTAAAATTTCAATAGACATTATAAAAACTGATGGTTTCCTGTCGACGCGTTTCGACACGTGAGTTGTGTCTTCTTCAGGACTGTACCATCGATATTCTGTAAAAATAATAATTATGGACATTTTTTACTTTATAGTTCTTTTCCTGGTAAAGCAGTTGTTCAATCATTTCTAACATGTTCATTGTACCGCTAGTCATTCTTTCATACATATTGATATACCGCATTACTGCTCTAAATATCTATGGTGAACCCATTAACTCTGTCTATTGTCTCTATACACATAGGCATCTTCAAGATAGGACATAGACATGCTTTAAAGTTAGTAACAGTGTCAGCATTTGTTACTCAACATCATCAAAATAAAGCGTGAATATACTTCATAGTTCTTCACATTGTTGGCATATCTCATATATAATCAGGATTTTCTAGTACCCTGGTCATTTGTTCAAAACTCAAAGACTTTATCCAGGCACAGACGGGACGGACGTGGACCGTCTCGGCTCCCGGCCCGAGCGCTGCTCCGGCCTGGAGCCCAGCGTCCTTGGGAGGCCCCCCGCGACGCACACACTCCCTGATTGTAGCGGAGGGTGTGGGGCATCTGCAGGGCTACCCCGATCGCTGCTGGTGCCTGTGGAGCGGCGATTGCTGAGTGCTCCCGATCCCCGCCAAGGACCCAACATGGCGGCCGCCCGTTACCAGCTCGGGCTATGGAGCAACAAGGAGGAGGAGCGGAGACCGGGGGCGAGTCGGACGGGCGGGCGCTGTTCACCCGAGCCGATGTAGGGCTCCTGCCGCGTCCCCCGCTGCCACCTCGTTGCTGGTGTCTGTGGAGCGGCGCTGGCTGGCTGTTGTCGATCCCTGCCGGGGACCCAACATGGCGGACGCCCGCTGCTGGCCCAGACTGAAGGGCATCAGGGAAGAGGAGCGGAGACCGGGGGCGAGTCGGACAGGCGCGGATCACCTGAGCGGTATGTAGAGCTCCCTCTGCGTACCCCGCTGCCACCCGCTGTCACCCGCTGAGACTCTGAGGGCATTCCAGGGGCACACCAGTAAAGGGCCGGTGATTGACGGCGGCGCCCCTGCTGATGACGGCGCCGCCCTGAGGCCTTCCCACCGACCTGCTCCGGGGGCCATACACCCCTCTCTCCGCCACAGACGAGCCTGGGCCCGAGGGCAGAGATGCGCCCCCCCCCCCTTCCCGGCCGCGCTGTTTGGCGCCGGCGGTGCCTGACTTCAAGATGGCGCCCTTGGGGACACACTTTCTATGACCGGCAGACGCAGGCTACGGGAACACGAACGCAGAGGATAGTGCCCTGGTGGACTCTGGAGGACTTTTTCGTTGGACTAGTCCCTCCCTACATACCCTGCATCCTACCCACCCTTCCTCTATGCTGTGAATGCTGCTGTTTTTTCTTGGACAGTTCTCGCTGGACTCTAGCCCTTCCTTCCCTCCAGACCTTTGCATCCCACCCACCCCTCCTCTATGCTGGTACTCGTGTAGTGTTTGCACCGGTCCTCTGTACTCTCTACCACCCCTATATTACCCCTAGAGTGTTTCCAGTCACATCCCTCCTGTCAAGATAGATGATAACTCTAATGACTAGTTTACTATTTGATTTTTAGATTGTATCCATGTGTATCCCCTCCCTGGGTTAAAATTATAGCTTTTACGACTAATCGCCTGTGGAACTGGTGGAATATAGCCAGGTGTACCCCTTCCCCCGTGTGAAGAGATAACCCTATCCACTAGAGCAAAAAGAAAGGTGTTCCTGAAATGTGTAACGTAACTGATTTATGTAAAGTGCCTTATAAAGGGGCAGCTGAAATTCCAGGAGCCTAGTCCCGACAGCTCGACGACCTCGGAGGGCTGGAAGTGGTCCCCCGCTACACGGCGGAGGAGGGCACTGGACATCGAATGCTGTCTTATGTAAAGCGCTCTGATAACCTAACCGGTTCAAGATCCTGAAATGTGCTACGTAATTGATTCTATGTAAACTGCTGTGATAACATGTAACGGAACTGGTGCTATGTAAAGCGCTCTGATAACCTAATCGGTTCAAGTTCGCGCTATAGAAAACTCTAAAAATAAATAAATAAATAAAGACAAGTTTATGTCAAAACAGGCTGGCATGGGTACATACTATGCTGTATATATATTCTTGTTTAAAAACAAAAGGCAGGGGTTACCCATGGAGGAAGGACGTATAGATCTGCACAGTCGTGAATAAAGTTCTGCCGACTGTACAGAATAAGTAGTTTTAATACCCGAATGCGTAGTCGGTGCACTATGCCGCGGGAAGAATTATCTAGCGAAGCATTGCAAGGAATGCGCACTGATCTATTGGTGGATATGTGTTAGAAGGAATAACCCATGTGTGTATACCTATCTCTGCATGTGTAAATCAATTCACACATATTGGTCTTGGCCTATTCCTATTTAGGGGACAGTTACTACGGAAATAATGCAAGGCAGCTCGTCTATCCTCTATATATAGTGATTACTTTCTCTTAAATACATGTCCAGCCTGACATTGAAGGCTTGTGTGCACTTTGCACTGATGGTGCTCCTAAATACATATCGCTCTTAAATAGGTGTCCAGGCTGGTGTGTGTTTTGCATCACTGGTGTTTCTTAAAGACTTGTTCAACCTGCCATTGCAAGCTCGTATTGCTCTTAAATACATGTCCAGCCTGCCATTGCAGGCTGATGTGCGCAGTTGCGTGTTTACTCGGACTGGTTTGTTTAAGTCAATAGCCATCCTGAGAGGACCTTTCACTTCCATCCGAGTATCCCACGAGTACGTCTTAAGGTGTGAAGGGAGTGGTAGGTAAAAGGCAGGGCAGGTACACACGTGTCCCTTGACCAGGTAGTGAGGAATACCCATGCTGGTCTTCACTACCTATGAGGTTTGTGTGAGAAGTTGGCCTGGCATATGCTGTCCACTATTCTAGTAGGCACCTTGCATCAGTCCAAACGACCCTTATTGATGGTAGGTTAAAGACAACCTTTATAGAAAGCTATCCTAGTGGTAGCTGTGGAGAGCAGCCTTCAGGCTAAGCCTTGGAGGAATGTAAAGCAGCTTGTTTTACCAGTCTATAATCTCGTGAATGATCAAATAAAAGGAGAACCACACCAGGTATATATATGAAATGTATGTATTTATTCTAAACACATCCCTCTAGTCTCTTTATGAGGCTAGAGGCAAAAGTACATTCAGTAAACTCAATAACACACAGTAAATTAGCACAATATACGTTGAGCCCTAGGGGAGTACTAAACCATATATTAAGAAAGTGGTATAAGAACCACGACTTGCATAGATACAAGGCCTAGAGCCTTTAGAACCGCTGGGGCCACCAGGAACCACCCAAGGTAGGGACACAGGGGACCCACGGAAGACGCGTTCAGTGTCTAAACACAGCCAACCCGAAAGTACTAGTTTCAACAAAATACCATTAAGTTGAGTAATAATGCTTTGAAGCTGCAGACATGTGTCATAAAGTGATACCAACTAGCCTGCTGGGATCCCACAGGTAGGCTTATTTTGGATTGGCTCCAGCTGGCTAGAGGCTTTCTGCATGTCACTCCACTGCAAGTCCTTTGTTGCCAGGAGTCCTTCCTCCTGCATCTCCATGTAGAGGGAAAGTGGGTAATTCTGGCAACAGAACTATTCGCACCTGTTAAAAAAGCAACCATCTTCATAGTAAAGACTTTGTGACCTGAAGAACTTTGAAGCCTGCTCCCGGTTTCACCTCTTCACCCGACGCCTCCGGCCCGAGTCCAGCTGGCCCACGGTTCCAGCATTGTTCTCCAGCGCTCCAGGGACTGAATCCACCATGAGCTGACATCTACCAAACTCCTCGACTTTGCCTGTAACCTCTGCACAGAGACCCCCTCAATCACAACCTGCTCCGGTAAGCTGTTTCCAACACCAAAAGACACCCCTTCAACTGTCCACCATGGGTTTGTGTGAAGAGGACCAAAGGTGTCCCTACGTTTTGAGCATCACAACTTATCTATCTAGCTGTTGGTTTCCTCCTACCGGCCTCCTGGCCTGAGCCTGTAGCCCTTTTCTGATTGGTCCTTTCTCCATTGCTTTACATTGGGCACCAGACGCTATGTTGGCATCCTGCAACCGGCCATCCCTGTGCTGCTGGTGGTGCAGTGTTGGTGCTGAACTGAACCTTGCCCAATACTGATCTTAACTCCTGAAGACTGGTCTTGTAAGTCGATCTTACCTATATGCATGTGTAATGATGGCTCTGTATGCTTCTTCTTGGTAGTTGTATGTTTATTAGGCAAGAGAGTAACCCCCTCTCCTTTTCGTTTATGTTCCTCATCTCACCTTTCAAGCCTCTGCGGGTCTTATGAAGCCGCCTTCATGATCTGTCGGCCCCACGGCTTACCGCACTCGCTTGGGTCGTCCGACCGATCCCCATCTTTGTAAGGGAGCCTGGTGTAATCATTAGACCATTTATATTAAGTTAGTCTTAGATTCTTTCCCCAGTTCACAAAGGGGTGCCAGATGTTCATTGTCTTGTCTTCCACACAATCATAGTCTAAACGGGCCATAGAGAATGCGGATTTAAGCCAATCCTCCCTTTGCAGCGGTAGGGGATCCTTCCACTTCCTGTACACCTCCCTTCTGGCCAGCAAAATCAGACAAATTAATAGTCCTCTGACCTTATGAGGGAGGGTTTGACTGAGACCGCCATCATCTCCAAAAAACACCAATGACATATTGATCACTATTGGCCCGATTCACAGAATGAACTTAAGACTCAATCCTAAACTTACTCCTTTTTTGGTATTCACAGAATGCACTTACTACTTTTGGCATTCATAGAATGAACTTACTACTTTTGGTATTCACAGAAGTTAGGATTTTGGCTTAAGTCTGTCTTAAGTCTGTCTTAAGTCTGTCTTAAGTTTGTCTTAAGACAAACTTAAGACAAAATCCTAACTTCTGTGAATACCAAAAGTAGTAAGTTCATTCTGTGAATGCCAAAAGTAGTAAGTGCATTCTGTGAATACCAAAATAGAAGTAAGTTTAGGATTGAGTCTTAAGTTCATTCTGTGAATCGGGCCCTATGTTGGTATTCAAAATGTCTCAGATATTGTCCCCCACCTCAGTCCAAAATTTTGCAAGAGCTGTACACTCGAAGAAGATGTGTAGGTCGCTGGCGAGAAGTGTCCCACATCTAGGGCATTTGGGAGCTGGGTCTGGGGCGAACTTTGCGATTTTCGCTGGGGTGTAATAAAGTCTATTTACCACAAAAAAATGATTTTTCTTTAAACAAGCAGGCTTAACATATTTGTACAAGATCGTTAAGGAGGGCTCGTACAATGACTCTATTGACTGCCCGAGAGGGGTTTCCACCCATACTGATGCTAAGGGGGGTATCTCATGATCCTCCATCTCCAACAAACTATTATACCAAACAGAGATTTCTTTCTTCATTGGGAGGATGGATTGCCACAAAGCTTCGATCTCTCTATTTCCTCTGATCTCCCTCTTTGCTGCCTCATACCATGATGTTAACTGTATATATTTGAATCTTGAGAACCCTGGCCCGATCTTTGCCCTCAGGTACTCCCATGGATGTATCCCCCCCGGAGTCTAACAGTTCAGACCAGACTGTAAAGCCTGCCCTCCTTATCGGCAGTGCCAAACTGTCCTGTAGGCAGTCCGGCGTTCCCGGCGCATCCCAAACAGGGGCATTGTCAGAATGGTATCCAATGCCCCAGCACCTTCTAAGCCTATACCATAACTCCAAGGCTGCCCTCAGTACCTTCAGGCGCACCCGCTTGAAAAACCTAGGCGAACCAAACTTGTACAGAAAAGCCTCGCCATCTCCACCCCCTTCTACTCGCACCATTTCACCCAGCAACCTCCCCCAGGCAGACTTACCCGGTTTGACCAGAAGCATCCGTATGCTTTTAAACTGAAAAGCTGCAGCATATAGCCTAACATCAGGAAGGGCTAACCCGCCTTTTTTTAACCTACGTCTTAGTTTTTCCACGCCAGGCGGACTCTCTTATTACCCCAAATGAAGCTCCCAATCTTACTCTGCATCTTCATTAAACTTTTGTTATGGAATGTTAATGGTACAGAGGAGAAAAGGTAAGTCAGCTTAGGTAGAATCTTTACCAAGTTGGTTTTTCCATAAATAGTCAAGGGGAGGTTCCTCCATCTACTGAAGAGACTATCAATTTCCTTCGCCACCCTGTTTAGATTAAGCTCAGGTATCTTCTCCAATTCCTTTACTACAAAGATCCCTAGGTATCTCAGTTCTTCACTTACTCTTCCTGACCACTCCAGATTTCAACACATCACCTCTGTCTTGGTCTTCTTGACAAGAAACCCGGATAAGGTCCCAAACTCACTCATGCACTCCTCCACCATAGGGATTGCTGTCTCTGAGTCGCTTGTGTACAATATTAAGTCGTCGACATATAAAGCTAACTTGGAGCTGTATTGTTCTGATCAAAATGGATGGATTGTATCATCCAATCTCAACATCTGCGCCAAAGGGTCCACGTATAGGTTAAATAGAAGGGGCGAAATCGGGCACCCCTGCCTGGTTCCTCTCTGGATGTTAAAACTCGCCGTGAGGAGCCCATTTAACAGTATTCGAGCGGAGGCACCCTGATAACAATTCTGCAGGGTATGTATGAAGATTGGGCCAAATCCCATAACCCTCAAAACCTCCCAGAGGAACACCCAGCAGACTCTATCAAAGGCCTTGGCCGCGTCTAGAGCAACAACGGCCAAGGGCTCTGTTTTCTGAACGGCCAGGTCTATGTTGCCTATCAAGAGCTGCGTCTGTTCCTGTATGTGTCTCCCTGCGACAAACCCTTTCTGATCCATGTGTATTAACTTCGGGATCAGTTTTGCCAATCTCCCTGCCAGAATGCCCATGAAGATCTTATAATCGGCATTTAGCAGGGAGATTGGACGATAAGAGTCTGCCCCCCCTCTCCAAGACAAGACTTGAACCCAACAAGCACGTGAGCATCATGAATGCCTCGAGTCCGAACAATAAAATACAACACATCTTCCCCCTTATTATAACAAGTAACAAAACATAAAAATACATAATGCCCCCAGCCACCATAGCATTTCCCTATTACTGGAATGTGCAATACACTTTGGATGAAGAGACACATAACATAAGAAAAAGTACCTGTGGCTGGTGGCAAAATGGACCACAGGTATGCTAAACTGTAGCATCAGTCACAAACATACTCCTGAAGGTAACTAAGCCGCTTCCTCGCTCTTACCCCACTCTTTTCAAACAAATCATCTGCAGGTGCAGTATCAAAGGATAGTTGGATTTTAGATGAACCAGTCACAGACTCCAAACACCCATTCTCCTTCTCAGAGTGACTTTGAACCACTCCCCGGTCAGTCTCCTTTTCAGTACCTCTTTGATACAATGCTACCCGTCTAAGGTTCCAAGTCTGTCCATTTCCTATCTTGACCCAATTACCACCCAGACACATCACTTTGAAAGGCCCTCTGCACTTTGTCAAACCACTACTAACGTATCCAGGTCGTACCTTGACCCAATCCCCCACCTCGATTAATCTTTTCCTCAGTGTGTCTTCTTTGCTAACCTTGTTAGTTTGCTTAGTCGGCCCTCCCCGCATCCATGAAGGAACTAATTTTGTGCCTGCTTTCCTGCCACGCATCATTTCAAAAGGGGACAAACCACAGCTGGAATTCACCGTTGTCTGATAGGACCACACAATATCTTTGACAGCAGTTTGAACTGACAGCCCAGCACTTGCTGCTTACTGCATGGTCCCTTTCACCAATTTGTTCAGCCTTTCCACCAATCCATTCCTTGGGGATATACAGTAAAGAAAGTGCATTGCTTAAACCCCAACGATTCAAGGAAATACTTCACTTCCTTTAAAACGAGCTGGGTCCCATTGTCTGTAAGTAATATGGAGGGTATGGCTTCCCTCCTAAAAAAATTCACTAAGCATCTGAATGGTTTGTGAAGTTGAAATGTTTCTCATAAAAATCACCATCAATCATTTGGACTTAGCATCAACTAAAACAGCCGCAAAATGTTCATGCTCTGGAAGCATTGCAAACGGTCCAACAAAATCCAGACAAACTCATTCCCACACATACTTTGATTCAGATACATGCTGCTTTCCGGCACCCGTCCCAAACCAACCCTTAATCATTTCTCTGACCCCTTGCATGCCTCAGACCTTTCAAACCCATTCTTTGACCTGACTGTCATGAGGGGCCACCAGTACTTTTCACGCAATCTCTTAAGGGTCATGGTTTGCCCAAGATGTCCTTCATGTGCTAAGCTGATCAGTTTCATTCTGACAGCACCAGGTAGCACAAATGTATCCCTTTTCAACAATACATGATCATCATGTGCAGCTAATTCATACACCACTTTTATGAATGGCCTCATCCCTTCAGGTACAGAACTCTCCCTCCTGAAACCTTTTGTGATCAACTCCCTCACTGCCGCCAGTGGGACGTCTTGTTTCATGGCAGTTATCCATTCTTTTTCAGAAATGGAGCCCAAGGACTCTTCCATGACATCTTCTAAACTTGCCACCACTTACTCAGTTTCCACTTCCTCAGTTACAGCTGTATTTGCAAGGCAAACTGGACAGGCAGTCAGCTACCTTATTTCTCCACATTCTCCAATTTACAGTTATACTCTTGCACTCTAACCGCTAACCTTGCCACTCTCCCTGAACAATTTTTAGCACCATCTGGACTCATGACCTTAAGCAAGGGCTTGTGATCTGTTCTTACAAGAAACACTGTGCCCACACTCTGAAATAGTTCAATGCCCACACAACAACCAATGCCTCACACTCTATAACAGAGTTGTGCTGTTCTGTTCCTGTTACCGAACGCGACGCAAACACCATGGTGAACATAGTCTTCAGCCCTGGATGAAGCAGGGACAGCACCTCAGCACGAGCAATATCATTTCTGACTTCATCAAATGATTTTTGCTGTGCATCACTCCACACAAACTTTCATCTCATCCTCAGTAACTCCCTTAGCGGCTCCGTCCTATGTGCAAAATCCCTGACAAATTTGAAATAATATTCCGCTAGTCCCATGAAGGACCTACGGGAATCTCTATCTTGAGGAATTTGGGACTTCACAATAGCGCTCACAAATTTGTTTTTGGCTTTACTCCCACCACTTCTATGACACCATCCTCCAACATTTGTTGAATAATTTCTTTGACTTTTGATCTAGCAGCTAAAGGAACCTTCCTAACAGTGTGCGTCATAGGCAGAGCATCCTTCTGGCTCTTTATCTAATGGATGTAATCCTTGACCACCCCTTAGGCAAACTGTAAACACCCTACTGTGGGGAGACAGCACCTCATTCAAACCTTCGTTCTCAATTACAGCCTCTTGAACTTCAGCTCTTAGGTTCTCCATGATATTCAGGGCATATTGGTGCGACCATCCCAAGACGGGTGGACCATCGACTGCCACATACATTTTCCCTAACGGTTTCCTCCCAGCAAACTCAATTTGTGCAGACATGTACCCTAAGACAGCTATATAAGCACCCTGGTAACCCTTATGAATAATATCAGATGCCACCAATTAACATTCAGGCTATGTAACTTGAAACATATCATGGGAAATAACCATGTACAATGATCCTGTGTAAACCATTAACATCACATCTTTGTTATTTATCAAGAATTTTACTTTGGGTCGCACTCTCTTCTTCCCAACATCCAGACTGCTAATATTGGGCCCGATTCACAGAATGAACTTAAGACTCAATCCTAAACTTACTACTATTTTGGTATTCACAAAAGGCACTTACTACTTTAGGCATTCACAGAATGAACTTACTACTTTTGGTATTCACAGAAGTTAGGATTTTGTCTTAAATGTGTCTTAAGACAAACTTAAGACAGACTTAAGACAGACTTAAGACAAAATCCTAACTTCTGTGAATACCAAAAGTAGTAAGTTCATTCTGTGAATGCCAAAAGTAGTAAGTGCATTCTGTGAATACCAAAATAGTAGTAAGTTTAGGATTGAGTCTTAAGTTCATTCTGTGAATCGGGCCCTATGTTCATGTTCTCACTCTTGTACCACCAGGGCTCTGACTTCTGACTCAACCTCCTCAACAACCAACACCTTCTTGTCCATTCCTTTGCACATGCATGGCAAATAACCCTTCTTTCCACGCTTAAGGTTGTCCTTATTTATGGCAAAGCAAAGTTTTGAATCCGCAAGATGGTAACTACTGCCACATCTGTAACAATTACGAGTTAATGGTTTTGCTTGCCCCAAAGGTGTGTTCTTGGTAGATTTTTCTTTTTTGGACAAAACCCCTTCTCAAGTTCTTGTTGTGCACTGCATTGGCTAGTTCCACCTCCTCAGATACTGCAGCAATCTCATATGATTAATTTTCTAAGGTAATGTTGTTTAATTCTTGTACACATTTTTCTGACTCCTTCACAACTTTTGCGATTGCAATAGCATCCTACAAAGTAGGGTCCTTCACAGCCCAATGTTTCTCTTGTATTTTCCCACTGTAGCATTGCACAAATAATTGGTCTCTTATCATTTCTTCAGTCATTAACCCAAATTTGCATTTAGCTGATAGTTCTATTAGATGTGCTACAAAGTCATTTATAAAATCCCCAGACCATTTTAGTTGCGTATAAAATGTATGACTGCGCATTACCACATTGATCTGTTTCGCAAATCTGGTCTGTAATCGCAGCACATTTTCCTTATACACATCCTCCACCGCTTCACCTGCATTGTTTCTAGCTGGCTGTAAATATTTAAATCAGTGCTGACCTTCCATGCCCAAACACCCCTATAATAATCCTTTCTTCCTAATTGCTGAAAATCTGGCCCCAACTAAGGTTAATAAATAATTTTTAAAGCACTTGATCCAGTCCTCCACTCAATAGGAGGTTCACCTGCCATCATAAGGAAGGAAGGTGGCATAACAGTTGACACATTGACACTCATGTTGCAATAACAATGTCAGCTATAACCAGAGAGAAGGAAAGGATGAATCAAAAACAAAGAAAGAAGAAACAAAGAAAAACAAATAATTGTGGCTGTGACTAGTGTGCGTGTCACTGACATCTAACTGTGAGTAACACGCATGGAACTCATTGCATTCCAAATAGTAGAGTTTATCACTCTGGTTATAATCCAGCTTCCTACAATAGGGATAAGTATTACTTCTGAAGGTAAGGAAAAGTACACAGAACAATATAAATATTCATCACACAAAGAAATAGACTTAGATATCTGAATTTTAGATTGTATTGAAAATCAACAGTATAAATACATTATTTACATATGGTGGTCACTCCAAAAAGATTTGTGACAAGGTGCTCATAAAGAGAGAAATTTAAACAAAGAAAGGAAAGCAAAATAGACCCATCACATTTCTTACAAAATAGCCTGTCTGTAACAGTTAAATCATTAAGAGGCTTCTGTAGGAAGCTGACTCTGTGTATACTACACCAAAGTGAGGTATTGTGTACACATAGTCCAGTCGAACCCAAAAGGTAGGCAAAGGTAAAGTGCATTGCACCTCACTCTCTATTTGTGGTAGCGTGGTTGAGCAGTAAGGCTTTATCAGAGGACAGAGTTAAGCATTTGTTGTACACTCTCAGTCAGCAAATGAATTCACACACTCAGGACCCGATTCACAGAATAAACTTAAGACTGAATCCTAAACTTACTACTATTTTGGTATTCACAGAATGCACTTACTACTTTTGGCATTCACAGAATGAACTTACTACTTTTTGTATTCACAGAAGTTAGAATTTTGTCTTAAGTTTGTCTTAAGACAAACTTAAGACAGACTTAAGACAAAATCGAATACCAAAATAGTAGTAAGTTTAGGATTGAGTCTTAAGTTTATTCTGTGAATCGGGAACATGTACAATGGGACCCCCTCAAATAAGCAAATGTGGCCAAGGAACAGAGGGGAAGAAAAATAAACAAGGGATGAGAGAAGTTCCTACAATGGCCGTATACTTCAATTATGTATATGCATCAATAAATATCAAAAACAGTGACAGAAAAAAGTTTGTTCTGAACAGGAATCATTCAAAAATTGTATTTATTTTTTTCTCTTTTTTATAAATATAAATTCATATAAATATTGTTATAAATCAGACAATTCTATAGAAAACACATCTGTTGATTACACAAATTCATGAAGAACACAATAGAATCATAAGAATAAGCAACAAAAAAATATATACCCCATGGTGACAATCATACAAAACAACTTGCTCACGTGCTACCAATCATACTACAGTCAAACCTCATGCATTGATGGAAGAAGGAACTGGGTTACAATTAGCTAGATCACAAAGCTATTATTGTTCAAGGGCTCCAGAATAGAAGTATCGGCCCTTGTAGCAGGTCTACGCGCGTTTCGGTGGTTCAAGCCACCTTCATCAGGACCTTGTTCATCATTTTGTGCAGAACCAGGGGATCAAACAAAGAAGAATAACCTAAAAGGGAAGATAAATCTGTCACTAAAACATCCTCAAGTGAAAATTTATGAAAGAGACATTAAACATTCACTGTTGAGTTAAACTGTGGGGGCTCATCAACGTGACTATAGTAAGATCCTATATTTAATTGGCGAGGATAGGGACATAGTTTAGCTAAATCCATCACAGAGAGAGAAAAACATTTGTGACAATAAATGCCTATTCACTCTCAGGGCATATTAGCGGTCAGATTTTGAACAACAGATTAAAAAAGAAACACAAATTTACTGTTTACATTGAAACCTAACCTTATAAAAGGAGTTTAAACTCACGGTAGCACACCTTATCGTTTTATATACTTACAGTGTAACACAGGAAGCACTTTTCATTTGTAAGTATAATTATTGAGGTCAAAGGAAAGACCAGATCGGGTAAACAGCATCTACAAGGGAATTAAGGGAGGCTGTCAAATGAGATATCGTGAAGGGACTAGCTGAAACTCTTGTGTTTCCCCAGATTTGGAAGGCTTACCAATAGCGCCACTCACGATGAGAACGAAAAGGCATTTGAAACTCAGAACTTCATCTAATGAATTTGGTAGTCGCTTTGTTCCGTATTCATGGCTACAGAGAAAATGTTCAATGCCACAATGTCATAATTGATATAAAAATAATAAGAAAAGCATGACATATAATGTGTATGCTTACTGACACACCCATCCTTATTTAACACTATGGGTAACATACCGAAGTGGTCGCAGGGTGTCCGTATTTGATAAAACTTCACAAAATGCACCTTTATATCGTGTTTACAAGGAGAGGGTCTCAAATTGATTGGTGCAGACGGCGAGGGGACTAAGTTCTGTTGCTTCCTAGTCTATAAAAAGATAAAGAAATAACGAAGAGTCCTGTTAAGACTGAAGCAGTACACATAATATGAGTATCCAAGATAACGATGACAAAAACGATAAAGCCATAAAAAGAATGTGGGCTTACTTCTATAGGCAGTGAAGATACATTCCGTGAGTAAATTGCAATATTAAGCACCTGCGACCCTGAGAAAGAAGAAATAAGCGAGCGTTACGAGCTTTTGACATTTAAACAAAGGTCTGCTAGGGAGTAATGCGCGTTGATAGCTACATACTAATCTAAACAAGAGACACATCTTGAAACCGTGCAAGAGTCCAAATCTAGATAGAGAGTGGTGACTACGGACTTTTAATATTGCCAGATGCATTGGAATGGGAATCCAATTGGCAACGAGAGTCTCGGTATTAAGATAACTCATTAGGCTTGACCACACGCGCTGGCAGCTAGGAGAGCCCTATACTGTAACTCGGGATGGAAGAAGCGATTATTGCAGACTACTCCTTAAAGGGTCGAAAATAATAACTACGGACTTCTAGTATCGTAAGATTTATTGAAATGGAAATCAAATTTGCAAGGAAAATCGCGGTTATAGAATAACTCGTTAAGCTTTATCAAACGCGCTGGCAGCTGGAAAAGCCCTGTCCTATAACTCGAGAAGGCAGAAGCGATTATTGCAGAGTCCTCCGGCAAGGATCGGTATCTCATTTGCCTACCTTAAGGTCCGAAGTGGTGCGCCGTAATCCCTCTCCGTTGCTGCGACCCTCAGTAAAAGGACGCTGGGGCCCGCCATGTCTTATACACCCTCAAAAGTGTTCAAATCCCGCGGGAGACGCACGTCAGATTGCGGAAGTCTCCTTGCATAAACATAAACATAGGACTGCGGAGTGGCGTACATCTTGCTAGTATCGAGCAATAAGGACTGATTTAGATGTAAGTATGGAGTAGAAAAGGGCATGTATTAACACTGAACCATCCAACAGGGATATCTGTTCAGCTTAAAATCGTGTGCAGCCTAAGTACTTTCATATTTACATATAATGTAAAAAAGGAAGTGCATATTCCAGGCAAGTTGCGATGAAATGCAACTTCAATAGTTCAGTGTTTGTCTATAGTTCCGACAGTACGATTGCCTATTTCTGTAATGCCAAATATCAAAACGTGATGGACTTCCCCGTATTACGGAGACTTAATTTCAACGCAGTGGTGCGTGACAAATAGGGGGAGTCTCTCAACAGGAACATGAACAGCAGCGTAGGGTCCATCTACCTAGTGCCGGAATGTGCGAGGTAAACCAGCCGAAAATAGAATTAAGGAGAAGCGTATGTTACAACTAAACCATCGATGAAAGAAATATATATATCTGTTCCGTTGTGAAAACAACAGGAGTGTATATATATTTGCATCAGATGCAAAAGGCGTTTAAGTGAATTAATAGATAGTCAAATATATTAGGGGAAAAGACAAGATTCTTATGTAGCACAAAAAATACTAAACCGGAACTACACTAAAGCTTCCCAATGGTAGGGAGCAATAAGAGATGAATTTTCTGAGGATTTCATATCAGATTACTGAGGTGGCACATGCTAAGGGTTGCTGAGTCAAGGAGGTAATATTTTACTTGGTCACATACCAAGATAGTTCTTCGTTAAGTCCTCGCTTCACACTGTCCAAAAGGTAAATCCAAAAGGTTTCACGTTTTTTACGCGTAGTTTCACTCGATTGTCCCATTTTTGGTGTAACCTTTTCGAGGATAGACCATTTGATCTCATCCTCCTTATGGGACTTATCAATGCAATGTTGGACTAACGGGGCTGATAGCTTTTTGGTCCTGATGGCGGACTTGTGTTCGCTGAAACGGACGCGAAACTCACGACCCGTCTCGCCAACATAGGCCAGGCCACAGTCACAGAATAGGATATACACGATGTTACTACTACGACAGTTTGTAAGGAAACGTAGTTTAATCTTTTTTTCATTGTAAGTAACCGTGTCAGATATGATAGCTGACTCACAAGCGTGGCAGGAGCCACACCTGTGATTGCCCACTACTGCAGGAAGTCCAGTGATAGAGAGCTGGTTATTAGATTGAGAATTTCTAGTTGGAGGTCTGGCGTGGACCAACATGTCCCTCAAGTTTCTATTCCTCCTGTACGCCAGCATGGGGAGAGGAAGCGGAGGGACGCTCTCATCCGTATTCAAAATTCTCCAATTTTTATTGATAATATTCCGGAACTTATGGTTCAGAGTGGAATGGTTGATCACACATGTGATTCGATCGTGTTTGGTCCGTGTTTTACCTTGTAAGAGTGCAGATCTATCATAATATTTGGCCCTTTTGTATGCTTGTCGCACAAGGCGATGTGGGTAGCCTCTTCTAAGTAGTCTTTCTTTGAGTGCATCTCCATGTTGGTGGAATGAGCCAATATCCGTACAATTGCGGCGAATTCGTAAAAATTCGCCGAAGGGTATGGATTCCCTTTGGCAATTCGGGTGGTAACTGCCAAATTCCAAGATTGTATTTTTGGCAGTACTTTTCCTAAACAGACTGACTGTTAGATGTCCGTTGGTACCTGCAATGCTGATGTCTAGAAAGTCTACTTTTTGAATGCTCAGGTTCATAGTGAACCTCAGGTTGGTATCACTTGCATTGAGCCAAAGGTAAAACGCCTGTAGTTCTTCTTCCGATCCTTTCCAAATAAAAAAAATATCATCAATAAAACGCTTCCAAACAGAAATGTTCTCAAAAAATGGGGCCAGTTCGTTGTAAATGTTTTTAAGCTCCCATTCTCCCATGAATGTGTTAGCCACACTCGGGGCACATGAAGCCCCCATTGATGTCCCCTTAATTTGCTTAAAAATCTTCCCATTGTACTCAAAAAAGTTGTTCATCAGCACAATCTCCAAGCATTGGAGGATGAAGACATCAGGGCGATCAGACGGATATCTCCTGAGGAGGGTAGACACCGCCTGTAACGCTCGACACTGAGGAATGTTGGTGTATAATGCCTCAATGTCGAGCGTCACCAGTATGTCTGTGTCAGGATTAAATGGCAGGCCCTCTATTTTGTTGATTATATCCCCGGTGTCACGGATATAAGAGGCATATTTCTGAGTTAGTGGGCATAAAAATCTGTCCACATATTTTGACAATGGCTCAGTACAGGAGCCATTGGTCGAAATTATGGGTCGCATTGGTGGATTAATTTCTGATTTGTGTGTCTTTGGGAGACCATACAAGACAGAGGTAGTGGGAGTAGTTTTGTTAAGGAAGACATACTCATCTTCGCAGATATAACCATCTGCGAAGGCCACCTGAGTTATTTCTTGAATATGTTTTTGCAGGCGGTCCAATTCCTTTCGCTGGGCAGGCCTATAATGTTCTGTCACAGCTAGCATTTCCAACATTTTATCATCGTAATTTACTCTATCAAATACGGTAATGCCCCCGCCTTTGTCACAAGGCTTGATGACTATGGAGGGGTTGGTTTTCAATTCATTCAGGGCGGTTATTTCTGAGTGAGAGAGATTTGATTGAGGGGTATAGGTGTTTTTGATAACCCTCGCGATATCTTGAAGAACACTCTGTTCAAAAATGCGTACCTCTGTGCCTACCATATCCAAGGTCGGTGTAAAGGTCGATGCCGGTTTACAGCCCGATAGGTTATTCGCTTCCTCACAAGGTGGACGATCATTAAAGAATTTATTTAGCCTGACCTTGCGAAAGAAAGCAAACAAATCTTCGTGTAATTTGAATTTATTGAGGTGGATACTCGGAACAAAAGACAAACCCCTACTGAGTACTTTTATATCCTCGGATTTAAAATTTGTTGAGGAAAGATTATAGACAGGTAAGTCATTGGTAGCTATAAACTCCTCTACGTTTTCTACCACCAATACTGTTGGTTGCGAGTTCTTACGTATTGTTGTGGAGGTTGAGGGTTCATTTGGGCATGAGTCGCTTGGTCTTGCCAGCGGACGTTCCTCCCTCTGTATTGGCCCCGGTGTAAAAAACCCCTCCCATTAAATGGGCGTTGATTAGGTCTCCCCCTGAAAGGGCCAGGATTCGATTGGCCAAAATTCATATCTTGATAATTGTCTCCATCTGAGCCCGAAGAGCCTGTGTCAGAGAAGTTAGTATATTTCCTCCCTTGGTAGCCATTAAAGTTGGGATTCTGATTGCCTTGTGGTACCTCCTGATAGTAGCTAGGGGTAAGGTAAGGATAGATCTTCTCTTTAGTAAACCACCTCACATCTTTTTTTAGTTTATCCATTTTTTTATTTGTGAGGTAGGTTTCAAAATCCTTCATCTCTGTTCTAATTTTTTCAAGGCAGGTCTTTCCATCTTCTACAGCTGTTGATGTACTCAGTTTTTCCTCGAGATCGCTTATTTCCTGCAAGAGTGTAGAAGCTACATCTTTAGCAGTTTCAATGATTAACATCATCCAGTCCCTGGAGCAGCGGTTAGAAATGAGTGACCACCGCTCCAGGAACTTTCTGATGTCAACGAAGAGTGCAGGGGCATTACGTACTCTTAGGCCTGTGGGAATGACGCCTGCTTTTAAATATTCAAACATATAGAAGGCGTGAGATTCTATGCGTTTAAGTCTTTTACGCATATTCAAAAGATTCTGCCATTCACTATTACCTAGTTGTTGAGGAGGGGTGGGGCCACTGTCACCTGCTAGTTTCCCCATTAGGGTATTGAAGTCATCGTCTGTAAAACCAAACGTCTGGAAAGTGTCCATGTTGAGGAGGAGACACTAACAGTGCGAAATTGAAAAAAGACACTAAGCTTCTTTGCATCAGAAAAGCAGATATATCCCAGGGAGTGTATCGCTTCTATAGCCAAAAAGGACTTTTTCGGCTAAATACTCTAGTCACGTGAGAACACCCCAAGAAAACCACAGCAGTGAAATAATTCATAAAAAAAGAACAGTGATTCACAAAACTTTCAAGCGAAAATCCCACGGTTGAAAAACCGCGAATGAAGGCAACATGTACAATGGGACCCCCTCAAATAAGCAAATGTGGCCAAAGAACAGAGCGGAAGAAAAATAAACAAGGGATGAGAGAAGTTCCTACAATGGCCGTATACTTCAATTATGTATATGCATCAATAAATATCAAAAACAGTGACAGAAAAAAGTTTGTTCTGAACAGGAATCATTCAAAAATTGTATTTATTTTTTTCTCTTTTTTATAAATATAAATTCATATAAATATTGTTATAAATCAGACAATTCTATAGAAAACACATCTGTTGATTACACAAATTCATGAAGAACACAATAGAATCATAAGAATAAGCAACAAAAAAATATATACCCCTTGGTGACAATCATACAAAACAACTTGCTCACGTGCTACCAATCATACTACAGTCAAACCTCATGCATTGATGGAAGAAGGAACTGGGTTACAATTAGCTAGATCACAAAGCTATTATTGTTCAAGGGCTCCAGAATAGAAGTATCGGCCCTTGTAGCAGGTCTACGCGCGTTTCGGTGGTTCAAGCCACCTTCATCAGGACCTTGTTCATCATTTTGTGCAGAACCAGGGGATCAAACAAAGAAGAATAACCTAAAAGGGAAGATAAATCTGTCACTAAAACATCCTCAAGTGAAAATTTATGAAAGAGACATTAAACATTCACTGTTGAGTTAAACTGTGGGGGCTCATCAACGTGACTATAGTAAGATCCTATATTTAATTGGCGAGGATAGGGACATAGTTTAGCTAAATCCATCACAGAGAGAGAAAAACATTTTTGACAATAAATGCCTATTCACTCTCAGGGCATATTAGCGGTCAGATTTTGAACAACAGATTAAAAAAGAAACACAAATTTACTGTTTACATTGAAACCTAACCTTATAAAAGGAGTTTAAACTCACGGTAGCACACCTTATCGTTTTATATACTTACAGTGTAACACAGGAAGCACTTTTCATTTGTAAGTATAATTATTGAGGTCAAAGGAAAGACCAGATCGGGTAAACAGCATCTACAAGGGAATTAAGGGAGGCTGTCAAATGAGATATCGTGAAGGGACTAGCTGAAACTCTTGTGTTTCCCCAGATTTGGAAGGCTTACCAATAGCGCCACTCACGATGAGAACGAAAAGGCATTTGAAACTCAGAACTTCATCTAATGAATTTGGTAGTCGCTTTGTTCCGTATTGATGGCTACAGAGAAAATGTTCAATGCCACAATGTCATAATTGATATAAAAATAATAAGAAAAGCATGACATATAATGTGTATGCTTACTGACACACCCATCCTTATTTAACACTATGGGTAACATACCGAAGTGGTCGCAGGGTGTCCGTATTTGATAAAACTTCACAAAATGCACCTTTATATCGTGTTTACAAGGAGAGGGTCTCAAATTGATTGGTGCAGACGGCGAGGGGACTAAGTTCTGTTGCTTCCTAGTCTATAAAAAGATAAAGAAATAACGAAGAGTCCTGTTAAGACTGAAGCAGTACACATAATATGAGTATCCAAGATAACGATGACAAAAATGATAAAGCCATAAAAAGAATGTGGGGTTACTTCTATAGGCAGTGAAGATACATTCCGTGAGTAAATTGCAATATTAAGCACCTGCGACCCTGAGAAAGAAGAAATAAGCGAGCGTTACGAACTTTTGACATTTAAACAAAGGTCTGCTAGGGAGTAATGCGCGTTGATAGCTACATACTAATCTAAACAAGAGACACATCTTGAAACCGTGCAAGAGTCCAAATCTAGATAGAGAGTGGTGACTACGGACTTTTAATATTGCCAGATGCATTGGAATGGGAATCCAACTGGCAACGAGAGTCTTGGTATTAAGATAACTCGTTAGGCTTGACCACACGCGCTGGCAGCTAGGAGAGCCCTATACTGTAACTCGGGATGGAAGAAGCGATTATTGCAGACTACTCCTTAAAGGGTCGAAAATAATAACTACGGACTTCTAGTATCGTAAGATTTATTGAAATGGAAATCAAATTTGCAAGGAAAATCGCGGTTATAGAATAACTCGTTAAGCTTTATCAAACGCGCTGGCAGCTGGAAAAGCCCTGTCCTATAACTCGAGAAGGCAGAAGCGATTATTGCAGAGTCCTCCGGCAAGGATCGGTATCTCATTTGCCTACCTTAAGGTCCGAAGTGGTGCGCCGTAATCCCTCTCCGTTGCTGCGACCCTCAGTAAAAGGACGCTGGGGCCCGCCATGTCTTATACACCCTCAAAAGTGTTCAAATCCCGCGGGAGACGCACGTCAGATTGCGGAAGTCTCCTTGCATAAACATAAACATAGGACTGCGGAGTGGCGTACATCTTGCTAGTATCGAGCAATAAGGACTGATTTAGATGTAAGTATGGAGTAGAAAAGGGCATGTATTAACACTGAACCATCCAACAGGGATATCTGTTCAGCTTAAAATTGTGTGCAGCCTAAGTACTTTCATATTTACATATAATGTAAAAAAGGAAGTGCATATTCCAGGCAAGTTGCGATGAAATGCAACTTCAATAGTTCAGTGTTTGTCTATAGTTCCGACAGTACGATTGCCTATTTCTGTAATGCCAAATATCAAAACGTGATGGACTTCCCCGTATTACGGAGACTTAATTTCAACGCAGTGGTGCGTGACAAATAGGGGGAGTCTCTCAACAGGAACATGAACAGCAGCGTAGGGTCCATCTACCTAGTGCCGGAATGTGCGAGGTAAACCAGCCGAAAATAGAATTAAGGAGAAGCGTATGTTACAACTAAACCATCGATGAAAGAAATATATATATCTGTTCCGTTGTGAAAACAACAGGAGTGTATATATATTTGCATCAGATGCAAAAGGCGTTTAAGTGAATTAATAGATAGTCAAATATATTAGGGGAAAAGACAAGATTCTTATGTAGCACAAAAAATACTAAACCGGAACTACACTAAAGCTTCCCAATGGTAGGGAGCAATAAGAGATGAATTTTCTGAGGATTTCATATCAGATTACTGAGGTGGCACATGCTAAGGGTTGCTGAGTCAAGGAGGTAATATTTTACTTGGTCACATACCAAGATAGTTCTTCGTTAAGTCCTCGCTTCACACTGTCCAAAAGGTAAATCCAAAAGGTTTCACGTTTTTTATGCGTAGTTTCACTCGATTGTCCCATTTTTGGTGTAACCTTTTCGAGGATAGACCATTTGATCTCATCCTCCTTATGGGACTTATCAATGCAATGTTGGACTAACGGGGCTGATAGCTTTTTGGTCCTGATGGCGGACTTGTGTTCGCTGAAACGGACGCGAAACTCACGACCCGTCTCGCCAACAAAGGCCAGGCCACAGTCACAGAATAGGATATACACGATGTTACTACTACGACAGTTTGTAAGGAAACGTAGTTTAATCTTTTTTTCATTGTAAGTAACCGTGTCAGATATGATAGCTGACTCACAAGCGTGGCAGGAGCCACACCTGTGATTGCCCACTACTGCAGGAAGTCCAGTGATAGAGAGCTGGTTATTGGATTGAGAATTTCTAGTGGGAGGTCTGGCGTGGACCAACATGTCCCTCAAGTTTCTATTCCTCCTGTACGCCAGCATGGGGAGAGGAAGCGGAGGGACGCTCTCATCCGTATTCAAAATTCTCCAATTTTTATTGATAATATTCCGGAACTTATGGTTCAGAGTGGAATGGTTGATCACACATGTGATTCGATCGTGTTTGGTCCGTGTTTTACCTTGTAAGAGTGCAGATCTATCATAATATTTGGCCCTTTTGTAGGCTTGTCGCACAAGGTGATGTGGGTAGCCTCTTCTAAGTAGTCTTTCTTTGAGTGCATCTCCATGTTGGTGGAATGAGCCAATATCCGTACAATTGCGGCAAATTCGTAAAAATTCGCCGAAGGGTATGGATTCCCTTTGGCAATTCGGGTGGTAACTGCCAAATTCCAAGATTGTATTTTTGGCAGTACTTTTCCTAAACAGACTGACTGTTAGATGTCCGTTGGTACCTGCAATGCTGATGTCTAGAAAGTCTACTTTTTGAATGCTCAGGTTCATAGTGAACCTCAGGTTGGTATCACTTGCATTGAGCCAAAGGTAAAACGCCTGTAGTTCTTCTTCCGATCCTTTCCAAATAAAAAAAATATCATCAATAAAACGCTTCCAAACAGAAATGTTCTCAAAAAATGGGGCCAGTTCGTTGTAAATGTTTTTAAGCTCCCATTCTCCCATGAATGTGTTAGCCACACTCGGGGCACATGAAGCCCCCATTGATGTCCCCTTAATTTGCTTAAAAATCTTCCCATTGTACTCAAAAAAGTTGTTCATCAGCACAATCTCCAAGCATTGGAGGATGAAGACATCAGGGCGATCAGACGGATATCTCCTGAGGAGGGTAGACACCGCCTGTAACGCTCGACACTGAGGAATGTTGGTGTATAACGCCTCAATGTCGAGCGTCACCAGTATGTCTGTGTCAGGATTAAATGGCAGGCCCTCTATTTTGTTGATTATATCCCCGGTGTCACGGATATAAGAGGCATATTTCTGAGTTAGTGGGCATAAAAATCTGTCCACATATTTTGACAATGGCTCAGTACAGGAGCCAATGGTCGAAATTATGGGTCGCATTGGTGGATTAATTTCTGATTTGTGTGTCTTTGGGAGACCATACAAGACAGAGGTAGTGGGAGTAGTTTTGTTAAGGAAGACATACTCATCTTCGCAGATGTAACCATCTGCGAAGGCCACCTGAGTGATTTCTTGAATATGTTTTTGCAGGCGGTCCAATTCCTTTCGCTGTGCAGGCCTATAATGTTCTGTCACAGCTAGCATTTCCAACATTTTATCATCGTAATTTACTCTATCAAATACGGTAATGCCCCCGCCTTTGTCACAAGGCTTGATGACTATGGAGGGGTTGGTTTTCAATTCATTCAGGGCGGTTATTTCTGAGTGAGAGAGATTTGATTGAGGGGTATAGGTGTTTTTGATAACCCTCGCGATATCTTGAAGAACACTCTGTTCAAAAATGCGTACCTCTGTGCCTACCATATCCAAGGTCGGTGTAAAGGTCGATGCCGGTTTACAGCCCGATAGGTTATTCGCTTCCTCACAAGGTGGACGATCATTAAAGAATTTATTTAGCCTGACCTTGCGAAAGAAAGCAAACAAATCTTCGTGTAATTTGAATTTATTGAGGTGGATACTCGGAACAAAAGACAAACCCCTACTGAGTACTTTTATATCCTCGGATTTAAAATTTGTTGAGGAAAGATTATAGACAGGTAAGTCATTGGTAGCTATAAACTCCTCTACGTTTTCTACCACCAATACTGTTGGTTGCGAGTTCTTACGTATTGTTGTGGAGGTTGAGGGTTCATTTGGGCATGAGTCGCTTGGTCTTGCCAGCGGACGTTCCTCCCTCTGTATTGGCCCCGGTGTAAAAAACCCCTCCCATTAAATGGGCGTTGATTAGGTCTCCCCCTGAAAGGGCCAGGATTCGATTGGCCAAAATTCATATCTTGATAATTGTCTCCATCTGAGCCCGAAGAGCCTGTGTCAGAGAAGTTAGTATATTTCCTCCCTTGGTAGCCATTAAAGTTGGGATTCTGATTGCCTTGTGGTGCCTCCTGATAGTAGCTAGGGGTAAGGTAAGGATAGATCTTCTCTTTAGTAAACCACCTCACATCTTTTTTTAGTTTATCCATTTTTTTATTTGTGAGGTAGGTTTCAAAATCCTTCACCTCTGTTCTAATTTTTTCAAGGCAGGTCTTTCCATCTTCTACAGCTGTTGATGTACTCAGTTTTTCCTCGAGATCGCTTATTTCCTGCAAGAGTGTAGAAGCTACATCTTTAGCAGTTTCAATGATTAACATCATCCAGTCCCTGGAGCAGCGGTTAGAAATGAGTGACCACCGCTCCAGGAACTTTCTGATGTCAACGAAGAGTGCAGGGGCATTACGTACTCTTAGGCCTGTGGGAATGACGCCTGCTTTTAAATATTCAAACATATAGAAGGCGTGAGATTCTATGCGTTTAAGTCTTTTACGCATATTCAAAAGATTCTGCCATTCACTATTACCTAGTTGTTGAGGAGGGGTGGGGCCACTGTCACCTGCTAGTTTCCCCATTAGGGTATTGAAGTCATCGTCTGTAAAACCAAACGTCTGGAAAGTGTCCATGTTGAGGAGGAGACACTAACAGTGCGAAATTGAAAAAAGACACTAAGCTTCTTTGCATCAGAAAAGCAGATATATCCCAGGGAGTGTATCGCTTCTATAGCCAAAAAGGACTTTTTCGGCTAAATACTCTAGTCACGTGAGAACACCCCAAGAAAACCACAGCAGTGAAATAATTCATAAAAAAAGAACAGTGATTCACAAAACTTTCAAGCGAAAATCCCACGGTTGAAAAACCGCGAATGAAGGCAACATGTACAATGGGACCCCCTCAAATAAGCAAATGTGGCCAAGGAACAGAGCGGAAGAAAAATAAACAAGGGATGAGAGAAGTTCCTACAATGGCCGTATACTTCAATTATGTATATGCATCAATAAATATCAAAAACAGTGACAGAAAAAAGTTTGTTCTGAACAGGAATCATTCAAAAATTGTATTTATTTTTTTCTCTTTTTTATAAATATAAATTCATATAAATATTGTTATAAATCAGACAATTCTATAGAAAACACATCTGTTGATTACACAAATTCATGAAGAACACAATAGAATCATAAGAATAAGCAACAAAAAAATATATACCCCTTGGTGACAATCATACAAAACAACTTGCTCACGTGCTACCAATCATACTACAGTCAAACCTCATGCATTGATGGAAGAAGGAACTGGGTTACAATTAGCTAGATCACAAAGCTATTATTGTTCAAGGGCTCCAGAATAGAAGTATCGGCCCTTGTAGCAGGTCTACGCGCGTTTCGGTGGTTCAAGCCACCTTCATCAGGACCTTGTTCATCATTTTGTGCAGAACCAGGGGATCAAACAAAGAAGAATAACCTAAAAGGGAAGATAAATCTGTCACTAAAACATCCTCAAGTGAAAATTTATGAAAGAGACATTAAACATTCACTGTTGAGTTAAACTGTGGGGGCTCATCAACGTGACTATAGTAAGATCCTATATTTAATTGGCGAGGATAGGGACATAGTTTAGCTAAATCCATCACAGAGAGAGAAAAACATTTTTGACAATAAATGCCTATTCACTCTCAGGGCATATTAGCGGTCAGATTTTGAACAACAGATTAAAAAAGAAACACAAATTTACTGTTTACATTGAAACCTAACCTTATAAAAGGAGTTTAAACTCACGGTAGCACACCTTATCGTTTTATATACTTACAGTGTAACACAGGAAGCACTTTTCATTTGTAAGTATAATTATTGAGGTCAAAGGAAAGACCAGATCGGGTAAACAGCATCTACAAGGGAATTAAGGGAGGCTGTCAAATGAGATATCGTGAAGGGACTAGCTGAAACTCTTGTGTTTCCCCAGATTTGGAAGGCTTACCAATAGCGCCACTCACGATGAGAACGAAAAGGCATTTGAAACTCAGAACTTCATCTAATGAATTTGGTAGTCGCTTTGTTCCGTATTGATGGCTACAGAGAAAATGTTCAATGCCACAATGTCATAATTGATATAAAAATAATAAGAAAAGCATGACATATAATGTGTATGCTTACTGACACACCCATCCTTATTTAACACTATGGGTAACATACCGAAGTGGTCGCAGGGTGTCCGTATTTGATAAAACCCCACAAAATGCACCTTTATATCGTGTTTACAAGGAGAGGGTCTCAAATTGATTGGTGCAGACGGCGAGGGGACTAAGTTCTGTTGCTTCCTAGTCTATAAAAAGATAAAGAAATAACGAAGAGTCCTGTTAAGACTGAAGCAGTACACATAATATGAGTATCCAAGATAACGATGACAAAAATGATAAAGCCATAAAAAGAATGTGGGGTTACTTCTATAGGCAGTGAAGATACATTCCGTGAGTAAATTGCAATATTAAGCACCTGCGACCCTGAGAAAGAAGAAATAAGTGAGCGTTACGAACTTTTGACATTTAAACAAAGGTCTGCTAGGGAGTAATGCGCGTTGATAGCTACATACTAATCTAAACAAGAGACACATCTTGAAACCGTGCAAGAGTCCAAATCTAGATAGAGAGTGGTGACTACGGACTTTTAATATTGCCAGATGCATTGGAATGGGAATCCAACTGGCAACGAGAGTCTTGGTATTAAGATAACTCGTTAGGCTTGACCACACGCGCTGGCTGCTAGGAGAGCCCTATACTGTAACTCGGGATGGAAGAAGCGATTATTGCAGACTACTCCTTAAAGGGTCGAAAATAATAACTACGGACTTCTAGTATCGTAAGATTTATTGAAATGGAAATCAAATTTGCAAGGAAAATCGCGGTTATAGAATAACTCGTTAAGCTTTATCAAACGCGCTGGCAGCTGGAAAAGCCCTGTCCTATAACTCGAGAAGGCAGAAGCGATTATTGCAGAGTCTTCCGGCAAGGATCGGTATCTCATTTGCCTACCTTAAGGTCCGAAGTGGTGCGCCGTAATCCCTCTCCGTTGCTGCGACCCTCAGTAAAAGGACGCTGGGGCCCGCCATGTCTTATACACCCTCAAAAGTGTTCAAATCCCGCGGGAGACGCACGTCAGATTGCGGAAGTCTCCTTGCATAAACATAAACATAGGACTGCGGAGTGGCGTACATCTTGCTAGTATCGAGCAATAAGGACTGATTTAGATGTAAGTATGGAGTAGAAAAGGGCATGTATTAACACTGAACCATCCAACAGGGATATCTGTTCAGCTTAAAATCGTGTGCAGCCTAAGTACTTTCATATTTACATATAATGTAAAAAAGGAAGTGCATATTCCAGGCAAGTTGCGATGAAATGCAACTTCAATAGTTCAGTGTTTGTCTATAGTTCCGACAGTACGATTGCCTATTTCTGTAATGCCAAATATCAAAACGTGATGGACTTCCCCGTATTACGGAGACTTAATTTCAACGCAGTGGTGCGTGACAAATAGGGGGAGTCTCTCAACAGGAACATGAACAGCAGCGTAGGGTCCATCTACCTAGTGCCGGAATGTGCGAGGTAAACCAGCCGAAAATAGAATTAAGGAGAAGCGTATGTTACAACTAAACCATCGATGAAAGAAATATATATATCTGTTCCGTTGTGAAAACAACAGGAGTGTATATATATTTGCATCAGATGCAAAAGGCGTTTAAGTGAATTAATAGATAGTCAAATATATTAGGGGAAAAGACAAGATTCTTATGTAGCACAAAAAATACTAAACCGGAACTACACTAAAGCTTCCCAATGGTAGGGAGCAATAAGAGATGAATTTTCTGAGGATTTCATATCAGATTACTGAGGTGGCACATGCTAAGGGTTGCTGAGTCAAGGAGGTAATATTTTACTTGGTCACATACCAAGATAGTTCTTCGTTAAGTACTCGCTTCACACTGTCCAAAAGGTAAATCCAAAAGGTTTCACGTTTTTTATGCGTAGTTTCACTCGATTGTCCCATTTTTGGTGTAACCTTTTCGAGGATAGACCATTTGATCTCATCCTCCTTATGGGACTTATCAATGCAATGTTGGACTAACGGGGCTGATAGCTTTTTGGTCCTGATGGCGGACTTGTGTTCGCTGAAACGGACGCGAAACTCACGACCCGTCTCGCCAACAAAGGCCAAGCCACAGTCACAGAATAGGATATACACGATGTTACTACTACGACAGTTTGTAAGGAAACGTAGTTTAATCTTTTTTTCATTGTAAGTAACCGTGTCAGATATGATAGCTGACTCACAAGCGTGGCAGGAGCCACACCTGTGATTGCCCACTACTGCAGGAAGTCCAGTGATAGAGAGCTGGTTATTGGATTGAGAATTTCTAGTGGGAGGTCTGGCGTGGACCAACATGTCCCTCAAGTTTCTATTCCTCCTGTACGCCAGCATGGGGAGAGGAAGCGGAGGGACGCTCTCATCCGTATTCAAAATTCTCCAATTTTTATTGATAATATTCCGGAACTTATGGTTCAGAGTGGAATGGTTGATCACACATGTGATTCGATCGTGTTTGGTCCGTGTTTTACCTTGTAAGAGTGCAGATCTATCATAATATTTGGCCCTTTTGTAGGCTTGTCGCACAAGGTGATGTGGGTAGCCTCTTCTAAGTAGTCTTTCTTTGAGTGCATCTCCATGTTGGTGGAATGAGCCAATATCCGTACAATTGCGGCAAATTCGTAAAAATTTGCCGAAGGGTATGGATTCCCTTTGGCAATTCGGGTGGTAACTGCCAAATTCCAAGATTGTATTTTTGGCAGTACTTTTCCTAAACAGACTGACTGTTAGATGTCCGTTGGTACCTGCAATGCTGATGTCTAGAAAGTCTACTTTTTGAATGCTCAGGTTCATAGTGAACCTCAGGTTGGTATCACTTGCATTGAGCCAAAGGTAAAACGCCTGTAGTTCTTCTTCCGATCCTTTCCAAATAAAAAAAATATCATCAATAAAACGCTTCCAAACAGAAATGTTCTCAAAAAATGGGGCCAGTTCGTTGTAAATGTTTTTAAGCTCCCATTCTCCCATGAATGTGTTAGCCACACTCGGGGCACATGAAGCCCCCATTGATGTCCCCTTAATTTGCTTAAAAATCTTCCCATTGTACTCAAAAAAGTTGTTCATCAGCACAATCTCCAAGCATTGGAGGATGAAGACATCAGGGCGATCAGACGGATATCTCCTGAGGAGGGTAGACACCGCCTGTAACGCTCGACACTGAGGAATGTTGGTGTATAACGCCTCAATGTCGAGCGTCACCAGTATGTCTGTGTCAGGATTAAATGGCAGGCCCTCTATTTTGTTGATTATATCCCCGGTGTCACGGATATAAGAGGCATATTTCTGAGTTAGTGGGCATAAAAATCTGTCCACATATTTTGACAATGGCTCAGTACAGGAGCCAATGGTCGAAATTATGGGTCGCATTGGTGGATTAATTTCTGATTTGTGTGTCTTTGGGAGACCATACAAGACAGAGGTAGTGGGAGTAGTTTTGTTAAGGAAGACATACTCATCTTCGCAGATGTAACCATCTGCGAAGGCCACCTGAGTGATTTCTTGAATATGTTTTTGCAGGCGGTCCAATTCCTTTCGCTGTGCAGGCCTATAATGTTCTGTCACAGCTAGCATTTCCAACATTTTATCATCGTAATTTACTCTATCAAATACGGTAATGCCCCCGCCTTTGTCACAAGGCTTGATGACTATGGAGGGGTTGGTTTTCAATTCATTCAGGGCGGTTATTTCTGAGTGAGAGAGATTTGATTGAGGGGTATAGGTGTTTTTGATAACCCTCGCGATATCTTGAAGAACACTCTGTTCAAAAATGCGTACCTCTGTGCCTACCATATCCAAGGTCGGTGTAAAGGTCGATGCCGGTTTACAGCCCGATAGGTTATTCGCTTCCTCACAAGGTGGACGATCATTAAAGAATTTATTTAGCCTGACCTTGCGAAAGAAAGCAAACAAATCTTCGTGTAATTTGAATTTATTGAGGTGGATACTCGGAACAAAAGACAAACCCCTACTGAGTACTTTTATATCCTCGGATTTAAAATTTGTTGAGGAAAGATTATAGACAGGTAAGTCATTGGTAGCTATAAACTCCTCTACGTTTTCTACCACCAATACTGTTGGTTGCGAGTTCTTACGTATTGTTGTGGAGGTTGAGGGTTCATTTGGGCATGAGTCGCTTGGTCTTGCCAGCGGACGTTCCTCCCTCTGTATTGGCCCCGGTGTAAAAAACCCCTCCCATTAAATGGGCGTTGATTAGGTCTCCCCCTGAAAGGGCCAGGATTCGATTGGCCAAAATTCATATCTTGATAATTGTCTCCATCTGAGCCCGAAGAGCCTGTGTCAGAGAAGTTAGTATATTTCCTCCCTTGGTAGCCATTAAAGTTGGGATTCTGATTGCCTTGTGGTACCTCCTGATAGTAGCTAGGGGTAAGGTAAGGATAGATCTTCTCTTTAGTAAACCACCTCACATCTTTTTTTAGTTTATCCATTTTTTTATTTGTGAGGTAGGTTTCAAAATCCTTCATCTCTGTTCTAATTTTTTCAAGGCAGGTCTTTCCATCTTCTACAGCTGTTGATGTACTCAGTTTTTCCTCGAGATCGCTTATTTCCTGCAAGAGTGTAGAAGCTACATCTTTAGCAGTTTCAATGCTTAGATTGTTTAGATTAGTATGTAGCTATCAACGCGCATTACTCCCTAGCAGACCTTTGTTTAAATGTCAAAAGCTCGTAACGCTCGCTTATTTCTTCTTTCTCAGGGTCGCAGGTGTTTAATATTGCAATTTACTCACGGAATGTATCTTCACTGCCTATAGAAGTAAGCCCACATTCTTTTTATGGCTTTATCGTTTTTGTCATCGTTATCTTGGATACTCATATTATGTGTACTGCTTCAGTCTTAACAGGACTCTTCGTTATTTCTTTATCTTTTCATAGACTAGGAAGCAACAGAACTTAGTCCCCTCGCCGTCTGCACCAATCAATTTGAGACCCTCTCCTTGTAAACACGATATAAAGGTGCATTTTGTGAAGTTTTATCAAATACGGACACCCTGCGACCACTTCGGTATGTTACCCATAGTGTTAAATAAGGATGGGTGTGTCAGTAAGCATACACATTATATGTCATGCTTTTCTTATTATTTTTATATCAATTATGACATTGTGGCATTGAACATTTTCTCTGTAGCCATCAATACGGAACAAAGCGACTACCAAATTCATTAGATGAAGTTCTGAGTTTCAAATGCCTTTTCGTTCTCATCGTGAGTGGCGCTATTGGTAAGCCTTCCAAATCTGGGGAAACACAAGAGTTTCAGCTAGTCCCTTCACGATATCTCATTTGACAGCCTCCCTTAATTCCCTTGTAGATGCTGTTTACCCGATCTGGTCTTTCCTTTGACCTCAATAATTATACTTACAAATGAAAAGTGCTTCCTGTGTTACACTGTAAGTATATAAAACGATAAGGTGTGCTACCGTGAGTTTAAAACTCCTTTTATAAGGTTAGGTTTCAATGTAAACAGTAAATTTGTGTTTCTTTTTTAATCTGTTGTTCAAAATCTGACCGCTAATATGCCCTGAGAGTGAATAGGCATTTATTGTCAAAAATGTTTTTCTCTCTCTGTGATGGATTTAGCTAAACTATGTCCCTATCCTCGCCAATCAAATATAGGATCTTACTATAGTCACGTTGATGAGCCCCCACAGTTTAACTCAACAGTGAATGTTTAATGTCTCTTTCATAAATTTTCACTTGAGGATGTTTTAGTGACAGATTTATCTTCCCTTTTAGGTTATTCTTCTTTGTTTGATCCCCTGGTTCTGCACAAAATGATGAACAAGGTCCTGATGAAGGTGGCTTGAACCACCGAAACGCGCGTAGACCTGCTACAAGGGCCGATACTTCTATTCTGGAGCCCTTGAACAATAATAGCTTTGTGATCTAGCTAATTGTAACCCAGTTCCTTCTTCCATCAATGCATGAGGTTTGACTGTAGTATGATTGGTAGCACGTGAGCAAGTTGTTTTGTATGATTGTCACCATGGGGTATATATTTTTTGTTGCTTATTCTTATGATTCTATTGTGTTCTTCATGAATTTGTGTAATCAACAGATGTGTTTTCTATAGAATTGTCTGATTTATAACAATATTTATATGAATTTATATTTATAAAAAAGAGAAAAAAATAAATACAATTTTTGAATGATTCCTGTTCAGAACAAACTTTTTTCTGTCACTGTTTTTGATATTTATTGATGCATATACATAATTGAAGTATACGGCCATTGTAGGAACTTCTTTCATCCCTTGTTTATTTTTCTTCCCCTCTGTTCCTTGGCCACATTTGCTTATTTGAGGGGGTCCCATTGTACATGTTGCCTTCATTCGCGGTTTTTCAACCGTGGGATTTTCGCTTGAAAGTTTTGTGAATCACTGTTCTTTTTTTATGAATTATTTCACTGCTGTGGTTTTCTTGGGGTGTTCTCACGTGACTAGAGTATTTAGCCGAAAAAGTCCTTTTTGGCTATAGAAGCGATACACTCCCTGGGATATATCTGCTTTTCTGATGCAAAGAAGCTTAGTGTCTTTTTTCAATTTCGCACTGTTAGTGTCTCCTCCTCAACATGGACACTTTCCAGACGTTTGGTTTTACAGACGATGACTTCAATACCCTAATGGGGAAACTAGCAGGTGACAGTGGCCCCACCCCTCCTCAACAACTAGGTAATAGTGAATGGCAGAATCTTTTGAATATGCGTAAAAGACTTAAACGCATAGAATCTCACGCCTTCTATATGTTTGAATATTTAAAAGCAGGCGTCATTCCCACAGGCCTAAGAGTACGTAATGCCCCTGCACTCTTCGTTGACATCAGAAAGTTCCTGGAGCGGTGGTCACTCATTTCTAACCGCTGCTCCAGGGACTGGATGATGTTAATCATTGAAACTGCTAAAGATGTAGCTTCTACACTCTTGCAGGAAATAAGCGATCTCGAGGAAAAACTGAGTACATCAACAGCTGTAGAAGATGGAAAGACCTGCCTTGAAAAAATTAGAACAGAGATGAAGGATTTTGAAACCTACCTCACAAATAAAAAAATGGATAAACTAAAAAAAGATGTGAGGTGGTTTACTAAAGAGAAGATTTATCCTTACCTTACCCCTAGCTACTATCAGGAGGTACCACAAGGCAATCAGAATCCCAACTTTAATGGCTACCAAGGGAGGAAATATACTAACTTCTCTGACACAGGCTCTTCGGGCTCAGATGGAGACAATTATCAAGATATGAATTTTGGCCAATCGAATCCTGGCCCTTTCAGGGGGAGACCTAATCAACGCCCATTTAATGGGAGGGTTTTTTTACACCGGGGCCAATACAGAGGGAGGAACGTCCGCTGGCAAGACCAAGCGACTCATGCCCAAATGAACCCTCAACCTCCACAACAATACGTAAGAACTCGCAACCAACAGTATTGGTGGTAGAAAACGTAGAGGAGTTTATAGCTACCAATGACTTACCTGTCTATAATCTTTCCTCAACAAATTTTAAATCCGAGGATATAAAAGTACTCAGTAGGGGTTTGTCTTTTGTTCCGAGTATCCACCTCAATAAATTCAAATTACACGAAGATTTGTTTGCTTTCTTTCGCAAGGTCAGGCTAAATAAATTCTTTAATGATCGTCCACCTTGTGAGGAAGCGAATAACCTATCGGGCTGTAAACCGGCATCGACCTTTACACCGACCTTGGATATGGTAGGCACAGAGGTACGCATTTTTGAACAGAGTGTTCTTCAAGATATCGCGAGGGTTATCAAAAACACCTATACCCCTCAATCAAATCTCTCTCACTCAGAAATAACCGCCCTGAATGAATTGAAAACCAACCCCTCCATAGTCATCAAGCCTTGTGACAAAGGCGGGGGCATTACCGTATTTGATAGAGTAAATTACGATGATAAAATGTTGGAAATGCTAGCTGTGACAGAACATTATAGGCCTGCCCAGCGAAAGGAATTGGACCGCCTGCAAAAACATATTCAAGAAATAACTCAGGTGGCCTTCGCAGATGGTTATATCTGCGAAGATGAGTATGTCTTCCTTAACAAAACTACTCCCACTACTTCTGTCTTGTATGGTCTCCCAAAGACACACAAATCAGAAATTAATCCACCAATGCGACCCATAATTTCGACCATTGGCTCCTGTACTGAGCCATTGTCAAAATATGTGGACAGATTTTTATGCCCACTAACTCAGAAATATGCCTCTTATATCCGTGACACCGGGGATATAATCAACAAAATAGAGGGCCTGCCATTTAATCCTGACACAGACATACTGGTGACGCTCGACATTGAGGCGTTATACACCAACATTCCTCAGTGTCGAGCGTTACAGGCGGTGTCTACCCTCCTCAGGAGATATCCGTCTGATCGCCCTGATGTCTTCATCCTCCAATGCTTGGAGATTGTGCTGATGAACAACTTTTTTGAGTACAATGGGAAGATTTTTAAGCAAATTAAGGGGACATCAATGGGGGCTTCATGTGCCCCGAGTGTGGCTAACACATTCATGGGAGAATGGGAGCTTAAAAACATTTACAACGAACTGGCCCCATTTTTTGAGAACATTTCTGTTTGGAAGCGTTTTATTGATGATATTTTTTTTATTTGGAAAGGATCGGAAGAAGAACTACAGGCGTTTTACCTTTGGCTCAATGCAAGTGATACCAACCTGAGGTTCACTATGAACCTGATCATTCAAAAAGTAGACTTTCTAGACATCAGCATTGCAGGTACCAACGGACATCTAACAGTCAGTCTGTTTAGGAAAAGTACTGCCAAAAATACAATCTTGGAATTTGGCAGTTACCACCCGAATTGCCAAAGGGAATCCATACCCTTCGGCGAATTTTTACGAATTCGCCGCAATTGTACGGATATTGGCTCTTTCCACCAACATGGAGATGCACTCAAAGAAAGACTACTTAGAAGAGGCTACCCACATCGCCTTGTGCGACAAGCCTACAAAAGGGCCAAATATTATGATAGATCTGCACTCTTACAAGGTAAAACACGGACCAAACACGATCGAATCACATGTGTGATCAACCATTCCACTCTGAACCATAAGTTCCGGAATATTATCAATAAAAATTGGAGAATTTTGAATACGGATGAGAGCGTCCCTCCGCTTCCTCTCCCCATGCTGGCGTACAGGAGGAATAGAAACTTGAGGGACATGTTGGTCCACGCCAGACCTCCCACTAGAAATTCTCAATCCAATAACCAGCTCTCTATCACTGGACTTCCTGCAGTAGTGGGCAATCACAGGTGTGGCTCCTGCCACGCTTGTGAGTCAGCTATCATATCTGACACGGTTACTTACAATGAAAAAAAGATTAAACTACGTTTCCTTACAAACTGTCGTAGTAGTAACATCGTGTATATCCTATTCTGTGACTGTGGCCTGGCCTATGTTGGCGAGACGGGTCGTGAGTTTCGCGTCCGTTTCAGCGAACACAAGTCCGCCATCAGGACCAAAAAGCTATCAGCCCGGGGGGCGTGGCCAGCAGCATGGCCGGCTAGACGTGCCTGAACAGAGCTCCGGCCGAGCCTGCCTATAATCCGGCTTTCACTATTCCCCAAGACCCAGAACCGGCTCCAGAAGTGTGGACCTGGTGCCTGGACACCTACTGAGGGCTGCTGCAGTTCCGAAACGGACCCAGCCCTGCCCGGCAGCTGTGCGCGACGGTGCCTCCTCACTGCCCCGGGGATCGCTCTGACGGCCTGGGAGACGGGAGGGAGAGGAACGCGCCGAGTGCCGGAATTCCCGTGAAGAGCAGCTGCGGGTGATCGAGGCTCGATCGGGTGCTCGGCCGCCGGCGGGAGATCACACCCCGCCGCCGCCGGACAGCGGGAGGAGGACGGAGGAGATCGCCGACCACCTACTCAAGATGGCGACCGACGTGGCGAGGGAGAGGTAGAGACGGCGAAATCCCCCCACTGGTTCCGGCGTGGTGAAGAGTCGGTGCCTGGGAGCAGAGACGGAGGGCCAGTGAGCTCTGAGCCGAGGTGAGGAGGACCGCGCCTGATCTGGCCCTAGCGTTGGGGTTGGTCTCGGTGGCGGCGCCCGCCTTTACCAAGATGGCGGCCGCGCACTGACGACCCACAGAGAGACGGGCATCGGACTGTGGAGCCCGGCTCCTCCTGCCCTGGAACTTCAGCCTTTTCGGACTGTGCCGACCCCTGGCACTTCTGTGGCACCACCCTGCCTGTATCCGCACCTGGTGATCCGACCCCACGACAGGGAGACTCCTGGGGGAGACGTGCACGTGGTGCAAGCTGAGGAGCACCCCCCTGGTCCCCGCGGAGCGGACAGGGGTGGAGACGGGGCCCCCGCCAGTGGTGCAGCCGGGGTGAACCAGCGACTAGAGCCCGGCCTCGGCGCTCCACGCCGGGACGGGGTGTGTACGCGGGCCCCAGCCCAGAGGTTCTCAGGACCATATTCGGGGGCCGCCCAGGGGCGCTGCGTGGTCGAGGCGCTGCTTCACTCTGCCTCTGTCACCGGTGCAAGACCGAGCCCAGCGATACCTCGGAGGGAGGCTACTTCAGCCCGGGAACCCCTGGCCTCTAGCCAACGCCGCTATGGGTAAGAATGCAACGGCACCCAAGACTAAGGGGCAAGGCCCGATGGACAATTTCGCTGCCCCACGCTCCGCGGTGGAACAACGGCCTGTGCAGTCAGGGGCACGCAATGACACAGACATGCTGCTGGAGGCCATTCAGGCGTCTAGAACGGACATCCAAGCTTCACGAGCGGCCTTGGAAACCAAAATCGGAGAGGTGGGATCTGAGGTTACGCTGCTACGCCAGGACTTTCGTAACTTAACCGACAGGGTCACGGAGACTGAGACAAGGTTGACAGACAATGAGAAGTCGGTGGCTGAGCTAAGGAAGGACATGGCAGAGCTCCAGGCCTCCCATCGCCAACTTTTGTGGAAGGTGGACGATGCCGAGAACAGGTCCAGGCGGAACAACCTGCGCTTCGTGGGCTTTAGAGAAGGGATCGAAGAAAGGAGTATGGCTGCCTTCCTCCTTGACTGGCTCAAACAGACCTTCCCGGCGGCGCGGTTCTCCCCGTGTTTCATCATAGAGAGGGCGCACAGGGCGCTCTTGGCCAAACCACCGGAGGGTGCGAGACCGAGACCAGTAATAGCCCGGTTTCTGAACTTCGCCGATCGAGACCTGATATTGCGAGAGGCCAGGACACTGGGGGAGATCCGCTTTGAAAACGCCACCATAATGATCTTCCCGGACTACAGTCAGGAAGTCTCCAAACAACGCCGCTCCTTTGATGCCGTGAAAGCGAAGCTGAGGTCCCTCAACATCCAGTATATGCTCCTCTTCCCGGCCAAGCTCAAGGTCATTTATCAGGACAAATCCATCTTTTTTGCACACCCAGACGATGCTTGGCAATGGTTGGAGGAGCGGCCTATCCTGAATAGTAGGGAGGCGGCGGGCCGGGCAGAGTTAGACCGGTCACTACGGGACCGTCCGACGTGGGAGAGGCCGAAGCCGCCAAGGAGGAGATTGAAGAGGACACAGCGCAAGGCGCCGCAAACTCCTTACAGGACCACCAACCAGCAGGAAAGGAGGCGAGGCAGGTCGGCGTCACCGGGCTCCGACTCCGTGGCAGGCTCGAGGTTTGGTTGCCTGAGGAACGGAATCCGCTCGGAGGAGGAAGAACCGGAGGAATCGGAGGGCCGCGCATCCGGAGGAGAGGAGGAGAATACTAGGAGTGACTCGCTGCACCCTCTGGCCAAAGAGATCCGACAGCTGGAGCAAGACTCTACAGGTCGTGAGGAACAGATGGACACACAAGACTCACACTCGTGAAAACTGATGCACTGGGTCTGGGAAAGGATGACGGCTCGGCAATGCGGAGCAAGCAAGTTGGCACTCCCCCTAGTACTGTTTTTTTGTGTTTATTAGCACTGGTTGGGGTTGCTTGAGGGTGGGATGTGTGGGAGGGCGACAGGCCTACTCCCGTGGATAGTTGAGACCCGCATGGGGATGCAACTGGAAGGGGAGGGAGGTGGGGTGGGGGGAGCGGGATGGGGCTTTGTTGTCATGTTACCCCATGTTGGGGTTGTTGAGAGAGCTGGGGAGGGTGGGGGGAGGTTCGTTAAAACACAGCAGCAGCAGCATGTTCGGGAAAGAATACCCTTGCCACCGTCCCGGCCCTGGGGCCAAGTGCTGGATAGTCCTCAGGTGAAACAATGGCGAGTACACTAGCTACACCCCACGGTGAAGGCGCCGGGGTTAAGGCGCTGACCTGGAACGTAAACGGACTGGGTTCCAAAATTAAGAGGAGTCTGGTCACTGCATATATTAAACGGGTGGCACCTGACATCGTCTTCCTCCAGGAAACACATTTGAGGGGGAACCGGTGTGCCTTTTTAGCGCGCGGGCAGTACACAGTTCTGGCACACGCGGGTTACACCATGGATTCACGGGGCACGGCAATACTTGTTAGGAAAACCGCACCTTTCACAGTTACACGTACATGGCTAGACCCACAGGGCTCGTTTACCGGGGTACAGGGGACATGGAAACGGCGCAGGTACACTCTACTGTCGGTATATGCTCCACCCAAATTACAAGCACGAACAATGCAGGAGGTCACGGCCATTCTGCTGGACACGTCGGACACGATACAGATTGTGGGAGGGGATTTCAATGACGTGATGGACGTGACACGCGATAGATCTGGGTACCTTCACACAGTGGCTGCAGAGACGGCATTGGCGCGCAGAATGGACACGATCGGGCTTACTGACGTTTGGCGGTGGCTCCATCCTGCCCATGTGGCTTACTCATTCTACTCTGGGGCCCACAAGGTCTTCTCTAGGCTAGATTACATCTTTACCTCTAGGCAGGAGCTTTCAGCGGGAGACGAGGCGGACTATAGGGCAAGGGGTATCTCGGACCATTCTCCGCTGTTCGCACACATAGGTCGGGGAAGGGGGAGGGGCCAGGCACAGTGGCATATGTCGCCATGGGATTTACAGACTCCTGAGATTCTAAGGGGCATAAGAGCGGATATCAAAGTTTTTATGGCCGAAAATGAGGGATCGGTACAGTCCGGAGTGACACTGTGGGAAGCCATGAAAACTGTGTTGAGGGACCGCTTCCAATCCAGGGTAGGGGAGGCCAAACGGAAACGCACGGAAGCCATAGCGAGGGAGGAGGCAAACATCTTGGCCCGAGAGGCAGAATATCACAGAACGAAGGAGGAGGTTGATCTTAGACTACTGCTAGATACACAAAGGCTGTATAGAGAACTGAGCACGGACGAGGCGCGTACGCAGGCGCTGGCCACCCTACATCGCTTGTACGATGTTGGCGACAAATCTGGTAAGCTCATGGCGTGGTTGAGCAGGCGCGAGAGAGCTGCCAGGTGGGTGGATTGGGTTGAGCTCCCTGATAAGGCGCGGGCATCCTCAGACGGCGCCATTGCAGAGGCCTTTGCGGCCTATTACGAAGCCTTCTACAGGGCAAGAGACCTAGGGGACTGCGAGGTGGCGAGATCGTTCCTGGGTGACGTGGACGTTCCGCAGTTGACCCTTGAAGATAGTGAGGCTTTGGAAGCCGCCCTGTCTCTGGATGAAATCGCAGAGGCGATGGCTGCCCTGAAACCGGGGAAGGCTCCGGGACCGAATGGTTTCCCGGCGGAGTTCTTCAAACGAACGGGGGACCTCCTTTCGCGTCACATGAAGTCGCTGTATGAGGGTGCGTTTGCATCCGGAGACCTCCCGCCGGACCTGGCCCTAGCTACCATAATCCCGATCCACAAGGAAGGCAAGCCCCTTGGTGACTGTTCCTCCTACCGCCCAATCTCGTTACTAAATATCGAGACCAAAATCCTGGCCACTATTCTTGCAAGGCGCTTGCGTCAGGTAATTACGGGCCTGATCCACCCGGACCAGTCCGGGTTCCTCCCGGACAGGGCCACCAAACTCAACCTGCGGCGCGCCCACAACTGGCTCCAAGAAGTCTGCGACAGGAGGGAGCCACATTGGTTCCTCTCCTTGGACGCGGAAAAAGCGTTCGATGCGGTCCACTGGCCTTTCCTAATGGGGACCCTTGAGAGGTTTGGGTTTGGGCCAAAGTTCCAGCGCTGGGTGACACTTCTATACTCGAGACCTAGGGCTAGAGTGCGAGTAAACGGGCGACTGTCGAGAGAGTTCGCGATAGAGAGGGGGACGCGACAGGGATGTCCGCTATCCCCACTCCTTTTTACCCTCACGATCGAGATCCTTGCGATCCGCATCCGGCGCAACCGAGCTGTGACTGGCTTCCACTGGGGGGAATCGGCCGCCGACCAGGAGAAGATCTCCCTTTACGCCGATGATGTGCTACTATATGTGACCGATCCGGCCACGACGATACCGGCCTTATTCAGGGAACTGGATGACTTTGGGGCGGTAGCCGGCCATACTATAAACTGGCATAAGTCGGTCCTATACGACCCACAAGGTGCCCCGCGAGGGGAGGAGCTGCCTGAGCTGCTCATTCACACCACGACAGGCTTCCGGTACCTGGGGGTCTTTATCACCCGAGATGTGCAGCGCTCCTATACGGACAATGTCGATAGAATTTTGGTGGCGGCAAAGGCGGAGATGGATAGGTGGCGGTCGCTCCCGCTCACCATTTTGGGAAGGGCTGCCCTGTATAAGATGATCCTACTCCCAAAGTTTTTATACGCCCTGCAAAATGAGTATTATCCCCTCCCGGCTCAGACTCTGCGGAAAGTCCATGCCGATCTCCGCTCCTTCTTGTGGCTGGGGAAGCAGGCCCGGGTGGCACTCACGACTATGCAGCGCCACCAGTATAGTGGGGGTCTCTCATTGCCTAATTTGGAGGCCTATTACTGGGCGGAACACCTCACCCCGATCAACGATTGGCTACACGCCCCGGCGGACCACCCCACTTATGCACTAGAGAGGTCTAGATGGGGCAATAAGACGGTGCTCCACTTTTTATATGGGGGGAGGGGAGGCCGCCAGCTTCTTCCCGCGACTAGGATCACCCTGACGGCGTGGCGCAGAGCGTCGGTTAGAATGGGTTGGCATGAAAGGCTCACCCGCCAAACCCCCCTATGGGCATGTAGGTGGCTGACTGAACTGAACAAGTTGCGCGGGTTTCAAAGGTGGGATGACATTGGCATCTCCACAGTTGGGGATGTCATAGCAAAGGGGGAGCTTAAAACATTCCAAGCACTACAACAGGAGTTTGGACTCCAGAGAACCCAATACTACAAATACATACAGCTGCGACACGCATGGGGAGCCCAACACATATCTCTCACTGACATTCCCCAGTTTGCACCACTTGAGGGCCGCCTACTGCAAGAGCAGATGCAGAGAGGGGCGGTATCCATGACCTACAAAACATTGACAAATAACATGTTGGGAGATCTACAGGTCCTCAGGGAGAGGTGGGAGGCGGATGTGGGCACGCTAGAGGACCTGGACTGGGATCTTATACTCATGCACCCCCGAGAAGTGGCCATAAAATCGAGGCTTCGTCTCATTCAGTTTAAGGTCCTTCATCGGGCATACTTTGACAGGGTGAGGCTTTTCCGGATGGGGAGGGCTGCCACCACCGCATGTCTACGATGCCAGCACCCAACGGGCGACTTCTTCCACATCATATGGGGATGCACTGTGATACAGGAATATTGGGGCGAGATTTTCAACGAATTGAGTGAGGTACTGGAGGTGGAGTTACCCAGGGACCCCAAATTGGCGCTCTTGGGAATGTCCACGGAGGTGGATATCACGAGATATATGCTCATTTTTCTGCTGCTGGCCCTGGTGGTCGCAAAAAGGGACATTGCAAGACTGTGGGGGGCGCCTGGGAAACCGAATCTCGAGGAATGGAGAAGAGGCCTGGATATGTATATGGCAGCTGAACGTGTTACGTATAAAGCTAGGGGGTGCCCCCGAATATTTAGAAAAATATGGGCCAAGTGGAGGCACTACCATGGACTGGAGTAGGAGGGTGGGACCGGGAGGGGGTAGTGGGCGGGTGGTAGGATGAAGCACAGTCAGGGTGTGTAGGTTGCTGATCCCGGCATATGTGCACTAGAAGGCTAAGGGCCATGGGGAGTGTTTATACTCATTGCCACACAACTTCGAGGACCGAGAGAGCCATGAGGGGCGGGGGGGGGGGGAGAGAGTGGGTGGAAGGGTTCATGCTGCTGGGGGGGGGGGGAAGTTGGGTGGGGGGGGCTTCGAGGTGAGGTCCCTCAGTTACTGCCTTTACTTATAGTTGATGGGGGGGGGGGGGGGGAGTTCGGGGTGAAAATGAAGAATAATAAGTTCGTCAGGATGAATGCAATGTAACTGTCTATTTCAAAAGTTGCGTAACGGCGGGTAGAGCGGAATGTTGACGCTCCCCCGCGATGTCTTGTTCATGGTACTAATGATTCACCTGATGCAACAATAAAAAGAATTTAAAAAAAAAAAAAAAAAAGCTATCAGCCCCGTTAGTCCAACATTGCATTGATAAGTCCCATAAGGAGGATGAGATCAAATGGTCTATCCTCGAAAAGGTTACACCAAAAATGGGACAATCGAGTGAAACTACGCGTAAAAAACGTGAAACCTTTTGGATTTACCTTTTGGACAGTGTGAAGCGAGGACTTAACGAAGAACTATCTTGGTATGTGACCAAGTAAAATATTACCTCCTTGACTCAGCAACCCTTAGCATGTGCCACCTCAGTAATCTGATATGAAATCCTCAGAAAATTCATCTCTTATTGCTCCCTACCATTGGGAAGCTTTAGTGTAGTTCCGGTTTAGTATTTTTTGTGCTACATAAGAATCTTGTCTTTTCCCCTAATATATTTGACTATCTATTAATTCACTTAAACGCCTTTTGCATCTGATGCAAATATATATACACTCCTGTTGTTTTCACAACGGAACAGATATATATATTTCTTTCATCGATGGTTTAGTTGTAACATACGCTTCTCCTTAATTCTATTTTCGTCTGGTTTACCTCGCACATTCCGGCACTAGGTAGATGGACCCTACGCTGCTGTTCATGTTCCTGTTGAGAGACTCCCCCTATTTGTCACGCACCACTGCGTTGAAATTAAGTCTCCGTAATACGGGGAAGTCCATCACGTTTTGATATTTGGCATTACAGAAATAGGCAATCGTACTGTCGGAACTATAGACAAACACTGAACTATTGAAGTTGCATTTCATCGCAACTTGCCTGGAATATGCACTTCCTTTTTTACATTATATGTAAATATGAAAGTACTTAGGCTGCACACGATTTTAAGCTGAACAGATATCCCTGTTGGATGGTTCAGTGTTAATACATGCCCTTTTCTACTCCATACTTACATCTAAATCAGTCCTTATTGCTCGATACTAGCAAGATGTACGCCACTCCGCAGTCCTATGTTTATGTTTATGCAAGGAGACTTCCGCAATCTGACGTGCGTCTCCCGCGGGATTTGAACACTTTTGAGGGTGTATAAGACATGGCGGGCCCCAGCGTCCTTTTACTGAGGGTCGCAGCAACGGAGAGGGATTACGGCGCACCACTTCGGACCTTAAGGTAGGCAAATGAGATACCGATCCTTGCCGGAGGACTCTGCAATAATCGCTTCTGCCTTCTCGAGTTATAGGACAGGGCTTTTCCAGCTGCCAGCGCGTTTGATAAAGCTTAACGAGTTATTCTATTACCGCGATTTTCCTTGCAAATTTGATTTCCATTTCAATAAATCTTACGATACTAGAAGTCCGTAGTTATTATTTTCGACCCTTTAAGGAGTAGTCTGCAATAATCGCTTCTTCCATCCCGAGTTACAGTATAGGGCTCTCCTAGCTGCCAGCGCGTGTGGTCAAGCCTAATGAGTTATCTTAATACCGAGACTCTCGTTGCCAATTGGATTCCCATTCCAATGCATCTGGCAATATTAAAAGTCCGTAGTCACCACTCTCTATCTAGATTTGGACTCTTGCACGGTTTCAATATGTGTCTCTTGTTTAGATTAGTATGTAGCTATCAACGCGCATTACTCCCTAGCAGACCTTTGTTTAAATGTCAAAAGCTCGTAACGCTCGCTTATTTCTTCTTTCTCAGGGTCGCAGGTGCTTAATATTGCAATTTACTCACGGAATGTATCTTCACTGCCTATAGAAGTAAGCCCACATTCTTTTTATGGCTTTATCGTTTTTGTCATCGTCATCTTGGATACTCATATTATGTGTACTGCTTCAGTCTTAACAGGACTCTTCGTTATTTCTTTATCTTTTTATAGACTAGGAAGCAACAGAACTTAGTCCCCTCGCCGTCTGCACCAATCAATTTGAGACCCTCTACTTGTAAACACGATATAAAGGTGCATTTTGTGAAGTTTTATCAAATACGGACACCCTGCGACCACTTCGGTATGTTACCCATAGTGTTAAATAAGGATGGGTGTGTCAGTAAGCATACACATTATATGTCATGCTTTTCTTATTATTTTTATATCAATTATGACATTGTGGCATTGAACATTTTCTCTGTAGCCATCAATACGGAACAAAGCGACTACCAAATTCATTAGATGAAGTTCTGAGTTTCAAATGCCTTTTCGTTCTCATCGTGAGTGGCGCTATTGGTAAGCCTTCCAAATCTGGGGAAACACAAGAGTTTCAGCTAGTCCCTTCACGATATCTCATTTGACAGCCTCCCTTAATTCCCTTGTAGATGCTGTTTACCCGATCTGGTCTTTCCTTTGACCTCAATAATTATACTTACAAATGAAAAGTGCTTCCTGTGTTACACTGTAAGTATATAAAACGATAAGGTGTGCTACCGTGAGTTTAAACTCCTTTTATAAGGTTAGGTTTCAATGTAAACAGTAAATTTGTGTTTCTTTTTTAATCTGTTGTTCAAAATCTGACCGCTAATATGCCCTGAGAGTGAATAGGCATTTATTGTCAAAAATGTTTTTCTCTCTCTGTGATGGATTTAGCTAAACTATGTCCCTATCCTCGCCAATTAAATATAGGATCTTACTATAGTCACGTTGATGAGCCCCCACAGTTTAACTCAACAGTGAATGTTTAATGTCTCTTTCATAAATTTTCACTTGAGGATGTTTTAGTGACAGATTTATCTTCCCTTTTAGGTTATTCTTCTTTGTTTGATCCCCTGGTTCTGCACAAAATGATGAACAAGGTCCTGATGAAGGTGGCTTGAACCACCGAAACGCGCGTAGACCTGCTACAAGGGCCGATACTTCTATTCTGGAGCCCTTGAACAATAATAGCTTTGTGATCTAGCTAATTGTAACCCAGTTCCTTCTTCCATCAATGCATGAGGTTTGACTGTAGTATGATTGGTAGCACGTGAGCAAGTTGTTTTGTATGATTGTCACCATGGGGTATATATTTTTTTGTTGCTTATTCTTATGATTCTATTGTGTTCTTCATGAATTTGTGTAATCAACAGATGTGTTTTCTATAGAATTGTCTGATTTATAACAATATTTATATGAATTTATATTTATAAAAAAGAGAAAAAAATAAATACAATTTTTGAATGATTCCTGTTCAGAACAAACTTTTTTCTGTCACTGTTTTTGATATTTATTGATGCATATACATAATTGAAGTATACGGCCATTGTAGGAACTTCTCTCATCCCTTGTTTATTTTTCTTCCCCTCTGTTACTTGGCCACATTTGCTTATTTGAGGGGGTCCCATTGTACATGTTGCCTTCATTCGCGGTTTTTCAACCGTGGGATTTTCGCTTGAAAGTTTTGTGAATCACTGTTCTTTTTTTATGAATTATTTCACTGCTGTGGTTTTCTTGGGGTGTTCTCACGTGACTAGAGTATTTAGCCGAAAAAGTCCTTTTTGGCTATAGAAGCGATACACTCCCTGGGATATATCTGCTTTTCTGATGCAAAGAAGCTTAGTGTCTTTTTTCAATTTCGCACTGTTAGTGTCTCCTCCTCCACATGGACACTTTCCAGACGTTTGGTTTTACAGACGATGACTTCAATACCCTAATGGGGAAACTAGCAGGTGACAGTGGCCCCACCCCTCCTCAACAACTAGGTAATAGTGAATGGCAGAATCTTTTGAATATGCGTAAAAGACTTAAACGCATAGAATCTCACGCCTTCTATATGTTTGAATATTTAAAAGCAGGCGTCATTCCCACAGGCCTAAGAGTACGTAATGCCCCTGCACTCTTCGTTGACATCAGAAAGTTCCTGGAGCGGTGGTCACTCATTTCTAACCGCTGCTCCAGGGACTGGATGATGTTAATCATTGAAACTGCTAAAGATGTAGCTTCTACACTCTTGCAGGAAATAAGCGATCTCGAGGAAAAACTGAGTACATCAACAGCTGTAGAAGATGGAAAGACCTGCCTTGAAAAAATTAGAACAGAGATGAAGGATTTTGAAACTTACCTCACAAATAAAAAAATGGATAAACTAAAAAAAGATGTGAGGTGGTTTACTAAAGAGAAGATCTATCCTTACCTTACCCCTAGCTACTATCAGGAGGTACCACAAGGCAATCAGAATCCCAACTTTAATGGCTACCAAGGGAGGAAATATACTAACTTCTCTGACACAGGCTCTTCGGGCTCAGATGGAGACAATTATCAAGATATGAATTTTGGCCAATCGAATCCTGGCCCTTTCAGGGGGAGACCTAATCAACGCCCATTTAATGGGAGGGTTTTTTTACACCGGGGCCAATACAGAGGGAGGAACGTCCGCTGGCAAGACCAAGCGACTCATGCCCAAATGAACCCTCAACCTCCACAACAATACGTAAGAACTCGCAACCAACAGTATTGGTGGTAGAAAACGTAGAGGAGTTTATAGCTACCAATGACTTACCTGTCTATAATCTTTCCTCAACAAATTTTAAATCCGAGGATATAAAAGTACTCAGTAGGGGTTTGTCTTTTGTTCCGAGTATCCACCTCAATAAATTCAAATTACACGAAGATTTGTTTGCTTTCTTTCGCAAGGTCAGGCTAAATAAATTCTTTAATGATCGTCCACCTTGTGAGGAAGCGAATAACCTATCGGGCTGTAAACCGGCATCGACCTTTACACCGACCTTGGATATGGTAGGCACAGAGGTACGCATTTTTGAACAGAGTGTTCTTCAAGATATCGCGAGGGTTATCAAAAACACCTATACCCCTCAATCAAATCTCTCTCACTCAGAAATAACCGCCCTGAATGAATTGAAAACCAACCCCTCCATAGTCATCAAGCCTTGTGACAAAGGCGGGGGCATTACCGTATTTGATAGAGTAAATTACGATGATAAAATGTTGGAAATGCTAGCTGTGACAGAACATTATAGGCCTGCCCAGCGAAAGGAATTGGACCGCCTGCAAAAACATATTCAAGAAATAACTCAGGTGGCCTTCGCAGATGGTTATATCTGCGAAGATGAGTATGTCTTCCTTAACAAAACTACTCCCACTACCTCTGTCTTGTATGGTCTCCCAAAGACACACAAATCAGAAATTAATCCACCAATGCGACCCATAATTTCGACCATTGGCTCCTGTACTGAGCCATTGTCAAAATATGTGGACAGATTTTTATGCCCACTAACTCAGAAATATGCCTCTTATATCCGTGACACCGGGGATATAATCAACAAAATAGAGGGCCTGCCATTTAATCCTGACACAGACATACTGGTGACGCTCGACATTGAGGCGTTATACACCAACATTCCTCAGTGTCGAGCGTTACAGGCGGTGTCTACCCTCCTCAGGAGATATCCGTCTGATCGCCCTGATGTCTTCATCCTCCAATGCTTGGAGATTGTGCTGATGAACAACTTTTTTGAGTACAATGGGAAGATTTTTAAGCAAATTAAGGGGACATCAATGGGGGCTTCATGTGCCCCGAGTGTGGCTAACACATTCATGGGAGAATGGGAGCTTAAAAACATTTACAACGAACTGGCCCCATTTTTTGAGAACATTTCTGTTTGGAAGCGTTTTATTGATGATATTTTTTTATTTGGAAAGGATCGAAAGAAGAACTACAGGCGTTTTACCTTTGGCTCAATGCAAGTGATACCAACCTGAGGTTCACTATGAACCTGAGCATTCAAAAAGTAGACTTTCTAGACATCAGCATTGCAGGTACCAACGGACATCTAACAGTCAGTCTGTTTAGGAAAAGTACTGCCAAAAATACAATCTTGGAATTTGGCAGTTACCACCCGAATTGCCAAAGGGAATCCTTACCCTTCGGCGAATTTTTACGAATTCGCCGCAATTGTACGGATATTGGCTCATTCCACCAACATGGAGATGCACTCAAAGAAAGACTACTTAGAAGAGGGTACCCACATCGCCTTGTGCGACAAGCCTACAAAAGGGCCAAATATTATGATAGATCTGCACTCTTACAAGGTAAAACACGGACCAAACACGATCGAATCACATGTGTGATCAACCATTCCACTCTGAACCATAAGTTCCGGAATATTATCAATAAAAATTGGAGAATTTTGAATACGGATGAGAGCGTCCCTCCGCTTCCTCTCCCCATGCTGGCGTACAGGAGGAATAGAAACTTGAGGGACATGTTGGTCCACGCCAGACCTCCCACTAGAAATTCTCAATCCAATAACCAGCTCTCTATCACTGGACTTCCTGCAGTAGTGGGCAATCACAGGTGTGGCTCCTGCCACGCTTGTGAGTCAGCTATCATATCTGACACGGTTACTTACAATGAAAAAAAGATTAAACTACGTTTCCTTACAAACTGTCGTAGTAGTAACATCGTGTATATCCTATTCTGTGACTGTGGCCTGGCCTATGTTGGCGAGACGGGTCGTGAGTTTCGCGTCCGTTTCAGCGAACACAAGTCCGCCATCAGGACCAAAAAGCTATCAGCCCCGTTAGTCCAACATTGCATTGATAAGTCCCATAAGGATAATGAGATCAAATGGTCTATCCTCGAAAAGGTTACACCAAAAATGGGACAATCGAGTGAAACTACGCGTAAAAAACGTGAAACCTTTGGGATTTACCTTTTGGACAGTGTGAAGCGAGGACTTAACGAAGAACTATCTTGGTATGTGACCAAGTAAAATATTACCTCCTTGACTCAGCAACCCTTAGCATGTGCCACCTCAGTAATCTGATATGAAATCCTCAGAAAATTCATCTCTTATTGCTCCCTACCATTGGGAAGCTTTAGTGTAGTTCCGGTTTAGTATTTTTTGTGCTACATAAGAATCTTGTCTTTTCCCCTAATATATTTGACTATCTATTAATTCACTTAAACGCCTTTTGCATCTGATGCAAATATATATTCACTCCTGTTGTTTTCACAACGGAACAGATATATATATTTCTTTCATCGATGGTTTAGTTGTAACATACGCTTCTCCTTAATTCTATTTTCGGCTGGTTTACCTCGCACATTCCGGCACTAGGTAGATGGACCCTACGCTGCTGTTCATGTTCCTGTTGAGAGACTCCCCCTATTTGTCACGCACCACTGCATTGAAATTAAGTCTCCGTAATACGGGGAAGTCCATCACGTTTTGATATTTGCCATTACAGAAATAGGCAATCGTACTGTCGGAACTATAGACAAACACTGAACTATTGAAGTTGCATTTCATCGCAACTTGCCTGGAATATGCACTTCCTTTTTTACATTATATGTAAATATGAAAGTACTTAGGCTGCACACGATTTTAAGCTGAACAGATATCCCTGTTGGATGGTTCAGTGTTAATACATGCCCTTTTCTACTCCATACTTACATCTAAATCAGTCCTTATTGCTCGATACTAGCAAGATGTACGCCACTCCGCAGTCCTATGTTTATGTTTATGCAAGGAGACTTCCGCAATCTGACGTGCGTCTCCCGCGGGATTTGAACACTTTTGAGGGTGTATAAGACATGGCGGGCCCCAGCGTCCTTTTACTGAGGGTCGCAGCAACGGAGAGGGATTACGGCGCACCACTTCGGACCTTAAGGTAGGCAAATGAGATACCGATCCTTGCCGGAGGACTCTGCAATAATCGCTTCTGCCTTCTCGAGTTATAGGACAGGGCTTTTCCAGCTGCCAGCGCGTTTGATAAAGCTTAACGAGTTATTCTATAACCGCGATTTTCCTTGCAAATTTGATTTCCATTTCAATAAATCTTACGATACTAGAAGTCCGTAGTTATTATTTTCGACCCTTTAAGGAGTAGTCTGCAATAATCGCTTCTTCCATCCCGAGTTACAGTATAGGGCTCTCCTAGCTGCCAGCGCGTGTGGTCAAGCCTAACGAGTTATCTTAATACAGAGACTCTCGTTGCCAATTGGATTCCCATTCCAATGCATCTGGCAATATTAAAAGTCCGTAGTCACCACTCTCTATCTAGATTTGGACTCTTGCACGGTTTCAAGATGTGTCTCTTGTTTAGATTAGTATGTAGCTATCAACGCGCATTACTCCCTAGCAGACCTTTGTTTAAATGTCAAAAGCTCGTAACGCTCGCTTATTTCTTCTTTCTCAGAGTCGCAGGTGCTTAATATTGCAATTTACTCACGGAATGTATCTTCACTGCCTATAGAAGTAAGCCCACATTCTTTTTATGGCTTTATCGTTTTTGTCATCGTTATCTTGGATACTCATATTATGTGTACTGCTTCAGTCTTAACAGGACTCTTCGTTATTTCTTTATCTTTTTATAGACTAGGAAGCAACAGAACTTAGTCCCCTCGCCGTCTGCACCAATCAATTTGAGACCCTCTCCTTGTAAACACGATATAAAGGTGCATTTTGTGAAGTTTTATCAAATACGGACACCCTGCGACCACTTCGGTATGTTACCCATAGTGTTAAATAAGGATGGGTGTGTCAGTAAGCATACACATTATATGTCATGCTTTTCTTATTATTTTTATATCAATTATGACATTGTGGGATGGAACTTTTTCTCTGTAGCCATCAATACGGAACAAAGCGACTACCAAATTCATTAGATGAAGTTCTGAGTTTCAAATGCCTTTTCGTTCTCATCGTGAGTGGCGCTATTGGTAAGCCTTCCAAATCTGGGGAAACACAAGAGTTTCAGCTAGTCCCTTCACGATATCTCATTTGACAGCCTCCCTTAATTCCCTTGTAGATGCTGTTTACCCGATCTGGTCTTTCCTTTGACCTCAATAATTATACTTACAAATGAAAAGTGCTTCCTGTGTTACACTGTAAGTATATAAAACGATAAGGTGTGCTACCGTGAGTTTAAACTCCTTTTATAAGGTTAGGTTTCAATGTAAACAGTAAATTTGTGTTTCTTTTTTAATCTGTTGTTCAAAATCTGACCGCTAATATGCCCTGAGAGTGAATAGGCATTTATTGTCAAAAATGTTTTTCTCTCTCTGTGATGGATTTAGCTAAACTATGTCCCTATCCTCGCCAATTAAATATAGGATCTTACTATAGTCACGTTGATGAGCCCCCACAGTTTAACTCAACAGTGAATGTTTAATGTCTCTTTCATAAATTTTCACTTGAGGATGTTTTAGTGACAGATTTATCTTCCCTTTTAGGTTATTCTTCTTTGTTTGATCCCCTGGTTCTGCACAAAATGATGAACAAGGTCCTGATGAAGGTGGCTTGAACCACCGAAACGCGCGTAGACCTGCTACAAGGGCCGATACTTCTATTCTGGAGCCCTTGAACAATAATAGCTTTGTGATCTAGCTAATTGTAACCCAGTTCCTTCTTCCATCAATGCATGAGGTTTGACTGTAGTATGATTGGTAGCACGTGAGCAAGTTGTTTTGTATGATTGTCACCATGGGGTATATATTTTTTTGTTGCTTATTCTTATGATTCTATTGTGTTCTTCATGAATTTGTGTAATCAACAGATGTGTTTTCTATAGAATTGTCTGATTTATAACAATATTTATATGAATTTATATTTATAAAAAAGAGAAAAAAATAAATACAATTTTTGAATGATTCCTGTTCAGAACAAACTTTTTTCTGTCACTGTTTTTGATATTTATTGATGCATATACATAGTTGAAGTATACGGCCATTGTAGGAACTTCTCTCATCCCTTGTTTATTCTGTGAATCGGGCCCTCAAAGACTGAACTTCAGGCCAATTGTTTTTGTATAAAAATATTATTTTAGTTATGTTTTTTTCCTAGAACCAAGCAAGCCTGGCACAGGTAAGTGATAAATACTCTGCAGTAAATATACAGTTGTAACACAGTTTGGATTGTAATTTTATATGCACCTTGTTTTGATTTACAGTACCGTTACTGAGAAATCCAATGCTTTGTGAATACATTACATATACTTTCAATGGGCGTTTTAGTAAAATGACCAGTACATTACCTTCAGACAACTTTTCTTACAGTGTAGTATACCTGGATACTACACTGGGACAATTCCTGTAAACAAGTAATTAAAAGCGTTTTTGTTATTTAGTACAGTTGTAAAAGGATTTCTTACATTTTCCAACTCCACACTTAGAAACTTTTCATAGAAAAACAGTCAATGTTATCCTATGGAGGAAAATAGTGTTATCGGTTCAAAGGTAAGTACTTTGTTGTGGAAGTTGGTATTCTGGAGTTAGACTCAGGAGTCCCCCAGGGTCAAGGATGCACTCTTGTTACACCCTCAATGGCACTAGGGCGGCCGGGTGCAGAGTGAGGAGGCACAATCTTATAGGATAGGGGGCATTCGATTGGTGGCTGCTGACGAGCACGCCACTGGGTTGTGGGAGCAAAGCTCCTGGACTTAAGCTCAGGGCAAATGGGTGTTCAGGTCAGCACAAAAGATGCACCTTCAGCGGCACTGGGTTGGCCGGGTGCAGAGTACTGTTTTGGCGACGGGTGCCCTGTAGCTTTCAATGGGGAGTCTCCGGTTTGCAAAAGCACTGCAGGCTCGGGGACGAAGGGCCTCTCGGTGCAACCACCACTTGGAGAGGTAAGTTGGGATGTTGGGGGTTGGTTAGGCACCATCAGTTGGGCCACCCAAGGCTGTCGGGTGCAGGGGTGGCTTTTAGGGTCGGATCTTCTTACCAGCTCCTGGTCGCTGTTGGGAGGACCTTCCGGTTTGAGGCTGGAGGATTGAGGCTTGTCAAGGGTTGCTGGATCTTGGGTAAGGATTTCCAGGGAGACATCCTCTTGGTGTTGGGCCATTCGAACTCAGGCTGTAGGCATTGGGTGCAGAGTGGTGCAAACTTGCGGATACTTGCGGAGCTGGAGTTTGTTGTTTGAACAAATCTGGGGTTCACAGGAGACAGAGTCTTTGGGATTGAAGGCAGGCAGGTCCTCCAAGGGTGCTGGCTGCAGGCACACCTGGATTTCACTGGAGCAGGTTCGAGGAGGGGACAGGCGGTAGGTCTGGGGCCAAGTCAGAGGGCATCCTCCCCTTGTTAGCTTCGGCATGGCTGTTCGTTCCCTCTTCTTCTTCTTTTCTTCTTCTGGTTTCTTGTCTGAGAAAGCAAGGTTCAGGGGTTCCCCTAAATACAGGATTTAGGGGCGTTACAGGTAAGTAAAGGTTTGGATCAATGGTTCCCTTCCTTGGGGTGAGTACACCCCTTATTGTGCCACCCTCCAGTGGGAGGGGGGCATAACCCTTTCGCTGGTTGGCTAGGTCCACCCATCTGTAGAATGATAGGGACTGAGAGGTATGCTTCACCTTGCCTCCCCTACCTGAGAGTGGAGTTGGCATAGATGGGCACACCTCTCCTCCCCGCTGCTCTCCTGCCCAAAGTGGGGGTCAGAACCAGTGGGGACCAATTGCTGAAAGCAGCAAGTGGCCTGGGGAAGCTCACAAAGGTGGCAAGCCTTTGAAGCTTCCCCTTCGTGGACCCTGCCCAACTTGTGGAGGAGGCTTGGCACCTTGTCCCAGGATGTACATTGTTTCAGACCCCCGAGAGCAGCAGCCTCTCAACTCGGGGGTACAGAAACATGACTGGTGGTGGCAGCTGAAAGCAGCCACTCAGCCTGGACACTAGTGGTAGGTCATTTTACAGAGGGCATCTCTAAGAGGCACTCTGTGTGCATTTTTCATTAAATCTCACACTGGCATCAGTGTGGGTTTAATGTGCTGAGAAGTTTGATACCAAACTACACAGTTTTCTGTGTAGCCATTATGGTGCTGTTGAGTTTGTAATGACAATCTCCCAGGACAATATGCTATTAATGTCAGCATTGTACTTACAATGTCTAAGAATAGACTTAGACACTGTGGGGGTACAGGGCTCATGTACCTGTACCTCATCACTGGTATAGTGCACCCAGTTATGACTGATCTATTCCAGGGTAGTGGGTTGTAGGCATGGCACGCAGGGATATGTGCCATGTCCACTCTTCACTTTGTTCTGCACCAAGACACGCAGCCTGCTAAGGCAGTGTGTGAGTGTATAGGAGGGGTGGGCTCTAAGTGCTGCAGTCATTAGAGGTCTTCCCTGGTCACAGTGCCCTGGGTACCTGTGGTACCATTTACCAGGGGCTGACCTGTGGCCAGAGATGCAAATTGGGTACAAATATGGGGAAAGAACACAGACCCTGGGTACCTGATTGACAGGGACCCAGGGCACATCAAGTCAAAGTGCATCAGTAGTCTGGCAAAAAGTGGAGGGGTTACTGCAAAAGAAACCTAGCTTCTCACATCTTCCATCCTGGTTCCACCCTATTTAAAGTACACAGTTCAGTTCTGTCTATTCATGTGAACCTTTATTTAATTTTTACTCCCAGGTCGTATTTTCCACATGACCTAGGGAATAGATGAATTCACCACAGATGAAGAGCCATCAGGCCTTATATAATTGACTCTCCAGTTCCCTCACTGGATGATTGTTGTTTTCAGGTTGCACCTCCCTACTCATTCACCCAGTCCTTATAAAGACTCGTTGTTGAGACTCAGACTGGGCCTTCCCCCCCATGCCGGCTAAAACGTCAATATTTTGCACAGCCTGGATTGAACAGTTGGTCCACACAGGGGCAATTATGATTGAAACAATGACCTCTTTTCAATGGGAATATGATTTTGCTATGTAATAATTGTTACAGACAAGCTATTGTGTAAGAAATATGATATATGTAATGGATCTATTTCCCTTTCCTTACTTTGTTTAAATTACACACACAAGCACTCTTTCTGAGCACCGTGGGCCCGATTCACAAAACTAACTTAAGACAAAATCATAAACTTACTATATTGAATGGATTTTAAGCTTTTGAAAGACTACAATGATACGTGGATTATTTTTTATTTTAAAGTTTGTGCCATGAATACTTAGTCAAACTTCTAGCAACTGACACATTCACGATTGGGGTTATGAGTGATTGCTGTGTGGGTGTCTGTGTGTAGAGCGGGTGGATGACCAGTCGTTCCAAAGGGAATTATTTAAGACTTGACAGTCTTTCACGGAGCCCTGTCCCTTTGGTCTGTGGGGCCCCTCTCATTGCATTTACCTCATAAATGGTAACACCACTACTTGCCTTATTGATATGAGCGCAGCCGCCCTGCCTGAGAACTTCTGAATTCTCTTCATTAGCCCCTTCGGCGCTTATGAAGAGCTCAGCTCGTCATGAGGCACAGTGGAGCTGTGCTCATGATGAGCTCAGCTCGTCATAACTGCAGCGGAACGCCCAAGCAGGGCTAATTCCCCTCCTGTGCGGGCGTTCCATGGGAGTGGGCGGAGTCATGACGAGCTCAGCTCCACTGTGCCTCATGACGAGCTGAGCTTGTCACGAGCACAGCGGTGCTGCGCGCAACCCCCTCGGACCCCCCACACCGCGGGGAATTAGCCCCGCGTGGAAGGGGCTAACCCTCACGGGCTTGGCCATAAAAACAGTTGGTATTTCAAATCCGTATGTCCCACACCACATTTCTGAATCTGCTCCTATTACCCTAGGTCCATTACAGACATCATATGCCTTGTATTCTACTTTCTCCACTAAAGCCTGAAGTTAAGGCAGGAATTCAACCAGCCATTGCTGACCTTATCAAACAAGGATTTAGCAGATGTAATATGCCCTCACTTCTTCTCGAGAAGGCGGGAAAAACTTATGTGTATAAATTTGAGTGGGACCTGCGTGCCCATAATAATATATAAGCCTGGGCATAGATTCACGTGGTACACTTTAAACTTTACATAGTGCACATAGTCTGCATAGCGTAGCTGATTACACTGCATCCTTGTCTGTACTGTGCAAAAAGCTTCCTGTACATAACCAGATATAATAAAATAAGTATTTCTATCTTTATATGCTATAAATGCATATAGTACTTTCACAATAGTGAAACTGAAAATTTAGCAAGCAGTGGAAGATGTGATGATTTTGGGATCCTCCCTAACCTAGGGAGAGTACCAAACAGATGTCTTGAAAACAAAAAAGCACATCTTATTGAACGGTTTAGTTGTGGTCCCATCCTCTTAGGACAAACCCAAACACAGTTATTGGCAAAAAAATTCCCAACCAAAGGCCCTGCAAAGCATTATGGGATGAGATTAGCAGTGGGCAGTGAATATTATATAGTATACAATATCAAAAGAATTCTACAAAGAGCTGCAGTTCAACTGGTGGTAACTAGATGTCCCTCACGAGTCAAATGCAAATGCTTGATAAAAGGGTTTTAATGGTTTTGCATTTGACTCGTGAGGGACATCTAGGTACGACCAGTGGAACTGCAGCTTTGTGTAAGAATAATTTCAATGCTTTGCATTTGACTCGTGAGGGACATCTAGGGACGACCAGTGGAGCTGCAGCTTGATGTAAGAATAATTTCAATGCTTTGCATTTGACTCGTGAGGGACATCTAGTAACAACTAGGTGAACTGCAGCTCTTTGTAGAATTATTTTGATATTGGATACTATAATATTCACTGCCCACTGCTAATCTCGTCCCATAATGCTTTGCAGGGCCTTTGGTTGGGATTGTTTTTTTGCCAATAACTGTGCTTGGGGTGGTCCTAAAATGATGAGATCACCACTGAAGTTCAACAAAATGTGTTTTTTGTTTATGCTCTTTGTTTTCAAGGCATCTGCTTGGTGCTCCCTCTAGGTTAGGGGGGACCTCAAATTCATCAGCTCTCTCATTACCTAATCTTTTCATTGTAAATGTTCATTTTTATGAATTGGTTATATGCAGTAAAGCATGTAAAATTGCTTTTTCAAAGCATCTAAGGATATTGTTCATTTAGATGCTATGATACATAATTAAGCACAGTTTTGGTACTGTACTATCTGCAATTTGCAAAGTGCGAATTAACTTTGCATGCTCTGTCAGCGTAGCATAGCTATAAGCCCAGGATTAATAATATACTTATCTCTAGTTTCCATCTTAATCTTATCTCTGCTATCATCTTTTCCCATATGCCTGTAATGCCTAATGATTTACAGTAAGTAAGCGCTGTGTTCTGACTTCTTTTCCACACCAATCCCCGAAGACGGTCAGTTTTTCTTTGCGTTCATATTCCAAGTATTGCAAGGCTTTAAGGAGCTTCCATCAATTTGTTCACAAACCCCAAAGAAAGCATTGAATAGCTGACCTGGTGACTTTACTTTAATTTAGTAAATTGATGATTTTTTGCTTCCCTCTGAGACTGTGTCCAGCGTCTCCCAAACTGTGGTTCGGGAAAGAGTGAGCAATGCATATATCTATTCCTTTAACTTGTAACATTTGCTAGTGCTTCATAGACTGAGGTTACATGTCAGGCTATGTCTTCTGACAAAATGCTGCAGTATTGGTATTAACTTTTCTTTCTTTGACTGCAAAATGCAACGTGAGAGAAGTTTTTAAAGTGAATTATGTGACAATCTTGCTGAAGCGCCAGGATACCCGTAGGGTGACAGCATGCGCTATATAAGTATTAAAATCAATCAATCAATCATCAAGTACAGGGATTGTGGAAGGAAAGGCTGTTGTTTTTTTTGCAACACACAACAAAATGTTAATGACTGTAAATAGACTGTATGTATTCAGGAGTTACGAAGGCAAAAATGAAGCACCTTTATTAAATCTGAAGTGTGCTGAAAACAGGTTTTATTATGATCAAAACAAATATAGAAAATTGGTGATATACAAATGATAATATTCATAGAAACCCGTTTACCACACATTGTCATTTGTGTGCTATCTAGTTTTATCAGTAAAGTGTATGTCTATGCACAGGTAGTTGACAGTTCAATAGAAAAAGTGCTGTCTGTAAATGGCAATATGCTACCACACGACACTTTCGTTAAATTAAAAAAATTGCCCGCTCTCAGGTCCATTAAAGGTCGGTGGGTTGCGAAAGTTTGTTGTTTTAAAAAGTAGGTCATGGATCTAAACGTTTGGAACCATTGCTCTAGAACACTACAGAGCTGTCTCCCTCCACCTCCTCACTGAATTGACTAAGAAAGGGTGCAAGGCTTTAAAGAGGAAACTTGAATTTTGCCTTCTCTGTGTTCTTTATCTTGGTTATGAGATCTCTGCCAGAAAGCACCACTTATCAACAGAATGGATGAACTTTCTTGAGTATTGTAGGCAATAGATCCTTGGGTAGACTGTTATCCCAAAGCCCCTAAAAAAATATAATAAAAGGACATTCCTGAACTTTTGCAGTGGTATAGAGAAACCAAATTTGCCTTTGTAAATAATAAAAAACCAACAGTTGATGGACAGAATGCAGAACAATGTCATACATTCACCCCAGTACAGAGATCTGGGCCTAAATCCATCGTTTTCTTGCACTCCACACCACCCCAGTGGATGCTTGATTCCAGTCCAGGGAAGACATGGCTTGGCAGTTCGGGCTGGAATGTTACCATGAGGCACAGGGTCAAGGCTGATTTGCATATGGCCATGTCTGAACTGGGGTGGTGTGGAGTGCACTGGCGTGAATGTATGACATTGTTCTGCATTCTGTCCATCAACTGTTGGTTTTGCATTTGTCACCCCGAGTGGGACGGGTATGCTCAGACCTGAGTCCCGTGCTCTCCACACCACTGGAGTCAAGCTATCCTGGCTGATGACGGCTGATAGGCCGAAACCGGTCCTAGGATGCTTGATTCCGGTCCAGGGAAGACATGGCTTGGCAGTTCGGGCTGGACTGATCCCATGAGGCACAGGGTCAAGGCTGATTTGCATATGGCCATGTCTGAACTGGGGTGGTGTGGAGTGCAAAAAAATGATGGATTTAGGCCCAGATCTCTGTACTGGGGTGAATGTATGACATTGTTCTGCATTCTGTCCATCAACTGTTGGTTTTGCATTTGTCACCCCGAGTGGGACGGGTATGCTCAGACGTGAGTCCCGTGCTCTCCACACCACTGGAGTCAAGCTATCCTGGCTGATGATGGCTGATTGCCAGAAACTGGTCTAGGATGCTTGATTCCGGTTCAGGGGAGATGGCTTGGCAGTTCGGGCTGGACTGTTCCCATGAGGCACAGGGTCAAGGCTGATTTGCACATGGCCATGTCTGAACTGGGGTGGTATGGAATGCAAAAAAACGATGGATTTATGCCCAGATCTCTGTACTGGGGTGAATGTATGACATTGTTCTGCATTCTGTCCATCAACTGTTGGTTTTGCATTTGTCACCCCGAGTGGGACAGATATGCTCAGACATGAGTCCCGTGCTCTCCACACCAATGGAGTCAAGCTATCCTGGCTGATGACGGCTGATAGCCAGAAACCGGTCCTAGGATGCTTGATTCCGGTCCAGGGAAGACATGGCTTGGCAGTTCGGGCTGGACTGTTCCCATGAGGCACAGGGTCAAGGCTGATTTGCATATGGCCATGTCTGAACTGGGGTGGTATGGAATGCAAAAAAAACTATGGATTTAGGCCCAGATCTCTGTACTGGGGTGAATGTATGACATTGTTCTGCATTCTGTCCATTGACTGTTGGTTTTGCATTTGTCACCCCGAGTAGGACGGATATGCTCAGACATGAGTACCGTGCTCTCCACACCACTGGAATCAAGCTATCCTGGCTGATGACAGCTGATAGCCAGAAACCGGTCCTAGGATGCTTGATTTCGGTCCAGGGAAGATATGGATTGGCAGTTCGGGCTGGCCTGTTTCCCACGAGGCACAGGGTCAAGGCTGATTTGCATATGGCCATCTCTGAACTGGGGTGGTATGGAATGCAAAAAAATGATGGATTTAGTTCCAGATCTCTGTACAGGGGTGAATGTATGACATTGTTCTGCATTCTGTCCATCAACTGTTGGTTTTGCATTTGTCGCCCCGAGTGGGACGGGTATGCTCAGACGTGAGTCCCGTGCTCTCCACACCACTGGAGTCAAGCTATCCTGGCTGATGACGGCTGATTGCCAGAAACTGGTCTAGGATGCTTGATTCCGGTTCAGCGGAGATGGCTTGGCAGTTCGGGCTGGACTGTTCCCATGAGGCACAGGGTCAAGGCTGATTTCCATATGGCCGTGTCTGAACTGGGGTGGTATGGAATGCAAAAAAAACGATGGATTTAGGCCCAGATCTCTCTACTGGGGTGAATGTATGACATTGTTCTGCATTCTGTCCATCGACTGTTGGTCTTGCATTTGTCACCCCGAGTAGGACGGATATGCTCAGACATGAGTACAGTGCTCTCCACACCACTGGAGTCAAGCTATCCTGGCTGATGACAGCTGATAGCCAGAAACCGGTCCTAGGATGCTTGATTTCGGTCCAGGGAAGATATGGCTTGGCAGTTCGGGCTGGCCTGTTCCCATGAGACACAGGGTCAAGGCTGATTTGCATATGGCCATCTCTGAACTGGGGTGGTGTGGAGTGCAAAAAAATGATGGATTTAGGCCCAGATCTCTGTACAGGGGTGAATGTATGACATTGTTCTGCATTCTGTCCATCAACTGTTGGTTTTGCATTTGTCGCCCCGAGTGGGACGGGTATGCTCAGACGTGAGTCTTGTGCTCTCCACACCACTTGAGTCAAGCTATCCTGGCTGATGACGGCTGATAGCCAGAAACCGGTCCTCGGATGCTTGATTCCGGTCCAGGAAAGACATGGCTTGGCAGTTCGGGCTGGACTGTTCCCATGAGGCACAGGGTCAAGGCTGATTTGCATATGGCCATGTCTGGGGTGGTGTGGAGTGCAAAAAAACGATGGATTTAGGCCCAGATCTCCGTACTGGGGTGAATGTTTGACATTGTTCTGCATTCTGTCCATCAACTGTTGGTTTTGCATTAATCACCCCGAGTGGGACGGGTATGCTCAGACGTGAGTCCGGTGCTCTCCACAGTTCGGGCTGGACTGTTCCAATGAGGCACAGGATCAGACTGATTTGCATATGGCCATGTCTGAACTGGGGTGGCAGAGTGAGCTAAAGAATGGTGATGGATTAAACCCAGATCAGTTGACTGGGGGTGAGTGTTTGATTTGCTGAAACGCTCCGTCCATCATCCCTTTTTGTATCGCTTTGTTCGCCCTAAGTTGGCAGGGTATGCTCAGACGTGAGTCCCTTGCTCACTTTGCCACTGGATTCAAGATAGCCTGGCTGATGAGGATTATGAATCCGAAACCGGTCCCAGGATGCTTGTTTACGGTCCAGGGAAGACATGGCTTGGCAGTTCGGGCTGGACTGTTCCCATGAGGCACAGGGTCAGACTGATTTGCATATGGCCATGTCTGAACTGTGGTGGCAGAGTGAGCTAAAGAATAGTGATGGATTAAACCCAGATCAGTTGACTGGGGGTGAGTGTTTGATTTGCTCAAACGCTCAGTCCATCATCCCCTTTTGTATCGCTTTGTACAAATAAAGCAAGCTCCTGGCTCCCTTATTATGCAAAGTCATTGATGCTGTAATGTCAAAAACGTGGTGGGTTTGTCCTTGGGGTACTGGTAGATAGAATACTTTTCCTCCTGCTTTAGGTCTTTTATCAGAAGGGCTTCCTCTATGCCTCTGGTATGTTGCTGCTGTTGCCCACCTTGTTGAAGTATCTGAAAATATTGTATTGAGCTGTGATTGTTGCAGTCCGTCACTTTGTTGTTGAGTTGTCCTTACCACCAAGACACAGCACCTTTGCATTGCCAGATCGTACTGATATGAAATTCAACTGTTAATTATCATCTATATCATTATAATCTATTGATCCATACTATGTCCTACATCTCTGATGGCCACCAGTAAAGAGAGGTAACCACATGACTGGCTCAAAACCCTGCATTAATCTTACATAAACACCAGTACAAACAGTTAGTGTATTTTGTGGATGGATCACAGCTGATTTGCATATGGCTGGTTTCAAGCTGAGGGAGCATGGTGAGCAAAATAACAATGGGTTTAGATGCTAACTCAAGCAATTGCCAGTGGTTAGGGAAATTGCAAGCATTCCTCCCACAACTTTTTGCGTGTTTGATGTAACGCCCGCAGTGGCAAGGGAATGCCCAGAGTTGGGCCCCTTGCTCCCTGTGTCACTGGAACCAAGATATATCTGGTTGATGGCCCCTTATCAGGGCGAAACTGGTTCTAGGTTGCTTGTGTTCCGGTTCAGTGAGGACCTGGCCTGACAGTTCGGGCTGGACTGTTCCCATGAGGAGCAGGGTCTAGGCTGATTGCATAGGGCTGGGCATTCATCCCATCACGTTTTGTGTATTTAATTAACTATTCTCGGTCAAAACATAACCACATAGAGTAACTGTTGGACTGTTGGACTTTGGGGTGGGTCATATTCCCACTCCAAACCTCACCACATTGGGGAAAATGTTGGACTTTAGGTGCAGGGTGGCTAGGTTTACTATTTCCACTCCAAACATACAAACATTGGATGAAATGCTGCACTTTGGTGGGTGGGTAGTACATTTACTGTTCCTACTCTAACCTTATTCACATTCGGGTTAGTGCTGGACTTTGGGGAGTAGATCAACTATTCCCGCTACAACTGTAACCCACATTTAGGAAAGTGTCGGACTTTGTGGGGGTACAGGAGGGTTAGATTTACTATTCCCATACCAAACTTAACTACACTGGGAAAAGTGCCGGATTTTGAAGGAGCTTACAGTTACTATTTCCACTTCAGATGTAACAACAATGGGATGAGTATTGGATTTTAGGGGTGCAATATTTAACTTTCCCACTGCAAACTTAATCACACTGCATAAAGTGTTGGACATTGGGGCTGGTTACATTTACTATTCTTACTCCAAAATTACCCACACTGGCGTAAGTTTTGGACTTTGGGTGATATGCATTGACTATTTCCACTTCAAACTTAACCACTTTGGGAAAAGTTGTGGGCCCTGGTGGGACTAAGGGGACAGACATTTCGTATTACCCTCCATATGTAACTGAGAACAAAAAAGGGACTCCCTTTTCATTGATGCATTTAGTTTAAGGATCTAAGGGTTGCGTGACCTCCAGAAATAGTGCCTTTTCTCTTGAGGGGTCACTTATAATAACCACTTTTCCCCTCATATTATTGATTTACAATAAAGCAATGTCGTTTTGCATCTTTACAATATCATCCAGTGAAAAGGGAGTCCCTTTTTGTCCTCGGTTCATGTATACCCTGTCCCTTTTCTCTTCAAAAGGTTAACTCTGTTGAGATTTCTTACTCTCCATAAGTAACCACATTAGGGAAAGTGTTTGATATGAGGAGGGGCAGATTTACCGTTCCCACTGCAAACCTAAAGACATCAAAAGAGAAAGCTAGTACAGCACTCCCTTAATACATTTGTACTAGGTCTTGAAGATCACACAAACTATAGACCAAATTATTCTAAGTTCCGTAAACAGTCACGAAATGTTAGTAATGACATAAAGTGATCCAAAATTCCACAAGGACAAGATGAACAGTTCACGATGCTTGAGTGTGTAGTTTTCTTTATTTTCTGTTATTTTGCAAGCTCATATCCAAACTGTGAAAAGCAGCTAACATGTGTTTTATCTGTACACCATTAGTACTCAGACTTTCTCAAGGCTATTAGTTGATTCTTGGATGATACTAGAATCAAATCAAGAGTCAGAAAACAAGCATATCCCATAAGGAAAAGAGTCTCCACAGTGAAAAATACTACGTATCGGGGTAATCCAGTCTGTTGTGCATCGATACAGTACATTAGACTCCTGAGATCAATATAACTTCGTGTAAAAATAGGTCCCCTCTTGATTGTACAATTGAGTAACCCATAGTGGTCCTCTTATTAAAGGTCGAAAGATACGTTGTAGTAGGATAAAACAGCCACAAGGTAGGACCGACCAAATTCCGTCACATCCTAAGATGAAAACAAAGCGACGTTCAAATTCGAGGACCGACCCTGTTACGTTGTGTCCTGAGATAGTAGCAGAACACGTCTGTGTTCACCGTGCGTGATAACGCTGATCGGCACGTGGAGAACACGGATGTGTTCTGCTACTATCTCAGGACACGACATAACAGGGTCGGTCCTCGAATTTGGACATCGCTTTGTTTTAATCTTAGGATATGATGGAATTTAGTCGGTCCTACCTTGTGGCTATTTTATCTTACTACAATGTATCTTTCGACCTTTAATAAGAGGACCACAACGGGTTACTCAATTGTACAATCAAGAGGGGACCTATTTCTACATGAAGTTATATTGATCTCAGGAGTCTAATATACTGTATTGATGCACAACAGACTGGATTACTCCGAGACGTAGTATTTTTTGCTGTGGAGACTCTTTTCCCAGTGGATACGCTTGTTTTCTGACTCTTGATTTGATTCTGGTATCATCCAAGAATCAACTAATAGCCTTGAGAAAGTCTGAGTACTAATTGTGTACAGACGGAACACTTTTTTGGCTGCTTTTCACGGTTTGGATATGAGCTTGTAAAATAACAGATAATAAAGAAACCTACACACTCAAGCATCGTGACCTGTTCATCTTGTCCTTGTGGAATTTTGGATCACTTTATGTCATTGCGAATATTTCGTGACTGTTTACGGAACTTAGAATAATTTTGGTCTATAGTTTGTGTGACCTTCAAGACCTAGTACAAATGTATTAAGGGTGTGCTGTACTAGCTTTCTCTTTTGATGTCTATACCAGCAGGTTGTTTTTCAACTTGTTAATGGCACTTTTTCATAGTAAGTGCCTTTGGCTTGTTTAGCACCCCGCTGTTCATACAGCAACTGTTTACCTAATACGCACTGAATTTTGTTGATTATAGATTTGATCTTCCTAATGTGCAGTTTCTCCCTTTTAGGGAACACTACTACCGTTCTGTTTAATTGCAAACCTAAGGACATTTGAGAAAGTGGTGGACTTTGGGGGAATTTACTGTTCCTGCTCCAAAGAAAAATACATCGGGGAAAGTGTTGGACTTTGGGGTGGGGGTGGTTACATTTACTATTCCCACTGCAAACTAATCATGGAAAGAGGTAAAGTGCTGGACTTTAGGGACCTATATTTACTATTCTCAGTCCAACAATAACCAGATTGGGAAAAACCATGAACCTGGGGGCAAGGGTGGTGTTGCATTTACTAATCCAACTTCAAACGTAACCACATAAGTGAAGTTTTGGACTTTAGGAGATTTGCATTAATGATTCACGCTAAAAATTTAACCACAATAGGGAAAGTATTGGATTTAGGGAGTTCTAGTTGTGGCAGGACACAAGCAATCAGATTGTCCCCACCACTTGTTGGACACCCACAACTTCATTTGTGGGGTACCACAAGGATTATTTCTTAGCACAACCCTCTTCAAAGCCTAGACAATCCCGCTGGCCAGCATTATGTGTTCCCACAACATTTAAGACCTCTCCTATGCTGACGACATACTCTTTCTCTCAAATAAGACTCCACGTACCCAGAACAAGATAACTCTCAGTGTGATTGAAGTTGCTGACTGTATGAACACCAACTGCCTCAAACTGAACAACAACAAATCAGAAGTAATAATATTTGGGATAACACCTCACCATTGGGCTCCGCTTCGTGGCCAGCCACACTAGGACCCACACCCAGTACACTGCACCTCAGGAGCTCCACTGGCTTCCAGTATACAAGAGTGCAGTATTCAAACTCATCACTCACACCTTCAATGCACTACACAACTTTGGCCCAACCTACCTCAATAGTGGCATCACCTTTCTCAAACTATCTAGACACCTCCATTCAGCCAGATTTCTATCTACACACATGCCACGAATGCACAGAACTAGGCCAGCTCCTACATCACCCTTAAAGCATGGAATTCCACAAGAAACTGAAGATCTGGCACTTTGAATTGTCTATCCCGCCTGCCGTAAATGAGTCTAGACTAGGGATGGGGGGAAATTGCAGTTTCTCTGAGTTGCATAAAAACTCTGCGAGATTCCGCAAAGTTCCGTGAGTAGCAGAATTTGGCACTTAGTGCTGCTCACACTGATTTTTAGCCCAAGGAGCTTGTTCCACTGTGTAAAATCAGTGCAAATGGCACCACACAGTTTGCCAGAGAGTGTTGCTTCTCTCTGCCGCTTGAGTAGATTTTCTACTCAAGCAGCAGATTTCTGAATGTGAATGGTTGCATCCTGTCGCGACCACCCACATTGAGAAATCTCACTGGGAAACATTCTAGCGCTCAATTTTTTTGCTAGCGTTTACCATCTTAACGATGGCGAGCTGCGCATGAGAAAAAACTCCACCATGTGGTGGCTAGTGGAGTTCTCTGCAAGCCTTGCGGAGCAAGAGTGGGCAAAACTCCACAAACTCCACTGGTGAAGCAGAGTTTATCACCTACCCCAGTCCATACTCTCGTCTGTCCAGCACCAGGTTACGCTCTGTGTGATAGTGAGCTTTACAAATATACCTTACATAAAATAACTAATCCCACTCAACCTTAACCACATTGGGGAAAGTGTTGGACTTTTGTTGGCGGGGGGCATTCAATTTACAATTTCCACTCCAAACTTAGGGCCTCATTATGATTGCGGTGAATCCGCATACTCCGGACCGGCGGAAGCCACTGTCGGCCCGGAGTATGCGGATTCACCGCCGCAGCCACATAGAACACCCACTGCCAGATTAGGATTGCGGTTGGACCAGCGGCGGACGGCAGGTCCATCCGCCGCTGATCCGCGGGGTGGAGAGGGCTATTTGGTGACGGTGTCTGCAAGACACCGTCAGCCAAATTAGGATTTGCACGGAGACATGCTTTTCCGCGGCGGCTTTTCCACCGTGGAAAAGCATGTGGACTTTGGCTTTTGGGGGCCCGTTGCGGGCCCCCAGGGTGTCGGGGGTGGGGGGTGCACATGGGGGGTACCTATGGTGCCCCCCAACATTTACATGCACAAAGCGGCAGCCACCGCGCGCTGCCTGCCGCTTTGTGCATGTAAATGTAATACATGCATTTTTAACATTGCGGTGGGTGCTGCTTGAAGCAGCACCCGCAGCAATGTTATTAATACAGGATGTGACCGCCACCCTGGCGGTCACATCATAATTTGCACGGAGGGACCGCCGCTGCCCCTGCGGACGGTCCCTCCTACTCTATGGTGGCGGACGGACTCAGGTCCGCCCGCCATCATAATCGGTCCCTTAATCACATTAGGGAAAGTGTAGGACATTGGGGGACTTACATTTACTATTTCCACTTCAAAGTTGACCAGGTTGGGGAAAGCCTTGGACTATGAGCAGTACGGTGGGGGTTACAATTTCTATTGCTGCTTCCAGCGTAACCAAACTGGGGAAAGTCTTGGACTTTGAGGGAGCTAAATTTACTCTTCCCACTCCCACTTAATCACATTGGGTTAAGTCATGGATTTTAAAGTAAAATTCACTATTAAAAATGAAAATGAACCAATTTAGAACATTCTGAAAGATGCATACTTGCATTACATAAAACAACCTAGAAGGTTACATTAAGGTAAATAAATTAGCAATTGAATATAAAATTAGACATTTAAAAAAAAAGTATTCCACAACCAAGCACAACAACAATATAAATAATAATACAATTTAAAAAAATGACATGGTAAAACTTATTACCAGCTCTCTACTTCCAGAATTAAATTTGAAGTGCCACGGACCATCGTTCGATCCGACACCATACCGGCGGCTTGAAGACTCAGCACCAAGACCGAAGGTGAGAGTCAGACGCTATGCGAACTCACGAGCCCCTCCTCCCCCCCCGCCAAAAACTAGAATCCTCAGAGCTAATACACACTCAAACTTGTTCCTTTTAGATATCTCGAGCGCCCAGAGTCGTCATCCAGCCTGGCCCCTCTAAAACCATGTAAGCATGAAAGGAAATGGAGTCTGAATGTGATGCAAAGTGTTCATGACTTTTAAAGTTATTGATGGGTTACAACCATTTTTTTATGACAGAGAGCTGAGTGTCCAGATTACCTACAGTTGTGTTACCGGTTTCTTAGTGATTGAGAGGTAAGGAGTTAGCAATAGGAGGAGTAGGTGTTGTCGTAAAAGCTCTAACAGAATACCAATAAGTTTCCCCCTCTTCTTTTCACAGACCTTGGTCCTGATGAGAACTCATTCACTCATATGAGTTCGAAACGCGTAGACCTCTCAAGCCTTTTTTAAAAAAACCAAGAATTGGAGAATATTTACTTTTGAAAAGCTATGTAAATACAAGATTTAGTTCTAAGGCTTCATTGTAAATCAAACGATTACATTGTAGATATAATTCATATGTTCTTTTTTGTCATTTTGTCTGTTGATATGTAAATAGTGTGGTGCTGTGAGGAGTGTGACTGAGTGTTATCGTACTATATGTTGTTCGTAAAGTTTTGTAAAAGAGTTGTATTCAAAAAAAGTATTTAAAAAAGTATCACTATGTTTGTAAAAATAAGAGTTGTATATTGTATATAAGGTCACAAACTCAGTCTAAAATCATTTTGAAAAAATCTGCGGATATTCTAATAATAAAAATATAATCCCCCCCCCTTTTTTCAAAATAAAAAGAAAAGTCAAACAGACATTTTTTGTCAGGAACATTTGTTTAATAGTCAGGTGTTCTGGTTTAAACATATGAGTGAAAAGATTGACAGCATATGCATTTTCAGTTGTTGTTTGCATTACTTTACTCAGCATTTATAAAGCCACTGAGGGCCACGTAAAGTGGCCTTGTGTGGCTTCATAAATATCATTGTTGAGTTGTGTCACTTTTGCACCACGTTTCATGGTGCAAGAATGACACAACGGGTCTCGTAAATATGCCCCCTTTGGTCGACAATGTAAAGAATGTATTTAGTATTGCATGCTCTAAGTGATCAGACACCATTACAGACTTATATGGCCAATTTAAATAGATTTGAAGACAAATAGATGCTACCATGAGGTGGTCTACTGATTCCCGTTATAGGAAACAGATTCTACTAGTAATACAGTGATATGCAAGTTATTACTGATTAATGTTTTTGTGAATTGTAGGACGGCAATTGGAGATCTGCTTATTGCCAAATATAATATGAATTGATTGTTGGTGTGTTAAAATCCCATTCTACACTGTAACCTTTTGTTTATGAGAAGAGAGTATCTGATTTAAATAATGAAATAAAAAAAAATGTCTTAGACTTCTATGAACTTTCCCAAGAGTCTGACTTCTGTAACACAGCATTCTGCGCATTCCAGGAGTTACCACCTATTGGTGTAAGGAACTAGCGCCTTTCCCTTGTATTAAGTCCTAGTGTCCTGGTATTTGAAGTGTTGTATGTTTTGGTGGAGTTTCACTTCAACTGTTTGTATGTAGTTGTGCTTCTGGGCCTTTCTGTTTTCCAAACACCCCTGTGGTCAAAGTTCTCAGCACAGGTACACTGGCATTATTTAAAAGTGAGAAGAGGAAGACAGATGATGATGTAATGCTCTATTACTTGCCGGCAATGTTCATCCCTTTGAGGTCTGGCATTCCTCATCACAGTCACCTGCCCTCCCTATCCAGATTAGGGTGCCCACAGTCTAGGTGCTTGATATTTCAGGAAGTATAGCAGGGGGAGGCTTTCCTTCTGGATCAAAGAGGGGATGAGTCCTAGAATAGAGATTGAGGACAATGGGGGCTGGCATCTACAAGGGGGGGAGGGGGCGGGTGCGGGTGCATGCATGCAAAAATAGTACTAGAAAATTCGAAAATAAAACTTACCCGAAGATGAACATGACATCCTCTGATTGCAGCCTGGCCAACAGGAAGCTCCCTTGACCAATCCTGGTGCTGCTGTCAAGCAGCATAAAAGAAGCACCCTGATTGGAAGGAGCAGCCTCCATCTGGAGGCCTTCACTTGTTTTAACCCAGCTGTCTCAAAACAGCTGAGTTAGAGCTGTTTAAAGTGCGCATGTGTGGCGGGCCATCGCAAGACAGCCGGCCAAAACGTCATGCGCACCTTAGACAGTGCATTCTCAGCTCTCCCTGCTGATGTTTCTCAGCAGGCCCACCCTATCCTGACACTTTGTTCGGGAATAAGATGGTAATGAATTATCATTCATTTTTCATCTCTTGAGGTAATTTAAGTAGACCGATGTTCCTGTGCTCTAACGGAGGAGCTGCCCCTCATTAAGTATAAGTATTCAAGTTAAACATTTGGTGGTTGATTAGGATGGTGGGGCAATCGCCTCCGCTGGCTTGGCGGTGGTGATCCACCCGCCAATTACTACCTGATTTACCCACGCCATAATATAATGGCGGGGGTATCGCGGTTGACAGAAAGTGTGACTGCCGCTTTTCTGCCGGTCGGCAATCCTTGTGATTGCCGGACATGCAGAGCTGGGGCACAATATGGTGACGGTGCCTAGCAGGCACCGCCATCCATATTAGGATGTATAGTTTTACAGGCCTTTCCATGGCGGTGTTGCTGCCATGGAAAGGCTGGCGGGAATTCGCTTTGGGATTCCGTTGCGGGCCCCCAAGGAGGTGGTGGGGTGGGGGGCTGCACTTGGGGGGTACCATTGCCATGCACAATGTGGCAGGCACCGCATGGTGCCTGCCACATTGTGCATGGCATTTTAACTTTGCAGCGGGTGCTGCTGGCTGCAGCACCCATCGCAATGGTAAAATCCCAGATGCGACCACCGCAATGGTGGTCGCATCATGATTGGGGTGGTGGGACCGCAAGTTTGCCGGCAGGCGGTCCTGTTACCGCTAGGGTGGCTAATCACCCCCTTAGTTAGGGTTACGATACATAAATACTGGTGTAAGGACTGTAGTGAAAAAGACTAGGACTCAGAGTAATGTAGAGTGCTGGTAAGTAAGGCATTAATCTACACAGCTATATTACCACCTTCATATGAGTTCACTGTCAGGATAGTCAGTTTAAACATCCGGCTCTATCTAAACAAGCATCATTATGTCTCCGGTAGGCGTTTTTTTGTGGAAATATTGACTTCTGATTTAGAAACAACCAAAAGACCCGCTTGGAATTTACGAAATAGATTTAGGTTCTTTCTGAAGCAGTTAGAGTTAATTTATCGTTGGTGTGGGAGGGTGAAGGTTTCATACACACTGACAAACTCATTAGGAGTGGACCATCATCATGAGTGGACCATCATTATGAATGGACCTGCCTACAGTAGCAAGCAAGCATCCACTAGAAAAGGAATCACATTAAAATAAGGAGGCTTTCAGCACTTTCCTAAATTGACAATATTTTGTTCATATATGAATATGCAAAGGAAGTCTTTTCCAATAAAATGGAGCCAGATAGGAAAATGCTCTACCACCACATCTAGCCAAGCAGATATGGGGTATGCTCAATAGGGCTTTGTCCTTAGATTTTAAACTTCTAGTGAGTACCTACTGCATGAATTTCTGTTGGCGATAGCTGGGGCCTTTGGCCCTTAAGGCATTATAAGTGAGGCTGCAGAATTAAAAAATGCTTCTGTTCCTTACCTGTAGCCAATGTAGAGATTTCAGCGAAGGGGTTTGTTAGAAATGGGATTTCTGGTTGGCTAAGACTTGCGCCAAAGTCAGGCAGAAACCACCACTCTAGTCAGGCCAAAGGAGTTGCACGCCAAAGATAACCCCTGCTCACCCCCTTGGTAGCTTGGCACGAGCAGTCAGGCATATCCAGGAGGCAATGTGTAAAGCATTTGCGGAACACACACAGCAACAACATACTAGGCACACCACAAAAGAAACTCCACACCATGTTATATAAAAAATAGCCTTTGTATATTCGTAAAACACATTAGAATAGTAATCACACAATATACACTGTGCAAACTGGCACTAGGCAATATTTACAGGGGATTATATACACATGACAGGGCCACTTGGACCACTGTCAGAACCGTCACTTAGTAAAGATAGTAAATGCAGAACATATAATAAGCATAGGACACAACCAGTAATTACTGGCAAACACTGTACCCAGCATTATTCTGTAACATAAATCATATTATGCACAGTATCCCATTTAGGCGTGAAATATATTCTGGGCCAACCTCATAAACCTAAACATTTTAGATCATAATCTCCTAAGCATAACTCACGTTGGAAAATAATCTCACTAGCATGAACCACAGTGGAGAATCACTCAGACATAACCACAGTATGCAAATAACCTCCTACCTACACCATATCTAGAGGCATATATCACAGTATAGAATAACTCACAAAAAGACACAGTATGCACAACCTCATAATCATAAAACCACCTTAGAGGAAACACAGTATGCAGATAACCTCCTAATCATTAAACCACATTAGAGGCATAAATCAGGGTGCGTAAATCATAATACATGCATCACATTTCCTAGCCCTATATACATCACACTAGGGCCTGGCGCCCTATTAACCTAACAGTTCCTTGGCCGGCTGGCCTTCTGAAAGGTGCTCAAATGCCCCATGTCCAAAATGTCAGGGCGCCCAGCTAATGCAGCCGAGTCCATGTGTGCAACTGAGCAGACCTAAACATTGCAGCTGGCACTAAGTGCTGCGCAGCTGTGAAAATATGGGGCAGAGGAGTGCATTTCACTCCTCTCTCTCAAAACCTACCCCCAAAGAACTGTGGCCTAAACGTTGCAGCTGGCACTAAGTGCTGCGCAGCTGTGAAAGTACGGGGCAGAGGAGTGCATCTCACTGCTGTCTCTCAAAACCTGCCCCCAAAGAACTGTGGCCTAAACGTTGCAGCTCACGCTAATTGCCGTGCATCTGTGGACATCACATAAAGGCCTGGCACTCACGGTGCCTTCTGACGAAGACGCAAAGGCGTTGCAGCTGCCCGCACTGGTGCGGTGTACCTGAGGACAAAACAACGTAAAGGGCCTTGGCACATCTGTACCTCTTCTGTCACCCCTCAGGGACTTCTGACAATTAGGCCCTTCTCGCTGTAGCTGTCCGCGCTGGTGCCGCGCAGCTGTGGCAATCGAATGTGGGCATTGGCACCTGTGTTCCCTTGGCGTCCCCACTGTAGCAAAGGATTGCGGGTCAAATGTGGAAGCTGTCCACTGGCAAGCGGGGCAGCTGGAGATCATGTAAAGAGGACCCGGCACCTTCGTGCCCTCAGGGCCCCACTGGGGCAGCATAGACAAATGTGCCCCCAATGCTGGAAAAAATGGCGCGGGCACTACACTTGCCATCTGAGTCCCACTCTGGGACTCTTAGGAAAAAGATATGACCCCCAACGTTGGAGCAACCCCCTAACAGGCGGGTGCCACTCATGACATAGGCAGTGTCACTCCGCCTGGATAGGCATGTCACCCACATCGAGCCCTTCACCCACTGGCTCCTGGGGGGATTCTTGGCGGCGTGCACCAGTTAAGCCCCCACCCCTTGGGAACTCTCTCCTTCCTTGTGGCCTCACTTTTCTCTGGCGGAGCGGGGCTTCCCTCCTCTCATGGAAGCTCACACCGATCGGCTGCCACAACTCTCATCTGCTGCGTGGGGATCTCCCAGCTTACAGGAGCCCCGCCTGGGTACAGACATCTTTTCGGCCGCCTCGCTATACTTCACCCGGACCCTTTGGAACCCAAGACTTTTCTGTAGAGCCCACGAAGCTCAGGACACCTTCCGACTCCTCCCTTGTCGCCGGGGCTCTCCCTCGCTCACAAGAGCACCGTCCAGACTTCGGTGGCCCATACGAGGCCATGCCCACGTCCCAGGCAGGATTGCCTGACTTCCTCTCCGACCGCGTCTCGGGCCACAGCGTTAATTCTTCTATAATGCGGGGTGGGCACCCGCAAAAAGGATAAACACAAAGCGGACAATGAGGGGTAGGCTCCCTCCTAATTCAGAAGATAAAGCGGGGTGGGCTCCTGCCATTTTAAATAAAAGTATGAGTGGGATGGGCACTCGCATCTAAGGCATTACTGGGGGAATCCCTACGCCGGGGGTTTACCTCTCTCTCTCTCTTCTCTCTGCAGCACCGCGCTGCACAGCCCACGCTCTCCTCTCCTCTAACAAAATCAACCTAAAGCACTCTCAAGGAGCTAGAAGCAAGAGTCCTACTTGGAAAAGAGTAAGTCCGTAGGGATCAAGAAAAGCAAAAGGGTCCCAAATAAAAGGTCTTCCAGGTCCAGGGGCAATGCAGGGCCCAGGGAGGCAAGTCCTCATGGCAATTCCTCCTGGGCCCCAGCAGCAGCACGCCCAGCCGGATCAGCACAGCATCCTGAAACTGAACAACTTCATGGGGTCACTGCCCCTTTACTTAAACCACAAAAAGTATTTGTTCTCAACAGTCACTGAACCCAGCCAGAACCAGTTTGGGCTGGTCCTGGAGCACTTTGTTTACAAGGCTGCCTTTCAGGAAGAGAGGGTCTGGTATCAGACGCACAGTGGCAGGTGGAGCCATCATTCACCGTGCCAGGCACAACCCTGCTCAGATCAAAGGGTCACCCCTCCCCACATCTCAACTGCAGATCCTTCTATTTAACCCACGTTTGGCTCAGCCTGCCCTATCCCTCCAAAACCAGACATGCAATACACATCAGGCAGGGTGACACATAGCACACAGAAACGCCAACTTCTAAAAGGGGCATTTCTCACATAGTCAGAATAAATTTGCACACATCATTGCGTAGCATTTATTCTCACAATTTCATACATACCATACTTGACCATACTGCTCCTCTCAAACAGGAATTGCCACTGACACACACTGAGCAGGGAATCCCCAATCCATTCCTATAGGAGGGCGGGCAACTCTCACTAAATGTAACACAGAGCACATGTAGTTTACACTGAACCAAAGGGCTAAAGCGCCCAGAGGCCGAAATCCATTAACACTACACAGAAAATAAGGCTGGTAGAAATGCAAAAAGTTTAGGGGTGTACCTGAAAAAAGGGCCAAGTACAACAGTTTTGAAGGAGTTACGGATAGAAGATTGAGAAGAAGTTTGGCTGCCGTGTTTTGAACAACTTGTAGTTTGGCCTTAGCATCTAATAGGCAGCCAGTAGAGCGTTTCCATAATCTAGCTGACTCACCACTGGGCTTGAACTAATGTTCTTCTGGCAGGAATCGGAAGATAGGGAATGATTATGCGTAATAGACACATATTGTGATAGCACAGACCTGTGGTAACCAAAAGTAAGCTCTTTCATTGAGAGGGCTTGGTTAATTCTTATGCCAGGATGTTTCACGGACAGGACATAACCCAATTGAAGGGGCTACCACTCATCAGACCACAGAACATTATGAATGGGCCATCTTTTTGAGTGGGCCATCTTAATGAGTGGGCCAGTAGAAGGGCTGCTCTTTCCCCGCAATGCTGTATTACCGACGTGGGTGCAGATGCAAAGAAGGCCTTAGGAGTCACACTGAGAGTGCGCCATCTAAAGGGGGGCACACTGTCAGTGTTCCCCCCGGATGACAGGTCTCTGGAGGAGGGGAAAGGTGATCCCATGGAACCACCAGACATTCCCTTTCAGGTGGGTGCAGTCGCTGATTGCACCCGCCTACAAGGGGATCTCTAACCTCTTTCAAAAGTGTAAGTGGGAATTGCGACCAGGGGATTTAAATACTTAGGAATATATGTTACCCCACAAAACACTATATTTATGGAAGAAAACCTAATGAGACCCCTAGCGTAGAGCAGACGTTAAACACTGGAGATCCCTCCCATTGACGCTTCTGCGAAGAGCAGCGCTATTCAAAATGCTGGCACTCCCGAGGTTCCTCTATGCTCTCCAGAATACCCCTTTCCCGGTCCCCCTTTCCTATTTTAAAGCAATTGACGCAGAAATTTCCTCCTTACTATGGGACGGGAAACCAGCCCGGATAGCGCAACATAAACTAGTGCGTAGCTGGTATGATGGGGGAATTGCCTTGCCAAGTGTTAAATTATACTACTCGGCCGCACAACTGAAAATCATAAATCAATGGCTACATGTCCTGCAAGACAACCCGGCATTCAGGTTCAACAGGAATACACTACCCGTAGACCGCTTGATAAAGGCCCTCTACACTAACAAGCGACGACATGCACTCACAGGTCCCACAGCCCACACGATTAAAATCTGGCACACTGCACAAAGAGCGCTGGGTTGGGAGGGAGTGCTCACACTGGCCACCCCACTCTGGGAGACTAGACGCCTGGGCACTCTGGCGAACACTAAAGGATTCCGGCAATGGGACCTCATTGGCATTACGAAAATTGGCGATCTTTGGGTGAGGGTAGAAATCCTTCGATTTGCAACTCTGCAAGAAAAATACGGGATGGCAGAAACTGAACTTTACCGCTATGTCCAAATCCCCTCCAGGGTGCCATCCCCCTAGGCACTAAATTAGCTGACTCCTCACCCCATGAAGACAGACTACTCACAGACTACATGGACAAAAAAGCCATCTTGCAGACCTACCGAAAGCTAGTGAATAATCAACCAGACCCTATGGTAGTCTTGAGAGACAAATGGCAAGCAGTAATAGGAGACATTGAGGACTCAGACTGGATGGACGCACTAGCGTCAGCCAGGGAAGCAGCGATCCTCTCGCAGCTAAAACTTATACAACTTAAAGTGATACATCGCGTATATATCCCTCGCACCACACTCCATAAGCTTGGGCACACACTAGATCCACTCTGCCTCAGGGGGTGTGGGAAAATAGGAACCTTTTTTCATATAATATGGGACTGTCCAAAGATACAAGCCTACTGGGAACAAGTGTTAAGTGAGATCTCGGAGGTGGGTGGGGTGGAGGTCCAGCGAGACCCTGGATGCTGCCTATTAAATATTTGGCAGCCTACTGACCTTAATCTGGGACTACAGAATTGGGCAATGCTTGGGATGACAATGGCCAAGCGAAATATAGCCAGGAACTGGGGCCTACACAGCAGCAGTGGGGGAATGACATGGATGCCGCTATGGTGGCTGAAAGAGCGGTTTACACCCACAGGGGATGCCCCCCAAAATGGTCCAGAATATGGGGGAAGTGGAATGAATCCCGGGGGAATGCCTGTGATCCTCTGCGAACAACATCAACCCCTGAAGATAGTCCATGAATAGAGATGGGGCCTGGTGGTCTGTTTACACTAAAAACTCAACCATAGCGCGGTCGGAGGGACACTGCGGGAATGGTGTCACCTGTTAGGCCATACGACATGTGAATCAAGATAAATTGTCACGTATGCAGTGGAACATGTAATGTGCTACGTAATCACAACTGGAGACGATTAATGTTTATTGATGTATGTGAATCTATGCATATGAAATACCAATAAAAAGTTTATTAATCTAAAAAAAAAAAGCGCAAGTGGGTTGCCACCTCCACTGTGAAAGCTCGTAGCGGCTGTAAAGCAGCCACTCTGTTTTTCACAGGTATGCGCTGTCCCCAGGTAAGCACGAGTTTGCGGCTGCCCAGGGGGCAGTGCAATCATAGTAATATGGCGCATTTTCACTGTTTGCGCCCGGCACACCTTTCGCCCTACACAATCAAAATGTCCAACCTCTAATGTCTTGTCGTACAATCATTCAGGGGAGGAATGAGCAGTAGCCTAAGTGCAAGTCATTTTTGTCCTTGTACAGATTTAGAGTGATGCAATATTATGCAGTTTTACTGCATTGACACATGAATTGCTGTGTATCATTTCTACTGGCTCGGGGTTGTGAAATCCAGTCACAACTTCTCAAACTACAACAATGGAAAGTGAAACCACTTGAACCATCACCTGTCCTACTCACAAATAAACAATCGAGGGCCAGATGTAGGTAGCCCAATACCGGTCGGTAACGGCCCAAAATACCGATTTTCGGCCGTTTACGACCGGCATTGAGCATTTGGGATGTAGGAGAGTGAAAATCGTCCGAATTGGTAAATTTACCAAATCGGTAAAGTTACTGAATCGGTAAACTTTCCAAATCGGAAAATATTCCGATTCAGTAAATTTACCGAATCGCAACGGTTTGCGAATCGGTAAATGTACCGAATCGGTAAATTTACCGAATCGGTAAAATACAGAATCGGTAATTAAGAAGTGGTAAAATTGAATATTGAGATGTAGGTAAGCTCTTAAATACCGAATTAGCTTAAAATTCGGTATTTAAGAGTCGGTATTTACCATGGATTGAAATCAGGTGGTAACAAGGTACAGCCTATAAAAAAGGACCCAAAATGCAATTTCTTGCTCACAATGGCGGCATTCTATGTCATTGCGAGACGGCTACGGCTACAGGAGGAAGGAGAGAGGGAATGGGAGAGACAGGAGCAGGTCTACAGACAGAGGATCACCTTGTTCATGCTCACAGAGGCAGAGATACTCTAGCGCTACAGGTTGGACCCAGACACCATCTTGGACCTCATCAGGGACCTCCAACCACTGTTGGAGCACACTACCCCAAGGGCACACGCTATTCCACCCCACGTGCAGGTGCTGTGCAGCCTACACCTGCTTGCGTCTGGGAGCTACCAGAGTGCGGTTGCTGCGGTAGGTGGGGTGACCCAGAGCAGCCTGTCACGCTTTTTCCACAAATTAATTGATGCCATGTTACAGAGGATGGACCATTATATATATTTCCCTGCAACCCATGCTGAACTGCTCCATACAAAATCTGACTTTTATCAGATGGCGCGTTTCCCCAATATCATTGGCTGCATTGATGGCACACACATTCCCATTTGTCCCCCTGCTGCCACAGAATACATACATAGGAATAGAAAGTCCACCCACACCATCAATGTGCAGGTGATTTGCAATGCCAAGTGTGCCATCACTGACCTTGTGGCAAAATTTCCTGGGAGTACCCACGACTCCTACATATTTCAAAACAGCGGTATATATGCACGGCTGACAGCAGGGGAATTTGGTGAAGGATACCTGCTAGGTAAGACACAGTGTACGACCCCATTAACACCTATTGCAGAAAGATGTACATGTATGCATGTGAGTAATGTACTCCCATTTCCTTTTAGGAGACAGTGCATATGCCCTCCGCTCCTTCATACTCACCCCCTACCTCAACCCCTCAACACCCAGTCAAAGGAGATATAACAGGGCCCACAAGAGCACAAGAAATATTGTGGAGCGTACCTTTGGTATATGGAAGAGCAGGTTCAGGTGCCTGCATAAGAGTGGAGGTGCCCGGCAGTATACCCCCATCACCTGCTGTAAAATCATTGCTGCCTGTGCCATGTTGCACAACCTTGCTGTGAAGAAGGGCACAGAGGTGGAGTTGTCAGACTTTGAGGATCATGACAACAAGGTTGCTGTGCCTGAAACACAACCTGCTGGAGTGTCAACACCAAGTGATGGCAGATGCAGACGTGAGGATATCACACAGAACTATTTCTGAGTAAGTAATGAGACTGAGACATATGTAGAATGCACGAAAATTTGTTTAATTTTGTATAGATCTTGGTATGTTAAAGAACAAAAGTGCACCAGAAAGCATTTCACTGAAATGCTCACAGTGAGTAAACACACACAGACAGGTGTTGTATGCACCCACCGTAGTTTTATATTGTCACTACGCAGGTATCCAAGGCACAAATGTGCAACACAAACTTTTAACTTTCTAAATTGTATGTCCAATGTCACTAGCCCATACTATTAACTGTTCATTTGCGTCCACGCTTAGCACTGCCAGATGTATGTGGCTCACTCTGTTCGCTGGGCGTTTGGCCTGTAGCCTCACCTTGTCGCCTGCTGCTCCTCCTTGTCTCTACAACAAGGGGGCTTGCCATGCTGCTCCTACTTGTGCTCCCTTCACTCTCTGGCACTTCAATAGCAGCAGTTTGTGCTGTTTGAGCATTAATTAGCGCCTCAAGCGCACCGGTCATTCCGGCTATGCCCCTTGTCAGGTGATTGCTGTTTTGAGTCAAGACCTCCTGACTGTTCATGCTACGCCTGCATAGCAGGGATGTGGCTGTGTCCAGGCGGTGAATTGCTCTGTCAGTTCTCTGTGCACGCTGCTTCTCCCTGCGCCTTGATGATATTTCTGTGTCCAGTTTTGTGCACAGTAGCTGCATGGATTGTGTCATGTCATGTATCCCTGTAGCCATGTTCTTGTTAACTTCCAACAGTTTCCTGATGCCCTTTCCAATTTCTTTCATATTGATATTGAGGTTGCGCATTTGTCATTGACAGGACATGATGCCCTTACCCTGCATCCTCTAAATCTTGACCATGGATCCCTCCAGGCCTTGGAACACACTGGACCCCTCCCCACGTGCACCTACACTCCTTCCTTGGACTGTGCGGTGTCTTGTGGTACTAGGGACAGGCTCTGCGCTGGGCTGCAGTGTGGCAGAGATGTCAGCTCCAGGCAAGGTGTGTGGGTCTTCAACCACCATTTCACCGGCAGCTGTCTCCATTTCGATCAGTGGGGGAACGACATGCCGCCTGCTAGGTTGTGCTGCAGGTGTTTCAACATCCAGTGATGCTGGCATATCTGGTGACGACAATAACAGTGGGGACTGTGAAGGTCGTGGGGATGCCTGCAATTCTTCAGTGATTTCAGGGTCTTGGGATGGTGGCTGCCCACTCGGTACACCTGTGTCCTGTGATGCACTGGGACCTGGCTCCTGACTTTCATCCCTCTCGGGTGCCGTGCCTTCTGTCTCCTGTGACTGCCTTCTGGATGTGTGACCTGTGGACATATGAGCGTATATCAGCTAGGCGCAAATGTCTCACAACCACTACAATTAAAACTTTTGAAATTGCACAATTTACATGTTGCCTGCCCTTCATTATGTCTGCAATCATTTGCCTAACTTGGTGGTTACTGTGCTGTATGACATGGTCTTTCATTAACTGACTACATGTACCATGATGCATTGCTACTGTTTGGCGCAGACACACTGGGACTCTGGTAACTTAGCTTCAAGGGGTGAGGGAAGGATGAGGGTGTGAGGGGGATTGCTGTGCATGCATCTTACCTTTTCTACTTGCAGCTTTGGCCGAGCTGTCCACTTCTCCCAGTCCGCAGACGCTTTCAGGTTCCAAGGTTGTGGCCACCATCTCCTCCAGGTCAGTGAGGGGGGGTGCTGTGTTCTTTCCTCTACCTGTTTGCGAGGCCTGTTTCTGGTGGTCTGCTAATTTTTTATTTGTGAGGCTCCTCAGGTCATTAAACCTCTTTTTTAAATCTTCTGTGACTCTGGTGGTCACTCCCACAGCATTGACTTTGTCGAGGATATCAAGCCAAATCTTCCTTTTTGCAGATTCAGCCACAAAAAGTTGTTGTGCACCTTTACCACCTCCTCCACAAGGACCTGGAGCTCCATGCTGCTGAATTTCAGCTTTCTCTTTCTCTCTGTCTGCTCTGTGTCTTTGCTGGTTGCCATGTTTAAGGTTTTAAACTGCACAAACTCTGTCTGCTGCTGCTCCCAGTCTCTTTGCTCCAACTGCCTCTCCAGAACCTTCTAATTAGTTGCAGCTTCCTGTGTAGCCACTTCCTGGTAGGGAGGGGGAGGGTGGTAGCACCTGATTGGCTGTTGTCTTAAGTTTCACTTTTGCTTGTTTTCCGATTCGGAATTTACCGATTCGGTATTTACCGATTCGGTATTTACCGAATCGGTATTTCCCATTCATTCCTATGGGCCTTTTGGCCCATAGGGATGAATGGGAAATACCGATTCGGTAAATTCCGAAAGTCCGATACCGAATTTTACCGATTCGGTAAATTATGCCAAATTTTTCCCTACATCTCATTTACCGATTCTTGAATACCGAATCGGTAAAATTCGGTATTTAAGAATCGGTAAATTACATTTACCTACATTGGGCCCCTAGTGTCATCTAACTTTACTAAGAAACTAATATGTTTTGCACACCAGGTGGTTAAAGCCTGACCTGAAATGGACTCTGCAAAAACAAGGCTGTCAGCACATCAGGCACTAATCACAAGAAGAAATTTGGTATCGTATGTATTCAATTATTAAACTCTACATGCCATGAATTAAAGTTGCAATTCTCACAACTTACCAATCACATAGCATAAAAGATTGCATTCCACACACATGAAAGCAACAAGGTCCATCCTATATATGAACCAAGGCAGAAATGAAAAGGAAGTAAGGGGCATATTATCAAGGGCTGGCGATAAACTTATTGCCTCTGTAGCGTCTGTGTTCGGGCGAAAAGCGGCGATAACTTTATTGCTTTATCAACAAGGACACGCTAGGGCATATTTTACTGACTTAGCGCCTGTTTCCAGCACGCCTAACTTCACATCGCTAATGAGGTGCAAAGTAAGCGTGCCTGACAGAACTCCATGGATAAATATCGCAAAGGCAGCTTTGCGATACTAACTATAATGGCCCGGCCGGCGTAGCGATGGACAAAATCGCACTGACTAGCCTTTATTGGTGGATTTTAATGTCTGCTAAAATCCAGACTTATGTATACATAACATTGGGGGTGGATTATGGTGTTACCACCACAGGATAGTATCAGCAAGGTTATCGGTGTTTATTTTTATTTATTTATTTTTATTTATTTATTTATAGAGCCATGAATCACCCCATAAGGGTATCTCCGCTCTAGGACACAACAATGAAACCAGGAGACTTTGTTAGAAGAACGAGGTTTTCAGTAGTTACCTAAAGGCCAGGTAATCTGTGCACTGCCGTAGGCGAATGGGGAGATCATTCCATAGGCGCGGGCCGAGATGGTAGAAGGCCTTGCCCCTTGTCGAGATTTTCTAATGCGTGGAACAGAAATCAAGGCTTTGTCTCCTGAACGGAGTGGGTTAGGAGGCACATAGTTTATAAATTTCTCATTGAGATAGCTTGGGCCTAATCTGTATACAGCTTTATAGGCCATACAACAGATTTTGAAATGAATCCTTTTTCGTATGGGTAGCCAATGTAACTTCGTGAGCAAGGGAAGTGATGATGTTCTAGGGGGGACATCGGCCAACATGCGAGCCGCTGTATTTTGGACTACCTGTAATCTATTTATGTCCTTTTCATTGGCTGAGATCAACAGCGCATTACAATAGTCTAAGCGGCTTAAAATTAATGCCTGGATCAAGGTTTTTCTAGAAGACAGAGGTAAGAAAGGAAAAACTCTTCTGAGCATGCTTAGGTTTTTCACCACTGATTTAGGGCAAGGGGTGGGGCCCAGTTCCTCTGGCCACCAAGTAGGAGACCATACTAAGGTAGCCTCGCCAAAAAGCATTATCTCGGACTTGGTGGCGTTTAGTTGGAGAAAGTTATTTTTCATCCATTCCGCTATAGATTTCATTCCTTCGCAAAAGATGGCTTGGAAATTAGGGCTGGATTTGTCAAGTGGAAGGAGTAGCTGGGTATTCCGCATAAGATGTGGGAACGAAACCCAGTTTTCTCAACAGTCTTGCCAGGGGAGCAACGTAAACATTGAACAAGGTAGGGCTCAGGCAAGAACCCTGAGGTACTCCCCTGATGACTTTAGAGGTCTTGGAGTGGTAGCTGCCTAGGTTCACGGTCTGAGTTCTATCAGATAGGAAGTTGGTTAGCCATTTCAGAGCTAGTCCTGTGATGCCTATGTTGCTTAGTCTTTTGAGTAAAACTTGGTGAGATATAGTGTTGAATGCTGCGGAAAGGTCAAGCAGCACCAAGAGCACCGCCTGACCCTTATCCAACAGCATCCTGACGTTGTCGGTAACTGCTACTAGGGATGACTCTGTGCTGTATCTGGGGCAAAATCCGGATTGTGAGGGATCTAAACTGTTGGTGGATTCAACGTAGTTGGAGAGATGTATATTGATATGTTTTTCTAGGATTTTGGTGTGAAGGGGAAGTAGTGAAATCGGACGATATTTAGTTACGTCTTCAGTTGAAATTTTAAGATTCTTTTTAATGGGAAGAATCTGAGCAGCTTTCCAGACTTGAGGGAGAGCACCTTCCGCCAGGGATCTGTTAAGAATATTGCAAATGGGGATAGCGAGCTGTGTAGCCAAGGGTGGCAGTTAGTTTAGCAGGAATTAGGTCTAGAGGGGACCCTGACTTGGCGTTTTTTAAGTACACTTCAGTGTCTTCTATCGTAAGTAGTGGGAAATTTCCTAGTGTATCGGTGGTTGGTGGGGTGTGATGGAGCTCAAAATCATATTTAGGTTGGAGATATGTGGAGGAAGTGATTTTGTTATAGATTATATCTATTTTCTCCGTGAAGTGACTAGCAATGCTGTCGCTCAGTGTTTGGGATGGTACAGAAGTCGTGTAGCAGGCTAAAGGATTGGTAAAGGTTTTTAAAATCTGATAGAGGCATTTCTAAGAGTGATGTTGGGCCATTTCCCCCCTATCGCTGGAATTTTCATCGCCAATGCACTAAGATTGTTAATACAGCGCTAGCTTGGCGATCAGTTCCAGCGATAGCTGGCAAAGGGAAAACTCGTGCTAAGTGCGGCCAGCGATAATTATTGCTGCCGCTTGATGATATGCCCCTAAGCTCCTCTTTGTACCCAGAGGTGATCAATGTAGGCGTTTTGGACGATTTGGAATGTAGATGCCTAATGAAGTGAGGCTGTAATGTTTATGTTAGAAGGAGCTTGGAGTTGCTGTCGGGCCTGCCTCCCTGACAGTCGTATACAAAGAAACTGGAATGAAGGAAAGTATTCCTACCTCACCATGTAGTAAGCATCCTTTAAAAAAAAACAATAGGTTCTCTCCACTGATTCATTTGTAAGAAAATAAATAAGTGCAGATGTGCAAAGTATTTCTGGCTCTTTCCAACACTGGCATTATCCCCTTCCACCAGTTGGATGGTGAGCTTTGAATTTGATGGGCTCTAAAATACTTCTTGAAGCACAGAGAGTGGGTGAGTCTGAGAGTCACAATAAGAGTCTCCCCCTTTGAAAATTTTGAAAGAAAGGGTCAAACAGCTTTTTTGAAGCTGCATATCTTTCACATCATTTGCCAGAAATAGGCACTGAAAATATATTTATGTCATATTACAGTAATTCGATAGTGTGCCAACAAAGCCTGGCTGACCCTTCTTTGGACGGTTTCATGTTTGCCTGCTGTAAGGTAATTTTGAGAAAATACACACATTTCTGAGTCTTTTGCAGTACACAGGAGAACTACATATATTTCACAGGCTCACACAGCAGTGCTATCACTCAGGGTAAAGAGACTTTGCTGCTTCGGACAGCAGACTCTTTGCTTACATTAATATTACATATTGGGGAGTTTGACTGCTGTACCAATTGTCACTCAAATATCTGCTTTAAGTATAACATTTTGGAAATGCAGTAATTTTTCCCCCAAACATCAACATATCAATTTAAGAAAATATATGTTTTATTATCACAATTCACTTTAAAGTTTAAAAAAACATAAAGCGACTCCCCCAAAAGCACACTCTCTCACTCTCTCGTGTTGGCTGCAAGCCTTTTGGGTTTATCAATGCATATTTAGTGTTGACATGTTTTTTGTAAAACGTTATTGCTGAGGGAACTGACATAATAAAAAAAGAAAAATGGCTAAAAGCAAATATATGTTTTTAGTTTAAAAACGCACACAGTGCCATACTAGCCCCTGGCACTAACCGGAACTACTTTGAATGCAGATGTGCGCTCGGTGAATGGGCAGAATTCTGTCAATCACAGTGAATTTAGCCAATGCCATAGGTGAACCGACCACAGGCCCATGCTATAAGTTGTAGTGAGTGGAAGATTAATATGAATGACACAATAATAGACCAATGGATAAAGAGGGTTGGCTGAAAGCCCTTTAGTAGGGATTATATACCCTGCATGCGAGTCTCTACACTAGACACTTGCACACCTGCCCACTAACGAAATAACGTCACAGTGTGAGAAAGGGGGCGGAGCCTACTGCCAAAAGCTGTCTAAGGGGCACTCTGCCTCTCACCATCCCGTGCTGCTCTGCAGCACAGGGTTTGGATGGGAGTCTGTTCCAGGGGCTGCTGATACCAGGAGGAGGAGAGGAGGTATGACGTGGGTGGCGGCCGGCAGCTTCAGGTAAGTTCTTTTTTAAAATATATATTTTTACTTACCCCATGCGACCTACCACCCCGTGACCCCTCCCGCATTCCATCCACCCGCCCTACCACCCTTTGTTTGGGGTGGCCGCCACTGGTTTTTATCAGTAATTACAGACATTTCATGAAGAATTGAATCCGATTTATGAATCATGACACACAAGCACAGAAGCCTTAGTAAAACTTTTACTGCAAAAGTGACTCAAAGCCAAGGTCGATTGTGACATTAACTGTGCAACAAAAACCAGAGTTCATTTCCTAGTGGCTCTATAAATATGCATGCTTATTATCTGAGACAATGGCACTGACGTGACTGGCTAGAAATTGATCGGGGAAACGCCAAGAAACCGCTTGGTAAAAGCGCGCTTAATAAGTGTTTTTAAATTCAAATTCAAATTCAAATGGAGAACACACACATATACCTCCATGACTGCCAAGTATACAGGAACAGAAGGCTGGATAAGTCCTAGGAGTTACATGTGTTTACTCATTTGGGAGCCCCTGGCAAGTAATCACGCATCAGGAGTTAGACAAACACATTTTAATGTGGTGGTCTGCATCACTGCATTAAAATGCATTGTCACACATTTTTAGCACTTGATTACCTGCACGAGCTGAGTCTGAATGCAGTGGGAGACACTCTTTTGGGCTTAGTGCCGAATCAGCAACCAACCCTTTCAACAGTAATTAGTTGTGCTGCGCAAAATAAACAGTCCACACAATTTTTTGTTGGAGAAAGTTTGCTGTAGGTTTACTACATACAATAAGTATGCAACTTGGTGGGTTAATTAACGGACGATCTAAGGGCGGGCAGCGGTGACTCACCTACGCTTCCCTGCCCACCTGATGAGCCAAACTGTACCATGGTCAATCCAATCCATGCTACCAATTATGTGGGGGTTATCCCCTTTACATATCATTGACCACCAGTCCATACCTTTTATTCATGCCTTTTTAGGGGCAGAACAAAGCGATACAAAAGATGCTGGACTGTTTCCATGAGGCACAGGGTTAGACTGATTTGCATATGGCCATGTCTGAACTGTGGTGGTGGAGTGAGCTAAAGAATGGTGATGGATTAAACCCAGATCAGTTGACTGGGGGTGAGTGTTTGATTTGCTCAAACGCACTGTCCATCATCCCCTTTTGTATCGCTTTTTAGGGGCAGAGCATAACCAGGAAAGACCCCGGTTGCTCAGGCTTACAACCGCCCAAAGGACTAGTGGGGCGCTGACACTTTCAATCAGGGTCCTACCGTCAAGACTCCTGGAATAATGCACCCTTATAGTGCTCTTGAAAGGGTACCTCTCATACCAATCAGCCTCCGGATCACCCTGTAACTACGCCTGCAACACAAATGAATACATCAATACATTCAATTCACTAGTCCAGCCCTCCCGCCGGATAGGCGGTTGGGAGGGTAACAGCATGTCCAGCGGGGGATAAAGAGGGTGGGGTAGGTATAAATACCTGTCCCCAGCCCACAGCGCACCAGAAATGATGCCAGAAATGATGCCGTAGGGGTGCCAGTCCCGAAGGGGGGGCCTCCCTTGGAAGGGATCCCAGCGACAAGGGACGGGGAGGTGCCTAAAGCGGCACTAAGGGGTCTCCCTCTTCAGGGACCCACTGCATGCGCCACTGGCAGCCGCGGCCAGACGCATTTGCCGCCGTAGGGCTGAGCTCAACTGACTGCATTAGCAACTGCTGAGACCCCGCCAGCCTGACTGTCTGAACTTTCTAAGACTGACTGTAATATGGCTGGCATACAGTACTGTGTACTTATCTGAGAGTTGGTGTGTGATTGTTGCTTTTTTCTGTCAATTTGAACCCCCCAGTCAGTGACCTCTTTCCATTGGTGGCTTGGGATTTGGCCCACTGGCGGCATCTCTCTCTGAGGCTCTCACATGTCCTGTTAGTCCCGGGTAGTGTCAGGTCCTGCGTGGACACACTGTGTGTTGTGGAGGAGCTGTGTCCAGTCGGTGCTTGAGGTGGCAGTTTTAAATTTCCTGCCTGCCTGCCGGGCCCCCAGGCACCCAGGAGTTATTTGTTGTTGTGCCAAGCATCCTGCATTGCCTGTGTTAAATAGGAGGAAGCCACCTGCTAATCTCCTCCTGATCTCGACCTGGGCTGTTGCTGTGCCCTGCCCAGGAAGAGCCCAACTTGTGCCCCGGACTCACAGTGAAAGCAGGAGCACAGGCTGAGGCAGTGCAGTACAGCTCTCTGACTCTGAAGAAGAGACAGGATAGTTACCTCTACGTGAAACTAGCAGTTCCTCTCAAGCTTTCAGAGACTCAGGTAAGTAACAAATTATTTTAATAACCCACTGCTGACATTTAAAATATTTGTTATGAGAATGGGTGGGGTCAGGGGGGCTCTGGGACGGCATAGCGCCATTAGGACCGGACTGGCCATAGCGGGCACTGGGCGTTTCCCTGGTGGGCTGCTAGGGTGTGGGCCGGTTTTGGACCCCTGGGGGGACGTTTTTGTTACGGGGTCGGCTATATCGTCTCCCTGTAACAAAATTGGCCAAAATTGGCCCGTGGAAACTGCTCGGCTGCACTCCCCCTTTCCCCTTTGCCAGGGCCGGTTTCTGTTCCCAGTCCGGCCCTGAATGCCATGCAAATGGGTACACATTTGCTTTGTGAACTGACAAAGACTAGTTCCTCGAGGGGAATGTCTGCAAATTGTCTGGTGCATTGTCCTGAACAGACTGTGCTTAAGCACAGTGCACTTGGAACAAACCAGAACTATTTGCCTGCTATAATTACTGGTGTTGTGTCTCTACTGTGGACGTTAACATCATGCACCTAATGCAGTTGAGAAATCTCGCAAAACAAGGTAGTTCAAGGCGTTTCATTGTGGCAGCAAGAAAGTCCTTATCTGTGCAACAGACTTTATTTTCCTAGCACTGTGAAACTTGGTAAGTCAGAGATAAGGCTGGTGAGTAATGTTCCTGCTGAAGAGAGGTCAGAATTATGTCTACTGGCAGTTCCGACTCCCACCATAATGTAGCGTAGAGGGTTAATATGCCTGCTGCAAAGAAAGTCTGCCAGCATTTAGAGCAGTGCTTAATTTGTAAAACAATAAGTTCCAGGGCCGTCGTCAGAAAGCCACCCCAGTTTGCACAAGACGTTACCACTGTACTTAAACAACTACTAACTATCACACTGGCTTGGGCAGCAGGTATTAGTTGTTTTCAATGTGTATTGAATTCATAAACAACTGTTTTTCTGCTCATCTTTAAATTATACAAAGATCACCACCATGTGGCAGCTGTCATAAGTGCAGGTTCCGGCAACTAAGTGCCAATGCAGGCAATTAACTGCCGGTGCCCAGTGCTGGAAACCATCGACTCAAATTAAGAACTGATTTACAGAACTGTATTTTATATGGATAGCTCCATGGGTTGCTGCTTTTGTGACAGGGATCCCTTTGTTACTTGTGGTTCCGCTGCATCTGGCAGTGAGGTTGAGGTGGAGGGTGCTGATTATTTAGAAATAATGGGTTTAAAAGCACCTGCGGCAGAGTTCTCGTTGCTCAAGAGAGTGAGATTTCTGATATTTGTCTGTTTCCATGCATATCATTGCATGATTTTGTTTGCGAGAAAGTGTCACTAACAGTCATCAAATATCAATCACAAGTTCACTAAAACTATGAAAATGTCACACATAAGCAATCTGAAACCTTGGCAGCAATGTTTACAGGTGGATGAGTGGGTGATGGCTGGAACCTGGCTCGAGCCAGACGAGCGTTTCTGGTTTGGTTCGTGGTCTTGTCGGACCCCCAACCTAAAAATGAGCCAAGTCATGCTGCAAGTGAGCGACTGCACATAGATTGCATCAGAGAGGGAGGGGAGAAAGGTCGGAGAAGAATAAACACTGCATAGTAGATGAAGATAGATATGGAAAAGGAAGAAGGACATAGTTTCGGAGGAGGCTGGGCAGATGGTGATACAGGTGACAGCTGTTTGCTATAGACCACCCCTAGACGTCAATGACCATTGGGCTGAAAGGGCCTAATCCCCCCGTCATCTGCCGTGGTTGGGCTGACTGGGCTGGTGCTGCAGGTTGGTTTACTCAGCAAAGCTTCTGACTGCTCCATCACTACAAACAATAATGTTTAAAGGTACATGTGGCCCGTTTGCTTAACGTGTTACAGGGATTCAGGGAACAGAACAATGCCTGGAACCACAGAACATCAGTATGAAGGGGACTGAGTCACCATACCACCTCAATATCAGCCAGAGTCTGACTAGTATCGTACCTCACTTGCCCTCCTAACCGTTCCAGAGAGACAAGTGATTTGGCACCCCAGAACACAACATTCCCGACCCTCTCAGGGATCGTGGTGATGGGACACACCCTTTCGCTTCCTCACTCATACTTGTCCACAATATGATAAAAAAAGAGAGAAACAAACAAAGTTTACAATGTTTATTTAAACTAATGTGCTCTAAGATGCAATAATTGCACACAATTAATAAACAAATACTTGTCAATAATGTAATGAATATGGTTGATAAACCACATACAATAAAGAGCCCTGTCATGGTATCTGACAGATCTGCCTAAATCCTGCTCACCACTAAAGCTAAGCGGTTATAGATTATAGATCTCTGAGTTCAGTGGTGGACCTGGTACCTTAGCATATATAAGTGGATGTTCTACATCTCAGCTGACGCAGCGCTCTTATCCCAGGACATTCGCTCGGCAAGTCTGCTGTTTTCAAGAACCTATGACCCTTGTTATATGACATGAAATGTGTATTCAAAACAGCAGCTGCATCCTGCTATTATGTCTAGGTGCTACTGTCTGACCACAGAAAATAACAAGGAGAAATTGTGTTTGACCTTGCTTAGGCTGTTCAAAATGAATCCCAGTAAAAGAATAAAATGCAAAAATATGTGCTGGTTCTGTGTGACAATCCAACGTGGCACAAAGCAAGCGTGATATGTAGTAACGTGTGCAAAACCAAAATTGCCAACAACATGCATGATCAGGCTAATATAGATAAAATGACAATGGGCCATGTGAGAAACACACAACACTTTCCCTTTGGTCAGAATAATAGCACGATAAAGCATTAAAAATACAAACATAATTGGAAGATAAACAAAGTCAACGGACAATTCATAAAATTATATTGGGAAAGAAATCATCTAGAAAATGAGTTGTCAATTTTGAAAAAATATTCAAATGACTATGCTGCGGAGAAATCCATGATGCCACTCAAAAGCCTGGGAATCCAAAAAAGAATCAGACCTTGCAGAAGGATTGATTGAAAGCCAAGTTACAAATTCCAAAGAACAGACATAATCCTCGGTCTCATCTGATGCTGAGATAGCCTCCAGGTAGCCTGCATCCATGTTAGTAGAGTCTGTATTCTGTGATCCAAGTGCCAATGCACACATTTTCTTCATTTTCTTCAAGGTAAGTGGCTCAAACCTCGTCTTGTGGAGAAGCTGCAAACCCAAGGGACAGTCCTGAAAATGGGTCTCTAAGGGACTCATTAGCAGTCCAATGTCCACAGCAGCTGGCATTTGCAAAGCCAGGGAAATATCCAGAGCCCATTTGAAGGGGCCCCAGAGACAGTGCATGCAGAGCATGCAGGTAAACCAGGCAGGCCGGCATGTTAATTACCAATCAAGACCAGTTCTTGTAGTAGAAATATTCCAAAATACTGAAGCATGCGCTCATCATAGTGTTGGAGCGGTTTTAGCATCAGTGCTCTTAAAAATGGATCATCCATTGTGAAAAAGCAAAAATAGGATGAGAATGCCACAAATGAGGAATAAAAGCAGGGTAAAATCTCCAAACACAATGGAAAAATTGAATGAATAAAAGGCGGTTTTATTCCAAAGACAGTTTAAAATGAACTGACTACGCTGGCACCAACAACCTTAAAAAAATGTGCGAGACCAATTATGTTATATGAGTTAAAAAAGTGATGCATTAATTCACGGAAATGAAGAGGGAGGTTTGTACTTCATTAGAAGTTCTTAGCCACTAGCAATTTGAAGGTTTTGCAAGCAGATGTGAGGGCTACCTCTTTTTGGTGCAATAATGCTTTGAGTCTGTTTAGCTTGTTAAAATCTGCCTTCAAAGTTGAAATTGATGGCAACAATAAGCTATCCACAATTCCTTGTGTTAGAGGGAATATGACATTGTTGCAACAAGTGACAAACTTGGAAACAGATAAAGCGTAGGGAACTCCAGCTTGCATTCCCCAACAGGCGTGACTGTTAAGCATTAAATAACTCCCATTTAAAAGGACCATAATATTTGGAAGAATTGCGGGAACTGGTATTCCTTTTAAATAACAGACTATGGGCCATATGTAGGTGGCCAAATACTGGTCGGCCGTTACCGACCGGTATTTTGAGTTTCAGATGTAGGTGGTCAAAATATTACCGATTCTGTATATTTACCGAATCGGTAAATTTACTGAATCTGTAAATTACCGAATCGGTAAATTTACAGAATCGGTAATATGGGATGTAGGTGGCACTGGAAACAGTGCCACAGGCCCTTAGGAATTCGTTATTTACCATGAAATATTATTGCATGGTAAATAACGAATTCCTGTGTACATGCACATCTGTGCATGTACACCTGTGCCATGTGACACACAGACATGCCCTTAGGCCCTTCGGGCATGTCTGTGTGCCACATGGCACACACGCCAGAAACAGGGGTGCAACAGGGTGTCAAAGTGACACCCTGTCCCCCTTGGAAAATCGGTAATTTTACCGATTCGGTAATTGCTATTGAATTCTATGGGCCTCAAGGCCCATAGGAATCAATGGCAATCGGTAATTACCGATTCTTACCGATTCGGTAGTTGTTACAGAATAATTACCTACATGGCATTTACCGATTTGTAAATACCGAATCGGTAAAATTCGGTATTTACGATTCGGTAAATGCCATTTACCTACATATGGCCCTATATTCTGTGCTGAAGCAGTAAATGAGCCGTAAATCCTAACATGTTTGCAAACAAGGGAATGTCTGACAGAAGAGTTGTATTTCTCTTCAGCAAGGAAAATGTCCTTCTTGGAATGCTCACAACGATGGGAGAAGGCAAATGACCATCATTCATGAATGAAGTTGACTCTGAGGGGTTCATATCTACCAACAGAAAAATGTTTCATCCAGCCTGTGAATGTCGAAATAGGTAAAGAGATAACGCTGTGTATCAACCACACAGCTGAAAGTCATGTTTGTGACAGAGTACTCCATTCAACAATCTCTAAATCAGGCAGTTAATGTTTAAACAGATAACGCCGTGAATCAACCACACAGCTGGAGGTCATGTTTGTGACAGAGTACCCCATTCAACAATCTCTAAATCAGGCTGTTAATGTTTAAACAAGTATGTCTAAAATATATATTTTTAAGTTTCTATTAGAAGAACACACTTTAGAGCTCAGCTCATAAAACCTGTACCTCTCAAAAAGCATACAGTTTAAATATGGCCTAAAATGACTACCAATTAAATCCATGTATTGCAGCCTTTAAATTTGCTGATTAACCAACTGAACACATGTAAATTTCTTTCACGTAGCAGGCATCCTGGCAAGAGCTCCACATTATAGAAGACCCGTACCCTTCCTTTTTAACAAGCGACACCCTAAGGTCCAAATGATCTGTCATGGATCAGTTTTTTTTTTCAAGTATTGTAACTGTTTGTTACTGTAAAATGTTTACTTCATGGTGTTGTGTCCTCGCTGCCTAATCAGCCCACTTGCAAGGTGCCCATAACCTAGGCCTGGGCACCAATTCGCAACTGTATAGAGAATTTCAGTGTTGAATTTCATTCTACACAATTATAAGAGGTCCAGTGTTCCTGTAGCCTGACGTATTGGGTGCGAGAACAATGAATATGATTTTACCAGCTGGAACATCCAGCAGGTAAAATAACTGTGGGGAAAATCTACATTATAACCAGATCCCTTCCATCAACTCTGCTCCTACCTCAGACAAGGCAAGAGAGAAGCATTACAAGCTCCTGCTGACAGCCAACATTCTCCACTCCTTTCTACATCCCCCTGCCAAACCCCGCCAGGTAAAAGTAGTTCCACACAGTAATTCTGCATTCTGTGGGGTTTAACTTGTAATTATCACATAGTGCTGGTAATTAGTGGTGCAGAGTTTGTATCCTGCAAGTACTGTGAAACTTGTGATTGGGGGCCAAGGTGGGCTACTGTAAAGTGCCTGGGGGTACAGCAACAAGGGCATAAGGCCCAGTTATGACATCCCACAATCTACAAATATATGGTTGGGGTACTGCACCATACTTTAACTTCAACAAAAGGCAGAGAATGCAATATTTTAAAATAATGTAATAGAGTGATGCAGTGATATTATGTTGTTTTGTCATTTAATATCACTTTCTAACTTTTGAGAGGCCCAAAGTGCAACCCTACCAGAAAAATTGTTTTATCTTCTTAATGCTTTGATCCCATTCATATCATCAGGCAAAAATTAAAAATTTTAAAAACATTAAAAATTAGAGGAAACAATATACATTCTGTCATCAGGTTTTAGCAATGATTCCAATTAATACCCCAGCCTTAAAAAATCCTGTCCATTTTTCTGATCCCAATTGCAATTGTAATTACATTTATAAAGCACTTACTACCCCTGACGAGGCGTCAAAGTGTTGCTGTTGCCCTAAGAGAAGTGTATTGAGGCTGCTGTAGGTCCTGTTGTGCTGTAAAGTTTAGTTGGCTTTTGCCTTTCATGGAGGCAGTTTTTGGGTTGAGTATATGCACTCTTGAGCCTTGTAACTGCCTGAATCCCTGAGTCTGTACCTCTTAAGGGCAGCACCTGTCACCTCTGTGTGCTTTCTTTGGTCGGTGTTCTATGTGGTTAGAACTGTATATACACAGAATCCATAGATGACAGGAATCGACTGGTACTGCCACCTCTGTTCTTGCGACTTCCTCATCCCCCCATATGTAAGCATAGCTGAACACTTGTTTATGACACAGTTGCAGCCATATTCACACACTGAAACACAGGCCAGACTGCATTCACTCAGTTCTGTCCATCAGTTAGAATGTACTGTTTAAGAATCCTGTCCCTCACTCACTTTCTTTTCAAGCTCACCAGAGGAACAGCAACAAAACATGTTAAATGCATAACATTGGTCCTGGTGCAAAACATCATAACATTCATGTTATACTACCACTCTACAAAAGCACTGTGCCATCTATGGCAATCCACAAAGTAACGTGATACTGCTCTTCAAAGGAGCATTGGCGCACCATTAAGAGTATGAAAACTGTATAAATACAACTACAATACAATACACCATACACAAACCCTACATCAATGGCAATAGAGAGCTAAGCAAATCTCTAATGACTTAACATTTCAATCCCTTCTGTAAATGTACAGACCTTAATTCAAAGTCGTGTTACACATTCCGATGCATTTGCAAATGAATGTTTGCACACAGATCGCAATTTTAAGTTTTACATCAACGACCACATTTGGAAATTATCTCCGGACAGATTTCACCAATCAGCACATAAGGAAGTCTACCAAGATGAAATGCTAAGAAATAAATGCAAACCATGCAGTAATCAGTGTGGTAAACATCGATTTTACATCTTAGAGTTTATTCTGAGGTGGGGAGTTCAGGAAAAGTTAAATATGTTATCCATTCAATAACCCACACCAGAGTAAAATCAATTATAATATGCACTCATAATCACCCAAATTCTATATAGCTAGGAACTATAGCCTCGGTCTCCAAATCTGTCCTTCTGCAGCCATCATGATGATATCTAAAAAGGTACATAGCTTACAATATATTAGTCTCAGTTTGGAGTCAAATCAAATCAAATCAAATTTCTTTATTCGGTACTTAAAAAGTACCATTAAAGAGCATGAAAATACAAACATACAATGTTTAAAAGCGTTTTAAAGAACAGTTTTAAAAAATCCGATTAAAAAATAAGTTTATAAAAGGAGAACAATACATCATTGAGCATTCATCAATAGAGGTCTTATACTGGCATTGGTTCAGTCTATGAAATAGTGGAGTGGACAGTTGTTTCCCTGGTATTCCTAAGTCTTATGGCAACCTTAATGAAGCTTATAACACATAACAAAGTATATGGATCTGGTGCTTTTTGTAAAAAAAGAAGGGCTACTTTAGCATGTTTCAGTCTTTGGTTTTTCAGAATCCTAACTAAAAACTTTCTTCTAGGGTCTGAATAAAAAGGACATAATAAAACAAAGTGAAGGGTATCCTGCGGAGACCTAGTGTCGCAGCCGCAGGTACCCTTCAGCTCTACCGTACGTGTGAATCCTGCAGGAACGGCCAATAAATGGTGAAGAAGATTCAGACGGAACCTAGTCATATAAAATCTTTCCTGCGCATTGTACATTACCGCTAGGTATGGTTCCATTCTGTATATTGTGGTTGTTAATAAGCCGCGGGCCACCACGGATGTTTTCCTGTTTTCAGCGTGGGCCCTTCTGGCTGTTACCCATGTACTGAATACATTTTTGGCCAGAGTTTTATTCTGGGCGGTCATCAACTCCGGCTCAAAGAACAGGTTCTTACAGCCAATACATTCCATGGTGTCCTTTACATATTTGAGCCATGGAATCTGCCCCCCTCTATCCCGGCTCAAGCAATCCTGGATGATCTGTCTGCTGAGGCTGGCCTCGGGGTTTGTCCAAATCTTAATCCAGGCCAGGATGGGTCGAACCATAATTTTGTCCTCAATATATGGCTCGCCAAATTCCATATGTGTTATGTGTGAGGGGGTGCTTTGAGGAACCTTAAGTAATTTTTTGAAAAATTTATTTTCCTCAGCTTGTATCTGGTAAACTTGATTAGTTTTGCAACCCCAGACTTCTGCTCCATATGACACCTCAGTTTGGAGTCACCTCGGTTGCCAATTTTTCATCCTGATGTAACTTCATAGCCTATTATAGCCTAGATTATATTTGTACAGTCGGGACTCTAAAATCTGTATCTGCAATTGTTACATCTGCTTTTACTTCCATCCTTAAAACCTATTTTTATCTGGCACTGTCACGAGTGGATGGAAGTAAGGGGTCATCAAACTCATTTTGGAGAAGTCAAACTTGGACCAGAGAGCTGAGCTACTACATGCGCTGTGCTAACCGTAGGCTCAACTTTGTTTCTGCTAGGAGTCACTAGAATTGATGAGAAGCTCTGTCTCACCAGCTTTCTAAATATCTTGAAGAGCACCAGATACTAGATACTAGACGGCTGAGTTGTAATCCTGGTTTTAGCCATAGAGACTGCCCCTATAGCATACTCAATTACATCCGGCAAGATTAAAATGATGGCATTTCCGCCTGCATCATTCGGCCTCCTGCTTCACCCTGCACGAATGATCTATATCAATGCTTTTCACATCCCGAAATCAGGTGTGTTATTGGAGTAATCTAAATTTTCTCAGATAAGCACATATTTGGAGCCTCGAACAAGCATCTCTCCTGATGAGCAGACTGCAAAACATACATTTGATCATTCCATCAGACAGAAATGGCTTTCTGAAAGTGGAATTTAAATATTTCATGAGCACTCTTTCATTTAATAGAAAGAACTTTTGAACAATTGTCAAAACGTGTCGTGTAGTCTTAACCTGACTTTGCGAAAACTAGATCTGTAGTGTTATTTATTAAAATCTCTAGAAGCTGTTTTTTAGTTTTTAAATTACTCATTCCTCTTTTTAAAGATCTCTGTCAGTAGCAATGAACACAGTAAAAATTCACTAACACATTTGTTGTAATCGTATCTCATTTGGCCAATATGTTTAAAATGCACAGTTCATCACTCTGTTCTCTTGGAATGGCTTTAGGGATATATTCATCCCATCGTTTGAGTGACAGCTCTGCCTCATTTGATTGACCTGTTAGCCTCCTCCGATGTTTCCGGTCTAGTTGCGCCCCGGATCACCCCTCTTAACCCCCCCAATGCCCTCTTAAAGTTGATTTATCACAAGAACAGGCCTCAATGGCTTTTCTGACATAGATAAATGAGGAGGCATGTAACATCAAAGGCCACTAGGTGAGGCTATATAGTCGAAAAGCAGGTAACGTCAGCTGCCACAAGATGGCACCATATATTCGAACAACCTCGAAATGTGTCCCAGGATGTTGTTTTTTATTTTTTTTTAACGTGGTTCTCATACAACAGGCACAGGATGCACATGACTATAGCTGTTGGACATAGGAGTGCAGGGGTGCAGCAACACCCCAAAATAACCAGCTGGAGTTCAGAAGGTGAATGAGCAATCAAGATGGCTTTCTACATTTCGTTTTTGTCTTGATACATTACTGGTGCGTTGAAAGACAGAGGTCTAATGTCAGGCTGCAGTTTCTGATTAATTGCTGCTTCTTCTTTTTTTTTTTGATAAACAGATTTTATTGATTTTCAAAGACCAAAAGTGGCAAAAAATGGACACACAAGCAGCACGGTATATGATGAAAAAACAGTGACAACACAGATCATCGGCAATCAATTGGTACAGCAGAGTGGTAAACAGTCTCAACCAGAACTCTAATTCCCTTACAAATTTAGACCGATTGACCTAGCCTCTTCACCCAAACTCACCGATGTTTCCGGGTGCAGTCTCTGGCTTCATAAACCACATTCTCCTGTTGAGCGCAACAGTCAACTACTCGCCGCATCCCGAGAGGGCAGGAGGGGTGGAGGACATCCATTTAGCAGCAATGTCATGCTTAGCAACCAGGAAAGCCATGCCGAGGAATGATCGTTCAGCTCTTGTACCTCCAGACCCTTCAACCACACCAAGCAGTATCAACAGGCAGGAGAGCTGAACCTCCTAACCAAGAACTTCTGTTAGGTCTTGGATCACCTAGGTTCAATAGTTTGCTACCACAGAGCAGGACCATGCCATTTAATAGAAAACTGCTGCATCTATCCCAAATCTGGGACAGATAGGAATAGATCGTAGGCCCGCCCGGTGCATACATATCAGGGAAAGATCGGCCGCATAGAGATAATAGGTTTGGACCAGCCGTTGTCAACTGGAGATAGTAAGGTCTCGGGGGCCATCATGCCGTCTCCTCAATCGCCATCTTCCATGGGACCTAGCCAATCCTCCCACCAGGCTCTGAGGTGATGTAGGGTACCGGGTGAATTGATGATCAGGGTGAGATAAATCTGAGATCCCGACATGGCCATGGTTTTCCATAAGGAGTTTGGCCTCCAGGGGACTGATCTCTGGCAAAGTGTCGGGCACCGGGACATGAGCACAGAGAGTATGTCGGAGTTGAAGGTATTTGTAGAACAGGGTGTGTGCAAGGGCATAGGTGGCCTGCAAGATCTTGGAAGGAGCATATGTGTGTTCCAGACCAGATATCCTCCAATTGGGAGATACCAATAAGGTACCAGGTTTTAAAGCCTTGAAGCGATGCAACTTCCCTCAACCAAGTGCCATGCCAGAGCGGTGTCTGTTGCCTAAGTTTGCCATCTCATTGCCCATGTTGAAGCGCCACTCTCCTGGCCAAGAACATCAATCAGCCTGTTCACTGTATGCAAGGAGGAGGGGATTGGAGAGCCATTGAGCAGAGCCTGCAGTCGAGGAAAACTTAAAAGGGACGGCTCCAGATGATAAGCAAGGTCGAATCTTTCCCAATTAAGCCAGTCATGAATTACAAGAAGGTGAGAGGCCAGGTAGTAAAGATAAAGATTAGTCATTCCCAGGCCACCATCACATGGGCCTCGTTGACAATGCGCATGGGTAATACGGGGTCGCGACCCATGCCACAGAAACATTGTGGCCATCCCATTCTGGGTCCAGAACCACATCCACGGCAGGTGGAGTGGCAAATTCTGAAAGATATACAGGAACCGCTGAAGAATCATCATTTTGTATAGAGCCAAATACCCCATAACATATAGAGGGAGGGATTGCCATTTAGTTAGATCAGTTTTCGCCCTTCGGACTAGGGGTTGTAGGGTAAGGGACCATGTTAGTTCTGGATGTGGGGAGACCAAAATGCCTAAATATTTAAAACTGAGCTGACATAAAGGTATGCTTTTCAGACAGTAAAAGAAGTCTCTGGAGGAGGTCAAAGGGACCAGTACGGATTTAGAGGGGTTCATCTTCAGACCAGAGGCCCACTCAAAACATTGCCTTAAATGGAGACAGTGGGGACCACTCGTGGCGGGCTCCGCAAGATTCTAAAGGACATCATCTCCATTCAAAGCTATGTGTCCCTCCTGGTCAGTACCCCTCCACCACATCCAGACCTGGGCGACCGTACTAATTAGTTAGGTCAATGGCTCGATGGCAAGCATGAAGAGGAGAAAAGGGGCAGCGCTGTCAAGCCCCACACCCTACAGAAAAAATGGTCAGATCGGACCCCGTTAAGTTGGACTCGGGCAGTAGGGTTGGAGTAAAGAGCGTGAACCATGCCACAAAATTGTCCGATGTCGGTCTGTGTCAGCAGTAACTGAAGGTAACCCCAGCCCACAGTATCGAAAGCCTTTTTGAAATCTATAAAAAGTAAGGCAAGGTCCTGTTGCAAATGATGACGGTGAGCCAAGGCCACATGAAGCCATCGGAGACAGTGGCTTGTGCTACGAGTCGGCATAAATCAGCATTGATACGGATGAATCAACGTAGCAAGTACACGCTTGAGCTGGATGGCCGTCACAGTGGCAAAAGTGTTAACCTCACTGTTGAGGAGCGATGTCGGATGATAGTCCGAACAGGAGGTGGGGGTAGGTTGTGTGTTAGGGATCACCTCTCTAATAGCTGTTCCAGTTCTGGAGTGAAGGCGCCTATGTTACACACTTCTTTGTAAAGGGCCAGGAGGTGGGGGAGTAGTATCTCATGGAACGCAGTAGAGTATTCTGTAGGGAAACCATCTGGCCCCAGGTGTTTCCCCCAGTACCAGCCGGACAACGCATTTTCAAACTCCTCAATTGTAAAAGGTTTGTCAAACATACAACATTCAGCAGCGGACTGGGGTTGCGTACAAAGTTTCATAATAGCAAGCAAATGCATGTGCAATCTCGGAAAAAGCATGACATGGATGACCACTGCCATGGATAATTTCAGGTATATTTCTATTTAAGTATTAATGGGAGGCCTGGCTATATAACACCTTCCCATTATTTGTTCCCCCACCCCAAGACCATGGCTGTCATGGCCCGCCATAAATGTTTGGGGGTTTCAAGGGAATGATGGTGGATTGCTTTACGAAGAAGACCCAGTTATCGAGAGATTTTTTCTTGGGGTCAGATGCAAGGTGTCCTTCCAAGCGGAGGGCACAAGCCTCTTACTGGGTAACATGAGAAGTGACAACACATTCCTGAGCCCTAATAGTCTTCTCTATGCCTCGCCTTGCTAGCAGCCTGCAAGATATCAACTTTTGCGACTGACCCTTCATTGCTATGGATGTATGCTTGGAGTTCCTGACTTAGTGCCTGGGCAAATGTCCTGTCCTGGAGGTACCAGGTATTAAGACGCCACATTGACCATTGATCGCATCCGGGATGCCCAAGATGGGGGAGAAGAGGATAATGATCTGAGATCCCACAAGGTAACATTTAGATATGTGAACACTCTTGACAGTCAGGCGGGGGTGAAACACCCAAATCTATCCGGGAGGGAGTATGATAGGCTGCTGCAGTGCACGCAACTTGTCGAAGTGTCCGTGCCATATTCTCCAAGCATCACAGAGGCTAAGGGTAGCAGCCCAATTAGCAATATGACGTGCCCGGTACGTCTAGAGCTAGTTGGGGATGCAGTGCTATCAAGTTCGAGGTCAGGCAATGCATTAAAGTTGCCACCTATTAATGTAAGACCTTGCAGAACGCTCAAGAGGAGTCTGGAGAGGTCCTGAAGACAGGTGTTGAGTAATGCAAGAGGCAGGTAAATGCATACAAAAGTGATTTCCTGTCCTTCCAACATTTCTGTCAGGGCAATGAAGTGGCTGTGTGGGTAACTAGTTTCATGGTAGACCGTAAATGGGAAGGAACGTTGCAACAGGATAGCAACCCCTCGGGAGCCACAAGAGTATCTCTCATGAAAGACTCTATCATATCCCTTACATCCTAGAAAAGGGCAGTGATTTCCCATGAGTTTCCTGGAGTAAAAGTACCTGGAGTAAAAGTACCTTGGGTAGGTAGCGGTGGGCGAACATGAGAACAAGAGTATGTTTCACATGGTCCACGAGACCTAGAACATTCCAAGACGGCACTCAGAAAGCCATCACTATGAGGGATGGCTATGAGCCCTCGCGGTGGGCAATGTAAAAAAGGGAACAAGAGAACAAATAAGATAGTTTGAATGAGTCGAAACCATGCACCTTCTGGAGACCCAGTTCCAGTCAAATCATAGGACGACGGGAAGGATCAGATTCAGCATGAGGAGCTGTTGGTGCTGATGATGTGGGAGCTGTAGGCTTGTCTAAGTCAGGTCTCTCCTACTACCATCCCAGAGGCATGTCTAAAGTCAGTGAAGGCAGTGGCAATGGCTGCTTCTGGAGGGATTGAGAAGATGACTGGGACCAAGAGGTTCTTTGAGAGTCAGTGCTACACCTGCGTAGACAACAGCAGTGGATCCTGCAGGTCAGCACAGAGTGCTCAACATGACGAGGATGCAGTTGGGCCTTGAAGGGGGTAAGCCTCAGTAAGCCAGTGCCAGGCAAATTCCGGTGTGTCAAAAAATTGGATTTCTTGGCATGGATGACAGAGCTTAGTTGGAAACAGTACGCGGTATTGAAGCCCGATGGGCCTGAGCTTTTGCTTGACCTCTGTGTAAGAGCAGTGTCGCTGCTGCACCTCAAGAGTGTTGTCCAGGAAAAGGAGCACTTTAATGTCCCCACTTTAGAGTTCCAGCTGTAACCACGCTTCCCTCAAGATAACTTCCCTGTCCCTTTAATTAAGGATGCAAGTGATTCTCGGTCGTGGGGGAGGCAACATGAGGAGGTTTTGGAGTCAGCTCTCATGAGCCCTTTCAATCGCAAACCAGAAGGATAGACGCTTGGAGGACATCCATGATTTAATCCAGTGCTCCAAAAAATCTGGCACCAATTGCGGTGCATTGCCCTCCATACCTTCAGGGATGCCAATTAGTCACACATTGTTTTGTCTAGAGCAATTTTCAGCATCCCTGGCGTGTCAATGACGTTCTGCCATATAGGCAAGCAAAGTAGAGACCTGAAATTTGAGAGTGGAGACATCATCCTCAACTGTAAAGATCCGGGATTCATCTTCATTGATACGTCCAGTGGCATTCTGGAGATCTTGATGTAACAATGCTACTTCCATCCTCACTTCTCCATTTTCCGACTCCACTGCTGCCTGTGATGACTGAATGGGTAAGGGTAGCAGCGCAATCAGCAAGATGACGTGCCCGGTACGTCTAAAGCTAGTGGGGGATGCAGTGCTATCAAGTTCGAGGTCAGGCAATGCATTATAGTTGCCACCTATTAATGTAAGACCTTGCAGAACGCTCAAGAGGAGTCTGGAGAGGTCCTGAAGACAGGTGTTGAGTAATGCAAGAGGCAGGTAAATGGTAAACATCACTTACAACGAAACTTTTATAACGCACTACCATTACAACGCTGTCATTACAACGCAAACTATTACAACGCATTGCGCTGGGGGGCGCTCTAGGATAGGGAATACGTTTAATTTACTATCCAACACCTTCCTTAGTGTCCACGGGGACCGGAGTTGGAATAGTAAATTAAACTATTCACTATCCAGCACCCAAAAGCGCTATGCGTTGTAATGGTATGCGATGTAAAAACCGCGCTGTAAAGGCAGGCGTTGTAATAGCCTGCGTTGTAACGTCATAAATCCCAGGTAAATGCATACAAAAGTGATTTCCTGTCCTTCCAACATTTCTGTCAGGGCAATGAAGTGGCTGTGTGGGTCACTAGTTTCATGGGAGACCGTAAATGGGAAGGAACGTTGCAACAGGATAGCAACCCCTCGGGAGCCACAAGAGTATCTCTCATGAAAGACTCTATCATATCCCTTACATCCTAGAAAAGGGCAGTGATTTCCCATTAGTTTCCTGGAGTAAAAGTACCTGGAGTAAAAGTACCATGGGTAGGTAGCGGTGGGCGAACATGAGAACAACAGCATGTTTCACATGGTCCAGGAGACCTAGAACATTCCAAGACGGCACTCAGAAAGTCATCACTATGAGGGATGGCTATGAGCCTTCGCGGTGGGCAATGTAAAAAAGGGAACAAGAGAACAAATAAGATAGTTTGAATGAGTCAAAAACATGCACCTTCTGGAGACCCAGTTCCAGTCAAATCATAGGACGGCGGGAAAGATCAGAGTCAGCATGAGGAGCTGTTGGTGCTGATGATGTGGGAGCTGTAGGCATGTCTAAGTCAGGTCTCTCCTACTACCCTCCCAGAGGCATGTCTGAAGTCAGTGAAGGCAGTGGCAATGGCTGCTTCTGGAGGGATTGAGAAGATGACTGGGACCAAGAGGGTCTTTGAGAGTCAGTGCTACACCTGCATAGACAACAGCAGTGGATCCTGCAGGCCAGCAGAGAGTGCTCAACATGACGAGGATGCAGTAGGGCCATGAAGGGGCTAATCCTCAGTAAGCCAGTGCCAGGCAAATTCCGGTGTGTCAAAAAATTGGATTTCTTGGCATGGATGACAGCTTAGTTGGAAACAGTACGCGGTATTGAAGCCCGATGGGCCTGAGCTTTTGCTTGACCTCTGTGTAAGAGCAGTGTCGCTGCTGCACCTCAAGAGTGTTGTCCAGGAAAAGGAGCACTTTAATGTCCCCACTTTAGAGTTCCAGCTGTGACCGCGCTTCCCTCAAGATAACATCCCTGTCCCTTTAATTAAGGATGCAAGTGATTCTCGGTCGTGGGGGAGGCAACATGAGGAGGTTTTGGAGTCAGCTCTCATGAGCCCTTTCAATCGCAAACCAGAAGGATAGACGCTTGGAGGACGTCCATGATTTAATCCAGTGCTCCAAAAAGTCTGGCACCAATTGCGGTGCATTGCCCTCCATACCTTCAGGGATGCCAATAAGTCACACATTGTTTTGTCTAGAGCAATTTTCAGCATCCCTGGCGTGTCAATGACGTTCTGCCATATAGGCAAGCAAAGTAGAGACCTGGAATTTGAGAGTGGAGACATCATCCTCAACTGTAAAGATCTGGGATTCATCTTCATTGATACGTCCAGTGGCATTCTGGAGATCTTGATGTAACAATGCTACTTCCATCCTCACTTCTCCATTTTCCGACTCCACTGCTGCCTGTGATGACTGAATGGCTAAGGGTAGCAGCGCAATCAGCAAGATGACGTGCCCGGTACGTCTAAAGCTAGTGGGGGATGCAGTGCTATCAAGTTCGTGGTCAGGCAATGCATTAAAGTTGCCACCTATTAATGTAAGACCTTGCAGAACGCTCAAGAGGAGTCTGGAGAGGTCCTGAAGACAGGTGTTGAGTAATGCAAGAGGCAGGTAAATGCATACAAAAGTGAATTCCTGTCCTTCCAACATTTCTGTCAGGGCAATGAAGTGGCTGTGTGGGTCACTAGTTTCATGGGAGACCGTAAATGGGAAGGAACGTTGCAACAGGATAGCAACCCCTCGAGAGCCACAAAAGTATCTCTCATGAAAGACTCTATCATATCCCTTACATCCTAGAAAAGGGCAGTGATTTCCCATGAGTTTCCTGGAGTAAAAGTACCTGGAGTAAAAGTACCTTGGGTAGGTAGCGGTGGGCGAACATGAGAACAACAGCATGTTTTACATGGTACAGGAGACCTAGAACATTCCAAGACGGCACTCAGAAAGTCATCACTATGAGGGATGGCTATGAACCTTTGCGGTGGGCAATGTAAAAAAGGGAACAAGAGAACAAATAAGATAGTTTGAATGAGTCAAAACCATGCACCTTCTGGAGACCCAGTTTCAGTCAAATCATAGGACGGCGGGAAAGATCAGAGTCAGCATGAGGAGCTGTTAGAGCTGATGATGTGGGAGCTGTAGGCTTGTCTAAGTCAGGTCTCTCCTACTACCCTCCCAGAGGCATGTCTGAAGTCAGTGAAGGCAGTGGCAATGGCTGCTTCTGGAGGGATTGAGAAGATGACTGGGACCAAGAGGTTCTTTGAGAGTCAGTGCTACACCTGCGTAGACAACAGCAGTGGATCCTGCAGGTCAGCAGAGAGTGCTCAACATGACGAGGATGCAGTAGGGCAATGAAGGGGCTAATCCTCAGTAAGCCAGTGCCAGGCAAATTCCGGTGTGTCAAGAAATTGGATCTCTTGGCATGGATGACAGAGCTTAGTTGGAAACAGTACGCGGTATTGAAGCCCGATGGGGCCTGAGCTTTTGCTTGACCTCTGTGTAAGAGCAGTGTCGCTGCTGCACCTCAAGAGTGTTGTCCAGGAAAAGGAGCACTTTAATGTCCCCACTTTAGAGTTCCAGCTGTGACCGCGCTTCCCTCAAGATAACATCCCTGTCCCTTTAATTAAGGATGCAAGTGATTCTCGGTCGTGGGGGAGGCAACATGAGGAGGTTTTGGAGTCAGCTCTCATGAGCCCTTTCAATCGCAAACCAGAAGGATAGACGCTTGGAGGACATCCATGATTTAATCCAGTGCTCCAAAAAGTCTGGCACCAATTGCGGTGCATTGCCCTCCATACCTTCAGGGATGCCAATTAGTCACACATTGTTTTGTCTAGAGCAATTTTCGGCATCCCAGGCGTGTCAATGACGTTCTGCCATATAGGCAAGCAAAGTAGAGACCTGGAATTTGAGAGTGGAGTCATCATCCTCAACTGTAAAGATCTGGGATTCATCTTCATTGATACGTCCAGTGGCATTCTGGAGATCTTGACGTAACAATGCTACTTCCATCCTCACTTCTCCATTTTTCGACTGCTGCCTGTGATGACTGAATGGCCTGAAGAATGGCAGTACGTTCAGTAGACAGAGGGACGGGCCTATCTCCCTCAGAGGGGCTCAATGGCCCACTGGTGTGCACAATAGTGTACTGGTCCATACAGGTCTGTGATGAAGCAGAGGGAGTGAGCCTGTCTTTGCCCATCACAGTGAGATCTTAGGACCTTCAGGCCCATGGTGAAGAGGAGTTGGCCCGCTTGCCACGAGATTGCAGCAGCATGAGAAGCAGACATTGCAGATGGGATGGTTGCCAACTGCAATATATATAGTAGACAATGAAAAAATTGATCAGCAGCAGCCAGGCAGTAGTACAGAGCACCTCAAAGAACCACTGGGATTTCCTGCTTTGGGCAGGACTCTTCGACATGGGAGGCCACAAACTGCCCAACTCATCAGCCTTTCGCTAAAAGAGTGGCAGTACAAGACAGACAAGAATGTCCAAAGTTGTCCAGGGAACAAGCAGGTGGGCACCGGGTGAGTCAATAAAGAAAGTCCGAGGAAGTCTGAGTCACTCCTTATCCATGGGTCCTCTCAAACATGGAAAGCTCACAGAAGGAAATAGTTCTGCCAGGTATATGATCAAGGAACAAAGTTAAGCATTTCAAGTCCAGAGTTCACCCAGCAAACGGGAAGGTGCCCTGCCCACTGGTGGACAGAACTCTCTGATCCACTTGTCATGAACAGTAAAGAATAATGGAGGCGGGACATAAGGACATGTACTCGGGCTTTAGGGCTTCGTATAAAAAAGGGGAAAGTGTCAATATACAAGACACTAACAGATACAGGGAGATTGCCTTGCAGTGTCCCTAGTTGTTTCTGCTTTTCGATTCTGAGCCATTTCTTCATAAGTGAGGAATCTGTTTTCCTGAATCATAGTATTTAATGTACTAGAAATCGAGTTTACGCTAATATAAGCCGGTTTCATGCTTTCATCCATTTTGAATGTGACCTCGTAATACACCAAGTCATCACCGCTGCCTTTGTTTTCCTTGCTGAAATAAAGTAATGTGAGCTTTCACACTGAAAGAATGGAGCTTTCTCAATCTCACTGAACATGCTGTTCCTAACCAAGGACATCCTGGCTATCTCAGGCTGTACCATTTACTTTGTCTCAATCCATGTTACCTGAATAGACTCCAAGAACCTCTGATCCTAATGTAATAGTGTTATGAGAGAATCTTCAAATGTATTCTGTGGTAAAATGTTTCTTATTTTTTATTCTACAAATTGATTGATGGTACAGCCTATGTACTTATGCTTTATATTTTTATTTAAACGTTTACACTTTAACCTGTGTCTATCATTCTTACATAGAATGCTACAGCTTTATTCCAATGTATAAGATCTGAAATAGAGAGACGGGTCCAGTTGGGGAGCACAAAGTTCCACACAGGTCTCCTCTCCACAGCATTTTTTTAGCTCTGGGCCTACATCTTGGTATGGCCAGGACTAAATAGACTCCTCCTGATTTGTGAGAGAGGTAAGCTGCTAACATTATTGATTCATGTGTATTACATCCCTTTATTTATGTTATTCTCATACTTTGCTTTGGATACTGTGACAATCAAATGCAGCTATTGCTGCCTTTCTGTGCCAGGGTCACTGATGTCTTATCTTTTCCAGATTTATTCCTTGGTTCCTAGTAGAGATATTACTATTCAGTATCTTAATTGGGATGGCTGGATTATTTGGACTGTCAGCTATGTTTCTTAGAGTCTTAATTAATAAAACACATTTTGACACCTTCATCACAGGCCAGGAAGCACCAGTTAGTTGCACAGTCTGGGCATGTGCAAGCCTACACATAGGGAAACATGACTCACAACTATTTGAAGCACTGTTCTTCTCCTGCATATGGTTAAGATGCCGAGGCATCATCTCCCTGTTGGCTCTGAGGTGCAACATTCTTCCTCCCGTGGTGACATCAACAACCTGCCTTTACAACGTAGTCACTACCCCGACTGTGACATTACCAAGTGCTAATTTACCATGCAAGTTTTTACAACGACTTGCTTTAGGCGGTGTGTTGTTGGACTGGTGTTGGATTTTTAAATCCAACACCTTCCCAACTATTGCGTAGATTGGCGTGGAGTGTTATTTATTCTATTTTGAAGTCCAGCGCTCCCTAAAGCAAGTCGTAGTAATAACTTGCATGGTAAAGAAACGCGTGGTAATGTCCCAGTCAGGGTAGTGACTGCATTGTAAACACATGTGGGGCATAGGCATGCGTGGTTCCGTCATACAACCACTCTGAGCGCTGATGGGTCACGAGGTAAACTAAGGTATGTATGATACGACATAGCAAACACTCACATCGCATGCCTTTACATCGCATTTAATACATCGCATGTGCCCTTACATCGTGAGTAAGCACATCGCATACCATTACGTCGTATTTGTATAGGCCTGCATGTGAAATCCAGTTACATCGCATACAGACCCCCCTCATGTTATTACATAGCAATTTTTTGCCGTATGTGCATTTCCCTTCACCCGACCCTAAACCCTGATCCTTGAACCATGAAACAGTACCCTACAATATGGCACGCTAACCCTTTCCTAAACCCTAAGCCCTAAACAGTAAATCAAGCCTACACTACGACCTCAACCCTAAACCCTAATCCCCAAAGGTCAAAACAGTCCCTATACTGCAAGTAGCCCTAAGCCCCACAAGAACCCCAAAACAGCACCCATTCTCTGAGTAGCCCTAGTAGCCCTAACGCAACCCCAAAACAGCACCCCTTCTATAAGTAGCCCTAGTAGCCCTAACGCAACCCCAAAACAGCACACATTCTATAAGTAGCCCTAGTAGCCCTAACGCAACCCCAAAACAGCACCCATTCTACAAGTAGCCCTAGCCGCCCTAATCCCCACCTTAAAACAGCACCTATACTGCAACTAGCCCTAACCCTAAGCCCTAACGCAACCCCAAAACAGCACCTCCTTACCTGTCTCGTCGTTGTTCCAGCGTTGTCTCCCTGTCGTCTGTGTCCCCCGGAGGCCGTCTCAGTGCGCGTCCATTACATCCCATGCATTGGAAATGCATGCGTTCTAAATGCGCATGCAACGTAATGGCGTGCGTAGACAACGCACGCGTCGTACCGTCGTGTGCGTTGTAAGTGCACGCAATGTCAACGCATGCGTCGAAACGCATGCGTTGAGATGGTTGTTTCTAAGCTAATCCATACCATGCTGGGGAGGCCCTGCCTCAGCCTTTGAAGGATGTTTTTTCAAAGTCCATGGAGAAAGGGACCAGCGACCAGTCTGAGACTTAGTGGACCTGAGTTTGTCATCCCAGACAATATGTAGTAAGGGGAAGGGGCAGGGTGGTGACAGTGATTCATTCTCTTTATCAAGTGCTCCAATGAGAACATGCTGATACCTTAACCTGTGTGCAGATACCACATGATGCAAAGTTGATGTGCACTAGTATGACCTTCCTTTCTTCCCCAGAAGTTGGCTGATGTAGCTGGCAGTGACCCTAAGGAAGGTAGGAGATAAGAAGACCCTGTGTACTGTGCTTGTGCTTCCATTTTGAGTGGGAGAGATGCTGTTTGGATAAAGATCTGTTGCCTGGCACTGTGGCTCGCTTTAGAATTCAGACTAGACACAATCTTCCTAGGCATACAACGTACCCTGGATCATGCTGCGCCAAAGAGTTTGTCAGAGCTTTCCTTTTTCCAACCTCTCAGGAAGCGTGCATGCAGATGTACTAGAGATACACCAGGAGGAACAAGCAAAGTAGGGCAGTTTCTGTACTTTGACCGCCCTCTGTCTTTGGAAGGAGCAGAGGACAAAGTCTAGAGCATATTCTCATGAAACTCAACCATGTTCTGCTTTCTCACAATCCCATATTAGAACTTGGGAGGACAGGTCTACATGAGGAATGTGGGGATGCAACCTCAATGCTATCACGGATACCTCTGGAAGAAGGTAGAGAGGCAGACACCAGAGCCGGAACACGGGACAAAGTCATCCTGCTCGAAAGACAGTCATGTAGGTGTACAGAGTACTGGAGCTATCCTGGTGGAGAGTCCAGGGACAGAAACCAGGCCTGCACAATTCATGAGGCAATCCCCCGGCATGCATGCAGATCTAGGTGGGCTCAGATGTACGTAGCAGTCATGATCACCCATTCTATAGATATAACATCAGATATGTGAATTCAGGGGTTTTCCCGATGTCAGAATCTGTAAAGAATTGTAGGTGGTTTAACCAGGTCCACAGGGGCGATTGACTTCTCACCATGCATGAAAGTTTCAGGATAGGTCCACTGAACCATGCAGCTCAGCCTAAAGAATGACACTGTGTATCATTTCCAAAAGCAGCTGGAAATGGGTAAGCCAAGAGAGCAAACTGGCAGGAAAATAGAGGGCAGAACCGTAACAACAATAACGAAAGAACCAAGATGCTAGAAGAGATTAATCTTTGAGACAACATCTCGTTTTGTAGAGCATTACAGGTTGGTAATGATTATTATTTAACTTTTGTTGTTTTAATCTAAGGGGCAGAAACCACACAAGCTAGAACGCAATGAAGCAGAATATTGCAGGGACAGCCATACAAGGGAGAATAAATAAAATACAATTTAGCCTGTATGTATGTATGCATTGGTATTTGTAATTGCTCAAATATAGCTGGAGGAATTGAGATCAACAAAGCACTAAAGAGTGGGTGGGAGCCGTGACATATAATTCAAGGTGAATGTTGGAGAGTCATGGTGTCCACACAACACATTCATTCTGCAGACCATGGTGTCTGTTCTGTGGGGCTTGGTGCTACTCTGGTGGACGCAGGACACAGTACCTTCTGAACCATGTAGTAAATGGTTCAGAAACATGCACTTAGTTGACTATTGATGATGGCTAGCTGCTTTGATATATTTTAAGTTGGTGGGTGTTTACATAATATGTTTCTATTATATATATACTTTATGTACGGTGTTAAATTTTTTACATGAATTGTAGAAGTTCCTTTATTGAATATTCTGCTGTAGTAGGTACACATAGGTGTCTTTCTGGGGTTGAAAGTATTGCTTGCATTGCTTACAGTGGGGAAATGTGGTGTTCTTAAATTGTTAAATGTTGCACTGCTTGACTGTGGTTGGTCTCTGCAAGTAATGGGCTTGGTTTTTGCAGTCAATCAAGTATCTGTCAACTCTTTGAAAATTAAGTGCCTCTAGAAGTACTGTTGAAGGCCACATTTATTTAGATCAGAATTAAAACTTTCTTTCTTTCTGCAGGTTTACATCCACAGATTGCATGCCATCCAAAAAACTCTTCACCTGCTGTAGTTCCTCATAAATCATGCATGAAAATTGACCTTGAATCAAACTTACTTTTTCTCTACCTTATTTATTTTGAGGACACCTCTGCACCACTTCTACCTTATGCACGCATCTTATGTATATAGACAACGTTAAATCTCATGCCTGTTTTACTATTGGAAGGGCCGGGCCCATAAGTTCTAGATCTGTTCTAGAGTCACAATCCAATGGTTCTTTTTCGCAGCTTGAAATTTTGAAGGGGAGAAAAGTCGTTAACAATTGCCAATTAATTTACAATTACCTTCTGGAGACACATAGTAACCACAGACAACTTCATCAATTTAGTTGATTTATTACAAAGTCAAAAATAACTGGACATAAAGACAGCTCAATATGAGAGTGTAAAAGTAAATCGGAATAAGCATAAAGCCAAATCGCCCCATAAAATTTGGATGATGTAACATGAATAATACAATTAGTTCAAGAAGCAAAAGACGAAAGATCAAAAAGCATGAGTTCAAATTTACCTGCACCAAAGGTTGGTACATAAATCACAATTTTATCCCTACTCTAACCCTAAAATGACACCCTACTTAGCATTTCACAGGTGGAGGGTAAAAGGTGTCAGCATGTCGAGTCTCCCTAAGACGTCTCTCCACAATATAGGTGAGTGTAACATAAGGCTACTAAGACAGAGCTTGTTCTAGGAAGCTCTCTCTTCGAGGCAAGGAGGAAGAAGAAGAAGTGGGCGCTTTTCCTACTGTCTCATCACATAATGAAAAAGTTGACTACCCAGGATTCCTTGCAAGGCACACCATCTGCTCTGGGTACAATCCTCAAGGTAGCTTTCCTATGGGACAACAATGTTCCTTTGCTGGCAACAGTTTGTCCTTGGTTCCCAGACCTTCTCCTGTACGAAGCATCCTTTGTTGCTCAAATGTAACTTCTCTTCTCCTCGCCTGACGAGTAAAACAAAAGACATTATTCTAGCTGGCGATTTGCTTCTTTCACCTGCAACACAAAATGTGAGAAAGAACAGATTCACCAATACACATGAAATCCAGCTATTAATTCTAAAGCAAGAGTTTTTCCAGGGAACCGCATTTCAGGCCTACAAACTTCAGCTAATAGAAGAAAGAAACATATGATCTCTACACAATTGCATAACATTATGGCACGTTTTCATATTATTACATTTCACAGATTCTATCACTTCACATTAATACAACAAAAGATTATATGCGGGTGTGGACTACACATGTGACTATGATGCACCCCTACAATGAAATGCGATTTCCGCTACATCATTATCTTTTTGAAACCATATCCCTGCAACCTAACAATATCTAATAATTGGAGCCACTATTTGCTTCTTACGTAGTCCCACTATAGGTCACACCACTGTCATTAATGTACGACAAGGAGACTAGGTTAAATGCATGGAATGGTTTCCTTTAACATGCAAGATTAATCAGTGGACTGAACACTAACTCTGGGGCTCCTGGGTAGCATGCTACTTGCGATAAAGCACTTCAATGCCTCATCAGGGGTAGTAAGCGCTACATAAATGCAATTTCAGTCCAATTCAATGATCAATCCATGCACCAGGCCAGAGCAGATCTGGAGGACTGAACCTGAGAGCAGCAGAGACCTTTTCCCCTATGCATCTGTTTTACTATTTAAAAATGGTATGAAGATATGTCCTTTCTACTTAGCAGAAATGAGGAAATAGCTGGTCATCTGCTCTACTCTAAGGCTGAGAGCTCTTGAAAAGTAAATTCACACATAAAAAGCTAAAAAAAAAAGTCAGGGAAGCAGTAAAAATATATAAAAGTGTATTTTTTCCTTCTCCTCGGTGTCATCTGCATCAATACCGATCCCTGTGAAACATGGCTGCTAAGCCCCCAGCCCCTGGGGTTAGGGGATTCGATGATAATATCATTAGTGGAGTGATGTATTTGTCACTTGCCTGACCTCTGACCTTTACTCTGCAAGGAAAGCCTGTTTCAGGCCTTCAGTTACTACGGTCTCTCCGCAGAGAGAGAAGGATGGGTGGATATATTGATGCAACTCTAAATGCCCGCTCACGGTGAAATCAAGACTAATGGCCCCCATCTGACATATTTGCACCTGCATTCTGGAGGGAAAAATTATTTATTTATTATTCCATGAATAAAAGCAGTGCTGTCCCTGTGGATAATAGAAAATCCATATCGACGGTGGCTAATACCGATGGCTGGCGATTAATGCACGATCCCACCATGCAGCCGATAATAATATTCAAGCGCCTGTGAGAGGGATTGCTTACCTCTCCTCTCTTACCAGAGGGTAACAAACAACATTCTCTGAGACGCCTCCTGCACTTCACACACGGTCAGAGCTGCTTATGGTAAATCCTGGAAGGAACGGGACAAGGAAGTCCTATGTCTGAAATCAATTTCTGGCAGTAGTCAATGTCCAATGTTGTCCCTAAAATCGATTTCTGTAATATCTTCCGGCTGGCAGGACCTCTGTGTCCGACCTCTTCCTCGAACTGTATATTGTGTATTGTATGTGTTGTTTCTCTCTATGAAATATTCTGGTTCCATTTTTAACAAGTGTTTATTTTGTAATAAATGTTTTCTAACACTGCCTTGACAATGTATGTAAAGCATTCTGATACCCACAGGTCCTGCCAGCGCTATATAAAATCTTTAAATAAAATAAAAATAAACTATTACCGTAGTACCCACAGGCCCTTAGGGAAAGGTTTACTAAGTTAGGGTGCTATCGCAGTGTAGCTACTAAAGCTCCTGTCCTGCCTTCTGTCAAAGGGTGTTACTAAGATATGGCTCAGTTCTTCTCTACCTCCGGTGCTGATGCACTTTAAACTGCCATATGCACACATCCTTACACCAAAGTGCCAGGGTGTAAACCATGTGGTTTGCACTGGAGGGGCCACTTTTGTGACGCAAACATTGCACAAAATATTAGTACATCTGGGCCTAAGTGTGCTAAGTTCTGTTACTTTTGTTTTTCTCTTTCAGTTTGAGGCCTTCATCTGAGTCATGGGGCAGTCAGTAGTTATTGGCTAGTATTTGTGGTAAGTACAGTTGCTGATCACTGGTGTTTGAGAGCATCAGGTACACTTGCACCTTTGTTAGAAGTCAACGTTTACTACAGGAGGCGTTTTTTCATCTCAGATATTGTATTACAAGTAATGAATCACTCATTGTAAAATCAATGTCCAAAAAGGGCTAAAGCCTTGAAAAAGAAGATGTCTTTCCGTTTTGTGGTAAATAAATAAATAATACCCTATTTTTGAATGTATAAATGAATAACAGATAGCTCAATAAATAAGAGTCAAAATTCGAGGTAGTAGGAGTTTTGCAGGTTTATTACAGCATAAAGGACAGGAACAGGACAACCTGCATAGGAATAGGATGGCAGGGCCCAGCAGCGCTGCTGGTGTCAGGATCGGGACAAGGAAAAGGATGACTTTTTTAATAACAGTGCATGAGCATATATACATAACGCAAACACATATCATTACATTGCAATAGGCGTAGCAGTGGGTGGAGCAGAAGGTGTGACGCGTAGCAGTCGCGAAAGATAAGGGTGAAAAAGAGGTGTAACAGGGCGTATACATAGACATGTGATGTAAACGTAACAGAATATGTCATGAATGGGGCGGAAACCATGGAGGGGGCTACCTAAGGAGCCGGGACCTCTAACCTGATGGTGCGCGCAAACTAGCAATGACGTATCACTAGGAGAAGCTGGGGGCTATGAACTCTGTGCTAGGAGCAGAGACTGAAGTCTGGAGAGTCAGGGCGACATGTACCTAAGCAGTATCTAGTATCTGATGTTTAGAGAACATGTTGATATAAACTAGAAGTTAGGAGGGGAAAGGCTAACTTGATTCTAAGACTGGACCATGCATTATTCTACATGTAGTGCGTGATGAAGAATATTAAATGACCATTAAATGCAGTATTTCTCTAACGTGGAGACGTGAAGGCTAGACAATGACGGAAACTATCGATGCGATTCAGTAGCTTTAGGAATGCAGAGAAGGAGGACTGAACTGATAACTGGAATCATAACATATTCTTGGCAGACTCAGAGGCTGAGCCGGGCACTGCGAGGCAGGAAGTAAGTGAAGGGTCGAGGATACAGGTGGGGGCTGTATCGCTCCTCAGCGAAGTTTCAGGAGACAGGAGCTGAATCTGATGTCCGGGCCCTTTTGAGGCCTAGAAACGGGGACTTTACAATGAAATAACGTGCACACTGAGAAACGTGGCAACGTAACTTTACATAGGCCTGATATACGTAGTATTCACGAGAACTGGAAACTGACATACTAGAGGTGGACACAACTATAATTGCGTCTTGAATCGAACATGGGGAATGCATATGCATATTTAATCATGCACACATAACATATGATGGATGACACGTAGGGACACAGAACATAGCAAAATTTACTTTTCCACATTCCCTCCTTGTCACTACGTTTCCATCAGGAAACATCAATATTCATGATACCATCTATCATTTCATACAGTATCATTTGCTCGTCTCGAATTATCCTGGAACGGGATTTAGAACGGGGCTTGGGACTAGGAATACAAGAGGTAGCACAAATGCCGCAAATCGCAGGGCCACATTGTATACAGAGGCAGCAGCTGAATATGATCGCTACTGTAATACCTAGAAAGGACAAGACTTTCCATCCCCAGGCGGAAATTATATTCCAGAACCAACCGGACCATGTCCAGGTGCCTGGATCTTGGTGTAACAGATGGGCAATTTTATGGAGTCTGGTTATAGCTGAATAAACAGACGGCGCGTTATTTGGAATGAAAATGCAGCAACTAGATCCGATGACTCTACAGGCCCCGCCCCTATCGGCCAGTATGACGTCAAGGACGAGACGATTCTGGAAAACGACAAATCTCATAGCAGATTGCTCTTCGGTTAAGTTACCTAGAGCAGAGGCAGTCTCATTTACTACAGCTTCGAGGGTTCTGGTTAACCTACGGATTAGCTTACTATTCTGGATAGGTCCTATAAAGAAAAAGAAACCTCTATTGAAATCTGTATACTGTTCTAGAGCAGTTTCAGTATAATCGACAATTGGGGACTCCCTTCTATGTCTAATGTGTACTAGACGTGTGTTTCTGTGATAATCAGAGGGGGCTAGGAAAACAGGTGGCAGTAGGAAGGCAATGTAACAGGTTCCCTCCCAACCGAGGGGCAGACGAACATATGCAGTTTGACCACAAATAAAATAAGAATGACGTGAAGCTTTGAAGATAGATTTCCCACTGTCACTATACTTGACAATAGTAGTACAATCACTATGTCCTACATGTACGGAACCATTATTTCGGACACATAATTCACCTCTGACTGGCAGTACTGAAATAGCAGGTAAGTCTGGAGTAGTATCAGACTGAACATTCAAGACCATGAAATTCGAAGAATAATTACCTAAATTATACACTTCATTTTCTAGATCTAACCCTGTTCTGTGGGGAAGACCTTGCTTGTCTGGAAAACATGTACTGTTAAGAAAAGACATATGTGTTGAGGATGACGTTAACGTGGACCATGCTCCACATGAACCATTATGTGAAAAAGGATAAGGAAAAAGTGGCAGAACTCCCTTCGGTGTCTGGAAAGGGGGGAGTCGACCACACACCCAACAATTAGTGGCATTGCTGGACTGGTGTGAGTAATGTAACATGCGGATGAATGAGTTATTTCGCATAGCGAGGCGGTAAGAGAGTTCACGAGGAGGCAGATCACTAAACGTGTGCTCTACTGTAGCATTAGCAGACTTATTTACATGAAGAACTGGGAAATACAAGAAAAATGCATAACTGGTGCAGGAAATCATAATGCTGAGAAACAATATGAAACATAGAAAAACGATACATCGAATTGAGTTTTGACTAACTCTCTCACTATGGGGGTCTATTTAATACATGTCAGAAACAGTCTAACCGTTTCACCTAGGGGAGGACTTAGACAATCAAACTGACTGACTTATTTTACTAGACCGGAGTTTTAGCTTGTACTCCTGTTGCGGAGTTTTTTCTAACAGGGGAGGGTTTGTAACAATGTCTTTTGCGGGACAGTCCTTGAGAACAATGCTTTGGCAATCCTTCAAATCCTGGGAAATGTTCTTTAAGACGGGTTTCAGTCCATTAAACTGTTTTACATGAGAAAGGTGCACCCAGCCTTTGCGACCTTCCAACTTCACGGCTGTACGGGTGGTGAGGAGGACCTGTCGGGGCTCTTTCCAGCGAGGCTCCAGCGGACTTGATCTGTCAAAATTCCTCACCATCACCATGGATCCTGGAACGATTTCATGCGGTGCCACCTCGGTATTGTCTGGAAATGCGGCGGCAACCTGTGAACGACATGAGTTGAGGGCAGACATCAAGGAAGCTAGGTAATCTGTCAGCATATTACTTGAAACATCGGTAATACTTCGGGGTCTAGGAGTACCCCACATGTTAGGGGGGCGGCCGAAAACGACCTCGTACGGGGACAGACCTGATCTGGAATGTGCGACCATGCGCATATAAAATAAAGCGACTGGCAGAGCTATCAGCCAGTCCACACCTTTCTCTTTACACACTTTTGCAATTCGGATTTTCAGAGTCTGGTTATGTCTCTCTACGAGACCGGCTGCTTCAGGGTGGCGTACACAATGAAACTTCCACTGGTACCCTAACAACAGGGAAACATGCTTCATGAGTTCAGATGAGAATGGCTGGCCGTTATCAGAATATACGACTCTAGGGAGTCCATAACGAGGGAAAAACTCACGAACCAATTGCTTGGCAGTGGTCGCGGCTGTGTAATCTGGGACTGGATATGCTTCTGTCCACCTGGACAAAGCGCATACAACTACAAGAACATACTTGAAACCTCGACATCGCTCCATCTGAATATAATCCATCTGGAGGACTTCAAAAGGGTGGTCAGGGGGCTGGAATCCACCTTGTTCCACCGGGACACTTTTACCTGGATTAAACTGACAACATATCATACAGGTACGGACTTTCTGCTTGGCTGCAGCTCGTAAATGCTTGTTGAACCAAATGTTCTGGATACTGTCTAACATAGCTTTTTCTCCTAAATGTGCTGGACTATGTGCGGTATTAATAATGACTTGAACCATAGAGTCGGGGAGAAACCATGTGGCTCTACCCTTTGTTAACCATCCTTGATCTGTCTGGACCCCTCCTTGTTCGGACCATTTCTTGATTTCATCGGGAGTAGCATGTAACTGGATATCTATGACATCTTGTGTAGGGTCCTTAACTGTCATACATGTAATCGGATCTGGAGTGTGTGTCATGTTAACTGGAATGTCTAGAGTCTGTGCTGTAAGCTTGGCTGTGCGATCTGCTAGATCGTTACCTTGAGAAATGGTGTCAGTAACTTTCGTATGTGCTTTGCACTTCATGATAGCAATGGATGTCGGTAAATGTATTGCGTCTAACAGAGCTTGAATAAGTAGACCATGCTGAATCTTGGTTCCATGAGAAGTCATGAAACCTCTCTCCTGCCAGAGCACTCCGAAGTCGTGGACGACTCCAAATGCGTAGCGTGAATCTGTGTAAACATTAACTTTCAAGTTCTTGGCGTGTATGCAGGCTTGTGTCAGAGCAACTAGCTCTGCTGCTTGAGCGGACAGGGTATCAATACGGTGTGTTTCAATAACTTCGGTGTCAGTAGTCACTGCATACGCGGCGACTAGTTCTCCTGTACTAGTTCTCATACATGAACCATCCACATAAAGTGTCAGGTCGGGGTCTGGTAACGGAGTATCTGTCAGATCTTGTCTTGGCTTTGTCGTAATGTTAACTACTTCCACACAGTCATGTGGGTCAGGATTTGAAGTAACTGATGGTAACAGTGTAGCAGGATTAAGGATGTTGCAGCGTCTGATTTCTATGTGTGGCTGGAACAGTGTCAATTCATAACCTGTTAAACGTGCAATTGTCAAGTGCTGAGTTTGTGTTCGGTTTAAAAGAACTTCCACAGAGTGTGGAACTTGTACTGTCAAGGTATGTCCTAAGACTATGGAATCACTTTGTCTGATAGCTAGTGCTGTGGCTGCAACTGACTTGAGGCACGCAGGCAGAGCCTGGGCTACAGGATCTAATGTGCTCGAAAAATAAGCACAGGGCTTGTATTGTCCTGCTTGATCTTGTGTGAGAACAGATAATGCTGTACCTTCACGTTCAGTAACGAAAAGTGTAAAAGGCTTACTGTGTGTAGCTAGAACTGGAGCTTGGCATAGGGCTTTCTTTAACTCATTGAAACTAAGTGTATGTTCAGATGTCCAAGGGAGGACAGTCGATACGGCTGCCTCCTGTGTCGTTAACTGTATCAGTGGCTAGAAATGCATACTGGGGAATCCATTGTCTGCAGTAAGAAGTAAGGCCGATAAAAGCACGTACCTCCTTCTGGGTCTTGGGCTGAGGAAGACTCGCTATTAACTGGATACGGTCTGGTGTCAACTGCCTACCCCTCTTGGACAGCAAGTGTCCTAAGTAGACCACTTGCTGGACACAGAATTGGAGCTTAGAAGGGGACACCTTGTGCCCCATCTCGGCTAGGAAATACAGAACTGTCAGTGATGCTCGCTCGCAAGCACGTTCAGAACGGGCTGTGATCAGTAGATCATCGACATACTGGAGCAGGGCAGTGTCAGTTGGCATGTGAATGTTGTCTAGTTGTCTCTTGAGTGCTTGACTGTAAATACTAGGACTTTCTGTGAAACCTTGAGGAGCGCGTGTGAACATATAGCTCCTTCCATTTAAACAAAATCCGAAAAGGAACTGGCTGTCTGGATGAATAGGAACACTGAAAAATGCGTTCTTGAGGTCTATGACAGTGAAGAACGTGGCTTCGGAATCAATGGCCGTTAATAGGGAAGAGATGTCTGGGACAACTGGGTACTGCGGAATAATACATTTATTAAGCTCTCGTAGGTCAATCACTAATCGATATACTGGGGGTGCATTTGGATCAGTACGTTTCATGACTGGAATGATCGGAGAATTACATACATTGGAGTCAGTTTCTACAACCACTCCTTGAGCCATGAGCTCGTCAATAATTTTGGATAAGGCTGCTACAGCCTCAGGTGGCAATCTGTACTGTCTGATTCGTGGTAACACTACACCTGGCTTGAGAGTCACACGATAGGGTGTGATTTGCATGTAACCTACATCAGTTGGACCTTGCGCCCATAAGTGCTGCGGAACATTAGACAGTCTTGAATCAAAATCTCGTAATACATAGTGACCCTTAAAGTCACGTAGGAACAATCGTATTCCCTCTGGGGAACAACATATAACTGCACCTAACTCTTTCAGTGTCTTAATGCCTAATAGATTTTCTGGACATGACTTAGTAAGTAACAGATCAGTAGTGCGGGACAATGGACCTACTTCTAGAGTAACTGGCTTTGAAATCTCATTTACGATAGGTTTTCCTGAAAATCCAAGGGAAACATTTCTTGAGCCTGAGAGCGGAGCCCCTGGAACTTCGGCGTGACTAATTGTGGTCCTACTTGCCCCTGTATCAATCAAAAACTTTCTGTCTTTCCCTAATACTTGACTATGAACATAGGGACCTTCTTGATCTACAGGTATCTCGATGAGAGGCAAGCCTACCTCCCTCTCTAGGCTGTTTCATGAATACTGCTGGTACTCTGGATACTCAGACTGTGCATACTGGTACATCTGCTGTGTGACGTGCTGTGTTGCAGCAATAGGCTGCGGTGCTGTAACTGTCTGTGGTGCATTCTGTGGCTGAGGAATCTGTGAAACTTGTTCTTGTCTAGGCGGACGTGGTCTTTCTTTAGTCTTACCAGTAGCTATGTTGTGTTTCAGAACTGCACACTCATTTATAAAATGACCTGGCTGTTTACAATAATTGCAGTTCCCTTTAACGGGAGCTGCAGGATGACTGGCTTGATTTGGACCCCTCTTCTGACTGTCTTGAGGAACAGATTGTGCAACTAGTACTTTCATTTTCGTGTCTTTCATACGTTTTCTCTCGTGTTCTTGTTCTTCCCTGATTCTATTCTGGTGGTATTGAAGCATCTGCAACATCTGGGACGGGGTATTAGCTTGCCAGGTACTTTCGACTTTCAGAACTCGATTTTTAATTTGTGGACTTGAATTCTCGACTAATTTAGTAACAAAAAGGTGAGGGTATGACTCACTACTTGTCTTGAGGCCACTGTTGATGCTAAAACATTTTTCAAATCTAGAATAAAAATCACTAATATCTTCGTCTTGTTTCTGTTTACAGGCTGAGATTGCATCCCAGTCTTCTTTTCTAGTTGTCAATAATCTGGGTAAAACTTGTATTAATAATTCCGGTAATTCTTTACATTTATCTCCAAGACCGGTACCTGGTACTCGTGCCTTGTCTTCAGCTTCTAGAACTGCCCAATCGATCTTTTTCTCTCCCACTTCCCATTCTTTTTCCTTGAGCTTTTCATACACCCCTGCGGGCAACAGAACCTTTAACATTTTAATTATATCTGGATACGTGTATTCTCCCATACGGAGCATGTCTTTTAATTCTCTATGGAACCCTGCTGGATCTTTGTCATGACAGGGAATTAATTTCTTCATCTCGAGAAGTTCCATCTTTGTAATCGGAGTGTAAACAAACACTCGTTCTAGTTCGCCACCCGTTCCTCTAACTGGGTGGACTTCTCGTAACGGATTCTGTCTCTCCGTGTAAAATGGTTTACTTTCTGGGGGTGAGACATGAACAAAATGCGGGTTCAGAAACGTTCTATATTTGTGACGCTGTTCTAGAATGACACTAATTAAATCGGTACCTAGACCTTTCCATCTATACTGGAGTAACTCGTTCAGGACATCATGTAACGGGCCTGGATCAGAGTGCTGACCCTCATACAATGTAATGAGGTGCTGAATCATATACATACCCACCAGTCGTTGTTCGGCTGGGGGCATTTTCAGAAACATCTGTGCCACTATTTCGTCTGGAAAAGTGGTAGAATCAGTAATCCATCGGACTGCTGATCGGGCTAGTTCTTGTTCATGCATGGTACTTAATTCACTGTAACCGATTCGTGATTTCAGAATGTGATCGGTAGCTTGAAACACTTGTTCTAGTGAACCTTGTTCTGGTGCTGGAGAATGAAAAATAGACTTGTGTTCTAGGCGTAAATGGCGATCTGGAAATCTAGATTTTCCTACATACGCTATTCTGGCGGGATTCTCGTCCTCTACCTCTTCAGTATCAGAGTTACTTTCTTTCTCGCTTACTTGTGCTGCTTTACGTTGTTCGTGTATCTTTATTATTTCTCTACGGATTTTCTTGTACATACTCTCCATAGCACCGACGGTCTTGTGCTTACCCTCGGCTATATTATCACTCCACCTTGTCAGGGTTCTCATTTCAGCCGGATCTTTAGACGGGTAATCTTGTTCTCTTATTAGACAATTGATCAGAAACTTTAATATCATGAGCTGGATCTCGGCTTTCCTTTGAGACATGGCCTCGCTAATACTTTCTGGATCATCCCCTGTACGGATGAAACGATATATTCTGTCTAGATCTTCTTTCATATTCGGTAAGGTGACTAGATACTCGGCCACCTTTCTTACGCGGAATGAATATAAAACCATAATATCCTCGCCTGGGACTGGATCATAGCCGCATTCGGCAAGGGTTTTTCTTATTTCTGCTACAGTCTGATGTCTGGGCGTACGCTGGGACGCTTGTGCATGTAATTCGGCTGTCGTTAAACGCTTGTGTGGCGGCGGGGTTTGAGGAGTACCTCCCCCTGCGGCCCCTAAACTAGAGTCGTCTACTGAGGCTCTTCGTCCTGGCAGAGTGGGAAATGGAAATGTAGGCTGGACTTGTATGGCGGGCTGGACCGGGGGTACCGTAACAGGTACTCCGGTGTCTGGAGGAGCGGGAAGTGCCTGATTTACAGGGACTGGCGGGGCGCGAACAGGATTTGCATATTCTGGGACTGTGTCGTCCAAATAGGACGAAATAAAAATATCAGCTGCGGTCTGTTTGTGACGTAGCTTGGTCGGAACTAATGGTGGCGGGAAATTACTGGATGCCTCTGGGGTCGCTTTTGGCAAGCCCTCGGCAAGGAGAGGATACATACCCCTAATAAGGGCATGCCTCTGTCTGTCTGACTGTTCGGCTTTGACTTGTTCACCTATCTCGATTAGTTCTTTTTCTTGTGCTCGTTCTAAGGATTCTCTACTTAATTCTGACTTTCTGATTTCCTTTTCAGTTCTTTTATGAGCTTCTTTGCGCCATAACTCGATGGCATCTTTCTGTGACTGTCTGGCTTTCTTTTTCCATAATGCTTCTTCTACTCGCATGATGCATTCGGCATCCCATGTACCCGATACGGGCCATCTATACTTTTCTTCTAACTGTTTGGTATACTCTACCCATAAATCTAGATACAATATGGCGCTTATGCCATGCTTCTGATACATAAAATGACCTGGACTGTCCCTAGGCGGAACTGGAACTGCTGCTTCCAGCAGACCCTTTCTGGTTTTTAACTGACGTAACTTCGAAAAGAGCGGCATGACTGAACTATAATCTATACACAATACAATACACAATAAACACGATACTTATTCCCCATTCATACCACGACATTAAAATACATGAAGAACATTTAAAAATAACAGTTCGAACAGAATACTACCTGGAATACGGAACACAGAATACATGAATTTTCTCGAGAACAGAACTGACTAGAACAGGAACTAGATGCACTGCTGAAACAGTACGAAACTTACCGGTCTCATAAAGAGACACGTCAGGACCCGCATCCACCGAAGTGGACACTTCGTTTGTGGGTCTGTGTACCACCAACCCACGGACCAGAGTCAATTAGATTGACCCTGTCTAGATACCACCCCAGTAACGGTACTCACCGGGCAGCAAGAACGGAAGGCCTCGGACTGGACTGGACTGCTATGACGACGGACGACGAACTTCGGACTTCAGTTACGGGTGGGCCTCCGGATACCTCGGACCTTGGACTCTCGGCTTGGGCTCTGGTCGGGACTCGCCGCGTTCCTCCACCGTCTCGTTTGGATGCTGGACCGCCTCCTCCGTCTCCTCCGTGGGCCTGAGGGATACTTGAAGCAGAAATATCTGCCGGTGCGCAGAAGAGTTCCGTCACGACTGCAGAGGGTCAGGGGGTCGGCGTGGCCTCACCGACGCGTGGGGAAAGGGCAAGTCCCTGTTCGGGCGCCATTATGTGGTAAATAAATAAATAATACCCTATTTTTGAATGTATAAATGAATAACAGATAGCTCAATAAATAAGAGTCAAAATTCGAGGTAGTAGGAGTTTTGCAGGTTTATTACAGCATAAAGGACAGGAACAGGACAACCTGCATAGGAATAGGATGGCAGGGCCCAGCAGCGCTGCTGGTGTCAGGATCGGGACAAGGAAAAGGATGACTTTTTTAATAACAGTGCATGAGCATATATACATAACGCAAACACATATCATTACATTGCAATAGGCGTAGCAGTGGGTGGAGCAGAAGGTGTGACGCGTAGCAGTCGCGAAAGATAAGGGTGAAAAAGAGGTGTAACAGGGCGTATACATAGACATGTGATGTAAACGTAACAGAATATGTCATGAATGGGGCGGAAACCATGGAGGGGGCTACCTAAGGAGCCGGGACCTCTAACCTGATGGTGCGCGCAAACTAGCAATGACGTATCACTAGGAGAAGCTGGGGGCTATGAACTCTGTGCTAGGAGCAGAGACTGAAGTCTGGAGAGTCAGGGCGACATGTACCTAAGCAGTATCTAGTATCTGATGTTTAGAGAACATGTTGATATAAACTAGAAGTTAGGAGGGGAAAGGCTAACTTGATTCTAAGACTGGACCATGCATTATTCTACATGTAGTGCGTGATGAAGAATATTAAATGACCATTAAATGCAGTATTTCTCTAACGTGGAGACGTGAAGGCTAGACAATGACGGAAACTATCGATGCGATTCAGTAGCTTTAGGAATGCAGAGAAGGAGGACTGAACTGATAACTGGAATCATAACATATTCTTGGCAGACTCAGAGGCTGAGCCGGGCACTGCGAGGCAGGAAGTAAGTGAAGGGTCGAGGATACAGGTGGGGGCTGTATCGCTCCTCAGCGAAGTTTCAGGAGACAGGAGCTGAATCTGATGTCCGGGCCCTTTTGAGGCCTAGAAACGGGGACTTTACAATGAAATAACGTGCACACTGAGAAACGTGGCAACGTAACTTTACATAGGCCTGATATACGTAGTATTCACGAGAACTGGAAACTGACATACTAGAGGTGGACACAACTATAATTGCGTCTTGAATCGAACATGGGGAATGCATATGCATATTTAATCATGCACACATAACATATGATGGATGACACGTAGGGACACAGAACATAGCAAAATTTACTTTTCCACAGTTTGCAGAAAGCAGAGCAGTGAAGAAAGCCAGAAAGATTAGAATCAAGAAGTCCTACTGAGATATGACCCCAACCACTATGGTCACGCTTATTTCAAAAGGCGAGACCCCAATTAACATGGAGGCCTATGTTCAATGTTTGTGAATGGGAAAGGATTGGTGTGCATTCTTTGTTAATGATTAGTTTATTTTTTTGGGGGTTGAGAGTATTATATGGCTTGTACTCGACCCGAAGGTATCAGAGCGCTTTACATGAGCACCAGATGCGTTACAGAGGGACACATTCATGTTGTTAAGCACGGAAATATTAAGTGGCTTGACCGGTATCACAGGATGTTGAGCCTCCCTGCCAAGACTTGAACCCAGTTCCCCAGCTTCGAGGTTGACCACTCTAGCCATTATGCCACATACTCTAATCCGCCACAATTTATTTTTACACACATCCAATCTAAGTGACAAAGGTGTAAAAAAGAATTCAACTATGCATTAAATTTGTTACTATATGGGGGGGTTCAAAAAATGCTGTGATTGTAGAACTAACACAAAGCTTTGCATACCAACTCAATATTGATTCGAACTGTCAGCAATGGATTATGTAAAGAACTCCCGCCGTGTGTGACTATAAGGCAGCACCACCCTCCTGATCCGCATGTCACTTGATAAAAGAAAACAGTAAGTAAGCACAAGAGTGTTTGAACTCATGCATGTCATGATAGGATGAGAACCACATTACGAATGGATACAAATTTCATTCACTACTCCTAGGATTGACATCTGGACCTAGTGTAGACTGCACAATCTACTCAGACGTGGATTTTTTTAAAGAATAGTCGAAGTTTCACCCAGACAGATCACACATCACATAAATGTAAATATTCACAGGATCACTAAATTATTTTTAATAAAGAGTTTTTAGGGAACTCGCCCACCAGAATGCACAAAATAAAAGTATTTTTAAACATCAGGAAAACAACAAGGTCCAGTGTATAGGGATGAAGGAATCACAATGGAATAAGTCCGATAAAACACAAATAAGATTTTGACTTTTTCCATTTCTCCCCCTGCTAGAAAATCTACTAAGGACGTAAAGAAGACAGGTAAGCGCATTAGGCCTCACGTTAGTGCATGGAGTGCATGCACCCTGTAGAAGCAGGGACAATAAGAAGTAAATAAATAGCCCTGACTAAGGCCCCAGACTCACGTGGGCTCCTAGCAAGGGTCAAAACATATTCGCACTGTAAAAGGGATATAACTGAACAATCATATTCAGTAAAGCCCAGTATATTCACGTCTTTATTCATGCCCCACGTACCCTCTGAATAAAACATAGTGTTTGGGTTACCTGAAGGTATTTTTAATCATTTAAATAAACATAAGAAGGACCCTGAAAGAACCAATTCAAAGGGAACAACCCACCAGGGGAGAAAACACACTAAATAAACTCTTGAATAGGATTGAGTGAACCAACCCAGTCAGAAACCTTAGTTTCTATCTGACATCGCCTTCCCAGGTGGAATGATCGTTTTGGACATCAATAAACCAATAGCACACTAGTGATAAAACGCCACAATAGTTACATGTCCTCACATTTGGAAATACAGTGAACTCATTCGTAGGACGGGGAATACTACCCACTTACCATACTTAAGGTATAGCATTCTACCCATTAACGAAAATCCAGGATTGGCCTCGAGACTTTCCAGCTACAGATTGTAGAAGCCTTGAGGTAGTTACTGTGTAGTAACGAAACACGTGTCAGCTGCTCGCTTTATTCTGTTTCTTCTGGGATCACAGCACAGAAGGACCTTTTCCATCAGAATATCTTGTGTATCATCATCATAAAAGACTGTAAAGATATATTTTTCAAATGAGTCATTAAAAATTCAAAGCTATTGTATGTTTCGGATGTTCTCTCTATAATCAAATACTGTGCTGTCCATAGGAGTAATTGGTGGCCTTGACTCTCCAAACAGGCCAAGACGGGGAACAAACTCCCTTAGAAGCATTGGCTTCTATGATATTACATTTTTAGAGTGCCGAGGTATGACAAATCTTGTTCAATAGTCTCCTACAAGCGATCCCTTCGGGGGTCAATGTGGAAGCCGACATCTGTGGTAGTGGGATGTTAAATGTTACCTTGAGGGGCACCATTTCTCACAAATGTATTAAAAGGTTCACTGATAACTTTAATTCTAACAACAAAATCCAAGTATAGGATTGGAAAGTGCGACAATCTACACCACCACTACCTTTGTTGCTGTATTGTAAAACTTGTAGGCTAGTATAGGTCTCTTTAATAAAAGGGAGCAAAGCACGTATCTCATCTAGAATAGTGTCTAGAGATACTGGAGCAGGAAGTTTATGAGGGGAAGGTGGATCTTGCTTAAGGCGCTTGTTAGCCATGGGAGTTGCCTGCATCTTAGAATTTGGTAAAAGCGGCGGTATTGAGCGAGAAGTAGACGACTGAGCCATATCTGGCTTTAAAGACCAATCAATTCCAGGAAGGCTCAGTATACAAATAATCAGCTCTGGATATCTTAGAAGTATCACTCTTGTTTGAACGTAAGAGATTTTTGCTTCTGCCCATATGGATCCTTAAAGTCAAGAAATGCGCAGTCTGGAAAGAACGCAGGCAACAATAGGCAAGTATTTCCCTCCAGTAGTCTCCCAAAAACCACAAAAACCGACAGTCTGCTAATTGCGCAAATCTCCACTGACTAAAAGGTTCAAAGTAGGTTAAAGTCAGCCCAGTGCTGAGGAGAAACAGGAGTCTATGAAACAAAATGCTGCCACAATGCTGAGGACATTTTAGAAGCCCCAAAAAGGTGTGAAAAAAAAACAGCAAAAAGAATGACAAGACCTTCCCTCAGTGCAGGACGTATTCCAATTTATTTTTTGTCTTTTTCCCATGTTGTTAGGATCGCGGGAACCGCATATTTAAGTATGGCACTTGCGCCGCGGTACGGAGCTCCGTTATCAGGTGGCCATCTTGGGCGCCGCCAAACTGGAGAGCTGCCGTTTATATATCTTTTTAACGTATTTTATTACATTTGTATGGGATGTTGGGTGCATTGGTATTTGGATGGACAGTGCTATTTCTACAGCACATATTAATTATTGTGAATGGTCTAATACATTTAATTTGCACTATCTGTCATTGTTATTTATTTATTTAGATGTATTAGATTACAATCATTTATTTATGTATTTTTATTTTTGGGATTTGGGGTATAATTTTTGATTTTGTGAATAGTCTTTTAAATAAAATATATTCATTCTTGTTCATTGATTATTGTATTAATTTTAACATAAATGCTTGAATTTAGCTTGTTTCTTTTTATACTTATTGTTCTATGTGTTTATATTTCTAGTAAAAAATATTTTTGTTGCAAGTTTATTATGGAATGTGTGGTGTGTTAGGTGAATGGGTGGCTACTGTTTTTTAATTATTATGTTATAATTAATTGAAAAGTAAGTACAATTTAAAAATTGCACTTTATTAGGTTATGAAAATATATTTTCATTATCATAGCAAATTCTTTTTCGTTAGGTTTGTGTGTTCTATGAGGATGGGGCTTGATGGAAATTGATTATTTTAAAAATGATATATATATTTTTTTAAAATAATGATATTTAGAAATGTATGAATTTTTGTTTGATTTTTATCCAAATATTACGATATTTAATTGAAATTAATGTAGTATAAAATGTTATTTTAATTTTCTGAAATAATAATTAATGTGCTTATATTATTTGGATGTAATGAATCTGAAACCAGCGTTAGAATAGTAACTGGACCCGCCACACACACAGTGCATGCTCTTTCCCTAATGTTTGACTGGAGTTAGACTAGAAGAGCTTGCCTCAAACATACCCTTACCCCAGTGTTTGTTGGATTAGAAATAAAATAGAAAACCTGACCCTCAAATGAAAGCACTTTCCCCAGTGTTTGTTGGACTGGAGACAGAATAGTAAACCTAGATGGGGTGCTCTTCCACTAAGGCGGAGGATCGTCACCCCACTGCTTTAAAGTAGTGCAAAGTTAAAAATAATTTGACAATAGCGGAATATCTGTTATTATCATTTTATTTTTACTATTGCAGCTGCACTGCAGTGCAGCCCTGTTGATAGGGTGTGGTGGGGCCGGTCTCCCCTGACGTCAAGGCTGGACGAGGAGTGGTGGCTGCACTTAAAGTGTGCACGGCACTTTGGCGGGCCAGCCAAACCGTCATGTGCACTGTGGCTGTTTTCCACAGGCTGTATTATACAGCCTTAGTGAAAAACATGTCCAGCCTCGAAGCCCCTGTCTGAGCGCCGAACCATGATGCTCAGACCAATCACAACACTGCTTAAGGCAGGATTGTGATTGGTCAGGTGATTCTAGCAGGATGGGCGATTCCTGCTGGAGGAGAAGTGGCGGCTTCATCAGCAACCTCCAGGTAAGTTTGCTTTTATTTTTTATTTTTTTTCCTAACCTCCCCTCACATTCCCCCACCCCTGCCACTGATTCCTACCAGCTGCCACTGAGTAAACCTCTCCTCCTGCCCCCCAGGTATTCACTGTCCCAGAATATTTGTCGGACTGGAGTTAGGATAGTATATTTGCATCTTACCCAAATATACACCTAACCCAATATTTGTTACACTGGAGTTAGAATAGTAAAGCTGACCCCCTCCCTCAATCTATGCAATTCCATTGTTTGTAAGATTGAAGACAGAACAGTAAATCTGATCTTCATGTAGATATACACTTTCCCCAGTGTTTGTTAGATTAGAGTTAAAATAGCAAATCTGCCACCACACCCCACACTGGTGCCTTTTCCATAATGTTTGTAGGACTGTAGCTAAGATAGTGTGATTGAATATTTTTTATCTATGGATTTGTTATGATTCCAGGTTGGATTAAGTATAATAAATGGAACGTCATCCTGGTGTTTACATTTTTTTTAAGCATACTTAGTGTACATGTATATAATTTTTTTATGATTTTATTTCCTTTAATTATTTTCTATTGTGATTTGTCTTTACATTTATTTGCTATTTTTTGCAATTCTATAAAGAATTTTAAAAATAATAATTTTTGTTGTGTATTTTCAAAAATATTTAAAAGGGTTTAACAAATATGAAAACTCTTTTTTATTTTTATTGATAATTATACGTTTATATTGTGTTTTAATATTTTATCAAAAATAATATATATTTGTAAATGATATATATTTGTATAATACCTCTATTGTATTTCATTCTTAATATGTGTAAGTAATAAACATATTTATAGAATTATATGGATTTTAAAAATAATTTTGAAAGTTAACAAATGAATGTTTATATGTTATTTTTATGCTTTATGTGTTTGAAGCATGCTCTATTTTTTAAAGAATAATTGATCAGTTGTCATATGTTACAATAATGTCTATTATAACTAAATGCATATACTTACCAATATAATCTTGGCATTGTGGATCATGATATTTTTGTAGTTGATATTTTTGCACTTTTAATTATATGTAATGAAAATTGATATTTTTGTTGTTGGCATTTTGACAACAATACTTTTGGAGAAGGTTCCATCTTGGTTCCTAATGGACACATACGGTGGTCGGTGTGTATATCTCTTTTCTTTTGGAGCAAGGGATGGCAAATGAGGACAAAAGAAAAAAAACCGAAAAAAAAAACAATACTTTTGTGCCACCATATTTTAATTTACCGTTAATACTAGAGATTCATTCAGTAGAGAGGAGTTTGGGGGCAATTAGCACTGGGCACAGTTCAAAGGAAGACCGATAAGAGAGTGCCATTGCTCACATTAATACAGCGGAACGGGGTCAGCGATAAGACTATCACCAACAAGTAGATCCCAGGGGTCTGTATTTCAGAGGCCTGTATCTAAAAGGTTGCCAGTCACACTCGAGAGTTCTAGTTACTAGGGCCAGTTTTGGAGCTGTAGGCACTCATTGGACTCACATTAAACTGGAGAACTAGTATTTAAGGTTTTAGTAGAACCACAACTCCATATCCACACAGAAACAATTTCAATGGCTCCAGAATCGGGCTCAGCGGACACAATCAAGTAGAAGGGAGGAAACACCTCTGCTGCCATAAGGGGGTCGAAGTGAGCAGATAGGATTTCCCAAAATGTAAGGGATAAAACTGGGATAGTCGGAGTCAATGAAGACTGGACACACTTATAGCTCAAATGCTTCTTTGTAAGTCTTCAACTCCTAGGTGCACAGAGGCATTTTGGGTCATTTCTGAGGGGATGACCTACAAGGCCTTTGGAACTACCTAGCAGCACATGTCCTTGGAAATGCCTGCCAGGCGCCGCCGTTGGGATTATGATATCTCTTTCCACCGGTCGTTTAGCGGCGGTCAACCAGCAACGAAAAGGCAGTCGGGAAAGGATTTGGGGCACGTAGCGGGCCCCCCTTCATCCCTGTGCGTGGTGCAAGGGCACTGTGAGGCACCTATGGAGGCCCCTACATATCCCTACACCAGGTGGCAGGCACCGCATGGTGCCTGCCACGTAATGCAGGGATATGCAAGGGCCTTTTTTTTAAGCATTGCAGTGGGGGCTGCTAACCGCATCCCCTCCACAACGCACAGTATAGGTGATACGATTGCTGTGGTAGTGGTCGCATTGTAATTTGGATTGTTGGGAGGCTGCTGGTCCCAAATCCAAAACAATGGCGGAAGTCCCTCTGCCATCTTAATGACCACCATTGTTGTAAGTAGACAAACAGTGTATTTTAACTTCGGAAAACACACTTTTAAGCCTTAACCAGGAACAAAGGGGCATATTACCAAGCAATAGCGATAATTATCGCTATTGCTTGGTTAGAGACAAAATTTTACCGCTGAGCTGCGGCGATTTTTAACGCAGATAAACCTTGGTATTACCAAGGTTTATCACAAATGCGATTAAAAACGGCCGCAATGCATGAATATCGCTGAAAAGTCAGCGATATTCATGCATTGCCGAGCTAATGCTCTTAGCCATGTTATCCACCTTCCATTGGATAACATGGCTAAGAACTGCTCAGGGCAGGTGTTAGCTTTTGGAGATATTCACGCTTAGCGCGAATATCTCCAAAAGTTGGTAATAGGAGATAGCGATGTTAGCGACTGTTTCCAGTCGCTAACATCTTGGCACGCCCACTTTGCATGTCATTAGTGATAAATATCACTGATATGCAAAGTGGGGCCCTAGATGGTCGCTATCTCCTACTATCTGTCGCTAACTGGTGTTAGCGACAGCTAGGTAATAGGGAGATAATTTTATCTCCGCTTTCTTGGCTTTTAAAGCCAAAAAAGCGGATATAAACCCCCTTGATAATATGCCCCAAAGTACTCTATTTATTCTTGCTTTTGGATACTAGATTGGTTGTGGAGGCTTTGGCTTGGTGGGCCTATTAGACAGGGTTGGGTGGGTGGTGGAGAAGGTGGCGACCAAGAAAGTTAGAATTTAGATTAGCTCCTAGTGAAAGCATGTCTCACTTTTTAGATGCACCAAACAGAGACTATCCCAAAGGGCATGCTTTTGAACCAATTAAATGCTACATCTGCTGGATTTGTTTTTTTTAAAATTATTTTTTATTGAACGTTTTGGTCACTTCTTTCTTTACATAGACACATTAGCCCCAGTTGCACAGTTCTGGAGAATTGACTGTTGCACATCATGTGTCATTTAAATGTGTAGGGTTGCCACAAGCATTTTGCTCTTGGCAACTGGGGATAATGTGACTGCGGACCACATTTATCACGTGGTACTATCACATAGATGCAGAAATTCCACTCTGTGAACGGGAAGAAATGTGTGATAACTTGGACTACTGTACTTACTGCGGATCTCTAAATGTGTGGGTGGGAAGTGTAGACAGAAAGCTTTTCATGCACAGGCTCATTACTGACGCATAAGAAAGTCCTCTCCCGAACATCAGGCAAGGCATGGGGGCAGCACTGACTCACAGCGCCGACCTGACTCACAGGGCTTGATACACCGTGATCATCATTATCTTTCTCAAACCATAAAACTATTATTGAAATTCCTAATAAACTTAGGGAAAGCAATCACAACCTTCTGGTATGTTGAGCCATGGGATCTAGAATTAGACTAGCCTAGTACAGAGGGGGTAAAGGGTAGGGCGGGTGGTGGAGAAGGTGGCGACCAAGAAAGTTAAAGCAGGTCAATAAATATGCAAGTTGGCACAAGTGTCATTTTATTAAGATTTAGATTAGCTCCTAGTGAAGGCACTTGTCACTTTTTAGATGCACCAAGTAGAGACTATCCCAAAGGACATGCTTTTGAGCCAATGAAATGCTTTCCTACATCTGCTGGTCTTTGTTTTGTTTTTTTAATTCTTTTTTACTGAACGTTTTAGTCACTTTTTTACATAGACATATTAGCCCCAGTTGCACTGTTACAGATCATAGCACTCTATACACAGCGAGACATGATAGTTTTATGATTATGGAGATGTTGGATCATCTAGGGAAGGAAGAACAGGGGGGTCACATATATTTACACAATATACATGCCATCTGCCCCAAACCGCAATCCACTTTTGGGGGCAACCACGGGCAACATAGACAGTTGTTTCCCTGACCATACACCAGTCCATGTCAGCCTTCCAAGCTGCTAGCATAGGCTGTGCTGTTGCTCCCCATAATCGAGTCTGCTGGTGTTTGTTGATGGTCTCATAAGGGAAATATCCGGAACAATGAGGCCAGAGCCACGAGTTCTGGAAGCCCGCAAGCGTAACCACTCTTGCCCGAACAACCTCTTTGCCTAACCACGCACATGCATGGTTAAGGCAAAGGCACTCTAGTGTACAGAATGGGTGGGGAGAGAAGAGCTTCAGAAAGCGGACACGGACAGGTAAGTGGGTCTGGGGCCTGGTCTGGGGGAGGTTTGTGGTGGTTTTCATGGATGGTGGGGGTTCGGAGTAGTTTTAAGGGGTGTTGGGGTTTAAGGGTAGTTTTAAGGGATGGAGAGGGTTTGGGTAGTTTTAAGGGATGGTGGGGGTTCCAGGTAGGTTTCAGCGGGGGTCTGGGGAGGGTTTGTTGTAGTTTGTTGTAGTTTTCAGGGGTGGTGGGGTTTGAGATATTTTAATGGGGTAGTGGGGGTTCGGGGTAGTTTTATGGGGTGGGGGTTCTTTTTTTTCTGGGAGGTGTGGATTCGGGGTCATTTTTAGGGGGTAGAGGTATGGGGTCGTTTTTAGGGGTGGGGGTTCTGGGTAGTTTTCCAGGGTGGAGGTGGTTCTGGGAAGTTTTAGGGGTTGAGGGGGGTTTGTGGCAGTTTTCAGGGGGTACGGGATATTTTTTTTAAAGGGGTTGTTTTTAGGGCACATTGAGGGAGATGGGGTCGTTTTAAGGGATTAGGGGTATTGCGGGAAATCTGCACATATTCTGAACTATGCACAGGAATACAGGACCTAAGTGAATAGGTGGTTTACCAACCGCCCACATCCGTACCCAAAATCCCAAAGCGACTAGCTATTGTGTCATTCCTTCTCCGTCTACAGTGAATCTACCAATGACTAGACAGCCCAGAACACGTTACTCTATCTTGGGACTCACGGTAGCCAGATACGCTTTCGCTCACTCACTCATACCTGTCCACATTGCAAGTAATCAGAGATGCGGTATAGTTTAAAATGTTCATTTCAACTAACACGCTCTATGGTGCAGTACACAAGTCAATACTAGCAGCAAAATGCTTAAACACAATATAGTCAGCATTGTTACAATACCATAGAATACAAACGGGGATATCATGTTATAAAAAACAGTGGAAAAGGACTGAATGACCTAACCACCCTCCCCATGACAAGAGATTTATTATTAAAAGGAAGACCTCTGGCCTTTGTCAGCAGCAGACCCCATACCTCAAGGCCTAGGTGCAATGTTTAGATCGCAGAACAAGCACAGCTCTTCATTCCGGAAAGGTGTCTCTCCAAATTTGTCAAAAACAGGTTGCAGTTGCAATAATAGATTACACGATTTCCAGGACTGCAGCTGCGTGTAGCATGTCATGTCTAGATGCGAGGGACTGATCAGAACAGAATAACAGAGTCATGAAATATATGAATGCAGTGTTGTTCGCAAAATCAGCCTCATAGCAGCGAAGCTCATTCTAACTTAGCAGATGTCGACAATAGACCTATAAGCCTTACTACAGGGTAGGGTGGGGTTATCTTTAGGGGTCTGGGGGAGGGTGGGTGGTAACCTTAGTGTGAGAAAGGGCCATCTTTCTTGCCTTGTTATGCCCCCACTTTTGTCTGAACTGCTGATGTACTTTGACTGAGTGTGCCCTGGGTCCCTGCCAAAAAGGTACCCAGGGCCTGTGTTCCTTCCCTACAAAGAAAAGCTATGCTGAAACAAAACACCCAATTTGGCATCTCTGGCCACCTGTCAGCCCCTAGTAAATGGTACCCTAGGTACCCAGGGCATGGTGACCAGAGAATACCTCTGAGGGATGCAGCACTTATTGTGCCACCCTCAGGGACCCTGTACCCTGGCACCCACACACTGCCCTTGCAAGCTGAGTGCCTAAGTACAGAACTAAAGCAAGAGTTGACATGGCACACATCCCTGTGTGTCATGCCCACATAACCCACTGCCCTGGCATACTTCAGTCACCCCTCTGGCTGGGTGCCCTATGCCAGAGGTGAGGGCCCAGGTGCATGAGCCCTGTGCCCCTACAGTACCCAGGGCCATTCCTGGGCACTGTAAGTGCAATGTTGCAATTTAAGAGTATATGGTGCTGGGAGGTTGTCATTTACAAACTCCACAGCACCATAATGGCCTCACTGAAGACTGACAAGTTTGGTACCAAACGTCTCAGCTCATTAAACCTGCACTGATGCCAGTGTGGGGTTTAATGTAAAATGCCCGAACCGACAATCCACGTCTGGGCTGAGTGGCTGCAGAGGCTGCAGACATGTTGCTGGACCACTTGGTGGAAAGCCCCGTGCTCTCCTGGGTCTGCAACAGAGCATATCCTGGGCGAGGTGCTGTGTCTCCGCCCCCATGATGGACAGGGGGAAGCTTCAAAGGCACACCGCCTCTGAGAGCTTCTCCAGACCATTTGCTGTACCCAGCAACCAGCCCCCCACCAGGCCTACACCCAGTCTGGCGGGAAGAGTGGTCGGAAAAACGACATCAGGAAGGGGGGTGTGCCAACCTGTGCCAACTCCACCCCTCAGGTGGAGGAGGCGAGGTAAAGCACGACACCGGACCCCGGCCATCTTGTAGATCGGGAGTCCTGCCCAATCCCAGCTAGGCTCCTGCCCCCCTCCCACAGGAAAGGAGCAGGCTAGGGGGTGTACTCACCCCAGGACAGGGACCCATTGGTCCCTGCCCTTACCCTACCTGTAATGCCCCTAAATTTAGTATTTAGGGGCTCCCTGAACCTTCCTTCCTTAGACCCCGATACCAACAAGAAGAAAGAAGATCAAGAAGAAGAAGACCCGCCGCGCAGCTGCTAACAACAGGACAACAACAACTGACTTGGCCCCAGCCCTACCGGCCTGGTGATCCTGGAACCTGCTCCTGCCTAATCCAGGCGACCTCCGCAGACAGCAACCTTGGGACACCCATAGGACCAGCCTGCCTTGACCCTCTCGAAGATTGGGACTCCCATCAGCAGAGGCTCTGCTGCAACAACCCACCTGGTGCCACCAGGAAGCTTCGGACCAGCCCACTCTGCACCAGCCGAGCTCGGGCCGGGCCAACCCGAACTAAGGCCACGAGGACATCCCCCTGGCGACTGGGACCCGAAGTCCAGTGCCCAAAGACCCTCCTCGACGAACCAGCCGACGCCTGCAGACTCAGAACCAGGGGCCACCCCAACCCCGGCCAGCCGAGGGTAAGCTTTTCTGACCCCTAAAGACACCTCTGCACCCGGCGCCCCGCGGCCCCCTGTGCCTCCCTTTGGGGTACCTACCTGTGCTCCAAGTTCCCAACTTACCTCTCGAAGTGCTGGTCACCCCCGGAGAGTCACCATCCCCGAGCCTGCAGCCTTTTTTCCTTTGCCAAGATCCTCATTGGATAACAATGAGCGCCCGACGGCTCAAAAGCACCCTGCACCCAGCCGCCCGAGTACCGCTGGCTGTGGCCGTCTCTGTCCTAATCTACTTTCCCCCTTGCCCTGAGCAAGTGACCAGTAGCCCAGCTCCCACAGCCTTGTGGCCTACTAGGCAGCCGCCACCAACCGAAGGCCCCCTGTCTCTCATTGACTAACATTGGGCCTAACTACCACTGCACCCGGCCGCCCCTTTGCCGCTGAAGGTGTACTAACTGTACCTACCTGATCCTGGGGGACCCCTGAGTCTGTGCCCAGAACCTTACCTTCACCAACCAAGTACTCACCTGGAGGTCGGTAATTCACGTACCTGCTATTGGATAACATTGACCCATTTTTGACTCGAAAATTTTCTAAGTGTGAAGTTTTGAAAACGGAAAATATTCCTATAAAATCAGCCAAAGTCCGAATTCGAAAATACTCACCGGTGATCACGAGAGAAGCAAGTACTGTACCTTTCAGCCCAGTACTGAACCGCAAAAGTAGTCCCTAGCGTGTTTACTAGTAACCTGTATTTTCCCCATAGGAACCCATTGTCTGCTTTTCTATGAAAAATCTTCTGTCTACTTTTGAAAACTGTAAATATTCTTTAAAAATCGTACGAAATACTGAAATGCAATTACCTGCCTATTTTGAGTTAAGCCCCCAGTGCTGGCCCTAGGAGACTAGTGCTGGGTTACAAAAGTAACGCGATCGTACTTTACCTGTAACCTGAATTTCCTCCCATTGGATAACATTGTGAGAATCACCTCGAAAAGTTTCTTAGTGTGCACTTTTTAAACAGCTTTATATTCAGGAAAAATCATCACTGTGACTAAAATGTTTTTGCTAATCTGGTTTCAGCTTAGACCGCAGGACTGAATCCAAGATCTAGTCCTGGGACTACCAAAGTAATCCCTAAAGTAATCAATTGTACTTTCCTATGAAAACCCATTGAGCTCAATGCTAGAGTGTGTTGTAGCACTGTATTGCTTATTAATTGACCTGTGATTAATGTGTATACAAACTTATTGCTCCTCTGCAAAGTATTTACATGAGAATACTCGTAAAGTGAAAAGTATATTTTTTATAACTGTTGGTTATAAACATAAAACAACCATCTCTCTGGATACACAAACAATTGGCCTGGAGTTCATTCCTTGAGTGTGTGAAACCTTTTGCTGACTGAGTGTGTACATCAAATGCTTTACACTGTCCTCTGGTACTGCCTTACTGCTCGACCAAGCTACCACTTTGGACAGTAAGGTCAGTTCTGACTGTAGCCTCTGTTATACCTCTGGGGTTGGTGGACTCTATACACACTGTACTTGCTTCTAGTCCAGTATATATAGAGCCACTTTCTCACACTTAGCCACTCATATCCCTTTACCATGCATGCCTTTACCAGGAAAATTTGTGGTAAAGGCATGTGCGGTAAAGGATTGCGTGGTTAAGACACAGTCTTTATACAGACTGCATTGTGTAGGTATGCAGGGTTGAGGAACTCGTTCCATCATGCAACCATCTCATTATTCCGTAAAGGAAAAAACATCTAAATCAATGGGAACTTAAGCATTCTGGCGGGATCTATGATACAGTTGTTATGACTGCTTACTGCTGGCATTCCATTCCACTCAGAGGCCCTCCTAATATCTTATTTCATAGCTGTTGAGGGCAAGCAGCGTGATTGACCCAATTTCAGAGCAGAAATATAGTGAGGATTTCTGACACGCTTTTGAAGCTATACCACACTTCTTCTAAACTGCTTCATGTGGTACCCTTAATCCATGTGATGTAATCTCTAAGCAATGACCTACCAAGATGCTGGAAACAGGCAGAGGCAGTGGATGGGGAGGAGAGATTCTGTCCCTGCTGGAAGTGCCTGGTCTATGACCTTGGAGGGTGGAAGTTTCATAGTTGCAGGACAGGTCAGAGAATCTGTGACCTCCTTTGGAATTGAGCTTTTACGAATGGTAGTACCTCGGGGGCTTGGGAGGCCACGAAAAATACAGAATTTCACAAATGTGTATGTACATGGATGGTACCCAAAGACGATATTCTAATGTCCAAGACGGGGTCACTTATGCTGGGTTGATGCAAGCTGCATTGTGCACTTGCTGTAGTTTCTAAATGAGGATTAATGGCATCCGTGCTTATCGGGTATTACAATGGTGACTCCTATTCCATTCATCAGTGGTGAGAGGAGTATGGTAACTCACTCCATGACCGTTACCTGAGTGCTACTCCACATAAAATGCATTAAAAGGGCTTCCACATTAGTCCCAATTGGAGAAAAGTCCAGGAGGATTATTATTTGTCTTGTGAAGAAGCTAGCCAATCAATCAATCAGGGTTTTATAGAGCGCACTACTCAATCCTTAGGGCCTCAAGGTGCTGGGTGAGGGCAACGAGCAGCTCCGTTAGGGTCAAATAAAGCCTACAGTGTGGGCATAGAAAATGGATGCTCCCTTCCTGAGATCCACATGGTGCCCCACTGAGCAACCACAATACAGAGGCCCACAGCTGCCCATTCTGACCCATGTGACTATTTCGGAGATGCTATTTGTCAAAAAGACCTCTTCTGACACTATGACATGGACGTAACATCACCACCATGCATGTATATGGTATTTCTATAGCCTGACCCTAGCCAAAAGGCAGTGGAGCACAGCAATTCAAGGGTCTCCCTAAGGTTAATTGCTTTCATTCAGAAATCCTATAAGTCACAGAAATATCATGGATCCCAAAGGCTGACTATTCAGAGATCTCACCAGGAGAGGCTCAGCTGTATATAAACATGATACCACCATAGTTGGCAACATCTTTTAAGGTTCCAGACTCTCTGCCTCAGTCTTGGGAATAATCAAGTGGTTTATTCTGTACTACATAAGTTTAGAAAAAGTAACATATGAAAGAAGCATCTAAGAAAGTGAAGAACAGGACTATATTTCATAACTCACTTAATCTCTACAGTAAAGGAAGATGCCCTCTATAGAAGACTCTACATAAACATTTTCCTTAAAAACTAGGTACATATCAAAAGCAACCAAGATAGCCACAGACACGGAAACTATTAGGAATGACTCAGTAAGCAACCAAATATATGCAGCTCCAAATACAACGAGCTGAGAAGTTCAGTGGCATTGCAGAAGAAAGAAATTTGGAAATGCCAAGAAACACAGTAATATGTCAAAGAGCAGATCGTCAATTGACAAGGAAAAGGAAATGTTGAGATTACTCCCAACTCCAATCACCGAGTACACACAGGGGGAACAAGTGATAATTATCGCAAAATAAGCTTAATGCAGCTCTTCACATCGTAGTCTATTGCGGGAAAATAAAGCCGTGTTAACGTTGTATTCTCAACAAGGAGGTGTAGTGTAGTTCCTATTATCCCAATAGGCTATGCGCATTGGAATAATATCTTCAATAGTATAGACGTAGGACAGAGGTTAACTAGGTCTTCTACTGTCGATATTAGACTTAAAGTTTAATGTTTGCCAGCTAGCTCAGAGTTCACTAGAAACTTTCTCGAATAGACAAAGAGGAGTTTAACCTCCCTGGATAGACAAGAAGGGATTTAGTTTCTGACAACCATAGAACATGACAACTTTGCTCTCCCCTAATCAAGAGTGTATCTCTAGAGTCGTGTGAAAACAAAAGACAACTTATTTTACTCAGTCAGTTCAGTGCATTCTTAGTTTCACCAGATTGTAGAGAAAAGGAAGAGATGGGCGTGTTCAATAAAAAGATGTTATTTATTGATCAGTCTCTTTTCTCATACAAGAGAAATGAATCGCTATTATTGCAATACTTATAGTTAAGTAAAGTGCATACAGTAATAACAGAATTATAAAATAATACTGTAAAAGCATTGATATGGTTTCTTAGCCATATGATACTTAAAATGGATAAAATAGATACATACATATATACATTGACTAATCGTACTCAACTGGTGCTTCTAACTACGCCTACCCCAATGTACCTGACCTAAGCCTAATACGTGGGCGGGAGTAGATAAGTAGCAGTTTAAGTTAAGTTTGTTTTGCCAAGAGTCTGCTTCAAGAATTCTCTACAAAGGGTTATTCAGTTCAGTACCTGGGATTTAGAAGGCTGGAGGGTTGGTATCTCTATCTCAGGGCTTGATATTCCAGCTGCCTGCGAGGGCGGCTTGGAAGCGCCGGAGCTGGATTTCTCGGCAGGAGAAAAGGCAGCGTCTCTCTCTCAGCGCGTCAGAAAGGAGGGGCAGCGTCTGTGGGTTTCGCGGTCAGCTGGGTTCCTCGGCAAGTCTCGCTGCTCCAATCTTGTCACCACCTTGTGTGTTTGCTTAAGGCAATGTCGGTATTATTTATACCTGAAAGGTGCCGAGATTGACGTAAGGATGGACATAAATACGTCAATAAGGATGTCATACGAACTGGTCGTTCGCACATTCTTTACTGAAGTTCTCGGTGAAATCAAAACAATGGCTGCGGGGATTCCCCAGGTTGTGGTAGGTTTGATTTGTTTTGAGAACACCGTATGCCTATTAGGGGGCTGGAGAAATAGTGCTTGCCTAATGAGATGGCATGCGCTATGACCTAATCAGATTACGGGCTTCTGTGCCGTTGTTTGGCTAATCAGATAACGGGTTTCTGTGCAGTTGAATGGCTGCTAGTTAATTATTAACCAGACAAGGGTCAGAAATAGGGGGATCGATACAGTACCCATAGTAAATACATCACACCCACTCCACGTAATCTATGTCCATATTTACAAATCTAGGCATAGTAAACAAAACTAGTAGTGCATGTGTATACCGAACCACCCCAAAATACAATCAAATGCATTTTGAAAATTGGAAATGCAAAATACACGAAAAGATGAGTATAGTTACTATATGCACTTCAAGCAGTATAATAATGCTAAATCTAAACGCATATTTTGAAATCAGTATGAACGAAATGCGGAAATTACACGTGAAATGGCTCTTAATACAGAAGAAAAAATTCGAGACCATCCCATCACAAAATCATAAATACTTGTGAACATGCTAGAGGGTAGCTAATGTCTCGAGAGTAGCTAAAAATAGAAATTTTGTTCTCCAAGAATAGTTTTACTTTAAGCAGAAGATAAGTGTCCCAAAAAAATCGTAAATATTTGGAAATGGAAGGGGAAAAAAAATATTTTTCGCTCTCCGTAAAAACTGGTGAGAAAATTTCTTATTGCTTTATTTTCAAAGTTGAAGGCCAAATTCAGGGTGTATGGAACGCCGTATGCTAGTTTGTTCAAAGTCATTCTTTCTGCTCTGGTGAAAACATCATATTGTTGAGACTTTCCAAAAAACTGTCAACTGCTTCTTGCGAAAGTTCCACTAACTCGGAAAAATTTTGTAACATGCATTCATGAGCATGATTGCCTTCATTGATGTTTCGATCAGCATAGCTGACAGAAGGTCGTACCTGATCGATGCTGCTTTCATCTTGTACTTCACAACTCTTTAATCGTAATGGTGAAGTCTCCACGAATGCCGTCATCAGGATTGGAAGCCGCTGGGGACAGCACAATGCATGAGCCGTTACCGGACTCAACAAAGTCTCTGCGTCCATTGGCACATCCGATTGTAGTGTCAGACAGGTGTCCAACACGCATTCTTCGCCGCATAGCAAGCACCTTAATACAGGCATAACACAACTTTGCCACATCGGTCTAAATGAAAGAAACCAAGTCATGTTTAAATCTCGTAGCCGTGCTAGTCCAAGGACTTTAGTTATGCGGTCCCGGTAGCCAATAGCTCGGATTGTTTCTTCCATTATCGCTGGTGTCTTGTCTGTGACGTGGTTTGCCATAGCGAAGTAACAGGATCAAAAATAGGATGCCTGCCACTAGTCAAGGGTCAAGGTACTGGCTTAGCTGCAGGTCGCGCTACTGCTGCGCCGCTAATTTTAACTTTACCTGTTTTTGTATTTGTGTATTTTTAATTTTGTTATCCCCTGTTTTTAGGCGCTTTGCCTGGGAGCTTCTTCCTGCCCTCTCACCCGCATTTAATTGAGTAAACGCACCGCCGTTTGGTGGGTCCAGGGTCCCGGGGTTTGTTTGGTGGGCGCCATCTTGCCTTGGGCTAATCAGATCTTTTCACGAGCGCCATCTTGGAGCGTCTTTACGCTCGGGGTGCTGATCGCCTCGCCTACTTAAGGCGGACTCGTCACCAGTAGCCTGGTCAAGGTACTGGCTTAGCTGCAGGTCGCGCTACTGCTGCGCCGCTAATTTTAACTTTACCTGTTTTTGTATTTGTGTATTTTTAATTTTGTTATCCCCTGTTTTTAGGCGCTTTGCCTGGGAGCTTCTTCCTGCCCTCTCACCCGCATTTAATTGAGTAAACGCACCGCCGTTTGGTGGGTCCAGGGTCCCGGGGTTTGTTTGGTGGGCGCCATCTTGCCTTGGGCTAATCAGATCTTTTCACGAGCGCCATCTTGGAGCGTCTTTACGCTCGGGGTGCTGATCGCCTCGCCTACTTAAGGCGGACTCGTCACCAGTAGCCTGGTCAAGGTACTGGCTTAGCTGCAGGTCGCGCTACTGCTGCGCCGCTAATTTTAACTTTACCTGTTTTTGTATTTGTGTATTTTTAATTTTGTTATCCCCTGTTTTTAGGCGCTTTGCCTGGGAGCTTCTTCCTGCCCTCTCACCCGCATTTAATTGAGTAAACGCACCGCCGTTTGGTGGGTCCAGGGTCCCGGGGTTTGTTTGGTGGGCGCCATCTTGCCTTGGGCTAATCAGATCTTTTCACGAGCGCCATCTTGGAGCGTCTTTACGCTCGGGGTGCTGATCGCCTCGCCTACTTAAGGCGGACTCGTCACCAGTAGCCTGGTCAAGGTACTGGCTTAGGTGCAGGTCGCGCTACTGCTGCGCCGCTAATTTTAACTTTACCTGTTTTTGTATTTGTGTATTTTTAATTTTGTTATCCCCTGTTTTTAGGCGCTTTGCCTGGGAGCTTCTTCCTGCCCTCTCACCCGCATTTAATTGAGTAAACGCACCGCCGTTTGGTGGGTCCAGGGTCCCGGGGTTTGTTTGGTGGGCGCCATCTTGCCTTGGGCTAATCAGATCTTTTCACGAGCGCCATCTTGGAGCGTCTTTACGCTCGGGGTGCTGATCGCCTCGCCTACTTAAGGCGGACTCGTCACCAGTAGCCTGGTCAAGGTACTGGCTTAGCTGCAGGTCGCGCTACTGCTGCGCCGCTAATTTTAACTTTACCTGTTTTTGTATTTGTGTATTTTTAATTTTGTTATCCCCTGTTTTTAGGCGCTTTGCCTGGGAGCTTCTTCCTGCCCTCTCACCCGCATTTAATTGAGTAAACGCACCGCCGTTTGGTGGGTCCAGGGTCCCGGGGTTTGTTTGGTGGGCGCCATCTTGCCTTGGGCTAATCAGATCTTTTCACGAGCGCCATCTTGGAGCGTCTTTACGCTCGGGGTGCTGATCGCCTCGCCTACTTAAGGCGGACTCGTCACCAGTAGCCTGGTCAAGGTACTGGCTTAGCTGCAGGTCGCGCTACTGCTGCGCCGCTAATTTTAACTTTACCTGTTTTTGTATTTGTGTATTTTTAATTTTGTTATCCCCTGTTTTTAGGCGCTTTGCCTGGGAGCTTCTTCCTGCCCTCTCACCCGCATTTAATTGAGTAAACGCACCGCCGTTTGGTGGGTCCAGGGTCCCGGGGTTTGTTTGGTGGGCACCATCTTGCCTTGGGCTAATCAGATCTTTTCACGAGCGCCATCTTGGAGCGTCTTTACGCTCCAAGATCCAGCACCCCGAGCGTCTTTACGCTCGGGGTGCTGATCGCCTCGCCTACTTAAAGTCGTCCTCTCCCGCGCAGCGGGATCGCGCAGTGGGACGCCGTCGCTTAGCCGGAGTCGTGCCTGAGTCCTGCCCGTCTGCGCCCGTCAGTGCCAAGGACGCGCCGGGCGCGGCGGTTCCTAGGTAAATTTAATCCCAGGCTCAGACATACGGGACTGCGCTATGATTGTATATTCTGCTACCACTCTACGGTCTTTAGGACGCTCTGTCCCGAGATGTTTACAGGCACCGTTACATCCGCTCTGTGGCCCTTATCAGTGCGCTTTTGGCCAGTGGGCAGTGGACTCTCCGGTTAAGATATGCCAGGAGATTCTACCGGCCGCTTCGCGCAGCAACCGTCAGGCTCATGCTCTACGTATCCTGAGCTTGAATGCGAGGTCTCTAGTTCAACATCACCAAGACGTTAGGGACTTGATGCGAGACGAGGCCCCTGACATCGTGGCTATCACGGAAACGTGGCTGAAGGACGATGATACGGCCATTATCAATCTGGCATTTCCCTCTGATTTTTTGGTTTTTACTTTGAATCGATCAACTAGGGGAGGGGGCATCGCTCTCGCAGTGAGATCTAGTCTCTCTTGTTGTTGGTCCGCCCTTAACATCGTAGGCTGCGAGAGTGCTGCCTTTAAAATTTTGGTTAACCCTCAGTTTTCCATTTCAGGGATGGTAGTCTATCGCCCGCCGGGAAGCGAGGTGGCATTTAGGGCTGCCTTCCCTGATGCTGTTAGCTCACTGGCGGTGGGGTGTGCCAATTTTTCTATTTTGGGGGACCTTAATTTACATTTTGAGAATCAAAATATCCCTACGGTTTGTTGTATTTTAGCCGATCTGGAGGCCCTTCAACTCCATCAAATAGTGCGGCATCCTACACATGTAGGTGGCCATACGTTAGATCCGTTCTTTATGAATTTGACAGAGGCCATAGTCACGGCCGTAACTCCGCTTGGCTGGACGGACCACTCTTTAGTGGCCATTGATGTCTCCGTGCCGGGAATTTCTCCTCCTGTCCCTGTAAGGATGGTCTCCACACGGCACTGGAGTAAACTGAAACTTGAGGACCTTCATAGAGCTCTTGCTGCGGTGCCACTGGGACCGTTGGAGGATGTAGACGCAGGCTACGATCGGTTCTGCTCGTGGATTACTAAGGCTCTTGACTCCCTGATTCCTATTACGACTAGGAAAATTAGTTCGCGGGAGTCAAGCCCTTGGTATGATAGTGCACTCAAGGGTAGGTGTAGGCGAGCAGAGAGGGAATGGCGGAAGGTCTACGACAGCGGGAAGAAGGTCATCTACCTCGCTGCCGTTAAAATTTACCACTGTGCTATATGCCGGGTCGGGCAGCTTTTTATGCTGCAGAGTTCGGCAACAGCCCGAATCCATCAAAAACCATCTTTAAAGTGGTAAAGGACCTTGTGGCAAAGCGGGCCTCGGTAACTACAATGAGTTCGAAGGCGCATTGTGAGGCCCTTGCCTTGTTCTTTTTAGAAAAAGTTCAGAACATCTACTCAACATTCCCTGATACTAGGCCTCCGGTAGGTACTCTATGTAACATCTCTGGAGATTTACTCCTACATGTGTTGCCCCCGCTGACAACCAAGGGATTTGACATCCTGGCCCAGCAGGTGAAATCCGGGTCGCCCGCTGATCCGCTCAAGCCTGCCCTCTTTAGAGACCAGCTGTTTATGGGTCGTACTTCGGTACTCTCCCTGATTAACACCTCGCTGGCCTCGGGTACGGTTCCAGCAAGTTGGAAGCGGGCGGTGGTTTCTCCTATTTTAAAGAAACCCTCTTTGGACCCGGAAAAACCGGAAAGCTATCGGCCTATCTCCTTGCTCCCCTGGCCGACCAAAATCGTGGAGGCCCATGCGAACAAGGTTCTTTCCGACCACCTTACCCGAATTAACATCTTAGATCCCACCCAGAACGGGTTCCGTGCTGGACACAGCACGGAGACCGCCCTTCTCACCATGGCTGAACATCTTCGCACAGTGATGGATGCAGGACAGACGGCGGCGCTTGTACTATTAGATCTAAGCGCCGCCTTTGACACTGTCTCTCATCCTATCCTGTTGCATCGCCTGGAGGAGATAGGAATGGGGGGATGTGCCCTCCAGTGGTTCCATTCCTTCCTCGAGGGTCGTTTCTTCAGCGTTGCGGTGCCACCGTTCCAGTCCAAGTTCCATCCTCTGAAACAGGGGGTGCCGCAGGGATCCTCGCTGAGCCCCACGTTGTTTAATCTCTACCTGAGACCGCTGGCTGAGGTTGTCAGACAGTGGGGTATGACCATGGTGTCATATGCCGATGACACCCAGCTAGCGGTTACAATCAGCGGGGATGCAGACCAGGATGCCCCCAGGTTTCAGAGTGGACTTAGGGCGGTGGCAAGCTGGATGAAGGCCAACTGTCTCCAGCTCAACGCGAAGAAAACCGAGATCATGATCGTCGGTAGAAGGGCGGATCTCTGGGGGGATAGGTGGTGGCCTTCGGAGCTTGGGTCGGCCCCTCTTCCGGTGACGGAATTGAAAAACTTGGGAGTGTGGATGGATCCCACAGTTTTGTGGGGCACACGAAGAAAACAGCTGCTTGCTGTCTTGGAATACTCCGGGCCCAGCGTCCAGTCCTGAAGTTTTTCGACCCCCGCACTCGGCAGCTGGTAATACAGGCGACTGTTATTTCGCGCCTGGACTACGCCAGCTCCCTCTTGGCGGGCGCTAACCTGGCCGAAATCACCCGCCTCCAGCGGGTGCAGAACGCCGCCGCCAGAGCAATTGTCGGTCTTCCTCGATTCTGCCCTGTTTCCAGCACTCTGAAAGCATTGCACTGGTTGCCAGTCAGGGCTAGAATCCAATTCAAGGTATTGTGTCTAGCCTTCAAGATTTTAAATGGTACGGCTCCTCAAATTCTTTTGGACCTCTTGTCCTGGTATGTCCCCACTCGGCATTTGAGATCTCTGGGCCAAGCTCTCACCATTTCTCCCAGATACAAGCTGTGCCGTGTTGGTGGTCGCTCCTTCCGGGTTAAGGCAGCCGAACTGTGGAACTCCCTTCCGGTGGAGACTCGGTTGTTGAAAGATCTTTTTTCTTTTCGTAAGGCCATAAAAACTGTTTTATTTTAACTTGGTTCTTTCTTTTAGCTGTTGTGTTCCTTGTGGTTGTTGCGTGCTACCTTGCCATGCGCCAGGACGCCCCTTAGCTGGGGCAGCTGTGCGCAGTACAAATCTACGTAACATAACATAACGTAACATAACATAACATAACATAACATAGTCCCAAAAGGAGAGGAAGTCCGCCAAAGATGGAATGGACAAAATCAGGAAAAATACCCAGGATGGCTTTGAATGGGGTTAAAGCTCCAGAAAACACTGTCTTAAATACACTCGCGATTCCACTTGTATCAGAAATATTTAAGATTTCGCTCAGTATTTCTGCGAAATGTATGGGGGAATTGGTTGATAACAGTGAATGAATCTCAGCAGTTGTCCTTGCAACTTGGAGATCATACGTTTCTTTTGATGACGTTAACATGGTTGGCGTCTGTAGGAGCACTGTCTTCATTCTGCTTAAAGTATCAATTCGAATAGAAGAAATTTTCAAACTGGGCCATAACCTTGCCTCCCTGTCTCGGGCATCGTTTGGGAACAATACTCGTTCACAGCACATGACCTTCGTAGTCACGGTTATGAGATAAGGTTTTCCGGGCAGCAGACTGCAACATCTGCGATCTACAATTAGAATGTAACTCCCGTTCGAGAGTCTCCTAAAGAATGGTTCTATTTGTGTTGCAGGTGTGCCTAGCTGGTGACATGAAAGGTTATTTGAAGTCCCTTCACATGCTCCATGCAAACTAATACCCTGACACAGAAGTGTACCGCTTAGTGACCTTTCACAATTATTGCCACTAAGGAACACACTTTGTCCTTTATTACTAACACATGCGTGTGTATAGGGCAAGTTCCATGTTGACTTAATGTATCCTTTACCCAACCTTTCATACTGTCCTGCCTGTATATATTTTTGGCAGTATTGAAACTGGAAAGTTGTTATCGGAATATTTATTATCCCATGTATTATCCATTCAATGACAGGTCGTTCTGACATTGTCAATGGTAATCTCTCAAGTTTTTTAATGCTCAGAATTGTTTAGTCAGCACCCTTCTGTGCAAAACTGATTTGTTTATCAGTAAGGTTAAAGATATTAAATAGTGACGTTGTGTTGATTAAACGCCAAGGCACATAGCCTGAACGCAGATTTTGTAACGTCCAGCCAAGTTGTACAATAGAACGCAATTGGGACTGACCGTGTTGTAACATCAGTAAGTCTTGCGATATTATATCGATTGCTGAAGACACAATACTGTCCAGTGAATATATCCTGGAGGACAGAGTCATTAACCCATTGTCCACAACAGAAAGTGATTTTTCCAAATTAATACGGTCAATTTCCCGTATTTTTTATGCTGTCTCAATTTGAGTTACTTTCCAGGCTTCATTGTAAGCTGCATATATAGAGGCCGCTATGAAACGTTTTTGACGCTGTTTGCGTGGTCCCATAATGAAATCACGCAAGTCAGCACCCTCTTGAAGTAAATTTAGGTGTTGCTTAATTTCTGCCAGTGTGGATGTTTGTAGCCATTGAAGGCAGAGCCTGCCCACACTGTAAGTAGTTACTATCCCTGGATGTTGTCTTTGGGAATATCTAGGGTCTGGCCTGGTCAATTTGAACCCCTGTATTTTGTTCAGGAATCTGTCTTGACAGTTATTTGTGTCTGTGGGCCAGATCAACCATTGTTTCCAATCAGGATGTGTTCTGTTTTGGTTTAAAATATGGTTCACGTCTATCTCAACATCTATAGAGCTATTACTGTTCGTTGTTGGCTTTGGAATAGACGGTTTGTTTAAGTCTTTGATTTTGGCTAAGCCAAGACAGGTAGTTTGTTGAATAGTGTCATTCAAGAATATAATTTGTTCTGGGATCATACAGGCTCTGAACAATGATTCTATACCTTGTACTTGCCAATCTTTTGTACCCCAAACAGTTTTTGTTTCAATGTTATTGTTCCAGAAATCAAAACCAAATGTATTCATTTGCTCAAAAAATGAATCTGAATATATCAATTTCGTGTTTGTAAGCATGGTCTTCATACCTGTCTTATTCGACAATTTGAAATAAAATGTTTCTGCATTACTTGTGTTAAACCCTGAAAAATATGCATATTTATCATAAAATGTTTTAGAACTACCCTTTGGAGGAGTAGCACAATGTTCCCATTGGTTATAATTTAGAAACATTTCTAGGTTGTGCAGATTTATGGAGATAATGGTTACCATAGTGGTTGTAGCAGAACATTTGATCATAATTAGACGAACCCTGCAAATAATCATGTTCTGTAAATTTAGCAGACATTACTAGGTCAGACATCATATCATTTATACTTTCAAAGTCCCAATCATCAGCAAATGTGCTTGGTTTTACAAAGTCACTTAACGAGATCTTAAATTGATGTGGATACTTCAGGATTTCAACCGGGCCATAGATTTCATAATCAGTATTGTCCCATGCTACACCGCCTGGTATAGGATTGGCTGTGAAGTTCACTGAAGAAAGTTCTCTTTTCTTGACGTGTGAAGATGTGTGTGGTTTAAGGACCAAGTTGATTTTCTGGCTTGCTGTGTCCATTTTAGCATATTTTCCCTCAATTAAATGTCCCAAGCATAGTACCATGATGAGCCAAAGTATGAGGATAAACGCACCTAATGTCACCCAAATTTCAATCCATGGAGAAGTCAGATAGGTTCCCTTTAGTTGATGAAAAGGTTCCTTTGCTTTGTCTTTAAAAGTTTTTGTTGATGGCTGTACTTCTGGTTCACTTGGATCTTCTGAAACATCATCGAAGTTGATGAAGTAGCCGGATGCCGTTCTGTCAATTGTTCCAATTGCTTCTGGATTACTTTTTGTTTTTGGATTTAGCTTTATTTCATTAGCAAAGTCTGTAGTTACATCATCGTAGGTTGTTGTTCCTTGATGAAAAGTTTTTATTTGGGTTTTAAGAGGTTCAAGTTCCATTGCTTTGTTGCATAGTCCTTGTTGTTTCACTGTAGATTTTCCAAATGTGATCAGTCTTTCAGTTTGAACCTCTGTGGATGTAGCAAACTGTGGTGTTCTTCTACTTCTTGGGAGTACACTTGGCCTACTATTTGTTATCGGCCACATGATTGTGGTTTAACCAGGTCGATGGATATGACTCGGTTCTCCTTTTTACCAGCAAGGGGCGGTAGTACTACTGATCTTGTCCTGTTGATAGACAAGACAGGAACTGCTTTTCTGTAAGAAGGCCCAAATTCCTTCTTTACCGCGATCTTCTCTCTGACCAGATCCCCGACTTTTGGAATCCAGACAGGCCTTGCTGGGACAGGTGGTTTTTCTTCAGTGGTTGCTGGCTGCTGTTTCAACTTTATGTTGCTCAGGTCTTTTCTTGTTTCATTTAAGTCCTGTAAAATAGCCAAGCGATCTTTGATATCAAAGCATTTTTCTTTAACCACTGAAGTCTGACTATCTAAGTCCTGGATTAACATTCTAAGTCCCAAACAATAGTTCGTACGGACTGAGTCCTTTCAGAGAATTTCTTGGCAGGTTATTTAGACTACGTTGGACACTTATTAAATGTTTGACCCACCCAACTCCTGAACCTAATATCTTTGCTGTTATAGATTGCTTTATGCCTTGGTTTTTTCTTTACACCATCCCGTTTCCCTCAGGAAGGAAGTGAGAAGAGTCCCGCAATGCAATGTTCATTCTGACCAGTCACCCCCCATAAGCTGTTTTTAGAGCTAAAGGAAAGATTTTGGTCAGAACGTAACATGCTTCTAGCGTATATGCCATTCTAGACTCGCAAATCTTTGTATAACAGTTCCGACGTCAGCCGAAAGTTGGGGTCTACATTATAAGTGAAGATAGTCTCTACATGTTAATACGACGCATTATTCATACTGTGTTTTTATTATTTTTTTGTTGATTTGATACATTCTGGAGTGAAACGCCATGGTAGTAAACCGTTTCTCTCGCCACTGCGATATCTGTTGCAGTCTGGGCAGTTTTTTACAAAAATGTGATGATGCAGGCTCATGCCTGGCCACCAGTACACTGATTGTAATTCTTCCAGAGAATCTTTTAGCTTAAGGTGTCTGAGACCCTCACCCATATGTGCGTCTGCTATTAACAAGCCTCTCCTGTCCGTGTTTGGAATTACTCTATCCCCCACTCCAGGGATTCGAGCAAAAGGGACTGAGTTTGCATCGATTATGTATGTATAATTGAGTGGGTAATTGATCGGTAGCGCTGAGCAGTCGCCTTTTGATGACGTTTTTACTGCCAGCACAGTTTCTCCGTCAATGTATTTTACTGTACGCTTTTTTGTAGCTACGGAAGCCGATTTAGTTGCTACCGCTGTGGCTGTCTCAGCCAATGAATTCCCTGCAACGTGAACGCCATCATGCTGATGACTCAGTGAATGTATCACGTGAGTTTTTGGTAGTTCTTTCTGTAAAAGAACTACTTGTTCCCAAAGCACTTTTTGCTTTATTGTTGCACCTGTGTCATCTTTGTAACCATTTTGAATCCATTTCTGTAAATCGTTATTGTATTATTTGACGCAGTAATACGAATCGCACACTATAAGTGTCGGGAATTCGCGATCGGCATTATCTAGCGCCATTTTTAACGCTATTATTTCAGTTTGTTGTTCTGAATTATTTTCTACTGAGTGTGTTTTTGTAAGTAGAGGTCTTAATTTACCTCCGCGCCACACTTCTTTGACAATTTCGCATGTGGCGTTGTAAGCCAGCTCTCCCCAAACTGAGGGTTGAGCATGACCGTCTGTATATATTACACAGGCGTACTGTCGTAAAGGCAGAATGTCGATTGGCAGAGGGTATTCTCTCTCATATTCTAGATATTTTAATTCTTTCATTTCCGGGTCAAAATAGTATTTTACTTTGTCTGTAGCAACAGAATTTACCCGTTGTATCCATTCTGGATTCAGTGCCGTTGTCGGTAAATTACATGGTGTTGTTAATGCCTCAAAAGCTGATTCTGCTGTTCTGACTGTAACCTGTCTACCGTCGGCTTGGTATTTTTCTTTTGCTACAGCTGTTTGAACCGCATGAACAATGTTTTCCTTAATGCTGAACCTTTTTTCAGCTTCTGTGTACAAATGTGATTTGTATGCTATTGGTACCTTCTCTCCCTCATTAGAGGTCAGGTATGTGAATCCGCATCTTCCTTAGATGACTCGAATCACAAGGTTGCGTGTGTTGTCACGTGTTTGTAATTTTGTTTTAACTAACATATCTGTTTGTAAAGATCTCAAAATTTCTGTGTGTTTTTGAGTCCAATTGATTCTTTTAAAATCTGGTTTTATAAGATCATAGAGAGGTTTAACTCTCTCTGCATAATTATAATGTAAGTTTTTTAGTGTTCTAGGTGCTTGGAATACAGCACATTTCTCTAGGAAATTGTCAGCCAGGCTTTTGCCTTCACTTGATAGTTCATATCCTAAAAACAGGACAGTTAGATGGGCAATTCTTGACTTTTTAAAGTTGAATTTGTAACCCTCTGCTGCGAACCCAAGTATTATGGTGTTCACTCTCTTCAAGTGAGTATCCAAGTCATCATCTGTTAGATAGATGTCATCGACATAAGATAATGCCTCATCATCATATATTTGTAGTAACTCTATTACTCTTGCTGAGAATAATCCTGGGCTGTTTTTAAACCCCTGGGGCAAACGACAGAAATTTTTTTGCGCGCCATTTATTGAGAACGCGGTCAAATATCTGCTCTCTGGTGCTATATTTTGACAGAAGAATCCATTAGAGATGTCTAATGTTGTTTTGTATTTTTTGCGCACTATGTTATTCATTAGTGCAGCACTATGCGAGTTCTGTACTGCAAAGGTTTTGCAACATGAGTTAAGGTGTCTTTAGTCCAAAACAAGACGATATGAATTGTCTGGTTTGGAGACAGGAAACAAAGGATTATTCATTTGCGAGGTGCAAGTTTCAATCACCCCCTGGTATTCAAGTTGATCTAGGATCTCTTTTACCCGTTTTTTTGCTTCTTGCTTAATTGGGTACTGCCTCTGAGCAGTAGATTGTGATTTTAACTGGATTTTGTGAGGAGGAGAGTCCTCATCCCATCCCACATGGTTTTTATATAATGCAGGAGCTTGGGCTACTGCCCACTTTCTTGCAAGTGTATATTTTTTATGAATTGGATTATGATTTGAGAAGGCAGGCATAATTATTTCTTCGCCATGAGGGCACTCCCTGACAAACTCTGGTAGCCAGTCTCTTTCAGCTAGAAGGATGTCATAGCCCTTGGAGAGATTATCCCAAAAGAGACCCCTTATTTTCCTAGTCTTATCCCCCTCTATATGCAATGTTATTTCATATATTTTATGAGGTTTGCTAACTCTGGTATCTGCAGTTTCCACCTGAATGTATTCATTCGTGTCCACTGTCTCCAGATGATTCATAAGGATCTTGCGAGCTATGCTCACTTCTGCTGCGCTGTCTAGCATTGTCTGAGCCCATTCTCCGTTTTTCAGCTGTGTCCTCAGTATTCTCGGCATGGTTGATTACTTTAATACTGGCTACCTTCTTTTTTGGAAACTGTAATTTTTTATTTTGATGAGCAGGTTCCTTGTCTTTGGACTTGACGTGCTCTTCCCTGTGTTCTGATCGTCCTCTTCTTTCCGATTTCTGCAAGGAAGTCTGAAAAGATTGAGAGGGACGTGTATCAATATCTTGATATCTATCAGGTTTCTTCAGATTATCCCTATTTCTAAGGTTGTATTTTTTCTCAGAGGGCTCCCTCTGGGGAGACCTGTGTCCTTGGTCCGGAGATATTTCTCTCCGCCGAGGAGACCTTCCTCTGGACTGGAATCTTTTTTCTTTAGGAGTGGATTGTTTATTTCCATCCCAGCTCTTTTTTTGAGTGTTTAGATTATTTTTAATAAATACCTTTTCAGGTTTTTCAATAAGTTGGGGTTTCACCGGTTTTCCATCCAAACTATCTCTTCCTAGTTCTTCATAGGATTTTTCTATGATTCTGGCAATTTCAAATGGTTGGTCTGCTATATCTGTCTCTTTCAACCTCTGGCGGATCGCCACATTTGCTGCTTCTCCCTTTATATTTGCTAATAATATTGCCGAGACCTGTTTGAAGTCTTTTAGTAATTTCATACCAAGAGTTAAGGCAGGTTCTGGACCGTATTCATCTTGAATTTGTTTTAGCACATCTGGTATTACTGACATGGATGGAACACCATGTGTTTTTGTGTAAATGGAAGCAAAGACTGTACCCCAAGTGTCACAGTCCTCCACATGTGGTGCGATTCCCATTGGAAGACAGATAGTCAGAATCCTGTGTTTCTCAACCGGGGTGGTATCTGGAAATACCGCCTCTATTTGAGTGATTTTTTGTGCTAACCAGAATGGAATTTGTTCCCGTTTTGTGGGTACTTTACCTAGACAGGACTGTATGTTCTGTGGTGTAATTTTATTTGTGTTCCCCTGGTGAGGGATCAGCTGTGGAATTTTAATAGCTGGTTGGACTGTTGAAGTCCGCATTACATATTGGACTAATTGTCTATGTATTTTAATTAATTGTTTTAGCTGTGCTAAAAGTTCTGGTGCAGACATTTCTTCAATGTCTGGATGTGGTGTGTATCCGGCTAGGACCGGCCACGTTGCTCCTGGTCTACCTAGTAGACCGAGCCTGGTTATGTGATTATTATGTTTTAGGGCGCCATGAAACAAGAGCAGGTGCTCTTGGTATTTGAGTGGTATTTCCACCTCCTCGAAAGGAGTGTACTCATTAGGAGGTTCCTCTATTTTGTAATAGTGGAAGTCCTTTGTTACAGCGTTTGCTGCTGGAAAGTTTATCCATGAATAGAATACCTCTGTCTGCCGATATTCGTGTGCCTCAATTACGAATATGACTGTACCACCTCTCGGTGTCAGCCCATTTTCTATAAGTTTTAAAGTTATAGATTTCCTTATGTTGACCGGGATGAGTATTGCCTCCGGGTCTTGCTGTAGGAGACTATTGTCAGCCGCTAGGAGTTGAGCTGCTATTCTAGCTGTCTCCCTTTCTTCTTCATTTTCTGACATTCTACTGTCAAGAAGATTTTGTTTATTTGCAGATCAGGTTTCTATGGAAACAAAGATTAGATGCACAATATTTTGGAACAGTGTATCCTTCAACGTTGAATAAACCAAGAACCATACATAGGAGTCTCCTCCTACTATGTTTGGCGGATTGAACCTTTCACCCACTCCAGACGTCTTTGGAGTATTATGGGGACAAGGGGTCTGTGTGAAAAAGCAAGACTGAGTTACTCTAATGTCTTACGTTAGATTTATCGCCTATCCAAACCGTTGGGCGCCATGTAGTGTAGTTCCTATTATCCCAATAGGCTCTGCGCATTGGAATAATATCTTCAATAGTATAGACGTAGGACAGAGGTTAACTAGGTCTTCTACTGTCGATATTAGACTTAAAGTTTAATGTTTGCCAGCTAGCTCAGAGTTCACTAGAAACTTTCTCGAATAGACAAGGAGGAGTTTAACCTCCCTGGATAGACAAGAAGGGATTTAATTTCTGACAACCATAGAACATGACAACTTTGCTCTCCCCTAATCAAGAGTGTATCTCTAGAGTCGTGTGAAAACAAAAGACAACTTATTTTACTCAGTCAGTTCAGTGCATTCTTAGTTTCACCAGATTGTAGAGAAAAGGAAGAGACGGGCGTGTTCAATAAAAAGATGTTATTTATTGATCAGTCTCTTTTCTCATACAAGAGAAATGAATCGCTATTATTGCAATACTTATAGTTAAGTAAAGTGCATACAGTAATAACAGAATTATAAAATAATACTGTAAAAGCATTGATATGGTTTCTTAGCCATATGATACTTAAAATGGATAAAATAGATACATACATATATACATTGACTAATCGTACTCAACTGGTGCTTCTAACTACGCCTACCCCAATGTACCTGACCTAAGCCTAATACGTGGGCGGGAGTAGATAAGTAGCAGTTTAAGTTAAGTTTGTTTTGCCAAGAGTCTACTTCAAGAATTCTCTACAAAGGGTTATTCAGTTCAGTACCTGGGATTTAGAAGGCTGGAGGGTTGGTATCTCTATCTCAGGGCTTGATATTCCAGCTGCCTGCGAGGGCGGCTTGGAAGCGCCGGAGCTGGATTTCTCGGCAGGAGAAAAGGCAGCGTCTCTCTCTCAGCGCGTCAGAAAGGAGAGGCAGCGTCTGTGGGCTTCGCGGTCAGCTGGGCTCCTCGGCAAGTCTCGCTGCTCCAATCTTGTCACCACCTCGTGTGTTTGCTTAAGGCAATGTCGGTAATATTTATACCTGAAAGGTGCCGAGATTGACGTAAGGATGGACATAAATACGTCAATAAGGATGTCATACGAACTGGTCGTTCGCACATTCTTTACTGAAGTTCACGGTTAAATCAAAACAATGGCTGCGGGGATTTCCCAGGTCGTGGTAGGTTTGATTTGTTTTGAGAACACCGTATGCCTATTAGGGGGCTGGAGAAATAGTGCTTGCCTAAGGAGATGGCATGCGCTATGACCTAATCAGATAACGGGTTTCTGTGCAGTTGAATGGCTGCTAGTTAATTATTAACCAGACAAGGGTCAGAAATAGGGGGATCGATACAGTACCCATAGTAAATACATCACAGAGGTACCATGCAATAGTCTCACGATAACGCATCAAATGTCAGCAATAAAGTCACTGGGATGGCGATAAAAAGTAAACCCCAACGCGAAAAAAGTTGCGATGGGCCCTACTGCGATAAAAAAATCACTGATAGTCTTCCCCAGGCCTGAAATTCACACATGTCAGGTGGGTAAAATCACTATAAAAGTAGATGGCTCCAACCCTGTTCTCCCTCTTTATCAATGGGGTGGTAGACCATTTGTTGTGATGGCTCCAACCCTGTTCTCCCTCTTTATCAATGGGGTGGTAGACCATTTGAGGGAGGACCCTGCTGATGCCCCCGTCCTTGTAGGAGAGAAAACACCTACTCTCCTCTTTGCCGACGACACCCTTCTCATGTCAAAATCTCCCATGGGTGTACAAAAACTGCTTGATCGTTTTTGCAATTTTTGTAAAGATAGGGGGTTGTCAATAAATACTTCGAAAACAAAGTTGATGGTGCTGACTGCCGAAAAGAAACACAGGAGGGTAAACATCTTGTTGAATGGCACTTCGCTGGAGGTGGTAGAAGAATTTGATTACCTCGGAGTGAGACTTTGTAATAATTTGAGTTGGTCTGCCCATATCGCTAAAATGGTTTTAAACCTCAAAAGGGTATCAGGAGTAATTTCTAAGAACCAGCGACGATCTATTAGTAGACCCATAGCTCCTACCCTGGCAGTCTATGAAGGGAAAGCATTGCCAGCGGCAGATTATGGCTCAGAACTTTGGGGGGCGGAAAATACAAAAGCTTTAGTAGTGGCGGAAAATAAATTTATTAGAGATATGGTTTCGCTACCCTTATCGTCCCCCTTGAAACCTTTATTTTTAGATTTGGGTAAAAAATCGATTTCTGATCTGGTGCAAATTCGCCCCTTGTTATTTTGGGTTCGTCTTAGAAGGACCCTTGAACTTTTTAACTATGCCCAGGTTTTGGATGAGTTGATTAGTTTGAATGTAGCCAATAAAATTAAATAGCTCAACAATTTAAAGAGGCTGGTGATATCTATTGGTCTGGAAGAGAGTTGGATTTCACAAATGCCACCTTCAAAAACAATTGTTAAAAAACTTTACTGGGATTGGGTTGTTGCAAAAGAACTCAGGAATCCAAACTGGGGTCATTTAACTAGTACCTTCCTTGACCACAAGCCTCTTAGAAAGTTAGAGTCTTTTATGGATTTCATCCAGGTCCCTCGCGATAGAACACTGTTTCTGAAATTCAGATATGGTATTTTACCCCTTAACTCATTTAAAGAAGGATGGAAGGGTTATAGAGGAACAGAGCTTAAATGTCCAGGTTGTTCCTGCCCTAAAGAATCACTGGGCCACTTCCTATTTGCATGTGCAGCTTACAAACAACCAAGAGAAAGGTGGTTGAAACCTGTTTGTAGGAATTTGGGGGTGAGGGACCACAGAATAGCCATGCGTATTATTCTAACTAATGTCATTTCAATGCATATGGTTTGTGGGGTGGCTAAATATGTGGCGAATGCTTGGTTCATCAGGTCAAAACTTTTACCCGATGTTTGAATTGTTTCATGTATAGCTTATTTGTGTTCAATATATACGGGTTGGAATATGTTAAATGTATTTTGGATACTGTATATTGTACTTTTATGAAATTTGTTTCGAATAAAGTATTTCAATGGAAAAAAAAAAAAAAGAAAAAGAAACATACAAACAAAAGCCAAACCACAGCTAAGCAAAATGGAGATAGCCAGAGCAAGTACAGAGGACAACCAGAACCCCACAAGCCCCCCGGAGGACCAGCCTGGGACCTCAGGGTCAGGGAAGGGCAAGAACAAGAAGAGTAGGAAGTAGCTGTTTAGTCTGCAGGGAAACAGGATCCTGATAACAGAGGTGGTAGAACACCATCAACTACTGTTCGTCACCTCCACTGTGTCATTGGCAACAAAAAATGGAATATGGCAATCCATCGTGGACAAGGTGAATGCAGTCAGAGGGCTGAAGAGGACAATGGGAAAGGTCAAGAGGCGCTGGAATGATGTAAAGCGCAAAACCATGCAAAAACTGGCCAACAACCGGAAGGCAGCAATGCAGACTGGAGGTGGGAGTCTAGCGCCACAGGAGGACCTGGACGAGATGGAGGAAATGGTGTCCACAGTCATCAGTGGGGAGACGGTGGCAGGAGTTGGGGACTGCACAACGCTCAACATGACTGGACACAACAGCACCAGGGTGAGTAATGACCAGGGACTGGGGGGACGGGGTGGGAACTATGGCACACATGCACAATTAAGTAGAGCACATCTGCAAACAAACCATGCCCCAGACCCCCAACTCCCACAAAGAGACCAATGTACCCAAGTATGCAACATCTCAGCACTGTATAAGCACAGAGGTCAAAGGCACACCGCATGAAAGAGAGAAGGGGAAGCAAAATCAGAGCTGCAGGGGCGACTCCCCCAAAATGCAGCACACACAACATGCAGAGCACATCCATATTGACAACAATGTGGTACAAACCGCAACATGTCCACAACAGAACAGAGGACACAACTAGTGCCGCTTTTGTGTAGAAACTGGCCAATCACATTTGGCATTGCAGAGAAATGTTAGTTGACAATGTACAAGTATAAACACACATCCATGATGTTGTCGAAATGTCCACTGTCCTGCATCAAATAGGCAGCTCCTCCGAAACAGTCACAATGTACACTGTCATGCAGTCTGAATGTAAACATGTACAATGAGTCAACATACATGTGAACACAATGTTAAACTGCATCTCCCCTTCACATTGCAAAGGGAAATCCAACACCTGCTGCAGAGCAGGTCAAACTTCTCTTCTCTGATGACAAAGAGGACCACCACACCTTCGACCCCGACACCCTCCAACAGCTCGTGGACAGCCTCCGCACCACACCTCCAGGGGCAGGGCAGCCCAGCTGCTACAAGGAGACCCCACCCCCTGCACAGACCACACACCAGGCAGCACCCACCACCAGGGCTACCTCCCAGGACCCCCACGAAGAACACATAGCCTTCCAACGCCGTGTGTTGGGGTGCCAGGAACAGCTGCCTGAACAGGTGCGGGTGGGCTTTGACCGCATGGCAGCCAAACTAGATCCCAGTCTGCTCCATGCTCTCCAATGAACCATGGCTGACATTGCTGGAGTCCTTACTCAGAGACAAGAACAACTGTCTAGTCAGAGTGGCTCTAGCGATGTCACCCAGGAGTTGGGACACATGCGGAGGCTAATTGAGACCATGGAGCAGATGCAGGTGGAAGGAGCGGCTGCCACGGCTGCACACCAGTGAGAGATAGCTGGGTTCCTCAATGCCCTAAAGACCCTCCTCATTGCATTGCTGCCACAAGGCCTGGCTCTGCTGAATGCTGCTGCATCCACTCAATCCACATCTCCACCCCCTGAAGTGTCAGTGCCACACAGTGCGGCAGACATTCCACCTCCAGCCCCTGAGGTATCACTGCCACACAATGCTGCAGACAGAACACCACCACCCACACGTGAGGCACATAAAACAGCAGAGGGCGAAGATGCAGATGAATTTGCCTTCATGGTAAGAAGGACGCCGTAGCATTCATCTCCGCCATATGGCCAGTTTCTGCTTGGTTATGCCCTCTGCATCATCACCTTCCACTGTCCCCAGATACATTCTGCGACACTCACCTTGGACCTCGACATGGACTGCCATATTCTGTTTGGTCACCAATGACACAACAATCAGACTGCAGACTGAACTCTTCCCCTTCCGTTGAACTTGTCATTCCCTGAAGGACTATGGCTGGCCTTCCACAGGCCAACAATGTAAAGTAGGGTTTGCATGGCCCTGTACTGCTCCAGCTACAACACTCCACTGAATGCGCATTAAACACTCATATTTACACAGATGTGTCATGTCTATGATCTTTCAAGTGTGAAAGTATGGATGAATGTAGGCTCAGTGATTCCCCCTTACGTCCATGTTGCTCATGTTGAGGGACTTGGGTCACAGGGTGGCACATTGCCGATTGCTGTCCGGGTGGCGCCGGCACTACAACAGGGACACACGCATTAGTTACTTCCTTGTCCAGCCCAGGAGGAAGCCACGCCCAGAGCTCCGGGGTCAATGTCATACCCTTACGCTGGACTGGCCTACGCCAGGCATTCACACTCCGCTTACGCTCACAGGAGGGGATGACAATGCTACATGTTCCTGGTCTTCCCTGTAGTGATCTGCTGATCACAGGTCTAGTTGTCAGCATGCCCCAGCCACTCCCTCATGGCTGGTTTACACCCACACCACACCCATCTAGCACATGCATCACAGGACGTGTGACCCTGCCAATAAAAAGGACCAGGCGCACGTGCTTGCCGCCATTTGTACTCTCTATCTGGGTGTATCCGAGTGGTTATTATTTATGCATGAGGGCCTTGGGCCCTGCCACTTCACTTTATCCAGGTCCGGAGGTGACATGATGGCGTCCGCACCACGAGGCTCTATCATAAAGGGTCCATGACATGCAGGGCACAGACTTGGTTGCACCGGATACACTGCAGCCGGCATAGGCACACTGCCATGGGACAGTGACTTTCGGTGCACTGAGGTAGGGGCGCCTTAAGTGCTGAGCGGGTGTGCAGCCTGCGATGATGCCCCGTCCTGGCGGTCCGGACTGGTGATGATTTGTGTGAGCCCTGCTGGACCACAGTGTAGGCCTCAGCCAGCAGGCAGTGCAGAGTTAGTGGCACCTAAAGGGCTGAGCGGCTGTGCAGCCTGCAATGATGCCGTGTGCACTGATATGATCTCTGCCATAGGAAAATCAAGACCCAGAATCAAGTGTGTGACCTGGTGGCCCGCAGAGAGGAGCTGCATGATGTGTAGAGTGCCATGTTCGCGAGCCCCAGGCTTGGGGCTTGCACCAGAATGTGGTGGACCCTCTTGGAGACATGCCGGTGGCGAAATGTGAGCAGTGAGGCCTGGTTGCGCAGGGGCAAGCATTCACGGCTGGACGGCGGGAGGGGCTGGGATTCAGTTGCCTGTGTACTCAGAAGCGGGCAACCGATGATGGCATGTGAAATTGTATGTACTCTGCCGTTCATAAATCTGAACTCTGTTTCAGATAAGGGACCTGGTGAACGGCAGTGCATACCAGCACGTGGTTGGAGACGCACCGGTGGAAGCAGGTGAGCAGTGAGGCCTCGGTCCACAGTGTCGGCAGTCTCTCTCCCTCACTTCTTTTCACTGTCTCTCGCTCTCCCTCTCTTTCCCTTTCTCTCTCTCTCCTTATCTTTCTCTTTCTCTCTCTCTCTCTCTCTCTCCCTCTTTCTCTCTCCCTCTCTTGTTTTCACTGTCTCTCTCTCTCTCCCTCTCTTTCCCTCTTTCTCTCTCTCTCTCCCTCTCTTTCTCTCTCTCTCTCTTTCTTTCCCTCTCTTTTCCTCTTTCTCTTTCTCTATTCCTCTGTTTCTCTCTCTCTCTCTCTCCCTCTCTTTCCCTCTCTCTCCCCCTCTCTTTCTCTCTCTCCCTCTCTTTCTCTCTCTTTCGCTCTCTCTCTCTGTCCTTTGGTGAGCGCATGTCACACCTTCTTATCTGGAATTTTGTCTTGCAGGCTGTGACCTACAGATTGTACTGAGGAGACCCACCATGACTCTTCTCAGTAGTTGTTTTGAGTTTATTTGAATGGAATGTTTTGTTTGTTAATTCAAAGATTAATGAGTGATTCTCCTTTTTCTGAACACACATGCATGTTAATTGTTGTAATTGTTCGACATCAGGCGAATTGTTTTGTTCATGATTTCGTGAAGTTGATGTAACATATCTTTGTCCAGCTGGGGGGGGGGGGGGTGTTGTGGCCCTCTTGGGTGTCCGATCTGTGTGATCAGTGGCTCCATGGCATCTGTTGTTCTTCAGGTGTGGCTCTGGGCTGGGCTCCCTTTTCTGGTGCAGGTTGTCGTCCGACTTTACACTAGGTAAGAGCAGGTGTTAAATTCCTGCTGCTAACGCACCTTATCTTCTGTTTTGGGTTCTTATCGCCGATCTGGCTGGTCTTTGAGAATTTTGCGAAGTGGTGTTGTTGCGGCTTTTTGCACGTGAATGCCTACTCTGCATCTTATTAGTGATAGTTGCCAGGCTCATTTGTGGCGATGTTTTTTGCGGCTGCTTTCGCAGGTAAACAGGTGATAAGGGCTGTTTGCACCAGCTTGTGAATGGGGCAATAATAATATTGCCTCTTTGGCTGCGATAAAGAGCAGATAACGCATCGATAAATCCTTGAGAATATGCCCCAAAATGTACCCTTTCTACTCCGATGGAGCATCAGAGGAATCTTCATTCAAAAGCCAAGCACAATTTGGAAGACTCACGCTCCCCAGTTTGTACATATTTGACATCAGCATTCATTTTCATTGTTTTTTTCTATCTGCATGTTTACATTTTCATTTCCGATGCGCCATAGGTGATACAATTTGACTTAGAGTTTACATTGAGCAGACATCACGTGACCATACTGAATTGAAATTTAAATTATATTTATATAGCGCATAAACTACCCTGAGGCCTCGCAGCGCTGGTGCCTAGAATAAAAAAAAAACAATAGGGCAAGGTGCTAGCTCATGGTTCTGAACAGATGAGTTTTTAGGAGCTTTCTAAATGCCAACAGATTGCTATTTTCGCTAAGGGTAAGGGAAAGGGAATTCCAGATTTTTGCGGCGTTGATTGAGAACGAACGGCCTCCCCAGCGGGCCTTGTTTATCTTATTGGAGGTGGCCAAATGTCGTGAGCTAGAGCGCAAAGTTCTGTGGGGGAGATAAGGAGTGACTAAAGGATGCATTATAGCTGGACGGGTCCTCCATATAGCTTTCTGGGTCAGACACATGGCTTTGAACTGTATCCTGGCTGCGATAGGGAGCCAATCTAGATTCCTCAAAACAGGTTTAGCAGACTGCCAGTGTGGAATTTGGTAAAGCAGTCGAGCTGCACAGTTCTGGGTTACATGAAGCTTGTTAATTTTAGCCAGGGGGGCTCCCAAATAGAGAGCATTACCATAGTCCAGGCGAGAGAGTATCAGGGCCTGGACCATGATTCTCCTTGCCTGGAACGGGAGTAAGGGGAGAATCTTTCGGAGCATTCTCATTAAACCGTAGCAGGTAAATAAGGTTTGGTGGCCTGAAAAGTGAAATCGAGCGAGCTGTCCAGCCATATACCAGGTTCTTTAACTGTGTCTTTGGGGGGGGGGGGGGGGGGGTCCCAGACAGATTGGCCATAGGGGGGCAAGAATGTTGGGCGATGGGTTGCCTAGCAACACGATTTCTGTTTTTTCCCCATTTAGTCTGAGACAGGAGAGTTCCATCCACCTGGCTACTGCCTCTAGGCAGGGACCCAAAGTGCTAGAGGACCCCTCAGCTTGATTTAGTGAAACCACAAGCTGAGTGTCGCCTGCATAGGTGATGATTAATGCCAAATGGATGGACTAGCCCTGCCAGAGATCTCATATAGATATTAAAAAGCGAGGGGCTCAGGGCAGAGCCCTGAGGAACCCCACAGCTAAGTGGTAGCTTGGTGGAAACAACCTCTCCCTCAAAACCCAAAAGAAGCGCTCGTCAAGAAAGGAGACAAGCCATGTCAGTGCTGCGCCCGACACTCCCATGCCACTAAGTCAATGGACTAAAATGGCATGATTGACCGTGTCGAACGCAGCACTGAGATCTAACAAAATGATGGCTGCTTTCCCTCCCTCGTCCAGCAAACTCCTCGTCTCCTCTGTCACTGCCAGCACAGCTGTCTCAGACCCATGTTGGGGACGGAAGCCCATCTGAGAAGTACACAGCAAGTTGTTAGACTCTAGATACTCAACTAGGATGTTATTGATGTGCTTCTCAACCAATTTGCTCATCCAGGGCAGGAGGGAGATGGGGCGGTAGTTAGATAGATTGGATTGGTCCAAATTGGGCTTCTTCAGAATAGCCCTGACCATTGCACATTTCCATGATGTGGGAACTACGCCCGAGGTGATCGAGGTGTTAAGAACATCGAGGATTGCTGGACGGATCGAGTCAATGACCGAAATGAGATATTGTGGAGGGGCTGGATCAGTGGGGGAGCCTGAAATGACTTTGGAGATTATTTTATCCAGAGAGGCAGTGTCTAGGAGAGTAAATTGTTCCAGCATGCAGGTGGACAGGAGGCTAGGGCCAACTGTTGCAGCTGCATCTAGCTCAGAGTTATTGGGGGCAAAAGAGGCATAAATAGTTTGAATCTTCTGGTAAAAGAAGGTTGCTAGGTTGTTACACCGTGCTCCTTCTAATGGTACTGGTTTTTGAGGAGGAGTGAATAATGATTTTGCTATCTGAAAGATTTCCTTTGGTGAGTTGGCAGCTGTATTAATTTTTGTCTCATAGAAGAGAGCTTGTGCCGCTTTAATTTCGGTTTTGTATAGCCTAATTGCTATCCTGTATTCTAACTTTCTACTATGAGAGAGGTTTTGTCTCCAACTCCTCTCGAGCCTGCGACAGGATTGTTTTAGGTCCCTCAGTTTGGATGTGAACCATGGGGCAACTTTTTGCCTCTTTACACAATGAATGGATTCCTGAGGGAGAACTAAGTCAAGGGAGTTTTGAATCCAATTATTGAAATTGCTGCTGGCCACATTGGGATTAGAAGCCTTCGTGGGTTCAAGGCCAGCAAGAGCAGTTTTCCATTGATTAGGGGAGAGTTTGGACCACTTTCTACCCCACTGTTTTTTGGGTTCTTGGGCAGATGGAGATCTCTCAGTTACCCAGGTCAAAGGTATTAAGTAATGATTTGTCCAAGGAAGGGGCATGGGCGTTTCAGTGGCCAGGATCTTGATCTTACTAAACACATGGTCTAAAAGATGGGCTTTATTATGTGTAGGGGAAAACCCTTTTTGTACCAAGTCAATCGCTTGAAGGCTCAGCAGAAGATTATTGACTGAGAGGTCAAGAGAGTTATCTAAGTGTATATTCAAGTCGCCTAGCACAGTAAAGTTGGCAGAAGTAAGCGCTGAATTGGCAACTAGGTCAACGAGGTTAGGGATGAAGTGGCCTAATGCTCCTGGAGGTTGGTAAATTAGAAGACCGGAGAAGGTATTTGTCGAGGCGAATTCTAGCGAAAAGGACATACTTTCACAGTCTAGGAGTGTGGTGGGGATGATGCGACACTTGTATAGATCTTTATAAATGATGGCTAGACCGCCCCCTCTACCGGAGGTGCGATCGGCTCTATGTATTATGTAGCCTTGTGGGAGGGCTCGTACAATGGCCGGGTCGGCTTCCAGCTGGAGCCAAGTCTCCGTTAGAAAGAGTACGTCTGGTTTGAGTTCTTCTATTAATAGAGCTATTTCAGGGCAGTGTTTAGGCAGTGATCTACAGTTAAGAAGGAACATCTTCCATAAGCTGGAATTAGAAGGTCTACCGGTAGTGTTAGGTAACAGCTTCAAATTGCAGTGTGTGCAGTAGGTCGTGAAGTCATTAAGACACATAGAATGTAGGCACTTCGGGTTGCCAAGGGGTCTTAACTTATGTTAACATGAGGGGTCATAAGTAATTAGGCCCCTAGCCAGAGGACCAAGGTTTAGGACCCCTGGGACCGGTCGGGCGCGGACTGGCGCAGACGGGCTTTCCTTTGGCGCGCCAACCGCGCGTCCACAGCGCGATGATGTCATGTGCCCTTATGTAGATAGGGTTCTTAATGAAGCTAGAGCGTCACCCTGCCAATATGGCCACTAATGGCACCACCAGGAAGTGGTATGCTCTGTGATCTCCCTCCACACAATCAGCACCAATTAGCTATGATGGACCGGGGAGTCAGCGTGCGAGTAAAGAAGTGCCCAAAATCAATTTTTAATTGGTGAGTGGCAAGTTAAAACAATAACAGCAATGTAGCACAGTAGTTGACTCTATAGCGCCAGCGCAGCAATGACCTGAAGGACTCAGATTCTAGATCCTGTGCATCGGCGCTCTAAGGCTCGAAATAGTCCGGGTTCCTAATGAAGCTAGAGCGTCACCCTGCCAAGATGGCCGCCCGCTAATGGCACCACCAGGAAGTGGTATGCTCTGTGATCTCCCTCCACACAATCAGCACCAATTAGCTGTGATGGACCGGGGAGCCAGCACGCGAGTAAAGAAGTGCCAAAAATCAATTTTTAAAAGGTGAGTGGCAAGTTAAAACAAATAACAGCAATATAGCACAGTAGTTGACTCTATAGCGCTAGCGCAGCAATGACCTGAAGGACTCAGATTCTAGATCCTGCGCATCGGCGCTCTAATGCTCGAAATAGTCCGGGTTCCTAATGAAGCTAGAGCGTCACCCTGCCAAGATGGCCGCCCGCTAATGGCACCACCAGGAAGTGGTATGCTCTATGATCTCCCTCCACACAATCAGCACCAATTAGCTGTGATGGACGGGGGAGTCAGCGTGCGAGTAAAGAAGTGCCCAAAATCAATTTTTAAAAGGTGAGTGGCAAGTTAAAACAATAACAGCAATATAGCACAGTAGTATTGACTCTATAGCGCTAGCGCAGCAATGACCTGAAGCACTCAGATTCTAGATCCTGCGCGTCGGTGCTCTAAGGCTCTAAATAGTCCGGGTTCCTAATGGAGCTAGAGCGTCATCCTGCCAAGATGGCCGCCCGCTAATGGCACCACCAGGAAGTGGTATGCTCTGTGATCTCCCTCCACACAATCAGTACCAATTAGCTGTGATGAACCGGGGAGTCAGCGCGCGAGTAAAGAAGTGCCCAAAATCAATTTTTAAAAGGTGAGTGGCAAGTTAAAACAATAACAGCAATATAGCACAGTAGCTGACTCTATAGCGCTAGCGCAGCAATGACCTGAAGGACTCAGATTCTAGATCCTGCGCCTCATGTTTTGCTGGGTCAGCAGGCCTGGGACCCTCCAGATGCTGCAACGTGCGTCACTCTCATTGTTTCGAGGTCTTGTGCTCTTGAACAGGTGAAAGTCCTCGAACACCGAGCAGAATGACAAAGAGGTGGTTGAAAAAGCACAATATATGATAAATCAATACAAGGCACTCAAGAGAAGCGATTGATTTGTGGCCTCTCGAGTGATCGCCACTAAAGGTGGTCCTGGCTACTGTGCTCCTGGGGCGAGGAGAGGGCAACCCTGGAAGAACATCAACAGAACGATGCACTTCCTTCATGTGGGACCCCTGACCTTCAGCGCTCTGAAGGAAGCCTTGACACATGTGGCCAGATACATTGATTTTTCCTTTAGATATTTATGAGACATCAAGGTTGGATTACAGGGCAATCAACACTAACTGTGCCTTGGGCAGGGTTCACCTGAGTTCTGGAGCAAACATGAGTTTATTACGGCTGTAGCGAAAATAAATCCCTTATTCCAAGTGCAGCAGATAACATCTACTAAAGTGGCTAAAGGGTATGGTACAATATTAATGTGGACTAGGGGTCAGGTGTATAAACATCGGATTTAGTGATTCTCTAATCGTGAATATTAAGGAATTTCAATTATGAAATCACAAGTCCATAGTCACACCCCTGCCCTTACCATGTAAAAAATGAATTACAATTTCGCGAATTGCAATTTAGGAATCATAGAGGTCGGCAATTGTATAGCCAATTGCGATTCTATAATTGCAAATCCCTACTATCCCTATCATCTCCTCTGAATCTACTGTAGAAACGAAGAACAGTGGGGCATATTACCAAGAACCTCGTTAAAATTATCGCTGTTTTAGCGGCAGGAAACTGCTGCTAAAACGGCGATAATGGGCTTGTTAATATGAGTTATAGAATTCCAATAGAAGCCCAGGTTAGATGTGCAGGACATCTAACATGGGCTTCTATTGGGATTCTAGAATGTATATTTGCAATCCCATTATCGCTGTGGAACTGCCGCTAAAACTGCAATAATTTTAACGAGGTTCTTGCTAATACGCCCCACTGTCTGTTAGTAAAATTACGACTGACCACCAAATAATGAGCAATTGTTACAAAATCTACACAGCTTGGCAACATGAGGCCTTAACACATAAATCTGAGATAAATCGGAACAGGTTTGATGCTTAGATGATCTTGGGGGGCTTACAAGAGATGGGGGACCACCTCTCTCCGGGTCATTACAGACAAAGTTTCTAGTCCTGGACTTTGTTGTGTGATAGCCTAATGCATTCTGGGTGTTGTCATGTTTGCTTCCATTGAACTAATTTGACTAACACATCTGAAATTGGTGATTTGTAGGCGAACGGTTCAGGGCTCTAGGTAGTGTCCGTAATGATGTAGGGTGAGATGGTCATCCGAAGAATGGCACACATATTTGAGTGGTACCAAACAACAGACCACATCATTGCTTTAAGGACAGAAAGTGTGTATGCCACTCGCCACAGAAGTAAGAACATTTTCCCAGCCTCTTTTAGTGGTGTCTTCATCCCCATCTACAGTCCCCTTCCTAATCCTCAGATGGTGGATATAACAACCCTACAAGTTGAAGAGCTTTTTGAAGAGCACAGGTGCCGCAGCTCAGCTGCAGACATGGAACGTGTTGCATTCATTTGAGAGAAGGCGCTGTTTTAGCCGTGAAACGCCACTATTTTCCAATCTTATTTCTTTCCCCTTTGCTTTGCTTCGTAAACATATTCATAGGGATTGCATTTCTTTTTAGGTCGAACGTAGCGAAGGACCTATTGTCGGCGTGTTCGGGGGAATCTGAGAATACGTTGGTGCACGAGCCTCTGCTGTCTCAGATTTGCCCTCGAGGGCGCCCACGGCGCTGTGCACATCCCCTGCTTCGCATTCGCAGCCTCTCTCAATCACACACAGTCACGCATGCGCACACACATTCCCACGCGCACACACTCACCCACCTTCCCCCCAGGCATACACACACACACAGGCAGGTACACACACACACACACACGCACGCACCCCCCTCCCCCACCACTCACGGGCTCACGCGCACACACACGCGCGCACACACAGACACACATATACCCCCCTCCACTCACCGTGCTCTTTTGTCGCGTCGCCGCGCTCCTTTTCTCCGACGCATCTCCACACGCGGGGCACTTCTCTGGATTTTCACGCTACCGCGGGGCTCTCCCTCCATGATGGGAGCCCCGCATCAACGAGCAACACCGGCCTCTTCCGGCGGCGTCACAGGGCCCGCCCATGTCAAATGCAAGGATGCCTGACTTCCTGGTTTCGCCCCCGCCGGCAACACTGCTTCTTCAGCGTAAACTGGGCGGCTCGTAGGTTTCGTTTTCGTTTTGGCTTGTTAAATGTTGAGTTTATTTCTTAGACCGTGTACTTATTTATTTTTTACCTTAGGCAAGACGAGACAAGTCTTTTTTTGGTGTCTACCTTCCCCGGAGTGACGCGATGCAGTCAGCATCTAGCGTCAGTTCTGGCTTACGTCATTAGATGTCACATGCGGTGGGACGGCAATATATATTGGGATGACTGCTGGCGCCCCCGTTCCCTCGAGAACACTATGACGGCTGCATCAGCGAGTAGCGGCAAGTTAGCATTTGGCCTCCCCTAGTGGTGTTTTATCTTGCTGCAAGTCCACGCTAGTTCTGTAGCGCAGAATCTTACGTGTGACTTGTGTCTTTTATTCACTTTAGACGAAAGCACCGCTTGAGCACGTATCCGCTCTCACCACCGAAGATCAGTGAGTTCTATAAATCTTGTTCACAAGTGTACCATTACATTCTTAGACCCGGCATTCGATGAAGCCTGAGTGCAATTTTTTGTCTATTTACCTTATAGATACGGTGTGTGCAGCGCCACAATAATACGATCTTGAACAGGTAATGAGACTTGGCGTCTTTCTTTATCTTTGACTACCTCTTTGAGTGTAGGTCGTTTAGTGACTCCTTCGTTTTTGCATATTTTTATCTCTTTGTTTTAGATATGTAACACTGGAATTCGACCTATTATTGACACGGTCGCCACAGGAATTAATGTTGCATATGGTGCTTTCTCAAAAAGGACACGCTGATTTTTCCGCCTTTTGTGTAAGTGTAGTCATTCTATCTCACTACCGCCAGTTCTGTTAGGTAATTTTGAATACTATCACCCGCACAACCGCGCGCGTGACGAGCACGCAATCACTTTCACGGCCGCGAAGCCCCTTTGACTCCGTGAGTCTGCGGTGCCGTCATGATCTCTTGTTTTTCCTACATCTGCACCCTCCATTCAGCTTCTCTCCCCCTCCTCTGCACAGCCCTCTGTGGAGCTTCCCCCATCCACTCAACATACTTTAACAATGTGTCGCGAGGCAAAGCCAGGATTAGAATCCAGGTCTTGTGGTTGAACTGGCGTCAAACCAGTCGAGCAGCTTTCCCAACATGGCTGCTCTTTATTTTGTCTTTTTAGGATCTGGTTTCGAGCTGCATCTGTTTCAGGTCTCTGAGACAATGTGCTGTTTCTGTCAGCATTCCGCCTCAGTGTGGGGTATCGCGGCCGTGGCTTGAAATCAATAATAGGGCGCAGTACAGCACGCAGTACAGCACTCGTGCACGTATCCGACTGTTTCTGCTGCACTTCTGTTACAGACTTTGATAATATTTCATAATTAGTAACAGAGGGGATTTTTTTTATTACCGTGTAGACTTTTGTTATGTTTCACGATGAGCCATTCCATTGATCCCGGTTTCCTCACGAAGTACCACATAGAGAAACAAACGGAAGTAAGCGCAGGGGTACCATGGAGAAAAGATAAACGTGTGTGCCCACTTCATTGAAGCAGCCACTGTGTGGTTCCTTCTGCTGGGAGCATATGGAATATCCTGGTGGGGCATTGCTTGTCATCCTTTAGACACACACGTTGTTGTTCTATCCTACAGAATTGTAGGGTGACCACCGCGACCACCACCACACCCACCTCCCCGTCCACCAACACTCCAAATACCACTCAGTGCCACATAATTACACGCCACATAATTATACTGCACTCAATGTAACATACACTCCAAATACCACTTAGTGCCACATAATTACACGCCACACAATTACACGCCACATAATTACACTACACTCAATGCAACATACACTCCAAATACCACTCAGTGTCACATAATTACACGCCACATAATTACACTGCACTCATGCAACATACACTCCAAATACCACTCAGTGCCACATAATTACACACCACATAATTACACTCTATTGAATACAAAACACACTCCACACAATACCACTCAGTGCCACATAATTATATGCTACATAATTACAATGCAACATACACTCCAAACAATACCACTCAGTGCCACATAATTATATGCTACATCTTTACACTGCGCTTAACGCAACATACGGTACAAATACCACTCAGTGCCACATAATTACACGCCACATAATTACACTATCTATCTATCGCCTTCACTCTATCTATCTATCGCCCTCACTCTATCGCCCCTCACTCTATCTATCTATTGCCCTCACTCTATCTATCGCTCTCACTCTAACAATCTATCTATTGCCCTCACTCTATCTATCTATCGCCCTCACTCTATCTATCTATCTATCTATCGCCCTCACTCTATCTATCTATCGCACCACCACAGCATCCCTCCCACAGCATCACTCGTTGCCACCACATCACTCAGCGCCACCACATCATCATTCTGTGCAACCATTCAACAACTGGTTCAAATAGATTCTCTCAATGTTTCAAGCTTTATTATAAATGTCACAAAAAGATGTTAATATTTCACTTCTGTTCTTGAATATTCGTCACAATAAAATACACTGAACATAATCTTCACAAAAGTTATTTACAAAAGTTAAGCTATTGCCATTATAAAATACAATAACTTTTATTTAAGTATTAATTATTCTAAAAAACTGAAAAGCTATTGTTATTTGTTATATCAATACATCTAAGTCACGTAAATACAACACATTGCATTACAAATGCTATAGGTGTCACATTTGCGAAAGTTATAACTATTGGCATTGTAAATGACAAAGGTATTAATTTCGCTATTTTCAAAACCAACACATAAATAAAAAATGTGTCATTTACAATACCAATAGCTCAAACTTTCCTAATGCGAGACCTATTGCATTGCAAATGCTTGTTTAACATTGGTATGAATTGAGCATGAATGAACTGTAGTCAACCACCTGCAACATAAAATCTACTGTACATATTTGACATCAGCATTCATTTTCATTGTTTTTTTCTATCTGCATGTTTACATTTTCATTTCCGATGCGCCATAGGTGATACAATTTGACTCAGGGTTTACATTGAGCAGACATCACGTGACAATGCTGCACCTCATGTTTTGCTGGGCCTGCAGGCCTGGGACCCTCCAGATGCTGCAACGTGCGTCACTCTCATTGTTTTGAGGTCTTGTGCGCTTGAACTGATAAAAGTCCTCGAACACCGAGCAGAATGACAAAGAGGTGGTTAAAAAAGCACAATATATGATGAATCAATGCAAGGCACTCAAGAGAAGCGATTGATTTGTGGCCTCTGGAGTGATCCCTACTAAAGGTGGTCCCGGCTCCTGGGGAGAAGAGGGCAACCTTTGAAGAACATCAACAGAACAATGTACTTCCTACATGTGCGACCCCTGACCTTCAGCGCTCTGAAGGAAGCCTTGACACATGTGGCCAGATACATTGATTTTTCCTTTAGATATTTATGAGACATCAAGGTTGGATTACAGGGCAATCAACACTAACCGTGCCCTTGGGCGGGTTCACCCGCCTTCTGCAGCAAAAAAGAGTTTATTAGGGCTGCAGAGATAATAAATCCGTATTTCCAAGTGCAGAAGATAACATCCACTAAAGTGGCTAAAGGGTATGGTACAATATTAATGTGGACTAGGGGCCGGATATATAACCATCAGGGCTTAATTACAAGCCCCTTACAATGCCGGTGACGCAGTGTGCTGCTCCATATTCACAAGGCCACGCAAAGCCACCCTGCGTGGCTCTTCATGGGCTTGTAAATATGGCCCTTTTTCACGCATCACTTTGCATAAAAACGGGGTGCAATGGGAGTTGCTGGGGGTGTTCCCACGCAACACCCATGGATTCTTCCGCATTCATAGATCTACAACATTTCATAAACCCTGTAATGCAACAGAATCCTATGCCTCCCCAGGGTAGGCGTAAGGAGGCACAACAAGGAGAAATACTTTTATTTCTTTTATTTCCTCTTTCTATGCATGCTGCATTCTGCAGCACTCACAGAAAGAGGAAAAAGCCTCTTGTGATAGTTTTTGTGCAAGAAGGTGCCCCTTCCTGCACAAAAAGAATCATTCCTGGAACGCAGGCACACTTTCACCATGGTGCAAGGGTGCCTGCATTGGCGCATGGCAGCCAATTGTGTGCCAGCGCAGGGGGGAGCACAGGGATCCGGCATATTGTTGTAAATATGACACATACCTGTGTTTTTAAAATGACGCAGCTCGGTGCAACTAAATGGCTAGAGGACCCGCGCTGTGTCATTTTGTTGTAAATAATGCCTACTGGATTTAGTGATTATCGAATAGTGAATAATAATGAATCTCAATTATGGACTCACATATCCATATCCACACCCCTGCTCACACCAAGTAAAAGTACAATTTCTCTTTCTAAAATGGCAATTTAGGAATCAGTAGAGGTCGCCAATTGCGATTCTATGATTGCAAATATTGCATTAGGCTGGGATTATTGACATCACAATCCGGAAATGCTTTAAAAGAGCATATTTATGCGCAGGTGAGCTTTGTTAGAAGGTGTGTGGGAGCTATTTGACTGGGGAGAACCATTACAAGCTAGAAGCCAACCAATGATGAAGGCGGATGGAGGAGGAGACATAACTTTTCTGAGATAGAACTAGAAATAATCAATGAGGAATTTGTAGCTAACAATGTAAATAGTTAGGTAAAGCATCCGTATCTGTATCGGAAGAAGAAAATTTGATGGGTTTGCAGGATTAAACCCATGAAGCAGGCGTGACCCTGCACAGCTTAGAATAAATAAGAAAGAGCCGGTCTCATCTCGGGCCACTGGAGGAAAGGAGTTTCCCTCTTGAACTACAGGCAACACCGCTGCACAAGATCATACAGCGCCTCACTTAATGAGAAGCACAATCACAGCAGATGACCTTATTTGTCACAACTGCATTGAGTGAGATGTAATAGCTCTGTAGTGGGAGTACTAATGCCCAAAAGAGTAATCTGAGTAGTATGAAAGAGTACTGACAGATTGGGCGGGCCTGATATGGTCCTTATTGTTTCCCGGATGGCGTGAAATGAGGCCGGGAGACGTCTTATCGAGTGCACCCCCACTCACTATCTTAAAGTTGTGTGTATGAGGAAAAAGCAGTAGTTAAATCATTTTTGCTGGTTTGGATGGGGTTGACTTGACTTCTTGTTCTGGGGTTGGGGAGTTGGGATGTTGTTGTTTGCTCTATGGGGACCAAGTGCTGCACTACCCCTGCCTCCGTTGTGTCACCCTCTACACAGTGATTTGGATCCATTGACCCTTCTGTGGACCAGTACCCGATGGGGAGGGCTCCAGGGTGTCACCTCAGTTCATCTCTATGGCAACCCCCTGTAGTGTAGTTCCTATATTCCCAATAAGCTCCTTGGATTAGAATAATATGTACTATAGAAGTGACGTAGGACTTAAGTTGACTAGGTCTCTATCGAATATATTAGACTAAATTGTGAGTGCCAGCTAGCTCAGTGGTCACCAGAAACTTTCTCGAATACACAAGAAGGGATTTGTTTCTGACAACCGCATAAACATGACAACTTTGTTTCCCCAAGAATAAAACTGATCTTCAGAGTCATGGAAACAATAGATAGATATTTTACTCAGTCAATCGTGCATGCTTTGTTTCACCAGAGGTGCAGAGAAATAGAGAGACGGGTGTTTTCAATAAAAGTATTTATTGAACAGTCTTCTTTCTCATGCAGAAGAAATGAACTGCTACAATCATAATACTGGCTGTAAAGTATAATGCGTACAGCAAGAAGAGTATTATAAAATAATACTGTAAAAGCATGGTATGGTTTCTAAGTCATACAATACATACATAAATAACAAAGACTAAAAGTACTCAACTGGTGCTTCTAAAATACGCCTACCCCGATGTACCTAACCTACGTTTAGTACGAGGGAAGAAGTAAGGGAGGTGTAGCATAGGTTTTAGTTTCTTTGCCAAGAATCTATCCAAGATTTCTCTTAGGATCTAATCAGCTCTGTACCTTGGTTTAGAATGAAGGAGGTCTGGTATCTCTGTCTCCGGACTCGATTTCCCAACACCCCGCAAGGGGAGCTTGGAAACACTGGAGCTGGATTCTCAGCGCGAGAAAGGCAGCCTCTCTGTCAGTGTGCCAGCTGGAGGGTCGGTTTACTTCGGCACATGCTGTAGCGAGAAGCGTCGAGCAAGTAGATAGTCGAACTGCTCCAAACCACCGTGTGATTGCTAGGGCAAGTGTAGGCATATTTATACTTTGAAGGTGCCTGGATTGACGTAAGGTCGGACATAATAATGTCACCAAAGAACGGTAGTTCTTTGAAAACGCAATGATTTCTAGGATAAATCAATTTTCAAGAAAGGGGATGTCCCTGACTGCTGAAACCGAGTTTTCCAAGAAATCGTTGTGGCTTTTTGGAACTAGTGGAAGTAGCCATGCCGTATTTGGACTGGATGGGTTATGTCTAAATATGGGTATGATTTCTATGCCTATATAAGGGTAATGTGAATTATACCTATATAAGGGCATGAATCGGTTTATTACACTAGAGTCCTAAAACGCTATACAACACCCTTGACCCATGCTTTTATTAGCTCGAATGTCAGGGGCCATAATAATATAGGAACGCGCTACAAAGTTCATGCATACTTAAAGAGACAGGTAGCCCATATGGCACTTTTACAAGAAACCCGCCTCACAGGCCCGGAGAAGTACATGCTTCACAAGCAATGGAGGGGGCAGAATGCCAGCACATATTCTGCATTTGCCAGGGGGTCCTAATGTGGATCTGTCCTGGAGTCCTGTTCCAAAAAAAGAAGGTGAACTTATAGACCCTAACCGGAGATATGGCCTGAACTGACCATTGCTGGGCTATATGCCTCCAGTTTAGAGCGGGGGGGTTTCAGTGATGTATCCTGAACACTGGCTCCACACCTGACACAACCTATCATACTTGGAGAGGACTATAATAGTGCATCTGACCTCACACTTGACCACTCCCATGCTCCCTTTGGGGATTTCCCTGTGCTACGATTAGTGTGGACATTCTAGGACTGGCAGCAGAGAGGGGGTCTTGTAGGTTCCTGGAGGCAGTTGCACCGAGGGTTTAGAGATTATTCGTTCTTCTTGGGAATGCACAACTTGCATGTATGGTTGGATGCCTTTCTCTGTTGCCTTGAAGTGCGTGGAACTCTGCGGTACACAGAGTATCTCTGCGGCACAGTTTCCGACAATAACCTGCTATTACTCACTTTAGACTAGCACTGGAAGCATCCCTGAATCCTGGATTGGTGCTTACGCATGTAGACTCTAGAAGACCCAGTGTTTGAGCAATCCATAGGAGAGGCCTTCAGAGAATATTTTATAGACAATGCTCACTCTACAGAATCCCTTCTGACTGAGTGGGATGCTTTCAAAGGGACAGATGTATTGCTAAAGTGGTGGGTGTCTGACGTATCCTTATACACAATGTAGAAACTCAAGAGAAAACCCTGAAAGACCTGGAGAATGCTCACCCTAGAAACCCAGGGCTGCAACAACTCCTAGATGAGAAAGATATACTTGCAACCTCACGCCCAGAAGCTCCTTTATATTAGAGGTAGAATCCACTGCAGGAGTAAGACTTTACCAACAGAACAATATCAATCAAAGGTTTTACAGCTATATTACCACGTTCTATGCTCCTCCCTTGAGCTACTGCAGGGGGCCATGACCAACTTTAGGGACCTGCGGAGCTGCTGTACCTAGTCGCAGATGACATTGAAGAATTGCGAGGGGCCACAACTTTGCAGGTAGTGTGTACTGCCATTAAGGCTTTGGCTCGGGATAAGGTGCCTGGGACTGATAGACTTCCAGTGGAGTACTATGCTACATAACTGGAAGAGCTGGTTCCCAAGCTGTTTAAATGATATGCCGCAGCTCTGGACGCAGGTCGGCAACCAACTACCACTGGCGAGGTTCTAGTAATCCCCCTATTGAAACCAGGTCATCCCCCTAGTGATGTCAGAGCATATCGTCCATTATCAACGCTTAATATGATGAACTATATGATTCTGAATCTCATATTTGCCATCAGTCTCCTACCACACGTCTACACTCATACACAGCGACCTTAAAGGATTCATCCCGGAGCAGAGTACCACACTGAATATTCACAGACATCCCTCAATCATGGTAACTGTTGGTCTCAATGAGAACAGTAATAGTTTCTATCAACATTGAAAGGGCATGTTACTGCCTACAATCAGGTGATGGAGGGGTTGGGAATGAGCTTTCTCTAGTGGACCAAACTCCTTTACACAGGACTCACCGCATGGGTTCGGACTGGCAGGGTAATATCTAACTCCTACGTTGTGGGGAGGGGAACCAGACAAGGCTGCTCTCTCTCCACGCTATTGTTTACCATCGCTGTCGAGCGCCTGGCCAGTACGGCACGAGTGGGGATATTCTACCGGGGATTCGAACAGTGAGGTGTTTCCCACAAAATTGCATTATATGCAGATGATATACTCCTGTTCCTCACCAACGTGGAGGAGGACCTGCTGTGGCAATCTGGGTATTGGAACCATTTGGCAATATCTCAGGCCTCTGCATAAATTGACAAAAATCACACATGTTCCCCCTGAGTCACCGTATGTTGAGACCTTGGGACCTGCATGGACTCTACCATAAATCCCAGAGACATTCTGGATGGCAACACTGGGGTGGCTATTAGGGCATTTTGCGCCATTGTGGGTTTCTGACAACTCTTCCTCTATCCATGGCAGGACGAATTGCGATTACAAAAATGGTAGCATGTCCCACCTGCTTTAACTTTTTTGCTACACTGATGATTGTAATCTCCCACAAACTATTTACAGAATTGAACTCACTACTTAATTAACTTATCTGGGAAGCGGGAAGAAGTAGGATGGCAATGACCAAATTGCACAGACCCACATCTGATGGGGAACTAGCGGCACCTGGTCTCGAATCATACTGGTTTTGCAGCCAAAATTCAGTGATTTAATCAATCTCTTCACTTACGATTACGCCCTGAAGGAGATGCTCCTGGTGGAACCCAGGGGCTCCATGTGTTGCTCCAGTTGCTCTTGACTCCCAAACGCCTTGTCATAGGGGTTCCATGGAGCTGCGGACAGTTCAACGCTACTTGAAGCATACCGAACCCTCCTACATTAGTACCCAGACATAATGTTGCAGAGCTTGAAGGTCGTAAACAAGACGGCATTGAGGGGTTTAACAGAGTGGGAGGCATTTAGCATTACTTGCGTGGGGGACCATTAACGGAGTAGGCAAACTATTGTCGTTTGAAAATCTTTCAGAGGCATTTGAGCTACCCCGGGAACAATTTCTTCTGCACCGAGTGGTGGTGGAGTCTTTGCGGAACCACTGGAGAACCGGGGGTGCAGAACCCCTAGCCCATGAAAGCAGCTGTTTCCTCTGCACAACAACAGGCAAAGTGAGAGCAATCACTCTTCTATCTCAAGCACTAAGAGGAGACATAAATACACCTCTGGAAGAACCTCGAGGAGGAGGACGTGGCACTCCCAAAAACAGACACATACTGGACTACAATACTAGCTAACACTTACACAGTCTCTTGCAATGGCAGATTTGAATTAATCAACTTTTATTTTTTGCTTAGGGCATACCTTACCCGGGGACAAATATGCAAATGTTTGGAGGGCTGGCTGTATTATGCCCCAAAAGTGGAGAACAGGGAGCAGAAAAGCTCCAAATGGTATAGACCTGCCCTGCCCTATGAGACTTCTGGGAGGGAGTAGTGGCATGTATCAGTGAGGTCACTGAGAGAACGATCCCATGCACCTCAATGGCATGTTAATTGGGGGGTTCTTATGACCTGCGAAGCACAAAGTGACCACTACATTTATGGATTTAGCTCCAGTGCTCACAAAGCAAGAGATTACAAAGAAATGGAAAGCCACCAAAAGCACTCAAGTGAAAAAATTACCAGAGGTCCTTATCCTATAGGCTGGTTACAAACATGCAGTTTTGTTGCAGGAGGTGAGGAGGGGTCGCAGCACGATAGATAAGGCCAGGGCGTGGGACTCCTTAGTGGAATATCTGAAAGCACCTGACACTGATTCCCCTGACAATACCCTACTTTCTGACTAAGACCAAGGGAAAGCCTAAACTTTGTTGTGTGTGAATATGGGGTGCCCTGGATTGCATGCTTCTCAGAGATAGCATGAGTTTGGCTCTCTAATGTGCGGGGGAGATAATAGTGCTGTGTTCCTGAAATTGATACAAGGCAAGGACTGGGTGGGGTGGGGTGAGAATGGGTAGCACAGTGTACTAACTGTGATAGAAGCAGGCCGAATTCCAGTCAATGTACTGTATGAGACATCATTACTACAAAGTACTTTCTATGATTGTACTGACGCAAATGTGCAACGATTGTATAACTTCTGATTATAACTTGGTCTTTGGCCCGCACTGCACAGCTCATCATTGTTAAAAAGCAAAACAAATTGGTTTTAAAATTTAGGGCCCGATTCACAGAATGAACTTAAGTCTCAATCCTAAACTTACTACTATTTTGGTATTCACAGAATGCACTTACTACTTTTGGCATTCACAGAATGAACTTACTACTTTTGGTATTCAGAGAAGTTAGGATTTTGTCTTAAGTTTGTCTTAAGACAAACTTAAGACAGACTTAAGACAAACTTAAGACAGACTTAAGACAAAATCCTAACTTCTGTGAATACCAAAAGTAGTAAGTTCATTCTGTGAATGCCAAAAGTAGTAAGTGCATTCTGTGAATACCAAAGTAGTAGTAAGTTTAGGATTGAGTCTTAAGTTCATTCTGTGAATCGGGCCCGAAATGTTGCTGTCGATGACGATCCCGAGATTCTTGGCATGGGTGGTGAGGATGGGTGTTGGTCCCAGCCCTGTTGGCCACCAGCAGGAGTCCCAATAGGAAGTGCTCTTCCTAAAGATCACGATTTCGGTGTTGACGGTGTTCAGCTTTAGACAAGCGATATTCCACATACTACTGCAACTATCTCCATGTAACTCCCTGAGGCAAGTAGTGGTAGGGAACACACGGCCTGCACATGCATAGACATAGCCTGACTATGCAGAATTTTTGTACTCAAGATTGGGGTTAGTCTACTAACTCCATTATGACCTGCCTGCTTAATCTGTACTTCGCATGTATTTCGTTTTAATTTGTTCAGAAAGTGTTAACTCTCCGTTGAGCTTCCAAAATGTTCCTTCTGTTCACCATTGTATAAAGCACGGCCATTCTAGAAAGGTGCCGTGCATTCTGGGCCTCTTTTAAAATTTTGAGGCTGGTTATCACCTGCTTTAACCTGTGGTAAATTGCAAGTGCTAAACTTACCTTATGTGAACGTTTGCTAATTGTAAATGTATCATTCATATCATTTGCGAATCCCTATTTGAGAGCACAGATTCAATTCTGATTCAATATTGAATGGGTTCGCTATGCTAAATTACTAAAAGCATGATTTTCTTGCTTTCGTACATCTCAACATGCGTATTTTGTATGTGGTAATCAGTTTACGACTGATTACCACATACAAAATGTTCATGCATCGTGGCCTTAATATTGTTTACAAAAATATCTCCTACTTGGCGTTAATAGAAAATCTACGCTCGATGGGCAACATTTTTCTAACCAATATTTAGGATATAATATTTATGCCAGACAGTATAGTAATTGTGTCAATGATCTTTTAATGTACATCTCAGACATTTCGGAGTGCAAGTGACTGAGCTACTCTTTGCAATACTGATTGCTTATGTTTCCTCTATACATCAAATTATAAGTGACGTCCATGATGGATCCTAGAAGCAAAAGAATAAGGTAGTCAAGTGAGAGCAATATATTTGTACTCCCTCTGTAAGACCTTGTTAAGCAGTAGGCAATGTCCACTGTTGTACATGGTGTTCGGCAAAGCATCAACAGTGGCTCCAAAATGAATATCTGTGGCTTTCTTCATAGGGGCTTGAGCCAAGAAAAATCTGGACGCAAAGAGACCACACAAATTGTAACACACAAAACGTGGTATACCTAATCACGTGTCCCTGCGACCTACGATATGTAGGAATGACTAGCCGCAAGGTGAAAGACAGAATTTGCGAGCATCGCTCCAACATAAGATGTAAAAAGTTAACTACCAAAATGAGCAGACATTTCATGGAACTGAATCATACCACCAACGATATGCATTGGATAATCATTGAACATTTGAAGAGCGGCAATGACATGATCAATCGCCTCTTTGAGAAAGAACAGAGGTGGGTCTACAGACTGGGGACACACCTCAACGGTTTGAACGACGATATCCCCTGGAATACTGTGATCAAATAAATTAGCTAGTCCGATATTGGTCAATGGAGTTCTTTTAATCACCCCTTATTTTTTAAGTTTAGCGCAGTGCATGCTCCACGTCACCCATAGCCTAACATGATAACTAGCGTTCCTTATTGTGTAAGCAGTAGTCCTTATGGATTACGAAAGGGTCAATACGAGCATGATTAATACTTCTGTGCTTCTTTAACACAATCGCGCTTCCTCTACATTACTGGAAACAGAACTTAATTGCCAAAATATTTCACATGATAAACAACTCCTGCGGAGCGTGACATAATCGCTAAGCTCGTCTAGAAGCAGCCTCTTCGCGTTTACTTGCCGTCACCTAGCAACCTTCTTTCAGCCAGCCCCGCTCACGTGACCCCAGCGTCACTAGCCTCCCTGTATTCTGATAGGCCGATACAATCCGTGACGAGGCATCGCTCCAGGCCTCGCCCACCCGGAAGCATTCGCTGCCTCGCTGTTTCACTAACATAAACGGCTACCGTACGCCGCCCGGACATCTTCAGGGTCCAGTCCGAGGGTGATGCAGGTAGACTGAGGGTGCCGAGCGTCAAGGGCGTGAGTAAATCCTCCAGATCCATGTGACCTTAACCACAAAGCTAAGTAGTGACCTTGCTACGAGTGTTCAATCGTATTTAAAGTTATGTCATGTCTTTTCTTTGATTTCAACACTGAACAGGGTGTGCCGAATACGCTCCCACCCCCCTCCTGAGATCCATGGTGATTTATTTTAACACCAGAAAAGTGAGACATTTTAATTCATTTTACTTACCTGTTGCGATCGAACTGTGACCATTAACTTGATCGCTAACCTTGAAGTCTTCCTTCATGTTTTTAATCACAGTCATACGTAGCTCAGATCACGCATAGTGCACAGCACTCCCCAATGTTAACAGCTATGTACCCAGGGACAAAAGGTGGTGATAAAAATAACGCTATTCTACCACAACTGTCTCTTTGCCACTGAATGGAGCACCATTGACCTACAGCAACATTCAGTAGTATCACTACTAAATGGTTGTTATGTCTTTTATGTATGTCTATGCCCCCCCCGTTTTTCCTTTCCAGGTGCAGAAACCACTAAATCGAAGCCTCCTAAACCAGGAGTTATTAGGAAGCCATTTATTCTTCCTAATTTTTTGCACTTTTCACCATTTTGTTTAATTTTCACTTTCACACCCCTAGGTAAGGGTGGGCCTTAGCGCGTCCATACCACCAGGGTATAGAACACTTTTAGTCCTGAAGAATTGCCGGGTAAAATCACACCGTTTCGATGGCAAGAAACATGTCGACTGATGCATAGGAATCCTCCACTCAACTTAATGTGGACTGCTTCCATACACATAATTTTAATTATTGTCTTTAGTGGTCATAGAATAAAAATTTCCTTGTGATACACTACTGACTTTTTTATACCCCCATCACTCACTAGCTTAATCTTGCACAACACACCCTTAACTCACTATCCCGCTCCGCAGTAGATCTGGCGTTGTAGCACACCAAAGAGACACTCGGTCTCTTTGGTGGAGCCCGATGATGAAGCATGTCATCACAAGGTGGTGAGTGAGGGCTTTCTCTAAACGTCCCAGTGTGGTCGTCTCATAAGCTTGAGTTTGTTGCTCCCTACTGTGGCAAAACCTATTTCTTAAGACACTCTTTTTTTGTTTATAAATGAATGACCGGGGATTAAGAGTGTCACACGACTCTCCCTACATCTCTTTTTGTTGAAGTATTTCTGCATAGGGGTACAGTGTAGGACACATGGCCTGGAGACAAACTGTTTGCATTTCCTTCAGGATTCCACTGTGGGAGATGATTGCCTTGACTTACAGGCTTGTCCACTGGATCTGTCCATTACTGCTTTGCTCTGTGGTCGCCTCACTTATGTTTCTGCTCCCCTGCAGCCCCACTACAGTCTTGCATCACTAGTGGTCACCAACGGAGAGTAAACACTTTGTGCTTTGCCCTTGGATGGATCCTGAGATAGAAATTTCAAAAACAATTGGGAAAGACCATTACTCATTCTGGTAAGCCTATCACAGCTAGAAGTTGGTGAAGTGGTACCCAAGGACTTTGGAACGTATGGCGGTGGAACAGCATTGGTGAGCAATGGTTAGGGGCTGAGAGGAAAAAGTGAGGGTTCAAGATAGAAGCATTCAAAAGCGAAGCCCTACACCCACTTGTGCCCTGGAGAGCGGGAGCACCAAGAGTCAGTTAGGATGCACTCTATTACCATGTCACCCCCAGCACTGACTAAAAGTCCACCTATCTCTCAAAGCCAATGTCTTAATATCTGAGCATGCAACCCACCCATAGAGGAGGGCATCCTTGTTTCAAAGTATTTCAGACATTGCTACCTCCCAACCAGGAGCGTGCTGGATCACTTATGTTGTGGTACCTTATCCCTGATTGCTTGAGCAGCCACACTGGTTGTACAGTTTTGTGTTTGCGTCATTTGTTGTTCTGCTTGCCTTTTCTTTGTGGCACTTCTTAGCATTAGTGTTTTCTTTCTGTTCCTTTGGAGGCTTCTAAGGATGCTGTTCTCTTTTGGCCCTCCTACGCCTTGGAGTTGTACACCAATACCTTTCATATCACCAGCGGCTCTAGTCCCCCTCAAGAGTCTCAGTATTCGTGTATACAACTGAACTCCAGCCTTTGAGACGTCTTGTCCAGATCTGAGCATGCTCTCCTGGACATTTCTCCCCTTGATTATTTTCTCGCCCTTCACACCCGAAATCATTCTGTTGATTAATCTGGCATAAGCGTGTAGAATAAATAGGTCAGGTCTTGCTCTGACTCGAACCTGCACTTATCTTCTGAAACACACCTGCGTTTTTCTGCCCTCCATCGCCCCCGGTCGGTTTTGACTTTCATAGTTTTTAATAGGGGTCGGTGAAATATTTTATTCCGCCTGCGTAATTGGCGTAATTTTGTTAATTACAAGGTAATCTTTATAATGGAGTCCCGGCCAAATTCTGCCAATAACTGCGTGGTGGAATTTTACTGCCCTGGGACTCCAGAACATGCGAGCTGGTAAATGAGATTTGGCTTCCCCTACCGCAATTTTCTAATGCAGGCATTCACGAGCAGTCGCGGTCAGAGGCCTGCCATTCGAGTAGATTTGCTGCAGCCAAAGTAGATTTTCTACTTGAGCAGCAACACAATCTTCTCAAATGGCTGCGTGCTCTCGCGCAACAAATGGTGCAGTTTACACTGATTTTCAGAGCTGCTCGCACAACAGGTGCTAAATTGCAGCGCGAGCTGCATATTTTCTACCCGTTGGCATAAATCCATTGAATCTCATGGAGTTTTTCTATAACTCCTTAGAATTCAGCGCAATGAAACTCTGTGAGTTCTGCCCACCCCTATTTATAACGGTGGCATGCTGGCCCAGGCAATCTGCCTCAATTTTTAAATGTGGGTGCCCCTTTCATAGAGCTGGATGAGCAACTGAATGCTCGAGGCAGGCTCGAGCATGAAGCCTCGCTCTGGCTCGGCTCGCAGTCCTATTGGAACCTCAACCCCATAACGATCAGAGGTTTCATGTGGATTCTGCCTGTCACCCTTGTTCTACCCAAAAGCACAGACAATACAACAAAGCATTAAAAGTAACAAGGATAGACAAAGACAAATTTAGTGGCTAATGTGTACTAAGTGAAACCGATTAGTCGTGGCTTCCCTGCCTACCCAAATTGTGTGATCTTACACAAATATTTATTATCGCTCATGAAAGCACCTTTAAATTCCTGAGTTCAGAATACCAGCTGCACAAAAAACGTATTGTGTTTGATTTAATAGACTATAATGTTGCTTATCTATAAGAATCTCAGTCACATAACTTTTCATGTCAATTATCTTGCCTCCCAGTTGATTTAAAACACTGTTCCCAGGGTGGGGGTAGGAATGTTTTTCACCTCAAGTACTTTCACTTTTAATAACTACTTCTTTCTTGGTGCAGTGCTACAATGTGACATATTCATTTCAAAGTCTCCAAGTTAAAGGAATACATTTTTGTGATGTAGAAGAGATTTATCACAGTTTACGTGATATTTGTTGCATGATTTACGTGGCAAACAATTTGAGGGCTCGGCCCGTGCACGGGCTCTGAGAGCCAAGCCAGACCCTTGTTTCTCGGATCGGCCCGCGCACGGGCTCTGAGAGCCAAGCCAGACCAATCCAGACCCTTGGCTCTCGGCTCGGCCCGTGCAGGGCTCTGAGAGCCGCCAAGCCAGACCCTTGGCTCTCAGCTCGGCCCGCGCACGGGCTCTGAGAGCCAAGCCAGAACCTCTGGCTCGGCTCGCCCTGTTAGTTTTCTGGCTCACCCACCTCTACATCTCCATACGGGGTTGCCTTTCTTATGCCTTTTTTTGGGGGCAAGAGGGAGGCAGGGGGTGAAGATGGAGGTGTGATCACGCACACAGCTGCTGTGACAAGATGGCGGCATACCTCGCAAGGGATTGTGGGAGTTTACTGCATGATTTAATAGTGTAGGTGCTTTTACCTTTATTCTTTCTCCTTAATACACATTTTCCGACATTCCTTGCAGTAAATCCCCTCTCGGCGTAAAAAACCTGCTGACGTCCCTGCCCCGTAACTCCCTTTAATTCCGCCGTGTCCCCCCACTCCACCCCCCAGTTTTTCAGCAGTGGTAAAACAGAGACAATGAGTAACAAAGTACCTGGGCCTATCTGCCCGCGCCATCCGCCGCTTTCCAATGGGGCTCATTGAAGAAATATTGACTTTTTCCAAGAGGGGGGCCTCTGGGACATAATTCAGGCCTGAAAACCCATTTGCCACGTAATGAAATCGGCTTTACCTATAATGAAAAAGATATATCATATAATGAGAAACGTACATCATGGAGTGGAGAAAACAGAACCCCGTGGCGCGCGGTGTCCATCAAGCTGTCGGGCGGGCACCCCCTGAGTGAAAATCCGCACGAGGAGTGCGGGCGGCGCGGGGCTGCCTAATGCTTACCTTGACTTATGCATGAGTTTACTTAATTCTATCAGTGTACAGGCGAATCATATTGTGTGTGGTCTGAGAGCTGACAAACCAGCCCTCTCAGAGGAGAAGTACTGTCATGCTTGGAGTGTTGCATTCCTATATTTTCGAAACGCAGAATGCCGGCACTTCTCAGCATCGAGGTGAGTGTATGTAAAGATGAGGTGTAAACACAGCTAGAGAAGATTTAAAAGTAAAATATGCTGTGTCAAAGCCCATAGGTCTGGCTTTATTGTGCTAGCACGTGCAAACACAGGCATGCACAAATAATGTCTGCACGTGTTGCATGCACAAATAGCAAATTTGCTGATTAAAAAAGGAGAAAAAATGTTTTGCTTTTTGTATAGAATCCACAAAGGAACTAATGCATTTGAGAATGAGGGTGATGAATGAGTGCTTGATGTAAAAATAGCATCTGATGGATTCCAGTTGAAGCACTTCCTGGAGAGCAGAATGATACACCAAATAGCCCACAGGATGACATAGGCATAGATTCACCAACCAAAATTGCGATCGCAATAGTTGCGAAACAGCTATTGCGATTGCAATTTATGTCCCTGCAATTCATAATTGAAAAACCAACCAAATTGCGAATTCGCAAAAAATATTTTGCAAGATCGCAATTAAATTTGCAGAATCAACGTGGATCCCCCTTAGCGATTCTGTAATAGCGATGTTCCACTGATTCTGCGAAATAATTAGTGAACTCGCAAAATATTCACGAATCCAATTAATCAAAAATCGCAATTAGCAAAAAACCAGAAAATCGCTATCAGCGAGGCGCTATTTAAGGATAAGTCAAACCAGGTGGTAACCAAAAAGTTCAATTGGAAAAAAATAAATAAATTCAAATTGTAAAAATGGGTGGGGCAAAACAAACACACTTAAGGAGACACAGTAGGAGCATGAGGACATTCACTATGGCAGGTCTATACATCGTGGCAAGGCGGCTGAGGCTCCAGCGTGCAGCCCGGAAGCAACGCAGGATTCAGGAGCGCATCTTCCTGCTGCGGATAACACTCCTGGGCCAGACTGATGAGGAGATCTACTCCAAATTACAGGCTGAATGGGGCAATGACTAAGAAGCTCATCGATGACCTTGACCCCCTGATGCAGCACCCAACACGGAGGACCAATGCCGTGCCCACCCATGTCCAGGTCCTGTGCTGCCTGCACCTCCTGGCCTCTGGAAGCTTCCAGGGGATAGTTGCATATTCAGGGGGGATCTCCCAGAGCACACTGTCCCGCTGCCTACGGAGTTTCCTGGACGCCATGCTGACCCGGATACACCATTACATAACCTTCCCAAACAACCAACAGGACTTAAGTCAAACAAAGCTTCAATTCTACAACATTGCACAATTTCCCCATGTAATTGGATGCATTGACTGTACCCACATCCACATCTGCCCACCCGCTGAGACAGAGTACATGTACCGGAATCGCAAGTCCTACCACTCACTGAACATCCAGATGGTCTGCAAGGCAAAGACAATCATCACTGACATAGTGGCCCAATACCCGGGGAGCACGCATGATTCCTTCATCTTCCGGCACAGTGGCATACACACACGTTTGGCCAGGGGTGACTATGGCGAAGGACACCTCCTCGGTAAGTACACATGCCCACATACAGTACGTCGAGACCATGTAGCTGCGCATAACAGGCACTGACCCTCTGCTCCTTTCATTCAGGTGACAGCGCCTACGGCCTCCGTGAGTACCTCCTCACCCCATACCTCAACCCTACCACACCACAGGAACGGCGTTACAATGCTGCACACATTCGCACTAGAAATTGCATTGAACGGACATTTGAGCTGTTAAAGAGCCGATTCCGCATCCTACATAAGACTGGTGGGGCCCTCAAATACCAGCCTGAGGTCTGCTGCCGCATCGTGGCCGTGTGTGCCATACTCCACAATATTGCTACCAAGCGGAGGATACCTGTGGAGATCTCTGGCAGTGAGTCGGAGGGGGACAACCGCCCACCTGCACATGTGCATCATTCACGCGGGGAGAATCCTGCAGAAGGACACAGGCGCCGCAACCAAATCATAATGAACTATTTCTAGTGCACCCATACCCCTAACACAACACTGCACTCATGCATGCCAAATGAAATAATGACATGAGTCGGATTTACGTTTGAAATAAATTCTTATTGTTTTTCGCACAATAATATTTCTTTGAATTATTTTTTGACAATACATGACAACTGTATTTCCTCATACAGCCCCATGATAGCGAAGCAGGCGTGCTTGTCTTATCAGCATGGCACTGCTGCTAGAGTACATAGAGTCACTGGCGCCTCCGGCCGGACGCACCCAGTCGCCTCTCCACGTCCTCCTCGCCAGTATTTGCCCGTGATGCAGCACTGGGCCTGCTGCTGAGTCGGCGTATGGTTACCACCGGCACGGAAGAGGCTGCTGTGACTTGAAGTGCCCTCACTGGCATCATCAATCAATCAATCAATCAATCAGGACATTTAGAGAGCGCGCTACTCACCCACAAGGGTCTCAAGGCGCTGGGGGAGGTTTGCTGCTACTGCTACTGCTCGAAGAGCCAGGCCTTGAGTTGCTTCCTGAAGGAGAGATGGTCTTGGGTCAGTCGTAGGTGGGTGGGGAGGGAGTTCCACGCCTTGGCAGCCAGGTAGGAGAAGGATCTTCCTCCGGTGGTGGTCTGCGAATCCGAGGGATGGTGGCGAGGGCGGAGCGGAGTTGACGGGTGGGTGTGTAGAACGTGAGGCGGTTGTTGAGGTATTCGGGGCCAGTGTCGTGGAGAGCTTTGTGAGCGAGAGTGAGGAACCTTAAAGTGATCCCCTTGCTTGGCCATGGCCAGACGCCTGCTGATTCTGGACAGCTGTTGTAACCTGTTCCAAGGCCCTGGCGACGTCCTGGCAGCATTGTACCATCTGAATTTGCATCGCCAGGGACCGGCGCAAAAGTTGGGAGGTCGCATTACCAATCAGATGGTTGGATCTGGTGTATGCCGACAGGCGGGTCAGCAGCTGGCGGTGGTGGCAGCGGGTGATGTCCTGCTGTGACACCATGATCTGGCTGTTCTCCCTGACAGCAGCCGTCAGCACCTGCACGCTTTCCGTGAGCTGGCTCACGTTGCGCGCTGTCTTATAAAGCTGCAGCTGCATGGCTGCCATGTGCCGTGCCTGCTTTTGGTGGACAGCAAGCATCCGGCGTTCTATGCCCAGCCCAGGATCTTGGACATGTTCCCCCCGGCCCGTGCGTGTGGACACGTTGCGCTGCTGCCTCATCAGTCCGCTGGACGGCGAACGCACAGTGGCTGTGCACCGTGTCTGCCTCCTGGGTGGTGGTGGTGTGGCCTGTACCACTGCCATGGGTGTCACATGGGGTGGTTGCTGTCCTCCTGTGGCTGCGGGGTGGCCCTGTCCACATGAGGAGGTGGTGGTACTGGTGCTGGTGGTTGTGATGGTCCAGGTCGTGGGGCAGGATGGCCCTCTCCCTCGGTGTCCTCGGGGTTCTCCTCAATCAGGAGGGCCTCACTGTCAGTGCTGGGTTGTTCTGACACACCTGTGATGTAAATGGGTGCATGATTAATGATATGTATCTTGCACATGGGATGTTGCAACATGCATGCAGGCTTGCATTCCCTGACTGGCTTTAGGGATATGTTTCACTTGACAGGTCTGGCTGTGTGTGGCTATCTGGGAAATGTTGTCACACTACAGGTCCCACAATGCAATTTGGCATTTCAGGTGTGCATGGCCTGCATTACTGGGGTTATCAAATGGCTAGCTCTGGAGGCATGGGCATTGTTAGGGGACGGGTTCGCAGTTGCATGGCACTTACCTTGGGATTGTTGGGTGTTTAGGGAGGTGTCCAGCCGGGTGACCCCCATGGAGGCTGCAGGGTTGAGTGTGTCCTCCACCAGGTCTTCAAGTGGAGTGTTGGGCGCAACTTTGGGGTCTCCTCCTCCGGTGGAATGTTGCTCCCCTGGCTTCTCAGCAATGCGTTCTTTGGCACGACCTCTGAGGACGTACCACCTCTTTTTCAGCTCATCAATGGAGCGCTGGGTCTCTCCAACAGAGTTCATCTTGGAACGGATGCGCTGGCAAATGCGCCTCTTGTAGGTTTCAGGAAACTTCCGGGATTCCTTGCCAACAGCCTATCATGGTCCCTGCTTACACCCTCGATGAGGAACTCCAACTCCTGTCCAGAACATTTTATTTTTTGTTTTCTGCCAGGTGCACTGCTTCCTGCTGCTTCCTGGGACATTCTGTTTTGGTGTGTGTCCTGTTGTGGTGCTCCTGGATGTGTCTTGTGGAGCTCTGGGCTGTGCTTCTTCCACTCTCAGGCTCTGTGTTCTGAATGAGTGAGGGAACTGCCTACTTCCTGGTTGTGATGTCATCATTGTGCTCGAAATGCGACTTCCCATTTTTGCGATCTCGCAATTAGAGAGATCGCAATTTGCGATTTCGGTAACTGCGAGATCGCAATTTCAACATGGGAAACGGGCGATTCTGCAATTTTTGTGCGATTTCGTGAAAATCGCAATCGGCAATTGCGGCCGACTGCGATTCGCTTTTTTTATTCCGTTCTCTTCATGCATCCCATTCTGCGAATTCTAAATAGCAATTCGGTATTTTTCGCAATTTGGAATTCGCAGAATCTGGCCTTGATGCATCTGGGGGATAGAAAAGTAATATTTCTGCTGATGGAAACAAATCCCATTGTATGTATATTTTAAAAAATGGGTAACAATAGGTCTTGCAGATAACTACTGTTAAACTGTTGCAGGGATTCTGCACAAAAACTAGAACAGAACTATGTGCAGGATTATAGGACCTTGGTGTACTGATTCATCACACCACCTTAGTACCCACGAGCCCAGGACTGACCAGCTATAGTGTCTCACTTGCTCTCCTACTCACTCACAGAAAAGCAAATGATCAGACACCCCAGAACACAACACTCCCAGATCTCTCAGGAATCTCAGTAATAAGACACACCCTTCCGCTTGCACTCTTCCACAATAAGATCTGACCGAGTCACAAAATAGTTTAAAATATTTATTTTAACTAACATGCCCTAATATGCAGTATACGTGCCACAATAAGAAGGAAAATGCATAATACAAGGACGGAGATGTCATCATAAAAAGACATTGGAGCCTATCCTCCCTCCCCTTGCAAAGAAGCAGTATTATTATATATTTGAAGATCTCTGGGCTTTGTCAGCAAACCCCATACCTCAGCCTATAGATGGTGGATCTCCATCACAGGTGCTGTGTCGCACTTCTCCCGGGAAAGGTCCCTCTCCAAGTGTGTCTCTCCTAATCAGTGTACCCCACTAAAAACCAAAGTACGTTGTCCAAACAACAGCTGCATCGGTATGTTTTGTCTAAGGGCTAAGGTCAGGCCAGAACAAAATAACAAGGGGCATTGTTGTTTGACCTTGCACATAAAGTTCAGTCAAAATCCCAGGAACATGCAGAGTGTGAATACAGCGATGAGTTCTCATCTGAGAGCAGTTATTGAAATATTGCAAAATAAAGACGTGTAGTAACGTGCGCAAAAGCAGCAGGCAAGCTGCAACGTGCTCATGCTTAGTTAGTGAAAAACGGCAATGTCCCCATGGGCCAGGTGACACCCTCCCTTTGGCCAGGTCCGCTAGCTCTATGCTAGGACAAAATGTAAAATAAGAAGAGGCAAAGCGTATACGTGGTATTCCAAATAGGGCAGTTATGAATCCGAATTAAAAATAGGTGCTTCGGAAAATTTTGCCTATTGGGCACTCAAACACTTTCATTAATCCATTAATAGGTACTCTTCGGTGTCGAAAATGCTCTGGGAAAAGCGGAAAGCCATGAACTCCAGAATGTTGTCTGTTCCATCCACATTAAAAAGGAATGCCAACCAATTGAGCAGATAGAAAAAGCACACATGCTCCTCATATCTGGAAGCTGCTAAGAGCATGCCAGGGAAACCTGCATCAACTTCAATGGAACTCCGCTCAATGAGGCACTGCGCACGGGCGCAGGTACTCAAGTGTGCCGTTAGCCCAAGCAAAGGATCACACAACAGTTGCCTACCCATGGCACATGTCTGATCATGGGCCTTCAATGGACCCAATAGCAGATCGTAATCCAGGGTAGCGTGTGTGGTACTGCAGAGGCAGACATCCAGGGCCTATGGAAAAGGGCACCGGAGGCAGTGGAACACAAGTTGCACGCAGGCAAAGTATGCATAACAGAAGGTCAGCCAGTAGTTAATAGCAAATTACGTCACTGGCAGAGGACCAAAAAGCTGTCACATTCGATCACAATTGGACTGGGTTTGCCAGCTTCAAAAATTAAGCATTGATGGCGAAGCAATAATAGGAGAACAAGCACGCTGCAAACCAACACATATACTAAAATTGGAACAATACAGAAAAGATTAGCATGGCCCCTGCGCAAGGATGACATGCAAATTCGTGAAGCGTTCCATATTTTTTACTGTATATATCTATGTACCAGTCACTTTGCGCTGTCCTCGCTGATCACATTGTCACTTGAGCCGCTACCGTGTTTTTCACTCACACACTCTGAGCACTAAGTACAATTTGGGTTGTTATCATTTGTTTTATTTGTGTATCGCAGTGCTGTCACAACTGCCAGTTGCCTTGTCTTCCTTTTTCCTTAAATTTTCTACATAAATGATGCCATGAGCACATGCAATAACCAAATAGAGCCTCCTTACTTCCTTTCGATAATGTTGCGTTCATATCCTTTCTAATTGCCTTTGAATAATACCAGTTGGGATATCATATGTTTTTAGCAAACCAACAGGAGCACTATGTAAACCCTCCGAAGGCGCTGGAAAACATAGAATGGATAAAGGCTGGTATTACTTCAAAAATAGTCTGAAAGGAATTAACAAAGCCGGGTCCCATAAGTTAAAAAAGTGGGCAAGGCCCTCTGTATCAGACGCATTAAATATTTGGTGTATTAATTCCCCAAAAGTGAGTGGGAGATTTGTGTTTAGCAACAAGTGTATTTCACCACCTGCAATTCAAAGGTCTCTTGCGCTGATATGAGAGCCACTTCTTGTTGAAATAATAGCGCATTGAGTCTGCTTAGTTTATTGAAATCTGGTTTCAATGTTGGAATGGAAGGCCAAATTGAACTATCTACAATCCCATGCGGGGGTGGAAACAGAACATTGTTGCAACATGTAACATGGAGTGAAACCTTTACTATATACAGGATGATGGCCCGTAAGCCGCAGCAAGCATGGTTATTCAAAATAAGGTAACAGCCATTAGAAAGCAAAGTTAGTGGGGGAATAATAGCTAGGACATGTGTACCTTTGAAAAACAAGCAAGATTAGGTGCTGAAACGTTACAGGTGCCGTGTAATTTAACTTGTTTACAGAGTAGGGAATGTCTTACTGTGGAATCGCAATCCTCCCCTGTTCGGAAAACTTCCTTATCCGTGCTCTGACATCTTTAGGTGAAAGGTAAAAACTACAATTCACGAATAAATGTACTGCCGAAGGTCTCAAACATCCCTACTGGAAAGTGTTTCATGCAGGCCTTGAACTGAAATAGGGAGATGGGCAGTGAAAAAAACCCATGTATTAACCACACAGCTGAATCAGTCTCTGCTACAGAAAATGGTAACTGTTCGAATTGTTCAATATGTAACAATGTGTAGGATGCGTCTTTCATTGACATTAATTTCTGTTTATCAGTCAAATTAAATCGTAAAAACAGTGCAGAAGCATTCAAATAATCCCAAGGATCTTTTCCATTTTTGAGTGTTTGTAAGGTCTAGGCAAACTGCATTGATGTTGACCATGATACAAAACATACACGTCATGTAGCACAATATCAATGACAGATGACACTATGTTATCCAATGTATATATACGTGAAGACTGTGTATTAATGCTATTATCTACCACTGCAAGAACTTTTTCTAAATTTGCTTGGTCAATTTAGCACAGGCGCACCACAGTTTCCATCTGCGACAGCCTCCACAATTCATTGCATGCTTCATAAATAAATCGTTTCGTTCTAGGGCATTTTGGACCCAAAATAAAATCAGCCAAATTAATGTCACCCAACAAAAGGGACAGGTGTTGTTTCACAGACGACAGTGTGGAGTGTCCTAACCACTGTTGGCACAATTTACCTACTGAATACGTGGTAACTGAATGGGAATGTGGGAAACGCAGATCAGGTCTAATCTGTGTAAACCCTTTGATAGTATTTAAAAAACACAGTTGACATGCATTGGAGACCGCTGACCACAATGACCATCCCAAGAGGTCAATGTCAGAAGAGTTTATGGTTTAATTTGAGAACATGGCAACTAAGTCATCAATTGGGTAATTGGTGTATCATACTCAGCCAATGAGGGAATTGAGGGAATATTTAGATTTTTGGCTGCGGCAAAACCAAAACAAGAAGTCTGCTTCACTGTGTCATTTAAAAATACAATTTGAGTCGGTATCAGACATGCACGATGCAAAGCTTCAGTGCCCTACACCTGCCAATCTTTTGTTCCCCAAATGGACTTTAAATCAATTGTGTCCTTCCAGTGCTCATAGTACTTCACAGACAAATCAGTTCTGAAGGAGTTGGAGTAAATCAATTTAGTGTGTGTCAACATGAATTTAGATTGAGGCGACAATTTTAATTTTCAAAAATAGGACTGTGGATCGGAAAAATTATAACCTGAAAAATATGTAAATGTACTCAGTTGAGTCTTTGAACTCCTCTGTAAAGGAGTTGGACAATGTTCCCTTTGCGTAAAATAAAAAAAGGGTCTCAGAGTGTTTTTCTTGCGCATATACTTATCGCCATAATTACAGTATAAGTCTGCATAATTTGCTGAATTCAAATACAAATATTCAGAGTCAAAAGCTGCATAATATTTTAACTGCAACAAATGATGGACGGAATTCTGAATGATTAAAAAATTCTCCCCCAGTTGAGATATCTGGGTTCAATCCATTGTTCTTTTGCCCACTAGGCCACCCCAGTTTGGACCCAGCCATATGCAAATCAGTCTTGACCCTGTGCCTCATGGGAACAGTCCAGACCGAACTTCCAAGCCAGGTCCTCCCTGGAGGTGTAAAAAGGGGCGTGGCCTCGGACCGCCTCTCTGCAACGCAGCTCTGTGGTGCTTACTGGGGGTACCTGGTGGGCTAGTTTTTTTTGCAGAGTTTTATATAGCGCGAACTAGAACCGAACCGAATCAGTTATCAGAGCGCTTTACATAGCACCAGTTACGTTACATGAGGACACACTTTCATTTTTTTTAGGCATGGGGAGATTAAGTGATTTGCCCAGAATCACAGGGGGTTTTTGGCGTCGTTACCGAGACTCGAACCCAGATCCCCAGGTCCGAGGTCGAGCACCTTAGCCGTTAGGCCAACCCCTCTCCCCTAGTTGGCCCCCAGGGACCCCCAGGATTCGAGGGGATTTAATCCCCCACTTAAAGCATGCCACAGGTGCATTTACACACTTGTCACTTCAGGCCCCACACCCTCCCTTCACCACTGTGCAAACGGGCCCTCTGGCACTCTGGCACATTGTAAATTCTGAGGGTCCCTTGGGTCCAACTAGCTCACCAGGTACCTTCAGTAAGCGCCAAAGAGCTGCATTGCATAGAGGTGTAAAAAGGGGCATGGCTTTGGACCACCTTTCTGAAAAGCAGCTCTGTGCCGCATACTGGAGGTACCTGGTGGGGTAGTTGGCCCCCAGTGACCCTCAGGATTCAAGGGGACCTTATCTCTCAACTTACAACGTGCTAGGGGGCACGTTTGCACATTGGTGCAGGGGGGGGCCTGATATAAGAAGGTAGCAATCCTGCTGTGTGGGACTTACTCGTGGTAATAAAAGGGATAGTTGGCCCCCAATGTTGACGTTGGGGGCTAACTACTCCTTCAGTTACCTCCAGTAAATCCCACACAGTGGGATTGCTTAGAGGTGTTTCGGAGGCCACGCTCACCTTTCTCCACCACTCCGGAAATGTGACTGGTATGTTTCAGTTAGAAATGAGCATTTAAAAAACCTTTGAAATTCACAGAAAAAAACATAGGTTTCAGGGACGTTATAGTTAGAAATTAACATTTAAAAAAATGTTGAAATTCACTGAAAAAAACATAGGTTTCAGGCACGTTATAGTTAGAAATTAGCATTTAAAAAACCTTAGAAGTTCACTGAAAAAAACATAGGTTTCAAGGGCGTTATAGTTAGTTGGACATTTCACTCTTACAAAACCAGAGAAATTCCGCTGTTATAGTTAGTTCAGCTGACTATAACTCGCGCCCCTGCAATGCACTGCTGATGACGTCACATATTACATCATTCATGACATGGTCAGTGACATCACTGATGTGAATTTCTAAGGTTTTTTAAATGCTAATTTCTAACTATAACATCCCTGAAACCTATGTTTTTTTTAGTGAATATATATATTCACTAAAATATATGTATCAAACATCAAAGTTTGCCCAGAATGAAGACGCCCTAATGGAGACACGGCACCATAAAACAGGCGCTGACGGTGGGACAGAGGCACTTGGAAGTGAGTGTTTTAGTATGGCAAAGCCCTGTATCCTGAGCTGATGTCAACCCCACTGTGATTGTTATGTGCATGGAGTTTCACGAACTAGCAGCACCCACTTGGGATTTTACAACTGATAGGACTGCAAATACCAGAATGCAAGCGTCTATTGGGGCGTGAGTATCGGCCCACTGGGGCGGGACTATTTAATAAATTGCAGTTGTTCCAGCAGAAAGCTGCTGTCCTGTGTTTGTGCGAGGCTTGTGAACAAGAATGTTTAAATTCGAAACGCGTTAAGCCACGAAGTATCTTTGACTGCAGCACTGTACAGAGGTGATTGCTGACCTCACTGGCAGAGAGGTTTGTCTCCGTGAGGGCGTCTTCATTCTGGGCAAACTTTGATTGTTGATATATATATATATATATAAGCAGTCTAAATTGCAACGAGATGCCAAGGACTATGCACAAGGGCGTATCTTAACTTTCGCTTGCAAATTTGATGCACCAAGAAAAGCGCTTAGAAGTAAGGAAATGAACACAGCCGCCCCAGAACCGGTAACATCGGAATCGGATGTCACTGACGCAGAACAGTCAGGAGATGAAAGAGCTGCTACATCAAGCACAACACCCAGTACAGCGATGTCACCCACCCCGCAGAACCTTTTTCGCGAGGAGTTCCAGTTAATGCGTCAAACGCAACAAAGGGGCACAAAAGGCATTCCACCGGAAGCACAACAAAGAAAAAGCAGATACGACGCGGGGGCTTTCACCGCAGGCAATCAAGGCATGGCCACCAAAACCAGGAGCAAGAGAGGCACCAGACGATAAGTGCTCAAAAGGACTTAACTATCATTAATTTGACCGCATACAAACTTTCAAGAACAGAGGAGCAGGTTTTAAAGAAAGGACTGACTTTCTGTCCTACCAGTGGTTTTGAATTTACTCAAACCAGGATAGATCTGTTTCTCTTTACTCGGAAACTCAAATTACAAAAATTTCATAAGCTCAAGAATGTCCTTAGTGGTGATCCACAAATGGGAGATGCCCACCAATCTACGGACTTGGAAATTATTGATCTAGACTTAATGCAAGCAATTGCAAGCCAAAGAAGTGATCAAGAACAAACAATTGGAGAGCTAGCTAATATAGCTGAACAATTTGGAGTATCCCAGACTAGAGCAAGTGCAAATTTCAAACCGGCATCCAAGTTCATTCCAACTATGCCACATGATGCTATTGACGTTTTCGAGGAAGCTGTTAAAACAGATCTTCTAAGTCTAAGATCCAAAAGAACCCCTCAGTCAACCAACAAACAATGGAACTTATCATTGGAACAACGGAATGCGCTCATGAAATTGAAATCAAATATAAACATAGTATGCAAGCCGTCGGACAAAGGCGGCAACATTGTCTTAATGACTCGTGAATACTATTGCACCGAAGCGCTTCGACAACTCAGAGACTCAGACTGCTACACCAAGATAACTAAAGTTGAATACAATTCCAGCATTGTGGAATATCACTCGCTTATTGAGAAGTGGGCAGCAGAGGGGATGTTAGATGCAAATGAACTGAAGTTTTTGACATGTCAACAGCCAATAATCCCAACCTTTTATCATTTACCAAAAATTCATAAACATTCGACACAGCCACCAGGGAGACCAATAATCTCCTCAAAAGGCAGCCTGACGGAGAACATGTCACAGTTTCTCAATTTATTTCTGATCGAGCATGTCAAAACCCTATCATCATATTTAAGGGACACATCCGACTTCATTCGCATCATCTCTGATACACCCTGGGAACCCGACATGCTAATGATAGTAACAGGACTATACACATGTATAGCACATGATCAGGGTACACAGGCAGTACAGTACTTTCTAAAAACCCGCTCCTTGAAATATATGAAACATAACAGTATGTTGGTTGAATTTTTGCATTTTTGTTTACACAACAACATTTTTCTGTTCCAGAAGCAACATTACAGGCAAAGGAGAGGGACGGCGATGGGCACCTGCTTCGCCCCTAGTTACGTGAACCTGTTCGTGGGCTGGTGGGAGAAGCAGGTGGCCTGGTCCGACGACAATCAAAGATGGGTCACGTCAATTATTGGTTGGCACCGGTATATTGACGATTTATTTATTTTCTGGAAAGGTTCAAAAACAGAGGCAGAACAGTTCATTCAAACTTTGAACAACAATGATCTCAACCTGCATTTCAGTGGCACTATAAGTAGTCATGAGGTAGACTTCCTTGATTTAAAAGTCTTTATACAGGATGGAAAAATCTGTACTTCTCTTTTCCAGAAAGTCACGGCCAGGAACTCCAACCTAGAAGCAAGCAGCTGTTACCCCAAGCCTTTGAAGAATAGCATACCCTTTGGGGAACTATTGCGTCTCAAAAGAAACTGTACGCTTACAGAGGATTTTGAGCGAGCTGCACAAGACTCAATAGGGAGCTTCAAGCTGAGAGGATACACTGATGACGTATTGAAAAAGGCTTTTGATAAAGTCAAAGTAATTCCTGGAGCAAGCCTGTTCAAACATCCGAGTGAGAAAAAAGTTAGTGAAGGTACAACTCCTCGCTTTATTACAACTTTCTCACATGATTCCAAAAGGATTCACAATATCATGAGCCGTCATTGGAACAGACACAGTCATCGGCAAACAATTATCACCTCACCCAAAGATTACATACAGAAGGAACAGGTCCTTGAAAGACACTCTGATACATAGCCACTTTGATTCTATTCCGAGATCACCACGGCTGGGCAACCTTACTGGGTTTTTCCCATGCCAAAACTGCAAAGCCTGCCAGTCAAGTTGCAAAGTTACCACATATGAAATTCCAGACACAGGGACAGTGAGGAAAATCAACAAATTTCTTACTTGTACAAGCCCATACTGTGTGTATCGTCATGAATGCCCGTGCAAACTCTATTATGTGGGTAGTTCAATTCACCCAGTGAAAAAGCGAATCCTGGAACATGCTAGAGCGATTGAACACAATGATCCAAATTACCCCGTAGCAAGACACTTTGCATTGAAACATAATAGTGACCGAAATCTCCTTAAATTTCATTGCCTAGATCAAATACCTCTTAAAGATCGTGGAGGGAATAGAGAATTACAAATGAGGAAACTTGAGTCGAGGTTCATCATTGATCTTCGTACCAAGTATCCATCTGGATTGAACATAGGGGAAGAATTGGCCAGTCATCTAAGCTAATTCAGAGGTAAAAGACATAACAACTCCCTATGCTCTTTACACACTTTAAACACTTTTTTCTGTCATAGTCTGCAAGTTTAATTGATAATATTACACATTAACAATATTTCTTTGATCATGAATAATGAAAATGAATCGATGTCTTATAATTGAATTTTGAAATGAATTGATTTCTTATGATTTGGTTGCCCATCCAGGGCTCAATTATGTCTGTTGATGCAAATTGGCCATATAATCTTTGTATTAAGTAATTCATTACAAGATGGCCACCATGTTTACATTGAATTTAGTCTCTCTTTTGTGTTCATTAAACATTAGATTGACGTCAATGAATATCTTTATTTAAACTGTCAATGAATTTGGCGCGAGTTGCAGCAGATGAAGGCGCGAAGTCGAAACGCGTCCTGTTTGATTTGAATAAATCTCTAAAAGAGTCTTGAAAACGAGTTGCTGAGTGCCGTCCATTCTTTTGCAAGGGTAAAAGGATTTTGGAGCGTGAATATATGTATATATATATATATATATATATATATATATATATATATATATATATATCAGAATCACAGAAAAAGGAAAAATAGAGAAAATGCCCTGCGATAATTTTCAGTTCCCTGTTTTCCTCTCAGAGAATCTTCTATACAGAGATGATACTCTGTACACTGATGTGAAGCTACTGCCAGATTATGTCATTGGAAGCTATTATTAGATACCATATAATGCCATGAAGATTATCTGAGAACTTCTTATCAACAACTTTCATCGGATTAATTAAATCTCTAACACCCTGAAGTAGGGAAACTATTTCGCCAAACCCGTGTTGGCTGTTCATGTTGATGAAGATTTGTAACCCAATATATGATGTTCTAGGAAAACAATTATCATTCTACCAATCGAGGATGAAATGTTTCTATTGTCCATTAAAAGGATGATCAATAAAAGAATGTGCATGGATACGCAAGATTCAGACTGCATCTTTCTCAGTGCATGACCTATTTTATATATATTTATATATATATATTTCAAAGATGATAATGCCTGTATAGTTATGGTTAGGTCAGAGTGGTTACAGTTGGCACTGAAGCAGCATTTTTTATTTTCTGAAATAACTTTTGTGCGTTTGAATGGATCAGCTTGAAACATTCTTTTCAAAAAAAGTTCTTCCAATTTGAGTTTTGTGTGGCAAGTTTCATGTAGGTCTTTCAAATGGGGGTAAAAAAAGTGTCATTTTCCAATTTTATTGCCATAAGATTCTTTGCTGTCCACACAGAAAGACACTGCTGAATACAATTACTTTAAAACTTGTCATGAAAGGAGAACTTTAATGAAGGAATCTCCTTTACTTGGTGTACTTCTTTTTTGTAGTTTTTACAAAAGTAGTGTTTAATATTTTTTACAATGAATTGAAAGGGTAAAGTTATAGAGGACAATTAACTTGCAGAATCCACGGAGGATTTGCAAATCCAGTAATAAAGTAAAGGAATGCCATTGGACAAGGAAGCCTCTTCTCCCACTGTCCACTGCGGATCTGTGAATCTGGCTGAGGATTCGAGAATTTTCTGTGCTCTGATGGTTGACCATGAAAGATTTTTTTTCATTGTGGACACCATTAACCAACATGGCGCACCAAGCACAATGTTAAGAAAAATAAACAAAAAAGGGCATAAGGGGGCAAGCCATTGGGTGGTTGAACCAAAGAGATCCAGCGAAAATAAATCAAATGTATAAAAATTAAAAAAATATATGTATATTTTGAGATTCGAAAATCCTGTGAATGATTCCCTTGATCTCTTAGAAACCCCTGTGGTGCGTGAATTTGATACAGAAATCGAGAATTCTGACAGATGTATTTTTGGTTCAATTAGGGCACTACAGCTGCGTTTGGCCAAACACTTTCCAAGAGCTGTTGCTCTGTTATGATTGTGATATCTGTTTATAGAATTTCTTGGGGCCATGAAATACAATGTGGATTTTACCGCTTGATATGTGATGCAATAAGCTATTTTTTTTTTTTATTTCAACATGAGTCTGACTTTTGAACTCTGATGGGAGTCTGTTATCCCTGTCTATGTGTGCACCGATGTGCGATGTACTTTCTTTATGTTTATTTATTTGGTTTGCACTTAATAGTGGTAGAGCACACAAGTAACTTAGGCTGTGATAAAGACCGATAGGTCATAATAAAACGTTATTTTGGACAAGTACAATCGTGGTCATTATCATAAACCAATAATTTCTTGGCTACTGATGAATTTCATGGATTACGAGATGTGGTGCTGCTGCGCCTGTGTATCTGCTGACCCAATGCAAGTTGAAGATGGAAATATAGTCCTCATTGGCGTTCAAGCCTTGTGGCTGTTTGGTCTTGAACCATATTATCATACGAGACTCCAGGCCTCTTAATTTCAATGTTTTCTCTCCACCTCTTTCTTGTTTAGGAACATGGGCTATGCCATAGTATTTCATATTTTGCCATGTGTTGCTTTCATGGGTTTCAAGATATTTCGCCATGGCGTAGTTGGCATCCTTGTTGTGTACGGCTCTGATATGCTCCAATATTTTCTTTTTAAATGGACAGATGGTACTCCCTATATATTTCAGGCCACAGTCACATTCGATCATATATACAACATGACTGGTTTCACACGTGATTTTGTGATTGATGATAAAGATTTTGGGCCTCATTTACAAGAAGTGGTGCATCGCTGGGTGAAAGCATTGATGCGCCACTTCTCAGTGTGCCCTCCTAGCGACACCAATGACGCATCATGTTGCAAGGAAGGACAGATTCATCAGAATAACTGACGTATCAGTCAGTGCAAAAAGTGGCGCATTGCTGGAGTTGTGTCAGAAGCGTGACGCAACAACAGCAATGTTCCTTTCACATGGGGCAAGCCCCATGTGAAAGGGTCTGCATCACCCTTACGCCTGCCATGAGGCAGGCGTAAGGTTTTGCCGCATTGGCGTCCTAGAAGTGGTGCAGCAAAATCTCATAGATTTCGCGGTGCCACTCCTACGACCCTTTCTTGCGGGGGTACGCCCACCCTGCATACATTATACCTGGCGCAAGTATAATGTAGCGCAGGGGTTTACGAAGTGACGCATCTCCCTAAATGCGTCACTTCGTAAATATGGCGCAACATAGCGCATTCATGAATAAGCCCCTTTGTTTTTAAAATCGATAATTTGTTTTTTGTTACTTCCACTTCTGCATGCCTTACATTTATCACATTTGGTGAACCGTTTCTGACAGTCCATCATCCAAGACTCATTCTTTGATCGTAAAAAATGGCTTTTTACTAATTTATACTTCAAAGATGGTACTTTGCGAAAAGAGACATCCATTTTGTCCCCTAGAATTTTTCCCATATCTGGATCTTTTTTTATGACATCCCAGTATTTGTTCATGATTTTGATAATAGAGTCTTTCTTTACTGTAAGTCATGATCATTCTTATCTTATGATTTTCATTTTCCTGGTACAATTGCTTGTCCTTATTTTTCAAAGTGTCAGTCCTCGCGGTGACTGCTGCTCTCTGTTTCCCGTATTTGATATTGCGCAGTTTATAACTTCTCTGTTTGAATTTCATTTCAATTTCAGTTGCTTTTAATTCAAATTCCTTGTCATCTGAGCAGCTGCAGAAATTCATCATAAGGAATGCTTTTCATCAAAGGTTTGGGATGAAAGCTGGTTCCATGCAGCTAGCTGTTTGTTGCGGTTGGCCTTATTTACAAGGCGGCATTAAGCCACATTGCGTGGCTTAATGCTGGCTTGTAATTAATGTCAATGGAGAGTGCCACCAGAACTAAAATTGACGTTCTGGTGGCGATATCCCCTTGAAAATATACCCGTTAGTTTTAAAAAAAACTTCAAACAGATTCACACCAACTCACAAAATTGGTTTCTGGAACAAGATGTAATTTTCTGCCAAATTTAGTGTAATTCTGTTCAGCAGGTTTTGTTATATCACTATTCAATTTTCTGAGGGAAAAATGAATGGGAAAACCTGTTTTGTCATCCCCCTGATTTTTCTCAGGCCCCAGTTGACGGATAACCCCAAAACCTTCCACGAAGGAGCTGAGGTGGATAAGACTTTAAAAAAAAAACTTTCAAGAAGATTCACCAAAGGCACCAAAGTTATTCACAAACCCAAAAAGGGGTGTCCCAAAATGTGTCTTCCTTATGCAAATCCCCTTAGGAGTTTTAGACACAGCTGCAGCCAAAATGACTGAACAGAATTACACCAAATTTGCCAAAAAGCTAGATCGTTACCCAGAAAGCATGCCACCTTGGGATTTGGTGTAAATCTTTTTAGTAGTTTTTGAGAAGTTAAGGTTCACAATTCATAGATATCATGAGATGTGGGACTTTCACGGGACCAACAGATCAAAAGATAAGACATGATTGGCTGCCTCACATCAACATAGATTTTAGCAGCCATTTTAGTACTTGGAGACTCAGTCTCTATGTCCTGAAACACAAATAACAAGCATTTTTCAATGCAATAGGTCTCGCATTTACGAGAGTCTGAGCTATTGGCATTGTGAATGACAATGCCTTTTATCTATGCGTTGTTTTTAAAACAGATAAATAAAAGGCATTGCCATTTACAATGCCAATAGCTTAAACTCTCGCAAATGAGAGACCTATTGCATTGCAAATGCCAGCGCGTGTCCTATAACATTTTTAAAAAAGGGGTAGGAGAGACAATGTCCTGCCTGCAAAAGCAGGCAGGACAAAGCTAGTTAAGAAAATAATGCTTGGAGGCTGTAATTAAACCCTACCAAGTAACAACACAGTTAACAGGGGGTGTTGCCATGGGAGGTTAAAATGAGACAAGGTGGTACTAACGAGCGACTACTAAGCCTATTGACCAACGAATAGCCACAGTTTACTGTGGACAATGACACAAGCCAATGAAAAATATGGGCAGAGAGTGAATACAGCACGCCTAGCAGAGCAGCGCATGCGCTGCCCAGATTCGACCTACAAATAACAGTTAGGGGCAGTTGACTTCATTAAAAAGCTGAATAACAACAACCGCAACATACAACTTACAGGCAGGTTTAGCTACACCACGGTTGAGTATGTTGACTTCAAGAATAGCATGAGGCAGAAAACCATCCACACTGAGATTTTTCGCAAGAGTACAGCTGGTAACAGCTTACTGCATGCACTGAGAAGCCATCCCGAAACTCTCAAGTGGAGCATCCCCTATGGGGAGTTATTAAGAGCCAAACAGAACTGCAACAAAGAGACAGATTATCAACATCAACGTGAGATCATGTTGATGAGATTGAGGGAAAGAGGGCACCCAAATTGGGTCCTCAAGAGGGCCAGCGAAAGAGCAGACAGCATCACAGGACAGGAGACACTTGCTGACAAGACAAACGCTGGGACAGAATGTTCTGACGATGGTACCAGGAGCATTCTGACATATGATGGCGATGCAAGCAATGTCAAGCGGATTCTGGTAAAAAATTGGGACATCCTCAGAAGGGACACAACCATAGGTAACAGCTTGGAAGATAGATCGTGCATTAACTACAGGAAAGGGAGCAGCCATGGGACATGTTAGTCCATAGTGACATCACTATAACCAGTGGGGGCAACATGCATAATCTGGAAGGTTTCTTTACCTGCGGCCATTGCAAGGCATGCAAGAACAGCCCGATGCACAAGGAAATGAGACAAGGGATACTAAGAAGACTATCTCACAATTTCTTACTTCCAGCACTAATTTTGTCATCTCAATCATTGAGTGTCCATGCAAACTCTGGTACATAGGTAGCACCACCCTGATGCCAAGACGAGAATCTTGGAACACATGAGGGCTTTCAATAACAGAGATCCTGAGTATCCGGTAGCCCGGCACTTCCAAGACAATCATTTCTCAGACTCATCCCAACTCACATTCTGCACCATTGAACAGATTACCAATGATCACAAGAGTAGGGACAGGACTCTGAAACTGATAAAAAGTGAGTCCAAATTCATAGTTGGCTTCCAGAAGAAAATCCTGGGTGGGCTTAACCAGGATGAAGAACTTGCAGTAAACCTCAAAGAGGAATGCTTTCTTCACCTCTATACCTAACCTTACTCTTCTTTCATCTGCAATGAGAATGAAACTTGTACATTAAGTGTTTTTAACGTTGCACTTTGTTGCTAACTTCCTTTTGTGTTTTTTCGTCTTTGTAGGAGGAAAGGAAGGAACCTTCCACCACAAACTCACCTGCACAGGTCTCCCTACTCTTTTCTCAGTTGCTTATTTTAATATAACTTGATGCATTATGCAGTTATTGTTAACCGTACGTGGGGACACTTGTCCGGTACCGATGACACACTCATTTGAGCAATTATTTTGACATTTGCCACATTGCCATTTACTCCAGACCTACCCATATTTCATAGGAAACACCTTTGAACGCGGCGATATTCAGGCACTACGCCTACATGCCTACGGGCCTGCCGATTGATGTTCTTTGGACCAGGCCAACAGTAACATTTTTACCTCGTAGGGCCCTTTGCCCCTGATAGCTAGCCTTCACCACCAGGGTGCCAATTGCGATTGACTTAATCACCGGGATACCTGTCCTTATCATTGTTTGTGCTTTTGGCTTTGTCCCTTTTACACTTGACAAGATATACAGTCACATTGGCAAGTCACTATAGACCCATAGACCCATGTTCCAATATGGCCGACACATTAGACTTTATGTGTCCCTCTCTTTATTTCTACCATGCAATTTTAAGGACACCCTAGTGGTGATATATTAACATGTGGCCAAAATGTGTTGTGTGAATTAACAGCTTTCTGCAACACTGTGACTACTTTCTGCTGTTCCCGAGAGTGCTCCTACCTAACGTTATTATGTATACATTTTACAAAATGTGTGTATTTGCAAAACTCATAAACTGATAGTTGGAGAAAAATTGTTGGATTTACAAAATGGATTTCAAGCTGATACTTGAATGACATTGGACACTGCATTGGGGAGACTATTTATAATTAGTACCTCGGTTTCACAGGCACTGCATCTATGGTTACTATTTGTTACCCATTTTGAAGCATTCCAAATATCCAAAGCATTTTTTAAGATTACTGCACCAATGTTATCACTACTAGAAATGACCACAGTAATGGGAATCTTGCACTGGGTGACCTCTAGTGTTATCTTGGCTGATGTGTAGCTATTACAACACCGATAATATTTGTTAGTAGCTCAGGATGATTTACATTGAACAGAAATAGCTCTCATTACAGAAAAGGTTGGAGACCCCTAGTTATACCATGAAGCCTACTGGTAATGAATGACAATATTTCTAGATTCTAACAGCGCATAGTAAATACCCTAGTGTAGACAGGGACATGCCAACAGTGTCCTCGTTACCACTGGTAAACCCTCATCTTTACGGTCAAAAAGCTAAATGAAGTGACATAGGTTTGCAGAAAGTTTCTTACAACTGTGGCCCATTAGCACTACGTTAACTCGCTTGTTCCCAGTAAACTGCCTGGCTTTTCATTTTTGAGAATAATATAGTAAATAGTTGGGCAGAGCATTTGAGGGCACACGTGCCCATACTCTGAACGTTGATGCTCTTTAGTTTGAATAGCTTTTCGAAGCTGCCAGATAAGCTCTATATATATATAACCTGGTGGTACTCATGAGTGATAAGCAGTGTTTGACAGTGAAGGCAAGTGGTGAATACCATCTGGGCCTGAATTATATGACTGTGGAATAAGGCATAAAACATGGGAATAAATAATTCCTGGTACGACTGGTGAGTAGATTAGGGCTAGACTGAGAAATATTTTCGGTCGTGGCATATTAATAATTGTAAATAACTTTTTTCTGTGGGTATATCTGACTTCAGGGCTTTTGTTTACTTTTTGGGGAAATGATTCAAAGCAATTCTATGCCTACAATTATAGAGGAACATCCACTTTTTGAGGAATCTATAAACGTACATATGTAAAAACATGGTACATAATGGCCTATATGCTGGAAACATGTATTTCCTCACTTGAATTCTGAGAGCTTAACATAAATGGTTGGGATAATAAGGGGACAGAGCTCTACAAGTTCAACAATACTTCCAAGTAGCAGGATTTGGATGTCTAATTCAGAAGCTGTGCAGTTCATTTCCTGTTGTTACTTTTTGGCTCATGTTGCTAGGGTAGGGGAAACAGCAGTTCAAGAGTGTGTTACACACATAACACAGTAAGGGAAGCAACAGAAGAACCATCTCCCACACACATAGTGACTGCTAGGGCAGCAGAAGGGTGCCACACAGTGTGAGGAGTTTGCATTGTCGGGCACTGAGTAGCTGTTAATCCTGGGCACTGTAAACAGTCCATACTTTGTGAAGGACTTCAGACCCATGCACTTCCAATGCTGCACATTTCACCAGAAGCAAATTAAATCCTAATGTTCACACAAATAATCAAAGAGGTTTTAGTTAACCCAAGCCTGGGTGAGATCAAAGCACTTTAAATGGATACTGACTGCATAAGACGATTTTTCTCCTCAAACATACAAAATTGTACAAGCATTCTGAATTTCAGAATCGAAAATAGACTCCACGCACACGAACATTACTTTATGCCCCTCCAACATGATGCCACATTAAAGACTTGGCTTCAGATCTTCTTACGCTTCTTCCAACTTCTTGGTACACTGTCAGATAAGGTATTTATGGCAATAAATATTCCTACTCAGTACAGAAAACATACAAAAGGGGATGGAAGGCTACTTGCAATACGTCTAACCACTGGCAATAGCTCAGGGTGGCCCTCCAACCCATTGTTCTTTTAATCACCACGTCATCTCAGTTTGAACCCAGACATATGCATGTCAGTCTTGACCCTCATCAGTACAGTCCAGGCCGAACTGCCGAGCCAGGCCCTTTCTGAACCGGGCACACATCAACAACATACTGGAAGAAGTCACATCTGGACTTCCTTTTATAGAGAACCTCGCGATTGTTGTGTGCCTCTGTTTAGTTTTTGTACATCCAGAAAGGCAGCTTGCTTCTACACTTCAGCTCGTGGTGTTGAGAACCACCAGGTGTTCTGTGATCGAGGTCATTCGATTTCTCAAGCCCCCAGAAGCAGGTGCCAAACCTTGCCCTGTGGAGAGAAAAGGAAAGCAAATGGGCATATTCCACCCCTCCTTTCGCCTACACTCATAGGAATGTGGTAGGGTTAGGAATCCAACACGCCCGTCAGTCTGAAAACCTTTAGAAGGGTCTAGATGAGGAGAGGTGTCCCAAAACCTCCCAAATCAGTTCACACACGCAGTCCTTGGTATTTTTTAATACTTTCTCGAGCTATATATTTAAATATATATCAAGATAAATGGAGTTATCCCCTTGACAATAGATACCTCTGTGATAATGAATATTATTAGAATAAATAAAGAATGCCTATCAAACATCCCCAATCAATGAGTTTAAGAAACTCCCTTTTTGTCTTGCAGGCAAGCCATGTAATACATAGTGCTTAATTTGTGACAGTGCCCAGAATTTTCTTTGAAGGCTGCGAAAGTCTTCTAGCAATGGTACAGCCCACCTCCACAGCTGCTGTGGTCAGTTTCCACCACTGACTCCATCTTTCACCGCTGGTGCAGCCAAAATCTTTTGGTGCCTTCACTAACCCGCTGACCTGTTGTTCCTTTGGGGGCAGATCACCTGATCTTGTGGTTTGCACTTATTAAACTTTAATGGTAAGCAACATGAGTGTGTAAATTAGCCTTTACCCAACTCATTTAATAGGGTAAAACCAGAGAACTATTATAAATATAGTACTCCCAGCAGAGATCAAGTCATCTTTCATGTGATGCATGTAATAGATGTCAGTCTGAGCTGACACTACTTTTTCGAGGGCAGGACATTTGGTATAGGCAGTAAAAGGTGAGCCTTGGCACAATTACAGCTTTTTTCAGTATTTGCATGGGCAATACTTGGTCACAGGTCAGTGGGAAATAATGTCTTGCTGTCATAAAGCAATGCCCTGTACATCAGAGAGTTCATGGGACAAGACGGGGGGATAGAGCAAGCTGGATATACCTCAAGCCGTAGGTGAGAATGGAGGAACCTGTGGGGGTTAGGGTGAACAATTAATAGATTTACTGAAGGTGCACTAGGACATAGGAAAGAATGATCATATCAGGGCACAGAACAGAGAATGTAGATATGAAAACTTGAAGTGCAGCAGGTAGAATGAAATGAATAAACCATACAGGGACAGCCTTGAAGTAGAGACAGATACCATTATGTACTGAGGGACAAACACAGGCTGTGGACTGCCTCAATATGTCAGTGAGAAATCATCCTAAAATAATCTAATCTGGGAACCCTATCTTATTAACGTGCCTCTATTTGCCACATACATGCAAATATGAATTATTTACATTTTTGCTGGCCAACCCAAAATCTTCTTAACTTTTTTGCATTTTTGCTGGTCAACCAAATGTCTTCTTACACTTAGACCTTTGCCCGCCTTCCGCTTTTTGTCCCTGCCACAGAAATTAACCATGACAAAAATAGTTTGTCTGTTATTCAATTTGCCTATTAATTCTTTATGAAATGTATTTAGGTGCAGGGGTTTCTCTAACTTTAATTCTGAAAAAAAAAATGTTAAGATATTTAACTCGTGTTAAATTGTGAAAGACTTATGGCAAGGTAAAAGCTGCTTATGAGATGAAAATAGGCTGACAATGTACAGGTGTCATCTGTTACAGTGTTTCACCATTTACTACACAGCATAGGCATTGGTCTTCCACCTCTAGCTTGGATGTACTCAGAGCGAAGGAATTACAAGCAGACACAGACACACCAGGAAGCACACACACACGTGCATTAAAATACACACACACACAAATCTTCACTGAACCTCAGCTCCTTCCTGGGAAGTGGTCCGTCAAGCAGCAGCCAAGAAAAAATGGTGGTGCCAAAGTGCAATTTCTCCATGCAATTATCAATAGGAAAATTGAGCTGCAATACAGCGGAAATGGCTGAACAGAAATACACCAAATATGGCAGAAAGCTGGATCTTTACCAAAAAACCTTATTTTTTGTGATTTGGTGTACATCTGTTCAGTAGTTTTTGAGAAACCAAGTTTAAAAAACGTTAGGGTTGGGTTTGTGGGAGGCTCACAAACGTCCTGCAATCACACAACTTCAAATAATAGAGTGATCTGATTTGCCATGGGGGATTTTCTCCTCGTTGGCTGCCTTACTTCTGTGAGAGTGAAAGGCTCCTGTGCACTCCCGCAGGAGCTGGATGCACATGAAGAGAAATGCTGCAGCTGCCATTTCAGAACTCGGTAACCATGTCTTGAATTTTTTTTAAAAAGGTATCGGGAGGCTTGGGCAAAATTTTTCAAAAATATTTTTTTTCTTTTTTCTTATTCGATCCCACGTGTGTCCCGCAGGAGGAAGCGTGGCCCCTTATACTTCAGCCCAAATCCCACAGGAGCTGCGCTACCTCCTGCAAGAGACTTGCTGCATCAGAAAAAGTGTTTTTAAAAAAGGAAGGGGGCGGGGCCTGAGAGTCTGTGATGGTTGAATGGGTGAAGGTTTTGCACGGCGAGTGGTTGGCTGCTTGCGGGGGTTGGATGCAGGGCCTGGCCACAGGTCAGGCACTGCGACCAATCCCACGCCAAACACAATCAAACTCTGTGTGTGCAGGGGGTTATCTGACTGCAGGGTTGGCCTCACGTATGGGAATATAATATTACTTTATTTTGAAAAAACTCTGGAAAGTCACTGAAAAACCTAAGGTCAAAGTGAGGTCATAGTTAGGAATTGTCATACTATCTTAAGTTGTATTTAAAGTAAACCTCAGAATTTCACTGTAAAATGTATGTATAACCATATACTCAAATGTTGGTTCAAAAGCAAAATAGCTTGACATTAAAGGATTGCACTACGTTTGATCGCATGCAACACACCTATATTAAATGACGAAACTGACAGATCAGTGAACAATTATTATCTCTTTATTGCCACCAAAGTCAAGCACTGATCCCTACTGGCACTTATCTGATCTCTACTTTCGAGTGACAGCACCCACTTGAAGCTAGGGGTCAGTGCTGGTCCATGAAGGCCTTGCTATGGAAGCTTAGCCACGTGGTTTGGTTCATGCAGGCCTCACTATGGAGGCCTCACTTTGGAGGCATAGCCACGTGGTCTGGTTCATGCAGGCCTCACTATGGAGGCCTCACTTTGGAGGCTTAGCCATGTGGTCTGGTCCACGGAGGCCTCGCTATGGAGGCTTAGCTATGTGGTCTGGACCATGGAGGTCTCGCTATGGAGGCTTAGACACAAAGTCTGGTCCATGGAGGCCTTGCTATGGAGGCTTAGTCACGTGGTCTTGTCCAGGGCGGCCTCGCTATGGAGGCTTAGCCACATGGACTTGGCCAAGGAGGCCTCGCTATGGAGGCTTAGCCACGTGGTCTTGTCCAGGGCGGTCTCGCTATGGAGGCTTAGCCACATGGACTTGGCCAAGGAGGCCTCGCTATGGAGGCTTAGCCACGTGGTCTTGTCCATGTAGGCCTCACTATGGAGGCTTAGACACATGGTCTTGTCCAAGGAGGCCTCGCTATTGAGGCTTAGCCACGTGGTCTTGTCCATGTAGGCCTCACTATGGAGGCTTAGACACATGGTCTTGTCCATGGATACCTCGCTATAGATGCTTAGACACGTGGTATGGTCCAAGGAGGCCTCGCTATGGAGGCTTAGCCATGTGGTCTTGTCCATGTAGGCTTCACTATGGAGGCTTATGAAATTAAATGAAATGATTACTCACTTGTATAGCGCACGACTACCCGTAGGCATCTCGGCGCTTGTACGAATACCACCAAGGAACCCTTCCTGGCCTTTCCCTGTGAGGAGCCCACTCCTGAGCACCCCCAAGGTGAATTCCGGCATCCTCAGCGTTGTTGGGGCCGTTGTAGAGATTAAGCAAGCTGTTGCCCAGAGGTGCAGAGTGGGACTCATGATTAGAATAGGCACCGAGGTGAGAATTATCAGGTCCGAGGAAATTGAGCCCGAGACCCGCCGAGGCGGGAATTGAACCCTAGTCCCGGCCAGACTACTGCATCAGGGTCTGCCGCTCTAACCATTGAGCCACACTTCTCTACTTAGACACATGGTCTTGTCCATGGAGGCCTCACTATAGAGGCCTAGCCACGTGGTCTTGTCCATGGAGGCTTACCTGCATGGTGCAACCATAGAGCTGGACCAGACCATCAGGGACCCTCTCTCCCAGTACATCCAGTCACAATGCTATATCCAGACTCCAGCTCCTGAGTCTAAGTCCAGACTGAGGCAGGCAGGAAGAGGCAGGCATTCTCTGGCACTGTACGTGGCCAGCCTCTGGGCAGCAACAGAACATGCATATCTGCAGAGACCAATAACTTCAAAAACACTTGCTTGGTGAGGTTGAGGGTGGCAATCAACAAGCCGAGGCAAGCCTTATGGGCGCTGGGCACTGTGAGCCCATAGGACTGACATAAAAGAAAACCCTGAGCTCACCGCAATTGAGGCCTCAGCCCAGCAGGTGTGGAGCAGCCCAAGACCACTCCACAGTGCTTTTGTTTACTTTTGTGCAAAGTAAGTTTGTACATGATTATGTACTTTAAGTGAATGACGTGTGAGAGTCATGGCTGGCCTTGGGACAGGATAAGCATCTGCTAATTAAATTTGCATTAACTCAGTCAACCTGTGGATCAGTACTGCTGCCCACGGGACCATAACAAGAGCCCTTTTCCCCAGTAATAAGTGCCAGTAGATACCACCAGCAACTACTGAATACACCCTGCATAACTGCTGAAGGCTGGTGGTCTTCAATATTGTGTTCTGACAGGCATTATGTCCTCCAGCATCTGGTTTCAACCTTTACACCTCCCCAATGATGAAGAGCTTACATACATGTTCCTCCATAGCATCTCTATGGGGTTGGTGGGCACATCTTTTGCTAGTGTTGAGGCAGATAGCAACATTTAGCTGAAAACATTCCCTTGGTTTTAAGCATTTGAAACCATAAATACATGTTTGGAGCCTCATTGATGTAGAAGACCAGACATTTAGCAAGGTAATTATACAGGAAATGTTTTACCTTGTCAACAATGATACTTTGTTTTTGCAATGTATTACTAGCTACACATAGCTGTGTTTCATCTCGTATTCATTTTTTCTGCATATTTACACCCATACATGTTCACATGAAATAACAACAGGCTGTGGGGCCTATTTACAAGGTGGTTTGTGTCGCTCTTGCACCACGCAAAGTGGTGCATGAGCGACGTAGACCATAAGTTAGATTTATGAAGTCACGCAAGGCCACTTTGCGTGGCTCCATAAATCCTCTTTCTATGTGTGCTGCAGAATTGCTGCAAATGTGCTGCAGAAGAGGAATATGCCTCTCAGGATTGGTTTTTGTATGAAGGTGCCCCTTGCTGCACAAAAACAATTCTGCATGCAAAGCATGCCCACATGCACCATGATGTAAGGCTGGCTCTAGGCTGTGAAAAGGGCACTAGCGGAGAGGAAAATTGCAGGAATACACCGTAATGCCTTGAATACGTCTCATTCCTGACCTTTCCTTGTCACTCTGCACAGCAGGGTGACTTGCTGCGCTGTACTGCGTGACTATTTCATGAATAGGCCCCTATGATTTAAGCTTTTTAGGGGAAGGGTTTTGCTATAAGCAGTACCCTCTGCCAGATGTTAAAAGGATATTGCAAGTCACCTTGAGTTGCATGACCCTATCAAGGAATTCAGCTTCTGGCTTCATACTTCTATATAATCACGGAACTCCTCAGTGATTTGCAATATCCTTTTACTATATAGCAGAGCGTACTTTGTGCCTATATAATACACAGGAGCCTGCAATCCTTGCATAAAAGCCAGGCTATCATTTCCTTATGACAGTCGCGTATGATGTTCCAAGTCACATGCAATAGAGAAATGACATACCTCCTCAACTGTAATAACGTATTCCAGATGAGTTGTGATGTTCAAATGTTCTTTTCCTAGTACATTTTATTGCATTCTATCAACATTAACATGTAAACACATACATGCTATTTACTATGTATAATTCATGTTAAGATTGACTATTGGTAATTTAGGTCTGTATTAGTAAGGCGAATGTTTGGGATCCTTTTATTTCATGTCACAAGAGTATTTTATTTCTAGTAGAAGCTAAACTCAATTAACAAACATGAAGTGTCTTTGCGTCTTTTCTCTTGTGAAATGTTTTCCTTCACTTGATAACTGCAGAATGTTTTTGTTAGTTGTTACAGTGCACACACAGAGTACATGCTGGTCCAATGTATCTTGTTTGTTGCAAATAATGAAATTTGAGGGAGGTTTAGAGAAGCTTTATTGAGTAGAATCCCAAGAAACCAATTAGCCCTAGATTGTATCAGTATGCTTTAACCTGAGTGGAGGGTTTGTGGGCATCATGTGCAGGTGTAGCAAATGTTAGAAGTGTGTGATGGAAACTAATGCAATGTATTTTTTTTTTTTTTAAACATTTTTATTGATTGCAAGAAATGATATGATTCATTACAATTCAGTTCTATATTTAACATACAACTACAATTAATATGAGCAGCAGCAAAATTTGAGGAATAGCAACAACGTACAATTAATAAATAAACCTATATTTCACATTAGCTCTACTATTACAATAATAAACTACTAGAGCGAGTAAAAAAAACGAAACTAAATCATGCATCTTGGCCTTCAAAGTAGTGCTTCCATATCTTTTCTTTTCTCAGAAGAGCTTTAGGGCCCCTAAGTTTAGCTAAAGCAAATTCCATAGTTCTAATTTCATAAACCAAAGCTAACCAATCCGCAACATTAGGGGGTTCTTTAGAAATCCAGACTCTAGCTATTGTTAATCTAGGACATGCTAGCAAAATCGTTAAGAGATCCTTATTGGGATAGTTCTTGTCTTGGATGTCTAGTAATACCATTTGTACCGTAAGATCCGATGAGTTTATCTGATTAAATTGAAGATGGTAGGATATGCGATTCCAGAAATTGGAGAGTGCAGGACATGAAAATAGCATGTGCTCAATTCCTGCCGCAACAGTGTTACATTTAGCACACCTAGATTTCTCTGTCAACGAGTTACCATGTGCCCATCTGGATATTCTTTGCGGCGTGTAATACAATTCCGTGATTGTCCTATATAGCTGCATTTTCAACTTAGACGAGTGAACTATTTCACTTAAATGAGTTAGGGCATTTCCAATCTGTGCTGAATTTATGTTTTGATTTAATCTACGAGACCATTTGGCTGCGATTTGAGATGTGTTTTCGCCCTTCTCCTTAAACCTATCTGGAAAAAGGTTTTGCAAACTTCTTGAAAAGGCTCTGAATGTGCATCTACATTGCATTAGTTTAGTGATGGAAACTAATGCAATGTAGATGCACATTCAGAGCCTTTTCAAGAAGTTTGCAAAACCTTTTTCCAGATAGTTCCTCTCCTTATGGAAAATTTTACTTAAATGTTGCCTCTTCAAACAACTTTTTACTAATGTGTTCTCTTACCTATATCACTTTGATTGATCTGAATGTCTTAATTACTAAATGTATTCATGCATCGACTACTGATTGACACTAATTTAATGATGTGTTTATAAACAATTGTAACCTTTAATAAAATGTTGGTCTTACTTGTGGATCCTAATTTGTTTCACGTTTTCAAAATGTATTCACTTAATAAATAGCCTCAGTTGAAGATTGCGATTCATCAGCTTGTGCCTCGTGGGCTCTGAATTTGCACGAAGAAAATCGCAAACAACTTCATAATCCCACAGCTCAAAATTACACTTGCAGTTTAAACAATGAAACGGAGAACTGGCGTTTTCTCCTTCTCAACTGTTTTTCTAGTCATGAACAGAAAGGAGATATTATTCGCAACATGTTTATTTTTTCACAGTATAAGACATAACAGGAACGATCAAATCTCTGCATGTTTCTACACATTCTGAGCCACAGCATTTCTTACATATGGGTTACAGTAAACTGACTAATTGTTTTGCAATAAATTATTAACTGCCTTTTTGTTTGATTTCGCATTACATATTCTACTCTTATTTTTGATATCTTCAAACATACTGTCTCTTTCATATAGAAGATCAAGACACCGAGATTTAAGAGGAGTGAAGCTGTGACCATGCATTATTAGGAATAAATATATCCCTTATCGTACATTTAAAGGATATTGCAAACCACCTTGGATTTCCATGACCTTATAAAGGACATCCTTTGAGATTTGCAATATCCTTATAATGTATGGCAGGGCATGCGGTACGTTATCGCAAATATAATAATTTTTACGATAGCACCACTACAACCAACACAGTGTTGCTTTTGTGACAAGTCCTTGTAAACACGATGGATTTAACTCTCTTTTTATGACATCCATGTCACTCACCCTTGTGTCGAAGAAATGCAATCAGATGTTCTGCCACTGATTTTATAATATCTGGTGTCTACAACCCACATATAAGAAATAGCATGATGGGCCAGGAGATAATTATTTTAATGAACACAGCTGTTCTACATGGGATGTCAATATGTCTCATTTAGCTCTGTGTCCCTGGATCCTTTTCCTTCCTATTGTTGACATCAAACACTGGCATGCTTGCCATGTTCTTCACAGGTACAATATTTACTTCCTCTGAAACTTTTGCTTTTTACTCCTCTGCCAGCGCATTATTTAAAAGTCTCCTCCGGGAGCAATTTGCATGTTTTAATGATGGGATGATGTTTAATTGTTTCAGGCTTCTGCCAAGCCAGGCTTCTGCACTCCAGGAAATCAGGCACAAACTGTGCATCTTCTAGCTTTGTAATCAGAAGAAAGTTCATCTAAATGAGAGGCACTTTTGCTAAAGTCTAAATATCTTTTCATTAAGCATTTGTGTTCTGAATTATAATATAGCACCAGATGTGCTATTTACTTGTAAAAAAATAAACTGGTCGCAATTTTTACTAATAGGCCGGTTTGTCAAATTCAGATTTGAAGTGGGTTGCAATCTGACCAGCTTCATGAATATTAATGAGGAAGATCACACATTGGGACTCACTGACTGAAGGAAATCACCGGGATGGTGGTGTCCTAGGGGCTGCAGACCACCATGTTTGTGACCGTTTTTCAATGAAGTAAGGCTTTTATTTAAATGCAACCCATTTCCCATAAAGGAAAACTGCTATGTTTAAAAAAATTATTTACTTTCTTTCTTTAATTTGTTTCAACGTCAGCAGTTTTTTTTTAACATTCACAAAGGCAAAGGGGTCCCCAAGGAATCCTTCCCCTTTTGCAAACAGGTTACTATTCCAAAGTGCGAGTTGGTAACGTTTTTAATATTTTGCGGCCTGATTTTGGTTGCAAAATAATGGTAAATTGCTTTTCTAATCAGTATTTGGAAAGGACGCCAATAGTAAATGGTACTTTCAAATACCAAAACCAGTTTGGGGGATTACTATCCCATTTAAGGAGTCTATAAACGTTCATCGTTTCCTAAATTGGGATAAGTACATAACCGCAAACTCTGAATCGTATTGTTCCTAAACATAAAAAGGCTTTGTACATCAGGTCCATTACAGCAGTACAATTTATAACAGACATCAAAGACAATATTGGCATATACCTTGGGATAACAGTAGTAAATGAATATCAAATTTGTAATTTTAATTATGAAGGTGCGATGTTCTACACCATTCGCATTTTTATATCAGTTGCAAATTCAATTAAAAGTATGCACATGCAAGATTTACATATTTGAAAAAAGAGAAATTAATGATTAAAGGTCAGATGTGCTAATCTCAGGTACCAAAATACAAGTTACAATTTGCAACCAGTATTTTTGCGATCAGAATGCGAATTTGCAAATTACCGATTCTTACTAGGTTGACTTACCTTATGGATAATAATGGGGTAGATCGCAAATTGCAACCCACTAGGGATCACAGGGATGGTTGTCTGCTGAGGTAATCAGACTACCAGGCCTGTGATTGCTTTCAAATAAGTCCATTTTTTTCTTTCAAATGCAATTCATTTTCCTTAAAGGAAAATGGGATGTGTTCAAACAAAGAAATGAATAGTGGAATTGAAAATGTTGGACCACTGCTTACTCTTTAAGAATATTTTATTCAAAATTCACACAGGGGAAGGTGACCCTTGGGGACCCCTTCTTGTTTGCAAATGGCTTACCACCTCCTTTGAGGAGGTAGCAAACATAAATGTACTAGAATTCGGTTGTAAAACAATACATACCTATCCAATTTGGTATTTGGAAGGCATGCCCTAAACATGCTCTTTCCAAACACCAAATAGGTATTTGGTCGCAAGCCCAAATTACAATTTGGTAAAATGTTACCTAATTGCAATTTCAGTTTGATGCATCGGACGTAGCCTTTTCGCTGTGACAATAGGCCCGATTCAATGAATCAGGCCTTTTACGACCGCAAAAACGCTTCGTACATCTACCCCTTAATTTCTGAAGAAAGCTAGGTATATAGCTCAGACCTAGACACAGGGGCAGTGATACACTGTACAAGAAACATACATAAGAAGTATCATTAAAGGAATGATATGAACAGAAAAAGAAGTTCATTGGAAAAAGAGACACAATCTAGAAGCCACAGTCCATGCATAGAAGAGCGGTGGTGCGGTGGGGTCGGGTGGAGGGGGGAATTTTGAGAGAGGGAAAATGTACTATTTATTTAATTTTTCCTAGCTGTCGTCTTGTTGAAAATTAACCCCCCCACCCGGCCTCACCACCCCACCGCTCTTACCTGCACAGGCCATGGCTGAAATCTAGTCCTTCAGACAGGTTCTGAAGAGGTGAAACTTGACGTCAAAAACGTCAAGTTTGTGTTGAGCCTGCTATTGTCAGGTAGACTGTTCAGAAGATATTATTGTTGTGCTGCTTGCCAGCAGAAAGATTGGATGAGAGTGATGGGTTTTTGACTTTCTAAGAGAAGGTACTTTTTATTGTTTATTTATCTAACTGTAATTCATAGTGTAACCTCTGAGTTGGTGAATGAGCAGATATGAAGTTGTTTATGTGTGGTGTAGGCTGTTTTAAAGAGGTGGACTGTTAAATTGGGATAATGGCTAATAAAACTGCCCACAGTCTAGGGTTAGCACTTGGCTCCTTGACATCAGGACACCATGTTTCCAAACATCTACATGCATTTAGCAACCTAATGTGTTCTGTGATTTGTAGTCGTGTTTTACTTCAGTACAACCTTATGGACTGACACTAATTATGATTTATAACCAAAAAGCTCAGACTGGAAGCATGGTGTCCTGACATGTAGCTCAGTGACAATGTAGCTCAGTTGCTACAAAAACACTCACTTCCATGTTCTGAAGGCTACCCTGAAACTGATGTGCTGATTGATGTTGGTAGGTTCAAGGCCCTAATAAAAATAGAGGAAATTTGCATCCTTACGCCATCCTACACAAGTGAAAGAAATCTTGGAATATACTGCAAATGGGACTCTCACTCTCTTGGGCAAGGGTGCCAATGCACACGCTGCACTAATGACTGCTACATTCTTTATGGATGATATACAGTCTGATTCCCAGTCTGACTGATTCTGGAGTCTTCCATTAAGTGACCACCTGATGATACAGCAAAGACGGGATCATTTCAACAGAGTGAGTCCCTCATGAGTTTCAGAGGTAACCTGAAAACCTGGCCTTTTCCGACCTGCTAGGGTTTTCCCCATGCTCACGTCCTTCCATCTGAGGATGATGGTGTAAAATCTAAAGCGCCAGGATACCCGTAGGGAGGCAGCATGCGCTATATAAGTACCACATACAATAGATTTAGCGATGTTGTCAATGTGTTTAAAAAACAACTACTTTATCTTCAACTATGAATTGTTCCATCAGATCTGTGGTACTGCGATGGGCACCTGCTTCGCCCCCAGCTATGCGAATTTGCATATGGGCTGGTGGGAGGAGCAGGTGGTCCGGAAGCAGTACCATAGAGAATGGCATAACAATATTTTACATTGGAGCCGATTCATAGATGATTTATTGATCGTGTGGAAAGGTTCAGTAAATGAGTTTATCAGCAAGCTTCAGGTCAATAGCTTGAACTTAAAATTCACAAGTACAATCAGTGATATAACAGTAAATTTTCTGGACTTAACCATCTATGTAAATAATTCAAAATTGCAGATGAAACTGTTCAGGAAAGCTACAGCAGGCAATACACTGCTTCATGTGGCAAGCTTCCACCCAGACAATCTTGTTAGAAGCATCTCTTATGGCGAATGTCTTAGGACTTTGCGAAACTGTAGCGAACCAGAAGTTCTTGAAAATGAGTTATTGAAACTGAATTTTTTTTTTAAAGCAAGAGGATATGCTGAGTGCTGTGTACAAACATCAATACAAAAGGTAAAGAGAAAAACAAGGGAAGAAGTCCCGTTAAAAGTATAAGAGGACGAAAAGAATGAGAATGCCTGTAGATTAATTACCTCCAACAAGAGACAGCATGGGTCAGTAAGAAATATACTCTCCAAACACTGGCATGTGATACGGAATGATCCCATACTTTGGAAATTAGTGTCTAGGAGACCGTTAATAACTTTTCACAGGAAAGATCTTTTAAACAAATGTTGGTCAGCAACATGATTTCTAAAGCAGACCAACCTGGGACGAAGTCAATGTGGTTAAAAAGCAAAGATGGGTACATCAGATGTATGAAGTGTCAGGCCTGTTCTCATGGAAAAAACACGATGACCTATAAACCTGGGTTATCTAGAAGAGAAAAAAAGATCGAAGGGCAGTTCACATGTAAAACTGAATATGCTGTTTACATGTTGAAATGTGCATGTAATTTGCAATACGTGGGCAGCACTATTTTACCGGTACATAAGCGTATTCTTCAGCATCTGAGAGCGATACAAAATGGTGATAGATTTTACCCAGTAGCATGCCACTTTGAAACATTTCATAGTGAGGATGTGCAGAGTCTGACCTATGTCATAGATGCCATTTCGCCGACATCAGAGGGAGCGATAGAGAGAGAAAATTGAGGAGACTTGAATCGTGTTATATATTAGAGCTACATACAAGAAGTTCTTTTGGTCTTAATATGGAAGTAGACCTGTATACTCATTTATGAAATTGCTGTGTGTTATGTATAAGAGTCCTTTGACGATTCTTTACGTAATTTTCCAAAAAGTTTCTCTTTTTTGATCAGTTGCTATCTTGAAAGTGTAGGGGTGATTGGTCAAGGGGGGGGCTGAGAAAAAAGGTGAGTTCCAAAATATGTTTTCTGCATGCATTTTCCATAGGAAAATTTAGACAAGGCTACAGGTCAAACTGCTGAACTGAATAATGCCAAATTTGGCAGGAAGAAAGGCAGTGGTCCAGAAAGCGCGCTTTTGTTGAAATTGTGTAAATCCGATCAGTAATTTTTCAGAAATATCAAATTTTACAGATATCGATATTTAAGAATTCTGACATCTGATTGGCTGAGGGGTTATGAGCACAAGCTTGCTACTCATTGGCAGTGAATGGTTGAAACTAGGAAGTGTTGGCAGGCATTTTGTGACTTAGTCCGTCAGCTCGTATCTCTCCCTCTATGTGCCATTGGGTCTGTAGTTTTACCTCTGCGAGGCAACACTGGTATCTGTGTCTGTGTGAGATACCCCCTTCACACTACCTCTACCCACATCACCATGCTTTTGAGGCCAGTCCGTCGGCTCAGTGCTCTGTGAGTCAGTTCGTCTGCATGAACCCCACCACTATCCAAACACCACGGCACTACCCTTAACACTAAAACTACTCCCAGCACGACCTCCTACACCACTGCACTATCCTAAAACACTACTTCCAGCATGACCTTCTACACTACCCAAACACCTCTGTACTGCCGTAAACTCTAAAACACTACACCCAGCACGATCTCCTACACTACACAAACACCACTGCACTTATCTAAATCACTATCCCCAGAACGAGCCTGAACACCACCGAAACACCACTGAACCCTAAACCATAAAACACTAGGGGCCCGATTCACAAAACTAACTTAAGACAAAATCCTCAACTTACTACTTTTGGTATTCACAGAAGTTAGGATTTTGTCTTAAGTTCGTCTTAAGTTCGTCTTAAGACAGACTTAAGACAAAATACTAACTTAAGTCTGTCTTAAGTCTGTCTTAAGACAAATTTAAGACAAAATCCTAACTTCTGTGAATACCAAAAGTAGTAACTTTAGGATTTTGTCTTAAGTTAGTTCTGTGAATCGGGCCCTAGTAGTCCATCGGCTCCCAGCTCTGCATTTTGGAGCCGAAGGCCCGTAGCTCTATGTGTGCGAGCCGAGCCCACGGGCCGCAGGTGTCCCTTTTTAAGGCTGCTCGATGGTCCACAGGTCTCCCAGTGGTAGCCGGATCGCAACTGTCACTCTGCGAACAGATATTGGGAATATAAGGTGGCTCTAAACAAAGCCTTTGTGTTTATTAGTTGGAGCTACATATAAGTGTGGATGCACAGCTACAGGTTATTCAGAAAAACTCGATTTCCCTGATCTGTGAAGTGTACTCCATCACTTCTGTAGATATCAGCCGTATGTTGTTGCAGAACGATCCCATTCTATGGTCTCTAAGGTATGCAGAGACAGCTTTGTTGACATTCTTCCTTGAATTTTCAATCTGAGAACAAAATTGGTTTGACCAATTCCACTTCTGTCTTTGGCATATATTGGAATATAGAAAGACAGTTTGAGGCAAAAGCAATATCAATTGTCTAAAGGTGTCCTTCATTAGCATTTCTAAACCTACCCCAGTTAATGTGCCTAGGTGGTTACCACCACAGTGCACAATCATAAGGTCATGGTGTTGGAGATGCAAACAGGTTTTAACCAAACCATTTAATATCCACATTTTGTAAACCTAGGTGTAAGTCAATACGTCTTTGTTCTGCATACCTTTTCAACCAGAAAACATAGCTATGTCCTATGATCCACACTAGCATTTTGAAGGTATAGCTAGAAGATATGGATAGATGTCTGTAGCTCATGCAGTCCGTTCATAGAATAAGAGATATGTTTAAAGATGCGGAACTACTTTCTAGTCTCATACAACAGGATAACTGATTGGGCAAGGAAAAGCATTGTTTACTAAAAAGTAGGGTGCATATTAGTTTGTCGAAAAGCATTTTTGTCATTGGTAAATAAAAAGCAGTTCCAACGTGGAGTACATATGATAGGATAAAATTTGCTACCACACCAGCTACTTGCATTTGGAAGACTCTGTTTGAACTCAAAACTATGGGGAACTTTTAAACCTGCAGATGCGTTAAATGTTTGAGAAAATGTTGCAAAAAAATGTCAGTAGGTTTGAAAAAATGATGAACTTTTAACCTACAGGTATCTTAGAATGTCTTAGAAAGTGAGTTAATAGAATACATTCAAAGTTTCATCTGTATGTGTTCTTAACATTTTTTCTAAACTGTTTATATGGAAAGTTGAAAAAGAACCAATAGAGAGAAGTTTTGCAATTTGAAAAAAACAAGGAACTATTCTGATTTGTTCTTCACATGTATTTATGTGTGGAGCAACAGGGAAATTGTGCCATTACTGGTTCCAGTCTTGATGAGAGCGGTGCATTACATGTACTGTTTGACAAAGAAAGAATTACATGCGTTTGTGACATTTGGAATCTGCATACCAACTACGAACGTAAGTTAAATTATGCTTAGTGTGGAAATAATGGGGAAGGGGTAAGAGTAGAACATTCATGTGTTATTTACTTAACAGAGATGGAACAAAAACCAGAAATGTTATGTGGACCATTTGTAGTCTCATTTTTTATACTGAGAGGTAGATTTCAATATCAGCGAAGACTGGTGTGTTACTGGGAGGCTTTGGATTTTGGTGTTGTTACCAAATGGAATTTGTTGGGGAGCGTTTCTTCAGAAGAATTTTTTGTAAATATGTGAGAGGTAAAAAATAAATGAAAATGTTTTGTGTATATTTTCAGTATGATTTTGTTCAGAGTGCTAAAGTAAATGTAATTATTAGTGAAGGTAATTGTCAGAGTGTATTTCTCTGCTCAATATACACAGGCCTTTAAGTGGTCCGGGTCTTGTCGCTACTGCGCTCCTCAACCCATTCAAGACAGTCACCACATTTTTCTTCCCACTTAAAGCTGTTAATATACGTATAATAAAGAGATGATACATAAAAAGTTTGGGAATTACACCTTTATTTATTCTGTCCCGCTCCCACCACCATTTTGTGCCCCCAGCGTTACTGTTTATAAAAATAATCTAATACAGTTCTTTGTATTATAAAAATAGCAGATCTAAGTTTATTGCCATATTGGTAGGGTGTGTACTATATAGAGAATGTTGCAATCAGTTTTAATGGAATAAAACTGCACTGTGTTATGTTGGAAATATTACATATGTATAGGTTGTGATGTTATATTGTATACTGTGAGGTACATTTGAATATAAGTGAAGACAGGTGTTATACTGCAAACCTGTTCAGAATGTGCACAGATTACGTGGAGAGTAAATGGACAAAGTAAACGTGCACGTTGTTTTTTGCATGTATGCATGGTTAGAATCAAGTCAAGTCAAGTCAAAAATAGCTTTATTTGACTGTTAAAAAAGCAATCATAAAAGCATACATATTAAAAACTAATCATATTTCAAATTCAGTTATGGAAAAATTTCCAATCAAGGCAGCCTCACTATACATAAAGTGCTCTACATGATCATGGACTTTCTGTGATATACCACTTTTTTCAGGAAGACTGTAGTTATTACAACCCCTCTTTCATTGTCCAAGTATTGTATAATTAGCAAGGCCGGACGACATTGGAGCAGACCCATCTGTCTCAAAAAGGGCAGTAAGATCCCACGCCTAATAAATGCATAGCATTTACAAAATAAGAAAACATGCATAGTACTTTTGGGCGACACATCATCACAGGGACAAGGTTGCAAATCACGCGACCAGTCTGATAAATTGGTAATGGGCTCCGTTTGCAGTCAGTCATTACTCTCTAGACCACTTAAAGCCTCAAAGGGATTTGAAATCGGGACATAGTATCTTGCTTAATTAAGTCCCCAATGATTTTCTGCTAAGAAGTGGGGTCCTGGAAGCCTTCCAGGATGAGTGGGACGATAGAAGAAACCCAATGGTAGAATGTTAATGAACTCAGTATTAACTACCCCATTAAAGGCCCCCTCAATAATGTTTCGTACCAAATGTGTACATCTAAATGTTAAGATTACACAATCTCCGTTAAGAGATTTAGTAGAAGTACCTACCCAGCTCACTCTTCTGGTCATTTTAAATTCGGAGAACAATACATTTTAAAATCCAGTCCTGGAAGTTAAAAAATGAAGGGATTTGTTCCTCAGTGTCGACCAGTGTTCAAAAACATTGGGGGGTAAGATTAGAACATTAACTAACACGACCGTGTATGGTGTAGCTTCCGGAGGCAAATTTAAAATAGGTAGTGGTTTGGCTATATTGTCCCTTTGCCCATACTGATCTCTTCCTGTATGACAGTTGGTATTGCCATTATCATTAATTCGATGGTTTAGGCCTGTTTGTTCTACTACACTGTTTATAGTGTTACCCCCTGAAATGATGGATTCTGCTCTATCATTAGCCACCCTAATTTTATGCTTTACTGGGTTGGTCAAGTCCATAGGTAATGCTTTAGGGTTTCCCCTTAAATTGGCTGCAGATGAAGGAGCTAATGTCTTAGTGTGAGCTATCTGAATGGGTTGGAGGATGTTAGTCATCTTCTCCTCTATATTAACTACCCTGGTTTCAATGTTGGTAATTTTTAAACAAATAGGCCCTAGGAGTGTTGATAGCAAGGTCTCAATTCTTCCCCAAAAATTTTCATCACCACCCTCTATCTTACCCAAACTAGTTTGGGCAACAACACTATCTATCTGGCCCTTACCCTTTTTTCCTTTCCGACCGTCTGAATTTGCAGCAACTTTACGTTGTTAAGGCTACCCTTCCCTTTGGTTTTATTTACAGGCAGTTCTTCTTTATTAGTATGATTTTGTTCAAGTTTAGCTTTTTACCCTCTAGTTGTTACATGTGGGCTTTCATTATTTGGCCTGTCCAATAATACAGGGTCAGGAGTTAAAGGGAGATCACCCCCCGCCTGCCCTGAAGAATCATCAATTGAGAAAGGGGACTCAGCATTTGCATTCAACTGCAACATTGTCGGTGTTAGGGAGAGTCTGCTGGGCAGGGGAGATGGATCAAGGGACAGATTATGCTGTATAGGGGGAATATCATGATTCTGAGCACATGGCAGTCCAACATAAGATGTCACTAGCATTGCATCAAAGGAGTTTACCGTGGCCAAAGATGCATTTATGGATGACAAGGGGGGGAGCATACCAATAGGGAGTGAAAGACGCCTCTCTGTGTTCTCTATGGCTGATACAACTACCCCTATAGTTTTTTGCAACATTTTATCTATAGCGGTTAAACTCGGGAGAGGAGCAGTTAAAGCTACTTTTTGCCTGGTAAGGGGACGAGGCTGCGGAGGGATATTTTTACCCATATTCCTCAACACCGAACTCAATAGGTATCTAGGTTAACAGACTACTCAATATATCAATCCCAACAGCAGTTAAAATATACAATTAATAACAAAATCGGTGAGTCACTATACATAAGAGATGGGTCCGACGCTAGGGTTCAAATATCCATGTAATGTGTCACTTTGGCAGCGCACTTAATTTTAGTGGATAAAAGTTACCGCCAGTTGGTAGGTCCCAACGGTCAGTGTCCACACATCCAACCAAGGTGAATGGCCCAGCCCGGCCTCTTCCGGCCCCGGACGGCCACAGACGGTCCCGCCCTTGTCCCGGGCTTCTCCCGGCACGCACCCGCTCGCTTCCGTGGAGCGGATATGATTACCAGATTTATGCAAGTAGTGGGAGTGGCATATTGAGCCTCAGGTGTCAGAGGTGCAGGTCTCCTGGGACACGTAGTCCTCGCGGGGAATATTCAGCGGTCAGGGCTTATGCAGTCTCCCTCAGTTAAGCCCATTGTTCTGGCCTGCTTGACCTTCAGGGAAACAAGGCTGTCCGAAACCAAACACAATTAAACAGCAGCCCACGGTGAAACCTCACGGCGATGCGGCACCCGCGAAGCGGGTGCGGCGAGAGGTTTTAAGCCCACGATGTTAATGAGCGTGAGGTGTCAGAGGCGCAGGTCTCCTGGGACACGTAGTCCTCGCTGGGAATATTCAGCGGTCAGGGCTTATGCAGTCTCCCTCAGTTAAGCCTGTTGTTCTGGCCTGCTTGACCTTCAGGGAAACAAGGCTGTCCGAAACCAAACACAATTAAACAGCAGCCCACGGTGAAACCTCATTGCGATGCGTGGTTTTAAGCCCTCGATGTTAATGAGCCTCAGGTGTCAGAGGAGCAGGTCTCCTGGGACACCTAGTCCTCGAGGGGAATATTCAGCGGTCAGGGCTTATGCAGTCTCCCTCAGTTAAGCCCGTTGTTCTGGCCTGCTTGACCTTCAGGGAAACAAGGCTGTCCGAAACCAAACACAATTGAACAGCAGCCCACAGTGACATCTCATGGCGATGCGGCACCCCGCATGGTTAGAATCATTTGATGATTCTATAAGATATAATCTAAACAGTGTTTGTGGTTTATAATTGGGTACACTGCATAGTGTTAGTAGTTAGTGACTAGATGCTGCTAAAGGGATTATTTATTGCTCGTTCTTATGAATAAAGGTGGAGAGGGGCGTTTCTTTCAAGAGATATTTTATAAATGTGTGAGAGATAAAAAATAAAAAAATTCGTACTAAATTTTTTTAATGATTTTTTCACACTAGTAAACTAACTGTGATTATAAGTAATGAAAATTGTTAGGTTGTGAGTCTGTACTGAATATATGCAGACCTTTAAGTGGACCAGATCTTACTGGTGCTGAACACTGCTACTCCTTTCAGACACCCGCCATTTTTTTCATCCCACTAAAAGCCATAAATATTTGTATATTAAAGGAATGGTGCAATAAAAGTTTAGGAATTACACTTCCGTTTACTCTCCTTATCTTCCACGCCCATTTTGTGCAACCAACAATATTGTTTGTAAAGATTAAGTAATAGAGCTTTATCTAGTATGAAAATAGTAGTTGTACTTTTATTGGCAGGTACGTGGAATGTGTAGTGTAATCAGTTTCAATGGCACAAAACTGACGTGACATATGTTTGAAAGATCGCATGGGTTTAGGAATAAACTCTCACTCTGCGAATAAGTGTGCTTGGAGCTCTTTCTCTACAAGCCAGCCTGCTGGCCCGCAGCTCTATCTCTGCCAACTATTGGTGGGCTCGCAGCCCTTCATCTACGATCTAGCCCGCTGGCTCAAAGCTCTCTCTTTGCAAACCATTGTTCGGCTTGCAATTCTTTCTCTGCGAGCCAACCTGCAGTTGTATGTCTGCAAGCCAACACTGGAAATATAGTGTAGCTCTCTCTGTCTGCGAGATACCTCTTCACAATACCTTTCTCCACATCGCCGTCCCGTAGCTATCCGTTTGGAAGCGGACGGCCCACACCTCTCCCTATACCAGTTCTCCCGTATCTGTTCCTCTGCGAGCTGGCCCGCAGCTCTCCCTTTGTGACCCGATGGGCTGCAGCTCTCCCTGTATGATCAGTAAGTGTGCTTGGAGCTCTTTCTCTATGAGCCAGCCCACCGGCCCACAGCTCTCTCTCTGCCAACTATTGGAGGGCTTGCGGCTCTTCCTCTATGAGCTAGCCCGCCGGCTCGCAGCTCTCTCTCTGCAAACCATTGTTCAGCTCGCAGCTCTTTCTCTGTGAGCCAACGTGCAGTTGTATGCCTGCAGGCCAACACTGGAAATATAGCGCAGCTTTCTCTGTCTGTGAGATACCTCTTCACGATCCCTTTCTCGACATCACGGTCTCGCAGGTATCGGTTTGGAAGCCGACGGCCCGCACCTCTCCCTATACCAGTTCGCCCGCAGCTGGTCCTCTGCGAGCCAGCCCACAGCTCTCCTTCTGTGAACCGACGGGCCGCAGCTCTCACTATACAAGCCATTCAGTCAGCTTGGAGCTCTTTCTCTATGAGCCAGCCTGCCGGCCCGCAGCTCTCTCTCTGTGAACTATTGGTGGGCTTGCACCTCTTCTTCTACGAGCTAGCCCGCCGGCTCACAACTCTCCCTCTGCGAACAAATAGTCGGCTCGCAGCTCTTCGTCTGTGAGCTGTTGGGCCCGCAGTTGTAGCTCTACAAACCAAGACTGGAAATATACCGCAGGTGTGTGTCTATGAGATACCACCTTCACGCTTCCTCTCCCCATATCGCCTTCCCACACGCATTATTTGCAAGCTGACAGCCTGCACCTTTTCTTATAGCAGTCGTCCCGCAGCTGTCCCTGTGCGAGCTGGTCCTCATCTCTCTTTCTGCGAGCCCACGGACAGCAGCTATCCCTCTACGAGCCAGCCCGCCAGTTCACAGCTGACCCTCTGCAAACCATTGTTTGTCTCGCAGCTATGCGTCTGCGAGCCGTCGGGCCCGCAGTTGTACCTCTGCAAACCAACACAGGAAATATAAAGTAGTTCTGTCTGCGCTATATTTCCTTCATTGAGGCTCCGTGGTTTTCGGGACCGGACTCCATTTTGTTTGCGTTGTTCATAACGCCATTTTATGTTGCCCTCAGGTAGGCCTTGGAAGTAAATGAACGAACAAAGTCGCCGCAATTCCGCGCATCAATAGATCCACCATGAGAGGAATAACCTTCTCCTACTTAGCGGCCAAAACCTGGAATTCTCTCCCCACTCACCTCCGCCTTACACAGAACCACCTCTCCTTTAGAAAGCAGCTAAAAACCTGGCTATTCGATAAGTAATGCACCCACCCTCCCCCAAGCGCCTTGAGACCCTCTGGGTGAGTAGTGCGCTATACAAATTACTGAACTTGAACTTGAACTTGAAGTTGCATGAGCTTCGTTGTCCATGTACATATTAACTTGCCCTTTCTGACTGGTGAGTGAACTGCAGGACGCTGACCTCTTCACCTGAAACTGACCCTTCACGAACTTTTAGTTTCCTTGCACATATCTTATCCTAATCAGCATCTGAATTGTTTCTTTCCTTACGACTTTTCATTACATGGGTAGTGCTTTCAATTATGGGTTTGTCCGGCTTGTGGAAATTTAATTTGGGACATTCCAAATAATTAACTTTTGGGTTGGGTTACTGTAAATTTGGTTTTTGTTAATGTGATACTCAGTTAGAAAATGTGTCCTATTGGTCAGAATTTTGCGCAGTGGGTGTACATTTATAATGAGAATATTGTGTATAAATACTGATGTCTTGCTCTATGAAATTGAACAGTTTCTTGAGTTGTACACCGTGTTGTATTGCTGGGATTACTGTTACTAGCTGCAGCTAATAAATTTGATCTTTGACGCCACCTAGAAGTATTCCGTGTCTCTGTTTGCCAAGACAGGAGAACCCGAAGACTTTGGGCGTGTCCCTGGCGCCGCTGGGTTCTAAAACCCGGTTCTTCATCATGCTCCCTCTTCCAACATTAGCGGTCGTAGCTATCTCTTTGCAAGGTGACGGACGGCCTGTACTTTTCACTATAGTATTTGGCTCGCAGCTGTTCCTCTGCTAGCTGGCACCCAGCTCTCCCTCTGTGTGCCATGTAGTTTAGCAATCCTGCTGTCAGTGTCATGCAGTTCTTCAATCATCCACCCAGCACTATTTACTTATCCTATTACTCTGCCAATACGTAAGCACTTATAAATTTACCATACACTTTATTTGCAGCACTGTCATCATTCTAGCTAGTAGTTATGTACTTATGGAATAGCCTATCCACATAATATTCTGTGTAATATCTATCCACACCTCTAACCATCTACATCATATTGGTACACTCCTATAAATAACCAGTTAGTACCCATGCAGTCTAGGAATCATGCTGTCAGTCCCATGCACTTTTCTAATCACCCTTTCAGCAGCACTATATACTTATCTTATTACTCCAGTAATATCTAAGCACTTATAAATCCACCATCCACTCTGTTGGCAGCAGTGTAATCATTCTATTTAGTAGCTATGTGCTTATGGAATTGGATAGCTAGTAAGAAAAGTACAGCTACAATATTCTGTGCACTATCTATGCACACCTTTAACTAGCTACATAGTATTGGTACACTGCTATAAATACACAGTTAATACCTGTGCAGTATAAGAATCAGCTGTCAGTCCCATGCACTTTTCTAATCACCCATCCAGCATTATCTAGTTATCCTATCACTGCACCAAAACTTAAGTACTTATAATTTCAACTTGCAGCACTGTAATCATTCCAGTTAGTAGTCATGTACTTATGGAATGGCCTAGCCATTAACACTACTATAGATACAATATTCTGTGCACTATACATGCAGATGTCTAACCAGGTACATACTATTGATATAGTCTTGTAAATACCCAGGTAATACCTATGCAGTGTTGAAATCATCTTGTCAGTCCCATGCACTTCTCCAATCAACAATCCAGCAATCTATTTATCCTATCACTTTGCGAATATCTAAGCACTTTTAAATTCACTATGCACTCTTTTTGCCGCACTGTAATCATTCCAGTTACTAGTCATGTACTTATGAAATGGCCTAGCCACTAATAAATGTAGAACTATAATATTCTGTGTACTATCTATGCAGAGCTTTAATCAGCTACATATTATTGGTACACTTCTGTAAATATCCAGTTAATACCTATGCAGTGTAGAAATCCTCCTGTCAGTCTTATACACTTCTCCAATCACCCATGCAGCACTATCTACTTATCCTATCGCTCCGCCAATATCTAAGCACTTATAAATGCACTCAGGCACTCTCCTTGTAGCATTGTAACCTTTTAGTCACTAGCCATGTATTCATGGAATGATAGAGGATGTAACCACGCAGTTCCATAATTAGATGTGTACTACTAATGCTGCACTCTAGTATCTTTTACACTACTCATACACTACTATAATTATGCAGGTAGCACTGTTCCATTGCTGAAATCATTGATCTAGTTTCTTGCTATGTATTTTTATAGTTATATATGTGCATACTTATATATAATTATTTTAAGAAAGAGTAAAAATGACAAGAAATGAGCAAAGAAAAAGAGAACACAGAAAAGAAGTTTATTTAAAACAAAAAGGAAAAGAGGAATTTGATCAACTACAACATGGATCTTTAAAGAAAAAGTGTTCTGTTAGTAAAGATTTTTATTAAAAACTTGTAAAAACAGTTTCTAATTTTAAAAATAAAAAACAGACAGATACAACAAGGACAGTGAAACGAAGGGAAAAGAAAAATGTACAAAAAAGTGGAAAATTGGATTATCGGGAAAAGAATTATGCTGGAAGTAGGAAAAAACAATTTTCCGAAATTCAAAAAAGAATCTATAGAAGTAGAGTACTCAAAAGTTACTAAAAAAAATTAAAATATGTAAAAGGAGATCAGCATTTTACAGACAAAAAAAGGAGATTCTAAGTGAAATTAAAAAAGCCTTTGAATTGAAACGAAAATTATTTATCTTAATTATAAAAAGATTGAAGACTTTAAATACAATAATGCAGTGTATGATGGACAAATGTAAAAGGAAAAGAATTGTAAATAGAACTACTTTTTGTAAAATATTTTCCGGGGAATGGAAGCATACTTCTAGTATGGAACCTTTTTTTAATGAAGAAAGTTATTTTCAAGAAAATAGATAACTGCATGCAGTTGATACCTGTAGTCATTCTTTTGAAGTGAAAAATGGCTTTCCAATCGAAAAAGAAAAGATAGTTCCTAGAAATATTGAACAAGTAATAGCTGAGGAAGTTCAAGGGAGACATACTCAGGCTCCAGTGTTTACATGGGATTGCAGTAGTATTTGTAGTATACGTCAACAATCTATTGATATTTTACTTCATTTCTTAAGGAAATATGGAAGAAAAACTGTAAAACAGAAGATTAAGATATTACAAGGACTAGGTCCTTGCAAAGTGAGAAAATATACAGTGTTTTAAGGTCATTCTCTGGCTTGTCTTTCTAGGAAAGTGTGTCAAAGTCGTTTTCATCATTTATGAATATTAGCAGTACATCATTCCGAAATGCGAAAGTTAGTTCAAAGATTATATTATGTTTAAATGAAAGTAATACAGCTCTTTTGCATGGTTCAGTGTTGGATGTAAAAAAAGTTTGTAGAGTTACGTTTCTATGCTGGTCAAGAGGAGTGTAGAGAAAGTGAGAGTTTGATAAGTGTAGGTGTTGAAGAAGAGATGGAAGATAGTACTGATGTGAAGTTTGAAAAAGAAATAACAACATTTAAAGTAGTGTCTGGTGAAAATTCCAACTATATTTTTATTTGTTGTCGATGTACTCATTATAAAATTCAAACTAGGAATGTAGATGTTTTTAAAAAGAGAAAACGAAAACAATAATAAAGGGAAAGAATTTGCTGCTTATCTGTTTGTGGAAGGTTGTTTTGAGTTAGGTACTGTACAATGTATTTGTAAATATTGTTACAATAAATTAGAAGAAAACAAAATGCCAGCTACAGCTGTCCGTAATGACTTAGAATTAGTAGCAATACCGCCTGAACTTAAAGATTTAAATACATATGAGGCCATCCTCATTCAATCTGTGCACCCTTTTCAGGCTATAATTCGTATAGAGCCTAAAAGAGGTAAGCTGCCTCCAGCAGATCTACAAAGAGGTTTAAAAGGAAGAGTCATGTCATTACCTTTAGATTTTAAGACAAATGTCGAAACTGTTGGTGTAGAAGGCTACTGAACATGTATTCATTCTTGTTAATGGTGTCCCCACAAAGAGTTGGAAAATATGGCAATAGTAGATGTGAAGAAAGTCCAAAAGGCTACATTACACCCGGTGCAAAACAATATTTACTATAAAAGTATAAATATAGAAGAAGAAGAAATGACTTTAGAAGATGAAACAGATATTTCAAGTGGACAAATAGAAAAAGTGGAGAATTCAAGAAAAGAAGAAATTTATGAACATTATACTACACACCCTCTACATTCAAAATAACTGCTAGGAGATACTATTGATGTTTTCCAGATGAAAAAAGCAAAAGGAACTCCAATGAGTGTGTGGGAACAAGGTTTGGAAGCTCTTTGTTTTCCACAACTGTTTCCTACTGGAAAAGGTGGACGATATGATGAACGACCAGTTCAGATTCCAGCTTCAGAATATCATACTTTACGACTCTACTCAGAAGAACTAAGATTTCGTCAATGTATTCCATATTTGTTTCATCTTTTATTTGAGAGTAATCTGTCTGCACTTTCATATGCAGTCAACCATATATTAAAAACTGGAACGCATCTTTCACATGTTTCTGCAAGGGAATTTATTGACAAAATTGAAGAAAGAGACGAACATTTAGAATCACAGTTACTTAATTTTATGGCATGTCAACGTGGCACTAATGAATATTGGTATCAACGTCATGGGGAATTAAAATGTATGTTAAGAAACTTAGGAACTCCTACCTTGCTTGTTACACTTAACTGTGCTGAATACGCATGGGATGATTTACTGGATTTTCTACGAGAAGCAAATTCAAATATAGAAAATATTGAATTAAAGACACCTGGAGAACTGTGTTCCCTAGATCCTGTAAATGTCTGCAGAAATTTTAATCATAGATTTGAAGCTATGATGTCTTTCATCTGTAATAAAAAAAATCCACCTATTGGCGAAGGTATTGTTTTTTGGGGGAGAAAAGAATACCAAGCTAGAGGTGCTCCTCATATACATATGCTTTTATGGATCAAGGATGCACCCAAATTTGGAACTGATTTGGATGAGACTGCTTTAACTTTTATTGAAGAGTATGCTACCTGTGCAATTCTGAAAACAGGAGGACAAAATATCTTAAGACAGCAAGTTTTACGGTTTCAGAGTCATCGAGGTGGAAAATATTGTCAACGGAAATATAAGGCAAAGGATAAATTTTACACAAAATGTCGATTTGGCTTTCCACATCCAGTAATTTCCAAAGGAAGAGTGAACAGTTTTATGTCAGCAGTGAGGAATACTATCACTCGAAAATCACCCAAATATACTTATAATATAAAAAGAACAGAAGAATCGAAGTACATTAATGATTACAGCCGTGATTTTGAAGCTGTCCAATGCAAATATGGACATACAATATGTTGCAGATAACGCAATTAGTGTTGCTCGCTATGTCACGTCATATATTACCCAGTCTGAGAAGACAGAATTCAAAGAAATGTGGGAGGAAATTTCACAGGAGAAGACACTGAGCAAAAAATTGTACAGCTTTAGCTTGAAGATGCTTTCACAATGGGAAGTTGGATCCTATGAATGTTCGGATTGTTTGACATCTGCAAGTTTATATTCAAAGTCAAGAGGAATCATCTGGATGAGTCTAGGCCTTGCTGCAGCATGAAACTGAGTTTTGAAATCTGTACAAGAAATTGAATACTTGGCACTGAATGAACCAGAAAGTACAGATATTTTGAAATCAAATATGTTGGATACACCGTATCCAAATAGAAGTCCACGCCTGGAAAGGATATGTCTATATGAAATACTGCAACATTATAGTTTTTAAAAAAATGTTACAGAAAAAATAAATGAAGGAAAATATGATGTAGGATAGGATAGGATGTACATTTGTATAGCGCGAATTGCTGCCCGGAGGCGTCCAAGCGCTAGGAGAACCGAATACCTACCGCAGGCCCAGAAAGAGAATTTAGGGGTGAGATTAACTAAACTGGATGAAATAAAAAGGTCTTTAGTTGTCTACGGAAGGTTGAGAGGTTGGAATTAGCTCTAAGGTGCAGTGGGAGGGCGTTCCAGGCCCTGGCACCGTTGTATGAGAAGGTCCTGCCTCCGGATCTGGATCTTTTTATTTTGGGGGTTTTTGCAAGAAATGTTTGAATGGAGCGGAGGCTTCTGTTGGGCACATAATGGGTAATTAAGTCTTGAGTAATTTTGGGGCCAGTGTTCCAGAAGGCCTGGTGTGCAGTGCACATGGCTTTAAACAGGACCCTCTGTCGCACTGGTAGCCAGTGGAGGGTAATCAAGCCTGCTCTCACTGACTGTCTGCGGGGGAGGTCTAGTAGAATGCGCGCTGCGCAGTTTTGGACTATCTGGAGCCTTCTGAGGGTAGATTCGGGGGCGCCAAGATAGAGTATATTGTTGAAGTCGAGTCGTGATTGAATTAAGCCTTGTACGGCCGTTTGTTTGGCATCCCAGGGAAGAAGGGGGAGGATTCTTTTCAGCATCTTCATGATGCCAAAACAAGTGGCTGAAAGCTTTGTGGACTGTACATTAAAGGACAGGGATCTGTCCAGCCACACTCCAAGGCTTTTGATGCTATTTTTGGGAGTGGGTGGGGGGCCCAGACTGGGTGGCCACAAAGAGGGGGGGATACTGGGGTCTGGGGAGCCCAGGAGCATCAGCTCAGTTTTGTCCCCATTCAGTTTTAACGAAGAAAGGGACATCCAGGTCTTCACTTCCTCAAGGCACTCTCTAAGCCCGCCTGGAGCCGATGGAGTGGCTTCCTGAGTCATGGAGACCACCAGCTGCGTGTCGTCCGCGTAGGAAATGATCTTAATCCCATACGGACGGACGACGTCAGCCAGCGGCCTCATGTACAGATTAAAAAGTGCAGGGCTTAGAGATGATTCCTGAGGGACTCCACATTTCAAAGGTCTGCTGGCAGAGACAGACTCGCCTTCAAACACACAGAAGGATCTGTCTTGAAGGAAGGACTGGAACCAAGACAAGGCTTTGTCTTCAATCCCAACCTGGGACATACGATATAGCAGAGTGTCATGGCTGACCGTATCGAAGGCCGCACTGAGATCAAGGAGGATCACTGCCACTGATCCTCCTTGATCCAAGATCTTTCTCGCTTCCTCAGTGACCATGAGGAGGGCGGTCTCGGTCCCATGCTTGGGTCTGAAGCCCGTCTGGGTCGGGTCCAGTAGTTGGTGATCTTCCAGAAAGGTAATTAGTTGTTTATTAATGTATTTTTCCAGAATCTTGCTGGTCCATGGGAGCAGGGATATGGGGCGATAGTTACTCAGATCATTGGGGTCCAGATTGGGCTTGAAATGAAATGAAATGAAATTAAATGAAATGAAAAAGAAACTTAATTAAGCGCACTGTGGCCAAGCGGCTTCCTGGCGCTGGGGGGTAAGGGGGAGAGGGGGAAGGAGGGGGAGGGAGGGGAGGGGGGGAGGGAAGGGAAAGGAAGGGAAAGAAAAAAACGGGTTCGACACTGCAAACAATGGGACTAGCCAGGGAAAGCCTGAAGAAAAAGAAAGGTTTTTAGTGCTTTTCGGAAAGCCGGGTAGGTGGGAATTGATCGGATAGAGAATGGAAGACTATTCCAATACTGGGGGGCCAGCACCGAGAAACGGGTGCCGCCAATGCGAGCTTTACGGAAGCGGGGGACTTGAAGAAGAAGTTGAGAGGACGAACAAAGAGTGCGAGAAGGGGTGTAGGGAGTGATCAAAGAAACAATAAACAAAGGGGCAGAGTAGGTGAAGGCCAGAAAAGCTAGGCAAGCTAATTTGAAGGAAGAACGAAAACGTACAGGGAGCCAGTGAAGGGACTTGAGGACAGGCGTGATGTGAGAGAATTTGGGAAGTTGAAAGATGAGCCGGGCGGCCTGGTTCTGTATGGCCTGAAGCCGGCGCATTTCGTAGCCGGGGATGCCAGAGTAGAGGGCATTCCCGTAATCGAGACGGGAGGTAATGAGGGCTGAGATGATGGATTTGAGGGCATCAGTGGAGAAGAATCGGGATATCTTACGAATGAGGCGGAGGGATAAGAAACAGGATGAGATGACAGCACTAACTTGCGAATGAATGGAAAGGTCACTGCTGACTTTGAGGCCTAAAGTACGGACAGTGGGAACTGGAGTAGGGGGAGTGCCAAGAGAGAGGGGCCAGTAAGAAGGGGACCAGGGATTAGAGGGACCACCAGTGAGGACAAGCTCCGTCTTGTCGGGGTTTAATTTAAGGTGGTTCGTGATCATCCAGTCCGAAATGAAAGTTAAAGTGGAGCTGAAAAAAGAAGAAGAATCAGGAGTGGAGAGATCGAAGATGAGCTGGAGGTCATCAGCGTAGTTATACACGGAGACCCCCAGCTCACGAAGAGAGAAGATAAGAGGAAAGATGTAGAGATTAAAAAGAAGAGGGGAAAGAGAGGAACCTTGGGGGACCCCACACACCAAGGGGCGGGGAGGGGCGGAAAAACCAGCAAACTGGACTGCCTGGGACCTACCCCGAAGGAAGGACTTCAGCCAGGATAGTGCTGACCCCCTGATGCCGGCTGCGCTGACACGGTCGAGAAGGATGGCATGATCAACCGTGTCAAACGCAGCCGACAGGTCGAGGAGCACCAGCGCCTGGGGGGAGTTGGAATCAGCCCCTCCCTTAAGTTCATCCAGGACAGCAGTGACAACCGTCTCAGTAGAGTGACCCGGGCGGAAACCCGCCTGGTGAGAGGCCAGAAGGCCATGCCTCTCGATGTAAGAGGAGAGGCAGGAGGTGACGTGGCTTTCCACAATCTTCCCCAGGTAGGGGAGGAGAGAAATAGGTCTAAAATTAGAGGGTGAAGAAGGGTCTAGACCGGGTTTTTTTATTATGGGGAGAACAGAAGCTATTTTGAAAGAGGAGGGAACAGATCCAAGGGCCAGGGATGAATTAAGAAGTGTGAGAGGGGGTCCGGGGGAGTGAGAAAAAAGGGTTTGAAGAATCCGGGCCGGCGCGACGTCTGCTGGCGATCCCGATTTGACCTTGGCCAGCAAAGCAGAGAATTGTGCAGTAGTAATAGGGGGAAAAAGATCTAACGAAGAGGGTGGGGGGGGGAGAGGCGGGAAATCCAGGGTTTGAGAAACTGCAGGAATGTTGGCTTTAATAGCAGAGATTTTATCAATGAAATGATTATTGAGGGAAAGACAGAATGAGAGGGAAGGGGCGACACTAGCGCTGGTACGGTCGGATGTGGCCAGTTGCTTCACAAGTGAAAAAATCTCTCGAGATTTGTTGGAAGAGCGAGCGACTTTTTCAGAGAAGTATTCCTTTTTTGTCAAGATGATGGCTTTTTTATAGTCATTAAGTAGTGCCTTGTACTTAACGCGAAGAAGAGGACAATAGTGATGCCTCCATTGACGTTCTGATCGTCTAAGATTGAGTTTTAGCTCTTTGAGTTCACTAGTGAACCACCGGTGGGCCTCATGGGGCCGACCAGATTTGATGTTTTTCAAAGGGGCGACGAGATCACAGGAGGCTTCTTCACTAGGGCTCTAACCATGGCCTGCTTCCAGGCAGTCGGGACCACGCCAGATGAAATGGAGACGTTTAAGATGTCCTTAATTATGGGCAGAGTGATTTGAGATGCTGCCATTATTATGTCTGGTGGTGCTGGGTCATTGGGGGAACCAGATTTTACACTCCGGGCTAAGGGCTCAAGAGTAGCCAGCTCTAGTGGAGGGAAGTGTGTTAGTGCGGGTGAGTGATGAATGGAAGTCATGAGGGGACAAGTAGGAGCCGAGGGGGTGAGGTTGTTCGGGGGAAAGGCAGAGTAGATGGTATTTATTTTCTGGTGGAAGAATTCGGCGACATCATTACAATGGGTGATGGATTTATCTGCCTGATCACAGGGGGACTGTTTGGTCAGTTTTTTAATGATTCGGAAAATTTCCTTAGGTTTAGATTTAGCTAGGGAGATTTTCTCCGAAAAGTAAGCGGCTTGGGCCGTTTTTATCAATATTTTGTATTCTCTGATGGCTTTGCGATAGAGATTTTTTTTATCTGAGGAGTAGTCAGCTCGCCAGCTTCTTTCAGATTGTCTGCAGTGGCGTTTCTTGTCTCTAAGATCTTCAGTATACCATGGGGCAGTTTTTTGAACTCGTTTTAGTGTGATTTTTTTTTTGGGAAGAGCCGCGTCTAAAGACTGAGTGATCCAATTGGAATAAGCCAGATTTGCTAGGTTAGGGTTGTCTTTGATCAGAGGGGAATTCTCGGCAAGTATATTAGTCCATTTATCAATTGCGAGGTGGGACCAAGCTCTTGTGAGTCTCGTAATCGGTGTCGATTCAGAGGGTTTCGGTGCAGACCAGCTGATAGGGATCAAAAAATGGTCGGTCCAAGGCAGATGGATGGGTGGTCCTGTTATAAGGCCGAAACAGTTGCTAAAAACCGGGTCCAACAAATGGCCCTTGACATGGGTAGGAGAGGTAACTCTTTGGGTCAATTGTAAAGCTGCCAGGTCTTCTGTTAATTAGGTCTTCTGTTAAATTGGATCTGATTGATGTTTGGTAAAGCATGCCAAAGGAAATTTGATTAATCACAGGAAATTAAGTTGTGATACTCCAGATAAGAGAGAGTTTTTCTATGTAGCTCTTCTGCAACTCTTCAAACCTTGATGGACTGAAATGGAATTACTTGGAGATTTTGACTGCTATGAAGATTCTTTCAATGCATGTAAAGATAGCATTGAATGTACAATTTTTCCAAATTATCTCCAAATGTTCAATGAAGAGATTAACCAAGAAAAAACTATTGCAGCTGAAATTGCTAGAGCTAGTTCACAAGCAAGTCAGAGTTCTGCTCCACCAAGTCAAGATCCACTAGGAGAAGCCATACTTGAAAATGAAGCGACAATAGCAATGAGTGAAGTGGAAACTGTGATGCAGCAAGCTCAAAAGGACAATATTGATTTGGAAAATTTGGAGGAACGTCTGGATACTGAACAGAAAGAAACATATCACCAAGTTACACAACAGATGCAACATGGATTACTGCATGAAAAGAATGATTGCCAATGTACATAATTTAGACCTATCCTTATGTACATCAGTGGACAAGCTGGAATGGGGAAAAGTTTCTTGATTACATTTTGTCAAGTTATCTACAGAAAGCAACGGATTCACATTTGTCTTGTGTTGTAACTGCTCCAACTGGGTTAGCAGCACACAACATTAAAGGGATTACATTACATTCTCTACTTATGTTACCAGTAGAACATGAAAATAAGTTGGAATACCACAAGCTATCTTGAGAAGTTTCAAGAGTACTGAAGAAAATGAAACTTCTGGTAATTGATGAAGTAAGCATGGTCTCAAACTTAATGCTTGCATTTGTACATTTGCGGATGCAGCAGATTTTAAAACCAAATTATGATGTTTTATTTGAAGGAAAACATGTAATTGTATTTGGTGATCTACTACAACTCACACCTGTGAAAGGCCAACCAGTTTTTAAAACCCTTCTTCATAAAGACACTAAAAACTCTTTGGGAAGTATTGGAAACGTGAACATTTGGAGTTATTTTGAATATAAGGAACTTATCAAGAACATGCAACAAGCAAATGATGAAAATTATGGAAATATTCTTCAAAATAATAGAATTGGTGTCTTAACAAAGGATGAAAAAAATGCTTTAGAAAGCCGACTACTAAGAAACTTGTTTCCAAAAGAAAATGTTGCAGCTGAAACAATCTGCCGAAGAATTGCAGAAAAGAAATCGATACACTGAAACACTGCTCTACATTCAATGAAGAACTGTTGAAACTGGAGAATGGACCCATAATGAAAATGGTAGCTATTGATAAAATAGAACATGAAGGACAAACTATTCTTTTGTCAGAGAAATTGCAGTTAAAATTAGACTCTTTGGAAAAATCAATATCTAAGACTGCTGGTTTGGAAAATACCTTATATGTATCTCTAAACTGCCGGGTAATATTAGAGCATAATTTAGATGTTGAGAATGGAATAGCAAATGGAGCAATGGGAAAGGTTGTTGACTTTGTTAGTTATGCAAATACAGATGGGATTGAATTTTTGAAGATTAAATTTGATCAGATTAAAGAGGTGAAAAAGATTGGACGCTGTTCTGTTCGTTTCTTGTTTCTAAAAGATTTGTCTGTTCATAGAAAAAAGTATCTTCTTTGCCTAGCTTATGCAGTGACTATTCATAAATCTCAAGGCTTAAGTGTAGACAGTGCTTTGGTACATTTTGGACGTTCTGTGTTTAAGGAGGGTATGGCATATGTTGCATTGTCTCAAGTAAGAACGTTATCCGGATTGTTTTCGATTAAAGAAACGGTTAGTGCGGATATAAATTGTGTAAAAGAGTACAATAGGTTAAGAAGACTCTATGCTCCTAGTTTAATTGAATATCCTATTTATGAAAAACGTTTGATACGTTCAAAATGAAAATATGAATGAATGAATGAAATGAATGAAATTAGTTTTATAGAGCGCACATAGCTGCTCTGAGGCGTCCAAGCGCTAAGATTACCACTGAGGCGAAGATTGCTTGAGAGAAGGATATCTACCCAACTATTGATTAATGAACAGGAGCGTTTACAGCTGTTTGTGGAATGAGATGAGATCGGGGTTGGACCTTAGATGCTGGGGAAGAGCATTCCACAACTTGGCCACATTATAGGAAAAAGAGCGGCCTCCCGATCTTGATTTCTTTATTTTAGGAACAATAGCCAAGTTGGCATTGGTTGAGCGCAGCTGTCTGGCAGGATGATAGGGTGTAATGAGAGGTAGATTGATTACTGGGCCTAAAGACCAAAAGGCCTGATGTGCAATACAGAGGGATTTAAAGTTGACTCTTTCCCTAACGGGGAGCCAGTGCAGTCTCCTTAGGCCGGACTTTACTGATGATCTGCGGGGGATTTGTAAAAGAGTCCGTGCGGCGCAATTTTGTATCAACTGCAATTTGCGCAGAGTATAGTCAGGGGCTCCCAGGTATAAAGCATTCCCGAAATCCAACCGTGATTGGATCAGGCCCAGAACCACGGTCTTTCTTGCTTCGAAGGGGAGTAGGGGGAGGATCTTTCTGATGACTCTGAGGATGCCGAAAAAGATGGCAGATAATCTTATTGCCTGCTGGTCAAATGACAGGGACGTATCCAGCCAGATACCAAGGCTCTTAATGATATCTTTGGGTGCCGGGGCAGGTCCTAAGCAGGGTGGCCAAAGAGTATCGATAGAAGATGGTGCGAGTCGACCCAAGAGCATGAGCTCAGTCTTGTCTCCGTTGAGTTTGAGACAAGACTTGGTCATCCAGCTCTTAACCATCTCCAGACAGCCTGCAAGATCTATGCCCGCTAAGGAGCCCCCTTCCTGCGCCAGAGAGACCACCAGCTGAGTATCGTCCGCGTAGGTAATGATCTTAATGCCATACGGACGGATGATCTCAGCCAGTGGCCTCATGTAGACGTTAAAAACCGTCGGGCTCAACGAGGATCCCTGCGGGACTCCACATCCCAGAGGCTTACTGGTGGAGGTGACATTGCCCTCATATACCTGGAAGGATCTATCATTCAGGTAGGACCTGAACCACTCCAGGGCTTTGTCAGATATTCCGGTATCCAGGAGACGCTGCAAGAGAATATCGTGGTTAACGGTATCAAATGCAGCGCTCAGATCGAGGAGGATGACTGCCACCGATCCTCCCTGATCTAAGATCCTCCTGGACTCCTCTGTGACAGCCAGTAATGCAGTCTCGGTCCCATGCTTGGGCCGGAAACCTGTCTGGGAGGCATCGAGCAGCTGGTTTTGTTCAAGAAAAGTTGTTAATAGACCATTTATTTATTTCTCCAAGATTTTAGCTGCCCAGGGCAGCAGGGAGATTGGGCGAAAGTTGTTAGGATTCTTGGTGTCCAAGTTGGGTTTTTTAACAAGGGCCCTCACCATGGCCTGTTTCCAAGCCACTGGGACTGTGCTGGTGGAGATCGAGGTGTTAAGTACTACTAGCAGTGTAGGAAGGATGGTCTGTATAGCAGAGACTAAAATATGTGGAGGTGCTGGGTCCCTAGGGGAGCCTGATTTCACCTTACGCATGAGGGAGGTGAGTTGGTCCGCATCCATCTGGGGAAATTCCACCAACACTGGGGGGCAGTTGAATTTGTTTTCTTGTGGGGGACATAAAGGTGTCTCCTTCGATCTAGTCTGCTCTGAGGATGGAAAGGAGGTGTAGATGAGATTGATTTTTTGGAAGAAGAAATCAGCCAGCTCTTCACAACGGAGCCGAGGATTTTCGTCAATAAGTGGAGGCGTTGAGAGGTAATGAGACTTTTAACAATTTTGTAAATCTCCTTGGAACTGGAGCTGGCCTCTGCAATTTTATGTGAATAATACAGGGATTGCGCGCCCTTTATGTCTTTTTTATATGCTCTAATGGCCTATCTTTAAATAATTTTGTCTGATCCGGCATATCCTAGTTGCCATTTACGCTCTAATCTCTTGCAGTAGCACTTTTTCTCCCATAGCTCATTCGAGTACCAGGGAGCGGACATCCTAGATCTTTTTAAGACAGTTTTCTTCATGGGGAGCGTGGCATTTAGAGAGTTTGTTATCCATTCATTAAACATTTCATTGGCCAGTGATGGAGTCTGACCAACTGAGGGAATTGAGTTTTGTAACTCATGAGTCCACTGAACCAACGGGATTTTAGACTAATTGCGTGTTTCTCGTACTGTCGGTGTAAGGGACGAGAGCTTGTCAGTTTTCCATACTAACGGAATTAATGCATGGTCTGTCCAGGGGAGTGCTATAGGGGGGCATGCCTTCAAATTAGGGCAGTTGCTAAACACCGGATCCAACAAATGACCTTTGGTGTGCGTGGGGAATGAAACCAGCTGGGGCAGCTGTAGAGCAGAAAAATCTCCAATTAATTTATTGGCGATAGAGTCATTAGATTAATCGAAATGGATGTTAAGATCGCCTAATAACGTAAAATTGGAGGGCGAAAAAGCAAGGTCAGCGACCAGCGGTGGCAGAGACTAGTGAAACTGTTTGGCTGGGCCCGGTGGGCGATATACAAGTGCTCCTGAGAGACTTGTATTGGGGGAGAATTCCAGGGAGAAAGATAGGCTTTCGCAGTCCGTGAAGGGGTTAGGGGTACAGCGACAAGTGAAACAGTCTCTAAAAATGATTGCTAAGCCACCCCCCCTTCCATTTACGCGGTCCTGTCTCACAATTTGGTAACCCTGCCCCAAGATTTGAACCAACTCAGGGTCAGATTGCGGAGTCAGCCATGTCTCGGTGAGCAAAAGTGCGTCAGGTTTTCTCTCATCAAGTAGCAATGATAGTTCTGTGCAGTGCCTTGGCAATGACCTTCAGTTTAAGAGGAACATTCTAAATAGTTGTTGTTTGTGTGTGTAGAGCTTTGGAAGGAGATGTATATTACAGTGCCTGCACTGAGTGGGTAGGTCCAGGGGGGGGTACTTATGTACGCAGGACAAATTTACCTGTGAATTGATATCTCGTAACTCTGTGGATGTACATCTCCTGATATTTTTAATGGGAGAGATAGGGGTTGTGGCCCCTGGTCCCGGCCCGTCGCGGACGGGCGCAGACGGGCTCGCCTTAGGCGCGCCTTTGGCGCGCAAACGGTGTGCCCGCTGCGCTTGTCCGCTGCGCTTCCTGAAGTTACACATTTTTATATGTGCAGGAGGACGACCAGGGGGGGTGTGGCCTCAAAAAGGGGTGTGGCCAGCGGTCTCGCCGGTGATGGCGGCGGGGTGTTTGTTTCTGCACAGAGTCCCGTGTCAGCGCTAGATCCGCTGCACGTTGAAAGGCAGGAGCGTGTAACCCCGAGTGAAGCAAGGTGATGAATCAGGTAGGTTTACAGATAAAATACATAAATTTAAAATTAGTCACAAGCTTAGCCTACTCCCGGCTTTCTGCCACAGGAGGAATGGTGTCTAACGGCGCTCGCAATCGGCGTCGTTAAGCAGAGTGGGCGGGGCCTCAAAAAGGGGCGTGGCCAGTGGTCTCGCCGGTGATGGCGGCGGGGTGTTTGTTTCTGCACAGAGTCCCGTGTCAGTGCTAGATCCGCTACACGTTGAAAGGCAGGAGCGTGTAACCCCGAGTGAAGCAAGGTGATGAATCAGGTAGGTTTACAGATAAAATACATAAATTTAAAATTAGTCACAAGCTTAGCCTACTCCCAGCTTTCCGCCTCAGGAGGAATGGTGTCTAACGGCGCTCGCAATCGGCGTCGTTAAGTAGAGTGGGCGGGGCGGGGCCTCAAAAAGGGGCGTGGCCAGCAGTCTCGCCGGTGATGGCGGCGGGGTGTTTGTTTCTGCACAGAGTCCCGTGTCAGCGCTAGATCCGCTGCACGTTGAAAGGCAGGAGCGTGTAACCCCGAGTGAAGCAAGGTGATGAATCAGGTAGGTTTACAGATAAAATACATACATTTAAAATTAGTCACAAGCTTAGCCTACTCCCGGCTTTCCGCCTCAGCAGGAATGGTGTATATGATAAAGATTTTACTGAGGTTGCAAAGAAAAGAAGAATTGAAAAAAATGATGAGTCTGGAAAGAAAATAGAAGAGAACACCGTTGCTAATATCCTATATCAGTTTGAAAATAGTTCAGGTATTACTGCTATGCTAATGTAATCGTCAACGTTGTGTTTTTTTTTTAGAAAATCTACATCATGCAATTATGGAAAATCGAGAAAAAAGATTTTGTTCTTTGTTACATTATATTTTTGAGAAGTTGAAAACTGATAAAACGAAAGTCCATACTGCTTCTGATGTGCGGAATCTTTTGGATATATGTTCTGGATCTTCACAATTTACACAGAATGTACAGCAAGATGCTCAGGAATTTCTTATGTTTTTGCTTGCAGTATTAGAAGATGAAGTCATACAAATTGAAAAATCTGTTTGGACTACAGATGGGATCATAGATATGACAGCTGTTCATTTTCATCTACTACTAAAATAGACACTGAACAATTCATATATTTGAGAATGTCAGGTTTGAAAACAGTGTCTTTCAATGATTTAGTGAAATTAGCTAATCAACATATGGAATGTACTCAGTGCAAATCAGAAATGATGTCACATTAATTATACAAAGATGTGGACAATATATTATTTTAATGCTGCAACGTTGTAGAGCAGATGGAACAAAAGTGGAAACCAAAATTAACAATGTTGTGGCAGGTCAAGTTTCAATTTCAGGAAAACTTTTAAAAAAGTGGCTATTGTTTTCCACAATGGAACTACTTCAACATCTGGACACTACACTGTATATTTAAAATGCAGTAAAGGATGGACACTATGTAAAGATGCACATTTATAGTGTACATATCGGTTGCCTAATGAATTACCAAATTCATATTTAATATTTTTTATGCAAAAATTCTGAGAAGATTTAATTTCACAAACATCATTCGGCCTATTGGGAAGGTGTTAATACGAATTCAGAAGTTTATTTTGGATATCCTCAATGCAAATGTTTTCAGAAACATCATTTGGCCGTTGGAAAGAAGTTCAGAATTACGGTTTAAATCATTGATTCTGTTTTTTTCATATTGCATTTTAAAAAATATGTTCGAAAGAAGGTGCTCACATATGTAATCTCTGTGTTATATACAATGTTTTTAAGGAAGTTCATTTGTGAAAATGGAAATAGATGATTGAGTTTGTAGTAGATATTTTCAAGATAGATGTGGTCTTTTATAACAATCTTATTGATTGTCATTTTTTGCCCGGTGTCACCTGATGATCAAAATTGAAATCACTGTGTATGGTGAAATTCAATAGATTCTGAAGAAAGCAAAAAAAGGCAAATTGAATATGTGATGTAATTGTATACTTATGTTGTTTTGTAAAAAGTTTAAAATTATGTGTAATAACAGAATTTTTTTCTTCTCTTTTACAGACCTTATTACTAATGTTTAAAATATTTTAAATTTGCATTAAAAAATAAGTGATTATATATTACTATTAATTTGATATCTATTTGGAAGCAGGTAAGATTAATTCATCCAGGTACTACCCTTGCAGTCTATCAAAGACACTGCCACTCCCCATGCCCATCTCCAGTCACCCAGCCAGTAATATATACTATTGCAATCTGTCCACTAATACCCATGCACTTATAAATACACCATGCACTCTCTTTACAGCACTATAATCATCTAGTTACTAGTCACGTACTTATGGAATGGCCTAATTATACATATAAGTACGGTTACAATATTCTGTACACTATCCATACAGACCTCTAACTACCTATATACTATTAAGACACTCCTCTAAATATGCAGTTATTACCCATGCAGTGTAGAAATCCTCCTGTGAGTCTGATGCACTTCTCCAATCACCCATCCAGGCAATACGTAAGCACTTATAAATTCCCAATGCACTCTGTTTGCAGCACTGTAATTATTCCAGTTAAAAGTCATGTACTTATGGAATGGAGTAACTACTTACACAAGTATTTGCTATTATTATTAATAGTAGCTTTCAGGGAGGATATAGTTAGAAATTAGCCTTTAGAAAACCTTTGAAATTCACTGAAAAACCATAGGTTTCAGGGATGGTATAGTTACAAATTAGCACTTAAAAACCTTTGAAATTCACTGACAAAACCATAGGTTTCAGGGAAGTTATAGTTACAAATTAGCATTTAAAAAACCTTTGAAATTCACTGACAAAAGCATAGGTTTCAGGGACATTATAGTTAGTAGAACATTTCACTCATACAAAACCATAGAAATTCAGCTGTTATAGTTAGTTGACCTAACTATAACTCGCGCCCCCACAATGCACTGCTGATGACGTCACGTATTACATCATTCTTGACATGGTCAGTGACATCACTGATGACATCACTGATGGCATCTCATATGACATCACTGATGACATCATCCACGTGACAATCTGATGCACCTCCTCAAACCCTAACATAACCTTTGGTACACCCCCTGTAAAATACAGAGTACCATTTTCAAAACCATCGAGACACCAATACCAGTTACTAGAAAGGCACTCACTAAATCCTAGGCCTAAAGACACATGCACTCATTCCCCCATACAACCATTCATACATGTAGTCACTGATCAATACAACACTATCATATGCACTCATACACCTGTACAGACACTCAAACACCACCACTCATCCTAGTCAGTCATGCACTCATCATACTCAGTCACGCAAAGAATCAACCATAGTTCCATTTACTCACCTACACAGTTATACACACACCACCTCATGTATTCATACAGATACTAACGCATACTTACTCTCTTATATAATCACTAATACAAGTATACACTCATCCATACAGTCAATCCCACAATTACTGACTATCACATATAGTCATTTATATACTCCAACTCGCACATATACTGCCTTTTACTTTTGTACTTACTTGGACATCTACCATTGAGACATCCATTCACTCACCAACACATCCATACACACACTCACCCATACAACTGTTACAACATGCACTCTTAAAGTCATACACCCAGTCAATCAACCACTCACACATCTATGCACGGAGTCACACACCCTCCACCCAACCACACACACACTCCGTCTCCCATGCAATTACGCAGGCAACTAATCAATAATCCATTTTGACACCTGTGGAGCTACTGACCAACTAATGCAGCAGGTTATACAACAGAAAGACTGATACAGACATTCACACAGTTTAGTCACTAACCCATGTACTCAGTAAGACATATTTAATCACTCACTAAACCAGTGAGTCACACACCTACTAAATCCTCCATTTACTTATTGCGAGGGACAGAAAAAAGGTCAGGTCTGACATTGATGCTTCTTCACCTTGAACAACAAAAACGTATACCCTCCATCACCAAATGCAGTGCTCAGCAGGAACTAATCAGCAGCCCCTGTGAAAGTCTTTATGGAATTTCTAAAAGTAGTCCGGTTTCCATCCTCCTTAATTCAATGTCTAGGTCTATATCCTGCAGCCACAGGAATGCAGGCAACACACTTCCACTGTCCCCAACCTCATCTTGTGCATGCTAAACCAGGGACATTCGAAATGAATCCCACTTTAATATTATGAGTCACACTTTAAGGGTGAACTTCAAAAGGCATCTGCTCCAGCACAGGCATAATCTCCTTTTCAATGCTTGCATTATGTACCAGGTATATTCTCTCACATTATTATGATCATGATTTACTGCTTCCTTCAAACACAGCCAGAGATCTTAATATTTCCATATATATGACTCCAGCCATTACTTTACACTTCCAACCCTTAAGCTGATCAGCTGTTTCTACTGACACAGTGGTCTGGCAGTAGCTTTGCTGTGGATAGGCCGTTCGCCTGAGTCTGATGCCTTTTAAAAGGTACTTAAAATAGCACTATCTTGTGCAAACTTTGTTGTTTCTTTCTACAGTTTTGCTTCCTCAGGTTGAATGCTATCTCTCAAAACCTCCACTATATTCTTATAACTCTGAATATAAGTGCTTGTGCTGTGCTTGTGAAATCTCTTGTAAATAAAATGAATCTCAAAATGGGCTTAGAGCATGCCCATTACTTACCTTTATTTACCACTGGTTGGCTCCCATGTCACTCTTGTTTCCTTGCTTTCTATTAGTCAGCACTCTTCCTGGACTCCAGCTTCCTCATCCTGGGCTTGGAGTGCTTGGAGTCTCCACCCATGCCGTGGAGCTTGGACCAAGTACTGCTTCCTGTGGCAAGTGTACTTCCACTGGCCGCATTCTTCCCAAGGTACTTTTTTTAAAAACTTTTACACGTGTACTTTCTAAGAGTGCATGTGTCTGCAGTCTGTCCTCCCAACCCCGCTGCCTGTGCTTTTCCTGACTCCCTCCCTCTACCAATGGTCTTGCCCAAGCCTCCCTTACCCACATCCATGTGTACAGATTGCCTGTCCTGCTCTACTCCTCCTCTCACTATACATCATCCTCCATGCTTCCTCTAGCCATCCCATCTGCCAAAAACAAGAGAATGGGAACTTGCACCATACGGTATAACAGTGGATGCTGTAGAGATCATGCCTACAGCTGAAATACTGCTTCTTGCATTTTGTTTTTTAGGCATGGGAAGATTAAGTGATTTGCCCATAATCAGTGGATGTTGAGCCTACAACGAGGTGGAAGAATGAAGACATGAAAACATGCATTGTTAGCACTTAACGTGAAAGCTCACTCTAATCTCCAAAGACCCTTGAATACCCACCCCCTTCTGCTTGATCATGTTAAGTGCATACAATAAATGTGTTCATGTCTTTATTGGGCTAACAAAAACGTGATCATAAAAAGCCCAAACTTACAAGGCCCCACAGACCCAAAGCCTTTTCATATGCCAGAAAGCTTGAACTACCCTCTGTAGTTATGGTGTGTGGTACTGCAGAAGCACATCTGCCGTTTTTAGGGGCTGTGATGTGGTGTGTTCTAAAGTGGCTTGTGTCCGTTGAGATTCATGAGTTGTGGGTGATCCGTGTCCATGTGATCTGTGATCTGTGTTACCTGTAAACCTTTATTGCTATATCTGGAATGTGCGTTATCTGTGTTGTGTGTATTGTGTGCACCACGTTAATATTTGTGATATGTGGTCTGTGTTGTGTTAATGTTTGTGATATGTAGTCTGTGTTGTGTTGTGTGTGCACAGTGTGGATTTTCACCCACCTCCCACCCTTCTCCCGGTCTCTGATGTGTTCCTCCCCTCCACAAACACCCCTAAGCTTTTCTTTTTTTGCATGTTGCACAGCATCGCAGGATGCTGTGCAACGTGGCTTAAAGGTAATAAAAGAACTATGATGCAGTCGACGCCGGCCGTATCATATCGCTATTTTTTATTTTATGTAAAGTAAACATTGACAAAGCCAATAGATTTGCCAAAGGTGAAACGTATTGCCGTTGCCAATGCTTGTTTTTTTATATAGACCCTCTTGTTACTTTCCATCCTCTGCAAGCCTCCTTTCTCTGAGTACATGCTATCCTATGCCACGTGCTTGCCTTAATATCTATTGTTGTATTTCTGTAAATTGTTCACACTCCATTTCAAAGATCACAACCTATGCCTTCCTTGAATGCATACCCTAGCAATCTAGCAATACTTCCATGGACGTCCATTCACCAAAATGCCTGGAGTGGGGAAGTGAAAGAATGATGATGGATTCAACCCAGATCTGTGACTGGGGGTGAGTGTCTGAAAAGTTGCAGCGCTCAGTCCATCATCTACTTGTGTTTGCTTTTGAGTAGCGGAAGTGACATCACACACCATTCGACCTTTACTTTGACTCACAAATGCATGCTTACACATACTAACACATTCACATACTCTTGCGCACATAAACACATTCTCACCCACAGGCATACATACAACATACATTTAACAACATTTTTTATTTACCTTAGCTTCCAGTCAAGGTCGTATTCCAGCTAATGTACTCCATTTTTTATTACACTAATTGTGAATAATATTATTCGCAATTTGTATAATAACAATATTGACAGAAACCAGGCAAGTGGGGCTCCAACCAGTGCCTATTAGGTAGAGCTGCCCCTGTGTTCCAGCCACAGATTTTGCCACCTCTGAGGCCAGGGGTCGCAAAAGTAGTACCAGGGGTAGCAAGGGGAAAGCTGGGGGTCGCAGCTGCCACCACTGGCGACCCCTAAATGACATCCATGAATACCTCATCTACTCTGGCTCCTTTGTTAATCCCACCAAACATCTGCATTAGCTCATATTTCTCTCCATTCATGATCACACCTAACTCCTTAAATGTGCCACAATCAAATTTGAGTAAGTTCATGGTACAGTTTCCTTGCAAGCACAAGAGTAATCCCAGTAACTAACAATAACCACTGGATTAACAACTAACTGGGGGTTTGGAAGCAGCGTTCTGCCTGATGCAAAGCACTTGAAATTCTCACCGGGGGAAAAAGAGCTATATAAATCCAATTACAATCTAATACAATGCAAACCACGGTGCATGTGTCTTTGTCAGTGCTCACTGAGGCCAGAGACTTCCCATGCAATACAGGCACAATTAGAACCACATATTTGCCAAGTGCATTGCCTCAGGGGGCCAGATTCGGAGAAGCAAAAACCGGAACAGGTTTAGACATAAAAGTATGATGAAAGCCTGGCCTGTCCTGTTTATTTGCATAGCCCTGTAAACGTGTGTTTGTGTGTGTGTATATATATATTTATATAAAATTTGCTTGACCTTCGTACCAAAAACCGTGTGTGACGTACTGAAAATAAAGAAAAGTTTCAGGATAGTCTCTGAATACCCTGACTGTCTGGGGAAATCCGGGACGTCTGCTCACCCTACCTATAAAATATAAGCCAACATTTTAGACGAGAAAAGTGAGAGATTAAAAAAAAAATATCAGTAAAATATATTTCTCCTATTGAAGCAGAGGCAATTTCAGACAGGAAACAGTCAAAATAAAGCCATTTTTGGCTTAAAAAATCGGGAGTCTATTGGCATGTATTCATGTTTCCGCAAAGTGGTTCCCATGTACAGCACTCCAATAGCTTTAGGTCGAGTTGGCGTTTGATAAAAACTGCAACAACAAAACACGTGGCACATTGTGCCACCTCATAGTCTCACTCCCCAAATTACGTGTGAAATGGCTCAATTGGAACTCGCTATTCTGGTATCTGCCCTCCATTGGCTGCTGCTCTATGGCACAAGCATGTAACGCATGTCACTCAGGTCAGGTCTCCTCTTCTGCTCTCCTGCCTCCGGCAGGAACAGGAAGCAGGCAGCCAGGCTTCCAGTCTCACACCTCATCCAATCACAACGCTCAGTGGCGTCACTAGAGGGTGGGGCGGTGCGGACCGCACCGGGTGACACCATCACATGGGGTGACACCAAAATGCAAAATAATGGGACCCACGCCATGCCCGCGGATCAGCCTGCACGGGGGAGCCCCGCGTCCGGAGCCCAGGCAGGGACACCACAGCATGGCATCCATAGGGGACTTCGACCCGGTGACCACCAGCATGCCGGTCACCAAGATCGAGAACACCGTGTCCTGCAGGCAAGACCCCCGTGCAGCTCACCCTCAAACACACCCCCTGACTCCCCCATGAAGCGGGCCCCTCACATGCACACACCCCCATCACTCCCCCCCAGAGATATAAACTGCCCAGCACCCTCCCACATGGCCCCCGGCCGTCATCTGCTCGTCTCAGCGATGTTTACTTTCGTCATCAGAGCTGCGTCCTTCCCTCAAATTTGTGGCCGGGAGGCTGCCGCACGCACCTGTTGGCAGGGGCCACAGGGCGGCGGGCAGAGGGCTTCTCCCAGCCGGCACAGGCCCACTTCCCTTGAAGCAGGGACATCATCCTTCCTGCCTGCCTGCCTCCCTCTCCCCTCCTCCCCATAACCTGGAACGGAAAACTCCAGGCTCTGGGCCTAGCAACCAGACAGCAGGCCGCAGACAACACCACCCCCCTGAACAGGGCTACACGCGCCCCTCCCTAGTGCCACACACCCGCCACCCTCTTCACCACTGAGGGAGATATTCCTGGCCTTCCTTCCAGAGGAAGGTTACAGGGAAGGCAGAAACAAATGCATATAATAAGGGCAGCAGAATCGGTGTGCGTCTGCCCGCATGGGGGAGCCCCGCGCCCGGATCGTAGGCAGGGACAGCATGGCATCCATAGGGGACTGCGACCCGGGGACCACCAGCATGCCGGCCACCAAGGGCAAGATCACTGTGTCCTGCAGGTAAGACCCCTGTGCAGCTGACCGTCACACGCACCCCCTGACTCCCCCGTGCAGTGAACCACTCACACGCATGCACCCCCAGGGTGATAAAACATTAGAGCAGGCTGGCAGTGCAGTAGGAAGGAGACATTGTGAGAGAAGAGTTTGCGGTGTTTGGGTGAGTGCAGTGGGGTCTGCTGGTCAACAGTTACAAGAATGACAGTGCCCTGGGGTGTGGTGTGCCTAGAAGGCAGTATAAGTCATTGGGAGTTGTGCAATACATAAGCAGAAAAGTTATTCAAGAGCGCTGGGCAGGTAGTAGTAGTAGTAGTTAGTTAAAGTATGCATTATTACACCACGGCTGTGCAGTACGGAGAGTGCGGGTAAGGTTACTTACAGTACAAGTGTAGAGTTTGCTGGAGGGTGTACAGTGGCGTCACTAGCAGGGTGCGGGGGTGCGGACCGCACGGGTGACACCATGTGTTACCGCACTGGGTGACACCAACCCTAGTGACGCCGCTGACAACGCTACAAGCAGTGTTGTGATTAGTCGGGACACCGCCCAGCCATGGGCTAATAGCCCGGCCTTGTTCTTCATGTCAGCTGCATTGCAGCCTGCATGGAGAAGGGCAGAGGACCATTATGTGATATATCAAGGACCCCCTGGTAAGGATAAAGTTCCTGGGTCAGGGAAATTAGTTTAATGCGAAGGTATCAACCCAGGCCAAATTACAAGACAAACACTGGCTATTTAAAGACAAAAATTATGCAAAAAATTATGAACTATAACACAGAAAAATATACTGTTGTAAAAAGTTTTTTTTTAATTATATTGATAAAAATAGCTTAAACACATACATCATGTATACAAGATAAATTGATACAATAAAAAGATTTTTGTTAATGATAAAAATGAAACATTTGTTTTAAAAAAGGCTCGAGGGAGTTCTATATGTTATTAGCGTGGCTTTAGTCTGTCGACGTGTTTCGACACGTCGTAGTGTCTTCCTCAGGACAATATTTTTTGCAGACAAATTTTCTAAAAAGAACAAAACATCTTTAGCTTTTCTCAACATATCGTACATTGTGTTATAGTGCATTATTCTGTTATATTTTATCTAAAAAATGAACGTTTTCTTTAATTTCAGGTATTCTTTTTTTAGCCAGGTACAAAAGTCTGATCAATGATTTTTCCACTGAAGAAAGCCAAAAGAGCGGTACTGACAGGAGTCTAAGAACACAATCCCTATAGTTAAGCTTGGCATCAGAAAGCGATTATACATATATCTAGAATTTTTCAATACATCTGATAAAGGCAGTGTAACGGGGTGTACAGGAGATCGCCTGAGGGTGGCTCGTCCCCACCGCCTACCAGTCCCATAATGCATCAGGGAGATCGGGAGTCTGTGGCGGTACACCGCAATGCTCGTTTACCACAACCCCCTCTCTCTCTTCCCTCCCCACAGGACATTGAGGCGGGGGTTACAGATACCTCGGAGGAGGATAAATGGCCCTTTAAATCGTGGAAGGAGGCGGAGTGGGAGGAGCCGGCATACTACGCGTTTCCGTCAAAAGGAGTTGGCCTGGAAACCCAGGTGTGCTTGTTCACCCGGAGGTCGGAAGAGAAGAGCGTTTGGAGTGCGGAGGTTCAGGAGAAGACGGAGTCGAGAGGAGACGAGATCGAGAGGAGAAGAACATCGGAGGAAGGAGCTGAGAATACCGGAGGTGAAAGAGAGCGGCGAGGAACATCAGAGGCCGGGGGAGAAGAGGAGAAGAGGCACCTGCAGGGAGCAAAGTCGGCGTCTGCCAAGGACGGAGAGAAGCCAGGAGGCCACCGTTCCCGCGAGCCGCCCAGCCACTCACCCAGGGGAGGTGCGTGGCTAACCCAGGTGCGTGACCGATTGCGGGGCTGGGTAGATGGTAGAGGTACTCTAGGTACCAAACCACGGGAAGCCTAACATCCCGGTTCCCTTTTCCCTGTGCACTTGACCCTACCCCCACTTTAGTACACACTTGTACCATAGAGCACCGGTGAATCCTCTCACTCCCTTCCCTTGTGAAAGTTACATTGAACGGAGATCTCACGGCCCCTTTGTTTCTCTTTGCCTTTTCGGGGGAGCCACACGTCCCGCCGCGACGGACTCTGAGGAAGAAGAACCGGCCCCTCAGAGTCCCGAAGGATTCCGCAAGAAGGAGAAGGCCCGCCACCGTAGACGCAGTAGAAGCAGGTCCCCGCGGCGACCCCATCACAGGAGAGCAAACTGTACTGATCAATTGCTTGCATCAATAAAACCCTCTTTAACACCAGCCCGCTTGTTGCCCCTAACTGCCCCCTTACCGGCGCCCCATGCAACAGGCAGTTAAACACATGTTTAGTTAGTAAATAACGTGTAGATGCAGATAGTAACATTTTAAGGCTTTCCATCATAATCAGGCTTTCTATCATGTTCAAATGCAAATAGTCATATCTTTGGATTTTTACATCGTACTTAAAAAAGAGAGAGAGAAAAGTGATAGAAGAAGTTAAGTTGTTAGAGGTATAAAACCATATTTCTATTTCTTGTAACTGGTGTATCTCCTAAGGATGGTCTGCTTACGAGTTTACATATTCCCTAATATCTATTGTAAAATCATTCTACATTTATTAATTTGTAAAATATTATTAATAGAAACGACCTATTTTGTATCTGCTTCCAGTAGACACTTTTTCCGTTCAGTATAAATTTAAAAAGTAACTCACCATTATATATAGGATGAACTCAAAATCACTCAGATAGCTGTAATTTCTGCAATATCAGGTTAAAAAACAGTCGATATTCATCAAGCCTGAAAGGTCATAGTGAAAAAACAATTGGATATTATTTGTTTACTCATGATTGTTCTTTTTTTCCAATCGCTTGTTAATACATATTAGTCTCATGATCCTAACTTTCATTGACTACTTTGTTTCCATATTCTTTTTTTGTTACAACCAGTTATCCTTTGTTCTATTACTTTTTATTTTATCACCTAATGAGATTGGAAGCATTTTTTACCTGGAGTGGCTTCTTATATGCCATTCAGTCTTCACAACAACCACGAAGAATGAGGCACCTCAAAAGACTCTTTATTTCGGTATGTGAAATCAACAAAAACAAAATTGTATCTGTAGCTATTCCATCATGTCGCTATATACTACTCCAAAGTGGAATTCCTAATTTGCATAAACGCGATGTAATATTTGCATATTCATGCATTAGCTTTTTTTGAAGATTTCACTGCTCACTTCTCATTCTTCGTTTCAGAGATATATAACCACTTTTTTCTTTTAAAACCAAAGTTCTATAATAGAAGAAATATTGGAACATGGAGTCAGGGTTTAGAAAAAACGTTATCAAATAGAGTTTTGAAGATTAAATTCCTGGTTTCTCACCGCCACGAATGATGTTTTAGCTTTGAGGTCGTGTAAAATGCTGATACTGGAGGAAAAACTCAGGACGTCATGATAAGTCTGGATGTTACCCCTTACACCTAGACCATAAAAACCGATGTTTACAGTCTTTTAGTTTTAAAGATATTTCTTTAAATAGTTTTGCATGGAAAAAAGCAGGGGGTCTTCTTACCTTTTGGAATTACGCTATAGATATATAAATGATGATTTTCTATTGTTGATTTTATAGTGTGAGACTACAGCAGATTAGCTGAGTCTATCTTTTGGCGTATGGCTGGCAGGGGACAATCTTTATAAGCTTCAAGATGTGAAGACATTAAGATGCGAAGACGTTCCCCAAGCGAGGGTTTTGAGAAATCTAAGACAGTAAGACAACAACAAATTAACATTGTCTTAGTATTCTAAAGTTTTAAGGAAAGAGAAAAATAATTATTCTCTCTTTCTGTTTGTTATTTATATAGCGTTTCCCCGGTCTTAGTGCGCTTACCTCTAAGGATTCTCCTGCTCTAGTACTTCTGGCGTCTGCTGGCTGGTTCGAAAAGCAAAGGGATTTGCAAGCCACTTCTCCATTGGTATTTATACAGAAGTGTTGTGATGTCATAATTTCAAAGCCCTGCCCCTATTTAAAGGAGAAGCGTTTGTATGGTTGACCTATTCCCTCACATCGTGTTTGGATTTATAGTATGCTTATACTTATTGTTTACAAACCAATACATAGATTTCTCATACTCATGGTTTACAAACAAAAAATATTGATTCAGACATATACAGAATTTACATCTTTAATCTGCATTGTATTCATGTAGAATATATTATATCTAAATGTATTCTCTTATGTTTCTTTTGTCTTGCTTATAAGTTCCTGTCTATGATTAAGACTTGCTACACAGTTGTTACACTTTAGACTTGCTATACAGTTATTTATTTTTTAAGTTATGGCATTTTCCCAGGGCAAATCTTGGTTCAAACCATGTTCAAATGTGCCAAGGGTAAAGATCCAAAATACCTCCCTCTTTTTCCTTATTTTTTCGCCTCCTTTGTCGTTTGGTATATGAATCTTTTCTAGAATACGCCACTTCAGTTCCTCGGGGGCGTGTCTATGTTCCACAAAATGATTTACCAGTGGCGCTGTCAGTTTCCTAGTTTTAATTGCTGATCTGTGTTCAGTTAGTCGGGTTTTCACGGCTCTTGCTGTCTCTCCTACATATCCCAGATTACAAGGGCATGTAATTAAATAGAAAATATTTTGCGTGTTGCATGTCCATAATTCTTTAGCTTTGATTTTAATGTTGTTAAATGTCATGACTTCTCCAGTGAGAATACTGTTGCATGACTTGCAAGAGCCGCAGCGGGAGGTGCCTTTTACTGCATTTGTACTTTCAAAAGACCTCTGTAGGAAAGGTGGGTTCTCTGTTTATTTAGAAAAACGAGAGCCGACAATTTGGTCCTTCAAATTTTTATTTCGCCTATGTGCATACATCGGTTTAGCTATCTTTTGTTGGTTGTTGTTTAAGTTCAGTAAATGCCAGTTTGAATTGATTATTTGTCTGACAGTTGAGTCTAATGTTGAGTGTTTGGTTACACATACTAATTAGGGGTCTGCTTTCTGTTTTTGTGAATTAAGGAGTGCATCTCGGTCATAGAACCTGACTCTTTTGTAGGCCTCTCTGACCAAGCGACGAGGGTATCCTCTGTGGAGGAATTTTTGTTTCATGGTTTCAGATTGAATTTAGAAATCTCTAAGGTTGGTGCAGTTGCGCCTGACCCTTAGGAACTGCGAAAAGGGGATACTGTCTTTTTGACATCTTGGGTGGTAGCTTTTAAAGTGCAGTAGAGTATTTCTTGCGGTGGGTTTTGTATATAGGTCCACTTCTAAGAGGCCTTTGTTGTTTCTGATGTAGATGTCTAAAAACTCCACTTTTGTTCTACTAGTGTGGGCAGTGAATCGGAGATTCTCATCCGCCTGATTCAGCCACAGGAGGAATTCTTTTAAAGTCTGTTCCCCATTGGTCCATACAAAAAAGATATCATCTATGTATCGGTACCAATGGGAAACAGACTCAAAAAAAGGGAGCCACCTCATTGAAGATGTTCTTGGTCTCAAACAGAATCATATATATATTCGCTATTGAGGGAGCCATAGAGGCTCCCATACTGACTCCCTTTATTTGTAGGAACAGTTGTTCCCCAAATTCAAAGAAGTTTTCTTTCAATACCAGTGTCAGGCATTCTTTGATAAAATTATTGGAGCAAGGGATCTGATGTTTATTAATGAACCACATTGTTGCTTCAATGGCTCCTGCTTGTGGGATGTTGCTATAAAGCGACTCAATATCTAGAGTAACTAGAATGTCCCTATGTTCATTGAAATGTAAACTCTCAATTTTCTTTATAATGTCGCCTGTATCTTTAACATATGATGGTGAAAGTGAGATGTAAGGGCGAAGTATGTTATCTAAATATTTGGAGATTGTTTCAAGGGGCGTGCCTATTGTTGATACAATAGGACGGTAGGGGGGGTCTTCTTGATTTTTATGGATTTTCGGTAATCCATAGATACAGGATACCTTTTTGTCTGATGAATTTAAGAATTCAAATTCCTTCTTATTAATGATCCCTGTAGCATGAGCTTTAATTGTTATTTTGTTAATAGTTTTCACTATTCTTTCTGTAGGGTTCAGTCAGATTTTTTAATAAAAAATAGGGTCATCTAGCATCTTCATCATGTTGGTTTCGTAAATGATGCTGTCGATCAAGACTATACCACCTCCCTTGTCGCTACTTTTTACAGTGACTGTTTTGTCATTCTTAAGCCTAATCATTGATTCATGTTCTTCCTTGGTAGTGTTGTATCTGGGTTTAGGAACAAACCTTAAGGCCTGGTCTAATTTTCGTAGAACCACTTTCTCAAAAATAGCTACTTCTTGGCCTACCTGATCTAAGGAGGGAGTGAATGTTGATGGCAATGTCACTATATTAGGAGCTATGTTGTCTATTTCCATGGGATCATTTTCAGCAAAGAATATCCTGATATAGTTCAAATATATTGACTTGTGCATGGGGGACAAAGGACAAACCCTTAGGTAAAAGAGAGAGGTCTGAAGGAGCCAGATTGTGTGAGGATAGATTAAATATTGGGATTACATCCCGTTCCTCCAATATTGCTTGCTCCTTGTTTCCAGGTATTGCTGAGGTTCCTGGGCATACTGATGGTTCTGATAGTTGCCCCTTGTTGTGTTCTGGAATCTGACTCTTCGGCGTCCTGCAGGTAAGACCCCTGTGCAGCTGACCGTCACACGCACCCCCTGACTCCCCCGTGCAGTGAACCACTCACACGCATGCACCCCCAGGGTGATAAAACATTAGAGCAGGCTGGCAGTGCAGTAGGAAGGAGACATTGTGAGAGAAGAGTTTGCAGTGTTTGGGTGAGTGCAGTGGGGGCTGCTGGTCAACAGTTACAAGAATGACAGTGCCCTGGGGTGTGGTGTGCCTAGAAGGCAGTATAAGTCATCGGGAGTTGTGCAATACATAAGCAGAAAAGTTATTCAAGAGCGCTGGGCAGGTAGTAGTAGTAGTAGTTAGTTAAAGTTTGCATTATTACACCACGGCTGTGCAGTACGGAGAGTGCGGGTAAGGTTACTAACAGTACAAGTGTAGAGTTTGCTGGAGGGTGTACAGTGGCGTCACTAGCAGGGTGCGGGGGTGTGGACCGCACGGGTGACACCATGTGTTACCGCACTGGGTGACACCAACCCTAGTGACGCCGCTGACAACGCTACAAGCAGTGTTGTGATTAGTCGGGACACCGCCCAGCCATGGGCTAATAGCCCGGCCTTGTTCTTCATGTCAGCTGCACTCAGGAGTGGGCACACAACTCCTCCCCTGCCCAGCCCTGCTCGTTGAGCAGCCAACCCGCCCGGAACCAAATCCTTATGCTTTCTCACAGTGCGAGAAGCAGACATAAAATGGTAGTTATTGCCATTTTATGTTTCTACTTCTCTCACTGCGAGAAAGCAGTGAGGCGACACTCCTGCGCCCTAGTGTAGTAGCCGCCCCTAGTTTCCTCATTGTCGTCTGCTTGTGCGTCTCTTAGCACTTGGGTAACAGAGTCAAGCCACAAACCTTTAAAACCAAGCTGCATTGCCCACTTGATGGCACCGACTTTCTCACTTTTCCCTCCCTTGGGCCCTCCAAAGTTTTCTTCTGAAGCCCTTCTAGTGTCTCATTATAAGACAGTTATTGGGCAAAACATGCAACCTTAACCAAGTTTTTTTTATATTGCCACCAAGGTCACATTAGTGAAGAATATGAAACTGGTTAGAGGCCTTTCATGAGCACACCAAGCACAGGAAATATTTAAGGTCCTTCCAAGACTCTTACATTGTTGAACAAAGGGTCATTTCTTAATATGACCTTTAAATACGGGCATGAGTGTTGTTTGGCTTTCAAAAGTGTCACTCAAATTGTTATACAGTAGATCTGCGAATAATTCAAGGTCACACTTTAGTACACTTCAAACATAGAAATGTGACACACAAGCCAAGTTAATACGCGGATTTATGACTAAACATGCATTTTGTTGAATTGATGTCCACGCACATACTTTTTAGCTGGATAAATGGGACTCCAAATCACAGCATTCTTTGCGCTGCAGACTGAAAACAGGCACCTGCTGAAAGTCTCTCGTGACACGAGGCCCTCTGCCCGCATCGCGGGGATGTGTAAGGCAGGACGGTGACCCCATTGTGCAGAAGGGGGGCGGTTAGGGAACGCAGGAGCTTTGATGCTAGACTGCCAGAGCCGACTCACTTCGCGCTCCGGTGACATAAACATCCCCAAGCACCTCCCCTCCCTCGCCCACTGTAATTGTGTCTGAACAGCGGCGTTAATCTCCCGTCAGGTAATTACAGCCCCACAGAATGTTGACACAGTCATTAAGGAAAATGACTGCCAAGGCGTTCATTAACGCCGGCGGCAGAACCTATCCGCTCGGGCCCGGCCCTCCCTGCTCAGTACGTTCCCTCTGGCCTTGCTTCAGCGCCGGGAGCAGTGGCTGGCTGCGGCGGCCGGGGTAACCGAGACTGCCAGTGGACGCTGCTGAGGCGGGGGCTCCGACGGCCGGGGTAACCGAGACTGCCAGTGGACGCAGCTGAGGCGGGGGCATTCCTGCCCTGATAATGACCGCACCGGGACTGTAAACGCTCGACAGATGCCCACTGAGCTCCCATTAGCGGATAAAATGCGGAGTTATGGAATATGACCCTGAGGCAATTGGCCTTTCGTTTAATAAAACACAATAACACTTCCACAGAAATAAGGTCGACTCTGCCGGGTCTCTGTCATCCGGTGATATTTTCTGATTGCATTATAAATATTTACTTAACTTGGGAAATGCGTGTGTGCCCAGAGGCGTTTTCAGGGCCATGTTGCATTCAGGACAGCACTGGACAGTGTTCGCATTTGGAACACTATTAGAACTTTGCCTTGGTGCTCAGACTCAGTTTGGGAAAGTTTGAAATAGGAAACACGTAGGCCTAGATGGCCGCTGGTCTTGTGACTTCCCCTCAAAGCAAGAGCAGATCAGATAACCTTATCGATTACTGGTGAGTGGACAACGCAGGGCACATTGTGACAGTCACAGCAGGCAGAGAGCTGAATTACTTACTAGGACAGCCATGGTTGTGCGTAAAGAATGTCAATAAAATAATAAATGGCAAAAAGCATCGTGGGCTAATATATCATTATAAAGATATGTCCCATTGAATGTAGATTTCTAGTATTAACTACAAAGGGGTGATGCCAGTAGCAGCTGGCAGGCAATGAGGGTGGAGGGGCACGAGTGGGTGGGGGTGGCGGGCGGGGCGAGCTCGGGACAAAATAAAATAGGGAAAAAAACACTTACCTCTTTTGCTATCTGCATTTTTTCCACTGCTTCTCTGGGAGTCCTGGAGCCAGGAAGCACCCAGGCTTCCCACAGCCAATCACAACGCTGCAATGCAGCGCTGTGATTGGGTCCCTTAAGCCAATCACAATGCTGCAATGCGACATTGGTTGGTCTGAGAGCCGTGGCTCGGCGCTCAGATTGGGACTGCAGGCCTTTGCATGTTACCCACGAGGCTGTGTAATTCAGCCTGGTAGGGAACATACAAAATGTGCATGACTTGTTCGGCTTGCCAAACGGTCACGCACACTTGGAGTGTGCAAACCACTCCTCCCCCTGTGCCTCCAGCCTTGCCCCGCCCTAACCCAGCCCGAACCTGAAAAAAAGAAAACAGTAATTACGTTGTTATCGTTTTCTTTTTCCTGCTCAAAGAGCAGTGGGGCGACGCTCCTCCACCTTAGCGGAGGAACCACCCCTGGGTGATGCAATGTATGTAGTTCACAGTATGCTGGTACCTACCACTGTGGTAACAGCTAGAGCTGAATATGAGCTTTTCCTCTCCATTTGGGGAATCTCACAAGTGGACTTTATAGTGCCTCATGGCTGTGGTTACATAAGATGCCCCACAACCATCTATATGAACCTCTGCATGGGTCAACATGGTGGTGGGGGTGCATTTTGCTTGAAGTATGTTTATTTTTCATACTTAAGAGTCAAAAGCGCTTATTAAGACTACAGTGGTCCATTGGCACGCCATAGTTGCAGTGGCAGTCCGACAACCCCCGCACTACAGGACCGCCCTCAGTATTACTACTGTGGTGTTCGGACCTCCACGAGACCACCAGCACCGCCAGGATAAACATGATCAACAAATGGGCCAGCCGTCTTTCACTGGGAAACATATGCTGGCGTATTTGAGTTACCTCACTGCCTTCCTTTTCAAGACGGTGAGCCCGCCATGAAAAGGGGAGCAGTGAGGAAACTAAAGGTGCCTCTGTGCATGGGGGTGCATGCAGGAGGGCAATTTGTGTGCCACCCTGTATGTCTGCACCCCCAGTTCCAGCACGGAAAGAAACACACAACATGGTCCATTTCTTTCAGTGCTGGAACATGTTTTGGCAGCCTTTCTAAGGCTCACATATGAGCCTTAGATAGGCAGAGCTGTGGGACCACCAAAGCACCGTCCACCAGATTAAGTTGTGAACTGGAAGGCAGAGTGACTACGAGTTTGGCTGTCTCGCAGTGGGGCCTGGCGTTGCGGCCAGCTCCAAGACCATCAAACTTGTAATAAGGACCAAAGTCTTCGTATATTGGGCACTTAAATTTCTGGATGATATCTGGGCTCTTAGAAGTTACTCAGACATCCATTTGTTTCAAAAAGACCTTAGGGGAAACAACTAAATGAAACCCTGCTCCCCAGTCAACCACACACTCCATTGCTGAGAGTTCACCGAAGTAGGAATGCAAAGGGTTGGACAGGCCTATAGGGCAAGCAGGGAATGACCAAGAGGCTGGTCTGAGAGGTCGGAGCGAGGGCTGGTTTTTTTGGTTGGTTGTGGGCCTGTATTATGGTCTGCTGTGCCGATTTTTACTGCTGAGTGAAGATTGTTCACTTCTTATGGCCGGGCTCATACTGGTAAATTCAATGATATTATAACAAATATTGCCTGCAGCATGCTGACATCCACACAATCCTCTATACCTTGCACAACACTTGTACAGCATGTTTGAACATGTTCACAATTTCCCCAATTTGCACACGTGGGCTTTCTAATTACCTTTTTTAATATTGCGAAATTTTATATGGATTTAAAAACTCTAGAATAGGAAATTCAGCTGCCTGAAGGATTAGATTATGTGACCAAATTGCAGAATTCTTTGAAAATAGAATTGCAGATCTAAAAAAAGATTTCACAGAAAAAATCCTGTTGTCTAGTGAAGCACAAACTTTAGGTACCAGAATAGAACTCACATGCTTCAAAGAGATCAGTCTTGAACAGTCTAGGCAAGCTATTATCTCCTGCAAGTCAGGCTCACCCTTTGATCACTGCCCCCAAAAAATATTGCACACACTTTTGGATATAATAAACCCAACTATAAAGCAAATTATCAAGTGCTCCTTTAAGTTATCAAGTGTACCAGACAACTGGAAGATTGCGGCTGTAAACGCTCTACAAAAATAGAAAATTCGGGACCTCACCACACTCTCCAACCTCAGACCTATCTCATTGCTACCGTGTCTGAGCAAAATAGCGGAGAAGGTGGCAAACAGACAACTGAATGATTTTTTGCAGCAAGAAAATCTTTTACATCCTAAACAATCTGGTTTTAGATCTGGCCACTCAACAGAATCAGTGCTGCTCCACACAACTGAAACACTAAAGTTTGGCCTAGATCAGGGCACGGATGCGGTACTTATTCTGTTAGACTTATCGGCTGCTTTTGATATGGTGTCTCACGATATACTGAGAGATATGCTGGCAAATAGTGGCATTACAAAAAAGGCACTCGCCTGGCTATCATCTTTTCTAGCCCTTACAGTTACAAATTTACAGAAAGACAGCTGTCATCAGGGGTCCCTCAGAGCTCGTCCCTGAGCCCGACTTTATTAAATCTTTATATGACACCCCTGCTTACCTTGATGGACACTTTCCACATTGAATCTATTTCATATGCAAACGATACACAGCTAATTCTTCCACTAGCCAAGAATTCCACAGTGGAGGAAAGATTTATTTCATCACTGTCTAACTGCAGTCATGGACTGGATGAAACTCAACCATCTCAAATGTAACAGCCAAAAAACGTAAATCATGCTATTTGGAAAATCTAATCTTTTCATGCCCAAACAATGGTGGGCATCAAATATGGCTCTACCTCCAAACACAGTAGACACCGTGAGGAATTTAGGGATCAAGTTCGATCCCAACTATCTTCCCACAAGCAAGCTCTTGCAGTCCCAGGTGTGTGCTTCCACACAATAAAGATCTTGAAAAAATTCCTCGATCCACTTCCTATGAATGCTAGGAAGGCAGTCGCTGTAGCACTAATCCTGTCCCGTCTGGACTACTGTAACAGCCTGTATACAGGAGCGAAAAAGGCTGTTCTGAAAAGACTACAGGTGGTCCAGAACGTGGCAGCTTGGCTAGTACTTAAGGTACCTAAGCGTTCTTCTTCAGCAGCAGCACTCAAAATCCTGCACTGGCTACCAATTCATAAAAGGATTGTTTTTACAATTCTAATATTCATTTACAAGGCCACCAGGGCAACGGACCAATATATCTAAGGTCCAGAATCAGTCCCTATACCACTCAACGCCTCATGCGATAATCTTCTGGAAACTTTTTTGCATCCCCTACCTTTCCACATTGCCCTCCTAGGTGAGACTTGCACAATCTGAACCTATGCTAAAAAAACTGCTTAAAACATTGATATTTGCTGCCCCAGACAATACTGTGCTATTTCTCATCTGACACTCATTCCAAGTGTTAACCTCATCTGTCCCCTACCACAGATCTCCCTAGGTCCTTTTCCACTAGCGCTCCTTGGGGAGAACGACGCTCTTTACAAATATACTCATTCATTCTAATTCACTAATATGGGACACTTTTATTTTGGTGCCAAGGCAAAATTGTTGTCCCTATCTGACCCTGGAAATACAATATAGACAAATCTATTCCCCCAATAATGTGAACCATGGCATGTCAACCCATGTCACATAACAGTTGTACACTGTACTAATTCTAACGAACTTGCTAGTCCCTGCTAAGAACAAATTGAACAAGGATCGCATACTGTTTCTGGGCTAAGTGTGTTAGTAATGCACTTTACAAATGGCCAGCATATTGAGCTACAAATCTGATATAATACAACACTACATTATACACTAACTCACCTCTAACGTGCAGAATTTCCCCTGATCTCCCGATTTACTGTAGTGGTGCCTGGGATGGGACCCCCCCCTATGGCAGGGTTATTAGGCATTCCTTAGCGTTCAGCTGTTTGTAGGTGAAAGCTTCTTGTGGACCTTACCAGAAACTTACAGTAGGCTCAGGGCCCACCCATTTCTTAACATTAGTCGGCTTTATGCTCACTTTAATTTATATGCTTCCAATTTGATGGCTTGGCTTCCTTTTCTTGCTCACATCCTACCCCTGGAGCGTAGCCTCTTCTCATTCCCTTTTGATTGGCTAACTTAAATCCTCCCACTGCTCACATTTCGGGAACTACTTGTTTTCCTTTTATTTAAGCAGTCCAAGAAAGTACATGTGTTTTCCAGATCTCGACATCATGTGCTGCTAAATACCCACCTCCTCACTCTCTATTGTTCCTTCTTTTTCCCTACGTCCTCGCACCCTTATTTGCTGCTCCGGTTGGATACCTGCCACCACCCTCCTACCTTCCTTGTTGCTCCCTTCTACCCTCACCCAAGTTAATGTTTACATTTTTTATTGAACCTCTCCACATCTGTCACTCCTCCACCCACTCTCTGTTGTGTCTCTCCACCCACTTAGCCCCACCAGCTCCTTCGTTGCTCGCCCACACCAACAGTTGGAGAGTCCAACAGCTCCTCTTTGTTGCTCAATTGCTCCACGGTTTTTGGTGCAAGTGAAAGCAAATGCCTGATATGGTGGCTGCCTCTGTCTAGGGTTCTCTGTTTCATTGCCGATGAGGTTCTGGCCTACCAGCATCATCAGGAATCCTCAATTTTAATGACAGTGGGGTGGTGGCCTGCTGCCAGTCTTGGCAGCCACATGGCTAAATGATAGTGGAGTCTTGGCCTGATGGCAGTTTCGAGGGTCCTTATGTTCTTTGACATTTGGGTTCTGGTATGCTGCCAGCGCAGAAGCCGCCTGCTTAACTGAATGTGGCGTACAGTCCTGCGAACAGTGTCTGCAAACATACATTTTTAGAAGGTTTTGTTCTGCTTCCAGTTCTTGATCATTCTCTTTTCTTCACATTACATTACAGTACAGCGGGTTCCTAATCCGCTTCTATGGTCCATGAACCTCCCATTTATAGGCAATGAGTAATGGCCCTCTGCCAGTCTTAGGTTCTTGCCCCCTGCCATTGCTGGGAACCGCCAGGCCTCAGGACAATCAGGTCTTATCCTTAAATCAGGGTCTGAGGGTGTTGGGTTAGTTGATTCTGGTGTTATGATGGTTGCCCCTTTGCTTCAGCGGGGTGCAGTCCTGCTGCTGGTGTCTTGGCCTTCAATTTGAATGTTAGCAGAATGCTGGTCAGCTGTCAATGTCTGGCCCTAATTCTTAATGACTGTAGATAGCTTGTCTATTCCCTATGCTTGCACCCTCAATACTATTGAAAGTGAGATTACGGCTTGCTGCTGATTTGTGGGGGCTTAGGTTTTTAGATCTTCACTCATTACTCTTTGCCTTCATCCCCAGGAGAGCAAGCGACTCTCCTGTTTTGGCGCTTGCACTGATCATTCACTTTTGTAATTGCTTGTATGTAAACCTGCAGCAAGCAGTAGTGTCCAAAAAATCCACTGCAACACTTATATTTATTTGTTAAGCACAAGGAGTTTAAGTAATTTGCAGTGAATCACAGGCTGTCAGACGGGTATGGTTTAAACACTGGGCACATGAGGGGAAAACTTGATCTCATCCCCCAGACCGTCCATCTACCTTTGTTCCCGGATTGCCCGCCTCATGTCAGTCGCTCACCGTGACATCCAGCCACATTACCTCCTCATCTGTCTTCCCGTCCCATTCCTTAACAGTGAGTAGCTTCTGCTCCCCAGAAACCTTATACCTAGCAGAGTTTTTTACACTTTCCCCAATATGGCGCCACCTATCAGGTGAGAATATAGGGGGTAGTGCGTCACACAATATCCTGAGAATACCAAAGAAAATCATAAACAAAAACAATCACTAGAAAGAAATCGCAGGGATGGGGGGAAGTGCTCAGGAATGGGACGGCAAGACCAGAACTCGGAGTAATGAAGATTACCGGTGAGTAACCAGGCATTGCCCTGTGCCTGCCCCCTCCCCCTCCCCCTCATAGCATCCCATGGTCAACTCCGCCATCTGACTGCTCTCTGTGTCCTTATCCCTCTTTTATCTGATTCTCTCCCGGGCAATGCTACGGATTGTATGTTAATGCCCCGCAAAACGCTCGAGACATCTCTCCTCACACCCTGGCAGCTGAAAGAGTCTGAGGAATGCCAAATTTACAGAACACCAAAATCCGCCCCTTAGTGGTATAGCGTTGCTGTCTCGTATTACGGTGGCGGTAACTTAGATTGGGCATGCTGGTTCAGATTTAACACCGGCATCAAGTGATTTCATATGGATAACGATATGTAAGCCAGGCACTAGCCATTTGAAATTGTTGAATATGAAAGGAGAGCTTGGCTACTTGTAGCCCCATTACCAACTACAACCATTATCTGCTCCAACAGATAAACAAGGTGAGAGACACAAACAGGGCCCTGAGATAATTAGGGAGATTTCGAATTGAATCTTAAAGCACACGGGCACCTTATGAAGTTTAACCAAAACCCGGCAACTGTGCTATTAAGTGCATACCACGACCCCCCGGAGCGCAGTCTGGGGAAAACCTGTGTGGAGCACAGCTCTGCCGACCTCAGCCTGGCCTCCAAGAAAAGGCTTGATGTTCAAGAAAGAAACTCAGAAAAATGTGGGCCAGAACAATCCTAGATCGAGGAATATCATGCGGCTAATTTCATAGAAACAAACTGCAGGGCTTTAAGTGGGAAAAAAAAACCTGGGGGTGCTCTAAAAGTGGCGTGGCAAATCTCTGAAGGGGGTGTGGCCTATCCTAGTAGGGGCGTGGTCTAAATCAAGATAACTAGCACTGCTGCTCGCGGGATCCCTTTAATCCCCCGGTGACTTTTTCCCAACTAAAACTGTGCAGTTTTTCTGCTTGACCTTTCAGGTTGAAAGCCGGGGCTATCAAGGGCATCCAAGTATAAACAACATTATTTTTGTGCCCGTATCACATCCACACACTCCTTTCACTCTCCCCACCCCACTCTTCTCTCTGTGTTTTGTCTTCCTCTCTTTCTGAAAGAATGAAGGTCCTCTACTGTGAACTTAACCTCTATAATATTTTCTGGCTGACCCTCTAATCTCCATATTTGGTCATTTGATTGAACCAAAAATGGTCAAAAGGCATTTTGGTGACCAGTTTTGTTTTTAGGTTTATGATTTATTTTTGTGAATCACACAAACAGCATCTAACAAATGCAAATACCATCAATATGGAAAAGCCACCATACAGTAGTATCTCGCCCAGGAAATATGTTCCAGCTTTTTATTTTATCTTCATTAGTTTATTTTTGCAATTTTATACGGTGCAGACTCCACCCAAAGGCATTGACGCAGGAAAGTAAGAAGTACCCTTTGGATACTACACATCACAGAGTCAAAGATAAGCATTACGGAACTAAAAGTAACAAACAATTTGTTGCAGCGTAGACAGTCCCTTGCCAGGAGGCACTTGGCTGTCAATCACAACGCACACATAAAAAAATAAAGATGCAAGTTTGTAACTGGAATGTACACGTTATACAAGCTCAAACTAAAAAACGATTTTAATCAAACTGTGGGGATAACCCACTGCACTTACAGATCAAGGATGGGGCTCCACAGGTGAAAAATGGTGAAACTAATTTCCCCGACCTCTCCAATTCAAAACACGGCGCCAATTCATTAAGTGAAGGTTGTATAGGTCAAGCTGGAGCAGGCTGCCTGGGGCAGAGGCGCAACTAGAGCCAAATTTCAGGGGGGGGAGGGGCTACGAAAAAAATTCAGGGAGGGTGAATCTTTAACCAATGGGCAGAGTGGAGCTGCAGGGCTCTTAGAAGGGGTGAAACAACAGCAAGGCCTCATTAACAGGCAAATTGTCTTAAAGATCTGTGAAGTGCTGGGGTGCAGCTGTCTCAGGTGGGCTGACACACACGAGGGGGGGGCTGCCGCTTAAGCCCTTTGAGTCCAATGGGTGTTGCGCGCCTGGCTGGGGTCCTCTGCCTCTTTAGATTTTCATCGTCCCAGGCTGGCACCACGTCATGCCGTGACCACTTCTTAGTGAGGAAACTGAGCTCTCACTGCAGTAACATAGGTACAGAGATCGCGTTCTAGCCCCCTTAGCTGTAAATGATTCTCCCAAAATGTCACAGACACGTTACATAAAAGAAAATGTTAAAACATCACAGCAGCAACCGCCAGGGCTTTAAGTGGGCAGAGTCTGAGCACCGGCAGTTTTTTTTGGGGCCCTCGAAATGGGTCTGGAAAAAAAAATGAAGAAAGGACTACCTTTGCCAGCTGCGAAAGTAGACCCCGATAGAGACCCGTTTCAAGGGCCCCAAAAAAAACTGCTGGTGCTCAGACCCGGACGGACCCGGCCCACTTAAAGCCCTGACAAACTGCATTGACAACATTCACAACTAAATATAATTAAACCTTTACCCATCACAAATATTTTTGTAAACAGCTTTGTTATGTAAGGTCTAATGTGCTGTCAAACGGTACACAGAGATTCCGATGACAAATTACATATTTGTTTATTGTTACCATTACATTTCTTACCCACCCTTTACTTAGAAAGCCACCTGCCGGGCTGCATTTGCAATTTGTTTAAAAGGCCTGTTACCACATTCCTAGGCGACAGACTTCGTTCCATTAGTACACAATCATATGTTTTTGCGTGGAAGTTTAACCACCAACAGGTAGATCTAGATGCATTGGACACACATCAATTTAATATTGAAAAAAAGAGTACTCTGAATTTAGTTTACTCAAACCATCTTGTAAATTAATGGCCATTGAACTCCCATTTCTTCCAAAGATCACACATCACCTCAGTGCATGCATTTGTGCAATAATTCGCATGAGGCCTTTTGCATGGTTCAAGTCTCCACCTCCCGCTCGATGGACCAGGTTCCCTCCTTGGCTGGCACCCCTTGCCTTGCTGCCTTCCATGTCTCCTCCGCACCCACCACAGCTCGATCATTAATGCTCATGCCTAATCCTGCTCACAGGGGATGCAGGGTGGAATTATTCGGGTCCTGTCGCTGTTACATGAAATGTGACCTGCTGCTGTATCTACTTCCTGATGTTTGTAAACTCGCAGCTTGTGTGCTGCATGGCTAAACACTTATAAGACCCCGAAGGCAAGACCTATTGGCGATGCCAATGCTTGTTTTCTGTGCCAGAAACACTTCAAACAAACCCTTTTCTCATTTGAAATGGATGTTTATTGTGACAACAGATGTTATCAGTTTTTATTGTGTGACTACAGATGTTATCTGCTTCCAAATGTATTTTCACTAAGATATGGACAGGGGCTCGATTGCTTTCTTTATATGATAGGATTTTTTGCCAAATATCCAATTTGTTTCTTTTTCACACATGGGGAGATTAACTGATTTGCTCAGAGTCACAGGGGTGTTGTGCTGAGACCTAATAAGCATTGGCAAAGTCAGTGGGTCTTTCCTTTGAGAATATTGGCTTTGCCATTGCCTTTTGTTCATACTAAATAGCATGGGCTTTGCTGACTATCATGCATCTAGCGCTAAAAGTGCATTAGCCCTGGATGCGCCAAAGCCAATAGCTCTCACAGGCAAGACCTATTGGCTTTGCCAATGCTTCATTCAGCAGGGTTCTAACATGTGGCCCATGTTTGGGGGCCCTCAGTAATAATGATAACAGATAAATAATTGTTGAGGTAATAATCATTTTTAAGATATAATGTTACACTGGTAAAGGGTATCCTTGCTAAATCCTGGGTGCTCCCTGACTAGAGCACAGCAAAAAGCATGGTTTTGGGCTAGTAATGTAAAAACAACAATTTTTCAGTCCCTCTAAGTGAGAGGGGAAGAAAATGCCACGCCTTGACCATGATGACAGAAAAGACACAGCCACCAAGGCAAGTATATGGGGCTCTAGGTATGGAGAGTAGGTTCGTAGAAGATGCACACAGTGAGCAAAATGGATCATAGTGGTAGAAAAGCTATCCAGTAAAGGCAGGACCCTCTCTGATTGATGGCCTGGTGACTGAAGCATAGCGCCTTGAACAGAGCTTTCTTATTATGGGGAGAAAGTGAGACGACATCAAGTGGAAGCGATGCAAGCATGTTTGTTAGACAAAGTATAGAGCTGAAAGCATTGAGTACTGCTTGAACTGAAGATTGTGAAGCAGGTACTATGGGAGGCAAAGAAACACAAAGTTGCAGTACTCCAGGTATTGGTGAATAACCTACTGGACCTCTGCTTTTTGAGGTGGAGCAGTAAGCAGAGAAAACAATTTATGTAAAGATTTGAGCATAAAGAAACAAGTGAAAGTAAGCTATGCTGCATTTTGGCTAGGTTTGCGCTATGGAAATATCATACTTATACAAGCATACATACACATTCAAAGACAACTGGGAATCATCAAGCAGTGGTAAAACCAATAGTTCTTGCCTATGCAAGAGCTATTGGCTTTGCAAATGGGTTTTAGTCGTATTGTACACCAGCGTGGCTGATATTCAGCATGTTTAAAAGTTAGTGGCATAGAGGAGAGTGGAGTGGCATTGTGTGGAGAGGAGTAGAGTGGGGAAGAGTGTTGTAGAGTGGAGTGTCGTATAATGGAGAGTTGCAAAGTGGCATATGGTGGAGTGGAGTGAAGTGGAGGGTTGTGAAGTGGCATAGAGTGACGAGGAGTGTCATGCAGTGTTGTGGAATAGAGTGGTGTAGAGTGGAGTGGTATAGAGTGGAGTAATGTAGAGTGGCATAGGGTGGACGGGTGTAGAGTGGAATTGCATAGAGTTTCGTGGACTGAGTATTGTAGACTGGGGTGGTATAGAGTGGAGGAGAGGTGTGGCACAGGGGTGTTGCTTAGAGTGGATTTGAATGTTGTGCAGTGGAAGGGCACAGAGAGGAGTAAAGTGTGATAGAGTAGAGTGTTGTAGGGTGAAGTGGGGTGTTGTGGCATAGAGTGGTGTATCGTAGAGTGTTGTGTCTGTCATAGAGTGGAGGATCATGGAGTAGAGTGGTATAGAATGGGGTAGAGAAGGGTAGGGTGGTGTAGAATGGATTAGGATGGCATAGAGTGTCATAGAGTGAAGGGGCCTAGACTGGAGGAACATAATGTGGAGTGGATTTGAGTGGAGTAGAGTACAGTGCCATAGAGTGGCATACAGTGTAGTATAGTGGTGTGGAGCAGAGTGACGTAAAGTGTTGTGGAGTGTTGTAGAGTGGCATGGAGTGACGTGAAGTTGAGCGACGCAGAGTGGAGAGGCATAGTTGGAGGGGCATATTGTAGAGTGGAGTAAAGTGCCATTGAGTTTACTAGAGTGTCATAGAGTGGAGGGGCGTGGAGTATTGTAGAGCAGATGGGTTTAGAGTGGAGTAAAGTGTCATAAAGTGGAGTGGTGTAGCACATAGTGGATAAAGTATATTGGAGTGGAGTGCCGTAGAGTGGAGTGTCGTAGAGTGGAGTAGAGTCAAAAGTGGAATAGAGTGGCCTAAAGTTAAGTGGCATATAGTGGCACATAGTGGCATTGAATGAAAATGGAGACGATGTGATTTGAGTGGATAGGCATAGAGTGGAGTAAAGTCTTGTAGAATGGAGTGGCACAGAGTGTCGTAGAGTGGAGTATATTAGCCTAGAGATAAGTGGCGTAAAGTGGCCTAGAGTGGTGTTGACTGTCGTAGAGTGACAAAGAATGGAGTGGAGGCTCATAGAGTGGAAGCACATAGAGTGGAGCCTCATGGAGCAGAGGGGCATAGAGTGGAGTAAAGTGTCATAGAGTGGAGCGGAGTAAAGTGGAGTTACAAGGAGTAGAGTCTTAGAGTAGAGTGGTCTAGTGATAAGTGGCATAGAGTGGCATGGAGTGGTGTAGAGTGTCATAAAGTGGAGGGGTGTGGAGGGGCATTGAATAACGAGGCATACAGTGGCGTAAAGTGTCGCAGAGTGGAGTGCAGTAAAGCGGCATAAAGTGGAGTGTCAGACAGTGGAGTAAAGTGGCATTGAGTGTAGTGATGTGAAGTGGCATAGAGTTTCATATAATAGAGTATTATAGAGTAGCGTAGAGTGGACTGTCATAGAGAGGAGTAGAGTGGCCTGTAATGAAGTGGCATAGCGTGGGGTAGAGTAGAGTATCGTACAGTGGAGTGGAGTAGATTTTGGTAGAGTACAGGGGCGTAGAACATCGTGGAGCACAGTGGCGTAGACTGGAGTATTCATGGTGTGGTAGTGTGCTGCCATTACAGACAACACATTTTCAACTGAAATTACCATTACATTTGCAAAGACATACAGTTTTACTTATAAAACTATACAGCGCACAAAGAATAATGTGTGGAAATAGCATCACCTAGTGTACTGATTTGTTTTGGTCGTATTCAAATATTTGTTTCCAGCACACTTCAGAATTTCAAAAAAAATTCTGATATATTCTGAAATATTTGCACAGTTCACTTAAAGATATTTTAATGCTGTTGTGTGCTAGAAAAAAGCTGGAGCGCACAGTACCAAAGGTGTCACAGCGCTAGCAATACCCAGAAGCTGCGACAGAGGCAGGGAGAGCAAATCAAAAAGATGAAAAAAGCCTACATAGAATCATATGGAAAGAAGCCACCCCCTTTAACACTCCAAGATTGTCAGATAAAGCTCCCCTCATGTATAAATCAGTGAAAGAAAAGTAAATACCAAGCTCCCTTGAAAGACAGAGCCTGGCATTTGACCTCTGTCTTTGAATATACAGCAAATCTGAAAAAAAGAACAAAATTTAAAGGCGGTTTATAGAAAGTGAGCACTGTGGAAGAATACAGTAAACAGGATATGCTCCAAGGGATGGAGTAACTCATGGTGGATAGCCTCAAACAAATAAAGCAAGGAAATAGAAAACAGGCATGTATGAGTTACAAACTACAAAGCCAATGATAAGCAATGGGTGGAATGCATTCGTAGGTCAGCTGTTTGCCATGCTTCGACCTAAAAATTACCCCTAAATTGCAGACAGAACTGAACACCACTTAAATGAGATGTGCCAATTTGTCTAAACTACCAGTCTTTGTCAAACAAGAGTGATGATGTACCGAAAATCATGATCTCAGTCTAACTAGAGTTCCAGTGCAAAGTGTGAGCACCCATCAATCTCACAATAGATATCTGACAGTCTGAAATGTTTACAAAGGAGGGTCGTTCCCCTCTTCAGGCAAATGATCGAATGAGTATCATTGAAGTAGATATCACTCATCTAGCACGGAGATGATTAAGACATTTAGGGAAGCCAAGCCTGTGGCGCCATACAAAATATAGACTTGAATTCAGATCTTGCGGAGAGAGAGGCAACACAATCATATCTGGTTCAGGAACCAGTCCTTCACTCATATATATTAGATATGCTTTAGGAGTATGTGGCTAGACATTGTGCCAAAGGCCTTGGCGAGGTGAAGGAGGAACAGGGTAGTAAAAGGCAAAGATCAATCCAGGTGTAGAAAAGCAGAACTTCAGTCTTGTGAGAGGGCAGGAAGACAGATTAGGTTGCGTCCAGGATGTCAGAGTTCTCTATGAAGGCTGAACGCTATTTGTTCACAATGCTATTTGCAATCTAGGAGGGGGAGGGCAGTAATGAAATTAGCTTAAAATTTGCCAGGTTGGCTGAATCAGCACTGAAGTTTTTTTTGAAGAAGGACAATAGTGTATTCTTCCAGGAATCAGGAACCTTACCAATGGATAGTTAAAAAATGCAGAACTCAGTAACACTGTGTGTGATGAATGACCTGATTACCTCCATACCACTCATGGGATATTCATCAAATGGAGAACCAGTGGAGATGAGTGATTTTGGGGAGCACTTCACACTAAGTGGTTGTATTAAAAGAGAATACCCGAAAGAGTGGACAGTCTTAGGAAGAGTACCAGGGCTTCTATTGGAGAAATGTTATGAGAGATGACCAACCAGTTGGTGAGTGTCCTTTACTTGATTGAGGGCAGTATTGATGTAGGACTTATAGTTCACAGCTGAAATCTGGTGGATATATATTTTTTTTTAATTTTGAAATTCCTTTGAGTATCTTGCTTTCTCTAATGCATTAAAGGAAATGCACAGGAGCCATTCAGATGTTTTACATTTACGTTTAACTTCAGCTACTTCTGGTAAGAACCATGAGGCGAATACAGCAGTGGCATAGTAAGCGTTGTCAGGGTCCTAATGCAATCAAGGGAAATGTGTCCAGCCTGAAGCCATCAGCGAGCATCCGTCCTTAAGCTTGTGAGCATAAAGTGAACCTTTATCACCGACAACTGTTCCAATTCACACACCCTACTGTATTTGGAGGCATGTTTATGTTGTCAATGACAGAGTGATTAGAGCATCATTCTTAAATTGGTCGCCGCACAGTGCATGCGGGACATGCATATTTTGTGGTGAGCTCTACCCCTATAGTGGCTTGCTCATTTTAAAAGGACCTATATCTGAGCAGAGGTGGTCTGTGTGATAGGACCAATATATGCATAATAGTAGCCTCAGCACTATGAAATGCCATGTACCACTATATTACTGACTTGGACATTTTGAGAGGACCCTTATCGCTTTGCATGAATAATTAGCAATAAAATGATGGTCTTTTGTACAGGGACTTACTTGGGCTACATAGCAGCTATTGAAGATTGTGAAAATTGGCAGAGCTTCTCATCATCCTCTCTGCTGTTTCTCCATCAAACAAAATGTTGCCAAAACCTTCTCATGACGTTAGTGCTGTCTGATTTTGTTAGAGATATTGTATTGTACCAGGTGCTTGCAGCCACTTGCTTTACATTTTTGGCTTCATTGTCACTCTTCATTTACTACCTACTACATTCTAATGCCACAATAAACATCCATTTCAAAGAAGAAAAGGGCTTCTTTGAGGTCCATGTGGCATAGTAAAATATAACAACAAATGGCAAGAAGCTAGACAAGGATGGCAGGGAAGAAGACATAAATGAATACAAATAAATAAAAGTAGTGCTTCAATCACAGTTCCAAAAAAGTGACTAAGGGACTGATTTAGTTCATGGCGGACGGGTTACTCATAACGGTGACGGATATTCCAACCGGCAAAATATAAATCCCATTGGATATAATGGAATTTATATTTCAGCAGATGGAATATCTGTCACTGGATGAAGTTACATTGTAGTGTCATTTTGTTCATTAAAATATTTTCGTTGTTTATAAATTAGAATGGGACTTTTATTGTGTTATGTTTTCGACTTTCTAACTGTATTGGTACTTTTAAGTGCTTGATACATCTTCCCAAATTAAGTCTGTGCATTCTATGCCCTAGCTACCAGGAAGTGAGCTCAGGTTTAAATAAACAAAATCTTTACTGGACCTAACAAGAATGTAGCAATTATCACTTAAGGTGGAGTATCATCCACCCAAAATGATAATACACTTTCTTAACCCCTTCGATGCTGATGACGGAGCGGTTCCGTCATCAGCATCGGTTGGGCTGTGCTGATGACGGAACCGCTCCGTCATCAGTACAGCCCTCGGGGGAGCGCTGGCGCTCCCCCCCCGGGGCACCGATCATGGTGGCAGTAGTGGGGGTGGCAGCGGAAGACTTTGCGCTGCTCCCCCCGCACCCCCCCCTGCACTTCTGGTGACGTCAGGGCGCTGTTGCGCACGCTGACGTCATCAGGAAGTGCATTTGCTTCCAGCGCGTCAAGCAGGTAGGTCTGTTTCCTGCTCTCCGGTGGGGTGGGGGGGCCATTTCTCGGTGCCTTGAGGCATCAGGGGGGAGGAAACACTGTTTCCTCTCCCCTGATGTCCCAATGCAGGGCATTCTTGGCTCAGGATCGCGCACAGCGTCGCGATCCTGCACCAGGAATGCCCCACTAGACACCAGGGATGTTTTTTTTCAGAAAAGGAAGCGACCCCTTGGGCAAGGGTCGCTTCCAGGGGCACAAAAACGCAATACAGACTTTTCTGCCCCCCCCTGGGGGCAGATCGCTTGATTTAGCGAGCGATCCAGACCCAGGGGGGGGGCAGAAAAGCCCACTGGACACCAGGGATTATTTGTTTTGATAAAAGGAAGCGACCCCTTGGGTAAGGGCCGCTTACTAGGGCATTTTTTATTTGTTTAGACTTTTCTGCCCCCCCTGGGGGCAGATTGACCGTTTTATTCAGGAATCTGGACCCAGGGGGGGCAGGAAAGCCCACTAGACACCAGGGATTGTGTTTTTATTAGTAAAGGAAGCAACCCCTTGGGCAAGGGTCGCTTCCAGGGCCATAAAAATTTAGTGTAGACTTTTCTGCCCCCCCTGGGGGCAGATCGCCCATGTTAGCGCGTGATCTGGACCGGGGAGGGGGGCATAAAAGCCCACTAGACACCAGGGATTTGTTTATAATTGTAAAGGAAGCGACCGCTTGGGGAAGGGTTGCTTCCTAGTGGCCCATATTTTTTTTTAGACTTGTCTGCCCCCCCTGGGGGCAGATCAGCCATTTTTTGGGCCGCATCTGGACCCAGGGGTGGTAGAAAAGCCCACTAGACACCAGGGATTTTATTATATTTATAAAGGAAGCGAACCCTTGGGCAAGGGTCACTTCCAGGGGGCATTATAAATATTGTAGACTGTTCTGCCCCCGATGGGGGCAGATCGGCTGTTTATTTTACCGTTTCTGGACCCAGGGGGGGATAGAAAAGCCCACTAGACTCCAGGTCTTTATTTTTTTTATAGGGAGCGACCCCTTGGCCAAGGGTTGCTTCCTTGGGCCCATTTGTTTTCAAAAGTATGTTCTGCCGTGCCTTTATTTGGCCTCTCTGCCCTCCGTAGGGTTGCTTCCAGGGGGACCACGTTTATAATGATTTATAATCTTACCCCCTTGGGGACAGACACCCCATTTGTGACATACCCTGTGACATAGCCTGTTGTAATGTGTGTTGTTTTTGTTTCTTCTAATGTGTATTTTGTTTTTTTTTTCTCTTTAGATTGTTGCAGTGTGCGGTTCCGTTACTGGTGGTTCTGTTGTTCTGCTGTTTCTGTAGTTGCATGTGTTTGGTAAGAGACCTCTTTTTTGTTCAATTGCAATGTAATTGTTTATTTTGCAAGGTGTGTAGTAATACGAGTATGTTTGGTTTCAGTTTTTTGTGAATGTAAAACATGTTTTGCATTTGTTTTTGATGTGTCCTTCTGTAGATGTAAGTTTTTTGTTCTTCTTTCTAGTGGGATATCGTTGCCTATTTGCTGTGTCTTTGCAGAGTAGGTGCTGGTGAGTGTAGTTGTGTCTTGTAAGTGAAATGTATATTTTTTCTAAATATAGATTTTTGTGAAAAAGGCTTACATTTTTTATCTTACTTTGCACAGTGTTGGGGTTGTTGAGTTGTTTGTACAGACTCCTTTATTTGTAAGGATAATGGCTAGCCGCCGGATTACTGCTCAGCAAGTTGTTGGAATGCTTTTTGATTCTTCCTCTGACCATGGTCCAGACACTGACTCTGATTCTGAGCCAGAGGTGGGAGGTGAAGATTCCGGTAGTGAGTTTTCTCTACACATGGCGTCATCTGATGATGAAGACACTCTGAGTGCTGATGAAGCTACTTTTGGTGTGGATGATGTGCCTGTGGTTGCGGAGGAAATTGCTGTGCCTGTGGTTGCAGAGGACATTGCTGTGCCAATAGTGCGGCAAGAGACATCTGGGCTGCAGCCTGGGGCTGCTAGACTTCCAGTTGGTGTAGTGAGACAAGAGGCAGCTGGGCGGCAGCCTGCGGCTGCAAGACTTGACATTGAAAGTTCTGACCTCTGGGTTGCACCAGGCATGGTGAGACAGCTTTGCCTGAATTTACTGGTGTTCCAGGGTGTAGGGTGAACACTTAACATTTTTTGCCTATTGATTTTTTCAGGGTGTTTATGGATGATGTGTTTTTGGCAGAGATTGTAGAGCAGGCTAATTTGTATGCTGAAATTTTTTTGAGGGTGAACAGTGCCAGCCTTAAGCCCCACGCTAGAGCTACCCGGTGGACTCCCACAAATTTGGAGGAGATGAAAAAGTTTTTGGGTTTAACTTTTTTGATGGGCTTGCTTAGAAAACCATCAATGGCTTCATATTGGTCTACTAGTCCCTTGATGGCAACAGCTATATTTCCGGCAGTCATGAGTCATGATAGGTATTTGCTTCTGCTTCGGATGATGCATTTTGTTGACAATAGTCTTGCTTTGCCACGAGATCACCCTGATTGTGACCGTCTTTTCAAGATTCGGCCTGTCATTGATCATTTTGTTGATCGATTTCCTGAGATCTTTTATCCTGGGAATGAAATTGCAGTGGATGAGTCTTTGCTGTTGTTTTAGGGCCGCTTGGTATTTCGGCAATACATTCCTAGTAAGAGGGCACGCTATGGAATCATACTGTATATGCTGTGTGACAGTGAGACTGGATATGTCTCTAATTTCAGGGTGTACACTGTTAAGGAATCCAGGATTAACCCCCCTGGTTGTCCGTCGACTTTTGGAGTGACTGAGAAAATTGTGTGGGAACTTGGTCGTGGATTTTTTAACAAAGGCCATCATTTGTATGTCGATAACTTCTACACTGGTGTGCGGTTGTTCAAGGAATTGGCCAAAGTGGACACTGTTGCTTGTGGCACAATCCACTCAAACCGTAAAGGTTTCCCAAAAGAACTTGTTTGTCGAAAGCTTGCTCGGGGACAGTGCAGTGCATTGCGTTGTGAGGAGCTTATAGCTGTGAAGTTTTCAGACAGGAGAGATGTCTACATGTTGACTGCAATACATGATGAAAGCACTGAACCGGTGACTGTTTGGGGTCAGGTTGCAGAAGTGCGCAAACCTGTGTGCATAATGGACTATAATAGGCACATGGGTGATGTTGACAGAGTAGATCAGAGGTTGGAACCGTATGCTGCTCTTCGTAAGGCTTACATTTGGTACAAGAAGTTGGCTATCCATCTTTTCCACTTGGCAAGCTTTAATGCTTTTGTTGTGTTCCAGAAATCTTGTCCGCAGTCAAAGATGACTTTTGTAAAGTTTCAGGAGTCTGTAATAGGCAGCCTTGTTTTAGTGGAACAGGCAATTGTTCCTAGAGTTGGAGTGGTGGAGGATGTTGTCAGATTGAAAGATCGCCACTTTCCTGATACAATTCCTCCTACAACCTCAAAAGACTTTCCCAGTCGGAGATGTAGAGTCTGTTGGCGAAGAGGTTTGCGGAAGGAGGTTCGTATGTACTGCCCCGACTGGCCTTCAAACCCCGGGCTGTGTGTACCTGCTTGTTTTAGATTGTACCACACGCAAAATAATTTTTGGGAGTATCAATGAGTGGTAAAGTGAACTGGTTGGTCTTATTGTTCAGTTTCAAAGTTTGCATTTGTGTAGTCTTTTTAGATTTAGTTGTTGAGTTAGTAGATTTGTATCAATTTGCAATTTGTTTTTGTTTTTGTTTTATTTTAAAAAAAAACTAAAGTATGATGTTGGTTTGCATGTAGTGTCCATTGTCTGACGGTGTACATGGATTGGCGCTTGGCTGCCGGTGTCTGTGGACTGGTGCTTGTCTGGCGGTGTCTGTGGACTGGTGCTTGGCTGGCAGTGTGCGTAGTCTGGTGTTTGGTTGGCGGTGTGCGTGCTCTTGCGCTTGCCTAGTGTTGTGTTTGGATTTGTCCTTGGCTGGTGGTGTGCGTCGAGTGGCGCTTGCCTGGTGGTGTGTGTGGAGTGGCGCTTGGCTGGTGGTGTGCGTGGAGTGATACTTGGCTGTCTGTGCACAGAGTGGTGCTTGGTTGGCGGTGTGTGTGGAGTTGCGCTTGGCTGGTGGTGTGTGTTGAGTGGCGCTTGGCTGGTGGTGTGTGTGGAGTGGCGCTTGGCTGGTGGTGTGCGTGGAGTGGTACTTGGCTGTCTGTGCATGGAGTGGTGCTTGGCTGGCGGTGTGTGTGGAGTGGCACTTGGCTTGCGGTGTGCGTGGAGTGGTGCTTGGCTGGTGGTGTGTGTGGAGTGGTACTTGGCTGTCGGTGTGCACTGAGTGGTGTGTGGCTGGCGGTGTGCATGGTCTGGTGCTTGGATGGTGGTGTGCGTGGAGTGGCACTTGGCTGACGGTTAGTGTGGAGTGGCGCTTGGCTTGCAGTGTGTGTGGAGTGGTGCTTGGCTGGTGGTGTGTGTGGAGTGGTACTTGGCTGTCGGTGTGCGCTGAGTGGTGTTTGGCTGGCGGTGTGCATGGTCTGGTGCTTGGATGGTGGTGTGTGTGGAGTGGCGCTTGGCTGGTGGTGTGCGTGGAGTGGTACTTGGCTGTCTGTGCATGGAGTGGTGCTTGGCTGGCGGTGTGTGAGGAGTGGTGCTTTGCTGGATGGTGTGCGTGGAGTGGTACTTGGCTGTCTGTGCATGGAGTGGTGCTTGGCTGGTGTTGTGTTTGTGGAGTGGCGCTTGGCTGGTGGTGTGTGTGGAGTGGCGCTTGGCTGGTGGTGTGCGTGGAGTGGTACTTGGCTGTCTGTGCACGGAGTGGTGTTTGGCTGGCGGTGTGTGTGGAGTGGCGCTTGCCTTGCGGTGTGTGTGGAGTGATGCTTGGCTGGTGGTGTGTGTGGAGTGGTGTTTGGCTGGCGGTGTGCATGGTCTGGTGCTTGGATGGTGGTGTGGGTGGACTGGCGCTCGGCTGGCGGTGTGTGAGTAGTTACTTTCTGTTGGTCACTACACACACTGCTAATTGAGTGACACTCCACGCAGTCCATCATTTTGTGTAGTTGCAATGTCAGAAATGTGGGTGTGTGAAAGTGATGGGCCCTTGAATGGCGCTGTCTGCTGGTGTGAGTGTTGAAATGTGATGGGTCCGCGGCTGGCGGTGTGAATGTTTTGTGTGTGTCACACGTATGAAAGGTGTATGAATGGCCTGTAAAGAGGTTGGTGCCTTGACGTGGCTTTACAGCTCACGAGCTGTGAGTCAGTGGTTCAGTTTATCATACTTTTAATTATACGCAGTGTATTTCATTTTTGTGAAATTACTTGCGAATACAATTGTATGTACTGAATCATCACTCACCCTCGTGCCAAATCCAACCAGTATGTGTGTGTGCTTGCGGATTAGATGGCTGTGCAGTAATATTTGTCTTTTATCTCTTTCAGAAGTAGGGTGTACCTTGTCCCTTATTGTGATTGTTGTAATGTGTTGCTTTTCCTTCTGGATGGTGTCAATGGTCTGGTTTGTATCAGGTATGAAAGGTGCGTGAATGGCCTGTAAAACGGTTGGTGCCTTGTTGTGGCTTTACAGCTCACGAGTTGCGAGTCACTGGTTCGGTTTTTATGCATTTATTTATTGACAGAGCATTTCATTTTTTTGAAATATCATGTTAATAAAATTTAATGTACTGAACCATCACTCGCCCTCGTGCCAAATCCAACCTGTATGCGTGTGTCTTTGAGGAATAGATAGCCGTGCTTGAATCTTTGACTTTTGAGTAACTCTGTTATGGTGTATATTATAGCTATAAATATCTTTCTAAATTTAGATATTATTGTTAAATCATGGTAGTATATGGTCATGTCTTTCTGGTGAATTCTATTGTTGTTTTTTGTCCACAATCTCTTGCAAACTTGAAATTGTCTGTCACAATTTCCATGTGATATTGTCCCCAGAATCGCACGTTCTCCAATTGAAAACTTAATGCATTTAAAACAATTTGGTTTTTCAAGGGGGTTCCCATGAGTTTTTGGTCCAGGGCTTGGCGGGCATCTTTGGAAACTACCAAACCCAAACAGTTCTGAAAACTAGACACCCGGGGGAGTCCAGAGAGGTATGGCATGCATGGGTCCCCCAATGTTTTCCTAAACAGAAATCCCTGCAAACCTTAAATTTAGGTTAAAAACCCACTTTTTCATACATTTTTGGGTGGGATCTCCCTGCCGGCACAAATGTCCTACCACGCAGCGTTCCCCTTGATCTCCCGAGTAAAATGATACCTCACTTGTGTGGGTGGGCCAAAGGCCTGTGACTAAGGTGGGGTGCTTAATTTGTCAAACCTAAAAACTACATTTTTTAAAAATTCATTTTTAGCCTGTTCTGCTTTGGGGAACCCACACAAGTGAGGTATCATTTTACTCGGCATAACAAGGGGAATGCTGGGTTGTAGGACCTTTTTGCCCGCACGGAGATCCCACGCAAAAAAGTTTGGAAAAGTGTTCTTTTTACCTAATTTTAAGGTTTGCAAGGAATTCTGGGTAGGAATACATTGGGGACCCACGCATGCCATACCTCCCTGGACTCCCCCGGGTGTCTAGTTTTTAGAACTGTTTGGGTTTGGTAGTTTCCAAAGATGGCCGCCGAGCCCCGGGCCAAAAACTCAGGTGCCCCCCCCCCAAAAATCAAGGTAGTTTTTCTATAGGGTATTTTAAATCCTCCACCGTACAATTTGGACCTTTTCCTGTTTTAGCCACTATGCCTACTCACGCAAGTGAGGTGCCATTTTTATTGGGAGACCTTGGGGAACGCTGGGTGGGAGGAAATTTGTGTGAGCCCAGTGATGCCACGCTTTCCCATACAAAAAAGTGTAAAAAAAACTGATTTTTTCAGCTAAAATTGAGGTTTGCAAGGGATTCTGGGTAAAGGAACGTTGGAGGATCCACGCAAGCCATACCTCCTTGGAAGCCCCCGGGTGTCTACTTTTCAGAAATGTGTGGGTTTGGTAGGTTTCCCTTGATGGCCGTCTAGCGTGGGGCCAAAAACCCAGGTAACCCCTCTTGCAAAAGCTGGTGGTTTTGACATTGTCACCAATGTCACAATGTCAAAACCACCAGCTTTTGCAAGAGGGGTTACCTGGGTTTTTGGCCATGCGCTAGACGGCCATCAAGGGAAACCTACCAAACCCACACATTTCTGAAAAGTAGACACCCGGGGGCTTCCAAGGATGGCTTGCGTGGATCCTCCAATGTTCCTTTACCCAGAATCCCTTGCAAACCTCAATTTTTGCTGAAAAAATCAGTTTTTTCACACTTTTTTGTATGGGAAAGCGTGACATCACTGGGCTCAGACAAATTTCCTCCCACCCAGCGTTCCCCAAGGTCTCCCGATAAAAATGGTACCTCAATTGCGTGGTTAGGCATAGTCGCTGCAACAGGAAAAGGTCCAAATCGTATCCTAAAGCAAAACTACCTTGATTTTTTGGGGAGGGCACCTGAGTTTTTGACCTGGGGCTCGGCGGCCATCTTTGGAAACTACCAAACCCAAACAGTTCTGAAAACTAGACGCCCGGGGGAGTCCACGGAGGTAAGGCATGCGTGGGTCCCCCAATGTATTCCTACCCAGAATTCCTTGCAAACCTTAAAATTAGGTAAAAAAAAACTTTTCCAAACTTTTTTGCGTGGGATCTCCTTGCGGGCAAAAAGGTCCTACAACCCAGCATTCCCCTTGTTATGCCAGGTAAAATGATACCTCACTTGTGTGGGTGCCCCAAAGCAGAACAGGCTAAAAATGAATTATTAAAAAATGTAGTTTTTAGGTTTGACAAATTAAGCACCCCACCTTAGTCACAGGCCTTTGGCCCACCCACACAAGTGAGGTATAATTTTACTCGGGAGATCAAGGGGAACGCTGGGTGGTAGGACATTTGTGCCAGCAGCGAGATCCCACCCAAAAAGTTATGAAAAAGTGGTTTTTTTAACCTAAATTTAAGGTTTGCAGGGATTTCTGTTTAGGAAAACATTGAGGGACCCACGCATGCCATACCTCCCTGAACTCTCCCGGGTGTCTACTTTTCAGAACTGTTGGGTTTGGTCGTTTCAAAAGATGGCCACTGAGCCCCGGGCCAAAAACTCAGGTGCCCCCCCGAAAAAATTCAAGGTAGTTTTGCTATAGGGTATTTTAAATTCACCACTGTACGATTTGAACCTTTTCCTGTTGCAGCCACTATGCCTACCCACGCAAGTGAGTTACCATTTTTTTCGGGGGACCTTGGGGAAACCCTGGGTGGGTGGAAATTTGTTGATCCACGCAGATTCCAGAACTTTCCACCACAGAAATGTGAGGAAAATGTGTTTTTTGTCGTCAAATTCTTAGATTTGCAAGGGATTCTGGGTAACAAAACCTGGTGGTAGGCAGTCGAGTCACCCCATCCTGAATTTCCCTGGGTGTCTAGTTTTCAAAAATGTATAGGTTTGCTAGGTTTCCCTAGGTGCTGGCAGAGCTAGGGCTCAAAAACAAAAGGTAGTCTCATTGTCCAAAAAGGGCAAGATTTCACTGGGAAATTGAGGTGCGACCACGTTGCGTTTTGCGCTGTGTCATGTCGCAGCCACTATGCCTACCCACGCAAGTGAGGTACCATTTTTTTCGGGAGACCTGGGGGAACGCTGGGTGGGTGGAAATTTGTTGATCCACGCAGATTCCTGAACTTTCCACCACAGAAATGTGAGAAAAATGTGTTTTTTTGTCAAATTCTTAGCTTTGCAAGGGATTCTGGGTAACAAAACCTAGTGGTAGGCAGTCGAGTCACCCCATCCTGAATTCCCCTGGGTGTCTAGTTTTCAAAAATGTATAGATTTGCTAGGTTTCCCTAGGTGCCGGCAAAGCTAGGGCTCAAAAACAAAAGGTAGTCTCTTTGTCCAAAAAGGGCAAGATTTCACTGGGAAATTGAGGTGCGACCACGTTGCATTTTGCACTGTTTCATGACGCAGCCACTATGTCTACCCACGCAAGTGAGGTACCATTTTTTTTAGGAGACCTGGGGGAACGCTGGGTGGGTGGAAATTTGTTGATCCACGCAGATTCCAGAACTTTCCACCACAGAAATGTGAGGAAAATGTGTTTTTGTTGTCAAATTCTTAGATTTGCAAGGGATTCTGGGTAACAAAACCTGGTGGTAGGCAGTCGAGTCACCCCATCCTGAAATCCCCTGGGTGTTTAGATTTCAAAAATGTATAGGTTTGCTAGGTTTCCCTAGGTGCTGGCAGAGCTAGGGCTCAAAAACAAAAGGTAGTCTCTTTGTCCAAAAAGGGCAAGATTTCACTAGGAAATTAAGGTGCGACCACGTTGCGTTTTGCGCTGTTTCATGTCGCAGCCACTATGCCTACCCACGCAAGTGAGGTACCATTTTTTTGGGGAAACCTGGGGCAACGCTGGGTGGGTGGAAATTTGTTGATCCACGCAGATTCCAGAACTTTCCACCACAGAAATGTGAGGAAAATGTGTTTTTTTGTCAAATTCTAAGCTTCGCAAGGGACTCTGGGTAACAAAACCTGCTGGTAGGCAGTCGAGTCACCCTATTCTGAATTCCCCTGGGTGTCTAGTTTTCAAAAATGTATAGGTTTGCTAGGTTTCTCTAGGTACTGGCAGAGCTAGAACTCAAAAACAAAAGGTAGTCTCTTTGTCCAAAAAGGGCAAGATTTCACTGGGAAATTGAGGTGCGACCATGTTGCGTTTTGCGCTGTTTCATGTCGCAGCCACTATGCCTACCCACGCAAGTGAGGTACCATTTTTTTCAGGAAATCTGGGGAAACGCTGGGTGGGTGGAAACTTGTTGATCCACGCAGATACCGGAACTTTCCACCACAGAAATGTGAGGAAAATGTGATTTTTTGTCAAATTCTTAGCTTTGCAAGGGATTCTGGGTAACAAAACCTGGTGGTAAGCAGTCGAGACACCCCATCCTGAATTCCCCTGTGTGTCTAGTTTTCAAAAATGTATAGGTTTGTTAGGTTTCCCTAGGTGCTGGCAAAGCTAGGGCTCAAAAACAAAAGGTAGTCTCTTTGTCCAAAAATGGCAAGATTTCACTGGGAAATTGAGGTGCGACCACGTTGCGTTTCGCGCTGTTTCATGTCGCAGCCACTATGCCTACCCACGCAAGTGAGGTACCATTTTTTTTTGGGAGACCTGGAGGAACGCTGAGTGTGTGGAAATTTGTTGATCCACGCAGATTCCAGAACTTTCCACCACAGAAATGTGAGGAAAATGTGTTTTTTTTGTCAAATTCTTAGCTTTGCAAGGGATTCTGGGTAACAAAACCGGCTGGTAGGCAGTCGATCCACCCCATCCTGAATTTCCCTGGGTGTCTAGTTTTCAAAAATGTATAGGTTTGCTTGGTTTCTCTAGGTGCTGGCAGAGCTAGGACTCAAAAACAAAAGGTAGTCTCTTTGTCCAAAAATTGCAAGATTTCACTGGGAAATTGAGGTGCGACCACGTTGCGTTTTGCGCTGTTTCATGTTGCAGCCACTATGCCTACCCACGCAAGTGAGGTACAATTTTTTTCGGGAAATCTGGGGAAACGCTGGGTGGGTGGAAATGTGTTGATCCACGCAGATTCCAGAACTTTCCACCACAGAAATGTGAGGAAAATGTGTTTTTTTGTCAAATTCTTAGCTTTGCAAGGGATTCTGGGTAACAAACCCTGGTGGTAGGCAGTCGAGTCACCCCATCCTGAATTCCCCTGTGTGTCTAGTGTTCAAAAATGTATAGGTTTGCTAGGTTTCCCTAGGTTCCGGCAGAGCTAGGGTGCAAAAACTACAGGTAGGCACTTTGCCATAAAAGGGTAAATTTTTAACTGCAAAATTGAGGTGTGACCACTTTGCATTTTGCGCCGTTTCCTGTCACAGGCACAAGGCCGACCCACACAAGTGAGGTACCGTTTTTATCGGGAGACTTAGGGTAATTCAGATTTGTAAATCAACTGTTATTACCAATTGAGTTTTTATGCATTTCTCCCATCTCAATGGAAGACATTGTGTAAAAAAAAATCTTTTTAAAAAATGACCAATAATTCTCATGCTAGTATGAGTATTCCCAATTTTGAAAATGTGCAATTATATACTGTTTCTAGACGCTATAATTTGTACCCAATTCAGAAATACATAGGTGTCTTTCATACCGATTTTACCACATATACATTTTCCAAGAATAAGTGCTCTATACCCAGTACATAAAAAAAATTATTGCAAGTTGCTGCTCAGTTTTTGGATCTGGGTTCGTCGGGTTCTTAGAGAAACTACAAGTCCTATATATCCCCACAACTAGGAAGGTCTAACAAATGTAATGGTACATTGCTTTCCAAGAGCTGTCAAAATTACAAGAAGTTATAGGTGAAAACGTTGAGACAAAAGGCTGATTTTTTCAACAAATTTTCAATTATTCCAATATTTAACTGTTAGTTTCTATAAAGAAACATTCATGGATTTAGACAAATGACCCCTTTATTTAATTCAGAATGTTGTCTACTTTTCGTAAATGTATAGCTTTCCAGGATCCCTTATTGCTTTCAAACTCATTTCTACCATTAACTGGAAGGAGGTGAAAAGCTCTAAAAATAGCAAAAATAGGCTACGTCCCAGACAAATGCCAAAACTGCGTGAAAAATGTTGGTTCTCTGACAAAAGACTGTCATTCCCTAAAAGCTGAGAAAATGGAGATTTCAGCCCCACAAACCCTTTTTTGATACCATTTGCAGGGAAAACCCAGAGGCTTTCATTTGCTGCCCGTTTTTCCCATATTTCTGAAAAAAACAAAAATGTCACTATATTTTGGTTAATTTCTGGGACCCCTCCAAGGGAATCCACAAACCCTGGGCACCTTTATAATCCACATGATGTTGGAAGAAAAGGACGCACATTTGGCATGGATACCTTATGTGGTCAAAAAGTTACAGGGGCCTAAGTGCGCACTACCCCAAATCACCAAAAAAAGGCTTAGCACGGAGGGGAAAAGGCCTAGCAGCGAAGGGGTTAAAGCAAATCTTATTTATGGTGATTACAAATCCAATTCAATTGTGAAGTCAGATTGTTCTAGATATTATGGAAAACTAATTTTTAGAAAGTTAGCTTTGCCCTGTCTAATGTCCCTTAAAGTTAAATTTGTATTTTGATATCCAACTTCTGCCAGCCAGTAAATAGCATTTGAAAAGAAGTGAATGTGTTGTGAACTTGCTCTCAGGAGCAAACAATAGGCTAACCATAATGGGCAGAGATGGCCCATTTGAAGCTGGCAGAATATTCAGTGGGTGCTGGGAGGATACTTTTTGACATTAAAGTTTCAAGTCCTGATTGAATGTCACCTTCTGCTTATTTGGGTTCTTCATTTGACACTTGGGGCTCACTTCAAAGAGGCCTTTCCTGCTGCATGCACATTTCAGCTGACACTTGGCAGGGCCTTCTTTTGTCCCACCAGCCAGTCATCACAGCTAACCTCATTTGCCATTAGGGTGTCACAGCCTGTTTGACAGGTCTGCTGGGTTTACATAACATTTAGATTGAACTTCAAAAGGCGAAAGCAGGATTCCAAAATGAACCTTGTGTATCCAATGTCTGGTTGCTCACAAGCCATCTTTGTTCTACCATACTTCTGTCTCTTTGGTTGTTGTGGTACCAGTGACTGCATCAAATTGCATTTTGGATTTTGGTGCTAGATGCAAGAGTAAACTAGGACTACCATAGTGCACTCCACACGCATACCACCAGCCCTCAGAGCCCAAGTTGAGAGTGGCTGAAGACTTCAGCCATCTTAAAAATCCTGGAATTTTGTTCCGTGCCCTGCATCGCAAAATGCAATGCGCGGCGCGCTACGAAATTCGTTTTATTAATGTAATTGTTTACTTACCTGTATTCATCCATATTCCGGTGTTTATCACCATCCACCCTGCCCCACCCCCCACCACGCCTGCCTGCCCCACCGCAACTCACTCCACGGACCGCGGCTGGCAACCAAGGTCCACATCCATGCAATCCATGTGTTCTTGGTCCATTGGTTTTCAAAGAAGGTACAGCCAAAGGAGGTAATGAGCAGCAACAGTTGACTTGGCATGCAATCGCTACTTTTTTGCACAAATGCATGCAAATCCTTGCTCACCTCAGTGCAGAATGGACTTTGCCTTCATTTAAGGATTGCACGTGGTAAGAAACTGACATGGAATTCTTATTTTTTGTTTTACTGCAGTTATTCATTTTATTTTATTTATCTGTATCTTAGCATTACTCCTTGTTGTCAGATGTTTTCTGCAGTGGCAGAAAGATAACTTACTTGTACCCTTTCAACAGTACCTCATAGGCCTGGTGCAAACTTTTATTAGAGGCGGTATTAGTAACTTTATGCAGTATTTAATTAACTTTCAGTGCATTTTGGTAAAATCTGTGGCCTACTTCGGTAACTCTGTCAAAGATAAGCTGAATAAAAAGTCCAACCACATTCCCGAACCACATTGGGATAGGTTACACTGGCTCCCCATTAACAAAAGAATCACCTCCCAGCTCCTCACAAACGCCTACAAAGCCCTCCACAACACCGGACCTGCATACCTCAACCACTGCCTCTCCTTCTACACACTCACCAGCCATCTCCGCTACACCCAAATGGCACTGGTCACTATCCCACAGATCCGCAGGACCTCGGACAGAGGAAGATCCTTCTCCTACCTCGTTGCAAAGACCTTGAACTCTCTACCTCTACATCTCAGGCAATCACCTTCACTGCCTCAATTCAGGAATTACCTCATGACCTGGCTTTTTGACTGAACTGCCGACCCACCCTCCTCCTGACCTGCCTTGAGACCCTAACGGGGGATTGACCGTGCTTTATAAGAACCATGTTAGATTGATTAATTGAGCAGGAATCTCAATATTACTTGGGGAGAGCATCAAAGGTTTTGTCGTGTGGCAGACATTATGTGTGTAAATATATGAAATTAACCTGATTGTTGTTATTTATTTATACAGACAAGTGGCATAACCATTAAGGTGAACTATGCACACTCAAACATGAGATACTACGTATGGACTTACTCAGTAATCTGTGCTTAGACAATGACTCTGCACCATGCTGCCTTGCAAAAAGCTGTGAAGTGCACTGTACTGTTACTTGAACATGAAATACTTGAAAAAAAACAAGAGATATGAGATATTTGGCAAAATAGAACTGTTCATTTAATTAAACAATGCAGCCGAGAGCACAGGGTCTGAGGACTGTTTCAATTTACAATCGGTCTAACACAGACTTTTATACAGTTCATTTTATGTAATAACATTTTTCCGGTGATCTTTGGTAAGGAATGTGTCCCTCTGTCTTTGGAGCCATAAATTTAGGTATTGGAAGAGGAATCCAGGTGGGACTCGACCTTGCATGGACACAATGAGGTCAGTGGGTAACATGTCCAGATGTCCGCCATGTGTAACGTGTGATCACTAAGTGTACTGTGTGTGCTGTGTCTTGATTGGCTAAGTGTTCCTAACTTCATGTGGCATCTGACTTTTTGGTGCTTTGGGAACGGAATGTTCCCAAAGCATGTGTGCTTTATTGGGGCCAACCTCCCTGGACCATTGTGGTGTTGCTGTGCCTATCTGTGGGATTGATCTGGGATTTCCTGTTCACCCGGCTGTATACTGGCTATGTGCTACCCCACCTTTGATCTGTCAATCAGTTACCTCGGACCTGAGTCTCAGGGTCTGCCTAACCAGTTCCCAATGGGCAAATTTGTCAAAGATGAGATTTCGTTTTTATATATGAATGTATCATTATTCATATTGGCATCGACTTTTCCAAAATTAATGGTACATTTTGTCTCTAGTCACAGGGTGGGGTCTTTAATTTTTGTGACAGATTGTGGCCTGCTGCCAATTCAAGGGGCCATTTATTTTTAAATCTGGCGTTAACCACGATATTTTAATTTTACTAAAACTATATTTATACTATACCTACTTTAGGGGCCTTTAAGCCACCTCTCTTTATCTATGTCTGTGGCTGGGTTATTCACTTTCTTCTCAGACCCACTGCCACTACTGCATGCAGTAGGTGACAATGGGTCAACCTACTTAAGCCACTGGTTAATTTCAATGTGAATAAATTAATTTTGCTCTTTCACAAGCAACACATTCACACACAAGGTAGTTCTCCTCACTGCCAGTGTGTTTACCTTTACATTATAATTAATTTAGTGTTGTATTTGTTTTTTAGAGCCTGATGTGATAGCCCAATGCTTTTTCTTTCTTTCTTTCTTTCTTTCTTTCTTTCTTTCTTTCTTTCTTTCTTTCTTACTTTTTCTTTCTTTCTTTCTTTCTTTCTTTCTTTCTTTCTTTCTTTCTTTCTTTCTTTCTTTCTTTCTTTCTTTCTTTCTTCCGTTCCTCTTTTTCTTATTTCCTCATTTGCTTATTTCTTACTCTCTTGTCTCCTTTCTCTATTGCCTTCTAGCTCTTTCATTCTTTCTCTTTTTCTTTTTTTTCTTTCTTCCCTTTCTCTTTTTATCTTCTTTTATTCCTTTGTACCTTTATTTTGTTCTTTCAATCTTTTTTCCTTTCTTTCCTTTTTTCTTTGTTTCCGCCCTTCTTTCTTTATATCTATCTATCCATCTTTCTTTCATTCTTTCTTTCCTCTACTTTCTTTCCCTCTCTGTTTCCTTCTTTCCTTCATTCTGTCTTACCTTCCTCTCTTCCTTCTCTCCCCGTCTCACCCTTCCTTCCTACCTTTCATGCCTTCATGCCTACATTCTTGATTTCTTTCTGTCCCTCTTTCTTTCTTGCCTTCTTTCTCAAAGGCAATAGAATAGCAGCCAATGCCAGAACAATTGTTTTTTTGAAGTCTGTATTAGCCTAGACATTTTGATTTTATTAAAATTATGTGGATAGCATAATTATAGGGGTTTTTAGCCAAACTTCATCCATTAGTCTGTAGTGACATCATTCATATTTTTCTTACACCCACTCCAGCATGCATCAAAGGGCAATGTGTCAGCACACTTCAATCCATTGGCCGACGTCACTATGGCCTCTGGCTTGCTGTCCGTCTACAAGGAGCACATACACCCACAAACTTGCTATTTTCAATGCCAGAGAGTTTTAAGGTAATTTCTGCTGAATCCCACTAATCCCCAGGAACAGCAGGACCATTCATAACCACGTTGTCTCTGGAACGTAAAAGGTGGGAAATGCAAAACCTAGCATGATCTTCAAACATTCTGCCTTCCCCTGCTGATTGAGCACCTGAAACCTTTATATAGAACTCAGGGGCATATTATCAAGGGGGTTTATCTCCGCTTTTTTGGCTTTAAAAGCCAAGAAAGCGGAGATAAAATTATGTCCCTATTACCTAGCTGTCGCTAACACCAGTTAGCGAGAGCTAGTAGGAGATAGCGACCATCTTGGGCCCCACTTTGCATGTCAGTGATATTTATCACTAATGATATGCAAAGTGGGCGTGCCAAGATGTTAGCGACTGAAAACAGTCGCTAACATCGCTATCTCCTATTACCAACTTTTGGAGATATTCGCGCTAAGCGCGAATATCTCCAAAAGCTAACACCTGCCCTGAGCAGTTCTTAGCCATGTTATCCAATGGGAGGTGGATAACATGGCTAAGAGCATTAGCTCGGTAATGCATGAATATCGCTGACTTTTCAGTGATATTCATGCATTGCGGCCGTTTTTTATCGCATTTGCGATAAACCTTGGTAATACCAAGGTTTATCTGCGATAAAAATCGCTGCAGCGTAGCGGTAAAATTTTGTCTCTAACCAAGCAATAGCGATAATTATCGCTATTGCTTGGTAATATGCCCCTCAGTTTTGTGATTTGTATTCACCAAAGCTGCCGCTTCATGAGCTGCAGGTCTCCTGAGAGATAATGTGTGCCTAGCACTCGACAAATTAGGCACTGGTGGAGCCAGTAGTGGATGTGGGCCACAACATTGGTGCAAGTAGATGGCACCAGCTACATAAGTGGAAAGCATTACGGGCAAAATAGGGTGGCACCAGGGGTCGACCTAGGAAGGAGAATCCTTAGAAAAATGCAGGCACCTCCACTTATTATTTTCAGAAATTTAGCATACTGATTGGTAGGAATATGAGAAGTCAAGGTCGCACGGTTAAAATTCATCCAAAATAAGGAAACAGGGCTAGGACTGACATTGGGATTTCAGCAGGGCTGGAGGTTCCCTCAATTTGCCAAATGTATTTTGTTCAAATTATCCTGCAAGGTATTTCAAACCTTGAATGGCGCAGGTCTGGCTTATTTGCAAGACAAACAATAATTGCATTTGCCTGCAGGATCCCTCAGATCGTGCATTCAGATGATTTTGGAGGATTCTAAGACCTAAGCTCCACTGTGAGGAAGGCTGCTGACTTGCTAGGTTTGCAAATATTAAATTCACAGTCTTAAGATATCAAACAGAAACCGGCCGGAAAAGCAGGGAAAACATTACTGTTTATTCTTTGAGTGCTTGAAAGTGATTTGATGAGGTATGCTGAACTTGTTATGATTCTTAAATTATTTATCTGTATGCAGAAATATTTAGTAATAATTAACTTTGTAGTGCTGGCAAGATAAATAGAGAAATCAATTTTCCCGGGTACTATAATAGGAAGAAACAAAATATGCGTGTATATAGAAAATGGAATTCACAACAGTTAGCTAGGAGTACGCTTGAAAAAGGTTTTCCGAAGTCAGATATCGACACCTTTGTAAGTGGTACGTCTGCAGGAGCAGAAACTCTTCTTTTTTTGAGAATGCATGTATTTAGCTTGTAAGTTGCTAGTAAGCTCCACAAATACAACCTGAAGGTATCAGAGCCGCCACACTTGGCGGCCGTGTGACGATCTTAAAAATATCTAGCAATTATCAATCAATCAGTATTCTTGTAAAGCGCGACTACTCATTTGTAAGGGTCTCGAGGTGTTGAAGGGGGGGATCTGCTGTTCAGTCAAAGAGCCAGGTCTTGAGGTCCTTCCTGAATTGAGGCACAGATAGAGATTTCCCGAGATGCAGAGATAGGAAGTTGCAGGTATCCTAGCACAGATGGCCAGAATGTCATCCGGGAACACTAGGGAAATCCTCCTCCTGACTAGAACCTCTTTATTGGCAGTAGTACTGCTCCTCCCTTCCCTGCCTTGTTTGAGAGGCACAGGGTCTGGAGCAGTTGCAAATAGTGGCGCTGGAGTGACATAAGGTCCTGATGTACTATCCCTAATCGCAAGCAATGGATGTGCAAATTAATAAAAATGTGTTTAATAATGTGGGAGTATGGTGGCTTGCATGGGACAGCAGTGCTCCATCTCTGCACTTGCATTCCCAAATGAGAAGCATTTATCATTTTAAAAAACAGCTTATGGGGCATATTCTTAAGGAACTATCGCCGCGTTATCAGCACTTTATCGCAGCTAAAGTGGCGATAAATATATCGCCCCATTCTCAAGCTGGTGTTAACAGCCCATATCACCAGTTTACCTGCGATAGCAGCCGCAAAAAACATCGCCACAGATAACCCCCGCAACTATCGCTAATGAGATGTAGAGTAGGCATTCCCGTGCAAAAACCTAGCGACAGCACCACTCCGTAACATTCTCAATGACCAGCCAGATCCGCGATAAGAACCCAAAAAATGCGATAATGCACGTTAGCAGCTGGATTTTAACACCTGCTCTGAAAAGGAAGTCCAGCCCAGAGCCACACCTGAGGGGCAACAGATGCCATGGACCCAACGATCATGCAACTGAGAGCCCCAACAGGGCCACAACACCCACCTCCACCACCCCCAGGACCCCTCTGCCCCAGGCACCCCCCTGGCAAACAAATACCACATCAACTACACAAAAAATGTACCAAATATTCAGCCTGATGTCGCACAATCACATTTGATGACATGCATGTGTCGTCACAAAAATGAGCATCAGTCCTTCACCTTCGAATTAACAATCGAATATTTATTCAAATAAAACAGAGAACAGTAATGAAGACACATGGCGGCTCTCCTCGGGACAATCTGTAGGTCACAGCCTGCAACACAAAAATCCATATGAGAAGGTGGTCATCAAAGAACAGAGAGAGAGCAAAGGAGAGAGAGCGATACAGAGAGATAGAAAGAGAGGGAGAGAGAAAGACAGAGAGAGAGGGGGGAGAGAGAGCAAGACAGACAGAGAGAGGGAGAGAGAGAAAAACGGACAGAGAGGGAGAGAGAGAGAAAGACGGACAGAGAGGGGGAGAGTGAGAAAGACGGACAGAGAGGGAGAGAGAGAGAAAGACGGACAGAGAGGGGGAGAGAGACACAGATAAGAGAAGAGATGGACAGGGAGAGAGAGTGCTGACACTGTGCACCCAGGTCTCACTGCTCACCTGCTGACACCGGTGTGTCTCCAACCACATGCTGGTATGTAGTGGAGTTCACCAGGTCCCACATTTGAAACAGATCCGTCATCTGAAACAGAGTCCAGATACATGAATGGCAAAGTACATACAATTGCACACAACATTATTGGCTGTCTGCCCCTGCACACCCAGGCAGATGCACCCCAACCCCTCCCGCCTCCCAGTGATGCATGCCCGACCCTGCGCACCCAGGCAGATGCACCTCACCCATCCCGCCACCCAGTGGTGCATACCCGCCCCAGCGCACCCAGGCAGATGCACCCCAGCCCCTACTGCCGCCTAGTGGTGAATACACACCCAGCCCTCACTGCTCACCTTCCACCACCGGCGTGTCACAATGAGGGCCCACCACATGCCGGTGCAAGCCCCTAGCCTGGAGCCTGCGGACATGGCACCCTCCACATCATGCGGCCCTGTTCCACAGGCCACCAGTTCTCACATTTGATTCTTGGTCTTGATTTTGCCATGGCAGGGGACATACCAGTGCACCCGGCATCATCGCAGGCTGCACACCCGCTTAGCCCTGTAGGTGCTACTAACGCTGTGTTCCTGGAGGCGACGCCACTTGGCGGTAGGCCCGCACTGCCCACTGGCTCTGGCCTACACTGCGGTCCAGCGGGGCACACAAATCCTGCACCTAAAGTCACAGTCCCGGGACGGTGTGCCTGTGCCAGCCGCAGTGTAGCCGGTGCCACCAAGTCTGTGCCCCGCAAATCATGGATCCTGTATGACTGGGTATCATGGTGTGGACGCCATCATGTCACTTCCAGGCCGGGGGAATAAGATGTTGCAGGGCCCTACGGCCTCATGCCTACATGAACACCATACAAATACACCCAGAGAGAGGTTGGAAATGGCGTCGAGCACGTGCGCCATGGCCCTTTTTATTGGCAGGAACACATGTCCTGTAATGTAGTGCTGGATGAGTGTAGGTGCATACAAGCCATGAGGGAGTGGCTGTGGCATGCTGACTACTAGACCTGTGATCAGCAGATCACTACAGGGTAGACCTGGGACATGTAGCATTCCCGTCCCCCCCATGAGCATAAGCGGAGTGGACTGGCCTGGCGAATGCCAGTCCAGCGTAAGGGTGTGAACAATGATCCCGGGGCTCTGGGTGTGGTTCTGTACTGGGATGGACAAGGAAGTAACAAATGCATGTGTCCCTGTTGTTGTGTCTGCGCTACCTGGACCGCATTCGGCAATACTTCACCCTGTGACCCAAGTCCAATGACGTGAGCAATATTGACGAAAGGGGTAATCACTCAGCCTATATTCATCCATACTTCCACACTTGAAAGATCATAGACATGTCACACCTGTGTTGTTAGGAATACTTAATGCACATTCAGTGGAGTGTTGCATCTGGAGCAATATAGGGCAGTGCAAACCCCACATGACGATGCTGGCCAGTGGAGGCCCAGCCAGAGTCCTTCGGGGAATGTCAAGTCTAAAGAAGAGGAAGAGTTCAGTCCGCAGTCTGATTGCTGTGCCATTGGCGATCAAATCGAATATGACAGTCCATGTCGAGGTACAAGGTGAGTGTCGCAGAGTGCATCGGGGGACAGTGGAAGGTGACCATGCAGAGGGCATAACCAAGCAGAAACAGACCATATGGCGGAGAAGAATGCTACCGCATCCTTCGTACCATGAAGGCAGATGCATCCGCATCTTCGTCCTCTGCTGTTTCATGTGCCTCACATGTGGGTGTTGGTGTTCTGTCTCCTGCACTGTGTGGCAGTGACACCTCAGGGGCCGGAAGTGGAATGTCTGCCGCACTGTGTGGCACTGGCACTTCAGGGTGCGGAGATGTGGATGTAGTGGTAGCAGCAGGTTGCATCAGCGCAGGCATTGTGGCAGCAATGCCATGAAGATGGTTTTGAGGTCATGGAGGAACCCAGCTTCCACTCGCTGGTGTGCAGCCGTGGCAGCCGCTCTTTCTGCATTTGCCCACTCCATGGTCTCCATTAACCTCTGCATGTTTCCCAACTCCTGTGTGACATCGCTAGAGCCACTCTGACTGGACAGTTCTTCTATTCTTTGAGTCAGGGCTCCAGCGATGTCAGCCATGGTCCATTGGAGAGCATGGAGCAGACTGTGGGTGCTGGTTAGGGACCATGAGTAGTCCCTGATGGGACTTAGACACCCACGTATGGCATCTAGTTTGTCTGCCATGCGGTCGAAGCCCACACGCACCTGTTCAGCCAGCTGCTCCTGGCACCCCAACACACGACGTTGGAAGGCCATGTGTTCTTCATGGGGGTCCTGGGAGGCAGCCGTGGTGGTGGTTGCTGCCTGCTGTGTGGTCTGTGGAGGGGGTGGAATCCTCTTGATGCAGCCGGGCTGCCCAGCTCCTGGAAGTGGGCTGCAGAGACTGTCCACGAGCTGTTGCAGGGCGTCGGAGTCGAAGCTGTGGTGGCCTCTTCGTCATCAGAGAAGAGATGGTCGGGCTGCTCTGCAGGAGGTGGTGATTCTCCCTCTGCAATGTGAAGGGGAGATGCAGTTGTCCACAAGTATGTTGTCGCATTGTACATGTTTTCATACATACTGCATGATTTTGTACACTGTGGCTCTTTGGGAGGAACTGCCTATTTGATGTGGGACAGTGGACATTTTGACAACATGATGTGTGTGTGTGTGTTTGTACTTGTACATTATCAACTCACATTTCCCTGCAATGCCAAATGTGATTGGCCAGTGTCTCCACCCAGTCTGCCCCAGTTGTGTCATGTGTTCTGTTGTGGATGTGTTGCGGCTTGTACCACATTGTTGTCAGTGTTGATGTGCTCTGCATGTTATGTGTGTGTGCTGCATTTCGGGGGAGTTGTCCCTGCAACACTGATTTTGCTGCCCCTTCTCTATTTCATGCAATGTGCCTTTGACTTCTGTGCTTATACAGTGCTGAGATGTTACATACTTGGGTACATTGGTCTCTTGGTGGGAGTTGGGAGCCTGGGGCATGGTTTGTTCGCAGATGTGCTCAGCTCAATTGTGCATGTGTGCCATTGTGCCCATTGCCGCACATCCCCTCAGTCCTCAGTCATTACTCACCCTGGTGCTGTTGTGTCTGGTCATGTTGAGCAGTGTCCGGTCCCCCAACTCCTCCCACCGTCTCCCTATTTATGACTGTGGACACCATTTCCTCCATCTCGTCCAGCTCCTCCTGTGGTGCTGGGCTCCCACCTCCAGTCTGCATTGCTGCCTTCCAGTTGTTGGCACGTTTCAGCTTGGTTTTGTGCCTGACATCATTCCAGTGCCTTTTGACCTCCTCCATTGTCCTCTTCAGCACTGCATTCACCTTGTCCACGATGGACTGCCATAGAACATTTTTGGTTGCCAATGACACAGTGGAGGTGACTAACAGTTGTTGATGGTGTTCTACCACCTCCGTTATCAGGATCCTGTTTTCCTGCGGACAGAACCGCTTCTTCCTACTCTTCTTCTCCTTGGCCTTCCCTGACCCCGAGGCCACAGGCAGGTCCTCTGGGGGGCTTGTGGGGTTATGGTTCTCCTCTGTACTTGCTCCGGCAACATCCATTGTGCTTCGCTGTTGTTTGGCATTTGTTTGTCTGTTTTTTTTCTACTTTTATGGTGGTTTTTCCCGCATGACATGTGTGAATTGCAGGCCTGTAGCTGGTTTTTGCTGATTATTGTATCGCGATTGGCCTCATCACAGTTTTTTTTGCGTTTGTGTTTCGCATTTTTGCGGCGTGGCTTTGAATTTAACGCGGTCATTTGACACGTTATCTGGAGAATATCGCATAGTAATGCAATGTTGTGAATACTTAGTTAACACGGCGTAATTTTCCCGCGATAGACTGCGATGTTGAATGTTGCATTAAGTTACTTTTGCGATGGTTATCACACGTTCTTGAGAATATGCCCCTATGTCTCTTAAGGTCCCACGCAATGCCCGCTCACCAGAGGCTTCCTTACCTGATTCATGAAGGAGAAGCTGTCTCTTGGTGGTATTAAGATACTACCCCTTTTGAGATGTTGGTATTTGGTCACCAATTTGCACATGCGATTGTGTTTGCAATCCATTGATACATGTCATTGTGAACGCCGGTTAGGAGAAGTCATCCCTTTCACACCAACTCCTAAATGTGATTCTTTATGACATGGGAAACCCTGTCATCCGACTCATTTCATAACACTATTTTGTGATTGCAACCCCTGTGATTACTCAACTGAAAAATTGCTTGGTACATCAGGCCCATCGATTTCCATTTGTGCAGATCATGGGAAGTTTCGAGAAAGTGTTTTGAACTGACTAGAAGGTGCTATGGGATGGTGTATGCATTGGATGCACTATAAGACAGTTTTGTGCTTATAGGGTTGGTATGTCAGCTCTCTGACTAGCTACACAACTGCCACAGGGCACAGCCTCCAAAGTTTTTATCTGGCAATGATCTTCACTCATCAGAAAGTACAAATGTATACTTTGGACCTTATTTTCAAAGCTTTTCTCATAGAAAGCAAAATTACATGCAGAAGGTGTGGATATCTCCATCTCCAAAATCTAATCTTGATTTGTAAAAATAAATATATTTTCGTGTGATACTTGTATGTGCAGAACTTCTACTATATATGCAGACTTTTCTAGAGTCATAATGAACACCTAGTAATGAGTGCAGAACTGCCAGCCTTTCAGATGGGAGACAGAAGGGCCATTTAGGGGGCGAGACTTCAATCCTTTAACTGGACAATCCTGGAGAGTTGGTGGCAATGAGAGAGCTTGGTGCTTATATCCTACACTGCCTCCTGAGCAGAGCCTCATGCCCTCCCCCAAAAACATTACCAGGCTTTTAGCTCAGGCGCACATATCCTGAAGAAGTAGCAAACCACCCTGTGAATGTGCAGAGCCTCCATACCACCTGGAGAACTTCTGTGTGCTACCAGCACTTCACCTGGAGACCACATGAAGAGGGGTGATATCATGTGACACATGGTGGCACCCTGTGAATTGGCAGGCCTCTGAGTGTTCCCAAAGGAGTGTCTGAAAATGAAGTGAACCACCAGAGAGATGGGTATTCAGAAATGGTGCTGTGAGTTTCCCATCCTTCTCTGCACATTTCTACACTTTTTAACCTATATCTAAATGAACACAATGAAAACCCTAGCAAGATGAATAGAACATCTACATTTCTATAGGGAGCTTAGGAGGTGGGAAGGGGTCACATGGATACCTTATTTTGACGATATGAAGCAAAACTTTACTTAGCGAAAGTACATTCACTAAGTTATTATTTTGCCTGATGGTGTAATACCCATGGTAGAACAGAGAGATGAGAAGCCACTTGAGGATATTCTGGGAACGTCTTACCCATGTTGAGGACTAGGTCTATATGGACATACCAGGAAAGGAGGATATCTGAAGCCATCAATGGCTGGGACTGAGCTACTGTTAAAAGTCAAATGCATTCCTTTGCCAAATCTCTAACTTTCGAACATCATGTTCCCTTTTATCTTTCAAATCTACTCACACACCTATAAACCTGTCATTCACCACTAATTCCTGTTTCTTCATTAATCTATTAGCATTTCCATAGCACAAACCCACCTGAAGAACAACAGAGCATGATACATTATGTGGGGGTATTGAGAGATGATATTGTTAGACCTGTCAGCCTTGGGGTAGCCTTTCCCCCAACTTTTTGCCTTCCTGCTCCAGTTTATATGACCTCATTTTTTGTTGATCTTAAGAATCAGCACTTCACCACTGCCAACCAGTGCTAAAGTGCATGTGCTCTCTCCTATAAACATGGTAATATTGGCTGACACCCAATTGGAAAATTTAATTTACTTATAAGTCTCTAGAAAAGTGAACAACATGTGCTTAGGGCCTATTAATTAAAAGCTACCAGCAGCACTGATTGTGCCACCCACTTAAGTAGCCCTTTAAACATCGCTCGGGTCTGTCATTGCAGAGCCTGTGTGTGCAGTTTAAACTGCCATTTCAGCCTGGCAAAAATGATCCTTTTGCCAGGCCCAAATCTTCTTTTTAATACATACACGTCACCCCTAGAGTATACCCTGGACAGCCCAGTGGGCAGGGTGAAATATATTTAAAAAACAGTACTTGTACTTTTAAGTTTCACATGTCCTGGTAGTAAAAAACTCCTACGCTCGTCTTTCACTATTGCAAGGCCTATATCTCCCATACACTGGAATTACCCTATTACATTTTATGTGAGCAATTTCCAAATGGGAAGACATAACTGATTAAAAGTTGGTGCCTCCAGAATCCTAATTTAAAGTTCTATCTTATAGTGAAGTCAGATTTTAAATTTCAGTTCTGAAAATGCCCCTTTGTGCATTCCTACTAGACAGCCACACACAACGGGAGCATAGGTGTGTATCAATGAGCCATCACTGGCAGAATGGGAAGGAGGAGCTGGGCAAAGCCCCATTTACACCTGAATGGGGCTTTTACACCTGAATAGACTGTGTCTCCGCCCCATACAAAGTGCTGCATACCACTATGGAGTTAGTCTGGAGCCAGGACAGGGGATGCAGGACATCTGTACACCTTCCTAGGCATGTATTTTGATGCCTCCCCCATTTCAAAAGTACCACTGGGTATGAAATACCAGACCTCAGATACCACCACTTGAGTACACTTCTGGACCTGTGGATACTCTGCCAGGAACAAGGACTGCTGCACTGCTGAAGTACTGCCACTCTGCTGGAATGCACTCTGTTGGACTCCTGATTTGCTGTGCTGATCTGCTGCCTGCTGCCCTCTTGCCTGGGTTAGAAGGCCTGGACAGGCATCTTGTTAACCCAGAACCCAGAGGGACTCAAAGGCCTAGATGGCTAGCCTCCTGATCTTAAGTCTCAGGGACATAACAGGCTTGCAACGCCTGCACCTGTACCCTGCCGTCTGTGAGTCTACGCTGCCAAGTGGAGCCACCCTAGTCCTGGACCCTTAGAAGTAGGCCTAAAGTGCTTGCCAGAGGAACTGATGCATCTTCCCTGCTGAGCGCCGTATTCCCGAGCAGAACCAAGCATCTCCTCAGCTGATTGGCGCATCCTCAAGCAGAACCGCTGCATTTCTGCTGCTGCGTCGATTGGACCCTTCACAAAATACTCACATTGATGCTGCCACCCGCATTACTTTCGGAACCACAACTGCGTATCTCTTTCCCTGGCACAGGGCCTTGCATCTTTCATTGACGGCTGCCAAAACTCCGCTTCGCAACTTCACCGCTCATCAGAATCGACACATCACCCCAGCTGCGCATTGCATCCCCGACACCAGTCTTCGCATCGCAAGCCCCTTCAATTGGATCTTGGACGTTAACACAGCATGACCTTCCGCCAGAGTCGTGGCTGCGCAATGCATCTTCAACTAGGATCCACATTGCGCAACCAGGATTTAAGGTACTCCATTCAACTGGCCAAACTGGGTCCCTGTAGCGAGCTCGCATTCAATGTGTGTCGACCTAAACTTGTGACTTTGTCCCAGTCGGCGCAACCACATATCCCCATTAGTGCTTTGTGCTTTTTTGTGCTATTTCTCAAATATAAATTTTAAAATTCAATATATACAGTTCTAATCATTGGATATTTGTTGTTTTGGTCTTGATTTATGTATTACACTATGCTCTAGTTTGCTAATCTTGTGGGGGATCCTTTTTGTGTGATGTTGTCACTGTTTTACTGTTTGAAGTGCTGCACAAACACGTTACACATTGCCTCTAAGTTAAGCCTGTCTGCTGTGTGCCAAACTGACATAGGGTGAGCACAGGCTAATTTAGGGATTGCCTGTGCCTTACCCTGACTAGGATTGGGGTTGCTGCTTGAAAAGGGCTCACACCCCAGTCAACTAGTAACCTAATTTATAATATACTAGCTTACCTGTCACGCGTTGCTGCGATCGCCGAAGAAAGGAAATTCAAGGAAAGTTGTCATGATAACATTCAATTTACTAAGCCTGGGCGTAGTTTGCATAGCAGCACTACACGTAGCTTCATGTAGTATACTTTAAACTTCGCGTAATACACATAGTCTGCGTAGCGTAGCTGATGACCCTGTGTACTTGTCTTTACTGTGCTTAAATTGCAAAATAATTGCCAAAAGCTTCCTGTACATGACCAGATATGATATAATAAGAATTTCTATCTTTATATGCTAAAGCACATATAGTACTTTCACAATGGTGAAACTGAAAAATTAGCAAGCAGTGGGAGATGTGATGATTTTGGGATCCTCCCTAACCTAGGGAGAGTACCAAACAGATGCCTTGAAAACAAAAAAGCACATCTTATTGAACGATTTAGTTGTGGTTCCATCCTCTTAGGACAAACCCAAACACAGTTATTGGCAAAAAAAACATTCCCAACCAAAGGCCCTGCAAAGCATTATGAGATGAGATTAGCAGTGGGCAGTGAATATTATATAGTATACAATATCAAAATAATCCTACAAAGAGCTGCAGTTCAACTGGTGGTTACTAGATGTCCCTAACGAGTCAAATGCAAATGCTTGATGAAAGGGTTTCAATGGTTTTGCATTTGACTCGTGGGGGACCTCTAGGGACGACCAGTGGAACTGCAGCTTGATGTAAGAATAATTTCAATGCTTTGCATTTGACTTTGGACTTTTTTGAACATTCAAGCCGTCAGGGTCTATTCAAGAACAGCCATCTACTTCGCTGTTTACACGGCAATAACCAGAGTTGGGATTATGCCGCTGCCCCAGCAAGTAAAAAAAAAAAACACAGCATACAAACAAATAAAACGCTATACAAAAATAAAGTACTTGGCTGCAGCTCTAAAAATACAGACACCAATCCAAGCAGCAGCTCAAAAACTGTGTGTGTGTCTTTGACTGGGAGGCACACAATCGGCAGGGCTGAAACTGTTCCAACTCTGTCACCATCACACGCTTGCCTCAAACATAAAACGAAAGAAGGCACATTAAAGAAAAAGTCCCACAAAACAAACATACAAAAATAAAGCAGAACAAATACAAGTAAAGGGGCCCATAGCCATAGTAAAAAAGGAGGGACTTGTAACACTATTACCCAATAGCAAGTACTTCATTTTGAAAGGCACACTTAATATCAAATGGAAAAAAGAGGTGGTGACTTACATACTAAGGCCTATACTGCATGTCTCAATGAGACAGTGCATGCGCTGCCTAGGCGAGACCTAAAAAGTACAGAAGGATGAACATGTGGATGGATGAGTGGGTCAAAGTAAGAATGGATGAGTGGGTGAAAGAATGGAGGGATGGATGGATGAGTGGGTAAAAAAATGCTTGGGTCAAAGGATGGATGAATGAGTGCAGGTATGTTGTGAAAGGATGGATAAGTGAATTAAAGGATAGGTGGCTTAACGTATGAATTGGTGGGTAAAATCATGGATGTATTGGTTGGTGATAGAGTGAGTTGGTGAAAGGATGGGGAATGAGTGGGTAAACATATGGTTTGGCTGAGTGGGTGAGAGAATGAGTGGCTGAAAGAATGAGTGGGTGAGAGTAAATGGAAAATTGAGAGGATAGATAAATGGGTGGTTGGGTAAAAAGATGGCGGAGTAAACAGAAATCTAAATGATGGATGGGTGGGCCAAAAGATTGTAGAGTGAATGGAAAACTCATAGGATAGATGGAAGAAAGAATGACAGAGTAAATGGGAATCCGAGAGGACAGATGGATGGATTGGAAGGTGTAGGGATAGCAGAGTAAATGGAAATTTGAGAGAATAGCTGGGTAGTGGAGTGAAGGGATGGCAGAGTACATGGAAATCTAAGAGGAGGGTTTGATGGATGGATGGCATAGTAAATAGAAATCTGAGAGGATGAATGGGTGGACAAAAGGATCAATTGATGGATGAAAGGCTTTATTGATGGATCGCTAACTTACATGGTGTGAGGGTGAATGAATATATGAATAAATGCATATATGATGGATGTGTGAACAGATGAATGGATGAAATGGCCAATGGCTGGATGAGATGATGAAAGATGGATTTTTTCTTTATTTATTTATTTTACAGAGTTTTATATAGCGCAAACTTGACCCGAATCAGGTATCAGAGAGCTTTACATAGCACCAGTTGCATTACATGAGCACACATTTATTTTTTTATTTTTTTTATGCACAGGGAGTTTAAGTGATTTGCCCAGAATCACAGGATGTTCAGCGTCATTGCCGAGACTCAAACCCAGTTCCCCAGGTTAGAAGTCAACCACCCTAGCCGTTACGCCAAGTCCTCTCCCCAATGGATGAATGAATGTAAATTGAAATGGTGGATACCAATTGGTAGATGGAATGATGCTTGAATGGAAGAGAAAAGGGAGATCTTGAGGCTCACTTGCTTCACCTAGCTGGTGCCATCAGAGCAACTATGCATGAGGAACTCAGCGATTGCAGCCCACCATGGCCACATACAGCAAACTCACATCATTCAGCTGCTGCCTCACCAAGCACCCACGGACGGGGTGTGCTCTGGAACTCCGATCACTCTTTGCCTTGAGGTGTGGGTAACACTGGTTTCTGGCTTGTTGGCCCCAGGGGAATTTGCTTGGTAGATAGCGCTGCGGTGCTGAAACAGTGTTGACTTTAATATAGAGTCACAGTGGACTCCTGAGACTCAGACTGGTATAGGTGTGTACATTGCATGTTGCCTATATTGAATGGGGAATAACGACTATTGCTACAAGTGAGATAGGAGTGGGACCCAGGGAACTGCCTAAGAAACACAATCTTAGAGGAACTGAATAGTTGTTTTTGGATGCCCTACTTCCTTTTGAGTAGGTAGCTCTAAAATTGAAATACTTATTGTATCCCAAAAGTAAATATTTGGCTGGACAATCATTTATTGCTGCTGCAGTACACATGTGGAGTTATGAGTCTGTTTTCATTCCCCTATATACAGCTCCCAACCAAGGGAGCCTTATACTACTCAGACCACGCTACAAATGAAAGTCAAGCGTGGCCACGGGACATCAGTTGTAAACGGCCTCAACTCCCACAGTTGGGTCCTGTAACCCCTGTTTTCCCCATCGTACTCTGAACGGGGCTCTGCCCAGGGGGTCCTTTTTTTGTCGTTTTTTTTATATATAGGCTGAACTAGACCCTGAAGGTTTTGGAGCGCTTTACATGAGCACTAGTTATATGTTACACAAGGACACATTCATTAGGTTGAGACTTAGCAGCGCATGTGCTGCTCTGCGAGCCATGCTGTATTGGAGTATGTACTTGAAGCCCCGGCCACTCTCCGCCCATATTTGTCATTGCTTGTGTCACTGACCATCATAAATTCTGGTTTCTGATTAGTTATTAGGCTTGTTAGTCCCTCCATAGGACCACCTAGTCTTCATTTGTAACCTCCAATGAGGACTGGCCCTTTTACTTTGGTTGTTACAAAGTACATATTTACGGCCTTATTTATGAAGGCCTTGCGCCGCCGGTGCGTCACTTTTAAAATGGGAAAAAGTGACGCACCGGTAGCGCAAGACCTTCATAAATAAGGCCCTTAGTCTGTAAGCACTATTTTCTGTAATGAGTTTCTCTTACTGCAGGAGGGCAGGAGGATCTCTCAAGTGCAGTTGTGACCACCGGCTGATTTAACTCATAGCAAACGGGGAGCGCTTCAGGGGTCATGGGAGAAGGAAGGGGGCAACTCAGAGATGCCTTTAGGATGCTCAAAGGTGCGTGATGTAAATCCCGCTAAAGCTGGCGTGGTTATTGTCTGGACGAGCATCTATGTTAAACATGAATATGCTTTGGGTTTGCTCCTCCACTCACTTGCTAAACACCTTGACTTCAGCAAAGGGCTCTTACCCTCTTTTCTCGATTTGTTCCTCTGTGAAATGGAACCAAAAAAGAAAGAAACTCTGGCTGCAAATGTCAACCTGATCAGAAGGTATTGGAGCGCTTTACTGTACAGTTCTCCAGTTCCAAAGTGGCAGCTCACTGCACTTTGCTCCTTGCCTCAGATTACCTGTAAAGGGTGTGCTTTCAGCCTCAGTTTAACCTTGCTCTCGCTCATTTGCTTTTCTCACCCTGCGTGCCACATTGCTCTGTCTATTGTTTGCTTCCCTATGCCCTCCGTGCCCCTTCCCCCAACGCGCCATCATTTTTGCTTCCCCACACTCACACCCTCAGTTTTGCTTCCCCACACCCTCCCCGTCGGTGTTCCTTCTGCTACTGCCTGTTTGCAACCCGCTGCCCCCCACACATGCACACTTTTAAACAAGTATTTGCAATGCAATAGGTCTCACATTTGTTATAGTTTAAGCTATTGGCATTGTAAATGACAATGGCTTTTATTTATGTTTTAAAAACCAAAACATAAATAAAAGGCATTGTCATTTATAATACCAATAGCTCAAACATGCATAAATGCGAGACGTATTGCATTGAAGATGCTTGTTTTTTGGCAGCCACGGGGAGATTACGTGATTTGCCCTGAATCACAGGCTGTTGTGTGGAGCCAACGCTCAGACTCGAATCTAGGGACATATTACTAAGGCAGGCGAAATGAAATTATCGCCGCTTTTGCGGCCGTTTTCGGCCGCAAAGCGGCGATAACTTCATTGCCTTATTAGCAAGCTGTCGCTAACATCATTTAGCGACAGCTTTTAGGTGATAGCGAGCGGTTTGGGGCCCGCTTTGCATGTCAGCGATATTTATCGCTAATGACATGCAAAGTGGGCGTAGCCAACCTGTTAGCGACTGAAAGCAGTCGCTAACATCGCTACAGCCTATTATCAACGCAGGCGTAGCAATTAACATTTTCACGCTAAGGGCGAATATGGCCAAATCCTAACGCCTGTTCAGACCACTTCTTAGCCTGTATATCCAATGGGAGGTGGATATTCAGGTTAAGTCCCTATTGGCGATAATGCCTGAATATCGCTGAATTTCCAGCGATATTCACGCATTTCACTGCTATCGCCGGAGATTTTATCGCTTTGAAGATAAACGTTGCTAATAGCCCGTTATCTCTGCGATAAAATCCGGTGATGCGAGGCAATAAAAAAAATGTCGCTAAGCTTATTTAGCGATAAATATCGCTAGTTGTTGATAATATGCCCCCAGGTTCCACAGTTTCAAAGTCTGCAGCTCTTACTGTTACGCCACATCCTTTCAATTAATTTGCTTACATGTCCATGACTGACTTGGGCAACTTGTGATACAGCATCACTCAAAGTGTCTCACATAAGCCATTGAAATGCCTTACATAATCACGCTGGAAACAGAGAAATGTCACACATAAGCACAATGGAAACCTGACAGCGATGCTCCGCCCTTGAACTAGTGGAGCTATCAGAACGTAGGAATAATGTCCCCCTTGCAGTGCACATTCCTGTTCATGCAAATTGACTGATTGTTGTTGAGAGAGTCTAGCGGTCTGACTCCGGTCGTTTTGCCACCCCTCCCCTCACTTTCGCCTCTCTGAAGATAAGCCCTCCCTGCCGTGCACCTTCAGCAGCGTGCTCCTTTATGGCGGAGTGAAAATTCATTAAAAGCAGAGCGGGACAGCGACCGCGGAGGCGGTAATGAGGCGATATCTAATCGAAACACATGGCGGCTCCCGCCATTTGCTGCGTCACCTCCTCCCCTCACAGCGTCGAGCGGCGTGGCTGGCTTTCAAGAGCCGGGCCGGATAAACACGGCGAAACCAGGGATGCTTCGTTGCACACGCAGCCCTCCTCTGAGCCCGTGATACAGGCTGTGATGACAGGGAGGGGCGAGGGCGATAGGAGAGAAGAAGGGTGGGCAGAAAAGAAAGGTGAGTTGATAGGGAATGTTGGAGGAAGGGAACTGGAGAGAAGGCATTTAATTAGATAAAACATGGTCCACCAACGATATAGAAAGCACTGTACACAGTGAAAATGGTAATCCACTTGGTATTTTTTTTCTTTTTTTGTTTCAGTTTGATATAGTGCAAACTCGATCCGAAGGTATCAGGGCGCTTTACATGAGCCCCCGTTGCAATACAGACAGACACTGGGAGGTTAAGTGATTTACATAGCATCACAGGATGTTTGAGCCTCTGCCAGACTCGAACCTGGTTCGCCAGCTTCCAAGTCGGCACTCTAGCCCTTAAGCCATACACCCCTTTTTCCATCTCCTTCTCGGTTATTATGGTCATTGGTTTCCAGTCTTGAAAGTTCGTGTGAGAGACTAATAAAACACACCTAAAAAAATAAACTGTAGGTGATATGTTCAGAACTAGAGACAGTGTAATCAATGACCTGGGGTGAGATGGTCAACCTATGGCTTGGTGAGGACTCACTGACGAAATAAATATGTAAGGAAAAAAAAGTACACACGAAATGGCAATTGGTTAAATAGAACAGGTCAGATCATGTAAAGTTCTGAAGAACATAGCAGGTAGAAATCAAAATATGGAAAGCGCACCTTACGGTATATCGACAGACCCCAAAGCACACTTCCATGACAGGGGGAACCACATCCAGGTCATTACAGACTGTGCTTAAGTTGTAAATAAAATAAGCACCAGGGCCCATGTCAGGAGGCCACTGCAGCTTGCACCACATATTGCCATTACCAGCGCTGCCAATTACCGTACCAGCACAACTGAAAATCATCACACACCCACAAGTTTGACAATTCAGTCTATTCCTTGTCTCCAAAGTTAGAAGAATGATTTGGGCGACAGGTATGCCATTTTTAATGGATATTAAATTAATGGCCAACTTTGGTGTGCACATCTCTAAATTAGACAAACATCGCCACCATGTGGCAGACTATCACAAGTAACAGTGTTGAAAATGTACTAATAGCGCTCAGCACTGTAAACCACCAGCTCAAACTAAGTACTGACTATGTGTTTAGCCTCCAGTTCTGAACTTGTCGTCACAAATCATTGCTTTCTGGTGTGCAAGTTTAATTAGTTCAATGAAAGCAAAGCAAGACTACAATGCCCAGAATGCATTAGCTTATCAGACGAAAGCTTATAAACAGTGTCCGTAAGGACTTCGAGAGAAGAGGTGCCCCTATTCCATCAATCTAAATTCTAGATGCACACACAAGCCTTTACAGACAGTGTTGCACCACCACAGCAACATACTGACACCAAACAGAACTAAAAGAAAGAGCTAACATGGCAAAAAGATGTCACCTTTGCAAACACTAAAACATAGCCCCTTACCTAAGTACTCTGGACAGCAATATTATGCTACAAGCAGAAACTTGCCAACACCACAAACACACAGAGCAGATGCATGTGATCGTACCAGTAACTGTGCCCATAGATCCAAACAGCAATGGGAAAGGTAGCAATATCAACAAAACATTGTCTGCCAACCTAAAATAAACAAGCATTGGCATATCCAATAGGTCTCGCTTTTGGGACCTTATAAGTATTTAGTTATGCAGCACAATATCCTTGGTGCAAAAACATCAACTGTTGCATGGCTAAACACTTATAATGTCCCAAAGGCGAGACCTATTGGCTATGCCAATGCTTGTTCCACTTTAATTGATTAACTAAACCATGGAAACTGTATAGTATGGGACATGCATTTTATTGCACCAAGAATTTACATCCCGAACACAGCTGAGCCTTTAAGTTGTTTTACTGGGGCTTTCTTTGTTCGAAGGCAATGAAGATGGGCCATGACTTGTTAAAGATTTTAGTTTTTGCATAGTGTGGCTTTTGCACTTTTTTTATAGTGTCAAACTCTGGTAAACAAGCAATTCACTTTAGCCAGCCTCGCCCATCAAACATCAACAAAATCCTTTCACAACACAGTGGCGTTGATCCAGTCACTTAACATATAGAACCACAACCACTCACACCACAAATAACACACCTTCACAAGCCAAAGCAAACACCAGCATACGATGGAAACCTCAGAACCACTTCGAAGGTCATCCTGGACTGCAGGACCAGTGTGAGTTGTGCAACTAAGTTCTTAAATCCCCAAGACTCCCTATGACCCTGCTCGCAGGCAGGTCGCTCCCCAAGCTGCTGCACGGCTCTGCCTGCATTGTTTTTGCCTAATCTTGTATTTTTCCCCTGTGCCTAACTTGCTTTCTTGCCCAGACTTGTTTTTATTCCCCTGTGCCTGTACTTGCTTGCTTGCCCAGACGTGTTTTTATTTCCCTGTGCCTGTACCTGCTTTCTTGCCCAGACTTGTTTTTATTCCCCTGTGCCTAACTTGCTTTCTTGCCCAGACTTGTTTTTATTCCTCTGTGCCTGTACTTGTTTTCTTGCCTCAACTTGTTTTTCCTTCCTGTGCCCAGTTCTCCTGCGGTCCCCGCCTGTTTTTGCCACCGCTACGTCCCTGCGGCCTCGCCCACCTGCAATCCCATTCGCTGCCCCGCCTCCCAGCTGCTCCTCCCTCCCACATCCCCTCATATGGAAGCCTCTACGCGGCCGCTGTGTGGCCGCGCTCAGTGGGCGTGCCGCTGGCGCACCTAAGGCAAGCCCGTCTGTGCCCGTCCGTGCCTGGACCGCGCCCAGCGCCAGGAACCCTGGACACCACAAATGCCACAACGCCGACACCGCTACGATGCCAGAACCCTCCACGCACTCAACACCAGACGATCACACACCTGCTTCCTGGCCGCCCCAAAGCGCACCCACGGAGCTTTCACCTGCCGGAACTGCAGCTTCACAAGCATCCGCCCCACCATGCTGCCAACCAGGAAAGAACCCAACCATCCTTCTCAACACCCGCTCCGCCCAAAAACATGCCGTTGAACTCTGGGACCTACTCGACTCAACCTCCCCAGACGTCGCCTTCCTGACGGAGACCTGGCTGAACCCCGCCTCGGCACCCGACATAGCCATAGCCGTCCCGGAAGGCTACAAGATCACCCGCAAGGACCGCACCAACAGAGTGGGAGGAGGAATCGCCATCGTCCACAGGAATACTCTCAGAGTCTCGACCAACACAGACGACACCCTCAGCACTGCCGAACACCTGCACTTCCAGATCCACACCAACCCCAACACCACCCTCAGAGGAACCCTCATCTACAGACCGCCCGGACCCCAACAACAGTTCAGCGACTCCATCGCCGACTTCGTCAGCACACACGCCCTCGCCTCCATGGACTACATCCTCCTAGGGGACCTGAACTTCCACCTCTAGAACAATGACGACACCAACTCCACCACCCTGATCGACAACCTAGCCAACCTTAGACTCAGACAACTCGTCACAACACCCACCCACTCCGCCGGTCACACGCTTGACCCTATCTTCTCTGCAAGCCCCCATGTCTCCTTCAACCATACCACCGAACTCCACTGGACAGACCACCGCTGCATCCACTTCACCTTCAAGAAACCCACCAGGCCCCACCTCACCTAACAGATGACTCACCACTGCTGGAGCAAAGTCACCGAAGACCATCTAACCACCACCCTCCCCCAGAGCCCACCCGCTGACCATACCGACCCCGACAGTGCCGCCCGCAACCTCAGACAGTGGATCAACGACTGCGCCAACACCCTCGCCCGATCAAGAAACTCTCCAACAATAATACCAACAAGAAAGCCAGCTGGTTCACTGAAGATCTCCGGGCCTCCAAGCAAACCGGCCGAAAGCTGGAGAAGATCTGGCACAGTGAACGAACACCGGACAGCCACGCCGCCCACAAGAATGCCAGCTGCAGACATCATCACCTCATCAGATCAGACAAAAGGGCCTCCTTCAAAGACAGCCTAGACAACAACGCGCTCCAACACCAACGACGTCCCACCCTCGCAAGACCTGTGTGACTCGCTGGCCACCTTCTTCCACCGCAAGATCACAGACATCCACGACAGTTTCAAAGCCATGACCGCCCCGACAACCACTGAGACCTCCTCCCCCACGACCACCATCCGCACCAACTGCCTGCTCTACTGGACCAACATCAACGACGATGACACCATCAAGATCATGAACACCATCCACTCCGGATCTCCGTCAGATCCATGCCCACACCATATCTTCAACAAAGCCAGCACATCCATCCCACCCCATCTGTGGTTACCCCAGTTGTGCTCAATTACCTTTTGCACCTACTGGCCTCAGCGCTAGGGTGGCAGGAGGGCTAACCACAAGGGTAGATGGTCAGGAGACTGGTATGGTGATCATTAGGGGGTGCCCGGGTGTCTTTCCAGAAGTGATCTGAAGGTCAGTACTTATGACACACCATAGGGTTGCACACAGCAGGGGAGAGGGCCTGTCCAGGTGGTATGGGGCAACTGTATTGTCAAAGTCTGGATTTCTGTAAGCACGCTAGGGCCCGCCCAAAACAATTTGTCCCCAGGAGTATTCCTGTGATATGGTTAGCTAGGGGGTTGTATCATTGTTGTTCACTCGGTAAGTCAGGATCATGGTGGACAACTGCCTCCGGCCCAGGGCATGCTTTTAGCCTTAAGGGGGCCTGGTTCGCGTCTTCTGACACACTGCGAGTTGGACACAGATGGGTCAGTTCTGTTGGGGGAAGGCTGCATAATTAAGTGAGCTCTTTAGTGTAAGGCGGCAGCAGGGACCTGGGGTAGCCAGCTCAGGCTTGTCATGGGCTTGTCAAGCTTGATGTTTTGGACAAATTGGTGCTGCACCATGAGTGAATGACATAGTACAGCATATAGTCTACCGGTCCTGGATGGGACCATCATTAGCAACAGCAGCTGCACACAGGGGTAACAGTACAACTTCCTTTTGTTCACCCAGAGTGGAGCTGGCAAGGTCATCGGCATAGTGGCCGGAATCGGAGTAGTACATTTCTGATCCGCGACGGTGTAATGCGCACTCGCCAGTCAAGCAAGCTAAGTTTCTGCAGAACCATGATACATTGTCGAGAATAAATGCAAGGTCATGGGCTACACAGTTAGGCCTTTCTGTGAGCAGTGTGCGCCAGTGAGATATTCCCAGGAGGGTGCTGAAATTGAAGGGGTGGAGTACTATACGGACAACTCCAGAGCACAGTTTGCAGTCATAGTTGCGAGGAGCACGGACAGTACTGATACAGTTCACGGCCTGTAGAGGGTGATCAATTTGCACAGAAATTTGGGCATGCTTTAGCCACACATACCTCCTTCAGCCTGACCCCACTAGGACCTTCTAGTCTGGCTCCGCTTCGGGGCTGGCGGATACAATCAAGCAGCTGCTTGTCTAATCTTACTGGACACAGGTTGGTGCGTTTATGGCCATGTAGGCAATTGTTTGGGCTGATTTTCTTGAAGGGTCCTGATGTGGGCAGAATTTTTTTTAGCAGTCAAAAAAAAATAACAAAATACAACAACTTGGGTTGATACGCAGTGGAGGGCCTTTAGCTAAGTCCACTGGTAAGCTTTCAACTGGACAGTATTCTTATTTTATGGTTATTCAGGTACTAAAGTAGGGTTTCCTTTTGCAGTTGTCACATGCCAGGCAGTACGAGTGATGAAGTAATAGTTCCCCTAGTTGCACAACATGTATATAAGGGTGTATAGGGTGCTTGCTAAAAGCTTCATGGGGTCCAAACGAGTGCCAGACGGAGGGGGACAACATGTACAAGGGATAAATATGAGGGATACCCTACACAGTGTTAGAAGGGATGTCGCCTAAGCAAAACTCAAACTGGCCGTATACTCATGATGGAGAAGCTTGCGGCCAGGCAGTGGACTGTCCAAGTAATGTGATCTGTTAAAGGTAGCAAGCATGCACCAAGAGGGGATCCTCAAGAACATCCAAGACAGACAAAAAAGACCCGCCCTATAGCCAGGCTTTTGTGGGTTGCGGGGCAATAAGGCGAGGGGAACATGGCGTCAGAGCATTGATTGGCTACTACGTTTGAAGGGGCCCAGCAGATCCAACAAATGGACTACAGTGAAAAAGGTGACTCAGAAGCTGGTAGTCCGACACCATTTCTGGTGGAAGTAGCAAGGCACTCACAGGTGGATAGCAGGGACCGGGCATCAGTGACCGGTCAAAGGTTCAGCAAGCAGGTTAGGCTGAGTAAGTTGGCTCTTCTTGAAGGATTGCAGTGTCTATTAATAGGCACCTTACACTCTTTACCTCCAACAAGTTGTGACACCAGGCTATGTTCGCCAGGGATCAAGTGACAAGAAATGTGAACTTGTCTGATCAATGGGGCAAAATAATGCACCCCAGAAGTAGACCACAAGGTGCAATTGGCAACCAGTTGGGGACAGGTGAACTTTAGTGGTCTGAATTCACCCCCTGCTCCCATGGAATGGAGCTCTGTTGGGGGGGTGAGGCAGCCGGCGCGCAGTAGGTCATCGGCGTGATGCGTACATTTATTGAGAAGAGAGATGTCTTTACTAGACATGAGTGCTACATGCCAAATTCGCAAGGTGTTTCAGGACAATGGGGTACAGCTGTCCAGTATATGCAGAGATCTGTTTCTTATTGGATAGGGGGGAGGCCCTAGAAACAGCATGTAAGAAATAGTAAGGAGGAATGCCGGCCTTGGTGGGGGCCCTGGCTGCGACGGTCGCCACACCCAGGGCTGTGGCGGAGTTACAGGGCGATCCAGAGGCGGAAAGGTACTCAGGGGTACCCTCTTCAGGAGCACAAAGGGTGCTGAGGCCTAATATCCCCAGGAAGTCTGTGCGGTGGACCCTGGGATGTGATGGCGCCCCGTTATCCTACGGGCGGTTGGAACCTGTACAACCGGGGGTCGCATGAACACTCCGCCCCTCATAGGGGGGGCGTGAGCAAGAGGGTGGACCGATGGTTCACCGGAAGTGGGAGTGGCTATCCCCTCACATCAACCGCTAAGCACCGATTGGCTAAGTTTTGGCCATCAGGTGGTAGGCCGCGAGGGGCGGCTTGCCTTTGGATCGCCTGTAAGATAACCCACCTTGTTGGCATATTGGTATGCTAATAAACCTGCAGCAAGTTTATCCACCAAAAAAGTTATCTTGTCTGCTTATTTATGCTATATGTATGTTGCTGCGGCAGGGCTGGTCAGTGGGGCCGATATTGGCACTATGCGGGCTGACCGACTCGTCCCTGCAGGGGATCCTCATAAGAGGGTGGCCCCCTTAGTGCCACAGGGTGGCACACAGAGCAGCCTAGTGTTCCCAGACCCCGGTAGGGTCCCGCTCGTCACTTCCGGACGGGGTGGGGGGCGGGGAGAAGTATACATTTCTCCCATGCCCACCTGCCGGCCTCTTTATCCCCTCACCCTGACGCCGTTTCCTTCCCTACCACTTACCCGGCATTTTCAGGGTGGGGGGAAATATGCTCTAATCTTTTTATTTGTGTTGCAGGCGGAGTTACAGGGCGAACCAGAGGCGGAAAGGTACTCAGGGGAACCCTCTTCAGGAGCACAAAGGGTGCTGAGGCCTAATATCCCAGGATGTCTGTGCGGTGGACCCTGGGGTGTGACGGCGCTCCGCTATCCTATGGGCGGTTGGAAACCTGTACAACCGGGGGTCGCTTGAACGCTTCGCCCCTCGTAGGGGGGGCGTGAGCAAGAGGGCGGACCGATTGTTCACTGGAAGTGGGGGCTGGCTATCCCCTCACATCAACCGCTAAGCACCATTTGACTAAGGCCACGATGCAAGTTTGGCCCATCAGGTGGTAGGCCGCGAAGGGTGGCTTGCCTTTGGATCGCCTGTAAGATAACCCACCTTGTTGGCATACTGGTATGCTAATAAACCTGCAGCAAGTTTATCCACCAAAAAAGTTGTCTTGTCTGCTTATTTATGCTATGTGTATGTTGCTGCGAGAGGGCTGGTCAGTGGGCCCGATATTGGCACTATGTGTCTACCAGAGAGAGCTTCGCAGAGACAGAGCGTCGCATGGACGTTAACAATAGCGAGAAAGAGGGCCGGGTGAGAGCAGGGGGGGCGCAGCCCAAGAAAGGTTGGGGTAGACAGCAGGCTGCAGGTAGGGAGGGAGAGTACAGAAACTAAGAAAGTACGAAATGGTGGAGTTAATAGGGGGAAGAGAAACAAGAAGGCCGTTGGGAGCAAATAATTAGATGCATAGTTTGTGTCTATTTTGGATAATTCACACGTTCTATGCCCTGTTACCCCTCCTGGCAGAATGGGTTCAAACACAAATTGGCAATGAGCACATTGGTTCAAATGGAGAGGGCAGCAAAAGGCAACCGTGCAACCGAAAGAGTAAGCAAGGGTAAAAGCAAGAGACAATCTTGAGACTGTGTTAAATTAATTAGGTAGAAAATGGACAGTTTGAAATGGTAAGGATATTCTTAATTTAGGTTATGTGCACTCATTGCCTGTCCATTTGTAGCTTGCTGGAGATCTGCCTTCAATATTACAGGCTCACTTTCACCGGGACACCCATCCACGGGGTCCGGCAGAGGAGACCGCTAGGTGCCGAGCGGGTGTTTGGCGTTGCGGGCGTAAGGCCTGTTTGTTTGTTGGCGAGCACAATCTGCGCAGAGCTAAGTAACTTGTTTTTTGTTGCTCCTCGTACTAAGCAGGTCTCTGTCTATTACAATCCTATTTAGGGTGTGCCATTGTCGCCACCACCCCCCTCCCGAGACCCATGAAGTGTGGATCTTTTAACTAACAAGTGAGAATTCCGCAGTGTTTTTATATTTTGTGTTTTCATATTTTGTGTTATATACTTATTATCAACATAATCCATTTGGGTTTCATCTCCACTTCAGCCCCCCATTTGGGCACATTGATCCCATTATCACGAGTGATATAAAAGCATATATTATTCGTACTAGCGAGCAACTGTCCTCCTTTTCTTGTCTATTGCATGTCCGGTCACGGCCTGATTCACTTTTCTAGGCATAAAATATGACTACTTTCCACAGGCATGCTTCCGAACAGCCAAAGCACAGAACTTCGAGATCAGTGTATGCAAAATACGTTCCAGTTTAATTACTAAAACCATTTCTGTTGTCTTTTATGTGTGTTTGTCATTTCTTTACAGACCACAGGTTTCGCATAATTTTTGCGAACCACCACTTTTTGGTTTGTTTTTTTGCACTACCTTTTACACTTTACTTTTAACTTTCACGTCCTCTGGCAAGGGTGGGCCTTAGCGCGTCCACACCACCGAGGTACACGATTACATGGTCCTGACGAAAGCCCCGTAATACCATTACACATAAGGGCAGAAACATGTTGACCCCACTCTAAAGGGGAAAACACCCAACACAATAGTTGGTAAATTTCCCGACACATTGATTTTATCCTATGCCCAGCTTACCATTGAATAACGTTTTTTACATGGTATAGTCTGTTGGCATTTTTAAATTCACTAATTTTTGCACATTACTGTCACACAACCAGCTCCGCAGTAACCTGGCGTTGCAGCACACCAGGGAGGCATTCGGCATCTCCTGGTGGGCCCGATGATGAAGCATGTCACCACCCAGGGTGGTGAGTGAGGGCTTCCTAAAAAATCCCTAAGTGACTCTTTCTTAGGTCGATTCCTTTCCTCTCTCGATATCCTGTGCTGGACACTTGTTTTCCCTGTGCAGACACTCTTTTGTTGTTTATGAATAGAACCTGGGGGACTGAGAGTGTCTCTTCCCTCCCTCTCTTTTTGCTGGTATTTTTCAATATTACAGAGTCACCACTGAAGCGTTGCTTAATATGTCTTACGTGTTTGCAATATGAATCATCCAGCTTAGAAATGACACCTCAACCTGGAAGCGATGTCACAAACTGTTTCCGGGGATGTTTCATCACCTCCTGTTTGAAAGAACATTTGCTCAAAAAAGTACCGTGATACCTAACACTCACTGCTGTATGCGAAACTTATTAAATCTGGTGCTATGGTTTGCCATTTTTTTAGCAAATGCACACTATACTGACACCATTTACTTCAAAGATTACTGTGGCAATAATTAAGCGATATCTATAATTAACATGCTAACCCTCCATGGTTAGGAGGGGTACCACCGGTTATGCCTTTTCAGTCTTTGGCATGTATATGCCTCAAATGAACAGGGATTGACAGGCTAAACTCATCACATCTCATATTTGCGAGATGTGATGACAAAATAAAAAAACAAGTGAGCATTGTGAAAGGGAACTAGAGGGGCGACATGGACGGGAAACCAACAACTACTAACGAGACACTGCTACCAGTGTGACAATTCAGCCTATTCCAGGCCCCAAATCCATAAAAATTGCTTGGGCAGCAGGTATTAGTTGTTTTTAATACATACTGAATAAATAAACAATTGCTGTTCTACTCATCACTAAATTATAGAAACAGCACCACCATGTGGCAGCTGTCATAAATTTCAGTGTCGACAATTAGGTGCTGGTGCTGAGCACCAGAATTCACTGGCTCAAATTAAGCACTGCACCCCCTGTGCAAACCAGATACCACACCTTCTGAGTTGTCAGTATTTGATCAATGGTTTGCAGCTGCAATTGCAGTAACACACTATTAATACTTTCCACTCCAACTCATAATGGGAGGGGTACACCCCTTTCACATTCCTCCTATTTGCAATTCAGTCATGGTAGCTAGAGACTTTTTACGAGTCAGACCTCGAATTCTTAAAAGGGCTTTTGGACAGAAAGAAAAGGCATTTCGTGAACCAAACTCTGCTTTTACAAACTACAGGATCTGTGATTGGACAAGGGCTCTGTACACAAGGCTGTTTGTTGTATCTGACTTTAGAGCACATTCGGCTGTCTGAAAATGAAAAAAATATTTGGTCCTGGTGATACTGTGTTAATATTCCAAAAGGAACAGAAAGAATCGTTATATGTAGTAAACAATTAGTTATTTTTAAACACTAGTTCAGCCTTTTCAAGGAGTCTGACTCCGCACAAAAATAAAGCACTCCTGAGGAATTTAATGAGCGAAGTAAATGTAATTATGGCAACAATTTAAAATTCTACAAATCTATTTTAAGTGGTAGACAGTTTTGATTTACATAGTCATAACATGAATATTTACTACAAGTTTGCCAAACCCAGATGTAGGGTGCAGGTTCACCCTTTTCGGGGCTTATTTTATAAAATATAAGTGCCAGGGCCCAAGGTCTTCGACTGTAGCTGGCAATGGCCACAGCTCCTGCTGCTTCTTTTGACTGCAAGTGCCAGCATTACTAACTAATCATCACACTTGAACAAGTGTGAAATTGTGGCCAATTTCAGGTCACCCCAAGTATTAGGGAAGGCCTAGTAAGTGTTAATTATATATATATTTTTTCGCTTTGTTAAATTGTTTAACAGTAGAGCTATGTGCACTGCTCAAAAACAGGCAGAGAGACCACCTTGTGGTGTACTCTCATTATTAAGTGCCTGTGTTTAAAAATAAGTGCCAGTCCCAAGCAAAAGCAAACACAGACACAAATTAAGCACTCAGGGCCTCATTCATGAGGCACCTTGATCTGCTGGAATGTCACTTTTTGTGGCGTTCTGTGTGACAGGAGCCTGCTCTATATTTGCGAGTCAGCTCTAAGCCACTTTTTTTGCCTTAATGCTGCCTCGTAAATATTGTTTCCTTTAAAGCACGTTCCCAGCAACATCCATGGCTTTTTAACACTGCACCAGATTTACGAGAAATCGTAAATCTGAGGTAGTGCCAAAAACGTAAGCCTCCCCATGTGAGGCGTAAGGGTGGCCCAACCAAGAGAAATATCTTTATTTCTCCTTGTTTTTCCTTTTTCTATGTGTGCTGTATTCTGCAGCACACATAGAAAGAGGAAAGAGCCTCTTGTGATTATTTTAAAATAATCATCCTTGCAAAGGCAGGCATGCTTGCACCATGGTGCAAAGATGTCTGCGTTGGCACACGGCAGCCCATTGTGCACCGGTGCAAGGAAAAAGGACAGGAATGCACCGTATCCGATAGATATGGCGCATTCCTGCCCTTTTCTTTTTCCATAGGGCAGGGCAGCAGGAAGGCGTGCGGCGCTGCCCTAAGGCAAAACCTCATAAATGAGGCCCTGACTTTCGTGTGCCTTTGTACTGGTTTTAACTGTTTTTCTGGACAAAGTGTCCTCCTTTGTACATGATCATTTACCGTTTAATGATGCCACCTGTAGACTCCACTTGGGGATGCAACATGGTTAAATGCAGGGCAGAGACTCCACCCGACCTCCTTCTATAAAAAAATAAGACAGAAACACAAAAAAAAACTTGAGACGCACAACCGCCCTCATGTAACGTTAGCAGGGCGTGTTATCGATTGACCATCCTAACAGCAGCACCTGCAACAGAGCAAAAGCAAGATATTCCGGGCAGCCGAAAAAGGCTAAATAAAAGGAGCAAATGTGAGCCACCAGGTGCGCCAGAAAGTTAAAAAAAAATAAGGCAAAGCTATCATGAAGAGATGAAGAAAGAATATTCAGAAACGTAGTAACCCTTCAGAGGAGGCCAAAGCAGTAGCACCACATGCTACATCCTACAGCCAGGTGCGAGGTACTGCAGTACCAGTGTTCATGAAAGATGAGTTTCACATGTAAGGAAATAAAGTATGGACCATACAAAGCACAGTAAACCATACACAAGACAACTTAGGAGCGCATCTATTGCAGATTCAACATGGGACAATGGAGGGTGTTTAAGATCACAGCTTCGCATTTCAAAATGCATCATACCACTCACTCTGGTAGAATGGCATTAGAGGTCCTGGTCAAATCAAGAAGCGTGTACGTGCAGATCATGAGACCAGCAGACATGGGTAACTACTCTAGTCACAGCTGGAAAGGAGGTTAAGTGAGATAAAGCACAGGCAGCGTGCGTAAAGAGCTGTTCTGAGTAGTGTTGTCACTGTGATTTATGGCCCAGATATATGTTGCTTGTAAGGTACTGTAGCATTCTAACCCTTGCCAGGCTGCTCCACTTGTTCCTGATTGGTGCTAACTGGACCATTGGGTGCCCCCTGGACTCAGATATGTTGATACATAAATATGGACCCCTAGAATGTGTGTCTCTCTTGGGTGTCTACCATAATGCACCATTCAGTTTTCTGGTGCAAGCTGACTGGGAATAGTTGTGTGAGTGCACTAATCCCGGGACATATGGCTTGGGTGAGGACTATTGGGGCTCGGGTGCTGTGGAGAATACGGGGCATATTTACAAGCCCCCATTGCCACCACAACATCACCTTTAGTGATGACGTGGTGGCGATAGGACCTTCGCCTTATTTACAAGGCAGTGTTAAACCACTTAACGTGGCATAACGCTGCCTTGTAAATAAGGCCATCTTTCACGCTGTACTTAGCATGAAAAGAGAGCGCAATGCTTTCCACCGGAACACCCATTGATCTTGATGCTGCTCCCTAAATAGAGCAGCGTAAATAGACGACAGCTTCAAAATTAAGACCAGGAAAAACCTGGTCTTAAACAGGCGAAACTGCCTTGTGCAGCACATATAGAAACAGCAACAATGATTGTTCATGTGCAGGAAGGTTCCCCTTTTTTTTTAAATGATTGTTTATGTGCAGGAATGGGGACCTTCCCGCACATAAACAATCATTTAAAAAAAATGCCATTTGCAATATCAATTTGGGCTGCATTAAGCAGCACACATAGAAGTTACGAAACAGCATGTAAAGATTGTTTATGAGCAAGAAGGGGGCCCCTCCTACACAGAAACAATCTATCCCTCAACCCAGACACTCTTGCACTATTGTGCACATGTGCCTGCTTTGGGGCTATGCAGCTAAAGTTAGCGCCAGTGCAGGGGGAAACACAGGGCTGCCCCATATTTTAGTAAATATTGTGCAGCCTTGCGTTTCTAAAGTGACGAAGCATGTTGTTATCCTTCTTGGCTTAACACGCTTTGCCACTTTATTGTAAATATGCCCCAAATTGTGTTAGGGTCTGCGGCAAGAGAACAAAGCCTTGATATGAGGTGTGTCGAGTTGGAGAGCCCTGGCAACTACTTGATCTGGAGGGGTCAATGACATACCTAATCTTTTTGGAATGCAAAATCTCCGAGAGAACATTGAATTGAACATGTTTTATTGACACGTCAAAAAGTGTTTGCTTTCCAAATCTACGGCCACCTCCTAGGGTAAGCAATGACCTAGTTACCATTGGAGAGTCAAGAGACAGGTTAGTAGTTGCGCTTTACCAACCCCTGATTGATTGATTGCAGGGGAGTTATCCCAAACAAGTTTCCACCGGAGAAAATGACTCGCACTTCCCCACTCTCCTTCCCAGAAGTAGGTCATCGATGCTGTGTTAGCTGTACTGTTAGCTGCTCTGTATCTCCCTTTCTCTGCCCTCCCATCAGATAGAAATTTCTCTACTTTCTCCTTCCAAGACATCTGGGTCTTTTTTTTATGTCTATGAGGAAATCAAACTTCTTGCTGTTTCCACTTCCTACTCTTATGATGTAGGCGAGGCTCTGCTTGCGGCTATGCTCTGTCACTTCTTTAACTTGGTGGTCACAATCACGTCTATTACTTTTGCCACATAAATTTACCGGCTTATTTACAAGCCCCTTGTGCCGCTGGCGCTTCCCTTTTAAGATGGGAAAAAGTGACATACTGGCGCGCAAGGGCTTGTAAATAAGCCCTTTAGTTTATCTGGCCTGTCGCCTATTGTATCACAGGGTTAAAAAATAAATTTGCGACCTCTTTCTTCCTTCCAAACCTATATATAATTGCGTAATGCATGTTCCCTATGTTAGAGAGTGGGTGTATCTCCTGCCTTCAAATGCCAGCGGAGTCCGTTCAGGACACCCACTCACCCCCTACCTCCACTTACCTAGGATTTCCCAAGAACCAGGAGGAGCATATTTTGCACAATATCGCAGAGTAACTGTATTTGTTGATAGCTAAGCCAACCAATCATAAGACAAAGCAGGTAATGTAAATGTAACATGCATGTATATTGACTTTTAACTAAGTGTGAAAAACACAGTTCACTGTAGAGTGTGAGGTTTAAAGCCCAACGACTTACACTGTGAACAAATGAATGAAATAGGATAAAAAAGAAACTATAATCACAATAATACTAATATTAATGATAATAATAAGAATAATACAAAATCTCTTTTTATGAAGCACTTCGGTCTGGATCTCTCTATTGTTTAAGCACTGTCTAAACAGATATTACCCACTCAATGATTTTCAATTTGTTGTATTTGCAATGATGAAGAGCTGAGACAACACCACTGACATTATAACGTTTGACTTCAGGTTTCACACATCCCCTGCTGCAAGCACTTTACTCACTCAGCTATGTTACCAACCTCTAGTTTCCGTGGAAGGCACAGTCTATTATTTGGATATTGTTGTTTTTGCTAGGTGTATAGCAACACATATTAAGTAAGAGGGATGTATCTTTCAGAAAATGAAGCACCAGAAGGGCTGGTGAGTGCAATCTATTCTAAAGATAATTGAGTAACAAATATTTAGGGTGGCATCGAGAATTATTCATTGGTCCACTGTTTATAATTACATTGTTTATGAAATGGAAGATTAAATCAGCACAGGTGCAGATAAGAAGATAATTTTTATTTATTTTTTTAATTTAAAAAAGGCTTTTATTGGCATCAGCACGAATACACAGAAACATACAAAAATATATATATATACAGGTGGAGCGTACATTAGCGGTTTTTTATATCTACAGTCCATTTGTGGATGCGCGCTTTTTTCGTTTGTTTTCCCTCAGTTACGAGGAGGGAGAGAAGAGGGAGAGAAAGAGGGAAGGAGAGAGGGGGAGGGGGGGGGGGGGAGGGGGATCATTGTCCTTTACTGGGCTTTCCTCAGGTGGTCGTCGAGTGGGCCCCACATGTGTAGTTTGGCGTTATGTTCTTTCGAGAAGTTGCCTGTGATGTTGTCTGCCCCTCTCAGGAAGGTGACCCAATTAATCCATGTTTTGAAGTTTGCTTTGGCTGTGTTCTTCCAGTTAGTCAGGATTATTTTAAGGGCTGCTGTGAGGAGTAGGTCCAGTAGTTCTCTCTCTTCTCTACTTTTTAGGTTCGCGGTCAGGTGTTCTGTCGCCAGGCTTACGAAGCTGATTGTTAGGTCGGCTTTGAGCATATCATTTATAAAGGTGTTTATCTGTGTCCAGAACCTCTTGACTTTCACACATGTGAAGATGAGGTGTTCGAGGGTGCCCTCTTCTTTCTGGCAGTTCCAACAGTTGCCCGATTCGGCGATGCCGACCTTGTGGAGCTTGGATGGTGTCCAGTAGGCCCTGTGGAGTAGCCAATACTTTGTTTGCGCTAGTTGTGGGGTGATTTTGTTCGTTGTCGCCGAGCTCCACATTTTTGCCCGTTCTATTTCATTTAGTTGCCTGCCCAGGGTCGTCTCCCATGCGTTGGTGGCTTTCTTGTTCTGCGCCAGTGTGGAGGGGCTCAGGAGCTTGTAGATCTTTGCAGTTTGGTGACCTGCTGAGTTGAGGACTTGCAGGTACTTGATGATGCTTGGCTCCCCTTTGTGTAAGTTCGCTTTCGTTATGGCTGTCTTGATCTTGAGGAAGTTGTAGAGCTCTTGGTTTGGGAGGTCGTGTAGCTGCTGTAGGTTCTGGAACGTCAGCGGTCCTTGCTTTGTTTCCGTCTGGTTGGGGAGGCTGATACCTTTCTCGATCCATGTGTCGTTTTGCATTGTCGCTCCATGATAAGTTATTTTTGTGTTGAACCAGATAGACTCCCATGCTGTGCCTCTCAGCTTCTGCGCCATGCGTCTGTCTATTTTCATCAGCGCTTCCCTCGTGTGCTTCAGTATGGCGTTTGTCTTTTGGGGGTGTCTGTTTGCTGTTAGAAGGGCTATTGGCTTATTGAAAAATATGGGGCATCCCGATGACTGCTTTCCACGGCAAACTAATGCAAAGTTTCAATTCTGTAAAAAGGTGGAATGAGGATTATATCTGGTGGCCTAAACATGAATGTACAATGTTCAACATCTACATGACACCACTCGCAGACATCGTCAGATTGAAAGACATGAACAACATCTCCTATGCCGACGATACACAACTCATCCTCTCGCTTTCAGCTGACCTCCCCTCGACGAAGACCAACTGCCACACTGTATGAAGAACATTGTTGGATGGATGAAACACAACTGCCTGAAACTCAACATGGACAAAACGGAAGTTCTGATCTTTGGGACACCCACCGCCCTCTGGAAGGACTCCTGGTGGAGCTCGGAACGACACCCACAATGAAAGCCCACACCCACAAACTCGGTTTCACCCTGGACAGCAAACTCTTGGTGAAAAGTAAGGTCAACACTATTTTCTCAGCCTGCTTCCAAACGATCCGCATTCTCCGTAAAGTCTTAAGATGGCTCCCCATCAGCACACAGAAAACTGTGACACAGGCCCTCATCACCAGTCGACTAGACTACGGAAACACACTCTATGCAGGCACCACCACTGAACTAGTGCAAGGATTACAGACAATCCAGAACGCGTATTCAGACTGATCCTCAACCTGCCCAAGAGGACACACATCACCCAGCAACTGAAGGATTTCCACTGGCTCCCCGACCAAAAGAGATGCAATTTCAAGGTTGTAACCCTCGCCCAAAAGAGCTTACACAACCCAGGACCATCCTACATGAACCACCGCCTGGTCCTCCAGGGCAGGAGAAATAACTGCTAGTTAAGGTGAGGGAATAATTACCATGTATTGGTTTCACCAAGGTGCACATCACCATGTGGCAACTTTCTACTAATGACAGTTTCTCCAGGCCACATCTCCAAATACACTTGGAAATCTGCTGGCAGTACAGGGCCAGCCAAACAGAAATAGTGCAGGATGTAAGTCACAAAACGCATTAAAAAGAAGCAGAAGGTTCGAAATTGTTCTATATTTCAGTATTAGAAATATGTGTGTAGATATGAGCAAGACATTCCATTTCCTGCAAGGGATAAGGTCAAGGAAAAAGGTCAGTAAGCATCTCGAATAAGAGTGTGCCTCGACTAGAAATCGCAATGTAAGAGTCTTGTGCACATAAAGTGTAGAGTATGGGTGGATTACATTCTGACAGAGGTTAGTGAGATGAAAACAGAAAATGAATCCAAAACCACAGAGGCAGAGAGAAGTGTGCAATAGTTTCATCAGAGGGTGGTACGAGCAGAAAAGCAGAAATCGTGAGGCTAGAGTGTTTGTGAGAAATGTAGATTGTGGAATGGGAAGAGTGGGCGGGCCTGACAAATTCTATCTGTTGGCAAATTGCATATTTCTTCTTTCTGTATATTAATGTTTAATTTCCATATTATCTGAAATAATGAAGGGCATATTTACAATAAACTGGCGTAGTGTGTCATTAAGCCAAGAAGGCTAACAACATGCTTCATCACCTTAGAAATGCAGGGCTGTACCATATTTACTAGAATATGGTGTAGCCCTATGTTCCCCCTACACTATTGTTAACTTTAGCTACCATAGTGCAAGGTGGCCTGTTTTGAGGGGAAAATTGTTTATGTGCTGGAAGGTCCACATTCCTACAGATAATCAATTTTTAAATGGCATTTTGTATCTTCTATGTGTGCTGCTTAGTGCCAGACACACAGAATTTGCGAAACAGCATTTTAAAAAAATGATTGTTTATTTGTAGGAAGGTGGACAAGGACGCACACATGGAAACAGCAAAAAAAGGGGAGAAATAAAGCATTTCTCCTTGTTTTGCCTGTTTAAGACCAGGTTATCCCTGGTCAATATTTTGGTGCTGCTTCCTATTTACGCTGCCCCTTTAAAAAGTGGATGTTGAGGTGGAACACCCAAGGCAACACCTATTACCCCCCCTTTGTACTTTAAATACAGCTCAAAATGGTATCTTATTTACAAGGCAGGGTTAAGCCACATTAAGTGGCTTAGCTCTGCCTTGTAAGTAAGGTGAGGTCCCTATTGCCATCACAACATCCCTGAAAGTGACGTTGTGGTGGTGAAAGGGGTTTGTAAATATGCCACTGAGTTTTGTTTATCCATTAAGAGAACACATATTGCTGAAGATCTTTGAGAATGTGAAGCAAGGACATGAAAGTGACAGGCACAGTGGGTGTGTTAACCTGCCTGAGCTGGATGAGATCAGAAGGGCTGGCACTAATAGCTTAATTTCTCAAATGCTGCACTCAGGTGTTAACCAAGATTGCCCCTTGAGCTGATTGTGCTTCGGGCTGTGGTGTGAGAAATTAACATATTAACGCCATGATCCAGACCTGGTGGCTTAGTTATGTTATGTTATATAGGTTTTTAAAGCGCACTGTTACCCAAGGGTGTCCTGGCGCTGAGCACTGTCTACCTGGTACCCTCCACCCTGAGCCCAGACTGAGACTAAGCTGAAAACAACCAGGTCTTCAGACCTTTCCTAAACAAAAGGAATTCCATAGCAGTCCTTAGGTATAAGGGAAGGTTATTCCTGGCATTGGGCATTGGTGGCTCTAAGGACAAAGCTCTTTCCACCCGAGGTAGCCTTTTTCGCTCTAGGAACGACCACCCGCTCTGCTTCCATTGAGCGCAGCCTTCTCCCGGGGACATACCATTGAAAGCGCTTTTTTAGGTCTTCAGGGCCAGTCCCCATCAGGGACTTAAAGACCGTACAGAGAGCCTTGAATTGAGCTTGTTGTTTAATTGGGAGCCAGTGAAGATACCGTAGGCCATTTCTGCCCAACATAAACCTCGGAGTGCCCGTAAGCAGCCTGGCTGCCACATTCTGCACCATCTGTAATCTGTTTCTTATTAATAGTCAGATACAAGCCTTTACAGTAGTCCAGACGGGACAGAATGAGGGCTGAGACAACTGTTCTGAAACTTTCTTCCGTGAGGAAGAGTTTTATTTTCCTCAGGGTTCTCAGGATAAAAACGCTTGTTGACACCACCCCGCTGACCTGGTCCCCAAATGTGAGGGTGTTATTCACGATCACCCCCAAGTTCTTAACTTTACTCGCAGGGGTGGGGCATCTTACTGGGCCACCATGCTGGAGTCCAGAGGTTGGGGTTATTCCCAAAATTAATCCCCTCTGTTTTGCCTGCATTCAACTTCAGGCAGTTAGCAGACATCCAGCCAGTTATTGCTAACATGCAGTCATGGCAGCTGGGGGCCTTTTCGACTTCTCTGCAGGGATAGCACAATTTGAGTATCGTCTGCGTAAGAAGTTAATAGTAGCCCAAAAGATCTTATAAGGGCAACCAGTGAACGTATGCCTTAGTGGACTGATGCGTCCACTGGAGGGGCCTGTGTGACCTCATGATCACAGGTTCATATCCCAGTAGGTACACTCAGCTTTTCCTCTTTCTGAGGTCGATAAAATGAGTACCATTGAGCTGGGTAATAATAAATGTCTGTTATTCACTGCCAAGATACCCGTTGTAGTGAATGTGAGCTTTACAAATACATGGTATGTTATGCTATGAGCAGAGGACAATAACAAGTTTTTATAATAAATATAAATGATAATAAATATGATTGCAAGACAAAACTGGGCATCAATTGCAATGGAATATTTATGGCACGATTTAGAGTTTCGTGGACAGGCTACTCTGCCTCAAATGGGATGGAGTACCCCGTCCATCAAACCCTTGGTCCACCAGCTTTATTATGATGTGAGCGGACTATAGGGTTTCCGACGATGGTGCCCCTGCTGGCTCCGCTGTCAGAAACCTACACCATAGACTAACAGAGTATGGGCTGTAGTGTAAGAAGATTGGAACACCTGTCAGATATTATTTTTTTCTGGTCGAGAACACCAGGCAATGCCTTGTGGTCCTGATAATATATTTGTGTATTGTTTTCAGCAATGTAAAATCACATCTTCTCCTCTACCTCCCTCCCACCCACCTCATCTGTAGAGGAGCACAATGTTAGCGATTATAGTGTAGTGTGTGAAAAGAACAGTAGCAGCACATAGTGTTTATATGGTTCATCAGCATCAGTATTCAAGCATCAATCACCTTGACCCTTCAAGCCCCACTTTCTTCACACTATCCCTCCATGGGTTCTGTTTCGTGCCCTGCCATCACATACTTGCCAACAAAAACAAAGATGTCATCGTGTGAGGACAGGGCTGGGCAATAGTGGGTCGGGTCCTTGTGCCAAGAAGCAACTGAGAGGCACATTTCCCCCACCCAACCTCAAGCCACTTCCTCCAAAAGGAAGACAAAAAGGTTTCTGAGGCAAGTGCCGATGTCCTGGGGCATTTTTACACCCCTTAATGGATGTCAGCACTTCAAAGTCCCCCAAAACAAGCTGAAAATCCAGTTAACAGTGTTTTCCGACTTGTACCCTGCCACTGTGTGGTATGGGGTCCTCACCGTGTGACCGTGTGAAGGAAGCCGATATCGTGTGTCACACTGCGGCACCATGTGAGCTTGCAGGTCAGCGTCAGGTCCTCCATCACATGCTGTAATCGAATCTCTAGCATGTCTCATTCGACCCGGTCTCCCTGGCCTGTCCCTTCATATACCAATCTGTGTCACACTCCACATTGGGCACGTGCCAAGTGCACAAATGAATTCAGCTATTGTTTTCGAGTAGGAAGCCTGGTAGACATCCACCTCACCGCAACCACCAATCCTAGTTCTAATACTTTCTCCAAGGGCCTCATTTATGAAATTTTGATGTAGTGCAGTGCCGCAAGGAATCTTGTAGCGCTGCCTACTTCAAAATAAAAGGGCAGGAATGCGCCATATCTATATGATATGGCGCATTCCTGTCCTTTTCGCCAGAGCCGGCACACAATGGGCTGCCGTGAGCCAACGCAGGCACCCTTGCACCATGATGCAAGGGTACCAGTGTTGTGGGGCTGATTGCTTTTGTGCAGGGAGGGAAATCTTCCTGCACAAAATCAATCAATTCAGGTGATTTCCTTTCTATGTGTACTGCAGAATGCAGCACAAATAGAACAAGCATTTACAATGCAATGGTCTCGGCATTATTAAAGGTAGAGCTATTGGCATTGCTCATGACATTTATGTTTTATTTATTTTTAAATCATAAATAAATGGCATTGTCATTTACATTGCCAATAGCGTAATCGTTAAATAAATGGCATTGTCATTTACAATGCCAATAGCTTAATCGCTTGCAAATGCATGACCTATTGCATTTACACCCACACAGAGACACACACACAGAGTCATTCACATAGAGCCACCTACACAGAGCCACCCTCACACAGACAGCCCAACAACTAAAGCAAAACAATAGAGTCAGGTGGGCACTAAAACACAGTATGCTACCACTAGAAGTTATTAACCGGTAATATAATATATTATACCTCCTTCGCCACCCCTGCCCATAAATATAATCTTTTTCGAGTCAGGGGCCCTGTGCTGTATGGTGCGTGAGGCCCGTTAATCTTTAATATAAGCATCTACGCCGTTTGACTTGCTGGACGAGCTACATATATTTATTCATTCAAGGTTGCACCCAATCTACAGCTGGGATGGGGGTCGATTCTTTGTGAACCTCGACCTCACTAAGGCACAGGTCATTGGGTCGCATTGGTACGCTTTACATGCATTGTACTGTTATCCGTGATGTGGGGACCATTGATTTTTAAAATTATTTTCAAACGCATAGTCAGTAGAACCCGAACATCCACTCATTATAAACTAGATGCGAATCCACCCACCCCCTGCCGAAACTATTCAGTGTTTGTTTGTTTTTAGTGTCAGAGGACATTGAATCACACCGAGCTTCAATTAGCATCTGGGATCCTTCCGTGTACTCTCTGCTTCAAATCAGTACCGCATTTCTGAGAAGAAGAACAGGGCAAAATCCCAGCGCGCTCTATAAAGTAACCGGGAATGTAATCCTTTTACAGAGGCGTGTTTGGTACCAGGGAGGTTCGTCTTAGAACTCCAGCTGTCCTGTTCGGAAGGCACCTCTCCCTCTACATGTGCCATGGGGTAAAGTGTGTGTGTGTGTGTGTGGGAGGTTTTCTTGAGTAGCCATAGGGTAGCAGCATGGGTTAAGCGCGTCTCTTACCTTGGGCACGTCCTAAACTCGCCCGGGTGCCTTCGCTCAATGCTGCTGCAGAGCACGGGGACAGCCTCGGTGTCTGTGGCTGACGCCATCTGGTTACTGTCGTTGCGGATCCCGGCACCACAGCAGACAGTGTGGTTTGCTCCGCAGTGGCTGGTGCTGCTGCTTCCCCAGTTGAACTTTGCCGCCTCGCCTGTCCAAGTGAGAGCGTCCCTCGATGTCCTGTATCTAAGACTACCTTTTGGCCTTTCCCGCTTCTTGCTGTGAACGCCGACTCTCATTGGCCTTTATAGCCCACGACCCCCCTCAGAGTGGCCAATCGCCGATCAGAATGGGACACTCCTCCAGCACCCCCGCCCTCTGCTGCAACCCCCTGCAAGCGAGCTGCTAGCAGTGCTAGGCGATTTCAACAGCAGCACGAGCTGCAGATCAACAGCAATACCAAAAGGGGGGTAGTGGCGCGAGCAGGGGGAGGGGGCGGCTCAGAGGTCTCAAAAGGAAGAGGAACTATTTATGGGTCATCTCTTCCTAAAGGGGGTGTGGGGAGGGGGGACAAAGGGCCTTCCCGAGTCACCCAGACCGGCTCAAACAGGCTGTGGAGCTCAGGGCGGACTTGGCAGAGAGTAGCTGAACATCCGAGGCATGACATTGCCTCCAGCCGGACCGGTACGGGGCAGCCTGCTGACATGGCACAAGACGGCCCCATCTCCCGTAAAATACATCACCCCGATAAACATGTTTTCCCGAAAGTGAACGTGACAATCAAACTGTGCCAAGGACCCCATAAATGTCATCACCAAGTACAAACGCTTCTCTCTCCCCTAGCCAGCAGGTTAACAAATGGATATGAACAACACGTGCATCCCATCCTGTGGAGTGTCCCCCCAAAAGCATAGCGGTCTCAAGTGCAAACGTGCCCCTCCAAAATACCAGACACGTGCTAATGTGTGACCCCCGAGCATAACCCCCACCCCTCCAGCAAAAATACCGCCCTCTAAACATATCTATTCGTAAGTACAAACACGATCATCTTATACAACCATGCCCCCTTTCTGTAAAAAAAACTTCTAACATATTGTTCTCCACAGCAAACATGCCCCTCTCTGCAAAAGAAACGACCCGCGCTAACATGTGACCTCAACTGCACACCCCTCGAATCTCCAACTCCTCTTCCAGTTCCTCAAAGCTGCGGGTCCCGAGCTCCCGAAAACGGCAGAGCCGAGATGGCCGGCCATGGAGCCCACGCAAGTCTAAGCAGCGGGAGCCCCAGCGGACCTGGCCTGGACCCAGGCGGCAGCCCAGATAGTTTAAAAGTTGCAAGCAGCGGTCAAAGTCCATTAAAAACAAGCGTATGGATGCAAGGGCCGGACGCGGTCGGGCAGAAATGGCTGCCGCAAAGTTCTGAAATTTTCGAAATCGGGGGCATGTTTTTGGGTGAGTGACGGATGACGTCATAGAAAGAAAGAAGCTAAAAAACACGCCCCCGAATCCAGAAAAGACGGGGCTTATAGGGAGTGTCGCCCCTCTCCTCCAATGGCTGGCCAGCATTTACGAGGCCAGCCAATGGAGAAGAGGGGCGGGTTCAAGCCCCCTAACCTAAAAACATTAAATCTCGGAGCTCCGCCCACACTGCTACGCAGTGCGACGCAGTCCTTGATCTAAAAAGGAAAGCACGAGGAGAAATTCAAACATTTCTCCTCGTTGCACCTTCCTAACCCCTAGGTTAGGTTCTTACGTATTCCCAGGTTTATGATTTCTTACGATTTTTGTTGTGTAGTGTGGGAACACCCACAGTAACACCAATGGAACACCCCTTTCACACAGTTTTCTACATAAAGGGGCACGTATTTATAAGGCCATGAAAAAACCATGCAAAGTGGCTTCACGATGCCCTATAATTATGCTGTGGCACATTACGCCAGCAGAACGTCAAAAAAGTGACGTTCTGGTGGCCAAAAGTGCCAGCAGCAGCCTCGTAAATGAGGCCCCATGTGTTTAGTGCGGGTCACAGTACCCGGTAAGCACACCCTTGCTGTTTTATCGGTCAATCCCCTCAATACTGCAACCACTTCCTCACAGAAATCCTGTACCAAGACTTTTAATGGCCCTCATATCCTTGGAGAAAACTATAAGGGTGACATCGTTGTTAGTAATTTGTTTTTCAAAAACAAACTGCAGCTTTGGGAATTTGTTTTTGAAAAAAAAAATATTTAGGTAACAGCTGTCTGAAACATATTTGCCACTCACTGAACTTTCAGAGATCATGCTGCGCCAATTACAGCACCAGTGGTGAACTTTAAATATTGCAGTCTTCTGTTTATTAGGGTGGTGGGCAGAGTAAATACCACCATCCTCTAAATCAGGCCCTTTGAGTACAATGAATTGTGATGGTAGGAATCTAGTTTATTTCAATTGAGAATATAATCTTAGGGAAATATACAGCCACATGCATCAAGCTTTTTTGCATTCTCAAATGGTGCGAATCGCAAAATTCGGCCGTTTGCGAATGCAAAATCCTTTTTTGGGATGCATCATTATTTTTTTTATTTTTCGCAATTTAAGAAATCGCAATTTTTTGAAATGGGGTGGCTGAGTGGGCTAAAGAATGGTGATGGATTAAACCCAGATCAGTTGACTGGGGCTGAGTGTTTGATTTGCTCAAACGCTCCGTCCATCATCCCCTTTTGTATCGCTTTGTTCGCCCTAAGTGTGGCAGGGTATGCTCAGACGTGAGTCCCTTGCTCACTTGGCCACTGGATTCAAGATAGCCTGGCTGATGAGGATTATGAATCCGAAACCGGTCCCAGGATGCTTGTTTCCGGTCCCTGTAAGACATGGCTTGGCAGTTCGGGCTGGACTTTTCCCATGAGGCAAATGGTCAGACTGATTTGCATATAGCCATGTCTGAAATGGGGTGGCTGAGTGGTCTAAAGAATGGTGATGGATTAAACCCAGATCAGTTGACTGGGGGTGAGTGTTTGATTTGCTCAAACGCTCCGTCCATCATCCCCTTTTGTATCGCTTTGTTCGCCCTAAGTGTGGCAGGGTATGCTCAGACGTGCGTCCCTTGCTCACTTGGCCACTGGATTCAAGATAGCCTGGCTGATGAGGATTATGAATCCGAAACCGGTCCCAGGATGCATGTTTCCGGTCCATGGAAGACATGGCTTGGCAGTTCGGGCTGGACTTTTCCCATGAGGCAAAGGGTCAGACTGATTTGCATATAGCCATGTCTGAAATGGGGTGGCTGAGTGGGCTAAAGAATGGTGATGGATTAAACCCAGATCAGTTGACTGGGGGTGAGTGTTTGATTTGCTCAAACGCTCCGTCCATCATCCCCTTTTGTATCGCTTTGTTCGCCCTAAGTGTGGCAGGGTATGCTCAGACGTGAGTCCCTTGCTCACTTGGCCACTGGATTCAAGATAGCCTGGCTGATGAGGATTATGAATCCGAAACCGGTCCCAGGATGCTTGTTTCCGGTCCATGGAAGACATGGCTTGGCAGTTCGGGCTGGACTTTTCCCATGAGGCAAAGGGTCAGACTGATTTGCATATAGCCATGTCTGAAATGGGGTGGCTGAGTGGGCTAAAGAATGGTGATGGATTAAACCCAGATCAGTTGATTGGGGGTGAGTGTTTGATTTGCTCAAACGCTCCGTCCATCATCCCCTTTTGTATTGCTTTGTTCGCCCTAAGTGTGGCAGGGTATGCTCAGACGTGAGTCCCTTGCTCACTTGGCCACTGGATTCAAGATAGCCTGGCTGATGAGGATTATGAATCCGAATCCTGTCCCAGGATGCTTGTTTCCGGTCCATGGAAGACATGGCTTGGCAGTTCGGGCTGGACTTTTCCCATGAGGCAAAGGGTCAGACTGATTTGCATATAGCCATGTCTGAAATGGGGTGGTTGAGTGGGCTAAAGAATGGTGATGGATTAAACCCAGATCAGTTGACTGGGGGTGAGTGTTTGATTTGCTCAAACGCTCCTTCCATCATCCCCTTTTGTATCGCTTTGTTCGCCCTAAGTGTGGCAGGGTATGCTCAGATGTGAGTCCCTTGCTCACTTGGCCACTGGATTCAAGATAGCCTGGCTGATGAGGATTATGAATCCGAAACCGGTCCCAGGATGCTTGTTTCCGGTCCATGGAAGACATGGCTTGGCAGTTCGGGCTGGACTTTTCCCATGAGGCAAAGGGTCAGACTGATTTGCATATAGCCATGTCTGAAATGGGGTGGCTGAGTGGGCTAAAGAATGGTGATGGATTAAACCCAGATCAGTTGACTGGGGGTGAGTGTTTGATTTGCTCAAACGCTCCGTCCATCATCCCCTTTTGTATCGCTTTGTTCGCCCTAAGTGTGGCAGGGTATGCTCAGACGTGAGTCCCTTGCTCACTTGGCCACTGGATTCAAGATAGCCTGGCTGATGAGGATTATGAATCCGAAACCGGTCCCTGGATGCTTGTTTCCGGTCCATGGAAGACATGGCTTGGCAGTTCGGGCTGGACTTTTCCCATGAGGCGAAGGGTCAGACTGATTTGCATATAGCCATGGCTGAAATGGGGTGGCTGAGTGGGCTAAAGAATGGTGATGGATTAAACCCAGATCAGTTGACTGGGGGTGAGTTTTTGATTTGCTCAAACGCTCTGTCCATCATCCCCCTTTGTATCGCTTTGTTCGCCCTAAGTGTGGCAGGGTATGCTCAGACGTGAGTCCCTTGCTCACTTGGCCACTGGATTCAAGATAGCCTGGCTGATGAGGATTATGAATCCGAAACCGGTCCCAGGTTGCTTGTTTCCGGTCCATGGAAGACATGGCTTGGCAGTTCGGGCTGGACTTTTCCCATGAGGCAAAGGTGAGTGTTTGATTTGCTCAAACGCTCTGTCCATTATCCCCTTTTGTATCGCCTTCTTAAATTGCGATAGCATTTAAGAAATCGCAAATTTTGCGATTTCTTAAATGCTATGCATGATTTTTTTTAAATTGCGAATTGGCAATTAGGAAGGGGAAAATTACCATGAAGTAAACCTTCATGGTAATTTGCGAAAAGTTTCAAAAATGCACAAAAGTGCATTTTTGAAACTTATATTTTACACACACACATGCCCTTGGGCCATGTGTGTGCGTAAAATGTACTTACGTGACATTTTAGGGGTGCAGGGCGGCGTCCTTTGGACCCCCCCTGCACCCTTGAAATTGCATTCTCATTTTGTGATTCCTTAATTGAGAATTCGCAAAATGAGAATGCCTTCCCATTGATTCCTATGGCCCTCTAGGCCCATAGGAATCAATATAAAGCGATTCCTTAATTGCGATTCGCAATTAAGGAATCGCAAATAAGGAAAAATAAGAAATCGCAAAAACTTTTGCGATTTCTTGATGCATAGGAATTTGCGATTCCTAAATTGCGATTCCTTAATTTTCGCAATTTAGGAATCGCAAATTCCTACAATGATGCATGTGGCTGGTAAATTCTTATCAACATATAAATATAGTGCATATGATAAAAAAAAGAGATTGAATATCAAAAATAATTACGTTTTTGTATCTAATCAGTGAATAAATATGTCTGTTGTTATTGCTCCAGAAGAGGTGTGTTGTGCACAATATCATACTCTGATAATTAAACACTCACAAGCGCCCTCATTATGGTACCCCCAGAAATATAGAACTCTCTGCAGAATTGGCTCATTAACCGGTCAATATTATGTTTGTTGCCGCAGCCTTAATAGAATATAACATACACCTCAAACTACCAGGAACAGGGACAATCAGTTTGCCACTAACCCTGGTATTTCCTTACAGCTTAAAATCTGAGAACTAAACTAGGCTCGGACTAAGGGTCTGCTTTAGATCCTGGTGGAGGGGAATTCTCTGTCCGCCATGTTAAGATCCCATTATATCCTAGGAAAATTGTAATTCAGCGGACGGGACAGCCGTCACATTTGTGAAGGAGTATTCCATCTGCAGAGATCTAAATAATGCCCTGGGACGCCAAAAGACTGCAGCCTCAAACATGGAAGTGTTTTTCCAAAGCCTAATTTGTGAAAACATAAATAAGGAGCCCAAAGTCTTTCTTTAACCCGTTGGGTGCGTCGGACGGCCGAGGGCCATCTGAAACACGCCCACTCATTAAGTCATCTGCACCGCCGCGGAATTCCCTCCGCGGTCAACAGTTTTAAAGCCGGGCACCAGTGCTGCCTAATGCTGGCGTTGCAGAGAACAAAGACTGCCCTATTCTTTCCGTCTTTTTACTCTTTCATGTTCTCTTTCCTCCCTGCTGTCACCTTTTTCACTCTTTTCCTATCTTTTGATTTATCTTTTCTTCTCCCTTTTCTATCTTTCTCTCTCTTGTTCTGGTCAAAGTCTGATGATGAGTAAATCAAGCAGTTATTTTGCTAAAGGATGCAGGAAATGCTGGTGCTTTAATCTGCCTATCGCCTCGTTCTCTTCAGTGATGCACAAGTCACAATTAAGGTCCCCACTCTCTGGCTGAGATTGATGATCATAGCTGCTGGTGTTCAAGCAACAGGAGAAAAAAACATCTTGTCTGGGTAATTTTGGCGCTTACAGCAGCTCAGTGCCTGACGGAGCTTGGCATCATGATGGATGTCCAGTGCAGACCGTCACATCTCGCCTCTGTAGGGGTAGCTCGGCTGGATGGAGGGGCAGGAATAGTCTGCGCGTCACACCACAGTCTCTATCATCCTCAAGGCAGCCACCACTGCTGCTGTGGGTCCTTAATGGCCATCATCGATCTAGAACAGACAATGATCAATGAATTCACTATTGGCATCATGCATTGTGCTACTCATCAGCCTATTTTCTACCTGGTGGATTCATTTGCCTCTCAGTTAACAGCTCTTGTAAATTATGGCAATAATTTTTTATTTAATTATATAATAACAATATAGATCTCTGTCTTTCTGTGTGTGTGTGTGTGTGTATATATATATATATATCTATATATGGCAAATTGATTGTCCCCGTTCCTGGTAGTTTGAGGTATATGTAATATTCTATTAAGGCTGCGGCAACTCACAAATTATGTGGCAGTTACTACAGTTACAGTTAGGACCGGGTTTACATCAGAAATGCATTTTTTTAGTTTGCTAATAACAAATTGGACGAATCTTAACAAAACGTTTCCTGGTAAGTTTCAGGGTGACCGGTCATGTGGGGGGCCCAAAATAGGAACTTTAGACAACACTACAGCTGAAACTGATGAATGGAATGACACCAAATTTGGTAGAACGCTGGATCTTGATTATTTTGAATTGGTTCAAATCGCCTACATTTTTTTCAACATTTACAGATATCTAGAGACGTGGTACTTCTTCCTCATTATCGCGGAGTACCAGGCATTCTAGTTTGCTGGTTAGGATATGAAGAGAATCTTGGGGCTGCCATTTTAGGCCTTGGGGACCCAGAAGCAAATAAGAGTAAAGGGGATGGTTAGGGGTACCATTAACCCCTGGCCCTTGTGGTGGTGACACAGAGGGCCACCCTTGGATTAAATTTAAATGAAGATTTTTTTTGCCTGGCAACTGGTCTCAAAGTAATACTACAGTGCACAGCATGGTTACCAGTGGGACTGAAGTGGTAGCAGGGTACCAGGAATGGAGAATTGAAGGGAAAGATGCCCAGAAACACCCACCCAGATATTCGCCTACACAGTCACACACCCAGGTGTCTGGCATCTGAAATGATGTCATTGGTGTCATCACTGTGCACGACGATGGCACAATTTATAGTTACTTCATTTAACTATAACTGGTGAATTTCCATTTTTTGCTTAAAATCTTACATTTTACCTTACATTTTCACACAACTATAACGCCACTTTAAGACTTTAACCTGTGGGTTTTTTTCAGTGGGGAAATAAATCACACACACACATATATATGTATATATGTGTGTGTGTATGGGACACTAGGTATTGATAGTTAGGTGCTGAACGGAATTAAACCAAATTTGTCACAAAGCTAAATCTTTGTCTGAAGATTGTGCTTTTGGTAATTTGGTGTAAATCTATTCAGTAGTTTTTGACAAATTAAGGCCCAAAAAACTATTGAACTCTGGATGGTTGGGCCGGTTAGAGTCCACACTCCCGGGACCAAAAACAATATTTAGGGAATGGTGGTAATTTGGCTCCGCTCCCCAAACCATTAGAGGCCACCGGGCCCAACATATTATTTTTGTGGAAGGGACACGTTCTCCCCAGGGACATCAGAAACCAATGTTTTCTCTCATTTGGCGGGAGCATTTTCAAAACTCCCACCAAGTGGGAGAAAAAAACCAAGTCCTCTACCAGTAGGCAGGAGTATCAAAAATGCTCTCGCCCACTGGGAGCGGACTTTTCATCTATTTTGTCTGCCAGCACTGAAGCTGGCAGGGAATAAGATGGAACTATCTCTCCCACCCGCAGGGAGCAGCATTATTAGCTGCTCCCTGCGGGTGGGAGCAATGCTGGCTCCGGCTGTATGCAGGGAGCTGGCTGGGGCTGTGGGGACCTTGGAGCTCCCCCGTGGCCCCCAACAACAGTATGATGGGTGCTTTGGGTGGACACCAAGGTGCCCACCTTTTGTTGTGCCAGGCCCTGGGGAATGGGGTCCCTGGGGCTGCAATCACCCAAGGGAGGGGTGCCACACACGCCCCCTTCCCCTAAGATGCTGCTGGGCCCCGGGGTATGACATATGACATCACTCATGACATGTTCTGTGACATCATTTATATTACTGAGGACATCTCATATTCCATCATTGAGGAATTTAGAAGGTGTTTTTAAATGCTAATTTCTAACTATAACGTGCCTGAAACCTATGGTTTTTTCAGTGAATTTGAAAGGTTTTTCAAATGCTAGTTTCTAACTAGGCCTACAGAGGTAGGACATATGAAGAAAGAAGACAAAACGCACAGAAAGAAGCAAAAGAAATGCAGAAAGAAGCAACAGAAGTCCACAAAGACGAAGAAAAGTGCAGGAATAAGCAAGAGATGTGCAGAAAGAACCAACAGAGGAGCAGAAAGAGGCCTTGTTGCAAAATCATCCTGTGCCCACCACTTTTTCAGACAGTTACTGGTGGTAACTGACTCTGACTAACCAGACCTAGAACCAGTGCTATGCTAAAAGACACTTAGAACACAGTGAAAACACCTACATACACTAGGGAACACTATACGTTGCGGTACCCCTATGATTAGCATGACCTCCTCTGTAAGGCTCTAGTAGATAATAGGGCAGAGGGATTCAAACTACCTCTTAAAACGTGCTTCAGGAGCGTTTGCACAATGGTGAAGGTAGGGGGGCCTGAGGTGACATGTGTGCAAACATGCCCTGTGGCCGTTTTAAGTTGGGAGATTGAGTCCACTTGAATCCTGATGGTCCTTGGGGTCCAATTAGCCAACCAGGTACCTCCAGTAAGTATCACAGAGCTGCGTTGCAGAGAGGTGTAAAAAGGGTCATCGCCTGGCCCACCTCTCTGCATCGCAGCCCAGTGGCGCTTACTGGAGGTACCTGGTGGGGTTGTTCACCCCAGGGACCCTCAGGATTGCAGAGGAATTAATTCTCCAACTTAAAACACTCCACAGGGCGTGTTTGCACACATGTCACCTCAGGCCCCGCCCCCTCCCTTCATCACTATGCAAACGCGCCACACGGCGCGTTTTAAGTTGGGAGATTAAGTCCTCTTGAATCCTGAGGGTTCCTGGGGTCCAACTAGCCCACAAGGTACCTCCAGTAAGCACCACAGAGCTGCGTTGCTGAGAGGTGTGAAAAGGGGCATGGCCTCTGAACACCTCTCAGGCCCCTTTTCTTGTTTTGCGCGTTTGTTTTACTGCTTTTTTGTGCCTCGATTCTACCAAGGCACAAGATGGCTGCCAACACTTCCTGGTTTGAAGTGTTGACAGCCAATTAGAATGCAGCTCGTTCAGCAGGGTGCCCGGATCCTCCGTGCCTCCATAAATTGAAACTTTTATTTTTTGATTTTCTTAGAAACTACTGAATGGATTTACACCATTTAAAAAAAAAGAGTGCTTTCTGAACCCAGCACTACCTTTTTGCCAAATGTGGTGTAATTCCATTCAGCAGTTCGACCTGTAGTCGTGTCTAAAGTTTCCGGTGGGAAATGCATTTTTTACCTCTTTTCTTTAATTTCTCAGGATCTACTGAACGGATTTACACCATTTTACAAAAAGAGTTCTTTCTGAAACAAGGGCTACCTTTTTACTAAATTTGGTTCAATTCCGTTCAGCAGTTCGGGCTGTAGGCTCCTCTAAAGTTTCCTATGGGAATTAACATGGAGAAAACAGTTGGGATCTTAAGCATTATTTACTCCCAGGAGAAGGAACCCTCTTTTTGGAGGCAGCAGTTTATTTTGGGTAATGGTAAAAAACTGACTTGGTTGGCCCTTCGATTCTATGGGCGCCATCTTTGAACAGTAAATGTTTAGTTTCTATTCATAACATTAATCAGAAATCGGTTTGATATGCCGATACAAAGCATGCTTTTCAAAACATTTATCTTAAAAAAACTAAACATTTACTGTTCAAAGATCGCGCCCATAGAATCGAAGGGCCAACCAAGTCCGTTTTTTACCATTACCCTCATGTAACGTGGTTTTCTATATAAAAATGCCCGCCAGTAAAATGTTTTGGTAAAATTACGACACTGATGAAGGATATACTCCGCAACGCGTCTGTCTAAAAAATAAACTGCTGCTGAGCCATAGAAGCCTCGAGAGTGCTATTCTTTTCCTTTCTACAAGGGGAAATCTGAGCAAGATATATATATATATATATACATCCACAAAGTTTGTTTCGTGAAGATACCCCGGCCTCTTAAGTGTGGCGGGCTCAGACGGGGTCGCAAACCCCTGAATCTCCACAGAATCGTCGGTTGATTTTCTGAAAAACAACAAAGTCTGAGCCTCAAATCCGTTTCAGCGGGTCTTTATTTACAGCTTCTCCACTCTACGCGTTTCAGAGGCAGACCTCCTTGATCACGAGTAAGAGTGTATGTGAGATCTCCATTTTTCAACAATGTGTATAGGGAGTTACCCTTTCTGGCAGGAAAAGGATTGGGTCAACAATCTAACAAAAAGAGGGTTCCTTCTCCTGGGAGTAAATAATGCTTAAGATCCCAACTGGGGGATGATTTGCAATAAAGGAATGGGTTGCAGTGTTACGCTGATTACCAAATTTACAACTCAATATGTATGGACCATAAAGATATCATTAAAACCATGAGGCATACTTGTTAGTTAAAACATTTTCATACATTTATTAGAATAAGTAATCTTAGGTAGCAGTATGTACAAATCATATACACAATTTTATTCACACATTTAAAAAAGGTTTTCCAAGGAATAATTACAAAACATTTAAAAATTCACTAATTTGGTACTTAAACATAAACATTACATAATCCTATTCATAAAACAAAAAATTGTTACAAGAACGAAATTGTCGACGCGGCGTTTCGGTGCTTTTTTTCTATTCTGCACCTTCTTCAAGGACTCGTTCACAGCTTAATATTTTCTAGAAAACGTATCATAATACATATCGTTAGGTCCAGATTTTTTCACAGTTGCACTTAGATTTATATCGCATGTTTAAACTGTTTCCCCTGTAGAGGGAAAACAGTTTAAACATGCGATATAAATCTAAGTGCAACTGTGAAAAAATCTGGACCTAACGATATGTATTATGATATGTTTTCTAGAAAATATTAAGCTGTGAACGAGTCCTTGAAGAAGGTGCAGAATAGAAAAAAAGCACCGAAACGCTGCGTCGACAATTTCGTTCTTGTAACAATTTTTTGTTTTATGAATAGAATTATGTAATGTTTATGTTTAAGTACCAAATTAGTGAAGTTTTAAATGTTTTTTAATTATTCCTTGGAAAACCTTTTTTAAATGTGTGAATAAAATTGTGTATATGATTTGTACATACTACTACCTAAGATTAGTTATTCTAATAAATGTATGAAAATGTTTTAACTAACAAGTATGCCTCATGGTTTTAATGATATGTTTATGGTCCATACATATTGAGTTGTAAATTTGGTAATCAGCGTAACACTGTAACCCATTCCTTTATTGCAAATCATCCCCCAGTTGGGATCTTAAGCATTATTTACTCCCAGGAGAAGGAACCCTCTTTTTGTTAGATCTCCATTTTTAACATGATCATGTGACACCATTGTCATAATTACAAATGAAAACAGACTTCTTTCACGATGTGCAGGAGCTAGTATGCTGAAGAAATCTGAACTCCTTCTCAGGGGTCTCACTGACACTTAGTCCATTCAAAGCAATAATAAGGAATTTGGGCATGAAGCTGAAATATATAAAAAAAAAATATTGACCATAAATGAGGTGAGACTACGTCGCACAGAAGCCTTAGCAACTGAATGAGGCAGTCTGCTAGAATGGTCTTACTTCACGTCTTATATACTCTTTATCCTGCCGCAGGCATGTAAGGGAGTTGTACCAATTACATTCCTAAACAAATGGAAAATCTGGAGGGTCAGCAGGTGAGTAGCCTTTGGCATTTTAGCAGGATATGGGCAAAACATAATTACATAGTTCACAAAGGTTAATCTGATTTAGACGACACTGCAGGGCATGGCATGATTACATGTACAGTATTCCAACCCGAAAGTTAATCATTAGGAATGTCCCAAATTCAATCTCCAAAAGCCGGACAAACCTATAATTGAAAGCATAACCCATGTAATGAAGAAACATAAAAAAGAAACAGTAACAGATGATGAACAAGATAAGGCATATGCAAGGAAACTAAAAGTTAACAATGTCCTGAACATTGATTGGCAATCTCAGACAAAGATCGATCAGGAAAATTGGCTTTGCGAGGTCAGTTGCAGGTGAAGAGGTCAGTTTCTTACAGTTCATTCCAGAGTCAGAAAGAACCCTAGTTAATGTATACATGGACTAAGAAGGCCAGGCCACTTTATTCACCAGTCTACCTTCACAGGCCTACGTGAGGGCAAGACAAAATGGTGGCACAATATAAAATGGAGTCAGTCTCGAGAATTACAGAACCTCAGCCCCTCCTTTTGCCATTAAGTAGGCAATAACCTAAGACTCATGTCAATCTGAATCTAGGTCTATATCGATATTTATTAGGTCGTCAAGGTGTTGCTGTAACATCATCTTATTATTCTCTACTTCTCTCGGGACAGGTCTCCAAACACACATAGTAGTACAAAGACTCACTTCTGGTGGACCATTTTTGGATGCTAGAGGTGGAGCCACTTCCTCTTCCATGGCAATTCAGTCAAATGAGAACTTAATTAACATTTACTTTATACAATTGCACTGGAACCGCTTGTGCAACTGTGCCTAAAGTCCGTTCAAAGCCTCTCTGGCAGGCTTCTATCATCCATCAAATCTGCTTCCATTGTCTTCTTCCGCATTGGGCCTCTCGATTCAGGCCTCTTCATGAAAATAGTACTGCTTAGTTGGAGTGCCCTCCTGGCAAACACCCATAGCTCACTCGAAAGTCTCAATGTCTCAAGGCAGTGCACCAATATCTTTCCTCTGCGTCAGGCACTACAGATACCATGCTCTTCGGTGGTCATGGGTGCAGATCACATCGTGCAGACCCAAGTACTATTAATCGAGAAAGAGCAACAGACTTTCACGCTCAGCAACACTTTCAGGCTCCAACACTCACTATTCAGTGTCAGGGGACGCTCGGGCCGCTGTTTCATGGGTACCACAAATGTAGTGCCTTTTGCTAACCGCAGATCCTCCGGTGCACTGCCATTCTGTTGGAGCAAAGGAAAAGGGGGGTGGCCAAAACTCAGGCCAAGGGGCTCAAGGGACTGCACACTGGCAGAGGTTACCAGCACATGACAGGTAGAAAACTGAAGCCTCAAAACAACAGGGATCTTTCTCTTTCGCTCTTTTGCACTGAAACTCATGTTCTGCGTTGAACATAAGTTTCAGTGCAATGAAGCAAGCACGATGCTCTGGAGATGCAGTTGATGAAGCACCGGCAATCGCTGTTCAGCTTTGTTACTTTCTGGGTGTTGAGACTGTAGGGCCAAGACGTCCGCCTCTCATCTGTAGCTATCATTTATGGGAGTTAGGATTCGTCTTGACCACCGCTCTGCAGGGTATCATTCTTCCTTTGACTCTGGAAGATCCCGCAGAACCTAGTGATGTAGGAAATGTGACACAGTTGTTAGTTTTCTTCCAAGTAAAGAAAAACAATTCCTAGTATTTAACAAGGTGACTGCAAGCAGGTGGCCTGCAATCTTTGAGGGAGTGGCCATACGCCATGGGATTACTCTAGAATGCACTGTTACTCTCATAGGATACAAAGGCCAAGACAGTGCTTCTGGCTTTTTCAATTGGGTACTTTCTATTCTCTTCTGTCATCTAAGGGTAGATAGCTACAGGGGAATTCTATCTGCATGTATGTCTTCACACAAAATAGCATTGTATACTGGGGTAAATATTTCTTGAAATACTACATCTATGTGCTCCTACAATTCTTATCTAGAACATATCAAAAAGGGAAACATATGAAACAACTTATTAGAGGCATACAGATACCTCCCTTTAACAATGGTGTATTAGGTGCATTATGCAATACAGGCTAATGATCAAAATGTGGGAACAAAAGACAAGAACTAGAGAGTCCTAGTATTTCCATGATTAGAACACATCTGATCCCACCAAAAATGATAACAGCAGGAACAAAAGGGAACTGAAAACCAAATTAAAATAGGCATTGAATTTATCATGTTCAAAAAATAAACATAAGGTATCTCCTATTGAGGTGGAAAACTTGTCTTACTATAGTATCAAGTCAGTTAACCAGTCCATCACTACCCTGACAGTCAAACTGGAAAACATCAAGGTAGGCCTGAAGAAAATTCTTGAAAACCAGTCTGGTCATACAAAAGGGACTTATACATAATATGGGGGTCCCTGGTACATTACTGCAGTCTGGAAGTGTGAACCTGAATAATACACCAACAATAATAAATGGGCTGACTGGTGAAAGGAATACGGAAAAGGGAAATAGGACTAGGACACAGCTAAAATCCCCAATAACTAGGCACAATGCGACATCGATCAAGGGGAGAAGCGGCAAAAGAAAAATCTATAGGAAGAACAAGAAATTATTCAGGTGATAGTCAAGTTTGTGACACAACACCAAGAGTATGGGTGATACATAAAAGTCAAAATAGTACACAAATTTTAACTCTACCGCTGGCCGCTACACCATTTACGGTAATCTCAGCTAATGTTCCAGTTCCTTCTTCAGGAAAAAATGAAACCTGGTTTCCTTTGAGGAACAAAGCCATACACTACTTAGGACGCAGACTAATGCAATATAGAAATTAGGTCACCTTGTACAAGAGTCACAGATCTATAATTTCATCCTTAGGTCCAATCAAAGAAACATAAATCTAGGGCTGCCTGTTCCTTGAGGGAAGGGGCAGTAACATGACTAACTGCAGGTGACACACTTTGATCCTGTATATCTCTTTTATTTTTCTTCAATACTATTATAGCCAAATTGACATACACTGGTGAAGTGTTGTCTGTCTTGTTCACAGCATGAAAATATCACTTCTGTGAAATTTAGTATCAGAGCAAATCCACCCAACTGTTGTGCAGCGATACGCATCGTCATGCAAATCCCTTCATAACACAGGAGAACTTGTAATAGTATAAAAAGCAGCAACATAAAACAAAAACATACATAAAATAAAAAACACACATGTCAAGCCATCAGATATACGTGCTGTATACCAAGCACAAAAAGCATAGACAAATTACAATAGCACATGTAAATGAGCGGTGACGCACGCACTTCATGCAGCCCAAAACCCAATATTCGGGCCTGATTAATTTGTCAGGCTTAAAATTAAAATTACACTTTGTTTTACTTTACACACCCTCCTTTTGACAGCAGATCACCAGTTAGTGGAGATCGGCTGTCAAATACGACTTACTGTGTCGCTTCTGACACACAGGACCAACAGGAACAATTCATAGAAGGACAAAATGCAAACACGTGAAAAACACACAAACATTTATTTTCAAAGGAGTCATACAAAAATCACATCTTGCTTCAACATACTGCTGACACTTCACATAACACAAAAAATATCAACTGTAACCAACCATCTTCTAAAACTAATGCAACATTTCTTGTTCTGTTAAATGGAAGCAACTTTCATGGACATAATTTTTCAAAAACAGAAATACAAATGTATCACCCCTTTTTAGGCCCTGCTTTGAGCGAGGCCGCTCAGGAATGCACTTCTCGGAGACAAGGCCCTGATTTAATAGGCTGCAGATGTTGACATACATGAAAGCCTAGCACAGTCCTCCAAGAGCTAAGAATAACACCTCAGCAGAACATCTGTTTTCACTTACTCCTAACCCCCACCTGACAGACCTTAAGGTCAAAATCTGCCTCGCACACTCCGCGGCTCCTCACTCTGAAGCTGTCAAAGAAAGAAGAAAATAACCTTCCCAACTCTTTTTAACCTGCAATAACCAACCCTATCCAAAACCACATACCATATATATTACTCCCTTTAGGTGCCACAATCCACTCCTATTCCCAGACTCAAAAACATCCACTATGAATAATTCGCAGAACACAACAACACAACAGACCAGCTTTAGAACAAATGCTTGTTACCACCCTATGCAATGGTACTCATTTCATCAACCTTAAATGGATGAACGTCTCAGTAGGTCCAGCTAGAGTTAAAACCTTCAACCCTGATATTAAACTCAAACCTCTGCACCGGGCACATTGGCTCACTGAGCCGTTAAGAGCAACCCCAAATGAGAACAACCTGCAAATTTGTATCATACCTAAAATATATGCATTTACTGAAGCCTAAGGCACTTTAAAAGCTACTCTAAATGAAAAAAATGCTGTTTAAATAGTCTATTTATCCAAATTCGAATTTGATATTTGTGGCACTTAAAAATAAATATCCTGTAATTGTGCTACATATTAATCATCCTCAGAATGTTCTTTACAGATTGCAGAGATTGGACATTAGACATATCTCATGTAAATCCTTAGAAAAATGATGTTTTTACGCCTGCGCCAAGTAAAATTCCATATGCAACTGTTCTCATTTTTGCGGTTCAAAACAACTTAAATTACATTTTAAGGTCATAGTATGAGTATTAAGCTTTATAAATATTAAAAAACGATTTTAAAAGCTCTTATTTTATTAAAACCATTTTTAATAATTCCACATATAATAGCAAGCTGCATCCCTTGCATATCATATTTAGACGCATTCATTCACAAGCCTGAGCACATAAGCCTAACTTGAAACATGACAAATGTTTGCACCACTTTTATGTAAAAGGACAGTTATTTTAATATTAGAACCAATAGAATTAGAATTAATTGAAATGTTTTCCTGTAATACAAAATAATGAACCTTATTTTTGTAACCTTTTTAAAACACTATTCTGAAATGCAAAGGTTCACCTGTGTTTAACTGGGAAAGTCCTGACTGAGGAAACATTCCTGTCTATTCGTGATTGCTTCGTGTTGCTTGCTTAGCGGCAGCAACAGCTGTTTCTTAGTGTTGAAAATGTGGGCACGGTGGCTGTCTATTTAAAACTAAAACTAAGACATTTCAAGTTTCAAAATGCGTGTGCAATACAGCAAAATCCAATGTATTCAGATGATGTGTTTGTCTGTTAATATCTAATACAATATATCTAAGGAAAATGCTGTAAGTTTATTTTTTGCAAAACACACAATTTCGTTTTTGAGGGCTTTTTTATTCCTAGTGAATGTGAATTTTAATTTTATCTTTAAAGCATTGTACATGTGCATAATTGCTTACTCTATAAATTAAATAGCAACATATAGCTATTTTAGCACATCACATGGTTCATTTCTGGATTTTTATTTCATTTCTGATTAATATTAATTAACTAACATTTTGCATAACAGACTGAAAACATCAAGAAAAAAACACAAACACACACTGAGCTCTTTCAGACATAAACAGAAAGGGGTCAAACACTCACGACAGACAATACAGCGCGGTTTTAGTCATTTATTTCATAAATAGCGCCATCGCTGTTTACTTACAGAAGTTGCACTAATGGGAAAATCACATAGACATTTAAACACACATTTAACCCACAGATCAATACTCAAGACAGAAACAAAGGACAGCCCACAGACTGTACTTAAACCAAACCATTTGTAAATACTAGTTTTAAGTCATATTTACAAGAAGCGCTTCTCAATAGTGTTCCAAAAAACTGCAAAAACAGCCCCACAGACCTTTATTTCCAAGAAGCCAAGATACACTCAATTCACTAGCTTTGGCTGGCAGAACACCAAAAATCGCTCTGCATATCTCCATTCATAAAATTGCAAAGAACAGAGGCTCCTTGTATGTATTATGTCCATATTTTAATTCCCTGGGGATACAGAATCACCAAGGAAGAAATATGTTTTCATACCTAAACCTATTTAGGTTTTCCCTCTAGGGGAGCCGGCTAATTTACTTCACATCACACTATGGTACCTTCCAAAAAGCAACACATTCTCTGATGTGAGCTTGAAAACAGGTATGCCAAAAATACTGCAGAATATGCAAATATTATAATCAAAATAGTGCTTAAGGTACTCTCCGTACGTTGCACCGTTCAAATCTTATACAAAGTAGAGAGAGTCTCCTCATTACCTGCCAACACAAATTGCAATTTGCATATACAAACCGATACAAATCCAAAGTTGGCCAACAAAAATTCCAAAATTCCAAAGCTATACCATCCTTTTTTTTAAAAATACTCACGCCAAAAAAGTTCTCAGTCAGGAGTGACATCATGTGGAGGATCAAAATCAGGAAGATCAGAAATATACTGGGCTGCAGAGACAAAGAATCCCCAGAACCTCCATGCACAGAGTACCTCCTTAGTAAAGTCCTGTCCTGTCCTCCTAAGTAGATTTCTGTCTTCTGACAAGATCACTCCCTCAGATAGCCACTTCTCTGATGAGGCCCCACTATGGGCGCCAATTGAAGAAATCTGAACTCCTTCTCAGGGGTCTCACTGATACTTAGTCCATTCAAACCAATAATAAAGAATTTGGGCATAAAGCTGAAATATAAACCACATACCCGTGACAAGCGACCCTTGACCCTTGGGTAGGTTGCTCCCCCACCGCTGCAGCTCCGCCTGCTCCTGACCGCTGTTCCTGATTCTGCTGTTCTCACCCCAGCTCGGCACCGGTTTCCCTGCGCAATCGCTGCCCTTGACTGCCTGTACCCCTAGCCTTCTGTGCCCCTGTGTGCCTGCCCTCACCCCTTCTTTTTTCTGTACCCCGTGTGATTGGCTGCTTATTTTCCATTTTTTCTCCTCCTGTTCCTTTCGCGAGTGTCTCCGGGCTCGTTTTTCCCGCCGCTGCCTCCCGTGCGGCCCCGCCCCCCTGCTTCCATTAGTTCTCCTACCCTCCCGCCTCCCACCTCCCAGCTGACCCCTCCGCCCCTCCTACCCTCTTGAGGTGGAGGCATGCCACTGGTGCCCCAAAGGCAAGCCAGTCTGCGCCCGTCCGCACCTGGACCGCGCCCACGCCAGGACCCCTGGACCTTAACGACACCAGCCCACCCGTCTGAACTACGACGCCGCAACCCTCCACGCACTCAACACCGACTGGAACCCTGCCTGCCACTGAGCCACCCCGAAACGCACCCACGGACCCTTCACCTGCCAAGCCTGCAAATTCACCTGCCTCCGGACCTGCACCGCACCCGCAAGTCCAGGCACCAGCAACAATCACCTCAAGTGCATCTTGCTCAACACCCGCTCCGTCCACAGACAAGCCGTCGAACTCTGGAACCTCCTCGACACAACATCACCAGACGTCGCCTTCCTCATAGAAACCTGGATGAACGCCTCCTCAGCCCCCGACATTGCCATAGCCATCCCGGACGGCTATAAGATCACCCGGAGGGACCGCATCAACCAAACCGGAGGAGGCATCGCCATCGTCCTCAGAAACACCATCTGCATCATGACCAGCTCCGACGACACCCTCACCGCAGCCGAGCACCTTCACTTCCAGATACACACCGACCCCAAGACCACCCTCAGAGGCACTCTCATCTACAGACCCCCGGGCCCACGCACACAGTTCAGCGAAGCCATCGCAGACTTCATCAGCCCGCACGCCCTCACCTCCTCAGACTACATCATCCTGGGAGACCTCAACTTCCACCTGGAAAACAACAACAACAACAACACCACCACCCTGCTGGACAACCTCGCCAACCTCGGACTGAAGCAACTGCAGAACACCCTCACCCACTACGCCGGCCACACGCTTGACCCAGTCTTCTCCTCCAGCAACCACATCGCCTTCAATCACTCCACCGGACTACACTGGACGGACCACAGCTGCGTCCACTTCAAATTCAGGAAAACTACGACCCACCACCACCCGCAACAGGCTCCCCGTAGATGCTGGAGCAAGATCACCACCGACCAGCTCACCATCGCCCTGAGCCAAAACCCCCCCACCAACACCACGAACTCCAACGAAGCAGCCCGTAACCTCACACAGTGGCTCACCAACTGCATCGATACCCTTGCCCCGCTGAAGAATCCTCCTAGCAGACCCGGCAGCAAGAAAACCTTGTGGTTCACCAACGACCTCAAAGACTCCAAAAAATCCTGCCGTACCCTCGAGAAAGCCTGGCGCCACGACCAGTCAACAGAAAACATAACAGCCTTCAAGAACGCCATCCACAAACACCACCAGCTGATCCGCACCACCAAAAGGACTGCATTCAGAGAACGACTAGACAACAACACCCACAACAGCAAGGAGTAAGGAAGTAAACAAACGAGACCGTAAAGATCTCCTAACTTAAAAACATACAGAGAACGAAACAAGTACCGAAAAAGTCAGCTTCATCACAGGATTTAATAAACATTCCTGGGAAGTGAAGCAGTCCCTAAACAAATATTGGGATGTTCTAAAAACTGACAAAGATCTGGTCAATGAGATTGAGGATTACCCACAAACCACTTACCGTAAGGCGAAATCCCTTAAAGACATGGTATGCACCACACTTATCCTCCCTAAAACCAAAAAGAGATATGTACAAGGCTTTTTTGTTTGCGGAAGGTGTAAAGCCTGTAAATATAGTAAGAACATTAAAGAAATAAAACTTTCTGCACAGTGCAAACCTTTCAAAATACAATTTTTCGTGTAACACTGAGTATGTGGTATACGCGCTGAAATGCCCCTGTAATACATACTACATTGGGAGCACTATACACCCAGCTAAAAAGCGCATTCTTGAACATCTCAGGGCAATCAAAAACAATGACCGACAGTACCCTATAGCCAGACAGTTTTTTACCCATCACAAAAGTAATAACTGCCTGATTTCGTTTTGTGTCCTTGACAGTACCCAATCAGAGAGAGAGGGGGTGATAGGATCCAGGAACTCAGAAGGTTAGAATCCAGGTTCATTATTAAATATCACACGATGCAGCCCGAAGGACACAACTGTGACGAGGCCCTATCCGTACATTTAGGATACGAGTAGACACCAATTTGTCATTTTACAGCTCGGCAAGGACAGCACTGTGCTAGTCCTATGCTTAAAGACTTTGCTGTAGAAATGGCAAAAGGCATATTATCAAGGGGGTTTATCTCCGCTTTTTTGGCTTTAAAAGCCAAGAAAGCGGAGATAAAATTATGTCCCTATTACCAAGCTGTCGCTAACACCAGTTAGCGACAGCTAATAGGAGATAGCGACCATCTTGGGCCCCGCTTTGCATGTCAGTGATATTTATCACTAATGACATGCAAAGTGGGCGTGCCAAGATGTTAGCAACTGGAAAAAGTCGCTAACATCGCTATCTCCTATTACCAACTTTTGGAGATATTCGCGCTAAGCACGAATATCTCCAAAAGCTAACACCTGCCCTGAGCAGTTCTTAGCCATGTTAACCAATGGGAGGTGGATAACATGGCTAAGAGCATTTGCTCGATAATGCATGAATATCGCTGACTTTTCAGCGATATTCATGCATTGCGGCCGTTTTTTATCGCATTTGCGATAAACCTTGCTAATAGCAAGGTTTATCTGCGATAAAAATCGCCGATTTGCGGCGATACTGTTTGTCTCTAAACAAGTTAGAGACAAAAATTATCTCTATTGGTTGGTAATATGCCCCTTTGTCCTTTTCTATCTCGACGTGGATGGCACTGTGCTAATCCTTTGCTTAAAGACTTTGGTAGAAAAGCAGACATTTGAGGTGAGCAGATCTAGAGTGTTGAGAGTGCTCTATACAGGAGCTGCTTTCCACCTAAACTTGAGAACTACCCAGAGTTCTCTCCATTTTTTTTTTAAAAATGTATTCGTCACTCTATGCCTGAAAGGGTATTTTTTTACTTAATTCTGGGTGCTCCCTTGTGTCTGGACAAAACTATACCTCTCTGAAGAGCTCTAATTAGAGCAAAACACTGTGTCAGGGGTTGCTTTTACTCATTTCAGGTTGGCTTGATTAGTATTTTGCGAATTCAAAGCTGTAATACTGTGCCTGGAGTGGTAAATGGCTTTTGTCATTTTACAGCTCGGCAAGGACAGCACTGTGCTAGTCCTTTGATAGAAAAGCGAACATTTGAGGTGAGCAGATCTAGAGTGTCGCAAGTGCTCTATACAGGAGCTGCTTTCCACCTAAACTTGAGAACTACCCAGAGTTTTCTCCTTTTTTGCATATATATATATATATATACATATATATAAATATAAAAAAAAAATATATATATATATAATATATATATATATATATATATATATATATATATATATATATATATATATATATATATATATATTCACTGAAAAAACCATAGGTTTCACACCAGTTATAGTTAGCTGGAAGTTTTACTCGCATAAAACCAATGAAATTCCCACGTTATAGTTAGTTGGACTCACCATAACTTGCGCGTGCAATGCACTGCTGATGATGTCACATATTACATCACTCATGACATGGTCAGTGACATCACTCATGACATCACTGATGACATCTCAAATGACATCACTGATGACAACATCCTTGTGACAAAGTGGCAGACCTCCTATCAGCATAAAATAACCTTTGACACACACATTCAAAAATAGAAACTAACATTTTCTTAAAAAAGGAGAAACCAATACCAATTACAACAACTTATTAGGTAATTCGAACATCTACATACACATCCACTCATTCACCAACAGTTCTATATAGTCACTCATGCATGTATGTACTTACTCATCATATGTTCTCATACACCTATACATCCTGTTACACACTAATACTCATCCATATAGTTACTCACACACAATTTCACATGCAAATAAACTATCAAAAAATCAAAAAATTATTTTTCACACCTGTATTCCTTTTTCCCCCACCATGTTTTCTTGGGGAGTCTTTCACCTTGCTGGGATGTTATTGATTCTAATGTTCACATTGTTGACTTATTATTAGCAGTTGCCTTTCAACAAATTACTATTAATTGGAAATTTTCCTCAACTATTATCTTCAAGGCATGGTGGTATAATGTTTGTCACAATCACAGGCTTGACACTGCTTTTGTATTCCCCGCCCAGTTGGTGGCTAAACGTGCAGAATTGTGGCTTCCTGTTACGATGTAATTAGATAGCTGTACAACCCGTTCTTTTCTTTTCGTCCACAACCTGCCCAACAGGAAGTTTCCAAACCCCCTTGATTCCCCTTTTCATTCCACTCTCTTTGTTAACATATTTACCTGCACAACCCTATTTGCATTTGCTGTTTTATTTTTAATGATTATACTCGTCTTATTACTTTTCTTAATACATACAATGAGTTCATTGTTTATTATTCACCCTCCTATTGCATACTGATCTTCCTTTACGCCTTCCCCCCCTTCTTCCCCTTCCCCCTATATCTCTTTCTCATGATTATATTACTGTATTCTGTATTATTATCTTTTATTTTGATTAATAAACTTTTCTTGAACTGAAAAAAACATTTACTTGATTATACTGCTATATACACACCACTACACATACTTCTACAGAAACGGAAACATATTTACTCTCTTAAACAATCAATTATAAAAACACATACTCACTAACCCACCCATACACACAATCATCCACCCATACAGTCTTGCACACATGCTGTCTTCAAAATACATACAAATAGTGAGTCACTCATTCATGCATCTGTGCTCTAAGTAATATCCCCCACCGAACCATACAGACACTGATACTGATACTCAAAAAAACAACTAATAACCCATATACACACTCATGTAGCTACTCACCAACCCATGCAGCCACTTATACACAAAGTGAGACACAGATACAGATATTTAAATATTTAAACATTACTCGCTAATATATGTATTCACTAAGATACATTTAATAAGTCAGTTAACCAATCAATTTTACACAAAAAAAACATCCATTCAGACATTTATTTACCCATTTATTCTTCCATCAACCTTTAGATATACATATATAAAAAATATTTATTTTTCAGAAAGATAAACATTCACTGGATGATGTCATCAGTGATGTCATTTGAGATGTCATCAGTGATGTCATGAGTGATGTCACTGACCATGTCATGAGTGATGTAATATGTGACGTCATCAGCAGTGCATTGCACGCGCAAGTTATAGTGAGTCCAACTAACTATAACGTGGGAATTTCAATGGTTTTATGCGAGTAAAACTTCCAGCTAACTATAACTGGTGTGAAACCTATGGTTTTTTCAGTGAATTTAATAGGTTTTTTAAATGCTAATTCCTAACTATAACTGGTGTGAAACCTATGTTTTTTTCAGTGAATTTCATAGGTTTTTTAATAGCAAATCTATATAGGTATGAAAAGTAATATTTGTTATAATGAATTTTATATTGTATAATTATGTATTTAAAAAAAAAAAAAATTGCCCGGGGCGTTCCCGGGGCACCTACCGGGGAACGCACGGGTAAGCGCAATGCTGTAGCGCGCCCCGGGGCGCGTACCGGGGAGCATCCCGATAGCGCTATTTTCGCCAACGAAAACAACATCGTGACGTTTGGCGTAGACGCGTGATGCGTCTTATGACGCACAGCGTAAGCGCACCCGGAAGCACGCGAGCGCATACGATCGTGCAATGTCTTGACGCACTTACACTACGCGCCTGCGGGCGCGCCCCGGCGCGTCGGGTCATGTGACCTGAAAATAACACTTTCTATTGGTGCAGAACAGTTTTGGTTTCCAAATGAGTAAAGCCCGGGTCATATGACCTAAAAATAACACTTCTTCTCATTGGTTCAGGACACTTTGTTTTTTGCAAATGATGAAAGACCCCACCTTCTTTCCTTATTCTGACTTTGTCCTTTGACTGAGGAAGACCTGTTTCAGCAATAGCGAGAGAACTATTTTGTACTTTCAAATGGCTACTGTAGCTGCAACAGCTGGAGCATCTGCACCACCACCACCACCACCACCACCAAGAGGACCACCACAACAGTACATTGGTGGTCAAGAAGAAGAGGAGGAGGAAGAGGAAGATGAGGAGGGGAGAAGATGGCTGCCTGAACAAAATACCCCATACAAGCCCAAGTCACACATTGTATGGGAGTTTTTTCAATCCCAGAGGGCAAGAAAAAAGTGAATGCGGCCAAGGTAACTTGCCTAATCTGTGGTGAAGAACTCTCAAGGGGCAACCCAAACAAAAAATATTCATTTGGTAATAATACCATGATTCGACATATGACCCGGAAGCATCCCAACAACTATTCTCGTGCAGAGCTCAGGGAACTGGCCAGTAACCTCCCCCAGTCTTCAAGGACCACCTCCAAAAGAACACAACCCACTCCATCGGGACCAGAAACAACCGAGATGATGCCTTGTATACAACCACGATTTGCAGATTTTAGAATCACATGTATTGAATGTGGCAAGCTCATCGCCTATGGTGAAAAGAGCATGAAGCTCGTCGTCCTTGCTGGTGACAATCACAAATGCCCCAAAAAACTGTAATTTTTTCCGTTTTTTGTGTTTTTGCTCCTGTTGAGCCATTTACAATTCCCTGTTTTTTGTTTCTCCCCATAAAAAATACAAAAAAAATATAAAACTGTTTTGAAAAGCCAAAAAAAGTACAAAATGTTCAAAAAAACATTAAAAAAATATAAAACAACAAAAAGAAGAAAAAAAACAGTTCTTTTTAGAACTACCTTTCATTTATAAAAATAAACCTATATTTTTAATGAATCTCTATCAAATGTTTTTTCTTAGGGTACGCGTACCGGGGCGCGCCCCCCCAAAAAATAGATTTTTTTTTTTTTATGAAGGAGTTAGCATGAGGGAAGAACACAAACAGAGTAATGTTAAGAGAAAGAGAGCTACAGGATGAACACAGAGGGATTGTTTATTACATAGTAAAAAACAGAGAAGGTGTAATAGGGTGAAAGTGAGAAAAGTAAAATGACTAAAGGAGCGAAAGAAGGGAAGAGAGAGGAAGAAGACTAGTAGAAATAGTGGGAGAATGTAAGTGGGTGTTGAAAGAAAAAGAAAGGACAGTAAAAAATTGAGAATGAAGGGTAGTGGCATAACCGGGATAAATGAAGAACGGTGAGTGAGGGTAAGAAAAGACCAGTTAGTGTAATTAAAGAGGGGTGAAAGAGGGTGAAAAATTGAATTAGGATAAGACATGGGGAGTGACAAAGAGAAAGGACAAAGAGAGTAAAGAAAACAGTACCTGATTGGGTTTGAGTGAAACAGCAAAGAAAGATAAGGAATGCAGTGTGTGTGACTTATAGGGAGTCAGTGGGTGTAGGTCGGGGTGTGGGTGTGTAAGGTGTGTCTGTGGGTGGGGCTGTGTGGGGTGTTTTGGCCTGGGTGGAGGTGAGGGTGTGTGAAGTGTGTGTGAGGAGTGTATGGGTGTGGGGTGTATATGTGTGCGATGTATGTGTGTGTATGGAATGTGTGTGTATATGTGAAGAGTGTGTGTGGGGGGATTTTTTGTGTGTATGTGGTGTGTGTGTGGTGTGTGTGTGGGGTGTATGTAAGAGGTGTGTGTATGTATTGAGACGGGGATGAAGTGTGTGTGTAGGAGTAAGGTAAATAATTAAGAAAAACAGAATGAGTGAAGAAGCAAAGGAAGGGAACAGAGGGTAAGTGAAGTAAAGAATAGGGATTGAAAGAAGTTGAATATGAGAGGGGAAATAGGGAAATTGGAGTAAACATGGAGAATAAGAATAAGTGAGGGAAGCAGAATAAAGACACAGGAGTGAGGTTGGTTGAGAAAATATTAGGGAGCTTAAAGCAAAGGGTGATGACAAAATACATTTTTATAGTCATACTTACCATATAATAAATGTAACTTTAATTATTTTTTTCACTACACTTTGTATCTGTGAAAGAGAGAAGAAAAAATAAGTTATAATTAGTAAAATGTGTATTTTAAATTAAAATACACAAATGAAGAGGTTAAAAATCATAACAGTGTATTTAGAAATAAAGTAAGAGTGAAGGACACAGAAAGGGAAATAAAGTAAGGTAGAAGGATAAAAAGAGAAAAAAAGAAATAGAATGAGAGCAATTTACTAAGAGTAAGGCATATAGATTCACTGGCATAGAGGAAGAGAAGAACAGAGAAATGAACTGAAGGTAAGAAAGATACTAAAACAATGTGAGTTAGCAAAAGTAATTCAGGAAACAGTAGTAAGTAAAAAGATAATGACTGAGACAGAAAACAGTCTAATTAAGGATGCATTTAGAAGAATGAGGAATAGAAGATAACTGAGAGTAAGTGAAGAACAGTCATAGAGTGAAAGGATGAAGGGAGAGAGGATAATATACAATGATTGAGGGAAATGGAGTGAAGAAATTAGTAGACAGACACACTAAGAGAAAAACTGAGTGAGGTGGAGAACAATGAGTGAGAAAAGGAAATGAGTAAGGGAGCAAAAAAAGGAAAGAGAGGAGAAGACGACTAAAACAATGGTACTGAGAGAAAATAATTTGGTGATGAAAGTAAAGAGAAGGACATTGAAAGAAAGGAAATGAGGGATAGTAATGGAACCAGAGTAAAAGAAATGGGATGAAGAACGATGAGAGAGGAGCAGTGAACTTGTTGTAAAAGAAATGATAGAAGGTAGATAAACACAAGTGAACATAACACAAGGAGAGTGAGGCACTGAGGACATAGAAGTAGTGAACGAAAATTAGAGAGAAGAGGTCAAAAGTAAGGAGCAAACTAAGATAAGCCAGGGAGAGTGGGTGATTTATAGTGATAGAGTGCGATAATACTGCTGAGTGAGTAAACAGGAATTACTAAAAGAGCAAAGGAGGAAAATACGGAAAAGGGAAGTAAAGCAGAGAGACTGAAAGCTGAAAAGTTATGCAAGGGAGAGAGGGGATGCAGACAGTTGAAATGAGAATGAGGGGTTGTCAAATAAGTGGAGTAAAGGAACGGGGGTTACAGAGAGTGAGAGAAAGACATTATAAGTGAGTAAAAAGAGCTAAAAGAGGATGGAAAAAGGAAAGTGAGTGTCAGAGAATGGGAATACAATTTAATTTACACAATCCAAAGTATAGAATAACTTGTACAACATGTTACATAGTTTATTTTTGCTGTTCTCAGAATATATTGAATTTCACTTAAAACAGTGAGTTCAAATTACTCATCATATGACAGCGGGAAAAAAAAACCACAATCTAAAAGATTGTGTTTTAAAAAAAAAACTTAGATACTGACAAATGACAAATGTACACTAATCTTTGATTGACTTACTTTTCCTTGAGGCCAAATAGTATATCATGGAGGTCCTTTCCTCGTTGCAAAGTACTCTGCTGTTCACTAAAAAATCCATTTCATCGACTTTCTAGAAGAAAAGCTCCAAGAACATCTGAAATATTTTCATTATTTTCATATACTCCTTTTTTTCAGTCATGACTCTTTACTCATTCCTGTACCTTTCCTTTTGGCCAAATAGTGTCAGATGTATGAGTATATTTTCAAATTAATTCTAAGAAACTCTGAAATGACCTTTTTTCCGACGTTCTGAAAGAAAGGCTCACACAACATTTTCACAATATTTAAGTATTTGTAAAACCATCTCTGACTCACTCATGTTCACCATTTTGTATAATACTGATATCACTTACTATGAGATCCACTTACAGTACCTATATGACAAGTCAATTTTTTATATTACCTGGATCACTTTTACTCAGAATATATTTTTAAACAGCAAAATAACCTTTATTAACTGCTCCCGTCTTCATAGGCCAATTACCTTTACCTAAATTTTGGTTGTAAAAACACTAGGTATGAATTTTTTAAGCCAAAAGACAAATGTTGTTTGAACGTCAAATGAGTGTCGTTACATTGGGTCCAACCTTTACAACTTTTTAAATAGCATGTGTAATGCCCTGATGTTGTAGAAGGACTGTCATTAAAAATAATAGCTACAGTTGCAAAGGTTCTTCCTGATATCGATAACTGAGAACCCACGAAATTTTTAATAGAAGTTGTCAATTTAGTTCCATCAGGTCTACATCATTGGAACATTAAAATGACATACTGACCATAATTTTGAAGAAATAATGTGGACAGCATTGTAGACTTACATTGGGTACACACCTTATTGTGATCCGCTGCTTTAACTAGATTATTAAAAGGCACTGATTTGCAGTCTGGTAAAGTCAAATATATAAATCTTTCAGTGTCTATTCAAGTGGTACTTGATAAAGTACAGTTGTCGCAGTCATGCTGCCATTAATAAGAAAGGCTAAAAATATTTTTTATATCTACACCTTCATCTTCCAATACATCAAACATATACATTAAAAATTCCTGACAATCCTGCTGAATATTCTGTGAAAATCGATTTTCACCACAACATACGTCTAGAAGATTTCGAATTTCTGAAACACTTTCTATTTTTGCTCTATCACTTGTACATTTCTTAAACACGGAATTCAACAAACAACAGAATCTTTGATCCCGATTTTCAACAATCTGTTCTTGTATATTTTGAAGAAAAAAAACAACATTAACCACTACATTAGCATAGCAGTTGACACCAGAACTGTTTTCAAACTGAAATCCAACAACATCTTCAACAGAATCCTTTTTCCTTCTACACAATGTAGATCTGCACAAATCTTTGTTTCATCACACTCAATCAAGTACAATCCTGATAAAGTTCTCACTCGTGATAATGCCACATATGCCATACCCTCTTTAAACACAGAACTTCCAATGTTCACCAAAGCGCTATCTACACTTAACCCTTGAGATTTATGAATTGTCACTGCATATGCCAAACAAATAGGAAACTGTTTTCGGCGAACATATAAGTCTTTCACGAGCAAAAATCTAGCTGAACAACGACAAATTTGTTCTATTTCATCAATGCCATCAAATTTAATTTTTAAAATTTCAATTCCATCTCTATTTTTGTAATTCACAAAACCAACAACATGACCCATTGCTCCATTTACCAGACCTCTTTCAACATTTAAATTCCTTCTCAAAATGATACGACAATTCAAACACACATCTTTTTCAAAACCAGCAGTTTTAGATATAGTTTTCTCTAATGAATCCAATTTTGATTTAAAATTTTCAGACAAAATAATTGTTGCTCCCATATGCTCTATTTTATCTGTAGCTTCCAGTTTCACTATCTCTTCATTTTCTAACTTTAACATTTTGTTGTTGAACATGGAACATTCTTTCAGAGTTGGCATCAAACATATGCCAGATTTCTTCTCGTTAATTTTCTTAAAAATATTCTCTGGAAGAATGTTTTCATTTGGGTACGAATTTGAAATTAACCGTCCATGTAAAGCTTCTTTCCCTTGCTGACTTACTTTTCCGATTCTTACATCTTGTAAAATATTTTTATAATCTTCATCCTTTGCCTGCTGCATAGTTTGAAGCAGTTCTGCATATTTGAAGTTTAACCATATATTAACGTTTCCAATGCTTCCTAGGCACTTCCTGGTATCTTCATGCGTGAGCATTTTGAACACAGGTTGTCCTTTCACTGGAGTCAACTGCAGAAGATCTCCAAAAACAATAATATGTTTTCCTCCAAATAAGACATCATAGTCTGTTCTAAGAATTTCTTGCATTCTCAAATGCACAAAAGCAAGCATTATATTTGACACCATGCTTACTTCATCAATGATAAGAAGTTTCATTTTCTTCAGGACTCTCGAAACTTCGGAACACGCATCTCCAGATAGCTTGTGATATTGCAATTTGTTGTCATGCTCCACTGGCAGCATCAGTAAACGATGTAAAGTAATCCCTTTAATGTTATGTGCAGCCAGCCCAGTTGGAGCGGTAACAACACAAGACAGCGGTGATTCAGTCCTTTTCTGCAGATAAATTGCAATTGCTTTAATCAGAAAACGTTTTCCAGTTCCTGCTTCTCCACTCACGTACAGTTGGACTGGTTTAAAAGTGTATATGAGCACTCTTTTTTCTCATGAGTGAATCCATGTTCAACCTGATCTGTGACTTCGTCATATATCTGTTTCTGCTCAAGGTTTAGTTGTTTCACCAAATCTTCTAAGTTAACTACATCATCTTGAGCTTGTTCCATAGCTCTTTCCACCTCATCCATGGCAGTGGCAGCTTCATTTTGAATAATTGGTCCTCCAAGTGGATCCTGACTCAATGAAGCAGTACTCTGACTGTCTTGAGAACTGTCTCTAGCAATTTCTGCAGCAATTGTGGCTTCTTGCTCTATTTCTTCGTTCAACATTTGCAGATAATTTGGAAAAACAGGACATTCTATGGTATCCTTGGTTGCATTAAAGAATCTTCGTAACAGAGAAAATCTCCAAGTAGTTCCTCTTCTGTATGCCATGGCTTAAAGAGTTGCAAAAGAGCTAAATAGTAAAATTCCCTTTTCTCTGGATTTTCGCAACTCAATTTTCGATGATTAATCAAATGGCCTTTTTTCTGTCTCACTAGACATCCTTCACACCCAATGATAGCATATATTCCATTGTTAATATCTTCTCTGATGGTTCTCTTATAAATATAGTTTTGCAGAACTTCATACAAACAACTGTTTTCAAGATTACTACTTCTATTTGGATAGTATGTATCCAACATGTTTGTCTTCAAAATATCTGTACTTTCTGGTTCTTTCTCCGCCTAATACTCTATTTCTTGTACAGATTTCAAAACTCGATTTCGTGTTGCAGCAAGACATAGACTCACCCAAATGATGGTTCTAGATTTGGCATAGAGACTTGCTGACGACAATCGATCAGAACATTCATATGCTCCAATTTCTTGATGCGACAACATCTTCAGACTGTAACTGTATAATTTCTTGCTTAGACTCTTTTCAAGTGAAATGTCCTCCCACATTTCCTTCAGTTCTGTCTTTTCTTTTTTTGGGATGTAAGACGTCACATATCGAGCCACAGCAATAGAGTTGCCAGCAACGAATTGAATAATCATGTTAGCATTCCACATGGACAAAATCACTGGGTTGTAGTCGTTGATGTACTTGGACTCTTCGTTTCTTTTTAAATTGTATGTATTTTTTGGTGATTTCCTCGTCATAGTATGTCGCAGAGAAGACATCAAATTATTTACTCTTCCTTTAGAAATCACTGGTCGTGGAAAGCTGAAACGACATTTTGTGTAGAACTTGTCCTTGTTTCTAAATTTTCGACGACAGTACTTTCCACAACAATGGGATTAAAAGCGTAAAACTTGTTGCCTTAAACTATTTTCTTCGGTAGTTTTCGGAACAGCACATGTTGAATACTCTTCAATGAAGCTCATCACTGTCTCATCCGAATCTGTTCCAAATTTGGGTGCATCTTTAATCCACAACAACATATGTATGTGAGGAGCACCTCTCGCTTGATACTCCTTTCTCCAAAAGAAATCCAAACCTCTCCAAGGGGAGGATTTTTTTTGTTGGTAATAAAAGACATCATAGCTTCAAATCTATGATTGAAATATCTGCATACATTCACTGGATCCAAAGAACACAGTTCTCCAGGTGTTTTGAATTCTATATTTTGTATATTTGCATTTGCCTCTCGTAGAAATTGAAGTAAGTCGTCCCATGCATACTCGGCACAGCTAAGAGTGATGAACCATGTAGGAGTTCCTAAGTTTCTTAGCATACATTACAATTCCCCATGACGACGGTACCAATACTAGTTTGTACCACGCTGACATGCCATGAGATTGATTAAATGAGATTCCAAAATATTATCTTGCAGATTCACTTTCTCCATAAAGTCCCTCGCCGAAACATTTTGCAGATGTGCTCTACTTTTCAGTATATGGTTTACTGCAGAAGAAAGCCCAGACAAGTCACTTTCATACAGTAAATGAAACAAATAGGGAATGCATTGACGAAACCTTGGATCTTCAGCATATAATCTTACAGTTCGATTTTCAGATGCAGGAATTTGAAGTGGTCGATCGTCATATCGTCCACCTCGACCTGTTGGAAATAGCTGTGGAAAACAACGAGCTTCCAAACTTTCTTCCCATACACTAATGGGACTTCCTTTTGCTGCTTTCGTTTGAAACAATTCAATTGCATTCCCCATTACTTCTTTGGAATGCAAAGGATGAACAGTATAATGTTCATATATTTCTTCACTTCTAGACACATCAACTTTTTCAATTTGGCCGCCTGAACAATCACTGTCTTCATCTGCAGCTGTTTCCTCTGCTGCAACACATACATCTTTGTAATACTCATTGTTTTTGACTAAATACAACGTTGCCTTTTTGACTTTCCTAACATCCACTAAATCTTGCCAGATTTTCTTACTCTTTGTCGGAACCCCATTAACTAGAATAACTAAAGGTTCCTCTTCTACTTTTTCTATACCAATTGTATCAATATTTTTTTTCAAATCAAGAGGCAAATAAACAACTCTTTCCTTTAATCCTCTCTGCAAATCTGTAGGAGGCAATTTCCCTATCTTAGGCTCCATGCGAACAATTGCCTGAAAAGGATGGACACATTGAATCAAAATAGACTCATATGTATTTAAATCCATCAATTCACGGGGAATGTCTACCAACTCCAGATTATTATGAACACCTCTAGCAGGCATTCTGTTTTGATTTAATTTATCATAACAATATTTACAAATACGCTGATCAGAACTCAAATCAAAACAATTCTCCACCCACAAATAAGTTGCAAAATCCTTCCACTCATAATTATTCATCTTTTCACTTTTTACGTATAAATCAACTAATCTAGTTTGATGCTTATAATGAGTTCGTCGACAACACACACAAGTAAAATTCGGCCTTTCACTTGATTTCACCTTAAACCTGGTAATTTCCTGCTCAAACTTTTCTGTACTTGAAATCTGTACATTATCTTCCACATTACCTTGAATTGCTGTGTCAATTTCTACACTCTCCTATTTTTCACCAAAATAACAAATCTCAATTTCTTCACAAATCTTCTTCACATCTAATTCAGTTCCATGCAATAGAGCACTGTTTAATTGTTTAAGCTTAAGTGCTGGACTTTTTGCATAATACAACATTCTCACTAATTTCCTCATTTTGGCATGATGCACTGCTAACATCCTAAAATGATGAAAAACACTCTGACAGACTTTTCAAGAAAGACAAGCCAGTGAATGCCCTTGCAAACCTGTGTTTTCTCTCACTCTGTAAGGATCTAAGTCTTGCAACAACTTCACTTTCTGCTTCAGACTTTTCTTAATATATGTACGTAAGAAATTGCAAAACAAATCAATTGATTACTGTCGCACACTACAAATACGACTACACTTCCAAGTGTACACTGGACCCTTAGTACGTCTCCCTAAAACTTCATCAGTTAACACCTCTTCTGGTTCTCTAGGCACAAGTTTCTCTTTTTCAATCAGACAACCGTCTTTCACTTCATTCGCTCGACCACTGGTGTCAACTGCATGCACTAAATCATTCTCCTGGAAGTAACTCTCCTCATTAAAAAATGGCTCACAACTTGAACTGTGCATCCATTCTCCTGAAAAAACTTTACAAAAATTAGTCCGATTAATTACTCTTTTCCATCTACTGTTTGATTTGAAAACATCAATTGTCTTGTTAAGTGTCCTAATTGTATTGATTATTAAAATAAATATTTTTTTCTTAACTTCAAAAGCCTGATCAACAATCTTCTCTACACTTTTCTTTTTCTTATAAAAAGCAGCTCTCTGTTTTCCTTTCCTAATGTTTTTTAACAAATTTAAAACCACCCTATTGCGAAACATTAGTTTACGAATGTCTCTAAACTGATTCTGCCTTCTATTCAGATACATATTATTCTCTCCTGCTCCAGTACAAACATGTTTTGAGGGCCTCTCCTTCCTTTTCAAACTTACTCTCTCCTTCTCTTTTTCTACATGCTGTCCAAATTTTTTTTTTGTTCTACATATGTTCCGTAAGAAACACTTAGTTATCTTACCAGGAGCTTCTTTCCTGTTTTTTTAAGTCTTTGTTGTGGAGGACTGCTGTAATTCCGATGCTGTTTTTGTTTGTAACCGTATTATCTTTTTCCTTATTCTTTGCCTTGAGGGCATCTTTCCTTACTCTTAAAATCCTGATTTCAATCTGTGTTAAAAAAAAATAGCACATTATAGACCACTATTATCAAACAACAAAGCAATGACAAAAAGCAAACGGTCTATTCAGGGTTACAGATCAAGTGAGGATTCTCCAAGGATGCAGAAGAGGTGAGACCTGTATTGAAGAGTGTAGTGGAAGAGAGGTATGTCCACAGGTACAAAGAAAGTGAGACCCGTGTCTAAGAGTGCAGTAGGAGATAAGCTTCATGAAGTCTAGTCCACTGCACTCTTACACACATGCTTCACCACCTATGTTCTCCAGGAAAGGCCTCTCTCCCACTACAGTCTTGAACGCAGGCCTCACCTCATCTGTCCCTCTGGACAAACCTCACCTCATCTACACAATCTACTTCCTAATCTAAGGTAACACAGGTGACATTATTGTGAAAAGATGAAATAAATGTATTTAATCATGCAGACACTACTTATTCCTTCTCAAAAAACTAAAAGTCATTTTTTTTCACCAAAATCGTTTTTTAAATAACATTTTAGACACATAGTGCAGGTCCTATGTACAAGCATTCAGTGTCCATGACTACAGTGGAGAGGACTAACCGCCTCTCACCCTTGGACAAGTCTTACCTCATCTCTGTCCTCTGAACAGGCCTCAATGTATTGAGTATAATTGATAGTAAATAGGTGCATATGAGGTGACGCATGTCCAAGGGTGTAAATACGCTGAGGCCTGTCTAAGCATGCCAATTAGTTGAAGTCTATTCAGGGTTGCAAATGAGGTAAGGATTGTCTAGGGGTGCACAAGAGGTATGGCCTCTATTAAAGAGTGTAGTAGAAGAGAGGTCTGTCCACAGGTGTAAAGAACCTGAGACCTGTGTCTAAGAGTGCAGTGGGGGATAGGCTTCATGAAGCCTAGTCCACTGCACTCTTAGACACAGGTCTCACCATTTACGCTCTCCAACAAAAGCCTCTCTCCCACTACAGTCTTGAACACAAGCCTCACCTCCTCTGTCCCTCTGGACATGCCTCACCTCATCTGTACAATCTACTTCCTAATCTGAGGTAACACAGGTGACATAATTGTGAAAAGGTCAAATTTTTGTATGTAATCATGCACACACTATTTATTCATTCTCAAAAATGTAAAAGACATTAATTTACCCCAAACATGTTTCAGTAGTGCAATGAAAAGCTTATACATATGACCTTTTCACTGTTTTTCAATTTGTATTCTAAAAAAAGATTATGAGGCCTAAGCAGGAGTGCAGAGGTGATGTAGCCTGTCCAGGGGAGCACAAAAGGTGAGCCTTGTGTCCAAGAGTGCAGTGGACAGGACTAAACTGGAGTAGTGTGCAAAAAAATAAATGAGCCTCATTTACAAAACCCTGCGTCAGTTTTGCACTGCTGATGCGTCACTTTTTTTGACGCATCGGCGGCATAAAACATGTGCCTTTTGCGCCATATTTAAAAAGTGACGCATATAGGTAAATGCGTCACTTTTTAAACCTCTGCACCACATTATACCTCTGTCAGGTGTAATGTACACAGAGGGGGCATTCCCCCGCAAAAATCCTCGTAATAGTGACGCAGTGAAATCTATGAGATTTCACTGCGTCACTTTTAGGACACTGTTACGTCAAAATCTTGCACCTGCCTCACAGCAGGCGTAAGACTGAGGCAAACGCTTTCACATGGGGCTTTCCCCATGTGAAAGGATGCATTGCTGGAGTTGCGTCATTTTTGTGACACACTCCAGCAATTTATCACTTTTGCGCTTACAGATACATCAGAAATACTGACTTATCTATAAGTCCTAGAACATGATGCATCATACATTAAATATAATGCATCATTGGTGTCAAAAGGAGTGCACAGTTAAAAGTGACGCATCGCTGTTTTCATAAATAACGCTCTCAGTGTGCTTCCTAATCTGAGGTAATACAGGTAACATGATTGTGAAAGCTTCAAATTATTTTATTTAATCATGCACACACTTTTTATTCTTTCTTAAAAATGTAAAAGCTATTAATTTGCCCCAAAATCGATTTTTCAATAACATTTTAGACACACAGTGCAGGTCCTATGTACAAGCATTCAGTGTCCATGACTACAATGGAGAGGACTAACCTCCTCTTACCCTTGGACAAGCCTTACCTCATCTCTGTCCTCTGAACAGGCCTCAATGTATTGAGTATAATTGATAGTAAGTAGGTGCAGATGAGGTGACGCATGTCCAAGGGTGTAAATAAGCTGAGGCCTGTCTAAGGATTCAGATTAGTTGAAGTCTATTCAGGGTTGCAGATCAGGTAAGGATTGTCTAGGGGTGAACAAGAGGTATGGCCTCTATTAAAGAGTGTAGTAGAAGAGAGGTCTGTCCACGGGTGCAAGGAACTTGAGACCTGTGTCTAAGAGTGCAGTGGGAGATAAGCTTCATGAAGCCTAGTCCACTGCACTCTTAGACACAGGTCTCACCACCTACGCTCTCCAAGAAAAGCCTCTCTCCCACTACAGTCTTGAACACAGGCCTCACCTCCTCTGTCCCTCTGGACATGCCTCACTTCATCTGCACAATCTACTTCCTAATGTGAGGTAACACAGGTAACATGATTGTGAAAAGGTCAAATTTTTTTATGTAATCATGCACACACTATTTATTCTTTCTAAAAAATTTAAAAGACATTAATTTGCCCCAAAAATGTTTCAGTAGTGCAATGAAAAGCTTATACATATGACCTTTTCTCTGTTTTTCGAATTTTATTCTAAAAAAAGATTATGAGGCGTAAGCAAGAGTGCAGATGTGATGAAGCCTGTCCAGGGGAGCACAAAGGGTGAGGCTTGTGTTCAAGAGTGCAGTGGACAGGACTAAACTGGAGTAGTGTGCAAAAAAAGATGAACCTCATTTATTAGGCCCTGCATCAGTTTTGCACTGCTGATGCGTCACTTTTTTTGACGCATCAGCGGCATAAAACATGTGCCTTTTTGCGCCATATTTAAAAAGTGACGCATGTAGGTAGATGCGTCACTTTTTAAACCTCTGCACCACATTATACCTCTGTCAGGTGTAATGTACACAGAGGGGGCATTCCCCCGCAAAAAGCCTCATAATAGTGACACAGTGAAATCTATGAGATTTCACTGCGTCACTTTTAGGACACTGTTACGTCAAAATCTTGCACCTGCCTCACAGCAGGCGTAAGACTGAGGCAAACGCTTTCACATGGGGCTTTCCCCATGTGAAAGGATGCATTGCTGCAGTTGCGTCATGTTTGTGAGACACTCCAGCAATTTATCACTTTTGCGCTTACAGATACATCAGAAATACAGACTTATCTATAAGTCCTAGAAACATGATGCATCATACATTAAATATAATGCATTATTGGTGTCACAAGGAGTGCACAGTTAAAAGTGACGCATCGCTGTTTTCATAAATAACGCTCTCAGTGTGCTTCCTAATCTGAAGTAACACAGGTAACATGATTCTAAAAGCTTCAAATTCTTTTATTTAATCATGCACACACTTTTTATTCTTTCTCAAAAATGTAAAAGCTATTAATTTGCCCCAAAATCGATTTTTCAATAACATTTTAGAAACACAGTGCAGGTCCTATGTACAATCATTCCATTTCAGTACTGAAAAGTCACTATTTTACAAAATACATTTCCTATCTCTTGCAAACATTCCTACCAAGCATTACCCAAAAAATGAAACAAACCAGCAGCAAAGAAACTCAGTCTGCTTCCCAATCTGAGGTAAAACAGGTAACATGTTTGTAAAAGAATCAAATATTTTTATATAATTATGCACACACTATTTATTCCTTCTTAAAAATGTTAAAGCCATGGATTTGAACTAAAATCGGTTTTCAATTACCATTTTAGGAACAGAACACAGGTCCAATGTACAAGCATTCATTTTCACTACTGAAAGCCACTTTTACGCTTACAGATACATTAGAAATACTGACTTATCTGTAAGTCCTAGAAACATGATGCATCATACATTAAATATAATGCATCATTGGTGTCACAAGGAGTGCACAGTTAAAAGTGACGCATCGCTGTTTTCATAAATAACGCTCTCAGGGCCGGATGTAGGTAGGAATCATTTACCGATTTTTAATTACCGAATTATACCGATTCGGTAATTAAGAATCGGTAAATAAGAAGGGGGGGTATGTAGGAACATCCAGATGTTCCATTTACCGAATCGGTAAATATCTGTATTTACCGATTCGGTAAATACCGACCGGTAATGCTCCATTCATTCCTATGGGCTTTGCAGCCCATAGGAATGAATGGGGCATTACCGGTCGGTATTTACCGAATCGGTAAATACCGATTTTGACAAGGGTGCAGGGGGTGTCACTTTGACACCCTCTAGCACCCCCAAAAAAGGTTCGGGGCCATGTGCCAGGCATACCTGCCCTAAGGGCAGGTCTGCCTGTCATATGGCACAGGTGTGCATGCACACATGTGCATGCACACCTGAATCGGTATTTTACCATCAAATATATTTGATGGTAAAATACAGATTCAGTAAGGGTTGTGGGACTCAGAAGAGTCCCACCTACATATCAAAAATATCGAATAGGTAAAAATACCGATTCGGTATTTTACAGAATCGGTAAATTTACCGATCGGTAAATTTACCGATTCTGTAAAATATGTGTCCCTACATACCAAAGCTCAAATACCGGTCGGTAACGGCCGAAAATACCGATTTTCGGCCGTTACCGACCGACCTACATCGGGCCCTCAGTGTGCTTCCTAATCTGAGGTAACACAGGTGACATGATTGTGAAAGCTTCAAATTCTTTTATTTAATCATGCACACACTTTTTATTCTTTCTCAAAAATGTAAAAGCTATTTATTTGCCCCAAAATCGATTTTTCAATAACATTTTAGAAACACAGTGCAGGTCCTATGTACAATCATTCCATTTTAGTACTGAAAAGTCACTATTTTACAAAATACATTTCCCATCTCCTGCAAACATTCCTACCAAGCATTACCCAAAAAATTAAACAAACCAACAGTAAAGAAACTCACTCTGCTTCCCAATCTGAGGTAAAACAGGTAACATGTTTGTAAAACAATCAAATATTTTTAAATAATTATGCACACACTATTTATTCCTTCTTAAAAATGTTAAAGCCATGGATTTGCACTAACATCGTTTTTCAATTACCATTTTAGGAACAGAACATAGGTCCTATGTATAAACATTCATGTTGACTACTGAAAGCCATTGATTTCCCCAAAATAGTTTTTTGAATAACATTTTAGAAACAAAGCGCAGGTCATATTTACAAGCATTCCAGGTCACTACTGAAACTTCACATTTTTACAAACTACAATTTCTCTTTCCAGCAACAACTTTTTACCAAGCATGTTCAAAAAACATGAAGAAAGTCACATTAAAAAACCACATTTTGCTTCCAAATCTTCTCCATAGAGTATACAAATCTCCATCTATATTAAATGAATCATAACTCACCTTTACAAATGCTTTAGGAGATTCAGAGCAGTGTCAGATACACACACCAATATTTCTTTAGCAGATCAAAAGGTATGTTCTCGAGGCACTGCAACCATTAATGGCACAGAAAACCTCTAATTCTGCACACATATTCCTCATGGTAACCAATCAAAACTCTTCCCTCTCTATTTTCAAATCAACACCCTTCCCCCCCTCAGCCCTTTCTACCTGTTACCTTAGCAACTCCCTCCTCACTGAGCTCCCAGGGTTAAAAGTTTATTCTACAATGTTGCAAATCAAATCAGCAAGCATGTTTGACCTCTCATGGGCGGATTTTGCAAATTGGCAATCCGCGAACTTGCGTATTTACGGATTCGCAATCCGCAAAATCCGCGAACTCTCGCGAATTCGCGGATTTTTTGGTTTTTTTGTGTTCGCAAGGATTTCTGCCAGTTCGCGAGGGTTGTGTACCAGTTCGCAATTGCGAACTTACTTGTCGGCTCGCAATGGCCGCGACTATGTTGTTTCATCATCACAGGTTCACAGCACCCTCTGTTTCACCACTGCCACCCTTTGGTACACCCATGCCACCCTCTGGTACATCACTGCCACTCTCTGGTTGGTTTATCACTGTAGATTATGGGGGTGAAAAAAAGCAAGCACACCTGCCCTGCTTCAACTGACATGAATTAATTTGGGGTTGATTAATGTGTCACTGAATTTAAACTTCCAGTCTGGCTGGCACCTGCTTTCTTATCTGTAATTTGCTTTCTGTTGCAGTGCAATTTTTTTTCACAGGACCTTTGTGGCCTACTTGTAGCTATTCTCTGAGCCTACTGTGAGGGTCGGAGCAGGGTCATACAATAGTTGCAAGTAGGCAACTGAACTCTGAGGGGGCCCCTCAGGAAGCACTACAGGGAATGGTTACTAATGATAAGATTGAACTTTTGCACCTGCTGAGTGCTTTCAGTTTTGTCTGTAAATGCTTTCTTTTGCAGTGTAATTTTTTTAACAGGACCTTTGTTGTATACTTGTAGCTATTCTCTGAGCCTGCTGTGAGGGTCAGAGCAGGGTCATAGAATAGTTGCAAGTAGGCAAATGAACTCTGAAGGGGCCCCTCAGGAAGCACTACAGGGAATGGTTACTAATGATAAGATTGAACTTTTGCACCTGCTGAGTGCTTTCAGTTTTTCAAAAATCCAAATATCCAGCAGCATCCACAAAAAGTAATCCTTCCAGGTCAAGATCCAAATCAAAGTGACCAGCACATGAAGAAAGCACTGGGAGGAGCCTGCTGGACAGGAACAGGAAGTTGGAGACTGTGGGACACTTCCTTCCTCCCACCCCCCCGCCCCCAAAATGGACTCCTTGCAAAGAAAAAGTGCAGGCAAATGTCAACCTCAGGAGTTATTCTGATAAAAATCATAATTTTCAAGGTTTATGCTGCCTGCTGGTGGATTTCTTGTGCGAAATTGCAAATTTTGCAATCTCGCAATTGCGAGATTGTCCCTGCCCGCCGCATCTACGTGTTCGCAAGTGTTTACTCCCGCGAAATTGTATAGTATAGTATTCTAGTTGGCAAGTGCGACCAAGCAAAAAATCCGCTGCACACGGATTTTACGAATTTTCGGCAAGTTCGCGAGAGTTCGCGGATTGCGAATTTGCCGAAAATCCACAAAATCCGCGAGCGGAACGGATTTTACGCCCATGCTCATACACCAGCTTATCCACTGCAATCTTTCTTTAAATGACTTTTTCTTAACCATTCAAATTACTTCTTTCACATAACAGAACCATGCACCCTAACTTTCATTTTTCAACTATCTGAATCCACCAATCATTGCTTGTGATTCAAGAGCACTGAAACTCCACAGCTTTTTTTTTTGCAAACTCCTACTGTTCCAACTGCCATTTCATTCCTACACTTCATCTGACTGCTCCAGAACCTCCTCTCACCATGTACTCTGTCTGGATTATTGGACATAGCTACATTCACTGGGCTCAAAGGTATGCAGCTACCAGAAATTTTCACAACCTTGATTTACCAAATGTGCACATAAAATGGATTGGCCAAAGAGGATTGAGATTGTGGAGAAGCGTGGCTCAGTGGTTAGAGGCGGCAGACCCGGAAGCTGAGATCGTCCGTTGACCAGGGTTCGATTCCCCGCCTCGGCGGGTCTCGGGCTCAAAAAATTCCACGGACTCGACAATTCTCGCTCTGGTGCCTACTCGACTCACGGGGTCACACTCTGCGACTCTGGGCAATAGCTTGCTTAATCTCCACTACGGCCCCTCGCGGCGGGATGCCTGGCTTTCACCTTGTGGACACCCTGCTGGGGTTTCTCACAGGGGAATACCAGGACGGGTTCCCTAAGCAAGCGCTTAGATACCGTGTCGGTGATTTGCGCTATATAAATACATGTACATTTACATTTACATTACATGTCATCAATTGATACCATTGGTGAAAACCTTTCACCATCTGCCACACCCTGACCTTATAATTTTGCACTGTGGTGGAAATGACCTAGGCACTTTGACTGGGGTAGGTCTGGAAATGGTTTTAAAGACACCTTTGGGCAATTGATGACACTTTTTCCACAAACTGCCTTGGTATATTCCAATATATGCCAAAGGCAGAAATGGAGGTGGTCCAACCAATTTTGTCCACAGATTGAGAAAGCAAGGAAACATGTGAATAAATCTGTTTCTGCTTACATGAGAGACTATGGAATGGGTTCAATATACAACAACAACTTGCGTTACAACATGCAAGATATCTACAGAGGAGATGGTGTGCACTTCTCAGATGAGGGGAATAGAATATTCCTCCTGAATTTAAGATTGTGCATTGGAACCTACGCTTCCCGGTGCGTGTACCGGCCCCCCCCCACCCCGCTAAAATTACATTTTTTTTCCCGCCTATATGGGCCTCCTAAGACCCCCTCAAAAAACCTAGAGGGTCAGGGAGTGTCTACCATGCCCCCTTATACCCATTCCCAACGTTGTTTCTCCTCCATTTTCTGTCTCAAATCTACCGAAACACAAAATGGAGGACTCCCGTAGCGCTGCCGGTACGCGTACCGGGGCGCGCACCGGGATGCGCTCCCAAAAATTTTAAAAGTCAATTTACATAAAAACCACTGTAGACGCTTTCACCAAATATAGAATAGGCCATACTACATACCAGTCCCTACCATTTTCCCAAATTTGGTGGAATTCCATTGAGCCATTTAGCCTGTAGCCCTCTCTAAATATCCTGAGGTGAATTACTTGACAAAAACACATCTGAAGTGTTAGAATTTACATCCAATTAAAATGTTACTTTCATTTTCTACTATTATTTCATGACATTTGATTGGTTATGTACACGAACATATATAAAGAAAAAGAGGGAAACACAGCCATTTTGACTACTACTTCCTGAAGTACATTTCAAAAGAATTTTCACTGAGAACTTAAACTTCTTTTTCAAAGGTAAGATGTTATTTTGAAAACTGAAGTATGTTGTGCACTTTAAGTTAATTTGGAAAACATTTTCTGATAGTTATATACTATCATTCTGTAATAGTTATAGATTGGGATAGGCTTCTCTGTTATAGTTATGGATGGAGTTAGGCTTGTCTTGTATAATTATCAATTTACTTAGGCTTTAAAATATACACTTTTTTATATTTCTACTTCCAGCCTGATACCATACACTGCCCAAAGATAACTTCACTGTTAAAAAATCAAAACTACCTGTCTGAACTTAAACCCAACAGTGCCCTATCTCTACTGATATATTTATTTTTTATGCAAATTACAGCAAGAAAATGGAAGGAGAGCACAATATTTCCTTCAAAATTGTTCTGGAGAACAACGCAGAAAAATGTATTGAAGACAATGATGACTTAGATTTCATGGATGAATCACGGGACTATGAATTAGTTCAATGTGTAGAAGCAGTAGATTCGCTGATTGAAAATGAGGACATTTCCGACAATGTGTTGTTAGAAGTTCTGTTAAATTTCGAAAAAGAATCAGAAAAATATATGTATATTTAATAATCAAAAATTGTTCGAGACATTATTCATTTTTATATGTAATTCATAAACTAGTACCAAATTCATTATAATGTAAATTCAGAACAACACAACAACTCTATTCAGAGCTACCCTACCTCTAAGCACTTTAAATTATTATTTTAGTGTTTCACTGAGTTTTCCCCATGGGGGTGTGTCTGTGAGGTGTGTGTGTGTGTGTGTGTGTGTCTGGGGGGGGATGAGGTGTATAGGTGTGTGTAGCTGTGTGGGGTATGTGGGTGTGGGTGGGGATGTGGGTGTGTAAGGTGTGTGTGTGGGTGTGGGTGTGTGGGGTGTTTGGGTGTAGGTGGGGGTGTGAGGTGTAAGTGGGGTGTGTGTGGGTGTGGGGGGTATGTGTGTAGAATTTGTGTGTATGTGTGGGATGTGTGGATGTGTCTATGAGGTGTGTGTGTGTGTGGGGGGAGGTGAGTGTGTGGGATGTGTGGGGTGTGTCTGTGAGGTGTCTGTGTGTGCGTGTGTGTGTGTTGGGTGGGTGAGGTGTGTGTGTGAGTGTGGGTGTGTGGGATGTGGGTGTGGGTGTGGATGTGTAAGGTGTTGGTGTGGGGGTGTGGGGTGTTTGGGTGGAGGTGTGCGTGTGTGAGGTGTGTGTGGGGAGTGTGTGGGTGTGTGGGGTTGTGTGTGTGTGGGACGTACTTGTAGGTACCTAAAACAGCCACAGAACCCAAAAGCTCTTTTCAGAGCTACCCTACCTGTAATCACTCAAAATGATTATTTCACACTATTATTTTCACTATTTTTCACCAAAGTACGCTCCCCGGTACGCTTCCCGGTGCGCGTACCGGGTGCTCCCCCGCGAAAATCGAAAAAAATAAATAATTTTTGTTTTACCCGTGGAACCCTTTTATGGCCCCCACATCAAACCTACGGGGTCACGGGGGGTCTACCCTGCCCCCTTATGGTCATTTCCCCCTTTGTTTTTGCCACCTCTTCTGTCTCGATCCTACCGAGACACAAGATGGCGGCCACTGCGGACTGTTTCGAATGTTTACAGACACCCGAGAGCCAATCAGCTTTCCGTGCGCAAGTCGCGTGGCACGCCCGGAGCGCTCCCCGGTGCGCTTACCGGGGCGCGGCTATAGATATATAAATTTTTTTGCACCTAAATTACTCAAAATCCTCTGGAGCACATATCTTGAGACATAGCAAAGGCACATCGGGCTACCAGTCCCTACAATTTTGCCAAGTTTTGTGAAAATCCATTCAGCCGTTCGAGCTGAAAGTGAGTTCGACCGCCCTATGGAAATTAACATGGGGAAAACACGTTTTGGGACTCCCCTTTTATCTCGGCCCCCGCTTGAGAAATGCCCCCCAAACTTTCAGGGAAGGAGCGGAGCGCCGGGAGGCAAAGTTGAGGAAAATTTCAGGCAGATTCGTCCACCGGCGCCAAAGTTATTCCCCATAGAATGTTACGATTTCCCTATGGAAATCAATCCTAACTATAACTACCTACTGGCGACCGCCAGTAGGTAATATATATATGTGATCAAGGGCGGGAGCGCCCGAAATGCGTTGTGGCAGAAGTGGCTGAATAAAAGATACTGACTGCGCAATATTTTGGGTCCACGCTCGTTTTTTCTTTAAAAAGAATTGCAAGTTCGAGCAAGAAGATATATATACCAACACCATTCCCCTTTACCAAAAACACAGCATGCCGTGGACACAGGTTGCTTCGAAAGAGGTATTTTTTTGACACTGGTTAGACCACCTCTACGCGTTTCGGGAAAAAATTCCCTTGTTCAAGAGTACTGTGTCAGTTATAGAGTTACGTTTAAATAGACATGTGACTTCACCACAGTGAACAGTGAAAACAGACTTTCATAGGCAGAGTTAACTCACTCTGACTTGTAATACGTTAAATTGCACAATATTACAAATATAACAACAATTCATAAAAAGAAAAGGAACATGATCTCAGTTTACAAATTTTTCATTTCATTTGAACGGTAATAAAGTCCGACTGATTTTATCGAGTGGCCATATGCTCTCTCCTTTCGTGCAACAGATGCCTTTGATGTATTCAAGGCATTTCTCTAATGTCATACACAGTGAGCTCGAGTAAAAACAACTATCAAGCCACAATCCAATTCTGCCCCTGTGGGCATTGTAAAGAAAGTATATGCGCTCAATTGACCACGTGGCCAGCCTGCTGGTACTTTTTCGTATTTGCTGAACTCAATTCGCCCAATGGAAAAAAGGCTACTGCCTTCATAAATAACAATGATATTTCTGATATCTACTGTTCAACCACTATCCATAACATGCCTCAAAGTGCTAGTCACTACCACAATAACTATTCCGCCCTAGTGGGCATTCCAGTGGCTTGCCGATGTACTAACTTTCTTGCATTCTTCGTCTTAGCTGCAATCACATCATCTGCAATTTAACAAAATAGTGACATTAATACCAAATAAAAACACATCTTAACCTAAACTACACAGTGAAATTACACATTATAACAGCAACTGGCTTCTTGAGGATAAACAGTTTCAAAGACTTGATTGTAGGTATTTTTTCATTCTTTATTTTTCAAAATCATTAAAACATTATAGGATTGTTTGCCGCCAACGCGTCTCATCCCACTCGGGACTTCTTCAGGGGTATAAAAACCACAATTTATTACAAACTATATTTACAATTAAAAACATGCTATCTTTACACGTCATGATTCCATTATCAAGTACACGGATGCCTATCCTCTAAACACAATCATTTCTAATTTTGATACATGTGATTACGAAGCCATATCAACGATCCATGGCAAAATGGTGCGGGCATGCTGCAATTGCAGCGAGGAGGCGAATTTTGATAGATCAATTCAAGAAATTCAGACCAACTTTAGCAGTAGGGGTTATCCTGATGACTGCCTCAAAAAGGCTAAAGAAAAAGTAAAGAGATTGAACAGGAAGGCTACCCTCAAAGTAGTTCTACTAAGGGCAACAACAACAAATATATGGAACAGGTCTCTTTTATTACGGAATATAACTTGTACAGTGGGCATGTTTACAATATATTACGTAGAAATTGGGACCTACTACAATCAAATGCTTTACCACCTGAAATTGTTGCGAGTAAACCCAGAATCATCTATCGGAAAGGCAAAACGTTACGAAACATGTTATGTCCGAGTCACGTTAAAGAGCCAAAAACTAATCCATTAACCTGGTTACCTGAGAAGCCACCAGGCTTTTATATATGTGGTAATTGCAGTGTATGTAGACTTGGAAAAAATAGATGTACTAGCTTTCATTACAACAAATCGAAAGAATATCTAATATTATCTTTTATCAACTGTAACACAACACACGTAGTATATTTATTGCAGTATGCATGTCAACGAATCTATGTTGGGAGCAGCATTAGATGTTTGAAAACACGAATACAGGAACATGTGAGGGATATCAAAAACAAGGATGAACGGTCACCAGTAGCACAACATATCTGAAAAACTCACCCAGAGCAAACAAGCAGAACATTCCATGCTTTAGTCCACGTTAAGTGTGGCACTAGAGGAGGTGACAGGGCTGTGGTGCTTAGACAGACGGAAGCAAAATGGATTTGTCGTTTAAGGGCAGTGACTGCTGGGCTTAACTGTAACAATGAGTTCCACCATTTTCTGTGAATCATAGGATTATTATGTTGTTGACTTCTGTGGCGAAGTATAATTATACTATGGTGCTAAGATGAAGAAATTAAGAAATAGAAACATATCAGTATGATATAACTTTGCACAGATAAAATATCAAGGATGATGATACTATAGTTATTGACTAGGATCACATATAAATCGATTTACTGGGAACCGTTTATAATGTTTGGTACTGTAGATACAATAGACTATCCATTCTGAATATCTAATCGGGTTGGTAATACAAATACACAAATTTCTTCCTAAATAATGTGTCAGGTGGTATGGAAACCTGGGACGTGTATGTGGCAGATACACACTATGTGATATGACGTAGCATGTTCAAACACAGAGCTCAAGGTGCAATGCAATTTTGGCTTGAATATTGGTGCGTTTATATATTCCAAAAACACTACTCTTTGTGACATTCAATGAGAAAGAATATAGGACGCCGCGTATATACACACAGTCAAAGATGGCGCCCATGACGCGCGTGATAGTGAGTCGGATTGAACATTATGAATTGCTTAGTTTTATCTTCACTGGGATATGGCCGTGTATATTGATATACAAAGATTGAGTCACTATGCGATATTACTACAACTGATGTTTTTGTATAAACGAAAAAACATATTCAAAGATGGCTCCCATGCCGCTTGTGATAGTTAGCAAGATTGAACATCATTAACAACTCAATTTTATCTTCATTGGGATATGGCCGTGTGTATTGATATACAAAGATTGAGTCACTACGCGGCTTTACTTTAATTGATACGTCCGTATAATCGATAAACCACCATTATACAGATGTGTCTGAATAATCGTAAAAACATATTTAAAGATGGCGCCCTTGCCACGCGTGTTAATTGGCAATATTGAATATCAATAACGATTTTGTTTTATTTTCACTGGGATATGGCCGTGTACACTGATATACAAAGATTGGGTCACTACGCGGTTTCACTTTAATTGAAGCGTCCGTATAATCGATAAACCATCATTCGTTGAGATATTTACTGAGAAACAACTTAGGACACCATGCACATAGACACTTTCAAAGATGGCGCTGATATTGCGTGGAACACACAGTAGTACACAGAGAGTACGTCATCCAAAGGCGCCATGGGGATGCCACAGGTGTGGATAGTTTAAGATGGATGATATAAACAGCGTGAAATGCCGACATGCATGGCTGCACGACCGGAGGACTGGTGTGAATACGAGGGGCCACACATACCGGGGTGAGTACTGAGGCAGCCCGTGTAATCTTTAGACCGCTTTAGCCTTGACCACTAGCAATTTATGCCGGTGTGGAAGCGTGCCGTGGTGTAAAGGTGTAAAGGAGCCGCGGTTATAGTGGCACTTCGGTGCCAAGACATGTAGCATATGTTTTATAAATCGTACGCTTGTGGATATAAAAGATTCGATACACCGTGACATAGATGTATAGGTACCAAAGCACGTGCATAACCAGACGTGTGCCAAAGTCCAGCAGTTGATGTCGTTTTATATCAGAGCTCATATCTTTACAGAGCCGCGAGTAGTTGTTATTTTGTGATATTGGCCAAATTCCAACTGAACCGTAGGCAGGTGATGTCGTTTTATACCGGAGCTCATATCTTTACAGAGCCGCTAGTAGTTGTTATTTTGTGGTATTGGTGCTAAAACACTGAGTATATGCTGCCTTAAAACGCTTTCTGTGTGTTCCATTTAAATATTTAGTGCATTGTGTAACGAATGTAGACACGCTAAAGACACATCGCATATGCATAGGTGTCTGTCTATTGTGAGCTCAGTAGCTGTTGTTTTGCTATTTTGGGATGTATCCCAATATATGCGTGCTTATGTTCACTTATGTTTACCATCTCTCCAGCTTCATTGAGCAGACCGGCAGTCTAGACCATTCTCAGTCCGGGTTCAGGCCTAGGCATAGCACCGAGACTGCTCTTCTCTCCGTCACGGATGCCATACGCCTGTCCCTGGACAGAGGGCTGTCAGTGGTGTTGGTGCTGTTGGACTTAAACCGCAGCATTCGACACCATATCCCACGCCATTCTCCTCACCAGATTAAAGGAGATAGGCATTGGCAGATCTGCCTTGGCGTGGTTCACCAGCTTTCTCTCAGAGCGTACTCAGAAGGTGAATATGGGCCCTTTTAGCTCCACTTCTGCCAGTATCATCAGAGGAGTCCCGCAGGGCTCCTGTCTTAGCCCTACGTTGTTTAACGTATATGTCTCCTCTTTGGCCAACATGACGAGGTCCTTCGGGTTTATGCCTATCTCCTACGCTGACGATACGCAGCTGCTGTTTACCTTTAAGACCTTTACCCCGGAGATAAGACAAGCTTTCTCCAACGGCATGACTGCGATCGCCAGCTGGATGGCCAAGAACTTTCTCCAGTGTAATGTGGGAAAGTCTGAGGTCATGCTATTCGGAGAGGCAAGAATCCTGTGGACCCCCGACTGGTGGCCCTCCAGCTTGGGTCAGACCCCTCTCCCGAAACAGGTAGTAAAAAACCTGGGGGTTCGTTTAGACCATGACCTTACCCTTTTCCATCATGCCAGCACCACGGCAGGGTCCTGCTTCCACATCATTAGCCTCCTTCGGAAAGTGTTCCCCCTTCTACCAGACAACACACGGAAGACCCTGGTCCAGGCCCTCGTTCTGAGTCGCCTGGACTATTGCAACGGCCTATTCTTAGCAGCCAATGAAGGAGTGCTCAATAAACTGCAGGTGGTGCAGAACACCGCGGCACGGCTGGTAACTAACACCCCCCCCAGAACGCCGTCCCTCCCCCTCCTCAAGGCCCTTCACTGGCTTCCCATCCAGAAACGGGTGGAATTCAAGATCTGCTGTGTGATACACAAGAGTCTTCACAATCTGGGACCCCACTACTTGGCAGATAAATTTGTGTACCACCGTCCATCCCGCAATCTTAGGTCCAGTAACCAACTGTTACTTCAGGTTCCCAGACATCACAAGACCAGACAGGGAGGCCGTGCCCTCTCCATCATGGGCCCACGTCTATGGAACAACCTCCCCCTCTCCCTTAGAGAATGCTCGAGTCACTCAGCTTTCAGAAAATGCCTAAAGACAGTACTATTCTAGGAGGAGCTTGCTCGACCTGTTCACCTCACAGCTCCGCGCGGAGATACACCTTCGGGTGTGATGCCGGCGCGTTACAAGCCCATAAATAAATAATCGCCTCTAGGGAGTATGTTAGACGGTGTAATGTTGAGACTAGACGCATAATGATAACGATAAGAAAAGTGGAGAGTTTTTACGCTATCTATATGTGCTTTTTGTTTAGAATTTCACCAATGGGCCATACTATGGGTATAAACACACTGTGAGATTAGTACACCAGGAGGAAAATTCGATGGATCATACAAATGGAACTTATATCACACTGTTGAAGCAACTTCTTTTTTCATAACGTAAGTAACATTATTGAGTGGAAGGAACTTTAGATAAGAATACACATTATTAGCAGAGTAATGTAGAGAATTTCCTTTGGGGAGCCCTAAATATAGTCCAATAAGATACATTAACTAAGGAAAAAACATCAGCTATTCTCACTTGTTTCCTGCAATTGCTACGTCATAGTTTACATTTTACATCCTTACTTTGAGGTATGAACGTATTATCGGAGATCAGGTTTTTTTCATGGTCTTAATAAATAGTGGCAAATGAAAGTTTGATAGACTGCCCTAAATCACAAAACTCATGATATCCTAATGCTATCCAGTAGGACGCCACTAGTATGAATATTCTGACTAAAACAGAGAATTTTGTATGATACCTAGTAAGATGTTATCAACATGAGCAAATTTAGGAATGCCCAGGATTCTATTAACTATATGATTCTGCAACCGTTCTCTTTTAGATGTACCTTTCTCTGATCATCAATAAGAATATTAGAAGATTGACGTGAATTTTGTGTCACAATGGTATAACAAAGGTACGATACAGTCGCTGTCCCTATTACATTGTGTTCAAAGAGATTTTTGTGTCACAATATTATAACAAAGGCATTATACTTTGGCAGCCCCTATGTCAATGTGTTAAAAAGATCTGGCGATTCATTTATTGTATACTGTTTTTACCTGGGGAACTGTTAGCAGCCTAGAAGTACTGCATTGATTTCTGCATTTTACTTTGAGAAACTATCTCATATAAACTAATAACTTTATAATCGTAATCGTTTTTTGAATCATGAGTTCCAGCACTGTGAATTTCAATGATCGGTGTATCAATTTTGTCCATTGTTTTTATCATATCATCTCTAAACTGTGTCTCCTCCCGCATTAGATTAAGTTTGGGACACCATGTGAATAGATTTTCTATTCAGTATGGATCGTTATTATGGCTTCGTAATCACATGTATCAAAATTAGAAATAATTGTGTTTAGAGGATAGGCATCCGTGTACTTAATAATGGAATCATGAAGTGTAAAGATAGCATGTTTTTAATTGTAAATATAGTTTGTAATAAATTGTGTTTTTATAGCCCTGAAGAAGTCCCGAGTGGGATGAAACGCGTTGGCGGCAAACAATCCTGTAATGTTTTAATGATTTTGAAAAATAAAGAATGAAAAAATACCTACAATCAAGTCTTTGAAACTGCTTAGCCTCAAGAAGCCAGTTGTTGTTATATTGTGTTGCGCATTGAAAGTTATGATAGAAACGCATTGAAATATATATTTGAGAGTACTCTGGTGCTGGGTCATCTTGCGTGTTTTAGTTGTAGGTGGTCTTTTTCTGATCACTGATCGGGGATGTTTAAGGGTCAAATCCCATACGCCATGCACAGAGAATAGTGACAAACACATAGGCATAGACTTTGGGAGTGGTAGAGAGTGCTGGTCTTGTATAGCTCTGACCCGTTTAGCTTTTTTTTGCACTATCCAAAACTTACCCTACTATTGCACTCCCTGGAGTTAGAATAGTAATTTTTACCCCTACTCTATCCAACACTTACCCTACTGTTGCACCCCCTGGGGTTAGAATAGTAATTTTTACCCCTACACTATCCAACACTTACCCTACTGTCACACCCCCTGGAGTTAGAATAGCAATTTTTACCCCTATACTATCCAATACTTACCTTTAATGCAACATAATGGTATGTTTTGTGATCGTATGCGTTGTAAAGGCATAATGCGATGAAGTAATGGAATGCGTTGTAAATGTGTTTTTATAATTGCGATGTAGTGTCATGCGATGTAATGGAGTGCGTTGTAAAGGATGTTGCGATGTAAAAACTGCGCTGTAAAGGCATGCATTGTACATCTGTGGTTGTCATACATTCTATTGTAACAGACTACTTAGCCTAGATGTACTGCAAGTTCCTTGTCGCAGTTATGGCCTATTGGTACTAGCGTTCTGTACTGAAATATTAGTCTAGATTATAACTGTCGCAGATCTTATACTCTGTTACCACCCCGTTCATTGACTCTTACTGTATCTAGCACACACAAGCTCAATAGATTACCATTCTGACTAGGATGGGTCTAAAAATGCAGTGATACTGGATTTTGCTTATCTCCATTTTTAATGGCACGGAGATGTTCTAACACCGTTTTCTTGGCCTTGTTGATTGTGCTGTCAAGCTTTCCGACACGGGCAGAACAGAGCATAAACTGTGTAATCAGTGTTGCAAAATGTGTGTTTGGTGATCTGATATGGCTTACAGTCAGGAGATAGTTTGCATTCCTTGCTCCTGTAATGTTCACTGGAGGCAACTCCAGGGACCTACATTTTCAAGGAGTAGACAGTAGTTCAACAGACCACTGGCTGCTCCTAAATATTTTTTTGTCAGTGTTCACAAAGGGAAAGGGATCTCTTAGAATCCTTTCCCATTTGCAAATGGTTACCACTAACTGGGATTTGGTGTTAAAATATTAATATTTGGCAACCAAATTTCAGTCGGAAAACATTAATAAATAATTTAGGGAATCTGTTTTTTAAAGCTTCTTTTCATTGAATTTAACTTTGTTTTGTTCCCTTACATACAACTTAGACACAAATCAATATTGCTGCTATAACATCAGGACATAAGGCATTAACAGTCCTGCGAAACAAAAGAAAACAAAAAGAACACTACAACAAATAATATAACAATCAATAGTTATACTATTTAACTAAATAAACAGGACTGTCTAGCCACAAAAAAAGTTACATATCACTATATAGATATCATAGATATCTTGCAGGGATTAACTAATTCATTATTGTCCTATTTCATTTCATTAGCAAAAGAAAAGCAAATAAACAATCCAGAAATTAAGATAGAAAGGAGCAAATAAATACAAATAACACTCTCAATGCTTTAATCAACTATTTCTGCAACAGGAGCCCAAATTTGCTGTCCCAGCACCTTCTTCCTACATCCTCTTAATTTATATATTGACGATTCAATATCATATATAGCAAATAGCTTTGCACATCAGTTAGAAAAGGTTGGAGGATCGGACCTGATCCATTGGGAAGTAATACACAAGCCTGTAATAGCCATAGCTATGAAAACAAAACCTGTCTAAAATCTTACCCTACTATCTGCTTTGGTATTATTCACTATTCCAAGAATAAGAAGAGTCGATGTAACATACACTGACATCCCCAAAATCATAGCCAAGAATGTTTCCATGACATGTATAAAGGTAGCCAGTTTTGGACAAGAATAAAACATATGAACAGTATCCGCTGCCTGGAGATCACATCTATTACATTTCCCTCCTCTCAATCGCTTCCATTTATTAATATTCTCGGGGGTGTGATACAAATCGAAGACTGACATAAAATGTTGACTCCTAAGTCTCCTATTAATTAGAATCTGGCTCGCTAGCATGAGGGAATCCTCAATGTCTATTTGCCTCTCCCCAAACTTATTTGCCCACTTATCAGAGTCGACAGCCACATCATCGGGGAAAGAGTCAAGCAGGATATGATAGATCTTCCCTAGCCGGGACTTCTTTTGAATAACTTCCACCAGGGGTACTTTTTCAAAATGTAAAGCCGTCCTGCTCGTATTTTCCCATAAGAAGCTCCATATCTGTAGATATTTTAAAAAGCACCCCTGGAGAGACCATTTTCTTCTTGCAGTTTTACAAATGTTATAGTTGCCCATCTTTATGAAGGTCCCCCAGCAAGCAGATACCTTTATTAGCCCATTCAAAGGTAACCTGATCCCGAAATATTGATAGGAGTAACGCTGTAGCTACAAATGGAGTATATGCATTAAGATTGGAGATCTTAAACTTCCGCCGGATCTGTTTCCACACCTTATATGCTGTTCTCACAATTTTGAATCTGGTCTTTTTATAATAAATAGGCTCGAGGATCGACACCAAACAGTCCTTAGCTTGACTCCCCAACCCAAATTCATATATAGTCGGGTTGTTCTCTATTGATATATCAGCCTTGGCTCCAACTAATAGGACGCCCATATGTTGTAAAATAGCAGCCCAGTAATACAACAGAAAGCTGGGAATAGCCAAACCCCCACGCTGTCTTGGACGAATCATCCATTTGGACGCTCTTCTTGACCTGCAATAACCCCACAAAAACCTAGAGCATACCCTTTCTAACTTTATAAAATAATAAGGACGGAAACTCAAGTGGGGTAGTGCTAAAAAGATACAGAAACTAAGGTAGAATCGGCATCTTGATGACATTGCTTCGCTCATAAAGAGAAAGATATAGGTGGTCCAATCTCTGGGTTCTTATTAGCACTTTCAATTATTGGGCTAATATTTAAGTCAGGTATTCTGTCAACCGCAGCTGTAATTGTAATACCCAGATAGGTGGCTTCTGAAACGACTGGAAAGTCCGGGGGGCAGATTATGCCTCAGCTGATGATTTCTCCACATTCAGTTTGTACCCTGACAGAGCACCAAATTGAGATGCGAGGTCTTTCACCACTGGGAAGGCAGAGACAACATCACTCGTAAGAACAGCAATGCTGTCTGCGTATGCCACTGCCCTGTACTTGATCTCCCTAATCCTAACCGCTTTAATATGGGTACATAGCTCAAGTTTTCTTAAAAAGGAAACTGTATACAGGGCAAAGAGTGGGGGTGAACAAGGACACCCCTGCCTCATACCTCTGCTAATAGTAAATTACTTGGATTCCTGCCTTGCAATCCCGATCATCACCTCTGAAAATAGATAAATTGCCTTAACTGCATGTACAAAACCCCTACCTAGCCCCTTCCAGCATAGGATAGACCACAGGAATTGCCAGGAGACCCTATCGAATGCTTTCTCGGTGTCCAAGAGGAGAACCCCCAGCGGAGACCCCGTGGGCTGTGTCCAGAAGGGCAATCACACGGCGGAAATGATCCGCAGTGTCCCTTCCTGGGGACGTAAGGATATCAGAGGGGTGATAACATTTGCCAGTCTTGACGCTTAAACTTTCGAATACATTATACTACCGCAGTTAATCGAGGTGATAGGCCTGTAAGAAGCTGGATTGAGTTATGGCTTGTTTTTTTCTTAAAGACAATAATTGTTGTCTTCCGCCAAGAATCCGGGATAAGATTGCTTTTCCGTGCCTGTTAAAATAAGAGCATAATATTAAGCTTAAGTACTTATCGGAATTCTATAAAATTCCAGAAGGATACCATCTGGACCCTCAGCTTTACCCATGGCTAAAAATGTTATTGCCAAGTCTATTTATTCCCATGTGAAATGGGCTTCAAGTACCTCATTTTGATCCTGCGTGACCTTCATTGTATCCAGGCCATTAAAAAACACCTTCCAGAGGATCTGTCACTATCACAGCAGGTTCCTCAGCAAATAATTGACTATAAAACGTCTGAAATCCATTCAGAATTCCTGCCAAAGAATCCTGGGCCTGCCCTGCGTGATCCTTAATTTTACAGACACGGTTGGCTACCTCGCGCTGTTGCAGCTGTTTGGCTAGAACCCTGCCGGTGCTTTCTCCCAGTTCATATGACTCAGCTCTCTGCTGCATATATATGGCTGTAACCTCCGTACCGAAATTGCAATGAATTTTAGATTTTGTAATGGCAATACGCTGGTCACATTCCTCTATGCTTACACACCTCTGAATTCTGCTCATTAATTCATACTCTGCTGTCTTTAATTGTTCTACCAAGTTTCTAATTTCTTCCTGTAATGCTTTTTGGCGAGTTATGGAAAAACTTAGAGTTTCCCCTCGAACAGCAGCTTTGAAAGCATCCCACACTATACCAACTGAGGCTGTATTATGATTAATAGAGAAAAATTCCTCTATCCATTTGACCATATGAGTACAGTATGCTTCGTCAAGCAAAAGTTTTCTTTCAAAGGTCCAGGGCAACTGGACCTTTGAAATGCCACGTAATTGAATTTCGATCGCTAAAGGATTGTGATCTGATGTGATTCTTGGAAAGATCTCAATCTTACTTGTCTCAACCCCTTGACTAGAAAGAAAAAAATTGTCTAGCCGAACTTATTGTGGGGTGCTGAATAGAATGTGAACCTGGATCAGGTGATCTAAGTTTATGCCTACAGTCTAAGAATCCAAATTCCTTCACCACTCCTTGAAGTGGTTTAAAAACTCAGAATTTCCTACCTTGATATGGAAAAGTATTGCATACATTAAATTTACTGTCTAAATGGATATTAAAGTCCCCACAGCATATCAAAGGGTGCAGCCATAGAGCAAGTTCGACACCAAGAAAGTTTAAGACATCCGGTTCGTCTAAATTAGATCCATAGATTGAGCAAAGCGTCATAGGGATATTTTTCACTATGATTTCGGCAATAGCCCAATGACCCAGATTATCTGCTTTGGCTCGTTTACATGAACCCACCCCTTGCCTAGCTAAAATAGCCACCCCCCTGATTGTTGTACCCTGCCGGGTACAAACCAACACTTCCATCCCAAGATCCCTCAGCCACCCCGCTTACTCCACGGTATATGGGTCTCCTGAATGCATAACAAATCAATCTGCATATACCGGATCTGTTTAGCTAGCATGCCCCGCTTTCTCCTGTCATTGAGACCACATATATTAAATGAGCAGATACGCAAACTACCCATCATCCTTGTAGTTTATATACTCAGAATCACACATTACAATATAACACAAAATGTTAGACGCAGTGACAGCACACACTCCAAGCTTCCATATAGCAACACAGTAGCAAAAGCAAAAGAGAACAAAACAAAACCCCCACACCACTCCCCCTCTCCTACCCCCTATACCCTTGACCCCTGATCTCTTACCCCCTCCACCAAAACCCCTCCCTTCCGCCAATCTCATGAGGCATAAGGATCTCCGGTCCTCTGTGATGGAGAGCTGACTACAACCCTCCTCCCTCCTGAGTTCTCACCCCCCCTACCGCAGAAGTAAGAAAGAATTTCCTCCATTCATATGGATCCAGACCAAGTGTAGAGAAGGCTACCATTAAGCCATTAAAAGCCAGCATCAGCACCAACATCAATGTAAATATAAGTATAAGTAAATCAAAATACACCCACTGCCTACCCTACAAAGTGTGCAAAAATGTGTCTTTGCTGCAGCTTTAGACAAAAAGATTTTTGCCTCCCCTTTAACCACCACTTTCAGCTTGGCAGGATTAAGCAAAAACACCTGAGCCCCTTTTTCTTGAAATCGTGGAATTAGTTGGCGAAGCTGCCATCTTTTCTCGACTGTTGCTGGGCAATAATCAGGTCTCACAAAAAATTCACCCCCTTTTCCTACCCTGTCACTATCTGGTCTAGCTAAATCATACAGCGCCTCTCTAGCCAGGAAGTTGTTAAGACAGATAAGAATGGCACAGGACTTTTCAGCAACTAGACCAGTCTTTTTACGTTGGTTGAACGGGAACCGGTGGGTTCTCTGAAGTTCAGAGTTCCAATCCCATTGCTTCAGATCGGGAAATGCTTCGATAAAAAGTTCTACGACAAACGGGCGACAATCTGTGTCTTTCTTGCCTTCTGGGATATCCAGTATCTGGAGGTTATTTCTCCTTGAGCGATTCTAAGGTCAGTCAATTTCCATAGTGTTTTCACTGAAGAGATAGATGGGTTGGACATAGAGTAGAATTTGTCCCCTGAGTCACCCTCCTTCACAGGGCCCGAAGCATAGATTTCTTTATCTTGGGAGTCAGAGAGAGGTTTCTTTGATATTGGGTCTGGACACAGTACATTTAGCACATTCCCCTGGCCGCCACAAAACATTGTTCCTGCACTTTAGCTATTTTTCCAACAGTTCCTGGCTCATATTTGCGACCAAACCATCTTGACTTGTTTCAGATCCAGCAGATGTAGATCCTTCAAGTGCTCCACCCTGCCTCGTCGCCCCACCAATGTTGCCTGCAGTTAGATTACTAGGTTATGTCCCATCAGGGATCAAAATACCTTGGCTCAGCGCTTCATTTGGAAGCTCCGATGTTTCAAGTTCTGCCGGTGATACAGGGGACATTGCTTGTTTTACTGAGGATTTATCTCCACAAAGCGCATCTTCAGTGTTTTTAGTTTTTTTGATTATGCACCTTGAACATTGAAGAGACCGTTTGCCGGGCGCGTGCAGAGGTGCCTCCTCCGCCCGTTCGACCCGCAGCCCGATCTGTAGTTCCTCCCATTCCCAGCCAGCCGGCCAACAGCTGTCCCTGTAGCCGACCGGGCTGTTTTGACATCCATCTCAGCATTTCAAGGGCTTCCAGTGCCTACCGGGAGCCCCCGGGTATTGGATCCCTTTCCCATAGTCTTTGGCGCCATCGGGGCCATCAAGCAGCACCGAGTAGTACAGCCACTGCCCGGAAGAGCGGGATGACAGAAACCAAACGTGAAAGTGCTAGGAGCTCAAAATGCCACAACCACGAACGCCAGATCATACCAAGCGCACGGAGATTATTTCCCTTCTGTTACCACACCGCCTCAAGCCGCACACATAGAGGGGGGAGCGTTGCTCAGGAGATCACCGAGAGTCAGCTCACTCGGCCAGAGCGCGTCCGCCATCTTGCCTCCAGCATTCCATTGTTCCCATAAGTTGAGGAATCTGTATTTGGAAGTGACAATCTTTATATGCCTCTCCAAGTTATGACTCTTTACTGAAACTGAAATCCAAATTGATGTTCAGTAACGTGTTATTGAATTATAAATTGGTGTTTGTTCATTTAAAAATGCAATTTTTCAGTCGCAAAAGGTTCAAATGTAAATTTTTGGATCATAAAATTACTTTGTACATTATGCTCTGAATTAAAAATAATAAGAGTATATAAAAATAGAGAAATTGGTGCAGACAACAAAAATAAAATAAATAACAAAGCACTGACAAAGCCAAACAGTTCTGCCATTAAGCTTTGGCAATCCAGACAAATGTACTTTTTCTGTGATATTTGTTCATGCTGTTCAGCATCTGCAGAAAAAGAAAAAAAATTGTTTGCTGTTGACGCTTGAGGTTACGTGGTTTTTCGGCTCCGCTTCGTATTCAGCTGCCATTTTGTGCTTAGCCGCCATTTTGTGTTGCCTCACTCAGGCAGCACGGCTAACGCAGTAAATATGGTATTTTTGCCTTTTCAGCTGCTCCGTGTCTTTCCCGTTAAAGAACAACCCTTGTCCTTGTTTACGAAACTGATGTCAGGGTCTGGCCGAGTTCGTAAAGCCATGTCTAGACTGATTAATCCATGTCTTACTCCACTGTTTGGGTCCCACCATTCTTCTCTACTTTATCTTGTTTAACTGGCCTTCACCATTCTCTTTGTGTGTTCTCTTGTTACATAGCCCTTCCTTTGAAGCATTCTATACATGTTTTACCACCTGCAAATTGAATTACGGGCACTAGTGTTGATTAACCTGAGGGGAGGAGAGCACACGGGGTCTGAAAGGAGGGTGTGCTTTAGACATCCGATAGCTTGTTTTCAAACTATTCCTATTGGTCAGTTTTGTGTGCATTGGGAGTTGTCATTGTAAACTTGTTCTGTATAATAGACTGTGTGCCACGGATTGAAGTGGCAGTCTCTTGAGAACCTACCTGTGTGGTACTTCTTAGATAACTGTACTTAGCTGCAGCTAATAAATCTACTTTTCTACCCCTAACAGAGTGTCTCGTGTCTCTGTCTGTCGAGGCAGGTGAACCCGGAGATCCTAGGCGTGCCCTGCGCCGCCTGGCCCATAAGGTCAGGTTCTCCACGCTGATTAGCACTGATAGAAAAGAAAGGTGGCATGATGTAAAAGCGTGCATGGGTGGTGACTCATGTGAATGTATGCATCGTGCAGCCGTGGGCACCTTGTAATTACACACACAAATGAATGCATCACCATACCTGCACAAGAATATGTCATGACATGATGGTCCATTTTTTTCTAAGTTACACTTCCAAGATAGCAGATGCCTATATTGGAGTGGTATTTTAAAATAATATGCACGATAGAGAGCAAGAAAAAGAAAGGTGTGCCCCGGTGGCAAATTACTGCTGCCAGGCACTTATAAAAGATTATTTTAATTTAAAACATTTAAATAAAGATTGTAACTAGGAGGGCCATTAACCAAAGGAAGAGTGGGCGGTGGAGGGAAAATGTTATACACAGCAAGTCAGGGCTGGATTGGGGAAGCAGTGGAATAGCTTTTGATGGGGGTTGGGGAGCTGGTGAAAGGGGTTAGGGAACAGCATTTTGGAGCTGGATGGATGGATGGATGGGTTTTTATATAGCGCAATATCACCGCCAGGTCTCAAAGCGCTTTGCATTGGGAACCCGTCCTGGTTTTTCCCTGTGAGATAGCCCCTACTGGGTATCCCCAAGGTGAAAGCCAGGCATCCCGCCGCGGGGGGCCGTAGTGGAGATTAAGCAAGCTATTGCCCAGAGTTGCAGAGTGTGAACCTGTGATTTGAGTAGGCACCGAAGCGAGAATTACCAAGTCCGTGGACATTTTGGGCTCAAGACCTGCCGCGTCGGGAATTGAACCCTGGTCCCGGGTTTGATCTCAGCGTCCGGGTCTGCCTCCTCTAACCAGTGAGCCACACTTCTCCGCTTGTCTAGCTAGCAAAATGAGGCTAGTGCATAAACGCCTGACATGCACTAGATAGGTATCTGCCAACATCCCTTGTTGTTTCAACTTTCCTGTGCCTTACCAGATTGTTCTTCTGGCCTCACATTCCCTACATTTTGTTTTATTTTTCTCTCTCCTCTTAGGAACGGGGACTCCCTTTTGGTATAAGTTTAACTTCAGGAGCACAGGTCACCAGACCTTTTGAGTAGCTCCTGGAGTCCCCCTCTTTTTGATAAATACGATTAGCATTATGCATAAGCTTTTATTGCCACTCCAAACTGCAGCACGTCAAAGGATATCTCAAGCACACTTAAAATTCCAGAATTAGATCTCCACTTCAGTCTATATACACCAGAGCACAACAACCATCTTGCTCTTTTAGTTGTTCTAAGGAACTTCTTTGAACCTAACCAAAATAAAACTAAAAAAGCCTATAATTTCTTCCAGACTCCTCTTTTCTGTTACACTTCCCATTTCTAAGGATTTTCTAGGAAAAAACACAGCATAACACCAAATGAATACTGCAATTTATGTAAATCACAATACCAAAACAATATCTATGGCTTAAATTACTCAGAATATTATACCAAGCCTTAATCCTCTCTTTTTTAACCTATCTGGGAAGGGAGGGTGGGATAATGCTAGCATCCGTGTCTTTAATGAAATCCAGATTCTCTGATCATTAAAGTCGGGAGAATCTACGTTTCACGTCAAGACCGGAGGTTAGCATTATGCATGTTCAAAGCTGTGATATCACCACAGCTGAAACATGTTCCGTAGGCTTTAGATAAAATTTTGCGAATACACCGGCATTAAACGAATCTGCCACCTTCAGAATCTCTTCAAGGCGACCTCCAGATGCAAATACCTTACTTGCCATTGCCACTCTCACTGATTGTGCTCCAAACTTCAACATATCTACTCCTGATTCAAACATACACCTTCTCACCCAACATGTAACAGTCGCAGCACTTACTGGATTAAATAGCTTCACATCCAAAATCATTAATTGGTTCACTCTATTCTTTCTGAATTCAGCCATCCTACCCCAAAATTCATTTAAACATCGCACAACACATAATTTTGTATGGTCATCATGCCTAGGGTAAAATATTGACGATGACATTGTTTTTGTTAAATATCACCCCATCTGGGTTATTAAATCTGTTGCTTACCTCTAATGCATGAACATTTGATACCCTCCTGAAAGAAAATAACCATAAAAGGGTTGCAACTTTGCTACTCAACTGCCTTATGGATAAAAATGGATTAAAAGGCCAACTTTCTATCCTTTTTAAAATTAAATTCATGTCCCATAAGTAACTATACTTAGGTTTAGGAGGCCTCCGTAACTTGATCCCCTTCATCACTCTAAACACTATAACATGCCTTCCTGTGGAAAAACCCTCAACTTGAGCATGACCTGCTGCTACTACCAACCTATAACAATCAATAGTCCTATAAGAAAGACCTTCTAAAACAAACTTTATAAATAATTTGATAATATTACGGGAGAAGCCTCCACAGGATCCACATCTAAGCACCAACCCACCCATTTCCTCCATACTCCCAACATATCTCTTCCTTGTTCCTGGTGCCCATGATTCCTTGATCAACTCTTGACCCTGTTCGAAAGACCTTCATACTGCATTCCTCCCCTGAAATCTTCCAAACAAAAAGGTTTAAAGAACCCTCTACAATTAACGGATGAATCTCTCCTCCTGGTCCTATTAACATTTTCTCTGGCATAGAAATCAAATAAGGTTCTTCTACTACCAACTCCAACAAACCTGGAAACCAAGGTTTTGCTGTCCTAAAAAGGAGTTACCAGAACAACTCAAATGTCTGCCTCCTCACCATTAACAGCACCCTCTGTGTCTTACAATACAGAGGAATTCAGAGGGAACACCATGAAGATTCATCCAAACCTGTTAAAAGCATCCACCGCTCCCGCACGTGTATCCGCTCTCCAACTGAAATACCAAGGCAATTGGAAAGTTAACCTTGAGGCAAACAGATCCACCTCCAAGAGACCCCAACCATTCTGAATTCTCCTGAAAAGATTCACACTCCACATCCAGTTGCTGTAATCTCAGAGATACCTTGACTTCCAATCTGCTGCTGCGTTGAACAGACGTAGAAGATATTCCATCTGCAAACCTATTTTCTGTTCCAGACAGAAGCTCCATATCTCCTCTGCTACCTGAGTCAAATTCTTCAATTTGCTGCCATCTAAACAATTTATATAATAAACTGCTGACACACTGTCCATCTTTAGTAAAACATTGCAAGTCTTCATTTATTTTCCAAAACTCTGCAAAGCAAAAAGACCTGCCTTCATCTCGCCATAGAAAGGCTGGTGGGGATTAGTGACGGGGGCCCTTTGCGGGCCCCCATTGTGTTAGCGAGAGGTGAGGGTGCACTTAGCAGGTACCCATGGTACCCCCCTACATTTCACAGCCGTACGTGGCAGGCACCGTGTGGTGCCTGCCACGTAGTGCTGTGAAATGCACAACATGACATTTTGACATCGCGGTGGGTGCTGCTCTCATCAGCACCCGCAGCAAAGTTAAAAATCAAGATCCGAACGCCATGTTGGCAGTCGCATCCTGATCGGATGTGTGGGACCGCTGCATGCATGACGGACGGTCCCGGTTTACACCAGCATGGCGGACGGACTCCAGTCCTTCCGCCATCCTAATGAGCCCCTTAGTTGTCTTCCATTTCTAGAAGGAATTTTTTTAAGAAAATGGTGCCAACTAGTTCCCTTCCGCTAGTTATCATACTCAGATCAATAGATTGAGAGACCAAATCAGGCAAGAGAGCAATAGCTGTGGTATTTCTTAATAGATCATCAAGCAGATTGGAGCACATGGATCTCCCTTGCTTAACAAAATTGACTTCACACTTCCATGGAAATGTCACCCTTCTCTCACTCTTTTGGCATGCTTTTATTCCCCTTTCCTGTATGCATCTCTCTTTCTGTTCTCTCATCTACTCAGGTATTATCACACATTAAGTATATAAAGAAGTCAATATCTATATGTTCTTAAGGCCGGTGTTTGTTGATGGGTCACAAGAGTATGAGGTCGAGACTATTCTAGAGTTCTGCATTCACTTTGAGCAACTACAATACCTGATTGACTGGAAGGGATAGTGTTCCAGTATACGATCATAGAAGCCAGCTTTCTTTGTTCATACCTCTACATTTGGGTGTTATTCCATAGATAGTTTCAAAATAAAAAAGGGTCCTCTGAGAGTTCCAGGAGGAGGGATTCTTTGGATGGGAGTATTCTCAGGAACCTCAGGAAGTGAGAAGAAGCAAGGACAAGAGGTACTGAATAGACTGATGCTTGCAATGGGTTTAATGCATTGTATACATTTCAAAGAGGTCAGGCATAGAGATTGTGGAAAATGGGAACATGGAAACTAACCTAGAACTTATATAAGGCCCCCCTCCGAGTCTGCGTCCTTGCTTAGAAGAAATCACGAATTGGATGAACGAGTCCTTCCTCAAATTGAATGGGGAAAAGAGCAAAATCATGATCCTGGGCAATGGTTCTCCTCTTGACCTAAATGCTATTTGGCCGACCTCTCTCGGCTTAGCACCCACCCCAAGACCCAGTTAAAAAGTCTGGGTGTCTGGATCGACCAAGATCTTACATTTAAGATACAGGCTTGGAAGACGGCAACTACGTGCTATGGTATCTTGAAAATAATTCGGAAGGTTCTTCCCCTTCTTCCTTTCCAGGCAAGGAAAATTATGGTCCAGGCCCTTATTCTCTCCCGGCTTGACTATGCAAATGCTCCACCCTTTCCAAACTACAGACAATTCAAAACTGGGCAGCAAGACTCATATTAGGCACCCCAAACATCACTCAGCAAAACCCGCCTTAAGATCACTTCATTGGCTGTCAGTCCGGGAGAGAATCAATTTTAAAGCCCTAGATGTCATCCATAAATCTCTGTCCAGAACAGGCCCCCCCATTCTTCAAAGTACCATTCAGTCCTATCAGCCCAACAGAAGCTTTCGCTCTAAAACTATGAATTTGGTCATCATCCCAAGTATCAGGAAAAAAGTGGGGGTCGGCAATTCTCTTTTAACGCGGCCAGACTCTGGAATTCCCCTCCCCCCTACATGCGTGCAGAATCCAACCACTTTTCCTTTCGCAAGCTGCTGAAAACCCTGCTCTTTCCCTAATGGATGAAACCCTCACTACTGCTACTATCAGCGCTGGGATGTCTCCGGGTAGCCATGCGCTATATAAATGTTAATTCAATTCAATAATTCTCGGTTGGGGAAGGACTACTGGAGCGAGGAAGGCAAAATATATATAGGATAGGGATGTATGACATTACAACACATGCTTTTACCACGCATGCCTTTACAACACGGTTTTTACAACGAAAACCTTTACAACGCATAGCGCTTTGGGGTGCTGGATAGTGAATAGTTTAATTTACTATTCCAACTCCAGTCCCCGTGGGCACTAGGGAAGGTGTTGGATAGTAAATTAAACGTATTCCCTATCCTAGAGCGCCCCCAGCGCAATGCGTTGTAAAAGTTGCGTCGTAAAGGCACTGCGTGGTAAAAGTTGTGTTGTAAAGGATGTTTCCCATAGGATAGATATCGGCCAACATCCCATGCACATGGATCTCCCTTGCTTAACAAAATCCCATGTCCCATGTCCTTTCTACTGCCATACCATTTTGTCACCAAGTCTTGAATTCGCGTCACTTTGTTGTTTTCCTCCTTCCTGGGTCCCTTTCTAATCTTCATTCCTTAAAGAATCTGTTTGAATCCCTTGACCCTGGCATGCTGGTCTTCCAAGCCTCGAACTCCTCAAAGTTACCTACACTTACCAGAGCATTGGACCCAAATTTACTAACATTTTGCTGTGGGATGCGGCACTTCTTTGACGCAGCTCTGACCCACCATCTATTATGGTCTTTACTAAGCCACACAAAGAATGATTTGTGCGGCTTTGCAAAAAAAAAAAGTTACCAAATGGAATGCATACCACTGCCTTGAGCTACAAAGCATCAGGGATGTGTTACATGGAAAGAGCATGAGCATTCCCATGCATCCATCCATGACGCACACCAATATTTGCAAAAGTTAATAAACATGAGTTTGCACCAGAATAGTGTGCCTACCCGTGGCTGGTGTAGCAGGGAGAAATAAGTTTAATTCTCCTTGTTACTTCCATTTTGCAATGTGCAGAATCATCTTCTCCAACCTGTTCTCCTTCAAGGACCCTCTCGACTACAATCTGACTTTGCCACTGGATTCAAGCTAGCCTGGCTGATATGGGGTGTTACCCATAAAATGGTCCCAGGATGCTTTTTTCCGGTACTGGAAAGACTTGGCAGTTTGAGCTGGACTTTTCCCATGAGGCAAAGGATCAAGACTGATTTGCATATGGCTGGGTCTGAACTGGGAAGGCAAAGTGAGCTAAAGAACGATGATGGATTCAACCCAGATATGTGACTGGGGGTGAGTGTCTTAAAAGTTTCAGTGCTCCATCCATCCTCTCCTTGTGTTTGCTACATTCTGATGTACACTTTATACAGTGTTGATGGTGACGTATGTAGCTATATTTCCTCATGAAATTATATGTATTGATATGATGTCTATATTCACAAGCTTTTGCATATATTTTCCCATCTTCCTGTAGATTCCTTTGCTCCTGTTCTGTTGGATATCTTTGTTGGCAAAGTTGCAAAGACCTCAAGTTGGAGCGGGGGATAGGTGGCATGAGTGTGGCTGCAAAAGTGCTATGTCATAAGTCTCCACGGCTGCTCCATCATGAGGCTCCTGCATGAAAAAGCAGTATATTTTATTCAAGGATTTTTAGGGGGGTTGGATGTAGAAGGGTAACTGATGGTTGGGATTTGTCAGTGTCGGCTTGAAGTGACTTGCAAGTTGTGCTTTCTGTTAACTTGCTAGTCTGTAGCAGAAGACTATATCTGACTTCACCCCAGATGGCACCTCATTAGAGGTCTTTAGTCAAATTAGGTTTGATTAGTTGATGCCCCAAAGTCTCATCAATGCACTAACTTGATTTACCTTTGGATTTTATTTGGCATATTGGCAGTGGAGGAGACTTTTCCTATCAGGTGCTTTCTACTTGGTGACTTCAGGGGCACATTCTGGTACTGGTCTACTGCATGGCTTGCAGACTTCGCTGCATGCCTCTCTTTGTGAGGGTAATGTACTGAAATATTAGGGTCTTAGCGATTCCAGGAAAGTTAGGAAGGATCTCTTACGATAGGATACATAGGGCCAATGTACAGATGTTGCAGGAAACTCATATGGCATCTTGGCATACAACCATGGCCCAGTTTTAAAGCTCCAACAGATTTGTCCCTACTTACTTCACCTATTATGGGGGTGTGAAAGACCTGCCAACTCGCAAAGTGCCACTATGTGTCACAAAATATCGACTCTCTTAAAAAAATTCATTCAATGATATATCACGCAGTGGAAATGAAGACGAATTGGGAACCACTCCACTGTGTCAGTTTACAGCTGGTCTTTGGAGGCTCTGAACAGCCGATGTCCATGGTAGGCTTTGAAGACAAAGCAGAACATCTGCAGCAGCCACAGCAAGTGGTCTTTGTTTTCTGATGGGAGATGTTGGTGTGGGAGGGCTTTCTCAGGCAGTTCTTAGCAAGCAGCCCCACCTACTTCAGGGCCCCACCTCCTCCTCTCACACAATAAAAACAATGGGCCCGATTCACAGAATGAACTTAAGACTCAATCCTAAACTTACTACTATTTTGGTATTCACAGAATGCACTTACTACTTTTGGCATTCACAGAATTAACTTACTACTTTTGGTATTCACAGAGGTTAGGATTTTGTGTTAAGTTTGTCTTAAGACAAACTTAAGATAGACTTAAGACAAAATCCTAACTTCTGTGAATACCAAAAGTAGTAAATTCATTGTGTGAATGCCAAATCTAGTAAGTGCGTTCTGTGAATACCAAAATAGTTTGGGATTGAGTCTTGAATTCATTCTGTGAATCGGGCCCAATATTTTGAAGCTGGGAGGTCTGGGTGTGGCCATTGTTGCCTATACACTTGGGCTTCAGTCTATTTCACAAAGGGACTGATGAAGAGGGTAGATTGGTGAACACTGCAAGCTTCCTGCCTGGGCAAAGGTGACTATTGGTGAACAGTTATGCCCGTAACACTGGCTCTTCAGATTTACCGAATGTGTTGTTTCACTTATAAACAAGTATCAAGAATATTGTGTGGTCTGGAGGAAACCTTAACCTGTTGCTATATGCATCCCTTGTAGAACTGACTTTCTTCCAGAGAAGCAAGTCATTTTCACAGCCTTCTAGGCATTTAAGACTCTGCCGATGCATGGTGTTACTTAAATCCTGTATGTAGAAATTACACATTCTACTCTTCAGTGCATGGCCTGTATTCTCAAGTTAACCTGATTGTGCTTGTGCCCAGAGCTGTAAGGTAACTGACTTGATGTTGTGTACTGCCCAGCACCCTATAATGTCACTCCCCTGTGGTTGCTGAATTAGAACGACCTGCTCCTCCCAGCCCCTCCAGATACTAGTGGTGTAGGTAGTAACACTTTGTTGGGTCATCCGTACAGCAACGGCTTAGGTTTGTAATCCAGTCATTCTTTCAAAATAATGTCATTTTTTATCACAGTGCCTCCACACTAAAGGAGCCATTTATACTATATATTTCTAGGGGTGTATTTCTGAGTAGTGGAGGGTACCAGAGCTGCCGACTTTGGAGCTGGGGAACCAGGTTTCAGTCTCGGCTAAATATCCTGTGATTCTGGGCAAATTAGTTAGGGCCACATGTATCAAAGTTCCATTTTGCATTCCCTATTTAGCGAATTTTAGGTAATGGCTATTTAGGAAATGCAAATGGGATGTAAGAAAATAGTGATTCCCTAATAGCCATTCCTACAGAGTAGCAATCGCAGTTAGCGAATCACTATTAGGAAGTGCTACTTCATTCGTTCCTACGGGCCTAAAGGTCGATATGTGTGAATGGTTTTGCATTACCTAATTTGCAATTACCTAATTGGTAATCACAAATTAGCTGAAGCAAAACCAAGGTTTCCCAGTGTCCTACGGCCCTCCTGAAGCACCCCCCAAAAAAATGTGCACATGTTAAGGGCACTCATGCCATATGTGGATGTTCGCACTACACAGCACTTTGTAAAATGCTCATTTAGTACATTTTCAAAAATTGCACATAGTTACCCTCATCTTGGAGTCAATGGTAATAGCAGTTCCTAAATGCTAACAGGCACATGCATCAAGCGATTAAGAAATCTCAAAACGTGCAAATCGCTAAAAAAATGCATTTGCGATCGCAAATAACAGTGTTGCAATGCATCAACCTTATTTTTGCGAGAATCTGTATTTTTTCACAAAAATAGGCAATCGCAAAATAATTCTGAGAAAACAGTTGCGAGTCCTTATTTGCAATTCTCAAATACAGAATCGCAAATAAAGAATCGCAATTGAAATGCATACAAAATCGCAAATAGGGATTTCCATAGAAATTGCAAAATTGCTATAGCAAATTAAGAAGGGACACAACCAGGTGGTAATAATGAGTGCAAATCTGAAACAGCTGCAAATCAACAGAAACTGATTTAAACACACCCACAATGAGCTCCCAGAAGTCAAAATGGCAGGGCTGTACCTGATGGCGAGGAGGATGAGGCTGCAAGCTGCTCGACAGAGAGGGAGGCAAATCAATGAGCGCATCTTCAGAGTCCGCATAACTTTGTAGGAAAGCAGGAGGACGAGATATACGATAAGTATAGGGTCAATGCACAAATGATACATGAGCTAATCAATGAATTGGACCCCATCCTGCAATGACAGACTCATAGGACCAATGCAATCCCAACGCATGTACAGATATTATGTTGCCTACATCTACTGGTGTCAGGCAGTTTTCAGGGTGTAATTGCAGTAGCAGGAGGTGTGTCGCAAAGCGCATTGTCACGAATATTCAAAGCGTTCCTTGATGCCATGATGGTCTGTATACACTCACATATAAGTTTCCCTACCACAGCCCGTGACATTGCTAAAACCAAGCAGGAGTTATACCAAATTGCAGGCTTCCCCCAAGTCCTGGGTTGTATTTATTGCACCTATGTGGCAATATGTCCCCCTGCAGCACAGGAATATTTGTATAGGAACAGGAAATATTATCATTCCCTCAATATTCAGGTTGTGTGTAATGCCAAAAACATCATAACGGACATTGTTGCGAAATTTCCCTGCAGTGCACATGATTCATATATCTTCAGGCAAAGTGGCATTCACACCCGTCTTGAAAGGGGAGAATTTGGAGAGGGACATTTGCTAGGTAAATATGTGCAATACAGTAATCCATTAATTGTACAAATGTCAATGTCAAACAACCACTGACAGCCTTTGCTCCCTCACATGTAGGTGACAGCACATACGCCTTGCGGAATTACCTTCTGACACCTTATCTCAATCCTACGACTGCCGCCCAAAGGAGATACAATGCAGCACATATCTCAACAAGGAACGTCATAGAGCCAACATTTGGGCTGCTGAAGAGTCGATTTAGATGCCTTCATAAGACCGGTGGAGCAATGAAATACAACCCTGAACAATGCTGCAAGATAGTGACAGCATGTGCCATGGTGCACAACATTGCGACAAAGGGTGGTTTGGAAATGGAGCTGTCTGACAGTGACTCGGAGGATGGGAACCAGCAAGTGCAACACCACCCTACCCTACAAGGATCAAGCGCAGCAGAAGGATGCAGACGCAGATTGGAGATTACACAGAATTACTTCTAAGGTGAGCAATGATGGCACAAACACAGTACATGAATTGAAAAGTAAGCTTTATGTAAACAAATTGTGACCAGAGAGTTGAAGCACACCCCCAAAGTGAGTAGTGGCACAGTAGTCTTGCAAATAAACATGCAAAAAATGAAATGAACAATCACTTGAAAGTCAGTAATGAGGTCACATTGTAACAATGGTTACGTCACCATCTCAGCCTGTCAGCGGCAGCAACTTCTTGCCTTACGTTGGGAGTGGAGGGGATGGCGCTGCGTGTATTGCGTCTCACTGCACTGGCAACTGGCATTGTTGTACTGCCCATGCGTGAGGCACACTCACTACTATCTTCCTGTGCAGACATGTTGCCTCCACTAGTGGATGCATTCATCATCTCAACTGCATTTGTTACTTGGTCTAGTGCTTTGGCAACATCTCCACTCCAATGACACATTTGGGTCTGCATGGTCACTGATCTACGTGCCAGCAGTGCTGTAGAAGTGGCCAGCCTATTGCTTGACTTTATTTGCAGTTTGAGCAGCTGCATGAGTTGACGATGCTGTCTATTGTGTGATGAATGCCCCTCCTGCATGACCTTGGTCAGTTCCTGCACATTACTGGACAGTACTGCTATGTTGCCTGCCATATTTGCTATTTCCTCCCTGACTAATCGAGTGTTCTTGCTTTGCAGGCGATGTGAACGGAGCATCTGTCCCTCCAGGCCACCCCAGACCTGATTTGTCTGCTCCACCTGCTGTGGTCTGCGTGCTCTGCGTCTTCTCCGTTGCACTCTGCGATTGCCTCTACGGATCTGTGTTGGTCTAGTTGTGGCGCTACTACTTTGCCGAAGTCTGACCTCAGGTGCTGCATTGGCCTCATCATCTGACGCTTTGGAACCAGTGTTGCGACAGGTGACCTACGGGAATGTGGTACACGTGGCTGTGTAGTTGGCAGAGCTGGTGTGTCCTCATGTTCTGACGCGCTGCTGTGCTGCATTTCCAGGTCCTCACTATCCCCGGCCTCACCACGTTCTGCATCTGTGAGGTTAAACAGTGCAAAACAGCATTAATGTATGCTTCTGAGGTCATGTCACAGTTGACAAATATTACATTTTCATTTCATTGGAACATCTGCTACACTATTTGAAATCGTTTTTATATATGTGTGCGTTTGTCATTGTAACTACTTGCCCTGCCTACATCTCCCAGGATGCACTTCCCTTAGTAATGAAATTGTACTAAATGCTTAACAGTATGCGCTTACGCTGTGCTGAGCTCCCACTCTGACTTCAGTAATTGGGACAATGGCAACATGCATTCCTCTTACCTTCAGACGTGTGTGTAGCTCCTGAGGTGTCCAGCTGCGTCACACCAACATCAGCTTCAGGCTGGATTGTTGACTCCACCAAGTCCTCCATGGGAGTGTTTCCAGTGTCTGTTGCTGTTCCCCCTCCTGTATGTGCCTCCTTCAACCGGTCTGCAAAGCGCACCTTGGCCTGACTGCGCAGATCGTACCATCTCTTTTTAGGTTCTTCATTGGTGCGGTGAGTCACCCCAATTGCATTGACTCTGTTCTGGATACGGATCCATATCTTCCTTTTTTCCTGCTCTGGTACTTTCAGAGAAGCTTTTCCAAACAGCTTATCATGGCTGTGCACTACTCCCTCAATCAGTGTTTCAATTTCTTGTTCAGAAAATTTCACTTTTCGTTTCCTGCCACTTTGGCTGTCCTCTGCTGTTTGTGCAGGTTTCATTTTCTGTTGTTTGCAGGTGTTCTCAATCTCTCTCTCCAACTCCTCTTCTGCTCCCAGAGCCAGCTCCCTCCTCTCCCTGAGCCTCAGCATTGAAAATGAGGCTTGGAGTGCAGACTTCCTGCTTGTGATGTCATCAACATGCATCAATGTGCGACTCCGGAAATTGCGAAATCGCAATATTTTCTGCGATTTTTACAGAATCCTTATTTATTCGCATAATTCATGATGCATCGCGTTTTGCGATTCCTTATTTGCGATTCCTTAAAAATCGCAGAGAAGGAATCGCAAACTCATTTCTTGATGCATGTGCCTGCTAGTTTGCATTTAGGAAATGCTAGGTACATGTGCGTAGGGAGTCGCATACTGCAATTCCCTATTCGGAGTCGCAATTTTAGGAAACCACAAAAAATTACGATTACCTAAAATGCACTGCCAAAGCCTTTCATACTTCTTGAAAGACTATTTTGCATTCGGAAAACGGTCAAATTTTGTGATTTGCACTGCTTGCAAATGCAAAATTTGATAAATGTGGCCTTTAATCCCTCCTGTGCCTACTAAAAATGAATGTGTCCTTGAACAATATAACTGGTGCCCATGTAAAGCACTCTAATACCTTTGGGCCAAGTTTGCGCTATATAAAGCTACAAAAAAGGCAGAATGAGGTTCTGGGATTACAGAACACAGTGGGTTCCTACTGAAGGGATGCAAGGGGCACTGTGAAAACCTGTCAGAGCTCTATATCTAAACATTGGCACAATTCACAAAGGTAAGCTTGCATGTGTACATCTACTGACGTGTAAATCTAATCATGCAACTTGGTGTAAATGTAAACTTTTTTTGCCAGTGGAGATTATAAGTAAGAGCCTGGTTGCAACTTTGGCAGTGCTGGCCCGGCACAACACCGCTAAAGCTGCGCAAAGACCACCCTTCTGATCATGAGCTCAACTCGTGCAGGCGGACGGTCATTTTGCCTTTCCCATGGCGGTGACCTGAAAAAGGGAACTGACATGGGAACGGCAAAAATGTTCCAGCTTGCCAAGGACTATAAAGTCCATGCCGTGCTGGAACTGGGGGTGCAAGCAGACAGCCTGAATGCATCCCGAGGCAGGGGGTGGTGGTATGGGGGCCCTGTAGGGCCCCCCTTTGTTCACCCACAACATGCCTTTTTGTGGCGGGCTCACCGCTATGAGAAGGATGGGTTAGAGGAACTGTGCCAGTCCCGTTCAGCATATTGCATTGCCCCTTCGCCACTCCACCGCCAGGGAACAGCGGTTCCCTGTCACACCCAGCGGTCCACTGCCAGAACCACTCAGAGAGTCGTAATCCGGGGGTCGGACCACCGCCACCCCAGACTCTTAATCAAGCCCAAAGTGTAGACTAAAAAATCTCCACCTCATCAAATGGGGTGTGGAGTATCGCATCACTGAATTTATGAGTGAAAAGTTACTATTATTAGTTTTCCACCGAATTGTGGAGATCTCCACCACTGTGGTGGGCATCTCCCTATGGGACATTATTGGGAAATGTTATAAAAAGGATTTAAAAAGAAATAAGGTTAATGTAAAGTGAAACAAAAATGTCAAATCATTTTAAACAAAACTTATGATTTATTAAAGAAAAATATCCAGCACTACCTCCAACAATTAACTTTGCATTTAATTCTAAATTAATTTAAATATATCAATTAATTATTTAATATTATTGAATCATACAATTTGTATGAACAATACTTGAAAATTAAAATCACCCACCCTCAGTAGCATTTTTATTTTTAATGAATTTGTAACAAACTTAATTATATATTATGTTTTCAATTAAATGTAATTATTTGTTAACTTTTTAAACTAAGTTAAAACTTAATTAAATGTATTTAGGTGCATTATTAAATGTAAAAATAAAATGTAGCATTAATTACTCAGTAGCGGCTGCCACGGTGTAGCTATAGTTAGGTCAGGGATCCATAGGCAAGGCATTTCTTTTCTAATAACACAGGATGCTAAAAGGGTACTTGAATTGGTATGCGTAGAATTGGCGTGGGTGATTACTTTCTCTTTATTTTTCAGTTGAGGTGCACTCTTTTAGGAGCTTAAAGATCGCTGAGGGGTGGCACATCAACAGCTTTTATGGAGACAAAATCCTCCCATAAATTAAAGATCCATCAGTCGTCTCCCTCCAATTACGTTAGATGTTCAGTCCTTCTGGGAGTAATGTGGGTTCAGGTTCAACTGACATAAGTTGAGCGTATGCCCCTGACACTGACCATGCTTCCAGTGCAGTGCAGCTTTGACATTGTATGGTCTTTCAGATTTATAAAATACTTAATAATAGTCATATCGAGTGGTTTCACTATGGTGTAAGAACCCTGTCTATCTGCCATTTTTACACTTTTGGTCGATGACTGGCTTGTGGACTTTGCTGACGTCTACTGTTGGTCAAATCACGTTTATCAAGATAGTTGTCCATCCTAGGCTGCTATACATTTTTCCGAATGTCCCTTTTATTGTCCTCATTATCTTCTTTCACAGGCTTTGTTTGTCCTTGATCAGTGTAGTTTGGATGGGACATTCCCATAGGGTGAGTATTGATTGGTCGATGTTACCATATGACTCTGAAGGGCTGGCAGTTCCCTAGCTTCGGGGATTTCATTTGATTGTACAAGATTAGTATGATTATTGGTTGGTTCTTACTGTAGCCTTAGAGCCTAACGTAGCGGGCTCTACTGGCCATTAAAGGCCTGCTCCAGTTTTAAAGGCCCTCGCCTTTGTTGAGGGCCTTTAACAGTGGAGCAGGCCTTTAATAGCTGGTAGATACCACTACGGAGGACTCTCAGGCTATTAGAACATTCAGCCCTTAGAGTAACGAATGTTCTCCTCATGGAGCTCTAGGGAGTTGAAATCCCTTCGGGCCTTGTGAGGAATTTGTGAAACATTGGAATGTTGATGCTCTGGGCTTCTACCGACCATTAGAAGGCCGGGTCACTCTGTTTGTTTTCAATGGAGTGCTTAACATTCCAATGTTCTAAAACAGAATATATCCTTATAATACAATTGATAGAACATTGGTGGATTCACAATCACTCAATATGCTTTTACTCAGTGCATACAGGGCACCCAATATGGACTCGCAACTAATACACACTACTGACATCCCTGGCTAAAGCCCGTATCCATTGTGTGGGCCCTGTCTTTCTGGAGTTTTGCGTGACCGACATTCCAGGCCTATCAAGCCAGGTTTATGAAAAAGTTTGAAGACCTTAGTAATAAGACTCTGGCATACTTATATGTGCATGGATTCTTTACATCACTTGATCAGCTGCATGCTAGGGTTTCAGTGTCCTTCCACAGTATCCAAACTAGTATCTCATGTTTAATGCTCTGAAGATGAGATTTCCAGGTTAGCTCTAGATCCCCGAAGAGTCAAGGCTGGTCCAATATGTATTGACCTCCCCAACTCCTCATCACACAGTTTCAGGGCTGTGAACGACTCTGACTGAACCAAAGGAATCCACAAAGAAGTTTTTGTGCTGTAAATGGGAATTGCTGTGGTCCTATCAGTTGGCCGACACTCAATGGGGCACAGCTGCTATGCCAACCAAAAGTTATTAATCCCGTGCCCTTGTTGTACATTAATATTAAAGTGGACCACATATAGATGTTCTGGTAAAACATTTACAGTTTGTACGACATCCTCAGCGTGATTTGTAGCCTGAGACAATCTTGAAAATGTTTTATTCATGTAATGCAGTCATTGTGTAGACATATCAATTACCTTAACTGTTTCTGCAATTTTATTTGAAGTTTCTAAAGCACATTCAGATGCTGTCAGAGTTTTTGTCATGACTTTAACTGTCGAAACAATTGGGTAATCAGCCACTTTACGAAAATTAAGATTCCTGTCTTGTGGGGGCTAAGAGGAGTTTCTAATCCTGGAACCGATATATAATCTGAGAGATCAGGGCCTTGTTAGGGTCTCAATTCCTGTCATGAAGGAGGAGCTCTTTGCGAATGGAATATTAACATTTTACATATTCAAAATCCACTTATGGTAACAGGTAGAGTCTCTCATTACTATTGATATTAGTTAGTCCTCAGCTACGATTCATGACTCAGGCATATCAATGAAGTATATTATAGCCTTAGAGCCCGCAGTAGTGGGCTATACCGACCATTAAAGGCCCACTCCAGTGTTGAAGGCTGAAAGTGAGGGCCTTTAACAACAAAGTGACTCTTTAATGGCTGGTAGAGCCTGCTACTGAGGGCTCCAAGGCTCTGAGGACTCTAAGGCTATTAGAACATTCCGCTCCTAGAGGGTAGAATATTCTCAATTGTAAAACAGAGTACTCACAGAGCCTGAGAGAACTGAAATCCCCTTGGGCTCCGAGAGGCATTTGTTCATAGAAACGGCTGTGAACAAACATTGGAATGTTGATGCTAGGCATTAGAAGCCAGGAGCACAGCTTTGTTTTCAATGGAGCGCTCAAGATTCCAAAGTTCTAGTAATGTAGAATTACAGAATTCAACCAAAAGAAGTGTTGATAACCAGCCAAAGTTATGGTTGTGGTCAACATAGATTGACACTTAACGGATCTCTCTTTCTTTTGCCCAAAAATGAGTGATAGAAGAAACTATCACCTGACAATTTTTTTTTTTTTTTTGGAGCTTTACTCAAATTGGTTAACATTTAAGAATAAAGGGCACAGCTATATGAAGATTTGGTCTTACAGTGCCACTAACAAACACACAAAATACCGATGAGACCCTCCTAAAGCTTATCAAAACCAGCAACCAACTGAACAGTTATTACAGCTCTGGGTGAATTGTCATTTTGGCCTGCTGGCACAACCGCAACACATTTTGTGTACCTCCTGCGCAAAGTGTAGACTGCTGTTGCACCACTCTCAATCTGCAGAGGCAGCAGCAGTTTGCGGCATCTATACAGTGCTGTAGCCGATTGGAGGTGTCGGTAGGTGCCCCCACCCCCTTCCTCCTAGGAATCATTCGACGTAGAAAGTGAATTGCTGACCGCTGTAGAGAGTCCACTCAGAAATGGGACAGGCGTTGTGAATGTAGTAACAGGCGCTGGGACACAGCAGCGGAGCAGGTAAAAATATAGGGCCATATTTATTACATTTGTGGTGCAGGGCAGCTCAGCAAGTCCCCTTGCTGCGCGGCCCTGCGTCACAGGGAAAGGGTAGGAATGCGCTGTTTTTATCCAATACGGTGCATAACTGTCCTTTTCCCTTGCGCTGGTGCCATTTTGGCAAAAAACAACAAGTGATGGACTGAATGTGGATCAATGTCACACACTCCCCCAGTCAAAAGATCTGGGCCCAAATCCATCGTTTTTTTGCACTCCACACCACCCTGGGTCAGATAATGGCTTTATGCAAATCAGCTCTGACCCTGTTGCCCCATGGGAACAGTCCAGTCCGAACTACAACAGCCATATCTTTCCCAGACCGGACTCAAGCATCCGAGGACCGGACCGGTTTCGAGGTAACACCTCTCTTCAGCCCGGCTAGCTTGACTGCAAGTGGTGTGGAGTGCCTGGGACCCACGTCTGGGCATCCCCAGCGCACTTAGGGCGGCAATTGCAAAAAACAACAAGTGATGGACTGAATGTGGATCAATGTCACACACTCCCCCAGTCAAAAGATCTGGGCCCAAATCCATCGTTTTTTTGCACTCCACACCACCCTGGGTCAGATAATGGCTTTATGCAAATCAGCTCTGACCCTGTTGCCCCATGGGAACAGTCCAGTCCGAACTACAACAGCCATATCTTTCCCAGACCGGACTCAAGCATCCGAGGACCGGACCGGTTTCGAGGTAACACCTCTCTTCAGCCCGGCTAGCTTGACTCCAAGTGGTGTGGAGTGCCTGGGACCCACGTCTGGGCATCCCCAGCGCACTTAGGGCGGCAATTGCAAAAAACAACAAGTGATGGACTGAATGTGGATCAATGTCACACACTCCCCCAGTCAAAAGATCTGGGCCCAAATCCATCGTTTTTTTGCACTCCACACCACCCTGGGTCAGATAATGGCTTTATGCAAATCAGCTCTGACCCTGTTGCCCCATGGGAACAGTCCAGTCCAAACTACAACAGCCATATCTTTCCCAGACCGGACTCAAGCATCCGAGGACCGGACCGGTTTCGAGGTAACACCTCTCTTCAGCCCGGCTAGCTTGACTCCAAGTGGTGTGGAGTGCCTGGGACCCACGTCTGGGCATCCCCAGCGCACTTAGGGCGGCAATTGCAAAAAACAACAAGTGATGGACTGAATGTGGATCAATGTCACACACTCCCCCAGTCAAAAGATCTGGGCCCAAATCCATCGTTTTTTTGCACTCCACACCACCCTGGGTCAGATAATGGCTTTATGCAAATCAGCTCTGACCCTGTTGCCCCATGGGAACAGTCCAGTCCGAACTACAACAGCCATATCTTTCCCAGACCGGACTCAAGCATCCGAGGACCGGACCGGTTTCGAGGTAACACCTCTCTTCAGCCCGGCTAGCTTGACTCCAAGTGGTGTGGAGTGCCTGGGACCCACGTCTGGGCATCCCCAGCGCACTTAGGGCGGCAATTGCAAAAAAAAATTTGGCAGCATAGCATCAACAAGGCACCCTTGCAGCATGGGTCTATGGTGCCTGTGTTATCAGCAGAAATGTATAGGGCACCTTCCTGCACAAAAAGCAATCCTGAGAGGCTTTTTGCTCTTTCTGTGTGTGCTACAAAATGCAGCACACACAGCAAGAGGAAAGAAGTTAGGAGAAATAAACATATTTCTTCTTGTGATGCCTCTAGTTTCTTTTTTGGTGTATTCCCTGGTTTACACTGTGTTGTAAATCTGTGAATGTGTCAAAAGCCCAAGGAGTTGCGTTGGAACACCTACACAATGTTCACGGAACGCCAACCGTGGGCAGTGTAACGCAACGCAGCAATTTGTGCTGCGTTGCGTTATTCCATATTTTGGTAAACACCAAAATGGCTTTGCTTGGCTTCAAAAATATGACTTAAGGTTTGTGTCGTGCAAGAGCGACACAAACATGTCATAATGGCCCTTAGTGCAGAAGGTGGACATCTAAGCAAATGTCTGCAGCAACTCAGCCCAGGAACCACCACAAATATTGCCTTTGCCTGTATCAGATGAAGTTTAAAAACGTGTCCCATTCTGCCATTCCATATAGGACCAAGGTCTGGATTGACTCACTCACTATTAATTCATGCACTCAGTCTATGATTCGTGCATCCACCCACTCACTCAACCACAGGAAAAATAGTATGCCGCAATCCACACACCCTTACAATTTTCGATGGTGTTCCCTGCGCATTCCTACCCTGAAAAGAGATGTACTTCTGCCCTTTCTAGAACAAAAGCGATTCCAGTGCGTATTTCAAAAAAGGGAAGAAAGATGCGCAGGTTTGAGCGGGAGAGACAAGGGCCATTGGCACGTCTGGGAGGTGCTGTTGTGTACAAACTCGAATACCTAAAATTGTTTCACTCATTTGCCACTCGTCTGCTTGCTGTCAATCTCTCTGGTTCGCTGTGAGCTGGGCCGAAATAGTTTTGCTGTTACACCTGATGCTTGAGTTAGAAGTCTGTTGGGGGAGTTTGAGGTGGGGGTGAGGGGTTGCCGCCGCCATGTACCGCTTTTCAGCCGAGCTTATTGAAATCCCCAGCAGGGCCTCGTCGGAAAATAGATCGGATCTGTTAAAAATCACTAAACGTCGCAGAAAGATATATTTGTAATGCCTGCAGCTGGAAATCTTATCGTGTGGAGACAGCAGTCGTTTAAATGCAAATCCCTTATCTGAGCTGTCACTCGCCGCGCAGATTCCATTTCCGAACGTGACTCAGTTTCAAGAGTACTTCCGCAGGGGGGCGGGGTATGAAACTCACTTCCCCTCAACCAACCCTCCCTCTCGCCAGGCTCTATACATGAACAAAATAACTCTCTTCAAAAGAAAGTTTTGCTTATGTCTCCCCTTAATCATGAAAAGTCCGAAAGATAACTCAGTGGGTCTATGCATGTTGGCTCCAGGTGTAACTTGAAACTCACAGTTTGCAGTCCCTGCTGGGATATATCGACGTTCATCCTTCTGTGGTCGATGCAATGCTCACAATCAAGTTGGGCACAGTAAGTACATTGATTTGGTGCAACTTTAATTTAGCACAAAATGTCTCTTGAGCACTGCAACACCTGGGCACTGAAATAAAGCCGCAACTCTGTGTCAAAAATAAACCTGCTTTTTTAATCTAGAAGTTCGTTCAGAGAGAGTTCTTTGCACGAAGGAAGGACACGTTTAGGTAGCCTTGGAAGCGATCTTATTGCTTACATTAAAAGATCAGGCGAGGCCTCTCAAGGACTAGCAAGCTGATGTATGGATTTGCTTGAATCAGTCTGAACTACAGGAATTGATCTGGGTCCATTCCGTTCCATAACTTCAGCTCATTTACCCATGAAAGCCAGAGGCCAACCATATACAATTTGAATCGATCTGGGTGCATTCCATTCCATTACTTTAGATCATTTTCCCATAAAAGACAGACAAATTTGTCTTTTCTATGACCAAAATCTGTCTGTCTATGCTATAGCCCACAGCTGCGAAATTGGGTTGTTGGGTGAGGGAAGTAAAACCCTACTCAAGCAACTGTAATAATTCTTGTTGGGGTGAACCATAAAAAGTAATTCAATTAACTGGTGCTTAACCCTCTGGTAGCTTGGCACAAAAGCAGTGAGGCTTAATTGAGGTGGAATGTGTAAAGTATTTATGCGGCTCTTAAACAGTAATAAAGTAAAAACACAACACAAAAAATCCCACACTATTTTAAAATATAGAGGAAAATGTAATGAATGATTTAACACCAAAACAAAAAAATCCAATCAGGAGATTGGAGATATACAATTTCAGAGATATAGAGCAAGCATATTGCCTAAAAATTCAAAGTGCCACTTATCTGGTCTTATGAGACCAGGTGAATGTCACAAGTTCAGGCCGACCACGATGGAGCACAGATTGGAATACAAGGACCAGGTTAGACCCACTGAGAAAGTTGCCTTCTCAAAGTCGGGCGCAAAGAGTCCAGTTCACGGTGGAGGAAGCCGCAAGGAGCATGGAGAGCGGCACAGATGGTCGTCGCTGTAGCGCGTAGAGCAGTTGGGGTGTTGCGGATGGTCGTCGCTGTATGGAGAAGTTCCAGTCGGATGTCCCAGATGATTATTGTTAGAGATTTAAGTTGGTCATCATGGGCTGTGAATACTGTAGTGCGAAGTACAAATCTTACATTGCTTGTCATCGCTGACGGTCACTGTAGAGCAAAGAGTCAGTTTCAGTGGAGCGCCGCTGTGGCAGTTGGTGTGGGTAGAAAAATCTTGGTATGAACAGCCCGTTTGCGGTCGCTAAGAGCCCAAAGTGTCTGAATTTCTTACTTTCTTCAAGGAGGAGTTCAGCTGATACCACACCAAGGGTCCAGGACCTGGGAGGCACCACTGGGCGATCAGGAACTAACTCCAGCAGAAGCCAGCAGGGCTCGGGCAGGTCCAGTTGCAGCTCCAGACAGGTCCATTTGCAACAGGGCAGCTGGGTACTGGAGAGGGGCCGTTGGAGCTTGTTACGTCCTTGTAGTTGAGAACAGGTCAGTCAGATGACCCCTGGAGTCACTTCAACCTTGGATGAAGGGTGCATCCAGTCTACCTTCTCAGCAAGCAGGGTAGGCCTCAACCAGCAGGGCAGCAAGGAGTACTTCTTCTGAAGAATCCACAGGTCCAGGAGTGTACTGAAGAGGGTGTCTGAGGGTCCCCTTTTATTTCTGGTGCCCTCTTTGAAGTGGGAGAATCTTCTGGAGTTTTCTCCTGCAGAGGTGTCTGGGATTTCCTGCCAACTTGCCTTGGTCCTAGTCTAACTGGGGGCACAATAGGCTAGTGTGAAGACTTTTATGTGTGAGCTGAGCATTCTCCTTTGAACTGCAAGTGTGGTAGGTGACTTCTCTGCCCCCTATCAAGTCAAAAATGGCCCATCCTGCCAACATTCAGACCCTCATTTGTGATACTGTCTAGTAGGAATACACAAAGGCCAACTATGCCTAGCCATGTGACCCAGGAACAGTCTGTTGGCATCAAATGGTTAGGACATGAAAATGTTGACTTTCTAAAAGTGGCATTTTCAGAATTGTGGCTTAAAGTTTTACTTTACCATTAAATATGGTTTTCAATTACAATCCCTCAGACCACCAAACATGACTTTCCTATCTGCCCCCAATCAGAAGTTACGCTTATTAAATGCGATAAGGTAACCCATGTAATCTTTTGAGAGAGTTAGGCCTTGCAATAATGAAAAATAAATTTGAGAGTTTTTCGCTATCAGGAAATGTAAAACTTAAAAGTGCATGTCCAACTTTTTAAATACAACACACCCTGCCCTATGGGCTGTTTAAGGTCTACCATTTGATTGACTTATATGTATTAAAAAGGAAGGGTTCGTGGCAAAATCTTTATTTTGCCAGGTCAAAATGGCTGTTTAAAACTGCACACACAGGTTGCAGTTACAGCCCTGGGGCATGTTTGAAAGGCTACTTAAGTGAGTGGCACAATCAATGCTTCAGGCCTGCGAGCAGTATTACATTTACAAACCCTGGGTACCTAAAGTACCACTTTACTAGGGACATACAATTAAATTAAATGTACCAATTGGGTGTTAACAAGCTATACCATGTTTAAAGGAGAGAGCACCAGGACGTTAGCACTAGTTAGCAGTGGTAAAGTGTGCAGAGACCTAAGGCCAACAAAATGAGTTCAGAAAACAGGAGTGTTGAAGGCAAAAAGTTTGGGGGTGACTCTACAAAGAGGGCCAAGTCCAACACCACACTTACAGGTGCCCCAGACCCTCATTTTCCAGATGAGCACAGTCCGCACCTGATGCATTTCGACCCAATTGGGGTCACTAGTGAGCTGAAGCCAAAGCCCTTTCAGGCAGCACAGAGAGAAAGGAGTTCCACTTCCAGACATAACTATGCCACTTATGGCGTCTCACTGAGTAAAAGAAAAGCTGGTAGAAGCAATCATTTAATCAATATGAGTCACTGATAATTACTCTGAATTCATTCCAGTGCATCATTTTTAATACCAATGCCGTTAGAGTCAGTGGACAACCATATGTAAATGAATGTTGGCTTTTGTCCCAAAATGGACAGGCAAGGTGGATGCAAATGGTGGGCAACTCCCTCTGTGATAAATACCAGAAGCAACCCAAGATGCTTGCATTTCTGTGTAGTGGGCAACATGGGTGAGTTGTACCAAGGTCCCTCTGCATTGCATCCCATTCCCTTACCTTACCTTCCCCACTTGCAGGACTATGCTTATCATTGCCCAACTCATTGTTCCTCATTTTATTGATGTTGGAAGGATTGATGGCTGAATTGAGCCAACGAGATCCATACCTGTAACCATGAGGTCGAACACAGGTTCGTAGATAAGATGCCATAGCCCAACGAGCCGCCAGAGCTGGCTCAAAAAATGAGCTCTCAGTGGCTATAATTAATTGAAGCATGTCCACCCATTACTCGTTAAGATTTTAAAATGATTCTTTCACCAGGGACATATAATGTGGTTGCTCATAAGGCGTGCACGGGTGTGCAACAACACTCCAAAGAAAGAGTAGGAAAGAGGGAGGGGAAGCTGATGACAACAGCAGAGGAGGTTTAAGCAAGGCGCTAGAGAGAACTGGTTTAAAGGCCATGCATGCATCGACCAACATTTGAGTTAGAGTCTTGTTCGAGTGAACCATACACGTAATCTTTTTTTGAAGAAAGGGTGGCACTCTTGTATCAATAAGACCCGTTTTGCCAGCCAAGTCCTGCGTTCAGGGTGTTGGAAAAACATTACATTTTTTAAAATTCGAAAGCAGCCAAGTGGCCTTGTTCTGAAGGGCACCTTCAGCCCCACCGGAGTCATCTGTGGCACGTCAAAGGGCACAGGCTCTCTGTGCAAAGTATTATGTTTGCTTCTGTTTTGCACATGAATTACATGGAGTTTCTATTATCATGTCAAACAAACGATCTTCCTGTGTGTATGGGCACGCATACAGTCATGAATGACCTAGGCATCTAGTAGATGTTGTAATGAGTCATAAGGTCATTATTATATGAAAGAGTGAAATGAAGTAAAAGGCTGAGATTTCCATGCTATAACTGCTCATCTTTATCCGTGTTACCTGAAAGATGTCAGTGGGATTCAGACATGCTGCAAGTAGCAGTGGCACAATGACCTGCTGCCTGAGCCTTTTGCTCTGGCATGAGGCATGTCAGTAGGCCAGTGGTGGTTGCTACAAAACAAAAGTGGTGGTGGGGGGAGCAGATGGAGGGATGGGGAATTTAGGAAAAATAATAATTTAAAAAACTTACCTTTTGCTGCAGCTCCTCTGATGCCAACGGCTGCCTCATTGCTTCTCACTCTGCAGTCTCTGGGAAAGCACAGGCTCCCCACCCAATCCAGATGCTGCTTTCATGCCATGCTTTTTCAAACAACAGTGGTCCCTTACAAGAGAAAAAATTCAATTCAATAAATATAGCCATAATCGTTTCTATATTCGGTGTGACATGTCCAGCCGGACAGAGGTCCAATCTTTACTTTTGAAAGGTATGGGAGAGGAATTCTCCACAGTTCAACAAAGTGGGGCACAAGCCTGTACCCTGCTCAAACATACACAGAAAATGCAATGGACAACGTGAAACAAAGAAGGGCTTTTTAGGCAAAAGTGGGCGGTTCTTCAACTTTCAGAATTCAAATAAAAGAACAGCAATTACATCATGCACTTTTACATGTTGAATGACACATGGTACATAAATGTATAAAGTGCGTAATTAGAGTCCACGGCGTTTCGATCCCACTATCTAATCATGGGGATCATCATCAGGACATTTGAATAATGCCTAAGTTAATCAAGCCTCATCTGCCACAGTCAGGTACCGAATGAGAGTCAACAAAGTAAGTGATCGCTTCAAATTAAGCAAGGATAGCCGGGGGTACAGGAGCAGTGTCCGTCGTCACGATGGAGTGGTGTGCAACGCAGCTGGGTTGGAGAAATGGAAGTGCACCTTAGACGGCCAGCCAAACTGACATGCATACTTCTAAGTGCCCACCACTCCTCCATGTCATGGCCCGGTCAGCTCCACTCTATATGCATGCCAGAGCCAGCCACAGAAAAATAAGATGATGTTCTTATATTATCATTTTATTTTCAGTGACTGACTCTGATGAGTGGGGCAATGCTCCGCCACCATTGCGGAGGAGCCGCCCCTGTCTTCTTAATAAGCACTGTAGGGGCGTTTGTGTTGCAAACCTGATATAACCAGTCACAGATAGACAGGTAGCCATGTAAGCAAAAGTAGGACCCAAAAAGTATGCACATGGCCAAATGTCTTTGCGGTGGCCACTAGTTGGCGATATCATGGGTCCTGGAGTGACCGTGACAATTTAGAGCTATGCCAAATAGGCACTCAACTTTTACAAGATATTTGTCTAATTAGTGTACCCACAATTGGCTTAAGCTTACTTACTTATAGGTTTGTAGCAAATGGTACCAGGGACACCCATTGCCTGTAGGTTACAGTGTTTTTCATGGGTACCCATGACCCAAGATTACCCAAAGGTATTGTGCCTAAGTATGTTGAGGGGATTGACATAGATAAGTAGCTGGCATCCTATGATAGATCTCTTACAATGAGGAGGGTGGGTGACCAACACTGGGGATCCTTGTGTGAGAATTAGTACCAGTGGTGGAGAAAGAAAAGCTTCCAGCCCTAGAGGTTGAGGGGGCAGAGTCTTTCTCACACATGAAGACAGAACTTATTGAGTTGTTTAGTGTCACCCCAAAGGAGAATCAACAGAAATTCAGAAATGTACATGAATTTGAATTTGAATATGAATTTAAAAACATTTCTAAAGCGCTCATATACCTAGCGGTTTCTTGGCGCTAGAGAACAGTTTGAACCTGAATGGGAACTACGGGAGAGCTAAGCTGGGAAGGCTTGCAGGAAAAGGTGGGTCTTAAGAGCCTTACGGAAATCAGGATAGAGCGGAATGGATCTGATGGTTAAGGGTAGGGAATTCCAAAGGATGGGGCCAAGGACAGCAAATTTTGCCCCGCCCATCCTCTTCTTCCTAAACCGAGGGACTGATAACAGTGACTGGGAGGAAGAGCGAAGCTCCCTTAGCAGGGTATAGCTGGAGATTGCAGAGTTTATGAAGGCTGGGGCGGTTCTGGCACGAGCCTGGAACGCCGTACAACCAAGTTTGAAGAGGGCCCGTTCCCTAATGGGCAACCAATGCAAGTTCTTCAATATAGGGGTAGCGTGGTGGAACTTAGGGAGACCATAGATGAGGCGGGCTGCTTGGTTCTGAACCAGCTGAAGGCGTCGAAGGGCATAAGCTGGAGCGCCATTGTACAGGATGTTGCCGTAGTCCAGCCTCGAAAGTACCATAGCGATCATAATAAGCTTTAGAGCAGAGGGGGAGAAGAATCTGGAAATTTTTCGAATAATACGGAGGGTAAAGAAGCAGGAGGATACCACCGTGCTAACCTGGGAGTGCAAGGTGAGGTTTTGATTTAATGTGATCCCAAGTGTTTTAACAGAACAAGAGGGAGAAGGGGGGAACCAAGTGAAGAGGGCCAAAACGTGGGGGTCCAGGGACTGGATGCACCACCTGTCAAAATCAGCTCAGTTTTATCTGGGTTAAGTTTGAGGTGGTTAAAATTCATCCAGTCCCTGATGAAAATCATAATGGACTGAAAATTGTGAATAGAGTCAGGAGAATGGGATAAGTTGAAAATCAACTGGCGGTCATCTGCATAATTGAATACAGTGACCTCCAGTTGCTGTAGAGCAAAAATAAGAGGAAAAATATAAAGGTTGAAAAGGAGCGGGGAAAGGGAGGAGCCTTGGGGGACTCCGCACTGCACCCCACACGGCGAAGCAGAAAACCCCTCCAGGTGGACGGCCTGGGTGCGGTTCCTCAAAAAGGAGGTAAGCCAAGCTAGAGGGGGCCCACTGATGCCCGCTGCCCTGACACGGGTGAGTAAGATGGAATGATCAACCGTGTCAAAGGCAGCGGACAAATCTAAGAGGACCAGTGCCTGGGGGCTGCCTTTATCCATTCCCTCCCTAAGGCTGTCTAGAACAGAGACCACAACCCTCTCTGTTGAATGGCGGGGCCGGAAGCCCGCCTGACAGGAGGCCAGGTAGCCGCTGCCCTCCACGAAGGAGCTGAGGACAGAGGCGACGTGGCTCTCCAAGATTTTACCCAGGTAGGGGAGGAGGGAAATGGGGCAGTAGTTAGTGAGGGAGGTAGTGTCAGCACCCGGTTTTTGAGGGGGAAGAACAGACATGGGTGGACGTTGTTGATGCCTCAGTCAAGGCACTGGATGGCTAGATAAAGGATAACAGATGTTAGACCCGGGATCCCTGGTTGGCTGAGGTAGGTACCTTAGGCCAAACAGGGTCCTGTGTTTCTACGTCAGGGAAAGGAAGGACACCTTCTGAGAAACCCCCCGCTCACCCCCTTGTTAGCTTGGCACGAGCAGCCAGGCAGTTCTTAAAGGCAAATATGTAAAGTATTTGCAACCATGCTCACAGCAACCCAATGATGACACCAAAAATAGACTCTATATGAGTTTTATAAAAAAACTAGTATATATTTTTTAATTTTTTTATAAAGTTTTATATAGCGCTGGATAGACCCGTGGGTATCAGATCGCTTTAAGTACAAAAAGGAAAAGCAAAGATTGCATAACATTGCAAGACATGAGGAAGTATAACGATAAAATCAAAGAAAATAGTCAAGTATCAAATGAGGGGAGAGTCACGCAGGTGGCTGACACAGTTCAGAAGCCACCAGCCTTGACAGTCAAAGTGAGTGGGAAGTCCAATAGGTTCATTCGGTTATTGATGCCTAGGATGATTGCCTTGGTTAGTAAAGTATTGGTTGAAGAGTAAGAGTTTCAAGTCCTTTTTGTAGCACGAGAAGGAGGGGTTGCATCTGAGGTCAATCGGGAGTGCGTTCCTGGGTACATGGCCAGAGAAGGACCGGCACTGGGTCGTTTTTTTTTGAGGGATGGGAAGAAGAGAGTTGGTGCTTCTCAGAGTTCTGGTTTTTCCTGCTTTTACTAGTTGCTGTTTGGTGTTTGGGTGTGAAGGGCCTTGTGTGAGATGCAGGCCAGTTCGTAGATACATCACCTTCTATGGGAAGCCAGTTGAGTGCGCTGAGGGTTGGTGAGATGTGTTCACATCTTTTTACACCAGTTAAGAAACGGGCAGCCATGTTCAGGACTGACCTTAGTGGGGCAAGGAGAGCTTTTGGTGTCCCTCTTAGGACGGCATTTCCATAGTCCAGTTTAGAAAGGACTAGGGATTGTACAACTGTCTTGAGATCATCTAGGGGAATGAAAGGGTACATTTTTTTGTGGTCTTTTAGAGAATAAAGCCCACTTTTTGCAGAGTTCTCGATGTTGTTCTTCATTGACAAGTTCTTGTCCTGGGTACTGCCTAGTGACTTTACTGAGTCGGATAGGACGAGGGAGCAGGTTAGTGCATCAAGCTCCTTGAGCCAGACTTGAATTGGTTGGTGGTTCTTTTTCGGAGAGAACAGTATTAATTCCGTTTTGTCCGGGTTCAGTTTTAAGTGGTTTGCATTAAACCAGGATTGTCTTGGTTAGCGTAGTATTGAGGTGTCGGACGTCACTGGGCGATTTAATTTTGTAGTATATTTGTGTGTCAGCAGCATATAGGTGGTAGTGGACCCCTGCTTGATTAAAAATACTTGCAAGGGGTTCCATGAAGAGATTGAAGAGGGGATCGATCCTTGTGGGACTCCAAGTTTGACTCGTGTTGGTACAGAGAGATAGGAGTTGATTTTAATCTGTTGTGAACGATGTTGCAGGAAGGAAGTGAACCATTCTAGTACTGTGCAAGTGAAGCCACATGAGCTCTTCAGAGCCTCAAGTAAAGCTTGATGGTTTACTGTGTCAAATGCCTCCGATAAGTCAATGAGGATGAGGAGGCAGGCTTCACCTTCATCTAAGGTTCTGTAGATATGAGCTGCAATATTGAGCATCGCTGTTTTGGTGCTAAAACCTTTCCTGAAACCCGAATGAAAGGTGTCGAGGAGGTTGAAGTCGTCAATTTGTTTGTTAAGTTGTTGGAGAACGCACTTCTCCAATGTTTTAGCTGGGAACGGAAGGTTGAAGGTCTGAGGTTGTTGAGCGCGTTGGGGTCAGCTCCTGGTTTCTTGAGTATAGGAGTGATTTGACCTAGATGAAGAGAGTCAGGGACTCAACCTGATGTGAGAGAGGAGCTGATGATTTTTGTCCAGAAACGGGCAATGATGTGCTTGAATTTTTTTACTATTGTGGATGGGAGGGGATACATTGTGTGAGAAGAAGGTTTTAAGCTTGCAATTATATTGAAGACTTTGATTTCCGACATGGGTTTAAAGTACGACCAATTAGCGTCATTTTTCAGTTGGAAGCAGGTCTGGTTGTCCGTGGGAACACTTCGATCTGTTTGGTCCGGGGTGGCTAAAGGGGGGCAGGGTGCAAGGGGGGGGATTTGACATATGAATGAATGATTGCTCAATTTATGTGACTTTATCTGTGAAGAAGCTAGCGATTTCTTCGCATCGATCTTTGGTGGCTATTATTTCTTGTGGGGGGTGCTGTTTGGTGTACTTTTGACTATGTTGAGGAGATCTCTAGATCTATTCTTTGTCTGGTCTAGTTGGCTGCGGAAGAAAGCAGCCTTTTTTCTAAAAATGTGTTTTTTATATGCCGCCCGGGTTTAACGAAGTTGTGCTAGGTGAAGAGTCGAAGGGTTTAGTCTCCAAGTCCGTTCTGATTGTCTGAGTTGTCTTCTTTCGTTATTCAGATCCACATTGAACCAATATTTAGATTTGTTAGATCTCATATGTTTGAGTTTGAGTGGTGCTACTTGATCTATCACCTCTGCCATTGCGTAATTGGGCTGTGAGGTCATCAGCCGTCAGATTTGGAAAGCTGGGGTTGAAGGTGGGCTTGAATTTTGGATTCCAGTTCAGTTATGGGGACTCCTTTGATGTTCCCGGTCCATTGCTTAGGTTTGCCAGGTCGTATTTGTTGGTTTCTGACCTGTGAGTCAATATTAAACATTATGAGGTGGTGGTCTGACAAGTCAATGGGAGAGATCGATCTCAAAGAAACCAGCTTATTTTTGGTGATGATCGCATCCAGAGTTGCTTCTTTGATGTGTGTTGGTTAATCGCAGAGTTGTTTGAGGTTGTTAATTTGAAGCAGGTTGGAGAGGTTTTGGGTTGTAGTGTCTTCTGGGTTGTTCCAGTGGATATTGAAGTCACCTAGAAACACTTCTTTTGTGTCTGTTAGTGAGAAACGAGTAATTAGCTCAGTTAGTTCTTCAGTGAAGAGGGAACATTCACCAGGAGGATGGTAGATGGTGTGAAATTTGATGGGTGTGGAGCCTTTGGCTGTAAATTCAACACCTAGGTATTCAAGAGTCAGATAATCTGTGTATTTTAATCTGGTAAACTGTATTCCTTCTTTATAGATGATAGCTAGACTACCGCCTGTTTTGATTATTCTGTCATGTCTGATGATGTTGTAGCCTGGGGGGGGGGGTGAGAAGGTCTAGGATGGGTGTAGAGTGGTCATTGAGGCAGGATTCTGTGAGGAATGCAATGTCTATTTCTTACGTGAGTATAACTTCAGCAATATCTGTGGCGTGTTGTACTGCTGATGTACACTTTAGGAGCATGCACACTAGAGGCGGATGCGCCTCAATGGTGGTTTGTGCTGTATGTATAGAAGTGTATTGCGCGTGAGGTCTGGGCGAGAGGACAGGTCTAGGGATTCTATTAGTGCTCACTAGAACTGATTTCAAACGGGCTGAGTTCTGGCCAATTTCAAGGTAAGAGTAGTTGATATCATCTGCTTCTTGTTCTGAAATGGGCAGAAGAGCTCGGCTGGGACGATGTGCCTGATTCCTCAAAGGAATGGTGGGCCAAGGGTTGACAGGAGGGGCCATGGAAGAGGCTATATGGGGGAAGGTGAGTAGTTGCCCGCAGTGTGGGAGCAAGGGGACTTAATCCGGTTGGGAAGGCTTTGTTGAAGGTGTAGGATATCTGCTGCAAGGGAGTCTATTTTCTGTTCCATTCGGGTCAGTACCTGGGAAAGTGTGCTGAAAGGGCATGTAGCCTTCATCGGGAGCAGTGCATAACTAGGGTCTGTGGAAGGAGAGGGTATTAAATTGGGGGATTGAGTGGTTTCATTGGGGTTAGGAATGGGCATAGCTTGGACGTGAGGAGTCCGGTCGTTGCTGTTTCCGGTCAGGAGTTTAGGAGGAGGTGTTGAGGGTCTTAGGTCCAAGGGAGGGGAGTGTGCAATGGTAAGGAGTAAGTCCGTGTCCAGGGGATTGGCATTGTGATAAGAAGAGGGAGTGGTTACGGCATGTGACGGTGGGTCAGGGGTGGGGGAGTGAGCAGTGGCTAGAGGGAGGTCATTGTCTGAGGGATTATCGGTGGTGTTGGGAATGGAGATGGTTTGGGCAGGTGGAGTTGGACCAGTAGTGGAGTTGGGGATAATTTGCGAGGGTAGGGTCGGGTCTCCTGCCGTTGGGAGTGGAGTGCCTGTAGTTGGTTCAGTCACAGAAAGAATGTCATTGGAGTCTGATTTGCCTAGCTCATGATCATCCGTGCAGTGTTTGTTAACTGTGCGTTTGCTGGATCTGGTGGTATTGGTTGATGCCATGGTAGAGGGAGTTAGACGGCAGAGTGTGATGATAGGGGTAGTTAGATTATAATTAGTGATGGTGGATGTCCATGAGCTGTAGTGTGGGTCGTTCGGGGAGTGATGTTGGGTCGGTTCCGGTTTATTAGTCAGAATGGGGGGGGATTGGGTTTGCAGGTATTGATGAGTTAGAGAGGAGAGTAATGTTGGTAAGTGCTGATCAAAAATGGTGAGGTGCACATCAGAGGCCTCTATGAGGATGTCTCCTGTTCTGAAGATAGAAATTGAGCGTTCCCCTTTAAAGGTGGGAATGACTGTTGTGGAGATTTTATTGCCATAGGGAATATTTACTGATCTGGTGACTTGAAAGTGGTGAAGGAAGGTGTTTTTCCACGTAGTCAGGTAATTTGTGTAAAAGATGAAGTTATTTTTTGTGTTGTCGTACATAGCGCGTGGTAATTGTCTACAATACGTGTTTCCGGGTGCAGTATTAATGTACGGTGCTTTAGGTTCTTTTTAGCATTACTGGTGAGATTTTCTGGGTACTTTATGGACCATGAGTTGGGTCTGTAACGCACAAGTTTAGAGTTCCGGGTGGGGTTTGGCGGGAGCATATTTAATGGATGAGTGTTCAGGCTCTATACGGAACTATGGGAGGAGAGGTTGGTTGCGCATTTGCGTCTTGTTGCGGTGAATGGTTGGACTAAAATAGTGTGGGAAGTGCCAATTATTGATCAATCCAAGATGGTTGCTATCATCTTGTCCCCTTTTTCTAATTCAATGGAGATATATAAACCGTAGGATAGGATACCATGAGAAGAAATGACACAGGAAATAACACAGTGCAGGATTATTGCGAACCATGGACAATTACTCAAATCAGAGCTCTGACTGAAGAGGATGTAAGTTCAAAATAATAGACAGAGGTTACTTTTTAAACACCAAAACATAAATATTTTGTGAGGAGGCCACGCAGTTCGGCAGCGGAGTCATCCATTCCAAAAGTCAGTTGCTGCTCAGGAGGAGAGAGAAGATAAGGCCCAAGGGAGGCCTAACAACAATTGGCTTAGTTGGCTGACCTCCTGTATGAGATACATTGGGGACAAGCAGGAATCCGACTGAGCAATTTTGACAGAGAGATTCCCCCGTTTGGTGCTCAAGGAGGGGTTGAAAAGAAACTCCACATTGCAGAAATCAGAGAAGTTTATAGTGCAGATTGGTTTGCCGATAGATAAAGCATGGGCGCCATCTTAGGGTCAGGCATCGCTTAGGGAAATAACGCATGCTGAGGCAAACAAATTTGTGCGAAAGGTGCTCCTTACATTAAGCGGACATAGTCATACTCGAAGTGATGGTCAGGGAGTTGGTCTTTGTAGCACAGTTATTTCAGTGAAGGAGGAGCGCTTCTCGTCTACTTCGGCCGCCATTTTAGGGTGTGGCAACTGTAATTGATGAATGCCGCTCCCGTTAGGGGACACTGGTCGTGGTGAAGACAGTAATTATGCCTTATAGTCTGAAAAAACTGGGAATAGCCTGATGAGGCGGGCGCTGAGGAGGGCAATATGGTGGTTGTTCCGTACCTTATATGCTGGTATAATTGAAGTATCTCATAATCGGTCATCATGAGATTGCCGCGATGAGGATCCGGAGGCGATTCTGCTCCAGCCAGCATCCAAACACCGAGCCACAAGACTAACACCGTCACCAATACGCAGCTGCAGGTCGGCACAACTGTTTGTATAGGATTAGCCCCGGGTCAAAGAAGCCCCAACCTGCAACCTTGGTCAGCTAAATTGCCGGTAACTAAACCCTGGAGCTCAGCCCTGCGAAGAGAAGGCGAGAGGCAAAAAGGATTCCCGGAGATCGTCCCCAAGGGCCCACCACTGCACCTCGTTATTGGAGGTGGTGGGGGTGTTGTACAATCCGCAAGGGCCACAAGTTGATCGAACCAGGAGAACAAGATGGCGAGTGGCTCGTCGGGTTCCGGGCGGCAGTGCAAGCAGGGGCGACCACAGAGCCAGTCCGACAAAGGTGGCGGTGATGCTGCATGTACCGCTAATATCCTGGGCTCTCAATCCAGGCAAGCCCAAAGAGATCAATCTGGGCAGGGAGCGGCGAATCAGAGTAGGAGAAGGCGTATCAGAAGTTGTGGAGTCATGGAGTCACCGAGCTTGTCTTTGTAGGTCAACAAATTTGAGTCCATACGATCCGGTAAGCTGTAGGAGGCAATGTAGGAGCTTGATGAGGGCAGATGGTGGGGTTAACAGGGGATATGAACCGATATGGTGATCCCCAACCCAGGAGCTCCAAAAGAGAGCTCCTACTTGGCGGCCATTTTACAACCCAATGTATATAAAAAGATATAAGATAAGACCACACTATTTAAATCCAACATATGAGTATAATATTTCTCCTTGCTGGTTGTTAGGCCAGCCAGCCCTTGTATGTTCTGACAATATTATTGAGCACTTCTAAACATTCCACTGTAATCCTGATACCATGTTATGCAGTTCGTAATGCTAGAATCGGGCACTTTTACAATGTAACAATAATGCAATGTGTAACGCAATAATCAGGCACTTTGCAATGTAAAATAATGCAATGCGTAATGCAACAATCCGGCACTTTGCAATGTAAGAATAATGTAACGCGTAATACAACTACCAGGTACGACGTTATGCAGAAATAAGGCAACTCGTAATACACTAATTATGTAGTTCGTTATGCAGGAATAATGCAATGCGTAGTATGCTAATCAGGTAGTTTGCTGTGCAGAAACAATGCAATGCGTCATACGACAATCAGGATAGTTCAATGTGCAGAAATAATGCCATGCGTCATACACTAATCAGGTAGTTTGTTATGCAGGAATAATGCAATGCGTAATACATTAATCAGGTGCTCAGTTATGCAGAAATAGGATAATGCGTAATACACTCCGGCACTGATCGCTGTGCCATAGGCGGTCTCTCCGCCACTCCTGCTGACTCGCAGTCAGCCTCTGTCAACAGTTGTCCCCAAAATGGGTATGGTGTAATAAAAAGTGCAGCTCTGCACTCCAGCCCAGGTACTGCCACTCCCTTGGCAATACAGGCTGTGATACGAGCTGAAGCAGAGGATCGCGCTGCTGGAGTGAGAGAGAGGCTGAGAGCGTCTGCCTCTGAGCCCGCACCTCGCCCCAGGAGTCGACACACGTTACCCGGGGGAGTGAACACACTCTCCTCTCCTCGCCCAGCGACTTGGGCCTCCGGTGCAATCTTTGTGAATTGGCAACAACGGGCTCAGGCCGGCAGCTCAGCTCCTCCGGGGCTGCCAGGCTGGGCCACTACTGCTACGAAGATCTCAGGCTTCCACAGGGAACACACACAGAGTGTCCATGGACTCCCTTGAGCTTCGGTTGTACGATCACGGGGAACTCCACACGAAGGTCTCAGGCTGCACAAAGAACATGCACACAGCGTCACTGAGACTCACTTTAACTCTGGGTGCACGTTAACAAGGCAATCCTCAAGAAGCCCTCAAGCTGCACTAGGCACACACACACAGTGTCGTTGAGACTCACTTGGATTCCGGTGCACATGATAACAAGGCAATCCTCACGAATGTCTCACGCTGCACAAAGCACACGCACACAGCGTCGTTGAGACACATTTGTATTCTGGTGCGCATGATAACAAGGCAATCCTCACGAAGGTCTCACGCTGCACAAAGCACACACACACAGCGTCGCTGATCCTTGCTTGGAGTCCAGGTGCCCACGATCACAGGACACTGCTTACTAGGGTCTCAGACTGCAGAAAGCACATGCACACAGCGCCGCTGAGACTCTCCTGGAAACCTTTGTGTTCCTAAGTTTCCCCAACAGGGAGCCAGCTCACCTCGGGCCCTTGGGGATAAGTTACTTCAGGACACAACACAGCAAAGTCCTTTTAAGCATGGGGACACAGCACACAGCAGAGTCCCTTTAGCCTTTCCTTGCTTGAAAAGGCAAATTGCAGGCCAGCCTCAGAACACACAGCAAGGGTCAGTCCTTTCCTTCAGTCTCTTCAGTTGTTTCTTCCTTGGCAAAGGTTCCTCTTGACCATGAAGTAGCTCCAGTCTTGTTCAATCTTAATCAATACATTCTCCAAAGTTCAGGGGCTTCGGCTCTCCTAATTATACCCCTTAATGGATTTTAAGTCTATGTGTTCAGGGGGCCACTGACCCCTGTTCAAACCAGTTCTGGGAGCCTTCCTGTCAGTGACACCTTCTTCCTTTGATTAGTGGGGGTTTGGATTCTCAATCACTAAGCAGAGGAGATGGGACAATTGTTTTATAGCAGCAACCCAGGCCTCTTCACCTCTAGGGGCTACTCCTTCCTCTACACTCCAGATGCAGGTCAGCCTGTTGCTGTCTCACCTCCTCCCCTCGGTCAAGACATTCCCCAGATCCTATCGCTTTGAAATACAGACAGCCAATCCACAACTAGGCAGAGACACATAGAAATGTTAGAGCACAAAATCCCAGGCACTTCTAAAAGAGTGGCTTCTAAACACACAATGCAAAAACCACCTTCATAAAAAGATGTGTTATAACATTGTGAGTTCAGGCACACTAAACGTCACCTCTCCATCTTAAGCCTTTGGGAAGATAGGCTGGAAAACATATTAAACAGCCTTCCCATTCTATCCTATGGGCAAGATGGCCTTTCAACAGTGAAAAACGAAATGGAGATTATTTCACTGTCAGGACATGGTACACACCTTAGTGCATGTCCTACCTTTCACATGCACTGCACTCTGCCCAGAGGACCTACCACAGGGGTGTCTGATGTGCATAGAAAGGGAAGGGTAAGGTCTGGAAAGTGGGTGCACATGACAGAATAACATGGCAGATTCACAAACTCCGCACAGGCTCTGCAATGGCAGGCCTGAGTTCCCTTTATAAGGCTACTTGTGTGGGTGCACAATTAGTGCTGTAGGCACACTAGTAGAATTTGCATTACCAGCCCTGGCACACATAGTACACTTTACTAGGGACTCTACTAGTAAGGCAAACATTCCAATCATGGACAACCAATTACCATTACACTTAATACAGGGAGCACTTGCACTTAGACACTGTTTAGCAGTGGTTAAGTGTCCAAAGCCTCTAAGTTGGCAACATGATGTCAGAAAAAAGGTCTAGGGGAAAGCAAAAAGTGTAGGGAAATGTTCCTAAAAAGTGCAAAGTCCTACAACAGAGTAAACAATTATGAAGGGCTTTGCAAGTTGATGGTGAATGAGCACATACTTACTAATTGTCCTACAGAGAAGTTACGCCAGCATACGGTAGACTCTAAGCTATCTAGCCCCTGAAAGCTGGGTAAGATGGCAGATGAGTGGGTACACCCTAGTGTACTTAAGCAGTCCCATAGAGGTGATCCTAAGAAAAGGGGTTAGGCCTCTCCTCCAAGAAAAGAGGTGAGCAACAAAAACAGAAAGAGTTCTCAAAAGAGATAAACAGACTGCATAAGTGGGGGGTGGGAGACCCGAGACCCAACCCAATCCAAGGGGAGGACATACCTGGAAAATAATTATGACCCCTCAAATGCTGGGGTGTGTTTTGACTGAAACCAGGCTAGATACAAGAGAGGAGATTCTATGTGCACTAAGAAGCCCCCCACTGGAGGGCACCCCAAGGGTATTGCCAATGTAGGGATGGGGTTGGAAGTTTTCCCTAGAGATTGAGGTCACCTTAGTATCAGTGGGTGTGGTTAAAAGTGACACACTGCCCACCTGGCCTCCAAGTATGGAGAAATACAGGCAGTATCAAAGAATAATGGGACTGAGGTCAATGCTCAGAAGCATATAGGTGCAAGTATAACCATGGTCATGGCCAGACTGATATCACCAGACCAGACCATCCCAGATGATATGCCCCAGATAGTCAACTCTAACAATGATACTAAGTTCCATCACATGACAATGGGAAACTTTGAGTGGGTAGGGGTTAATGGCCTGAAGAAGGTAGCAGTGTCCCCTGCCAGGGCCGGACTGGCCATAGCAGGCACGGGCATTTCCCCGGTGGGCCGCCAGGGTGGGGGCTGGTTTTGGGCCCCTGGGGGCCATTTTTGTTACAGGCTGCAAAATCGGCCCCTGTAACAAAATCGGCCAAAACAGGCCCTGGCAAACAGCTCAGCCGCACCCCCAACCCCTCGGGGGGCCCACCAAGCACTTTGCCAGGGCCGGTTTTGGTTCCCAGATCTGCCCTGTCCCCTGCCATCTCAGTGGTGTGCCTGCTGCTAAATGATCTTGAAATGTCTGCTTTGGCAGGTGTGGAAAGGAAGGCTTATGCAGCAATGCTAGGTCTCCCTGAGTGGGAATATATAGTCACAAGAGCACCACCAGCATTACAAGTGAGTCAAGGAAACCTAGAGCCTGAAAAATGGCCCAGGACCCTAGGAGCAAGAGAAAGGAAATACATCTGAGCAGCCAACTACAAGGAGTCCTCAGACCAGCAGAAGTCCAACCTTGACAGGGAGGACCTAGTTTTTGCAGAGGAAAGTGTCCCTTTGAGAGACATACCAGAGGTGTGCAATGAACAAAAGACTTGTCCTACTCTTGCAGGACTTAGACAATTGGCTGAAAGGCAACTAAAGAGGGAGGAAAGTGGGATCCACAGGGTGTACTGAGAAGAGAGAGTTCTGTACAGTGAGGTAAGGGACCCCAAGACCAGGGGAGATTGGTTGTCCCTCAACAGCTTAGAGCTTTTCTTGAAAATCCAGCTCATGACATCGGACTAGCTGAACATCTGGGACACACTTACACTTGAAAAAGGTGACTCAGCTGTTTGTATTGTTCCAAGATGTCAGAACATATGAAGGAGTTCTGTAGCTCCTGTGTTACCTCACAAGGATGTGGAAAGACAGGGGGCAAGCCAAAGGCTCCCTTAACCCCTTCTATGCGCACGGGGGCGGTCGTGCGCAACGGTGCTCATGTGAGCATGATGGATCCCGGCCGTCATGACACATGGCCTCGGAAATCCCTCAGGTGCAAGCACCGGAGGGATTTCTATTTCTTCCCTGTAGCCTTGGGAGCTGGGGAAGAGCTTCCCCATCTCCCGAGGCCCCCCCCTTTTCAGTGAAATGACAATCAGCGAGCACGGCACGCTGACGTCATTTCACTGAAACCGAAACTGAAATGAGCCTTTAGGCTCATTTCAGTTTAGGTATCTACGTGCTCAGGGGGCTATCTCAGCCCCTGAGCACTTAGAAAGACGGGAGGGGTATCATTGGAAAGGGGAGAATCTCCCCTTTCCAATGGTCCAATGGTCCAATGGAGACGGGAGGGGTATCATTGGAAAGGGGAGAATCTCCCATTTCAAATGGTCCAATGGTCTCCCCAGTGGATTCCTGCTTGGGGTTGGCTCAGAGAGGGAGATCCCCAAGCAGGGATCCACCCACTTTACACCTGGGAGGGGGGGAGCGGCCCCGCTTGGGCAAGGGCCCTCGCTCCCCCCATAATAAATTGCCATAATTCAGTCTTTCTGCCCCCCAGGGGGGCAGAAAACCCACTAAAGGCCAGGGATTGTTTGTGTACATTTGTTGTTAGGGTGGGAGCTGCCTGAAATGGGCATGCCAATGCCCCCCACCACCATTACAGCCTTCCTGCCCCCCCCCCGAGGGGGGGCAGAAAGCCCACTAAACGTATAGTGATTTTTTTTGCACATTTGTTTTTAGGGTGGGGGCTGCCCAAAACGGGCACGCCAATGCCCCCACCCTCACCACCATTACAGCCTTTCTGCCCTCCCGGGGGGCAGAAAGCCCACCTGACGCCAGGGATTTTTCGTTGCCATATGTAATTAGAGTGGGGGCTGCCCAAAACGGGCAAGCCAATGCCCCAACTCCCGCCACCATTACAGCGTTTCTGCCCCCATTGGAAGCAGAGGGGGGCAGTAGCCCCTAATCTGCCCCCGCCCACTCAATGCCAGGGATTTTTTGGTGCCATATGTAATTAGGGAGGGGCTATCCAAAATGGGAATGCCAATTTCCCCACCCCCCCACCACAATTACAACCTTTCTGTCCTCCCTGGGGGCATATGGGGGCAGGAGCCCTCAATCTGCCCCCCTGGGGGACAGAAAGCCCACTAAATGGCAGCAATTTTTGTGGGCAATTTTAATTAGGGTAGGGACTGCCCAAAATGAGTATGCCAATTCCCCCACCCTCCCTGCCAAAATTACAGCCTTTCTGCCCCCACTGGGGGCAGATGGGACTGCAGCCCCCAATCTGCCCCTCGGGCGGCAAAAAGCTCACTAGATGACAGGGATTTTTCTTTGGGCAATATGAATTAGGGTGGGGGCTGCCCAAAATGGGCATGTCAACGCCCCCACCCCCCACATAAAAATGACAGTCTTTCTTCCACCCGCAAGGCAGATGGGAGCTGTAGCCCTTAATCTGCCCACCGGGGGGGGCGAAAGCCCACTAGAACCAGGTTCTTTTTTTATTCGTGAAGGGATAGGGCTGCCCAAAATAGGCATGACAATACCCCCACTCCCCAGAGAAATTCCAGTCTTCCTGCCCCCTGGGAGGGCAGATGGGGGCAGTGGCCCCTGATCTGGCCTCTCGGGGGACAGAAAGCCCACTAGGCACCAGCGATTAAACTGGCTTTTTTTTATTCGTGGGGTTGGGGGCTGCGCAAAATGGGCATACCAATGCCCCCACAACAAAATTGCCACAGTCTTTTTGCCCCCCTTGGGGGCATATCGGGGCGAACCCCCTGATTCCCCCCCAGGGTGGCAGAAAGCCCACTAGGCACCAACTTTTTTTTAGCAATGTGCCTTCCTGTGGATTTTGGGCCCTAGCGCAGCTGGCACATAGGGAAACTTAGCAAACCTGTATATTTTTATAAACTAGACACCAAGGGGAATCCGGGATGGGGTGACTTGTCTGGCTCTCACCAGGTTCTGTTACACAGAATCCCTTGCAAACCTCAAACTTTGTAAAAAAACATTTGCTTCACAATTCTGTTGTGGGAAAGTTCTGGAATCTGCATGGATTCACAAATTTTCTTCTACACAGCATTCCCCCAGGTCTCCTGATAAAAATTGTACCTCACTCGTGTGGGAGGGTCAAGTACCCGCGACAGGCAAGGGCCCAAAACGTATTGAGGCGACATCAAAATTTGCCTACCACAACACGACCTGGTTTTGCAAGGGTGGTCACATGGATGTCTGGCCCGTGCTCGGCGGCCAGCTAGGGAAACCTACACATTTCTGAAAACTAGACACCCGGGGAATTCCAGGGAGGTATGGCTTGCGTGGATCCCCCAATGTTTTCTTACCCAGAATCCCCTGCACACCTCAAATTTAGCTGAAAAAAATCACTTTTTCCACACATTTTTGTGTGGGAAAGTTGTGGCTTCACCGGGCTGACACAACTTTCCTACCACCCAGCGTTCCCCCAGGTCTCCCGATAAAAATGGTGCCTCACTCGTTTGGGAGGCTCAAGTACCCGCGACGGGCGAGGATCCGAAACGTATTGAGGCGACATCAAAATTGCCTATCACAAAACGGCCTGGTTTTGCAAGGGGGATCACCTGGGTTTTTGGCCCCGTGCTTGACGGCCAGATTGGGAAACCTAACAAACCCACACATTTCTGAAAACTAGACACCTGGGGGATTCCAGGGAGATATAGCTCGCTTGGATCTCCCAACGTTTTCTTACCCAGAATCCCCTGCACACCTCAAATTTAGCTGAAAAAGTCACTTTTTCCACACATATTTGCGTATGAAAGTTGTGGCATCACCGGGCTGACACAAATTTCCTACCAGTCAGCGGTTTCCCAGGTCTCCCGATAAAAATGGTGCCTCACTCGTATGGGAGGCCCAATTACCCGCGACGGGCAAGGGCCCAAAATCTATTGAGGCAACATCAAAACTACCTATCACAAACCAACCTGGCTTAGCAAGGGGGACCCCATGAGTTTTTGGCCCGGGCTCTGCGGCCATCTAGGGAAACCTACCAAACCTACACATTTCTGGACACTAGAAACTTGGGGGAGTCTAGTGACATATGGCTTGTGTGGGTCCCCCAACATTCTCCTACCCAGAATCCCTTGCAAACCTCAAATTTCACTGAAAAAAATCACTTTTTTCTCAAATTTCTGTTTGGGAAAGTTCTGGAATCTGCGTGGATCTACAAATTTCCTTCCACCCAGCTTTCCCCCAGGTCACCCGATAAAAATGGTAACTCATTCGCGTGGGTCAGTCAAGGACCAGTGACAGGCAAGGGCCCAAAGCCTATTGAGGCGACATCAAAATTACCTATCACAAACCAACCTGGCTTTGCAAGGGGGGTCCCATGAGTTTTTGGCCCCGGGCTCGGCGGCCATCTAGGGAAACCTACCAAACCTACACATTTCTGAACACTAGACACTCGGGGGAGTCCAGAGAGAAATGGCTTGTGTGGGTCCCCCAACATTCTCCTACCCAGAATCCCCTGCAAACCTCAAATTTCACTGAAAAAAATCACTTTTTTCTCAACTTTCTGTGTGGGAAAGTTCTGGAATTTGTGTGGATCCACCGAGGTTTCCCCCAGGTCTCCCGATAAAAATGGTACCTCCTTCGCGTGGGTCGGTCAAGGACCAGTGATAGGCAAGGGCCCAAAGCCTATTGAGGCGACATCAAAATTACCTATCACAAACCAACCAGGTTTTGCAAGGGGCGGTCCCATGAGTTTTTGGCCCGGGGCTCGGCGGCCATCTAGGGAAACCTACGAAACCCACACATTTCTGGAGACTAGACACCCAGGGGAGTCGAGCGAGGAATGGTTTGCGTGTGTCCCCCAACATTCTACTATCCAGAATCCCCTGCAAACCTCAAATTTTGCTGAAAAAAGTACTTTTTTCTCAAATTTCTGTATGGGAAAGTTCTGGAATCTGCGTGGATCCACAAATTTCCTCCCACCCTGCATTTCCCCCAGGCCTCCCGATAAAAATGGTGCCTCACCTCTGTGGGTAGGCATAGTGGCTGCAATAGGAAATGGCCCAAATGGTACTGCAGAGACTTCAAAATTACCTCTAACAAAACTACCTGGTTTTGGGGGGTCACCTGGAGTTTTGGCTCCGGGCTCGGCAGCCATCTTGGGAAAGTATCAAACCTAAATATTTCTGAAAACTAGACACCCGGGGGAATCCAATGAGGTATGGCTTGTGTGGCTCCCGCCAACGGTTTCCTACCCAGAATGCCATGCAAACCTCAAATTTAGCTGAAAAAAAACACACTTTCTATATATTTTTGTGTGGAATCACCCTGCTGGCACAAATGTCCTACCCCACAGCGTTCCTCTGAGTCTCCCAAGTAAAATAATACCTCACTTGTGTGGGTGTCCAATGAGGAATTGGCTAAAAACCTATTTTTTTTTTAAATGTAGCGCTTAGAATTCTAGGTGCCCTACCCTTATTAACTATGTTTTGGTCTCTTCTCAGTCACAGGCCCTTGCCCCACCCACACAAGTGAGGGATCATTTTACTCGGGTTTGGCTATATCACGCTGGACTCTCCCGGGTGCGTAGTTTCCAGAAATGTGTGGGTTTGGTAGGTTTCCCTAGATGGCTGCCAAACCCCGGGCCAAAAACTCATTGGACCCCCGCCCCAAAAGCAGGTTGGTTTGTGATAGGTCATTTTGATGTTGACTCAATAGGTTTTGGGCCCTTGCCTGTTGCGGGTCCTTTAACCACCCATACGTGTGAGGCATAATTTTTATCGGGAGACCTGGGGGAACGCTGGGTGGGAGGAAATGTGTGGATCCACGCAGATTCCAGAACTTTCCCACACTGTAATTTGAGAAAAAAAGTGATTTTTTCAGCGAAATTTGAGGTTTGCTGGGGATTATGGGTAGCATAATGTTGGGGTGACCCATGCGAGCCATATCTCGCTGGACTTCCCCGGGTGCCTACTTTCCAGAAATATGTAGGTTTGGTAGGTTTCCCTAGATGGCCACCGAGCCCTGGGCCAAAAACTCCTGGGACACCCCTTGCAAAGCCAGGTTGGTTTGTGATAGGTCATTTTGATGTTACCTCAATAGGTTTTGGGCCCTTGCCTGTTGCGGGTACTTGATCCACCCATGCGAGTGAGGTACCATGTTTCTCAGAAGACTTTGGGGAACGCTGGGTGGGAGGGAATTTGTGGATCCAGGCAGATTCCAGAACTTGCCACCACAGAAATGTGAGGAAAATGTGTTTTTCTTGTCAATTTTTTAGGTTTGCAAGGGATCCTGGGTAACAGAACCTGGTGAGAGCCAGTCAAATCACCCCATCCTGGATTCCCCTGGGTGTCTAGTTCTAAAAATGTATAGGTTTGATAGGTTTCTCTAGGTACCAGCAGAGCTAGGGTTAAAAGACTACAGCTAGGCACTTTGCAAAAAAACTGTCATTTTCCACTGTGAAAATGTGGTGTGTCAATGTTGCATTTTGCGCCGTTTCCTGTCGCGGGCACTGGGCCGACCCACACAAGTGAGGAACCATTTTTCTTGGTAGGCTTTGGGAAACGCGGGGTGGGTGGAATTTTGTAGATCCACGCAGATTCCAGAACTTTCCACCACAGAAATGTGAGGAAAATGTGTTTTTTTTACAATTATTTAGGTTTGCAAGGGATTCTGGGTAACCTGGACAGCTTTGCAGGATCCATTATTGCTTTCATACTCATTTCGACCATTAACTGGAAGGAGGTTTAATGCACAAAAAATAGCGAAAATAGGATATGTCCCCAAAAAATGCCAAAACTGTGTAAAATATTTTAGTTTTCTGACAAAAGTCTGTCATTCCCTAAAAGCTGGGAAAATGGTGATTTCAGCCCCACAAACCCTTTTTTGATACCATTTGCAGGGAAAAAACAAGACGCTTTCAATTGCAGCACTTTTATCCCCTTTATCACAAAAAAATAGCTATATTTTGGCTAATTTCTGGGTCCCCTCCAGGGGAATCCACAAACCCTGGGTACCTTTAGAATCCCCATGATGTTGGAAAAAAAGGACGCAATTTTGGCGTGGATACCTTATATTAGCAAAAAGTTACAGGTTCCTAAGCTTGAACTATCCCAAATAGGCAAAAAAAGGCTGAGCACAGGGGGGGGGGGGAAAGCCTAGCAGCGAAGAGGTTTATACCACTACCTGTAGAGTAGACTCTGTTAGAAGGTGGTTCTGACACTATGGGCCACCCGTATTTTTTGCTTTTTGAGCACCTAATTGTTGAGCTTTTTCTGTGAGGAGCCTCATAAGTTGGGACTTACCCACAATGAACTCATAATGAAAGACACTGCATAGGGATTTTACTGGTGTCCCCCTGGCTTGACCAGGACGCTGCGCAGCAGCTGGAGTAAAGGACACCGGGCTGGTTATATGCAGACACATGTGTACAGGCATGTGCACACGTGTGCGGGCTGCGCAGGGGAGATTCCTGGCGTGTGCAGTCCAGGAGCAGCTACAAAGTGAATGGTGTGGCAGGACTTATGCAGAATTGGGTGGTGACATGGAATAGGCTTTATACAGTGGGAAGAAACATGCCAGGGAAAGTCAGTGTGCTTTACAGTGTGTATTCCATTAATCTCTTAGGGGATAGGGAGCACATGGGCTAGTTTTATTTTCCCAAGGCATACAAATTCCAGACACACACTAAAGTCCACTGTAACGGGTGTGAGAAGAAGTATTCTGCAGAGTCCAAAGTCATATTTGGAGAAGTGTGGCTTAGGGGTTAGAGGCGGCAGACCTGGAGCTTGAATTCGGCCCTGGACCAGGGTTCAATTCCCCGCCTCGGCGGGTCTTGGGCTCAAAATTCCACGGACTCGTTAATTCTCGCTCCGGTGCCTTCTCGACTCACGGGTTCACACTCTGCGACTCTGGGCAATAGCTTGCTTAATCTCCACAACGGCCCCTCGCGGTGGGATGCCTGGCTTTCACCTTGTGGATACCCTGCCAGGGTTATCTCACAGGGGAATACCAGGACGGGTTCCCTAAGCAAGCGCGGAGATGCCCCAGGGTAAGTCGTGCGCTATATAAGTTTCATTCATTTCATTTCATTTCATTTCATATTTGTACTGCTTTTGGGTCATCCAGAAATGTCATAATTCTCTGAGTCAGCCATAACCAGGGCCTGACTGGGGCCTGCCCTCAGCAGGTTGGATTGATAACCTTTCTTCCATGAGCTAAGGCCTCCTCTTCAAGGAAGAGAAAATGGGTGGAGCTACAGTCTCATCCATCAGCAGCTGTCACCGGGTGCCAGGCACCAGACTGCACCCGGGAGAAGGTAGCCCTCGGGGGAAGGGGCTTTTTCAGAGACCATGTGGCAGGAGATCCTGGACAACGCACTCTTGAACCAACCCAGAGACCTAGGCAGGTAGGAGGGAGCAGGGGCAGAGAAGTGATGTGTCGCTGTGTGATAGGGCAAACAGAGATTTCCTGCCAGCCCCCTCCCCAACTTCTTAAAAAGAACTTGCACAGGAAGAGAAGCTCTCTCTGGGGTGTGGTCTCCTGAGGCAGAAAGTGCTGAAGCCTGGCGCAATGGGCAGTTGGAAGGAGGAACCCCCTGACTGCCCCAGGATCCTGAACAGCGCCAGGAGAAGAGTCCAGGACTAGTGCGCAGAAGCAGGGGTCTCTGCGCAGGGAGAAGAGAGGCTCAGGAGGAGAGCAGGTGAAAGGCTGGAGCAGGGTGCAGGGAGCCAGTGAAGACAGCTCCCCCCTCTCAAAGACCCAGAGGGCAAAGGAGAGTAATCCCAGTGGCTGGGGATCGCCACCAGGAGCAAGAAGAGGCCAAAATTATGGAGATCGGACCCCTGGGGGCTGAAAAATGGCCCCCAAAAGGTTGGCGACCTTTGACCTCTGGCAGACCGACGACAAAGCATGTGGGGCTCCGCCGCCAGTCTTGGATATGCCACCCGGGTGGGTCAGGTCCCAGGGGCTGCCCCCAAAAAGAAGAGAAAACTGGACAGCGCTGTCGCGCTACCCATGTAAATGACCCACGCGGGGTGCCAGGAGCCTACCCTAGCCCCTGCGGATTGTGCATGGAGGAGAGTGCTGTTGCGACCCCTCGAGGAGGTTCGGGGGCCTGGGATCCCAACTCCGGTCCCCTTGTGGTGAAGTGGAGGCGGGGAGTGCCGTTGTGCCCCCCGCAGTGAGGTCTTTGGGGGCCCGGGACCCCTTCCCCAGGCCCGAAGCAAAGTCGGGGAGCACCGTTGCACTCCCTGTGATGTTATCCCCCCATGGTGGGGCCAGGAGCCCACCATGGGCCCCGCCAATGAAGAGCAGCCGGGGAGCGCTCTCGCGCTCCCCTTGACGAGGAGGAGGGGGTCGGGACCCCATCTCCGGGCTCCAAAGTGCCGGTATGGAGGGGAGTGCCGTCGAGCCCCCCCTGAAGGTGTCCAGGGGCCCGGGACCCCATCCTAGGGCCCCAAAGTGAAGGAGGAGGCCAGGTAATGCAGCCGCACTCCCCCGAGGTCCGGCAAGGCCGAGGAGGTCTCCGCGTCGGCCCGCAAGCGGGCAGGCCAGCATGGATATGCCAGCTCCCGCAGCTGCACACGGAGGTGAGGGCTGAGCGGGGAGCCGGCAGAAGCAGCCGGGGGTGGGCTCCCTGGGCTGCCCTTCAAGTCACTGGAGAGTCGGAGGCACAGGGTTCCCGGGTGGGAGACCCAGAGAAAGACAGAGTGCGGGGAAAATCCGCCAATCTACTGGGGGTGGGCTCCCCGAGCCGGATCACTCACCTGGGGGTCCGGGTGGGACCAGACCCTCCGACGAGGGACAACACAGCCGGAGGCCCACATCCCGACTCTCCCTGACACAGCAGGAGAGCCGCTGTTACAATATGCATGGAAAGGAGCTTGAAGTGCCCCATAATGCCTTGCAAGGCATGTGGAAATCCATTGTATTTGGTGCCTGGTGAAAAAGCAAATAGTAACAGGGATACTCCTAGTTATGTTTGCGGTCAAGAGGTGGGAGTAGCAAATAGCAAAAAAATGAACAAGAAAAAACCTCTTATGACGACCTATATGTGTTTATACAGTTTTGGCAATTAAGTCAATTATTTATACAAAGGATGCATGAGATGACACATTAGACTAGTCTCATACTTATTTTTTATTTATTCTTCGTTATACAAAAATATATATACTTTTTTGATTTTTCTGCAGTTTTCATTTATGTGACATACATAAATAATACATTTCAATGACAATTAACATACATTTGTTCAGGTACATGTGTTATTTGAAATTGATGTTCTAAATGGAACCCCTTGTATGCAAGTGTAAGCATTCATTCACACATACATACACATGCTTTCTCACACACAACCGACAGTGACAGAAAAACCTTAAAAATGTGCAGGTTTTATGTTAAAATATTATTGTTGTCCAATACAAGACTCCTCGTCATGTGATATCAATCTGTCAAGAATCACAGAAGACAGTACATGTGGGATCGTAGTAATCTCTGTTTAAATTGTTTCTCACATTTAGTCTTTATATTATTTCCATCTGTTGTTTACCGAGGATCTTTGTATGCGTACAGCCTACGTACGTTTCGGTGATGTAATATTTGAAATCACCTTCTTCAGGGCCAATTTGGACTAAACCAATATCTGCAAAGAACATGTGGGGTTCTCTATGGTCTAATGAATTACGGCAGAGAGATGAAATAAATTGTGCTGTAGCATTGCTGAAATGCTTCCTTTTGCTGGTTGATAAATGTTCTTAAATTAACACAGGCGATTGGCTTAGAAGTCTAATGGTATGTAGGTAAATGGTGATAATTTTCTCCTACCCTGATTACGGCGAGTTTTCCTTTTGTATCAGATGAGGCAGAGTTCTCCTTGTATTTATAAGTGTTCTTTTTTATGTAGTCCTCTTTACGCAATTTGCCATACTTCAAGGGGAGACATATATCAGGCTACTTAGTTGCTATCAGGTATAGAGTCCCATCATACGCGGGGTGCCGAACGCCGTGTCTCTGCCACCGACAGACAGGGTAGGAGAAAATTATCACCATTTACCTACATACCATTAGACTTCTAAGCCAATTGTGTTAATTTAAGAACATTTATCAACCAGCAAAAGGAAGCATTTCAGCAATGCTACAGCAGAATTTATTTCATCTCTCTGCCGTAATTCATTAGACCATAGAGAACCCCACATGTTCTTTGCAGATATTGGTTTAGTCCAAATTGGCCCTGAAGAAGGTGATTTCAAATATTACATCACCGAAACGTACGTAGGCTGTACGCATACAAAGATCCTCGGTAAACAACAGATGGAAATAATATAAAGACTAAATGTGAGAAAGTAAAGTCCACATTTGTAAAGCGCACAATCACCCGTAAGGGTCTCTAGGCGCTGGGGGCCGTCGGGAAGATTAAGCGAGCTATTGCCCAGAGTCACATGGTGCTGGGCTAACCTGCCGCCGGAGCCGGGGATCGAACCGTGGTCCCCAGATTCCAGTGTCAGTCGCCCTGGCCGCGGCGCCACACCGAGATTACTACGATCCCACATGTACTGTCTTCTGTGATTCTTGACAGATTGATATCACATTACGAGGAGTCTTGTATTGGACAACAATAATATTTTAACATAAAACCTGCACATTTTTAAGGTTTTTCTGTCACTGTCGGTTGTGTGTGAGAAAGTATGTGTATGTATGTGTGAATGAATGCTTACACTTGCATACAAGGGGTTCCATTTAGAACATCAATTTCAAATAACACATGTACCTGAACAAATGTATGTTAATTGTCATTGAAATGTATTATTTATGTATGTCACATAAATGAAAACTGCAGAAAAATCAAAAAAGTATATATATTTTTGTATAACGAAGAATAAATAAAAAATAAGTATGAGACTAGTCTAATGTGTCATCTCATGCATCCTTTGTATAAATAATTGACTTAATTGCCAAAACTGTATAAACACATATAGGTCGTCATAAGAGGTTTTTTCTTTGGTGCCTGGTGACCCACAGAGGAGGGGGGTCATCCTTATTGGTGAAAGAGGTGCTGGGGGAGCTGCTGGAGAAGCGGAGTCTCCCCCCCAAGCAAGAAGAGAAGTCCCTCTCTAAGTCTCATGGGGACTTGAAAAGAATAACCCCTCAAGGGCTCAGCCAGCATTTTAACTCCTCTTGGGCTGGAACTTTTGTTCTACAGCTGGAGGAGGGTTGAGAGGTGCATCACGGAGTGAAAGGCTGAGTTGGGGATGTCTGGGGAAGGGCAACCCTTGGAGGTGAAGAGGGGTAATTGCACCTGTAGTGCATTTACTGTTGTTATTTCTTTTAGAGGGACTGAAAGTCATGTGTAATGTGAAGTACCTATGTAAGGTGATGTCATAAGCAAAGTGGGGTTATGTTGCCAGACATTCCTGCTACGGTGTCTGGCTGTATATGCGTAGTAATGCTTTAACACGTATTCTTGCTGCTGAGCTTAGGTGAAGAACCCAGACTGCCAGCCCTTAAGCTATAAAGGGGCATACGTTATCATCAGTAGGAAATGCTCAGTCAGGGTTAGGTGTCACCAAGGCAGGGTTACCTATTTTAAATGCTTGTTGAGATATTTGGGTGGGTCGCCACTGGGATGGTGCCAGTGCACAGGGCCCTCGCTCCAGGTTATGTTCAATTAACTGCATCGGGGCAAGATGATGTGCATATATGGGAGTGGTGGTACTAGACCCCACCCCCCCTGCGGGAGGGGTGTAGATCTTATGCAATGTCACAAAGTAATTCCAACAGCTTATTTGTATTTGTAAATTGGTGCATAGTATTGAGTAGTGTGTGTGTTTAATAAATGTACTCTTACTTTTATAAAGTACAGGCTGGACAATCAATTATTGAGTCTTATTTCTGTGCACCTACAAATGGCGATTACTAGCCCACACCACCTCCCTTGAGTAAGCCTCAGACTGCTCTGCAATGCTACCCTCTGAGAGTCAGGTGCTAAAATTTGGTGTTTGGTACCCAGTGAAGGACAAATGTAGTAATGTTATTTGTGCAGGTCTCACAGATGCTGCCTAGTTTTCCAACAGACTCACTTTGAGAGGGTAGGAATTGACATTGTTGTTCCCCTTAGCTCTCGGACTGTATCTGGGAATACGATTTTCCTGCTGGTATTGGACCATGCCACCAGTTGTTTCGCTTAAGACAGTCACGCTCCCACAGTGACAGGAGCTCTACTCATTAGGTGATTTCAGATATGTGTACAAACTTTATGTCTGCATACCTAAACGCTATGTGGAATGAAGGTGGTATTACTTACAAGCTCACCACCCCCTATTACACCAATTCAAAGGTTCTAGTTGAAAGATTTAACAAGACTACGAAAAGCATGATAATGTGTTTACCAACAAAACTCAGAAGATGGGATGGACTTCAGTAGGCTTTTTGCCTATAGGGGCTACCACAAAAGGGAGTGTTCTTCAGCCCATTTGAACATTTGTTTGGTCACTCTGTAAGGAGTCCATTGAGTTTGGTGAGAGATGGATACAAGAAGCCTATCACAGAACTAAAACAGGACATAGTTGAATATTTACTGGGCCTATGCTCTTGCATGGCTGAGTACAGGAAAAAAGTCAAACAAGCATTTGAAGGCTAGCAAGGAGCTTGTCAAGCACTGATTTGACCAAAAGTCCTCCTTGGTGAAGTACAAGCCAGATCAGTTGTTGGGGGTACTGGAACGCCTGAAGCTTTTAGGTCCCTCCAGGACAAATGGATTTGCCCCGTCAAATCTTGAAGAAATAGAAGGATGCCTACTTGGTGGACCTGGGAAACCAAAAGATACATGTAAACAGCAAAAACCACACCATGACAAGGCTGAGAAGACTATGCTCATGGTGAGAGATAGAGGAGAGAAAGAAGTAAGTTAATTTTTCCCTGACTTTCTGTCAAATAGTGCCAAGGATGGATCAGTGGATGGAGAATTCCTCTCGGTCCACATTAACAGACTAACTGCAGAGAGACTGCTATAACTTGGTGGGGCAGTTTGCTGGTCTATTTTCCCCCAGGTATGACAAATCAGTTTGTCCATGATATAAACACACATGACAGCTTGTCTGTCAAATGTAAGATTTACCAGCTGTCAGACCAGGTCAAAGTTAGCATTACTAATGAGATAGTCAAAATGCTAGAGCTTTAGGTGATTGAGCCATCTAACAATCCTTGGGCTAGCCCATTGGTACTGGTGTTCAAATCCAACTCAAAAGGTGGGAAACATGAGATGAGGAAGACTACAGAGGCCTAAATATAGTTCCTAAAACTGATGTTCACCACATACTGAGAGCTGATGAGATAATTGACAAGTTAGGGGATGCCTAGTACCTAAGCACATTTAACTTAACTTCTGTGACTGGCAGATTATTCTTACCCAAGTAGACAAGGAAAGATCTGCTTTTTCAACCCCAAAAGGCCACTTTCAGTTCAGAGTTATGTGCTTTGGTTGATCCCTGCATCTGCCACCTTCCAGGGTTTGGTCAATAAAGTCCTATCAGAGCTGGAAGCTTTTGGGTGCATATCTGTAATATATTGCAGTATTGGATCACCTCGTCCCCTCAAACATGTGTTTCAGGCCCTGCAGCAAGTAGGACTGCATGTTAAGGCAAGTAAGTGCCAAATAGAGCAAGGCTCTGTGGTATATCTGGGCCACCTAGTTGGTAAAGACAATGTACAACCTCTTCAACCCAAGATCCAGACCATCTGGGCTTGGGAAGAACCAAAGACTCAGACCCAGGTCAAAGCTTTTTTTGGCCTGACTGGGTACTACAGAGGATTTGTGAATGGGTATGGTGCCATTGTGGCACCATTGACAGAACTTACTGCAAAGAAAATGCCCAATAGAGTTATTTGGACTGAAATGAGTCCAAAGTCCTTTGACACACCTAAAAAAGGGATGGTCTCAGCACCTGTCCCAAAGGCACCTGCATATGGCAAAGAGTTCACTGTTCAAACAGATGCTTCTAAACTTGGGATTGGGGCAGTGGTGGCACAGTTAAATGATGAGGACCAGTCTCAACCAATTAACTTTATTATCAGGCCATTCCTCCCCAGAGGGCAGCATTGAAGAGCCTTTAAGAGGGACATTTTGCTGTTATTTGGTCCCCGAAGAAGATGAGACCCTACCTGTTTGGAACTCACTTCAGAGTTCAAACTGATGACAGACCTCTCTTGTGGCTCATGCAGATAAGAGGAGAGAGCCCCAAACTGTTGAGGTGGTCCATTTTCCTGAACTTTTATTGGTTGAATACAAACCTGGGAGTGGCCATGCCAATGCAGATGGCCTTTCCAGGTTCTTCCACTTAAATGATGAGAACTACCAGGGTATAGGTTAGTTGCTTATCACATTTCATTTGGAGGGCCATGTAAGGAAATACCTCTTTTGTCAGGGTCGCCCCCTAAGTAAGGACTACTGATGCTGTCTTCTGACTCTGAAAGTGCACTGAGTTCTGCTAAACATGTGTGTGTATAATTGGGCTACCCACTATTGGCATAAACTAACTTAAATATGAATCCCTAGAATATGATGGTGGGATACCCATGGGGTGAAAGTTGAGTGTCCCTTGTGGACTGAAGCACTCACTGTACCACCACGAGTGTGACAAAGCTAAGAATGACTTCCAGCCCGCTATGGGAGGCTAGTTTCTAAAGTGCTAAATTGACTTTACCATTTAAACAAAGGGTAATACCCAAACCTTCCTTTTCAATTTGTATAAGCCACCCCTAAGTCAGTCATACTGAGCCCTATTTGCAGGGTGCTTTATATTAAAAGATTGACCTGTATTTAATTAACTTTACATATCAAGACATTAAAACACTGGATTTATTTTTTACCTTGTAAAGGCTAGAAGCCCAATTGGTGAGTATATGTAACACACTGACAACTTAGACAGTGTTAACTTCCAAATGGGACTACCAAACATGATACTTCAAAATATCAAAGGAATCATTTTACCAAACCATACTTGTTGCTCAAGTCAATGTTAATGTAACTTTTACACAAATGGCAACTTGAGGTCATTGCCACTTTGTTGCCCAAACTTTCTAGCAGCTATTCACAGTTGCACAAAAGCTTCTGTCTTCCAGACATCCTTCTGCTATCCTATGGGGTTTTGAGAATGACTCTTAGGAAGCCAAAAAAGGACCTGCTGTGGGAAGAGGTGTGACCTCCTTCTGGCAGAATGGTAAGAGTGGGTGTGAGCTCAAAAGGCGAGCTTCAACAGGGAAGGTGCCTTTGAAGGGCAAATGCTAGCAAACATGGAAGCGCAGCTCTTTTATTTAGTCAGGGTGACATCTCAAGCAGAGAGGGAGAAGCTATTGTCAAACCAGTTTTTCAAGGGGAGTGTTTCCCTGAGGTAGCCACACTTCTAGATTGGGCTAAGGAGCTCTGTGCGCCAAGAGAAGGGTTGTGCCATGTTGGGGGTGGGAAGAATAGTGCCTTCTGGGCTAGCCAGCAGTCACACCGCAGAAAGTTGTCACCAGGCGGGAGATAAAAATGTGGCATCCCTAGGGCCCAGACCTCAGTTAGGGCCAGATGTAGGTAGCGAAATACCGGTCGGTAACGGCCGATTCCGGCCGTTACCGACCGGTATTTGGCTTTTGAGATGTAGGTGGGTCATTATTTGCAGAATCTGTATATTTACCGATTCGGTAAATTTACCACTTCGGTATTTTACCGAATCGGTAAATATACCGATTCTGTAAACCATATGTAGCTGACACTCCTAAGAGTGCCACAGGCCCTTAAGAGTCGGTATTTTACCACCCAATTCTATTGGGTGGTAAAATACCGAATTCAGGTGTGCATGCACATCTGTGCATGCACACCTGTGCAATGTGACACACAGACATGCCTTTAGGGCATGTATGTGTGCCACATGTCACACAAGCCTGTACTTGGGGTGCTAGAGGGTGTCAAAGTGACACCCCCTGCACCCTTGCAAGATTCGGTATTTACCGATTCTATAAATACCGAATCTGTATTTCCCATTGATTCCTATGGGCTTCAAGGCCCATAGGAATAAATGTGAAATACCGATTCGGTATTTACAGAATCGGTAAATACCGAATCTTACCGATTCGGTAATTAGGAAATAAGGATTACCTACATATGCCTCCTTCCTATTTACCTACTCTTAAATACCGAATCGGTATGATTCGGTATTTAGGAGTCGGTAAATAGGAATTACCTACATCTGGCCCTTAATGTCTTAACTGGAGAGAGGATTGAAGAAGGAATGTGCCTGCTCTCTCCCTGGATACAGCAAAGAGATGCTGCACTAAATACTGGACTGCATCTGCTGTACCTTGCGCTAGTGAAGAAAGAACTTTGCCTGTGGTGCCCCACTCATATAAAAGTCATCCTCGAGACCCAGAGGAGGTGACTCCAAGAGTCAACTGGCTGACCTCTTGTTACAGCTACAGGACCACAAAAGCTGAGAATCTGGCACCCGTATAAGCCGAGTGGCGAGAAATCTGATCACCGCTGGACACCGAGATGCAGCCTGGGGGACCGAGTTCTGACCCGCAAAAGCTTCACCTGAGTCTGCTGAACCCAGTAGAGTCATCAGAGTGCAGTTTGGTCACTCAGCATGGATGTTCCTGCAAGTTAAAGGTAAACATTGGTTTCGCTGTAACTGGAGACCAGTGGCAGCTGATTTTGTGCTGGACTCCATCTGGACTTCGTGGGGTGTTAACATCCAAGGCCAAAGTCTTCTTCCCTTAATTGAGGACTTCGGGATGATCACAGGAAGACCCCTGACACCGGCTCAGGATCTTTGAGCATCTTCAGCATCCTGTATCCCTTAAATCAGGACTTCTCCCATAGGACCAGGAACTGAACTCGAGACTAACAGCTGGTCCCTGTGACCAGCTCCCTGTCGGAATTAGCAACCACAAAAATGCCTATATATCAGTTTTCAAGTCACTTGTCTTTGCTCACCCTAAACCGTGAGTCGCTGCAGATTTCAATGATTTATTGCATTTGAGTGAAAAGCACTGACTTATTGTTCACTTAAGAAATCATGCCTCCGGAACCCTCAGGTGGATTTCTGTCATTGAGGTGTCTATTTAAAGGGAAACATGCTACTTATTTGCATAAATTGGTGTTGAATTTTTATTATGTTGTATTTTCTTCTTATTCAACTGTTTCTCAATTGTTCTTTTGATAAAGTGTGACCGCTCTGAGCCTTAGTTACCCATGACTGAGCTAAGATTCTACAAAAAATCTTACTGGACCTGATAGAGAAATGTGTCATTATTAAACGGCGAGGTGGCACATCCGCAGCACATAATAATCCACATTCTCACATGTACCACATTACAAAAGTACCATTTGAGGTAAATGCTTCGTCTGATTATGGCTACATCCTGATAATGCATATGGGAAATGTATGGTAGTCTGGATAATAGGAACTTGCATGGTATGGAGGATATGGGTTGTTGAAGAAGAGGCTGAAGGGCTCTCGTCATTTCTTCACCATTTAGTGATGTAGAATGACATCTGTCACAATCCGTTGCTTCTTTTAAATCTATGTTGATGGACTCTGTTGACGGTTTTATGACCCTATAGAAGTTGTTAATACACAATGGTCATAATGGTGCACTTTCAACATGGTCCAGTGTTTCAGGGGTTTTCTAAATGGAACTTGCTTTTACATCCAGAAGACTCAGACTAAGCTGAGTGAGATAGCCTCCTCTGGCATAAGACCTATTCCTGGCTCCAAAATTAGAACATCTTGTCAGAGGCTTTGATGCCTGCCAACATCTGTGGCCCTATTACACATAGGGTGCACTTTTCCTCTTTGTACCATGGTGCACCTTTAAATAGGTGCGCCATGCGCAAACAGGGAAAGTTCATCCTAGTATAGTGAATGTGCTCCCCCCAGGGACAGGTATGAACTTGTGCTGCCCTTGGGGCAGCACAAATAAGTGACATATGGAGCAGTGCTTCAAAGTTGCCCTGTGTTTCACTGTGCAGGCGGCAACCCACCTGCACTTTAAATGGGTATTAGAGATCCCGTTGTAGGTGAGTGCAGCGAGTGACTGCACCCACCTTCAGAGGGCTGTCACCAGGGGGTACATTAACAGTGCACCACCTTTTTTTTATCATACTTTCTGTGAACCTCCCGACAGCTTCTTTGCCTTTGCATTCGTGTCCATAATACGGCACAGACGCAGATGTAAAGAGATTCCCTCATTTTCATGTGGCCTCACCCCATACAAATGAGAGAATGCTCTCATGAGCACAAGCGCTATCTATATTACATACGGATCTGCACAAGCATCTTTGTCCCCCTCTGTTACCCCAAAGTGCCCCGGCCGGGGATGCACCAAGCGCATGCAGATGCCCGTTGCGACCCCGGAGTACTTTCTGTAATACAGTCCTAGTGAGTTCACGCTACAAACTACTTCATCAGCAAATTATTTTAAGAACTATGGGCAGTATTACCAAACAAGCCCTTAGAATTAACTCTTTCAGATGCATTGAAGGGCAGTTACCACATTATACACAAACAGATCATCTACACGTGAAAACAATGATTGGGTGTGCCTGTAACGCAACTGGTGCTCAGGTAAAGCACTCTGATACCTTCCGCGGGAAGAAAAAATAATGATTAATAAACATTATTTTGGAATCTAGTTTATTTCCTTACACAGAGACCTTAGATATGCTTTAAAATGCATTGCACATACACATACACATATACATATGTTAAACAAGTGTTTATTTATATCAGACCCACATGGTTGATGGCTCTGAAGCGGAAATACACAATAGAAAATTGATATGTCCAACGTTTTCCGTGTTTTGCATACATATATATATATATATATATATACCAAAAGCAATTTATAAAGCATTACAATCAGACCTTGAATACAATTGCAGTGACGACCATGCCCCAACTGAAAGGTGGCTGCTGCGGCACCCTTAAGGACACTGTTTTGCCCATGTTGGTATTTCAAGATGTGCACTAATATTTGAAGCACTTCGTTGAATATAAACCCCCTTTTAATATAGTAAAAATAAAGACCTGCTTGCTTAAAGCTATGTTTCAGACCCTTGCAGAGTTAATACTACAGTGCTTTCTACTTACTGTGAAAGACACTGAATAGTGGTGGCTTTGAATTTTTATTTAGTAAACGTTCATTTTAAACAGACCTTCCTTGTACCTTTATTGTTCTCATTGCTGCTGCCTGTGCTGTACCTGTTCTGTGTGTGTGCTTCTGTGTCTCGTGTGCGTAAATTGTCGCTGAATGATTGTAACACCCTTTCTCACCAGGAGAAAGGTCACATTTCTTCTGAGTTAATACAACTATCTTTTACGTCTCCAGCACATGTCATTACAAAAAATATATTCAAATGTATGTTAGGCTTGACACTAAATATACCGCTGCTAAATCCGCCATGGTGCTGTCTGCAGGAGTTTGCGCATTTATAATATCCGTAAGGGGAGGCGGTGAGGGGTAATGACTTTGGAACTTTTGACGCAGGTAGGAGTATGCTCACAGCGGCGGTTTCTTCATGAGGGTGGGGGATCAACGCCCCCCTCACCCCCTGCATAGCTGGCTTGCTACCTCCCTGACATGAGCGCAGACTCGTCACCACTCACCTTCCGTGAGAGGTTTAGGCAGGGCTTTAAGTGGGCCGGGTTTCACCGGGTCTGAGCACCTGCAGTTTTTTAAGGGGGCCTCGAAACGGGTCTCTATCGGGCTCTGTTTTGTGCCCTGGCACAGGCGGTCCGTTTTTTTTTCTTGGACTGCTGTGAGAGCAGGCATATCGATGTGTGCATGGTGAGCGTTAGAGAGGAAGGGAAATCCTTTAAAGAGAGTCATTTTCTCTCTGCATTTCCCTTCTCTTTTTGAATCTCAGGAGCAGCAACATTGTCGTGGTGTCACCAACAAGGCTTTAAGTGGAAGTGTTTTCAATCTTATATACAAGCCATAGTTGCTGCTTATTTATCTTATGCAACTAACAACCATTAACAAAGTCAATAGTCCTGACTTGTAGGTATGAAGTGACTTGTTGTCTCATATATCTGGACGCAATGACAGGAACAGCAAAATACAAGCCGGGCGGCACACTGTGCTAAAAACAGATTTTTAACTTACGTGTTTTTAAGCCACGCCCTCAATTACATTGACCACGCCCCTTTGAGAGACCCCCACAGTTTTCTCATCCCACTTTAGGCAAATCGTCTGTCCACCTGTCACAGACCCCTCCCATATCTGTCTTGTGGTTAGAATTCAGGGCTTTATAAATGCAGGATATCAGGCCTTTGGTGAACCCCAGGTCCAGCAGCAGCCACAGCATCTGACTGTGCTGGCTCTGCAGAAAAATATTTCCAGACCTTGGTGCTGTGCGAGACAACTTGGCGTATTGCAGAAACTGGCCTGGCCGCAGCTTGGGGAATTCCTGCACCTCTCTGAACATGAGGAAGGTGCCATTTAGGTAGAAATTACCAGCTGTGGTACAACCCCCGTCATACCACTGTGTCAGATCCATCACGGACTGTATCCGTTGAAAGCATGGCAACCACTTAATGGACAGGAACCTGACGTATGGCGCTCTAAGAAGCACGTGTATGACCATCTGCTCCCAGACGTCCCCTACCTGCAGGAAAATAAATGGGCAGCCAGCCTGCACTCTTGCCCCTCGCATAAGACATCCAGGGAGGGCTGTTCTGGCACCCCACTCTGCCAGCAGCGTCTGTTACCCATTCTGACCTTCCGCGCACCACTGTGCCGCTTACTGTAATAAACCTGTAACATAGTACATCAGCAGATTGGGCAGACTAAGTCCCCCCAGCTCAATGTCTAACTTCAGCACTTCCAATTTCACCCTACTCCTCTTTTTTGGCCTAATCGTGTTGCCAGGGCCTTCTCCAGGACCTTATTGTCGATTCTCAGCATGGACAGGGGCCGATACAAACTCGATCTGTCGGGTCCTTAACAGATTTTGGGATCATGACAATCTGTGCCTACCACATGGACTGTGGTAGCAAACCACTGCGTAAGGACTCCTGAAGAGTCTCCAATAGGTGAGGCACCAACAGCCCAGCAAATGTCTGGTAATACTCTGGAGCCTTGTATCATGCCATGTCACAGACCGCCTCCTGTAGTTCCTCCACCTGGAGCTTCTCGTCAGACTTGTGCCTCTTTAAGATGAGTGAGTTACAAGTTATCCAGGAATTGTCTGGCTTCTACCAGGTGATTCTGTGTCCCTGAACTGGAAACTGCTGCAGGTGGTCCCTCAAGAGAGAATTGATGCCTGACTGTGTTCCAACCACTTAGCCACCTGGCGCTTCAGTAATAGGACCGGCTGGAGCGGACGTTCCCTTTTCAGCAGCCACATCACCATCCTCCCCGATTTATCCCCCTCTCTATATAGCCGCTGCCAGTAGTCATGCTGGATTAGACAACCCACCATATCCCATATTTTTCCAATTTGTTGTAGCATCGTCAGTAAAGATTCCTGTTTCTTCCCACCCACATGTGCATTCCGTTGAAGGTTCACCAGAACCCTCTTCTCCTCAGTCGACTCCAGCTCAAGGCGATGTCACGTACTGCTAATGCCAGACATACATTCTCCACAAGTCACTGACTTGAAGATGTTCCACTCCACCCCTCCCTGCTCCCTCGACAACCAGTTAGCGTCGAAGTAGCTGGTGTTCGCCGCCCAGAGTTCCTTTCAAAAAAGCTTGTCTCACAGTGCCTCCGGGCAGAGTTGCCACAAGAGGACCCTCAGCTTAGTTCCACCCATACCCCATTCCAACAACAATAGTGCATGCTCCAAAAGGAATCTGCCCAAAATATGAACATTCAGTATGGCAGCCCACAAGTTTACAGACACCAGAAATCTGTAGAGACAACGATACATCTAATTCGTAGGATGTGTATTCCCGCTGCCCCAGGTCAGTCAGTCACCGTATATATGCACACAGTAGGTGTTCATCACAACATATTTGGTTTTGTGCAAGGCCACTGTGGATGTCGATCTAACTGCCCATCTAAGATGCAATTGAAATCCCCAGACCACAGCAGAGGTATTCCTACATAAGAAATTTGTTCCCTTTCTAACTCTAGGTAGAATCCTCCGTCGTTGACATTGGGTCCACACACATTTATGAGGCATACTTCCACGCAGTCCAGCAGAACATCTGATAAGAGGTACCTCCTCTTGAAGTCTACCTTAAAGTCACAAACCTGAAAAGTAACCTGCGGGGTCACCCAGGTCATACAGCCACAGGCATAGTTGGAATTCGTGGCAGAGTTCAGCAGCCAAAATATCAATTAAACAACAGAGGAGTGACTCAAACAAAATAGGATGAGACATGGAAAGAGCACGTGGATGTGTGTATGAAGGAGAATCACAGTGATTTTTTTATAAAACCCTCACTCACCCAACTATTGGGTGACATGCTTCATCATCGGGTTGTTCACCGGGTATGCCAAGTGCATGCCCGGTGTGCTACTACACCTGCGACTGCAGTGGAGCTGGTGACTAGAATAAAAGCAGTGCAAAAAACGATAGTGAATTTAAAGTGTCAGAATAAAAAGTGCGTGTTCCAACCTATACCCAATTTTAATAGAGGTTGAAGCATGCACAATGTTAAAAAATTTGGCGGACAGGTTTGACAATAAATTTGAATCAAAAAGTCCTGTTTAATAGATCATATGGTCGACATGTTTCTGCTCATAGTGGCCTTTTTAGCCGAGCATTCTTCAGGACCAAAATGTAACACTGGGCGGTATACGCACGCTAAGGCGTACCCTAACCTCAGTGTACTGCGAAAGGAAAAAACTCACGGTTGTTTACCGGATTACCCTGGAATTTCCAGGATGTTGTGATCTGTGGGGTGGAGAAACAAAAAAATTGCACCAAACATATAATCATTGACATGAAAAAATGCATGGGTTCCTTTATCCACCACAAGTTATCTTATCACACACCACCAAGTTATGTGCTTTTCAAAAGTTTCTTTCTCTTTTTTATAAACTTATTTCGACATGGGTTAATTTGTATATTTTGGTCGGGTTACAAAGGGGAGTTCCCTCTTCACTCTCACAAATAAGCCGCTTTGTGGGGCGTCAACAAGAACGCTTTCTACAGCTGTGTTTGTGACATTATTTCAACACAGTGTAATTAAATGAAGTATCACAATCACCACACTCGGTTTACAAGGAATTTGTGCAAGACTAAAAACTATCTGCAAATAAAAACCACACCACTCGCACGGAAGGCCTGGGGAAAATGTACAAGGGGAGGAAACAAAAAACTGTTTGTAATTACGTGAAAGTGCAATTGACTTCACTTCATAGGTCGGTGGGGCGGGTTTTCTTCACTCCGGAAAAAACTGGTGAAAAGAAGAAAACGGCGTTGATACAAGCCGTCTAGATCTAAGGAGTGGGTGAGAATTGACTGCGACAAAGTCTATTTTCCACTCACCTGCATTCCGGAGACTCCCCGTATTTCAACCTCTACAAGGCTCTGCCACCGCCTGAATAGTAGGGGAAGGGAAGTTCTGACCGGGAGTTATCGCGGTGCCTCGCACACGTGACAGTTCCAACAAACCGGCAACAGCGTCCATGGTGACGTCAGGCGTGTTGGTTTGTTTACCATAAAATTTAAAGGGGAAGTAGTCACTTGTACCTTGTACCTTGAAAACGTTATAAGTCATTTTCGGACAGACTTCCATGTTCACGATTATTTACTATGCTAGTTGGTTGCTATGGTAGTTGGTTACTGTGCTCAAATACAAAGTCCACAGTATCAGGATAAAGGCTAACGCTGTATTCTCAGTAGCAATGAAAAACGGGGCACTCATTACTTTTTGGAGCCCATTCATTGTGACGAAAAAGGGGATGCTGCTTCATATATATGGCGATACCCTGGCTATCTCATACAATCTCAAATGGGAGGGGCTAACGATGCCTTACACTCCCCAGGGGATATTATCATTAAGACCCTGTAGGTGTGTCGAAAGGCGATACACCCATCGTTGCTCCTTCTCAAACAGGGATTCCTGTGTCATCGTGGCAGTCACTATCTGTTCCACTACAGTCCATCTGACATCATTAGGGCTGTGATTTTTTTCTTTGTAGTGTGTTGTAAGTTTTGTCATCTCTTTCTGACACCTGACGTTACTGCGATGTTCAGTGATCCTGAGTTTTATACGTCTTGTGGTCATTCCTACGTAGCGTAGTCCACAGGGACAAGTTATGAGGTAGACTACGTTTGTGGAATTACAATTAGTGTGTTGTCTTAAATGCCACGTTTTATTCGGTTCTAAAGCCAAGGTTTTAGTAGCAGATGTCAGGTGACATACACTGCACCCCCCACAAGGATAGTGGCCTAGGACTGGTGGGAGCCCCCACGCATTGAGTACTGTATTTGCAGGTTGCAACATTAGTTTAGTCGGTCGTGTGTGGACTAAAGAATCCCTCAGACTTCTTGCTCTCCGGTAGGAGAAGAGGGGTTTTTCCCACTTGTGGTTGTTACTCGTAAGGATCGACCAGTGTCTGTTAATGCATCTACTAACAGTGTTGGAGAGACTGTTATAAGTTGTGACGCATGTCAGAGGGATTTCGTTGTTTTCCGGCCTGGGATAATCCTCAAGTAGGGCCTCACGTTGTTGGTTTTTAGCCCGTTTACAGCTTTTGGTCAGGATTTTTTTAGGGTAACCCCGTGCCGGGAGTCTCCGGAATGCAGGTGAGTGGAAAATAGACTTTGTCACAGTCAATTCTCACCCACTCCTTAGATCTAGACGGCTTGTATCAACGCCGTTTTCTTCTTTTCACCAGTTTTTTCCGGAGTGAAGAAAACCCGCCCCACCGACCTATGAAGTGAAGTCAATTGCACTTTCACGTAATTACAAACAGTTTTTTGTTTCCTCCCCTTGTACTTTTCCCCCAGGCCTTCCGTGCGAGTGGTGTGGTTTTTATTTGCAGATAGTTTTTAGTCTTGCACAAATTCCTTGTAAACCGAGTGTGGTGATTGTGATACTTCATTTAATTACACTGTGTTGAAATAATGTCACAAACACAGCTGTAGAAAGCGTTCTTGTTGACGCCCCACAAAGCGGCTTATTTGTGAGAGTGAAGAGGGAACTCCCCTTTGTAACCCGACCAAAATATACAAATTAACCCATGTCGAAATAAGTTTATAAAAAAGAGAAAGAAACTTTTGAAAAGCACATAACTTGGTGGTGTGTGATAAGATAACTTGTGGTGGATAAAGGAACCCATGCATTTTTTCATGTCAATGATTATATGTTTGGTGCAATTTTTTTGTTTCTCCACCCCACAGATCACAACATCCTGGAAATTCCAGGGTAATCCGGTAAACAACCGTGAGTTTTTTCCTTTCGCAGTACACTGAGGTTAGGGTACGCCTTAGCGTGCGTATACCGCCCAGTGTTACATTTTGGTCCTGAAGAATGCTCGGCTAAAAAGGCCACTATGAGCAGAAACATGTCGACCATATGATCTATTAAACAGGACTTTTTGATTCAAATTTATTGTCAAACCTGTCCGCCAAATTTTTTAACATTGTGAATGCTTCAACCTCTATTAAAATTGGGTATAGGTTGGAACACGCACTTTTTATTCTGACACTTTAAATTCACTATCACTTTTTGCACTGCTTTTATTCTAGTCACCAGCTCCACTGCAGTCGCAGGTGTAGTAGCACACCGGGCATGCACTTGGCATACCCGGTGAACAACCCGATGATGAAGCATGTCACCCAATAGTTGGGTGAGTGAGGGTTTTATAAAAAAATCACTGTGATTCTCCTTCATACACACATCCACGTGCTCTTTCCATGTCTCATCCTATTTTGTTTGAGTCACTCCTCTGTTGTTTAATTGATATTTTGACTGGGGTATAGGAGTGTCCCTGAACCCTTCCTCTCTTGTTGTTTCTACACAAGAGTTCAGCAGCCCCCTTAATTTTCTATATACCTTGCATACTTCACTCTTCATCAAATGAGTGTGTCAAAATTTGACCCTGTCCCGGCACCTCCAGCCAGTCCCACACTGACTCTGGAGTGTTGAAGAAATGTGTATGGTCGGCATGGAGCAGCTTCATCTTCGCCAGGTAGCGGGGCATGTAGCGCAGGCCCATTACCTTCAGCTTGTGTTTCACCCCCGCTGAGGACAACTGCATCTGCTGCACTTTCCTCTTATAGTCTGGGAAAATGCAGATCACATGGTTCTTGAAGGTGGGATCTCCAGCCAGTTGGATAACTTGCAGAACGGCATACCTGTTCCTAAAGTTGAGTATTTTTGCAATAATCGTGCATGGGGCACCTCCACCGGTGGCCTCACCGCCATGGCACGGTGAACTCATTTGATCACAAACAAGGAGGACAATTTGGCTGATGGGATGGTCTCTGTAATCCAGCACTAAAGAAAGAGTTCTGGGGTCTACCCCTCTACTCCCTCAAAAAAGCCAACAAACTGGAGATTACAACATCTGGAGTGACCCTCTGTGTCCTTAAGTCTGTGTTGCAACACGGCCATCTTGGCTGAAATATCACTCAGTGCAGTCGTCAAGGTGGTGACCTCCTCCTGAAGTTTGGTATAGTCTGTGCTATGGCCGGTGACCTTTTTGCACTTTACACAGGTCTTCTTGCAGCAGGTCAATGTCCAGAGAGACAGCATCTGTCTTGGGTTGCACCGCTGTGCTGGATGCCTCAATTGCAACCATGATTTGAGTACTGGTGGGACCCTGCGGCCCTCCTCCGAATGATCCTCCCGGAGAGGATCTCCCCTAGTACTCATCTTTGGGCCGTGAACTGGTCCATCTTCGTCTGCTGCACCCCTGGCTGCAGCCTGTACTACCTCTGTAGTTCCCTAAGGGGAGAGTGGGTGAGTCATACTGTGACACCCTGCAAGTCCTGCTGCTCAACTACAATCACTCTTTGCTGTCCACTAGCAAGTGTCTCTGCAGGCACTGCTGCACTCACAGGTCACACATAAAGTGGCGGAGGCTGAGAAGCAGCCGCCACACCAGTCATCAATCTCCACGACGAGGGGGTGGGCCCGTCTGTGTCAACCCCTAGGCCACTACAACAGGCAAAGCACCCCCGGAGGATCTGTTAGCAGTCTCCCTGCAGTCACTGGGCACCCAGCGAGGGGTAGAAGTGCGCACAATCCTCAACTAACCTTGGCCTCACCAGCCATGGTCTGTGTCAGCAATAATGTGGAAAGATGGGGGAGAGATAGTCCTCCACAACCTTGTTACGACCACTTGTCTCAGAGGAGGTTGGGGTTGAGACACAGCCCACGGCCCAGTTGTAGCCCTCAGTCTGCCGGGCTGCCTTCTGGGGAAACACTGCAGTGGCAGGCCCCCCAACTCAGAATATATGGCCCTGGCGGAGAGCTTTAGTTCCCACAAAGGCTCACCTGCAGCTCACCAGTCATCTTGGGGAGGAGATATGGGGCATCCCCCAACCTGCAGAATTCAGGAAGCTGGGACAATCTCTGGATAGCGTTGCATTTCCTAGCATGCAGCATTAACCCGGAGAGACAATTGCTTCCTGCAGTGGGCTGACCTCTAGACTCTGCAGAGTGGGAGGGGACGCACGACACTGGGCTAATGATGCCAGCGCCTCCATCTCTAACCACTAGCTGCCGCCTTCCATGTTGTGATCACCAGATCTCTTTTCCCCCTCGAGAGCGGAGTACTCAACCGCCCACCGGTCGACCAAAGGAGCAGCGGTAAAATAATCCCCAGCAGGCAGTATTCAGAGGCCTCCGTACCACAGAGCAAGGTGAAGGTGCTGCCAGTTTCTTTAAGGTCCTGCGCCTGGGGAGGGGGTGGGGGGAGCGCCCCCTCCAGAAATTTCAACTTGGGCCTTGCAGAGGGAGGGGGAGACACTCCAAATCCCCACAGGCTCCCACTGTGAATATCGGTGTTCCCCGCTTCTCCCACTTTCCTCGCAGGGTTGGCGAGTTGCCTCTTGCTATTCGGGGGCAGCTCCTCAGCCCCCGCTCATGGTGACTCTCGTTGGCTCCAGCACGGTGCCAGCTAAGGGTGGGCGATAAATTCCATTCCGCTCATGGAATTTGCGACATTTCCGCGAAATTGCTGAAATTTCCGCGATCCGCAGCTGAACAGAATTCCTGGGCTGTGAGTAGAGGTATCGCACAAAACGGTGGCATCTTCTTAGATAAATACTGGGCAGGATTCATTCTGGCATGATGCTCCTCTCACAAAAATTAAAACACAACAGGAAGCACTTACAGATATAAAGCAGGTGCCCAAGTTAAAGCTCAAATTCAGTAACGCATTAATCAGCCTAAAAATATTGTGGGCTCGGTTGAGGCTGGGCAGGTGTGCTTTCTCTCCATATCTACTGTCAAAAATTAGCTGTGATGCTTGATGAAGGTCTTTGCATTCAAAACTTTCTCAAGGGCAATCCCTGTGCAGTTCCTGTGACCAAGAGGTTTTCTCTCCTCATCTGCTTCTCTGATCGGTCTCTGACCTTTTATAAACAAGAAGCATGTGAACTCGCATGGAAGTCTCGCCCCTCACACACTAGCGGTATGCAACATCTTCCCGCCCTTTACCCACTATGATACCAGCTCATGCAAGGGACCCCTGCGCATTTCGGCGCGGTGGCAAAGTTACAGACACACATGGTCACTGGAGACAACTCTTATGGCCCTTTACGCAGCTGTAGTGTAGGAAAAGCACTATACATTTACCCAACGAGGTAGCACTTACTGATTAGCCAGTAGAGTAGAGGTATTGCACAAAACGGGGGCATGTTCTTGGATAAATATGAAGGGCAGGATTCATTCCGGCATGATGCTCCTGGCCCGAGTTGAAGCTCAAATTCGGTAACGCATTAATCAGCCCAAAAAATGTGTGAGCTCGGTTGAGGCTGGGTAGTTGTGCTTTCTCCCCATATCTACCGTCATAAATTAGCTGTGATGCTTGATGGTGGTCTTTGCAGCCATGACTTTCTTGAGTGCAATCCCAGTGTAGTTCCTGTGACCAGGAGGTTCTCTCTCCTCATCTGCTGCTCTGATCGGTCTCTGATCTTTTATAAACAAGAGGCATGTGAACTTGCATGGAAGCCCCACCCCACAGACTAGCGGTATGCAACATCTTCCTGCCCTTTACCCACTATAATGGATAGCTCACTCAAGGGACCCTGGCGCCTTTCAGCATGGTGGCAACGTTACAGACACACATGGTCACTGGAGACAACTCTTCTGGCCCCTTACGCAGCTGTAGTGTAGGAAAAGCACTATACATTTACCCAACAAGGTAGCACTTACTGATTAGCCAGCAGAAAGTACTCCAGTCCAGTTGAGCAGAGGTATTGCATAAAATGGTGGCATCTTCTTGGATAAATATTCAGGGCAGAATTCATTCTGGCACAATGCTCCTGGCCCGAGTTGAAGCTTAAATTCGGTAACGCATTAATTAGCCCAAAAAATGTGTGAGCTCGTCGAGGCTGGGCAGGTTTGCTTTCTCCCAATATCTACCATCAAAAATTAGCTGTGATGCTTAAAGGAGGTCTTTCCATCCTTGACTTTTTTGAGCGCAATCCCTGTGTAGTTCCTGTGACCAGGAGGTTCTCTCTCCTCATCTGCAGCTCGGATCGGTCTCTGACCTTTTATAAACAAGAGGCTTGTGAACTCGCATAGGAAGCCCTGCCCCACACACACAAGCAGCAAAGTTACAGCCGTAGTGTAAGGGGCAGAACAAGCAATTCTGCGAGCTCACAGAATTCCGCGTGATCGCAATGATTTTTTGCCGTTTTGTGGAATTTTGCGTAGTGCAACTGCACAAATTCAGCTCACTTCTAGCGCCAGCATGGTTGCCGGGCGGCCACCTCCCACTATAGTAAGGCACTCAGCAGCTATGATGCACCAGCTGTCAGCCCTCACGGTCCAGCCACAACCCATCGTTCTGGTGCCTGTCTTTGTGGCATTGCCACAGGCCACGGCATCCAAGGACCCGCAGATGCCCCACAAGGCAGATAACTCCCTCATGTGGCACAGGATCCGTCACTGAACCACCTCTCAAAATGCATCTGCTGGTGCCCCCAAAGCATCAGCAAGCCACACAGCAAGCGTCCAAGTGGCAATGAGCCAGAATTAGGGAGGACTTTCACGGGACAGGATGGGAGCTGCAAAAACTATATCCTGGCAGCCGCCAGGCACCGCCCCCCCAACCATATGCATTGGTTTTGTGATTGGAAGTACTAGCAGATTGTCTGTAACCAATGATATGGACAAGTTTTCACTTTTTTAGGAGGGCTATACATGGGACTCAGCCTCTGCCAACAGTGTGCTTCAAAAGAGTTATATAATTTCATATAATTTATTTTTGGCTGCCATTCCCCATTTTTATGCATGTCAGCAGCAAACATGAACCCCACCCTTCTTGAACAAAGTAGGTCACCCATTCCTACCTTGGAAAGAGTGGGTGAAATTATTCAAAACCTACTTGATAGCGAACAGGGTGGAATTTTACCAGCTAAGGAAAAAGCATGCCATTTTACACAACTTAGGAATTTTGGGGATGAAGATGTATGAGAGCTTGATGGTTTCTGAACTAAACGAAGAAGAATATGAGGAAGCTCAATTAAATGTGTCTCAAATTACTTACTGCAAATTGGAAGAACATTTTGGTCACAAAATAATCTAAGTTGTGGAAAGACACAAATTATTTTCCAGGGTACAAGGGAAGACTGAAAAAATGACAAGCTGTGCTGCATGTTTAAGGGGCATGTTCAACACTTGCGAACAGCCGAGGTTATCCTGCACGCACAGGTGTGTGTAGAAAGTGTAACAGAAGGAAACACTATGCTAGAGTTTGCAGAAATTCTACAATTGAGCAAAAGCAAGTCCATGTGGTGGAAAGTGTGAATGACAGTGTGAATACATTTGTATTTCAAGTAAAGGTGTAGGAAGAGGAAAGTGAGAGTAATTAACCCACTTGTGATATACATCTAGATCAAGGGTCTTCTAACTGGGGGGAGGAGCCAAGTAGGAGGGCCTTAACTGATGACCAGGCTGAGCACCAGGCTCTGGTCAAAACACGCTTCATGCTGATAGCAGTGCTTTGTTGTAAGCTGAAAACAAATGATCAGCAGTCAGCAACTCTGTAATGGGACATTTTTAAAAGGTTAAAAATAACTCTAATGTTTAACTAAGTCTAGACATACTTAAACATTGCAAATTCAATAGAATAATTGTGAATAACTGAGGGGTGCTCAATGTTTTTTTTTTAATACGGGGGGTGGCATTAAAAAGTTTGAAGACCACTGCTCTAGATGGAGACGAAGTAACAGCGTTTAATGACTCTTGCTCACGGATTACTTTCATGGACCATAAAATATTCCAGGAAAGATTCAAGTATAAAGTCTACATTCACCAACACTAAGAAGGATTGGGAAGCTTGTAATAAGGTGGACTCTCAGCCTCCCAGACTATAATGCTAAAACGACACAGTGGAGGGTAGACCATCGCTCTTAAATCACGTCTTTTCACAAGGATGCTTGAGGCAATTTTAACTCACTCGCATTCCCTCAATTTGAACCTTTAAGGGCTCAGTTTGGGGAACAGCCATGACAACGTGGGGATTACCCCGCACTGTCATTACAACGCGGGGATTACAACGAAAGTCGTTACAACGACTTTCGCTGGACGGCGCTGTTGGATAGGGAATAGTTTATCCAACACCTTCCCTACTGTCAACGTGGGCTGGAGTTGGAATAGAAAATTCAACTTTTCCACTATCCAGCGCCCTCCAGCAAAAGTCGTTGTATCCCCCACGTTGTCATGGCATGCGGGGTAAAAGCCTGCGTTGTAATGCCATACAACCGCTCAGTTTACAAACACTCACACTAGGTGATATCGCCATGTTCTAAATGCATCTCTCTAAGCTAAGCTGCATTCCAGAATTGTCAGTTGGTGTCTGGTCAGCTGGTGAGGTGTACGCTTTGTCTATGCTCTACCATTAAACCTTCCACTTACCTTAAAGAGACTCCAGCGTTTTTACTGCAGATACTTACTTCAGTGAGCTTATAGTAAAAACTATATGCAGAGACAAATTCCTAATAGTCAATTCATTGGTATAAATAATATATGACATGCAATTGTTTATAAATAAAGTACAACTAGCAGCAATTAAGAAGGAATCTTTTTTCAGAAATGGCATGGATGCATAGTGGAGGTTTATATTTGTGAGTCCATTTTCTTAAGAGAGAATGAGCTTCACATATCATTGAACAGGCCAAGATGGACAATAGTGTAGAGTACGCCCTCTATCATATTGTTACAACACACCATGTCTCTAAGCCATTGAAGGACTGTTGGACCTCCACCATGACTTAGTCACTCTCCTTTTGGACAGAAACAGAGAGAAAAAGCTCTGTGAACTTACTAAGTTTATTCTGTGTCTAGACATATCCAAGCAATTCTAGACTGAGGTCTGTCATGTCTGTAATCATCTTTATTCAAAGGTTCCTGCTCTATTGGCAACATCAGACCAGGTGACTAAAATCCACCTCTGGCAGCCGTATCCTTGACATTTCTTCTTTGCTTCATATCCAAATCTATGCAACCCCATGGGAATCCAAGATATGCGTTGTATACATGTATAGTGTAGTAATTAATGGCTGATACTCATGGAGATCTCCCTGGTTTGATCACATATTTATATATTCCCTGGTCACCAATGAGAGAACTCCCAACTTTCTCAGGTCAGGGTCCGTGGGGTGAAGGCCTGCACTGTGCTTAGTGTGAAAGGGGCATGCAGTGGGTGTTGTGGTGGGCGTTCCACCGCAACAGCATGTTTTCTGGAATCGAGTACTTCTGCATATATTCCTGAGACCATTCAGCTCTGGTTTGGTCCTTATGGTATCAGTCAACATTTCATTAGTTTGTGCTATTCTGGAAATGAAGGCTACCGAGCAGATAATGAGCTGCACAGCCAGCCTGCAGTAGAGAAATACATCAAGTGCTTACATTTTCTTCCCCCCTCAAGTCCAGCCAGTACAGTGAAGTGACTATATAAAGATAGATCTCTCAGCTTTCTGTTAAATGCAGCAGAAGGATTGACCAGCTGTGGAATGTCAGAGTCATACAAAGAGGCATTTTGCGGGCTCAGTATGTGCACAAAAACACGTGTAGCTGGCCGAGTAGTATGCAGAGGTGACATATCATGACAGGACAGTGTCTCTGCTCGAGTGTGCAACACATCTGTGGGGCTACCTCCCTATCAACACACGACATGTTGGACAGAGGATTAAAGCAGTAGACCGTAAAGCGGATATGTGCAATATATATTACAACTCCAAATCTGGAACACCCTTCCCTCCTTTATTGCATGGGAGAGTAAGCATATCCCAGCTGATTGTGAGCCGATGCTCAGCCCAGATCTGCCATGTCAACTGGATTTTTATGTACACAAATATTGTCATCAGTAAAAGTATTTATACATTTAAAAACAGATATAAAATTTGAGGAAGCAAAACCATCTTGATTAAGACTATTCTGCTAGCCATAGATTTCTTTGATCCACTGCAACATCCAGCACATTGGCCAGGGTTATCCCTGATCATCACACTAGTCTCCTGTGGATTACAGAAGTTCAAGTTTATTTGTATTTGCTCAGCTAAAAAAAGCCATTACAAAATTGCTAAACCATTTTAAAAGAGATTAGATTTGATTGTAAAAATACAGATCATATCTCAAAAAATGAGTCAGAAAGTAATAAAAAACTGCTATTATAGATTCGATGCTCATTTTAAAACGTTTTTACATATAGAAAACTAGAACTAAGGAGCATTATAAAATCCACAGAAAAATAATGTCATTAACGTTTAAATGAATAAATAATGACACATAATTGATAAAGAAGATTCTATATCATAAGTAAACTTATTTGATTGTCCGTGAATCCATAATTCATATGTAAATTTAGTAAATATTAACATGGATACTGTAAAACTGCGGTGCAAGTGATTAGGAAATACGCATCAAAACATTCCACAAGTGTCTGGCAGACTAGCAGCTCTTAGTTGCTTTCCAGTATTTTGTAAGAATTTAACAAAATCACAAATGGCCTTTGGGTGAGCTTTATTAAGCAGGAAATCTAGTGCCTCTTGAATTGTGCCAGAACCTTGTGAAATCCGTAGCTGGTGAAAAAATTCCTGCGTCATTGATTAAAGCCGGACAAATACAGAGTAGATGAGATAGGTTCTCTTGAGCTTGAGCACACAGCAAGCACAAAGTTGATATTCGACCTGTCGACCACTGGGTTAAAAGGTCAAGTTATGTAAAATTTCCCATCCTGATGAGACAGAACTTAATTTTACAGTGCAGAGCAAAAGTATCTATTAAGTATTTTGAATCCTTCTTTTATTGTAGCTTCTACGTATCAAATACGTGTTTCCTATCCATAAGGATCCGACGATCCTGTACAAATGATGCGTTTGTGTTAATCGGTTTAGCTCTTTTTTAAAATTCTAATGTGGAAGGTTCAAATTCATATTCTAGAAGTTCATTGCTCCAAATCATCATCAGAATCTTTATTTCGGTACATTTAGTACCATAAAAGATACGTAAAAATACATATACAATTACATTTAAAACACAGTTCATTTTAGCATGGTTCACATGATAAGGAGTGGCAACAAAGTAAAGAGCAGTTCAATAGGTTCCCGGATAACAGTTTTAAGGGTGGATATAATTACATTTAAAACATCAATAAATAATTAAAAGTATCAAAAGTCATGTATATGAGTAAAATATTGTAAATTTCAAGGATGAGTACACAGCTAACCAACATTAACAGCAATGGGCAGATATAATTACATTTAGAATATCAATAAATGATAAAAGTATAAGAAATATGTGTGTAAAATAAATGTATATAAAATTCATGAATAAATACGCAACTGACCAACACTATCAGTCAAATGAATACTGCAGATGTCTTCCAGTTGATAAATGAAACCCGATATCCTCCCAAATTGATGATAATAAAAAATTATGAGGGCTAAATTGAGATGCTGGTTGTGTACGCCCAGTAGGATGTTATCAGCCTTTAGAGACAGGAAGGCCTATGCTCTTGGAAGGCAATATCTCTGAGGGAGGGATGTTCCAGCAGGATGCAAGCCAGTTGCTCAAATGACACTGTAAAATGTAGTGGCGAGAGCAGACAGCCTTGGCATGCTCCCTTGGATACAGCCTTCGGGTCAGAGAATGATCCACTCATTTGCCAAGAAAACAGCCCTTGCAGAGAGCAACGGTTCAAGCAGATGTATCCTAGAAATAATTGTGTGCAGATTATTCTGGATTAACATAATCAGGATAAAACCAGCTGTGTCCATAAGGATTATGAGCAGGTTGTACGGAGCTTTTTTGTTCCTATCCTCCTGCCTTATGGAGCGAAGAGGTAAAGCACACTGGGGCATATTCACAAGCCCCTATCGCCACCACAATGTCACTTTCAGCGTTAAGCCACTTAACGTGGCTTAACGCTGCCTTGTGAATAGGCTCCCTTTCACACTGTGTTAGCGTGAAAGGGGCGTGATGTGGGTGTTGTGATGTGCATTCCACCGTAACACCCATTGATTTTTATGCTGCCCCCTATTCACAAGGGCAGCGTAAATAGGAGCTAACGCCAAATTTAAGACCAGGAAAACCGTGGTCTTAAATAGGCGATACGAGGAGAAATACTTTATTTCTCCTCGATTTTGCATTTTCCATGTGTGCTGCCTTGTGCAGCACACATAGAAAATACAAAATGCCATGGTTTGTTTATGTACTGGAAGGTGTCCCTTCCCGTACATAAAAAACCTTTTTTTTAAAATGCCGTTTTGTAACTTACATGTGTGCTGCATGAAGCAGCACACATGTAAGTTACAAACTGACATTTTAGGTTTGTTTATGTACACGAAGGTTCCTGTACATAAACAAACCTCCCTGCTTGCAGACACCCTTGCACTCTGGAGCAAGGGTGCCTGCATTGGCGCTAAGTTGTGAAACTTGGCGCTATCGGAGGGGGAAAAGCAAGGCTGCACCATGTCCTTGTGAACATGGTGCAGCCTTGCTTTTCCGAAGTGGCGGAGAGAGGCGTTAAACCAAGAAGGCTAACACCTCTCTCCTCCTCTTCCATGTGAATATCCCCCATAGTCTGTTATGTCTTCGTTAAAGCAATTGGTTGTTTGGCCAACAAGTTTGCTTAATCCTTAAAAAAACCTGCTGTCAGCTTGTCTGTCCTGGAGGCACTCCATCCACGGTCTTTCCCTCTTGTCATTCCTTTAGTTGCATTTTTAACCTTGGCAACTGTGAAAAGACAACAATGGGCTCCCTGGTGTGAAGGGCTGGGTGCTGAGAAGATTTGTTGAGCCCAGACGTATAATCAAGTAGAAATTCCAACTGCTAGAACACAAAAAACGTAACAAGGGAACAGCGAAGTACAACACATAGCGGAATAAATAGATTGCAAAACTTCCATCACTTAAAAATGCCTAAGATTCTTATGATTCAAACAAGAACTGACATCACAGGAAAAGACTCCACACCTTGGGAGCCTGTGTAATATCCTATGAAAAGACCTCCATCTTGAAAAGGTAGTTTATAAGGTTCGTCCACGCCCCTTCCCTGGAATTCATGGTTTTCATTTGAAGAAAAAAACATGTTTGAAATCTTATGCCCAATGCTAAATTCTGCACTCTGACTGCCACCATTTATGACCTGTTCTCTAGGCAACTCAATAGGTGACCGCAAGCTGGAACGCACCACAGTAAGCAGAATAGCACTCATTACAACGTGTACCAATACAACGCGTACCATTACAATGCGTGTATTAGCACGCATTGTCAATTACAACGAGATACAATTACAACGCAAACTTTTACAACGACTCTGCCTTTACCACGCATGCCATTACAATGCAGTAACATGCGTGGTAAAGGTATAGTCGTGGTTAAAGTTTCTAACATAAGTGACCGTCCTCTCATTACATTTACACTTCCCAGCATGACCGCCTACACTACACATACACCACTACACTACCCTAAACCCTTAAACACTACCCCCAGCACGGCCCCCTACACTACACCACTACACCACTACACTACCCTAAACCCTAAGGGCCCGATTCACAGAACTAACTTAAGACAAAATCCTAAACTTACTACTTTTGGTATTCACAGAAGTTAGGATTTTGTCTTAGGTTTGTCTTAAGACAGACTAAAGACAGACTTAAGAAAGACTTAAGTTAGTATTTTGTCTTAAGTCTGTCTTAAGACAAACTTAAAACAAAATCCTAACTTCTGTGAATACCAAAAGTAGTAAGTTGAGGATTTTGTCTTAAGTTAGTTCTGTGAATCGGGCCCTAAAACACTACCCCCAGAACAACCCCCTACACTACACATACACCACTACTCTACCCTAAACCCTAAAACACTACCCCCAGCATGACCCCCGACACTACACAAACCCCCAGACCCCCAAACCCTTAAAAAGTAACCCCCACCCCATGCCCAATCTCCCTTATCTCTCTCTCCTCGTGGTTCCTCTCTCCTCATTGTTTCTGCTTCACGTCGTCTCCGAGGGGCAGTGCAGGTCGTTCTCAGGAAACGGAACAGCCTCTGTTTCCTTACAACGACGTGGATGCTCTACATTTTTTTTAGAATGCATGGTCTTTTACTATACATACCTTTACAACAAAATTCGTTGTAAAGGCATGTGAGGTAAATGACCATGCATTCTAAAAAAAAAAGTAGTAAAAAACTCGCAAAAATGACTGATTACCCAGAAAGCAAGGCAGTGAGGAAGCCCCACTATTCACTGAGCAGCGGATCCAAAAACGTGTTGCTCTACAGTGAATGCATCAATCCTTTCTCTTCTGAATGTTAAGTTTCTAGTAAGCTCTTGTAACTGCTTTTGGGACAGATACTGTAACACCTGCCACAGTCATAAATCCAAGCAATGTTTGACTCCTTAGGATAAAGTGAGATATCAAACCTAGATGACTCGGCTGTGCAGAATTCCAAGTAATATTAAGGCATATGCAGAGAGTAATCACAGTATCAGCTGATAATGTAGTGTCCATTGCCATGTCAGGAACTTGAGGTAAGGGGTTATGAGAGGACAGGGAGTCAAGCAAGTGGATGTATACCAGCTTACTCAGCAGAGAGTAAAGGGAGAATATAGACGAGCCTTGATAGATTGGAGAATGTGGGGGCTGGCCCTATAAGGGTCAGTAGTGCAGGTAGATGGATTTATGAGCAGGTAGAAGACCAATAAAAGAACAGGAGGAACTGGGTCTGTGCTTTCATGTGAGCTTAAGTAGTCAGAAGAATGAAGAAGCTGCCTGACAACTTCATTAGTTGTAGGTTTTGCCACAGCAGTTGGGGGATTCACTGTTTGGTGTTTCTCCACACTTTTATTGTTTTTCCCTTCCCTCTCCCACAGTTTCCTCTCTCTTCTTAAATACTTAACACCTGAAGGATGTGTCAATATCTGATTATTACTGATCCTGTATGGCGTGTTGCGCGTGCCAGCTTCTGGTGCTTCTGAGTCTGGGAGGGTTCCTGAAATTCTGTCAGTGCTTATTTTGAGCAGGTGCTTTCCGGTGCTCAGCACCGGCACCTAATTCTCAGCACCTGTGCTTTTAGCACTAGTTAAGGACACACTCATTTGGAAGGCACTTGATTTTCCACAGAATCACAGGATGTTGAGCCACGCCGAGACTCAAACCCCATTCGCCAGCTCCAAAATCGGCAGCTCTAGCCATTAGGCCAAGTCCTCTATAGAATAATAAGTGCCGGGCTCTAGTCAGGTGGTAGTTTGCACCAGCAAAATTCTCCTGTTAGAGCTGCCTCCTTAGGAGAACCCCAACACTTTTTATTTTACAAATTAACCACTGAACTCTATAGTGTTGTCAGCTGCCCCTTCACCTGAGCATCAGGTAAGTGAACAAATCAGGCTCAGAGAAGTTTACCACAATGCTTAAAGCACATGAACCATTTAAATAATGTCTGCTCATTTATATTTCTAAATAGTGCATATGTGAGAAGCCTGAGTCAAGCCCAATATTAGTGGTGTAAGGCGTTACAGGATAATTAATGAGAATCAAAATAAGTTCTAAACGAGTTTGCCATACCCAATGTTTCTCCCTACACCCATTTTCCCCTGGGGAGTGGATGTCTGAACATACTTTCTTTTGCATGTACTTTCCTTCCACATAGGAGTTGGTTGGGTTATCATCCATAATCTGTTGTCACAATATTATCTCTAGAGACTTCTTCTACGCACATGGGGGACGCTGCCCTTGAACCAAGGAGGGGTCAGTAGGTAGTTGAGAGTTGTAGCATGGATTTTACCTTCACCATGTTGCCTGGACCATGCATGTTTAACAAGATACTTTAGGGCATATTTACAAGCCCCTAACGCCACAGGAGTGTCATTTTTTTAATGCTCTGGTGGTGTTCTGCCATTCTCCATATTTACAAGGTGGCGCTATGCCACATAACGTGACTTAATACCACCTTGTAAAAATGCCCCTTACCGCTGCAGTCTGCTGCAGCAAAGGGGTGGGCAATGGGTGTTGCTGTGGGCATTCCACCGCAACACTCATTGCTTTTTGATGCGGCCCCAGATTAATAAGGCTGGGGCCGCACCAGAAACGAAGGCTAGGTAATACCTGGTCTTAGAATGGTGATACGAGGAGAAACTAATATCTTCTCCACGTTTATAGCTCTGTCCATGAGTACTGCATTCTGCAGCACGCATAGAAAGAGCAACTCACCGTGATATATTGTTTATGTGCAGGAATGTGTGATTTCCTGCACATCAACAATTGCCCCTGCAGCGCAGGCACCCTTGGAACATGGTGCAAGGGTGCCTGTGCTGGCGCTAGTCAGTTGGGAAAAGCAGGGATGTGCTGTATTTTTGTGAATACAGCGCATCTCTGCGTTTTGAAATTGTCAGAGCTTGGCATTGCCAAATTTGCCATAATAGTGGGCTCCTGCATTTTCTTGTATATATACACCTTTATTTCCCAATCAGCCATGAGTCTGAAAGAGAAGAGCTGCATACACTTGTGACACAGTGGAAGGATCAGTGGAGGTAGTGTGGTGCACTTTAAAGAGCGCAATTTTAAATAATAGACTATCCAGTTCCCCATTAAAAATGTAACCACACCTGCAATTCTTGCAGTGCATACACTATGAATATCAACTAAAAGACCTTCCAGCTGATAACCTGCTTTGGGAATACCCTTTTGTTAAACTGAAAATATTCCATGTCAGTGATTTCATCTTTCAATGCTGCATCAGGCAGTGCCTCAAATAGGAATCTCCATGTGTAAGATCATGGGAGTCACAAAGGAAGAGTCAAGACTGATGTTACTAGGAATGATCTGAGAGGGTTGTAGGGAGGACCTGCACTGACATCACCCAGTTATCACTATAGCGAGACACCAGCCAACATTCATTGTGTCATGAACTGAGGAGAAGGGTCAAGCAATCAATCAATCATTTGTAGAGCGCACTACTCACCCGTGAGGGTCTCAAGGCGCTAGGGGGACGGGGTGCTGCTACTGCTCGAATAGCCAGGTATTGAGATGTCTCCTGAATGTCAGCAGGTCCTGGGTCTGCCACAGGTGGGCGGGGAGGGTGTCTTAGCGGCGAGGTGGGAGAATGATCTGCCGCCGGCTGTCATTCTGTGGATGCGTGGAACGGTGGCAAGGGCGAGGTCCGCGGAGCAGAGCTGGCGGTTCGGATGTAGAAGGTGAGTTGTTTGTTGAGGTACGCTGGTCCGGTGTTGATGTAAAGGCCCACTCCTCTGGGTGTTTAGTATATCAGACATTCATCATCTGAAGCTGGTAAGTCAGTTATTTCACTCTCCTAACACCTGCCAACATGTGTCTACTCAAAGACCTATCCAACTTCGTGTCAAGAATAATAAAGTCCCCGTCATAAGTATAATCAAGCACCCAAATTTAGGATTCTCTCTAAGAAGGATGTCTCACCAATATTGGAACTATATATTTCGAGTATTGACCATCACAAATTGCCTTCAATATTAGATTATGAAGCTCAGTATCAGTTAGGGTGTGCATGTGTCCCTATCTCCACCCCCTAGAGAACACATTGTAGGTGGCAAAAGTAACAACATGGTCACACCTATCAGCAAAGCTCGATTGCATTGGTAGGGCAAGGTTCCTGCATCATCATTACATCAGTCTTTTGGCAAGAAATAAGTACTACGCCATTCTGAGCTTCACACAGATTATTAAGGCCCCCTACATTCCATGTTACAACCCGTAACAACATGTTGCATGGGGTGTTATTCCAGCAGGGACTGCCATCTGCATGATGTCTGTGATAGGATGTGGACTGACCCACCAGTATATGAATTATAGGTATCATAAAATAAAAGAACGTTACCAAAATTTTAAATGTTCACCATGCCCTGCAGACTAACTTAAACTGCTGAAATTCAGGGCATAACATATCCATCCCTTTAATAAACAAGGCATTAAAAGAAAATAAGTAAACAACTGGAGGCAGATTTACAAGCCCCTTGCACTGCCAGTGCGTCACTTTTTATCACGCACTGGCAGCGCATTGTTCTGCCCAATATTTACAAGGACAGGAAAAACCACCCTGCATGGCTTTTCCTGTTCTTGTAAACACGGCCCCTTTACACACAGAACTTTGCGTGATAGGGACGTTCCATGGGTGTTGCTGTAGGTGTTCCCACGCAACACCCATGGAACCAGAAAAAATTCCAGATTTATGAGGAATCGTGAATCTGGAAATGCGTCTTACTGCTGTGCCTCCCCAGGGGAGGTTTAGGGAGGCTCAACGAGAAGAAATGTACTAATTTCTCCTAGTTGTTTACCTCTTTCTATGAGTGCTGCATTCTGCAGCACACATACAACGAGGAAATTACCTCTAATGTTTGTTTATGTACAGGAAAGTTTCCCTTCCTGTACATAAACAATCCTTTACTTCTATGACATTTTACAAATTCTATGTGTGCTAATGCAGCACACATTGAAGTTGTAAAACGATGTGGCGCAGGCTTTCTTGCACCATAGTGCAAGGGTGTCTGCGTTGGCACTTGGCAGCAGTTTGCGCACCAGCGCAGGAGGAAGCACAGAGATGCGACATATTGTTGTAAATATGTTGCATCCCTGTGCTTCCAAACTAACGCAGTGCGGCGCAGCAAAATGACTTGCTGCACAGCGCTGCATTAATTTATTGTAAATCTGCACCACAGTGTTTACTTTCCATACCCACCATACCAAATAATGACCCATGCCATTTAATATGGCCAGACCTCGCTCACTCAACTCCTCCCGCCCTAGTAGCAATTTTAAATATGCATGCTGTCAAATCAACAGTGCATCAAAGTGCACAGCCACCTCGTGCCAGCCCCCCCTCGCTGTCTCATTGAAGGCCTCCCTGCAGCCGGTGATCGTGCTGATTGTGCCCCTGCTGACTGTACTGGGCTGCTGAAGCTGCAGGCCCTTCACCGCTGTCTGTCCCCTGCCAGCCCGCGTTGTTTCCTGCCATTGTCTGCGAGTGTGTGCCAGTTTAGCCTTTCTTTTCCTGTTTATTTAGTTTAGTGTGTGCCAGTTAAGACTTTCTTTTGCTTTCTATTTAGCGGAGTGTGGGCCAGTTTAGCTTTTGTCTTTCTGTATAACTAGCAAAGTGCGGGCCAGTTTTTTAGCCTTCTTTCCCTGTTGACTGTATTGTGCTCCTTGCCGCACCTGTTCCCGCCTTTTTTTCAACGCCCTAGCATAATGCCGGCCAGCGCCCTTCCTGCCTCAAGGACCTACTTAATGCAGGCTGCGGCGCCAAAGGCAAGCCTGTCTGGGCCCTTCCGTGCCAGGACCGCACCCAGCACCAGAAACCCAGGTCCCTAGACAACCCACTGGTTCTCCACCGCTGAGGTCATGGCCGTGGCTCCCAGATGCCTCAACAACAGCTGCTGCGACTCATCTCCTCAATCAACAGAAGGACCTTTTTCCTGCTGCAGCTTCTGCTTGACATGCACTATCAGACCTACTGTTCGCACTAGAGCACGCACCCCAAACCACTCCTCACCCCCCCATCGCCACCGCAACGCCCGACTGCTACAAGATGATACACCATGACCATGGCAACAAACACAGAGGAGGCTTTGCCATAGTCCACAAAGAATCCCTCCAATGCACCCCCACTGAAGACGATTTCATGCCAATCATGGAGCACATCAATTTCCAACTTCGGACCCACAACAAGACAACCATCAGAGGTACCCTCGTCTACAGACCCCCGGGGACCTGCCCAGGCTTCTGCAACGCCATTTCTGAATGTATTGCCCCCCCAGCCATCTAATCAAAGCACTGCATCTTCCTCAGCATCCTCAACTTCCACCTCAGTGACCGCCTGAACACCAACTCCACCACTGCCTGGAAAGCATGTGCAAAATCAGCTGCACCCAGCTGGTCACTTGTCCCACCCACAGTGCAGGACACATGCTAGACCCCATCTTCACAGCGAGTGACAGAGTCAAGCTCAGCCACCTCTCCGAACTCACGTGGACTGACCACAGCCCTGTACACTTCACCATTGCAAGCCCCCCAAGCACCACCACCAAACACCTGAGCCACTTCCACCGCAGCTGGAACAAAGTCACAGAGACCCAGTGAATGTCCGTCCTCAGCACCACCCGGCATGAAACCACTAGCAACCTGAAACAAGCAATCCATGAAACAAGCAGTCCATGAAGATAGCCAACACCAGCAAATTGACTAAAAACACCAGCTGGTACACACCAGAACTTTGGACCATCTCACGTGAATGCAAGCTGCTAGAAATACTATGGTGCTCCAAGAAGGACATCACAGACCTTGTCACCTTCAAAGCAGCCCTCAGGAAATACCCCAAACACCTCGAAGAAGCCAAGATAGACACCCTGACAGACAGCATAGAGGCCAGTGCCAACCACACCAAACAACTCTTCAGCATTGTCAGAGAGTTCTCCTGCCCGGCAGCCACTGAGAACACATTATGCCCTTTCCAAGAACTCTGTGACATGCTAGTCAACTACTTCCACAACAAGATATTCACCATCTATGGCAATTTAGACCCACAACCTACCAACATCCTCCGAATGCAAACCGACGACACCCACAACCACATGCTCACCACTTGGATGCCTCTCACAACGCAACAGACCACCTTTACCATGACCTACATCCACTCTGGAGCACCATCGGACCCCTGTCTCCGGCACATCTTCAACATCGGACACAAAGAAATCAGAAGCCCACTCACGGCCATCATCAACAAATCCATCACCACAGCCGCTTTTCCTGAAGCATGGAAACATGCAGATGTCAGGCCCCTCCTGAAGAAATCCTACGCCAACCCCAGTGAACTCAAAAACTACCGACCCATCTCACTGCTAACATTCCCTGGCAAGGTCCTTGAGAAAGCTATCAACCACCAGCTCACCACACACCTAGAAAGAAACAACCTAAGCAATGCCTCACTATCTAGTTTCTGCGATAACTACAGCACAGAAGCTGCCATGATCTCCGCAACCGACGACATCAGATACCTCCTCGACCGAGATGAAAATGCAGCCCTGATCCCCCACGAACTCTCAGTGGCGTTTGACACCGTATCCCACCACACTTTCATCAATAGACTCCACCACTCCATCATCCAGGGAGACGCCCTCAAATGGATTGCATGCTTCCTAACGGAATGGAGCCAGAGAATCCAACTACCGCCCTTCACCTCCGATCCTATGTGCATCATCTGGGGTGCCCCCCAAGGATCCTCTCTCAGCCACACCCTTTTCAACACCTACGTGACTCCACTGACCGACATCACCTGAGCTCATGGACTGAACATCATTTCCTATACGGATGACACACAACTCAATCTCTCACTAACTGAACAGCCCACCACCACCAGAACAAACTTCCAAAATGCCATGATGAACGTCGCCAACTGGATGAGGACCAATTGTCTGAAGCTCAACAAAGACAAGACAGAAGTGCTGGATTTCGGAAAGAACACCTCACCATGGGTCAACAGCTGGTGCCCTCTGGAGCTCGGACCCACACCCATCCCCATGTACCACGCCTGCAACCGCGGTATCATGCTAGTCATCAAACTCACTATGAAACGACAAGTTAATGCAACACCAGGAAGACAGTCACTCAAGCCCTCAATCCAGCAGGTTGGACTACAGGAATGCACTCTACACCGGAATCGCCACCCAACAACTCAAGAGACTCCATTCCATACAGAACTCAGCAGCCAGACTCATCCTCAGCCTTCCCAAATGGACCCATATCACACCCCACCTCAAGAACCTCCACTGGATCCCTGTATAGAAGAGATCCCACTTCAAGATGCTGGCCCTCGCCTACAAAGCTCTTCACGACTAGGTTCCAGCCTACATCAACCACCGGCTGAACCTCTTCCAGCCTGCCAGACAACTGCGCTTTGCTTCCCTCACTCACGTCCCCTGTATCCACCGGAGCCACCGCGGAGATTGTTCATTCTCCTACCTTGGCGCCACGTCCTGGAACGACCTCCACCTATGAACAGCACCACCACTGGCAGACTTCAGGAAGGGACTCCAGACCCTGCTTTTAGACTAGAGACCTACAAGACCTCAGCACCTGGATACCCCCAGGGGTGATGAGCTGCGCTCTATAAATACTGATTGTTTGATTCATTGTTTGACATCCAACTTATGTTGAGATTCACCTATACTCCGGCAGTGAGGACTGACAAGTAGTGACCCAGAGTCAGAACAATAGCTCTAAAGTGTCTTCCAAAGGATATAGTGAAGAGGAATGGTAATGCTATGCATTTAGGCTAGAAGAGAAAGTTGGAAAATGTGTCGTAGTTGAATAGAAGTGCCATTATCATGAAATCTGCAGTTAAACATCAACAGGCCCATTGCCCTGAATGTCTGCCACGTATACATTACCACACATTAAAAGTTAGAGCCTTAGCAAACCAAGCAAAAGAAGGCGATTGCAAATCAAAGTTACCAAACTGTGAGGGCCCTCAGATGAAGCAGCACAGAACTTTTTAGAGGTGTATACATTCAAAATGTCTGCCTTAGGTAAAGCCCCCATAGCACTGTGGGAGGTGTCATTTTTGCATCTTTCATTTCCCTTTTCATCATCTTTCAAAGGAGTAATCAGCTTTCATTTAAACAGTTAGTACAGTTCAATCTTCACTCACTTAATCTCCTGGCATCATGAAGTTTAAGTCTCATCGAAATTCTTCACAAGAACTTAACTGAAGCTTGTTCTTTGATGCCCACATTGAATGCTACAGAGCTGTTCAAAATACAAACTACCCAAGTACCTGGTCCAGTTAGGAGGCAATCCTTGATTACAAGTTTAAAGCTATGAATACAGATTTGTCCGGAATCAGTGATTCAGGAGACTTCTAACATGCTCACCTAGAGAAAGCAGCAGACAAACAGATGCATCTGAGACGAAAGAGGGTAGAAACAAGGCATGAACCGATATATAACTCCAAGAGAACAACTTGAAGGATACTGGCTATAAAACATTGTGGACTTTGGAGAACAGGCCAATGTTGCATAGGAAACGGTTTCGCGTATTTTAATAAGTAATAATTGGACATCAAGTAGGGCCAGATGTACGACATATTTTACCAGTGGCAAATAGCCCATCTATCCGTTTGCGACCGATAAAATGCATTCTTCTATGTCAAAACCCTATTTTGAGAGTCCGTAACCTATTAACGACTAGCAAAATAGGGCTTGCGAGTCGCTATTAGGAAGGGGCATGCCAATGGCGTCCTTTCCTAATAGCGAGTCCCAAGGGGGATGCACGATTGTTTTGCAATAGAAATGCAGTCGCAAAACAATCGCAGCTCACCACCCACTTCAAGTAGGTGGTAAGCCAGTCACAAACAGAAAGGGGTCTCCAGGGACCTTTCCCTTTGTGAATGGTAGCAAAAAAATGTTTAATAGCAGGCCCCGTGGATCACTGCCTACCCTTAAAAAATGAAACAGAAAGGTTTCATTTGCCTTTAAGGACAACAGGCTGTATTTAAAATTTTTAAAAAGTTGCTTTATTCAAAAGCAAACACAGACATGGTCTGCTGTCCCAAGCTGCCCACCATCCCTGTGTAAACTGCCCATTCCCAATGGGTCTCAAATTGCGACCTGCCTCATGAATATTGATGAATCAGGTCAATTACAACCCCATTTGGAATCGCTAATGTGTCTGGACACATGAGTGCATTTCATTTTGCGATTCTCTAACTACGAGTCCCCAAAAAAATCACAATTAGAGACTCGCAAAATGAAATGTTTGTACATTTGACCCGTGATCTTTATGGTCATAGGAAGTGGTGCAGGATTCAACCATATGTGGGGACGGCCTCATTCCATCTACACATCGGAAAGTCCCTTTCTGATGTGTAGACACTCATTCTGGAGCAACAGGTTCAACATTGAAAATAAACGTCAAGCTTCTCCGGCCCTTGGGCCAGATTATAACATCTCCCCTTCCTAACTTCATCACTTCTACACTGTCCGCCATCTAACTTCCATCTACTGTGTACAGCACTCCATTGCTTACCAGGAAAGGTTGTGCAATATGTAACAGAATGATACAAAGATGCATACATAAATAAACAAAGCATTCTTAAGTATAAGGGCAAAATATGTCAGTAGCATTAGTGGCAAATACTAAGAGAACTAGGGCTTGCAATGATTTAATAGATAGAAAAAGGAAAAAATAAGGCCAAAATAGGAATTTGCACCAAAAGCAAAAATAGTGGTTATTCCTCCACCTAAAAAGGGAGTTTCTGGATCAAAAGTACTATGGGTGGCTTGAAACAGAAAACATAACTTATCACACGCCTCCAGCAGGATTGTTGGTATAAATGAACTTTTTCTGGTCAGGTTCAGGAGACAAAATGTGAGTACTGAGAAAGACTCCGGGAATGGGTTAGACGATTTCTTCTCTTTCATGCTATAATGTTTCCTTCCCCCTCGGGCTGAGTAATGCTGTGCAGCTGGTATTTTACCGGCTGCATGCCATCTGTTCATTTCACACCGCAGACTAAAGTTAAATCCATTCGCGCTATTTTTCGATGACTTAGCATTTAATGTTCTTTCTTTTTGAGGTATTAACTTAAATTCTGCTTTATGCTTGTGCAAATTGCCCGGTAGGTGTCATTTGGACCTTGGCCTGGCAGGGCAAACATCTGAACGTGGTGCTATTTAGGTCTTCTTGGACACTCAAATGTTATTTGCCCCATCAGCACTTCTATTCTTGCATAGCCACAAACTTCAGGGCAGCTTTATCAACACTTTACACCTATACAAATTCACCAAAAGTGTTGACAACCTTATTATTCACTGGAAAGTAGCCCTAAAAGTAATGCAAATAACATATTTTGGTACTTCGCTTTGCTTTGAATCGGTGGGGGTGGGGGGAGGGCGTTTCAGTAGTACATAGGCGTTCCCACCCACCACTCATAGTTTTTGATGCAAAACCCTAGCTACAAATGGTTGAAACAGCTTTGCACAAATAACACCTCCTTGAGGCAGGCTCTAACATGGATAAGGAGAAATATTTGTATTTCTTCAAACTTTTCTCATATTGCTTGTGTAGTGCACTGTACAGCTTACTCACACAATGAGGGAAACATTTTAAAGTATATCTAAGCATGCCATGCTAGACTCACACAGACACCTTTGCACTATGGTAAAAAGGTGTGTGTGTGGTGTTAGGCAGCCTGAAAGAGCTTCGCCTAGGCAAAGAGATCAGCAGTGTCATAACTTACTAGATATGAAATTAAATGAAATGAATGACATGAAATGAAAAAGACATTTTTAAAGCGCATGGCTACCCGAAGGCCTCCCAGCGCTAGGAAGAGAGGAAACAGATATAGACTGATTATCTGGCTGGGAATAGGTGGGTCTTCAGCTTTTTCCAAAAGGCGAGATGATCTTCTTCCAGACGAATATATTCTGGAAGTTCATGCCATTTTTTGGAGGCAACATTACAAAAATGTCGGCCTCCACTCCAGGCCTTCTTGATTTTTGGTACCATAGCCATGCGTTTACTCCCGGAGCGAAGAGCTCTTTTAGGACAATATGGGGAGACCATCAGCTGAAGTGTTGGCGGCCCCTTGGAAGTCAGGATTTTGTGCGTAATGCAGAGGGATTTAAACAGAACTCTCTCAGCAATTGGTAACCAATGAAGATAATTTAACGCACCTCTTGCTGATTCTCTCCGATGAATATGAAGAAGCATACGTGCGGCACAATTCTGTACTTTCTGAAGAATATTTATCGTGGACTGAGGTACTCCAAGATAAAGCGCGTTTGCGTAGTCCAGGCGTGATATTAACAGGGCCTGGAGGAGCAGCTCCTTTGCATGGAATGGTAGAAGGGGGAACATTTTCCTGACCATTCTTAGCACTCCAAAGCAGCACCCTGCAACTTTCCTTGCCTGAATCTTCATGTTGAGTTTGTCATCAAGCCAAACCCCTAGACTCTTTATATGGTCTTTGGGCGCGGGCAAACTCCCCATACAGTTGGGCCATCTAATCATAGTGCTAGATTGTAGAGTTTTGCCTAGTATCATGAGGTCTGTTTTTTCTCCGTTCAATTGTAAGAACGAACATTTCATCCAGGCTGAAATTTCCTCAAGGCATCTAGAAAGATTATTTACGCCTTCTCCTAATTGATTAAGGGATACAATTAGTTGGGTATCATCGGCGTAAGTTACTATTTGTATGCCAAATGATTCCACAATTGTTGCCAAAGGGTACATATAAACATTAAAAAAGAGTAGGGCTTAATGAAGAGCCCTGTGGCACTCCGCAGTTCAATGGCCTGACCTTTGAAGTCGTAGCCTCTTCGAACACCTGGAATGATGGATTTTCCAGGAAGGATGTTAGCCACCTCAGTGCGGTTCCCGTCACCCCCAAATCTTGACACCTGGAGATAAGAAGTTGATGGTTGACGGTATCAAAAGCCGCACTGAGGGCTCGGAGGATTATTGCTACTACTCCTCCTGCATCCTATATTTTCTCGCTTCCTCAATTACTACCATCATGGCGGTTTCAGTGCCTTGATGAGATCTGAAACCCGTCTGTGTTGGAGCAGGCAGCCATTGTCCTCAAGGAAAGTGGACAAAGTGGAGTTTACATATTTCTCAGCCATTTTTGATATTCCTGGTAATAATGAGATAGGGCTATAGTTTGCCCATACCTCAGGATCAGATCCTGCCTTTTTTAACAGGGCTTTTACCATGGCTTTTTTCCTCTGAGCAGGTACTTTCCCAACTTCCAGCGACAGGTTAATAAGTGCGACAATAGTAGGGGCTACTGTTGAAGCTACTTTATTCAGAATGGTGGGGGGAGCCTGATTAGAGCTTGGCCAGTGGGGATATGGCGCCCTCCAGCGTCAGAAGCGGGAAGGATTCAAGACTAGGTTTGTTTCCTTCCGGTTGTTGTTCATTATCCAGATTATCAGATTTTGAGAATGCTGAGTAGATCCGCTCAATTTTGGCATGGAAAAACTCAGCGAGGGCATTACATCTTCCCAGTGAGTCACTAGGGTTAACTATATTGGGTGGGGGAGTGGTAAGAGATTTAAATATGGCGCTGCCCTGCTCTGTCCCAATAGAGCTACGCAGTGCATCAAATTTGTCTGCACAACATTGCGTTATAGGACCAGATGTATGAATATGTCATCATAAAATGCCGGCCGCAACCTGCAGCCAGAAATATTTTTGCGACCAATAAAGATTTTTAAGAACCGACCTATGCACTAATCTGGATGGTGGTGGGTTGGAATTCAGATGACTGAGGTAGGTTGCAAATTACTTCTCTAATTTGAGCCTTTTCTGTTTACAAGTTGGCAGTGTCCTCTGGACTAATCTCTGCTCTGCAACAAACATGTCTTTTATGTTAACAAAGCGGAAAGGATACTAACAGTACCTCAATCCCTTTTACGAATTCATTACCACCTCAATTGAGGTGTCAACAAAATATCAATGTTTTGCAATTGGATTTTGGTTGCGAAATGTTGCTGAATAACATACCGATTCGGTATTTGGAAGGGAAGCCTAGGCCTACAACACTCCCCTGCGACTTACCATATTGGTATATTTAGCATTCCATTTTAGGAGTTGGAAAAACTTACCTGACTCTCAAAATGAGATTAGTACATAAGAAAAAAGCTGTTTAATGGTAGCAAAGCTGAATTGGAGTGGTTGCGACCAAGGCCGGCCCTAGGCATGTGCAAAGTGTGCACCTGCACAGGGCCGCCAAACCCCAGGGGCCGCCACGACGAGGATCGAATCGGAAGGATCGTTCGTGTCACTGGCGGCCCCGTGGCAGGATTTGGCGGTCTCCGGCTCCGACCCCGGCTAGCAATGGCACTTGGAGACATAGATTTCTTGAGTCACAACCCATCTTTTGCTAACTTAAATCACTGCATCCTAGGTAGTCTAGTGGGAGCCGGAAAAAAAGCCAAAATAAATGGTTGCCCTTCTTCTGACTCCGAGTCCGACATGAAAAAAATAACTTCAGAGAGAAGATGGTACTAGTGCGGGGTGTGACGCAGGCAGCTGAAGCAGATGCTTGGTGCTGGCTTCCCTGCTCGAGTGAGAGCATGCTGTGCTGGGGATAACGCTGAGTGAAAATAACAGTGACAGCGGAGCCGGCGACTCACTTCTTTTCAAATAATGGCAGCGTTGTTGTTTTCAGTTTCACTTGCTTGCCCAGCCAGCCAGCAGTTTGGGTCCCAGGGCCGTCAATCTTAGCCCTACTACGGTCCGGACCCCCTCTTCCGGGGCCCCCACCTACGCTCCCTGCACAGGGCCACCATGAGCCTAGAGCCGGCCCTGTTGCGACTGTTAAAAAGTTTCTATATGTGGTGTTAAATCACTGCTGCTAAAGAGTTTTCTTTCTACTGCTTGTTTTTGCATCCCTTTTGAACATCCTTTCTTTGTAGTTAGAGATAGCTACAGACTTGTACGTGTCATGCAAAGTCTCACAACACTCACATTTAGAGATATGAGAAAAATAAAGACGTAATTATTTGACCAGTTCAAGTTAAGATACATATGTAACGTTTTCCTCAAATATATGTAAAATAAAAGAAGAATGTTCCCACGTTATTCCATCTTTATCTTCAGTTGGGTTTCACCAGCTTTTTAACTGTGGAAGGGTTTAGGTATTGTTGTGAAATATTTCAGTGTATCATTTTAAATGTAGTGTGGTGTGCACAACCACATGAGTCTAAGGAAGGCATTTTGAACATCATATTCCTTGTCATGTGAGGCTACACAAACATTAACTCTATTGAAAATATCCAGATTCCTATTATACGTGGATTGTGCAGAATGTACTACAAATTAAGACCATTTATTGGCAATCGTTGGCCTCCTATCACAACGGGGATCAGTCAAGATTCATGATACAAACTCTTTTTCATTCTCTTTATTGCTACTTAACCTTTACAGTTCACTCTGTAGGTTGCTTATCAATTCCCCACGTTATAAAAACTAGACCTATGATCCCAATTTTCTCTCCCCTTTCCTAATGATTTTATAACTTCGATCTATATAAAAATATAATGCTTCCTACCGAATGCAAGCTATGATTCTGCTAAGGACACAGAAATGAGAATTGCACGGTTATTACACGGTATCTTTTTCTACTCCTAAGGCTATCATTACGAGTGGTCTGCATGATTCTGGTATGTGCGGTGGCTAGGGTTACCACACGTACCGGAATTATGAGTTTGGTGGTTAACTCCACACTTCTTTGCAGTTTTCCCCAGATACATTTTTTTGTCAGGTCGCACTGCTCGAAATCTATTGGTGAAAACATCCCTGCAAAATAACAGGACATGCACATTTTACTAATGTAAGCTCCAAAAATATGGCACAAACTCGTAATTTGGTGTCATGAAGCACATTCAATGAATTCTGACCCAGTAGATGCGGATTTCAAAGAACGTGACAACTACTGGACCCAAAACCCAGATACGCGTAATGAGCGCCTCAAAAAGGCAGCTGACCCAGGACAAAAACCAATACTCATAACACCCTGGGAAAAACAACAACTTATGTAGTTAACAGAACAACAAATAAGCCATCATTAGTTGAATGAAACTGGTGTGAAACAATCCCATAATACTCTCATTGTTGCTTGTCAACCTTGTTTTATATTCATTTATTGCTTACATTTTGCATGCATTGCTAGGTTGAAGCCATTTGGCTCACTAATGTGGGGCCTGCTGGGGCCAGTATGCCTAGAAAGTTACCTCCCTGACCTCCGAGTCCTTTTTTTTCCTGGCGTATTGTCAGCTTCCACCCCGTGTGGTGGCGCGTTGGCTGCAGGCCCTTTGCTGACTCAAAGGCAGTGCTTGACAGTTTCGGCTATCAACCAGTGGTCTTCCTCAGGTCCCTCTGGCAAGACCTGCACACCCGCTGGCTTAGGTGTTTCGAGCTTTATAATGGTCAGGTGGACAAGCTGAGACCTGAAGTTTCCAAGTGGTGAGTAATACCTTAAGGCAGAGGTATTCAATCTTGGGGGCGTGACCCCCAGGGGGGCCGTGGAGTCCTGGGAAGGGGGCGGGCATTCCCCAGCCTCACTTGTTCCTGGTTTCCAAAACGTTTGTTTTGGTTTTGAAAAAGACAGCTCTCCTGGTACTGCTGATTTCGCAACTTAAAGTACTGTGAAAAGCTTTTGTGCCACGATGTCTGGTCACCTGAAAGAAAAGTAAATTTGCCCCATTAGTTAATCTGCAAGTGCAAAGGGTGCTTGGGACCCCGTGAATCACTCCAACCTTTGTGATGACAAAGATTTGTTTTTCTTTTTAGTGGTAGTGCAAACAGCTAACAACTGGAATGTGAAGTGCTTACTTTTAATCCTAACTGTATTTACTGCCCTTAGTACCCATAAGAAGGTGTTGAAGGGACATTTATGTAAAAATAAAATGCATTGCATATGCCCTGGTATTACTAAAATCTAGATTTTGGAGGCACCATTTTATCGAAAAGCTATTTACACATTTTGTATCAGACCATCTTATACTGTGTGTAATGCAATGCAAGTATAAAATAATGACTTACATATTCACAGTGCATTCTGTAACAGGCTGTGACCTCTTAGCACAAAAAATACACAAATCACTATTCTCCACTGCACGAACCAAGATTTAATTTTGTGTCTCCCTGGTTACACACAGACCTTTGCAGTGCATTAACTAATAGAGTTTTCCTAATGCATTACAGTGCATTTCCCACTAATAACTTTTTTAAATTTATTTTTAATTGACGCTAGCCATTATTTTATATGTGGGTACCTGATGGTGAAAGACCTAAAAAACGTACAGAATATTTTGGAACATATTTATTAGAGGCTTGCGCCACCACAGCATCACTTTTTTTATGCTCCAGCAGCGCAAGTGTCTCAACCATACCTATGAGGCGGCGCAAAGTCACCCTGCATGGCTTTGCATGGCCTCATAGATATGGAGTAAGACAAAGCAGCGCATGTCACTGCGTTTCCTTACTTTGCACCAAGTAGATGTTCCATATCGTGGGTGTTCCCATGCAAAACCCATGGATTTTGATACTGGCCCATATTTACAAAGTCTTGTAAACCTGGGGTAGCACCAAAAATGTATGCCCCTCAGCAGCAGAAGCATAACGATGAGAAATGTTATAATTTCTCCTTGTTTTTTCTTTCTTTCCATGTGTGCTGCATTCAGTCACTCACATAGAAAGAGGAAAACGCCTCTTCGGGTTGTTTTTGTGAAGGAAGGTGCCCCTTCCTGCTCAAAAACAATCCTGCCTATGTTGGTGCTAGGCATCAATTTGTGCGCCAATGGAAAAGGACTTGAATGCACTGTATTTCATAAATATGGTGCCTTCCTGCCCTTTCACATTGGTGCAGGGCAGCGCAGCAAGAAGACTTGTGGGGCTGCTCTACGCCAATTCTTCATAAATTAGGCCCTTTTAACCACACCTCTGACCACGCCCCCACACTCACTGACCTTTGGTGAAACACTGTTCAATATGATTTCCCCACCATAAAAATTATTTGCTGTGGGAATTGAGCATGTTTATGGTTGTTGAGGAGCAGTACCAGGTTCTAGAAATTTTCGCAGTCCTTACACCTAAAAAATCTTGACAAGGGGGTCTCGACATCAAAAAGTTTGAAGACCTCTGCCTTAAGGTAAGGACTTTGCAGTCGCACCTCTATTTGCAAACTTCCGCCTTGATTACTTTCCGTCCATGTTAAAGAACAGTAGACGTTTCAGCACCCAGGCTAATGCGCTGCATAGCTAAATACATATAAGGCCCAAAGGCGAGACCGATTGCATTACAAATGCTTGTTTCATTTTATTTTCGATCCATCCCTTCATATGATAAGCTGTGAGGCTGTGACACCATCAGCTGGAACTATTATTAAAGCCATCAATCTTTGCATTCTGGGACTTGTTGTTTTACTTTACCACTATCGGTTTCAGCTTAGAAAATCCCAGCATATCAAAGACTGTCCGCCAAGAAACAATATTGACTGAAGGTGTAATGCACAATACGACCACTGTCAGAGATATGCAGGATTACATGCATACACACGTGTGCGTTATGGACAGGTCTGTGTGTGCTGCTTACTATTCTCTAGGTGAATTGGCCCTGTTCGGAAGGGGGTGTTTAAATATGTTACATAACCACAAATAGCTTCCAAACCCCTGCAAATAAATCACTCAAATGCTCCAGAAATGCAGCTGATATGCCCATATCGTCTTCCAAAATGTGCTGATATTGCAATAAGAACAATAGCACAGGTGTCAGAAGGCAAGGAGAGGAAAAAAAGAAGGATGAGCTGCTCAGGTTCCACCTGGGACAACTGGAGCCCTCTCTGACGTCACTCTGTGCCCATCGACTTCAAGTTAGGGACAGGCATAGGTAAGACCTTTGCAATAAAGGTCAGGAAAAGTTGGAAACTTCTGTTTAGCAAAGCAGAGAGAGTTTTTCTGTCTTCACCTATGATGTGGTTTCCTGCCTTCCATGTGGACGGTTCTCTACGAAGGGAGGGACGTCCTAGAAGTGAAAACGCATAGGTGCCAAGAGCCATGGTGGTGAGAAGAGCAGGCCTCGAGGAAGACCAGGGGCTTGGGCTTAGGTGTAGGAGTTGCAGCTCCATGGGCAGTGTTGTTTCTCCCTCGAGGACTTTAATTACGAGGGAAAAGGGGGAGGACTTATTAGGTCGTCTTCCACTTCTACCACTGGTGGGTATCACTTCAGGGACTTTGCAACTTCACACACCTCCTAATAGAGGTGCGCCCCTATTGCTGTACAGCATCATCTCTCTCAAAAATGCAGACATCACCAGGTACTGATGTATAGGGCACCCATTATAAACTAATTGGATGGCCTTGGATATACTTGGTGCCACTTAAATGATAAAGGATTAATCGATCCATAGATTATTACCATTGTCATTGCCACTTGTAAAAATGGGTCCATTTGTTTCTATTTCTTGCATTGTTGGTATAAGTATGGTTGAACTCCTGACCTACAGGACTTTTTGGTATGCGAGAGTATGAATCTGTTGATGTGAAACTGTTGGAATGAATGTCTGAGTGAATGTGGCATGGGATTTGATATGTTTATAACCAATCATTGTCAAGGAACTAATACATTTTGATATGTTTCTAAATTTTGCATTGTGACATGCATTTGTCTTCTGGCCAGCTACATGGGTGTCTATATATCAGCGACTTAAAGTGCATCTTATATATTGCGGTAGAGAATTTCTGTTGTGAGTAGCCCATTATAAACAGTACTTAGTGCTCTGATTACACATACTACCGTATATTTTTATGAACTATATCACACAGGAGGTACATCCCCTGGGGTATCTCAACTAGTGCTGTCTGGAGGTGCATTGCTAGCGGAGGCACAGCTTCCATTGGTGCAGCAGGTGCAGTGGCACCAAGGCACAGAGGCCTAAGGGGCCCACTGAGCTTGACGCCATTTCATAGCTTAAACAGAGGCCAGGAAGTTAATTTCCTTTCTTTCACTTGGGCCTAGGACAGACTGGCTACACCTCAGATTGCTAGTGCATTATCTGTGTCCTTTATGTACATTAATTGACACCCTTCAACTTGCACCTAGGATGTATGTATGTATCCATGTGGTATTTCTGTAGCTCAAAGCTAGCAAAAAACAGGTGTGTCTATATTAGTGGATTTGTATATGTTGGTGATTCTGTCTTCTACTTGGTATAAAATCATTGTCTTAAACTTGTCACAGTCTGTGTGCAAGGTCTAAGGGGCTTATTTACAAGCCTCTTGCACCTCCAGTACGTCACTTTTTCCCATATTAAAAGTAATGTGCCGGTGGAGCAATGGGCTTGTAAATAGGCCTTTAAGTGTGCATATACGCACAAAAGCCTCAATGTGCAAGTGGTAAAAAACGCTAGTGCTATTAGCTTTGTCAATTCTTGGTTTTATTATACACTGCAAGGAAGAGCTCAGCACACAAGCTGGCGCATCTACGGATATGTCAGGTTCATGATGTGCTAAAAAGTTGTTTTTAAAAGTCATTTCCTGTATGAATAGTGCATAGACATGTAGAAAGTAGTTAAAGTGTATATTCAGAACTTAAGAAGCTGAAACCCATCAAAGACTCGGATTAAGAGGTAAATCTGCCGTCCAAATACCTGGGGCCTCATTTGCAAGAAACTGAGGAATGGATGTGCCATTTTCCTTGCGCCTGCAGCAAATGTCCATGCAACACCATGGATGTGCTGTATTTACAGTACAGGGGTCCATGGCACAAGTAGTAACATATGCGTCAGAAATTCTGACACATCTGTTGGTGCAAAAGTGATGCATTGCTATAGTTGGCCTTAAAACTGACGCAACTCCAGCAATGCGTCAGAACACATAGGCGAGTCCCATTATAAAAACCCTGCGTCATTCCTTACTCCTGGTCTGAGCAGGCGTAAGGATTTTGAAGCAGTGAATGTATGGAGTGATACAGTGAAGTTTGGTAAATTTAAGTGCACCAGTTCTACGTGACTTTTCTCCTGTGGGAACGCCTCCCCTGCATACATTATACCTGGCACAGGTATAATGTGATGCAGGGCTCTACAAACGGACGCATTGGACCCAATGCGTCAGTATGTAGATATGGTGCAGAGTGGTGCACTGATTGCGCCGGCGCTACCTACAAAAAAGTGACGCAGTAGCATCACATGGGGTTCGTAAATGAGGACCCTAGAATTTTTTCACAATTTAGCCTCCTGTGTACCAAGACGAACTTGGAATAGTTGGCAGGAACATAATGGAGTAAATGCAAACTTATAATGCAGAGGGTGTATGGGTCAGGATGAATTCTAAGTAAAGTATATTCTTATATATATGAAATATGGACAGGAAACACAGGGGCTTATTTACAAACCCCTTATGCCACCAGTGCATCACTTTTAATATAGGAAAAAGTTATGTACCCTTGGGGCTTATTTACAATCCCCTTTATGCCGCTGGTGCATCACTTTTAATATGGGAATAAGTGACGTACCAGAGGCGCAAGGGGCTTGTAGATAAGCCGTTTTGTATCTGAAATGTACGGTAAACACTGTGTTGTGAAAACGTTCAGGGGTTTGAGCCCATATTGCAGAAACTTCGCCCTAATGCAATATTAATAATAATTGCATGCTGATTGTAATCATTTTGTAATAAGGAAGAGAACTGGTGGTATTTGCAGTAGTGCTAGTATGACAAATATTAATTTAGATCTATTTATGCATTTATGGCAGAAGAAGTGGAAAGAATACACTTTAATCATGTTTTAAATGTGAAAGATGAGACTGTGTCCGAGGTTAAATCACTGTCGCTTTTATTTCAAACATTTCAGAAACACTGCAAAGTCAGCTGCACTAGGAACCTCTCCCATACCTACTGACTACGCAACCTTGGTATCATACTGGACACCTCGCACTCAATGAACTGCCAAATCAATGCAGGATCCTCATTCTTTTTCCACACACTCCCCAAAGAACCCAGAAAGACTTGACTACGGCAATGCGCTCTACGCCGGCATCACCCAGAAACAGCTTAGGAAACTTCAGAACATCCAAAACGCCACATCGAGACTGGTCCTCGACATTCTCTGCCGCAATCACATGACGCAACACCTCAGACAACGACACTGGCTCCTATCAACAAGAGAATCACCTCACACATTCCTACAAAGCTCTCACACAACGCAGGACCAGAATATTTGACCCACCGCCTTGCCTTCCACACACCCGCCAGACATCTCCGCTCCGCCCAACTCACCCTGGCCTCAGTTCCATGGATCCACAAGACCAGAACAAGAGGGAGATCCTCCTCCTTCCTTTTCGCCAAGACCTGGAACACCCTGATCCTTTACCTCACGCAATCTGCGTAATTAAAACAGTTCAGGAAGGACCTATAAACCTGGCTCTTCTTCTGAACCTCCACACCCAGATGGACCAGAAGCCCCCTTTTCCCGTTAGCACCTTCAGACCCTCACGGGTGAACAACCACGCTATACAAACCCCTGATTGATTGATTAATTGATTGAGCTTGCGCTATGTGCTTTTTTCGAAGAAGCCATTCATGCATGATGCGCTAGAATTTATTTTGTGATGTAACTAGGGTGCTATGAACGCTAATGCAAGCCAGGAAAATAAATCTCCTTCGCCCTAGTTGTGTAGTAAAAGGCAGAAAAATCGAAATGATATGGGCCCTCCCACACCTCTGTTCTTCATGCATTTGCTGAATGTCGGGCCCTCGTCAGGAGCCCACTGCAGCTTGCACCAGCCAATTGCTTCTGTAAGTGCCGCCTATGACAGAACCAACCCAGCTACCGATCATGAAACCCTACAAGTGTGACAATTCAGACTATTTCAGGCCCCCAAATTGGAAGGAATGGCTAGGAAGGCAGACCGTAGCATTTTTAAGGTATATTGAATGAATAACAACTGTTGCTGTGCTCCTCTCTATATTAGGCAAACAGCGCCACCATGATGTGGCAGCCTGTCATAAGCTCCGGTGTTGACAATTAAGTGCAGGGGCCGAGCACCGGAAACCACCGGCTCAAATGAAGCACTGCTTGCTGCATTAATGACAGCTACGTCCCTGGTGTTTTTATAAATGTTATCAATTTACCATTAAACGTATTTATAAACAATACACATATTGTATACGGATTCACAGTCCGTACGTTCCATTTTCACCAACATATCTATAATGGACTACAATATAAAGGTGCTTATTTACAAGTCCCTTGTGCAGTCAGTGCTGTAGCGGTCTAGTTTACCTAATCACCCAGCCTGGTTTATACCCCAGAAGCACCCACACACTATGTGTCACTCTCTGGCCAGGCGTAGCCAGGGAGCTTCAATAAAGGGTCCGTGGTCATTCGGGACTTCCGGCCGGCACCCTGTATCAGCGTGTATGTGTGTAGTCATTCCAACGCAGTGGCGCCTATATTTATTCTGAGCAGCGTGTAAGGGCCTACCGTGGAGGTTCCGACACTGGCGACGATGGTGGGATCACAGTGTCCCACAAGGAAGACATTCTATTCCAAGTTGGCTCAGCCTGCCAAAAGGAAAAAAAAAACACCCCGGAGCTGCGGAGCGCGGCCGGCGCGTCAGGGCGCAACAGAAGAAACGGTGTTGCCTGTGAGACTGTCAATCAAAGACGATATCCGATCACCAGAGGTGAGTGCAGTACAAGCGGCAAACCCCAGCGCCTGCCTGAGCCACATCAGCTGAACGTAGCATGCTGGTGCTCCCGGCAAGACTCCGGTCGAGCCCGCACTGTTGCTGACAGTACGCGCATGTGCGTTATGATCTTGACACCACCAGGCCCGACAGACGAGGGACCTGAGGCACGCTGCTAGCGTCCTCTACACGTTGAGAGAAACCCCAGCACGCCGCAGACTGCAAGGCAAATAATTAGTAACAAGCACAAGAAAATCCAATTGCCAGATAAAACAAAGAAAATAAGCACAGGGAAAATCAATTGCCACCTACAGAAGGGACTGTCTATTTAAACAACAAGGGGACCCCAATTGGTATCAGCGAGGGACCTCGGGGAGTATATCATACAAAAACAACAATGGTCCCAAGCAAGGAGACAAAGAATGATCACAATAAATATAGACCCAGTCAGTTCTATATTGTTGAAGACATACCCAGCCGGGTAGAGGTCTTCAAGGTTTGTATTTGAATAAAGATTTTTGAAAGACAAAAATACACCTTCAACAGTTCACATGCGTGGGGCACAAGCCTGTACCCAACCACGACAATACATAAACACAGACAATATACACAAAAGGGCTTTGCAAGGCAAGATCAACAACAATTGATCAGAGAGATTCTAGTTGGTACCATTACATAATTCAGTGTAGTCAATCATTGTATAAGTATATGGTACATAGAGTCGACGACGTTTCGGACCCCCTTATTAGGTGTTGGGGTCCATCATCAGGACAAAACAATGGTTGCCTTTTAAAATGTGAGCCTCTTTAGCCTAGGGGGAGAGAAGGGGGAACAAAAAAGCAGTAAGTTTACCACACACATAAGGCTGGTGACATTGTGTAGTGGTTGTGCAACTAGTCCGCTTATTTCCAGGGCGGAAAAAACGAGTGATATTTACATGAAAGTTCCAGCAAGCATGTAACTGAGTGGTAGAGCACATGCTCAGGGTGACTTTGTGAGAGGCATACAAAAGTTACTATGCCTCGACTGTGACCAGTGAATACGTTTCAAGATTAAAAACAATTGGTGACATAGCAGTTAAACAAAGAACGGCGCAGTGGTGTGATTAAAACACTAAGGGGAAATAGGTGAGAGGCATACACAAAATATACTATGCCTCGACTGTGAGGGGTGAGCAATTCTATAAAATAAGAGCAAGAGGTGACATTACAATTAACCAAGGAGCCGGCGCAGTGGGGAGAACAGTGAACCAGTTCAGTTCCTAAGTATGAAGCTCACCTAGGGGCTGAAGACTTAAGAGCTCTCATACCTACAGAAGGGACAACACACCGGCAAAACCAAGGGCAGCCCTAGCATAACATGCGCTGGCAACCACATTCATCACGCCTGACAAGTCACAGTAAGAAAAACCACGTCTGAGTAATCCAAGAGTTACCATGGTCGATCAGGCAGCGGCAGCAGTCCCCCAACCCTTAGCCCCTGCGGCACCGCCATCTCATCCGCACTCCCAAGTCAGTGCGCTTCCTCCTTTCAGCGATCTGATTGATCCCACCACTGCGTCACCTAGGTGGAAAGTGTGGATTGGTTGTCTCAACAACTACTTCATAGCAACAAGGGAAACACATAAGGCTGTTAAAAAGTTGCTTTTGCTTCACTTCACAGGTGATGAAATATATAAGTTATTCGCGCATCTCCTGAACAAAGGAGTGCATACTGACTACGAGGCCGCAGTCAGAGCCCTGAATGCCCATTTTGACCCCCAACTCAATCCCGATTATGAACATTTTAAACTCAGACAAGCTCATCAGAAGAAAGGGAAGTCCATGGACACGTTTCATGCGCGCCTAAGAGATTTAGCCAGCACGTGTACCGAAGGCGATCAGGCAAAGAAGGTAAGGGCTCAGGCCATTCAGGGATGCCGAAACAAGACCCTGCCGACCCTCATTCTTCGACAACCACAAATTTCTCTAGAAGGCATACTGATTCTAGCACGCGCACAAGAACTATTCGATGTCAGAGCGACTGCCATGGAACCCGCACTCAATCAACCAGCTGAACAGGCAGTAACAGTCAAGATGGAGCAGGCAGATGCCATTCGGATGCCGAGTTGCGGGGCGAGGGAGATGGCCCACTAGAAGCTCGAGACGGCTGCAGTGCGGATACCATGGGAAAGAAGAGCACCTCCAGGAAGATTGCCCAGCTAGAGGCAAAACCTGTGCAAAATGCGGGATCCCCAACCATTTTGCGAGCGTATGCCAAGGAGGAATGCGGAATAAAGGAACCCCTGGACGGAGACTACCATCCAGAGCAGTGAGACACCTCACGATGGTAGAACCTGCCACCTAGAGGACACCGACAATAGTGGCACACCGCAGACAATGTCTGGAGGACTCATCCATAGATGAGGAGGAAGAATGCTACCTCATATCCTTCGTGAATGACCTAAAACGAAGACGACGGAGCATGAAGAGACCGCCAGTGAAACTGCATATCAACATAGCGGTGAAGCCCGTCACCCTACGACATCGACGTATACCATTTTACTTAAGGCCACTATTGAAACAGGAACTCCTGAAACTTGAGCAGCAGGGAGTAATAGAGAAAGTGACAGGACAGACTCCCTGGGCATCTCCCATGGTCTTCGCCGAGAAACCAAAACAACCGGGGAAGATCATGATCTGCATTGATAAAAGGATGCCCAACCAAGCAATAAGGAGAGAGCGACATCTGACAATGATAGTTGACGATATCCTGGCCGACCTCAACAGTTCCCGGTGGTTTTCAAAACTGGACTTAAACGCTGGTTACCATCAGTTGAAGCTAGCGGAAGAAAGTATTTTAAACACATCTAGGGCTTCGACCCTACAAAAGATTAAACCTCGGAATATCATATTCCAGAATGCTGTAAGAGAAATCCTGTCAGGACTTCAAGGTGTCATTAATGTCAGTGATGACATCCTAATACACTCAGCGACCATAGAAGATCATCACCGTCAGCTCAGAGCCACCCTGAAGCATCTCGCAGAACACGGAGTAACTCTCCGCAAAGAAAAATGCCAATTTTTCAAGAAAACCATCAGGTTTTTGGATACGTATTCAATTAGGAGGGAGTGAAGGTGGACCCCATGAAATCGCAAGCAATCCAGCTCGCTCCCGCTCCCACAAACGCATCAGAAGTCAGAAGCTTCCTATGCATGGCAACGTATTACGGGTGATTCATTCCGAACCTCGCCACCATTGCTGAGCCACTAAGCAACCTAACCAAGAAAGAGACTATCTGGCGATGGACTCAGGAGTAAGAAGAAGCGTTCTGCAAAGTGAAGTCAGCGCTACTGGAAAGCACAAGCATGGCCTACTTTACCCCAGCTGGGCAAACAGAACTAATAGTGGACGCCAGTCCGGTGGGACTAGGAGCCCTGCTAACACAAAAAAACGAACCAGGGACTGGGTTAAACTGGCATTTGCAATCAAAGCACTGACTGCAACCGAAACCCATTACTCTCAGATCTAACGGGAGGCTCTTACTATTAAATGGGCGTGCAACCTCTTCCACCTATATGTCAGTGGACATCCGTTCAGGGTTGTAACAGATCATCAACCACTGCTCCCACTATTCAAAGGGACTGCTCCACACCCACCACCCAGAATTGAGCGGTGGGTGATCCAACTTCAACATTATCAGCAAGAACTGGTCTACAGGCCAGGCGCAAAGAACCCTGCCGATTTCCTGTCGTGTCATCCCGCACGCATCGCAGAAGGAAATTCTGACTAAGAGATGAGGGCGAAAGACTTTGTCAATATGATCTCCCAGTGGTCGTGCCCATGAGCACTCTCCATAGAAGAAATCAAGGCCCACATGGATACTGATATGGTCCTCAAAAGGGTAACAGACGCTCTGCTGAAAGGATCATGGGAAGGGTTTCTTCGAGACATCCAGGGGTGGAATGAGCCTGAGAGGACCCGGCTGGGAAAAGTATGGAGAGTTCGATACGAACTCATCGCCGCTGAGAGTGGCGTAATACTAAGAGGGTCACGCATTGTCATTCCACAAAGCCTCCAAGAGCAGGCAACCTTGTTAGCACATGAAGACCATCAGAGCGCAGGAAGAATGAAATCCAGAATAAGGGAAAAAGTGTGGTTCCCTGGTCAAGAAGAGGCAGTAGACACCGTAGTGCGGAACTGTAGAGCCTGTCAGCTCACCGGAAGTCCAGAAGCACCAGCACCCGTGATAACTGAAGATCCTGCTCCGTCACCCTGGTCGTGGGTGAGCCTCGACTTCGGGAGTTTCCCCGATTGGATGAATCACGGCTGTCCTGGTTGACAGGTATACGAAATATCCAATCGTAGAAGTCCTGCCATCTACTGCATTTATCCACCTACAGCCAGTTCCGGACAAGACATTTGTGCTCTTTGGCACAGAGTCAAAAACGGACAATGGTCCCCCGTTCCAGGGCAGTGAATTCAAAGACTTCTTAACCCAGCTAGGAGTAAAACATCACCGCATTACTCTACAGTGGCCACAAGCCAATGGGGAAGCGGAACGGTTTATGCGAGCAGTGAACAAAGTTCTACGCATAGCAGTGGCTGAACAAACGGACCCAGAAACCGCTCTCCAGAAATTCCTGCGGGAGTATCGCAGTACCCCTCATTGCACAATGCAAAAGTCCCTGTGGTCGTTGATGCTGGCGGGACCTCGATGGGATACTCTTCCCACGGCTGATATTTGGGTGCAAGAACCGTATGATCCAGCAAGCACCCAAGCCAGGAGGTTACTGACCAACGAGAAAGCCAGTCAGCAGAGGAGAGCATGAACCCAAGCGCTGATGCTGTGATGTGCCGTCCTAATATGAAACCACCGCAGCGGAGGGAAATTCCACACCCCGTATGAGTCAGGGTTGTGGACTGTGAGGACAGCCAGAGGAACAGCTATCACTGCCGAGCGAAATGGGGAGGTAATACTGATGGAGCGGTAATTACTTCTGGTAATTTCTCAATGTAAAACCCTCATGCTACCTCTAATTTACCGCTCAAAAGGTGTTGGGCCCTTCACACCATGTATTACCTTCAGGAGATTTAAATAAACCTGAACAAAGAAATCTGTTTAGACCTAATTAATTAGTCAAAACATAAACTTAAAGTTTAGCATCTAAATCTTAAGAGCATTTCTATCTGTTGCTGCTCTGTGCATCTCTGTGTCTAAAGAGCAAAAAGGAGGGAGACAGCCCGCCCTTCACCAGACCTCAAAGGAATGTGGCCTGCAGTGCCAAGATATGATGTGGAAGCAAGAAATCTCCCCCTGACTCTCCTCGGACGCACCTCCTCTTCAGCAATCTCCCGGGACGTTTCGCGTACCTAACCCATAGAAGTCAGCTGAGCTGAAAAAAGCCAGCCCCCATCCAGAGAGGACATTATTTTATACTCTAATTATTGGCAGACTACACAAAGATGTAGCATCTTTCAGGAAAACCTGTACGTGATTGGTCAGTCATGATGGCATGAGTTCTCACTACCCTGACTCATTCTAAAATCCTGACTTTACCAGTTTTAACAAAAGAAGCATACATGAATAACTACATTTATAAACATTTGCAACATTTACTAGGAAAAATGTTTAATTCTAATTCTCTTCCTTTGCTTCTCAGCGCAGTAGGACGGATACTTTAGTTAGCTGGTACATTGGCACAGTCACAAGAATCTACAGTTCAAGATGCCCTTCACTTCTTGTCATGAGGAAAGCTGCCACAGTCGGCGGATGCTCCCTTCTCATTAAATTTCAAGCCATAGCCTTGATGGATTCACAGGCAGCCATGTTTTGTGTAGGCCCCAAAAATAAAACAAACACAAAAATAATATTAATTTCATGTAAATCAGCCCATTATGTTTCCCAACTCCATACTAATACCCCTTATAAATGTTTACCTAGCCAAGCTATTAGTTTCAAGCAGCTTTTCTATTATTTATGACAAGATACAAAATAAATGTGCAACATAGCATTTTCATGCATTTAGTGTAAAATTTAAAAGCACACACAGTTACTACAGCGCACACAACAACATGATAGTTTTTCATGCAAAAAAGCATTTAGTCCCCTGTGTAGTGTTTGGTGCATTTGGTAATTCACACACATTATAAAAAGAGGTGTTATTTAACTGAAAATATTTATCAAAATATGCAACTAGTCAAAGTCCTTTAAGACAGAAATTGTGAATTTAGATTACATGGGATGAGCTGGGAAGAGAGAAACACATTCTATTAATCTTCAAAGCTAAAAAGGCCACCTTTTTCTAGACTGTAAAAAAAACTCAAGTTAATTCAGCAAAAGCATTTTCAGACTGAATAGGCCTCACTTTCATGTTTTTCATGTGCCATGTTTTTAACCTGCACCAAAATGCGCGTGGCAATTTGAATGCAGCCTGTCTGAAGCACAAAAAATAAAACAATGCCTGACTGCAGATGAAATCTGCTCCATCAATCCACCTCTCTGATGATTCAAATCATAATAAAATGATTTATAATTCATCACGCATATTTCATTTCACAAGTGACAATATCTTATATATATATATATATTTTTTTTATTGCAAAAGCTGAGCATATAACAATGTTACTTTTATTTCTAAGGCAAACACAAGTCTGGTCTGTAATCAGATCATGTATAGCCAAGCTCAAATGTTTTAGTGCAGAGTTCTGTAAGTAGCTTCTTGGAGCTGTTAGTCTTCTTTAAAATAAGTAACTAAAATAATAAAAGGAAAATTCAACAGGACAGTTTCAGCATTTCTTTGCTCATTGTCATCAGCTTGCCATCAGTATGGCTCATACAGCGTGGCATTCCATGCAAATTAGACTACTTAGGTGCTGAGAAATTCTGACAGAGCACCATCAATCCTTTGCACTTTTTCAACCAAGGCCTTTCACTCTTATTTTCACTTTGATCAGATTCAGATGTTTCACAACAGCATCTCTCAGACCAAAGCCGTTGCACCATCCATTATGCAGATCTTGTGTAGCAGCTGCAATCTGGTGAGAAACTGCACACTGTACATCAACCAGACCTACACAGCAATGGCTAGTGTTCTCCTCAGTGTTTTCCACAAGTGCATTTGCATATGCATTTTCAAGCCACTTTAGTGTTGCTGAAGCACAGTCTTTTGCAAAAGGTAACTCTGTGCTGCCATTGTGTTGCTTTATTATGCTTGACACTTCAGGCAGATAGCTACAATCCATTCCTTGTCCAATCTGTTGTTCTGCACTAATTATCTTTAAGACTTCATTATGATCTGATTTCAGAGAAACTGGCAATCTATACCTGGGCATCAGTTTTTGAAATAACACATTTGTCACTTTGCAGTTGTCATTTTTTTCAAAAATAGTTCTGATGCAACCCTGTTGTTCTGCTTCAAAAACATTTTCTTGAGCCTCTTTTAATTCAACTGTGAAGATTCCATTGAATGTATATGCTAACAGAACACAAATTTGTGCAACTGAATTAGCATTTGTCTCTCCCATGACAACAGTGACTCCCAATTGAGCAGATATACTGCATGTTATGGTAAGGGCAATCAATTTCGAATTTTGGGCTGGGGTAACTACTGAGAGCCATGAAGCTTTGACAACATAATGTATAAGGAGCACAGCATGTGCTGCTTTTAATGTGTCACCTTTCAAACATGGGCCATCTACAAAATGGACATTGTTGGGCTGACTCAGACATTCATCCTTAAAGTCTGAATTTGGCTTTATGCATATTTTCATGATATTTAGACACTCATATTCGTTTTCATCATAATCCAATTCATTTGCTAACATTTCTGTGAATTTAGGGTCAGAGGTCATTGGGCAATACATCACAGACCTTTGAACACAGTCATCTTTTTCAATAGGCAATGAGAGAGCGCAGCCCTCCCTCTCACTGCAAATTGGTCTATTTTCTTTCAAATAAACTTTCATTCCTAGTGCTGGGGCGCAACATTCTTTCTCTTTCAACTCTAGGAATGCTTTTGTGCAGTTGTTGTCCAATGGAAGCGGATCAGACACACCTGAGTGTGTCAGCCTCAGTAAAGGCTTAGCCACTAGGGAAAGGTTTAGTAACCACTCTCTACAGCAGCTAACCATTCCCAAAAATGTCCTGACTTTTTTCTGAATTTGAGGTGGATTCATCTTGCAAATTATGTCCACCTTCTCTGGTGACACCTTTCTACCTCCCTTTCCAATTTTGTGTCCCAGGTATTCATCTTCTTTTTGACAGAACTCCTGACTATTCTCATCCAATGGCATTGTGACATGAACTTGGCAAAAATCAATAAAAATAAGCCATTCTTCACCACATGGAATGTGGAAAAATATATTGGCTGAATTGGGTACCACAGGACAACATGGAAAAAATATGCTTTTAATCTCCTGCACTATTCTGTTCTTTTCATTTGTTTTCTGTGAACCTATGATCAGAAAGTTACACAAACTTCCAATCAATTCAATCAAAAATCCTTTTATTGGTAACATTTCTGCAACTGATGGTATTCCTGAATACATGTCATCTGGTTCTAATTTTAATAAGACATGTTCTGCACATTTTATTAATCTGACATCCTTCTCTGTGAATTCTCTTATTTCTGTGTTTATTATTTTTTCCAAAGCAGAAGGTAATTTTTCATCTGTCTTTTCTGAAAATAATGCTACAGCTGTCTCTTGTTGGGCCATTTTAAAATGTACATCCTCATCAGGAATCTGAAAAATAACATTATCTGGTGTACAGTAATCTGTGCTGCTTAGTTTGCAAAATAATTGTTTTCCTGGTAGGCCTGAGTCACCGACAACAGTTTTGCAATTTTCCTCAAATGGGCCTAATTTTGGTGCAAATTCTTCTAACATTGTGTTTGTAATTTCTCTGTTTAAAACTCCTGCAACTAAATCTGGACTTTCCACTGCCTTCACAATGGAATTGGTAAATTCAGAATTGTGAGTGTTAAAACTCTCATTTGCAAACAGAGCAACCTGTTTGACTGGGTTCTCATTTTGTCTCTGGAAATAATTCACACATGCTCTGGACACCTTATTTAAATTAACGTTTAGCATTTTCCATATTTTGTGGGACCATTTGTGCTTGAAAAATTCCTGCCATTGGTACCTGTTTCTGAACTGACATTTGCATTTGCTTAGCTGGCATAATTTGCACCTGCATTCTCCATGTTTTTGTGCATCATTTTTAAATTTATTTTTCTTCTTCCAATGCTCAAATCTGTTATAAAGATGGCAAAAGGACACATTTTCCAGCAGTACAACATCCATACCTGAATTTGCACAAACCAAAACACCTTTACTTCCATCCTGTGTTCTTTTAATCTGTACCCAATCAACATCCTTTGCTGGCACTCTGCCCTTTCGGAAAATAATCACTGCTATATTTTCCTCCATAACAACAAAAAATGATGGTGCATTCATGCAAACCCTTTTCAATGTCTCCTCACCTGGCCTTTGAACAACAACTTTAGATTCAAACCATAATTTAGTCTGCATGGCAATGTAAAAGAACATTTCTAAATTAATGCACAACTCTTTTAAAATTTCAACAAATCCATCAACTTGTGGGTACCACAGCATATGTCTTTCTCTCAATTGCGGGAATGTGTTCAGAAATGCTGCAGGTTCACTTTTATTCTGTGGCATAAAAACATACATTTCTCCCATCTTTTCTCTAAATGAGTAAGCAAAAGCTTCTCCCTCATTCTGCTTATTATTTTTCTCAACTAAATCTGGTGGCTTCTTTTCCTTATTCAGTTTCCTTGCTAGGTCTGGTGGTTTCTTTTTCTTCTCATGTTTTCTTGCCCATTTGTCTCCTAATTGCTCAAACCCATTGCATTTGAAAATATATTTTATTTCTGCAATGTGCAAATGCATTCCTGAAGAACACATTTTCTCATTTGCTTCATCATCCATGTGTACCCTGAAACCTTTCTGAAATGGAAAACTTCCTGAAACATCAGTTTCATATTTTTGAGCCAAATCTGTCAGTCCATTATGTGTAGTTAATGCACATGCAGCTGTTACCTTACTCAGGGAAATTAATTATTTCTCCTGACACTGGTTCACATTTTCATTATTTAAACAGCAAGGACTGTTAATTTCTTCATGTTCACATGTTGAATTTAAAACACGAAGCTGTTTCTCTTTTCCATGGCCTGTGTTAATATGTTCTCCCATGTCCTCTGTATTTTTAATCACTGCTGCTTCCTCAAAGCAGGTTTGAAAAATCCCATTTTCAATTACATTTATTTTATTCTGGGCTGCAGATGTTGTAAATACCATTTTTCCCTCACCTTTCAGTACTTCTGGTAATTTCTGTTCAATAATCTGTGTATTCTGAGTTTCTGAAATAAACCCTGGCAAATTCACTCCTTCTGCAGGTCTTTGAACTTTTTCAGTAGGGACCATATTATTTGGGACAGTCATAATTTTGCTAGGCATTATCGGTGCATCTGCAGTTTGTAATTCTTTGACTGAATCAGGCACATTTGAAGCAGTAACACCTGGAGGTATCACTGTCAGTGCTGAATCAACAGGTAATTGGTCAATATAAAATGTCTGCACAGTTCTCTCAGTCTGTATTTCTTTCTGGTCAACAGAAGCAGTAGCCTCTGTAGTATTTACTGGTACACTATTTTCAGTATTTTTCATGGGAACCGCATAAAGGGGTGGACACTCAGTTAACAGTGCATCCATTATTTGATCCCCTGAATCATTATTTATTTGAAGCTCTTTATCATCATTAATTCCCTTCTCCTGTATCTGGTGCTTTACCTTTTAGTCCTCACTTGCTTTCTCTCTTGCTGTCTTTTCCCACAGGCTTAAGGCCTCAAATTGTGCAGCTTTAGATTGTGTCTTTATTTCACATAACACTTCCCTAAATTTGTCAATAATTTGCAATTCAAAAGTACCATCTTTTGGAAACCTCAAAGCACCTTCTTTTTCAGTAATCTTGCACCATTGGTGAACCCACATACATGTATTTTGTCCCAAATTGGTAGACATAAAATGCAACGGTGTTCCTTCAGTAGCATCACCAATAAAAAACAAATTTTTCACTTTACCTCCTAACAGCTTCTTTAAACCTTCAAACAATTTCATTTTTGCAATAGTTCAATGCAATTTCTTTTTTCCAAAGGTGTCAATATCAATTTCAGTCAGTTTTACTCCTACCACTGACCCTCCACAAAATCTTACTTCAATATTTCTCTTAATCAATAACTCTGTTAGCAACAACATAAATACATTCGCTACTCTGTCTGTTGTGCTAAATAAAGGATAGATTTATATTCACTGCGAGTAACACATTCCGCTTACCCTTCACAAAGTAAGACCTTCCGTTTACTCTTCAAACACTATAGGTAAATCCCTTCCGCTTGCCTTTCACTCAAGCTCAGAAGAACCTGCTACTCCTTTGGACTTATCCTTCAGGATATATCTTAGGCCAAAGTTTCACCAGTGAACCCTTTTGCTGTCACTCAAGCTCAGAAGAACCTGCTACTCCTTTGGACTTATCCTTCAGGATATATCTTAGGCCAAAGTTTCACCAGCGAACCCTTTTGCTATCAATCAAGCTCAGAAGAACCTGCTACTCCTTTAGTGTGACCCTTTCTAGGTGATATCAGACCAAAGTTTCACCAGCGAACTCTTTGCTATTAATCACTCACCCAGAAAATAGTCCCTAATTTAACACTGCCAGCCCTACCTAGGTTCTCAGTGTTATTCCAACAGACGAGTAACCTCAGTGCAGTGTGGCTTCTATTTACCACCCGCTATTCCTTCCCGGGATTCCACAGGTGTGCATACCTGCCTGTTCCAGACAACATAGAACAAGACACTAACTTAACATGAAGAGTTAAAACATGTAATCAATAACCAAAAAAGTATGTCCTATGAAATTACCAATATAGTCAATAACACCATCAATTCAAAATGAGCAAAACTTAACCAACAATAAAAAACTTAATATTTTCGACACTTCAAAAATACATGCTAGCATATTAACAACATTTCACAACCCTATTGATACTCACACCACTTCTTGCATCACCTGCCAGTACTGCTTTGCCAGTCTTCAGGTTCAGAGCATTAGAGTCAGGAATAAGGACTTGAACATTTATCTAACTTGGGCAATTATTTTACTTCCATTCTAAGGTCAATAATCCATTAGTTGAATAGTTGATGATGAAATCAATAATCACTAATCACCAAACTAATCAATAATGACCATCCTCTGCTTACCAAAAACTGATGGAGCGGTAATTACTTCTGGTAATTTCTCAATGTAAAACCCTCATGCTACCTCTAATTTACCGCTCAAAAGGTGTTGGGCCCTTCACACCATGTATTACCTTCAGGAGATTTAAATAAACCTGAACAGTCAGAAATGCAATTATTATTCAAGCCAATAAAGAGAGTTGTTGAGTATTTAAAGGGTTTTATTTTCTAGTCAAAAGTTAAGTTTTCTCTGACCCTTTATTCATTAGTAAAATATCAATCAGGTTACAGAATTTGTAAAACAGGAAAAATAGCATTAATAAAGAACACATTACAGTCTGCATATAAGCATAACATGTAGGAAAGAAAAATGTGGCGCAAAATATCAGTCAAAATTCTTAAAGAGTTTGTAAGAAAAATAGTCTTGCAAAGCTAATCAATAATTAAATAGTTGTCAAAAATCTCCCATTAAGAGAAATAAATGCATAAAACAAATAAATCTTTTTAGACCTAATTAATTAGTCAAAACATAAACTTAAAGTTTAGCATCTAAATCTAAAGAGCCTTTCTATCTGTTGCTGCTCTGTGCATCTCTGTGTCTAAAGAGCAAAAAGGAGGGAGACAGCCCGCCCTTCACCAGACCTCAAAGGAATGTGGCCTGCAGTGCCAAGATATGACGTGGAAGCAAGAAACCTCCCCCTGACTCTCCTCGGACGCACCTCCACTTCAGCAATCTCCCGGGACGTTTCGCGTACCTAACCCATAGAAGCCAGCTGAGCTGAAAAAAGCCAGCCCCCATCCAGAGAGGACATTATTTTATACTCTAATTATTGGCAGACTACACGAAGATGTAGCATCTTTCAGGAAAACCTGTACGTGATTGGTCAGTCATGATGGCATGAGTTCTCACTACCCTGACTCATTCTAAAATCCTGACTTTACCAGTTTTAACAAAAGAAGCATACATGAATAACTACATTTATAAACATTTGCAACATTTACTAGGAAAAATGTTTAATTCTAATTCTCTTCCTACCCTTCTCAGCGCAGTAGGACGGATACTTTAGTTAGCTGGTACATTGGCACAGTCACAAGAATCTACAGTTCAAGATGCCCTTCACTTCTTGTCATGAGGAAAGCTGCCACAGTCGGCGGATGCTCCCTTCTCATTAAATTTCAAGCCATAGCCTTGATGGATTCACAGGCAGCCATGTTTTGTGTAGGCCCCAAAAATAAAACAAACACAAAAATAATATTAATTTCATGTAAATCAGCCCATTATGTTTCCCAACTCCATACTAATACCCCTTATAAATGTTTACCTAGCCAAGCTATTAGTTTCAAGCAGCTTTTCTATTATTTATGACAAGATGCAAAATAAATGTGCAACATAGCATTTTCATGCATTTAGTGTAAAATTTAAAAGCACACACAGTTACTACAGCACACACAACAACATGATAGTTTTTCATGCAAAAAAGCATTTAGTCCCCTGTGTAGTGTTTGGTGCATTTGTTAATTCACACACATTATAAAAAGAGGTGTTATTTAACTGAAAATATTTATCAAAATATGCAACAAGTCAAAGTCCTTTAAGACAGAAATAGTGAATTTAGATTACATGGGATGAGCTGAGAAGAGAGAAACACATTCTATTAATCTTCAAAGCTAAAAAGGCCACCTTTTTCTAGACTGTAAAAAAAACTCAAGTTAATTCAGCAAAAGCATTTTCAGACTGAATAGGCCTCACTTTCATGTTTTTCATGTGCCATGTTTTTAACCTGCACCAAAATGCGCGTGGCAATTTGAATGCAGCCTGTCTGAAGCACAAAAAATAAAACAATGCCTGACTGCAGATGAAATCTGCTCCATCAATCCACCTCTCTGATGATTCAAATCATAATAAAATGATTTATAATTCATCACGCATATTTCATTTCACAAGTGACAATATCTTATATATATATATTTTTTTTTTATTGCAAAAGCTGAGCATATAACAATGTTACTTTTATTTCTAAGGCAAACACAAGTCTGGTCTGTAATCAGATCATGTATAGCCAAGCTCAAATGTTTTAGTGCAGAGTTCTGTAAGTAGCTTCTTGGAGCTGTTAGTCTTCTTTAAAATAAGTAACTAAAATAATAAAAGGAAAATTCAACAGGACAGTTTCAGCATTTCTTTGCTCATTGTCATCAGCTTGCCATCAGTATGGCTCATACAGCGTGGCATTCCATGCAAATTAGACTACTTAGGTGCTGAGAAATTCTGACAGAGCACCATCAATCCTTTGCACTTTTTCAACCAAGGCCTTTCACTCTTATTTTCACTTTGATCAGATTCAGATGTTTCACAACAGCATCTCTCAGACCAAAGCCGTTGCACCATCCATTATGCAGATCTTGTGTAGCAGCTGCAATCTGGTGAGAAACTGCACACTGTACATCAACCAGACCTACACAGCAATGGCTAGTGATCTCCTCAGTGTTTTCCACAAGTGCATTTGCATATGCATTTTCAAGCCACTTTAGTGTTGCTGAAGCACAGTCTTTTGCAAAAGGTAACTCTGTGCTGCCATTGTGTTGCTTTATTATGCTTGACACTTCAGGCAGATAGCTACAATCCATTCCTTGTCCAATCTGTTGTTCTGCACTAATTATCTTTAAGACTTCATTATGATCTGATTTCAGAGAAACTGGCAATCTATACCTGGGCATCAGTTTTTGAAATAACACATTTGTCACTTTGCAGTTGTCATTTTTTTCAAAAATAATTCTGATGCAACCCTGTTGTTCTGCTTCAAAAACATTTTCTTGAGCCTCTTTTAATTCAACTGTGAAGATTCCATTGAATGTATATGCTAACAGAACACAAATTTGTGCAACTGAATTAGCATTTGTCTCTCCCATGACAACAGTGACTCCCAATTGAGCAGATAAACTGCATGTTATGGTAAGGGCAATCAATTTCGAATTTTGGGCTGGGGTAACTACTGAGAGCCATGAAGCTTTGACAACATAATGTATAAGGAGCACAGCATGTGCTGCTTTTAATGTGTCACCTTTCAAACATGGGCCATCTACAAAATGGACATTGTTGGGCTGACTCAGACATTCATCCTTAAAGTCTGAATTTGGCTTTATGCATATTTTCATGATATTTAGACACTCATATTCGTTTTCATCATAATCCAATTCATTTGCTAACATTTCTGTGAATTTAGGGTCAGAGGTCATTGGGCAATACATCACAGACCTTTGAACACAGTCATCTTTTTCAATAGGCAATGAGAGAGCGCAGCCCTCCCTCTCACTGCAAATTGGTCTATTTTCTTTCAAATAAACTTTCATTCCTAGTGCTGGGGCGCAACATTCTTTCTCTTTCAACTCTAGGAATGCTTTTGTGCAGTTGTTGTCCAATGGAAGCGGATCAGACACACCTGAGTGTGTCAGCCTCAGTAAAGGCTTAGCCACTAGGGAAAGGTTTAGTAACCACTCTCTACAGCAGCTAACCATTCCCAAAAATGTCCTGACTTTTTTCTGAATTTGAGGTGGATTCATCTTGCAAATTATGTCCACCTTCTCTGGTGACACCTTTCTACCTCCCTTTCCAATTTTGTGTCCCAGGTATTCATCTTCTTTTTGACAGAACTCCTGACTATTCTCATCCAATGGCATTGTGACATGAACTTGGCAAAAATCAATAAAAATAAGCCATTCTTCACCACATGGAATGTGGAAAAATATATTGGCTGAATTGGGTACCACAGGACAACATGGAAAAAATATGCTTTTAATCTCCTGCACTATTCTGTTCTTTTCATTTGTTTTCTGTGAACCTATGATCAGAAAGTTACACAAACTTCCAATCAATTCAATCAAAAATCCTTTTATTGGTAACATTTCTGCAACTGATGGTATTCCTGAATACATGTCATCTGGTTCTAATTTTAATAAGACATGTTCTGCACATTTTATTAATCTGACATCCTTCTCTGTGAATTCTCTTATTTCTGTGTTTATTATTTTTTCCAAAGCAGAAGGTAATTTTTCATCTGTCTTTTCTGAAAATAATGCTACAGCTGTCTCTTGTTGGGCCATTTTAAAATGTACATCCTCATCAGGAATCTGAAAAATAACATTATCTGGTGTACAGTAATCTGTGCTGCTTAGTTTGCAAAATAATTGTTTTCCTGGTAGGCCTGAGTCACCGACAACAGTTTTGCAATTTTCCTCAAATGGGCCTAATTTTGGTGCAAATTCTTCTAACATTGTGTTTGTAATTTCTCTGTTTAAAACTCCTGCAACTAAATCTGGACTTTCCACTGCCTTCACAATGGAATTGGTAAATTCAGAATTGTGAGTGTTAAAACTCTCATTTGCAAACAGAGCAACCTGTTTGACTGGGTTCTCATTGTGTCTCTGGAAATAATTCACACATGCTCTGGACACCTTATTTAAATTAACGTTTAGCATTTTCCATATTTTGTGGGACCATTTGTGCTTGAAAAATTCCTGCCATTGGTACCTGTTTCTGAACTGACATTTGCATTTGCTTAGCTGGCATAATTTGCACCTGCATTCTCCATGTTTTTGTGCATCATTTTTAAATTTATTTTTCTTCTTCCAATGCTCAAATCTGTTATAAAGATGGCAAAAGGACACATTTTCCAGCAGTACAACATCCATACCTGAATTTGCACAAACCAAAACACCTTTACTTCCATCCTGTGTTCTTTTAATCTGTACCCAATCAACATCCTTTGCTGGCACTCTGCCCTTTCGGAAAATAATCACTGCTATATTTTCCTCCATAACAACAAAAAATGATGGTGCATTCATGCAAACCCTTTTCAATGTCTCCTCACCTGGCCTTTGAACAACAACTTTAGATTCAAACCATAATTTAGTCTGCATGGCAATGTAAAAGAACATTTCTAAATTAATGCACAACTCTTTTAAAATTTCAACAAATCCATCAACTTGTGGGTACCACAGCATATGTCTTTCTCTCAATTGCGGGAATGTGTTCAGAAATGCTGCAGGTTCACTTTTATTCTGTGGCATAGAAACATACATTTCTCCCATCTTTTCTCTAAATGAGTAAGCAAAAGCTTCTCCCTCATTCTGCTTATTATTTTTCTCAACTAAATCTGGTGGCTTCTTTTCCTTATTCAGTTTCCTTGCTAGGTCTGGTGGTTTCTTTTTCTTCTCATGTTTTCTTGCCCATTTGTCTCCTAATTGCTCAAACCCATTGCATTTGAAAATATATTTTATTTCTGCAATGTGCAAATGCATTCCTGAAGAACACATTTTCTCATTTGCTTCATCATCCATGTGTACCCTGAAACCTTTCTGAAATGGAAAACTTCCTGAAACATCAGTTTCATATTTTTGAGCCAAATCTGTCAGTCCATTATGTGTAGTTAATGCACATGCAGCTGTTACCTTACTCAGGGAAATTAATTATTTCTCCTGACACTGGTTCACATTTTCATTATTTAAACAGCAAGGACTGTTAATTTCTTCATGTTCACATGTTGAATTTAAAACACGAAGCTGTTTCTCTTTTCCATGGCCTGTGTTAATATGTTCTCCCATGTCCTCTGTATTTTTAATCACTGCTGCTTCCTCAAAGCAGGTTTGAAAAATCCCATTTTCAATTACATTTATTTTATTCTGGGCTGCAGATGTTGTAAATACCATTTTTCCCTCACCTTTCAGTACTTCTGGTAATTTCTGTTCAATAATCTGTGTATTCTGAGTTTCTGAAATAAACCCTGGCAAATTCACTCCTTCTGCAGGTCTTTGAACTTTTTCAGTAGGGACCATATTATTTGGGACAGTCATAATTTTGCTAGGCATTATCGGTGCATCTGCAGTTTGTAATTCTTTGACTGAATCAGGCACATTTGAAGCAGTAACACCTGGAGGTATCACTGTCAGTGCTGAATCAACAGGTAATTGGTCAATATAAAATGTCTGCACAGTTCTCTCAGTCTGTATTTCTTTCTGGTCAACAGAAGCAGTAGCCTCTGTAGTATTTACTGGTACACTATTTTCAGTATTTTTCATGGGAACCGCATAAAGGGGTGGACACTCAGTTAACAGTGCATCCATTATTTGATCCCCTGAATCATTATTTATTTGAAGCTCTTTATCATCATTAATTCCCTTCTCCTGTATCTGGTGCTTTACCTTTTAGTCCTCACTTGCTTTCTCTCTTGCTGTCTTTTCCCACAGGCTTAAGGCCTCAAATTGTGCAGCTTTAGATTGTGTCTTTATTTCACATAACACTTCCCTTAATTTGTCAATAATTTGCAATTCAAAAGTACCATCTTTTGGAAACCTCAAAGCACCTTCTTTTTCAGTAATCTTGCACCATTGGTGAACCCACATACATGTATTTTGTCCCAAATTGGTAGACATAAAATGCAACGGTGTTCCTTCAGTAGCATCACCAATAAAAAACAAATTTTTCACTTTACCTCCTAACAGCTTCTTTAAACCTTCAAACAATTTCATTTTTGCAATAGTTCAATGCAATTTCTTTTTTCCAAAGGTGTCAATATCAATTTCAGTCAGTTTTACTCCTACCACTGACCCTCCACAAAATCTTACTTCAATATTTCTCTTAATCAATAACTCTGTTAGCAACAACATAAATACATTCGCTACTCTGTCTGTTGTGCTAAATAAAGGATAGATTTATATTCACTGCGAGTAACACATTCCGCTTACCCTTCACAAAGTAAGACCTTCCGTTTACTCTTCAAACACTATAGGTAAATCCCTTCACTCAAGCTCAGAAGAACCTGCTACTCCTTTGGACTTATCCTTCAGGATATATCTTAGGCCAAAGTTTCACCAGTGAACCCTTTTGCTGTCACTCAAGCTCAGAAGAACCTGCTACTCCTTTGGACTTATCCTTCAGGATATATCTTAGGCCAAAGTTTCACCAGCGAACCCTTTTGCTATCAATCAAGCTCAGAAGAACCTGCTACTCCTTTAGTGTGACCCTTTCTAGGTGATATCAGACCAAAGTTTCACCAGCGAACTCTTTGCTATTAATCACTCACCCAGAAAATAGTCCCTAATTTAACACTGCCAGCCCTACCTAGGTTCTCAGTGTTATTCCAACAGACGAGTAACCTCAGTGCAGTGTGGCTTCTATTTACCACCCGCTATTCCTTCCCGGGATTCCACAGGTGTGCATACCTGCGTGTTCCAGACAACATAGAACAAGACACTAACTTAACATGAAGAGTTAAAACATGTAATCAATAACCAAAAAAGTATGTCCTATGAAATTACCAATATAGTCAATAACACCATCAATTCAAAATGAGCAAAACTTAACCAACAATAAAAAACTTAATATTTTCGACACTTCAAAAATACATGCTAGCATATTAACAACATTTCACAACCCTATTGATACTCACACCACTTCTTGCATCACCTGCCAGTACTGCTTTGCCAGTCTTCAGGTTCAGAGCATTAGAGTCAGGAATAAGGACTTGAACATTTATCTAACTTGGGCAATTATTTTACTTCCATTCTAAGGTCAATAATCCATTAGTTGAATAGTTGATGATGAAATCAATAATCACTAATCACCAAACTAATCAATAATGACCATCCTCTGCTTACCAAAAACTGATGGAGCGGTAATTACTTCTGGTAATTTCTCAATGTAAAACCCTCATGCTACCTCTAATTTACCGCTCAAAAGGTGTTGGGCCCTTCACACCATGTATTACCTTCAGGAGATTTAAATAAACCTGAACAGTCAGAAATGCAATTATTATTCAAGCCAATAAAGAGAGTTGTTGAGTATTTAAAGGGTTTTATTTTCTAGTCAAAAGTTAAGTTTTCTCTGACCCTTTATTCATTAGTAAAATATCAATCAGGTTACAGAATTTGTAAAACAGGAAAAATAGCATTAATAAAGAACACATTACAGTCTGCATATAAGCATAACATGTAGGAAAGAAAAATGTGGCGCAAAATATCAGTCAAAATTCTTAAAGAGTTTGTAAGAAAAATAGTCTTGCAAAGCTAATCAATAATTAAATAGTTGGCAAAAATCTCCCATTAAGAGAAATAAATGCATAAAACAAATAAATCTTTTTAGACCTAATTAATTAGTCAAAACATAAACTTAAAGTTTAGCATCTAAATCTAAAGAGCCTTTCTATCTGTTGCTGCTCTGTGCATCTCTGTGTCTAAAGAGCAAAAAGGAGGGAGACAGCCCGCCCTTCACCAGACCTCAAAGGAATGTGGCCTGCAGTGCCAAGATATGACGTGGAAGCAAGAAACCTCCCCCTGACTCTCCTCGGACGCACCTCCACTTCAGCAATCTCCCGGGACGTTTCGCGTACCTAACCCATAGAAGCCAGCTGAGCTGAAAAAAGCCAGCCCCCATCCAGAGAGGACATTATTTTATACTCTAATTATTGGCAGACTACACGAAGATGTAGCATCTTTCAGGAAAACCTGTACGTGATTGGTCAGTCATGATGGCATGAGTTCTCACTACCCCGACTCATTCTAAAATCCTGACTTTACCAGTTTTAACAAAAGAAGCATACATGAATAACTACATTTATAAACATTTGCAGCATTTACTAGGAAAAATGTTTAATTCTAATTCTCTTCCTACCCTTCTCAGCGCAGTAGGACGGATACTTTAGTTAGCTGGTACATTGGCACAGTCACAAGAATCTACAGTTCAAGATGCCCTTCACTTCTTGTCATGAGGAAAGCTGCCACAGTCGGCGGATGCTCCCTTCTCATTAAATTTCAAGCCATAGCCTTGATGGATTCACAGGCAGCCATGTTTTGTGTAGGCCCCAAAAATAAAACAAACACAAAAATAATATTAATTTCATGTAAATCAGCCCATTATGTTTCCCAACTCCATACTAATACCCCTTATAAATGTTTACCTAGCCAAGCTATTAGTTTCAAGCAGCTTTTCTATTATTTATGACAAGATGCAAAATAAATGTGCAACATAGCATTTTCATGCATTTAGTGTAAAATTTAAAAGCACACACAGTTACTACAGCGCACACAACAACATGATAGTTTTTCATGCAAAAAAGCATTTAGTCCCCTGTGTAGTGTTTGGTGCATTTGTTAATTCACACACATTATAAAAAGAGGTGTTATTTAACTGAAAATATTTATCAAAATATGCAACAAGTCAAAGTCCTTTAAGACAGAAATAGTGAATTTAGATTACATGGGATGAGCTGAGAAGAGAGAAACACATTCTATTAATCTTCAAAGCTAAAAAGGCCACCTTTTTCTAGACTGTAAAAAAAAACACAAGTTAATTCAGCAAAAGCATTTTTAGACTGAATAGGCCTCACTTTCATGTTTTTCATGTGCCATGTTTTTAACCTGCACCAAAATGCGCGTGGCAATTTAAATGCAGCCTGTCTGAAGCACAAAAAATAAAACAATGCCTGACTGCAGATGAAATCTGCTCCATCAATACCCCGGAACATCTCTTGGTTCAAGAGGGTCCCAAGGGCGGATGTCAGTGTACAGAACTCAGAACAACCAATGAGTGGAGTGGCCACGTATGAAGAGACAGAACCCAGCTCCGTTGATTACCTCGCCCAGAGTTCTGCAGCATCGACACCAGCGGCAAGCTCCATCCCCAGGACCTTGGCTGGCAGGCCGGAAATGGCCTGCCAGCAAAAAGGGAACCAGAACGGTCACCAGCATCGATAAAACATCGGACCTAACCCCAGACCCAACCAAATACTTGCTGACTTTGTGTTAACTATTATTAAGTTCTCCTGGTTAAAGAACTGATTTGGTATGGGATGTAGCAGTCTAGTTTACCTAATCACACAGCCTGGTTTATACCCCGGAAGCACCCACAAACTATGTATCACTCTCTGGCCAGGCTAGCTCACTCGGCAATTCCGGCCAGCACCCTGTATCAGTGTGTATGTGTGTAGTCATTGTAACGCAGCGGTGCCTATAATTATACTGAGCAGCATGCGAGGGCCTACCTTCGAGGTCCCGACAAGTGCGTCACTTTTAATGGGGAAAAAAGTGACGTATTGGGGGCCCAAAGGGCTTTATTATACAGGAACAAAAAATAACGTGGTTCACCCCATCCTCCAACCCCTCGTTCTTGAACAAAAGCAGGGGAGCCAAACGCAAGCAGGGGGTCTTGCTAGCAGGGAGCCAGACATGAGTGAGAGGTTTCGATGAGCAGTGACTCTTCGAGCTCACTGCACATGCGGTGGACAGAGTAAATACCTGTGTCAACCCCATCTCTGGCAGCATAACCGATGAAGCTTGCATCCCGTCCCCCAACCCTCTGAAGTGAGTGCAAAATCCCAGCAACAGGCACCCATTACAGACGTAAACTGGCGTCGCGGGCGCGCGCTGCCTTTCCTGTCTCGCTTGACGCCTGTGAAAGGGATTTGGCAGTGTGCAGCCAGCCATGGCGAGCATAAGTGGCGGGAAAGGGAAGCTGAATCTATCATGAACACTCTGACTTGACTGTGATGGGAAAAGTGGAAGATTGAGGTAGGAGTCAAAATGCTGCTCACAGTTCTCCTTATATTTTTTGTTTTATCACAAATTGGCATACATGTTTTTATGTCTGTGTTTAGGGCCCATGCTCTGCTGCACACAGATGTGAAGAGTGGGAGCCAAGGACATACTTCTCCAACCGACTCCTATAAAGAGCATCTGATTTCAAATTACATGATTTTACTAGCTTCACTTTCTGTATTACACTGCTGCTGTATTAAATGTACTTAAGCCTTAAATCTGTAATTTTTGAATATGGAGAAGCCTAGCAACACCTACTTGGCAGTTTACCAGTGTAATTAAAAAGACACTATAACACTATTACGAGGTTTAATCCTGAAACATATAATGGCTGTTCTAAGTTGAAGTGAATTCCAGAAGACATACACATTTCTGGTATTACAGTTCATACATTCCCTGGTTGGCTTCTGCCTCCCAGAGGCTACTTCAAAGTTCGGCTTCAAAACAGCAACCGTGGATTGGTTGAAGACCCTTCATCTTCCCCTACACTGCCACTTGCGGTATTAATGCCTCTGTAGTACCAATCCTGTTCCTAGAGGGGATTCTTTCAAGTCCAGTAGGACAGAGCATTCCAGGAATCACCCATCAAGAGTAGCTTATGGCGGGGTTTTACCTTGAAGTCCAGTCGACTGAATTGGGAGTGCGTCACGATGCATCAGAAGTGGCAGTGGGAAGCCTATTACGTTTCTTAGGCTTTGTCAAGGCCAGTGCTTAATTTGCAAAAAACATAAGTGCCAGAGCTCTCCTCAGAAGGCCACTGCAGCTTGCACCACACATTGCCTCTGCCATGCTGCCAATGATAATAACAATGCATCTACAAACCATCGCACTTATAAGTATGACAATTTGGACTATTTCAGGCCCCCAAAGCTATAAGAATGGCTTGGGTGGCAGGGAGTAGTCATTTCTTATATATATAGCATGAATAAGTAACTGTTGTGGTCATCTCTACATTAGCTAGACAGCGCCACCTTGTGGCAAGCTGTCACAAGGACCGATGTTGACAATTAAGTGCCGGTGCTGAGCACTGGAAACGACCGGCTCAAATTAAACACTGTAAGGCATTATTACTGGTGAATTATTAATTTAGGCTTTAAAATGTCATGTGTGAATTCTGTTCACGAAAAGGCTCTACCTGGATTTCAAAAGGAAAGAAGACTTACCTGGCAGACATGAAGAGTTCATACCTGCCTGCCAGAGTACTGGAGACTATTAGGTTCAGCACTTTTAAATCTAATTCCATCATTTTGGTCTTGGAATTGGACCACCTTACACTGGCTTCTGATTCGCAAACAAATCCACTGTAAGGCATTGGTTTTGGTCTTTAAGGCTTTTCAAAAGATAGGGGCCCCCTACCTCAGGGAAAATTCCCACACTATTCCCCTCAACGCACCATGAGGTCATCTGCTCTGCTTCTGACCTCTATGCCTAAGGTCTTGCAGTCCCGGATTGGAGGAAGATCCAAACGGTGGCCTCTCACTTATGGAGCACTCTACCTCTTTCTCTTAGACAGGTACAGAACCTCCTCACCTTTCTCTCTTTAGTGCCGGGACACTCCTGGGAGTAGCCGCGCGCTTTATAAGTACAATATAACTTAACATAACATAACATTTGCATGAAGAAAAAGCCAATTTATTGGAGAACTTGGAGGGATTGAGGCATTTTATGGGTGCTCCAAATATTTGAAAATGACACTTTTCTCACTTTTTGAAAAGCACGTTCTCTTTGTCATTTACCTCCCTCATTTTCACATACATTTCTAGCCCTACGCTCTGCCATACTAGATTCTTACTCCTATTTTCAATCCTTGCCTCACACCCCCTTCCATTAAACCATGCCTGGTTGAGCTCCCTTTGTAAATCGCATCCACCCTTTATACCTGTGTATTATCCCCACTTTTATCAAGATCCAAAACAAAGATTGACATTTCTTGGGAGACTGATTCAGGTACACACTGGCCCATCTCTATTCGGGATAAGATCTGGACAAAAATTAGAAAGTCTTCCAGAGCAGCTAGTGCTACACAAACTCTTTTTTTCATTCATAACAGATTGTTGTTAACACCAGCTACCTTGCATAGAATGCATTCTGATACTCCTGGTATTTGCTCGTCTTGCTCACTCCCTCAAGCAGATCTTCAGCACCTACTTTTTTCATGTCCTCAAGTTATGCAAGTTTGGAGATCAGTTTGGTCTCAAATTAATGCTATTTTTTTAAACTAACATTCCCCTTACATTTGTAAATATTTTCCTAGGTAGTCTCTCCACTAGCTGGAACAAACCGAAATCACAAATGCAAATCATTGACCTATAAGTGGCCACTGCCTTTCAGCAGATAACAAAAAATTGGAAGGATCTTTCCAAACTTTCGTATTTAGCTTGGTGGTACTGTGTATGTCATAACCACAGACTTCAAAATAAGTGCTTCTAATGATCATTAGTTGCATCCCCTAGGTGCACACCTGTATCTCCTAGATGTTTAATCAAGGATGTATTTCACAAAATAGTGTTACGCTGTTTCTTAATTTGATTGAATTCTCTTTATTCCATTGTCATAAATATTTTTGCAAAATTATTTTCATTTCATGTTTTTTATTTTCGTATCATTGTTTGCAACTGACATCATGGCTTTATCCAATGCATTTCGGGCATTGTATGCCCTTCATCAGGAAGCATGTGCTATATAAATAAATAACAAAAATGTAATCACTAATACAGTAAGCGTCTATCATGGTCAACTTATAGACTGTAAAGTTCACTCCATGCGTGTTGAACATGCTACCAGTGCTAACATTGTGGTGCTCACTGTTCTAATAGTGAGTGCTAGTGTACTATTGTGAACGAAGTAAAAAACGAGCAGTGTGAAAAAAGAAAATGGGCGAGGGACCTACATGTCTGTATAGTATCGTATTAGTGCTCAAGTATCAAGTATTCCACGAAAAGCTAAAGGAAAAATCGGGTCGTTAATAACATGAAGGTAATGGTAATGTCACGGATATTCAATGGATCCCCAAGGATCGCGTGAGAACCTACAGTTTATGGAGAAGCGCAGCGTCTTCTCCTTCGTTCGATTCGGCTACCGTGAAGCGCTTGGTTCCGTGTGTTTGTTTTGGTTGCTTCCGGATACTTAACCAAGAAGCAATTCAATTGGTGAATGTGCCGGTCATGTGACCACGAAAATGGAACCATGGAAATGAATGAGAGACTCGCGATTCTCGAGTCTGTTAAAATATGAAGAAGTTTAAATGCTATGTGTTATAAGAATGAATAGGGTGACAAGTGTCATGTATTTAAAAGAATGTGTGACATATGAAAAATAAACATAATCATGAACATAATTCAAAAATACAAGATACAAAATAAATTGCATGGTTTAGGGAACATTAGACCATAGACCTGGCATCAATAAAACAGAATACAGGAATGAATTAGCGGCATCAATTGAATTGCAGGTCACATTAAAGATAGCACGCAAATTCTATGCGATTATTTAACCCAAAAGGTTTGCTAGAGTTCATAGTATAAATCCAACAATTTTCTCTTTTGGAAGAGGCGCTAGGGGGCGCACAGCGTGATGGCTGCTTAGGTGAGCGGCTCCGGCGGGCAGTTGGACTTTTAATGAAAATAATGGCATAAACAGATCGCCGACAGGAACGAAACAGAAATTTGCTGATGGGAAGAAGTGCTGCATGCCAGGAGTATTGATCGGTGCTGGTAAAGACATGCTAACCACTACAATAGCTGCGTGGGCGTAGCGGCTGCGGCGGAGCGACATGGCGGAGGAAACCTTGGCCAGTTCGGGGGGGAGCGCAGTGACCTGCCGAGGCCGGTGAATAACGCACGAAGTGCGACTTTCGGAACTCCGGTGCCGGACTCAAGGTACGAGTGACTGCTTGTCACAGCGTGTGTTTGCTCTCGCTTGTGGAGCGGATTTGGGCAACTTTATGAGAGGGAGCTCCGTGACCCAAAATGGCGGCGCCCACATCGCCGAGTGGCTACTGACGGACTAACCCCTCGCCCTCTATGCCTGCCATCCGGTGTGAGGACTGTTCCAACTGCTGCCTCGGCCCACGCACCTCCATACCTGTACATACCGCATGCTGGGTGACATCTGCATTTCACAGCCCTCTCGCTCTGGTTCTGAGCCACCACGCACTGAGTCCAGGAATGGAGGGTCAAAATGTCGGCGCCCTCAAAACCGGGTACACGGACGCGTGGTGAGGTTGGTAACAGGTCGCCTAACATGCCAGCTCCATGCCACGGGTGAGGTACGCTTTTGCCGCTGTCTTGCATCGAGGGTGGCACACTGCGGATCCTGATTCTCCAACTCTCCTCTGCATTCAATCGCCCAAGTGACGTCCCACCGGCCTGTCACGCAGTGCCCGAAGTCAATGTGCAGCGAGGGGGGAAGATCTCCGAGGTGGCGAATCCATCCAGGGATCCTTGCAGTGTCCACTGTGACTACATGCTGACTGTAATAGTCGATACCCGGGCAGACAACCCTCCATAGCCCACCAACACGTTTCTATGCTAGTAATCACGCTGACGCGTGTACTTACGGGTTTGCCGCACTGAGGAACTGTGACCCACGACAACGAACTCAGGCCTCTTAGCCTCGGCACTCCAGGGCCCGTGCGTTCTGGACGCCACATTTTGGCGCTCTGTCAACCCTTACACTCACTCCTGAACTACGGCAGAATTTTTTTTTGGGGGGAATAAAACAGATACTCTGCCAGTAACCACGGGTAAACCAGACAGGCAACAGCCCAAAATCACCTTTGAAGCACATAAACCGCCAAAGGGTCAGAGTGAGCCCACGGAAGACGACCAAACAGCCAACTCTGCGGCAGGTGGCAACCTGGAGAGCATTCATACAGCCATACAAGCAAACCTGCAAGAAATTAATGGCAAACTCGACACCCTAACAGGGCGAATGGACACCATGGCTGCCAAACTTGACAAACAGGATGAGAGACTAGATACGGCAGAAACCCGAATATCTAATGTGGAGGATGAGTCTAAAACAACAACAGCCAAATGCGCAGGGATGGAGAAGATTCTGGATGTGATCAAAGCGAAGGCGGAGGAGTTGGAAGGACAATCGCGTCTCAATAATATACGCATAGCTGGCCTGCCGGAATACACCAACACTGGCCACATGGAGATCTACGTTGAACAACTATGTAAGGATATATTTGGTGAGAATGCAGTTTCCCCTATTTTTATCATTGAAAGAGCGCATCGATCTTTGGCCCCGAGGCCGCCGCCTGATGCTTCGTCGCGGCCGATAGTGGCACGGGTTCTAAACTATAGGGATCGCGATCAGATTCTGAGACTGGCACGTGAAAAGGGGGACATCCATCATCAAGGAAACAAACTGGAGTTCTACCCAGATTACACAGTCGCAGTGCAGCAGGCTAGAAGGGAATTTAACGATGTCAAAGCCAAGCTTCGTGATCTACACATACCCTATGCTATGCTGTACCCAGCACGTCTGAAAATAACATGGGAGGACAAACCGGTGTTCCTAGCTACCCCCAAAGCTGCTCTGGATTTCATCAAGAAAATTGCGAACAAGGGTAAGAGGGGGGAACGGAGAGACAGACAACCAGACTCGTACTGAAGGTAAGAGCTCTTAGCGCAAAATGCACCAATAATGTGTACCTCGAGGGCTCCGTGGATCTATTCTGTCGCCGATTTGTCCTGTGGCCTGGTCACTGGCAAGACATCGTGCAATGACTATTGGAGATATAAGGAGACCTTTAATTGCTGCACTGTTGTATTGCTGAGCCACTGCCTGGGCTGCGATATACATCACCTACCTCATAAGCTGGGTGTCACGCAATGCTCACATAGGTGCCAAATCTGGGAGGGTAGAGCCCAAGCTAAGCACTGTAAAAGGCGACTTGAACATGCACTGCTCCCTCCTGCTTTGAGACTGAACTCTTGAACTTTAATATGTGAAGGACCCCTTATCGGTCGCACTTCTTGCTACTAATCAAATCTGTTCCATGTGTGATCTGCAAATTACTTATCCAGCTGCCCCCGTCCTTTACACTGGGGTGGTGTAGTGTACCCTCGGCAGACCTCTAAATGGGTGGTCCCCAACCAGTTATGTTCCTTGTTGACGTTCAAAGGGAAACATGGCTTCGGCAAAATTGGGATGCTGGAGTGGGTGGGATTGGGGTGAGTTGGGGTTTACGTTTTATGGTACTGCCAGGACACTTAAGATGCATTGCTGACCTCCATTGTGTGGCGCATATACATGGGTCAAAGTCTCCCATGGATATGTCAAACCTTACTAGGTCATATGTGACTATGTGGAAATGTGACCAACTGTATATGGTGACCAGGGACAGGTACATCGTGTAAAGACAGTCTACACCTTTTAACGTGTAATGTGAGGGGATTTACCAATCCCAAGAAAATTAGACAATTATTCGCTAGCCTAGACAGGCATCATGTGGATATAGCGATGTTGCAGGAAACTCATATTGCTCCACACACATGCAGGAACATCGGGGCGAGATGGGCGGAATCTAGGCACTCTGCTGAATATTCGTCTTACTCAAGAGGTGTTATGATATTGATAAAGAAGGGCATCAATTACAAAATTGACCGCACAATCATGGACACGCAAGGTAGATATGTGATTGTGTCTGGTATGCTGCGAGGACAGTGTATAACCTTGGTAAATGTGTATGGGCCGAATGTCGACCCCCCTGAGCTTTTTCAAGAGATATGGTCTCATTTGCTTCACTTCACAGACACGAATATCATTTGGGGTGGGGATTTCAAGATAGCACTAAATAATGCTCTTCATCGCTCTTCGGAGTCCTCAGAACCTCATAGGAGAGCGAGGGGAAAAGTGTGTGACATCATGGTGGAATTGTCTCTCAAGGATATATGGAGGGTAAAACATCCAGCTGTATCGGGTGCAACGCACGTTAACATGGCACATAGCAGTTGGTCTAGGATAGATTTTTGGTTGGGGTCAGACAACGTTGTATTATGGACCACGACAATAAACACGCTACCCAGAACTCTGTCTGACCACAATCCGATTCTATTAACACTGCGACTACCTTATTACACACCCCCTCCTTTCAGTTGGAGATTTAATGCGAAGGCTCTCCTAGATCCGTTATATGCGGAGGCCATCTCGACAGCCATTATGGAGTTCTTCCAAATAAATGTTAATACAGTTGAAGACCCTGGTACACTTTGGGAGGCGTTCAAGGTCACACTGAGAGGAGTGTGCATGAGTACCACTATAGGGATCCTGAGAGATATTAGAGCTCAGATTAATCGGCTAGAACACAGAATGAAGGAGTTGGAAATGGAATATGAATGCACAGGCGATATTGCATTGCTGGGTGAGATCAGGCAGGTTTATACTGAACATCAGTCCTATGCGGCGGATGAACTGAAATATGTAACCAAAAGACCGATGGCCAGGCAGTTTGGTGAAGGGGGGAGGCCGGGTAGAGTGCTGGCACGGAAAATATGTGAAGGAAAAGGCCCTCAAACCATAATGCAAGTGCATGAAGAGACAGGCACACTACACACTCAACCTGAGGGAATACTGCGCAGTTTTGTAAATAACTATGAGACCCTATATAAATCCCAACAGGCAGCGCCCCCACAAGACACTTTTCACTATCTACATGACATCGCCATCGCGTGGTTATCCGATCGCCAAAGGGAATACTTAGCACAACCCATAACGGTGGAGGAAGTGACTGAAATCATCCACTCCCTTCCTAATGGAAAAGCGCCTGAGCCTGATGGGTACACTTGCGAGTTCTACAAAACATATGCAGACCACCTAGCCCCTCATCTCGTAGCCATGTACGGTGATGCATTCGATCAGGCAACACTACCCCGTTCACTGCGTGAGGCCGTACTGATCACTCTCCTGAAACCTGGTAAAGATCCGGAATTATGCAAGTCATACTGGCCTTTATCTTTACTTAACGTAGACTCAAAAATACTGGCCAAACTCCTAGCGATGCAATTGCAACCATTGATGACAAATTTAATTCTACCCGACCAGGCTGGGTTCATACCAACGAGAGCCACATCACATAACACGAGAACCCTTTTTGCGCTTGCTCACTATCTGGATCCCCACACCAAGGCAGCGGCGGTGATGTTGGATGCAGCCAAAGCCTTCGATTCCATTGAGTGGTCATATCTGCAAACGATACTGCACCACATGGAATTTCCTATACGGTTCATAACTTGGGTAACATTATTATACACAAATCCGGTGGCGAGGGTTCGGGTGAATGGCTACATATCAGAACCCTTTCACATAGCACGAGGCACGAGACATGGCTGCCCGCTGTCCCCGCTGCTATTTGCCCTTGCCCTTGAACCTCTGGCCTGCATCATTCGACAGACCCACAATCACTCAGCACTCCACTTTCCTGGGCGACCATTGCATATCTCCCTATATGCAGACGATATGCTTTTATACGTCCGCGATCCTGACCAAACCCTAAGTCCGCTGCTGAGAGAGTATGTCAAATTTGGTCGACATTCTAGGCTACAAATTAATTGGGACAAATCTTTAATTATTCCCCTTACTGATACCACGACGCCCCATGTCCCGGACTTTCCACTCGGCTGGCAGACGGAACCCACTAGGTATCTGGGAATCTGGTACAGCCGAGACCCTGAGGAAGTTAAACGGACTAACTATGGCAGGGTACTTTCTGAGCTAGAGGAGAAGGTCAGTCGATGGATCCAACTCCCATTATCGTTATCAGACCGTATCGCAATAGTAAAGATGAATGTCCTCCCTAAATTCTTGTATTTATTTAATAGCATACCGATACCACTGCCGAAGGCGGTATTCAAACACATAACCTCCTTGGTATTGAAATTAATTTGGGCAGGCAAACAAGCACGTATAGAACTATGCACATTGATGTTACCCTACGAAAAGGGAGGATTTTGTGTCCGAGACTTCTTCCTCTACTATCTGTGCGCACAAGCGCAATATGCGGCACACTGGTACCATCCCACCCCCTATCTCACACATACAGCGGTCGAGGAGGGAGATGCTTTTCCGATACCATTAACTGCAATTATCACACACAAACGACCCCCATTGCACTCAGCGGATATCAACACTATAGACACCACCACGCATGCATGGCGTACACGGGGACGACTAGCACACAAGTTGCCACTGTATGCACCTGCACTCCCACTTCAACATCACCCGTAGATTTCAGTGACCACTGAAAAGGTCGGTATGGACCTTCTGAGACATGTCGGGGTGGACACATTCGGAGATCTATACAATGACGGGACATTTCGTCAACTGGATGAATTATCCTACATCAGCAACCCCACACTGCTGTTTCGTTTTACTTATTATAGGTTGCAGAGAGCGATCCAGGATCTGTACCCAGATTACCCAGCAGAACCGCCCAGCTTACACACGCTGCAACCAATTCTGACATCGTCCAACACTTCACACCTAGTATCACGACTGTTCACAGCAGCCCAGAGTGAAATCCCATATACCTCACTTAAAGCAATGCAGCGTTTGAATGAGATTCTTCCGGATGTGCTATCAGAGGTAGATTGGTCTGCAGCATGCACACTACTCAAACTACTAACACCTAATGGCAACTTACGCATCACGCATTTAAAATATTTGCACCAAACGTACCATACTCCATTGAAACTACATAAATATGGGCTGTGGGAGGACGCCAACTGTAAGAGGTGCGGAGCCCAGAAGGCTGATTTTGCCCATTTAGCATGGCACTGCATCAAAATTCAAGACTATTGGGTGAAAGTAACGGATACACTGAGTGCTATGGTGGGTGTGGGCATCGATTGCTCCATGAAGGTGTGCCTGTTGGGTATATCATCAAATGTCAAGGCTGGGAAGCATACATTTTTTGCAGTTGCCCTCTTAATCGCCAAGCGGCAAGTATCTAAATGTTGGGGGGCAAAACCGCACCGACTCCTAAGCAATGGCTGACAGATATGGCCTATTGCAGGGATAGACTACTTACCTACGAAGAGGAATGCCAGCCAAGTCACGTCCTACAGATTACTGGTGCTATCTGACAGATTTCTTACAAAACGGCGACACAGGCACGGAACATTAGGTGTTAATATTTTCCTTGCCTGACTACTGGTGTCCATGTCTAGGCATATACCTACAATGGTGTACCTTGGCAGACAAGACCTAATGTCACTATGGGTTTCATTGATCATGACACACACTCATGGATGAAGAATGCAGAAATGTTCTGGCTTTATTATCTTTTGTTGTGTTTGTTTTACCCTTCCCACTCAACCGTGGGATGTTATGAAAATGAAGTTCTCTACCACTGCTTTATACTGGAAAGATACTGTTCTAGAGAAATGCCTAATATGCTTAACTCGTAGTCGCCGCCAGACCCATGGGTTGTCGGCTGAAGGCTGTGTAACTCCAGATATAGGTGAATGACAATACGCTGCCGGCCCCAGGGTTGTAGGCGATTAGCTGTGTCTTTACGTATGTACGCTAATAAAGATTTTTTTGAACTTCAAAAAAAAAAAAAAGTATTTTCTCTTTGGAGATGTTTATTGTTGTCCAGTCCTTCTTTTCTGGTGACCGTTTCGAGGATGAGAAATTTCAATTGGGACACGTTGTGGTGTGCTTCCGAGAAGTGGAGTGCCACTGAAGATTTCTGAATATGGGCTCTTATGTTAGATTTATGTTCAATAATCCTTGTCTTGATTTTTCTCTCAGTCTTACCGATGTACACTTTGCCACACAGGCATTTTAACATATAGATTACGTTAGGGGTATCGCACGGCGCATTGACTTGTAGTTTAATTTTGTGACCCTTCATGGGATGAGTTATGGTGGATCCTCTTATAATGTTATTGCAGTTCCCACAATGTAAGCATGGTCTGGTCCCTCTGTAGGTTGTTGGTATGGGTGTTTGGGGTTTAAGGAGTTCACCTAGATTTTTGCTCTTGTGAACGCAAAAATGGGAAGATTGTCAAAGATGGCGTTGAAGTCAGGTTTGGCTTTCAAAATTCCCTAATGTCTTTTGATGATCCTTTTGAAATTCATGCTGGAAGTGGAATATTTTGATACGATGGCTGTTCTTGCTTCATCAGTTCTTTTTTGGGCCTTCAGTAAATCATTACGTTCCATCTTATTGACTTTTTCGTTGGCTGTAGAGACTACTACATCGGGATACCCTCTTTTGGTGAATCTTTCACCTATCTCTTCAATTCTTTTTGATGCCTGATTAGGATCAGATATGATTCTTTTAACTCTCATCATTTGAGTGAGGGGCAAATGTTGTTTGAGCGCTGGTTGGTGGAAGCTGTTATAGTGTAAAGTATTATTCTTGTCAGTACTCTTGCGGTAGATATCTTTCTCAATGCCTTTAGTGGATAGGGTAATTTGGATATCTAAAAAAGTGATGGTTTTGTCAGAAATCTCCCATGTGAGCTGTATTCTCTCATCCGTTGAGTTAAGATTGATTAATGCTTCTTCCAGTTTCTCTTTAGTGTTGGTCCAATTTATGAAAATATCATCTATGTACCTCACTAACATCCTCAAATAGGGCGTCCAATGTGGGTTGTTCAAAATGTTGGTTTCCTCATAAACCTTCATAAAAATGTTCGCATACACAGGGGCTGCGCAATTTCCCATGGAGGTGCCCACGAGTTGCTGGTACCATTTGTTGTCGTATTTGAAGTAACTCTGGTATAAGGTGAAAACCATCAACTCCATCATAAAGGTCTGCATAGGTAAGTCAAGATTTGTGTGAAGTATGGCTTGTTCAAGGGCTTCCAAACCTGAGCCATGTGGAATAGAGGTGGATAGTGATTTCACATCAGCTGTACACAAAATTAATTGTTCATCTTGTTTGACTTCTATCATGCTCAGTCTCGTCAAAAAATCAGTAATTTTTACTTGATCAAATATAATTTTGCTTTAATTGTATGATTATTAATTCTCGAACCTGTTTTCCTTTTCCTTACCCTTTTATCTTAGCCATGGATTTTCTTTTCTTGTATGATTACTTGCCTATATGCCATTAATGATATTTTTACGTAATGTTTGGATATCATGCTATTTGATACTTTGATATTTCCTTTATTAAAGTTATACTTTAATAAACTTATCTTTTGAAACTTAAAAAAGACACAAGGCATGTACCAACATATAACTCCAAGAGAACAACTTGAAGGCTACTGGCTATAAAACATTGTTGACTTTGGAGAACAGGTCAATGTTGCATAGGAAACGGTTTAGCGTATTTTAACAAGTATTAATTGGACATCAAGTAGGGCTAGATGTACGACCTATTTTACCAGTGGCAAATGGCCTATCTGGCCGTTTGTGACCGGTAAAATGCATTTTTCTATTTTAAAAACCCTATTTTGAGAGTCCGTAACCTATTACCGATTAGCAAAATAGGGCTTGCGAGACGCTATTAGGAAGGGGCATGCCAATGGCGTCCCTTCCTAATAGCGAGTCGCAGGGGGATGCACGATTGTTTTGCAACCGAAATGCAGTCACAAAACAATTGCAGTTCCCCACCTACTTCAAATAGGTGGTAAGCCAGTCACAAATGGAAAGGGGTCCCCAGGGATCCCTTTCCCTTTGTGAATGGTAGCAAAAAATCTTTTTAATAGCAGGCAGTGACCCCACGGATTACTGCCTACCCTTAAAAAATTAAACTGAAAGGTTTCATTTTTATTTTTGAAACGCATCCCATTTTCCTTTAAGGACAACAGGCTGTATTAAAATTTGTTTTTAAAGTTGCTTTATTTAAAAGCAAACACAGACATGGTGGTCTGCTGTCCCAAGCTGCTCACCATCCCTGTGTAAACTGCCCATTCTTAAATTGCGACCTGCCTCATGAATATTGATGAATCAGGTCAATTGCGACCCAATTGGCAATCGCTAAACTGTCTACGACACATTAGTACATTTCATTTTGCGAATCTCTAACTACGAGACCCAAAAAATCACAATAATAGACTCGCAAAATGAAATGTTTGTACATCTGACCCGTGATCTTTATGGTCATAGGAAGTGGTGCAAGATTCAACCATATGTGGGGCCCACCTCAGTCCATCTACACATCGGAAAGTCCCTTTCTGATGTGTAGACACTCATTCTGGAGCAACTGGTTCAACATTGAAAATAAACTTCAAGCTTCTCCGGCCCTTGGGCAAGATTATAACATCTCCCTTTCCTCACTTCATCACTTCTACACTGTCCGCCATCTAAGTTCCATGTACTGTCTACAGCACTCCATTGCTTAACAGAAAAGTGTGTGCAATATGTAACATAAATAAACAAAGCATTCTTAAGAATGAGGGTCAAAAATACCAGTAGCATTAGTGGCAAATACTAAGAGAACTAGGGCTTGCACTGATTTGATAGACAGGAAATGGAAAAAATAAGGCAAAAATAGTAATTTGCATCAAAAGTAAAAATTGTGGTTATTCCTCCACCTAAAAAGGGAGTTTCTGGATCAAAAGTACTATGGATGGCTTGAAACAGAAACATAACTTATCACACGCCTCCAGCAGGATTGTTGGTATAAATGAACCTTTTCTGGTCAGGTTCAGGACACAAAATGTAAGTACTGAGGAAGACCCCGGGGATGGGTTAGACAATTTCTTCTCTTTCTTGCTATAATGTTTCCTTCGCTCTCGGGCTGAGTGCTGTTTTGCATGTGGTATTTTATCGGCTGCAACCCATCTGTTCGTTTCTCATCACAGACTAAAGTTAAATCCATTCTGCGCTATTTTTCACTGACTTAGCTTTAAATGTCCTTTCTTTTTGAGGTATTAACTTAAATTCTGCCTAATGAGCATTCAAATTGCCGAGTAGGTGTCGTTTGGACCTTGGCCTGGCAGGGCAAACATCTGAATGAGGTGCTATTTAGGTCTTCTTGGACAGTCATATGTTATTTGCCCTATCAGCACTTCTATTCTTGCATAGCCACAAACTTCAGGGCAGCTTTATCAACACTTTACACCTATACAAGTTCACAAAAAGTGTTGACAAGCTTATTTATCACTGGGAAGTAGCCCTAAAAGTAATGCAAATAACATATTTTGGTACTTCCCTTTGCTTTGAATTGGGGGAGGGGGTGCGGTTCCAATAGTACATAGGCATTCCCACCCACCACTCATGGTTTTTGATGCAAAGCCCTATCTACAATGGTTGAAACAGCTTTGCACAAAAAAACACTTCCATGAGGCAGGTTCTAACATGGATAAGGAGAAATATTTGTATTTCTTCAAACTTTTCTCATATTGCTTGTGTAGTGCACTCACACAATGTGGGAAACATTTTAAAGTATAGCTAACCATGGTATGCTAGACTCACGCAGACACCTTTGCAGTATGGTATAAATGTGTGTGAGTGGTGTTAGGCAACCCGAAAGAGCTTCACCTAGGGAAAAAGAGCAGCAGTGTCATAACTTACTAGATATAGTGCTGCCCTGCTCTGTCCCAATAGAGCTATGCAGTGCAGCAAATTTGTCTGCACAACATTGCGTTATAAATAAGGACCAGATGTATGAATATCGCTTCACAAAATGCCGGTCGCAACCTGCAGCCAGAAATATTTTTGCGACCAATAAAGATTTTTAAGAACCGACCTATGCACTAATCTGGATGGTTGGAATTCGGCTGACCTCACAACTGAGGTAGGTTGCAAATTACTTCTCCAATTTGAGCTTTTTCTGTTTACGAGTTGGCAGTGTCCTCTGGACTAATCTCTGCTCTGCAACAAACATGTATTTTATGTTAACAAAGATGAAAGGATACTAACAGTACCTCAATCCCATTTACAAATTCATTACCCCCTCCTTTGTGGTCTCAACATAATATCAATGTTTTGCAATTGGATTTTGGTTGCAAAATGTTGCATAAGATACCGATTTGGTATTTTGAAGGGATGCCTAGGCCTACCACACTCCCCTGCCACATACTATATTGGTATCAATTCAGAATCCCCTTTTAGGAGTTGGAAAAACACACCTAACTCTTAAAATGGGGTTAGTACATAAGAACAAAGCAGTTTAATGGTAGCAAAGCTGAATTTGAGTGGTTGTGACTGTTAAACAGTTTCTATGTGTGGTCTTAAAACACTGCTGCTTAAGAGTTTTCCTTTCTGCTGCTTGTTTTTGCATCCCACTTGAACATCCTTTCTTTGTAGTTAGAGATAGCTACAGACTTGTACGTGTCATGCAAAGTCTCACAACACTCACATTTAGAGATATGAGAAAAATAAAGACGTAATTATTTGACCAGTTCAAGTTAAGATACATATGTAACGTTTTCCTCAAATATATGTAAAATAAAAGAAGAATGTTCCCACGTTATTCCATCTTTATCTTCAGTTGGGTTTCACCAGCTTTTTAACTGTGGAAGGGTTTAGGTATTGTTGTGAAATATTTCAGTGTATCATTTTAAATGTAGTGTGGTGTGCACAACCACATGAGTCTAAGGAAGGCATTTTGAACATCATATTCCTTGTCATGTGAGGCTACACAAACATTAACTCTATTGAAAATATCCAGATTCCTATTATACGTGGATTGTGCAGAATGTACTACAAATTAAGACCATTTATTGGCAATCGTTGGCCTCCTGTCACAATGGAGATCGGTCAAGATTCATGATACAAACTCTTTTTCATTCTCTTTATTGCTACTTAACCTTTACAGTTCACTCTGTATGTTACTTATCAATTCCCCACGTTATAAAAACTAGACATATGATCCCAATTTTCTCTCCCCTTTCCTAATGATTTTATAACTTCGATCTATATGAAAATATAATGCTTCCTACCGAATGCAAGCTATGATTCTGCTAAGGACACAGAAATGAGAATTGCACGGTTATTACACGTATCTTTCTCTACTCCTAAGGCCATCATTACGAGTGGTCTGCATGATTCTGGTATGTGCGGTGGCTACGGTTACCACACGTACCGGAATTATGAGTTTGGTGGTTAACTCCACACTTCTTGCAGTTTTCCCCAGATACTTTTTTTTGTCAGGTCGACCTGCTTGAAACCTATTGTGGAAAACATTCCTGCAAAATAATAGGACATGTACACTTTACTAATGTAAGCTCCAAAAATATGAATGCTATTTTCCATTCTCAGACACAAACTCGTACTTTGGTGTCATGAAGCACATTTAATTAATTCCGACCCAATGGTTGCAGATTTCAATGAATGTGACAACTACTGGACCCAAAACCCAGATACGCGTAATGAGCGCCGCAAAAAGGCAGCTGACCCAGGACAAAAACCAATACTCATAACACCCTGAGAAAATGACAAATTATGTAGTTAACAAAACAACAAATAAGGCATCATTAGTTGAAAGAAACTGGTGTGAAACAATCCCATAATACTCTCATTGTTGCTTGTCAACCTTGTTTTATATTCATTTATTGCTTACATTTTCCATGCATTGCTAGGTTGAAGCAATTTGGCTAACCATTGTGGGGCCTGCTGGGGCCAGTGTGTCTAGAAAGTTACCTGCCTGACCACCGCAGTCCTTTATTTCCTGGTGGATTGTCAGCTTCCACCCCGTGTGGTGGCGCATTGGCTGCAGGCCCTTTGCTGATTCGAAGGCAGTGCTTGACAGTTTCGGCTATCAACCAGTGGTCTTCCTCAGGTCCCTCTGGCAAGACCTGCACACCCACTGCCTTAGGCGTTTCTAGCTTTATAATGGTCAGGTGGACAAGCTGAGACCTGAAGTTTCCGAGTGGTGAACAATACCTTAAGGTAAGAACTTTGCAGTCGCACCTCTATTTTCACACTTCAACCTCGATTACTTTCCTTCCATGTGAAAGAACAGTAGACGTTTCAGCACCCAGGCTAATGCGCTGCATAGCTAAATACATATAAGGTCCCAAAGGCAAGACCGATTGCATTACAAATGCTTGTTTCATTTTATTTTCGATCCATGACTTCATATGATAAGCTGTGAGGCTGTGACACCATCAGCCAGAACTATTATTAAAGCATTCAATCTTTGCATTCTGGGACTTGTTGTTTTACTTTACCACTACCGGTTTAAGCTTAGAAAACCCCAGCATATTAAAGACTGGCCGCCAATTAACAATATTGACTGAAGGTGTAATGCACAATACACTTGAAACAAACATGTCCCTAAAGTCTAGCCAACAGTTATTGCTTCAATACTCAACATAAAGTACTTGCATCCGTATAGAGCTCAAACAAAGAAAACCACTAGTGCCACAGTTATCAATATAGAATCACACAAATATTATCAAAAAGAGCAAAGTATAAATGAAAAACACATGGTTTATTCAATGCAATACATTGTTTTGTACAGAGGTACTATAAAAACAGATTTTGAAAGTGCTATTGACATACTAAGCGCTGCCTTTGTATTGTATTTGAGGTTTGGGTACAATAAAGGTTGCGTATTGTGAATAGTAATAAAAAAAAGTTCCAAATAAACATTTTCATATACGTAGGCTACCACGTGACCGCGACCTGAATCCACGCGATCACGAGGTTAAACTCTCGCGAGACTTGTAATATAGCGGAGGGATTCAAATAGTGCTGCAATCTAGCGGCATGCCTCGACCATTATCGCCGGAGCCTGTACACTCGGAGCAGGGAGGCCGCACTCCTACTATTAGGTTAGGTAATACCAGGCTAGGATTTTGGCTTTATACTCCTTGTTATGCACCTAATCTAAGCAGAGTATAATGACCCCTTGGTGTTTTTCTTGGGGTGATACACCGATATCATGTGGGACATTCCCTGAGATACCCTATGCGGAAAATCAGTTAACGCACAGTATCGTATTATTCTACTAAGACACTATGACGGCCAAGATGCATTTATAAAAACGGTTCGCAAACATGCGGTTATATGATAAAATTTAACTGATGATTAACGCCACCCTAAATAAAGCAATCAATGCTTAATCACTATACGATTCATCTATGAATGATGGCTTTTAACATTCTATATAAACCTAGGTTAATCTCAACAATATTGGTCCAACATGCGGGGAAATTTTAATGGAAACTTTGAAACACGCCATCCCGCAGTGTAAATAAGTCCAGGATCATAACGGTTAGTTTTCCAACTTGCCCGTGAACTCAGCAGTAGTTTTTAAGTGAGATCAAATAACAGCAAGCGATTAACGCAACAACTTAATGATGCAGTGGATACTATTTGACTAAGTGCATCATTGTTGGCTATAAGAGCAAGGCGAATTACCGAATAGATACAGCAATAGAGCACTTTTTATAATAGAATACTGATGTATCCTAAAATAAGTATAGCTAGTAAGAGGTCCTTATCTTACTTGCAGATGGTAAATTGAAAAACCACGACAGGAGGACATCCCCTGATATTTGTGCCGCAAAGAGGCATGCCCGTATCCAATCACGCATGTAACTTCAGCCTTCACAATTTATTCCGGTGAGTCACTTGAAGTGATCTTTGGGTATAATACATTTTAGTATATGAGGCCCGTTCGAATTTATTGTGATGACTTTACATTTGTTTCTACAGTACTGTTTATTAAATACAGACAACGGTGGCTCCAGTGTACATATATACACTGTTCAAATTCGAAAATCATAAGGTAAAAAAAAAATGTTGTACAAGGAAGCATGATATAATATAAATGTTGAAACCAGCACATTAAGTTAAGTTTGGTTTCTTCCTTCTGTTTCTAAAGTATTTTTAACTCGAAGAAAATTGATCTTCTACGAACAATGTAGTAGACCCCATGACCCCAGAACTGGAAGTGTGAGCTCCAATGCACTGTGGTGTTTTGTGTAAAAAATAAATTACTGGCGGTATGCCAATTAATCAATATTGGAGAAATAAGAATAGCAATTTAATATAGCTGACTATTTTCTAATTTGTAATGTAATATTGATGTATACCGCATATATGTGCTGATTAAAGATGTGTCTATAAGAACTCTTAAGATAAAAATGCTGCTCAGTAGCGCGTTTCAACCTTGATAAATAACAGTGCCGTGAAAAATGTATTTTTTAAATCATTTTCTGTTTTAGATAAGTTTCTTACAGAAAGTTTTGTATCGTGTAAATTGAACATTGTACAAAGAGCAAAGATGAGGTTAACTAATTGTATGTTTTTTATTATTATTATATAGAAAAACTCTCCTGAAGAAGGTGTAAAATCTAAAAACCGAAACGCTGCATCGACAACCTGTTTTTCCTTTTTTATGTGATTATGAAAATATATTTTTAATCTGTTTTTATAGTACCTCTGTACAAAACAATGTATTGCATTGAATAAACCATGTGTTTTTAATATATACTTTGCTCTTTTTGATAATATTTGTGTGATTCTATATTGATAACTGTGGCACTAGTGGTTTCCTTTGTTTGAGCTCTATACGGATGGAAGTACTTTTTGTTGATTATTGAAGCCATAACTGTTGGCCAGACTTTAGGGACCTGTTTGTTTCAAGCATTTTCCTCCTTGTCCCTCATTGGATTTTTAAGGAGACCTCCTTCCTTTTTCTGAACTAATGCACAATACGACCACTCTCACAGATATGCAGGATTGCATGCATACACACGTGTGAGTTATGCACAGGTCTATTTGTGCTGCTTACTATTCTCTACGTGAATTGGCCCTGTTCTTAAGGGGATGTTTAAATATGTTACATAACCACAAATAGCTTCCAAGTCCCTGCAAAGAAATAATTCAAATGCCCCAGAAATGCAGCTGATATACCCATATCGTCTTTCAAAATGTGCTGATATTACAATAAGAACAATAGCACAGGTGTGAGGAGGCAAGAAAAGAAAAAAAGAAGGATGAGCTGCTCAGGTTTCACCTGGGACAACTGGAGCCCTCTCTGACGTCACTCTGTGCCCATCGACTTCAAGTTAGGGACAGGCATAGGTAAGACCTTTGCATTAAAGGTCAGGCAAATTTGAAAAGTTCTGTTTAACACAGCAGAGTTTTTCTGTCTTCAGCTATGATGTGGTTTCCTGCCTTCCATGTGGACTGTTCTCTACAAAGGGAGGGACGTTCTAGGAGTGGAAACGCATAGGTGTCAAGAGCCATGGTGGTGAGAAGAGCAGGCCCCGAGGCAGACCGGGGGCTTGGGCTTAGGTGAAGGAGTTGCAGCTCCATGGACAATGTTGTTTCTCCCGCGAGGACTTTAATTACGAGGGAAAAGGGGGAGGACTTATTAAGTCGTCTTCCACTTCTACCACTGGTGGGTATCACTTTAGGGACTTTGCAACTTCACACACCTCCTAATAGAGGTGCGCCCCTATTGCTGTACAGCACCATCTCTCTCAATGATGCAGACATCACCAGGTACTAATGTATAGGGCACCCATTATAAACTAATTGGATGGCCTTTGATATACTTGGTGCCACTTAAATGATAGAGGATTAATCGATCCATAGATTATTAGCATTGTCATTGCCACTTATAAAAATGGGTCCATTTGTTATTATTTCTTGCATTGTTGGTATGAGTATGGTTAACCTCCTGACCTACAGGACTTGTTGGTATGCGAGAGTATGAATCTGTTGATGTGAAACTGTTGGTATGAATGTGTGAGTGAATGTGGTGTGGGATTTGATATGTTTATAATCAATCATTGTCAATGAACTAATACATTTTTATATGTTTCTAAATTTTGCATTGTGACATGCCTTTGTCTTCTGGCCAGCTACATGGGTGTCTATATATCAGCGGCTAGTAGCGCACCTTATATATTGCGGTAGAGAATTTCTATTTTGAGTAACCCATTATAAACAGTACTTAAAGCTCTGATTACGCATATTACCATATATTTGTATGAACTATATAACACAGTAGGTACATCCCCTGGGGTATCTCAACTAGTGCTGTCTGGAGGTGCATTGCTAGCGGAGGCACAGCTTCCATTGGTGCAGCAGGTGCAGTGGCACCAAGGCACAGAGGCCTAAGGGACCCACTGAACTTGACGCCATTCCACAGCTTAAACAGAGGCCAATAAGTTAATTTCCTTTCTTTCACTTGGGCCTAGGACAGACTGGCTACACCTCAAATTGCTAGTGCATTATCTGTGGCCTTTATGTACATTAATTGACACCCTTCAACTTGCACCTAGGCTGTATGTATGTATCCATGTGGTATTTCTGTAGCTCAAAGCTAGCCAAAAGTCAGGTGTATCTATATCAGTGGTTTGTAGATATTTATGTTGGTGATTCTGTCTTCGACTTGGTGAAAAATCATTGTCTTAAACTTGTCACAGTCTGTGTGCAAGGTCTAAGGGGCTTATTTACAAGCCTCTTGCACCTCCATTACGTCACTTTTTCCCATATTAAAAGTAATGTGCCGGTGGAGCAATGGGCTTGTAAATAGGCCTTTAAGTGTGCATATGCGCACAAAAGCCTCGATGTGCAAGTGGTAAAAAACGCTAGTGCTATTAGCTTTGTCAATTCTTGGTTTTATTATACACTGCAAGGAAGAGCTCAGCACACAAGCTGGCGCATCTACGGATATGTCAGGTTCATTATGTGCTAAAAAGTTTTTTTCTAAGTCATTTCCTGTATGAATAGTGCATAGACATGTAGAAAGTAGTTAAAGTGTACATTCAGAACTTAAGAAGCTGAAATCCATCAAAGACTCGGATTAAGAGGTAGATCTGCCGTCCAAATACCTGGGGCCTCATTTACAAGAAACGTAGGCATTGATGTGCCATTTTCCTTACGCCTGCAGCAAATGTCCATGCAACACCATGGATGTGCTGTATTTACTATACAGAGGTCCATGGCAAAAGTAGTAACATATGCGTCAGAAATTCTGACACATCTGTTGGTGCAAAAGTGATGCATTGCTATAGTTGGCCTTAAAACTGACGCAACTCCAGCAATGCGTCAGAACACATAGGCGAGTCCCATTATAAAAACCCTGCGTCATTCCTTACTCCTGGTCTGAGCAGGCGTAAGGATTTTGAAGCAGTGAATGTATGGAGTGATACAGTGAAGTTTGGTAAATTTAAGTGCACCAGTTCTACGTGACTTTTTTCCTGTGGAACGCCTCCCCTGCATACATTATACCTGGCACAGGTATAATGTGATGCAGGGCTCTACAAACTGACGCACTGGACCAAAGGCGTCAGTTTGTAGATATGGTGCAGAGTGACACACTGATTGCGCCGGCGTTGCCTAAATAAAAGTGACGCAGTAGCGGCTCAAGGGGTTTGTAAATGAGGCCCCTGGAATGTTTTCACAATTTAGCCTCCTGTGTACCAACACAAACTTGGAATATTTGGCAGGAACATAATGGAGTAAATGCAAACTTATAATGCAGAGGGTGAATGGGTCAGGATGAATTCTCTGTAAAGTATATTCTTATATATTTAAAATATGGACAGGAAACACAGGGGCTTACTTACAAACCCCTTGTGCCGCCAGTGCATCACTTTTAATATGTGAAAAAGTGACGTACCAGAGGTGCAAGGGGCTTGTAGATAAGCCCTTTTGTATCTGAAATGCACGGTAAACACTGTGTTGTTAGAACGTTCAGGGGTTTGAGTTCATAATGCAGAAACTTCGCCCTAATGCAATATTAATAATAATTGCATGCTGTTTGTAATAATTTTGTAATAAGGAAGAGAACTGGTGGTATTTGCAGTAGTGCTAATATTACAAATGTTAATTTAGATCTATTTTTTGCATTTATGGCATAAGAAGTGGAGAGAATACACTTTAATTATATTTTAAATGTGAAAGATGAGATTGTGTCTGAGGTTAAATCACTGTCGCTTTTATTTCAAACATTTCAGAAACACTGCAAAGCCAACCGCACTAGGAATCCCTCCCACCCCTACTGACCAAGCAACCTTGGCATCATACTGGACACCTCGCACTCAATGAACTGCCAAATCAACGCAGTATCCTCATTCTGCTTCCACAGACTCCACATTGTAAGACTTTCAGATGGCGCCCCAAAGAACTCAGAAAGACTGGCCTATGGCAATGCGCTCTATGCCGGCGTCACCCGGAAATAGCTTAGGAAACTACAGAACATCCAAAACGCCGCAGCGAGACTGGTCCTCGACATCTCCCACCGCAACCACAAGACACAACACCTCCGACAACTACACTGGCTCCTATCAACAAGAGAATGACATTCAAACTCCTCACACATGCCTACAAACCTCTCCATAACACAGAACCAGAATATTTGAACCACTGCCTTGCCTTCCACACACCCGCCAGACATCTCTGCTCCGCCCAACTCACCCTGGCCTCAGTCCCCTGAATCCACAAGACCAGAACCAGAGGAAGATCCTTCTCCTACCTTTTCGCCAAAACCTGGAACACCCTGCCCCTTCACCTCACGCAATTTGTGTCACTAACACAGTACAGGAAGGACCTAAAAACCAGGCTCTTCGTCTAAACCTCCACACCCAGACGGACCAGAAGCCCCCCTTTCACTGTTAGCACCTTCAGTACGTCACAGGTAACCAGCCACGCTATACAAACCCCTGATTGATTGATTGATTGATTGAGCTTGCGCTATGTTCTTTTTCCGAAGAAGCCCTTCATGCATGATGTGCTAGAATTTTTTTGTGATGTAACTAGGGTGCCATGAACGCTAATGCAAACCAGGAAAATAAATCTCCTTTGCCCTAGTTGTCTAGTAAAAGCCAGAAAAATCGAAATGATGTGGGCCCTCCCACACCTCTGTTCTTCATGCATTTGCTGAATGTCAGGCCGCCGTCAGGAGCCCACTGCAGCTTGCACCAGCCCATTGCTTCTGTAAGCGCCGTCTATGACAGAACTAACACAGGTACTGACCATGAAACCATACAAGTGAGACAATTCAGACTATTTCCGGCCCCCAAAGTGGAAGGAATGGCTTGGAAGGCAGACAGTAGCAATTTTAAGGTATATTGAATGAATAACAACTGTTGCTGTGCTCCTCTCTATATTAGACAAACAGCGCCACCATGATGTGGCAGCCGGTCATAAGCTCCGGTGTTGACAATTAAGTGCAGGGGCCGAGCACCGGAAACCACCGGCTCACATAAAGCACTGCTTGCTGCACTAATGACATTGACGTCCCTGAAGTTTTTATAAATGTATCAATTTTCTATTTATAACCAATATACATATTGCATACGGATTCACAGTCAGTATTTTCCATTTTCACCAACTTATGTATAATGAACTACAATACAACGGAGCTTATTTACAAGCCCTTTGCGCCGAGAGTGCGTCATTTTCAATATATAAAAAAGTGACGTATTGGCGGCTCAAAGGGCTTGTAAATAATCCCCAAAATCTCTTCCATATTACACAGGCACAAAAAAGTAACATGAATCGTCCCCTCCCCAACCCTCGTTCTTGAAGAAGAGCAGGGGAGCCAGACGCAAGCAGGGGGCCGTGCAGGCAGGGAGCCAGACATGAGTGAGAGGTGTAGATGAGCAGTGTCTCTTCGAGCTCACTGCACATGCGATGGACAGATTAAATACCAGTGTCAGCCCCGTCTCTGGCAGCATAACCGATGGAGCTTGCATCCCGTCCCCCAACCCTCCGGAAGTGAGTGCAAAATCCCAGCAACAGACACCCGTTACGGACGTAAACTGGCGTCGCGGGCGCGCGCTGCCTTTCCTGTCTCGATTGACGCCTGTGAAGGGGAGTTGGCAGTGTGCAGCCAGCCATGGCGAGCATAAGTGGCGGGAAAGGGAAGCTGAATCTTTCCTGAACACTCTGACTTGACTGTGATGGGGAAAGTGGAAGATTTAGGTAGGAGTCAAAATGCTGCGCACGGTTCTCCTTATATTTTTCGTTTTTATCACAAATTGGCATACATGTCATTATGTCTGTGTTTAGGGCCCATGCTCGGCTGCACACAGATGTGAAGAGTGGGAGCCAAGGACATACTTCCCCAACCGACTCCTATAAAGGACATCTGATTTCAGATGACATGATTTTTACTAGCTTCCCTTTCTGCATTACACTGCTGCTGTAGTAAATGTACGTAAACCTTAAATCTGTAATTTTTTAATATGGAGAAGCCTAGCAAAACCTACTTGGCAGCAAATATGCAATTTTGTCTGAAAATAATTCCAGTGTCATTAAAAAGATATTATACCATCATTACAAGTTTAAATCCAGAAACATATAATGGCTGTTCTAAGCTGAAGGTCATTCCAGAAGACATATACATCTATGTTATTATAGCTCATTCATTTCCTGGTTGGCCTCTGCGACCCAGAGGCTACTTCAAAGTTTTGGCTTTAAAATACCAGTATGTAATTAGTAACAGTGGTCCCTATCAAGGAAACGTGAAGTCATATACACAGGACTGCAATCAGAGCTGTGTGGGTATGTATCCAAATGGAAAGCATTGTATTTATATAACCATTCAGTAAACCAGGAAATGAATGAGCTGTAATAAAATATATGTCTTCTGGAATACACTTCAGCTTAGAACATTCATTATATGTTTCCAGAGCCAACCAAACCAGTCATGCGCACATGCAGCCTACATGGAGAAAACAGCCTCCCCATAGGCGCCTGGCTGGGCGCTGTCCCGACCAATCACAAGGCTGCCATTGCAGCGTTGTGATTGGCTTAGGGGAGGGGAGAGAGGCTGCCTGCTTCCTGTTCCTGCCAGAGGCAGGAAAGCAGGAGCAAACCGATCAGTCAAGATGTGAGACCTGGGAAAGGTAAGTAAAACATTTTTTTATCATTTAAACCCCACACCCCTCTCCACGTGACCACACTTCCCTCGCAACCATTCACCCACCCCCCACTCCTTGCGATCTCGCGCCTGCGCCCCCACCCGTGAGCCATGCCGGCCACAACTGTATTAATGTAAAAAAATGCTTCTGTAGTACCAGTCCTGTTCCTAGAAGGGATTCTTCCAAGCCCAGAAAGGCAGAGCAATCCAGATGTCATCCATCAAGAGTGGCTTATGGAGAGGTGTTCCGTTGAAGGAGAGCCGCCTGAATTGGAAGTGTGTCACTTTGCGCCAGAAGTGGCAGTGGGAAGCATGTGACATTTCTTAGGCTTTGTCAAGGCCAGTGCTTAATTTGCTAAAAACATAAGTGCCAGAGCTCTCATCAGAAGGCCACTGCAGCTTGCACCACACATTGCCTCTGCCATGCTGCCAATGATAATAACAATGCAACTACAAACTATTGCATTTATAAGTGTGACAATTCAGATTATTTCAGGCCCCCAACACTATAAGAAGGGCTTGGGTGGCAGGGAGTAGTCATTTTTAATATATATAGTATTAATAATGAAGGGCCCGATACACAGAATGAACTTAAGACTAAATCCTAAACTTACTACTATTTTGGTATTCGCACAAAGCACTTACTGTTGTTGTAATACTTTATTCGATAAATATATCATAAAAGTACAAACATAAAAATACAAGATTCAATTTACCAAGTATTACTACAGTTTCATTAAAAATGTAAAAATCATCACTATAAGGGGAGGTCTATACAGAATTTACATTCTTGGAGTAAGTCTAATCAAACATTGCATAACAACCTTGACCGAATAAACCAAGCACTGTCAAGGTACTTGGCGACCCCACAAACAATGTACATAGAGGTGGTGTTAGTTAAGATAATACGTAGAGCCGATCTATAATCCCTAGCTCCCAGGTCCCTACATACAGGTTTTAACCAGTTTGCTCTAACCTGCTTATAGGCTTTACATGCGGACAAAAAGTGGCCAAGGGATTCTTCCAGACATGAGCAACCTGGGCAATTTAAGTCATGCACCCTCCTGGACTTCCACCCTTCCATGAATTTTTTGAGGGGGAGGGTACCATATCTTAGTTTCAAGAACAAAGTTCTGTCTCCAGGGGTCTGGATGAAGTCCAAGAATGGTTCTAACTTTCTGAAGGGTTTGTGGTCAAGAAAGTTATTCGTCAGGGGTCCCCAACTTGTATTGAGGTCCTTGGCCTCTACCCAATCCCAGTATAATTTTTTAACAATTTGTTTTGCAGCAGGGGACTGTGAGGCCCAAAACTCAGCCGAACCTATAGACTCTACCAACTTCTTTAAATTGCTGAGCCTCTTTATTTTGTTGGATATATTCAAAATAATTAACTCGTCCAACACTAAGGCATATTTTGCTAATTCGGGGGTCCTTCTAAGGCGCACCCAGAATAGCAGAGGGCGGAGTTGAACTTTTTCTGAAATTGACCTTTTACCCATATCAAGGAATAACGGTTTCAGAGGGGTTGAGGGAGGGAGTGAAACTATGTCTCTCATAAACTTGTTCTCTGCGATAACCAATGCCTTGGTGTTCTCGGCACCCCACAATTCAGAGCCATAAACTGCCGAGGCTAGAGCTTTCCCCTCGTAAACCGCCAGGGCAGGGGCTACTGGTCTACTAATAGAGAGGCGCTGGTTCTTCAATATGGCACCAGAAACTCTTTTAAGGTTTAGGACCATTTTTGCTATATGGGAGTCCCATCTCATGTTGTTACATAGCCTGACCCCAAGATAGTCGAATTCGTCCACCACCTCTAAGTAGGACCCGTTCAAAGTGAGGTAAACTTTCCTGTGGTTTCTTTTAGCAGATAACACCATCAGCTTTGTTATGGTGGTGTTAACCGTTAACCCACGATCTTTACAAAAGTCACTGAAACGGTCAAGCAATTTTTGGAGACCCTTGGGGGTCTTGGACATCAGCAGGGTATCGTCTGCAAAGAGGAGTGTGGGGGTTTTCTCCCCGGCAAGGACAGGGGCATCCGCAGGGTCCTCCCTCAAATGGTCCACCACCCCATTTATAAAGAGGGAGAACAGTGTCGGAGCCATCACACGGCACTTTGGCGGAATTTGCGATTCCGGCCCGCAATTTACGAAATAGTGCCGTAATTTACGATTACGGGCCGGAAATTCCGATTACGGGCCGGAAGATACGATTTTTGGCAGTTGGTCATGTTAGCCAAGGGTAAACATCTGTTCAAGTGCCTACCATCCACCACCATGGATCAGATGATACACTGCAGCCAATCCCAGCCAACAGCTCCATTTTGCCATGGTGAATGTTGCCAGTGCCTACCACCCCCACCACGCTCCAGCTGAAGCCAATTAGCAATAATTGACCAGCACTAGAACACACATAAAAGCAGCACACATTGAAGGAACAGGTTTGTCCACAGAGAGTTTGTGTCTACAACGCTCACAGTGCCACAGAAAATGGAAATGAGGAGAAAAAGGAATTTTACAGCAGAGGAGACCACCATACTTGTGGAGGTCATTGTCAGGCACCACAAGCACCTCTATGGACTCCCACCCTACTGCACCAGTGGGACACAGAAGGCAGAGCTATGGCAGCAGATAGCCACTGCTGTCTCAGCCTTGGGGGAGGGGAGGCGCACAGTACAGGACATAAAAAAAAAGTGGCAGGACGAAAGGCAGAGGGTGAAGGAGAAATACTACAGGATTGAATTAAGCAGGATCCTCCCTGCTGCATGCCCTGGACCCCGCATCCAGCTCACCACACTGGAGGAGGATATCCTCACAACAATACACCCCCACTTGGTCCATGGGCTGCCTGTCAGTGACATCCGCTACGTGGTACCAGGTAAGTGGAATGAAAAGAAAACGTGCATGAAAAGATTGTCTGTGTTACACTGTCATTGGTATTAAGTAAATTGTCCAAAGTGTATATGAAAATATAGTCAGTCAGAGACTCATGTGTCACCCTCTGTATGTAGCACCAAAAGTCCCAGAATCCTATGCATTAGAAATGGCAAATCCCTCCTCCCCTTTTTAGGTTTTGCCTGGCGAAAAGATGCGCTCTGCGCATCTTTTTCGCGCAGGCGAAATCCTGATGAGTTCTGTAGTGTGGCTTTGGGTCGGCCCTCGTCATTCATTGGCTGGCTCCATAAATGGAGCCTAGCCATTGGACGAGGGGCCTGTCCGTCAATGCCGGACCAGATTCGGGGGCGTTCCCGCGTTTCTTTGGCTTTTGCCGACGTCACGCGACGCCGGGAACGCCCCCGATTCTGTTCCGGCATTGCCGGCACCTCCCTTGCTCCCCCTCCCGCTTGTTTCCTGGTGCCCGCCTTCGTGCTCCGGCCGGCCGTCGTCAGCGTCTCTCCTCCCCCTTTCCCGCCCCCTCCCGCTTGTTTTGGTGCCCGTCTTCTGCTCCGGCCGGCCGTCGTCAGCTCTCTCCTCCCCCTTTCCCGCCCCCTCCCGCTTCTCTCTGATGCCCGCCTTCCGGTGAGACACTGTGATGAATGCCACTGAAAGCCCTGGATGGACTGGGCTGGGTCCGGGTCAGTCTGCTCGGTAGTGGGCTGACTAAAGCGTGAACGCTTGAAAACAGCTTGAAACATTGAAAGAACATATTTGAACCAGCCTTTGACAATAAATTATGACGTAATGCAGCTAACACAAATGTAACGTGTGAAACTGCAGACTGTTATGTTCAGCCAGAGTGGAGCTTCAGAGTGGAGCTTCAGAGTGCAGAGTGGAGCTTCAGAGTGGAGCTTCAGAGTGCAGAGTGGAGCTTCAGAGTGCAGAGTGGAGCTTCAGAGTGGAGCTTCAAAGTGGAGCTTCAGAGTGGAGCTTCAGAGTGGAGCTTCAGAGTGGAGCTTCAGAGTGGAGCTTCAGAGTGCAGAGTGGAGCTTCAGAGTGGAGCTTCAGAGTGCAGAGTGGAGCTTCAGAGTGCAGAGTGGAGCTTCAGAGTGCAGAGTGGAGCTTCAGAGTGCAGAGTGGAGTGGAGCTTCAGAGTGCAGAGTGGAGCTTCAGAGTGGAGCTTCAGAGTGCAGAGTGGAGCTTCAGAGTGGAGCTTCAGAGTGCAGAGTGGAGCTTCAGAGTGCAGAGTGGAGCTTCAGAGTGCAGAGTGGAGCTTCAGAGTGCAGCTTCAGAGTGCAGAGTGGAGCTTCAGAAAGGAGCTTCAGAGTGCAGAGTGGAGCTTCAGAGTGGAGCTTCAGAGTGCAGAGTGGAGCTTCAGAGTGGAGCTTCAGAGTGCAGAGTGGAGCTTCAGAGTGGAGCTTCAGAGTGCAGAGTGGAGCTTCAGAGTGCAGAGTGGAGCTTCAGAGTGGAGCTTCAGAGTGCAGAGTGGAGCTTCAGAGTGCAGAGTGGAGCTTCAGAGTGGAGCTTCAGAGTGGAGCTTCAGAGTGGAGCTTCAGAGTGGAGCTTCAGAGTGGAGCTTCAGAGTGCAGAGTGGAGCTTCAGAGTGGAGCTTCAGAGTGGAGAGTGGAGCTTCAGAGTGCAGCTTCAGAGTGCAGAGTGGAGCTTCAGAGTGGAGCTTCAGAGTGGAGCTTCAGAGTGGAGCTTCAGAGTGGAGCTTCAGAGTGTCAAGAGCAATGCCAATAGCTCTAACTTTAACAAAGGCAAAACCATTGCATTGTAAATGCTTGTTAAAACATGGGCACAGTACTGCAGCCGTACATACACAACCCTGCAAATTCAATAGCTGTTCATGTTGACTGAAAATTTGCAATGCTATTTGGAAAAGCTAAATAAAGTAAAAAATATAAAGTAGCAATTGACAATTATTAGCAGGGAAGCGCCAGTACCAATGTGACATGCAATTCAACCCTTGCGCAAACACGGATGCGTTGTGTTCACATGGTGGTGCACGGTGGCGCAGGGATAGACACATTGTGTTGAATCTGATGGTGTGTAGGGGGTCTTTGCTGGAGTTGTGTCACAAGAGCGATGCAACTCCAATAATGTCCATGCACTGCCCATACCTAATGTGCTGCGCCACTCCTTACGTCTGCTTCAAGCAGGCGTAAGGTTGCGTCGCAGCGGCCTTTGAAAAGTGACTCTGTGAAACCTTGTAGATTTCACTGAATCACTTGTACGCTGCATATCCCAAAGGAATGTCCAACCTGGCTACATCGAAGCTGACGCAGGTTCAATGAAGCACAGGGCCTCACAATGTGATGCTTCACTATAGAAGCGTCACATTGCGAATAATTCTAAATGTGTCGTCTGTTGTACACCACCGTTGTGTCACAGAAGTGATGCAACAGCAGTGTAAATCTTATTCAAGGGTCTTGTAAACCTGCCACAAATTCTCCAAGAAGTACATCAACCCGTGCCAGTCTAAATCACAAAGCAGAAGGTGAGAGTATCATCAGATGTAAATATGTCAAACAAATATTCTGTTGTCCATTTTCCACTCTGCCACGCCATTACATCCCCAACACACCACTGCTCCTACCTGCCCCATCTGCGGCAGTACTTCACAACACTGTTAGCATGCAGAAGATATGGGCAAATCCCTGAAAAGTTCCACAAGCACATTTCTCATTTGTTTACTTTTCTCTATTCTCACCCATTGACACATCCAGCCAGAGCACAGACAACTGCAGTAGCAGAGGTCACCGCATCTAATGGGTGGAGTCAGCAACGTACAGAGGAAGGCATGACAACCACACTAACTGGTAAGTCAAACTGGCCAGGAGATGGTCAAAATGCATACATTGTCAGGAGACGACAGAGCGACAAATAGTGCCCAGCAATGTAAGTCAACCAGTGATGCAAAATTTGCTCCATTACAATTGGAGTTGTCAATGGACATTCACCTTTACCATATGACATTTGGGAACAGCGAAAGACAAAATATAAAATGTCTTGGCTCATCATACCTTTGTAATTGTGGTACACATGTATTTCACCAACAGACCCAGACCGGGGAAACCAATCCTGTAATCGAGGGCCACAACTAGTCAAAAGGGTGTACCCGCTATATTTTAATAGTGTCTGTAGACCTAATCAAGAAAGTCTATTTGCACAGATATGGAAATAAAAAACAAACAGTGAGATATCAGTCTCTGTAGTATTGACAATGCATACACTGCCCAACTTCAAATATTTCCAAAATACAATAAATTGCACAGTCCACACAGCTGGTCATGTACTGCGTACATTGGATGGATAATTTTCTGGGCATCAATAAAACACGATAGTGGACCTTACCGCTGAATTCGTAGGCATGTCATTGTGATATAGGTAGCATCAAGGTAGTGGGCCCATTCTAAGTGATAGGTGGGATCACTCCTTACATTATGTATGACACACTACTGCAACGATGGAGCCCACAACTGCTTGTGCTCGTCCTCTGTGCCAAAAATTGAATGCATCACATGTGGCAGCAGGAATGTAAAGTTGCAAAACACACTTATCATTGTAGGTACAATGCGGTCCTTCCAGAATCAAAGATGCACACTGACTTCTGCTACTAGGTTGGACTTGACATCTGTCAAGGGACCACACACTGCTCCGGTGCTGGGCCAAGGTCACCTCCACATTATGTGTTGTACAACACTGTTGTCCTGCATCACAATATGCTCACATAGGGCATTTGAACACATGGCCGATCAGACCCTGATGGCAAATGCGAGGCTGACACAAAATGTATGCCAAGTGTGTGCAGAATGGACATACAATAGAACAATGTGTCATATGACCTGACCAAAACACAACAGGCTTGCAATTCAATGATAGGATGAATTCCTAGCAAACTTGGTTAAATCAAAATTAAATTGGTATGGCTGAGGCACACACTGGTGCCAGTTGTGTAACTTTCAGATGGGTGTAGGCGTTGCTAAGGTGACTCTTCACGCAGTTACACCTGCAAAATGAATTGGCTGAACAGCAACACGATAATCCAGTGCAGGCGGGAAGCCTCAAATCTTCTCACCTCATCTGCAATGTGTGATCATAACCAAATGTTGTTTTCTGCTTGCCTCCCTTCTATCATATTCACATGTATAGGTGTGTGTTTGACATATGAGGTTTGGATGTCTGCTGCACAAGACACCATCCGTTGTCATGTAAGTAGTACCATGATGTTGGAATTGGAGTATGGGAACAGAGAACACTCAAAGGATGAACATTAGTAATCTGTGTCCTCTCATTCAAAAATGAGCTGTGTGACCTCATGGGTAGGGAAGCACAAATGGGCAACATCATGTCCCTGACAACTGCACATCTCACACATGAACTCCTTTCTGACTTGTTAACAGACAACATTACACCCATGATAAAAGTTAGTCTCAATGGTAAAGGTGAAATCAGTGTGATGCAGATGAGTCAGGGTCGTTTATCCCCTTCCTTGAAATATCAGTAACCTTCTCATACAAGGTTGTTAGTTGATGTGTCATCTTATTGATGTCAGTGCTGCATGGATGTAAAAGCTGTCAAATGCTGCTTGTGAGCAGGTGCCCACAAGTAAAGCCAATGAGGTAAACATGCTGCACATCGTCCTTGATTATCCGCAAATGGTTAATGAGAATGACATGTTGGCTCATTGCTACAATCTGTGGTACTAAAATATGCACATGTATTTCTCATCACAGGTGCTGACAGGATGAGACCACCGCAGCGGACAACATCCGGGGGAATGCATGACATCCTTGCATGACATCCTGGCTGCAGCTGTGAAACCGTCGCGCACCTGTCCTTCAGGTAAATCGGGCATGAGGCGTGTCACCAGCTTAGATTACTAAGCCATGACAGAGATCGAGATCCCCTTCTGTTTGGAATCAACAGTTGTTTACAAAGTGAAATACAAACCAGGAGTGTCACATATGCCTGTCTGTCAATTGGTGATGCAGATCATTGAGAATGTAGTTTCTACCCTCTACAGCTATGTCTACAACAACTATGAGGAGACAGGTGCAGCAGGATACACCAGGGGGAACGCGAAGGGACAGAGAGTAGTGGCTGGAGCTGGTGAGTTAGCTAGTATTATGTACATCTCTGTGTAACACCTCAGTGCTATGGTGTGAACGGTCATTGTGGTGGTACCCTAACCAGATCACATGATCCTCATCTGCTGATGCAAAGTACAGTTAATACAACTCTGTTGTCGCAGCACATGTTATACCTGGTCAATCACTAATACGGTTGCAACCTCTGTGTGTCAGATGATGCTGAGGGAGAGGCCAACCGACCGACAACCAGTGCTGGCCGACGGGGAATCAGAGGGGAGAATCCCCTGATCCTCCAGCCAGTCATGTCGGCAGCAACTCATGCCCAAGAGGAGGATCAAGATCATGAGGATGTTGACTTTGAGGAGGATGATAAGTACATATCCATTGACTCCGGGGATGACGATACTGACGTCACGGCATCACATCCTCTGCCAAGCAACGCTTGTCTGCCTTCTCTCAAACAAACAATACCATGTCCTCGGCATAAATCAAACCAGCCACGGCTCACACACATCCAATCACAGACATCACTCCCTCACAGCCCTCACGTCTGGGACCGACATGGTGGTTCCCCTACCCGCTCTTCCCTATGCAGTGTATCCCTGCCACCCTCTCCATCATCTGTGGGAAGTACCAGCCCTGTTCTGGTGCAGGTATCCCCTGGGCGCTCTTCTCCTGCCCACAGTCTTCCACCTGCCACCCCCCTGTTGTTCGACCTGCTCATCTCATCCCTGGCAGACACCTGTAGAGGGAGCCTGCACGTGGCGATGGTGGCCAGTTGGAGCAGGACTTCGATCAACAACAGGCAGATGTGAGGCAGGACATTCGTGCCATAGGGGCTACCCTGTCAGTCATGTCAGGGTCCCTGCAGGACATGGTCCAATTCCCTCAGGGGGTGGACGGGGCGTGCCAAGCTTTGGATAGGATGGATAGCACTTGGTAGGAAATGTCTAGAAATATGACTGACTTAATATCCATCCAAAGGGAAGAGAGTGCAAGACGCCATGCCTTGGCCATGAAGATGATGGAGGGCATGGTGAGAGTGATCCAAAATCTACCTTCACGGCCAGCACAGGGAGGGGATCAATCATATCAGCCTGCCAGACAGCACATCCACACACCTGTAACACCAATTGCACAGCACCACAGCCAAGGTACACAAACACACCAGCACCCTGAACAGGCACCCCCACGACCCCCACCACCTGCACAAACACCACCAACCTCTGGACAGTCACTCCCACCACCCCCACCACCTGCACAAACACCACCAACCTCTGGACAGTCACTCCCACCACCCCCACCACCTGCACAAACACCACCAACCTCTGGACAGTCACTCCCACCACCCCCACCACCTACACAAACACCACCAACCTCTGGACAGTCACTCCAACCACCCCCGCCACCTACACAAACACCACCAACCTCTGGACAGTCACTCCCACCACCCCCACCACCTGCACAAACACCACCAACCTCTGGACAGTCACTGCCACCACCCCTGTGACCTGCACAACCACCATCAACCTCTGGACAGTCACTTCCAACACCTCCACAACCAGCCCTTGTCCAGGTACAGACGCCAAATGTGCAGACACCATCTGCTCCTGTACCTCTTGATCACCCTGTACAACACCCACATACATGAAGGTGACAAGCTCAACGTCACCCCTCACTGCTTTCATCACCCCCACTATTGCGGAATTGCAAACACGATCGCCAGTGACATTCACGTGGGCAATTTGTCTTGGTCCTTAGGTGTATCGTGAAAATAAAGATCTACAAAAGTAATATCCTGGTGTGTATCATGCCCTGTCTAACAATGTAGGCATGTGGGTGTGTGTGACACAGTTACAAGTGTAACACATCATAGCAACACGTTATTAGGTGCATAGCATATGACTCACTAAATATGTGTCCATCTTTGGAAACAGACAATCAAAATGAAGTCAAACAAGTTAAACAAAGTAGAATTACTCAAAGATATTTATGTAGGAACATAAACTGACCGTCCGTTTGGAAGGAAGAAAGGAAAACAAATCATGATCTTAATGCAGAAGGAGAAGGGAACTTGGATTGGGGTGGGGCAAAACAAATATAATACGTCAGGGAAACCAGTCTATTTACAAGGGGGAAAAGAAATCTTCGTCCAGAACAATGTCTCAGTCCAAAAGTCACATGTCTTTCTGGTCATCTTCCAGGACCACAATGTCTAGAGCCTCAGGGTCTGACACATCCACACGGCTGGCTTGTGCAGGAACAGGCACCACATGGGGACGTGACACACGAGGAGTACGGGGGGAATCTGTGTGGGGCAACGGACAGGGGGACACATTGACGGTGGTATGGGAAGGGATTTGGGAGAGAAAAGATGACATGGCTGTGCTCAGGGACTGCATGTGGGTGACGAGGTTGTCCATTGATCGGACAAGGTCCGCTTGCATAGAGCGTATCTCCAGACACACTTGTAGCAACATGCGAGCTGACCTGTCGGTTGACCCTCGACCATCCAACTCTAGTCCCCTGGAACAGCCACAGGAGGAACAACACCGGGAGGGGTCGGGGGGACAGAAGGGATGTGGTGCCTCTGGTCCAGAGCTGATTTGTTCGGCTTGGTGACTACAAGGATGGCGACAGGTTTCAGGGGATCGAGTTGGAGCCCCGATGGCATGGGGGACTCTAGAGGTAGGTAGGGGCAGGTGGCAGGCCAAGATTGAATATTGGCCTGCCCCAGGGACACCTCTCGTGACCCACTGGTGATGAGTGTGTGGGTAGTGAGTAGCTCTCCACCACATCATGGTCCGAGGTGTCCGGTCCTTCCCCCCCTACAATGTACACAGCCTCCACCCGGGACGTAGTACCAGAGTCTTTGTTCTTCCTCATCCCGGGTGGACGCAAACCCCTGGCCTAAAGATGTAGAGAGCCCCTCTTCCTCCTCTTCCTCGTTGATGGAAAGAGGGTGTAGCCACCGGCAAACTGATGTCCTCCTGCTCCGGACTTGTTCCTGCATATCTTCTGTCTCACCAGCCGTGCCTGCAGAAGTGTAAGCAAAATCCTGATGTGGTGGTTGTTTCATGCAGGACGATACACATACATAGATGAGCCAAGGTCAGATTTTGTTCTCCTCTGATCACACTCTACAGTTGTCAGGGGCCAATTTACAACTTCTGGCGCATCTCTGCTAATCAGCAGAGGTGTGCCAGAAGAGTTGTGATGCATCTGATGCACCGCATTTACAATGCGGCACACCGTGGCGCTTGGGTGGGCAGATGCATGATGCATCCCCGGTGGAATAGCGGCGCTTTGCTGGAGTGGCGTGGCAAGTGCAACCCCACTTCAGCAAGGCTCGGGGGTGCATGATCGCTAACATGCTGCATCAATCCTTACACCTGCTTCAAGCAGGCACAGAGTTTTGACGCAGCATGGCCCTAAAAGTGACTGAGTGAAATCTTGTAGATTTCACTCTGCCACTAGGAGGCGTTCCTGCACCGGATGCGTCACGTTGTAATTACCCAGCAGCATGGCGCTTTGTTTGCTCCGCTGCTACGTCACAAAAGTGACCCAATGGCGGTGTAAAAGAGGTGCAAGTGCCTTGTAAATATGCCCCTCAGTCTTTATGGACTTAATGGGGGTTGGGAGCACACTGCCTCACAGTGCCAGCACTGTTTGCCCAATTGCATCATGGTAAATGCAGTACACAGTTCAAACTTACTTCAAAATCATCTGCGGTTGCTGGAAATGCTGCCAAGTTCCTCTCAGGTCACAGTACCACTCACAGGCACACAGCAACCCCAGATGATTTTTCTTTGCTCTCTAAAACTGCTGCTCTCTACTGAAGAAGCACTCAATACAGAAACACGTGTCTAGAGATATACAGCAATGTCTGCACCAACTTTAGTGAATGGCTCCAGATAATTTGGAAGTAAGTTTGAACTGTGTACTGCATTTACCAGGATGCAAAGGGGCGAACTGTGCTGGGACTGTGAGGCAGTGTGCTCCCAACCCCCATTCTGTTTATGAACCTACATTACATGTATGTTCACTGTCATATACTGAATTGAGTTTGACATGGACATCTCATGTGTACTATTGTGGCTTACGCAACTGTATTGGCCAAACCTCAACCTTGGCATTCTTGTGATCTGTGTGTCCTGTCACTGGTACATGTGCCAGTTCAAAAACCAGTCCACCAAAGGAGAACATGAAGAGTCCAGATTTAATAGATTTTGGCCATTGATATGGATTTGCAGCTATTTAACGTCTGGACAAGTGTCATCTGCTTTGGAGCATTGTATGGGACAAGCCGAATGAGGGTCACACATCCACATAGGGTCTGGACTACTCCTCTAGCTACATTGTGAGTCTAGCCTTTTGCTGTCCCCACACATCATCAGACAATCCAGTGCCACATATTGGCTTTGTTGACCTAAATGGTAGTGCAGTACACCGGTGAACAGTGGTGGGTGGTTGTGACAGCTACCCGTACATGTAAAATGTCATACAGGCCACTGAGGGTGAGATGTCTGTCAGTGGACACACCTTGCAAATTTAGAAACATTTAAGAGTGATCCAAGGATCTCAAAGTCTGTCTTGACTCCATGGCACAGGATGATCTGTCTCAATTGGAACCCAAACGCTACAGGTGCAATGCAAATAACAGCATCCAATACCCAATGGCGTGCCATGCGCACACTGGAAAGTCTATGTACCATTGCTCATCCAATGCACACATCAGTTAAGATTTCCTTGGTTCAATGGTAGTGGTGGTGGCAGAGCAGAATTCAATATGAATGCACAAGTGTGGCTCATTTACCCAGTTGTCATGAGGAAACTACAACTCCCAAAATGCACTCTGCCCTGTACAGTCCATATGCCACAGTGTGCTTCTTTATTCTTGGTGACTGCTGCTTGGACACAGATTGGTGAATGGAGGCATGGGACACACAATGGTACAGCACTGTTTCACTCACATCATACTCCCAGACACATATTGCATATGATGCACTTACTAGGTCTCTGCTTCTCATGCTCCTCCAGGTGAGCATGGAGGGTCGGCCAAGCTTCTCGCAGGACCCTCCTGTACAGTGGGGAGAGGCAAGGATGATGTACATGGTGCTGGGAGGACAGGCCAGCCAGCTCCGTAGCCTTGTGACGGGTCCAGCGCTTTAGGTCCTCCCAGCGCTTGCGGCACGCCCTAGCACTCCTGGAGGACACTCCCACTGTACTGCAGCGCTCGGCGATGTTGGCCCATAGCCTGGCCCGGGCTGCAGTGCTCAGCTGGTGCTCAGGGTCCCCATATAGCTGTGGAAATTTCTCCACCAAGATGTCCAATTCCCTTTCTGAGAAAGGGGGTGCGCTCTCCTCATAATCCTCAGCCATTATGGGGAAATAGGTTTGATGAGAGCAGCAGGATGTCTGAGGATCTGATCAGTGACAGAAGATGACTCAGAATGAACACAAAATGGCTGCCAACTACTTCCTGTAATGTATTTCTTGTCTCCCACTTCCTGTATAACACTGTCTGTATGAAATTATGTGTTCCAGTTTATTTTCGGAATTTGCGGCCTGAAAAATGTAGATCCCGGTTCCGGCGCATCGTATACGCGCACGCGCATTATGCTGCGACACCGGAACTTACGATTTTGCGCCGTAACCTCCGAAAATGACCCGGAACACATTATATCATACAGAAGATGTTATACAGGAAGTGGGAGACAGGAAATACATCACAGGAAGTAATTGGCAGCCATTTTGAATTCATCATGGTCCATCCACAATCAGTAATCAAATCCACTGCCATCCTGTTGTTCTGTTGTAGTAAAAAGTGAAATGACAGAGCAGGTGTGAATCATGAATATGTATCTAAAAGGGGAACAGATCATTTCATGACATTGTTGCACAGGCAGAGGGGGGACTGACATAACATCAGACCCCAGTTTCATTTTCTCATACTTTGCATTATGGGAAATGTAGTCTATATTGAGTGCTCAGTATCAGAGTTGTGTGATGTGTTACGTAACATTGGTGTGGAGCAGTATGGATATGTCACAGACACATGGGGCAGATTTGCGAGTCCTGTATGCCACATTTGTGCCACAGTTGCGTCACTTTTGTGATGCAGCGGCAGCGCAAAGCCAACACCATGCTGTGGTTTATTTTCAACAGGACGCATCTGGGAAATGTGTCATGTTGTAGGGCCCTGCGCCACAGTTGAGCGTTCCTGCGCAGCTGGGGTAGGGGGGGGGGGGGGGGTTCCAGCACAGGAATGCCTCCTAAAAGTGGCAGAGTGAAATCTAAAAGATTTCACTCAGTCACTTTAATGGCATCCTGCGTCAGAACCCTGCGCCTGCTTGTTGAAGGCGTAAGGATTGATGCAGCATGTTAGGCATAGGGTCAACGCTTGTCTTGCTGGAGCGGCGTTGCGCTTGCAACGCAACTCCAGCAGTGCTTCACCTTTATGGCAGCATATGCGTCACATTTCTGTCTATACTTGCCCCATGGCGCGCCGCATTGTAAATGCAGCGCATCAATGATGGCGCTAGGGGTGTATGCTGTGAGGCACAATCACTGGGGCATCCCTGCTGATATGCAGGGATGCACCAGTTATTGTAAATCTGCCCCATGGTGCCTTATTCTCCCATGACATCATCACTCACATTCAGAGTCCATCATTTGTGGTGGAGTCAAATCTGTTGAGGTCACAGGCCTAAGTATGCAACCTTTTGTGAATTGGTGACCCATCCTTATGTGGTCCAGGTATGTCTCTCAGGACATGTATTGTTTGTCATCAGCATGAATAGTTGGTTTTAGGGATGTCCACTACACTGATCGCTGACATGGGCACATTACCTGAGGCACACTCCACCTTTTGACTATTGTCAGCGGCTGTGATTTGCATGCAGTTAGTGTGGCTTGCAAAGTCGTCTCAGGATGGGATGTATTGACACTGTCGTGTCTATCCAAGTTTCATCATTGACAACAGACAGCAGACCACATTTTGTCCATGACACTACAGGTTGCTCATGTGAAAAACGTGGCAACGAGCTGATCACGGACTTGCACGCCCTGCCGTCGGTCATGTGCAATGGCCCGGTTTCCCAGATTCAGAGCTAGCTGAGGTTCCAGAGGCATGTGTAAGCCATGCGTTAAAGCAATGTTGTGCAAAACACAACAGGCTAATATAATCTTGCACACGACTTCTGGGGAGTACTGCAGCACACCCCTGTACGGTGGAGACATCTGAATCGGGACTTCAACAGACCAAAAGTGCGCTCTATCATGGCTCAAGTCTGTATGTGTGCCCTATTGTACCTACGCTGAGGTACAGTGTTTGCACGCCTGTAAGGGGTGAGGAGATGTGGGGAGTGTGCATAGCCTGCGTCGCCTGAGGAGGAAAGAAAGAGCAGTTGTTAACATTTCCATTGTTGACTTGCACAGAACATGATCTATACGCAGTATCTGTTGGGCCATGATTCTCATTATACAATGGTTAATATTGGGGGGCATTCAGACATTTCAATGGCACCAATCACTCATTTTTAGTGCTTGGTACTTACCCAGTAGCCACATGTTGCCAAATTCTCCTGCAGCCATACGCCGGGAAAGAGGTGACATGCGGAATATGAAGCTTTCATGCGTACTGCCTGGGAACACTGCATGCACGTCGAACCTCCCACTGGCATCACAGGCAGCTTGCACATTGATGGAATACCATCTGTGTCTGTTGCAGAAGATGTGTGCAATGTGGCGGGTGGCTGAAGGGCCACATAGGTGCAGTCAATTGCACCCAGCACACGTGGGAATTGTGCAAGGATATAAAAATCTCTTGCTGCCGTTTGTCTCATGGCCAGTGTATGTGGCATTTGTATGTAGTTGGGGACTCTAGCAGTGATGCATCTCAGTACCTGATGCAGGCACCGCGACTGGCTCACCTGGGAAATGCCCACAAGGTCACTGGTGACCCTTTGGAAAGACCCAGTGGCAAAGAAGTGTAGGGCAGAAAGGATCTTGAGGTATGCTGTATTGCATGTGAGCAGCAGGTCACAGAATCAAGTTCCTGCTCCCACTCACAGACCATATCCAAGATGACTTCTGGTGGGAAACGGTACCTGGCCTTTACATCTTGGCTGGTCATTCTAAATAGGTTGGTCCTCTGCCTGAAAATCCTCTCTGCTCTCCTCCTCCTCCTCTTCAAGTAGTTTTGCCGCATTTTGAACACATTCAGTGACATCCTGAAAAGGTTTGTTTGTGTCTGCTCTGCATTTATCCATGTTGGTGGGCTGCGATTGGCTGCAGTGTGTCAGCTGATCAATGGTGGGGGATGGTAGGCACGTGTACAGGTGTTTACCCTAGGCTAACATGACCAACTGCCAAAATTCGTATCTTCTGGCCCTTAATCGGAATTTCCGGCCCGGAATCGTAAATGACAGCACTATTTCATAAATTGCGGGTCGGAATCGTACATTCCGCCGAGGCGCCGTAAATTCAGGCCTGGCGGCAGACGTAAAGTTAGTAGTCGTAAGTTTATTCTGTGAATACCAAAAGTTGTAAGTTCATTCTGTGAATCCCGAAAGTAGTAAGTTCATTCCGTGAATGCCAAAAGTAGTAGGTGCATTTTGTGAATACGAAAATAGTAGTACGTTTAGGATTTAGTCTTAAATTCATTCTGTGAATCGGGCCCTAACTGTTGTGGTCATCTCTAAATTAGCCAGACAGCGCACTAATTCTGACAATTAAGTGCCAGTGCTCCACACCGGAAACCACAGGCTCAAATTAAGCACTGGTAGTCATTATTACTGGTGAATTATTAATTCACCCAAGTCAAGTCAATTAAAACTTTATTCAGCCGCGTTCTGGCCATAAAAGTACATTTACATAAAAAACACCAGCATTCAGAATAAAAGCAATATTCTGATGACCCAGGTCATAATTGTTAACCCACCATATTATTTCTTTTACAAATTGCCCCTGATAAGAAATGTGCGACCCAGTAACAAACAAATTGGGAAGAAAGCAATTTGTAGGTAGATCAATGCTGATCTAACTTGTGAAAATTGGCAATCTCTTAAAAGTGGTAGGATGTATTTATCATGCAGCTCGGTATAAAAACCACAAAAGAACATAAAGTGCAATAGGTCTTGTTCAGAAAAGTTATCACATGCACATGGTTGCAAGGAACCTAACTTTGAAAAACCTTTAGGTACAGTTAGGAGCCAGTGGATACAATTAAATCTAAATCTAGATAAACTAAAGCGATGAGGCAGATTATTGACAAAAGACCAAAACGGTTGAGTTAAAATACCAGGACTTAAAATCATAAAATGCCTACATGTAGGTTTCATAAGTTCAATTGCTTCTCTATCCAGCTGTCTCATAAAAATGTAGTTCTAAAAATGTTCACAGTTTCAGGGTGCAGCTTTCTGGGTTGATTAAATAACTCTGGTTGCCCAAGAGCTGAAAGCTGCCATGAGATGTAATTTAACCAAGGAATTTCTGCAGCTCTGTCCAAACTCTTGCAGTCCTCTAGGATAGTCTGGTTTACATTTAGCTTTTCTCTGGAGCAAATCTTTAGCCACCATATCAGGGGTGTTACAGCAATGTTATCTGTCAAGTAGCCCTGCCTTACTTCCTCATGTATTGTAAAACATGGAATTTTGGAGGGAGCAGCTAGGATTTTTCGTAAATGTTTATTTTCTACCCATTGAGGTTCATTACAATCCTTGTCACCCCAAACCACACTACACTACACTGTCATAGTGACACATTTCACATTGTATATTTTCAGTAGTGGTTGTATGGGTTTGCTCCCTAGTTTTCTAGCAAAATCCAGTGAGACTCCAGCTGGTTATGCCAGGGTATTTTTCTTTAGAGCACGCTGTGCTACCCAAGTGCCCCTGTCATCAAATAATATACCCAAATATGGATAAGTGGGCACATTGGTTAACAATCCTCCTTTACAAGGAAGGGATTTATTCCCCTTTTTTGGGTAACCAATTGACATTACGTGCGATTTATTAAAATTGACCGCAAGATCTAGAGCTACCATAAAATCAATAAAAGTATTAACTAAACATTTCAATGCGATTGCAGTCCTGGCAATTAAAACTGCATCATCTGCATATAAAAGTGCTGGGATTGATTTAGAACCTACTCTAGGAATATCTAGACAAGAGTTAGACAGCACTGCCCCCACATTATTTATATACAATGTAAATAAAATCGGGGCAAGAATGCCTTACTCCTCTTTTCACCTTCCAAGCATTAGATAAGGAGTCATCCTCCTTATACCTTACAGAGGCAGTTAGATTAAGGTGGGACCAGTCAAAGAAACTTACTAAATTCATGTCCATCCCAGTTTCTATTAATAAATACCTTAGCTTGGACGTATTTACCCTATTGAAAGCAGACATTAAGTCCATAAAAGCCAATGACATACTTCCTTTTTTGACTAGGGTATATTTACTAGTACTCATGAGTAAATTCATACATATTTCCACTGTACCCCTGCCTTTGCGAAAACCAAATTGTAGTTCTGACACTTCCTTTTCTTCCAACCAGGTTGCTAGGCGAACTAAAATTACTTTACCCATTATTTTTGCTGCAGAGTCCAACAAAGAAATTGGACGATAACATCCCGCGTCTTTCCTAGCATCTTTTTAGAAAATTACCCTTATGGCAGCATTGAACACTTCGGTTAAAATTTTCACCCATGCACCCGGGTCTGACTTATAGAGGTCCACAGGTATCCCATCCGGACCGAGAGCTTTCCTGGCAGACATACCCTCAATCTCTTTCTGAACCTCTTTTACATCTAGAGGTAAATCAAGTGGTAAGGCACTCGGTACCCAGGAAGGCCGTATGTGTTCAGTAACAACCTCAGAATATATTTGTTCAAAGTGGGTAACTCACCGGTAGACTAGAATTACAAAATCTACTTTTGCTGTAATATTATCTTTGAAAAAGGAGCTGTTTACCACTTTCCAAAATTTTGCTCTATCAGCTTGTGTGCTCACCTGTGTTAGATCGTCCCATGCCTGCTCCCTTAAAGCAGCCTTCCTTGATTTTAAAGCTGAATCATATGCTTCTCTACGGGTTTTAATCAGGTCCGGATCTCTAGGTGCACTTTTTATAGCAACCATATGGGCTTTATGGGCTTTGGAGCAGTCGGTGTTAAACCACTTTGCCTCAATAGTTCCTGTCTTGATCTTTTTACTAGTTAACTTTATACCAATTAGCTTACTTAATTTATCATAAGCCTCCATTACTTCTACTAATTTACCCTTTAAAATGCCATGCATAAATTCTGTTCACGGAGAGGCTCTACCTAGATTTAAAAAGGAAAGAGGGCTTACCTGGCAGACATGAAGAGTTCATACCTGCCTGTCAGAGTACTGGAGACTGTTTGGTTAAGCACTTTTGTGATCTAATTCCATCATTTTGGTCTTGGACTTCTTGTGCCTGTCTCATGAAAACCTACACAGCTATATGGCTCAGTGGCTACTGGTGAAATTTCAAAGTGGTGGGCGTAAAAGTTGCGGGTGAGTTTTAAGTAGTGAACAAGCTAAGTGAGGGAGCCCGCCTGACAAAATGGAAGGTTGGGGGGTCTCTTTTAGAGAAACTTTCGAACAAAGAGGGCCAAATGTATTTTAAAGCTAATATACAAAAACATTTATAGAACTATTCTTAAAGTATGGTCTTGGAATAGGACAACCCATTAAAGAATGTCCTATATCTTACTACATCCTGCCAAAGTGTCTTGACAACTGAGAAGCAATTTTTGTATGTTTGCAACCCCTAAAGTGGGATTTGTAGTCACAAAGAAGAGTAATGTACACGCTGGAGAGGAATAAAAGCGACTTCAGCATGGAATATTGCACAAATATTATGGTTCAAATGTGCTAGCCTTTGTCAATGAACAACAGCAGTGAAGCCAACACAAGCGTGGGGTCAATTCAGCTCTAGAGCCAGGGTGAAAGGATTGCTCTGCTGGCCATGTGCAGGTCATTGAAGTCATACTGGCTTGAATGTAGATAATGTCACACATGATGACATAGGCAGACAATAAGTTGTTCATGTGTCACTCTCTGGCTTACAAAACATGTGTCATCAATAAAAATACTAGAAATCCTCTTTTCACCGTGAAAACAATGACTTTTAAACACAAATCCCAGAACTGGAGCCTAGTGACCTCACCACAAAAATGATGTTCTGCAACAAACACAAGAATGTTGACGTTTAAAAAAATCTAAATTTGAAAACGATCCCAGATGTAAATCAAACCAGGGTCATCCCATGTAGAAAATTTCTGACAATGTTCGACCTTGGCAGAGCCTTCTATACGTGAAGGCACATATGATTTGAGCTCATCGCTCTGTATATTCCTGTTGACGCAATTAGTGTAAACAGCTAACCTACATCAGGAGGAAAGTGCATACAGCTCAAACCAAAACTTGATCGCTTCTCGCTGCATTTAGCCTTTAAAACCTAAAACACTACACTACACAAACTCTAAAACATTACCCTAAACCCTAAAACACTACACTACACAAACCCTACAACAATCCCCTAAATAAACACTACAATACTACCCTAAACCCTAAAACACTACACTACACAAACACTACTACACTACCCTAAAACACTACACCACCCTAAACCCTAAAACACTACACTCCACAAACTCAACAACAGTACCCTAAACCCTAAAACACTACAACACTACCTTAAACCCTGAAACACTACACTACACAAACACTACTACACTACCCTAAACCCTAAAACACTACACTACACAAACTCTACAACATTACCCTACACAAACACTACTACATTACCCTAAAACACTACACTACCCTAAACTAACCCTGGGCGTAGTTCGCGAAGTAGCGCTACGCAAAGCTACGCAAAGTGCACTTCACACTACGCGAGCTACGTGTAGCACTACGCGAACTGCGTAGTACACTGTTCGCGATGATAGCACAGTGCCGGATGCTTGTCCGCACTGTGCAATCATTGAAAACGGCATCTTGCACAGTGCGAGATTGCTTTTACTGCCGCTCGAGTAGATTTTTACAGGAGCGGCAGCTTTCTCAACGCGGACTGGTAGTTTCTCATCGCGAGCATATGTGACCACTTGCAATGAGAAACCTGACCACCCCGCTTTCCATGCTCGCGATCAGCAACTTGATGTTGCTGATCGCGAAGGAGGAAAAAGTCTCGCCGGGGTGTCATTTTGCTTGCTCGCGGTCGCCAACTTGACGTTGAGGACCGCGAGCAAGCAAAAAATGACAGCTGCACTACACTACGCATGTTTGCACTGTGCTACATGCAATTCGTGTAGTGCGAAGTAGTGCAAACTTCGCAAACTATGCGAGCGTAGTGTAGTGCTTTGCCCAGGGTTACCCTAAACCCTAAAACATTACACAAACTCTACAACAGTACCCTAAACCCTAAAACACTACAACACTACCCTAAACCCTAAAACACTACACTACACAAACACTACTACACTAACCTAAACCCTAAATCACTACACTAAACAAACACTACTACACTACCCTACACAAACACTACAACACTACCCTAAACCCTAACACACTACACAAACACTACTACACTGCCCTAAAAGACTACTCTACCCTAAACCCTAAAACACTACACAACACAAACACTACTACACTACCCTAAACCATAAAACACTACACTACCCTAACCCCAAAAACACTGCACTACACAAACACTACACTACACTCACACTACAACACTACCATAAACCCTAATGCACTACACTACTCAAACACTACAACACTACCCTAAACCCTAAAACACAACACTACACAAACACTACTACACTACCCTAAACCCTAAAACACCACACTACACAAAGTATCAAACCCTAACACGCTTCACAAACACTACTATACTACCCTAAAACACTACACTACCTTAAACCCTAAAATGCTACACTACACTACACAAACACTACTACACTTCCCTAAACCCTAAAATACTACACTACCCTAACCCCTAAAACACTACACTACACAAACACTACACTACACTACATACACACTACAACACTACAACACTACCGTAAACCCTAATGCACTACACTACTCAAAAACTACAACACTACCCTAAACCCTAAAACACTACACTACACAAACACTACTGCACTACACTAAACCCTAAAATACTACACTACCCTAGACCCTAAAACACTACACAACACACACACTACAACACTACCCTAAACCCTAATGCACTGCACTAGTCAAACACTACCCTAAACTACTACGCTACACAAACACTACTACACTACCCTAAACCCTAAAACCCTACACTACACAAACTCACCAACACTACCCTAAATCACTACAACAGTACCCCAAACCCTAATACTACTACACTACACTACAAAAAACACACTAAAAAGTAAAAATAAAGCACACAACACAAACATTAAAACACTACTTTTACACTACCCTTAACCCTACAAAAGTAGACCTCACCCCAAGCGAAAACCCCCTTACCTCTGTCCTCTCCAGCGTCGCCGTCTCTCCACCCGGTTCCTGCTTCCTCTTTTCTGCGTCCCCAAGGGGCGGTGCACGTCGTTGTGAGGAAACAGCCTCAGTTTCCTCACAACGACTTGGATAGCCGTCATTACACATAACATAGCATGCGTTGTAACATCGCATGCGTTGTAACGCATGCGATGTAATAGCTATGTGTGGTAAAAAACGTGTTGTAATGGCTGGTAACGTGTTTCGCTAGCATCATAAGCGGCTTTATAGAAAGGTTTAAGGAGTTAAATAAGCACTCCCTCGTGGATGAGTGCTTTAGTGCTGTACCAAAGTCCAGCTCTGAAGAGATATTAGCTGAACTTTGCCAAAATTCAGATATGTGCCTTTGACGTGAGATGACATCAGAGACTCCATTTGGCTGAGATTGTATTTTAATTGCATATGTTAGCATTCCACTGCTAATGGGCACGTAAACTTTATACACTCCTCTTAAAAGCATTCCTCTGACAAGATAGTGCTTGCTGAAAGCACTGTCCATCACAATGATGGACCCAGTTGCATGTGGTTCCTATAATATAGCACCAACTGCAACACCCAATCCTCCTGCAGTCACATTTTAAAGGAGTAGCTTCAGAACTCGTCAGACAAGAATTAAACGTAAGTGCCGGAGTCTCGCTTCAGAGGTGTCCAAGCATTCAACCCCTTCCTGGAAGGAAAACTCCTTAAATTCCAGCCAGCAGACAGACTCCTTGCATGCACCCACCGACGCAGGCGAACACAGCAGACACACGCTGGCAGGGATAACACAACACACAGCTTACACAATCAACACAGCATGTACTAATGCAGACCACTCAACACTTTGCGCATGTATACATTGACACAGACACCACAACACAGTAACTTGACTTAATTTTTTCATCTTACCTTGCGCCATGCAGACTTCGTTCCCCAATTTTCAAGCAACCAAATTTGCTCGACTGCCAACTTGTCAGAATTGTCTCATCTTTCCTCCTCCCCTTTCTGCCATTAATGCCCGCACACTGTTCTACTTCCGAGGCTGCTCTCTGGAGGTCACGCCAGATGAACCTAACCAATCCTGTAGCTACTTTCAGCATGAGAGCATCTGCATGATTGGATGGAGCTGGCTAACCAAGCGCTCCGTTTGTGACTGGTGGCATGTGTCCAATCCCCCGGCTGTTGCTACAGCAGCTGGAATGGTGCAATCAGAAGTGCGCATGCTGGGCTGGCCGTGGCTAGACTGCTAGCCAATCCAACATGCGCACACTGCACTTTTCGTGTCATCCCTGCTGCAGTAGGAGTCTCCCCGCCCTCACACTGGCTGGTGCACTAACAGCACAAAAATGGTAATGAGACCATTTATTCATTGTTGGTTTACTGGTGCCTCCTGGAGGCGGAACCACCGCTCATATGGCATCAAGGTTTGGCCACAGAAGCCTGATTGCCCCAGTGGAAAGTTCCACTTTTCAGTGTCGGCTGGTGTCAGGGCAGAGTAGTGGGCCGGGGGTAACAAATGTTACTGGCTATGTCTAATAGAACGCATAACTGTGTATTGGAGGAGAGCATTAAATTAGTCTTAGCCAGTAACATTTGTTGGAAAAGTCAAGTGAAGGAGATGTGGAATTATCGCGTCACCCCGCATTTTGCAACCGAGGAGACACCATTCTGCCTCTTTAAAGGGAGAGTACCTTGTACTGTGGCTGTTCTGGCTTGGACTTTGTATGTAAAGGGAAACCTGAATGAATTGCTCGTTTTAAAAACTTAATAAAGAATGGGAAAGATGTAGAGAGCTACCCGGCCTCTACTCAACAGTCTCCACTTGTGTCACTCATAGGGCTGGGTGCGGCATCGGAGATACATGAACGGGTTGCTCGACCCTTGAATTGAATTGAAAAATAATTTGTATTGCGCAGAACAATGACCCGAAGGTATCAAGGCGCCTAGCAAAAGGTCAGGAAGGACCAAGAGGGGAGACATAGATCTTAAACATAAGCTTGCTTGAAGAGAAAGGTCTTTAAGGCACTGCGAAAAATCTGTAGGGATGGAAGGGATCTCAGATCCAAAGGAAGTTCATTCCACCACTTAGGAGCCAGAGTGGAAAAGGCCCTACCACCCCACCTGGCTTTCCGTACCCGGGGAGCTGCAAGAAGCAGCTTCCCGGAGGAACGCAGGTTTCTAGGGGGAACATAGTGGGAGATAATGGATCCAATTCCGGTGTCGCTCTTTTTAGCAATGGCTCTGTAGGTCATGCTCAGGACCTTAAACCGAATACGCAGTTCCACCGGCAACCAGTGCAGAGTTTTCCTGGCTGCCGTGGCTGAGCCGACCCTTCGCCTACACATGAGTAAAGTATGTGAGTGCATTACTTCCAGCGCAGCGCTAGGCAGGCCCACACAAGGCTGTGAGGCCCAGCTGCCCCCGCTACAAGAGGGACAGACTTTGACCAAACAATAAAAGAAAAAATAATTAAGAACTTACCTTCAGCCAGCCGCATCATGCTCATATGCTCCTCTGCTGACAGGCTCACAGAATCCCCTGAGGCCAATCCTGATGCTGCTTTCATGCAGCATAAGAGCAACGTCAGGATTCACATGAATGCCCTGTATTTATGCTCCCAGTGAGACTGGGAGCCTGTGCCTGCTGCCTCCAACCTGACAACGCAGCTCGGGTTGGAGACAGCTTCAGTGCGCATGTAGGTATGGCTGTCCTGAGACGGCTGGCCAACCACACATGTGCACTGAAGGAAGTGCATACCACTCCCTCTCAGTGCCTGTCAGCCCCCTGGCCTCGCCCCCAAGACTTTGCCCACTTAGAAGAAAAATAAAATGATAATAAAGCCACTTTATTATCGTTTTATTTTTCAGGTTTTTGAGGGTGCCGGAGGGGGGTGGGGTGGTGGTGGAAGGATGTCGAAGCTCCTTCACATTAGCCAGAGGAAGACGAGTCTGCTTGGAACTAAACATTTCCTCGTGGGCCTAGAATAGTGTTATTCAATAGCACTTGGAAAAAGATTGGAGTGAGAGGAAGCAGACTATACGATTTTACAACCTTATTTCAAAGTAGCAATGCTGTCAGAAAAGCAGAACTTCTCCAAACTCATGATGTGTATGACAATAGACCCTACACAAACAAGACTGAACCTTGGAATATTAATCCTAGCAACTTTTCACACTCTAAGCATTGTGATGGGAAGTTCAAAGATACAGAAGGACTTGCCAACCAGCATATTCAACCTTGTGGAGCTCTTTCAAGCAATAGCTTTCATGCTTGCCCTGGTAAAAATTGTACACCTTCAGAAAAGTTTCAAATGAGGGAGGTAAAAACTTCGAGTGTGACCAGCTACTAACTTCAGTGCAGCTAACGTCACATGTGGACTGGCCACAAGCACAGCATGGCCATGTCCTGATCAATTATAGACACTTTGACATTTGGGCACGTCTTTTTGCATAGGATACCAATTCAAATCCTTTTCCAATGCTTTCCTTGGGAGACCGGGGGGAGGAAGGGGGTCTTTATTTTATTGACATTTTTCTTATTGATGCTTTCTCTTGGTAAGAAAATGTTTGTTCAACCTTTCTTGTTAATTATTTTTTACTTGTACCATTCTTTTGGCTAGTTTTTGTCCACATACCACAAGCATTTTCTCTTAGTAAGGCCTTACTGTTCAAGCCAAACTACCAAGGGCGGAGCAGCGATTCTACACAGAAACCAGTTTACCTTTGTTGTTTGGGCCTTTTCAGTGCTGAGACACATATCAAATCATTGCTGTGATCACTCTCTCCCATGGCTAGATACCACAGTTGCCTACAGTCTACACGTATCTCTCGCTCCTCCCTCCATCAGATTCTTCTTTTCTGCGCCTGCAGTTGCATATGTGGGAATTTAAAGGATGTTTTCCAAGCCATAATTCTAGAAATCCATTCCATTGTATTCTCACTTCAGACATTTTGATAGTGTTACCAATAAAGAAAATAGTCAAAGTTATTGCCCCTTTATTTGCATACTGTACTTACAAGATGTCTTATTTTTGGGATGCAAGGAAACTGAGGCATTAGGGGGTAAGGAAAATTGCCCAGAACCTGTGCCTGGCTTTCATCTTGATTGATCAAGGTTTTTGGTTAGTCATACATCCTGTAGTTTGGAAATGAGCTCTGTTTGGACCTGGACTGGCCAAAGTTCTGAGTTTAGCCCTGAGATTAATATGGTTTCTGTGATTCCATACAACATGTAGCCCAAAAATTAGATTATTACATACTCTGGTGAAAGTATAAGCTCAGCATTGGGTGTAATCAACCGATACAAACCTGGGTTATGCAATTGATCATTTCAGACATTCTGCATTTCATGTGATAAACGTCCACCAAAATAAGATTGGTGTTCCTGATATCCTAAAGCGATTTCTAGTTAGTAATGGTACTATTTTGATGCACTGTGGATGCGTCTGGTGTTGTAACTTCCTTTGGTTCCTCCTTTCCCCCCGTTCCCCCCTCTCCTTATACACATAGTGGATCAGTCCAGCTGTCAACTGAGAGGCAGCCTTAGAATGTTGGTGAGAGACTGTCCGCCCAGCCGGGAGCACCTGATGTATATTCTACTCATTAAACCTGCATAATTATTCACCGCTTCAAGTGTACTTATTACACTTTTTCTGGCGACGAGGGTCAAGGGGCTGAGCCAGGGTCAGCGTGGTGCCCCCCCCGGATGAGATTCTGCTGGGACGGATCGGATGTTCATCTTACCTGGTGCAGGGATTTCGCTTTGAAACTCTCCATTGCTGTGCTGTCTTCCATGCGCCACTGCTTCGAGATTTTGAAGCACTTGACAGGAGAGAAGCGAATGAATGGTGTATGCAGCACTGCTGGAAGCCGCTTCTCGTGTTTTCTGGGGAACTTTGTGGTTTGTCATCACTGATCCGGATGTCTGCCCACAGCTTTCTTCTGACTCTCTGAGGTGAGCCGTGTGTGCTGGGTTGATCCGGAGGCATTTTCAAACGCTCCTCTCAGTTTTCACGGAGGAGATACTAGCGGTGATTCGTCTGGTACTTTTCAGGCGTCCGGTGATTAGCAGTGCCCTGAGTTTCCTCGTGAAGTGAGGGTCTTCGTTTTTCTTAACGAGCCTGGTGACGGTGTTGGTTGGCGCTGGAAAGGAAGCGGAGCGCCCCGGGTGAGCAGCGCAGCCTTACCGCGCCTCTCCTTGTCTTTCCGCTGGGAAGGAAGCAGAGCGCCCCGGATGAGCAGCGCAGCCCTACCGCGCCTCTCCTTGGCTGTTCGCTCCGAGTTACAGCGGGGGTCCCTATGGCGCTGTTTCATATAACTGTACCCGCTCCAGCTGTGAAAGGTGACTTGACCTTTTGAGAGACTTTTCCTTCATCGTTGGGTTTCGCTTACGATCCCTCCTGAGGTAACAAAGATCCTCCCAGGAAGTTCCCGCCTACCTCTTAGCCTTGTGGGTATTGGAGAGGCAGAAATAGGACTTGATTCGCTTTTGTGAAGGGACATCCAGCACTTATATCCATTGTGATCTTTCTGTGGGGTATTATTTGCCTATGTTTATAATTAAGACCTTTTACCTGAAAAATTCCTTCCTGGTCAAATTTAACTCTTCCCTCTTCATTCATTTTCTGGTGGTTTTCAGACATCTCCTTTACAATATTATTTAGTGTCATTTTGTGCATGGCCATGGCAGGGGCAGGAATGAGCCAACCTCCACCATTTCTAAATGACCTAGGGGAGCCCGAAATACCATGGAAGAGATGGGAAGGGATTTTCAAGTCCTATCTCATAGCAATAGGAGGGGGAAATTATAATAATGTGAGAAAACAGCACATTTTGTTACACAATTTAGGCATACATGGAAGAAAAGTGTTTGAGGATATAACTGGCAGATTAGTTGATGATGAACAGGAAGAAGTTGAAGGTGTAAATGTATATGATTATACCTTGATGAAGTTAGAGGAACACTTTAAAATTAAAATAAATGTTGTTCTGGAGAGACACAAATTCTACAAAAGAGCACAGAAGAAAGATGAAAAAGTGATAAATTATGTAGCTGTTTTTAGGGGTTTAGCAGCTACGTGTGATTTTGGGCTGCTCACTGATTCTATGATAAGGGACCAGATTGTGAGGTGCACGAATGATCCTAGAATACAAGAGGAACTCCTTACTAGGAACCCTGATCTGGAGGAAACTTTGAGCATAGCTAAAGGGTTGGAGCATACAGCCATGTGTATGAAGGAGATGAAAATACATGAGGGAGCAATCAGAGAAAAAGGGGAAAGCAAAGTATGTAATGAGGGGGATACTATTTGTAAGGTGGGAGAGAAGGCTAAGAGTGATCAGCGCAGCAACCCACCGGGATTACTTTGTTACAAATGTGGTTGCCCTAGTCATTTAGTGAATAACTGGAAGTGTCCTGCCAGGAACACTCTGTGCAGGAAGTGTAATAAACGAGGGCATTTCTCCAAGGTGTGTAAAAACTTCAACCAGAAAGTACATATGGTGGAAAATGTTGAAATTGTAGATGAGAGAGAAAAAACGTATATTTTCCAGGTGGGGGATGAGGAAGAAAATGAATGTAATGTTTATCCCACATGTGAAATTGTTTTAGATGGTAAGAAGTTTGTTGCTTATGCAGATTCATGCTCCCCTTACACACTTATAGACAAGAGGGAATTTGATGAGAAGTTTGCAGGACAAGGAGTAGTGTTAGGGAAGGCAGACATAAATCCCGTTGGATACTTCAAGGAGCGCATACCGCTTGAGGGTATGACAAAAATGAGAATATCCTTTAAAGACAGGCACACGGTGGGGAAGGTGTATGTCTCCATGAGAGGTTCTAATCTGCTGGGATGGAAAGATCAGAAGAAACTGGGCATCAAGCTAGATCCCAACAACAAAGAACAAGTGCTTTTAGTGGAACCAACCAGTTTAGCAGAAGATGTCACTCAAGAATTTAAGGAGGTGTTTAGTGAGGACTTAGGGGTGTTAAAGAATTATGTGCATAAGATCACTCTCAGGGAGGACTCTAAACCAGTGATACACAAAACACGCTCCATACCTCTACGCATGAGAGAGCCATTGAAATTCTAGTTAGACAAATTGGTCAGACAATGAGTTTTTACAGAAATAGAAACATCTTCATGGTTGGCCCCTATTGTTCTCACGACCAAGGATGGAGGAAAGAACATTAGGTTGTGTGTAGATCTAAGAGACTTGAATGCGAACATACTGATTGACCGGTACCCACTCCCCAGAATAGGAGAAATGTTGACAACCATACAGGGTGCCAGGTACTTCAGTGTGTTGGATTTGTCTTCGGCATACTATCAAGTTGTGCTACATCCGGACTCACAGAACCTGACGGCGTTTACCACCCCATTTGGTAACTATACATTTCTACGGATGCCTTTCGGTTTGGCCTCGGCGGCAGCAGCCTTCCAACGGGTGATGCAACACGTCCTTAGGAATTGCTGTAAGACTATGTGTTTCCAGGATGATATACTAATCTATGGTTCTGACGTGGAAGAACATAATGAGAACTTAAGAGAGGTGCTAAAAAGACTTAAGGAGGTTGGATTCACCACCAGATTGAGTAAATGCAAACTGGGGGTGGGTTCAGTGGATTATCTGGGCCATACTATCTCTGAGGAAGGGATCAAACCAAAATGTGATTTGGTCAATGCTGTTAGAGATGCCCCTACACCCACAAACAAAGAGGAAGTGTTGTCATTTTTGGGACTAGCTGAATACATGGCCAAGTTCATAAAAGACTTTGCTGGCAGGACACATGCCATGAGAGAATTGGTCAAGAAGGACAACAACTTTGAGTGGGGTGAGAAACAAGAAGTGGCATTCAGAGATATAAAGATTGCCATAATTCAGGCACCTTTCATTGGCAAATTTGATCAGGAAAAATAAATAATAATAACCACGGATGCGAGTAACAAGGGAATTGGAGCAACCCTATCACAAAGAGGAGATAAGCAACTTAGGGTAATTGCTTTTGGATCAAGAACACTTACATCTCCAGAAACTAACTATTCGACAGTGGAAAAGGAAGCTCTTGCCGTATACTGGGCAATCAAACACTTCAAATTTTATGTGTGGGGAGCACCATTCGAGGTGCACACGGATCACAAACCGTTGGTCCCTCTGTTTTCTAAGAAGAACATGGAAGAAATGACCCCGCGCATTGCCAAATGGGTTTTGGGTCTTCAGGGTTATAATTTCCGAGCGGTGTATATCCCTGGACAACAGAACAGAGCAGCGGATTTTCTCTCAAGAGCTCCAGTTAGTAGTGTGACAGAAGAGGAAAAAATGGAAGACACATTCCTGGAGATAAGCGTAGCAGCTGTAATGAAGGAAGATTGGGACAATCATATGGAAAAAGATGAGACTTTGAAGAAAGTGAAGAAGCACATAACCATGGGCTGGCCGAAGAAGTGCAAAGAATTGGAAAGGGAGATCCAACCGTTTTGGAATGTGAGAGAAGATCTCTCGGTGGAGGCGAACAATATTCTGAAATCTGGAAAACTAGTTCCCCCGGAGGGAGTGAGACAGCATGTCATCGCTTTAGCCCATGAGGGTCATCTGGGCAGAAGCCTTTGCAAATCTCGATTAAGAGCAGACTATTGGTTCCCTGAGATGGACCGAGAAATGGAAGAGAAAGTACGTGACTGTTATGCATGCAGCATCAGTGATAAATCCAAAGTTACCAAGCACTCACCCCTGATACCAGTGGAAGTACCTCTGGCCCCTTGGAAAAAACTGGGATTTGACATCACGGGACCCATTCATAGAAAAGGCCCACAAGACTGGTACCTATTAGTACTCATAGACTACTATTCCAACTGGATTACTCACCAGTTTGTAGTGAACATTAGTACAAAGTACGTTATTGGTTTCTTGAAGGAGGTGTTCTCGAGAGAGGGGATACCAGCAACACTTGTAACGGACAATGGTGTCCAGCTGACATCTGATGAAATGAAAGAATTCTTGAGAGACTGTTCTATTTCCCATATCCGCACGCCGTTGTACTGTCCCAAAGCTAATGGCAAGGTGGAAAGGGCGAACCGTTTACTTAAGGAGAGCATCAAATTAGCAGGAAAGTCGGGAAAAAATATAGAAGTAGCGGTAATGGAGACATTATGGGCTTACCATACTACCCCCAACTCCACCACAGAATGATCACCTTTCGAGCTAATGAGAGGAAGAAAAGCAGGTTCCAAGCTGTCCCCGCAGTGGATGGGAAAAGACAATCTCACGGAAGTGGATTTGGAAGAGATGAAGAGGAGAATTGAAGACAAGCAGGACAAGTACAAAGAGTGGTACGACAGGAAGTGGGGGGTAAAGGAAAAGAATCTCAGCAGAGGACAGTTGGTGTATATCAGGAGACCAGACAGAATGGGCAAAAGTGAGGACAGGTTCTATGCCACAGGAAGGATAAGGGAGGTCAAGAGTAATGTCGTAGTTATGCAGGACGGTAGAGTATGGAGTCAAGATAGAGTAGTCCCTGTCACCTCCAAGAGTGATCTGTCGAGGGTGGTTAGTACACAGCCAGGTGTCAGAGCCGATATTCAGGGGCAACGTAGGGAAAGTCACAGGAAGAAGACCGCTCCGTCCTGGCATAGGCAGTATAGCATGAGATGATTGTATTTTATTAGTAACGTTCTATATGCAGCATTGCTAGTGATGATTCTTTTTTACAGAAATGTTTTGCCTCATATTTCTTTACCAAGCATGTTATTGTATTATTGTCCGCTCCTCGGACCAATGTTTCCCTTATTCTCCTCCTCTCCTTTTCTGCCTTTCCCCTTCTCCTTTAGGGAGGAAGATGTGTTGTAACTTCCTTTGGTTCCTCCTTTCCCCCCGTTCCCCCCTCTCCTTATACACATAGTGGTTCAGTCCAGCTGTCAACTGAGAGGCAGCCTTAGAATGTTGGTGAGAGACTGTCCGCCCAGCCGGGAGCACCTGATGTATATTCTACTCATTAAACCTGCATAATTATTCACCGCTTCAAGTGTACTTATCACATCTGGCCTGGCATAACACAAGGTGGAAGGTGAGGGTTGTTCTCGTAGCCAATAGAAGTGTATTGTTTACATTCTTGGGGCTGGAGGGAGGAGGTGCAAACACTGAAGTGAGGAGGATGGAGACAGGGATACCTTTAGAAATTCCATGAGGCCTTTTGTTAGCAAGGATCTGCCGGTAAGTGTTTCTGAACACTACCAATTGGTGGATGGTAGTGGACAGGAGTGGGATTGCAGTTTCTCGTGTAAGACGAGGATGCTTCTAGGTCAGACCGGACCGTTTCTATGTTCCTAATTACTCATTCAGTTGGGCTGATTACAGCCAGGTGGAAAAACCTCACATCTCATTGTATCTGTGTTGTGGGCACTGTTGGTTGGAGACAGCCCTAGGGCTCCCCGCTGTGGGAAGCCTTTGCTTTACAACAAGGGTGTGTGTGGGCAGCAGCCTAAGAACACTCCAAAGAAAAATCCATCAAACTAGTTCTGCAATTTGAGTGGGATCCAAACCACACCACCTTCTTCCAGCTCCAAGTCCTTTATTTCAGGCCAGGGAGGGAGTGCTCCTCAAAGGACCCATGCACAACCAGGCCTGATGTCTGCCTGACAACCAGTATCCCAGAGATGAAAGGATAGCACATGAAGTCTGTAGATTCTGCTGATGGAGCTGTGAATCTACCTTAAGCACCTGGAAGCCTGTCTGCCTGCTGAGAGAAGGAAGGAGTCTGCTTGCATGAGGAGAGAGTCTCAGTATGTCCCGGGGGACTGAGGGGCAATCAGAGAGAGCTCACTGCGCTGTAGCAAGCTTAGAGTAACCCATTTGATATATGGTCTTCCTGGTCTTTCGCTTCTGATTTGTGGTGGGAACCACTTCAAGCTGCTGTAACCTTGGCTCTGCCGGTGGCTGCATCTGCCATGATCATTGTAGGCACATTAGTGCAGTTCCAGGCTGAAACTGCTGAGATAATTGTAGGTCCAATCAGGACTGCATCTCCCTTTCGGCTGGTTGGGGGCTAAAACTGCTGTAATCACCACTGGCACAGTCTGGGCTCCAAATGCTATCAGCCAAAGTGTAGTGTACCACCGTGATATAAAGAGACTACAACGGCCTGCACCAGAGTTGGGGTGTCGCAAGAATAAGACAGGAAGGTGCTTAGACTATAATGGCCGATGCCTGGCTCACCCAGTGGAGATGCGGGGGGAACTCACTATGACCTCATATCGGACATTCCAAGTGGCTGCTTGGACTGCTATAGAGGAGCAAGGAACAGACAATTACCTAACTGACATACTACAAGAGATAACACTTGCAAGTGAGGTAATCTCATAAACATTTTATAAGTTGCTACAATTTAAACTTACTAAGCGAACCTCCAATTTCCATGCCTCTTCAGGTCGATGAATCTTTGCCACCATATTATAATGGAGCACAACCCAAACATATCTCTAAAATAATCATCGTCACCCTTACAGCATTAATGTTCAGTCAGTTATGAGAGGTTGGATGAAGTTCCAAAGTTTATTTTTCTTTTTGAGATTATTCTGTATTTTGGTTAGAACAAGCATACGAAATACAGCGTGTTCCATAAAGGAATTAGTTCCTATCTTAATCTAAAGGATCTAACCTATCCTAACGAGAACCCATTAAGAGTTATTTTTGCAGAAGAACAAGTAAAATTTCTGATGGTCTGTCATCTTCTTTCTTGATTTCCACGATAAATGTCCATGTCGACACGTAGTTATATCAGTGTGGTGACAGCGTATTACAAAAAGATATATCTAGGAAGGTTCTCCTGGTAACCTTTCTGAGACTACTCTGTTAGTTGATCAGTATCCCATTGAATAACAATGAGCTGTTCTGTGAAATGAAAAAGCAGGTTCCAAGCTGTCCCCGCAGTGGATGGGAAAAGACAATCTCACGGAAGTGGATTTGGAAGAGATGAAGAGGAGAATTGAAGACAAGCAGGACAAGTACAAAGAGTGGTACGACAGGAAGTGGGGGGTGAAGGAAAAGAATCTCAGCAGAGGACAGTTGGTGTATATCAGGAGACCAGACAGAATGGGCAAAAGTGAGGACAGGTTCTATGCCACAGGAAGGATAAGGGAGGTCAAGAGTAATGTCGTAGTTATGCAGGACGGTAGAGTATGGAGTCAAGATAGAGTAGTCCCTGTCACCTCCAAGAGTGATCTGTCGAGGGTGGTTAGTACACAGCCAGGTGTCAGAGCCGATATTCAGGGGCAACGTAGGGAAAGTCACAGGAAGAAGACCGCTCCGTCCTGGCATAGGCAGTATAGCATGAGATGATTGTATTTTATTAGTAACGTTTTATATGCAGCATTGCTAGTGATGATTCTTTTTTACAGAAATGTTTTGCCTCATATTTCTTTACCAAGCATGTTATTGTATTATTGTCCGCTCCTCGGACCAATGTTTCCCTTATTCTCCTCCTCTCCTTTTCTGCCTTTCCCCTTCTCCTTTAGGGAGGAAGATGTGTTGTAACTTCCTTTGGTTCCTCCTTTCCCCCCGTTCCCCCCTCTCCTTATACACATAGTGGTTCAGTCCAGCTGTCAACTGAGAGGCAGCCTTAGAATGTTGGTGAGAGACTGTCCGCCCAGCCGGGAGCACCTGATGTATATTCTACTCATTAAACCTGCATAATTATTCACCGCTTCAAGTGTACTTATTACATCTGGCCTGGCATAACACAAGGTGGAAGGTGAGGGTTGTTCTCGTAGCCAATAGAAGTGTATTGTTTACATTCTTAGGGCTGGAGGGAGGAGGTGCAAACACTGAAGTGAGGAGGATGGAGACAGGGATACCTTTAGAAATTCCATGAGGCCTTTTGTTAGCAAGGATCTGCCGGTAAGTGTTTCTGAACACTACCAATTGGTGGATGGTAGTGGACAGGAGTGGGATTGCAGTTTCTCGTGTAAGACGAGGATGCTTCTAGGTCAGACCGGACCGTTTCTATGTTCCTAATTACTCATTCAGTTGGGCTGATTACAGCCAGGTGGAAAAACCTCACATCTCATTGTATCTGTGTTGTGGGCACTGTTGGTTGGAGACAGCCCTAGGGCTCCCCGCTGTGGGAAGCCTTTGCTTTACAACAAGGGTGTGTGTGGGCAGCAGCCTAAGAACACTCCAAAGAAAAATCCATCAAACTAGTTCTGCAATTTGAGTGGGATCCAAACCACACCACCTTCTTCCAGCTCCAAGTCCTTTATTTCAGGCCAGGGAGGGAGTGCTCCTCAAAGGACCCATGCACAACCAGGCCTGATGTCTGCCTGACAACCAGTATCCCAGAGATGAAAGGATAGCACATGAAGTCTGTAGATTCTGCTGATGGAGCTGTGAATCTACCTTAAGCACCTGGAAGCCTGTCTGCCTGCTGAGAGAAGGAAGGAGTCTGCTTGCATGAGGAGAGAGTCTCAGTATGTCCCGGGGGACTGAGGGGCAATCAGAGAGAGCTCACTGCGCTGTAGCAAGCTTAGAGTAACCCATTTGATATATGGTCTTCCTGGTCTTTCGCTTCTGATTTGTGGTGGGAACCACTTCAAGCTGCTGTAACCTTGGCTCTGCCGGTGGCTGCATCTGCCATGATCATTGTAGGCACATTAGTGCAGTTCCAGGCTGAAACTGCTGAGATAATTGTAGGTCCAATCAGGACTGCATCTCCCTTTCGGCTGGTTGGGGGCTAAAACTGCTGTAATCACCACTGGCACAGTCTGGGCTCCAAATGCTATCAGCCAAAGTGTAGTGTACCACCGTGATATAAAGAGACTACAACGGCCTGCACCAGAGTTGGGGTGTCGCAAGAATAAGACAGGAAGGTGCTTAGACTATAATGGCCGATGCCTGGCTCACCCAGTGGAGATGCGGGGGGAACTCACTATGACCTCATATCGGACATTCCAAGTGGCTGCTTGGACTGCTATAGAGGAGCAAGGAACAGACAATTACCTAACTGACATACTACAAGAGATAACACTTGCAAGTGAGGTAATCTCATAAACATTTTATAAGTTGCTACAATTTAAACTTACTAAGCGAACCTCCAATTTCCATGCCTCTTCAGGTCGATGAATCTTTGCCACCATATTATAATGGAGCACAACCCAAACATATCTCTAAAATAATCATCGTCACCCTTACAGCATTAATGTTCAGTCAGTTATGAGAGGTTGGATGAAGTTCCAAAGTTTATTTTTCTTTTTGAGATTATTCTGTATTTTGGTTAGAACAAGCATACGAAATACAGCGTGTTCCATAAAGGAATTAGTTCCTATCTTAATCTAAAGGATCTAACCTATCCTAACGAGAACCCATTAAGAGTTATTTTTGCAGAAGAACAAGTAAAATTTCTGATGGTCTGTCATCTTCTTTCTTGATTTCCACGATAAATGTCCATGTCGACACGTAGTTATATCAGTGTGGTGACAGCGTATTACAAAAAGATATATCTAGGAAGGTTCTCATGGTAACCTTTCTGAGACTACTCTGTTAGCTGATCAGTATCCCATTGAATAACAATGAGCTGTTCTGTGAAATGAAACACTAATGTCTCGCATGTCCTGGTTAGATCATAGAACTTACATCAAGCATTTTCTTTCATTAATATATTTCTTCATTATAAGAATGCGGCAGAGGAAACAATCTAAAATATGACGAGGTCATATGGTGTGAGGATGGAAAGCAATACATTTTGCAGCAAACAGCATGTTTCACAAAGATGCCACGTTCTATAGTTGAGTTATAACATTAAATCAGCATTTACAAAAAGGCAATTATTTTATTAAGGGATAGAAAAGAATCAAGAAAGTATTGGGGCCTAGCAGTGAAACATCAATGAAAATAGGACCTTTCTGCAGAAATAAGCTGCAATTTCACTTTTTGAACGTTTAATAAATTCACATTTTTCTAACCACTATTTTGATATGTATTTTCTATGTTAACGTTAAAGCACATTTCTATATTGTTATGAGGTAAATTTACATAAATATTTTCAACTTCCACAGACTCAAAAACGATGTTGAACTGAGGGCACATTTGACTGTGGCAAGTGTAAATCCTGCACCTGAGCTTGATCCATGCTTTACCTGATTCCCAGAAGGGGAAACACAGGAGGCACTTGTGAAGGGGAATCGGGGTGTAGCCCCATTATTGAAGATCGCACCAACAGACACTGTCTCGTTTAACCAGTTAGATTGCTTAGTATTGTTGTGTGATTAAACATACTTTCTTCTCCTTAAAAGGCAAGGACTCGGCTGCATATTAAAGTTCTTATGCCTGTTGAGGGATTGATGAGTGCTGAGCTCGGGCACCTCACACTACCTCCCTGAGAGTCTGTCACTGCTCGCCCCTGCTACTGGAGAGTCAAGCGCAGAAGGAAATCTACTTGGCCCAGTTTGCACAGCCATAACAGCACAATCCCCAGGACACCAATGGCAAATTAGCCAAAACTCAACAATTAGGGCCCAGCAGTCTGCCCTGTGCCCCCTCTATGGGGTTTGACAATTTGATGACTAAATACTTGCTATGAATTGCGGATTTCAAGTGAAGTGAGTGAACAATACATGGTGCAAGCTTTTTGGAATGTTTGTCCCTCACATTGCGTAATTTCTACCTCCAAAATTTGCTAAAGCCATATAAAGGGCACCCAAGATCACGTCCAGTACCTTGACTGTTTTTCGTTGAGGTTGATAGGAAATTACCCTCGACCAGAATTTTTTTATTAAACAGTGGGCTGTCTGTGCACCATTTTTCAGACCAGACTTTTCAAAAAAAGGGGAATGCACACATTGACTTTAAAGGCAGGTCAAAAGCTCTCCAGTTGTGATCTCACATGGCCTTTTCATTTGTAAATTGCATAGAGAATCGTCTTTCACTTCTAACATTCCACTCCCTTTCATGTTTCCATCCTGCTTTTATCTTTTCAATCACACATTAGGGATGATAATCTAATTAGAAGGAACAGTGTTGAAACATTAAAAATTACACGCACAATCCCAGCTGACGGCAGCAGAGCTAGACAGCTGATGAATAGTCATATAACAGAGGGACCGCCACAAATCACACAGGCTCAGGAAACAAATAGCAGTAGTCATTATGTCATCGAAACCTTAATCAATATAGTCGATGAAATGTCTCCACCAGTCATGAAATAAAGGGGACTAGCATGAAGAAGAAAACAAGCATTTACAATGCAATGGTCTCGGCATTATTAAAGGTAGAGCTATTGGCATTGCTCATGACATTTCTTTTTTTTTTTTTAAATCATAAATAAATGGCATTGTTATTTACATTGCCAATAGCTTAATCGCTTGCATATGCGAGACCTGTTGCATTAGCACCCACACAGAGAGTAAGTAGTAGAGTAGTAGAGTGAGTAGTTGATAGTGAGTAGGAGAGAGTTATTAGTAAGGAGAGTATTAGAGAGCGAGTAGTAAAAAGTGAAAGAGTGAGTAGTATAGAGTGACTAATTATGAGTGAGTAATGTTGAGTAGTAGAGAGTGTAGCAGAGTGTGTAGTACAGTATTACAGTAAGTACTATACATTAGATGCTATTTAGTAGAGTGAGTAGTGGCGAGTAGTTGATACTAGTATTACAGTGAGTAGAGAGTTTTTTTGATTTGTATAGTAAGTATTCGAGTGAGTATTGATAATATTTGATAGTGAGTAGTATGGAGTGACTATTTGAGTGAGTATTTGTGAGTAGCAGAGAGTGTAGTAAAGGGTGTGTAGTAGAGTGTGTAATAGAGCGTTATAGTGAGTACTGTAGAGTATTTATTTGTGTACTAAAGTGAGTACGGAGTATTAGAGAGTTGTTGAATAAGTACTTTAGTAGTAGAGTGAGTAGTAGTGAGTAGTTGATATTGAGTAGTACAGTGAGTATAGAGTATTAGATATTTGTCGTGTAACTAGTAGAGTGAGTATTGAGAATATTAGAGAGTGAGTAGTAAAGAGTGAGTAGTATTGTGTAGTAATTTGTGTGTAGTAGACTTTTTTTGTAGAGTATTACAGTCAGTACCTCACAGCATTTTTCTCATTACTAAATCTATTAGGCATTATTAGAGAGTTGTAGAGTAAGTAGCACAGTATTAGAGTGAATAGTAGAGAGTGAGTAGTAGAGAGTATTAGTAGAGAGTGATGAGCGGTACTGCCAAGTGAATATAAACAATACGGTTAACCGATGCGACGGAGGCTAATGTGTATTAAACAGCGGAATAAATAAAAACATAAGCAAAGCTAATCAATTTGTTCTAGGGTATTGTTCTTAAAAATAAACAGCTCACACAGCTCTCACAGCTCCAACAGCCCTCACAGTTCTCATTCTTCACACGGCTCTCACAGCTTACACAGCTCTCGCAGCTCAAATTTCTTACCCCAGCTCTCACAGCTCGCATAGCTCTCACAGCTCTGACAGCTCTCACAGCCCTCACAGCTCACAGCCCACACAGCCCTCACAGCTCACACAGCTCTCACAGCCCACACAGCTCCCACAGCCCACACAGCTCTCACAGCCCACACACCCCACACAGCTCTCACAGCCCACACAGCTCTCACAGTCCACAGCCCACACAGCTCTCACAGCCCACACAGCTCTCACAGCTCACACAGCTCAAACAGCTCTCACAGCCCACACAGCCCACACAACCCACACAGCTCACACAGCTCACACAGCCCACACAGCTCTCACAGCCAACACAGCTCTTACAGCCCACACAGCTCTCACAGCCCACACAGCTCTCACATCCCACACAGCCCACACAGTTCTCACAGCTCTCACAGCCCACACAGCTCTCACAGCCCACACAGCTCTCACAGCCCACACAGCTCTCACAGCCCACACAGCAACTGCATTGGCGCTTACATCGTCCAATCAGTGCTATAAACTGCCTTGCTGTTTGCACTGGCCTAGTCGAGGGTGCAATTACCTTGCTATTCACATTGGCCCTTCAGGATGCACTTGCTTTGGTGTTCACATCAGCCCAATTGGGGTTACAAGTGCTCTGGTGATCTTATCAGCCCGGTCAAGCTGCTTCCACCTCGACAAAATCACCAGCCGGGACGCGCAACAGCTGCTGAATCAGAGGCTGTACTGTGTGCCAGGACTGCCGATCAACACCAGACTTATCCCCGCTCAACACAGAGTGCATGGGGATGAAAGTACACAAGGGGGACAGCTGGAAAACACATGCACGCTAATGGAGTGCTTAACACAAAAGAAAAAAGTAGGGCTTGAAAAGTAAGCAATGGAAGCTAAAGAGACGGTAAAGAGGTTATAATCCAAGGGGCTCCAAATGCTAGTTTGACAAGCTGGAATACGAATTAGCAGCAGGCAAACGAGTGACAGGAGAGCCACACAATGGTAAAGCAGTGGGCTGGTTACCAAGCCCCAGTATGTTCTTCATAAGCCCATTAAATGTTTTGCAGAAGACAGCGCATGTGCTTTCTAATGGGTGAGGTCACAAGTTAATGCCTCAGATGACTTGTACTGAAACCCCCTAACGATGCGTCATCCCCAAATGCATTGTGTTTCCGCAAAAAAACGCACTGAAACTCAGTTTAATCTGAGAAACCAGTTAAACCACTCTCGCTGGTATGTATCAGCAGAAAAGCGCCCGGAGCAGAGCGAGGCGCTGACATTTCGGCCCCAGCGCTTTTCGAGTCGCTGCTTTATCTCGGGTGGTTGTTTGCTGAGCAATGGTAAATAGTAGATAGCGCCTGGAGAGCCAGGCCACGAGGCACCTTCTCACGAGCGGCAAACATCTGTTGAAAGGAGCCCTGCACCTACGTCACTTGCAAGGAGTTTAAAACTACTCACGATGGTAAAGTTTGCGCAATGCAGGGCGAGCTGCAGTTCCTTTCTTGTGTGAAATCCGTCAGGGACAACATGTTGGTTTGTAGGTGAGCAGGGCCGGGACGTGTTTAGCCGCATCGCTGCTAGGGAGATTCTCCTGCTGTGCTGGACAGCAATAAAAACGGGTGTTGTCATGTCGAGCTCAGCTCGTCATGAGCACAGGGGCACTGTACTGCATGACGAGCTCAGCTCGTCATGAGCATGGAAGGGGTTAGCGTTTAGCGCCCGGCAGCCCCCGCAATAGCTTCCGTCTTACGGAATCCCTCGCTACCACCCTCCAAGGGTGCCCGTCAGCCCCCCTTAACCCCTTTCTTACCTTTATTTATTTTAATAGCGCTATATCATCCCAATGTAGAGCGTCAGAGCGCTTTACATCACAACCATATTATACAGCGACGACAATAAGTCATGCAAGGCTGGTGTGAACGTGAGCCTTCATAGCTCCGTAAAGGTATGCTCACCCGACCCGCTCTCAAAACCGGGACATTTATTTATTAATGTTGGGATGACTGGACGGTTATCGAAAAACCAGGACTCTTTGGGCAAATCCGGGGCATCTTGTCACCCTACTTTTTATTTGTGGGTGGAGTTTTACATAGAGCAAACTAGACCAGAAGGTATCAGCTGCTTGACATGAGCACCCCATTCTCCCACCCACCACAATATATCCGACGCGACCACGGATAACATCTCTGTGTCGGTCTGCTGTGCTCCTGTTTAATGGCAGCTGCTTCCGGGGTAAAACATCAGTTTTTCAATTTTTGACACAACCCCGGAGGAGAGCTGCGGCAGAGGGAGGGGGGGTGGGGAGGCTAGAGATAGTTACCTCATGTACTCGACGCACAGGAGCAAGACGATCCTTCAATTTGTGACACAACCACGGAGGAGAGCGTTGCGGCAGAGGGAGGGGGGAGGCTAGAGATAGTTACCTCATGTCCTCGACGCACAAGAGCAAGACGATCCTCACAAGCAGACGAGACCAAAACAAATGGCGGAGGCAACTTACCTCATGTCCTCTCCTGGTTTACCGAGCAGAAAAATGGGCCCAAAATTTTCGGATTCGGGGGGCGTGTTTTGCGTTCTGAGTGACAGATGACGTCACCGGCTAAAGAACAGCAAAATACATACCCCCGAATCTGAAAGAGACGGGGCTAAATTGGAATGATGGCCCTCTCCTCCAATGGCTGGCCTCCGTTTAGGAAGCCAGCCAATGAAGGAGAGAGGCGGGTTAAACCACACTACTAAGAGACATAAGATCTCCTCCCGGAGGCTGGCAAGCCAGCATTTACGGTCCTCGAACTAAAAATCAGCAATAAGTCTCTAGAAGACTTCATGAAGTGCAATCGTATTCTTAAATATCAGCTTATTGAAAGGTATAGACTTTGCATTAAACTTTATGTTTTAATTTGAGAAAAAAACTAAGATTTCTCAAACACAAGTTTGCCTTTTTTTAATTAAATATGTTTGATGCCCCAATATCAATTTCTATCACTTGGCCAACGTTTACCTTTCGAACATAGACATCACCATCATTTGCAGGAAATGTTTGTTTCATCCCAAACATTTGAACAGTCTGGTGCCAGGGCATTGCATCATCATGAACCTGATGGCCACATTATGATACATATTACCACCACTTTATTAGAGGAAGCATTCTGACAAGGGTGAGCACCACAGTAGCAGTTGTCAAGGACATAAACAAGATCAAAGGAATTAACACAATTATGTCATGGCCAACATTATACATGTTGTGGATGTCCACATTAGGCTGCAAATGACCACCATTATATCAGGTCATATCATTTTATGCCAGGGAATGGGACCATTCTGCAATAGATCCTGCAATATGCCAAAATGACCACTATTATTCGATGGCCAGCATTATACCAAGGGTCAGGGGAGCAACTAGAGTCAAACATCTCTTAACACTGAACAGTGGTGGGGGGCATCAATGTAACAGAGAGAGAATTAATAGGGTGGGGTCTCCCATCCACTGTTGTGGTACAAAGCATACATGCATTTTAAAGTACACTGATGCAAGGCAGAATTTAAAATTATTTACAGTAGTTTTGGGATTCTTCCTCAAGGAATTTAGCAGAAAGGAAGCTATCAAGTATTTTTTACTTTTGATGTTTGCATAATAGGATGTTAGTATGACGGACAACTCTCTTGTTGTCCAAGTTTCTTAATAGATAGAATCTTGAATAAGTATTCTGCAGTACTTATGATCCATCCCCCATCAAATACTCTGGATTCTGAAATGTTGGTTAGTCATAGAGCCTGCAACCCATGTTAGGAAAGATTTGGTGTTATGACATGCATTAAGAGCAAAAACTGAGCAGTCAAATGTTATCATCTATGCTTGCCCTACATCATACTTGGACACCAATTAGGGGGTGTCAGGGTTAGCAGGTACTACCCCTGACTTGCATGTGTTACTCCTGCCATTCTCTTGCCATCCCTCGTCTCACAATTACGAAGGCGGTAGCAGGATCAGGGCTGGACTGGGAACACAAAGCAGCCCTGGCAATTTTGTCAGCCCAGCCCCAGGAGGGATGAGGGGGGCAAGTGTGAAGCCCTGCTGCTTTTGTTACTCGGGGGCGATATTGCTGCACCCTGCAAAACAGGGCCCCAATAACAAAACTGGCCTCCACCGCGACAGAACCAGCGCCCACCCCTCCAGCATCCTAGGGAAACACCCGATGTCCACCACGGCCAGTCAAGCCCTAAGCAAGAAATTAAAGTTTAGTTTCTTTAGTTTACACCCCTTTCCCTCCACCTGGCCATGGCCAGCAAATAGGTAGAAGTGCTAACTATGGGACCATGGGTCACACAGTGATGCATTTGGTGATCAAAGGCATGTGATGTCACTTTGACTGCTTCTGGCAATTCTGTGAATGAATGGCCATGGCTGCACGGAACCAATATCCAAACCTATTACATACCCAGGACCACTAGTAATGAGACTATATCAGAACAATTGAAGAAGGTTTTGGAAAAGCAGGAGTAATATTTATTTTTTAGCACGGTCCTTCATGTTAACCTAGCCTTCACACTTTAAACAATTGTGAAAGACGTCATGGCCTCTTCAGGAAAATGTAGTTATTAGTAAGAAGCTCATGTGGGGGGTACTCAAGCAGATGGGCAGTCCTCTGTCTCCCAGGCATTCTCTTTGGCCTGCCCTAGTATCTCTTGAACACAGGCCAAACTGAACTCTACCTCCTTACCTTTCCTGATTCCCCCTGCCCTCATTATTGGCTGGCTACAGCTAAAGCACTGACAAATAAACTACCACTGTCTTGCTGAAGACTCAGTCTTACTTAAAGACGTTTGCCTCATTCCCTCATTCTTATGCTTATCCTTCCTCTTTCTTATGGTGGCACAAACAAAATATGTAAATAAGTACCATGTCAACTACAATCTCTTTGAGATACAATTGTATGTTAAAATTAGTGCTCTATGAGGTTTTTCTCACTTTCTCTTTTACTCACTTTATCCCTGTCTCTCTCTCTCTCTCTCTCTCTCTCTCTCTCTCTCTCTCTCTCTCTCTCTCTCTCTCCCTCTCTCTATCTCTCTCTCTTTCTCTTATAAACCCCATGCTGTCCTGAGCACTGCAACAGAGTGGAAAACTAAGGAGGCATTGACAGGGGAAAATGAGCTATAGTATGCATTCTCTACTGCACTTCTCCCCATCATTCTCTGCAACCACTCCTACGTTCCCCTTTATCCTTTATCTCAAATCAAGAATTTCATAAGTGTAATGTTGTGTTTTTGAAGTCTGTTTTTGAGTACTGTTAGAAATGGGGTTTCTGGTTGGCTAGGGTATGCACCAAACTCAGGCAGACAGAACCCACCATTCTAGTCAGGGTAAGGGAGTTACACAACACAGATAACCCATGCTCACCCCCTTGGTAGCTTGGCACGAGCAGTCAGGCTTATCCCACAGGCAATGTGTAAAATGTTCGTGCAACACACACACACGCACACACCAGTGACACACTAGGCACACCACAAAAGAGACTCCACACAATGTTATATAAAAATATGAACTATATTATACTCAAACCATAGACCAAAACATCATAAATCTGTAATGACGTTGCAAACTAGGCAAGCGTCAAAACACCACAATATGTGCAGTCAAAGAGAGGTTTCTAGGTTGCACCTGTCACTAAAACGCCATTACTGTGCACATTATACAGTCACTCATTATCCTGACAGTGCAAGGCATAAACCAACATATCACTGTGAACATGAAAGGCAGCATGTTATGAAACAAACACATGAATCCATACTCTGCCTCATAAGCACCTCAGTAACTGTGGTATTTACTTTTGGTTCAGCTTCAGAGTGAAGCACAGAAATTACCAACTCTCATAATAAACCAGAATACTACAGCCCATCTGCGTTCCTTTCAGGTGTGGTACAGTAAATCCCCCAAAGCGTAGGACACAGGAACCCCGGCGCACCTATTTATTTTATAACTTTATTTTCAATGATTATCAAAAAACAATAGCACATGTTCCATCCAATACAATTGTTTTTGGTAGACACATCATAGATATAGTTTTATCATGTATCGTTCACATAGTAATGGACACAGATATCTTGTAATGTCAGAAAAAGGAATACACAACCCAAAACAATATATGACATATGCTTGTCCACAAACTTGTCCTGTTTCTAAATGCCCCTCTCCGCCTGGCTGTAGGTCCTGAGTCTGATCAGTCATCCGCCATCATCTCCAACCTAGAGCAACAGAGGTGCTGTCTTCATGAAGATAATACTGTGCGAAAGCCAATCGTGCCATATACAGCCTTCTGTTGCTTATCAATGTGTGCTCCATATGATCTATCTGATACCCACTGGTACTATCCCAGAGTTAGATTGCGTAAAGTATCAATATATGCCTTATAAGGGCCCCAGATATATTTGGGGTGGAGTGAGCTGGGCAGTAGGCTATAGTAGATCTTGCTATGTGTACTACAGTGCGCTAGGATATTCAACCAGCCTTGCAACGTTGGAGAAACTTTGCTGCCCAGTGTAACACTATCTCTCTCTTTGCTAAGAGCAGGCCTAGTGAAGCGAGCTTCCGGACCGTCTTAGGAAAATTAAGTGTGTAACCCAACAGTGCCACTCCGGTATAGGAACTAGTGCGAGCCCAAGCATGTCCCCTAGTGTTTTGTGTACCTGTACCCAATAGGAGTGTATGCGAGGGCATGTCAAGGTTAGGGGAGCACACTCTGCATATTGAGCGCTGCATTTCCGGCATGTGTGTGGCCTAACGGGGTCAATTTTATGCAATTTGTCCGGTGTCATGTAGATTCTTCTGAGAAATTTAAAGTGTAATAATTTATTGTGACTATTTAAAGAGATGTCCCCTATGGCTTTACAGCAGGCGGTCCACTGGTCGTCTAAAATCCGACGCCCTAAATCAGCCTCCCATTTCGCTCTTAGTGTCATCTGCGATAGGGACCTGTGCTATGCTTAGTTTATAAAGTTTGGAAATTATGTGTGTACCACTCTCATTCTCAATAATGAGCGACCGTGGCGCAAAGGAGACAGGCTCGAGCGGGAAGCCCACTATCGTGGCTCTTAATGCTGCGTGTATTTCTTTTGAGGACAAATGTATCCATGAACGAGGCCTGTTGGAAGCGAGCATCCTCAGCGGCCGAGAAGACATGCCCATCAGGGTACAGATAACCCACTGTGCTAATGTCAAATGTAGTTAACATGGGTTGCACCAGTCCTTCACCTGTTATGGGCAGCCAATGGGCATGCGGCAGGGCCGAAGAATATAAAACTGCAGTACCAGTGTAGCGGAGGAGCCTGCTCCAAGCCCAGCTGGTGTTCGAAACCATTTGTATGTCGACTGGGCTCCTGGGTTCGCCCCTAGGTAAAACGTCTCTGGGAGGACGAAGTCTGCCTCTGGGCGCAGAAATGGGATTCTTGCATCCGGGTGATACCAGGCAAAAGCATAACTACACTGCGCAACTAAATAGTATAAGTAAAAATCAGGCACTCCGAATCCTCCCCTATCATACGGTAAAGTGAGTATCTTCCATCTAACGCGCGGTCTCCCGCCTCCCCACACCAGCCGGAAAAGGTGGGATTGCAGTGTTAAAAAAAAAGTGCGTGTGAGGGGCATGGGGATATTATTAAAAAGATATAAAAATTTGGGTAGCACCATCATCTTAATTATGGCGATTCTGCCTGCCATGGACGAAGGGAGTCGTAACCATTTCTCCACCTGAGACTCCAGTTTCGCAACCGCTGTTCCGTAATTAAGGTGCAGAATCTGGTCCGGGTCTAAGTGTGCATGAATACCCAGATATTTGACAGAGTCTGAGCACCCCTCCAATGGGAACTCACATTCCCAAGGGGTCGTACTATTAGTCAAGAGAAAAATAAGCGATTTGTGCCAATTAATACCTAACCCAGAATGTCACCCACAACGAAGGATTTCACGAATTAGGGGACTAGGTTCAGATGCGGTTCTCTGACATAAAGAATAGTATCATCCGCGTATAATGAGACCAGAAGTGGACCTGTTTTAAATTGTAGGCCTCTATGGAGATGAATTTCCTGAAAGTGCCGTATCAGAGGGTCCATGGCAAGAATGAACAGCAGGGGCGACAGAGGACATCCCTGATGCGTACCTCGGGTTAGTTTAAAAGTGACCGAGATAGTGCCGTTTATACAAAGCCTCGCCATAGGACGACTGTTTGAAATGGTCCTTTTTGCAGGGTTATCCCCAAACCTTTTGCTTATTCATCCTTTGTGTTTCCTGACCTGTGGTTGTTGGCAAAAGAACTCTGGGCACTTCACCACTGCTGATCAGTGCTATAGTGCATATGCACTCTGTATAAATTGTTTTTGTGATTGGTTATCCATAATTGGCATATTGGTGTTACCAGGAAGTCCCTAGTAAAGTGCACTGCGTGTGCCAGGGCTGGTGATTCAAATGCTACTAGTGGGCCTGCAGCACTGATTGTGCCACCCACAGGAGTATCCCTAAAATGGTGTCTCAGGCCTGCCTCCGCAGTGCCTATGTGCAGTTGCTAACTGCCATGCTGACTTGACCAGTGTCCACACTGGCCAGTCCTAAGCCTTCCTTTTCTGTACACATTGGAGACCCCTATGGTACCCCCCTGGGCAGGGTGCAGTGTATGTGAGAGGTAGAGCATGTACTAGTGTGGGTGACATGCTCTGGTAGTGAATTATAGCCATTTTTGTTTTTCACTATTGAAAGGCTATTTTGCTTATAGGCTGTAATGGGGAATGCTGTGTATAATGTTTACCTGCATATCTTCCAATAGGAGCAAGATAGAAAATTAAAGTCTGGTATCCCTTAACTCATAATTTAATAACACATCTTTTAGGAAGGATGGTTTTTGAATCCTGTATTTGAAAACATCACTTTTAGAAAGTGGCTGCTTTCTTGTCTGACCTTTCTCTGTGCCTTGGCCTGTTTGTGAATTGACTGTCTGGTTTATGAGTGACAGGGGCTGAGGTGGCTCCCAGGGGCTAAATGAGTCATCCCCGGGCTGAATAGCTCCGTCTGCATCTTGAGTGGTGGGAGGGGATAGCACCTGGGCCTGAATAGGGCTGTGCCTGCCTTCCACAATGCTGGCTCCACCTGCTGCTGGGCGGCTGACAACCCTGCCTCTCTCTCTCAAAGGAAAGAAGAGTCAAGTAAACAAAGTGCTCCAGGACTGACCAGAACTGGTTTTGACTAAGCCAAGGCCTCTCTGCCCTCTCTGCCCTCAAAGAACAAAGAGAATATTGGTATAAAAAGGGCTACCCAGGCTTCAGAAAATTAGATCATCCTGGAATCAAGGAGGAAACTCTGCCAAACAGAAAGCTGATAGACTGAAGAGGAAGGACTGTCCTGCTGTGTGTTTGTAGGCTGACCTGCAGTTGCTTTTCTGCCAAGGAGAGGGGAAGGACTTTGCTGTTGCTGTGTCTCCTTGCTTGAAGAGATCTCCAAGGGCCTGAGGAGAGCTGGCCTCCTGTTAAGAAGTCCAAGGGACAAAAGGACTTAACCCGCAGCTTCCCTCTGAACTCTGCTGTATGAGTTCTGCCCTTCCTAGAGTGCTCGACCCAATTGTGGGGCCTCTGGAAGTTGTGCCTGCTGTTTGGGGTGCTGGACAAGAAGAAAAGAAGATCTGCAATTTTCACGCATCGCTCGCTTGCGGAGCGCATCATCGACAGTGTGAGAAAGTTCCCGCCACCTTGAAGATCCTCGCAGCGGCTAAGAACCGATGCATCGTTCGCTTGCGGAGCGCAACGCCTCGGTGCGGGAAGATTACTGTCGCTGCGAGTATCGTCGGGGAGCCTGTCATCGCTGGGTGATATCGTCGCACCACCTGCTTGCAGACCGCATCACGTCGCTGCGAACATCTTCGCAGAGCCATCGCTTCAACGGGCCGCAAGAGGAGAAGATCAACGCTGCGCAGTGCATCGCCGCTGCACCTGAGATCATCGCTGCCCCAAAGATCGGCACATCGTGCCTGTGCTAGACACTACCTACTGAACCTGCGCACCGGAATCCATACAAGGTATTGTATCCCTCCCCATTCAGACCGGATTCATCGCAACATGCCCGCTGCTGCGGGGCTGTCGCATCACCTCCTCAGGGTCTCAGGAGTGACGCATCGCTTGATTTTCAACGCTGCAGCTTCCATTTGGAACTTTTGTTGCATCTACAGGTTCTTTGGACTAAACGTGACGCAACTGTGGATTATTTTGATGCAAACCCTAGAACTCTTTTAAAATCATATTTTTGAACAGTGTATGTTGGATTTTTGTCATTTTGGTCTACTGTGAGTGTTGGTACAAATACTTTACAAATTGCCTTTGATAAGCCTGTCTGCTCGTGCCAAGCTACCAAGCAGGTGAGCAGGGGTTATCTAAAGAGTGTATCTCCCTTACCCTGACTAAAAGCAAGGGTCCCTATTTGGACATTGGTACCTACCTCTGCCAACTAGAGACCCCCAGAACTAACGACTATATAATAATCCTACAGTGGATATAAAACCCATTGTCATACCCATAAGACACATTATGGATAAAAAGAAGGGCCATTCGAGTGTGTCGAAGGCTTTTTCGGTGTCAAGCAGAATAGCCGCAGATGGAGTTTCGGGCTTTATCCTATGCGATACTGCAAACAAAGTCCGTAAATTTGATGAAGTCAAGCGATGGGGGACGAAGCCTGATTGTGCCGGGGAGATGATTTACTCCATTACCTGCGACAGCCTGTTAGCTACAATTTTAGCTAATATTTTATCATCTAAATTCAAAAGCGAGAGGGACCTGTATGATCCAAAAAGGAAGGGGTTTTTACCGAGCTTCGGAAGAAGAAGAATAACTGCCTCGCTCAACGTAGGAGGCAGGATTTGCTTTTCCAGTGCCTCAGCATACACTTCGATCAATTTTGGCGCTAGAATGTCAGAAAAGGCCTTATAGAACTCTCCAGTAAATCTGTTGAGACCTGGGGTGTGTGGAAAAGTAAATTTTGCCATGTTGTATGTGCCTACGTGTTCCCCATCTTATGCTATATGTGCATGATCGATATGCATGTATTCCCCTCTGATCGATTAAAGACGCAATTACAGTTGTGTCCACCTCTAGTATGTCAGTTTCCAGTCATCGTGAAAGCAACGAATATTAGGCCTATGTAAACCTACGTTGCCACATTTCTCAGTGTGCACGTTAATTCATTGAATTGTCCCCGTTTCTAGGCCTCAAAAGGGCCCGGACTCAGATTCAGCTCCTGTCTCCTGAACCCTCTCCGAGGAGCGATACAGCCCCCACCTGTATCCCTGACCCTTAGCTTACTTCTTGCCACGCAGTGCCCGGCCCGGCCTGGCTCTGCCTCCCAGTCTGCCAAGAATATGTTATGTTTCCAGTTATCAGTTCAACCCTCCTTCTCTGCATTCCTAAGCTACTGAATCGCATCAATAGTTTCCGTCATGGTCTAGCCTTTATGTCTCCATGAAAGAGAAATACTGTATTAATATTCATAGAATATTCCTTGCACGCACTACATATAGAATTATGCATGCACCAGTCTTAGAGTCTATTAGCCTTTGCCCTGATAACTTTTGGATTCTATAAACATGTACTCTAAACACCAGATACTAGATATGCCTGGGTACATGTCGCTCCGACACTCCAGACTTTAGTCTCCTCTTCTAGCGCAGAAGTCATAGCCCCCCAGTTCTCCCTGGTAACACGTCATTGCCAATTTGCGCGCACCACTAGGTTAGAGGTCCCAGCTGCTCAGGTAGCCCCCTCCATGTTTCCGCCCCTTTTATGACATATTCTGTTACGTTTACATCACATGTCTATGTATACGCCCTGTACACGCCTTCTTGTTACCTCATTTTACCCTTATCTTTCGCGACTGCTATGAACCACGCCTACTGCTACGCCTACTGTATTGAATGTAATGTATTCTGTTTAACTATATATATTGTGGACTGTTATTAAAAGTATGCGCATTATTCCCAGATCCTGCCCCCGGCAGCTGCCATCCTATTCCCGTACAGGCTGTCCTGTTCCTGTCCTTTATGCCTGATTAAAGCCTGTAAACTCCAGCTACCTCGAATCTTGACTCTTATTTATTGAGCTATCTGTTTATATGAGTATCCTGAAAAATAGAACCGGTAATTAATTATTTATTTACCACATAATGGCGCCCGAATAGGGACTTGCCCTTTCCCCACGCGCCGGAGAAGCCACGCAGGCCCCCTGATCCTCTGCAGGCAAGACGGAACCATACCGTGCACGTGCAGATATTTCTGCTTCAAGTATCCCTCAGGCCCACGGAGGAGACGGAGGTTGCGGTCCAGCATCCAGACGAGGCGGTGAGGAACGTGGCGAGTCCCGACCAGAGCCCAAGCCGAGAGTCCAAGGTCCGAGGTATCCAGAGGCCCACCTGTAACTGAAGTCCGAAGTTCGTAGTCCGTCGTCGTAGCAGTCCAGTCCAGTCCGAGGCCTTCCGTTCTTGCTGCCCGGTGAGTACCGTTGCTGGGGTAGTATCTAGACAGGGTCAATTAATTTGTCTCTGGTCCGTGGGTTTGGGTACGCAGATCCAACACGAAGTGTTCACCTAGGTGGATGCGGGTCCTGACGTGTCTCTTTATGGGACCGGTAAGTTTCGTACTGTTTTAGCAGTGCATCTAGTAAATTCTAGTAAGTTCTGTTCTCGAGAAATTCATGTGTTCTGTTCTCAGTATACCAGGTAGTATTTTGTCCGAACTGTTATTCTAAATGTTATTTCATGTGTTTTCAATGTCGTGGTATGAGTGATTCGTTTTTCAGTTATTATTGTGTTTATTGTGTATTGTATTGTGTCCAGACTCCAGCCTAAGCTATGCCTCTATTCTCGAAATTACGTCAGTTAAGAACTAGAAAAGGTCTGCTCGAGGAAGCAGTTCCTGTCCCGCCTAGGGACAGTCCAGGTCATTTTATGTATCATAAGCATGGCATAAGTGCCATATTATATCTAGACTTATGGGTGGAGTACACCAAGGAATTAGAAGAGAAATAAAGATGGCCCGTATCAGGTACGTGGGATGCCGAGTGCATCATGCGAGTAGAAGAAGCATTATGGAAAAAGAAATCCAGACAGTCCCAGAAAGATGCCATCGAGTTATGGCGCAAAGAATCTCATAGAAGAACAGAAAAAGAAATCAGAAAGACAGAATTAAGTAGGGAATCCTCAGAAAGAGCCCAAGAAAGGGAATTAATCGAAATAGGTGAACGAGTTAAAGCCGAACAGTCAGACAGACAGAGAACTGCTCTTATTAAGGGTATGTATCCTCTTCTTGCCGAGGGCTTGCCGAAAGCAACCCCGGAAGCACTATGTAATTTTCCGCCGCCATTAGTTCCGATTAAGCTACGTCACAAACCGACCGCAGCTGATATTTTTCTCTCGTCCTATTTGGACGACACAGTCCCAGAATATGCAAATCCTGTTCCGCCAGCTCCCGTAAATAATGTAATTCCTGTTCCTCCAGCCACCGGGGCACCCGTTGCAGCACCTGTTACGGTACCCCCGGTCCAGCCCACAGTACAAGTACCCGCTACATCAGTCACTCTGCCAGCACGTACGATACCCGTCGACGATTCTAGTTTAGGAGCCGCTGCGGGGGAAAGTCCTCCTGGAACCCCGCCTCAACACAGACGTGTGACATTACTCGAGCTACATGAACGTGCTTTACAGCGTATGCCCAGACCCCAGTCCGTTGCAGATATCAAGCGAGCCCTTACCGAGTGCCGTTATGATCCAGTCCCAGGCGATAATGATATGGTCATATATTCATTGCGCGTAAGACGGGTGACCGAGTATTTGGACACCCTGATGAATATGAAAGAAGATCTAGACAGAATATATCGTTTCATCCGTACAGGAGATGATCCAGAAAGTATTGGCGAAGCCATGTCTCTAAGGAAAGCTGAGACTCAGCTCATGCTATTAAAGTTTCTAATTAATTGTTTAATAAGGGAACAAGATTATCCAACTAAGGATCCGACCGAAATGAAAGTCCTGACCAGGTGGAGTGATCATATAGCCGAGGGAAGACACAAGACACTAGGTAGTATAGCGAGTATGTACAAGAAAATTCGTAGGGAAATAATAAGGTTACACGAGAAACGCAAAGCAGCACAAGTAACCGAGAAAGAAGACGACTCTTCTACTGAAGAGGTAGACGACGAGAATCCCACCAGAATAGCGTATGTAGGTAGAACTAGACTTCCCGACCGACATTCACGCCTAGAACACAAGAAAGTTTTTCCTCTTCCAGCACCGGAACAAGGTTCTCTTGAGCAAGTATTTCAAGCTACCGATCACATTCTGAAATCACGAATCGGTTATAGTGAACTTAGTACCATGCATGAACAAGAACTAGTCCGGTCAGCAGTCCGATGGACTACCGATTCTACCACTTTTCCAGACGAAATAGTGGCACAATTGTTTCTGAAACTGCCACCAGCCGAGCAGCGACTGGTGGGTATGTATATGATCCAGCACCTCATTACACTGTATGAGGGACAACATTCTGATCCAGGTCCGTTACATGATGTTCTGAACGAGTTACTCCAGTATAGATGGAGAGGTCTAGGTACCGATTTAATTAGTGTCATTTTAGAACAGCGCCACAAATATCGAACGTTTTTGAATCCGCATTTTGTTCATGTCTCACCTCCAGAAGGTAAACCATTCTACATAGATAGACAGCATCCGTTACGAGAAGTACATCCAGTTAGGACAGCGGGTGGTGAAATGCAACGAGTATTTGTTTACACCCCTATCACTAAGATGGAACTCCTAGAGATGAAAAAGTTAATTCCCTGTCACGACAAAGATCCAGCAGGGTTCCATCGAGAATTAAAAGACATGCTCCGTATGGGAGAATACACATATCCTGATATCATTAAAATGTTAAAGGTCCTGTTGCCCGCAGGGGTATATGAAAAACTCAAGGAAAAAGAATGGGAGGTGGGAGAGAAAAAGATAGATTGGACAGCTCTAGAAGCTGAAGATACTTCACGAGTACCAGGTACCGGTCTAGGGGCTAAGGTTAAAGAATTGCCCGAGTTATTGATTCAGGTCTTGCCAAGGTTACTAGCCACGAAAAAGGAAGATTGGGATGCAATCTCAGCATGCAAACAGAAACAGGATGAAGATACTAGTGATTTTTATTCTAGATTTGAAAAATGTTTTATTATCAACAGTGGTCTGAAGACGAGTAGCGAGTCGTACCCTCATCTTTTTGTTACTAAACTAGTCGAGAATTCAAGTCCACAAGTTAAAAATCGAGTTTTGAAAGTCGAAAGTACCTGGCAAGCTAATACCCCGTCGCAAATGCTCCAGATGCTCCAGTATCACCAGAATAGAATCAGGGAAGAGCAAGAACATGAAAGGAGACGTATGAAAGATACGAAAATGAAAGTATTAGTTGCACAATCTGTTCCACAAGACAGTCAGAAGAGGGGTCCGAATCAAGCCAGTCATCCTGCAGCTCCCGTTAAAGGGACTTGCAATTACTGTAAACAGCCAGGTCATTTTATAAACGAGTGTGCAGTTCTGAAACACAACATAGCTACTGGTAAGACTAAAGAAAGACCACGTCCGCCTAGACAAGAACAAGTTTCACAGACTTCTCAGTCACCACAGAATGCACAACAGACAGTTCCAGCACCGCAGCCTATCGCTGCAACACAGCATGTTACACAGCAAATGTACCAGTATGCCCAGTCAGAGTATCCAGAGTATCAACAGTATTCATGAAACAGCCTAGAGAGGGAGGTAGGCTTGCCTCTCATCGAGATACCTGTAGATCAAGAGGGTCCCTACGTACACAGTCAAGTATTAGGGAAAGACAGAAAGTTTTTGATTGATACAGGGGCAAGTAGGACTACTATCAGTCATGACGAGGTTCCAGGGGCTCCGCTCTCAGGCTCTAGAAATGTTTCCCTTGGTTTTTCAGGAAAGCCTATTGTTAATGAAATTTCAAAACCAGTTTCCCTAGAAGTTGGTCCATTGTCCCGAACTACTGATTTGTTACTTACGACATCATGTCCAGAAAATTTGTTAGGTATTAAAACACTGAAGGAATTAGGTGCAGTAATTTGCTGCTCCCCAGAAGGAGTCCGATTGTTTTTGAGAGACTTTAAAGGTCACTATGTATTACGTGATTTTGATCCAAGATTACTGAATGTTCCACAGCATTTATGGGCGCAAGGTCCAACTGATGTAGGATGTATGCACATCACACCCCATCGTGTGACTCTCAAACAAGGTATAGTTTTGCCACGAATCAGACAGTACAGATTGCCACCTGAGGCTGTAGCAGCCTTATCCAAAATTATTGACGAGCTCATTGTTCAAGGAGTAGTTGTAGAAACTGACTCCAATGTATGTAATTCTCCTATCATTCCGGTCCTGAAACGTACTGATCCCAATGCACCTCCAGTATATCGATTAGTGATTGACCTTCGAGAGCTTAATAAATGTATCATACCCCAGTATCCAGTAGTCCCAGATATTTCATCCCTATTGACAGCCATTGATTCTGAAGCTACATTTTTCACTGTTATCGACCTCAAGAATGCATTTTTCAGTGTCCCCATTCATCCAGACAGCCAGTACCTTTTTGGTTTTTGTTTAAATGGAAGGAGCTATAAATTCACACAAGCTCCTCAAGGTTTCACAGAAAGTCCTAGTATTTACAGTCAAGCACTTAAGAGACAACTAGACAATATTCACATGCCAACTAACACTGCCCTGCTCCAGTATGTCGATGATCTACTGATCACAGCCCGTTCTGAACGTGACTGCGAGCGTGCGTCACTTATAGTTCTGTATTTCTTAGCCGAGATGGGGCACAAGGTGTCCCCTTCCAAATTAACAATTCTGTGTCCAGCAAGTGATCTACTTAGGCCACTTGCTGTCCAAGTGGGGGAGGCAGTTGACACCAGACCGTATCCAGTTAATAGCGAGTCTTCCACAGCCCAAGACACAGAAGGAGGTACGAGCTTTTATCGGCCTTACTTCTTATTGTAGACAATGGATTCCTCAGTATGCATTTCTAGCCAAGCCACTTATACAGTTAACGACACAGGAGGCAGCCGTATCGACTGTCCTCCCTTGGACCCAGGAACATACACTCGTTTTCAATGAATTAAAGAAAGCCCTATGCCAAGCACCTGTTCTAGCTACACCGAACTACAGTAAGCCTTTTACACTTTTTGTCACAGAACGCGATGGTACTGCATTATCTGTTCTCACACAAGATCAAGCAGGACAATACAAGCCCTGTGCTTATTTTTCAAGCACATTAGATCCAGTAGCCCAGGCTCTGCCTGCGTGCCTCAAGTCAGTTGCAGCCACAGCTCTAGCAATCAGACAAAGTGATTCCATAGTATTAGGACACTCCCTGACAGTACAAGTTCCACACTCCGTGGAAGTTCTTTTAAACCGAACACAGACTCAGCACTTGACAATTGCACGTTTAACAGGTTATGAACTGACACTGTTCCAGCCACACATAGAAATCAGACGCTGCAACATTCTAAATCCAGCCACACTGTTACCGTCAGTTACTTCAAATCCTGCCACACATGACTGTGTGGAAGTTGTTAACACTATGACTAAGCCAAGACAAGACCTGACAGACATTGCATTACCTAATCCCGACCTGACACTCTATGTGGATGGTTCATGTATGAGAACAAGTACAGGAGAACTAGTAGCCGCGTATGCAGTGACTACTGAAACTGAAGTTATAGAAACACATCGTATTGACACCCTGTCTGCTCAAGCAGCAGAGCTAGTTGCTCTGACCCAAGCCTGCATACGTGCCAAAAACCTGAAAGTAAACATATATACAGATTCACGTTACGCATTCGGAGTCGTACACGACTTTGGAGTACTCTGGCAGGAGAGAGGTTTCATGACTTCTCATGGAACCAAGATTCAGCATGGTCTCCTCATTCAAGCTCTGTTAGATGCAATACATTTACCGACAGCTATCGCTATCATGAAGTGCAAAGCACATACGAAAGTTACTGACATTATTTCCCAAGGTAACGATCTAGCAGATCGAACAGCTAAGCTTACAGCTCAGACTCTAGACATTCCAGTTAACACAACACAGATATTCAATCCAGATCAGACTACTTGTATGACAGTTAAGGACCCTACACAAGATGTCATAGACATACAGTTACATGCTATTCCCGAAGAAATCAAGAAATGGTCCGAACAAGGAGGGGTCCAGACAGATCAAGGATGGGTGACGAAGGGAAAAGCCACATGGTTTCTCCCCGACTCTATGGTTCAAGTCATTATTAATACCGCACATAGTCCAGCACATTTAGGAGAAAAAGCTATGTTAGACAGTATTCAGAACCTTTGGTTCAACAAGCATTTACGAGCTGCAGCCAAGCAGAAAGTCCGTACCTGTATGATATGTTGTCAGTTCAACCAGGTAAAAGTGTCCCGGTGGAACAAGGTGGATTCCAACCTCCTGACCACCCTTTTGAAGTCCTCCAGATGGATTATATTCAGATGGAGCGATGTCGAGGTTTCAAGTATGTCCTCGTAGTTGTATGCGCTTTGTCCAGGTGGACAGAAGCATATCCAGTTCCAGATTACACAGCCGCGACCACTGCCAGGCAGTTGGTTCGTGAATTCTTTCCCCGCTATGGACTCCCTAGGGTCGTGTATTCTGATAACGGCCAGCCATTCTCATCCGAGCTCATGAAACATGTTTCCCTTCTGTTAGGGTACCAGTGGAAGTTCCATTGTGTGCGCCATCCTGAAGCAGCCGGTCTCGTAGAGAGACATAATCAAACTCTGAAAATCCGCATTGCTAAAATTTGTAGAGAGAAAGGTGTAGACTGGCTAGTTGCCCTGCCAGTTGCTTTATTTTTTATGAGGATGGTTGCACATTCCAGATCAGGTCTGTCCCCGTATGAGGTCGTATTCGGCTGCCCCCCAAACATGTGGGGTACACCTAGACCCCGCAGTATTACCGATGTTTCCAGTAATATGCTGACAGATTACCTAGCTTCCTTGATGTCTGCCCTACACTCTTGTCGTTCACAGGTTGCCGCTGCATTTCCAGACAACACCGAGGTGAAACCACATGAAGTCATTCCAGGAAACCTGGTGTTGGTGCGGAATTTTGATCGTTCGAGTCCGCTGGAGCCCCGTTGGAAGGAGCCCCGTCTCGTCTTGTTAACAACAAGGACCGCCGTGAAGCTAGAGGGCAGGCAAGGATGGGTCCACCTGTCCCACGTTAAAAAATTCCATGGACTTCGTGAAAAATCTTTTGCAAAGGACTGTTCCATTACTAAAGACTGCCTAAAAACAGACTCTGAACTTGATTCCGAACTGAAAGTTCCCCTGTTAGAGAAAACTCCGCAGCAGGAGTATAAACTGAAACTCAGGTCTAGTAAAATAAGTCAGCCAGTTTAATTGTCTAAGTCCCTCTCGGGTGAAACGGTTAGACAGGTCCCTGACATGTATGGGATAGACCCCCATAGTGAGAGAGTTAGTCAAAACTCTATAAGATGTATCGTTTTTCTAAGTTTCCTATTGTTTCTAAGTTTAATGGTTACCTGCACAAGTTATGCATTACATTTATGTTTTCCAAGTTCACATGTAAATAAGTTTTATAATGCTACAGTAGAGCACACATTTAGTGATCTGCCTCCTCACGAGCTATCCTATCGTCTTGCTATGCGAAATAATACATTCATTAGAATGTTACACTATTCACACCAGACCAGCAATGCCACTAATTGTTGGGTGTGTGGTCGACTCCCCCCTTTCCAGACACCGAAGGGAGTTCTGCCACTTTTTCCTTATCCGTTTTCACATAATGGTTCGTGTGGAGCATGGTCCACTTTAACGTCATCCTCAAATGATATGTCCCTTCTAAACAGAACATGTTTTCCAGACAAGCAAGGTCTCCCCCATAGAACAGGGTTAGATCTAGAAAATGAAGTATATGATTTGGGTAATTATTCTTCGAAATTCATGATCCTGAATGTTCAGTCTGATACTACTCCAGATTTACCTGCTATTTCAGTACTACCAGTCAAAGGCGAATTATGTGTCAGAAAGAATGGTTCAGCACATGTAGGACATAGTGATTGTACTACTATTGTCGAGTATAGTGACAGTGGGAAATCTATTTTCAAAGCCTCACGTCATTCTTATTTTGTTTGTGGTCAGACCGCATATGTTCGTCTGCCCCTCGATTGGGAGGGAACATGTTATATTGCCTTCCTACTGCCACCAGTTTTTCTAGCCCCATCTGATTATCACAGAAACACACATCTAGTACACGTCAGACATAGAAGGGAGATCGAGACCCCAATTGTCGATCAAACTGAAACTACTCTAGAACAATATCAAGACTTTAATAAAGGTTTCTTCTTCTTTATAGGACCTGTCCAGAATAGTAAATTAATACGTAGATTAACCAGAACCCTCGAAGCAGTAGTGAATGAGACTACTTCTGCTCTAGGTAACTTAACCGAAGAGCAATCTGCTATGAGATTTGTCGTGCTCAAAATCGTCTCGTTCTTGACGTCATACTGGCCGATAGAGGAGGAGCATGTAGAGTCATCGGATCTAGTTGTTGCATTTTCATTCCTAATAACGCGCCGTCTGTTTATTCAGCTATAACCAGACTTCATACAATTGCCCATCAGTTACACCAGAATCCAGGCACCTGGACATGGTCCGGTTGGCTCTGGAGTATTATATCTGCCTGGGGATGGAAAGTATTGTCATTCCTAGGTATTGCAGTAATGATCATATTCAGTTGCTGCCTCTGTATACAATGTGGCCCTGCGATTTGCGGCATTTGTGCTACCTCTTGTATTCCTAGTCCCAGTCCTAAATCCCGTTCCAAGACAATTCGAGACGAGCAAATGATGCTATATGAAATGATAGATGGTATCATGAATATAGATGTTTCCTGATGGAAACGTAGGGCACAAGGAGGGAATGTGGAAAAGTAAATTTTGCCATGTTGTATGTGCCTACGTGTTCCCCATCTTATGCTATATGTGCATGATCGATATGCATGTATTCCCCTCTGATCGATTAAAGACGCAATTACAGTTGTGTCCACCTCTAGTATGTCAGTTTCCAGTCATCGTGAAAGCAACGAATATTAGGCCTATGTAAACCTACGTTGCCACATTTCTCAGTGTGCACGTTAATTCATTGAATTGTCCCCGTTTCTAGGCCTCAAAAGGGCCCGGACTCAGATTCAGCTCCTGTCTCCTGAACCCTCTCCGAGGAGCGATACAGCCCCCACCTGTATCCCTGACCCTTAGCTTACTTCTTGCCACGCAGTGCCCGGCCCGGCCTGGCTCTGCCTCCCAGTCTGCCAAGAATATGTTATGTTTCCAGTTATCAGTTCAACCCTCCTTCTCTGCATTCCTAAGCTACTGAATCGCATCAATAGTTTCCGTCATGGTCTAGCCTTTATGTCTCCATGAAAGAGAAATACTGTATTAATATTCATAGAATATTCCTTGCACGCACTACATATAGAATTATGCATGCACCAGTCTTAGAGTCTATTAGCCTTTGCCCTGATAACTTTTGGATTCTATCAACATGTACTCTAAACACCAGATACTAGATATGCCTGGGTACATGTCGCTCCGACACTCCAGACTTTAGTCTCCTCTTCTAGCGCAGAAGTCATAGCCCCCCAGTTCTCCCTGGTAACACGTCATTGCCAATTTGCGCGCACCACTAGGTTAGAGGTCCCAGCTGCTCAGGTAGCCCCCTCCATGTTTCCGCCCCTTTTATGACATATTCTGTTACGTTTACATCACATGTCTATGTATACGCCCTGTACACGCCTTCTTGTTACCTCATTTTACCCTTATCTTTCGCGACTGCTATGAACCACGCCTACTGCTACGCCTACTGTATTGAATGTAATGTATTCTGTTTAACTATATATATTGTGGACTGTTATTAAAAGTATGCGCATTATTCCCAGATCCTGCCCCCGGCAGCTGCCATCCTATTCCCGTACAGGCTGTCCTGTTCCTGTCCTTTATGCCTGATTAAAGCCTGTAAACTCCAGCTACCTCGAATCTTGACTCTTATTTATTGAGCTATCTGTTTATATGAGTATCCTGAAAAATAGAACCGGTAATTAATTATTTATTTACCACAGGTGGAGGAGCCACGCAGTGCCTTAATTGCCACATGCACCTCAGTCACTGTGATTGGTTCTGCCATGAATTCCTGCATATTTTTTTCTAGTTAGACTAAGGCAATTTCTGAGAGAAATCCTCTTGAGGGAACGTGTCATTGCTGTGTCTGGATGTGTATAACATGGTTTAGTATGAAAGGAATTCATCTCTGATGTCGGTGGGAGACGTGAGTAGCGAACCGTCATTGATACAGATCTCCATAATGTATGCTTTGATGTAGGGAGGTCTAAGGGTCTGAGCCAGTGTGCGACCTGGGCAATCGCCCTCACCATGTCTGCGAGCTGTTTGATATTTACCAAAATAGAAGATCTCGCGATCAGCTGTTTCTCTGTATTCTGAAAGGAGGGTTAGTCTCCTACCTCGCAAAGTATCTGGAGCAGCGAGACGTGCCTCATTGTCCAGCACTGCTAGGTCACACTTTAGCCTTGCCAGTGTTGTGCATAGTGCCTTGAATACCCCTGCGTGCTGGAGATGCATACCCTGCAAATGTAGGCTCCACAACACTGCCCAGGAGGAGCCAACCGATCCGGCGTTAATAGTGAAATAATCCTCTATCGCTTCTCTAATCTCGTGACAGAACGAGTCGTCTAGGAGCGTGTGACCGGGAAAGCGCCACTGCCTTTCAAACACGGCGGGCGTGGGACTCGGAGGCATAGCTGACCGGGGAGTGATCTGAATATGTATAAGGAAGAGTGTGCAATTCATCATTCCAAGGAGAAACACCCAGGGAAATCAGCCAGAATTCAATCCTGTTCCATGTGTTGTGTTGACCTGAGTAATGTGTATAAGTAGTAGCAGTAGGATTGTGCCTGCGCCAAATATCTGTCAGTAAAAATTGGTTGCATGGGTCTCTAACTGCACGCCGCGCTCTAGGTTTTGTGTCCTCAGCGGTGGATGTACTATCCAGGTCTACGTTCAAAATAAGTTTGAAATCCCCCCCAACCATAATTAGAGTTGGTTCTAGTTTCGAAAGTTGAGTGTGCACTGCATGAAAGAATTCCGGGGAGTCAGTATTGGGGGCGTAGACACTCATCAAAGTGACCTTGTGACCCATCAGCGACCCCACTACAATAGTATATCGACCATCCTTATCGGTGATGACCTGCTGGTAACTAAAAGGGACTCTGCTATGTATCAGAACAGTGGTCCCTCTCGCATAATTACTAAAATTAGAGAAATACCTGTGAGCGCCCCAACTAGCGGCGATGCTTGCTGCATCTGACACTGGTAAGTGTGTTTCTTGTAGAAAGCGATGTCTATGTTATGGGTATCCGGGTAATGCACTACCTGCCGTTGTTTACACTGGTTATTTAGACATCTGACATTCCATGACAGCAGGGACAAATTAGAGGGACCTGCAATTAAAACTGGCTGTGTCATCAGTGAACTTTAAGAAGTATGATGCGGACGAATGTCAACTTGAATAGAGTAAAGCAATACCAAAGACAATCAATACGATAACCAATCAAAAAAAAATTTGACCCTGCCCTAACCCCCCACCCACCACCCAGCCTTACTGAGGAAACGGCAGGGCCAACCCCATCCTGTAAGCAAAGAACAGAGTACCAAACAACTTTACAGTGAAAGAGCTCTACCTTAAATAATTGACCAACACAAACCCATGATATCAACCTAGTTGGGTGGCAATGCCGCGGCAGTCGACCGACTGTGCCGAATATTTTAACTCAAGCATAATGTGTCCCCTTGAAGTTCAGGAATCAAAAAGGAGGAGGCAAATACACAACACCGTCACCCAACGCCGGAGCCAGAAAATAGTTCCAAACTTGCAACGGAGCCACTGTGCGTGGGAGACAGGCCATTTCTATCATCCCGAGACTGGTCATTGTTATTTTTATATGTGTGACAGAATTCTTGGACCTCATTAGGATTGTCAAAAAAAGCATACCCGGCCCCCGGCTTCAACCCTAAGCCGTGCAGGACATAGCATGCTGTATTTGAGGCCAAGGTTTTAGAGGGTAGCCTTTACCCGGGTGAACTTGCACCTGGCTTCCTGCACCATCACTGTGAAGTCTGGGTATAGAGCAATTTTTGAGCCCTGCCAAATAGTGTCCCCACGCTCCCTGGCCAAGCGCAGAGCAGTGTCCCTGTCTCGAAAGTTCATAATAGGGGCTATCAGCGGATGCAGAGGGAAGCCCGGGACATTGCGAGGCCGAAAGGTGCGGTGGGCCCTCTCCACCACAAAGCCTGATGTGAAAGAATCCCTCCCAAACATATCTGTCAGCAGAGACTCAACAAAGAGATCCAGACGGCCCGTAGCTGTAGACTCCGGGACCCCAAGAATACGCACATTATTGCGGCGGCTGCGACTTCAAGATCCTCATTCTTTATGGCCACTTCCTTCAAAATACGTTCCACACGGTCTCATCTTTTAGTAGATTACTTAGTTCCAGCTTCGATGTCAGAGATCCGTACTTCCGCCATGTCGAGACGTCTATGGTGGGCCTGGATCTTGGCGCTCATTGATTCAAGCGTTTTGTCAAGGGAGTTGACCTAAAATCGGCTCTCATCTCCTGTAACCACTCAGCTGGAGGGGCCACGGAGGCTGCGTCACAAACCGGATCCGCGGCTTGCTCATCCATGTCAGGGCCTGTCTCCGCTGTCTGCTCTGCTACCTTTTCAAAAGGTAGTCTCCTTTGCTTCGGGTCCTTGCGACCCATGCCCCTGTGATATTTTGAGGGACCACCCAGCCGCCGCAGACTTTCCAAGGATGCCACTGATCATGCAAGGGGTAAAGAGTAAGTACTTACTTGCACCTACTTAGGTGAACCACTCATGAACTATACATACCAGAATCCTTAGGGGTGATCCGGAGGAGGGGCTAGCGGTGTGCGATCCATTGCGGTTGATTCTACAAATGGGCTCCCTTGAGCCTTTAAGCTGACGAGCTTCTGGATGACGCACCTGTGTGCCAATTAGGCATTAAGGCCTGTGACGGTTGCTTGGCGGCCTTCTTTTCCACCCCAAATACGTTCTCTACTGATGAGGGAAGATATCCCGAAACCCGGGCCATGTCTCGGGTCTAGAGATCTTCACAACAACAAGTACTTACTTACACATACGGAGGTGAACCACTGATGAACTATACGTACCAGAATCCTTAGGGGTGATCCGGAGGAGGGGCTAGCGGTGTGCGATCCATTGCGGTTGATTCTACAAATGGGCTCCCTTGAGCCTTTAAGCTGACGAGCTTCTGGATGATGCACCTGCGTGCCGGTTAGGCATTAGGGCCTGTGACGGTTGCTTGGCGGCCTTCTTGTCCACTCCAAATACGTTCTCTACTGATGAGGGAAGATATCCCGAAACCCGGGCCATGTCTCGGGTCTAGAGATCTTCACAACAACAAGTACTTACTTGCACCTACTGAGGTGAACCACTCATGAACTATACGTACCAGAATCCTTAGGGGCAATCCGGAGGAGGGGCTAGCGGTGTGCGATCCATTGCGGTTGAGTCTACAAATGGGCTCCCTTGAGCCTTTAAGCTGACGAGCATCTGGATGCGCACCTGCGTGCCGGTTAGGCATCAAGGCCTGTGACGGTTGCTTGGCAGCCTTCTTTTCCACCCCAAATACGTTCTATACTGATGAGACAAAATATCGCGAAACCCGGGCCATGTCTCGGGTCTAGAGATCTTCACAACAACAAGTACTTACTTGCACCTACTGAGGTGAACCACTCATGAACTATACGTACCAGAATCCTTAGGAGCGATCCGGAGGTGGGGCAGTCGGTGTGTGATCCATTGCGGTTGATTCTACAAATGGGCTCCCTTGAGCCTTTAAGCTGACGAGCTTCTGGATGACGCACCTGCGTGCCGGTTAGGCATCAAGGCCTGTGACGGTTGCTTGGCGGCCTTCTTTTCCATCCCAAATACGTTCTCTACTGATGAGGGAAGACATCCTGAAACCCAGGCCATGTCTCGGGTCTAGAGATCTTCACAACAACAAGTACTTACTTGCACTTACTGAGGTGAACCACTCATGAACTATATGTACCAGAATCCTTAGGGGCGATCCGGAGGAGGAGCTAGCAGTGTGCGATCCATTGCGGTTGATCCTACAAATGGGCTCCCTTGAGCCTTTAAGCTGACGAGCTTCTGGATGACGCACCTGCATGCCGGTTAGGCATCAAGGCCTGTGGCGGTTGCTTGGCGGCCTTCTTTTCCACCCCAAATACGTTCTCTACTGATGAGGGAAGATATCCCGAAACCCGGGCCATATCTCGGGTCTAGAGATCTTCACAACAACAAGTACTTACTTGCACTTACTGAGGTGAACCACTCATGAACTATACGTACCAGAATCCTTAGGGGCGATCCGGAGGAGGGGCTAGCGGTGTGCGATCCATTGCGGTTGATTCTACAAATGGGCTCCCTTGAGCCTTTAAGCTGATGAGCTTCTGGATGACGCACCTGCGTGCCGGTTAGGCATCAAGGCCTGTGACGGTTGCTTGGCGGCCTTCTTTTCCATCCCAAATACGTTCTCTACTGATGAGGGAAGATATCCCGAAACCCGGGCCATGTCTCGGGTCTAGAGAACTTCACAACAACAAGTACTTACTTGCACCTACTGAGGTGAACCACTCATGAACTATATGTACCAGAATCCTTAGGGGCGATCTGGAGTAGGAGCTAACGGTGTCCAATCCATTGCGGTTGATTCTACAAATGGGCTACCTTGAGCCTTTAAGCTGACGAGCTTCTGGATGACGCACCTGCATGCCGGTTAGGCATCAAGGCCTGTGGCGGTTGCTTGGCGGCCTTCTTTTCCACCCCAAAACGTTCTCTACTGATGAGGGAAGATATCCCGAAACCCGGGCCATATCTCGGGTCTAGAGATCTTCACAACAACAAGTACTTACTTGCACCTACTGAGGTGAACCACTCATGAACTATACGTACCAGAATCCTTAGGGGCGATCCGGAGGAGGGGCTAGCGGTGTGCGATCCATTGCGGTTGATTCCATTGATTAGCAAGTTATCTGAAAAATATGTCAACCAGAGTATCTCAGAACATCTAGAAAGTCAGAATTTACTGCCCTCTACGTAGACGAGATTTCGACCCCGCATAGGCACAGAGATTGCTCTTTTAGCAGAGGTCAAAGAATCCAAAAGAATATTCAACCAAGGAGGATCTGTTGCCATCTTCTTGCTCGTTCTGACCTCGACGTTTGAAACGATAAATCTCAACATTCTTGTGGAAAGACTAATGAATATGGGAGTCTCTGGGAGTGCTCTTGCATGGTTTAAATCTTTCCTGGAAGATAGGTCTTTTCAGGTCTTTGAAGATGGATGTCTATCTGACAGCTTACCACTTAAATTTGGAGTGCCTCAGGGCTCATCTTTGAGCCCCACATTATTTTACGTTTACATGAAGCCTGTGGCAGACATCGTCCTACCATTTGGTATCTCTTTAGTCACCTATGTTGATGACACGCAATCGATACTCTTTCTGAATAAAATGCATGACTGTCCCCCCATATTACTTGGAGCTCTGCCTCAGTGGAGTAGTTAAGTGGATGGAACATTCCTATCTCAAACTTAATGGAGACAAAACAGAGTTTATGCTCCTGGACGGCAATCCAAATCTGGGTCGGAGATTGTAATGGCCATGCTGCTTAGGTCCTCCTCCTCCAACTAGAACGCAATCAAGAGCCTTGGAATATGGTTAGAGAAGTCCTTTAAATTTGACCATCAGGCAGTGAAGCTTGTTGCCACCAGCTAAGGTCTTCTCAGAGTGCTTACAAAGATGCTTCCTCTCCTCCCGTTTACTGCCAGGAGATTGATGGTTCTGACCTCATTCTGTACAGAATGGATTATGGGAACACCCTTTACTTGGGATCACCAAAGGGAATGATTAGGAAATATCAGGTGGTCCAAAATTGTGCCGCAAGATTGTTGTTCAACATCCGAGAGATTAATCCGCCCAACAAACTTTGAATTCCCTGCACTGGCTCCTTGTGGTTGAGAGAATCAAGTCTCTTTGCATTACACACAAAGCTTTGTGGGGCAATGGACCCGTGATGGCTCAATCCTTGCTTTCTTTCTATCTCCTTCAAAGAACATTGCGTTCCTCCACTGCTCATCTAGCTATTGTTCCTCATTTCAGGAAGGAAAGATTTGGAGGACGTTCCTTCTCACACAAGGCTTCTTTACTCTGGAATGCCCTCCCCTTTTACTTGCACTCTGAAAGTCACTCAAACAACACATATTCTGTAAATGGACATGATTGTAAAAAACAACTTAACTGATGTGTTTCAGTACTTTTGAGACTTTTTTTGGTCTTGGCTAGAGACAGTGTGAGCTGTCGCGCTAGCCCTATGTAATAAAAAAAAATCTGATTTGAAAGTACATACATATATACATAAATGGCGCGGGGGGTTTAGATCTCCCCTTTTCATCTTTGGTCTCTTAAACTGTCATTTACATGTGCTTCCACCAACCAGAGCATGCAGCATGTTGGCCGTGGGTCACTGTGCTTCAGTCGCTGGCTCTCCTGCAATGTTGTTGACAGTATTTTGTCTGATCAAATGAATGAGTGAATTTCAGAGCAAGGGCTGCTGGGCTTATAATACTTTAGTTTACCAGTGATTTTCCTTTCCATTCTTTAGCTTATTTTGTTCTTTATTCATGCTTATATGTTTAAACTACGTCTTCAGATTACAGTAATTCAAAGTCAGTAGTATGTTTTTAATTAAAATGTAAGTGATTTTGGTTAATTTTACATTTTTGTTACAAGCACATGGCCTCCACTTCTTGGCTTTGCCTATGTTCTTTTTTCCTTATTTTTATTTTTGTGTTATACATGTAATAAAATGAAAAGAAAAGGGAAAGCACTGTTTCAGCTTGCCAAGGCCAGACCTACTGGTTTTGCCAATACTTGTTTTATTGTAGGTGTAGTAGTATGTTACATGTTGTAACAATACATTTTCTTGAAACCAGTTTTTCCCTTAACACATTTGTTATTAGTTTTCTTTGATGTACATGCTACAGGAGATTCATTGGTTCTGAAGGGCTATAAATGTTCTGTACAGAGACACTTTTTATCAACCTCAAAAGGTGAAAGGCTTAGATGCCCCTTTCGAATTAAAACCATGTCCTGCTAGGTTTAGAACCCTCTATGCTTACCTAATTCAGAAGTATATTTTTTACATTTTCTGCAGCCCCATTTATACAGCGCTTAATACCCATTAAGCACACTAATTGAATGATTACAGGTTAATTAATCTGAAGTTAGAATGCAATATTGTTTTTACATTAATGTATCACTGCATGCTATATCCCACAGTACTAACAAAAATATCAAATACTTGTGTTATCATGTTATGCTCTCTTCTAATGTCATATACCTTTACTTCCAACATCCTTCCAGCATATCACCACCTTTGTCTTCTTATTGCTTAGTTATGGGAGTCCATGATTCATTATATGGCAGGCAGAGGGATGGAGAGCAGTCACTGCTGTGAATCTGTAAAAGCAAAGGGACCTGACAACAGCAGCTTCTTATCCCTGCTGCTGCTCTCACACCTGTGTGCCAGGGATACATTAAGTACCCATAGCACTACCCGCAGTCTTTCTTGTAAGTGAAGCAATTACGCTGACACCTGGCACAAAAAGACAAGAGCAAGTGGATAATTGTCCTGAATTAAATGACTTGGGGAGTACTTAAGAAATTGTTGCAGGCTGGGCTGGCAGCGTTATCCCAGCCAGGCCACCCTATATCAGCTGATGAGCAATTTGAGCCTATGGAGGACAGGAGGGTCTAAAACCCGTTCAGTCAACTAAATAATGTGACCAGTGGCGGCTCCTCGGCTAAGCAAGCATAAGCAACACAGATAGCATAATTTTACTTACCGAATGCATTTTCTTTACACTAATTAAAGCACAAACATACACTTATTTGATTAAACGTATATTATTATAGCCCTATGTTAGTACGACTCTTTTACAATTGTTAATATATTATTTTCGCAAATAGTAATTAGTTTCCCACGTGTATTGTAAAATGTCTAGGTACATTTTGTTGATTAATTCACATGCTTCACACTGGTATTTCCGTTATTGTTATGTGAGATTGATTTTACATGGGGTACACAAAAATGTTTGTCTCTCCCCTGCTCCATTAACTCCCCCCACACCCACACCATCATCCCAACTAAATTTCTTCAAGAACATGTTTCAGGCTCTTAAGTTTTAGACTTTAGTATCTGTCACAATTTGACCTCTTGAATTTTGATACATTTTCTCTTGTAGCTCTTCTAACTCAATTTCACCCATTTCACGTTCTCTTTGCCTATTCTTTTCTATATTTATTTTTATTTTTATTTCAGCTCTTTTTCTTTTAATGCAGATACATCCTAATCTCATAATTAATGCTATCATAATTACTAATGTTACTGGTATTAATATTTTCCCAATTAATGAACTACCTATTTAGGCAAACTAATTCTTTACATTAGAAAAACTCTTACCAAGTTTCTCTAGAACACCATCAACCTCCAGTGGAATCATTTCTTTATGCAATTCAGTAATATTTTTAATATACCTTTGAATATTCTGACTTTTATCAGGAATGTTGCACTTTCAATATTCCACAGTCTCCTCCCTCTTTTGACAACAAAATATCAAGGGCAAGCCTATTTTCAAGCCTATTTTGTATTACCAGAGCTCTCATGGCAACCATTTCAGTATTTACCATTAATAATCCTCCAGCTGTACTTGTCGATAAACGATCTACTATCGTTAACATTTTTCAAATTTTGTTTGCATTAAATGATATACCCACTGCTGGTATCAGTGCTCCAAAATATCACCTGCTATCTCTAAAAAACGTTCCCTTCTCCTACGTGTTAATGGTTTACCCATCTCATGGATTTCATTAGTACCTCTATCTAAATGAAAAATTTTAGGAAAGACCAAACCTTCATAACATGTCCCATACCAATGGTCTGGCAATCTATAATAAGCTTTATTACCACATATAAAGTATAGTCCAGGAAAAGCAGGGTAATTTCCCAATTTAAATTCTTACCCCCCAATAATTCTGTAAGTGCCTTTGCAATCACTGGCTCGCATAAAATAATTATCATACACTGTATTATCTCGTTGAATACAAAATTTTCCCTGTTGGGGAACATCTATACCCAATGCTACATTAGTATCACCATTTACAAAATGTTCTTCATCAAAATTCAGTGAGGATGGTTTCAATGTACTTGCTGTAGCCTTTCTTTGATAAACGAATCTCATGTCTTCTGCCATTTCTAAGAACGCTTTTTCTGCTTTCTTTAATTTACATGTCAAATTGTTCTTAAACGCATATTCTATTGTCAATCCATTAATTTCTAAGAAAAATTCACCTAAAACTTTAGCAGGTGTCACTTTGTTCATTCTATGTACTACAGGAACTTTAGCAAAAATGTCATCAACATCAAAATAACAATACTCTAATTTCCCCGTTTTATAACACAAACTAGCTATTACACTACAAGTCATTCCATAAGTCAAAGGAAGGTGATGGTACTTTACCCCCTCTGAAACAGACGCAGGCAACTGCATACAAACGTAGCAGTCTCGGACATCCATAGTTTCTACATACTCTTTTAAAAGTCTAGAAAAAACATTCTTTGAAAAATCATTTATAGATCTATCTTTGTGTAATTCAGTTTTTTCTACTAATTCTACATTTTTCTTTGTATCATGAAATGTTTCACTTTTATTTTCACCTTGATTTCTATATGAATGCTCAAAACTTGATTGAAATGGAATCAATATTGCTAAAATAATCCATATAAGCATTAATAAAGCAGTGCAAATTAACCACATTCTACACCATCTGCGTAACATACCACATTTGGACGTATTAGTAGCAGGCATTTAAAAAAACATTTTTTAACACTTACAACTTCTTTACAATGTCCCTTTGTTACTTTCCACACGAAAATATGTGTCCTTTATATTCGTTATTTAATTATGTCTCTTTATCTTTGTTTCGTTGAATTTTCTTGCAAATTGCCACTTTTACTTTTTCAATTTTAACACAATTCTTTTTCTTTTGCTTTGCCTTTTCTCACTCACCAGAGTCACTTGGATTTTCATGGTTACTTTCAACTTCCAGTATGTCAGGTAATGAAATGTACACCTACTCATGTGATTTGTATTTTTGATTTGGTCTTATTACTCTTTTAGGTCTTTGTAAAATGTCTTTATTACTTTCTATTTTTTTCTTCATGGCTTGCTATCTCATCTACTTGTTCTTGTTGTTCTCCATTTATATTTATCAATTTGAATTTTAGTCCTTTTATTTCTGCATTCCAATTATCTCCCTTTTTGGGCTTTTTAATCACAGGTTCAATGATTTCATATTCAACTTTCCAAGCCCTTTTTCTGGGACTCTTTCTCAAAGTAGTCTCTCTGTCACTTTCATCAGACTCAGTTTCGGATCTCTTTCCACTTCCTCGTATTTTAAACTTTATTATTTCTGGTTCAGCTTCTTAGTCTTGTTTTTCACTTGTTAATTCAGTTCTTTTACAAGAAATTTCTCCATAACTGGTACTTGGAATCTCATCCCTATTGTGAGTTACTTTATTTTCTCCAGTTTCAGGATCAATATTCCTTCTTTTAGAACTTTCAGAGTTTCCACTTTTACCAGTTCTATCCTGCTCACATTCAGTGTCCAAACTGGTTTTTACTTTTTCCAAATGTCGACTTACTGGTCGATCTTCAAGATATGGAATTTCAATTATTTCAGACTCTGTTTCCGATGCTGAACTTGTATCTGATATTTCCAGATGTCGCCTCACAGGTCGATCTTTCTTATCTGGAACTTTGTCTGTTTTCTCTTCTGCATCAGAATCTATACTTTTATCTACTTCTTCCAATTGCTGATTCTCAGGTTTTGGTACTTGGATGGTGTGGCTCGCATGAACACACCTCTTAACTCCTGCACATTTCACTGCAGTAGTGCTAACCAAAATTATCTGTCTTGGTTTATCCCAGCGAGGAACCAAGCAATTTCTCCTTCAGTGTACTTTTATTCAAACCCAGTCTCCAGGACTCAAGTCGTGAGTTGGATGCTTTTCCTGAGTACACGCATCAGTTCCAACCTGGTGAAACACAGAATTGATGGTGTTAGACAGACATTTGCAGTAATCCAATATGATATCACCATTTATAGCTAGCAGTTTGTTGACAGGTACATCGATAAAGCCCAATTCCTCAAAACCCTGGCAAACTCAATTCCCATCAGTCAATCCTCCATAGATGGGAATGAGAAAAATCTGTTGGAATGGCTCTTGGCAGCCTGCAATAAACACGCCCGCTAAGTAAAATACAACAAGCACGTCGTCACGAAGCTCAAAAATGGTTCTCCTACAATTTGGAAAAAGCAAAGCTTACAGTGTGTCAAGCGGAAAGGAAATGGAGAAGCAAATAGTCACCTGACGACAAAACTACCTATCTAATAGCCCTTAGAACTTACAAAAAAATTATTTTGACCACAAAGTCTGAATATTTCTCACGTAAAATCATCACTTCCAAAAACCAATCAAAGGACATCTTCTCAATAATCAACAACTTATCTAACCCTGGCCGAGTAACCTTAAAAACAACACCTCCGCAATCTCTATGTGACTCCCTGAATAACTTCTTTATTGATAAAATTAAAACCATCAAAGCAAGCATCCCCATTTGCACAAAGCCCACTTGTCAAAACAAACCTAAAAACACACAAAGGCTAGAACAAATACCAATGATAAATCAAGAAGTTTTCTCAGACCTACTAATCAAGTTAAGTCTGGCTCCCCCAGGGACTGCTGCCCCCCGTGGATTCTAAAAGAAGCCTTTACGGCCTGCCCAGAACCAGCCATGACCCTCCTAAACAAATCGCTACTCCATGGATACGTACCTGTGGCCTTCAAAGTGGCGTCTGTCATCCCCCTCCTGAAGAAACCAGGACCAGACCCCGGAACTCTCACCAACTACCGTCCTATTTCCCTGCTCCCCTATATGGCCAAACTACTTGCAACCCACGTAGCCAAAAGCCTTTTCACCTTTCATGAGCAATCAGATTACTTAGACCATCACTAAGCAGGGTTCCGCCCAGCTCACTCCACTGAATCAGTTGTATTGGTAGTTATGGACTCTCTGCGAGAGAAAGCAGATGGAGGCGCTCCCCAAGCCCTGGTGCTCTTGGATCTCTCTGCCGCGTTTGACACGGTTGACATAACATCCTGGTAGACCATGTCAGGGATGCAGGAATCCAAGGTTCGGCCCTGGAATGGATAAACTCCATTCTTACCAACCGTTATCAAGCGGTCCGCCTGAGAAACTTCACAACCCCTAAGATTAAGAACACTTGTGGTGTTCCCCAGGGCTCACCTCTCTCCCCACATTTATTTAATCTATACCTCCTCTCCCTGATCCATGTACTAAAAGAAAGGAAAGTCCAAACCTTCAACTATGCAGACGATTTCCAACTGATTCTACGGATTAACGACTCCCCTAACACCGTCCTTGAATTCCAGTTAACCAAGCCATTCATCCGTGATTGGATGAACAGCAACCACCTTAAATTAAACCCAGGATAAAACATAAGTGATCCTCACAGGAGGCACACTGAACCCATGGAGCTCCAACTTCTGGCCTAAAGAACTTGGTCAGCCACCTGCCCCCTCTACATCCACCAAAACCTTGGGAGTCAAAATCAATAAAGAACTCACCATGAAAAATCAAATTGGGTCTGTGATCTCAACATGCTGCTTTCAACTTAGGAAAATAAGAAAAAAACAGTAGGTCCCTCACTCAGAAAGCGAAAATACAGGCAGTTCTCGCTATGGTGATATCACACATCAACTGTGCCAACTCTCTTTACCTTGGCATCCTGGCCTATCTCACCCACTGCCTCCAAATGGTTCAACACCAGGCGGCTAGGCTGATTTTTCAAGAAAACAAGAGTCAACATATTACTCCTCTTCTCAAGAAACTACACTGGCTCCCAGTATCCCAGAGATGCGCCTTCAAGATAGGATGCATTATATTAAAATCCCTGAACAGTAAGAGCCCAAAATTCATTAACAGCTCGATCAACAGATACATTCCCACCGCAATCTGCGATCCGCCCACATGCAACTCCTGACTATACCATCTTTCAGGCTAAAACGTGCTGGGGGGGCTAAGTTTACCATCCTAGGCCCCAAACTCTTGAACTCCCTGCCACTTGAGATCATCTGCTCAAATCTAATGAGCTTCCGTAAACTGCTAAAAACAAAGCTATTCAAACAAGCATACTAGTTACATCTTAGCCTAACCTTCAGAGCAGCACCAAGAAACCAACCTGGTGTACGTGCGCTATACAAGTAAATTTTAACATAACATAACATAACATAACATAACATGCTTGTCTCATTACTCGTCCCATCAGTATCTCATGTGCACTTAAACCAGTTTTTTTCTGTCTGGAATGCTTCTTAAGGTCATTAAAACAAGTGTCAAAGCATCAGCTAATTTTAGTCCAGTTTCCAAACACATTTTCCCAAGTCTGTTTTTAATTGTTCCATTAACTTGTTCACTACCCCAGATGCCTCTGGTCTGTAAGCACAATATAATTTGTGTCGAATATCCAGTTCTTCACAAATCAATTGTATCAATTCATTCTGAAAGTGGATCCCTCTGTCTGTTTCAATTGTTACTGGAAATCCGAAGCACGGAATCACTTCTCTTAACAAGAGTTTTGCTACCGTATCGCAGTTTATTGCATGGTGGCATTTCTATGAAGTCCAACTGCATTCGTGTGAAAGGACGACCCTCCCGTCCTATGGTTCCCAAGCTTACAATAGTTTTCCAATCCTGGATTCAATTGCTGGCAAATCAAACATCATTGATACAAACTTTCGGCAATTACACGGAACTTGGAATTATACCAAGTTTGCTTGAACAACCTAATCATAGCGTCCCTGCCTATGTATTCTTGACCATGGTACATTCGGGCCATTTTTTAGATCATGCTATCTGGCATAACTGGTCTTTCATCCTTGTATACCCAAATTTCATCTTCCTCTCTTTGTCTGCAACCTGATTTTATCCATTTATCTTTTTCCTCATCACTTGCCTCATCCTGCAATTGTTTTACTTCCTGTCAAGTTTCAACTATGTTAGTAAGCATCAAAGGACTTGAAACATGTTCTTTTTCTCTGTCCTGATTGATTTAGGCTGCATTTCTGGCGCAATATTGAGCTTTTGCGTCTGCAAATCTATTACCTTCAGTGACATAATCATCTCCATTTTTATGTGCAGCACATTTCACCCCACCACAATACTTCTAGGCAGCTGTATTGCTACAAGCAGCATTTTCAACAACTCACTATTTCTAATAGGTGATCCAGCAGAGATCATATAGCCTCTTTGAGACCACAGTTGTCCATATCTCCGAATCCATACTGACTATCAGTCACATGCTTTCCCAATTTGCATGCTTGAATCAAAGCAATCAGCTCAGCCACTTGGGCAGAACATATTCCTTTCAGACAAAATGCTTCCATGACATCTGCTACTGTACATACAGCACATGCAGCACTTAAAGTTCCTTCATCTGTTCTTAAACACAAACCATCCACGAACAGCATATAATCTGATTCTTCCAAATGTTCATCTTTAATGTCAGGTCTTGGTTTGGTACAGTATTCAAGCACATCCAAACATTTGTGATCAATATCATCTTTCACTTCCACATCCAAAGTATCAGGTAATAAGGTGGAAGGATTCACATTGACACACCTGGCAATTGTCACATTGTCTGCACTCGAAATAACCTTTTTACACCTGGTCAGACGATTATTTGTCACGTATTGTGTTTTGGTCCGGGTAAGGAGTATCTCCACTGAATGTGGCACATACACCTTAACTGGATAACTCATCACAATACCTTCACTTTGCTCCAAACTCACACTTGTAGCAGCAACAGCTTTCAGACACCCAGGCAATGCTCTTGCAAATGGATCCAATACTGCTGAAAAATATGCAATGGGTCGTCTCATTCTTCCATGTCTCTGAATCAGAACTGATAATGCACACCCTTCTCTCATTTCAATACAGTTCAAATTATTTTTCATAATCAGGCATACCTGGTGCTGGTGCTTCACATAGCTTGGTTTTCAATTGTTCAAATGCTTCCATTTCTTTTTCATTCAGCACTATAGGGTATTTTACATCACCTTTCGTCAATCTCTGTAAAGGTTTTGCAATTAGTGAAAATCCACTTATCCACTGACCACAGTAACCAACCATTCCCAAAAACATTCTTACTTGTTTCTGTGTTTTGGGTGGATTCATTCCTCTGATCATTTTGATTCTTTATGAGGTCACTTTTCTCACTCCCTTTCCAATCTTATAACCCAGATATTGTACTTCTTGTTGACAAAACTGCAATTCTGATGGGGACACCTTATGTCCTCCTTCTTCTAAATGGTTCAATAGTGCAAAATACAACCCTCTTTGGTCTTTGATGCCACTAATAGGTCATAAATACATTGCCCAAATACTGATTTTTCAGGCATGTTTAAACTCTCTAATGACTTCTTCAGTATCCGAATGAAAATTGAAGGACTCTCATTATACCCTTAAGGAATTTGGCACCATGCCAAAATACGCTCACCAAACTGGAAAGCAAACATTGGCTGACTATCAGGATGTAATGGAACTGTAAAGAAGAATGCATTGCACAGATCAATAACAGTATACCACTCTGCATCATGTGGAATCTGATATAGTATCACTGCTGGATTTGGTAGAATTGGACAACATGGAACAACTATTTTATTTACCCTTCGCAAATCTTGTACTATCCTAAATGTGCCATTTGGCTTTTTCAGGCCCATAATTGGTGAATTACATGGAATGCTCATGATTTCTTTCAGAATTCCTTGCTCGATCATTTTGTTAATCACTGGGGTTACTCCTTCAATTATTTCTGATGTCATACATTGTGGAACATTTGGGTATACAGCATCCTACTTTACAGTGATTTTCACAGGACTAACTCCTTTCATTAGCCCTATTTCTTCTCTTGTGAAATCCCACACTTCTTCCTTAACTGTTTCTTTTAACTCAATTGGGATCTTTTCTCTGTCAAACACAGGGAAAGTGTCATTTTTCTCTGAATCAATTATTAACATGGTCATTTTATACAGACTATCATCATCTGCTATTTGGAAAGCTATGCCATCTTGTGAACAATAAATAGCACAGTTCATCTTGCACAATATGTTGCGTCCAAGTAGACTGCTGTAATTTATTATAAAACGATGCATTGCATTGAAAATACCAATTTCCACTTCCACTTCTACAGATTGTGTCAGAGGAGTTTTAATCTGTCTGTTCGTCACACCTACAACTTGAATAACGTCTCCAGAGAGAGGAAGATTTTGAATTTCTACTGATCTAACTGTAGAACGGGTAGCACCAGTGTCCACTAGGAAAGTAACATTTATACCATTCACCTTTCCATTCACAAAAGGACCAGACTGATCTACCTCCAGAGTTGCACCAAGAACGCACTCCACTGCCTCTCCTAGGCACCGTCAGAAGCTTTCATCTGATTAATTTCCATCCGATCTTAACCAAAACTGCGGAACAGCAGGAACACTCGGTGATTTTTTAACCTGCTCTCCTTTGTAGAATCCTGTCTCTGCACTGTATTTCTGAAGATTAACACTCAGTGGAAGAGGTAGTAGTGGCACCTGAATTTGCTGTGTGACTACCTGCTTCTGTGGTGGAGACTGTTGATTTATCTCATTCTGCACCTGCGGATTCAATTATTCATTTTTTGGACTTACACTCGTTTCTCCAATGCCCTATCTTTCCGCAATTATGACATGGCCACTTCTTTTTAGCCACATCAATATTCATATGCCCTTTTCACTTACTCATATTACTCTTAAATTTTGTTTGGATTCCATTATTAATAATTTGTGCCTCTTGTTGTTCCGCAACTTTCACTTGTGCCCACTTTGCTTTTTCTTTCAATTTACGCTGTCTCGCTTCAATATCATCACTACAATATTTTGCATATCTCAACACATCATCCATAGAGCTGGACTGCCAGCACATCATGTGGAGGAACCTTTGACCCTGCCTGCAGGTAGGTCGCCCCCCAGCCGCCACATGGTGCTCCTGTGACGCTTTGACTCTGCCCCCTGTCGCCTTGCTCCTGCCTCGTGCTGAGTGAGTCCTCCCGGGCCTCTCCCTGGTAACTCTCTCCTTCGTTGCTCTGCTGGTGGGCACAGTGCCCTAGTGCCCCTTCCCTGTTTGCTCCGTGCCCCCTTCATTGTTGCCTGCTTCATTTCCTTTGCTCTCCGCCGTAATTCTCACCCTCCTTGCCCCCTCCCCCCGTTCTGATTCTGTGCCCCCCAGTTTTGCATTGTGCCCCTTCACTGTTGCCTTGTGTTTTTTCTCCTTATATTGTACTGTAGTGCATTGTTAATTCTGCCGTCTTGCCCTGTGCTCCCCTGGCCCCCTTTTTTTGACTTCAGTGTCCCCTTTCCTGCCACTGCGTCCCTACGGCCCCGCCCCCCGCTGTCCCATTGCCACCCTGCTCCCGCCTCCCAGCTGCTCCTCCCTCCCACAACCCCTCCTAAGGAGGATGTGCAGCGGCCGCGCAGCGGACACGCACAGCGGGCACACCTAAAGCAAGCCCGTCTGCGCCCGTCCGTGCCTGGACCTCGCCAGAACCCCTTGCCCCCGCCAAAGCCAGACTACCCGACTGAGGTACGACTCCGCCGCCCTCCACGCACTCAACACCGGACGACCGCCCGCCTGCTACCAAGCCTCCCCAAAATGCACCCACAGACCCTTCGCCTGTCAAGCCTGCAAATTCACCTGCCTCCGAGCCTGCCCCCCCGCCAGACCAAGCAACACCTACAACCACCTCAATTGCATCCTCCTCAACTCAGGCTCCGTCGACAAGCACGCCGTCAAAGTCTGGGACCTCCTCAACTCAACAACACCAGATGTTGCCTTCCTCACGGAAACCTGGATGAACGCGTCCTCGGCCCCAGACATCGCCATAGCCATCCCGGAAGGCTACAAGATCACCTGGAAGGACCGCATCAACCAAAATGGAGGAGGAATCGCCATCATCTACAAGAACACTATCAACGTCACGACCAAAGCCGAAGACACACTCTCCGCCGCCAAACACCTACACTTCCAAATACACACCGACCCCAAGACCACCCTGAGAGGAACGCTCATCTACAGACCCCCAGGCCTGCGCACACAATTCAGCGAATCCATCGCCGACTTCATCAGCCCGCACGCTCTAGCCTCACCAGAATACATCCTCCTAGGGGACCTGAACTTCCACATATAGAAAAACAACGACAACAACACCACCACCCTGCTCGACAACCTGGCCAACCTTGGACTCAAGCAACTGGTGGACACACCCACCCACCTCGCCGGCCACACACTCGACCCCATCTTCTCCGCCAGCAACCACGTCTCCTTCAGCCACTCCACTGAACTGCACTGGACCTACCGCAGATGCACCCACTTCACCTTCAAAAAGAATACATCCCACCACCGCGCACAACAAATCCCCCGCAGATGCTGGAGCAAAATCACCACAGACCAGCTCCTCTCATCACGGAGCCAAAACCCACCAGCCGACACCGCCAACCCCAACAACGCAGCCCACAACCTCGCACAATGGATAACCGACTGCGCCGACGACCTTGCTCCACTGAAGAACCCCCCAGGCAAGACCGGCAACAGGAAAACATCATGGTTCACAGTCGCCCTCAAAGAATCAAAGAAATCATGCCGGACCCTCGAAAAAACCTGGCGCCACGATCGGACTTCAGAAAACATGACAGCCCTCAAAAACGCCACCGGCAAACACCACCAGCTGATCTGCACCACCAAAAGAACATCGTTCAAGGAGCGACTACACAAGAACACCTATAACAGCAAGGAACTCTTCAGCATCGTCAAAGAGCTCTCCAACCCCAGCGCCAGCAACAACGACATCACACCATCACAAGAACTCTGCAACTCCCTCGCCACGTTCTTCCACCAAAAGATCGCAGACATACACGACAGCTTCGGACCCCAGACCCCACCCCTAGTCATAGAACCAACGCCCCCCATCACCACCCTCAGCGCCTGGACCCCCATCAGCTCCATCCACTCTGGCTCCCCCTCAGACCCATGCCCCCATCATATCTTCAACAAAGCCGACACCATCATCGCACCCCATATCTGGAACATGATAAACATCTCGTTTGCGTCAGCCACCTTCCCCGAGAGCTGTAAGCATGCAGAAATCAACGCCCTTCTGAAGAAACCCACAGCGAACCCCAAAGACCTCAAGAACTTCCGCCCCATCTCCCTGCTCCCCTTCCCGGCCAAAGTCATCGAGAAGACCGTCAATAAACAGCTGACTGCTTTTCTTGAGACAAACAACTCGCTCGACCCATCCCAGTCCGGATTCCGAGCCAACCACAGCACCGAGACTGCCCTCATCGCAGCCACCTACCACATCAGGATCCTGATGGACAACGGAGAAACTACTGCCCTCATCCTCCTGGCCCTCTCGGCAGCCTTCAACACCGTATGCCATTGCACCCTAATAACCCCCCCCCCTTTTCAGCGCCTTGAGACCCTCACCGGTGAGTAGCGCGCTCTATAAATGTTTTGATTGATTGATTGATCATATCTCCTATCTCGAGTCTCAAACCAAATCCAAATCTATATACAAAATGACTCATATCCTTTTCACTTAGGTTTTTATACCCACTATATTGTTTGAAAACTAGAAGCAATCTTTCATAATATGCATGTACAGATTCTTTTGATTCTTGAATAGTTCTGTCTATTTTTAACCATCCGTCTCTTTTGGCAGAATTTTGTTTTTCAGGAAGGTTATAACTTGGTCATATTTCTCATTACTTCTGGACCTGGAGCACCTGTTTTTACATCTCTTGGATATTCTTCTTTTTGCCAATCAATCGTAATTTTACATTCAGTCCATAAATCTGCTGGTACAACTATGTCAAATAGCCCATTCAAATCTTCCCTTAACACTTGTGAAACCTTTACAAACCTTGGTAAATAATTCGTAAATGATAATATATCCTGTCTACTCCAGGGCACATGTACATATCCTCCTCTTGGTATCTCTCTCATAGGGTATTCTGTCACTACCACTGGTCCTTTTTCTGTAACAGGAAATGCTAATGATGTTTTGTCTCTGGCTTCTTCCTTTTTCTTTGTCCATCTACTTCTCCCTCGATCTACATCTCCCCATTTTCTCAATAATACAATCAGTTATTTTATTTGGGTCAATCTTCCTGCTCTGCAGTTTCTGTAACATTTTTACCTTTGCAAATTCTATACCTAATTCATTTGCAAGTTCTTCCAATCTGTCATGTAGATTTTTTGCTCTCCATATTATACTTTTACTCATAAATATTAACTCTTCATCTTGGTATGTTTTTAATATTTACTGTTCCAATTGTTCCAATTATTAGTGCTTCCATATCTATTTTTAACCTAACCTCATCTAAAACTTTGGGTTCCGTATCTTTCTGCTGTAGTGTATTAATCCAATCATTTAATTTTTTAGCTGATGGCCCTACTGGAGTTTTAGCTAAATCCATGTCAATTAAACTGTTCTCTGGAGTTTGGTTTGAGGACTCTGCTCCCATGGGTATTTTATATATTGGACTCTGAGTCATAGTTAAATTTTGCGGTGTCGTCTTAACTGTACTCTTAGTTTCATTTAGATCTGGGTAAATCTTTTCCCTGACTTTTTTCATACTTGAATTTGAAGGAATAGTTAATGAATGCTCATCTATTTTCTGGTTTTCAAAAACTGGTATTACAGGACCTATAGTTACTGGTACCGTTACAGCTTCTACATTTTTTGTTAATTCCTTATTTTTCTCAGCTAATTCTTTTGTTGATCTCTCTAATTATGATGTACTTGTTTTCTCAACCTGAACAAATTCTGGCTTTTCAGATGTATGTTTTTCTTCTAAATGTATTTTCGGGGTTTCTGTTATATCAGTCTCCATTGGCGGTGCATTTGGAGTCACCACTGCAGAAGTTGACTAATGTAGCGGGGGTCTTCTATTCAGAATGCTTTCCAGCACCTCGTCCTCTGTATCACTCATTCCATATCCACTTCTTTCTGAAACCTGATTATTTTTCTTTTTGAGGCATTTTCTACCTACAATTTCATCTACACTCCATACTGGATACATACCATCCCACATATCAGCACACCTCCATCTTTTCATTCTACTCTCATGCATAGTTCCCCAATATCCTTTAAAATGTCATAGTTTTTTATGCTTTTCTCTGAACCTTTCTTCCTCTTTAGCATACATTTCATCCTCCTATTCCATTAAAGCTTCAAACTGAGTTGGTCTAGTTCTCGGCTCAAGTGTCATCATCCTCTTTCTTAAATTACTCAAAATTGCTGTGCTAAAGGAACCTGTTTCTGGAAATGCCAATATTCCATAATTCTTGGTGTATTTCTCCAATTTTTCTAACCATATGCAAGTATGATAACCATATTTTGTCATCATTTAAGATGCAGGCGTTTTCGGTCGAGGAAGCAATTTTCCCTCTCTCATTAACTATTTCTGATCCTTTTCAAACAAATTTTTGATTTTTTTCTTTCTCCCTGTCCTGTTCATAGTAATAATCCATGTTTACGTATTTTTCGTCTCAAATTGATCGTACACATCTTTTCAATTCGTACTGCTATTTAGACCAATCTTAGCGCGTCTCACACTAACGCACCAATCAGAACTGTAAATGTCTCAGTCACGTGGAACTATCCCAGCGCAACTCTTGCTTTCGTCAGCTTCTACTCCTGCTTCTGCTGATCGCTCCTTTACAAAATTTATCGGCACAATATTTATATATTTTACAATACGTAAACTTGTTATTTACTACATAAACACATTTCCATCACCTGTTTCGCTAAAACCAAAGAGATAGTTCGTTCAAACTCACAAGAATTCTGTATTTCCAGTAGACAGCGCTTACCTCTTCTCTTCCACAGAATTAAGTTTCGCCAATAAAGCAGCACTTCCCTCTACTTTACCCTTCTAACAAGCTTAGGGAGCAAACCTGCTACTCTCCCAAGGATAAGTTTTAGTCAGAGTACATATGACTCCTGTTCTTAAGGCTGTGATTTTACAGGTGACCTTCGCTATACATTCACTACTCTAATACAGAAAATGTCCCTAACGATAACACACGACGATATTACCACCTTGAAATCAGACGATGTAGAGTGCGACTTCACTTGCCACACATTTCCCCCTGCCTGCAAACAGGGTAACCAACTTCCTACTTCCCGGAAGCTTCAAAATTCTGACTACATATGACGTAATACAAACTCAACATGTAGTGTTAAAACATAAAACATCAATAATCTCCAAACTAACCTATAGAAACCAGACCTCTGCTACCAAGAAATCTGATCTAGAGAAGCACTGCAACAACCCTCAATAGTCATCTCACTTAACCCGGCAGTAACTTACTTCTGCTCATCAGTGGGACCTATAACACCGCGAGTTACACACATTTCACACACCACACTACTCCCGAATCAGTGAAAAAGAAGGCGAGCTGCTGGTTAGCGGGATACCTACGTTCTATACTCTATCAATTATATATATTTTATAGATATCAATTTATGCTAACCTGTTACCTGGAAAACCATACATCAAGATACTCCACTATTTGGTGAATGTATCAATCTAGTAGAAGTTAGTTGATGGACATTGAGACCAGCTCAATCATAGTGATCCTATAACTTTAGCATTTATTCTGTCATGACATTTCATATAATAAAACCAGACTTGAGTTTAAATCTAAATTGATTTTATCTACTTCATTTAAGAAAGGAACTTTTAAAATGTTATTTAGAAAAGCAAAGTTAAAGCAATTTATTTAGTACATGTTAAAGAAAAATGAAATTTAGAAAGGTATATTACCCATCTGTTATATGAAAATAACAGAGTCCCAAACTGTCTCTCCATTCTCCTTAATGCCTCCCTTCCAAAATAAAAACTCTGCATTCGATCATCTTCTTTGCTCCATCAAAAGTTAAATTCCAAAAATATTAAAGTCTCTAGCACCATAAAATTGTCCAAACCAACAGCATGTTGTGGTGCAAAATAAAATCCGTGGAGCAAGCTTTTTTCACCCTTTTGAACCAGCTCTTTTATACACTTTTTCTCTAACTATCTAACTTAAAGTTGAAACTTTTAGGGTCCACAGTTCATTCTGATCGGTCCATTAGAGGGGTGGTGATGATCACCCCATTCAATCCTCGTTCAAACCAGTCTGCATTATAGCAAAGTCATCTTCAAAATATTCTCACGCCATTCATCTCCGATTTGTGCTTGTCATACTCCTTTTGTAACACAATTTGATATTTTTCTTCATCACTGTTCCTTTCACACAGTTTTAGAGGCAGGCATCCTTTGGCACACTTCCGCGCCATTCGTTCACATGCTTCACACTGTTATTTCCGTTATTGTTATGCGAGATTGATTATACAAGGGGTACACAAACATTTTTGTCTCTCCCCTGCTCCATCATTAACCACGCCAAAACTTCTCTTCCACATCATGAGAACAAGACTACTGAGTTTGATCAGTCTGTTCACGGGAAATCACTGGATTTTGTTGTCTACAAATGAGCATGTATTTGTATTGCGCCCCTTACATATCATGTGCCATCATACTCGAGCTTCCAAAACCAACATTCAAGTATAGAGGAAATCTAATGTTTAGGATTCCTTCACTTGGTACTTGGTGCAGAGTTGATCAAAGCTGCCACACTATTGTTAACCACAAACTGTGGGCCTGATTCACAAAGGGAATTCGCAATCGTGGCAAAGGCCCACACTCATGGGGACGTCTCAGCTCTCTGGACAGAATCTTCTCAATGAGAATTCTCATAGCAGACATTCCGCCCCACATGCTTCCAACCAGACACTGAACATGGTGTAGCATGCTACACACATGGGATATCACTTGCGCATCACACCTAGGAGTAGTAGGCATTATTTAAATGTTAAAATAATAATACAATACCTTGAGTGAAAGTATAACTATATGACTTTAAACTGACTCCTTCATAAACTGAGAGCCCTTCTAACCTTCCAAAAGCAGCCTGCCCCCGAGACAATGCACATGCCGCACTCAAGTCTTCATGTTGACTCTGTCCCACCAGCACCCACTTCCTGGCTCAAGACTCAAGGCTCTGCAGGCCACAAGCATAGAGGACAAATAGAATTAATTGCATTGGATTAAATTAAAATACATGCAATTTAATTTTGTTTAAATTGACTACTCTATACCACCCCGTGGTCCAGGGGTGTACTGGGGAATTCCTGATGGAACAAGCAAACCAGGGGGATTCTTCCCCCTTTCACCCTCCTACTAGGTCTGCCACTGATGTCCCATTTACTGCTTCCACCCCCCCTGCTCGCACCTTTTTGATACAGCCAGAAAATTAGGAGGTAGGTCAGCATATCATAGACAGGAATATTGTCTGACATAAACATTGAATTCTAACTATTTTTTAGAAACAAATCCCTATCGGGTCTAGATTTTATACTATTATCTCCATTGAGGCATAATTTTTTAGGATTTTTTAGGAGATTACATTTATGTCAGGTGACATTTTGACAACAATATTCTGCTACCACCCCCTAGATAAACCTACCAAACAGGCTTGCTTGGTAGGTGGAGTGACTCAACGAGGGATGAAGTAGTTTGGGGCTATCACTGGGGTCGTAGGCTCTAGCCTGGGCAGAAGGACCCACTGTACCTTTATTGCTTCTCTGTGGTGAACCTAAGGACATTGGAACTCTTTTGTCAATGCCCTAGGCTTATTCCAGTTCTGTAGTCCACTTGCAATGTGAAACTTGATTCTAGGCTTTGACTTTCACTGGTGAATCTTCAGATGGATCCAATTGTCTGGCTGCAGGTGGAGACGTGCTTCTGATGGGCTGCTAGGCAGAGCTTCTGCACCTGAAAATGGAAGCTATTGTGACAGCTAATTAGTTGTTTTCAGTAACATAAAGTCGCATTATCCAACAGTAAAGTTCGAGTCCCATTGTGCTGTTCCGTCACCGCGGCTCCAGTTACCATAGAAATTGCTGCAGCGGTCCTATGTCAATGGAGACACAATCTAAGTGCACCAGACCAAGGCGCACCCCCCAGCTGAATGCAAAAACATGGGCAGATAATGGAGCCTCACACTAGAAACCAAAGCAGATGCGCAGAGAGCATTCAGCAGTGACTGTTGCCTAAACAATTCCTTAAAATTTGGGAATGAACTCTTAAATTGAACTGTGAAATGCTCAAAGAGTGGAGACCTAGTGAATTACACCTGTCCCTGATCTGTACCTATGTTTAGAATTAAAGTGCTAGAGCCCAACCATTATAATTTTTAGATACAAACAAGTCCTGTGCACACGTAACGAACAGTAAGTCCTTTAAAGGTTTTCAAAAGTAAAGCGAGCAAAGTAATAATCGTTGAAGCAAGATGGACTCATAACGATAGATTTTTCAAAAGAAATGTATTAAGCCTCCCATTCTGGAGGGGGTGACATGAAGAAAAAAAAAAGCCACAAGTGCCCTTGATCACATACAGAGCGCAGTCCGCCATGATTTATATATGTTTCTTTTTCTTACATACCCCATATATATATATATATATATGTGTGTATATATATATATATATATATATATATATATATATATATATTACCTACTGGCGGTCGCCAGTAGGTATATATAGTTAGGATTTTTTCTCTATGGGATTTTTGAAAATTCTATGTCTAATAACTTTGGCGTTTGTGGACGGAATTGGCTGAAATTTTCAGGAAAATGGAACATTTTGTTTCTGAGCAGCCCCTGAAAATTTGGGGGGGGTTCGTCAAGGGGGGGCCGAGAAAAAAGGGGGGTCCCAAAACGTGTTTTTAACATTGAGTTTTCCATAGGGCGGTTGGCCTCACTTTTAGCCCGAACGGCTGAATGGATTTGCACGAAACTTGGCAAAATTGTAGGGACTGGTAGCCCGATGTGCCTTTTGTAGGTCTCAATATATGTGCTTCAGTGGATTTTGAGAAATTAAGGTTCAAAAAAAGATATATATCTGTAACCGCGGACTGGGCAGCGCTCCGCTACGCGTACTTTTCGCGCAACGGAGCTTTGTGAAGCGAAGCTGATTGGTTCTCCGGCGTCTGTCAACATTCCAAACAGTCCGTAGCGGCCGCCATCTTGTCTCTCGGTAGGATCGAGAGACAAGAGGAGGCGAAAGCGAAGGGGCAAATGACCATAAGGGGGAATAGTAGATCCTCGCTGACCCCCTAGGTTTGATGTGGAGGTTTTAAAAGGGCCCCGCGGGGCAGAAAAAAAAATAATAATAATAATCGAACGGCTGAATGGATTTGCACGAAACTTGGTAAAATATTAGGGACTGGTAGCCCGATGTGCCTTTGCTAGGTCTCAATATATGTGCTCCAGTGGATTTTGAGAAATTAACGTTCAAAAAAAGATATATATCTGTAACAGCGCTCCGCTTCGCGTACTTTTCGCGTTACGGAGCTTAGCGAAGCTGATTGGTTCTCCGGCGTCTGTCAACATTCCAAACAGTCCGTAGCGGCCGCCATCTTGTCTCTCGGTAGGATTGAGAGACAAGAGGAGGCCAAAGCGAAGGGGGAAATGACCATAAGGGGGCATAGTAGATCCTTCCTGACCTCTTAGGTTTGATGTACCATTTTGCCAAGTTTGGTGTAATTCCGTTCAGCCATTCAGGCTGTAGACGAATGTAAATGTCCTATGGAAAATTGCATGGGGAAAACACATTTGAAAGTGTTGAAATTTAGAACCAATTAAAATGTTACTTTGGTTTTGTATTTGTGTGTGATGAAAGTTAATTGGTTATGTATATATGTCAAATGAGAGGAAACCACAGCCATTTTGTGATACTACTGTCTGAGGTACATTTGTGAGGAATTTTTGGTGGTGAATTTCTGGTGTTTGATTTACACAGTACTAACACTTTTCCTACTTTTGAAAAGGTGAGTTGTTAATTTGTAAGGGGAACTATGTTGTACACTTGAAGATAATTTGAAAAATGTTTTCTGTTATTTATTTGCAGTCCTTCTGTTATACTAAATACTTGATAAAGTTAGTTTTATATTATGTATTACTAAAAACGATAAATGAAAGTGATTATTTTTTTCTGCAATTTACAGCAAGCAATTTCAAAATAAAATGGCTCACAATGAAGAGACCGTGGCAATTTCTTTTGAATCGTCCACTACATTGATTGAAATTGAGAGCACCAATAATGAAACATTGTCACAAGGAGGACATGATTTGTATGATTCCATTAGATTGATTGAAATGGACAGCACCAAGAATGAAATATTGTCACAAGGAGATGACTTGAATGATTCCACTACGTTGATTGAAATTGAGAGCAGCAATAATGAAATATTGTCACAAGGAGGAGATGACTTGTATGATTCCATTAGATTGATTGAAATGGACAGCACCAATAATGAAATATTGTCACAAGGAGGAGATGACTTGAATGATTCCACTACATTGATTGAAATTGAGAGCACCAATAATGAAATATTGTCACGAGGAGATGACTTGAATGATTCCACTACATTGATTGAAATTGACAGCACCAATAATGAAATATTGTCAGAAGGAGGAGATGACTTGAATGATTTTTTTGATCAATCTCTTGATGGCGAATTTATCGAGTGTTTGGAGACCATAGAGTTACAAGAATCATTATTGGAGACTTTTCATGAGGACATTGCTGATGAGGACATGTTACTAGTTCTTTCAAATTTAGAAAATTCTGAAGAATAAATTTATATTTAGAAATCAAAAATTGTTTGAGACATTATTCATTTTTATTTTTAATTTATGAGGTTGTAGCGAAGTGATTGTAGTATAAAATGAGACTTATAGTATAGAGTGCAACATTTTTATGTTACATGGTAAGTTTACTCATATTTACTTCCCTTCTGCCACTATATTATCTCCAATGTGTATTTGACATCTCTTCTTCATCTCCGGCCTCCTTTCTCTCACTGTGTGTCTCCGATGCATCTTATCGCTGCTATTTTGTGTAATTACAGAAGAGAGTAAAATAAAATAGTTCGGAACGTGAAAGGGGGCAAAGTAGAGTACTCCTCACCCCCTAGGCCTTTTTAGGCGGTCCCAAAAGGATCAGTTTCTGCTTTCCTGAGAGATTATGGTATGAGTTCCATATACCACAATAACTTGCATTACAACATGCAAGATATCTATCTCCTATTACCAACTTTTGGAGATATTCGCGCTAAGCGCGAATATCTCCAAAAAGTAACACCTGCCCTGAGCAGTTCTTAGCCATGTTATCCAATGGGAGGTGGATAACATGGCTAAGAGCATTAGCTCGGTAATGTATGAATATCGCTGAGTTTTTAGCGATATTCATGCATTGCGGCCGTTTATTATCGCATTTGTGATAAACCTTGATAATAGCAAGGTTTATCTTCGATAATTTCTGATGATGCCTAGCGGTAAAAAATTCGTTGGTAAGCATCGTTAGCGATAAATATCGCTTAACTTTGGTAATATGCCCCAACGTCTGTTAACGTTCGATTCGAAGGAAATGAGGAAGTGTTGAAAAACATTGTCTGCGCCATCTTGCCTTTTTTGAAATGCCACACTTTTGTCGTGCACGGCAGCCATTTTAGATGTCTTGACCAGACCCACTCTCTGCACGCTGTCGATTCGTAGCATGGCTCCTCACCCTCGCAAGCATCTTCCCCAGGCACTGGTCACCCCCGCTCTCTGTCTTATGCATGGGCAATAAACCTCCCCCCATCTGCGCTGCTCTTCCCTGAGAATCACACTGTGCCCGCCCGACACCTCCCTTTCGCCCTATTCACTACCGCACCCTCTGACACTCCTCTTCCTCTGTGTCCGATTGTCCAGGCTATCAGCTAGCCCTGCAGATGTAGTTTATGGCCCCAGCTGTAAAGAATCACCCCTCTTCAAAGGAGTTATAGTAGATGAAGGCCCACACCCGATGAGATCCGTCACACCACACGTGTTCCTACTATCTGAAAACCATCCTGTATTGTGATTGGGGAGGGGACCGAGCCTGAAGCGGAAGATTCCAGGAATCACTCTTTGTACATCAAAGTTTTTACAATTATGTGTCACATTAAAAATATATAGCACTCCAACAAAGTAGTAGGAATATAAAACTTTAATAACATATAAATATATACAACAAAACAAAAACAGTAAAAACATTTAAACAACGAAGAGACCGTGGCAATTTCTTTTGAATTATCCAATAGATTTATTGAAATTGACAGCACCAATAATGAAATATTCTTGTCAGTAGCGGTCTGTTGTGCGAATAGTTCCAAGGCAGCAGAACGCGCTGAAATCTAGATGGCACGAAAGTGATGTCTAGCAAGTTGCCGCCCAGCAAATAACGGCGTGGGGCGCCGCGGGGGTGAGTGAGTCCAGTAGGCACCACAGCTATTCTTACCGGCATTGCAGAATTACTGCTGGGGACAATGCCTGTGCTGTAGCAGGGTCACAGCAGAAACAAAAAGGATTCTGTTGAAGATGTTGTTGGTTTTCAATTTGAAAACAGTTCTGGTGTCAACTGCTATGTTATTGTAGTGGTTAATGTTTTGTTTTCTCTAGAAAATGTAAAAGAGGGGGAGGCAGTCCAAAGTTCCGTTAAAAGGGCAAAGGAAAGGATCGGTGGTTTGAACTATCAGTCAAAAAGGGGAGGGGGTGCAACAATTTTTCCTACCGGGTCACACTGTGCTTTCACCGGAAGTGAGGTCTGCAGGATTCTAGTAATTCAAAGTGAGGCTGGCGCCGACGTCCCGCGGATACAGTTTCGTCACTCCACGGGTGATCATGGCAGTCATTCCCCATCGGGGGTCGGAGACTCCCGCGGCTCCTCTAGAATCTTCAAGGTCGTGGAGGACTACGGTGGTGGAGTCAACCAGTGACCGGGCCATTTCTTTATGCTGGGCCCGCTCTTGCCAGGTCGACCGCCATTTTGAGAGTTCGGTAGCTACTGGCGATCGCGGGGTCAAATGAGCGGACGGGCTCCACCCTGCCGGGCGAGACGTTGCAGCATGGCCACAGTGGAAGAACCCTTTTCCGGGCGCCTGGAGCGCTGAGGGTGCAGCTGGGAAGCCTCCACCTGGGGAGGCGGGAGAGGCCTGTTCGCACCGTCTCTCCCTCCCAGTGCACCCCACGGCGTCTCGCTTGAGATTTGTTATGGCCGGACCAGGCGATGAGGACGAGGGGGGGGGGTCGGAGGCATGTGCAAGACATCCCCCCCCAGGGTTGTTGCAGCAATTATACAAGAAAGAAGAAGTGTCCCGTCCGTCTTCGGGCCGGGCTTCCGGTAGATGTCGGCCGGACGCCCCTGGCTCTGGCCCCATGAACGGGTTTCTTGGTTTATTGGCTGCAGCCGGATCCCGTCGGCCTCGGCCCCCCGACCGTTGGTGGCCGGACCGGAAGAGCATGTGGCGGGACTACCTGCAACTCTCAAGGGCCACCGCGGCCGGACTGGGAGAGAGAGGGGAGGGTCGAGGAGACATTCCCCCCCCCCCCTGCAACTGTTCAGCGTTGTAAAGGCAATCCCCTGGCCGGGTCCCGCTGGTCTCGGCCTCTCCTCCGGCTACACCCTACGTTAGGATCTCCTGGCCGAGGCGTGGCAGCAGGACCTGCCTTATATGGGCTGCTCCCGGCTGGGCGTAGCCGGAACCCTGCCCCACCTTGGAAGTTTCCAGAGTGGGGGCGGATGTTCTACTGACTTGCATTTTCCCTAGTCTATCGATTTTTTTGGCGTGGCAGGCGGTGGGACAGCGAGGGGTGATTTGGTTTCTCTTACTGTTTTTCTGGTCTCTCACCACTGGCATATTTCGAACGTTTTCTTGTTTCTAGGACATTAATAGGTTTTATCATTACGTTATGTTATCGTTTCTTTGTTCGTTGTTTAATAAAAGTTCATGTTCATCAGTGGCCTACTGATTTTCGATTTCCTATTCTTTTCTTTCCAGGTTGTTTCATGCTAAAGTTTCTGTTAACAGGATACAGTGATCACTTCGTTATTATTGCATATGTCCTTTTCACTAGGGGTGCTCTCTGGTCGGGCCAGATGACGTATGTCTAGTAAATGGTCCGGGTGAAACAGGTGCATCAATCAGTGGGGAGTAGATAGGCATGACAGATTACAACGGGGGAGAAAGGTCCGCATTACGTACCCTTTCACTACTTGCAAAGATTTTCCTACGTTTATTTGCAAACAGGGAATACCTCCAAAAAGAACTAATTCCCAAACAGTCAATGTTCGGACAATCAATCAATCAATGAGGAATGAAATAGGTACGACGTGTTAAAGGCTTGCGTTACCTACCCTTCACTATCTGCAAAGGGAGAGAGAATATTCCTATTCTTCCTCGTTTGCAGGCAGAGAAGATCCTTAAGAGAACCAACTTCGAACAATTCAATGCTCGATTCAAACAATCAACAAGGGGTACTGTGAACACAAATGAACGCCGCTTATGTACATACGCATTGCTATTTTCAACAGGTTGTTCCTAATGTTTCTATTTTAGCGAGGTCAAAAAGAGATCCCATTAGTGGCCTACTGATTTTGCTCGATTCCTTTTGTTTTTTTACACGGTTTTTCGCTATCTGCAAAGACTAAACAGAGTATTTTGACTCTGTGCTTGTTTGTAAATAGAGAATGAACCAAAGAGAACAATCAATCAAATGGAGAGAGAAGCAGGCACGACGGATTACAAAGGGGGCAAAGGGCTGCGTTAACTACCCTTCACTATCTGCAAAGAGAGAGTACTCCTAATAGAAATGAGGGGTGGGGGGCAGCATTCAAAGCAGATCAGTGTGCATAAACACGAAAATGTTTTTACTTACCACGTACTTGACATTCGACAGCTTATGATATTTGCTATTAAAAAACCATTGAAATTCACTGAAAAAACCATAGGTTATAGACCATATATAGTTAGGAATTAGCATTTACAAAACCTTGAAAATTCACTGAAAAAACCATAGGTTATAGACCATATATAGTTAGGAATTAGCATTTAAAAAACCTTATTTTACTCACACAAAACCATTGAAATTCCATATATAGTTAGTTGCACTAACTATATATCGCGCACCCGCAATCCACTGCTGATGATGTCACATATTACATCATTCATGACATGGTCAGTGACATCACTGATGACATCACTGATGACATCTTAAATGACATCACTGATGACATCACACTTGACATCAATGATCACATCACTGATGATATCATTCATGTGATAATACAATGCATCTCCTCACACTGTAATATAACCTCCGTTACACCCAGTGTTAAATAGAGAGTATCATTTTTGAAACCATTGACACATCAATACTAGTTACTACATACGCACTCACTGATTCCTATGTCTACACACACATTCACTTATACAATCATTCATACATACAATCACTCATCTTTACAACACTATCATATGCACTCATACACTTATACAGACACTCACACTCTGCCACTCATTCATGGAGTTACTCACACACCTAGTCAGTCCTGAAAAGAATCAATCACACTTCCATTTTCTCATCTATACAGTTAAACACAGAACACCTTACATTTTTGAAACATATACTAACACATAGTTACTCTCTTATAGAATCATTGATACAAGTACACATTGATCTGCACAGAGTCACACACCTCCCAGCCAGCCATACACACACTCAGTCTCCCATACAAATACTTGTGCAACCAATCAATAACCCATATAGCTACTTATATAGCTACTGATCAACACATGCAGCAGCTTGCACAACAACAGAGATACTGATGCACACTTTCAGACAGTTTAGTCACTAACCCGTGCATTCAGTAAGACGCATTTAATCACTCACTCATACAGTCAATCACGCACCTACTAAAACCTTCATTCAGACACTTATACATCCACTCATTCTTCAATATGTAAAACATATTTAAACTTTACAGAAACACATAATCACTGGATGTTGTCATCAGTGATGTCATCAGTGATGTCACTGACCATGTCATGAATGATGTAATATGTGACATCATCAGCAGTGGATTGCGGGTGCGCGATATATAGTTAGTGCAACTAACTATATATGGAATTTCAATGGTTTTGTGTGAGTAAAATAAGGTTTTTTAAATGCTAATTCCTAACTATATATGGTCTATAACCTATGGTTTTTTCAGTGAATATATATATATGTACACAAACACGCATGCATTTACAAGCCGATTGTGTGTGCATATTTGTATATTTATATATGTGGCTATGCAAAAAAACGGGACAAGTATTTAGTCCTACTTTTATGTCTGGTCTGTCCCGGTTTTTACTTCTCAAAATCTGGTCACCTTACCTATAGCCAGACCATAAAAGCTCTGTGGAGATGGAATGCTTTGTAGATTCTAATGGAGATGTGTGCGTGGACCAGCACTCAGGCGCGTTTCGCGTTCTGAGAGAGTTTGTGCATACCTCGACAGCCCCCAGAGCGCCAGCAAAGTAGTGTGTCTGAGATTAAAGACCTCCCTGCTGAAGAGCGCTGTAAAATGGCCCTATCAAGCGACGAAACAGCTAAAAGAGCCCAAATAAGAATGAGAATATATCCTAGAGAGGGAAGCTTGGCAGATAAAGTGCTCATAAGCAATATAAATTCTATTTTATTTTAAACGCGACACCAACGCGGAATGACTGATTAATCCGCCGCCTCCACCAGCCACACACCTCCGAGCATCGTCTGTTTAAGTGATTGCAATAAAAAAACTATTACAAAAAAAACCCACAGGACCCAATCCTCCTCCCTCACTGCCAGGCCTCAGAGCAAAATTTGACGGATTCCTGAGGTTTAAGAGCTCTTCATAGCTTCGCCTTTCAAGAGATGATTTCATTTTCCGCTCGGGAGGGCAGAGCAAAGGGAGGAAAAAGATTCCCCTCTGACTCGGGGCGGCCATTAGAAACAAGTCCCACTGGTGCTCCGAGCGCCCGATTTATGACGTGACATGGCGGTATTTAGCTACATTATTCGAGGAGAAAAAGGCCATCATTTTCGAAAATGAAAACCCATGTAAATTTATGACGAAAATGTTAAATACTACACTTTTCTGAGAGAAGGTCTACCCGTGAATATCACAGAGTAACTGCTGTATGCTTTTGAACACACAGAATTGCACAGCAATGTCTCAATTGGTCTGCACCAATCAAAGGTGTGCCGCAGACCAAGACAGCGCGCCCTAATGCGCTGTCCCTTGGGGACAGCGCATTAGTAAAAGGGACTCTAGCTACTTGATGCTACTGATCCCCATTCCCTGTGCACGTCGCAAACCGACCTGCATTTGAAATGGGGTAGAGATCCCCTTGCAGGGAGTGTTTCACAGCCCCGGGGTGCTCTGGGACCCACTTTCCCTCTTCTGATGATGCCCTCAGAAGCCGACTGATTTTGGGCCACCTTTATTTGGTGCACAGTCACTGCTCTTCCTGACAGCTCTTTTGCTTAAGTGCCCATGTCTGTACTATGGCGAAGGCAAAATATTTCCACTTGTGCATACGCCACACGCATGTGCACGGGACCCACAGCATTCTGTCTATCAATTTTTCTTTTTGCATTTGCTGCATAAGTGGGAAGGGTTTGCCCAGATGTGGGTCCGTGCTCACTGAGCCACTGGATTCAAGCAGGCCTGGCTGCTGAGGGGTAATGCCCCTAAACCGGTCCCAAGATGCTTGTTTCCAGTAAAGGGAGGACCTGGCTTGGCAGCTTGGGCGGGACTGTTCCCATGATGAACAGGGTCAAGGCTGAGTTGCATATGGCTGTGTCCAAACTGGGGTGTCGTGGTGAACAAAAGAACAATGGATTAAACCCAGATCTGTGACTCAGGGTGAATGTTTGCATTGTTTAGCATTACGTCCCTCAACTGTTCCTTTTGCTATTGTCGCCCTAAGTGGGAAGTGTTTGCCCAGACATGGGTCCCATGTTCACTGCGCCACTGGATTCAAGCTAGCCTGGCTAATGAGGGGTGATGCTCCAAAACCAGTCCCAGGATGCTGGGTCCAAACTGGAGTGTTGTGGTGAACAAAAGAACGATGGATTAAACCCATATCTTTCTGACTGGGGGTGAATGTTTGCATTGTTCAGCATTCCATCCATCAAAGTTCATTTTGCTATTGTCGCTCTAAGTGGGAAGGGTTTGCCCAGACGTGGTTCCCGTGCTCACTGCGCCACTGGATTCAAGCTAGCCTGGCTGAAGCCCCAAAACAGGTACCAGGATGCTTGCTTCCAGTCCAGGGAGTATCTGGCTTGGCTGTTCGGGCTGGACTGTTCCCACGAGGAACAGGGTCAAGACTGATTTGCATATGGCTGTGACCAAACTGGGGTGGCGTGGTGAGCAAAAAACATTGGATTAAACCCGGATCTTTGGGACTACGGGTGAATGTTTGCATTGTTCAGCATTCCGTCCATCAGTTGTTCCTTTTGCTCATGTGAATGAGGGAACGCCCCCTCATGACTGTACCGCACACAATTTACATAATAAAGAAGGGATTGCTAAAGCTCTGTGGTCCCTTTTATAATATCAAAGTGCCCTTGCTGTGTAAGAAGTGGGTGTGTCGTGTAGTTCCTAGAAGTTCCCCAGGACCTGTGCATTTGGGATGACCTAAACTGAGGGCTCGGTGTCTGAACCATTTCCGGACACCCCTACAGGATATGTAACCCATTAGACTAGCTTGCTGTACAATGCCACTACCACACACCTGTATTCTACAGTGGTGTAGGTAGTTTCTGGCAACCACTGAACATGACAAGCCTGATTCCTCAGGGATCGTGGAAAACAGTACAGTACTTTTCGCTCAGACACTCGTGCTTGCTTTCTCTCAGAAAATACACAGGATGGCTTAAGGATTAAGACGGTTCAATAAATATTTATTGAGCCAGGGACACCCTTGTGTAAGACATATGTGCTGCAACAATCAAGAGACAGAAGAATGCAAAATAGATGCTTTTACCTATGTATTAAATATTAGATACATTTCTACCATAGTGCTAACAAGATGAACATTTGCAGTTCAGATAAAAACAGTAGCACTTGTATATTCCTAAAATGCGTGCCCTAAGTAATTTGCCTAAATGTACCTATCCTAACCTGGATGGTTAGATGTATATGCGTATCTGTAGCCAAGAAACCCCTTGGGATGAACCAGCCACCTCACCTGATGGTTTAGAACGAAGGACCCTGTCTTTGCATCAAGGATGACAATCTGCAAGTAGGTCAGACCGCTGCTTGTCTTAGATTCAGCATGCAGAACCCCCTCTCAGCTTGGAAGGAATTCTTCTCTATTTTGTAGGGGGAAGTGTGGCTGTTGTTTACTAAAGTGGTCACTCCAGGGTTTTTTTACAGAATCAATATGTTTTTAAAACAATCATGGATGTTTTGAAAACAATCATAAATGCTTTGAAAACAATCACCAATATATTTCTAAACAAGTGCGATCATGCACAGTTGGCTGCTGGCCAAGGATGAAAAAAGTGGTGACCCTTATACATAATAATTCTGCTGTGCCGGAGGACATGTTTATGTACGTCAGGTACAGGAATTGAGTACCTAGAGCCTGGTGTCGAAGAGACAGGAGCAGGCTACTAGGTAAAAGGTCACCTGTTTGGAATCGTTATTGCCGTGTGTATGGGGCAACGTATGTAAAATGGGGTATTCAGGGCAGGACCATCCTAAAGGGCATGTCAGGTGCAAACATCCATTGCATTACCAGGGCACTTATCGTAAAACAGCCCCTCCCATTCATGAGCTGAACTACATCAAAAGTAGATTGCAACTATTTACACATATATACAATGCAAAAGAATGTGCCTTAAGGAAATATATATTCAATCAATCAATCAATCAATCAGTTGGTTTTTGTAGAGTGCGACTTGTCAACAAGGGGAGTCAACAGACGCTGGGTTTCTGTGAGCCTCGGTTGGAGAACCAAGTTTCAAGTTTTTTCCTGAAGTCTTCAAGCCATGGGGAGGTGCGTAGGTGGAGCGGGACATAATTCCAGGACTTGGTGGCATGGTAGGAGAAGGAACGCCCTCTGCAGTGGCTCTTGGGGATGCAGGGAACATAAACTAGGGCGAGAGAGGAGGAGGGGAGCTCTCTGGTTAGTCGGTGGAACGTCATGTAGTGGTTGATGTAGGCAGGTCCACGACTGTGGAGTGACTTATAGGCATGTGTGAGGAGTTTGAAGAGGCATCTTTCTTGGATGGGAGCCAGTAGAACGCTTTGTGGTCAGGGGTGATTCTTGTTCTTCTGGGTAGGTCGAGAATGAGTCTTTCTGCTAAGTTCTGGATGGTCTGGAGGCAGTTTAGGAGCTTTTGTGATTTCTGTGTAGAGTGTGCTGCTGCAGTCAAGGCGGCTGGAGATGAGGGATTAAGAGACCATCTTCCTGATGTTGACTCCATAGGTGTTGGCTGTGAGAAGTTGGCCTGGTATATGATGTTCATTATTCTAGTGAGCACCTTGCACCAGTCCAAACAACCCTTATGGTGATGGTTGTAAAGTCAACCTTATAGACCAGCTATCCTAGTGGTAGCATGGACAAAAGCAGTCTTAGGCTAAACTCAAGAGGGCATGTGAAGCCAGCTGTTTTACCATATGCAATCCCTTTAATACCAAGTGAAAGGACACCACACAGGTTGTATATAAAAATATATATGTATTTATTTCTAACACAATCCTCTGAACTCTTTATGAGGTCAGAGGCACCAGCACATAACAAGATACTTAATAAAATACAATAAGTTACACAAAATACAGTAATGCCCTTGGGGCACTTCGGACCATATACTAAAATAGTGGTATAAGAACCACGTCACGAACAAAGGAAAGGCCTAGGGCCTGGAGAATCGATGGGGCTACACTGTACTACCAAAGGATAGGGAGCAGGAGGCCCACGGGATGCGCGTGCTGTGTCTTTACACGCACCCGAGTTACCGTGGAGTTAGAATGGGAACGAAAGAATCGGAAACTAGTTCTTTTAGGACACTTCCAGATGGACTAGGGAAAAGCTACTTTAAAGTAGGACACTAGGATAGTCAATACCCACTGGAGTACCGAAATACTCGCGTTACCTCACCCACAGGAAGCGGGTGCATAGGTGTCAAAGTGTGTCGGGTTTCGTCGCTGATTCCTATAGAGCCTTGGAGAAAGATGCTGCAGGCGACCAGGAGAGAAGTGTACCTGAAAGCAGAGGGGACAGAGTCTGGGTCACTAGCCAGTGACCAGGATGGAACCAGGCAATGCAGCGAAGCCACGTGGACCAGGAGGTGTTGATGACAACCAGGAGCTAAATATGGGGTGTCCCACAAAGGCTCTCGCTGTCGGCAGTGTCGGCTTCCGGATTGGAGTCAACAAGCCTGGGCAAAGGCAACCCACGCAGGAATCAAAGATGGCTTCTTGATCAGGCCAGCAAGGCCTGATGGACTTCTCCTTTTCAGGGAAGCAAGGGCCAGTCTGGCGCAACCAGAAAAGCAGTGTAAATTAAAGGTTTCATTGTCAGAGAGGCCCCTAGCCAACGGGCAAGTGACCGGACAGATGCATCGAGCAGGAAAATGCAGAAGGGCCCCACGCAGACCTCGTGGAGTGTGGCTGGCTGATCTTCGGTGCAGTTGGTGCTCGGGGCTGGGGCTTCTCAATCCCCAATGCACAACTTCGAGGGTGCCTCAGAAGTTGCACGGAAAGCAGTTAGCTGGCTTTCCTAGATGGCCGGTCCCATGCCTCTCGTCGCCTCCACGGGTCTGAGCTCTGCTGTGACTGCGGATCGGGCTGTTGGATGTCTGGAAGTCCAGGTCTTGTCAGGCTCTGTTCTCGGGCTCCGGCAGGAGCGTCAACAAAGCAAACCATTGATCGCTTGATGGTGCCTGCTTGTGCAGGGTGGTCACTCCTTGACCACAAGGGAGATTCTTCAGCCGTCTTCTTGCAAAGTAGATCGTCGAAGGTCCAGAGTTTCATATCAGAGTTTCAGTCAGGATAAATCTACAGTCTTGGGACTCAGCTCCTACCTATATACCAAATTTAGGGTCTGGATTACCTGCTAGGTACCTCCTATGGGTGGGACCCAGGAAGGGGGTGGTTACACCCCTTTTCCTTTGTCCAGTTTCGCGCAAGAGCTGGGGCTGGAGTGCCCCAGCACCGGTTTGAACTGGACTCTGCATGGGACACCTTGTGTGCCCCAGGCAGTGTCTCATTTCATTCAGCCCTCCCTGCTCCAATACCCTATGGCCAGTCTGGGGTGGTGCTAGCACCTCCCAAGACAGGAAACCTATTGTCCAAGCCTCCCTTGCTGGAAGGACTCCCAGCAGCAGGAGGTCAGACTTGTGTCTGTGGCATCAGCATCCATTTTGTGATGCTAAGGCTCTGGTTAACTTTAACCGGGATTAGTAGGAACAACATGTCTTCTCCCTCTATAAGGGTGGAATGCTACCCCCGTCACCAGAACTGGCGAGGGTGTAGTATTCCAAAGCGTATGACACCTTACACGACATGTTTTGATAAAGCCAACCAAAGTTAGCATTTATCCGCGAGGTTCATAATGCACTTCAGAGTATATGGTATGGCTATATCCTAGAACAGCTACAAGGACATGGTTCCGAAAGCTGCAGACAGGCTCAGCTCATGCTAGAGCACCATCTCACATAAAACCAGGCACTCTGCCTTCAGGATTGTTAAGGCCTGCCATAGAAGTGACTTATAGGTGTATATGTGTCTAGACATAAGGTTAGATATAGGAATACTATATCTAAGCAAGGGGTGATTACACGACCTTGCCCCAGTTGAGTGATCAGCCAGTTGTGTCAGTTTGGATGGCCAGCCAGGGGTGGCAAAAGATATGCTGCAGCCCCTGGTAGGCCTTGGGTGCACCTATGCCCTAGGTACCTATGGTACACTGTACAGGGACTCATAAGAGTGACCCAAATCCCAATTGGTGATGTACCTAAAGTACATGGTGTGAATTTAGAGAGAGAACAGCAGGGCTGTGGGTCTGATTAGCAGGTTTACGGCCACATCTAAGTCGAAAACCAGTGAAGCAAAAAGCAAAAAGTGGGGTGACCATAGGAAAGCAGACCCTACTCTCCTACATTGGCAATCTATTCATGAAAACAAGACAAGTAGTATATCAGCACTTGAGAGCTTTTTCATTGCAAAACATGAGATGCATTATTTGCAGCATCTTACAAAGAATTTTGGTCAATGCCGAAGGTATTTTGTTTTATTTATTTCACTTCAGTTGTTGGGGTTGGCACTCAAATTAGTGCCTGATCATAAGATGGCTGCTATTTTAGTGCCTGTTAATTTCTAGTTGAGAAGCCTCATCTATTATTGCCATTTCACAAAAGATCTCCTCTGATCTTGCACAATCGTTTTGTCCTTCAACAAAGCTACATTTTCTATGCCCATGGAACAGGATCTTTGCCTAGAAGAGGCGGTCAGGGAGAGTAACTCCACAATTTTTTTCCTGAGCCATAGCTGCCAAGGTTTCAAATTGCTTATGTGTGACATTATCAAAATTTCTGTATAATTATGCGTGACATTCAACGACTATGAGTGACACTTTCTTGCAAGCAAAATGAAGCAATGGCAACAAGGGAAACACATACATTTCAGAAATGACACCCATTTATTGAGAGTGCTTCTTCCAAGTGCCATCACCTCCTCAGTCAAGAACCCCATCTCATGAAATCAAGATAGTTTCACAACTGCTGCCAAACGCATGTTTCATCAAATGAGTCTGTCACCCTGTCAATGGGACAAACTTATGATCAAAAGCCATAATAGTTGTAGGAATGAGACAGGCCCTATGGGGTCAATAGGGCTACTGTGGTATGGCTGGCACCTTAAATTCCACAATAGGCGTCCGTGGAAGTTTCAGATAGCTTTCAGAAAGATCACGCGATCCCATTAAATTTAATTTGTGTTATAATTAAACACTATGACAACATTTGAAGTGGCTGGTGCTTATACTCACTGATCTGTTCTTCTTAATCTCTCAGGCAACGTAACCGGTGCGTCTGCTACTCGATGTGCAGAAGCGCTCGACTGGCCCCCGGGTCAACTAGTCAGCGTAAACGTCCAGGCTGTCACAGTGGGTGGCCTGCCACCGACAGTTGAGTTGTCCTCCGGGTCCTGGCGGCCGCTGCGAACCCGTTCAGTGACTGTCATCCGTCACAACCCGTCACTGGCGCTGCTGCACTCATCCTCGGCGGCCGGGTTCCGAAACATTTAATTCTATGGTAGCAGCGCAGGCATGGTATACATTTAGCCCAGCAGGGAGGGCGCCAGCCGGTGGGAGCAGCAGTGCTCGACGAACCAGCCCAGCAACTTGATTCATTATTTGCCGCGGTCCCGCGGACTATCATACAAAATTGAAACTGCGGACCCTGCGGCCTTCTCTGGCAGCAGCAGGACGTCAAGCCCACCTTACGGCGACATAAAGTTGTGTCACATGGCATCCTGATGGCGTAGGCTGGCCTAAGCTTTCTCTGGAGCAGTGGGCTCTCCGCGGCGGCAGGGCCTGCCTGAACTCAGAGCCGCGCAGCACTGTTGGATTGGAATGTGTAAGACACATTGTAGCAGCACACTGACTGTGAGCCTGCTCAACTGCTGGGAGTGCCCCAAGCCTGCGGAAGCTGCACAGGCCAAACGCGCACGCTCACTGCTGCCACACACACACTCAGTTTTCAGTGCCTCTGTGACAGAGCTGAGACTATGCATTATGCGTGACAACGCATTTCAGTGCGGTGATGCGGAGCACCGCACTGAAATGCGTTAGCATCACACCTGATGCGTGATACTTGGCAGTACTGCTGAGCTATAAACTCACTTGTATACAGCAATGTTTTATTTTACTCTAATATGAATTCCATGTTGGAAATGATCTATGAACATTGCTATGACGTATTTAGGTCTCGTGAAAGGTTTCAAAAGACTTATTGCAGCCTTACGAAGAACATAAAGTGGGCATACTTTACTGCTTTGTTCCTGAGTTATATACTCAGCTGTATACAACAGTGAACTGCTGTGGCTCAATGTGCATTAAGTGTTGTTAATGATTTGTAAACATCAGTATGACGTCTCCAGGTCACTTGAAACTTTGCAAAGACCTAGTGTGACCTTACCAAGAGCTTGCAGTGGGCTTACAACCAGTCAATTTCTTAGCCTTGGCTGGCTTTATTGTCACTCTGATTTGCTTGCTTGCTATTCGATTGCTTGCCTTCCTCTTATTGTGCTTGTCCATCCCCTGAGTACAGCTTTTTTTTTACCACACTTTTGTTTGGCTGACTTGTATTCTTACGCTGATCACTTGTAGGGCACTACTTTTTCCTCTGTCTCTCTCGTGCTTTTCTCCCCATGCTGAATAGCCGTCACCAGCACTTCATGCTGCTCTCTTCCTCATGGGATGCTAGCTCTCTCTTATGTGCTTCTCCCTGACAAACTCCCCCGCCCATTTGCACTTGTGTGCTTCTCCTCCCTGTGCTAATATATCCCATGTGCTTTTTTTCTACATCTCGTCCTGCCATTATTGTAATTTAATCCCCACCCTACCTACTCCTCTTTGCTTCAAATCACCGCCACTCCTTTTCGCCCCATCCCATTGTTCCTTTTTAAAAGAACATGCTTCTTTTAGCGGGACTGGCAGCACATTTCTGGCTTTTGCACTGGTGACATTTCTTGTGTTTTATTTATGGATCCGGACAAGTATTATAAACTTTATTGTTTAGTTTATTAAAACCATAACAAAACAAGCAAGTGAAAATTGTCCTTTGCAATAAAAACAGTAAAATTCTTCAGAATATGTTTTAAACACGAAATTTAAAAAGGATATGCTTTTTTTGTTGTTTTTTTTATACCCTCCTTTCTAAGGCCAACAAAAACTTTTATCAAATTACACATCAGTAAGACAATTAATAATGTAGAAAACCTTATTGTTTTAAAATTTCATTTTGCTTTCAAGCGCTTTTCAAAGGCTGTCAAGAACTTTATCAGCTTGCAGTTGATTATAGGGGCTGTTGAATCCAGAGCACCAATAATGGCAGACCTGCAGGTACGTAGCCTCTTAACTCTAAAAATGTTCTTTAAAAAGTACGTGCGCTCCCGGTTCATAATCTTACAGTGGCATATGATGTGGATTAAATTCTCTTTTGTGGTGCCACATAGCCGACAGGCGTCTGAGTCTGAATGTTTCCAGGTCGGTTCGTCTGCCAGAGTCGGTAATTTACCGAATCTCAGGGCCATCAGCCATTTTTTAATGAAGACCGAATACGTTGTTTCTAGATACGCAGCCGGGGTGAGTTTTTTGTAACTGTTAATTACAGTCCAGGAATGGGAGCGGTCTGAAAAGATCGCTTTATTGGTAATCAGCGAGTGAAATTTGGCCGCCTTATTTAGTGCCTGTTTAAAGGAAGTAAATGGCAGGTTTTTGGCCCACAGGTTGGCGGTGCATGTTTGCTCCAGAGCACAAGTCAGATATTTTTTAACTGCTGAGTTTTGTTGGCTTTCTAATTCCTGCCATAAGAATCTGTTCATAGTGTTATTTGTGGAATTCATTTTAATTCGGTACCATACTCTGATGCTTGTGTAGAGTCTTCCCAGTGACTCATTCGTTAGGCCAAATTCTAGGCGCATCTGAGCTGGTGAAGCTGAGCTTGTGTGTTGTAAAACCTTCTTGTAGATTTTTGTGATAAGGTTGTTTAAAATGATTGCATCCTTGCCCTGCATTGCTACACTAGCATACGATAGGGTAGGAAGTACTTTGGTGGCCATCACTGTCAATAAGGGTGTAAACGAAGGGCCTTCCATTTTTTTTGACAGTGTGCTTAGTGCAAATATTAAAGCACCAGCTCTTTGCTTCATGTCGTTTTTTTGGGCGTTTAGATGAGTTTGCCGTCGATATAGTATCCTAGATATTTATAATTTGATACTCTTTCCAGTTGTTTTCCTTCAAGCATGATATTAAGATGCACTGAACGACGGTTGGTTATTAACATTGTTTTTGTCTTGGACAGATTGAGAGCAAGGTTGTTTGTCGCCAGGAATTCTGTCATTACTGCTAGTAGTCTAGACAGGCCCACTTTAATTAAACTAAGAAGCACAATGTCATCAGCGTAGGCCATGTGAGTAAGTAGGAGGTTGCCAAGTTTCGGTGCATGGGCATTACAGTTGTTTAATTTGCCCGAAAGGTCAGAAATGAATAGGTTAAATAGTTGTGGTGTTAAGCGCATCCCTGTTTTAATCCGATCGATGTATATACTTTTCTAGATAGATGTGACCTGTCCCCTAGCTTGATTTGTGTCAGAGTAAAATAAGAGTAGGCCCCTAAATATATTCTCCGGTATGGCCCATGCTATCAGCTTCGCCCATAATAGCTTGCGATCAACGCTGTCAAATGCCGCCTTCAGGTCAATAAAGCACAGGTTCAGCTCCTGTTCAGCGCTGGCATTTTTCTGCTATCATGGTTATTGACAATATATTCGACGTTGTTCCGATACCGGCTCTAAATCCAGTTTAATTGATTGGAATCATTGCTTTGTCTTCTGCCCAATTTACCCGGTCTTTTGGGAGGAGAGAAGCTAAATATTTAGCTTCTATGTCCTGGAGTGTTATTAGACGATAATTTAGAGGGTTAGCTCTGTCTCCTCCTTTATATATTGGCGTGATGATAGAGCCTTTCCAGCTTTCGGGAATGCAATTACAATTTTGAACATCTGCGAAAAGTTTTCCCAGAGGTGGACCCCAAAATTCTGGTACGTGTTTGAAGGCAATTTGGGGATACCATTCGGGCCCGGTGCTCCGTTACTTTTACCCTTTCTAATGATGGTGATTATCTCGTCAGCCGAGTAGCAGCCGTCTGTGGTCTTAAGCTGTGCAGTATTCCTTGGGACCATTGTTGTTAGGTGGCTACGTCGTTGTTCTTCGCTGCTGTTTATATGAGGATCTGCTGGAAGGAATTGCTGCCCAAGAGCCTTCTTTGGGTTTTCTTTAAATTTAGCCAACAGAAAAGTTGCCCATTCAGTTTCTTGGATGTTCGATGTTAATACGTTTTGCGGTCTTATTAGCTGGTTTATAATTTTCCAAAATTTATTTGAATCCTGGAGCATAGAGCTGGCCAACAGATTGATCCAGAATTCGTCGTTCGTCTCCTTTTTATGTTCCCAAATCCTTTTTTTTATATAACTTTCTTTGAGCAAGAATAGTTTCCAGGTAGCTCCGGCCGTTAGCATTTAGTTGCAGGTGTTTTTGACTTCTGCATAAAACCCTTCTCAGTTCTTGTAGCTCCGGCGGTTGTTTCTTTGTTTCTTTGTTGGGTGCTTTCTCTTAGCCACTGTTTTAAATGCTTTCATTTTTGTCTTTAATTTGTCTAGAAAAAGAGACCAGGCTTGTATCTTATCCATTGTTGTGCTACCCAGCTCTTGCAGTGTGGCCTCTATTATTGAGATCCACTTCACTTTATTGGAGCTATTCCAGTACATTCGTTTTTGGTTAATTGTGCCTAGTTGGCCCTCTAGGGAGTACACAGGTTGCAGTGTTTCTGCAAAAAAGTTGAGTTTAAGGTGTTGCATGCCGTGATCACTCATTGGTGTGTATTCAATATAGAAGGTGAGTAATGGAGGGATCAATGGTAGGCTTACAATGGTAAAGTCTAGTATTGATTGATTATAAGGACCATAGTAGGTTCTTTCGGTGGTCTGTCTTCCTCTGTCCTACCATTCAATACTCGCATACCTAGGTACTCTAGCTCCGTTACTAAATGTATGGCTAAGATGTCCTTTCGACTCCTTATCGATCCATATGACTGTCAGGGACGTCCCAGTGCATGTTCTCTGAGGTTAATATCACGTCTCCCTCTGGTGTGTATATCAGGTTGGAATTGAAATCTCCAGTTAATATAATGTTCCATGTTGGCTCTGTACTTCGTAAATATAATATTTCCTTGCATAACAGATCATTTTTTTGTCTTTTTCGCTTGAAGATTTGGTTGAATATAGTAATTAATCCGAATTGTCGTTTTATGGTCATATGGGTTTTGTCCTGATTGTTTGATTAGCTGGATGCTTGGATCTGTTTAAGTTGTTCTGTGTCGATTTTTAAAGCAGTAGACACATAAACTGAAAGACCTCCAATTGCTCGACCATAGGTTTTGCATTTTTTCGCAGGTACCGTGTAGTGAATGAATCCGGCCAGTGCGATGTCTTCCTGCAGCCATGTCTCCTGCAGGGCAATTATGTTGGTGTTGTCCCATTTGTCCAAAGCAAGATCATCCTCCAGCAATCTTTTTGCGCCGGCTTTATTCCATGAGATTATGTGTTTAATGTTATTTACTGCATTATTTCTTTCTGGACTATTCGGTCAATTCATCCGTTTATTATTTAACATGCTGGGAAGCCATTTCCAGGCATCAGATGGCGTTAACGAATCCCCCGCTCTCTCCGCGTCAGGTGCTTTGCGTATAATATCTGCCTCACTTCTGCCTTTGGCGTTGTGTAAAATAGAGTATACTGTTTTTTTCGGGGCAAGGCCCGCCAATCTCCTTGTAAGTTGCGGCCAGCTGTTTTTCTTTAGAGGAAGCGGGTATCTTGGGGTAATTGGCTGCGATAGGTGGATACCCCACATTTGAAATATATTCGAGTTCCCTAGTATTAATTGCGCTAACGCAGCGGTTTTCCAGGTTGTCATCGTTTGTTCATTCGCTGTTTCATTAGTGCTACTTAGGAATTGAACCTGAACTAAGTCGGACGATTTAATGGCGCTCAGATCCTTGATTTCCGCCATCAGTTTTAAAATATTACTCCTGTTTAGGATATCATGTCTGCCTTGAGTCAAGTACTCCGGAGTGAAAATAATTTGGAAACTGACGTCGTCTAACTTAATGCTGTCTGACATTGGCTTTGTTGCCGCCTCATGGTTTGACTGCGTGTTTTCGTTGTTCGCAACGCAGAAGCTCAGTTTTGTCTGGACCAGATTGCGCTGAGTGGCTGTTGTTGAATTATGAAGGATTGTCCTGGAATTTTGAGGAGTGTTTTGTATTCCCCATTGGTGAGCTGTTTTTGGATTATTAGCTTTCAAGCCCAGATTTTCCGCTTCGCTCTGTATGGGCTTTTGCAGTTCACTGCGAGCACATTCTTGTGCCTCTTTATTTCCCTCATGATATGCTCCAGGTTGAGCGTTTGGGGTATTGATTTTGGTATTGTGTTGATCGAGTAAGTATGCCAAGCCACATTTTTTGATACCAGGACTGGCGCCTGGTTTTGGGATATCAACATGTTCAAGATGGTCTTAGGCTTCTCAGTATCCTCTTGATCGGTAGTATTGATATTATCCCTTGTCGCGGGTATTTTATGTTCTATCCCTTTTGCCGGTAAGCTGATCAGTTTTGCGGCAGCATTTTGCTTGGTTATTGACATCAGTGGGCTGTTTGTCGGACTTCCTGGTAAGCGTGGGGCCTTGGGTTCCTTTATTGGTGATGTATTATTGGAAAGGGGCCTACTGGCTCCTGCTATTGGGTCTTGACTAATTCCCCTTGAGCCGGCCTCCGAAGTTTTTAGTGTGTGTTGGTTTGAAAATATCGGATACATACTGGGAGGTGGGTGAGTGTCTTCTTCAGTTTTTTTGTTTCTCGCTTTCCGTTCTTTTTTCCTTTGTCTTTTCTTTAATATTTGTTTTATTGGCTCCGCAGTGGTAGGCTCCGTCGTTGATTTTTCCATGGTATCGTCGCTAGTTATATTGTTCGCGTACTTAGATGGCTGTTCTTCGATCATTTTTTCCCAGCGTGACTTATTACTGCCTGTTTGTTGATCTTCGGGTATGGCAATGTTTGGGCAATCTGTGTCTCTTTCATGGCTAATAGCTCGTTTGTTTAGATTAATGATCTGTTCTAGGACCGTTGGTAGGGTGCTCATTTTATCAAGGATTGGGACGCAGGGGCAAGATGGTTGCGATTCGGTGGTATTAGCTTGGGCTCTTTTAATTAAGGTGTTAAGGTTATCTAATTTAGTATTTATCCCAGCTATATAGGAGGCAATTATATTCATTAGATCAATTTGGATGTCCAGCTTGTCGGATTGCATTATTAGCGTTGCCGTAGCTGTTTGTAGTGCATGCAGGATCGGGGTTCCTTCGCCTTTGCATGAATTCATGTCTGCTTCACTTATTGAAGGTTTATTATGCTGCATCACGTTTTCTACTAGAGCATGTT